>NC_088392.1:25660000-30660000 GCF_037993035.2 Macaca fascicularis
TCTTCTTTTATGAACTGGCAACTATAGGGTTTGTAAAATCAGTTGTCCTCTAACTTTCTAGCAGAAATATAAATATTTTAGGACAAACAAAAGAAAACGTGATTTTTTTTTTTACTATGTTAAGTTATGAAGTGTTTCCATGTCTATATCCCACAAGAAATTTTTTCCTTGTTTCTGTGAACAACGGTACCTGTCCAGAAGTGTGGACTCTGAAACAAATACTTAACAAAAAATCATAACCCAAGAGCTATCAAAGAATAAATTTTGGATATAAACCAGAATGTATTTTTAAAAATCAGTTTCTCCTCAGGTGAGAGTTTAATGAACTTGACCAAATAATTTTTGTGATCTTTTTTCCTCTGTGCATTAGAGGTTTAAATACAAATGAATCCCAATCTCAGCTTAAAAAAAAATTAAAGCACCACTTCTGAACTACGGAACAGATTTTTTTTTTTTGCAGAGAAAATCAGTAACTTATTTTGTGTTGGAAATACAAGCTTATATCAAAGTGTGCCAGTGTGTCTGTCCTCATTCAGGCTATGAGAAGTATTAGGCATTACCTGCTCTACAATAAGTGTAGTTCTAGCTCTAAATTTTGATTTTTATAATTTCTTACATGTTCATTGAATAAGAATTTTAATAAGTGATTATTTGGTCAAATTTCACATATCTAATAATATAGCATATCCACAAAGATAAAATTATGGCAAATAAAATTGAAAACAAAAGTGGCAAAATTTCCTCGTAATGGTAATTTAAGATCACATCATCAGCTCTCGCCAGCATGTGCATGTGTTAAACCGTATAGAGAAACCTATAATTATTGTAATTGCTCTTTTTGCTTTATACTAACAAGCTTCAAACCATGTTTCAAAGTAGTTGTTTTGAAATAGTTATTTGTCAAATCATCAAATCTCGGAAAGTAAATGGTAATGAGCTTTTTATGTTTATATTCTGACTGTTGGTCATATTATGCAGCTTTTCAAGTCCATAAAGTTCAGAGATGAAACTGGATGTTAATTATTTCTGATATCAAGGCCAAAGAATAAAATAATGTTATGAGTCCTGCTTAAGGTGAAAAATTAGGAATATTTGAATATCAGAATCTCTCATTTGGGAAATGTATTCTTAGAAGAAAGTTTTTGTATAGATAAGTGACAATATCAGTCAGCAACCTAAATTTTTTAAAGCTAAAAATTGGAGTATGAAGAATTTAGCTTTTTCTCATTTATCACAGGAAGTGCTAACATAAAAATATTAATATTTAAATAGCACCACTAATAACATTTTTCAGTACATTTTACATATGGATTTTTTCCCCCCCAAAACCTCATAGTTGGTTGGAGCAGCCACACATAGGACATAGGTAGCCACTGGGTTTTAAAGTTTCCAGTAGTGTGTCAACTATGCAAATTACATTTGACATTTTAAAAATATATTTCATATACTTACTATTTTCAGAACCATGATTATAATTGAAAGCAGACAGTATAAATGCTTTATTTTTTAAAATTGCTGTTTACTTGCTATTACACAGCAAAAATTTGCTTAGGCCACAAAGTAATCGAATTTTAAAATTCCCCACTGGTTCAATAAAATAAAACATATCAAAGAGAAAGCATGTAGGACAAACTTCTTTTTTGTGAGCTTATTTTTTTATGTAGTTGGCACTTTACTCATTTAAAAAACAATGAAATTTTTATTTTTTTCTTTTATGCTTCATTGCTTTAAAACAAAATTATGTTGATTTTGTTCTTTACGTTTAAGCTGAAAAAATTCACCAGACAATCTTGACATTGTGGCTACATCTTGTCTTCCTGCCTCTGATTAAATTTTCAGAATCCCTGCATGAGATTTACAGATACCAGTTTGAACATTTCTGTGAGGCTAATTTCTCAGGGAAAAAAATATGGATCAGTTACATCTTTGGTTAATTTTATTTAATTCCTAATTTCTGCTAGGTCTAAGCATTTTAAATATAGTGTTGGTAATGGATAAGCATCCTTCTGTCGCTAGGTGATGGCATTGTTTCAGGCAGAATTAGGAGGAAGGACATTGGCATAGGGGAAGGAGGGTTGGGGAGAAAAGTGGTCAGGAAAAAAGATCTAATAGCTGATGCAGTCTTTTAAATACCTTTCCAACTGATCTACAGGAAATTGTGCTGAAGAATCATTTGTTTCCTGTTCCACTATAAATGTGGTTTACATTACATCCCCTATTCGGCTTTTTTTGTTGTTGTTTTGTTTCTACTAAATTACAGTACCACGATGGAGGTTTGAGAATAAGTGATGTCTTCCTTTATAACTTATCTTTTAATGGCTTCATCATAGTTGGACTTTAGACACTGTCATATTTCATTATGATGAATTTTGTATGTGTGTGTTTCCAAGCCTACTTGAAACTTCTCTTACTGCTCTGCCACTAAGGAAAACAATGCTGCAGTCTAAGTTCTTTAGAATCACTATTGTAGGTCAAATACATGGTCTACATGCTGCCATCAGGGATCTATTAAATGAATCTCTCGTTTTCTCATTCAGAAAATTTAGAGATTTCAGATGTGGTTCTGGCAATTGTAAAAGTTGTTTGAATTCAGATTTACTTTTGCCTTAAGAAGATAATACAGTGGAGACATATATTTGCTGTGCACAGCTCACCTAAATGCATGCCTTGTACCTGTGAGAATTTCAGTATGGCGATACAAAAGATTACTGGGCCTTTTTTCCCCCTCCAATATTATCAGAGTTACAAAATAACTAATTTTTCACAGTCAATATAATTTAATAGTAATTTTAGTTTTAAGGCTTTTCCAGTTTTTATATATTTAATTGCACTTTATTAGCCCTTAATACTTCAAACATAACTCTAAGATGACACAGGCTAAAGTTATATATGATAAACATTATTGGTGACTAAAAAAAGGGATATCTGTATATTCATAAAATATTTATAATCTATTTAGGAAATCCTCATAGTCCTAAAAAAAAAAAAAAGCAGTTGTTTGTATACCATGAAAAAGAGATCAATAGTGACAAAAGTGGAAAAGATACTTGTATAAAATTGTCTCCTTTAATGTGAAGTGATCTACTGAAAGTTATACTTGGAATTTTCAGAAAATGTCCATAGTTGTAGTCTTTATAACATTTCAAATTCTATAATAAACTATTTGGCACATTATCATATCGTTTTAGGTATGTAGATACCATGGCATTTTATTAAGCAAAACAATTTTTTTTTCTTCTGAAGAACACTTCTTAAGGTGAAATTTATTGGTTTTCAGCTTGAAAGTGGTTTGAGAATTATACATGAACTGCACTTAAACTTTGGGAGACTTTCCTTTTTGCAGTGCTGAAGATCCATGACTTGGTTCCAAACCTTATATTTGCAGATGTATTTATGGCACAGTACCACATTCTGATTAGAACTTAATAGGTCACATTTCTGATATTTCTGTCTCTAAATGCTGTGTTGCTCCTGTTTACCTAGTTTTCTTCCTATTCTTCCTAATTTCTTAAATCTGCACATATTCATTGAGGTATTTAATCCAGCAAAAAAGAGACACTACACCTCTAACATTCTGTTTAGGAGAGTATACTACTTTAAACTCTTCTCCCCACCTAAAAAAAGGGGGCTAAAGAGTGGGTTTGAACACCTGAGAAGTCAGAGGTGGGAGCAATGTAGATGATGGTCTAATTTCAGGCTCAACCGAAAAAATGCAGGCTTTGGCTGGTATCCTCCAGGGACCTAGCTCTGTGCTTTCCTAGAGACCAAATTACACTCATCTTGAGAGAGGGCACGTTGAGGTAATTGGTAGGAGAGAGTGGGGAGAGTTGAATTCCAGCTGCTTCCATTGTAGCTGACCTGAAAATGAATAGGGGATGTTAACAGTGGAGGCTAACATTTGACTTGGCTTTTTCACCTCCACAAACCTAAGGGTGAGAATTATAGAGTACTGAATGACTGCACCAATAATGATCCTGTTTAAGTGGGAATTGCTATGTTGGGAAAAACTCTCACACCATTTTAAAAATACGTGATGCATTTACCAACCACAGTACTATTACTGTAGCCCAATAAAGTTTATCCACAGTATGGAAACATTCTTTTTTTTTTTATTGTCAGCCATCTAGTGAGTGTGTATTGGATCTTCACGTCTTTGGTTACCATTTTAAAATGCTCCTACTGAAAGACATTTGGAAGGCACCAGAATCCCATCTCCAAGAAGGGAAGCAAGATACAAGTGCTCTGTACTCCCTTTCTCCTAGAATGTGTGGTCTTTTTTTTTTTTTTAAAGGAGAATGAATACGGTATGACTCAATAGCTTTTCTAACGAATAAAACAAATTAAATTGATGTTACATGCATATTTAAACCCTATCCAGTTAAGTACTGACGTGATTAAAATAATCAAATGTATTACTTAAAAAATTAAAAAGGATAAATTCTGCACCCCATTATTTTATTGACTTTTAAATATAAATTGCAGAAATGTTTACATTCCTAGTGGCATTATTAAGCTAAACTGACGAATCAGAGGAAAAAGTTGATTGGCCAGCACATTATTATTTCTGCACCTGTTATTACAGAAGTGGAGGCTCAGCATTAAAGGAGCTGGATGGATGCTGTTTTCTTAGGCTTCCTTTGTGTGATGTGGGGGTTGGGATAAATGTGTAACAAGTGTACTTTCACTTTGTAGTGCCTTTTTGTGTGTTGATGTGATTAAAAGACTACAGTGTTTTTCATGTAGCTTTGAAATTAATATGCAAATAATAGGGGATGTTAGGGCTTCCCTCTACCTGCTGCACTAAACTTCCCAAAGCCAAATGGGGTGGGGATTGGTGTCAACTTTTTTCATACAAGTTTTTTAGTTGCAAACATTGCCAACTTTTAATCTCTGAATTTGTAAGGGAGGGTGAGGGAAATGTCAAACTCATTGACGTAGGATTGAAGATCTGAGATGAAAATACTTTCAATTTTTTATTTTCTACTTATATATCAGGATGTTAGGAGACCTTGAAAACATTTTGGAAAAGTTGTGTAACATTACCAAGGCTTTGGTGTAAGATTATACTTTTCTTCTGGTTGAGTTCTTCCTTGTATTAATCATGCAATATCATTTCTCAAATACTTGATCCCGGTTCTCCCCTGGAGCATAGGTGACAATAATTGTTTGTTATTATAATTCTAGAATTTCTTGGGTGTTCATTGTCCGTAATTCATTTCACACAGAGAAATCTAAACTTTCTTCAGCTAGTAGAATAAATAATGCATTCTCTGTCCTTTCCTTTTCTTTTTAAATTTTGAGTTCTTTAGGTATGTCATTGTAGTTTTTGAAACATAATGACATTAGATTTGGATTGAAGGGGGAGGGAGAGGAACTTTTCTTTCATGCCATCTAATGGCTACTTTGAATTTGCAAAGAAATGAATACAATGCCATTATTTTCTGTGAGATACTACTTAACACTGTTTTCCTATCAGTTTAGACTTTGTCCTGTGTAATAATTTAAATTCCTAGATTTTAATAACACTTAATATGTAGCATGGATCCCACTTAATCTCCCCCCGGCTTCACAGTAAAACGTTTACATAAATGAACTCTCAATTTTGATATTAACTATTTAACTCACTCTTTCCTGAGTTAATACTACTTCCATAATTAAACATGTTCCACAGTTGCCATAGGAGTGTATCTTAAAAATGATGTTCTTTGTTCTTTTGAGCCATCTTTTGGCTAGGTCAGTAAAGAAATGGGAACTTGATTTTATTTTAAAACAATTAAGTTATTACTCTACTATTGTATTAGACATTCAGCTTCAGAGGGAGTAAAAGATAAAATTCCATCACATTTCCATTTTGTTACGTTTGCAGCAGAAACTTGTATGCTCAAATTGGTTATTTTCAACTCATGACAGCTGTGATATTTAAAATGATCACAGCTGTTGTGACTTAAAATTGATTTTTCTATTAACACCTGAGAAAAAGACCTGTGCTGTATTAAAAACTTAAATAAGGTAACTGTAAAATTAGATGTGTTGATGTGAATCTGGTAATCCTACTTCCCAGAGGTTGCAAAGTGCAGCACACCTCTTGCATGCTTCCAGGGAATGAGCTAAAACTGCTAGAAATAGATGCATGATTGTTAAACGCGTTTACATTTTAAAGGATTCCTGTAATAGCAGATCCTCTTGGCCCAACTTCGCAGTGTCACTTTTGCTGATAAAATCATTTAGGATTCAGTTTCCTTAATTAACCCCAAGAAAGATGACTTACATGAATCATTATGATATCCTAACCTCTAGACTAGAGAAACTGCTTTACCTTTCAGATATGACATTGAAAAATGCAAAACCATACTGAATTGTTTCTTATGAAGGAAGTTTTGGTTTTATGGTCCTTTTCCTCCATTGTCTTTAGATGATGAAAAAGGAAAAACAGATGAAAAAGGACAAATAGATCATGGCTAAGTAGTTTTAGGCTAGCATTTGTTTTTGGAATCTTTAATACATTTTAAATCTTCATGTTGAAGATCCATTGAACCTGTTTTAAAGTTAGATGGTGATTCCTGGGTTCAGTTGGTCTATTTAGATGTTTACCTTCTCAGTATAATCCGTATTAGAATCTCGCATCTGTCAGTAGATGACCTGTATTTAACAAACTAACCAATTTAAGAAAACATAAACACATTTATACATTAAGATATTTTCCTGTTTTGAGTTAGATGATGTAGTATATAAAACATAGAGCTGGCCTGATGTGGAATTATTTATAGATAACAGTGTCTTCACAGATGCATTGCCAATAGGGAGCTATGTAGATTAAACTCTTTGGCTGGTCCTAGGCTTTTTACCTGTGTAACTCAATCAGAACTGAAAGCATGACAGGTTTTATGATGATGAATATATGGCTGGATTGGAGAAAGTATGGTTGGGTGGGTAGATAAATGGATAGATTTCGTAACTAGACAGTAATAGATAATGCCAATTATTTATTACTCAAACTTGTTTATTCATCGAAAATTTTTATAGAGTATTACTTTGATTATTGCATGTAGTTCAGAGCTATTAGTTGAAAATGATAAAATATTTGCTATCACATAATCAAGACTGCTATAGAGTTGGTTCTAAAACCAACTCAGAGTGAACATAGATTACTTGTTTCAAAGTTAGAGACTAAGACTGTGGAGCGCCATAAGATCACAAAGTCAGACTATCACATACTAAGTGATCATGGGTGTCAGTGGCTATTTCCTTGTTTAGTTGAAAGAAGATACCACTAGAGGTGGACGTTGTTTATATGAAGATTTAAGAAAATCAAAGTGGATATTTGTTGCTGACAGACTAAGATTACAAACATATATTTTTAGAACAGGGGTGTTCCCCAGGGGACGTATGGCAATATCTGTAAACAATTTTGATTGTCACAACTGTGGGGGTCAGGCAGGGGCTTGCTACTGGCATCTAGGGCTGGAGGCCAGGGATGCTGCTAAACATCTTAACAGTGCGCAAGACAGACCCTCAGAAGTGCTGAGCTTGGGAAGTCCTGCTTGCAAAGTAATATATCTGGACCTTAAGAATTAAATAATGTCACAATAAGTTCCATAATTAAATCTTGGCATTGGGAGGCGTTTATAGTGGTTAACTTTTTTTGTTGTTTTCTTTCCCTATTTCCCTTTTCCTTTTCTTTTCTTTCCTTTTTTCTTTTGTTTCTAAAACATTCTTTTTATTTATTTTTTATTTTTTTGTTTTTTTGACGTAGCACACTATAGCATTGCCTAGGTATTTCTACCTTTTACCATGAAAACATGAGATTTTATAGTGTACTAAATATTGTACATTATTTGTGAACCAACTGGAATGGCTTCAGAGCAGCTGTTAGAATATGTTGAGTCAGTAATGCACATGTCTGCATACCCTAAACATATATTTATGTCTTACCTTTTAAAATGTTTAGAACCCTCTATCAGTGTAACTATTGGTTTGTCTTGAATCATCCTAAATGAAGAAGTGTATTACCATTTTTACCCTACAGGACATAAAGTAGAAAAAAGAAATTAGCATAAAGAAACTAATTAATAATTATGTTTTAAGTTTTTTGGCGTTATGGACATTGTTTACATCATCATTAACTGCATAACATCATATCGTCTGTTCTCAAGAAAACATTAAAATTTAAAGCCAATATTGAAGACGTTCTTTTCAGCTTTCCCAGTAATGCAACTCCTTTACCTCCTCACAACTGGGGACCTCTCTCATTGCTACCACTGTACTTCCCCTCAAAGTGGATAATTCTTGGCCATGATACAGAAGTGATTTTGAAACCTCAGTTTCCTTCCCTAGCACCCTGTGGAGGAAGGTGGCAGGATCTGGTGACTGAGTCTTACACCCGCCAACTTCTAGACCTCACTCCTTACATGCCACATTTTGGAGCTAGTTGCCAAGCCTCACAGTAACTTGTGCCACTCTTCAGTTTCCTCTCCATGATATACAAAGTTCTCCAAGGTTTATTGAGAGTAGAGATGGAGGCTGGGCAAAGGAATGGCGGCTCTGATTTGCAGTATATCTTTGGTGTACAGATATGCTTTCATTTATTGCTTGGCCCATTAGCTAATGGAATTTCAGTTCCTTCCCACAGGCATTCTCAGACCCTGCACTTCACTCTTCCTGTTTCCCTGTCCAACTTGGTACAACACATTCTAGTAAAATCAGACTGATGTGTTTAGGTTTACTTTGTATATCACATCTCTAACCATCTTATAAGTTTGCCCTAAACTGGCATTTATTTTGAACTGCCTTCCACCTTTTATTGTACAGCATTGTCTGTACTCAAAGTGAGCAACTGAAAAGAAAATTTTAACATTTTTTTGTGTGCCAGACAAGTAATAAAGATTACTATTTTTTTATGATAATTTTTTTGATTTGAGTATTTCTGTTTCTGGAAGATGGTAATTTTTTCAAATCATGAATTTACTGTAAGTGAAACTATTTGAGGGAGTATTGACCTATTTTTGATCAATCATTGATTATCTGTGTTGCATTCTCAGTATTTCTCTTATAGTCCATATGTCCCTCTGAATAATTTTAGAACAATAACTTGCTTACACAGTGTTTTTAGAATATGCTTCAGGAAGCTTGCCTGTGTGGTATTTAACTCAGACATTTAGGGAGTATAAAACCAATCTTACTGTGACTTTTAATTATTAGGAAAGTGGCTTACAGTTAAAGCTTACAGAAAATATTGTAGCAATAATTAATATCCAGTAAAATCAACCCAGTTCTAATTTGATCGTTATTACACCCCAGTAGGATAGGTAATGCAGGAGTCATCATCCCATTTCACAGACAAAGCCTGGCCTGTCCAGTGAGGTAGCCACTGGCCCCATGTCGCTACTAACATTTAAACGAAGGCCAGGCACAGTGGCTTATGCCTGTAATCCCAGCACTTTGGGAAGCTGAAGCGGGAGGGTCGCCTGAGCCCAGGAGTTCAAGATCAGCATGATCAACATTGGGATACCCTGTCTCTACAAAAAGTTAAAAAAAAAAAATCAGCCTGGCATGGTGGCACACATCTGTAGTCCCAGCTACTTAGGAGACTGAGGCAGGAGGATCATTGAGCCCAGGAGGCTGAGGCTGCAGTGAGCCATGGTCATGCCACTGTGCTCCAGCCTGGGCAGCAGAGCAAGACCCTGTCTCTAAAATTAAAAAATAAATAAATAAATAAATAAATAATGTCAGTCAATGAGAATTAAATAAAACTTTTAAAATATCACTTCCTTGGTTGCACTAGCCAAGTTTCAGTTACTCAGTTTTCATATGTGATCAGTGGCTACTGTATTAGCACAGATATAGAATATTTGTGTCATTGTAGAAAGTTCCATGGGGAGGTGCCGGCCTGGGAAATGGAAGCATTGAGGGATTAAATAACTTGCTCAAGATCATGTAGGTCGTGACAGAATAGAGTCATTGCTGCTATATATTCCAATAGGATATATTTACATTTTTCTTAGCTTTATTGTCAAATATCTGATGTAAGAATTGACATTTCAGTGCTACCTCGTAGCAGTTTACTGAATGCTTATCTCAACTGAATTTAAATTTGGAGCTTGAGTTACACAGACTTTTCAAAGGATATAGCCCTTTGCCTGTCTGCACCCAGTGGGGACCTTGAATCTCCAGCCATTGAGACCCTGCAGAAGCAGAAGGGACCATGTCTTAATGCATCTTTGTAGACCTTTTGGCATATCGCTGACAACCATGAAATGTTTATGCAGCCAAATGAATGTATCACATCCACCATATGGGCATAAGTCCATATGTACAGTTAGACAAGACCTTTAGGTAGAATGCTCCTGAGAGAGCTGGCCTCTGCCAAAGTTTATGGAGCTCATGCCTCTGCTCTTGCTGTTTTAGCAAAAAGTAGTATTTTTATCAAAAGTTAAATTGGGTTCAATATTCACCATTTGGGTAATGGGTACATTAGAAGCCCAGTCCCCAGTAGCATGCAGTATGCCATGTAACAACAAGCACGTGTACCCCTTGAATCTAAAATTTTAAAAAAATATGTATTTACTCACATAATCCAAGTATTTCTTCGTAGTAAATGAAAGCGTCTGTCCATCTTGTCCTTAGCAGTCGTTTAGTCCCTAACCTGACTTTGTGTTGTTATAAAATTGTGTCACATCTTCCCAACAAGCTCCCTTTATCCTCCCCTCAAAGATTAGCACAACAATATGCATTTAGGGGTGCTCAGATAATATTTGTGGAATGAGCCAATAAGTATTGAATGTTTTTTTAATGTTACGTTTCTCAAGGTTACTCCTGTCTAAAATAGTTTTGTGGGACATTATTCGTAGTTTACTTAAGTAAGTATATACCTACATACATAGTATCTTTCCATTCCCCGCATCACCAAGTTGGACAAATGTGCCCAGTTAGCGTTGATGGTGCTGAAGACCGTGTTCATTCATACATGCACTCAAAATCATATTAATTAGTTTTCAGCGATAACCATAGGTGGCAATAGATGAATGGGCTAGCCCTAGGCTATTATTAAGCACTGGGAATGAGATTGTTGGTGCCTTGTACCTGTGCTACTTTAACAGGTAAAACAATTCCAGAGCTTTCCCCATCATCCTCTCATTGCTACAGTCTAGACATTGGGAGCACTGGAAGCCTATGGTGACACAGACTGGCAGATGCCTTGGGCTTCTAATGGTATATATAAACCATCATTTTATTGGTAATAATTATGGTGTTGAGAAGCATTTGTGTGCTGTGCACTCTTTCAGCCTGTGCCACGTTTAGTTCCTGTTATGCAAATACCACTTTAAACTTAGAAATTCCAATTTGCATTAATATTTTGGTTTCATAGAGCTAACTATTGCATTTCACAAACAAGTGCATTTTAATGAGTACTGGCAGAATGATTTCAAAATGTTATTTATTAAATACTATTGTAGAAAATGCAGCCGTTGGTTGCCAAATATTATTAAGACGAAATATAATGTGTGTTGAGGCCACAGGGTGCATCTCAAGAGTATTTGACCCTTATGGCTTTCAGTGATATAACAGCCAGTGCTCTTCATTCAGGCTTGGAGGACAGAGGTAATTAATATAAAATAGAAGCCAGCGTACCATTGACATTTGGGTTTACTTTTAAAATTTAAACATATTTTTACTGTTTGGCTTTTGTCATAAGACCATAGGTCATTTACCTCTGAGTTAAGGCGAAGGACTTTACCAGTCATAAACACCCAAGTTGTAAAGCAGTGTTTTCTTATATCTTACGTTTTGATGTTAAATCCTGAAATGGAGTTTGTTGCCGCTTTATAATTTTTTTCCTCTTCCTAAAAGCTTTTTTTTTTATCAGAATTGTGGATAAAAAAATTTTGATGTACAATGTGTGGGAAAATAAAAATTTTGCAACTGGATTTTCAGAAATGAACTATTTTAACACATGGACTTTTAATGCTGCTGTCATGGTTGTCATAGCTTGTGGTTCCTAATTATAATGAGCTTTTTTGGTGGTGTTATTGCAGTTGTTTTATTTCCCCTGCCCCCCACCCAGTCTTCAACTCACTTTTCCCAGAAGGAGAGTTCCAAGCCTTTGAAAATTCTCATGATTTTGCAAATCCACTCTATTTTTGTCTAGAATACAGGAAAGTTAAAACTGTGGCTGGTATGATGCCATGTTTTGAATCCAATTTTAAAGCAACCCTTTGCAACCCAGGGAGTAAAGCTGACATCTTTGTATCTGTAATGAAGATAATTATACCTGCAAGGTGACATCACTAGCAAAGTAACAAATACCCTTGAAAACGGAGTTCCTGGTCTTCTCTGAATTCTGTAGACCACATTTGGCATTTAACACTAGACACCTCTTTCATGGCTGTCGTTTGAGAAGTTGCTTTCAGATGAATTTACTAAAGCTGACTGACACAGGGTTGAATTAATTCTTTTCTTTATTACTCAAAGTGATACAGACCTTTCTTAGACTAATGTAGCTTAATTAGTGGTCAATTAAAACTGAACATTGCTGAATTGAAGTTCTTTGATCAAACTCCCTGGCATGGGCTCGCTTTCTTTAACTAGCCACCATCTTGAATTCATTTGGAATCAGTAGTATAAACAAGTTTAAAACTGGTTCTTTTATAAGAAAGTCAGCAGGCTTGTATAGCTGTGGTTTCTTTTTTTACTTCTGTAGGCGGCAATTCAAAGGCATGCTAAATGAAAACAGTACTACACCCTGAAAAAATTACATTTTTAAAAGTAACACTAAGCAGTCAGAAAACAGTCAACACCCTTACCTGTTTATTCTAGATACATTTATCTTCTGTGTAGAACAAATAATTAATAATTCACTTCCCAATTTCAGTGGTTGATTTTGTTGTTACATGGAAAGTGAAAAGAAAACTCCTCACCCTCCGTTGCAACATTTATGGTGATAACAAAAAGTGAAGCAAACAAAATCCAACCTGGTTGTTGGGAGTAGAGTCAGAAGGGGCACCGTAAATGAAGATGTGCGCAGTTGTCCTAAATTCATTCTTTGTCACTCTTGGGAAAATAGTTCACCTCTGTGTCTTTGGAGTGGGAGTGACACACGACTTCATTTACTTGTTGACTTCCTCATTTATTTTCAAGGGCGTGATCCCATCAATAGGGAAACTGATAATAGCATGTATTTCATATGAATCACTTGGTTAGAAATACAGATTGCTTTTGTTAGAATTTGGGTGAAGTTACAAAAGAAGAGAATTGGGGGAGCTGAAAACTGGGGCAGAGGAAGTCGTAAGCATTGGTAATAAGATCACCCACCTCCATTTATCCAGTTACATGTCTTAATATTTAAAGTGTATATACCATTCTTGTCTAAACATAAATTGATACCATTCCATAATCCTAGTTTGTGAAAGCTTAACAACCCAAAACATACATCATAGCTGGCATTCAGTTAGTGCTATGCATTCTGGAGTATTAATTAAAACTGGTACTTTTGTACTGGAAATAAAAGTAATAGATTAGGTTTAAATAGATAATTTGCTTAGTTCATAGTGATTTCTTCTGATTTTGGAAATTTTCACAGAGAAAGAGTTAAAGGAAATTTGGAAGTGACCGTGTACAGTGTTCCCCCTGTAAATGACAGAATTTTTGTGGTTTTCATTACTTAGATCGAAAAATTATGGTTATAATCAATAATTAAAATTAAAAATTTTACCAGTTGGCAGAAAGAGAAATTGTTTATAGTCAATGTGCCTTTCAGCATTCTCTCTTGCCTTCTCCCTAAAGGGCTGATTAGGATGTAATAATTGGGGATGATAGCGGGAGGAAGACGACAATTCCATTTAATTAAAGATAATTTATTTTACTTTAAATTGGTGATGTCCCACATGAATAAGAGTAGATTTAGCAGATAGATTTATTAATGGGTACTGACATCTCAGTTGACAGAAAAAGCAAACATTTTCTTTCCTCATTGTTTTTATTGTGTCCCGGCACCTGAAACTGCTGTCACCCTGCTTCCTTTGCTGCTTGACAGAGCTGTAGACTTTTCCACCAAATATGCAATTATTGGTTTATCATTGAAACAAAGTTGATCCTCTTCTGAGTTAAAAACTATGCCAGGAGCTTGAAAGGCTGTTCAGGCTTTCAGAGCTAACACTACAAATGTTCTCTTCTTAAATCACATTTTCTTGACTGATCCTTCCCATATCTAGTTCATGAGTAGATTGAACGTTTTGAACAAGGACCAAAGATTTCCTTTGGTCTTGGGTGAGGTGCTTGCATGAATATTCCTTTAATACCTTGAATGTCTTGGATAATGAAGTGTGCCCCCAAAAACTACCATTTGCATTACTTTGGTTCATTCCTGACAAGGAATTCTGCCCTTGTGTGATATGTTCATTGTTGTGTCATGCAATTGTAAATGGATCTTGGAAGTTGGGACAATTTTTTTTTTAATTAGGAAGTAGATTCAAGAAATGCATGATATTGTTTTCATATGATCTCCTCAGTCTATAGTGGTTGTAAAGGTGTGCTATTTAGCATACCTTTAGCAAAATTATATTTATAATTCTACATATCTTAAGGCACTTTTTAAATGCTTCTGACAAACTGCATTCTGTTTTCCAATTTCTTTTTGATCTCTGTTACATTAGGTTTATTCGTCTTACTCTCCCATCAAATTCCTATATTCTTGTTTATGTTTTCTGGTGTTCAGTCGTTTCTGTATGCTTGCCTAGTATGCTTCTTTCACACTGTGTTCTTCACTGAATGAAATGCAGACCACCTTGGGAACTTCTTTCCTTCTCGGCTTCTTTTCCTACTCACAACTTCCACCATTCACACTGACCCTTTTTTACTTGTATTTATTGTTCCTGCTGCTTTGTTGCTGTAATTTTCACATATATTTCCTTTATGCTAATATCCTTTCCTTGACTCTTTGGATTTCAGTGGTTTGTCTTTCCAGCTTTAGTTAGAAAATTAGGCCATATAACTAATGTTTACACAGTAGAAAGGAAAATGAGATTGTTTCTTTCTTTTTTGGAGGTAGAGAGGTGAGAAGGTTGTGGTAGAGTTTTTCTTTTATTTTAAACCAGATGGATTTTTTTGTCCTGGTTTGCAATTTCACTATTTCAAATTGATTTTAAATCAGTGATGGTGTTTTCAAGGATTAATTTTTATTAAATCTTGATTTTCATGTTCTGTTAACCTTTTCCTTCCCCTCAGCCAAAGGGTCTTGTTCCTTTTTTATGTCCATTTCACTTGTTTGTTTTAATAACCCGATCTCTCCAGTCATTATTTTATCCTCAAATCCTGCCACTTTTATCCTTCTCTTTTTTTATTGCACTGTTGTCTTTACTTCACCTTTTATCTTTTCTTCTTCTGTAATTATTGCAGAATCCATGATACCTTCCCCAAAATTGTAACAAAGAATGCTGGAAAAGGAGAAATTGGGAAAGAGAAAATCTGCAAGTAATGTTCTTTGCTGAGCCCTAGGGAAGTCTGCTTGGATTTTTATATTCGACTGATTCTTCCCCCAGAGTTGCGCAGTCATGACTCTATGCAGTAGGGACACGAAGGCAAGGGTTCAAATAGATGAACACTGATCCTTAATTGGAGGTGTTAATCCTACATATAAACTTTCAGGAGGGGAAGCGATCCTGCATTTTACATCAGGTAAACTCAGTTGCACCCGTTGCCAGTAGCTGGGTCAGGGGTGTGTGTGTGTGTATGTGTGTGTGTGTGTACACTGGGAGCCAGGTTGGAAGTGGGAAGAGAAGGGGGTGATCTGTGGCCAGCCACCATTGCATTCAGTGAGTCTCAGGTAGCTCCTCATGGCCTGGAAAGGAATAAGCAAGGCACTTGAATCAGAATAAAGACCTAGCCTGTAACTCAGGAGTACTAGTTCTTTCCTCTCCCACTTTCAAGCTACTTTCTTTCTTTTCTGTCTGTTTTCATTATTTCTATGGCAAGTTTACTTACACAGAAATCTGGATGGGATGCTTTTGACACCTGGGGTCTCTTTAGTAGCTCTTCTGTACTTGGGAAAATGTCAGATACTTTGAGAAATAAATGCATTGCCCCAAACCGAAAACACTACCACTTTTATTCTGTAAAATAAAGGCATTCAAGGAAGGAGGCCTCCTCTATTCCCAGGAGGTCACAGGAATTGGGAGTGGCAAGAAGGAAGCTGCTAAACAGGCTCCAGATGCAGCTCTATCCAGGGGATGCCTCTTGCCTGGTCATTTGGGTGGCTGGGCTTGTCCCACCTCCCCTACTTCATGCCCTCCTCCCGGTCTGATCCTAGGCCCTCCCACCCCTAGGCCAGCCACAGGCCTCGCAGCAGACATCTGCGGGTCTGAGTTTCATATATCCAGCATGAAGTTCCCTCTCTCCCTCCCATTATGAATTCTGGGCTGTGGTCCTGCTTGCTCCTTGTGTGTCAGATTGAAGTTCTGATGCTGTCAGCCATGTCTGACCAATCAGCAAACAACACCACAGGATGAAATTTAAACAATGCAGATGCTCAGATACAGGGCTATGTTGCCTTGACCACGAAGGGAAAGCAGAGGTAAGGTCAGAGTCTCCCCAAAGTGGTCTATCCCGAGCCTGCCTGACTTGACACCTCTTGGGCTGCACTGTGCTGCTTTGACTTGTATGTTACCCATTTGCTTTGCACTACTTCTGTCTTCCCTGGCATTCACCAGGACTTTCATTTTAATTCGCTCTGCCCGGGTTACTTTACCACCTTCATCTGTTCACATCCTTTTCTCTTGGATTGGTGCTGACTGTCATTAGGAATGTTCCTGGATTGCCTCGAGGCCGAGGGTCCTTGGCAAGTGCCACCTTGTTCAGGTCTTTTGTGGGCAGACTTTGAGGAGTAGAGGACTGCTGAGGATCAGGGCAAATGGATGGAGTTAATAGGCCGTATTAATTTTCCCTCTGCAGGACAGTGGAATTTATCATTCCGTTACAATCACAGTTTTGTTTCTTACCATTGTGAGGTATTGAATTGTAAATTGAGCTTAAATCATCTTTTTTTCTCAGAAACGATTTACTTAGAAAAGATATGAATAGATACAACCTAAATGAGGATGAATCAGCTCATCTTCCAAGAGTTTTGGGGAGAAAAAAGGGAATTGATATCTGTCCCCCACCACAACCCCCTCCCCCGTTTTTTGTTTTGTTTTGTTTTTTTACAGTTTTTGGTGTTAGCTCACTAGATTAGTTTGCAAAGGAAGAATCTCATCATCATCCTCTTCTGTTTTAAGTGTTTAGTTGGCCCTTTTATAATTTAAAGTGTTTACATGGTTCTGTGCTCCCTAGGCCCATCTGGAAAATATTTAAACTTCATAAGATCTATAAGACTAAAATATCACATATAATGGGATTGGGAGAAGGAAGAAAAATTAGAGCCGTTGCGTGTGTTTAGAATAAGTTAGTTGTTTGTTCAGAAGCGGCTGCTGGAGGAATTGGAACAAATAGCTGTGTGCGGTGAACGGTTGGGTCCAGAGCTGTACATTTCACCACAGAATGAGCCTTGGTTTGTGAAACTGACATTCTGTTGTGACTTCTAAATCCAAACAAATCTCTGCAAATTTCTGCCCGATCGAGTTAATAAGAAAATATATACATGCAGAGGCGAGAGCCGTATGCTACTTGTACTTCTGTCAGTGTTGGTGGAAATAAGAGACGGATTTTACCTACTGTATTACATTCAACCAGCAATTGGCAGAACCCCCAGCTCAGCGGGTTTTCCTGACTTTTTTTTTCTGCTGTGAGAACAATGGGATGCAAAAAGAGCTTCAGAAAAAGAGAGAAGCAGATATGGGATTGGGGTCACTTTTCTTCTAATTGCCTTGTAATTGGGGAGTGGTTTCCACTTTCCCACTATCTCACTGGTGGGAGGGGAAGAAGACAGATGTGGCTTAGCGGTAACGAGCTTTCTCCAGGCCGGATGTGCTAAGGGACCGGGGGGGCCTTCCCTGCTCCGGGCCTGTGATCTGCTTCACACCTGTGCTCGTTTTCCCCCATGATCAATGACCTTGTATTAACCCAGAGTGACCTTTTCCCTTCGCCTGTTCTCTGGGACGAGCTCTTGGCTAGTGGACCCTCCTTTCTCTCTGATATACAGGTGGTTACTGGAGCCACGTACACTTGTTTTTCATGGTGCACTGTGCACTTAGCAGCCCGGCAAGACCTGCAATTTCATCCCTCTCAAGGGGCCAAGCAGGAGATTGGAAGGTGGGAGGGAGGAGGGTGCCGCGAGAGTGGTTGCTGTTTGCATGTGCTTTTCTATTTTGTGGCTCATATGGTATCAATTACCATTTGATGGCAACGCCAGGCCTGAGGCCCTTCGCATGTTTGTCCTGTGAGAAAGATCTAGAAGAACCGACATATGGTTTTGATTGCAACAATTGCAGGTTGATAGAATGAACGCAGGGGTGAGGTGGGTGGGTTTTCCTTCCGGCCCTTTCCACTCTGGGTTGCTAATGTGCTTCGCTTGTGGAACTGGTCTTTTCATCATCCAGTCCCTCCCCACTCACCCCTCCCCCACCCCCCAACTCCCTGCCACTTTGCGTTCCCTGCCCCTGCCTTCCAAATGACCGCCAGGAACATGTGGCCTGCATTAAGGACCTTCAATTAAAACAAACAAAAAATTGTCCACTCTTCTGTTCAATCCCAGAGCAGGTCAGTCCATCAAGATGGTCAGAAGTATACTATAGTTAAGAAACAAATGGTTGGCACAGGGGGCAGATTCCCACCAGAAGCTTGGGACATGTTTTAAAATGGCTATTAGTTCAGATTGTTAAACGTTGAAATGATGCTGAAAAATAGCAGCAATAGAAATTAATGTGGGGTGTGTGTGTGTGTGTGTGTGTGTGTCTCTGTGTGTGCGTATTTCATTGAAGATGGAATCTGTGCATCTGCTGAATAGGGACAGGAAGATGATGATGGTTAGGAGTTCTTTGAGGTTCCATCTTTCCGTACATCCCGGGCCATAAGACGATGGAGAAGCAAGTGAGGCATGTGTGTCTCTATGAGCATTTCCCTTCAGAAGGAAGATGTTGGAGACTCATCTCCCATACACAGTGACTTCTCTCTTACTAAATTTGTGATGGTAGGGGGTACTCCTCGTTACTGTGGCTCAGCAGGGATTGCATCTGTGAATATGCCAAGGCAGGGTCTACTATTGGGGAATGGAGAGAGGCAAAGAGGAGAAAAGAACATTGTAGACACTTTGAATGTTACCCAGCAACATTTTTTGTTTGTTTGTTTCAAAGTAACATCTTTCTATAATGCTTTCAAATTTACCTTTCTCATAATCTGTTCTAAGATGGGTAGCCCGTGAGGTTTTGAGTTTTTTCACTTCGGCTATTGCATTTCAAAATATTACTCACAATTAGGAATTTCTACAGTTTGAAACAATAATGTGGTATCTCATGAGTAAATGCTGCCATCAACGTCTTCCTTCTTTTAAACTGAAAACCAGCAAACCAGAACCAAAAAAAAAAAAAAGCAGAAACATGCCCCCCAAAAGCTTTTTTTTTTTTTTTTTTTTTTGAGATGGAGTCTCACTCTGTTGCCCAGGCTGGAGTGCAATGGCGTGATCTTGGCTCACTGCAGCCTCCACCTCCCAGGTTCAAGAGAGTCTCCTGTCTCAGCCTCCCGCGTAGCTGGGATTACAGGTGTACACCACCACACCCGGCTAATTTTTTGTATTTTTGGTAGAGACGAGGTTTTACCATGTTGACCAGGCTGGTTTCGAACTCCTGACCTCAAGTGATCCGCCCGCCTCGGCCTCCCAAAGTGCTAGGATTACAGGCGTGAGCCACCGCACCTGGCCAAGAAAAGTTTTTAAATGTGAGATGAATTATTACTTCTGACAGGCAGCTATTGAAACCTAATCACACTGTTTGACATGCTTCTTCGTATTTATTTTTATATTAGAGCTGATCTTTATCAAAAGGTAGTGAAAACTAAAAACTTAAATTATTGACCTAAATTGTAGGGAAATGTCTATCTGATCGACTCTAGAGAGAAAACCGACCATATCTTTACAATGGTTACTGAATGTGTATCTTCATAAGGCTAGATTGTTTTATCTTTGTTCAAGCTTTCCCCTTATGATGTAGAGATCGATGTATTAAATAATCATTTTTTAAAGAGTTTTGATGACAACTATATTTTGCTATTTCACGATCTTTATACAACGAGGTGTTTTCAGAGATATGTTTGAATTCAGAGCAACTGGCAGTTAATCGATTTGCTGTAGTCACATGTTTTAATGGTAGCTATTTGGTTATTTGCCTGATATTTAATGCACACATATATAACCTTAAATCATCATTCAGTGTGATGGCTTAAGATAACATTTCTGTTTCCTGCTCATGCCACTGTTAACTGTGTTTGAAGAGTGATGTACTGAGAAGTTTAATTTGCTGGGGTTTTTTTCTAAAAACATTGCTTTCCTGAAATATATAGTATAGGGGGCTCATAGCAAAAACGCCATAGTATATGGGTTGTGAGCCTGTCTTCGAACATGGTGGGTCACTTAACAGCAGCTGTGCTGGAGAGATATTTGATTTGAGAAGACTTTTTTGAATCTTCTCAGCCCTAACACCATTCTCGTTTTGAAATGGGAAAATGGAAAAGAGTTTTAGGGAATAGAGATATCTCAGCCTTGAAAGGAAGCATAGGTAGAAATCTTTCAGTTCTCACTCAGATTAACCAGCATTCCTAATCTGGCTCGCCTCACAGAGGACAAAGAGTCTGCTGGGAAATGTGGGTTTATATTTGTAGAGACATACTACAGAGGCATGAGATAGTGTTAGATACCGGCTAGATGCTTCGTGCCCAATATTAATTTGGTTTGCAGATTGAAATTTAGAAAAGCTTGCAGAGGAGCCAATCTTTTTTATATACAGCACCTTTAAAAAATAAAAGGTGTCCACTACTATTAAAATCCAGTCTTCTAAAATATTACTACATTCAATATAACTTACAAATGATCAAATTTAGGTAGACATCAATGATGTTAAAAGATAAAAGCCCTCCTACGTGTAATATATAGCGTCTTAGACCTTATTTCTTTAAAAAAGGATACCGCTTTTGCCAAAAATCTCAATGTAGGGATACTCAAACTAACTGTCCTTGGAAGTCCTAAAAATTGCTAGTGTTCTCTTCTTTTTTTGTTTGTTTTTGTTTTTTGTTTGTAGTTATTTGCAAGTGAAGAAATATTTATAAAATTATATTATAATTTGTAATGCGCACAAACAACTATCAGACCACACTTGAATCAGAGAGTTACATTTGTAAATTGAGGAAAGAGTATGCCAGCACAATGCCTAATGGAATGAAAAATTGTGCTTATTTTCATAGGACTCTCCTGGAGAGGGGCTACTTTCCTCTCTCTTAATACCCAGACCCCCTCCCTCTGCCCTGACAGCATGTTACAGAATGCATTCACTTAGTGTTTGAAGAGCTCACCACCTCCCTTTAAGATCTATTCTTGCTATTCATACATTGCAAATATGTACTTTTATATCCACAAGGAAGACATTACTAACTTCAAGAACGGCAGTGTCAATGAGGAGCAGGAAAATACAGTACGATACAAGCCTGCCAATGAAAGAATTATACTCAGACTTTATGTGCTCTAACTGTTAAACAAAATTTGAACCTTTGAGGAAAAAATATTGGGGATTCTGATGAGCTGGCTAGCTTGCTTGCCTTTTTTTTTTTTTTTTTTTTTTTTTCCTATTTGGAAATCATGGCTTCCCGATCCTAAGGGATTAAAAAAAAAAAAAAAAAAAAAAAAAAAAAAAAACCTCAAAGAAAAGACTCAACAGGCTTTCTGGACATCAAATAGTTCCTACAAAACAACATTCTGATGACTTGCATGTAAATAAATCAGAAACATATGAATTAAACTTCTCTCAAAATACATATGGGTTGAAAAATAGAGAGAAGTGCTGAGAAAATGTGTTTTGAGTTTTGCTGAGCCCATGACATTTGAAAAATAGTATGAGACATTGAACAAACACAAAGCATGGCTTGGCTCTCTCATTCCTAATATTAGCCTTCTAGTTCAACAGCAAATCAGTTTACCATGTGCCTAAATGTGAGCCACCTTGGTACACTCCCCCACACTTAATTATATGCAGTTTAAATTTTTTCAATTAGGAGCTCAAAAATAACATTGCATTTCAAGGAAATGCAAATCTTAGCATTTTCTTACCTGGTTTGTTCACCTCAGACCATTTTAGAAAACACCACAGATCATTTCACCTTAGGAGCAGTCACACTGATGTGACCCTCTTTGGTGTGGCTGGCATATAACAGAAGAAAAGTATCATTATTAAGAAACTGGCTCCAAAGACAATATTGCTATTAAATTGAAGTAAAAAACCACTGCAGATAAAACATGATGAAGATGAAGGATGCCCTCTCTTAGCCATATAGTGGAAGCCCGATCGTAGACTCTCACCCTTACACCATGACTCAAGTTCCTGCTCATTTTTACCCCTGAGCTCTGTGGACTTCTAAGCAGTGGAAGTTTTCATTCTCTCTCCTACATTGCACTCAAGAGAGCTAACATGAGGGATTCTAAGTGCTGGAATTCCTCTGCATCTGGCTTTAAGTACAGGAGCAGAACACAGGGAATTTAAGGAACAAAAATAGCCAGAGCTTCAGGCTTGTTCCACTGATGGTAAGTCATTGACACGCGCTTGGATGAAATCCTGTATCTGTTCTTTGGACTAGCACTATCACCTGAGATGATCAATTTTAGAGAGTTACAGAGAGGCAGTAGATTTCTTCTTTCCTATTTCAGGAGAAGTTATTTTGGTTGTTTAAAAAAAGAAAAAAAAAAACACTTTAATATACTTTTCCTAACTCCTTTACTCAGATGGTGGCAAGAAGTTTGACAGAATAAAGTAATTCAGCTAATATTTATCAAATGCCTACTATGAGTGAGGTGTTAGAATATAACTCTGAAAAAGACAAGCATGAGATAGGCAAACAGACTATTATAACCTAGACTGATAATGCATGGATTGGGGAGTACAGGCTCCTGAAGGTAGATACACAAAGGACAACTAGCCCACATTTAGCCTTAGAAGAAGTGAAGTGCAAGGATGAATGGGAATTAAGCTGGCAAAATGCAAGGGTTATAACTGGAAGCAGGGTTGAACATGGCATATCTGGTGACCCAGAAGTAGTTCAGAATGCCTGGAGCTTATGGTGCAAAAGGGTAACAGTAAAAGGTGAGACTGAAAAGATAAAATAGTGGCCTGATCAAAAAGCGACTTGAGATTTGATCATGAATGTGACGAGGAGCCTTTCAAATGGGTATGCCTGAGAAGTAATTGAATTTAAAAGTCCAGAGGGATAGGAGGACCTGGAAAACTTAGAGTCAGAGAAGCCAAGGGAAGCAGATCTAACCAGAAGGAGGAAATTGTCAACAGTGTCAAATGTTGCTGAGAGATAAAAGTGACATTTGGCTGCAGCATCCAGGAGGTCTTGAGCAGTTTCATGGAAGTAGTGGATGTGGAATGAAGCTAAAGAATTGGAGAACAGGCATTGCAAGATAATTTTCCATCATCATTGTCATCATCATCCTCCTCATCACCGGAAAATGAGCATCAAGTATCTTATCTACCAGACATAGGGAGTGACCAAGTAAAGAATGACATACCTGCAGCCTGGGAGATTTCAGAAAACAGATCATAAATATAAAACAGAAGACAGCAACACACGGTGCACCACATGCAAAGGGCAAAATGAGCAGTGTAGGCCAGTGGGATGAAGAACAGGAAGAACTAGGGGGCAGGTGAAATGGAAGAGTTTTTCAAGCAGTCATTGCAGGTTGAGGTTTGCATTCTGTGTTGTGCCTCCTTATAAGTCAATCCAACCTGTTTTTGATGCTCCATCCAGCGGAAGTAGGAAGCACCATCAAAGATGATGCATAGTCTTTACTTGCCTGTGACTTCTGATTACGTTTCTGAATTTTGGGAAGAAGATTAAAGTCATAAACTGATTCTTGGTTTGTTATCATTTCTTGCAACTGTTATTTTAAAAATCTGGACACAGGCCAAGGCGGGAGGATTCTCTGAGGCCAGCAGTTTGAGACCAGCCTGGGCAACATAGTGAGACCCTGTCCCTACAATAATAAAAGTAAAATAAAAATAAAATCTGGATGCAGAAAGTGAGGTACAGATATCACAAATATAGCAACTCCAAGATATTCGTAAATTCTACATGGATGAGCTTCTTGAGAAATTCTGCACATCCAATGCGGGACAGCTGTGGAATTGCGGCATTGATACCTTTCACATCTGGGTCATCTCCATATGATATCTTCTTCCTGGTACAAGGCCGGAAGTTCACCCCATGCACGACACCTATGGAAGCCACTCATGATTCAGAGGACAGTTTTTCTGAAAAAGGGTGCATGATGTATACTTTCCTTCAACCCTAAAATTCTGCTGCATGAACTTTGTAAGTTAAGGGAAGGACTGGTTCTCTTCTGCTTTGGCTGTCTTCCTTGTTTCCTATTTATTGGGTACCTGCTTTGGGCAACCCATTGTGTTGGAGGTGCTCTAAACCACAATCTTTGCTCCTAAGGAGCCCATAGTATTTATCGGGGGATATGACCTGGATAATTCACATAAGATACGAATTTCTTTCTTTTTTTTTTTTTTGAGACAGATTCTCACTCTGTCGCCCAGGCTGGAGTGCAGTGGTGCAATCTCAGCTCACTGCAACCTCCGTCTCCGGGGATCAAGCAATCCTAATGCCTCAGCCACCGAGTAGCTGGGATTACAGGCGCCCACCACAACACTCAGCTAATTTTTGTATTTTTAGTAGAGATGGAGTTTCACCATGTTGGCCAGGCTGGTGTTGAACTCCTGACCTCAAGTGATCCGCTCACCTCGGCCTCCCAAAGTCCTGGGATTACAGGCGTGAACCACTACACCTGGCCAAGATATGAATTTCTTTAAAAAAAAAAAAAGTCATTGGAAAGTTTAGAAGATTAAATATATTTAATGAAAATTGAGCTCATTCTTCCCTAATATTTGTTCCGTATTCCCCTCCATATTATACTGTTAGTACACAATCCTGTTTGGACTTACTGGAAAAAAGAGCTGAATAGCTTATCCATATGTCAAGAAACTTTCAGTTTAAGAACACTGAGGTTCATCAACATCAAAAAATATTTTCAGCATCATTAAGGTGCTGGACATGCTCTACAAATTAAATACCGTAGGGCCCCTACTATTTCAGTGTTTTCTCAGTGTCTTGTTGCAGTGGCAAATGCTATGAACTACATTTTTCAAATAAATATTGAAGATTGAGAAAGAGATTGAGAGACCTCCATCTATTAATGATGGAACCAAATCTAGAAAGATGTCTTCTGCTCTGTAGAGCACATTAGGGATCATTATTTATAGCCAGTTGACTCTCTTAAGACATTTTGGCAATGAGGGAAAAATCGTAGGTTCATTTTCTCGGTAGAATGAAGAACATTGAGTTTGCTAACAAAGAGAACATGAGTGACTTTGCTAAGAGAGCGTTTTTATTTCAGCGAAAAGGCAGCCTCCTCTCCTAATAATAGCTACATTATTTACCTAAATGTTCCATGTAGCAACTGATAACAAGACTTACTGCTTAAGAAATTTGGCCGTCATCTTGTCCTCTCTACTAGAATTCCATCTCCCTACAGATGGGCCCTTGCTGATATTTTTTTCTGAAGGACAACATGTAAGTTAAGGGCCTGCTACTATGTGTTATTTTGTTTTTTTAATTGAGGTGAAAGTCACATAATGTAAAATTAACCACTTTGAAGTAAACCATTCAGTAATATCTAGCACATTCACAATGTTGAGCAATCACTACATCTGTCTCATTCCAAAACATTTTCCTCAGCCCAGAAGGAAACTGTACCCATTAAGCAGTTCCTTCCCATCCCCCTACTTCTATGCTTTATAAGCCTTTAATTTTGATGTTATATACACACACAGGCATACACACACATACACGCTAAAAATACACACACATATGTATGTATGTATAATGTGTGTAAATAATGTGTAAATATAGATGCATAATGTGTATAAACGGATGTGTGTATGTGTATATACATGTATGTATACATATATGTGTATATACATATGCATATACATATATACATACATATACATACATATTTGTGTGTGTATATATACACGCACATATTCATTTATGTCTATTTATAGATTAGGAAGTTCCAGACATAGGACCTAATATTTCCTAATTATGTAAACAAAGAACTATCTATTTTAATGAATGTTTCTCTGCCAGGAAAAAGAAAAATAGGAAACATTCCTTGCTTCTTTTAACCTTTCTGTATATTTCTCTTAAATTCTCACTAGATGCTAATTTATCAAGGAAGACAAAGAAGACAGAAATCTTTTTTAGATTTTACATGACGGAGCCTTTTGTTGTGTAAAACTGCTGCTCTTCTTGTAAAGACATTTTCTCAATTTCATCAACACTGAGAATTTTAAACTGCTTCTCTTAATTTTAAGCAGTCATCTGGGTTTTACATTTCTGTTTTTGAAAATCCAAAATTATTGAACAAAGTAATTTAATTAACAAAGTTTACATTTCTTGGAAAGAATTATGAAAGGGTCATTCTTACTATAATTTTTATTGTTAAAGAAATTGCTGTTGTTCACATTTATTTATGCCCTCCTCATTCCGGAAGAATATTTGAGGTAGCCAGTAGCACATTTTTTTGAATTAAGAAAAAATTCGATCAAATGAAAACATACCTAAAATTTTAGAGAAAGCCAACTCAATTATGTTTTAAATATGCCTGAAGTCATGAACTAATTATTGTTGATCATTTATTCTTCTGGTCCTATTTCAGGAATATTATTGCCCTTCTTAATCTTTCGCCTCCTTTAAGAAATATTTTTGAATAACCCTATAGGATAACTTCCTTTACATTTCTTTAGCACATATGGTTTGTACAAAAGACGACTCACTTTATCACATTTTCTAGTTGCTCGTTGTACATCATAAATTTCCCAACTAGTTCCTAGTGAAAATTCTGCCCTTCTAATTTTTTGTATGTAATTTACCAAAGCACCTAGCCTTGTGCTAGCTAAAAGCTCCGCTCTGAGTTAAGTTAGTGAAATATTGCTGGTTGATTTCACCTAAAAGTTTGCCCTGGGCATGAGGGAAGAGGGTGGGCATTTGAATGGGTAACAGACAGAGAAGCATCTGATTGGACATAGATGTTGACAACTTGCATACTTACTTTTTTCATTTCAATCTGTGCCACAGAGTCATACATTTGGTAATTATTTCATGCTTTTGTTTTCAGTTGAAAGTAGTTAGGGCCGTATGTTTTGACAGAAAAAAGATAATTCATACTTTTTTTCAGCTTTATGAAAGGGAAGATGGGGTAACAATTTTACAGTGTACCATGGCAGTGATTCCTGTTCAAAACGTTACCAGATTGGAAACTCACTGTTCATAACAATTCTCTTGGTAAGCAGAAGATGAAGGCATCTGTTTAAAGCACCCAGAGTTAAGTTTGATGCTTCAAAGCACAGCAGCATTCATTTATAACTCTACTTAGCACTATTAGATATCTTTAACAAATACGAGAAGTTGTCCACCAGATTCCTTAGACAGTAGGTGATTTGGGAGGATATTCTGATCAAGTGCTAACTTCTGACTGAGGATTTCGAGTGAAAAGACCTAGGTTATAACCCCATTCCTGCCCTTACTCTGTCATGTGACTCATGGCAAAAGGAAAGCACTTAACCCACTCCAAGCTTATGTTCCCGAATGTATAAGATGGGTAGCGTGGTTGACCGCTTGGATAGATAATCCATCTCAAAATGAGGATTAAAGAAGATAATGGATGAGAAAAGTCCTTTTGATTTAAAATACTATGAAGATAGGAACTTTTAATAATGACTAATGGTAGAATTTTGTCAAATTTCCTTTACATAATTAAATTCAAGATCAAGGAATATATCTAGAGAAGTACCCGTGTATTTTCTTTTGTGAAATGTTTCTTTGAGTATTATTATTATCATTTTATGTCTGTTAAAATCTTGGCCTCACTGTCTTTTCATTGCTTGAATGTCGACTCTTCAAAGTGTGACTTTCTGCTTGTGTCTCATGCAACTTTCTTCCTGACTGCTCTTGCTTCCTGGGAAGGAATAAGTACTTAAGAATGATGGCTTTTTGGCTGTCTGTGCTTATTAGGTACAAACACAGCACTAAAGACATTCGGGACTGCAGAAATAAGAAGAGCGCCTTTAGGGTTGTGTGCAAAAGGTCAAACTATAATGTAGTTAGCATTTTTCTTTGTACTGCTTTCCCTTCTTTTAACACCCTCTCAGTACCCTCATACCTTCTCTGCTTTCCAAAAATGCTTTCTAAAAATTGATTATTGGAAAAAGATCTGAGACCTCATTGAACTGAAGTGTAATTACTGCTAACGAACTGTGACAGCATTTCCCAAAGACAGGGAGTGATTGGAGATGTGATGAAAAGTGGGTTTGTGACTGTGGAAACTCTTCCAGGGATGTAGGCTTTTACCCCTCTTGGTAATATACCTTGACAAAAGTCTGCAGCAATGAAATTAACTTGTTCACTCCAATCGCATCTAAATTTATTTGAGCTTAAGTCCTTTCTTAAGCATGTCAGCTTTAGGCTTCAGGCATCAACCTGTGGACTAGAGTTCAAAGGGAAAGGGTGGGGAATGGTGCTCTTAAAATCTTTAGGACCATTATAGGTAATTCCATTTTCTAAAGAAAGCTCAGCCCTAAACACATTAGAGAAGTGGAATGCACTAAAGTCTATTTTGGCAGAACCAATGAATGTTTATCTTTCTCTGTGTTATGATGTTATTCTTAGTTTGACGTGTATCTCGTGTGTGGTGTGTTTATTCATTCATGCATGCATGCACTTAGTAAAGTTTTGAACCTATTCTGTGCCAGGCATTACATGCACATACACATTTGCCCAAGCACACCTGCACTTTTTTTTTTTTTTTTTTTTTTAAGGTAATGCTGTTTTTACCTTATTGTTTCTGTAACTGGCTATCCTTAGCAGGCCTTCTTAGTGTACAATAGGGTATAGAAGAAATAACAATCAACATTGGAGTAAACTTAAAATTAATTTCTGTCTTTATTGTAAAGTCATAGAATTTGTTTTCATCTGGAAGACGTGGTGCCCTCATTTAATGGATAAAACAGTGCTTTCAGAGGTCACAAAGCTATTTTTTGGCAGATATAACCAAATCTATTTTGATGTTCCAACACCTCCTAATGAAACAGTAGTCATCATCTAAAACAAAAAGCAATTGGTTGCTAAAGGGGGAGAAAGTGTTGAGATGGGAGATGATCTATTAGACATAATTGACAATCATGAATTTGATATGATAGGTGTAAACAGAGATAAAAATAATTTAGTCACATCTGTTTAAGATTTAAGATAACCAGAAGCAATAATGGTTAATTGAAATAATATATCAGGTTCTCCTTAACATTACCTTGACTTTCTTCACATGCACATCAGTGCATTTGGTAAATAAAAGTTTGGAAACAACTTAGTTAGGTGTTTAGAACATATTAGAGTTGTGATGTGCTTAGCATCCGCAGTCTTTTATCTGTGCCAACCCTGAGCCTGGTAATGAAGCCAACTCCCACATGAATAAGTAACATAAGGAGTGTAACCAGGAAGAAGTCAGGGTTTCACCTGGACCAAATTTTAAGCAATTAAGTGTTTCAAGAGATCTTTAGCCAGGTGTAACTTAATCAGTTTAAGGCACTCTCAGCTAGGGCCAAGGTACTCATCATGTTGGCAGTGGGCATTCCTCTGATACACCATGTTGAAAGTAATAGGAAACACAGAATGTTGCTCAGTTATTGCCAAGAGCAAGAGAAATGCAGGTGTAAAAATAAAAAGAAGTGTTTGGAGCCAGAGGCTAGTACGCATAGACAAGACTGTATTCATACTTCACTTTAATACTTCAGATAATAATCTGGTGGTTTTTAATCAGTTGAGTTTAGTGTGCTGGTATCTAGTCATGGGTCTGGTTTCACCACTAAACCCTAGTGTAACTCTCAGCCAATTACTTCACCTCTCTCCATCTCTAGTAGTATTCAACAAGTGTTTTAATACCTGTTGCATCTGAGCTCAACTTCATGTCTGGAAGACAGATGAATGGTCCTGCTTCTTGCGGTAACACACAAGAACCTCCTTTGTGCTGCCCTGACTGAGATGACCTTGTGTTCTTCTCTATGGGCAAAACAGCTCTGGGCTGCTAAATGGCCAGGCAGTATAGGGGACCTAGGACTCTACAAAGCTGGGTTGTGGTAGGAGTCCATGAGCACCACGGAGAGAATTCTTAGTTACCAGGAGATACTGTTGTAGTATTTAAAAACTCAGACTCCAAAACAAGACTACATGGTTTTGAATCTTAGTTTTGCCAGTTTATTAGCTGCCTGACTTTAAGCAAGTTGCTTAACCTCTCTGTGCCTCAGATCCCTTAGCCACAAAATTGGGATGATAATGAAACAAAAGGGTTTGTATGTAAGCAAAATGAGTGTATGTACAGTTTGGCTGCAATACAGCTGATGGGTGTAAACGATATAAATAATGACTTCTTTTCTGAAAATGACTTATTTTCTGTTTTTCTCATTGGTGATCCCTGCATATGTCACTGGGATGGCTGCAGGAATTCAGTAGGATAATGGGGAAAATAGCTTAAATCTCAAATGTTCTATAGCTATAACATCACTATGATGTCATAGCAGAGTGAGCCCACTGACATCTCTCCTGGAAGTTTTGCTGCCTCAGAGTTGGAATAATAACTCACTGAAAATACTTCCAAAATAATGAGCCACTCTGCAGATTTAATTTGTCATATTATTCTTTCTAATTATTAGTGGTTCGGTCTTAAATTCTTTTGTTTTAATTGAAGCAGTGTTTTTTCCCCCTTGGAAATTTCTATACATGTCAAAGGCTACTGACTCATTTTTGTTTAGAGTTTGAAATTCAATTTGAAAAATATACTGCAGCCAGCTATATGAAAAACGTAAGCGAATATTGTTGACTTTTGATTGAAGAGAAGAAATTACAAGGCAGGGCTGCCTAGCCACGAAGAACGCCAGGGTTTCGTGCTTTGCACACAGAAGGCACACACTTAAATCGGCACAGCTCACTTTTTTTTTTACTGTGCCTTTGCTGAGCTTGCTGCAGGCTGAGTGCACTGGTAGAGAAATGCAGGGCTGTGTTCTGGCCATCCCTGCCTGCTCAGGCCTTTCCTGCTCCTTTGTGGATCGCCCAGGTCCCTGCTGCTTCCTGGTGCCGTCTCCTGGATCCTCTTGATGTTTTTCCATTCTGTAATTTGATTGACAGTTACAAACAAGGAAGGAGCTTGAAATTCTTACCGTTTTGCGACTTCCTAAAACGGGAAAGGAAATTTGGTGGATGAGAAGGGAAAAACACCTCTTGGCTGAAATTCACTTACAGGATTTAGCCTCAGGTTTAATGTGCTCATGAATGAATAATGACTCAGCTGATATTTAGAAGCTGAGAAAATTATATGATTTTTGTGGTGGGGTGTATAGATATGGATGTATATTTGAAGTGATTTGTGTTCTAAATATAGTAAGATGCTCAGGGAATTTCTTTTTGGGGAAATATGTATATTCTTTTTCGTAGGTTTTTGTGGTGCGTCCTGGTAGAGGGAAGATGGGTCATTGCTCAGTTAGTAAAAATAAAATATGAAAATCATACATATAAATGGTACATTTTACACTTTTTGATAGTTGTGAAATACTCTTTTTTTTAGACTACCAAAAAAGAGAATTTGAGGAGTAAAACTCTTCTTACCATGAATTATTTTGGGGCACTTAGAACTACTTGATTAATTCTTTTAAATACTCCAACTGATTTAGATGGAGTAAAAGTGTCACAATTTTAACAGCTTATACCGGTGAAATGTTTCCATTTATGAGAAATACCCTCCTATTTGTCAACATACTTAAGACATGTATGTGTTATTTCTAAGCACATTTCCTATTTATTTGACAATAGAAATCGCCCTTTAGCCATCACTTGGGCATGAAGGAGGATTCTTCTTCCTCCGTTAGTAAATATTCCTTGACTTGATAATACTGAAAATATGGGAGGTGAATGAGCTTAAATCCTGTGGTTTGGTTTGGTTTTTGGTTGTTTGCAGTCTTGGACTGTTCACCTGCACTGTCCTGTGCCTTTGAGTATGATTAACTGCCATTACACAACTCTACTTCTTGCATTTCTTGACTAATCTTTCATGCCGTTTGACTGCCCATTGGAATCTTTAAGTTAGCGACTTAGGAAAGATTTTAGGAAGGAGAATGCCAGGAAAACTGGCAGAGAAGTCAGGAACCTGGGCTCTGTCCAGGCCCTGGGGTAAGTCCTTTCACCTCTTCCTTTGACTCCTTTACAAAACGAAGTTGAACTCATTTGAGCTTTAAAAAGATGATGCCAAGAGGCAAGACAGAGGGCAGCAGATGTGAAAGTAACATGAAAGAGAAAGGAACGTCTGAAAAAAAAAAAGCTAGAAAAAGATTTTGACTAATAGTACTAAAAACAAAGAAAGAATATGGAATAGAGAGACCCAATTATACTGATAATTACAATTATCAGTATTGTAAACACTACAGCAAAAAAAAAAAGCTAAAAATATATTCAGCTTTTATTGTCCATAAAAAGTGATCACACCATGTCTAACTGTAATTTCTTTGTCAAAAACACTAGAGGCCAAGGTCTAAATTGCAGATTAAGAGTTTCTTCCTTTTACTTCTTACATATCCAGAAACCTGGGGTCATAGATACTCTTTCATGGTGTGTTGTTTGGCACAACTTGCAAGTATTTTGGCAGATGGTTAGAAAAAAAGACTTTAAGAAATATGCAATAGTACGAAGGACTCTAAATATAATAAATAAAGCTAAGATCTCAGTATCCTGCCATTCATTACAGTCAACATTTATTGAACAGCAGTTACATGCCTAGCAGGGATACCTAGAACTTGCCTCTCCCACTAGCACTCCAGAAGAGTTCCTGCTTTCCCAGCCTAAAGGAAGAGCAAGTCTTACATGAGTTAGGCTTACTGTGATAGCTGTCCTGACAGCGAGTGGCAAACATGGCCCAGTGCCTTCCTCTTGGATGAACATGGCTCTACACTGGGACTTCCCCAGTACACCTTTTTGTGGTGATGGGAAAGTCCTATGTTGGTGATGTTCAGTATGGTAACCAGTGACTGCATGTGCTGTTGAGAACTTGAAATATGGCTACTGTGACTGAGGAACAGAACATTTAATTTTACTTAACTTTGGTTGAGTTTGATTCAAATAACTACATATTACTAATGACTGCCAGTTGGACAGCAGCTTTCTAGACCCATTGTTAAAAATAATTATAAGTAATGAGTACCTCTTATGAGATAGAATTAATAATCCTATTTATTGAGTGCCCATGACAGATTAGGAATTATGCTTGACATATATTATCCCTAATCCTCACAACAATGGTTCATTTGACAAATAAGATAACTGAGGTTCTGAGAGATAAATTGCTTTGTTATGTCCTTGCAAGGAATTGTGAGAGCTGGAATTTGAACCTAATCGGTCAGACTCCAGAGCTGGGTGATTTCTAGTTTCCTGCCAAATCTGTATATGTACTGTCTGGAGGCTGTCTCCTCTGGGTACATCTTCTCCTTGTTTATGGGTTAGCTAGCAATGTCTTTATCTTGGTCACATAGGACAATTACAGGGTCCATCTTAACTCTTCTGAATATGGACGTATCACTGCACTGGAACCATTCATTTTTCTTACTGAGACCTATGTCCTTCAAAAAATATTAAGAGTTGAGGGTCCAACCCAGTTTCTTGAATAGTAAGCTAATCACCTACAAGTATGTTTTCCCAATAGACGCTGAGAGAAGCATCAAAGCATAAGGGTAGTTCTGTGGACATCAGTGGCACACAGTAAACTCTTGGCATTTGAGTGTTTAACTGTCGCAGTTGGGAATATTTCTGAACTTTCCCAAGGCCTGAGTTACTGAATGAGCCTAGCTAGTACTTTGGCGTCTGTGGCACAATTCTGCTTTGCTGTTTTCTGCTTTCCATGGAACATACAGTAACTCTCTTGAAGGGTCTGAAAGCCTCAATTACAATGTTTCAGTGATTCTGAACTGATTTTTCTTTGGAAATTATATATTCAGATGGTACTGGCAGAATCACGAAGGGGTAGTAATGTGGAGAAGTAGTAAAGGTCTACTGGGCAATCAGTTGGCTACCACCCAACCACATACGGCGATGTGATATGAAGCCGCTTTTCTTTATTCCCTCGGAGTTAAGGTTTCCCCTTCAGGAAGCAGCAGGTTACTTAACATGTACTTGATTTCACCATAACATGCATTATGACATTTTATTTTCTTTTTTCTTTTTTTTTTGAGATGGAATCTTGCCCTTTTGCCCAGGCTGGAGTGCAATGGCACGATCTCAGCTCACTGCAACCTCTGTCTCTCAGGTTCAAGCGATTCTCCTGCCTCAGTCTCCCGAGTAGCTGGGATTACAGGTGCCCGCCACCACACCTGGCTAATGTTTTTTTGTATCTTTAGTAGAGATGGGGTTTCACTATGTTGGCCAGGCTGGTCTCGAACTCCTGACCTCATGATCCGCCCCCTCAACCTCCCAAAATGCTGGGATTACATATGTAAGCCACCGCACCTGGCTGACATTTTGTTTTCTTAAAAGGTCATTATCAGACCCCACAAGACTATTTCTATAAACTATGACTCAAGTATAGCCTCGTGTTAGTAGCTTAAAATAGATTTTCTTTACCTTTTTTGCCCTTTAAAAGCGAGGAATTTTTTTTTTAATGGAAAGAACATAGACTTTGATGATCAGTTCACATCCTTGCTTTACCCCTGGAAAAATGTGTAACCTGGAAAGATAGCTTAACATTCCTAAGTCACATTTGTCCAAATAATAAAAACAATGGCAACAAGACTTCAACTAATGTCTGATGTTTTTTGTATGATTAATCTGTGCCAGGTTCCATTCCAGTTTCTTTACACACATTATACCATCTCATTCTCACAAGAACTTTGCATAGCAGGCATTGTCATTTCCACTTTACAGGCAGGAACCCGAAGACCAGAGTTAAAAGTAACTGGTTCAAAATTGCCTAGTTAATAAATGGTGGAACTCGCAGTCAGACCCAAGCTGGTTTGGGGCAATACACTTGACCTTCTTATGATATGTCAGCCTTGTGAAATAGGAAAGATATTATTAATAATATCCGCCTTGTGTGATCATTTTGAAGGTTAGATATAATGTGTGTGAAACTCCTGCCACCAAAGTTGTTCCACAAGAGGCCCTAAACGAATGAGTAATCATTATTACTTTAAAATGTCCATAAGTGAAACTGATATGCCAAGACCAGTAAAATTGAGAGCCTCATAAGGAAAAGAGTAGGAGGCATACCTTTGTTTCATTTTGTTTGTTGGTTTCTGTGCTTGCTTGTTGTTCTTTTCTGTTAGGCACAGGTTTCATTTAGAAAAAATTAAATTGTTTTTTCTTTGATGAGTGCAGAAAGAATAGTTGGAAACATTGAATGGAACAGCTAATGTACCATTGTAATACTTCTCAGATTACAAAAAAGAAAATTAAATCTGTAAAATGAAAACTTTTTTTACTTTTGTCAATTCAAAGTTGTGTTATCTAGAGAGTTTTGTTAAACTCAGGGTTTCTATATGTATGATTGTCTGCTAAATTCAGGATTATAAGAGAAGAGATAATGGCGCTAACTTTGCATATTAAATATACTATGTTACCAGTTTTCCATGAAGCTTTTACTCAACAAATAATTTACTAAAAGGGCTGTGACCTATGAGTTTCACCAAGTCTTTCCATTTCCAGTTTCGACAACAAAAGTTTCACACTTCTTTAGTTACTCTTGTGGGAGAAATCAGAATGCCAGCGATCACCTTGATCTAAGCATATTATTGGAGAAAAATTCAAGGATAGGTATTTGTTTCTTGTTAGATTTTCCTCATATTTCATCATTGGGGTCACTCCAATACATGGTACTAGAATTTGGGATTTTTATTTCATGTTAGATTGGACTCATTTTCTGGTGTTAGTCATTAAAAATAATTTCAACTCTTTGAAGAGATCTGGGATGTTTGTTATTATTCTATTGATTAAATGAAGCTATTTTATTTAACAATTGTGTTGTTAAACTTTCTATATACTTAGAATAATAATACCAAAAACTGAATGGATATGAGCTTTTCTTATTGAATTTAATGTCAATATCAAATACCTTATTGAAACCCATACTTTGAAAGCTTGATTGAGAAATTGGCAAAAGAGTTAACTGAAGTAAAAATAATGAAGCAGTTTACTGGTCATCCAGGTTATGAAAGATTAAACCATTAGAGATAAACTGAACTGTGAATATTATGATCATGGTGTTTTCGTAAATACCATCTATATCTCTGCCACCATTCTAAATAAAAGTACCCTGTCAAACGGTGAAAAGAGTAATGTTTCTTTGACCATTTCATTATTGAGTTTTCTTATATTTGAAATGTGGGAGGTTGAACTAAAATTCGTTGGTTCCCTTCTCTAAAAAGGTATAGTTATATGTGATATTTATTTATTTATATAAATAAAAATATAGAGATCTTACCTTGAAAATAACTTTTGAGATAAGAATGATAAAGTATCTAAATGGAAGATGAATAAAATTGTACCTGATTTGTAAATTATTATATAAAGAAAATGTATAAAATATGTAGAAATTGTCTATACAAAAAACTATAAACAGTGGTCCATTGCCTATTAACAAAGAGTTTCATCTTATCTAAAAAGTCTTGAATTGGCTACAACAGCAGAAGAATAGAAATTGCATGGTATAATATAACCTAAAAACATTTCAAGCCCATAGATACTCTTCTCCATGCAGCCAATATTTATGAACTTGGGGTAAGTGACCTACTCTTAGATATTTGAGCTTGATTATAATTCATAGTCAAGGTAGCCTCCTTGTAAATAACCAAAATTAACCAAAGATTTTTCCTTATCTTCCAAAAGCAATGCCAAGTAATTCTATCCAAATTGGAAAAAAAAAAAATTAGGTGTCATCAAATGGTGTTGACATAATGATATATATGTTTAAGGATAATGTAATAGAATATGCAATTAAAAGTACAGTATATAGAAAAAATAGATTTTGTTTTAAAACGTAAGGCGATTTAATAATATGGGTCACAGATTCCTTTCAGTTTTATAATAAATATATTGATTTCTGAAATTTGGGAATATTCCATAGTACACTTAGCTTATGCTTATGTTAATACTGAGGACAGATTGCTGTCAGCCTAATAGCATGTAGATATATTATAGTCACACTACAATCATTCTGTCAGTTTTCAATTTCCCCTTTTCCCGTGATGTTTCTTTCATCTTGTTAGCTTTCTCTCAAGACCTTCTCTAAATACCTTTAGTAGTAATTCACAAACTGTTTGTTAGTTAATAGTTCTCAAGAAAATTCTGAGATTTGGTTGATAGAACTTAGATTGTTGGTTTGTTTTTGGATTCCTAGCCAAAGTTTTATTCTTTGTTTCTTAAAAATACTCAAAAAAGTTTTTTTCCTTACTGTAAGCCCTCTGGAAATAGAAGCAAATCACCGTTTATACATTTAAAATGTGATGAAAATCACAAAATAAAGTCCAATGAAATATAGGGCTTATATCCATTAGTGCCTTAAGAAAAATCCCTGTTTTCTAAAGTGTGAGTGGGCTTTTCTGGTTTGTTTTTGTTTTTTTAAAGCTCCAGGACCTCCCAATTTTCAAGGGCACTTTGGGGCATGTGTAGCGTTTATTTGATGTATGGATGTAGATGCATATTTTCCCACATCTGTCTCTGTGGACCTATGCTTTGTGAAATCCTAAACCTTGTATTAATGCTTAGTTTATGATTCATGGTGTTCTGAGAGCAATTATATAATTTTTTCTTGGGGTGTTTATTCTGTGTGCACTGTAAAAAAAAATGAGAGTTATTTTTTGGTAACCCTGCACTTGCCTTTTTATTGATGAATTTCTTTTCCTTTTACTGTGACCTGTGAATATCACTGTAGGCTCACTGCCAATTTTGTGAGCTGCTGCCTGCTTCAAAATGGAGGCAGGAAGGTATCCATTTTCATCAAGAGGATGACAGTGTTTCAGTCTTTCTGACCATCTGGAGAGAGGAACTTTGAGAGCAAAAGAAAATGGGGATTTAAAAAAATTATATTTAGCAGAAAAGGCAAGGGGGAAAACCAATTGAAGTTAAACTATACCTTATGAATTTGTGCTTTTCTAATATGCTGTCCTGTTTAAAGAAAACATAAACAAGAAAATACACAGGCTATTTTTATAAAGAATTGATTTCCCAAGTCTCATGAGTATTAGTAAATGAATGTAAGTAAATTAGGTTTTTGGCACACTTTTTAAGTTTATTGTACACACAAATATAATAAGCACGAAAAAGGAGGGCTCCCTCCTCCCGCTTCCTTTGCATACGCTGATTGTTGGTGGTCTTATGTAGATCCAGGCTTTTAATGGCCTTTTTCATGCATCTCTGCAAAAAGCTGACACTGTGGGAATTTAATATTCTAAGATATATTTATCATTTTCTGTGGTTTGGATAGTTCATTTGTGTTCTCTGTCTCTCCCTCTGTCTCTCTCTCTCTCTCTCTCTCTCTCTCTCTCTCTCTCTCTCTCTGTCTGCTCCCCCCTCGCCTCCCTACCTCCTCTCTGTAAAAGTGAAATTTTTAATTGAAAGGTAGAGTTTTTACTCTACCATTTGAAGAGGTTTGATGCAGGTCTTTCTGTTTTTACCTTTTTTACATGCTTATGGACCATCTGTGTTTAGAAGAAAAAGAAAGAAGTGCTTAGACTCACAGGATTACCCTATGGGCATTAAACAGCGTATTTACAGCTAGACATGGTTTACATCGACTGGAATATAACACACCTGGTTATTTTCTATTCACACAAATACACTGAGCTTTTGTTTTGTTTTGTTTTGTTTTTATTTTAGTGTGTTCAGAAAGGGCACTGTTTCTAGGGTTTGTTCAGATTTAAACTGGAAAGAGTAGAAATGTAGCACTTTCTGCCTACTTCTTATAAAAGAATGGAACTTCAGATGCTTTGGTCAATGCAAAAAGCAAAACTCAGTTGGTTCTTTCTCCTCAGGTCTATGCTCCATCAGCAAGCACTGCCGACTACAATAGGGACTCACCAGGCTATCCTTCCTCCAAACCAGCAACCAGCACTTTCCCTAGCTCCTTCTTCATGCAAGGTAAGATGCTACTGCTTCTGAGGGAAAGGCCACAGGGTAGCATCTTCCTGGGTCACTTAATGTCACAGATAGGGCAAAAGAAGTGGAATAGTAGACGCGTGTAGAATTTTTGAAGTCATACTCTTCTTAGGAATTGAATTCCTTAAAAATTGATTATTAATTAAAACTGTACTAGGCCTTTCTTTACAATTAAACCCCTTTGAGCAGTAATGGGTTAAGATTAGATTGATCTGCTTCACTTAGAGCCAATGCTCCTGCTGGTCTTCCATGCATGACCAACCATTTCAGCATATTCACCATCCCCAAGACAATGTAGCTGTTAGTTTAGAAGTGGTTCATCTTCATGTATGTTTAGAACATCCTGGATTTAGCCAGCTGGGAACAAGTTGGCCTAATGTATAACCTTACATAAAATTTTCATCCACTTACTAATTCGTAGGTAAGAACAAGGCTCCAAGATGAAGTAACCTACCACAGACTGGAATATTACACGGTGAAAGTTCTGTCCCAACATAGTAACTGGTTTAGGATAAAAGACCCAACTTTTGGGGGAGAAGACAAATATAGAAAATACAGAATTATCCAGTATGTTTAAATACATGGATGTGTGTCCCTACACTGAGCTTTTAGTCTTGCCACGGATAGCGTATACCTTTCTGCTGCTCAAAAAAGACCAAGATGTGACCGAGTGCAGTGGCTCATGCCTGTAATCCCAATACTTTGGGAGGCCAAGGCGGGTAGATCACAAGGTCAGGAGATTGAGACCATCCTAGCCAATATGGTGAAACCCTGTCTCTACTAAAAATACAAAAAATTATCTGGGTGTGGTGGTGTGTGCCTGTAGTCCCAGCTACTCAGGAGGCTGAGGCAGGAGAATGGCGTGAACTTGGGAGGCGGAGCTTGCAGTGAGCCGAGATTGTGCCATTGCACTCCAGCCTGGGCAACAGAGCGAGACTCCGTCTCAAAAAATAAATAAATAAATAAATAAATAAATAAATAAATAAATAAATAAATAAATTTTTTAAAAGACCAAGATGTTTGAAATGACAGCAGCTACTTCAAGAATGAACCACTTAGAGTATGCTCCTAAGGACTCCATCCTGATATGTGTGTGGCACTTATTTCTAATGTAATTATCTTGTTACCAAGTTAATGCCCTGAATTTAGATGAGGAATTTACCAAGAACCCCTGAGTGCAAAAATTTAACTCTTTCTGCCCAGGTATGAAAACCTTATTTGTATAAGCCTTGTCTACGGGCCATGGGTTTTCTTTCTTTATGCACCTCTAGGAAGGGCCATGTCACAGGAAGGGGAGCACATTTGGGGCAGAGAGTACCAGGGAAGCAGCCTGATTATAGTGGACACACTCAAAGTCGTTCTCATTAAAAGATATTAATCTTCCTTCCCTTCAGTGTGTTAGCTCTTTTAGTTTGTTAGTTCACATGTGAAATTCCATGGAAATTTATAAAATTGGGTGGAATGGCTCCCTTGGGAATAGAGAGAAGTTGTTCCACACATAATAGAGCTCATGTGTCAGAAGTCTTTTATCTTTGTGACCCATCCTAGGTGTAACTCTCAAAGGGACACAGCAGGCTATGTCACCTGGATGCGTTTTGTGCCATGACAAAAAGCTTATCACCTTCAGCTGTAAACAGTAGCTACCTCAGCATCAGTCCCCTCTTTGGTGAGCAGTGGGAGATATTGTCCTACAGGTGTTTACAGAGATTGGCAACTCAAGGATCCATTACACAAAACAGATTTTGATTGAAAAAATTGGTGGAAGGATACATTTCTTCTATCTGCCCAGGAAAGTGGCTTTCTCAAAGGGTGCACATTGCTGGGTAGGCCAGGTAAATTAAATCAGTAGGCTCCTTTCCCTAGCAGACCACCCAAAATATGGGGAACAAATTTGTTTCTCTGCATATGCACACCCAAAAAGCAAAAAAAAAAAAAAAAATTGAGTTGACATTTATGATGAGCACAATTAATTTGCACACGTCTAATTCTATTCTTTCAAAACAACATTATGGCAAGATCATGGGATGTGATAAATATTAATTTACTGTGAAAAGCATAATTTATGTAGAATATGTATTTTTATAAGTCTGCATCAAGCAGAGTATTCTGTGTTAACAGTCCTAAATGCATTGCCACCCAGTGTATCACATTGTCAGGAGACTTTTGTTCAGTGGTATATGTTTTCAATTTATTTGTCATGTGTGACATCTATTTAAAATGTTAGTGGTCTTGAACTTCATATTTGAATTTAAGGTGATATTTAAGCCTTCGTAATCTAAGAACAAAAGCTCAAGTACATGAATGATAACTTTTTAAAAATCCTGTGTTTTCACATCATGGCCACAGAAGCAGTTGCATCACGGTCCTGTCCCATATCAGCTTCCCTTCAGTAGAGGGTTACTTGGTGCCCTGAGAATTCAATACTTGAAGGAATATGCAATTAAGGTGAAAGATATTCAGAAACTGTCTGGGGCATATTGTAAACTCACTACTGTGGCCTCTTATTTTTAACTTCTATTTCCATCTTCTAGTTAAAACTCTGAAGTTGTCAAAATCACAGACATGATTTTGCTTGCATGGTTCTTAAAGAGAGGAATCTACAAACTGTTCCCCCCAATCTGAAATGAGTCCAGTTCCAAAATTCTAACTTCCGGATTTAAGAACTCAGTGAAAAAGAGCTTCATGAAATACAGTGTCAGATTTAACTTTTCTGTTTCCTAACTTTTTAATAGGCCTTTATTAAATAAAATGTTATGGTAAAAATAATCTTATTTTCAAGGAAGCAATATCTGCTATACATTTAACAGCCAGCTGATGGCCTGGTATATACCTAGTACTCAATACTTTTTGTTAAAGTATTGAAAAAAAGAAAAAAATGAATGAATTTAGCAGTAATGTAGATCTTCTTTTCCCTTAAGCTTGGGAAACCAAACCTTAACAACAGCAATTATTAATAATAACCTGTAGGCCAACAGGCCCAGAGAATGAAAAAATCTGTAGGGATGTTTTTAATAATGGTGTTAACAAAAGGTTAACCTCATATTGAAAGATACTTTATATATAATTTTAAACCTCTATAATTCTTAAATAATTTTATAAAATCCAGAGACTCTCAAAATTATGTGTAATATAATAGCCACCTAGTGCATGTGTGTACCCTTTGGATTGCTACTGAAGGTTTAAGATAGCTATATAGCTATACACCAAAAAATACAAATAAAATATCCTAAGAACTATATATTTGAGATTCATCTTCTCTGTATGCCATAATATAATTAAAATTCCAACTTTAATTCTACTGCGTATGTTAAAAATGAAATTAAACATTTTCAACCTAAGATTTTTTAAAATTAATACTTCTTTATATGCTTTTAAAACTTGTCAACTTTGTAATTTCTCAAATACTTTTCACCCCAAAGTTTAGGAACAATTTAACTTTTTAGTTGGTTTTCATAGAAAAAAGGGTTAGAAGACTTCTAAGAAATGTTTCCTTTAGCAGTAATTACCTTGCTGACTTGACATGATTCGTGGTAGAAGTATGCTCTGTTGTTCTTTTACAGTTGAATTTTTACCAAGAACACTTTAAGTGTTTATATTTGTTTGACAATATAGAGCCACTTGGGAAGAAATGATGACTGTCTTCTGATGTAATCAGCTAACAAACACAAAGATGAATAACACAACAGGCAGTCATTTTCAAGTATATGAAAAAACCCTATTCTATAAGGCAAGGCTGAATGCCTCAGAAAGTCATGGTTCTCTTTGTCCTTTACAGATGGCCATCACAGCAGTGACCCTTGGAGCTCCTCCAGTGGGATGAATCAGCCTGGCTATGCAGGAATGTTGGGCAACTCTTCTCATATTCCACAGTCCAGCAGCTACTGTAGCCTGCATCCACATGAACGTTTGGTAAGGCAGATGTACACGATAATGGGAATATCACAGCTAGTTTATTATACTTCATCCTCTGTCTTTCCGTGCATGTACACAAGGACTCTGCAAATAAGTGCAAAAATTGCACACACCCATTGTTCTTAAGTTGTATTCTTTCTGTGATCAAAGACATAACAGGATCAGATCACCTTTGTAAATCCTTCCAGATTCTCTCTGGCATTGTTCTTTTGTTTATTGTGTTTTGCTCTGTGCCTTCTTTATCACAATGTCAGCTTCCTTGAGTACATAAATAGATACTTACTTAAGTTGCAAAATCTTAACATGGTGGTTCCTGGTCATTTTTTGCTATCTGTGGTTTCAAAGGATGTACTGCAGAGGGCAGAGTGATGGTCAGTAGGTTATATGCATCACCCAGGAGCATTTAATTTCCCCTTGACTGGCTTATGTCAGCTTTGGCCTGTTGTGATGTATCCAAAAGAAGAAGTTTATATTTTCTGTAGACTTCCATCAGTAAGAGAAAGCATGAGGTTTCTACATAGATCAGATTCGCATTTTTCAGTATTTTAATTCCCATCCTAGCCTGCCACTCATACTGTGTTTTGCCTCACTCCAGGTGAAAACTGTTGGGCTCTAGAATGTTAAGTCTTTCATTACTAAACGTTTGCACTCTGTCCATCACCTACATTCATCTCTCATAGTATGTCTCTTTATCCTGAAGGAAACAACTCAACTGACTTTCTTCTAGCCTTAAATGTCACCACAGCCCAGAATCCACTGTTGAACTTAAGTCTGTCATTAAAGGGAGGAAAGAGCCTAGATCTTGAGTGAGATTTGGGATGCAGATAAGATGAAATTTGAATCCCTTGTGCAAGAACATAGCTTAATATGTGAACCTCAAATCCTACAAATGTGAAAGCATATGGGAAATCCAGTGATCCTAGGTGATACTTACACCACTACTCTTCATCTTGCATTTGTCCCTTTTTCTTCTCATATCCACACATAGGTTTCTTTTTCTGTTCTGATAAAGGAAGTCATTCTGGATTCATGTGGTCTTTGCTCTCTTTTGCTTAACCAGTACATATAAGAAACAGGATCTGATATCCTACTCCAATAATCAAAAAAATTCCAGAAGTTAAGATTTCTGATATCCTTGAAAATCCATATTTAGTTGTTCCTAGTGGTGGAGATGCCTTAGTAGTCAATTAGCCTGTACATTCCTGAGAGGCAAACAATGGAAATGGAATGGGCCTTTTTGTATCATCTCCCAAGACTGAATGTATAAATCACAAACTATCTCACATTTCAGCACATTTCCAGTAAATAGCAGATGACTTGTTTTCAAATTTTCTCTTCACCCACCTCCTATTTGGAGATATTAGAGTGAAAGCTTAGAGAAATGTCAACTATATCAACTATTATTATGCTAGAATTCGTTTTGGCTAAAATTTTCATTTCTCCACCATCATTTTCCAATTCTCTGGGAACTCATCATCAGTCAAAAGTATATGTGTCCTATGAGCAAGGAAAGTTTTGATTACAAATAAAAGTTTTAGGCACTATACCAGCATGTTGGAATTTCAGTTCTTTTAAGAGTTGCCCATTTGACGTTAATTTTTCTTCCCTTCTGTGTTTCTTTCTTTTCCTGTCATTCTTGAGAGTTTTGAGTTAGGCGATTTGATTTTATCCTAGTCCAGTTCACTGCTTGGGAAGCAGCTTTAAAATGTGCTTCCATGCACAAAGAGTGTAATTTCAAAATGGAAACCAACTATATTCCTTTTAGAAAAAGTCTTATAGAACCAAAACAGTATTATCAACCAGAGAGAAAAGAGCATTTTGAAGTAGTAACCCAATAGGCTATATCAGAAGCTATATTTGCAATGCCATTTACCTATCACAAAACACAGGATTTTCATTTTTCATCTGATCAGTTAACAGATTTCAGAGAGTAGAATTTTTGTTTTAAAGGGGACATGAATAAGCTATCTTGTAACGTATACTAATGAATTTTCCCACTGTTAGTGAAACTATTGAATTATTGTATCTAGTTATCATTGTACTTGCAGTATTTAACCATCTGAAAATCTTTTACTGAAGTGACTTAGAAGAATCTGACACTGAGAATACTTTGAATATACAGTAGCAGTTGGTGTCGTTTCAGTTGAAAATAATGGTAGTTCCTTATAATTTTATTCTTAGCATCTGGCTAGCCCCATACTAAACAAAGGGATAGTTTAAGAAAAAGCTAAGTGCTGTTCCTGGATTATTTGGGGGATAATTTGGCCAAGTTATTATCTCTAAAGATAAAACATTTTAAAAACATCATTGCCTTCATCACTTTATGCCATGTTATAACAGAATGTGTAATTATAAAACTTCAGATCCACATACTTTCAGTAGCAACTGTCAAGTTACCAACGTTTAGTCTTTAAATCCCCTTTACAGTTTTAGCCTGTCCAACAGAATCCCACAGCTAATCATTACTGTGTTACAGATACCCACACAAAATCACTCAGATGAATGGAGTTTGCGATTAAGCTTTGGAATGGGTTGTTGTAGATGATTTTACATTTGGAATGACTTGGCAGGGTTCTTTTTAAGAACAGGATAGAGTCCTCACTGTCTGGCATGATTTAGGCATGGTCTTTGCACTACAGGGCGAAACAGTCCTAGGAATCTGGAATTTTCCTTTAAAGGAAGTTCTGTTGTCTTTTATTTTTTTTGTAACATAAACCCTTACTTCAGTAATTCTCAACTGATGGCAGTTTTTCCCTTTGGGGAACGCTTGGCAATGTCTGGGGACATTTTCATTGTTACAACTAGGGACTAGATGCTACTGGAATCCAGTGCATAGAGGCTAGGGGTGCTGGTAAACATGACGTCATATACGGGAGAGCTTCCACAGCAAAGAATCAGTAGTGCCAAGGTTCAGTAGTGCCAAGGTTGCGAAATCCTGCCCAAACCCAAAGCATGATTTTATTCTTATTTATGTGCACCAGTTATTATATTTTTCCAATCTTTGAATTATCAACTAGCATATCACTAATGGAAACATTTCCAACAGTTACTTTGTTACTAGACACAAAATACACTACTCTTGGGCATCACAAGTTAAAATGAATGAATAGTGGGCATGTAAAGCCTCACACTTTGTCACACTCCTCATGTCCTTTGTAGCAAGCAGGAAAGACAGTAATAGCTGGATTGAGAGACTAAGAGGACCTCTTATAGTTGATCCCTAAATCCTCTAAAAGAGACATTATTCTCTGGTGTATTTATTACATCTCTGAATGACAGTAGTTTTCAAGATAGTTTTTAATGTAAAATAATCTAGTTATAAATCTCATTAGTTTATTTCAGCATCTAATTTTCTGCGAATCTCTAAAAATAACTGATTTACATGGATTTCATTGGTTTCCATCTTTATAATCTATGGGGATTAATTTTTCCTTTTATTCTGTGAACTCAGCATTAACCCTTCATCAAATCCCAAATTACTGCCCGTTTTACATAAAGTTAAAAGGGCCCAAAGATTCTCACCAATGTGACTATCTGTTTTGTTTTGTTTCATCTTCTGATTATTGTAGTTAGTTAAATATTTATTATTCTTTTCCTCTTTTTTTGATTTTTGTACATTTCAGACTGATTTGTAGTTCGTCTGTTCTTCAGAAATTCCACATGGAATAGGACTGTGTAGAAGTGAAGTTAAACTTAGTCATCTCTTTGTTGTTGTTGTTGTTGTTGTTGTTGTTGTTGTTGTTTGAGATGGAGTCTTGCTCTGTCGCCCAGGCTGGAGTGCAGTGGCGCAATCTCGGCTCACTGCAAACTCCGCCTTCCAGGTTCACGCCATTCTCCTGCCTCAGCCTCCCAAGTAGTTAGGACTACAGGCGCCCGCCACCGAGCCCAGCTAATTTTTTGTATTTTTGGTAGAGACAGGGTTTCACCGTGGTCTTGATCCCCTGACCTCATGATCCACCTGCCTTGGCCTCCCAAATTGCTGAGATTACAGGCGTGAGCCACCGCGCCCGGCCCGTCATCTGTTTTTTTGTTCTTTTTTCCACATTCTGTTTCTTTTCCTCCATTTTCTTATAGTGTTTACCTCTATAGCAGAAATAGCTCTATCCCTGCTAAGCTTTCAGATTAGCTGTACTATGGAATGAGCCCACTATTATTTTTCATTGGAGAAAATTCCATGGACTACCTGGGGCATTCATTAAGTGGCAAGTAGAAGTGAGTTTAACAGGTAGCCTAAGGAATTTTGGGGTCAAGGAAAGAAAGAGGTCCATGGAATTTAAAAATTTGGAAGGCATTCTCAGGAACTTGGAAAGATGTAAAGGCATCATCTTAACTTTTTTACTGACGTCCTTTAAGTTGGGCTGTTTTGGTTTTCCAGAGGTAATATTTTCAAAAACATTCATGTATCATTGAAAATCCTACCTCTAATACATAGATTCATTTCCTTAGACTAGTTGGCTCTCAAATAAGTTATACTTCAATCCACTGTTTAGTAAATTCTAACTGTTAACCAATTGTTCATTGAGCATATGGTATAATTATGTGTTCAGTAGTTAGCCGCAGGTTGTGGGATGCAGAACTATAAGCTCTATTCGTTTAAATAGTTTACAATATAGGTGAAAATACATTAGAAAGAGCAAGAAATGAAAGGCAAAATATAATTAAGTGTTAAAGAGCATAGTGCAGAATGTAAGTGCATTAGGGACCCAGAGAGAAGATATGGTGGAAGAGTTGGAGGTAGTTAGGGACTCTTCAAGAAAGAGGTAGAATTCAAGATGGATCTCACAGAGTAAATAGGGCAACACTCAAGAGACTATCATTTCATTCCTCCTGAGCAAATGCTTGGGTTTTAAATACCCGTGACTATCAGCATCATATTCAATCTCTAATTTTGAAATAAACAATTTTAAGAGCGTTTCCAATAATGATACAATAAAGCCTCATCATCCATTAATATATTGCATATGAGGAAAAAGTGTATTTTAGCTTTAATGCTTTACATAACACATTCAGATGCCTATGAGAATAACTTTTGAAGCTGCTTTTTATCAAAATAGCTCAGCACGTTTTTGTAAATTACTATGTCCATTTTAGTGATCTGTTCATTCCCAAGCAGATGGGTAGATTGCAACTAATTTGCCACCTTACAGGCACTGTGGCATACCCAAGAAAGGCAGCTTATTTGGAAAACTAAGGTAATAATTAAACTCAAAGCAGAGTCTTAAACCAAATGATTCTGTAAAGATGTTGTTCTTTCATTGCCAGCTATATGAGGATTGCTTGTAGGTGGGGCATGTAAAGAAAGGACTCAAACCAAAATAAGTCATGTGGTCCTAATTTAATTCAGTATAGTCAATGGTTACATATTGATGAGTAAGAGAGATATTTAACCATTAGTGCTTTTTAAATTTTTTATTTACTAAATTTTATTGTTGCTGGGGTTCAAAAATAATAATTTAATTTGGGAAGAAGAAGATTGGAAACTGGTTAGTCTTTGCCATTTAGTTTCAAGAAAGTCAGGATGAAATGTAATATAAGCCCTGTGGATCATAATGTTGTTTTGTTCATTATATAGTGGAATCTTTTCCACTTGATCAGCAGGCCACACACAAAAAATTAATAGTAGAGTGGTCTTTTATGCCGCTGAAACCCTGGAGATGATTTTAAACAGTAATCTGCAGATTTCAAGATTGTGATCATTTCTCAATGCCCCTCATTGCCATTATATTCCTCCACAGTTGATGCAAACCCAAGCTAACTGTGTTTCTGTATAACTTATTATTTGAAAAATGAAAGCTGTCAGATCTAAGCAAGATATATTCTTGGCTATTTTGAAATTCTAATAGCTGTCTCCATTGTAAAATAGAGAGTTGTGAGAAAAGTATTTGAAAATAACTCACTGAATACCTTATGATTAAATATGGCCACCTTTTTCTGCTTCTTGCTATAGAGCTATCCATCACACTCCTCAGCAGACATCAATTCCAGTCTTCCTCCGATGTCCACTTTCCATCGTAGTGGCACAAACCATTACAGCACCTCTTCCTGTACGCCTCCTGCCAACGGGACAGACAGTATAATGGGTGAGTCACAGAAATGCCAATTCTGATACCGACAATCGGTGTCAGGGTTTAATCATTAAGGACCTCTTTTTCCCTTTCATAACTGAATAACAATTAGGCAATAAATATTAGTCACATAACAGAATGAACACACAAATGAACCAATCAGAAGTAAAATCACTGGCTTGAGCATAACCGTATTTTTGGTCACAAGACACTGAAATTTAACTACGTTCTCCATCGCGAGTCATTAGATTGAACAAGGGTTCAAACAGACCAAAACTATCTTGTTCTTCACATTCAAAAAGAGTGAACAAAGTCATAAGACGAGCCTAGTGAGACTAGGAGCTACAAAGCAGAATAACTCTTAATGGTAGTTATCAACCACTTCCCAAAAATCCAGTCATTGTGCTAGGCTTTTATCCATGGTGTGCCACTGTCTTCCGAGGACTGGTTAATGTGAAATTCTCAGGTGACTGATAATAACTCCATGAGGTTAATCTTCTGGAGAATGTGACACTGTGGAGTCCCTCAGAGGGGAAGAAGTATTTGTTCACTTATGAGAGAGGAGATGCCTGGGCATCAGTTGGCCAGAAATTATTTGTTGCTGCTTTTAATTAATTAATTTATTTATTTTTACCAAGGACATTTACCAATAAGTTAAGATTCAAGAAGAATGCTGCCCCCATGAACTGAGCCATCATACTCTCATTTATCATGATGTTCACTGTGGTCTTTTCCGTAGGACAGGTGGTTCCCCGATCAGCATTCCCACTTTGAGGAATGAACTGAACTGGATGTCCAGCTGCCCCTGGAGGGTAGAGGTGGAGTTGGTGGGGAGATAGCTACCTGCTTCTGAACCAGCTTTGACACCTTGTTGTTCAGATGAGCAGCAAGCTTAGTGCACCAGGGTCTTATTAAAACCTCAGACTTCTCAGGTGATCACTTTCTGTGGTTCTAGCTCAAACTAACTCCTTTCTTGGCCTGAATGTCACTCTTAGAGCGTCAGTGGGGAGAATACTCAGTGTATGTCTTTGAGAGAAGATTGCGCAACAGAATAATGGTGCTGTTGAGTCCTCTTAGCTCTTTATACTTGTTTTCTTTAGAGAGTGTGTAGAATTTGGGGAAGTAGCGTGAATCACTTATGTAGGAACGTTTTTCATGAAGGAGGAGAGATGTGTTTTGAAACGTTGGAAATATAATTTCTGCCTCAATAATGCCCTCTCTGCTTATTCAATAATATATTTCACACTTGAGATGAGCCATCTCGAAGCCTCTCCACTCCACTATCATGTCTAAGAAGCAAATTGAGGAGAGAGTTTCCATTTTTTTAACTTTTCCTAACCAAGCTTCTACAAATATGTTGCATCAGTTTGACCTTGGAGAGCTACAGACAGAGGTCACATGGGGAAGTTTGTTAGCTATCAATGCAGTTTTGGCAGATTTGAAAAACAAGAAGAAAGAAAGCAGTGCAGAACTGAAAGAGTGAGAAAAGCATATTTCACTTCAGTGTGGTTTGACAAATGGAAAGCCCCTTTCTGCAGTCATGAGGTCTGGTTATGAAGAAGGATGACCGGTCATTCATCCTTTTACATGACAGATTTCCTGTCTACTTGTGGTTTGAGTAATTTTCTTTTTTAGGAAGGTATGAAGGTGGAGCAGAACCTTGAGTTGAGGAAAACATATTTAGGCGCTGTTTGAAAAAAAGTTTTTCTGATTGATTTGCAAAACAGTCCTCTTGAGAGAGAGGCACTATGACTTGGAAAGGACATATCAGGAAATGGGGTGGTTATCTCCATGAGCTGTAGACAGCTTAGCCACAACTCTCAGTGGGAATGAGTTTTGCTTGGTTTTAGCTGGTCATTGTCATTAGTTTGTGGATGAACAGGAGAATCCACTTGTTGGTCTAGCCAGAGTGGAGCAATAGGTGACTTCTGTATGCTGAGAATAGACTTAACTTGTTAAAAACCATAGGGCCTTATTTAAGGGTCTTGATAATAATAAAAGCGCTATAATTTAAAAACAAAAGTATGAGATTTTTAGAACCCAGGAAAGGGCTTTCTAGAAATTTATTTCATATAATGGATGCACTTGTCAAAATCCACCAGCAGAATGATAAAAAGATGCATAATCTTTCAGGAAATAGGTAGACATGGTAATTCAGCATTTTGTAGGCACAAACCTTTATTATTATGCATAAATACAGATATTACTTTAAGGTTACTTTAAGGGAGAACATTCGAGAATGCTTTTCTTTAAAATAATATTTTCACCAATTGCGTACGTGAAAATGCAGAGGAAAATTTAAGCATAATAAGCCTTAGTATTGCGTGATGTCTGAGTGGCCCATGTTTTTTCACATTTAAGTTCTCTTAGGCTTTGATTTGATTTTTCAAGTGTGGTAAAAGTCAGTGATGGCAGTGTGTCTGTATAACAAGAAGAGAAGCTTTCTCTTCTGATGTTAGTGATACTTCCCTAACAAACAGTATGGATTAATAGGATACATCTGCAGACTTTTGAAAATATTTGGCATATACTCACTCATTCTGAAACACAGGAAGTAAAGAAATATTACGTTGCCTGTATCTCAAAGAACAAACAGAGCTAATTAAATAATTGGCAAATAGGGAACACATAGCCTGACACATGTTTGAGATTACACACGATTCTGTAGAAAATGACTGTAAGCAATACTAATGCCTTAAGAATGGGGTTCAAGCACTAACACATGGACATCACATTTTTCACGTTTTCTTGGTAAAAAGTTGCAAGACAGTGCAGTCTTTTCATACAGGGTGTTGATGTCTTAGAAAGCTGCTTTTTCAGTTTAGAAGAGGGCTGCTGCCCTTCATTTCAGTGTCATATTATAATATGTCTTTCTGGTTGTCAGCAGTTGTCCTGAACTGACACTAGAACAACGCAGTGGGGTGAGATACAAGCTCTAGAACTCTCAGAAAGGAACCTCTCTGTAACCACATTCCCTTTCTTCTTCTTCTGTCCTCTGCATCTCAAAGATGGAAGATGTCCACTGAGGTTTACTATTTGTTTGGCTTGGGGGAGTGACTGGGTGTTTCTTGCTTTGTTTTCTTTTGCCCTGTAATACCCAATATCATTTTTTTGAGAAATCCTTAAGAATGATAAAGCTTACTTGGATTACATTAATGAGGTGTGTGGTTTTTTTTGTTTGTTTGTTTGTTTGTTTTGGTTTTTTTATGACACATTCATCCATGGATTTTCAAGAGAATTGTAGAACAAGGTATTTTATTTATCACATATAGTCCGCTACTTTTCTCAAGCCTCACTGGCACACTCTGGATATCATATTAGACCTTTCTGAATTGAAAGGGTCATCTAATTAGCCCTACAGTTAGAGGAATATAATGTATGGGACACAAGCATGGATTCACAGTAGTTCAGCTGGCGACACACCCAGTTAAGGAGAGAAGCTGTCAGGGGTCTTTGGGAGTTACCAGCATCAGTACCTTCTATGCAGTTCTTCAGACTCTTTCAATGTTATGCCACTGGGCATTCTCAGAAGCAGTGCAGTTCAGTGCCTCTGCATCTGAGCATACATACGGAGGAGGAAGTGTAGTACGTTATTAGATACCAGCTATAGCGAATAGGAATGTCTACAGGATAGTAACCATAAATATTTGGTTAGCCACATATTTCCTTCCTATTTGCAATAGTATCCAGTAGCCCTTCCTGATGGAAAGAAGTAAGAGGACCTCCTACCATAGCACAGACCACTGAGACTGCTCAAGGATAAGAATGCTTTATCTCCCCATTGGGACATACCATCTGTATACATTCACAGGGTGTGACCCTTTGTGGTTTGAGGCTACACACACTCTCTTGCCCTCAGAGAGAATTGGTCATATAACTAACATAATGGTTATAATAACTATTATTGTTTTATTAGTCTTTAACTGGACTGCTTTCTAATACATGGTCTTTTCCATGTTTTTAAACCTCAAACCAGTGTTGAAGGAAGAGACTACCAAGATTGATTTAATACACCATATGCTAAAGATTACCCTGGAATATCTATTTGGTTCATGAATTAATCTGGCTTAGAACTTTCATTTCTAATGACATGTTTGAATGACATGTTAGTATGTGGCTTGTCTAGTAGAACCATTATGTCCTTTTCCCCTTGAGGACTTGTTTTCACAGTAATTTTATTATTAGAGTAGTCGCATAATGTTCACTTTATATTTTACAAGAATATTGAGCCTTGAAATAGTCAGGTGATGAACAAGCACAGAGCATAAAAGTAATATGAATTTTATCCAGCAATGTCAAGGCGTCTTAGTTACCAAGACCACCAACAGAGAACATTAAACTAGTTTGATTTAAATCTCCTCTATTTCCTGTGCACAATTAGGAAGCCCAACTTCCCCCTGAATTCCTAGGAATCCCTCTTGTTAAAAATTAGTGCATTGTAGTCTATATACTTGAGTTTTTATTTTGAAATGGTTGTAGTAGGAGTGCTGGAAATGCTCCCTCTTTTTGTCATCTTTATGGATAAGCACATGGTATTGTTATGCTGTTTCTAATGGTTTCATAACATGAGGGTCACTCGGACACTGTTTAGAAAACCCTACTTTGAAAGCAGTCATCTCTCAAGCAAACACAGTGTGAATTGTGCTTCTTATTCCTTTGATGCCTTCGTGATGTTCCCAGCCTTAGATGATGGGTGTGCGTTAAAGGGGCAACACATTTTCCAAATTCTGATTTGTAGTAGTTGATCCCAAGGCACCGCTCATCCCACTGTTTTGTTGAGGGTGTGTTCTAATGGGAATGAACATTTCCCCAAAGCTGAGACTGAGACAGAGGGTGGTCTAGCATGTAGCCCAAGATACAAAACCCTTCTTTCTGCTTCATCTTCTAGCCAGCAACACCACCTGTGTTCAAGCCATCTGAACAATACTTGGGTGGCAGGCAGTGTCGAAGCCTCCTACAAAATTTACAGTTCCTCTTAATAACTGCTCATCTTCCATTCACATTTGTATGTTACAGCTCTACTTAGGGACTGATTATATTTCTCTTGGGCAAGATAAATTGATTAGAGCCAAAAGTAGAAATCAATAAAGTCTTTACCAAGCAAATGCATTGGTTTTCATCCTTATTTCTGTTACATGGACATTTTGATCATCTCTAATATGAATTGATAAAAATCTTGGGCCTCAAAGAGTAGTCAAGTCCTCTTACATTAAAGCTGAAAATGCAGGTTTGATGTATCTTGCTAAACATGGCCCACTTCTCAATGCAAAAAAAAAAAAAAAAATTCTGCCACTTGAGAATTAAAATATATTTACTTTCCAGTTATACCCTTTGTTATATCAGTCACACAAATAAAAAGAGAAATCTGTAAGAGAAAGACCCAAGTAGCTTAACATGTTCAGGGAATCTAGAAAATGTAGCTTCTCCAGTGTTTCCTGGACCAGAGCAAAAGGCATTCCAAGTGAAAGGGCAAACGGGCCCCAGTAAACTGCTTTGAAATTTAAGCCCTTGGGTTTGGCACTCCAGCTGTTGCAAGGTAAAATGGCTTCATGTTAAAAAATAGTCTGTTCTTATCAGTGATTTCCATGAGTAGCCTTTGTAGTTTTCTGAAATATTTTCATGACATGATGAGGTAAGCAGTTGATTCTATTTTTAATTCTATTTCCTGAGTCATAATATCTCCCTGCATAAAACAGGCACTGATAGAAAGTTTAGTTAGAAAGGCATAGTTCTAAAGAAATCAGAATGATCATAATATCTTGCCTCTTCTAACGTGTGATTTTTGGGGCATACATATTTAGTTTTTAAATGCTCCTAAAATATTTTTATTGGTGTTCAGTACTTTGTTTAGTTTCATAAATATATGTATATTATTTATAATCTTCATTTTAAAGTTGTTTAAAGGAAGAATTAATCTTTTGAAAGCCACTACAGTAGCAGATATTATTTGTAATGAAGCAATATCTTGTTCTTTTTTGGCTTAGGTTCTTTGTTAGATAATGTGATTTTTCCAATGTAGCGCCAAACTTTTTGTGAAAATCTGTATTCAAATGAAGCAAATATCACAAATTATTTTGGCTGGTAGATCTAATTTTTAGGTATATAATAATGATAAGAAATATTGCTCCTAGGGAAAAAAAAAAAAAAAGATAAGTACCCCCAAATACGATGGTAATGCATACTGAAAAAAGGTTAGTGTCACCTATATTTCACATAATTATTATTTTCTGTTTATAATGGTTTTTAGGTTTGTTTGTTCTTGTTGTTTGAGGCAGAGTTTTGCTCCTGTTGCCCAGGCTGGAGTGCAATGGCACTATCTCAATCTCCTGGGTTCAAGCGATTCTCCTGCCTTAGCCAGGCATAGTGGTGCATGCCTGCAATCCCTGTTTTTAGTTTTTAAAGGACTCCTTAATACAGAAATTCTTCTCATTTTCACACTAGATATAATTTGTTGTATTTTATCTTATATTAAATATGTTTAATACTATTGATATCTGAGTTGCTCTCACCGGTCCAATTGTATGATGTCAGACCCTCATTTCTAAGAACTTGCTTATACAATACCTATCATGAGTGCTAATGACTCATGTATTTTAATATCATAACTTTGTGATATGGAAAAGAAGTTTGTTTTATCACAAGGTAATTGTGTTCTTTTTATCATGTGCCAGTTTTCTTTCAGCATTTTAGCAATTAACAAATAAATATGGGTATGGGTTTTGTAAACCAAATAAAGCATATATCAAAACATTATCGGGTGGGTGCTTTGGCTCACTCCTGTAATCCAGCACTTTGGGAGGCCAAGGCGGGCGGATCACGAGGTCAGGAGTTCAAGACCAGCTTGACCAACATGGTGAAACCCTGTCTCTACTAAAAATACAAAAATTAGCCAGCGTGGTGGCATGCGCCTGTAATCGCAGCTACTCAGGAGGCTGAGGCAGGAGAATCGCTTGAACTCGGAAGGTGGAGGTTGCAGTGAGCCGAGATTGTACCACTGCACTCCAGCCTGGGCAACAGAACAAGACTCCGTCTCAAAAAAAAAAAAAAAAAAAAAATTATCTAACTGAGACAGCCAAAATATAAATATATGAAAATAACAAGCATAAATTAGCTATGCTAAGCAGAGGTCAGGAGAATTAAATTATGACCTGGAAAAGCCATAGAATTGGACCACTGAAGATCTGACCCCACTACTGCATTTTAAAAGTGTGGAAGATGATGACAACACATTTGAGAAGGCTCTCTTAGTTCAAGAATGGAGCTGGCAAGTCTTTTAAATTATATACCTGTTTAATGAAATTTTGCTTGGATTCATTGGGTGATTTAAGCTTTTCTTTTCTTATTTCACAAAATAGTGAAAAAAACTTTCCTCCAGAACGTTAATAGGTTTTATTTAGATACTATGTCTATTTGCTAATGTTGAGGCTTTAATAAATACAACATACCCCAAGTTCTAGGCATTCTGTTAATACTGAAGACTTCACAGGAATCCGGGAAATCCCATTTTATCACTTAGTTCTAAAGGCAAGATACCTTCAAACGATACATGTTAAAGAAAGCTGGCTTTGAATTATATACTGGAATATATGTCTTTTATTATTCACAATACTCTTTGTTCTTCTCTTCTGTAGATAAAAATACCAGTGTTTAAGGCAGTAGAGATAAGCTTCATGAATATGTAGACTTACTTTATCTCTGGAATTTGAGACCATATTGACTTTTAGTAGCATACCAGTTCACTTTTTTTAGTGTTTACACAGACTTTTAAATATGTGGAGAATATATGTTATTTAAAACATTAAACATATTTTCTCTCCTTGTTAGTCAGATCTGTTGTGGAAATTTTTGTTTGTTTGGTGTACTGTGGAACTATGAGACGAATTCCCCGTTTTGCTATGTATCAAATTTCCATTTATTTGAAAACAGGTGGAAGTTATTTGTGAAGATAATTCCGTTTACTATAAAATAATATAAAGAAAAGCCAGACTCTGAGGACTCCAGAGACCTGAAAGTACTACATACTTGTCAGCAATGACCATCACATAGCTTGCTACATTCACCAGCTCATCAATAGCAAGGGGAAAGTCATAACAAGGAAACCACTTTATCTTTAAACCAAGGTGTCCGGTTTATATTTTATCTGTAAAAAAAGTAACATGAATATATTTGACATCTACCTCAGCAAACAAATTAATGCTAATTAAAGATTAATGTGTTGTAATTAGCATTAAAAATGCAATTAAATTGTGAGTAAATGGACCAGGAATAGAAAATTGTTAGACGTCTCACTGCCTGGTTTTCATATTCTGCCTTTTGTTTTTGCAGCAAATAGAGGAAGCGGGGCAGCCGGCAGCTCCCAGACTGGAGATGCTCTGGGGAAAGCACTTGCTTCGGTGAGGAAATATTGACTTTGGACTCCATATGTACCATTGTAAAGGGTGAACTTTAATCAGAAGTGGACATTTGGAATTTTAGAAAATGAATGGCAAATAGCTTTGATTTTTAGAAAATGCTAGCTTTCGTGCAGAACAGTCACTGGAAAATTTGAGAAGGCTCTGAAGCTTCCAGTATCTAGATAGTCTCTTTCTCTCATCCTCGCAATGGTACTAAGCCTGACTCAATTATGGATTTGGGAATATTCTCCTGGCCTTTGGTTTATCGGTTTTTTATACTGATGTCATATTTTACTCTAACGTAGTAATGGCGCACATTGACCAACTAAGACTGTCTTAGCAAGGAATAGTTCTAAAACACTTTGAAAGAGGCATTTGAAAAAAAAAAAAAAAAAAGACAATGACTGAAGTCCATGAAGAATTGTCACATAATTGGCACCTGGGAGACTCAGATTCTCTGCTTTACCCAGCTACTGCCAGAAAGCTAAAATTGAACATTTCTTGCATGTTCCCTGATGAGAAAATGGCATACCTTCATTGTCTCAGAGAGTATATCTGGTATTTTAGTCAAAAGCTAAACATGGTCATTTAGAAATGTAAGTGGAGGGCCGGGCATGGTAGCTCATACCTGTAATCCCAGCACTTTGGGAGGCCAAGGTGGGAGGATCACTTGAGGTCAGGAGTTCAGGACTAGCCTGGCCAGCACGATGAAACCCTGTCACTACTAAAAACACAAAAATTAGCTGGGCATGGGTAGCGCATGCCTGTAATCCCAGCTACTGTGGAGGCTGAGGCAGGAGAATTGCTTGAACCCGAGAGGTAGAGGTTGCAGTGAGCTGAGATCATGCCACTGCCCTCCAACCTGGGTGACAGAGCAAGACTCCATCTCATAAATAAATAAATGTAAGTGGAGATTTGTTTCTCTAAGATTTTGTCTCTTCAGTTGGCTTTTACCATTGGGAGCATTAAAAAAGTTCACACTATATTAGCATTGTGCCCTAAGTAAAAGTTTTTGTTTCATCTGGGCCTTCTGATGCTATGGAATCAAATGCCTAAATCAGACAAACAAGTGGCAAAATATCTTAGGAATGATCCTCATTTTGTAAATGAGGAAAGGAAAGTTCAGAGTATCTGCCTGGCTTGCCCATAGCCACACAGCCAGTGGGAACGAAGAGCTGAATTGAAGTCTGCTGACCCCAGCCTGGCTCTTTTCCCACCAACCCATACCACATCAGTAATTCTTGTTTTGAAAAATTAAAATAATTGTTAAGTTCTTCATTTGACAATATTGGTAATGTAGTTGATTGTTACATGTATTTTGTAACTGGTAAGTTTGAAATGAATTGCATTGACAACTTTGTAGTTTAGAAAAATGTGAATTATTTTAATGAATGAGGGTGTTTTTTTTTTTTCTCCCTATGTTTTAAGATCTATTCTCCAGATCACACTAACAACAGCTTTTCATCAAACCCTTCAACTCCTGTTGGCTCTCCTCCGTCTCTCTCAGGTAGTGTATTTCAAATCCCATTTCATCATACAACAGTTTATAAGAATGATTCCCCCCTTATACTTCCTGATTTTGTAGGTAGAAACTCACTTCCCCGCAAATCCCAAAGCTTGACATTCCTATAACAGACAAATACAAAGGGTGGGAGAGACAAATTGCCAGATAACAGTTTCGTCGTTTACATCCAAACCTTTTCTTAAAAATTAGATTATCTTTTTAAAATATGCAGACATATGGAAAATGTATTTCTTACACTTTTCTTAGCTCCGCAGAAGACACTCAACAGCAGAATAATGTATTCCAATAAAACTTCTCAGATGAAAAAAACTCAGTTAATATAGTCATGAATATGAATATAGACTATAGAGTCATCAAATATAGACTATTTAAATGGATCATTTCCTGCAGAAATTTTAGGCTTTCCAAATTCCCTCTTTAAAGTTCATGCCATTGGGATGTGTGGAGGAAACTATAATTTTGTAAATAAATTGTGAAGTAATTGTGTGGAGTAGAAGGGATGTTTGACTTCAAAGTATAACACATGCATATGACCTGTGGCTTCAGATTGAATAACTGTAATTTGTAGAATTATGTCAGTAAATGATTTCACTTATCAGGGTTCTGTTTAAGAGACTCATTGTCTTTCCAGTATAAACGCTTCCAGAAAGCCTTCCCTGGTTCATGTCTCTGCTCTTTGGTAAGGGGACAGGTGGTTTATTAAAAAAACAAAACAAAACAACAACAAAATCTAAATCACATCTGTACCTGATGGAAACCTTGGCTTACTGTAATTTACAGTGGAGTCACTTGCCTATATATATCCTGCATGCAGCTCTCATGGCCCAGTGTAAACTCGGCTCCTTGGTTGAGGACAGGAGGTTTCATTGCCACAAAACTTTCAGAAATGATGGCCATGGCTTAGCTGGGATTTAATGTCAGCCTCTTCCAAGCCTCTGTGGTACGGGAAGATCACAGAATAGAGAGAGCAGTTGGATTCTGAAGTCTGTATGTCCAGAGAGACCGCGTTGAAACTGAGATGCAATTGAGGTGATTTTAAGAGGGTAATGAAACGTTCCCCTAGGTGGAAATAGGAAGTAGAGTTCAGTATTGTTGTCCTCCTCGGGTTCTGTACCAGATTCTTACACTCTGAAAAATGATTTCAAGTGTCAGTATCCCCCTTTCAAGACAACAAGAAATAGAGAAATCTGAGCAGGTGGAACTCCAGTTTCCACATTTCAAACAAAGTAGCTTTCATTTTTTTCATTTTCTAATTTAGGAAAAGAAAATGTTCTGTGGTATCATAATGTTTGAGAACAACTAATGTAGTCTGATACCCTGATTTTACAGATGAGAATACTGAGCCCCAGAAAGGGAGTTGAGTTGTTGAGTTTATACCGGTAGTAATAGCAGAGCTTGGACAAAAATCTGGTGCTCACAGTTCTGCCGTCCATTTCTAGATTAATGGTGGGAAAGAAAAATTGGGATGCACAGTCAGTCCAGAAAACATCACAAATTCCCTTGACCTGAGTAGCATGCTCTCAGTGAAAGGCACAGAAACAAGGCTAGAGATGCCGCTTTTTGAGTCTTGGTAATGCATCATGGAAGACCACATGTTAGGAAGAAAGAACTTTTATGAAGATGCAAATATGGGGACAGATTGCTATTTTCACACCGACGGCTCTGTCCAAATTCTGTCAAGAAAAGTAATTGAACAAAATATTCTATTTTTATTTAGCATAAAAATATACATGCACACCCAGAAAAGACAGGAAGAGTGGATTTTAAAAGTGCTAACAGTGTCGGGGCATGAGATTTCAGTGAGATCATAGCTATTATTTTTTCCTTTTTTGAATTATGTATTTTCCAAGTTTTCTACAGTGAATGTGTATTATTTTAAATTTAAAGTGTTTTTTATTTTGTAGGTTAGACATGTAATATGTATTCTAACAGCAGTCTTTTTTTAGCCTTCAAGTTTAGTGAATCATAAAAAAAATTACTTTCTTCAGAAGAAACTTATAGTTGTTGCTGTATATTGACTTTAAATTTCCGGCTTAGTGGATCACTGATAACTAATCTTATTCTCTTAAAAAGTTTTTCAAGATTTATCTTTTTCTAAAGATTGTTTTAAAAACAAGTAGCAAAGCTGTTTTCCATTGGTGCAAGAATTTTGGTTTAACATAAACTGGCCTTGCATGAAGGTCTAACAAAATCCCATTTTTGTACCCTTAAAAGTACCTTGACTCCATAGTGATAGTTTTTCTTCCACAGGAACCCTTCTAACCAAAATTCGGAATCAATTAAATATTCTCGTTTAGGAGACAGCCAGCCTGGGGGAATTGTGAGTCTATGTAAAGTCTACATATTTTACATTTAAAATGTTTTTCTTGTCCCAAAATTCTAATATGGGAAGTTTACATGCATTTACCTTATCGTTTAAATGAAAATCATCATTGCCGTCTCCAACAGGACTGTTTGAAATATTGGCAAGCATCTTTTTACGTGTGTCTAGATCTGATTGAAATTCCCATTTTAATATCAGCAGGCACAGCTGTTTGGTCTAGAAATGGAGGACAGGCCTCATCGTCTCCTAATTATGAAGGACCCTTACACTCTTTGGTATGTCTCATTTGCCAATCTCTGTTCCACCCATTTCCAGGTCATGTTCTTTCTTGTTCAGTCTCCTTCACTCTCCAAGATTCTGATTTTCCCTGTTAGTAACTTTAAGTCAGTGTTAAGCGCACAAGTTTGCTGGAGCCAGAGTCATTAGGCTATGCTTGTTCCTATTTGGAAATGGGAACCCAGATACTACTGTAATGGAAGCCGCAGGGCTCTAAATATCTAAGTACCAGATAAAATCCTGGAAGGGCAATGGTCTCCTCCCCATCTCTAAGAAAGATCCCTGTCAATGATTAAATCACTTTCCTGCTATCAGAGTGCTGGAACTCCAGCTATGTCCTATACCTGGAACATTTGATTTCGTCTGCCTCGGCTTTGCTTTCCAGAATAACAAGTTTACAGGAGATTTCCTTCTCGTAGAAACCCACTGGTATCCTTCGTGGTAGAGAAATGCCTACTCTTCCAGGAGGGAATTGCTGAAAATTTCCATGGATGAAATTAATTATTATAAATACTCACATGATGATTCAGTGTCTGACACTTCAGTCTTTCTCTCCTCATGATGGTGGGGGCCAGAAATATGCATGAAACAACGCTGGTTGTACAGCATTTAGGCGGTACATGAATCTAGTGGGAAGGAATAGCAGTGAGGGAGAGGAGCCTTTTAGTTCCTCGGGGTTGAGATTTTCTTTTCTCCCTCATATCCTGAGATGACACATGGAAGAAGACATAGATTTATCTGTCTGCCTTAGTGTTGTCTTATATACTTCCCTTTCAGCTTAATCTTGAGGAAAATCTGAAAAGCACAGCAAAGGTGGATTTCCCTCCTTTGTTGTGTTCTTCCTTGCTATAGTGTATGAATCATTCAGCTATGCATTTTACCCAATAAAGGAAACCGGACAGTGAAACATATATGCACTACCCAGTCCAATTAGTCTGTGGACCACATCCAAATAATTAGTTGTTTTAGTGTTTTCCTTAATCAGTTATTCTCTGGGTCCTATTCATCAAAACCAGGCTTCATCCAACTATAGAACTGTAAAGATGAGGTGTATAGTTATGGACCACAGCTTCCATTCTGTTTGAATTCTGAACACTGAAGAAGAGATTCACAAGCAGAAACTGCTCTCTCTACCAGGAAGCTGTGAGCCAGAAACTGTGATAGACACATGTATGATTTCTTTCCCTGCATATATTTACACTCAGAAGTAAGTATGTATTATCATTCCCATATTTATAAATTAAAAAGCATACACTCTAAGAGGTTTAGTAACTTTTCCAAGGCCAAGTACGTAGCAAAGCTAGCAGCCTAGGGAAGGTAGTTTAACCCCCAAACCCACCAAATCAAAATGTTCTGTACCATAGACTACTATATTAGACACACATTCTTCCTGTCAGTATAGAATAATTAGAAATGGTTTTTCTCATGCAGTAGAGCTGGTACACGTGTTTGCACAGCCCATTCAAATCAAAGTCGATTGTAGCATAATCTAGTACAAAGAGTCACTAGATTTAAAATAAGAAGACCTAGATTCAAACTCAGACTTTACCATTTCCTAGCAGTGTGACACTATGTAATTAATTCACTTCATGTCTTTGAGCCTCGTTTTCATGTCTGTATGGAAGGGATCATAATGTCTTCCCTGCCTGCCCGTACACACGTGAAACAAGGATCAATGAGATGGCATATTTTAAATAGTGTACACTGGACAGTGGTATTTGATACCATTATTGATCACAGTTTTTAAAATGAATACATATTTTTAAAATGAATACACACTTTTTCTTCACTAAAAACTATAGGTATTGTCTAGTCGTGAAAAACTAGTATCGTAATGGCAAGGATGAACAAAGAAAGGTTGGTTGGTTTTTAGTGGTTTAAAGTCGTGAATTCTATACTGTGGTTGGGGCTTTGAACTCAGTTAGATGCCCCCAGTGAACAATTGATTCAAGTGTTTGTGATTCTTCAGTCTTAAAATCTTATACTACTTTAGTTGACGGAATTTATATAATTTTTTTCTGTAACCATTTTGAGGCCCTTACACACATACCACCACACACCCACTGGTTTTGATGACAGACAGAAAGCCAGAAACACCCTGTAAAAACTCAACAAGGAATTATCATCCATTTGCTTTTCCCTGTCTCTGATTTGATACTTAGCACTGTGTCTTATACCATAGGGAAGACCAAAGAAATATACCTTCAGGAAAATAATTTAATTAAGAAACTATAAATAGGTCATCTTTCCAGTGCTAATTGTTTAAAACTCTTTAACTTAATACCTGCCAGAAAGTTCCTTAAATTCAGTGAACATTTTTCTCTTATAAATCTAAATTGTCTTTCAAAAGGCAGTACCGTATATAGCACATGTACGTTATAATGCCCTGGAATAATTATTGAATTTAGTTTGTTCATGAAAAAATAACTCTATAATTTTAACATTAACATGTTCTACCAGTTTTCTGGAAATAACACTATTTGTATTAACATTGTTTTAAGGAAAAACCCGCAGTGTGTTTTTTGCCAACTAAAGTTTTACTTATGTAATTTAGGCACCCCTTTTGAACTAAATCAAATTTTACATTATTTGTTGACCAACAGCAAAGCCGAATTGAAGATCGTTTAGAAAGACTGGATGATGCTATTCATGTTCTCCGGAACCATGCAGTGGGCCCATCCACAGCTATGCCTGGTGGTCATGGGGACATGCATGGAATCATTGGACCTTCTCATAATGGAGCCATGGGTGGTCTGGGCTCAGGGTATGGAACCGGCCTTCTTTCAGCCAACAGACATTCACTCATGGTAAGTGATGAAATTTATAGACTCTATAGTTATCATACAGAGTTAGAATGTCAGGTATCGATACTATTGTTGCTGTTTTTTAAAAAAAATCAGCTTTATTGAGATATAATTCACTTAACATACAATGAGCCCATTTCAGGTGTACATTTCAAGTGTTTTAGTGTATTCACAAGGTTGTGCAACCATCACCATAGTCTAGGTTTTGAATATTTTTGCCCCCTGCAAAAAGAAAAGAACCCCTGGTGCCCATTAAGCAGTCATTCCCCATCCCTCCACTTCCAGCCCTTGGCAACCACTCCTCTACTTTGTCTATAGATTTACCTATTCTGGATATTTTGAATATATGGAGTCATACAACATGCAGTGGTCTTTTTTGACTTGGCTTCTTTTACTTAGTATGACTGTTGCAGTTTTTCCATAGTTTGCCACGTATTAGAGCTTCATTCATTTTTATTGTCAAGTAGTATTTCACTGTATGGACATACCACATTACACACTTGGGTTGTTCCAATTCCTTGGCTATGATGAATAATGCTTCTGTAAATATTCATGTTTAAGTTTTTGTGCAGACACATGTTTCCCTTTTAGAGTGAATTACTGGGTCATTGTTGGTGTTTGAAATTATTCATTTTGATGACCCTGGCCAAAATGTACAATTTGAGTTCATATTATAATATGACATTGCTAGTAATTCAAATATTAGTGTTTTTTTTAATTAAAGAAGCCAAAATAGTATCTGTCAATTCTGAGTCTGGGAGATAGAAATATATGGTATATTTGTTTGTATAAATACATTGTGTGTGGCTGTGTAATTTAATAGAGTAGCTTTATCACTACCTATTTAGAGTAAGTCTTTATTTGAATTATATTTAAGCAGATTTGTCCATATTACAATTGTGATTTTTTTTTCCTCATTACTTTTGAAAGGATTTTGGAGATAATTCTTTTTGGGGATGATTATGAAGATTCAGAGACTCTTCTTAATAGAATATTAAGTGATGACAATTAATAAGGTGACCAGAGTGGTGGAGAATGTAACTTGACCAGGGATTCTCTGTAGTTCTGCTCCTCACAAGCTCTACCTGGTCTCTAAGTACCTTAGTATCCTGTTTTGTCCGTTACAGGCTCGCTAAAAGTTGCTTGGATGAAGGTATATTTTCCATTATCACTGTAGCATTTCTCGTTTAAGCATGGTCCCAAAAGGAAATGCAAAATACATACAAATTATTATGAGGGTCTTTTTTTTTTTTTTTTTTTTTTTTGTTCTTACTCAGTAGTATTCTCCTGTCCATCTTTCAGTTTCTCTTAATAAAAGGCTAAGATTAAGAGTACCATTCTGAACAGTGTAGTACTGAAATCTGCAACCAATTTGAAACCAAAAATACTGGTTTATAAATAGAAGCAATGAACTCACATCTAAAATGTGGAAAGATATTTTTGAATGCCAAAGAGAAATCTTTGTTTCTTTTCCTTGACCTCTGCCCTAAAAATTCATCATTGAGTAAAAATTGTTTATATGTTCATGGCAGTTGCTTAGAGTTTACAGAAGAAAAGTCTAGATTTTAATTTAGCTTGGCCTCAGGTAATGTGTTAAATACACTTGGGATGCATATAATATGAGATTTTCATTTGTACAGCTTTTTTTTTTTAAACTACAATGTTTAAACAATACTGCTTTTAATTAAGAAATCTGGCTTTATTAAAAGCCAGATCTGTGACACATAACCATTTCTGTATATCTGCTCTCAATCAAGAGAAAAATAGTTTAATTTCTGTAGCTGTGTTCATTTTGCATATGTTAAACGGATGTAACATGCACCCAGGGCATTGCTTCAGAGACACAGTCTTTTCCATAAATATGTAAAGTTTTTCTTAAACACCAGATGTAGGTTAAGTGGTTCTTTTAAATATTAAACTATACATAAATGCTTTTGGGGACTATTTGACCTTTGAATTGCCTCCTTTTGGAGTCAGATTCAGAGGTGGGATGGGAGGAAAAGAATAGAATTATTTTTGGAGATAGGAAGTTGGACTGACCTCAGTAGAAGGGAAAGTGAGATGGTGGAATAGAACGGTAGAAAAAAAGGAAATAATTAGCCAGTATTACATAGAAACCCCTTTAATTTGATCTTGACATACACACACACACACACACACACACACAAGCAATAAAGCCACCAGTTTTGCTGATAAGGAAGAGTTCCTGTTTTCTCCTCTGAAGACATTTAATATTCAATCAAGGACAGCCACAGAGCCAACCAGATCATAGCGTAACTCCAAAGATATGGCATGTCATCACCCTGCTGCCCTTTGAACCAAATGGGGTTTTGCAGTCTCTGTCCTTTCTTCTTGAAAACCATTCAGTGTGTCCCCAGAATCTGAGCTCCTCAGCCTGAAACACTAATGTGTGTGAAAAGGATTGGTTTGGCCTATCCTTCCGGTGCAAACTGGTATGCATTTTAAAACAAAAACATAAGAACAAAGGAAATAGTTTTTGAATTTAATCAGTCTGAAGTTAGCCTTTGACCATTTGATACATTCCACAATAAAAAGGAAGTTTAAGGGGAAGGAAAAAAAAAAACTCACCCCCTTACCCCCAACAACAAAAAAATTCAAGGAGGATACTGGTAATGTTTTCCACATTTGAATTTTAATACATGAAACAGGCTATAAAACTTTGGCCAGCTGCAGTAAATAAAGTAGCCGTGGGAGGTATGCACCGGAAACTTCAGCAGAGAGCACTGGTGAGAGTCTCATTCCCAACTACACACCTTCGTTTGTTGTTCTGGGCAGAAGCAAGTTGCAGTAACTTGATATTCATCCCAGTCCCGGTTTTGTTTTGAGCACATCACCTTTCTAACTCTCCTTAGTAATTCCTTCTGATTAAAGAATAGACAGCTTTGAAACCTTTGTACACTTCTCGTTTCCTCTCTCCCCGCCTTCCAAAAATCAAAACAAAATGGCTTGATAACTTGGAAGGTGATACAAGCATTTCTTTCTGCAGCAGCTTGAAATCGTGGTGGGGAAGACTGTGGTTCTGCCTCGGCTGTTATGTTATCTCATTTAATTGCTAACATATTGTCCTTAGCTTTTGATTCATAAAATGTTTTCCTTGGAGTTCTGAAGTAGGTTTTCGGTGATTTACCAAGTATTAGTATAATGAAAGGGATTTTTTTTTCACAGCGGCATGGCTCATAACACGAGAGTGAATGTTTGTATACTTGCAAGCTTTCTGGATAATATTATTGAGCTATGCTTCTTTCCTGCTCAAAAACCTTCGCTGCCTTTCCATTATCTACAAGATAAAGACCAATTCCTTAGCTCAGTGTTTGAAGCCCATTACCATTTACCGAAAGCCTTATGTTGAGCTCTTCCAATCTGCAACAAGTCTTCCAGCAAGACCAGGCTGGGCATATTACCAGAATTCACCCCGTATGTTCTCCTTCGGTACTTTTGTATCTCTCTGTCTTGTCCAGCCCTGTCTGCTTATCTCTGTACACCTAATACCCACCCATTTTCAAAGCACTGACTCATATCATTCTTCTTCCAGGAAGCCTTCCCTTGCTCCCCCACCCATGCGAGCCATTTTTTTCTCTATTCTTACAGCCGTATGAATCATACCATTTCTAGATATTTATCTTACCCAGCTCCGCATAGCTGTGCATCTTTTATAGATATGACTCTGCCTTACCAACTGTTGTAAATTCCTCGAGTCCCACATATTATATTTTGTCTCTCTCCCCCCGACCCCCGTAAATAGATCATCCATAGAAACTGGAGAAAAGAAACTAGGAAACTAACATTTTCTGAGTGTGAGTTGGCAGCCCCTCTGCTAGGCGCTCTGCATGCGTTGTCTTAGGCAGTCTTCGCAACAGCCCAGTCAGGGTGATAATAGTGGCCATTTCAGGTGTCAGTAAAGTGAGCCTTAGAAGTTTGAGCAGTTAGTCTCAAGTCGTGCAGCTGGAGTTAAACTCAAGCACATCAACTCCAAATTCAATGCTCTTTTTTACTACTAAGCATACTCTCCAGAGATTATCTATAAGAACACCTTTTCAGAACTTATTTTAAATGCTAGGAGCTTGTGATTTTCAAACCTTGATAAGTGTTGGTTGGCAAAAGAAGTTTCCAGGTATTCCATGGCTGGGTTCCCAGAGCAGCTCTCTTCCCAAATGTATAGACAGAGAACTTTCCCTCCAATGTGGTGGCATGCTTGGATTAAAACTCACATTGTCTCTCCACTTATTCTTAAACCAACATGTTTGTGCTGAGTGCCTCAGAGGTGTGAACTCTCCCTACCAGGGTCCTTGAGGTAGCAAATTTTAAGTTATCAAATTATTTTTCCTACTATAACTACCCACTTTTCTTCCAAAATTAAAGCAGAAATCTCTGAATGTGGGAGAATAAGGAAATAGCCAGGTCTTCAATACCCTAGTTAGAAACTCTTATCAAGTATGATTCCCTCTCTGCCTCAGAGACCTCCATGATTAATCCTGATATTAAATGATTAGATTTCTTATAAATTATGGAAAGGGCAATTTTCCAGATATAATTCTCTCTGTTATTCATTCAGTATTCAGATCCACAGATGAGACCTGAAAAGAAGCCTTTCAAATGACCTAACTTCTTTTTTAACTGAATAAGAACAAAACCCACATCAAACTTGTCTTTATGTGACTCTATGTGTTCCTGTTTATTTGTTGATAGAGTCAGCAATGATGGGATCATTGAGCTAAAAATCCCCTCTACTATTCATATATCGCATTAGTGTAGCTCTCAGGTCCTTTTTGTTTAAAGTCTGTTTATTCATTCCAATAACATTTATCCGTGGTTACCAAGTGTAGGCTCTGTGCTCTCAAGGAATTCACAGACTAGTAGGAAAAGATGTGTGTTTAAGCAGAGTGCTCCCTGCCAGTCTGCTATGCCGTCTAAAAGACCAGGGGCCCGACTCCTATCCAGTAGTGAAAGATCACATGGTTGTTTGGTAGACGAGTGGTCATCTCCTGTGAGAAACTCTTCCAGTTGACTTAGGGATGGGGGAGTCACGTGCAACTCACCCCACACACCTGTCCTCCACAGCATCCTCCAGAGTCCTGCAGGTGGAGAGTATGGAACCCATTTCAGAAACCACCAATAAAAGTGGATCTTAGCCCAGTTTTCCTCTTTTCAGTAACAATTTTAGTTTTACTTTGGATTAAACGCAGTCTCTCAAAAGAGCATTCCTTAGGCAAGGTAGTATCTTTTTATTTAACTGACCTTAAATACATGAGAGCTTTTACCTCTCAGGGCTTCATAGGACAAACAACTTCAAGTAGTTTTCCTTGTACAGTTAAGAGCTCAGACCACTGAATTTTAGATTCTAAAAGTGCCCTGGAAATCACTTAACCCATTGCCCTTCTTTTGAAGACTGAGGCCTAGGAAGGGGAAGTGACCAAACCATGGGTACTCACTAGTAGGATTAGAAACCAGACAAAAGAGGCTGGACACGTGGCTCACGCCTATAATCCCAGCACTTTAGGAGGCCGAGGGAGGTGGATCACTTGAGGTCAGGAGTTCGAGACCAGCCTGGCCAACATGCTAAAACCCTGTCTCTACCAAAAATACAAAAATTAGCCGGGCATGGTGGCACACACCTGTAATCCCAGCTGCTCAGGAGGCTGAGGCAGGAGAACTGCTTGAACCCTGGAGGCAGAGGTTGCAGTGAACCAAGACTGTACCACTGCACTCCAGCCTGGGCAACAGAGCGAGACCCTGCCGTACACACAAAAAAGGAAACCAGACAAAACAGCAAGCAGACCAGCACTCCTTGTGCTATATCCTACACTGCTCAGCCGACTTCCTCTTTACCCTAATATCATAACCATTTCAAAACTGTGAGTGGTAGATATTAGAAACCATTCTGTTACTCTGACTTAACTAATGAAATCCAAGAAAACTCTTCAGTTGGCCGTAGGCTGCCTGCAATGAGTTGCTCTTTAGCTCTGCCAATAATATTTGGCAAAAAGAGAGGGTAGTGGGCATTGATGTGATGTGGCATTTACTGGTATGTAGTCATGGGAGCAGCAGGATTCAGAAAATTCTGTTTCTGTGTGGACCTCTTCAACAAAGATATGATCAACAGAGGCATCAGCATCTTCAGTCTTGCTCCTTTTGGCCTTTCATAGGTTTTGATTCCATAAAGTTCTATGTCTATTTGAGTGCATACTTCATTTCTAAGCAGTTATTCCCATGGACTCCCAGGGAATTTAAGAGATTATCTCTACCGAAATCCTCCTACAGATTCCCTGCCCAGCAGTCAACAAGCCTTGATCAACCTCCTTCCTTCAAGGGTGCTCCAAATGCCCCCAAAGTCCATTTTCGTCAAATGTTTGAAAGTTCTTCCTAGGTCCAGCCCAGATTTGCTTTTTTCTGCAGTCCTTATGTTTCTGCCCAATAGAATTGCCTGCAAGTCAAGTCCAACAAGCGCTTGAGAAGCTCAGTTATTTGAAGACAGTCTACTCAGTGTTTTTTTCCTCTAGAGGAAACATCAGTATCTTCAAACGTTTAACCTGAAAAAAAGTTCAGACTCCCTGTCATGAACTCCATCGCTTCCCAGTGCATTCTCCCTAGTTTAGCAAGGATGCCTATTTCTCCACAAGAACCTTTTAAAGTGTGTGGAATTGAAAACTGAACACAGTGCTTAAGGAAGGATGAAGTGGACTAGGATGGATCTGTCTCCTCCCCCATTCAGTACCTTGTATCTTCATTAGGGCCACCTAACAAAATTCTGTTTTGCTGTGTTTGATGCTTTCATTGTCCTGCTGACATATGTTCAATTTGTAATCAGCTGAAGTCCATAAGCCACATATCTCCCCAGTCTCATTGTGTACTTTTTGTTGTGTTTGTACAAAACTTGATGAAACCTCATTGAATGTTATATTGTAGCCTCAGTCTGATTCCTGTTTAATAGTTTCCCTGAAGTCCTCATTCAGTCACATACTCTGCCATCTCTGTTGCTGGCAGATGTGATGGGTGTGACTAATGCCCACATCAAAGCCACCAATAAAAATATTTTCAGGGGAGGGAATTGACCAGAAGGCCATGAGGCTCAGTGTTACAGACATTCTTTCTACACGTGTGCTGTCTTCTGTCCTTAGTTTAATCTCAGCTGGTCCTGTCTCCCTCCTTCTACACTGTGTGGCCAACCTTTTCTCATTGTGTCTGTAGCGTTGTCCCAGAAGCCAGGCGTGCAGCACTCACTGTGAAGCAGGAAATGAGTCTTGTCCAGAAGGCCTTGCTCTGATGGAAACAGACTGAGTTTGAGAGGCCATTCCTCTGTTTCAGAGCACTTTCAAAACTATTTTCTAAATAGCCTGTTACAGAATTTCACCCAAGCTATTGGTGGTCAACATCATCTTTCAATAGCTACTATCTTGTTTTTCTTTAAATTAGGATATTTGCCTTCTCTGGTGTTCTGTCATCTCTCCTAATCTCCACAACTGTCGGGTATTTCGGAGAGCAGATTAGCAAGCTCAACTGAAAGTTTTGATCTTTATCAGTATCATACTCTATTTTTAAAAAACTGAAAAGGGAAAAAGGACAGAAGGGAAAAAGAACTTGAAGAAATTCTTTTAACCATGGATTAGTGATAACAGCTGCAGAATCCTTGAGCTCACCATTTGATATTTCTATATTAATTTAAAGAAAAGTCAAAAGATTCTGCATATAGCAATAGAGGTGAGATCCTTTAAGCTCTATTCAGCAAGCCCTAAGAAAAGTGATTAGGACACTGTGCATGCCCATATGTGAATGCAGTTGGTCACCTTAGGTATTTCCCCTTCTTTCCACATCAATACATATTTTACTCAAATTCAGACCCTATGATGTTGAAACAGACAGTCTGGCATTGAATGTTTACCTCAAAACCCTGCTTTCTCTGCACCTAGGACAAACAAATCCTAATTCTCTAGTGTTTTGCATCTTGGAGCTATGAATTTTAAATAAATCAAAAACAGAAACCTTATTGGCTTTCCCAGTTTTATAATGTAAAGGACACACAAACACACACACACGTATATTTAAAATAGACCCTATAACCTCATGATATTCTTAAATCTTTACATGGTTTTCTTCTTAAATTTTGGAGGCAAAAGCAGGCAGACACTTTTAATAGCACAGTAATCATCATTTTTTAAATGAACTGTTACAAGGACATAATCTTAAACTATCCATAATTTGGAATAGGCACAACTGTGCATTTAAAAAAATGTAATATTACTCTTATTTTCTCAAGAAAGCAGATTTTCTGGAGGGAAAAGTATATATTGTATATATTAGAAAATACACATATGTTCATTCAGCCCTTCTGCATCTGCTGTGCTTCAGATGCTTTTGGGGATTCATAAACGTGTAAAAGAAAGTATCTGATCTTACAGGCCTTTTATCCTGGTAGGTGATAATACAAATATGGGTCTAACTATAATGCAAGGTAGAATTATGAAATGACCTAAGAAGCGATTCAGACTGCTAGGAAATGCTTCCCGGAGAAGACGCCATTGAGCTCATATTCAAGTCCACATAGAATTTCAACACTTAGAGACAGGATAGAAAAGGCGTTGCAGAGCCATATAATAAACATGATTTAAAAACAAAAACAGAAAATAAAGGCTCATGCATCCAAATGGAAATAAGAAAATTGCCTGATGATACCAGCCCTTGCAGCTTGCCAGCCAGGGCTGCCCTGGGGGAAAAGCCCCTCCACAGCACAGCAGCTCCAGCAATTGGCTCGAATATTTCACATGAGAGTCCACAGGAAGAGTGAGCTTTCATGTATATTTTTTACATCCAAATTAAGTTAACTCATGGAATTTTCCACCCTTAGGAATTAAAGTAGCAACTCATGAAGTAATTCAGTTATGTCATTCATACCAAAACAGAAAATACTGGAGCAACTTGGCACCGTTTAAAAGCCAAGATTAGGCCTTGGCCATTTTATATTTTTTCACATTCCATGGCCGTTGTGTTATTTTAACTTTTATTGTGGCTGTAAATTTTTCAAATCAAAAGTATCTTAATTGCTTAGAAAACAGAAGTTGAAAATGGGTTCATAGTAAGAAGAGGGTTTAGGCAAAGCAGCTTTAGGAGGGAGAACTGAAAAAAAGCTGTAGCATTACATGTTCTGTAATGTGAGGGTTCTACCTAATTGGTTGACATTCACAGTTATGCATAATTATAGCTTCCTCTATATCCATAAATCATCTTAGAACTATAAAGTTGAGTTTAACCAAAAGATCTGTCCAATATTAGTTAAATGACATCTTTGGGGGAACATTGTCCTGATACAATAGCCACATTCATTTTAAAGCAGTTAATTGGACACATTGTCAAAAACCACGGTATTGAGTTTCCACATTTTAATTTCACATTTGCCTTCTCTGTGGCTTCTGCACACGGACGGGTCTCTTTTGGAGCTGGAAGTGTGTGAAAGTTATTGGAGAATGGTAGTCTCTGGGTAATGTTTCTGTAAGCTGCCCAAAATTTTCCCCCTGTAGTCTAGATGGGAAACAGCTGGTTTTTGTTTAAAAAGCTGTTTTGCAAAATGTCTAAATCTTGAGATATAGAACTGAGGTCACCATTAAAGCAGGTGCTTAAGAGCAAGTGAGAAAGACTCCAGGGGCCGGCTGGCTCTGGAATCTTCTGCAGGGCACTTCCTATTAGAAGAAAAAGTGTTGAAGTTTGCTCCTTTATTTAGGACACAGCTATAAGTATTATAAGTAAGTGCACAAGCAATACTACTAGAAATTGAGTAGTTTTGAACATAGCCAGCCCTCAAATGAATAATTAGCTCAGTATGAAAGGAACTAAAATGGTCATTTTTCTCACAGGGCTTCAAGATACAAGAGCCCAAGGCTCTAGTCTCCTTGGGAGATTATAAGTGTTTGAATTTTCTCTTTAAACACACCAACAGTAAAAGAACTACTATTTCAAATAAGCAGTACCATAACTGACTATATCTTCCAAGGTTTTGGATGCAATTGAAGGGAAAGGGGGAAAAGAGACCCAACTTGGCAAGACCCATATTGAAGCAGTTTGGAAAAAAAGCAAAGCAAAAAGCATGTGGAACCACTAAAGGCCAGTGCACGTCAGGTATCCACCAGTCTGAAGATGAAAGGAAATAAGCCTCCTCCCCTGGGAGCTGGAGGTTATTAGCAGCTGTTTATCCAGTCAGGAATAGAGATTAACATTGTATTTTTTTTTTAAGAACTAGAAGAAAATTTGTTTGGGAAGTTGGCTTTTCATATCAAGTCACCGTGCCTTGCCAAAAAAAACTTCCTTTCTCAGAACTCATGTACAGGCATTGAGCAATGTTATGATTCTCTGAAAAACTCTGGATTACCAAAAAGTCTTTCTCCATCAAATAGAACAGAAAAGGGCAGAGAAATGGGTGGACGTTTGCCATTGACACATTGCAGTTGTATTCTTTACCATGTGAAATTAGCCGTTTGGTCTATTACCTGTTCTCCTACCTGACTCTAAATGGGACACTCTGCCTTCTACCTCTCACACACCCTCACAACTTAATCATTGCCACTCTAACGAGCACACGATGGGTTCTGCATATACCTACTGCTTGTAAAAAGACCTTTCATGAGATATTGAGGAAGCTACTTAGTACTCTGGGTGCTTTATTCTCAAAAAAAAAAAAAAAAAAAGAGTTGGATATTGGTATTTTCCCCCTGATTTAATGCTACTCTTAATGTCATTTTCTTTTATTAAATCCTTTCTTCTGCTTTTGATCTTATTTATAGCAGAGCCACTAGTCATATGGAAACTATTATTGTATAGCTGGGAGATGAAAGACTTCATGGCAATTAAATAAGAGTGAATCATTTGGGCCAATAATACACACATACAGTGAGGTATCATTTGTGTCCAAAATGCCCTGTGTTGTTCACTTTGTAGCAAAGCCATTGAGCTTCACAAAGGGCTTTACAAAAATCTGCTTTTTGTCAGAAATATGTAGTCTGACAATATGAAAACACATGTTAACACACAGTCCTTTGCTGCTTGCTTCTTCACACATACCCAGTATCTAAATCATGCCACTTATTGATGTAAAATGAAATTTTCACTTAAGGTTGGGATGTTATTTAATTGTGTTAAGCATCAGCTCTTAAAAAATATATTTGGATAAGCTGTATCAAAATTCTACCCATCTACTCAAAACCTGCCTAAAATACCATGTTCTTCTTCAAGTAGTCCCTGGTTTCCCAAATGGGTATGACTTCATCATTTTTTAAAACCCTACATGACCTTGTACTCTTTTATGACATTCATCGTATTTTGCCTTGTATAGTAATTATATTATCCCACCATTAAAATTTCAGTGTCTGGGCCAGGCGCAGTGGTTCACGCCTATAATCCCAGTACTTTGGGAGGCCGAGGTGGGAGGATCACAAGTTCAGGAGTTCGAGACCAACCTGGCCAACATGGTGAAACCCCGCCTCTACTAAAAATACAAAAATTAGCTGGGCGTGATGATACATGCCTGTAATCCCAGCTACTGGGGAGGCTGAGGCAGGAGAATCTCTTGAACCCAGGAGGCGGAGGTTGCAGTGAGCCAAGATCATGCCACTGCACTCCTTTCTGGGTGACAAAGCAAGACTCCATCTTAAAAAAGAAAAAAAAAAAAATCAGTGCCTGCAAAGTCATAGACGTGTCTGTCTTTTATTATTTTTCCCTGCAAATGCCCATGTAGTGTCTTGCATATAGTACACTTTCATAAGGTGCTTGTCAAATTAAGTGAAATGTTTATTATTTGATAGAAACATGCTAAATGTATATTTGACAATATCAAAGGCCTTAGATTTCAGACATAGTCTCACAGATCCATAAAATGTGTGTCATAATTTACTAAGCATCTAATTGCACATTGTACTATTGCACTCCTGTGCAGTGACCTGTGCAGTTCCTGTCCTTGAGATGGGATGCTCACAAATGGAGACAAGTATAGGCTTCACGAATGGCAGCAAAACAAACTTATTGAAGTTTATGCCCTGCACCATTCAACAATGACCTTGAATGTGTTTTAAGGGTGGTGTCTGTAATGCATAGTGAGCTTAGTGAGGTGACAAGAAAGTAGAGATTTCTGGAGAACCACTCAGCCCAGAAGGGTCAGAGAGTAAGGGGATCTGTGGAGCTTTAATAAAAGAGAAGCAGTTGGTGAGTTGGGAGAAAAACCAGCCCAGCAGACAGAGCAGGGAGGGCTTTGCTCAAGCCTTAGTGATGTGGGCATCAACCCAGCAGATGAGAGGCCATGCGTAGGTAATTGAACATTGATAGTGAGGAATATAAAAATAGGAGGGAACTGCATTGGTCCTAGGAGTCTAGGTGAAGGATGCATTGGCACAAGGTGGACCTCTTAGACTGAATCCATGCAGCAGGCAAGAGCCAGGCTGAAGCCTTAATATTGCAAGGGATCAACTGATGGAGAGAGAATATTGCATTTAAAAGATGAGTATTTAGAAAGTGATGGGGAAGAAATGATTCATTAGTTTAGGTGAACTTCTTTACACTTCTGCTCTCTTTCCAAATATATTACAATAAGCATGTGTTACTTAAATAACAAGAAAAGCATTTAAAAAATAAAGGCCAGTTGGTAATGGTAAATCCCTAGGGATCCTTAGGTATGGGTCACCTGGACTGGCTAAAAAGTGTGTGGAGGTGAGCAGCATGACTGTGCACTCTCACAGGTATGCTTGCACTTCAGGCATTCAGAATTCCAAGTGTAAATCAAGTGTCCAGTTGTCTTTTCCTTTAAGCAGAAGCTGTTTACACATAATTGCTAGACTTCCCCATACTCTCTGTGCTAGATATGTTTGGTTCACTAGGATGGATTAACTTTAGTTCCATACCACCTACTTACTAGCCTGCTACGTGGAGCAAGGAAGACATAGAGGAATGGGCTCTGTTAATCTCCTGCCACTGTCCCCCTAGGTGAGCTCCATCCAGTTATGGTTTCCACTATAGGAAAATGATGTTGAGAATTGAGGGTGTGGGGTGGAGATACAGAAAAGATAAATGAAACAGTTTTAATAGATGGAACGTATGAGTTACTACAAGAAAGATGAACTGAGGTCGGCTCACATCCATTTGCATTTCTTGAACTATATCACAGAATCATTCATTTAACCATTTTGGTGAACATCCAGGGGAGTTTCAGCCCAGCTGATCGCATGATAGGCAAGAACTGCCAAGGTCAGGATCATTTAGCTCATGTTTAAATCCTCTTGAAAATTATTTTATTATCTGGAGAATAAATACTAAATAAATCTCCAAGAATTACACAATAAGGAATTACCTTACATTTCATACAGAACATAAGTGAAGCTATGATGTTTCTGGAAAACAATGTAGGTGTTCTCAAGACAGTTATGAAATCTTCTCCCAACAAACATGTTAAGAATCAAATAAAAATCCAAACAAAAGAATTGAATACAGATCTGCTGTAAATGAAAAGTCTCTTAAAGGTTTAATCACGTGTACTAAAGAAAAACAATCTGATAATTTTTTAAACTGAGAAATATGGAAATTATGTTTGTGGTTGGAGTGTCCCAGATGTGAGCTCTTTCTCCCACAACAGGTGGTTATTAGAGGTAGGTCTTGTTTCCTGCAGAGCCTCTGTGCCTCTAGTGTTGTTCCTCACAGTATCTGTCTACTGCCGCCATTCCATGAACTTCCAAGTTCCCATCTGTGAGCCATTAAAGAAGTTTGCATGGCCGCCTCCCACCTCTTTAAAAGATGCACTTTTGTACTAAATGGTGTTTTGCACTTTTGAGAAAATAAGTTTGCTTTCCTCTAATATGACAGAGGTCTGGCAAGATAATTGTAACTGAAATCTAGTACTCTACAACTGTCATGTATAATTGATATTTCATGGGGAGATTACAGTTCAGACACCAAAACTGTTTTCTGTATCAATGGGTTTCTAATTACAGTGAAAACACATCAGCTTTTCTTTTGTGTTAATGGAAAAACAAGAGCGAAAAGTAACAGTAAGTCATAGTTACCAGGACTTCTGTCTTTGTCCCATTTTGTTGTTCTTCTTTCTAAAAACAAACAAATAAAAAAACCTATGTCCAAAATTGGAAACCAGATGTCATTAACAGCAAACTTTAATTTTGATGTACCAAAATGTTTATAATAGTATATCCAGTTTTGTGTCGTTATCACTTGGTCTAGAAACTGTGACAAGTTTCCTAAAGTTCCCATTCTATGCTCTTTTAGAAGGATTATGGTAGAACAGAAGTGACTGGGGTCTGAAAGCCTGTTTTGAAGCAGTTATCTCTGGAGATAACATTAACTAGGATTGAATAACTGCCAAATGAAATTTAATACATTTTCCCATCCATGAAATAGGCCTCTTAAATACAACAGAATAATTACTTTCACAATACTCCCTGGAAACAAAGAGAGCAAAAATATTGAATGTCTTTTTTGTTTGTGGTGTTTGTTGTTAGCTAGAGGATAAGGACAAGGATATTTACCACAATGCTGAATGCATCTCCATATAAAAACAGCCTTGCCAACAACCACCTAATTTGAATCTGCATGTCTTTTAAATCTGTTTATGTTGGAGGGATCGTGGCAAATATTAAATTTTATAATTTAGTTAGACATCTTGGCCTTGGCCTGAGTTAATGAGCTATGATTTCCCCCCTACAATAAAGAAAATGGAAATGATTTTCCTATATCTGTATATGTATGTATATATATGTATGTCATATGCTTGTACCTAGGTGTGTATGTGCATGTATGGACATACACACACACACACACACGTGCGCTGTTTTAAAACAAAAGCTCTGGGAAATAAACCCCTCTTGCCCCCTAACTCTGCTCCCCTCTCCTATATAATTGTTCAGTGTTGTAAGTTTTCTGAGTTCAAAATCTGTTTTAGATCTCTAACTAAACATCTAAAGTTAGATCTTAAGTCACTTCACCATTCTTGACCTTAGCTTTCTTTGTAAAATGAAGAGTCTGACCTAACTGATATATAACGAAGGTCCTCTAAGCCCTTGATGTCTAAGTTCTGTGATTTAAAAGTGCTTCTATCAGTTTATCAAGCCCTTTCTTGGAAACTAAGGTTATTTAAAATTATATGGTGCTTACATGATTCAAAATAATTATTGCATATCTAATGACATTTAATTATATCCAATGACAAATTCACACAGGAGAATTTAAATAGATGTGTTGGAATTTGAGTATAATTTGACCTAATATACAGTGTAACTCAGATATTTACACCTACACGTACCAGCCAAAATGTGGACGGGACAGGCCAAGCTGGCTGTGTTTGGACTACATGATCTTGTCTCCCCTTCCTCCTTTGTAGCTCTCTGGACCAGGAAAATGTCTGTCATTAAGGTGGCCCATTCATAGGATGACCTATGTCTGCTTCAAAGTGAGCTGGGCCATCCAATGATCTTGGCATTCTAAGCTTAGAAATACGAAGACAAAGAGGAAATCAGCAGCAGGTACAGAACCAGAAGGAATGCACCACGAGGTATCATGAAGAATGAGTCCAATATGTCCTCATGAGAGAGCAGAAGCCGAAGAGAAGCAGTGGTGCCCCCAGAGAGAGGAGAGAGGCTGAACAGCCCAGCAGAGGCAAGGAGTGTCATTCGGTTCCCAAGAGCTCTCTGAGTCTAAAACCTAAGCTACAGAAAACTCTTTATGATAAATCTCCTTTTATTTGAACAATCTCAAATAGGTTTCTCTTCCTTACTATTAAAACTGCCCCCACTAAATTGATCAGTGTACAAAAATCCGCCCAAGAATCATTATGAGTTCCACAAAAACCAGGACCACATCTGAGTTATTTCTCATTCTGTCCCCAGTGTCTCACAAAGTGACAGGCATGGGCTAGATTAGAAAATGTTTGTTGAATGCATGCTCTGATCAATCAATGAATAATCATTGAATAATTTTAAAATTTCACTTCTTTTAGCATAGCTGTCACTAAAACTGCATTGTACATGACTATGGAAAGATTCACATTTACAATGAGTATTAATTAACTTTTCATAAGCTGGCTTTTAACTTTAGACTACTGTTATCTCTGTGAAAAGGTTATCAAAATAGGGCTTTAACGAAGTACAGATTTTCTAAAAATAGGGACCAAATGTCATTCTTAGAATTGATTTGCAGGAATCTCCTTTTTCCTAGTCACATTGTGACGTATTGAAGTTCAGAATTCCAAGATCATTGGATGGCCCAGCTCAATTTGAAGCAGACATGGGTCATCCTATGAATGGGCCACCTTAATGCCAGTGGACAATCCCTGACCCTTGTATATACAGAGAACAGTGTGGGTTTCTCCATCTATTTCTGTGTTATTCTAGTGATGGATTTGTGCTGACCATCCACCGTGTTTCTTCCCTTGTGTCTCATGTGACCAGAAATAATGTTTCTGAAAGAGAAGTAAACAGGGTTAGAACATGGCATCTGTGGCCAAGGAAACAAGCAAAGCCAAGCCAATTCTTCAAATTGGAATACCATTCCACAGCCACGGGCAATGGAATTGATCCTATCCTGGAGATCAAGCTCATTATTACATGGCTCTGGACCTATCCGAGGTCATTCACATGACCTGGAATAGACACAGTTACAAGGGAAGTCTTAAAACATCACGACAAATTAGCCGGGTGTGGTGGTGGGCACCTGTAATTCCAGTTATTTGGGAGGCTAAGGCAGGAGAATCGCTTGAACCTGGGAGGCAGAGGCTCCAGCCTGGACGACAGAGCGCGAGACTGTCTCCAAAAAAAAAAAAAAAAAAAATTAAATTTTTAAAAAACAAAAGCATCAGAACAACTTTGTCTCTATAATTCTTTATGGAAAATGATTGATATTGAGATGATCTAACATGATCTATAGAAAATAGATGGAGTTAGGTAACATATGGGCCTAAAATCCAAACAAAAATGTAGTTGGAACAACTATATCCTCAAATATATTTATAATATTTAAGAGTTTACAGTCATTGTATAGAAGAAAGATTTAAAATTAAATAGATTTTAACAAAACAGAGACAAAGATCACCGTAAGTGAAGATAGCCTGAGTTTTGAGTGTTCTTGAACTACACAGGCTATTCTTTCTATATAACATGCAAGTATTTTCGGTCAAAACACACGATTCTGTCTGCAGTTATTATGTACCTGTTATATACCAGTTGTCATGTATGATTCCGTGGGTTCTCTTTTCCTCTTTTAAGAACTTACCTCAATGTGATCTAGAGGAAAAACATTTCAAGATCAATAACTGAATATATTTTAAGTAAAAAGCAAAACATTAACCTTAAGATATGTCACAGATGCTTGCAAATAAGTCTTGAGAGTGTTAATGATTCTGAAATAGGAGTATACTTCTCCTCTATGCTCAAATCTGTGGTTACTTTCAGTGATTTTGACTTAGAGTCATCCTTTGTGGAAATTCAAGAAATTACATCCATTGGGAACATAAATAAATATGAATCAGCACAAAGAATTATTTAGATATTGATTGACAGACATAAAGAGCCACCATTTTATCAAGGCCTGTAAAAATTCATGCTTACAAGTTGACATCTTAGATTGAAAGGATAATCATTGATTGAATCCATTTTCTAATGCATGAGTATAAAAACAGCAAATCAAAACCTCAGTGGAAAATAGCTATCACTCTTCTGAATAAAAATTAAAATATATAGGAGAGTCAGTTACAAATGGTTGCAGGAGCAGGTGGGCGTGGTCTGCCTGTAGACTGAAGCAGACTTCAGTCACAGAGAAAAGGAGTGGTGTGGCAGGCAACAGGGTTGAATATGTTTTTTTTGAAAAAAGGTCTGTACTTAATGCCATAGAGCTCTAGGATCAGTGAGTGAAATCTACAAAGAGGCCAATTTGTGGTAAAAATGGAATGGGCTGCTTTGGGAGATACCAGTCTCAGTACATTTGAAGCACCCCATAGAGGCCACATAACCACCATTCAGAAAGTTCTGTATTGCGACACAGGCACCGGGCAGCAGTGCTGGACTTCCCACCTCTCTCTGCTGAAACACTTATTGATACTTCCTGATGCTCATAAGCCTCAAGTCTTTTCCTATTCTTGCTGTATTTTGAATCCAAACAATATGATTTATGATTTATGTGATCCTTTCCACCCAAAATTTAAAAAAATATTTTGGAGTGCATATATACACACACACACACACACACACACCACACGCACGTACACATGAATATAAAAATGGCATATTTCAGGATCACTTACTTAAATATATTTTCAGTAAAAAGCAAAATATTGTAGGCGATACTGACAATGCATACCTGCCTTTAAATAGCATGTGTTTATTAGGTCCTGTGAATTTGATTGTTGTTGGTTCAGATTCTTATTATTGATGCATTCTTTGGAAATACCCTTTTAAAATATTTTGGTAACAAAAGAGTGAAGATTCTCCTTTCTGGTTTCATATTTTTGACTGGAAAAAAATAAACCTGATTCATAGCAGTCTAAATGTATGGTTAATTTTTTGTGTTTTAGACTCACCGTCCTGTGTAAATGCTTACTTAACCATAGGCTAAGAAAATACTTGGAAATAGAAAAGAAAATGTGAACTACTCATTGTCCTCTTAGTTTATAAATGCTTAATGTTTTTGCTTGAAGGCATATGCTATAAAGTAGGCAGTTGCTGTCTCAGTGCCGCAAGTTCAGTGTCTCTGGACCCTAGAGTAGATAGCAGTAGTTAATGAAAAGCTCAGCAGTATTTTTTTAATCAAGTAATCATGCTGTACTCTATAATTTTATTTTTGGAAGCATCGAGAGTATTTACAATATGGTGTCTTTCTAGGATCAGAATAGTGAGGGGAAAAATGGAAAAATGTCCAAACATCCTTGCATGGCAATGATGGCATTACTGGTGTGTTTAATAAAACCTTTATTGGTACATTTTCCGGTGTGGTGGCATTGGCAGAAACCATCCCCCTTTGGATTTGAAACTCAGCAGCTGATGAAATACAGTAAACATTAATTTGGAATGGGCTGCCAGTTTTGGAAAGCCAGGTGACATTTTATTATATTTGTACCAAGCAGAGGCTGTGTCCCATACTGCTGTAGCTTCCGCTGTCAGAGGCTTAGCTGGCATTATGGAAAAAAAAAAATGGCAGGCCTGAGAATCTTATCCCCTGAAATGAAAGTCGAATGCCAAATTGAAATTCCTGTAGGATTTCCGATAGCAATGGGGGAATTGAGAAGCCCACAATTAAGCATATGGGCATTAAGATAATTGTCAGATCTGTTGGCGGACATGATAGAAGACAGATGGGTACGAATCAGTGCGCTCCACTGCAGCACCCTGGGAGACAATTTGACGTTTTACCTGCCTGAGCTACTCTGCCATATTTGTCACTGAATGTACAGCACGGCGTCTTACTGAGTGTTAAGTGTTTTCGCCGGGAACTATAGGTGCATGTGCGGTCCTTCAGCGCCCTCTAGTGAAATGCGTTTGGGAGTATGGTTTTTGAAAAGCCAGCCTGCTTTCATCAGGTCCTCGTGGCCTCTGGAAATAGCAGTCACACCTCTGGCTCCTGCTCACCTCTCTGGTTCCTTTCACCCCTTTCAGGTGGGGACCCATCGTGAAGATGGTGTGGCCCTGAGAGGCAGCCATTCTCTTCTGCCAAACCAGGTTCCAGTCCCACAGCTTCCTGTCCAGTCTGCGACTTCCCCTGACCTGAACCCACCCCAGGACCCTTACAGAGGTAGGTTGGCCTCACCCGGGCACTTCTGACCTCACTTTCACAATAGGCCCTGTATTGATACCCAGCCTCTTGGTGTTCATCCCTCAAGAAGCACTGGCAGAAACCCAAGAATCAAATTGGGCACAAAAATGGTAAGGAAATGGGAAAGTATTTAGAACTTCGCCCGCTAATCATGTTTCTCCAGGGACTGTTTTCCTCAAACATCCTCTGAAATCCTGGTCCTCTATCAGCCAGGAATGAGGCCACAGACTGATGAGAGGAAATTTTATTTTAGCTATTTCCACATTTTTCTCATTCAGGTCCTCTAATGTGGTTAGTTGTGGCCTGAAAATGATATTTCCAAATGAATAGGAAGGAAGGAAATTGTTGTTGTTGTTTCAGATGGAAGGAAATATAGGTGCATTTTACAAATGGAGCTTGGTTGCAGTTGCATGATTTTCGTTCTTGAGTCATCTAGCCCTCTAATGATTGCCTCATAGCAGTGACTGTGAGCAGCTTTTCATGACCCCAGGAAGTTGGGCTGCTATTGGCCAGCTGACTAGGAGTCACTTAGATAACATCTTCTAGTCCCTTCACGTTTAATACAAAAATGATAACATTGCCACGGGAATACATGTGGGCATTTTTTCAACTGTTCAACATTGTACAGATCTGAGTGTCAATTTTATGTATGGGTATGTCTGCCCATTTTATATGAATAGTATGATTTTATGGACTTTTTTGAGACAGAGCTTCACTCTGTTGCCCAGGCTGGAGTGCAGTGGTGTGATCTCAGCTCACTGCAACCTCCACCTCCCAGGTTCAAGCAGTTCTGCCTCAGCCTCCCAGGTAGCTTGGATTACAGACATGCATCACCATGCCCGGCTATTTTTCATATTTTTAGTAGAGACAGTGTTTTACCATGTTGGCCAGACTGGTCTTGAACTCCTGACCTCAAGTGATATATGTGCCTCAGCCTCCCGAAGTGCTGGGATTACAGGTGTGAGCCACTGCACCTGGCCAGGACCTTTCTTATCAAGAGCCTTTGGGTTTTGTCCTCTTTGTCCGAAATCTGTACTTCTCAGACTGCACATAAGCACGACCTGAGGATCTTGTTAAAATGCAGATTCTGCTTCAGTAGGTCTGGGATTGTCCATTTCTAATGGGCTCACAGGTGATGAGGCCACATGGACCAAAGTTTGAGTGGCAAGATTCTAGAATACACAGATTACAAATAAGGGGGAATACTTGACAGATACAGTTCTACCTTTAAAAATATTACATTAGGATCGTGTTTTAAAATGCAGTGTGACTTGGAAAGTTGAGCAATGATAAAGCTAGAAATTTCTAAAATGAGTAGCAAACTGCCTTCCATATGTACCATTTTAAAATGCTGATTACTCCTTGAGAATAAGAGAAGCCTAATTTCAGAATATCATTAGGGTACCTATTGAAGTCTTGACTGCACATATTTAGCATACTCCCTGGGAATTATATTTTAAGGACATTTTCCTATTAAATCATTGCATATGGAAGAAACTCAATATAATAGCTGATATTTACTTGGGTTCTTAATCAGAACATTGGCTGTGTGATTTTCATGATTATGATTTTCATTGCAATTAAGTTGATGTTTTGTAGACAGTGAAATTACCATCTACTCCAAAAGATTGCAAAATAGAATTTAACCTTAGAGCCAATGCAGGGAAAACTTGTTTCTGCAGGTGCATTTTTTGAAACTTCAACAGATAGCTGGAAAAAAAAAAAAAGTGACAGAAGGATCACAGTTCAGCAGTATGAATTGTCTGCTGGCAGCCTTGCAATCTGGTGGGCAGGCAGTGAGATGTTGGTGTACATATCACCTGATTCCTCTTTTTCTGTAGGCATGCCACCAGGACTACAGGGGCAGAGTGTCTCCTCTGGCAGCTCTGAGATCAAATCCGACGACGAGGGCGATGAGAACCTGCAAGACACGAAATCTTCAGAGGACAAGAAATTAGATGACGACAAGAAGGATATCAAATCAATTACTAGGTCAAGATCTAGGTAACAGTATATAATACTGTCGCTTCATTTAATTCCTTTATTGGACTTTGATGAAGTGAACAGAACGGGAAGAAACTATTCAGTTTTTTCCTGGCAGGTAGATTTACAGCTGAAAAGAAAATTAAAGGCCTACTCTAGAAGTACTAAAAGTATCGTTTAAGATACCTGTACTCTAGTGGAGCCTAAAATGTTTTGGCATTTATGAATCTGGACCCAATGCTAATGACACACAGTGAAAACAATTTGTATCTGATTCAAGTACAGTTTATTTTTAAAACTATACTTATTCTACAAATTTGGTCAGAAATGTTGTGTCTATAATATTTCTAAAAAGAGATTGTAGCCGTGTTAAAAACTCAATTGATGTATGTGCCAACTATAACTCTTTTCTTACCTCTAAAGTGAGAAAATACTGATTTCCTAGATTTATCCTAAACATGCAGATGTGTATGAGTAATACCTAAATTGCTAATGATTTTTCCTCCTGGACACTCTTTTCTGCAGAAAACACAACTGCAGGAAAATAGCTTCTGTCTGGTTTTCTTAAATATCTGCTATCTTTAAATTCGAATCTATATCTCCTTGAACTTGAATCTGGTAATCAGATGGTGTTTGAATACTAGCACCCATGTAGTTTACCTCAATTCCCTTGGGTTGTTTTTATTCACAAATTCAACCAAGTGTCCTAAGACTACAACTTTCCATCTAAAGGCTGTGGTTCTCAAGGTTCTATTTGGAATCTTTTGTGAATTAAGAACATGCTGCCTCTTCACGTTACCTTCGTAATTACTTAGATGAATTCCATGTTCTGCCAGAAGTTTAAAAATGCCAAATGCTTCTAGATAACCCCTTTCCTTCCTCATCGTTTTCTGATTCTTGGCCACTTTGGCAAGAAATCTCAAGGAGGGAATTTCATACCTTTAATAACTTCTGTGTTAGACCAGTCAGTTCTTGGTAATTTAACTTACTGTGGCCAAACCTATGCATGTTAATGGATCCTTTGATGTTTCAGAACAACATTTTCACTCGCTGTTGAGAACCTTCTTATTTAAAAAGGTCACTCTTATGACACTTACTTCTGTATGCCTCCAAAACTGTATTACAAGGCAGTGCCTTTCAAATCTAGGCAGTTTTATTTGCATAACCAGTTTGTTTATAAGTGAATAACCAATTCTAATTGGTTATTGGCCTGAAAACCTTTGGAAGAAAAGTTCCCATTTTCCAGTCTCCTTTGTGTAAGGTGTGGCACGTGTTGGATGTATAAAAATATCACCCAAATGCTTAGCTTCCGGACAGGCCTGGCAGAGACTGTTTTCTTTTGCTTTTTACAGCCTATTTGCATAGTAGAATATAGGAGTGAATTAATTGTTACTTGATTTCCTTGGCACTGGCAGCAGTCGGGGATGAGGGCAGAGAAGGGATCGGTAGAAGGCCGAGAAAGAGGGCCTTTTCCAGTGGATTCAGTTGAGTTGCCTGTTTACCATACGCACCTGTGGCAGACAGTGCCTTCTGGAAAGGCACTTACGCTATGGAGAGAGAGGAGCCTGGTCTTACAGCGTCCTTCTGTGGTGTCATCCTCCTTGCCCCTAACTTTTCTCCTTCACCCAAGTGTTCTTGACTCGTGCGTCATCTTTATGTGTAACGTGTACTTGCAACCCAGGAATACCACTCTCACTTTTGATTGATTGGAGCTTCTCAAGTGTAATTGGTCCTTATTGCCACTTGGAAGTTACCCAGAGATTCTCCAAAATGGAAGACCAGAGTCATAAATTTTAAACCAGCATTCATTAAGTATACATTGAATTGACTAGATAATTTCCCACATCTTCCAACTCCAAAATGTTGTGATTAATCATCTTTATTCTGTGAACATTTCTGATGTGTGAAATTACCCCGTAGGTTGTTAGTCACTTCCATGGAGTTTCTTGTGATGGGAAGTCTACTGATGTTCAGTGAAGTTTGTTTCATTTTTTGTATCTCTCATAAGCCCCCCGAAAATCCTCACTTACGTTTATTCATAATAGTCATTCGGAGCTTTGTAGCACGTGCCGTTCTGCCTTCTTGAGACAAGACATCGTGCACATCTCTCTTTTTTACATGATAGCTCTTGGAATATTTGAGCCGTGCTGCCATGAAGGTTTCCTCATATGATGTGCTTTCCAGGTGGTTCATCATCCTCTTTGCCTTCCATTCAGAAGTTTCTAATTTGTCACTGTGACACCCAGAAATGGACAGAACCAATCTTATCTTTTCAGACTATTCTGGGCCCAGCCATGTCTTTGTTATGAATCATGGAATATTTTCGTTTTCACAATCAGAAATTAGTGTTTGTCTTTTTTTTTTTTTTTTTTTTTTTTTTGGTTTGGTAAGAGACAGAGTCTGGCTCTGTTGCCCAGGCTGGAGTGCAGTGGCCTTATCACAGCTCACTACAGCCTCCACCTACTAGATTCAAGTGAGCCTCCCACCTCAGCCTCCTGAGTAGCTGAGACTACAGGTGTGCATCACTGTGCCCAGCTAATTTTTTTATTTTTTATAGAGAAGAGGTCTCACTATATTGTCCAGGCTGGGATTACAGGCATGAGCCACTGCACCCAGCTTTCTGGCTTCATTTTTGACTCACAATGAGGTCATGATCATTCATAAGCTGTAGGTGTTTGGTTTTTTTAATCGTTTTGCATGGCTGATATCAATTCAGGTTTCCCAAACTTGTTCTGGGGATCATAAACATCTATAAGATTAAAGACCATGGAAGTCATGTTTTCCTAACCTTTTATTTCATACATAGAGAAAATGAGAATTACATAGTGGGTTGACCAGGCCTTCAAAGCAAGGTAATGGGGATACCTGGATAAAAGCCTCACTGTCTTCACTCCCACCGCTCTGGTGTCTTACATACAGGCCTTTCTTCTTACTCCTGTTAAGCTGCCTTGTGTTTTTTTGACCTATCAAAATCATTTTTCAATTACTTGTTTCCCCTAGGTTTCAGATGTCACGGTATGAAAGGTTTTCTCTATATTAAAAAAATGAAGTATAAACATAAAGTCTTTTTGAAGCATGGTTATGCAGCATATGCTAAGCGTAAGTTGGTGAACGCCTGCTTTGCAGAGTGTAACCCCATTGAATAAAAAAAGCTTTGTTTCTCCTTTCTGCCCCCCTGTATCAGTATGGGCACACTCCGCACTCTAACTTTAATCTACGTCACTCTCACCTGTTTGGTTTGGGTTTAACGTCTGTGAGAAAACCAAGTATCTTGTGTATTGTGAACTGTCACAGCCAAGTTGCAAGGTCCAGTGGATATAAAAATTCTGCCAAAGACATGGCATAAGATGGAAAAGTTCCCTGAAAACTCTGGAAGAAAACAATGTAGACACCTTCTTTTTCCCCACACCATTAGAAAATGTTGCATCCCTTTTGTCCCACAGCAATAATGACGATGAGGACCTGACACCGGAGCAGAAGGCGGAGCGTGAGAAGGAGCGGAGAATGGCCAACAACGCCCGAGAGCGCCTGCGGGTCCGTGACATCAACGAGGCTTTCAAAGAGCTCGGCCGCATGGTGCAGCTCCACCTCAAGAGTGACAAGCCCCAGACCAAGCTCCTGATCCTCCACCAGGCGGTGGCGGTCATCCTCAGTCTGGAGCAGCAAGTCCGAGGTCAGTGCAGGCCGGCCTCCTTGCAGAACTCGTGAGGAGCTTGTGGCAGGCACAAGCTGAGATGGGCATGCCAGCCTTGAGCAGTGGCAGACAGTAGACCTTCAAGCGTCATTCCAAAGAATTGTTTCCATTGCAGACTGTGTCTAAATCCTTAAGTAAGGCAGCATCCCTTTCTCCTGTAATTAAGTTGTAGGATTCTTATAACTAAGATTATATTGCAACTTTCCCTATATCCTTTCAGTAATTGGAGCTTAGTTTATTTGCTTTACCAACCTTTGCTTGCTGTAAAGTGGCTGTACACACTCACATGCAGTTCAGCTTTTACTAGTGACTGACCAAATGGATCGCCACAGTACGTAGTAACTGTTCCTTTTGTTCTGTAATATAAACACTGAGAAAAAGGTCAGACACGCAAGAAGAGTGCATTGCTGCCCTCTGCCAGAAGCCTCAGCATTAAACAAAGGTCCTGTGCTTTAATCCTCCACAGAAAGGAATCTGAATCCGAAAGCTGCATGTCTGAAAAGAAGGGAGGAAGAGAAGGTGTCCTCAGAGCCTCCCCCACTCTCCTTGGCCGGCCCACACCCTGGAATGGGAGATGCATCGAATCACATGGGACAGATGTAAAAGGGCAAGTTTGTTTTCAACATTTCTGAAACCGGTCATTCGTAACTGTCACCAGTGTATCAGCTATAAAAGTGAATTTTACCCAAATTGACAGATACTTTCTTTCATGGAAAAAGAATTAAAAAAAAAAAAAAAAAAAAAAAAAAAAAAAGCAGCAGCACACTTCCTCTGTTACAAATATATTAATGAATTTTTTTTCTCTTTTTTCCTTTCTCAGGTCCAAGTTGCCACATTGCTTCATTAAAACAAGAGACCACTTCCTTAACAGCTGTATTATCTTAAACCCACATAAACACTTCTCCTTAACCCCCTTTTTTGTAATATAAGACAAGTCTGAGTAGTTATGAATCGCAGACGCAAGAGGTTTCAGCATTCCCAATTATCAAAAAACAGAAAAACAAAAAAAAGAAAGAAAAAAGTGCAACTTGAGGGACGACTTTCTTTAACATATCATTCAGAATGTGCAAAGCAGTATGTACAGGCTGAGACACAGCCCAGAGACTGAACGGCAATCTTTCCACACTGTGGAACAATGCATTTGTGCCTAAACTTCTTTTGGAAAAAAAAAAAATATAATTAATTTGTAAGTCTGAAAAAAAATATTTAATTTAAAAAAAAATTGTAAACTTGCAATAATGAAAAAGTGTACTTCTGAAGAAAACTACATGAACGTTTTTGTTGGTATTCAAGTCAGCTAGTGTTTATAATTACTGGATATTGAATTAGGGGAAGCTCGGCTGCCCTAGTAACAAAACCAGCAAACGTCCTGATGACAACGAAGTGATGACATTAGCCATTCCTTAGGGTAGGAGGAACAGATGGATCTTATAGACCTATGACAAATATATATATAAATATATATATAAATATATATTAAAAATTTAGTGACTATGGTAAGCTTTTGTTCATTTGTTTCAGACTTTTTTCTCCTGTAAAAAAATAGTACTGATTAACTTTTTTAAAAGAAAGATTTTACTGTAAATATGGATTTTTTTTTTGTCTTATTTCTGTCCCTTTCCCTGGTTTGTTATCGTAACCTGTAGTGCCAACTCTGCTTCCAGAGGGGTAGTGCAGGATGAAATGCTGACCCTGATGTTGCTTCTCATTCATAAATAAGTAGAAAGTTGTTTCTCCAGTCTTTTGGGAACACAGGACTTAAAAGTCACATCATGTGTAGATATTACAAGCAGCATTACCAAGACATGGCAAAAAGAGTTTGTCTGAATTGTAATGTTGCATTTGTGACCCTATTCTGGGATTTTCAGAGGTACAAGGTTAGAATGCTACAATGTTACCACTGTGCCTTCCAATGTTTATATCATCGGAAACATAACATAATCAAAGTGGCTGTGATTTAACAAAATGATTAAAGTGTTACCTACCTGTGTAGCCGAAGTAGTGTGCAGTGAGGCGTTTCTGAATACATGGTCAGATTTTTGGAAAAAAACAAAAACAAAAAAAACAAGTAAAGTTCAAAAACCGTCAAATGAGAAAATTGCAAGTAGTGTGGCAGAGCTGATTGATTTTGTTGCTTTCTTGATTTTTTTTTTCAAAATGGGTTTACTAAAATGTAGATGACTTAACTGCCTCCTCCTTCATCTGAAAAATGCCAATATTCAATCATCATGCAGCATTATAACAAGCCTTATAAGTCCTAAAGCATTAAGTTGCACTTTTTTGAGGAGGGGTAGTGCAGTATTTCTCTGGCCAGTATGAATGAAGTTTATACTTACCATATTTGATAGAAACATAGATCAAGCTATGGCACAGCGACTCATCAGATAGCTAGCTTTGACGTCTGGGCACAATTGAACCAACTTCCATCGTGAATCTTTATAATGATTGACTTTGGTGTATAGTGCAGTAAACAAATAGTGCTCCTAGTTAAGTATTTGTCAGCATCCTTTTGTCTCTAACTCGTTTCTATTTTTACAGCCACACAATTCTTGGCATGTATTAAGAAAAAAAAAATCCCTGTTCAAGTAGTTTTTCCACCTATCAGCACTGAGTAAATGCCATAAATCCATTGAAATGGTCTAAATGTTCCATCTGTTCTCCTGTTTTGCCAGTTATATAGTAATGAAATACATTTGTAAATTTTATGCAACAAATGGCAAACGTATCATTATTTTGAAATTGTGTATGTAAAAGTTATATTTTTACATGTAGACTCTTGTTATTATGTGTTTTAATACATTGTATCAGTTTTTGTTTTTTTTTTAACTGTGTGGTTTAAAAAGAAGTCTCATTTAAATGAAATAGTGAGCTACAAGAATCAGAATTTTATGTTCATTTCTGAAAATGTAAGAACAAATAAGATAGTTACCACAAACCCATAAACATTTTGATTAGCTGTGTGTGTGTTGAAAAACTGTAAATATGTTCAGTAGCGATAAAACTAAAATAACTTTGATTTGTTGATAAGTTCCTAAAATGTGGAGGTGGATTAAAACCTTAGGAGAATAGCAGAAATCAAAGTTCATGAAAAGTTATTTTGGGACTTTCCTGTGAAATGTATGAACAAAGAGGCTCAGAGAAGGGCATGGAAGACAATAATGTATACTCTCCCCTCCTCCCTGAATAATGAAAACCATGTGTACTTGTTCCCTCCGTATGTTAAAGATTTCCTTTTAGTGGTACATTCTGCACTCATTCTGTATAGTCTACCAAGGCGGGTATCCCTAGGAACAATATTATATAGGAAGCAGGTATACTCTGATCACATTCAGGATACGTGTACAGAAGAAAATATGGTGTTTACTCTTTAGGGAACTGGAAACACTCCCTGCATTGATGTACATTTTAAGAATGGCACTTTTGATACATGTTATCATAAAGGTGCTTAATAGAGCTGAATTAAAGTTTTTCAAATCTGTAAACAAAGCAAAAAAGTAAATTGTAGTCATTTGATTATTTTTTAAATTGGTGCTTTATATTTTGTTCTCACTCAGAGTAAAAGCTGCAATTTATTGTTCACCAGCTTTGATGTATTCATTACTCAGTAATGCAATACCTCTATTGTTGAATTCCCTTTGGAAATAAGTGAAAATTCTAATGGCCACCGGAAGCTGCTCGCTAGGTTTTGCTTGGTGGAGAAACACAATCTGCACCTACCCATATTAATTGGGTTGTATCCCCATTGAAAAAGAAAAAAGGGAATGTGGCCTTTTTAGTGTGTTTTTTATTGTTGTTGTTTTGTAATTATCAAACCCAGGTAAGATATTGGTATCCTGCACTGGATTTTGAAATGAAATTCAGCGGAAGACAGTTAAGATTAAAGTACTATACAAACATTTCAGAAGGGTCCATACTACACTCTATATGACAACACTTAGGCTGGGGATCTCTTTCAGAAACTCGGACTTTAAAAGCAACTTGGAACAGTTGATCCACCTCCACATTCAAGTAATTTATGAATATGCAGAATAGGGATCTGTTCATCTAGAAATTTTTACCATTTGTCTTCTGTGTAGCTGCAAGGAACACTAATGTTTATACAACTGTCAGTCCACCCAGTGGTGCAACTGGTTCTGATTCAGTCTTCCGATTCCTTTTTGTTTTTCACTTTTTCCTATTTCTGAGGTTTTTTGTTTTTGGTTTTGTTTTGTTTTGTTTTGTTTGTTTTTTGTGATCTTGATTTTGATGAGGGGTTGGGGAGCGGGGAGGGAGTCAAACCAAGACTTGGAGTTAAGAGGATTTTCATCTTTTGCATCCAACAGGCAGAATATGATCTGTGTCCAAAAGTGAACTTGAGTCAGGAATGAATCCATTTCAGCATAAACAAGCACAAAAATTTAGTCTGCTGGCTGACTGGAAGCAAAAAAAGTCAAGATGGAATATGATGAATTCCAACACAATGGGGCACCAAGGCCTTTAGGCCTCTCTTTTTATTTTGCTTTGGTTTTGTTTGTTTTTCTTTAGAGACATGCTCTTTCTCATGGGACTTGAAGTGGGCTCATCTTTGTGCAGTGCTGGTTTTGCCATACTCATTTCAAGTATTATAGACATATGTAATGGTGAAAATATATGAACTGTGGCCTTTTTCATTCTTGTTACTTGTGATGCAATTAAGTGAAGATAAGAAAAAAAAAAAAAAAAAAAAAAAAAAAAAAAGCAGAGATTTACCATGTATCAGTGCCTGGCTTTTTGTTATAAAGCTTTGTTTGTCTAGTGCTCTTTTGCTATAAAATAGACTGTAGTACACCCTAGTAGGAAAAAAAACTAAATTTAAAAATAAAAAATATATTTGGCTTATTTTTCGCAGGAGCAATCCTTTTATACCATGAATATTACAAAAAAAAATTGTCAGATTCTGAATATTTCTTCTTTGTAGATTTTTGGAATCATTATGAGTAAAAGTTTGTTACTTTATTTTACTATTTAAAAGATGTTATTTTACCATGTGTTACCAAGATGAAACTGTATGGGTAGCTTTTTTGTTTGTTTTTTGTTTTGTTTTTGTTTTTGTTTTTTTTAGTTGTAGGTCGCAGCGGGGAAATTTTTTGCGACTGTACACATAGCTGCAGCATTAAAAACTTAAAAAAATTGTTAAAAAAAAGAAAAAAAGGGAAAACATTTCAAAAAAAAAAGATAAACAGTTACACCTTGTTTTCAATGTGTGGCTGAGTGCCTCGATTTTTTCATGTTTTTGGTGTATTTCTGATTTGTAGAAGTGTCCAAACAGGTTGTGTGCTGGAGTTCCTTCAAGACAAAAACAAACCCAGCTTGGTCAAGGCCATTACCTGTTTCCCATCTGTAGTTATTCGATGAAGTCATGTACATGACCGTTCTGTAGCAATAAATGTGCCATTTTTATAAACTGTTTCTGACACTTGTTTCATTTCATTTTGCATTGTCCATATAGCTATGATTCTCTTCTGTAAGTAAAACGCATCTATATTTCATTTTCCAAGTGTTGGACGTATTGACAGCTTAACAAACAAAACATACAAAAAAAATCACAAAACAAATTGAAAAGCAAAGCACATGATTGATCAAGGAAGAGATGCCCTTAATGAAAATGGAACAGGATGCATGCAAAACAAAAAGAAAACTGTCTAGAGGATTAACTAATTGAAGGAATATAATTAATGTGTGTGTAACACTGAAGCTATGCATTTGAAGAGCTCTGAACTGCACCAGTGTTTTCAGTTGTGCTGCAGGTTGCTAAGTCAAGTCAGCCTTAACCTTTTGCATCAGTTGGTCGGCTGTTTGGCAGAACAGTCTCAGCTAGATCTTTTCAGTCAAAAATCTAAGATGATTTATTTTGTATCGCTTTGTTAAAAGCTGAATATTGTTAACCACAGTTAATATTAACACTGTATTTATACTTTCTCAAACTACACCCGCCCCACCACTTCTGGTTGCCTCTGTTGACTATTAATCCAGATGTAAACAACCAGATGTTTTTTCTAACTTGTACAAACTGACGTGTGTCAACTATTATGGAAGGAAAAAAATGTACAGAATAAAATTATTCAGTGTTATGTACTGTAAGTTAATATTTTTGTAGGATGAACATCAATCTACTTTGCAAAATTTGGAGGCTATTTCAACATTGCACTGTAGAAATGTAATGTATGCAATGTAAAGGAAAGCCCGCGGTAGCTGAGCACTTCATAACAGAATGTTCTAATCAAGTACGTGGTATTTGGGGATGTCTCCAATATTGCTCTTGTATTCTTACTAATTGGGTTTAGTGACTAGTTGAAGGAAAATGTTATAATGCCATTTGGTTCACATGTGAAGTGCCCTCCATAGCCAAATGTTGGGGTGGTTTTTTGTTTGTTTGTTTGTTTGTTTTGTTTTTTTTTGGTTTTTGGTTGGACTATTTGCAGATATTTAAATTTTATGAAATTTCCAAAGATTTTGGTTGATAACCCCCTTTTACCTTCTAAATGACTTGAGATGTTCTTATGTTCTTACTGTGTGTTTTAAATATATATAAAAGAGCCACAAGCATTTAGTCTTTTAGTATTATATTTGATCATATAACTACTACTGAAAAAGGGAGGGGGGAATGTGCCTGGGCGCCCCTACATATCTCTTGTGTAGTGTCTATTAACATTGTTCTCTGTTAGAGAACCACATTAAAGGGTACATTAATCTTAGATTTTGGTGCATTTTCAAAGGGAAGTTAAATTGCTGGAGAACCTAAAGTATTATCCAGAAGTTAAGATCACAGTAATTTAAGAAATGAAGAAGGGAGGAGTATCCAAAGGGGCTGAAATAGGGTATCATTTTTAGCCTCATAATTCGGTCCATTCATCTGAAACCAAGTGAAATTTATATTCTCGGCTTCATTTGTAGAGCACCTTTCTCTTGAGGAACAGCCCAAGAAATTTCATGCTTAAGCCTCTTTAAGGGAGACATTGAAATCACACCAGGATCGCACATTTAAATTGCATTTGGGACGCTTCATGCTCTGCCAGCCAGATCACTTGTTCCATAAGGCATTCTCATTCAAATGGGTTAAAAGTCCACATTCTCACTGGTCACAGCCTGTGTTGTAAAGAAGCATAGCCAGTCTTTAAAGGACTAGAAGGGCAAGAAGAGCCAGAGTCACTTTGGTATTCTTGAGAGATCATTTAAATTGGTAAGGTTGGATGAACAAAGGTGCCTCAAGTGAAAATCCACGTTTTCAGGAAAGGAAGACAATGCCACAGCTATGAGAAAGCAATAGTTACAAGCCAACGCGCATTGAGGTGCAGCCCTACAGAGTTGCTGGGTGCTGTGGGGTCAAAAAGTGAAATCAACCAGGCAGCCAGTATCTGGGTATTTGCAATGTTAGACGTTAAGATTACTGAATCTGAACCTAAATATAACAAGTATAGTTTAGGCTTTTTGTGATGGAGTGGTGTGTATGTAAAAGTGTTTCTTGCCATTTTTGAGTTTTGGACCCTTTGAAGGTGAATGAAACCACTCGATAGAGGGGAAAGAAGGGATATATGTATGAAACGTCACATTCAACTTTTTTTTTTTTTTTTTAATAGATAGGTTCTCCATCTGCCAACCAGGCTGAAGTGCAGTGGCTGCAATCATATCAATGCAGCTTCAGCGTCCTGGGCTCAATGATCCTCCTGCCTCAGCTTCCTGAGTAGCTGGGACAACAAGCGTGTGCCACCATGCTCAGCAAATTTTTTAAAATTTTTCCTGCAGACAGAGTCCTGCCATTTTGCCTGAGCTAGTCTTGAACTGAACTCCAGGGACCCTCCCAACTTGGCCTCCCAAAGTGCTAGGATTATAGGCATGAGCCACTGTGCCTGGCCTTGACAAATCTCTCTAGTATCTAGGCATGGATACTTGTTCATGGGTCAAGTTAAGAAAATCCGGTGTAAGATACCAAAATCTTCAATACTTGAGAAAGGGGGAAAAAATCCTATTTACCTTGATTGAAATGGTTGAGCCTAACCAGAACTGGACTGGTGTCTGGCTTTTAAAGAAAGACCCTTTGTGTAACAGAAAATAATACAGTTCCTATTAACATCTGTTACACTATATTTAGAAGTCAAATGGCTTTAGCATTGGCATGAACATTCTTCTAAGAGGAAGCTGAAACTTGCCAAGTGCAAAGTGAAAATGCTCATGCAGAATCAGACTTGCTGTTTTGAGGTTTTTGACCATAACCAGCCCACAAGTGAGAAACTCTTTTGTTCTTGAGCAAAAAATGACAAAATTTTGGAGAATAGGAAAACTTGATTTTTGTAAGGAATTATTTTGTTTTACACATCTTTATTTGTGAGTCTCAGTGAGATCATTTCAAAGATGGGCAAATGCAGGCAAAGCGATGTACTCAAGTGCTTGGGGCTAAAATAAGTAGCCAGTATCCTGATGGTGAGCCCAGGATCACTGCATTGACCCACCTCTTGAACAGCCACTTGGCTTCCCACCTTTAATATTAGGCCTCCCCAACCAGCTGCCCACAGTCTCACTTTTTGTTTGTTTTGCTTTTATTTTTTTCTGATGCCTTTTCATGAATCTTTTACAGGAGAGTTTTTAAACTTCCCTGCAGTTCTCTTTTTTAACCTATTCTACAAATTGTTGGGATATAACTAGATGTGAGAATATTCACGCAGCAAGAGTCTGCTAGCCAAACTCAAAATTTTCACTCTGGCCCACCCACTTTTTTAAAAATAAACTTTGTCCTTTGCAATAATTTTAGATTTATAGAATAGTTGCAAAAATAATACATAACATTTCCATGTACCCTTCACCCAGTTTCCCCTAAAGGTAAAACATCGTGTAACCATGGTACATTTGTCAAAACTAAGACATTAGCAATGGTCCTTTATTCGAATTTCACCAGTTTCTCCACTAATATCCTTTTTTTTTCTGTTCTGAAATCCAATCCAGGAGCCCACACTGCCATTAGTCTGGCCCACTTAGATTTTCAGTGCTACCATGGGCAGCACAATTCAAGTCTGCACAGTATCCCATGATCTCAGGGTCTTATCAAATCACATCCACACACCACCCAAAGGAACTATAGTAGAAAATCAATTGACTTTCCTTTTACAGATCCTCCTATTTATTACCATCTCTCAAAAATCCATCCCTCTTTCATAAAAGGTATTGCAGCAGTAAGGAGAAGACGGGAATGGAAAAGGAGCAAGAGGAGACCCAACAGCACCCATAACCTGAAAAATTTAAATAATCACATCATCCATTTATCAATTGACTTATTATGGAGTGCCGATCAAGTCAAAAGCACTGGGGGAGTTAAAAGGCAACAATCCCTACCTGTCCAGTTGGAAGGCAATAGATGCATCTATATGACCAACACAATAATTACCTGAAGGTAGGAACAAACTGCTGGGGAATGGTGGAAAGAGACACTGCGGCTGCTTCCAGAAAAGATGGGATATTTGTAAAAGTGACTTTCAGCTGTGAGAAGTATTTTGCCAGGCAGAAAAGATAATGGATCTAAAACAATGGCAAGTGTTTCTGCACTGTAAAGAAGTAGACTTGTAGGAAGACAATTATGGTAGCTTAAATGATGACTATGCATTTTTTCTCATTTTCATCACCTTCCTGCCACCCAAGCAACAATAACTGGAAACCCTTGGCTGACCTTCGGGGTTTACAGAGTTATTCAAGGCTTGCGTGTACAGAATGGAAATATCTGCATCCTAGCTGAGCACACTCGCTCACACCTGTAATCCCAGCACTTTGGGAAGCCAACGTGGGAGATCACTTGAGGCCCAGGAGTTCAAGAACAGCCTGGGCAACAAAGTGAGACCCCTGTCTCTAAAAATAAAATTAAAAATTAAAAAAAAAAATAGCCAGGTGTGTTGGCCTGTGCTTGTGGTCCCAGCTACTCAGAAGGCTAAGACAGGAAGATAGCTTGAGCCCCAGGAGGTTGAGGCAGCAATGAGCCGTGATCACGCCACTGCACTCCAGCCTGGGCAGCAGAGTGAGACCCTGTTTCAAAAATTTTAAAAACGGAAAGAAAAGAAATATCCACATCGTATTATTGATTATTCTGAGGATGTGTAGGAAAATCTAGGCCAAACCATACATTTTAAAGGGAAGGCAAGTGAGGCCTTGAGAACTTAGCTGGATCTGCACAGTTCCCTCAAGCTCATGCCCAAGCCCTAAAAGGAACTCTGGTTGCCTGATCACCTATCCAAGAACCCTTTGCAACATACCATTATGTCAATAAAATGATACTTTAGCCCTCCAGAGGTCTACAACCCAAGGGTAGGTGTGAGCAACTAAAACAGCAAATGGAAGTGATGGGGGCTATAGAGGAACAGTGAAGAACTGGGCAGGGAGTAATTGATACTAGGAAGATTGCTGGGATATCCTACAGAGCATGGTAGCCAGGACGAAGGAGAAGTTTCAGTATGGAAATTTCCATGAAGGAGGGGAGAAGCTGGTGGTTATGGATAAGAGGTGGTGGGAGGCCAGGCGCAGAGGCTCATGCCTGTAATCCCAGCACTTTGGGAGGGCAAGGTAGGTGGATCACCTGAGGTCAGGAGTTTTAGACCAGCCTGGTTAACATGGCGAAACCGCATCTCTACAAAAAAATGCAAAAATTAGTCGGGCATGGTGGCTGTGCCCCTAATCCCAGCTACTCAGGAGACTGAAGCGGGAGGATCACTTGAACCAAGGAGGCAGAGGTTGTGGTGAGCCGAGATCACGCCACTGCACTCCAGCCTGGGTGACAGAGTGAGACTCCATCTCAAAAAGAAAGACAAAAGAAAGAGGTGGTGAAATGTGGAGGGCACTTAGATAAGACAGGCATAGGCCTCTGAGTTAGGCAGGTGTGAAGAGTGGATCTACAGAGTTTAGTAAGGAAAGGATGTCTGGACAAAATCATCCGGTGGGAGGAGGCAATGCCATTTACTTAAGTTTTACCAAGCTTTGTTCCAAAAGACATTTAAAATCACACTGATAATTATTAACAGCATTAGACACTTTCCTGTATTTTTCATGTCACAGGTATAAACTTAGATTCACACAGGGCCTTGAGACCATCTAATATCATACAAAATATATGCTTTTGAACAAGCTACTCCACAGACCCATTACCTTCAGCTGTGAAATGTGGATAATAGCACCTACATCTCAGAGTACATATTATAAGGCATGTCTTGTGCTCCATCCATGTTGACACAGAGAAAGTGTCAGTGCACCACATAAAGACTGTATGATGTGTGAATATTTACACATGCACGCCCTAATCATGGGACTGCAGCAATGACCTCTATTTGCAACGTCTTCCCTGGCCCCCACCCCAACTCCCAATTCTGTCCTCAAAGCTGGGAAGTCATCTGGATCAAGCTGTGCATCTTCCCAGATTCTACTATGATTTCCCGTTTTCTCCTGCATTTAATGAAACTCACACCTACCTAGTGTTAGAAAAATCTGAAAACAGAAGGAGCTCTCTTATAAGAGAACATGTTCAAGCAATCTCAACCTCATGAAAGCTCTGTTTCCACAATGATGGCACTTCCACAAACATTATTCCATCAAGCCTTGCTGCAAATCTAAGCAATCAGTATTTTCCTCCACACCTTAGAAAGAGAGCAAGCAAGTCTCTGAGGGCTGTGGTCAGTGCAGGTGACCAGGGCAAAGTAATCCAGAGGCAAATTCAGGTCTGTCGATGTTAAAGCCAGTAGACATTTCATGATCCCAAATCTGCTGGAGTTGTCTGGAGTTTAGAGGGTGGATTCATTGGCTTGGATTAAAATATGTCTAATGCCCTTTCTCATCCAGAATATGGCTCCACTTGTGGGACTGCCGGCCTGCCACCTCCCTCCCTGATGATGTTCTTTCTCTGCAATGCAGCTTCTGTAGGCTTCTTTCTAATCAGATTATCCAGCACCCCATAGCCTGTCTCTCCCAGAGCCTTCACACATACCAGGGTTTTCCTCTTTCTCTTTAATTCAAACACATCTTTTCCATCATCTGGATTCTGCCTATGATCGTCCCATCAACTCAGAGAAACAAAACAAGAAACCAGTGCAATAACATCTGGGGACCTTAGATGATGGATCAAAACCACTGTAGTGGGTACTGGGAAGAAAGCAAACTTGTTACCAAAAGAAACTTAAATCTCTTGCAGCTATAAAACACGCAAACAGCTTAATGAAAAGAGGAACCACTGGAATCTCTGAACGCTTATTTTTTTATTGTAACATGCATTTTAAAATGTCCATCTCAATGAACTAAATCATGAAAATAAGCCAGGTATGGTGGTGCATGCTTGTAGTCCCAGCTAGGTGGGGACACCTGCTGAGGTGGCAGGATCGCTTAAGCCCAGGAGTTCAAATCCAGCCTGGTCAACATAGTGAGACCCCCCATCTCTAAAAAGAACAGTAATAAAAGATAACATTTTTCCTCTTCTAAACTCAGTTGGTGTATTGTTTTATTTAAACCACATAATTTTATTGGCTAGATATTATTTTTATTCCCATACCACCTATGAAAAAGTTGAGGCTTAGAGGAATTGTTAGGTAAATGGCAGGGAGGGATAAGAGTGGAGTCTAAGCCATCTGACTCCTGATCCTAAAATCAGTCAATGGACCCAAATTTTTGCTGCATGAAATGAATGCTAGAATTAATAAGCAACTTATTTTTCACAACTTATACTTCATAACAGTAGGGAGCCTGGTGTCAATGGAAGGAGAAATGGGAGGAGGAGGGATCCTGATACCAGTAAGGAGTCTGAACCGTCCTATGGGCACTGGGAGCCGCTGAAGAGTTTAAGCAAAGAAGTGATCTAATGCGATTTGCATTTTAGAAGCTCCCTCTCCCCCCAGGTGAGCTGTGCTCAGTGGGGAGGCTGATGGCAGGGCACCCACACCATCAAGGTCAGAGACAAGAGCTGATCTGGTTCAGTCTATTCTGCTCTGTAGCTTATGATTGTGGATTCCAGCTGTCCTTGCTCTGAGCTGTGGACTGGAGGCTTCAGGTTCAAAGACTTATGCAGAATGGCTTAACTGGCTGTCCTGAGAGTGCTCTGGAGAAGCTGAATATTAATAAGGAATTTTCTCAATTGGTTCTGAGTTTTCTAGAATCAATTATCTGACCTCATTAGATGCAAAGGCATTAATGATCCTGTTTCCAGTGGATCATATCTGATGGCATGTAATCGTGAAACAATTACACAAATTATTCCATGTAGATACCTGGTAACTAAGTGCTGATGAAAGTCAAGATTCTGGTGGACTAAGTATTCATAGTTCATGGCATAAAACATTTTAATCAAAATAAGAAATATAATGGGGTTGGCTGACTGTTTCTAACTGTGCTAGAGAAGTTGGAGAAATGAAAAGGATGAACTCAGGGCTTTAAATTCACAGTTCAATGTCTGTATAAGGGATCTGAAAGCTGCTCTGCCTCCCTGAAAGAAACCTTTACCCCTGCAGCATTTCATTTGAAAACCAGAAGAAAGCCTAATCCTACGGGTAGCTGAATTGCAAAGCAAATCAAATTTCCAACCTCTAGGCATGGGGTCTTTTTTTAAAAAGTCAGGGTGTGCATGATTGGGAAAAAAATGGGATTTTGAAAATTGGGATGGGGACATTCTGATGGAGCTAGATGTATGGAGCTCCTGAACTCCCTCAAATGTCCCCAACAAGCTTCCTTGGCAGTAGAAGCAGTGCTTCCACTCCTGCCTCGGGAGGTTAGTGTTTTCTTGCTTGAAGAACTTACAATGGCCTACTTAAGAAAGTTGCCTTGCAAGCAAGGCACTGCTGATCTCAGAACCTGCCCCCCACCATCCTTTTTTGCTTTTAGAGTTATTACAAGCAAGCTCAAGCCCCAGCAGATTCCAAAGGGTGAGGAGGTGCAATGTACACCAAAATAATTAGATGATTTTGCCAAATTATATTGAAGGAAATCTGGGGAATATGCATGGGAACAATTTTAAGGACGTGGAATCCAGGAGGAAGAAATACGGAATTGGATCAGGCCAAATAAATGGATATGGACTCACTAAGCAGACAAAACAAATAGAATGTTTTGTAGCTCCAGTGGCTAGGAATGGTTCTAATTATTTGCTTGGTTGTTTGACCAAAACATGGACTCAAAGTTGGTCTGCACTAAATGAAGTGGAAATGCCAGAACTTCCTTGGTATCCTACAGAGGAAAGTATTCATAGGCTTAAGGAAATTGAAATGCTAGAGTGGATTTGTCATGTAAAATCTGTTCACCCACTTGCGGAGGGTCCAGAGGATGTGATAACCTTCACCACAGTTTTGAGAAATAAATTCCTGAGAGAAGTCCCAGCATCACCAACATGGGGAGGACAGAATCCAAAGGTGACAAGAGGCAGAAGGCAACATTTAATTGCCAAAGGCAAGGAGGGCGAGGTTACCGTAATGGACAGGGGAGTCAAAACAGTCATCAGAACAGTCTGATTTGCAGAGACCCATGGTGTTGTCTAGTTGGCTGAACACCATGACTGATGGTGTCCCTAGAGGAGAAATCAATGGGAAATCTGCTAGATTCTTACCTAATCTGTGTAAATGGAAATGTTCCAGGTCCAGAGAACTGAAGTCTGACTTGAATCATCAAAACAGTCACAGCCACTCAGTTCCCAGATTTGATACCGCATAATGACCCAGCGTTCTCTGAGTGAAGAGAAGGCGAGAGGAAAGACCTTGCCACACTGCCAAAATTTAATTTATACTATTAATCTTCCTCTCAGACATCCCCAAAAGGATTTGTGTCCATTTACCAGGGTGACCAGGCACTGAGGAAGGAGAAATAATCACACTTTTCTGGGATTACTGGACACTGGCTCTGACCTGGTACTAATTCCTGGAAACCCAAAATAATACTGTGAAATAACACTCTGAAATGTTGGAAAACTTGTAGCTATTGCTGTGAGCTTGACGGCTTCCCAATACTTAAAAGCTTTGCTGAAGAATTCAGTGTTGATATTAACAAATGTGATTTTTGTGAGTGGTAAAATAAAATGTGTCAATATTTGGAAGTTCAGCATAGCTCAGCAATGCAGTTTCTCAAATGGACTAATGTATGATGCTACATATTCATGCATGGTTAAAAGATTTATTGGGTATTCAAGATAGACCAATGGATTTAAATATAACAAAGTATAAAGTTCATTGATATAGTTTCAGAATCTATATTGCAACTAACTTTTAAGAAACTACCACTTGTCAAGTTTTGGTGTAGTATCAAAATAGAACACCCACAATGATCTGAAAATGCCATGAAATATTTCTCCCTTTTCAACTATGTATCTGTGTGAGACTGGATTCCCTTCAAATTTTTAACCAAAGCAACATACTGCAACAGATTGAAATCAGAAGCAGACATGAAAATCCAGTTGTCTTCCATTAAGTAAGATATTAAAGAGATTTATAAAGCTGTAAAACAATGCCATTCTTCCTAAGTTATTGTTTTGAAAAATGTTATTTTTCATTTAAAAATTGGCTCATTGAAAAAATATAATGGGTTTATTATTAGTTTTTAAATTAGTGTATAAAGATTTAAATTTTTTCCTGTTTTAATTTCTAATATGGTAAATATTAAAGGTTATAATCCACATAAATGAAAGCTCTTCGGGGTCCTCAATACATTTAACAGGGTAAAGGAATTCTGCCAAAAATATGAGGACTGCTGCTGCTGTAGTACTAGGTCAGCTGCACTTGGTAAGTACATAAAATAAGCAAAGACCAAGGGCAGGCTGCAGCTAATGCTTCACTTTAAAAGGTCTAGTTTCTTTAAGATTCTCAGTATGTTTTTGCATTAGTCTTCTCAGGTTGCCATAACAAAATACCACAGACTGGTAGCTTAAACAGCAGAAATTTATTTTCTCTCAGTTCTGAAGGCTGAAAGTCCAAGATCAAGGTGGCATGAGGGTTGGTTTCTGGTGAGGGCTCTCTTCCTGGCTTGCAGATGACTGCTGTCTCTCTGTGTGCTCACACGGCCTCTCCTCTGTGTGCATGAACAGAGAGACTGCCTCCGGTGCTGCTGCTGCTGCTGCTGCTTTTTTTTGAGACAGAGTCTCACTCTGTTGCCCAGGCTGGAGTGCAGTGGCATGATCTCAACTCACTGAAACCTCTGCCTCCCAGGTTCAAACGATTCTTCTGCCTCAGCCTCCCGAGTAGCTGGGACTACAGGCGTGAGCCACGGTGCCCAGCTAATTTTTTTATTTTCAGTAGAGATGGGGTTTCACCATATTGGCCGGGCTGGTCTTGAACTCCTGACCTTGTGATCCGCCCGCCTCAGCCTCACAAAGTGCTGGGATTTACAGGCATGAACCACCGCACCCAGCCTTCTTCCTCCTCTTATAAGGACATCAGACCTGCCTGATTAAGGTCCTATCATATGGCCTCACTTAATCTTTATTATCTCTCTTAAGGCATCATCTCCAAATATAGTTACATTGGGGGTTAGGACTTCAACATATGCATTTCATTCCTCAACAGTCACCCCTGATGCTCTGCCCTGGAGTTCTGTCTTTCTGTAAGACAGCATTTTTTCCCTTTTCAAATTGCAGCTTAGAGACCATTACCCCTGCCATAGGAAATGCTTGCCTACCCACCTGTGTTGGTGTCTTCTGTTTCATATTTAAACCTTCATACAGCACTTATCACAACTCTAATTCTTTTGCTATTTGTGTAGTCAGTTATTAAATGATTATCTTCCTCATCAAACTGTTAGCTCTGTGAGAACAGGGCCCATTCATCTTGTTGACCGGTGCTCAGCCCATTGTCTAGGACCTAACAAGCTCTTAAAACATATTAACTAAGTAAAATGATGTGGAACAGAAGGAAGAATGAGGCAGAAGAAAGTTGGAGATGTCTATTGCACTCTGCTATTTATAGTACATTATTAATTATTTGTTATTATTCTCATCCTTTGCATCTCTTTTAAAATAGTTTAAGCACGTGGAATAGCATAAAAAATGACAAGTGAAATGGCTTTCAAAAATGCACATATATTTATGGGAATAGTGTAAATACTTTAGTCTGGGTGCTGGGTGGGGAGTGGTGGAGAGGAGAAATGGAGAAAAAAGAAAAAATAATAAAATAGAAGACAAGTGGCTGATAGTGGACAGTGAAGTGGGAAGTATAAGTCAGTCATTTCTGGTCACTTGCTTTTCAACATTTAAATAAAAATATAGCAAATAACAAGAAACACCCTAAGACTAAAAAGAACTAGAAAATGGCGTCATAAAACCAGGAGATAAGATCATTTTGTGGAAAGAGTCCTCAACATTGTCAAGTGCTGAGAATAAAGCAGCAGTGTCAAGACAAGTGAGTGACCTTTGGGCATGGGGTGCATGTCATTGCTTGCTTCAGCAAGGACAATTTCACCACCATGAGGTGCCACAAAGGGGACAGATGCTGACTGCTCTGCTGGTGGAAGCTTTGTACTCACTAATGTGGTTTGGCTGTGTCGCCACCCAAATCTCATCTTGAAAATTCAAGCTCCCATAATTCCCATGTGTTGTGGGAGGGACCTGGTGGGAGATAATTGAATCATGGGGGCAGTTTCCCCATATTGTTCTCACAGTAGTGAACAAGTCTCACAACATCTGATGGTTTTATAAGGGGAAACCCCTTTCACTTGATTCTCCTCTCTCTCTTGCCTGCTGCCATGTAAGATATGCCTTTGCTCCTCTTTTGCCTTCTGCCACAACTGTGAGGCCTCCCCCGCCATGTGGAACTGTGTGAGTCCATTAAACCTCTTTTCCTTTATAGTACCCAGTCTCAGGTATATCTTTATTAGCAGTGTGAGAACAGATTAATAACATTCACTTTCAATGTTTACTTTTCTGTAACTCTCTGTCTCTGCCACAGGCCTAACCACCATCACCAGCAGATCCCGGAAATGCCTAAAACTTTGAGGATTTGTGACAGTCAGTGTTTGAATCCTTTCTAGATGATTGACCCATAGACGCCAATTCAGACTTTTGGCATGAACCAGGCTTTTGTTGTGTTCTCAGGGGGACGTATAGACTGGCTGAGTATATCAATTGAGATGCCTCTGGCCACAGGTTACAAAATACCAAACAAGTTAAGAACAATAATATTCTATATCTGTTGATATGTTAGGTTGGATATCTAAATTTACATTCTTCCTTAAGCAACTAAAAATCTTGGATAAGTGGCTTAAAAAAAATACCCTTCTTAAATGCACGGATGAGTGGAAAAGAAAGGAAGCAACTCACAGACCAAAATGCTATGTGAAGATGATATTACAATGAGAAATCACTGCACACTCACCAGATGAACATAACTGAAAAGTACAATGATAGAACACATTGGTTAGAACAGGAGTAACAGAAATTCTAGTACATTGTTGATAGATGGTATAAACTGATACCACACTCTGGAAAACAATTTGATGTTACCCAGTAAAGTTGAATGTATTCTTCTAAGTCAGTGTATTAACCAGTAATTCAATCCCTAAGTATGTGCCACAGAAACTCTTGCTAATGTACATTGGGAGACTTACACAAAACTGACCACAGCTGTAGTACCAAAGAGCCTAACATTGAAATATTCTAAATGTCCATCAACAGTAATATACATAAATAAGTCGTGGAATGGTCAGAAATGGAGGAATAGGCATACTTTTTCTATCAAAGGCCAGACAGTAAATAGTTTAGGCTTTGAGATCACACAGTCTCTGTTGTAACTACCATTTCTGCTCTCTTCCACTGTAGCTTGGAGGCAGCCATAGATGACCTGTAAACACATGAGTGTGGCTATGTTATAATAAAACTTTATTTAAAGAAAAACAGGAGACCCATGAGTGTTACTTTGCCCAATTCTGGCATAATGGAATCCTATACAGCAAAATGGATGAATCTCACAAAAATATTAAGCAAAACACATGTAAACAAACACATAAGTATGAAGCTATCCATATATGATGCATTCAGAAAATGGCACACGAATGGAAACTGTAGGGAAGATTATCACAAGAAACAGAACAGTGGTTGATATGGTTTGGTGGGGTCCCCACCCAGATCTTATCCTGAATTCCCACCTGTTGTGGGAGGGATCTGGTGGGAGGTAATTGAATCATGGGGGCAAGTCTTTCCTGTGCTGTTCTCATGATAGTGAGTAAGTCTCATGAGGTCTGATGGTTTTAAAAAGGGGAGTTTCCCTGCACAAGCTATCTCCCTCTGCTGCCATCCATGTAAGACGTGACTTGTTCCTCCTTGCCTTCTGCCATGATTGTGAAGCCTCCCCAGCCATGTTGAACTGTAAGTCCATTAAACCCTTTTTCCTGTATAAATTACCCAGTCTCAGGGACGTCTTTATCAGCAGCATGAAAATGGAATAATAGAGTGGTGTTCTCTGGGAGGGAGGGAAAGAGACTGGGACAGGACACAGGTGACTCTTGGAGTACTTGTTTAATGCCATTTTTTCACTTGGTTGATGGTTGCCTGAGTGTTTGAATTATTATTTATTTTTGAACAGTAAATGTGCCAAGAGGACATCTTTTTTTTTTTGACATTTGTTAAAACTGAAAAACAACAAAAACAAAGCAAAAAACCGCCTTACCACAGAAGACTTTCCCTTACATCTCATTGGGTGGAATGCTCTCATATGCACATTTTTGAACCAATCACTGGCATAGGGAATAGAATTACTAGGCCAGCCAAAATTTATTTCTAGAAAGTGGAGATGAAGCTGGGCTTCTCTTAGAGGCTTTCACTATCTACTTGTAGGATAAAAAAGTGGGTGTCAGGGCTAATTTTTGGATACATAACTAACAATATATGCAGTTAGAGTTTTCTTTTAATCTAGTTAGCTAGCTGTCTCCATTTATTCATGAGAATCCTTTGAGTGTCTTTTTGTGAAGGCCACACTGGGTCTTCTTGAAGACGACTCCATCAGAGCTGTCCTCTGACTTGCAGCTGAATTCCCTCTTTCCAGCTGCTGCCCTTTCCATCTATTGCCCAAAGATCATGCCAGGGCCACTAAAACAGGACAGCCACAAACCCGCCTTGCTTCTTTTCTTCCCAATGTCTACTAAAGTTGAGATCATTATTTTCCCCATATACTCTATATGAGTCATCTTCAGTAGCCTGGAAACTAATCTTGGAAGAACATCCACAGCTGGGGAACTGGAGTGGGACAAGAGAAAAGGAAAATCAGATTTTAAATAAAGGTTTTACAAAAGGGTTGGAGTGTGTTGAATGGTTACCCCTGAGACAATATGTCTAAGTCCTAATCCTCAGAACCTGTAAATGAAAACAGTTTGGGAAAGGGGTCTTTGGGGATGTAATTAAGGATCTAGATATGATATCATTCTGGATCTTATGGGTTATGTTCCAGATAATCATAATCCATAAGATACACACACACACACACACACACACACACCACACAGAGAGAGACAGAGAGAGAGAGAGAGAGATCTAAGAAACTGGCTCATGTGATTGTGGGGCCTAGCAAATTGAAAATCTATAGGACAAGGCAGCAGGCTATGAATTCAGGCAAGAAGTTGATGCTGCAAGCTTAAGTAAGAATCTCTCCTCCAGGGAACCTCAGTGTTTGCTCTTAGGACTGTTGGAACTGATCGAATGAGGCCTGTCCGTATTAACAGGGGTAATCTCTTTTACTTAAAGACAACCAGTGGAAGATATCAACCATATCTCCAAGGTAACTTCAAAGTCACACCTAAATGCATGTTTGGTTAAATAATTTGGTAGTGTAGCCTAGACAAGTTGTCACATAAAACTAATTCTTTCAGAAGTGTTCTCCCCTACAGCCTTCAGAGGGTGTGTGGCCCTGCTAACACCTTGATTGCAGAATTCTGGCCACTGGAACAGTGAAAGAACATATTTCTCTGTATGAAGCCACCAAGTTTGTGGTTATTGGTATGGAAGCCCAGAATGGTAATACAAGATCTAACAGGAGGGTGTGTTATGATGTCAAGATATTCTTCACATGAGGCCTTTCTCAAAAGCAGGTGATTAGTAAATAGGTACCTATTCTGTGCCATTGTGAGTCTCTTCTGGAAATGTATGGAGTGTAGATGACCTTGTCTTCCCTTTAAGACAATGGCCTTATGCTGGGCTTCACATTATAACCACTTGGAAAGACTAAAAAAAAAGAAAAAGAAAAAAAGAAAAAAAAATAGTGCTCTTGCTCCTTTTCCCCACTTCCTTCTGATTTCATTTGTCTGGGATGGGGCTGGGGGGAAGTATGTGTTAAGAGTCCCTGTGTTGAGCCAGGTGCGGTGACTCACGCCTGTAATCCCAGCACTTTGGGAGGTTGAGGCAGGCAGATCATTTGAGGCCAGAAGTTCGAGACTAGCCTTGCCAATATGGCAAAACTCTGTCTCTACTAAAATTACAAAAAAATTTAGCCAAGTGTGGTGGCACACGCCTGTAGTCCCAGCTACTCTGGAGGCTGAGGCATGATAAACGCTTGAACCTGGGAAGATGAGATTGCAGTGAGCCAAGATCACGCCACTGCACTCCAGCCTGGGCCACAAAGTGAGACCCTGTCTCAAAAAAAAAAAAAAAAAAAGGAGTCCCTGGGTTGATTCTAATCTGTAGTCAGGGTTGATAGCTGCTATTATAAGTCATGCAGCACCCACAGGCCTTTTTTGTGCTGACCAGCACTCCAACCAGGTGGAAGGAAACAGGGAAGGTACTGATGCCAGACTAAGCAGGAAGTCAGGTGGATGAACAGAAGGAAATCTAGGTCTCCGAGTAGCTAATAACCACATTCACAACCTGATGATGGGGAGAGATGAAGGGTAATGCTTAACTAAGCAGCCTCCAAGAACTCATCAATAGAGAATTGTTCTCTTCAAAGAGGGCAGGGAGTTCTGAGACAGCAGCATCAGTCACAAAATAACAGTAGCTTGGAAAAAATGAGAATTTATTTCTCTCTTACATTCATGGAGTCCAGAATGGAAAATACTGGGTTAGTAGGATTGAGCCTCCATGTAGGGGAGCCTAAGTATTCTACTTTGATGTCCCATTGTGCCTGCTGTCTACCTTCAGGTCATCACATGACTTCTGGGGCTGAGCCCAGCAAGTCCACATTCTGGCCAGCAGAAAAGAGGAGTGACTGGAGCAAGAAGCCAAGGGCTGGCACTGGCTCTCTTAAAGGATCCTAGAAGCATCCACATAACCCTTTGGTTTATATAGAATTGGCAAAAACTTAGTCAAATGGCCATACGGTGCTTCAAGGCTAGGAAAATTAGTCTTCATTTCAAAAGTCATTCATCACTGATATGTTTGGCTCTGTGTCCCCACCCAAATCTCATCTCAAATTGTAATCCTTATGTATAAAGGGAGGGACATATAATCGCCATGTGTTATGGGGAAGGATGTGATTGGCTCGTGGAGGCAGTTTCCCCCATGCTGTTCTCATGATAGTGAGTGAGTTCGCATGACATCTGATGGTTTTATAAGAGTTTGACAGTTCCTCCTTCATAGGTTCTCTTTCCTGCTGCCTTGAGAAGGACGTTCTTACTTCGTCATTGACTTCTGTTGTGATTGTAAGTTTCCTGAGGCCTCCCTAGCCATGTGGAACTGTGAGTCAATTAAACTTCTTTCTGTTATAAATTACCCAATCTCAGGTATATATTTATAGCAATATGAAAACAGACTAATTCAGTACCCACAAACCTGCAGATATGGAGGACTGACTGTATTGTTTACAGCTGCTTTCAAGCTACAGTGACAGTGCACTACAACAGTAGTTGTGACAGAGACTGCATGGCTCCCAAAGCCATAAATATTTGCTATCTGCTTGTCTACAGAAAAAGTTAGCCAACTGCTGGTCTGGTGCATTTCATAAAAGAGTAAGTTGATGTTTTGCCCAAGGTCACAAGGCTTGTTAGTTAGATGGGTCCCTTGAAGTCTTGTGGCTCCAGTCAGCTCTTGCCCCCAAATGGTGATCTCTTTCACAAGTGATATCAGGAGTGTTACAGACTGAAAATTTGAGTCCTCCCAACATTTGTATGTTAAAGACCTAACCCCCAAGTGTGGCTATATTTGAAGATGGGACCTCTAAGGAAGTAATTAAGGTTAAATAAAGTCATAAGGTTAGGAGACTGATCCAATAGGTTAGTGTCTTTATAAAAAGAGACACCAGGACTGTGCGTGGTGGCTCAAGCCTGTAATCCCAGCACTTTGAGAGGCCGAGACGGGCGGATCACGAGGTCAGGAGATTGAGACCATCCTGGCTAACACGCTGAAACCCCCTCTCTACTAAAAAATACAAAAAACTACCCGGGCGAGGTGGAGGGTACCTGTAGTCCCAGCTGCTCAGGAGGCTGAGGCAGGAGAACGGCGTGAACCCGTGAGGCGGAGCTTGCAGTGAGCTGAGATCCGGCCACTGCGCTCCAGCCTGGGCGACAGAGCGAGACTCTGCCTCAAAAAAAAAAAAAAAAAAAAAAAAAAAGACACCATAGAACTCTCTCTCTCTCTCTCTCTCTCTCTGCTTGTATAAAGAAAAGGTTATGTGAGCACATAGTGGAGGTGGCCATCTGCAAACTAAGAAGAGGGTCCTTACCAGAAACTGACTTTGCCAACACCCTGATCTTGGACTTCCAGGCTCCAGAATGGCGGGAAGTAAATACCTGTTGTTTAAGCCATGCACCTAGTCTGCGGTGCTTTGTTATGGCAGACGGAACACACTCATCCAAGGAAAGAGTGAGGAGGCGGAATGACCCAAGAATGTCCCCATCTCTGAAACTGACAACTTGGAGCAAAGGTCATGTGAATATGGGTCCATGCCTGCCACTGCTTTTCATAGAGACGACACTTTACATTTCAAGACAGTAATTTATTGAAAATGGCCAAGAGTGTGGAGCAGTATATTTGGGGCAGAGATCCCTAGCTTGTTACAAAAATTCATGCTTCTCCTTTAATAACGTACACTTACTGTTTCAAATGAGCTCCCATTCAGGGACTACATTTTCCAAATGCCCCTTGCATCCAGTTGTGGCTGTTTGATGAGTTTTGTCTACATAATGTGAGCAAATGTAATTGGCATCAATCCTGAGCCAAAGCATTGAGGTTTCCTCACTCTCTCCTTCCCCTTCTGCTGGCTGGCATGGCAGACCCACAGATGGAAGGAGCTTGAGGCCTCAAATCCCCACGTGGAAAAAAGCTCTCACTGAACTCCGATATTAAACTGTTAAGCAGGTGAGCAGTAAATGTCTTTATTGGGTTAAGTTCAGCTTTTTTGAAACTACCCTGATTTCAAATATTCTACTATTCTATCCTGGGGTCAGGAATATAATTTACCCAAGCCTTCTATTAAGCCAGAAATTAAAATATAAACCACAAAGAAAGCATTCATTCCCTAGCATATGAATTTTTGAGTTTGCCTAGAAATAGGTTGAACAAAATAAGTGATGATGATGGCAATGATGATGGTGATGTTAATGATATTAGCTGCTAAGATTTCTTGAGCTTTTAGCATATACCATGGTTCTAAGCAATTTGCTTTTATTCATTAATTTAATTTCTACATCAACCCAATTAGATAGGTCTTAATGTTAGCCTCACATGGTAGATGAGGAAACTAAATTCCAAGATCACAGTTATTAGGTCATAGACACAGTCCCTGAAAACTCTATTGGTTTTTGGAAAGACGACTTCTCACTTTTTTATCACTAATGAATCTGGCTTGTGGTCTTCAAACACTTTTGTTTATAGAGCCCCTAAAAGAAGTTTGGAAGATAATGTCCCTAGTGTAGACGTTTTGCAAAGATGGCCAAGTAACTCCTCTCATCCCTGTGCTCCCACTCCTCTGCCATGTGATTTCAGTATCTCCTCTGATGAGCTACAGTTTATTTCCTCATCCATTGACTCTCATCTCATTTTTGACTTGATTTAACAATTAGAATGAAAAGAAGTAAAAATGTGGAAGACTGAGCCAGATTTCAGGAGGTCTGTGGCCTCCTGGATAAAGAGGCCAGATAAAGATGTACAGTCTGAAATACTGGACAATGACGGGCCACTTGGAGTAGCCAAAAGCCATCATCAACTTTCAGAGGTTGATGATGTGAGGCCATCTTAGACTGTATCACAGCTAGATAATTGCACTGCATGTGTGATCCCCAATAAGACCAGCAGAACAATCTGCCAGCTGAACCCAGCCTAGAGTCCTGATCCACAGAGTAAGGAACAAACAAAATGATTGTTGTTTTAAGCCACAAAGATTTGGGAAGGTTTGTTATGCAGGAAATAATAACTGAGACGGTTTTCTTGCACATTTTTAAGGTGACATCTATAATTTCGCATTATAAATTTAAAATAGTTCAAGACATTGACATTTCTGACTTATTAGAAATACAGGTATTTTCAAGTAAAGCAATTTATTCATTCTTTTAAACATATCAAATGGAATTTAAACATGACAGCATTTTAATATCCACCACTATTCCTTTAAAACATAGTCAACAAACTCTTATTGAACCAAAAGTAGTTCTACGTCATGTCTTTTCTCCTTAAATTTGTATTTCCACTCAAATTCTGATAGATATTTTTCTCTAACCTAAAATATTTTCATATTTAAACGTCTTTACTCATCAAACACATGCATATCAAAAATGTGTAGAAAATTGAAGTTTATTTTTATTTCATGTCACAAATAGGCCCTAAGAGCTTAATGAAATTATACTGGATTGAGCTATTATTAGAAATGTTACTCGTATACAACTGAACAAAATATTATATATACAGTATAAATATTAATAATTTTAATATGTAAATGGTAAAAACCAAATCCATGGGGAAAACATGTCTAACAAAATATGCAGAAGTTTCTCTTTTTTCCCAATTTTCTCATGTCCATGGATGGATATTGCCTATTGCTTTAATAATTGAGTATTCATAACCAATTCCTACTCTTCTTTTTATATCATATGCACTGAGAAAACTTGCTCACATAAATAGGTAGGTGGGAATGGGAAGAGTTTTGCTACAGTAGCATCCCTCAATTCTCTAAATTCCTTTGAAGTTGTGTAGGGATCTATCATCAAAAATTACATCTAATGATCTCTCAGCTGACAATTCGATTAAATCTTCTTCAGTGGTGATGAAAGCATAGAATTGGAAACCACCTGACTTGTAAAAGCGTTCCTTACCCAGTCATTAGAATCATTTATTTTTCTAGTTTCTGGGAAATATACCAAAAAGGCTTTACCAAGTCTTATCGAACAACTCTTAGTAATTACACCTGATATTCTGCCACTTAGGCATCTTTCAGAACAAGTTGAGAAAATGGAAATACTGTTAATTTCAATACACCTAAGCCAATACAATCTTGTTGATTAAAAAATGCTCTTATTTTTAAAGTGCTTCAAGTATCTTTTCACCAAGGCTTCAGATATAGCTCAAAAAAATGATAGAGAATATCCACCATGTAAGCTAATAAAGCCCACATTTATTGCAAAATCTCATCAGCCAAATCAAATCCATTTTCAGAAAAAATTTGACTTCATCTATCTGTTCACATAAGTGTTCCCCAAACAACCGTCTTTCGTGAATTTTAATTCTCAAAAGAAAGACAAGGCACAAAGTCTTGCTATGAGCCTTCAATATTTATTTCCGACACTCCCCTTGTTTCCCCTCATAAAACACTCCCTCTGGGGAGCCTGCGTTCTCCACTTGTCCCCTCTTTGTTTCATGCCCTGCAGGTTTTTACACTCTGGGGTTACATACCACAGTGAGATTTGGCATGGGCAAATGGTTCATTCCATTTTCCTTTGTGACTTGGGAGAAATGGACCTGGGAAATGAGAGCCAGCTTAGGGCACCCAGGAAAGTTAAGGATTTGGAAATCACCTCCCTTAACTATCCCTGCATGCATGCCCCCTGGAAAGTTTTTATGTACCTTAGTAAATTTGTGGAGTAAGTCTAACAAATCTTGGGACAAATGTGTCTGCTGGCTAATATTAGCCAGAGGCAGTGCTCTAAAGATAAAAGTGAGAAGATAGACAAGTTTCCTTGTTTCTGATTTTCCTGGGGTATTATGAGAGCCCAAAAGAGAGGCCTCAGAAATCAGGGAAGACTGCCTGAAAGAGGCAACTGCAAAGCTGAATCTGGAAATCTAGGTTTTCATAAGCTCATGGGTGACTTTTATGCTCACTGAAATGTGAGAATTACTGCTATGGATACAAGGTCTTGAAATCAAAACAGAAGACAGGTCGGCTGTCACTATAGAAGGATCCATATTTCATGTGGCTTTGAATGTGGGTACTTGTAAGTTATTCCGGGGCTGACACCACGGCAGAAGTTAATCCAATTCAATTGCAATGTTTATTTCTCTTTGGTTTAAGTAGAGAGGATGCCTGCCTTGTTGGTAGTGTCCCACCATCGTGCAATCACTGGGTGCCATGACTGATGGCAGCATTTATAGTCCCTACACCTGGCCACCTGCTACTTATAGTGACGAGTGGGCTGATCACCTGGAATTCTTGTCTTCCTTCCTGAACAGGTTCCAAAAACCTGGGATCTCTGAAAAACTGAAAGCAAACTCTCAGCCCCCAGAGAGGGGTATGAAAATGCCAAGCTATTTACTAGCCTTCCTTCCCCACTCATCCCTCTCCCTGCCCACCCGGCTTGCCATTGCAATTTGTACTAACTAGAAGACTTAGAAATGGGGCCTTGGCTATCTATCCTGCAAGACAGTTTCAAAGCCCCAGACCTAGATATCACATGCTTACCCAATTAAAAGCTGTCCTCCAGAGCACCTTGCCAGAGCCCCCTAAGATAACAAGCCCCTGTCTCGTCACAACTCACACCCTCTCCTACACGAGGAGATAAGGAGATGTGTTGCTTGAGCCATATTTTTGGAAATTGCTAGTTAGTTGCAAAATGTTTCCTGAGGTAGAAAAAAAAAAAAAAAGCACCAAGGACTGTAATTATTGGATTGTTTCACTTTTGAGGCCAAGAAGCAGATGCTCAACTTTCAAGGCTTGGGCAAGTATTATCACAAGTTAACTCCTCTGCTTGCCACTCCAGCGTTCCTGCTCACTGGCTTCCTTGAAGAGGCCCACTTAGATCGGTTGAACCATTGCCTAGGATTGGGTTTGCAAGGCTCTTAAAAAAGCTGGGCCATACTGTAATCTGGTGCTAATCAGATTTCAGTGTGATGTCGCCAGGAAAAATCGATATGTATAATGCTAGACTAGAAAGGTTTAGAACCAAATTCCAAAAGTGAAAAATCATTCTACAAATTAGATGCCTTTTAAAATAAACTTACTTTGAATAAAATAGAGAAATTGTTGCAAGTCTCTGCTCTCCTGCTTCCCATGTTTTGTCCGAGAACTGGAAAATGAATTCCCTGAGATGAGAGCTAGCCACGTTTTGCAGTGAAAGGCAAGTAGTGTAGTAACTTGTTAAAATGTCCAACAAAGCTGGGAGAATGTAATTAAATATAATTCACTGAATGCATTTCCTTCTTTCCTTTTTGTGAAGTATATGTATTTGAGTGCCAAAATGTGCAAGGCACTGGGAAAGAAATTGTGAAAGGACCCATTTGGTTGCTGCCCTCTTGCAGTTTGATATCTATGGGGTGACCTAATATTAAACACTCCATAAAGGGTGGTTTATGCTGCCATGAGAAATGAAGGGGGCAGGTGGCCGTAGCATCACCTCCCTCAGTCTGGGCATAGGTGGTTCTCAAGGAAAGCTTCCTAGAAGAAGTGATGCTCAATTTGAAACCTGTAACTTTAGCAAGCATTAGCCAGGCAGATAGGCCAAAAGTCAAGTGCAGGGAAAGAAGGTCGGGCATTGAATGGGGGAGGGTGCTCCAGACCGAGGAGACTACACTGCAGAATGCGCAGGCTCTCAGGTGACAGAGTGCATGTTTGAGGAACTAAAATAAAAAAGATAATAATCATTATTCATTTATTTTATTTTGCCATTTATTTATTTATTTAGTTAGATGGAGTCTTGCTCTGTCACCCAGGCTGGAGTGCAGTGGTGCGATGTAGGCTCACTGCAACCTCCGCTTCCTGGGTTCAAGTGATTCTCCTGACTTAGCCTCCCGAGTAGCTGAGATTACAGGCACCCGCCACCACGCCTGGCTAGTTTTTGTATATTAAGTAGAGGTGGAGTTTCACCATGCTGGCCAGGCTGGTCTCAAACTCCTGACCTTAAATGAGCCGCCTGCCTTGGCCTCCAAAAGTGCTGGGATTATAGGCGTAAGCTACCGCACCCAGCCTATTCATTTATTTAAAGGTATAATTTAAAGTTTATTCTGTGCCTGGCCTGGTGCTAGGCCAGAAAACAAAGTTATGAACAAGACACAATTGTTCTAAGTATTATTAGCCAAGTATTCTTTGAACTAATATTTATCAAGTATTTGCTATGTGCCAAGCATTCAAAGCTCTTCACCTGTAGTATCTCATTTCATTCTCACAACAACCACACGAAACAGTTGCTTTTCCTAGTGTCACTTTACAAATTAGTAAACTAAGGCACTGGAAGGATGAGTACAGTGACATACCCAAAGTCACCCTGTGGCGGGTGGAGGATCCCAAACATGAGCTGTCAGAATCTAGAGCTCCCTTTTGGTGTATAATCACGGCAAGATTACAAGAAATAAGGTGACCAACTGTCCTAGTTTGCCTGGATCTAGGGATTTTCTGGGACATGAGACTTTACGTGTTAAAACTGGGAGAAGGCCATGTAAGCATTATAGCTGAGAAGAGAGCAGGGCCACATTTTGTAGGAGTAATAAAACATGCTAAAGAGTTGGAAATTTATACTAATGGCAATGAAGATCCTCATGTAAGAGGACCACAAATTACACTGAGAGTTCTGAACTTCATAGCTGCATACACTGTGAGTAGGGGTCTTACTCCCATCCCCAAATTGACTCCCATCATTCCTGGGAATTACCAAGTTGTGAGTACCCATAAACTCATTAGCTACAGCAATGGTATCTACTCTGTATTGCTCATATTCTCTCTCTGGAGTTGAAAGCTGGTTTCCTAAATATACTAACATAACCTGCTGTTAAGACAAAGCTGAGATGATTGCTTACCATGGAAAGGGAGAACTCCGCCTTATAAAGCTTTGGTAGCATCTTAAAAGGCAAAAGGGAAGGTTGGAATTTTCCTGGGAATTGGAAGTTTGGTTTCAGGTGGGTCTTTCACATTGCTCTTAATTAGCAGTGGAGAAAGATCAAGATACAACCAACTAGGATCTGATGGGAACAGCAGGCTGAAGAGTTTGAGGCATAGGATTCAAAGAATCTTAGGATGGAAGTGGTCTGATGATACTTTTCATTGAAGAGTTGAAGGGTCTTTCAGGACCCCTTTAGGAAGTTCTTAAGGAACAATCAAACTATTTGCCCAGGCAGGAGACCCCTGGAAAAATAAAGCCACACTAATGAAGACAGAGAGAAAATCACATTATTGTATACAATAAGAGATGGTTTCTCTTCTGTGTCTAGGCTGTCCATGACAGATAGTTTTGGTTCTCATGAGTACTGATTTGTCTATCACTTCTGCCCACCACACACTTGGAAAATCTTCACTACAGCCACTTTCTTCCTGAGAACCTCAATATTGATTCTATGTGCTGGATTAAGATGCTCCAAAAAGCTTCAAATGCTCATTTTCCCAGAATGGATGATACAGGCAGGCTTCCTCCCTAAATTGTACAACACTCTGTCACCAGACCCAGTAAAGCAACATATGCTTCTGAAACTCTGTCTTCCTGGGGGGCTCAAAACCAGCCCAAGGAAATAAGGGGTACAGACAATACCATGGCCCAAACTACTTTTCTCCCCTTCTTAGTTTCTTTCCTCTCTAGAACTTTTCTCACCTCTCACAAAAACCACATCTCCTATGTAGATGGCTGGAAATCTACTGACACACTGATGGGGTGTGTTTGTGTTGCATGGTGCCGTCTAGATGAGAGCATGGGTGGGATGAATGGGGGGCAGGGTTGGGTGGAGTCAACACTAGCAAGTATCCACCCGGTGTATCCTGTGATACTTATATTATTCATTGCTCTTGGAAAACCTCCCACTTCTCTCTAATTCTACTAACACTCAATCCTTCCCATGTCACCTCTTTCATAAGATGATTAACATTAACTTCAGTATCTACTAATCTTGTCCAAATGCCCTTTGGCATTTACTTATGTTCAATTTGCTTTTCAATAATGTTCTGCCTTAAATTGTTCTAAAAATGTTCCCCCTAACATTTTATTATTAAAATTTTCAGACATACAGAAAGGTGAAAAGAATTATACAGCTTATACCCATTGCTTAGGACAGATATGAGGAAACTTTTTCTGTAAAGGGTTGAATAGTAAATCTTTTAGGCTTTGCTCGACATATGGTCTCTGTTGCAGCTACGCAGCAGTGTAGTGCAAATGCACCATAGACCGTATGTAAATGAGTGGGCATATAGGTATGTTCTAATAAAACTTTATTTATAAAACAAGCATGTCATGACCTGCAACCTAGACTGTACCATTAACGTTACTAATTTTACCATACTTGTTTTTATCATATATTCATCCATTCCTCTACATATCTCTCATCTATCACAGTTTTGATGCATTTCAAATTAAGCTCCCCTAAACACATACATCAGTTTTTATGTTTATTGTTTCACATCTACAATTATTATTTTCCCCAAAAGACTGTATATTTTGTTGTTGTTGTTGAGACAGGGTCTCGCTTGTTGCCCAGGCTGGAGTGCAGTATCACGATCCTGTGGTCTTGAACTCCTAGACTTAAGTGATCAATCATCCCACCTTAGCCTCCTGAGCAGCTAGTACTACAGATCTGTGCACTATCATGCCCAGATAATTTTTATTTTTAACATTTTTTTTGTAGAGATGGGGTCTCATTATGTGCCCAGGTAGGTCTCAAACTCCTGGGCTAATGTGATGCTCTTATCTTGGATGGTCAAAATGCTGGGATTTGTAAGTTTTGTAATAACAAAAATTATTAAGATCATCTCAAAGTCTAATGCTCTCGGAAGCCTTCCCTTATTTTTTGCAGTCAGAAGTAATTGCTACTTTTCACATGTATTCATTAATTCAACAAATATTTATCTGCTCTTTTTTCAAGCACAGCTGTAAATAGGATTCAAAAATAAAGGTAGGCATTTATTGTCTAATGAAGAAACAGATATGTAAATAAACAAATACGAGGCAATTGATAATAGAGACGGAAACAAAGATTTTAACTTAAAGAGAAAGGACATAAACAGTTCCCTGGGGTAATTAGAAGAGGCTTCTCCAAAAGTTCAAGATGGGATTAAAGAGTGAGCTGGGGCCGGGTGCAGTGGCTCATGCCTATAATCCCAGCACTTTGGGGGATCAAGGCTGGCAGATCACCTGAGGTCAGGAGTTTGAGACCAGCCTGGCCAACATGATGAAACCCCATCTCTACTAAAAGTACAAAATAATTAGCTGGGCGAGGTGGCGCATGCCTGGAATCCCAGCTACCCAGGAGTCTGAGGCAGGAGAATTGCTGGAACCCGGGAGGCAGAGGCTGCAGTGAGCTAAGACACGCCATTGCACTCCAGCCTGGATGACAGAGGGAGACTCTGTCTAAAAGAAAAAAAAAAAAAAAAAAAAGTGAAAGGATGAGCTGGTTTTCCCCGTAACACTATATTTATGTTGCACTGGTGCACTGGTGCAATGATAGATCCATAACTGGGGATTTGTTCTGCATTAAGAAACTTCTCAGAGGTCACTGTTGGAGACAACACTTATCTCTCGTCCTCCTTTATCTACATTGAAGGACTTACTTTAGAGCATTCAGTCCTATTGTTGTACTTCTTACTTTATGCCAGTGACTCACCAATTTGAGCATACATGGAATCACCTGGAGGATTTGTTAAATGATAGATTACGAAACCCAATCCCAGACAGCCCGATTCAGTTGCTATGGAATATGGACCAAGAGTCTGGATTTTAACAAGTATTCAGATGATGCTGAGTTGCTGATCCAGGGACCCCATACTTTGAGAACCATTGCTCTAAGCAATACCATCCATCCTAGCTACTTTATTCTTTATTTTATTTTATTTTATTGAGACGGAGTCTCACCCTGTCGCCCAGGCTGGAGTGCAGTGGCGCGATCTTGGCTCACTGCAAGCTCCGCTTCCTGGGTTGGCGCCATTCTCCTGCCTCAGCCTCCCAAGTAGCTGGGACGACAGGCGCCCACCACAGATGGCTAATATTTTGTATTTTTAGTGGAGAGTGTTAGCCAGGATGGTCTCAACTCCTGACCTTGTGATCTGCCCGCCTCGGCCTCCCAAAGTGCTGGGATTACAGGTGTGAGCCACCACACTCAGCCTCTTTTTTTTTTTTTTAAAAAAAAGAAAATTTGAAGCATCTTTTGAGTATTTTGCGAGATGCTTTCTTGAAAGTTTGTACCAGTTTACATCGCTATTATGAGCATACCCACATTTTGATGCTAACACTATAACTAAATATTAATAAAATTGGAAACAAAGAATTTGTGGTTTTTAAATAAACATTAAAAAATGATATCTTATTTTGTAGGTTACAAGTGATATGTTGATCTTTTCCTTGATGGTTCTTTAAGTTATTTGTAAAATTAAAGATTTTTGAAGGTCTCTAGGTAATTTATTGTTATTATTTTGTTTTGTGAATTCCCTAGTTACATATTTGACTCATATTTCCACGGTAGGTGGGTAGAGGGATTGGGGTATTCTAAATGATTTGTAGGAGCTCTTTTTATATTAAAAGATTTTTTACTGTATTTATTACAAATATTTTCCTACTTTGTTGTTTTCCTTTTGATTGCATGTGCAATTTTTAATGTAAAGTTTAAGCTTAACTTATTTTGAAAAAATTGTAGACTTATATGAAATTAAATATTTATATTAAATACATATACATATTTATATCCATATATATATATATGTACAGGGAAGCCCTGTGTGCCCTTTACCAGCCTCCCCAGTGGTAACATCTTGAACAACTATTGTTCCATAGCAAAACCAAGAAACTGACATTGGTACAGTGTCCACAGAGCTTGGATTTTACCGTATTCCATGCACTCCTGTGTGTGCATGTATAATTCTATGCAATTTGATCACATAGAATGTGTAAATGTCACCAAAATCCATATCCAGAACTGCTTCATCACCACAAGAGGCCCTCTTTCTATCCCCTTTAGCAATACCCACCATCCCCTGGCAACTACTAATTTGTTTTCTACCTCTATAATATTGTCATCTCAAGAATGTTATTTAATGGAATCATACAGCATGCAATATTTTGAGATTAGCTCTTTTTTTTTTCTTCTTAGCACAATTTCTTCAAGGTCCATCCAAGTTTCTGCGTGTGTCAATAGTTCGCTCCTTTTCCTTGCTGAGTAGTATGCTATGATGTGTATGGGCTACAGTTTGTTTAAACATTTACCTATTGAGGGATATATGAGTTATTTCCAAGTTTTTACTATTTCAAATGAAGCTGCTGTGATTGTTCCTTTGCAGGTTTTTGCGTGAGCATAAAATTTCATTTCTCCATCCTAGCTTTTAATATTGATAAAAGGGAAAGTTTTATCTCTATCTGTCTTACTTCTACTTCTCTGTTGGTTTCAATCTTGTCATGGGAAGAAAACAGTGTAATTTATTGAATCTCAAAACATTTACAATCATGAATACAAATTGCCTAAAATATCCCGATCCCTTATTATAAATGCCGGCCTCTCCCAGCTGCTTTAAAAAAAAAATGATAAAAATCGCTTTCATTTTTTCAAAGGCCACATCTGAACTCCCCTAAATAGTGTAACTCATGTTGTCCTTTTTCCCGCTGAACTACTGATCACTTGGAAGGGGAGGTTTTAGGACCTTAGCAAGCACTGCTCCTCCTTCCACAGTTCTCACCAGGTCAAGATCAGTAAGACCTCTTGAAACAAACAGCCAGCTTGAAACACCAGGATTCGGATGCATTTGTGGAGATACAGCTCCACTGTCTCTGCAAAAATCTCCCTCAGTCACTTTAATCTCCTTCAGGCTTTAGGTAACATCGCGATCCTGGGAGTCAACAGCCAAGAGGCAGCACCAAGCAAGAGTGGCACACAGGTGCTGTGTTCAGCCCTCCTAAAGCGGCACACTCTGATCCTCTGGCTGGCTGCAGATGCTTCATATTCAGCTTCACCTGTTTGTCTCATCGGTGATTCTGCTTTATTAACCTTTCGCTAGCTTCCCTGTATCTCCAGCCTTTCTCTCTCTACTTGATCTTTGCTCTAAGCCTTTGTTATCCAAAGTGAGGTGCAGGGAGCAGTGTCATCAGTGTCACTTGAGAGCTTGCTGAAAATGTTTAATCTGGCCTGGTGCGGTGGCTCACACCCGTAATCCCAGCACTTTGGGAGGCTAAGGTGGGTGGATCATTTGAGGTCAGGAGCTTGAGACCAGCCTGGCCAACATGGTGAAACCCCATCTCTCCTAAAAATACGAAAATTAGCCTGACATGGTGGCGGGCCCCTGTGGTCCCAGCTACTTGAGAGGCTGAGGGAGGAGAATCACTTGAACCCAGGAGGCGGAGGTTGCAGTGAGCCGAGATCGCGCCACTGCACAGTAACCTGGGCGACAAGCGAGACTCTGTCTCAATAAATAAATAAATAAATAAATAAATAAATAAATAAATAATAAAGGAAGTGTCTAATCTGCCAGATGTGATGGCTGACTCATGCCTGCAATCCCAGTGACTTGGGAGGCTGAGCGGGGAGAGTCGCTTGAGGCCAGTGAGCTGTGATTGCATCACTGGGCTCCAGTCTGGGCAACAGAACTAGACTCCAACTCTTAAAAAACAAAAAGAAAGAAAAAAGAAAAAAAAAAAATCTAATCTCAAGCCCTATCTCTGACCTTCTAAATCAGAGTCTATATTTTACCAAGAACTTTCAGGTGATTCATACGCATTAAAGTCTAAGAAGCTGCTCAGTTTACAGCGTGTTCAATTCTCTACCATTTTAATATGTGTGCTACCAAAGTTTGCCCCACTAAAAAAACCAAAAACCAAAAAACAAGCAAACAAACAAACAAAAAAACATACAAAAGCCCACCCTCTCATCCCTTTCTATTTACTGGCATCTCAATTCTCTTCCCTTTGTGATTCTTGAAAAGTGATTGTTGACTTCCACTCAAAGCAACGCAGGAAGTTCATAATTTGATGTAGTCTCTCAGCTCAAAACATAATGATAAATAAAATATTAAATGTAAAGTTAAAACTATTACTAGGGTTCAGAACAGAATAAAATTATCCATGGATCAGAAAGAACAGAAACATTAAGCGGTGAGAGCAGGGCTGAACCGAAGCCACAGTTCTGCTCTGTTCTGGGTTCTAGAAGCAGGTAGCAACAGCAGGGAGTTTGACTTCTGAGAGGGATAGTGGAGGTGCAAGGGGCTTGATGCAGGGCAGTGTCAGTCTTGCTGCTTGAAGCAATGTAGGAAACACCTCATGAAATGTCATTACAGTGTCTAAGTCTGACTCTGAACCTGGGGTCTAGGTGGTAGCAACATAGAAAGACAAAGAGGCAACATAAGAGAGAATCATAAACACGCCTCTCACTCAGAATGATTCTGCAGACCAAAACTATAAAAGAATAAAGAACTAAAATCAAGTTGATCCAGAATTCATGTCAGATGAAATTAAAAAGATACAGGCCAGACATGGTGGCTCATGCCTATAATCCCAGCACTTTGGAGGCCAAGACGGGCAGATGGTTGGAGCCTAAGAGTTCGAGACCAGTCTGGGCAACATGGAGAAACCCCATCTCTACAAAAAAATACAAAAATTAGCTGGGCATGGGGGCGTGCGCCTGTGGACCCAGCTATAAGGGAGGCAAATCACCTAAGCCTGGGAAGTTGAGGCTGCAGTGAACTGCGATCGTGCCACTGCACTCCAGCCTGGGCCACTGGAGAAAGACCCTGTCTCTCTCTCTTTCTTTCTCTCTCTCTCTCTCTCTCTCTCTCACACACACACACACACACACAATACAAAAGCATAACATCTATTAAAACAAAAATAGAAATTATGAAACTAAAACAAGTGAAAATGAAACAAAAATAGGTGGATATAAAAAGAGCATGAGATACTGGAAGTGAAAAACATAGAAAAAGAAATTGTTAAAGAACACCTCAACAAAAGAAATTAAACTGCAGATTATACATAGTTTAAGAGGCAACTACTCAATTGGAGAAAAGGAGGACACAGCAACCCTATTCATTTTATGAGGCTAATATGACCTTATCACCAAAATGGAAAAGACCATTATAGGACACTCATTAAAACATTAGAATAAACTATTGTAAGCAGACAGGGAGGGTTTGCAGGGACTATAGGAATTTAATCAACTCAAGCAATCAGCCTGTTTTACAGCCTCCTGCTGTGCACCTGGTTTTTCCTAAACCCTGTGTGGAATGCAGCCACCTAGTGTGATGGAACCAGCTCCTGACAGATGCCAGCAACTTACAGATGAACCCCAGTGAACTTTTCCTAATTACCATGCTGAAATCTCCACCCTGGGAGGAGCTGTATTCTCATTACCATAACATGCCACCTTTGGGCTGCTATTAAGACTCACTGCTTCTGCACCACTGGGATTCCCCCTCTACATGTGAAGATACACACTCTCCCCTCTCCATCATCCCATAAAACCCTCCTGTCACTCTCCCTGGAGGGGACACTTGCTTTAGAGAATACTGCCATAAAATGCCTCTTGATCAAAACCTGCATTCTCACGGAGCATTGTTTGTTACTTGGCAGGCAAATGAATCCCGGTTTTTTGTGGGGACGCGGGGGTAACAATATCTTAAAAAGAGTGATACAAAATAAATTTGAAAGCATTTTAAAAAATACATCACAACCAAGTAGAGTTATCTCTGAAATGCAAGGATGTTTGTATATGTTAAAAAATGTAGGCCAGGCACAGTGGCTCACGCCTGTAATCTCAGCACTTTGGGAGGCTGAGGCCGGCAGATCACGAGGTCAGGAAATCGAGACAATCCTGGCTAACACAGTGAAACCCCATCTCTACTAAAAATACAAAAAATTATCTGGGTGTGGTGGTGTGCGCCTGTAGTCCCAGCTACTCGGGAGGCTGAGGCAGGAGAATGGCGTGAACCTGGGAAGCGGAGGTTGCAGTGAGCCAAGATCGCGCCACTGCACTCCAGCCTGGGCAACAGAGCGAGACTTCGTCTCAAAGAAAAAAAAAAAGTATTAATGTAATGCACATAATTTGGAGACTGAAGGGACAATTATAATCTCAGATGCAAAAAAAATTAAAATGTATTTAGCATATATTGCTTGATTTGAGAGAAATTCTCAGTACTTCCAGAATAAGTTGTATCTATCAAAACAATAACTGGATAAGTGGCCCTTATGGTGAAACTTCAGAGGCACACCCATAAATGTCAAGGGCAGGGCAGGCATAAGCATTGTCACTTCTTCAGCTTAATAATGTGACAAAGGTCTTAGACAATGCAAAGAAAGAAACAAAACAAACCAAAGAAATAAGCATAGCATTTGGTAGTGAAGATTTGAATAGAACAAAGATTTTATTTTGTTCCAGATGATACAATGTTCTACATATAAAATCTGATAGATTTTATATTCCATTCAACTGTTAAGAGAGTTCAACTGTTGAGAGAGTTCTGCAAGTTTCTATGTTACAAGATCAACCTACAGAAACTGTTTGGATTAAAAAAATTTTCATTTTTTTTGAACAGAGTCTCCTTCTGTCACCTAGTCTGGAGTACAATGGCACGAACACTGCTCTCTGCGGCCTCGAACTCCAAGGCTCAAGCAAGCCTCCTGCCTCAGTTTCCAGAGTAGCTGGGACTACAGGCACATGCCACCATGACTGGCTAATTTCTAAAGAGTTTCTGTAGAGACAGGGTCTACCTATGTTGGCCAAACTGGTCTTGAACTCCTGACTGTATTATAGCGATACTAGAATACTACATAACAATTAAAATGAGAGCACTAGTGACATATATCTCAATAATTACATTTCAAAAATGTGATGCTGAATTAATAACAAATTGACCAATGATATACACATTAGGACACCACTTATAAACTTTGAAAATATTCAAAACAATATTATATATTATTATGCACATATGTAGTTTCATAATCATGCACAAAACGGTCAATATCAAACTCTCAAGATGGTGGCTGCACAGGAGTAAGGAGAAAGGAGAATGGGATAAAACAAGGGCATGTAGCAAGTTTCAGCTGCATCTGTAGTGTTCGGTTGCCTTTAAAATATCTGAAACAAATCTAGCAAAATGTTAAGTTTTGAAAAAGCCGGTACGTAGGTACTTCTTAAGTTCTTTTCTATACTTTTCTTATGTTTAAAATATTTCATGGAAAATTTTATGGAGGAATCTGCTATGTTTATTTCTGTCTCTAGGTTCCTTGCTCATGGCTCTTTTATCTGCTACCCTCGTGCAATCTGGTTTCCTCTCCTAATTCTCTTCAGGTCGCCTGTGGCTTCTGAGTTGCTGTTAGCCCATGGGTGCATTTCTGCTACGGTTTCACTTGGCCTATCTGATGTTTGATACTGATGTCATTCCCTTTTCCTTTCCTCCTGATAGTTACCCCTCTTCCTTCCCTCAGTTTTTGGGTTTCTTCCTGAGTTTGGCTATTTCTTGTCAATGCCCTTTGCAGACGTCTGTTCTTCTCTTTGCCACTGAAATGATCCATTTTGTACTCCTGACCTCAAGAACATAAATAACATTTGTTTTGTTGATGGTAGTAGCCAGTAAGTATATGGCAACTTGTCACGAGCAACAAGGGGAAGTCATATTTCCACCTAAATTGTTTCTTCTCCATTGCAACCTTATCGAAGTCATTCCAGATTCTCTTTCTCCATTTACATCCAAGGAAGGGCTAAGTCCCATTGATGCCACTTCTTTCTGGCTCTCCTCACAACCTCCTGCCTGCCTCACTGAAATAACCTTCCAGAACTCTGTGATGCCTTTTCTTTGTTCCTTTTCAATTCTCACCATCACACCCATTCTTCCCCAGCCTGCCAGAGCAATCTTTGGGAAATGTGTATCTGATCCCAGGATGTTTTAATTAAAATCCATTCATGCTTCTTCATTGCTTTTAGGATAAACTTCAAATTATTTAGGGGAGCACACAAAGTCATTGCCGAGATTTCTCGACTCTCGTCTCAGACCACATCTGCAACCACTTTCCTGCTCCAGTCAACACTGCAGCTTACTTAAGCAAATGTTCTTAGTGAGGAGTTTGCATGACAGTTATCTATCACAACTTTTAAAACTATACAAGCATTGGCCCTGTTTTAGGGGATTCTTAGTAGGTTTGGGAACGCTGAGGATGAATGAAGAAAGTTCTTAAGCCATTCTAATTAATGACTGTTGCCTGAGTGCATTTAGCTGTTTCATGGCACCATGCTTCCCTTCAAGCTGTGCCATCTGCCCGGCATCTCTCCCCACCGCTTTTGATCTCAGCACACCCTTGAAGCACATTTCTCCCTCCATATAGCCTTCTGATCTGATTAGGTGCTCTTCTAAGTGCTCCCTTGGACATCTAAGCATGCTTTCTGATTTGCCTTTGGTCTCCTTGCCACATCATTCTCATCCATCCCTTCTCAGCTTCTTGAAGGCAGGAATCAGGCAATTCTTAGCACCTCACACAGTACCCGGCATACAGTGATTGCTCCAGTAATTGTATCCCTTCCTTCCTTTTCTCCTACCCTCTGTCTGAAGCACTCCCACATAGACTCAGCATTGGGATTTCCAGTTCTGGTCCCTTCTGTCCTGTTTGGACCCACTGTCACCCATTCCCAGGTATGTCTTCTGATTCTTCTCATCACACTGTAAATTAGCCCAGGCCTGAAGTTCAGAGAAGGCCAAAGAATTTAGTCAGATGAAATAGGTCAGAATGACTCTGTTCTTGTTATTTTCCATCAACCAGCCAGTCATTGCCAGTAAGCTGGGTTGATCTTTTGGGGTTGGGGCACTGTGGTAGACATGTTCCAAATAGCTTTAGTGGTTGGTCCTCTTCCTGGCTTCTAAAAGATGATCTATGAATTTGACAGCAGGACTGAGAATTTTTCTGTCTAGGGCAGGATGAATAGAAGGAAAAGCTTAAGAGAGGAGCTAATCCATAGTCTTTTAAGCAAATATTTTTTTCCTCACATCTTCTTTGCACGAATCTGCAAGCCATTGATCTGTTATGTTCTCCCTTCCACAGATATGTTACTCAGGCTGTAAAATTAAAACACACATAAATTACTTAACAGTTTTATGATATTGAGTTAATTAGATAAAACTCTCATGAAAACATTTGGCGAATAACACAGAATTCTTTCTGCTATAATTTATTGAATGTGTGAAACACAGGTTTCCAATCAGCCTTCGGTCTGGACAGAGAAAGAATACTCCAAGGCCAACTGATTTTGAAATCCAGACCCTGGGGTCAATCTGACCATGCTTATAAACAATCCTGCAATTAAAAACAAAAAACAAAAAACAAACAAACAAACAAACAAAAAACAGTAAAGCGTGAACACAGGACTTAGGTCTAGCCAATCACTATATTCTATCCTCCTAAACGTTGTGTATAAATCAAGGTTAGACATGATCCAAACCAACCAATAATATCCAACCCCAGAAGTTGAATTGGCATCATAGGGAAAGAAAATCTCTTTTACCTCTGACAATACTAACTGTAAGGATAACTTATGTTACAGCTGCTCTGAACCCCAATAGAGAAAATTATTTCAAGAATAAAGTTACTAAATGTGTAAGATTATATATGTATACACATATAATAATATATAATTCTTCTGTATATAATAATTTTTCTGTATCAGAAAAAGAGAGAAGTTGAGACAAAGAAAGAGAGAGAGACTTGTCATATCTTTTGAGATCCCCTTATAAATCAGAGCAACCCCTGAACTTTACTTGAGCCAATAAATTTTCTCCTTGCCTAAACGAATTAGAGATTTTTTTTCCCTTGCAGCTTAAAGAATACTAGCCATTGGAGAAAAAATATTAACATCCCATTTTATAGAGGGAGAAAATTTAAGGATTTATTGAAAGCCACATGGCTGGGTAATGAGATAGTTCAGCAGTGATGCCGCCAACCACCTCAAAGTCTTCATCTGCAGCACCGACTCGTGCCTGTGAGTCAGCCCTTTCCCTCAGGGGTGTGACGGGCTATATTAGGGCCTTTAATCTCAGCAAGCTACCTGCTGCCATAACATCTTATATTAATCCATTTTCATACTGCTATGAAGAAATACCTGAGACTAGGCAATTTCTAAAGAAAAAGAGGTTTAATGGACTCACAGTTCCACATGGCTGGGGATGCCTCACAGTTATGGTGGAAGGCAAAGGAAGGGCAAAGGCACATCTTACTTGGCAGCAGGCAGGAGAGTGTATGCAGAGGAACTGCCCTTTATAAAACCATCAGACCTTGTGAGACTTATTCACCATCGTAAGAACAGCATGGGAAAACCCTGCCCCCTTGATTCAATCACTTCCCACCTGGTCCCTCCCAAGACATGTGGGGATTATGGAAGCTACAACTCAAAATGAGATTTGGGTGGGATACAGCCAAACCATATCACATCTCCAGGTGCAGGCAAAGCTAGATACTCTAAAGCTTCACTTTCCTGTTCTTTCAGTTTTCAGTTGTCCAGCAACAGTCTCAATATACCTCATATCTTCAGACTCCTTAATCAACTTTATTATTCATCACCATATGATTAAGTATCTGATGATCCCCTTTTTAAACAACCCCATAAATCTGACTATTTGACTATCTTCCAAATCCTTCTACGATCCTCCCAGAACTTCTGCCCTACTTCCTTACCTCTCTTTCTTTCATCGACTAATTTAATAGGGCTTTTTGTCTCTAACAATCCCCAGCAATTGCTGTCACTTATTTAGGTCACTTACATTTTGCAAAGCCAACTCTCCATCCTCATACTATCTGAATTCTCGATGGCAATTGACACGAAAGGCCACTATTTCCTTCCTGAAGCTTTTTTTTTTTTTTTGGCAACTTGCACTTAAAGTTTTCTTCTGTATTTCATGGGCTTGTTACTCTCAATCACTTTGTCAGCTCCTCTTCTTCCTCCAAGCCTCCAAATGCTGGAGTGCCTCCAGGGCATTGTCTTCAGACTTTTTTCCTCACTATCAGCAATTTATTTCCATGTGGTCCCAGGTTGTCCTATCACTCCACATTTATGTCTCCAGCCTGGTTCTCTCGCCTGAGCGTCAGATGCCTATTCAACATCTCAACTAGGATATCTACCCATCTCATTGTCCCTTCCGTTTGGAATAAATTCCCTTCAAACAGAGGCATGATTGTCTCCTTCTTATCAGTTAAATCTCAACATAAATGCCATTTCCTCAGTAAGGCTTTCTCTGACCATCCTAATTAAGTTATTACTCCTTCATAGCCCCTGGCAATCATTCTCCATTACTTCATCATATACACACATATATATATACACACACAATATACTATATATATTTTACTGTTATACTCTCTATATATACTATATATATAAAATACTATATATATATTTTTGAGGTACAGTCTCAGTCAGTTGCCCAGGCTTGAGTGCAGTGGCACAATCATAGCTCACTGCAGCCTTGAACTCCTAGGCTAAAGTGATCCTCCCACCTCAGCCTCCCAAGTAGCTGGGACTATAAGTGTGTGCCACCATACCCAGATAATTTTTAAAATTTTTATTATTGGTAGAGATGGGGTCTCACTGTGTTTCACAGGCTGGTCTTAAACTCCTGGCCACAAGCAATCCTCCCATTATAGCCTTCCAAAGTGCTGGCTGGGATTATACACATGAGCCACCATGCCTGGCCATTTATGCAATTTTTAAAAAATTTGCCTTCATTTTTATCTTATGCTGGAATATATATGATTTATTAACTTGTTTACATGTTTTGTATATTTCCTCCTTGTGTCAGCTAGCTATTGCTGTATAACGAGTTACCCCAGTGCTCAATGGCTTACAACAGTATACATTTCTTATAATATATTGCTTCTTATTCATAAGTCTATGGTTTGTCAGAGTATTTCTTCTGGTTGTGGCTGAGCTCACTCATCTGTCAGCTTCAGGTTTTCTAGATCTCCTCTGGGGTACTTTGCCTCTCCCCTGTGTCTTCTGTCATCCTCCAGTAGGCTGCCATGGGCTTTTTAAAATGACAGTGACAGAATCTGAGAGATGGCACAGAAGCGTGTAAGGCCTTTTGAAGGTTAGACTCAGAACTGTCCTACTGTCACTACTACCTCTGCCACAGCCTAATAGCTAAGACAAATCCCAAGACCAAACTCAGAGTCAGTGTGGAAGAGCACTACCAAAGAGCACAGGTGAAAGGAATGTAAAAAAGTGAAGCCACAATCAAACAGACCCCTTATGAGGACTTAAGATCTTTGAGAACAAGTGCCTTATCTTCTTGCTTGTATCCTTAGCACTTAAAATAGTGCCGGGGGTGAGAGAGAGAGAGAGGGAGAGAAAGAGAGAGAGATACTGATTCTGACTGATTAGAAGCTTGGACTCCTTGCTTGGAGTCAAATTCTCTCTTTCCCTTCTGCATTGCCTGTGAACTTTTTGCCTGTGTATTTTATACTATGTATATAACACATTCAATGGATGTAGTTCCTTTTTAAAAGAGAAGATATGAGCCGAAAGAAACTGATGGAGGTTTATAGGATTTCCCCCAGGAAAGGCTGACACCTAACTAAAGGGAGGATTACTTGGGGAATGGAGAGTGGGAGGGTTTGGAGAGGATGAGGAAAATAAGGCATTGCTATAATGTAAGCTCCCTAAAGACAAGGATGGTGTCTCCATAATTCATGGCTATGCCAAATGCCAAGCTCAGTGCCTTGCACATTAGGTGGCCAATAAATTAATGTTAATTAAATGAGTAAATGAGCAACATGTCTGTTTGTGTTCAGGAAGCCAAAGTAAGTTACGGGATGTAATACACATACCTCTGGAGAATGACTATGGGAAGGAAGACCTGAAGTGGAAATACAGAAGTTCTGAACTCAGACCAGACACATGGAGAGGGAGACTTTATTTCCTTGAGATGTCTTAGAGTAGAACAAGGGATTTCAGAGGCATAGGAGAAAGGACGAAGGAGAGGAGGACATTTGAAACTTAGGGTGAGACTTGACAGAAGATGCGGGGGTAGGGAGTTGATTATCAAGGAAGAAGGAATGCTTGTGCTGGGGTCTTAGGGAGAAGGCAAAAGAATAAGTCAGCAAAGTTTGACTCAGATCCATGCCATTCCATCAGGAACCATCAGTATGAGCCTCTCTTGTCCTCTCTCCGAACTTTTTCAAATGTCTTCATGTCCTAGACTAGCCTGAAACACTCTGAAATGAATTTGACATACCCTAACTTAAGACCTGTGCATACAAATGCAAGTTCCAGGCTGGGTTTGGTGCTTGGGGCCACCCAGATTTGGGGTGGGGCCAGGGGTATTTTGAATGTCTTCCTTGTTCAAGTTTACCATATGTACTTAATCAGGTTGGTGTTGTGGCCTTGATGCCATCCCCCAAATTTCCTGAGTAAGGCCAAAGCCTCTGCTGATGATTTTAAAGCTCCAAGAGGCCCTGGGTGGCACTGGGCTGGGGCCCATGAAGGTGAAGTCAAGTTAGCTTGGAACTGAGAATTATTATTCCCAGCTCCTGCCTCTTTCATATTAAGCAACTAATATTTGTGCCATCCTCGGAGGACACAGGGAATCACGCACATCGATGCACATGGGCACCAGATGACTTGGACACAGAGCTGTCTTGGCTGGTTTTAACTTCCCTTTAAAACTCCAGTGAAAGCAAGCATATAATTGTTCAGAACTTTTGCCACATTCTATATGAATTTAACAGAGAAGACCCTCACTTTTCTTTACCACGGCATTGGACTTCCTTTCGTAGCTAGAGATTTTAAGAATTGGAAGGAAATAAAAAGAACATCATATTGACTCTCTTTAGCCTCAGTTTCTACATCTGTAAAGACAGGGATGGTTATACCCATTCTGCAGATATGCTCTACTAGAAATCATAAATACAATGATTTCTAGTCACACAATAGGCATTCAACAAATGGTGGATACTTTTGCTATTGTCATCATCGTTATCATCTTTATCATCATCATCATCATCATCATCATCTACACAGAGAAGTTAGACTCAGAAAAACCGGATGACTTGTTAAATATGGTGGAGTTACAAAAACTTGTAACAGATAGCCACATGGATCACTTGGGTTGCTTCCCTACTAAAGCCTATCCTTTGTAACAACAATATCTCACACTTTGTATTGCTTGCTATTTCCCTGAGCATTTTCAATCTCCTTTGGTGCATCAGTCAGAAAAGCCTGTATTATGTTGCAGTAACAGGCAATCTCAAAAATCTTTATAACGGAAATTAACAAATGTCCATTTTTCATTCCTGTTACATGTCCATTATAAGTTGTCAGAGCTCTGCGATCATCAGATTTACTCAGGAATCCAGGATGATGGAGCCAGCGCTATCTTGATTGTTGGATAATGTGCCAGAGGGAAAGAGAGCTCTGGGAGGTCTAGAACTGACAATTCAATGCTCTGGTTTGGATGTGGCCCCTGTTAGTTCTGCTCACAACTCCTTGGTTACAACTAATCACATGACCCTACTCATCATAAACGGACAGGTGGTGCAAACTCACCATATGCCTGGAAAGCAGAAAGCTAGAAATTATTGAGCATTGATGATAGGTATATTATGCTATCACAACTACTCTTTGAGGTAGGAAGAACAAATGTCATTTTTCAGTTATTCTGAAAAAGGAAAATTAGACCCAGAAAGGAAGTCAATTACATGGATGGAAGGGAAGTAAGGGTATTTTTGCTGATGAGAAATAAGGTCCCATATCCTTCAAAAGTGCTATAGAAGTTTTGGCATCTCCTTATTTCCCACACACTTCCCATTATTTCTGCTACAAACTACTACCCTGCCCAACCAACTTGTTACCCTCCCTTTGCTTACACATTTAACCAAGCATTTACAAACATTTTTTTTCTTGTGGAAATGTATAAATGCAAAGAAATGTAGAGTTGTAAGGAATACTAGAAACGAGTCTTTTGATTATCTGTTGCTTTATAGTCAACTTTCCCAAAGCTTAGTCATTCAAAGGAACCATTTTATTTTATTCAAAGATGTAGGCCATGGATTCAGGATAGATTTGAATCGATGGTTCAACTCCAATCCACATAACAACAGTTGTGGCAGTGCCTAAAGAAGCCACTTCCAAAATGGCTTCCTCAGTCATGTGTCTGGTGCCTTGGGGACCCTTGGCTTTTCTCTTTCTTCCTGTAATGCTTCTTATCCTCCAAGACCCCTCAGTGGAGTCTGAGCTTCTTGCAGCGAGGTGGCCTCTGAGCAGTTGGACTTTTTACATGAAAGCTCAGGGTTCCAAGGATGAGTCTTTCAATGACCCAGCTTCAGAAGTTCAACAATGTCATTTCTACTGCATTCAGTTGATCAAGCAAGTCAGTAAGGGAGCCCAGATTCAAAGGAAGGATATTAGACACTTTATCCTTATGGAAGACAGCCCAAAGATAGAGAGTTGCTGAATGTTTTGCCAAAGTTGTGTTGTTGTGTAGGCAAAATGCCACATACCAAAAGGTTTAGAAATGCTGAATGTTTTGCCAAAGTTTAACAGGTCTCTGTATTCCCCATCTGATTTCCTGCCATTGACCCAATCTCCCCTTTCTCTCTTACAAACTATAGACTTCTTCTGGGCCTGAGGTTTTTTTGTCATAAAAATATAAAACTGAAAAGGTGATCCCTGAGGTTACTTCATCTCTAACATATATTTAGCGATTCCTATAATATCCATCTCTCCTTCAAATTTTGTTTAAAATTCTTCTGTAGAAGATCTTCTGATGAATAAAATCTGGATTTAATCACACACTCTCCATTAGTGAATTTCCTTAGCACACATGTGGGTAACTCTTGCACTAAAATCAAGTTCTGTACTTGCTTTAATGTGTCACAAGCCCCGATTGCCAGCAACTTCATCTGACATTGATATCTTCCTTCCAAGAATTCCTATTATATTTTTAGTTGAAACCACAGAATTTGGCATTTGAGAACATGGAGTCTTGCATTGCTTTTAAATTGTTTCATGTGTACATACAAGTTATGTCTTGCCAACTGGACTTTTAAACTCTTCACAGTCACTCTCCATGCTTTATACTTTTAAGAATTTATCACAGTAATGGGTGAAAGAAGGGTGTAATAACTGCTCATTGATGATGTTTGTGTTTCCCTTTACGCTCTTAAACATCACTTTGCTTGTCATTTCCTTTTTGGTTAGTTTATCAAGAGCAGAAGCCTTCTTTATTTCATTGGTATCTCTCTAGATAATTAGACACTCAGTGGTGCAGCATTCATGACATACATTTTATACATTTTCCAGGATAGCTTCTTCCATCTGATTTCCAAGGGTCATACCTACACCAAGAAACTTTCGCTGAAATCCTGATTGTCTACTTGTAAATGCCTCAGCGTTTTCTTATAAAACAAAAATGTCATTATCAAACCAAGAATTGGAATATTGATGTAATAACAGCATTTAATATAGTTCATAGTCAAGCATTCATTTTTGGCAATAATTTTTAATATGGTTTTATTTTTGATCCAATCTAGAATCACACTTTACATTTAGTTGTCATGGTTCTTTAAACTCCTTTAATCTTCATGAAATCAAGACATTTGAAGATTCCAGGACCCCCTTCTTTTTTGGTAGGATATCTCCCAGCATTTATAATTAGATAGAGGTCAAGCAATTTGGGCAGGTGAACTACATGAGGGTTGTTGTGTAACTCCCACTGCCTCCCTTAAGGAGGCACCTCATCTCAGTTTGTCCCTTATCAGTGATACTAAATTTGAATACTTGATTATGGTGGTATTTACCTGATTTTTCCATTTAAAAGGCACTTCTTCCTCTTTAGAAATAATAATTCAACTCTGGGGTGATATTTTGAAATTATTTGTATAACCCATTCTCCTACAGCTTTTCATCTGATGTCTTCATCCACCAATGATCCCTGGCAGACTTAATTATTCCATTGACCGCATTGCATTTTTAGCTGCTATTTCAATCCCGTTTATAGCATCATTATAAATCTGTAACTCCTTTCTTTATTCAAGATACTATAACATTTTACCACAATCACCATTTTATGCTCAGTTTTTTCCACATTTAGTCAATGAAAGCTTATTCAAGCTGGATCTTGACCATTTTTGACCTGTCCTATCCGATTTTGAGACAGTCTTTGATTTATAACATCAGATTTCTGGGGTGACCTTGTACTTTTCCTACCCCTGACCTATTATCTGCCATTTTCTCACTGATACATTATCCTTTTAATAAAGAATGGTAATTAGAAACCAAGATCTGAATTTTAAGTGTCTCACTGCTACTGAAGTCCATTGCCTGCAGGTAATTTTGGTAAGCAGAACTTGTGTGTGTGTGTGTGTGTGTCTGTGAGTGTATGTATTTAAATTACCTCCAATATAAAAAAAATTCCACGGGGTTTAAAAATTATTTTTATTTATTTTATATTGTCTCTCCCTTCTCCCAGAGGCAGAAGCTCTGTTCCCAAACATGTCAGTATATATGCTTATCTATTCTACTTAGAATACACAGAACATAGTTTTGAAATCTTCTTTTGATATCATTACCAACAATCAAATTATTAAATAAGGTTCAGTATTTTTCTATTTCTTTGAAAATCTTCTTGTCATTAGCATACATTCCACTAAGGTTTATGATCAAGTTACTATGTTCAAAAGTATAGGAATTAATTTATCTTTTCCTGTGTGCTTGTATACATAACACACAGTAGTAGTGAGAAGCCTAAACTCAGATCTTGGTTTCTGATTACCATTGTTTACACCAATTTGATATACAGTTAAGTATATCTGTTTCTGCTTGCGTGCAATTGTAGGGATGGCTTTTCACATCTTTGAAATTTTAATTTTATTTTGAATCTATTAAATATGTACAGGGTTAAAGAGTTCAAATGCATGAACTCTATATTAAAAGATATAATCAGTGGCTTCACTTGTATACCCAAAACTTCCACCCCATTTCTAACCACTTTCTTGTTAACTATTTTGATTAGTTTGCACTTTGTTTTTCCTGTGTCTCTTTTTGCAAACTTTAATGTATACATGTATAATTTCTCCTCCTTTCTTACACAAAAGCACACCATGCAGTCCTTTGTAACTTACTTTTCCACCTATCAATATATTCTAGAAATAGTTACAAATCAGTTAATGGAGATCTTCTTCATTAATATTATTATTATGATTATTTTTGGAGACAGAGTCTGCTTCCTCACCCAGGCTGGAGTGCAGTGACATGATCTTGGCTCACTGCAACCTCTGCCTCCTGGTTTCAAGTGATTCTTGCGCCTCAAACTCCCAAGTATCTGAGACTACAGGCACATGCCACCATGCCCAGCAAATTATTTTTTTGTATTTTTGGTAGAGATGGGTTTTCACTATGTCGCTCGAACTACTGACCTCAGGTGATCTGTCACCCTTGGCCTCCCAAAGTATTGGGATTACAGGCATGAGTCAATGCACCCAGTCCTTCCTCATTAATTTTAATAATGCAGAGAATTTCATGGTTGTTCTATAGTTTATTCATGGTTGTTCCATAGTTCACAATTGTTCCATAGTTTATTCATAGGTTGAGATTTCTTTCCTCACAGTACCATTCTGGTTTTTCAGATTCAATCTTCCATGACGGTTAAAAAAAAAAAGAGTTAATTCCTGGTTTCGTCTGTCATAAAAATAACTTTAATAATAGAAAGTATAGTGGGAAAAAAGGGGGATTTTTCTCTATGTTGTAGCTTCAACCCAAATCACATTGAAACACATTTCTCAGCTTCAAGGTCACTTTCTGACTGTAGGGTGCGTACAATAATCCAGGGGTATGGCTGGTAGAGTTCACTATTCTGAGAACAAATGGGTCAGCAAATGCAATTTTAGAGTAAGGCTCAGACATGATGTAAAAGATGTGCCAGAGATGTGCTATCTGCTCTTATTGATGCACAAGATATACAAGGCCTTGGCTTATATGGCTGGTTTCCAACATTCCAATAATATTAAGTGATTATATGAGATGTATTGTTGAAAAAAACCCAATTCTTGTTTCATAAAATGTGTATTACAGAACAAATAGAGTTTTTAAAACTCAACTTTATTTGCAGTCATTTTAAGTGCAAATATGACGGGTTTTGACAAGTATGCAAACCCATGTAACCTTCATCTTGATTTATATATATTGCATTTCCATAACTATAAAATGTTCTTTATGCTTCTTGTAGTCAACCCCATTCTCTCACCCAGGCTCCAGGTGTCCACTGCTCTGCTTTCTGTCACTATAGATTAGATGTGTCATTTTTAGAATTTTATATCATTGGAATCATATAGCATGTGTTCTTTTTGTCTGACTTCTTTCACTCAGTAACAAGTTTTTGAGTTTGCTCCTATTTATTTTGAGTAGAATTCTATTATGTAGCTATATCTTAGTAGTTTGTGTCTATCCAACTTTTGATGGATTTGGACTGTTTCTAGTTTGGGGCAATTATAAATAAAACTGCTATAAGCATCCTTAAACAAGTCTTACTATGACGTGTGTTTTCATTTCTCTTGGGTAAATACCTAAGTGTGAATTGATAAGTTGTAAAATAAGCATATGTTTAACTTTTTAAGAAACTGCGAAACTGTTTTACATTTTCACCTGAAATGCATGAAAGCTCCTAGTAATTCACATCCTTGCCATCACGTAGTATTGTCAGTCTTCTAAAATTTAGCTATTTTATTGAGTATGTAGTAGTAGCTACTTGCATTTTTAATTTGTGATGACTAATTATGTTGAGCATCTGTTCTGTACTTATTGGCCACTTAAAAATTTTCTTCTGGCAGTGATTGTTGAAATCTTTTGTCTGTTAAAACATTTTTAAAAATATTTTTACTGAGTGGTAAAAGGTGTTTCTTTTCCTTTCTATTCTAGAAGTCGTTTGCTAAATATATGTAGGGCAAGTATTTTTTTCCATCTTTGGCTTGCCCTTTTATTACCTTACAGGTGAATTTTGATGAGTAGAAGTTTTTTGAAGAAGTCCACCATTAATTTTTTTCTTCTAGTTATTTTCTCTCTCTCTCTCACTCTGTGAGTGTGTGTGTCCTAAGAAATTTTTTTGCCTACTTTAGTTTGGAAAATTTTCTTCTATGTGTTTATCTAAAAGTTTTATAATTTTATTAGGCTTATAATTCATTTTGAGTTAAATTGTGTGCATGATATGAGGTAATGTTTAAGGTTCTTCTAATATATACATATGAAAATCCAATTGTTTTAGACATCATTTTACCATGTAATCTAGGTTAACATCACCAGTAGTAAATCATGTTGGCATTAGGTATTACTGATATGATGCGATAAAAATGGCCCATCATCTTTGTGACATTCTTCTCTGAAATCCATAGCTCTATCTACTTAAGAGAAAGCATTAGAAAAATCAAATTAAGGGATATTATTCCAAACACCTGAAAATTATTACTTAAAAGATCATGAAAAACAAAAATGTAGAAACTTTCATGGATTGGAGATGACAAAGGAGACATGACTACTAAATGCAATGTGGTATTCTTGATTGGATTCTGGAACAGAAAAAGGACATTAGTGGAAATATTGGTGAAATCCAAGTGAAGCCTACACTTTAGTTAATAGTATTGTAGTACTATTGTAGTTAATAGTGTTGTACTACAACATGGATACAATTACTATTGTATCTATGTTGATTCATTTAGTTGTGATACATGTGTTTTAGTCATGTAAGATATTCACATTAGGGCCGGGCGCGGTGGCTCAAGCCTGTAATCCCAGCACTTTGGGAGGCCGAGATGGGCGGATCACGAGGTCAGGAGATCGAGAGACGATCCCGGCTAACACGGTGAAACCCCGTCTCTACTAAAAAATACAAAAAACTAGCCGGGCGAGGTGGCGGGCGCCTGTAGTCCCAGCTACTCGGGAGGCTGAGGCAGGAGAATGGCGTAAACCCGGGAGGCGGAGCTTGCAGTGAGCTGAGATCCGGCCACTGCACTCCAGCCTGGGTGACAGAGCAAGACTCCGTCTCAAAAAAAAAAAAAAAAAAAAAAAAAAAGATATTCACATTAGGAGCAGCTAGGTGAAGCACATATGATAATTCTTTCTACAAATCTTGCCACTTTTCTGCAAATCTAAAGTTATTTTAAAACTAAAAAATTTTTAAAATGATGTCTTCTGATCCATTAACATGTGTCCACATCCAAATCTCATGTTAAATTGGAAGAGGGGCCTGGTGAGGGGTGATTAAATCATGGGGGTGAATTTCCCCCTTGCTGTCGTAGGGATAGTAAGTTCTCGTGAGATCTGATGGTTGAAAAAGGTGTGGCACTTCCCCCTTCACGTTCTCTGTCCTGTCACCATGTGAAGAAGGTCCTTGCTTCCCCTTCACCTTCTGCCATGACTGTAAGTTTCCTGAGGCCTCCCAGTCATGCTTTCTGTTAAGCCTATGGAACTGTGAGTCAATTGAACTTCTTTTCTTCATAAATTATCCAGTCTCATGTAGTTTTTTATAGCAGTGTGAAAGTGGATTAATACACATGGTATATCTCTCTATTTAGGTCTTAGAAATTTTTTTTCAGTGCCATATTTTATAGTTTTTCATATAGTTTTACATGTTTTTTTATTAAATGTAACCCTGAACATTTTTTGTTTTGGGGATATATTGTAAGTAGTAGCTTTTAAGAATTTTATTTCCCAATTGATTATTGTTAGTATTAAGTAGAAATATAAAATGTAATTAATTCATGTATATTGATGTTGTGTCCTGCAAACTTGACAAATACACTTATTAGTGCTTGCTAGTCACTTTAAAAATGGATTTGAAGGGATTTTCTATATACACCTCATTATCCTCAGCAAATAAAAAACATTTTACTTGCTCTTCTCCAATCTGTATGCCTTTTATTTCATTTCCTTGCCTTATTGAACCAGCTAGGACTTCCCAAGCAATAATAATAGAAGGGGTCAATACCAATTTTTTTGCCTTTCTCAATCTTAGGGAAGAAACAGTGAGTCTTTCATTATTAAGTATGCTGTTAGCTCTACATTTCTTATAGATGCTCTTTATGAGATTTAGGATATTTTCTCTTCTTCCTAATTTGCTGAGCATTTTTACTATAAATGAGTATTAAATTTGTCACATGACTTCCCTGGATCTATTGAAGTGATCATATTATTTCTCCAACATGTTAATGTACTGAATTACATTGATTTTTTGAATGTTAAAACAACTTTGCATTCTTGGGATCAATATCACAATGCATTATCCTTGTTATACATTACTGGATTTAAGATTGCTAATGTTAATAATTTACATATGTGTGTTTGTGAGGGATATTGTTCTGAGGCTCACCTGTAATATCTGGTTTTCATATCAAGGTGGTGTTAATTTATAAAATGTGATGAGAAATTTTCCTTCTCTATTTTCTGACAAATATTAGGTAGGATTGGTATTATTACTTCCTTAATTATCAGACTGATTTCACCAGAGAAGCCATCTAGTCCTGGAATTTTCTTAGTAGGAATTTTTAAGGTAATTAAATGAATTTACTTAATATATATAGGGCTATTTGATTATTAAATTTCTTTTTATATCAGATTTGGTAGTTTTTGTTTTTTAAGGAATTTGCTTATTTCATCTAAGTTGTTTAACTTAATGACATGTAGGTTTTTATAATATTCTCTTATTATTTTTGTAATATCTGTAGGGTCTGTGGTGATGACTCCCTTTTTCATTTCTGATATTGGTAATTTGTGTCTTCTCTTTCTTTCCCTATTTTTGATCCTTCCAGCTATATATTTATTAATAAACCTGATTTCAATCTTTTTTGATAAATACAAATAGGTAGAAATATAAAACACATTTAAAATGAATGATAGAGAAGTCATAGCTTATTTAAAATATTGAAATTAATTTTAATTGAATTTTATAAAATGTTAATGTACTAAAGATAAAATTTATTTTTGAGAAAGGCTTGTGGTTTGTTTCATTTTTGAAAGCTTTTCTGGTTTCCAGTAAAATTAGATGACCTATAACTTAGTTTCAATATTCTTGGGTCAGTCTTGGCCTAAGAACTTTACGCCATTGTCTCCTGGCATTTGTTGGAGAAGCTTCAAGTAAGTCTGGTACTTTTCCCTTGTAAGTTATTTTCTTTTCCTATCTGAATTTGTGAAGAAATCATTCTTTATTCTTGATTTTCAATAGCTTAACTAGGATAGATTGCAGTGCTGGATGTTACTTATCAGATTTTCTGATAACATGATATGTGCTCTTTGTTAAGGTAATTTTCTTATATTGTGTTTATTAATGTATCTTGCCTTCTAGTTTTTGGCTTTCATCCTTTAGAGATAACTAGTTATTTTTAATGTATGTTCATCTGTAATTTTATAATCCAATATCTCTAATCTTAACATTTTTTAATGTTATTGATAGATTTTTCTGTAATATTCAGTTTCTTGCTGTTTCTTATTTCCCATATCTGTTATGGTATTCTTTTAATCTTCAGTTTATTTCCTTAGCTCTAAAGTCTGTCTTTTCTTCTCATTCTTCTGTTTAACATCTTGTCTTCAAGCTCTTGTTTTGTCAGTTTTGTGTTCATATTAAATTGTCTTAGTTGTTACTAAGCAATTTTAAATATATTTAATTACTTTTGATTTGCCTCTTCTTCTAGGTTGTGATCTTTATGCACACTTTGCATCATGTATTCTTTTTGTAGTTTTTATGCTGTTTTTCTCTGTATAACTTGCTGTTTTTCTCTATATTTCTCATACTTGTGCAGCTCTCTCCTGAGCTTCTATTAATTCTATTATTGCGTGACTCACTTCTTAACTCTATTTCCCCTCCCCTCTCTCTTCTCTCTCCTTCTTCATTCTAAGACACAAGCTGAGGGTTGGGTATGTCTCACTTTTCACATTTGTGTAGCTTGGGCAAATGGCAGTGTAGAGGCAGGCATTTTTAAAAAAATACCTGAATTTCCTTTCTTCTCTGAGATAGTCTTAAAGTATCATACAGAAGTTTATTCTACCTAAATTTGTTGCTCATCCTACTCACACAAGGGAGTATTCTCAGGTTTTAAGTACTTTCTCAGTTCAACGTGAGTCCTAGAGAATTTCACTTCTCACAGGGAGAGACAGCCCCAGTCTTCCCTTTTCTTTAGTACTTTAGTTCCCTCCTCCCCCTTCCACTAGTCAGAAGTGGGGAAAGATTAGGCTATGATTCAATATCTTTCTCTACGATTTTTTTAAATCAGGGAAATAACATGACTTTGGGGGTGGGAAGTGGGGGTTACATTAGGACAAACTTCCTGAATCCCTGCTCTCAAATATACTGTTTCTTTCTTAGGCCATCAGTTTTAAAGCTCAAGATATTATGTTACTCCTTGCTTGGTTGCAGTTGATAGATTTTTGTTGTTTTTTAAAATAATTTTATTTATGTCTTTAGGTATTAAAGGAGCAAAAGAATGTTCTAGTCATCATCTTAACATGGAAATTATCCCTTCATTTTCCCCCTTGGTTATAAAATCAACTCATGCCCATAAAGGAAAATTTATAAAACAGATAAAAAGAAGAGAGAGAGAGAAACAAAGAAAATATTATCTATAATTCCATAATTTTGAGATAATGAGTATTATAATTTCAACATATTACAGCTTTTTCTGCAAAATATATTTAAAACCAAAACTTAGATTATAATGTGTTCAAAAGTTTTTTGCTTTCTTCATTTGATTTATTTTACTATACCATTTTGCTTTTTTAAAAAGTATGGTTTAAAGTCTACAGATATTTTATATATGAATTTCCCAGAATTTTGCCTATTCTTAATGTGCTACTTGATTAGGTAATCTCTATTTTTCAATATTGTAAAATGATGCTGCAATGACCATCTTTATTTACAAACCTTCATCTGTTGATTTATTTCAGTGGGACATAGTCCTAAAATTGAAATCATTACATCCAAATTTTAGAATTTGAAAAATCTTCTAATGCACTTGCCAATTTCTTTGTCCAGAAAATGTTGACCTGGCCTAAACAATACTAAGTAAGAATGTCTGCCTTACCTTGCCCTCCTCACCTCAATCTTACCTTGCTATTTAAGGATTTATTTTTTGCTTGCCCTTGTGGCCTAGAACAGGGATTTGTACACAGTAGGTGTACAGTGAATGCTTGACTGATGAGCTTTCCCTCTTAGTTTAAAATGTAATGCCTTAGTCTAAATCTTAGTGGATGGTTGAAGGCAGCTACTTATGAGGTAAAATCTGGGCAGCCTGAGAGGTGACCTCTGTACCCTGCTTCATTATTAACTTCTTTTAGAATCTTTTAGGCAGGCATATACTGTCCAAGGAGAGTGGAAAAGTGAGCCAGGAAGCTGAGAACCTGGGGCCACTTTGGAGTGGAGCCTGCTCCTACTGGTTGATGACTGTATACTGAGAAACTGAGATTCAGCCTTAGACTAGCTGTATGGATATAGACCTGACCTATCTCTTGGCTTGGCCTTGATAGAGGTATTTTTCATTAAGCTCTGATTCCTTTACTCCCTGAGAATACACCTTTAATGTGTAATGCAGCAATGCATTCCAGGAAGTGCCAGCACCAATGTGGTCACTGCTGTTCTCAGGGGCCAGATCTCAGGCTACCTAAAAGGCAGTTTATTGTCGAGTTGTTGGATTTCCAGTCTAGTTTACATGCTGATAATGCCCTTTCATTAAAATACTTGTTTAATGAAACCGCATTGTAGTTGTGTGTGCAGTGCATGCAACATAATGTGTACAGTGCATTCTAATAGCTCCTGAAGTCACACTGATGAATGAGGCAAAGTCTCTCTTCTCATTTGGCTGAAAATACTTCTTTTCTCAAAGGTATAGCAGAAGAGTGAGTAGAACACTATGTCAGATTGTGAAAAGCAAAGCTAAAAGTGATACAGGTACATGGGGGAGAAACCACTAACCAGACACCCCTGGCAGCACAGAGCAGGGCTACCCCAGGAGAGCAATGAACACAATATTCATACTCCTTTCTCCTGCCTCCCCAAGTTTCTTAACTACTCACTGTATTAGTCTGCTCTTATGCTGCGAATAAAGACATATCTGAGATTGGGAAATTTATAAAGGAAAGAGGTTTAATTGACTCACAGTTCAGCATGGCTGAGGAGGCCTCAGGAAACTTACAACCATGGCAGAAGGGGAAGTAAACATGTCCTTCTTCATGTGATGGCAGGAAGGAAAAGTGCAGAGTGAAGTGGGGCGGAAAGCCCTTATAAAACCATCAGATACCGTGAGTATTGACTTATTATCAGGAGTACAGCATGGAGATAACTGCCCCCATGATTCAATTATCTCCCACTGGGTCTCTCCTATGAGACATGGGGATTATGGGAAATACAATTCAAGATGAGATTTGGGTGAGGACACAGAGCCAAACCATATAATTCTGCCCCTGACCTCTCCCAAATCTCATATCCTCACATTTTAAAACATAATCATGTCCTTCCAACAGTCCCCCAAAGTCTTAACTGATTCCAGCATTAACTCAAAAGTTCAAGTCCAAAGTTTCATCTGAGACAAGGCAAGTCCCCTCTGCCTATGAGCCTGTAAAGTCAAAAGCAAGTTAGTTACTTCATATATACAATGAGAGTACAGGCATTTGGTAAATACATCCATTTCAAATGGGAGAAATTGGCCAAAACAAAGGGGCCACAGACCCCATGCAAGTCCAAAACCCTATAGAGATGTCATTAAACATTAGCATTTCAAAATGATCTTTCTTGACTCTGTGTCTCACATCCACGTACCATAGATGCAAGCAGTGGGCACCCATGACCTTGGACAGCTCCACTTCTGTGGCTTTGCAGGGTACAGCACACCTCCTGGCTGCTTTCACGGGTTGGCATTGAGTGTCTGCAGCTTTTCCAGGCACATAGTGCAAGCTGTCAGTGGATCTACCACTCTGGGGTCTGGAGGATGGTGGCCCTCTTCTCACAGCTCTACTAGGCAGTGCTCCAGTGGGGACTCTGTGTGGGGGCTCTGACCCCACATTTCCCTGCTGCACTGCCCTAGCAGAGGTCCTCCATGAGGGCTCCACCACTGCAGCAAACTTCTACCTAGACACAGGTGTTTCCATTTATGCTGTTAAATCTAGGCAGAGGTTCCAAAACCTCAATTATTGACTTCCACGCACCCACAGGCCCAACACCATGTGGAAGCTACCAAGGCTTCGGGCTTGCACCCTCTGAAGAAATAGCCTGAGCTATACATTGGCCCCTTTTAGCCACAGCTGGAGTGACTGGGATGCAGGGCACAAATTTCCAAGGCTGCACATAGCAAGAGGCCCCAGGACCTGGCCTAGGAAACCACTTTTCCCTCCTAGGCCACAGGGCCTGTGATGAGAGGGACTATCATGAAGGTCCCTGACATGCCCTGGAGACATTTTCCCCATTGTCTTGGTGATTAACATTCAGCTCTTCACTACTTATGCAAATTTCTACAACTGGCTTGAGCTTCTCTCCAGAAAATGGTTTTTTCTTTTCTGTTGTATTGTCAGGCTGCAAATTTCCCAAACTTTTATGCTCTGCTTGCTCTTGAACACATCGCCACTTAGAAATTTCTTCCACCAGATACCCTAAATCATTTCTCTTAAGTTCAAAGTTCCACAGATCTCTAAGGCAGGGACAAAATGCTGCCAGTCTCTTTGCATAGCAAGAGTGACCTTTACTCCAGTTTCCAAAAGTTCCTCATCTCCATCTGAGACCACCTCAGCCTGGACATTATTGTCCATATCACTATCAGCATTTTGCTCAAAGCCATTCAACAAGTCTCTAGGAAGTTCCAAAGTTTCCCTCCTTTTCCTATCTTCTTCTGAGCCCTCCAAACTGTCCCAACCTCTGCCTATTATCCAGTTCCAAAGTCATTTCCACATTTTCAGGTATCTTTACAGCAGCACTCCACTCTCTGAAGTACCAATTTTCTGTATTAGACTGTTCTCATGCTGCTAATAAAGACATAACTGAGACTGGGTAATTTATAAAGGGAAGAATTTTAATTGACTCACAGTTCAGCATGGTGGGGAGGCCTCGGGAAACTTACAATCATAGCAGAAGGGGAAGCAAACATGTCCTTCTTCCCATGATGGCTGGAAGGAGAAGTGCAGAGAGAAGGATGGGGAAGGCTCTTATAAAACTATCAGATTTCATAAGAACTCAGTCATATCATAAGAACAGCATGGAGGTATCATGACCCCATGATTCAATTACTCCCCACCAGTTCCCTCCCATGACATGTGAAGATTATGGGAACTACAATTCAAGATGAGATTCGGGTGAGGACACAGTCAAACCACATCACTGACAAACAGGTTGTGATGAGATCTTGATGGAGAAATGTAATGAAGGAGCAGGTGGAGAAGTGTACTAATAAGGCACTGTGCGTATGATGGGCTGATTTCAGCTTCCCATGTCTTAGCATCCCCTGGCAAAGCTAAACTTTTCTTTCTAGCAACACTGGCTAGGGAGGCCTTTTAATTTCTGCAACTTCCTTTTTTATTCCTTTGCTTTTTGTTTTCTTTCTCATTTGTTCTTGAGCTCTGTTACCATTTTAAAAAAATGTCTCACTGTCACTTAGTCATATCATTTCTAATATTTTTCTAATTCTAATTTATGTTTCTCTTTCATTGCTTCTATTGTTTTCTTAATGTCCATTAGCTTGTGTTGGAATATTAGGTTGTGACTTATCTCTGCTTCATGGCCATATTTTTTGGCATGTCTCAATTTTCTGTAAGTTTGCAGTTCTGAGTTATTCTATATTTTGTGGTAATCAGAATAAAGAGGCCCCCAAAGATGTTCATGATGTCTTAGTTTTCAGAAACTGTGGATATGTTGGATATGTGGATGTTCATGTCCTAATTCTCAAAAGCTATGGAAACATGGAAAAGGGGTATTAAGTTTGTATGTAGAACTGTTTGCTTATCAGCTGATCTTAAGTTGGGGGGCTTATTGTGGATTATCTGGGTGGGCACAATATAGTCACAAGCATCCTTTAAACTAGAAGAGGGAGGCAGAAGAGGATCAGAGTCAGAAATATTTGGAGATGAAGGAAGTGGCTATGCGCACAAGGATGCAGGTGACCTCCAGAAGATGGAAAAGGCAGGGAAATGGGCTCTTCCCCAGAGCCTCCAGAAGGCACACAACCCTGCCAACACCTTGATTTTATCCAGTGAGAGCCCTGCTGGGCTTCTGACTTCCAGATCTGAACAATAATACATCTGTGTGTTTTGTCATTAAATTGGTGGTAATTTGTTACAGCAGCAAAAGGAAACTAACATATCCTTTTAGAATAGCTTTACATGGGGTTCCGGTGCAATTATTTTCTGTTATCTACTGGACATAAGATGTACTTTCCAATTCTGGTGAGAAAAAGCTGCTGGGCTTGTTCTGGTATCCCCAGCCTCTAGCAGGCTACGTCACAGTGGAGGCAAGTCCATGGGGTTATGATAGATTCTTCTGAGAGGGAGTTGAAAGGACAGCGTCCTGTCTTATTTATTTATTTATTTATTTAAAGAAACAGTCTTCTCTGTCACCCAGGCTGGAGTGCAGTGGTGCAATCACAGCTCACTGCAGCCTTTACCTCCTGGGCTCAAGCGATCCTCCTGTCTCAGCTTCCCAAGTAGTTGGTACTACAGGTATGCATCACCATGCCCAGTTAATTTTTTTGTTTTTTCATAGAGACAGGGTTTCGCTGTGTTGCCCAGGCTGGTCTTGAACTCATGACTTTAAGAGATCCTTTCACCTCAGGTTCCCAAAGTGCTGGAATTACAGGACAGAGCCCCATTGTTTTTATCGTTAACATTATAGGAAGTATTTTATTTTGCTCAGACTTTGAGCTGGAGACAAAATGGACATTGGAGAATTTCTCAATTCCTTTTTGTCCTCTGTGTCTTTATCAACTGGACTAATCCCTTCTAATTTTCTTTGAGAGAACAGAAAGTGAGAAAAGCAGGAGAAGGAAGCGTGGTGCGTGGGAGAAAGGCAAGACAGAGGAAATGCTGTGGAGAGCAGCGCCATGCTTATCAGCCCAGGCGAGGCATCAGGGTCAGTCTCACTCCACCTCCCCTACACCCTCCTGACTTTCACTTTTAAAATCCATGTGTGGCCCGAGAGTTCTGGAAATCATTCAGACTTTTGCATTTTGACAGAGTTTTCAAACAAGTAGTTCTTATGTTAAAAGATTCAAGCCAGAGCATTGATACCATATGTTCCACCTCTCATCTTTGCTGTTCAAGGCATGGGTGCACACACATACACACACACACACACACACACACACACACACACACCCCTATGAGTTACTTGGACTAGCTGAAGGCAAAATTTCTGTCATAGACTGACGAGCCTGGTGGAATATATAAAGAGTGTTTCTTTATGTGCATTTTATGCTGAAGTAATGCAAATGAATTCAAGTAAAAAGACGAGTTCCAAAAAGCAGCATCAAGGCGTCTGGATGCAGCTTGCTTATTACATTCACTTGCCTGTTGTTCAGGCCATTGCCGATTTGCACCTGCAATTACCTCTTCACACCTGGGAGTGCACAGGTTTTATTGATTCCATTTCAGGAATGCTCAGCCTACGTGTTTCCCAGAATAAAGAGCCTTCTAGATCTCTGAATTTAAATACCAAGGTGACAATTACTTGTGTTCTTGATTGTTTAAAAAAGAAATTGGGAAAAAGGGCAAAAAAGGAGAAGCCAAAGAAGCAAAAGGAAAAGTGAGAAAAATCTCTTACTACCTTCCAAGGAACCAAATGTACAAATCTGAGAACCCTGAGCCTCTGCTGCTTTTAAGTATCAACCAAACTCAACCCGCACTCACAAGGTACAGTAATTCCATGAACAGCTCTCAGGATAGCCTGTGTCATTTTCTACAAAGGCTGTTGGAAATTTACACTGTGAGATTTACATTTACACTGTGAGATTCTCTGTGGTGATAAAAAGATATTCAAAAGGAAAATGAGTCTGAGATAATCTTCAAAAGGTTCCCAAGTGACATCTGCCCCCACTATCTAGAAGATGCCTCTGGAAGAAAGCAGATGCAAACATGTCAGTTTAGGTTTTTGAGACTGACATGGTTTTTTGCACCTGTGCTTGAAGTTGCCTGTTATTTCTGGATGAGAGGAATTACATGAGATGAGACAGAAATTCGGCAGATGTCATAGGTCAGATAGCTCTATCGTTTGCTGGCCAAGTTCAAATGAACCGTACCTTTCAATAGGTCAGGAATATTTTTTTCCATCTGGGTTTCTTCACACATAGTTGAGTGTTGTGGAGATCTAGGGGACCCAATATTAGCTCCAAAATGCACAGATAAATGATAAACATAGAAAAGTACTTTCCTGTGGCCTCTGAGTACTTTGTAAATCTAAGAAACAGTGGTATGTCTCTAAGTCACAGGATGCTAGATTAAGACAACCATTTTTAGGATAGGAGGCTTTACTAGAAATCACATGTAAGTACTTAAAATTGTGTGCTTTTATTAATAAGAATAATTGTTAAAAAGTACAGACTTAACTATGCTGAATATATGCTAAGTCCTTGACATGCAATTGTTCAGTGCAAACGTCTCAAAAATTCAGTGAGGTTGGGTCTATTATTAACAACATTTCACAGATCGTGACATGGAAGCTTAAACTCAAGTACCTTCACCAAGGAGTTACTAGGATGAAGTTGTTGAGAAAGTATTTGAATTCAGTGGGCCTGACTCCAGAGAACACGCCCTTAGACACTGTAGAGAATTCACAAATATATATTCACAGAGAGAAGGGTAGTCTTAGTCAATTTTTAAATCTTAGATTCAATATTTGACATTATTGACCTAATACTGACTTGAAGCCACCAGGAAGCTGTGGTTGGGACAAGTTAATTGAGAGAGATTCATTCTCAGAACATGGCATTATTTTCAAAATGTACTTTATAGGTACTTTATGTGTGTACAAGCATCCTTGATATTCCCTAAGCAGTCCATAGACTAGCTAATAATGTAATAAATTTATGCACGGGAACCTTAGCAGTGTCTCCATGGACCCATGGAATGAGTGGCTAAGACTCAAACTGAATTTCCTCCATTTCACTCAGCGGAACGATCAAGGAATGTAGAATGACTCCAGGAAACCAGAGATCGGTTGAAAAGCTACATTTTCACATGGTTTTCTTTCAGAAGGTAGACATCAGGGTGAAACAAGGTGTACCTGGAATTATTCCACCTAAGACTGGGCACATCATTGGAAAATATTTCTTTGGAGAACATTTGTGTTGTGTCAGTTTTTCAGTTGGAGAAATTTTGTTCCTGCTTTCCCTATTTGCTGAAAGAGACTGTACATTCAAAGTAGCAGATGGCACCTTCTCTGAAACATAGCTCTGCAGACCTGCAGAGCACCAAGGAACAGGCTTAAGGCGAGGTAAAGTCAGTGCTCAAATTGCATTTTGAAAGGACAATAGATGGGTTTAGCAACATTGTCTCGTTCTTCAAGGCAGTTGGTGTTTATTGAGTGTCTATTTGACAAAGATGCTGTGCTATGGTTTGCTGCTGGGGCCAGGGGAGAATTGAAAGATGTGAAAGAGGAGTTATCCCTTTCTGCGGAAAACTTAGATTTTGTATGTAAAATGGATGCGTTGTCCACTAACCATCATGCAAACGTAAGTGCCAGATAGAGCTACAGCTATGGCTGACTATCTAAGAGATAAGAGTGTATAATCTTGTCTGGTGGTTTCTGATAACAGCGGCACTAGAGAAAACACCAAAGTGTTGCATAGCGGAGACATTTGCTTGGGTAAATCACAAGATGTGAGTGATTAGATGTCAAGGGCTTAGCCCAATTAGGGCAAGCATAGTGATACTGAGGCTGTGGTTTACAGGCAGCAGCCATGTTCCACACACAAGTTATTGGCTTCAAAGGCAGATAGAACTGAAGATGCGTGGAAGATGCCTAACAAATGCATGGTAAGAGAGATGGAGCCATGAGCCCTCCGCACATAGGAAGTTCACCATTAGTATTATTTCATCCAATGTGATTATCTGCTTATAACAGCAGGTCAGAAATGAAAACATGAGGGAAAATATTGTGCTGGAGTGTAAAGAATGATGGGGCTAGAAGTCTTATTTTTTATTTTATTTTGAGACAGGGTCTTCCTTGTCACCCAGGCTGGAGTGCAGTGGCACGATCAAGCTCACTGCAGCCTCAATCTCCCAGGTTCAAACAATCCTCCTACCTCAGCCTCCCAAGAAGCTAGGACTACAGGTATGCACCATCACACCTGGCTATCTTTTTATTTTTTTAGTAGAGACAAGGTCTTGCTATGTTGCTCTAGCTGGTCTTGAACTCCTGAGCTCAACCAGCCCTCCCACCTCGGCCTCCCAAAGAGTTGGGATTACAGGCATGAGTCCCTGCACCTGACAGATGACTAATTTTTGTACCCGATTCATTCATTCATTCATTCATTTACTCTGTGGTCATTACTAGATATTGCACTTAGCACTGGGGACACAGAGAGAAATAGCCTCAGTCTCCCATTTATTTATTTACTATTACAAAATAAAAGATAAGCAAGTATCTTCTACCTCAGACCAAGTGGGATGCAGAGTAATTTCAGCATGTTTGTTTTTGTTTACCAAGATCCTCAGTGTTGAAACAAAGCTAGCCTTGGTAATCAATCCCTAGGAAATATATATGATAATCTCTCCAATCTAGAAGCCAACTGGGTCTTTTGTTCAATTTTTTCTACAGCCATGTAAAGTTCAATTTTCCCCCATCCTTTCCCATGTTCCATCAATAATATGTGTTTGGGCTTTTCTCGTCTTTTGGACCAGCTGATTTTTCTCACTCTGACTGGTTTAACAAATTTGTCTTTAAAACAGGGGCTTTAAAATGTAATGATGCTGAAAAATACAGCACATGAAAGGGTGTGTATGAACGAGTAAACAGTCAAAACATTTTGGGGCACCTGATGAAGACCTGGTTTTCGTATGCTCTGTGATTGCAACGTCTCCAATAATGACATCTGTCATTATTCTGCACTTCTCTCCCTCTTCTGTTGTTCATCATAACAGATCTGTTTTCTATTTCATGGATATTGATTTTTCAACAATCGTCAGGGTTGTTGGTTTAGCAACTTCCTGTGTCTCCAGACAAGATTATGTGGAGAGTGTGCCTAGCCCTGCAAAGCATTGCTCGAGAGCACTGGGACCGATCATGATACTCATAGTGTATGAACAAAGGAGGAGAGAGAATGGCTTGTATTTCTCAAAGGGTGGGAACATACTTGGTGCTCAACTTCCCGGGAGCAGGGGAGAACCAGTGGAATGTCCCGGGGAGGCCAACCTTGGCAGGCTCCATGCCTGCTGACAGCTAAAGTATTTATGGCAGAACATCTTAGAAAGTTGGAACTTTGTGAAAAATGACTGCAGGAAGTCTTTTCAAGGAAATAGAAAGTCTTTGCTGACTTAAGTTAGCAAATCCCAGATGTAACACATCTCTTAAGCCAATGCGTCAGGGTAGCTGATAGTCTGAGTGTATTCCTTTATCATGAACACAGTCGGAACATTGGTTAACATTGCCTTTCTTCAAACCTGTTTTGAGGTTTCTTGTTTGGCCAGTAACTATAATTGATTAATATCCCTGTCATGTCCCTATGTTGTGTGAACAGAGAGGATTGTGGATTGTGGGATATGGGCGGTCAAAGGGACTTAGAGATAATGTAGCCCAAACTCCTTATCTTCTAGATGAGTAGATAAGGCCAGAAACACTAAATAACTTCCTGAAAGGCACAATTTGTCAGGGACAGTGTTAGGATGAGAGGGCAAGCTTCCTAAGTCCTTGTCAACCCAGATCTTTCATTTGCAATGTGCCAACACTCCACATGGCATGGTAATATGGAGTTCTTCTCCAGCCTCAGCTACTTCCCAGCTACTGAAACCTGCTTAGTAAAACATGGCTTTGGGTTCCTGAATTGACTATCATGTCAATATTTTAGTGGAGCATCCCAAATTAGATTTATTTAATATTAGTGGATTACTATACTTTTCTATTTAAGCAACTTGAACACTTTTCTTTTTTGAGACAGGGTGTATTAGTTCATTTTCAACAAAACAAGGTTTAATTGGGCTTACAGTTCCACATTGTTGGGGAGGGCTCAGAATCATGGTGGGAGGAGAAAGGCACTTGCTATACAGCAGTGGCAGGACAAAAATGAGGAAGAAGCAAAAGCAGAAACCCCTGATAAACCCATCAGATCTCGTGAGACTTATTCACTGTCATGAGAATAGGATGGGAAAGACCAGCCCCCATGATTCAATTACCTCCCTCTGCACCCCTCTCACAACACGTGGGAATTCTGGGAGATACAATTCAAGTTGAGATTTGGGTGGGGACACAGCCAAACCATATCATTCTGCCCCTGGACCCTCCAAATCTCATGCCTTCACATTTCAAAACCAATCATGCCTTCCCAACAGTCCCCCAAAGTCTTATTTCAGCACTAACCCAAAGGTGCACAGTTCAAAGTCTTATCTGAGACAAGGCAAGTCCCTTCTGCCTACGAGCCTGTAAAATCAAAAGCAAGCTAGTTACTTCCTAGATACAATGTGGGTATAGGTTTTGGGCAAATTCAGCCATTCCAAACGGGAGAAATTGGCCAAAACAAAGGGGCTACAGGGCCCAAGCAAGTCTGAAATCCAGCAGGGCAGTCATATTTTAAAGCTCCAAAATGATCTTCTTTGACTCCAGGTCTCACATCCAGGTCACAGTGATGTAAGAGGTGGGTTCTCATGGTCTTGGGCAGCTCCATCCCTGTGGCTTTGCAGGGTACAGCCTCCCTCCTGGCTGATTTCACTGGCTAGCATTGAGTGTCTGCAGTTTTCCCAGGTCTACATTGCAAGCTGTCAGTGGATTTACCATGCTGGGATCTGGAACATGGTGGCCGTCTTCTCACAGCTCCAATAGGCAGTGCCCTAGTAGGGACTCTGTATGGGGGCTCTGATCCCACATTTCCCTTCTACACTACCCTATAGCAGAGGTTCTTCATGAGGCCCTTGCCCATGCAACAAACTTTTGCCTGGGTATCCAGGCATTTCCACACATCTTCTGAAATCTAGGCAGAGGTTTCCAAACCTCAGTTCTTGACTTCTGTGCACCTGCATGCTCAACACCAGGTGGAAGCTACCAAGGCTTGAGGCTTCCACCCTCTGAAGCCAGAGTCCAAGCTCTATGTTGGCCCCTTTCATCCATGGCTGGAGTGGCTGGGACACAGGGCACCAAGTCCCTAGGCTGCACACAGCATGGGGACCCTGGGCCCGGCCCACGAAACCACTCTTTCCTCCTGGGCCTCAGAGGCTGTGCTGACATGGCCTGGAGACATTTTCCCCATGGTCTTGGGGATTAACATTAGGCTCCATGCTACTTATGCAAATTTCTGCAGCTGGCTTGAATTTCTCCTCAAAAAATGGGTTTTTCTTTTCTACTGTATCATCAGGTGGCAAATTTTCTGAACTTTTATGCTGTTTCCCTTTTAAAATGGAATGCTTTTAACAGAACCCAAGTCACATTTCGAATGCTTTGCTGCTTAGAAATTTCTTCCGCCAGATACCCTAAATCATCTCTCTCAAGTTCAAAATTCCACAAATCTCTAGGGCAGGGGCAAAATGCCACTAGTCTCTTTGCTGAAACATAACAAGAGTCACCTTTGCTCCAGTTCCCAGCAAGTTCCTCATCTCCATCTGAGACCACCTCAGCCTGGACTTTATTGTTCATATCACTATAGCATTTTTGTCAAAGCCATTCAACAAGTCTGTAGGACGTTCCAAACTTTCCCACATTTTCCTGCCTTCTGAGCCCTCCAAACTGTTCCAGCCTCTGCCTGTTACCCAGTTTCAAAGTTGCTTCCACATTTTTTGGTTTCATTTTAGCAACGCCCCACTCTGCTGGTACCAATTTATTGTATTAGTTTGTTTTCATGCTGGCTGATAAAGACATACTTGGAACTGGAAACAAAAAAAGGTTTAATTGGACTTACAGTTCTACATGGCTGGGGAGGCCTCAGAATCATGGTGGGGGGTGAAAGGCACAAGGTGGGAGGAGGGCAAAGGGGTAAGATGGAGGGCGGGCTGTCTCTTCCAAGACTGTCGTGCACTGCCTTCCATCCTCTTGGCATCACCCCTGGTTCCCTCTGTGGCATCAGTTCCCTGTAGGCTCCAACCTGCTTTGAGCTCTCAGCACCTCATGTCAAGCCTGCCCCATGCCTGTCTCATGTGGGTCCCAGAGCTCCTGTGACACCAGGGTGCATGAGGTACCTGTGGGTTTAGCTCTCATAGAAGAATAATCAAAGTGACAGGAGTTGAAACCCCATGAAGCAACCCTTTGCCAATGGGAGATAGAAGCTTCCAGACAAATGCTTCTCCTTTGTATCAGTTAAGTGGCTGGTTCTGAGACTCACTTCATGGGGCTTTTCAGGAGCCCCCCATGGAGTGATGAGGTCTGCAGTGGGCCCACCCCCCAGGGCAAGCTTGCTATGTCTTTCTATCCTTCTGTCTTTCCCACTCCCACTGCTCATGGCTGCTCCCTGAGGACACGTCCCAAATGAACCGTCTGACAAGCCCCAGTCTCAGGCACTGCTTTGGGGAGGGGCACCCTGGCTAAAAGAGGACCCTGTCCTAACTGTGACCTGACATAATAGACTTCACATTTAGCCAGTCCAGAGCTTCATTGAAGGTCCACTGGGCAGGACTGTGGAGTGAGTGAAATTCTGCCTGAGGCAGCTGAGGGCTGAGAGATTGTGTGTGGTTGAGGGGGAGGGGGTTTGGAAGGTGGAAAGTGAGGTTCTCAGCCCCCCTCTTGGACTCCCCACTCCCACAGCAATCAGGGCTCTGAGGAGCAGTGTGGCGGTGAGCTACAATCCCCCTATGTCCACTGATACTGAAAGACTGCATTTGGCTGGAGAAAGCTCAAGTATATCTGTGTTTAATGGTCAAATGTTCAAAATGCAGATTATAGGAAAGCCAAGGACAGCATGGCAGCCCCTGAACCTTTAGAATTCTAGGACTATCTGTATCCCCCATAGTTTTAGCACAAGGAATAGACTAGACCACATCCAGAGTTGTTGTGTCTGCAGGCATCATGTCCTTGCAAAGCACTGAGGTGTTCAAGAGCACTGGTGGAGGCTGAGGGAGGAAGAGATATGTCTGCCTGTATGTGTGGGTTGCATGAGTTTAATTTTCCTTGATTCAACAAGTTCTGACAGCTTATCAAAGCCAGGCTGAAATCATTTTGGGAAATGACTCAGGTAAGGTAGAGATTAGGCGAATAGAGAAGATGGTCTGAATTGATATCATTGACCACATACTTATTACCCCAACCCCTCACCTCTCTCTCTCTCTCTCTCTCTCTCTCTCACACACACACACACACACACATACACACACTGAATAATAGGGCAAGAGAAGAAGCTCCAGAGGAGAGGAGAGGGTTTTGCTTTCTTTTTTTTAAAAAAATTTTTTTATTATACTTTAAGTTGTAGGGTACATGTGCACAACGTGCAGATTTGTTACATATGTATACATGTGTCATGTTGGTGTGCTGCACCCATTAACTCATCATTTACATTAGGTATATCTCCTAATGCTATCCCTCCCCTCTCCCCCTACACCACAACAGGCCCTAGTATGTGATATTCCCCACCTTGTGTCCAAGTGTTCTCATTGTTCAATTCCCACTTATGAGTGAGAACATGCATGTGTTTGGTTTTGTGTCCTTGAGATAGTGGGCTCAGAATGATGGTTTCCAGCTTCATCCATGTCCCTACAAAGGACATGAACTATCCTTTTTTATGGCTGCATAGTATTCCATGGTATATATGTGCCACATTTTCTTAATCCAGTCTATCATTGATGGACATTCGGGTTGGTTCCAAGTCTTTGCTATTGTGAATAGTGCCGCAATAAACATACTTGTGCATGTGTCTTTATAGCAGCATGATTTATAATCCTTTGGGTATATACCCAGTAATGGGATGGCTGGGTCAAAGGGTATTTCTAGTTCTAGATCCTTGAGCAGTCGCCACACTGTCTTCCCCAATGGTTGAACTAGTTTATGGTCCCACCAACAGTGTAAAAGGGTTCCTATTCTCCACATCCTCTCCAGCACCTGTTGTTTCCTGACTTTTTAATGATTGCCATTCTAACTGGTGTGAGACGGTATTTCATTGTGGTTTTGATTTGCATTTCTCTGATGGCCAGTGATGATGAGCATTTTTTCATGTGTCTGTGGGCTGCATAAATGTCTTCTTTTGAGAAGTGTCTGTTCATATACTTTGCCTACTTTTTGATGGGGTTGTTTGATTTTTTCTTGTAAATATGTTTAAGTTCTTTGTCGATTCTGGATATTGGCCCTTTGCCAGATGGGTAGATTTTTAAAATTTTCTCCCATTCTGTAGGTTGCCTGTTCACTCTGATGGTAGTTTCTTTTGCTGTGCAGAAGCTCTTTAGTTTAATTAGATCCCATTCGTCAATTTTGGCTTTTGTTGCCATTGCTTTTTGGTGTTTTAGACATGAAGTCCTTGCCCACGCCTATGTCCTGAATGGTATTACCTAGGTTTTCTTCTAGAGTTTTTATGGCTTTAGGTCTAACATTTTATGGCTTTAGGTCTAACATTAAAGTCTTTAATCCATCTTGAATTAATTTTTGTATAAGATGTAAGGAAGGGATCCAGTTTCAGCTTTCTACATATGGCTAGCCAGTTTTCCCAGCACCACTTATTAAATAGGGAATCCTTTCCCCATTTATTGTTTTTGTCAGGTTTGCCAAAGATCAGATGGTTGTAGATGTGTGGTATTATTTCTGTGGGCTCTGTTCTATTCCATTGGTCTATATCTCTGTTTTGGTACCAGTACCATGCTGTTTTGGTTATTGTAGCCTTGTAGTACAGTTTGAAGTCAGGTAGCGTAATGCCTCTAGCTTTGTTCTTTCAGCTTAGGATTGTCTTGGCAGTGTGGGCTCTTTTTTGGTTCCACAGGAACTTTAAAGTAGTTTTTTCCAATTCTGTGAAGAAAGTCATTGGTAGCTTGATGGGGATGGCATTGAATCTATAAATTACCTTGGGCAGTATGTTCGTTTTCACAATATTGATTCTTCCTATCCATGAGCATGGAATGTTCTTCCATTTGTTTGTGTCCTCTTTTATTTCGGTGAGCAGTGGTTTGTAGTTCTCCTTGAAGAGGTCCTTCACATCCCTTTTAAGTTGGATTCCTAGGTATTTTGTTCTCTTTGAAGCAATTGTGAATGGGAGTTCACTCGTGATTTGGCTCTCTGTTTGTCTGTTATTGGTGTAGAGGAATGCTTGTGATTTTTGCACATTGATTTTGTATCCTGAGACTTTGCTGAAGTTGCTTACCAGCTTAAGGAGATTTTGGGCTGAGACAATGGGGTTATCTAAATATACAATCATGTCATCTGCAAACAGGGATAACTTGACTTCCTCTTTTCCTAATTCAATACCCTGTATTTCTTTCTCCTGCCTGATTGCCCTGGACAGAACTTCCAACTCTATGTTGAATAGGAGTGGTGAGAGAGGGCATCCCTGTCTTGTGCCAGTTTTCAAAGGGAATGCTTCCAGTTTTTGCCCATTCAGGATGATATTGACTGTGGGTTTGTCATAAATAGCTCTTATTATTTTGAGATATGTTCCATCAATACCTAGTTTATTGAGAGTTTTAAGCATGAAGGGCTGTTGAATTTTGTCGAAGGCCTTTTCTGCATCTATTGAGATAATCAATAAAACAAAAGTTTTTTGTCTTTGGTTCTGTTTATGTGATGGATTACGTTTATTGATTTGCATATGTTGAACCAGCCTTGCATCCCAGGGATGCAGCCAACTTGATCGTGCTGGATAAACTTTTTGATGTGCTGCTGGATTCGGTTTGCTAGTATTTTATTGAGGATTTTTGCATTGATGTTCATCAGGGTTATTGGTCTAAAATTATCTTTTTCTGTTGTGTCTCTGCCAGGCTTTGGCATCAGGATGATGCTGGCCTCATAAAATGAGTTAGGGAGGATTTCCTCTTTCTCTATTGATTGGAATAGTTTCAGAAGGAATGGTACCAGCTCCTCTTTGTGCCTCTGGCAGAATCTCTGGGACACATTTAAAGCAGTGTGTAGAGGGAAATTTATAGCACTAAATACCCACAAGAGAAAGCAGAAAAGATCTAAAATTGACACCCTAACATCACAATTAAAAGAACTAGAGAGGCAAGAGCAAACACATTCAAAAGCTAGCAGAAGGCAAGAAATAACTAAGATCAGAGCAGAACTGAAGGAGATAGAGACACAAAAACCCTTCAAAAAATCAATGAATCCAGGAGCTGGTTTTTTGAAAAGATAAACAAAATTGATAGACCACTAGCTAGACTAATAAAGAAGAAAAGAGAGAAGAATCAATAGATGCAATACAAAATGATAAAGGGGATATCACCACCGACCCCACAGAAATACAAACTACCATCAGAGAATACTATAAACACCTCTACGCAAATAAACTAGAAAATCTCGGAAAAAAAAATGGATAAATTCCTGGACACATACACCCTCCCAAGACTAAACCAGGAAGAAGTCGAATCCCTGAATAGATCAGTAACAGACTCTGAAATTGAGGCAATAATTAATAGCCTACCAACCAAAAAATGTCCAGGACCAGACTAATTCACAGGAGAGTTTTTCTAAAGAAGACTAAGCTAAGCTTTACTGAACTAAGCTTATAGGGGAACTTCTAAAGAAGACAATGAAGTCTTCTGCTTTGTAAGTCTTTGAGTGGCTCACTCCTCATGGGAGTTCATTGGCAATGTCCATCAGGGCTTTTGCATTGACCTGCATGCTCATTACCTAGCCACAGACTACCCAAAGCACCAAGCAGTAATCATTCCATGCCTTGCTTGTATTGTGGTGGGAAGAAGGAAATGTTCAGATGATAACTAGATCAGCTGCCAAAGTATTTTACCAACTACAAACAAATAAAAACCAACTTCCTCCTATCGCGCATCACTTGAAAAAACAAGTAAACTCCCTGATAGAGGAGGTAATAAGCCTTTCCAACCTTAGGAAGCCCAGGACATCTCTTATCCTCATCCTGAACCCTTGCTTTCTCCTGTAAACCTAGGAAACGCACCTGGCTCTGGTGTAGCAGAATAGGACCATCAGCAAGTCTCTTTGTAAGGTAGAATTCTAGCTCTGGTCACAAAGGTTGTTTAATCCAGATGCATTGACGATGTTGTTTCTGGCCTCTCTGATGCTGGGGTGCTTATATCCACCTATATTCAGGGGCTCTGGAGTCCTGGATCAGGAAACCCTAATGCCAAGAGCCACTGAAGTTGGCTCATGGCCTCTTAAATAAGCAAGACTTAGTGGACTGCTCTGTTTGTGGGTTTTTTTCTTTTTTGTCTCGGAGCCACTCCTATGTGTTACCTTCATGGGACAGTTATTACCAAATCAGATTTTTTTTTTCATCAGTTCTGGTTAGTTTCCTGGACATCAGCTTGACCCAATCAGACCTCAAACCAGAAAGCCCTATTAAACAAGACAATTAGTTCCTTTCCAAGAGCCCTTCCTTCTAGATTTCTTTCTTACCTGAGCATGTTTTTTTTTTCTTTCCCCTAATTGCCTAGTGACTGGAAAATCACTGAGTCTAGACTTTCTCTTCTACTTTTGCCCAGAATACCACCCTGTAGCTTTCCCCTTGATTGTCAGCTCACTCAGTCTGGCCGTTAGTTTACCCTCAAGAAACATCGGGGCACCTTGAATCCACAAATGCAATATACTTGCTACAAGAAACAAAGAGCAGGGTCAAGTATACTAGGTGAGATCTAGTATAGGTGAGATCCTGACTCATTTTATTTTACTCAGATGAATGAATCAGGAATGCCGAACATCTGTAGGCCTGGAAAACACAGCTGTCAAAAATTGTAAGGTGTGTAGGAGTCGTTCAGAAGTGGTATACAAGATGTGGGTGAGGGTTCAGAGGCAATGTCCATCTGGATTCTAAGACTGACCTGCACATTCATTACGTATCCACAGACCACCCAAAGGACCAAGCAATAATCACTCTGGAACCATGATTAAAGGGTGTGTGACTGGTCATTTATGGCAGAAGCTGGGATCATCATACAGTTGAACTCAGTCTCTGTTGACTGTATATCATTACATTAAGTAATACTTTTTTTGGCAATTAAATAAAGTAACATTCAATAAAAAGATAAGTGCTGACTGGGGAACTTAAGGAAAGCATTTTTAATGTTAAGAATTGCTTAAGCATTCTCTTTTAGAAAACTCTTGGAAAGAGAGATGCATACATTAGAGTAAGTTTGAAATGGCCTCCAGCCTGCAAGTCAGGCTGAAAATATAGATGATCACTACTGTTTTCCCTCTGTCCACCAGAAATTTCACTTGTCAAAACAAGAAAAAGATATGACTTTATCATTGTGGTAAGTGTAAAATGAACTAGGAGCTGTGATTCACCCTATACACATCTCTCTTATAAAATAGTCATGGATTCTCAAAGCAAGATGGCTGTTTCCTTTAAAAAAAAAATAGATACATAGACTGATTAACAAATGATTATTAATTAGTCCCAAGCAACAAGCTTATTTCCTATAAGGACCAGTCAAAAGCTTTCCTCCACAGCCACAGGCTGCACCACCAATCCAGCTGTCCACCTTGCAATGCACGTAGCACCAGTCAAATTTCAGTTGGGTTGAGAAGCAAATCCATCCTCTTTTCTAGTTAAATATCTCATAGGTTGCATCCTACCCGTGATGGTAGGATGGAAAAGATGGCATTTTTGTTTCCTGGAAAATAATCAGTAATTCTACTTACCCCTCAAGCTTCCAATGGTCTCATTCAAAAGTTTATTGGAAGGGAGATTTTGCCGAGAAAATATTGCATTTCATATTCCATGTGATTTTCAAGTGTTCATGTTTGACATTGCCAAGTAAGAAACAATTTTAACGTGCCAATGCTAATGTGAAAACGTAGGCCAAGGTCTCAGGGATGGCAACATAGCTTGAAGGCTGTGAAACATGTCTGCTCTGTACTTCTCACTTCAGGTGAAGTTCAAGTGTGAAAAATCTTGTTTATTATACTGGCTATAATAGCATTATCAAAGTCAAACATTCAGCTGAGTATCTACATTCTGAGGAATGACTACTTTGTAATAAATTTATAGGTTAGACATTTTATTTCATTTTAGGTTAATAGAAATGGGCACAAATATATCCTTCATGTGTCAACTTTATATATAACCGATTGCAAATAAAACATAAATCCACTTTAGACATCTCCTAGTGTGTTTATTTTTATTTTTTATTTTGTTTGAGACAGAGTCTCACTCTGTCACCCAGACTGGAGTGCAGTGGTGTGATCATGGCTCACTGCAGCCTTGACCTCCCTGGGCTCAGTTGATTCTCCTACCTTAGCCTCCCGAGTAGCTGGGACTAAAAGCATGCACCACCACAACCAGCTGTTTTTTGTATTTTTTGTAGAGGTGGGGTTTCTCTATTTTGCCTAGGCTGGTCTTGAACTCCTGGCCTCAAGTGATCTGCCTGACTTGGTCCCCCAAAGTGCTGGGATTACAGACGTTAGCTACCACTCCTGGGCCCTAGTGGGTTTATTAATGAAGTACATTAGAAAGGCCCTTTCTAAAACTTTCCCATGTATTTTGGACCCAGAAAGGAGCATTATACTAGGGCACTAAGGTAGTCTGACTACCACGAAGTCTTGGGAAGTTGAAGGGCACTCTTTCAATCCCTAAATTCACTTCTTTAAAGAGGCCCATCTAGTCTCTGACTTTGGGGAGAAAAGAGATTGTCTGCTGAGAGTTTGCCTGCATGCTGGAACAGATGAAAACTTTTTTCCCATCCCCACCCCATTTCTAAAACAGCATGAGCAAGTTTTCATCTATACGGTTTCTTTATCTTAATGGAAATGAAACTCTTTCATTAAATCCTGCAGAGGTGTGAAACCTGAGTTCTACCATACATGATGTAATCAATATTGGGCAGAATTATTTGGGAAATGTTGAAAGGGAGAGAGGAAACCCTAACCTGCCCCCCTTTTCCCCCTAATTTAATAAAGTTGCTCAGCCTTCTGAGCCCAGTGTGGTTTTCTTGAATTGCACAGCTGTTGCACAGCTGGGAACAACCTAGATCAATGCTGATCTTTAGCTAGAATGAAACAAAGGACTCGGTAGAATGAAAAGTTAAGTGCCCAGCCACTTGGACCGTCTTTGGGTATATTCCTCTCCATGGAAGGCAAGAAGCCTAAAGAAGATGTACTGAACATTAAAGGAAAAAGAAAAATCTTCAAACAATTGGCTTGGGAACAGACACATAAGAAAAACCACCAGAAAGCTACTGTATTTCTCATCTTTCACCCATCAGCATGGAATCAGATTCTTTTTGGAGGATTTTGGACTGGGAGCACATGCTGAGACCCGAAGTAGGAGCTGTGTTATTTTGCAGGCTCCCACCTCACCCCACCTAGACTAATGCTGTAGGTTGCAGTGGGTAGGAAAGAATTAGGTCATTCTAGTCTATTTTTTACCATTTTCATTCCTCTTGCTCATTTCAAACAGCCAAGTCTCCTCCAAGCCTTCAGGTTCCTGAATCTTTCCTTTGCCTTTTATTAGGGCTAGAAGGATCGTTAAAGTTGATAGGAAGTAAATACATATTGGACTGATTTCAGTTACTGGTGTTGATGAAGAGAGTACCAATCCAGATATTTCTTCCACCTCTGAGTTTTTTCAGCATTTTCATTTTTTAATATAATATAATATAATATAAATATAAATAGGGCCCTATTTAGCAGAAGAGGAAATAAGTGACAAATTATCTTATTAAATGTTTTAGTTCCTTAGTGAAAGTTTACATACAGATCAGTTATTGTTATTATATAACACAGTTTAGATATATATGAAATCTAAAACATGAACATGTTTGATAAATAATGGATCACATTGCATGTTTTTTGAAAAGCTCTGAATTCACTCCTTTCAGACAAAGAAATTAAGTCCAGTTACCTGGGAGATAAGAAGCAGTCATGCTGGACTTGCCTTAGCTGCCAGCCCACTGTGCATGATCATTTTGAAAGTTGCTCGATAACTTGCTGCTGTTGTTTTCCCATTGGAGAGGAAATCAAGTGCCTGCCTGCTTCTCACATTCCCGTCAGAGGGCAGGAGGTACAGCCAACTGGACCAATACTTTTTCTCCTTGGCCAACTGTTCCAGCCAAGGATCCCTGCATGGCTCCACTCACCGTTTCAGGTTAACCCATTATCCACACAGCAACTTGACTTATTTCATGCTCTGGCTAATAGACTCTGACTGCTGTTTCTACCTTTACTAACTCTTCTGGGTGTGGCTTCTTTCTTGCCATTTCTGTCTAAACAAATTTCTGGTCTTAAACCCTACCATCGATCCTATCCTGCCGACGCCTGCGCTAGATAATTTTGTTCGCCTCCCAAGCATCCCTCCTCCTTCTCCCACCCACATAACCTTTTTTCCTGTTGGGGAATTTGCCTGTCTCCTCTTCTCTGTGTGAGTTTGCTCACTGTTGTCCCTAGCTCTACTTTTAAGGGTAAGGCCTGATTGGCTCAAACCAATAAGTTTAATTGTTAAGGGATTAAAGAATGAGCAGAAAAGAGAGAGACAAGGGAAAGTATTTGATGGAACACCTGTGAAAGAAAAACTTGTCCATATTTTCCTGGAGATACTGGGGAGAATGCTTTCTTTTTCCTTCTAGATGGGACAAGGACCGAAGTGCCTGGACATCTGCTAGCAGCCACTTGGGACTCTAAGGGAAGAGCCTTTGAAGAATGAAACCAACACCAAAGAGGCAGAGCTGACAAGGACAGAGAAAGAAACCAGATCCTGGTTACAGTCTCAGGGCTGCTGCTTATTTAGGAGACATTGAAATGGTTGAAATGGACAGATGAGGAAGCCCCAAAGAAGGCAGTAGCAGTGAGAGAAATTAAGGGAGTAGACTTCATAGAATGTGAACATGAGAGAGGGAGCTATTGAAGATGCAGGGGGAAAAGATTCATTCTTAGAGTAAGGTTTTGATCTAGTAGGGGTGGATAGGGTCCAGGTTATTGGTAGAGGGCTAAATTGTGGGTAGGGAGAGGTCTACTACTACTCCAAATAAGGGAGGAAAGCAAGAAAAAATAGGCGTGTTGATAAATCCACAACTAGTTTGATTTTCAGTTTGCACTAAGATACTGCACACTTTAGCTCAATCATTTATTCGTTTACCCATTTAACTACTACTTATTGCCGAGTATTGAGTTACATGCTAGGCATACAAAATGGTTCCTTCATAATCCTTCTTCCCACAATTAGCTATGTCAAGCTGAAATTTCTGTGAAGATTTGGAACCTTCCAGAAGGTGTACTTGCATATTGTATCCTATTTTCCAAATTCGAAATCAGCTCCAAGCTAGTCATACTAGAATTTCATGCATTTCTCTTAGAGACACATTTAAATTCCTTCAAAGCCTTAGAGACTGAACCCAATGCTTTAAGTATAGATTTTGGATCACAACTCCATTGCCTCTTTTGTTAATGTAATGTGAGGCCAACATCTCAGCAAAGGGGCCCCATGGTTTTCTTCCCTAAAAGTAGCAAATCCCCAATTCCTCAGACTTTGCACTAGCCAACTTTGCCAAAGTTCGCAAGATCTGCAGTTAGGCAGCAATTTCTGGACATCACATTGTTTTTAGACAATGTCGAGCCCTGAAGGGTGGAGAAACAAGAATGCTTTTTCAGTGGTCTTGTTTGCAAGCCTTTGATGTTTCCTCTAAGTCATATTGTGTCAGTGGAAATGTTGGTCTGAGGCGAGTCTGGCAATTCTTTCAAAATGCACAAATGCTGAGTGTATGTGTTAATGGCTTCAAGCAATTAAAATAATGTTTAAAATAATTATAAGTAGCAGCTCATTAAAGCAAGGAGGCTGAGGGCCCGGATGGACACTGGCTTGTAGCTGGGCTGGGACAGTGTTGTGAAAGGGATGCTTAGGTCAATGGAAGTTCCTGCTGAGAAAATTCTGGTGTAATCTAAATCATCTGCTGCCTCTGTGGTGCAGATGCCCCTGAAAATGGACCATTAGACATTTACTGGGGAGAAACATGGTCCCTTAGGAAAAGGACAATTAAACACAAATGCAGGAATGAGCATATTAAATGTTTAACAAAACTAAAAACTAAAATTAAAAAAAAAAAGCCCAATAAAGTGATTTCTTCAAACTAGAAACCTACAGACATTGAAGCTCAGTGCCCATAATATTAAGCCAAAGCAAATTCTCCAAGGGTATGTTGAGCAGGTAGTGAGCTGATGGAGAATAAAAGAAGCTTCCAGAAACCGTGCAACCAAGGAAGAAATGGGCGGATTAAGATGTAAGCATATTAAGATGATAAGAAATTCCAGCATCAGAAGGAATAAAGGACTCTGTCATTAAAATGAATTAGAGATTAATCGAAATGAAACTTAAGAAGACTGAGCCTGTTGATCTGCTATCAGTGGGGCTTGTTTTAGCAGGGAATTTCAGGGGATTTATCACAAGATAATATGGATAAAAAGTTGCTCTTAAGTCTTTAAAGGGATACAACCAAATAAAGTAATCTTGCAAGATGACTTTCCTTTTACAACGACCCATATTCAAGACAAAAATATATATATATGCATAAGAATATTGTATCTTTTGCAAATAAATATGCAAAATATATCATCTTTGTGCTTCATTTTTCTCTAACTCTGGGGAAAAAATCAATTTTGGTCTCTTTCTTTGAGAGAACCAAATCTAAATTTGAGCAGCACTTCTTGCCAAATAAACTCATCCTTTTAATTATGTTAGAAGTTAGAAGGACACACAGAGGGGAAAAAAAAAACATTTTCAAATTTTTTCTTTGCTTGCTCCAATCAGTTCAGATCTTTCCCATTTTAAGACAGCAGCAAGAACTTGAATATTCAGAAACCCAACTTCACCAGAAGCTTGAGTTTCTGAATTCACAACGATGATTATAGGCAATTATAGCCTTTATCTTTTTCCATTAATAGCATAAAGTAGCCAGTTAAAAAAAAAAAAAAAAACTAAAAATCTTACATGGCTTTCTTATTTCCTCTTTATGGAATTGACTACCATGTCCTTTTGCTTTCTACTTATTTAGCTGTCTCTTCAGAGGACAGACAGTGAACTCGGATTCAACTTTTGTTTACTTTTGTCTCAGTGAAAACAATGGGGTCTTCTTGTGATAACTTCTTTTTATCTTCAAATTTTAATATTTACAATGAGTTTTTGCTACATGTCTTTCCTGAGAGTGGACTACACACTCCATGCTTTCACTTTCCTGGGTTAACCATCAGGGATCTGGTCCCCAAGATCCTTGCTCAGCTCTTAGAGGCACCAGCAGAGGCCGACCTAAGGCTGGAGTGTTCTAAGATATGACAGTCCTCTTTGGAGTCCTTGCTGACCTTCCAAAGGGTTTACTGCAGAGAAAAAGCCAAGTCAGAGACCAGTAAAGGCTCTTCAAATCAGACAGCCTGTCAAGACAGGGTCAGAGTACCAATGGCTCTAAATATAATAAGATAGTGACTTTTATGTAACTGGAGGAGCTACTTTGACCAGGAGTTCCCTCCTGCTTCTCCTGCACCCCAACAGGTTCTGGAGAGTCCTACAGTGTTGGCTGTTGGGTTTCAGCTCTTGACACCCTCCAGAACGCAGGAGATAGCTTACCATAATGGTTAGGAGCACAGGCTTTGGAATGAAGCGGGCCTGAGAACTAGCCTTTCCAAAAGGGCTCCTGGAGTCTACTGACCTACCAGCCTGAATGTACCCAATCTCAGAAGGTAAGCCGGTTGGGACCTGGTTAGTACTTGGATGGGAGTCCAAAGAGGGCTATTGAGACTCATAGAAAAGCCTCAAATTCCACAGCTCCGAATTCCCAAGAGCTGGGTGTTTTGAAAAACAAAACACCTGAAAGAATAGGAGCCTTCAACTGATGACAGAAGACAAACTTATAGAAAAGAAAATTGGTAAAATGTTCAATGGCCTGTCTGCATAGACCCAACAAAGGTTGACAGAGCTGGTAGAGGAGGAGCTAAGGAGAGAGCAAAGGCAGCTAAAATGTGGCCTCTTCCCTGTGAAGGGGTGCTGCTCCCTCCTACTAACCTGAGGAGGAGGTGGGGTCTGGACAATAGAAATCTCAGACAAATGGTCAGGTGACTCACTGCCTTGGAACTTGAAAGGGCAACAGGCCTTGTAGAGAAGCCTTTCATGTCAATATGGGTTGTGGGTTTAGAGAAGGATTGACAGCCACCGGTTCTAAGCAGAAAAGGCTAAAAGATGGGTGTGGAAGTGGCTGAGAGCATATGGTACAGGAGACATCTTAGTAGGGCTGTAGACATAGAGATTGCCTGTGGACTGGATGTGGTCGTGTCCTCACTGAATGCCATGTAAGTCTCTGCCAGCCAAGAGGAAAGGTGAGGAGAGGCCAAACCTTAAGACACTGACTTCAAAGCCAAAAGGACTGAGACATTACCATGGTGTCTGAATGTACCTGAGTATAGCTGGATTTTGTCAGTAGACTAAATGGCGGCTTAAAAGGTAATTTAAGCTCATTAATAGAAAGATCATCAAATTTATAGCTTTTATATACCTAAGTTTGTGGCTTGCAAATTTTGCACTTGGTAAAAGATTTAGTACAGTGAACCTTTCAGTTTGGGCAAAGGAGTCACTAAGATTTAACACACTTGATAATCAGGACTAAAGATTTGTGGTAAAACAAACAAACAAAAAAAAACAGAAAGGGAGCTTGGGGAGTGGAGTGACTCAATATTCAGTGAGAAAAAATGATGTTTTATTCATTTATTTAGATACAGGATCTCACTGTGTCTCCCAGGTTGGAGTATAGTGGTGGAATCATATCTCACTATAGTCTGGAACACCTGGGCTCAAAAGATCCTCTGGCCTCAGCCCCCTGAGTAGCTAGGACTATAGGCATGTGCCAGCATGCCTGGCTAGTTTTTAAATTCTAATTTTGTAGTGACAGGGTCTTGCTATGTTGCCCAGGCTGGTCTTGAACTCCTAGTCTTAAGTGATCCTCTTGCCTCAGCCTTCCAAAGTACTGGGACTATAGATGCATACCACCACATCTGGCCAGAAATGAGGCTTTGAATTTAAGAGACAACCATGAAGAAAGAAAAGAAAGCATGGCTTCAAGATACGTACCAGATATTAAAAGAATTCAGAAACCGATTGAGTGTAGAGTGCAAAATGAAGGGACAATTCAAAGATTGAAAATTCCTGAGATCCTGGAGCAAAGGTGGAATCATCAAGGAAGTACAGAAAAGCAAGTGATGATATGGGAGATTGGGGAGTGGAGTGACAAATGGAGTGATGGGTTTGTCTTACAAATAATTCATCTGGTGTTTTTACATAAATCAACCAATAATCAAGATAGCCATGTGAGAAAAACAATTTTGTAGTTGCAAAAATGGAAGTGCCGACTTGTTCACGAATGTTCATAGCAGCACTATTCATAAAAGTCAAAAAGTGGAAACAACTCAAATGTCCATCAATTCAGCCATAAAATGGAATGAAGTACTGGTGCATGCTAGGACATAGATGCACCTTAAAAACGTTACGTTAAGTGAAATAAGCCAGTTATAAAATGTCATATATCGTATGATTCCACTTATATGAAATTCCCAGGATAGATAAATCTATAGAGACAGAAAGTAGATTAGTGGTTTCCGGGGCCTAGGGAGGAGGATTTGCGGAAATGCAAGTAGCTCATGTGTACAGGATTTCTTTCAGAGGGGATAAAAATGTTTTAAAATTGATTGTGGTAGTGTTTGTACAATCCTGTGAATATTCTAAAAAACATTGACTTTACACTTAAGTGGATGAATTGTGTGTTATACTAATTATATCTTAATAACCTTTTTTTTTTGTTTTCTCTTTTCCTTTTTCAGAAAAAAAAATGGATTTGCAGAAAGCCTAAGAAGCTTGTTCAAGCTGATGCAACTAGTGAAGGGGTCTAGGCTTGTTCAAAGCTGAGCACATAGATGCTAAAAAAAAAAAAAAAAAAAAAAAAAAAAAAAAAAAAAAAAAAAAAAAATTCAGGTCTGACTCAAATTGCATCATTTTTGAGACAGATTGGGTAGGCATTTTCCTTTGGCCTACTTTCAATGCATACTTGGCCAAAGTTGGTATTCAAATTTAAATTCAAATCTACAACTACATAGACTTGTTTCTATTGTTTCTAGTAGAATGTCATAAACTCAATTCCGTAGAGGTAAACAGATGTAAATCTAGGTTAAGAATGCTTTGATAAAATAAATTAAATTATGTATTAGTCCATTCTCACACTGCTACAAAGAACTGTCTGAGATTGGGTAATTTATCAAGGAAAATTATTTAATTGACTCACAGTTACGTAGGACTACGGAGGGCTCAGGAAACTTACAATTATGACCTAAGGGGGAGCAAACATGTCCTTCTTCACATGGCATCAGGAAGGAAAAGGCTGAGCAAAAGGGGGGAAAGTCCCTTATAAAACCATCAGATCTTGTGAGAACTAACTCATTATCGCAAGAACAGCATGAGGGTAATGGTCCCCATGATTAAATTTCCTCCCACCATGTCCCTCCCATGACATGTGGGGATTTGGGAACTAAAATTCAAGGTGAGATTTGGGTGGGGACACAGAGCCAAACTATGTCAAATGATTAGATTTTTTTTAATGGTCAGAAAAAAAGAAGTTGCAAAACTTTGGCTCCTTTATGAATCACATACTATAGAGAGTAGAATGTCAACACTAGGCTAGATAGCATGGATGGAGCCCCAAGTTTCTCTTGTGGTAGACAATCAATCTAAGGCAGAATGTGGTTCAGTGTCTTGCCCAAAGCCAACTGGGGCACTGAGCTGCTGTTGGAAAAAAAGGCCAAAGATCTTTTTAAGGTATAGTGCTTTGACACCATGTTACTGGGGGATGTTTCAAAGATTTTCTGAATTGCTGACAACAGGTTTTTAACTCAGCTCAGAAAACGACACCCTGATTCAGAATTTGTGAAAAAAGTGGTTAATACAATTGTATTATTCAAAAAGAGCAAAGGAAATTCCAGTCCTAGAAATGCAAAAGATTAATAGATTCTCTATATCCCATAGTTGTTTTCATTTCCTATACAGTAAAACCATCTTGAAACACTAAACCCTAAACATAGTCTGTACATGACAGCAAAGAAACTTTTAGAAAAAGAATAAATTGCTGAATGCAAGTGCAGACTGTAATTTCTTGACATGGAATGGAAGCAGATGTGCCCAACTTAACATATCGTTATTAAATTCACTTCCAAGTGGCATTTTATTCTCTTTTTGTAGGAGGGAGGTGTCTTGGCACAAAGCTTTCCTTTCTCTTAATCAAACAACCCTCTTTTTGTATATGCTATGAACAGTTAGAGTTGGGTCATGCATTAATTGTGAATAAAGGTTTAAGCTATAGACCTAAGTTCAGGGTGTTGTCTCTGCTACATGTGCTTTTACGATGAGGCTGTTAAATAAGCTGGACCACTCCTTCGAAGCAGTAGGATGTGACAGCATGTTGTACCTTTAGCGTCCTCTAGCACCATTTATTAAACTATAACATAAAGTTGCAAAAGGTGAGTATCTATCAATTATCTATCTATCTATCTATCTATCTATCTATCTATCTATCTATCTATCTATCTATCTATCTATCATCTGTTTATCTATCTGTCATGGGTAGACCACAAGGCTAAGCATGCTGGCTACACTATCACTGATCGAAGTGCAATGCAAGTGAGGCATCTTCCCCACCGTGCTGGAACAGAGGAAGTGCAGCTCTGAGAGGTTCAGGAACTTGCCTGTAGTCACAGTTGGGAAGTGGGAAAGGTGGAATTGCAAAGCTCTGACTACAAAGCTGGAGCACTCTCCACTACATGTGAAAACTTACAGCCTATCCTATGTACCCATTCAGTTTACAGGAGAAACTGTAGTGACGGAAGTTAAGGAACTACCCAACATGAGATTACCTGAGGTTGGGGGTGAGGGTGAGACATCCACGTGGTCTCACCTGGAGGCTGATGATGGGGAGGCAAAAAACTTTGAAGTGGCTGAGAAATGTCACTTTTCAAACAAGTGAAAATGCTGGAACTCCATGTTTGTGGATTTGTTTTGAAGTCTGTTCCTAGTCTAGTAGAGGGGAACTCCTAGGATTCTCTATAGAGCATTCTCAAGCACCTGTCAGGGAGAGAAGCAAGTCATATGGTGACCAGGGAGCCTAACTGCAGGGAGACCTGAGTATCCATTCCAACTGGCCCATGGGAGCATCAACTTCTTTATCCATGAATCTTGCTCTTACCTTCTTACATAGAACCTTCTGTAATTTCGGCAAGAACCTTGGCCTTGTCCTCAGGATCCCTAGTTTGTAGATTGGGTGCCTGTTGTATACTACCTCTGTGACTTATGGGATGTGACCTCACTTCTCTTGTACTCAGTTTCTTTATCTGTAAAAGAATGTTCTCCTCTCCTGTAGACATGTCCTTTTGTATCAGGTATGACCCCCAACTCATGTTTCTAACACGGAAGAAGTTTTGAACTGTTCCATTCTAGGTCCTTCAAATACTTTTCTGTCATATGCTTGTGATCATGGATTTGTGGGGCTGGGAGACTGGCAGGAAGTCTATGACTAGAGACCTTTGAACAAAGCAGGGGTCAGCACACCAGGTCTGCTTTTATATAGATCCTTTGAAGACCATACTCTAATATTCTGAGCTGCATATGAAATACAGGCCAATGGGACTGGGGCCTAAAATGGTGATATATGAACACTTAAAAATATACAAGTCACTCAAAGGAATGGTTCAAATGGCTAATAAATTTGGAATGAATACAAAGAAATACTTTCCCATGCAGAGTGTGGTTGACCTGTGGAATTCGCAGCTGCAGGAGGTAATTGAGTCAAATGCCGTGGGTGGATTTCATAGAGTTGGTGTGGCAGACAGCTGCCGAGGCGATGCAAATTGTGCTGTTAAAATTATGCTCTGGTTAGACATTCACCATCGTAGCAAGGGGGCAGAGTCTGTAGGACTAGAGCTACCTACACAAATGGGGTAGCAGCTATTTTTGCTGAAGAGCCTTTTATTTTTCCAAAGTAGATTCTTACATCACTTCTCTGAAGTAAAAAGTAAAGAAGAGGGTGGTTAACGTGAACTCCTCTAGATGAACGTGTATCAAAAGAGAGGCACATTTGTAGATTTTTTTTCTCAAAAAGAAAAATGATGCACAGTTTCTTTTTATCTTAGGTAAGTTGAGCTCTCATGGGATCACACATTTTCAACTAAACTTTCCAAACCGAAGGTTCTTCAGAGCAGCCTGATCTATTTTCCTAGCTGGTTCTGTGAAGACGGAAACACAGAGCTCTTTTTGTCTCTAAGTAATTCTGATGGCTCACTTGACCTTGAACGGGATGGCTGAAAGCATCTTCAGAGGATCCTGGTCCTCCAAGCCCACCTTGCATCTTCAGGAATCTTCCAGCAGTTCTCTGGGATTGTTGCAGCTCTTGGATTATATATATGCAAACAAAGAAAACAGCAAGGGTCTAGAATTTTAACATATTTTCCTTCAGGGCTGGACAGATGCATCTAAATCACAGGTCCCAACATTTTGCTTTGTGGATGAAGCTTTGGTGTTCATAATAATACCACCACTCTTCTCTCTGTCTTCTTATTCTTGGCCCTTGTCCCCTCATTCTGAAATCCTGGCATCAGCAACTCTTCAGAGGCAGTGGCCCAGGTTATTGACACTCATCATTCCGGCTAGACATGGGTTGTGGTTGAAAGATAAAGGGAGTGTAATGATGATAACATGACTCTCTAGAGGACTTTGAGGAACCTCAGGCAAAGGCTTTGGGGTGACACCAGCTTGCAGGCTGCAGAAAGCCTGGATGCTGACATTAGCACCTGGGTCCAAGTTGTAAAGCCCTGTAGAGACTTATGTTTTATAAAATGAACACTAATCCTTTTGACTGGTACAAGAAGAGCCCACATTGCCTAATCCTGTGAAATAGGGCTCTTTAGCTCAAGGGAAAAGTAGAATTCAACATGCGTGGTTTTGGTCTCTCTCTCCTGTCTCCTCTTTCCCCTCTCCCCTCTCTCCTCTCTCTTCTCTCATTCCTCTCTCCTCTCCCCTCATTCCTCTCTCCTCTCTCTCTCTCTCTCTCTCTCTCTCTCTCTTTGTGTGTGTGTGTGTGTTTGTGTGTGTGTGTGGCTGCAGTAACAGAAATCTGTATTCCCTGGGTGCAAAACCAGAGAAGCCTTGTGAAAAACTAAAGAACCCCAAAGACAGATGATGGACAAACCTGCCGTCATTTTGGGTCTGTCAAAGTTTCAGCTCATTCGCATGTTTCTGAGTCAGTAAAACCAAAAACATATTTTTCCAAACACATTTCCACCCTCCCATCATTTTTAAAATCCTGTGTAATTTAAGGGAAATTCAATCCATATGCTTTTGATTTGTTTACACTTGTATCATCAAAATATGATTTTAAAGAGCTTGTGGAGATCCCAAAAGGCTCCTCAGCCTTTTAAATGAGCCTTTTAAAGCTTTTTTTCCCCTCTTAGTAACAGGAGGTTGCATGTTGCCAAGGGTAAATGAACTTGAAAATGAAGAGGTTTGTGCTGGGCTCAGAATTTTAAATCTACCACTTCTGCTTGGGGTTTAAATTGTAAAATTGGCTTCTGGAGGCTGTCTTCCCTCAGCACTGTTACCTGTCGGGAGACTAACAGGGGACTTGCAGCGTAACAACCGTAATCACCAGAACAAGGGGCCAGAGAACTTCTTCCGAAACAATCAAAGAGATAAGACAAGGATAAATTTTCTTTCATTTCCTTTAAAAAAAAAAGAGTGAAAGAAAAAATGAAGGAAAGAAAAAATAGAAAGAAGGAGAGGAAATGAAGAAGAAGGAAGAAAAGAGGGAAGGAAGGAAGGAAAGAAGGAAGGAAGGAAGGAAGGAAGGAAGGAAAGAGAAGCAAAGAGAAGGAAAAAAAAGCCCATCTCTAACAAACCAAGTATCCCATTCTGCCCAGGCAAAATGACAGTGTAAAGTTGTCCCAAGAAATTAATGGCATTGACCATATTTTCCTATATCTTTGAGATCCTTAAACTGTTCTTCACAAAATCCTCTGTATTGCATGGGATCATTGACTCTTGGTGTTGAAAGGGAAACTTTATCTATTTTAACGATGAAAACTGAGGGTGGGTTTACACAATTAGAGAGTGGCCACAGTGGGAATAGAACTGTTTCCTGATTCTTGCTCATTCCACCTCTCTTTCACCCTCATGCCCATTTTACAGATGATAAAATGTAAGTAAAGAATAGGGTGCTACATCTTTATGAGCAGGGACTACCTTTTTATTCCATCTTCTCAGGATCCCAACACTGTCTGGCACTGTGCCTTAGCATACAGGATGAGGTCAATGATTATCTGTTAGGAGAATAAACAATTAGATCCATATAAACTAGATGAAAAATTAAGAAGAATGAAGTACACACACACACACACACACATTCTTAGGCATTAATAATTTGATTTTGCTTGAATTATTCGAGTCTCTTTTCTCTCTCTGGTTGTCCTGTCTAGCCCATCACCTGACTTTGTCAGATATTTCAGGCCCAAACATTTCCAGAATAACATCATCAGTCAGTTCTTCTTTCATATCTGAAATTGGTGTCTTTAATTCTGCAACTCAAAGAAATGGAAGAGAATACAAAACAGAACAAAAGTCTTTTAATCACTTACAAATTTTTCTAGCATGATGATCAAATGTGCCCCATCTGGTATGTACATGTCTCTGACTTTCTCATGGAGGAAGTGCTGGGACCAGAGCACAGAGCAAAACCCTCAACCTGTGATTTCTACATTGGCAAAATGCAAAATAATTAGTCAAAGTCTGTGAACTAGACGTGTTCACAAATTTGTCCCTATGTTGAGATTTCCAATTTCAATCCAATGTCTTTTAACTGATGGCTTCTACCCATTTTTGTTAGGCACATTAGACGTATCAAAATAATGTATACAAACACTAACCATTCACCTTAGAAAGTAAGTAGAAGATGTGAGTACAATTTTTACTTTTTTATTTCAGGTTCAATGCCAATGACAATAAAATTCCTAAAAGCCTATTTAGTATGCCAGGTGAAATTTCCAGAATTTGGTGGAATATATCTGTCTTCCTACTGAGACATAGAGATATAAATATGTTCCTTCCACATGCCCATATAGACACGTGTTTACATGGAGTAACATCATTCTATAATAGGCTGTGGCCTGCCAGTAGCTGGCAGTTTCTTTGCATTTTAGGAGTCCTTCATGTAGGTAGTTGTGAATGGTTTTCCTCAGAAGACCAGAGGAAGCTGAGCACAACAGCAGGCAAAGAATATTGATCATAGAATCAGAGCTTGGTAAAAACTTTCATGCTTTAGAAGCAAGAACCTTGCTATACACAAATATTTGTCTTGCCACATCTTCTTTGATTTTGCTTTATTTTGAAATACTTTTATAGCTAGAAGGTTAGAGCTTATCTGGTTCAGTGTTTCTGCAAGGTCCTTAAAGATAAGCCTCACTAGAAGTCTAGGCTTCAATCCAGACCTACTAAGTCAGCATTTCCAGGGGAAAGGCCTAGCTGAGTGTCTCCAAAAACCCTGTAGGGAATCTGTGTCACCGGGAAGGAAAGACTGACTGGGTTCCTTGCATGCACCAGCTTCATGGCTGAAGTGGGTGAACACTGGGGCCCCTCATTCCTCTCTGTACTTTTTCCACTTTACCCACCCATGTCTTTGGTGAGCACAACTGGGCTTCGAGAAATATCCAAATCAGAATGTAGGAAGTCGAAAATTTGGACCTGTGTGTGCTTATCTGTGTCTTACATTTTCTCAGTCTTGATCTCCCCATCTGTAACATGCAGAGTTCAGAGGAGATTCCGAAGGCTTTTGCAGCTTTCCTGTTATAAGAAGAAACTGTAACCCTTACTGCATATACCATAAAAGCAGAGACTGCTTCTTATTGATCTTTGAATCCCCACACCTAGCACATAAAGATGCCCATTAAATGTCTATTGAAGAAGGAAAAAAAAAAAAAACAGCCCACAAGAATGTAGCATATCGAACTGGGTGGTCCACAAAACACAACTTTTTCCGTGGTTTTTTCATTTCCAGACTTTTACCTGTAACAGTGATTTTTATAAAAGTAAATCTGTTGTTACGGTGCCATAGTATTATAAATGTTCGTTACATACTTGGGTGTTTTGTTTCTCTGACACATCCATGAAATCTGTCTAGGTTTGAACCATTTAGAAATAAGCCACTCTCTTTAAGAATTCCTAGGAAATAAATCTCTTACCTTTTTCTCAAATGTCCAACTCCAAATACTCAAGCCTTTAAGTCACATCCTTTGTTTTCTTTAAAAACGGAACACAGATAAAACTGTTGTTTTCCATTTAGCATATTTTCAGATGTGCTGGGGAACAGACCATTTTGAGGAAAGTATGTTACAATTTAAAGTCTTACAATTTAAAAATTCATTTAAAAAAATCCGGGAGGCCAACCCATCCTCTGTGAGGCTGCTATTAATTTAAACCTCCTGTGTGGACAGAACACAGGTGCAAGGCTTTGAAGAAGTCAGGAAATGAAGCGATGGAAGACATCAGGCTCTGGCCTAAACCATCACTTCATGACTTGCAAGATGACTGAAGCAGGGGCTGGAGCAAAGGAGAATCGTATGTGGGTGTAATTTTTCAGGTAAAGCTAGGAGGTCGGTAAGGATGCTTTTCTGCATCTGGTCCACATTTGATGGCTTCACAGGATGATAGAGGGAGTGGGGCGCCCCACAGAAGGGGTGAGAAGGGAGCACAAGAGGCAAGCCTGCCTGGATAGCTAAGGAAGCCCCAATTCAAGCTCTCCATTTGCTTACTCTCTATCATTTTACAGAGGATGTGAAACTCCCCAGTGTTGCAGCCTCTGGCACGTTCTTCACCCGTATTTTGAGAAAGAAAGGCAATCAAGAAAGCAAAGAGTGCTAATGTGTGACAGTGCACAGACTTGGGGAGGGAACCCTTTTTCAAAAAAATACATGGTCAAGTGCTGTGATGATTTGAGCCCTTTTCAGGGTTTTAAGTAAATGGCTAGAAATGAAATTGTTACCACCAGGGTTGTATCAGAAAGCCAAAATTCATGACTTGTGACTGGGTTCATTATATGACCTGTGGGGGTGTTACTTGCGAGGGATACTGTCAAGCGCACTCCCAGGGGAAATCAGCACTCACAATGAGACTTCCCAGAGACCACTAGTTTATTTCAGACATAACCTCTCCTAGGCAGCGATGCAAATGAAGGTTCAACCAACTCAACAACTCACGGTCAGGGAGATGCCCAAGTAAGTTCTTTGACTGAACATCTGAAGGGCGCTGCTTGGCCCCAGAAAACAAGGCATCTTATCTCCATTTCCAACCTCTCTCCTATTTTCCCACATAGCCCTGACCTCTCTTCTGTTCATTTTCCATTTCCAACCACTGGAATTAACGTGTTTGCCTGTGTACATTTCCAGTGATTGCATTCTATTGATCATTCTGTTCTCTCTGGTATATTACAAGTTCCTAAAGGGGAAAAAAATGCCTATCCTCCTTTTATTTGTACCCAAGCATTGGGTAACTTACAAAATGTCCTATAGTTGCTGACTTGACTGATAAGAAAATCTTGTTGGAGTGGAGAATCTGTTTGATTGAGGCACATCTTTCAGAATGTATCACAGGAATACTCTTGTATGAATGCCCTGAGTGGGGCCATGAGTTGCAGGTCTGTTGACAGATCGTCCAGAAAAATAAATAAGGGAAAAGTATTAAAGTTGAGAACAGGGATTAGGTTGAAGACACCTATGTATAGAGGTATTATTCTAGTTATTTGCCAGCTTTCTGTATAAAACTGATGGGATCGTGACTCAGTCACCTCTTAAACAACTGGTATAATGCTTTATACAAAGTAGGCAGTTTGTGAATATTTGTAGAATAGAATTTGGAAAATATGTGAATCACTTCAATGCCTATCGTAGCCACTGTCTCATTCATTTTCTCTGTCCACAAAATAGATCAAGATTAGACTGAATCTTCACTTGTCTATTTCAAAACCTGCGTCTGAGTCCACTGCCCTGTTCAAATGGGAAGATCTATAGACCTTGATAAAGTTGATGTCTGGAAACCTGTGTGTGCTCACCCAGCCCACCCTGTGAAATCATTCATATGATTCTTCACCTCTTCCCTGGATAGTAGGATCTTGGTGACAGAGGTCACCAACAGTCTAGTTACATGAGTGAAATGAAAAGCAGAGGCAAATAAAAATGCAGTGTACTCTCCCAGTGAAATGGACCAGAAGAACAATTGCAGGCAACATGAAATAATTCTTATTCTAGCTCTTTGGCCACTCAGGCTCCTAAACCTTCAGAAAAGTCAGAAAAAAGATTCTCAAGGAGAGAACAGAGGAGAGAAGGATGCCCTTCAGACAATCTGACAGAGCCAACGAGTTTTGCTGTAGATTATTAGAGTAACATGTATTTGGGAGGTAGTGGTACCAAGGAAAGCCCTTAAAAACAGAAATACTGTCCTTTGGAATTTAAAAAATGTTTTGCTTATTAGACAGATGAACAACACTCACAGATTAATAAGGGCTCCAGGTGTTCATTCCCTAATGGTTCACAAGCTTGGGGTTGGGGTCGGAAGACAAGAGAAAAAGAATGAAAATAATGGTCCACCCCTTGCACACATGAAAGTATCATGGGTTAGTTCTGTTTTCTGTGTCTAGGTGGCTGTCCTCTTCTTTTTGGGCTTCAGTAACTGGAGACACATGTTTTAGGTGCAAGACTGAATTTCACCTACTAGCAAATAGAAGGTTGCAGGGCAAAAGGGAATAACAGCGTGAAAACACTTCCCTCAGTGCAGTTTTCCTCAGAGAGCCCATCAGACGATGTACAGACGCATCCACAGCTTCTCAGTACCTCCACGACTGCCACCCTAATCCAAGCCACCCCTGTGTTTCATCTGAATGATTGTGGTATCCCCCTGATAGATCTCTCTGCTTCATCCCCTGCCTTCCTTCCTTGTTTTCAAACCAGCAGCCAAAGTGATCCTTTTGCCATGAAACTCAGAGTGCGTCAAGCTTCTGAACCTCTGTGATAGTGTTGCCAGGTAAAATAAGAGATGCCCAGTTATTTGAATTTCAAATAAATAATCAGCATTTTTTTTAGCATGAGTATGTCTCAAAAGTTGCATGGGACATGTTTACACTAAAATGTATTTGTTTTTTATATTGTTTTACTATTGTTGCTATAACAGATTTCCACAAACCTAGTGTCTTAAAACCTCACAAATGTATTGTCTTATATCTCTGGGGACAAGAAGTCCAAAATGTGTCTCATTGCATTAAAATCAAGGTGTTGACAAAATTGTGTTCCTTGCTCTTTCCAGTTTATAAAGGCAGCATGAATTCCTCAGCTTGTGACACCTTCCTCCATCTTCAACGGCAGTGATCCAGTCACTCTGACTTCTGCTTGGACCAACACATCTCCTCCTTCAACTCTTCTGCCTCTCTCTCCCATCTTTTAAGAACCATTAGCATGTCCTTGGGCCCACCCAGATGATCCAGGATAATATTCCCATTTCTAGTACCTTAATATAATCACATCTGCAAAGTCTTACTTGCCGTATAAGGGAACACATACCATATAGAGGAATAGGTTCTGGAGATTAGGATGTGCACATTTTGGGGGGCCGTTCTTCTGCCTACCACATTGTTTATCTGATATTCAAATTTCACTGGTGTCCTAGGATTTTGTTTGCTAAGCCTGGCAACCCTAGTCCGTTTACATTTCACTCAGAGGAAAAGCCTACTCCCCTCTACTAAGCTAGACGGCCCTATGATATGACCCCTCACTCACTCCATTCTAGCCACACTGGTCTTCTTTCTGTTCCTTGAACCCTTTCAAGCATGCTCCAATCTCAGGTTCTTGCTTGGTGTTCTCCTCCCACCTCCTGGACACTGCCTTCAAGGAGGTCCTTGAGGAAATGTCATCTTTCCCATGAAGCTTTCCTTGAGAACCCTCTCTCCACCAATCATGTCCCATTCTAATCTCCTTCACTTCCTTTTTCTCTGCAGCACTAACTGCTATCTGAAGGGCTTATATTACTTATATTAATATATCTTGTTGATGGTGTCTATTTCCATCCACTCTTTGACCACCCCTAGGAGAGTTTATCCGCTAATATGTCTCCCATGTCTTACAACTCAATACTCAGCAGACGTGCTCAATGCATATCTGTTGGCTGAAAGAACAAATGAATGAACCAACAGAGTGGATAAAGTCGTGGATAAAGTGGATAAAGTCTTTGTCTTGCCAGATCTAAGAAGTACATGGTTGCTTTTATTTTCTACATTGAAGTGAAGCCTCAATAAACTGTATTTTAATAAGCTCATCTAAAAATAGAAGAGAGCCCTGCCTTGTGATCTATGGGAATTTATTAATTATTACATAAGATTGAGGGATAAGTAGGTATAGCTTTAGCAACAGCCAGCTGCCTCACCTCTGCTCTTCAACCTCTGTGCAGTTCTGAGCTGTATCTTTCTCATCGCTCATTTTAGTTGCTAGGCTTGGTTCTAGAGAGTGAAAATTTTCCCAATGATCTTTGTTATGAAACTAATGATAATAACAATAACAAACAGGTCTTAAAAGGTAACTTTTCAGAACCTTTGAATTCCTTTATTCTTATGTGTGGAGTACTTCTTTATTAAATCTTTCAACTGTGAAATTTTCATAGATTTTAATGGTACCATTCTAGGGAATTTAAATGAAGCTTTTTCTGAGGGTCACAGGGCCTGAAGGACTGACAGAGAAAAAGAAGAGAGAGAACTGAGGTTTCTCTTCAAAATAAACCTTACTAAGAAAATGCCTCTATGAGCCTGGGTTCCATATCTGGCAGAGCAGATCAGAGTCATGTAGACACTTTGCTGATGGTTTATGTTGAACCAACATTTTAAACAATATGACAAAAAATAAAAATAAACAATATGAAATAGGGCTTGCGATTTCAAAATACTCTGAATCTGAAATATAGATTTCAAAATACTCTCACAGGAAGTAATGACAAAAATTTACAATAGAGGTCTCTGAAATACGTGTCTCAATACATGAATGAATGAGTGACCAATTAAACAAATACATCCGTAAATTCATCTGTGACTCCCTATGCATCTTGTGTTCTTACCTCTGTTATAACTTTTAATATAGACATTGTCCTTTATCTCTCAATATAACCAGATCAAAGCTCTTTGGCCTAGACATTTTAAAAAATACAGAAGATAAATATTTATGTAAACAAGCATGCCTTGATCTCCAAATTATTTCATGATTTACCTTAAAATACGAAACGTTTCAAAAGAAGACTTTATTTTTCCTCCTGCTGACTTGGGAAGCAAGTCACTGATCCTGATATTAGACAGAAAAACACAATTCTGTCGATGTTATGCGCCTTTCCACCTCCTCTACCTAATCGAGTTCTCTCCTTTCTCCAAACCCTGTTGCATTTGATAGGTGGAATTTCACAGCACGAGCCTTCATTGCATCTTATTTTATATTTTCTGTCTTAAAGCATAAGTCGTGGGTACCTTACAAGACTGGGCAGTATAAGGCCATGGAAAGATCTAGGGCTTGGAACAGTGAAGACTCGTAGACAAATCCTGAATCTGCTACTCAATATGCCTTAGGAAAGTTAACAATTACGCATTCTATTTGTACCTATAAAATGGGAATTAGAATACACACTTCATGTCCTGTTGAGAGAATTACACTCGACAATATATGTGGAAAGATTGACATCAAACCACAACATAGTATGTGCTCAATACTTATTTTTCTCTTTATTTTATTTTATTTTATTTTTTTTTGAGACGGAGTCTTGCTCTGTCGCCCAGGCTGGGGTGCAGTGGACAGATCTCAGCTCACTGCAAGCTCTGCCTCCGGGGTTTACGCCATTCTCCTGCCTCAGCCTCCCGAGTAGCTGGGACTACAGGCACCCGCCACCTCGCCCTGCTAGTTTTTTGTATTTTTTTAGTAGAGACGCGGTTTCACCGTGTTAGCCAGGATGGTCTCGATCTCCTGACCTCGTGATCCACCCGTCTTGGCCTCCCAAAGTGCTGGGATTACAGGCTTGAGCCACCGCGCCCGGCCTTATTTTTTCTCTTTAAAGCACAAAAGACATGAGTCATATTGCCCACAGCTTAGAGCTAAGTATGGGGTAAGTGCTCAATAAATAGTGATCATTTGGTCATAGTTTAATTGTTGAGCTTGGGAAGCACTTCAAATTTCTCACTTTGTGTCCTTAGTCAAAAATCGATGAGAGTTTTGCCTTCTGTCTAGTGTCAGCCTGGGTACTGTAAATAGGGTGATACTCTTCTCATCCCCGCTAAGTCCCTCTCACCCTCAACAGAGGAGTTTAGAAAATGTGATTTTCAAGAGGCAATTTATTGAAGATAATTTTCCCTGCTGAGCAGCCTAAAAGAATGCATTTCTTGCAGTGTCAGAGTAATGATTTCTTCTTAAGGAAGATAAAACCTTTTACCCTTTCAAAGCACCTGTACAAACCAGGTACTGAATGTACACATAACTAGGTTTTTCAATTATTGAAACAATCAGAAAAGAACTTGCCAAAATTAAAATAATACTGTTTCACCAGAAAGGAACATTGCTACTTAAAGTAAAACAGTTTCCACTCTTGCTAACACCCATAACTAAACCTGCCGGGCTTCTGCATTTCTCTAGGTACTTTAGGGACACCAGGTATAGAGGGTGAGCGACATCCATATGGAAGGTGGGCGTGGACAATGAGCAAATCTTCTCCTGAGGTCAGGCTTTGCTCTGTTTAACTGTTGGCCTAGAAGATGCAGCCTTGCCTTTTTGTAAATTCAGAAGCAGTGGTAGCACATGGGAAAATCACTCATGAGAACAAATTTCCCTAGTATAACTGCCTCTTTTAAAAATTATATATTTGGTTATAGGCCATTTTGATCTGTATTTGTTGGCACCGTGGGCTTTCAAATGCCTTCACACTTACACACCCACTCTTACTATATAAAAGTCAGATCATGGTTTTGTTTTAAAACAATGTAATTCAGTTTGAATTCAGTACACTTCAAATGCCTTCTTGGTTTAAAAAGTGAAGATTTATCATTATTGACAATTTTTGAAAGAAAACAACGTAAACTCATCATTACCACTGTCGCTATTACAAACATGTACTTAAGCTGCTGTGATGTGGCAATACCATGTTTAATGGACTTAATTATTAAATCAGTTAACTAAATTTATTATTTCGTTTCCATGACAACTTTATAAGGCAGGTACTATCATTATTTCCATTTTACAGATGAGGCTCTGACCCCTTAGAAAGGTTAGGGAACTTTTCCAGAGGTCATGCAGCTAGAATTTGGTAAACTGAAAAATAGTGTTAATTTCCTGGGGCTGCTATAACAAAGTATCAAAAACTGGGTGGCTTAAAACCACAGAAGTTTATTTCTGAAACCGAGGTGTTACAGGTGTTACAGGGCCGTACTCCTTCTGAAATCTCTAGGGAAGGAGGGTTCCTTGCCTCTTCCAGTTTTTGGCAGTCCCAGGCATTCCTTGGTTTGTGGCCACATCCTTCCAATCTCCACCTCCATCTTCACAGGGCTGCCTTCTCTGTGTCTCTACGTGTCTGAGTGTCTTCACAGAGCATTTTCCTGTGTCTGCATCCAAATTTCCTTCTTCTTATAAGGATGCCAGTCATCTCAAATTATTAAGGCCTACCATAATAACCTCATTTTTTTTTTTTTTTTTTTTTGAGATGGAGTTTCACCCTTGTCCCCTAGGCTGGAGTGCAATGGCATGATCTTGGCTCACTGCAACCTCCACCTCCCGGGTTCAAGCGATTCTCCTGCCTCAGCCTCTGAGTAGCTGGGATTACAGGTACACACCACCACACCTGGCTAATTTTTGTATTTTTAGTAGAGACGGGATTTCGCCATGTTGGCCAGGCTGGTCTTGAACTCCTGACCTCAGGTGATCCAGCTGCCTTGGCCTCCCAAAGTGTTGGGATTACAGGTGTGAGCCACCACACTCGGCCATAACCTCATCTTAACTTGATTAAATTTGCAACAACTCTTTTTCCAAATAAGACACCATCACATTCACAGGTGCTAGGGTATCGGACAGCAACAGTTTTCTTTTTCCCAGGGGGAAACAATGCAACCCGTAGCGCATGCCCGGTCCATCTCATTTAGAATTCTGTCTTTGTTCATTTGTTTTAGAGACAAGATCTCGCTTTGTCACCCAGGCTGGAGTGCAGTGACATGATCACAGCTCACTGCAGCCTCAAGCTACTGGGTTCAAGGGGTCCTCCTGCATCAGCCCGCCGAGCAGCGGGGACTACAGGTTGTGCGCCATCACACTCAGCTAATTTTTATTTTTATTTTTTGCTGAAACAGGGTCTCACTATGTTGTCCAAACTGGTCTTGAACTCCTGGGCTCAAGTAATCCACCTGCCTTGGCCTTCAAAAGCACTGGGATTACAGGCGTGAGCCACTGTGGCAGCCAGAATCCAATTTTTTTTTTTTTTTTTTTTGAGACAGAGTCTTGCTCTGTTGCCCAGGCTGGGGTGCAGTGGCCGGATCTCAGCTCACTGCAAGCTCCGCCTCCCCGGTTTAGACCATTCTCCTGCCTCAGCCTCCCGAGTAGCTGGGACTACAGGCGCCCGCCACCTCGCCCGGCTAGTTTTTTTTTTTTTTGTATTTTTTAGTAGAGACGGGGTTTCACCGTGTTAGCCAGGATGGTCTCGATCTCCTGACCTCGTGATCCGCCCGTCTCCGCCTCCCAAAGTGCTGGGATTACAGGCTTGAGCCACCGCGCCCGGCCCAGAATCCAATTTTTAATGAATTCTTTTCTTGAGACAAGTTCCTAGAAGACTTTGCTCAACAGAAATGAACAGACCCTCAAGGACCCCACTTTGCAGAGGATGATGCTTAATTTAGGGGCATGATTTCTGACCTCTTTACTTAGCAATCACCCGACTTTATAGATGCCACGAAAACCTATCAACAGACTGGGACTCCACGAAACAAAGAAAATAAGTCTGTTTCGAATTCTTGTTTGGGATTCCTTTCTCTTCCAAATTTTCACAGAAGCTCCTTGGCCCCTAATAATCCTGGAACAAGAGAAAACGGGGTCTTCCTTCAGGCTCTTGTTGCTCACAGACCCCAGTGAGCTGGGGCAGTTGCTATGGAGGAAGGAGGCTGCTCTTTTCCAGGCAGGGGGCAAAGCTTGCTGAGTGTTCAGTGCCTGAGCCCTGCAGCCTGGGAGTTCTTCACCTGCCTCTGCTCCTCTGGGCACAGATCCCTGCCACTAGACTGCTGGGGTAGCCAGACTGGAGTCTTTTTAAAGGTTAGCAAGTTTGTCTGTTGCCATCTGTCTTTCTCTGTGTGTGTGTGTGCGCGCTCATGATTCTGTGCAATGTGCAAATTTAGAACTTGCTTGGAACAATGCTGAGGGAACAAACCTCGGCACTGGCTCTCAATCACCCCGGAATCCCGGGGCACAGGGATTACTTAGATGCATGTGTCTTTCAGGCAGCAGTAACTGGGACAATAATATAAGTAACTGGGACAAAATTTTACAGCTGTAGGGGACCACTTTGTTCAAACTCTGAATTACGTTATTGATGAAATTGAGGACTACAAAATTTAAGTGCATGACCCAAGGTCACACATCTAGTTTGAGGCCAAGCTGACGGGAGGGCTTAGGTCTCCATCTCCCTGATTCTCAATCCAGAGCTCTGTTCAATAGACTAATGAATCAGTACATTTTATAGAGCTTTCTCCCTTCAAAGGGTTCTCAGAGAACATTTCATCTTTTCCTCCCAACAACGTTGTAATAAGAGAATTGATTTGCCTCCATTAAGAGTAGCTCAGCATACAGCATATGTCCTTCTTGCAAACCAATCTGGTTTTAATTCTGTAAATGCTCTCTCTCCTTTCTTATGTGTTTATGCTTATTTCTCTGTACGTTTGTATTCTGTTCAGGGTTAGCAAAGTTCAGGATTTGTTTTCCACTCATGGATGGTTTGGTTTCTGATAAGAACTCTGTCTTCTCCAAATTATCCTCATAGTTCTTGAAACAACATACCCTAAAGCTATTGCCCACATGCCTATCATTGGTAGTCATTACCTTTATTACTTTAGAACCTTCTACTTCCATTTTGGTTTCTATGCTTATCTATCTATCCCTGGGAGTTATTGCTCTGCCATTGCTCTGCCATGCGGGATATGAAAAGAATACAGGCTTTGGGTCATACATATGTGGGCTTGAACCTGGCTCTGTCACTTAACTGATCACATGACCACTGCGTTCTTACAGGTACAAAATGAAACAAAACAAAACAACAAAAGATATGTAACATTTGTAAAAAGGGTGTCCTGATGCTTATATAGGATGACAAAGATTTAGTACTTGGTACATAGTAGGTGTATTAGTTCATTTTCTTACTGCTATGAAGAAATACTCAAGATTGGGTAATTTATAAAGAAAAAGAAGTTTAATGAACTCACAGTTCCACATGACTGGGGAGGCCTCACAATCACGGGAGAAGAAGGAGCAAAGGCATGTCTTACATGGTGGCAGACAAGAGCATGAGCAGGGCAACTGCCCTTTATAAAACCAACTGACCTTTATAAAACCAATTAAGTCATGAGACTTATTCACTGTCACAAGAACAGCATGGGAAAAACTTACCCCCATGATTCAGTTACCTCCCACCAGGTCCCTCCCATGACACAGGGGGATTAAAGGAGCTATAATACAATTAAATATGAGATTTGGATGGGTAAACAACCAAACCATATCAGTAGGTATTCAATAAATACTAGCTCCTCTATAAGAAACCATACATGAAGCTTATAGTGATGAGCTATGCTCCTCTACCTTGATTAATGCTTGAGTTTATTCGAATCATTAAAAGAATCATAAAGAGGGGCAAATGTTGTATCAGCATCCAGAATAGTAGCCTTCACACTCCCTGAGCAAGATGTGTGGATAGGAGCAAATGCATAGGGTAGGGCAAGATTACACTGTGTCTGTACCCCACTTTGGGCATTTGTTTGGGATGATGTTATAGAGTGAGTACTTGTGTCCCCTCTGTATTCATATGTTGAAATTCTAACCTCCAATGTGATGGTAGTTGGAGGTAGGGCCTTTGGGAAGTGAGAAGGTCATGAGGTTGGTGCCCTCATGAATGGGATTAGTGCCCTTATGAAAGAGACCCTAGAAAGCACTATTACCCTCTTTTTACCATGTGAGGACACAGTGAGTAGACAGAAATCTGCAATCTGGAAGAGGACCCCAGTGTTGGCACCCTGATCTTGAACTTTCAGACACCAGGACTGTGAGAAATAAACTTCTGTTGTTTATAAGCCAACAAGTGTATGGTACTTAGTTACAGCAGCAAGAACTAACCAAGATAGATTATAAGTGACATGGAGAGACATTGGCCAAAAGGATTGAAAGCAGTAGGGCCAGGCTCCCTTGTTGGAGGGCATGGCCAGATGGCTCTCAGAGTGAGTGTTGCTGATGGATCATGACAGCCACACCCCTGCCGCCCCAACCATCAGAACAAGCCCTGAGAGAAAATGCAGAGTGGGTGTGTGACATATTTGTAGTCCATCATGGCTGCTAAATAGTCCCAACTTATTTCCAGGGATGTGAGTTAAACAAAACGGTGAACACTACTTGGAAATGAGAGGGACTGATTGTGCATAATATTTATCACCTCTTTAAATAATGTAATTTTCCTTACCATCCTTGCAATGTTTTTCATTCAAAGACTGTTATATTTTGTGTATTTGCCTCACAAATGACCTGTAAGTCGTAAGTGTTTATATTCCCATTTTTGGAAAAAAAAATTCATCTCAGGATCACCTGCTTGGAGAAAAGTCAAATCTCCAGGTAATTTTTGAAAAGTCATGTTCTAACTCAGTATTTTTATTTCTCAAATAATGTATTCAAATGTTTTTCTGATTTGTTCAAAATTGATAATTTTATGTTTTAAATGTCTTGAGGTCTATAAATGCTAACTTTAAAAAGCAGACTTGCTGTAACTGTGGATATTTCCCCTTGAGCATGGGGATCATTGCAGGGACAAATACTGGAATGAGTCTAATTATATCCAAACCACTCCACTAAATCGCTGCTGAAAGCACAAGCCAATGAGTTACATCTGAGTTCAGGAAATCCATACCCTCAGTTTGCTGAGATTGGCTGAGGACAAAAGAAAAACCTGAACCTATAGGTATCTCCTCAAAATGAACTATATCTCTCGAGGTTCTCCATCAGCTCTGTATGGGTTTATATTTTTCTCTACCAGATGAGAAACTGTGTTAAGAATGAAAGTAGAAAAACATCTCTTTTTCTTTGTGACATCTTCCTTTTGTTTCCATTTTATCCAATACCGTCTGGAAAACATGAAGAGATATACTGTGTGTGATATATGAGCATATTCAGCATCATTGTTGAGATGGAGAGGGAATTTAAAGTGCAGTAAATAAAAAATTGTAGGCTGAGCTTGTAGATTTTAACAAGCTAATGATAAGACTATCAGCCAGTTCAGAGTAGTCCCTAAAACTGCTATGTATTCAGTGATTTTTGCTTTATTATTTGTTGGATTTTAGGATTTATATATGTATGTTATTGAAAATATAGAAAGATACCATAGTAATTAAAGTCAGGCTGGATCTATCATTCTTATAGAATTTGTAAAGAATTTGTAAAGAAGTGAATATGTTATAGGCAGTTGACTTGGAGATTATGCTAGTTCCCTAACTTATATCTGAGGTCTTCCAAGCTCATATTATGTTAACACAAGTCACTCCTAGGGCTTGAATGAAAAATGAATGATTGTACTACAATGCTGTGTTATTGTGGCATTTCTCCTCAGTCAGTAAGACTCTTTCTCTTCCAAGTGTACTTCTAATGGGCTTGGTAATAAAAACCAACAAATTTCTTCAAAATTGTTTTCTAATGGTGACAGTTTTAATATTACAGAACAATAAATATTTAGTTGTCTCTATGCCATATAGCCACTTCAGTGAGTGTGACTCACTCTTTGAAAGATTACATCCTTCTTGGGCTGTTGGTGTTTGTGTCCTGGGATGCTTTGGGGTTGACCCTGGATAGCATTCACGGTCATTAGCTCATGGTGTTCTTGGGAAACATTTGAAGTCAGCTGGCATCCTGCTGATGGAGCTGCTGAGTTCAGCATCACATCGACATAATTTCATGATGCGTTTGCATGAAGGGCTTTGGTGCCATTTCTGAGTGAGGTAAGCACTTTTGGATTGAGTGTTGACAAAGTTAGCTGCTTGTTACCTGATTTGCAGGGTTATGTTTCTTGGATATCGTTGCCTCTTAGTTTCTCCACCAGTGATGCACTCTAATGTGCATTATTGCTGATTGTTGTGCAATGCTTTTGACAATGAAATACAGTCAAAGAGATTTTCTTTTGATATACCACTAATAATGTAAATCAAAGGGCTTCCCTCAAATAAAGCTATAAAGTTTGTTTTTTAAAAAATTTTTGTTTTTGTTTTTGTTTTTTCTAAAATAGAAGAGTTCATGGTTTCATTAAACTAGTTTGTTGGTTTCATTCATCTAGGGACACCCTAGATTTGAGTAGACTTCTTGATATTCATTAATAAGAATAACAAAGTTTTCTCTACTTTTATTTGAAGAACTGCTTTTTCAATTAAAATCCTGAAAATTTGTATTCTTAGGGGTAAACAGCTTCACTTTAATAGTACAGGTTAAGCATCCCTTATCTAAAATGCATGGGATGAGAAATATTTTGAATTTTTTCAAACTTTGGAATATTTACATTATACTAGTTGAGCATCCCAAATCTGAAGATCTGAAATCTGAAATGCTCCAGTGAGTATTTCATTTGTGCATCATATTGATGCTCAAAAAGTTTTGAATTTTAGCCAGGCATTGTGGCTCACACCCGTAATCCCAGCACTTTGAGAAGCCAAGGTGGAAGGATTGGTTGAGGTCAGGAGTTCAAGATCAGCCTGGGCAACATAACAAGACCCCCATCTCTACAAACAATTTAAAAATTAGTTAGATGTGATGACATGCATGTGTAGTCCCAGCTACTTGGGAAGCTGAGGCAGGAGGATCACTTGGGCCCAGGAATATAAGGCTGCAATGAGCTTTGGTCACACCACACTGCACTCCAGCCTGGGCAACAGAGTGAGAACTTGTCTCTAAAGAAGAAAAAAAGGTTTCAAATTTTGGAAAACTTCAGATTTTGGATTTGACTTTAGGATGCTCAACCTGTAATAATCACATTGGACTGAGACTGATCTGTACACCATGACTAGAGGCCAATTCTGCACCAGTGGGGATCACCAGCAACATGGAGGTCAGCAGAAGAATCAATGATTCTCTTTGTTACATGGGGGAGAGATGTCTCCCCTTCAGCTCTGTATTTTCCTGGGAGCAGATCCAGCTTTGTGGGTCCCCATGAACTTAGTATCCTAGTACTACCACATTCTCTGTCACTACAGCAAAGTTACTAAATTGCTTTGGGCCTTGGCTTCTTTAAATAAGGTTAGTTCCTTTCTCTCCTGCATAAGGTTTCTGTGAAGCTTGAGAGAGAATATGAATAGAAAAGGTCTGGCATAGTAGTCAGCACTTAGATGGCATTCCATCAATGTGACTATTTTTTGTCCTTTATGAAATTGGCCCGATGACTATGCTTGAGAGCCAACAGAAAGTAGGTTTCCCAGAGAATCCCTCTTCATCCTGGATCCATTCAACATCTCACACACACACACACACACACACACACACACACACACACACACACACACACACACAGAGTTTTCCATTGTCCAGTATGGAGTCTGAAATTCTACGTTGGTGGTACAGCCCTTTGGAGGATGGAGTAAGATTGCAGTATTGTTTGGCAATAGCCACTTCTTCTCCTTGGGGGAGGATTAAACTTTAGTGCCCCATTGAGACCAGACATAACTATGTTATCTGCTTTGGCCAATGGCATGGGAGAGGAACTGTTGTGTGTCACTTCTGAACATAAACTTGATGAGCCACTCTGTACTTTGCCATACTGTTTTCCTGTGCCACATTCACAGGCAATATATGAGTTGGTACCAGCCTGGGTCCCACAGTGCGGATCACCATGATGGACAGCAGTTTCCTTCTCCCACTGGTTCACACTGGACATGTGGTATGATTGATAATAATCCCTGTGGTTTTAAACCACTGAGATTTGGGGGTTGTTTGTGAGCACAACATAAACTCATGAAGGGAATTTGAAGGATAGAAGTCCAGAATGGAAATACAGGAGGGTACTGAAGCCAACTTTGCATGCATCTTACAAGGCTCCTTTTTTGACACTACCTGTTCTCCAGGAAGGCAGAGGTTGCAGTGAGCACCTGCAACAGAACTATCTAATAGGGACCAGGAAGCACAGATTTGAATAAGGCCTTGGTGGGGCCAAGTGAAAAATTTGTGGGTTCAACTTTCAGTTTTAATAAAAATATCTTAGTCCCGTGATTCTCAAACTTGAATCACTTGAAGGGGTTGTTAAAACACAGTTCAGTGGGCCCCATCTCAGAGTTTCCAGTTTGGGAAGTGTGGAGTGGAGCCCAATAATATGCGTTACTAACGAGTTCCCGGGTGACGTTATCGCTGTTGGCTCAGGGCCTGTCTTTGACAACCGCTACTTTAGTTCCACCAGGTAAATCAGAGACCCCTTCCTTAGAGTGAAGGAGACAGCTGAGAGGAAGAGGCTGCCTTGTTGAGATTCAAGCCTGTTCTTCCTTTTTTCTTTTAGACCAGACACCCTGACAGGTGACCCTAAGCGGGCCACCCACGCTTCCTGCCCAGGAGTCGATGCCACAGAGGACATGCATGGGCGTTCCAAAATCTCCCTCCGTGTTGTTTGAAGATGTGTTTCGGTGTCATGCTCAGAAGTATGATGAAGGGATCAATAGATGACTCTCCTAAGTTTAGGAAATTTTAGGCATGAGATTCAGAGTTAGGGAAGAAGAAATGTTTTCTCCAATTCATAGGCCACAAGACACATGGACCCCCTAAAAGTGGAGCCCGTGAAAAGTCATATTGTTATGGAGTCCGTGGAGTTATATTAAGACTGCTGGGTACCAAGAAGTATGTGTAAACAAAGATAAGATTAAATTAATTTTATATTCCACAGGGTAAGATGCCATGAAAATTTCTCTCCCAGTTCAGCAAGGAAACAAATCTCAGAATCTGTGAAAATATTTAGGTAGCTGATGTGGCCACTGCAGGATTGCAGTTTTTCCCATTTGTGGTTTGGGAACCAGAGAGGAAAAGTAATCCAAGCTTTCACAGAGTCATCAAGGGTTACATGGAAACAGGAAATTAACTACCCATTAAAAAAGCAAAGAATTATGTCAAAATACTTTAAAGATTATAAAGCTAATTTAGAGTTTCACAAGGACACAATTAACATTGGAATATGTTATGTACAGTGATCTAAAAAAATTACATGGCTTCTTTTAAAATGGATGGAATAACTATATATATAGATGGTCACTAAGCACATTTATTCTTGTGAGAATGACAAGACTATGCAAGATAAAGAAAGTTCTTACTTTTGAACCGAAACTAATTATCTTTACAGAGGAAGAATCGTTTTGCTTCTCTTCTTCAAACAGTAACTTCTATTTTTGTGTCCCCTCTGAGTCTCATGATGTTTGACCAGCATTAGATTTCTGTAAACCTAATAGAATTGATAATATGAATGGGACTTTTATAGTATTAAAATGTAAAGGGGACTCCTGGAAAATAGTATAAACCTTTGGAGAATAGAGTCTTCCTCTGTTCTTTGCACAGAACTAAAGCAACTCTCCATATTGTTCCTTTATATTATGACCCACGGTGGCAATGACAGACCTAGAACAATACTGTTTTAAAATTGTACCTCTCATAATAAGCAAAACCAGCCAAGAGTTCCAGGATAGAGCAAATTAATGACTATAAGGAGGAATCACCCAGTGTTTGGGGTACCCTACTTTTATGGAGGATAGGTGAATCTCTTGCCAGTTAGCTCCCTTATTTTAGGGAGGAAATTGACATTTCATGATATTCCATGGCTTACTTACGTAAGAGAACAGAGAACCAACAATCAGTTTTCTAGGCTTCAAGTTTGATTAACCAGGATTGTGCAAGGCTACATTATGAGCTTTGTGGTCCTCAGCATTTTTACCTTCTAGGCCACTTCGTCCATAAAAAAAAATTCAAAAATATATTTTATAACCACATCGGTATAAAGACAAATATATTAGTGCATTTATTTGTAAATATTCATTATTATCATATTCAACTTTTCCTCCTGATTTTAAAATAAATTAAAATTAAAGCAATTATTTGGACTCCTTAAAGTGTTGCAGGCCCTAGTCATTGTGCTTGCTATGCCTAGTGGGTAAATCCACTCCCAGATCATGCTTGCCTGTCAATATTGTAAAAAAAAAAAAAAAAAAAATCCTTATTAGAAGACTGGCTTATTAGCATAACAGACTGGCAGGTAAGAGAAGGAGAAATACGTGAAACAGAACCCCAACCAACCCAAAGATACGGGCATGAGCCCACGTCTAGCCTATACCAGCTAAGCAGATACATAAGAAATAAATAATTGTTGTGGTTTTCTGCCATGGAGTTTTGGGGTGGTTTGTTATACAGCAATGACTAACTGACATATAAAGTCTTGGCAGCTATTATATGGAGTTAGATTTTTTTTTTTTTTTTTTTTTTCCAGAGTGCAATGTAAAACCATTGGAAGGTTTTAAGCAGGGGAGTATACAATCTGATTTCCTCTGGGCAAAGTTCACTGCGGCTGTGGGAAAGAGATTAGAATGGAAGACAGGAAACCAGTAGGAGGCTGTAGCAGTCATCCAGCCGAGGAAAGATGACTTGACACGGTAGGCCTGGCGGCAGGGGTGGAAGTGGAGACGGAGAGAAAAGGATGGCAGTGCAAACTATATTTAAATTTTCTGCTAGGCCCTGTGAAGGATTTGAAAAGCTACAAGGAATTATAAGACCTTGTTATGCCTTAATTGGAAAGGATGAGAGAGAGATTGTTTCTGGAAACAGGAATAAAGAGTTGGTGAATTTTCTGATCACATAGACATAGTCCTGCTGAATGTTCCTAAACTCACTGAGGGCCAGATTCAACTTTTGAAATCTGTTTGTGGGAATCAAAGTTGATGGCAGAAGCAGATGGCTGTGAAGAATGCTATGGTGTAACATTTTGTGGGTTATATTTTAACAGGATGGTAACCGAGCTTTTTGAGCCTGTCTGGTCTATGCCCTCCTCAAAATTCTCCATCCATCTCCCTGTTTTCTCTCCCTTTCTATAATTTGCAACAATTTGATTTTCCCCCAAGGAAGTCTGCTTTCAGAAAAAGTTGCTTGTTTATCTTTCGTTTAGCCAAAGAAACAGAAACGTTTCAACATAACCACACCCTGATTTCACTTTGCCATATCATACAATTATAAGATGCCGTTTCATTATAAAATTCAAAGAAACATTTCATACATGGATTCTTAATTCATTTCCTAGAGGCATGCAGGATTTGCTGTGGCTATCAACAGCTTTCTTGTTCTGAGGAGTGAACTGAGGTACCATGTGCTAAAGCATCTCCCTGAAAGCATCTGAGGCAGGATTAAAATGAGCTTTCAGATCCCTTAATTCTTAGTTTAGTAGGGCCTCTCCCTAGATCACGTCAGTATAGCAGGAATATATTATGCACCTTTTAAATCTACAGACTTTCTAATAACTTAGAAATATATTGATCTTTCCTAGGAGATTTTTCCCCATTTTTCCTGCCCATTAACATTGATATAAAAATATTAAAAATAAAGCCTAATAACAATGCATCTCATTAGCACCAGGATCACTTGAACAAAATATATATATATATTTTTTTTTTTTTGCAGAAAGGTTTCACTTTATTGGACATTGTTCATCCGTTGGTTAAAGGAAATTAAACTTTGTCAAGATTAGTATAGAAGAGAAAAATCTGCTTAAAGTTTCTGAAGAAAACCAGTGACAATCTCTTAACAATCAATGTAATGTAATGTTGTTACTCCTAGTTTTATTATATTTACATTTTGGTATGTTTTATACGTAGACTTTATGTTCAGAATTATTTATATTTCATTCTCATGTTAATGTTAGTTTGAGATTCTTTGAGTGATATTTACATTTGTCTGTTGATACAAATGGGAATAGATGTATTTATTTTGGGGGTAGGACCTAAAAAATTGGCCAAGTCATTTCTTCTTTTTTTCTAGTCTTTGAAACTTTCATGTGTTTTGGCATCATTCAAGTCTCCACTGTGCTTTATTCCTTATTAAGAAACTCAGGCCTTAATTAACTTGCTGTCCCTTCATTTGAAACTCACTCCAGTTGATAACTCTTTGTTGCTTCTAGAACGGTTGGTGCAGGCTTGTGTGGGCTTCCATAACACAAAAGCCAGATGGATTTTTTAAAGCAGATAAATTTAGTCTTGAATAGAGAACTGTGAAAAAAAAGAGAAAAGAATCATTAAAAAAAAAAAAAGCCCCACAAAACAAAACAAAACAAAAAAATCTTGGTACTGATAAAACCAGTGAGAAATCACAGATTCTCAAATTAGAGGAAAAGCAAATCTTTTTCTTTTCCTTCCCCTCCTCCTCCTTCTACTTTTTAATTTGTTTTGGGCTCAAGAAGTGAAAAGTTCTGTTTCCAATTAAAAACGGATCACATTTGGGTCTGAGGGGGAGTGCGCCGCCTCATGATATGAGTATGAGACAGAAGGCTGTAGATAGATTGAGTCCCTTTGATAACCAACGCCACTCTCTGTGTGTGCTAATTTGCAGAATGGGGAAAATATTGGCACGTTACCTTCAGAATCCTTTGGAGGAAAAACATTAGAAATATGAAAGCATTAAAGTTCTGTCCAAAGTGTTTACCTTATGTAACAAATTTATTAGGGAGTCTCAACATTTTATGGGTAGAAAAATGAAACAGTTTCACACTTATACAATGACAGCTCCTTCAACGAGGATAGGTTGACCCACCATTCCTCCTGGGAAGTAACTCCCTTAACAGCAATTTGGCCTGCTCCTCTAACTTTTCTGTCACTTTTGGTTATTAGAACAGTTCACTTCATTGTTTAAGATTCAGTCCTATATATTTTGATACTTCAGTCTCAAATCAGATTCAGAGTTTGTGTCCTCCCCCACAAATGTTGACTCCCCCAGTCTGGGACTCCAGTGGCTTGAAAGTTGGTGGTTTGTTCTTCGGGTACTTACATCTTTCCTTCTCTCTTTGAACTCCTTTCTTTAGACTTCGGAAGGCTTCTGGATCCTATTCTGGCCCATTGTGGCATGGTCAGCAGATGAGAAACAGATGGACTAGTGTGTGGTGGGAGGAAGCTGTCCTGGTCAAGCTCTGCTTCAGGCCAGTCCTTTCTGAGGTTGGTGTTTTCAGTTCATTGGCAGCCTCCATAGAAGTGGTGTGTTTGAGGGACAGCATTCAGCTTCATCTTGGCCCCTTCATCACTGGGAACTTCCACCTCCATTTGCAGTTGTATATTGGCCTTGAGCAGTGATAAACATCTCCAATTCCTTGTCTGTGTTGGGTCTCGTTGCTTGGTACAGTGGCTATCCTGAATGATTCTATGGCTCTTATCATCAGCTTCCGTGTTGCTTCCCATGGAGCTATGAGAGCCATTAGAGTCCTCTTTTGTATTTCCCAGATCCACAGAGCCTTGAAATGGGATGGGCCTGCCCATATCTCATTTCCAGGTATATTGCATGATGAGACACTGCTGACTTGGGCTACTGACCTAGAGCAATTACCTTCAGGAATCTCTGGTCTCCAAGTGAACACTATTTTCTATACTCAAACACGCACCTTCCCAAAACTCCAGGTGACATATATCTATACACACCCTTCTCTCCTCTCACCTTAGCAGGCATCATTTCCTAGTATGCTCTCTCAATGTCCCACTCCTGTCATCATAGAATACCTCAAGATCTGTAGTTTAGCATGTATCCAGCCAGTCTACCTCTCTTAGAGTCACCATCAGCATCTATTCAGGATTCCATTGGATATTGTCTTACTTGGATTTGAGGAGAGAGAGGCACCACCACCAGCCACAGCTACAAAGACATGAGAGAAAAGACTTTCTTCACTAGCATGCACTTCACCAAAGACCTACTGAAGTAAAATATCAAGTTGTCCTCCTTTGAACTTTAAGATTTTTTTTGAATGTAGCTGCCTCTGCAGAAATGGAGCCTGCTATTAGCAAGCAACTTTATATTACCACTCCCCAAACCCAACTCAATTCTTTTCTTAATTTCGTTGGGGATAGTTCAGAGTTGGAGCCTCTAGTAAACCTTATGTAGACAGGCTTATCACCAACGACCCAAGCTCACCTTTGGACTTTGACCATGGTTCTGAGACAATAGGAAACATCTCACTCTCCATCCTATTACGTTTTAGCGTCATACTTTGTAATTTATGGTCTTCATTTGAACTCACCAAACTCTTTCTGGTGTCTTTTCCCCTATCCTGTGCTGATTTAGACTGAGGTTGTGAGTAAGCGAGCAGTTTCCCAGGCTTATGGGTTAGGCCCCTAGCCTGGCCAGTCATCCAGAAAATGTGTCCCACATGCCACAAGCAGGATAGTATGGTGTGGGGAGAAAGTTATAACATGGATCTGAACCTTGGCCATGGGTCCATGGCTGGCTACCTGTGACCATTACCTTTTTGGCCCTCTAGAAATGTGTTCCTTATTTCTAGAACAAAGGTTGGACTAGTAAATTTTAGTAACAAAACCCATATTTTTTCCCAAATTGACTGTTAAAACCTAGGTCCTCTTTCTTCCCAGGCAGAGAGACCTCATGGCATGAAATATGGCAGCTCTGTGGTAGAAAATTTGAGACCTACTGAAGTAAAATATCAGGTTGCTCTCCCTTCAACTTTAAGATTGTTTTTTGAGTGTGTCTGGCTCTGCAAAAACAGAGCCTGCTACTAGTGAGCAACTTTATGTTTATATTTATCTGACTTTCCAAATGTCCGTTGTATTCTGAGCTCACTATTAGTAAGGCCATTTCCTTGTGTATTTTCAAATTGTTGTGGATGTTTTTAAAAGCCAAAAATTGGTGATGCTTATGTCTACTCCATATTTTGCAAAGTTAATGCTTTGAAAACTGCTGCTCTCATAGCACTAGAATAGCATTTCCCAGGGAATCGAACACTAGTCTCTTGGGATGCTCTCTGAAACGAAGAGCTTTATGGTCAAAAAAAATTGTAAAATATGCAGCATTCCATGTCCTCCTCTTGGAGATTTAGTAAGAGCTCAGAGAAGTTCTGCAGCAAACAACTTGTTTAACTTTGTTTGACTCAGTATTTCCCAACATTTGGAACCTATTGTTTTCCCGTGTAACATTTAGTGTCATTTGGTAGAAATAGTGCTCCTTCAAATACAGCTTGCAATTCATTGTCTTAGAGCAGGGCCAACATATTTTTTTTCTGCAGAAGGTCAGATGATAACAAATTTAGGCTTTGTGAATTTCACTGACTCTGTTGCAGCTTCTCAATTTTGTTCTTGCTGTGCAAAGGCAGCAACAGGCATATCTAAAAATGGGAGTGGCCGTGTCCCAATAAAACCTTATTTACAAAAACAGGCAGTGGTATAGATTTGTCCTATGAGCTATGGTTTGCTGATCCCAGTTTGTCCATTAAACAAGTGAGATTTATTCTGACTAGGGAAGGTACAATCTCAAATAGTGAAACAAAAGCTTAGTTCTTTCCTGAGTAATTACTAGAATTTTGCTAAACTTTGGAGACTAAGCCACTGAGGATACCAGTTTTTCCCCGATCATCTTGAGAACTGGAGCAGGCTAAGTGACTTGTTCCACACTGCTTATTTTATCAGACATTTATCTATCTAGCTGTGAAATCTTGGCCGGGCTCTGGATGTATTGCTAATCATCAGCCAGACTCACTGTGATCAAAGACGGGCAATAGGACATGGAGCAACTGGAGCAACCACTTAGTATCAACCCAATTATTGTATCTGCAATGAACCATCTATGCTTTTCAAGCTTACAAAAGGAAAATGTTAAAAACACCGTTAGAGGCATTCAGATGATCCTGGCTGTTTTCTGAATGGTTAACCATAATTAAATACTGTATTAGTTATCTACTTCTGTATACCAAATTACCTGAAAACTTGGTGGCTTAAAACAGCAAATGTTTTCAATCTCACAGCTAGAGTGGGTCAGGAATCTCAGTGGCATAGTTCAGTTCTCTGGCTCAGGGTCTACCATGAAGTGTTGGCCAGGGCTGTGAGGACTTAACGGGAGAGAATGTGCTTCCCAGCTTATTCCCACAACTGACCTCAAGGCCCTTGGACTGGCAGTTCCTTGCCTCATGGGTCTGTCCCTAGGGCTGTTAACAACATATCAGTTGTTGTTCCCTAGAGGAACTTCCCCTAGAGGGAAGGCTCAGAGAAAGGAGGCAAGAAAGGCAAGCAAGACAGAAACCAAAGTGCTTTGTAACCTTATCTGGAAAGTGCTATACTATCATGTTTGCTATGTTCCACTTGTTAAAAATATGCCACTGGTTCCAGCCCACACTTCAGGAATGTGACTCTACAGGGGTTTGTATATTAGGAGTCTGGGATCCTTGGGGGTCATCACAGAGGCTGTCTAACACATACGCTAATTTCATTAAGGTCTTTTTCATTATTTCTTTGTGCAAGGAGGGTTCAAAGTCCCTGACCTTGAGTAGCAGAGGAAGATGTCACAGCCATAGTAAAAGCATTAGGGCGTGTCTTCATGAGAACTCTAGAGGAAAGGAAAAGAGAAGAAATAAAGTATGCATGTTGCAAGGTGGAAGGGATGGGGAAGAGAAAAAGAGAGACAAGCGAAGAATTATGGAGGCATTTTTCTAGAATTATTTGTCTTCCTCTGTGAGGAAGGGAGCAGAATGAAAGCTTCCTGAAAGTGATCTGGCCAGTGGACTCCTAAAGTCCTGTTGTTCCTGCTTATTCCTCAATTACCTGGGTTAAAAAGTATCTCATATTCTCCAATCACTCATACATGTTTAACTATTATTGATCTATTATTACCAAAGTAATTGGCTGAAATTTTATAATTTTGGCTGTCCACTTGCCAAAAAAAAATAAAATAAAATAAAAAAGGAAAAATGAACAATCAGCCGTATATGAGGTACTAAAAGGGATACAATTATATATTATACCTTCTGCCTTTGAAGATCTTATATTCCTATTAAGGAAACAAGACAAACATATGGAAACAGTTATGTTAAAATTAAAGATTTAAATAACAGTTTAAGGTAAGAGTAGAAAGTTGTAAGGCAGCACATGATTAATTACCAAACAAATTATATAGAATTCGTTCTATTGGAATCCAAGGGAGAGACTGATCATTATGAGCAAGGTGATTGGGGAACATATTGTGAAGCAAATGATAAGGATCTGGAGGGGGAGAGTAAAGTAAGGGCATTCCAGGTGGACGGGATGGCATGAGTAAAAATAAAAAGGCGAGACAGGTGTTTTGGGGGAACAATGAGTTAACCAGTTTGGAGAGTGGGTTTTTGGAGGCGAGTAGTCTGAAATGAGGTAAATGGTAAGTCAGACAGCCATGCAGAAACAGGTTGAGTTTAATTATCTAACCTGTGCTCGGTCCCTGAGGCAGATGGCTCACCAACAAACATGCATGAATTACCCTCTATTAGAATTTTCAAAAAGGGGTAAGTTCCAGGTTGATTCACTGAACATCTTGGGCTCCCATCCCGTGCCTGTCTTTTAATAGCAATTGGTGGCAAATGGAAACGGTACCTGTGCTTTGTCTCCATAGCAGCAACTCAGAAAAGCCTTGATGGCACCCAACTGAAAGAGACTGAATTGCTGTCACCCCCCACTGACAGACAAGGAGGCGATACAGGGAAGGAACGTGGCTGCTTTAGGAGATGTGGGATTAGGGAGACAGGTATGCTGGGCACCAGGAGATCCCAACCGAAGTAGAGTTGCAAATACGATTCAAGGTATCAAAGCATAAAGCATTCAAGTTAAGATAGCAGGAAAAGATGACACTTAGCATGCCTTCTTCACATTCTGAGAACTTGGAACCGTGGAGAAGGGTCATAGAACCTTCAGAGAAAACCTAAAGAAATCCCTAAGTAGATGTGACATCTGATTCAACACCACCCTCTCCAACTTCCTATCTGTTACGTTACTCAATCTCTCTAAATTCCGTCTGCTCATCTATCAGACAGGTATAACAGTATTACTCACTATATCTATGGCATTGTTTTGGAAATTCAATGAGTCCACGCATGTCAAAGATTTCAAAGTGCCTTCCAAAAAGTTCTCACAACTCTTAGGTACTGCTATTGTTGCTGCTATTGTCAATCTGTTCTTCCTGGCATCTCCATATCTTTGATAGTTATAAAAGCACATAACAAGGTGGTAAAATCATAGTTTTCTCTTAGATTTAGGTCACTTTGAAAGGCTTGGAATGACCCAAGGAAGGCTTAATATTAGAATGTCTCTGGGTTTTAGAATGTTTCTTGCTCCCTCTTTCCTACTCCCTCTCTTATCTCTTTCTTCTTCCCTCCCTTCAGTAAGCCACACAGTCAATGCCTTCTCTGTGCCAGGCACTTTGCAAAACACTTCTAGCATTTCTAGACTCTGGATATGCAGATTTGGGCAAGGCCAGTAATTAATTTTTGGCTTCTGAAAGGTAAGTAATCATGTTCAGGTGTGGATTCAGATAAAGTAAGTTAGTAGGGTCTCTCAGTAGAGGAAACAATGGGGAGATTTCACCTTAAGAAGGAAGAGGATGAAAATGTGAACCCAAAATGTGCTGTTTGGGAGTAAATTCCAGTGGTGTGTCTGGAGCAGCAGGGGGGCATCTGTGGGTATCCACAGGCAGCTGGCCAACAGGCAGCACAGGGCTTAGAATCAAGGCCTCCCGGTGCAGGGAAGGCATGCAGACAGCACCTGGGACCCCATTTCTGTACCTGGCCTGGCTTCCCAACCCCATCAGCTGTTAATTATGGGGACGAGAGTACCATGAAGGCAACAGGACCCATCTTCTTCTAATTATTTTTCTATGGTAGTATGGTCATGACTTCTATTTAATATCTTCTGGCTGGCAACAATGTACTGAATGTTCTGCAGACCACAGCATTAAGCATGGCCATTGGCTGTTATGCAATGGGCTGAAATCTTAATTCTACAGACATGAGATGCTTGGGGAAGAAAAGGAAGGCTCCGATGGCACCAGGGCAAACAGCAAGATGGTAGCTCCTTGATCCCAGACTTGGAGTCCTTGACCTCAGGCTCTTTCCAGAGGACCCTTCCCACAGTTGCACAGGAGAACGCTGATTTATGATACTTCAAGAAGGTGTTTTCAAAATGAGTGGGCACATAGAAAGTATCTAAAAAGTCTAAGATATTAATTTATTTCAGATATCCAGGATACTCAGGAAGAGTGCAGTGAGAAGGGATCCCACAACAAATTATGACCAAAAATAGCCAAGAATATTGCATTTCCAATTTGCCAGTATGCTAGAGGTGTAGGAGGCTAAGGGCTGGTATGAGCTCAGCCTGGGCTCTCGCCTGCATTGTCGGCATCCCAAATTAGCAACAAATGTCATCAAATACATGAACTGGGAGGAATTCCAAAGGAACCAAATCATTGGTCTCCAAATAGATGGAGAGAGGATGTAGTGAGGGGTCAGAAATGGAGAGGACAAGCACAGGAAACCTTTGTGGTGTCATTTCTGTCCCCGGACAGGATGCCGGAAGGAGAGAGGTCAAAGCAACAGGAAGTCTAGCATCACGGTACAAAACGTTATCGAGACGGATGGGAGTTTAATTGTTTCAGTCTTTAGGGCAAGTATTGTGTGATCACTTGTCCATCGGATCTCTATTGTGTTACGTTTTGTAAAATTTATTTTTAATTTAAAGTCAATATAGGAAAGGTTTAATAAACAAAGGTAGAGGTGGGAGTGCAGTAGGGGAAGAGCTTGTTAAATTAAATGATCCAAAAAACTACAAAAATGCTGGAGGGCTTTTGTGTAGATCTCTCCCAAGCTGCATTTCCCACTGGACATCTGGATTATAATTCAGAGCACCAGTTTCTGGCTTTTGGCCCTACTCAGATTCTCTGAGTTTCCAGTCTTACCTAAGTAATCTTCCCCAGAGGAGTTTATGTGATAAACTCTATCCACTCCCCTGGGGGTGCATGTATAAGAAAGTCCTTTCAGTAGACCACAGAGAGAGAATATAAACTCCTGTACCTCCTGGGCTGCCTGAAGTTCCCCTTGACCACACAATTCCTGCTGCTTTGGCTGTTGGTCAGCATGACAAAAGCAACTCTTCAACTTAGGCTACTCTCTTCTAAAGGCTAAGGGACAATTGATAGCATCACCCCCTCAAATCTAGGAAAAAATTATGAAATGACATATCTCTTCAGAAAATGAATTGCCCATAGGAGATTTCAGTTCATATCCACTAGAGAGAAAGAGCTTATGTAGTGCCATTCAGAGTTATATCTACCCAAGTATGAGGGATTGGGAGGTTGGATAGTACAGCTCACAAACATGCCCTTGGAATAAGGAAAACTCTCAGCATTTGAAAGTATTCTCCCAGGCTGATGCAGTGTTGTGTTCCAGATTCCTCTGAGTAGCTCCTAAACTCAATCTGAGTTCTTTGTAGCAACCTGCATGGTGCCCAGGAGGTGCCCTCTTGCTATTGGCCTGACTAGTTGGATTTTAGTTGCTGGACTAAACTAAACCAAGTAGGGAACCTACTTGGAGCCACCATCCATCTGAACTTCACTGTATTCATATTCTCCTATGATTTCAGGGCTATACTAAGACTGGGATAACAAATTGCTGAATGTTGGCATGACACAACCTGGAAAATACGGGCTATCTCACATGGCTAGAATCCCCATACCCTCCCATAGGAAAACAGGTCTAGCCACTCAGCCCCAGAAGTATATTTTGGCCATTTTCTGAGAATAAGAAATATAAGCCTATTTAGACAGTATTTAGAATATCCCCAACCTTCAGATTAGATTGATGACAAAGATTTGAGAGAGCAAAATATTTGTTCATTCACTTATTAATTCAAAAAATACCTGTTAGATACCTACCATGGGCAAGGCACTCTGCTGGATGCTGGGAAGGCACGAGTTAAGATGACAGACGTTTGTCAGCCCCATGGATAACACACAATAAAGCAATGGAACCATTTTTAATTGTGATACGCATTGGGATGATAACCAGCAAGGGACTGAGATGGACGGGACCTTTTAGCTGGGTGTTAAAGGCTTACTTGAAAAGTTGACATTATCCTGAAAAGAAGAGGAGTTTCTTTTTGAGAAAAAAGGAGAGGAGAGGGAGAGAGCATCAGTAGAGAGAGCAAAGAACATGTGCATAGCCTTGAGGTGAGGAAGAGCTTGTGTGCTCCAGGGATGGAATGAGAGGAGCCCAGTGGGGCTGGAGGATTGTGACCCAGGGAAAGAGGAGTCAAGATTGGAAAGAAAGTCCAGGGGTGAGATCAAGGATGGCCCTAAAAGCCAGAATGGGAAATTGTTTTACTCTGAATGTGGCAGGAAGCTAAAGAGTTGTGATTAGGGCTCATTAAATGAATGAAGTCGAGTGACATGAATGATACAATTACTATTTTTTCATGTGTGCTTCTTCATTGAGAATAGATTGGAGAAGTGAGAAGAGGAGCAGAGAGACCAGCTGGGAGCTGCTGCAGTAACCCAGGTGAGGGAGATGGTGGCCTGGACCAGTGCTTGGCATGGAGGTGGAGAGAAGTGATATAACTGATTTAAGTCAACCAGCTGCTTGATCCAAATAATGCCAAATGAGTTTATTGCCATCTCTTCATATTTTACAACCAGATCACTTCTGCATGAAACCACATGGAAGAATAAGAAGGGAAAAACAATCCAGCAATAAACTGTTAATCTGAAAATAGTTAAATTCTCCAACAGCTGATTTTAAAATATTTTCCTAAAATCTATTAAGATTTTTTCAAAGTAATTCTTCTTTGGAGGCACATCTCTGGACTGAAACAACCAGCCTTTGCTTTTGGTGTGGTCCTGTTTCAGTCAAAATGGCTAACAGGCTACGCAGAGAACCAAATTCCAAGTTACTCAAATGTGGAGAAAATCTGGAGGTCTGGTATGGGCATCTTTTCAAAATGTTTTAATTACACATTGATTTACAAATGACATTGTCTGGTATGGTAGTTTTAAAAAAATCATCATTTTTAAATATCTGCCAAATTTTAAATGGTAGTTTTTCATGAAAGTACAATGAAAACCTCATCCACGATCATGAAATTTTCCAACTCATATATCCTGATGAAAACAAAGACTTTCTACGGACAGTTGTTGAAGCACACCTGACCTTGGACCCTGTGCTATCTACCCTTCTCAGTGTCATTCACTATCTAGTTTGGCTTTTCCAAATTTAATCACCAAGATGTTCAGACATTATTATAAAATATTATTACAAGTCCTTTAATTATCTTGATAACATTACTGGCAATATTAAAGACTTTTAGCAGTGTCTCACGGTGTGTGCTTTGCCTGAAAAGGAAAGATATCCCTAATTAAAGTTTGAAACCGTTAGTAACATGGAACACCACACAAGTGACACTTTTCCAAATTAGAAATTTTAAGATCAAAGAGTATTTACTGGCTTATATTTGTATCTAATTTTAACATTTTTATGTAGAGATGAGGTCTCGCTGTATTGTACAGGCCAATCTCAAACTCCTGACCTTAAGCTATCCTCCTGCCTCAACCTTTTATTTACTTTTAATGTTACCCTTTGTTCACTCTGTTGAGATATCTAGGTCAAAGCCTAAAGGCTATGTATTTTAATTTTAAGGATGCATGTTTGTATCCTCTCATACCACTAACATCCTGGCTAATGTCTTAATGACTAATTTTTTCCAGTTTTATCATGGAATTGTCTTGAAGTTGGTTCATATTTCACAGACTCCAATCTGAAGTGTGGATCATAGCATTTGTTAGAAACTAGTTGACTTTGACTCTTTTTTACTCTGAGATAGAATCTAATTGATCCTGTTATCTTGATTTTTATTGGTCAAAGCTTTCATTTAAGGCCTCCTTATAGGATGCTGACCAGCCAATGGATTGTTTGCCTTTGGTCAGTTGTTCACCCTCTGGTCCAATTAGCTGAGGCCAAAATGTAGTAGAGTATTGCAGCGAAAGAATGGATAAGGAATTTCCTAAGGCAGTCTTGCTCAGCAGGTGCTATGTCAGTTTTTAGAAGAGTTTGTGGTTGTGATAAGTGTTCTAAGGGTTGGCCCATACTGTGTATGATCTAAGGATCTAAGAATAATTTATTACCAAAGTAGCAAAAGAACTTCTTGTAAATAACCTCTGACAAATATTTTTTATTGGCATGTACCCTAAAGATAGCACTACAGTGAAGCTCCAGGAACTGAAAAGATCCTGGATAGGTATTAAAAAATTAAAGTTAAGGGCTTATGTAACTGTCTTACAGATAATTTTAAGCAAAGTAGTCTTGAAATAAGTTCTGCTAATCAGTTAAAGAAACAGCTGAATGGTTTTTAATGGCAAGAGCACTAGTCTTAGAATCAGGAACCATGGGTTGGCTCTGAGACTCTCTGTCTCATCTTGGGGAAATCATTTCAGCTTTGTGGCCCCACCCGGTGTTTTCCCAGAGCCCATAAGATGAATGTTGTAACAGGCTACTTCTACTTCTAAAGCATCCTTGATCTGAAATTTGAGAAAAAGAACTGAGAATCAAAATGAAATAAAGCTTGAATAGATAAGTTAGGAGGCAAAAAAAAAAAAAAAAAGGCCAGAGAGAAATTAAGTTATAGAGCCTTCACTATGATATTCTGTGTGCTTTACACATGTTGACTTCTTACTCCTTCAGAGAAAGGCTCTGAGGTTGTATCCAGTTTACAGTAGAAAACAGGTAAGATACCTTGCCCCAGTCATGCAAACTGTAAACAATGGAGTCAACCCAATTTTATTTAGCTAATAGCATAATAAAGTGCTTTGCATCATAGCAAATTCTTCCTTAAATGTAGGGAGAAATAATGCTTACGGAAAAATAGAGGCAGGTAAAAAACAGTCATGTTTTACAAGGAAATAACAGCATTTTCACTAAATGATGTGGAGCTGGGGTTGAGAATGCTGATATATGACTCAGAATTCAAACCTTTTGCACTGATTGTTTTCACTTAGATTTTATGAAAGCTGTAGGTGTGTGAATTAATGAGGAATGCTTCAGCACTTCCCTGGTCATGCATAAACATCTACATGCAAAACAGCAAGGAGTATTCTGTTTATCACAGCTGCAGTCAAGCCAACAAAACTGTTTCTACCACTGAAGATGAAATTTGTAAAATTTTCTCTCAAAACATAAAATAAGCCTCTTGTTTGATTGCCATTCCTTTGGATTACCTGCTCGAATGCCATGATTCTATTAAATTTCCTTTGAAGTCTCTCAAAGGAATGGAGTCACTAAGAGAGAGTCAAGCTCAAGGTTTTAATTGTGAAAGTCACTGTGACTAACCAACCAATCAACCAATCAACCAACCAAACAAACAAACAAAAACACCAGATTTAAAGCAGCATCAGAAGTCCCTCCTGTTTATAACATGCACTTTTGTTAACATAAGACAAATAAGAATGCTAAGTATAATGGAAATCAAAGGACTAAGATCTTACATTTACGTAGGCTAGCATTGTGCAAAACCCTATCTCCTTTGGAAAAACCTAAACATTTTTCCCATGAGGAATCTGCTCTTGAGGAACTGCCACCAGGTGAGAATCAACATTGAAGTTTTAGTTGAGTTTTGCTTTCCAAGTAAAAATGTAGTTTCAATCCTTTTTCTAACTGCCCAGACATTTAGGTCTATCCTTTCCAGAATCATTAGCCCCTCTGCATTGACAATTGCTGCCATGTGAATTTCTTTAACCAAGTTATCAAATTAATTCTCTCAACTACCCTGTGAAGTTGGTAAATGGAGCAGATGTTGTTAAATTCATTGGAACACAAGGAGACTGAGGCTCACAAGTTAGTTATTTTCTGCAAATGTTCCAATAAATAAGTAGTGAAGCCAGATAGATAGATAACTCATAGAACTCATAGATAAGTTGTTCCATTATGTTCTTACCACTATGGCATACTGCATGGTCAGTCAAAGCAAGAATAAAAGTGAAGTTGGCCAAGGAGGGCAGATCACGAGGTTAGGAGATTGAGATCATCCTGGCTAACACGGTGAATCCCCATCTCTACTAAAAACACAAAAAATTAGCCGGGCATGATGGTGGGCACCTGTAGTCCCAGCTACTCAGGAGGCTGAGTCAGGAGAATGGCGTGAACCCGGGAGGTGGAGCTTGCAGTGAGCCGAGATCGTGCCACTGCACTCCAGCCTGGGCAACAGAGCGAGACTGTGTCCCCCCCCCAACCCCATGCCCCCCACCAAAAAAAGTGAAGTTGACGTTTATTTGGTGGATGGGAATTTGTAGAAGACAGTCACTAAGAAAGCTGGGTAAATTCTTATGATGCTAGTATGTTAGTCTCTTTTGAAGGACAATAGTCCATATTTGCTTCCTCTCACTCTTGGAAAGTGTAAAAAATCCACAACATGAGATTTGGGCAGGGACACAAACCCAACCAATATGTGTACCCACCCAAATCTCATGTTGAATTGTAATCCCCAGTGTTGGTAGAGGGGACTGGTAGAAGGTGATTGGATCATAGGGGCGAATTTCCCCCATGCTATTCTCGTGATACAGTGAGTTCTCATGAGATCTGGTTGTTTAAAAGTGAGTAACACCTTTCCCTTTTCTCTCTTCCTCCTGCTCCTGCCATGTAGATGTGCCTGCTTCCCCTTCACCTTCCACCATGATTGTAAATTTTCTGAGGACTCCCCAGCCATGCTTCCTGTACAGCCAGTGGAACGTTGAGCCAATTAAACCTCCTTTCTTTATAAATTATCCAGGCTTAGGTAGTTTTCTATAGCAACCTGAGAATGAGCTAATTCAATGACTAAGAACTCCCCTGATGTGCTTCTGAAATAGTCTATATGAGGTGTATATCTCTGTGTTGTTTCAAGACCAGATCTATGTGTAAATTTTTACTGTTTATTTTGAGACAAAGTCTCACTCTGTTGCCAAGGCTGGAGTGCAATGACACATTCATGGCTTACTGCAGCCTCAACCTCCTGGACTCAGGTGAATCTCGTGCTTCAGTTTTTCATGTAACTGGGGCCACAGTTGCTACACCCAGCTATTTTTTATTTTTTATTTTTGTAGAGACAGGTCTCACTATGTTTGCCCAGGCTGGTCTCAAACTCCTGGTCTCAAGTAATCCTCCCACCTCAGCCTCCCAAAGTGCTTGGATTATAGGCATGAGCTGCCATGGCAGGACTGTAGATTTTTAAAGTTGAAGGTGCACAGTGAACTAGGATAGAGCTGGCACCATGGATGACAGGAAGGTTCTGATTTTTTTCCCTCAGTGTTTCAAACACAAGCAGAGTAGGCATCTGTCCATCTGAGGTCATTTCAGGAGAACTAGGACTTGCTCCATTTTATCTGCCTGGTTCATTCTCAGTTCCCCGCAGCTAAATGGATGAATGAGCTGCAGCTGTACACCCAAATCTACCCCTCATGCTGGGCCAAAATAACTTACCGTACTAGTCTCCCAACTGGTAGGGATTGTCATTAAGAATCTTCCCTGATAGATTCGATTCCTGGTCAGCCAGGGCAGTCCAATTGCCTTTGCTGCCATCAGGCAAAATCAAAACCTGCATTGTGCTTCCTTCTGTGTCAGTGTTGGCATATTGCTCCCATCCATCCTATACCTTCTTTGATCCCCTCTTCTGGGACTTGAGCCCTTCCTTGAATCCTCGCCCATTTGGTGGGGTCAGAACACCCTTCCTTTTCTCTTCTTCTCTCCTTTTCTGAGTTGCTAGAATTTTCCACCATCTCACCATGCAGTGGAAGGCATCTTGTTCTAAGAGCACTGACAACATCTCAGAGTTACCTAACTCAAGGCTGTCTGTCCCCTGCCCTCTGGGCTCTTTGACTCTCAAGCTCCTACTGGCCAAATGGGCTGCCCTGGCCTTTGATAATTGCCTAAGCCACCCCTGAGCTTGGACACCGTGCTGTGTTTTTTTCCCGATTGCTCTCACCACGTCACCCTCTGCAACTTCAGAAGTTTACACAGTCTCCATCCCACCAGGCACTAATATCTTCCCTTCCTGTAAGACTGTACTGGGAAGGTCCAGTGTGTCTTAGGACAACTGAGAATCTCTGTATGATCACCATCTCCCAAATAAAACAAAATACCTCCTTCACCAGTAAGAATTTTGCCGGCAACTCTACTATCACAGTTTTTAACCTTTAAAAAAGAGATTGCCAACTGGCAGGATATGGCCTGCATAATTGTTTCATTTGGCCTACACAGTGTTTATACTTATTTTTAAAAAATGCTTTTTGGCTGGGCTCCGTGGCTCGTGCCTGTAATCTCAGTACTTTGGGAGGCTGATGTGGGAGGATCACTTGAGGCCAGGAATTCGAGACCAGCCTGGGATATGCAGTAAGACCTCATCTCTACAAAAAAATTTAAAAACTAGCCATGTGTGGTGGCACAAGCCTGTAATCCCAGCTACTCATGAGGCTGAGGCAGGAGGATCACTTGAGCCTAGGGGTTCCAGGTTACGGTGAGCTATGATCACTCCACTGCACTCCAGCCTGGGCAACCAAGCAAGACTTAATCTCTAAAATAATAATAAAATGATAATAATAACAATAAAGGCTTTCAGCATTTACAAATCAATTATGGATTTCTCAATTTTTTTTAAGATCTAACGTTCTGGCACTGCTGGGCTAACATACTCCCTGGCCACAACTGACTGGAGCAGAGGAGAAGTGGTCCTTAGGAGGGTCATGAGCTCTCTAGTTCCACGGCCCTCCAGCTCCCCTCTGGTCTAACCTCCCAGAGGCATTTGGGTTTGCTACCCTGGCTTCCAGTTCTTGCTATCCTTTAAACCAGGGGTCCCCAACCCTAACCAATACTGGTCCGTGGCCTGTTAGGAACTGGGCCGCACAGTGGAAGGTGAGCGGCAGCGAGTAAGCATTACCACCTGAGCTCCACCTCCTGTCAGATCAGTGGCAGTATTGGATTCTAATAGGATCACAAACCCTGTTGTAAACTGTGGGTGTGAGGGATCTAGATTGCGTGCTCCTTATAAGAATCTAATACCTAATGATCAATGGTGGAACAGCTTCATCCTGAAACCCCTCCCACCAGCCCCACTTCCCAGTCCGTGGAAAAATTGGCTTCCAGAAAACCAGTCCCTGGTGCCAAAAAAATTGGGGACTGCTACTTTAAACAGTGCAATTTTCTTCCTCTTTCTTCCTCAGCCCAACCAAACAGATACACATCACCCACGTCTGCTGTTTTGCTTTATTGTAAATGTAGATTTCTGGTAGGTGTAGATAGTGTGGTGGACCATGGAGCTGGAGGAAGCCTGGAAGAAAACAGAAAGAGGACAAGGTAACTGATGGGTTGAGGGTAGGACAATCACACCCCTGTTCTGAGGCATCCATATAGAGGTGTTATTTTAATCTTCTTTACAGCATATGCCACAAGCTGAATACCACAGCTCATTGTGCAAGTCATTAGTTAAGATGATAACACATCAGACAGGCACAAACAACAGTCTTGAAAAATGATGGAAAAGTGCTTCTTAACTGTAGTTTTATCTTCCCATAGCCAGAATTCTTTAGATAATAGTTTTTAAGACCTAGTTCTGTTGACCCATCTTGCTTGAACAATAATTACTGGTAAATCCTAGGTTAGAATTTAGAAATCATCTGGGTAAGTGGTTCTCAACCCTGGCTACCTGTTCATACCAATCCTGGAAACTTAAAAAAAAATCCGGATGCCTAGGCTGCACCTCAAAAGAGTTAAATCAGGGTCTAACTGGTCCCAGGCACCAGCATTAAAAAAAGATGCTTCCTGGATGATTCCAATACCCAGCCAAGAATGAGACTCACTGTTCTAGATCTTGCCTGAAAAGATCTGATTTTACTGAGGGTCAGTGATTTACCCAAGACTACAAGGCTCAAGAGCTAAGACAAGAATTCCAATTTCCTGACTCCCCATCCAGGGCTCTCTCCTTTACAAAACTGCCAAAAAATGTGCCAGACCCTCTCTAATACTCCACAAACCCTACAAGATAGCAAGGAATCTCTTCTTCTTTTTTTTTTTTTTTAAATAGCATCGACTAAGCACTGGCCCAAGGCCAGAGGCAGAGAATGGTAGAAGTGGTGTTCGATGGGGAAACTTCTGCAGAGTGTTATCAGAAGGAAGGGTAGATTCCATATGAGTGCCTGATTAAGTAATATGATTCTCTGTTTTTTTTTCATATGATGACTTTTAGTACTTTGAGACCTGAAACAATCTGAAAGCAACTTGGCAATCATCATTCATTTTTAGTGGAGAAATTAACAACTTGACAAAGAAACACTTATTAACAGTCTTTCCTGTCTAGAATGGCAGAATATAACAAGATTATTTTAATAAGAAGTTTATTCACTTCTTTTTATGAAAAAACTTTATTTTAATCTAATTTGAGACTACAAAAAGTTGCAAAAGTAGTACAGAATTCCTGTATACCTCTCACATAGCTTACCTTGATGTTAACATGTTGCATAACCATAACATAATTATTAAAACCAAGATAATTGCATTGGCACAATACTATTAACTAACCTATAGACTTTATTTAGATTTCAGCAGTTTTATTTATTTATTTATGTATTTATTTATAGAAAAGTTCACACTGTGTTGCCCAGGCTGGTCTCAAACTCCTGCCCTCAAGCCATCCTCCTACCTCAGCCTTTTGAGTAGCTGGGACTACAGGGACAGCCACCACTTTTGACTTAGATTTCACAAGTTTTTACACTAATGTCTTTTTTTTTCTATCCCAGTTTCCAGTCCAGGATACCACATTGCTTTTAATTGTTAGTTCTCCTTGATCTTCTCTAATCAGTGACAGTTGCTCAGCCTTTTTCTGTCTTTCATGACCTTGACACTCTGGAGACGTGCTGTCTAACTTGTAGAATGTTCCTCAATCCAGGTTTGTCTGATATTTTCTCATGACTAGAATGAGGTCATGCATCTTGGGTAAGAATATCATAGGAATGATGTTGTATGCTTCTCAGTGCATCGTATCATGGAGCTCACAGTATCGGTCTGCCCTATTACTGGTGATATTAACCTTGGTCCTACCATTAAAGTAAAATCTCTTTATTGCTAATTGTCCAACTGAATAATTTGGTCAGAAAACTTAACCCAAAAGAAACTCATATGTAGATTCTTATGCTTTGGTGAAAAAATGACTGTGCGGTATGATTTCATGGGGGCTGATGCTCTAATTTTCTCATCTCTTCCATCAACGAAATTCTCTATCTTGCAAGGACTGCTGCCTAAAATAGCACCATCAGACCTTCACCCAGTAAACCAAGCCTTCAATTCCTATGAAAATATAGCTGTTTGAGGGAAGACATTTCCATAAACTGTGTTTAGCTGCCTCTGGGAGCACCTTTGCTCCCAGGGAGGGAGGAGTCAAAGGAGACAGCAGTAAAGCATTTTCTGCTGCCATTTGGATATGGAAGAAATGAGGTTTCTAGAAAGGTCCTGAACAGATTTGCTACATAAGTGCCAAAGTTATCTCTTTGAAGTACATGTCTGATCTCTGATTATTTTGCTCAAACCTTTTAATTGGCTTCAGACTCGAGCCTCACCTCACCTTTGCCACCCCCAAGCCAGTGATCCAGAACTTCTTTCCATTCCCCAACTGTGATTTATCTTCAAATTGTGACACATGCCATTCCTAATCCTTAAAATATTCTTCCCCAGTCCACTTCCCTGGATTGACTTTTACCAACACAGAAGGTCTTAAATTAGTGACCACTAGACCTAGAAGGCCTTCCAGAAACTCACAAATTTAGGCATGTTGCCCTTCATAGCCTTCTGTGATTCCTCTTCTCTAAACTTAAAGTTGTCTCCTTATAGAGCAAGGATTGGCAAAGAATAGCCCATGGACCAAATCTGGGCAACTTCTTGTGTCTTTCAATAAAGTATTATTGCATCACAGCTATGCCTAATTCTTTATGTATTATCCATGGCTGCTTTCATACTGATTCTTTATGTATTATCCATGACTGCTTTCATACTGATTCTTTATGTATTATCCATGGCTGCTTTCATATTATAAAGGTAAAGTTGAGAAGTTGTGATAAAGACTGTATGAACTGCAAAGTCTAAAGTATTTACTGTCTTCCCCTTTACAGAAAATGTTTGCCAACCCTGTTCTAGACTGTAAGTACTATATAAGCAAGAATAGCATTAATCTTGTCTGCTATTGAATTCTTAGCTGTCATAACCCCAGGATTTAGCTGAAAGTAGATCTTCAATAAATATTTGTAGAATAAAGACAAATCTCACAATTTTATCCAGCACAGTGTTGTCTATATGTTACAGCCAAGTAGAATGGCTAATGTAACACAATTAAATTTTTTAAAACTCCATAATATTTTGTATTTGTTTCTGAGAATTGACCAATGGAAGGATGTCCATATGTTATTCCTAGCCTTTATACAGTATTTCTCATCCTGAAATGAAAAAGAATGATTTCCAGTTCAATTAAACCCAGAAACTGCATTAGCAAGATGATAATGAATTCATGTGACCTGTCTCCAGGTCAGACCAACATTGACCAGTTTTACTAGAATTACTGATTTTTGCAAAGACTCAGTAACACATCCTGGTCCAGGTCAAATTTTAAAAATACTTTGGGGGTGCAGTGGCTCACACTTGCAGTCCCAGCTACTAGGGAGGCTGAAGTGGGAGTGCCACTTGAGTCCAGGAGTTCAAGACGAGACTCGACGACCTAGAGAGACCCTTGTCTCTTAAAATAAATAATAATAATTTGGGATTCCCAGAGAGTTTCTTAGTGAAAATGACAAACCGAACCACATTAACTACTCTTCCATAAGGACAAGAAGGAATTAAGATTTTCCATATTAGTAAGTGACTAAAATTAAATGAACAAAATTAAGAGATAGACAGCAAGAAACATGTTTGTGCTGCTTTCTCTGAGGACTTGGACATCTCCTTTGTATTCACTCTAGGAGGCCCAGCTTACACCTGCCTCTAGCAGGGCTTGTGGATTTTATTACCTCTCCAAATATGAAAAAATATAGACTTAGTTTGCAGACTCTTGACTTCCTCTGGGAGAGGGTTCAACATCAAAGCAACTATTTCTACAAACATTTAAAGCATCTTTTCTCTTCCTGCCTTCCCTCCCTGACTGCTTTGCTTTTGGAAACACTAAACACACCCAGTTTTCCAGGCTCTGATGGCTCAACAATACTACTTTTCCTTAGCAAAGAGCATATTACTGCCATGATTTATGGCTGGTGAGTAATTAGGAGCCTGTTGCTATGGTCTGGGGTTGAGATCAAAAGAACCATGTGTCAAAGTGAAGGGAGGGGTGGCTGGAGCCCAGGCAGAAGGGTGGTGGTGTTTGTTTGTAATCCTAACCAGAGAGAAGCTGGGCCATCGCTTAATTGGGAAAAGGCTCAGTGTCTGAAGAAAGCTATGAAAGCGGAGCCTGTTCTAGAAAAAGAATCCGTGTGTTTTGCAAATCAACAACATTTAGTGATAGGTGAATCTCCAGGGGGCCTTGAGGCTGGACGGTTTGAATTAGTACTCAAAGGTTTGGAGAAAAAAATGTGAAATTTATGAACATCGAGTATAAAAAAATTGCCCAAATGGGTTCGCTTATGAGATTTCTGGTATTTCCTTCTCTGGTCAAGAGGAAATGCCAAGGGAAGGACTGCAATATTTCAGTACTTCTGTATCTGCAATCCAATTTCCCAATGAATATCGATTCTCTCTTTCTCTTTATCCCTCCTCCTTCCTGGCCACGGAGGAGGACTCTGGCATCAGAGATATGGAGCACATGGGTGGGTCCAAGCATGGCTGGATGGAGGTGGATGGAGGTGGTTGGGGGTTGGGCAGGCAGGAGGTGAACCAGCTGGGCTCCGAGGGCTCTGGGGTTTCATCTGCTCTGTATTTACGACTTTCTATAAATCACATGTGGGGCAATGGAAAAGGCCTTGGACAGAGTATAAGGAAACCAGTTTTCCAGTCCTGGCTTGGTTTCTAACGAGCTGTGTGGCCTTAGGCAAGTCAAGATTTCTGGGTCTCAGTTTCCTTATCTGTCAAATGAGATTGACTGACTTTGATGTACTCTAAGTTTTCATTCAGCTCTCAAATGCTATGGTCAGATTCCCCTTCTTCAGCCCCTGAAACTGCAATGTGCATTCCCTTTCTGAGTAGAGGTCCCGTTCCACGTTCCTTTTGAGATAGGAACGCTGAACCTGGGTGCAACTGGAAGGCATTTTAAAAGGGAATATTCAATTCTGAAAGAGGAGCGTTTGGATTCAAACACACACAATGTGCAGATTGCCTAGACTGAACCGAAAAGACCTTTTTGGTGTTCACAAAGTAAACATAAAGCAACTGCGACCTCATTCACCTCGTGAAACCACAGATATCCAGATGATGCGATTAGGAACAGGGCTGCATAAAGCTAAAGTCCTTTCTCAGTGTTTGGAGAAACCAACAGTGCAGTGGAAGGGACGGCTTCAATTTGCGGGGGGGATTTTCCAACTTTTACCCAAGTTGCCAGATAGAGTTGCAGATGACATTGGAAAAGCTAGGATCCTTTAGAAGTTGTGTATGTGTGTGTGTGTGTGTGAGAGAGAGAGAGAGAGAGAGACAGAGAGAGAGAAAGAGAGAGAGAGACAGAGAGAGAAAGAGAGAGACAGAGAGAGAGAGAGAGAGAGAGAGAGAGAGAGAGAAAGCAAGCATGAGCATCATGTGGGCTCGGGCTGCTGGGGCCTTGGCTCTGTCCACATGACCAGTATACCATGCTGCCATCTAGTGTGGGCTCAGAAACTTCTTGGCGTGCTTAAGAGATGTAGATGAGCATAAAGAAATGAAGGCATAAGTACCCAAAAGCTCCCAGAAAGAGGCACCATTAGTGTTAAGTGATGAGACCCCCGCAGCCTCCTTTCTCCCTCTGATCACCCCACTTCTAGTTAAGCACACACTTGCTTCTCTACGTAGCCTTCTTAGCATTTATGAAAAAAAATCCCAAATTCTACATGAAGGCTCTACCCATTGATATTCATGCATTCTCCTTTTGAAAAGTAAAAAGTTAACATCAAAGGTCATAAAAAAAAGTAAACGATTTGGTGGAAAACCAGGGGAAGAATATACAGATTATCCCTCACTGTGTTCCTCAACAGGAAAAGTGTCAACCTGGAGAAGCTTACTTTGCAAATTATACAAGGGGATTTTGTTTTCAAGTCAGCGAAAGGTGGGTATCTCAGGATTGAACCCCTGAATGTCTCTCTGAAGCACATGCCCTACAGTGGAAAGATATTCTCGATAAGGCAGATAATGGGAGGAATTATGCTAATCAAGAAAACCTTACAGGGTGAATAATTTAGTAACCTTTTTCTGAGAATAAGAGCCTATTTTAAAGTTCTAAATGACACCATAAATGTAGTCAGGCATAGATTTCCATACTGATGTGGGATAATAAACACAGCCGGAGTCTGAACCACCTTGAGGGACAACCCGCTGTGCTTATTTTCCTGTACTTCCCTACTAATCACTGGAGCCTAAACCTTAATCCTCATGGCTTTGTTTACCTAGCACTTTGTCAAGTCCAATACATTTTGGTTCTTTTATCTTTCCCGGAAAGACAACTGTAAGCATGGAACTGTTGTCATTTTTCTCCTCCTCATGGACTTGAGATCTTTTGTTATAGTCTAAAATCCACATTTTAAAATTTGAATTGTTGCTCCAGAGTTTTAAAAAATACGTTATTAGCATCACATGGATGCCGAGTCTGAAATAAGTCTTACGTTGCTATCTACAAATTTCACTGAAACACTAATAATGTTTATGTTTCTAGACATTCTCCCATTGCCACTTTGGCTGCCTTCATGGGGAGTAAATGTTGTAGTGACAAAGCTTTGAAGGAATACATTTATTTTACTATAATACTGCTCTATTGTTTTGCATATTTGGGTTTTGCCAAAGATTCATTTCCTCAAAAGCTTCCAGTGATAAGAAGAGTTGAAAGTCCACTCTGTCATCTCTATTCTTTTATATCTGCAGTGATTTGTGTCAAAGACACACTGATAGACCCTCTTAGCAGAACTCAGGCTGCAAATCTTACTGGTGATCTCCCTTACTTAAACCATCTGAGGAAACGGGAGGGCTGGGAGAGAGAAGTCACTGTACAACTCTCTGTGAACAGTGACCAAATGTTCAATCAGATGCATAAGGAATAGGCTAAATGCAAACCTCAACTCAACCTTTCTGGAACAGGAGTAAAGGTTCTGGTGACACTCAACTATGTGAGTAGTGGGAAAGGAAAGGGGAAGGGAAAAAGACCATAGGATGGGACCGTGTTTATTCCATGTCCATGTCCCAGTGCTCTTATTATTTACCATGTGGGAGAGATGTATGCACTGACCCCTGACATTTAAATAGGTTATGGATCCTTAAGCCCACACACAGGATGTCGTTGACGCTTCCTGTGGAGATGGAGGTCATCTTACTGCAGCATTGCAGCAACTCTCCACAGGGCAGGTTTCAGGTGGTGGACTATGTTAAGTAAATAGGGACAAAGGTGACAAAAACATATCCAAGACTATGAATGAAGACTTGGGAATAAGAAGACTGAAAGGGTTTGGTGAAGTGCACAGACTTGGAAGTTAGATGTGTGGGTTTGAACTCCAGATTGACCCCTTCTGAATTGTATAAATTGTTTAACTATGCTCTGCCTGCATTTGCTCATCTTTAAATGAGTAGGTGTTTTTATGACAATAAAAATCACTACTACTATTATAGAGATAATCATACCTACTCATGGGATTGTTGCAATGATTACACAAATTAACAGGTATAAAGTATATAGAACAATGTCTTGCATGTAGTAATTGGTCAAGACATGTTATGAATTATTACGTCATTGTTAAAATTAATGGAAAAATTGGGTCTGGGTACTCTTAGCATAACAAAAAAAAGAGACAATGAGCTCAATTTTTGAACATATTCGTATCCATGGATCAGTGGATCACCTAAGTTATATACCAATCAGTTTTGCTTTGGACCAAGCAGGAGATTCAGGGACCCAGGACTGGCTATATAATTTGCATGCCCCCATGCACAATAAAAATAGGAATGTCTTGTTCAAAAATCATGAAGAATTTCAAGATGGTGACTGACAGCAGAACATTAAACCAAGCATGGAGCCCTTCTAAACGTATGGTCCTGTGTGACTGCACAGGTTGCACACCCATGAGGCTTGCCCTGCAAAGGCCACATAAATCATGGCCTCCGGATGCACAGAGCTTACCTTCCAGCCTCAACTGCTATGTGACCTTTTTCTTTTCACTTGATTGCTGCTGTTTTATCCTTTTGTGGTAGTGTGTTTGGTGTTTGAATTCATGGCTCAAAACACATGCTTCCTGGAAATCATGTAAGAGCATTCACACTCTGTCTCTATTTCCCCACATTTCCTGCCCTCTTCAATTCACTGCAGTCTCGCTCTTGCCCCCCACCTGCCAAATCTTCATCCTATTCCAACACCACTGTCATCTGCTCTGAATTTTTGTGGGTGGAAACCAATGGCTTCTTAATTTTCTTCTTACAGTATTCGTCCCATTTAAACTATTTCATCATTTACAGCTTGACAATGGGTGACATTCTCCTAAAACTCTCCTCTCTAACTTCAGTATATGTTACTTCAAAGTTCCCTATGTTTCTCTTCTCTTTTTCTGTTTATTTTTTCTTTTTTTTTTTCCATTTCCTCAATATCTCATAGTCCTCAGGGATTTATTTGTAATTTTCAGTCCTTGTTCTTATTCTTTCTCTATGCATACTTCTTGAGGATCTTACTTGCTCTGATGACTTCAACTACCACTAAACAATGTGAATTCTCAATAAATTTATTCACCCTTTTCTCTGCTGATTATAGACCCGTATTTCCAGTTCACTCTAGACAGCTGTAGTTGGACATTCTTAAGTAGCAACTCACTCAAAACGCCTCCAACCAGTTAATGTTTTCCTCATTCCTCTTTCTTCTATTGCAGATTTTTATTACACTATGACTTAGTAACCCCAGATAGAAACTATGGTCATCCTCAGCTTCACTGTCTGCCTTACCACCCAGCGCCCAGTGCTTCCCAGCTGCAGTTTATCCTATTATCTAAATATCTCTTGAATCTTTTCCCTTCTTTCCTTACTAGCTTGGTGCCCACCACCAAACTAGTCTGTCAATCTTCATCTGTACTAGTCTATCTTCTCATTGGACTCATGCTCTAGGTTTTCTACATTCTAGTTATATTCTTTACTTATCCTAAAAATGTTTTCTAAAATGTAAAGTTGTTCAAGGTAAATCCTGCTTAAGGACCTCTATTTTCTGGTGGACAAAATTAAAACTTCTTTGGAGAAGCACAAAGACTTTTATTTTTCTGATTCATTCCAGCTTATTTGAGGTTGGTCCTAGCTTTTAGTCTTCCTAATCACATACCTCAACTCAAGCCATCTGCTGACCTTCCACCTTGTGCTGTCATCTCCTAGGTCTCCATGTCCTTGTACATGCTGTTCCTTATGTCCAGAAATGCTTTTCACTGCATTCTCTAGTGAGTGCATTCCTAATTATCTTTCAAGGTGCAGCTTATCTGAGACATATACCAGGAAATCTTTTCTACTTCCTATGCCCCATAGCACTTTGCGTGCACTTCCATTGATTGCAATTATGTGTTCACTTTCTCTGCAATTAGTGTTGAACTCTTGGAAATCAGCATTATGCTATATTCTTCTTCATATCCTCAGCACCTGGCACAGTCCCTGGTTCAGAGTAGAAGTGGAAACAATGCATCATGAATGACCATCCTCCGCATAAAGTCAGAGGTTCACTGAAACCTCTGACTCATAAACATTGGGAGGGTGTGTGTGTGTGTGTATGTGTGTGTGTGTGTGTAGGGAGTTATAAATGGTAGAACTTGGACCAAGGATAAAGAAAAATCTAACAACTTTCTAATAAACAAATATCCAATGCTACCTCTGGATGCTCACATAAAGATGAGTTACCCCAGTCTCCACTTTGTCCCTGTAGAGCAGAGATTGGCATTGGGTTTGAATATCTTCTTGAATTTCTTATCTCTCAAACTTATACAGTAACTGCTTTGTTGGATAAGATACAGCAAAAATATCTCACAAATAATAGAGTCTGTGATATTTCTACAGCATCAGCAGTCCCTATTCTTTTTTTAAATCTCTACTTACCCCTTTTTCTGCACTCAGATGTTTGTAATTAATTTTGTTATGTCTACTGTGGAGTGACTATTACACTTCTACTTTTAAGAACTTTTGTGGTTGGGCATGGTGGCTCATGCCTGTAATCTCAGCACTTTGGAAGGCCAAGGCGGGCAGATCATTTGAACTCAGGAGTTTGAGACCAGCCTGGCCAACATGGTGAAACCCTGTCTCTACTAAAAATACAAAAATTAGCTGGGTGTGGTGGCACACACCTGTAGTCCCAGCTTAGGAGGCTGAGGCAGGAGAATTGCTTGAGCCCAGGAGGTGGAGAGGTTGCAGTGAGCCGAGATCACGCCACTGTTCTTAAGCCTGGGCAACAGAGCTAGACTCTATCTCAAAACAAACAAACAAACAAAACTTTTGTTTTTGTGAGAGAATGCCCAAAATATCAGATATCGAATATATCTTTTCTTTGATTATTAAACCCTGGAGTCAGTCTGGTCACATCATCTGTTTAGCTCCTTGGGTCACAGTGGCCAAAGTTACAGAATAAGTCCTCGTATACATCAGTGCTGCTCCCAAAGATAATTACTACCTCCTGCCATCAACAAGCACGCCTTTCTCTCACTAGGTGAGAAAAAGTAGGTACCCGTGAAGAACATCTCCATGATTGAAATGCAACTCCAGCTGTATTGTCAGTGGCATTTGTATGTGTCTATGTATTTTCATGAATATTTGTAAAACTTCAAGTGTATCTACAGCTCCAAAGCTAATTTCATAAGGACTAAATTCAACCATGCTGAAGAAAAAGCAAGTTGTTTCTTTTCAAGTAGTCTCCCCTTATCTGTGATTTTGCTTTCCACGGTTTCCACAGTCAAACACAATCTGAATATATTAAATAGAAAATTCCAGAAATAAACAATTCAGAGGTTTTAAATTGCACATGATGAAATCCCAAGCTGTCCCACTCCATTCTGCCTGGGATGTGAATCATCCCTTTGTTTAGCAGATCCATGCTGTGTATGCTATCTGCTCATTAGCCACTTAGTAGCTGTCTCAGTTATCAGATCGAAAAAACATAGTATATATAAGATTTGGTACTATCTTTAGTTTCAGGCATTTACTAGGGGGTCTTGGAACTTATCCCCTGCAGATAAGGGGGGACTACTATGTGTATCTTTGGCATCAAGACAGTCAGATTAACAACAGTGATGAATGATGCAATGGTAGATTATGTTTCCAACTACATTTGTATTCTTCTGCAATGTTTTAAGTCAATCTTGGTTGCCTTCTTTTATCAAATTGAAAGCTGCTATGAGTCATGCTTTATGACCAAATTACATCTGATAAGATAGAGGTTACCAAATGTCCTAGTAAAGACCACAAGTTTTAAAGTTTCCTCATTTGTCAACTGGGAACAAGACTCTTTCATACACTTGTGTACAATGATTATTCTGTAAAGTTTTGTAAAAGAAGTCTACCAAATTTTTGAGGCAGCACATTCAAACGTGTTAAGCCTGTGTTTGCTTAGAACTGGAAATGTTTTTGGATAGGTCAAGTTTGGGGACCAGTAAGAGAACTCATGGAGAATTGTTCACAACAGAAAGCAAAAGTAATTTACAGATCATTGTGAATACTGTGGACTCTAGACTGTTCTGTATTGTAATGTAACAAAGGACTTAGTCTCTGACCCTGAACAATTTTTAATCTATCATCACAAATGCCCTAGGAAGTCAAAACAATGCATCACAGATTAAGGATGCATCAACTAGCAGTCATCGTCATTAAAATCCTTCATCAGGGCCAACTTTCCAAGAGGGTTTTAAAGGTTTAAAAGGGAGGAACATTGCTTGATATTAAATTGACAAATGAGTCTAGGCTGAAAAAAAGGATTGTTATGAACAAATAAAACATGACCCTAGAATAAACATGAAGACAAAGAGAACTAGGGTAAAAATGCAGAAAGAGTTGAAAACATTGGTGAGGTCAAATATTTTGGTTAGATGAGAAACCAAAAGCCTAAGGAGAAATAAGAGGAGCAGCATATATTCCAATGGAAAGATAGTGAACATAGATTTAAAAGTGTAGAACAGGGCCAGCCAACTTTTTCTGCAAAGAACCAGATGGTAAATATTTTTGGCTTTGCGGCCATACAGTCTCTGTCGCAACTACTTAACTCTGCTGTTGTTATGGGAATGCAGCCATAGACAATCCATAAAGAATGAGCATGGCTGTGTTCCAATAAAACTTTATTGAGTAAAACAGGAAGTAGACTGGTTTGGCCAGTGGGCCAAGGTGTAGAAGAATAGGGGGTAAATAAAAAAGCCAAATTAATTCACCACTGCTCTGGCACCATTGGCCATGCCATCGTGGGCTAGGGAATGCTTAATTCTGTATTTTTGACTACCATAAAACTTAATTTGATTTCTAAAACATGACAGTAATAGAAATCTAGTGGTATGCATTGAACACAAAGAAGTTGCTTTAATTAACCCTAGAAGTGTCATTATGAGGACTTCAGGAATCTCTTTATTTGATACCTGGACTCTGAGAGGTAAGGGGGCTTAATCATGGAAGCTATCTATAATTAGAGGCAGAGCTGTATTAGAACTCAGGTCAGTGGATTCCTAAATTAGAGCTCTTCTGCCCTATTTGATGCTACTTTATTTATGTTGTTATTTTTCAAAGCCATGAAAGTGGTTTTCCATAAGTACAAACAGATGAACAACCTGTAAGATCTGGGACACAGTCTCAATTTTTTTTCTGTATTGTGGGTGAGAAATAAGATATTTAATAGATTCAGTATTGCTTAATATCAGGGGCAAGGACCAAGCAATCTCCCCTTCCATTTAAACATTATACTATCTTTGTGGAAAGTGCACTGCACCCTGGCGTGGGAATTTTCTACTTCTGAAGATAGACATGCATCAATTCACCCACCATCCCTCACTCCCTTTTCATGAGTGACTACATTTATGAGATGACTGGTTGGGGCTGGGGATGCAGAACATTACAGTGAAAGACAACTCTCCCAGTTGGCTTCAACCTCTTTATCACCAGCCTTGCTTGCTAGCCCCAAGCATGAAAAGGTGGAACAACATGTGTATTTCAAAGATGAAAATCACCCTGTTCACAAGTGGCCAACACTGGAGGGACTGCTTTCACTAAATATCATTTTGACAAACTCTAATGCTGCTGGTTTAGCTGATGAAATTTAAAGCACTTGAGTCAAATAAATTGGATTACCACCCTTGGATTAAGATAAATCATTTCCCAAATTTTTGGTCTGTTTGCTTTGGCTGGGCTTGAATCCTGCAAACTCTGCTTTCGATAACCACACTAAAGCGGCAGGGAGTGAGCTAAGAGGCGGATATGTGAGAAAGATTGAAATAGAAAATACATAATCAACAAATGACTCTTCAGCTCCTTTTTTTTTTTCTTCTGGATGCTTCAGAACTGGGAACATTTCCTTAATTGCATTCATTACCTTTGACCCAGGAACTCTATCCCAAATAAAATAGAATTGGAGATTAACCATGGATTTATGAGGAAGGGAAGATATTACCAGTAATTCTTCTGTCTGTCCTTTATAAATTCAGGAAGGTTTTCTATGAGGTGGATAAGATCATAAAGTATACATGCTTATACCGTGGCCAAACGTTAGTGTGCTCTGTTTCCATTCAACTCCCTTGATTAGTGGAGAAACTCCAGCCTGGCACTGCATGGGCTATTGCAAGGCTATTCAAGATTTGACTTCAGAGCCTCTGTGACTCGCCTTTAGAATTTGTGGTGTTGCAGGGCACTCACGTATTTGCAAATTAACCAGCAAATATAGCCTAACTTCTTTGGTCACTTTCAAATTCTGCAATTGTCATCACTGAAATTGCAGACTTATCCAGGCTTCCTGGTAGTTAAGTGAATGACACCAATGGTCTTGTTTGAAGAGTGACCTAAAATTGTGCAAAGGGCAAATTGCCTATTTTACTGGTGCTTTTCCTTTAGTGGTACCTTTTACCATCTCCTATCTTAAACACCACTTAAATGCATCTTCCAAGAGACCTATAATCTACCCTGCCATAACTGCTGGGGAAATGCATTGGGATCTTTTCTCTTTTTCTTTCCTATACCAACTTTCTCCATTGCCCACAATTCATTCATATTAAGTTATTATTAATAACAATTAAAAGCCTTTTAATCTCTCCTGAGGGGAGCTGCACTTAGAAAATTCTTTTTCTTTGAAGAAATAAACCTCTGTTCATACATTCTGGAGTTGACTTGTAAAAGAAATAATTTGGGGTGTGGAGGAAAATTTCACTATCCCTCTAATCAGTTTACTTTAATATTCTCTACTCAGTATTTTATTGGCTCTTGGAACATGTAGCTAATCTCAAAGTTGCTGAGGTCAGTAAACCATTTGGAGAGCATATTTCCATATTGGCTTTTATGGAATTCTTGCTCAAATTAGGTAAAATAACATGTTCTTTAAGTTCAGGGATATAGGCAAGCCTATCCTTGGAAAGTTGATTAGAGCTGGTTCCAAAAGGAATTCAAAGTCAATAAGGTACTCAATGCTATTATAGATAACAGCCTCATCTGGGGGTTTTCAGCTCCCCTCATGGTCTCAACTAGACAACATGGGCACAGAATCCTGGATAGTCAGGAGCAAGGATTTTTTTTCCAGGAAGTAGAAATCTTGAGGCTTTTCTTTTTTCCTTAGGAAAAAGAACCCCCCAAAACCAACAACCATAGGCTAAAGAATTTAATAAGACGGAGGCTTTATTTAGAAACAACATGCCTCTCCTGTGAACACAGAGCTCACTTGGAAAGAAGCTATGAATGGACCTGCACAATTATTTTCTGGCAAAAACCCAGTCACATTTGGAGACCTCGGCAGCTGAACACGGAGTGACAGCTGAAAACTCAAACATGTTACAAAGATCAGAGACATTGCTGAATGCTCCATTTTGAAGTTTGATCCAAAGAACCAATTTATGTCATGTTGGTTTTATTGAGGAGAAGAGCTTTATTCCAAAGGCTCTTTTAAGCCCACATCCCCTCTTTGGTTCTTTTGGCCCTTCACACCCACAGGATTTCCAATATCCCTGGAAGGCATTTGCCCTTCACAAATGAGTCCAACAGTGCTTAAGAAAGCATTAGGTGCTTCTTCCATCCTACTTCCCCTTACCCCAGCACTGTGGTTTCAAGAGCAGGCAGATCCCTCACATTCATTTAATAAGAGAGTACATTCTGCCTGAGGGCTCCTTGTCAATGCTGGGTTCTTTTGAAATATCTGTGACTTGTCCTACATGAAAGAGGACAGGGACAAGATAGATAACAATTTTACTACTATCTCAATGTTAAAAAACACACACACATTAGATACATGGAATATAACAAAATGAGGGGAAGTTTTGGGTAAGGGTCTTGCCTCTGGAGGCTGACTGCTGGGGTTTGAGTAGTACCTGTTGTGTGATTGTGGACAGTTCACGTCTTGAAGCCCCTGTTCCTCAACCATTTAAGTATAATACTCCCTAGTTCATAGTGCTATAGTAAGTATTAAATAAGTTTAAAATGCCCTGTATGTGTAAGCACTCAATACATATGAGATAATAATATTAAATGTAAACTGGCATGGTTCAAAGTATAAATAAGATAGGCTGTTGGAAGCACTCAAAGAATACAGAACTGGGGTGATGTGGCTAAGGATAGATTAAGCTAAAATATAGAATTTGCATCTTTTCCATAGCCCTGTCCAGAAGGAATGTGTAAATTTGTTGCCATCCCTAAGGAACTAACAGCTTTCTGTTCCCATTTTGCATTCTAGGGGTAATTATTTTACATATGTATACTTTTGGAACCTTTCAAAACCACTCATGAATATTTGGGTGTAAACAGGCCTTCACCCTATTCTGCCGTTCCCCACTTCCTCACAGCGGGTGGTTACATTCCCCACTGCATGTGGACCGCTGGCCAAAGTTCCACTTCTGTGACTGGCCTCCATCCCACCCAATTCAATCCAATTCTTCAAATCACATCTTACGAGAACACTTTACTTTTGGGTGTTTTATTAAATTCAGATGCATTATGTTCACTGGGTTTACTATTCTAATTCTAGGATTCAGTTTAAAAGATCAAACTGGTGTACCATGCCACATTCGCACATTTCCAAAGTAACCCAGAAAATTTAGTGGAAGCCCCTAATTAACATGACTGAACCGCAGTTTATAGTCTCGAACAATCAACACCTTCCTTCCCTTGTGGTAACTTTTCTTTGCAATTTCTTGCCTCACAATTTGTAGCTTACACTTCCTGGAATTTACATTCATTTTGAAGACATGTTTGATGACTATTTCTTTCCTTTGCTATGACCCTGGACCTGAAAAGCGTAACTATTTCTATCTCTATTGAGAACACAAGTTATACTCCCACTCAACAGTCCCACTGGACCACATGAAGGCTCCATCCTAACTCATGGACCTCTTGGAGAAGGATTTTATTTGATAACTTGGTTAAAGAGCCTGAAATGTTTCATTATCAATTGCTTCATTGTTGTTGATACAGATTAATCACCAGTACTCTCATTCATTTATTTATGTTCTTGAAACTCTGATTTTCCAATAGGTACAACTCAGTTTTTCTGCTTTAATTTTCACTGGTTCTCCCAACCGTTTGTTGTAAAGAATCATCTAGTTATGGAGGAATCACTAACCCTTTGGGACTCCTGTCCCATAGCTGAAATCTACATTCCTCCAGTTCTCTGGCAAGTTTTAAAGTTGTTATTTCTTTGTTTCAACAGATTTGTCCCTAATCACATGGAAAGGGCTGCTACAATACAGAATATACTTACTCCAAGTGAGATTCCCAGTTCACAGATACAGTAGTAAACCTAATTTGCAAATAAGCCACAGTCATACACATAATATTTCACACACATATTAATATTGTTAATATTAATATTAAGCAGTTATTTGCAAAACAAATTGGTACAATTTCTTTATAAGATTGTTTTACAGGATTTTATCAGCTGTTGCAAGGGAAGAACTGAGCTGCGAAAGGGATTGGAGTTGTATCTCATTACTCTTTCTTAGGGAGGGTATTGAATTTGGTTAAAAATCAGTCCACTCCTTTAGAAAGTATGTTGCAGAGAGACAAATGCAAAATGCCAGATGGTGGAGTTGAAACAGAGACCTCATTTGAGTCAATGAAAAGTGCACCGTGACTTACTATTCTTGTCCCATTAAATGTTATTTACTTTGATTTTTTTCTCCCACTTAACTGAGTTTTACTGTCTTATGAAATATATAAAACTTCATAATACACTTTAACCCTAATCTTATTTAAAAGGTTATTTCATATAGATCTACTCTAAATTCTCTCAGTCTCTATAATAACGAAATGCTCTTGGTTGACTTATTTCCATGGAACCACCAGTCCTAGGACATAATGAAGATAAATAATGGGTCACTTGTCATTTAAATTAATTCCACTTTTTATTTATATAATCTTGTATAAGAAACTGATTATACTTTGAAAAGGTTCCTAGTTTGTGTCTATTCCTTCCAAGACCATAGAGAAGCTCAAGTGATTGTGTTAAGCTAAGTAATACTTCATTATCCTACCATTATAGAAATGACAAGGCAGAGACAGAAACATATCAATTATCTGGCTTTCTCAGCAACTGAGCTATTCCTTATAAGTAGTTTTGTCAAGAAATGAAGTGTATCCTATTATGAGTTAAAAATATTAATATTAATCATTTGGCATAGAAATTGGCTAAAAAAAACCTTCACTGTGTCCCTCCAGGCCTGTCTGGCAGGAGACTGCCATTTATTAAAAAGAAAAAATCCCATTGTCAGTCTGGTGAGAGCCAACCAGGTGGCTCAGGGGAGGAGGAAAGAGTTGCTCCAGGACTGACCCTGGCCATGGCTACACATCCTCTGGTTTCATGTGCTCCCATTTGGGACTCTTTTCTCACAGCCTTTTGTGTGCTTCACCCGAGTCCATGCAATCAGTTCAGGTGATCAGAGTCTCCTGCCTCTGACCTACAGCTTTCTTTGGCTTATGGCTTCCTTTCTCCCAGATTGGTGGTATAAATCACACTGAGTTAGTACCCTGACATCTTGGCCTAAGGATCTATTGTCAGAAATTGTCCTATGGAAATTCTGGCTCTAAAGGCACATAAGTGAATCAACGAAATCCTGAAACACACACATACACACATACATACATTTATTTTTCAGAAAATAAAAATTCTATGCTGAAACAACGTAGCTACCATTACTGCTGAATTAGCATGCAGCATGTCTTCTCTGTGCTGGAATGCAAGGATGACCACAGGATTGTGGAGATGTGTTGGGCTGCTTAATTTTTCACTTTGCAGTCTAGGATGGCTGTAGTATCCTCTTTCTCATTTAGCCTGTCAGCTATCAACAACCACCAGAAAAGTCATACCTCTAGTTGCTCAGTGCAGTTTCCTAAAATTTTGTTTGTTAAAATAGCATACATAAAATTGACTTTTTGGGGGTATACAAGCCAATAAATTTTAAGATGTGTGTGGAGTTGGGCAACCACTGCCACTGTCAGGACTCTGAGCAGTTCCATCGCTGCCAAAAATATCCCTTGTGCCGTCCCTTTGAAGTCATACCCTCCCCTTCCCCCTAAACTCTGGCACTCTCAGATCTATTCTCGGTCATTACAATTTTGGTTTTTAGAGGATGATCATATCAATGGAATCACATAGTATGTAACTTTTTGAGACTGACTCCTGTCACTTAGCATGATACCTTTGAGATTTATATACATCATTGTATATATCAAGAAGTCATTCCTTTTTACTACTGAGCAGTATTCCATTACAGGGATATACAACACTGTGTATCATTCTCCACTGAAGGACATCTGGGTTATTTCTAGTTTGGGTAATTATACACAGAGTTGCTATTTGTGTAGGTTTTTATTTGAAGTTTTGCATTTCTGTAGAATAACACCCAGGGGTATGCTTGCTGGGTCACATGGTAAATGTATGTATGCCTTAACTTTTTAAGGAATTGTTGTTTTCTAGAGCCTCGATGCCATTTTACAATTTCTTTTTTTGCTTCTTTTTTTTTTTTTTTTTTTTTTTTGAGAGAGAGTCTTGCTCTGTTGCCCAGGCTGGAGCACAGTGGCATGATCTCGGCTCACTGCAACTTCTGCCTCCTGGGTTCAAGTTATTCTCCCACCTCAGCCTCCCCAGTACCTGGGACTACAGGCATGCACCATCACACCCAGCTAATTTTTGTATTTTTAGTAGAGACAGGGTTTTACCATGTTGGCCAGTCTGATCTCGAACTCCTGACCCCAAGTGATCTACCCACCTTGGCCTCCCAAAGTGCTGGGATTACAGGTGTGAGCCACCATGCCTGGCCCCCATTTAACATTTTCACCAGCAATATATGAGAGATCATCTTCAGCATCACTTGGTGTTGGGGGTACTTTAAAATTTTAGCCATTCTGATGGGTGTGATGGGATATTTCATTGTGGTTTGAATTTTCATTTCCCCCAATGACTAATGATGTTGAGTATCTTTTCAAGTGCTTATTTGCCAACCATATATCTTCTTTGGTGAAGTGTCTCTTCAAATTATTTGCCCATTTAAAAAATAGAGTGGTTTGTTTATTTATTGTTGAGTTTTAAGTGTTCTTTATATATTCTGGATGTAAGTCCTTTGTTGGATGTATGATTTGCAAATATTTTCTCTCAGTCTAAAGCCTCTCTTCTCATTCTCTACACATTATCCTTTGCAGAGCAAATGGTTTTAATTTTGTGGAAGTCCAATTTCTCAATTTCCTGTTTTATAGATGTGATTTTGGTATTGTATCTAAGAACTTTTTGCTTAAACCAATACCACAAAAATTTTATGTTTTCTCCTAAAATGTTTATAATTTCATGTTTTACATTTAGATCTATGATCTATTTTGAGTTAATTTCTGTATAAGATGTAAAGGTTGTAGTTTGAGTTTCATTTTTGTTTTGCGTATGGATATCCATTTGTTCCAACATCACCGTGGCCTTTTTAAATTTGATCTTGCATTTTGTTGAGATATAGAAAACCAATTGCCCAAACTTATTAGAACAGCTTATAAAAACGAAGGTTTTTTTTTTTTTATATATACCTAGAGTGGTTTTTACTCAATGGTCTTTCCCCTGCTCTTATTTTGGTTTGTGCTCTAGGTGGTTGAGCGTAATATCTGGATAACTGAGGTTCAGCATATGTAAAGACAATGTAACTTCTTAAGCTGAAATACTATTTCTTTTCTTTTCTTTTCTTTTCTTTTCTTTTCTTTCTTTCTTTCTTTTTTTTTTTTTTTGAGACAGAGTCTTGCTCTGTCACTCAGGCTAGAGTGCAGTGGTGTCATCTCGGCTCGCTGCAACCTCTACCTCCTGGGTTCAAGGGATTCTCATGCCTCAGCCTCCTGAGTAGTTGGGACTACAGATGTGCACCACCATGCCTGGCTAACTTATTTATTTATTTTTGTATTTTTAATAGAGGTGGGGTGTCACCATGTTGGCCAGGCCAGTCTTGAACTCCTAAGCTGATACTATCCACCTGCCTCAACCTCCCAAAGTGCTCGGATTACAGGTATGAGCTGAGAAATATTATTTGAATGAGATCTCAAAAGATGTTGGTGTGTGAAAAACAAAACAAAACAAAACAAAACTCCTTCCAATGAATGGGTCGCAGAGGCAGAAAAGCCTAATAGGTGCTCATAAAAGTGATAAGATTTCACACCGTCTAGATCTAGAAGATGAGAATGATGAAGTGCATAGGCACTAGTATGTCTATATTATGTAGATAACAGGAAGCCATTGGGGTCATCTGAGCCCAGTTGTTTTTAGTTTGCATGCCTATTGTCAGTAATTAAATGTGTGTTTTTGGAAGTCCTTGATCATCATCTTACTGCCAAATAGTGTTATGGGTTGAATCGTGTCCACCCAATGGAGGTATTAAGTCTTAACCCCTAGTACCTATAAATATAATCTTATTTGGAAATGGGGTCTTTGTAAATGTTATTGAGTTAAGGTAGGCCATTAGGGTGTGCCCTAATTCAATACAACTGGTGTCCTTATAAGAAGAGGAAAAGTTGGACCAAGAGACAGAGAGTGGGGAATGCCATGTGACAGCAAAGGCAGATATTGGAGCAGTGCAACTTCCAACCAAGGAACACCGAGGGTCTACAGCCACCACCAGAAGGGAGGGGAGGTAAGGAAGGCTTCCCCACTCCAGTTGTTAGAGGGATCATGGCCCTGCCATCACCTTGATTTTAGACTTTCAGTCTCTAGATATGTGAGAGACTAAATTTCTGTTGTTTTAACTCACCCAGTATATGGTACTTTGTTTAGATAATCTTAAAAAATGAGTACAAACAGTTTACATCTTGTTGGCATTATCAATTTGTATTACTAAAGTTTTAGGTACGATCTACAAGATAAACTTTGGCCCTGTTCCCTATTGAATGCTCTCAAATTCAAAATTAAGAGCGTTCGGCTTAGAAATGTCAATGGGAACCCATGAACTAGATTTGTAGGCCAAACACTCTCTGTCCTGGGCATAGCTATAGATGTGCAGTAGGATAACTGCATGTGGTAATTGAAATATTAATATAGGCTCGTTCTGGCCCAAAGTCAAGAGTGAGATGTCAGAATATCCCATGTGGTTCTCCTGGCTGCTACGGATTCTCCGGGCTGCATGAAGCATGTCTAGATGCTGTACTTTTGAGTGAGTAGCGAGCTGGGTCTGTGTTATGACAGCAGGCTGGGATGATTTTGGAAGAGTTTGTGATAACTCAGAAAGCAGGGGAGGCTGGGAGAGCGCTGCCAGAGGGCTTGGAGCCCACCCAGGTCTGTTTGTCTTACTGCCCAGGCGCCTCCCTCAGCTCTGCTTGGAAGCAACCAAAAGGAGCGCTCCGGAAGGAATTCACAGAGTGCAGGCAGGGACCCAGTTCCGACTACTTAGGGGCATCTGACGGAGAAGAGAGTTCACTTCAAAAGGGCTAAAAATAAATATGTCATGACTAGAGAAGAATTTTTTGTGGCTTTATGTGGAAGAGCCTATTCATTCCTTTAAGACAAACAGCTAGAAGTAAGAGATGTGCTACAGAGCTGGCCAAAATAAACACGAAGCGGGTTGTTGGCGATGCCTCCTCCCAGTTGACAACCACGTGGAGTGGAGGAATTGCCATATCAGCTCTCAGAAGAGCAGCGCTCAGCCCCTTCATGAGTTTGTTCTGGGTGCAGGAACGTTCGCTGTCGTGCCTTCTTAGGGGAAGGTGGGCTGGGCAAGGGAGGCCAGGGCATTTCAGCACCAGAGACAGCCCTGTGGCTGTGGGGTGAGACAGTGCTCAGTCCTGGAAGGCTCTCCCCATCCCCCTGGACTGTGCAGGAGCTTCAGGGGGCTTCTGAATTGTTTCTCACTCTCAGATACTGGTATTTTTCTCCTGGAATAATTCAGAACTGCGGTGGACCTCAACTCTAATTACTTTTCTCAGGGTTGCAACTTCTATTTTGTCTCTAGCATCTAGAAGTGACTTCTTCCCTGTTATGGGTTGAATGAGTCCCCTGAAATTCATAGGTTGAAGTACCATAGAATGAGGCCCAATATGGAAATACGGTAATTATAGGTGTAATTAGTTAAGGTCATTAGGGAGGATCGGTCCCAATCCAGTTATGAGTGGTGTCTTTATAAAACGGGGAAATCCGGACACAGAGACATGCGCAGAGGGAGAAGGCTATGTGAGGAAGAAGGCAGAGGTTGGAGTGATGATTCTCCAAGCCCAGGAAGGCCAGTGACTGGCAGCAAAGCACCAGAAACTAGGGGAAGAAACATGGAACCGATTCCTTTTCAGGCCTCAGGAGGAACCAACCCTGGGGAACCTTGATCTCAGGCTCTAGCCACTGATACAATAAAACATTTTGTTGTTGAAGCCACTAGTATTTGGTACTTTGGTATAGCTATCCTAGGAAATGGACACCCTCCCCAGCATTAAATATGAAATCAGACAGGAGGCACTAGGGGTGGAGACTGGGCTGGGGGACCCATCCACTTCTCCACAGTGGGGTTGCCATGGAGAGGCTAGGGTGGCTGGCATATATCCTACTCCCTCAATGGACCTGACCCACCAGTGGCCCTGGTCTGTTTTTACCAAGCCCCCCTTCCCTGCTGCATGCTGAAGAAGCCCTTCAGGGCAGCAGTAATGGGGAGAGAGACTAAGGGGCCAGGACTTCAGGTCGCAGACACATAGACAAGACATGACAATGAACTCCGTTTAAATGTAATCAGAACCTTGAAGACAGGAAGCTACAGACTTTAATTCCCTAAGGGATGATATATTAGGATTCCAAGTATATCAGTTATTCTAAAAATAAAAGTAAACATGTGAAGGAAATAAATTAATAAACACACTAGCCAAGTTTTCATTAGAAGGCTGCTGCTTTTCCTGCCCTAGAAATCGCTTCCTCAGTCAGGCCTGTGCTTCTCTTGTAGGCTGACCCTTGGAGTGATGAATGTGACATTCCAGAATGTTCTGTCAGAACCTTTTGCTTTTTTTCCTTTCCTCCTTATTTTGTTTGCTTTCCACCCCAACTCTTAATAGCATTCTTCCTTTAAGTGAAATAATGCATGCCTTGAGCCTAATACAATGCTTAGCAAATATTTGTTTAAGAAAGGATAATTCTTTTCATCCACGGTTTCCTGTATCCTAATGGTCCTTTTATTATATCTTCTTTAAATAAATGTATCTCAAACCTTAAGATATTCATAAAGTCAGAGATTGGAGATGTATTTTTCATTGCAGGCCCTTTTATTTATTTTAACAAAGCTTATTTATTAAATGTATTAATAAAATAAAATGTATTTGCCAATATTTTAAAAGAGTGATATAAATTTATATGTGTGTGTCTATATAGATACACACATTTATATATGTGACATTTAAATATATATTTATGTAAATGTGATATATAATTTATATATGTGATATACAAATATATATAAATGTGTATACATATTTGTATATATTCGCATGTATGTGTAAATGTTTTTAATAAAGCACCTAAAAATGGATTTCCAACTTCTCTGAGGAAATTGGATGGTCTGGCTACACTAGGCCCACATTGCTGTTTGGCCACTTCTGGCTGGAGCTCAATTAATGCAGCCTCCTCACATGGAAGATGTGCAGCCTTCCGTCTTTCTGTGTACCATCTGTCTCTTTCCCTCTGGACATTATGGCTGTGCCATGACCTGGAACAGTAGGTATGACTCCCTGTTTGTGAAGTGGCTCTTTGTTCCAACTCTGCTTTCTCCTCGTCTTCTCGTTATTTTCCACATGGTATTGTACCTATCAAACTCAATCTAAAACTCTTCCTGTTGAAGAGAAAACCTGCTTAGTGTTTACATTAACTGAATATCAGCAACGTTTGCCAGAAATGGCTGCTTATGTCAAATTTGGCAGAGTAAACCGAAATCTGCACCATTAGTATTGTTTAAATAGAATCGCTAGAGATCCACACCTATTAATGTATTGAGCTTGTGTTTGATACTTTCCTAACGTTAATTACTAAGTAAATATTTCCTTTTAAATTTCATTTTATGAGCCAGGTTTCTAGGGACAAAATTGGACAGTGGTTCATGCAATCAAAGAAAAGAATTAATTTTTACTAGCACTTTGCAGTTTGTAAAGTTTACAAAGTTCCTTCGTGTGAGTATTGAACTTGATGTTGGCTGCCTGTCATCATCAACTTGGCTTTGAGGATGATGTGCATTGGAACTGCCTCAGTAGAAAAAGGGAATTGGGAGAAGCTGTGCAATTATATGCTTCTAATTCTGTCCTTGCTGGGGAGCAGGAGAATCACAATGTCTAAAAGTGTCAGAGAGGTGGGTAATAAAATTCAGCTCAGTTCAGCCTGGAGTAACTGAAGGTGTCCAACCTGATAGATGAGTTTCGTTCATGGTGATGCTCATAGGCCAGGGGAACTTAACATCCTCAGTTGGGAAATGCCTATCAGGTTTGAAGCAGAAATAGAGTCTGGGAAAGTAAGTATCAAGATGTCTGGAAATACAAGGATTGTGGGGAAGCTGACTCCATTGGTCTCAGCCAACAAGGTCATTCTTTGGAAGCCTCCTGGAAACCACAGGCAGGACCTTCCCTCTGCAGCCTGCAGTCTGTGCTTCGGCTTGGCTGCAGCCACAGGGCAACAACTTCTGTCTTCCAATCCCACACAAGGGCTCTCCTGCGTGGAATCCAACCAGGGACCCACTGACTCAAGACTCTGGAAAATTAAGTTTTCAGACTTTGTAACCCTGGCTTTTGGGAAGAGAGTAGAAAAACAAAGACTGGACTATCAAAAACAATATCCGGGCCAGGCATGATGACTGACTTCTGTAATCTCAGTATTTTGGAAGCTAAGGCTGGAGAATCTCTTGAGTCCAGGAGTTTGAGACCAGCCTGGGCAACATAGTGAGACTCCATCTCTACAAAAAATTTTAAGATTAGTTGGGAATGGTGGCATGTGCCTGTAGTCCTAGCTGCTTGGGAGGCTGAGGCATGAGGATTACTTGAGCCCAGGAGCTCAAAGTTGCAGTGAGCTGTGATCATGCCATTGTACTCCAGCCTGGGCGACAGAAGGAGACCCTGACTCAAAAATATAAATAAATAAAATAAAAATAGCAGCTGGCATACTTCTCTGGGCCTTAGTTTCTTCATCTGTAAAGTCAGAATAAGATGACAGACCTCCTGAAATGATTGTGGAGATTATATATGTGCTTGGGACACAGTAGCTTGCCATTTATCAATAACTTCTACTCTGGAGCTTAGAGCACTCAGGAAAAAACAAAATACTATTCCTAAGAACCACAGTGGCCTCGACCAATAAGGCAACATGGCTAAGAGCACAGGTTCTGGAGTCAGAACACCTGGATTCAATCTCAGCCTCCCTCCTTATTAACTGGGTAATTTAGACAAGTTACTTAACTTCCCTGTGCCTCAGTTTCATCAGTTATGAAGTGGATACAATGGAGGTACCCAATAACCTTCATCACAGAGTTATTGGGTAAATTGGAGAGTCAATATATATAAAGTGCGTAGCAATATTATCCTTAAATTCTCACATATTGTTTATCTAAAACTTTTTAAAATTTTGAAATAATTTCAGACGTACAGAGCAGTTGCAAATATGTTGCAGAGACTTCCCATATGCACTTCCCCCAGCCACCCTTAATGCTAACATCTTACAAAATCATGGCACAATTACCAAGCCTAAGACATTTATATTGGTATAACACTCACTGTAGACTTCATTAGAGTCTCACCAGTTTTTTTTCATGCACGTCTTTCCCCCCCACTGCCAGTATTCAATAAAACATCTAAAAAACGGATTCCCAACTTCTTTGAAAAAAATGGAAGGTGTGGCTACACCAGGCTCATATTCCTGCTTGACCGCTTCAGGCTAGAGCTCAGTAAATGCAGCCCCCTTGGAACAGAAGATGTGCACAGAATCTCATTGTGTTTAACTGTTGCGTCATTTTAGTCTTCTCTGATCTGTGACAGTTCCTCAGTCCTTTTTGTCATTTGCAACCTTGACATTTCTCAGGAGAACTGGTGATTTTTTTTTTTGTAGAATGTCCCTCAGTTTGCTTGTCTGATTTTTTTCTCATGAATAGATTTAGGTCGCATATTTTGGGAACAAAAGCCACAGGGAGGACATGGCTTTCACAACATCAGTGACGTTATCATTGATCGTTTGGGTTAGGTGATGTCTGCTAGGTCTCACCACTGTAAATAATCACTTTCCCTTTTGTTTGGGGGAAGATACTTTGAGACTATGCCCAAATTTGCTTCTCTTTAAACTTTTGCCTGCTGGTATGAGCATTCATGGGTGAATCTTGCCTGCAGTGATGATTATCGTAGTGTTCTGATAGGGGTTTTCTATTTTCATCCTATCTTCTACATTTATTAATTGGAATTATCTTGCAGGAAAGAGTTATCCATTTTTTTTCCTTTTACTTATTTATTCTATCATTTATTTATAACAGTATGGACTCATGAATATTTATTTTATTCTTTGGGCATCCTTATGCTGGTAATACAATATTATTGTTATGTATTTTGTTGTCGAAATTGTTCCAGCATTGGCCATCGGGAACTCCTGCAACTGCCTCCTGAGTCCCTTCCACATGCCTCCATTTTTTCTGAGCCCCTCTTTTTTTTGGCACCATAAGACGTTGTAGGTTTATCTTGTATTTTCCCTGACTTGCCCTTAGAATCAACCACTTCTCCAAGGAGCCCTGGTTCTTCTTTTTTAAAAATTAAATTTTATAGTCCTAGTTCTTTTTATTAGGGAATGGTATTTAGAAAGCAAAATTGGAAAGGGAAATGGTTAGTTTTAACATATATTTATAATTTTTTTCTTTAGGTTTTAACATTTTTCCCTCCCATGTGTCTCCCTCGTGGTAAATTTTGTTTGTCTAATATGTGCATGATCTTGTACATGGCATAGGGCTGTACGGGGCCCTTCCACTCTGGAGGAGAGTCAGACATGTATGCAGTTAATGTTCAGAAACTAAAGAATGCCTGTAGTTCCAGCTACTCAGGAGGCTGAGGCAGGAGAATGGCCTGAACCCGGGAGGCAGAGCTTGCAGTGAGACGAGATCACACCACTGCACTCCAGCCTGGGCGACAGAGTGAGACTCTGTCTCAAAAAAAAAAAAAAAAAGAACCTGGTGAATGCTATGCACATTCTCAGATGTAGGAGAAGCATCTTCTCAGAGGAAGACGAGTATTCAGGATAGCCTTCACAGGGGAAAGAGACCTCTGCAGAGATCCTTGAAGAATGATCACACTCCTTGGATGGAGATTTGGCAGAGAGTGTTTCACAGAGGAGGAACAGCATGACCATGAGCCACAGCCAGGCACAGGTGCATGCAGGGCCTCTGTAGAGTACAGTTGGGAGCAGTGGGAGAAGCAGTCCACAATGGGCCCTGAAAGTCCTGCACATTCTTGCTGAGTATGCCAAGAGTACAAAGCCCCAATCACTTCTGATCAAGATACCTGACACTTCCGTTTCTCAGAGTATTGGCAATGAGCAACCTTGAAGGATGTGGTAATGTCTTTCCCCCCAAAGCAGGTTTGCTTCTGCATACTATAAAAATGGTGAGTCCCTTAAACTCAGTGTTGTTCTTCTTTCATGATGCAACCTACTGCATATGCAGGCAAACATTATGGGCACTTCCATTGCCTGCGTGGAATCAGGAGACATGGGGAGCCTGTAAGAAAATGAAGAAGTAGCTATAGCTTTTGCTGTGAGTAATAAAGTCCTTTGTCTCTGACCCTGGAGTCTTGTTTCCTCTGCTGATATGCATGAAATGATAACAGTCTAGTTTATTCTAAGTAGGGTAAAATCCCAGCCCCTGCACAGTTCTTGGTAAGATAAGGGTGGGACTTCAAGTTGGGAAGACAGGTTGCATTTCTGGCAAGAAGAGCCTGGAATTCATTTCCCTCTCATGTATACTCTGTTGTGGAGACTTGTGGAAAGTGGACATTGCAGATCCTCTCTTCCCTTTTCCCCAAATGAAATACTTTTTAATTCATGGCTCAAGTATGATGGCACATACCAATTATTTATATTTTTTATTAGTCTGTTTATTTGCAGATTGTGTTGCTCTTTATTTGTCTCTGTTGTGTTTGTGATTTCAGTACAGTAACTAGCAAAAGGTACTGCTTTGGTTAAATCTGCTTTTTTAATAGCTCTGGACTAGATTCAACTGAATCAGGGGTTATGCATGCCCACCAATTGGATGCAGCCGGGGGAATCAGAAACAATTTTTCTGATGCAAGAACTTGGCATAATGGAGCTTTGGGAGGGCGTTGAGTCACCAAGGGGTCAGCAGGCCAGACGAGGCACCTGTGAAGCATGATGTTTAGAGCAAGGGGCAGGTTCAGAGGTCAGGGGTACAGATAAAAACCAGGATACAAATGTCAGGCGATAAGGCTAGATGCACAACTCAGTGCTTTGTAAATAGGCGAGAGCCAGGAGACCTGGAAGGGCAAGACAGGTACAGAGCAAGCTGAGCAGAGAACCACCAGGAGACCCAGCAGTTGGGAAAGACCTTGGTCACTGGGGTGAGTATCCACCCAGCAGGAGGGTCGATGAGTTCTCCTTCCCAGGGCAGAGTCAGGCTCAGTGTGTGACTAGATCAGGAATACGAGCAGCAGCAATTTGGGAGTGAGGAAACCAAGGAGGCGCTTTGTGAGTTAGCTCTGGCTTAACTCCTATACATGAAGCCAAGAAGAAAAAGACATTTTGAGGATGACATCTCACTTTTGAAACACTATAATAGATTTTCTTGGAGGAGAATAAAAATGTAGTGCATCTTTTTTAGTGCATCTTCATTAAACCCTGGGTCCTAGTGACATTTTTATTTTTCAGCAAAAGCATTTTGCCAGCAGATCAGACCTTGATGATCTTAAAAAAAAAAAAAAAAAGTGATGCTATTGATGACAGACATGTTGTTCAACATGGTGGTTTTTTAAACCAAGATACCACCTCCAGATACACAGAATAGACTCTTTGAAATGTCTATCAGGTTATAGAATTAAAAATATGTTTATCATTCAAAATGTGAGATAAAGGTTTCAGGGAAGCTGACAATGTAGAAATAAGCTTCTAAAAAAGGTGCAGTCTGGAAATAGACACATGCTCTCTCTGTCCCCTCTGTCCTGGCACACATAACCCAAAATTTGGACCCTCACATTTGTAACTCATTTGCATATGTAAGTGCCAGTTGGCAGTATTTTGAACACTTCAGCAGTTCTCTGTGCATTCGTCTAAGTTGGGGCTGCTACTGAAACCCTATTTCAATGTGTTTTGTTTTTCCTGCCATTTCAAAATGAAGTCATGAGCTTGGGACCTCTTCCAAGAAGGTCCAGAAAGTAACTTTATTTTTACTCTTTTCCTGTCCTATATCCCACATTATTCAATATTTGTGCAAAATGGTAACTGGAGGTCTTATTGTCATTTCCATGGATCCCAGAATGTCTAACAGTGATTTGGGGCAACAGTTGGGAAGGCATTCAAGGAAGATGGGCTTCAGGTGACTCTAGACACTTCAGCTTCTGTGAGAAGCATGTCATGATTTTTGGAACAAAATAAATAAAGCTAGAAGGGGGCCAGTAGAGAAGCCTATCACACAATTTCCAATTTCCCCTAAGCTTCTAGTTTTTTCTAGGTTAAATCTTTGTGTTGTCATAGCTGCTGTTTCTTTTTTCTTTCCTTTTTCTCCATCTCAAATTTCTTCTCTTTTCACCTCCAAGAATGCATCTGTTAATCGATACACAAATGTTTGGCTCTGCATCCAGAGCTGGGGGACATACAAGCATGGTTGGTTTACCAACAAAAACATTCACAACCATGCAGCAGGAATGAGAGCTGGCAAATGTCTCTGAGTAGGATAATTAAGAGATGGGATCATTTTCAATTCGATTTCTACTGTAAATTTATTTTTTCTTGGTAAAGGTTCATACCTCAATGGTTACAAATGGGAATTCAGGAAGACATCTCACCCACCCATTTTTCAAAGTCACCTTTTTTCTCTCCCTGGAAGTAACCATCCATTTCTTTTTATCACTTCATAGGTATTTTATACACATACAAGTGCTTCCCTGAAAGGTCAGTGTGAGGCACCAAGAAATAATATTGCCCTTGTTTGAAAAGAAGTGCTAGAGCAAATGTGAATGGATAAACCTGGGTCTCTTATTCCACGCAAAGGTTCCACTGGTGCTATAATAAATGGTGGTTGTGCTTGCAAATCAGGAAATGTGAAGTCTAAAGACAGTTTCAGGGTGGGGGCAGGGAAGATACGATGCTGACAAGTCAGGTCCCAAGAAGCTTCTTTGTAGTTTCTTTGCTATTTTAATCCAGATGAAATAGAATGGAAATTAAGGGCAGCTGGCCAAAGTGTCTCTTGAATCATCGTCTTGCTACTAAGACCAAAGGGCTGGGTCGGAAACCCGGCTCTAGGTCTGGAGGGTCAGATCGATAAATAGACTCTCGAGCATTAATATGCATAAATGCCTCTGGGATTCCCCTGGGGTCGGGAGGGGAGGTCTCGCTAAAATGCAGTCACTGACTCAGTGGGTCCAGGATGTGGCCTGAGAGCCTGCATTTCTAACAAGCTTCCAGGTGCTACTGGTGTTGCTGATCCTCGGACGACACTTTGATACCAAGAACCTAAACAGATGCCACCTCCAGAAATTTATTTTTCTATGGGCTTAAGACAGAGCTGGGAACTCTGACTTTTGATGTCTTTCTCTGTCCTAAGAGCTAATTCTGATGTAGGTTGACCTCAGAACATACTTTGAGAACCCCAACTCTTAAACCTGAAATTTTATTTCTTTCTATGACACACATAGAGTCAAGAACATAATTGTAGAGGAGAAGAGAACAGGCATGGGGAGGGGAAGGATGCGAAAGAGACAGGACAAAGCTGCAGGGAGATGCCCATCTGTATGATGGATAGAGGGTGAATCAAGTGCATATTCTACAATTCAAACGGACGATTTTCTTCTTAATGGGGAGCAGACTTTTTCCATTTCCCTGCTTTAGGCTTTGAGAGCAGCCCCAGGGAATGTCACCTGATACACCATTCCTTGAGATTTCTCCTTCCCTAGGAGCTTTGGTTTCAGTCATCTCATCTTCATTTTATCCCAGTAAAACCGGAGGGAGGTTTTGTGGAAGATCCCAGGGCCTGGAATTCTGATGGGCTGCTTTGCACAATCTCATCCCAGGACACCCAGATGCCCTCACTAAAGCAGATTTTGTCCCTGGACTCAGATTTGGCTTTCAAACCCGGAACGTGCAAATGCTTAAAAGGAAATGTGCCCAGATTTTCGACAAGTCCTGACCTCCATTCAGGCAATCAGTGGGCACTGGTTCAGAATCAACTTGGCCTTGATAAAATGAGTAAAAAATGTCTGTCTCCCTTGCTGGTAAATTAGACTTTTCCTGTAAACTCAGGCCCCTCTGACAGGGCTTCCCAAGGCATCTCTCCCCTGGCAGTCATGGATACACCGTTGCTGTGTTCATCTGCTTCAAGGGCTCCGGGGGTAATGGGTCAAGTGTCCATTGAGAGTGAGCTGAGGAAGGAGAGAAGTGGCTGCAGGTGATGAATTTCAGCAGTCATCTTTGTCTCCTAGACTCTGAGGCCCCTGCCTTAGGATCTCTAAAATAGTACCCCCTTCTCCTCATGACCTGCCCCAGCTGGACAGGATGAGAGAAGTAGCCTGGATGGAATTCTTTGTTGTCTCGTACCTCTTGTGTTGAGTGTGCTGCTTTTCTTCAGTCCCACTTGACCACACACAAACCCCCGAAGCAGACAGGGAGGGATGAAGTTCTCCATAACTGTGCACCTGCCATTGCTAATGTAGGAAGTGAAAATAACATAAACGCGCTCCATCCCACGCAGCACAGAAACACTAGACAAAAAAATCCCCTTGCAAAATGCCACTGAGGCTCCCATTCAGCCCACACCCTCACGTAGGCACAGCATCTGAGCACCTGGCTTGTGGGACATCACACCTCACACCTCGCATGCTGTGTCGCTCAGGGTGGAAGCAGGGAGATTTCGGCATTGAAACCAATGCACAGCCTTTTCCAGTTTACCTAGATTATTTAACTCCCCCAGCATCTCTTTGAGCTAATAGTGGAGGTTTGTTATTATTTTCCGTAATAGTACAAGATTACACAGCTCGTGTTATTGGTTGAATTGCCCCCAAAATTCGTATGTTGAAACCCTAATACTAGTACCTCAGAATGTGACCAGATTTGGAAATAAGGTTATTGCAGATGTAATTTACTAAGTTATGAAGAAATCATTGGATGGGCTCTAATTCAATAAGACTGGTGTCCTTATAAAAAGGACACATTTGAACATAGATGTTCACACAGAAACACCATGGGAAGATGAAGACAGAGACTGGGGTGAGCTTCCATAAGCCTAGGAATGTCCAAGATTGCCAGAAAACCACCAGAAGCTGGCAGAGAAGAATGGAACAGATTCTACTTCACAGGCCTAGGAGAAAACCAACCCTACAGACACCTTGATTTCAGACATCTAGCCTCTAGAACTGTAAGATCATAGCTTTCTGTTGCCTAAGTTACCCAGTTTGTGGTATTTTGTCATAGCAAACCTAGTCAACTAATACAATCCTTAAGTAACACAGTGGGGCCACAAAATAGGTTGTCAGGACCCTTGCCTATTGTGACTTTAGTAGAGGCTTATTATATCAATAGGGAGTTAAGAGTGTGAGGGCTTTTGATAGTATTCATATTTCAAAAGCCAATGGGGGCTGGAGATAGTGGCTCACACCTGTAATCCCTTTGGGAGGCTGAGGTGGGAGGATCACTCGAGCCCAGGAATTCAAGACCAACCTGGACAACAAAATGAGACCCCAATCACTACAAAAAATAGATAAATAAAAAAATTAGCTGGGCATGATAGCACGTGTCTGTGGTCCCAGCTACACGGGAGGTTGAGGCAGGAGGATTCCTTGTGCCCAGGAGGTCAAGGCTGCAGTGAGCCACGTTGGAGTTACCACTGCACTCCAGCCTGGGTGACAGAATGAGACCCTATCTTAAAAAAGAAAAAGAAAAAGAAAAAAAGCCAATGGAGGAGCATCCTCATCTTCCCTACCCTCCAATTCAGACCTACTTAGCAGCATCAACTTGTGAACAACCATTCCCCTCCATCCCAGATCACCCTCAGCAGGGCCTTTGACATTTACTGTCAGGCAGTGTGCCCTTCTGTTCCCGGCAGCATTGCTGCATAGCAAATTCTCCCTAAACTTAGAAGCTTAAGATAATATCCATTTTATTATATCCTATGGATTTTATAGTTCAGGAATTCAGGCAGGGGTCATTTGGGTGTTTCTTTTTTCACATCCAGCATTTACCAAGGTGAATAAGTGGTTCTCAGCTGGCAGAAGGGCTGGTCTGAAGGAGCCAAGACAGCCTGACTTACATGTCTGGTGCCTTGGTGGGGACGGCTGGAAAGTGGGGCTCAGCTGGGACCGTTGACAAAGCCCTCTCATTTAGCATCTGCAGCACAGTGGCTGCAGGTTATTTGAATTTCTTGTAGGGATCCTGGTTTTCCCCATAATGAGTATTCCAAGAACACAAGGTGGAAGTTGCATGGCCTTTTATGATCCAACATCGGCAGTCACAAGCATTGCTTCTATCATGCTTAACTGGTCAAAGTGGTCACAGAAACCCACCCAGGTTCAAGGGGAGGGTTCAAAGATCTCACTTCTTGATGGGAGGAGAATCAAAAATTGTATGGTCATTAAAAACTAGCAACACTATTACACCATTCCATACCTTGGATGGCAAAATAAATAAATAAAATAAAATCTCTGCTTTTCTACTTTCCTCCAACCTCTGGCTTTTGTGTTCCTAGGGTTCAGAGATGGTGGATGGGAAGTATCCCCTGAGGAGTCCCCACAGTTGCCTATTTGCCTCTATTACAGTTGAAATTCTGTTCAAGGAAATCAAACTCTGGGCCCATGTGGTGTCCAGCTGTGGTCTAGACATTTCTCAGGAAGCCCAAATGGAGCTGAGCAGGACACTGTCACAAATTAGCAAGCTCCCACATATTTATTGTCCTAGTCTGTCATCTTCATGTGTCTAGATTTAATTGGTGACCTCCCAAGGACTCTCTCATTCAGTATCTCTTAAAAGCAGCCACGAATGAAGCCCTTACTTGGACTATTTACTATCTGCAGGAGCTTAACGACAGACTGAGTAGTCTGGAAGAGCAAAGCCTTCAGGAGAAATGGAGGCCACACGACCAATCTATGCCCTTTGGAAAATTCCACTGTTAAAACATTAGCTCTATATAGAAAATGTACGCAAAAGGGGACCAGATTTTCTGTTTGCCTCCTCTGACGCTTCTATTTGTTGTTCTAGTCTCTCTCCACTTCTATCTTGCTCGGGGTTCCCAAGCTGTCTGAATTCCCTGGGAGGAAGGCTCTATTTGCAGAAGCGTAAGGCCAATGAGGCCCAGTAGATTCAAATCATTCTAACACTTACTTGACCCTATAATACAAGGCACAATAGAAACAGAGACAATATGCAACTTGTATTTAATCCCAGTATTATAGTCTTGTGTGCATTCATGCATGAATGCACAAGAGAAAGAGAGAGAAACAGAAAGAGAGAGAGGGAGAGAGAGAAAGGGGAGTGAGGGAGAGAGATAGTTCAACCATAACATACAGAGTAAGTTCTGTGAAGATAAAAACTATATAATGTTTACTTTCAACTTTGAAAAAATGCACAGTAATGTGATCAGCACATAACAGACACCAAATGTTTGTAAAAAGATGGACGGGAGAAAGGAGGGGTTGGTCAGGCCAGGTATACTTTCTCATTCCTTTCAGAATTCCTAGTGGCATCTCATGTATATGCTTGTGTCTATGATGGAATGTGGAACAGGAATGGAGAAGGAGCGATGTACTAACTGGGAGACCTTGACCACATAAAGGCTGACCAGAAGGGAGTGGGTTGATTACCCAGGTCAGCTTTGGATATACATGGTATGGACAGAAAAGGGATTGCCTATTTCAAGCACAGATAAATTTTATCAGCTGCTCAGGTTCATGTGCTACGCATTTTGGCTTCCATGAAGGAAAATGCTTATTTTGTGCATTATTCAAAACTCATTGTCTAGTGTCCTCCTCGGGCCTGCATTCCAGCTGCCCAAAAGATGGCTCTTCTTCACCCACTTCAGAGCAATCTGCAGTTGGGATTTCTGTTCCAATTGAAACTGTTTTCTTTTTTCTTTTCTTTTTGAGGTGGAGTCTCACTTCATCACCCAGGCTGGAGTGCAGTGGTGCCATCTCTGCTCACTGCAACCTCTACTGCCCAGGTTCAAGCAATTCATGTCTTTCAACCTCCTGAGTAGGTAGGATTACAGGTGCATGCCACCACGCCCAGCTAATAGTTTTTGTATTACTAGTAGTGACAGGGTTTCCCATGTTGGTCATGCTGGTCTTGAACTCCTGACCTCAGGTGATCTGCCCGCCTCAGCCTCCCAAAGTGCTGGGATTACAGGCGTGAGCCACCATGCCCAGCCGAAACTGTTTTCTAGTGTTTCATACACTTGAGTTCTAAAATGGGTTAAATCAGGTCGGGTGTGGTGGCTAACCAAAAGCATGGACTGATTCTCCAGTTTAAAGAACTATCTTGGGGCTGGGCATGGTGGCTCACACCTGTAATCCCAGCACTTTGGGAGGCCGAAGTGAGGGGATCACTTAAGGCCAGGAGTTCAAGACCAGCCTGGTCAACATGGCAAAACCCCAACTCTACTAAAAAATACAAAAAAATAGCTGGTGTGGTAGTGCACACCGGTAGTCCCAGCTACTCCAGAGGTGGAGGCACGAGAATCACTTGAACCTGGAAGGCAGAGGTTGCAGTGAGGTTGGAGTTGCCACTCCAGCCTGGGTGACAGAATGAGACACCGTCTCAATCAATCAATCAATAAAAACCAAAAATAAATAAATAAAGTGGGTTAAATTTAGGTCTTCTTACTCTTGATTCTTCTAGACTTCATTATTCAACAGTAACCTGACTACACTTTTTTTGAAAAAAGTTATTTCATTATATAAATTATAGTTGCTCATTGTCAGTTCAATGTCCACCACTTCACAGTAGTTCTTGTTTCTCTGATGGAGGCCTTAGAGGTTTTTAGTAAGATGAATAACATTAGGAAGTCACCCTTTTAGAAAGCTTAATGTCAAGATGATAGCAAAGCCAGATGGGGTGATGGGCAGAGTCAGTGAGAGAGTCCCAGAAAGCTTTGTCAACATTCCAGCTGGGAGGTAACAAAAGATGATCCCACGAGGACACAAAAGCCACTTTAAAGATGAATAGTTCTGAAGAAGAATAAAAAATATTTGCTGACTGATTAAAGGAAAAGAATCTGAAATGGTTTGTAAGGTTTCGATGAATGTGATTGTGATGTTACAGCTGACAGAAACTGAGAAATCTGAAAGGGGATTTGGTTTGGGGAAAAGATAAGGGTTTGGTTTTACACATGCTAAGTTTGAGGTCCCAAATAAGCCCTGACACACCGGGAACCATGGGCTAGTGGTGCACACTCTCCTCCCTCTACCAAGGAGGAGCCCCAATGGTCAAAATCACACGCACATCACGACATTTGGGGTGAGGGCGCGAGGGAGGAGTGGAGTGGTTAGTGCTCTCTCTTCCGCATGTAGGGACTGTTTCCTCTTTAAATTGTCTCCCTGTTAGAACTGTTTTCTCCTGCAGCTGGTGTGGTAAGGCAGGCGGGTGTTAGGACTTTTCCTGCTATGGTGGCACTCCATTCTATCTTTAAACCCTTCCTACACCTTAGAAACCCAGAGAGGAACTAGGATGGAACCTTCCAGAAAGAGCAGACCCTCACCCTACCCTTCCTTCCACCCACCACCCAGGCCTTTAACTACATGGAGAAAATTAGTCTTTGTGTTTCATATGTGACCTGACAACACAGGTAAGAAAGAGACCAGATAGGTGTCTGAGTTCAAACTTGTAGCTGGAAGTCATGTTCCCTTACGTGGAAGATGTAGCAGGGTGGCAGGCCATGGAGGGATGAAGGCCAAGGACTTGGAGTCCTGAGCAATGTTTTTCTTTATAACTAATGTATAATTTTGCTGGTGCTTAAGACAGCAGAGTGGTGGGAATATAAAATTAAAGTTACTCATGTTTATAGGATAATCTCATAATTAATGAAACCTATGAAGGAAAATGTGTTAAAAGAAGAGATAAAAAGCAGAAGTGTCTTGCAAACTAGCAATTCCACTCCTAGACAGTCACCCAGCAACAATGGGCACATATATTCACAAAAGACATTTATATGAATGTTCATGTCAGCACTATTTACCACCATCAAAAATGGAATCAAAACCCAGAGTGCATCCAGGGTAAATGGATAAATGAATTGTGGTTAATTCATTCAAGGGAATACTCTACGACAATGACAATTACTAGGCCAAAGCTACAAGCAGCATGGCCAAATCTCACAAGCATAATGTTGAGCAGCAGAGGTCAAACTCAAAAGACTACATGCTGTATGATTATATTTATATGAAATTCAAAACCCAGCAATGTTATCTGGACTGTTAGAGGTCAGGAGTGTGGTAACCCTGAGGGCAGGCTCAAGGGGACTTCTGGGATTCTGTTTTTATTTCTCCTTCTTAATTTCTTTACCTGGGTGTTTGTGATGCATGTAAATTTGTGAACACTTATGACTCATGTCTTTATATAATGTTATATGTGATAAAATTTGTGAAAGGAAAAAATAATCAGAGGGCAGATCTTTGGAAAAACTCTCTTCTACAAGTTAAATACAGGATGATGAACTAGAGAAGTCATTTGAAAAGTGCCAGAATTGCTTTGCTCAGTTCCACAGATGCTAAGAGGAAGTCTTCAGAAATGTAGGTAACTACATAAAAATATCTAACTTACAAAGTCAAACCCCAAAATTAATAAGATCAAAAATTAGACAACTGTCTGGAAAATATATTTACAGTAATAATAATAAAGGACTCATGCAAAAGTCTGAGGAAATCTCCACTATTATATTCTCAGTGTTCTCCAGAGAAACAGAACCAATATGGTGACATACATTAATATATATAATGTATGTACATTAGCATCTGTATTACAAAGAATTGGCTCACATGATTATGGAAGCTGAGAAGTTCAGACCCAGGAGAGCTGATGATGTAGTTTGAGTCTGAGCTTGAAGGCCTGAGAACCAAGAAGGCTGAAAGTACGAGTTCCAGTCTGATTTCCAATCTAAAGGCAGGAGAAGACCCATGTCTCCGCTTGAAGACAGTTAGGCAGGGAGAGTCTTTCTTACTTAGTCTTATATTTTATGCAGACTTTCAACAGATTGGATGATGTCCACCCACACTGGGGAGGGCAATTTGCTTTAATCAGTCTACTGATCCAATCTTATCTAGAAACAGCCTCAGAGCCACACCCAGAAATAATGTTTAACCAAATATCTGGGCACTCTATGGCTCAGTCAAGTTGGCACACTAAATATCAACCACACAACCACAGGAACACCTCACTTTACTGTGCCTCATATTATTGCATTTTGCAGATATTGCACTTTTTAACAAATTGATGGTTTGTGGCAACCCTGTGTTGAGCAAGTTTATCAGTGCCATTTTTCCAGTGGCATGTGTTCACTGAGTGTCTCTGTGTCACATTTTAATAATTCTTGCAATATTTCAAACTTTTTCATTATTATTTCTGCAGATGACCTGTGACCAGTGATCTTCAATGTTACTGTTGTAATTGTTTTTGGGTGCCATAAACCAGGCCTATGTAAGATGGTGAACTTAATCCATCAATGTGGTGTGTGTTCTGACTGCTCCACTGACTGTCTGTTCCTCAATTTGTCTCCCTCTCCTTGGGCCTCCATATTCTCTGAGACACAATAAAATTGAGATTAGGCCTGTTAATAACCCTACAGTGGCCTCTAAAGGAAGAGTCACACATCTCTCACTTTCAATCAAAAGACAGAAATGATTAAGCTTCATGAGGGAGACATGTGGAAAGACTAGATAGGCCTAAAGCTAAGTTTCTTGCACCAAAGAGTTAGTCAAATTATGAATGCAAAGAAAACATTCTTGGATGAAATGAAAAGTAGTACTCCAGGGAACACAAATGATAAGAAAGCAAAACAGGCTTATTGTTGATATGGAGAAAATTTTAGTGGTCTGAATAGAAGACCAAACCCGTCTCAAAATTCTCTTAAGCCAAAGCCTAATCCAGATAAGGCTATAACTCTTTTCAATTCAATGAAAGCTGAGAAAGGTAAGGAAGCTGCAGAAGAAAAGCTGGAAGCTAGCTGAGGTTGATTCATGAGGTTTAAGGAAAATAGCCATCTCCATAACATAAAAGTGCAAGGTGAAGAAGCAAGTGCTGATGTAGGAACTGCAGCAAGTTATTCAGAAGATCTAGCTAAGATCATGGATGAAGGTGGCTACACTAAACAATAGATTTTCTATTTGTAAATTTTTTATTTTAAATTTTTGTACATAGTAGGTGTATTTATGGAGTACATGAGATGTTTTGATACAGATAAACAATAGAATTTCAATGTAAATAAAACAGCCTTCTATTGGAAGAAAATGCCATCTAGGACTTTCATGGCCAGAAAAGAGAAGTCAATGCCTGGTTTCAAAGTTTCAAAGGACAGGCTGACCCTCTTGTTAGGGGCTAATGCAGCTTGTAACTTTACATTGAAGCCAATGTCCATTTACTATTCTGGAAATCCTAGGGTCCTTAAGAGTTCTGCTAAATCTACTTTGCCTGTGCTCTAGAAATGGAACAACAAAGACTGGAGAATATCACATCTGTTCACAGAATGGTTTACAGAATCTTTAGGCCCACTGTTGAGATCTACTACTCAGAAAAAAAGTTTCCTTTCAAAATATTACTGCTAATTAACAATGCATTTAGTCACCCAAGAGCTTAGAGGTCAAGATGTACAAGAAGATTAATGTTGTCTTTTTTTTTTTTTTTTTTTTTTTTTTTTTTGAGACGGAGTCTCGCTCTGTCGCCCAGGCTGGAGTGCAGTGGCGCGATCTCGGCTCACTGCAAGCTCCGCCTCCCGGGTTCACGCCATTCTCCTGCCTCAGCCTCCCGAGTAGCTGGGACTACAGGCGCCCACAACCGCGCCCGGCTAATTTTTTGTATTTTTAGTAGAGACGGGGTTTCACCATGGTCTCGATCTCCTGACCTTGTGATCCGCCCGCCTCGGCCTCCCAAAGTGCTGGGATTACAGGCGTGAGCCACCGCGCCCGGCCGATTAATGTTGTCTTCATGTCTGCTAACATAACATCCATTCTACAGCCCGTGAATCAAGGAGCAATTTTTACTTTTAAGTCTTATTACTTAATAAATACATTTCTTGAGGTTATAACTGCCATAGATTGTGTCCTTTAATAGATCTTGGCAAAGTAAGTTGAAAACCTTCTGGAAAAGATGTATTATTCTAGATGCCATTAAGAACATTTGTGATTCATGAGAGGAAGTCAAAATATCAAAATTAACAGGAGTTTGGAAGAAATATATTCCAAACCTCACAGATAACCTTGAAGGGTTCAAGACTTCAGTGGAGGAAGAAATTGCAGATGTGGTAAAAATAGCAAGAAAGCTAGAATTAGAAGTACAGGCTGAAGATGTGACTGACTTGCTGCAATTTCATGATAAAACTTTACTGATGAAGAGTTTCTTCTTATGGATGAGCAAAGGAAGTGGTTCCTTGAGATGGAATCTACCTGGGAAGATGCAACTAACATTGTTGAAATGGCAAAAAAGGATTTGGAATATTACATAAATTTAGTTGATATAGCAATAGCAGGTTTGAGTGGATTGATTTTAATTTTGAAAAACATTCTACTGTTGGAAAAATGCTATTAACCAGCATTTCATGCTACAGAGAAATCTTTCATGAAAGGAAGAGTCAATCAATGTGGCAAACTTAATCATTGTCTTATTTTAAGAAATTGCTACAGCCACTCCAGCCTTCAGCAACCATCACCCTGATCAGTCAGCCACGATCAATTATCATGACAAGAGCCTCCATCAGCAAAAGATTGCGATTAGCTGAAGGCTCAGAAAATCATTAACATTTTTAGCAATAAGCACTTTTAAATTAAGGTATGTATTTTTTTAGACATAATGTTATTGCACATTTGGTACCCTATGGTATAGTTAAAACATAACTTTAATGTATACTGGGAAACCAGAGAATTTGTGTGCCTTGCTTTATTATGATATTAGCTTTATTGGGGTGGTCTGGAGCTGAACCTACAATATCTCCAAGGTATGCCTTTATGTCTAAATAGAAACATGCAAAAGACATGAATGCAGGGTATTAACGGTTGATGGGGCAGACACCATTGACATGGATGATGGCATTCAACCTCACAACAACCCAACAGAGTCAGAAATAGTTTTTCTCAATTTCATGGAGGAAGAATTCAGAGTTGGGTATATTAACTAACTGGGGAAATGTTTAAATACTTAACAGGGGCAAAAGGTCTTCCTGAGAAAAACAAATAGAGAAAAAACATAGCTTGACACTTCAGCCTGGAAACCATGGGATTGGGGATAAGATGATCCAGGAATATAAAATCATGGAGGAACACAGGCTTTTGACTAGATTTTGGAATTTGTGAACTTGGAATGCAGAAAAGCCTTGTAAACCCCTGACAGCCGAGATACTGATTTTACAGAGACGCATACCCTCTTGAAACTTGAGAGTGAATGTAAGTAAATAAAATGGAATGTAGCGCTGCAGCATGGAGTTCACCTTGGAATCTTCTTTGCTATGAGAAAATAATAACTCAAAAAGTTTTGTTAGTGGCTGATCTAATGCACAGGGGAACTGCTCACCTATTGAAGTGAAGGGAAGAGAAGGATGATGAGGTCGCTTCTTTTGCTGTCTGAGAATTAGCTGCTCCTTGTATTAGTGAAATGATGCCTTGATATCTGCAAAGGACCCTTTGCTCTCTGATTTAACATCATTCAGCCAGCAGGTAATGAATGCAAAAGGTAGCTCTATGATCAAAAGCAACGATGACATGAATGGAGCAGACATGGCTCCCCAGGGTCACACTTATCTCTCAAGTATCTGTAAGGACAAGTCCAGTGACCTCAATAGAACAGATACATTAATGGATTCCCTGGACAGTGAAGATGGTGGCTATGTGAATTTCGCTCTGGCAAAGGTGGTGGGAAGTGGGAAAAGGACCCACATCAGGCCAGTCGGCCACTTCCATATTCTGTTTCTTAAAACATAATCAGGCTTACACAACTCTGAGGGCTACTTGCCTACTCCAGTGTCAAGATTAAAGATAGTATGGGTGGATCAGGTCACACCTATGTAATAGTAAGTTTGCATTAGGCTCTTACAGCTAATAAAATATATTCATGTATATTATCATTTAATTTATCATGTTTTTAAAGTTTCCATGTAATAAGCACATGCAGTTTCAATGGGAATGTGAAAAGAAACACAGAAATGAAAATAAGCTGTAAGAAGCTGAACTCATTTGGTTGAAACTTTTGCCCCTCTATCCCTTAACTCCACTAGACTGCAAGGTGCATAAACCAGGGACCGTGTCTTACGCATCTTTGTATCTCAGCACCTCTTACAATGCCTGAGCTCATAAATAAGCCATTCATGAATCAGATTATATTGTAAATTTGGTTGGCTCAAGGGGTTATGGTCCTCCTGTCTCATGGTCACACCAGGCTACCTATAGAGTTGGACTGCATGACTGCCCTTAGAATGGCTGCACTGATCCCCTGGAAAAGCCAGAGATCATTTTGATACATAGGCAAACATTGCTGCTCCTTCCTTACCAGGTCTTTTCAGTGTGTAAATTTGTCTTATGACAAATTAGATCACAGATGATCTAAATCTCATTAAATTTACATAGAAAATGTTATGCCTTTAATTGAAATCCCTAGTTTATTTTAGGACACGGCATTGTCACTGACAAGGCAGAATGCATTATTTGCACTAAATAACAAATATTAATATCAACCGTCTAAAAATGTAGCCTGGAAAACTTTCAAGAGAAAATAAATCACTACAGTTTGTATAGAATTGATATACATGCATGTATATATATTTTATATGCATCTATGCATGTAATTTGGGTTGAAATTACTTTTCCTATTGAATTTAAGTACCACAGGTATTTTAGTTTCACTACTTTTACACTATTTACTCCTGGGAGAGTTAATTACAAACAATTTAATTAAGATCTCTTACTCATTAATGTTCTAGTAGCTTAGTAAGTTTGGGTTAGCTCAGCAGGTTGCAAAGGTTTAATTTTATCAGTTATCCTCCCATTAACTCATACACCATCAGTACTGTGCTTGTTTTTTATCCTTCCCTGCCTGGGGTACAGATAGAATTTAAAATATCATTAAAACTAAGAATTCAAGAAAGACTGTTAGTTGCCACCTGTCCTGATGAGGTTTAGATTTCCATTTTGATTCTTTAGAATACAAGAACAAGGATGCCTCAATAACGTTCTCTCCAATAGGACTAAACAGACAAAAACATATTTAATTTTTGACTAGGATTAGTGCAGTCACATATGGTTTCCATTAGCTTTGTGAAAAATACAGATTTCAAAGAAAAAAATCTGTTCTATAGCTCATTAGAAGCCCAAACACTAAAGATATAAATTTTGACTAAAAGAGAATCACAAAGAATATACATGAGGGTAAGGAAAACTATGAATCAGTTCTTAAGAAAATATCTTGCTATTTATTCTTTAATTCTCAAGACATTATATATGAGCACAATTTATACTTGATCGCAAGCGTCACTAATATAGGCTGCCTCAGATGAAATATAAGACCCATAAAATTCACACTTACTTGTAAAAGTTAACACAGTCTTTTGTATTTTTTTAAAATTGACCAACTTTTTTTTTTCAGTTATAACTTGTTTGTAAACAAACAACTAACTAGTTTCATGGTTTAAATAGTAAAAAAACCAGTTAACGTACCAAGCTTTTTTTTTTTTTTTTTTTTTCCCCTCCTAGACTCTGGCCATGAATTTATGTTCTCTTATTGACCATGAAGTTTACTAATAATTATTGGGCTCAAATTGCCTTTCTGTTCTTGGGATTGCAGGAGGAGGGATATCAAGCTAGTAACGCTGTGTTTACTTAAGGGAAAACGATCATAAAAGGAAAGGGTTTAGTTCTTTCTTTGTTTCCAACTCTATAGCCTTGAAACAACTGGGGAGCATTTGTTTTGAAATATATACATTCTAATATTCTGAGATTTTTATCCAGAAATTATTATATTCAGGAAGAATATGATATTCAAAACACCTTTGCAAAATTAATGGGAAAATATAAATAGTATTTCTTTAACAACTTAAAGAGCAGTCAAGTTCAGATTTGCAAAAATACTTATTGTAAACTGATAAAGGAAAACAAAAAGGATAGATAAGAATGGGGCTGCAAGGCTTTGAAGATGATGAGACTCAGGTAGAGTTGCAAGATTGAGCAAATAAAATTATACAATTATAGAAACAATTTTTTAGGATAGATTTATCCTAGAGACACTTGGGACATTTTTATCCTAAGAAAGTAGTCACTGTTTATCTGAAATTTAAACTTAACTGGGCATCTTCTATTTTATCTGTTAACTCTCGACCCAAGGAACTGAGGGAATTTAGGGTTTAAGGTCAGAGCTATTTTGTGGCGCATTCCTCACTGGAACCTAGGTCTCAAAAAATCGTATTACTTCCTTTCTATGCCAGAGTTCTCTACATAATTGTCCCATGGACAACCATCTCAAACCAATGATTTTTAAGCATAAAAAAATTTTTATTTTTCAGGTGTCTCCAGTCTGAAGACAACCTTTCCTATTCCACAAAAGGACACTATGAAAAATCATAAGATAAAAACCACCATTTGGCTTCCCTGATTATTCTGTAAAATGGTTATTTTAACATGGAGATCAAAATTGTTCTTCACTCTGTGATTTTATAGCCAAGTCATTTTATATGTATTAAAACTTAAGGAGAATTACGACCAGGAAAATTACAATTAGGAATCAGACTTGCAGTGTAAAACTTTGAACACTCATAAAACCCATTTTTTCCTCCTCTCTATTATTTTACCATCAAAAATGAAAGCTGAGGGTGGCTACTTACTGACAAAATGTATGAGTGCTGTCTGAAAAGACAATGATTTCTGCAGCTGAGAAATCTACACAGAAATGGGCAGCAGTTTGTTTCAGTGGCTGGGATTTTATAACCTAAAGCTGTGTTGTCTGGCAGGAAAAGTCAGTGCCTGGATCAGAAGTGTGAAAACATGAGGTCCTCTGCAGGATGCTGGGAAATGGAGCTGGTGATTCCCACAGTCTTTAAGGCCAGGCACTAAAACAGTGGCTAGTTTAAAAACCAAAATCTCAAGAACCAAGAGTGTATAAAGCACACTGTAATTTGTTTTCTCAAACTATCTTCATGGTTTGCTTCAAAGGGGTTTAGGAAAGGGGCTGACTCACTTCGCTTTGTGCCTTCACTTGTTAGGGGCTTGACATACAGTCTGTGGTACATATAAGAGGTGCTGATCTTTTCAATACAATGCAATTCTGTGAGCTTCTATCTGTTAGGTGATCTCAGGCTTCCATGGTTCTAGCATCCAGCCAGGGAGACAACCTGGAAACAGCTAGGCTAACAATTTCGTTTTTAGTCGAGAGCAAGCAGAGTATCAAGAAAGCACAAAACAGGAAGCCCAAAACCCTAAGGGCTCAGAGGTTTCTTGGAGATGTTACCAAATTACTTGCTAAAGATATACAGTCTACTAAAACATTTGCAAATGATATAATATGGTATCTGAGATTTGCTTCACAATGATGCCACTGTAAGAGAGGGAAAGTGGAAAATTAGTGCAATAAGTTTGCCATGTGTTGATATGGTTGAAGCTGGGTTTGAATACGTGGAGGTTACTTACACATGTGTCTACTTGGTGTATTTGAAATCGTCCATAATAAAGGGGCAATGTGTGTGTGTGTGCATGTGCATGCATGCAGGCGTGTGTGTATGTAGAAGTGATAGAAGGAGAGAGAATGAGCTTATGAGGCAAAGGTGTGTGAGGAAAGTGGAGCAGCCCAGAGAGAACTGAATGTTTCAAGGTACTAATTTGCAAAGTGGAGGAGATTCAGTTCTTGTTCCATGACCCTAGGAATGTGAAGGATGCACATGCATGAGCAGGTAAAGTTCCCAGCACTACCCCTGGCAGTTAGTGAGAAGGCCTTTGAAAGGTTGGGTATGGGGGAGTTCAGCCAACCTTCTAACGAAGGATGCCAGGACTGCCTACTTCTGGTTCACCTGTAAAGCCTGTTGTACCTGGATTATTTGATAAGTGCTTAGAGATCTACTTTATGACTTTGCAAAGACAGCTTGGACAACCACCTCCAAATAGACGGGATGAATTGCACCATGCCTGAACACCAAACCAGGGTATTAGCAAGAGCAGGATATAGGTGTCCTACCCTCCTCCCAGAAAATTGCAGGCCCCTGAGCTCCCTGGCTAATATTCCTTTCTTCTCTGTAGTTTTAGCAACCCTGGTCAATATGGCCAGTATTTGTCAGGGCCCAACTCTGCCAAGCGCTATGCTAGGTGACTGGAGGTCAAGGGGCTCACTGTTGTGTCTTTGAGGAATGTAAAGTTTTGTGGATGACATTACAATCTTGCAGGGGGCAAACAAGGGTGCTGATGGTGCATGGCCTCTCAGGAAGTGAATCAAGTGTCCTCTTTTTAAACACAGCCATTTAGTCACAAAAGAAAGCTTAGTTTGAAACCAGTCCCTCTCTGTCCTTTCTCTGCTGGGTAATCTAATTTGAATGCAAGGAAGTCTGGCAGTTGCAAATGCTAGCTGGCAATAGAAGCGCATTTTCATTGACTTCCTGGGATTCTTTGCCTCCCTCAAATATTTTGGATACAGAGAACATGGCACAGATTCTTCAGTCGGTGCTAATGATGAGAGAACTGCATAATGGAGAGTGTGCCTCATCCAGACAGAGAGAAGTCGTGCGGATGAATGCAGCCCGCCCAAAATGGAGGCCGCTTCCAAGAATGCCAGGCTGGCGACCACGAGCGGCAAAGACTGTGGCAACCAGTGTCGCGGCGCCAAAGTCGGTGGAGTCTGCCAATTGAAGACAATTAGCAAGTGCGACTTCTCAATTGTGTTGACAGATGAGGGAGAAAAAGCAAATAGATGTGAGAGCTGTGTTTATCCTGCTGCAGTGTTTTGCAATATTATGTCTATTGATTTGCTTTTTGTCCCTGAGTTATTGGGTGGATGGTGCGCTGCTCTGCCTGTCAGCCCGGCAAGCTTGCTTTCACAGCTGCTTGTCAAGTGAGAATTTCTACACAAATCACCCCAACCTGTCTCACAGGGGATATTAGGCCAAAGATACTCTGTTATGATTTAATGGAAAGAAGAAAAAAAAAACTATAGCATGTGGCTCAATTTTCTTTTTATAACAATTGGTTATAGCGTTTGGATTCTGTAATGTGGCGCAGCGCGCTGTAATTGGTTTTGCGAGCATTCTGCAATCCGGGAAGGTAGGCTGTGGTTGTGTGTGGCTGTTATTTGCTGTCATGATTGACCCTCCTACTAAAAGATGGGTATGAATTCCCACTGCCTTACATCATGTTTGCAACACTCTCAAATTAAGATACAACAGTCAGTCCTTGGAAGAATATATTGTTATTTTAAAAGAATGTGAAACCTCTGAGCCAGCCAAAATTGTTAAAGAAATCGAATTTTTCTTTGCTGCTCGACTTTCTCCCATTGTTGTACCCCCTGGACTTCTGGGCACATGAAAGCCTCTCCTGCTTCCCAGGGTGGAATCCTTCCCCGAATCCTTCGCCAACTAGATCAGTTCTCTTTATCCCACACCATTTTTAATCCGAAACTTCAATGTAAAAAATGTGTGTAATGTGTGAACCCGTCTGAAAAAGCACTATGTCTACTATACAGGAAACAGTTTCAGGTTAATTCAGGACTTCATGATAAAAAACTTTATACTCTGCCCTCTGTATCACTTTTTCTTAGGAAAGAGGACCTTATCCAAAGGAATGATATTCACGGTAGAAAATTTGGACGCTAAGGCAAAGGAATAGGGAAGGAATTTGGGATTCCAGGACTTGGGAGCATCCCTCAAATCCTATTTTGTACTCAGCTTTCTTCTCTTCGACGTGTATCCCCTGTCTGCAATAAATCAGAATTACGAAACGAAACCTTAGTCCCCATCTCCCTATTCATTGTTTTTAAGTACTCCACAAATGGGAGCAGTGGTGGAGTCTCTCTGCTCAGCATCCCTCCATGTAGGCTTCCAGGTGCCCTCTCTGTGGAATGGGTGTTCAGCTGGGCTGAGAAGCTCCAGAAGGCAAAATCACATACATCTTTGCTCTAAAAAATTCTGCACTGTTGGCATGTGTGTATACAAATTTCTTCTTGGTATTACATATCGAGGCCCCTGTGTCCAACTCATTTGCTGGTAGTGAGTTAGGTGCATTTAGGGAGATGCATTACTTTCCTGCAAACAACACAGGGACTGTTAAACAAACAGCAGGAAGATGGCTCAATGTTAAATAAAATTTACAGGCCCAGAATGAATGCCCTTCCCTAAATAACTAACTTACTTCCAGGGAATTTCTTTGGCACTGGGGATTAGAAACGCCAATTCTAAAGTTAATTACAATACATAAACATGTATTTAAAAAGATAATTATTTGACATTATTTTGGAACTTGACTGAAAATTGCTTCCTAAGGACAAAAGCTCCTTCTATAGAGTCTCAGATGACTTAGTACACAACAAAAAGGCATGTATCACAGAGCAAGTGGGACTCCTTCCTAGCCATGCATTCTTTTAAAAATCCATTTCCAATTCTGTATTCTATCACTAGTTCCATTATTTCTACTTTCAAGAGTCTTCTTCTCCTGCTACCTAAAATGTCATAAATATCATCATGGGAGAGAATGTGGTCTAGTACAGTTTTATTAAAAAGTCTCACACTTTTTGCAGCCAAATCATCACCAACATATGCTGTTCCCAGCCTGTCTTCTGTTCCAACAGGTTCACAGGGAATAACATCAGTAGTATTGAATGCTTCACAACTTTTCAAATGCTATTTTATTCATTTAGATAAATATCCATTAAATACCAATTATGTACATAGGATGCTATAAAAATATAAATTGATTCTAACAACAAATCTCTGTCCTCAAAATGCTGTTCATTGAGTTGTGATTGTATATTCACATGAAAACTTGTCTAATGAGGCTCTAACAAAAGGCAGGCATTTCAAGAGCCCTCACATGGCAGATGCTAATTCACAACAAGGATGGTGCCTCTTGTAGTTTCAGGTTGGAAGGGTTGTGAAATCTAGCCACATTCAATCCTCCAGGCAGCTCTGTGACATACAGGTTTTTATAACATTTTATAGAAGTGGAAACTGTTTAGTGACCTCAAAACTAGTAAGTGGTAGACCTCAAGTCCACTGGCCACATGGGATAACAAAAGGCGTGAGTGTGGGTCTGGCATGACCTGGGCTCAATCTCAACTCCAATTCTTTCTAGCTTGGCTTAAACTAAGAACAATGGTACCTAAAATGTATTTAGACATAGGTTTTCTTTTTTAAAAAAAAATGACTCTTGGGTTTGTAAAAAAGGGAAAATACAAGAAAAATACATTGGCCAAGTATTCCTAGATTTCTTCTCATTTGACCTTTCTTTGTCTCTTTTTGACTCAGAGTTCTTGATTTCTGTGTTTTTCCTACAAACAGTAGCTTTTAGGGCTGTTGTGAGAATTAAAGGAGGTATATCATATTTTCCTGTTATGGCTAAATGTGTCCCCGTGACTCTACATTCAAATGTTGAAATCCAGCTTCCACTGTGATGGTATTAAGAGGTGTAGTAATCTGTTCTCACATTGCTATAAAGAAATACCGGAGACTGCGTAATTTATTTTAAAAAAGGAGGTTAAATTGGCTCATGGTTCCACAGGATGTACAGGTAGCATGGCTGTAAAGGCCTCAGGAAACTTGCAATCATGGTGGAAGGTGAAGGGAAAGCAGGCACAACTTCACATGGCTGGAGCAGAAGAGAGAAAAAATGGGGAGGTGCTACACACTGTTAAACAAGCAGATTTCATGAGAACTCACTCCGTATCATGAGAACAGCAAGAAGGAAATCCACTCCTAAGATCCAATTGCCTCCCACCAGGCCCCTCCTCCAACACTGAGGATTACAATTCAACATGAGGTTTGGGTGGGGACACAGATCCAAACCATGCCAGAAGGTTATTAGCTCATGAGGGTGGAGTATCATAATGGGATTAGTGTCCTTATAACTAGAGACACAGAGCTTGTTCTCATTTTTCTCTGAGCCATATGAGGACACAGCAAGAAAATGGCTGTCTGCAAAGCACGAAGCAGGCCCTCACCAGATGCCAGATCTGCTGGGACCTTTATCTTGTACTTCTCAGCCTCCAGAACTATAAGAAGTAAACATTTGTTGTCTAAGACATAAATGCGATAGCAGCCTAAACTGACTAAGACATTCTTCAAATCTAGGATAAGCACCGAATGCAAGTTGCATTATTATGTTATATTTCACTAATAAAGAAAATATGCTGCCAATTAATCCCACAAATATAGTCTTTCTTGTCTCTTAGAATTTCTACTTATTCAAAGAGCTTTTTAAAACTTATTTATACATAGGTTTTCTTTCTTTAAAAATATGACTCTTGGGCCCATAAAAAAGGGAAAATACAAGAAAAATAAGTTGACCAAGTATTCCTAGATTTCTTCTCATCTGACCTTTCTTTGTCTCTTTTTGACTCAGAGTTCTTGATGTCTACGTTTTTCCTACAACATCACCCCCTGGCCTGCAAAAGCAATGGTGATGCAGTAAGAACATTCCACTTTCATGTATGAAAGAAAGAATGTCCCATTCTTATGTATGAGATCTCTCCCATGATACTTTCACTCAAAAATTTTCACTCAGTGCAAGTTTAATACTGGGGTCTCAATAGAAAGTTTTCAAGCACTCAGAACTTCCATTCCTTCTTCAAATGTTTCTTAAGTGTTGACTGTATGGAATGTCAAGGGACTGGGGTTTTCCTGTTATTCCAACAAAATAGTAAGTGAATAATGGCACAGTTATGTCATGACTACTGACTGGTTAACAGCAATTGTCAGACACAGTTGATTGTGCAAAACATCCCAATTTCAGAGACATTAATGTGAAAAAAGAAATACGTTTTCAGAATCTATGAGATATGGATCTACACAGTACAGCATTATACCCAACACTTTGTAGATGCTTTAAAAGTTATTGTTCTTTTATTTTCTCTCTTTTTCTTTTTACATACACAATAGCTATCAAATTGGTGAGTCTATTGATAAAGCTTATGAGTTCACAGGGGGAGTAAATACCTTGAAGTAGAGAAGTCAAAATTGCTTTATGGAAGGAATGGGAAATTTCCCTCGGCTGGAAAGAAAGGAGAAAGCAGAGAGATGGGAGGGGGCACTCTGAAAACATGGTAGTCCTAAGAGATTGCTTCAGTGGGGCTTTAAACCCTCCCTCCCATAATTACTATAAACCCCACCAAATACAATAGCTTGTTACGCAAGTACAACTTTAAGAAAATTACTTAGCATTACTCTTCCAACTATATTGCCACCTGGTAATCTGGCAATTCTACTAAAATGTACAGAAATAATAATGTATATGGCAAACCATGTATGATACTTTGGGGTGAGTGGGTACTGGCTGGGAGAACTGAGCAATCTCCTGAGTTGTAGGCTTGGGGACCAGGCAGACCTAGGACCTGGATCTTGCCCTTTTCCTTAATAACTGAGGTTTTTTGGGAACAGTTCTTCATCTTTTTGCACCTCAGTTTGCTCTTACATAAAATACAGGGAACTGTTACCCATCTTAGAAGAGTAATAAATTTGAAGAGAACATATAGTAATATGCATAAAATGCTTAGAACAGTACTTGGCTCATATAAGCACTGAAAAGAACTTCTTCACAATATAATCCTAACTAAGGTTCTAATAGTAAGTGATGGGTCACTACAAGATCTTAGAAGAGTGAAGCCTGGGTACCATCATGTATCAGCTTTAACATGTACCAGCTGTGTGACCTTGGGAAAATTACTTAATCTCTCTGTACTTCAGTTTCTCATATGGAAAGTGGGGTTACTAAAAGGAACTTTTTCACAGTGAGGATTAAATAAGTTTATTATTTTTAATAACTCAGACATAGACTGAATTAGTAAGTGCTCAATCAATGTTAGCCATTACTATCCAATGTGTCTTTGTTTTTGTGTGGTTTTTTTGTTTTGTTTTGTTCTTGTTTTTGCAGGGGATTTCTGGAAATGACAGTAAGTTAGCCCAATCACTCAATCAATATTTATAATACAGAAGTGTATCACGTGGTCAAGTGCCAGGAAATGGAGGAAGGCATTCAAGTGATTTTGGGGAGGTGTTTATGAGGAGAGGGTTATTTTTCAAATTGTACCATAGAGATGATTGCTTGCTCTACCCATGGGCTAAACCAGCCTTGAACCCTCCCAGCTTTGACAGCCAGTTTGATGAGCCTCTCTAGAAGCAGCAGAAGTGTCAGTGTCAACAGACATTTCTGCTGAGTTAGAAAAGAATGTGCTACAGGGCCTGACTCCCAAGTTGCAACAAGACTTCGGGATGCAAGAGCCTCCTCCCTGTGTTCACTATCAGAAGACATATTTTCCCTGAAGCCAAGGAAAGAAGAAAACGGAATCTTCCTGACATTCAGAACTAGTCTTTGGAGACTTTCCTCCTCTTCTGCTCTGGACAGCTCCTCAGGTCTCCATAATATAATGTTAAACCTTGATTGGCTCTTCTGAAATTCAGAGCTGAGAACAAGTACATTGTATTGCCCTCCGCTGTAGTTTAGAACTGAAATATGACTCAGTACAGTTGCCATGACACATTTACCAAAATGTTGCATGCTTAGTCATTTTCAATGACTCATTTATTTAATTCATCAATAATTTTTTTCCCCTTTGCTTTGGGTGAAAAACAAGCTAATCAGTGATGTGGCTCAGATGTTCTGATTCTCCAGTATATTATGATGGTTGCAATCCAGAGTCGCATTTGAATTAAAAATAAAAATAAGAGAGAGAGAGCAAGTCATTTCTTTTTTAATGGTGTCTGTTCTCTTTTACATTCAATCTGATTCCTCCAGAAAGTACAGATCCAAGCGTTCATTTTATCATTTTCACTCTCCAGGATGACAAATGAAAATAGTGTATTTTTCTAAAAAATATTTCAGAAAATGGAGAAAGGATAATCTTTAAAGTCAAGTCTTAGTTTGTCTATCAAAATGAGGTCTTTCCAGTCTGGCTGCTGGCAATCATGGCAGTCTCCAGACTCAGGGAACTACTGGTCCTTTAGCCAATAACTCATTATCTTTATGACATTCAACTTTTGCATGTACTGCACTCTGGGAGAGAAGGACTTTTCACTCTTGTCTTCCTGGAAAACTCCCAATCATCTTTCAAGATGCAATAAGTGGCCATCCTCTCTGCACAAGACCTTGTCCATCCTTACCCTTCTCTCCTCCAGGGCAGACTTAGCTTCTCCTCTGTGATTCAGGACACTCTGTATACACACCTCTGATACTGCGTTCAGCTCATTGTATCTGGATACTTACCCATTTATCTCTCCTGCTCAATTGTACAATCTTTTGTGGCCAGATTATAAATTTTTGTCTTTTACTCCTGATCTCTGAGAACATATGAGGCTCAGCAAAAGCACTCAATCAATGCTCATTGAATAAATGGTTAGTAAAGGCCTTCCCAGTAAATTTGTGGTGTTTTGTGGGGAAATGGACAACTATGAAATTCTCATTTCAGCACTGATTAAGATCTATAGCACATTCACAAAAGCCAAGCATGCCAGTTATAGAGGTATTACCTCTTAGCTCAAAGCCTGTCCTCCTTTGCCTGCTCTGTAATCACGAAGGTGGGCTCTGTAAATATTTCTCCTTTGTCAGCTGGTGCAATGTTCAGTGTTGTCATATAGGCATGGGGGTAATCACGGGACACTGGAGGAAAAAAGGAGTTTTTCATCTGTGTTCTGGTGTGCCTTCCTTGCTAAATTCCTGTGAAGAGTACAATTTATTCAGTGCCTGCTCCTGTAAAGGAAGGCTATTTCAGATCCCAGCTCCTTCTGCCTAACATGAGCCACAGCAGCCAGCAGCTTCCTGGAACCTCCTCTGAGGCTTCAGAGTGGAGTGCTGACAGCAAGGCACAGGCCTGTGAAGGGTCTCCCACACCATTTTCTTGGGTGACTTTGCAGTGAGTTCTCAAGCCCAGCACCTTCCTGCAGGATTTCAGAGGACAGATGTCCAGCAAGTTCTGCCTACATGACACCTCAGCTACTTCTTGCTGTCCAGTGAGCCGCAGCCATACCCTCTTCAGTGAAGTCAGTATCTTAGCCTTGTTTGGGCAGTGCTCTTTCATGGGTGCTCTAAGTCCTAGGTATAGTGGCTGCTCCTGATATCTATCACTTCTGTATTCTTTGCTGTCTTCTTTAACTCTTACTAATGAAGTCCCTGTTACTCCAACCCTCTGTTAATGGTTCTTTATATTACACTGTCCCTGTTCAAATTATTGCATGATTTTTGTCTCCCAATTAGGCCTTGTCTGATGTATCAAATGCTAAGTAAATAAAGATATAAAGAAAATGTCTTATTTAGTAAATTTGAAAACAATGTTAGAGTATATTGAAGTCTATGGAGCTCTTTGTCTTTACAACTGACATTTAATGTTAATTATACTCAACTTTGAATATTGAAATTGGAAGTAGTCTCTGCTCACACTTGAACACTGGACTTGAACACTGGCGAGAAAGACTATGAATTTAGATACTCTCAATTTTGAGTTTTTCGTAACTCAGTTGGGGGTTGAATCAAGAATCTCTTTACCAAAAATGTCTTCTAATCAGTACAAATGTGCTGGGTGTGGTGACTCACGCCTGCAATCCCAGCACTTTGGAATGCTGAGGCGGGTGGATCACCTGAGATCAGGAGTTTAAGACCAGCCTGACCAACATGGCGAAACCCTGTCTCTACTAAAAAATACAAAAACTAGCTGGGCGTGGTGGCGTGTGCCTGGAATCCCAACTACTAGGGAGGCTGAGGCAGGAGAATCACTTGAATTGGGAGGCGGAGGTTGCAGTGAGCCGAGATTGTGCCATTGCACTCTAGCCTGGGTGACAGAGTGGGACTCGGTCTCACTCTGCATTCAGATATACCCAATATTGTATATATGATAGGTCCTTAATAAATGTTGAGAATGCTCTAATTGATGGAGCGAATTCAACCAAGTCTTCAGTTCATTAAAGGATTTTTTCTAGAACCCTGTTCTAGGACTTGGACTGGCTGGATTTACCACACCCATAGGAAAGTCAGATTTCTAATATCTGTAAAGAGAATCTCAGCCTTAGTTAATCTGTTTGAATAAGTGGAGTGTTAGTGTTTGTTGCTATTTTTGTTGCTGATTCTGTTTTTTAAAGAGCGTTTATAAGGCAATTTAAAGAAAGCATTAAGAGTCAAAATAAATTTTACTGAAAAAATTGGTGTAGGTCACCTACATACTCTAGTCTCTTCTGAGAAATCAGAACCACGTTAGAAAACTAAATACCACTTAGATTACATTACTGAGCTTGCATTTCAGATCTGAATCAATTAGTTGCATTAGTGAAGACATCCACCATTATTAAAACCTGCTTAAGGATCTCATTCACTGCCAACTGCTACTTGCAGACTTCCAGGGGAAATGCCCACGTGATTGGGAGCAATTTACCCTTATATTGGTTTGGATGACAGCATGTGTTTTAATGACTCATTCTTCCTGACTAAAGTATTACTTGTAGGCCTATTCCCTCCATATATAATTCTCTTGGCTGTAAGATTTAGCATGGGCCTGTTTATCATACAGACTCCTCATTTTTATGTTAGATACAGTGCCAGTATGGTTTGTTGCCAATTGTTATTCTCTTTATCTTTCCACATATTTTTTTCAGGTAGCTAGCACATTTTAGGCTGACCAACCCAATCTAAGATGCACACATTCTCTCTCTTTCTCTGTCTCTCACCTGAAGGTACAACACTTTTATAACATCTAGAATAAGGGAAGGTAAACTTTTCTGTAAAAGGCTAGATATTTTAGGTTTTTAGTGCAATACAGTCACTGTTATAACTAGTCAGCCCTGCTGTTACAGTGCAAATGCAGCCACATTTAAGTACATGAATATGATTTATTCTATAAAACTTAATATTTACAAAACAGACAGCAGATCAGATTTGGCTGATAGGTTGTCATTTGCCAACCCTTTATCTATACACGAGTCTTCAATTTTAGGGATAAACTAAGGCTTTCCAGAGGGTGCATGGGAATGGATAGCTTAAAGGGAACCACTCTTCTGATTACAACCTTCAATCACATTTTTTCCTGCAATTAATCCTTCTGAGGCCTGTGGTAGACCCATTCTCCTTTCCTACCTCCTCTTTAGCAATTGCTCCACTTTACCAAAGAAATGCACACTTTTCATTTATCCTGATCTTCTTGTCCTACTGTGTAAAGGCACCCAATGCACGAAAATGATGGCAAAAGTTATAAAACCCCTTGGGAAATAAAACAGAAGAGCTCCTTATGAAATACCTCACTTCTAAGGGACAGTCCTTTCTGATCTAAGCAAAAAATCGCTGCTGTATGAAATCTTGAAGGGTGCATTTCATTTCAAGGTGAAAAACTCATGGCAAAGCATTGTGCTGTCTGTCTGTCCATCTCCCTATCTATTATAGATTGAATTAAAAACAGAATTGAGAAATGTGAAGACTGTCACAAAGTGACATTTGCATGCTCATTTGAATTTTTAAAATAAACTTAGATTTTATTTTTCTAGCAAAAAGTAAGTTTGATTAACCGATTATTTTATTTTTCTGAATGTTATTTTATTTTAAGTTCCAGGATACATGTGCAGGACTTGCAGGTTTGTTACATAGGTAAACGTGCACTATGGTGATTTGCTGTACCTATCAACCCATCGCCTAGGTATTAAGCCCCACATGTGTTAGCTATTTATCCTGATGCTCTTCCTCCTTGGCCCCACTGACAGGCCCCAGTGTGTGTTGTTCTCCTTCCTGTGTCCATGTGTTCTCATTATTCAGCTCCCACTTATGAGGGAGAACATGTAGTGTTTGGTCTTCTGTTCCTGTATTAGTTTGCTGAAGATGATGGCTTTCAGATTCATCCATGTCCCTGCAAAAGACATGATCTCTTTTCTTTTTATGGCTGCATAGTATTCCATGGTGCATATGTACCACATTTTCTTTATCCAGTCTATCATCCATGGACATTTGGGTTGATTTCATGTTTTTGCTATTGTGAATAGTGCTACAGTAAACATACGGGTGCATGTATCTTTATAATAGAATGATTTACAGTCTTTTGGATATATACCCAGTAATGGGATTTCTGGGTCAAATGGTATTTCTTGTTCTAGGTCCCTGCAGAATTGCCAAACTGTCTTCCACAATGACTGAACTAATTTACATTCCGATCAACAGTTTAAAACTGTTTCTATTTCTTCACGGCCTTGCCAGCATCTGTTGTTTCTTGACTTTTTAATCACCATTCTGACTGGCATGAGATGATATCTCATTGTGGTTTTGATTTGCATTTCTCTAATAATCAGTGATGTTGAGCTTCTTTTTATATGTTTGTTAGGGGGATAAAAGTCTTCTTTTGAGAAGTGTTTGTTCATGTCCTTTGCCCACTTTTTGATGGGGTTGTTTGTTGTTTTTTCTCGTAAATTTGTTTAAATTCTTTGTAGATTCTGGATGGGTAGATTGCAAAAATTTTCTTCCCATTTTGTAGGTTGCCTGTTCACTCTGATGACAGGGTTTTTTTGTTTTGTCTTTGGCTGTGCAGAAACTCTTTAGTTTAATTTGATCCCATTTGCCAATTTTTGCTTTTGTTGCACTTGCTTTTGGTGATTTCATCATAAAATCTTTGCCCATGACTATGTCCTGAATGATATTGCCTAGATTGTCTTCTAGGGTTTTCACGGTTTTGGGTTTTAAACTTAAGTCTTTAATCCATCTTGAGTTAATTTTTGTATAAGGTATAAGGAAGTGATCCAGTTTCAGGTTTCTGCGCATGGCTAGCCAGTTTTCCTGGCACCATTTATTAAATAGGGAATTTTTTCCCCATTACTTGTTTTTGTCAGGTTTGTCAAAGATCAGATGGTTGTAGATGTGTGGTCTTATTTCTGAGATCTCTATTCAGTTCCATTAGTCTATGTGTCTGTTTTGGTACCAGTGCCATGCTGTTTTTGTTACTGTATCCCTGTAGTATAGCTTGGAGGCGGGTAGCGTGATTCCTCCAGCTTTGTTCTTTTTGCTTAGGATTGTCTTCGCTACATGGGCCCTTTCTTTGGTTTCATGTGAATTTTAAAGTAGTTTTTCTAATTCTGTGAAAAATGTCAATGGTAGTTGGATGGGAATAGCATTGAATCTATAAATTACTTTGGGCAGTATGGTCATTTTCACCATATTGTTTCTTCCTATTCACAAGCATGGAATGTTTTTCCATTTGTATGTGTTTTCTCTTATTTCCTTGAGCAGTGGCTTGTAATTCTCCTTGAAGAGGTTCTTCACTTTTCTTTGTAGCTGTATTTCTATTTTATTGTCTTTCCAGTAATCATGAATAGGAGTTCATTCACAATTTGGCTCTCTGCTCATCTATTTTTGATGTATAGGAATGCTTGTGATTTTTGCACATTGATTTTGTATCCTGGGACTTTGCTGAAGTTGCTTATCAGCTTAAGGAGCTTTTAGGCTGAGATGATGGAGTTTTCTAGATATAGGATCATGTCGTCTGCAGAGACAATTTGACTTCATTTCTTTGTATTTGAATACCCTTTATTTATTTCTCTTGCCTGATTGCCCTGGCCAGAACTTCTAATGCTATGTTGAATAAGAGTGGTGAGAGGTGGCATCCTTGTCTTGTGCGGTTTTCAAAGGGAATGCTTCCAGGTTTTGCCCATTCAGTATGATATTGGCTGTTGGTTTGTCATAAATGGCTCTTATTATTTTGAGATATGTTCTATCAATACCTAGTTTATTGAGAGTTTTTAACATGAAAGGATGCTGAATTTTATCAAAGGCCTTTTCTGCATCTATTGAGATAGTCATGTGGTTTTTGTCATTAGTTCTGTTTATGTGATGAATAACATTTATTGATTTGCATATGTTGAACCAGCCTTGCATCCCAGGGATGGAGCTGACTTTGTCATGGTGGACAAGCTCTTTGATGTGCTGCTGTATTCGGTTTGCCAGTATTTTGTTGAGAATTTTTGCATCAATGTTCATCAAGGATATTGGGCTGAAGTTTTCTTTTTTGTTGTGTCTCTCTGCCAGGTTTTGGTATCAGGATGATGCTGGCCTCATAAAATGAGTTAGGGAGGAGTCCCTCTTTGTCAATTAAATTAACCAGTTTATTCAACAATGAGGACTGCCTCCACCTATTAGATTATATGGCAGACATTTTCCATAGATGAAGTGAGCTAAACCTGTAATTTCATATATATTGGCCGCTCAAAATATATCAATAAAATATATTCAAACCCTTAGAAATATATGGTTAATTGGAAAATACATCTTTTTGGAACCATAAATATTCAATCAAATTTTTATATGTAAACTTAAAATGTTTAAGAGGATACATACTTTTTAAAATCTAGCAAGTACATAAGCAAAATTTTGTGGTCTGGAAAAATCTTTGACAGTTAATCACCCATTATCTCCCCTGCCTATATTTTTGTTTTGAAACTTTGAAATCTTTTTTATTATGTAATTTTTAAATGTCTTTTGGGTGTTGTCTCCTGGAAAGGATTAATACTTCTCAAGGACACTGTCCTTGGCAATTCTTTGCATTCCTGCAGTTTAGAGTTTGTAGGTTATACATATTTTTGACTCAAATTTGCTAATATCATTTAGTTTGACTGTTACCTATCTATATTGGAAAAGTACTGTCCTTGGCTTCAAAAGCTACTTTGAAATTAACTTTTGATAAAGAACAGTGAGAATAAGAGAATGCACTTAAATAAAATATCAATTATTCAGCAAATATTTACCAAAAACCTGATATTAACTGAAGGTCTTTGCTAGATGTTGGGATTTAATGGTGGGAAGAAAGACACATCAACTCTGCCTTCAAGGTCTTTAACATTTGCTAGGTGGAGACAGATGTTAATTAAAAGATCATACAAATAAATGCATATTACAATGGTGATAATGCTACACAGAAATTTTTTTTTTCTCAGAGTGGTTTAGCAGCCAGGAATAGAATGACCTGTACTTTTTTTTTCAAATCATATGCAAGACTTTGTACAGGTTTGAAGCATTCAGACAAAGCCTGTTTCTGGAGTTTTAAATTACTTTTCACTCTGTTTTCAGAGGGTTGATAGTTTGCTACTTTGTTTTCACTACTTCATTTTTCTTTGTTAAATGATTTATCATATTTCTAATCATTTTTCATATTACTTGAGGTTTCACTTTTTATGCTTATCTTCTTCATTTTCAGTAGATAAATAGGATATAATATTAGTAAAACCATGATATTTTGGTCCTAAAATGCCCCATTTTGTTATCCATCATCACATATTCTCTACCATCTCTCAATTTCTATTCCTATTATCTCTTTTTCCTCCTTTTCACTATTGTGGCAAAGAGGAAAAGCTTCCCTCTTCTCCCTCCAAAAGATTGCTGAAAATGGACTGACAAAAGACAGATTAACAGGAGAAAAAGGCATACAAGATTTATTCATCTGCATATACATGGAGGCCAGACACGAAGTATGAGACTCAAAGAGGGACCAGATGTTTGAGGCTTAAATACCCTCTTCACAGGGGAGAGATATGTGGACCAAGGGGGCAGAAATTATTTTTTATATGATTCTCTTTGGAAGCTGGTTGAGATGGATAAGTTATGGAAGGTGAAGGGCAGAACCTCATGAGAACACAGGTTGTCTTGTTATGCAGATAAAGTCCTCCAAGTAATCTCTTGGATCTGCCCTTAGGAGAACAGATGAAAAGTCTGTCTGGGTGTGGTGATGACGCCCAGTCTCTTCTCTTCTCTGGTTGTTAATCTTTCCTAGTTATTTGATGAGCTTCCTAGGGAGGGGGTCTTAAGATAACTGCATTTCTTTTGGAAAAAAGCTTTCTTAGTCAGATAAAGAAATTCCAGAGGGTCCCTCCAGGTTGTTTGGGAAAGAAGATCTGAGAGACAGGGAGGTGAAGGAAGGTAGGAGAGAGCCCTTGGTTCTGAGGTTTATTTCTAGGGTCTTTCAAAGCACTCTGTGTGCAAAAGTGCCATATTCTTGGGAATCATTTTCTGTACCCCAACACTGACCCTCTTTTTTAGAAAAGGGAATCCTTCCCTTCCAAATCCAGCTCTTGTGCATGTGCTCCATATCCCTTCTTTCTCTTCTTTTCTGGGACCTTTTCCCCATTGAATTAGCTCCTCCATGGCTAGCGTCTTCAACAGCCTCCTTCTCTTTGTTTCTTTCATTGTTCTGTTAAAACTATTTATCTGCTCCATTACTTCCTTGACCTGTGATTCCATTTTTTGGTTTCCACCCTGTAACAAACATCTATAGTTCCCATCATCACCATGATTAATCTGGAATCTGACTCTAAACTTCACTGAAATGGTTTCCAAAGGTCCCCAGTGTCTCCTGTTCCCTGAATCTTGTAATCTTCTCTTGGCCACTATCCCTTTTACCTCTTCTGCAGCATTCATCAGTCTTCTCCTCTATAAGAGTCTCTTTTTTATTAGTGTTGATTATATTCCACTATCCTGGTTGGCCTACAAGCCTTTGGACACTTCAGTATATGAACTATCTTCTCCCTGTCCTCAGACATCTGTCTTACTGTCCTTCCTTTTGCTCAACTTTCCCATGTCAACCATGACCTAATTCCAAATGATTGATTTCTTCACCTACATCTGAGCCTTGAAATCTTGGTTTCTAATGGGATCACCCACCAGCACTAAAAGTCAGGGTAGCCAAAACTCAACTTGTCTTCCTTCCCAAGTAAGCTCTTGCTTCTGACTGTCCTCTCTTTGTTACAATTTTCTCTTTTTCCTGGGCACTTGGTCTTACAATCTTGAAGACATCATTGCCTGTATTTTCTCCTTCAGCTCCTGTTTCCGTCAGTGCACTCCATCCACAACTTCACTTTCCTAGTTCAGGAGCCTCTTTCATCACAGCTGAAATGTTTCAATCACCTTCTCAATGGTTAACAGCCAGGGCTAGATGTATGTATCACCTGGGGTGCTTTAAAAACATCTGATCCCCAGGCTATACCCAAGCCAATTACATCAGAATCTCTAGGAGGTGGGTCACTGCATTAGTCTTTCTTAATGCTCCCAGAAGACTCCAATGTGCAGCCATGGTTAGGAATTCCAGCCTACACTCTCTCCCTTTCCACTCTACTTCACATGTCTGAGTTTGTTTATACATCCTAAAGAATGAATCCGATTTTGCAACTCACTTATTCAAACTTTTTCCTAAAATTCCGCAATAAGTAATGCATCAAATAAGATTTCCTTAGGCTTGCATTCATGATTGTGAATTTTGGGCCTCTACAAGTTGATTTCTAGTCGTTCTGACAATCTTCCTGAAAATAAACCCTATAATCTAGTTAATCTAAACTAATCAAACCTTTTGACATTTCATTATTCTTCTTTATATATACTAGTATTGGGATTCCCATTCTCTGACCTGACCTCCTTGTTACTTCATCTATTTAAATCCTACCTTCCAGCTAGAAAGTATGTCTGGTTCCTCTCTTCCAAGCTCACATTGCATTTGGTGTGGAGTCTTCATGTGACACTTAGCACTCTGTTTAACTTCATGGCCATTGGTGTGTGTCTCTTTTCTTTCATTGAGCTGGGAAGTACTTTAGAATGTAAATGTTTTCTAAACTCATAAGCCATAGGGCACCCAACACAATGCTTCACCCTTAGTTGCTGAATAATTTGTTGAAAGAAGGAATGAATTTCTTCTTGGTATAACTTATGAGTTGTTAATATATGCATTGTGCTTAAAAAATGTCTGCCACATAATAAAGGCTCAATAAAGTCTCTGAGGATAATGTCAAGGTATAAGGGAAAACTGAAACCCTATGGCTAATATTATCACTGTCAAACATCGAAAGGAAACCCAATCTCAATGTATTACATGATTTCAATATTGATAAAAATATTAATGCACGTATTGGCCAGGTTAGCTAAGTTACATTGCAGAAATAAACAACCCCAAAGTCTCAGTGATTTGACACAGAGTTTATCTCTCACTAAATTGTCAGGGGGCTCTGCTTCTATTGTATATCCCTATTGTACTTGGGACCCAGCAAGATGAGGCTCCTCAATGCTACTGTACCATCTGGAACACAAGGTTTTATCAGTTGCTACAACAGGAGAAGAGAGATAAATCATGCCCCGGCTATTAAATGTTTCTGTCCATTGACTCAAAATGAGTCACATGACCGCCCGCCCCTTTTTTTGAGACAGGGTCTCACTCTTACCCAGACTGGAGTGCAGTGAGGACTAGAGCTCACTGCAGCCTTGACCACCTGGGCCCAAGGGATCCTCCTGCCTCAGCCTGCTGAGTAGCTGAGACTACAGGTACACACCACCATGTGCAGCTAATTTTTGTATTTTTTAAAAATATGAGGTTTTATTTCACTGTGTTGCACAGGCTCTCTTGAACTCCTGGGCTCAAGGGATCTGCCCACCTCGGCATCCCAAGGTGCTGGGATTACAGGCGTGAACCACTGTGCCTGGCCCATATGACCCTTTTTAAGTAGAAATTTGGCATTTGGCAGTGCTCTCTTCCAACTGCCTATGCAATAAAGAGGAATGGGATGCTGATGAGCATTAGTAATATCTATCACAATATATTTCCCTAAGTATGAATGTGGACAAAGATTCACTTAAAGTATTAAAGCCTTTAAATACTCTCAAAGAATGAAGATAAAAAATATTCGACTGAGGGAATTGGTTAAATACATTATGTTGTATACACATGATGGATTAATATTCAGCCACAAAAATATTCTAGAATAGAATTTAACAACATGGCAGTATGTTCATAATAAAACATTAAAGGGGCAAAGAAGGTTATAAAAAGGTAAGCATAGTACAGTTCCAATTGTAAAAAATATGTTCAGATAAATCTAAGAGGCTGAACACCGAAATATTGATAATGATTATTTTTGAAAGACATTATGGGTAATTTAATTTTTTCTGGGTACTTTTATGTATTTTTAAAGTTTTCTATAGTCAATATGTATTTTGTTATCAGTGAAAATTATCTTGAAAAAGTGTTTCACTTACCTATATTTGCAGAAATAATACTACATAGTATTTCATTTTTTCTCAACTCACCTCTTATACGTCTCATCTTTCTAACATGACTACAGTTAAATCTTGTGTTTTCTTTTATACCGTCCTGTCTATGGAGCTCATTACAAAGTCAGTCACATAATCTTTTCTCATAAGTGATTAGTGATAGAAGGATTTTTCTATAGTGATTAGAAACAAACAAAAAAAATCAACAATGATTAAAAAAAATAAAGAAAACAACACCCTTACATCTTGAGGGAGCTCAGACAATTTTCTATATTCAATTCAAGACAGCATATTTAAATGAACATAGATCAGATTCTAAGCTTCACATTCTTAGGAAAATGACCGCAGCATTTTCAAAAGTTCATATTCTCCACCAAAATAATCTACTGCCATTCCTTGAGTTCCAGTCCGGTTGGGAAAAATTGCGAGGCAGATCGGAAAGTGCTATAAAAATCTCAGGACTCACGGTGTGCTTGTAATTTGGGACAGATGATTTATTTAGTTCTGAGATCAAGATAGATATTATAATATGGTGCAAATTAGAATGAAGATACTAAATAATTTACGCTAATGCTCTCAGTTATAAAGATAACTGCTTCACTTTGCGACTGATATAAATTAAGGGAATATATTTAAATGTATATTTTAATCAATCAAGAAGGCTCGTCTGCCAGCCGGTGTTAGATGCTAATGCATGCTCTCAATGAAACGGTCTGTTTATTAACTAATTAAATGCCAACTAACTGAGTCACTATGTTCAGACACTGAATGGTGATAGTACATTGTTCTGGTCCTTGTGTGGGTATACTTCCCAATACGAAGTTTGGCCTCTACGTAGCTGTGAAACATAGTTTATTGCTAAATGGTCTAACCTTCTGTTTATTTAACATGTGAGGTTGATGATGAGATTAAGAGAGAAGGGGTGTCAGAGGTAAGAATATTCTGCAGGAACTTCCACTGAGGCAGGCCTGTACACAGATTGAGAGCCCAACTTCTTGGCTATTACTGACCAGCTGCTTAGTGCATAGTAGGCCGCTCAGGGAATGTTCGTGGAATTGAATTGCATGAAGTTGAATGTGCTATTAGGTATCCTGATGAGCTGCAAGAAAGACATCTTTTCAGGGAATCTTGGGGACTTGATAGGAAGCATGTCTAAATAACTGCCTGCATCAAAAGATTGTGGAGAAATAAGAGAGATGAGGATGCACAGGTATAGGTAGTGAATGCCTGAGTTGAAAGCAGAACCAACCAATTAGGGTATATTAACAGCTCAGGGAGCATAAAACATGCAAGAAAAGACATTTGAAAGGAAAGCCAGAAGAATGAGATGAACTGGAAATTCACAATCAGTACCATTTCCTTACTAATCAAAATCCATTTTCTTCCGCTTTTATTTTTTCTGCGCTGGCATTTTTCTCACACATCATGGGCATAGAAAATAAAATCAGCCAGGAAAGTGGCAGCTCCTCAACATCACCAACAAATTGCTATCAAACTTATCTTATTTTCAGGATCCTTCTTCTTTTAAAATTTGCCTGCTTTATTTTTGAGATTAAACAGGAAAATCTGAAGATGATTGGTATGAATCTAGCCTGCTCAGATAATGTATTTACTAAAGAAAATTCCCTCATCCAAATTTTATGTTCAAATGAATTGCCGTATTTGCGATATAATTTTTTCACATCTTAAGAACTCACGAAACACATTAAAAATGAAGCTTAGTGCCCTAATACACAATTACGTGAAATGTGGTAGTTATGGAACTTAAAGCAAATGTAAATATAATTTTGGACTGAGAGTAATTAACATCTTTCTCAACTATAAATTTGAAAGTGAACTTAAAGAAGCAGAAAACCCTAAGTGGCAGACACTCCACATAATTCTTAATATCAATAATTTTTGAAGATTAATTTTTGTCTTTTTATCTGGCTCTGTTTTGAGGGTGCTGTTCTTTATGAAGCCTGAAAAAGCTTCCACAAAAGGATCCCACCAAACTGGAGAGCTGATCTAACTGGACCTCTTTGTACATGGATTCTGCCTAAGAGAGAATAATTTAACAGTCTCCTTATCACTTGGTCCTTTGCCCAACTTTGATGAAAGATGTTGGCTTGAATGACAAGTGTCTCTGGAGTCTTAAGATGGCTGCCAAATTGCTTTCAAAAATTACAATTCGGTCAGAGCCACACAGAGAGGACAAGCTGATAATGCCTAAGATGTGTTCCTTAATTCTTCGAAGCTTAGATAGATACCCAACAAGTTTTAGATTTATGCTTGAAAACTTCAAGTTATTAGCTTAACCTGGGGTTATTTCCCGAGTGAATGACCCAGTCCTGGACTGCTAAAAGTTGAAGCGAATCAAGTGAATGGTCTGACCTCAGACAGGATGCTCTGCCCTCACATTTACTAAGATACTAGGATAAATGGTGATAAAACCTCTCTTCTCAGCCTGCATTTCAGCTTAGGAAAACTATGGACTTTCTAGGAGATATAAATATCTCCATTGTGCCATGTCAGTATCAGCAATGAGGGTAATGTCTATGTTGACCAGAAGAGGAATTCTAATGATTCGTAATCACAGGGGATCAGATCAAGATCAGCAATGCTTTCCCTGGCAGATCCAAGGATCCTGTGGCAAATCAGATGGGCTAGACCCACACTAACTGTCCTTCTGGCATCGAGTCCTATGGTGTTGTTGTGAGTTACTCAGTTTCTCTTTATCCACTCCGATAGCACCGAAACCACTAATATCTCCTTGTAGGTTAAAGACTGCACCAACCATGGCCAATTACTTCTTATAATAAGTGTCAGCATATGAGAAGCTAGGTTCCAATTACATTAGAAGCTTTTATCTTCTTACATCTACCCCAGCCCCATTTCTCCAGGGATAGAATTGTACATGGGTGAAAAGAAGAGTTTGGTAGGAGTTAGGAAGGCAGGACCATTTTAATTATATTTGCCAGACATTGAACCTTTATGTCATATGTATCATATTTGCTTTCTTCTTTTAAAATATTGTCTCTTTGTATTGCCTATTTTAAAAATTAATTGAAATTGTATCATTGAGGAATAGAATAAAATGTTAAGTAAACATTTTGGTACCTGTAGCTGAATTAGATGGCTTGCATTCCAATGTTTCCTTTTGAAAGCAATACATAGTTGCTTTTATTTATCATTTTAGAAAGAGGGGAAATACCCAGGGATACGTTTCTATTTTTTAAATTAAATAAGATATACCATAGAGCTAGTGATATTAAGAAAAATTGCAGTTGAAAGTTCGAAGCGTCCTTAGAAACAAGATCTCCAATTTTATCATTTTACAGATGAAGAAACTGAGGCCTAGAGAAGGCAAGTGATTGGCTCAAGTTGATACCATCTAATTAGTGATAGAGTCCTTGACTAGTAAACGTCCCTTTTGTCTCATTGTGTCTTATAACAGTTATCTGAATATACATGGTATCCTTTAGTATCTCAGTCACATAATGTGCGAGTAAAATATTCAAATGAAGGAGGCCTGCTTTAAGCTATAGTTCATCTTTCAACAATTGTATTTAAGATCAGCATTTTATTTTGCCCTGAATAAAAGAACAAATGCACAATATTACATGATAACATTTCTAAAGCTCCATGAATCACTGGAAATGATATAGATGCGACAACATCGATATAGTCTATGTCAATTATCATGCCTCTCTTATAGGATAATTAGGAATTGTTTGCTGAAATATGCTTTTCATTTTCATTCACTCGTAATGACCATGCACTCCTTCAGAGAAGATTTATTTTTCCCCCACCTCTGCTTCTTCTAAGCTAAGCACTTTTTCTTAACTCATGCAAATGAAAGGTGTATATTCCATGCAAGAGAGTGTGTGTGTTTGTGTAATTAAGACGTACATATTAACTTTTTAGCTGACACAAGAAGATACAGCTTCAAAATATTGGAAATTTGCTTCAGATAGAACACATCTTCATGTCCTCCATTCTATATAAAACAAGCGATATTTACAGGAATAAGTCTCTATGTAATTACACAATTATTAAAAACATAGTAGTGAAGTAGGAGCTTTTATCAAGTCATTCAAATTAGTGCTATTTCATACTAATCACTATCTACTTGAATGTGTATTGCTTGGATGTGACTGTAGAAAGCTCGTTAAATAAATTTTCTTTAAAATTTAATTACTGGGAACTTCTTCAGATAATAATGATTATGGGTATAATTAGGATCTTTGTTCCTCTTTGTTGTTAGACTAAAAGGTACAAAGATTCAGAGAAAAAGAGATCGAAATTGCATATCCAACACTTGGAGAAGTAGTTGTCACAGGCGTTGTGGAATATTAAAGAGCCCAATCCAGCAGTGGCACATCAAGATCGAAGTCTACAAATTGTAATTTGGCATTTCATTATTTAATCTTTCATTTTCTTCCTAAATTGCCTGGGTTGTATTTGTGAACTGTAAGTGAGAAACAATGAAAGGCCATTTCCTTTAATGTCTGACTGTAGGCGATGTTAGAAATTTATAATATCTTCACTTACAAAGACCGTAGGGTGCATATCCTGTGCTCTGGTAATTTAATAAGCTGACATGAGAGGTGCTGTATGTGTCCTCTCACTGTGCTAAACAAAACTAGCATAGACAGCACTGGAATTAATGCCTTTTAATGCTTTGTAATTTAGAGAAAACCATTCATGCTTTGACTAGTGAAGTTTTTTTTAAATTTTATTTTGTTATACTTTAAGTTCTAGGGTACATGTGCACAACGTGCTGGTTTGTTACATATGTATGCATGTGCCATGTTGGTTTTGGGTCCTCTTTCTCAAATGGCTATCGAACTTCTGTTGAAGGTTACAACAAATGTTTTCTTAACGTTACTCCGTTTGGAAGCAATACACACTTTGAGAAGAGCTGGTGCGTATGATTTCTAGATTCAATTGCCATAACAATCCCCCAATTCCTCAGTCAAAGACAGTTCCAAATCAGTATTTCAGCACCCAGAAACATTCTCTACCAGAAAAAGCTAAGAAATGAATTGTGGATATTTTGGAAAGACTTCTAACAAATGTAAAAAGTGAACATGCTTTAGCGTTAAACTTGACACAAATTATGTTTGTAAAATAGTCAACATAAGAAGTTGGAAAATATTATAGCTAAATATGAGAGCCACTTACAAGAGTGGAAAGGCAAATGTAAGTCTCGTTCTTACATCATTACTAGAGTACAGGATGATGGGAGTTCCATAGATATGAGAAAAAACAATGACTTTAGGCAGTGACATTCTGATCCAGAGCTTTCATGTTATCAGTCAGCTATGATCTTTGCACATAACCTGCTGTGTTGGGCATTCCATAAAGTACTCCAGCTCTCCTTGTCATCAGAAGGGTATGCGGAACCAAAAATGTCACCAAACAGATTAACAGAGGTTCAGAAAAAAAGATAGTTGGCTGTGTGAGAGGAAAACTTGTTGATATTTGCATTGTGTTTGAGTTGTTTTTGGCATTGAGAGTTAATACAATTTGCTCAGGGTCGCCGGAACCAGGTAGGTTGGATAACAACTTCATGCTTTCACTGACATGAGAGAGGCATACTGAGGCATAGGAGAAAGTGGTGATGGAGGCGGTGCCAGTGGCAGAGGAGGAGGAAGAGCAGAAGGAGGAGGAGAAGGAAGGAAAGAAGAGCCCACCACCACCACCATAACCACCAAAGCAACAACTGCAACTCAGACATTTTTGTTTTGTTTTGCTTTGATTTCCTGTCATGGAAACAGTCATTTTTTGTATCTATTTCCTTGACAGAAAATAAAAGGTGTGGATGTGACTGTCTTCTCTTGGGCTCCTGTTCATTTCTACAGTCTTCATAAATAGAGAAGTCCTCTGTCCCATCTCAACAGTCAGTATTAAATGTAGACTGCTGTATTTATGGATAAAATTCTAAGTTTCTTTCATTGCCGACTATGTTTTCAGGCTTCATTGAGTGAAGGACAGAAATCAGAGGCACATTTAGCACAGAGGAGCTCTGAAATGCCTGTGTCAAAAAGCAAGAAATGTAATCATGGAAAAGCCCAGCCACAAGTCTCTCTGTTTACTTTGACAACCAGGATATTTGGTCACTCTTGTGGATGTATCAAAGACTATGGTTCTGCATCAGTCTTTTATTTCTCATGTACAAATGCTCCAGCAGGGGGAAGGCATGCACAATGCATAGTTAGGTCTGAGGTTTATGAGAGGCTATAGCTGATTGTTTATATCTCTGGGCATTTTAAAGAGCTTTGAGACAAGTGATATCATCATTAGTCTAAATTTTTTGGGTTATAATTTAGCACAATGAAAGATACTATCTTCTCTCATATCCAGAGTGATTCACACATAGATAATGTTTCATTCTTGTTATTAATAAGTGTCTATTGCTTTTGTTCCTCTAAATAATTAAGGGCTGTTTAAACACATTATTACATCCACAGTGGGATTTTCATACCTTTAATTTCTGGAATAGACATGATTTTGGATGGCTCATGCAGTAGAAGATAGATTACCAAAATGTTTTTGAAGCAATGCCGTTGTAAATTGAGGAGAATGGGTAAAATTGTTTCTAGAACCCCTTTGAATCCAATGTGCTGGATTTGGTAATCTTGGATCTGCTGCCTCACTTTGGACCTCCTAGAAGTGGTATATCATGCTAGGAGTGACCACGTAAGAATAGTCAATAAGAACGGCTAATAACCAGGATGAGAGGTTCCTTAGGCAAGAGTTATGCAAGCATCCAGTGACTAGCAGATAGGAAAGGGGGGAATGTGTCTCTTTGGCCTTCAATCCTTCTCTTGATTTAGATTCTCAGTGCATGTTTCTATCTTGAGGCCTTACCTTTCTGGTGAGCCCCAGACTGACAGAGCCAACTGCCCTGGCCTCATCAAAGCCAACATGTCTCTAACTGAATTTGTCATTGTCTTTGCCCTCTAATGTTTTATTCTCTTATTTCCAATTTTGATTCTTGTTACAGTGAGCTAGCAAGTTTCCTCTTCTCTACTCATCCCTATCAGATACATGCATCCCTCCAAATCTGCATGATCTTAAAAACTGACCATCCTATTCTCCACAGCTCCCTTTTGCCTCCAGAATAAAGCCCTGTCACTTGGAATGGTAGGCAAAGCTCTTCATAATAAGGTCCTCATTGGTCTTTATGGGCTTATCAAGGGAACATCTAGAATGAATTCTCTCTCCACAATAGAAGCTTCATGAGGTCACGAGCCTCAACTGCATTGTCACATGAGGTAAAAACCACTTAATAAATATTTGTTGAATGGCAAACTGAGTGGATGAATGCATAAGCATCTCTCATTTCATTTTTATTGTATATTTATCTTGAATTTTATTTCTCAGAACACATGCTGTTCATTTCTTCATACCTTTGCTCATGAAGTTCTCTCTTCTTGGAAGCCTGGCCCAACCTTTCTTTTCCTGGCTAACTCACTCTCATCCTACAACACTTAACTCAGATGGTGTCTTTCATGAAGCCCTTACCAAACCTTCAGATAGGGCTAAACTACTTTCTTCTGTTCCTCCAGAACATTCTGTGCAAATTTCTACTTAATTCTTATTCCAAATTTTCTTGCTAAAAAACTCTTCAGTGAACTGATCTGTTCTAAAATTTCTTCTCATTTGTTCAGGTTCGTGCCAGGTCTTCCTTCCTCTGGAAAACCTTTCCTATTGACTTTGCTGTATATTGATCCCATAAGAATTTCCACAATGCATATTCCCTGAATCAATATTTTCCAACTTTATCACATACTGTTTTTTGTTTTAACAGCTTTAATAAGGTAAAATTGACATACAATAAGTTGCAAATATTTAAAGTTTACAATTTGATGTTTTGACATATCTTTATACCCCTAAAACAATTACCACATTCAACACAATGAACATTTCATTCCTAACTCCAAAAAGTTTTCTTGTGTCCCTTTTGCCTCTCCTTGCACCTCCTTCCCAAGCAACCACTGATTTGCCTTCTATCACTATAGGTTAGTTTACATGTACTAGATCTCTATAAATGGAATTAAAAGATGTATTATTTTTTGTATGACTTCATTTACCACCATAATTATTTGATATCCATGCATATTGTCGGGTTTATTTCTCTTTATTCCTCAGTAGTATTTCGTTGTCTGGATATACAGTACCACAATTTGTTTATTAATTCTCCTGTTGGTGGACATTAGGTTGTTTCCAGTTTGGGGGCTATTACAAATAAAGCTGCTCTGGTCTTCATGTGGACATAAACATTCATCTCTCTTGCATAAATGCCTAAGAATGAAATAGCTGAATCATATGGTAAGTATATGTTTAACTTTTTAAGAAATGGCCAAACTGTTTTGCAAAATGGTTGTCCAATTTTATGTTCCCACCAGCAGTGTTTGAGAATTCCAGTTTTTCCACATTATCATCAACACTTAGAGTGGTCAGTTTCTTAAATCTCAGCCAGAAAAGCAGATGTAGTTGGATCTCATTGTGGTTTTAACTTGCATTTCTTAATGACGAATGATGTCAAGTATCTTTTGATGGGCTTATTTGCCATCTGTATATCTTTGGAAAAGTCAGCACAAACGTTTTGCTCATTAAAAAAATAGGCGGATTGTAGTTGTCTTACTGAATTTTGAAAATTCTATTTTGGATACAGTTCTTCTACAGATATAATTTGCAAATATTTTGCAATATTTTCTCCTACTTTGTGATTTGTCTTTTCATATATTTAGCAATAATTTTTGAAGAACAGAAGTCTTACATTTTGATGAAGTCTCATTTATCAATTTGATGCTTTTAGCATTGAATATAAGATATATTGCCTAACCCAAGGTCACAAAGATTTGTTCCTACTTTTTATTTCAGAAGTTTTATCATATTAGGTCTATGATACCTTTTGAGTTATTTTTTTCCTTTTATCTTTAGTTGGCAAGTAATAACTGTACACATTTATGGGATACACAGTGATATGGTATTTGATATATGTATACAATATGTAAAGATCAAATCAGAGTAATGAGCATATCTATCACCTCCAACATTTATCATTTCTGTGTGCTGTGAGCATTCAAAATTCTCTCTTCCCATGTTTTGAAAATATACAATAAATTATTCTTAACTATATTCACCCTACAGTGCTATAGAGCCCTAGACTTTATTCCTCCTATCTAGCCATAATTTTGTAGCAATTAACTTACCTCTCCTTCGCCTCCCCTCCCTTGGACCCTTACCAGCCTCCAATAACCAGATTGAATTGCTTTGTATATTGGTGCTACGCATGGGTCAAAGTTGTTTGTTTGTTTTTGCTGCTACAGATCCATTTGTTCTGGCATCAGATGTTGAAAAGACTACCCTTTCTCCACTGATTGCTTTTGCATTTTTGTCAAAAATCAGTTGTCCATGCATCATATATGCACAGATCTATCTCTGGACTCTATTCTATTTCATCCATCTATTTGTTTAGCATTACAACACTGGTCATACTGTTTTGATTACTATAACTTTCTAAGTCTTGAAGTCAGATAGTGTTTGTCCTCCAATTTTGTTCTTTTTCAAAGTTCTTTTCACTTACTTTTTTTTTTTGTAGTGTATTATTTTAAATTCTGTTTTTACAATAGAAATGTAAGCTGGAAGAAGATAAAGGCAATGTTTTATTCTACTTTGCTCACCTGAAAATATTTTACCATACACAGTAAATACTTAGTTGTTTCTTCCCTCTATGTAACATGTACATTTTCCTGATAAACTCAGAAGTACTGCAGCTTTTCATAGTCTGTTTGAAACTTGTTCCTGCCATTTTGTCAAAATTCTTTGAAAATTTTTGAAGAGTGACAGTTTTCCCCAACTTTAATCATACATAAACTGCTCACATACTGAAAAACAAGTCGTCCTATATGTTAGGAGGCGTGCTTTCCCCATAGAAGAAGAAGAAAGAGAAAGAAAAAAGCCACACACATTACTGCACAATGCTGCAGAAGGTGTTTTCCTGAACTCTAGACAATGGACGCTAATGGATCATTTGTGCTGTGTGCTGAAGCCTTTTGAATTCACAACAAGAGAAATCATCTCTGATGATGCTTTGCTCAGCCAAGTTCTCCAATCAGCCAAATTACAAAAACTGAAACTTCAAGGAATGAGACCATCTTTAGAAGGACAAAAAGTCTGTTTGGCAGCTTGACTACTGAATAGCATGTGGAGCAAGCTGGGAAATTGTTAGAAAGGTGCAAATGTGTTCCAAGGCCATTATTCTCTGTGTTAATATTGTCTAGTCCTTTCTTTATTCTTGAATAGGCAGTCTTAATGCTTTATTTGTAATGCAGGGATATCGGGCTTCTACAACACAACCATCCCAACTTATCAGTTCAGATTCTGGATAAAGGATGTGACATGTGAAGGTTTCCAGAACCTTGCAGGTGTTAAGGCATCTATTCATTGTCCTAGTCTCTTCTGTTACTGAGTTGGAATAACTGTAACCAGTTCAAGCAAGCAGTTTAGGAACAGAAAATGCTCCTTCCCATTAAGATCCAAATGGAAATGTAACAGCCAGGATAAAGATGTTGTTCACAACAAAGGCAAGGGTTGGAGAACTAGGTCTTCTATTAATCAAGCTACCCTATGTGTCTTTGGTAAATGCCTTTGGAAGCTTCTTTGAAGGGTGTATCTTGGAGATGGCTGGTGGAGTGGAAAGGCCTGTCCTGTCCTGATCTTTTGATAATTTATACAATGAGTGCTAAATGAACTTGAAGGCCCTTTCTGGCTCTGAAAAACCTACAATTCTATGGTTTTTAAAAATAATCTTAACTCATCCATTAAATTATAATTTATTCAATGATATGATTTATGGTTGTTTTGTACTCTGTAATAACAGGAACTTAGAGAATCTCTATACCCCAAATGAGTTGGAGGGTATTACAAAAGGAAGAGATGTTACATGATTCTGGATAATTGAATAACCTTGATTTACTACCAGGACAGGCACAATAGGTTTAAAGAAAACCAATCAGTAAGTCATGAACTATCCCTGAAGGAAGGCACAATGAATATAACAAATATTCATGGGGCACCAGCTGTAGGTCAAGCACGGGCTTGATGTTGGGATATAATGCAAACGTGTCCATGGTCTATGCTTCCATAAAGCTTATGATCTGGTGGGGACAAAAATAGATAGATAGATAGATAGATAGATAGATAGATAGATAGATAGATACATAGATAGATATGGGATTACAAACTGTTGAGAAGAACTGTAAGGAGAAAGCACAGGGTACTATAAGAGGAAATGCAGAGAGGAATCCTGACCCTGTTTGGAGGGGCGGTGGTGGAAAAGGGAGGTCTCACCAGGGAAGTGACTTTTGAGTTGAGAGTCAAAGGATTAGCTGCAAGACCCTTACACATGCTGGTTCTTCTACTTGGCATGCTGTTCCTTCCCTGATTTGCCTAACAACCTTTTACTTATCCTTTGAATCTCGTCTATATTTTGCTTCTCGATGGAAGTCTTCTCTGAACTCATTGGATTAGTTAAGTATCATTACACACACTCATTATGATACACAACACTTTCCATGGCACATTTATTTCTATAATTGTTTGATTTTTCCTCCACCCCACCCCATTTACTTGATAAGCTACATGAGAAGAGAGGTCACATTTGGGTTATTTTGCTCCCATTATAGTCCTTGAACCAAACCCTGAGCCTGACATAGTTAGCAGATATTTACAGAAGGATTGAATGTATGAACGAATCAATGAATGAATTAGAGATAGTTGGGTGAAGAAGATGAAGGAGAAGGGTTTTACTGGCAAAGAAAAATTATATATGTGAATTCTCAAAATCTTCTACCAAAATTATTAGAAATAAGAGATTACCAACAGTGATGGGAAGGCTGTAAGAAATCTTATGTTAGAATATAGATAAATTCATTATCAGACCTGGGCATTAAAATAATCCTAGTAGTAGCAGCTACTGTGGACTGAACACTCACCTTGTGCCAGAGTTTGTCCTAAAGCTGCTACACACATTTACCCAATTAATCATTACAACCGGCAATTCCTGCCTTCTGGATAAGGAAAGTAGACACAGAACAGTTAAGTAACTTACCTCTGAGTTCCCATAATCTGATGGTAAATTACACATCTATATTTGGAGATGAGTAGGTTCATTCTGAGTCTTACTCTCAACTTTTGGGCTACATTCCTCATGCTTGTTTTTTCCCCAATGTTGTTAGATTATACACTGCTGTCCAGTAGCCTAAAATTCAAAGACAAAATCTCAGCCATTGATCAGGCAAGGATCAAACCTCAAAATCAAACAAAACTATTTTTGATGAATTTGCTTTAAGCAAAACAATAGGTCAGTATTCAAGATACATGGAAGAGATTGTACATCAGTCAATTAATCCATATGTAAATGTTTGTGAGAAACTCTTCTAAAGCTTACCTGTATCAAGTCTGCAAAGGCTAGTCAGTTCAAAAAAAGGAACATAAGTTATATTAGACATCAGGTAGTCTGAATACATTTTTGATGGATAGTACTATTGATATTAATCCAGAATTATTGGAAATATCACTAGATAGTTATCTGGGCTCTTTTTCAACCAGCAAATCAATTCAACAGAAGCCCATGAACCCAACATCATGCTGGGAGCTTTCAGGGGATTGAAAAGCAAGGGGATGTAGCACAGATTGAGAACATTTCCAGGTTAGCTGGGGAAAATGTATAGCTAAACAAAAATGAATAGAGAAAATGCACCATCCACACTTCTCAGGCTTAAACACTGAGTGAGGACAATATTAGTTATGTTTAACGTAATTCATCAAATCTTAATGCTATGAACCCTACCAGCTCTTATCACTGACCCCCTGAAAGTACTAATATTTGTGATTCATTTCCAAAATATTTGTGAAAATCAACAGGGATGCTTCACACCCGGTGCCCCTTAGTCCTATCAGTTTTTGAGTGTAAAGCAGAGTCACTTTTTCTCTGAGTTTCAGGACTAGGGTTTGGGCGGGGGGGTTCCAAGTTCTATTGAGCCCCTGCCTGCAACTCTGTAACACCCGCTCACATGTAAAACACAAGTCTTCCTTCCTCATGTCTCTGTTTATCGCAGGTGTTTCACACCAGCATCTAGTGGTGTTTCACACCAGCATCTAACTTTTGAGAGTTAGTATGTTTCTAGAACATTCTGTAATAATAAGGAAGCTGGTCTTCCCAGGACACATCAAGGAGACTGGACCCCACATGGTAGTGCATGCCTTGGTGCCAACCTGGATACATCAAAGCCACCTGAGTTTAAGAAAAACACACAGATTCTCAAGTCCTCTTCAAAGGTTCTGATTCAGGGAGGAGATCTAAGCTGAAACCTGAGAATCTTAACTTGTAAGAAGTCATGTAACTAATGAAAAGAAGCAGTAGCCTCTAACACTTCCTGTTTCTCATCTCTATTTATAGCAGGGTTTCCTAATTGGGGCACTACTGGCATGTGGGGCTGGATTTGAGGCCTTCTTGGCTGTAGGGAGTTGTCCTATGCAAGGTGGGAGATTTAGCAGCATCCCTGGTCTCTTCCCAGTAGATGCCAGTAGCACCCGTCCCCCAGTTGTGGCCACCAAAAATATCTCCAGACATTGCCAAATGTCACCTGGGGCTAGCAAAATTGCCCATGATATAGCATCACTGGTATAGGTCTGTAGATAAATTGATGGTTTTGAGCAGGCAAAGGAATGGAAGGGAGAGTTTGAAAGAATCAAGAGGGATGGGAAACAGTCTTACTTTCAATTTCCTTGGAAGTAAAGCCTGAGACAAGGACCAAGATGCAGGCAACTTAGGATGCGATCCCAGGAAGAGGGAATGTGAGAGAAGAGAGATTCAGACAGGGAGGAAGGGGAAAGGATACATTAGTGATCGGGATACCACTGAAGACAACCAGGGCTTTGTCCTGCTTGGGCCTCTTTGAAGAGCCACAGAGACTGTACCTCAGAAATCGCCCTTTCATGTTTTGGAATTTGGGCCCTTCATCCATGGCCATTTGTATTCAAACCTTCCTCCCGCCTCGCCACTTCAGTGCTTGTGCTAAGGAAGCTCACCTCGCTTTAGGAGACAGCACTGAGGCTGAAAAGCAGAGTCAATGACAGATGCTTGGGGTAGGAGGTTGTCAGCATGCATAGGCACTGTCCCCTTCCATGCCACTGTCGTAAGAAATAGACAAAGAGACATGGATTGAAATGTTTCTGTAGACAAGAAATTGTAAGACGCAAGTAACAGTGTCTAGGAGTCCTGGCAGGCTTGCTGCTAAGAGCCCTGTCCCCTGGCAGTCCCCTAATTGGGAGACAGCAATGTGCTAGAAAGGACTGACTATGAACATCTGTGAGATAGGATCCAGCTAGGTTTTCAGGTCCCCAAACAGCAACAAATCACCAGAACTTCAACATATGAGGGAACAGAAACAGCAGAATTCCCAGGAGTAAGGTGAAGAACAATGCCCAGTAATCCGAGGCATCCCACTTAATGACTTAGCACTGCCTAAAACCCTGACCATAGCACAGCCCAGGCAGAGGGCAAAACCAGAATGGCTTAGTTTAAGTTTCTCTCCATCCTGACCAGATAGAGACTGAGAATAAAAATTGCATGAGTATAATTTATCTGGATTCATTTACTTGCAATAAAACAAAGTAAATTATAAATCTGCATTGGGGAGACAAGAGGTATATAAAAACTCAGAGCAGGGGAAGATCCCTCTGGTCTGGGCATGTTGAGGGAGACATCACAGGGGATGGGAAACATATCCAGGTCTTAAAGCTGGGGAACAGAGATGTGGAAGTGGATTGAGCAAAGAGAGGGAATTCCAGGTATAAGCTACAAAGAAAATAAGAAGCTGAAATGAACATGGATTGATAGGGATTAAGGAGTCAGAGAAACTGTCCTGCTACCCTTCTCTGTCCCATTTCTCTTGCTGAATAAGAATCTACTCCAAAATGCAGTGGCCTAAAATAACCGTTTTATTCCTTTTTTTCCATTTTGTGGGTCAGCTGGGCTTTTCTTCTGCTCCAGGTGGCTTTGACTGGGGTTACTTTTGTGGCTGTTCCATCTGGAGGCTGGGTGGGAAGTCAACAAGATGGTCTCACATTTGGGGCCACAGTACTGACTGACAGCTGGGTACCTCAGTTCCCATCCAGGTGACCTTTGTTCATGAGATCTTTTTCTCCACAACTTCTCCATGTGGCTGACTCTCCATAGGAATGCCTGGGCATTCTTGATGGCATGGCAAGGCCAGCCCAGATTTTGTGTGTGTGTGTGTGTGTGTGTGTGTGCGCGCGCGTGCACGTGCATGTGTGCATGAGGGGTAGGCTCTCTTTTTTTTTTTTTTTTTTGAGAGAGTTTTACTCTGTCACCCAAGCTGGAGTGCAATCTCAGCTCACTGCAACCTCTGCCTCCTGGGTTCAAGCAATTCTCATGTCTCAGCCCCCCAAGTAGCTAGAATTACAGGCATGCACCAACACACCCAGCTAATTTTTTTTTTGTATTTTTAGTAGAGACAGGATTTCACCATGTTGGTCAGGCTGGTCTCAAATTCCCAGCCTCAAGTGATCCACCTGCTTTGTCTTCCCAAAGTGCTGGGATTACAGGTGTGAGCCACCGCACCCGGCTGGCTCTAACTCTTGATGGCAAGAGCAACATGAGTGTAGAGGAATAGAAGGAATTGCTGAAAACCATCTTTGGAAACTATACCACATTTTCTACCCTATTCACAGTTGTCTGCTCTTTTCATTATAAGGGGATGGTCTGTGGGTGAAGACAAGATAAAAATCACACAAATAAGGTCCTTAATGTGCTTTAACAAAGTCCTTGAAATGCTTTGAAACATTGAGCAGCCGTAACATGTACAGATAATAGCAAAGAACCCAGGTTCTAGGTATTAGCCTAGATAGGCAGGTTCTGGGTAGCCCACTTGATAAGTTCTTGATTCTAGAACCAGACTTCGTGGGCTCAGATCCTGGCTCTTCCACTTACTGCTTCTGTGTCTTTGGGTGAATTTCATGAACTCCTCTGTGCCTTGGTGTTCTCATCTGCAAACTGGAGCAATAATCATGGCATTCTTGTGGAGTTATTGTGAGGAATAAATAAATCAGGAGTCACAATGTGCCTTGCAACAGTGAATGGAGCATAATAAGCAAATAGAAAATGTGAAGCAGGAAGGAGGTAGGACACAAGGTGTTTTCGAATACCTCTGGTTGTAACCGAGAAATAGGCCAAGAGAAAACACGGCATTTATTCAGTATCCCCTGGGACTTTTCAATTATTTATATTTTATTTTACTTTTTTGAGACGCAGTCTCATTCTGTTGCCTGGCTGGAGTACAGTGGCATGATCGCGACTCACTGTAACCTCTGCCTCCTGGTTCAAGTGATTCTCTTGCCTCAGCCTCCTGAGTAGCTGGGATTACAGGCACCTGCCACCACACCCAGCTTTAAATATACATATATATATTTAGTAGAGATAGGGTTTCACCATGTTGGTCAGGTTGGTCTCAAACTCCTGACCTCAGGTGATCTGTCCACCTCTGCCTGCCAAAGTGCTGGGATTACAGGTGTGAGCCACCATGCCCGGACTCTCCTGAGATTATATGTCACTCATATAGTCTAGAAAGTCTATAAAGTTGAGAAGGCAAAAACTTTTTTTTGTTTTAATTAAGATCAGCTTTGGTAGCTCAAAATGATGTTATAACCAGTTGAATTTTTATGTGCTATGTATGCTCTACTTAATACAATGTTTCCCTTCTATTATGCAGAGAATTTTCTGACTATTTTTGGTGCTTGGAGTGTACTGTAGGAATTCTGATTAACATCAAGCTTGACAGTTGCACTTTAGTTGTTTGTGTCCTAAAAGTTGATTACAACCATGATTTATTTAAGGCAAAACTTTTGGTCTGGAACATAACTCTCAACAGATACATGATTTCTGTAAAAACGTATTGCCTGATTTTTGACAACTCAAATTTTAAAAGAGCTTCCAAGAACTCATTAAAACCAAAAGCAAAGAGTACGGGTTTTCTCTGCCAGCAGTGGTCATGGTGGATAGGAAGAAAACAGCATGGTGATCCAGGGAACTTTTCTCCCCTGGGAGTCCTTTCTTCCTCCTTTCTATCCCCATGGAGAGAAGGAGTGACTTGTCTTCCTGAGTTTTGCTTTCCCCTGAACATAAGAGGTTGAGAGAGAGACTTCATACATTTGATGGCAGAATAAAGGTTCCTAACTAGGTTGATGGGTTAGAAACATGGAGCTGGCTTTTGCAACAGTGTGAAGGCACATGGTGTAGAACAGTGGGTCTCAAACATTAATGTGCTTCGAAGTCACGTGGCGGGCTTGTAAAACCACAAACTGCTGAGCTCCAACCACCACCCCCTACCCCCACCCCCGGTCCCAACTGATTCTAATTCAGTTGATTGAAGTGGGGACCCAAAATTCGCATTTTTAACAAGTTCTCAGGTGATCTTGATGCTACCAGCCTGTGCACTACACATGAAGAACACTGACCTAGTGGAAAATACTGAATCAGAAACCTGAGTTGGAATTCTGGCTCCTCCAATTGTGGATTGTGGAACCTGAGGAAGTCCTTTCACTTCTGTGGGGTTGTTGAGTTTTGCCTCTTTTAAAGAGAGGATTTGATGAAATAATCTCTAACTCTATGCCTTCATCTAATAAGGTGGAACCTCATAAAAATAAACGTAAGATTCTATACACGGGCCCCAATGACCTCCCAAACATGCAGAATACAGACTGGGAGAGAGTGGGCGACATGGGGAACCAATAGCACATGTGAAAAACACTGTTTTTCTTCTGATTTAAAGTGCAATATGAATCAAGAGCATGGGTCTGTCACCAAAAATGCAGATGTGATCTCAGAGTAAGAAGAATAATATTTAATAGGAGGGAGGTGTTAATCCTCTTCTGCTCTGCCCATCAGGAAGAAAAAGGGGGAACTGGTACTCATTTCTAGGCTTCGCATTTCATAGATAAACTGAAGTCATTTTGAAGGAAAGAAACAAAAAAGGAAAAGGGGGCGGGGGCTTAACATCATCAAGAAATATTTGAAATAAATGGTTTATTTAGCGAAGAGCTTGGGGGTAAAAAGGACCATTTTCAAATGTTTCTTTCATGTACTTATTAAAGGCTTGAAAAATTATCAATATCTGATAAATGCCACATATCCTGTGAGGTTCCAAAGGGTAGACTTGGGACTAACACATAAAGTTTGTAGCTAAATTTATTTGAGGTGAATATTAGAAAAGTATTTCCATCAGCCAGAACTGTCCAGCGATGGAATGGGATTCCTGGGCAGATGGTAGTTTCTTGCCTCTGGAGCTATTCAAAGATACTGAGTGACTTCTAAATGGGGATAATATAAAGAGAATGGGAAGAGCAGTTGAACCGAATGATCTCTAAGATTTCTGAAATTCTAAAATTCCACAGAGATAAGTCTTTCTTGCTACTACATATTGTAGGAAGTGGTGCAATTATATTATATATATCATTATATTGCGATGCAATTATTCACTGAAACCTCCTCTTCCACTGAAAACTTTAAATATTTTTTAAAAGAAGACTTCTCATCAAAATATAAGCACAAATTCTGTAAGATTTCTTATACCTGATCGTAAAGTACAAACACTGCAAAATTAACCTATTTTTTTTAAAATGTGTTTTATTCATCATATACTCTCTTGATGTTACATTATTAAAGTTTAATACCAAACGAAATTGCTCTGGAGAAGCTGATTTTGTATTTAGTTTGCTTTTCCAATAATAGTCAATGTATCAAGTCAACAAATACGAAGTGAGCACCTATAATAAACTGCTGTCTAGGCAATAGGGATATAGTAGCAGACCAAAACTTCATGAACAAGCATTTCTGCTTTTATTATAGATGGGGGAAGCTGAGAAGGTTAGATTTAGTTTGTTGGTATTCTGGCCATGATGCTATGATATGGTTTTAAAGTTTTGATGGTCTTAACTGCAGTAAGTGATATACTGGTGACTTTGTGATTTTAAACTCTACGTCCTACAAGGGAAGGCTCATGCTCCTATTTTCCTGTAACTGGATATCCAGTGTTTAACATAGTCTTTTAATTGTACATTATGATACTCAATATGTATTGAACAATACAAGTAAAATTAAGAATATGTAAATTTTTTTGAGGTCATGAAATATAAAGAAGAAGCTGAAGGCTAATAGAAGTTCAATGTTTTGGTATTTTGTAGGCTAGGAAAATGTAAAATAGTCTACCTAAATCACATTTGCTTTAGATTTGATATAAAAATATTTGATGTAAAAGCAACGATTGGGAATCAAGGGTCAATCTTTGAGTCCAGTGTGATAAAATGATGGCTCTGTATTCTCGTCTTCCTTAATAATATGTTTTTATTAATGTATCTTTTATTATGGATGAATTTGGCCACGATTCCCAGTGTCACCCAGGGTAATGGTGTTTGTAAAATTCAGCTGTACAAAACTCCGGCCTTATTTTAGATGGTATGTTGGAGAGAAAAAGCGAAAGCTCTTACTTGAGCATTTTTCATCTGGAGATGAATCATAGGCAATTAACAGGAACAATCCTAATTAACTGACATAATTAAAAAACTAATAATGTTTAACATTATTGTTTTATACAATGACATTAGCTTTAACAGCTTAGCAACACATCAAGGCCTCATTTCCATAGTCACAGAGTATATTATTTATCCTAGGTTTCTCTGGTAACCAGTTTGACAATAGTAACAGCAATGTGAGTTCCTAAATTGTTTTGCCATACTGCTTCATAATTTATGCCATTGCCAGTAATTGTAATGTCTGTATAATTTCCTTTTAATTATCAACTAATGAAATTTAGATTCATTTGGGTAAAACAAATATTCACATTCAACTTCCAATCACCTGTCCATGCTTCCATTTAATTTACTCAAGTTTGGTGCCTTTTATTTATATTTTTAATATCAAACTGTGAGATGGATATGAACATTTATTTTCTGTGTTTAGGGAAATTAGTGTTTAGGGAAATAGTGATTATATGGTTCTTTTCTCTTTGCCTTTAAATTTTCAGTGTGAATTTTTTAATCCAAGAAGATACTCACACTTCCTAGTTTTTTCACATTAAACTCCAAGGAGTTGAAGTGGAATTAATTTAGTAAACTTTAATTGCAGAATAATCTCTGCCTGTTCCCTTATCTCTTGATTTATTACAGGCATTTATTTCTACTTTGAAAAATTCTCATCAGTTTCCCAGGGAATTAATTTAGATTTCTAAAAAGAAAAAAAAATTGCATTTAAATTCAAATTAAGATGCTAATTACAATAATTATTTCATCACATTATATAGAAACTTTATACATATGAGTATAGCAATTTTGAGGCAAAAAATGTTATTTTTTCACAATTCTAATTCTTCTAACTTTTGAACAGATGAATTCCTTAGTTTAATTAGCAGTACATGAAGACCCTGCCCCGAAAAGAAGTTGTACCGAATGCCAATCAACTGCTAATTTGAAAAATTGATAATAAATAGCCTTTATAAGTGAGCCGAGTGCCAATATTAATTCACCAAAGTGAGATGAGCATGTACTTAGTAAACAATGGGGGCTGGTCATTAACAGGCATGAACAGCATGTTTAGGACCAGAGAGAGCCATGGACTGTGCTTATCCAAATGGGGAAAACTGATTAAAAAAGTGATTATAACTTTTTATTATTATTGAAAAGAGGAACACATTAGGAAGAGCATTGGTTTATTCTGCACCTGGGCTCAGATCTTCTGGGACAGCTCCTCTCTATACCAGGTCATTGGATGTCCACAGGATCCACACTCAAGATTTAATTGTAGGAAAGAAATTGCTGGGAGAATAGATGAAAGGAAATGTTCATCTCGGCATTTGAGGAAGGAAGGTTTGGACAATTCTGGCTTGCTCCTTTGATTGGGGGGAAAAAATCAAGTGTTTTTTTCCTAGATAAATTCAAGTCGTTTCTTATTGTGCCTCCTAAGGTAAATGTAGACTTGGCGCCTACCCATAGATAATATATGTGCATTGAGAGTAAAACTGTTGGGTTATATTCCCATGCATTCTTTCAGTTTTCTTGTAGGCTGTGGACAAATGTTTTGACTTAACATAGTCAGATAATGTGCAATTCTAGGTACTCCTCATTTGACCTTTCCCAGAAAGCTTGACAAAAATCAGTTTGTTGGGACTTAATTTCTGCTACTGACCTATGCTAAGATTTTGGAAATTGTACAGCATGAAATACTGGGAAGACCAATTGGATTTAGACCCAGAATAAATGGATCAGCTACTTACTATCTACGTGGTCCTGGGAAAGCCACTTTACCTCTCTGATCCTTGGTTTCCTGTTTTGTAAATTGGGGTTAGATTATACCTGTATCTTCCAGGTTCACATGAGAATTAAATCAGATAGGAGGGGCAAAGTAATTTATAAACTGTAAAGTTCTATACAACTGTAAGACACTCTTAGGACTATTCTATTCTGGTCTTCACTTGGAAAAAAATGAGAACACTGCTGTCACCTCTCCCTAACTCTATGACCTGGAGGAATCCACTTCCTCACCTGTAAATGAGACTAATTATGATACCTTCATCCTAAAAGAGGATTTTATATTTTTAAACTTCATGTATATTTTTTTCATCTATTATTATTTTCATCTTCCAGATGAGAAAATCAAGACATGGTGAGGGTAAGAAACATCTAATTCAATATAGGGGATTTAAACCAAGCTTTTCAACCACATGCTAACTTGCACACAAATGCATTTCAGATTTCAACACAAGATGCTAAATGTCTCCCTCAGTTATTGCTGAGGCTTAAATATCTGGAATCCATGGATGTGAGTCAATAACAGAAGAAGCTTCCAATTTAGTTGAAAAAGCAAGGTTTAATACATGAAAGTACACAGAAGTTGAATTGAAATTAGTGCTTTAAATATGAATTTAACATGACAATGACAACAAGAAATACAGAAGATAATTCTTAACAAGTTGCCAGTTAAAGTGGCCTGGCTAATAATTACTAAACTAGCCGCTGCTTAGAGGAACTAGGAGAAAGACACTACCTGCCCTGATTGAGGAGCCCAGCACAACACATAAAAGGTTACGTCAGCTTTTATTAGGTTTAACAATAAGTAATAGAATAACCTAAAATAATAGTAGTAACTTAAACAAGTTCAAAATTTCTTTCTTTGCCATATCAAGTTCTGTAGTCTGGAGTTGGTATGACAGAACATGGTATTAAAGTTCCTTCTCTCTCATTTATTCTTTAGAATAAAGTCTTTTTCTCCCATTTGTGACTTCTATTTGTAATGATTCTTATGGTTCAAAGTAGCTGCTGGAGCTCCAGCTATTTAGTTTATATTCCAGTCAGTAAAAAGGAAAAGAGAGGTCTATAAGGATAAGCTGCTAGCCTTTAAGGATGCTTTCTGGAAGCTGTACACACAACTTCTGCCACTGGAGTATTCACCAGAAATTAGCTGCATGACTCACTTTGCTGCAAGAGAGGCTGGGAAATCTAGCACCTCCTCCCCTTTTCTTCCTGGTGTGTGTGGGTGGCTGTGTAATGGTTATATAATCAGTTAAGCATATTTCTGATATTGAGGAAAATAGGGAAAATGGATACTGGGGAAGATGGGAAAGAGAGTTGGTAGACTCTTGACACAGAACCTCAGAGATAGCCTCTTATGGGCACCAGTGCACACACTCTGTGACAGTCCAGCCCGTATCCTGAGAAAATTCAGAGATAAGAAATGGATGAAGACTCTTCACTGAGCTGTCATTGAAACAGACATTGAGAATATCACAATTGACTCGCAAGTACAGGAAAACTAGATAAAGTGGTGTGGTATGGTTATGATTGTGCATTTAGAAACATACCTACACCACACACACACACCCCCCACATACACACCCCTTTATTCATATCGTGGACCTCTCTGTGACAGCTCACTGACTCCTTTTCTGGTTTGACTTTATAGGGAGCTAGGGCAGAGGAGTGGGAATTAAGGCTTTTTGCGAGACAGAGAAAACTTTTGACAATTCGCCAGTTACATGACTCACCATATACAAAATTAGATGAATACTATACACGATAAGACATGACTCTAGACTGAATTGATAGATTTTTTTTTGCCAAAACTTACCAGAATTACCACACACTTGAGTATCTTAATCTGAGAATTTTCCATCTCCACAAAGAGAAACTGAGAATGAACAAGGTGTTCTTATTTTGCTGCTGGCCGAAGCTGCTATGGAATTCCTCTACTGCAATAACAAAGCTGGGGACAAACTTTTAAACAACCAAGTAGTGCAAGCTGTATTTTAGAGCTGGTTTCTGAATTGTAGAGAAATAGTTCAAGATCACTAAGAGCTAAGTGTAGGTGATAAGGTGTGATAACAAAGTTCAAAATTTAATAACCAGTCATGTCATTTCCCTGTGAGTCTCATGAGATCATTTTGAGGGCAGTTTTCTTTCTTTCTTTTTTCAGAGACTTGCTCTTTCAGAGACTTGCTCTTTCAGAGTCTTGCTCTGTCGTCCAGGCATGTCTTGAACTCCCAGCCTTAAGTGATCCTCCTGCCTTAGCCTCCCAAAGCACTGGGTTTATAAGCATAAGCCACTACACCTGGCCCAAGTTTTAAAAGATAAGTTAGAAAAGAATGTTTCTGATGATAACAATGCTGCAGGAACAAAAAGTGTGGGCCTCTTCAGGTGACTAATTTGAAGGGAATTAAACAAAACTGAACAAAATCCGAAGTTGTTAACAATTGAAGGCTTTTCTTGAGTATTACGCCTTGTTCCTTTCAGCTTTTTGTGTTATCCAATCAGTGGATGACTCTTCTAGTCTAGGCCAAATTCCAGGACTTACAAAAATAAACAGTAAAGTAGAACTCACACCAAAGATGGAGATCAGTACATTTTTCTACAATGCTGTCATTCTCAATCTTCAGTGTTAAACCTCACTCAGGTACGACCCACATCGGTTCAGCCCCTGACTCAAAATAATCTTTTCCCCCAAATTCAAGCTATTTTTTAGCGAGGCAGATACAATGGAAGCTGTTTAAAATGTGGAGTTTTGTTTAAGCCTTTTTTTATTACCTCCCTGAAACAGAAATGATTGACTTCCATGAAAGACTCATTACTTTGCATGACATAAGGCCAACAGACACCTCTACAACTTAGTGGCCACATTGAAGTAAACAAGCACACTGTTAAATAGGAAAGATTTACTAGGAGAACTATGCAATCATTACATTCTCTGGTTGTTGCAACATCCAGTATTTATCATGGGAAAATCTCTCATATTCCTTATATGATTAATACAATACCATGATTTGTTAATATATTTTTATGTTTGTAGGAAAGGAAAAAAAAATTAACTGTACAATGAATGTGAATGGGCTTCAAGCTTAGAAAGGGAAATTTGACCAAGTCTCCCAGATTTCAGGGCTTCTTCAACTTTAATGTGAACAAGAATCACCTGAGCTCCTTGCTGAACTGGCCATTGTGACTCACAAGGTTTGGGTGGAGTTGAGTTCGGCATGTCTACCACGGTTCCACAGGACACTGATACTGCTGGTTTTAGGGCAGCACTTTGAGTAACAAAGATCTCAGAAAACATTCCTTTGTAAAGAGCCTATATTAAAAGTAAATAATTAAACAATCTCCCAATTGCAACCTAGACACATGCTTGCTGTGATTCATGACGCTCTGAAGAGTTCAGTTCTGGAAGTCATTCGGAAACACTGAAGCAATGTACTTTTTTCCATGTGTCTAGTGTGTGTGATAAATCAGTGGTGAATTGGAACAGGCATTATCTGATTGGTGTGTGGCTTGGAGACTGAGGCTTTGTAGTTATTTCAGGTGTGAGTGTGTTTAGTTTTAAAAACAATAAGCAGCAGGGTATATGGTTTGAGCATCCTAAAACTCAGGGGCATATGGTACCTTTGGGTGAGGACATGAATTTTCAATTTGAGGAAAAGAAGGAACTCAATGAGTTTAATTAAGAAAGTTGTTAAAAGCAAGAACCTTGTCACATATTTTGCTTTGATGTTAATTCTTCAATAAAACAGACTAGGACATGATGAAGAGCAAGGTGGTTATAAAAGTAATGCAAAACATGAAATCAAGGAGCTCTCATTAGGGAGGGCATCAGAATTGTATCTCTATTTGTTGTTATCATTTACCCTGCAATATACTGTGTTTGAGCATGATACACAAGGTCTAGATCTTGGTGTCTTAAAATGTTTTCTTTTTTTCCTTTTTTTTTTTTTTAGACAGTGTCTCCCTCTGTCTCTGGAATGCAGTGGTGTAATCATGGCTCCCTGAAGTCTTGACTTCCCAGGCTCAAGTGATCCTCCTGTCTCAGCCTCCCAAGTATCTGGGACCACTGGTGTGCACCACCACAACTGGCTACATTTTTTTTTTTTTAATTTTTGTAGAGACAAGGTATATTAGTCCGTTTTTGTATTGCTATATAGAACTTTCCAAGACTGGGTAATTTATAAAAGAAAGAAGTTTAATTGACTCACAGTTCAACATGGCTGGGGAGGTCTCAGGAAACACACGTGGTGGAAGGTGAAGGAGAAACAAGGCATCTTCTTCACAAGATGGCAGGAAGGAGAAGTGCTGAACGAAGGGGTAAACCATCAGATCTCGTGAGAATTCACTCACTATCACGAAACTAGAACAGCATGGAGGAAACTGCCCCTGTGATTTAATTACCTCCACCTGGTCTTTCCTGGACATGTGCAGATTATGACAATTACAATTCAGGATGAGGTTTGGGTGGGGACAAAAAGCCTAACCATATCATGTGGTCTCACTACATTGCCCAAGCTAATCTCTAACTCCTGGGCTCAAGTAATCCTCTTGCCTTGGCCTCCTAAAGTGCTAGGATTACAGCTGTGAGTCACTGTGGCTGATCCTAAAAGTGTTTTGTAATTAATCCAATTAATCCTTAATTATCATCTAAAAGAACTGTACATGTAGGCTACCATGGCTTCTCTGGAAACACAGATGCAAGAAAGCCTGCTGTGCATACACTACTGTATAGAATCAGATCAGAGAGATGGTTTTGAAAGGTGTTTGGAGAAAAGTCACATATCAGCCTGTAAAAAGAGTAAAGAATTTTTTTTTCAATGTAGAGGTGAAAGTTATTGCAAATTGCTACTTACAAACATTTTCTAAAGATGTTCAGATTGACAAAGAAGTGGAGTTGCATTTTGTACAGTCATTGAAGGATGGATCTCGTGTATTATAAACCTCATAGATTAGTCCAATTTATGTTTTGTGGAATACCAGTCATACAAGGTATTTTGAAAATATGAGTCCCATTTTCAAGTGCATTTAGGAAATATTACAGACATTATGTTTCTCATGGAAAGTTATGGTGTACTATAGCCAGGTAAAGGCTCTGAGACATCCTGTGATATAGAAACTTGTATTTATGCTTTTTCCTCACAGTGGTAAATTTCAACATTTTTGAAACAGAAGGTGCCAATCAAGCTCTTTATATATCAACAGTGATGTTTTATATGACCAAATATCTTGCTCCTGCTTATTGTTTGACTCTAGGTATGCAATTTAACTTATGATGCCAGTTTCTCCTTCCCCAAGGATTTTCATGGATAATTTTAGTGAGAATAAAGATGGGTAGGAAATGCTATAAAATTCCAGGATAATCCCAAATCTATAATACAGTGGTAATTTCCAATCTCTGGCATATGGTTATAAAACTTTGATCTCTTATGGATGTCCTATTTGATCCTTTAGATAGAAACCCCTAAGATGAGTGCAGGATCAGGAACCTAATATAATACTTCCCATAAAGATGCAATGAGTACTCTTATTGATTGATTGATTGACTAAAAATGTTTGTAGAGTAGCCTTAAATTATGATTACCATAGGCCTTGAACTATGCTGGGTGCTTTGGAGAACACAAAGGGCAAATTTATTGACCTTGAGGAACTGTCAGCATAGAGTCTCAAGATAGCCTCCCTTGAAAAGTTAAATAAAAATAAAGACCATGTATATCTAATAACATATGCATAGTACAGACATTTTGGACAGTGGATTTTGAGAGGTAAAGAATGTTGCAAGCTTCTGGAGGGTAAGATTATTTATCTTTCCTTTGTTAACTCTTAAATCCTTAAATAGAGTTTTATTGAACTGCATTGGATTATATTGATTGGACTGAGTAGCCAAAACAAAACAAAACAAAACAAAAACAAACAAACAAAAAAACTCCCTAGAGGACTGTGGGCTTGAGAACAGTCTTAGCTGCTGGATCTGTGGGTTCAAAAGATTTTCTTTGATTTAGATATACTAGTAGTTTCTTGGCAAAAGGAATTGGCATGAGGACAAACAGGAAGATCAGATGTCTTTTATAAGAGGATCTCAAAGCTACACGTAGTAGACCTACATATTCAACTAACAAGCTTAACTGGCAGGAGATATGGGAGCACTCTTTCAAGAAAGGTGTTACACCTCCCACAACTTGAAGATGCCTCTTAATGGTAAATAGATCCAATGAATAATTTCTCTTTGTGCAAAATGAAGGAAGAACTCAGAGCTAATTTTGCTCTCTTCCTCAAATAAGGATTATACACAGCATCCACTTCTATATAATTGTCAATCTTACTGACCTTAAGACTATTGGCCAGGCACGGTGGCTCACGCCTGTAATCCCAATGCTTTGGGAGGCTGAGGTGGGTAGATCACAAGATCAGGAGTTCAAGACCAGCCTGGCCAACATGGTGAAACCCCATCTCTACTAAAAACTACAAAAGTTACCTGGGTGTGATGGCAGGCACCTGCAATCCCAGCTACTTGGGAGGTTGAGGAAGGAGAATCGCTTGGACCTGGGCGGCAGAGATTGCAGTGAGCTGATATTGTGCCACTGCAGTCCAGCCTGGGTGACAGAGTGAGACTCCATCTCAAAAAAAAAAAAAAAAAAAAAAAGACTATCACCCTAGGTTCCCCAAATGATACCTCAGGCCCTATGGCTGTCATCCATCCTCCACAAATGTATCTGTCTTGCAGGAGTTTTTCATTTGTCTCCAAAAAGCTACAGGAATATCTTTCCTTTGTTTCCGTGGACTTAAAGTTACTCTTGATTTTTACTGTGACTATGTTTCTCCAACTTGGGACTAATTACAGAAGAGATCTATTGACAGAGAGAATAAGAGAGAAGAATGAGGAATCATTTGTGCCCAGTGAACAACATGTACTTGCTTGTATACTGATTAAAATAATCTGTTACTTAGGGACTAACTGGTTTTTGTCAGTTTTTTTTGTTGTTGTTGTTCATTACTTTTATGCAGGTGTTCAAGTCCCACTGTTTCCATACATCTATTGTGATGCCTTTGACTGTATTTGCTCAACTCTTTGAAGGTTAATGGACCACAAAGAAGAATCTGATGAATGGGTGATGTGGGAATATAAGAGAGCGGAGGATAGCAATGTTATGGGATTGCTCTGGTGTTGGAATTTGGGTGCTTCTAGTATGAGTTCCATTGACCCCCAGCCTCTGGTTATCACATCGTTCCCTGTGGTTGGCTGTGGAGTCTTTGTGAAACCCCTTAACCTCTCTGTTCTTCCCCTTCATGATGGTGTGTTTTGAATGATACTGCATACTAATTTGTAACAGGTTTTGTGATCCCCGGATGCTGTAAATTGCTTGTTATTAACAATAATTGCCTACAGATTTTTTTCCAACCATTTACATGAAGAATCTTTGCAATATGAGGTTAAATTATAATATGCTAATAGTCAATCAATGTTGAATAGTGGGTTGCTTTCATAGACTGAGCTGCCACACTTTGGCTGCTCAAAGCAAGTGCATTCCTCTTCATACACATGTTATTTCTGGTTCAGGCTTGCTGCTGTTTTGGCATTAGGGAATAAAAATCTCCTTGACGTAAGCTTTTTTTACCACCCTTGCATTGAGGCATAGGGGTTCGGAAACCACACATGTATCCCCCTTCATGAAAAAGCGATGGACTCATTCCTGTATAGGTTATGTGCAGCTGCTGCAGCAAGACACTCAGAATTCTTGTGAACAAAGAAAGCTCTGTGCTGAAACATAGCTTAAAGGAATGGCAGTAAGCATGAGGAAATTTGCAGGAATCTTCCAAAAGGAAAGGCTGTACAAACTGAATTCCCACCAAGAACAATGTAAATAAATCCAACTTTTATAGGATATATAAACCAGAGAGACAGCAGCAAATGGCTAAAATTGCAAGGGACCTGATCCGTGTTTCTGACCCCCTTGAAAGATGCACGTAGGTGAAAGTAAGGCAGGTGCTGCTGGAAAGATATTTGAGGCAAAATTTACAATTTCTTCCCTTTGGCCAAGATATTAGTCAACCAAGAAGACTTTATTATAAAACTTCCAATTGTCAAAAACTGAGACATAAAAGAAGCACAAATCATAGTCTCTTATTTTGAGAAGCTTGCCAGTTGGTTGCTGAAATGAGACAAACACCGAAAAGAGAAACACTATTTAAGTTTCCCTTTATGTTGTGAATCAGTAGATTTCACCTGGAGGTGCATCTTGAATTAAGAGGAGGCTTATCTGGAAGAGGCTATTGCAGAGCCTGTGTTTCCAGGAGGTAGATCTCATCACTAGGAGCTCAGGAACTTTATTTAGTTCATCACTATATCTTCAGCACTTGCAAGAGTCTCCATCATATAGTGGTAATTAACAGATATTTGTTGAATGAAGGGATCAATGAATAAAGGTGGAAAGGAGCAGCAAGAGTATAGTAAATACCGTTTGGGGTATATGTTCAAATGATGATTTCCTTGTTCATTAGTTGGCATGGGTTGGGCTACAGGAACAGAAAGCCTAACAGCAGAGGAAACACATAGAGATTTTTTTATCTTATGAAGCCCAGGGCAAACCAAATACCATCAGAGACCCAGGTTATTCCACGTTTCTGCTTTGCCATCCTTTACACTAGCCATTGTCCTTATTGTGTCATCTCATGGTCACATACGGCTGTTGCAATTATAGATATCAATTGCTCTTTATTTTTTGCCAATTTGTTTTTCCCCAGTGATTTTTGCAGGTATTTTCTTGTCTGGAACCAGGAAGCTACAATTTGCTGCAAGGGAAGCTGAGAGCAAGTTTGTAGAATTCTAATCTGCATAGTAGAATTATCAATCGTCATACTTGATAGAGGTGAGAATGGGAATTGAGAAAGTATGATGATTGAATCATTCCATAGTACCTGCAACAGAGCTTCCCTGTAATTTGTTGATAGTCCATGGGATTGGATGTTTAAATATCATGTTTGAGCCACATATGAGTCTTCATCCCGAGCCACCACTCGGTGGTATGGAAGTGGCTAGCTGCCCCAAGCTTTTGGAATTCTAGAGTCAGAAAGAGCCAAGTGAGTTTCTGAGGATCGCTGGAACTGCAATATTTATGAGCCCTCCCAAGCTGTTGTTGTTGACTCTGAAAAATACTCGAAATTTGGTCTCTGGCAGAGAGCACAGAACAGAGCAGACACTTGAGAGAAGTAGGGATACAGAGAGAAATAAGATGGACTTCCTGTTCCTCGGTCTAGTCCATTCCTGAGATACAGTGCCCTTGGATCATTTTAATAAAATTTCCTCTTCCAACCTACTTTTAAAATTTCATCCAAAAGTTTTTAAAGTATAAAGTGTGATCAAAATTGTACATTCAGTGTGCACGAGTTTTCTTTTGGGGATAATAAAAAAGTCTAAAATTAGACTATGGTAATAGTTGTACAACTCTACAAATGCACCAAAAACCATTGAATGATGCACTTTAAATGGGTGAACTATATGTTAATACAGTAGGTAAATTAGATCTCAATAAAGCCATTTCAAAGCTTATATTCACTGTAATTCAAATGTGTGAAGAGGTATATTCTATCATTTATATAACTAATTTAATAATCCTAAATAAATCCCTAAATAACCCTAAATAAATCCCTACCTTTCTCAGTAGCAAGAAAAAAATATACTTTATGTTTGCAATTAAATGTTTATCTCAGAATCTTTATGCTCAGCCCATCTTCATTGGATGCTTTGGCATTTTTTGAGCAAATGGTTGGCCATTTAGCTTTTTTACCCTACCTATATTGAGTCAGTGTCTGTAGATGTTCACAGGTCTCTGCTGCTGACACTTTGGCTTGTATCCTGGAGGTTGCCTATTGGGGTACCCTGCTTTCATCTGGTTTCTTGAACCATCATGATGCCCCCCATTGTTCTAGATTCTAATCCTTGCCTTTTGCTTCCAATTGTCCAATCCCAGTACACAAAGGTCTGCTTTTGCTGACCCAGACTTCTGCTGGTCCACTATCTTTGAAAGTCTTTCCAAGTCCTCCCTCCATTAAGCACAGAGAACTTTCTGGATTTCCACAAGCAGTTTCCATTTTTAGTCCCTAAGGAGACAAGAACACTCAGGCTTATCTATCTATTGACCTGCCTTGGCAACTGACGTGAAATCCTTCAAACCTACTTTGAAAGTCTCTTCTCAGGATTCCCTGCTTTCAGACTTCCCATCAACCTATGTAGTGTTTCTCCCTTATCCAGTACCCCTAGTCCCCCAGTCAGAACCCTCTACCCCTTTGCTTTCAGTAAAATTTCACCTGCTCTACATCGCCAAGCCTCCTTCTGGTTAGGTGAATGTGAACTGCTGGAATTAAAGGAAAAAAAAAATCATTTACTTTACCCAAGCCAAGCTTTCAAAGTGTTAGAAAAATTCGACTTTGAATGTCAAAAGCTGGCTTTTTCTTAAATTTTATTTATTGAGATACAATTTAAATAAGATTAAAAGCATATGTTTAAAGTACATATGTTGATATTTTCTATTAAATGTACATGTCGCTTTAATTCAGTAGTGAGTGAACTTGATTCGTATTTGCAAAAGTGCAAGGAAAGGCCCTGAGAGTGAAGCTGGGGCATCTGAGTTGTGAAAGGGTAGACCCATTAGCCTGTAATTCTCTGTGAAACTAATAAACTTGAGAAATCCATGTAATCAATACATGGCGAGAGGTGCTCTGTTAGCTGTGGTCGTTATGACCTTTTTCTCTGGTTTCTGAATCGCTCTACTACATGTCATTGGCTTCCACAGCCTCAGGCTGGTCAAACTCTCACTCAGGTGTAGAGTCCATCTTTTCAAATTCTGCCTCTCTTCAACAGAAGATTCTCAGTTCACGGACTAACAGGCAGGGACTATTTTGATCCTTGCAATTTACAATAAGGTACAAATGAGGCTACTGGGAATTACCTGAATTTTCAATGATCGGTACCTGAGTATTGGGTCTGATCTGTAGAAATACTAAGGGGCCTGGCCCTTCTCACATTAATCCATGGCTGTTTTAAGCCAGCCTCTTCCTGCCTTTGAGGTATGTCTCTGTGCTTCTCCCACTTTTATCTTGTCCACTGGGGAGCCAATGGAAAGTCATTTTTGCAACTTTCTTTCCATCCTCCTTTATTCTTGCAGGCATCCTTCCAAAGAAGTCATTTCATAAAGAATATGAGCCCTAAATACCTAAAATGATGAATTACATATCCATCAATTCTTAGAGTTATTATAACCATAAACCCGCTATACCACAAAGGTTAAGAGCATGGAATTTGATAAACTAATGTTTGAATCCATTCCTATAAACTCCCAAGTCTACTCTTGGCATTACCATTTTTTGGGTCCTTAATTTGAGCCAGACATTATGTCAAAAACTTTTACATATATGGCAAGTATATGATAGAATTTCATAATCCATAAAGGTAAATTTCTTTCTAGCACCAAAATCACAATAATTCAAACCCTCATTCTGCTTGATAGCTGGAAATCCGGCCTGTGTGGGTGATAAAGTCTGGGTGAGTAAAGGTCATATCAGACCTTCTGGAAACACAGCAGGCTCTCTCTGAGTCCATCCTCATCCACATGGGAGCTTTCTGCATTCGTTGGTACGTATCATGCCAGGTCACATCATCTGGACCAGGTGCACTTTTCAATCTTGAAGTTATGCAATGCACGTAAACTGCAGAGTTCTGTAACATTAGGTATAGGCAACAACCCCACTTGGAATACACATGGACTCTGCAGTGAAATACAGCCCGTGCCCAGGATATTACCAAACTCAGAGCTGCAAAACTAAAATAAAAGCAATGTTTCAAATTCAGTCCACTTCCTAAAAAAGTGCACTGATGGCATCTTGTATAATGAGATGTGCTGGTGATTTCTTTTTAAACAAAAGCCTACAGTCAGAGAAAACGGAAAACTAGGATTTGCAACATTATATATAATTACAGAGCTATGTGACCAATAACATTATATATAATTACAGAGCCATGCGGCTGATAACTCAGATGTGACTCTCCCTCTCCACACCTCATATGCACAGACAACTTTCAGTGGCCTGGAAGTCCTTCACTGGTATCCACTGTTCAAATAAAGCTGGGGTGAGAAAACTATTCAAAGACCTAGATATTAAAACTTCTCAGGAAGAAAACTAAGGTACGTAGGTTTATTTTTAAAAACATACATACAGTGTTTTACATTTTTTTCTCGATATAAACAAAATAGTGATCATTTTTTAAAATCTAGAAAATAGGCCTGGCGTGGTGACTCACGCCTGTAATTCCAGCACTTTGGGAGGCTGAGGCGCGTGGATCACCTGAGGTCAGGAGTTCGAGACAACCCTGGCCAACATAGTGAAACCCCGTCTCTACTAAAACTGCAAAAACTAGCTGGGCGTGGTGGCGTGCCCCTGTAATCTCAGCTATTTGGGAGGCCAAGGTGGGAGAATTGCTTGGACCGAGGAGGCAGAAGCTGCAGTGAGCCAAGATAATGCCACTGCACTCCAGCCTGGGCGACAGAGTAAGACCCCATCTCAAAAAAAAAAAAAAAAAAAAAAAAAAAAAAAAAAAAAAAGAAGTAGAAAATAAAGAGAAGCAATAAAGAAAAAATGAAAGTCACTTAAAAGTTTATTGTTCTTTTTAAAAACCAATAATATTTAATCTATTATTTTCCAGTCTTTTTCTTACAAATGCATTTGTTAATAGATTTTATATTTATATAATATCGTGTATTTTATTAGTAAATATGTTGTTTTTACAGTCTAGAATTATTAACATACTAAAACAAATATTTTATTATATTTTAAAATTGTTTTCACAAATTAGATCAATCAACATGTAAACTAAATTGACTTCTAAAACAATAAAACCAAATTATACTTTCACTTGAAGTGTTAAAGAATACTTATCATTCTTTTTTTTTTTTTTTTTTGAGACAAGGTCTCATTTTGTCACTGAGGCTGGAGTGCAGTGGCACAACCACTGCCCACTGTAGCCTTGATTTCCTGGGCTCAAGTGATCCTCCCACTTCAGCCTCTAGAGTAGCTGGGATCACAGGTGTGCACCATTACACCTGACTAATTTTTAAAATTTTTAGTAGAGACGCGATCTCACTATGTTGCTAAGGCTGGTCGTGAACTCCTGTGCCCAAGAGATTCTCCTGCGCCAGCCTCCCAGAATGCTGGGATCACACTCATGACCTACCATACCTGTCACTTAACACTCTTAAACCTACGAGCATTAAATATTTAAACAAATAAAAACTGGTGCCACTTCAAATTTTAAAAATATCTTCCTGTGACTGCTAGAGATTTGAATTGTTTTCATGCGCTTGTTGAGCAATTATATATTCTCTTTTGTGGATTAGCTGGTTCTGCCCTTTGTGTAGTTTTGAGCTGGACGAGGGGAATGAAAGATTTTACTTGTTTCTTACTTTTGGTAAGATCACTTGCATAAAAAAAATAATAATAAACCTTTGTCATATTTTTCTCAGTCTGATGTTTAGCTTTTTTATGGTCATTTTTACTCATTGAAATGTAATTTTCTTACGTGTTCAAAACTCAGTAACTTGGAAAGACCTACACATGTGAATGTATAAGTAAATACATTTTTCTCATCAGGAAATTCCTAACATAATTTGGACCTGGGAGTGTGTGTACTCAGGTGTACACAGGTGGGCTGCCGGGCCAGTGCTCACCCACGTGTGCTTGGCTAACCTCACTCCAACGATATCCCTCCACCAGGATGGCCAGGTTGAACAATGCATTTGCTGCTATTTCTCTCAGGAAAGACATGAGGCAGGTCAGGCGCTCATTCTGCTGCTCAGACGTGGATAACCTTGTGAAGGACCCATTCAGAGAGCGAGTTGCTTAAAATAAAATGGCAGGAAGACTTTTAAGAGATGGAACATCTGTGATAAACTCATTTTCTGTGTGAGCACCAATGGAGATGCCTGTCTGGGTCGGCTGAGCAGCATTTCTATAGCAGTTGAAAATTCATTTCATTTCATTATCGGAACTATTCAAGCACTCCGGTTTGGATCAGGGAACAGCTTCTTAAACCTGCAGGAAGCTCATTTACCCCTGCTGAGGCTCCAGCTCCCTTTCTTATGGGAAGGTAGAGACGGCTTACTTACAAATCCTGGCATATATGTGTGTGTGTGTGTGTATATATATATATATAATCTACATCCACACACGTATGATTTGTATTGAAGCAGCACATTTTCCAGGCTCCTCCATCTCTAGCAGCCCTAATATTATCCTTTTTCTGTTTTATTTGTGTCTGTTTCAAGGCTTCTTTCCAATCCTCTCATCTGTTAGAAATACTGCTCTCCGTGCATTAGTAAACAGACAAGTGCCTCTCAGGTGGCGCACAGTGAAACAAAGAACAGAGCATCAATTCTCTCAACAGCCCACAATGAGGCAAGTCATAGTATTTTTCAAACAACAAACACTGGTTGAGAAAACTTTTAAAGAATCCCAGATGGCATTTACAGATTCAGAACTAAATTAATGGAGGGGAAAAATTTCTATATACTTTGAAGCCTTTACAATGAAAGCCATAAGACTTCTAGTTGTTTCTCGACTGCGACACTTCTGGGCTGCAACACCATAACTGCAGCCACATTCTCAGATCTTCCATGTCAGAGAAGGAGCCAAGAAGCCTGTGGCTACTGAGAAGAGGCCAGCTAAGTGATGCTGGCATGTGGGAAGCAGGCACACTACTAGTGGATAGGGAGCATGGTGAATAGAGAGACCAGTGAGGGCAATTTGCATTCCTTGAGGGCAATTTGGTCTCCAAAGAACAGAGTGATCAGGAAGGAGTGACAGCCAAGACAGTCAGCCAAAGTGTCGCAGCCATCCGAGGAATCAGGGAAATCCTGGCAGGTGGGCCCCTGGCCAGGGTGAGGGAGTTTAAAAAGTAAGTGCCTCTAGAAAGCTTACCTCAGATGACTCAGAGGAGGCCTTCATTCCTGGATTACTGGCTAAAATAAACCACCATCCCTCCCTTAGAAGGAGCCCTAGGATGGGCATGGTGGCTCACACCTGTAATCCCAGCACTTTGGGAGGTCAAGGTGAGTGGATCACTTGAGGTTAGGAGTTTGAGACTAGCCTGGCCAACGTGGTGAAACCCCATCTCGATTAAAAATACAAAAATTAGCCAGGACTGGTGGCGGGTGCCTGTAATCCCTGCTACTCGGGAGGCTGAGGCAGGAGAATCACTTAAAACTAGGAGGCAGAGTTTGCAGTGAGCTGAGATCACACCACTACACTCCAACCTGGATGACAGAGTAAGACTCTATCAAAAAGAAAAAAAAAAAAAAAAAAAAAGGAAGTCCTAGGCAGGTTATTGGAGAACGGACTCAGGTACATGAAAATTGTCCGGTTCCCATCAGAGACAGCTCCCAGACAGGGCAGCAGCCCTGCGGCTGAGCACAGGCCAGGGCAGCTCCACGGAGGGGTCTGCTTGAGGCCGGGCCTCTGTGTGTCTGGGATATTGGTTGCTTCTGTTCACCCTACTAAGTATAGGGTTAGTCACATGGCTCAGGAGGTGCTAAGTCTGCAGGAGGAATGGGGCTTAGGTTAAATCCACATCATAATAATGTGATCAAGTTCTACTATTTATAAGTGACCAAATTGGGAATTTGTAGGCAAGGTAAGAAGTATAGGGATGGGAGTCAGGAGCCCCGTAAGTGCTGGAAGAACTTTAGCATTAAGACTGTTAGGTTTTAAAAGCAATATTATGTTTATTTTGCACCCTAGTCTATTTCTTTTCTCCAAGGAGTCTGCCTGTTACAACACTGCGCATAGAATGGGGGCTGGATTAATGCCTGTTGCTGGACTGGAGATGTCTCAAGAAAATCAGGTGAATGGGTACTGTAGATTAGCCACTAGAATGGGGTCCAGGAAGAGCTGGACTCTGTGTTGTGGGTTGAATGACTAGGTTGCAGGCGGATGAGTACAACAGAAACAAAACTGTGGCAATCACCCTTGGTTGAGCATTTACTGCAGACCTCTCATTACATGAAATGTTTCATGTGCATTGTTTTATTTACAGAAGGCCTATGAGATGGGTACTGTTTTTTTCACACATAGTGACTGATGAAGAAAGTAAGTCTCAGTATAAATAAGAAACACCCCCAAAGTCACATGAATGAATGGTAGAGCTGGACATGACAGCCAGATCTCTCTGACTTGGAAGCCTATGGGATTATACACTGTTGATGGCCTTTTTTGTCTGGTAATATTTATCCTATGCAGTGTCAGCCTCAGTCTGATTGATTGACTGCTACACTGATTAAGTACAAGATCCCATATCTTGTCAACAGAGTTAGAATATTTTATTTGAATTCCCAAGCTTCAGCTGATTCACCCTTTGCCCGCGTGAAATTAGTAAAATGGCTACATTAACATTTCTTTTAATGCTCTTTTTAAAAAGAGTACATTTTTAAGCATGGAAATAATGCATTTAAATGTGCTCTATAAAATGTGCAGTTGTTTATAATAGACCACGGAAATTGCAAATGCAAAAGTACAAATTGTTTTAGACATGGCAATTTTTGTACTTATAGTACTTACAATGGCCTAAAATACACATTTTAGTGTATATGTGCTGAGAAATGTGTTTTTAAATGTTGACTTGCAGTGTAGACATATCAAAATTTTTTCATTAATTGCAAATATATCCTAGTTACTACCTATTTCTCGAATTAGAATAATATCTACCTCATTTTAATGACCAATATAGAGCAATTCACACAAACCTAATTTATGGGTGGGAAGCAAGATGGAAAATAAACATACAAAATGTTAAGTCTGCTACTTCAAAAGACAGACATCTTTATTATATGTATTCGAATAATGGTGACTGTTGTTTGATCTGTACAATAAAGGTGGAGATGGGGAGAAAGAAAAAGGGAAAGGTAGAGCAGCAGAAAGGAAACAAGTAGAACCAATGATGGGAGTCGGGGAATCACATTGAGTTATTCACATGACAAACAAAAATGAATGATTTTTTTTTGGCAGAAATATTTCATTAAGGTAGGACTGTGACTTTTTACTCATTTATATTGAGCTTAAATGCCAGAAAAATGTTATTATTTTGCCTACTCTTATTTATTAAAATCATTGTAAAAATGTAGTTCCCAGACATCCATCTGTCATATCAGGAAATAAACTAATTTTCTCTTTCTTTTTTTTCCTCCAAATATGCTAGAAGATACTAAAAAATGTAATAAAATTTATTATATATTTTCTCCACTATATAAGAATACAAATACTTACTAGAAAACTTGGAAACACAGAAAATAGAGAAGAAAAATCTGTATTCTTACCACCCAAATAAAGCGAATCTTAACATTTTAATAAATTGTCTTCCTTCCAGTCTTCCCCCCCACTTATAACTACTTACAGGCTTAAACCAACATTTTGGGAAACCATTAAAATATTCAGAGTTCAATAATTACTAGGTGCATCATCATTATTCCCCCCCACATTGAAGAAAAGCAACAAAATGCTTCTGAAACCCTTAGTTTGTGCATCTCACTCTGAGTCCAAGAGAAATGATGTTTTACCTAAACTTAGTTAATTTCAACCTTGCATCCTTCACTGCTTTTGATGTATCCAACCATATGTGTGACAGAGCAGAGCTTCCATATACTGTTCCCAAGTCTCTCTCCCAAGTGCATTGTAATGATGATGGAACCATGAAAGGAGCATCAATGAAGAAATTGTACAATTCAGAATGTCAGTGAAGAATAAATCTAATGAACTTAATGTCTCAGCAGGTATCTATTGGTTCCAAAATTGGAACACAGTACATGGTAAGAATTTTCTTCCCTGGAGATAGCAGCTAGTAACAGGTCTGTTTTGATTCCATTAGTTTAGTTTAACATGAAAGCTGCTCCCTGCACTACTTAGTCTTTTACCAAAGATTGATGGGCAAATAGTCTACATAGCCCAAGCGAAGGGAAATGTTGGACATTCTGCGGGAAATTCAGGTTCTACAGAAGCAGTCTTTGTATCTACATGTGCACCTCTGTGCTTTGCCTCATTTTAAGCTTCTCCTATGTGATTGGTTGAAAGAGGACTCAGGAAATCTCAGAAGTTCTGGATGGACCTTCAGGTCACTCAGTTGCCTGACCCTTCTGTTTTCAGCAGGTGAAGCATGAGAGAAGTTATGCTACATTTGAGAATGGAAAGTTTATATTAATTATAACTGATGTGTGTTGTGGGGAGTCAGGGACCCCGAACGGAGGGACTGGCTGAAGACATGGCAGAAGAACATAAATTGTGAAGATTTCATGGACATTTATTAGTTCCCCAAATTAATACTTTTATAATTTCTTATGCCTGTCTTTACTGTAATCTCTGAACATAAATTGTGAAGATTTCTTGGACATTTATCACTTCCCTAGTCAATACTCCTGTGATTTCCTATGCCTGTTTTTACTTTAATCTCTTAATCCTGTCATCTTCATAAGCTGAGGATGTATGTCGCCTCAGGACCCTGTGATAATTGCGTTAATTGCACAAATTGTTCATAAAGCATGCGTGTTTAAACAATATGAAATCTGGGCACCTTGAAAAAAGAACAGGTTAACAGAGATGTTCAGGGAACAAGGGAGATAACCATTAGGTCTGACTACCTGAGAACCGGGCGGAACAGTGCCATATTTCTCTTCTTACAAAAGTGAATGGGAGAAATATCACTGGATTCTTTTTTTCAGCAAGGAACAGCCCTGAGAAAGAGAATGCATTCCCAGGGGTAGGTCTCTAAAATGGCCGCTCTGGGAGTGTCTGTCTTATACAGTTGCAGAAAAGGGATGAAATAAGCCCCGGTCTCCTGTAGTGCTCCCAGGCCTATTAGGATGAGGAAATTCCTGCCTAGTAAATTTTAGTCAGACTGGTTGTCTGGTCTCAAACCCTGTCTCCTGATAAGATGTTATCAACGACAATGCGTGCCCAGTGGGACATGAAAATTTATCAGCAATTTTAATTTCGCCCCAGTCCTGTGATCTCGCTCTGCCCCCATTTGCCTTGTGATATTTTATTGCCTTGTGAAGCATGTGATCTCTGTGACCCACACCCTATTCATACACTCCCTCCCCTTTGAAAATCACTAATAAAAACTTGCTGGTTTTGTGGCTTGGGGGGCATCATGGAACCTGCCAACATGTGATGTCTCCCCTAGACACCCAGCTTTAAAATTTCTCTCTTTTGTACTCTTTCCTTTTATTTCTTAGACCAGCCAACACTTAGGGAAATAGAAAAGAACCTGCATTGAAATATTGGGGGTGGTTCCCCTGATAGATGTGGTTTATAGACTTGAACTTTATAAACTCAAACTATGTATGCTTATTCAGATGTTGGCATTTTGTGTCTTTATACATTGGTGGCCAAATCTATGCAAGAAAAAAATGGTGAGAAGTTTTGTAGCTTTGGCAACTTTATCCCATAAAGTCACAATTTCTTCCCCACTAAAGTTTTCTGCCTTGATGTTTTATAGGGCTTTTTGTCTTGGGAAGGTGCTGTGGTCTTGAAATTCCCAAAGACTATGTAACCCAGTAGAGAACATCATCCCATGATTATCTTTAGGTAGACTAAGTGTTCTGTATCTTTGTATATGTCTCAAGAGTTTGTCATCTACTTTTAGCTTATCAGAAAACTGGATTTTCCTGACTTATCTAGGTTCTATTATTTCTGCCTTCGTCATCTTATAGTTAGCCCCAACATTCTTGATGTGTGCACCCATATGTGTTTTCTAAATTGTATACAGCATCACTGATTAATTTCTGTGTTTCATCATTGACTTGGAACATGGACCTATACAGAATGAAGATGGCATTCTTTGTTTTCCTTAGTTGGTAATATAAACCTTTATATGTATTTGCTCTTCCTTATTATTTCCCTTTCTCATCAATGGTGTCTCTCCCCTTGGCCTCAAATAGGCTAATTGCTATTTATTCCTTGATATTCTGCTTATGTAATCACTTGCTTCTATAATGGTTACTATTACTTTTTTGCTTGCTAATCAGTGAATCAGTATAATTTCTCAGACAGTAAACTCCATTAGTACTTCTCTAAGTATTGCATTTTCTTCAGCTCCTATATATTCTTCCCTGGTTCACTGTATTCTCTTTATGGTCTAGACAAGAAGATGACAAATATTTTCTATTGATGGCTAGATAGTAAAGATTTTAGGCTTTGCTTGCCATGTAGTCTCTGTTGCAACTACTCAGTTCTTCCATTATAGTACAAAAGCAGCTGTAGAGAATATGCAAATGAATGGTTGAAGCTATGTTTCCATAACATTTTATTTGCAAAAAGAAGCAGCAGAATGGATCTGGCCTGCAGGCTAAAGTTTGCTGATCCATGTTCTTGACTATCACCTGCCAGGATAGATTTGTTATAATCCCATCATCCTTTTGGCACATTAAGATTTTATAATATTTACATGTACTGTTATGTTTATTAATAATCATAAGGGAAAGATAATAACATTTCCTGAACACTTAAATGTCATAGGAACTGTGTTAAGCATCATACATAAATTATCTCATTTAATCAGCTCAAAAGCCTTGGGAGGTAGTTTCTAATATTAGTCGTATTTTACAGATGAGGAAACTAAAGCACAGAGACTTTAAGTATCATGCTCAGTAATGCCAGTTAAAAGGAATCCATGTGGCCCACATCCACAGCCCAGCCTACAAACTACTATTCAGTTCTGCCTCCACACACTGCAATACATGACTTCAGGTGTGGTGCCTACAAGTCCAAGGGCACCCTGGTCAAGTGGCCCTTTGAGTTTGTTCTAATTAGCTCTGGCCAAAGAAGTGACAACACTGCTGTTGTGGATCACCCAGTCCACAATGATCTTAAAGATTAAATATCACTTTTTCATATGTTTGTTGCCCATTTGTATATCTTCTTTTGAGGATTGTCTATTCAGGTCCTTAGTCCACTTTTTGATGTGATGTTTTTTTCTAAATGCTCAACATCACTAATGATCAGGGAAATGCAAATCAAAACCACAATGTGATACCACCTTACTTCTGAAAGAATGGCCATAATCAAAAAATCAAAAGACAGTAGATGTTGGTGTGGATGCAGTGAACAGGGACCACTCTACACTGTTGATGGGAATGCAAGCTAGTACAGCTGCTATGAAAAACAGTGTGGAGATTCCTTAAAAAACTAAAAGTAGAATTACCATTTGATCCAGCAATCCCACTACTGGGTATCTACCCAGGGAAAAATAAGTCATTATTCAAATTAGATACTTGCACAGGCATGTTTATAGCAGCACAATTCACAATTGCAAAATCATGGAACCAACCCAATGCCCATCAATCAACAAGTGAATAAAGAAACTGTGGTGTGCATATACATATCAAGTGATCTGTCCACCTCAGCCTCCCAAAGTGCTGGGATTACAGGCGAGAGTCACTGCACCTGGCCTGAGGAAAAAAATTTAAAAATCATTTCTAAGTCCCCATCCAAAGAGAACTACTGTTACTAATTTGATGTTTTACATTTTCTTGTGCATACTCTACATGTAGATTATTATTGAGAGAATACAGATTATGGTTTTACATACTTCTTTTTCCATTCAGCATAGTAGACTGACCATTTTTCATACCTTTAAATGTCATGCAAAAGTATCATTTTATTGTATGTCATTTAGGTTGCACATTACATTCTAATTCCTGCTGACTGGCTATCAGGATTTTCTTCTCATAATTATCTAATACTCACTTGGAATCCTTGTAAGAATAGTTTCCTTACAAAATGAGAAAAGTTGAGCCCTTTCTATTAAAAAGGTTAAAATAAAAACTTCATGTGTTTAATTCTGGTTATCTGGAAAATGCACTATGCAGAACTTACAATGTCAAATAAATGAGCTGCTAATAAATGTAGATCATGTCTTATCCAAAAATGCCTATCTACGTGACATAGTATAGTCATTGTTATATATCAGTGCAGAGGGGAAGAAGCTGTGATGTTAATAAAGTTGAATTTTAAAATGAAAATCCAAAGAACTATATGTATATAGGCTAAATAAAAAGTTACTTTATTACTTAATAAAATGGATTAAAATGAGTAATCACCATAATTCATATATTCAAGAAGTTTTCTTTTCAAATTAACATTTTGAGTCCTGCCATGCCATTCCCCTTCCATATAAATACACTCACATAATACATACACAACACACATATTCACACCCACTCACTCTCCTGAATTAATCAATTCTACATTTTGTTAGAGTTTAATCGTAAGATTTAGTGACAGATATTTTTCATATCTTGTCATATCTAACTTCTGGAGTCACGTACATATGGTGAATTTGGTGCAGAAATGTGGCCAGATTTTTCAAAAGCACCAATCAAAACATTTTGATGGTTCATTTAATATAAGCAAAAAAACCCCTCACTTTATGGTTTTTTTTTTTTTTTTTTTTTTTTTTTTTTTTTGGTAACTTCTTAGAACAAGTGATTTTCCAGCAAGGGAGTGGGGGCGGGTTTCACTGTATCCAACAACATATTGACTCTCTGCCTTTTTTCTCTCTCCTTGAAGATTCTTTAACTTGGAATTCAGCTCAAATTCAGAGTCTAACTGAAATTCAATTTAATAGTTAATCCCATAAGGGGATACAATAGCTGCTACACATTCTGGCAGACTCAAAAATCTACAAATTTTTAGTTTTAATAATGTTTTCCCTGTCTCTAATTTCCTGTGTAAGAAAACATTCTCTTGGACAATTACCCCTGTAATGGCCTTGCCAGAATCAATTTCAACTTTAGTTGTCTCAGAGAGTTCAGTAGCAGTCTGGGATATTTTTTTCCCCAATAATTTTCATTTTTTCTGCACAAGAAATCTTAGATTTTATTCATTGTCATCTCAAATGTCTTCACATATAGTTAAATATACATAGAACATATATGCATTAGCATTATGTATTAGTATAATATTCCAACTGTCTCCAACTCACAAATGGGTCAAGTTCTATGAATTCTTCTCTCAGTCATTTGAAGCAAGCTATATATTTAAGGGTAGATTCTAAGAAAAACAAAATTTAAAAATTTGAACCTTAATGCATCTGTAGAAAGCACTTTAAGCAATATTTTATGTGGCATGTAGTCCCTAGTGATATGGAGAAGTTCATTCTGAATTCTAGTTGCAGATACCATGAACACATCTCTCCCCATTCAGTGTCTTCTCTACCAGAGACATAAAGATTGGCATGTGGGATTCGTTTGGAAGGGGCAGCATAGGCACAAATAATCCCTATTGCCAATTTCTTGTTTATGCTTTACAACTTCAAAAAGAAAGACATTTCTCCAGATCTTTCACACCTCAGAGATACCCAACTGAGGACCAAAGGGCAAGTTTATTCAGAAGAAATGTCAGGGGAAGTTCTAGTCTTAAATATATCTGCAGGCTTGCTGTTTATATAACAGTTATTTTTTTCCAACTGAGAAGAAGGTAAACGTTTTTATTAACTTATGAAAATGAAACAAAATGCAAGTTTACACAACATGAGGGCTCAGATGCTACTCTTGTAGATCATCATTACATTTGGGGGAATTTCTTTTCCTTCCTTCCTTCCTTCCTTCCTTCCTTCCTTCCTTCCTTCCTTCCTTCCTTCCTTCCTTCTTTCCTTCCTTCCTTCCTTCCTTCTTTCCTTCCTTCCTTCCTTCCTTCCTTCCTTCCTTCCTTCCTTCCTTCCTTCCTTCTTTCCTTCCTTCCTTCCTTCCTTCTTTCCTTCCTTCCTTCCTTCCTTCCTTCCTTCCTTCCTTCCTTCCTCTCTCTCTTTTTCTTTCTTTCTTTCTCTTTCTTTCTTTCTTTCTTTCTTTCTTTCTTTCTTTCTTTCTTTCTTTCTTTCTTTCTCTTCTCTTTCTCTCTTTCTTTCTCCTTCCTTCCTTCCTTCTTTCCTTCTTTCCTTCCTTCCTTCCTTCCTCTCTCTTTTTCTTTCTTTCTTTCTCTTTCTTTCTTTCTTTCTTTCTTTCTTTCTTTCTTTCTTTCTTTCTTTCTTTCTTTCTTTCTTTCTTTTTCTTTCTTTCTTTCTTTCTTTCTTTCTTTCTTTCTTTCTTTCTTTCTTTCTTTCTTTCTTTTTTTTCTTTCTCTTTCTCTCTTTCTTTCTCCTTCCTTCCTTCCTTCCTTCCTTCCTTCCTTCCTTCCTTCCTTCCTTCCTTCCTTCCTTCCTTCCTTCCTTCCTCTCTCTCTTTCTTTTTCTTTCTCTATATCTTTCCTTCTTTCTTTCTTTCCTTTGTCTTCTCTGTTACCCAGGCTGGAGTGTTGTCATGCAATCACGGCTCACTATAGCCTCGATTTCCTGGGCTCAGGCAATCCTCTCACTTCAGCCTTCTGAGAACCTGGGACCAGGGGCACACACCACCACTCCCAGCAAATTTTTAAAAATTATTTGTGGGCCAGGCATGGTGGCTCACGCCTGTAATCCCAGCACTTTGGGAGGCCGAGGCAGGTGAATCTCTTGAGGTCAGGAGCTCAAGACCAGCCTGGCCAACATGGTGAAACACTGTTTCTACTAAAAATACAAAAATTAGCTGGGTGTGGTGGTGGCACCTGTAATCCCAGCTACTCAGAAGGCTGAGGCAGGAGAATCGCCTGAACCCAGGCGATGGAGGCTGCAGTGAACTGAGATCATGCCACTGCACTCCAGCCTGGGTGACAGAGCGAGACTCCATCTCAAAAAAAAAAAAAAAAAAAAAAATTTGTGGAGACAGAGTCTCCTTGTATTACTCAGACTGCTCTCTAACTCATGGGCTCAAGTGCTCCTCCCACCTTGTCCTCCCAAAGTGTTGGGATTACAGGCATGAACCACCACACCCAGACTGTGGAAATTTCTTAAGCAGAAGTGACTGCAAGCTGTCTGCAAGGCAGTGGGTGAAAACATCACTTACTTTGTTGAATACATCACTACTGAGGGATGAGATGGCAGCTTCAGGTATATGGGCAGCCACTCTCCCTCCTGTCCCTAGGTCAGGCATTTCTCAATTCTCAACTGCTGCCTGCTGAGCTTGAATGAGACTTTAGAACCTTTTTCTACAATGGCACCCCATCCCATTCTTTTTGTCTTGTAAAAAGATTTTTATAGAAAGAACAGATTTTTAAAAAGAATACATCAAAAGTCAGTGTAATCTACCATATTTTCACATTAAATAAGGAAAACCACATGATAATATCAAAAGATGTAGAAAAAGCATCAGACAAAATTAATTCATGTTAAAAACTCTCAACAATTCAGGAATAGAAGGGAACTTCCTCAATTCAATAAAGGACTGTAGGTTTTTCAAAAATCAGTACCCAGAGCTCTCACAGAGTCAGGAATAAAGCCTGTTCCCATCAGCTAGACTGAAAAAAAAAAAAACTCCCTCGTAATTCACAGGACACAGGATAGGAGCAAACTCCCTCAAACCAATTAATGGCATCTACAGAAACGCTCGTGGTGTATTCAATGATGAAAGACTAGATGCTTTCCCTCTAAGATCAAGAAAGAGACGAGGATGTCCATTTTCACCAATTGAATTCAATATTGTACTGGAGGTTCTAACCAGCACAATACAACCAGAAAAAGAAATAAAAGACATTCAATTTGAAGGATAAAAACAACACTGTCCTTGTTTGGAGACAATGTGGTTATCTTTGTAGAAAATCTTAGGGAATTTACAAAACAAAAGAAATTAAAACTAGTGAGCTTTGTAAGGTGGCAGGATACAAAAATCAACATAAAAGTTAATTATATTTGGATATACTAGCAATGAACAATCAGAAATTGAAATTCAAATAACATTATCATAACATTACTATGAGAAATTAAATAAGACAAATAAGTGAAAAGATATATTGTGTTCCTTCCTTGGAAGACCCAATAACGTTAAGACATCAATCTGTTCCAGTTGCATCTATAGATTTAATTCAATCCCAATCAAAATCTCAATAGGTTTTATTTTAGTAGAAATTGATAAGTTGATTTTGAAATCCGTATGGAAACGCAAAGGACCTAGAATACCCAAAATAATTTTGGAAAAGAGCAAATTTTGAGGACGAATGCTACCTGTTTTCAGGATTTATTGTAAAATGTAAGTAATCAAAAAAGGTAGTACTGGCATGAAGATAGACAAACTGATCTAAAATTTGGCTAAAACACAGGTGAATGGATAAAACAACTCTGGTGTATCCATTCAATGACATACTATTTTGTAACAGAAAAATGAATTACATGATGAACACAAATACATTTTAAAATGATTATGCTGAGTGAAAGAAGCCAAGCAAAAAGGGTTAGTATTGTAGGATTCCATTGATGGAAAATTCTAGAACATGTGAACTAATCTAGCGTGAGAGAAAGCAAATCTGTGGTTGCCTAGAGACCATGGGGCAGGAATGGTAGAAAGACATTACAAAGAGGTATTAATACGAGGAAGCTTTGGTGTTTCAGAGGTGGATTCATATGTCCAAACTTACCAAATCAAGTTGTATACTTTAAATATTTGCGGTTGACTGTATGTTAGCTATACCTCCCTAAAGCTGTTAAAATACTAACAATTAAAAACATTCAGTATTAAAGATTCTTCTTCAACTCTTTGGCGAGAAAACCAATGGAATGGGCAGTTCAGTTTCAGGCAAAGAAGTATTGCTGCTCAAGAATGGTTTCTGAACAGATTGGAGGTTAAAGAAGGACTATTGAAATCCTGTTTAACCTAACTACCTTTCTCAAAATACATTGATCTTTTTCCTTAAGTAAAAAAGATTAAAATGAGCTATTTTCTGGCACTAGTGGAGAAGATGGCAAATATGCAATGATCTAGCTGGACTTTTTTCCTACTTTTGCTATCAGGGCTGATGACTCTCAAGGCTCAGATATCTGTAGCTCAAGAATGGATGCGACCAGTGATGGCAAGCCACCTTGGGCCATTCAAGGCTCCCAGCAGGAAAGAAGGCATCTCTCATTTGGGTGTCTATAGAGAAAGCCCAACACTCTCACCTCCAGACCCAGGCTCAGCCTCTTATAATGCTCCCATTTCTCTCTCTGGTCTGGCCAACCTAGCTCAGATCTGAACTGCTTTTTCTCACTTTTGACCAGGGCTTATCTCATAGGCCTTGAAGAAAAACTCCACCTGGAGTTCCCACTTGGAGAAAAACTCTTGATTCTAATGCCTCATCCTGTATTGGTGGAGATATAGTGTTCAGAGTTCCAGAATTTCCACATTCAAGTCTTCCTGGCCAGCAGAGAGTGATAGCTGACTCACATTCTCAAAAATATCTACGCCAAAACTACAAGGTCATGCCGTTACTACTCCTACTCCTCAAAGGGAGGAAATCCTAGACCACAAACTACAGTGTAACAAAGTCCCTGAGAAAAGTGTCACTCCTTCTTTTCTTCACCAATCAAAGGAAGACAAAAACAAACAGAATTTTAAGGAGTTTTCTGAACATTAATTAGCAGTATGAGCTTGGACAATTCACAACTTGTTGGTCTTCAATTTCCCCAGCTGTAGAAATAAAACAATTATACAGAATGATCTCGAAGGTCTCATTCAATTCTATGCAGACACATATGTTCCCAGGCCTTAGTGGGTTTGCAATCTGGTTGAAATAGAAAACTAGCCATCCTGAAAAAAAAAAAAAAAAAAATCCAGCAAGCATTACTAGAAAAAATACAATTATGTGTTCAATTATGTGGTACAGATTCTGAGTGTTCTAAGAATTCAGGGCACAGTTGTTTCTGAGGCTAGAGAAACAACTCAAGGCCTCATGGAGGAATGGTGTTTGTAGCTTGGTCTTAAATATTGTTTACTAGCTCTGCAATTCCAAAATCCACTGGGGCAGTGGCTAATTTTCAGGGCAGGAACTGTGTCTCCTTAATCACTGTACTTCTCCTCCCTAGAGCTCCGTGTCTACACGATTGTATTTAGCTCCAAATCCACTCTATCTTGTCCTGTTTACTGTGGGCTCATGCATGCTGGTCCAACTATATTGTAAGTTCTTAAGAGCCAGGCCTTTAGTTTACAAGTTTGTATCAATTCTGTGGCTCGACACGAGTAAATCATACTCTTTATGACACAGGCCTTTCTAAACTCTCTTTATTGAATTGAAATGAACGTAAACTGTGCGATCAGGGCAGGTTTCAAAGGGAAAGAAGTTATTTAAAGAGAAATCTGAGGAGACAGGAGAGAAAAGGATGGCTCTGTTGGATGCTTGTGAAGGAGAAACATACCACAAAAGAGTGACGTATATGTAAGTCATGGGCTGGCTGCAAGAAGACTATCAGCCTCAACTCTTTTGGTTATTTTATTTTATCTTGTCTGTGTTCAGCCAGATGCTCTACCACCTTCTACCATGCTTGCTGTCTTTTAAAATCCTTCCTGAACTCTATAATTTGGGTGCCTTGTACTCAGGTCCTTAGAAAACTGTGGGCTAGTAATAACCATGTCTGCATTCCTCCTCTAACCTTTAGCATAGAGCAAAGCACAGAGTGATGCTTTATAAAGTATCTGTTTCTTCATCCCTGAATTTTTTTTTTCCTTAGGTAAATGAAATGTTCTTAAATGACTGTAGCATCAAATTTCGCAGCATGGTTAATTCTAATGCAGCAATTGGCTGGGATCAGAGGTCCCACCGAACCTAGACATGCCTGAACAATGTAGACATTTGGGACACAATGGTTTAGGGACTTGGATTTGTGCTTGGAGTTTGAGTATGGTTTATGATTAGGGCCTGTGCAGAGTATGGCCAGGAAGGGCGTGGCAGATTGCATTAACGATGCCAAATATTCATCTCTTCCTGAATGTACTCTTTGCCATGTGATTTTGCAGTTTCAGTAAAGAAGCGAACTCTATTCTCTACCCCCAAATCCCACCCTTGAATTAGGCTGGCCTTGTGACTTGCTTTGGCCAACTGAATACCATAGAAGTAAGAGTGTGCTAGGTCCAGGTCTCTGCTTCAAGAGGCCTGGCATGTTTTCACTTGCTCTGTGCTTGCTCCTCTGCTGTAACCGGGAGTATATGCTTGGGAGAGCCTGGGGGAAGCCGAGACATAGGAACAGAGCAGAGTTGCCCCATCATCCTAGCCAATCCCAAATTAAACATAAAACCCCAAATGTGTGACTCAACCCAGTTGTGATCCGCTGAGCCCAGCCCAGGGCAACTGGACTTGCCAAACACATGAGCCAAGAAAACGTTCACTGTTGTACGCCACCAAGGTTGTGAGGTTGTATGTTACCCAGCACTGTTGTGGTGATAGGTAACTGATACAGAGGGCTTTGCTGTGGTCGTGAAAAGTGGGATGAGGGTTCAGCTGCAGCTCTTGTAGTGGCTTCTCATGAACCAGTGCTGGGGGAGTTGTTAGACTTTATACTCCTTGCTACCTGTTCTTTGGAAGCAAAGCACACCTCTGTTGGACAGATAAAGTTCAAGAGGTTCTTGGGCAAAGTCAGAGATACAAAAATCCTTGGGATGCAGATACTGCATTTCCTGCTAAAAGGGGGAAGGAAGTTTGTTTTGTTTTGTTTTGTTCATTTTTTTTTGAGATGGAGTCTCTCTCTGTTGCCCAGACTGGGGTGCAATGGTGTGATCTCGTCTCACTGCAACCTCTACCACCCGAGTTCAAGACATTCTCCTGCCTCAGCTTCCTGGGTAGCTGGGACTACAGGCACGCACCACCATGCCCAGGTATTTTTTGTATTTTTTAGTAGAGACAGGGTTTTGCCATGTTAGCCAGGAGGTCTCTATCTCCTGAGTTCGTGATCCACCTGCCTCAGCCTCCCAAACTGCTGGGATTACAAGCGTGAGCCACCATGCCTGGCCAGGAAGTTCTTTTTAAGACTCAAGTGATCAGTCAGAAGTAAAATGAAGCAGATTAAAGTGGGCCATGCCAGTTACACTATATTTTCAGATAACTTGGGGAAAATAAAAAAAAATCAGCACAATTAAAAGTAGCATAATTCCTATTTGAGATATGATGATATTTGTATCTATTAAAATGTCTTGAACAGCTGGAATGATCTATTCATTCATGGAAAAATATTTATTTAGTGACTACTATGTGTCTGACACTCTTTTGGGTATTAGAACTACATCAGTGAACAAAACACACAAAAGGAACTTCCTCTACTCTGAAAGCTTATAGTAGAGGTTGAGAGATAATCGTCAAAAAGCATTTTAAGTAAATCATATAATACGCTGAAAGATCACACACGCTACTGGAAAGTGAAAAATAACTAGAGTAAGGGGCATGGGGAGTGCCTCAGGAAGGATGGGGGACAGTTACAATTTAAAGATGGCATTTAAAGAAAGACTTAGAGGTGAGAAAGTTCTGTGGAGGTGTGAGGAAATGAGGCAGAAAGGGAAGCTGCTTGAGTAAAGGCCTTGACATGGGATCTTACCTCCTGTCTAAAGAGCTGCAGAGGCCAGTGTGGACCAAGAACAAGGTGGGGACAGGTGTGGAAGAGTAATAAGAAAAGTCAGAGAGGTAGCGGGGTCAAAACTGTCTAAAGCCATGAAGGCCATTATGGGTACTCTGTCCTTGGAGGAAAAATGGGGGCCTTTTAGAGGGCTTTGAGCATGAACGCCATCACGCTCTGATAGCTGAGTCACATTCTCAAAAGTATCTACACCAAAAGTACAAGGTCATGCGTCTTCCTAGGATGGGCCGCTGGGGGTGGGGTGGTGTGGAGGCCACTGCAAGAATCCAGGTAACATGAGAGGGCCCAACCACAGTGCTGTGAGAAGGGGTGGGTTCTTGGTATACATTTAAAGGAAGGCCCAAAAGAATTTGCTGATGGGTGGGATGTGGCGCAGGAGAGAAAGACAGAAGTCAAAATGACTTCAAGGCTTTGGGCCTGAGAACTAGAAGCATGGGGTTGTCCTTCCCTGGGGTGGGAAAAGTGCGAGGAACAGAATTTGGCAGAAAGAATAGGAGTTCCAATTCACACATGTGAAGGTTGAGCAATCTGCTAGATATTCAAGCAGAGATTTCCTGTATTAAGGAATGCTAGAATTTAGCTTTGTGGATTCCGTGGAAAAACTAGGCTCTTCTTTTCAAAGAATATAAGCGTATCCAGAAATTCACAGATTTCTGATTTCCAAGAAGGTTGGTGGTTCTTAAGATCTGTTTGCTTTCATTTCTCCTTTAAATCACATTTCTGTTTTATTAACCTAAAATTTTGCATATATAGTGTAATTATTCCTCATCAGGATAGACCCAGTTATTTATTTCTAAATTGCGAATTTCGTTTGGTAATATAAATTACCAGTCAACATCAAAATCTCAGAAAGTGTCATGTACATCATTTCAAGTGCTAAGCAAAAATGGATTTGTGGAGCCCAGCATACCATTAAATTGTATATTTAGGGATTTAATTTTAGATATCCTGAATTATATTTTAACCATCCAACAATCATTTACTGAATAAATGCCATGAGCTTGGAATTGTGCTAGCATCAGAGGGACCAGAGACTTTTTAAAATGTCCTTTAAAAAGGCATCTTTAGGAGCCTGTGTGGAGGCAATGGTGGACTTACGGAGAGCTCTGGTAAGGACCTTTTAAATGACTGAAATATTCATTGTAATATAACTATGAATTCAGGCTTAAGCAAATGGGTGGCGGAGCGCTGGAGGAAAATACAGTCTCTCTTTTCTTTATTCCATGTGCAAATTCCAGCTCCAATTTTGTAGACAATTCTTTTATTTACTAGTGCTTAGTACAACTCTTTCTCTCCATTACCCCATCAAAAGGTACTGGTCTGTCTCAGAAATGACAGGCAGAAATAGGTTAATTAGATGAAATAGTCACAGCTTCTGGGTTACCCTCCCAGATCACAGTGTTTTATCCTTTAAGCAGTGACCACTGAAGTTCGAGTCTGGAAATGGGCAATGCTTTGTCAGGCAGGAGTAAAGAAGGAGTGAGCTGCCCAGAGCCCCCCACAAGAGTGTCTGCTGTCTTCAGTCTAGCAGAGAGGACACAGTGGCCCTTTTGTTTTCTTTCTTGGAAGCCTAGAGCCACTTCTGAGGATCATATGCATTCGGTAAAGAACTTAATATTACCCCCCACCCCCAACGTGCCATATTTAATACAATGAAGTCCAGTCCCAATGTTTTGCCTGTGATAAACTGAGGAAGGTTTCTGCTCGGACGAGGACCCGGGCTCCAAAGGCAGGTAGTCTATTTATGGCTGTTTCACAGCTTGGGGCCAAGTGACTTTGGGTGAGTCACTTAATCGGCCCCTGCCTTGGTTTCTTAATCTGCAGGAAGGGCGGGTGGTTATGTAATCACAGGGTTGCTGTGAGGATCATATGAGATAATCCAGCTAAAGCTTTTAGCACACAGCTTAGTATAAAATAGATGCTCAATAAACGTTAGGCATTTTACATTCTGATTTCAGTCCTTGAGTTTACAGTTCAAATTTTGATACCTTAAGAGCCAAGGCTAATCGTGTGAAACAAGAGAGCCCTACAGGACAGGATCTAAGAAGATCCCCTCAGCCCTACTCCAGGATCCTAAATACATAGGCTTTCAGGAGCCTGGATGTCTAGACGTTTTATGAAATGTCCACTAGGTGGCAACATGTGGTCATATTTACTGTCCTCACTGTCTAAATTTCCAACAGGGATCCTGAAAAACCACATTCACCTTATCCGATACTTAACAATTTTATCATTAAAAAACCCAGATTTGCTACAGTCATTATTGCAACTAAAAAAAACTCCAGTTAGTGGGTTCTTGTTTTAAAAATAACATATTTGTTATTCACATTGTTTGAATGGTTATCCTTGTATCATAAGAACAATATGATGTTAAATATCACACTTGAGAATTTCTCTGTTTTATATTGTTATGCTCCTATTTGATTTTTAAATGTTTTGTTTTAACACATTGGTTACCTGACAAAGGATGAAGGATGTTTATCATGATTCAAAAAAATCTCATTGCATGACCTGTTCATTTGGCATCATATTAACAACTTGGGGAAAGAAAGGATAAAAAAGTTTTTTTTTCTTATAGATTTTCTGTTCTTAGATCAAAGTCTTGATGCAGACCAAAAAACAAAACAAAGAAAAGGTCAGCAACTGCACATGGTACACAAACCTTGTGTTCTACCAGGGTGCGATTTTTCACAAAATTCAAAGTAATCTCTCTAAAATGAACATGTATTTTACTTTCCTTGCTATTCCTTTCAAGTATGTGTGTGTTTTTTTTTTTTTTTTTTTTTTTTGGAGAAATGTAGATAAGGAATGAAGGAAGAATAAATGGATGACTCTGACATAAAAGGAGGCTTTGGCATGCAACTGTTATGTGACAGCAAGGAGTAAAAAAATAAGAATTTGTGGATGAGGAAGAGTTGGTAAGAAAATGTTCCCAGTGATGTGAATTAGGATTGAAGAACTCCAGCCGGAAGAGGGGATTATCATGTGAAACACAATTATATAATAAAACCACTATAAAGACACAAGAGAGATTTGTATGATGAAATGTTATGTTACCTTACATAATATATGTTTTGGTACATGATTGAGAGGTCTTTGAGAATGCCATGATACATTTTATTGTTCACTTACATTTATTAAAAACATAAAATAAAAGGGTAAATAGTTGATATTAACAAATAGAGTTTCAGAACAAGTACCGACTATGGGCATTTTTTCTAAGTCCCCACTGTCTATAATAAAATAATGATACATTCCTCATCAGTACACGTGTTAAGTCTTTACTTTTTAACTAAAACTGTCATTAATGATCCAACTACTGCCTGGAAATTAACTCGAGCCTATTATAAAATTAGCATTTCCAAACTCATATTTTAAAGCAATATTTAAATGTCTGTTGTTCTTAGTGGTGGGGTCTCCATAGTAGGAAAGGAGGCATATTGATTACAACACATATTATTGAGGAGGGTTGTCCCAGCATACGCTTCCAATTATATTGAAAATTACCCTGTGATAAGACATAAGTATCTGTAAATGTTATACAATGGGGTTTTATCTGTTTGTTTTGCGAAAAGCACACTATCAGTAAACAGATGGTTTAGAACTATTGAAGCATAGTTGCTGAGAACTGGAAACTTGGCCTTAGCAAGGACAAAATATTGTATGTAATTGTTTATTAAACAAATATTTATTGACTCTCTGATGTGGGCCTTAGAAATTCAATAGTGATCCAAATAGGCATAGTTTCTGACCCCATAATTGCTCCCAGGTTCTAATAGAAAAACAGACAATAAGTAAAAAGTGTAATACATGTAGTAATGATGGAAAAGAAAGCTACAGGAAATTTGAAATAAAAGAAGAACGTTTGCCTAGGGTACACACTGGAATTGAAGTTTACTAAATAAATAACTTGTACATGTAAAACAACAACAATAAGAAACCCAAACAAAACCCCATATAGTTTAATATTGCTAATTAATGATCTTTCAAATAACCAGTAAATATATTTCACAGATTGCCAATTTGTTACCATCCTGCTATCCTTCAAGCTAGCACAAAATCTACAAACGAAACTCTTCATCTGATTCCCATTTAACTGACTCTCTGAAATTAACCTCTAGTGTCCACGCCATTGATGACATCTGTGAATGATGCTCACTGCCTCTAGATCTCGCAGCTAGTTAGCTAACTCTCTGGAACCCCAGATCCTTTTCTCACATGACTGGGTTATGTGTTTATTAACCATCAATTGTATGCTTTCCCCAAACTGATGTATACCAGTTCTACTGTACATTTTAGTTTTTTAATTTACTTGAATATCTTGTGAACTGATGAAGTAGGACAAAAAAGAATAGTTGTTTTTATGAAAAATAAGTTGAATGCTTTGAAAAGGACTCAAGGATAAATTACTGAAAAATATTTTGCTCCCAAAATAGGAAATGGTACAAAAACAATGGATTCAAAAAACTGATGAAAATCTAGAAGTGTCCTGTACTTAGATTTCCTCCCAAGTGTGTTTATGTCCTCACTTTTCTTGAAAATAACTGAAGCTGGACACTTTAGACTATACTCTTTTAGGTGTGTTTGTTTAAAATTAAGATGCTTAGGCTGGGCATGGTGGCTTACGCCTCTAATTCCGGCAGCACTGGGAGGCTGAGGCAGGAGTATAACTTGAGGTCAGTTGAGCAGCCTGGCCAACATGGCGAAACCCTGTCTGTACTGAAAATGCAAAATTTAGCTGGGCATGGTGGCACGTGCCTGTAGTCCCAGCTACTCGGGAGGCTGAGGCAGGAAAATTACTTGAACCTGGGAAGTGGTAGTTGCAGTAAGCTGAGATCGCACCATTGCACACCAGCCTGGATGAAAGAGCAAGAGCCTGTCCCAAAAACTACAAAACAAACAAACAAACAAAACAGCCATCTGGCCTACACATATTGAACATTTCTATTGCAAACATTCAGTGGTTCCCTATCAACCTGCCAAATTAAATGTACATTCCTCACCATGGAGTTTCAGGCCTCCCAAAATACAATGGTGATTTACTTTTCATGTAGTATTTCCTACTATTTCCCTACTTATATCCTGCTCTCGAGTCAATAAATTACCTGACATGGCTAACTGTGGTAAATTACGACTGTAAAATCTGACCGTTTTATGCCTCCTGGTATCCATGCCTTTGTGTGGCCACCCCCTGCATTGACTCTGGGCTTGGCCGTGTGGTTTGCTTTGGCCAATGAAACATTGGTAAATATGACAGAAGCAGAGGCTTGAAGGGGATACAAAATTTCAGCCAGATAAGAGGAGTAAGTTCAAGAGAACTATAGTACAACATGGTGATGGTAGTTGATAGCAAAGTATTGTGTTATTGAAAATTGATGAGAAAGTAGATTTTAAATGCTCTCACCACAAAAAAAAAAAAAGATAAGTATGTGAGGTAATGCATATGGTAATTAACTCAATTTAGCCATTCCACAATGTATATCTACAGTATTTCAAAACATATTATACACAATAAATACATGCAAATTTTACTTGCCAATTTAAAAAAATAAATAAAGCAACAACAGCACCAAACAAAAATAAAAACAAAGTAAAAATGCTTTGCATTGGGGATTGTCCTCTTGGAAAATGGCTGCTGCCATGTGACAAATCCAAGCCAGCCTTTCTGAGGATTAGAGCGGCTCAGCTGTCCTGGGTGGATCCTGGCTGCCTTATTCAATAGTGCTGCTTGAAACAATAGCCTGATCCTAAACTTGAAGACATGGGCTGACCATAGACTAGTCACCTGAACAGCCCCTGGCTGTTCTTTGACCACAGATGGACTAGTTCCCAGGCCAGCTGTAATGTGTGATTTTTACTTTTTCTGAACCCCCAGCCCTGCTTTTACCCTCCCCACTCCTGTGTCATCGCTCCCAGGGAAACCACCTGAATGGAAACCCCAGTGACAAAAATAACACAGCACTTACAGAGAGCCTGTTGGCCATCCAGTGTAAGGTAAATGATTGAAATGTGTGAGTCCGTTGAATCTTTGCTTTGGACACATTTTCCCATCACACAAAGGTTTACCAAACACACAGTCCGAGAAGCCCCTTTAAGACACTGTTTAATATAGTTCTAAAATCATTAAGTGCCATAGAGAATAACATTTCCTTAGGATTGCTTTCTTAAATCCTATAGCTTTCATTTCCAAGGGAAGTGGCTTGATGTAAGTGCAGGTGTGCCTCGTTTTCTTGTGCTTTGCTTTACTGCACTTCGTAGTTACTGTGTTTTGTGCAAATTAGAGGTTGTGGCAACCCTGTGTCAAGCAAGTCTATAGGCACTATTTTTCCAACAGTACGTGCTTACTTTGTGTCTCTGTGCCATATTTTGATAATTCTGATCATATTTCAAAGTTTTTCACCACTTTATCTGTTATGGTGATCTGTGATCAGTCATATTTAATGTCACTATTATAATTGTTTTGGGTACAATGAGTCACATATATAGAAGACAGTGACCTTAAGTGATAAATGTTGTGTGTCTTGACTCTCCTAGCTTCTATATTCTTTGAGACACAGCAATAATGAAAATAGGCCCTTTAATAACCCTATCATGGCCTTCAAGTGTGCAAGTGAAAAGAAGAGTTTCAGGTCTTCCACTTAAAGCCAAAGTTTAGTGAGGAAGCCATGTCAAGAGCCAAGATAGGCTGAAAGCCTATTGCCCCTTGCACCAATGGTTAGCCAAATTGGGAATGCAAAAGAAAAGTTCTTGAAGGAAATTTGAAGTGCTACTCTAGTGAACACACGGACGATAAGAAAGTGAAACAGTCTTATTGATGATATGAAGAGTTTTAGTGATCTGGATAGAAGTTCAAACCAGCCACAACATTCTGTTAAGCCAAAGCCTAATACAGATCAAGGCCCTAACCTTTAATTCTATGAAGGCTGAGAGAGGCAAGGAAGGTGCCCAAAAAATGTTTGAAGCTAGCAGAGTTTGGGTGTATGAGGTTTAAGAAAAGAAATCATTTCTATAACACAAAACTGCAGAGTAAAACAGCAAGTGCTGATGTAGAAGCTGTGTAAGTTACCCAGATCTAACTAGATGACTGATGAAGGTGGTGAAACAGATTTTCAACGTAGACAAGACAGCCTTACGTAGGAAGAAGATGCTCTCTAGGACTTCCATAGCTAGAGAGGACAAGTCAATGCCTGGATTCACAGCTTCAAAGGACAGGCTGACTCTCTTGTTAGGGGCTAAAGCAACTGGTGACCTTAAGTTGACTCTGATGCTCATTTACTATTCTGAAAATCCTAGGGCTCTTGACGATTATGCTAAATCTACTTTTCCTGTGCTCTATAAATGAAACAGTAAAACCTGGATCACAGCACATATGTTCACACCATGGTTTACTAAATATTTTAAGCCCACTGTTGAGAACTACTGCTCAGAAAGAAAGATTCCTTTCAAAATATTACCGCTCATTGACAATGTATCTAGTCACCCAAGGGCGTACAAGATATGTATGATAAAGATGTACAAGATTAATGTTATTTTCATGCATACTAATGCAACATCCATTCTGCAGCTCATGGATCAAGGAGTAATTTTGACTTTCAAGTCTTTTTATTTAAGAAATACATTTCATAAGGCTATAGCTGCCATAGACAGTGAGTCCTCTAATGGATCTGGGCAAAGTCAGTTGAAAACCTTCTGCAAAGGAGTCACCATTCTACATGCCATTTAAGAACACTTGTGATTCATGGGAGGAGGTCAAAATATCAACATTTACAGGAGTTGATTCTAACTCTTATGGATGACTTGGAAAGGTTCAAGATTTCAGTGGAGGAAAGTAACTGTAGATGTTGTAGAAATTTCAAGAGAACTAGAATTAGAAGTGGAGTGTGAAGATGTTACTGAATTGCTGCAATCTCATGATAAAACTTTAATGGACAAGGCGTTGTTTCTCATGGATGAGCAAAGAAAGTGGTTCCTTGAGATGAAATCTGCTGGGGAAGATGCTGTGGACACTGTGGAAATGGCAACGGAGGATTTAGGAGATCCCATACATTTTGTTGATAAAACATTAGGATAGACTTCAATTTTGAAAGAATTTCTACCGTAGGTAAAATGCTATCAACAGCATCACATCCTACAGAGAAATCTCTCATAAAAGGAAGAGTCAATCAATGTGGCATACTTCATTTCTTTTTCATTTTGAGAAATTTTGCCACAGCCATCCCAGTCTTCAGCAACCACCACTCTGATGAGGCAGCAGCCATCAACACTGAGGCAAGACCCTCCACCAGCAAAACAAAACAAAACTATGACTCCGAAGGCAAAGATTATCAATAGCATACGTAGCCATAAAGCACTTTTAAATGAAGATATATACATTGTTATTACACACTTAATAGACTACAGTATAGTTTAAACATAACTTTTATATGCACTGGGAAACCAAAAACTGTGTGACTTGCTTTATTGCAATATTCACTTTATTGTGGTGGTCTGGAACTGAATCTACAATATCTCCAAGGTATGCCTGTAACACAGCAAAAAAGAAGAAAAATCACAAAAGGGTAATAGGCCAAAAGTCTTATGTTTTTGAATAAAAAAGTAAACTCAGCACTATAGGTGAAACCATCATTTCTAATTTATTTCTGGTTGACAGTATATTCACCCCAAATTTTGAAAGATTTAGTTATAAATGCATCAAATAGTTTAGTAATGTTCTAGTTAATAGCAGAAAAGAAATTCTTTATCAGGCATATTACTCTATGAGATGGAAAAGAAATATGCATAAACTTTCTGAATATTAGCTAGATTTTCATAGTCTTGGAAGGTTCAGCTAAGTTTCAGACTTGGACTAGTAGGCTCAGCATGATCCTGGGTCTTGGCTACTATAATGTAGGAGCAAAGATGCACATATGGGATTCTAAAGCTATGATCACTGTTGTGATTTGAAATTATGTTTGAGGTCCTGAGACATGGGTTAAATTTAACTTAGATTAGATCATTAGATAAATGTTAGGCTAGGATTTCGGCAGTAAACAATCTGACAGGGTGATTGGCAGCCTCTCATTATAGAGGTGTAGTGATTAATTAACACAGAGCTTCATTAATTTTGTAAGGCAAGGAACAGTATTTCTTTGCAGTGAAAATCAATATTTGAACACTTGGAGCCTCTTCTCTGAGCTAATTTACTCAGATATTTAGCTCCTTTTAAATTCTCAGTTCTCTGTAAATGTTCTATACTTCCAACTATTAAGGTAATTGGGAATATTTATGATATCCTGCCTCAAGTTATTTTTGGAAGAATGTGAAGTGTAAATGAATATATTCTTGTATTCGTGTTTCAATTTCGAAAGCATATTTATATTATCATATGGGTCAGGATGCTACACCACATCGTTAAAGGCAAGGATGTACATAGAAACTGTGGGAAAATACCTACCGCCCTGCTTTTGGTAGAAATTATATTAACATTCTACTCAATATGCATTGAAATCATTTTGCTATTGTCAAACTCTAGAGAATTATTTCCTCAATTATTGGAGTGAGTCTTAGGAACTCTGGGGAAAGGAGTTCATGCCCTTGACATATGACTCAGCAACAATTTCTATTTTGCAAATAAACCAAGAATGAGAGATTTTCTTTAGCCTAGAAAACAAATTTCCTGGAAGGATCCAAAGAGAACTCAGAGCCTGGAAATGGGAAGGGCTGGGATTGTTCCTTCAGGTGAGAAAGGGACATGATACCAGCCAAGGAGCTCAAGATGAAGACTGAGCAATATGGCGGTCACTTGCGCCCTCTGAGGCCTGAGCTCAGCACAACAAATGAAGGTGCCCTGCTTCCCTGAGGAAGACGGTAGTGAATGTGGCATAGATCAGCTGCACAGCACAGAGACACACAGAGAGATGGAGCAAGGTGGGAAGTGGGCCTTATGAGCGCAGGTATCCTAGGGCCTTTTTGGAGAGGTGAGGCAAGAACTCACTACAAGACCAGAAGTCCAGGGAGGACTCCGGGATACTGTGTCTTCTTTTTCCTTCTGCTGAACCAAGAGCTAGAGCAAAGCTAGGAGGACGCTAGAAGGGAAGAGAGCAGAAAGCAGAACGAAAATCGTGCCCCTCTGACAGGCCACAAAGGGTCTTGGGAAGCAATGATTAGGAAACAAGTTCCAGAATTAATTGAGCGTCTTGTTACATCTAAAACTTACCACATTCTCATTGCACCTGTGCGATAGCTATATTTTGCTTTAGCTTTCCAAACAGTTCTTTCCAAAGTCATAGTTATTTGGTTAAGCTGAGTTTTTAAGTAAATATTTTTTAGTCTCTTTAAGATTATGGAGCGGAAAGCAGCATCTCCTTAGGACTAAAGTACAGAGTTATCACCGAGTTTAAAGTTCAGGGAGAAATAGTGATACAGGACAGGAGGGGGTAGGGGAGGCACTTAGGGAGAATTTCAGGGTCAGTTGTGGACACTTGAGGCCCTGATGCCTGCTTCTGTTTCCAGAGGCACCTGAAATGCTACATCCTGCGCATCTGTGACAGCTTGATACCACACACACAAATCATGTGCACACAAAGGGGACACTTACTTACTAGTAAAGATAAGCTGTGACCTTTGCTCACTATCTGCTTTTAGGAACAGGAAGAGAATTAGATTCTTTCCAAGTATGAAACTGGTCACCTGTTTGAACTGTCCTAAACAATATCTTTATGTTTCAATAAATTATTATTTTACAGATCATCATCATGAAAACATCATACATATATACATATATATATAAACTTTAAATGTTTATGTACCAGTCACACTAATTAATTAGTTGGATTTCTACTTGACTTCCTCTATGTTCATCGCATCATGAAGTTTACCAAGAAATACAGAATTTCAAAGCTACATATATCTAGTCTTTCTCCTAATGTATTGGTTGTTTTTCTCAGTCTTTGGTACATCCTTTTCTAACTATTTCCCAACTGTACTCACTTCCTAGATTATTTCATCCATTCTATATTTTCCTCTACATTTAATAATTCATATATCTATTTGTATCCAGTTTACAACTTTAATACATTGAGGTAAGTAATTGTTAGCTGTCTGCAACTGGATATCTGGGAAGCATTTTAGACATAAAGTTTTAAAAAGAAGCACTCAATTTTCCTTTAAAACCTACTCTTCCTTCTGCTATTTTAATCTCACAAATTAATTCATTGTAGAAACACTATTGAGTACATCTTCTATGCCAGATATTGCTGAAGATGTACCAGTGGACACAAAGGCGGGGGAAGACAGAAAATAGGCAGCAAATAAAACACCCAAAGAAATATCTAGGATGTTAGAGGGTAATCAGTTCTTTATAAAAATGAGAAAGAAAACTAGATCAGTGTACAGTGGAAAGAGGTCTTCTGCATTAAATAAGAGGATCAGAAAGATGTCACCAAGGTGGCATTTGAACAAAGATTTGAAATTGGTGAGGGAATTCATCATATAGATACTCAAAGAATATTCCAGGCACAGCAAACAACCAGTGATGCAAAGAGTGTAAGCCAGAGCCTGCCAGACACACTCAAGGAATAGCCAGGAGTCAGTGTGGAGGGAGTGGGGGAGAAGGGAGAGGAGGAGACGAGAGCAGAGAGGGAATAGGGACCAGGTCTTTGCAGATCCTTGCAAGAATTTTGGCTTTTATTAGAGAGAAATGGGGATGCCTTGCACAGGTGACTTGATTATATTCATGTTCTTGAGGATCACTCTAGCAATGATCCAGAATAGATTTTAAGGAGGCAAGAGTGGAAACAGGGGCACTAGTTAGGAAGCTATTGTCATTTGAGCTAGAAACAATGATGACTTATTCCAGGGTGGTAGTGAAGGGATGGATGTGTTTTGAGGGTAGAACCTATAGCATTTTCTCATAGACTGGTAGAATAGGAAACATATGGGAAATATAACAGAAAGAGGAAATTCCAGGATGATGTAAAGATTTTGTGGCCTGAATGACTGGAATTATAAAGTTTGCCATCTACCCAGTGAAGAAGATTGTGGTGGAGCAGGTTTGTGGTAAGATCATGAGTTCTGCTTTGAACATGCCATGTTTAAGGGTCTGTTGGACATCCCAGTGGTAATGTTGGAAACATGAGTCTGGACTCAGAGGAGAGGCCCAAGATTGGAGATTTGTGTTTGTGAGTCATCAGTACATAAATGGCACTTAATCAAGGAAGTGAGCTTAGACGGAGGGGCAAGGCAGACCAAGTACTGAGTGGCTAGGACTTTCCAAAATGAAGAGTTTGGGAAAACGAGGAGGACTCATCAAAGGATACTGAGAGAAACTGCCAGTGAAGTAAGAGTAACATTGGGAGAGTGGTGTCCTGAGAGCCAAGAGAAGGCATCTCCGTCTATTGGGAAAGAAAGACGACTGCACCAAATACTGCAGACAGGTGAAGTGAAGTGAGGACTGAGAAGTGACCACTGGACTTAGCAATGTGGGGATCATAGGTATCCATGATAACAACAGTTTTGTTGGTATGAGGTGTGTGTGTGGGGAGGGGGGTGAGGTGAAGCCTGATTGGAATGGGTTTAAGAGAGAATAAGTAAACAGAAATTGGAGGTAATAACAACTCTTTTTAGGAGTTTTGCTATATATAGTACAAAGAAATGGAAAGGTAACTGGTAGAGGAAGTGGGACTAAGAGAAGATTGTCTTGATTTTTGTTGAACATTTTAAGTGAAGTATAACAAGCATACAGAATGTACAAAAAGCCTAGGTAAAATGTGAAATGTTTTTATAAGGTCAATACTACCCAAATCAGGAAATAGAATAGTACCAGCACCCTGGAAGAGAAGACTCCCTTTTGCCCCATCCCAAGCACTGTGCACCCAAAAGTAACCAGTGTTTTGACTTTTAACACCAGAAATTTGTTTTTTCACTTTTTGAACTTTATATTATGACATTATTTAACGTGTGCACTTTTGTGTCTGGCTTCTTTCTCTAACATGTTTACAAGAGTCACCTGTGCTGTTGTGTGCAAGAAGAGCTAATTTATTCTAATTTCTATACAGTATTTAACTGTATGTTATACCACTTTGTGACTTAAGCTTCATTCTCTGGATCTAATTTAATGAACAGAACTTATTAATTTTAATGTAGTAACATTTGTTAATCTTATCCTTCATAGTGTGTGATTTTGGTATCCTATTTAAGAAAGTTTGCATATGCCAAAATTGTGAAGATATTCTTCTATGTTAATTTCTAGAAGTTTTGTTGATTTTTCTTTCATATTTAGATCTACAATGCTGCTGGAATTAATATACATGTATGGTGTGAAGTAGAGTGCAAGATTCATTTTTTTCTTAGTTGTTGGCACTATAATTGGAAAAAAGTCTTTTCCAATTATAGTATAACTCTTTTCGTTTTATAAATCATGTGACTGGATATATGTGGATATCTAGACTTTCTATCCTACTCAGTTTGTGGTGTTGTCTATTTTTGGGCCATTTACAAACTTAATTAGCATAGCTTTCTATTAAGCTTTGATATCTGATTGTGTAAGTCCAACTTAATCCATTTTTGTTCAACTTTGTCTTGACTGTTTATGGATGTTTTCATTTCCATATAAATTTAATAAATAACTTGTCAACTTAATGTCATCATGTTGATTGTAATTTTTTAAATCTGGAGAGATCAATATGAGAAACAACTGGCCTTTTGACAGTACATCTTCCACTTTATGAATTAGTGCTCCAATCTATGAACACAATATATCCCTCCATTTTCTTTGGGCCTTCTGCAGTTTGGCTCAGCTTGTTTTACAGTTTTCTGTGTAGAGGCCTTGCATTTCTTTGGTTTTATTTATTCCAAGTATTTTATTTATGCTATTGTTTATTAATTCTATTGTAAACGGTATCTTTCTAAAAATTGTCATTTTCTGCTTATTTATTGCATTTTTACAGAAGTAGAATTGATGAATTTTGTGTGTATGTATATTAACCATGCATCCAGCAACATGGATCAATTTACTTCTTAATTTAAAAAATTTATCTATAGATTTTTATGGACATTCCAGATATATAGTCATGTTATCTGTACATTTTTTGCTTTTTAATATTTATATATTTTATTTCCATTCCTTGCCTTACTTCACTGGAGAGGATCTCCCATATAATATTGCATAAAGCTTTGATGGGCCTAGGCACAATGGCTTATGCTTGTAATCCTAGCACTTTGGGAGGGTGAGGTAAGTGGATCACTTGAGGTCAGGAGTTCAAGTCAGCCTAGCCAACATGGTGAAATCTCATCTCCAGTAAAAATACAAAAAAAAAAAAAAATAGTGAGGTGTGGTGGTTCACACTTGTAGTCCCAGCTACTCTGGAAGCTGAGACAGGAGAATCGCTTGAAACTAGGAGGTGGAGGTTGCAGTAAGCTGAGATTGTGCCATCGCACTCTAGCCTAGGCAACAGAGTGAGACTCTATCTCGAAAACAAAACAAAACAAAAACTGTGATGGAAGCTTTCTTACCTCATTTCTGATCTCAGATTAGAGAACCATTAAGTGTGATATTTTTTACAAAGTTTTGTGAATATTCTTCACTGAATTAAGGAAATTTCCTTTTTTAATTTGTTATAAGTTTTGTCTTTTAATCATGAACAGGTATTCAGTTTTAGCAAAAGTCCTTTCTCCATTTTTGAAATGATTCATTTCACATCTTTATTTTCTTAATGTGAAGAGTTATGTTGATAGATTTTTAATAGTTAAACCGTTTTTGCAACCCCGGAACAAGTTCACCTTGGTTGGGTTATATTACCCTTTTGTATCTTGCTAGAATCAATTTGATAATATTTTGTCTGAGAGATTTACCTATAAATGCTCATAAATGGTGTTAGCCTGTTATTTTCCTTTCTCCTGGCAATGCCAAGGCCAGCTGATAATACCATGCTATCTCCCGACTGTTAGGGGCTGCTTTTTCTTTTCTTAGTCCCATTTTGGACCAAAGGTAAGCAATATTAGACCACAGGGCATTAATCTAGGATATAGAGCATTTAACCATTGCTATGATTTTGCTGATCAGGAGGTTGTCCAGCGAATGTCGCCTGTAGTTAGGGGAAGGTTAGTGTCTTCTGTTATTTTTGTTACAGGATGAATTATTCAAACCTCTGGTGTAACAAGGGCTGTAAAGTAGCATTTAAGAATCTGAAAGAGATGCATCAGCCAGCTGCATCAGCTAGGTGAATGTGAGAAACCAAAGGGCCACTCACTATTTTATTCGACTCTGAAGCAGAGGCCTCAGTTATCATCCCAGGATATGAAAACATGTCCCAAAGTTCAGCTGGCCTTTTCTAGACACCTGGATGCTTTTCTCCTTTAGCCTGGTCCTGAACCGTTCAATTTAACCTCTAAAATTTATAAAGGGACAGCAAGAAGTGATTGCTAAAACATAAACTTTCCCTTGGGTTATGAATTTAAATTTAAACTAGCTTAGAGCAGAAATCACACTTTCTTAAGAAGTAGTAACAGAGGGCCACAGATTCTATTGGGAACCACACAAATAAGACATTGACCCCTTAAGGTGGGCAGACTCATTAAATAGAATTATATAATTTCTGCAAAGCAGGCTGGAAAGTCTCTGAAGTAAACAAACTGGCCATTGTAGCAAGGATAGCCTCAGGAAATTTCAAAGTCTACCAACTTCAAATCATATCTATTATTAGTATAAATACTTGCTGTTTTATCTTTTGTCAGTCAGCATGCCCAGGCAAATGGAATTAATCGAACTATTTGAACTATGTTACCTTCTGGGAGAAGCTAATATGTTAAGGGTAAATATACATCTGTGCTAATGTAGCCCACTCTGCAATTTTTACTTTTTCTTTTTAGGTATAAACCATCGTCATCAAACAAAATTTAATCAGCATTATTCAAAGAAGTGTCTCTGTGCAGGAGAGGTAAGTTCCTGCTCCTTAGGTTGAGGAAAGAGAAAGACTTGGGTGTAGAGTGTTGGAGTAACGAGTAGAGATGTGTGAAGAGCAATGAACGATATTTCATAGGAGGTCAAGAAACGAGCTATATAAATGGCTGAATGTTTTCAGTCAGTAGGACAATCGGAGAATCTGTGTAGAACTGAGAAATATTACTAATAATGGTTTGGCTATTTGACCCACCCAGATCTCATGTTGAAATATAATCCCCAAAGTTGGAGATGGGACCTAGTGGGAGGTGATTGGATTAGAGCGGGGGATTTCTCACAAATGGTTTCGCACCATCCCCTGATGCTGTCCCCATGACAGTGACAGAGTGCTCATCAGATGTGGTTGTTTAAAAGGGTGTGGCACTTCCCCTCTTTTCTCTCACTTCTGCTTTCACCATATGACTTGCCTGCTTCTCTTTCTGCCATGATTGTAAGTTCCCTGAGGCCTCCCTAGAAGCAGAAGCTGCTATGCTTCCTGTACAGCCTGCAGAACCGTGAAATAATTAAACCTCTTTTCTTTATAAATAACCCAGTCTCAGGTGTTTCTGTATAGCAATGCAAGACTGGCCTAATACAGTTACATTTTGTGGAAACCCTAGGACTAAATCCACTGAGTCAAATTTTAAAAAACAAATACTCTTTGTTATTGCCGCTATAGCTTTTAGATAAGGAGGAGATGCCTTGGTTTCTAGACCTAATGAAAGATTTAAAGAAGCAAAAAGGGCCAGGTATGGTGGCTCAGGCCTGTAATCCTAGCACTTTGGGAGCCCGAGGTGGGCTGATCACTTGAGCTCAGGAGTTTGAGACCAGCCTGGCCAATATGGCGAAACCCCCGTTTCTACTAAAAATAGAAAAAAGAGCTGGGTGTGGTGGCAGGTGCCTGTAATCCCAGCTACTTGGGAGGCTGAGGCAGGAGAGTCTCTTAAATCTGGGAAGTGGAATTGCAGTGAGCTGAGATCACACCACTGCATTCCAGACTGGGTGACACAGCGAGACTCCATCTCAAAACAAAAACAAACAAAACAGAAGCAAAAAGACCTCTGATGATTCCTTGTAAATGACTCAGTACCTCCAGTGCTTGTTCAGACTTTCTGTAAACAAAAAGAGAAAATGATTTGTGAATCTAAAATCCTTTAGTAAAAATATTTTCATAGACAGTTATTGTTACAATACTTATGCTTCAACAGGAGCTTGATTTTAACTTAAAAGTATATAATCATAAAAAGATATTTGTTAGTATATATGTGTTATGTATAATTAGTCTAGGAAGATAATTCTTATTTTGATTTGTCCATTGTTTTGAATTATCATAAGTTTGGTGAAGAAAAGAGCTTGCAAAAGACTTTTGAATTACTAATGTGCTTTGATTGTGTCCCCACCCAAATATCATTTCGAACTGTAATCCGAATTGTGATCCCCACATGTTGAGGGAGAGACCTGGTGAGAGGTGATGAGATTATGAGGGCAGTTTCCCTCATGCCGTTTTTGTGATAGTGAGTGAGTTCTCACGAGATCTGACTGTTTGATAAGTGTCTGGTAGCTTCCTCCTTCTCTCTCTCCTGTTGCCTTGTGAAGAAGGTACCTGCTTCCCCTTCACCTTCTGATATGATTATACGTTTCATGAGGCTTCCACAGCCATGCAGAACTGAGTCAATTAAACGTCTTTTGTTTATAAATTACCCAGTCTCAGGTAGCATCTTTATAGCAGTATGAAACCAGACCAAGTATCTTACTTAAAATTTAGGTAATTTTATTCAAATCCAATTATTTCTATTGCCTTTTCTTTTGTAGGGTAAAGAAATACATCTTAGTGTTACCTAATGTCCATTTTAAGAAACCCAAAGACAATTGAGGTATGAAAGACGTCTTAATGGATTCATTATTCTGAATTTGAGGCTTGAATTTAGGAAAGACAAAATAAAAAATAATTGCTAAAGAAGATAGACATCCTACAAACATCATAAATATCTAAAGAAAAACAGGTTTGTAGGCAACATTATAAAAATATACAGCAATAACAATAACGATGATAAGGAATGTAGTTTTACTTCCAAAAGCAAGGACTATTTTAAAAAATGACTAAAGACTATTTCAAAAAGTACCAAAAATTAACAAATTCTGCAGAATCTCTACCAATCTGAGCATAAAATAACTTGGTCATTTTACAGAAAAAAAATCCCAAATTCTAATGTTATTAGTTTTGTGCATTATTAGTGTAATAATTTATTAATCTATGTTTATATGTGTGTGAATTTTGACATACACAGATATATAAATGTAGAGATTTATTACCTACTTAGGTAATAATTTAAAGCATTTAACTATAGCTACAAAAGAGAAATGCAGTTCCTAACAGCTGGGAGAGAATTGTAGTTTTTTAAATTTTTGTGTTCTTTCTTTCCTTCTTTAGTGATTTTCTTAAAGACTCTAATTCTTCCTCCAGATGCCACCTGCCCCCTCCTGGACCCAAGTTGAATTTTTTGGCTTCAGTCCTTATCTTCTTTGTACTCGAAGCCACAGTTATGGTGCCCACCAGCCCTAGTTTTCATTTGAAGGGCTTGTTACACTCACAGTCCCTGTTGAGGGAGGGGCCCTAGGCAGGCATTTGCTCTGTCATGGGTAACCACCAAGTAGTTACTAAGTCCTGGAAAACAGACAGAAAGTGATGGGCACCCATCCCAGTAACAGCCAAGCCAAAGCACGGCCTGTGACTTTTGAGGTGATCTGTGAATAGCTCATCCTAAAGAGGAAAAAGCAGGTTTAATCAGATCTTCATTCTCAAAAATTCAAACTGATGAGAACAAGAGTAATCTAGCAGTAAGGCGCCATGGCTGACGTTGCAAGGATTCATGAAAGTTAGAGACCATTTTACAGAAACTGAAGCCAGAGAGGCTATGTCACTTGCCTAAGGTCAACTAGCTAATCTGAATACTGCATTACACGATACTTCATGGCCACTGAAGATTCACAGGACAAGGGTAAGGAAGCCACTCAATAGCAGCAAGACACCAGAAGCCATCCTCATAGAAGCAGAGATGCCGCATTAATGCTGGGTAGAGGGAGAATCCCCAGACTCTTGCTGAAACCCTAAAGCTCCTCCATCCTTATCCAGTCTCCAGGAGTCTCAGCCATTGCAGGGTTCCTGCTTTGGGACCTGGATGAGCTCTCCATCTTCCTTATTGTCATGTGGCAATATTAACTCCCCACTATTACTTGAGCTAACATGAAGACATTTTTTTTCCCCCAAATTTTTATTTTGATACCATCCACTTACCAAACCATCAAGAAAGATAATATTTCAAAGAGAAAAAAAAAAACAAAAACAAAAAACAAGAAACAGAGATATAGGTATCAAACCACAATTATTCCCCAAAACACTGCTGTTGCAAAAAGGATAGAAAGACAAAATCCCATAGACTGTTAGAGAATAGCTTTAAAAACAAGCACGAATATTTTGTAAAGTTATGGTTTTCACTACAGTGTGTGGATAGGTTCAAACACTGGATAATTAAAGAAAATTCATCTTGTTTGGCCTGGGAATAGAGTAAGACTTCTTCTATTCCAGCTGAAGAAATAAAAACAAACCAACATGAGCTTCTGAAGTTAATATTGAAATTGTCTTTACCAACTGAAGATAGCATGAGAATAAAGGGAGAGAAGGTGAACAAATAGCAAAGACAAGTAGTCTTGAAATTTAGGCTCTACCTATAACCAATAAGCTTGTCTAACACAGCCTTCCTACAGCCTTATCCTGGGCTTCACGTCCCTCCTCCAAACTTAGAAATACCTGAATTTAGAATATACATCTCAACCTTCATGTCTTCTTTCACCTTTCTCTATGAGTTCTTTACTTAGGGGTAACGGCTCACAGTGCAGAGAAAACTGTTATTTATTATTCCAGCTACTGTTAAGATAAAGTGAACCAAGCTCATCAACAGAAAGAAAGCCTTCAGAAACCAGAACTTAATAACTCCAACTGGGTGCTTTGAAAAGGCATTTCCAACAGGATATTTAGTTTTGCTAAGAGAGCAGCAATCATTTTAAATAATGATGTTCAGGGCTGACTTTTTGCTGGTTCACCTGGGTTCATACTCACCAGTTGTCTATTATGGCTGGCAGCTTTTCTGATTGGTCAGTACTACTGCTCAATCTATAGGTGCATATGCTGAATATCACTCTTGGTTATGTCTTGGTTTCTGTACCTATTATGTGAAAGGAGTCCTAGAAAAATATTCACCTGTATAGACAGACTTGTATATACAAGTAGACATTCATATATTGTTGATAGCGTTAGCTAATTATTTTACTAATGAACTCATTCAATAACCAGAGTTTCAGTTCCTACAATATTGTTTTCCCTTCCTTTCTTAGCAGAGATGGACAAGAAAAATGTATTTCCTGTACTTCTTGTTTGTTACTCAAGGCTTGCTTACACCTCTCTGCTTTACCTCTCATTAGTCTCCTGTGGTTTGGGTGGACTGATCTGCTTGGTAGATTCTCAGTCTGCCTGAACATTGACTTGTTTTGGTGCCTTTAACTGTGTCTGACCTTTAAAGGCTTCCATGTTTTCCCAAAATAGTGTGGTAATTATTCTCAAAAACCCATGCCAAGCCTACCCACCTCTTGAGGCCTTCCCTAGAACACCAACTAAAGTCAGTACTTTCTTTTAGTTTTCTGGTTCTTACTATCTTCACTAATACTCAGTGATGATTTATTGCTTGAAAATATTTTAGCTTATTACGTAAGTGCATTTATAGGTATTTTTATGTGCATATATGTGATCTACCCATTTAAAGTGCAAACTCCTTGAAATTTAAAATGGTAAAATGGACCCCAACACTTAGCATATCAGCTGTGAAGTGTGTAGAATAGATGGAGTTTTGTCCTAAGCTTGTGAGAGACATTACGTATAGGGTGTTTTTCCTAGCAATCAGCTCCATTGTGAGCTCGGAGCTCAAAATGCAAGACTTGTGGGGCTCATAGAGTTAAATTTCAATGCTGTAACTTCCATATTTGCATTCCCTTTTCCTTCCCACAAGTTGCAGAAAGTGTAGGTATGGGAGAGGAGGAAGAAGTTGGAAAATTATCCAATACCAGGAACTCCTTAGGGTGGCATTATGGAGGCATCACAGGAATGTGAGAGGACAGGAGGGAAAGGCAGGCAGAGGCATGACCAAAAAAGTGATGGGAGCATGCCTCCTTTATAATTTTGCAAAGCCTTCTTGATTTTGTGCCTTAAAAATGAAATATTTCATAACAAAACCTAATTAATGTTTGAATTATGACCTGACCTATGGGGACAAAAGTATGGTAGGCAGAATAATGCCCTCCTGCAAAGAAGACCATGTCCTAATCCTCAGTCCCTGTGAATATGTTATCTTATGTGGCGAAGAGACTTTGCAGATGTGATGAAGTTGAGGATGTTGAGATAGGGAGATTATCTTGGGTCACCTAGTTGGTCTTAATGTCATCACAAAGGTCCTTACAAGTGAAAGTGGGACAGAGTCAGGGGGAAGTGTGCTGCTGGTTTTGAAGGTGTAGAAAGGGGCCATGAGTGGAGAAATGCAGACAGCCTCTACAAAAGGCTGGAAAATGCAAGGGAATAAATTATCCCCAAGAGGTTCCAGTAAGGAACAGTTGATTTTACCCTGGTACCATGACATATTTCTGACCTACAGAACTTTATAACAAAAAATATGCATTGTCATAAGCAGCCAAGTGTAGTTATTTGTTACAGTTCCTACAGAAAACTTATAGAAAAGCAAATGCAGTGCATCAAGCACTTTATGGGAAGATCTAAGTGGGACACCCAACATAAACTGGGGAGCTCAGGGAAGGTTTCCCTATACATAGGAAATCAATGGAAAAGGAGTTTCCAGGTCAAAGAGGAGGAGAAAGAACATTCTGGTCTATGGAGTCAGGGTGGTGGTGAGACAAGAGCAACAAAAGGAATAAGGTAAGAAACAAGAGTTGGTTTGGAACACCACAAATCATCCAGCCTTGTTGAAAAACAATGTGGCAAGAGATGAAGCAGGAGAGGTGGATGGGGGAGAGCAGAGCAAATTCTCTCCCTGGGGAAGGGTTTAAGTTTTCAATAAGAGCTCATGGGGGAGGCAATGAAATGTTTTAAAGAATGGTGTGTGTTTGTGTTTGTGTGTGTGTGTGTGTGTGTGTGTATGTGCATGTGTTAGAGGACGGAATGACAGTAAAATTTGCATTTAAAATTACGTGTGTGTGTATAGACACACACACATATATTTTAAATGCAAATTTAAAATAATATTAAAATAAAATAATTTTAATACATTTTAAATGCAAATTTTAAATAAAATAAAGTTGCACTAAATACACACACACACACACACACATATACACAAAACTTTCCCTTTCAGCAAATAATCCCTGAACGGAAGTAAACAACAGTGATTTCAAATATGAACCTGGGTCCAAATGCCACAAGCCACAGGCTCTCAATATCACAAGGCAGGGTGTTAGATTTACAGTTAGACTCTCTTTCAACGTGGGTGACAATTCGTAGTGTTCTTCAGGAGGGGAGACTGCATCTGCTGCATTCTTCTGCACCCTCAATCCCTCCTCTTTTTAGTGGAGTGAGTAGGAGAGGGATTTATTCAATGAGGGCACCCTGGGTGGTTTGGGGATGCTTTAGTCCCCACCTAATCTCTATCAGACCCAACCAAAGCCACTCCAAACATTACGTAATAGTAATACTTTTCCTTAATGTGGATAATCTTAAAAGTGAGAAGATATACAGTGCTAGAAAAATTTTAAATGGTTTGTACATATGCTGTCATAAAAATAATAATCAAAGCAACAGCTGTAAGAGAAATCCATAAACATCAATCCCCACCTCATCCCTAACCCCCCAATATCCAACCTCTGAGAAACACCACTGGAGTTTTAAGTTAATAAATAGTTTATAGATTCTCCTGAGCTTCCCTCTGGAGGTTGCCAATATATTGTGACTCCACACTCTCATGAATTCTGAGTTTTCTCTGCTTCCCTCCACAAAAGATTTATTATAGTTACCAAGGGAATAGTCTATTTGCAGAACAATGAAATAAAATTATGATTTCATTCTAATTAGAATGACCACTTTCACTTAAAGCCTCCCCTCCCCCTGCAGAAACGTACACAAGAATCTCAACTTCATCTCTGACCTTGTCGATTTCTTCTGGAATACTGTCTTAGTTCCAGGGGCTGTAACAAAATAACATAGACTGGTGTTAAACTGGCTTAAACCAGTTATTTATTTCTCACAGTTCTGGAGGTTGGGCAGTCCAAGATCAAGGCACTCGGAGATGTGGTGTCTGTGGGGGCCTGCTTCCTGGTTTGCAGATAGCTGCTTTCTTGCTGCGTTCTCACATGACAGAGATCTTGTCTCTCTCTCTCCCCGTCTCTTTATTTGAGACAGAGTCTCACTCTGTTGCCCAGGCTGGAGTTCAGTGGTACACTCTCAGCTCACTGTAGCCTCTACCTCTTAGGCTGAAGTGATCCTTTCACCTCAGCCTCCTGAGTAGCTGGGACTACAGGAGTGTGCCACCATGCTCAGCTAATTTTTGTACATTTTGTAGAGATGAGGTTTTGCCATACTGCCCAGGCTGGTCTCAAACTCCTGGACTCAAGCGATCCACCTGCCTTGGCCTCCCAAAGAGGTGGAACTGCAGGCATGAGTCACCATTCCCAGCCTTTTGTCCCTTCTTAGAAGGGCACTAAAGCCCATTCATGAGTGCTCTACCTTCATGACCTAATTACTTCCTGAAGAGCCCACTTTCACCACCACATTGGGGATTACGATTCCATTATATGAACTTTTATGGGGGAACACAAACCATTCAGTCCATAGCAGATATGGTGAGACTTAGGTATGAAATGTTTTCCTTTAACTTTTACTTTTGTTGCCATCTTTGTTAAAAATAGTTGAAAGATAGAAAATGACTTAGCTCTGCAGTTCTGGAGGACTCACTGGTACTCCACTGCATCCTGTGTTTACCCAGCTCAACCCAAGCTAATGGAGAAGTAGATTTCCTTCTCCAGGAAGGGTCAAGGCCAGGAAGAGAGGTGGACAGGTCTCAGAAAGCAGGCGGTGTCAAATGCTGAGCAAAAGCCAAGCCCAGAAGGAGGAAATGTAGTGTTTATGGAACCAACTTGCAAATGCAAACATGAGCAAACCAAGGCAATGTAACAAATGATCCTCAACAGCTGGATTTCTTCAGTGCTGAAACTTATAATAAACATCCATGGCTATCTTTGCAACATGATTTGTCTGTAAATATACATACATCTATTTAATAGAACCACAAGGATTAGTTAACAAAAAAAGTTGCCTAAGAACCATCAACTTTCACTTCTCCAATTGGGTCACAATCTACAAGTTAATCTGTTAGTAAAAAAAAAATAAATAACTTTTCTCTCTAATTGTGGTGGGAATCAGTAATTGTAGGATTCCCAGGAAGATTCTGAAAAGCCCTTGGATATTGAAGGATTTGAATTGCAGTTTTCTCAATCTGTTAAATGTTGAGGAGGGGAGTGGAGAAAATTTTTTTTTCCCCCCACAATCCTAAAAGTTTATTAACTTTCAGAGAGACACAGGAGCCAACCTGAAAGAGTTCCCAGTGGTCAAAGCTGGAACCATCTGAGCAACAAAATTAATAATGTAGTATTGAATTCTAGCCAAAAATATAAAATAAATATACATGGGTCCATATTGACATAACAAATACTGAAATAAATGATTGAATAAACAAGAGAGATGGAACAAATCTTCCTTACAGAATAATTCTAAATAATAATATATGGATACTCCCTCCTCTGGGATGGAGTTTAATCTTGCCCTCATCTTGAGTGTGGGTTGAATGGAGTCATGCCATTCAGAGTAGAGTGTATGGAAAGAGAAAAACAGCTTTGCAGTAGATAAACCTGGCAGACACAACCTTAACTAAGGGATCAAGGTCAAGTCACCAGTGATAAGTCACGTGGCCATCGTGCCATCATCCCTGAGAGGATGAGATGGGAAGGCACTTCATCTCTGAGGCTTTCCTCCCCCAAGTCTCATCATGAGAAGAAAACAGTAGACAACACCCATATGAGTGGGTGTCGAGGTACCCCCACAAAACTATACCTTACCAGAATACTTTATCACAATACTTTACTAGAATTCCTTACAGCTGTCGAAGTCAAGAAAAGACAGAGAAACTATTATGAATTAGAGGAGACAAAAGACACAGGAAGTTAAATGCAGCATGGTATCCCGGCCGGGATCCTGAAAGGGAAAGGGGTTAGCTTAAAAGCTAGTGACAGCTACATCAAGTCTGGAGTAGTGTTAATAGTGGCAGATCAATGTTAATTTCTTTTTAAAAATATTTTTAGTAGAAATGAGGTCTCGCTGTGTTGCCCAGGCTGGTCTCGAACTTCTGAGCTCAAGCGATCCTCCTGCCTGCCTTGGCCTCTCAAAATGCTGAGATTACAAGGCGTGAGCCACCGTTCCGGGCCCAGTGTGAATTTCTTAGTTTTGACAAATGTGCCATGGTTGTCGAAGCTGTAGGCATTAGGAGACACCGACTGAGGGGTATATAGAGGACTCTCTCTACTATCTTTGCAACTTTTTTGAGTTCCAAAAGAAAGTTTTTTAAAAAAAAACAACAAAAAAATGCACTTGTACGCCATAAATTTATACTAAAAACAATAAAATCAAAGATTATTTAAAAAACAAAAAAGTTTATAAACTTAGGGTGCAAATAGAAACTTCTTGAAAAGCAGCAGCCGATCCCCTCCCCCAACCCGCCTGTACAGCACCCTAGCGAGGGGTGTGAGGGTCACAGCCTGGCTCTCCCGCGATGGGCGGGCGCGTCCAGCCGCGACTCCTCCCCGGAGCCTCACCGGCGCCGGACTCTGCCCTGGGCGCGCCCCGCGGGGCGGAGCCAAACCTGCGGGCTGTGGCGGCTGCACTCCCAGGACCCTGGCAACCGACCCTGGCCCCAGGGCCCGATCACCCAGGGGAGGAGCAGCACCGGGACCCCGTGCCGGCTGGGCGCCCCCCAAGGTAGGCGAGTCCGAAGGTAGGGATCTTCGGGCCCGGTCCCTGCGGCGCGCCCCCGCATCCCCTCCAGGTATGTGGGTGTCCAGGTGTCTTTCCAGCGGCTTCCCCAGCGGAGCTCCTGGCATCAAAGACATTTCCTGTAAAAGGGTCCTTGGTGAAGAGGTAATCCTTCCTGAAAATCTAGGTTCTGGGCTCGAATTTCCTGGGCGAGAAGTTTCTTCTCCACTGGGAAGAGTTACTTTTTTTCCGCAGAGAGGAACCCCTACTTAACCCGGCGCACACCTGATTATTTATTTAGGTTGTTGTTATACAATCCGTTTGCCAGGGGTCCCCGCGATTTCTGCCTGCTAATTTCAGAGGCTGTGGAGAAAAGTCCTGCGGTAAACGCCCTGACCTGGGAACTCCAGCGTGGTGACTTTGACAGGTCACTGCGCTCGTATTTTTTAAACAGCAGAGATGAATGAGGGTGGCTGTCTTCATTCATTTGTCCGGGCTTCCGCAGCTGCAGGTGTAGTTAAAAGAACAGCCCATTGCTTGACCGTTTCCTTCATGTTGAGTAGGCATCATGAGATTTTAGAGCTGGAAGTTACAGAGTGCTAGGCAGCTAGACAAAGGAACACTTACCTTACTAAAGACTAGTATGGGACCGTGCAGGTGTAGTTTTTAGACTGGATGATAACATAGCTGTGAATTTTCAGCCTTTTTGGAAGTGAAGACAAAATTGAATATAAGGATCAGAAAAAGCAACAAGCCCTGAAGCTAACTGAAGCTGCGTCTGTTCCCCATTATATTCTAATTGTTTTATTTTAGGAATCAAAACCTCTTTTACTTTCTTGGTGTATATAGATCGGATGAAGTGTCAGAATACAAAAAGGAATTATTCTGTGTTTGTGATAGAGAGGAGATAATCTGTCCTTTTGATTTTACCTAATGCTATTAAATATTCAGAGCTACTGAAGTCCGGTTTTCCTGAAATGTGAGCTGGGCAGGAGTGTCAGGTACCCTGGCAGACACAATTGGTGCTGTTGTTACGCTTTTCCCCTGCTGCCCACTCCCTTCTCCACCGCACTCCCAGTTTGAGTGAAGGCCCTTGACACAGAGGAATTTCTGCCCAAGGCAGGGAGTGTCCCCGTGTGGTTCCTCAAATGTTTACAGAAAGAATGAAAACAACTATACTTCCTGGGACCCGGGCTGACGTCACAAGGCCAACGTCATAAGAAGGTTCTTACCTCTTGTTATTTACAAAATAAATTGATCCCTTGTCCTAACTAGAAAGAGACTTTTGAAATTAATACTGATGCTATTTTGTGAATTACGGATAGGCATGTTATTTGTTAGCTTATTTGTTTATAGTGTGCTCAACACTGAAGGTGAGTTGTAATCCAAATTTTGGCCAAAGCTAAAAAACGTAAGCTAAATTTAGACAAAGCTGAAAAATGAGGTGTATGTTTGCTTGGAATAATGACTGAAAAGGGAAATAACTGAAGATTTTGGTGGGAATGTAAAAGTCTTTTAAAGTAGTAGTTTCTCATCTTTTGAACTGAGATATTTACATCAAAATTATATGGCTATTTATTGACTGAAAATATTTCATAATGGCAAAATTTTACCATGAATTTACTAACATGTTTAAATGAATGTCATTTACTAAAATGACATTCAAAAACAGCCATTTATGTGGGTTTGGAAAACGAGAGAGAGAGAGAGATTGTGTGTGTGTGTGTGTGTGTGTGTGTGTGTACATTCAGTTTTAGAAACTATTTGGTGCATCTGTAAATTTGTGGGCCTATTCATGTAATCACTAAAACAATATTTATTGAGGGCACTGTGTTCTGTGTGAGAGAACCAGATGGGAGGGGAAGAAGGTCTGGGCCAAACACAGCCCTGTGTAAATAAGACACAGTTCTGTCCTCCTGGAATTGACTACATTGGAGTCCTCCAGGCCACCCCCAAGTCAAGGCCATAGATTTACAGACCACAATGATCCATTCAATTTCGACCGTGACTGAAACCAGATTAGTTTCGAATCACATATTTCCTTAAATTGATTTAAATAGTCAAATCTAAAAATGATAGAGGAGCTTGTGTGTTATTCTGGTCAGTGGTTTTCTCTTTTGTTTAGGTTGGGGAAGAACTTAGGAATCATGTGTTTCAGGCTTAATGCTATGAAATATTAACTTAAAATAGCTAAGTATCAATTTCATGCAAATTAAATAAAAACTAAACTTGTAGTATGGATCACAATAATCTAGAGACAAAAATTAATAAACAAAAAATTTAAAACGGAAAAAAAATCTATCCATTAAATTATTTTTTTGCTATAAATTAGAAAAATATGACTATAATTAGATTTTCCCCCTGGAGGAAAACAGCATCTTTATTCAAGTTATTCTTACTTTTCCTTCTGTTTTTTTTTTTTTTTTTTTTTTAACAGCTTTATTGGAGATATAATTTACGTACCATGAAATATATCTAAGTGTTTCAATGATTTTTGGTAAATTTATTGAATGGTGCAACCATTAGCACAATCCAATTTTATATCATTTCATCATTCCTCAAACATCCCTGGGACCTGTTTGCAATCACTCACCATTCTTAGCCCAGCCCCAGACAACCCCTAGTCTATTGTGTCTGTTTAGATCTGCCTTTTCTGGACATTTCATACAGATGGAATCGTACAATATATAGTCTTTAGCATCTGGCTTTTTTCAGTTAGAATAGTTGTTGAGATTTATTCAGGTTGTCACATGTATCTGTAGTTGGTTCCTTTTTATTGCTTGACTAGGGTTTATTCCATGCCATGGCTATGCCACATTTTGTTCACCATTTAGTAGACGTTTATGCAATTACATTTGCATGGTAAAACAGATACGTTGGTGCAGCTTCCATGGTAGCATAATGTGAGAATAACTGATGTGAGCCAGCCTCTTATTTGGTGCTTTGACTCTCTTCTATGATAATTTTAAATATGAATGCCAAGAGTTAAACATCCGGGTTCCTATTAAGCAGTGGTGTTTTCTGCGTATAACTGTCTAGAGAACAAACCAACATTAAGAACTTCTTAACTTGGCTGGGCACAGTGGCTCACGCCTGTAATCCCAGCACTTTGGAAGGCCAAGCTGGGCGGATCACGAGGTCAGGAGTTCGAGGCCAGCCTGACCAATATAGTGAAACCCCATCTTTACTAAAAATACAAAAACTAGCCGGGCATGGAGGCATGCGTCTGTAATTCCAGCTACTCAGGAGGTTGAGGGACGAGAATCGCTTGAACCCAGGAGGCAGAGGTTTCAGTGAGCCGAGATTATACTATTGCACTCCAGCCTGGGTGACAGAGGGAGACTCGTCTGAACTTCTACCTTTCTCCAGCAATTTGGGAGGCTGAGGCGGGTGGATCACCTGAGGTCAGGAGTTGGAGACCAGCCTGGCCAACATTGTAAAACTCCTTCCCTACTAAAAATATTTTTTTAAAAATTAGCTGTGTGTGGTGGCGTGTGCCTGTGATCCCATCTCCTCGGGAGGCTGAGGCAAGAGAATTGCTTGAGCCTGGGAGGTGGAGGTTGCAGTGAGCTGAGATCTCGCCACTGCACTCCAGCCTGGGCAACAGAGCGAGACTCTGCCTCAAACAAACAAACAAACAAAAAGAACTTAACTTTGCAAGAACATTGACTTTTGGTATACCTCTATTAGGAATCAGGAAACTGGAATAGCAGTTTCCCGCCAGAATTGTTTTCTTATATATCTCCATTGATCTTCCTTTGTGCTATTATGGCAAATGCATTTTGGGGGTGGGGGCGGGTCATGTTTGACAACTTATGCTTAAATATCCTCTTAAGGAGATTTCTGTAGTTGAACAGAAATCCTTTTATAAAAATCTAGTCAGTTCTGTGAGCCTAAAAAGAAGACAGTGTCTCTCTGAATGCCTTTAAGTTCCTACTCAAATTGCAAGTTTCTTTCGGGGGAAAAAAAAAGAGCATCAAAATAACTTGAGGTCTGTTTTTGTGTGTATGCGTGTTTCAAGACAGGGTCTTATTCTGTCACTCACGTGAGAGTGCAGTGTCAGGATCCTAGCTCACTGAAGCCTCAAACTCCTGGGCTCAAGTGATCCTCCTTCCTCAGCCTTCTGTATGGCTGGGACTACAGGAACGTGGCACTACGCTTAGCTAATTAAATTTTTTTTTTCACAGATGAGGTATCACTGTGTTACACAGACTGGCCTCCAATTCCTGGCCTTAAGCAATCCTTCCACCTTGGCCTCCCAAAGTGCTGGGATTACAGATGTGAACCACTGTGGCCAGCTTTAGAAGTCTATTTTATGGGCAATTTAGAATGCAAAAGATTTTTTTTTAACATCTACAATTTGAAAAGAAGATAATGTAGGTTAAATAATATAGTTTTCCAAAGCTGAATGTCTTCATTTGCAACACATTTTTTTTCTGCTGGAAATGTCAAAACAACTTCCTAAAACTCCTAGGTGAGAATACTACTACTGTTTTGATGATCTGTGTGTGATTGGATGGAGTAATCAATCTCGATTGGTAATACACCTTTGTTTCCTTGATAAAGATTTTTAAAATTCTAAAACAAATGCATTTTTTTTTAGCCTTATACTGATGATTTTATACCAAGTATCTCCTAAGAGGTATTTACCATCTACAGGAATCCACCTTCATCATTCTCACTTTCAAATACTCCAGGGATCAGATTAGGGCGGAGACATTCACCAAGCTATGTTGGTTTATCAAGAGAAAGAAGGCTTGATTGGTATTGAAGTGTAAGCACCTGCTATTTATTTTGATGAGGTCACTTACGTTGTTGTGATCTGATACAAGGAACTTAGTTTTACCCAAAGTGGGAGGCTGCCTCTGACACTTCTGTCTTTCTATAAACACCTGGAATTTGGTAGGACGCTGCTCTTGGATACGTCAAACATCTTCATGGTGTGGGAGGGTGGGCGATGGTATTGATGAAAAGTAGGGTCATGGCCGGGCTTGGTGGCTCATGCCTGTAATCCCAGCACTTTGGGAGGCTGAGGTGGGTGGATCGCCTGAGGTCAGGATTTTGAGACCAGTCATAGGCAACATGGTAAAACCCCATCTCTACTAAAAATACAAAAATTAGCCAAGTGTGGTGACATATGCCTGTAGTCCCAACTACTCGGGAGGCTGAGGCAGGAGAATTGCTTGAACCTGGGAGGCGGAGGTTGCAGTGAGCTGAGATTGAGCCACTGCACTCCAGCCTGGGTGACAGAGTGAGACTCTGTCGAAAAAAAGAAAAGAAAAGAGAAAAGCAGGGTCCTGGCTGTTTCAGACCCTGAATAAGTGGACATTTTCATCATTGATCCAACAGTGTATATGCAGATGGACAAATATGAAGAATGAAAACATATTGTGATCTAGAAAGCTATTAGAAAAGGAATGGATAGATGAGAAAAAAAGTTCTAGGTTCATGAATTAGATTTAAAGTTTGTTGGAAATATTCTTATATTTCCTATGTATTATTATATATTTCCTTCTACTTTATCACCTTTAATAAACAGGCTTTCCTTGTTTCTGTCATACTGAATGCTAAGTTTAATTGACTAGTCACGTAGCATGAGCTAGAATCAACAGCCCAGTTGCCTGTTGTTTTTAACAACACTGATTCCATTGCTATCTATCTATCTCTCTATATGTGTATATATATAGATATATATATTTGATCATTTACACTGTTTTGGGGGTCAAGAATTTGAATGAAGAAAAACAAATCCAATTAATTTTGGCTTCCAGTTACTTCTGATAAAATCAGTGGAGGTTCTTGGATTTTGAAATCTCAATTATGCATTGCTTTTTCTAGATCCTGCCAGATTACTATTTTTTAAAATAACATGTACAAATTCATCTTTTTCAGTGTAGAGTATTGTAAGTTTTGGGAAATTGTTATAGTCATAGAACCATGATCACTAACAAGATATATTCCCCCACCCCAAAGTCCTACGTATTCCTTTTGTAGTCAACCTGTCTCCCACTGCCAGTCCCAAGTAACCACTAATCCCTTTTGATTCCTACAGTTTTTACTTTTCTAGAATGTCAAATAGATGGAACCATAGAATATGTAACCCCTTGAATTTGGCTGTTTCAGTTAGCATGATGCATTTGACACTTATCTATGTTGTTGTGTGTATCCCGTAATTCATTCCTTTTTTTTTTTTTTTTTTTTGAAACAGTCAGACTCTGTCGCCTATGCTGGAGTGCAATGGCACAATCTCAGCTCACTGCAACCTCTGCCTCCTAGGTTCAAGCGATTCTTGTGCCTCAGCCTCCTGAGTAGCTGCGATTACACATATGCCCCCCACAACTGGCTAATTTTTGTATTTTTAGTAGAGATGGGGTTTCGCCATGTTGGCCAGTCTGCTCTCGATCTCCTGACCTCAGGTGATCAGCTCGCCTCGGCCTCCCAAAGTGCTGGGATTACAGGTGTGAGCCACTGTGCCTGGTCCATTCCTTCTTAATGAGGAGTTGTATTCACCTGTTGGTGAACATTTGAATTGTTTGCAGTGTTTGGCAATTATGAACATTTGTGTGCAGGTTTTATGGAATATAACTTTTCATTTCACTTGGATAAATACCAAGGCAGAGGGTTTATGGGTTGTATACTATGTATTTAACTATATAGGAAACTGCCAAGCTGTTGTCCACAGCAGCTCCACATTTTCCATGCCCATCAGCAACAGACAGGAATTCCACCTGTTCCACATCCTCACCAGAACTGTTATGGTTTCTCTTTTTCCCCTTGTTGGATAGTTTTTTAAATGACGTAAATTATGTTCAAGCTACAATAATCCAGGACAAGCTCAGAAAACTGTAGGTATTTTATAAATTCCTGGGCTTTTCACTTCTAAAGTATTTTATAGAGCCACAAATGACATTTTCTAAAAGGACATCATGTAAATGTTGCAAGTGACTGTGACATATGTCATTGACCTCAGCTTCCTTTTATATTTTATTGACTGGCAAGTGTTAATCAGGTTTTGGGGTGACTTGTTAATAGAGAAGTTCAAGTCAAGAGGAACAATTGGCTGATGGATTAAGGAAGGAATTGTGAGGGGAAAACTAAGCTTGGGAACTGACACTTTCAAATCATGTCCTACAAGCAAATGTCCACAATAAGTTGTGAGTATAAACATTATGTTTCAATATTAATTTAATGTGCATGAAGTCAGATACTCCATTAAGCACTTTTCATGCAATATCTCATTTAATCCTCACATAACTCTGAGAAAGTTGGCATTCTCATCTGAATTTTTCTGTTGAGGAACCGAGGCTTAGGAAGTTTAAATCATTTTCCAGGACCTCCCAGCTGGTGAGGAAGTGGAACAGAGTCTTGTAGGCAGAACAACTGAGTGCAAATCCCTTGTTTTTAAGCCATGCAGCCAAACTGCCTTTGTTCATGGAGTAGATCTACTGGGACAACAACATCTGTTCAGGCTCCTGAAGGACACACCTGGGACCTCCCATCAGGAGTTCTGTGACTGTTACTTAGTGACCTACTTTGGAAAACTTTGATTCTTCAGCTATCTTGGGCCCAAGAAGTTGAAGCTTAGAAATTCCTTCAGAATGTAGCGGAGGCAAAGTGGTAAGTTAGAAGGAGCTAGCAGACTCCTGAGAAAGAGCCAGACAACTCGTGGCTTGGGATCCAATGGCCCCCAACTAGTTATCTTTGTTTATGTTGTTGAGCCTTGTTTCTTCGTCTGCAAAATGGGAATAATAATGCCAACCTCTCAGGGCATATGTGAGAAGTATTATAGAGAGCATACCCTACCGGGCATACAGTCCTTACTTAACAAATCCTGGCCCCTGCTTCCCACTCTTCTCCAGATGGGAAGGGATGCGTGTGCTTTGCACCTTTTTGCAGTTTAGTTGCTGAACTGAACATTGGCTGAAACTTTCAGCTGTTTTTCAATGCTTCAAATTATGCCAGTGAACTATGAGGATAGACTATTTCATGAAAAAGACATCTGAATTTGGGGTCAACCTATTTGTGTTCAGTTGATGAGGTTCTTATAACCCTGAAAATCTTACATCTTTTTTGGTGCCTTATTGCATTATATATATATATATACACATATATATATACACACACACACACTGAAGATAATAACTATAACACAGTGTCGTAATGATTAATTTTGGCAATATGTGAAAAATTATTTGGTAAGTGGCACCTGTTTTGTCAATAGCATGTATTTGTATATTGTGTTTACACCAATATTTCATTTTTCCTCCAAAATAGCTTTTATCTTATATCTAAGAATTTTCTGTAGCACTGGCTATAATATATGTGGATATACAAATGAGTAGCATGCAGTTGAATAAAATTAATTCTACTTAGCAAAAGCTTAGATTCTTATTTGAAAACAGAACTTGGGTGCAGTGTAACATACATGTCTTTCGTATACTGTGTGTCATTTTCAGGTAAACTGCGCAGTCACCTGAGATTTAGCCAGCTGACACTGGATGTCACCATTGTGCTGCTTAAAGTAGCTGCAGAACAGGTGTGCTATTTAGTATTCAGGGCACAGTTAGTCTCATCAAAGGTTTGGAGATATGTTCGCTGTTTTCCCTCATATAACCCAATTATCCTTGTGGCACTTTTGTAGTCACTTACTTTTTCAGTTTCTAATATTCAAGCTCTATAAAATAGGAATCAAAAATGAACAAATAATCCCTTAGAACCAGGAAACGAAAACCTGAAAACTCAGAAACTGTACTGAAACCAAGCAGGGCTCTTGATTGCCATCCGGAGTAATTGATTCTGGCTGACTTAGTAGAAGACGAATTTACTGAGAGGATATAGAGCAGCTACTGGAATTGATGGGAATGTTGAAAAACTAGGTTTGGAAAATGGGAGGATCTCATATACTAGGACACCAGTGAAATCAGGTTGTGGGATGAGGAGTTAGGGTCCTCCTGACATAGCCACTAGCCACTGACCACTGGATACTGCCACTGAATTTGCTGCCACTTGAAGCACCACTCTGTGTCACAGACCCCCCCCCCTTTCCTGAACAATGACTGGATTTCCACTGCCTCCAGCTCCAACCAGCCAGATGGCCATTCCCTGAGTTGCACTTCCAGCGGGAGCTCTCATTTGGCTGATTCTAAGTGTTGTCCCTATGCCCTAGCTCCAAGGAGTGAGCATGAACAAGAGACCTTTACTGCAAGACTCATACAGACGGTGCCTCAGCATATCTGGGAAGGAGATTCAAGCACTAGCTAGCCAAAACCTGCCAGACATCCAACATGGTGCTTTTCAATCAGCAGGCCCCAGATGTGAGTGAAGAATACCTCTGTGTGGTCAATCAGATTTTGTTGCCCCTTCTCTGGGCTGACCTGGGGTCAGTTGTTTATACCTTGCAGTACCTGGCAGCTTCACTCTTGTCTTTGCCTCAATCCTGGGGGATCCGTAATAGCAACGGCTAAGCCTGTTTTAATGTGGCCAAGGAGACAACTCCTTAGGCAAACTGGAAGTCTCAAAAAGTTTAGGGCAAAAAGAAAAAGGTCTTGCAACATTAAAAGAAAAGAAAATGGTAGACTTTGCTGTGTGCCGTGGTTTCCTTAGAACACTACTCTAGCGACCGGGTGCCATGACTCATGCCTGTAATCCCAGCACTTTGGGAGGCCAAGGTGGGTGGATCACTTGAGGCCAGTAATTCAAGACCAGTCTGGCCAACAGGGCGAAACCCCATCTCTACTAAAAATACAAAAAAATTAGCTGGGTGTAGTGGTTCACCTCTGTAATCCCAGCTACTTGGGAAGCTGAGGCACGAGAATCACTGGAATCCAGAAAGTGGAGGTTGAAGTAAGCAGAGATCATGCCACTCCACTCAAACCTGGACAAGAGTGAGACCCTGTTTCAAAAAAAACAAAAAACAAACAACAATAACAACAAAAATCAGAACACTGCTCTAGGTACATGCCAGCCTCTGCTCTTGCTTTCCCATTTGCCTGGAACTCTATTCTCCTAGATCCTAGAGAGCCACACGGCTTGCACTTGATTTCTTCATCTTTTGCTCAAATACCAACTCCTCAGATCAGCTTCCCTCACTGCTCATCTAGAACAGCACCTCCTTTTACCCTCAGTCCCCTGATGGACTTTCTTCATGTCACTCATCACAGCCTCCCTTAGACTCCCTCTATATTTACCTGTTTGTTTAATGTCTGTCTCTCGCTCTGTACTGAAAATCCTATGAAACTATGGTCTTTGGCTCAGCCCTGTAACCACAGTTCCTAACACAGTGGCTTTCTGTAAATATTTACTCTCTCAATAAATGAATCAAGGGTCAAGTAAAGAAGGGAAACACCCTTGTTACAGTCTCTACAATATGAACAGTGTGTGTAATCTTTTTCTAGGGTTGCTCTAACAAAGTACCACACACGGAGTGGCTTGAACAGGGAAATGGATCATCTCTCAGTTCTAGAGCCTGGAAGTTCAAGATCAAGGTGTCTGCAGGGATGTGAGCAAGATCTGTTTCGTGCCTCTCCCCTGCTAGTGGTTTGCTAGTAATGGTTGATGTTCCTTGGCATATAGAAGCATCGCTACATCTCTGCCTTCATTTTCACAGGGCATTCGGTGTTCTCGTCTCTCGCCACATTGCTCATTTTCATAAGGATATCAGGCATATTGGAGTAGGGATCGCCCCTACTCCAGTACCTGACCTCATGTTTACTTAACTAATTACACCTGCAAAACCTTATTTCTAAATAAGATCCCATTCTGAGGAACTGGGGGTTAGGACTTTAACATGAATTTGGAGGGAGGACACAGTTCAACCCGTCACAGGCACTTGTTTGTGTTTATTGTATAAAACTTCTGCTGTTCTCATGTCATTAACCAGAGCACAAGGTTCAGGTAGATTCTCCTGGGTGCCTGGTGGTGTGGTGGTTTATCAAATGGATTACAATTCACAATAATATGTGTACATTGCTTTGTGGATTGTAAACTCTTCATTAGATGGTAGCATCATTGTTTGAGGAAACTGACAAATAATCAGTGTATTAGCAATAAGGAATTTGTACCACGGATTTGCTAGTCTTAAAGTCCTCCAAAGCAATTTTTCCTTCATAGCCCAGTTCAGTCTGCAGATTATTTAAAATATAACCTGCTTCTTTCCTGGAAGAAAGGAAACCACTCAGATTGCTTGTCAGCCTTAATTGTGGATAATGGTTTCATATTTTAAGTACTTGTTTGACAAATATGTACAAATAATTTATTATATATTATATGTGCTGCTGTAAGTGCTTGACAAATATTAACTCATGAACAACCCCACATTGATTATTGTTGTTAAGAATTAATATTATTTTCATTTTACTGTTAAGGAAACTGAGGCACAGAGCAGTTAAGGGACTTGATAGAGGTCACACAGGTACGGAGTGGCAGAATGGAGCCATGAGACTAGGCAGGCTGCCTCTAAACTGTTTCGGCTGTGGAACCCTCTTTCTTCACAGAAAGCCTCATGGGAAAATTCAGTGTGTGTGACAGAACAAAGCAGAGCTGCTGTGGTTGAAGTTGAGGTGGCAGAGCTCTGTCTGTTCAGCAGCCCTCCGCCTCCTCCCTGGGAGCCCTGTTTGAAAGGCCCTTGTCTAGGAAATACCTCCTCTTGGCGTGATGCCACCTGTAAGCTGTCTTCAATCCATTCTAGCATAAGACAAAGAAAAGTATTTCCTTACTTTAATTAACTGATTGTGATTTATTTTGAAATTTTTATCCCCTTAATCTACTTCTGGCTGAAATAAAATGCTAACATGGATTTTCCCCAGGATAGTAATGCCATATGGCAATTTGGACTTTGCCGGCTTGTGTTCCCCTTGGGTTTCTTTCTACGAACCAAGGACTCTGGGTACAAAAGTTTTCTGAACCAAAGACAGATATGGAATTTAATTTCATATGGATACAGTTATAAAGCTTTGCAACCAGATAGAGGTGAACTACCTGCCCTGCTTGTCTTCTGTGGCCATTGATAATATAAAATAACAGGGTAACAATATTGCCAGTGACAGTCCATTGAGTGCCTTCTGTTAGCAGGCATTAAAAAAAAAAAAACACAAAAACTTCATTTTCATATCTCTAGGTGTTATCACCCCTATCTGACAGCTATTTAAGTGAAAACTAAGATTTTATGTAACTTGTTTAACATGGCCCAACCAGTGAGGGGAAAAGGTGGGAAGTTTTCAGAAATATCAGTGATCAAGAGACAAAATTCCTTGATTTTAAGAATAAAAGGTACATACGAGAGTATATTTTAGGATAAAAGACGTAAGGCCCGATGCAATTTTCAAATTATGAAAGAGCCTGAGAATGCAGACAGATTCATTCTAAAGAGTGATTCATTCCTGTGATAAAATGCCTCTTATCATCTGTTAATGTACACACTGCATAACATACGAAAAGGAAAATGAAAGTAAATCAGTCAAAGGGGACTGTAGATCAAGGGTACTGTACTGGAGGAAAAAACCAACTCAGGCCAGATCGATTGCTTTGCTTGCCTCTATTTTCCCACTGGTCCTGCCCCACTCCTTGCCAAGCCCTAACCCAGAGGTCAGCAAACGTTTCCTGTAAAGGGCCAGATAGGAAATACTGTAGGCGTTGCCTGCCACATACTTTCTCTGTCACAACTACTGAACTCTGCTGTTTGTGGTGCCAAAGCTACACAAAAGATATGGACACAAATGGCCATGTTGCATTAGAGTAAAACGTCATTTATGGGCACTACGTTTGAACTTCATATAATTTTCATGTGTCATGAAATGTTATCCTTTGATTTTTTTCAACCATTTTTATGAATACTAAATTTGAAATTCATATAATTTTCATGTACCATGAAATGTTATTCTTCTTTTGATTTTTTGTTTGACCATTCAAAAATGTAAGAACCATTCTTAGCTCTGGGGCTGTACAAACAGGAGGGAAACCAGATTGAGCTCCCAGGCTGGGGTTTGCTGACCCCTACCCTGGCCTGACCATCGTCTCTCTGGCTTCCAAGCGTACTGCGTATTGACCCTATGGGTGTTTCTCTTACTTCAAGCATTTAAATGTTGTTTTGCACCAATATCTTAATCCCGGAAGAGACTTCAGAGGACCCAGTAAGAGACGTACTTCCACTCGTAGTTTGCAAAAGCACACTTGCAGAGTTGCTGCTGCCAAATCAACTTCTGCTGAAACAAATATTTAATAGAAGCCATAGCTGCTAAGAGGATTTATAATAAAATGGAAAATTCTTGGCATATTCTGTCAATTTCATTGAAGATTAAAGGACTTTGTAGTGTCCCCAGAAGTGATCTTGTTTCAAAGTGATGCTCTCAAATATGCAAATTCTTTGTTTTTTTCCAGCCTAGGTCATTGTTAGATTTTAAATATTTTGTTGTTGTTATTGTTTCTCTCCAGGGAAGCCAGTCTTAATATAATGGAAACATCTCTGAACTTCTAAAAGACCAAGGTTGGAGTTTTAGCTCTTAATTTTACTTCATCTTGGGTAAGTTAATGTCACTATGGGAGTGGAGTCTTGGCTTCTTATCAGTAACAGAGGATTAATAATCCTACCTCACAGGGCTTTTTATTATAGTTTGCTTATTGGTTATTTACTATTTATTATAGTAAATAATAATTATAAGCTCACTTTACATATTTCTTACCCCAGACCTGGATCAGTCAAGAAGTCCTAGTTTCTTTTTAGTAGGATATGATATTCAAAGACTACAGTCTGGCAATGAGGGATGCTAACCACTACTATTTCTAGGTTTATCGGTGAATAAAGGTAGAATATATATTATTTTAAGGAAAAGAAATCATTATTTTCTACCTCCTGGGTTCAAGTGATTCTCGTGCCTCAGCCTCCCAAGTAGCTGGGATTACACACGTGTACCGTGCCCAGCTAATTTTTGTATTTTTAGTAGAGACGAGGTTTCACCATGTTGGCCAGGCTAGTCTCAGACTCCTGACCTCAAGTGATTGGTCCACCTTGGCCTCCCAAAATGCTGGGATTACAGATGTGAGCCACCATGCCCAGCTTCACCTAACATTTTTGTTCTTTATTTTATTTTTTCTTTTATGCTAAATAGCTTGATTCTTCATGATGTTAACACAATTACCTGTTGGCTTTATTCTACAGTGCGAACCTGTGTACATAAACACACACAAACACAGTTCGCAGTTCAAAATAGCAATACCAATATTTCCACTAATAATATTATGAGTGAATATTTGTTCAAGATTGTTTTGCTGTTCTTTTTGTTCTTAGAATATAGCACAGCAGGGATCGATAGTTCCTGGTATGTCATTTTTAATCACTTGAATAATTCTTGTGGTTACAGAACTTGATATACAGATATATTTATTTGTTTAATTTATTTCATTTCACCTTTATTTTGGACGATTACTTTTTCTGTCAATTTTATTTCATAGTTAAATAAAATATATACGTGGTTTAGTATTAAAACCTTAAGACACAGATTTCTTCCTTCCATTCCTATTTCCTACCCTTCTTGTAGAAAATATGATATTATATATTCTGTTCTGCTCTATGCTTTTTCATGAGATAATAATACATCCTAGTGATGACTCTTTAGCAGTTGATAGTTTATTTAATCTATCCTCTTCTTGTTGGCATGGGGTTTTTCCAGACTCTTACTATTAGTTCTCCTAATAGTAAATCACCTTCACGGACTATGTATGAAGATACAAACACACACAAAAAAATATAATGTTGTTATAATTGTATCATGTTAATTCTACATTTATTATGTGCTTACAATGTGCTAGACTATCTATAAACCTCATTCCTTTTTACAGTCTGAGATTTTAGATTTTTCCAGTCTGAGATGATACTGAATAAAAAGAGAAATTTCAGATTTACCTTCTTAGATTATTTAAATGTGAAATTTTTAATTCAAGATTCCTTCAGATGATATGGCTTTATATGAAGTTAATTCCTGGATTTATGACTATATACAGATACCAATGATTTATAGCTTTTCTGCTATATTTCACCATAGTGATAAAACAACTTATTTCAGTTTATGAACCATATAATCATACAATCAAAACAGTCTGTTTTGCTTAGCTGATTTATGTTTTCTTAAAGCCAGAATTCATGATGACAACGGTGACAGTGACCACAGAAATTCCGCCAAGGGATAAGATGGAAGATAATTCTGCCTTGTATGAGTCTACGTCCGCTCACATTATTGAAGAAACCGAGTATGTGAAAAAGGTATGTGGGTAGCAGAAATCATTAGTATGATATGATTTTTAAAGAGAAATTCCAATATGGGCTGGAGGACTTTGTTTCCCTCTCCATAGAACATATGTAAAGGAACAACTCTAATTTGGCAAAGGACACTCTTCCTAGCTGAAATTTAAACCCATGTTTAGTCATTTCTCTTGAGGATATGAAACTGTTCCTACCCTTGGAGTAAAATAATTTTCCTCACTCAGTAAAATTGAATAATGGGCCAGGAGGGTTCAGAACACCTATCAGCACTTAATTTGTCCCTCACTATTCACCACTGGATTTCCTACTGTTTTATAATGTTTTCCAGTGGTTTCACGAGTGTTGATCGTGTTCCCAAGTAGATGTTTACATTTCCTGCTGAGTTGGTGCCTCTCGTTACCTTGTTCCTTTTCACAGTTCAGGGTAACTATTGTCAGTGACTGTGGGTTGGCATGTCACTTCATTAAACGTGTGAAGTCTTATGAGAATCCAAAATGATAATGGCTGACAAGAAATATATATTCTTAACTGTTTCTTACAACAGACATGTATTAAGCACTTAAAATGTGCCAGAGTAGGCCAGGTACAGTGGCTCATGCCTGTAATCCCAGCACTTTGGGAGGCTGAGGCAGGTGGATCACCTGAGGTCAGGAGTTTGAGACCAGCCTGACCAACATGGCAAAACCCTGTCTCTACTAAAAATACAAAAAAATTAGCCAGGCGTGGTGGTGGGCGCCTGTAATCCCAACTACTTGGGGGGCTGATGCAGGAGAATCACTTGAACCCAGGTGGCAGAGGTTACAGTGAGTGGAGATTGCACCATTGCACTTCAGCCTGGGTGACAGAGTGAGACTCTGTCTCAAAAAAAAAATTATAATAATAAAAAATTTAAAAATGTGCTAGAGTATAAACCTCGCTCCTACTCTCACAGTCTGACAATCTAAGAGGATACTGAATAAAAAGAGAAATTTCACATTTTACCTTTTTGGATTATTTAATTAAATAATGGACAAATTCTGGCATAGTTTATAACTTGCTCAGATCAATTAATTCCATCATCTTTGAGTGTCTTGCAACTCCATAGGTCATCAAGACATGGGGCTTATATTTCATGCATAAATGCATGTGATCTCTCAGTAATTATTCTGTAGTAATTACTTAATAGTAATTATTTTGTAGTAATTACTAGGTAGTAATTATTTTGTAGTAATTAGTAGATAGTAATTATTTTATAGTGATTACTAAGTAGTAATTGTTTTATAGTAATTACTAAACAGTAAATTAGTACTAAATTACTAAAAAGACAAAACAAAACTAAATAATATTAAGTACTAATTACTAAATAATAACTGTTTTGGGGATAATATTTACTTAAGTGATGTGTTTTAGATTTGTCTGAGAAAGAGTTGTAAAGACCAAATGCTTACTTTCAGCAATCCAAACAATATTAGCCTAAATGCAAGTTAGGTTGATGGTGGCAGTTATTTAAATCTGATATCAATATATATGTATTACTTTCTAGGTAATCAGGTACCCTGTAACTGGTATTGAGAAAAAACTTTCGGCATTAAATGCCTTTGAAACGAATTAATTTTTTTTTCCTTTTCTAGATTCGAACTACTCTGGAAAAGATCAGAACCCAAATGTTTAAAGATGAAATAAGACATGACAGTACAAATAACAAACTAGATACAAAGGTAATAATTTACTGCAGAAGATTAGCATAAAGCCATTTAGACTTTTTAAAGTAACTTTTTGGGCAATTACTAAGTTCATTGAAGCTTCAAAGGATGAGTGTTGAAATATTTCATGCATATCTAAAGATGTTAATGGCCATATGTGTGAAATGTTTAACCACAAATGTTATGAGATCAAATTGGAATGGCTAGGCCTTACTTGAATATGTTAAACAAGGCTTACTTATCGAAAGTAAATGAGAACATGTTGGTCTAGCCAAGATTCATGACAGCAACATTTCCCAATGACAGGCAGAGCTTTTAGTCTCACGTGGGCCACACGAATAGACATACACAGTTGAAGCTTTTAGGCCTGAGTTGAGTGAAGATTTTGTCAGATAAATAGTTGATAAGCTTGAATGTACTCCCTTCCCCAACATCAGCTTTATATACCTCAGGTCGAGCAATCTGCACTTAGCTTTGCCTGGATTACACCAAGCTAAACCACATCTGAGCCAAGTGTACTTCATCAGTGTTGTCCACTATAAGCATGGCCACAGAGTCCACCATAACGTGGGGTATGATGCATAAATGTAGTCATTTTCATCACCCTCAGCCTCCCACACTAACATAACTAGCTTCCATTATTATTTAAAGTACTTCTAAACTAGAAAACAAGGTTATGTTTAGGAATGAGAGGGAAGATTAAAAAATTCAGTTTGGGCTATGTTGAGCTGCCTGTTAGACCTCCAAGTAGATGCCCATTCCCAATGTTGAGATGTTAGGAAGAAGAACCATCCCAGGAAGCTGAGATCAGGCTGGTGGATTAGAAGGAACAGGAGATTTCAAAGCTCTAGGGTAGAGCCTAGATGCTGCATTTCTAACAAGCTCCTGTTGATGCTGAGCTGCTGGGACTGTAGACCACACTTGAGAGTACTCTCTAGATTATCATGGCGAAGTCTCTACAGGGCCAGAGGGCTGGTGATTTGATGTGTGGTTGATCTGCTCACCTTTTGTGGTTTGAAGCTACTCCTGTCAAGGCCACTGTAGCAGGAGTCACTGAAGGCAAATGAGGAGAGGGTTTCAGAAGCAGGGCGGGACACCCCTGTCAAATGCTGTCCATGGGCCAAGGAAATTGAGGACCAAATGCCCACCATAGATAGGAGGAGCTTCCTAGTAATGTTGACATTGTGTTGCTGTGTGTCTGCCTCAGCCACCTCAGTCCACAGAAGGTCAGCAGATCCACCATGCATCAAAACATCAGCCCTCTGGCCCTGTAGAGATTTCACCATAGTGATCTGGGGCCTTGCTACTCTCAAGTGTGGTCTGCAGTCCGAGCAGCGCAGCATCACCGGTAGCATGTTAGAAACGGAACATCTAGGCTCTACCCCAGACCTGATTCAGAATCTGCATTTTTTAACCAGATCTATCACCCAGTAATTCATAGGCATATTGAAGTTTGAAAAGCACTGATCAATGATCTTTGTAGCCATCTGCCACTGCTGATAATCTACCTTCTACAAGAGTTTTTTCTGTCAAATATTCTTTAACAAATTAAAAAAGAAAATAATTCCTACTTTGTATATGGAGAGTAGAAATATGCACTAGGGTCTGGACTATAAGAAACCAAATTGTGGCAGAGTTATGGTGAGGGAGGATGTTATCCACATACACTATGTTCTTTTTGTTATTTATTTCTACAGTCGTAGTTATTATATTATAGTGAAAATATTATATATTTTGTTGTTAAACAAACTGGGATTCTAATTCTGGTCTGGCAGTTATTTTAGGTATAACCCTAGGTGTGTTCGTTAAACTTTCATCTTCAAATTCCTCACCTGTGTAAAGGGCCTAGCGCCTTCCAGTGTTTTCAGTATTCAGACAAAGGACTGTATGTAAAACATGTAAAAGATGAGCAGGCGCATAACAGGTGTTTAACAAATAGAAGTTGTTATTATAATTGTAGGGTATGTGTAATTGTGAATAGTTTCTCTGTTTTGAAATAAATTGAAAGAACAGAAAGAGCACACAATAACTATTCAAGAGGCTGTGCCAGGAGCTCTCCCACTCCTTTGGTGCAGAAACTTGGGCCCTGGTCCTCAGTTTCTACATCTGTAAAATGGACAGGTTAAGTTAGATGGTTTATTATTTCTTTTTCACCTCCGTGTGTCCACAATTCCAGATGATATTTATGTTCCAAGTGTATTTTCAGTAAGCTAGAGCTTACATCAAGTTATAATGGCAGTGCCATTCAGTTCTGATATCTCTGATTGGAAATTTAATATGAGGTAATTACAGTGAAGCATCACCAAACATTGACCATTATGTATTGTAACTGTTAGGTCTGACTGTTAGTCTATAATGCAATGTAACAAAAATGTAATTATGTCAACAACTTAGATTTTTTAAAAAATGTCTGGCCTTGTGGACATTATTTATCTCCTAAAAAGCACTTATCAGTATATTTGAAACTATAGAAAATATAAAAGTTAAAATGTCATTCTACCTCTTTCAATATAAGAATCTGTTCAAATTTGAGCAAATATAGAAGACAGGTGCTTCCAGAATTTCTCATTGATATTTGAGATTCAAAAGATGTTTATTTATGCTGACCTGAAGCCTCTTTGCTATACGTAATACTAAATGATCATTACTGTTGTCAAAGCTTGTAGAGGAAAAGATAGTTAGGTCTATGATTGTCATTTGTCTGTTTCAGCACTGTGGAAACCTTCAACAGGGCTCTGATTCTGAGATGGATCCTTCTTGTTGCAGTTTGGATTTGCTCATGAAAAAGATAAAAGGAAAAGACCTACAGCTCTTAGAAATGCACAAAGAGAATGAAGTATTGAAAATCAAGGTATGACTGTTAGAAGTTTCAAATTCTGTGTTTTGAGCCTTTGCGCTAATAGGATGGGTTGTTAGCATTGGTGGCTCTGTAAAAGCAGAGAGATGTATACACACATCCATAGGTCCATCTGTGTGTTCCCTTACATAGAGAAGCATTTTTATATTTCACAAATCATATCTCACTGTTTTATTTTTGAGGCTTCTTTTGTTATTGAAAATATCTCACAAAAGTTCAACAGTTATACAATTTCAGTCATGCAAGATGACTAGACATCTACTGCATAACATTATGCCTATAGTTCACAATACTGTACTGTACACACTTAGTAGATCTCATGTTAAGTGTTCTTACCACAATCCACAATACATTTTTAAAAGTGTGTTCATATTTAATAAATATTAATTATAGCCTTCATAGTCAGATGCCACAATATTTTTTAAATTTGTCTATGGCTGAATGCTTTTGATTTTCTTCTTTAAGGTTTATTTTATATGCAGTCCTGCAATGAATATCTTGATAGGGAAATCTTTATAGTCATTCTTGATTGTTTCCTCAGGTTAAATCCCGGAAAGATTCATGACATTTTAGCATTATTGTCCTCAATACTTTAACCTTGTCCCACTTCTATTTCAGGAAGATACACTTTTTAACACTGTTATGGACATTAATGATAAAAGGCTTGCAAATAAGTGTATACGCTGACAGAGCAGCATAGAGTTATCTGAACAGTGAGGACTATCACTGCAGGGCATTACTGTGCACAGAGCTCTGGTTTGGTTTGACTATGGCAAATCTGCCTTTTCAACAGCCCCTCTAAATAGGGAGTTTCTCCTTTTACATTTTCCTCTTACCAAATAACAGTGTCTTCTCTCCTATCCATTGTCTATGAGGCTGTAAAAGGTATAGTTATACCCTTGGTGTTCTTAATTGCCCATCAAACTGTTCTGCCTTTAAAGTTTTTTTGTTGTAAATGTCAGAACATGCATAGTGACCTTTTTTCTAGCTGGAAGCCTCCAGAGAAGCAGGAGCAGCAGCTCTGAGAAACGTGGCCCGGAGATTATTTGAAAACTACCAAACACAGTCTGAAGAAGTGAGAAAGAAGCATGAGGACGGTAAACACTTACTCCAGGTACCAAACAGGCAGCTTGTCTATGGGAGAACTAGCCCCCACCCTGAGCTGTTCAAGTTCATCTTTCTGGAAGAGTTAGAAATGAAACAAGCAATGGCCAAGTGACTTGGCAAAAGACTTGGGAAAGGAGCGGTGTGCTAGTCTTTTCTGCCAGTTTCCCTCGCCCCTGCTTAGCCCGACACCCCCAGATGTTGCTGAGCTGCTGTGTTGCAGTTGTTGCCCGATCCCCCATGAGCACAGGTGGGAGGGAGGCAGTGCCACCCTGCCTGGAAATCTGGGCTGGCCCTGCGGAGCCTGACTGGTAACCTCTCTTCGGGTTCTGCCATTGACTTGCTAGATGACCCAGACTGAGCCATTCTTCCTGTCTGGATTTGGGTGTCCTTGTCTCTAGAATGAAAGAGTTGGGCTAGACACATGATTTCAAAATTGTTTTGGACTTAGGATACATACTTTGGGTTATAGAAAATAGAAAACAAAATATGTATCTATATGTTTTTAAAAATATATAAAGATATATATTTTTAAAATATATAGTTATATATAATAAATTATATTATATATAAAGTATAATAAATAATATATAATATATAAGTTATATATTTTTATATTTTAATATGTAAATATATAAATTTTAAAAATAAAAATGTACATACACTTATACATGTTCTTTTTTGTTCATTTGTTTTTAAATCTGAAGTATATACACTAGGGCCAATAAAATCTGTCTGAAAAATATATTCTAGAACTGGAGAAGTCAAAAAAGTGTGTGTATGCCTGTATGTGTGTGTTTGCCAAAATTAAAAATATAAAACAGCTAATAGGTAAGTTCACTCATAATAGTTTGGGGCACCCAGGTGTCTGTCAGCTCAGGCTGTAGGAAGGTCCCCAGGGGAGTACAGTAGGAAATTCACTGCCTAGGTGACACCCTTTCATGCAGCAAGCTGTGGTAGTGATGGTTGCATACTCACATGCATGCAGGGTGCAGATGAAGAACATAAGCGGGAAGCTGATGAGGGTGCTATGCTATGGCGGGGGGCTTGTGGGGACAAGAAGCATGCATCCCTGTAATGTGGGCTCGGCACTAGCCTGGAGTGAACTGACTGAAAGGCCCGCTTGGTACTTACAAAGGAAGCCAGACACTTATTTTTCCCTGTGAAATGTCAAGCTTTGTTAAATACACATGCGGAAGAGTAACAAGTTAGTCGACACAGTCCCGCTGTAGCCTATTACCTGCTAGATGGAAACTTCTCTCCTATGATCCCTCAGCACAACCCCTGCTCTATGCCTGTGAAGTAGCACGGTGACACGCTGAGGAGAGTTATTCTGATTTTATGACACTTTCTGATTAAAAATAAAAAGTGTTTTAATTGAACCTGTATGGTTTTTTTTGGTTCTGGATAATAATTGTTGAGAAAAAGTCAACAATGTTGCTTTTGTTAAATTAGCATCTTTCTCTCTTGTATCAATTCAGAAAGTATGCTTTATGGTAACAAATGGAAGCATTCTAGGAAGGATATTTATGTTTATTATAATATTAATTCTTGATTTAATGTTGTTGTAGTCTATCAGGGTTATTTTGAAGGAAACACTGAAATCAAAAAGAGCAATTCTAAGCAAGTATGAATTCTGAATTTTTTTGGCTAATTAGAAAATTGTAGAAAGAGGTAATATGTGTATAGGTTTAATAAAAACAGAGTTTTCACAACACAACTGTTTCTCTGACCATAGGTTAACAAGCTTGAAAAAGAACAGAAATTGAAACAACATGTTGAAAATCTGAATCAAGTTGCTGAAAAACTTGAAGAAAAACACAGTCAAATTACAGAATTGGAGAACCTTGTACAGAGAATGGAAAAGGTACAGCCCTGGAGAATTAGAGGATTTTCTTACTGACAGGGTTAGGATGAGAATGAAATAAAATAATACCAAAATAAATAGGATATTAAATTAAATAAGATAATGTTAAGTGAAAGTATTCTTTACAGTATTTGCCCTTAGGAAGCATTTAATATTAATTTTCCCTTAAACATTTCATATGATCTATACTGTAGTGATTGACTTACCTTTCTGCAAATACTGTAGTCATATCATCATTTGTCACTTTCTAGGAAATACATGACTTAGAAAGGGGAACCAGGTGAGGCTGTGAATGCAACTAATGGAAAAGAGCACAAAGTCCATCTACTAGGAGTATTAATATAGCAGGTCCCTGTAATCACAGCATTTTTATGTATTAGAGTCAGTGCAGTATCCATTTTTGATCACCCAAGTCTACTTTGTGTTTGTAAAAACCTATGGCTGCACTAGGAGAGATACAGTTTACATTAAGAAAAGCCATTCTATAGAAATTGGAACTTTAAGAAGGCACATTTAGAGAAGAGTAATAATAGAATAAAAATTTGAAAATATTTCATGCCATGTTCATTTAACTAGCTAGCATTCCAAATATACACAAAAGGTGAACACGTAAATTTGTGTATGTATGCCTTAGAATTTAGAACTTGGACAAATCAAGGAATATTATTTTTTAATAGCAAAACAAAGAGAAAACTGGCATCTCTGAAACTGAATTGGGGATAGAGAAAAATATAGGCTTTGGATACTAGTAAATATTGCCCAATACATTTTTTATATTTATTGTATTTGCCTCTGTTATTTTTAGCTTTAATTTGTTTTATGAGTCTGCCTGGGTTTATGCCATTTCATAAATATCATTTCAAAAACATCACATTTCAATATTTAGGTTTCTTATCAAAGGAACTTTGATTTGTTTAAAAATATTTCCCAAGAATTTAAAGTTTTATGACATTGTGATTTGGTTGAATTCGTAGTCTTGGTGAAGGACCTATGAGGAAATCATAAAAATTAAATATGCCCATTATCAAGTGGCTCTAAGATAACAGTATTCAGCTGCATGTGTATTATGTGGTAGGTCACTGAGTGTTATACTTTAGCAGAATCACTGGGCTAGAATATCCTTAAGCAATTAGTTTATCCAGGCATGACAGTTTATAATTATGCTGTTTTGGAAAAACTGTAATATTTGGATGTGTACCTGGTAGTGGCAGAATACTTGATCCTATAATAAACAGCTTAATACAACTAAGATAGCACAAAGAATGTTTGCATTAAGGAAAGAAAGACAATTCTGGGAAACGAATAGAATTGCTTAACCAAACAGATTGATTAACCAGCTTGAAATTTAAGTTTAGTGTAGAGCTCATGCCATCTCAAACCCAGTAATATTGGGTCAGGTTTAGTGCCCCCAAATTAACAAAAGAACAGGCTGGGCACGGTGGCTTATGCCTATAATCCCAGCACTTTGGGAGGCCAAGGTGGGTGGATCATGAGGTCAAGAGATCGAGACGATCCTGGCCAACATGGTGAAACCCTGTCTCTACTAAAAATACAAAAATTAGCTGGGCGTGGTGGCAGGTGCCTGTAGTCCCAGCTACTTGGGAGGCTGAGGCAGGAGAATCACTTGAACCCAGGAGGAGGGAGGTTGCAGTGAACCGAGATTGTGCCACTGCACTCCAGCCTGGTGACATAGCGAGACTCCATCTCAGAAAAAAAAAAAAAAAGAACAGTAGAAGATAATTTCTATTTCCTAGTGATCCTAGGAAATGTATACTAGATGTTAGTTCATCTCAGAGTTCTGGGGTATATTTACTTGACTGTTTACTAAACAAATATTTGAACACCACCATGTGTAACAGAACTAGGGGCTGAATATATATTTGTGAATGAACCCGTCTTTTTTTGTGGATATGACAATGTAGTATATCTGGATTGTGTGAGGCTCAAGGAACTTCCTAAATTTCCCTTTCTTAATTCCTCTATGAGTCCTTTAGGGAGGCTGAAAGCACAGTCAAAGGCAGAGGAGTATGCCCTAGAATAAGGTTCAGTGACTCAGATCCTGGCAGGACATTCTTGGGAAGTGATGGCCTAGTTCCTGCCCTGATAATAACTCTTAATAGTGGGCTGTCTCCAGGAGATCTTGGACAAAGGAAGTAGACAGGATGCGCATGACTTAGTAAGGCCATGCAGCAACCTTCCAGAATAATTCAGTGACTTTCTAAAGTGCAGCCTACTGGAATCTCTGGAGGGTGATGGTAAGTGGGGACGATGTGGAGGGGCAATGTGCAGTTTTATTTAAAGTAAAAGATGGTTTAGGCCAGGTGTGGTGGCTCATGCCTATAATTCCAGCATTTGGGGAGGCTGAGGCAGGAGGATCACTTAAGGCCAGGAGTTCGAGACCAGCCTGGCCAACATGGTGAAACCCAGTCTCTCCTAAGAGAACACAAAAATTAGCTGGGCATGGTAGCACGTGCTTGCAGTCCCAGCTACTCTGGAGGCTGAAGTATGAGAATCACTTGAACCTGGGAAGTGGAGGTTGCAGTGAGCTGAGATGACGCCACTATACTTCAGCCTGGGTAATAGAGCAGGACTCTGTCTCAAAAACAAAACAAAACAAAAAAAGCAAATTGGTTTTAAAATACTTTATATTTGTGAAACAAGCAAATAAATAAAACTATAAGGAACAAAGTTGGGCAACATCTTGGTTTAAAGAGAGACTGAGGAGACAGGCTGTGAGGTAGGGTGTCTCAGGGAGGGAGTGTGGGCCAGAATAAGGGGAGGGTGTACTGGGCCTTTTGTATTAATAGGAAAAAGACACAAATTCAAAAAGAAAGTAAAAATTAAAAATGAACATCCTCACAAAGGTTGATAAATATTGCCCTGGTCGTGGGTGCCCCCTGGAGAAAAATCTACTTGCTACTCACTTGAACAATCTACTGCTCCAGTAAATAGCCATTAGTGGTATGAGGTCTGGTAATGAACACATTACTTAAAACCTTCACCATCTGTCCCACTTTAATCAGGAATGCAGTGAGAATGAATTCCATAAGCACAGTGATAAGCTAGCAAAAATGCCCAGTAAGAGCATTTTAATATGGCATATGTTCCGTTTGCTAGCAGTGCAATTCTGTTACATCATATTTATTTTCTAGTGTCATTGATTTAGCTCCATTGCAATTTTAGAGCTCAAAGGCACTTTTGAGACCACCTAGTTCCTCATGATCATTTTGTAAATGAGGACAGCATGAACCTGAAACTGTTCCACAGTCCTCCACTTTCTACATCACAACCCTTTCCGTTATGCCCCCGTCTTCTCTCATGCTGGACAAAAATGATAGAGTTGGTTTCAAAACATTTAGATGTTAGCATTTGGCCATGATTGAAATTGGTGCCTTCTCCGATCAGCCTGGTGAGGGAAACCTGGAGCTGTCTGGAGGTATGGCTCTGGGAATAGTGGGTTGCCCACTGTGTGGTGCTATGAACTCCCTTTCCCTTTCCTGAAGACATTGCCTGAAAAGTGCTATCTGGTATGGTGAGATTTTCTGTGTTGTCAAAGAGGAGGCAAAAAGAACCCAAGCTAGATGGCAGAGCCTGGCCAAGGGAGAGCATTTACTTGTCTGGTTGTCTGGTTCCCTTGACCCCTGTTTATGAAAATCCATTAATCAAGTGTAAGACTATTAAACATTTGTTAGGCACCATTTTCCCTCACCCTACAAATTCAAAATACATTATCTGTGGTGTGTTTTTTGACAATCCAAGTCTCATCATACGCTTGTAAGATGTATCTGTGGGCCGGGCGCAGTGGCTCGTGCCTGTAATCCCAGCACTTTGGCAGGCCAAGGCGGGTGGATCACCTGAGGTCGGGAGTTCGAGACTAGACTGACCAACATGGAGAAACCCCGTCTCTACTAAAAATACAAAATTAGCCAGACGTGGTGGCGCATGTCTTTAATCCCAGCTACTCGGGAGGCTGAGGCAGGAGAATTGCTTGGACCTGGGAGGCAGAGGTTGCAGTGAGCCAGGATCGCACCACTGCACTCCAGCCTGGGCAACAAGAGCAAAACTCTGAAAAAAAAAAAAAAAAAAAAAAGAAAGGGGGGGCGGAGAGAGAGAGAGAGAGAGAGAGAGAGAGAAAGAAAGAAAGAAAGAATGAAAGAAAGAAAGAAAGAAGAAAGGAAGGAAGGAAGGAAGGAAGGAAGGAAGGAAGGAAGAAATCTGTGATCCCTCAGAAATAATTTGAACACAGCTAGGGCAACTCCAGGGCTATTTTTATGTGGCAAAGAATACTATAAGAAAAATTTGAAAAAGCATACAGAACACATAAGATATGAAGTAACCAGTGCCTTCCAATTATTATATATTGAGATCCAAATATGTGCCAGGAAGCCTGTATCTCTTTTACATATATTATCTCTATCATCCCAACATTTCAATGTAGGTAATATTATCCCCATTTTAGGAACACTCAGAAGATACAAATATGAGTCAAATGAATATAGAATGAATACATGTCAAATGTTGTAACTCATTAATTAATGAGGGAAACAGTAAGATGAGAAAGCTGGTTTAAATAAAATATTTTCAGAAACTAGTCATTTATAGGCATTTTGGAGAAAAATTGAAAATAGTATAGGATTACTAGATTAAATTTAAAAAAACAGTTAATATTCTTTAAGGCAATTAAACCATAACCTTTGGGATTATGTCTTCTACCAGACAGAAATCTACAAATTTACATGCAACTTCACAGACCCAGGGCTCTAATCAAATAATAAATAATAAAAGCGAACAGAGGAAAATTCTCTGAGAGAATTAAATAAATCTTGGGTCAGATAATTAAACGATGACCCAATATGACATTAAAACTGCGTGCTGTATATTGTTTTTATTTCCAAGTTTGGGTTAATTTTTCTTAACATTGGTAAGGCCCGAGAGTTGAAAACCTTGGCCAAAATTTAGAAACCAGGTTAAGTCCCTACGTACAATCTTTGTGATGTTTCTGCTAGACAGCACTGCCTTGTTTTGTACTACTCACTGAGATGCTGCAGCAGGAAGTAATTTTAAACAGCATTATAGATAGTTTCAGCACACGTCTTCCAGTCAATTCCATCCAAGTTGCCAATACCAATTCCTGCCTCTTTTCAATCTCCCTTGATTCTTTCCAACTTGGCAACCTAAACCGTCAGGCCAAAGCACCAAATTCCTTTTTTCAGCTGAGTGCCATCAAATATAAAATGAACACAGTCATCTCAGCTTCGTTTTTCATGGTCTTTTCTGTTTTCCTTTTGAATGGAAAGGCTTTGGCTTAATAATCAAATTAAGGCATCTTTTTAAAACATATTCTTTCCCAACATCATAAAATTGCAATCTGAGTTTCTCCTGTATCCTAATTGGAAAGCATTTGTATCCTTTGTGGCCTTGATCCTTCATCAAAAATATGTTTATTGTTTTACTACCTTCTGACAGATGACACGTAGTACCTAGAGGTATCTAGTGTCCTTGGATACCAACAACTCAATCTAATGCAGGGGAAGCAGATGTAAGGGTGGGAGAGCCAGGGTCTAGCAAGGGATGAGCTGGCTGTTTATGTGTGGTAGGATGGGGAGAGGTGAGTGGGAGAGGTTGAACTGAACAGGCTATGGGCAATGCCTTGGAAGATGAGCAAAAGAAGTCCTCCAGGCAGGTGAGAGAGTGAAGACAATTATTTTTGGCCTATAGTTGAACTATGTGTAAAGCACACAGGAGAATACTCAGCTAGGTTTCCTTGAAGATAAGAGTAACAGCACATGGGAAATTAACTCTTTAGCTCAAGCCATAGTTCTAGTATGACAAGAGGAAGGCCTTACCAAACATACACATGTAGTTCAGCAACATTTGTATCTCATTTTCTCCTAGGAAAAGAGAACACTACTAGAAAGAAAACTGTCTTTGGAAAACAAGCTACTGCAACTCAAATCCAGTGCTACATGTGGAAAAAGGTTTGCGAAGCTACCTGTTAAGTAAAAGCAGTTCCTGATTTCTTTCCTGTCCACTGGTATGCCAGCGAGGGAACAGAAGGTCTTCTGTCCCCCAAAGAAATAGGATGACTGACAGTGCAGGAGGAAGGTTGAATTCCTGGGATTAACAGTCATGTAGTTATGTGCCTCCCCTTCCTCAAACTCAGAGGAATCACAGAGCAGTTGGGAGCAGGGGGCAGAGTCCATTGGGGGTGCAGGGAACCCCACGGGAAGGTTAGTCTTTCTGAAGAGTGAATGAGTGAGTAAGCCTGGCACCTCCTGGTTTACCGTTTATGCTAAGGAGGACGCTTGAGAGGTCTTTATTCTCTGATGCTTCTGTCTTAGTTAATGAGTTTCTTTTACAGCTAACATTGCACTGGCCAGCCCACAAGCGGAATTCTAAGATAGTTTCCTGATACTCCTTAATTCTGTAGGGTGAAGGAAATACTAGGGACAATATCCATAGTTCTTTGGACTTATAAATACTCACAGTTTACAAGCAGTCACAGTCCTTAGTATGCTGGGGGTGGGTTTGTGGATATCGCCATAATCGCTGTGCTACTCAGCTGCTATTAGAAAAAGTATCTGTATTATCGTGTAATAAATCATATAATAAGACATTTTCTGAGATTTTTCTTTATTTTTTAAAAATTCTAGTCCAACACAATCATTGTATGTTCTGATATAATTACATTGTTCAAAGTCAAATCAATTTCAAGATCTTAGTTTGTCATCCTAGAACTATTGTTTGCTAGGATATTAGGCACTGTTATGGACAGAATTCAATGATATGTCATTTATTCAATGATATGTACTCAGACATCCCTCTTTCTCAGTCTTTCGATTTCCCCTCTACAGGCTCCGTGCTGCTTCCTTTCCTTTTTTATGTTTTTTCCCACCTGTCCTCATCTGTTGTACCTTCTGCCTGGCTTGTATTCCTGCATTTTGGACCACATATGCCAAAGCCCAGAAATGGGCTGATCCTGGCAATTACACACACACACACACATTTGAAACATACAAGATTCCAATAAGTTATTAATTTTCCTAGCTTCTTCCCTGTGACAAACATGTAGCCCAAAACAGGGGACTTCTAAGATAGTTTTATAACACTGCACATTTCTGTAGAGATTGAAGGAAATACTGCAGAAAGTATCCTTAGGTCTTGGAATTACATATGGATATTCATAACTTCAATCTAAGTAAATCTTCAGTTAATATTTTTCTTAAATAGGCAGAGCTTTTCCTTGTAGCAGAACTACTGATTTGTATGTGTCTTCCATTAAAAGTTCAGGCCGTCCAAGTTTGATTTTTTTTTCCTTTAAAAAATGTGTTTTTAAAAAATTGGTGATAGGGCTATTGTCCGTCTTTGAGCCAACAATGTAGCTCTTTTAAAAACCAACCTGATCTATTCTTTCACTTCTATTCTATATAAACAGTTATTATAAAGAATTCTTTAAAAGCTCCTAAGGAAGTTTTAGAAATTTCTTGGGGAAAGTGGATGTTTGGTGTTTCTAGAAAGGTTTTTCAACATCCAGGCTTATGCAATTTTTATAGATTGTGGGTATCACACATATTTGTGATTACTTATTACTTTGAGCTTTATGTAGAGGCATTCAGTTTCTGAAGTGACAAGAAAATGAAATCAGTAGGAATCAGACTCTTTTGGTTGAAGTAATAGAGACTTGATTAAGCTACCACAAAAAAGAGGGTTTCTGTTAGGTTAAGATTAGATAGATAGGGTCATAAAAAGAAGACAGAGAAGTTAAAAAGATTTGTCTTCTTAAAAATAAGGTTGACTCCATATTTCTATTACCATTACTGGTAATTGACATAGGTAAAATGCTTTGCAGTTTTCAGAATAACCTCAGGTACCTTCTTTATTTTAATCCTTGCATTCACCTTTCCAGGAAAGAGCTGAAATTCTAATTGAGTTGTGCAAGATTGCTCAATCTCTCAGAAGTTATAGAGCTGGGAATTTTCGCTCCTACATTCTCATACATAGCAAAGCATGTGCTCATTTTACTGTAAAAGATTTTGACCATCTTTCTTTTATTTCTGGAAACCTCTGAAGATCTCTCAAACTGGGTTCTTCATTCCTCTGAGTAACGATTAGCAAAAGACCATTTTCCAACTTTTCCCTCTGCCCTGCCACATCACAAACAAATATGCAGGCCTTTTTAAGAGTTATCTTTTGGGGAAACATATTTGGGATTGATACGGTTTGGCTGTGTCCCTACCCAAAAAGATGAGAATCTTGAATTGTAGTTCCCATAATCCCTATGTGTCATGGGAGAAACCTGGTGGGAGGTAATTGAATCATGGGGGTGGTTAGCCCAATGCTGCTGTTCTCGTGAGTTCTCACAAGTTCTGATGGCTTTATAAGGGGCTTTTCCTCTTTTTGCTTGGCATTTCTTGCTGCATGGTTTTGGCCCGCCATGGGAAGAAGGACATGTTTACTTCTCCTTCCAACATGACTGTAAGTTTCCTGAGGCCTCCCCAGCCCCGCAGAACTGTGAATCAACTAAACCTCTTTCCTTTATAAATTACCGAGTCTTGGGTATGTTTTCATAGCAGCATGAGAACAGACTAATAGGGATTGTAAAAATAAACAGTGTTGGCCCTTCCATATTTACATAGATGCCGCTTAGGAATGGAAACTCCTTAGAGGAGAAAAGACCTTGAAGTTGAGGTTGCATGTCAAAGCATATAGTTGCTACCTAAATTGTACATTTATCTGTGGTAGTTTGGGGTGGGAGTGTTCTCTCAAGGCACGCCTTTGGTACCACCAACGAAAATAATAATAAAGAAGAATTTTATGGAAAATAGACACATTCATGAATTTTGTTGAAATGCAAACAGGACTACACCTACATCCAAGTTGATTCTTTCCCTTAGTCTGGCCTGGGAATGGGAATCTGACCTCTTCTGTTCTTGTGGTTGTGGTCCCTAGTTATTCTCTATTCCATGGGGGGCCCATAGTCAGTGATATTCACACTCATGGAAGTCCAGAGAAACAATGGATCCTAAATAGAAGGCAATATGAGTCCCCACAGATGGTAGTAAGATTCTTTTATAGCTTCAAAGAAGCTCTAGGATGCCACTAATCTCACTATCTTCTCTATCCTGTGGGATTTCTATGTAGGGCTATTCATATTTCCAATGCCTCTGAAATCTATAGTGTACCCAGAAGTAGCCTCTTGGAGCCTGCAACATGGCTTTCATTGCTGCTTTTACTTTCTTTGTCTCAGCACCTAGCTCTTTTGGTTTCTTCTGGAATTTTCATTCTCATAAACATCTTACTATATGAATCCCTGGTAATAAATGTACTTTATAAAGACTGAAATGTGTTATATTCTTGGGCTGTGTAAATATGGCCATGCTCAGGCTATTCATGCCCTTTGTGAAGTTTTTAAGAAAATCTAAGGTTATTTATAAAAACTATGCAAAATATAATATGATTGCTTAAATTAGAAAAAAATTAGATAATGAGGACAAGGAGATAAAATAATAGGTATACCATAAAGTTTGTTTACAAAATTAGGCCCATGGATGCTACAAACTTGCTCACAGGAGACCACTGACTCAGTTTTAAATTTTCCAGCAGCCAACCCAAACAGGAAATGATGATTAGTTTTGTGAGTCACAATTCCACATGATTAAAACCAATCAGGTGTTTGCAATCATTCAGTTATTTCTAATCTAGCTATAAGGCCAGAGTATGGTCATAAAAAGAACCCTGAATAATGTTTTCAACTTACCCCTTGTAATAAACACAAAGGCTTACCTCAAAACATCATCTAAACAGAATAGCATGATGCCAACAGAATCCAATAAAAGCCACTATAACAAGATCAGAGGGCACTGTGAGAAAATCCAGTAATGCCACCCTCTGTGGTATAAGTTGACCCAAAGATAGATTCTCGAGTATCGTGAGGAATGGAGGGAGAGACAATTCTCCATGAACTCACTTTCTTTTCACCAACCCTTTGGGAGACGTTGGGGAGTACAGAAATTGAGGGTGGGCTTCCTGTCAGGTGCGGCTTCTGTGATCATCCCATGTTGCTAATTAGAGGCAAAGTAATTTCTTTTCACATTTCTGCAGTTAAAGATAGGATTGACTTCTCTTCTTGAATGCTAAGGAATCTAACAGGAAGTGAACCAGAAATAGTTGTCTCTTCCCCCTCCTTCAGTGATGAATTGAGAGAGAATCCTCAATTCCCTCCCTCAAAAGGGTAGGGCAGAGATTCTCTTCTCCTTTTGTTGGGGCTTTTTTTTTTTTTTTTTTTGCTTGCCCCCATTGGCATTCCAGGCTGCTGTTTTTTTCCAGCTCCAAGTCTGGGATGTGTGAGATAAAAAGAAACCCCAGAAGATTCACCATTGTGTCATTTCTTGGATCCCAGGTTCTGGAGCCAGTCTGCCTTCTTCTCTCCACTATTCAGAGTCTTCTTGTGTTTTTTTTTCATATACAATATCCAGGGCTTTTAGTTGTATTTAGTGGAAAGAATGGGGAAAAGCATGTCTTCTACATTTTCTTAGAAGCCAAAGCTTTTCAGTTCTGCTTTAATTTCCACATTTGCTTTATATCTTTATTCAGTTGCATTGTAGAGGAAAACATGGTCAAAAATTATGTTGAGACATCAGAAAGCAGAGCAGGAATCCTGGATACGGACATTTGCCTCCTTTTTTTAGACTTGACCCTTCCTTATGTTTTCTTCCTCCAGTTTTGCTTGTGTACCTCTTTATTAAGACTGGGCTGGGTGTAGTGGTTCACGCCTGTAATCCCAGCACTTTGGGAGCCTGAGGCAGGCAGATCACTTGAGGTCAGGAGTTCGAGACCAGTCTGGCCAACATGGTGAAATCTCGTCTCCACTAAAAATACAAAAATTAGCTGGGCGTGGTGGTGGGAGCCTGTAATGCCAGCTACTCAGGAGACTGAGGCAGGAGAATCACTTATACCCAGGAGGCAGAGGTTGCAGTGAGCCGAGATTGTGCCGCTAGGCGACAGAGTGAGACTTTGTCTCAAAAAGAAAAGAAAAGAAAAGAAAAGTGCTTTAACAGAAAGATAAACAGCAAAGCTCAAAAGAGGATCAAGTGGCAGCTTACTTAGATATATTTTTACATTTAAAGGTCTTAAATGGATGACTAGGCTTCATGCTTATTGGACAATCCTAATAGAGATTTTCTGCAATTTCCTTTAGTCACTGTTTTAGCGTATTAATGGAAATAAGTGAAGCCTCAAGGCCTTGTGTTTTCAAGAGTGCTTCTAGAAATATTTTTCTTCTACTTTGAGGCCAATTTCAAGTTTTTGGTGTTTTTTTTTCCCACAGTGAACTTTATGGTAATATCTTCAAGGGGTACATGGGAAAGTTTTCTGAGCTTGGTATTTTTGATAGAAAAATAATAACATCTGTTCCCCGTATCTCAAGCCATCTTTTTTCCCCAATGGTTCCAAGGTTCTAGGTCATGGGACACAAAGAGAACCATTTTAAATACTCACCTTTAAGAGCTTACAGTATTTTTATATTTCGTGCATATTCACAGCTAGCTTGCCTCTGCAAGGTGTCTTAAGCTCTTTCTCATTACTTCCCAGGAAAGTCCTGAGTCTGACCATTAAGTGGGTCATAGCTGCTCTTTCTGTTATTTTTATCTTTTCTTCTTTCACTATCCTTGCTGGAGCAATTTTGAATTTTAGCACCAGCTATGGACCCAATTTCTGTTTGCCCTCTGTGTTTTGATTTTTTATATTTTTTTAGACGGAGTCTCGCTCTGTCGCCCAGGCTGGATTGCAGTGGCGCAATCTCACCTCATTGCAACATCCACCTCCTGGGTTCAAGCGATTCTTGTACCTCAGCCTCCCCAGTAGCTGGGATTACAGGTGCACGCCACCACGCCCAGCTAATTTTTCTATTTTTAGTAGTGACAGGGTCTCACCATGTTGGCCAGGTTGGTCTCGAACTCCTGACCTCAAGTGATCCACCCACCTTGGCCTCCCATAGTGCTGGGATTACAGGTGTGAGTCACCACACCCAGCATAATTTTTGTATTTTTAATAGAGATGGGTTTCGCCATGTTGGCCAGGCTGGTCTCGAACTCCTGGCCTCAAGTGATCTGCCCGCCTTGGCCTCCCAAAGTGCTTGGGTTACAGACGTGAACCACCATGCCTGACCTGTTTTGATCTTTATATTCTCCAGTCATCTTTTCCTAGTAACTGAGGTTTTCTTCTGAGGCTCCTCAGTTACTCCATCCTCTGCATGTTCGCAGCAATTCTACCCTGCAAGGGTTCTGAGCAACATCTGCAGATTTCTCAGCCCTGCCCCTTGCACGCTCCCAATCTCCCTGGACTTCTGAAGACATCCTGCCCCTGAAGATTCTCTGTGGGCAGTAAACCTTCTCACTGTCTGTTAGGAATGTTTGCAGACATCCAAAGTCTGGTCTCTCCTTGGAAAGCTCGTCCATCTCCCCGCAACATCCTTAGGGTTTGGAGCCTTACCCGCTGGGGTCCTGAAATTTCGTCAGTCTCCCGTGCCTCAAGAAGCCTCTGAACCTCAAATCTAGGGACAACTGAAATCTAATGTGAATACAGGCTGGTGCTGATGCAGCCATTCTCTGAACTTGAATTTTGGAAATACTGTGAGAGCTCAGTATTGCTGCCATTGCCAGTTCAAATTACATGGGCACAAAGCGTTTTCATCTGAATCAGGCATCAGCTTATTTCTTTTCAAACACTTCCTGCCATGGACCGTGGAAAGGAAAACAAGGGACTTCTTGCTCATTTACGTTGTTTGGATTCCCTACTGCCCCTCTCCAAGAGAGAAAGACCAAGATAAGGCTTTCTGCCAGGTACGGGGTCCTTTAAGTGATCGTGTTATAAAAAGCAGATAAAATATCGGCACAGCTGAACTAGTGATCTTCCTTCAGCCTGTGTTGACAGTCTACATTTCTTTTATGGCTTTTCTTAATTTGATAGTTGCTTGTAGTATTAATTAAGAGGAGGGAAATGGACTTTTGCAGTGAGATTTAGTTGTGTAGGTATGATAATCAGACATGTTTCTGATTATCATCTAAAACAGAGTAGCACACTTGATGCATGTTCTTGTTCCCCCATCATTTTGTACCTTCTCTTTTTGTTCTCTGCATCCTTCTCTCAGGCCCCTCATTTGCTTCCCTCCCCTCACCAATGTCCTAGGCATCCTGTTCCCTGCAGATTTCTTGTGCCTGTACTCCCAAACATCCTCCTATCTTCCCCTCCTGTCTCTTTCAAGAGTCCTGGAAGTTTACAATAATTTATTTTATAATTATAAATTGTAAATTTCTTTTGTTTTTCTTTCCAGGACTCTATTGGACCAATTAAAATAAAGCTTCCTTTTTTTTGTTTTAATTTCAACTTTTACTTTACCTGCGGGGGTACATGTGCAAGTTTGTTATATGGGTATATTGCCTGATGCTGAGGTTTGGGCTACTGTTAAATCTGTCACCTAGGTAGCAAGGCATAGTATTCAGTAGGTAGTTTTTCAACCCTTTCTCCTCCATTCTTTCCACCTCTAGTTGTCCACAGCATCTATTGTTTCCTTCTTTAAGTTTGTGTTTACCCAGTGTTTAGCTCCCACTTATAAGTGGAATTGTGCAGTATTTGATTTTCTTTTTATGCCTTAATTCACTTAGGATGATGACCTTCAGTTGCATCCACGTTGCTGCAAAAGACACAATTTCATTCTTTTTTATGGCTGCAAAGTATTCCAGGGTGTATATGTAACACATTTTCTGTATTGAATCCACTGTTGATAGGCACCTAGGTTGTTTATATGTCTTTGCTCTCATGAATACTGCTGTGATGGACATACGAGTATACGTATCTTTTTGGTAGAATGATTGGGTTTCCTTTGCGTATATACCCAGTAATGGAATTGCTGGGTTGACTGGTAGTTCTGTTTTTACCACTTTGAGAAATGTCCAAACTGCTTTCCAAAGTGGCTGAACTAATTTACATTCCCACGAACCGTGTAAAAGCATTCTCTTTTCTCTGCATCCTGGCCAACATCTGTTATTTTTTTACTTTTTAATAATAGCCATTATGACTGCTATGAGATGGTATCTTATAGTGCTTTAGATGTGCATTTCTCTGAAACAATGTTTTAGTCCATTATATGAAACAAAATGGAAACTGATAACTCCTTTTTTAAATTAGAACATGCTGTATAGTATCTTATGAATTTCCACCATCTTTGTGATACACGTAGAGGCTGAGGCAGGTGGATCACCTGAGGTCAGGAGTTGAAGACCAGCCTGCCAAAATGGTGAAACTCTGTCTCTACTAAAAATACAAAAATTAGCCAGGTGTGGTGGCACATGGTTGTAGTCCCAGCTGTGAGAATCGCTAGAGCCCAGAGGTGGTGGTTGTGGTGAGCCAAGATCACCTCACTACACTCCAGCCTGGGTGACAGAGTAAGACTCTGTCTGAAAAAAAAACAAACCACCACCACCACCACCAACAACAACAAATGAAAAAAGGAAACAGAATTGGGATGACACTGGATAAGAGCAAAGGCCAAGTGACTTCTCTGAGGTCACAATGCTTCTAAGCTTGGTAGTGTTGTCACAATGTATGTGGCTTCATAACTCTAATAATAGTAGCAAGTAGAGAAATAGCCAAAACAGTATAACCAATTCCAGTTACCTGAATGGAGCTTTGGGAAAGTATAAATAATCTAAGTTCAAAATTGACTTTTTTTTACCATAATGGTTGATGTGGACTCAAAAATATTTGCTGGAATTTAATTTCTTCCTTTCTTCTCTTTTTTTTCTCCCTTTCCCTATGGACCAATAGTAGAATTACCAAAAGTAGGAAGCCAAAAAATAAAAAATAAAAAAAGACAATCACAGACAATCTACAACATATGCTAAGCCCAAATCATTAGAAATTGGTTTCTTATAAATATATTAATAGATAAAATCTCCCTTTCTGCTCCCATGTTCTGACTCTGCTATTGCCATGCAATTGTCTGTGAAGTTTGATGGGTGCCAAGTCTGTGGGTGCTCAGACAAGGTAATTTAGCATATAAGTGCTTTATCATACTGAATACAACTTGATTCCACTACCTGCTAGAAGAGTCACAGATGGTCAGAAAGGAACTTTTGACATGAATTGATATTCTCATTCAAGTCAAATCCAAACAAATCAGAGCCCACTTCATAGCTATTTATCTTCAGTGTGTCCTGTGTGGCATAATGGAGCCCTGGGGTCTTACCTACCTGATCCCCAGTAGTAGTGTGGTGTGGAGGAGGGCTAGCAGTAAGGGCAAGCTATGGAACGTGTGAGCCAATCATTTTCTCTTGCTCTTTTTTCCTTTGTATTCCCAGTTGCCAGGATCTTCAGAGGGAGATTTCCATTCTCCAGGAGCAGATCTCTCATCTGCAGTTCGTGATTCACTCCCAACATCAGAACCTGCGCAGTGTCATCCAGAAGGTCAGTTTAATCAACTGTATTTATCTGGTAAACAATATGTTTATGGTGTGGAGCCCAAATATGAGTGGCTTGACTGGACTTTCGAAGCAATGAGATTTCTCTTCCTACTGACATATCCTTTTTTGTTTCTCATGCAATATGGCTCTGTTTCCAATGACCTCTCTTGTTTGTAACACCAACACCTGTAATACTGTCAATGAAGATAGCTTGGAAAATTATATGTAACTATTTTTTAGATGTTTCGGTGATTTTCTAAAAGTATTCTGAGCCAAATAATGTACACTGGTCTTTAGACAATTTCACAGGTCAGGAGATTCAGCCCTTCCTTGAGCATGAAATGATCTATTTATATAACCTCATAATTTATTTAGGAGATGATTTAGGGTACCGGTGTAGCCTGGCCCTTCTTCTCTGGGAGCAGCCTGACAGGTGGCAAAGTAGAGGCAACTGTGGTAGCAGCCAGCTAGATGGTGGAGTGTGTATTTAAAATCTACTTCAAGATATGCATTGATCTGGTTTTGGGGGTCTGTTTTAAAATTTAAAATCAGACTTCTATTCAATTACTTTACTACCAAATAGAAGTCCTCCCAAATAACTCCAGAGCCTTCCTGACACAGATACAGCATTTGTGCTTGCTTGGCTATGACCTCACTAAAAGGCCAGATAATTGAGTAGTGGAATTTGAGAGCCAGGAGGGACTTTGGGCGCACCCCACACCCTCTTTTTATAGAGCAGTTTAATGACAGCTAGTCGTGCCAAAGTTGGTCTTAGAATCCATGTGTCCCCTCTCTTCTTTCACCGCTTTGAATCTCGTCACCCCACCTCCTGACTCCACATTGCCTCTTGGCAAAGCAGGTTCACCTTATTATGCTGCTGCTTGACAAATCTCTACCGCAGGGAGCCTCTGCACACCAGGCAGTGGCCTTGCATCCTGTCCACCAGCAGCTGCATCTGCAGGATGAGAACATCAAGTTGCTGAGACGCAGAAGGGTGGCCAGTGCTGCTTTCATAGGATGCACTCCTGCTGAACTTGGTTTAAACAGGTTATCCAAAGATTAAAGCGAATCACGGCACCAGCTGAGGGCTTTCAGCCCCAGGTGTCAATTTGGCCTGCTACTTTCTGTTGCCTGCTGAGTCTGCTAATGCTGTGGGATTTAATTTTTTTTAAATTTGATGAACATCTTTTGACTTCAGAAATCCATACAATTTCTGACTTAAGTAACTATTTCCTGTGGTCTGACAAGGTTTTTCCTATTGTGTTTTCTAATTATTAGATGGAAGGATTAAAAAATAATTTAAAAGAACAAGACAAAAGAATTGAAAATCTCAAAGAAAAGGTTAACATACTTGAAGCCCAGGTAAGGAGGGAACCTATCTTACATTTTGTTGTGAAGGTGTTAGTGTGCATGTGTGCGTGTGTGTGTGTATCTGTGCATGCAAGGGTATCAGTATCAGTGAGCCTATGTATGAAAGTATGCAATTGTATGCCTGTATAACACTACTAGTATTTCTGTTTGGGAGCGGGCGTGTGAGTGTCTGTGTGATTGTGTGTGCTTTGTCTATGTCTAAGTGTATGTGCATGTGTCTCTGTGTGTATCCAAGTGTCATTTTGTGAGTGTGTCTGTGCATATTCTATGCGTAAGAAATTAGCGCTATGGAAAAAAGGATGGACAATTTAATGATTGTTAAATTATGAAGTGTTTAAAAGATTGTATTATGTTATTAAATTATTAGCATTATTAATGTTAAATATTAAATAAATATTATTAAATTATTATTAAAAGTTCATTCAGATTTTCCAGAATATTCGCTGTAATGGAGAGACAGATGATAACCTCTCTTGATATGGGCTGGAATCAGAGGCTTGCTCAAGTACACTCTTGTGTAAATTTCACTCTAGTCAGATGGCCAGGCTTCCTGTCTCCTGCCTTTGTTAGTACACATAATCCTTTCCTGGCTTGAGATGTCCTCTTTCCTCCTTTCTTCATTCGTATCCATCCTGGCCTCCCAGCTTTGCCTCCAGGATTACCTGCTTCTAGAAGCCTGTTATAATTGTCTTGCTTTTCAGTGTTTTAAAACTGAGCACAATATATCCTAATGTCCTGGGATGAGACATGCTTTTCTTCCCTCCCACTCACTCCCCCTTTCCTCAGGACCCCTGTATTAGTCTGTTCTCAGGCTGCTAATAAAGACATACCCAAGACTGGGTAACTTATAAAGAAAAAGAGGTTTAGTGGACTCACAGTTCCACATGGCTGGGGAGTCTTCACAATCATGGCATGGCGGAAGGTGGAAGCCATGGCTTGCGTAGCAGCAGGCAAGAGAAGTGTCAGTAGGGGAAATGCCAGATGCTTATAAAACCATCAGATCTTGTGAGAACTCACTCACTATCATGAGAACAGCATGGGGGAAACTGCCGCCATGATTCAATGATCTCCACCTGGCCCTGCCCTTGACACGTGAGGATTATTACAATTCAAGGTGAGATTTGGGTGAGGACACAGAGCCAAACCATATCAATCCCTTTGCTGGCACTCAGCTGCCGTCCTCGGCTGGCGATGCCGCTGCCTTGCAGGAAGTGCAGTGAAGTCCCTGCCAAGGTTGGAGTTCCTCTGAAGACCCCACAGCACTTCCACCTCACTCCGTTTCTTGCCGTGTCTCTGCTTCTGTCTCTGTCAAATGGCTCATCACCCACTGCCTGGAGCTGGGGACCTGTTCTCCTCCATCCCTCAGTATTTTGATTTTCTGCTAATTGTCACCTGCCAATGTTAATGTTGCCCAGTCCTGTGGACTGTGGAGATGTTCTGACTTCCCACTGGAGGCCTTATAATCTTTTGGAACTGTTCCTTCCACTACCATGTTCTTTCCGCTTTCCCCAAACAGAAGATAATCCTAATAATAGTTTTTTACATGTTAATTTTTGTAGCCTCATTTTCCATTTCTACCTTCCCAGCAGACAACTGTTCTCTTTTGGTTTTGAGGATAGACCTCACTGAAGCTCACACTCTCCTTAGACTCTCGCCCTCTTCAGGCTGTATGGGACTGATTAACACACTGCTCTCAGCTCTGTGCAGCTAAAAATGCCTTGATTGTGGAATAATTGGCTCAAAACTAGTGTTCACTCAAGTGCCCAGTAATAGCTGGCTAATTTATATCAGCGGACCTTCAGATTATGTGATTCGTGTCACAGTGAAGCCTCCTTGTATGAAATGTTCTCTAAAGACATTTCTTCACAGCCTTTCTTAGTGGCTTTTTGGCAAATGTTACTTGATAAAATATTTTTTCTTATATTATTACATATAGCAATATATTATATATTTCATATATATATATTTTTAAACAGGGTCTCACTCTGTCACTTAGGCTGGAGTGCAGTGGCATGATCTCGGCTCACAGCAACCTCTGCCTCCTAGGTTCAAGCGATTCTCCTACCTCAGCCTCCCGAGTAGCTGGGATTACAGGTGCACACCATGTCACCTGGCTAATTTTTGTATTTTTAGGGGAGATGGGTTTACACCACGTTGGCCAGGCTGGTCTCAAACTCCTGACCTCAAGCGATCTGCCCACCTTGGCCTCCCAAGGTGCTGGGATTACAGACATGAGCCACCATGCCTGGCCTATTTCTTGTATTTTTTATGTAACTAACATTCATTTATTCCATATAAGTTGGGACATAATGGATAAGCAACTAGAACAAGAAAATCACTGATAAAAGTACCATCCCTGAATACTAAATCAGCATAGTTGGGTATATCTATGTTTTGTGGGAATCTATGTGCCTGTTATATACCTGTGTGTACATACTAACTATAGAATATATATGGCACTGCACTGTGCCTATTGAATTTTCGTTTTTAAACTTTCATTCATTTTATTCATTTTTCCACATCACTAATTATGTAATTACTTCTACACTTAATTATTGAGTGGCTACTACGATATAGGCACTAAATTCCGGAAAACAATGTTGAACAAAATAGACATGAGTCCTGCTCCCTGGAACTTACTGGCTAGTGAGTGAATTTCTGGACTAAATTCTTATTGAAACTGTTCCAACAGCAAATCAGCCTATTTTGACTCCAATAGCTTACTGCTTTAATTATTGTACATCTGTAATATGTTTTATGGAGAGGTTGTTTTAGGGTTGGCATCATTCTCAGATCTTTCACTTCATATGGTTCTGGGCTCTGCTCATATCTAATTAAGTGCCCATTCTTGTCACAAAGTCAAGGTGTCAGTGGTACTACTGCTTCTAATTCAATTTTGTGTTCTTTAGTTATGCCTATTTATTTATATTGTTCCCAATGAGGATTTTATCTTCCTAAATAAACTGACAACTTAACCCAGATACTGTACATTATCCAGTTGGCCTGTTGGTTAAACAGTTAGACAAGGAAGATGTATTTGTTTCCATTGTACTCTGTTTGTATATTCCAAAAGTTAGCAAATAATTACTGACTATTCAGCAATTATGCCACAGAAATAGATGTGTGTCCCTCTCCTTTCATGGAAATTTCTTGGTTTGTGGCAGACTCTCTACAGTAATGCGACAGAACCTCTCAGTGTTGTCTTAGATTCTCTGTATGTAGCTCAACCCAAGCCAGTGTTTTCTTTTTTTCTTTTCTTTTCTTTTCTTTTCTTTTCTTTTCTTTTTCTTTTTTTTTTTTTTGAGACAGAGTCTCACTTTGTCACCCAGGCTGGAGTGCAGTGGCATGATCTCATAATCTCGGCTCACTGCAGCCTCCGCCTTCCGGGTTCAAGCAATTCTCCTACCTCACACTCCCAAATAGATGGGATTACAAGTGCCCACCACCACGCCTGACTAATTTTTGTTTTTAGTGGAGACAAGGTTTCACCATGTTGGCCAGGCTGGTCTAGAACTCCTGAATTCAGGTGATCCGCTTGTCTTGGCCTCCCATGGTGCTGGGATTATAGGTGTGAGCCATTGTGCCCAGACTCAAGCCAGTGTTTTCTAACACTTGTATAAAAAAAGGCTTCCAATAATAACAGTATCTGAGGAGTGACTTTATGTTCTCAATATTTATTTTCTTCAATAGGTAAATCTTTCCTTCACAGCAATGGATGTTATTTGCCCATCTGAGCTTTAAAAAGTCCAAGCCATATTTACTTACTCATTCAACAGATTTTTTGTGTGTTTATGGTGTGTCAGGAAATGTTCTAAGTGCTGGGTGTATGGCCATGAATGTGACAGATTGTCCCTGACTTCATCTTACTTATACTTTGAGGAAACAGACAATAAATACATAAACAAGCAAGTTTACAGCTTGCTCAGGAAGGGCCAAGTTCTCTGAGGACGAGTGGAAGAGTGTGGGGAGTCATAGAGCAACAGGGATTAGGGAGGGCATCTCTGAGCATGTGATGTTGGACCAGGTATCCAAATACCTAAATACAGTGACTTTGAGCCATAGTGATTCCATTTATTTTATTTTATTTTTATTTTGTTATATGTTTTTTAGGGACAGGGTCTCACTCTGTTGCCTAGGCTAGAGTGCTGTGGCGTGATCATGACTCACTACAGCCTCAACTTCCCAGGCTCAAGCAATCCTCCCACCTCAGCCTTCTGTGTAGCTGGGAATACAGGCGCACACCACCATGCCTGGCTAATTAAAAAAAAAAAAAAAAAAAAATTGTAGAGACAGAGTTTCACTGTGTTGCCAGAGCTAGTTTCAAACTCCTGGGCTCAAGTGATCCTCCTGCCTTGGCCTCCCAAAGTGCTGGGATTACAAGTGTGAACCACTTCATCTAGCCTCATAGTGAATACATTTCTATCCTATTCCTGGTGAATGGCTTGTTATAAAGCTTTTAAACTAGAATAAAATGTGCAGGAGTACACTGTCTTGCACTGCAAATTTAAGGCCACTGCCCATTTTGGAATTCCTGAAATAACAGAAGGGACTTATTCAGTTTATGAAAAATGATCATCAGAGCTTGAACAACCCTTTAAACACATCGACTTTTTAAACCATAAAGACAGCACCACTTTCTCATTCATGCTAAAATCATTTGTCTCTGTTTAGTCATGCTACATATTTTGTTTTCTTTAATCCTCAAAGCTGCTCCAAGAGAGCTATTATTGACTACATTTTGCAAGTGACAAAACTGAGGGTCTGAGAAGTGAAGCAATTTGTTTAAAATCACTCAGGGAGCAGGTGGCAGAACCTGCATTTGAGTCTGCTTAACTTTGCAGCACATGCCTGCCCATCAATATCTGCCTATCTCTGTATCTGGGTGATATGGTTTGGCTGTGTCTTCACCCAAAGCTCATCTTGAATTGTAGCTCCCATAATTCCCACGTGTTGTGGGAGGGACCTGGTGGGAGATCTTTGAATCCTGGGGATAGTTTCCTCCATACTGTTCTCGTGGTAGTGAATAAGTCTCATGAGATCTGATGGTTGTTTTAAGGAGAAACCCCTTTTGCTTGGTTCTCATTCTTTATTGCCTGCCTCCATGTAAGATGTGTCTTTGCATCTCCTTTCCCTTCTGGCCGTGATTATGAGGCTTCCCCAGCCATGTGGAACTGTGAGTCCATTAAACCTCTTTCCTTTATAAATTACCCAGTCTTGGGTACATCTTTATTAGCAGTGTCAGTACAGGCTAATACACTGGGTGATTAAATGTGTGTGTGTGTGTGTGTGTTGTGTGTGTGTGTGTGCGTATACATGTTTGTGAAATATATATGTGTAGCCAATATATTTTTAAACACATGGTTACAACATTAAGTTTGTGTAATCTTTTACATTGATTTTAGTCATTGTCACAGTTACTATATTAAATATTTTCTATTTTACTTCTAGCTTTCAAGTAATGGAAATACATCCTTTTTTCCTGTGTTGGTCTTTCTATCCTAGCAGTTTTTTTCCCCTCCCTATAGGCAATAACATTGACTCATATAACCCTATCTTTTAAAAAATCTTTAATTCTTCTTAACCAGTTTTAAATATCACCAGAAAATTTCTGCTTAACTCTACCAAAATTATTTACTTTCTTTCTGTTTTTGCATATCTTTCATCATCTTAATTTACAGCTCTGACACTCATCTTATAGTTATTGCATTTCTAGTTTCTTCACTAAGGACCTGCTCCTTAGGAAATGCATTTTCAGAAATTACTGCATTTTCTAAACTTTGAAGATTACCCTACTCTATATAAGCACCATCATCCTTAAAATTTAATTCTGGAGTGTGTTGCTAAAATATTAAGTATGCAAAAAATTATATTCTTTTTGAAAACTATTTCAATAAACTATCCTTAGATGGAACCATAATAATGGCAGGCATATTCTGGCCAGTGATTTGTAGTTTTTAAATAAAACTCATGCATATACTGTCCTAGTTAAAGGAAAAATCAGAAAAGTCTATGAATCAAGACTAAATGCCTAAATCTGGTAGATGAAACAAATCAGCATGGAATTTAAAATAAATTAAAGAGAGTCTAACATAATAACTCTTATGCTTTTATATTATTTGGTACTGAATTGGTTGAGAAACTGGGAGTTTATTCTGGGGAAAACCTAAGTAGCTTATACCTAATTGACCAGTCACAGAATATTTTCATTTCAATGGTGCTTGTCATCAAGAGACTGCATTTCAAATTGCTTTGTCAAGTGTAAAGTACTATAAAGAGGGACTTTTTTCTAGGCACATGCTTGGCCTATAATATGTGCCTGCCCTTGTTTGGAGTGTATAATAGATTTATATTCATTACATGAGGAAATCTTCACCATCAATTGATCAAATCTGAAGTACATTTCCCGGGTGAAACTTAGCTTCACTCTTGAAATTTCACAGTGAAATGATGACTGCATGTGAAGATACTGGCTCCATCTTTGAGTTATTATTCATGATAAATGCTGGGAGCTAAGAAGGGGCATAGTCCAAGGCTGACTCTAAACAATTGACTTACTCCAAACCATCAGGTGGGATTTCAGAAAATACCTTGTAGGCCAGATGCAGTGGCTCTCACCTGTAATCTCAGCACTTTGGGAGGCTGAGGTGGGCGGATCACTTGAAGCCAGGAGTTCAAGAGTAGACTGGCCAACATGGTGAAACCCTGTCTCTACTAAAAAAAAAAAATACAAAAATTGGCCAGGTGTGGTAGCACATGCCTGTAATCCTAGCTACTCGGGAGGCTGAGGCAGGAGAATCTCTTGAACCCAGGAGATGGAGGTGGAGGTTGCAGTGAGCCATTGATGGCTATAATGGGCCATCTGGAGGGGCTATTGCCATCTCACTGGCTGCAGCAGGGAGGTGTGGCAAGGGCTGCATTCTCTTTGGAGCCCACAAGAGCCCCATGCCTGCTGGGCACAGCTGTAGCTGCTTGAACTGTGGCTGCAGACTCAGGAGTCCCTGCACTCCTGGCAGCCCTGGAAGGCCCCCTTTGCCCTTGCAGGCTCTGAAGTGCCTGCTCCCACTGCCTGGCTTCTTCCTGCTGTTGGCACCCTCCCCAGTTTTGGAGCAAAGTTGGGGCCAAGCCTGGGCACTGTCACAGCTCAGCCGGGTATGTACATGTTTGGGTCAGCGCTGACATGCCAACCCCCTTCTGCCTCAACCCCCTCTGGACTTTGGGCACCAATAAGCATGGGAAGGAAGCCAAGGGGGTGCTGAGGGCAGTTTGCTGCTGGCCTGAAGGTGCCCCTTGGCACAAACAGCCTAAGTGCTATGAACCACAGCAGAAGGCAGACAGGCTCCTGGGCAGAAGGGGACAGGTCCCAGTGAGTCCCCACCTCCAGGACAGGGAGGGTCTAAAGGCTGGAGGCCAGGCTGCCAGTCCTATGGACTGGAGTAAGAACTTGTGTTGCCTTTTCGGGGCCCACTCATGGATGCCCATGGAGGAATCAGCACATACTTCCTTCCCCTCGGAGGCCATACAAGCCCCAGGCTTAGCCAGAGCTGGGCAGACATTGGGATGACCAGCTGCAGAGAGGAGCTACACTCCTGGGCCTCCTCTCTGCTGAGACTCAAGCAGATATTGGGACAACCTGCCTGCAGAGAGGAGCCACTCACTCTAGGGCTTCCCCTCTGATGAGAGCCGCACAGACGATAGGGCAGTCAGCTGTAGAGAGGAGCTACCCTCTCTGTTGATAGCTGAACACTTGGGATTACTTGCCTAGCAGAGAGGAGCTACCTTCTCTGCTGGGAGCTGGACACTTGTCAGGACACCCTGGCTGTGGAAAGGAGCTGCCACCTGCAGGTTTCCTCTGAGCTGCTCAATAAACCTCCTCTTTGTCTTGGTCACGCTCCACTTGTCTGTGTACCTCATTCTTCCTGGTTGCTGGACAAGAACTCAGGACCCACTGGATGCCTGGGCTAAAAGAGCTATAACACAAACAGGGCTGAGACATGCCCCTTGCTCTCCATGTTGCTGGCAAAGAGAAGGAAAAAAGAGCTGTGGCCCTTTGGGCAGCCCAGACCTGGGAGCTCCCTGAGCCAGGGTTGTGACTCTCTTTGGGGCCTTGCGGTTCCTGGCATCTCCAAGCTTCTAGATGCCACCGTGTACCCCAGTGCCGGCTGTGGAAGCTGCTTGTGGTGCACCTGGTCTGGCTGCAGCCTCGCAGAGCCAGCACCTATGCCAGTGCCTGGCGCTGTGTGCCCCACTGCAGCAGCCGGCATGTTTGACTGTGCACAGTGGCTGGACCCCACGCTTGCTCAAACACCCCTCACGATTTCACACCTGACTCGCCCTTGATAGGCCTGAGACCTAGGCCAGTAGCGTGCAGCCTGCCAAACTGAGTGGACAAAATGATCCCAACGGACCCAAGTAAAACTTTGGCAAAGGCGCCGCTGGCCTCAAAGGTTTCCGGCCAGAAAAAATTACACCCTGTAACACTGAGATTGCACCACTGCACTCCAGCCTGGGTGACAGAGTGAGACCCTGTCTCAAAAAAAAAAAAAAAAAAAAAAAAAAAAAAAAAGAAAGAAAAGAAAAGAAAAGAAAAAGAAAAAGAAAAAGAAAAATACCTTTTAAACTGTAATTACATGACTCTCTACGTCTGTGTTCCTAGAAAGGGAAGGGAGCTGGTGTGCTGCTGTTCATCACCTGTCATCGTTCCACCCAGCTACCTTTTGGTCCCAGACACTTTTATATGGGTGTGTCCTTTAAAGACCCCTGACCCGACAGTGCAACCCACTGGCAACTCCGCATTGCTCATGATCCTTCACTGTTTTAAGTCTCACTTTCCAGATCTGGGAAGTGAAATTGCTCGCTTGACTATGTTGTAGAGAAAACACTGGCTCTGGACGGGAGGACACAGCTTGGCATTGAGCTCTGCATGAATAGGATGTGGGGCACTGGAAGTCTTTGGAATTCAATTTGTAGTTATAAAAATAGTACTTGAGGCTGAGCACGGTGGCTCACACCTACAATCCCAGCACTTTGGGAGGCTGAGACAGGTGGATCAGTCAAGTCCAAGAGTTTAAGACCAGTGTGAACAACATGGTGAAACCTGTCTCTACCAAAAATACAAAAATTAGCCAGGCATAGTGGCGCTTACCTGTGGTCCCAACTATTCGGAAGACTGAGTGGGAGGCAGGTTGGAGCTCAGGAAGTGGAGGTTGAAGTGAGCTGAGATAGTGCCACTGTATCCAGCCTGGGTGACGGAGCCAGATGGTGCCTAAAAACAAATAAAAAAAGGCACTTGGACTAGAAAATCATAACCAACTGCCTTTACGTCTTAAAATCTGTGCCAGGCACTAGTTGAGCACTTGACATATTTTTTATCTCATTTCAAATCTGTGAAGAAGGTGTTATTATTATTATATCTGTAATACAGTTGAGGAAATTAGGCACAGAGAGGTTAAGTAACCTAAATGAGGTCACATAACCAGTGAGTGACCGTGCTAGGATTTGTGCGTGAGAACTTGTGCTCTAACCATTACTCCTGTTCTTAGCTGTTGCATGAACTCCCAGAATTATGAGAGTGATTCCAGATGTAAAATATTATGTTCATACGACACTTGTTTCTTCCAACAATTTACACAAAGTAGGCAGTACGTGTATCATTTACCGCTAGTATAGATATGAAGAAACTAAGGCTTCATAAGAAAATTGAGGCTATAGAGGCCATGAACTTACATTAATAGTAAAGAGCAGATGGGACCTATTTTCATGGGGTTTATAATCAAGAGATTGCAAAAGGAAGACGAACATGTGATCGATATTATGGGTATCTTTAACAAGGTTCCCTAAAAGTTCTTTTCATTTGTCTGTATTTTTAAAACTCAGTAAAATAAAATATAGATCCTTCAGCTGTTGAATTTCAGATGCTAAATCAGAATACTATATTTTAGTCACTTTGTAAATTATACATTTTCAGGGAGTATCTGCATCTTCAGAGATAATATTTAGTGACTTTCAGCTGTCTATTTTCTTTGTTCTATAGTATAACTGCAATAACAAACTTACTGCCAAGGAGTGAGGCAGGTGTTGGGTTGAATAGAAGCATTCAGGGTGTAGCTAATAAATGTGTTAGTTACTTGATGTCTGCATTTTTTTCAATTTTAGAATAAAGAACTAAAATCCCAGGTAGCGCTTTCATCTGAAACTCCTAGGACAAAGGTATCTAAGGCTGTCTCTACAAGGTAAGGTCTTTGTCTTCTTCCACCCCGTCTTCACAACCTATATTGAACATGTTTGACATTCAACCCACTGAAGAAAGATTCCAGTATGTCACTACTTATGTAATCATTTGTTTACTGTCTGTCCCTCAGTTTCTGTTCAGAACTGTGTTAATCTTATTCATCATTTAATCCTCAAAGCCTAACGCAGAAATACTAAATAAATTAATGAACAAATTTAGATATCTCTTTTTTCTTCTTTGCCCCAAAACAAGCCCAATCTCAACTCCAACACCTAGACATTATAGATCATCTCCTTTATTGTCTTTCCTCTTCTGTTGCTCTATTTTTATGCCATTGATGGACATTTTAATCTTTAATTGTTGGCATTTATTGAAACTGCTATGTTGTCAACTGTAATAAATTATTAATATAAATATCACCAGGGCAAGAATAGTTCTTTTTAATTTCCTGCATTGCTAAGGACAAGGTTCTTCAACAACTATCTAATAATGAATGATTTCAAGTGATGATGACAACCTGTTAAAGAAATTGAAATGATGGTTGAAACCAACTAAGTCATTTTTTTAAGTTAAATTTTTGTTGTGGTTGTTGGCAGAATCAGAATCTGGGCTCAAATCTCATTTCCACAAACCCCATGAAATTATCATTTAAAAGAAAACATAGTTTCTAATTACATGTATCATTTAAAAAGTGATTAAAAACTTCCTCTTCTAGCAACTTTTGAATTTCCCAAGCTAGTCTCTCTTGGGAAGAATCTCATTTTCTAAAACTCTCTTCAGCCCAGTGCCAGAGGTGGAAAAAATCAGACCCACTGTGATTAGCATCAGTCTAGGAATGCAGGAAGATTCTTCTCTCTCTTTAAAACTGTCTGAAACAGTATTTCATTTTGCTAATGATGTACGTAATTAGAGACTAGAAATGAAACTATTAGGATTCAAGTCCTCTAAAATCTTTTGGCCTACAGATGCTTGTTATAAGCTTTTTGGCCACTAGCCCTGCAACTTCTAGGAAAGAAAAGAAATGGAGCCCCAGAGGTTTCCCAGGAGGAGATGAAATGCCTACATTTCAGAAACAGGGAGAGTGGAGTCACTTCAGTTGGGGAAGATGTGAAAGGTTTGGACTAGGAGAGCAAGCGTGACATTCCAAGGGAAGGAAGGATGGCTAATATTTTGCTGCCTTCCATCTGTACCATTCCCATTGGAGTGGTGAAGCACTATGGCCAATCATAGCTGCTTGGACCTGGAGGTAATGGGGCCAGAATGGAGCAGATAAAGAAACAGCTGGTTATCTTCATATGGTAACTACTCTAGTATTGAATGCTGGCACTCTGGCTGGTATATAGGGGTCATGTTGTAGAGAATGACTTCTTTTGCCAACTCTTTAGCTACAGCTATTAATTAGCATTTAACTAATTAATAGTTAAAGGTTTACTGTTCTTTTTCTTCTCCCTGTGACTTGGGAAAGGCCAAATGGGGGAAATTTCCTAACTGCAGTGGTGAAACGAGACTGAATGGCCCCTTTGTTCTGTGATTTTTGATAGAAATTCTTGTGTCAATGATATAAAGCAGCAGTCTCCGACCTTTTAGGCACCAGGGCCCAGTTTCATGGAAGACAGTTTTTCCATGGACCAGGGTGGAGAGGATGGTTTTGGGGTGCCTCCAGTGCATTACATTGATTTCTATTTTTATTACATTGTAATATATAATAAAATAATTATAAACTCACTGTAATGTAGAATCAGTGGGAGCCCTGAGCTTGTTTTCCTGCAACTGGCTGGTCCTATCCGGGGGTGAGACAGATATTCAGGCATTAGATTCTCATAAGAAGTGTGCAACCTAGATCCATCACATGCACAGTTCACAATGGGGTTCGCGCACCTATGAGACTCTAATGCCATTGCTGATCTGACAGGAGGTGAGCTCAGGAGGTAATGTGAGCGATAGGGAGTGGCTGTAAATACAGATGAAGCTTTGCTCTCTTGCCCACTACTCACTTCCTGCTGTGTAGTCCCATGCCTAACAGGCCATAGAGTGGTACCAGTCCCTGGCCCAGGGGCTGGGCACCCCTGATATAAAGGCAGGACCCACATTTGCAGAATAAAATATGGCCCATTGGTTGCTTGAAAAATGTAAGTGGTAGTTTGGTTTTGTAAATCTGGCTTTACAAATATACAATGGAATTAACTCTAGAGAGAGATTTGAGTATAAAGATAACTGTTAAGACTGAAATTAGAAAATTATGTACACATAAAACTTATAGACAAATAGTATTGTGGTAGTTGAGTATGGTGGTCCAGCCATGATCACTAGAGTTTAACATTCTGCATTTTGATCATCATGTTGTCTTTTCTACAGTGAATTGAAGACCGAAGGTGTTTCCCCTTATTTAATGTTGATTAGGTTACGGAAATGAACTGGCTGGCTGAAGATCTGATTTAGAAAGACTGCGTGAGTCTTATTTATTCTCTGAAACACAGCACAAATTTCATGTTAAAATGGCACAATGCCATTATTTAAATGGAACTTATTATATACCAATGGCTTTGCAAGAAGATGACATTTCAGAAAATCAAACAAATATATATTTAACGGATGGACTCTTCAAAACTTACCAAGTAGGTGAAGAAACCAGGTGCCTTCCCGTGATGGAAGACGGATTCTGCTTTAAATTAAAAAAACACAAATCTGAATCTTGTTTTCAGATTTTTTTCTACGGGGACTGTTTTAAGGTTATCAACTCTGACTTTTTTGATAGTGGTTTTTAAGAGTATAAATAGAAGGGAGAGTATATATGTATGAATGAACATACATTTCCTGCATATATATGTATGAAGGGCATATATATGTATGAATGAGCATACATATTTGAAAACTGACTTTTGGATGATAAGAAAAATCTTACAGTGACATGAGTTCATCTCCTGATCCATTGTTTCTTGGAGAATTATACTCAACTGAATTACGGACAGGAGAAAGAGTGGATTTCTTTTAGCTAATTCCCCAACCCATATGCCCCTCTGAAGTTGAGAGTCATGGCTGCCTCACCACACATCAGAGAATGACTGTTCTTCGGTAGTTCTGGGATTAAAAATTGGTTTCTAGAGGTAACCTGTACACATAAACACACAGGGATGCACATGGCGTCCTCTACCTTTGTGACTAACTTTCTTCTTGATATTTATTAATAGTATCTAAATAAAGTATGGGGGGGTAGAAAAATAATGCTGTTAGCCCATACTTCCATGAAAACATTTATTATAGGCTCAAAGGAATAATGACTGCTGTCTGCAGCCAGAAAGAATCTGAATTCATGAATTGGAATGATAGATCTCGTGTTTTTGTGAAAGTTTGCTTAAATTCTGATACATGCCTTCTTTGTAGGTGGAGTTTGTGATTGCAGTGAATAGACCAAATCTGACTTGCAGAAATGCAGACACACAGTCGGGAAAGAACAAACTTCAATTAAATGTATAATGAGAGACCTTGGTCCCCCTAAAGGATGAATTTCCTTTAGGCCTTTGATCTTCCCCTCTAGTGTGTAACTTTAAATATTTGCTCAGGAAAGATGCTGACGCTTTCATAGTGGAATGTGAAATATCAGTATTGTCTATAAAGTATTTGAAGATATATAAAAATGAGATGATATAATGTATTTATAAATTTATCCAAGTACTGTAATCCTTGAATTGTTGTGTAACTGTATGTGAGTTTTATGCTTCATGGTATCTTTGAAAACATTTTTATTGCTTGCTTATTTTGAAGGTATATTTATCTGTTAACATTTAGGGCATAGTTACCCTATGCCAGGAACAAGACTAAGCACTTTACTTGCATTAATTCCTTTTATCTTCCCCAAAACCCTCAGAAGCAGATCATATCATTTCTGTTTTACAGAGGAAGATACTGAGAGTGGTTGAGTAATTTGCCCACCTGCTAACTGTGAAGCAAAAATTTGAGCCTTTTGACTTGGCTATTGATATTCATTCTACTTGCTCACATGGTGGTCTAAGAAATTTCCCAGCTATAGAAATCTCTCTGTTTTTGCCACTTTAATCAACACATAGCTTCCTGGATGTCTGCCTGTGTTATTTTGTGGATGACAGTAAGAAATAACAAATACTGATAAAATCAATATTTTGCCGAAATGAGTTGATCTTTCACCAGTTGGACTACCATTGTGAGAACTCAGTTGAGATAAACTTCCCTGCTAAAAATCTGTTTATCATACATTTATTATTTATGACTTTATGTCACATTGAAGAATTTCTTCGTGATACATTTTCAGGCACACTTGTAGGAAAATTAGGACCATGAATCCTGCTTTAAATATTTGCAGTGTAGTAAGAGAATCCGTCTTTTACTAGGAGACCAGATTCCTTTAATACCTCATTCATCGTGCTGGATTGTAATAAATTTCAGATTTTGGAATGGGCTTATTTAACTGACCTAACAATCTTGATGATCTTAGAATAAGAAAAACTTATTCTAAGGTCAAAAGTGGAAAGACACTGCTGGTTTTTATTTTGATTTCACGATACTCATTTTTGAACATGGAAATACAGTGGTGAAACCACCTATGCAAAAATGATAACAGTGAGAAAAGTACGACAGTGAAAGAGATCTGACCTAACTATCTATCTTGCCTCCAAACTGCCCTTGGTCATTCCTGAGTGTGGGCCAAGCTAACTTTGGGAGAAATTTACTTTATAGGTTAAATTATAGTAGCCCTTCCCAAAACTAAATGATTCTCCTGCCTCAGCCTCCCAAGTAGCTGGGATTACAGGCACTCACTACCATGCCCAGGTAATTTTTGTATTGTTAGTAGAGATGGGGTTTTGCCATATTGGCCAGGTTGGTCTCGAACTCCTGGCCTCAGGTGATCCAACTGCCTTGGCCTCCCAAAGTGCTGGAATCACAGGCATGAGCCACCACACCCAGTCCGCTTCTGCACTTCTGATGACCAGATGGCCCCACCTGGACAAGCAACTCCTCTGTGGCTCCCACCCAAAAGCGGACTTAGCGCAGGAGGACCATTTTCCGCACTCCTATGATTGCGTCCCTGACTAGTCAGCATTTCCCATTCCCCCAAGCCCCCTGCCCACCAAACTGTACTTGAAAAACCCTAGCCTCTGAGTTTTCAGGGAGGCTGATTTGAGCCAGCTTTAGGTGCATTGAACTCTTTCTCTATTGCAACCCCCCTGCCATGATAAATTAGCTCTGTGTAGCCAGAGGGCAAGATAAACACACTGGGCAGTTACAGTGGAACATACTACAGATGAGACCTGTTCATGACATCTTCAGGCTCACTCTGGAAATCTTTGGATTTCCTGAGAATAAATAAGCCATTTCAGAGACCCCCAAAAGTCCGAATTCTTCAAATATAAATGTGTCTTTATAATACCATCAGCCTCATCATTTATGTGTCACATATGGATTGTTTCCTATATCCACTATCATAAAATTATCATTTGAAATGTTTTTTTTTTTTTTTGAAAAAAAAAAAGACACTTCTCAGTGAGAAAGCAAGATTACAAGGGGGAATAATATTTATTCAGCTAAAAGAGTACTCCAGAGGAAATACGGGAAAACAAACACTAGTTCAGTTTTATTCTAAATAAATGTACTTCTAATTGTACTCTTGAATTTATTGGATAGCAAGGTCTGAGGTGGTTCTGAAATTCATACATGAAGTCAGGAAAAGAAAAGAAACTTAATTCTACCATGATTACATATGTCCTTACAAATTATCTTTATGAAATGTTTAAACAATTGCTGTAGTATATCTTTCAAATAATTGCTTATAATATGCCTTACCATAAAGAAAATTGATGCTACATTGTGGAATTATTTGGTTTTATTTCTTTTTATATTAAAATTATGCATAAATAAATTAAGTAGTGTTTTGGGTTTTGTGGTGTTTTTTGTTTTCTGGGTTTTTTTTTGTTGTTGTTGCTGTTGCTGTTATTGTTGTTGTTTTGAGACGGAGTTTTGCTCTCGTTGACCAGTCTGGAGTGCAAAGGTGCAATCTCGGCTCACTGCAACCTCCACCACCTAGGTTTAAGATATTCTTCTGCCTCAGCTTCCCAAGTTGCTGGGATTACAGATGCCCGCTAACCATGCCCAGCTAATGTTTTTGTATTTTTAGTAGAGATGGGGTTTTGCCATGTTGGCCAGGCTGGTCTCGAACTCCTGACCTCAGGTGATACACCCGCCTCAGCCTCCCAAAGTGCTGGGATTACAGGCGTGAGCCCCTGGCGCCAGACCAGTAGTTTTTATCTGATTGTTTATGACAATATTATCCATAGTGTATGTATTGTTTTGGTCAGTCAACAGATTTTTTTTCTGCTGCTTTTCCTTGGATTCAAATTGACAATAAAATAAATCTGCTAAGCTTTTACTCTAAATTTGTAAAAAGAGTTATAAAATTAAGAGGAACACAGACACACACACACAGCTTCTCAAATTCATTCATGTTTCTTTACTTTGAACATCTCTACCTCTCTTCTGACCTGCAAATAAATACAGAATCCTTGTCAATATCCAAGTAGTTACTCTATCTACCCAGAACTGAAAAGTCCCCCAACTAATATTGCAATCATTATAACTTCCTTCTTGTCTCCCTTCCTTCCTATTTTTTGGTGGAAAATATTAAGGAGGCAATAAAGATTTAGGTAATAATATTAATGGATTTATTATTAAAGTATATACTACCCCATGACATGCTATCCCAAAACATGGCACCGTGGCATTTGAGAAAACAGCAGAAGCAGGAAGGCAACCCTTACTTTCTGTCCTTCTCCCTTGAAGCAGGTCATAAAATCTAGCACGAGTTTATTTTTTAAACTTTCCCCTATATGACCCTCATTCAAGAGGTGTCCTCCTTATACCCACAGGAAAGGAATATCCCTATCTGGGAAGACACAGGGATACAGAACCAACAGGGCTTGCTAATTTCCCCCAACTTTGTTAACATTAGCTCATACTCTTTTTCTCCAATATACTTCTTCACAACTATCCACATATTCATCGAAACTAGCATTAAAAAATACACAGCTTTACCTATCTCTTCAGGTCTTAATGTTCTTATAAAGGCTCCTATGCTACATACAACTTATATTAAAGAAATGTGTATATTAGTCTTTTATTAATCTATCTTTTATTATAGGGGCTTCAGCCATGAACCTAAGATGGGAAAGAAATATATTTCTTTTCCCCTGCACACAAAAAGGTGTTTAAAGTTGTGGTAGAATTATGGAAAATTTGGATTTATCCTAGGCATGTAAGGTTGGTTTATCATTAGAAAATCAACTAATGTAATTCACCATATACACATAATAAAGGGAGAGTAATTATATGATAATTTTAGTACATGAAAAAATCACTTTACAAAATTCAGCACCTTTTCATGATAAAAACATTAAGCAAACTGGGAATCATAGAAAACTTCATCATTTCTGATAACGAGCATTTATGAAAAGCTTTCAGTTAATATAATTAATGGTGAAAGACTAATGCTTTCCCTACTGATAGTGGAAAAAAGGCAAGGATGCCTGCTTTTTTTACCACTTATCTTAAACATTGTACTGCAGGTCCTAGTCATTGGAATATGGCAAGAAAAAGAAAAGAAATAAAATGAAAAGAAAAAAGAAATAAAATGAAAAGAAAATAGAAAGGAAGAATAAAAAGAAAAGAAAGAAAAGAAAAAAGAAAGAAAGAAAGAAGAAGGAGAAAGAAAGAAAAGAAAAAGGAAAGAAAAGAAAGAGAAAGAAAGAAAGAGAAAGAAAGAAGAAAGGAAGGAAGGAAGGAAGGAAGGAAGGAAGGAAGGAAGGAAGGAAGGAAGGGGCATACAGATTGGAAAGGAAAAAGTAAAACTATCTACATTTTGCATTTCATATAATTATTGATATAGAGAACTCTAATGAAACTACAAAACTACCAGATATTGTATACTTGAACTTTGCTAAGGGTATAGTTCTTAAATATTTTCACCCCACCCCACACACACAAAAGGTAACTATGTGAAGTGATAGATATGCTTATTAGCTTGATTATAGTAATCATTTCACAATGTTTATGTATATCAAAATGTTATATATCCTAAATATATATAATTTTAATTTGTTAATTATATCTCAATAAAGCCGGGGGAAAAACTGGAAAAAATGAAGTTAACAAGGTCACAGAGTACAAGATTAAAAGGATCAACATATTAGCAGTGGGTGAAAAGACAGACATATCAATGGTTGGAAAAAAGAATCCATAAGTAGGTCCATCTAGACGATTGATTGATTTTTGAGGAAGATGTCACGGCTATCCAATGGAGGAAGGAAAGTCTTCCCAATGGTGCCAGAAATACTGGAAATGTCTGCATTCGGTGGGGGGAACAAATAAGCATTGATCCTTACTAAATACCATACACAATAATTAACCTGAAATGGGCAACATTCCTAGATGTAAAGCTAAAACTACAAAATTTCTAGGAGAAAACCTAGTAGATTATCTTTGCAATATTAAGGCAGGCAAGATTCTAAAAGAGCACACAAAGAACATGAGCCATGAAAGAAAAATAAATTATAATTGAATTTTATTAAAATTCATCTCTTTTGCTTTTTGAAAGATACCACTAGAGAAACAAAAAGTAAGCCATAGAATTAGAGAAAATACAACATATATAGGGTTTGAATCCTGAATAAAGACTCTTAAAACATAAATATAATAATACAATAAAAATGGGCAAAAATGATTGAACCATTGCTTTACAAAACAAGATATACAAATGACAAATACACACCTGAAAAATGCTTAATACATTAGCTGTATAAATACAGCCAAATGCAAACTAAAACCACTAAGAGTTACCGCATTAGTGGTGTCTAACACTCTAACCCATTAGAACAACTAAAATTAAAAGGACTTACCCTTACTGAGGATGTGGGAAAACTGGACTTTTCATTTAGTACAAGTGGAAATGCAAAAATAGTACAACCACCTGGAAAACAGGCCGTTTCTTAAAAATTTAAATATGAACTTGCCATTTGAGCTAGTGACTCAATTCCTCATTATTTTGCCCAAGGGAAACAAAAGATTCTTTCCACGGAAAGAATTGTATGTGAATTTTTGTAGCACTTTATTTGTGAGAGCCTCAAACTAAAAACAAATGTCCATTAACAGATAAATAGATAAACAAAATGTGGTACACTTATATATTAGAATATAACTCAACAATATACAAGGACCAAATCACAAACAAATATATACAATAGATAAATCTCAAATCCTTATGTTACATGAAAGAAACCAGAGAGAAAAAGAAGATATGCTATACAATATCATAATGACAGAGAACAAATTAGTAGAGTTGACCTTGAACAACACGGCATTGAACTGCAAGGGTCCACTTATATGCGAAGGTTCTTCTGCCTCTGCCACCCCTGAGACAACAAGACCAACCCTCCTCTTCCTCCTCTTCCTCAGTCTGTTCAGTGTGAAGACAAAGGTGAAGACCTTTATGATGATTCGCTTTCACGTAATGAATAGTAAGTGTATCTTCTCTTCCTTAGGATTGTCTTAATAACATTTTCTTTTCTCTAGCTTACTTTATTGTAAGAATACAGTATATAATACATATACCAAATATGTGTTAATCGAATGTTTATGTTATCAGTGAGGCTTCTGGTCAATAGCAGACTATTAGTAGTTAAGTTTTGGGGGAATCAGAAGTTATATGCCAGTTTTTGTCTTCCTGGTTAGGGAATGGTCTGTGCTTGCAACCCCCACATTTTTCAAAGGTCCCGGGGACAGGAGTAGAAGGAGGAAGAGACTACAAAAGGGCACGGGGAAACACTGGAGGCCATAGCAATGTTTAGTGTCTTCCAAATGGTGATGTTTTTTATGGGAACATTCCATGGCAACAGTCATTACATTATACAGTTTAAATATGTGCTATGTATTGTATATAATATTTGCTTCAATAAAGTAGTAAAAGACATGAGCACTGTTATTCTACAATCCACCCAATCAGGTTCTCTGGCAGGATTCACTCATTTTTCTTTCAACGAATATTTATTGATCACATCCTATTTGCCAGGCACTGTTCTAGATGCCAGGGCTACAGTAGTGGGCAGTTTGGGGGTGGGGTAGACAGGGAGAGGCAGGGAAGAAAGAAAAAGTCTTTACCTTCATGGGAATACATTCTAGTGAGGAGGGACAGATAATATAGTCAGAGGTGTCTGAAGAATTGAAGAAAAATAAAGCTGAGCCTACGAATAGGGAGTTTTAGGGATGACAGTGTGGTTGCAATTTTAAATTGGGTGATAATTTAACAAATGTTAACTACAGATTTGCAATTTAAATAGGAGAGTAAGACTCAGTATCATGTAAATCCTTACCTATGCAATATATTTTGTCATATTTCCTTTGTGTAAATCGTTCCTTTTATTTGATTAGTAAGTTATCCTTCCAGTTCTTTGAATGCTGAGCAGTGATTAGCGAACAAGGTTTTGGAATCTGTATCTCAATCCCCTCCTGGGTCTAGTTTCCCCAATATACTGAGAAAGCCCATGTTCTCTGCAAAATGCATTGAAAGAATAACTGCGCCTAGATGGTTGAGTTAAGTGGTCTTGCTTTGATCTCCCCTCTCGGCTAGAGGAAATACCGCTGGAAGTAAGGGGAGGAGAAAGGGCCCAAGGTTGCTCAGAGTCAGAGTACTCATAATTCAACTTTCTAAACAGCACAGCTCCAAATCACCCCTTCTGGTTCACTTTCTCTTGAGAGTGAACGAGCTCATGATGTAACTTTCTCAGAGGTATCAATCGAACAGATGAAGTTCTCTCTTGTAATCTTGCTGGTTTTAATTTTTATCCTTTTGGTAATGGACAGTCTTTTGTCTTTCTCAGAGAAATGGTCCAAAACTATGATAATTGCAAAAGTCAGATTACCATCACAAAACATTGAGTACCTATAATATAGCTTTAGTTAAATCTTAATTAGTGTATAGGCTTCCTAAGCTGTAATGCAAGTCATCTAAATGAGTTTCTAAGAGAACAGCCATGCTCATAATATTATGGCTATTCTTTCCCCACAAGTAGCAATCCATACTAGAAATGAAATTCTCCTTGGCATGGAGAACTGTGAATAATACACCTTATACATGGCTTTAAAAACAGAAATTCTATCATTACAGTGAATGTCCAGCAGCTCTTTTTTTTTAATCTTTCCTTAATATGGGTCATGCTATGACTTTTTAAAAATTCTATAAAACCATTAAGAAAAATGAGTTCCCAGTTACTTATCCTGAATTATTTACCCAGTGGGCAAAATATTCTGCCCGTGAGAAACAGCATTATTGCTACTGGGGAATAAAGTTGAGAGAATAGTGTCAAGGATTTATTTGCCTGCAGTGGGAGAACTGTTTATCTTTAAATTAAGAACTCATCATTATCTTGGCAAAGCCGATGTAAGTGACATATGGAGGGAGATCTACTCTGGGAACAAGTCAGCCTTTGCAAATGAACATTGTAAAGGAGGCTGTACAGTTGTGGTCTGGAGTTGGCCTCAAACGCCATCTTTCACCAGTGTGCCACTAAGATAGATACCACCACCCGCTCAGCATTTTCTTATGGAGAAGAAATAGGTTATATTACGTGGAAGTGCTTATGTACTAGGGAACACTTCAACATGTTAACTGCTAAGTTTAATAACTGTTTCCTTCAAAATCATTTTAAAAATTCACTTGCAAAGCCCAGTCTTTAAATAATTAATGAAAAATTTGAAGAGATAAGTAAAAATCGCTTTGCTAAGTCCAAATCACTTATTTCCTAGTTCTGAATGGAATCGATTTTTAATGTGATACAAGTTCCATGCTAATATTGGTTTAATGTTTCCCACTCACCATATACTCAACTTCAGCACAGCAATAAAGTTGCTTTGAGTACAGAAAATAATTGATAAAAATGCATTTTTTATTTGAAAAGTGTGCAGAAACAATCACTGAATACAATTCTCAACCATAATACTCAAACCCAGACAACACAAAAATCATTGGATGCTATGATTTCTGAAGCCACTAGAACTTTGGTACAACAAAATAATGACCTAACAGTGTGCGTCAGGAACCACAGTCTATTAAGGGGCATATAGAATAAAAACTCCATGTTTATAGCTTTTTTTTTTTTTTGAGACGGAGTCTCGCTCTGTCGCCCAGGCTGGAGTGCAATGGCCGGATCTCAGCTCACTGCAAGCTCCGCCTCCCGGGTTCACGCCATTCTCCTGCCTCAGCCTCCCGAGTAGCTGGGATTACAGGCACCTGCCACCACGCCCAGCTAGTTTTTTGTATTTTTTAGTAGAGACGGGGTTTCACCATGTTAGCCAGGATGGTCTGGATCTCCTGACCTCGTGATTCGCCCGTCTCAGCCTCCCAAAGTGCTGGGATTACAGGCTTGAGCCACCGCGCCCGGCCCCCATGTTTATAGTTTTAAGTTACATTTATAGCACTAGACAAAACAGATCTGTGTAGGAGACAGACAAAATAATCAAACGTGCTTAGCCTGAAAATAAGGATAATATTACTTGAAGGTAAACTGTTGGGATACAATGAAGCACTTCAGTGTTATATTAGAACAATGTCTACTTTTAACACACTAAAGCAGGATAATTTATTTTTTAAAAAATAATTTCAGATACAATCAGTATCTCTTGCAAGGCTATGGACACAGAAGCCCTATTTGTACATGGAAGATTTTGACCAAGTTGTAATATACTACCTAGAATTCATTGGTTTCCTTGAAATAAATACAAGATGACATACATATTTTGTCAGTAATGAGATGTATTAAACATTTTCAATCAAATACAATGACTTCAAGTTGCCTGCCCATTTTTAGTTTTTAATACTTCTACTGTACGAAAATTTGTGTGTTTTCCTTGCTATGATACCTCTTTTCACATCAAGCAGTTTAAATTATAACTGTGGTTTTTTATTAGATTTTAGTTTGTGAATAGTGTCTATTTATGAAATGGAACATAATTTACAAACCACTTTCTTATACATATCTCGTTTGAGCCTGACATGAACTCTGTGAGGCACATATAAACACATACAGGGTTTATAAGCCCTATATGAGGATAAATCACTAAGCTATTTAATGACCTACTCATGGTTCCCAAGTTGTTCTTTCTGGCCACTTTCCTTTCTACAACACTAGGTGTTTTCGCAAAGAGCATTTGAAAACAAAATCACCTGGAAAAAGAATAAAGATAAGCATATGTTATTACTTTTCTAGGAACAGAAATTATTTTAATATGCCAACAGACATAAAGACAGAAGCCACTGATTAAATAAGGGATCCATTAAGTTAAGGTCAGACATGCTTGCTCCTACAGAATTTGCTAATAATCCTTGTAGACAAAGTCAGCTGAGGGATGTTAGCCATTACTTCCACAGCCTGCTGGAAAAGAACCAGGAAACCCACTCAGTGAAAAGATGATTTATTTGTATATTAGTTTTTCTGAAAAGATGACAAAATAGTTCCACTATTCTGGCAGTAATGTTTTTGCTTTTGTGTTAGTGATATTCTCTCTATATAGGAAATGAGAAAATATCTCAACCATGGACTGTTGATACAAAGAACTCTGCAGGAAAACGTCTTTGTGATGGTACTCCTTGAAAAACTAATCAAGTGCTTTATGAAAATATCATAAATCTAATTTTTCTGTAAATTAGATTTATATGCAATAAACAAAATATCTCTAAGTGTCCCATATTTTTATGCCAATAACGAAATGTTTTTTGTTCGGATATTTTTACTAGTTTAGTTCTAAGGGCATAAACCTCTACTTGGTAGAAAAAAATGGACACATATTTGCTATGGATCTGGTTACAAAAAAAACTATCTGTTACTAGGTCTTTCTTTATTCGGACTCACAATCAACCTTCTCAAAATCGACCTTTGAAGTATGACCTTCTCCAGGTTCTGCTGTATTCAAGGGCACAATTTAAACAACTTTGAACTCTAATTATCTTTATAGTTCTTGCATGACAATGTCATTGTAGTTGGGTCTCCACCCAGAAATTCTAAGGCAACAAATTTATAAAATTCTCTATATATCCAATCAAAATTTGTATCAGTTTTACTTTATGAGACAAGCAGCTTCATGGATTTATAAAGCATTGAAACGACACTCATCCCAAATAATAGCCTATCTCCATTTTCATGTATAAGAGCTCAGCACTTCCCCCAGAAATAAGCTGACATCACCTTGGTTAAAGATCCAGAAGAAAATATAGCTTATGGTGAATTCTTAGACAACTTTTGCAAACATAGGCAGCATCTTGGCATCTTAAAAAATGATAAAGCTTTCTCTAAAATATTCAAATACACTAGACTTCTTTTAATGTCTTTTTTTTTTTTTTTTTTTTTTGTTGAGACAGAGTCTCGCTTTGTCGCCCAGACTGGAGTGCAGTGGCCGGATCTCAGCTCACTGCAAGCTCCGCCTCCCGGGTTCCCGCCATTCTCCTGCCTCAGCCTCCCGAGTAGCTGGGACTACAGACGCCCGCCACCTCGCCCGGCTAGGTTTTTGTATTTTTTAGTAGAGACGGGGTTTCACCGTGTTAGCCAGGATGGTCTCGATCTCCAGACCTTGTGATCCGCCCGTCTCGGCCTCCCAAAGTGCTGGGATTACAGGCTTGAGCCACAGCGCCCGGCCCGACTTCTTTTAATGTCTTAAAGCTTGTTAGTAGAGAGGAAAAAACAACTCTTCTATCACTTTGGAAAATACCAGCTCTCAGATCTTCTTTATAAACAGTTGTTATGTATCTTAGGAAACCAGAGACTTGGAATATTATTTCTTTATAGTTGAGTTTTAGATTATAAATCCAAAATCCTTTACGAATGAGGATTTTCCCCTCAAATGCTTGGTGTAACATTCCATAAGGAAAGAATTATGTGCCCTTTTTTAAATGAAGAGAGATGCAGAACAATGAACAATCTGTTTCATGAACACAAGGTTATATACTATGCTTAACTAACCACTGCACCAGTTGCACAGTACTGCTTCTCTTTCTAACTGCTGCACTCACTCCACTGGTGAAGAGATAGACAAGCTTCATCAAATTTGTTGATTCCCAGTGTACTCAATTTACAGCTTAAAGAACATCATATTGTGGCTATTAAATTATTTTTAATGTAGTCTTGTCTTTCTCTATGGTCAAGTGTCTCTTTCTTACAAAGGGGACAAGAAAGGGCTGATTAAAATTCTTGCCTGGTTCATCTACCTGTACAGGTTGGCAAAGAACAATTTATAGTAGAAGGATGACAAAGACACCTATCTGGTTAAAAATAACATAAAATGTTTACTTTAGAAATGGCTGGTTTTGAATATTTTGCAGGGCAATAGCTGATAATACGAAAATAATAGTAAATTGGGAAAGTGGTAACTCGCAAAAGTTTTAAAACTCTTACGGAGAGACCCACATGCTCAACTCTTGACATTTAGTATTTTCTCTGCGAATCCTTGATTTCTTATCATCATCAGACCAAGACAAACATTTTGTTCTCTGGATTATTTTTGATAAATTTTTCAAAGGATCTTTCTTTTGCTACCCTGTTAGGTAACCTTGTACCTAATCACAGCTAAGAGTCTCAGGTAATGCCAACTTCATAAGAAGTAAGTGAGGAGACCAACAGAAGGTGGTTAAACTCTCCAGATTCCAATAAAGTCATTGCATCCCTTGGTGATAATATCAGAAGATCTTTAGCTGTGTTAGTGTCTCTGTGAGGGTTTCCTATGATATAACGTTATAGGAAATGAGCTATGTGGTTGGAGGCAAATTTGGTCACAGAGGTATCTGAGGCACTGAGTTACAGCAATGTAAACATCAAACCAGTATAAATACTCCGGAAATGGTTTCTATATCAGAAAGGAGCTTCATGTACATTTTCAACATTTCTCCTAAATACAGTATGTTTTACTAAAGCATTGGGAGATACTTAGTAACAGGACATATCTTAGCTAAAAATACATGCTGTTGTGGGGTAAGTTAGGGGATTTGGAAATCTTTAAAGTAGTCTATATAGTTTATGGCACCAGATCAATTTGAAATTGTAAAATGAATTATACAGAACTATTAATCCTGAAATAATGAGAGAAAGAATTTCTAATAATGATTACATAGAATCTGGGGTCAGGTGTCAAACTTTATGGATAAATTTTTTTTTAGATCAAGCATTTATTTATAAGTAGAACAATATTTTAAATCAATTTTTTCACTTCTCATTCCTTTTGAAATTATTACCCAATAATTTTTACTTTTACAGGAATACCCCTGTAATTATAGGTATCATCAGCCTCTGCTTCATACTACAGCTATCAAATAATGATCTTAAAACAGACCCTGAAAAAACACTCATTAAATAACTGACAGTGACAGAATCTTGGCATAAGTAAATCAATCATATAACTGAAAATGAATAGAAACAAAAAGATATATCAAAACAGAATACTTCTAGAGTTTTATAAAGGCTTCACATTCCTGATTAAGGAAATGCAGGGGACATTACAATTTGAATCCAAAGAAAAAATTGATATAATGACCACAAAAGTTCATCAAAATTTGCCACAGCAGTGGCAATATAACTTGTTCCTGCTCACTTTCCTCCCAGAAGAAACATCTTAAATGTTAGCTTACAGTTTTCTATCTTCATGGCACAGGCACTGAGATAATGAAGAGCATCCCAGAGGAAACAACATGGGAGGGAATACCCAGCCACGATCCATCTTAGAACCTGTTGCGATGCTGCAGAAATCAGAGGAGCTGCCCAATTAATGCTGAGAATTTCATTGGGGACTAACAGCATGAAAGCTTTCAAATTATTAATAATTTGATTCATGGCACATTTATGGGTCTAGTCCATCCTAAGAACATTATAAAGAGACATTTCCTTGTATCTGTCTGTGTTTTTGAAACTGAATCAATACCAGATAGAAGTTGGTAGAGGGAAGCTGAATGATGGAATGGGATTTTTAGGGTCTTCAATGTGTATAACTTCACAAAAAATATGCACAGAGTATGAAAAAAGTAGGTTTGATGGGGAAAAAATTATAGGACAAGGAAACAGCCTGTAAAAAAATTGTATGCTCATAATTTAAAAAATGAAAATATATTGTCTTTCTTATTGGTAAAATTGACTGAAATAAATAATATTTTGATAGGAATGGCTTGTGTTTATCAGAAACTAAGATCAAAAATTAAGGTAATGTTAGTTTAGACACAAGGACAGAATAGGCCAATGAAAAATGATTTCGTTATTATTTTTTAGAAAGAAAAGGAAGCTTTACATTTAAAAAAAATACTGGCCAGTTTTTTGGTGATATAAGATATAGGTCCTTCCTCACCCAACCCCCCAAATACAGCTCAACTATAGGTGTTTTGCCTTCGGCAAAATAAAATCTATTGTAATATAGAATGAGGTATTATCAATTTTTATGTGATTAATGACATGAAAATTCAGAGTGACCACAGAATTGATCCATAATTGTTCCAAAGTTACTGATCAACAAAGTAACACACCTGCAATTCTGCAGCTGATTCAAAGTCAGGAATGGGTGGGATTTGGAGGGAAGAAATATGATTTAGAGTTTCCAGTGCTTTTGTAAACTAAAAGGAAACCTGCAATAATTGTCACTTTTTGTTTCATATCACCATAAAATATTTATCTAAAAAAAAGTTTTCCTTGACTGCATTTTAAAAGAGATTTAATAAACCGTAACTGTTAATTTCTCCTTGTGACTATTTTATCAACATGTGCTAAGAAAAAACGAAATGTAAAGCTGAACACCAAACCGATTTCTAAAATTTTGTTTGAATTGGAAACCTCTGGAGTTCTCTGAATACCAGCTGATAATGTCAGCTTCTAATTGGCTTGAGTAAAATTTGGCTAAGTAACCCTTCCAGACATCTCTAACAGATACATTGAATTTCAGCTGTACAAATGCCAATTTCTCATACTTTCATTTTTTTCCCAGGGTATTTGTCTTGTACTTTGTCATTTACAGTCCTGTTCTTGTCAATGTGCTATATATTAAGAATATAAAGATGGCATTATGACACTATCTCCTGCATTTTAGCAGAAGTGTGACATTTACCTATTTGTAACCTTATCAGTAATCTATTCATTCTAGTACAGCTTATTGGGTGTACATAGTATGTCATTCTTAATTAGCCAAATAGAATTCTTCATTGTGTATCCATTTTTAGTTAATACGTTTTCCCCAATGCAAATCTAAAAGTATACATCTGATTCAATATAAGAAGTAAACCCAACCTTTTAGAAATTCTTGTTTCTGTGTTCGCCCTTCAGTAGCCCACCCTTTTCTCCAATGTGACAGGTAACTTGTTCTGATTTAAAACTCACTGATATTTCTTCTTGTATGTTGTCTTATATACTCATTTTCTCTATAAGAAAAACAAATTGAGTATCCATGATGATGAGATCACATGTGGGAAATCTTTGATCTTGTTTGAAAGGGTCTCGGGGATAACTAGTCAATTCTTTTGAACACTGTTGACTATTCTGGTTTCTTAAAATAGATTTTCTGGCAGAAAAAGAAAGACATGCCATTGTGCATGGTTTACTCAACGACAATTGTGTGGTTTGTCATTGTTTATAAAAGTAATATTTTGGTGGGGTTCTTGATGTTCAGTTTCTATTTAGAGTCTAGCAGACACATTTCTTCTCTGGTGGCTTTTCCCCATCCAACTTTCCAGAATTTCCACCATTGACAGTATCGGGGATTTGTGTCTTCTCCACACACTGTTCCATTCGCTTCATGATTAAGTCCAAAAGGGTTTCTACAGCTTTCTCCACATTCTGTCCAGTTGCTGCACTTGTTTCAAAATATGGTATGCTAGCATAGAAAGGATGACAAATATTTTTGAAAGGAAGAAATCAGAACAGATACAGCAAGATGTACAAGTGAATCACACATGCAAAAACGGCTGGCTGAGAGATTGTGAAATAATTATGGTTTTGCTGGCTAAGTTGGAAAGCATCCTTGTTTTTTCCTCAGTGAGTAAAAATTGGTGAGCTGCTCTTTATTATGATAATAACCAGTTTTACGGGCAAGGAAATTGACACAAGAAGTAGTCAGGAAGTTGAAGCCAAGGCATTATCACTGCTTAAAAAATTAGGAGGGGAAAAATACCCCCTGATCAATAAAACTACTGACCAACATTACTATTAAAATACTGCTTCCCTTCCACTCAATTATCTAGAAATCTGCTTTAAAAATAGGTATGCATTGAATAAGGATATTCATGTGAATACAGTCAATGTTTATTTGGATTTAAAAGTTTCAAGAAGACATGTAAATTGTACCGCTTTCAGAGAGAATTCTTCCATAAAAAATGGCAGATATGATAAAGCTACTTTAAATTTAAAAAATAATGACAGATTCTGCTGCGGAAGTCAATTTACAATTACATGGGGTGCTGTTTCTGGTTTTTTTTTTTTTTTTTTTTTTTTTTTTTAAGCTGCCATTCAAGCTCAGCTGGGATAAAGACCACATTTTCATGCCCATGTCAGGGATTATTCCTTAGAGTTTTACATCTATTGATTGAGAGGCAGAAGAATACAGTGTTTAAGAGCATGAGCTTCGATCTCAGACTGCCTGGATTGAGTTTAAGTTCTGCCTCTGCATTAACTCACTGCATGGGGTGGCCTTCCATCAGTTACTTAATCTCTCTGTGACTCAATTCTTATATATAAAATGGGATAACTCTAGCTATGATGGGTCAAAATGAGTTAATGTCTAGGAACTGTTGGTAGCACATTATAGGTATACAGTAAGTGTTAGGTGCTCTTATTATTAAGTAATTCATTAATACATCACACATATCTTGCTGAATGATTGTTTTAATCCAGGTGCTGTTCTTGGTTAAGGGGATTTCTTCTAATATCAATCTAATGTCTCTGCTCCATTTGTTGAAAAGCAGTGTGCGAAGTCACATGCCATCTCAGTGTAACTGACTTACCCATATTTGTCAGCCAGTTCCCGAGCTTGCCGTTCATTGACTTCCCTCTGGTCTGGTAGGTCTGCTTTGTTGCCAATTAATACTATATCTGGATTTTCACAATAAGCATTTGCTTGCAGTTGGCCTTGCAAAGAAAGCAGATGGAACCAGCAAGTTATTGATAAATAAGTGATGTGAAATGACTGCTCATATTCCAGATTCCTGATCTAATTGTTCATCTCCAGTGTGGTTGCTCACTAGTTATATTAGCCAAGTTACTTCCTCTTCCCAGTCACAATGTGCTTATCTATTAAATGGAGATAAGATCCTACAAATTGCAGATTATGAAGGGGACTAATAATATATATGAAACACCTGTATTAATACCCAACATTTAGTAAATGTTAGGTGCTTTTATTATTAAGTAATTCATTAAAACATCACATGTGTTCCTTTAGAAGATCTTTTTAATCCATGTGCTGTTCTTGCTTAAGGAGATTTCTTCCAATAATATATATGAAGCACCTGTGTCAATACCAAACATTTAGTAAATGTTAGGTGCTTTTATTATTAAGTAATTCATTAAAACATCACATATATTCCTCTGGAAGATCTTTTCAATCCGTGTGCTATTCTTGGTTAAGGGGATTTCTTCTAATAATATATATCAAGTTGCTAGCACATAGTAAGTATTCAGTAAATATGGAATACATCTGGGAGATGCTCTCTGAAATGGCCATAACCACTTCACACCATTTGTTCCTGAAATATAGGTGGAGGTAAATAGAACATGATTTTTAAGTGGATAAATTTGCTTTTTCCTTTAGGAAGTTGCTACCTTTCCTTTCCCTAATCTTTGAAGTGATGATTTATAGTGTGGAACATTTTTTAATCACTACAAATTCATGTAGAAACAATTTTAAGACAAGTAATTTGTTTTTCTCTTTTCTCCAAAAACATTATGTGTTGGGGGGAGGGGTGAGGAGAGAGAGAGAGAGAAAAGAAGGAAGGAAGGAAGGAAGGAAGGAAGGAAGGAAGGAAGGAAGGAAGGAAGGAAGGAAGGAAGGAAGGAAGGAAGGAAGGGAGGGAGGGAGGGAGGGAGGGAGGGAGGAAGGAAGGGAGGAAGGGAGGAGGGGGGAAAGAGGGAGGGAGGGAGGGAGGGAGGGAGGGAAGGAACTTTAGTGAAGTTAAAGATGTGCTGAGATTCACTTCAATATGAGCAATGGGAAAACCAGAGACCACATACAGGGAAGCAATGGAGGGAGAAAGGGAGGGAAGGGTGGGGAGGGGAGGGAAGGGCAGGTCAGGGAAGGAAGTGAATAGTAAGAAAAAAAAGGAAAAAATATAAGAAACCTGTCAAGCTGTGTTTTCGAGGTTACAGAGGCTGCTCTAATGTCTATCATAAGGCAAGCTGTGTGCTACCTTGCCGAGACCAAAGGAAGAAGACAAGGAAAGGCTTAGTCTGTAACACCAATCACTTGGGTGTTAAAATTAAAGTGTTATTAGGCATGACAATTAATTATCTTAAATCCCAGCAATATCCTTCTGGAGATGTTTAAAAACAAGGGAGACTCTCATCTGCCTTGAAAACGGATAAACAAACCATTCTCTGAAAGAATTTAATAAGCTTATTATCTCCTTGTCTCCTCAGAATCTAATGCTACCACCAAAATTTTAACGAAATACAGTATTAAATGGAAATAAAGGACAGATCCTAAGATAAACATTCGTTTGGAGAGGCAATTATGAAAGTCAGAATTTGTTTCCCCATTGTTTACAAGGTTATTGAACCCACACTGAGAGTGGTTCTATATAATTATTATATAGAATAGTGAATTATATACAAAATATATTATCAATTTTGCATAATATGTAGTGATAAGAAATGTATCTATTTTGAGCATCTACTCTGTGCCAGGCACTCACCCAGGTGTGGCATATTGCATTGAAATAAAATGGAAAAGTCTGCACTTTCATAAGAGCTTACATTCTAGTAGTAGAAAGCGTCAAAAACACAAGTAAGCCAAAAATACATCACATCATGTCAGGTGATGGCTGGGACTGAATGAACTCTAAAACGTGTTGAGGGGATATAGAGTGATGAGTACTATTTCTGATGGGGTGGTCAGTCAAGAGACAAATAAAATTTGGATAAAACTTGGAGTGTAGAAATGGTATGGTTTGGAGCCATGTCTCACGTTGAAATGTAATCCCCATTGTTCGAGGTGGGGCCTAGTGGGAGGCAACTGGATCGTTGGGGAGGATTTCTCATGAATGGTCTAGCACCATCCCCTGGTGCTGTTCTCATGATAGTGAGTTCTCATGAGGTCTGGTTATTTAGAAGTGTGTGGCACATCCCCTTTTGCTCACTTGGTGCTCCTGCCATGTCAGATGTGACTGCTTCCCCTTCAGCTTCCATCATGATTGTAAGTTTCCTGAGGCCTCCCCAGAAGCCAAGTAGATGCCAGCAACATGCCTCCCATACAGCCTGCAGAACTGTGAGCCAGTTCAACCTCTTTTCTTTATAAATTACCCAGTCTCAGGAATTTCTTTACAGCAAGGCAAGAATGAACTAACACAAAAAGTAAACCAAAAAATACATAACACATTATCAGGTGATGGCCATGAGCTATAAAGTGTGTTGAGGCGATACAGAGTGATGAGTACCATTTTAGATGGGGTGGTCAGTCAAGAAATAAATAAGGTTTGGCCAGAACTTGAAGTGAATGAAGAAACTAGCACAGGGCTATAAATGGGAGAAGAGGAAACAAGATAAAGAGAATGGCAGGCTTTTCATATTAGGAATAGCATGGGACCCAATTTGGCTGAAGTCTAGTGAGCTTGGCCCGAGTAAGAGGGAACTAGGGAGGAAGCCCAGACATCATCACAGTGACCTTGCAGGTAAGTGAAGCACTCTGGATTTTATTCCAGGTAAGATGGAAAGTTACAGAAGGACTTTGAGCAGGAGAAAAACATGATCTAGTTTTTAAAAAATACAACTCTAGCTACAGATGGCCCAGACAAATCTGGAAATAAGAGCAGCCCCATAGGACGACTCAGCTGTCCTGCTACTTGTATATCCTGCTAGGATCAAAATTCTTATTTGTAATAAAAAATGCAAATGAAATATGCCCTTTATTACTACATCAAGTAAAACATAAAGGAAAATTCCAATACTTCCCTCCTGTGTTGATGTATGTCAATATGACTTTAGTAATTTATTAGGCAACATTTCAATTTGTATTATATCGAAGATTCCACGGAGGCTGGAGATTTGTCTTTACACGGTTTCCTCACATTTGAACCATTTTTTAAAAATAAAATTCCCAAGCAGCTGACTGACCAACACACGTGCTGTGCCTCGCCTTATCATTATGCGACTGGTCTGCTCTGGTTTCATGCCTAATTAACCCACTAGTGTTTAACACACCTTAAGTGCCAGTGTCCCCTCAGAAAATACTGCCAATTTTCCCTGTGATCTCTCCAGGTCAAATGTAGTAGCTCACTTAGGTTTAAGAAGTCCTTCAAGATTTACTGGAAAAGTGGAATTAATGGCCTTTCAATGACAATAATAAAGATCTTAAATACAAGTGGTGATAAAGCAACATACACTTCCTCTAAAAATATCAAAGGAAAATACAATTCCAAGCTACCTAGGGTGGTCCACATAAAGGCTACCACTTTGAAGGTGACGCAGTGACACAGGCAACACTAAACTCATGACTTTGAAAGTTCATCTGTGGTACCCAATCTGGTTTCATCTTGTAAGACCAACAAGCACCTAGGGCAGTTGGGTCCCAAAGCGGCCAATGCACATTACTCAGTCCCACTTACTCATCCAGTTTCTGACGTTTAAGAAGCTCTGTTGACTGGTGAGGTCAAACATTAATAAGAAGCCCATGGCGTCTCTGAAAAATGCAGTGGTGAGACTCCGGAACCTGCCGAGGAAACACAGTGGGTAGTTCTGAAAGTTAGTCCACATAACTTTGACAACAACACGAACAACAGCTTCCCTTTCAGGCATGAATTCTCCGTGGCTAGCCCTTATGGAATATCCTAGGGGAATGGGAATGTGGGCAGAGAGACTGCTGAAGAACGAAGGGAGAAGATTTGGTTGTACATTTTTTTCTAAGACCACTTCCTGCCTTTCTGATCTCACAGCACTTTATACACACAGTTTGTAACATTCAATCACGGATTTGCTTACACAGCTTCTTGGAATCTTTTCGGCTCGTGGGCATTTTGTGGTCCACAATTAAAACGTAAAGCACTTTAGAGTGGGGACTTTAACTTACACTTTCCATCTTTCTTTTCTGTGCCCAGAAGAAAGCTTGGCACACAGTAGCCTGAAAATGAATGCCTGTGATGATATGAAGGAAACTGCAACTTGTTAGCTACAGGAACTGGAATTCTTTTGTAAGGAAAAATATTGATGACAAAACTCTTTTTAAAAAGCACTGTTTGGGGATAAAACTGAGCTTCAGGTTGGCATCTAGGATTCACGAGGAAAAGGAAGATGATTGAGGGACGGAGTGGATGTCAGGACAGAAAAGAGACATAGTCATTGGTGAAAGGAGGAAAGAACTCTCATTTCTAATCAGGATTTTGGAGAATTTGCTCTTTCGTGTGCAATGCAGTTTTTCCCTGCCTGGTCAGCTTTCCATGCCCCCACTCCCGTCCCCAGTCACCATCAACCATCTTTAGTGAAGTTAAAGATGTGCTGAGATTCACTTCAATATGAGCAATGGGTAAAACCAGAGACCACATACAGGGACCAGAGAAGGTTTTGAATTTGGCAATGGGATTTTAGAAAGGCACACAACTTTGAACTAGAGATATGCTTCCTATCCTAAATGTTCTTCTAATTTTTGGTCTCCTATTTTAGCTAATTTGTAGATCCTTTGTGTTGATTTCCTCCGAGGTCTACTGTTGACCCCTCTTACTCTACATACATTGACTGGAAAATCTTATCCCCTTCCCTGGCTCACTTGTAGCCTGTATGTTGAGAAGCCCAAAATTAGAGATCTAGAGGTTTCCTGCCTTTCACATTAGATGCCTAATTACTTGTCGGATATTTCCACCTGGAGGAAACTCAGGCACCTCCAACTTCATACATCCAAAACCAAACTGGCCACCCTTCCTAATTTCTTTTTCCATTTATACATCACCATCCTTCTGGTTGCCACGATGTCTGGTTGTCACCTGATGTCTACAGTTAACACATATCTTTTGACCTGCTCATTTCTGTCCATCTACTCTACCACTGCTCTACATTCAAACCCATTCTGTCTCACCTGGACAACTTCAACAGCTTTCTCATTAGGCTTCCTGTGTCCAGTTTTGTTTGGGACCCTACTCCTATCACCATTCCATTTCTTCCCATAGATTATATCAATGCTCTACTAATGACATTTTTAATGATTAGACATCGCTTGTAAGCTAATGCACAAACTCCTTACAAAGCTGGCAAGGCTCTGCAGGAAGTGATCTTTGTTCATCTATCCAGCTTCATCCCTTTGACTACCCACAGACATGCTGACCTTTTAGTTCTTAGAAATTTCACTCTGCTCCCCTGGGCTTTCACATATGCTGGTCTTTCTGTGGGTTACCTTGTCTTAGTGCTTCCTTTTCTTCCTACCACTTTGTTGAGCCTGGATTGTACTCACTCATACATTGTGCATGAGTACATAGATAATGGTATCAGAGGAAATATCACTTTCCCAAGGGGCCTTCCCAACACTGCATGTGGGCTATGCGCTCCCCCTGGTGGGCCTGCCTATGTCTTTGTTTTCCTGTTACTTTCCTAAGGCTCCATTGCAATTGCTTGTTCATCCAAATTCTTTCCTAGACTGTAAGCTCCATCAGTAAGGGAGCTGTGTTTCTAACTTGCTATCCATCGTATTTTCATGGCTCAGAACATGGTATTTGCTCACTAAATATTTGTGAAGTTAAACAGTGTAAGAGAAAGAAAGAAACAGTAAAATATATGCAATTATTAAATATGTAAATGACTGCAACAGAGAATGATACTTTTCATATGAAAAGATGGGAGAACAGATATTTTCACTGCTATTTATTTCCAAAGTAGGATTTGTTTGTAGGGCATCATCATGATCTAAAAATGTAGAGCAGAAATACCAAAAAAATTTATTCAATTTTTTCTTGTGGATTTGTTTCTACCATTCCTTGGAATCCCACAGAGATTATAGTGCATTGATTGAATAGTTATCCCTCTTTGGAGACTAGCTGTACCCACAAAATTGTCTCCTACTCGACCATAATTGTGTCATGCCAGGAAAACTGCTCTTTGTTCTCTCCTTAAGTGTGTGTGTCTCATTTGAGGACAAGACTTTGTGTTATTTCCTCTCATTGCCCAGAGCATATGACAAAGTTACTGAAAAACGTGCTTGCCATAGTGATCTGATTGGGGCAAACAATTTCTCCTCCACAGCAGCATGGATAGGACATGCTTATTTCAGAGGAGTAACAGACATCCTGCTCTATTCTGTCCAGTATCTTTGATATCCCCCATTTCCCCCACGAGGAGACTAGTAATTCCTTTCCAGCCTCCCCCACCCATCTCATTCTGTCTATTGAGTCAGCAGGGTGGAGGAACCAGTGAAACCATGTTCCAAAGAGTTAAAGAAACCAATGACGACAGGAATTGAGTTTGCAGGATGGCAGATAAAGAAGGAAGTAACTTGCTGAAACACTGACACTCCCTCTGCTTATGAGATAAGTGAACTGGCTGAAATCGACTAGAACTGATATGGCCGACTGGAATCTGTACAGAACGAGCTTGCTAATGTCACAGCCTGAATTTCTACCACATGTTTCATACTAACTCCCCTTGAATTTCCACACGTGACCCCTGAGATAGAATGCAGAGATAAGTGCCCATGTCCAAGGACTTTCCAGCCCTCCCCTTTCCTTCCACGAATCACCTGTTAATCTCAGAACCCATTCCTTCCCCAACCTTTTCTAATAAAAATACTCTTCAAAAAGCCAGAACAAAAAGACAGATTTGAGCTTGACCCTCCTGTCTCCCTGCAAGTCGATTTGCAATAAAACCTTTCCTTTTCTCAAAATTCAGTGTCATAGTATTGGCTTCCAGCACGTTGAGTGATGACTCCCTTTTGCTCCAGAACACTAGGATCACAGAAGAAACAGACCCCAATGCCACATTATCACTCTTCCCCCTCACTGGGAATGAAGTCTGTGCCCTGTATCCTTTAAGTTTCCATAAGGGCCATGCGTTTTCTCTTCCTTCCCATGATGTGACTTCTATCAATACCCATTATCTTTCATGGATTGCACAGCCAGATGTCCTTAGGCACGGGGCTGAGGTGTGAGGCTTTGTTTATCTTGCTTAGCTACACCTTATATATACACAGAATGCAAAATTCTCAGGGGATGAATAACCTAAGTGTTCCAAAGGCTGCCCTGAGTATTCCCCATTTCCCCCCTAGAGCAGCTGCCTTCAGGGGACAGACAGAGAAGGCTGCCATCATGCAAGGCTGACATATCATGTGCGAGGACATATGGGAACCACATTTTCTCATATTACTTCAAAAATGAATTAAAGTGCTCTATAAAACATACATCTTTGTGACAACAAAACTGACATATGAACAGAGATTCTTGTGAGGAATGGCTTCAGAGGAACCAGCAGTGTTGAAGGGTGTGTGTAAATGGAATTCACAGTCAAAAAAGCTAACAGAGAGGGCCCAGCACCTCTCCTGGCGTTTACACTCACTGAAAGCGAGAACGTTTTGGATGCATTTCAAAGACGGAAGTGTTTACAAGCAGAAGCATTCTAAGACATACGATGCAGGATTTGGAGGTATGTGCCTTCTAAATATCCTCTCTGCCAATTTTTTGCCACTTTTAATTTAATCTAATATTGAAAAGATTCATTAGCTTGGGGTCTTTTGCACTTTGAAATCTTGGATCTTTTTTTTTTTTTTTTTTCCATCTGACAATAGAATAGTACCTCCAGCTCTAAGGAATTAACACTACCGAGTATTAGCTTGGACACTGTACCAGAGACAATGTGAAAAGCCAGACAAGATCTCCACACCTGTAAAGATGACAATTTCATTGGGGTGAGAAGGCTCCAAGTGAATCAGTGAACAACAGTTAAAGACAGAAATAGAATGTTCACTTTATGACAAGGTGGCATATAATTATTTTAGACCTTAAGGGTGAAAGAACTGGTGTCTGCAGTAGTTCAGAGGAAAAGTGAGTTTGTTTCAGCTGGGATGTTCAGACAGGCTTCATAGAGGGGAGGAAATATGAGCTGGGCCTGGTACAAGGAGAGGATCAGAAAAAGTGGGAAAAGAGTAAAATATTCTAGCTGGAGGGCAATTGTTTATGATCAAAGTCTGAAAGGACAAAGCCAGTCGCACAGCATGGGACAAAGAGGCTGTGTTGAAATAACAGAAAGAGACAAGGAAGATCTTAACACCCTTTTTTCAACTCCCTCTTCAAGTAGCACTTATAATGGCGTTAATTTCCCATCTTCATTCAACTAAATTCCAGAGAACCTTTTTTTCTTCTAAAAAGTGCAAAGACAGTGCAGAGCAAGAATCTTCAGAGAGATTTTTGAAAGTCTGATTTTTGAAATTCGTACCAACTGCACATGGCTACTGTGATTAATTAATTACAAATCATTTATTTTTATTTCTGGATACAAATGTCTATTTTGAAACCAGGAGAAGAGTTGCATATTATTTCTTTTTCAAATTCACATACAGCATTCATTTTAAAGTAAGTTTTTCTAAGCTACAAATAAAGCAATTTACTATTACCGCTCTTGTCCCGCAGTGTCCCAAAGCTGAAGATGCACTTTAAATGCTTTCCCTGAAGATCCATTTGGTCCTTGTGCATTATAAACCTGAAAGACACAATGTTCATTAGTTGAGGTTGCTTTGGATTTTGTCAATACTCAAATTCTCTGGGTTCACTCAGCATGTTTTTTCTCAATTACTATAATCAAAGTTCATAGTGCAGAATAAATATTTGCTCTATATTTTTTTTCCCAGAATTATCACATGTACTCTCACTTTTAAATGTCAAGTGCAAGTATGATTTTCAACACAGTTTAGGCATATTGCAAACTTAAATTAGACACCTTCTGTCATTTCCTCATGAGGCAGCAAACATCAGATTTAGGACCCAAGTTCTAGGTTCAAACACAAACTCTTCATTTAACCTCTTTGAGTCTTATTTTCTTATCTCTAAAATTGAGATCCATAACCCCTTCCTGCTTTACAGAGTTACTTCAAACTGCAAACTTCAGTGAAATCACAGATGTTAAAGCATTTTTTTAAAAACAGTAAAGTGCTTTACAAATACCCGAATATCTTTTGCTGTAAAATGGACTTTCAAAATGACTTAGCCATGAAATATGCACAGGATTTCTCAATAAGTTGACACAGGACATTTCAAGCCTTTCTTCACTAGTCATTTAGTCAAAGGCTCTTTTTAGGTAAGTTTAATTTTTTAAAAAAATTCTGGCCTTTTTATTGTTTAAGCAAAGCCTAAAATACTTAATATTTACTCAGTTTCCTTAAGTATAGTTTAGTGAATATGTTTTAAAGGAAAATTTCTGCAAGGACATATACCCAGACACTGGAAAGGAGAGAAGGCAGAAAAACCCTGAATGGGTTGTCAGGGAGTTTGCTAAGCCTACACAACCATGTATTGACTTTCAGATCAGGTCCAGCACAATATAAGAAACCATGATTCAACTTCCCAGGCAATGGCTTCCAATTACCATTTCTTTTGTTTTCTTTCCCAATTCTCAAGGAATGAGTGGATTTGTGACATCAGCTGGAAGCCACAGCCATCTTGGCAATCAAGGATACCCAGGGTGGCAGTAAATCTGGCTGAGCTTCTGTGCCCATGCTACACATCTCACATGTCACAATATCCTTATTCCTGTCAATAGTGTCTAGCATAGGAGAAGGAAGTGGTTGTGATTCTCACTTAAACTCTCTTATCTTGGAAAATAGCATGATTGGTGTCTCACATTCTGTTCATAAGAAGCCAGTGATTGATGGCTGAGTCTACACATAAATAAAAATGCAGCAAGAACTTAGAAAAAGCTCATGTTCCAGATATTTGCCAATCATACTTTTAACTTCTTTCTTAAGAGTGGGGAAATGATCACTTGCTCTTATTGAGGACTTTAACTCAGGTCAGAGTTAATGTTTTTAGATTCTAATAATTCAAGTTTTGAAAGATTTCTTAAGAATTTGTAGAAAACACACTACACAAATCAGTAAAATATTGATTTGGATTGCCTTGTATACTTTGGGAGACAAGAGAGTGCCATTTAATACTTTTCTAGGAAAATGTTATTTATATTTGAAAAGCAGCAAATAATATTCTAAAATAAATTAAAATGACAGGTTATGAATCTCATGTGACAAAAGAGACTCCAGTGCAATAAACATAGCTTCTTCATTCTTATTTTATATAGGGGGATGAGTGACAAGGTTAGCAGTACGATTAAAAACTCACCACACGTTTTTCCCGAAAGTCTATTCCTACTGTAGTGATGAATTTGGGATTGAATTTATTGTCTGTGTATCTATAAAGAAATGTTGTCTTCCCCACCCCTGAATCTCCGAGGGCCAGGAGTTTGATCAGATAATCATAGTCTCCATCGGTCATAGTGATGGTCTTGGTCGGTCTGTATAGGAGAGGGAAAACAAGTATGTTTTGATTAAAGTTGATTTTCATTTGCTTTATATCAAAATACAACATAAATTTAATTTTCAGGGTTAAAAAGTCGAATACTTCTATTCTGCCATATTCAAAATTAACTTGATCAAAGCAGCTTTAGGGGTGAAGGCACATCTAGTATTTTACTCAGTACAAATAGTTTTATATCATATCACCTCGTATGGAAAAATATGCAAAATATCAGTTGCCACAGTGTATTAGTCTGTTCTCATGCTGCTGTAACGAACTGCCTGAGACTGGGTAGTTTATAAAGGAAAGAGGTTTGACTCACAGTTCAACATGGCTGGCGAGGCCTCAAGAAACTTACAATCATGGCAGAAGGAGTCTCTTCACAGGGTAGCAGGAGAGAGAATGAGAGCTGAGCAAAGGGGGAAGCCCCTTATAAAACCATCGGATCTTGTGAGATCTCACTATCATGAAAATAACATGAGCAGCATAAGGGTAACTGCCCCCAGAATTAAATTACCTCCTACTGGGTCCCTCCCATGAAACATGGAGATTATGGTAACTACAATTCAAGATGACATTTGGGTAGGGACACAGCCAAACCATATCACACAGCAATAGTAGAACTTAAAGTAAAAAGTCATAGACTTGTGTTTTAAAACCAGTGCATTTGGGATTAGGAGGATGGTATTAGGAAGAGGAGAGAGTCACAGGGAACAGAAAACCCAGTTCAAGATTATGCAGATATCCTACAGAGAGACGTCACTTATAGACAGATAATGGAAGAAAAAAGCAGAGGGATATGTTTTGCATCTATCCATGCAGGATGAGCCTTCTATATAATCTGTATACAAATTATTCCTTTTTAATTTAAAACATTTAACAACTGACATGACAAGCTTTAATCCTGTACTGGTAACACCGAGAATACCAGGACATGTATTTGACTGACACAATTGCCTACTTGGTGAATTCTCCACTCTTGAGTAGAGCAAAATAATTTACTGCTCAGTACAACTTCCTGAATCATGGGCTATATTAATAGAAATGGGTCATATCTCATGTGAAGGAAGGCCTATGCAGATTTTTCTAGAATGCAAAGGTTTATCTCAGTATTATGTGAGAGGGAGGAAAACTTCCCCACTCCCGAAGATCCAGAAAACACTGTATTCTTTAAGCATTCTGGGATAATTAAAATTAAATTTCAACAACAGCCTATTCTATGGACATGATATGGTTAGAGTTTGTGTCCCTACTCAAATGTCATCCTGAATTGTAATCCCCATAATCCCCACATGTCAAGGGAGAGGCCAGGTGGAGGTAATTGAATCATGGGGGTGGTTTCCCCATGCTGTTCTCATGATAGTGAGTGAGTTCTCACAAGATCTGACGGCTTTATAAGGGGCTCTTCCCACTTTCGCTATCTCTCTCTCTCCTGCTGCCTTGTGAAGAAGATGCCTAGCTTTCTCCTCACCTTCCGCCATGATTGTAAGTTTCCTGAGGACTCCCCCAGCCACACTGAACTGTTAGTCAATTAAACCTCTTTCCTTTATAAATTACCTAGTCTTGGGCAGTTCTTTACAGCAGTATGAAAATGGACTAATACAGGACATATCTAAAATTACTAGATAATTCTAATAAATTTTTATGTGTAAAAAAAATTGGTACATGTACATGTTCAAAAAATTAAAACAATTTTTTTGTTTTTATATTGTTACTTTAGTCACCTATCAAAACTGAAAACTTTTATGTCTTTGGGTAAATAATGATGAAGAATAGAATGAGGTACTCATCAAATAATCTGGTATCATTATATCATTTGGAATATTTGCATTGCTTTACATTATACTTTATTATGAATGTATGTTTCTTTCATGAATTAATGCTTTTTGAGGTAGGATGTTTTTAAAGTTGCAAATTCATACTTTTACTCTAAAGCTTCCCTGCCGTATAACACACTTTCTTCACTAGTAGAGCTCTCTGGATGGATTTTTGCTGACCATCGGTGTTCTCTTTAAAAAAAAGAGAAAGAAAAATAAAAGATCTAGACAAAGAATAATCATTTCTTAGGAAGAGATCCACAGCACCCATCAAGACCAGTCTTCCTTAATAAAAGGATACATGTCTCAAGTATTGCCATGAAGGATACACATGTCTCAATTATTCCAATATAGACATTGGAAAATGTCTATATTGTGTGACTGCATAGAATTGACTGGCATCGACCTTCCCTGGCTTAGGTGATCCTCCCAACTCAACCTTCCTGGTAGCTGGGACTACAAACACATGCCTCCAAACCTGGTTATTTTTGTGCGTATTTTTTGTATAAATGGGGTTTCACCATGTTGCCCAGGCTGGTTTCAAACTCCTGGGCTCAAGTAATCCACCCTCTTCAGCTCCCCAAAGTGCTGGGAAGACATGAGCCACCACACCCAGCCTGGTAAAATATTTCACCAGGACTGTATCATTGAATATGTTGCTGCTCTTATTCTTACTTGCTGCTCTTGGTCAACCCAAATGGGTAGCTAAAGGAGTTTTCTGCTGAAGTGGTATGATTTCCCCCCACACTTAAGGTCTGTTATCACCATCACTCTACCTTTTTCTCTCTTCCCCTAAACTTGCTCACGTAAAACTATTTTGGAGGGTGATAATGTTTGCCATTTCACCAGTAGAACTGGATGAAACTGTTAATTTTCAGAAAAAAAGACAGTGCTGAAATTTATTCTAAGATATTAGTAACTAAAGCCAAATTCTTCCCTAGGCAAGAGCCTTAATTTTTTGAGCAGAGTTTTTGGGGTGGGGGTGTGAAATTGAAGACACTAGATTCTGTGGCTCCCTGAAAAAATGAAAAGAATGGAGTCAATAAGACACACCTACATACTTTAAAATTTTGCTTACAGTTAACTTTTTTTTTTTTTTTTTTTGGCAAATGTGTGTGTATGCATGCGTGACAGTCTCAAGAAATGCTAAGTCATGAGCAAATCTAGTTAAATGTCTTCAATACATAGTGTTAGGCCCAAAGATGAAAACTTTAAAAATGGAAGTTCTAGTCTAGCTTCTGACAAGGTATGAATTTACTTAAAAGTGAAATAAGGATGTGAGAAAATACAATGTAATTTTGCAAGATAGAATGATTAATTGATAAATGAGTTAAATCCTGGTTGTGTTTTCAATTCAAACAAAACAGTGTCTTCATGGACTGCAGTGATCCAAGAAGATTGCAGAGGAAGGAAAATTTGCATTTAACCTTATAGCAGGGAGGGGAATTAGACATGAGGAGAGGAGATACAGGACCATGGCATGAGAGATTACTTTCCACTTGTAGAATGAGAACACTACCACTTGCCAACTACATGACCTATCATGTTTTCCTGATTGGCAGGCAGATTGTTCTCCGTTGTTTGCACATAAACCTGCCTGGGGCAATACTGGTGCTACCTCCTAGTCAAAGTCTAATCCAGAGTGAACAATCCAGGCTAACACAAATCAGTTCCACTGTGGCCCACACTGCCTCTTTGCTATAAGTGGGTGCTGGACACTTTGTGACATTTAACACAAATTCCACCTGAAATGAATGCAAAGTTTGGCACTGTGGAAAAATCTTTATTTTTCCATAGGCTATTTGACATATTAAGCTAGGTATGAGATAGTTAACTTCTAAGCTTCTTTCAAAAATGAATTTTACTTCTTATTTTTTATATCACTACTCTCCTCTCTCTCTATGTCTACCTCTCTCAACACACACACACACACAGACACACACACACAGTATTTGGCTCAGCTCCTCTTTTTATTATTATGTGATTTTTTTGAATCCTAAAATCATATAGCCTCAACATTCTATTGTTGGTTGTTGGCATGGCAAATACACCATAAAAAAAAGTCTTGGCAAAGTTTCCTAGAACTGGGCTAAAAAAATGATGTGGGAAGGATCAAAAGGCTGACAAGTTTAACCTTTTGTTTATTCCTGCACAGTGGCTGATGGTCTTGCTGGTTCTTGGTTCTGTGGATATAAAAGGGAAGAAAAGGTCAGAAGACTACAGTGTTTCAGGAAATGCATCTCACTCAGTCCTTATCATGGTGTCACAAGCTGTACCACAAGAACCAGGAGGACTTTTAGATACAGAGGAGCACTTCATGGGAAGGCGAGGGGCTGAAAAGAGTAGGGAAAAGAACTGAAATGTATCACACCCATGAGGCTCTGTTTAATGAATAATTGTAAAGGTAAAAAGGAGCCCAAGTAATCAGGTGGTGTAGCCCCTCAATTTTTGGATGAGAAGTCACATGCAGAGAAGGAAAATCCAAGATTATTATTATAATTTGAAATACAAAGTGTGTTAGATAGGAACAAGGTAGGAATATTTTTATTTTATATAGAAAGGGAATTTTATCCTGGATATATGCAGAAACAGAATTTCCATAGCTAGAATATCTCAAACGAAGTTGCTCATGGATTCACTCTTACCCACTCTACCTCTCAGCTCCCCCTATTTTTGTTTAATGTAAGTTCCATTAGCACAGAAACTTGATCTCTTTTGTCTACTGCTGGATTCACAGAGCTCAGCTCAGTGGCTGTCATATAGAAGGAGCTCAATACATATTTGTTGAGTGTATAAATTTATTTAAGCTATCTGCAGCCATGCAAATGTCATGATTAATGAAATTAATCTCATGAGCCATTTGTGGAAGAGGTATGCATCCGAGTGCAAGGACTTGGATTCTCCCTTCTTATCAGTGAGGTGAGTGCTTAGATTAAAGGATCACTGTAGTGCTTTCCAGGTCTGGCTTCCTGAGCTCATTTTTGTTTTTTTTTCTTTTCTCTTCTTTCTTTCTTTCTTTCTTTTTTTTTTTTTTTTTTAGACAGAATTTCACTCTTGTTGCCCAGGCTGGAGTGCAATGGAGCCATCTCAGCTCACGGCAACCTCCGCCTCCTGGGTTCAAGTGATTCTCCTGTCTCAGCCTCCTGAGTAGCTGGGATTACAGGCATGTACCACCACGCCCAGCTAATTTTGTATTTTTAGTAGAGACGGGGTTTCTCCATGTTAGTCAGGCTGGTCTTGAACTCCCGACCTCAGGCGATCTGCCGGCCTCGGCCTCCCAAAGTGCTGGGATTACAGGCATGAGCCACTGCGCCTGGCCCCTGAGCTCATTTTTCTCTTAAGTTGCACAAGAGTACAAAACCTTCTCAAAATAGAATATTTATATCTTCAGAGGAATAGTTTCAAATAACATGAGAAAAGGCAAAGCACAGAGAAACTGCACTCAAAAGTGAAATTTGTGCTGGCAGAGAACACATAAAGCTGTTAATTGAATAGGTCAGGGCTCAGAGAACTGGGATCCTCCGTATAAGCATCAATTTGCCATCTAACATACCCTCATTACTACCTCTTATTTGCATGGCATTTTGCATGGCTCTGAGGATATACTCCTTGCTTGCCAGTGGGGAGCTTGGCAAATGCTACAGTTACATGTTGATGGCTACTCCACATTTGGAATCACCCACACACATTTTGGTGCTCTTTGCTAGTGTACTGGATAACAATCTCAAGAATGCCTTGACAAACTATGAACCTGTGACTTTAACATATTAAATTAACAGAAACCAATTTAATTTTTTTTTTTTTTTTTTTGAGACAGAGTCTTTGTTGCCCAGGCTGGAGTGCAGTGGCCCAGACAAGGCTCACTGCAGGCTCCGCCTCCCAGGTTCACGCCATTCTCCTGCCTCAGCCTCCCAAGTAGGTGGGACTACAGGTGCCCGCCACCACGCCCGGCTAATTTTTTGTATTTTCAGGGGAGACGGGGTTTCACCGTGTTAGCCAGAATAGTCTCGATCTCCTGACCTCGTGATTTGCCCACCTCCACAACTTAAATATTCTTAAGGCACTTCGGAAATCTCAAAATAGTAGGCAGATAAGGTATCAGCGACATTTCTTTGCATTCCATGTACAAAGTGTCAATAAAATAAAGCTGTCAAGCACAAGATATTGATTGACTATGAAATACTCGTTCCCGTAACCACATTTATGCCCTGAAGGTTAGAATTAAACTATGGGTGGCTAAAGTACTCTAAGGACCTTCTGACTACCAAGAGAACAGAAGGTATGTTTCTGAGGGAAGGGGAAGTTTCTTTAGTGTACTTTTTTTTTAGCATTTTGTTCTATTAGGAAGGCAGTTAATTTTTATTTCAACTCTACTTAAGGACTATCTAGAATTAATTCATGAGTATCCGCATGAAAGGTTTCAGATCACAATTGCAAACATAAATTAACATCAACCAAAAAATTACTTTTTCTCTAAATAACATATTTGCCTTTGGCTTAGTTTAGTTGCATCTTTTGAAACTATAGGAATATTCTTTCACTTTTTATTGCAGAAAGTTTCAAACATATACTAAGTTTGAGAGAATAGTATAATCAATTGCTCAGCTTCTAAATTATCAATATATAGCCATTCTTCTTTCATCTGCCTGATAACTCTCCACCTACCAGATTATTTCGAAGCAAATGTCAGACATGATGTTTTTTCATAAATAATTCAATACATATCTGTAGAACAAGATCTCTCAACCTTACCACGATTGGCATGGTATATATCTACAGAGAAGGTTATTATGTTGACTTCTTAAGAATTAGATAGGTCTGAAATCATGTGTTAATGATATTTTAACCTATATTTCACTTACAACACATCAAAGTCAAGTATGTTTTCATATGTTTAATGGTTTTTCAATTTATTATTTTGAATTTTCTAGATGTACAACCATATCCTTTCTTAATAGAGCTTTAAGGTCTTCCTCTCAAATTCTTATGCTTCCTTTGTTTTTTCTTATCCACTTTCACTGGCCAATATCTCTATCATAAAATTAAAGAGTAGTAGTGGGGAGTGGGTTTCTTTGTTTCTGATTTTAGTTGAAAATGTTTTTAGCGTTTTCCCATTAAGCAACATGCTGGCTACTTTTAACATGAGTGGTTATTAAATATGTTGATTGAACTTTCTTCCTCTATTGAGATGATCTTCTGATTTTTCTCCTTAGCTGGATTTTAATGGATTTCCTAATGTAGAATCATCTTTATATTTTTGAAATAAATTTTACTTGTTCATGATGTATCATTTTTAATGTGCTGTTGGGTTCTGTTTTTTATATTTTATCTAATTTTAAAAATTGGTATTCATAAGTAAAATTTGTCTTGTTTTTGAAACAATCTTTGGTTTTGACCTTTGCATTATATTAACTTCATAGAATGTAAAATGTTTCCATCTTTTCTGTGCTCTGAAATAGTTCATGTATTCTTGGGATTATCTGATTTTTAAATGTTAGAAAGAAATTCTATGTAAAACCACATTGTCCTGGTGATGTTGTCTGGGACTGTTTTCTGAATTATCTTCTGTTTTATTTGGTAATTGGTCCATTTAATCCTGTTTTTTCTTAGGTCAGTTTTGTAAAGCTGAAATTTTGTAGAATATTAACCATTCATCTAGGAATTCAAATGTACTTATATGGAGTTGTACAAACTATTTTCATATGATTTTTAAAATTCCCTCTGTTTTGATACTTATTTCCTACTTGACATTTCTAATTCTGTATATTTGTACCTATTTGTGGAAGGCTTTGGAAAACAAAGCACCAGTGTTATTTCTTCAAGAGTTTATTTTTATTAATAATATAGCCTATGTCATTAATTCTATTTCCTACCACCATTCACTTTTCGCTTAGAGTGTCCTCTTCAGCACTACTCTTGTCTTCTAAATTTAATCACACCCACAATTCTGCTGTCCATGAGTTCTCGCACTTCTCCAGTTTTACTCCAGTTTCTATACACCAACTAATAGACAAGTACTGTGAGGTTAATTTCTAGTGAACCTTGAAAATCTGGACATGAATTTGCTAAAACCCACATTTGCTCAAGGAACATTCTTGCTGGGAACTCTGACGCTTGTCAATAATGTTTTGTAGTCAGTGTTGGGAAAGGACTTTTCCCTGATCTAAGACATTTTGCCTGAATTGAATGTGTTTTTAAATCACTGTTTACTAATAATATTGATCAATTCAGATCAACGCTTGTCATGCATTTCCCTGCTACAAATGATTACAACTCAGCAGGACCCAAACCAGCACAAAGCTATTTTGTTCCCAGGTGCAGAACAATATTGTCAGATACTCCAAATGGATTCCATCTGAGAACAACATGAAAGCAAAGGGCTAGTATTATCCCTGAAGCTCACATACGCCCATGGATAGAAAGTGAATCCCTAATTAATATATCCTTTAGAACACTGTTTTGCAGATAAGACCCAAATCTCAGGGTTAGTTAAAACAATTTAGGCTTTTGTCTTCAGGTGAGTAAATGATCAGGAGGAACAAAACAGTACTACACAAATTTGCTGTTTCAGATTCAGAGAAGACTTTGCGAGATTGTGTTTATGGGCTATAAGTAATTGAGAAACATTTTAAAATGCTGATAGCCTAAAATATCTCTTAATAAAAACAGAGAGTTTAGTTCATGACCAGCCTGGCCAACATGGTGAAACCCCATCTCTACTAAAAATGCAAACATTAGCCAGGCATGGTGGTACACGTCTATAATCCCAGCTACTCAGGAGGCTGAGGCAGGAGAATCACTTGAACCCGGGAGGCAAAGGAGGTTGCAGTGAGCTGAGATCACACCGTTGTACTCTAGCCTGGGCAATAAGAGAGAAACTCCATCTCAAAAAACAAATAAACAAGCAAACAACAACAACAAAACAGAGAGTTTAGAATGTCACATCCTTCTTGGAAACATAAATGATAAATGTGTGCAATGCCAAAGCGTGCCCAGGGTTATGCTGAGGGCTAGGTGTACTGGGCCTTTCTTGCATTGCTATAAAGGAATACCTGAGAGTGGGTAATTTGCAAGGAAAAAAGGTTTCATTCGCTCATGGTTCTGCAGGCTTTACAGGAAGCATGGTGCTGGCATTTGCTTGGCTTCTGGGGGAGGCCTCAAGAAGATTACAATCATAGTGGAAGGCAAAAGGGCAGCAGGCACATCATATGGTAAAAGCAGGAGCAAGCCACATACTTTTAAGTGACACAGCCAAGGTTCCTAACTGGGCATCAGAAGTAGAACACCACACTTAATTAGTTCAAGCTGGTGGCCAGAATAAGAATTTAGAGGCATCTCCCCCACTTAGCATCTCTCCCACTTTTATTTTAATAAAATAAAAACTAATCTTGTGCAAACACACTCACTATCACAAAGACAGCACCAAGCCATGAGGGAACCAACCCTGTGACCCAAACACCTCCCAACAGACCTCACCTCCAGCATTGGAAAACTCATTTTCAACATGCGATTTGGACGGGGACAAATCTCCGAACTATATCACTAGGTGTGTGTGCAGTTCCATGGGAAGCCACGAGTTTCTTTGGTAAATACTTTGCGCTACTGAGGTTTGAGGTGGTGAGAGAGGCAGGCAAGTTCTCGTTTTTTTCTCATGGATTCCTATTGAGTCTTGCTTCCCCTACTTCATGTCCATATTTCTTCGCTGCCCCTGGTTCTGCTAACTTCAGGTTCATAAGACATAAAAGCACCAGGTGGCCGGGCGTGGTGGCTCACACCTGTAATCCCAGCACTTTGGGAGTCCGAGGCAGGCGAATCACGAGGTCAGGAGTTCAAGACCAGCCTGACCAACATGGTGAAACCCCGTCTCTACTAAAAATACAAAAATTAGCCGGGCATGGTGGTGGGCGCCTGTAATTCCAGCTACTCGGGAGGCTGAGGCAGGAGAATCGCTTGAACCCGGGAGGCAGAGGTTGCAGTGAGCCGAGATAGTGTCACTGCACTCCAGTCTGGGCAATGGAGTGAGACTCCATCTCAGAAAAAACAAACAAACAAAAAGCACCAGGCTTACGAAGACTGCCCAGCCAGCTCCTACAATTGCATAAGGTCTAATCTGATTAATAATGCTATTGTTCAGTAGCACTCTGCAATGGGAATAGCACAGCCAAGGTTGTTGACTGCATATCAGTAGTAGAACACCACACCTAACTGGCTCAATCTGGTGGCCAGAGATAAGAATTTAGAGGTATCTCTGCCACTTAGCATCTCTCCCACGTTTATTTTAATAAAACAAAAGCTTATTTTAACCAAAAACTCATTTTTGGTTGTTATTATCGTTAAAATAAGTTTTTAAACTTAAACCAAAAAAAGTGGGCTCCCCACCTCCTGCTCTTTCCTTTAAAGAGACTGTTCAGGCATTTGCTCAATACTTTAGTGTGACCCACAGCCTACTCCTTATATACACTGCTAGTTGCCACGTGCTACGTGCTCTTCTTGTTCTCGGTCTGACTCTTCATGCCTGCCTTGTGTGACCTGGGGATGAAGGGCTGTCTCACTGACTCATCGCACCCTCCCTGCCCAGGATCTGTGCAGAAAAACCTTTGAACTTGTTTCCTGTTACGGCGGTACCTTGAATTTGTGCCTTCCATCAAAAACACGAGGAGTTGCCCCACATTGGGTTTTCTCCAGGACACCGAGGAGAAAAAACGGTTTGGCTCCCAGTGCCAGAATGATGGTCAGGCAGGCATAAACTGGACACAGGTCAGACAAGAGCCACCAGAGTGTCTGTCAGTATAAACATTACCTGTTTGAGGGATCCCTGCCCTCACCTCCCCTCCCGTCACAGGTAAGACAACTAGGGATCTGGGCTTCTGCCAGGTAAAAGAAGGATCCCTGCCAGGTGCAGTGGGTCAACCAGTAATCCCAGTACTTTGGGAAGCCAAAGCGGGCGGATCACCTGAGGTCAGGAGTTTGAGACCAGCCTGGGCAACATGGTGAAACCTGTCTCTACTGGAAATACAAAAAAAATTAGCCTGGTGTGGTGGCACATGCCTGTAATCCCAGCTACTAGGGAGGCTGAGGCGGGAGAGGTGCTTGAAACCAGGAAGCAGAGGTTGCAGTGAGAAGATATCGCGCCATTGCACTCCAGCCTGGGCTACAGAGCGAGACTCCGTCTGGGAGCGCGGGGTGGGGGGCAGGGGCGGGGGCGGGGAGGCGGGGAGAAGGAGCCCATCAGGATCCCCTGTTCACACTGTAAACACCCAAGTCCATCTGCCCTTCATTTCCCTTTAGGACAGTGTTGCTAGCAGGTCTGGGATTGGAACCCCAATTTAGCTGGGGGCTCTCAAAACACACTCATAGTGATTCTGGTTTTTTTGATAAAACTCTCACTGATAAAACTTTCCAGAATGTTGATAATCCAGCATCAGGTACCTGTCTTTATTTTTTTAAGTTTAGAAAATTAAAGTATAGATATTGTTACAGCTAGGATAGGGCCATGAACAGAGCTGCTATTTCAAATCTGACATTCTGCATAACTTACTTTTAACCTATACATTCCAGTTTTGAAAGACAGCCATATAATTACCATATGAAGGTATCCTGCTTATATATCCTAATAACCAGCTGAGAGGGTCTTTCAGTGAACTGGCCTATAGTTGAAGTGTCTATCACATATTCAATTTCAGTATTTCTATACTCACTGAAACAAAGTTATGAGCATTTAACATTAGCTTATTTAACTCTAAGGTGTAGTTTTGGCATTTCCCTCCAAATTCTCCAAAAGAAGACCTGTAGATGCTAACTTGTCTTAAAATCAAATAGCAAATGGATCAAAGAACTTTTGCTTTATATCCATCTATCGACCTTCAGCTCACATTGATGACAAGGAAGGGGAAAATTTGGCTCCTTGTCTAATTTACAGCCTATTAAGCCAAAGGAAGAATAACTGTTTCATGGTTTGGAATAGGGCACCTTCAGAGATTACTCTCAAGTTAAAGGCCTCGTGAAATCCATAAAGGGTAACTGGAAACTTCATAGATAGTTCTTTACAACATTATGGTATAGAATTTTATGGTTATTTACCCAGACAGGTACACTTGGCAATTTTTATGTACCGACTAACATAATTTCCACACAAATCTAATAAGTTTTCACCAAACAAAGCAAATTATGACTATGAAGAGAAAAGGGCCACACACATACACACACACAAAGCCATTGCAGTAACAATAGCAAAAATATAAAAAATTAGAAAGGAATATTTGAGGCAGCTCAAATGATAGTAGAAAAATGATAAAACAGTGCCTGATATGTATGTATGTATTTAATCATATATATACTTAATATATAATATATATTTAATCAGGTACTGTTCTATCATTATTCTATTATCATCTGAGTCTATTATCATTTAGTCTAAGCACTAAACACTAATGATTAACACATTTAGTCTTTAAAACAATGCCACAACACTACACATTTAATTTAATCCCTCTCAAAATCTAGTTGACTTTTCACAAAAATCACAAGCTGATCCTAAAATTCATATGAAAATGAAAGGGACACAGAATAGCCAAAACAATCTTGACTGAAAAATAATAAAGTTGGAGGACTTATACTTCTCAACTTCAAAACTTACTGCAAAGTTATAGTAATCAAGAGAGTGTAGCACTGGTATAAGGATAGACAAATAGATCAAAGGAAGACAAGTGGGAGTCTAGAAATAAACTCTTACATTTAGGGTCAATTGTGACAAGGGTGGCAGGACAAATAAATGGGAAAAAGAATAGTCCTTTCAACACAGAAGCTTTAATAGAAAAATTAACCTAAATGGATCATAGACCTAAATATAAGAGCTAAAACTATGAAACTCTTAGAAGAAAATATAGGAGTAAGTCTTCATAACTCTGGATTAGGTAATGATTTCTTAGACTCAAAAAAAAAAACAACAAATAAATTTAAAAATTCTGTGCTTCAATAGACACCATGAAAAAAAGGAAAATACAACCCCTAGGCTGGGTGAAAATACCTGCAAATCATATATGTGATAAGGAACTTGTATCCAGACTACATAAAGCACTCTTTAGCTCAATAAAAAGACAAATAAGCAAATTTTAAAAATGAGCAACGGCTTTGAAGAGATATCTTCTCAAAGACTGCATATAAATGGCACATGAAAAGAAGACAAAACAGCATTAGTTCTTAGAAAAGCATGAGTCAAAACCGCAATGAGATATCACTTTACACCCACAAGGATAGGTATAAAGAGATGGACAGTAACAAGTGTTGTTGAGGATGTAGAAAGTTGCAACCCTCCTATATTGCTGGTGGGAATGTAAACGGAGCAGCCACATTGGAAAACAGTTTGGCAATTCTCCAAAAATTTAAACATAGATTTAACGCATGACCCAATGATTCCACATCTGGGTCTAGACACAAAAGAAATGAAAACATATATTCACTCAAAGACTTGTACATGAATGCTCATAGCAGCATTATTGATAATAGCCCCAAATTATAAACAAACCAAATGTCCATCCACTGAATGTGTAAACAAAATGTGGCATGTATGTACAATTCAATGTTATTCTCCATAGAAAGGAATGAAGTGCTTATAAGGCAACAATATGGGTAAACCTTGAAGACATTATGTTAAAGTAACAAAATCAGAAGCAAAAGCCAAATATTTTATGATTCTGTTCATATGAAATGTCCAGAATAGATAAATCCGTATAGACATAATGTATAGGCGCTTTTGCCAGCAGCTGGTGAGAGGAGGATTGAGGAATGACTGCCAGTGGATATGGGTTTCTTCGGACGAAGGGTGAAAGTGTTCTGGATTTAAATAGTAATGGTAGCACAACTTTGTGCATATTCTAAAAAAACACTGAACTGTACTCTTTAAAAGAATAGATTTTATGATACATGAATTACATTTCAATAACGCTGTTATTGAAAACCCCAACAAGGTAAGAATGTTATATTTTCTCTTACAAATAATTTTTCAGGCCTAGCTCTACAACACTTGTTTGTTTGCATTGTAGTTACTTACTAGTAAGTATCATGCATATTCAAACAATAATACCCTCCTGAAACCAAATTGAAATTGCCTATAGAATACATTTTATCTATAGGCCATAGAATACATTTCTATCAAAAATTAGAAAAGAATATTTGAGACAACTCAAATGATAATAGAATAATGATAAAACAGGGACTGATGTAGATAAATATATTCAAACATATATACCTTTAATCACCTATATATTTAATCATATATTATATATATTTAATCAGGTACTGTTCTATCATTATTCTATTATCATCTGAGTCTATTATCATTTAGTCTAATCACTAAACAGTAACGATTAACACATTTAATCTTTAAAACAATGCCACAACACTACACATTCAACTTATTCCTTCTCAAACTCTAGCTACCTTTTTCCAAAAATCACAAGCTGATCTTAAAAACTCATATGGAAATGAAAGGGACACAGAATAGCCAAAACAATCTTGACTAAAAAATAATTCTCACAAATAAAGTAATTCATTATTTATAAAAATGTTTGTTATTTGACAAAGTTCCAACAGCCAATCTACTGTGCACATGTGCTTACAGATCAGGAGTGAGTAGTTGAAAATCATTGAGAAACAGCAGGGCAGGTTGGTGATCCAGGCACCGCCAAGCGATCCTGGATCAGAACTGGAGCATGTATATAATCCAGTGGGTCCCACACTGGGGATCATCAATATTCCCTGTGAAGTTTACAAATACCAACTCGAGGGACTCTCTGGATAAGCTGAAGCAGAATGTCTTCAGGCAGGTCTTGGACAAATGGGAGCTTAAATATTCCACTAGGAATCAACAGAAGAGCAACCAGGTCTGGAAACTATTTTTCTCCATCCTCATCCTTCACTTTGAGACATGTCTAGAAGGCACTATTCCAGAATCTTGAGACTCTATAAATCCCTTCAGCACCCCATTCCAGTGTAGAAAACCCATTGGTCAAGAAAAGAGCCTATTTATCTATTAATAATTTGATCCTGTGGCAGTTTAGAGCAATTTCTCCTTACTGATGGCTATCAGCAAAGCTTGGCACATAGCTTGCAGATTTCTCCTTCTGCTGAAAACTGTTATAAATGTCCTTAATATGCTTTCCCCACTACATATGATTTTGTTCCCTCACAAATTCTAAATTTCCCTGAAAAATAGGAGTAGCCCCCAAAATATTATAATTTTACTCACTCAAAACAGATGCACTGAGATGTTATATAAATGTTTGGATTAAATAAACTCACTTCAAGAATTTTTGGAAAGATTTATCATTTGATTTCAAAAATTGTTCTGCTTGTCTTCTTAAGTTGGTTGCATGACTCAATTTTTCTAAGGGAGTCATGCTTTTTTTTTTCTTTAAATGCTTTCCTAGATCCTTTCTGCCAGGACTCCAGCTAAGGAACAAGAAAAATAAATGTAAATTGCTTGAAATTCTGTGAAGCTGTATATTGAAAGAATCTTTCAAATAAGTCTCTTCTGAGACTGAAAACACTTGTGATGCGATGAAGCAGAACCAATGTCATTGAGCAGACTAGGAAGTACACCCAAAGAGGCCAATGCCTTCCCTAAGATCAGTCACCAAGACAGGAAAACGGGTTTTCCTAACTTAGTGGTTCTCAAACTTGGCTGCTTTAAAAACTCCCCAGTGCCCAGGCCATACACCAATTTAAGTATTGTAAATCTGAATTCTGATATGACAAAAGTATGTGTACCTTTTAACACTCTCCCTAATGATTCCAACATGTAACCAGGGCTAAGAAGCACTGCCCTACCTCTTAGTCCAGAAACTCCTCACTGCCAATGAATGATTCCTAAGTCTCACTCTACAGCTACTAGAAGAGTAGACCACACTCATAAAGATATGTCTTTTCCTAAGACAGTGCTTAGTTAGGAAGATGGCTCCTTTCCCACCATAGGCACCTGATTCAATGGGCTCACCAGCACCAGTCGCAGCATGATTCATTGCCCTTATCATGAAAATGATATGCCACCCTCAGTGAAGCAGATAATCCATCATTTTTCTCTGTAGATTTAGGTGATATACGAAAGCATATTACATTTATATATGCAAATTGAAGTTTCTACTCCTAAACAACGTCTCCATAGAGAAAAAGATTTGGTTTTAAGTTAAAAATATGGCTCGTTTAATAAAATGCTTTATTAAGTTTTCTGACATTGGCTTATTACTTGCAAATTGGGTTCATTTTCTAGGTAACAGCTGCTTTGAGGAAGTCATGCCAAAGTTCCACTGCTTTGCTTTGTTATCAGAGAAAGGACAAGCTAATCAAAATATCTGCCTACAAGTTCTGCCTCTCTGAGATGTGGGGAAGCTGAATTAGATAGCATCTATGGGTTCGTAGGCAAATATCTATGAAAATAAGATGTGTCATTTTATTAAAAATTTCTCACTTAAATATAATTCTAGATAACTCACAGAGCCATTTGATTCCAAGGAAAAGCCAAGATCTCTTTAGAAAAAGAATGTTGGCTATTCATTGTTTTAGCAGATATTTTACAAGAAGCATTTTATGAGTTGAATAAATGCTGGAAAATGGATATTATATCTACAGAGTATGGAGTTAGTCCAAAGAAGGTGCGTGTTTGTTTCACCAGTCTCTTTCTACCCTACATAGATGCCTATGGAAATAAAAATCTCTGACTTGGAACTTTCCTTCTGCGATGTGCACAATTTGAAACTGAACAGAAAATAAGGAAGGCAATTACATATGATTCTTAACTCTTATGTGATTGGGGAAAATATTTCTTCATCTGCTAACTTATTTGGAATGAATTCTACCTCAGAAAATCTAGGGTTCTAAATCTGACAGAGGAGTTCAGAGGAGAGAGGAAAAACTCATAAAGGGATGTGTGGTGGGGTGGGCAGAAATAATCAGGAGGGCTTCATGGAGGAGGTGAGATGAGAGCTGGAGTTTGATAGCGAAAGGAGTTAGGGAGAGCTGGAATGAGGAGAGTGGTGGTCCTGGAGGTAGAATATGCACGAATGTCATTGGTTACAGGAGATTCGGTTTAGATGGAAGCAGAAGCTTCTGGGGCCTTGGCAGATGAGGTGGGATCCGAAGGGTCATTGTTGTCTATGGTATAATGGAAAGAGGCAGGCATTGGAATCCACAGCCCTGAGTTGAGAAGCTCAATTTTAGCCATTTACCAACTACAGGAAAAAGTACTTAACCCTTGATTCTTAGGATGTTTATCTGCAGTCGTGCGTATGTAACATACCTGGCTCCCTCCCTTGAAGAGGAATTCACACGAATTCCTCTCCACTCTTGACATGCCAAGAAATAGGGAACCACAAAACCCTTTTGACAAGTACCCAATCTAACAAAAACACAAAACAACTAATCAATTATTATAGGCTACTTATTAATCTAACTGAAGTTACCAACTTCATCAGAGCAAAGGTAGTATAGAAATCTCAAGGGAAAGGCATGGCTGAGTTTTTAAAATCTGGTTTTACTTCTGCTTCACAAAGCACTAGATTATGCACTAGATGATTTCAGCCACTTCATCCCCTACTGGAGCTCTGATTAAAAATACAATATGTCAACATTGACTAATTACAGCTTTAATGAGTCTACTGTTTACCTCTTGGAAGTAACCTAATTGTTTGACCATGTTTCAAACTCGCCTAGTGTTTTCCAATATAAAACATTTATAATTTTGTCTTTGTCGAGTTTCACTCTCCAGCTGTTACTGGTGAGAAAAGTCATCATTAGCACAAAGACATTTACAGCTATGACCACCTTTCCCGCTGCTGGGTGCTTTTTAAAGTTTAATCAGAACAGAGCAGAAGGCAGATTCTTGGTGCCTCACTCAGAGCCTGCTAAGGATATGACAACGGAGAGTGCCATTCCCAATTCTACAATATTCTTTAGCTTTCAAATTGGTGATTTTTTTTGGATTAATTGCAATTTTTGGTTGACAAAAGTCATGAAATATTTGAAAGTGTGGATGGTTTAATGAAATTACACTTATAAAAAAGTTGCTACTTAGAACTGTGCATTATGCTTTTGCTAAACTTTTCATTAAGTTGGGACAGGGATCTTCATATGGAAACATATTCTGTTGACTACTGATATTCACAGTGACTGTTCTTGCTGAAAACGAATCACAAATTCAGTAATAAAATAAAATAAACATCAAGAATTGTAGTTCTTACAAACTAAGATTTGTTATAAGACAGTTGTTATGACATAGGTTTGCCTGTAATTTTCCGGACTTGATCTAAAAGGAGAGTTTGTGGCACTTGGAAAGGACACAGACTGGGCTGTGTTACATCTCATCTCTGCAAAGTCACCGCCCTGAAGCCTACTCCTGGCCAGGAAAAAATATGACAATTTCCATTAAAAAGTGACATGTTAATTTCTCATATATTTGAACAAAAGGGAACATATAACTTACTACATTAAGTCAAACACTAAAAGGTAAATGTTAACATTTTAGTGGAATAAAGATCACAAAAAGTTATCATTCACAAAGAATAGATTTGCTGTATCTGACACTTCCAGTTTATTGATGATCCAGTCTCAAAGAAATTCTTGGGGATCACTCTGCTCCTCCAGTGTCAAAGAATGCTCTTCCTGACTCGTTTCTGTTAATTTTTAAAAAGGCAAATCCAAATCCAAATTTTATTTTATAAGTTTCCAATAACCTAAACTGCAAGCAGTGAAGCGGAGAGAAGGGGATTTTTAACAGCTAAACTCACGAGTTTTCCTGCTGGAACCTGAGCCCATTTTGGTAGGTGTTATTCTTACAACAAAAGGCATAATTATGAAAACTAAAGGTTTACATGTTAAAGTTCAAGTATATAAATTCTAATGCATGGAATAACAAAATAGAAATGCTTCACATTTGCTCTATCTATGAATACATTGAGTTGAGTATATCACTGTATGTAACTATGAGAGGGTTTATATTTTAGAAGAATGTTAGCACTGTCCTTTTCTGATAATATTACTCAGTAGTTAATCAACTAGTTCATATTTACACGATGACGATTACAGGCTAATATAAAGGTCCATTATCTTTCTCCTAATCAAGCAAAGGTTGGGACTATGATGTTGTAAACTTTAAAATCTTCCAACATCATCTGAAAGAGCTGATTTTCCCTGGGATTTAAAATCGAAACTAGTTTTATAAATCTAACTAAGGGGGCGGGCGCGGTGGCTCACGCCTGTAATCCCAGCAGTTTGGGGGGCCGAGGCGGGCAGATCACCAGGTCAGGAGATCGAGACCATCCTGGCGAACACTGTGAAACCCCGTCTCTACTAAAAATACAAAAAAATTAGCCGGGCGTGCAGTCGCCTGTAGTTCCAGCTACGGGAGGCTGAGGCAGGAGAATGGCATGAACCCGGGGGGCGGAGCTTGCAGTGAGCGGAGATCCCGCCACTTCACTCCAACCTGGGCAACAGAGCGAGACTCCGTCTAAAAAAAAACAATAAATAAATAAAAAATTAAAAAGTAAATCTAAGGGGAAGATGATCGTGTTGAATATCCTTTATCTCATGGTATACAGGTTTATATTTTCTTAAGCAATCTAATTAAATAGGACAAAATAGGAGGAATGAGTATAAGGATGCAAGCTACATTTTTTTCCTGAAGCATAACAGCACTGAGTGGGCTATATCATGTTTATGGATTATAGAGGATGAGCAGGGTCATAATGAGTGCATGTGCACATGCGTCTGCATGCCTGCCCACATGTGCACACATGAATGCACATGCATGAACACATGAGCATACACAACATACACAGGCACGTCAAGCATGCGCCCATCATTAAGCTGGTGCATGCACATCTTCTATTTATATGCCAGTCTTCTATTTAACCTGATCGTGCCAGAAGATATGTCTATTTTGAATGTTTATGGAGTAAACTAGAAATATATATAATTTGCAATACAAATTTTATAAATTTGAAATTTTTTAATATTCATAATTCAAAGTAGGAGAGTGAGATGCTCTTTTTTATTGATAATTTGAAAGTTATCCAACATGCAAAAGCTACTCTACCTCTAAAGGGTGTGGTGGGTACGATGGAAATGATTCGTAAGTCTCTTTACCTGGAAGTAAGGGGGAATTATTTCCTGGATGGGCAGAAGAGAACAGAGGAGAGAGTGTTTTGTAAAAGGTGTGAGTGGGTAGGTAAGACAGCACATGTCATCAGACTTGTTAAATGAACACTGACAGAGTACCCAGGTGGAGACCTTATGAGGTTGGGCATTAAATGTGGAACAGGGCGCTTCAAAAGGAAAGATCAAAAAGTTTCCTGGGGACTCTATATTGTTAACGGTCTCTCTGGTTCCTGACTTTGATAAAAATGAATACAGCAAATACATTTATGAAACCTTTGCATGCAGAACACTAAACCTAGGAGAGAGAAGAAAATGAAATTTTTCCTTCATTTATGGAAATATATGTACAGTAGTTTAAAAACATTTGAAAAGCAACAATTATGATGTCCTAGGTAAGAAATTAAAGAAACAGTGTGGGTTTTATCATTGGAATTAGAGTTCACAATATGCTTGTAGCATAGCTTCTTTTACGAAACAAAGATATTAATCTTCCCCCAGATTAACTCATTAACTCGCCCAGCAAACATTTATCAGGTGCTAATATGCATTGGGCACAGAGTTTATTGTGAAGATTACATGAAGCATCCTAAAAGGCTCCACTGCTCCCTCTCCAGCAAGACCACTGTAACACCTGAAATGGCCACATGCCCTGGTCTGCTCAGCACAGGCCCAGCTGACATTCCCTGTTGTTAGTGGCACCCACCTTCACCCTCTGAAAGGCCCTGCTTTGGATAAACTGCAAGGTCACTGCAACTAATAAGAGCCTCCTAACTTGTCTCCATGCCCCCAGTTTTGCCCTTCCCCCATCCATTCTCCACATAACAAGCAGAGTTATCTTTTAAAAATATAAGTCAGACCACATTACTGTTCTACTTAATATTTTCCAGTGGCTTCCCATCAAACTGAAAATAGAACCTAAAGCCACTTGTCTGGCTTATGAAATGCTGCATGATCTGGCTCTGGCTACTTCTCTACTAATACTCTTTGCCTTCTTTCCTATATTTCTTGAAGGAGCCAAGTTTCATCTGGCCCCAAGGCCTTTGCACTTGCTGTTCTCTCTACCTGAACTTTTCCTTCTCCCCAACTTTCATAAGCTGACTCCTAATTATCATTCAGTTCTCAGCTGAAATTTTTCTTCCTCAGAGAGATCTTGCAGAACCCTGTATCTAAAGAAGGCTCCCATTCATTTTCTGTGGCTTCCCATATTTTAATTCTTTTTATAGCCTTTCTCCCCAGCTGATGTCAGTCTTCTTGTTCATTAACACTTGCTTTTCCCTCTAGGGTGCAAGCTCTAGGAAGGCAGAAGCTTTGCACGTCTTGTTTACTTTAGGGTCTAGCTCAGTATAAGTGTTCAACAAATGTTTGCTGGAAACACTAATACATACCCTGTTGGATCTAATTCAGTGTGGTTGTATAATAAAGACTACTGGTCTTGGAGAACTTCAGGGTGTACATATAAGAAAACTGAACACTGCACTTTATATAAGAAAAAGTATCTCTACTCAAAGGTACCTTATATGTTGAATCCAAAGAAGAATCCAGTCCAAAACTCACAAATATAAAAGCTATAGAATTAAGGGATCCTGATGAATTAGTATATACTTTTCAATAGTACACTGAACCCTGTCAATAGCTGCATTTAAGACAGCAAATTACTGAATACCTACTTTTGCTTCTGTGGTTTTCAGAACCATGCTCGGTAAAAATATGTGTTGGGGATTTTAATGAGATACTGGAACGGGTCTTATTTAGGTGCTGAAGGGTAAGACTCCTGAAGAGGAATTCCATTCAAGAGAATCATTGGCTCAAATGCTTACTTCTACCTTGTATCCAAGGCTGCTAATGGAGCAACAGAACACCTTGGACATCACCCTTTGATGATATATATTATATAATACAAATAATTTGTACTTTAAATGAAGGCAAGAATCATGCTAAATCAGGGGTCCCCAACCCTCATGCTATGGACCCTTACTGGTCAGTGGCCTCTTAGGAACTGGACCGCACAGCAGGAGGTGAACAGCCAGAGAGCAAGCAAAGCTTCATCTGTATTTATAGCTACTCCCCATGGCTCACATTACCACCCAAGCTCCGCCTCCTGTCATATCAACAGCAGCATTAGATTCTCACAGGAGCATGAATTCTATTGTGAACTGCGCATGCAAGGGATCTGGGTTGCATGCTTCTTATGAGAATCTAATGCCTGATGATCTGTCACTATCTCCCACCACCCCCAGATGGGACAGTCTAGTTGCAGGAAAACACCTCAGGGCTCCCACTGATTCTACATTATAGTGAGTTGTATAATTATTTCATTATATATTACAATGTAATAATAATAGAAATAAGGTGCATTTGAATCATCCCGAAACCATCTCCCCTACCCCAGTCTGTGAAAAAATAGTCATGAAACCAGTCCCTGCTGTCAAAAGGTTGGGGACTGTTGTTTTAAATGGATAAATATGGCTAGCGTTTCAGGAAAATTCAAGAGAACATTGTCATTAAAGGATATAAATAACTCACATTATATGTAAACTAAAGGATGAAGCTCGTATGGTACCATTATTTTTATTTTGGACTTGATTCTTCAGCAGCTTATAAATTAATTGTTCTGTAAGGGACTGGACTCTGAAAGCAGGTCTGCTTGTAGACAAATTTCAGCTATGTTGAGTTCTCAGAACCTGTATTATAGAGATCTAAATGGTGGGCTAGGAAATTTCACACTTAATCATTTTTTTAATCTCTACATATTTTTTAAGTAAAGGTTATGTTTAATCTCATTACTCCCACAACCACCTAAACTAAGCCTTTCATTGATCTGCAGAGTAGCTAGTAAAGAGGCACAACATATTTGTTAAATGGTTAATAGAAAAGACACAAAGAAAAAATTGGAATGGGACATATTTCTACCAAGGAAAATCCTAAATGGGAAAGTGGAGAACCAGAAGCTTACTAGAATAAAGTCAATAGGCACATGGAGAGACACTTAAGAATGAAAAAGTGTGTATGTGGGTGGGTGGGAGGATCCGAAGTCAAGCGCCTGTCTTCCCTTTCTGACAATTTTGTTCCTGGCTGACTCTAAAGATATTGCAAAAATTTCTAAATATCTGTATTTTAACTGGTCTCAACCCACGTTTGTTGAACTCAGGATTCTAAAGACTAATGTAAATAATTAACCTGGGAGAAACCTCTCTGCCCCTTACTGGTGGCATTTCATTGAATGTACAATATTCTGCACTTTCACTGATCCCCAAAACTAAAGGTATATGTTGAAACAAGATGCAGTAAATGGTGGGGAGTAAAGGAGGAATATCAAATTGTTCATCTAGAAGTTATAAATACATATTGGCATTACTGGATTCTAGATGTAAAAGAAGCCACAGGCAAAAAGCTACACAAAAAAATACAAATGAAAGAGGGTGGAAGAAAGAGGATAATGTGAGGTGAAAAAACATTAGATGTGAGATTATGAAAGGTCTAGGCTGGAAAAAAGGGAATTTTATAAACTAACAAAAGCTATATATCATTCTGCGCTTACAACAGGTAGTCCATCCAAAAGTAGATGAAGGGAATTACTAACAGTAATACCCATAAAAAAAACCCACTGTATATAAATCATGTATGATTGTGATACTTCCAAAAAAGACAGAATCAAGTAATTTCATACCAATTAACAGGATTAGCAAAACATCAAGTAGTTAACCTAGTTTCCATTTCTCTTCTTTCACAGTACTTAGAGAAAACTATACTTACAATTTCATTGTTGCTGTCACAGCATTATCTTTTGAATTCTGGGCCAAGACCCAAGTCAAAACTACTCGAATCAATCAAATTGTGGTTTCAAGATTTTATATATACATACACACACACACACACATATATATATACACACACACATATATATATATATAGAGAGAGAGAGAGCACAAGTCCACAACTTGCCATAGACTGCCAGGAATCAAGTTCTCTCTGAAATTCAGACTTTATAAAGTTCTTTCTCATCTACTTATTGCTGAATGTTAAGATTTCAAGTTCAGTTGCTCTTCTAAAGATGCTTCTAGGTGAATTGAGATTGCCACAATTAAAAGAATTTGAGATCCCATTGCAATTCTATGGTCTCTGACTCATAATTGTGCCCTCACTGACACATTGCCAAGTTACTCAGAACACAGCATATCCTCAGTTTTCAAAAAGAACATCAAGACAGTTCATTCAACCTTTACTGAACATCAACTATATGCAAGAGACTTTCAAAATTGCTTTAAAGATGGAGGCAGATGAAAACACCTAAGCCAGGAATAGAATTCAGTCCTACTCTCCTCCCTGAACCTATGCCTCAAATTTACTGGAAGATAATATTATCAGGAAATGACCTTGAAACAGATACTCATATAGTGTTCTCCGCTGCAGAAACTAGAATGGTTTTGTGGTCTGTCTCTACATCCTGAATTTCAAAACAGACATCCATAAAGGAAGAGAAACAAGATAGTTGGCATGTGCAGGAACAAGATATTTGCCCCTAGTGTTTTAAGTCAATTCTTTCATTTTAGTGGCATGTCAAGGCATGGATACGATATACACACAACTTGAGGGCAACAATAAGGTTCATTAGCAAAAGACACTACTTCTTTTCCCCTGAAATCACAGCTTATAATTATATCCTTTCAACTTTTTTTTTTTTTTTTTTAATAAGCCCTTCATGCTCAGGTGATCCAAGGCATGTGAACCAACAAACACAAAATCCAGAACTACCTTGTAAAGGCTTTAATAGAGATCAAAGAAACTTGAGCCTGAAGAAATTTGACCTGTTTGGTTTCTCTTGACTAGTTCTCTCAAGAAGGCATTTTGGCTGAGATAAGCATCTGCTGAGAAACGGAAACAGCTGTTCTGAATCATTTTCCAAATTAAAAATAGGAGTTTCTGAATAGTGTGAAGAAAGGTGGAATCTCAAAATTATGCCATATTGAGAAGTATCCTTACTAAGAATTTTGGGTTAAACATGTGGTTTGAATCCTAGCTCCTCACAGTATTAGCTATGTGGCTTGAACAATTTCTTTGACCTGGTCCTCAGATCCCTCTTGTATAAGTAGGGATTTGTAGGGTCATACGGTATATGTGAAGCACCTGGCATACCACTTAGCCAGTGGGGAGATCTTGAGTAGGTGGAAATGATCTCTTGGTACTAAGTACTGTCTGCAACCATTTCTTCGCAACCTTTGCATTTCTTTGTTACAAGTGTTGCAACTGCAAACACTCACTAATAACATTTCTCATTTTGTGCATTAAACCTAAATAATAACTGAAATGAAGAATTCTGTTGTTAGTAAACCTGTGTTTCTCTGAAACACAGAATGCTCAAATACAATGAACAAAAGTAGCATAAAATACAAAATGTGCTCTAAAGGGTTTACAATTTAAAAATTGATTTTTGTGTGATCACCAAAATAAGTATTAAGTAAAAACAGGTGGAAAGAATTGAACGGTACGCTTAAAATGGGTGCTTTTTTGTGTAAATTATTCCTCAATTAAACACAATCACAGAAAAAAATACTGTTGCCCAAGAATGATTCTTGGGATTCTGATGAAATTGGTCTGGAGTGTGTAGCTTGGGCATAGGGAGTTTTAAAAGCGTTTTAGGCGATCTAATGCAGAAAAAAAGAAAAAAAAAAGCAGACAAACAGGATGCAGAATAGGGTGGATAATAATTTACTGATGCCATGTTTAGCCAATAAAATTCAGGACACCCAGTTTAATTTGAATTTCAGATGAAACACCAATTTATTTTTTAGTGTAAATATGTCCCAAATACTGCTCACTTAACTGATGTCCCATATTTCATTTGGCAACCCTAAATAGTATGCTAATTCTTGTGCCAAAAAGGGGGAAAAGAATTATATATGTGCCTAATTGTTTTTATATGCGTAAGATAGATTTTGCAGGTTTGCTTCTGGGTAGACAAACTACCACAGGAGACAAGGAGGAAAATGACGTTTTTTACGGTATACTTTGGTGCTTTTTGAATTTTGAATCACATAAACATATTACATATTTTTAAAACAAACACTATTATAAAGTTGAAAGATAAACAATTTCTAACAGGATCTAAAAATCAATATAGGGAGACAAAATGAATAATACATGTGATGCACCTAGCAAACAAAACCAATAGAAGTTTGCCTAAATATTTGGTTCTATTACACTCATTTTCTCAGTGTAGTCAGATATCTATAGAATATTAACAAATACTTTTTCAGTTGCCAGACTATAACTCAAATTAATATTAGCAACCTCCTGTTGCATTGCACTTCCATATATTAGTTCATTGAATCTTCAAAATAATCTTCAGAGGTTTTGCAAATTAAAAGGCTTAACCTCAGAAAGGGTAAATAATTTGCCCAAGACCACACAGCTAATGAGTAGCAGCCTGAGGTTTGAAGGTCTGTAAAAATCCACAGCCCTTTGCTTTTAAATACAACACAACACAACACTCTCTTTAGGAATATGTATTCCTAAAGAGTCAGAAAATTCGTCTTTAGGCATAAATATCAATGCAAAAAGGAAAAGCACTGAATAAGTCCCTTCATCAGTCACTCAGCTATGAAACGTGACACACTGGCAAAAAAAAAAAAAAAAAAAAAAATGTATTCTGAGGCCAGGCATTGTGGCTCACGCCTGTAATCCCAACACTTTGGGAGCCTAGCATGGGTGGATCACTTGAGGCAGGAGTTTGAGACCAGCCTGACCAACATGGCGAAACGCTGTCTGTACTGAACATACAAAACATAGCCAGGCATGGTGGCATGCGCCTGCAGTCCCAGCAACTTGGGAGGCTAAGAAAATCGCTTGAACCAGGGAGGCAGAGGTTGCAGTGAGCTGAGATCGCACCATTGCACTCCAGCCTGGGTGACGGAGTGAGACTCTGTCTCAAGGAAAAAAAAAAAATTTTTATATATATATATAAAATACATACATATATAAATGTATATAAAATATATAAATATATATTATATATAGTTTGTTTGCTTTTAAATAAATATACAGTATACTTCACTTTGTGTAATACTTGTGTTCCAGGAAAGTTGTTTGTAAATTACATATATGCAAATATAATTATATTTAGAATAAAATTGGGAGTCTGCTTCTTAGACAAACCCTGTTAAGTGTTTTTTAGACAGGAAGATATTTTTATAATGTGCCAGAGCACACTTTGTTTATTTTTGGACAGGGTATAACATTAGATGATCTAGGAGTTGGCTAATTGCCCTTTGCATTTGGGGGTCTTAATACAAAACATGGTTTTGTATTAAGTGGTTTATGTGTGAAGAGGAATTTTGCCAAATTTCAGAGGATTTAACTAGTTAGATTAAGTTTCTAACTCGAGCCTACCTTTAGCTAATTATTTCTTTTAAAGGTATGAGTAAATATTTACCAGAGAACAGCTTAACGCCTCTTAAGTGATGAAAGCAGTATTATTTTCACAGCTTATTGGAGACAAGAGTATGTCAGGGGTCTAATCAGTTTCCTTTTGTAAATGGTTTCAAAAACTTTTTTCTAAAGTCTATCTTGTCATATAATTTATATATATTCCCTAGTGATTTACTTTCTTTTTGTTTGTTTTGAGACGGAGTCTGGCTCTGTCGCCCAGGCTGGAGTGCAGTGGCACTATCTCAGCTCACTGCAACCTCCACCTCCTGGGTTCAAGAGATTTTCTCCCGCCACAGCCTTCTGAGTACCTGGAATTACAGGCACATGCCACCACACCCGGCTAATTTTTGTATTTTTTAGTAGAGACAGGGGTTTCAGGAAGTTGGGCAGTCCGGTCTTGAGCTCCTGACCTCAAGTGATCCGCGCTTCCTCGGCCTCCCAAAGCGCTGGGATTACAGGCATGAGCCACCGCTCCCGGCCGATTTACCTTCTTTAGAGTGCAGGTGCTGGTGCGGAGTGAGAGGAAAGATCTAGAAATGGCAATAGAAAGCTAATCTTTCAAGAGCCGTTAAAGTTAATAATTTTTAAAACAGTTGACTAAAAGCTAGCATCCCGTTGGAAAGAGATTCACAGCCTCCCTGGATAGTTGGCAGGATCTGCAACCAACGTCCGGGTGGGAGTGGTGACTAGGTGAAACAGCCCTTCACAGATCTCTCTAGCCTGAGTGTACCAAGGCTGGGCACATGGAGATTCAGGCAGGCCCTGAATTCCCCATGCATTTTCTCCCATTACATTGACATTTCTGAGCTGGCAGTATTACAATGCCAAATCCATGCTTTAAAAAAATCAGCTCAGGACTCAATCTCTAAAATGAAATCCCAGATGTGCTGCTGACCTGGCGATGGCTCCATTTGTCCCCATCGCTGTCTTTGTATTGCAGTGTTTGAGCCATTATCTGAATATTCTATTTCTTATTTATTTCTAATCAGAGTGATAATTTTTTTGAAAGAACAAAATGAAAGAATATGTATAACATGATAGATCTATGTCATCAAAGATTATGTCTCAAAGCAACAAATAATTAAAGAGTTTACATTACTTTTAGCTCCCTAGGAACAGACATCCCTCCTATCCCCTCTCTCCACCATACCATGAAATTTTTTAATGTTTTTATGTATTTAAGTCAGTAGATATTTTCCAGAATGCATTACATTCTGGTAAGGTACTGCCTACAGTTAATCTGCATTAAAACTATGTTAGTTTCAATAAATCAAATTGCATCTCCATTTAATTGTATTTGTTACATTTAATTGAATCAAATTTTTGTTTACTCTTCTAAATATTAAGAAATAGAGGAACTGAATGGTTTGTATCTTTTATAAACTATGATGGTTTTAAACTGAAGCTCTCATTTTTCTCCTTGCAGGTCAGCAGCCAATTCTTACCCAAATGGTTCTTTACCTATAGTCTGGGGAAATAGATGTATATCCATGTATGAATAAATTCCATGATTTTTCCTATTTAAATTTTAATGATATAAAGGACCAAGGCCTAACACAAAAACTCTATAGTGCAAAAATTGTTGATTATGCAGTTATGAGACAGCCATAAACATTATTTTCATAAATTCGTTCTTCCAGAATATGTATTCCTAAAGAGTCTGTTAAATCAAGTTTAGCCTAAAGTTGCCTCCTTACATATTTAAGTTCAGCCTAAAGGTTTTTCTGTACACCATGAACTATACAAATGGAGGTGTAAACCGACCATAGCCCACACCTGTGCCAGTCACTGAGTTTGGCCAAATATAGCCAACTGTTCAAATCGTGTTCAAATAAGGCAAATGCAGAACTTGTAACCAATCCAGTTGTTTCTGTACCTCACTTCTGTTTTCTGAACATCACTTTCCTTTTGCTGTCCATAAATTTTCTTCCACCACATGGCTGCGCTGGAGTGTCCCAATCTGCGTGATTCTGGGCCTAAGGGATTCATGAATTGATCATTGCTCAGTTAAACTCCTTTAAATTTAATTTGGCTGAAGTTTTTTTTTTCTTTTTCTTTTTTTTAACAAGTCCCAAATGTGTTAACAACGATGTTTGGAAAATCAGGACAAATTAAGCTAAAACATGTGGACATCAGCAGCCAATCCAGAAAATATATGGGGAGGTTCAAATGAGTTGATAAGGTTTTACTCAGTCTCCTGTTTTTTTCTGAACATTTCTTTACTCACTATTTGAACCCGTATTTCGTATGTTTCTCCACATAATATCAGAAAATTTTAGCATCAGTAGTAAGACAAATTAACAAATTAAAATGAGCATAGATATTTAAAAGAGTCAAGGACTTGGAGAAGGGAGTTTCAGATACATCTAATGTCATAATTAACACAAGACTTCTAATTAACATCATATTCCTAATTGGGTAGTCTATTATGGGTTGGAGACTATTCTCATTTTTCTGGGCTGCCGTATGTTGACTCTTCAATTTGTAGGCCAATGCAGATGTCTTCTTTTTACAGTGGTTTTAGGGGTACCAACACAGCAGCTCACTCAAACATATCTCCCCTTCCAGTTTACCAGAGAGCTGGGTATTCCTATCATTAGGATAATTTCACAGGTGCAGTAGAAATGCATTTTATGTCAGAGCCCCAGAAACATGCAGAACTTCAGATCCCTGTAGGAATGCGTTCACAGGGCAACGAAAATAGCATCAGTGCCTTGAGCTTCATTATTGTCCATTTAAAAAGCAGTCATGGCTGGGCATAGTGACTCACGCCTGTAATCCCAGTACTTTGGGAGGCTGAGGCAGGCGGATCACTTGAGATCAAGAGTTCAAGATCAGCCTGGCCAACATGGTGAAACCCTGTCTCTAGTAAAAATACAAAAATTAGCCATGCAAGGTAGCAGGCGCCTATAATCCCAGCTACTCAGGAGACCGACGCAGGAGAATCGCTTGAACCCAGGAGGTGGAGGTTGCAGTGAGCTGAGATCACACCACTGCACTCCAGCCTGGATGACAGAGGGAGACTCTGTCTCAAAACAAACAGACAAACAAAAAAGTCATGTGAAGTCCATTTCTACTTTATTTATAAAAGTACAATGGGAAACGTTGCCATTATGTGCTTTGTGGCATAAACTTGCTCTTAGAATTTACTAATAGAAAAAAAAAAGCGTCTCTCCCAAATATCTGATATATTTGCTTTAGCCTGAAAAGAAAAGCTTAAGGTATTCATTGCCTTCTTTTTTGCCTCTATTGCCTGGAAGCTCAGAGTTCAGTTTTTTGCTCAAATATGGTAGGTATCAAAGGTTCTCTGGTTCAACTACTTTACCTCTCTCTACTCCTAGACTACATGGCTTGGTTCTTGCTTGTTTTTTATTCTTCTTTTACATACTTGATTGAATTTTTATCTCTATTCCTAAATGATTGCAAATTATTTCATGGGAAGAGATAGAGTTCATTCTTGTTATTCACAGGAGTTATACGTTCTATAAAGTTGCTACAAACACTGAATTAGTGAATACCAAGTCATTGCTATTAGAGGAAATGGGATTAGGCTCCTGTGAGCCTCTGGCCACAGTATTTTCATCAACTGAGCAAAATAGAACATTATTTTCTATGTGCTTTCATTTAAAGATATCTTATATAATATATAGTTGATTCGTTAACACTGAACTCATGGTCAACAGCACTATAACTCATGCCTGAACGAAACTTATCTGTGTATCTTCTCCTTAAGGCACATACAGCCTGCTTGCCCTTAAGAACACTAGACAGTCCCTCAGCACTGCCCATGGGGGATATTTTAAACAGAGAAACCGCCACTTGAAAGGACAAAAATGTGAAAAATATGGTATTAAATAAATCATGAAAAGGACACTTGTTTACAATATGAGAGCTAAAACAAGAATGTACAGCACCAACTTGTTTGACCTCAGTTGAGAATATGCAAGTTGTATGCAAATTTTTACCACTCTGTATATGCCTGCAAATAACTACAAAAGCACCATGGTATTGATTCTGGGGTCACAAATAAATGTTATTAAGCAGGCAGATTTGCAAATACACGATTATTGAATCACAAGGATTGATGGTATGTTATCTCAAAATTAATATTATTATATTTTGGCCAATTAGCATATTTACAACAATAAGAAGAGCAGGTTAACAAATAGAAAGGAGGGTTCTGTGGGAGTGGAACTGGTGAAAAGTATACTTGGATAACCTTGTAGAAATATGCAAAAGGCTAGAGCAAAGACAGAACGAGCATATTCCAGGGGGCAGCCAGGGGTTCTGACCAGCGACTCAGGGCCCTGGGAACAGACTAGGAAAAACAAGGTAAGGCTAAAAAGGAGACAGCATTAACCTATTTCACAATTTTCTTTTTTTTTTTTTTTTCTATTGCAATGACCCTTCTATTATATTCATTATTGCTTAGCTAGAAGTATCCGGAGAGACTTACTTTCTTCCTAAATAGATTTTATTTTATTTTATTTCATGTTATTATTATTTTTTTGAGATGGAGTCTCACTTGTCGCCCAGGCTGGAGTGCAGTGGCATGATCTTGGCTCACTGCAACCTCTGCCTCCTAGGTTGAAGAGATTCCCCTGCCTCAGTCTCCCGAGTAGCTGGGATTACAGGCATTAGCCACCACACCCGCATAATTTTTTTATTTTTAGTAGACAAGGGGTTTCACCATGTTGACCAGGCTGGTCTCAAACTCCTGACCGCGGGTGATCCTCCCACCTCAGCCTCCCAAAGTGCTGATATTACAGGCATGAGCCACTGCGACAGGCCCCAAATAGATTTTTTACCCTACACTTAGGCTAACACATCAGGCCATGTGAGTGGGCATTGTGATGCTAATAGTAGCCTAATGCATAAGGAGCTTTGGCCAAATTGTTAGTAAAAGTTGAGGCATCAGATTCTAAAGGAAACCTGATGTCATATTTCCAGTGTTGATGATGAAAAACTTTATTAAACCTGAAAGAGCCAACTCCCTCCCTATACCTCCATTTTCACAGCAACACCCACATAAAGACACCCAACCGGTGAAAACTGGTAGAAAGGCAGGCTGGAAAATAAACATGTGAAATGTGTAGGACAAAATAAGCAGATCAGCTCATTTATTTAGGATGCTGCAACGTAGTAGATTCTCAGTGTCTCAGGGATCTATTATGTAAGAAGTAGATCTAAATTTGGCCGAGCACAGTGGCTCACACCTATAATCCCAGCGCTTTGGGAGACCAAGGTATGCAGATCATTTGAGGTCAGGAGTTTGAGACCAGCCTGGCCAACATGGGCAAAACCCCATTTCTACTAAAAATACAAAAAGTACCCAGGTGTGGTGGCTAATGCCTGTAATCCCAGCTACTCGGGAGGCTGAGGCAGGAGAATCACTTGAAGCCGGGAGGTGGAAGTTGCAGTGAGCCAAGATGGTGCCACTGCACTTCAGTGGGTGACAAAGAAAGACTCTGTATCAAAAAAAAAAAAAAAAAAAAAAAAGAAAGAAAGAGTAAATTTTCTATCTGTACTGGGACTGTCTTCAACTTTAACCCTCACAGATCTTCCATTTTGTGAAAATTATTAGGATTATTTGTATCACAGACCTCCTTAGAAATTTTAACTCATAATCATTTGTCAGGGTGATTGGCTAATTCATTGTCTCTTCCCACAGTTATATCCCTCAGAAGATATTGATATATTGAAAAACTATATCAATATGATGTGTTTTATTCATGAACTTGGCTCAGTTCTTGAAGTGGCACCCTCATTATCTCTGATTAATATGACACTCTTCTCCTCCTCCCTGCAGCCATCTCAGGGTTATGAGATGGTTTTTCTTCTAGTTCTGTGGCTCTTATCCTTCCTGTCCTTCATTTGGACTGTGGTCCTAAACCTGTTAGGATGGGTAACCAACATACAGATTATAGTGTAGGAGGGACCTTGCCCAAATAGTCATGATTTTTAACATTAAATGTTTTGATCTTGTTATTTGGCCAAATTTTACAGAATTTGAAGAAACATTTCAGAAAAGACTTTATATTAACATTTTCCATTTTAGAAGAATAGAAATAATCTTCATGTTATTATGATACGTTAAAGTGTTAGGATCAAGTAGATTGACTTGAAAGTTAGAATGCATCTGATTTCCAAACAGGCCAGTTTGCTCTGCTTTCTTTTATAATAGGTTGACATCAGACCCTTGGCCCAGCTGATATGCAGCCGGAACACACCAGTGTGGTTTATTTTGATTGATCAGCAGGTGTCGTGCTCGTTGTTGAATGTGTTTAGTATCACCCTTAGTCCCTGGAGAATCAGGAGAGGAAACAGCAGAGATGAGTGCAGATATATTACTGACACTCTTAAAAATGACTCTTCAAGTGTAAATTCTCTTTGCAGTGAGTCAGAAAGAAGCATCTTCTTAATATAGAATAGGTTAGCACTGCTAAAAAAAAAAAAAAAAAAAAAAAGAGCTTTATTGAAAATCTAAACTTACAGGTATGTTATTACCACAAAGCTTTAACAAAAATCAACTGTACAGGGCATTAATTTATTGTAATTTATTATAGTGTTTTCTTGAACTTCAACAATCAGAGATATTTTTACTACAAATTCTATGTAGGTTATGTTCCTTGCTGACACAATATCCAGTGACAATGGTACAAATGAATTTGAAAGACAGTGATTTACGTTATAGAAGTTTATGTTACCTGTTCATTAAAAAATAGTATTATTGAATAAATTGAAGAAACTTGCAACAAATACTTTTGTCTGAAACTAGGGGATGGAGGGTGAAATTAGTTGCAGCAGCCCTGCAGACTAAGAATGTTTTTAAATAAGCTCTTGAGAATACACAGATAAGACCTAACAGCAAGGTGTGTCTTAAAATTTATTTTAGTCAATGTTTTGATTTTTGCTTTGATGTAAGGGAAAAAGATTTTTACCTATCCTATTAATATATAAGGTTGTCTTGTTTATCTTTCTTGATATTATCTTCTAAACTTTGATGGACTTGAAAATGTCCTGATAAACCTAGTTATACCTAAAATTACTTGAAAATATTAAAAGAAATTTTCTTTTCACATAAAGCTTTACAGAAATCTTTTCTGAAAAATAGTTCAAAGCTGTATGCCCTTGAAGTAAGACTGGAAGCTATTTCAGTGCAGTTCATTAAGTCCTCTAGCAGTTCTGTAAAGAAAAACGCATCAATTCTCTCCAAGAATATCAATAGTTATCTGATCTAGACTTTGCTTGTGCTGGAATAAGCAAGAAACTGTTTACAGATCTTTTCTTACAAATAAGTGGGGCAACCAATTCCACATTCGTTTTCTAAATTTCTCTGACTTGAAATTATCATTTGGAGATAAGCCAAGTACAGATAGAAAACCAGGACTAAATTTCCCTGTGATGAACGAATTAGTTTAGTTTAGAGCTATTTCTCACATAGTAGTCTTCTGTCACTAGACATTTGACCTAACTTATTCCTTCACAGTCACACACACATGTTCATATGGCAGATACTGGACTCCATTTACCTTAATCAATAAGGTATGTTTTTAAGGAGTCAAGCTGTTGTCTGTGATCCCTGTCAATTGTCTAAATCCTTAATTGTGAGCCATTTTATTCTATGTAATGAGTCTATTTTTCTAGGCTGGAGGACTGGAAATTGGACTGAATAGTATATTGGTGTCTTGTTTCTGAAGCCAATGACTGAGGAGGCAATATAGCACTAATGATTACTCTAAAATTATTAAGGTGCAATCAACCAAAAGATCTTTTGCTATCATGTATCTTTGAGGTTGGCCATTTAGTTTGCAACGGTGGACCTGTTTGCCGAACCTACAGTTATTTATAAGCCCATCTCTTATTCTGGTAGTTGGCTAAATTTGGCTTAGAAAATAATGTCATCATTCTCAATGGAAAAATGTTCAGGCTAGTTGATCAGGTACTAATACTTTAGTCTGCAGAATGACCACAGCATCTGACAATTCACCAGCTCAATCTACTTACATATACAGTATTTCTCAGTGCTCATGGGGGATTGGTTCGAGGACCCTCGGTCAATACCAAAATCCACAGGTGCCCAAATCCTTGTATAAAATGGCACAGTATTGGCATATAATGTCCTTCAATATATTTTAAATCATCTGTAGATTACTTATACCTAATGCAATGTAAATGCTATGTAACGAGTTGTTATACTATATTGTTTAGGGAATAATAATAAGGAAAAAAATGTCTGTACATATTTAGGACAGATACAACCATTCATTTTTTCCCCAAATATTTTTGATCGGCAGTTGGCTAAATCTATGGATAATGAACCTATGAATGGGGAGGGCTATCTGTACCTCTCTCCATCTCGAGATGGAGTCTTGCTCTGTTGCCCAGACTGGAGTGCAGTGGCGTGATCTTGGCTCACTGCAACCTCTGCCTCCCGGGTTCAAGCAATTCTCCTGCCTCAGCAACCCGAATAGCTGGGATTACAGGCGTGCACCACCACGACTGGCTAATTTTTGTATTTTTGGTAGAGATAGGGTTTCACCATGTTGGCCAGGCTGACCTTGATCTCCTGACCTCATGATCTGCCCACCTCAGCAACCCGAATAGCTGGGATTACAGACTTGCACCACCACGACTGGCTAATTTTTGTATTTTTGGTAGAGATAGGGTTTCACCACGTTGGCCAGGATGGCCTTGATCTCCTGACCTCATGATCTGCCCACCTCAGCAACCCGAATAGCTGGGATTACAGGCTTGCACCACCACGTCCGGCTAATTTTTGTGTTTTTGGTAGAGACAGGGTTTCACCATGTTGGCCAGGCTGGTCTCAAACTCCTAACCTCATGATCCGCCTGCCTTGGCCTCCCAAAGTGCTGGGATTACAGGCCTGAGCCACCGTGCCCAGCCGGCTATCTGTATTTTTAAATGTTAAATAGGTGGGAAACTGATAACTTATTGTCAAAGATAGCCAGTCAGGTGTTGTTGATAGTATTGGTGAATAAGCCTCAAATTCTATGCAATTCCCTTCCTGAGGATGGACTTAGAAACTCTACAGAGGAAGACAAAAGGTCCTTTCTACAAGAGAGGATAGTGACCATATTTTCAGAACTATGGATCAAAACATTTATTTAACTTGCTAAATATTTATTATTCATTTTACCCTGAATCTGCCAGTGTAATGGAATATTTAAAGTAGTAGGTGCTCCAGAAATTCCAGGCCATAGCACTGCCATCCAGATGGTCACATTAGATTTTACTGATAAAGTTATTTTTGCCCTGCAATTCTTCTCGTAGAACTCTATTTTTAAGCCTGGAGCCTCTAACATTAGGCATGACTTTGGACTTTTGTTACATGTAAACAACTTTTGTTACATGTAAACAAGCAAATATATTTACTGGGAACAGTAATTTATAGTTGTTTTTAGCCATAACTACTTTAGCAGAAATTAATTTATCAGAAAGACTGGCCAACAAATCATTGATTTGCTAGCTTGGGGGCTGCAAAATGGCACTAAGCACTGTAGAAAAACATCAAAAGAGAGAAAGATGGGCTCTGAAATAAAGTTCTAAGAAAGATTAATTTTACCCATGATTTGTACTGCAAGAAAAGAACTTTACCCTCAATTAATATGAAGGATACTCAAGAAGACAATCTTACCTTCATGATAAAATAGACAAGTCATAACATTATTTGCCCAGACAGAATTTTAGGAGCCATAGAAAATGTTTGACCTTATAAAAAGCTTCATTATTTCCAATTAAGTAGGAGAAGCTGAAGTTATATTATTTCTTCACAAATTCTGCAAAAAAGCATCTTTTGATTCTTCCTTACTAAGGTGTCATGACAAAGCAACTATTATTTAGAATGTTATTGACTTATGTATAGACATTATTGCTATAGTGTAAATGTACTTCTGGAAACTCATCACTGGAATAAATTTCATAAAAATATTCACTCCTATAATTCTAGTATAAATCCAGTTCTGATCCATGTGTACAGGGTAATTTTAAAGTCAGAGTAATGAAGTGATATTTGCTGCTAAAAAAGCAAAAAGATATTCACCATTCAGTCTACTTCTTAGACTTTTCTTAATTAGTGTTCGATTTGAGGTATACTCTCAGCATCTGGGGGTGCTAGATAGTACATCACGACAAAGAAATAGGACTTTAGTAAAACCTTTACTTTTCTGCCCTTATATTTATTTGTCCTTGGGACCCTGTGGTTTGGAGAAGACCTAACTGTTGCCTGCATCACCTAGTTCAGTTGTGCCTTGAAATCATTCCTTGGGCTGATTTTGGTAATTGTGTTACCTAAAACTGGACTCAGAAAGACTATGGCTACAATGGGAGAATGTTTGTTTACTTTAACTCTCTTTCATGTTTTCCATGCTGTGCATATTTACAGCACAAAGGTCTTGTAATCTTAACAAGTTATATGTAAAAACGTATTCCAAAGAGAAAGCAGTAGTAAGAAAAAATAGAATTTGCAAAACTCTTCCCATTAAAGTCAAAATTACTAAACTTTTGATTTTCTTATACAATAGCCTAGACTTGAACACTGTTATATTCAATGAATGTATACTTTTGCTGATAATAGTTCGAAGCTGAAAATGGGGATGCTTATTGTTGGTCTTTAGTCAAGGGTTTAACATCAATGTACATTTTCACCCTTGATAACCATGTCAAATAGTCATCAGTTAAAATGATTCACAAATGTTCATCATAAGTTGTAGGAGGACTTTTTCCAGCAATATGTGTGTCTTTCCGTATTTATTATTACTCTCTTATATAAGTCCATATACTCTTTACAAAACAAGAGATTTGTCCCTATAATGTTAGCTTACCTACAATCAAAACACAAGAAAAAACACATTGATATTTCCCAAAAGAATGTGAAATGTTGATCAATTTACAGATAGGGATAACACAGAAGATTAGCAGTTCGATACTAGTTTAGTGAATAATATAAGTAGCCAAATGCTTAAGAAAAAAAAAATTGAAGTCCACAATACTGTAATCAGAAATCTTGCCTGGAATATTTGTAGGTGTGGATTATGTGTCTGACTCGTACATGAGTCATTTAAATGTTCTCCATCTATGATCACCACAACAGAAATAACTCGGATATTGCCATATTATAAGGAGCTTTTATGAAAAACATATTTGTTCAAACTAGATGTCTCAAATGATGGATCCATAACAAAGAAAGAGTTATACACCTGAAATCCAGAAGGAACACAGAGAACATCTCAACTGAACAAGTAGGCATGCAATATGTTCTCATACTAATTATTTAATAGTCAGAAATACTTGTGATGGAGAGTGTGAAGCACCCAGATGGTGATATAAATAATTTTTATAAATTTAATAGAATATCCCCCAAACTTTTTCAAACAGTGAACTAAAAAAAAATTAACATGGAGATGAAGAAGAGGAAGAGAAGAGGCAGGAGAAGAGACAAGGTAACTTTCCCTAAATTTGGTCAATCATTTGACACGTTTTTCAAGTCAATTTCTTGACAATATTTTACATGTTATTGGAATCTACACAAATACTCATTACTAGACAATTATTCTGTAATTTTTCTAGAACATCAAGATACATTTGTTATGCTTTGGTAAGTAGATCTTGAGGATAAAAGTGTCATCAATTTTGTGACAGCAAAGCTAGAACAAAGCTACTAATTAAAATGAAGAGAATGGGAGTTAATTTGAACTTAAATAACATTAGCTGGGCATCAATTATTAGAGCATGATATTAATGAGCCAGAATCACTTGATTCAATCACTTTCTGTTGGGTTCCCAATCTCTACTACTAGAACGTATTTATAATTGAGATATGACTTGTCATTTTTCACAGGGTGGGTTGGGAGAGAACATAAGCGAAGAGAATTTTACACGAAAGAAAAATTACTTAGTGATTGCCCCCACAGAAGCTACAGGCATATTTATTATGTCCTTCCAATTTAACAACAATGATTTTAATGATAAATACATATATATACACACATATATATAATTAGATATATAACCTTAAATTTTCCCTAAGTCCTTCCAGAACTTAAATGTACTTATTAGCTAAAGCAGAGTAGTGCTTGCAGAAAATAAAGAAAATAATTATTCCTCTCTTATGGTTACTCCACCTCCTTCTTTCCAAGACCTCCTTGACAGATGGCATTTGGTCTCATAGATTTTGGAGATCACCCATGTGCCTGTATTTCCCAGTCATTATCATCAGCCTGACCTCTCCTGAGAGGTCTAGATTTCAAGAGTTATTTTCTTGAGCATATGCAATTGAATAACCACAGTTACCTCAAATGCAGTACTTCTTCCTCCCTTAACCTGCCTTTCCTTTTCTATGCCTGATTTCAATTTTGGGGACCACTATTTATCCATCTATTGCCTTAGTAGAACCAGAAATTTAGACTTCATAATAATTTCTCCTTTCCCCCCATGTCTGGTTAATGCCCACTCCTGCTAATTATTTCTTTAATATTAATATAATTTATCTTCTCCAACTTTACAATTTCAGACCTTTGGTATTTCCCACTCCTCACTGATCTCTCTACAGTTTTAACCTCCTTAAATTTATCTTCCTCTTTATTACCATAATACTGCGTTCAAACCACTAACTGAAAACTTATCAAGTTACATTAAAATTATCTGCTCATGTAACTCTCTATTTTACTTGATTCTAAGTTCTTTAAGAGCAGGAACTATGTCTTAATGACCATTACAACTAAAGTACCTAATATGACCTGCCAGATAGTAGGCACTTAATGAATGTTTTAAGCAAAAAAATTCAGATAGACGAAAATTATACCAGAGATTAAATTGGTATTGTCAGGTTTAACACGGTGACAGGTCTTTTGTTGTAATAACATTGTCACCTTTAACCAACTTAACATTTTTCTTAATGTTTATAATGTCCTACAACAGGTAGAAATTTTGCTCTTCAAAGAACGTCATTCATTCTTGGATTTCTTATTTTCGTCTTTCAGATCAAGTGACTATGCACAATGCATAAACTGAACTTTCCACAGTTCAGTTTACTGTGGAAAACACCAATTAGAAAGCAGTTCTGGGCTATTTTTAAATCCTCCGATTCTAATTTCTACGTACTTTTAGAAAACATGATTCCTGAAAAATAAGACAAAAATATTTCTACTGGTTATAAAATATTGCAATGCAAACAGAACATATTTCTTTAAACATATAGTTAATATTTATGAATTTTAATTGTTCCTTTTCTATTTTGAATTAGTTCTCTGTTCTCAAGTTGCCAAGCTTATACCCTCATGTGTCTCAATATTTACAATATTGATTTTAAGAATCAACCTCACTGCTCTAGACTGCTTAGACCTTCACGGCTTTGTTTTACTAAAATCACTAGAATCTAACACCTTCTAGAACTGAAGAATGGGAAACTGGTTTCCGGGTCCCTGGCCTCATGCATAAGTCTACTTTAAAAGTCAAAGTGAACTTTGAAAGGGTGAAAACTAAGGAATCAGAACCATGGAAAATACACTTGATAAGAAGATCTGCTGGGAAGCAGAATAACAGTATAATTAGAGGCAAATTCATCTTCAAAGCAACTCAGTTATTATCATTTAATCATTTCCAAAGAAAACCTCAATGTAGAATTTTATGACTTCCTCAGAGCTTGCACAGGAAACAGATGCCCAGCAAGGTTTCTCCATGTTTGCAGAGGACACAAAGCCTGCAGGTTGGTGTACCTGTACTTAGTGATCAGTATGTTTTGTCTTTATCCATTTTTCATCTCTCCTCATCTTTATCTAAATATAAGCTGCTCCATAATCACAGATGAATAAATTCTTACCAAGTACGTACATTCCTGAGGGCACCCAAATTCAAGGTGTTCAGAAACAATACTAATGAATACTTGTTGGGTATATCTTACTTTTGTCTTCTTGGTTTTCCTAATAGGTAAGTGAAAAAATAAAATATAGCAAAGGAGATCTGGGGAGACTGTATGGGACAATTTCAAAATAAGTAGCACCTGATGATGGCCCAGTGACGTTACAAGAAAAAAGCAAACCCAAAATTGCTCATTTCATCTTATTACTATTACTGCTATGCAGGCTTCATCAACTAGCATCTCGTTTCCAACTGAAGATTAAAGAATAGACCTTTCAAACTTGATGGCCTATTTATTTAAGCCTGTTTTGTTATGTTTTAACCCTCTGTTATAAATATGAGAATATTTTCATCACAGCATTTCTTTTCCTGTAAGATATGTTTTGCAGTGTTGTTTCCTAGGTTCTTCCTAATAGAAGCTTTTACTTCCAAACCTTGAGAGGCAGTATTTGAGAATAGGTATTACAAACCTTAGAAAGATTAAGATCAAAGATTGAGTGGGAGAGGGACAGATATAGGGACTGGGAATGACAGTTTCCATACAGTTAGTTGTGATATCTATCTTTAGTTCGCTTAAAGAATTAATAAATTAGCAAACAGGTTGCATTGCTCCTACATTTTACAGCATTTGGGACAAAGTCCCAGAAAATCAGAGGCTTAAGTTACTCCAAGGAGGCACCTAAGTCAGTATGTGGCACCTCTTGATATTAGAAAAAGTGTTTAATTCTTTTCAAAGTCACTAAGACACGACTAGTTTCTCTTTCCCTCTGAAAAATCTAATTTCATTTTGAATTTTTAATATTTAGATATGTACAGGAACACTTATCAACAGTCCATTTTGTTTATGAAAATAATATATTTTGAATAATAGACCATAAGAACTGAATAATTCATTTAATGAACTTCTCAGGCTTTGATTGCCTTGCCTAAGTTAGATTGGGCAAATATAATACAAGCTGATTTTGCTTTTTCTAATTATTATTGTTCTGGTATATCCCTCAGGTCAGATTTAATACATAATCTCATTTTTTTCTGAGCAAGTTAAGGAGAGAAACAAGAAGAAAACAGATTAATTTGACTCCAAGTTCAATATGATTGAAAATAAATTTATGTGCTAGAACGAAGCCAGAAAGAGGACTAAAATGAAGTCTTGTACTTTTTCCCTAAACTTATTAAAAAGAAATTTTCTGTCTATTATAGAGTTCATATGTTTCTATCTCTTCTTCCATGTTTACGTATATGCACACACACACACACACACACACACACACACATACTTATGCACACAGATTTATGTATAACATAAAGATAACCTTAGGTAGATCTAAGGTTATCTATCTATCTAATCTATCTATCTATCTATCTATCTATCTATCTATCTATCTATCTATCTATCTCTACCTATCATCTATCTAGAGGGATAGACACATAAATGGAAGGAAGAAAAGGAAAAAGAAGGAAAGAAGGAAGGAAGTAAACATAAAACAAGAATTATGTGTTGCCCAAGTCTAGAGTTGAACAGTAGGGATGTTAAAATAACCCTTACCTTTTATTTTACACAGGAGAAAATCAAGATCCTTAAGGAGACTGAATGCCCTGTCTATAGTTATACACTACTCAACACTAGGAATATTTGACTAATAATAGACTTCCTACTGGTTTTATTTAAATCCCAGTCTACATCTAGACTACAGGAGAAGTCTACATCTCCTCTCTATGAAGTCGTTTCCAAAATTATGTGAGTGGGTCTTGGTATCCTTGAATACAGCTGTAGCTACCTAGAAACATTTTTTCTGCTTTTCTGGATATTAAACATTTGCTTTATAAGGCAGTCACTACTTAATTTACTTTGATCTGTTTTATATTTTATAACTAAACTTTCATTATCAATTCTTAATTTAAAATATCTATAACATGTTATCAAATATTAAACAAATTGTGTTCTTGTATTTGTAGGATTACAGCTTTGGATGAGAGCTTGAGGGTTGTTTAGTTCAACCTCCCAGTAGAAGCCATCTCTATAACACCTCTGACAAGTTAAGTTTTAGGTTGCTGCACTTCCTGATCTTCATTGGTCTTGTCTAGTTTCTGCAATGACTCTTCCCCGTTGGTGCCTCCAGACTCACCTTGTGCCTCTCTCTGCCACCTGCTTTCCATTCTCCAAACTCCTTTCCTCAGTTTCTTGAATACTCCAAGATCTTTCCCAGGTTAAGAATTCAGCAAATGCTTTTGTACCATCTGGTTTGTTCTTTTTCAACCCCTTCACCTGACTAGCAACTAGGCAACCTTTAGGTCTCAACTGAAATGCCCTTTCCTCACAGTAGTCCTCTTGACCACTTCTGCCATTAGTCTTTCTCATTTAAAGAAGTGATTTGCAGTCGCAATAACTTCCCAGCTTTCTTTGATTTTAATTTTCTTTTGGTGTTGTGTAGACCTTCCATTTTGAACACTATTTTCTTTCACATAGAAAGAAGAGGGATTCATGGCTGGGTGCAGTGGTACACACCTGTAATCCCAGCACTTTGGGAGGCCAAGGCAGGCAGATCACCTGAGGTCAGGAGTTCAAAGCAACCTGGACAACCTGGTGAAACCCCATCTCTACTAAAAATACAAAAATTACCCTAGTGTGGTGGCACATGCCTGTAATCCCAGCTACTTGGGAGGCTGACGTGGGAGAATCACTTGAACCCCGGGGCAGAGGTTGCAATGAGCGGAGATCACGCCACTGCACTCCAGCCTGGGCAATAGAAACTCCATCTAAAAAAAAAAAAAAAAAAGAAAAGAAAAGAAAGAAGAGGGACTCAAAGTAGAAACTGAGTAATTCTACTTTCTCTCACGTTCACCAGCACCAGCATGAAGGGAGATGACCCTTCTTTATTCACTGCTTTGTTTCAAACAATGTGAAAATAATCTATCACTCTCGTGAGCATTTTTTCCCAGGCTTCCACTCACTGTGCGTTACTCTTCTTCAAACTATGCTTACAGCTCTGACAACACCTTCCTTATTTCTAATTATATGTTTCCTTTATTCATCTGTTCTAGAAGTCATTTAAAAATATTGAATTTATTAGAGCTTCTATGTATGTGGCCTCATGAGTTTTTCTGGGGGCATCCTTCTTTTCAATTATCTTTAGAATTAGGTGAAACGCTATTTTCAGAATTTTTTAAAGTTAGTTTTTCTGAATATCTTATTTTGAGAACCCCATCTCTTTCCTGAACTGTCAATGATTCCACACTGCTACATGCAATCATCACTTCCCTGTCCTCATCTCACTGTTTATCTTGGTCCTGTCTGACCCCATTGACCACACCCTTCATCCTAAAAAACATCCTGGCTTAGGTTCATGATGACATGCTCATCCAGTTTACCTTTCACTTGAATGGCTTTTTACTGACTCCTCCCATTCAAGGTCCCAAATGTCTGCATAAGCCAGAGCTGCATCCTCAAGTCCTGATTTTTTTCTCTGTAATCTCTCTCTGAGTGATGTCCTCAAGGCTATCACTCTAAATAGCATCCATAGGCACTTGCCTCTCAAATTTCTATATCCAGCTATGATGTCCTCTAGGTGTTCCAGATTCATATATGCAAAAGCCCAAGTTGATAATTCCACTTGGATGTTGAAAAACACTTCAGAAGGCTGCAAAGAAATTCCTCATTTCCCATTAAAACCGTTTCTTCCCTAGCTTTATCCATCTTAGGAAATGGCCTTCTGTCTACCCAGTATCTTTCAGTAGAAATCCTGTTGATCATTTGGTTCTTTTGTTTCTTCACCTCCACCTTTATCCAATTTATTAGTAAGTTCTGTCAGCTCTGCCTTCAAATATCTTGAAAATAGAATCTCTCTACTTCTCTAGGTGGCCACTGTTCTGACCCTAATCTATGCCACTGTCATAACTGGTCTATTGGAATAGCCTCCTAACTGGATTCTCTTCTACTCTGGTCACCCTATGACTTAGTCTCTTCAAGGAAGCCAGAGTGATCTTTTAAAAAGATCACCTGGCCGGGCGCGGTGGCTTACACCTGTAATCCCAGCACTTTAGGAGGCCGAGGTGGGCAGATCACAAGGTCAGGAGATCGAGATCATCCTGACCAATGTGGTGAAACCCCATCTCTACTAAAAATACAAAAATTAGCTGGGCATGGTGGCACACGCCTATGGTCCTACCTACTCAGGAGGCTGAGGCAGGAGAATCACTTGAACCCAGGAGGTGGAGGTTGCAGTGAGCCAAGATCATGCCACTGCACTCCAGCCTGGCAACAGAGCAAGACTCTGTCTTGGTTAAAAATAAATAAATAAATAAATAAATAAATAAATAAATAAAATAATAAATAAATAAATAAATCACCTCCCCTGAGGCTTTTCTTGACCACTGAATCACACAGTCCCCTTCAGGTCACTCTCACTATATTATCCTTTAACATTTTTTTTTCTTAGTATCACTAAAAGTTCCAGAATTACTAATTTATTTACTTATCTGTCTCTCTCCAAACCCCAGATATAATTTCCATGACAGCAGAGGCCTCGTATATCTCACTAACCTCTGTTATCCACAATGCTTAGAAGAATATTAAAGTTCATAGTATGCTCAGTAAATATTTATTGAAAAACATTCAACGGGCTATGTCTAAATCATAGTGTTTTGTCATTTTACTTGGAATAAAAAACAAAGGCCAACAAGTTTATTAGGACCTTCAAAGTCCTCCAAGACCTGTCCCCATTATCTCCTCTCTTCCATTTCTTGCCACCCCCACCTCACTCCCTCTATGCCAGGTGCGTGGGCTTCTTTGCTGTTCCTGAAAGATGCCAGAATGCTTCAATCTAGAATGGTCTTCCTCCACATATCCATGTGGATCATTCCCTTACTTGCCTCAGATCGATAATAAAATATCATCTCAGTGAGGCTCTTCCTGGGCATCTGATATAGAATTTCAGTTCTCCCTGACCCCAGCCACTGACACTTTCTGCATGCCTCCTGGGCTTCATACTGTCTGCTGAGCACTTCTCGCTAATGTGCCATAGACTCACCCTGCTTATCTAGTTTGGTCTTTGTCTCCCTGGTAAAAGACAAGCCCTATAAGGTCAGGAATTTTGGTCCACTTCTGTCCACACAGAGTTCAGTGCATAACACTTTTAACAAATATTTGTTGAAAAAATGAACGAGCAACTTAATTAATTATTTATCTCAGTATATTGAGCAGTGGTTTAGTTAAAAAGACTAAATTTATTGAAGATTTTTTTGGCCATTTGATAAACAGAGTGTTACTCTCCTTATTGGCAATCTAGACAAGTTTGTCTTATTTAAGGAGTGCCAATGGGAGGTTAATATTTGGAGAACATGAATAATGATTGCAAAGGGTGTGAAACAAATTGAGTAATACTATCAACTCCATATTTGGGGTTTACAATAGGTTTGTTATTATGCGTAGTGATGTTGCTGCTTCCTACTTCTATAGGATATACTTAAGCCCCATATATACCTAATAATGAATTTTTAAAAAAATCATTCCCCTTTGGCAGCCATCTTTAGAAAGGAACATATTCTTCATGGGAAACACTTGGTATGTCCTGTCTGTTTTTATTGAAATCATTTTCCTGCATCTCAACGTTACAATTACTTGCTTAACAGCTGAACTATTGGTCAACCTGCTGTGATGAATCAACTCAAGAAACTGGATTGATTGAGAGATGAGCTTTATATGAGTAATTGTTCTATATTTCATGCCCTACTGATCTGAGAGCCCAAAAACCTAACCAAAAATTTGCAGGAGTGAGGGTGGGAAAAGAGCAGCTTTCTATTCTGAACCACCTGGACATTTGGATAACTTCCATTTTTCCAGAAAAACAGTGAGATAAATGAACAGCAATTCTGAAACCAACATATAGTTGTAGTGTAAACTGGCATACCAACTGATCTTCTCCTACCAAGAAGATCAATTATATTAGAGTTACCTTCCCTATTGGGTCAAACATGCCTGTTCCAGAAATGACCTATGAGAAAGAGGAACTGTGGTTTGCTTACATTCAACAGATTCCCTTTATTCCTTCTTGGCAACTATGAGAACAGGCTCATCCAGTTTCATCTGCTGTTTTGTTTTCCTTTCGAAGGCAATGTCAGTAACACTGTATGAGAGGCCATAGTCATTTCTGAAACAGGAAAGCCCCATTAGTTTTAAACTATCTGTCAAGATTACCCTTTTTTGGTTATCGGTAGGAGTCACCTCCTGCCTTCAAGGATGGCTGACCCCGTCTGGGTAGAGGATTATACTAGGAAACTGTGAAAAATAACTGAGGGGCAATGGCACATGACAGGTATGTTTTTCTCTTCATCACTGCAATATGGACTTTACAGCAGCTTGAAAATTCATTAAACTCAAATATCTGAGTTTATAATAATGCTTAAGTCCCTCTTTTCCATCAACTTTTCAAAATTTATAACCATAAAACCCTGCATATTTTATATAGATATTACTGAATACATGTGATTATAACTAAATATTGAGAACCATAGACATTTTTCTTATAAACAGAACACAATCAAAATTCAGAGCTGTATTATATTAAACAATAATTTTGTTGTTAATAACCTTGAAATTATATGTTATTACTTTGGACTTAATGCTGTGCAGTTTAAAACTGGAATTGCATAACCTTAGCTTTAGATCTTGACATAAAAAACTCATAAAACATGATACAGGTGTGAAGGCTCTAACCAAACACGGCTTTTTCCTAGGAACGCAGTCTGCTTGCAGTTTACCTACTTCAGTAGTTTTCAGAGGCTTAATTAATATTGCATTGGGTGGGAAAGTCTTGAAAGCTAATTTATTGTGACTACTTGAGTGAACACACATGCACACATATACCCTAGTTGGTGCGACACTTAGATCAGAATTCGAAAGTAACAGAGCAAAAAACTGGAAAACAGAAAGTACTCTTAAGGTCTCTGTGGCTATTTCATGTAAGGAAGTGCATATAAATGTCTTATCACTCTCCTGGCTTGCCTCACTAAGTCACTCCTCCTGGAATGAAACTCTAAGCACATCATCATCCATGCTTTTTCTTATTCATTATTTTGATTGTTTTTTTGAGCTTCAAATGAAAGGAAATTAACATTGCTGTGCCTAGGCTTTTTGGTTTTCTTTTTGCTTTTTTTTGGTGGTAACCAGCTGTTTGATAAGTGTTTACTCAAAGAGAGCCAGGTCGAGTTCACCCATGCCATCCGTGCAGCACACATCACTACTGTCTTCTTTGCAAGGATTTCTGATGGAAACCGCGATCGAAGGTGTACAGGCACTCACACACGCACACACACACAGAGGCCTCACTTAACAACAGTGCAGGCCGGCGCTGCAGCACCCGGGTGGGTGGGAACGCGTTCCAGCAGCAACAGCCCGCCTTCCCAACTCACCAGCCTGCGAAGTTTCCTTGCCGGGAGAGCAGGTGTCAGATTTCAGAGAGGTTTCCTTCCCCTTCTCAAGCCCTGGAACTCCCGGGCTCCACCGCCAGCAAGGAGACAGGATCTGCTCCACAGGGCGACGAGCACGGGGACAGCTCCTTATCTCCTCCAACCTGTGGCTCCGGATGGGTCCAAGGCCAGGCGGTCCGCAGCCCCTGCCCGTCAGGACTGCGAGTGGCAGGGCTGGTGGCACCACCCTTGGAGTCCGCCGCGGTGGCGGGGCTGGGTAAGGTTTGTGTGAGAAGAAGGCGTGTCTGCAAGTCCCAACGCGGATGTGCGGAGCTCACCTCAGGCAAGTCTTGCTGGTGACTCAACTGCTGCAGTGAGAAACACACTCCGCTCCGGAATGAAATCTCCACACTGTGGGGCTTCGAGCCCTAGCAGCGAGCTCATTTTTATTCATTTTTTTTTTTTCCTGTGTTTTCTTTGATGTCTCTCATTCAAAAAGCCCAGGGCGCTGTGAGAAGAACTGGGGCCCTGGCATTGCGTTCTGTCCTCCGAGGGAGTGTCTTATTAACTATGGGGAGTGAAGGTGAGGGATTGCGAGTGGGGAGCAGAGGATGGCCTCGGGAAATAAAAGAGGGCATTGGAAAGAAATTAATATTTCAAAAGTTAGGATGTGTTCATATGAATGCATTAATTGTATGCAACATCTAAACTCACTTCCCAAAGTCCTAATGCACTTCCTAAAGTCACTTCAGAGGTCAATAGGCTACCACTAAGTAAGATAATGAGCACACGGAGGCATTGAACAAATATTTATTAAGCACCTACTATGTGCTACGCCCTGTTCTAAACACATTAGATTCGTCCACAAAGCAACGATCCTGGCTGCCCATCTTGGGATTACATTTTAGACACATTCAGACATCCCTAATTTACAGACTGGTAGTAGAGGTAAGAATACAAGCTTGGGTACATTAGAGTAGCAACCGATTTACTCCTCTGTGAACAGAATTTAAAAGTTCCAAACCTGTGACTTGGATTCATGTTAGTAAACAATGAGATGTCAATGACTGCTTGAATTTTAATTGCTTAACTTGGTTCTTATTCAATGCCCTAGAGACAATCTGGGAGGCACTGCTGTTATCAGCTTCCAGAGAATTTCTTGTAGAAAGGAGCAAAGGAATAGCCCAAACCAAAACACAAAACAAACAATAGCAAAGTAGTGGAAAAATTGAGTATTAGAGAAAACATTTTGGTCTCATAGAAATCTGTCTATTCTATTATGAAACTATTAAAGAAGTTCTATTTTATGTCCTTCAATGTTCTTGAAAGTTGAAAAGAAGAGTAATAATACTTTCATAGTGTTATTGTGAGGAATTGACTTCATATCAGTAATGTGCGTAGAACGTGCCTGGCACAGTAAGTTCTATGAACCTGTTGGCTATACTTATAATTTTGGTAACACTTAATCTACTCCATTTTCACCAAGTAAGATCCAGTTCATAAAAATTATTTTGGATCTACTACATAAAAGCATATGAGGCTCAGATTGTAGATTTTTCAAAGTATGTATGCTTGGAATCTATATTTATGATAAATCTACTTTGCATTTAACAGCAATATCTATGTGTATAACAAGTATGTGTCTATGGTCCCAGACAGAAATAAAAGAAAGAACATAAGAAACTTGAATCTTTTCCACTGTTAACACATTGATTTAAAATCACCCTCTGTGCTATACAATGATAACCCATATTCTTTACCTAGTTCATGTGTTCACCACTGACATTAATCCTAATAGCTATTATTTCCTGTACGCAATATAGTTTCATCTCATTTGACTTTCACAACATTACTGTGAAATAGGCAAGGCATCTATTATATTTATTGTCTCCATTTTCAGAATGAGGTAACTGAGGTTGAGAAAGTCGCAGTAAATCTGTCCAAAGTGATGAAGTTCAAAAGACGGAAGTCAGGTCTATTGATCCTGAATGCCGAGCTCATAGTGGTCACTGCATTGTGCTACCTACTTGCAACTTCTAGAAAAAGTTTCTGCCATGAGAAAATCTGACACACACATTTATTGATTACTCTCCTTGCCACCTTTCCCTAGATAAGTGTGTCACCTGCTTAGGACCAACTCTTGCAGGAATAGCTCTCCTGGAGTGACTTGCCACATAGAGTCCTGTCTCTGAGGTTCCAAGGCTCAGATCCAGTAGTGTTACATAGTGACACTATCAGAGAGTGGCGGAGCATTTCCTTCCCTGGGAAGAGGGGTTCCAAGAAAGAGAAAGAGTAGGAAGACACAAGAGAAATATTGCTTGGCCACTCCACGAAGACCACTTTGACTAGAGGTAGAGCAGAATAAAAAATAATGGAAAACCAGTGAAAACACGGGGACAGCATTATGTGTCATGATAATAGTAATAAGGTCTTCCTCACCTGGAGTTTATGTAGCCCAACTTAACTAGACATAACATCTGTCTAATTCAATCAATATGGCACTGAGGTAAACGTTAATGTACATGGGGTGATATGTCGTTACAAATGGCAAAATTATCACATGTATTTCATCTCTCTTCAAACTGCTTTATTACAAGAATAAATGAATTTTTTAAAATGTTACTGAACCACAAAGTCAAATAAGCAGATAAAATAACAGATAAACTTGCAATGAATTTTGGAAGAAGCTAAATCAGATGGAGGCGTGGTGGCTGATTTGGAAGAGCAGAGGATTCTATACATTGCATGCCTGCAGGAGAGATTACGGATAAAAAGCAAGCCAATTCTTCCTGCAAAACCTGGGCAGACTCAGGCCTAGGAGGCAGAAATCTCAGCATAGAAGGAGGCCAGGTGGTGGGGTAAACACAGGGGTTTGGTTGTACGTCTGTTTACTGGAATGCTTGGACCCAAAGTTCCCTTCCCCACTGTCACACAATCAACCAACCATAAGTTCCTCCATCTGCTCAATCCAGCTTCCAGGAGACTGGAGGTTTATTTTCTGGAGAAAGTAAACTAGAGTAATTTGTGGTTCAACAAGATGAACTGAACACATGCCTTTTTACCCTGCTCCTAGAGATAATGAATAAAAAAAGAAATTTATACACAAAACAGGAAAAAAATCTTTTGAAATTGAAAATATACTCAACATTTACAAAAAACTGACAGATGGGTGAGAAGACTAAGTTGAAAAATCTTCAGGAAAGTAGAGCAAAAAGCTGTAGAAATTTTTTTTAAATGGAAAAAAATTCTGACTAATGGAAATCTCAGAAAGCTCTAGAAAAGAGTTCTTTCTATGCAGAAAAGGATAAAAACACTAATTTGAAAAAAAATGCAAAAACAACACCAGAAATGAAGATGATGAACTTTGGGGGTCAAAAGTTTCACTAAACGTCCAGGAGAACAATCCTTTAAATTAATCAAATAATTAAACTCATTGAGATATATCATTCTGAGATAAAAGAAATGCAGGAATAAAGAGAAAAACCTAAAACATCTTCCAGAAACATAAAGCCAATCACATACAAAGGAAAAAATAAATGCATCTGATTTCTCAAGAGCAATAATGGATCCAGAAGTTTCTTTGAACACCTTCACATTTTTAAATGAAATTATTTTGAACTTAGAATTGTATACCAAGACAAACTGTCAGCCAAGCTTGATTTTAAAAAATTTTCAGATATGCATGGACTTAAAAAATACACATCCTGTGTGCCATTTTAAAGTAGCAGTTCCCCAAATAAGCTTGTAAATCAAGAAAGAGGAAGAGATGAAACCCCAAAAATGCAGGCCCAACATAAAAGGCAGTAAAATAAATTCTCCAGAGCAATAAGTGTGAAGCAGGCCTAAAGAGAGGTGAAGAGATGATCTGCAGCAGGAATGTCTCTGAGAAAAAAAAAATGAAAAGAAAATGATAGATTGTTTGATACACATGTGCATTTGAAAATACAGTAGATAGTGGGAAGTGCCCACCAGATTCCATGTTCTGCTCTTTTTCCTGAGCACCACACTAGATTTCATTTCTTAGCCCCTTGCAGGTGGGGACGCATGTCACTGAGGTCTGGTTCATGGATTGTGGGCAGAAGTCATGTACGTCACTTCCAGGGTATGCCCGGAGATCCTCTACACTTCCCCTCTTCTCTTATTAGTGTGCAGATGCAAAGAACCAACGAAGAGCTCTAAGGCCCTAGAAGACATGACAGCCCTTAGACGAAAAGTCATGACCCTGAACTAGGGTGTGACATGGCAACCCCAGCTGCCACATGCTGGACTACCACATGAGCTAGAAGTAAACTTGTATTGTATAATGCCAAGAAGATATTTTAGAGTTGTTACCACAGTTAGATCATTGTGTTACAGTTGTTAAGATCAGTTGGAGGCAATTGTGAATAATATACAATAGGTACAGAGTGTGCTGAATTAATTTTAAAAGGACATTATTAACTCCATGAGAAACAAAAAGTTGCAAGAGAAAAGAAACATTATGATAGAATACCACTTTGTTCAGATCTGGACATAATAAAAATGTTGGGAACACTGACACGAGTATTAACCCTAAACTATAATAAAACTACAGGTGGAGGATGGCAGAGGGAAAGACTCTCCATGTATATGTGCATGTAAGACAACTAAACCCTCAACTATTATAACAAAAATCAATAAATAATGTGTAAAGTTGCTAAAGAAATAGCAGGATAAGCAAACCAGTTAGAAATATAAAAGTACAGTTAAGAAGCTACTGAAAGAGTCAAATGTTTGCCTGGGGGATTAAGATCAGGGCTTAGGAGGAGACCTGCACTGTTCCACAAGAACCGTAGATTTTGATTTTAAGTTATGAGATATATTACCTTAATAAAAATAAAATTAATTTTAAATTACACTTAAAATACACAAAAGGAAACAAAAGATATTTGTTCTATAGAGAAAACATTATGCTTTATTAAAGTATTTATATATACTTTAATATAATGATCTATAAGCAGTGGAGAAAGTGAATTGAAATGCAGAATGAAGAAAGATTTGATAGGTTTGCACAATGATTTATTCATTCAACAAACATTTATTAAGCAACTTGTGCCTGGTACACTGCCAGGTATGGGGGATGCAGTGCAGAACATGAAGGAAAAATAAAGGTGTGCTCTAAGAGAAAATCAGCATTTTAAGCTTTAAGTAACAAATATATTTGGTTTCTTCTCTCTTGTCTTCAGTAGCATGAGCCACTGACCTTCTGGTCATGACAATGTCTTTCATCCTTCACTATCCTCTTAAAAATTTCTCTTGACTTGACCCCCTCACTGATGAGATCTGAGATTTTGTAACCCTTTTCTTGCGATTGCAGGGAAGGCTTCACCAGAAAGTTATGCACGGGTGTGCCTCTACCTCCTGCTGATATTCTGTTCATGTGAAGAAGTCTGTCTAATCACAAATCAAAATCCACCCTTCTCCAGTTTGAGAAAACCTCACAGCACGACTAACAAGTCATAAGACTGGACTTCCAGACCATGCTAGTTTTTTTCACAACGAAGATGTAACTTTGAGAAATATATATGCTTAAGATACTTTCTACTGGCAAATTACTTTAAATGTATAGCATATAAAGACCTATTTTAGATATATTCTCATTAAACTGGCTATGTTTTCACAATTGTACCTACAGCATCTACTCTGTGGTGAGGTCTCAACCTTCCCAGTTCCAACCTCATTTTGCCTGTTTTTTAGAAAGTGTAATGAAGATATACTTGGACCTTATTAGAAATTATTGTAATTTTGTCTGATTTTTTCTTCTTATGTTAGAGGAACATGCTGTGGGAAAGGTCCAAATAATGTCACGAGTGATGTTCACATATAGCCTTTATGAAAAGTACTAACTTGCCAAGAAGTCACAGTAGTGTGGGTATGCCATGATCCTGTCTATGAATATTTGACATCTTTATTAAAAAACCTATAAGCAGAATTTTAGAAATAATTACAAGAACAAAAATTGGTTAAAGAGAAGAAAAGTTATAAAAATAAGAACTAAGCACACAGGAAAGAATAATTCATTTTCTACAAGTCATATGAAAATACGCATACATAACTATAGTCATTTATTAGCATATATAATTGTATGTGTGGACATAAGTACAGTCATATGCAAAGCCATATAAAATTTATAATTATATTTGCTTTGCTGGTAGCTTTATGGTGAGCTGCAAAATAAAATGTCATATGGGCTTACCATATAAGTACAAATGAATATATGGTGATTTCTCCATTTTCCCAAAAGCTGTTACCTAAAACCAGTGTTTTTGTTACTTTTGCTACTTTTTAAACTGCAAACACTTCAAGCTGTGATGTCATATATTCAGGAATGACTATTAAGTCATCTTAAATTCCTTCGCTGGCCTTTTAACCAATTATAAGGTATTTTTTTCTAGGCATCGCAACTAACACTGACTAATGTAATTTCAGGCAAATACGTCTTTCCTTCTCAAAATACACTTTTATCAAATTAATTTGATGATTGTTTCCTTATAAGAGAACTGTCGGGACTCCAATGTTAAGATAACTATCTCTTTTTTAAGATATAATTTGGGAAATCATCTTGCCTTATTTTTGGCCATATATGATGTTATAAGTTGTAAAGAATAACAGCTAGTTGACTGGGCGTGGTAGCCCATTCTTGTAATCCCAGCACTTTGGGAGGCTGAGGTGGGTGAATCACCTGAGGTCAGGAGTTTGAGACCAGCCTGGCTGACATGGTGAAACCTCATCTCTACTAATAATACAAAAATTAGCCGTGCGTGGGGGCCATGGCTGTAATCCCAGGTACTCGGGAGACTGAGGCAGGAGAATTGCTTGAACCCAGGAGGTGGAGGTTGCAGTGAGCCGAGATCGTGCCATTGCAATCCAGCCTGGGCGACAAGCGTGAAACTCCATCTCAAAAAAATAAAAATAACAGCTAGTTAATTAAGGTTTGATCATAGCCAAGAATCACATGCTATATGATTACTTTTTTAAAACTATACTTTGGAAAATAATGTCAATAAACCTTATTATTATGTGCAACGTGATCTATTTCTTTTTTCTTTTTTTCTTTTTTTTTTTGAGAAGGAGTCTTGTTCTGTCACCCAGGCTGGAGCGCAGTGCCATGATGTTGGCTCACTGCAACCTCTGTTTCTCAGGTTCAAGTGATCCTCCCACCTCAGCCTTCTGAGTAGCTAGGATTACAGGTGCACACCGCTACACTCAGCTAATTTTTTGTATGATCTAGTCAATTTTTAATATCAATATGGTAACAGCTTATATGCCTATAAGGAATTTTTATTATTATGTTTTTTTATATTTCTAGTAGTATACTAAAATATGTAATGTAATGAGTATGTTTATATTTTTGTATATTTTATAATTATATTATTATATTGATTTAGAATTATAATTTTATAATATTGATAGTATATAATATTCATTAATAATAATTATGTTAAAATATAATTATTTATAAGTAAATTTCTATTTTTAAAGTAATGTGAAAATTCTAAATACTACAGCCATACAATACCTTCTGAAATATGTATTGCTGCCATAAACACTAAGTAGGTTTCTGTTCTATGGATTTTTTAGCTACAGATTTCATTGCTACTGAAGGTTGAGTGGCTGGAATAAAATCCCCACATACTTCATATAAAATATGAATATGCTAGAACCATTCAATTTATTTTAAATCAATTATAAACAATATATTTTTATAGTCATATATTTGGTGTGAGTCTTAACAGAAGAGATAAGTTTTATAACAACTGATAAAAAAAACACGATTAGGATAAAGATACAATTAATAAGAACTTCTCATTATCTTGCATTTCTCTCCCTGTAAAATGTGGTGAACACTAGTCACATTGGTATAGGGCACTCAAATCTCTTTCCTGTTTGTGGGGCCTCCTCGGATGCATGTCTTAGTGGGAGTCCACTGAAAAAGTCAGAGGTCAGGTGCTCATGGCAGGAATAGTGGTGTGTAGAACCTGAATGCAATAGCACTGAGTGGTTCCAGTGGAGGCATCCTAACCACATGGTTGAATGCCTTTGCTTATGGCTCTAGTTCCATAAGATGCCCTGGAGTAGGGACAACAAAATGCCAAATGAGGGAGAAGAAGTCTTACACCAAAACAAATATAGAACTTGATCATTTGTATGAGCAAAGTGAGAAACATGTATGAGAATGAATTCTGAGGGTGCTCGTACCAAGGAGAAAGGAGCACAATTTTAGAAAAGGATGAATTGATTAATGTAGATGTAGAGGATATAACATACCAGTTTGATTAGCTGGGAGGGCTTGTAATTGTTTTCTCAGTTTGATGAAACTCAAACTCAGATTAAACCCTGTCTTAATTCAAAGACCCACCCTAACTCTTTAGGAAGGGCATTGCAATACCATTACAAATACACTCAGAATGTATGCTGTCTGAAATTTCCTAAAGGATTGTTTATTGGTTGGTTAATTTGATTGTTAATTACCTTGGTTATTTGCCAAGGTAATTGGCATTGGAGAACAGGAACATTTCCAGAATAATAGAAAAATTGACTCTAAGCTATCACTAACAGCTGGATAACAAGAAATCCACTGAAATTCAAAGATTCAAGTCAGGATTTGTGGCTTAACCAACTTCAACTTCAATGTGGGCTCAGTAGGAGTCTCAAATCCACCTCATATCTATTTTGCTGTTTCCTCCCTTCCTACAGATCAAAGGATAATGTGACAGAAGAGTGAATTCAGAGATACTGAAACTATGCAACACAACTAAAGAGAATATGTCCAGGACAGTCATTTTCTGAAAGAACTGCAGAAATTAATGTCACCATTAAGGACTTGAATCCTTAATGGTGATACTAATTTCTGGTGATTCTTATGAGATCTCCTCTAGGTTCTCTACACTGACTGTGTGGAAGGTGGATGGGATGGGTCTTCAAGAATGCCAGCGAATAGCTATAAACTTAATCAGATAATAACTTCAATTGCAACTAATGCAGCTAACCAAATAGATACATATTCTAATACTTGGTATATTTGGATAGATGGTTTTAAGAGACTTACTTACTAAATTACTTGCAAGACTTTCCAACAAATCCAGATTTCAGACAAAGCCATTCTGTTTCTCATATTTTATGCCCAAGAGATTTATGATAAACTATTTATTGATAATAGAACAGAGTGATGAATAGAGCCTGTGACATTCCCTAGTAGGATAATTAGTTTGGAAGCCTATACATTATAAACTTTAGGGTCTTCCCAAGTTCCAGAAAGGGTAAGATCAATAAGAACTCTAAATCTAAAGCCTTGGATTTTACTGCAAGTTCTGCCAAAGATACGTGATAAATTAATCTTTGATCTTATATGTTCAAAATAGAAGGTTTTAAAATAACTCATTCTGCTGATGAAAGTTTCACACACCTGATGCCACAATAGTTGTCCAAAGAATGAATGTTTGTTGAATAAATAACTGAATGAATCTGCTAATTACCTTCACATCCTTTGCAAGGAAAGTTTCAAGGAAAAGAGCACAGAATTTCTTGCTTTAAATTTCAGAAATTTTGATTTTTTTTTAATAATTGAGATGTAAAATGTTAGAAATAAAGATTTGTGAAAATGATTTAAAGTATTGTATATCAGACTCTCGAAATAAATGTGATTTGAAGTAAAAAAGTCTATAGCAAATACATTTATTGAGCCATAATGATACAAAATATTTGTATGTTTTTCTCTATGAAAATTAGGAAGGGGAACTCCTTCACATTAGTCATTATATTATGACCTTATGTCACTATTGGTGATAAACATATTAGCAACTCTCTGTCCTGCATTTTAATAAATAAATCACAGAAATGCCTTGGCTATTGCTGGTTGCCCTTAGCCTTGCCACAACTCATTAATGGACAAAATGGATTTGTGACAATCAGAAAATACACAGCCCAAACTTGCACTTACTGATCCCAACTCTAAGATCTTTTAACACTTGGCACCACAATCTGGAACCTGCTTCCTCCAACTAACTGGAAGTGTTTTTCACTTTCTTTGAGATTATCATTGTCAAGATAAAAATTATCCTTAAATCTTTTCTGTTTCAAAGTTAAAAAATAAAATAAAATATTTGCTTAAACCATTCATTTTTTTATTAATGATCATTCAACAAATTAAAAAGTATTTAAACGTATAGCTCCAAATATGTCAATCCCTCAGTCATCTTGGCACAGATATACTTACTGATTTAAAAATACTACAAATACACGTTTTGAAAATATTGGAAATTTGTGAAATATCTCAAAGTTGAATTCAACACCTAATCCCATGACTCTATGATCCCATGTTTGATGTAGAAGCAACTATTATTGTATTTCACCCACTCTTGATTTGGCCTTCGCTGTATACCCTCAATTTGGTCAGTAGGGACCAGAAAGCATTTTTAACCTACTAATGTTTTTGCTGGCACAATTGATATTTTTTAGCCATGACAAGGAACAACCAACTTTACATTTCACAGTAACTCCAGAAGGGCTTGCTACTCACACTTAAGCATATTAAAATAATGGATGTTTATACTGGTGAATTTGTGCCATCACATACACAAACTATATATTAAGTCAGTTGAAAAAGGGGTTTCGATATCTAAACTTGATAAATAAACATATTGAAACAATTTTTATACTTAAAGAGAGAAGATTTATTTAGACAGCAATTTATTAATAATAATACTGGCCAGGCACAGTGGCTCATGCATGTAATCCCAGCACTTTGGGAGGCTGAGACGAGTGGATCACCTGAGGTCAGGAGTTCGAGACCAGCCTGACCAACATGGAGAAACCCCGTCTCTACTAAAAATACAAAATTAGCTGGGCATGGTGGGACATAATGAGCTATAACTTTAAGAATTTTTGTGTAGTAAATACCATCATGAATTGCTTTGGGTGATTTCTTAAAATGGTCCTCAATGTAGAAGAATGACATGAATAGCAAATTATTAAAGAATTATCAAGAAAAGTAGGTAAGAGCTTCTCTAAGGGAGTGAGGGGTTTATAAAATGATGCTCCTTGAAGATTTGGCTAAATCAATAAATTGATTTTAGAGTAAGGAATTGATAGACTATTCTCAGGTACACAGATTTTGATAAGTCCAGAGGCAGAGGGATTTGAGGTTATATCTCCCAGGAGTGCTTGGAAAATAGCTGTTATGTGTTGGTGGTTAAATGAGAATCATTATCCTTTAGCCAATGATGTAAGATGATGTCTTGCCACAAAAGCTGAGAAGTCTGACATGGCTATGTCTGCACAAAGGGCTCCCTATTTCTGCTCAAGTTTAAAACAGCGGAGGATCCTCTGCAAGTGGTTCTAAGCCTTCTCTAGTACACACATAACATACTCCCGAAATAATACTTCATGGAAGATTAGTATGACCCTTGGACAACAATTGAAGTAGTTATAATCCATGCATTTTCAGTGAGAAAAATACTGCCCCAGGGAGGCAAAATTTGTTGTTGGGAAGTGAAATAATCTTACTCTTTTTATGTATAAAGCACAGATATATCTATGGCACATAAACGGATACACAGTGTATCTGCGGTATTAAATTTTCATTTGGGTGGCAATTAGGGAAAAAAACGTCTGAAAAGGCTTCTTAGGGTGGGGTCGGGGGTTGAGATGGTTGTTGTGAAATAAAGGATAAGAAAAACTGATAAATACCAAACACAAAATAATAACAGCACATTCTTTTCAGCCCTGACTCACAAACGTATTCACAGGCACTTAAACATATAAACTTGATGAACATAACCTCATTCAATATCCTATAATAAAAACTATTTGTAGTATATATTCTCAAGTAACTGAATGGGTTAACTCAGTTAAATGTTGAAATACATCTATTCAAAAGATTAATGTGGTTTTAGAATATTAATATTTTGGCATGGTTGTTATTCTACTAATCCTATTTTTGTGTCGGGAAGATAAAAATATATGCTTAACAAACCTTGCCTTCTTATTGTTTACAGAAGAGGGATTAGATATAGCTAATCTAAGAAGTATATCCTGTCAATTGCTAAAAATACTTTTAAAACAGCCAGGAGGGTAATCTGCTCTGGAGTATTGAGTTGCTCAGACAAGGTAGGATCACTATTTGGGATTTAATTCTTTTAAAATGTTTTCTAACGGCAACTGGAGAAAGAATACAACAACATGTGAAGAAAAGCCATAGATTTCCCTCCTCCATTTGATCCTATTCCTTTGAACTAAATAAAAAATATTTCCACATTAATGTTCAAACAAATACTAACTTACGTAGGGTTTTAAAAATAGAATATCTTTATTCAATAAATCTGGATTGTAAATCTGGATCTTTCACAGCTTTCCCAGTGCAATGGCAAAGTTGAATAGTTACTGCGACAAAGTAGTTGACATAGCCTACAAGTTTGAAATATTTATTATCTGGCCCTTTACAGAGAAAGTTTGCTGTCCCTAACAATAGAGGATTTGGTTAAATAAATTACTGTTCATCCACTCAAAACAGACTGCATTTATTGAAATGTTATTATAAGAGAGTGCTTCATTAAATGAAAATAGATGCAAAATGCATATGAACTAAGCAACTGAAAACAGCATACATACTGAAAGTCAATTTTTGTTGAAATGTGCACATATACACAAAGTATTATGTTAGGTGCTTCGAGCTGAAAGAGCTTGGCTCTCAGAGTTTCACAGACCCAAGTTCCATTACTGACCATACCAACTAATTATCCTTTGTGTGGGAAAATAAGTTACTTTATCTTCTTTCTCCATTAAAAAAAAATAACCTGGGGATGTTCAAGTATAGATATCGCTCATCTCCTTCCAAAAACTGATTTGAGGTGAACGGACATATTTATATCTACTCCTGTGTTAATCTGTTTATGTTGCTGTAAAGGAATATGAGAGACTGGGTAATTTATAAACAGATTTATTTTGGCTCATGGCTCTGTAGACTGTACAAGAAGCAGGGCACCACCACCTACTTGGCTTCTGGCAAGGCCTCAGGAAGCTTACAATCATGGCAGAAGGCAGAGGGGGAGCCAGTGTATCACGTGGTAAGACAGGGAGCAAGTCAGAGGGGAGAGGTGCCATGCTTTTTGAAACAATCAGATCTTGAGTGAACTCATATCCACTCATGACCATGGGGATGGTACCAAGCCATTCATGATGGATCCACCCCGTGACCCAACACCTCCCTTTACATCCCACTGTCAACCTGGGGACCACATTTCAACATGAGATTTGGAGGGGACAAATATCCAAACCATATCAATCCCTTATGGAGATTTAATCACTAAATGAAGCACGTAAACTTTCTCATAGGATGTCTAGTATGTGGCACAGCAGACTACATTTTTAAATGTTCCTCTTACCTCTGCTTCAAGAAGGCAATAGAAGAAGGTAAGAAACTCCTATCTTATTTATTTTTCAATAAGCAGATGGGATACAGAAAAGAGTAAAGAAAACCCCTTCAGCGCTGGGGTATTCTCCAGCCACAGTGGTAGACAAGAACCACAGAACCTCAGAGAAAAGCTACAACGGAGAGCAGCATTAGAACAAGGTATTAGCATATTTCTATGCATGACATCTTGTTTCTTCTCTGAATTATGTCAACTAAGGGGTATAATTGCAGAGGATGAGAGAGAATCTGCTTCTTTATTCATTCTATTTCTCAGGCTGAGACAGAATTATCATTTGTACCAAGAAGATGGGGAAAATATTTCTTGAATTATTAGTTTTATTTGCAACTATTTGGTATACTGTTGTGTATAGATGTATGTATACATATATATATGTGTGTGTGCACGTTTGTATATATTTTGTTTTCCTCACACTACGATTTAAATTATTCTAGTATTTCATCTTTAAACCACTAGAAATAAAGTATTAACAAAATCAATTCCTAAAATGTCCTTGTTAACTAATGTAGAGTCATAGAATCTCAAAATTTGAAAGCAATCATCTAGGTTAGAGTTTCCCAAACTCTCTCCCATGGAACACTATGTGTGAAAGGTATTAATAGTTGCGTGTGTCTGTTAAAGGAGTTCCATGGGAAATGCTGCCTCTACTACTGTCTCTGCAATGAGCACTAACACATTCAGGTCTCCAAAGTAATCAAACTTCTTTATTTAGCCTGTCTCATCAAAGGTAATTTGGCAATAACATTTCTTTACTCGTAAAACTCCTATTTAACATCTCCTAGGATTATCTCCAGAACATCTATAAATTTTCATGTAGTTAAATCCACTCATTCTACAGATGAGGAAACAAAATCACGTACAACAAAAAAAAGTGAACCCGGCAACTCAGATCCTCCATTCATTTCTGTTTGCCAACTATTGATCTCAATATTACCCGGATTCTAAAATTCTGTTTAATACAACAACATGTTTGTCTTTTCTCCATCCCCAAACCCCCCAAAATGTCAATGAAACTAATAGAAAGGTATTCACTCATAAAGACAATAGCAAGGAAAAGGTACAACAGATATTTTGACATTAGCAAGTGTGCTTATTACCTTATCAGAGCAAACTTACACAAAATCCCTGTACTAGGGGTCATGGAGGAGAGTGATGGATTCGCTCAGAACCACTGAGATGTTCAGCATTTAAAAATACCAGGTAATGTAAAAAGTATTGGGTGGATAGGAAGTTGCAATAGAGGCATTGAGTGAATGTCTTATGAAAGAAAAATAAATCTCAAGACCCCCAAATCATTAAGCCAAAGGGAAAAGTCAAGGTGGAAACTGTGTCAGGCAAACTTGCTTCCCATTTTATTCCTAAATAAGATAGCTACAAAGATAAAAAGCCACATACCTCCCTCACAATTTGTCCACAAGGAAATTCTCTGGCGCCTCAAGATCTTTACCCTAAAACACAGTTCTGTTGAATTTCACCCTGGCAATGTAAATCGATAGCTGATCTTCACAGGTGTAGGACAGAAAGTCATTCCTCTGCCCACCTGAGACAAATGCATATCTGATTGCTTCCTCTGCCCTATTGTTTATGTAAAAATGCAGATTAACTGAGTCAGACTAAAGCATAAGTGACTATTCCTCCATCCTCCTCTCACATGTAAATTGTGTATTCAGTGAAAGGCTGATCAAAGACTCAAAGGACTCAAAATGCAGCAGTTTGTCTCTTCTCTACCTATGACCTGGGAGCTCCCACGCTCTTGAGTTGTCCCACCGTTCCGGACTGAACCAATTTACATCTTATACATAATGATTAATATCTCATGTCCCGAAATGTATAAAAGCAAGCTTTACCCCAGCCATCTTTGGCACATGTCATCAGGACCTCCTGAGGCCATGTCACAGGTATGTCCTTAACCTTGGCAAAACAAACATTCTAAATTGGTTGAGACCTATCTCAGATACTATTGAGTTCACAGTCTCTATGTAGTGTGCCTCTTCCCCCATTCAGAAGTTTAGGAAACTGGAGACTAACCAAAAAGTAATAAAACAATCCAAATTCTAATATTATAATATCAGGCTATATTTTTTCATAGGAAATGTATTCATTTCAGGTAACATTTATTGAGCACCAATAATAATGGACTAGATGCTGAAGATACAAAGATAATTTAACAGCAGAATTCATACAAAAGCCATGATTCCTGGTCTCAAGGAGTCTATAATTGCAGGGAAAGGGTTCACAGAGGTTTTCTTATTTATATATATATATATATTTATATTTTATATGTATATTTTTTGAGACAGGGTCTTGCTCTGTCGCCCAGGCTGGAGTGCAGTGACACAATCTCGGCTCACTGCAACCTCCACCTCCCCAATTCAAGTGATTCTCATGCTTCAGCCTCCCAAGCAGCTGGGATTACAGGCACCCACCACTACACATGGAAAAAGACACACACATACACACACACACACACACACACACCCCAAAACAAAAAAGTACTTTTTAAACACCCAGGTTGGTTAAGTCTAACAGAATAGAAAGAGCCTGAACCACAGTATTATCATTATAAAAATTTTCATTGTGACAACTCCTATAACAATAACTTAAAAATATGAATGGGGCTGGGCATGGTGGCTCATGTCTGTAATCCCAGCACTTTGGGAGGCCTAGGTGGAGGGATCACAAGGTCAAGAGATCGAGACCATCCTGGCTAACACTTTGAAACCCCACCTCTACAAAAAATACAAAAAATTAGCCGGGTGTGGTGGCACACACCTGTAGTCCCAGCTACTCAGGAGATGGAGGCAGGAGAATCGCTTGAACCTGGAAGGCAGAGGTTGCAGTGAGCCTAGATTGTGCCACTGCACTCCAGCCTGGGTGACAGAGTGAGACTCTGTCTCAAAAAAAAAAAAGAATGGGAAAGAAATATATATCTATTTATATCTATCTATCTATACATGTTATATATTATTTATATATAATTATATATGTTATATATTATTTATATATAATTATATATATATAAAATCATTGCTAACATTCTTGGACCCATTTCCTTATCCATTTACTCATTATATATTATTATATAAAAACATATAACACATATATATATATTCATTTGGATACTCTATGCTTATATATACTTGAAATCAAAGTGAAAAGATACAAAAAGAGAGACTGCTCCTTTAACCAGTCTCCTATGCTCCCCACACAGTAACACACCATAGAGCTCCATGTCATACCATACACCAGGCTGCATCTCCCTAAGAAGAGGGCAGTTCTGCATTAAGCAGATGATTCAGATACCAGCCAGTTTCCAGTCCTTGACCAAAGGCTAAGTACACTGCTTATCTGTGCCGGCTGTCAACATGTTTCAAAAACTGTGACTCTCCACAGAGCACAGGATGTGGGTACCAGAACAAAAAAGGAAGCACTAGCAAAATGTTTTATATCTTTAAAGGAAATCCCATGGGTTGCAAGCAGATCAAATGGACTAAGTATATCATTCATATTTTCACAATGCATCATGATGAAACAGCTAAATTAGAAGCTATACAATTGAGTGACCTGGTATAAAAATGAGCACATAGTTTCACATGAATTGGGTTTGTTTCAACTTACGATTAATCAATGTATGATTTTGATGGGGTGGTACTTGTATTTGGAGACTTAAATTATAATTTCCAATGGAATAAAAATTAAATGCTTCTCTGAGGCATTTTTATTACTCTATATAAGATCCAATCTTCTGAAACCTGATCTTCAAAGCAGGAACTTAAGTTTCATACAATAACTAAAACAAGTGCTTGGTGAATGATGAATTAACCTCAAGAAGACATTCAACTCTATTAGTGATTCTTAAGAACTTGTACTGTGCTTTCAAGACATGAATAACACATGATTCCTGAACTCACAAATTACCTACGCTAGAATTTTCACATCAATACTACTGGATTGTAGTCTTTTCAAAGAGGGAAGTCTTCAATCACAAAGGACAAATTTGCTCATGAATTCTCTAAGTATATACAGAAAATTACCACCATTTATTGTTGTGAAAATTGTTTTTGTGCTTTGTATATATACCTGAAATAGTACCCTGACATTTTAAGTAGGAAGACATAAATTTCTACAAGCACAGAAAAAGGAAAGTATGAAATTTTAATATCATACAGTCTTTGAAGGAACAAATAAACCAGCAGGAAAAGAAACCCAGACCCAGAGTAAATCTTTTTGTAGTGTTTTCTAGCATAGCCTTTCCTAGGGATGAATGCCACAGTGACCCCTAGTCTACACGAGTTGTTTTCCAGCTACATCCCTGGCACTTGATAAGATTCCCTCTTGCTGCCTGTGATGCCAACCAGAGCTGAATGCAAGGGAAGTGTGCAGAGTGCCTTGTGTCCCTGGAAAGGCTTTGCTGAGGCTCTTAACTCGCTGAGGCTCTAGGGAGGGTGCTCAGAGTGCCCTTGGATTAAGGAGACCTCCAGAAACCTCCCTGTCAGCTTGGGCACATCATGCAATGGTGGAGAGCAGTCAAAAATTTAAAAAACAAAGGAACAGAAAACTCAAACAAAACAAAACAAAACAAAAAAACCTTTTCAAAGACATATAAAAAGAGTGGCCACAGCAGAAAGAAACTCTCATATACCTCACCCATAGATCCCATTTCCCAGTCAAGTTTGGCCAGTTGTCCAAAAAATATCTTCCAGAGCAAAAGGATTCAATGGGATCATATGTTGTACTTAGTTTTCACGTCTCTTAATTTTTGTTTAGTATGGAACCACTCTAAAGTCCTCCTTTGACCCTCACGATCTTGACACTGTTGGAGATTACAGTCCAGTTGTATTAGTTTGTTTTCACACTGCTGATAAAGATATATCCGAGACTGGGAAGAAAAAGAGGTTTAATTGGACTTATAATTCCATATGGCTAGGGACACCTCTGAATCATGGCAGGAGGCAAAAGGTACTTCTTACATGGTGGCAGCAAGAGAAAATGAAGACGAGGTAAAAACAGAAACTCTTCATAAACCCATCAGATCTCATGAAACTTATTATGAGTAGCATGGGAATAGCACAGGAAATAGCACGGGAAAGATTGGTCCCCATGATTCAATTACCCACCCCTGTCCAACATGTGGGAATTCTGGGCGATACAATTCAAATTGAGATTTGGTGGGGACACAGCCAAACCATATCACCAGTTTTTTGGTTGAATGTCCTTCAGTTTGGATGTTTCCTCATCATTAGATTAGCTGCTCTTTCCTAGAAATCAAACTTTAATATGCATAGGCATCTCATGGAGAATTTAACTAAATTGCAGATTCTGATTCAATAAGACCATAGTTCTGCATTTCTATCAAGTTCCAAGGTCATCAATGTGACTGACCACATTTTAATGGGAGGAGCCCCATAAGACACCAATCAAGAAGAGGGAGAAATAATCAGGACTGATTATCCACCTTTCCCCTCATCAGGACTAATCCCATGATCCTTTGTGATGGTTTAATGAAGTCACTTCCAGAACTCCAAACTTTCCTTAATCATTGATTTCACCACTAGAAATTCCAAACTTCCAGAACTATTGATTCTCTTAATCCTAAATGAACCCCCAAACCTGTCCTAACCAAATTATCATCATCCCAGTGAATGGTTCCATCATCCTCCCAGTTGCTTAAGTCCAAAGCCAAGACCCTTGCTTCTTCTCTTTTGCTCAGCTCATATTGCCAGTCCAGCAGAACCACCTAACTCCAAGACATATCCCAAATCTGTTCACTTGTATTTGTCTCTACGGTTCACAATGTATTGCATATCCCCATCCATCATCTCTTGCTTGCACTACCACTGTAATTTACTGACTGGTCTAACTGCTTCCATTCTTGTCCCCCTTCACCCAGAAGCCAGGGAGAACTTTGAAAAATAAGTAAGTCAGGCTCCCCTGCCTGAAACCTCTACTGGCCACTGATCATGTTTAGGGGAAAACACTAATGCAAACTGCTCATTTTGCTTTCAAGGATCTTTGGGATTGCTCTCATATCCTCTTGCTCACTGCACTCTGGCCACACTGGCCTCCTTGTGTTTTCTCTGATCAGTCAAGCCTCATGCCCCTTTTGCCTGGCATATACTTCATCCTGAACATCACATAGCTTGCTACTTCCCACTCCCAATTCTGCTCAAAGCCATCTCTTAGGAGAATTTCCTATTGCCTTATCTGAAAGATCCTGTATTCCCAGTTTCTGTACTTCTCTATCCCCTATCTTTATTTATTTCATCATAAACATCATCACTATATGAAACTATGCTATTCACTTTTTTCCTTGCTTAGTTAGCATTCCTTTCTTCTTCTAGATATACATTCATAAGGAAAGAAATATTGTATTTCTTTTTTCACTCATGTATTTCAGCTTCAGTGCCAGTTGTAACAAACTCAATAAATATTAACTGAATAAATGAATGAAGAAATAACTGCTACTTTAAATCAAAATGCTTATGTAAGCAAAGGACTGAATGGGGAGTTGATAAAACTGTCACTCCTCACATAATTACTCACCGTTGACAAAACCTTTCCAAATCAGCATGTGTCCCATTGACAAAGACTTGACATAGCCCATTCTCATGCTATGTTCAGGAGCTTACCTAAAGTTTCACAGAATGATCCTGGTCCAGTTAGACTTTATAATGCTGATATGCCCCATGCTAGCCAGGAAATTTTTCCTGACTTCTCCTGGTTTCAAGACAGCAAATTGAGCTTATATGTTTAAACTCTCTTTTGCCTTATGTTCCATTGAAATAACTAAGGAACTTAGAAATAAGAAAATATCTGTAGCAGTTTAGGAATATAGGGAAGTGTAGAATCACACATCAAGAAACCTTGAAAGATTTCAGGAGGGTATAGAGATGATTTGACCTGAGAGAAAATCTCCTCTTGCTGATCATTCAGTCAAAACAGAAAGGAGCTATCTTGGACATAAATTAGGAGATTACTGCAACAAATCCTAGAAAAACCTTGACTCTTGAATCACCATGTACCAGATATAAGAGCAGCAACTGAACCAGTGGGCAAAGGCCAATGGAAAAGCTATGGCAAAAGAACTTCAAGCACCAGCTAACTTCAATTGCCCAAAGCAAAGGAATAACGGAAGAAACTCAACTCAGTTCAGGAGTACAACCTCTGTGTTCTCCTTCTCCAAGGATTTCTACTTCTAACAGTTTCACAGGGGTGTGTGTTTTCCATTCTAGCAAATATTGCAAAGATTGTATTTGTAAACAATGTAAAGATTATTTCAACTTGATTTCATTGTACCATGAATAACCTTGATCCCTGGCTTTACTCCTTCATCTGCTAACCAAAACGAAGGTTTTGTAGCTTAGAGAATCCCATGGTCAAGTATCTTACTCAACAAGAGGGACCAAGGTGCCTGATGGTTGATTGCTTTTGGCCTATGTATTCTGAACTCAAGTCCATCAGCTGTTCCATCTCCTTCTCACAGGCCCCAGATTAGAGCTTGTCCTCAATTCTCTGTAGCCCTCCTCCACACTAAAAAAATAGGGATGACAGTTTTAATAGGGAATAGCAAAAAGTTACCTCCATAGTTGCTGACTGAGCCCATATCTTCCATGGGTTTAACAAATCTAGATCAGAGGTCTCAAATCTTAAGGCAGTGGTTCTCACAGTGAGGCCATAGAGTTCCTCCTGTGGCAATGGTTGGATACATTTTTGGTTGTCACAATTGGGTGGTAGAGTGTGTGTTACTAGCATCTAGTGGGTAGAAGCCAGAGATGCGCTAATCATCCTGAAATGTACTGGACAGCTTCCCAAGCCCCAACAAAGAATCGTCTGCCTCAAAATGTCAACAGGTCTGAACCTGATGAACCCTGCTCAAAGGTCAACAGGCCTAGATGGGCAATAGTAAGTGTGAACTGGCCATGAAGCAATAGGGCATCATGGAGAAGCTGGTGACCTGGGATACAGTGATGACAGATTTTCCAGTTTTTTAGGAGAGAGAAAGACTGTAGGTTTTTAATAGTCATATACTTTGTCGTAAATCAGTTTGATAGTGTTTTTAAATAAATGTTGAAGATCAATTTTAGAATGTTGAAAAACTAAATTAAAACACAGGAACAGGCCAGGAGCGTTGGCTCACACCTGTAATCCCAACACTTTGGGAGGCCAAGACAGGTGGAATACTTGAGGTTAGGAGTTTGCAACTAGCCTGGCCAGCATGGTGAAACCCCATCTCTACTAAAAGTACAAAAATTAGCCAGGCGTGGTGGCGTGCACCTGTAATCCCAGCTACTAGGGAGACTGAGGCAGGGGAATTGCTTGAAGCTGGGAGACGGAGGTTGCAGTGAGCCTAGATCATGCCACTGCACTCCAGCCTGGGCAACAGAGCAAGACTCTGTCAAAAAAACAAAAACAAAACAAAACAAGACAAAAAACAGGAACAAAACAAATTTAAAAATTAAATGACTCCAAAAAATAAAATAAAATAAAATTTAGTGGTCTGGATCTGGCCTGTGGATTGAGGGTTTGCCATTGCAGATTTAGTACTTTACTTATTATATATAAGCCGATCATAACAGCATAATAAAGTCTAAGCACCCATGAGAGCAGACAGCAGTTTAAATATGGGCATTATAATAACAGTAATAACCAGAGAAAATGAATACAATGGAAAAAAAGTTAGTATAAACAAGAGGTGAATTTATAGCATCATATTCCTGGTGAGATTAGAGATGAGGCTGGGAAGGTAAGCAGGGACAAAGTGTTAATATCTGTAATCTATAGCAGTATTTCAAATAGGTACTGCAAGGAATACTCCAATAAAAGTGTAGACAAAAATTACAAAAGGTACCTCTCAAAAGAAGAATGGCAAACAGTTGCAAGAGATGAATATTTGCAATGACAATGAAGTCAATGTAAATTAAAATGAAATGATCTTCATCAATTATACTAAAAAGGAATTAATGCCCAGTGCTGTGGAGCATTGGTTGGGGGGATGAAGAGCACCTCTAATGCAATCCTGGCAAATGTAAACGTTCTTTGCAACCTAGGCTTTGAATCACATTAAAAATGTACGTGTTCTTTCATGCACAAGTCTACATCTAGGGACTTATCTTAGGGAAATAATTGAACAGGTGGATACAGGTAAACACACAATTCTGTTCATTGGAACATGATTTATAATAGCAAATAATTAAAAATAATTCCAACGTCTATTTACAGAAGTTTGGTTAAATATAATTTATTAACAACCACACAGTGTGGCGGTTTACAGCTGCCAAAGGGAATGAACAACTCTATGTATGGAGGGAAGATAGATTATAATATTTTTATAAACTCAAAATATTATCAGTGAGTAAAACATATGGAAAAGCTGACGGACAGTCAGTTAAGTCTTTGAAAGAGAAGTTCTCACTAGTTCAAGTTCCTATTGGTTGATGTCCTTTCTGATTGTCTCTGTGTGGTGGGATAATGGTTCTTCTGCTTAAAAAATCACTTTATTGTATCTTCTGTTATTTTTTCCTGTATATATTGCAAGTATACCTTGCTTTTGTAATAAAAGTATTAACCATTGCTTTTTAAAAAACATAAATTATTTTCATGTATAAATCAATCTGAAACATATACATTTAAATTTATAAAATATGAATATCATACCCTATGGGGAAACCTAGTATAGTATTTTATGACCTACAAAATTATTAACCCCAGATATTACTTGGTCTTTTAAGAATCAAGAAAATTCCAGTTGATTTATTTGTTTCTCCTTGAGTCTGAGAGAAATCATTAGCAAAAGTGCCATTAAGTTAGTACATTTTCTGTCATTGATGATAAATGAAGTGGTCCAAACAAAACTAAACTAATCATGTAAACTTACTATATTTTCCCTCATGATCCTAGCATAATCAATAACACAAATTTGGAAGTTAATGAGTCACAATTTTAGTTAAAAAATATTAGTCTAATATTACACAAAGTTTAATTTTTGTAACTCATTCTAAGCATAGCCTAAAATAAAAAATTGTTTCCAGAAAAAGACCAATGACAATAGTAAATTTCTTTTAAGTTAAAATTGCCAGAAAACTTGAATAAAAGACAGTCCTTACATATGTGATCCTCTTGTGATTGTGGCTGATAAAACATACAATTTGATTTTTACCTTCATCTTTGTCCTTGAGGATTTTAATGTTCTAATAGTTTCTTAAATGTTAATAACACATTTAGGACATGGACCATTATTCTTTTGATCTTATAAGATGTGGCTGTACACTACATTAATTCTTAATAGGAAAATAAGTCATAAATAAATAATTGTATTTAGTGTTCAAACAACTAGTACATCTTTGATATACAGAACATTATGACTGAAAGTTAGCAACTTAGAAGTTTCAGAATCTCCAAGTCCTATCATCTTCATATTAAGTAGTACTTTGAACCGCTGCCAGTACTGTCTATGTTTTTCCTATTTTCTTTGAAGGCCTAACACACAGAAGAACTTCCCAAGTGTTGGTTGACTCACCTATGCAGAATGGAATGGTTTTTCTCTGCCTGGACACTTATATGAAAAGACTCTAATACTCTCCTATGAGACCAGGATGCAGTGGAGACAGAGAAAGCCTGGGTACCCGAGGTCTTGGTTCTCATCTAGCTCCACCAGCACTAGTTCTTTGATCCTGTCATTCATGTCATCTTCATGCTTCTCTTTTGTCATCAGCAAAATGGAAGAGTTGTGCAATAGCTGAGGTCTCTTCAAGCCCTCACCCTCTATGACTCTGTGACCAGATCCAAGAACACACTTCAATTGTGGATTTCTCAGGGTCTCCTGTTGGCATCTCAGCCTTGGAGGAGGCCTGCCTCTATGTTTAGTTCCTCTACGGTGGATGGTGGCTTCCCATGCTTGTGATTATTCAGGAAACAGGACATGAATTGCTAACCAATGGGAAGGAGGAATGAACTCTCAATATAAAACATTAATGAGAAAGAGAAATAGATCAGAGAAAAGGAAAGCAAAGTCAGTTGTTAGATCATAGAATAGATGGTGGTTCTTGCACTAGAACCACCTAAGAAGTTTTGAAAAAATATACCAATGTTCAACTTATCCCACTCAATTAAGTAAGAATCTTTAAGGGGAGAGCTGACACTAATACTTAAAGAATAAAAACAATGTCTCCTGTATATTTATGTTGCACAGCCCGGATTGAAAACCACAAAACAAGATGATGGTGAGTATATCATTTGAGGAAGGGAAGAAGTTAAGTCCATTCAGAAATACCATTATGCAAATAGAGACTGTCTTTAAAAATGACCCAGACCACTCCCTAGACGAGTCTATTGGGCAGCCAAGGTTGGACCCACTAGACCATAAGTCACTCTGCAATCCTTTAATATTTGTTCCTTATTAGACACCAGACTTAGGTCATTGGAAAATAGAGATAGATAGCTGTTTAGTCTGTCACCATGAGTGAGAAAGAGCTGTACTTTAGACTAGACTATTCTGAACAAAGAAATGGATGCTTCTGCATTTTATTTTATACTTTATCTTATATTTTATTTCATTTTGACAGAGTCTTGCTCTGTGGCCCAAATTGGAGTTCAGTGGTGCAATCGAAGCTCACTGTAACCTCCACCTCCTGGGGTTAAGCAATTCAGCCTCAGAGTAGCTGGGACTACAGGCACATATCACCACATCTGGCTATTTTTTTTTTTTTTTTTTTTAGTAGAGATGGGGTTTCACCATGTTGCCAGGCTGGTCTCGAACTCCTGACCTCAGGTGAGTCACCCACCTCGGCCTCGCAAAGTGCTAGGATTATAGGCATGAGCCACTGTGCGCAGCCACTTTTGCATTTTAAAAGAGATGCGATTCCCTAGAAACTATTTCAAATTCTTATAGCCCTGTGCACACATTTGTACTCAAATATCTGCTTGCCTTTCTGCATATATCATTTATTTGCACCCACTTAGAACTAGAAATATATTTTCTCGATGTTGACAGAATTAGAGGCATTAGTCACATTAGACATGATCGGGGTAGATAAAAGTCTGCATCCCTGTTTCTGAAACGGAGCGAAGACTGCAATGACTCTTCTTAAACTCAGATGTTGTAGAAAATTATGTCTTTACATCTTGCTCAGGACCAACTACTGTGTGGCCAAGCTGTTATTACAACTATGATGCCACTATTTTGTCTTATTTTCAGGGAAGTGCTGGGTAGAGAAGGGCAGGGTCCCAGGCGAGAGGTCCACCCTCGGGCCTGTGTTTGCAGACTTAAGTGAGAACAGGCACTCCTGTTCTTGCACCCAAATGTTGCATATTCCAAGACCACTCTGGCCTGCCATGCCCTCACATCCTGTGCTCATATAAACCCAAGACCCTAGCAGGCACACACACAGTGGGTGAACATCGAGAGAAGCAGAGGAGTAGACCGATAGACACCAGCAGACAGCAGCAGACTGGCAAACCAGTGATGGCAGAATGATGCAGCAGAGTAAGAAAGAGGGGGAGTCTGGCCTCTGGGTATCCTGACTCCAGGGGAAGACCACCTTCCCATTCCATCTCCCCTTCTGGCTCCCCACCCATCTCACTGATGACCACCTCCACCACTCAGTAAAACCTTGCACTCACCCTTCAAGCGAACATGTGATCCGATTTTTCTGGTACACTGGGCAAGAACTCAGGATACAGACAGCTATCATACTGGTCCTCCGCCCTTGTGATAAGACAGAGAGTCTATCGAACTGATTAGCACAAGCTGTCTACAGATGGCAAAGACGGAAGAGCACACTGGAACACATGCCCACTTGGACTTTGGGAGTCACAGACACCCACCTCTAGATGGGGCTGGAGCCCAAAAGCACTCCCCATGGCCTCTGTACCTGCCCTTCTGCATGCTTCCTCTAGGGATTTGGGGAGTGGAGCAGCCAAAGAGAGTCACACCCGTCACACATCCTGCAAGGGGGATAAGGGAACTCTCCCATTTCACCAGTCTATAGTAATAGAAAGCAGATCAGTGTTTGCCTGGGGACAGAGGGACACAAGGAAACTTTGGGGATGATGATTATATTCATTTGATTATTGTGATGGCTTCATGGGTGTATACATGTTTCAATACTTATTAAATGGTACACTAAATGTGTGCAGCATATGTTGACTAGACCTCAATAAAGTTGCTTAAATAAAAATGTTAATGATAAATACAGGTTTTCTGCATAACTCACCTTCACACCTGATTCCAATGTGAAATTTAAGCTTTTACCTTATGACTTCATCCATAATACAAAGCATGCATACATGTGAAACTGACCCAATAGTCTTAGAGACAGTTTCTGGGATATACATAGAAATCGACCCTTCTAGTCTTAAAGCTTGAAACTTACATTTGTTTTATCTGAGTTTCTTCCTTAGGAAAGGATGCCCAGGCCTCTCCAAAAGTATCAAAGAACTGAAACTCACTAGATCATCACTTCCAGACAAATGAGGTTCCAGACCCTTCATTCATCATGATTGCTTCCTAACCATTCCCTACTTCCTCTCTTCCCACACAAAGTCACATTTCTTCCCTGCTGCATAAACCTCTAATTTTAGTTAGTTAGGGAGATACATTTGAGACATATCTCCCATCTCCTTGGTAGTAGCACCTGATTAAAGCCTTTCTTGGCAATACTTGCCATCTCAGTGATTGGCTTTTTGTGTGGCGAGGACCTAGATGGAACCCTTGGCATTTCGGTAACACATGTACATCCATAATACAATGTTGGCCTTGTTGCTATGGGGTAAATTTACCAGTGAAAGGTGAAACATTCTCATTAAAACTGGGGGTCTAGCACAGCTACTTCCTAGGGCGGGTGTCAACTCTCTTGACTCAGGTATGTGACAGTGAATGGCATTGTGGCAGCATCACAAATTCTGTAAAATTAACCATAAGTGGGAAAGTTTGAAAAAGTGACTCTAAAGCTCAATTTCCTTCCTGGTATAAAGATGATAAATTTGGAAAGCTGGTGATGGAAACAGACTAGACTGCCATGCTGCAGTTAGGAATGGAAGGTTTCACTGTGAAAAATAATTCTTGTAGTCTCTACATTAAATAGTAGTCAAAAAAGTAACAAATAGATAGTAACCAGCCATGTAATTTAGAGGATGACTTCATTTGTGCATTATATGACAGGATTGCTGGGCTTGTCTCTATTTACATTTTTAATTATTTTGTACTAAATAGAAGAAGCAGGACACAAACACATTGGGGGTGGGGGGAACCTAGAAACTAAACTGCTGGAGATGGTGGCATTCTGGAAATTGCTCCTCACTCTAAAGGGGACCACTTCTGTTGAGCGCTAGCTAATCATCACCATAGTACATATTGTCAAGTCTCTCCTTCTCCAAAAAAAGCTGGGAATTAAGATATTTTACGTGAACTTCCATTAAAACAATAGGAACAGCCATTCCAATATTTTTTCCAACATTGTATGAATCAAATACACACATCAGTATGTGATCTCTGTCAAAACCATTTTAATATCCTCAGACAGAGAATCATCCTACATGTAAGACTGTAATTTCATTTCTCAGAAAAATATGAAGATTTTTGTTTTTACTCTATAAGAGCTTATGTCAAACTTATGCAAAAGGTGTACATTTAATACAGCTACTGGAGCTCATTTTGATTATTCTCAACTTTTTATTTAATAAAAATGCAATCTTACTGAAATGTCATTGATAATGACACTCAGAAAAAATATGCAAATGTGTTCATCTAGCACTCAAAGTGTATAGGGAGTTCTAAGAAGACTAGAGTGTACAATGAAGACTAATATTATCTAGTGTTTTCTTAGTTCAGGGTTCCATACTAACTACTTTGTATATACTAATTTACTTAATTCTTATAACCACTTGAAGTACTAGTTTTATAATCTCCATACAGATAGAAAAACTGAAGCATAGAAATTTAAGTATTTTGTCAAACTTCTTCCACACATAGGAAGTGGCAGAGCTAGGATTCAAACTCAATCAGGTTGGCTCCACAATCTAATTTTAATCCCTCTGACAGCCTGCCTTTCAAATTAAAAAGTTAATAAGTATCCAAATGATTGTGCATTTTTATGTGGATCATGACAATTATACCAGAATTTCAGGCTGTATGCATTCTTGTGATGCAGTAAATAGAATAAATGTAACTATTTTAAAAAATAGAGATGGGATCTCACTATGTTGCCCAGGATAGATTTGAACTCCTGGGCTCAAGAGATCCTCTCACTTCTGCTTCCTGAATAGTTCAGACTGCAGGCATGTATCACCACGCCTGGCTTCTAACTACTTTCAGACTTGATTGGATCATTACAGTGTGCCATCTTCTGAATTTATTACAAATCACCAGTGGTGTTTTCAGCCCAATATGTAACATGAGGAAGACTTTATATGTTCATCACAAGACTTGATTTGCTTACTTGCTGTTATTTCAAACATATCACAATGTCCTAAGAAATGAACATTGGAAGAGACAGATCCTAGGGATTATCTGGTCCAAACTCCCCTTAATTGAGAGCTTGGGAAAACCATGTGGAAAGGACATCTCTCTCTCTCTCTGTTTACTGTCAAAATTGATTCAGCATATGTGGGGATTCTTGTCCTTTATCGCCTATCCATGTTCCTCTCTCATTATGCGGCATATCACATGAAAGAGGATACTCTTTCTGGATAAAGAATACTCAGAGGAGGAAATGAGAAGGTGTCAGATCAAATGGCTTTTCTCTAAGTCGGTTTGCTAGTAGTGGACTTGAAATATTTTTAACCCAACAAATTCTGTTTCTGTTTTGTCTGCTGAAACATTTTTGTTGAAAGGCTCAAGGAAAATTCAAATATTCATTCATTTACCAAGTTTCTAAAGCATTTACATCAGGAACTGAGATAGTCTCAATTTTCACATAATAATATCAGAAGTTAGCCATTATGTTGCTGTCAATAATAATAATAAAAAAATCTACAGTTGATGCTTGCACAGCAGGGGTTTGAACTACATGGGTCGATTTAAATGCAGATTTTTTCAACCAAATGCAGATTAAAAATAATTCACGGGATGCAAAATCCACATATACAGAAGGCTGACTTCTCCTATACTCCAGCTCTACCAGAGGACTGTGGACTTGAATCCTGGAACCAATTCCACTACAGTCAAAACTGAGGAATGACTGTATTATGTTACTGACACTGGTGACAATTTTGCAGATCTCTTACACCCGTGTATTTTCTATTTTATGAGTACTACCAGAACTTTAGAATACCTACTTTTCGTTAGAAATTTGTAAAACACATTTTCTTCTGGTAGTAATCCAGTGGAGATCTTCGTGATTTCCTTAACACCAGAGAGTGTTAGGTCCTGGAGCAGTGAAGAAAAAAATATTTCTTGTTTGGAATATAAAAGAAGACAGTAATAGCAATTATAGTAATAACCAGAGGAAACAAATAAAATGATTATTTAGGAAACCAGGGTCTATTCAATTTATTCACTAAGTTGCAGGCATAAATATATTTCTTCTTGTCTATTAACATGAGTGTTCATCTAAGTTCTTAAATCTTACTCAGTTTATGCTACTGAATAAAGGGGTTTAAATTGTTATTTATTTGACCATGTAGAAAGACCAAGGCGTGGAGCACACAAAGTTAATGAGCCTGATTTTTTTTAAGATAGGGTCTTGCTCTGTTGCCTCGGCTGGAGGGCAGTGGTACAACTATGGCTCATGGTGAAAGGGGAAAGTTTCCCTCGTTCCCCTCGAAGGGCATGTGATGGGAGTGTGGTTCGATTCTTCAGTGCCGGGCTGCTCAAACCTCTAGGGGAGCATACAGGCGGGCAGGCTGTGAGGCTCTAACCACAAGGCAGAGTCTAGGGGTGAATGTTTCCAGCTCCTAAAGCCCCAGTGGGCGTGTGTTATAGGATCTCTTAGTTTGCTGTCTATAGGTGGCTCCAGCTCAATTAGACCCTCTACCTTGTCACAAGGACAGAGGGCTTTCTGTATCCTCAGTTCTTGCCACAGCGTGCTGGAAAAATCGGATCACACCTGGGCTTGGAGAATAAGTGCAAAGTTTTATTGAAGGAGCTGTCCCACCATGGAGAGCCAGAAGGGAGATGGTTTTTCCCTGGAGCTGGGCAGCCTGGGGGTCCCAGCTCTCCTCCGACTGCCCCTCAAACTCCACCTCGTCCCTTGGGTTGATGGCCTGCCGGCTTGCCAGCATCTGCCGGTGTGCTCTTCAGCCAGCGTGCTCCCTAGATGTCCTCTCTCTGTCCAGCTGCTTGTGTCTTTGTCTGCTAATGTACTCCTCTTGATGTCTGGCCACCTGTGAGTCTGCCTGCTAGGGTCTCGGATTTTTATAGGCCCAGGATTGGGGGCGTGGCAGGCCCAGGTGGTCTTCGAAAATGCAATATTTGGGTGCCAAGGCAGGAGTGCCTGTCCTCACCTAGGTCCATGGAGGTGTAGCCCTAGCCAGGGACCACACCCTTCTCTACCCAGCACTTCCCTTCCGCTCTTTGGTATCATTTAAAAGGACCACACTCTTCCCTTCCCAGGACTCCCTTATCAAAGGCAGCCTTGACCTTCTGGGCTCAAGTGATCCTCCTGCCTCAGCTTTCTGAGTAGCTGGGACTACAGGTGTGTTCCACCACACCCAGCTGATTTAAGAATATTTTTGTAGAGATGGGGTCTCACTATGTTGCCCTGGCTGGTCTTAAACTGCTGGCCTTAAGCAATCCTCGGACCTCAGCCTCCCAAAGTGCTGGGATTACAGGCGTAAGCCACCGCACCCAGTCAAGTCTGATACACTTGATCCATACAGAATTGGGGTTTCTTCTTTTCCTTTCTTCACTCTTTCTTTCTTCTTCTTCTTTCTTTCTTTCTTTTTTTCTCTTTCTTTTTTTTATACTCTAGATCACTATTGTGAGACAAGCCTATAAAGTAATGAGAGAGATTAAAATGGAAAACAAATATTGGATGCTAAAATCCAAATGACAAATGATACCTTCTTGTATTAGTCATCTGGGGCCACCTTCTTAATGCAATGTTCCTGTTCAAAATGTGTTCAGAAATCCACTTTTAAAATTGCCCTTAGTGTCTTTGCAATAGTCTTAGCAACAGAAAAATTTTGGTACTTTGAGGATGAAATTTATATTCAGAAAAAGCCAAAAATTATTCTGAATCTAGTGTGATAAATAGAAGAGTTGAAGAAGTTCAGTGATGTCATGCTCTGCATGGTTCAAAATTAAGGCTTGAAGATAATTCTACAAGTGCTAAAATGTTTTACAGAAGTGTTGACAATATTTAAAAAGTCATAATTTTCCAGAGCAAAAAGATTTTAGAGATAGCACTTAATTGGATTTCTAAATTCTCATATGCTTTTATAAAAAACTACACATAGCTATTCTGTAATAATAAATCTTGGAGATAGCATATTGAGAATGTGGACACCTTATACAAAAATAACTCCAAGAAAAAATAAAAAAGTTTTTATTTATTGAAAATTGTGTCTATTAAGATATATGCTAATTACCTTGCTTTTTGAAAGTAATCTGGCTGTTTACTAAATTGTTCATTCTTTTCTCTAAATTTTAATGTGAAAAAACTTATTGTGCTTGTATTCTAGAATCATACAAGATTAAATCACTGATAATTTTTATGTAGTCAACATTCAAAATGCCTCTAGATATGGTCATGGCGGTGGCTAGAGAAAATGGTTGGGAGAATTTGAAAAGGAATAATTTTTCACAAGTACACTCATTCATTTTGAAAAATGTTTTGAGGTTTCCTGGATACTGTTTCTAAATACTGTTGCTAAGCCTCACTTTTACAACCATCTGGTTTATATATCTTTTTTCCCTTAAATATGCCATACTTCACATGTACTTTGATATAGTTTATTTGCAGAGATGAACGTTTAGAGAATATCTTGTAAGATCAACAAATTGTGTGTGTGTGTGTTTAATAAAAACATCTTTAAATACTCTAAATACTCTTTTTTTTCCTACAAATATCGAATGACCAGGTTTCAATGATTCATTGCTCAACTTCATTAATTTTCCTTCAATAAGGAATTTATCTCATGTTAAGCTGTGACTAACAAGAGCTATGAAATCCAGCATTTTGAATGAATTGATAGATCAATTAAAATAATTACAGAATTTAGTTTTTAAAAAGTATAGCTAAATAGCAATTTATCTCAAATTTATCAAAATAATCCACTGCTCAAAGGTAAAAGCAAAACCTTAGTAAATGTGGAATGCACTGGGATAGGTTGTTCACTTGAAAAAGTCCTAGTAACAGATAACTTTACTGTACTTAACTTTAATTCCAAAAATGAAATAGGAAGGAAGCAGAAAGTAATTTTAACATAACCAGTCCTTCTGATATGTTAAGTATATTACAAAGACTATTTGATCTAAAAACCCATGTAAAAGTTACAAAAAGTCACTCATCATATTGTTTTTTTTCTAACAGTAATCATTTGCAACATCTTACCAAGTTCAAATAAAAAACATTATTTTGTGTTGGAAAACAGAAAAAAGAATGTAGAGATAAGACACATGAAATCTGTATTTGGATAATAATATATTCAAACGAACATGTATACATATATTTATGTAGCAAAATGGTATTTGTATACATTACTTTTCTATCATTTATTAATTATTGGGGCAATATTATCTAAACATCTTTCTAATATTTTGTTTACCTAGTATTTAAAAAGAAATAACTGTTATTTAAATGGTATTCCACATAGCAATTTAGAAAACATTAATCACTTTGACTAGAAGCATACCATGGTATACATAATTTTATTATTTTGATGCATAAAAAACAGCATAAAGCCAATGGTATGAATATAGAAATAACATGTTTCAATGTTGACATGTCCTTTTCATTTTCATAATATACTTTTAAGGATGCTGGCCGGGCGCGGTGGCTCAAGCCTGTAATCCCAGCACTTTGGGAGGCCGAGACGGGTGGATCACGAGGTCAGGAGATCGAGACCATCCTGGCTAACCCGGTGAAACCCCATCTCTAGTAAAAAATACAAAAAAATAGCCGGGCGAGGTGGCGGGTGCCTGTAGTCCCAGCTACTCGGGAGGCTGAGGCAGGAGAATGGCGTAAACCCGGGAGGCGGAGCTTGCAGTGAGCCGAGATCCGGCCACTGCACTCCAGTCTCGGCGACAGAGCAAGACTCCGTCTCAAAAAAAAAAAAAAAAAAAAAAAAAAAAAAGGATGCTATGGATATGATCATCAATAAGAATTGAAAATTTTCTTACAGCTCTGCCTGTGATGTCTTATATTTCTTCAACTGCAATGTTGCAACAAAAATTAACTTACTCTACCAGGTGTCTAAAATTCTCCTTATTGGCAAGATAACCAGGCACAATACTTAGGATAAATATATTAGGAAAAAAATGTCACAGTTACTTAGGACCATGAATTTGTGAATTTCATAGTTTGCAGTTTCAGTGACCTCTTAAACACTGTGAAAATCGCACACACTCTTCATCCAAGTGACCATTCCTGTGCTACCAAGTTCCTTGCAATGCAAGCCTTAAGCAAAGGGGTGAGATACCGGCCAAATCCATGTTTTATTCCCTGACAGACAGTTTGCGGATGGAAGCAGAGGCTCCTACACAAAAATAGCTTCTTCTCAGATGTCACTGTTGGCAGATCTACTCCAGTTACTAACTCTTAAGTATTATTATCCTTTATTCTTTATTTTCTTTTTCTAATATTACTTTAAAGTTGAGGGAGAGAACCAAAGGTAAAATGAGAGCATTTCCAAGGGACATAGTCGTAGAGTTGTTGTTCTTAAAAATCAGCTGAGCCCAGTTACAGTGGCTCACGCCTGTAATCACAGCACTTTGGGAGGCCAAGGCAGAAGGAGCACTTGAGGTCAGAAGTTTGAGACCAACATGGCCAACATGGTGAAACCCCATCTCTACTAAAAGCACAAGAAGTAGCTGGGTGTGGTGTCAGGCACCTATAATCCCAGCTATTCAGAAGGCTGAAGCAGAGGAATCGCTTGAACCCAGGAGGCAGGGTTTGCAGTGAGTTGTGATCATGCCACTGTACTCCAGCTGGGGTGACAGAGTGAGAATCTGTCTCAAAACAACCACCACCACCACAACAACAAAAAACACAAATCAGTGGAATCACCATACTTTAGTACCATGTACAATTAACAATTACTCATACAAACATTAAAATGCTTAGAGAGTCTAGAAGTCTCTAAACCTGTGACTCTTTTAGTGAAATTTCTCCCATTTGAGTTTGTGTAAATTTAGTCTGGGCTAATTCTTTCCACTCTATTTTTTGTCTGGCCTTGCTGAGAAAGTAGAGCAAGGAGGGACACAGGAAGAGATACACCAAAAACATTGATGAACGTAACTGGTGCCAGCAACACACTCAAAGTTGAGCTTTTCTTGGATCCCACAATAGCAACTTCTGAGTGACAACTGGGGTCCATGTAGATTCAGATATTTCTGCTCCAACATTCCTTGAGTGGAATCTTTTACTAGAACTTTAGGCCAATTAAATTGACTTGAAAACAATCAATGTGAGTAAATTATATAGCACAAGTGATGAACACTTAACTTAGGCATGTACATATAGAGCCAAAGCCATAAATTCTTCATAAACCTCACTGGACCATCTCACTAGGGATTGGCAAGTTAGAGGCATTTTTGTTTGTTTTTTGTTTGTTTGTTTGTTTCTTTTTTTATCCAGTCAATGTTTTTTTCTGAAAGCTTGCACTGACTTTTAAAGATTTCTCTCCATTTTATTATATTTTTAAAGCTTGATGCCATTACTGCTATTACTTAGATTTTATCTTTTAAAAATTCTATCTCTGCTTCTGTTTGTGTGTTTGCATATGATGAGAAGTCAAAACTTCTGCCTGCTAAGCAAGATATCAGGCCTTCTCTCTGAACAGGGAACAATAGGATCCTCTCCATCTCTTCCTGTGAAAGTTACTTTAGAAGCTCCCATGGGACAGTAAAGATGTCTCTTGTTTTGGTTTATTCAGAGCTCCTTCTCCTTTACAACACTATAGTTATACTTGGAGAATGATTCTTTGCTCGCTTTTAGACCACGTAGTTCCTATAGGAAAGAGAACCTTCCCCAGAATCAACAGTGGGCACGTGACCAGAGTGAAAGGCTCAAAAGCGATGAACTACAACTCCAGATAATTTTGCATGAGAAGGAAATAAACCTGGACCAGCTGGCAGCTGGTACCCCCTACAAGCAAGAAACTGCCTGTCCATGCAGCCAACCTCGGAGAAATGAGCCAAGATATGGGGACTGAGCCCAAATGACAATTCAGATGGTAATATCTTTCACTCCGTCTTTAATACTGGGAGGTTTTTGAGCTTCACTATTCAGAATACCCACTGTGTCTTGAACTGTTAAATTGCCTTGGGCATGATGAATTAAGAAAAGCAAGCGGCCGGGCGCAGTGGCTCAAGCCTGTAATCCCAGCACTTTGGGAGGCCAAGATGGGCGAATCACAAGGTCAGGAGATCGAGACCATCCTGGCTAACCCGGTGAAACCCCGTCTCTACTAAAAAATACAAAAAACTAGCCGGGTGAGGTGGCAGGCGCCTATAGTCCCAGCTACTCGGGAGGCTGGGGCAGGAGAACGGCGTAAACCGGAAGGCGGAGCTTGTAGTGAGCTGAGATCCGGCCACTGCACTCCAGCCTGGGCGACAGAGCGAGACTCCGTCTCAAAAAAAAAAAAAAAAAAAAAAAAAAAAAAAAAAAGAAAAGCAAGCAAACTTAACTCAATTTCTTATTAATTGATGCATATGAGCAAAACGGAATTTTATTAATATCTGCTCATGCAGAGTGATGTGCTTAAATAGTGTTATTCAGGAGGCAAACACCTTGCAATAAATTTTAAGGCCATTTTTATAGCTCAATAGCTTTTTGAAGTGAATTTTAACTGTCACCACTCCTCTTCCAGTTGCAGTTGATAAACTTCAGATAGTCCATTTCCAGATAAATGTTTCTGAGATTTTTCAAAAATAATTACTTGAAAATTTAGGTTTCACAGTGATTTTAAATCTCTCAAATTTATTATGTTAACATTTTCAATGACTTACAGAATAAATAACTTATAGAATAATTTAAAGACTATTCTTATGCACTTCCACTGCATATGTTAAAGATACAAAATATGTGTCTAGAGTTAAATGTTATTTAATTAAGTATTGAAAGATATTCTCTTGTGTAACTTGGGATTTCCATGATATTTCAGATGAGACACTTTTCAGACAGCTGTGTCCTATTTTATTGCTGATTTGTATTAACCAAGTGGCACATTAGGGTATCATCAGGGAATGAGACAGAAATAAAGCCTGGGTCCCAGCTGCTCTCTGTGAACTTCCATTCTTTTCTCTCTGTGTGAGATGACACAGAGAGAGAAAAGTGAGAACAGGTCTGGAGAGACAGTAAGTGTTGTCAAAGGCATGTGACTGTTAATATTACTTTTCTTCAAAAATTTGGAATTGGTTAGAATTATTCAGGAAAGACTCAAGGAAATAATTTTTATACCAAGATGAAAGGACATCCTTTCTCAGACATTTTAGTAACGGACATTACATTATCTCAGGAAGGAGGAAATACTCTGCAGAAGACAGAAAAGATGAAATAGAGGATGAGGAACAGTATAGAAAATCAAGAAGAAGAAGAGAAAATAGAAGAGGAGAAGAAGGATGAGACAGATTGGATGCTAAAAGCATGGAAAGAGAATGTGGTTTTGGAAAGAATCAGTCAGACTAACATAGCTTTACTCCCATTTCCAATGCTTAAAACCTTGGACAATACTTCCCTTTTTGGGCCTCCATAGTCACAACTGAAAGATAAGAAGAATGTTTATGTATTGGTTTCATCTTAGATTGCTGATAAATAAGACATTTGAAGCATCTGCCATGGTTGCTGGCCCATAACTGTTCATAAAATGCATTGCATCTTCTCCTTATCCTTAGGCAGTGTATACATATTACACGTTTAAACAACACATGCCTATTTAATACCTTTCATGTTCCTAACACTGTTTTAGGCATTGAGCATAGAACAGGGAACAAAACAAATAAGACCCCAAACTTTCATGGAGCTTACATTCTGATGGCAGAAGATAGTTATAAACAAAATAAATCAGTATACTGTATACAAATTCGTGTAAGGTGTTGTTACTGGGGTATATATAAGAAGGAGGGGGATAGTCAGTATGGGGGAATCATTTTTTTAAAAGGGTGGTTAGGCAAAGCCCCTCTGACAAAGTGGCATTTTGAAAAAGAAAAAAAAAAAACCCAAGGAAGGTGAGAGTAAAGAACATTCATCCAGGGCCAGGTTCAGTGGCTCACACCTGTAATCCCAGCACTTTGGGAGGCTGAGACTGGTGGATCACTTGAGGTCAGGAGTTTGAGACCAGCCAGGCCAACATGGTGAAACTCTGTCTCTACCCAAAATACAAAAAAATTAGCCAGGCATGGTGATACACACCTGTAATCCCAGCTACTCGGAGGCTGAGACAAGAGAATCATTTGAACCTGGGAGGCAAAGGTTGGGTGAGTCGAGCACCCAGGCTGCTGCACTCCAGCCTAAGTGACAGAGTCAGACTCTGTCTCACAAAAAACAAACAAACAAACAAACAAACACACACACACACAAAAACCCAAAAAGAACATTCAGCCAGATGGAAGGGCAAGTACAAAGGCCCTGAGGCAGGAATGTGACTGGCTGATAGGTTGGGAGGACACTGTGACTGGAAGCATACACCATGGGGAGGGAGCAAAGGACATATTTAGTAAGGCAGAGGAGGGCAAAGTAATGGCAGGCTTTCACCCTGAGTGAGTGCAGAATCCATCAGAGGAATTCTATCTGAGGAATGACATGATCTGATATATGTTTTAAGAGTATCACATTGTCTGCTGCTTTCGACCCAGCAATCCCATTACTGGGTATACACCCAAAGTAAAATAAATCGCTCTACCAAAAAGACACCTGCACTCATATGTTCACTGCAGCACTATTCACAATAGCAAAGACATGAAATCAACCCAGGTCCTATCAACAGTAGATTGGATAAAAATTATGCGATATGTATATCCCATGGAATACTATGCAGCCATAAAAAAACAAAATCACATCTTTTGCAGCAATATGGATGCAGCTGGAGGCCATTATCCTAAGTTAATTAACACAGGAACAGAAAACCAAATATTGCATGTTCTCACTTATAAGCAGGAGTTAAACACCGTGTATGCACTTGGGTACTCCCGGACACAAAGATGGGAACAATAGACACTGAGAACTCCAAAGTGGGGAGCAGAGGGTGGAGGGTAAGGTGTGAAAAACAACCTATCTGGTACTATGCTTGCTTCCTGGGCAGTGTAATCATTAGAAGCCCAAACCACAGCATCATGTAATATACCCATGTAACACATCTGCACATGTATCCTCTGAATCTGAAATGAAAAATAAAATGTTTAAAAAAAGAAAATGGAATGCAAAAAGGTGAAGGCCAGTTATGATGGCAATTGGAAATTTGGATATTATTTGATTCCTGGGTTCAATGTACATCTGTGGATCAGAAGCAGCCTCTCTCCTTCATTCCATGTCACTCTAACTTCTGCTTTGATTGTTTCAACTAATAACATGACTCTCCAGCCATAGGTTAGCAACGACTTTCTGTAATGTGATCAAATTAGCATACTATAGTGAACTTCCTATGGATAACTCTCCCAGTACCCTTGTCTCTGAAAACTGTCTCCCTCTCCTTTCTTTCTCATATTTCTATATGGGAGCAAACGTATTTGGGTAACATTGACCCTACCTCTCGTCACAAACAAGCATTCAGGGCCAGGCACAACCCAAGTGGCCCAATGGGCTCCTACCTATGTAATTATGAGAGTCGAGTCTGACTGTTCTCTTAAGGAGTGAATGTAAACTTGGGACATGTTTGGCATTCATTTTCCACCATGAAGACTGCAGTGGAAGAATATGGTTTCCACAGGGAGGGAAGAATGAAGCCTATGCCCAGAGGGAAGCAGGGACAAGAGAGGAGAGAGTGCAAAGTACCTGCTTCCTGGTCATTTGTGATGTCCAGCTTCCTGGGTTTCCATTAGACACCTCACAATAAATTGCCTTTTCGCTTACCTTAAGCTGGAGTTTGTTACATTCATATGTAATATTAAAACTTTAAGAGCCTGACATGACAACAAGAAACCTAAAGTAGAATAATCACAGTGTATTATGCTATGTATATACATACATACACATACACACACACACACACAAAGCCACAGCCTCCATAATTAACATTTTAAAGCTGAAGCAAAATGTTTACTAATTAATGAGCTGTTAGGTGAAGCAAATTCACCACATTTAAAATGCTTCTTAGAAATGGCTATCAGAGCTGCAAAAATCACAGTAGGGGAGATGATAAAACACATTATTCAAACTCCAAAATAATTGAGATAATGATAATCATCATCTTGGTGTGTTCCCAAAAGCATTTAAAAAGTTATCATGAGGCCAGGCGTGATGGCTCATGCTTGTAATCACAGCACTTTGGGAGGCCATGGTGTGTGGATTGCTTGAGGTCCGGAGTTCAAGACCAGCCTGGCCAACATGGTAAAACCATGTCTCTAATAAAAATACAAAAAAAAAAATTAGCCAGGCACCATGGTGCATACCTGTAATCACAGCTACTCGGGAGGCCGAGGCAGAAGAATCGTTTGAACCCAGGAAGTGGGGGTTATGGTGAGCTGAGATCACATCACTGCTATCCAGCTTTGGCGACAGAGTGAGACTTTGTCTCAAAGGGAAAAAAAAAAGTTATTATGAGACTCTTGTCAATGTTATCCTAAGAAATCCATAATGACCCCACCATTGTGTCAGATGCCTATTTTTTTCTGTTTTCCTGCAGGGTTCTGATACTTTATTTACATTTTTAATGGAACTAAGTTGAATACTACATGCTATATTTTCAGTTACAAATTGTAGCCTCAGCTATTGTTTACTGATTTGTTACTATGATTTTCTGAAGTTATACAAGAGTCATCTTGACTCCTATTCAGAAAATATTCAGGACGTGTATGAACAGTCCGTGTTTTATGATCAAATTTAAGGAATAGCAATTTTGAAAATCATTGTAGACATTTTCTTGGAATTTCCATTATATTTATATGACCATCAATGACAAAAATATATCAGAATAGCCAATAAGGTTATCCCTTACTGTTGTGTTATACAAGTAAAGAAATAGGAAGGAACAATGGAAGGAAGTGAAGTTTCTCAGAGTAAGTAGAATGCACTAAGTTGTTGCTGCAAAAAAAGTATCTTTTCATAGTGGCCCATCCAAAATATCTCCTACATTCAAATTTCTTTTCCTCTTTCCATTACATTTTGCAACCATGCTATCTGACTTTATTGTTAAATTTTCCAAATCTGTGCTAAAATACATTCAGTAACTTCTTGAAGTCAAATTTCAATGCATTTTATTTTGTAAACAGGACATGAAAATGACATATCAGATTGGCTTTATATTGCTATTTTGTCATAAACTTTATGGATATTAGAATAACAACTGCACCAATGTGCAGGATATTCTTTAGAATAATGAATTCGAACAGTAATTAATTTCTTTACCCTGAGCACAGTGGAATGTTAACTATTGCTGGGCATGATAGCCAACAGAAAATAATTTTTCTCATTAACTTTCTAAAACCTTACTCTTTATACTTCAGAATAAAATATCCCTATAATTAATAAATTCAAGAATGTTTAACTTTTGAACTCATTAAAATTTTATTTAAAAGCTTAGTGGGCACATTATTGTACAGGATTGGCACTTGTGCTATTTTTATGAGTATAATCGGTATCTAACATTTAACTTTTTGTGTGAAAAAAATTTCCCTGAGAAAGATGTAACATTTCAGAGTAGTCCTATCAGTAACCCCTTTTTGATCCTAAATAAACAGATATCACAGCTACCTGATTATAATGTTTGCTCATTGGTTATATAGCTACTGCTGAACCAGCAAAGAAGTTTGTCGGCTACCATGTGTTATATGCAATGCTATAAATGCTGTAGCATGGTGCCTGTGGACAGCATACCGGGAACTCCTGCAGAAAAAGGTATGTAGGATGGAGCTAGAACCCAAATGGATGGAAGCTGCAAAAGGAAAAGCCCAAATCTAGTATCACAAGTTGAAAGTTTAAGAAGCAAATTCAAGTCCAGTCTGTGTAAGCATCAAGTTATTAGAGATTCAAATAGGCAGGCAGGACTAGATGCAACCAAGATTTTGTGGAAGCAAGGATTTATAGGGTTAGGCAAGCTCTCTGGACCTTGAATCATGACTAAGACTAATAAAGTGTGGTCAAATTCAGGGGCCTGCTGAGAATGAAAGCTGGCTGAACTAAGCATGAAGATCAGGGATAGGCTCCATTCTCCTCACCCACTGCCCTCTACTCTCTTCCAACTGTCAGAGAAAACTAACACTACGAACTCAAGCAGAAAGACCAGTGGGCAGGTAGTTTGGCCTTCTGTACTAATGTTAGAGACAAAGGCTGCATTGTGATACCTTCAATCAGGTAGCAGCATGGAGTAGTTGAGTATTTCCACTTCCTGCTTGGTGAGTAGGAGGGAGCCACAGCTAGCTGGCCATTTGGGCTGTCACTGGGCCTTAGAGATCAGAGATAATGTAGGGCAGCTAAGGTGAAGCCAGCTTAACCTCACCCAGTGGGTGGAAGAGACCCACACTATGCATGCCCAGCGTGATCCTAATAATTTGGGTACTTCTCCCAGCCCTGCAGGTCATGGTACAACCATGGGTGTGAATATGAGGCTAAATAGAACACTGTTAATGAGCTGTTAGCCTATATGCTACTCCTAATACATAGCTCAGCATTATCCAACCTCCCAGGTGGTTTATCCAGTGGTTTGCAAACCTCAGTGTTCAGTAGAATCACCTGGAGAATTTGTTGAAACACAGATCCCTGAACCTTCTTCGTAGTTTCTGATTGGGTAGGTGTTATGGGCTTATGTCCCGCCTCCCCCAAATCCATATGTTGCAATCCTAACTGCCAGTATCTCAGAATATGACCATATTTGGAGACAGGGCCTTTAAAGAGGTAATTATAGTAAAATGAAGTCATGTGGGTTGGCCCTAATCCAATAGGAATGGTGTCCTTATTAGAAAAGGAGATTAGGAAACAGACATGTAAGTGCAGAGAGAAAAGGCCACGCGAGGACACAGTGAGGTGGAAGCCATCAAGAGAGGGGAGACACGGTGAGGGCGAAACCATCAGGATGTGGAAGACACGGTGAGGGGGAAACTGTCAGGAGAGGGGAGACGCGGTGAGGGGGAAGTCGTCAGGAGAGGGGAGACAAGGTGAGGGTGAAGCCATCAGGACGGGGGAGACACAGTGAGGGGGAGGCCATCAGGAGAGGGGAGACACAGTGAGGGCAAAGCCTTCAGGAGAGGGGAGACAGGGTGAGGGCGAAGCCATCAGGAGAGGGGAGACAGGGTGAGGGGGAAGCCATCAAGAGAGGAGAGACACTGTGAGGGGGAAGCAGTCAGGAGAGGAGAGACAGGGTGAGAGGGAAACCCTCAGGAGAGGGGAAAGGGGAGAGAAGGTGAGAGGGAAGCCGCCAGGAGAGGGGACAGCCAAGGGCAGAGACCTCAGAAGAAACCGACCCTGCTGCCATCTTGCCTTGGACTTCTAGCCTCCAGAACTATGAGAAAGTAAATATCTGCTGTTTAAGTCACCCATCTGTAGTATTTCATTATGGAAGCCCTAGAAAATTAATGCAATAGGTCTTAGGTGGGACCCAATAATGTACATTTCTAGCAAATTCCCATTGACGCCAATATCACTGGTCTGAAGAATCGCACTCTGAGACCCACTGACCTAGTCTTTCCAGCTGATGGAATAGCTTTCACGTCCTGGACCTTTTCACATTGCTGGGTAGATTCCTCCCTGGCTGTGCTGAACTTGAGTTTGACCATGTCCTAGAGGCATTAACTTGAGGCATTAATCTTGGGATTCTGTCTGTGTTGTGCCCCACTGAGCAGTCTTAGGGGATTTGTCCAACTCCCTTCAAGTCTCTGGATGTGGGATTCTCAATGGGATAACAGAAATTGTGTTATGCTATGGAAGTGACTGTAAATTTTTTCCAAAACCTGTACTCTTGATCTCAACACTAAGCAGCCTGTAATATAATGTAATATGTGGAAACAGGACCTGGAAATGGCACCATCAACATCTCTGGTTGATTCTTATATTTCTCAATGGTGAGGACCACAGCTACAAAATTTTAGAAGATGAAGAAATAACTGCTACTTAAAATAATCTAGAATGACATCATTGGAGACAACTAATTCTTGAAGTGTGAAAGGACTTAACTTGGCTGGGCACGGTGGCTCACGCCTGTAATCCCAGCACTTTGGGAGGCCGAGGCAGGTAGATCACGAGGTCAAGAGATCGAGACCATCCTGGTCAATGTAGTGAAACCCTGTCTCTACTAAAAATACAAAAATTAGCTGTGTGTGGTGGTGCGCACCTGTAGTCCCAGCTACTTGGAAGGCTGAGGCAGAAGACTCACTTGAACCTGGGAAGTGGAGATTGCACTGAGCTGAGATCATACCACTGTGCTACAGCCTGGCAACAGAGCAAGACTCTGTCAAAAAAAAAAAAAAAAAAAAAAAAAAAAAAAAAAAAAAAAAAAAAAAAAAGAAAAGAAAGAAAGAAAGAAAGAAAGAAAAGGACTTAACTGTATAGAAAGTAAAGATAAAGAGATTCTAGGTAGTAGAAGTTAAGGTGAACAAAACAGAGTGGCAAGAAGTGCATGATGCCTTTAGAGACCCTGAACAGATCATTTTTATTGGAAGAGGAATGGAGAGGAAGGAAATGAGGGCAGAAAACTGGGTTAAAGCAGAAGAAGATGGCCATAAATAGAAAATAGTAATCAGTTATGGCTCCAATTTACTGAGCATTTACTAAATGCTATACTCCAGGAGGACAGAGTCACTTATCCCTAGAATCAAGCAAATTGTCTGGCAGAAAGCAGAAACTCAATACAAATGGGCTCAGTGAAGAAATTCAAGGGCCTGTGTTAGTTGGTTTCATCAAAAGCTGTCTGCAGGTATTGTTACCTCCCTTTACAGGTTCACAGAGCTAATTAATTAACTCAAGTGTCAGACGCAGATTTGAATGCAGAACTTTGTGACTCAAAGATCAGTTGCCTTCATTCATGCCATGCTCTTCCAGCTAAGGAGTCAGATTCTTATGCTGAAGGAAATGGAGAAACAGTAGAGGATTTGGAGCAAGAGAAATTGGGATTCAGGCAAGCTAGCCATTTTGGAAAAAAAGTTGATAAATATGGCTTTAAGGGCAAGATGCTCAAATGCTAACCCTGGAAGCACCTTAGAGAAAGGAATGTTGATTATATTGTGAGGTATGTCGAGAAAGGACACGTGACTTATTGGTAAGAAGGAAATTGCCAGGTCAACATTAGGCTGAAGATTTTTGAAGGAAAAACTACACATACATGTATAATTATGAAAAGCTATAAATTATTCCTTGTACCTTCACTTGTACCTTGAGTTCTGTAGCAAGTTGACTTTTTAAAAGTTTTCATTGCCTGACAATATTGCTACCTTATATATTTTTTCTTTTTTTTATTGTGCTTTATGTTCTAGGGTACATGTGCATCACATGCAGGTTTGTTACATAGGTACACATGTGCCATATTGGTGTGCTGCTACCTTATATTTTTGCCGGAAACAATCAGTGAAAGTAAGAGCTAAATTAAGAGCAAAGGAAGAAGAGAAATAAAAAGAAGGGGTGGGGGAGAGAGACGATGTCACTCTATTATGTCCAAAGAAGTACTTTAAAACTAGCTAATTTTAATTAAATTCATGAAGAAACTTGTTTTTTATTACATCATAAAGGAAATAAGAAAATACACTTTGCAACTTAAATCTATGTTTCAGAAGGTAATAGGGAAAATTATGACAAGTAGTAAACAAAATTTATAGCTAACGTTAAATACAGTCACCCTAAAGAACTGCAGCCGTGAGTACAGATAATTTACTTCCTGAGTACACAAACTGCATTTGCAGTTCTCTTCTCTGATTACGTAAAACGAAACGTAAATTATTTCCATGCTGCTCCACACATCTCTCTCAACCCCTTCCAGTTTGTATTCTAAAACTCTCCACTGAGTTTAAGTGCAGCTAGAGCTCACGCAGAGTTTGCATGCATGCTGGGCTGTAGAAATACTGCACCCATTTCTAACCCTGTAAGGATCAGTTTTCAAGTCAATACATTTTCTCATTCACTACTTGCACCCATCCCTGTACCCAAGATATCTAAGAAAACTGCAAGTTCTCTGTGCCGCACAAATACTTTCTCTTTCTTCTCACTCACTGTTAATTAATTACCATTCTTGGGATGCCCTTCTTTGCTTAAACAGACAAAAATTCAAATCTTCAATCCTGTAACATTTAATGCATTTTATCAAAAAGTTATTGTAAATTTGAGGATTTCTCTCACACTTCCCGGAATGTATACAAATAAAGCATGCATCTAAGCACCATATTTTTATATGTGATCTATGTTATTATGGCCAGATTTATTTATTATTTTAATTTTTTTTTTTTTTTGAGACCAAGACTTGTTTTGTCACCCAGGCCCAAGACAGTGGTGCCATCTGGGCTCACTGCAACCTCTGCCTCCCAGACTCAGGAGATTCTCCTGCCTTAGCCTCCTGAGTAGCTGAGACTATCAGTGCGTGCCACCATACCCAACTAATTTTTGTATTTTTAGTAGAGATGGGGTTTTGCCATGTTGGCCAGGCTAGTCTCAAGTGATTCACCAGCTTCGGCCTCCCAAAGTGCTGGGATTACGGGCATGCCTGACTACGCCAGACCTGAGATTTATTCATTCATCAAACCTTCACTGTGTGACTGACATGGAGCTGGAGATAGTCTAGGCATTTTGGTCATGAACATGAATAAGACTCCAAAGGTGTTCACAGTCCAAGAGGCGGGCACACAAACCAACAACTGTAGAACATTGTTGACATGGCCCACACAGAAATCCACACAGGGTATCGTGGCAGTACCCACTAGAATTATCCTCTGTGAGGATAAAGAAGTTGTCTGTTTTGTGCACTGCTGGTTTTGCAATCTCCTAAAATGAGTGATGACTACTCTCTTCTGGATTGTCCTTATTATGATTCATTCAACCACAAGAGATGGAGGTTTCAGGAAACCAGGGTTAGAAACAGACCAGCTGGTTGGGCTTTACTGACCCCTGTTGCCTACACAACTCAGGGCTCAGTAATACTCACAATGAATCAGGCTGCTCCTGCTTTCTGCCTGAAGGTCAGAGGCTTGATTTTATTGAGGCCTCAGAAAAAGTTTGGTTTACTCGGTAGATGGGGTGGAATAGAAAAGTGTGGGGAAGAGATGGTGAGCGCCTCTGCCTGTAGCAAGGCTTTGCCTGCCTGAGCAGGAGACCATTTCTAGGATTATGGGCAAATTTCTTTCCTCATCAGAAACACTAACAGGCCAGTTTCTATCATTTTCTAAAAAAAAAAAAAAAAAAACCACCGTCAAGCAAATTCAATTTAATTTGCAAACAAATAGGATTTATACACAGGAATTTGCAGATTCTACATGTTCTGATTTTTGTACAACTCCAGCATCTTTTCCATAAGAGATTTTTGGTGGAGATGCCAGCAAGTCTTATAATTTTCCCATGATTATCTTATGACATCACTACACTTCCTGGTGCCTGGTGCACTGCAAGGCACCTGGATGCCCAGTAGGTGCATGATGTTGAATGACAGTGCCAAGGCTGACCATACACTGGTATAAGTGATGGGTGCATTAGCAAGAGATTGGGGAATGGTAGAAATTGGCTAGGTGACAAAGAGGGGAGTTTCACGAACATTTCAGGAAGAGGCAGCAGCGTGAGCAAGAGCTCTGAGTTGAGGCAGCATAGACACGGAGGAAATTATAAGTAGTTTCATGGGAGAGGGATGTAGAAGTTGATGAAGGGATAGACAAAGTTAGATTGCAGGAACCATTATGTGTCAGATTCAATTCACTGCAGCAGATATTTATTCTGGGGTCAGACTCCAATTGGTACATATGCATTAGTGGCATCCTGAAGGCCAGGAGGCAAAACATGACAATTGACAGAAATAGGAAGAGTTTCCGCGTGATGAAATGACCAGTTTGTAGCCTGAGGCAGCAGGCTTTTGGAGACAAATTACACATTTTCCTTGGCAATATGATGCCAAGAGGACAAAACTTAGGCCAAGAAATCCACCCTGTTCTCTGGAAGAGTAATGGCTGGAATATTGTTAATTTGGCATCAATTCCAGACTTAAGAATAAGGTCTGAAGTGCAGCTGCTCCATTCTATCATTTAGCTAATGGAAGCTTGAGGATTTGCCAGACATTGTTTCTGGGTCTTACGCAATTTCAGAGCTGCTTCATGTTGATGCTGTGGTCATGGCCTCTAGGAAGATGCCACACCAAAGAAGGGGAGACACAGTCCCAAGTTGTACCTGGGTGAGAAGCTGAACACCTGCTCCGAGGTCAGGTTCTCTGAGAAAGCAGTGGGAAGGACAGAGGTCAAGTTCCTCCCAGGATGCAAAAGCAGTGACTGATAGCTCCCGACAACACACAGGCTTTTTTGTGTTTATTCATTCATCTACTGAGCAGATATTAATTAGGTGCCAAGCATTTTTAAGGTATAGTTCTAGGTTCAGGGCTCAGGGGATGCAGCAGTGAGCAAAACACAAGCAACCTCTGATTCTGTGAGGGGAGGCTGAGAATATACAAATAAATATCAGCTATTTCAGATAGAGGAAAGCTCTGTAAAGAAAACAAAGCAGGATAACAGGATAGAGAATGACCAAGAAAAAAGAAAAGATGCTATTCTACTGGCTTGAACAGTTGTTGAACAGTGTTTCTTTATTATAGAATATAAATGAAAGTGGAAATGAACAGTCTTCACCTCTCTGGGTTGTAAAGGGAATTAAAAGGAATGTGTTTATGAAAGACTTAGCTATCTATCTAAAATGCAATAAGCATCACTAATCAGTTGCTTACATTTTTACTGCCAGTTTTTAATGAGGATGAGGATATTCTAGAGGTTAAGCTCTCTTAACAGTAGTCAGGAGAACTGGCTTCAAAGCCTGCCAAATGTTCTGTGTTTGGATTCTGGTTCTACCCTGAAAACCCATGTAACCTGAGTCAGTTACTTTATCTCTATGAGCTTCTGTTTTCTTACCAATAAAACGGAATAATAATAGTACCTTCTTTGTCAAGTTGTTGGAAGGATTATTGAGATTACACATCAAAAGGGCTTGATTCAGTGACTGGCACAGAATAGATACTCAATATAAGTTACCTGTTAACATGTTAATATTTTTGGAAAATTTTCCTAACATTAAAATCAACCTTCTAGGGTTATAATTGTTTCTGAATAATAATACACGATTTTTTCTCTCTTACCATCACTTGTTGGAGGAGGTAGAGTAGAATGCTGGTTGAGGGTACAAATTGGCAGGGATGCCGTGTGTGTTAGCTACTCAGTTATATAGTTTCTTGAAGGCATCTCTTTTTACTATTTGAAGACAATAATATGATAGGAAAAAAACAGAAGTTGTATTTAGTTAAATTAATTAACCTATTCTGGCTGTAGAAAGTAGATTGTCTCAGCCAGGTGTGGTGTCTCATGCCTGTAATCCCAGCACTCTGGGAGTCCGAGGCAGGTGGATCACGAGGTCAGGAGTCCAAGACCAGCCTGGACTTGGTGAAGATGGTGAAACCCCATCTCTTCTAAAATACAAAGATTAGCCGGGTGTGGTGGCAGGTGCCTGTAATCCCAGCTTCTCAAGAGGCTGAGGCAGACAATTGCTAGAACATGGAAGGTGGAGATTGCAGTGAGCCGAGATCACGCCACTGCATTCCAGCCTGGGTGACACAGTGAGACTCCATCTCAAAAAAAAAAAAAAAGGAAGAAAGTAGATTGTCTCTTGCTTTATGTCTCTGTGTCCTCTGCTAGAATGTGAATCCTCATGACAAAGAATCCTTCTTATTCATGTGTATCTATAATACCTAAGATAGTGCCTGGCAGAGTTATGTGCTTGGAAGATAGGGCTACCTGTGAAAAAATTCACAGAAAAAGACTAAAGACTATCATACTGCATCATAGAATGAAACTAATTCATGACCATGGCAATACCTCCATCCCTTCCTTTGCAGAAGCTTTGTGGGTGGTTTCCTTTTGGGAAAATCAGGCCAAATTCATCTCTACCCTTGGTGCAGCCACTCTGCCTCTACAGCCCCTTCACCAAGGCAGCATGCCATGGTTGCTGAGCTTCTATTTGGAAGGTACATCAAGAGCATCTTTGAAGAGAATGCGCATCCCTGTATTGAATGATGACCTTAGTAACAGGAAAATTTTGATCCCTCTAACTGTTTACTTGAGTCTAAAAACATTTATTTCCTTTAGTGCTTTAGAAAATGAAATTTCAAAGCTAATGTCTGCTCAATTTAATTAAATGCAGGACAGAAATATGAGATGGCCTTTGCCAAATGAACCAAAAAAGGACTGGTGAAGGGAAGAAGAAGAAGAAGGGGAAGAAGAAGAAGAAGAAGAAGAAGAAGAAGAAGAAGAAGAAGAAGAAGAAGAAGAAGAAGAAGGAGGAGGAGGAGGAGGAGGAGGAGGAGGAGGAGGAGGAGGAGGAGGAGGAGGAGGAGGAGGAGGAGGAGGAGGAGGAGAAGAGAAGGAGAAGGAGAAGGAGAAGGAGAAGGAGAAGGAATAAGGAAGAGGAGGAGGAAGAGAAGGAGGAGGAGGAGAAGAAGAAGAAGAAGAGGAAGAAGAGGAAGAAGAGGAAGAAGAAGAGGAAGAAGAGGAAGAGGAAGAAGAAGAAGAGGAGGAGGAGGAGGAAGAAGTAGTATTGGCATAGCAATTGATTTATGGCTTTAAAAACATTCTGAAGATACATTGGATTTCAAAGTGCATGTAGATACAGTCATCAAGTACAAAATGTGTGAAAGGAACACTGAATTAAATTCTGTAGCAAATTGATATTATTCTTCCAGACAGCAAAGGGAAAGTTGTACAAAGAAAGGAAGAAACAGATGAAAGCATGAAGGAGGACATGTAATGCAATATACAAGGTAGGTATAGCCTGATGATTATACCAAGTACATCCCTAATGAAAGCTTGTTAAATAAGTGAATGAATAAGAAGCATGGCTTATAGGATTGATTATGCAAGAGATTCAATATTAAATGTAACATCTTAAGGGTTTATTTAATAATTAATAAAAGAGATTGGGTTTGGAGTAAGGATTTTAACTGTCTTAAGTCAATGTAATTAGTTCAAGGCAAAATGTCTCTTGTTTTCACACTTGATGTCTATTTGAAATTTGGCTGCATATAATGATTAAAACGAAAGATCTCACATTTTGATTCAAATTGCTGTGTGGAACGATAGCAACAATCAACATGGATAAGCCTAGAGGCCAATACAGAATTAAGGATGAGCCACCACAACATTCTCTTTTCTCCAGCAGAGGCAGGAGAGCTCTAATTCCCAGGCTTCATTTGCACATGCTGTTATTCACAGATGAATAAAGTGTGCCACTTTGTTAGTCACCCCCTGGGTCCATAGCACATAAGCACAGACAGGAAATGGTCCAAAAACCATTGGCATCTAACCCATGATACATTATGTTACTAGATATCTGGCATGAAAATTGGCTAAACCTCATCAGGCAGTTGCCAAATGTCATTTAACAAAGCAGTCCCTATCCAGGACCTCTATGTGACTATACTGATAATATTGTCACTAGAGGTGAAGAGACACAGTCCCTAAAGAAACTCATCATTAGAAATAAACATGGCAGCTCACCAAAAAGCAAAACCAACATGATGAAATTAAAGAGGAGCTTTTCAGTAAACCAGTGTGTTTGTGTAGGTTGCATGTGTGTGAGTCAACGCGTTCAAATGTGAAAGTCTTTATTCCATTAAGTAATAGAGATGATATATTTTTCTCTTAACTGCCTAAAGTAGTGACTAGGCTTCGTCAACATCATAAATAAAACAAATACTCATTCTTGCTTGTGGTCTTCAGATCACAGTGTCCAAGGCTGCTTGGGTTTTGTCCTTTCTTCTAACGATTTTGGAAAAACTGAGTGAAGATTTCTCCTTAGCCTGGCTTCTTTGTAAGTAGAAATATCCCCTACTACCTTCCAAGCATGAAGTCAAATGTGAGTTTTTAAAGATAAGTGAAGGAGTTCTTTTGATGAACTTTTTTCTTTACAAAGTCTTTTTAGAGCAATCACACACAGACACACACAAACACACACACACACACACAAAATTATCAGCTCTATCACCATAATACCCCCTTTATATTTCCAACCTTGATTTCTCACTTCAACTCCAAATTTCCAAATTATCATCTAATATTAGGCAATTCAAAATGAAATGTGTCCAATGTTGGGCTCATTGTCACTCTACCCTTAGAAATGTTTACCTCACTCCGACTTCTTGTCATGAATGGCACAGATATGAGTCCAGTCACAATCCAGCCAAGACCCTGAGACATTAGACTCTTCAGTATCCTTCAACTTCCACACAAGTTCTGTTAAATACTCATGTTGTTGCAAATTCACCAAATTGTATACATTAAATACGTGCAGCTTTTTGTATATCAATGCTTCAATAAAACTGTTTATGAAAACCAGTTAATGTTGATCTTATCTACAAAAATGACTCTTTTTTCAGTGTCTTCTTAGCCACACTAACTGTTATTGCTTTAGCCAGAAGTCAGCATTTTCTGGGTAGTGGCAAAAAATACACATTGGTCTTTCTTGCTCACCCCATCTTACTGCAATCTAATCCATCCGCCATCCTCGTGCTGCATGGAGCCTTCAAAATACACATCTGTTCATATCTAGCCACTCCTGAAGACCCTCCAGTTTAACAAGAAAGGGACAGAAAGTAAATGAGAAAAACTAGTGTCTTTGCTCCTAGAATTAACATATAAATATAATGCATTTCTAATTTGAACCCAAAAAAGATTTTTTGAATTGAATCAAATGATGCTGATGTTCATAATGGGATAAAAAGGGCTGGAGAAAATGTTGAAAAACAGAGAGGGATATTCTTTATCTAATACTAGAAAGTACTATACATCTGCTATTAAACAACATGGTATAGCAATAGAAAAAAAAATCAAAGAAACAGAATTGAGACTAGAAATAGATCAAAGAGTAGTGGTCCCCAACATTTTTGGCACCATGGACTGGTTTTGTGGAAGACAATTTTTTCATGTTGGTTCGGGGTGGTTTGGGGGTGACTCAAATCCATTACATTTACTGTGCACTTTATTTTGATTATTATTACGTTGCACTAGATAATGAAATAATTATACAACCTACCATAATGTAGAATCAGTAGGAGCCCTCAGCTTGTTCTCCCGTAATGGTCCCCTCTGTGGGTGATGGGAGACAGTAACGGATCATCAGGCATTAGATTATCATAAAGTGTACACTTTTAGATCCCTCAAATGCACAGCTCACAACAGGGTTCGTGATCCTATGAGAATCTAATGCCGCTGCCAATCAGACAGGAGGTGGAGCTCAGGCGGTAATGCAAGTTATAGGGAGTGGCTGTAAACACAGACGAGGCTTTGCTCATTCACCCTCCACTCACTTCCTGCTATGTGGCCCTGTTCCTAACAGGCCACAGACCAGCAGAAGTCCATGTCCCAGGTGTTGGCAATTCCTGTCTTAGAACATAGAACTTAGTGTATGATGGCCAGGTGTGGTGGCTCACACATGTAATTCCAGAACTTTGGGAGGCCAAGGTTGGTGGATCACTTAAGGTTGGGAGTTTCAGACCTGTATTGCCAACATAGTAAAACCCAGTCTCTACTAAAAAGACAAAATATTAGCCAGGCATGGTGGTGCACACATGTAATCCCAGTTACTCAGGAGGCTGAGGCAGGAGAATCACTTGAACCCAAGAGGCAGAGGTTGCAGTGAGCCAAGATTGCACAATACAGCCTGGGAGACAGCAAGACTTTATCTCAAGCAAAAAACAAAAAATAAAAGAAGAACTTAGCATATGATAACAGTTTTATTTAAATTCAGTGGAGGGAAAATGTGGTTTATTTAATAGATAGTATTGGTCCAATGGACTGTTTAACTAGAAAAAAAATGAAACCAGATCCCTGGTTTACATTATATAATACAAAAACAAATACCACATGGATTAGAAACTTAATCATGTATATAAAACCTTAAAATCCTGCAAGAATATCTAAGTAATCACATGGAAGACCTTCTTAACCACAACTGGAAACCCTAATAGTGTAAGCAAAAAGATACCAGATAAAGTTAGATCTTTTGTATGGCAAAATATGCTACTAACAAAATCATAGACTTTGAATAAATATTACTATTGCAGAGGATAGAAAAGAGCTCTCAAAAATTAGCAAAAATAAAAAAATAAAAACAAGACGGACAAACAAAAGAGGCTATTTCTAGAAGATCAAATTGAAATGGTAAAGAAATATACTTTTAAAAAGATGTTCTTATGTAATCATCAGATGGCATTTTACACACAGTGGACTGCCCCAGACAGATGTGAGCCATGGAATCAAAGGAAATTATTTTGGAATTTTAAGGATTACCCTATTGGATTTCTGACTTGCATGGGGTCTGTAACTCCTTTCTTTTGGCCAATTTATCCTATTTGGAATGGGTGTATTTATCCAATGGCTGCACCTCTGTTGTATTCTGGAAGTAACTAACTTGCTTTGATTATACAGGCTCATAGACAGAAGAGACTTGCCTTGTCTCAGATGAGACTATGGACTGTGGACTTTTGAGTTAATGCTGCAATGAGTTAAGACTTTGGGGGACTTTTGGGAAGGCATGATTGGTTTTGGAACGTGAGAAGGACATGAGATTTGGGAGGGGCTGGGGTGGAATGATATGGTTTGGCTCTGTGTCCCCACCAAACCTCACCTCGAATTGTAATCCCCATAATCCCTACATATCAAAGGGAGGACCAGGTGGAGTCAATTGGATCATGGGCGCAGTTTCCCCATGCTGTCCTCATGATAGTGAATGAGTTCTCATGAGATGTGATTGTTTTATAAGTGTCTGTCATTTCCCCTGTTGGACTCACCTTGTCCTGGTGCCCTGTGACAAAGGTGCCTGCTTCTCCTTTACCTTCCACCATGATTGTAAGTTTTCTGAGGCCTCCCCAGCAATACAGAACTGTGAGTCAATTAAACCTCTTTCCTTGATAAATTACCCAGTCTCAGCTATTTGTTCATGGCAGTGTGAGAATAGACAATAAATCCTGAGAAAAACATGAGAGGTTGCTGACACTGATTACCTTGAGAAAGTAGTTTAGTAATGACAATGAAGAGGCAAAGGTGGAATCAAATAAGGAAAGCCTGCATATGACCACTTTTAGTCATATGAAAATTATATATCTATACATAAAGAGTAGGAAAAAAAGTTGCAAGTTACCAATGGCTCTTCAGTACCTTTGAACAATGATTTTTTTAAATTAAAATTTGTTTGCCATTCAATACCTTTCACAATGCAGCCATTGCTACATATTGCTACTTCCAGCCACAAGCCACATATCGCTACATTTTACAAACATCTTCGTGCTTTATCCATAGGAACATTTTTGTGTTCTCATAACACAGCCCATTATCTAATCCTCTCTTTTGGATTTGCTGTTATATCTGAAAAGATTCCCTTTTTAATTACCTAATAAATTTCTACTCGTCCCACAAATGCGAGCCCAAGTTTTACCTCCTCCAGGTATCCACCCACTCTCCCCGTATCTTCCTTGTCTCTCCTCTGCATTGGCCCCTACTAGACAGTACTGTAATTATTGCTGTCCCCATCTTTCCTCTCCAAGTCTCTATTAGCTGGGATTCTTGGAAGAAGGGACTCTCTCTTATTTATTACTATATCCCTGATCATTATTTAATTTTCCCACTACCTCCCCCAACACAAGCATTCCCCGAGATGATTCTAGGTAACTTTACGGAACAAACATCCCTTTACAATCTGATTACTTGCTGGAGATAGGTTGATCTTATTGAGTCCACACAATAAGCAGAACTCAAGTCACACAATTATAGCAACATTCCATGTGTCAAGGGTGGCATTTATGCTTATTTTGTGTAAATTGTGGGAAACAGGCAAATTAATCAAGGTTTGACTTCAGCTGGTTGTGGACAGACCACATGGAATGAAATCAGTATATATTAAATAAGATAAACATTGAAGATAAACAACATCATTGACTTCATACTATTATTCATGGTCATCATCTAAGCACAAAAGTGAAGTGATTTTCTAATTGTGTTTATGAACACCTTGATACGAAGAGTCCTTTCCTACATTATTTTTAGTTGTATCTTGCTTTTCAAAAAGAGTCACTAATTAATCACCATCTACTGTGGTATCTCAAAAATACAGAGTTGAATAACTATGGCAATTAAATACCCTCATGACCATTACCCTACCTGAGAACTATACTATGACCTTTAGCCATTTTAGTTAAAAGAGCTGTATAACTCCTGAAAAATCAATACTGCCCACCACACATTGGCATGAGCTACTGGGTAAACAGTTGTGTGTGGAGTTATTTGCCTTTCCAGGTTATTTGCCCAAGCAAAAACCTGTTTTAGGAGTATTAGAGCAAACATTTAGGAGGGCAAATGGAGAAGGTATTTGGGTGTTTCATTCTTGTAAGCAATCTGTTAAAAATGCAAGATAAAAGAAAGGAAAATCTTTGGTTCCTAGGGTGGGAAAATCTGTAATTGACTAAAATTTCCCTACCTTCCTCCCTATGTGTTTAGAACTCAAATTTGTGGTCACTCACAACTTAGTGAATTGGATGGTCCTCGAAAGTTCCTGGTCAGCTTTGGCCAAATGCCTGCATTCTTGTCATTTGGCACAATTTAAGGAGGAGCCAAAACTGAACCAGTCATAATCTTCCACAAGGCTCCATTAGAAAAGTCACATTACAATGCATTAGCGATGACTAAGCTCCATACATCACATTAAAATTCCCTAGGCAGCCATTGTTTCCTCACTTCAGAATGAATAACAGAAATGACATTTCACAACTAACAACCTGAGTTTATTATCTCTAGAGAACCAGCACAGAAACTACCAGAGGGGATATGCAACATCAGCCAGTCATTTTCAGGAGTTCCTCACCATAGATTACTAATATTTCATTCACTACGCCTATGTCTTTAGGCATATTTCACGGATTTGTATGCAGAGGTAAAGCCCGACTAAAATGTAAAGAATCTGCATTGCAGAAACATAAACATTAGATCTAGGAGGTATTTTAGCACTTATTTAATCTAATCTCTTCATTATATAAATGGGAAAACACACCAAAACAAAACAAAAACCAAACAAAACAAAAAGGAGATGTGGAGACGTTCAACGATCTGCTCAAATTTTAAGGCAATTGAAGGCAAAGCCAGAAATGAAACCCAGGTCTCCCAAATCCTAACCTGATTCTCTTTGCATATGCCTGCCTGCTTCTACTCAACTGCAAAACAACCTCTTTAGCTTCAATTTACAGGTCCATCACTGTCCTTTCACTCATCCATAATGACTCCATTTACTGTGTTTCCTGTTGACTTTGCTTTATATTTATTTCTATCATTTCCTGCTTTGATTATTTCTGGAGGGTCTACCATGAAGATGATGAAGTAGTAAGATGGAAGAAAGTCATATGTTATTCCGTGTAACAATTACAAATCTCAGACTGAACTCCAGGAATTCTCAGGCAATTCTGGACGTGTGATTGTTGCCCATTCATTCTAAAAATGTGTCTTCACCAAAAAGTTGGTTTTTTAAAAATAAGTTTGGAAAACTATAATTTCATCTAGAAGAAATTAATGTCCTGCTGTAAATACATTGGTTTAACTTTAACTCAGAATTTCCCAAATATATTTGAATATGGAAACTCTTCTTGTGTGTACCTAAGTTTCTGAAACAACTAACCTTCCACAAAACAAACATTAGTAAGTTGCTTTATCACAGTGAGCAATGGGGTGTGGGCCAATATCTCCTCCTTCAATACTTTGTTTTACTAAAAAGAATTTACAAAATGTTTCCTGTAGGCAGCTCATTGTGTGGTTGAAGTGGGTATGGGGAAAGGAAAGGAAGAAGGAGATATAAGAAGTTAAAAATGACTCTGGATTTCTTGAGTTTATAATTGTATTGGGTATAAACAAGACATGCAACAAGTAAGCAAAACCCTAAGGCAGTAAATAATTCAGTGTCCAGTATCTCCATAAGGTACAGATGAAGGCACTGGGATTTTTCATTTGAACTTAACTGGAACAAAGCATATTTTAAATTAGATCCTGAAGGACATACAGAAATGAAAGTGCCTGGCACAAGGTTGACCAATGCATATTTGCTTAACAAATGAAGGACATTCTGGGTTAGGGAACAGCACAAACAATATCTTGAAGTCAAATGGAATGAAACATGTTATTCATGGGAATGTAGAACCTAGGGTGTCTGGGACAGGAGTGAGGGTGAGCATTGGCTCCAGGGGATGGGAAATTAAGATCAGAGAGGGGCCGGGCACAGTGGCTCACATCTGTGATCCCAGCATTTTGGGAGACTGAGGCAGCAGGATCATTTGAAGTCAGGAGCAAAATAAAGATTGAAGTGGAGGAATTTAAGCAGAATGTAAAAATCGTTATGCTAATGAGAACTCCAGAATCTTCCCAAAATCATTTTTTTTTTATTTTTATTTTTTGGGTTTTTGTTTTGTTTTGTTTTGTTTTGCTTTGTTTTTCCTTTTCCTCCCTAGCATCTTACAACCTGCCTGGGCATGAAATAGGAATTTAAAAAATGTTAGTTAATTAAAATAACAAATGAGCACGAAGAAAAGAAGCACAGTGGAGAAGAACTGGAGAATTTCTGTTTGGGAAGTAAAATGACACAAGCAGTCTTCTTCAAAAACATTTCTGGTTGGTGATGTCTGATGGGAGTTGAATTGTGAGATGCTTCAGACAGCATGCAGCAGTTAGAAGACAAAGTTTGGAGTTTAGGACAAACACCTTCCCTGGAGTAGATAAATTTGAAATGCATTTTGAAAGAAGAATCAATAAGCCTGAGGAACAATGAAATAAAAGGGACAATGGAAAAACAGCATCCAAGTTTAGACTTAAGATAGTGGTAGGGTCAGTCACAGAGAAAGGAAAATTCTAAGAGGGAATAGGATTCATAGAGGGATTCTATGTTGGGAAATAATGACAAATATCCAAAGGGAGATGTTCTGTCACCTAATGGTGGCGTAGGGAAGGCACAACTACTCAAATAGCTACTCTCACATCTTAGCCTATTTCCCAAATGATATATGGATATGATTATTATCATCCCCATTGTGCAGACGAGAAAAGTGAGTGGCAGAGATATCAGATGTTTGCTTTAAAATACACTCACTCAACAGGGAGTATGGCTAAGACTTTAATTCCTACAATATTTACAATATTGCATTTCAGGAGATACAGAATTGAATTACAAAGTCTGGTCAGAGACAGAGTATTGAAATTTACCCATATGCATATGAGAGTTGAAGTAGCAAAATAATGCTTATTCCTTGAGCATTTAACCAAGTTTGATGGGTGTTCATTAGGTGTCTGGTCTGTGCTTGGCTCTGTGGCAAAATGAGGCAATGCAAAGATGGTAAACACAGGGTCAATGACATCTAGGGAAAGCTAGGAGGAAGAAAGAGGAATCCATAAACAAACTGCAGTAATAAAAATCAAGAACTCCTGCTTCATAAGTATCTACTACAGGCAAGACAGAGAATAGTCTCCTGAAAAGAAATGTGTGCATGAGAAAGAACAACGTTCAGACATCAGAGCTGGCAGAGAGATGACTTGATTAGAGGTGACAAATGTCACAGATAACCAGGGAAAGAGAACTTATAAAGTTTCCCCTTCTCAATACTTAACACAAACCAAGAGTTGAAAACCAGGCTCCATCATACCTCTCATTCATCCAATTTGCCAGTTTCTACCGAGACCAGACACTTGCTGGAGTCTTGAATTGAGTGTGGGACTTTAGTACTTAAAATGGATATGCCCAGAGGAGAAGAAACAAATAAGGCACAGGGATTTAAGGATAAAAGCCTGAGTCATAAAGTTTTTCAAATACATTCAAATGGCAGAGACTCTTCCTACCTGTTTCTCTCTCCTTCGAACAGAACTGGAGGAATCCACTTCACATAGTACCATAGGCAGAATATTTCGGCCTGTATTTCCAGGCTTCTCTCCCACTAAACCTGGACACAGTACACACATGTTACATCCATGATCTCATTTGCTGTCCCTGGAGCATGTACTGATAATCACCGCCTACCAAAATCATGCATCCCATCGTAGCTTTGCTCAAATACCACCTCCCCCATGAAGCCTTCCCTGAACAACTTGGCCTGAAATGGCCTCTCCCTTCCTGGGCTCTATGGCAATTTATGTTTTTGGAAGGCGCTTGTCCCTCATTGGTCTGTTTCGTGACTTCTCATGAATAAATAAATAAATAAATACAGACATATACATAAAATGATGAATTTATTAAAATACATTAAAATATTTCAAACACTAAAAATACCAGTACAGTATGTGAACCATAATACTCTCACTTTAGATTGCTTTCCCTTGCCCTCCCTTACTGCTTTTTGTCTATATTATTTACTTACTCTTTGAAGTTTTAAGTTTTCTGAAAGTTTTCCTTGCCTTCAGAAAACTTAAAACTTTAAGCGTTGTTTTAAAAAAGCCTAATATTCATCAAAGCCTTGAGCTTAGAGACTCAATAAATATTTGATGAATGAATGAATGCATTAAGTAAAAATAAATTTAAAGTAAAATACATATCTTTAATTTGCACATTTATTCCTTTATGCCTGGGTACACTCATTGTGATACACGCTGAACCCCCCAGGTGTGAGGGATATAGGTACAAGCAAAACAGTAAAAAATCCCTGCCCACAGAGCCTGCAAACTGGAGGAAGGAGCTACAATATGCAAATGGAGGAGTAAAATATTTGTCAGAGTGGTAGGTGCTGGGAAGAATAATAAACAGGGAAGACAGATAAGGAGTGGGGCCTCCTTATCTGTATATGGGGAGGAGGAAGGTATGTGATTTTTCAAGATCACCAGGGAAGACCTCAGAGACAAGTAATCTTTCAGAGTGTTAAAGACGTTACTGAGAAAGCCTAGCACACATCTGAAGGAAAGATACTCCCAAGAGAGGAAATAGCAAGTGTCAAGGCTCAAGTCAGGATTGTGCTTTGGATGGTCTAACTTATTGCAAAGTACACAATGTAGCAGAATGAACAAGGGCTGGAGTAGAAGGAAATAAAGTTAGACTATTGGGGAGTGTATTCATTTCCCAGGGCTGCCGTAGAAAATTACAACCAACTGGATGGTTTAAAACTACAGAATTTCCTGGCCAACATGGTGAAACCCTGTCTCTACTAAAAATACAAAAATTAGCCAGGCGTGGTGGCACAATTCTATAATCCCAGCTACTCAGGAGGCTGAGGCAGGATAATCACATGCACTCAGGAGGTGGAGGTAGCAGTGAGCCGAGATGGTGCCACTGCACTCCAGCCTGGGCAACAGAGCAAGACTCCATCTCAAAAACAAAACTACAGAATTATCAGAAGTGTGAAATCAAGAGGTCAACGGGGGGATTCTTGAGGAAGTTCACAGGGAGAATCTATCTCATGCTGCCAATCTTTGTTGTTCCTTGGCTTGTAGATACATTACTCCAATCTCTGCCTCCATCTTCACATCTCCTTCTTTGCTGTGTTTCTGTATCTTCTCCTTTTCTGTCTCTTACAAGGAGATTGCCACTGGATTTAGAGCCCATCCTAATCCATTAGGATCTCATCTCAATTCTTACCCTAATTATATCGGTAAAGACTTAATCCCAAATAAAGTCACATTAGGAGACTCTGGGTGGGCATGGATTTTGGAGTGATGCTAATCAATCCACTACAGGGAATAAGGGTGAAGCAGCCAGAGCAGTTAAGAGACCATTCAGATGTCAATAATCCATCAGAGGCATCGTCTGGTGACACAGAAGTGCTTCTATTTCAGATTTTCAAATAGAGCCAATGAGATTTATTAACACATTGGATTATTGCCTCTTGAGTTTTTCTTCTTCACCACTTTAGAAATAAGAGAAGCATTGGTTTTTGGAAGAGAAAGGGCTATGTGGTAGCCCAGTGATTGTTATTGCCTACTTGAGTCGGCTGTGAACAGAGGATAAACTGAGATGAAGGTTTATAACCGTTGTATGTTAGCAGGGAAGTAGGGTACCTTTCCAGTTTTACTGTTTGGTATTTCTTATTAAAAATACCCATAGCGTAATACATTTTGCTGCAATTCAAATAGAGCAAAGTTTTGAAGATAAATTGTTCTGAAGATAGGAAATACATTTATGTGGCAGAGATGAATAAATGTGTTGAATTTCTCATGCAAACTTTAGTACTGTAACAACTCTATATTTTGATTCACTCTATCTATTTGAGTGAAAATATTTCTTTTTAGGGCAGGAAACTGATCTCACCTATCTAAAAGCAAAGCAAAGACTTACATCTTAAAGAGTTTAAGGAGTTGAGCTCAGCCTGAAAAACGACGATGTTGCTAGGTATGAACTTCTGAGTTCTCTGGTGTCAATTTAAGCTGAAATCTTGATTTACTTCCCACGTCATAACTTCTGGGAGACAAGGCATGCAGGGAGAATGAAGGAAATGAAACACTATAAATTATCCCATTTATGATATCAGATTCTCAAGCAAATATCTTGATATTCAGTACAATAAAAAAAGAATACCTCTCTTTTAACAGCTGTCTCTCCATAGACCTTTCCCATTGATTCAACAATGATCTCTTCCTATATATGATCTAAAGAATATTCTCCTATTTCCTAAGAGTAGTATTCAAAGACCTTCCATCTAGCTGTAATGCTTTCTCTACCTTCCACAGTTACTAACACAATGCCCTAAACATAAGGGCTCAGGTAAGCATTAAGTATGTTGAATGGAACGAATGAGAAGTTACTGATTTTTTTTTTTTTTTAATTACAGTGAAGGCAGCGTCTGTATCAAATGACCAGGGAATTGACAACAATCTTAATTGTCATACCTCTACCTTGAAATTGAATTAAAAAACACTTGATTGTTATCTAACAGAGGGAAACACATTGTCTAGAAAATACAGGCTTACAAAAACCTAGGTTACAAAGTACAACATTGATCTTATACCTAACACTCAAGAGCTGAGATCACGCCACTGCACTCCAGCCTTGGCAACAAGAGTGAAACTCCGTCTCAGAAAAAGAAAAGCAAGTATTGTAGAGGCATGTCAGATAATTCACTAATAAAAACATTTCTAGATTTTGTGAATTTTTTTGTATTTGTCAATTTTTAAAAGAATTTGTAATTTATGGGATTTTTGTCATTTTGAAAGATTATTTTCATACCTAATCAAAACAGTTACTATTAATAGGTTGAAGTCTTTGCTGGTTGTTTTTTATTTCAAACATGGCTGTGACAAAGGACAGATTTTGGTGGCACTGGTATTAGCTTTCTATGTAACATTCAGCTTCCCCCTGTGCAATAGTTTAATAAGATCATTGCCCACTGATACCAGGATGATTTTCCTACATATTCATTTGGCTGATGGAACTCTGATGGCTGTGCTAAAACAGGGGCATTTGCTATTATTGATTTTTCCTTCCAGGAATTCAAACTAAATGTTAATAAAGACGGAGATCTGGTGTCAGATGAGGCATCAGATGAGGCATTTGCACAATAAAACTACTGCAAAGTAGTGATCTGATGTGGATCATACTGTTGGCCTGTTTTATCTGACTTCTCCTTAGCTCTGAAAAGGGTGAAATGCCAAAGCGCCTGGAAGGGGAAATCACCAACTTGTAATGTATCATGGTCTTTAATTGTGAGGATTGCATTGTCATTATCATATAGGGGAAGAATTCTGGAGACTCTCCCTTAAACCTGATGCCATAGAGAAACTATTTTTGAATCCCAAATCCTTTTCAGGTGAAAGTTTTAAGTTATTTATTCATTTATTTAATTTTTTGAGATAGAGTCTTGCTCTGTTGCCCAGGTTGGAGTGCACTGGTGTGATCTCGGCTCACTGCAACCTCTGCTTCCGGGGTCCAAGTGATTCTCCTGCCTCAGCCTCCCAAGCATCTGGGACTACAGGTGCGCACCACCACACCTGGCTAATTTTTGTATCTTTAGTAGAGACGGAGTTTCACCGTGTTGGCCAGGCTGGTCTCGAACTCCTGACCTCAGGTGATCCGCCTGCCTCGGCCCCCCAAAGTGCTGGGTTTACATGTGTGAGCCACCATGCCCAGCCTTAAGTGATGTGTTTAAAAATGCAAGTAAGCAAGCGTTTCCAAAGTGCCAACAGAGCAATATGCTGTGTACTGAAAATGTGCTATTCTCAACCTTTTTCTTTCACAGAAGAGTCAATAAATCAGCATCCTAATAGCAATAATGTCAGGGATGCAGGAGCCCAGGAGAGTCAGAGTTGACACTATTTTAAAGTCAACTCTATCTCAAAACTAGTAAGGCACATTTATTGCCAGTCACATGGTCATAAGATATTTACTACTCAGGAAACAATATAAAGATACCTACAAGGACAAACTCCTACAACAACAGAAAGTCCAGATGTCTCAATACTCATAACAATATATGCTTTCAGGATAATTATAGTTATGCTTTGATGCATTTACACATTAAAATGTCAGGAATAGTTTTCTTTAAATCAATAAAATGATAAGTCTTGTCATGCTGTCAGCCCACCTACACACAGGCATAGCTTAAGCTTAGTTTACCTTTACATAGACAAGATCCCTATATAAGAAAAACTTGAAACAAAGACGGTGCGTTCCTCCACTTGCTGTCTGAGGACACCCTATTCTGTAATGGAGGAGCTTTCAATAAAGCTCAATTTCTTCTCACTGTACTTTGCAATTTGCCTTGAATTCCTTTCTGCACTAGATCCAAAAACCTTCTCTTGGGGTCTAGATCAAGACTCCTTTTTCTGCTAACAATAACTTATATTCATATAGCTAATATTATTAGTCCATTCTCACACTGCTATAAAGATACTACCTGAGACTGGGAAATTTGTAAAAGAAAGAGATTTAATTGACTCACAGTTTGCCATGGCTGGGGAGGTCTCAGGAAACTTACAATTATGGTAGAAGGCGAAGGGGAAGAAAAAACCTTCTTCACATGGTGGCAGGAGAGAGAACAAGAGAGGAACAAACAATTATAAAACCAACAGATCTCATGAGAATTCGTTCACTATCCCGAGAACAGCATGGGGGAAACTGCCCCCATGATCCAATCACCTCCCACCAGGTCTCTCCCTCAACACCTGGAGATTACAATTCAAGATGCGATTTAGGTGGGGACACAGAGCCAAACCATATCATTAATGCAATTTATAAAGCATTTTTTTAAACAAGTGTACACATTCAAAAAGAACAGTCCTGTTTAACCCTCATTCTGTAAACAGGGCACCATTTCCTTAGTCTAATCTCTCTAAGTGGAAGTAGAGAATCCATAAACAGTTGGGTCTGCTGGTATAAATATTTATTCTAAACACCAAGTGTGTGAGTATGTATGGCTCCAGTGGGCTGGAAATTAACTTAGTATTTTATGAAATAGCGAAACTATTGGGTGTGATAAGTGACATAAATTATGCGTTGAGATAATTTATGTGCAAATTACCAAGCAATTAATGTACACAGATATCTTTCTTATTTCTTCTGTTGTTCATTACATTGGACGTACCTGTAAAAGCTTATAGACATGTTTTTGTTTTAGGGAAAAATCTAGGTGAAGAAGAAAACAAATAATAAAATAAATAATAAATAATGCATAGAACTGCACTGCCACTTGATTTACACAAGATCAGGCTACATTATTGTGGCTGCCATTAAAAAGAAAAATCACCATTTTTTTCTCTGGGCTTAATACAATCTGTTTACCACTGAGATGGGTATATTAGATGTGTTATCTGATTTTACCCTCACAGCAAACTTATGTACAGATGAAGAAATACAAAGTAGAGGAATTAGAATAACTTGCCCAAGGCCAAACAATGATTAACTAGTTAAGCCTGCAGGTTCAACAAGGTACTAGAATACAAGGCATGGAAGAAAAATGGTCCATGAATATGCTGCTGGTTTCTCACTCAACCTCACTTCTGAGTTTTGTAGGGGCATTGCCACATTCCAATGACTTCCTAAGTTCATTGTGTCCAAAATTAAACTCAGAGTTTTTAAAATGATCCCTTTAATCTTGTGACCCCCAAATCTATTTAATATTTCACATGCCTAGACTCCCACATTCAAATTTCTAATTACCTGTGATAGCTCTTCCAAGGTGACACAGGCACCTCAAATCAATGTTAAGCAAATTGATCATTTTCTTCATGCCTGCCTCACCTCCAAAATTCTCAGTCACTAGCACTGCCCTCCATCTAGCCACCCAAGCTAGAACTTGGGGTGTCCTTTCTGACTTTCCCCCTCTATATCACTTCCCCTATCAGTCAGTCACCTCCTTTATATCTCTCTGGAGATAGATGCAACAAGTAGACAGCCAAGTGGACAGCTTGGAAAAAGAGACAGACTCCCCAAGGCAGGCAACTACAAATATGCGCTGGTGGAACTCTTCCATGGTAGGATCAATGTCCTGTAGAATGCCTGCCACAGCAGCATCTCTGCTCTGCTGATAAGGGACTTTCATAGACCTCCTGGCTGCTGGGAGGAACATAGAAACTTCTAGGTTGCCTACTGCTCCAGTCAATTGCCTACCTGCCACAGGTAACTTTAAATGTTACAAATAACAAATAAACCCCAAACAGAAAACCTTTCTTGCTGCTTTCTTAGGACTTTGCTATTTCACTCCTCAATGCCCCCACCATGTGAATACACTCTCCCACACATTCCCTATTTTATTCAATTTCTTCGCAGCTACTCTGATTTGGTAAAGCAGGTGTTTTCTTACTTTACAGCAATGATTCTCAATCTTGTTTGCACATGAGAATCACCTGGTGGTTATTTTTAAAATTTATGAGACCTTGGGCCCCACCCCAGAGCAATTAACTCATAATCTTTGAGGCGTGTATTATTTCATCAGTCTTTAATTAAAGCTCCCCAAATGATTCCAGTTGCTAGCCAGAGTTGAGAGTCACCACCCATAAGACTGAATGAACCGAGGCTATGGCTTAATGTGACAGTTAGTGCCCATAAATATGGAAAATTATAAGTTGTCAGCTTACAATTTAAAAAATTTTAAAAAAGTGAGCTCACCACCCACTGTGTTCACCACTGCCTCAATTTACATGCAAAGCAAGTACAGAAAAATGCACACCTGTATGTCATGAAGTGCTAAATTGAATGGCTGCAAGTAGTAATAACTTCTGTGATGGGAAGAACAAGCTCCTTATCATAACGCCACAATTTGGATCTAAGGGCATGAGCCTGTTGGGGCCACTGAGGACTATGAAACCCCAGCTAGTGTAAATTGTTACTTTGTAGCCCAAGAGAAGTGATAACCAGAGAAATTTTCATTTCAGGAACCGGCTCAGTATTTTCTATAATTTCCTGGCTCAGTGTTTTCTGTAATGACTCTGTCATCTCCTCAACTGCTTTCCCACATCCTCATACATGTGATGCTCAATTTCTTATTGTGCTTCTTTATTCTATGCTTCATCAATTTCCCTGTATCTCTTACATCTTCCTCCATCACCTGGGTAGATTTAACTGCCTAGTCAGTCCTACTTCAGGTATTCTCAGAGAAATACAGTCCATGAATATGCTACTGTTTTTTTACTTAACCTCACTTCTGAGTTTTGTAGGGGCATTGTTACATTCCAATGACTTCCTAAATTCGTTGTGTCCAAAATAAAACTCAAAAGAGTTTTTCAACGATCCCTTTAATCTGTGACCCCCAAGTCTATTTAATCTCTCAAATGCCCACTCCAACATTCAAATATCTAATTACCTGGGATGGCTCATCCAAGGATACACAGCCACCTCAAATCAACGTGTCCAAAAGCAAAGTAATCATTTTCTGCATGCCTATTTCACCTCCAACAGTCTCAGTCACTAGCACTGCCCTCCATCTAGTCAACCAAGCTAGAACTTGGGGTGTCTTTCTTGACATTCCCCCTCTACATCACTTCCTCTTATCAGCGAACCAGTAAGTGCTACAGATCTCAACTCTTTTATATCTCTGCTACTATCCTCTTCAGCACTCCTGTCCCTGCCCTCTCACATGAACTTCTCCAGTGCCCCAAGCTCCTAGTATTGTCTTTCTCAAACCAATTGGCTATACAACTGCCAGGGTGTAAAAGGTAAAGTTGTCTGACTGTCCTCTTAACTTCAGTGTCTCTCTAGGGCAGGATAAAGTCCTTTCTCTTCAGGTGGCCACGGGCCTCTCTACAGACTGTCATCTGCCTTATTCTCCACTTACAACTCTCTACTCTCCGCATAGAACTCAATTCCCCAGAAGTAACATTTTGTTTGTTGCTCCTCTCCAACATGCTTTATAACCTGTGACTGTGGCCTTCTGCTTTTTGCTTGGCTAACTCCTGCCCATCACCAAAGACTCATTTCTGTTATATTCTCTTCCAGAAAATGGCACCTTGTTTCCATTGACTTACAGGTTCTTTGCTTTTTGAAATATTCAGTGCAATTTTCTATCATTAGATTTATAGCATTGTATTATAATTAATCATTCTTCTCTGTAAGCTGAGTGTCTTGAATTCAGTGAATGTACTCTGCATCCTCAGCACTGAGACAGAGCCTGGCACTCCAAAAATGAATGAATTCCTTCAGTGAACTCAGTATCTGATGCTTCCACAGTACTTACTAACTTCTATTGGGTTTACTGTGTCCTTCCTCTGCCTCTGCAACTAGATCATTAACTCCTGGAGATCTGTCAAAGGCTGGGTCTTTGTTTCTTTAGTGTTAGCCAAATTGACTGACAATGAATAGGTGTTGTATCAGTGACAATGAAAAGAAAGGAGGAAAAGAAGGAAGGAAGGGCGGTCCAATTTCTATATAGTTGTTCAGTGCAATTTAAAACTTTAAACATTAAAAATTCAAGTAAAATTTGTAATGTTATCCTTCTCTATTCAAGCAAATAAAAAACAAAGATTCCTAACATTTCAAGAGATAGTTACATCTTCAGATTGCTGACTGTTAATAGAATATTTGTTTTATAATATTCTAGCACTGGATCATTATAAGATTCTGAAAATGATCATTAATTTAAATGATAAAAAATGGAAAGAAGCAGTTCCCTTTACATATATGAATGGATAGAGACATACTAGAGTGACTAGTAAGGAAAGCTGGAACTTCTGTTGTACATAAATATAGCATGAGTCATTTATCTTTTTAGTTCAAGCACAGAATTGTTGAAATTATGGCATTAATTGATGCAAAATCCCAAACATCAATGATGGGCCATTCAATAACAGGAGGTATATTTAAAAGTTTGTCTCTATAGATTTTTAAACAGTAGTTATTCTTAAAATTCCAAAACAAAGAGCACAATTACTAAGAGGTATTAATTGACAGTAAAAATACAGCTAACATTATTAGAGCTTGAGGCAAAAAAAAAAACAACCCCCCACCCAAATCCAAAGCCTCTATTTTGCACTTATGAATATTAGAAAAATGTTATTCCTTTGTTCCTTCTGTATTATCTCTCCTTATGTCAAGATAAGTCGCTAATAACTGTAGCTTTCTTTGGACTCTCTTATCCTACTCAGTAGCTTTTAAAAAATATAACATTCTATTTAGAAATTTTAAAAAAACCCTGTTTTTCAGTTTTCTTTGTAGGTGGAAGTGAAATACAATCTAGAGAATCCCTCTGCAATCTCCCACAATAGAGTTGAGTAGGAGGGTAACTCATTAGGAATTAGCAGATGTCAGCACCTGTTGTAAGGAATTAGGCTCTGTGAGCCAAAACTCCTTTGGCTGAGAATATACCCCAGCAGGTCCTAGAGACTGAGAGTTAGAGTAAGGGATTTGGGTTGGAAGGAAGTTAAGAGGTCTCTTTGAGATTGGTGAAGTCAAGCTGCCATTGGGCTCAGAAAATGACTCTCCAAAACCTGGCTCTTCAGCGTGCTGAGTGCTTTCAAAATGGAAAGACCATAGAAATAAGCCTAAGAACCAAGGTCTCTCTCTGACTTTCCCCTACCTCCCTGTCTCTCAGATCCTCTTTCCAGAATCACTGGGAGGGACTCTGTCTGAAATTTTCTTATCTAAGGAAGATTCTTTCTAAAGAAATCCAATTGTCTTAAGGCCCCCTCCCTAGGAACCCCATCAATAACCAGGAAGGATCACACCAAGGAAGAAGAAAAGAGACTGGAAGTCATCACCATGCCCAGACAGTCTTCTCAGCTATTCTTCTAATGGCAGCTCCCAGAGGTTACCTGGGGAACTTTACCTGCATAATAAGACAACCTGTGTTCTGCCCCTCACCTTCCGTAATTTGTTCCATCTATCTTCCAAAGCGAATAGTTTACAAAATGATATCTTCCTCCTGGGTCTGTACACCTTTCTTCTACAAAGAGCATATGTGAACCTCAACCATTTAGCTCCTTTTTGAGTTTCATATTTTGGGTATGGCTTCTGTGTCCATATACACATTAAAATAAATGCTGTTTGCCTTTTTCCCCTATTAATCGGTCTTTTGTCAGTTCATTTTCAGTGAACCTATAAAGGACAGAGGGGAAGCTTTCCTTTGACCCCATCACCACTGTTTGTGAAAATGTGATGTCTATGCATCTGTATCAGAATCACCTGAGTTACTCGTTAAACATGCAAATTTGTGCCTCAACCTAGGTTGGGTCCATCTATCTGCATTTTATCAGCCTCCCCAGGGGACTCATAGTCCCACTATAGTCTGAGACCATGTTTTAAGCCATACACAAAATATCTGTAACTACTGCCTTTTTTCACACTTAAGAGGACCACGTTGTTTTAGGGAGAGTTTTAAATCAATGTAAACTTAAGCAACTCATTTGGAAATGTTTGTACTTTATTAATAAGAAATTATTTGTGACATATGTCATAGTGAATCCCAGTATGTTAAGGCATAGAAGTAAGAACTGCTGTGAGGTTCTGGGAGAATCGATCTCATCAAATTCCGACAATAATCATTCTGACTTTTCTAGAGAGCACTCCAAAGTCCCTTTAGTGCTTATATCTTTATCACAGCATCCTCACAGGAAATGTGTAAATTCTTAAGAGAACTCAAATTATTTCGTAGATATAATGAAATATTATAATTTTAAATAGAATAGGATCAACCACTGAGAAAGTCTTTTGTTTTTGTTTTTGTTTTGTTTTTTGTTTTTGAGGCAAGGTCCACTCTATTGCCGTGGTCGGAGTGCAGTGGCACCATCTCAGCTCACTGCAACCTTCACCTCCCTGGGCTCAAGTGATCCTCCCAGCTTAGCCTCCCAGGTAGTTGGGACAACAGGTGTGCATCATCAAGCATGGCTAGTTTTTGTATTTTTTGTAAAGATGGGGTTTTACTATGTTGTCCAGGCTGGTCTCGAACTCCTGGGTTCAAGCGACCTGCCTTCCTTTGGTTTCCCAAAGTGCTGGGACTATAGGCTTGAGCCACCGTGCCCAGCCGAGAAACTTTTAATAAAGTCTTTATGCACAAAAGTCTTTATGCATAAAGTCTTTATGAGAATATAAAATACGTGAGCTGCAAAGTCTAATTACACAATTTAATAACTAACATTGGCTCTGAAACCCATGCATATTTTGGAATATCATAATTATTTGGTAGGCAAAGTGTGAGAAGCAAAAGAATTTAAATGAACTCATATACATGCATGTGGGCACATACACACAAACACATGTGCACTGAAATGTCAAGACCTATTATTCAGATTTTGTTTAAAAGTCTTCTCACATTCCTCAGACTGAATTATCCACTGTGGTCATTCGTTAAGCCTCACCAGCCATCTTTCTCAATTTACAACTCATATTCATGGCAAAATGGCATTGATCTTACCCAGGTTTTTATTTTTGTTTAAATCTATTTAATACTAAAACAAAGCCAATGTATTAAAAGGACTTGTTAGTTTATCCATGTCATTTGGAAGTAGGCCATAGATATTAACAATTACTATTATATTAACTAGGATTCTTCTATAAGGTAATATGGAGAGTGAGACATTGAGCTGTCAAATTTTCATTATCAGGAGGGGACAGAAAAAGTTATACAAGATAGAGTTCTTCTTTCACAAGCAAAAATGAAGGCAGTTGAGGAGAAACTTGAGGCTATATAGGATTGGAGATTGTGGGGAGGAAGTGCTACTCTTTGGAGAGCAGGCTAGGGTATAACAAAGCCAAACATAAAAATCCTGTCTTGGTCTTGCCTGGTGAAACTTTACAAAAGAATCTGAAGCACATACACAAGTTTTAGATATATAGACACTGATTTTATTTTACTTACAGAGAAACATTAAATCTCTGTACTGTTTTTCTTCACTATCAGGAAGCATATTCTATCATATCCCCTAAGCCAGAATTCTTAGATAAAGGTTGGTTTGTGTTATATAATTTAGTGTGTTACTTGAGGCAAAATCATTATGAAATGCAAGTGTACAAAAAGTGAACTGGGGATTGAGTATAATAAGAAATCTTACGCATTAAGTACTTAACACATGCCAGCCATTTTGCTAAGTGCTTTACGTATATTGATTGTGTTTCCATCATAATTCTGTGATGAAGGCACTATTATTCTCTCAATTTTTTGATGACAAAACAAAGGCTAATTAAAGTAAAGAAGGATAGCAGGTAGGTACTAGAGCCAGAATCTGCATCAAAGCTGATTTATTTCAGCCTCTCTATCTTAATAGCAAGCTTGAATGCCTCCAAAGACGAAAAGAGTGTTAACTACATAAAAACAATTAGTTGTAAGATTCTTATATCTACAAGCATCTCTGATCTGTATAAAATAAGGCCAAATTTGTTTTTCAAAAACCCTTGCAATATTTCAGGAAACTTTTCATGGAATAAAGTATGACCCATATAGCAATACTTCAAAACAAGTCTTTAAAGATTATTGACACCACTGAGGGCTCAGGTCTTATCACGAATCCTCCCAGTAGCAGTAACATGCTTACCATCCAGAAACCACAGTCAACCTCACGAGTTTTGTCTCATCCAATTAGCAATTAGGAGTCTTACCTCACACCTGAGACCTAATCTATGGATATTCTTGCCATCTGATGACACTGGCGTAATCTTCAAGTTTTTCTTCAGTTGTGGACTATTTCATTTTTAGAGGGAGTCCCTACTAATTTCAGTCTTCTCAAACAAAGACTAAAACTTGTCAGTGGACCTGCTTGTCCACGTGTACCTCCTTGAAGCCTCATCTCACATATCAATATCTTGTGGCATGCTTCACCCATATAGAGTGAGACCGCCTCCCTTCTCTAAGTTTTCATAGCATCCTACACATCTGTATCCTGTGGATGGCATCACTCTTCTATGTAGCTGTATATTGGTTGCTATTTCATCAACCAGACTGCAGTATCCACCTTTGTATCTATTTATCTTGGCCAGCATGGTAGCTAATAAATATCCATAAATATTTATGAATACATATCCCAATAAATATTTATAAATACTGATTGACAGTGTGAATGCTTCTAATGACTTTTAAAAATACTTTTTTGCTTTTATTATTATTAATATTTTTAGAAACTGATGGTTGTTTTCCATCAAGCTTATTTCCATCTTGCTTTAGAGTCTGTGAAAGAACAGCTTAAGACCTCTCAGTGGTTGTTCCTACCCATCTGGTGGCCTGAGGAGTCGAGTTGCAGACCAGGCTTCTGTGGCAGGCCAAGAGCTCCAGTCTTGAGTAGGGAACTGCTGAGTGGGCCCAGGGGTATCTGCAGGCTGAGTAGCACTGGACGCAAGAGATGCAGCAGTCCAGTTACCCTGAAATTCCTCCTGGGAATTTCAGCCACAGCCTGCTCTTCCTATTCAATCTCTTCAGGATTCCTGTAGAAGTAGCAATCAGGCGTGACCTCCCATGGGCATTTATGGGAGATGATGCCATGCTTATGCAGAACTTCCCAGGCTGGCATCCACCATGTCAGGCCCAGTGAGGGACCTCTCATTGTTGCATGGGATGACAATGTCCACACAGCAAAGAGGAGAACCTGTGTGACCCACAGCAATGGTAGGCAGGTTAGTTTAAGATGCTTCTGTGACAGACTGGGATCAGTAACCACCAGCAGTCATGGCTCCTGGAAGGCTGCCTGGATCTGGTGCAGGAAGGTTCCAGGAGTGAAGTGGCCAGCAATAAGAGTGACTCAAGTGGTAGCAGCAAACTTCAGCACAGCCCACTTGCCAGTGTTCCTGGAGAATATGACACAGATATCAGCAGGGCTTTCAACAGTGATGATGGCATGAGCCACCAGCAGAAGCTTCTCTCAGGTCCTCTTCAGATTTAGGATGCAGATGTCATCACTTTTCCTTTTGCAGATGTACTGTTCCATTTGGAAGTCAAGCTTGGTGCCACCCAAGTGAGTTCCTGCTGCAAGAAATTTGAGGACATCCTCCTCTTTCGTGTTCAGGACATCACAGTCTCTGGCCATTGTAAAAGTTTCCCTTTAAGTTCTGAGGGGAATTCAGAATAATGCCATATGGACCCTCTCTGGGTAAATGGAAAGGCTATTATTATTTTTAATTGACACATAATTACTGTACATAATTAGGGGGTATATTGTGATAGTTCAATACATGTATACAATGTGTACATGTAATGATCAAATAAGAATAATTATCATATCCATTACCCCAAACATATGTCATTTGTGTGACTGTGATGAAAAGAACATTTTCTGAAATATTTTTCTTCCTCGGATAGCCTTGGGCCTGACCCGCTCTACATTCTCCTTCAAAAAGAAACAAGTTGTTGGGTCTAGATTGCTAATGATGAGATATAGTCACCTACTGTCTAAGCCTCAAAATGCTAGAATATCAGTATAGTCCAAATCTTAAAGGAAAATAAAAACAGGTTTTTATCTTCTCTTAGAAGATTTCTTTATCACATTTTGAAATAAAAATAAATAACTAGAACTTTATCCTAAAATGTGACATGAAAGGTAGAAGAAATATTAAAGATCCAAATCTGCTAATCATTTTGTCTCAGTCCAGTATGAGCTACCTAAGAGATGTACAAGTAGCCATGGCTCACACACTTTCCAATGAATGAAATCAATCTATCTTCTTAATATAACATTTATTCACTGTCTATTTTAACAGATTAGTACAACGGTAAAAAGCACAGATTCAGGCAAATTGCTTGGCCCAAATTCTCTTGAGGGATGATTGCTGGATATAAATTACATCAGAATCACCCCTCTAGGCACTAGTTTTCACCACTAACATCCCTTGTCTGGACTGTGATGTGGTATCTCTGTAACTGGTCTGTGTTTCACCCCGGCTCCCTTACAGTCAATTTCCTAAGAGCCTTCAAGTGATCCGTTAACATGTGACAGTGCATGTCTCTCATCTGTCCCACCTCTTCAAGGGTTTCCCATCTCACTGGGCATAAAGGCCACAGTTCTATCAAGGATCTATGAGCTGATTCGCTCTGTCCTCTGTGGCTCTTTGTTGTGTATCTGATCTCACCTCCTATTACTCTCCCCTCTCCCTCTTTATTCTAGTCATATTTACCTTCTTGATCTTCCTGGAATGTGACAAACACACTGCTATGCAAGGACCAGGCATCCACCAATCATCATTCTCTCTGCCTTAGGTGCTCTTTCCCGTATTTATTGTCTGAATGGCTCATTCCCTCACTAAACTCAGGACTCTGCCTAGTTCCACACGGACTGAGTTTTCTTCCCTCATGATTCAATGGAAACCAGCTCCTATTCTCTTGGCCCTTGATCTTCATTAATTATTCACATCTGACATATTATAGATGCATTTCCATATTTGCATTGTACTGTCCGGAGCTCCAAGATAACAGGAACTCTATTATCAGCCCCTAGAAGAGGATCTGATTCATAGTAGGAACTCAATCAATATGGGCTGAATGAATAATAGAATATTGCCACAAAAGAGCTTCTAATTCAGTTATGTTAATATAGTGACATAAAGTGTTGAAAACTACAGTATGTAAAAGCTAAATAGCACAATAGCTGAATGAGATGCTGCAGAGTAGTGTGGAATTAAGGGCCAGATACACAATAATTGGCTTAGGCAATAAGAGTGGGCGTCCAAGAAAGCTTGAGATTATGTTATACAGGACCCGGAAGAAAAGTGATTTTCTCTGTTTCTATCTAGGCTTCAAAATCTTGTTCCAAATTGGAAGACACACTTCTGAGGATTGCCAGCAACTTCTGCAGGCTTCCAAAAGTAGTACATGGTCTGGTCATCCTGCCAAAAGCTGACCTCACAGGGTGAGTTGACATAGATGCAAAATTTGCAAGGCTTTCCTGCACAATTTAGGAGGCATGAGCCCTATTATCAAGGTCCTGGGATATGGCCAACATCCACAGAGGTAAGCACAGTGTTATGCAACTTGAAGCTTTTGGTCTTCATATGCAAGTGGGCAGCATCCTCCTTGTGGTTAGACTCCAGGGATTTGCTGTTTTCTCTCTCACAATCTAGAAACATAGAAAATCTGGAAGCCAGACTGCCTTACACCTACCACTCAGCTGTCTTCAGGGCACTTGTTCTCATAATTACTTGCTTTATACTCAGAAAATGCAAATAAACTTGATTATCAGCAGAGGCAAAACACAGAAATGAAGGCCAATCTATTGCAGACATAGCAAATGTATTCTTAGAAAATAAATTACGAATGATTTAAATGACCTTATACTCTATGATATTAGTATCACTGACCCCAACTTCCTCCTGCCTTCCGTTCTGATAGATTTAAGTAACATCATATACATGTACTTTTAGGTTATTGAAAAACAAGCTAGGATGCTTACAAACTCAGAAAGATGAAACTGCTTCCAGGCAGTTTAGTCATCAAATAAACTGCATGTACAATAATGACTTCAACACTGTGCTCCACCCACCATTACGACTGCCAGAAAGGTCTCTCCTATAAATTTCCTGAAGGACAGTGTTTCAAGAGGCTTACAGTTTCCTCTAGGGTGACAATTAAGTCACCTTGCAAACAATTGCCTTAAAGGCCTTCTCCTGGTCATTTGTCCTAATCAGAAAAATAAGTCTGCTTTAGATTCTCTTTCCCTTTCAAGCTTTGCATATGAAAACATTCACTCCTCTATTAAAAGCTGTATTAACTTTTACGCTGAAATATACTTGGATTTGTAGCACAAGCCTTCAGGCTAAAACAAACCCCTTAAGACTGATTTTGCCAGAAGGTAGAATGTCAGAATCCTCAGGGCTTGTTTTCACAAGTATTTAACTCTAGATTATGTCTTCAGACATTGTAGAGGCCTTGACTTTTTACCTACTGTTACCTTCTGTCTCTAGGCAAAAGGAGAACTAAGTCATTGCCAGTAGGTAGGTCACTTTTTACTTAAAGAAAGCTTAGAGGCAAGGTACAGTGGCTCACCCCTATAATCCCAGCACTTTGGGAGGTAGAGGTGGGTGGGCTACTTGAGCCCAGAGTTCGAGACCAGCCTGGGCAATATGGCAAGACCCTGTCTCTACAAAAAATACAAACAAACAAACAAACAAAAAATTAGCTGGGCATGGTGGTGCATGCCTGTAGTCCCAGCTTCTTGGGAGGCTGGGGTGGGAGGATGGCTTGAGCCCAAGAGTCAGAGGTTGCAGTGAGCTGAGATTATACCTCTGCACTCCAACCTGTGCAACACAGCGAGGCCCTGTCTTTTTTTTTTTTTTTTTTTTTTTTTTTGAGACGGAGTCTCACGCTGTTGCCCAGGCTGGAGTGCAGTGGCGCGATCTCGGCTCACTGCAAGCTCCGCCTCCCGGGTTCCCGCCATTCTCCTGCCTCAGCCTCCTGAGTGGCTGGGACTACAGGCGCCCGCCACCGCGCCCGGCTAATTTTTTTTTTGTATTTTTAGTAGAGACGGGGTTTCACTGTGGTCTCGATCTCCTGACCTTGTGATCCGCCCGCCTCGGCCTCCCAAAGTGCTGGGATTACAGGCTTGAGCCACCGCGCCCGGCCGAGGCCCTGTCTTAAAAAAAGAAGAAAAAAAGAGCTTAGAGTTCTTGGTTCAGCAGCACAGTACCTAAGATTGGAATGATTCTTATTGGCTTCTCATGGCCACTATATTTCTTAAAAGCCAGATGCGCAACAGTGAGCTTAGTACACTAACTTTTGTGTGACAAAAGGTAGGAAAGAATATACATTTATCTTTGACTGTATTGGCAAAAGGAAACCCTGAATAGGTAATAAACCACTTTAGCTTTAAGGAACAGGGCTGTGGGTGACATGGTGGGATGGGCAGAGGAATGTAGGTGAGTGTTCTAATATAGTCCTTTTGTATTTTTCAAGTTTTGATTTACTAATTAAAAATTTAAAAGGTGTCATAGGGAGATAAGGTCTTAGTAACATTTAACTGTATTTCGCCTTATCTTTGAAAATTATTGTGATACCACTTGCCTCTTAGGTTTTGTATGCCAGGGACATTATTTAGTATCCGTGACTTCCAGAATAAATGCTTCTTATGAAAGCAGGTTATTAGATTATCATCATGACCAAAAACCTAGGTAGAGTTTATTGAAAATGAAGACCAAGTTTTAGTCTTATTATATGTTTTCATCAATTTCTCAGCCTCCTTTCTTCTGTTAATAAAAATGCACTAGCAATAAAATCTCCTCATTTCATTCTTTATATTATCTGTCTATCTATCATCTATCTCTATCTATTTATTATCTATCTATCTATCTATCTATCTATCTATCTATCTATCTATCTATCATGTGTCTATGTCTATCTGTCTATCACTTAGTGAGAGCCTGCTATATACTGGCTTATATATCCCAAGCTTTACATTTTACAAATGAAGAAAACTGTGGCTCAGAATATTTAAGAGACTTGCCAAAGTTGCTAATCCAGCATGCATACCTAGCTCTAATTAATTAGAAAGCTCTCACTGTGCCAACAGGACCACTTTAGCCACTGCCGGGTCATGATTCTACTTGAGAGAAGGTGATACGTTGACTAGAGACATTCCACTGTCAAGCTGTGGAAACTCAGGCAGGCATCCTATAAATAAAACACTGGAAAGAAGGTACTCATTTGCTTTCTTCTTCTAATATCCAGATGAGTTATGCTACATTGCTCTCTTTAATAAAAATACGTTCTGGAAATTTGTGTTGGAAAAATGGTCTGAATACTAAAATATTTATTCAACGTAAGGATAGCAAGAATGACTTATTTCCTTCATATCCCTGAGGCTCTATAACTCTTTCTATTTAGACATCTAAGGGGTTAGGAGGACAATGTCTGAGAATTGTTTCATTATCTGGGGGATTAGCTAATAGAAAACATAAGATACAATCATTCTTATAGAAAGGTCCTTAATATTACTGCCTTATGCAGAATCAATCAAGTAACTGAATTTTAATAATTGTAGCCTTGAGATGAATTCTTCCTCTGTGAACTTGTCACCAGACCATGAAAAACCATAAAAGACAATAATAGGTAAGTGGGACTATATCAAATTAAGCTGTTATGAAAATAAAGAGGCAAGCTACAGAATGAGAGAAGAACACATTTGCAATACATATATCTTACAAATAATTTGTATCCAGAATATATACATAACTCTTACACATCTACATGGGCAAATTATTTGAGTAGACATTTCTCAAAAGAAGACATATGCATACCTAATAAGCTCGCATAAAGATACTGAATACCATTAGGCCTTCAAAGAAATGCAAATTAATCATAATGAGATACCACTACATACCCACTAGAAGGGTTAAACTTAAAAATATTAAGAATACAAAATGCTGATGAGAATGTAGAGAAACTATTTGTACTGGAGAAAGTAAAATGCAATAATCACTTTGGAATACAATTTGGCAACTTCTTACAAAGCTAAATGTACACTTAGCATGTGACTCAGCCATTCCACTCTTAGATATTTATCAAGAGAAATAAAAATATGCCACACAAAGATTTGAAGATCAAAGTCATAGCAACTTTATCTGTAGTAGAAAAGAAAGAAGGAAAGAAAGAAAGAAAAGAAAGAAAGAAAGAAAGAAAGAAAGAAAGAAAGAAAGAAAGAAAGAAAGAGAAAGATTAAGTGTACATCAACAGGAAAAACTGATTTTAAAAAGGTAGTATTTCTGTATTTCTTTTTTTTTTTTTGAGACAGAGCTTCGCTCTTGTTGCCCAGGTTGGAGTGCAATGGTGCGATCTCAGCTCACTGCAACCTCCGCCTCCTAGGTTCAAGCAATTCTAGTGCCTCAGCCTCCCGAGTAGATGGGATTACAGGTGCCCGCCACCATGACTGGTTAACTTTTTGTATTTTTAGTAGAGATGAGGTTTCACCATGTTGGCCAGGCTGGTCTCGAACTCCTGACATCAGGTGATCCACCTGCCTCAGCCTCCCAAAGTATTGGGATTATAGGCATGAGCCACCGTACCTGGCCAAAAGGTAGTATTTCTATATGGTGGAATACTATTGAAAACTAATCAATTAAAATGAAACAAAACACATGACACCGAGTGAAAGCAGACATATACAAAAGAGTACATATTGTATGATCCATTTATATGTAATTCCAGAGAAGGCAAATCAACTTATAGTGACAAATAGCATATTAAAGGCAGCCCAAGATGAGGGTTGACTGCAAAGAAGCATCAGGGAAATTTGGGGGGTGATAATATTCTCTATCTTGAAGACACCCATGGTTGCACAGAGATATACATTTTTCAAGACTTATTGAGTTTACAATTAAAATAGGTGAGGCTTATTTTAGGTAAAGTATATTACAACAAAATTGTTTTATGAAAAACATTCAGGTAAGTTTTGTTCCACAACTAGCAAAAGGTACAGATTAAATTAAAAAACAGATGAATGTGGTTATGTTCTAAAAAGGGATTTAAGGTAGAGGTACATTATGGAAAAATCTGATTGCAATGCCTGGGATATGATAGGTCTATTAGTCTATTTTCATACTGCTGTAAAGAACTTCCCCGGGACTGGGTAATTTATAAAGAAAGGGGCTTAATTGACTCAGAGTTCTGCATGGCTGGGGAAGCCTCAGGAAACTTACAATCATGGTGGAAGGAGAATCAGGCATGTTTTACATGGCAGCAGGTGAGAGAGAGAGAAAGAGAGGAAACTGTCACTTACAAAACTATCAGATCTCAAGAGAACTCATTTACTGTCATGAGAACAGCATGGGGGAAACCACCCCCATGATCCAATCACCTCTCACAAGATCCCTCCCTCAATATGTGGGGATTATGGGGATTATAATTTGAGATGAGATTTGGGTGGGGACACAGAGCCCAACCATATCAATAGGTGATCAATAAATATTCATTTCTTCCTCTTTTCCAGTTCTTCTTATGTGGAAAATGTAAGCAATGTATTCAAAGGCAGTCAGCTATAAAATAAATAATAAGAAATATATGCAGAAAGACAAGATTATGACTCAGTGGTTAGTCATCTAAGAACAGAGGAGTGTGGTATAATATGTAAGCTCTTCTCTCTTATAAACCTGTGATTTGTAAGACATTTTCTCTTTACCTTCCAAAGTCTGGCATCTCTCACTTTTTATTGTACCCATTCATCAGTTAATATACATTTTCTACATTGGCCATTACATTTTTAAGCACACATTTTTCTTGTTCAACTTTGTCACAAGTTTCCAGAAGGCCAAGAAGCATATCTGACATCTCTTTTTATGGCTGATTTGAACCTAGTTGGTGTTCAATAAAAGTTGAACATATTATGAATGATTATATTGATATTCTTATGTTTGAAAATTCTTGCTTCTTCAATATTATTTAGTCAAATAATTTAGATGTGATCACATACATTTGAAGTGAAAAATTCATTTATTTAAGAAAATAATTTAAAGATTTCTCCTTTCTCCTGGTATGTTCACATTCATTTTTTCCCTTGTTTATTCTTTCAATAAACATATATTGAGCATCTCTCTTTGCCAGGCACAGTGGTAAGTGCTGGAAATACAAAGATTATTATGTGCTCACATTCAAGAAAGAATGCCAAACCCAGCAACATATATTTCTAACAGAGTTGGATAAATATATCATAAGAGGTATGTGGAAAGGGAGAATGATGCCAAGATGTACCCGATAAACTTCAAAATTAAATTTTGATCAATCTACTCATTAGCTAATATAAAACTCTGCAATCAAATTTAATGTTATTTACGTATCTTAATGTAGATGCCCTATAATTGAAACTATAAATAAAGGTTGAGTACTTTTGGCAATAAAATTGTGGTTGTTATTCTAGACAAAGGGAGTAGCCTCTTTCTCTTCTCGATGCCTAAAGCCAATAAGCCCATCCAAGACTTAACTCTTAACCCATCCAGGGAAGAAGCCTTGTGTGCATAAGACAACCCAGAGAGTCAACAGTGAATAAGTAAACTATGATACGGTTCAAAACTGACCTTTGTGGAAAGTCCATGACTATGTAAGTAGTTTTTTCTTCCACAGAGAGAATCATTTTGAGCAATTGTGAATGAGAAGCATGTCATTTGGAGGTGGTTTATTTATGCAGTTTTCTTCTGCAATCTGATGTATGAAGATAATCTGTACCAATTTGTTCTCTTTCTTTTTGCCACAAAAGGAAATAACATTTAAAAACTGTACTTTCAAGTCCCTAAAGCTTCCCATTCCTGATGATTACATTCCCGTGGGTGAGTGTACATTTCTGTCTGGCAAAACATAGCTTATTTGTTCATACTTTGCCATTACATACGACCCTCCGGCAGTGTCCCATACAATGAAAAACTCAAATGCTTATGCTATCTCTTTTGTCAGGGCTTATCTACCTGATATCTCCTTCCTGAAATTCCTCACTCAATTCCCTCCACAACCCCCCTTAGCCTAGAAAATCCCTGCTTATCCTCAGGTCTTCTTGAAATATCACTCGCTTGGAGATGACTTACTTGACTGCATCCTCCATACACACACACCCAGAGACTAGAGTCTTCCCTTTGTACTTCTTCATAAAATTTATTAATTAGTTATTCATTTTCTGTCTTCCTTATCAGTCTGCACCCTCCAGATGGGAAGACCCGGTTTCTATCTTGTTTATGTAATGGGCACCTAATAGCTATTAATAGCCATTTTTTTTTTACTAAATGAAGAAATTTACAACAATAATGAAATTCAGGGAAATAAGACTTTCATTTTGCTAATGAGAAAACCATTGTAAAGTAGTTCTTTATTATAAAGTTAACTATCTTCATTTTAATAACATCCAATCAGATAATGTATTTCCTTACTGCACTATTGGGTGCTATTATAAAACTAGGTTCTATTGAATACGAAAGTTACTTTTGCAGCAATATTTGTAATTCCATTTCATCATAATCGAGCATAGAAAAATAAAATTCTACATGAAGCAAAAGGCAGCACAAATTTTCTTAGATACTGCGGTTGCCTTACCTCACATCTTCCCATTTTGACCCTACTCAGTTTTACCAGACCATTCACAAATATCCCAACTTGCATGGTTTTGTAGAGGTTGACTGAATCAACCCCTATAAAACCAAGTAAACCAAGTAATACGTACTATATTTTGGTAATATTATACATTTTTAAAAGTATGTGTTGCTCTAAAGCCACTTCTCTATAATGTGACACTACCAAAAATTATTATGTATAATTTGGTTTACTCATACAATTATCCAGTTTGGCATCATCATGATATATGAAAAGATCTTTCATGCAACAGGCATTTACTACCTAGTTTTACTTTTAAATTGTTATAAATTCTATCACAAAAGTGTCGGCCAGGAGTGGTGGCTCATACCTGTAATTCCAGCACTTTGGGAGGCCAAGGCGGGTGGATCACCTGAGGTCAGGAGTTTGAGACCAGCCTGGCCAACATGGCAAAACCCTTTCTCTACTCAAACTACAAAAAAAAAAATAAAAAAAAAAAAAAAAATAACTGGACATGATGGCAGGTGTCTGTAATCCCAGTTACTCAGGAGGCTAAAGCAGGAGAATTGCTTGAACCCAGGAGGCGGAGGTTGCAGTGAGCTGAGATGCACTCCAGCCTGGGCAACAGAGTGAGACTCCATCTCAAAAAAAAAAGTGTTAGAAAAATTATCTGAAATAAGTCAAAAAGGTGGTCAGCATGTCCCAGTAATATCATACAAGGGCCATGGTCACCAAAGCACTGTCTAGATAGGCACAGCTTTGTCCCAAAGACATTTCTGTAATGTGCAGTATGGTAGCCTCAGAAAGTGTAGCTACTGAACACAAGAAAAGTGCAGAGTGTGACTGAAGAACTGCTTTTTTTACATTAGATTTAATTTTAATTAAAGTTACATTGAAGTAGCCACGTTTAAATAGCTAGCGGCTACCTTACTGGACAGCACAGGTATAGAGGAATGCACTTTTGTCTCATTTATTGTTATTAATGAAAGGTTCTAGTCTTTGTAAAATTACTTGTTAATCTGTAGAATTTTGTCTGTTAGATACGCAAATAATTTTTGCCTGGTGGAACAAGTAATGTCAAAGATTTATGGTAGATATTGGCCAGTTTTATAATGTGACTCGGTAATTTTGTTTTAACATGTCTTTAACTGTTAAATTGTCTAGATACACATAATTTCTCACATTTTCCCAAACCATAAATCTAGTTCTTATTAATTAATATGTTATACAAAATTATTCACATATGTACATTTATGTTTGAGATTCATAATTTGAAAATTGTCTTTCAGCTTTGGATCCCCTAAAATTCACCCATAGAATTATCTCTCAGGTTTCATAGAGGGCACCTGAGAAATTTGTTCTTTTATCTTATAAAATGAAAGATGCTAGAAATACTTAGGTTTGTTTGGTGGCTTCCTATTTACTAACTTGTTCAATACCATTCCAAGAGATTTGTAGAAAGAATAATAAAACCAAAGAAGATGCCCAGGCTTCCTTAGGCTGTTTATATAACTAAAATATTCATATAAATATATCAGAAATTATGTGGTTTTTTAAAAAGGCTTTGGAGATTCTGCAGTGCCTTCCATAATCTAATCTTACCCTCAGAGAAAACATTGATCAAGTCATTATGAAAACCTACTGGAAGATTTTACTGTCGTTTGTTCTTATATTATTGGTTATTGTAATAAATTAACCACAGCCAATACATCTCTGCTTCCTGGTGCTTGCCTGAAGTCTCTGCTCTAAGGTATAGGCTAGAATTGGTATCTGGCACAAAAGACAGTTCCAGAGTCTCATAGAAGAGACAGTATCAAGTGCTCTGCAAAGAACAGGCTCTTAGGGATAGGTTTCCAAATTCTCACGGCTTAGACAATTCTCCGACTCTACAGTGGAGTGAGTCATCATCTCCTAGGCTCCTTTCAATCCACTAGCAGACGTATTATATGAAGGCAGACCGCTGACCTCAGATCCAAGGCGAGAAAAATTAATCACCAGGACAAAATGAGCTCATGAGGAAAACTTAATTGTGATTATTTGTCTGGGATATGACTGACATTGTTTTAATTTTCTACTTTTAGTAAGTATATAGAGAATCACTATCTTTCTTCTTAAGCTATATTAGTAGATTATGCTTTTGTAAACTTAAGTCAAATGTTCTAAATGATATCTAAGTGTCACTGACCCACTCAAAATTTGGAAGCAAATATTTAGAGTCTTCTTACTTTCCAAGGTAATAAGTTATTTGCATAGGATTGATAAGAATCTCTGCCTATTTTTACCAGAACTTAACTGCCTAAATCACTGTAGCAACCAAATCTACACTTGGAGTGTCATATTTGAGAGGGATTCATATTTAATCAAGTATGGCAGCAACTCACCATTAAGGAACATATGTGAGTTGATGCAGGACCTGCTTCTAGAGTCCTAGGACAGGGAATAGGAAAGAAGTAAAATTCTGGAAGGCTAAAGAACTTAGCAAATTTGATGGGCCTCTAGAATAGAAGATTTCACCTAAATTTATAGGTACTATGGGCAAAATCTAGTGGAGGGAATGTTTTTGGGTTGGTTTCCTAGCCTTAGAAAACAACAACAAGAGAGATCAAGAGTCCAACCCAAGTTCCTTCTGAAAATTTCTAGACAGAAGTGAATTTTGTGGCCTTAGTAGTTGCTCAATATTGTAGAGTTCTAGATTGGCAGAGCAAACTCAAGAAGAACTGTATGATTAATTAATGTTATTGACACACCCCCAGAAATAATCAAATCAAACCTGGACTCCAAGAAACCTTCATTCATAGCTGGGTATGGTGGCTCATGCCTGTAATCCCAGTGCTTTGAGAGGCAGAGGCAGGAGGATCACTTGAGCTAAGGAGTGTAAGACCAGCCTATGCAACATAGCAAGACCCCATCTCTACAAAAGATTTTAAAAAATTAGCCAGGCATGGTGGTGTGCACCTATAGTCCCAGCTACTTGGGAAGCTGAGGCAGGAGGATTGCTTGAGCCCAGGCGTTTGAGGTTACAGTGAGCTATGATCATGCCACCACACTCCAGTCTGGGTAACAGAGCAAAATCCCATCTCTAAAAGAATAAAAAATAAAAAGACTTCATTTACAAAACAGGTGATGAGCTGAATTTGACACATAGACCTAGTTGGTTGACCTAATCTAAACCATGAAAATAATGCAAAAGATGAGCAGAAAGTCCTTTCAATAATATATGAGGGAAAAAGCCACTTAGGATTGTCTAGGGGAAGGGATTTAGTTCGTATCAATGTTTTATTGATTAAAAGTCCCAGAATTGGTGAAGTTGCTTGTTAACCTGTAGAGGTTTGTCCTGTAGAAATATAAATTACTTTTGTCTAGTGGAACAGAAAACTTCCATACCTTTTATTTTTAACTCAGCAATCTTATCCTAATATTTGTTTTTAAAATTGATAATTAATATCTAATTTCTTAAATGCTCTCTGAACTGGTCATTATATCTTACTGATATTCTTTATTAACTAATAAGCTAAAGAAAATCTTTTACACATGTTGATTACATATTTCCTGAGAGTTATGATTTTTTTTATTTTAAAATTATATTTTAACAAAACTATATTCTGGTACAAAAATACCTGGTTAAGAATCATAAGCCATGGCTTCTGTTTCCAGTAATGATGTGTCACACTTAGAACCTCAGGCTTGTCACCTCTAAACTGTGGGTGTTGGCCAAGATCTCAAATGTCTCCTTCAAATGTCACTTTATATATTATAAAACTGAAAAGTTTGAAATATATTAACAGAGACGGAATATTATTGAAAGAAATAAACTTGAACATTCTTAAGACAACTCAAACAGACCTGCAATACACCAAATCTTTTCACTGTAATAACAACCATCATGATCCATTCTAAATGAAAAAGTACCATTTAAATAACTTTGCCAGGAGCAATTGCTCTTTTATTGAGCCATTTGTTCTTTAGATAGATAACTTTTGATATGCACATAGAATGAGACAAGATTTATGTCTTTCCTAGAGTTTTCTTCTTGCCAAGACATAAAAAATGGTAATTCTTTATCAGAGAGCTTACACAATACTCAGTATGTCTTTCCACCTTTTTTATACTGACAGCAAAGTTGCCAAAGATCTGGAATAAAATTTTGATCTAGTTTGAATTTAGACAAATGGGAAATTTTAAACAACTAAACTTATCAAGGAAAGACATTGAAATAGTCTGTTAAGGGCCATACAAACTTCTATATCCTAAGATTCTGTTACAATAGCCTACAAAATAATTTTTTAATATTGTGAGTAAAAGATGTTAATTGTATGATATTGATCTTGGTCATTTGTTGAGACTTGCTTTGTGTTGGAACCTAGTACATTTTTGGAAACATTTATGCATAAAAAGAATTTGTATGTATACTTAAAAAAGAATAACTTCTATTGGTTGAAGATTTCTTTTTTTGTTGTTGTTATTTTTTGAGATGGAGTTTCACTCTTGTTGCATCTCGGGTTCAAGCAATTCTCCTGCCTCAGCCTCCCAAGTAGCTGGGATTACAGGCGTGTGCCACCACACCTGGCTAATTTTGTATTTTTAGTAGACACGGGGTTTCTCCACATTGGTCAGGCTGGTCTCGAACATGCAACCTCAGATGATCCGCCTGCCTCGGCCTCCCAAAGTGCTGGGATTACAAGCGTGAGCCACTGTGCCCAGCTGATTGGGTGAAGATTTCATATGCAACCATTGGATTGAGATTTAAATTGTGTTGGTCAAACTTCCTATCTCCTTATGAATTTTTGCCCCGTTTCTGAAAGAACTTTGGTCAAATCTCTCACTATGATTGTGAATTTGCCCACTTTTCCCTGCTCTGTATATTCTGTTAATACATTTTAGGCTGGCTACATCATTAGGTGCTTACAGGTTCAGTATGTATTAAACCAGTGAATTATAACTTTTATCATTATTTCACAATCCCTTGAAATCCTAATTGTTTTCTGCTTTAAAATTTTCTTCCCTACTATGATTATTGCTATTCCAGCTTTCATTTCATATCTGCTTGTTAGACGTTTGTGTATTATACCTATCCCTTGTTTAGTGATATGAATTTATTCCTAAAATCCTTATTGCCAAATTAAATAATTTCAAATGAAAAAATACATAAGACTATTACTTCGGTAACAAAAGTGACAATGTGTTTCATCCCAATCCAAGATTCTCAAAAGCTTTCACAGCACAGCCAGAAAAACAGTAATAATGTAAACAAAGTCATATAGTGTGTTAGTGCGTTCTTGCATTGCTATAAAGGAATATCTGAGACTGGTTACTTTATAAAGAAAAGTGGTTTATTTTGACTCATGGTTGCGCAGGATGTAGAGGAAGCATGGTGCTGGCATCTGCTTCTGGTGAGGGCTCAGGAAGCTTTTACTCATGGCAGAAGGTGAAGTGGGGCCAGCACATTACATGGCAAGACAGGGAGCGAGAGAGTGAGGAGGAGCAGTCAGGCTGCATAAACATCAGCTCTCATATGAACTCATAACCACGGGAGGGCACTAAGCCACTCATGAGGCATCAACCCCCGTGACCCAAACACCTCCACCGGGCCCCACCTCCAGCACTGAAGGTCACATTTCAACATGAGATTTGGAGGGGACACACATCCAAACCATATCATATAGGTAATTAAAAAATAAAAAGAAATAATTGCAGCACAAATATAACTACAGCATGATGACAGTTTATTGTACTTGTCAAGTGAGGAGGACATGATGATGGGGGGGCATTGGCGGAGAACCATGCATTTGTCAGAAGCTGCAGTCTATATCAACACCTGGTTTTCAACTTTTCGGAACTTATGGTTAGCTTTTCATTCCAAATGCACTTGAACATAGTTATAGGCACAGACAACGTCTTCAGGACAAAATAAAAACTAAACACAAGAGCACTTCCTAAATCTATGGAAACAGTGATGTACATGACAGACTAAAATGTCATAAAAGATATGACCTCTTCACCTCTCTCTTTGGGCTTACCCAAACACAATGTATAATTAGAATTATGAATATATAAATTTGTTTTTTAAAGATATTTTCTGATCAGAAAATGTTATATTAAGTAAACTGGTGGGCATGACTTTACCTTAAAAAAACCCAAATAATCACTTCTTATGGCATCCTTCCCTAGTGAATTACACCAAATGGAGAAAAAGAGTCTTCAGTAAATTAGAACTCTTCGAGAGTCATTTAAAGCAAAAGGCATTAACTGAACAATCACTAATGTGAGGCTGGGCTTAACTTTCAACATTTTTTTTCTGGTCCTTTTGTCTTAAAGGTATCTCTTATAAGAAGCACATAAGTGGATTTTTTTTTTTTTAAATCTAAAGTTGTTTTGATTAATTCACTTATAGTATCATGTTCTTTGATGGGGGATTTATTTTGTGCTTTCCATTTACTAAGTTTTGCATGTTTTTACTGTTATACTTGTCTGTTTTGCTTGTTTTTACTATTATACTTGCCTGTTTTCTGTGGATTAATTAGGCTTTAAAAATTCTCTCTTATTCCTTTTCAACAACTTTATAACACACCTGACTTAACAATGTCTGAAGTTAACTAACAGAATTAACCTTTTCTCAAGCAATACAAAATACTTTAGAATGCTATAAATCAAACGATTGCCCCATTTCCATGTTATTGTTTTCTAGTAGTTTAATTCCACCTTGCTTTTAAACTCATTCAAATTTTCTCTTGTCATTGGTGTTCCACGATCTAACTGTAATATATTGAGGATGTAGGCTCCTTTCTAGATACCCTTCTTGGGGTTAAGTGTGCTTATTGTCTTTCTTCTGGCCTTTTTCAGGAAAGCTATTGGTCATCAACCCTTAGAATATCACTCTTCTGCTTTTCTCCCTAGTCTCTTATCTTGAAATTCTTACTAGGTAAATATTTAAACTTAATAATTCTAGGTTCCTTGTATTTTGTGCTTCCCTTTTAATTTTCCTGAATCTCCTTAGAGTGATATTTTATATTCCAAATGGCACTAATAAATAGACACTTTACAAATATATAAGTCCCTGTAGACTGTCTCCTTGATGTTACAGTTTTCACAGGTAACTATGTCAGCCTGTTACAAAGTCCATCAGGCAATGTTATGCTTTTTGCTTTTAACAGTCGTATACGTTATAATGAATATAAGAGGTGAAAAATAGCCCATGTTGTTTACTCAGATATTGAAGATTTCTACTAATTTTTAAACAAAAATTCCTGAATTTGTAGGCAGGTTTCCTTTGTTTTTTTGTTTTGTTTTGTTTTTGAGACAGAGTCTTACTCTGTCTTCCAGGCTGAAGTATACTGGTGTGATCTTGGCTTACAGCAACCTCTGTCTCCCGGGTTAAAGCAATTCTCCTGCCTAAGCCTCTCAAGTAGCTGGGATTACAGGCGTGCACCACCAGGCCTAGCTAATTTTTTGTATTTTTTGTAGAGACAGGATTTTGCCATGTTGGCTGGGCTGGTCTCAAACCCCTGACCTCAAGTGCTCAGTCTGCCTCTGCCTCCCAAAGTGCTAGGATTACAGGCATAAGCCACCACAACCAGCTGGTTTCCCCTTTTAACCATTTCCCTTCCACTCAAAGAACTTCCTTTAGTATTTCCTTTAAGTGGACCTACTAGTGATGAATTTGTTTAGTTTTCACTTGATAATTTTCTCAATTTGCTCTATTTCTGAGAGATTTAATTTTGCTAGATAGAGGATTCTGGATTGACAGTTACCATGGGCTTCACCCCTTAGGGTCTGAGATTGTCTTTCTAGCTGAGGGGGGCAAGAGTAAAAGGTAACAAAAACTTCACCCCACTGAGGCTGCCATCCGCACTGCCACCCCCATGATAGGGAGGGGAGGGCTACTAGTTCTTTGTTGACACTTGGATGGAGATGGCCAAGAAGAGTCTAAAGGCTTTTCTGTAGCCTCCCCACCCCTATCCCACTCCCATCTTCTGGGCAGAGGAAGTGAACTTTTCTGAAGCTTTTTTGGTGTGTTCCTGTTCAAAGATCTGCAGTTTAGTCTGGTTTGGAGCCTGTTGGGATATACAGAATGTAATAACCTCAGGAAATACACTGCTCACTCTCCCCTCTATTTCTGACTTTCCTATGAGTCCCCTTATTCTTATTCACTTTTCAGAGTCCTTTCAGAGACCTTCAAACCTGTCATATTTTATGCAGAGTTTTTAGTTGTAGTCAGGGAGCTGTAGCATGGAGTGTGATTATTTCATCTGCAGTTGTTAAGGTGATTTTAATATTCCACATATGAAACAAAACACTATATAAAATAAAGGAGTACCAGCATTTTAAATGGTGGCAAAATAATGTGTATTTTCTCACTGATGCTGAAACAAAACATATAACTATAAACAGTTTTATCCAAAGGTGTGCTGTTGCTAAATGCTGTGGATTTTTCCTGACTATATTAAAAGGGAAAAAATTAATTTATAGTAATGCATGTGATTATATCTAAAAGGCAAATCTAAATTTGTTTAAAACAATATACAAATATCTTTATTTAGTATTAAGAACTCACCCACAAATATTTAGTTTTTTGTCTAACATCCTTTACACAAAGCTTGTTTTAATGCATACATTTTGCTATCTGCCTCCAAGGCACTCCACTACCAGAACTGAAGCTCTTGAAAGTAAGAGAATGGACCTTACCTGCCTGCCCTTATTCACCCACTAAGAAAATCTCAAATCATATTTATGAAGTTGAATTTGAAATCAAAGTTAGCTTTCCAAAATTTTCTGTCTTGGACTTACATTTTGCTTTTTATTTTATATATACACCTGACTTTCTACTCTTCTGTGTCAATTTGTATTTAACAAATTTAGATTATATATGTGTATGTGTGTGTGTGTATATATATATATATATATATATAAACTGTGTGTATATATATATATGTGTGTGTATATATATATAAACTCTGGGCTGGGCGCAGTAGTTCACACCTGTAATCTCAGCATTTTGGAAGGCCGAGGTGGGCAGATCACGTAAGGTCAGGAGTTCGAGACCAGCCTGGCCAACATGGTGAAATTCTGTCTCTACTAAAAATACAAAAATCAGTTGGGCATGGTGGCACATGCCTGTAATCCCAGCTATAGGCTGAGGTAGGGGAATGCTTAAACCCGGGAGGTAGAGGTTGCAGTGAGCTGAGATTGTGCCATTGCACTCTAGCCTAGACAATAAGAGCAAAACTCTGTCTTAAATCTGTTTTTTTTTAAATAAAGTCTTATTTTGATATGACAATGATGACAACAGGTCAACGTGGATTTTTAGTTATTGTTTATTCTGCTGTATCCTTGCCAACAGGCAAACCCATTAGCAGTCTAGAGATTCTTTACAAAATAGATGTATTTCAAAACTGGCAATATAATGGTTGAAAAGCTAGAATTGCCCTTACAGAATAAATGAAATTACCGCAAAATTAATGACACTGAATCACAATTTGAAGGTAGAAGTGTTTATATAAAGAAAATCATACAAATCATAATATATTTTACAAGAATCTAAAACAATGTTTCCTCAAGGATTATTACTGTAGAATTAAATCTATGTGCCCTTCAAAATATGGGTTAAAAGGCCTTTTTGTGTGTTTACTTTTAATCATGTGTGAAATTAGAAATCCACTTCCTAACAGGGTTTTTTTTTGTGAAACAATTTGAAATCAACTCTGCTGAATGTTAGCTAACAGCAAGAACAGTGGTGTAGTCTGTGTGATAGATGTTCATAACGCAGGCTAGTTTAAAAGGCAGACTGTGGGGAAAATCTTACTGCTAAACATCATGAATTTTTTGGAAACCTGAAAACAAGCAAAAATGATATCATACTTCAGTGTGAGATGTGTTAGAAATTCTCTTCGGCCAACCACTTTTTCTTAATGTTGTGGTCACCAGTTTAATGACAGTATCACCTAGATAATTTAAACTGGAATACTAAATATACTTTGCAACCGTCAGATTTATGATACTTGAGTTTTTATTTAAAAATACAATAGGCTATTGAGGAACTTGGGGGAAAGAGTGGGCCTAGAGTCTTTCTTGCTTGAATTATTATTCAACTTAACTTTAAAAAGTACATTTGTAGTATATTGGACCTTGCTTATGAAAATACAGGCTGTTTCATGTAAAGTGAAATGTTCTAAATTAGTTCCACTCTAACTTTCAGGACATCTGCAGGTCTCATAGATGAGCTGTCATGAGGTATCAATATATTGAAGCTGTCTTCTTTCACTTTATTATGCAGCAGGTTCACCAATTATTTCCATAACAAGTTAGATTCCAAAGAGTTCTTTAAATTTTCTGTAAGCTAGTGTTTATGAACACATTGCATAGACTATGATATGATTTGGCTGTGTCCCCACCCAAATCTCATCTTGAATTGTAATTCCCATCATCCCCACATGTTGTGGGAGAGACCAGGTGGAGATAATTTAATCATGGGGGTGGTTTCCCTCATCCTATTCTCGTGATAGTGAGTTAGTTCTCACCACATCTGATAGTTTTATAAGGGGCTTCCCCCTTCACTAGGCTCATTCTCCCTCCCGTCACCCTGTGAAGAGGTGCCCTCTGCCATGATTGGACGTTTCCTGAGGCCTCTCCTGCCATGCTGAACTGTGAGGCAATTAAACCTCTTTCCTTTACAAATTACCCAGTCTCGGGCAGTTCTTTATAGCAGCATGAGAATACACTAATACAAGCTACAAATATTACCTTTTAAAGAACATACACAACTCCTATAAAGAAATCCAGTATTGTATTTTTACATGGAATTTCAATGAGGTAAGTAAGGTACATTAAAGTCATGTAGTTCAGTCACTGTTTGGAAACTTGAATCCTTAGTAAACTCACCCTAAAATGGTTCTCAAAGGTTGATCACCACCAGAGACAGAAGGAAGAAAAAAAAGAACTAATGTTTACTGGATACCTATTGTTTTCAGTGCTTTACATATATTATCTCATGTAATCATTCTGGTAACCTTGAAAGGCAATCTTCCCATTTTCCTTTTAAAGAAGTATAGGTCACAGAGATAAGTCATAAGTGGCACCCTTAAGAGGTGCCTACAGATCTCATTCCTCAAACCACGTTCTTCCCTCTACACCACATTGCCATGAAACATACCTCTCTGCCACAGGAGTCACCATCCCTAATGAGGTCCACTGAGATTACACTATTGGTCTAGAAAAGTTATCTTACTGTGCCCTGAAGTACAAGTCTCATTCCTCTTTCATGTAATAGCCGTTCAAATCGTTAACGACAGATCATAAGTGAGAATCAAGGTTACTCTTAACCATTCTGTTCACGAAACAAAATATCCTCTGTTCATCCTTTGAAAAAGTTTGAAACTTCTCCATCCTCTTAAAAATCTCCTTGATATGGTTTTTAATGAATCTAGAGCCCTCCTAATGTGAGAAGCCCAGAACTGGACACAGAATCACTGAGTAATACAGTAGTACAGTAGGTTTTTGTTTGTTCGTTTGTTTTTGACACAGGGTCTTACTCTGTTACCCAGGCTAGAATGCATGTGATCTCGGCTCACTGCAACCTTCGTCTCCCAGGTTCAAGCAATTCTCCCACCTCAGGAGCACACCACCACACCTGACTAATTTTTGTACTTTTATTAGGGATGGGGTTTCACCATGTTGGCCAGGCTGGTCTTGAACTCCTTATCTCAAGTTATCCACCCACCTAAGCCTCCCAAAGTGCTGGGATTACAGGCATGAGCCACGGCACTCAGCCAGTAATACATATTGGGCTGTCATCTCTCATGTTCTAGATACCTTGCTCCCTTTAATGTAGCCTAAGCATGCATTAACTTTTCTAGCAGCCACATCATATTGTCCACACAAATTGAGTTTACTGAGAATTCAAACTACTAAGTAATTTTATATACATGCTGTTGCTAAGTCATGTCTTTCTTGACCTGGTTGAATTTTTGGATGCTTCTAAAATATTTTAAATTTTTCCTGCTTCATCAGTATTTTTGTGAGACTCAGCCAGTTTTACCTCTATTTTGACATTCAACTTTTGATGTAAATAAAAATTCCCCACATTTCCACACATGATACTCCTCATCACTAAAATCACATTTGAAAAACCAAGTGTGAATTTATAAAATATGTTCCCTAAAGAGTACACATTTTGGCCACTATGCCATGGTTCTGGTGCCATCCAACAGTTGTATTACAGTCTCATCTTTGCAAATAAATATTTATATGAACAAATATATTTATATTTCATGACCTGTTGCCCTTATTGCTTTATGACATTTACTGGTAGATTAATTGGTAGTGACACTGAAAGGAATCATAGCTATCATAATTAAAACAAAGTTGTAAATAATTTGGTGTTTTAAATAAATACTCAATTGTCTGAATTAAAATGTGGGATAGAAAGAATTATGCAAACTGCTAGATGCATACCTTGAAGATTGTCTTTAAAAGCTGATGTGTTACTAGGGACTTTATCTGTCTGTTTATCTACTGATCTATCTATCTATCTATCTATCTATCTATCTATCTATCTATCTAATTCTCTATCTATTGTTTCTCTCAGAATTACATAATCGATAAAATTTTTTATTATTTACAGTCAATATTACTACTTATATTCAGGATTATATGTGGCATTAGTAGACCTCCTGTACTGACTTATTCCTTCCAGATTTCTAATGTTGTATTTGCAATAAACATAAGTTCCAGAATTGTTCCAAGCATAATAGTTGAATAATAGATAAATTTTTGAAGAAAATGACAAAATACCTGAGATTGTTGATTATCATAAAATCCAATCCCAATACAAAGCATTAAAGAATAGGACCCAAGTAGATCAAGTTACGTCTCTAATAACGTGCTGGTGGGGCACCTCAGATTAGCAGGTAGATTTTCAACAAGTAGCAGCACAAAGTCTCATAAACTTGAATTTTACTTACTGCCCTAACTCTCTCCCACTGCTTCTTTAATCCCCAGCAAGAGGCTTTGCTCCTTCCTGGTTCTGAACAAGGACACATTTTAGTCTGAACACGTCAATTTGTCTGTGGCTGCCACTCAGGGGGAATTCCGTTTTCTTTTATAAGATTTGAAAGTTGTCCCAATCAAGTCCAAACCCATCACAGACATTTTCCCCCAACCATGCCTCTTTTCTTTGCCAGACTTTTCCATTTTTAAAAAATTTAGTTTAGTTTTCTGTTTTGACTTTTGTTTGATAAAGTACCTTCAAATACAGCCAGCTGATAGACTCTAGGAGGAAGGTTTTCCTTTGAAATAACTGGGGGAAAAACATTGTTGAACAATTTTGATCCTATCCATCCATAACTGTAGTGTCAAGAACAATAGAAGGAAAATACTTAAAATCATAACATAGCAATTTTCTACTTTAAAAAAATGTATAGCTGTTACTTGGGGGAATACATGTGCATGTTTGTGTGCAGGTATGTATTTCTGCATGCCTATGAGATGACAAAACCCCAAGCATCTTTAGATGTGAATTTTCCAAGTGTCAATGAACTACCTTCTTTATCCACAAATTTATCAAAGAACTACTTATTTTTATCAATTGCCTCTTCTACTTGAGCTGAAAACTGTGCTGTGCACTATGAAATGCCATGTGCATCTCACTCAGCTTCTCAAGAAGGCGGATGTGATGGGCTGAGCCCAGTAAGCACAGTCCTGCCAGAGGCTATGTCTAACCTCTGTGGATGTAGTCATCTCACTCCAGTATTGCCTGAGAGGAACAGCACCATAATTAACACCCATCCACCAGTGTGTTGGTGGTTTCTGGGGAGATGAGCAAAATTAATAACATCTGCATCTAACAAAGATCCTAGTTGAGGCTTGCTCTTTAGAAGATTCAGGAACAATGCTTTCTTTTTCTGTTGTCTGTGGAAGTGCCAGTCTTTTCTCCCTCAACTCTGTGATAGAATTCACCCAAAAAAATTAAAGAAAGGGGCACAGGAGTGGTAAAACAGTCAAATACTTGTTTATTGGATGAAGTATTTGAAGGAGTTAGTTCATAAAGTCTCAGCACTTCGTAAGTCATCATGGAAATTAAATTCTTCCATAGTGTCACGGACACTCAATGTATATCATCTCATTTTTCCTCTTGTCAAAATTCTGTAACATTTTATCAAACGGGCTCCAAGGGTAAATTGCTCAAGATTTCAAGGTTTAAGAATGACATAGAATGAAATTAAACTGCAGTAGGTTTGCTTCTATATCCATACTCTTGCTGTCATAGCATCGTGCCTCTCACTATCTGGTTAACTTTTTCACCTGGATCCCTGATGATACATCACTTTCTCAGGAAGTCTTCCAAACAACCCTAACTGAAAATGCCACGAAGTCATTCATTATCACAGTATTGTCTTTTAATTTTCCAGTTAGCACTTATCAGATAAATTCTGGTTTATTTAATTGGTAATAAATTATAGCAATAATAACAACATAATTTTAGTAACAATGCCTTTGGTTAATAATATTTAATTGCTTGCTTTTTGCCTCTAGTCCTTCATGAAATGATGGAAACTGTGCAAAGGGGGACATAACTTGTTTACTGTTCCAACTCCCATACTTGCGATATAGCAAGAGATCATTAATATGTATTAATGAAAAATAATCCAAAGACATTAAATGCTGTGTCCAAAAAACCTTACACTGATTGCAACATGCAAACTCCAATGATCACTATTATGTGAAAGAGCAAATCTTATTTGCAATTTAAACATCTGTGAAATCATGATTGATATTTATCGACAAGCTTCCTTAGTGTTAACTTCCTCCCTATCAAATAATATATTTAAGGGAACAGGAGTGAAGGTATATTAATCGTCTCCCATGTTCACATCAGTTACAGTTGTGTCAACCAGGAGGGACGAGTTAAAGCAATGTTTTGGATAAACGTGCATATCAACAAATGCATCAACACATTGCACATATGTCCTTTACACTAAAAAACTGAGTCTCACATATTAAAAGCTTTCTGCTATATCTCCAAACTTATTTCTTTATAAGTAATATCCAGTTCTGGAAACAACAAAACCTTTGCTCTGGAGAAAAACTTCTTCCAAAACTATATGGATAATAACTTTGCCTTTTGCCAAACTCCAACAAAATACATTATTTGTGCCTCCCAGTTCAGACAACTATAACTGATGTGGAGATGACACATCACTCATATACTCTCATTTTCTTTCCTTTAAGTCTTTTATTTAAGGGGAAATCATAATGGGAAAATCTCAAGTTACATGTAATTCCTATTTATTATGGCATGTGTATGTATGTGGCCAACAGATTCTTAAAAACTCATATTAGAACTGCAATTATCTTTCATGACAAATAAAAAAGGATCGTTTGTTATTCTTCTGCATTTCTTTTTTTCATCCATTCAGTAAACACTGTCTCCCACTGGCCTACCATTTGTCCCTGGATGCCTTATTGCATTTTTCTGTGGTTTCTACTAGGAGATATGTTTTCCTGCTTATACAGATGCTCAGAAAAAAACTTTTTTTAAGCAAACTGCAATACCAGAATAATTTTACTGATAACTTCTTCCTTTATGTTAGCTTCTTCTGGATGGCTTAGTACTGTAAATGCTATATTTTCCTATGTAGAAATAATGTAAAAGCTGTCTTTTAGAAATGTCTTTCTACGTATTCTATTCATGAAAGAGTTTCTATTAGGGAATATTGTCTGTCTTTGCGGATGGAAAAGGACTGCTGTTGGTGAAATTGGTGGAATGAGATTTACTATTTATTGGAACTCTTTTAGCTAAAAATATGCATGTTAAAATCCATCTGTTAGAAATGTCTACCTTAACACTAGCCAGTAAATCTATATAATATTGATATCCACCTGAATCTCTTGGGCTGCATGACTTTTCAAGGCCTAGGGATATCCTCAGGCATCAAACTCATTGACAAATTGTCAACGAGTGTCCGTGAAAGAATACTTTCACATTCTAACAAATTTGTTTTAGCCTTTACATTTTATTTCTTAGCTTAAGTCCCATTTGTTTGCTAGTAATTCTGAACTTCTGCTAAGTACTGTGCCAACTGTGTTCATTTGATTAGGTCAAGCCAGTGGACTTAATTTTAGGACCTAAATTCAGGAAGAAAGTTCAAAATTCATGTTCTGAAAAGTGTGTCTGTCAAATTCTGAATAAAAACATACATTCTTGGGATTTTTCCCCTGTCATCATTGAATTCAATGAATCTTTATAGACATGAAACCGAAGTTTAAGGCTGAAAATCATTATATGATGGGTAAAAATTTTCAAAACTAAGTTTTAATTTGAAAAATTGAGTCATCTTCACAGACTTGGAGTATAGGAAGTATTTTTAAAAGAGAAAGGAGAAAACTTTAGTAACACAAAGTTTATGAAGATACGTAATATACACAAACTTGAAAATAAATTGTAGGTGCACCAATGCAAAAATAAGTTTAAAAAATTACTTTGCCTCAGAAACTAACGAAAGTTTATTACTGCCCCAAATCTAATTTCCCTAACTTCCTTCAGAAGCAAGTCATTGTCTATAAAAAATGACTTTCTCTGCCTAAGAAATGTTATATAGCAATATAAACATGTTTTTTAATATATTTCTTTTCATTTGCTAAAGATATTGCAAATTAATGATTACAATCATTTGTAATTTTACTTACATTTAAAAAGTATAGGTATCATACTTATATAGTAAATATTATATCAGAATATTCAAAATATAAAAAACCAGTAAAGCAAAACTTAGTCTCTTTCTCCCTCATATCCTCTGCCCCTCTTTTGTTTACCAAATAAAGAGTTTTAAGGGAACTATAGGCACATTTTCAAAAATTTGATACCTAAACATTTTGAAATCACATTTAGGGTGTTTCAATATATTAAATATAAGAAACTTAAACATATACCTTTTTGAACCATTAAAAGTATTTTAAAAATTCTTTAACAAATGCTTGTCATTCAAGCCACACTTTTCATGTTGATGCCTTGCATTGTGTCTTAGTTAAATATTTTCTTTCCTGAAATAAATTTTGAGGGTACTGTTTATCTTACAATTTTTCATGAACTGACCACTAGCAGAACTTAATATTTTGTTCATTTATGAATACATTTACCTATTACATTTTGGCATAATATATATAAATTTAAACTAATTACTGTGGTCAAAACCACATCTAACAGTTTGGGAAGGCTTTACACTTTTAAAAGAGACTTGAATGCATAAAATTGGCGCCAAGGCTCTTAAAAAGCACCTTCAATTGATTTGTAAAATACTCAAAAAGAATTTTCCATTTCTGCCATAAAATCATAATCATTGGGTTTTCTAACAGCAAACTACTCCCTTATCACACCTAATCAAGATTATTTTTGAAAAGGAAAAACGAATCTTAGATTAGCATTGCTTTTTAATGCTGCTGTGTGCCATCTACTAGCTGTGGTATTGAGTCAGGAAAAAGTGTATGGTATATTGTTAAGAAAAGGCAAACTAGATTTCTCTTCAGTGGCTTTACACTGTGAGGCACCAAATGGCTTCATAGTTTTCTGGCAGTCCACATCTATGATAGGAGTATTTGCAGAAATAAAGAAAGCATAAAAGGACTCCTACACTGCACCATGGCAATGATTAGAAAGGACAGTCTTTGAGCTTTGAAAACAGAAAGCAGAATCCAAGCATGCAGTCTACAGCCCTGAGCATAATCTCTTTCCCATCCAAACTCAGTTGCAAACCCAGCTTCTCTTGCAAACCCACAGGCTGGAAGAGGAAACCACAGCCACTCCAAAGTAGAGTTTCAGGCCCATCATTAGTGGTTTCTGTCACCATCTAATTGCATTTGCTTTATGAATGATTTTTTTATGCAGATAGCATCTCACATTGGCTCTTTCAACGAAGAAGAGGAAGGTCAAGAGACACGACTAAGACAGCCAACACATTAGAGATCTGTGACCAACGTACTCACATCTCCAAATGCCTCCAGATTGCAGCCTCTGGAAATATCTAGCCCATTTCTTTATGGCACTGTTGCTTCGATCAGCTGTGGGAATTAACATAAAATAATATAGTAACCCAATAGGTGCTGGACGGCATTTCAGAGCATCATTTTAAGGGAACACTAAAGGCACATGACAGTATTCAAAGTCTGAGTGATAAATAGCAAGTAAATACCTTCTAATCGAACAGAAAGGGGAAGGATGCTGAGCCGATACTGATGCTGCCTGCTCTCTTCCTGTGTAACAGCAAAGGCGGCTCAGTCCCTCTGACGGGCTGTGAAGCGTGGCTGCCTATCGGCTCCTGGGCGGTCCTAGTGCCTGCGCCAGGTTAGCACACAAGGTAGCTCCAAAGAGCCTCCCTGTTTCTGCTAATTCTTCTAGTGATTATCACCAAAGATTTTCAGGGATGTCAGCCAGCTAAGCATCAGGGCAGTGGGGTTTGGGTTTGGGAAAAATAATAAGTGAATACAGTTTGCTACTGTCAATCAGAAACTGCTGTTGAAACTAGAAAGGATTATAGGTCTTGTCTGTTAAATAAATGATGTTCATGAAAATGTTGAAGCCAGAGGGCTGTTAAAAAGAAAACTAATTTGATAATATACTGTATCTACTAAAATCCATTTGTTTTATTTTATTTTTTCCATTTTTAATGTGTAAAGGATAAAAAGAAGTAGGAGGTTTTTGAAAGTCTGATATATTTACATAACAATTTCAAAAAGTATTTGCTAAAAGCCTAAAGTCCATTAGTAGCCTATGCTGTTCAAACATTTAAAATGAAATAGAAGGAATAGCAAACAAAATGGAGACCTCCAGAAGCTTATCCTATAAAAGAGGGAAAATGTTCAAGTGCTGCTTCATGTAAACACCACACTTCATCTTTCTCCATTCATTTCCCCCACTTTTTTACCCTCATGACATTTATATTTTTTAATTTAATTATTGTTGAACTCCCCTCTGCAATATAGTATCTGTGAAGGAATCTGTTCTACTGACTCTTTTTTTTTTTTTTTTTTTTTTTGAGACAGGGTTTCCCTCCTGTCACTCAGGCTGGTGTGCAGTGGTGCCATCTTGGCTCACTGCAACCTCCTTCTCCTGGCTCAAGCAATTCTCCAACCTCAGCCTCCAGAGTAGCTGGGACCACCAGTGTGTGCCACCACACCTGAGTAATTAATTGTATTTTGGGTAGAGACGGGATTTCACCATATTGCCCAGGCTGGTCTCGAACTCCTGAGCTCAAGCAATCCACTTGCCCCAGCCTCCAAAGTGCTGGGGTTACAGGCATGAGCCACCACGCCCAGTCTCTTTGACTTTGAAAAGTTAACCCCTGGAAGATTACCAGAATGTAACAGGCCCTCAGTAAATATTTGTGAAAAGATGAAAGAGGCAGTAAGCTGAGAAATTACACTACAGAATGCAGGTACAGAAGTTAATCTCATAAGCGATTAAATTCAATTTAGCATACTTCTCTGCACAACTACTTTTAATAAGGGACTGTGCTAAGTATATGTTTGCCTCTAAGGAGCTTATAATTTTTTATTTTTTATTTTTTGAGTCAGAGTCTCGCTCTATCGCGGAGGCTGGAGTGCAGTGGTGCAGTCTCACCTTACTGCAGCCTCCCGCCTCTCAGGCTCAAGTGATTCTTGTGTGCATGCCATGCCCAGCTAATTTTTGTAGTTTTAGTAGAGACAGAGTTTCACCATGTTGGTCAGGCTGGTATTGAACTCCTGAGCTGAAGTGATCTGCTCACCTTGGCCTCCCAAAGTATTGGGATTATAGGTGTGAGCCACTGTGCCCAGCCAGGAGCTTATAATTTAAATGTAGAGAAAAATATTAGTGTATGTCTATAATCAAATAATTACATGTATATAAAATACTTGCCATAAAAGAAAGGACAATATGAGTCAGAATATGCTATATTTGCTAAGGGCTTCTATGTCTGGATGTTATAAGTATGGAGTGGAGCTGAGGGATTGGGTTTGAGAAATTCAACCCAATTGATTTCTTTTTTTTCCCAGAGTATATAGAGTTCGGGTGGCAGTGGGCAGGTTGGTACAGAAGAGACTAGAATCTGGAAAGTTAACTCTAGTAAGATTGGTTAGTAGAGTAAATACAGGTATTAAGACAGGTGAAGAGAGGGAGTACAGGTACAGGTATATGGGCACTGTAGGCCCTGGATCAAAGCCTAACATTGGCAGGTAGTCAGTAGGAGAGTGTTCCTCTCCACCAAGAGATGGTTGCCTTCCAGAGCAGGGAGGGCAGCTCATAGGTTGTGGTCCAGGCATTCAGACCATGTGATGAAGTGTAGCAGCAGTAACAAAGTATATCACCCCATAACAAGGCAACGTGCTATTGAGGCTGAGACTCAGGGCTTCTGCAACCAAAAAGGGAGGGAGAAAAAAAATCAAGGTAAGACTCTTGCTATGAAGAACTCGAGGCTGGTGTTTCTCATGGGAAAAGTACGGTTCCAAAAGGCATGGGGTGACAGTGAACCCAGCCACAAGGGACAGTGATGTTTTATACGATATAAGGATCCAGAAATCAATCTGCTTGTCATGTGCAGGTCAAACAGCTTTGACTGTGGTTAAAGAACTTCAAGACTAGGGAGCTATGTTGATCACTAGAGTCAGGCGAACCCCAGAGTGATTAGTGATCAATGAAAGAATGCCTTGTTGAGCCCTGAGGATTGTGATTTGCTTATCCATTGCACTTCTTTCCGCTTCTTCCTAATTCAGCATGTTTTCTGAAATGAGACTTTTTTTATTTGTAAAAAAGTTGATCAGCAACAAAAGACACTAATGTACCCTCAATGAGATCCTTGTTACTACAAAGTGGTGAATGGGCTGGACTGTAGAAGGGGAGTGGCTAGTGTGTGAGGGAGGCAATGCCCCATCATTAAGCATTTCTCTGTGGCTACTGGTTTTTATAATGTTGGAGAGCTCCCTGAGAAACAAAGCACTATGTCCATAATTGGGCCTCAGACATACACTGACATGTCATCTGTGCAATGACTCCAGGTGGAGTGAGGAAAAGTGGGGCAGCTGAGAGACATGTCACCATAAGTCAGAAAGATCCCAGCATGAGGAAACAGACCTCACCACAGGACCTGGGAGCAGAGGGGAGTGGTGGGTCTCTGTAGAGCTTTGTGACTGAGATGGACACACTTGTAATAGAAAAAGACTCCACACGAACTTAAAACACAAAGATACTGCAATGGACTGAATATTTGTGTCTCCCCAGAATTCACATGTTGGGATTCTAACCCTTAATGTGATGGTTTCAGAATGTGGTAGTTGTTGAAAGATTAGGTCATAAGGGTAGAGCCCTAATGGGTGAGATTAGTGTCCTTATCAAAGAGACTCCCAACAGCTCTTTCACCCACTTTCTGCCATGTGAGGATCGAAAGGGAAGTTGGCAGCCTGCAGCTCAGAAGAAGACCCTCAGCAGAACCTGACTGTGCTGGCAGTCTCACCTTGGACTTCCAGTCTCCAGAACTGTGAAAAGAAAATTTATGTTATTTGTAAATCACCCAGTCTACACTTTGTTACAGAAGCCTGAATTGACTAAGATAGATAGCTCATAAACTCTATAGTATTTTGGCCCTGAGAAAACTTGAAATGTGTGGGTGCTGATATCATCTTCCCTTTCAGGCTGTTTGGCCAACACAGGTGTGTGAGATTCGGTGCCTGGAAGAATCATCGGGGACCCCCGTCAGTCCAGGAACTGCTGGTTCTGCAAGGACAGCTGTGTCATAGTGCCCAGGTTTGTAAAGGGGGGTGCTGGTATCACAGATCTTGGGCTCAACTTGCCAAAAGCCAATGGTGACTATAAGCACAGTGTGACTTGGACCAGTCTGTGGCTTTTCAAGATGACTCTGAAGTGAAGGACATTGTAAGGAGCTAGAATTCATGGATGAGCCAGTGAAGGGGGGCTCAGATCCTATGGGACTGGTTATCTATTACATGTGACCTTATGTGTACTCATGTGCTAGTGAATTGTAGCAGTCAGGTGCCATATGCAAATGCACCTGTTATATAATAGGGTGGGATAATCACTGACTTTGAGACTATAGACCTGGATTTAAATCTGACTCTTTGTGCTTCCATATAGTTGAATAAATAGTACTTCATAGGCTTCTTGTGATGACTCCACGTCAACTACATTTAAAGGCCTAGCACAGAACAGCCGCCCATTACAAAAAGGAAACTGGCCGGGCATGGTGGCTCACGCCAGTTATCTCAGCACTCTGGGAGGCCATAGCCACTGGATCACCTGAGGTAAGCAGTTTGAGACCAGCCTGGCCAATATGGTGAAACCCCGTCTCTAGTAAAAATACAAAATTAGCCAGGCGTGGTGGCACATGCCTGTAATCCCAGTTACTCAGGAGGCCAAAAAAAGAGAATCACTTGAACCCGGGAGGCAGAGGTTGCAGTGAGCTAAGATCATGCCATTGCACTGCAGCCTGGGCAACAAGAGCGAAACTCCATCTCAAAAAAAAAAAAAAAAAAAAGTGTTTATTTTTAAAAAAGGAAACTGCTATATTTAGCAGCATAAAGCCAAAGGCTGCCAGTCTGGAGATGTGCAGCATTGACAACAGCAATGACTTTCAAGCTTCTTTTACTTCGAAGCTTTACAAAGTGAATCTCAGTTTCCTCATAAGTATAATCCAGTAATAATACCTCTGTGAAGAGTTTGTTTAGGATTAGATAGGATCATGCATGCAGAGTGCTTAGCATGAATATTCTACATGTGGATCAAAGAATGGTTAAATAAATTGTGGTGGTTATTAAAATAAAACGGAACCTCTACCTCTTGAAGGTGATACAGGCAGAGGGCAGGGAAATGCTGGGTAGAGTAAGGCAGTTCCCTGGCTAGGGCCCTAACCCCATAGACCCCCCAGACCTAGGTGAGGACAGATGCTTCTGCCTTTGTGCCTAAATGTTGCATTTTCCAAGACCACCCTGGCCCACCATGCCCTCATTTTGGGCCTATAAAAAGCCAAGACCCTCGCAAGGCAGAGACAGAAGCTGCTGGAGAGCGAGGGGAACACATCAGTGGAAGAAGACAAACTGCTGGACATTGAGAGGACATGGAGGGAGCACGCCGGTAGAAGAGTACACCAACACTGAGAATAATTCGTATTTGTAGATAGAGTAAAGCCCTTTTAAGGAAACTTCAATAAATCATCATTGCCATCACTTTTGCCTCACCTCCAGTCCCTATGCCCCTCATTTTAACTGACTTACTCCAATCTGCTCAACAAAACATGCTGACTGATGTCCACACATGCAGAAGGCTAGTGTTTACTCTCAAGCATGTCCATGTTCTTCCACTCTCACTATTTGAGTTGCACATAAACCAAGATTCATTAGCATATCGTACCAAACCTGTTAATGTTGAATGTACTTTTAGTGTAACTATATAATTTAATTGAAAGGTGTTTATACTGATAAAATATGAGTGCACAAGGAAGTTATTATTTCTAAGAAAAATAAATGTAATGCTTTGTAATAAGTAGATAAAGATGAGTTGCTAAAATAAATTGTTGCCAAATCCGGTATGGGCCCAAAATATTCTAGGGAATTCAAAGTAAAATTTTATGCCACGGTGGCTCATGCCTGTAATCCCAGCACTTTAGGAGGCTGAGGCAGGCAGATCACTTGAGGTCAGGAGTTCCAGACCAGCCTGGCCAACATGACGAAATCTTGTCTCTACTAAAAATACAAAAATTGGCTGAGTGTGGTGGTGCACACCTGTAATACCAGCTACTCGGAAGGCTGAGGCACAAGAATTGCTTGAACCTGGGAGGTGGAGGTTGCAGTGAGCCAAGGTCACATCATTGCACTCCAGCAAGAGTGAAACTGCTAGTTACATTAGAAAGCATAAGACATATACTTTAAATCTTTTACCTCAACTTAAAATAGATAAATGTTAACTTATTTGCCACTGTTTTACAATGAGGACAAGTTCTTTCCTTTGAGTGTGTATGAGTATTAACGAGTGTCTATAATTTCTAGTTTTAGTTCTGTTAAGTGGAGCAAGAACACAAAACCCTTGCAAAGCCATCTGAATATATAATGTAACTAGCATTTTTGTTTTAATGACCAAGGTGGCATCCTGATCACATCAGACTTCCCTTGTAATACATCATGTGCTTTGTTTGGATATAACTTCAATAGTCTTCCTGTCCTGAACCAAATTAAACATTTATAGTGGCACAAGGAAAGGACTTAATATGGACTTTGCTCCACTATATGTAACGGAAATTAAAGCAGTATCATCTAATATAAATGCTTTTAATCACATAGCATAGAGCATCTTTGTCAATAAGCTAAGTAGAGTCCAGGAAATGTACATAGACAGGAGAACTCTACACAAAAATTCCTAAACAGATGGAAGGAGTCGTACCCAGTTTGTGTGTATATTTAATGGCACGTAAGGTATGCTCTACCGAGGAAAGGTCACCTTGAAAATATCTTGAAAATATATTCTCTAAAGTCTATGAAAATGAAGACCAAAAAATGGCCACAAATAATCTCATCAGCTGCCATCAGTGATTTTTTCATTATTTACATAACAAAACCCCATTATTAGGAACTTCATCATCATCATCATATAGTTTTTACTTGTCATAAAAACATGATGGAAATGAATATAGTTATGTTAGCGGTGGTGAATCCATAGAGGTCTGCATCAACCCCAATTCTTGCCTCCTCAGAAGAAAGAATTCAACCGAGGGGTCATAAGGCAGAGTGACGGACCAAGACAAGTTTTAGAGCAGGAGTGAAGGTTTATTAAGACGTTTTAGGGCAGGAATGAAAGAAATTAAGTACACTTGAAAGAGGGCCAAGCAGGTGGCTTGGGAGATCAAGTGCACAGTTTGACCTTTGACTTGAGGTTTTATATGTTGGCATATTTCTGGGGTCTTGTTTCTTTTCTCCCCTGATTCTTCCCTTGGGGTGGGCTGTCTGCATGCACAGTGGCCTGCTAGCACTTGGGAGGGGCCCTATGCACAGTGTGTTTACTGGAGTTGTATGGATACTCACTTGAGGCATTCTTCCCTTACCAGCTGAATGTTCCTAGAAGGAACAGTTCAACTCCATCACTTTACCTCTTAATGCGCATGCTTGAGCCCACTCACCCAAATCCTGAGATCTTATCAGGAAGCTACTAATCACCTGTTTCAGGTTTTTCTATTGGTAGACTGCCTTTCCCTGGCACCAGCGGTGACCAATTATTATTTTAGAGAAACAGTGTAATAACTGCTTGGCCATCACCTGATGGTTGCCTGATATTCCTAGGGAGGCAGAGGCTCTCCTGCTCCACTCATGCCTGACTAGCTACCTGCTGTAACAGTTATAGTATATCAATGTTTAATCTACTTTCCAAAACACTTTCATCTTCACTGAATTCTTTGTTAAAGGTGTTGAAGTTATTTTGTATTCTTCAGAATTTTCATGATTGCAGAATAATTGCTAAAAGATGTGTAGTGAGTATGCCTTATTGCTTCTTTAGAGCAAAGCCTTCTCTTGCCTTCACAAGAAGTTGTAGCAGAAAGTTTTCGGAAAGACCCCAGTTCATATTTCTACCATTTAGTGTACCTGGCATTCACACTATCAGAAGGGCTAAACTGGAGGTCATTATTAAAAGAATTCTTGGTTGGGTGCGGTGGCTCACTCCTGTAATCCCAGCACTTTGGGAGGCCGAGGCAGGCAGATAACTTGAAGTTAGGAGTTCAAGACCAGCCTGGCCAACATGGTGAAACCCCATCTCTACTAAAAAAAAAAAAAAAAAAAAAAAAAAAAAATTAGCCAATCATGGTGGCACGTGGCCGTAATCCCAGCTACTTAGGAGGCTGAGGCATGAAAATCGCTTGAACCTGGGAGGCAGAGGTTGCAGTGAGCTGAGATCGCACCACTGCACTCCAGCCTGTACGATAGAGAGAGACTTTGTCTAAAAAAAAAAAGAATTGTCAAATTTTACTTTGAGCTGCTGTGAGTTTCAATAGGGGAAGCCTTTTTATTCCATCTGTATTCAATCACTGTCCCAGTTTTGTGAAAACTAGGAATGTGCTTTTGTGATTTAAAGAGTTAATTCACAGAAGAGCTTGCACATCTAGTCAAACAAGATGCCCTCAATCTGCTCATCACACCCCATGGGGTGTTCCAATATTGCTGGTTTCACTAAAATGAGTTCACATGGGAAGATTTCATGATAAGACACATTCATTTATTTAACACATATTTATTAAGTGCCTACTATGCTTCAACCATTGTGTTAGGCACTGAGGATACGAGAATGAACAAATCTATGGACAGTCTATTTTCATGGAGCCCACAGTCTGCTGTGGGAGACAGACATCAATCAAACAATATCACTGGGAAATTTCATTTACAATCTGAGGTGAAGTCTTGAAAGTAAAGGGAAATGAATCTTGAAAGCAATTGACAATAGAACCAAATCTATCTGAGTATGATGAAGGCTTTCCTTAGCAAGTAACATTTGAGCTGACATTTAAAAGATGGGAGAGAGTTAATTAGGTGAAAAAAGGAAGGCAAAAGAGGAAGACTTCTGAACCAATAGCTCTCAAACCTTTCTGTAACCACAAATATATATTAAATATTTTAAATTATCATACCCATGCAAACATATACATACATCAAATTTAAACAAAACTTTCTTACAATGACACTAACCCTTACTACCTGCAATCCACACTAATTTTTTTCTATTACTTTCAATTTCATTTTAAAAATTTAGTTATGACTTATTAATCTGCAGTTAGACTGTAATAATGGTATTCAACTTCCACTTTCGCATTAGGAACAAAAACCTTAAAACACACACACTCTCTCTCACACGCGCGCTCTGTCTCTCTCTCTGGTATAGCAGTGTTCTCACAGGTGACTATCCAAAGAAGTCTCCATGGATATCCCATGGATATCATATTTGTTGAATATGAAACAAATAAGAAACACAAAACTAATTACATCAGCTAATGCCAGGATAATAAGGAGCTGCCCGTAGGCCAGTGACAGGAATGGGTGCCTGGAAAGGGCAGGGTTACCCCAGGATGGATGCTCACAGCATTTCTTCTGTCTGCAAACTGGTCTTTAGGTCATCTGCAATATGCATAAGGGTATCCTGGGGACAGGTGTTGGTTTGAAGCCCTTCTTTTGACAGGAAAAAATTCTCTCAGGAGGAATTCTTTCCAATTCCCAACTTAGAAACTCAGCACTCCCAATGACTAAAATCAAGTATTAATACACAATTAAATATCACCAAATGCAAACTATAGGTTGGGAGAAAATTTTTACAATCAATCCATCTGGCAGAGGTCTAGTACCCAGAATCTACAAGGAACTTAAACAAATTTACAATAAATAAATAAATAAATAAATAAAGTTGACAAAGGACATGAATAGACATTTCTCAAAAGAAGACATTCATGCAGCCAACAAACATATGAAAAAAAAGCTCAACATCACTAATCATTAGAGAAATGCAAATCAAAACCACAATGAGATACCATCTCCTACCATTCAGAATGGCAATTATCAAAAAGTGTAGCAACAACGGATGCTGGCAAAGTTGTGGAGAAACAGGAATGCTTTTACACTGTTGGTGGGAATATAAATTAGTTCAACCATTGTGGAAGACAGTGTGAAGGTTCCTCAAAGATCTAGAACCAGAAATGCCATTTGACCCAGCAATCCCATTACTGGATATATACCCAAAGGAATATAAATCATTCTATTATAAAGATACATGCACACATATATTCATTGCATCTCTGTTCACAATAGCAAAGACATGGAATAAACCAAAATGCCCGTCAATGATAGACTGGATAAAGAAAATGTGGTACATACGCACCATGAAATACTATGCAGCCATAAAAAGGAAGGAGATAATGTCCTTAGCATGTACATGGGTAGAGCTGGAGGTCATTATCCTCAGCAAACTAATGCAGGAACATAAAACCAAACACTGCATGTTCTCACTTATAAGTGGGAGCTGAACAATGAGGACACATGGACACAGGGAGGGAAACAACACACACTGGGGCATCTTGTGGGGTAGGTGAGGGGAGGGAGAGCATTAGGAAAAATAGCTAATGCATGCTGGGCTTAACACCTAGGTGATGGGTTGATAGGTGTAGCAAACCACCATGGAACACGTTTACCTATACAACAAACCTGCACATCCTGCACATGTATCCCAGAACTTAAAACAAAAATAAAAATAAATATCACCAAACGTACAAAAAAGCCACAATAAGAAAGAATCACTCAAATGTTCAAAATACCATATTTAAATGATCAAGAACTGTAATTTGAAACAACTAGGTACAGAATACAGAAGAGCTGCGTATTTCATGCTTAAAAAAATAAGGAATATGATAAACTGACCAATGAAGAAGAAATAGCCAAGGAATAATCATGCAAGTTTGAGGAAAAATGATGTTTCATAAAATAAAAATATAATTGTTGAAATAATATCTACATCCATCAACCTAATAACATAGTACATATAGCTGAAGAAAGACTACATGAGTTGAAATATATATCATTAGAAATTATCCAAAATGCAATATAGAGTGATAAAGAGGTAGAAAATGAGAGACATTAAGAGATATAGGGGCTAGAATAAGAAAATCAAAAATATATCTAGTGAAAAGCCCAAAATTAAAGATTAAAGAAAGTGGAGATGTAACAACATTTAATTTGATAATGGATCTAAATTTTCAAAGCTTAAAAAGAATCTGTATGGATCTAGAAAACACATACACTAGGCAGGATATAGGACAATAACAATAAAAATAAAAATTCACAGTTAGAATCATCATAGTGAAACTACTTAACATCAAAGACAGAAGCTCTTAAAAGTGGGGGTAACAGATCACCTATAAAGAAATTAAAATTAGATCAGATTCCTCTACAGCATCCGTGGAAGTCAAATGACAGTAGAATCAATGTAGAATCGAATATCCAGAAAAAAAACATCCTTTAAGAATTAGGATGAGGCAAAGACTTTTATAGATTTAAAAATGTGGGTGTTTATCACAAAAAGAACCATATAAGACAATTTCTAAAGGATCATAAATAGGAAAATAATTCAAGGAGAACATCAGAGATGCAATAAAGAATGATACACAAATTAAATTATAATTATGTTGTATATCCATGGGGGAAAATGCAGACAATGAAGTCTAATTTGTGTAGCTAAGAAGAAAGAATTATCCCAGCTACTCGGGAGGCTGAGGCAGGAGAATGGCGTGAACCCAGGAAGCGGAGTTTGCAGTGAGCCGAGATCACTCCACTGCACTCCAGCCTGGGCAACACAGCAAGACTCCATCTCAAAAAAGAAAAAAGAAAAGAAAAAGGAAAAAGAATTAAATAGCATGCAAATAGAAAGGGAGTTTTGCAAATTAAATTATTCCACAGATATTTTATTGTTTGGAAGGATAAGAGATGTTTAGGTTTATTCAGATTTTTAAAGAGAATATGCATGATAAAATTTTGAGGGCAATCACTGAAAGAGTAAAATCTACACTGAATGCATTCAATCAAGTGACAGGAATAAATAAAATTAAATAAATATAAATGCAAAAAACCTCAACAATTCCTTAAACTGTATCAGCTTAGAAAAAGTCATACAATTACAAAGCAAAAGTAACACAAAAGAAACAAGTACAAATAGATCAATATCCATAGTAGTAAATGTCCTAAACTCACCATTTTAAGGACAAAGATTATCAGATTTGATTTTTGAGAAAAGGATACAGCTCTATATCATCAGCAAGAGATATTGCTTAAAGCATAAGAACACAGGTATTTTGAATGAACAAAAACAAAATAAAGCAAAATATAAATCAGTCAAATACCAACCAAAATGAAGCTGACATGGCTTGTTAGTATCAGATTAAAGAGGCATTAAAATAGAAACTTTATAGGAAGAGAGATGAGCACTATACACTGATGAAAATTTTAGTGTATCATTATGTTTTAGGAAGACATGTATAATCTCAAGATCTATCGCTCAAGAAGAGAAAGTTCTATGTCATGAATAAAATAGTCTGAAAATTTGTAGAGCAAAAATGAATAGGAACACAAAGAGTTCTCATTTATCAATAGGTCAATAAAATTATTAGAAAAATCAAAAAGACCCAACATTAAAAAAAAATCTTGATTTAGTAGATATGAAGAAAAACAGAGAATATATCTCCTTCTTATATAGACATGTTACATTTATCAATATAGATCAGACTGGCACAGTGTCTCACACCTGTAATCCCAGCACTTTGGGAGGCCAAGGAGGGAGGATCGCTTGAGCCCAGGAGTTCGAGACCAGCCTGGGCAATGTGGCAAGACCCCACCTCTATAAAAAATACAAAAATTAGTTGGGCATGGCGGGGCATGCCTGTAATCCCAACTACTCAGGAGGCTGAGGTGAGAGGATTGCTTGAGTGTGGGAGGTCGGGGCTACAGTGAACCGTGTTCATGTCACTGCACTCTAGACTGCATGACAAAGCAAGACCCTGACTCAAAAAAAGAAAATTCATCATGTGCTTGGTCCTAATTCAAATTGTAAAAACTTTTTTGTTGTTGTTTTGAGACAGGTTTATGGCTTGCTCTGTTGCCCAGGCTGGAGTGCAGTGTCATGAACATGATTCACTGCAGTCTTGACCTCTCAGGCCAAGTGATCCTCCCATCTCAGCCTCCTAACTAGCTGGGACTACTGGCACATGTCACCATGCCTGGCTAATTCTTGTATTTTTTTTTTAGAGATGAGGTTTCTCCATGTTGTCAAGGTTGGTCTTGAACTCATGAGCTTAAGGGATCCTCCCGCCTTGGCCTCCCAACATGTTGGGATTACAGGCGTTAGTCACCATGCCCAGCCACAAAATTTTCTGAAGAATCAGTATCACACAGGCTGTGTTCTTTGGCCAGAGTGCAATTTCATACACACACACACACACATACACACACACACACACACACACACATATATATATCATATACATGTATCGTATCATATGGTATCATGTATATATCATATGATATATACAGGAGATATATATGATATATATGAGATATATATGATATATACATATGAGATCTATATATATCAGAACAAAATGATAAATAAACCTTTCCTGTACAGTTCATAAATACAACCATGCTTCTCAAAAATTAATAGGTCAAAACCTAAATCACAACATAAGTTTTAAAATAATTAGAAATCAGAAAACACTACATATGGAAATCCATGAAAGCACACTTAGAGATAGATAAATTCCAGGTCTTAAATTCTTACATTAGCAAATAATAAGGCAGAAAATCAAGCTAGGAGATAGTAAATATTAGAGAAGAAATCAATGAAATAAGAAAGAAATCTGTAGTAAAAAGAAAGAAATAGTGTTGAGAATCAACAAAGTCAAAAGTTATTTTTTTATGTAATATAAGAGAGAAAAGGCACAAAAATCATTTAAAAACTTTAGAAAAAAGTTTTTCAGTTTCTTAAAAATTTAAACAGACATCTCTCATATGCTCCAGCCATTCATTCTACTTCTAGGTATTTGTCCAAGAAAGATAAAAACTATACAAAGACTTATACGTAAATTTTCTTAGCAACTTCAGTTTCACTTTAACTTTTATTAGTTTCACTTTAACTAACTTTAGTTTAGTTTCCATTATCCCAACTTTAATCATGATTATTGAAAATGGAGCACAACATTAATCTCCATCAAGAGATTATCTCATAATAAGCAACTGGATAATGGATAACAATGGATAAACGAGTTGTGGTATATCTGTACAGTAAAATGCCACTGAGCAGTAAAAAGGAATTAATGATTGAAAGATGTAACAATGTAAAAGAATCTCAAAATAAGTATGCTGAATTTTTAAAACCATATTTTAAAAAGGGCACAGATTGTATGATTTCATTTCTATAAACTACCAGTGGATGGAAATTAATCTATAGTGGCAGAAATTAGATCCATTGTTGCATGATGACAGGGGCAGAAGAAAGGATGGATTACACAGGGCAAGAAGAGACTTTGGGAAACAATGCCTGATGGATGTGCTCATTTTCTCGATTGTGGTGATGCTTTCATAGAGTGTACTTGTGTCAGTGTTAAGTGGAGTCCTCAAGAAGCAGATATCATCACAGAAGCAGATAGATACCATGACAGGACCAGATCATGAGAGATCTACTGGGGTAATAGACTGCAAGGGAGTTGGAGAAAGGATCCGGGGGAGGCTGGGAGAGCCCGCAGACAAGTGGCAGAACCGACCCAGGTGTAGGGGAGAGAAACCTGAGGAAAGCAGGATGGAAGATAGGAAGGTCATGGGCTAGAGTGGAGCTCTAAGAAAGGTTGGCAAGGCTGATGGAGAGTGCTGCCTTTTGCAGGAATGGACCTATCTCAGTTCCCTACTGCACTTTGTCCCTGGGTGGAAGAAGCAGCCTTGGGAAACTGTGGCCTTGGCACAAACACAGCGATGGATTCAGAGCCCAGTGTTGGTGTCCTCATTCGCCCACTCTCCTAGCAGTAGAAGATGTGAGAAGCACATCCCCATGGTTGCCAGCCTCAGCCAATTAGACGCTTTAAATATGTGTGGTTTACTGTATGCAAATTAGGCCTGATTAAAATTTTAAAAACATAAAGACAGATAATGGCAGATAAAGGTAACAAGAGAACACTATGGACAACTTCATGCCAATAGATCTGGAAACTTGAAAATGGACAAATTCCTAGAAAAAATACAATTTACCAAAACAGATTCAAAAGAAACAGAAAGTCTGATTCATTATGAAAGAAGTTAAAACGAATATCCTATAATCCAGTAACTCTGCTCATGGAGTAATACCCAAGAGACATATACAAGAATGCTCATGAGAACAATATTTGAGTAATAAAAACTCAAACATTCCAATTGCCGTGAAAAAGAGACTAAATAAACCATCAGCACTCTTTTTACACAAAAAATAACATCCAATAGTAAAAATGTAGAATAATATACAACAGTAAAAATGTAGAACCTTAAACTATACACAACCAAATTTTGGAAACATAACGTTAACTAAAAAAGTAAATTCCAGAAGAATAATTTCAATACAATGCTTATAGAAATTTTTTTAAAATTAGCAGAATTAAACAACTAAACATACATGCAAATGGGATAAAACTATGTATTCAGAAAAAGCAGGGGATCATTAGGCCAGTGATTACTTTCAAGATGGGATAGTAAAGCATGACAAGCAATCTATTTATTACTAATGATCTAATTCTTGGGTTTATGGGCATTCCTTATATTATTATACTTTAACTCTTATGTGTATCTTATATTAATCCTTTGTACGTAACAAATAATTTTTATCTTCTCTAAAAAGAAATGAGAGAGCAAAGTCCTATTCCACTCAGAGGAAAGAGCATGTGCAAAGACTTTAAAGCAGCAAGTTCGAGGAATAACATGGAACAATGAGAAATAGAAAGAAAGCTCTGAAAGATGTTAGGATGGTAGTAGGGAGGAGGAGTTCGGCGTGTGAACACCTCTGAAATACCAATGCCGGTGCTATCATAGACATTATCTTATCACCTTGTTAGGAAGATGGTCCTTGTAAACTTGATCTTGGGCTGGGTTTGGTGGCTCATGCCTGTAATCCCAGCACTTTGGGAGGCCAAGGCAGGCAGATCATGAGTTCAAGAGTTCGAGACGAGCCTGGCCAACATGGTGAAACCCCACCTCTACAAAGAATACAAAAATTTGCTGGGCCAGGTGGTGTGTGCCTGTAATCCCAGTTACTCAGGAGGCTGAGGCAGGAGAATCGCTTGAACCCGGGAGGCAGAGGTTGCAGTGAGCCAAGATCGTGCCATTGCACTCTAGCCTGGGTGACAGAGCAAGACTTCATCTAGAGAAAAACAACAACAACAACAGCAACAAAAACTTGATCTTGTTAATTAGCAAGTGTTGATTAGCCTTGCCGTGACTGGCTAAGTTCCTCAACAGACAGAGCTCCTGGAGAAGGCTTTAAAGTTATGGACCATTAACTCAGAATTCATGTATCAATGGAATTTTTCAACTCTTCATGAAGACCTGCTGGGTTTTCAGTTTGGAACCATCATTTAAGGTACCATTTCAGTTGTAATCTCATTTTACTTTTCTTACTACAAAATTTTATATAAAAATAGCATTTTTTCCTGATTACAAAAAAGGAGTAAATAGTTATTGTAGAAAATGTGAAAATACAAATAGGCATTAAAGAGAAATAAAATTCACTGTGATGCCAATATTCAAAGTTACACTCTGTTTAAAGACTGGTATACACACATACACACATGCCACATTTTATTTCACTAATTTGGAAAGCCTGTCATTTCTCACATGGTTAATTGTAATTATTTAAATTGTCATATTGTCTTCAACTCACTACATATTCTTCAAAGAAAGGTGTTGACAAATCATGGCCTTTAGGTCAAATGTAGCCTGCCACCTGCTTTTGTAAACCAAGTTTTATGAGGACACAGCCATGTTTATTTGCTTACATATAAACCAAAGTTTTAGCAACAGAGTTGAGTAGTTGTGATGGAGATTGCACCATAAAGCTAATTGGCCTTTGCAGAAAAGGTGCTAAAATTTGCTAAAAGACATACTTTAGTGCCTATCTATTAATAGTATTCTGTTTTATGAATGTATTATAAATTAACAATTCCTCATTATTATATATTTTAATCTTTGCCACCACTCTTACAATGAAATTGCTGGATCAAAGTATATATGTCCTGTGTAAAGAGTTTAAGCACGTAGCCGGCCACATTTTCTTCCAGAAGGTTGTACCCATTGATATCACCACCGCTATTCACAGCCAAACTTCTGGAAAGAATACATCCAAATCCTCTGCAAGGACACTGTCAGCACCTCCTTGTGACCCTTTGCTTTGTCATTGCTGCTAGTTACAGTGAGAATTCCTTGTTTACTTGACCTCTCCAGGCCTTTGACATGACAGATCCTTTTTTCTGGCTCTCTTTTTCTTGGATTCCAAAGCCCTCCAGTTTTCGCTTTTCCTCTGCTCCTTCTTTTTCTCCTTAGGTGTTCTTCCTCTTGTATCTTACTGGTGGAAATTTCCCAAGAAGAGGCTTTGGCTCTTTTTTCTCTCACAACTCACACCTGATCTTTTCTCACATCAGCTTCTTAGCATCCTACCATCAGTCTCCTCCTCACTCTGGCATATTTTACCTCTAGACTATACCACTGAAGTAGCCTCCTTACTGGTCTACTTCTTACAGTCACATCTTCCTCAACTTTTTTCTTTACATACTTGTGCCAGATTAAGTTTTCTTTTTAAAAAGTTCTAATTAACTTAATGTCCTGTGTATTAGTCTGTTCTCACACTGCTAATAAAGACATACCTGAGACTGGTTAATTTATAGAGGAAAGAGGTTTAATTGACTCACAATTCCACATGGCTGGAGAGGCCTCGCAATCATGGCGGAAGGTGATGGCGGAGCAAAGTCAAGATTGTTGGAAGTATAAGGAAAGTGTCTTACACGGCGGCAGGCAAGAGAGCTTGTGCAGGGAACTCCCATTTATAGAACCATCAGATCTTGTGAGACTTATTCACTACCACGAGAACAGTGTGGGGGAAACAGCCCCCATGATTCAATTATCTCCACCTGGCCCTGCCTTTGACATGTGGGGATTATTACAATTGAGATTTGAGTGGGGACACAGCCAAACCATATCAACCTGCTCATAAATCTTCAATGAATTTAGATTGCTTAGAGAATAAAATTAAAATTCCTTTAATTCGTTGTTAATACTCTTTAAATCAGCCTCAACTTGCCTTTCTGACCATAATTTCCTTTCCTAGTCTGAATGTTTAAGCCCTTATACATTTGTGGTGCATTCTATGTGCATAAGATGTCTTTATATCATTTACCCTGATACCTGCTGCACAGTCATTCAAATCATACCAATTCCTCAAGGCCTATGTTGAAAGTCATTCATTTACTTTTGCTTCATCCCATCAGCCAGAAAATGTTATCTCCCTCCTATCAACTCTCCATAGTAGTTCTATTTTATCTGTACCTGTCATATGTAATATTTTCTTACACAGTGATTCCTGAAAGTATTTTATCTTGCTGTTTATTTTTATACTACATTACTATGTGCTTTGAGCCTTCTTTTTCCTTGAATCTTCATTGTGCTGTGGCTTCCACAAGATGGAGATGTTAGTATCGAATGAATGACTCGGTGAATGAACTGATTATTACCCTAATAGACGATAGAGAGTATGAAGGTAGTTCAATACCTTGTGATTTATGCAACATTGAAATAAAAACCAGGGAATGGTAGATTCGGGCCTTCAACGGTATTGCATAACCTATTACATCAATGTTGCTACAGCTTACTCATGGAAAAAGAGGTAAATATTAGCACAATATACTCACCTCATAATACATCAAGACACAGTAGTAGCACTTCAAGTCAACCAGGGACAAGGGAAGTTCCTGCTCGTCCATTGCACTGAATAGATGATGTGTGGTATGGGGCTGACGTGGCCAATTGAGAAGCAGTGTAGACTTCTCTATTCTAATTCATTACATTAGACATTAACTAAATCATGGGTTTTGCCATATCTTTATAGTGTCAAAGATTTGTCTATTTGCAAAGTTCCAGATGATAGAGGGACAAGAAAGTATACTGTTCATACTTAATATTATCTATGAACTATAACTGAGTTCAATGATAAAGAAGCTTTCGTTACTGGAGGAAGTAAAAACTTCCCCACCATGGTATATTAGTACATTCGTGCATTTTTTACAGAACACTTGCTTTATTTTGATTCTTTTGTAAAATGTGAAGAAAAAACAATCTGTACAACCTATTTTTTTTCCTAGGGTCATTCATTGTCCAGTTGTGTAATCTTGGGTAAGTTATTTCACTTCTTTGGGCTTCTTTTTCCCTACTAGTAAAGTGAAGGGGCTCAACTAGGTGATATCTGAGACCCTTTCCACCTCTGAACATCTAGATTCCATGTCACCCTATGTAGACAAGGAAGGACAACATCTCAGATAGACATTCTAAACCCACCGCCGTAAAGCCTACCTTATGCCCTGTGGCTGCCACTGGAAGTTTTTTTGTTGGAAGATCTTTTTGGACATCTCCCTCCTTACCCAAAACTGAACCCTCATTGTTCAGTGGCTTATACAGACTATGTGTGCTGGGAGGGCCCCAAATCAACATGCTGGGGAATTCGATTTTCTTAGAAGCCACTGAGCTATCAAGGAATTTCTTAATATGAAAAATATGCTATTTTCTATTTAGAAATCCTTTGGAGTTCAGTGTTCTGGCAGCAAAGTAGATACCATGTCCTGGTCAGAAGCATGAATTAATGAATTCATGAAGCCCACCTTTTTTCAATGATTCTGTCAGCATCAGTCATGTGTTTTCAGTGAATTTTTATATAATCTTTCTTTCTACGTTTATTTTCACAATAGTGCAATTTCAGTGACTTTTCTGAGAGCCATGATTAAATCATCTTCATTATAGTAGTCATCAGACCAGGGCAACCCTTTTTGCAAGTACCCGTTCTCCCCAGATTGCATTAGCTTATTTTCCTTATACTTCCACCAATCTTGATTGTGTGTGCCACCAGAGTCAGCTTTCTATCATACTTCCTTGCACAAAAATGTTAGTGGCTAAATTATAATAATGGTATATCTAGTGCTGAAAGGATCATAGAAATAATTTAGGTAAATCCCTTCATTTTACAGTCAAGAAAACTGAGGACTGGGAGATTTAGTAGCTTCAGGTAAATGTATTAGCCTACGTTTCCCAGAAAATATTATAGAACCTGAGGCATGGCTTAAATACTAATGCTTTATTGGGAAGGAAAACCCTGCTTAGTAAGAATTTTTAAAATGGTAATTGAGGGAAGCAAAGAGAGAAAGCAAATGCATTATCAAGCTGACCACTGATTCCCAGAAAGCTGGCCACTCAGCAATACGTATGTTCAGTCTAGTAAGAGAATTCCAGACATTTGTACCATGCCTCAAAATAGTATGTCAGAGCAGGGAAGAGAGGATTTACTGCTGGATCCAACATGTTTCTCTTTCTATCACTCCTTGAGGTTTACCATGAAGGGAGTTCACACTCTCCAACACCTCCAGGTTATGTCACCTGGCCACTTCGGCATCTTCTGGGAAAGAGGAATCCCATGCACTGTGACGTGTTGCCTAGAAGTATTGGTAGGAGCCAGAGGCTCTGGATGTGGAACTGGAAGCCACAGGGAACAGAAACACTAGAGCCCAAATGGAGTTTGTTTCTATTTTAACTGCCAAAGCAGAACAAGTAGCTGAGGATTTGGGAGACAGGGAAGCCCAAGAACAAACTGAAGAGGGCTCCAATATTGCCAAATAGCTTCATAGTAGCAATGTCTACTATCCTGAAACAAATTTAATACTCAGAAGAACAATCAAGTTTTTCAGCATCTTTCAAGATTCTCTGTATTCTTATTTAGTTAGCTTATTGCAGCTACACTGCTTTATGTGAATTAACGTCACCTGCCTGAAAACAACTCAACCATAAGGATTGAGAACTAAGAACACTTGTGTCAACATGACGACTATTTGTTCTGGAAAAATGCTTGTCCAATTTTTTTCAAGTCTCTGTTTACATTAGAAAAATAAACCAAAATTTTTTTTAAAGTCTCTGTTTACATTAGAAAATTCTTGCAAACCCATCTGTCTAGGAAAAGTTTGCTCATCTGGGCAAACAGCTTACTTATAAAACAACAATTTATCAACATTCTATTCAAGCCCATCCCTCAATGGACCCACCAAACCTAAAATGCTCTGTCACAAACTACCCAATTTCTGTCTTCCACCTTGAAGGCTCTACTTTAAATCCTGGTGCGTAGATCACTGTCCTTTGAGACAAACATTTTATTGACTCTGTTGCCCCCCAAACCTATCAAGAGATAAGCACTTATATGTTTCATAGCAATTCAGGTATAAATGCCCAATTAATCCACAGAAACAAAGAAATCATTGCCTGAACCTCTAAATAAGGTCAGAAAAGACCCTAGTTGAAAGGAATAGGATCAACTCCCATTCAATTCTAAAAATTCAAAATTCCACAGAAAAGAAAATTAAAAGAAAATATATCTAATTAGAATTATATGACTATCACCCCAATTTTGTTGTGCATATTCTCCTATTTTATTGTATAAACTCATATTTTACTTAAATTTTCTATTTATAAAACAGTGTGAAAATTTTCCCCAAAAGTAGACTGAAGTGAAAGTCAGTCAATTCAATAAAAGCTTCAGGCTCTGAATTATTTCTTCATAGCTGCAGGTTGATTTATCACAGACATTTAGTCATGGGTGATCATTGTGGAACTAGTAGAAGAACTCTCTCTACTGGTCTTCAGCCATACCTCCTAAAGAATTTTTCAAACTACAGTGTTAGGAAACACCTTTTCTCTTGCAACTCTTCCTTGTCCACTGAAAGTCACATGTGTTAGTATAACACCAAAAATATAATTTTAAAATTGCTACCTAAGGTGGGGCCCTTAAAAAACATAATTTTATTTGGGAGGCCAAGGTGGGTGGATCACGAGGTCAGGAGTTCAAGACCAGCCTGGCCAAGATGGTGAAACCCCATCTCTACTAAAAATACAAAACATTAGTCGAGCGTAGTGGTGGGCGCATTGTAATCTTAGCTACTCGGGAGGCTGAGGCAGAGAACTGCTTGAACCCAGGAGGCGGAGGTTGCGGTGAGCCAAGATCGCGCCATTCACTCCAGCCTTGGTGACAGAGCAAGACTCTGTCTCAAAAAAATAAATAAATAAAAATAAAAAACCATAATTTTAAAATTGCTACCTAAGGTGGGGGTTGTGGTGGGTGAGCTCAGGAGAATGTGGTGTACCAAGAGACAGCTCTGTTTCTTTGTTGAATCTTTCCTTTTCAGGTCTCCTTCCCTGTTATTCTGAGAAAAGCTCAGAATAAAATTTAAAACCATAACAATAAAAGATTTATTAAAACTCTTCATTATTTATACTTGTAAAATCATGTAGCTTAGTAATATGCTAAATATTAAAGAAATGGCTCTGAGACAAATGCAGCATTGATTCAGACATGGCAGAAAACTGCAAGGAGTCTAAGAAGGATGTGTGGGACGAGTGGGTGGAGGTGGAACTTGGCTTGAATAATAGTTACAGTCAGGTCAGGGTGGGAAGGCCGTGAAGTCAGTCACATGGAATAGCTAAGTAAAGACAGGAGTGTGAGCTTGATCTCAGTCAGTTAGAGAAGCTAAATAAATAGATCCATAAACCCTCAATAACCCATGAGATTAAAATGTTATGTAAGATAAATATTCCTAATAGCAACAAAAATACATGAAATTCCTATGTACAAACTCAACTAGAAATGAGCATGAAGAAATGAGCAGAATTACATGAATAAATTCATGAAGAAAAGTATTGATCTTTATTAAAGGACATAAAAGAAGACTCAATTAAAACAGACAGTGAGAGAAAAATTGAGAGAGACTAACTTCCTGTATTGAAATAATTTAACATTATAGGGATAAGTTTCACTAAATTCATCTATAAACATAAGGCCAATGAATATGATATTACCAAAAGTATTTTTATGGGAATTAAAAGCTGATTTGGAAAAGAATAATTAGCTTTCCCTTGCTAATTCTCTATTAAATATCAAACCACACCATAAAACTAGAATAATTTTTTAAAGTGCGGCATTGATGCATAATCTACAAATTTCACAGTGGAACAATTCAGCATGAAAAAGAAAGATATATATGAAAATATAATATGAAAATATTATTTATGACTAAGGTACAATTTAAAATCAGTAGAAAATGACGGACTATTTAAGGAATAGTATGGGTACAATTGGCTATCCATTTAGAGAAAAGGTATCAGATATCTATGTCATACAAGACACAAAAATAAATCTAAATAGATTAAGTAACTAAAAACTTAAAAATGAATACAAAGAAACTATAATGGATTATCTTTATAATCTAAAGAGTTTTTCTAAGCAATACACTAAACATAGAAACTATAAGATTGATAAATAAGAATTTTAAATACATACAAATCTAAATGAAAACTATAAATCAGAGCAAAGATTGATCTCCATAATTAATACAGAACAAATTAAATCAAATTAAAGAAAGTAAAAACAGGTCACCTAATAGAAAAATGGTCAAATTACATGAACAGCAAATTTTCAAAAGAGGAGGTAGTAAGATAAAAGATGCTCAACCTCATTACAAATCTGGGCCATGCTAACTGAAATGAACTAAAATCATGTTTTGTTTATCACATTGTCCAAAATTCAAAAGATTAATTACATTGTTAAGTAGCAAGAGAGTGGGGATACTCACTCTCGTACTTTATTTGTGGCACCCTAGTGACATTCCAGAAGGTTTCTCCTGTTTCCTCCCCACCCCTCCCCACTATGGGAGGTAATCATCATCCTGACACCTACAATTAATATTATTTTTGCGTATTTTGTTATTTTATATAAAAGGAATCATGTACTGTAATTTTTTTGTACCTGGCTCCTTTGCTCAATATTATGATTTTGAGTCACTATTATTGCAGTTTTAGATTTTTCAGTCTCATTGCTTTCTACTAGATGTGCATACCAGAATGTATTGTCCACTCTATTATTGATGGTCCTTTGGGTAGAGCTGCACTGATCATTCTCCCACGTCTTTTGGTGAGTGAACATAGGTGTACATTTATGCTAGGGAAACACCCAGAAGTGGACCTACTGGCTATAAGCTTTTCATGTATTCTTCTTGAGAAAGATGTTGCCAAGCATTTTTCAAAAATGGTGTTTATCAATTTCCACTTCAACTTGTGGTGGATGGAGTTCAGTTTACTCTATATTCTTGCTGACACTTGGTATCATCTGCCTTTTTCCTTTGCCCATTTTGGTGGTTACTTGATGGCATCTTGTGTTTTTTTTCTTTTTTTTTTGAGACGGAGTCTTGCTCTGTTGCCCAGGCTGGACTGCAGTGGCCGGATCTCAGCTCACTGCAAGCTCCGCCTCCCGGGTTTACGCCATTCTCCTGCCTCAGCCTCCCGAGCAGCTGGGACTACAGGCGCCCGCCACCTCGCCCGGCTAGATTTTTGTATTTTTTAGTAGAGACGGGGTTTCACCGTGTTAGCCAGGATGGTCTCGATCTCCTGACCTCATGATCCGCCCGTCTCGGCCTCCCAAAGTGCTGGGATTACAGGCTTGAGCCACCGCGCCCGGCCGGCATCTTGTGGTTTAACTTGCATTTAAAAAAAATAACTAATGAAGTTGAACACCTTTTTACAGATTTAAAGGACACTTAAACATCCTCTTTTATGAAGTATCTGTTCAAGTCTTTTGTTCCTGTTTCTATCAGGGTATTTTGGTTTATATTTTTTCAAATATATATAGATATAAAATATATAGATATATATTACATATTGTATATATTGTATATCTATATAGATAATATAGATATATATTGTATATCTATGTATACATATATAGTATACCTATGTATATTATTATATTGATTATAATATATCAACATATACATATATACATATATATATATATATAAAATCTGCTTTCATTTTGTGGGTTGCTTTTCCTAACTTTTTAAAGATATTGTTTGAAGAAGTTTTTTATTTTAATGTAATTCATTTATCATTTTTTTCTTTCATGCTTAATGCTTCTGGTGCCCTGATTAAGAAACCTGTCTGCTCCAAGGTGACAAAGATGTTCTGTGATGTTTTGTCTTACTTATCTCATCTTTGAAAAGCAATACAAATATAAAAGATTAGTAAAATGTCAGATGTAGTAAAATGGTGAAAACACCAGAAAATTAGAACATTAACCATCTATAAAATTTCATCAGGAAAGTCAGTGCTTTCTTATGACATGATATTACCAGAGGAGATTTATCACTCCCAGTTAAAATTATGAAGCTTAATTCCACTTCAACATTTATAAATGAAATGCATCATTGCTTGACTGTAAGACTAATAACTACAGTGAGTAGGCATACACAGAAGGCGTAGGTGAATGCATTGGAAAAATAATACCTTAGAGTATCTTCAGATTAGCGTTCATTATCCTGACAACTAAAGAGAAAGACATGCTCATCACTGTATGGAATACAAAAATAGGACTTAAAAGATACAATCTGCCTTCAGTGTTAAATTGAAAATGGTTATTGGATTTAGCCAGCACAAACTGGAAAGCTCATTCTCTATCTTACTTTAAACGCTCTTTATTTTCTATCTTTAAAAAATAAATGTCCTCTTCCTCATTTTCTTGGATTAGCACAAGGAATATGCTAAAGATGAACTTTACTGAATGAAATAAAGGTTTTTTTTTCTTGTTCTCTTCGTTCTTTTCTTCCTAATGCTGGGTGATATTTTTGTTTAGAGTTTCACAGATTTACAGAGCTCAAAGAGATTGTAAAATTTTACCCTATCCATCCTCAAAAACATCTAAGCCATATGAAAACCAACCCTGTCTGTATGACAATTTGCCAAGACTTCAACTATAGGGAACACAATCATCTGGTTCTTTTTTTATTTTGATTAAATAAAATGTGAAGACTATAAACAGTACTTAAAAATCACTGAAGTAAACTAGGAAAATTGATTCATTCTATGTCTGTTTTTTAAAATAATTATTTTTACTACTCAATGTATTAAATTATGATTGTAAAGTATTACAAGATTAAATATGTTTTAGTGTCTTAATGAAGAAAGTGGGTTGCATTATTCTCCTAATGGTTTGGAAAGAAATTATATTGAGTTGCTTGATTTCCTATGTATAATGTTTCTTGTATTTATCTTCCTTTTTTTGAAAAAAAAAATCCACTTTTATACTTATTTGTCATTGAAATAGCTCCTAACTATTCTTTCCTTTAGTCTCCTAAACCTCCAATCTACCCTATGTATTTTCAACTTCCTCTTAAAGTACCCATTTTTATGTTGTTTCGTTTTGCTCATTAACCATCAATGGCTCCCCATTATTGGGGAGCTAAAACTTTAAATGTCACAATCTAGCATCTAAGATCTTTTAAAAAATGGTGTGAACCTACTTTCCTATCCAATGCTTATAGCATTCCTTTACACAAAACTTAATGACTACTGGTCTTCAAACATCACAAACATAAATATTCCCTCTTTGCACCTGTATTCAAATAATTTCCTCTCTGTCTTAAATACTCTGCTTTTAAGGGGAGACTTGTCACCTTTTCTCTAAGTAAAATAATAGATCTGGTGGAATTTCACCTGAGGGAGGTCTTGGTCCTGGAGTAAGCTCCAACAATGGATTAGAAGGCCACCTGGGGTTGCTGGAAAGGTAGTCTGAACCTATAGGGATTTAGTTGTAGACAAATGGGCAAATTCTTGTTCTTTCTCTGAAGCCTATTTATGAGAATGTATGTTGGTTCTGAAGCCCAAGATAATCCAAATTCAAGAAGTTTCTTGCCTTTAGATAAAGGCCAGAAAACAGTGAGGGAAATATCCAGATAAAGGCCAGAAAACAGTGAGGGAAATATTTAAATACGCTTTCACCATTATTCTTAAAAGAGAAGATTATTTGTCTTCTGTTGTCTACAATTTACTTCTCATTGTGATGAAAAGAACTATGGTACTTTCTGGCCAGAGTGTGTAAGGAAGGATCCCTAATTTGGGCAGATACTAAAACTCCAATAAATTAATATATAAATGTTGAGTAAATGTATAAGATATTCTGTCACCCTCACCATGATTAAATATTGGAAAAGATTCCATATATGCAAAGATATTTGACCCAATGTATAATTTAAAAACAAGCAAGGAAACTAAGGTATGGAGTCAATCAATGACAGTTTTAACCTAGTTTCTTTGTTTGTATTTGTCCTAAATTCAGCACTTTTCATTTGCTACAGCACAAATATGCAAAAATGGGAGGTATTTATGTTTATATTTAAAACCAGTATTTTATTTTTCTTGTGTAAAATGTTTCTCTTAGCAGATCTATATTTTAAGCAAATCTAAAATGACTTCCAAAGGAAATCTCTGTATGATTCTTTATGAAACTTGAAACTACTTTCTATTGGACTAAGAGGTTTGAAAGCTAACAGTTTCTGAAATTACATGATTAGAAGTCATCGAAATGAGTTTCTGAAGCAATCTGAGAGAATTTTTAGAGATCAGAGAGAGAATTAGAGGCAGGTTTTTTTTTTTTTTTTGTATTTCCTATATTTCTTCTTGTTTCTTTCATTTTGATATTGAGTCACCAGGCTTGCTCACATCCTGAATTAATTTCTTTTCATCTCTCTTCTATGTTGAAGCTATCCATATAATTGTTAGTATGTCATTCTTCATCTACATTTTGTAGACAACTGAACTGAGGATGAATGACTCGGTTTGGGACCAAGTTGTTAGCCTGGGTATACTCTGAGCTCTCAGCTAGAAAAGGACTAACCGTTGTAAGATGTTGTAATTACAACTTACAGCCCCTGATTCTGCAGCACATTGCTTGGCTACTAAGTCATCCTCCTTGTACTGTAATCTATACTTTCCCTTCTGGGCTATTTCTCTTCTCACAAAAGCTATCATCTGCATACACCTCATTGTAACTCTTGTCTTCTCTATGTACGAAATGAATAATTCTGACCACAATTTTATTTCCTAAGAAAACAAAAATAATCCATGAAGAAAAGTGCCTATTCAATTTTTAACCCTTCATTTTTAAAATGACATGTCTGTTGTATCTTTAATATTTGTGCAATGCTGCAAAATGTTCTCCATAAAATGGTGCATATACAGGTTTGGGCTCATGCTTGTGAGTAAAGCTTTAAATTAAATGATTATCAATGCTTTTGGAATACATGCATAGCACATTGACCATCTGTCTTCTAGACTGCATTTTTCAGTAACTGACTCATGAAAAGCAATTCTTCTCAAATTCAGCAATATGTGTAAATAATATTTAATAATATTTTTATTTCTGAAAATGTTAAATACTAAAATATCTTATGGTCTTTTTGTTCCCCTTTATATGATGACTGATGAATTTCAAAAATAATTTTATGTAATAATATTGTGTTGAATGGAAAACAGACTGTCCCTGTCATTTAGAAGACTAAAATCTAAATGCAAAAATAAGATTTAAAGAAATTACATGAAACTGCACATCACTGTCACTATAATAGTAAGTACATAATAGTATGATTCAGATCCTCAATAGTGTGAGGAAATCAAGACTAGGAACAGATTCCATAAAGTTCAACTAATCCAGTAGGACTTCAGAGAGCAGAGAAATATAAAATTTTATTTGAATAAAATGTAAGATGAATAATGTCAGAAGGTGATGACAGTGGTGGGAAGAAAGTTTTTACACAGTAGAACAACAGAGAAATAAATGAAGAATGAACAGAGATGGTAAAGAAGTGTGTTATGTGATTTGAAAGTTGTATACTGGGATGATGAGTCAGATAACAACAGTTGATGGAGAACTTTAATTACCAGGCAGATTAAAAATTTAAATTAATCAAATAAGAAGGTAAAGTTTAACATAAATTAATAGGAAAAATACAGGAGCTATTACATGATAAAAGTGAACATAATTTTTGCATGGGCATTTTGATTGGTATATAGAACTGAGTAGTGGAAGATGTTTTCTAATCATCTTAATGATCTGGAGACATGGATTGTTTCTATGATAGGATGAGCATAAAGAACAGATTTTGGCATTTTATAAAGTAGTAATAAAAATAAACTTAGAATATACTACCAAAGAATTTAAGAAATGAGAATGAATTCTATCTTAAACCTTAATTAAATTTACTATACTAGGTCTGTATTCTTTTTTCTTTTTTTTTTTTCCCAGACAAAGTGTCACTCTGTTGCCCAGGCTAGAGTGCAGTGGCTCACTGCAACCTCTCCCTCCCGGGTTCAATCAATTCTCGTGCTTCAACTTTCCAAGTAGCTGGGATTACAGGTGAGCACCACCACACTAGTTTTTGTATTTTTAGTAGAGACAGGGTTTCACCATGTTGGCCAGGCTGGTCTTGAACTCCTGACCACAAGTGATGCGCCCACCTGAGCCTCCTAAATTTCTAGGATTACAGGCGTGAGCCACCATGCCTGGCCAGAATTCTTTAGTTTGTACTATAATATTATTTGGGTGAAAGTTTTCTGAAGTTGTTTGCATCCAGCTGTACAATGATAAATAATAGGAATTTATTTATTAGGAATGCAAAACTTGGAAGAATAGGAATGCAAAACTTGGAAGAAGTTTGATTGATAGCCATAAATTATTGACCACTATTTGGTTTAATATTGTGGCTAGATAGTTGCTACTCACCACATATCTCATCTGCTGCCCGACATTCTGCAATTCCCATGTAATTAGTTTACAGTCACATGACTATTTCTGGCCAATGAACTGTGAACAATAATATGTGATGTGCATCACTTCTAGGTCAAGACAGTTAAGTGTACGTGTTCTCCTTTCATTCTTCCTTTCCCCTTGCTGCAGTGACTTTGGGAGCTGTACGCTGAAATAGGGACATTGCAAGGTGAAGAAATTATGGATCTCCAAGTCACTAGATGGAAGAGAGCACTTCAAAAACTTTATAAGGAAGAAGTAAGCTCTTCTTGTGCTAAGCCAGGAGTTGGCAAACTATGACCCATGAGCCAAATATGGCATACTTTGTATGGTTTGCATGCTAAGAATGGTTTTTAAATTTTTACACAGTTGGGGAAAGAAAAGCCAAAGAATAATATACCGTGATATGTGAAGTTATGTGAAATTCAACCTCAATGTCCACAAATAAACTTTTTTTTTTTTGAGATAGTGTCACCCAGGCTGGAGTGCAGTGGTATGATCTCAGCTTACTGCAACCTCCACTCCTGAGTTCAACCAATTCTCCTACCTCAGCCTCCCAAGTAGCTGGGATTATAGGTATGCACCACCATGCCCAGCTATTTTTTGTATTTTTAGTAAATATAGGGTTTCACCGGGTTGGCCAGGACGGTCTCGAACTCCTGACCTCGAATGATTCACCTGCCTCGGCCTCCCAAAGTGCTGAGATTACAGGCATGAGCTACCGCACCTGGCCCCACGAATAAATTTTTGTTGAAACACAGATGCTCTCATTTGCTTATGCATTGGCTGCTTTTGTGCTGCAAGAAAACTTGAGTATTTGTGACAAAGACTATCTGGACCACAAACCCTAAAATGTTTACTATCTGGCTCTTCATAGAAATCTTGTGGGGTCAATGCCCCCCATCTCCTAGGCACACACGGGATGGGTCCCTATCATCATGCCCTAGCATCATATTTCTACTAGTTGATTCCCCCCTCCCTAAGATAGCTGGTTAGACAAGAGTTGAAAACTGACCCAGAATGAACAAATACAATTATCTATTTATGGATATTGGAGTAAAACTTGGAATTGAGGAGATTATAAAGATATGTCAGGTGTTTATAACTGCTGAAAGTGAGACCAAGATTATTTGGGAGCTAAGTTCAGTTGTTGTTCCACATGGGTTCAGAGGAGCAGAGATGAGAGTCACAGAATTACAAGAAGGAAAGTGTGAGAGAAGAATTCTTGGTCCCTTGATAGCTCTTCCATTCTTGGTTACAGGTATGGCATATTTCCTTTGCTCACATAAAATATCCCTTTATCTTTATTTTCAATACTCTTTAATTAATTGACTAATTTACCTACTCGAGCTGGTGTGTATGCATTTCTTATACTTTGAGGGGAAAAAAGCATTCACAGATACTGATTTCAAAAACTTGTAATTAAAATTTCCAGAAAGCTTTCATAGATAGTTAGAGATAGATAGGTAGGTAGATAGATAGATAGATAGATAGATAGATAGATAGATAGATAGATATAGATAGACAGACAGACAGACTGATAGAGTCTTGCCCTGTCACCCAGGCTGGAGTGCAATGGCATGATCTCGGCTCATTGCAACCTCTGCCTCCTGGGTTCAAGCGATTCTCCTGTGTAAGCCCCCCGAGTAGCTGGGATTACAGTCGTGCGCCACCACGCCTGGCTTATGTTTTCTATCTTTAGTAGAGATGGAGTTTCACCATGTTGGCCAGGCTGGTTTCGAACTCCTGACTTCGTGATCTGCCCGCCTCGGCCTCCCAAAGTGCTGGAATTACAGGCATGAGCCACCGCACTTGGCCCTTTCATCAATATTTAATAGAGGAAAACTCTAGTGGAAAAGAGGCAATCTATCACAGAGACAACAACATCCTAGAGATAGTCTAGAGCCTCTTGCAAAGTTTCTAATACATTCTGCAAGGTTCAAGGTAATGTTTATAAGTAAGTTTTATATATATTTCCTTGTATAGTTTGACATATTAACTACAGAGGTTTCTTACATGTAATAAAAGAGGCATTTGAGCCCCAAATCCATTACTTACTTGCTATATGACTTTATAGAGTAACTTAGGCAGGTAAATTGCTAGGCTCACTTTTAACCTTAATTAATGAGAGCAATGATCCATAAGCCTAATAGCAGAATTTCTTAACTTGAAATTCATGGATGAAATTCAGCAAGTCCTCAAATCTCCTGAATATTGTAAACAATATTTTCTATGTGTACATATTTTCATTTTTTCTGTAGAAGACACATAGCTTTCATCAGATTCTCGAAGGTATCCATGACCCAAAACAGGGTTAAAATACATTAATGTCAATAATAGTTACAAAGATTAATGAAAAATGTACGAAAAGTTATTAGCACAGTACACAGAACACTCCATGCATGTTTGTTCATTTCCCTTTCTCTCTCTCTTTTTTTTTTTTTTTTTTTTTTTTGACACAGAATCTCTCTCTGTTGCCCAGGCTGGAGTGCAGTGGCGCGATCTGGGCTCACGGCTACTTCCGCCTCACGGGTCCACGCCATTCTCCTGCCTCAGCCTCCCGAGTAGCTGGGACTACAGGAGCCCGCCACCACGCCCGGTTAATTTTTTATATTTTAGTTTCACTGTGTTGCCCAGGCTGGTCTCAAACGCCTGAGCTCAGGCATTCTGCCTGCCTTGGCCTCTCAAAGTGCTGGGATTACAGGTATGAGCCACCGCGCCCAGCCTCCTTTCCCTTTTATCACTTATTCAAACTTCCCACCTATTGGAGCCTTATTCTCCCAATTATGTTACAATCCTCTCGAGGGGAGGGCAGAGGATACCTTGTATTTCTTTGTACAGCTCCCATTGTGATAAAGTACAGTAGAATACTATCAAGTATTTATTGAATAGATTGCAAATGCAGTGATCCCGGGTATGTGTATGTGTGTGTATTACTTGATATTGAAAATATCAAATGGTCCTTTTCCTTCTTTTTATTTTATTTTTTTTCTTTTGGCTTTTTAGACATGGAATAAAATGTGGGTAAATGTGAAAAGAAATGTTTCAGCAACTAGATCTCTTTTGATTCTTATCCATAATTGCATTCTCCTTTAAAACCTTAGGGATCTTCCTGTCCAGTAATTTTGCTCAGAAATTCTGCTGCTGCCCTGTTCTGAGGAAATTCCTTTGCCACGTCAGGACCGCTGACCTGCTGCCTTCCTGGCTTAGACCTTTCCTGCTACTGCATCCCTCTTTGGTTGCTATGCAACCAGTCCCGGGAGGCGGTTTTACTGTGCGTGTGCTTTCCCTCAGATGGATGATTTGTTTTACTGTTTTTTATTTGTTTTCTACAATTTGAATCTCATTTTTTTCCAACATTCTCAACTGTAGCCCTGAATCTTGAGTTTTGATAAACTATTTTGAGTTTTGATAAACTATAGTATACAATGCCTTATATTTTTAAGCTTGATTTCTATCTGATTTCTTCTTTAGGAAGCCTTCTTTTTTGATGTCTCCCAGGATTTTTTTTTTTAAATTATTAAATGTTGGAATGAGTCTCATGGGCAACCAGTTAAGATTTCTCAATCTTACATTTTTTCACTATGCTATGTTCATTTTTGACCTGATTATTTAATTGTAGATTTCATTATAAGCACTGAAACAAGTACATTTAAGAATCACACATAATTTATTGACTTTTCCTCTAGATTTTACATCATATTCTGGAATTTTTCCACACTTAAGTCAAAAACTCAATGACAAAATTGCATTCATTAGTAACTCTTTTTCCTTCAAACATTCATAAAACTAGCTACAAGCTGTGTGTGGTCATTTGAGAGACTGCACTAAACAATTAAATATGTTAAAAGCTAAAATTATTTGTATTCCCTCCAATGAATTACCATTAAAACCTAATTAAATGTAATACATTGATTTATTTAAACATGTAGTTTCCTTTCTAAATATGTTAAAATAAACCCCTTATTATTTAACAAAAATCTGAAAAAATCTGAGAAAGAAAAATTTAAATATCCAGCATTGTGATTTGGACTATCCTATGCTAGCATTAAATCAAACAACAAAAAATAGATCGCTTCTAACCTACCAAACTGCCAGTTTTTGAAAGGGTAATAACTAGTGTCCATACGACATGATGAAATGTTTGTTTTGTACTTTTCGAAGCTTGATAAACCAGTATAGGCTTTCTGGGAGTAATTGTGATACCAAGAGTCTGAAATCATAGTTTCATTTTACTTCCCAACTTTTTGACCCAGCAAATTGACTTCCAGATGTCCATCCTAAGAAAATAAATGAAATTCAGGCAAATTATTAAGCTTAAGAATGATCATTATATGGTTGTGATAATGAAGTCTGTAATGACAAATTACATCATCCTAGCCAAGCTTCCATCCGTTCATGTTCCCCTTCCACCACCCCACGGGGGTGCACATGATCTAAGCCTGGCTTCTTGGAGTTTCTCTCGCAAGTTATTTGAGTTTTGAAAGCATGCACAACACACAGGGATGAATGATGAGTGAAGCCAGTCTTCTGACAGCAATGTGCCAGAGAGAAATTCCAGTGAGCTCTTTCTACTGTGATTCCTACAGCTGCCCTGGTTCCTGTCTTTCCCAAGACTTAAGCACGTAGTTCTTAGTTTTTACAGTTTTTCTAGTGATCCAGTCTTCTTATTTATTTATTTTGGTGTTAATTTAATAGAATCAATTTATTTGTCTGAAAAAAATTTTAATGGATCCAGAAATTAGGACCATAATGTGCATTATAAGCACACTCCCTTAGGGAATTCTGGAATGTTTGGGATGAGTTACAGAATCACAATGGGGTCAAAGGCAGAGAAACTTTGGCTATAACCGAGGAAAGAAAAATAACATCCTTAGGTGAGCAGTGGAGAAACTGTTAACCGTGTTACCTACCATCCATCTCTTGAGACCATGTACCACCCCAAGAGGGAGTTCTGGGAAGGTCAACCAATTTCAAAGTCACTATGAATATCAAGACCAGAGGGCGGAAACAAAACAAGACATTCTAATCTCAAAATTATTACTTTAAGACAGCACACAATAAAACTCAAGATCACTATGTGCCCAGGTGCCAGAATTTCTCTCTGCTTAGCTAAGAACATTGAAAAACAGAGTTAGATTTCACTTTAGAGATTGGTCTGTAATTCAAAGGCTCTGAGTTATAGCTTCACTTGAAAGAACAAGCTTGCCAGATCTCCCATGTGAGGATTAGAGAATGATGCAGAAAGGTTGAGATCTCAGTTAGGGGTTTCTAAAAACTAGGACATGCCAGTAATACTCTGTCTCTGTAACATGTAATACTCAGTAAGTTTGAAATGTAGAACTATGAATCTTTGACTACAAATAACAAGTTATTATAAAACAGAAGTTAACATTAAATAAACCTGGAAGAGATACATAAAGAGTTATGGTACTATAGTGAGATTAATCATCAACCCTGAAAGAGAACTTAGAAGTGGGGGAGAGCATGAAAGTTGAATGTGAAATAATGAATAAAAATGTTAATATATGGAGAAGGAGAGGGGAGATTATATATATATATATATATATATGATTTTAATAAAATTTAGACAATAAAATTTATACTTCAAATTGATCAGTGGAACACAACTGAGGACCAAGAAATAGGCCTAGTCAACTATGCTCAGGTTATTTTTCACAAAGGTAGAAAATCAATTCAAAGGTACTAACGCAATTTAATATCCATAGGCAAAATTGGACCTTGACCTAACTCTCATATTTTATACAAAATTAAATCAAAATGAATCATAGAATTACATATAAAATGTAAAATTATAAAATCTTTAGAAAAATATAAAATCTTTGGGATATAAGACTAGACAGAGTTTTTAGACATGACACCAAAAAATATGATCTATAAAAGGGAAAATTGATACATTTTCTTCAAAAAAAAGTTCTTGTTTTTGAGATGGAGTTTCGCTCTTGTCGTCCAGGCTAGAATGTAATGGTGCTATTTTGGCTCACTACAACCTCCCCATCCTGGGTTCAAGCAATTCTCCTACCTCAGCCTCCCAAGTCACTGGGATTACGGGTGCCCACCACCATGCCCAGCTAATTTTTGTAATTTTTTAGTAGAGACGGGGTTTCATCATGTTGGCCAGGCTGGTCCCAAACTCCTGACCTCAGGTTGATCCGCCTGCCTTGGCCTCCCGAAGTGCTTGGATTACAGACATGAGCCACTGCACCTGGCCCAGAATTTTTAAAATTTGCTCCATGAAAGCTCATATGAAGAGTATGCAAAGATAAGTTTTAGCCATAAGAAAATAATTGCAAACCACATATACAACAAAGGCCTGGTATCAGGAATATATGAGAAATTCTCAAAAGTCATAGTAAAACTCCCAAATAATCATTGCAATGAGAAAATGGACAAAAGACACAGCAGACATTTCATTGAAAAGATTAATAAGTATATAGCAAATAAGTATACGAAAAGATGTTCGACAGCATTAACTACTGGGGAAATGTAATTAAAACTAGAACAAGGAATTACTACATACCTATCAGAATAGCTAAAATGAAAAACAATGACAACATCAAATGCTGGCATGGATGCAGAGAAACTCAGATATTGTAGGTAGGAACTTAAAATGATACAACACTCTTGAAAACAGTTTAGAAAATTGCTAAAAAACTACATATACCCTGTGACCCAGCAATTACAATCCTCAGCATTAATTCCAAAGTAATGAAAACTTGAGTTTATACATAAACTTGTCTATGAATATTTGTAGCAACTTTCTTTGTAATAGCAAAACCTTTCCACATGTCCTTCTAAAGGTAAGTTGTTAAACATGCTGTGGTATATACATATGCCAGAATGCTACTGAGCAATGAAAAGAACAAACCACGGATACACATAACAACTTGAGAGTGGATCTCCAGGGAATTATGTTGACCCAAAAATGCCAGTCTCCAAAGATTACATGCTGTATAATTCCACTCATATAACATCTGAGAAATGAAGACTTGTAGAAATGGAGTATTGATGGATGATTGCCAAGGTCTGATGGGAGTAAGGGGAGCTATGATGCGGGTGGAGGGAGGTGGATGTGATTAAAACTGAACAGTTATAAAAGCACAGGAGGGTCCTGTTTAGTATCTCTCCTGTAGTGATGGATACACAAAACTGCACATTTGATAAAGTTACATGGAACTAAACACATACACACGTGCATACATACTAAGTATACACAGATGAGTACAAGTAAGATTGGAAAAATCTGAAAAAATTGGGGGATTGTATTAGTATCACTATTTTGTTTATGTTGGTATCGTTTTGAAAAATTATAGTATTGGGAGACACTGGGTAAAGTGTGCAAGGGATCTTTCTTTATTATTTCTTATAACTGCATGTGAATCTATAATCACCTCAACAAAAATATCAATTTAAAAATTGATTTAAAAATTCACACCTATAGGAAAGACATATTAGGGGTTTATTATTCCCTTGACTAAATGAAGAAAAAGATTTTAACCTCACAAGATAATTCTCATAGATATATTTAAACTAAATTTACATACGCATTTTTTTCTTTGATAAATTCACAAGGTGGAAAAAGTGTAGACTGTGCAGATATATACCCTTTGTTTAAAGTGAGTCATGTGTTTCTAAAATTTTACTTTTATTATTAGAGAGCAGGCAAGCCCTGACAGAAAGGGATGGTGGCTTTGGTCATCTCTGCCTTGTGATAGGCAAGTCCTGCTCTCTAATGATTTTGCTTCAAATATTTTCTTTACAAAATGGACTCAGGGTGATTGCTTTAGTGTTAGCAAAATCTAGAAAATCTTAACCCTGACATGCTAAAGAGGGTTGGGGAGAGTCTTTAGTAGCATGTGATTTTCCCAAGGACAGATACCCAGCATCTCAATGCTCCAAGCTCCATCTCAGGGCCCACCACTGGGGTGAACAGGAAAATGTTTAAAAGGTAAAACAGACAGAAACATGAGTTCTCAGTGGTCCCCAGAATTCTGAGTCGTCTGTACTGTTGGACATTCTTTAATGCTGTCCTGTTTCCTTCCATAGAACCACTTCCTCTGCTATTCGGGGGTTGGAACTGTTTCATAGGAAATGAGGTATTTTTTCTCAGCATAAACTTACCTGGATACACACTTCTGAAGTTACTAATGTGATCGTTTTACAAAATTTTTTCAAAGTTTCATACTGGCTCATCTTTGTAAGTAAAACACACTTTTAAAAAAGATAGACGTGCAGATGTTAGGTTTATTTTCAGAAAGCATAGAAAGCTTATTGTTGAAGAGTTTTGATATATTTCTAGAGCACTTTGGTCTCTCCTGCTACTTGCCCCAAATAAAAGGTACAAATGTTCATATCGTTGCATTTCCAAACCTACAGACATCTGTGGCTAATCGTGCAAGAACATGATCAACTGAAGCACCACAGAGACATCTACTGGTTGGTTTCTTTTCTTGTGGTCTGTCTTTTTAGAGATTAATTTCTGTGTCATAAGGAATCCTAGCTCAACAGCACTGTTCAGCAATGAATAAAGGTACTGTGTAATTCAACTCTGCAGACAACTATATTGTACAAAACCTGGGACGTTTAATTGGAAGTCTGGAGGGACTGATGTACTCACAGTCCAATCTTTCCATGACAGGCATTCTACTGTTTTTTATAGCATTTCTGACAGTCAATGGCAAAGAGCCAACTCTGTTAAATCCAGCAAGTGAGGCGGAGGATAGGCAACAACAGGAAAATTCACAAATACAGCCCACTTAGAAAAATCTGTAGATGCCATTCCAATCTTTTCATGGATTATTTTCTATCACTCAGGAAGCAGGCAATAATTATGAAAAGGGTTAGAAATACTTGCTTGAGACATTTTCTTAGAATCACATCTGAAGCTGAGACCCTAAGGTTTACTTTTAAGAGGAAAGATCAGGTAGTAAGTCTCCAAGGCTATTGGGCTCTGCTTTAGAAGGAGCTGACCTCTTGGACAGAAAGGGATCGTGGCTTTGGTCATCTCTGCCTTGTGATAGGTTAATCTTTTGCAAGCCTATTTTTACTTTTCTAGAATTGCTCAACTGTTGTTCTGTATTTTTATATTCCATGGACGTCTTTGGAGGCCTGGTGGTTTTAGGTTTCACTCCACGGAATACTTTAACCCCAAATACAATTGTGGAGAACAGTGATAGCCCTAGCTGAGCTGTGCAATACTTGATTGAATTTTGATCAATTGTAGAATGAATTTGGAACATATGAGGTGATTCATGGATTTGCTTCTTTGTTTGTTTGAGACGGAGTCTCACTCTGTCCCCCAGGCTGGAGTGCAGTGGCGCGATCTCTGCTCACTGCAAGCTCCGCCTCCCGAGTTCACGCCATTCTCCTGCCTCAGCCTCCTGAGTAGCTGGGAATACAGGTGCCCGCCACCACACCTGGCTAATTTTTTTTGTATTTTTAGTAGAGACAGGGTTTCACCATGTTAACCAGGATGGTCTTGATCTCCTGACCTCGTGATCTGCCCGCCTCGGCCTCACAAAGTGCTGGGATTACAGGTGTGAGCCATCGCGTCTGGCCGATTCATGGATCTTAAGTCATCATGGCCTAACTATTTGACACAATAGTTATGATTTATTCCTATGGCCTTTCTCTCCCACATGAAGAGAAAGCATATGTTTATACTAGAACCAAAGAGAAGAAACATTATCTGTGTAGCAGATTTCATATAAATACATCTCCATTACCATGTAACAGAAGAGTAACAGTACATTGATATTGATTTGCAGAAGAGAAATGAAGAGGCACACAAAAGAAAAGACACATTTCCTTTGGTTTACTTAATTTTAGAATTGATCATATTGCCATAAGTATTAGCCATGAAAAATGATTCCTATTGTTTTTGATGATTATGAAAGCACATGCACATTGTAAAAATTCAGACCTCTCATTATCCTACGATTTTCCAGAGAAGACCACTGCAAAGAGATTGCTATATGTTTTTCATTATTTACATGTATATATAAACATACATATACACACATAAACATAAATGTGAAAACCTACCATAGTACTCATTTGTCACCTGGTTGCTGCTTGCTGCTTTGTTTTCTAAACTAAGTATGTTTAGGATATATTTGCTTGTAATACAGATAATATTTACTTCATCCTTTCTAAATGCAGTCTATATTTACCTAGATTTGGATCTCCCCTCATTTCCCTTTTGAGAGGACAGGGTTCTTTGACACAAAGTGTTGAGCAGAGGGTATGATCTTTCTACTGAGGGTCTTTCCATTTCTCGTAGCTCTGCTATGATCCTCTATCTCCTTTATCATCTATCACCTCCTATACAGTTTTCCTCCAAATCCAGAAAGTAGATGGATAGTCTTCTCTCCTCACAATGCCACGATTCATTCTTCCTCTTGCCTCTGGAGTCATTCAACAAGTAGGACATAGAGTGCTTCACATATCTCAAGACCTTTGCTGCACATTTAACAGACATGAGTCAGCAAAACAGACATGAGCCCTGTCCTCATAAAACTTAAAGTTAATGTTGTATATCTTTCTTTTTCTTTTTTTTTTCTTTTTTGACTGAATTTCGCTCTGTCACCCAGGCTGGAGTGCGATGGCATGTTCTTGGCTTACTGCAACCTCTGCCTCCCCGGTTCAAATGATTCTCCTCTCTCAGCCTCCCAAGTAGCTGGGGTTACAGGTACATACCACCATGCCTGGCTAATTTTTGTATTTTTAGTAGAGTCAAGGTTTTACCATGTTGGCCAGGCTGGTCTCGAACTCCTGAACTCATGATCTGCCCGCCTCAGCCTCCCTCACACCAGGCCTATATTTCTTGATTAAAAGAATGTATGAGGCCAGGTACGGTGGCTCATGCCTGTAATCCCAGCACTTTGGGATACCGAGGTGGGTGGATCACTTGAAGTCAGGAGTTTGAGACCAGCATGGCCAACGTGGTAAAACTCTGTCTCTACTAAAAATACAAAAAATTAGCCAGGCATGGTGGTACACGCCAGTAGTCCCAGTTACTTGGGAGGGTAAGGCCTGGGAGGCACAGGTTGCAGGTTGCAGTGAGCCAAGATGGACCATTACACTCCAGCCTGGGAGACACAGTAAGACTTTGCCTCAAAAAAAAAAAAAAAAAAAAAAAAAAAAAAAGCTTTCTGTATATTGCTTAGAGGGTGAGGCTGTTGACTGTGGATTTTACCATTAGATGATCAGAAAGAAAACCCCCAGTATCTGTAACTATAGGTCTTTTCATTTGGGCAACTCAGAAAGTTAAACTCTCCTATCCTGGTGTAATGTATGAGGTGTGGATGCAGCCTCCCCCTGCCCCAGATTGCTGTTAAATAGAGATGCTGTTTATTAAGTATAGTTCACATTTTGCTTATTGGTATAAGATCCCATCTTTATTACTAATTCTTATATTGGGAGAGGGAATCTCTTTCTAGATTCTATATGCTTTTGCGTGGGTCTCTGTTTGTGTACCAGTACCACACTGTTTTAATTATTAGTTCTTGATAGCATGTTTTATTATCTGGGAGTTACTCTTGATTGCTCTACTTTTTCAGAATGTATAAAAAACATCTGGATATTGACACTTAGAGGAAATAAGGCCCTTTCCCAGAGTAACTCAGATAATAAGTGGCAGAACTGACATTGGAACCTCTGTCATAATCACTGCCTTTCATGGATTGAAATGCCTTTTTAAAAATATCTCCTCATCTCCTTTGGGAAAAATTCAGAGGAAGAGATATTTCTTCCTAACTCTTTCAAATGCCTCAAAACTCAAATTTCCTTTGGGAACCCCTGGGGACCTGGGTCATATGTCCACTGAGGCTCATGGCCAACTCTCTAGAAATAGCTGGAAGGTGGTGAAACATAGTGAGAAAGAGAGCTCATGTCTTCACATCCAATGAGCAAAGCTAGTAGCAGAGTCTGCTGATATCTTACTTTTTAGTGTATATTTCAAGAAGTGTTCTTACAGGCATGTTCCTTTTCATAGTGGGGCCACAAATATCAAATAGTTATGTCTTCCTAAAAAGTCACTAATTTTCAGAAAATTTGTCTAAACCTGGTAATAAAAATATATCACTTTCATTGTAATTTCTATGTATTTAACTATAATGAGGTCAAGTATTTTACCCTCTGTTTTTATTCATTACATAGACTTCTTCTGTGACGAGCACATTAATGTCCTTTGTTCCTCTTTCTCAGTGTGTGTCTATAAAAATCTTATTAATTTGTAAGTACTCATTATATGTAAGCAATATTTAAAATTTTTTTCTATGTGTTGAAAGTATTTTTTTCCTGGTTTGTTATTGACTTTGGTTTATTGTGTCTTTTCCATGTGAAAATGGAAAGACTTTCACGGATTAACATTTACTAACATTTATGTTTATAATTCTTAGTTTTGGTATAAGAGATACAGTGTGTGTGTATAAACAGGAATTCAATTTTGACTCTAATTTTTAATGAAGTAGCGTAACATAATAAGCTAGGTATATTTTTTTAAATTTACATCTCTCTCAAAATATTTGTTATACACCGTATCAGTTAAAGTACTTAGAAACTGCTCATCATATTTCACTTTAGTTCTTTCCTTGAATTTATACCTAGGTGAATTCTGGCAGAGATAAATTTGGGGCAGAGCCTTGGATCTAAAGAATGTGAAAAAAGTTCCCTATGTTCAAAGAGAAAATCAGCAAAAGCTAAAAGAAAACAAAAAAAATGAAGTGCAGGAATAGAGGATTTAAAATGTTATCCTCTCTTGCTTTCTCAGATGGCCTGGTTTGTGTGAAGTACAAAAGCAGCCTCTGTGTGTGACTAATGAATCTCCCAAGGCATTCTGGGGACTGTGTTGTCAGCCATTTTAATGGACTATTAAGCACAGGATTGAATAGATTAAGCATGCAGCCATCCAAATTAGACTTTGAGTAATCTGACTGAACATGTTAGACCTTGTGTGACACAGCATCCCTTAGGCTGATGTTAAGGACTCAGACAAGGTGAGAAAAGTCTGTACTCTAGAAACACTGTCCTTCCCAGGACAAAATAAGCCAACAAATATGGAAGGCAAAGGTTAGTTGGATGGAGAGCATCATAGGACAAGTACTTCACTCAAAGCCCAGTTCTGCTTGTTAATAACAATGTGACCTTGGACAAGTTATTTAATTTTTTTTCTCTCTTTTTTTTTTTTTTTTTTGAGACAGAGTTTCACTCTTTCACCCAGGCTGGAGTGCAATGGCACAGCCTCGGTTCACTGCAACCTCTGTTTCCCGGGTTCAAGTGATTCGTAAATTACCCAGACTCAGGTAGTTCCTTTCAGCAATGAGAGAATGGACTCATACAGGCTCCTTCATGAGCTTCTCTTCCTGTCTCCTTTTCATGTTTCATCATCTCAAGGCCTTGCCATTCTCTTATCCATTCAAAATCACTTTTGAGTGCTTCCTTTGTGTTAAGACACTATGCCATGGGCTACTAGACTAGTACACTGTTGAATAAAACATGAGTTTTGCTCTAAAAAAAGCTTATAGGTTAGAGAGATGATAATAAAAGTTAATATTTATTGGGCAATTATTCTGTGCTAGATGCTTAATTCTCAGTTAATTCCCACAGCTACACTGAGGGCTACATTCTCTCTTTATCCTCATTTTACAGGTGAGACAAAGTCATGCAACATGTCTAAAGTCACATAACCTGCAAGTGTCTGAGCAAAAATTCAAGCCCAAATATCTATGAATTCAGAGCCCAAGTTTTTAATTAGAATTAAACACTATGTTATACTAAAAAGTAATTACACCGTGGTGTAATATAACTAGAATGTGGTGAATGACATATGAACTACAAACACATTTGCATCGACATTTAGAGGAAGGAGTGGCCACTTTTGGCCACAAATCAGAGAAGACTTTGTGTAGGAGAGATTGGAGATGTACCTTTAAAAGAAATATTAGTCTATGTTCTGCCAAGATTATTATTATTTTTTAACAGAAATGCTTTCAAGTGAGACTGGGAGCCCATCCAATGACAAACCAACATGAGTAAAACACAGCCTTAGAAGTAAAGAGCCCACTGTTGTGAAATCAATGCTCTTGACTTAGACCTCCAAATGCCAAACTTGGAAAGTGGAAATTTTCCACAAAGAAGCAAACACCATTTCACCCTTGGTTAACCATGGGCCAATCTGTGAGCGTGTCCAACATTTTAGCTGGGAGGATGAACTCTGTGTGTGCTGGTGTTGATAGGCCAGCAACTGTGTGAACAAAGACAAGGGTTGCTCTTGGTGCCATCCAAAATAATCTCTTTGAAGCCAGGATTCCCTACAGAGCAGTGGTCCCCAACCTTTTTGGCACCAGGGACCGGTTTCATAGTAGACAAGTTTTCCATGGATAGGAGGGTGGTAGGATGGTTTTGGGATGATTCAAGCCCATTACATTTATCATTAGATTCTCATAAGGAGGGTGCAACCTATATCACTCACATGCACAGTTCACAGTAGGGTTCACACTCTTATGCGACTCTAATGCCACCACTGATCTGACAGGAGGCAGAGCTGAGCTTTGGTCGCTTGCCCGTGGCTCACCTCCTGCTGTGCGGCCCAGTTCCTAACAGGCCATGGACTGTTAGGGGTTGAGGAGTCCTGCTATAGAGCATAGAATTATATTATCTATTTCAGGGAAAGGAGAAAAGGATTTCTCCAGCCTGTGATACGCTAATATTTTTGTGAACTATGTATCAGAAGATATTTTTTATAATACCATTAGAAGCAAAACACAGTGCTGCTAATTTTTTTTTTTTTTTGATGAATACATTTCAAAGTCTAGGTCCCATCAGACAACTGCTAATGGGTATGAAAGGGAACTCATTCCAATCCTACTCCTGCGCCTCCCTGAGCTGTGGATTTTTAGTATCAGCCAAGGTCCATGCCAGGGAGTCATTGCCTCTGAATATCCCTGGTTATATTTTGTAGATGTTTCAGCTAGAATCGCTAAAGACTGACTCTTAATGGGGTAGACAGTGAAAAATAGGTAAAACTCTTCTCTAATTGCCTGTCCTCCCATTCCTGAGACACTTAACCATGCTGATTGGAAGCAGGCATTTGTGGCTGACAGTCTCTCTTGGCCTGACCCCTGACACACACGTGCCCTGCTCAGCCCATGTCATCTTCTTTTGTTTGTTCAACCTGTTTTGTTGCCTTGCACGCCCACGTTACTATGACCCTTAGTCTCAGGAGCACAGATTTCTTACTCTGCTTCTTCAGTCCTCTCAGTCTAAACAGGTGGGAAAGTCCTGAATGGAGGGCCTTGTTGCTCATTTATCAGATGTTGAAATCAAAGTTGACCTCAGTGCAAATAATATTTTCTACTTAAATGTTTGACTTCTATATTTTGACATCAGTGCAAAGAATATTTTCAACTTAAATGTTTGACTTCTATATTTTGACACATAGTACCCATCTTACGGGTATCATTTTGCAAATACAGACTCAGATAAGAAAGAAATGACTTATTATTTTATTTAATTTGCATAAAATGAAATAAAACCTTATTATTATTATTATACTTTAAGTTCTAGGGTACATGTGCATAACATGCAGGTTTGTTACATATGTATACTTGTGCCATGTTGGTGTGCTGCACCCATCAACTCACCAGCACCCATCAACTCGTCATTTACATCAGGTATACCTCCCAGTGCAATCCCTCCCTCCTCCCCCATCCCCATGATAGGCCCCGGTGTGTGATGTTCCCCTTCCCGAGTCCAGGTGATCTCATTGTTCAGTTCCCACCTATGAGTGAGAACATGCGGTGTTTGGTTTTCTGTTCTTGCGATAGTTTGCTGAGAATGATGGTTTCCAGCTACAACCATGTCCCTACAAAGGACACAAACTCATCCTTTTTTATGGCTGCATAGTATCCCATGGTGTATATGTGAATCCTTTTACCACTTGGCTCTTGGGAAATGTAATCACATCACTGCTGGCTTCCCTGTCTTTCACCCTCTGTTTCAGCTGTCAAAATCTGAAGGAAATTAGTGAGAAAGCTATCATTTATGGTTTAAATAATCTAATTGAGCATGAGAATGTGTATTGTAATATGCAAAAAATATTGCAAGACTATCTTCTTAGCTATGTTGAGAACAGGACACATTAATAAATCATATTCACATGATGAATACTACCGTGTGAATTGGTAGTTAATATAATTCATGATTAGGAATAGGTTAATATAATTCATGAAAAGCAAGAGAACAGTCTTGGTACATGATTGTCATCATCATCATCATGCAATTACTGTTTGAACATATCTAGTGAAAGAGAGATCCATATCTCACAAGACAAGTCATCTCAACATTGTGTAGCTCTCATTATTACCAAGTTCTTGTCAATTAAGGTAAGAGAAAGGCTTCAGATTTTAGTATGTGTGAACTCTAGTTTTTTGCATCCCAATATATTTTCAACTGTGCTCATGCACTAGCACCATTGCCAAAGATGTTTTTTATCTATTTATCACTCTGAAGCACCTGCTATTCAATAAATGATGCTGACCAATAAGCATGCACATATGTTCTGTGTTGAGCTAGAAAAAGTGATTATTTAAAAAGAAATTTTATTTAATAATGGTAAAATATAACTTGATACCCTGTTTCTGAAACTAATGAACAAAATTTTATGGAATTACCATCATGATTGTTATGCTGAAATATGCTAGATTATTCCCCTGAAGTATTTATTTGTAGTAAATCATATGCTATCTAAACTAAGTAATTTGGTGAGAAATTACATTCTTTATTAACACTTGTACACTTAATAGCACTATCAACTCACTTCTTCTGCATAGAATAATTTAAAATTTTGAATTAATGAGAAATATATGTTGTGGAGTTTTATATTAGGTTTGAAAACTTCAATTTTTTTCAATAAAAGAGAGTGATTGTAAGCGGTTTGGGCAATCTTAATGTATTTTTTAGCTAATTGAAAAACAAGTTATTTAATGTAATAGGAAACAATTCTAAAATTTGATAGTTCTATTATATCCTAATTTATAAAATCTGAAATTAAAATTGCATACAGTGATTTTATAAATAATAAAATGCAACAAGCCTTTCTGTTAAATAAGATTTTTTTATTGTTCACAAGAAACTAACCACTAGATGGCACTAAACAACTGTCAAAATTTTTCTGACAATGCCTTTATACCAGGTCAAGAAAATGATCCAAGAATTCTAATGATTAATGAGACAGTTGTTCCAGACAGACACATCTAGTCTCAAAGTCACTAAATTACACATAAGGTGATATTGAATTCTATCTACTCTATATTCTCTATATGCAGGGCAAATAGCTAGATCTTAACACAAATGGAAAAATGTAAATGGTTCTTACGATTAAATTGCACTAATCTGAATTCCACTAAAATTCCAGTATCCGACCAAAGCCTGGATTTTCTTAGTATTTACGAAGAAATAGACTTTGCTAAACTGCACTAACAAAAAAATGAAAAAGAATTCCAGGAGCAATAATTTTTATATAGTTTGAACTGATAATTATAACTATTCTTGACCAAGGGCTGGTAAGGGGAGATGAATGTAAAAAAAATTTCACTTCTTTAGGGTTTTCTGGCATTTAGAGCCACCTTTGTAGAAGGTATTGAACTTGTAAATTAAATCATAAAACTGGAAGTTTTATAACATAGTTGCACAAAGCCAAAATGTTAGACAAAAGCTCCAGGTTTCAGATAATGGTCAGGATATTTGTATGTGTTAGCCTATGGAAGCATTCCACTAACGTATTTGGAAATATTCCACTAACTTATTTGGAGGTTGATGACATTCAGCTACAAAATGCATAGTCAAATACTAGATGGCTTTGCAAGCAGTGCATTTGTTACCTTGCACCCATTTTGTTGTATAAAGATGGGGTAACCTTAATGGTGATCACTTTGATGGCACTTCATTTGTGCCCCTAGTTGTGCATGCAGGACCTCAGCTCCCTGAAATGTGTACCCCTTCTAAAGGGTTCAGAAAGATCCCCATGGTCTCTTATTCAGTTACCATCGTGCTCTCTGCCTTTTCGTTTCTCGTCTAAACTAGCGCCATCTCTGCTGGATACCTAGGGGCCTCCTGGGCGCTTCTGCCACTCTTGCCACTATGTGTACTGGGCACTGAAGTTCACCATCACAACTGAGCCACTGAGGCCATGGAGCCATTTGGTTTTGTGGGAGGTAGTTTGCACTGGGTGCTGGGCTAACTTCTGGGGACACCATGGTGAAACAGAAAAGCATGACCCTTACCTCATGGAATTTACTGGTAGTCATTTCTTTTTCTCTACTCTCTATCTCCTTTACTGATTGTAAATAGAATTCCTAAGAATGTGGTAGCTTCATTAAATTATCTTACTTGCATTATGAACAGAAAAAGCAATTAGGTGGTAAATGGTATGTTTTAATTTGGATTCAACTTGTGATTGTTTATATGAGTTTTTCTTGTATTTCTACTAATTAGTATATAAAAGTACTATATATTTATTCATGGTAGAAAATTTGGGGGAAAATACTAAAATATACAAAGAAAAACTAACAGTGATAATCCTATCTCGCAGCGATAATTGCTGCTAATATTTGGGTGAACATCCTCTAAATAAAATAGCATCCTCTAATAAAATAAAATTATTATTTTATGTGTATATTTGCATGCACTATCATTTGCTCATATGTGCACATTTCCAGTTCAGATTAGTCTGAACTTGCTAGAGGTCCAGTCATTAGTTTCATTTATTTACTTTTCCATTTACAATCATTTCAACAACTACTCTCAAATCTCCTTCTTCAGTTCTTAACATGTAGAAAGGTTGTATCATGTAGTGGTAACCCAAGAGCTAGCTAGCCTGCCAGTTTAAGTTGTGTGACCTCTGGAAAACTGATTACATCTCTCTGTGCTTCAGTTCCCTGTGTCTGTTAGAGTCATTATGAGTTGGATGAATTAATAGTTGTAAAGCAATTAGAATAGGGTCTGCTACAAAACAAGGCTGAGTTCCTTAAAGTTACAGGAATTTTTCCTTCTAGTTAAGCTCTAATCTCATCCTTTTCTTTCTCTCCAGCTTCTGCTTGAAATTGGAGGGGAGGAGGCTATCATTTGCTCTTCCATTTCTTTCCTGGTGTAGCTCTACTGTTACTAGGGCATAGGGAAACAGGAGAGTGTAAAATTTGGAGTAAACGGCTAAAAAGATTTTTGCTTAGCAGGAAGAGAGACTGTAAACTCATCAGGAAGTTGTTGCAGTTTCTCTGGGATGTCCCTGGTGGCAGGTGCTCAATGCTGGCTCTTCCACAGAGCATATGTAAAGTTATTGGATGAGGGGAGACTTTCTGGGGCCTCTGCCAGCATCATGAGAGCAGGCTCCAGCCCAGGATGAATCTTCCCACCAACCCTCACCAGCACATCACGCACAGATCCTTGCAATAGGGACCCCCTTTGCTTCTCAGCTATCTACATTTATATGGACAAAAAGGCTCATGCCTGGCTGCTTCCCCTGCATAAACTCCCTGTTCACCCTTGCCATGAAATACAATGTAATGCTGGCCATCTTATTGTTCTGTAGTCTCTTTCTTGTCCTCTTGCATAGGTAGGCATAGGGCAGACCAACAAATCTAAGTAAACATCCAACCAGGGCATGAGATGCCAGTTTCCTCTCCTTACTTGCTTCTTATTGGCACCACTACTCTTTCCGAGAGATTGTTTTTAGAGCCCTTCTCACATGGTTTTGAGATGGGGGTGGGCCACTTTTTCCTCTTTCCTGTAGGGAATAAAAATGAAAAGCCTCTTCAGCCTCTTCATTGTGAACTCTGCACATCCCTGGCTCTGCACATCCTTGCACATCCCCAACATCTGAGAGGTTGAAAAGTCATAACTATAGTACACTCTTATAATTTCTAATCCTATGTAGCAGGGAAGTGGGTGATAGGGTGATGGTCACAGAACCACTTTGGTCACTTTGCAGTAAGACCTGCAGGGCTGCCTGGCCCCTCCGTGACGCTCTATGATATAAGCATCTTAGGATGTGGCTCATGCCTACTGTGTTCAGCTTTGGGGCTTCAGTGAGAATTAAGGCAACAGAAAAAGTGTCACTCAATATCCTATTAAATATGTTTATTTTTATTTTTATCAAAAGTTTGCATCTTTAACCCAGACATCTCTTCAAAGCTCCAGGTATATCTGACATCTTCTCTAGAGCTTCTCAAGGATAACTCAAACTGAACATGTTTAAGATGGAATTTTCCCACAAACTTGATCAGCTTCCATTATTCATCCTCACCAAAAACTAACTCCATGGAGTCTCTCTTTTTTACATTGTAGATTTCACTTTTGAAAGATTTCTGAAATCAGTCCACTTCTCAGTCTCTAAAACTAGCCCATTTGTCAAATGTCCTACACCTCCCATTTAGTTCACTTCAATAGTTTTGTTTTATGATGTCTGCTCCTGACCTTTCCCCATCTCCATCCCCATTCCCAGACGGATCTTTGCAAAATGCACACATAATCTAGTTCTTCCTCTGCTTAAAATGGTTTGATACTCTTCCATTACTCTTTAGAACTAAAACTAAAAATTAAACTTTAATTTTAATTAAAGTAAAACTAGAAATCGTAATTGATAAGATGATTGAGTTCTTACCTATGGAGGTTTTAAATCATGTCCACAAATTCTTTAGCATTGTCCCATTGAAGGCTGAGCATTGAACCTACACCATTCATTACTGGTCAATGAGTGGAGTAGGCAGAAATGGTGTTATATGACTTTTGAGGATAGGTCATAAAAGGCAATGTAGCTTCCACTTGGTTTGCTGGAATAGTTGACTCAAGTCCTGAGCTGTGACATAAGAAGTCCTACTATCCAATGAGAACTTGGCATTGGTGTGGAGAAATCCTTGCAAATAAACTTGTGGGACGAATACACTCCTAACACTCTAAAAACCTGGGTTGAGATAACCGTTAATGGTAACCGTATTAGTCCATTCTCACACTGCTATAAAGACATACCTGAGACTGGGTAATTTATAAAGGAAAGAGGTTTAATTGACTTATAGTTTGGCAGGGCTGGGGAGGCCTCAGGAAACATACAATCATGTCAGAAGGCGAAGCAAGCACATCCTTCTTCATATGGTGTCAGGAGAGAGAAGAATTAGAGCCAAGTGATGGGGGAAGCTTGTTATAAAACCATCAGATTTCACGAGAACTTACTCACTATCATGAGAATAGCATGGGGGAAACTGCCCCCATAATTCAATTACCTCCCACTAGGTCCCTCCCACACATGTGGGGATTTCGGGAACTGCAATTCAAGATGAGATTTGGGTGAGGACACAGCCAAACCATATTATAACTTTGAAATCTGATCTATATCAGTCTATTTTTCCCATACCGTCTGCATTTTATCACAGGGCCCATCATATTAAATTTCATGTAGTTGAAATTCAATAAACATTCTCCAATAAGTAAATGAATGATTACATATAACATCAAGGCAATATTCCACGTACTATTTTTTCAGCTCCTTTCTTCACTTTTCCATGTCATTAAATATTCCTCTACGATACCATTTTTGGCAAGGATATTTTCTATATGCTATAGGTTAATTTATTTAATGAATCTCCTTTTGATGAGCATTTTAGTGGTTTCTTATTTTTTCAATATAAGTAGCACTAGCTTGAACATTCTTATGCAAAAATCATTTTTCATCTCACAGATTATTCCTTCGGGATAAAATTCCTAGAAGTGTAATTTCTTGGTCATGAACCACTTGTATTTTAAAGTTATTGAGATATCCAATATGGCATTTTAAAGTAAATATGTTTTATCTTCAGAGTAGGAAGCCTTCACTGGGTTTCAGCCTGGCTTATATGATAATTTTCAGGGGCATTTGATAAACTGAGTTTCAACTTGATACTCAAGGACAGAATTATACTGCTTTTTAAATTAAATTGCTGTAGAAACATGGAACTGACAAGTCTGCTTGCTGAGAAATAAGACTATTTTAATGAGAAATAAGACTATTTTAATAGCCAAGTGACTTGAGAAAATCATCTTCTAAGGATGTAGAACCATAGAAAAAGGATCTTTTCAATTATTCTTTTTTAAAAAGGCAAAAGTTAAAAGTATTAATGAAAACCCATATGTTCAGCTCCAATCAATTAGAAGAACTTATGAACAGTAATTATAGTAAGTGGCCAAGCAGTTGAATTTGCTTTTACATATCAGTGTGTATTTCATACTTTTATAGCATCAACTACCTTAGATCTTTTATCTTTTACCCTTGAATGTAAGTATTGTTTACAACTCTTCCTGATGATGTAACACTCTGTTGAACAAGCTCAAGGATAAAATCACAAAACGCTACCAAGAACTAAATAGTTGAATTTTGACTAGGGTTCCTGTGTGTCTTGGTCATTTGAAGGATGCTAGTTATGGGACAATAAAATAGTATCACTTGGTTTCATCAAGAACTGTTCTTACCCTCTGCTATAAAAACCTGAACATGAATTGCTGGTATCAGACCCATGGGGTGTCTGCAGTGGAGATCATATTTAAGATACCATCAGCTAGGATCCCACCACAAGGACATTTGGAGTAGAAGTTCTAGCTTCTGTGTATGATGGACATGCAACATATGAGGAAAGAAAAAAAAAAACTTTCTCATTTTTAAGCCACTAATTTTATGGTGCTGTTTGTACTGCAGCAAAGCCTAGTTTGCCCCAACTAATACACCAAGGAATAGTGTGATGTTCCCTGAAGCCACAGTTGTGCCTCATGGGAGAGCCAATATTTGAACACTTGGCAAAGAGCAGATATTAATTAATGCTAACCAGACAAGAATAACAACAAACTATGCCATTTCATAACGAGTTAAATATTTGTCACCACCGCTGCCCATTATCCATCTTTCCTCTTGTTCCTGGAAAATCCAGAACAAGATGAAGGAGGGAGAATGACCTGAAAGAAAAGACTGGAACTTCCTTTCCCTTTCAGCTTCCTGGAGCTATGGAACAAGTTTGAGCTGAACAAAGATATGATCAGGAGTTTTAACTGAAATATTCTCTTTTAGAAAGTGATCACCCTGAGGGATGTTTAAGAAATAGGAAAGAGAAATAAGGGGGGCGGAGCAAGATGGCTGAATAGGAACAGCTCCAGTCTCCAACTCCCAGCGCGAGCGACACAGAAGACCGGTGATTTCTGCATTTTCAACTGAGGTACTGGGTTCATCTCACTGGGGAGTGCCGGACGATCGGTGCTGGTCAGCTGCTGCAGCCCGACCAGTGAGAGCTGAAGCAGGGCGAGGCATTGCCTCACCTGGGAAGCACAAGGGGGAAGGGAATCCCTTTTCCTAGCCAGGGGAACTGAGACACACAACACCTGGAAAATCAGGTAACTCCCACCCCAATACTGTGCTTTAAGCAAACAGGCCCACCAGGAGATCATATCCCACACCTGGCCGGGAGGGTCCCACACCCACGGAGCCTCCCTCATTGCTAGCACAGCAGTCTGTGATCTACCGGCAAGGCAGCAGCGAGGCTGGGGGAGGGGTGCCCGCCATTACTGAGGCTTAAGTAGGTAAACAAAGCCTCTGGGAAGCTCGAACTGGGTGGAGCTCACAGCAGCTCAAGGAAACCTGCCTGTCTCTGTAGACTCCACCTCTGGGGACAGGGCACAGTAAACAATAACAAACGCAGCAGAAAACTCTGCAGATGCAAACGACTCTGTCTGACAGCTTTGAAGAGAGCAGTGGATCTCCCAACACGGAGTCTGAGATCTGAGAAGGGACAGACTCCCTGCTCAAGTGGGTCCCTGACCCCTGACCAGCCTAACTGGGAGACATCCCCCACTAGGGGCAGTCTGACACCCCACACCTCACAGGGTGGAGTACACCCCTGAGAGGAAGCTTCCAAAGCAAGAATCAGACAGGTACACTCGCTGTTCAGAAATATTCTATCTTCTGCAGCCTCTGCTGCTGATACCCAGGCAAACAGGGTCTGGAGTGGACCTCAAGCAATCTCCAACAGACCTACAGCTGAGGGTCCTGACTGTTAGAAGGAAAACTATCAAACAGGAAGGACACCTACACCAAACCCCATCAGTACATCACCATCATCAAAGACCAGAAGCAGATAAAACCACAAAGATGGGGAAAAAGCAGGGCAGAAAAGCTGGAAATTCAAAAAATAAGAGCACATCTCCCCCGGCAAAGGAGCGCAGCTCATCGCCAGCAACGGATCAAAGCTGGACGGAGAATGACTTTGACGAGATGAGAGAAGAAGGCTTCAGTCCATCAAATTTCTCAGAGCTAAAGGAGGAATTATGTACCCAGCGCAAAGAAACTAAAAATCTTGGAAAAAAAGTGGAAGAATTGATGGCTAGAGTAATTAATGCAGAGAAGGTCATAAACGAAATGAAAGAGATGAAAACCATGACACGAGAAATACGGGAAAAATGCACAAGCTTCAGTAACCGACTCGATCAACTGGAAGAAAGAGTATCAGCGATTGAGGATCAAATGAATGAAATGAAGCGAGAAGAGAAACCAAAAGAAAAAAGAAGAAAAAGAAATGAACAAAGCCTGCAAGAAGTATGGGATTATGTAAAAAGACCAAATCTACATCTGATTGGGGTGCCTGAAAGTGAGGGGGAAAATGGAACCAAGTTGGAAAACACTCTTCAGGATATCATCCAGAAGAACTTCCCCAACCTAGTAGGGCAGGCCAACATTCAAATACAGGAAATACAGAGAACGCCACAAAGATACTCCTCGAGAAGAGCAACTCCAAGACACATAATTGCCAGATTCACCAAAGTTGAAATGAAGGAAAAAATCTTAATGGCAGCCAGAGAGAAAGGTCGGGTTACCCACAAAGGGAAGCCATCAGAATAACAGCAGATCTCTCGGCAGAAACTCTCCAAGCCAGAAGAGAATGGGGGCCAATATTCAACATTCTTAAAGAAAAGAATTTTAAACCCAGAATTTCATATCCAGCCAAACTAAGTTTCATAAGTGAAGGAGAAATAAAATCCTTTACAGATAAGCAAATGCTTAGAGATTTTGTCACCACTAGGCCTGCCTTACAAGAGACCCTGAAGGAAGCACTAAACATGGAAAGGAACAACCGGTACCAGCCATTGCAAAAACATGGCAAAATGTAAAGACCATCGAGGCAAGGAAGAAACTGCATCAACTAACGAGCAAAATAACCAGTTAATATCATAATGGCAGGACCAAGTTCACACATAACAATATTAACCTTAAATGTAAATGGACTAAATGCTCCAATTAAAAGACACAGACTGGCAAACTGGATAAAGAGTCAAGATCCATCAGTCTGCTGTATTCAGGAGACCCATCTCACACTCAGAGACATACATAGGCTCAAAATAAAGGGATGGAGGAAGATTTACCAAGCAAATGGAGAACAAAAAAAAGCGGGGGTTGCAATACTAGTCTCTGATAAAACAGACTTTAAACCATCAAAGATCAAAAGAGACAAAGAAGGCCATTACATAATGGTAAAGGGATCAATTCAACAGGAAGAGCTAACTATCCTAAATATATATGCACCCAATACAGGAGCACCCAGATTCATAAAGCAAGTCCTTAGAGACTTACAAAGAGACTTAGACTCCCATACAATAATAATGGGAGACTTCAACACTCCACTGTCAACATTAGACAGATCAACGAGACAGAAAGTTAACAAGGATATCCAGGAATTGAACTCATGTCTGCAGCAAGCAGACCTAATAGACTTCTATAGAACTCTCCACCCCAAATCAACAGAATATACATTCTTCTCAGCACCTCATCGTACTTACTCCAAAATCGACTACGTAATTGGAAGTAAAGCACTCCTCAGCAAATGTACAAGATCAGAAATTATAACAAACTGTCTCTCAGACCACAGTGCAATCAAACTAGAACTCAGGACTAAGAAACTCAATCAAAACCGCTCAACTACATGGAAACTGAACAACCTGCTCCTGAATGACTACTGGGTACATAACGAAATGAAGGCAGAAATAAAGATGTTCTTTGAAACCAATGAGAACAAAGATAAAACATACCAGAATCTCTGGGACACATTTAAAGCACTGTGTAGAGGGAAATTTATAGCACTAAATGCCCACAAGAGAAAGCAGGAAAGATCTAAAATTGACACTCTAACATCGCAATTAAAAGAACTAGAGAAGCAAGAGCAAACACATTCGAAAGCTAGCAGAAGGCAAGAAATAACTAAGATCAGAGCAGAACTGAAGGAGATAGAAACACAAAAAACCCTCCAAAAAAATCAATGAATCCAGGAGTTGGTTTTTTGAAAAGATCAACAAAATTGACAGACCACTAGCAAGACTAATAAAGAAGAAAAGAGAGAAGAATCAAATCGATGCAATTAAAAATGATAAAGGGGATATCACCACCGACCCCACAGAAATACAAACTACCATCAGAGAATACTATAAACACCTCTATGCAAATAAACTGGAAAATCTAGAAGAAATGGATAATTTCCTGGACACTTACACTCTTCCAAGACTAAACCAGGAAGAAGTTGAATCCCTGAATAGACCAATAGCAGACTCTGAAATTGAGGCAATAATTAATAGCCTACCAACCAAAAAAAAGTCCAGGACCAGATGGATTCACAGCTGAATTCTACCAGAGGTACAAGGAGGAGTTGGTACCATTCCTTCTGAAACTATTCCAATCAATAGAAAAAGAGGGAATCCTCCCTAACTCATTTTATGAGGCCAACATCATCCTGATACCAAAGCCTGGCAGAGACACAACAAAAAAAGAGAATTTTAGACCAATATCCTTGATGAACATCGATGCAAAAATCCTCAATAAAGTACTGGCAAACCGGATTTAGCAACACATCAAAAAGCTTATCCACCATGATCAAGTGGGCTTCATCCCTGGGATGCAAGGCTGGTTCAACATTCGCAAATCAATAAACATAATCCAGCATATAAACAGAACCAAAGACAAGAACCACATGATTATCTCAATAGATGCAGAAAAGGCTTTTGACAAAATTCAACAGCCCTTCATGCTAAAAACGCTCAATAAATTCGGTATTGATGGAACGTACCTCAAAACAATAAGAGCTATCTATGACAAACCCACAGCCAATATCATACTGAATGGGCAAAAACTGGAAAAATTCCCTTTGAAAACTGGCACAAGACAGGGATGCCCTCTCTCACCACTCCTATTCAACATAGTGTTGGAAGTTCTGGCTAGGGCAATTAGGCAAGAGAAAGAAATCAAGGGTATTCAGTTAGGAAAAGAAGAAGTCAAATTGTCCCTGTTTGCAGATGACATGATTGTATATTTAGAAAACCCCATTGTCTCAGCCCAAAATCTCCTTAAGCTGATAAGCAACTTCAGCAAAGTCTCAGGATACAAAATTAATGTGCAAAAATCACAAGCATTCTTATACACCAGTAACAGACAAACAGAGAGCCAAATCAGGAATGAACTTCCATTCACAATTGCTTCAAAGAGAATAAAATACCTAGGAATCCAACTTACAAGGGATGTAAAGGACCTCTTCAAGGAGAACTACAAACCACTGCTCAGTGAAATCAAAGAGGACACAAACAAATGGAAGAACATACCATGCTCATGGATAGGAAGAATCAATATCGTGAAAATGGCCATACTGCCCAAGGTAATTTATAGATTCAATGCCATCCCCATCAAGCTACCAACGAGTTTCTTCACAGAATTGGAAAAAACTGCTTTAAAGTTCATATGGAACCAAAAAAGAGCCTGCATCTCCAAGACAATCCTAAGTCAAAAGAACAAGGCTGGAGGCATCACACTACCTGACTTCAAACTATACTACAAGGCTACAGTAACCAAAACAGCATGGTACTGGTACCAAAACAGAGATATAGACCAATGGAACAGAACAGAGTCCTCAGAAATAATACCACACATCTACAGCCATCTGATCTTTGACAAACCTGAGAGAAACAAGAAATGGGGAAAGGATTCCCTATTTAATAAATGGTGCTGGGAAAATTGGCTAGCCATAAGTAGAAAGCTGAAACTGGATCCTTTCCTTACTCCTTATACGAAAATTAATTCAAGATGGATTAGAGACTTAAATATTAGACCTAATACCATAAAAATCCTAGAGGAAAACCTAGGTAGTACCATTCAGGACATAGGCATGGGCAAAGACTTCATTTCTAAAACACCAAAAGCAACAGCAGCAAAAGCCAAAATTGACAAATGGGATCTCATTAAACTAAAGAGCTTCTGCACAGCAAAAGAAACTACCATCAGAGTGAACAAGCAACCTACAGAATGGGAGAAAATTTTTGCAATCTACTCATCTGACAAAGGGCTAATATCCAGAACCTACAAAGAACTCAAACAAATTTACAAGAAAAAAACAAACAACCCCATCAAAAAGTGGGCAAAGGATATGAACAGACATTTCTCAAAAGAAGACATTCATACAGCCAACAGACACATGAAAAAATGCTCATCATCACTGGCCATCAGAGAAATGCAAATCAAAACCACAATGTGATACCATGTCACACCAGTTAGAATGGCGATCATTAAAAAGTCAGGAAACAACAGGTGCTGGAGAGGATGTGGAGAAATAGGAACACTTTTTCACTGTTGGTGGAATTGTAAACTAGTTCAACCATTATGGAAAACAGTATGGCGATTCCTCAAGGATCTAGAACTAGATGTACCATACGACCCAGCCATCCCATTACTGGGTATATACCCAAAGGATTATAAATTATGCTGCTATAAAGACACATGCACACGTATGTTTATTGCAGCACTATTCACAATAGCAAAGACTTGGAATCAACCCAAATGTCCATCAGTGACAGATTGGATTAAAAAAATGTGGCACATATACACCATGGAATACTATGCAGCCATCAAAAAGGATGAGTTTGTGTCCTTTGTAGGGACATGGATGCAGCTGGAAACCATCATTCTTAGCAAACTATCACAAGAACAGAAAACCAAACACCGCATGTTCTCACTCATAGGTGGGAACTGAACAATGAGATCACTTGGACTCAGGAAGGGGAACATCACACACGGGGGCCTATCATGGGGAGGGGGGAGGGGGGAGGGGGGAGGGGGGAGGGATTGTATTGGGAGTTATACCTGATGTAAATGACGAGTTGATGGGTGCAGCACACCAACAAGGCACAAGTATACATATGTAACAAACCTGCACATTATGCACATGTACCCTACAACTTAAAGTATAATAATAATAAATAAATTTTAAAAATAAATAAATAAATAAATGAATACAAAAAAAAAAAAAAAGAAATAGGAAAGAGACCTTCCAACAGAGCATTGTTGTAGGCAGTAAGTTTTACTCCTAATATACATGTTCAATTCAGCAATGAATCACATTAGCAAAAACTAGCATCATTGAAGAATATTCTGGAACTCAAAGCATATAGGAAGTACATTTTAATCTTATTCATTGTTGTTAATGAGGAAATGATCTTCAAGCAATATATATTATGACTTGTCTATGTTGCATTTATATTATAATAGGCACAGATAACCATAGTATTTGTGCTTTGTCTTTAAATAATAATCGGTGAAACAGTAGATAAAAACCTTTCTCAAATACTTTTCCAAAAATAGTAATAATTTTGGAATAATTTTTGCATTATTCCTGTGTCTTCATAACAAAAACACCAACTTCTCCTTCACCAGAAATAAAAATTATATATAAATATTATGTTATCAATTTATATAATACAGTGTATTAATATACTATATATTAATCATATTTAAAACAGCTTGATTGCAATATGATTCACATACCATACAGTTGACTCATTTAAAGTGTGCACTTCAGTGGCTTTTTAAAACATTTTAAATTTTATTTTCAAATTGTAATCTATGTATGTACGTATTTACGTATTTATTTATTTGGAATCCAAGTCATGAGACCAGCTAATTTTTGTATTTTTGGTAGACAGGAGGTTTCACAATGTTGTTAAGGCTGGTCTCAAACTTCTGAGCTCAAGCAATCCACCCGCCTTGGCCTCCCAAAGTGTTGGCCTTACAGGCTTCAATGGCTTTTAGTATATTCATGGAGTTGTGCAACCATTACCATGACCAATTTTAGTACATTTTTATCATCCTACAAAGAAGTCCTGTACTCATTGGCAGTACTATTCATTTTCTCCAACCCTCTCAGCTCTAAACAACAACTAATCTACTTTCCATCCCTGGAGAATTGCCCATTCTGGACCTTTAACATAAATAGAATCATAAAGTCTGATTCTTCTGTAAGTTGCTTCTTTCACTTAGCATACTGTTTTCAAGGTTCATGTACGATCAAGCACATAAAATGGGTACTTCTCATTCCTTTTTACTGTCAAATAACATTGTGCTGAATAACATTCCATTGTATGGCTTTTTAAAATCATATTTATCCATTCATCAGTTAATGGACATTTGAGTTGTTTACATTTTTGGCTATTATGAGAAATGCGCTTTGAATGATCGTACAGGTTTTTGTAGGGATATATGTTTTTACTTCTATTGAGGCTATCTGTAGAAGTGGAATGACTGGGTGATATGATAGCTCTATGCTAGATCTTTTTAAGAACTGCCAGACTGTTTTCCAGAGCATCTGCACCATTACATTCCCACCAGCAATGCATGAGGTTTCCAATTTCAATAGTGTTTTAATGATGAAAACAAATGAAGATGCTGCAGGTGTATTGATTAACTCCTCTAAATGATGTGCATTTTTTCTAGTTGCAGTGAAGGAAGATATTGGAATTCTCTCAGTTTATCAAGAAAAAGATTGACTCCCCCAAAGTGCCTGAATTGCTAGCAGGGAGCAATTTAAATCCTGAAACAATCTAGCTCAGAGTCAGGGACAACATGAATGCTTTCACCTGTTTTCATTTGTAACTTAATTTTAACTTCTATTCAGCAGCTTTGGTTAAATAAGGACATATGAATTATTTTTATGTGGATAACAGTTATCATCTGGGTTTTCATAATGTTGAAGCTATCAAACTATTCATTGGAAGACATGACTTTCCTTTGAAGTTAAAACCAGAAAAAAATATTTAAGTCTTTTCTCTTTCTGTCGTCTGGGCTGGAGTACAGCAGTGCAATCATAGCTCACTACAGTCTTGAAATCTTGAGCCCAAGAAATTCTCCTACCTCGGTCCTCTGAGCAGCTGGGACTATAATTATGCATCACCATGCCTGGTTAATTTAAAAAAAAAAAAATCATAGACGAGTGTCTTGCTTTGTTTCCCAGGCTGGTCTTGAACTCCTGGCTTCAAGCAGTCCTCCCGTCTTGGTCTCCCAAATTATTGAGATAATAGGTGTGATTATTTGGCATGTGGTCAAAATCTGAATCTTAATGCATAAAATTCTTAAAGTATTTCTACCCATATGATCTAATTCCTAGTGGGTCCTCATGCCACTTTGAAAAACAGCTTAATCAAGTGTCAGTAATGATTTCACATCCATTAAAAGTGGAAATCAAATATACCATCCTACGTGCCAAGACATTAGAAACCAATATAAAAGGAGAAATCTGCATATTATAGAATGGATATGAGAATTATAAGTTCATTTATCAAAAAAGATTACCTGTTCACGAGTCCTAATGAGAGATCCCATTTGGTGAACATTTGGATAATAACTCAGCAGCTGTGGAACATTATTACTTAATCTACTTATTTCCAAAGATGTGTAATCTATGTACTACAAACAAAAATGAAGGCCAAACAAATAAATGGGTCTCTATGTTTCTAACTATTTCAAATTAATGACAGAATGTACAAAAACAATGTTCACCTATGAGCCCCCTGTATTCCCAATGTAATGTTAAGTCCAGATCGTCCGTGACAAGGTATCTTGGAGAATAAAAGCAATTAGGCAGATAATTAAAGGAAAAGCAATCATTTGTCCCCTCCTCCCTTTTTACCTCTTTATCTCTTCAATTATCAGAAAATTAACACGATTTTTTTTCTTTAGAAAGTGAACTGTATGAGTAATTGCTTTAATTTTCTGCTTAATTTTTCCAGAAAGTCCCACCAAATGAGAAGTCAACTGAGAGGATTTATTTACTACCCAAAATGGTTAATTTAGGGATTAATGAAGCACCCATACTTCCACGTGTAGAAAACTGTATTAAAAGCCTCTACCTGCTTGGGAATCATCTGGGACTTAAGATACAACTCTTTTAACAACTAAGTGCTTGTTTATTTATTGTTTCCTGGGCCAAAAATTAAAAACTCTAACAAACAGTTTTGTATCAGTTGGGAAAATTTGAAGGTGGATTGTATACTAGATGCTATTATGGCAGTGTTTTTAATATCCTTGAGTTGTGATGATGTCTTTGGAGATGCATGCTGAAATATTCAGGGGTCAAATGTTAAGTTAGCTACAATTTACTTCCAAATTATTCTGCAAAAAGATAAAAATAAAAAGACTGGCAATAAAGAAAATGTGGCAAAACAGTGATAGTGGGGAATTTAGGTCAAGGGTATATAGGTATTGCTTCTTTTCATTTATATAGGATTGAAATTTTTCAAAGCAAAATATAATTTGGGGATGGGATGGGAAGAAGACACACTCTTGCTACCTGTGAAAAGTCTAAATATCCTTTAGATTCTGCCTTAAATGCTGCTCCGTGTGTGTGTGTGTGTGTGTGTGTGTGTGTGTGTGTGTGTGTGTGTGTTACTATGAAATCTTATCCACGCCATGTGAATTCTACCTCTCTAAGTTATTATAACATTTTTTGGCTAGCTACTGAATTAGCAATTAGCCAAGTTGTGATCCCATAAAACACCGTTAATTGATGAATTGATTGATGTAGGTTTGAAGTTCCTACAATCAGTCTCTAAGAAGATTTTGTAAGAGCTGATAATATCAAAGATAACAGTGGCAGCTCCCATTAATCACATGCTCATTGTGTGCCTGGCACAGAGCTAAATTTTCACATAAAGCATGCTACATTATTTCATTTACTTTTGATGTAGATTCCTGGATTATCTAATTATGCATGAAGCAAAATTCTGATTTACCTTAAGGAAGGAGTTCTTAGTACACCATGGTATTAAAAATGAATGAAACCCAGGATGTTTGCTTTCCTTGGGTGTCACACAATTGAGAGATGTTTACTGGAGTTTGTGTGACTTTAAAACCCAAGGAATAAGCCACTGAGGGAGTAAAGCTACTGAGAAATAATTTAGGCAGGACAATGCAGTCCCTCTATTTATGTATGGTGATTACACTTTCAGGGCAAACAGCAGTGGTATAACCCTGAGGCAATCAGCATCCCAATTCATCAACATGCTGGGATGAAAGCTTTGTAGATCCTGAATCTGCCCAACAACCTGCTGAATGCTTTTCCAAATTGTCCCTATCAATCAGTAAGATTCATTAATAGGAAGAAGTCTGAGGTCTATTTCCAGGATGGAAGATTGCCTTTTCCGTCTACATAAAGCTGTTTAAATGACATCCCATGGTTTTTATAGTAGGTATACTTAACTCATAATGTTCAAGGAAGAATCCCTTAGGCAAAACATTGTGCATAAAACGTGAGGAGTCTGTGGAGATCACTGTACAAGTAGTTACTGGCAAGACAATTTGTCACAGCAGCACTGAGGCTAACCTTAGGTTGGACATGGTTAAGAAAATCATTGAAATGGATATTGTAGAAATGGGAAGTCATTGGAACATTTAAGAAAATGATGAAGAATACAATTATTACTTCTGGTCTCAATGTCTTAGATGTGTGATATTATCTTTGGGTAATCAAATACGAATAATTATAAAGTCATTAAAATGAGTGATAATTTTCTATCAATAAATTATAATGATATATTGTTGAATGATGTAATTCACAGAAGAGAGAAAGTGTTTACTTATATTTTGAATGATTTACTTTGATCAGTAAAGTTATGTGGCTATGCACAAGGCAGAGTAAAAAATATTTTTATAGAACAAAATTCTTTTTTTGTTTTAGAAAATTTCTGTAGTAATTCTGATGGTCCTTAATTGAAAAAAAAAAAAAAAAAAAAGGACTCAAATACATTGGAGCATTTTAGCTTTTGACCCTGGTGTTTTTCCTGCTCAGTAATGTCGCTCTACATAGGACAAAATAATTGCGTAAAGCAAATAGAATATGAATGCAAGTGTCCTTGTCTTTGGCTTGTCTGAGAGTAGATTTGTAAATGAGGAACCAGAATGTTGGCACATTCACAAGGCTGAAAAATGCTACGAAGTTTAGCTTTGCTCAACCCAACATAATCTCTTGTTCCATGTACCACATTGGCTTTTTCAGTGCTTTAGACCTACCAAGTTATTTCCCATGTTACGACCTTTGCAAGCAGCTCCCTTGCCTACAATGATTTTAAACTTCACATCCATGGGCTTTCTCATCCTCTATGTCTTGGCTTAAATGTCACCTTCTCAGGGAGATCTTTTCTGAATCTTCCCCCATCTAAAACCCTTCATGTGCATGCTTTTAATTTTCTATTCTCATATACTGTTTGTTTCCTTCACAGAAGTTACGATGACTAAAAAATATTTAGCTTTTGTCGTTTCTTAATGTTTTGATCATTTGTATCTTTATGTCTTTCCCACTATTCTTTACAGCCTATGAAGGCAGGATCCATGCATTTCTTATTCACTATTACATCTTTAGCATGCAACAGAGAGTGCAGAGATGGTGGATACTCCATTGATACAGGCTAAATGAGTGGATTAAATTGGATGAATAGTTTGGTCTGAATTAGGGAAGAGGACTAACTCAGACAGTCAATATCTCTTCAACCAATACATTAGGGTAGTCTAATTAGGCTATGATAAAAAATAGTTGCAAGCATTATGACTTAACATGATATAAGTTTGTTTCTCACTCATGAAACAGCAAAGGTGGGGGTGGTGTTCTAAGTCAATGGGGGTGAGGGCTGAGTGGCTACATCAACTCTGACATCACAAATGACTCCAAGCTTACAGCAGGGTTTCCCCATCAGCCAGAGGGGATGAGCACACCAAGGAGTGTGCATGGGAGATGTTCACGGGCTCAACTTGCAAGTGGTGTGCACCAATTCTGCTTGCTAGGACTCAGTCGCATGGCAACCTTGGCTGCAAATAATACTGGGCAATCTAGTGTAGTTGCCTCTTCTCAAACATTTTGGGTCAGCATGATAAAAAATGGGGATTCTTTTATTTATTCATCTAGCAAATGCCTGTTATAGGTCTGTCTTTATAAACATGAATAGATCCCTCCCGAGAAGAGCTTATGGACCAACAGGAAAATATACATGTAAATAATGAATAGCAGTGTACTATGACACACGCTTTGATAAAGATATCTATGAGTGCCGGGTGAGCACATACCAAACACAGGAGAAGACATCAAAGAGGAGTTGTAATTTGAGTCAGGCTATGGCACATGAGCATAGTTCTCCAGGTGGAATAAGAAGTAATGGTGAGAAAAATATTAAATATAGTGTTGCAGAATTTCAAACTGCAATGTTCTGGTACTAAATATTTTAAACAAATGTAATTAATACAAAGTAAACATTATATGTTTCTTACTGTAAAGATAATTCTCTGAAACTTTTTAAATAGGCTGTACTATCTGTTATAGTCTATAGAGTATGAAATTTGGAAGGGAATGAAATAGAGTGTTTCAAAAAAAAAAAAAATCCAACCCCCTGGGCAAGGCCAAAGCTAATAATCAGAATTTTTAAAATAAAAAACTTTCTGAATAAACTTTATTCGACATTATACATTCTGCTTTTGCATCATCACTTAGGAAATATGTTGCAGTGCGACTGGATGCATTCAGGTTATTCTCAAATATTAATTACATCAATACCAATTTCTAAGGATTGGGGGAACAATAGGGGTCTCCCAGGTAAAAAGTGGTCCCTGATGACTTAGAAAAAAACTAAACTTGTGTTGCTTTTATTACCAATGGCTTTGTCAGGGAAAAGCCAAGATAAAATGTCTGGGTACTTTCTGAATAATAAAGACTAATAAGTAAAGCCAACTATAACTCCACTTCTATTCCAGTGAAGCTAAAGAATGAAACCAGCGATGTCACAGAAAGATAATTAACATAAAATTGTTGAGTAAAATCAAACTATATGACAAGCATATGCTGTTTAATATTTTGGTTTTTTACATTACTCCAGCAGAGCAGGCTGGAAGAGGATGCAGATGATGAAACAGAAAAAGAAATACAGGTGGTTTAAGTGCTATAAAAAAAGAGAGGTACAGGTGCTAGACCAGCAAAAAGGGGAAAGAAAATGCTGCTTTGGGACAGGCATGGTGGCTCATGCCTGTAATCCCAGCACTTAGGGAGGCTGAGGCAGGTGGATTGCCTGAGCTCAGGAGTTTGAGAGTAGCCTGAACAAAATGGTGAAACCCCATCTCTACCAAAAATACAAAAAATTAGCTGGGCTTGGTGGTGTGTGCCTATAGTCCTAGCTACTCAGGAGACTGAAGTGGAAGGATCACTTAAGCCAGGGAGGCAGAGGTTTCAGTGAGCCAAGATAGTACCAGTGCACTCCAACCTGGGTGATAGAGTGAGACCCTCTCTCAAAAAGAAAAGAAAACAAAAAAGAAAATGCCGCTTTGGCAGGTCAAGTAAGACTTCCTTGAGAATGTTGAAGGGAAGTTTTGTCCTGAAGGATGAGCACTGTGATGGTTAATATTAAGTGTCAAGTGGATGGATTGATGGATGTAAAGTATTGTTCCTGGATGTGTCTGTGAGGGTGTTGCCAGAGATTAACATTTGAGTCAGTAGACTGGAAGAAGAGGACCCACCCTCAACGTGGGTGGGCACCATCCAATCGGCTGCCAGTGTGGCTAGAAAAAGCAGGTGGAAGAAGGTGGGAGAAACTGACTTGCTAAGTCTTCTGGTTTTTATCTTTCTCCCGTGCTGGGTGCCTCCTGCCCTTGAACATCAGACTCCAGGTTCTTTGGCCTTTGGACTCTTGGACTTAACACCAGTGGTTTGCTGGGGGATCTTGGGCCTTGGGCCACAGACCGAAAGCTGCACTGTCAGCTTCCCTACTTTTAAGGTTTTGGGACTCGGACCAATCTATCACTGGCTTCCTTGCTCCTCAGCTTGCAGATGGCCTAGGGGACTTTACCTTGTGATCGTGTGAGTCAATTCACCTTAATAAACTCACTTTCATATATACATATATCCTATTAGTTCTGTCTCTCTAGAGAATGCTGACTAATACAAGGAGGAAGGTAAAGAATGTTGATGAGGGAAGAAAAGGAACGCTCCAGGTGCAAGCCCTTGGAGGGGCGTTGCCAATGCTGCAGTGGAATAGAAAAAAAAATGTACTAAGTGCCATCTTTCAGCTTCTATGGAAACACGTACCATCCCCATATCAAAGAACCAATGTTAATCACAGGTGGAATTAGAGATGGAGGAAGACCGGAGACACCTGGGCAGCATTCAGGGCCCCTTGGAGGGTCAGGAGAAGAAGAAATGACAGTGCAGAGGGCAGTGGTTCTCAAGATCTCTTCACCCTAAAGTTTACTGAGGATTCCAAAGTGCTCTTGTTTATGTGCATTACAGCACTCCAATTCACCATGTTAAAAATTAAGATGGGTGTCTCAGTCCTATAATCCTAGCACTTTGGGAGGCTGAGGCAGGCAGATCACCCAAGGTCAGGAGTTCGAGATCAGCCTGGCCAACATGGTGAAACCGCCTCTCTACTAAAAATACAAAAATTAGCCAAGCATGGTGGTGCATCCCTGTAGTCCCAACTACACAAGAGGCTGAGGCATGAGAACCACTTGAACCCAGGAGGCAGAGGTTGCAGTGAGCCAAGATCACGCCACTGCACTCCAGCCTGGGTGACAGAACAAGACTGTCTCAAAAATAATAATAATTAAGATGGAAAATTTATGAAAATATGTATTTTTAATTAGCTTAAAATAATAATATAAATCCATTCCTTATTAACATATGTAATGTCATTATTGATTAACAATAACTGTGTTTTCTGAAAAAACAAAACAGAAAATAGAGGGAGAAGAGTAGTATCGTGTTTGTAAATCTCCTTAATGTCCAGAGTAATAAAAGACAGCTGGATTATCATGGCACTCTACATTTGACGTGCCTTTTATGCTGTTTTGGTTGAAGTAAAATGAAGAAAATCTGGCTCTTAGAAATATGGAGGTGAAAATTCCTTGAGAATGTTGAAGGGAAGCTTTGTCCTGAAGGATGAGCAGCGTGATGTTTAATATTAAGTGTCAACTTGGTTGGATTGAAGGATGTAAAGTATTGTTTCTGGGTGTGTCTGTGAGGTGTTGCCAGAGATTAACATTTGAATCTTGAAAGTAAAGAGATTGAAGTAAAATAGGAAAATCTGGCTCTTAGAAATATGGAGAAGTAGTTTAAATAAGTATAAATAAGGATTTTAGATTATTGCAGATACCGTTCTGCAATTCTAAAGATGCCAAAACCCCACAGGTGGTATTTCTTAAAGATTAGTCCCCATGTGAAAAATCTGAAACCTTATCAGTGAACTTTTCATGCTGTTATATTAAATTTCATTGCTCTATATTGCATCTCTCAATGGATCTTTTACCCATGTTTGATTTTGTAACATGATACGTTAGGTTACTTAGAAAATATTGGCTCACTGAGTTATGCAGATCTTTTAAATGTTGCATCATTTTATTATTGAATACTTTAAAAAGCGTATGTGACTATCACCACCAATCTCATCTGAAAATCCTACACAAGAACAGAAAACCAAACACCACATGTTCTCACTCATAAGTGGGAGCTGAACAATGAGAACACATGGATGCAGGGAGGGGAACCTCACACACTGGGGCCTGCTGGGGGGCGGGGGGCTGGGAGAGGGATAGCATTAGGAGAAATACCTAATGTAGATGATGGGTTGATGGGTGCAGCAAACCACCACGGCACGTGTATACCTATGTAACAAACCTGCACATTTTGCACATGTATTCCAGAACTTAAAGTATAATTTAAAAAAAAAAAAAGAGAATCCTTTATATTTTGAGAAAGTGTGTTTCACACAGTGGTAGATACAAATTTTCCAAAATTCAAATTTTCACTTAAAAGTTAATTTTTAAACATTTCTGGTCATAAATACTCTCAGTTGCTTCCGACTTCCATTTTCATTTTTGAGAAAATACCTGTCAAACAACCAAATCTGGATAATCATAGTCAATTCTGTGAAAAATAACAGTGAGTTCAGTTGTAGTTCAATTCACAATTTAAATAATTATCCAAGTGCTTCATGCCAAATACATAATGTGTACTTTCCATTCCATCTCACAGAATCTTAAAAGGTCGTATTTTATTTACATGACTACTCTTCAATTGCAGCCACTATCCTTGTGGTGGTGTGATGTCCTGCATTTCTCTGCTTTATCCTGATGTATTGGGCTAGGAAATGACCGTGCCACCCTACTTCCTTTATAAAGGTGCTCCAGAAAGTGGCTAAAGTCCATATAGAAAAATGTAAGCACAGATTTTATTTTTTTTTTTTTTGAGATGGAGTCTCGCTCTGTCACCCAGGCTGGAGTGGTACAGTGGGCATGATCTGGGCTCACTGCAACCTCCACCTCCCAGGTTCAAGCCATTCTCCTGCCTCAGTCTCCCAAGTAGCTGGGACTATAGGCGCATGCCACCACACCCGGCTAATTTTTTGTGGTTTTAGTAGTTACGGGGTTTCACCGTGTTAGCCAGGATGGACTTGATTTCCTGACCTCATGATCCGCCTGCCTCAGCCTCCCAAAGCGCTGGGACTACAGGTGTGAGCCAAGGCACCCAGCCAGAAAAATATAGGCACGGACTTTTTCTTAAGCACTCTCTACAAGGCTGAGGCAGAATGAATTTAGAGTCTTCTATATTAGTATGGAATAATTTTTCAAGGAATCAGGCTAACTTCTGAAAAGTGACCATTCTTTATAGAGAAGATAGAACAGAACTTGCATGCTTCCGTCTTTGATGAAATACTCTCATTTTTTTTTCATTATTTGAGATAATTAGTGGTGACTTCTATTTAAGACAAATTCAATGAAAATTTGTATTAGAATCCCTATTTTCTCATATTAACATAAACAGACATTTTAAAAGGCATTAGAGGCTGGGCACAGTGCCTCACACCTGTAATCCCAGCACTTTGGAAGGCCAAGACGGGTGGATCACTTGAGCCCAGGAGTTCAATACTAGCCTGGGCAACATGGCAAAACTCCATCTCTACCAAAATACAAAAATTAGCTGGGCATGGTGCTGCATGCCTGTAGTTCCAGCTACTTGGGAGGCTAAGGTGGAGGATCACTTGAGTCTGGAGGTGGAGGTTGAATTGAGTCGAGATCATGCCACTACACTCCAGCCTGGGTGACAGAGTGAGATGCCATCTCAATAATAATAATAATTACTATTATTATTTAAAAGCATTAGAGAAATACTATGAAATATTCACACTCTATGCTGTATTGTAACCTCTCTTCCAATGAAAACAGACATTATTTAAATTATATTTTATAAATAGAAGTCTGCAAAATGTGAATGAAATTGTAGAAAGCCCTGAAAATGTAACTTTTTGCAAATATGAAAAGGGGTGCCTAAGATTTCTCTTTTTTGTGTGTCATGTAAGTACAATAAATGCAGTAAAATTTTCTCCTTTTAATAACCTATTCTCCTTCTTGGTTAAGCTAGGAAAAGGTCTTACTTAATTGAAGGACTTCTGCTTTCATCTACATGGTGCCTGACTCCTTTTTTCAAGTCATCAGTCCGCTTCTGACTGATTAATCTTATTCCTAAGCCTGAAGGGGCTGTGTCTGCCCTTGACCCAGATCCTGGATGACCTAGAACTCCACAACCCTCTCTCCACAAGTAATTGTAGTCGTCTCTCTCTATCTCTCTACTCTTTTTTTTTTTTTTCAAGATCATTTTCAGATAGGATTATCAGAAAGATAGCATTCAGGGAAGATCTGGCTTCCCCCACAGGCGGAAAAGGAGCTGCCACCTAATATCCAAACTGGATATCCAAAACCTGCAGGAGCCTACAGAAGTGGAGATGGCATTATTTTCCCCAAAATCCTTCACTTAGGACATTATACCTTTTCTTGTTTTTTTTTTTTTTTTTTTGTTGTTGTTGTTGTTATTTCCTTCCTTCCTTCCTTCTTTCCTTCCTTCCTTTTCTTTTCTTTCTTTCTTCTTCTTTTTTTTATTTTTTTTATTTTTTTGACAGAGTCTTGCTCTGTCACCCAGGCTGAAGTGCAATGGCTCTACCTCAGCTCACTGCAAGCTCTGCCTCCCAGGCTCAAGCGATTCTTATGCCTCAGCCTCCCGAGCAGCTGTGATTATAGGTGCCCACCACCACACCCTGCTAACTTTTGTATTTTTAGTAGAGATGGGCTTTCACCATGTTGTCCAGGCTGGTCTTAAACTCCTGACCTCATGATCTGCCCACCTTGGCCTCCCAAAGTGCTGGGACTACTGGCGTGAGCCACGACGCCCAGTCAACATTATACCTTTTCAGGGATAACATGTCCACATCATCTTTAAGGTGCTCCTGCTGCTTTTCAACATGTGCTCTTTATTCTCTCGTTACTGACCACCTTCCTCATTTCTCATCCCTACTCCTGCCCTATTGCTGTGTACATGTGTAGACACATACACACACTCCTTCCCCCTGACTCAGAGAGTGGATCAGAGAATTTGTCCTTCATATCTGGTCTTTCAGTTGCTCATCTGGCCCTGCCAATCCCTCTCTACATCCTAACTTTCCAGCTTTGGCTCCTACTGATAACTGCTTTTCTCTCCTGGCATGTTTTAGTTCAAATTCCCAGTACAGACAATCTCATTAGCCCAGTTTTTCATTTTTCAGAGAACCATATCTAAGTTGCAAAGTGGTCTGTGTACCCAGTGAGAGGCATAGCCCTGAGGGAAGCAGCCACAAGGAGGAGTCAGTATGGTGAGGGGACATGATGCTATAGCACCAAACATGAGCCCTAAGCCCACGGCTGTAGGGGACACTCCGCACGAAGAAGTTCTAGGAGGTGGCTGTGGGTGAGCAGGCACGGAAATTGCACCTCTAGTTAAAGCTAGAGAGTAATTATTATCATAGGTCTTGTGCTTCCTGAACCTAACAAATCTCTGTTGCATAGTACAATTCACAAATATTTGTTAAATCAGTGAATGACTGAATGAATGAATCTTCTTCTCTGAACACCAGAACAGCAAGCAGGTTCTGTTTTATTTTTTACACTGTGGCATAATTATATTTAACTCTGTGTTTCATATATACTTAGCTCCTAAACCAGATACATTATAATATAGCTTAAATTATTTATTGACTAATCATATATTCACTAATATAATTAAAGTTAATTAGGTTGGGCACAGTGGCACATGCCTGTAATTCCAGCACTTTGGGAAACTGAAGTTGGCGGATCACTTGAGGTCAGGAGTTCGAGACCAGCCTAGCCAACGTAGTGAAACCCTGTATCTACCAAAAAAAATACAAAAATTAGCCGGCTGTGTTGAGCTGTGCCTGCAGTTCCAGGTACCCGAGAGGCAGAGGCAGGAGAATAACTTAAACCCAGGAAGCGGAGGTTGCAATGAGCCGAGATCACACCACTGCACTGTAGCCTGGGTGACAGAGCAAGACCCTGTCTCAAAAAAAAAAAAAAAAAAAAAAAAAAAAGTTAATTAAACATAATTGAATACCTAAGTGGAAAAATAACTTTTAAAAAATAGGTTGTATTTAGCTGTAATATTATTAACTATTATATTAAAATAAACTTTATAGTACAAACTTTAACAATATACTGACCTAACATAAAATGTTTTTACTCAAAATAACTTCTTTTTATACATCACACAAAACTATAAAATTATTTGAAAGAATTCTGAGAGGACTTATTAACATGTATTTTTATAAAAAGGCTTAGTAAGTAAATTTTTGAAAAATTAACAATTGTACCAGAAAAATTTGAAACTTCTTTCCAGCTTTTTTTTTTTTTAACAGGAGTTTTGCTCTGTCACTCAGATTGTAGTGCAGTGGCATGATCACAGCTCACTGCAGCCTCAAACTCCTGGGCTCAAGTGATCTTCCTGCCTCAGCCTCCCATGTAGCTGGGATTATAGGGACATGACACCATGCCCAGCTAATTTTTTCAAGCTTTGAATGTCTATAGTTTATGTTTCTTCTGTTAATTTAGTAGTATGTATATAAATTAAATCCTTTAATCATTCAATATTCATTAAACATCTAATATAATGATAGCATAGTAATTTATATTATTGTTTGTAAAATAGTATATGCTTTATCTAGTTTTCGTAATGTATAGTCTTTATGGATCCATTTTAATTTTTAGCTCTGTAATTCCAGTTAGGCTATAAGTCTTTGAAGAAAAATTTCTATGTGAGAATTCTTCACATCCTTTAGGGAACAAATTAAAAGGAATATGTCAATTTTACTTCTCAAATTTCTTGATGGAAAAAATCCAAAATCATGAGCATGAAACTTTAACCTATTGAATATTTTTATTATGTCTTGGCAAAGTAAAACTTGCAGTATTTCCTCTTGATTGAAGATCAAGACATAATAAAAATATTAAATACGTTAAAGAAAAATAATCAGAATAAGAAAAATGAGAAATCCAAAACCTATTTTGTTCTTACTATTCAAATTTCAAACCAACAGATTTCATGAAAAATGTTCTAAGGCAATTCCTTATAGTTTTAAGTCTATGGCACCTAAAATTTATGCAAAACCTTGCAAAATTATTGCACAAACTTTCAGTTTTAAAACTCAGATACAATGATCTATTTAGAGAATGGATTACTTAACACTTATCCTGAATTATAGTCTGCTGTACAGAGGTTAAATTACATTATAAGTTGTGCAGTTTGAAAATGCAAATATCGGCCGGGAGCAGTGGCTCACGCCTGTAATCTCAGAACTTTGGGAGGCCAAGGAAGACAGATCACCTAAGGACAGGAGTTCAAGACCAGCCTGACCAACATGGGGAACCCCATCTCTATTAAACACAAAACATTAGCCAGGTGTGGTGGTGCATGCCTGTAATCCCAGCTACTTGGGAGGCTGAGGCAGAAGAATTGCTTGAACCTGAGAGGTTGAGGTTGCAGTGAGCAGAGATTGTGCCACTGCACTCCAGCCTGGGCAACAAAAGTGAAACGCCATGTTGAAAGAAAGAAAGAGAGAAAGAGAGAAAGGGAGGAAAGGAGGAAGGGAAGAAGGGAGGAAGGAAAGAAGGAAAGAAGGAAAGGAAGAAAGGAAGGAAGGAAAAATGCAAATATCTCCTTAGTATCATAAATGTGTAAATAAAGTGACTATCAGAGCAACTTATCAGTGTCAATACTAAGACTTATTTTATCTGTTCTACAATATTGAACTCTAATATTTTCCACTAGAATTTTAATAATAAACATTTCATCATTAATGAATTTAATAAAATATGATAATTTTCTTTTATCCAAGAAATTCATTCTCTTAATGTGATGTTTGGCTTTAGCCTTAGCCTTATCTGAATATGAATTTTTAACTCTTGGTCATTCAATAGTCAGCCAAATATGTATTCTGTAAGCTTCTAAACAAATTCACATGTATACATGTTCTTTTTACACAAATGACTTATTAGCATACTACTCTTCAGAAAATAGTTTAATGATAACATAGATCTATCTCACTCTTTCTAACAGTTACATTTTATTACGTTGGCATCCTCTAAAGTATGTAATCACTCTCTCAGCAATGGAAATCCAAGTAGTTTCTAGGTTTTTCTTTTTCACAAACGATGTTTAATGAATGTGCCTTTATATTTATCTTTGTGTACTTTTCCCAGTGTATGAGTGTCATATTTTTCTCAAAGTGGAATTGCTTTTTTTTCTATGTGCATTTTAAACTTTGATAGAGATTACCAATAGCAAATAACAATAGATTATAAGAAAGCTATTCCTCATATCCTTGAATAGCCTGTCATTGGCTTTATTTTCTGATAAAAATGTATTCATCTTTGTGTCAAGGATTAAAAATGGTAACAAAAACATTAGAGGTGCTAGCTAGCCAGAGAAGAAAGAAAAAAAAAATATGTATATATATATATATATATATATAGTTAAAATTCAATCTCATTTAAAATAATTTTAACTGTTGCTAACAAAGGCAAATCAGTAAATATTAAGACTTTTAATATATTTTTCCTCTGCCACTTTTATTTAGCCAGTATTATCTTACAAAGATACATAAATTAAAACCTCCTTGCTAGGTCCTCTTACCTGGTGACTCTTTTGCCTTACTTCCAACTGGTGTCCACCAGATGTCTCCCCTCTCCATCAAGGTGTTCTTTTCAAAAACGCCTACTGCTTTCAGAAACACATACTGGCAGAGTAAATCTTAACAATATTTCCTCATAGAATTTGTCTTCTTTTTTTTCAGGACACAGATCATCTATCTACAAATAAAAAATGGCTTGACATTAATAGCATTTCTTCCATTTTGGAAAAAAAAATAAGGACTGATAGCCATAAAAGTAAAAAAACTAAAAACTTCAGGAAAACATCATTACATAAGGGGGTGGTATGTACCTTGATAACATGAAACAATTTTACCTAAGAGAATCTACCAACTGAACCCATTTGTTTGGGTACAATAAAGATATATATCTCCTTATAATTTAAATATATTTAACTCTGCTTACATTTTTATGAAAGTCCTGTTTAATACTGTCAATGTTTCTCAAAGGTAATCTCTTTCTGGTATTGCCAAATTACAAACATTGAGTGTTCAATACATATTTTAAGACCTTCTGTATCGCTTGATATTGGCAGGTGATTTATAAGAACAAAACAAAATCTCTACATTGACAAAGGAGCTGTGGCAGCAGAAGGGGAGGCAAGTAGAGGAGAGCCTCAAATAACACAAGAGAAAATGCAGTTTTTCAATTTAGTGTCCTATTTATAGTATTGTGCACTACATAGTCATGGTAGAAGTACAAACATGAGAAAACACACAGGCCAAAGATCTCTTAAGATACAGTCACATCATTCTCATTCTCAAAACAGGAATGTGGGAGAGGAAAAGAACCACATGAGTTCTTTTATTTTTTTACCCCCAATTTTTCATTACCTTTCATCTTTCTTATCTACCTGCAAAAAGTTTCTTTTGAATTAAGCTTGCAAAAGAAAAATGAAGTTGCATACCCCTACCCTCTTTGCCATTCCAAATCCTCTAATATAAGAAGACAATATTTCCATTCCTATTTTTCAAAGTATCACCTCCTTTAATCCTCATGACAACTCTGCAGGCATTATTGAACTTAGAGGGACAGGTTAAGGAACGTGTCTACCACATACATTTGGGCAGACTAGAACACAGAGCTCCCAGTGCTTTCCACTTCAGAGCATCTACTTTACATGTAGCAACTTTGCCTATGGTATCTCAAAGTCCGTAAACTTCTGGCTCTTCAAAAATAAAGATATTCATGACCAGTCTGGGCAACATGGCAAAACTCTAGCTTTACAAAAAAAAAAAAAAAAGAAAAATTAGCTGGGAATGGTGGGGTGCACCTGTTGTCCCAGCTACTCGGGAGGCTGAGATGGGAGGCCTGCTTGAGCCTGGGAGGCAGATGTTGCAGTGAGTTGAGATCACGCTACTATACTCCATAGTCTGGATGACAGATCAAGATCCTGCCTCAAAAATAAATAGAAAGATAGATCGATATAACTGAACTTTATAAAACCCACCAAAATAAATTATAATGGATTAAAGAGTGCAATAAAAATGGCACTTTAAAGGAGAAAAAAATTTGGATATTGACGTAATATTTAGTGTTAGAGAAAGATTTTAGAGGCATAGCACTAACAGCAAAAAAATAAAGGAAGAAAAGGTAGATCTGTAGATAAGAACAGTTTTATACTTCTTAATTTAAAGCACCATAACTAGGCTGGGCACGGAGGCTCATGCCCGTAATCCCAACACTTTGGTAGGCGAGGTGGGCGGATCTCATGAGCCCAGGAATTTGAGACCAGCCTGGACAACATGGTGAAACCCTATCTCTGAAATTAAAAATAAATAAATAAATAAATAAAGCACCATAAATAAATAAAAATATAAATTACAGTGTGAGGAAGTACTTGCAACATATATGACAGGTAAGAGGTTTATTCTTTCCATATTTAAAATTCATTTACAAATCAATAAGAGAAGATAAAGAACCCATTCAAATGGACCAAAGACACAATAAACAAGACAGTTCCAGCCAATAATACATGTGATAAACATGAAATAACATAAACAAGCATGAAAACATATCCAATCTCACTAGTTATAAAATTTTTAAAAACTTAAGACAATTGACGTTAAACTGATCTTGTATCAGTTTGGGCGATAATTTAAAACAATACTCTTTCAATGGTGTGAAGAAACTAGACACTCATATTGTTGATGGGAAGTAAATTTATATAACTTTTCTGAAGAACAATTGGGTAAAATATTTTAAAGGTCTTATAAATATACATAAACTTGAACCCAGAAATTTTTAGTTAACAGGATTTATCTAATGTTAAAATTATTAATGCATTCAAAGATGTTTATTGCAATACATGTATTTTAAATACCATAAAAATAGGATTCAACTTAAATGCCCAAATATAGGAAATTGGTCAAATTACACTGCATCCTTACAATAGATTATTTTAAAGTCACTGAAAAATATCATGGTGCAGGATAATATCGGATTTTTCCTTTGTTCTTTTTAAACTTTCAATTGACAAGTAATAATTGTATGTGTTTTGGGATGCAATGTGATGTTTTGATATATGTTTATAACATAGATAGAATTATTAAATCAGGTTAGTTAACAAATCAACACCTACTTACCTTTTGTGATGAAAACACCTAAAATCTACCCTTTTAGCTATTTTAAAATATGCAATGAATTATCGTTTATTATTGTCACCATGCTATGCAATAGATTATTAAAACTCATTCCTCCTGTCTAACTAATACTTCATATCCTTTGATCAACAGCTCCCTTTACCCATCCACACCCCTTCCTTGGCCCCTGGTGGCTACCGTTCTCCTCTCTACTTCTGTGAGCTCACCTTTTCACATTTTCTTTATCCATTCTTCTGATGATGGACCCCTAGATCTCTTCCATATCTTAGCTATTGTGAATAACACTGTAATGAACACGGGAATGCAGACATTTCTTTTGCATATCAATTTAAATTCCTTTCAAGATATATCCAGCGGTGGGACTGCTGGATCATATGGTTGTTCTATTTTTAGTTTTTTGAGGACCTCCACACTGTCCTTTATGATGGTTCTATTAATTTACACTCCTACAGACAGTGCACAAGGATTCCCTTTTTGTCACACCCTCACCAACATTCTTCACACCCTCACCAAAATGGCTATTTGATAATAGCCATTCTAACAGGTGTGAGGTGATATCCCATTGTGGTTTTAATTTGCATTTCTTTGATGATTAAAAACTTTTCCTCTAATGTCAGTAACCAGACAAAGATGCCCACACTCATTACCTTTATTCAACATAGTACTGGAAGTTCTAGCCAGAGCAATTACATAAGAAAAGGCATTCAAATAGAAAAGAAAGAAGTGAGATTGTTTGCTGATGATATGATCTTATATGTGGAAAAAAAGACTGCACACAAAAAACTGTTAGAACTGATAAACAAATTCAGTAAATTTGCAAAGTACAAACAAAAATCAACAGTGTGTCTTTAGGCTAAAAACAAATCATCTGAAAAAAATTAAGAAATCAGTGTCATCCACAATAACATAAAAAATACTTAGAAGTAAACTTAATCAAGGAGGTGAGAGATTTGTATACAGACCATGTCCAACTTATGATGGTTTGACTTACAATTTTATGCTGGTGTGAAAGCAATACACATTCAACAGAAACCGTACTTTGATTTCTCATACAACCATTTTATTTTTCATTTTCAGTGCAGTATTCAATAAATTACATGAGCTCTTCAACACTGTATTATCAAATAGGCTTTGCCTTAGATTATTTTACCCAACTGTAGACTAACATAAATGTTCTGAGCACATTTAATGTAGGCTAGGCTAAGCTACGATGTTTGGTAGATTACATGTATTAAATGCATTTTCAACTTACAATATTTTCAACTTATGATGGGTTTATCTGGACATAACTCCATCATGAATTGAGGATCATCTATACTGGAAACTAGAAAACATTGATGAAAGAAATTGTAGTCCACACAAATAAATGGCAGGCAACAAAAACAAAAAACAAATAAATGAGATTGCATCCACTAAAAAGCTTCTGCATCGCAACGGAAGCGACAGAATGAAGAGAAAATAGAAGGATTGAGAGAAAATATTTGTAAACCATAATCTGATAAGAGGTTAATATACAAAATGTTTAAGAAACTCAAACAACTCAATAGCAAGAAAACAAATAAACTAATTGAAAAATGTACAAAAGACCTAAATAAACACTTCTGAAAAGGAGACACAAAAATAGGCAACAGCTATATTAAAAATGCTCATAATTTTGTTTTTGGCTTGGGTAGAGTTTGTGATACATTGCTAAGTGAGTAAAAAGTAACAGACAATACCCTGGAGGCAGAGGTTGCCATGAGCCGAGATCGCACTATTGCACTCCAGCTTGGGCGACAGAGTGAAGCTCTGTCAAAAAAAAAAAAAAAAAAAAAAAAAAAGGAAAGAAAAAGAAACAGACAATAGAAATAAGGTAGACACTTAATTCCATGGTTTGGGGGAAAACATGATACCTATGAACAAAAATAAACTTAAAAAGTCTAACAGGACCATATACAGTCCTGTGCCACATGATAATATTTTAGTCAATGATGGACCACGTATATAATGGTGGTCCTATAACATTGTAATGAAGCTGAAAAACTCTTGTTGCCTAGTGATTTTGCATTGTCCTAAACGTGATAGCACAACACATTAGTCACATGTCTGTGGTGAACATACGTACTGTTATCAGTCACATAAAATATAGTACATACAATTTTGTACAGTGTATATTACTTGAAAATTATGATAAATGACTATGTTACTGGCTTATATGTTTACTATACTGCAGTTTTTATGATTATTTTCGAGTATAATCCTTCTACTTATCAACATACATTAACTGTAAAACAGCCTCAGGCAGGTTCTTCAGGAGCTGTTCCAGAAGAAGGCATTGTTAGTATTGGAGATGACAGCTCTTTTGATCCTCAAATAAAGATGTGTCTATGAAAGTTTGAGGTAGATTACTACTGAGCAAAGATATTTATGTTTGAAGATATGACTCTATCTGTAAGGTTTCCTTAATCATATCTGTGGTGATTCAAGATTATTAAAGAAAGTGATGGAGATATCAAGCCTAAGGATCTCTGATGGGTGTGGAGGACAGGGCGTGAGCTGGGGTGGGAGAGGAGAATCTCTAGGAGAACTCCTGACCTCTGGGAGCTGCTGAGAAATTGGGCAGGGCATGGCCGTGGGTCCACACTGTCTTGTAGACTCCATCTCAGAGTCAGAATGGATGCTGGTTGCCTCAGTTTCCCCACCAGACATGACTTTGGCTTCACTGGTTGATTTCTGGCTGTCCCAAGTTTCAGTGTGTTCTGGTGCCAATGTCTTAATTTTAACAAAATGATTTTAATGTTGAAAGACATAATAAGGCAGCTGATTAACTTTCTTTTGCCAACTTTATTCAAGAAAAATAATGGATTAACATGATAATCATATCCAAACTACAATCAAGGAGAACAATCTGCGACTACTCAGAGACAGATATGTGTGTTTTTCACCAGCATGCAGTGTGAAGTTTTATTATAGCAACTGTTTATCTTTAAAGAAATATACTAAAAAAGAAGCCAATGATCATGAATAACATATAGTTAAGGGGAAGGAGGGAGAGAAAAAGGAAGAAATGAACTGGTGACCTCCTCCTAATGTAGTTCGCTGACAACAGGTTGAAAGGGTGGCAGGAAAAGTTAGTAAATCCACTACTTAAAATTCTCTAACTTTGGATTTTGTAGTTTAAGATTTCTTGTTTAAAATTTTTTTTGATTTTTCAGAAAATCTGGACAAATTTATTCCCATTTGGCCAGATCTTTTCAGTAACATACTTTAAAAATTTTCAGCAGGCACACTCCATTACCAAATTTGAAATTTGTACTGTCACATTGGTTAGCGTTCTATTTTCTTTTCTTTTCCTTTTTTTTTTTTTTTTTTTTTGATACAGAGTCTCACTTTGTTGCCCAGGCTGGAGTGCAGTGGTGTGATCTCAGCTCACTGCAACCTCTGCCTCCCAGGTTCAAGCAATTTTCCTGCCTCAGCCTCCCGAGTAACTGAGATTACAGGTGCCTGCCATCACACCCAGCTAATTTTTGTATTTTTAGTAGAGATGGGGTTTCACCATGTTGTTTAGGCTCGTCTCAAACTCCTGACCTCAAGCAATCCACCTGCCTTGGCCTCCCAAAGTGTTGGGATTACAGGCATGAGCCACTGTGCCTGGCCAGCATTCTGTTTTCTATGTTTAGGGAAACTCAGTTCTATTTACGATTCTGTGATTTTGGTTACCTGTGCTCACAAGAGCTATTCTTTTTTTTTTTTTTCCAGATGCTTCTCACAAGCCAATATTATTAGTCTTTCTCTAAAGAATCACTAGGGGACTCCTGGATTGTGGATGAATTATCAGCTCCAAAGTGACTGGGGTAGTCTGCAATGTGTTCACACGTATGAAAGCTGGTGAGTATAAGGAAGGCACCCAACATTTTGTACAATCTTCGAAGCTTTGCACCTGTCAACTTAGTGCATATGGTATTTTGTCATTTTTTAAACATTTCACCCCCAAATTGACCATTTTTCTCCCTTTCCTTACGTGATCTTATTCCAAGAAAAAAGGAAGCTACTCATAGAAAACAGACGGTATATGCACCATGATTAGAACCCCTGGGCAAAGCTGAAGGCCATTTGGTGACCTTAATTCCAGGTATCAGTTTGGTGTTTTGCCCATGGTAAATACCTAAAAAAAAAATTTTGTGGTTTTTAAAAGATACAGTCACAAAATTCATAAAAAGTATTCCTCTCACTTTCTTAAAATACATTTAACTTTATCAGTTTACAAAAAAATTCCTCTCCACACTAATTTTTAACCATATGGAATTTTAGGAAAGATATTTTATTTTTATTTTATTTTTGTTGCTATCACTAATGACTTATCATCATTTAATAATGTACCTGTGTTTAGTAGATTTTGGATGTTTGGAATTAACTGCCTAGGGTTGACACAGGTTCCTAATCTTGATCTGCCTGTTGGATGGACAGAGTGATAGTGAATCCCTGGTCTTCGGAGTTTTCTCTTTGTCCAGAAGTGATGGGCAGAGTGATCATGGTACAAGGTCTTTGGGGTATGAGCCTTCTCAGGGCTTTGTAACAGAGGGAATTCATTATCCCTTCTTCTACTTCCCTGCTTTTCCTCTTTCTCTCCTGCCATGAGAGTACATGGGGAGGGCTGACAGTGAGACTGAGGACAGATAAGAGTTTGTGGCTACTATCTTGCCCACATTCATCATGGTGCAAAGGTGAATGCCATCACAACATGATGCTCAACTCCTTAGGCAAACCAGTTCTGGCTGGCCCAGTTTAGAAGGTGGAAATTAGAGTGGGTAGAACCCAAGACAGGGCAGTGTTGGGACCGAGGTGAAGCATACAAAACCAAAAATCTCTCAGGTTTGAGCTCCAGGGTCTTGCTGACTTCAGTACTTGTCTGTGTGTCTGTCAACTAGAATGAAGCAAAGCTTTTGTCTATAAAGCAAATGCAAAAAAAAAAAAATCATAAGGTAGCAGAGATTGAGAGAGGTTGTCCATTACTCCCATAGAATAATAAACTATACTGTGGTCTCTTGTAAGAACCAGACACAAAGGATTGATCAGACTGAATTACAGTTAATTCACAAAGTAGGAGCACAGACTGTTCATCTGGTGCTGTGGTTAGGCTGAATAATGACCCCTCAAAGATGTCTCCATCCTAAATCCCCAGAACCTATAAAAGTGCTACCTTACAAGGTGAAAGGGGCTTTGTAGATATGATTAAATTAAGGTTACCGAGACAGGGAGATTATCCTGGATTATCTGGGTGAGCTGATGTAATCACAAAGGTCCTTATAACTGGAAAGCAGAAGGTCAGAGAAGAGAAGGTGATGTGATGGCAGAAACCACCCTGAGAAAGCAGATCTGATATGGACTTGCAAGCATGCATACTGATGATCTGTGAAATTAATCAGTAATGGCCAGTCAAAATACCAGCGTTCTGATCAGCCCTGAGAGCAAGTGGTCATCATAAAACTGACAATCTAAGCAGAACACAAACTTTAAGCAGTAGTCATACAAACAAATATAAAATTATAAAGTATGCTAAATGCTATAAAGATAAAATTCAGGGTGTTACAAAAGAATATAAAGAAATAATATGATTTAGGATGTAGGGTCAGGCAAGAACTTTTGGAAATTAAGTAGCAACTAGCCAAGAGGAGTTTGGAAAGAGCATTCCAGACGGGAGGGCGAGCAAGCACTGAGGCTCTCACATGAGATACAGCTTGGAACGTTCAGAATGCCAAAGAAGGCCAATGTGGCTGTTGTTGGTGAGCAAAAAAGAGAAGGTGGAAAGTCATGCTGGAGAAGGATGGGAGGCACTGGAGGGAGTGGCAAGCCAGGGGAAGGATTTGGAATTCCCTGTGTTCAGCAGAGCATGCCGACCTGCAGGAAACACACTTAGCCTGGCCCTTCCTCTGCTGTCTTTCGTGTCCTGGTGACGGGTAACCCTTCATAGTCAACCGGTCCAATAAATGTCAGGAAAGAGTAAAATGGCTTAATCCAAGCTCCATAAAGTTCAAGTAATGCTGCCAATCTGTGAGTCCAGGAAATAGTAGTCATCATTGCCCTTTCTTTAGTTCTTATGCCATGTCTTGAAAGAACAAAGGCAGAGCATTCTCTTTGATCACAGGGATATCTATTGCTTGGGGAGACCCTACCCATAGTTCTATTTACCAGAGCTTAACGTCTATGTGTTCGGGTTTTTAGGTTCTCTAGAGTAGATAAATGAATGAAAATTGCTCTAGTAGAATATAGATGCTTACTAATAATGCAGAGTAACTTATCTATTTCAACGGAGAATTTACAAAGAAGAATAAATACTAGTGTTCTATATCAGGTGGGTTTTGAACCATATTGCCAAAAGGTTACCCCCATCTATGCCTGTCCAGTAATTAATCAAGGATCCTTGCTTTAACACCCTTTTCTCTCTTCATTGATATGTCAGCATTCTGTTTGGAATCCTGAGCCTCCATCATAGAAATCATCAACTGATAAAATAAACTGCACCGAAGCGGTAAAAGGGTTTTGAAGCTAAGGATCCTTCATTTCTACAGAATTAACCACTGATATTTTAGTATTTGGTCTCTTGCATCAAGAGCTCTGTAGACTAGAATCCTTTGGAAACACAGTGGGGAAAACAAATTCTGGTCTACTTTCAGGCAAGAGGATGCTTTTAAGAAGGGAAGAACTGAAGTTCAAGATTTAACTACTAATAATTCTTTGGGCTAATCTGAAGCAGGGCCTTTCAAACTCCTGCTGGCTTTAGAATCAAGGGGAGAACGTGATTCTAATGCTCTGGGTGGGTGACTCAGTAACCTGTGTTATAGTACAGGATGTGTCACAGGTTACTGGGTCATCCACCCAGAGTCTCTGATTCAGTAGATCTGAGAAGGATCTGAATATTTGCATTTCAAGTTTGAGATGATGCTGATGCTGTTGGTAAGAGATACCCCTATTTTGTGAAGCACTGATCTAGAGAGGGGCAAATTCCTCTAATTCTATAGGACTGAGCCTTCTGATAACCTGCTTGCTCATTCTGGAGGAATCTTTTCTTACCTCCTGCGATCTACATGGATCTTCTACCTTGTCCTACTCTCTTCTTAGGCCTATCTTTCTCACTGTTTTTGGTCCTTCTCCCTCTTCTACTCAGATAACTTGATGGAGATTCAGAGGTACTGGCCTCTCCCTCCTATGAGCTCTAGACTGTAGCACCTCACTGACTGACAAACCTCTTTCACCAGCCGCTGACCACATAGCTGTCTGTATTGACTCTCTGCTCTGGTCTTTGTGATTAAGAGCTGAATTAAATGATGCACTTTGGCCCAGTTCTTGTAAGCAGTACCTTCATTAAAATGAATGACTTTAAAGAAGAATAATTTATGTCTTATAGGGCTTTAGAGATCACACTATGTAGAAAACTACACAATTCACCTGTGTGTTCATTAATGCAATATAATTGAAGCAATGAAATGAGACAGGAATGCATGAGTGAAAGGCATGTAACGAGATGTACATTTAATTGCATAATAGAAGATGAGGTACTAGAAAGCATTACATCAGCCTGGATAAACTTCTCCTTCTGGAAAAGATTCCTGCTAACCTAGTCTACAAAGCTCTTGATACAATAAACTGAGAACACCTTTGCATATGAGTCTTTTTGTTACTACAGCCATTTGCAGAGGAAGCCAAAAGATGTCTCCTGATTGAATGTAAGGAGAAGTCATTGGAAATACGCATGGATACTGGATACTAAGTATTCTAGAAGAAGGAAATGTTCATGCTGCCAACAATATTTACTGAGCATTTATTTTTAATTCAGATCAAATGGCAACACTAGGAAGATTCTTGATTAGGGTTTAGGAGCTAAGTTTCTGTCCTCTTGATGTACATCTGCAAATTTCTGAAGGATTTAGGTTAAATAAGGAGTGTCATTATTCTGTAGATCTCTAATAAGATATTGTCACTCCCACCTAAACATATATTGTTACCAGCAAGACACTTCAATGACCAGGAACTCCATGCCTTTGCGTAAGGCTTCCTGACTCAGGAGCTGCTATAGAGATTAGGGGCCTTCTCATTCAGAGTTATAGATAATGTAGTAATGGAATCTGGTCAACAATACATGGGGTAGGGAGGATGGGTGGGCAGAGAGGAAAGGGTGTAGGAAGTAGTCTGTGCATGATATTGTATTATTTCAAATTGAATTTTTGATGTAAATGAGTATACATAATAGAACTGATATAGCCAGGGTTCAGAAGCAAGCTTCCTCTCCCTTCCTCTGGCTGGTAAAAATCTCTGGGAGGTCCAGACCTGGAAAGAGATGATTAGAAATCTAGACTATGAGCCAAGCTATTACCCAGTTTTCTTGAAACCTCACTTTAGCATTCTCAACTGGGTCTTTGCATTCATCTTTTCTTTCAGGAAGTCCTACTTGACAGCAGCTAACCACATAACCATATTCATGTTCAGGTATAAAGTCTGATAATAACTTCATGTTCTGTCCCTGTTCTGTACTCCCATAACTTAGTGTATGTTATACTATTACATACTCCATGTGATATAGTTTGGCTCTTTGTCCACACCCAAATCTCATGTGGAATTGTAAACCTTACATGTCAGGGGAGGGGCCTGATGGGAGGTGACTGGGTCATAAGGCAGATTTCCCCTTGGTGTTCTTGTGATAATAAGTTCTCACAATATCTGATGGTTTAAAAGTGTGGGCACTTCCCCCTTCACTCTTCCTATCTCTCCTGCCACCATGAGAAGAATGTGCTGTGCTTGCTTCCCCTTTGCCCTTCCACCATGATTATAAGTTTCCTGAGGCCTCCCAGACATGCTTCCTGTTAAGCCTGCAGAACTGTGAGTCAATTAAACCTCTTTTCTTCATAAATTACCATATCTCAGGTAGTTCGTTACAGTAGTGTGAAAGCAGACTAACATAGCAAATTGGTCCCAGGGAGTGGGGCACTGCCATAAAGATGACTGAAAATGTGGAAATGACTTTGGAACTGGGTAATGAGCAGAGGTTGGAACAGTTTGAAGGGCTCAGAAGAAGACAGAAACATGTGGGAAAGTTTGGAACTTTATAAGACTTGTTGAATAGTTGTGACCAGAATGCTGATAGTGATGTGGACAATAAAGTCCAGGTTGAGGTGGTCTCAAATGGAGATGAGGAACTTATTGTGAACTGGAGTGAAGGTCACTCTGGTGATGCTTTAGCAAAGAGACCTATGGTATTGTGCCTCTGCCCTACAGAACTGTGGAACTTTGAACTTCAGAGAGAGATAATATATGATATCTGGTGGAAGACTTTTTTTAGCAGCAGTGTTAAAGATGTGACCTCCTGGCCGTTTCTAGAAGTGTATGCTCGTATGTGCGAAGAAGAAGATGGTCTGAAATTGGAACTTACATTTAAAAAGGAAGTGGAGCATAAAAGTTTGAAAAATGTGCAGCTTGACCATGTAGTAGAAAAAGAAAACCCACTTCCTGGGGAGAAGTTCAAGCTGGCTGCAGAAATTTGTATAAGTAACTAGGAGCCAAATGTTAACAGCCAAGACAATGCAGAAAATGTTTCTAGGGCAGATCAAAGATCTTCCTGGCAGCACCCCCCATGACAGGCTGGAGGCCTAGGAGGGAAAAATGGTTTCATGGACTGGCCCAGGACCCTGCTGCTCTGTGCAACCTCAGGACATGGCATCCTGTGTCCCAGATGCTCCAGCTCCTGCTGTGGCTAACTAGGGACCAGGGACAGCTTGGGCCATTGATTCAGAAGGCATAAGCCTTTGTGGCTTCCATGTGTTGCTGGGCCTGAGGGTGCACAGAAGGCAAGAATTGAGGTTTGGGAACTTCCACCAAGATTTCAGAGGATGTATGGAAATGTCTGGATGTCCAGGCAGAAGTACAATAATGCAGTGGAGCCCTCATGAAGAACCTCTACTAATGCATTGTGGAGGAGAAATGTGGGGTTGGAGCCCCCACACAGAGTCCCCACTGGGGTACTGCCTGGTGGAGCTATGAGAAGAGGACTACCATCCTCCAGACCACAGAATGGTAGATCCACTGACAGCTTGCACTGCTTGCCTGGAAAAGCTGCAGGCACTTAATGCCAGTCCGTGAAAGCAGCTGCAGGGGCTCCAGCCTGCAAAGCCACAGGGATGGAGTTGCCCAAAGCCTTGTATCAGTGAGCCCTGGATGTGAGACATGGAGTCAAAGGAGATTATTTCAGAGCTTTAAGATTTAATGACTGCCTTGTTGGTTTTGCACTTGCATGGGGCCTGTAGCCCCTTTGTTTTGGCTAATTTCTCCCATTTGCAATAGGAGTATTTACCAAATACCTGCACCCCACCCCCACTGTATCTTAGAAGTAACTAACTTGTTTCTTATTTTACAAGCTCATAGGTGAAAGGAACTTGCCTTGTCTCAGGTGAGACTTTGGACTCGGACTTTTGAGTTAATGCTGGAATGAGTTAAGATTTTGGGGGACTGTTGGGAAGGCATGATTGGTTTTGAAATGTGAGAAGGACATGAGATTTGAGGGGGTTGGGGTGGAATAATGTAGTTTGGTTCTGTGTCGCCACTGAAATTTCACGTGGAATTGTAATCCCCTTGTGTCAGGGGAAGGGTCTGGTAGGAAGTGATTGGATCATGGAGGTGAGTTTCTCCCTTGCCATTCTCATGATAGTAAGTGAATTCTCACAAGATCTGATTGTTTAAACATGTGTGGCACTTCCTCCTTCTCTCCCTCTGTGTCTCTTGCCACCACGAGAAAAAGGTACTTGCTTCCCCTTCACCCTTCCACCATGATTGTAAGTTTCCTGAGGCCTCCCAGCCATGCTTCCTGTTAAGCCTGCATAACTAACTGTGAGTCAATTAAACCTCTTTTATTCATAAATTCTCCATAGCAGTAGTTATCTATAGCAGTGTGAGAATGGACGTACACCATCCTTATCTTCTTTAACTTACAGTTTCAGGGGACATATTACTATGCCTCCTGTCCAAGGCAAGTCCTACATCCTCAAGAATTTTCCAGCTCTGGCCATTCTTAGTCATTTCCTTTGGGGGAGCAGTTAGATTGTTTCTATGGTTCACTATTTATAAAATTCCATGATGAATAGTGTTGTGCATGAGTCTTTACTTGCATTCCTAATTATGCTCTTTGAGGATTCTATAAGCAGAAGTGTATATTAAAGGCTATGAGCATTTTAAAATTTTTGTTAAATGTGTCCAAAGTGAGATGTGGTACCACAAAGAAAACATATTAATAGTGATTTCTTCTGGAATCTAGAAAATTGGTGGGTTTTTTCCTCCTGCTCCCATTCTGCTTTGAACTCTCCAGTTTGTTTTTCACAATGAACGTGTACTTTATTCACATTAGAAAAACAAACAAACAGAAAACCTAAAGAACAAAATCCTAAACACTCTTCAAAGCTCAGCTCAAATGCTGTCTCTTCCATGAAGTCTTCACTGTTTTCTCTGAAAGAGGGCATCTGCAAACCAACAGAACCCTCTGTTTCTACCACTCTGATCCCACAAATATTTGGTACTTCTGTTTTTTACCCAAGACTAAAGGTCTCTGGAGACAGAGATTATTTCTAATTGTTCTTTTATGCACCCAATGTCTTTAACATAATAAATATGTGGGCAACCAAATGAAAATTGTTAATTAGCAGTGTCTGGTTCTTGGGAAAAGTCTGGTGTCTGCCATTCCAGCTCAGTGAAGTTTTGCTAAAATTTGACTAATTCTTCTCATTCCACTGACTAATGGAACAAGCTTTCTTGAAAACGGTGAGGAGTAATAACATAAGGCACAAACCCCTGAAGAATGATTTCTAGTAGAGTTATTCTTGTATATACACAGGCTGCTGGGCCTGAAGCAGTGGTTCCTTAGTAGATGTACTAATCAGCATTTCCTGGGGAAAGTTAATATGGTTAAAACTAGGCTGCAGTTGTGTTCAGTCCTCATTGGCTGTTGCTAAGGTTTGCCAACAAGAACAATGTAGAAAATAAAATCTCCTAGTGCAATTTTTGCTCTCCTTTCCTCTGGATTGTTACTAGCTTGAACATTACAGGGAAGTTCCTCGTCTGCAGTTTGTAATTCAGGTGTAGAGCAATGGATAAAGTCTCAGATGACTATCATTGTAAAAGTATCTTGCTTCATGTAAGCCACCATCACCATTCTGTGCACTGGAATTTTGTAGCCTTTTTGTCAGTAACTTAACATCAGTGCATTACATGTCATAGCTATTTTTGAGGCTGCTATAATCTTCCATAATCCACTCAAGACTTGGAAAACGTTTCCTTTGAAATGCTTTATTCACTTGGATGAGTAAAATGGAGATTAATAACTTGTTCATAGATGACAAATAAGAAAAACAAAGAAACCCCACCTCCTCAAAAGCAAGGTTGACCTTGCCAATGGCCATTGGAAGCAAGATTAATATGGGGTATAGGTGATGAGAAATGGCAAGGCAAAATAATGAACCAAGAGTTTGAGTCAAAAATGAGTTTAGGGCAGAGTCATATATAAAATTCCTCTGCTCAAAGAAGCACAGGAGATAGTGACCTGAAGAGAAGCAGGTCACTAAAGACTGGGACAATGTAATGTTAAGGAGGAAAAATAATTTATAGTCCTGTTGAAATGCCTAAACTTCCCAGCATCAGAGACTACCTTGGGTTAAAGTACTAAATGGTCACTTTTAAATGCAAAATATTGGGCTCTTCCTAGTCTGCTCATAATACCAGAGGCCCTGGACCCCGTAAGGAGGTCAGTTGGACATTGGGATTGCATGGTGGACACAGTCCAGAGCACCAATTGCTGCCCACAGAGAACAAACCTAGACCCAAAGAGGGACATTAAAAAAAGAAAGTGGGTTGTTTTGGAATTGCTGCTGCACCCCTGGCAGGGTGGAAGAAACATGGAAAAGGCATTCTAGAAAAGTCTGAGTTGTCACTGAAAAAAAAAATCACCTACTCCACAATCCTGTTTTGGAGGATCCCTGAGACAAATTATGAACAATCTAGCAATTCAAAATGAAAACCATAATAACTACTGACACTTGGTAAGCATTTAGTATATATTACTACTATTCTACAGCAGAATATTAACCTATTTAATCCTCAGAACAACTCCATAAATTATATACTACTATTCCTTCCATTTTGCAAATAGAGAATCTATGTTTGGATAGTTTAAGGGCCTTGACAATATAAGTCACAACTTACACATTGAATGGAAATCCAAACCCAACTTTCTCTGACCAAAGAGCCTGTTACTAACTACAGTGAATCACTATCTCACTCTTCTAGAATACAAGAGCCATACTACACCTAAAGTGGAAATCCCAGTGTTTCTTCTTTCCCCAAAATGAGTAAAAATAAAAATAATACCATCCTTCATTGGTATGATCCTTGCCAGCTACAAAATGCTTTTGTGCCCATGATATCCGATTATCTTCAAATCAAATTTAGAAGCAAGTTTTAATATCTCCATTTCATAGATGAAGAAGCTGATAACCAATGCATTTGAAAGATTTCTCCCATGGCCATACAACTGTTAGGTGGAAGAAGCAAGGCCCCAACTTTCAGTGGTTCCGTATGCTGTGCTGCTTCCTCCCATGATGCTGTTCTAGGGAGAAAATGGCGGTGGGGATATTCTTTGTGAGATGCTGCCATTTTCTCAAGAGAAATCTGGTATAAGAATATTCCCCCAGAAAGAAGAGAGGTATGAAGAAGTATTTGAGCTCACTTTCTTGCCTATTGTCAGGAAAATCTAACCCATTTGTTAAGAGCCATTGATTTAACTGCACGTATGTTACTAAGATGTCCTTGAGGAAAAGTGTCCTTGAGAATCTGAAGTATTATGTAAATAAAAACATACAAAGATATACATTTCATTCACTAAAATATGTATTAAAGATGTTTTTCAATCTTAATATTCTGTATTAAGTTGGCCCTCACTGGCTCACATCATAAAATAGCTAACATTTAAAAAAATATTATTAGTAGTATTTGAGGCAGGATCTTGCTCTGTCATCTAGGCTGGAGTGCCGTGGCATGATCTCAGCTCATTGCAGCTTCGACCTCCTGGGCTCAAGCAATCCTCTTGCCTCAGCCTTCACAGTAGCTAGGACTACAGGTATATGCCACCATGCCCCGCTAATTTTTTGCATTTTGTTAGTAGAGACAGGGTTTTGCCATGTTGCCCAGGCTAGTCTCCAACTTCTTGGATCAAGCAATCCACCCATGTTGGCCTCACAAAGTGCTAGGATTACAGGTGTCAGCCGTTGTGCCTGGCCAAAATTATGTTTTGATTGGAGATGTGTTTAGTGTATTTCTCTTAATGTGATTTAGCCAGCTGATAGCACATTCTCTCTTGCTTTTGTAGGAAGGAAGGTAAATCCTTTTATTTCCCACCCATCCTTCACCTCCAATCATGGCAGAGTCTTTTACACACAATTTATTTTTTATTACACAACCTCTGACTCTATTCAGCTTTGAGGTAGGCATATAATGATACTTCTTCAGAAGCTTCAACCGTCTTGTGACACTTTTCTTAGTTGAATGACAATATTAGTTGTAATTTTCTGAATATGTATCAATTCTTAATTAAAAGCAGAAAATGGCTAGAAATATACTAGGTAGCAAGGGTAAATCCATTCTCACTTAAGAAGTCACCACTTACAAGAAAAAAATACCATTAAAAAGTGGGAAAAGGACATGAACAGACACTTCTCAAAATAAGACATTAATGCGGCCAACAAATATGAAAAATAGCTCAACATCACTGATCATTAGAGAAATGTATATCAAAACTACAATGAGATACCATCTTACATCAGTCAGAATGGCCATTATTAAAAAGTAAATTACAGATGCTTGGTGAAGTTGCGGAAAAAAAGGGTATGCTTATATATTGTTGATGGGAGTGTAAATTAGTTCAACATTGTGGAAAGTAGTGTGGCAATTCCTTAAAGAGCTCAAAACATCTACCATTCAACCCAGCAATCCCATAACTGGGTATACACCCAAAGGAATATAAACCATTCTGCCATAAAAGACACGTGTGCATGAATCTTCATTGAAGCATTATTCACAATAGCAAAGACATGGAATCATCCAAAATGCTAATCAATGACAGATTGGATAAAGAAAATGTGGTACATAAACACCATCAAATATTATGCAGCCATAAAAAAGAACAAGATCATGTCTTTTGTGGGAACATGGATGGAGCTGGAGATCATAATCCTTAGCAAGTTAAGGGAGCTAAATGAAGAGAACTCCTGGACACAAAGAAGGGAACAACAAACACTGGAGCCTACTTGAGGGTGGAGGTTAGGAGGAGGGAGAGGATCAGGAAACAAACCCCTGTGACATGATACCTATGTAACAAACCTGTACATGTCTCCCTGAGCCTAAAATAAAAGTTAAAAAAAATAAGTCACCATTATCTTCAGATTGATTGACAGTGACAGCACTAGCTAACATTTATTGAACATTTTCCACATGACAGGACACTGTCTTAAGTGCTTTACATTTATTAATCTATTCACTCTTCCCAATAGGTCTTTGAAATAGGTGATCTTTTTATTGCTACTTGCTAGATGAGGAAACTGAGAAAAAGAAAATTTAGATAATTTGCCAACGGTCACATAGTAACTAAGAGAGCTAGGTTTCAAATCCTGACTGCCTGGTTTTAGAGTTTGTATACTTTAACTTCTATATTACTTTATACAATATATTGAGAGATAAACATAAAACCCTTTGAGACCTAGAAAGAAGAAAACCTAATGCACTTTCAAGCAAGATCATAGGAGAAAAGTCCTTTACACTGAGCCAGGACATACCCAGAGCTTTCCAAAGGTTTTAGTTCTTTCATCTGAAAGGAGAAGAGCTTAGATAGGTAATCTCTAAGGTCTCTTCCTACCTGATGTTGCTGTGCTGTTGTCAGCAAATTCTTGCTTTGTTTTATATTTCTTCTAGGCACATGGCTGGGCTCTGTGGGGCTAAACAAAAGCAGAGGGCATGGACTACCTCTTCGGGGTGGGGCTCTTGATGCTCACTTGTGCCAGGTGAAACCCCTAGAGACACGAATCCACAGTCAGTCAGGTTGGCCCCTGAGGCCAGCTCCCTTTGATGTTGTAATTGACTCCCAAGTTTTAGACATGTTAGAGTTTTGCTATTGACAGAATATTTATAAAAGAGTTTTAGAGTACCTGGGGCTCGTGAAGGGATTAGGAATTTGGAGTGAACTGCTTCTTCCTCTAAAAGTGTTTGGATTCAATTGTTGTGGCAGAGATTCTTGGTTGTCCCCTGATATTCGTTCTCCCTGTTGTCCTTCTAAATGGAATCCTTGGTTTTAGTTGGTCACATCCAGAATAATTATTACATTCTCCAGCCTTCCTTACAACTAGGTGTGGCTGTATGACTAACTTCTGGCAATGAGATATAATAGAATTATTGTATGCAACTTCTAAGAAGTATTCTTAAAGTGAAGGATCAACTTTTTTAGCCCCCTTTTTTTCTGTTGGCTGGACATAGACATAATGACTGGAGCTTAAGCAGCCACTTTGAACTAAGAAATGGAAGCTATGTGTTGAGGATGTGGTGCAATAACACAAAGGAGTCCATGTCTTTGATGATATTGAAATTGCTTTTTCCAACTCAAACCAGCTACCATGAGTCATTTAATGTGTCTGGGGGATAAACTTCTCTAGATTATTTTCTATAACTTCTGTAACTTCACTATTGTTCAAGAACATTTGTCAATTACAGTTGAACCTTATCTTAACAAACACAGGTGTCCTTGGTGCAGTAAGTAGTTAGCTATGATTTGGGGTCTCTTGTTTATTTGTAAGATAAGCTCATGCCTTCCATTTATAACAGATGCAAATGTAGAAACAAATACGTCTGATACAAAGGCACCTGTGCTTACCGTATTTCTTACAAATGAAAGTACAATTTGAAGCAAAACCACATCCCCTCTGCTGCTGGAAAAGATGACATGTGTTGTTGGGCACAATCATTTCAGTTTCTCCTTTCTACTGTCAATTTGATCCATTTATGTTGTTGGTGCTTTGTCTTGAGGTATACCGCAGGCATTTTTTAAACTCATTTTGTGTAATAAACGCAAAAGCAATATGAAGAGAAAGACTTATATGAAGTAAACATGAATGGAAGAAACAACAATAAGTTCAAAGTGGTGGGAAAAAATGATAAATGTTGCAAGTGACTTTAGGAAGAAATTGTTGGATGGCTGGGATAATTTTCAGTGATAGATGACTGGAAAACTTGGAAGATGCTCTCATGATGCCATTGCAAAAGCCAGCAAGTGATGTGGCAAAATGGAGTCATGCTTGACTTGAGAAGAACACTAGCATGAGATGCTTTTCACTATCACAGCAATTAATGAGAAGCCTAGGAAGCTATTAAAGAACTTAAGGACTAAGCAGATGAATGTCCACAAATTAGAACATTTTACAAAGTACAGATAATTCAAGAAACTTTTGAAACTGCACAATATCAAAGTGATTGGTTTAAGTAATATACCTTCTAAATACATCTTAAGTAATATACCATGTCCAAAAGGTTTCCCTAAAATACTCATTGACATCATCAGGGAGCAGGGCTACTGGTTACAACAGATTTTCAGTGTAGATAAATGAGCTGATTTTGGAAACAAAATGCCAAATAGCACGCTTTTCAGTAAAACATCTAAAAGCATAAATTATATATACTCTAGTTTGGTGGAAGTATATTTGAAAACTGAATGTTTTAATCCCATATGAAGTTACTTAAATTTAAGAACAAATGATGGACTCACAAAAGCGCTTGTAGAAAATATTCTAAACAGAGAAACTTCTGGACTGATTTAAAATATAGGACTATCATTCAAGTTTAGTGAATCAATTTTTGAAAATATAAATATGGCTGAGCACCATGGCTCACACCTGTAATTCCAGCACTTTGGGAGGCTGAGGCTGGAGGATTCCTTTATGCCAGGAGTTTGAGACCAGCCTGAGCAACAGAGTGAGACCCTATTTCTAAAAAAAAAAAAAAAGATTAAAAAATTTAGTAGGGTGTTATGGTGTGCACCTATAGTCTCCACTACTTGGGAGGCTGAGGTGGGAGGATTACTTGAACCTAGGAGGTTGAGGTTGCAGTGAGCTATGATTAGAATCTCCTCCAACCCAACATTTAACCTAGGAAATTGCCTGCGGAAAAAAAAAAAAAAAGGTACTCCTCAAACACAAAGAAATCCTTCCATATGACCATTCTGCATTTGGTATTATCACTAAAAGTAAGAGATGAGAATGGCTCTTACCAATCATCAGGTTATTTAGAATGGCTTCTAGAATACAAAGTATTGTTTATTATTCTTTACTGGGAGTAAATTTAGGTCTTTAAAAAAAGGTTTTAAACTTTTGTATTACAAAGCAAAACTTAAGTTATATAAGAAAGCACATTGAACCTAATGAATTTAAGCTTTCTTCTTCACAAATATTTGAATCAAAGCACAAAAAAAAAATACTGGGGAAAATGTATGCACACTTACTCCCTTGTATTAATCTTACCTAGAGCTTCATTAAATTTCTTTTCTAAAATTTTCATAATATCCCTCATCATTCTTTAATTCTACTAGACCAAATAATGTTTGAGGAATATAAAATTATTCTTCAAAGACTCAAATTCCTACATTTACCAGTATCTAAAAGATAATAGTAACTCCCCATAAATAACAACTATGTGTAAAGAATGATCACCTTCCTAATCTTTCTTTTGCAGAGCTTAACGACTCAACAAGGCCTGAAGGTCTATGCTAATTTAAATGGCCTATTATTGACTTCAGCAAACCAACCTGTAATTATATAGAATACAAAATCTTTTGCTCTGGGAAATGTTGAAACACTAAATGAAGCTTTTAGAACCTGTGTAGAATCTCTAATGGTGTGCAAAAGAAAATCAGATGTTGTAAGCTTGAGATGTGGGTTCTAGTGTCAATTCATTTGGTCTGGGTCTTTGGCTAGGAGCACCCATTCTCTGGAACAATCTCCTCCTTCTACAGAATTAGAAGGTTGGGGGTAGGGTGAGCAGGTTTCTTTACTTTTGAAGTCTTTTCCAGACTGAGGAATCATACTTCTAGGTAGTGTTAAGCACTCAGAATATAAGTAGCATTGAACAAGTTTTGCCTTTCACAGCAAATTATAAGCAATGTGTTCTCAAAGTTACAATGTGAAGTATAAAGTCTAAGTAGCAGTTTAAAGTAGTTTAGAAATTAAGCTAAATGTCAAGTATAGAAGATAATATTGACAATATCAATGAGAAAGTACAGATACATATACATCTGTCACTGGTTAACATTTCAAGTCTTTTTCTGTGTGTGCCTTTAGTTTTAAATCTATTAAATTCCCCTGGTGTTCTCATTTTCCATGTTAATTACTTCTTCTTAAATCCAAACCTTCACCCTTTTCTCATGTTCAACATTTTGCTGAAATCTTCCTTCTTTATTCCTACCCTCACTGATCACTGTTTTCTGATTTCTCCAATAGAGGGAACCCTCTGTAAAAATCAATAGGTGTTTAATAAATTAGGCTTTTCAATAACCTCACTTGAACATTTGCTTTTTTCTCTACTGGTATACAAATGTTGAAAGTAGTCAAGTTTATGAGACTGAGAGATAATCAACCGTGACTGGATGGTAGATACTGACTTAAGAACCTCTATGCAGAGAGCTCAATAGAGCAGGGTGCACTTGGCAGCCTCTTCATTTGTTTACACCCTCATTAGTGATTAGTAAAGTTGGTTGTACAGGAAAGATAAAAAGAATATTGTATGCCCTAGCCTGGATGAATCACCCAGGCTCAGCTGTAATTTTTTGTTTCCAATCATTTGAACACAAGTGGGTGCCAGACAGAGTCATCACCATGTAGGAAGTCAGCAAAGAACTGAACAAGAGGGTGAGATCTCAGGAAGCTAAGTGCTTTGGAAACTGGTGGCAGGTGGGAGAGAAGCTGGGCGTGCCTCCTTTGGAAGAAGGGTGTTGATCTGGCTCGAGAAGGACTGAGGGCTCAAAAATGTAAGTTATTGTACTCAGTGATAACTTCGCAACCCCATATTGTGATTTTCGTTGTCACCATAGCAGATGGGTTACCTTGGTAGAGAAGCTTTGGTTGGCCACAGGAGCAGAAGGCAGGGTACTCTTAGATCCAAGGAGGGGTGATGGGGAAAGGGATGGGGGATAGAACCAGAGAGGCAGGTGGCAGGACTGGACTTTCTGTCTGCATGAATGATGATGGCAGTGTCACTGGTGGGCTTGCCAAAGTGGACAAAATACAAGACCTGAACTACAAGAGTTATGGTAATTAGGCCAATAGACACACCATAAATGATTTTAAGAGTGACCAGGGTTTTACGGAAACCTGCAAAGGTTTATGAAAGGTGAATATTTCAGCGAATTACATAGTGATGACTTAGGTAACTGATTTTATTTAGAATAAGACTGACGTTCTTCATCACTTCAAATGCTGTAATCTGTGACAAAACATCCCCTCTTAGTTCTTCCTCCTTTGTACCAAGCAATAAGGCTTCATATCCAATGCCAATAGGTTGCCTCAGGAATAAATTACATTAAGTTTTTCTTAGCTACTAACATCTCAATATAAATTAAATTTTCTAGTTAGTCCTAATGTGTAGAAAAATAATGGAAAGATATATCAAAACATATGGATTGATTATCTTTGGATGGTGGAAAAATTGCAGGATTTTTTTTGATCATTGGCAATTATTTATAATTTTCACATTACATGTTAAGATTTTGTAATTATAAAATTATTTCTTAAATATATCTGGATATGTGAAACATAAATACAAATTCCATTGAGTTTAGAAATATATAAAAATAGAAAAATATTCGCTCTGCTGTGGAGCAGGATCTTACAGGAATAGAATGCAGCTGCAGCACTGATGCACCGTTAGGGACCTGGAGCCCAGGTGTTGTCTGGAGATTACATAGTGGCAGCTGGAGCCCTGCGGAGGATCTGATGGAGAAGGGGCTGCCTGTTCCATTTTACCATTATTCCAAAGACTACTGAGGACTTCCCACCTCTTCCCCAACCCCTAAACCTTACCCACTCTGGCTGGAAGGCCACATTGTACAATCCACAACCACAGTGTGTTCTTTCATTTGAACAGTATGGATTTCTGGGTAACTGGGTATTAATCTGTAGAGAACTACAGATAAATAAATAATCAAGCAAAAAAAAAGTCCTGATGGTTAAGGGTGAGGAAAGTTTATCTTATCCAGGACCGTAAGCATATAAAAATATAAAATAATATAAATATGTGTATTAAATAAAGAAATAACCAAGTTCTAGGAGAATCTGAAACTTTGATAATGGTTTCCTGATATAAAATATACAAACATTTTTTCACATGAAATGATCAAAGAAGAAAAATAAAATGATAATCTCAACAGATGTTTAAGTATCATGTAACAAATTTCAGCATTGAGCCTGATAAAAGCAGACAAAACAAATCTCAATAAACTAAAAATGTAAGAATAATTTCTAAATGTGGTAAAACATGTGATAAGGTTTGGCTGTGTCCCCAAATCTCACCTTGAATTGTAGCTCCCATGATCCCTACATGTTATGGGAGGCAACCAGTGGGAACGAATTTAGTCACAGGGGTGGGTTTTTCCTGTGCTGTTCTCATGATTGTGAATAAGTTTCATGAGACCAGATGCTTTTATAAAAGGACCGTTCTCCTGCACACACTCTCTTGCCTTCCACCATGTAAGCTACCCCTTTGCTCTTCCTTCGTCTTCTGTCATGAATGTGAGGACTCCCCAGCAACGTGGAACTGAGAGTCCATTAAACTTCTTTCCCTTATAAATTACCCAGTCTCAGGTATGTCTTTATCAGCAGCCTGAGAACAGCGCCTAATACACCATGTTTATCTCAGAACAATGGCCAACATCATATTTAACAGTGAAACCTCAGAGGCATCCCATTACAGTCACGCTGGCATGAGGAATGTCTCCTGCCACCACTATTAGGTCATGTTCTCTTGAAAGTCCTAGTTAGTACATATGAATAATAAAAATATAAAGACAGAATTATCCTTATTTGCAGATGATATGATTTTCTGCCATTGGAATTCCAAATAATCAACCATATAGTCTATCAAAAGTAGTAAGAACCCATTAAGTTGGCTGGTTATAAAAACATGAAAAATATATACAGTGCTGGGCGTGGTGGCTCACGCCTATAAATCCAACACTTTGGGAGGCCGAGGTGGGTGGATCACGAGGTCAGGAGATCAAGACCATCCTGGCTAACATGGTGAAACCCCGTCTCTACTAAAAACACCAAGAATTAGCCGGGCGTGGTGGTGGGTGCCTGTAGTCCCAGCTACTTGGGAGGCTGAGGCAGGAGAATGGCGTGAACCCGGGAGGCGGAGCTTGCAGTGAGCTGAGATTGAGCTACTGTACTCCAGCCTAGGGGGCCAGAGCGAGATTCTCTCTCAAAGAAAAAAAAAAAAGAAAGAAAAATATATACAGTGTAGCAACAACTGTTTGTGTGTGTGTGTTGTGTGTGTTGCCATTCACAGTAGGAATAAAGTATATAAAATGCTTAAGCTTATAAAATACCATAGGATTTATATTTAAAAACCCATAAAACTTTACTGAGGAACAAAAGATACAACTTAAATAAATGTTTTCTCATAAAAAGTTTCAGTAATATAAACTGTAAATTTCCTGGATTTCAATTAAGAACTTTATAGAACTTTTGGAGGAAAATCTTAAGTAATTTGACAAGAATTAATAAATCAATGAAAAGATTTTATGGCAAAAAATCTTTGGCAAAATAAATCAATGAAAAAAATAAAATTATATGAGATTAAAGAGAGAGACAGAGGAAGGAGAGGGAGAGAATGGGAAGAAAAAAATAGTAGTGAATTTCTCTGGGTAGAAGCATGGGTAATTTTTAAAAATTTTTCTTCATAATTATCTATATTTTCCAAATGCTCTAAAATGAGAAAACAACACTCATATAAACAATTGTCCAAAAAAAGGCATCTTTTACCCCTTTTTTGGGGGGATATAAGAGGTAATTGTCATATTACTGTAAGATGAGAAGTTCTATTCTTTTTCTTCACAGTCTTGGAAGTTTATCTCACTGTTTTTTGTTTGTTTGTTTGTTTGTTTTTAGTATAATTAGGTAATTGACTTAATGGACTACATTGTATAAATGTTTTGTTATTTTGGGAAACACCGTAAGTCATATTTAATATATTACAGAAAGAAAAAGGAAATAAAATGATGTGTATATGGTGTTAAAGCAATGACATTTTGCTGCTTTCATGAAATATGAGGCAGGCTGGGTGCCGTGGCTCACACCTGTAATCCCAGCCCTTTGGAGGCCGAGGTGGGTGGATCACCTGAGGTCAGGAGTTCAAGACTGGCATGGTCAACATGGTGAAACCCTGTCTCTACTAAAAATACAAAAACAAATTAGCCGGGAATGGTGGCAGGCACCTGTAAACCCAGCTACTCAGGAGGCTGTGGCAGGAGAACTGCTTGAACCCAGCAGGCAGAGGTTGGGGTGAGCCAAGACTGCACCACTGCACTCCAGCCTGGGCGACAGAGCAAGACTCCATCTCAAAAAAAAAAAAAAAAAAAAAAGACATATGAGGCAAATGTTAGTTGAGTTTATTGTGGTCTAATTATTGAATCCCCAATCTAGTCACAAATACAAATTTCAAGTTTCAAAACAGTTATTACATCAAATCCTATCATAGTTTTTATTTTGTCTGTAACCTCAAGTTGATAATAAAATTAATTTCCTTCCTTGGGAATATAATAGTCAAGTTGTCTGAAAACTACTTTTTTATAATGAAAAGATTGTATGTGAGAAACCTGAGGGTAATTTCTGACTCTGCTACTAGCTATGTGGCCTCCTAATATTTCAGTTGTAAAATAAGAGAATACGTTTCAATGATGTATAAGACCTTTATAACTTTGTTTCTATGATTTTCAGAAGCATGATTTATACATTAGCAGAGTAACACTTCTTTTTAGGTGCTTACATTTGTCTTTATTTTTTTTACACTTGAAAATATCTTTGTTTTTTTTTGTTTGTTTGTTTGTTTTTGAGACAGAGTCTCGCTCTGTCGCCCAGGCTGGAGTGCAGTGGCGCAATCTTGGCTCACTGCAAGCTCCACCTCCTGGGTTCATGCCTTTCTCCTACCTCAGTCTCCTGAATAACTGGGACTGCAGGCGCCTGCCACCATGCCTGGCTAATTTTTTTTGTATTTTAGTAGAGACGGGGTTTCATCATGTTAGCCAGGATCGTCTCGACCTCCTGACCTTGTGATCTGCCCGTCTCAGCCTCCCAAAGTGCTTGGGATTACAGGCGTGAGCCACCGCGCCAGGCCTATTTTTTTATTTTTTAAGGCTTATTTTTTTTTTTTAATTTTACTTTAAGATCCAGGATACCTGCAGAGAACATGCAAGTTTGTTACATAGGTATACATGTGCCATAGTGGTTTGCTGCCCCTATGGACTGATCCTCTAAGTTTTCTCTCCTTGTCCCCCACTCTGTAACATGCCTTGGTGTGTGTTGTTCCCCTCCCTGTGTCCATGTGTTCTCATTTTTCAACTCCCACTGATGAGTGAGAACATGCAGTGTTTGGTTTTCTGTTCCTATGTTTCTGTTCCTTTATGTTTGTCCTCAGTTTGCTGAGGATGATGGCTTCCAGCTTCATCCATGTCCCTGAAGGGGACATGATCTCATTACTCTTTATGGTCAAAAACTTATCCACCATGATCAAATTGGCTTCATCCCTTCGGATGCAAGGCTGGTTCAACATACACAAATCAATAAACATAATCCATCACATAAACAGAATCAAAGACAAAAACTACGATTATCTCAATAGATGCAGAAAAGGCCTTTGAGAAAATTCAATAGACCTTCACGTTGAAAACTTTCAATAAACTAGGTATTGATGGAACATATCTCAAAATAATAAGAGCTATTTATGACAAACCCACATATGAGCAAAACCTGGAAGCATCCCCTTAGAAAACCAGCACAACACAAGGATGCCCTCTCTCACCACTCCTATTCAACATAGTATTGGAAGTTCTGGCCAGGGCAGTCAGACAAGGAAACAAATAAAGGGTATTAGAACAGGAACAGAAGAAGTCAAATTGTCTCTGTTTGCAGACGACATGATTTTAAATTTAGAAAACCCCATCATCTCAGCCCCAAAACTCCTTAAACTGATAAGCAACTTCAGCAAAATCTCAGGATACAAAATCAGTGTGCAAAAATCACAGGCATTCCTTTACACCAACAATAGGCAAGCAGAGAGTCAAATCATGAATGAACTCTCATTCACAATGGCTACAAAGAGAATAAAATCCCTAGGAATACAGCTAACGAAGGATGTGAAGGACCTCTTCAAGAAGAACTACAAACCCCTGCTCAAGGATATAAGAAAGGACACAAACAAATGGAAAAAATTCCATCCTCATGGATAGGAAGAATCAATATCATGAAAATGGCCATACTGCCCAAAGTAATTTATAGATTCAATACTATTCCCATCAAGCTACCATTGACATTCTTCATAGAATTAGAAAAAACTACTTTAAATTTCATATGGAATCAAAGTAACACATTTTAAGCATTTAAGTACCCCCACCATGAGACATTTTCCAAAATTGCTATTCTAAATATAAATAGGTCACAATAAGGAAGGAGTTATCAGAAATATTTTTATCAAATGAAAATATATAGAAATAAACATAATATTGTTAGGATTTGCTAGGAACATATTTTAAATCATCTACTAAAATTTTGTCTGCTGATACGTTATTGTAGGTTCCTGATATAAATACCAAAATTTAAGCAGAAACTCTAACGTACAATTCTCAAAAGATGTGGAAGCACTGTTTGGTATACTAATAACTTCCTCAGCACTATGATTACTGATATTAACATCTCAGATTTCATAATCCTGTAATAGCCAACATTATAAAAAATGCAACCTAATATTCTTGAAGGGTTCAATGTTAAATGTCGAAAGGAAGAATATTAGACATAAAGGCAATTAAACAGTATTTACAGTACTAACCAGCTCAGCCTTATGTTGTTCAACATCCACAGCATGTTTTCTATCTATTCTGAAGATGCTGGTATCTCAAATGCCACGTCAAAAATGTCTGTGCTGACTTTGTGAATTAGAAGTAAGGAAATAGTTAATAATTATGTATTTATTCAGTGTGGATTATGCAAACTAGCAATTATTTATTTTCTGGAAAAACTTCCAAATTCAACCCAAAAGTACAGAATTTATGTTAGGTAGAGAAAAATTAATAGAAATATCTGCTCCCTTCAAAAAAACAATGGCAGGAAATTATCTCATCTGTATGAATGATTCTAGGATTCTGAGCAAAAGTAAGGCCTTGCCCTCTTTATTTCATAGAACTTATTTTAAATCACTGAAATTTGATTTCTCACAGGTTAGGAATTTAGTTTTTGCTTCTAAAAAAGCCCACAAAGCCTACCCTTTATTATTAATATTGCAGAATTCTATGGCTAAGCAAACAGAAGGATTTTGGTAATCACTAATTTCAAAACTGTCCAGTGATAAGACAATATTACTGGACCATTATAAGTTCAGGTGAATGATGAATAAAATCTACTGTACTATTGAAGTCAGTGGCTGCACTGAGATGGACAAGGAAAACAGATAATTAAAATGGTTTTAGCTAAAGTTAAAGATAAAAATAGGAGATAATTGTATTTCAGTAGCTCTTGATTATATGAATTAAGGATTAGCAAAGGTAAATCTTGTCTGCTTTTTATGACATTATATCTTGCTTTAGGCTATGTAATTATTAACAATGTTCCTGGTTAATCTTAATCTTTTAGATCTGCAGGGACTAAGGGAAAAAAAGAATGTCTTTGGTACTTTTTTCACTCCTCACAAGAGAAAGTGTACACTATATAGCATGTAAAATTGAGGTGATGTTTCCTATCCACCTCAGAGTTGATGTTCTCTGACTCTGTCAGAGTGGCATTGTAGTAAAGAATGAAGAAAAAATGACTTTAAAGACCGTTTTTAGCCATATATTTCTTCTAAGCCAACCCCTTTTAAGGAAGTTAGTGATGTGCATTTCCAAAATATTAATAGACTTATATCCCAATTCAAGAGCAGACCTGTCTTTTTGTGTATAATACATACACTCATGAAAAATAGAATGTAACTGAATTTTAGACCTCAGGACTTCTTATTAAGCAAACAATACATGACTTTATGCTTTAGGTCACTGTTACTTGTTAATTTGTACCTCATGGCCAAAACACACCCTGCCTGATTAAGCCAGTGTTGCTATGATTGTATCTGAACCTACTACTATGTAATGGTTAGATAACTTGAGATTGTCATATTATAATTCTAAATTATTTACGGTTTAAATCTTAGAGTATCAAAGAATGAGACAAAATATCTTCATAAGTTAGCATCAGGAACCTAGCTTCACCCTTTTTGCTTAAAACATATATATATGTTTTAACATATATATTTATAGCCTAGGCCAGGCACTGTGGCTCACGCCTATAATCCCAGCACTTTGGGAGGCTGAGGTGGGTGGATCACTTGATGCCAGGAGTTCGAGACCAGCCTGGTCAACATGGCGAAACCCCGTCTCTATTAAAAACACAAATATTAGTTAGGCATTAGTAGTCCCAGCTACTCGGAAGACTGAGGCAGGAGACAGCTTGAACCCAGGAGGCAGAGGTTGCAGTGAGCCGAGATCATGCCACTGCACCCCCGCATGGGTGACAAAGTGAGACGCCATCTCAAAAAAAAAAAAAAATCAGTCTACTACATTTCATTAAAATGATATATGACCTCTCAAAAGCAATAATGAAAGTCAGAAGACAGTGAAAATTATCTGCAATGTAGTGAATTGAACAATTACTGCCAAACTAGGATTCTGTACTCAGCAAAAGTATCCATCAAGTAAAAAGTTATAATGAGAACATCTTTAGTTAAACAAAATTTGAGAAAGTGTACCACCAGCAGACACTCACTAAAAGAAATGCAAAATGTTAGAAAATGCCAGTGGAGAGAAATCTCGATTGGAAGCGTTGAGCTGTAAAAAAGAAAGTTGAGCAAAAAAAAGTATCAAATATGTGAGCAGATAAACATTGATTATATAAAAAATTATTAATAGTGTTATACGGGAAAAATAAAACATGATGGAATTTAGTACCAAATGACAGCCAGGATCTGTAAATTGGAAGAGGAGTATGAGGAGTTGAAATATCTGAAGATTCTCATGTTATAAGAGAGGAAGATAAAAATTTTGAGTTCGGTTGAATACACACACGATGATTTCTCAAGAAATCATTAGGATGAGAGGCAGATTCAATGCAGAATTGACAGAAAATGGAATAGTTTAAAAAATCATTATTTTGTTCTAGATCCTTGAGGAATCGCCATACTGTTTTCCATAATGGTTGAACTAGTTTACAATCCCACCAACAGTGTTTGGACTCGGGAAGGGGAACATCACACACCGGGGCCTATCATGGGGAGGGGGGAGGGGGGAGGGTTTGCACTGGGAGTTATACCTGATGTAAATGACGAGTTGATGGGTGCTGACGAGTTGATGAGTGCAGCACACCAACATGGCACAAGTATACATATGTAACAAACTTGCACATTATGCACATGTACCCTAGAACTTAAAGTATAATAATAATAAATAAATTTAAAAAATAAAATAAAAATAAAAATAAAAATAATAAAAAAATAAAAAATCATTATTTTAAAAATTATTTTTTAAAATTAAAGTGTTTAAATAGTTTAAAAGAAGAAAAGTAAGAGAGAGAAAAAATAGCATTGGATAAGTGGACAACTAGGAGGTACAAAAATAGCATTGGGTAAGTGGACAACTAGGAGGTTTTGAGCTAATGTACGTTGATCATTGCATTGAATGTGGATTAAGTGACTGCTCCCTTTGGAAATGAGATTGTCAGACTAGATGGAAGAACAGAATCCCACTGAGTGTTCTTTAGAGAAGATAATCTAAAAACTAATAATCAAAACATTGTTAGTAAAAATGATAGAAAAAGATGACATAAATACACAAATATTCATATTAGCATTGTTTGTAAACTTTAAAAATGATGACCCCAATACACATCAACAGCAGAATGAATAAATAAATTGTGATATAATTAGATAATTATAGACTTTTCACCAATTAAAATGGATGGACCATTGATAAACATATCAACAAGCATGAATATCATAAATACAATGTAGTGGAAAAAATAATAGAAAATTAAACTGTCTAGTTTAGAGACACATACATAAGTGATGCAGCTATAGAGAAAAACAAGAAATGATTAAGGCAAAACTCATGGTGGTGGTTATCTCTCAGGGGAAGGAGAAAAGCCAGACTGGGGCTGGACAAAACATGGAAGGGCTCTGGGGTTCTGAAATGTTCTGTTTTGACCTAGTGGTGTTAACTTGAATGTATTCATTCAATAAATATCAACCACACAAGAAAGTTTCTCTATGTGTGATATATTACATATTAAATAACATGTTAAAAATAAGAACTTGTTAATAGATGTTTGTGAAATCAAATGAAATTCATATCACACAAGTCATTTTGAATTCTTTTTCAATATCCTTTCTTTCCTCTGTCTTCATAGCAGCTGAATAATACGGAAAGTTTTTTAAATAATACAGAAGGCTTTTTTAAAAAAGTCATTGCCTTTAAAAATTTTTTTCATTTACAAATAATTGTGTATACTTATGGGGTATTATGTGACATTATGATACATGTATACATTGTGGAATGGCTACATTAGGCTAATTAACATATCTATCACCTCACATACATATCTTTACTATGTGGTGAGAATACTTAAAAATCTATTCTTTCAGTAATTTTGAAATCTACATTAATTATATATATTTTATTTATATATGGATATACATACTCATTATTAACTATAGTCACCATGCTTATGCAAAGATCAATATAAGTTATTCCTCCCATCTAATTAAACTTTGTACTCTTTGACTAACATCTCCTTTATTCCCATCCATCTTCTTCAGAACCCACAGCTTCTGGTAACCAGCATTCAACTCTCTACTACTGTGAGTTCAACTTTTTTAGATTCCACACACAAGTGAGATCATGTGGTCTTTCAGTGTCTGCTTTATTTCACTTAGCATACTGTCTTCCAGGTGAATCCACGTTGTCACAAATGAAAGAATTTCCTTCTTTTTTAAGGTCGAATAATATTTCATTGTGTATATATACCACATTTTCTTTATCCATTTATCCATTAATGAGAATTTATGTGGTGCCCATATCTTGGCTATTGGGAATAATGTTACAATAAGCACAGGAGTGCAGATATCTCTCTGACATACTGATTTCAGTTCCTTTGGATATATACCCAGAACTGGGATGCTAATCATATAATTCTATTTTTAGTTTTTTGAGGAACCTCCCTGCTGTTTTCCAAAATGACTATACTCATTTACATTCCCATCAACAGTGTACAAGGGTTCCCTTTTCCCCACATCCTCACCAACATTTGTGATCTTTTTCTTTTCTTGAGATAGTATCACTTTTTTGATAACAGCCATTTTAATAGATGTGCAGTGATCTCTCATTCTGGTTTTAATTTGCATTTCCCTGGTGACTAGTGATGTTGAACATTTTTTCATATTCTTATTGGCTATTTGTATGTCTTTTGAGATATGTTTATTCAGGACCTTTCACCATTTTTTAACAGGTCTAATTTTTTCTTGTCACTGAGTTATGTGCGTTGCTGTGTTGCTTGTTTATTTTAAAATAGGTATTAGGCCTTTATGAGATGTATGATTGGCAAATATTTTCTCCCAGTGTCTTTTTACTTTGTTAATTGTTTTCTTTGCCATACACAAACTTTTTAGGTTGATGCAATTCACATTTATCTATTTTTGCATTTGTTGCCTGTACTTTTGGGGTCATATCTAAGAAATCATTGCCCAGACCATTGCTTTTCCCCTATGTTTCCTCTAGTAGTTTTACAGTTTCGGGTCTTGCTTTAAGTCTTTAATTTCTTTTAAGTTGATTCTTGTACATAGAGGGAGATAAAGATTAACTTTCATTTTTCTGCACGTGGATATCCAATTTTCCCAACACTATTTATTTATTTATTTATTTATTTATTTATTTATTTATTATTATTATACTTTAAGTTCTAGGGTACATGTGCATAACGTGCAGGTTTGTTACATATGTATACTTGTGCCTTGTTGCTGTGCTGCACCCATCAACTTGTCAGCACCCATCAACTCATCATTTACATCAGGTATAACTCCCAATGCAATCCCTCCCCCCTTCCCCCTCCCCATGATAGGCCCCGGTGTGTGATGTTCCCCTTCCCGAGTCCAAGTGATCTCATTGTTCAGTTCCCACCTATGAGTGAGAACATGTGTTGTTTGGTTTTCTGTTCTTGTGATAGTTTGCTAAGAATGATGGTTTCCAGCTGCATCCATGTCCCTACAAAGGACACAAACTCATCCTTTTTGATGGCTGCATAGTATTCCATGGTGTATATGTGCCACATTTTCTTAATCCAGTCAGTCACTGATGGACATTTGGGTTGATTCCAAGTCTTTGCTATTGTGAATAGTGCCGCAATAAACATACGTGTGCATGTCCCAACACCATTTATTAAAGAGACCATTCTTTCTTCACTTTGGGTTCTTGGCACCTTTGCCAAAAATCAACTGACCATAAATGCATGGGTTGATTGCTGGACTTTCTATCCTGTTCCATTGGTCAATGTATCTGTTTTTATGCCAGTACCATGCTGTTTTGATTAGTGTAGCTTTGTAACATAAATTGAGATTAGGTACTCTAATGTCTCCAACTTTGTTCTTTTCACTGCAGATTGCTTTGGCTATGTGAGGCCTTTCGTGATTTCTCACAAATTTCAGGATATTTCTGTGAAGATTGATATTGGAATTTTGGTAGAGATTGCACTAAACCTATGGAATGCTTTGGATAGTATGGACTTTTTACAATATCAATTTTTCTAATCCATGAACATGGAGTATCTTTCCATTCATGGGTACTTTTTCCTTTTGATTAGGTTTGGTGCACTGAAACCACCATTTTCAAGGCTTGATGGCACGGTAAGAAATAAAACAGAAATAAACTAGTTGATATACCTGTGGTCTGGCAGTCAGTACAATTGCTTTAAGATGATTAGAATTGACATTTGACTGATGTTTGTTCCCTCTCTCAACACCACTCTCAGTGACCTCTAATCCTGGAGCTTCAGCCCCTCACTTCACAGAAGGTACTGAGAACACTTGACTTTGGAGGCTCTCAGCAGGGAACAGGCTGGCACCATGAATCCACATTATTTGTATTAGGGAACATGTACCTTGAGTTTAGTTAAATCTTTTGCTTTGATTGTTTGCTAATTCAGCAAGTATATCAATTACTGTCAATCCTTGAACCTAAACCTGAACCTTAAACTTTATGGTCTGTTCTAAGCTCTGAAGTCTTAAGCTGTTTTGTTCTGTTTTGAAGTTTGGTCTCACCAGACACGGTGGCTCATGCCTGTAATCCCAGCACTTTGGGAGGCCGAGGTGGGTAGATCACGAGGTCAGAAGTTCAAGGCTAGCCTGGTCAAGATGGTGAAACCCCATCTCTACTAAAATTACAAAAACATTAGCCAGGAATGGTGGTGGGCACCTGTAATCCCAGCTACTTGGGAAACTGAGGCAGAGAATTGCTTGAATCTTGGAGGCAGAAGTTGCAGTGAGCTAAAATTGCACCACTATACTACAGCCTGGGTGACAGAGTAAAACTCTGTCTAAAAAAAAAAAGCTTGGTCTCCACTTTAACCATCAAAGACTGAAGCACTGCTCCTCAGAAAAGATGGCAAGAGAATAGGGTTTTTCCTTTTCCCAAGCTACTGCATGGGCAAGCTACTGCAAGTTGAAAGCAGTCAGTATTAGTCTGATTTTGCATTGCTATAAAGAAATACCTGCAACAGGGTAATTTATAAAGAAAGGAGGTTTAGTTGCTTACAGTTCTACAGGCTATACTGGAAGCATGATGCTGACACATGCTCAGTTTCTGGGGAGGCCTCAGGAAACTTATAATTATGGTGGAAGGTGAAGAGGGTGTAGGCAGGTCACAAGGCCAGAGCAGAAGCAAGAGATAAAGTAGGGAGGTGCTGTACACCTTTTAAAAAACTAGATCTCACAAGAAATTACTCACTATCACTAGGAGAGTACTGAGGGGGATGATGCTAAACCATTCATGAGAAATCTGCCTCCATTATCCAATCACCTCCCACTAGGGCCCATCTCCAACACAGGGGATTACATTTCAATATGAGATTTAGGTGGGGACACATTCAAACTATATTAGCTGGAGATCACTAGAGCATAACAGCCAGTCTTCATCTGGATTTCTGGTGATATTTCTTGGGCTTAATTTGCTTTATCCATGAGAAAATAAAGAGAGAGATTATTGTTCAAAATCCTTAGAAAAACTGAAGATATTCTGTTTCTGGATTCTGTTGTAAATATCTTTGAGGTGAAAAGTTTATCTGTAAGTCACAATTATGAAGCCAATTGTAAATCCCAGAGATGTCAACTGTTCAAAGCAGTTGATAATAGTATAAGGAAATAAAACATATTGCCCATAGATCATGAATATTGGTACCATAATGGCACTTCTTAGCTCTGATGATCAGATGGAAATCATAAGAAAAGACGAATTTCTGATTCTCTCCTATTGCTCTGTTGACTTGCTTATGAAATCCCTAATAGAGAAATGCAGAATTTTGAGAAAATTATCTGGAAGCTGAGTAGAGTAAAAAAAGTAATGATAAGCCAAATAATAGAAGTGAGAACACCTTGGAATAAATGAAGTTTTATTATACATTACACATATCTACTAAAGTATTAATGACTCTGGAATATCCATGCTTATGAATAGTTTATGTACATTATTTTATTATATATGTTATATATATAATTTACTGCCTCTGTGAAAGCAATTTGACTCTTCTTATAATAATAAGAAATATTTATTTTTCAGAAACTGTGACGGGTACAAAAGCTCCTGAAAAAGTATTATTAGGTCCATATGATAGATGAGGATAGATGAAGGAAGACTCAATGAATTTAAGAAATTTTCTTCAGGTTACAAAACCAATAGTTGCTGCAGAGCAGAAATTTCAATTCTACTCTAAATTGAAAAGCCTGTGTTGAACCAGCAAATTGATTGATTTCACAAGGGAATTGAATAGACAAATCACTTAGTAGAAGATAGGCTGATACAAATAAGAGGTAACATATGATCTCATTAGGTTTCTTTTGTACCTCAGCTTTGAAATAATGTTCTATAACCACTATTTGAAAATTTAAAAGAAGTCGAGTATCTACACATGAGGCCAAACTCACTATTCTATTTTAAATCTAGGAACTTCAGTTTCCATTACTCACTGATCCCAAATTACTGTCTGGTCTCTTTTATTGCTTTTTCATTCATTTGTGAAACATTTGAATGCAAAATGTCTGATTGTTTATTTAGGTTTCAATCTAAAAGTAGAATTAATTAGATTTAAAAATCTATTGATAAATATTGCCAAGTAATGAAGAAAATTGTACCAGTTTACACTGTTACTAACAATGTAGTAACACTACCCTACTCACTGTTTCCCCTTGCTTTTGCCATTTTGTTAGACTCTGCTAATTGAGTCAGGAAAAAAATGTAAGTGTGTGTGTGGTCACTTCCTTTGTTTTGTAGCTCTGAGAGTGAACATAGTAACTATTTACATATTATTCATTTTGTATTTATAAAGTATTCATATTTATATATTCATATATGCTTATTCATATACATATTTTGTTTTATTTAACGTTTCATGGTAGTTTAACTATTGTGGTTCAGTATTCTTTTCTTTAAAGAACACCTTATATATTAAAATACCAGTGACTTTTTTTATCCCATGTGTGGCAAATATTTTTCCAATAGTTTTTTTTCTTGTTATTTTTTAGAATTTTTTTTTACTTACAGAAATGTTAAACACTTTTCAGGTTGAAATAATTATTCCTAATTTTTATATTTTGATTTTCATTAATTAACTCATTAACACATTTGAAATCAATTTCTGGTTTTCCCCAAATATTTAATCAATTTTCCTGGAACATTTATTGCATTCTATTTTTGTCTTCCTTGACAATTTATAATATATCTGAGTTTTTCCATCATACATTATTTTGCTCATTTTCTTACAAACAATTTAACCTACTTATGAGCTAATTTTTTTATTTAATCAAGAGCCCAATACAAATAAAGGTTTTTGGACATTCTGGCTACCACATATGGGACATAAATATTTTGACAAATATGGCATGAACATCCAAACTTTTATACTTTTAGCTTTAGGATATTGGTCTACACATGTTATATCTTATGAAGCTTATTAATAATTCGTTATACATCTGGATGGCATCCAGTTACACCCAGCTGTCTATTCTTCACAATAATCTTTCTGATTTGCATCAAATAATATGGGCACTTAATTTTAATACTGCCTTTTTCTGAAAACGTTTTGTCATTTTAATTCTCATCTGCATTTCTGCATTTTTATCCTGTGACTCTTAATTCTTTCTCTGCACATAGTGCAGTCCCAGGTCAGCTCTGCCCTAGGACTGAGCATAACCAATTGTAAATTACAAATATGATAATACTAGTTCCTCTAGGGTGGGGGCCAGGTCTATTATTTGAGATGAATTTCCTGAGTGGTTAGTATCCAACTGCACAATTTATAAGAACTTAATACCAGGTGACTAACTGATAAGTTACTGGCTCAGGATTACAAATTTTAGTAAATATGTAGTTCATGATCATTACAAACAGTCTGTCTTTTGTTTGAGAATACATATAACCAAAAGACTTGGAGTATACAATTTAATTAGTACATGCATGTTCAATATCACCTTTTAACTCTGAGAGTTCTGACCACCCAATAAAATGCTTCATTATAAAAAAGGTTTCAAACTTCCAATTTCTGCTATCTTCATAGGAGTCTTCAATCCTGTATTTTCTTATACGGCTATATCTGCTTTGTGCTGATCAGCAGCAAGGGAAGGCTAAAGTCCCTGCAAAAATGGAACCTAGAACTTTTGTGACATTGCTCTGATAACTGCAACTATGTTTTAAAACCATCCACCCAAAGTGAATCAAGCTATCTACTTTCATATAGTGACATGAGTTGGGGAAGGTAAAAGGGTAATTACATTTCTTAAATTATTAGATTTTTCTAGGCATTCACCAAAAGAATATTTACCAGTAAAAAAAAAAAAAAAAAAAAAAAAAGAGTGATAAGATGGTTACATGTCTACTGCCCATCATAATAAACAGAAATTACTAATATAACTGAAGCCCCAGAATATGCCTCCCAGATAATATTCCCTCCTCACAAACATAGGCAACACTCCAAATTATTTGTTTATTTTCCGTTTTCCCTTATGGACATCCAAACTATTATACTTTATTGGAGTTTTAGGAAATTGGTAGACACATGTTATAGCTTATAAGCTTAACCAATAATAATTGGTTATATAGCTGGTTAGATTCCATAACTGTGCAGCTTTGTAGACACAAATGGTAAAAATATCAAACGGTGTGTGTCTGGACTTGCCTTTATTTCATTGATGTGGTTTGGCTGTGTCCCCACCCAAATCTCATCTTGAATTGTATCTCTCACAATTCCCATGTGTTGTGTAAGGGAGCCAGTGGGAGGAAATTGAGTCATGGGGGCAGGTTTTTCCCATGCTGTTCTTGTAATAGTGAATAAGTCTCATGAGATCAGATGGTTTTATAAAAGGCAGTTCCCCTGCACCTGCTCTCTTGCCTGCTGCCATGTCAGAGATGCCTTTGCTCTTCCTTCACTTTCCATCATGGTTATGAGGTCTCCCCAGCCATGTGGAACTGTGAGTCAATTAAATGTCTTTCCTTTATAAATTACCCAGTCTCAAGTATGTTTTTATCAGCTGCGTGAGAATGGACTAATACATTAATTTTATTTTTTAAGATAAACAATGTTTCTATGAACACCTTGTTCATATTTCCTGGTACTTCTCTAGGGTATATATACCTAGAAATGAAGTTTCTCTGTTTCAGGGTATGCCCATTTCAAATTTGCTAGGAAATTTCAAAATATTTTTCTATTTGTGCTATTCTGCATTCCTACCAGCAATGCATAAAAGTGGCCTTTGTTTTAAATCACTGCCAGTGTTTCAGATTTATAGGGATTTAAAAAAATATTCTTCATCTTAGACTAGGTAATAATAATAATAATAAAAAGAAAAATATTTTCCAATCTAGTGAGTGTAAACTATCACAGTATGACTGAGAAATTTGCATTTTCCTGGTAAGTAATGAGGCTGAACATCTTAGGATAAGATGTTTATTGGCCATTTATATTTCCTTATAACACAAGGCAGGAATCCCCAATAGTCAGGAGTCCTGGACAGTGCCCCAGTACAGGATGGCTCATATTCCTGAGAGACACTTGGAAATGTCATAAGTTGCTCTATAAATTACCACATTCTGGATAAGCTGGTAATTTGGTTGTCCACAGTAATTCACTAATCCCAGCAATTATTTCCCAGCTTGAGATTCCTTTATTAGAGCCACGAAATGGGCCACAGATAGATAGCTTTACTCTCTGAAAGAATGACAGTGTAAAAATCAATAAGTTAGACCAAAGCAAGCATATAAAGTCAGAAAAGCAATAGACAAAGAACAGAAGCTTAGAAATCACAATAGTTTAAGTGCTTGGTTAAATGGCCTTGAAGAAACAAGGAGAAATAATCACAGCTGGAAGGAAGAGCAGGAAAGAGAGATGGGACAGAAAACAAGACAAAAAGAGCAAAATGTGCAAAAAGGAGTGAAATGGGCATGTCAGTGACAAAAGATTAAGAAAATAAGTTTCAGGAATGAGGTGGGTATAAAGTTATCAGGTAGGAGTCAAGGCTTCGGGGCCATGTGAAATAAATTACATCTGTTCCAGTTATCTATTTTTCACAAACAGTGCTCTTTTTTCTTCTCACAGTTTTCTGTGTTATGTACCAGATACTTCAAATATGGTTTTGAAATTTGACCAGGAATCAAACGATTTGATATTTCTTTCAGTCATATACTAACTGGGTCAAAGACTCCTTGACTTCAGATCTCTGAGTTTTCTCCTTTCCATCTCTACCACCATGACTCTGAGTGATTTCAACAGAGTTTTAGTGATTCTTTCTGTCTTTTCTCTTTTTGCTCTCCAATCCATCCTATACACGGCTTCCAGGGAGAAAAGCCCTAAATGTAGGTTTTAAGACACTGAGTGGCCTCCTGTTACCAATAAAGGGCAGATTCCCTCATTAGGCACTCTCCAGTCTCCTCAAGGTGACTCCAACTTATCTTCCTTTCCCTAAAACTCAATTGTGAGCATATGTAATTTCCATTTGTTAATTGAAAATCTTCTAAAGGCAGTGTCTAATAATAGGTTTGTCTTTGTATCTCTTGAAATACCCAGCCCAAATAAATATACTTAAATTTAAGATATATCTCTGACATATACTGTGTATCATTATATGAAGTTTTTTCTTTGGTCTTGCCCTGCCATGACTTTCAAGATTATATAAAAAGGCAAGATTACCCAGAAGGCAGTCAGATAGATGTGCTATCTTACCACCACCACCAACAACAAATGAGAGTGCATGTTTACAAATGACAGTTTGCAGAAATAAAATGTGGAAGGCCCGTTGCAGTAGCTCACACATGTGACCCCAGGCCTTTGGGAGGCCAAAGCAGGAGGATTTATGGAACCCAGGAGTTCAAGACCAGCCTGGGAAACTTTTGTAGAGACCCTGTCTCTACAAAAAAATAAGATTAGCTGGGTGTGGTGGCATGCGCCTGTGTTCCCAGCTACTCTGGAGGTTGAGGTGTTAGAATCATCTGAGCTCAAGAGGTGGAGGCTGCAGTGAGCCATGTTTGGACCACTGCATTCCAGCCTGGGCAACATAGCAAGAACTTGTCTCCAAAAATAAATAAATAAATAAACAAACAAACATGAGCATTGATAGTTTACAAGATTCCCCAAACAAGATATTTACTAATATTCCTCTCCCCTTCTTCATAGTAGTGAGACCCCCTTCAAAGAAGAGGCCCTTTTCCTGCCCTCCTTATTCTTAGCTAATTGGAAAAATGTTCATCATAGCCACCACTACTACCAGTGGAGACCATGGCATTTTAGTTTCTTATTGCTGCTGTAACAAATTAGTACAAACTTAGTGGCTTAAGACAACATAAATGTATTGGCTTTCAGTTCTGGACATCAGAGGTCGAAAAACAGCCTCACTGAACTGAGTCAAGATGTTGGCATGGCTGTGTTCATTTTAGAGGCTTGGTGAAAATTTCTTTACCTACTTTAGCTCCTAGAGACCACCTACATTCCTTGGCTTGTAGTCCCTCCCTCACATCACTCCAACATCTTGTTTCTGTCATCCCATCTGCTACTAATTATTGACTCTTCTCTTTTATAATAAGCCCTGTGATTACATTTGGCCCATTGGATAAACCAGACAATCTTCCCATCTTAAGATCTTTATTTTGATCACATCTGCAAAGTCTTTTCTGCTGTGTAAGGTAATATTCACAGGTTCCAGGGATTAGGACATGGACATGATTATTCAGCCTTCCACAATCGTAACTAAAAGTTTACTACCAGACAGTTCAGATCAAAATGATATTGGGACCAAAAATAGTTTATTTCCAGACTTGTTTAGTCAAAAGCCAGCATCCATTTTCTAGGGCTGCTGCTGCTCTTCCTATGTGTCTGCAGCATCCAGGGCTTGCTGCTTCCACAGCCTTTATTACCCAGCTTTGAAATGCTCAGTTCATCATTTCATATTCTCTTTCAAATTCCCAACACTTACCACATAGGAAATATTTAATAAGTGCTTGTGGAATAAAATGATTGTATTATAAATATTTCAAATTAAAAGATAATGATTAGCATAGGACCTTGAAAATATTAACATTCAATACATGCTTTCTCACTAACATGATGAATCTAATAGATTAAAGGCTCTTTTCAGGACAGAAAAATCCTCTTTAAGTTAGACCTTGCCAATTGTTAAAGACACACCTCTTTGTTCACTGGTCCCTCAATGCTTATGACATGCTGCCTTATTTTTTATATTCATTATACAGTGATTTACAACCAACCCAAACATATTTTAGGAGTTATCTATTGTCTTTTCCAAAATAAAATTAGGAGGCATATAAAGTATTTAATTAGGATTAAGAACCTACTGTAAATTAACAATGAGGCACATTTGTATGAATTATACTAAGTAGACATTTGCTGAAGATTCCACCTTTGGATTTTTGGCTTAATAAACAAAAACAGAGAAAGCCAAATAAACTGATGTTAAATAGAACTAGACAATAGAAATGTGACCTTCATCAGTTCCTCAGGCTTAAATAAATTTTTGTCTCTCATATTGATCCTGGATTATAGTTGTAAAGTGTCTTTCCAAGGAATCTAATGCCATCATCTTAAAGCACAAAGCAGACTCTTTATAAAACCCTTTTGCAACTTCATGTTTCACTGAAAATGAAATCTATAAAAGCTCAGTATAATGTGGTCACTGTGTCTTTCCCAATTCATCTCCTTCCACTTAATAACTCTGACCACACAAGCTTTGTGTTAGGGTACTGAATATGTCAAACTTTTTCTTGTGTGTTTTTTGTGTCTGCAAAACTCTTACTCAGGGTTCTCAGTGCTTCAATTCTTGCAACGACCAAATGAGATACAATAATTATCACTGATTTACACAGGAGGCTAATAATGCATCCAAAATAACAAAGCTAGTATTGGCAAAACTCAGATTTACACCAGCGGGAATACTGGTTCCAACCTTTGCTTGTCCCATACAAGACAGGTGTCTCCATCTGAGATTGTGATATGCCCACCTCACTAGCAACTAATATCCCCAAGTCAACAACTTTGTCTCTTTTGATTACTACTGTACAACTGACACTTAAAACAGGGTCAAAAAAGTGTTCCATAGTTGAATGAATGGATGAATTAATTAATATACCCTTAGAATCACTGGCGTTTACAATATAAATGGAGAAAATCAATGACTTCAATGTGTGGAGAGAACTATCAAATTTAGAAGTTAATTTGTAAGGGTCTCTGAGCAGGAGTGAGGGTTGAAGACTGTTCTGTGGTTTTTAGTGAGAAGAATAAGTCACTCTGCCTCACTTTAATTTTCTATTTTCAGTGGCATCACTTGAAAGAGACAGTTCCCCTTTTGGGACCTTGTTTTGTAGAACAAACGAACAGAGTGGGGAAGGGAAGAGGAAGAGTCTACCTCAAGAGGTCTCTTCCTCATTCCCCACTCCACCCTAAAGCTTTTCCTGTGTCTTTCAGGATAACATCAAAAAGACCTGGCTCACATAAGCTCTGGGAAGAGCCCCTCTAAAGCGTGAAATGAGAAGATGCAGCATAGCATGAGGAGAAGAGGGGCCTGGTATATCCCAGAGCCTGGGATAAATGGAGAGGGGCCCTGCTTTGTCAGCTTTGGAATGGAAGTCTTACACAGCCAGGGAGAGTTCTGGCTGGGTTGGTGGTACCTCATGGCTGCTGGGTCACCCAGAAGAACTGGCACCCTCCCAGCAGCCAAACAGCTCAGGGAAATGAGCCACACCATCACCCACCATTGAGGGAAGCCATATTCACAGCCATACACCTTACATTCTGCCTTGTAAGACAGTCCTGGAAAGTCAGCAGAGGGAGGGCATGCTGGTATCTCAATCTGGGGAGATTGAGACAGATTGGGTGACCCAACACAGCATCCACATATGCAAACATTTTCAAGTTAAGCCATGTTAGAGATACTGACAGAAGGTTTCTATTATTTAAAGTCAACCATCCAACAAACAAAAGACTAGTAGTTGTGTATCAATAAATAATGTGTCGATAGACTTGATAAAGGAAAGGAAAGCAATTAAATAATATGTGCAAAATCCTTCAAAATTTTATGGTTGGTTGTCCTAAATTTATTTATGGTCATTTTTTTTCCATTGCTCAAAGACTATTTTTTTAACTGAAGAAATCTCTCTGGAAAGTGGGCACATTCACCTGTCAACAGTGTTTGACCCTGTTGATGGCTCTGCCTTTCTCCATACAATATATTCACTTGGCCCATTGGATAATGGCTTGGCTTCCAAGGGCACCACTTTTCTTGATTCTCCTCCTGGGTCACAAGGCACACACTCTTTCTCAGAAGGTTTTACTGGCTCCTCCTCATCTCTATAACCTTTAATGCCTGAAGCACCAGGGCTCAGTTCTTGTAGTCTCTCCCATCTCTATGCTCATGCCCTAGGTGAGCCTATCCAGTCTGTGGTTTTAGGAATCATCCACAAGCTGATGACTGTAAAATTTCTATCTAAAGCCTAGGATTATCTTCTGAACTCCAGACACTTATATCTGTCTACCCATATCTAACAGACAACTCAAACTTATTTGCCCCAAATAAATTCCTTAGACCTCCTTTCATCCTCCCCACCCAGCACATTTAACTGATTTGTTTCTGTTGTAGATGTCCTTCATAGGTGAGATGGACCTCACACCCCAGGAGGGTTTGAAGGGATTTACTACTCACATAACGAGACTTTCTGGGGAGAGCACTGCAGGGTTGCAAGCAGGCCTGAAAATGGCTTGAGAAAGAAAGAAAAGAAAGGTATTTGGCTTTCCTGTGATTAGGGAGTGAGGTCAGAGTGAGAGTTTCTGCAAGCATGGCTTGAACTTCCTGCTAGTGCAAAGAAGGGGGCACCCAGGCTTTCTTATCAGCTTTCCCAGATGTGGACCACGGAAGAGAAGAATCTCAAAGTCTATACTCATTTCAGTAAATGACAATCTATCTATCCTTTCTTTCGAAAAAGGCAAAACATGGGATGCCATCCTATTTCTCCTGTATCCCATAACCAATCCATCAGCAAATTCTGATGGCTCTATTGTCAAATAGACCCGAAATACTAGCACTTATTACTTCCACTGCTGCGATCATGGTCCAGGCCTGAATCATCTCTTGGGTTATTTCAATTCTTTCCTAGTCTCTTTGCTTATACTCTTGCCCCTTTATCATCTGTTTACATCTGTAAAGTAGTCAGGATCTCCTGGCCTCATGATCTGCCCTCCTCGGCCTCCCAAAGTGCTGGGATTACAGATGTGAGCCACCGTGCCCAGCCTATTTTTTTTTTAATTTTTAAAATTATGGCCATTCTTGTAAAGGTAAGATGGTATCGCATTATGGTCTTATTTCAACTCTTAAAGAAAAGACTCCTTCTCTCTAAGATCATTCCTGTGTGGTTTATATGGGGGGGATTATAGGAACAGATTCACTCTGCTGATCCTCTAGAAGAAAATCTAGGAAAAGCATTAGTGTTCTACTGTTTGCCTTGCATGTGGTACCATTCATAATAAACTGGTAATAAACTAGCTGTTTCTTAAGAAGTTTTCTGTTTAGGCTGTGAAAACTATGTTCAATTTGAAACTGTCATGTAAGAACTTAGCTGAATCCTGAAGAACTGTCAGGAAATTTTCTCAGAAATCATGTACTCTATCTTCTACCTGGTTATGTTTGCATAATGAATACTACGGAAATGCAGCATTGAATCTGGATTCTGAAAAAAATAGCCTCTCTCAAATGGCTGAAATAGAAAAGCAATTTAATAAAGTATATAAGCTATTTAGTCATACAGCAAGTTCATATATTAGAAATGCATTTCCCTATGAAATCATGGCTATTTTTTTTTTTGAAGATTGAAATGAAAAAAGTATTTTTATTTTTTAAATAATGACTCAGAGAACACAGCATGGATTATAAGATAGATATTACAGAATACAATCATAAAGGAAGGTTTTGTGAACATCTAGAAACATTGAAGAGCATTTTTTAAATTGGGTAAGATGTGTTGGGAGATTGTTGGCAATCGCAAATTGGAAAAGTTACTTCCTCAGTCCCAGATATGATCTAATACTTAAAATGACACCTGCTGGGAAGTCATTGCATGTAATAACACACATCACCTCATACTTCTTGCAGGTAGATTCAATGACATAAAGGCTAACATTGCCAGAGAATGTGCTGGTAATGAGAATGTTTTGGTATTTTTGCTTTTTTGCTGCTGGGTCTTAGACACCATGATCAAAGATGTAGAAAATGGCTTGGACTAAATGGCTTGTATAAAATTATACAAATAAAATCTCCAAACGAATGATAATGTTATGGAATCTTTGGGGTGTTGCTTTTCTTGGACACTTGTGGCTGGTGGCGCCTTGCCCTAGTTTTGCTTAGGTGAGCTGGGCTTGTTCCATCCACTCGGCCTGCAGTCTTTGCTCAGCTCACGCTAGCAGCCTGGATCCCGTGCCTCCAAGGGAGACTGTGAAACAGGTGTGGAGAGGCCAGAGGTGTGCGAGCAAACTTGGGGTCTGGCTACTGCGCAGTCAAAAATGCCGGCTGCTGCCCCAGGGGGGACAGCCCCAGGTGCTGGCATGGTTGCTGACTCTCTGCAAGGCTGCAGCTGGATCTGGCACATCACAAGCAGCTTCCCTGGCTTAACCTTAATACAAGTAAAGTAAAAATCATTGTAAAATATTTTGATTTACCATCAGAAAGCTAGATATTTGATGATAAGTGGAAAGCTCAGGTTAATAGAGAGTTAAAAATATTTGTACTACTCATTGTTTAGATGTGAAGTTGTTTAGTACATGTAGGATTATGTCCTGTATTTTCCTTCCATCCCATAGCAACCAATTTCATAATCCCAGCTCTAGAAATATTTACTTGGTTTGATGCCTTTTATAATCACAGATTTCAATAATATTGGACTTAACACTAGGTGAACTATGATACATCTATCCAGGAGTGAATTCAATTCGGTAATTATGATTTCCCATTGTAGGTTACACCTTTTTCAGTATATATTTTATGTAAAACAATAATATTAACCATGCCACCATTTGACTGAAAAAATATCTAATTTCTTTCTCATGAGCCTTCTTCACAAAAAAATAACTCTGTAATCTGTATAAAATTTCTTCCATTAACATACTAGTGTGTTACTGTTGACATATACTACAATTCCCAAAGAGAAAAAGATGAATCATTTGTTTTGGCAAAAGTCCAAACCACTTGGTAAAATTATTAGGAAACTCTAGTGGCAACTGCCAAAACCACTTTCAGTGCTGTGTTGTTCCTCCCAATATCTCTCAGGTACACTTTTTCTTATCCTCAAAACATTGTTTGAGTAAAGCTATTCTACCTCCTACTGAAAAGGAAAAAAAAAAACAAACTTCTAGCTTACTTGTCAGCTTCCTACTTAAAAGCATGCCTCCAGTCTATGGATTCGTGGAATGACTCAATTGTTTCTTGTTTAATTGAAGAATAATATGTATGAGACTAGAGAAATTATCTAGCCCCATTTTCTCATTTAATAGATTTGCAGAATTGTGACAAAATGGAGGTTCACTGACAACTGTGGTCACCTTTCATGATTTTTTGTCCTTTTGGTTTTATTTTAAACATTTACTAAGTCAGAAGTTATCATTTCTTCGAGAGGTTACAGGTAAGTAAACAAATTGAAAAAAATTATCAGCGTAAGTTGAGAAGCCAGTTCATCTAAAATGAAGTAGAAAGATGGGGTAAGAAGATCCCCTTCCTAATTGGAAGTAAGCTGACTTGGCAAGTTTAATTGTGTATATTGCATAAATAAGTTCTACTGGGTGAGTTCATTTATAGTGATGTTTTTACTCCAGAAAATCCAGGTTTTCTTTGAACGGGAAATCCTGCTCACAATCTGCATTCTCCGCTCAACCATGACTGGAACTTGACAAAGGCTCTATAATCAACCATGACTGGAACTTGACAAAGGCTCTATAATCACCACACTTTCTGGTGACTTCACCTTCTAGTTTCTATTTGTAGTCGAACAATTGAAGAGATCTGTTGTAATGTGACACTTTGGCATTTTGCATTTAGTTTGTTTAACACTTTGTCACATAATGCCTTTCACCAGAGATGAGTTAGTTGGCAAGACTTGATTCATTAAAGACAATCTTAGTCATTCATTTATTCATTCATTTAACAATTACCTACTGACATCGGCTTTGTGCTGGTTAAGTCATATGCTGAGTGCTGTGTACTCAGAGCTAAAAACCAGTGAGCTCAGCCTGGAGAGGAGACTGACACTGAAGCAGGTGATTCCACTGTGGTGTGGCATGTATTACCTCTGTGGCAACTCACAAGAGGTGTGGTGGATCCATCACAGTGGTGGAAGAAGCTATAGGGAAAGAAAAAGCCTTTTGAAAGGTCAGAATGCTCTGCAAAGCATCGGGGGAGAATAAGCTGAAAGCAGCCGTTCTCTTACCCTGAGGCAGAGGGTGAGAAATAGGTACAAGGAAATATAGGGGAATTTATCTCAAAGGGCTTGTTTACCCATGTTGTCCAGAAACCCACCTTTGACCATCCACGCATGACTGCTCCCTGTAAAGGGGAAGAATACTGTTAATTACCCACAGATTGTATTTGCTCCAGGCTTTCAGCATTATGTCTATACTAAATTAAAACCAACCAGTGCTAGCTTATCGAGTCTGCTCTCTCTTCGGCCCCTTAGTGCAGGCAAGTCCCTTGGCGGCTCTTATACTGCATACCTGTGTCTGAGCACTCCTTTCATCCATGGTGTGTGGGACAGATCTGGCAGCTGGTGGTCCCTGTGAGAAACACTACAATGAATCACGACTGCACCCCTGAAAACAAAGGTGAAGAGACTGCGCTGTCCGTAGATCACTGGTGCCTAGTCGGGCTTCCCATGTTAAGGAAAATTTTCAAGCTAAGGTTTCATCATGGGACCAGTTATCCACTCAACAGAAACAGTATATAAAAGTATTGAAACAGCTGCTTAAAGCTAGTGGAGGCTCAGTTTCACAGGTTCAATTAAGGGACCGAATGTAAACTGTTGTTTCCCATAACCCATGGTTCCCAGAAGAAGGCACACTAGACCTAGAGCTCTGGGAAAAAGTGGGGAGAAATCTTAAACAACATCATGCACAAGGACAACAGGTCCCAGTAACATCCTTGGTGTTATGGGCCTTAGTTAGGACTGCTTTGAGCCCACTCTACACAGAAGAGCATCAAAAGGGAAGGGAAGAGGAACCATCATCTACCTTACTGTCTGCTTCTCCTCCCTCAGCCCTGTCATTACTGGGTAAAGGTACAAAAAAAGAAACAGAGGTTTCTTCTGAGCCCCCCTCTCCCAATAAATTGGAAACAAGACAAGGGATACACTAGTTATGGGACCCTGTCTTAGGCAAGTGGTGTTAGAAGGGCAGCTCTTGGCCTGCCCGGTGATGCAAGATCAATGAGGCAATTGGGTATATGAACCCATTACTTTTGACACTTATAAAGAGATAAGGAAAAGCATTAGAGAAAATGGAGCCTCTAGCCCATTTATGAAAGGATTAATTGAGGCCATGGCAGACAATTTCTGTATAACCCCAGGGGACTGGTCAGTAATAGCTAAAACAACTGTAGAGGCCAGTCAGTACCTCCTCTGCAGAGCAGAATTTGATAAATTGTGTGGATGACAGGCCAACCAAAATCAATTGGCTGGGCAAAACATAACAGCTGCGATGCTCCAGGGAAGGGGTCCCTATATTATTATCCAACCTCTAATGATGACCATCCCTGTTAATCTTTGGGGATGAGACCTATTAGCCAAATGCGGGGTCACTCTGCAGACTCCTTTCTAATAATAGCCACTGTTGTTATTTCTCCCCTACCCCGACGTGGCTCTCTCAAAATCCTATTTGGGTAGAACACTAGCCTTTAAAGGGAGAGAAATTACAAACAGCCCGTGAATTAGTTGAGAAACAATTAAAAGCCAGCCATATAGAACCACCAAACAGCCCTTGGAATTCACCCATTTTCATCATTCCCAAAAGGTCTTGTAAATGGAGACTTTTGCATGACTTGCACACTATTGATGCTAATTTCCAACCTATGGGGCCCCTTCAACAGGGGCTCCCTTCCCCGTGGCAATTCCTCGAGATTAACCTATATTCGTTATTGACTTAAAAGACTGTTTTTATACTATTCCTCTTGCAAAACAAGACAGAGAAAAATTTGCATTTACAATACCAGTTATCAATAATGAAAGGCCAGCTCCCTGATTTCATTAGAAAGTACTTCTTCAAGGAATGCTGAACAGTCCTACCATGGGTCAGTATCATGGAAATCAGACTTTGCTCCCAAGTAGAAAAGAATTTCCTAATTGCAAGATCATCCATTTCACCGATGATATCTTACTGGCAGCCCCAACTGAGCCAATACTTTTGAGTTTATATACCTCTATCAAAAAGAATTGACAGTTAAGAGGTTTAATCATAGCACCTGAAAAAGTACAGATGTCCTCTCCTTGGATATATCTTGGATATATACTAACTTCTCAGTCAGTAAGACCTCAGAAGGTTAAATTAAATACTAACAACTTACACACCTTAAATGATTATCAAAAATTACTTGGCGATATTAACTGGCTTCACCCCACCTTGGGTATAACTACTGACAAGTTACAAAACCTGTTTTCTATCCTAAAGGGCAACGCAGCCCTGAACTCCCACCGGTATTTAACTGCCACTGCAAAAAGGAAAATTGAGGAAATAGAGCAAGCCGTTTCTTAGAGGCAACTAGACTGCATAGACCCACAATATTCAGTCCAGTTATTTGTTTTTCCTACTAATCATTCCCCAACAGAATGAATAGGACAGATGGCCCCAGGGCTACGCGTCCTAGAATGGGTTTTTTTCTCATATACCGGGACCAAAACCCTATCTTGCTATGTCCAGCTAGTTGGTAAAGTCATCTACACAGGCTGCCGATGATGCAATCAATTGCTAGGTTATGACCCTGATGTCATAAGAATTCCCTTAAGTAAAGAAAAACTCAAAGCAGTCCTGTCCCTATCTCTAGACACTCAGGATAGCACTGTCTGATTATGTGGGCCATATAGAACATAGCCTTCTCGCTGACAAACTACTTCAGTTCTTATCTCATACTCCTGTAGTTATGCCTACAAAGGTAGTTCACTCCCCTGTACCTAACACTTTAACACTTTTTACTGATGGCTTTGGTAAAAATGGAAAAGCAGCTATCTGGTGGGAACCGCTTAACTCCCTCACTTGATCTGGATTTACTAGCACTCAGAGAGCTGAGGTCACAGCCCTAATATTGGCCCTAGAAACCTTTTCTGCTCAGCCTTGGGGCCCCATAGGTTGGAAATTAGCATTGATAGTGTGCAAGTCATGCAATATTGTTAGTGACCCTGCTTACTCTGTTTATTTATTACAGAACCTTGAGACAGTCCTCATTAAGTTCACTCTTGAGCCCACCCTGTGTGCACTTTTTCTTCAACTTCCACAATTGCTAGATCAACATACACATACTATTTTTATTACACACATTCAGGACCACAGCTCACTGCCCAGCCCACTGGCTTATGGCAATGATCAAGCAGACCTGCAGGTTATGATATCACTGCTTGACCAAGCCACCCAATCACATCAATTTTTCCACCAAAATTGGAGTAATTTATCTAAACAAGTTCAACTTACCCAAAGACTAGCTAAAAAAGTTATTTTACAATGCCCAGATTTCCAGCTCACAGGTAATCCCCTCCTTCAACAGGTGTTAACCCTAGAGGACTGGAACCTAATCAGTTATGGCAAACAGGTATTACACACATCCCTGAATTTGGAAAACTAAGATATGTACATGTGTCCATCGATACCTGTTCAAACCTAATTAGCACTCATGCTCTTCCTGGAGAGTCCACCTGATATATCATTAAGCTCTTCTCTTAACTTTTACATTTATGGGGTGGCCCACAAAAATTAAAACTGATAATGGCCCAGTTTATATCACTTCACAATTTCAACAGTTTTATCACACACGGAACATCCAACATTCCACGGGTATCCCATACAACCCCCAAGGACAGGCCATAGAACATGCCCACTCCACCCTTAAGAATATCCTCAGAAAACAAAAAAGAGGGAATATGACACTACTGGCAAAAGCCTTATTTACCCTTAATTTCTTAAATTTAAATGACAAATTTCAATCAGCCATAGAAAAGCATTTTGTAAAAGCCCCTGAAAACATAAAACCTGCAGTTTTATGGAAATATGTAAATAGCAATGGTGCAGTTCAAATGATTTGTTAACATGAGGAAGAGGATGTGCTTGTATTCACACCCACTCAGGTCCTCTTTAGATTCAGCACGATGCATCAAACCCTACCATAGCATGGCTAGAACCCAACCCAGTACCAAAAATAAAGGAAATGACCCTGCAAGACCTGCAGCCCTGGATGAGGCAGCTTCCTTGGATGACACAGGCCCCGGACATTATACTGAAGAAGACAACTCAGGAGGCTGAGCGAATTCTGCTCTGGACATAGACACCATTCACTCCAGATAATTTGTTCCTTGCTATGCTTTATTAACATTTTTCAGTTCTCTCACTTTGCCTGCTACCTGTACCTGCTACTCTCTATTAGGCCTATCTTCTAGATCCGCCTTTCTTCTGCCCTGTTACTTGGGTAAACACCCCCTTCCCAGCCTCTAACAACGTGACTGTTTAGCTAGGAGGGGTTAACATACCCCCAGTGGGATTCCTCAGTAGCAGCCCTATAAAACAATGAGCAAAAACACCTCTCCTGGATAGACCTCCACTCCTGGGGGTCACTCTTTGATTGGAAAAGAATATTACTGATTATACTCATGTTTGTCTCATGTTATTTACTAATTCTAGGATGCAAAGCTGGAAAATGAGTTGTAGCCGCTACACCTGACAAATCTGTTGCTGCACACATCTGTACTCTTCAATCAACAAGACCTGATGCAAAAAACAGAAAAGGGAGAGATGTGGGGGATTGGTCAGAGTGGTGGAAGAAGCTGTAGGGAAAGAAGCAGGCTTTTTGAAAGGTCAGAATGCTCTGCAAAGTTTCAGGGGAGAGTAAGCTGAAGGCAGCTGTTCTCTTACTCTGGGGCAGAGGGTGAGAAATAGGTATAAGGAAGTATGGGGGAATTTATCTAAATAGGCCTGTTTACCCATGTTGTCCAGAAACCCACCTTTGGCCATCTGCGCCTGACTGCTCCCTGTAAGGGGAACAGTAATGTGAATTACCCATAGATTGTGTTTGCTCCAGGCTTTCGGCATTATGTCTGCACTAAATAAAACCAAGCAGCGCTAGTTTATCAAGTCTGCCCTTGCTTTGGCCCCTAGTGCCGGCAGTCCCTTAGCAGCTCGTACACTGCCTACCTGTGTCTGAGTACTCCTTTCATCTGGCCCTCAGCCAGGGTCTGCAGGACAGACCCATCAAAGAGGGTGCCAAACCACCTAACCCCATTGATGATAACAGGAAGGGCTTTCTGTAGGATTCAGCAGCTCAGCTGAGTTTTAAAGTCTTCATAAGGAGCAAGCCAGGTGAAAGAAAAGGAGTGAGTGCTCCAGGAAGAGCTGGCTGCCTGCGAAGAGACTGATGGACCTTTTGAGAGCTCGTTAGGAGCAAGGACAGATGGAAAGGAAAGAAGGAGGCAGATCACGTGGAGCACACTGGGTCTCATTCTGAAAGCTATTTGAAACCACAGGATTCATTTAAGTATACAAATAGCAAAATAGAATTTGTAATTTTGAAAGCTCCCTCTAGCTGGTGTAGGGAGAATGGTTTGAAAAGGCAAGAGGAAAGAGAAGGAGCTCATGCTTAAATCTGAGAGAAAGAAATGATTTTAAGAAATAAAAAAGCAGTGTTGTGTAGTTTTCCTTTTAGATCACCTTCATGGTTAGGTACATTCCTAAGTTTTTGTGTGTGTGTGTGTTTTGTTTTGTTTTTTCCAGCTATTGTAAAAGGGGTTGAGTTTTTTATTTTATTCTCAGCTTGGTTGCTGTTGGTGTATAGAAGAGCTACTGATTTGTGTACATTAATTTTGTATCCAGACACTTTGCTGAATTCTTTTATCAGTTCCATGAGCTTTCTGGAGGAGTCTTTAGGGTTTTCTAGGTAAATAATCATATCATCAGCAAACAGTGACAAGTTTGACTTCCTCTTTACCAATTTGGATACTCTTTATTTCTTTATCTTGTCTGATTGCTCTGGCTAGGACTTCCAGTACTATGCTGAAGAGGAATGGTGAGAGTGGGCATCCTTGTCTTGTTCCAGTTCTCAGAGGGAATGCTTTCAACTTTTCCCCATTCAGTATTACACTGACTGTGAGTTTGTCATAGATGGCTTTTATTATATTAAGGTATGTCCCTTGTATGCTGATTTTGCTGAGACTTTTAATCAAAAATCCATGCTGGATTTTCTCAAATGCTTTTTCTGCATCTATTGAGATGGTCATGTGGTTTTTAATTCTGTTTATGTGGTGTATCACATTTATTGACTTGCATATGTGAAACCATTTCTGTTTCCCTGTATGAAACCCACTTGATCATGGTGGATTATCTTTTTGATACCACCTGTTCCCCAATAACCTATGGTAATAAAATTTTTTTTCAAATAAAGAACAGTGTCTGGCACACAGCAGGAATTCAATAAATATTTAAAAAAAGAAAACTTTTCATGTAACCAAACACCACCTGTTCCCCAAAAACCTTTTGAAATAAAAAAATAAAATTTTTAAAAATATTACATTATTAAAAATAAATAAATATAAAAGAAGACTGGGTGCAGGGGCTCACGTCTGTAATCCCAGCACATTGGGAGGTCGAAGCAGGTAGACTGATTGAGCCCAGGAGTTTAAGACCAGCCTGAGCAACATGGTGAGACCCCATCTCTACAAAAAATACAAAAAAATTAGCTGGGCATGCTGGCGCATGCCTCTGATCCCAGCTACTCAGGAGGCTGAGGTGAGAGGACCACTTGAGGACAGGAAGTCAAGGCTGCAGTAAGCCACAATCGTGCCACTGCATTCCAGCCTAGGTGACAGAATGAGACCCTATCTCAAATGAATCGTTAAAAAGAAGTAAAATCAATGTATTTTATAAATTTAATTATGGGTTAACTCAATTTCTGAAATTAAAGTTTCAGCTACATGATTTATAATCCTTTGGGTATATACCCAGTAATGGGATGGCTGGGTCATATGGTACATCTAGTTCTAGATCCTTGAGGAATCGCCATACTGTTTTCCACAATGGTTGAACTAGTTTACAATCCCACCAACAGTGTAAAAGTGTTCCTATTTCTCCACATCCTCTCCAGCACCTGTTGTTTCCTGACTTTTTAATGATTGCCATTCTAACTGGTGTGAGATAGTATCTCATTGTGGTTTTGATTTGCATTTCTCTGATGGCCAGTGATGATGAGCATTTTGGGGGGAGGGATTGCATTGGGAGTTATACATGATGTAAATGATGAGTTGATGGGTGCTGACGAGTTGATGGGTGCAGCACAGCAACATGGCACAAGTATACATATGTAACAAACCTGCACGTTATGCACATGTACCCTAGAACTTAAAGTATAATAATAAAAAATAATTAAAAAAAAACAAAAAAAAACAAAAAAAATGTTTCAGCTAATGGGATTTTCAATGTACATAACTCTTGTGATTAACCTAGATTATTCTAATAGCTAAAAATATCCACTAGTGTAACTAACCATTTATTGGGGAATCCAAGTTTGTATAATTTACACATGAATTAGCTATATATTTTATCAAAACTATTCAATGTCGAGTCCCTCCTTGACAATGGGTAACACAGTGCTTAATGACACTTTAGCCAGTCTATAATTATTCTTTTTTTTGTTATTAACAGTCTTATTTTGGCATTTAGGTTCCAATCTTGACCAATTAAAAAAAATAAAAATAAAAACAAAAAATCCTTTAATCTCAAATTCAATTCACTACTCATCTCCTTCCTTTCTCCATCTGGGTCCATATTATTTTCTCCAGTATCTCTAAGATACTGAGGATGTATCAAGGGTAGCACACAGATCGTGGTGGGTGTGGGAATCTTTTCTCTGAGTCACCTCCTCCCCTTCTCTCTTACCAACTCTAGCTCCCTCCAGTTGGGAGCAGGGAAGCAGGAAAAAGGGCAAAAGTGGTTTAGCTATGATTTCAGACAGCTCCACCCTTTGCTGGTGGCCTATACCCATACGGTCTTCACTGTATGAAGGGCATGTACAATTTTGGGGTGGGTGCTGTATTCAGCTTCACTCCAGACCCTCTGTAGCTGAAGACCCTATTAAACTCTACTAATGTCCTTAGCACTATCAGCAGTCTCAACATATCTGGGAGTCTTTTCCTTATCCCAGAGGCTGACAAGGTCAAATACTTCTGCCCCTTCACTAACCCCATGCTCCTTTATCTGCAGCTAAGATTACTCAGATTCTCTTCCTACCTTCAAGAGCCTCACAGATGCTGCCATCAGGAGATGTTGCCATGGCTTTCTTAAGTAGATTCCAGTAAATTGATCTTTTCAAAAAAACAGCTCCTGGATTCACTGATTTTTGAAAGATTTTTTGTGTCTCTATCTCGTTCAGTTCTGCTCTGATCTTAGTTATTTCTTGCCTTCTGCTAGCTTTTGAATGTGTTTGCTTACTCTTGCTTCTCTAGTTCTTTTAGTTGTGGTGTTAGTGTGTCAATTTTAGATCTTTTCTGCTTTCTATTGTGGGCATTTAGTGCTATAAATTTCCCTCTACACACTGCTTTAAATGTGTCCCAGCGATTCTGGTATCTTGTATCTTTGTTCTCATTAGTTTCAAAGAGCGTCTTTATTTCTGCCTTCATTTCGTTATTTACCCAGTAGTCATTCAGGAACAGGTTGTTCAGTTCCCATGTAGTTGAGCAGTTTTGATTGAGTTTCTTAATCCTGAGTTCTAGTTTGATTGCACTGTGGTCTGAGAGACAGTTTGTTATAATTTCTGTTCTTGTACATTTGCTGAGGAGTGCTTTACTTCCAACTATGTGGTCAATTTTCGACTAAGTGTGATGTGGTGCTGAGAAGAATGTATATTCTGTTGATTTGGGGTGGAGAGTTCTATAGATGTCTATTAGGTCTGCTTGGTGCAGAGCTGAGTTCAATTCCTGGATATCCTTGTTGACTTTCTGTCTCGTTGATCTGTCTAATGTTGACAGTGGGGCGTTAAAGTCTCCCATTATTATTGTTTGGGAGTCTAAGTCTCTTTGTAGGTCTCCAAGGACTTGCTTTATGAATCTGGGTGCTCCCATATTGGGTGCATATATATTTAAGATAGTTAGCTCTTCTTGTTGAATTGATCCCTTTACCATTATATAATGGCTTTCTTTGTCTCTTTTGATCTTTGTTGGCTTAAAGTCTGTTTTATCAGAGACTAGGATTGCAACCCCTGATTTTTTTTTGCTTTCCATTTGCTTGATAGATCTTCCTCCATCCCTTTATTTTGAGCCTATGTGTGTCTCTGCATGTGAGATGGATCTCCTGAATACAGCAAACTGATGGGTCTTGACTCTTTATCCAATTTGCCAGTCTTTGTCTTTTAATTGGAGCATTTAGCCCATTTACATTTAAGGTTAATATTGTTATGTGTGAATTTGATCCTGTCATTATGATGTTAGCTGGTTATTTTGCTTGTTAGTTGATGCAGTTTCTTCCTAGCAATGATGCTCTTTACAATTTGGTATGTTTTTGCAGTAGCTGGTACCGGTTGTTCCTTTCCATGTTTAGTGCTTCCTTCAGGAGCTCTTGTAAGGCAGGCCTAGTGGTGAAAAAATCTCTCAGCATTTGCTTATCTGTAAGGGATTTTATTTCACCTTCACTTATGAAGCTTAGTTTGGCTGGATATGAAATTCTGGGTTGAAAATTCTTTTCTTTAAGAATGTTGAATATTGGACCCCACTCTCTTATAGCTTGTAGAGTTTCTGCCGAGAGATCCATTGTGAGTCTGATGGGCTTCCCTTTGTGAGTAACCTGACCTTTCTCTCTGGCTACCCTTAACATTTTTTCCTTCATTTCAACTTTGGTGAATCTGACAATTATGTGTCTTGGAGTTGCTCTTCTTGAGGAGTATCTTTGTGGCATTCTCTGTATTTCCTGAATTTGAATGTTGGCCTGCCTTGCTAGGTTGGGGAAGTTCTCCTAGATAATATCCTGCAGAGTGTTTTCCAACTTGGTTCCATTCTCCCCATCACTTTCAGGTACACCAATCTGATGTAGATTGGTCCGTGGGCGTGGGAACCTCTGAGCCAGGCACAGGATGTAATCTCCTGGTATGCCGTTTGCTAAGACCATTGGAAAAGTGCAGTATTAGGGTGGGAGTGACACAATTCTCCAGGTGCTGTTTGTCATGTGTTCCCTTGGCTAGGAAAGGGCATTCCCCAACCCTTTGCGCTTCCCAGGTGAGGTGATGCCTGGTACCTCAGTTAGAAATGCAGAAATCACCAGTCTTCTGTGTTGCTCATGCTGGGAGCTGTAGACTGGAGCTGTTCTTATTTGGCCATCTTGGAACCTCCCCTCAACCACAAAGATTTTCTCATAGAAATTTCCTAGTTCTAGGTTTTACATTTAGGTCTATAATCTATCTGGAATTACTTTTTGAAAGTGTGGGAATTATGAGTCAAGGATCTTTTTAAAAGACATATGCATATTTACATACACTGAAAAATTAGACAGTTGTACGTATGTATGTATGTATATAAAATTGCCCGATTGTTCAGCACCAACTATTGAAAAGACTATTCTTTTCTCATTGAATTGCCTTTGGACATTTGTGAAAGTTGAATTGACCATATGTTTGTAGATCTTTCTAGATTCTCTATTCTGGGCCATTGATCTATGCTTCTTTCCATTTACCTATATAAAACTCTCGATTGCTACAATTTACGGTAAGTCTTGAAATCATTACTGTGATTCTTTCAGCGTTTCTTTTTCAGAATTGTTTTAGCTATTCTAGTTCCTTCCCCCTTCCACATAGTTAAAAACTAGTTTCTTGATTTCACAGAAAATATTTCTGATATTTTGATTGGGATTACATTGAAACTCTAGACCAATATGGAGAAATCCGAACATCTTAACATGACTCTTCCAATCCATTAACACAGTATATTTCTCTATTTAGGTCTTCCCTGATTTATTTTAAAAGTGCTTTGTAGTTTTCAGCAGATAGCTCTTGCACTTATTCAGTTAGATTTATATCTATGCATATCATGTTTTCATGCTACTGTAAATGTTATTAGCAACTCCAATGGTATATAGAAATACAATTAATTTTTGTCTGTTGACTTTATATCCTACACCTTTACTCAACTTGTTAATTGTAGAAGCTATTTTGAAGATTCTATGGATTCTCTTATTTTTTATTTTTATTGATGGAGAATATAATCTCTTTTTATTATATTTACTGATATAACATATTTCTTTTTTGATATTAATTTATTTTTTAAAGACTGAGGTATGATTGATGAAAAATTTGTATATTTTATATACTTAAGGTGGAAAACATGTTTTTGTTTTTTCATAAACACAACAATTCAAGGAATACACCATTGTGTTTTCATATAAATATACTTTTATAATGATTCCCACAATGGAGCTAATTAACATATTTTTCACCTGTCATAATTATCATTTTTCTTGTGTTTGGATTGAGAACACTTGAGATCTATTACCTTAGCAATTTTCAAATATGCAATACGTTATTATTAACTATAGATACCATATTGTACATTAGATCTCTAGAACTTATTGATCTTATAACTGATAGTTTGTACCCTTTGATCTGTATCTGCCTATATTCTCTATTCCCCATCCACTGGCAACCACCTTTCTGCTCTCTGTTTCTCTTAAGTTTGACTATTTTAGATTCGACATGTAAGTGATATCAAGCAATATTTGTCTTTCTGTGTCTGGTCTATGTTACTTAGCATAATAGTTTCCAAGTTAATTCATGTTGTTGCAAATGTCAGGCTTTCCTTCTTTTTAAAGTCTGAATAGTATTCCATTGTGCATACATATATAGTACATAGTTATCATATATATGATAAATTGTGTGTGTGTATATATATAGATATATACACACACACACACACACAATGGAATACTATTCAGCCTTTAAAAGGCTGAATATAGACAAATATTTTATATATATCACATGTTCTTTATCCATTCATTCATTGATGGAAGCTTAGATCAGTCCCATATCTTGACTATTGTGAATAATACTGAAGTGAAATGGAAGTGCAGATATATCTTCAAGACAATGATTTCATGCCCAGAAGTGGGACTGTTGGATCATATGGTAGTTCTGTTTTTAATTTTTTGAGGAACCACCACACTATTGTCCATAATGGCTGTATTAATTCACATTCTCACCAACAGTGTACAAGGGTCCTTTATTCTCCACATCCTCAATAACACTTGTTATCTACTTACTTTTTGATAATAGTCAAACTAACAGCTGTGAGGTGGTATCTCATTGTGATGGTTAGTGCTGTTGACCACCTTTTCACATACCTGTTGGCCATTTGTATGTCCTCTTTGGGAAAATGTATATTCCAATCTTTTGCCCATTTTTAAATCAGGTTTTTTTTTTTTTTTTTTTTTTTTTTTTTTGCTATTGAGTTATGTAAATTCCTGATATATTTTACATATCAACCACCTATTAGATATACAATTTACAAACATTTTCTCCTATTCTGCAGGCTGCCTTCTCGTTTCCTTCCCTTTGCTTTGCAGAAGCTTTTAATGTTGGCAATAATGTTATGTTGGCTAGAACTAGACTCAGATACTGTACAATTTCAATTTTGGGGAAGAGCCAGTGTGGGGAGTAGTTGTAGGCTAATATTACTGGTGATAACTAAAAGTTAACTTAATATAGAACAGGTCATTTTGATGACTGATGCTAGTTCTATCAAATTTTAAGTGGCAGTGGTGGCATTTGTGGTTGCAGGTTTGGATGTATTGACAAAAAAAGTCAAATGCTGTAAAATATTTTAAGAGATTTATTCTGAGCCAAATATGAGTGACCATGGCCTCAGGACACAGCCCTCAGGAGGTCATGAGAACATGTATCCAAGGTGGTTGGGGTACAGTTTGGTTTTATATATTTTTAGGGAGGCACGAGACATCAATCAAATACATTTAAGAAATACATTGGCTTGGTTCAGAAAGGCAGGACAACTCAAAGTGGGGGCTTCCAGGCTAGAGGTAAATTTAAACATGTTCTGGTTGATAATTGGTCTAGTTTATCTGAAGACCTGAGATCAATGGAAAGGAATGTTCAGGTTAAGATAAAGGATTGTGGAGATCAAGTTTTATTGTTCAGAGGAATCTCTCAGAAAGCAGACTTCAGAGAGAGAGCAGGTTGTAAAATGTTTCTTATCAGACCTAAAAGGGTGCCTGGCTCTTAGTTGATTATCTCTTGGATCTGGAAAGAAAGGAAGGAAAACAAAGGGGGAAGGATGTTCTCTATAGAATGTGGAGTTCCTCCACAAGAGACTTTGCAGGACAATTTCAAGGTATAGCAAGGAAATATACTTTGGGGTAAAACATTTTGATTTTTTTGCCCTTGTTATTCCAGAGTCAGATTAGAAAGTAAGTCACAATATATGGGGTTAAATAAAACCCATCTGATGAGAATGTATGGTTTGTAGGGCATGACTCCCCAGACCCCCTAGAAAGGAATTTGGGCAAGATAAAAAATCAGAGCTTAGTCCTCAGATGAATAGGTGGAGATTATACATTGTTGGAAAAGAGTGATGAGCATTGTTACTGTAGGCTAAGTAGAAGTTACAGTAGTTATAGGTTAAGTGGAAGTAGTTGCAGATTCAGTTGAAGGGAATGTAGTTGTTGATTCAGTCAGAGATGGTAGAAGTGCTGATTGTTTGAGTTGTCAAGTAAGTTTAAGTTGAAGTAGGACTTGATATTGTTGAAGTTGTAACAGTTAGAGTCTGTTAAAGTGACTGCAGCCATGGTTCCACTTGAAGTGATAGGAGTAGCTGTTATAGTTGCAAACTGAGTTGAAGTGGTAGAGGCTGAAGTTTCAGTTGAAGTGATGACTGTGGCTGTTCAAATCATAATTGATTGGCAGCTGCAGCAGATGTAGGTTCTGTGGAAGTGGTGGCAGTTGTAGCTGTTGAAGTTGTAGTTTCAGTGGCTGTACTTGCAGGTACAGTCGAAGTGGTGGTCATTGTAGGTGGACAAGCAGGAGAGGGTGTTCCAGGTTTGACAGTCACACACTCTCCATTGTTTGTGGATAGTTGGATAACAATGGAGGAATTGGCAGATCCTTTGTTATTCACCAAGCATACTATAAGTACTCCAATTGCTGTCATTATCACACAGGCTAAGAGACAAGCCAGGAAGACTTTCCACATAGACCAGTCATTGCAGCAATGCTCTTTTACCTAAGCATGTATATAAAAATATCAGCAATGAGAAACAAAACTGCTTGTAATTTATCATCTCTTTTAAATTACTTATAACTTATTGCGTTAACATCATTTGAGTCACTATGTGTCTCTGAAAGTTGGGCTTGAAGTCCATGTTTTCATGCAGGTAGAAATAATTGTCCCTTACATTAGAAGAAAGACAAATCTGCAAAGTCTCATCTTCTCTTATCCTATTTTCCATTTGTCTTTTTAACAGACTTTATTTTTAGAGCAGTTTTAGGTTGACAGCAAAACTAAGCAGGAAATACAGAGATTTCCAGATCCCTCCTGCCGTCACACATGTTCAGCCTCACCAATTGTCCACTTCTCCAATCGGAGTAGAACATTTGTTACAATTAATGAACCTACAATGATATACCATTATCAGATTACTTTAGGGTTCACTCTTGGTGGTGTACACTGTATGGGTTTGGACAACTATATAATGATATGTATTTACCATTATAGTATCATGCAGAGTAGTCTCACTGCCCTAAAAAATCCTCTGTGTTCCTCTTATTCTTCCCTCTCTCACTCCTACCTTTTTTTTTAATGTGAGCACTATATCTTATATTGTTGTTGAGAAGATTAAAAATAACATACATAAAGTTACCACTTTTCAAAAATATTATATTTGGTTTTGATGCAGTATAATATAGAATTTAGAAACAAGGGCTTTGGAGTCCAACAGATTATTTCATAATTACCTGGATGAAAGCAAGATCTTCAAAGAATAGAATACAAAACTTGTACCTTTCAGAAAGAATACAGTAGGTCTGAAATATTACAAAACATGGGCCACGGTATTTGTTGGAAGACTAGAGTTTCATGAAAAGCCTGATGACACCAAGACAGCAGCAAAAGAATGAGGGCAATGGTCACCAAGGCCAGGGAAATGAAGGCCACTAAGACCAAGTTAACCCTAGGACAAATAACATCCTCTTTCCTTGATGGGAGGCACTGAAAACGAGGTTCAAGAAAAGAAAGTGGCAAAAAGGCTTATGTACATCTGGGAGAGGATTCTATAATACTGCATTACACAAACTTAAAAAGAGCCCTTTAGTGACATTAAACACGCATGATCAGACAGAAGGAAACTATGTTCTCCTCCTGCTTTGGCCCCTTCTGGCAAAAACCGTGTGAGTTCTAGCAACTCTCTAAACTTTCCTGAGCCATATTTTCCCTAATTGTTAAATAATTTAATGGGACTAGATCAGCCATTCTCATCACTAGTTGTACATTAGATTCATCTGGGTAGCTTTTAAAAACTATTGTTGTATGGGCCCCACCCCCAAGAGTTTCTGATTTAATTGGTCTGGGGTGGGGCTCAGGCATTTGGTTTGTCCTAAACAGTCCCCAGGTGATTCTAATATGCAGTCAAGTTTAAGAACCAGCAGAGGCTGGGCATGGAGGTTCACGCTTGTAATCCTACCATTGGGGGAGGCGAAGGTGGGTGGATCCTTTGAGCCCAGGAGGTTGAGACCAGCCTGGGCTACATGGCAAGACCTCATCTCTACAAAAAATACAAAAAATAGTCAGGCATGGTGGCATATGCATGTGGTCCTAGCTACTTGGCAGGCTGAGATGGGAGGATTGTTTAAGCCCAGAAGGGTGAAGCTGCAGTGAGACGTGATTGTGCCATTGCGCTCCAGCCTAGGTTACAGAGTGAGACTCTGCCTCAAAAAACAAAAAATAAAAAATAAAAATAAAAAAAAGAGCCAGCAGACTTGATGTTATTGAAGACCTCCTTCAATTCCATGATTGATATGGATTACTTTACCTCTACAAACAAGAAGAAACATTTTCTAACTCCATCCTACTGAGCTTATTTATTATTTCACATTGTCCCAGAAACAGTATAAAGTTCATGTTGTTTTGTCCAGAATCAAGAAACAAGGCTCAGAGGCTCTCTACTAAGTCTCTGTAACAAGACTAAGCAGGGAAAGGAAGGAATGCCAGAGTTTGTGGAACCAAACCAAACTGCAAAGCATATTGGTAATTTATAGTCAATGTTAAATTTCTATACAACGACTGAAGACTTAAAGATACAGTCACGAGGTAAAGTTCATTCAGCCTACAGGACATGAGGTCAGGAACCAAGGAGAGCCAAGTCTGGTCTCCAACGCTAGTGGAGACACTCCAGAGAACAGTAAGGTTTCTGTGTCAAGGTCATATACACCAGAGGACAGAACCCAGGGAGTTAAAGAAAGTGCCACACACAGGTTCAGAGGCTGCACAGAGTAAGAAAATAAGGTGATCACCAAAATAATAGGACCTGGGAAACTTTAAATATGACAGTCTCCCATCAGAGCCTAATGGTGAATTAAACCCTAATATTGCCAACATTCTTATTCACCCGCCCCTCCCTAACCTTGCATTTGCACCTTACACTTATTCTTTTGATTTTCATGTATGTTTTGTATCTATTATGGATATTTGAGTCCCCAGTTAGAACATTAGCTCTTGGAAAACAGAGACTAGCAAATATTTATTTTCTTGTGAATTGCCTCACAGTGACTTGTACCTATACTGAGAATACAGCAGATGCTTAATACAAATGTAAATGAATTAAGTAATTAAATACATTTCTTGGGAAATAATAGGCAAAGTACATGCCCTTATAGAGCACATCCCAACCTGAATAAAAGCTCCTGCGCTAAACATTACCTGTGTGTTACCGGATTCTGATTGTAGACATCTTGAATGTGCAAGGACCCCTGGGCTCATGCAGACCCCAGTTAAGTTAGGAGAGACATCACTGGTTATATCATTTGAAGGTGGACACCAGCGTATGGAACTGTGAGCCTCTTGGTCATTTGGACATGTGGTTGGCTACAAAGGCAGACTAGAAGTGAGTAGGAAGCCTAGGAAACCATGGCGTTGAATTGCTAAAATAAAACTCTTCTATCAAACATACCTAAGAGTATGACTTTTAAAAGGAATAAATGTTTTCTCATGCCCTGAAGATAAAAAAAAAATCTAGACATTTATTATATATTATACTTTAACTAATTTTGGTAAGTTACTAAAGTTCTAGTTCAGGAATGTGTATCCTCATATTACACAAATGGATTGAATATCCTTAACGTTGCAAGCTGCCATATGTGGAACATATATTAAGAAGCCTCTATAAGGAAGAGGATGGTGAGCTGAAGTCCTTGCATCTTATTGGGTACAACCTGCTCAGGTCATTTTGGAAATGAAAATATTGAAGTAAAAAGAGTTGAAATGATTTGTCATTATGACACAACAGAGAGCATGGGAGCTCGGACCTTCTGGTGTTAAGGCCCATGTACTCCACTACACTATACTAGGAATAGTATATTGTTATGCTACACCATGCTATGCTAGTATAGTAATGTAGTATATACTATACTACATGATACTAGTGAAAAATTCTTACACAAAGTGACTGCTTTACATAATTCATACCATGCTCTATCCAATGGAACTTGCAAGCCTATGACAGTGACACAGAAGACAAACCATTGGTCAAATTTACAGTATGCTTTTGCTGGGTCCCTCTTGGGCATAGAGCAATGTAAAAACAGTCCACAACAATACAGGTTTCTACTCTCAAGGAGTCTATATGCTAACAGGGAGACAAAACAGGTTAGTGTATAATTAACAAATAAATGCAATAATTGTAAATTATTCAGAAGAGGTGAATATGGATTGAAAATGACTGAGTTGGCGGGGAAAGACTTCAGGGAAGGAGTGTGTTAAAAGAGGGGAAGGATAAGATAAAGTGAATATGAGAGAGGAGTAGATTCAGGAATTTATGGATCTTGTGGAAATGTTTTTTGTTAGTTTCGTTTTGTTTTGTTTTGTTGAGATGGGATCTCTCTCTGTAACCCAGGCTGTAGTGCAGTGACACAATCATGGTTCACTGAAACCTTGACCTCCCAAGGCTCAAGCAGTCCTCTCATCTCAGCCTTCTGAGTAGCCATGACTACAGGCGTATGCCATTATGCTCATTTAATTATTTTTGATGTTATTTTTCATAGCGATGGGGTCTCCATATGTTGCCCAGGCTGGTCTAGAACTCCTGGGCTCAAGCAATCCTCTGGCTCTGCCCCCTCAAGGTGCTGGCATTGTAAGCATGAGCTGCTATACCCAGCCAAAAGTTTTATTACATATGAAACATAATGTAGAATTATCTAAGGCTCTTCATCTCACAAGAAGATAATGTTTACTTTGTAGCTGTGAATCAAGGTGATCTTGGGTCACTCCTCAATCAGCTTCAAAAGGAGAATACGGTTGATTTAATAACCCATTACTAATAGTTATAGAAATTACTGGCCAATGAACCAGTGAGTTCCATGAAAATTGTCAAACCAGAATGGTATATAATCATTGACCCATTAGGAATTATCATTAAAAATACAAAAATATAAAATTATCATTAAATAAGATGGGATACTCCTGGCAGTAGACAATTAGCTAAGTTAAGTTTTTCTGTAAGTATAATATCAAAGAAATAGATATCAGTCCCATGTTTATCAAATATGAATAAACAAAATTCTACTTAATATTCATTACGCAAATTTGAAGAAGTTGAATTTACCTTTGTTAATACCCTTGCTTATTTAACTAGATGCTGATCCTGTTGTTTTCATTACATCCGATTTGCTTGTGGCTGGTGAACCTGAACATTTTAATGCACTTTGCAAACAAAGTGAAACTCACTCAGCGGGGCAGTTTCCCAGAATTTTCTGGCCCTGTTAGAATCCTAGCCCTTTCAGAGAGGAAGGTGATGGGTGGGTCTACACTAGGGATGGGGAATCTGTGATCTAGGCCTAGTTTGCAGCTTAAGTAATAATTTTACTGTGTCAGGTTGCTCTGACTCTTAGTACAGGTGGAGTCTCTTTTCCAAACTGGAAGAGTTGAAGAGCTGTAAATAATGTTTAACCAGCATTAGCGTAATCCGCATTAGCTAATAATGGCCACAGGCAACTGAAATGCGTTAGTTGTACTTACTAAAGTACATTCTATAAGTTTTTTACCCTGACTTTATAAGAATTAACTTGAGATTTCTTAGATCCCTAACGGAAAAACAAAGACACCAAAATTTATTTTTGTTGTGTTTATAATCTTCAAATACTTTTAAAATTCCATTATTGAATTTGGTCTGAAGAGAAAAATATTGTCGTATCTATGCCTGAATAATATAATAAAGTAAAATATTTAGTCAGCTATCCAGATATATGCTGTAAAAAAAACCAATGTAAGCTAATATTTGTAAACATCTTTACATTTGTTATTATCTAGAAAAACTATCAAGATGATACATACCTGGCCAAGTATATGTTTTTTTTCCATCTGAGTATTTGGACAACCTGAAGATCCAATTACAGGGTTGCCTGAGCAACTGACCAAGCAAACTTCCAGACACCAACCCAGGGACTGAAGATCTTGTTTCTTTTGGTGAACCAGAAATCCTCTATAGGAGTTTTGTATTAACACGTACTGAGAAACAGGACTTTCTTCTTTGGTTTATCTCGTGAGTTATACAGGCTGATTACCACAGCTCCATATGACAAAAGCAAGCTATTTCTTCACACATGTTTCATTCATTCTTCAGGCAGTGAATTTTAACTCACCATTTTAATTTTCATTACATGTCCTTCCTTTTTTCTGAAGTCAAAGGTTATTTGGTTGGATATAAATAGATACATAAAATCTGCATATGATACAGATATATGATTATGAAACTATACACTGAAGGCTTGGTTTTTGGTATAAAATATTTTTTAAAAAGCAGACAAAATAGTCATATTTTGACATGGTATTTTTGGAGGATTTCTTTCTTAGGAATATTAATATCTAGGATTAATATCTGGTTTTTCAGCATATTTAGAAATCTGAGTTCTGACAAGTCTAAAAATTCTAAGCATCAAATTGTAAAAATGGAGCTTAATAAATACTGACATCAGTTTATGTTTACATGAATGTGTATATAGAAAGTTAAAGGGTCTATTTGTATATCCTATGGCCATAGAAACATTTCTAATACTTTATATCTATACATATTTAAATTAATACCTAAATATATAACATAGCAAAATAAAACATGAAAGTTACAGCACAAAAATTGATACAGGGTTGCTCTTTATTTTGGAGGAGAATGCAAAATTATGATCTTGGTTACATAGTAATAAAGAGATTAAATTGCTTTTAAATTCTGAAAATGAAATTGTAATATAGGCAAACTATCAAAATGGAGCAAGGACACTCACCCGCTGGTTTTCAGAGTGTTCAACGTTCAGTATGTATTTTCCATGTTTTCTGTCCATTCTAGAGCTGCCAATATCACAAGCTTCTCTCCAAAAATATTTTTCAATTTGTTCATTGCCCTTTATATCTGCAACCAGGAAACAATTAAAACACTGGTGGAAATCAACTATGATGCATCAGTACAAGTGTGGATTAAACTAAATACTAATTATTCACTAAAACAGGATCCACCTCAGAGGAGGAAATGAAATGTTAATTGCAGAAAGATGCAAGAAAACCAATACTTCTCTGAGAGCGATTGTGACTGCTCCCTCTGAAAACCTTACATTATTCTTCCATCTCTCCTCTTTGGCCCCATCATTCAGGAACTCACCTTTTATTTTAGGACTGACCCCAGAAAAACATTCTGAGATAGAAATTTACCATTGCTTGCTTCCTACTCAAGCACGAATGTCTCTCTCCCCTTGTTGGCACCATCTCTTAGGTACCCATGACCTCAGGGAAACTTCACCTTTTCAGTCCCTGGGTTGGTGTCTCTTTTGTCAGTTGCTCAAGCAATCCACACTCATTAAAAACTATTAGAATCAATGTCTTAGGCAATAATGTCAAAGGAGTGATGGAATATTGAAAATCTTTAAGAAGAGAGTTTTTTTATTTTGGTCAAAAAATCTAATTTGTCTTAAATTGCAAAATGATCAACTCTCGTATTGGTTTATTCACTCAACAAGTGAGAATTTGGAGTTTCAAAAGTGTGCCAGGTATTTTTGTAGTGCAGAAAGTTCCATAATAAAAAACAAATTCCTATTCTCTTTGTATGTGACACTTTTGGATTCGGAATATTTTTAAAGTTTAATCTTTTAAAGTTTAATCTCTTATAAATGTATTCAATACCTTCAGGTTGTAAGCTTTACCTTTGAACTGTAGAATATAAAGAACATGGAAAGCTGTCTAGGAATTGAAAAACTGGGGAAAAATTGTTCCAAAGAAGAGTTTAAAATATGATGATTTGCTACCACATGGATGAAACTTGAGGACATTGTGCTAAGTGAAATAAGTCATCACAAAAAAGACAAATAGTGTAGATTTCACTTATATAACATACCTAGAATAGTTAAAATCATAGAGACAGAAAGTAGAATGTTGGCTGCCAGAGGCTAGGAGGAGGGAAAAATGGGGAGTTATTGTTTAATGAATATACAATTTCAGTTTGGGATGATAAAAAGAGATCTGGAAATGGGTGGCAGTGATGGTTACAGAATATTGTGAACGTATTTAATACCCCTAACTGTATACTTAAAATGAGTAAGATGATGAACTTTGTGTTGTGTGTATTTTACCACAATTTAAAAAGTGAAACAGAAACGTAAAGATTTACTCTTCTTGAAGGAAAGCAAACAGCCAGTGTATAGCCATGGGGTACAAGGGACGAACATGGGTTGAAGGTGTCAATAATATTAAAAATGACTTTTGAATGACTTTTTGATTCATTTGAAAATCAGAAGAATATTATTGTTAAACCAATAATATACATTTAATTGTATATTATTTAAAATATTACTACAATTTTATCCTGCAAAAACATTTCATTTGTCACTAGAGCCACATAGCCACGGTGGAAGTGAAACTCCATTACTATTGATGGCATCCATACATTACATCAGTGGCATAAAGAGTGGAAGATTATTCTTGTCACTGGAGTCTCACCCTCACAATCTCTAACTGGCCAAGCAGTTACATGACTCAGTCACAACATTTTGGAGAAAATTTTAAAATTTAAAATTAAAAGAAACAGTAACATAAAAATAAGACAACACATTATTCTGTAGCTAAATATATCATGTGAAAGTCAGATTTTTCTTTATTTTACAAAGAATATTTCTTCACCTTGTATTATGAGGAAAAATTCTTTGAATTCCTCAATCTAAACCTTAACAGAAAAAGCAGAGCACACCTGAATTGTTAGAATGACAGAGAGCGTGGATACCTCTCATTACCCTGTTAGAGTTGCCAATAAAGGATCCTTTTTATGAGCGGGATTTATAATGAAAAAAAGAAATCTGAAAGTCTTGCTGGCTGACACGTGGCTGAGAGAACTCTGGTAGCTGGCCATTTTTTTGCACTCTAAGGTGGCAAGGGGAGGAGGCCGTTTTTCGGTCATCCAATAAAGAAGTGAATTGGCTGTTGTCTCAAAGCCTAGGTCAAAATTGATTTTTAAAAATCATCTTACTCAAAAATTTTCTTACCTGAAATTTTGGTAAGCTCTGATTATTATTTCTTTGGTCTACTGATAAACTGAGAGCCAGCATGACAGCTTCAGCCATGTCATGCTGGCTCTCAGTTTATCAGTAGACCAATGATTTTAGACATTTTAGGGAAAGGGGTTATTATATTTCATCTTTTTGTCAGACACGGAATTTCAAAGCCTAAGTAAAATGCTGGCATGCAACCAAAAAAGCATGAAAGAGCCTTGTGAAGAAGATAGAAACTGAACAATAAATTTCCAAACTGCCCTGTCAAAATTACCAAAGAAATTTGAACCAATCATTAAAAGTAAAAATAAAAACTGAAACATTCTGTAAATTCATATATATTTTTTCACAACACATTTAGCATGTTCTTTATTGTATTGTTTACAAAGCTGAGCCAATACTTATACCAATTATTCCTTTACCGAATCAAAAGTAACGAAAAAGTATTTAAGCAATACAATTGGATTAGAATAATTAGTCCTATTCAAAATAGAAACTTCAGGAAGAAAACATGTTTTGATTTATATCATTGAATTTTCTAATTCCAAATGTAAAGTTTACTTATAAATTTTAAATATGGTTGTATTGACAAAGCACAGTCTTCCATTAATTTATTCCCAACTGTTTATTGAGTGCCTAATGTATCACAGGCATATCTGAAACCTGGATATCAAATTAGCAGCAACCAAGACAGACAAGACCTCTGCTGACACTCTATTCTTTGTTAATGAAAGCTTGACTTTTGATTTTAATTTTCAAATTTGTTTAAAGTGTTAATATTTTTGTTCAACCAAAGAAAATGTTCTCTTTCAGCTTTTTGTATGTTGGAATTAGAGGAAGGACCATAATGATAAATATATATCAACTTCTACAGAATAAAAGGCAACTGTATAATTCACCTGTGTTTGAGGACAGTGACTGGGAATTCATGACTTACCTAAAAGTTGGTATTCCATTTTTGGATGACCTTTGCTATTTGAAAGTTCTTTCTCTTATAGAGCCAAAATTTTCCTTGTTTCTCTGGCTGACTTACACCCTGGTCCTCCTATCTGGAGAGACCCAAAATAAAACTATTTTTTCTTCAGAATATGGATCTACAATCCCTGATAGACAATTCCAAAAATCCAAAAGGCTTTGCAAACTGAAAATTAATGTGAATGTTTGGCACAAATTTATTTGGCAGTAAAAATTAATATAAACAAACAAGGATATTTTGAGTCTTTAATAAATTTAGCATTAGCATGGTTATCTATATGTTCAATTACAAAAATATTAATGTGTGTTGCAGGCTACCAACATGTATTGTATAATATGCAACATACATACCATATTTCATCGAATTTTAAAAATTTTGAATTATGAAACATATCTAACTCAAGCTTTTCACATGAGGGATGATGGGTTTGTAGAAATGTTACATTTTTTTTTTTTTTTTTTTATAGCCAGGACCTCACTGTGTTGCCCAGGCTGGACTTGAATTCCTGGGCTCAAGTAACTCTCCCATCTCAGGATGCCAAGGAGCAGGAACTCCAGTTGTGCACCATCACACTCATTTGTGTAAAAGTTTACAATTTTTTAAAGACAGTTACATCCCTCCTTATTCTCATTGTGCTGAAAAACTATTTCATAAAAGACTTGCATTACTAAACTGACTCTCATGACTGGCATTTTAAAACTGTGAATGAGAAGAAGAAAATACAGCTTCATCAATTGTGAAAAAATATACCACTCTGATGGGAAATGTTGACGACGGGGGAGGCTATGCATGCGGCAGGGACCATCAAAACATATTTTTCCTCTCTGTACCTTTTACTCAATTTTGATGTGAATCTAAAACTACCCTAAAAAATAAAGTCTATTTGAAAAAATAAGAAAAATAATAGCTTTAATTGATGGATCGCAGGAAATGGTGCTACCCTTAGGCAACCTCTGACATAGATTTGATTTTACCATAGTATTACTGACATTATAGAAATGTTTATGTCCCCTCCAATGGGCGTACCACACTGCCCAAAGCTAATCCTTGTAACACCTACAATTAAGTAGTACTATCCCCACTTTTCTGATGAGACATATATGCTTTCAGTGACCTTTTACAAACTCAAGATTAGAGTGTGTGGCTCTCAGGATATCCACTCGTTTCTTGTCTGTGGCCATTTATTAGTGTCTAGTGTATACCACACTGAGCCCTAAGAAGGATAGGGAGAAAAGGTGAAAGACAACTCAGAGCTTGACTTCATTGTCAAGATCATACAACTGTGGCACCTTTAGAGATTCTGATGACATGTATCAAGATTCATCAGGGAGGTATGGATATTTACTGGAAACACAGCAAGGGTGGTGCTGCCACCTGGAATTAGACCGGCCCACGAAGACAGAGATGGCTGGAATTCAGGTTTTAAGTAACACAGAATTTAGCAACTCCCAGGGCGGAGACATGTCTCATCATCCTTGCTGACTCTCCAAGTTCTGTCCAAGCATGAAACAAACGTTAGGACGTTCACAAAGCATGAGGATTGCCAATCAGCTGCGTGGGCCTTATTTTTGAGAACATGAAGGCCCCAGCTTTTGCAGCTGAGGTTTACTCATCAGTGGGATTAGTTTACAGGGATGAACACAAAAAGATTAAGGTAGGGCTCCAGAACTCATGAAAAAAATGCAGCAGATAGACTGCTTATTAGAATCAGAGCTCAGAATGAAAATCTCAGAAAATGTCAGGTTTAAAAGATAGGGCAAATAGAGAAACTGGGATTCATAAGGTACAGAACCATAACTGGGTTATCAGATCTGGACCCGAAATTGGGGTCAACTCAACCTAGGATTAGAGTGGGGTGCAAAGGCTCAGCGGTGGGACATCATAGCCCTGTTCAGGGCTGCAGTAGCCAGGCTCAGCGTACAGTGAGCAGTGCAAACCCAGTAGTCTCATAGTTCAAAGTTAAGACTTGGCTCCTTTCATCAACCTCACTATGGATGGAGGATGCTGTGGTAAAAGACGAGAGCTCATGAAGCTGGAGCGGCTCGTGGAGTCAGGTTTGGATGTGGAACAATGATGGGAACTAAGGCAGGACTGAAGAAGGCTGTGATGAATTCAGCTCTGAGGAGCTGGTGAGGAGTGGCAGGTAGGCAGGATAGTGAGAGGAAGTGAGAATTAACCACTGGGACAGTGTTCAAAATATTAGGAAAACAAAGGAAGTGATCTTTGAGGGAGGAAGGTGGTGATAGTTTGGAAGAGGCAAGTTCACATTGAAATCTTAAAGGTCCTCAATGCACGTGGATGGACAGAGAGAAGGAAGGAGAAATTGTAGAAGAGAGAAGTAAAGACCACCATGGAGTGGCAGAAAGAGGCAAGGCACTGGGGGAAAGTAGGAAGAGTGGTCTGGAGGTAGAGTAAAGGCTAGAACGAAAATCGGTATTAACTAGATTACACAGGCAAAGAGGAAAGAAACGTCAGGATGTGAACTTAAAAATATGCATTGAGAAATGAACAATACAATACTCTTTGGAGCAAGAGAATACATGAAAATTAGATGTACAATAACCAGTTTTATGGCCCTAGTGTTAAAAAAGAAAATATTATAAATATCCCTAAATTAATTTAGATTTTAATACAATCTATTCACACTGTTGACTGCCCTTTACATCCCCTGTTGGGCATTGGATGTTGAAATAGAAATAAGGATTCCACCCTCACACCTGAGGAGGACCACATATGATGGTCCTCCCACTTCCATGTTTGCCCCTCTTTGATTCATTCTTCACAAGGTCACCAGAATACTGTTTCCAAAATGTTAACCTGTTTATATCGCCATCTGGTTCAAAATGCCTAAATGGCATTCATTGCCCCAGGTCGAAGTCCTCTCATGGCCCACGTGTCTCTGAACTTTCCGGCCTCTGCCTGCCTCTGAATCCCCATCCTGCACTATTTTACACATCACATACCACGCCCCAGCCACACCATTTTTAAAAAATGCATTAACAAAAATTGCAACCACACAAAAAGGTATAAATAGCCACATTCCCATTGGTAAATAGCCACATTCCCATTGCCCAGCTTAAGTGATAACACTGTTTTACTTGCAATGAGAGCTACTGTGTCCCTGGGCCTGAGCACAGTCCCCTCCTGCCCTTTTCTCTCTTCCTACCAGGTATCAGAACTCTCCTTAATTGGTGTTTATATATCTCATGGATGTTTTAATGTTTTAATATATTCTAAAAATATACAGTATAGTTTGCATGTTTTAAAATTTGTATGAATCCTATTATACTGTATTTTTTCTCAATGCAGGTGTGGAGTTACCCAGATTATATTTATACAACTCAATTACATAGACTCTTGTAACTCTATTTTATTCACTTTCATGTTTTATAGTATTTCATTTGATTATTAACCTATTGTCCTAATAATGGAAGTTGAGTTGGGTTCCCTTTTATTAGCATAATGAACAATGAGGCTATGAATACTCTAAAATATGCCTTGAATATGCCTTCTTGGGCATATATATTAAATATTTAAATAAATATTTATTTTAAATATTTAATATTTAAATATTTCTAAATGTGTAATTAAAAGCGAAATTTCTGTATCATCAGGTGTATATTTTATTAACTTTACCATATATTTCCAATATTGTTTCCAAAGAACTTTGCTCATTCGTATGGTATAAAATACTGTTTTTTTCACCTTTTCTTTCACGCTCCTTATATGTAAGTTGGAGTTTTTAGTCTTTGTTTTTGAGTTGCACAACAGATGTTTGTTGTGGTAATTTTTGTTTACTCTTTTTTCTGCCTTGTATGTAAATACTGGAAGGTATTATTATCTGTATTCCAAGCTATTTTCAGGTGACCGGTTCCCAGAAGGTGGGATTACACAATCAAAGGGTATTTTATCACCCTTAATACAAACTGATTTCCAAACTGCTGAAAAATTTTTGATTTGCTAAAAATATTGACAGCACATGTTCAAACACATAATTAGCAGTGCTGAGTAAAATATTTAAATATAGTACTGATTAAGTAGGTAAAGAGTGTGTAATTTTATTGTTATTTTATTTGTTATTATTGAGTTTAAGCATGTTACCATAACTCTGTAAATAATTGTAATTTATGGGCTTTTGCTCAGTTAACTATGAAGATGTAGGTGATTTTCTTCCTCTAGAAGATGTAGTAGACATTTTGATTGGCAGTTAACATTCATTCTTATTCATTCTTAGTTCCTTCTCTGTACTCCTGTTATACCAACAGCTGAAATTCTGGAACTACATTCCCAGAACACCTAGGCTCTGTCAATGAGATGTATTCACATGAGATTTATAAAGTCAAAGGGAAATGCCAGCCCTTCTTACCCCAGCAGTGGGGGCGTCTGATATATACAAGCTTCAAAGATAATAAATAGGTAGCTTTTGTGGTGACAGGCTGCACTCTACCTTTCAGTCTCTGGTTTGGGAGCTGCAGGAAAATGTGACTTGGCAGGAGTTTTCTGCAGCCCTCTGACCACCCAGCAGGTCAGAGAAAACCTACAGATAGTCTTCTTTATTTTACTCCTTATACTATATTCAGCACGATAACCGTATTCCTTTCTGTTTACATTACCTGAACCAGTTTCTGTTATCCTAAGGTGTGCCCAGAAAAAGAGTGATTCCAAAAAATTGACCCTCAAAGATGAGAATCTTAGACTGTATATCTGTTATCTGACTTGGTATAGGATGATCAATGAAATGTGTATTAAAAAGCATTGATGGTTGTTGAAGCTGGATAATAAGTACTTGTTTGTAAATTGGAAATTTTTGTAAAAACGTTAAAAAATATATAGGTCACTGGCAAAACAATGATTATGTCAGTAAGAAGATAAGACACTGGAAAACATGAATAATGAAAGCTAGGGTAGCTTAAGAGTAAAATGAATGTGGTGGAAAATAAAAGACATACGAGGTCAAAGAAGAAATAGCTCAAAAGAGAGATGAGCAGCGCTTGGTGGAGGACACAGGATTGATTGAGTCCCAGAGTACAGATGAAATTCTAAGAGAGGAAGGAGAGGGACAACAGCATTTTTGAAGAACAGGACATGTGCCAAGTAGATGGCTTAGTACACAGTAGAGGCTCAAAGCCTTTTTTTGAATAAAGAGTTGATGATTAATTGACTGATTGGCTAATTATTTTATTCACTGGATGTGCCAGGGTCTGAAATATTCACTCAGCCATTTATTAAACAAATACATATTTACCACTGACTAAGTATAAGTCTGGGAGAAAGTTACCATTGTTATGAAATCTAAAATTGAATTCATTTCCAGAATATTATTTCTGACTTATAACAGAAATTACAAATTAGAAAACACATTTCTTTTTAAATAGAAAAGTGCAGCCACAAATATCTGTGTACAGTAACATCACAGATGGAAACGACTTGGATCATTTCAATTGTATTTGTATTAGTAAGAAAGAAACAGAAATTTATACTAATAAAATATAAGTTAAAAGATTTTAGTACAACTTTAATCTTTTATTAAAATTGCTGGCAGCACTTTTTAAAAAGTATTCTTGCAGAGCTAAGTGGAAGAACTGTTAAAAATTAATTCTTATTAGCTTAATAGATATTGAAATATATTTTTTCAATTTTTGCTTGCAAATAAGTTTTTCCTTTATCTAAGTGAAACATTTCTTCCCATGTGATTATATTCTTGACAGTATTTATATATAGTTCTTTCTTCATAGATTGGATTAAGAGTAGTATTAATTTTTTCATGTTTCTCTTGCTTATCTTAAAAATTGATTTTTTTCTTTTTATGATTTAAAATAAGATTGTATAGTTTGTATCAGCTTCACCAAACCCACCAGTAAGATATAGCATGTCAGAATGCTTTCATTGATTTACGGATTGGACCATGACTGTTAAACCTGCCTATGCATTAGAATCAGTTGTGAAGGTGTTTATAAACATATATTCCTGCCGCACTCCTGCGGTTATAGTACAGTAGGCCTGGGGAAGACCCAAGCAATATCCATTAAAACCTCCTTGATATCCAGGAAATGTAAACAAAGCGGCATGTTCACGTTAATTATTTTAGTGATTATCTTGCATCGTTATTTCTTCTGCATCTCCTTCAGTATTTTGGGAGATAGACATATAGTAAATGTCTGACATTTAACTAAGTGACTATAAGGTTACATAAAGAATAGCAAATAATTAATTCTAACAACTGTGGTGCTAAACAGCAAAATAATCTGAAGAAAACTTATATAAATAAAATAATTTTACACATCAGGAAACAAAATGTGGTACTTAAAAAACATACATAGTAAGTACACGGATCCAATACATAGAGAATTGTCATACTAAATGAAATATTCTGAACAGATAAAAACTGCGTTCCCACTGAGGAATCATTTAATTTTATAAAAACAAAAACAATATTGGTAATGAATACCCAACCAATGTTAATAAAGATTTCTTTGTGAGATTTTATCAAATTACTTGGAGGGTAGTTCCTAGATTTTTTTTTTCTAGGAAAATTACATGATCTGAAATTTTAGAAAAATTGTTAAACTATTATAAAATAAAATAACAATTCTAATAAAATGGAGGTATGTTAAATATAAAAGACAAATGAGTTGGATTTGATGTCATGGTGCTGGTGCTTGGAAATGGGCTAAATTGTTATCATTGACCATTGCTACAGGCTCCGTTGAAGTATTTGTGTTAGCTAAACAAATCACCTGTGATAGCATTTGTAAATTCAAATTTATCATATGAGCAGCTATGGAAATGATCAAAGATAACTTAATCAAAGTACTTAATGGTCTGGTTGCCTTATTGGAGGCCACCACATTGTTGTAGTTTCTGTGAGAATAGTGACTTAGCACTTCCATTAATAGATTCACTGGAAGGGAGGATAGAGGTTGTGCTGTCTCAGCTGATGTGCTGGTTTCTGTTGCTGGTGTACATTTAGTTGAAATAGTGGTAGCTGTAAAACTTGAAGGCTCAGTTGAAGTGGTAGTTGCAGCTTAATTTGACATGATCATAGTGGCATATTCACTAGACATTGTGATAGCTACATTTTAGCTAAAGTCCTGGTAAGCAGAAGGTTCATGTGAAATATTCATCGTGGACCATGACAGGTGGTGTCTATCAGTGGTGAAAAAACAGTGCTGCTGAAGGAGTGTTTTGTTATTTGTCACAAATATTGCAGCCCAAGTCATAATTTTTACTGCCATTTTGCTCTGGCTCTGTTCTGACTCTAAATTTTAAAATTTGAATAAGTAGAGAGCTGAGGATAATGTTTAATCAACTGGTCAAAAATAGTCACTAATATCATTCAGTGCAGCTGAAATGCATTTGGTATATTTACTGAAAAGTTATGATGTAAGATGTACTATTTCTCCAAGAAGAAAAAAATACCTAACTTGCCTTTTTGAATCTAACTTTCAAGTGACATTTTATTTCATTGGTCAAAATTGACCTCATTACATCAGAATATCCAGATGGAAGTAAAATTTCTAGAGTACTGTATATAGTACTGTTTTTATAGGATTTGAAACATATCTAAATTTACTACTAACCCAAGAAAAGGTCAACATGATCAATTAATGCCTTATCAAAGGCAACTACTTTTTTATTTAACCAGAGTGCTTTCAAATAATGAAAATTCCATCAGAGAACTGAGGATTCAGAAAGATCTGGAGACCATCTTTGAGGATCACATAAACTAAAACAAAAAGGGGGAAATCTACTTTTGAGATGGAAGTATTTTTCTTGATGTTCAACCATTCAACAAATATACTTATTGAGCAACATGACTTTCTGCTTTGGTATATCTCTCGGATGAAGAAAAATACTTCTCCACTCACTTTCAAATTGTTCTTTAAACTGTCCATTTCAGACTACATATCCACATTTGTTTCTGTTATCAAGGCAACTGTAAAAACTAAATAAGAGTTTGGCTCTTGGGTATGGAAAACATGATGATGTCTATATATAAACCAGATTTTCTTGACTTATGTATTGGACTTGTAGAGCATATATAAGATTAATTTCTGGTTTTCAAAGATATCAGAAATATTTGAGTTTTGAAAGTTCTAGAATGAGTCTCAAAAATCTGAGAATTCTATACCAAAACCTAGATATCAAACTTTAAAAATACTTTCTAAAGTAGCTGAAGCCAGCATTGCATGGGTTTTAACTGCATATTATTATTTTAACTCATTAAATTACATTCCAGACAATACTAACATTTTAGTTTAATAAATACATAGAATAAATTTCAAACTATTCCTTTGGTACCATAGAGTAAAAAAAAAAAAAATACAAAATTTCTGATTTTTAGAGAATAGTTGAGAAGTTAATTAATTGCCTTTTCTAGCTGGGCACGGTGGCTCACGCCTGTAATCCCAGCACTTTGGGAGGCCGAGGCAGGTGGATCACAAGGTCAGGAGATCAAGACCATCCTGGCTAGCATGGTGAAACCCCGTCTCCACTAAAAATACAAAAAATTAGCTGGACATGGTGGTGGGCACCTGTAGTCCCAGTTGCTCAGGAGGCTGAGGCAGGAGAATGACATGAACCCGGGAGGCAGAGGTTGCAGTGAGCCAAGATCGCGCCACTGCACTCCTGCCTGGGTGACAGAGCAAGACTCTTGTCTCAAAAAATAATAATAATAAAAATAAAAAAATAAATGGCCTTTTCCTCAACCATTAAAATGATGCATTCTTTTTTTGTGAAGAACGTGTAAGCATTACTTCTATTATATTAAAAGCCATAGAGTTTCTCTTAAAATCAGGCAAAAGATTCATATAAACACAATATCCAAATGGACCAATAGTTACTCATGGGCTGGTTTCTAGGGGAGTCAATATTTACCACGTATTCCCCATGTTTCCTCTCCATTCTTCATCTGAAGTGATAAATTCTGTTGGAGTGGTGGTATTATTCATTGTAGTAGAAGATTTCATTGAATTGCTGATGATTTTTTCCATTATGGTAATAGCTTCCATTGAAGTGAAGGTTACTGAGGTTATGTTTGTAGGTTCAGTTGAAATTGGGTTGGCTGCAGGTTCAGGTGACATGGTGGTAGAGGACCTTATGGTCGTAAGTTCAGTTGAAATTTTAGAATTATCTGTTGTGGTAGTTGTACGTACAAGTGCTGTAGTTAGTTCTGTTGTGGTGGTCACTGTAGATTAAGAGACAGGCAATGTGGTTGTTCCAGGAATGATTATTCTAGGTTCCCCATCATCTAGGGGTACATGGATAATAACAGAGGTACTGTTGTCCTCATATTTATTGACCAGGCACACAATGAGCACTGCAATTGCTGCTGTTATTACACAGGCTAAGAGACAAATAAGAAAAATTTTCCACAAAGACTACTAGATATATTTTGTGTCACCTAAAAACAATTTAAATAAAAATAGTAAAATTGAAATAAAACATTTCAAGAAAAATGAAGGTCAGCTTTATAATTTTAATTTGTGCTTGTTATTTATAATTTGCCACTTACATGTAATTTGCCTCACCAAAAGTGTGTAAATGTCACTATTATTTATTCTTTTCATAATAAATATGAAGTTAAATTTCTACATTTCATCCTGGGCAATGATTGGGCTTAAGCTTTTCCTACCACTGGAGTAAAGAACTTGCACACAACTCTCGTCCTTTCTTATTCTTATGTCTGAATCTTATAAAGAAAATCTTGCTAAAAACCCAAAATCCTCAAAGATCAGTACACAGGTAGATTGTTGACTTTATATTGTCAATAAGGAATCGCCTAAATTCTCCTGATAAAAATTTTCTCCTTTCTAAGCCTATTAAAACTCAAAATTCTTCCATTAACTACACTCCCTAGGAATTTTCCAGTGGCTTACTTTTAAATTATTAGACAAAACCCATTCATCTGCTAATCTTCAGCTCATATTAGGAGTCATCAGCATGACAATTTTCAGACAGACCTTAGGAGAGTCTAGCTTCTGCAAGCTACTAGCTTGGAAAATTGCTTATCCTCTTTGAGTGTATGTCCTCATCTGTAAAATTAGTAAGAGTAGTGCTAGTAGACGTAAAATACTGGCACAAAGACTCATGTGGATGAAATAGCTTTGTGAACTCTAAAGAGCTGTTCAAGTGAGAGGTTGAATACACGGTGGTTGGACGGCATAGAGTCTGGAGCCAGAAACAACTTGGCTTCCAACCTGGCTCTGCCATTTACAGTGTTGCTTGAGCAAGTTATTTCAATTCTGCTTTTCACAGTCTTCATCTGTAAAATAAGGATAATAATATAACCTGGCACATGGGATTGTTGTGCAGCTTAAATGAGATACATGTGTAAAGTTCTTATCTCACTCTCCGGGATTTAGCGCATGCTATACAATGCTTGTGATTATGTTGGTACTGATGATTATCGTGACATGGCAACAAATCCTTTTTGTTATTATGAAGCGGACAGGTAGCACGAATGGTGGAAAAGAATAGGCTTTTTTAAAAAAAATCAAACATTCTTAAGTTTAAGTCTCAAAACTATGATATTTAGTAGAAGTTTCTAAGTTTGCCTGATACTAGTTCATCTCAGCCACTAACTAGTTGTATAAATTCTAGCAAAATATTCAACTTTCCTGAAGGTGTATTTCCAGTTATTAAATGAAGAGGCCAGATTAAATGGTAGGTAAAATAACTTTCAGCTTGAAAATCAAAATGTTTTATTTCACTTTTGCAGACAAGGAGACACATCCTCTTCTCTTTAAGCTCACTCCAACATCCACATTGCCTCAGCTCTGCTAAAGTTGTATCAAGGACCAGGACCCTCCAGAAGATGCTCCATAATGGCAGGAAAAAGAGGAGGGGTGGATTTAAAGCCAGGATAACCCAACTGAGCTGCCAAACATGTCACCCACAGAGCAATGGCAGCTTTCTGCCAGGTTCGGGGCTTAGGGTCATGGTATGAGGTGAAGTAAATATAGCAATATGACAGGAGCTCAGAAATATGGGAGATCTGAGCCTAGGCAACAAACCAAAGTGAAAAACACAGGGAAACAAAGTAAGGTTTCTAAGTCAAGGTTAAAAATACTAAGATTATCACACCTGTAATTCCAGCATTTGGGAGGCCGAGATGGGCGGCTCACTTGAGGTCAAGAATTCAAGACCAGCCTGGCCAACAAGACAAAACCCCGTCTCAACTAAAAACACAAAAATTAGCCAGGCATGGTGGCAAGCACCTGTAGTCCCAGCTACTCGGGAGGCTGAGGCATGAGAATTGCTTGAACCCAGGAGGCAGAGTGAGCCGAGATCACACCACTGCACTCCAGCCTGGGGACGGAGCGAGACTTTGTCTCCAAAAATAAAGCAAAACAAAAACAAAAAGAAAAATGCTAAGATTAGAATCAGGAGGGCAAAAGAAAGTTTGTAGTACAAGATGATTTTCCTAGGACATTCCTTCCTTCAGCAAGAGATCTATCAAAGATTAATGGGATTCTGCCAATATGACACAAGAGTCAACTTGAAGAGGCTCCTAACTGGCCAGAAGGGAAAATTAAACCATCAAAAAAGGAATTATAACATTGACTCTTAAAAATCAAACCTCACGATTCACCACTGGAGGTTGCTACAGTAGCAGCAAGCTCATCTCCTTGAAAATTAATAAATAAAATGAAATATTGAAATATTTCTGCAGTCCTTTATTTAAGGATTGTATTTCAAGGTAATAAAATAGTTGATTCATCCTTGTCAAAGAACTCTAATAATTGTAGAGGGAAATATATAATCAGAAAATCACCAGTTTCCAACCCTTAATGAGAAAACAAAAGTGAATCTAGGTAAAGATTATCAGTAGATACTAAAGCCATTATGTGGAAGAGTGAAGGAACTTTATGATAGTGCTATCAGCCTGATACCACATGAATCTGTAGACTTAGCATCACAGTAAGTGGAAAAAATCAGACTTTGTGTGCAGTAAAATGTAGAATGCATCACCTATACATTTTTCTTGCCTGTGGCTTGCAGGAAATACAGAGGATAAAGTAACAAGTCAAAAAGTATCAGCAAGAAACAACCAACCCAATCCTGAATGTGGGACATTCTACATGGAAAATGACCTAGTTTCTTCAACAAATCAATGCCATCTAAAAAAAATGGTGGGTGGGCGGGGAGGAAAAACTATTTTAAACTAAAAGAGATTCAGATATATAACAATCAAAGAAATGTGTAGACTTTATTTAGATCCTCATTAAAACAAAAAATTATAATTTGGGGGATAATAGGGACAATTTGAATATAGATTGGCTATTAGGTAATATCAAGGAGTTACTGTTAATTTTTATAAGTATGGTAACAGAAAAGTGGTGATGTTATTTAAAATGTCCTTATCAGATAGAGAAGTATGTGGAGTTACCTGCAAGTCAAAGGACCTAAAGTGAATGAAAGAGGATAAATGAAACACATTTGGGAAAATGTTGATACTTGTTGAAACTGAACGATATAAATATGAGGTTATTTTATACGATTTGCTCTACTTTTCTGCAGGTCTTAAATTTCCCATAATAAAAAGTTTAAAAAGAAAAAGAAGTCAGAGCCCAGACGGGTAAAGAAAGGACAGTCACGCTGACTCAGAAGCTGGATTGGAATTGCAGCAAAAGGCAGTTTCCTACAGAGCAGGGCCTTTAGAGTCTTGGAGCACACTGACACCTCTCTCATGCTACTTGAGCTTAGTTTACCTGCCCATTCCATATATATATGGGATATGTGTGTGTGTGTATATATATAGGATATTAGATATTATACACATGCACTCATATATGCATACACACATATATATGTGTATACATATGTATATATACATACACACATCATTCTATAGAAATATAGACTCTCTCCATGTATATATATATGTAATTCCTAATATATAATACCTATGTTATTATATACCTATACCCATTCAATAAATACTGAGCCAGGAGTTTTGCCACGGAAGTATCACTGAAGAAACAAGCAATATTATCACAAACATTATCTGGCCCTTCTGGAATAGTCTTTCTGGGAGTTCTGAGGGTTCAGGGGTTCCTGGATTGATGCAGACAGCGTTGATATTGGAGCAAGCCCCACTGGTGACATTAGTAGAAACTGACATGCTGAACTATGAGCTTCATGGTTGTTTGGACTCTGGAGTGTCTACAGGGACAAAACAATGGAACAAACAGGAAGAAAAAGAAGCTGCTGTGTTGCATTTTTTAAGCAAAATTATCCCCAAAATTTTAAACCATCTCGTGACATGTAATAAAATTATTAGTAGAAGATCAATATTTAAAACAAGACTTGTACTGAATAAATCAAAATTTTCATTTTATTTAATGATAAATATAGTCTTTAAATAAAATTATCTCTCAAAGTAATTAAATCCAGTCAGGTCACTAGCTTTTATTATTTCACGTACTTTATTAATATTATGAGGCAAGATCACCCATCATCTGTTATCATCATATTATGATGCATATTTATTAAATATCCCCATATTTCAAGCATAGGTGCATCCTACGAAGATATACCACAACAGAGTTTCTATTAGGTATAAAAACAAGGGGTCATAGATGATCAGAGCTAAAAGAAAACCAATTGCTTACCAAGAGCAATACCTGCCGGTTATTTCAGAAATAAAATTATTGAGACCAAAAGTGGTGTGGAGACTTCCCATAATAACAGTTCAGAAAGTTCTATCATCCAATTTTTTCCTGCTAATCCTGGAGTGCCTGCAACTAAAACCACCATTTAAAACCCCCCATGCAAAGACACGTTCTGTATTAGCAGTAACTCAATGCTCTAACAGAATACCAGAGTCCAAGTTCAAGGCAAAGCTAAGAAAGATCAAGTATTTTGCGAATGATCAACGTGTTGTGGGGTCTCTATCTCGCCTCAAGGGCTTCATGCTCTGTTATAGGGAATAAAGAAGGGATATGTCTCTGTGTGTAATAAATCAGGTTATTCATCTATAAAAAATAATAAGGCACTGTTATGAGTGAGATGGGATTAAGAGAGATGAAGAAATTTGAGCTCAGCCAAACAGAGGACAGAGGCTATAATCAGAGCAGGAGAGGGCTGGGGAGGAAGGACGCCATTCTTTATGATGTGTCACTCCTGAAACAGGATGGTTAATTCATTGTATGATAATCAGCTTACTTACTCCTTATGCGTTGACTTTGACTCAACATAGAGAAGAATGATCTAATAGTATAAGTCAACTCAAGAGATCAAGGCAATATCCTATGAATCACAGAGTAGCAAAGTGAAAGAAGCTTGAAGCTCTAAAACCTTCATAAAGAAGAATTACTGCAGCACTGTAGACTTTTATAACAGTTGAATTACATCTTTATAATACACTAACAAATTATGGCAGGGAGGAGATACTATCTTAATTTGGCCCTGGGGCACCATAACCACAGCATAGATAAAATTTTGCAAGCATTCTTTAGTATTTATACCTTATTTTGACAGCCTACAAATGAATAAATTATTTCTGATGCTTGTACAATAATTGGCATGTTCCTCTTTCAGAATGCCTAATTAATTACACAGTTGCAAGACTAAATTACAACGTACCAAAAAATATGTATCTGCGAAATTCATCTAATCTTACATTGTCAAAGAACATTTCTTATGCAGGTATTAGTATATTATTCAGAAGAGAACACCCGGATTAACATGATGTGCAAATAACGTATGGGTAAATCCAGGATTGTTACTTTGCCCAATACCAGGGGCAAAAAAAGTGCACCTTAAATTATTTTGCACCTTAGATCGTGAATATGATGCCACTTGCAGTTGCGTATCCCACCGTCTTCATAGTCAAATTTTTTTTTTTCCAAAAGAATTTGGAAACACTTATTAGTCAGTAAAGTAGTGAAAGTGCTTTGATATTTGGTCGTTCTTTAGCCAAAGAAACTTGGTGGTCTCTTTTAGGTTCATCTATGAACGCTATGTCAGTTTGTTTTCTATTTTGACTAACACACACACAAACTCCTTGACTGAAATTTCACTATGGTCTGATGACAATTAAAGCAACTTAGTTCATTCATTGGCTGAGACCAATATGACAGCTCCAGTTCTTTGATTTTTGACAATATTCAGGCAAAGAGTTTATCTTAGTTCCCTTTTTAACTGTTTGATTGGCATAGTAACTAACAAGCCAGACAAGAGGTTTTAAAATATAGTGCAGTTAGTGATAATTATATTTCCAGTGTTATTCAATTAATTTAATGTATGAAAAGTCATTATAAAAATACACAGAGGTGCAAAAAAATTTTCAAAAATCTTCTCAGATTGGTATTAATTCAGTGAGTGCTTTGCATAAAATCACTAAATGTAGAAGTTAAAAAAAAAGGAAAATTTTACACATTCTCTTATGTAATTATCATAAAAAACAAGAGTGGTTCTTTATTTTACTCAACTTTCAATACCAGTGACAGGGTGTCCTTTCAACAGATTAAAATTAATGAAAAATAAATTAGATAGTATCTTATAATACTAATAATTAATACTACTCAAAATGGAAACAAGCAGCTGAAAAATACTTCTTGAATGATTGATTAAAAATGCAAATGCATTTTAATGATAGTGTCTTTTCTTCATTCATTCAGAAAATGTTTATTGAAAATGTAATACAAGTCAGATTTTTTGGGAAATAGTAATCTAAAAAGCAATAAATAAAATAGATTAATTACTTGTGTTATTGGAGCTTACATTCTAGTCTTAATGCAGCTGGTAATGTATATAATAATTGACTTTTGATTATAAATGTAAAAGTTCTTTTAAGTAACAGTAGTTGTATCTTTCTTATTTTAAGGCAGAGTCTTAGTCTGTCTCCCAGGCTAGAGTACAGTTGGCATGATCATGCTCACTGCAGCCTCAACCTCCTGGATTCAAGCAGTCCTCCCACCTCAGCCTCCTGAGTAGCTGGGACTACAGGCACATATCACCATACTTGACTAATGTTTTGTATTTTTTATAGAGGCAGGGTTTCGCCATGTTGCCCAGGCTGATCTCAAACTTCTGAGCTTAAGCGATCTGCCCGCCTCAGCCTCTCAAAGTAGTTGTATTTTATTACGGATAATACTCTGCTTTTAAAAAATGTATGCAATTATATTTTAGATAAAAGGACCTAGAAATACGATCAAACTCCAATGAACAAAAGTCAACTCCATCTTCCAGACTCTATGTCAACTTACAATGACCTGGAGTTCATTCATTTTCTAGGGTGCAACATTTTCTCTTGAGTTGACTAACACTACTAGATCATTCTTCTCTACGTTGAGTCAAAGTCTTCTCAGTAACTTTAACTTATTGCCCCAGGTTCTGTCTTGTAGAGAGACACACAGAATAAATCAGCTTATTCTTCTACACATGCACTCATATATGTTCACTGCTGAATGATTCACAATAGCAAAGATATGGAATCAACCCCGGTGTCCATCAATGATAAACTGGATAAAGAAAATGTGGTACATGTACACATGGAGTATTATACTGCCATAAAAATAATGAAATCATGTCCTTTGCTGCAACATGGATGGAGCTAGATACCATCATCCTAAGCAAATTAATGTAGGAACAGAAAAACAAATGCTGCATTTTCTCACTTCTAAGGGGGAGCTAACATTAAGTACACACAAACATAAATATGGAAACAATGGACACAATGGAGTACTGTATGGTAGAGGGAGAGGGTGTGGGTTTAAAAAGTACTTATCAGGTACTATGCCTACTATCTGGGTGATGGAATCCATACTCCAAACCTCAGCATCATGCCATATTCCTACATAACAAACCTGCTAATGTATCCCCTGTATCTAAAATAAAAGTTGACATTTTTAAAATTCTTCTAAATGGTAGTTCTTAATTATTTTAGCACCACAAACACGCCCCCTCATTACTCAAATTTAAAAAAAAACTTCTTAAAAAATAAAAATTACAATTTGACTTTTACCTAAGTCACTTATTTTTAATGCGGAAGAGGTAAGGGAATGAATAGCACCATCTGTTATTGCAAAATGTCACTGCAGCCTCCTAAATGATTGTTAACAGCTGAGCAGTATTTTCCACACTTGCCAGTACTATTACAATTGTAATAATAATCATAAATACCACTCAAAATGGAAACAAGCAGCTGAAAAATATATTTTGACCCATATGAGTAATATTTCTAATTCCACATTACATTAGATTAAAAATGTCAAATGTGTTTTTATCAATAGAATATTGTCTTTTCCTCCTTCATTCAGAATAAATAAATTCACCATAAAAAGATGTGTGCTTAATGCGTAGGTGCACCTCTCTGTTCATAATTTAATTCTTATAACCCCTCTAAGAAGGAAAGATTATTATCCCCATGTCTTGATGAGACATCAACTCTGAAACATTCAATGACTCCCCAGCTAAGTTTAGTGTGAGAATCTTAGGTTACCTCACTCATCCAACAATCATTTAATTAAGGTCATTCTATAATTATTGCACACCTTTGTTAAGAATAATAGGAGAAGAAAAAGTGTACACTGTAAATTGGCAAATTTTATGATGTGTGAATTATATCTCAATAAAGTTGATATTTGAAAAGTATATTGGGGGAGATGGTAAAAGGGAATTAGAAATGAAAGATATTTAGAAGTGATTCATTCAAAGAGACCAAACAAAAGCACTGAAAAAATACAAATACTGGTGACTTATCTTCAAATGCATCAGGGAGGCCTAGATGTTATTAACACAAGACAGGGCAGCAAAACAGTGGTAGTGTTGAGGGCTGGAAATAGAACATCCACGGGGCAGTACATGCAGGAGTCCAGGCTGTAAGTAGTAGCAATGGCTTAGCAAAGCTAATTGAGGATGCCAGGTTTCCTATTCATGCAAACACTCCAATCTCCAACCCAGATTTAAACAGATGATCAGCACTAAGGCATCCCCATTGGAGAAGCCCATCCTCTTACTGACTACAATAATCATGAATCCGTCAAGAGCCCTGCAGGTCTTGCAGTCTTAGTCAAGGTCTGCAGGAGACAGAAGGTCTTTAGCCTTTGGAGGTAAAGTTTATGGAAAAGACCTAGACTCGCAGGAATGAGGCCTGAAAAGAACAAAGTATGGCTGTAAGCACTATTGGGAAAAGAATGGGAATCAATCAGATATTCATCGGCAACACAAAAGGGATCCTCTAATTATCAGAGGCTACAAACTAGCTCACAGAAAAGGGATTAAAAGCTGCAGGGCCATGATGGAGTTGTCCAATCTGAGGTCCCATGGGAGCTGGGGACAGCTCTAACCCTACAATCACAATGGGACTGCAGGAATCAGCACTGGGACATTCAACCCCCACTCAGGACCACAAGGAAAGTTTTGAGCAGAATGTCAGGGTAGGACTGTGCTGTCAGGGGTCAGAGTATGGGATTTGCCACCTAATCTGAGTTGAAGGTGGCAGAAGATGAGTATGAAGCAACCCTGCCAAACAGCAGAAGATAAGGGGCAGTAGCACTAATGTAATTGTTTTCTCGGACCCAGTTCTGCCTGTGACTAGGGCAGACGCTGGGGCAAGATAGAGGTTACAGGTGAGGTGTTTTGGTGGATTCAGTGGTGAGGATCTGAAAGAGGCTCAGGTGAGGCCCAAGGGATGGAGCTGGAAATAAACATATTCAGAGTGATGATTTTCAACCTGTAAAAAGGCAAAGATCAGATCGAAGATGGCCGAATAGGAACAGCTCCAGTCTCCAACTCCCAGCGCGAGCGACACAGAAGACCGGTGATTTCTGCATTTTCAACTGAGGTACTGGGTTCATCTAACTAGGGAGTGCTGGACAATCGGTGCTGGTCAGCTGCTGCAGCCCAACCAGCGAGAGCTGAAGCAGGGCGAGGCATCGCCTCACCTGGGAAGCGCAAGGGGAAAGGGAATCCCTTTTCTTAGCCAGGGGAACTGAGACACACAACACCTGGAGAATTGGGTAACTCTCACCCCAATACTGCGCTTTAAGCAAACAGGCATACCAGGAGATTATATCCCACACCTGGCCAGGAGGGTCCCACACCCACGGAGCCTCCCTCATTGCTAGCACAGCAGTCTGCGATCTAACCGCAAGGCACCAGCCAGGCTGGGGGAGGGGCGCCCGCCATTGCTGAGGCTTAAGTAGGTAAACAAAGCCGCTGGGAAGCTCGAACTGGGTGGAGCTCACAGCAGCTCAAGGAAACCTGCCTGTCTCTGTAGACTCCACCTCTGGGGACAGGGCACAGCTAAACAACAAAAGCAGCAGAAACCTCTGCAGATGCAAACGACTCTGTCTGACAGCTTTGAAGAGAGCGGTGGATCTCCCAACATGGAGGTTGAGATCTGAGAAGGGACAGACTGCCTGCTCAAGTGGGTCCCTGACCCCTGAGTAGCCTAACTGGGAGACATCCCCCACTAGGGGCAGTCTGACACCCTACACCTCACAGGGTGGAGTACACCCCTGAGAGGAAGCCTCCAAAGCAAGAATCAGACAGGTACACTCGCTATTCAGCAATATTATATCTTCTGCAGCCTCTGCTGCTGACACCCAGGCAAACAGGGTCTGGAGTGGACCTCAAGCAATCTCCAACAGACCTACAGCTGAGGGTCCTGACTGTTAGAAGGAAAACTATCGAACAGGAAGGACACCTACACTAAAACCCCATCAGTACGTCACCATCATCATCAAAGACCAGAGGCAGATAAAACCACAAAGATGGGGAAAAAGCAGGGCAGAAAAGCTGGAAATTCAAAAAATAAGAGCGTATCTCCCCTGGCAAAGGAGCGCAGTTCATCGCCAGCAACGGATCAAAGCTGGATGGAGAATGACTTTGACGAGATGAGAAAAGAAGGCATCAGTCCATCAAACTTCTCAGAGCTAAAGGAGGAATTACGTACCCAGCGCAAAGAAACTAAAAATCTTGAAAAAAAAGTGGAAGAATTGATGGCTAGAGTAATTAATGCAGAGAAGGTCATAAACGAAATGAAAGAGATGAAAACCATGACACGAGAAATACGTGACAAATGCACAAGCTTCAGTAACCGACTCGATCAACTGGAAGAAAGAGTATCAGCGATTGAGGATCAAATGAATGAAATGAAGCGAGAAGAGAAACCAAAAGAAAAAAGAAGAAAGAGAAATGAACAAAGCCTGCAAGAAGTATGGGATTATGTAAAAAGCCCAATTCTATGTCTGATTGGGGTGCCTGAAAATGAGGGGGAAAATGGAACCAACTTGGAAAACACTCTTCAGGATATCATCCAGGAGAACTTCCCCAACCTAATAGGGCAGGCCAACATTCAAATCCAGGAAATACAGAGAACGCCACAAAGATACTCCTCGAGAAGAGCAACTCCATGACATATAATTGCCAGATTCACCAAAGTTGAAACGAAGGAAAAAATCTTAAGGGCAGCCAGAGGGAAAGGTCGGGTTACCCACAAAGGGAAGCCCATCAAACTAACAGCAGATCTCTCGGCAGAAACTCTCCAAGCCAGAAGAAACTGGGGGCCAATATTCAACATTCTTAAAGAAAAGAATTTTAAACCTAGAATTTCATATCCAGCCAAACTAAGATTCATAAGTGAAGGAGAAATAAAATCCTTTACAGATAAGCAAATGCTAAGAGATTTTGTCACCACTAGGCCTGCCTTACAAGACACCCTGAAGGAAGCACTAAACATGGAAAGGAACAACCGGTACCAGCCATTGCAAAAACATGGCAAAATGTAAAGACCATCGAGGCTAAGAAGAAACTGCATCAACTAACGAGCAAAATAACCAGTTAATATCATAATGGCAGGATCAAGTTCACACATAACAATATTAACCTTAAATGTAAATGGACTAAATGCTCCAATTAAAAAACACAGACTGGCAAATTGGATAAAGAGTTAGGACCCATCAGTCTGCTGTATTCAGGAGACCCATCTCACATGCAGAGACATACATAGGCTCAAAATAAAGGGATGGAGGAAGATTTACCAAGCAAATGGAGAACAAAAAAAAAGCAGGGATTGCAATACTAGTCTCTCATAAAACAGACTTTAAACCATCAAAGATCAAAAGAGACAAAGAAGGCCATTACATAATAGTAAAGGAATCAATTCAACAGTAAGAGTTAACTATCCTAAATATATATGCACCCAATACAGGAGCACCCAGATTCATAAAGCAAGTCCTTAGAGACTTACAAAGAGACTTAGACTCCCATACAATAATAATGGGAGACTTCAACACTCCAGTGTCAACATTAGACAGATCAGTGAGACAGAAAGTTAACAAGGATATCCAGGAATTGAACTCATGTCTGCAGCAAGCAGACCTAATAGACATCTATAGAACTTTCCACACCAAATCAACAGAATATACATTCTTCTCAGCACCACATCACGCTTATTCCAAAATTGACCACATAATTGGAAGTAAAGCACTCTTCAGCAAATGTACAAGAACAGAAATTATAACAAACTGTCTCTCAGACCACAGTGCAATCAAACTAGAACTCAGGACTAAGAAACTCAATCAAAACCGCTCAACTACATGGAAACTGAACAACCTGCTCCTGAATGACTACTGGGTACATAACGAAATGAAGGCAGAAATAAAGATGTTCTTTGAAACCAATGAGAACAAAGATACTACATACCAGAATCTCTGGGACACATTTAAAGCAGTATGTAGAGGGAAATTTGTAGCACTAAATGCCCACAAGAGAAAGCAGGAAAGATCTAAAATTGACACTCTAACATCACAATGAAAAGAACTAGAGAAGCAAGAGCAAACACATTCAAAAGCTAGCAGAAGGCAATAAATAACTAACATCAGAGCAGAACTGAAGGAGATAGAGACACAAAAAACCCCCCAAAAAATCAATGAATCCAGGAGTTGGTGTTTTTTAAAAGATCAACAAAATTGATAGACCGCTAGCAAGACTAATAAAGAAGAAAAGAGAGAAGAATCAAATAGACACAATAAAAAATGATAAAGGGGATATCACCACCAACCCCACAGAAATACAAATTACCATCAGAGAATACTATAAACACCTCTACGCAAATAAACTAGAAAATCTAGACGAAATGGATAATTTCCTGGACACTTACACTCTTCCAAGACTAAACCAGGAAGAAGTTGAATCCCTGAATAGACCAATAGCAGGCTCTGAAATTGAGGCAATAATTAATAGCCTACCAACCAAAAAAAGTCCAGGACCAGATGGATTCACAGCTGAATTCTACCAGAGGTACAAGGAGGAACTGGTACCATTCCTTCTGAAACTATTCCAATCAATAGAAAAAGAGGGAATCCTTCCTAACTGATTTTATGAGGCCAACATCATCCTATTACCAAAGCCTGGCAGAGACACAACAAAAAAAGACAGTTTTAGACCAATATCCCTGATGAATATCGATGCAAAAATCCTCCATAAAATACTGGCAAACCGTATTCAGCAGCACATCAAAAAGCTTATCCACCATGATCAAGTGGGTTTCATCCCTGGGATGCAAGGCTGGTTCAACATATGCAAATCAATAAACGTAATCCAGCATATAAACAGAACCAAAAATAAGAACCACATGATTATCTCAATAGATGCAGAAAATGCTTTTGACAAAATTCAACAGCCCTTCATGCTAAAAACGCTCAATAAATTCGGTATTGATGGAACGTACCTCAAAATAATAAGAACTATTTATGACAAACACACAGCCAATATCATACTGAATGGGCAAAAACTGGAAAAATTCCCTTTGAAAACTGGCACAAGACAGGGATGCCCTCTCTCACCACTCCTATTCAACATAGTGTTGGAAGTTCTGGCTAGGGCAATCAGACAAGAGAAAGAAATCAAGGGTATTCAGTTAGGAAAAGAAGAAGTCAAATTGTCCCTGTTTGCAGATGACATGATTGTATATTTAGAAAACCCCATTGTCTCAGCCCAAAATCTCCTTAAGCTGATAAGCAACTTCAGCAAAGTCTCAGGATACAAAATTAATGTGCAAAAATCACAAGCATTCGTATACACCAGTAACAGACAAACGGTGAGCCAAATCATGAATGAACTTCCATTCACAATTGCTTCAAAGAGAATAAAATACCTAGGAATCCAACTTACAAGGGATGTAAAGGACCTCTTTAAGGAGAACTACAAACCACTGCTCAGTGAAATCAAAGAGGACACAAACACATGGAAGAACATACCATGCTCATGGGTAGGAAGAATCAATATCGTGAAAATGGCCATACTGCCCAAGGTAATTTATAGATTCAATGCCATCCCCATCAAGCTACCAATGAGTTTCTTCACAGAATTGGAAAAAACTGCTTTAAAGTACATATGGAACCAAAAAAGAGCCCGCATTGCCAAGACAATCCTAAGTCAAAAGAACAAAGCTGGAGGCATCACACTACCTGACTTCAAACTATACTACAAGGCTACAGTAACCAAAACAGCATGGTACTGGTACCAAAACAGAGATATAGACCAATGGAACAGAACAGAGTCCTCAGAAATAATACCACACATCTACAGCCATCTGATCTTTGACAAACCTGAGAGAAACAAGAAATGGGGAAAGGATTCCCTATTTAATAAACGGTGCTGGGAAAATTGGCTAGCCATAAGTAGAAAGCTGAAACTGGATCCTTTCCTTACTCCTTATATGAAAATTAATTCAAGATGGATTAGAGACTTAAATGTCAGACTTAATACCGTAAAAACCCTAGAGGAAAGCCTAGGTAGTACCATTCAGGACATAGGCATGGGCAAAGACTTCATGTCTAAAACACCAAAAGCAACAGCAACAAAAGCCAAAATTGACAAATGGGATCTCATTAAACTAAAGAGCTTCTGCACAGCAAAAGAAACTACCATCAGAGTGAACAGGCAACCTACAGAATGGGAGAAAATTTTTGCAATCTACTCATCTGACAAAGGGCTAATATCCAGAACCTACAAAGAACTCAAACAAATTTACAAGAAAAAAACAAACAACCCCATCAAAAAGTGGGCAAAGGATATGAACAGACATTTCTCAAAAGAAGACATTCATACAGCCAACAGACACATGAAAAAATGCTCATCATCACTGGCCATCAGAGAAATGCAAATCAAAACCACAATGAGATACCATCTCACACCAGTTAGAATGGCGATCATTAAAAAGTCAGGAAACAACAGGTGCTGGTGAGGATGTGGAGAAATAGGAACACTATTACACTGTTGGTGGGATTGTAAACTAGTTCAACCATTATGGAAAACAGTATGGCGATTCCTCAAGGATCTAGAACTAGATGTAGCATATGACCCAGCCATCCTATTACTGGGGATATACCCAAAGGATTATAAATCATGCTGCTATAAAGACACATGCACAAGTATGTTTATTGCTGCACTATTCACAATAGCAAAGACTTGGAATCAACCCAAATGTCCATCAGTGACTGACTGGATTAAGAAAATGTGGCACATATACACCATGGAATACTATGCAGCCATAAAAAAGGATGAGTTTGTGTCCTTTGTAGGGACATGGATGCAGCTGGAAACCATCATTCTTAGCAAACTATCACAAGAACAGAAAACCAAACACCGCATGTTCTCACTCATAGGTGGGAACTGAACAATGAGATCACTTGGACTCGGGAAGGGGAACATCACACACCGGGGCCTATCATGGGGAGGGGGGAGGGGGAAGGGGGGAGGGATTGCATTGGGAGTTATACCTGATGTAAATGACGAGTTGATGGGTGCTGACGAGTTGATGAGTGCAGCACAGCAACATGGCACAAGTATACATATGTAACAAACCTGCACGTTATGCACATGTACCCTAGAACTTAAAGTATAATAACAATAAAAAATAAATTAAAAAAATAAAATAAAATAAAATCATACCTTCCCAACAGTCCCGCAAATTCTTAACTCATTCTAGCATTAACCCAAAAGTACAAATCCAAAATCTCATCAGAGACAAGTCCCTTCCACCTATGAGCCTGTAAAATCAAAAGCAAATTAGTTACTGCCTATAGGGGTAACAACATTGGGTAAATACACCCATTCCAAGTGGGAGAAATTGGTCAAAATGAAGGGACTACACACTTCATGCAAGTCCAAAATCTAGTGGAGCTTCAAATCTTAAAGCTCCAGAATGATCTCCTCTGACTCCATGTCTCACATCCAGGTCACAACCCCATGGCCTTGGGCAGCTCCACCCCTTTGGTTTTCCAAGATATATCCCCCCTCCTAGCTTCCTTCATGGGCTGTCATTGAGTATTTGTGGCTTTTCCAGGTGTGCAAGGCTAGCTGTTGGCAGGTCTACCATTTTGGTGTCTGGAGGACAGTGACTGTCTTCTCACAGGTCCACTAGGCAGTGCCCCAGTGAGGACTCTGTGTGGGGGCTCCAACCTCACATTTCCCTTCTGCACTGCCCTAGCAGAGGTTTTCCATGAGGGGCTCAGCCCATACAGCAAACTTATGCCTAGACATCCAGGCATTTCCGTACATCCTCTAAAATCTAAGCAGAGATTCCCAAACCTCAATTCTTGACTTCTGTGCACCTGCAGGCCCAACACCACATGTAAGCCACCAAGGCTTGGGGCTTGCAACCTCTGAAGCAATCGCCTGAGCTGTACATTGGCCCCTTTTAGCTATGGCTGGAGCTGAAGCAACTGGGATACAGGGCACCATGTCCCAAAGCTGCATAGAGCAGGGGGGCCTGCCCAGGAAACCACTTTTTCCTCCTAGGCCTCCAGACCTGTGGTTTAAAATCAAGGGCTGCTGTGAAGGTCTCTGTCATGCCCTGGAGAGATTTTCTCCATTGTCTTGGTGATTAACATTTGGCTCCTCCTTACTTATGTGAATTTCTGCAGTTTGCTTGAATTTCTCCCCAGAAAATGGAGTTTTCTTTTCTATCAGATTGCCAGGGTGCAAATTTTTCAAACTTTTAAGCTCTGCTTCTTCTTGAATGCTTTGCTACTTAGAAATTTCTTCCGCCAGATACCCTAAATCATCTCTCTTAAGTTCAATGTTCCACAGATATCTAGGGGCAGAGGCAAAATGCCACCAGTCTCTTTGCATAGCAAGAGTGACTTTTACTCTAGTTCCCAACAAGTTCCTCATCTTCATCTGAGACCACCTCAGCTGGGACTTCATTGTCCATATCACTATCAGCATTTTGATCAAAGCCATTCAACAAGTCTCTAGGAAGTTCCAATCTTTCCCATGTTTTCCTGTCTTATTCTGAGCCCTTCAAACTATTCCAACCTCTGCCTGTTACCCAGTTCCAAAGTCACTTTCACATTTTTGGGTATCTTTACAGCAGCATCCCACTCTACCAGTACAAATTTACAGTGTTAGTCCATTCTCACGCTGCTATGAAGAAATATCCAAAACTGGGTAATTTATAAAGGAAAGAGGTTTATTTGACTCACAGTTTCCACAGGGCTGGGGAGGCCTCAGGAAACCTAAAGTAATGGTGGAAGGGAAAGAAAACACATCTTTCTTCACGTGGTGGCAGCAAGGAATGCTGAGCAAAAGGGGGAAAAAAAACCCTTATAAAACCATCAGATCTCATGAAAACTCATCCACTATTATGAGAACAGCAGCATGGGGGTAACTGTCCCCATGAATAAACTATTTCCTGCCAGGTCCCTCCCATGATATGTGGAGTTCATGGGAACTACAATTCAAGATGAGATTTGGGTGGGGACACAGTCAAATCATATCAGGCTTTATTAGCAAATTGTATACAATTAAGGAGAGAGATTAGCATACTAGAAGATGCATCAGAAAAAATACAGAGTGAAGCACACAGAGACAAAAAAATGGGGGAATAGTATGAGTCCAAATGGACATGATTTCCATCACAGAAGACGGAAAAGAGAGGATAAGCAGAAGCAGTTATGTTAAGGAAATATGATTTCATATTTTTCAAACTAATATAAAAACATTAAGCCAAAAACTCAAGATCATTAAAATATAAATCAATAAAAGTTTCATCGCTAAATAAATACAAGTAAAACTATGACAGAGGCAGATCACACTGGAACTTCAAGAAACCCAAAACAAAAAAAGAAAATCTTTAAAGCAACCGGAGTAAAAGATAGTTTTTTTTCAAAGCAGGAACAATTGATTGATAATTTTCTTATCAACAGGAAAAGTTTGAGAAAAAAGAGTAGCTCAGAGCAGTGTGAGCTATGTGAGGTATGCAAAATTGATCAGGTTCAGAGAAACATGAATATGAGACTTGAATCTGGACAGGAGTCCCACCCCACCCCACCCGCACTCGGCATTTTTTCTTTCTTTTCTTCCTTATAGTTTCCAGACTAGTTGATAAATTACCTAAAATGTCATCACAAGTTGCACAGTGTGACCTTCACTCAGTATCTTCGCAAGATTAAATAAAGATATCTCATGAAGATAACTTATAACCAATCAATAGTTTATGTTATTTTAATGAACAATGTAGGAACGGCTTTCTCTTTTTTCCTTTAAAAACTCACTTTTGCTAGCTGCTAATTAGAGCAAATATTCAGGGAAAATTGAATCTGTGTCTCACAGGTTACAGTCCTCAAATTTGGTCCAAATAAACTCTCTACTTATTTCAATTTTGCCTCAGTTTCTTTCTTTAAGTTAACAACTTTGAGGCCAATTTCATATGGAGAAAGTAAGATAACTTCAAACCACATAAAAACCTTCTGCTCTTGCTTTTACTTTTTCTTTCTCTTCTTTTTCCTTCCCTTTCTGAACTATTCAGCCCTAAATCCCACTAGGTGGGACAGAGTAATGAAGGCATCTGCTTTGAAAGTGAAAAGGGCCAGAACAGCTCTGGGAGGACAGTCAGAGGCTGAACAGGGTAAAGAGGATGTTACAAGAGATGACGCTGGGTTTTGTAGCTGAGTGGCTGAAGGGGGCATCTGTGTCACTGAAGGAGTGGCAGGAGTGTCATGGAATGGGACCTTGGTTACACACAGGGAGAATTAATCAAGCAAATTCAGGATAATAGGAGTCAACAGGCAGATGTGATTTGACAGGTAAGACAGCAGAGAAGTGGGAAAGGATAGCCTTTTAAATAAATGATGCAGGGTCCTTTGGATAACCACATGGATCAGTACCTAACACTAGGAACCACTGGCATAAGCAAAAACATATATGAATCTCACAAATATAAGGTTGAGTCAAAGAAGCCAGATGAAGAGACAGATGAAGAGAGTTCATGTGATACCGTTTCATTTCTACTATGTTCATAATCAGACAAAGTAATTAACAGTGTTAGAAATCAGAACAGTTTTTACCTTGTGGGGAAGAAAAATGAAGTGGTGATTGGGGAATAGCACATGAGAGTTTCTGAAGTGCTGATAATGTTCTATTTCTTGATTTGCATATGGGTGTGTTCACTTGGTGATAATTCATTGCATTGTGTCTAATGATTTCTGCATTTTCTGCTAATATGTTGTACTTCAGCTAAGAAAATTAGAAAACAAATAATACTAATAGGAATAGATTAACATAAACAAAAGTAGACTAAAAATTGAAGTAACAGCATAATTCCAATTCTAGTCATCTTAGTTTGGTAATAAATTCTTACATTGATCACTATTTTCTTTTGTGGAACAAATATTTATTATCTACTAGATGCCAGGTACACATAGTGGTTAAACATAGAGGCCAGGTCCCTGGCTCTGAAAGTTTACCTCATATTTCCTTCCTATGATGCATTTACGTGCTCACAGTTGACCCTTGAACATCATGGGACTTAACTGTGCTGCAAATTTCTTATGTCTCCACCACACTGAGAAAGCAAGACCAAACCCTCCTCTTCCTTCTCCTTAGCCTACTCAACATGAAGACAAGAAGGAAGAAGTCTATGATGATCTACTTCCACTTAATAAATAGTAAATGCATTTTCTTTTCCTTCTGATTTTGTTAATAATTTCTTTTATCTAGCTTACTTTACCTAAGAATACAGTCTGTAATACATATACAAAAGATGTGTTGATTTGTCATCAGAAATGCTTCTGGTCAACAGTAGGTTATTAGTACTTAAATTTTTGGGGAGTTAAAAGTTCTATGCAGATTTTAGACTGAGCAGAGATCAAGGGTCAACTGCATTAAATAAATATCTATTAAGCACCTACAATGTGTTAAACTGGGAAAATCTTCTATCTTTTAAAAAAACAAACTTGTATTTATTTACATAATGAATTTACTCTGGAACATTTCTCATCCTAATTAGCAGCTGAAATATGGAACTAGAAAAAAGTAAATGTTATAACTAATAAAAGTTATTTTACTGTAACTTTTACTAACTAAAATTTACTGTGAAAGAATTTGCAGAAAAAGTTTTATCAGTGATACATTTAATAACAAAGAAATACTAATTGAAAATATAATGAGGAAAGGAAAGAAATAGACTTAAAGTGTTTGAATACAGTTTTGTTAAATTAATTGCATATAATGACAGTAAGCAGGCTAGCCAAATGGGGGAAAACACTTTTATAGGAATGACATTAAAAAAACAGTTAAATATGATTTCTAAGTAGCATAAAGTCTATCAAAATCTTTGTTTTATATTTCTTGAGAACACTTTTTTTTCATAAATAAAGCATTTTCACCCCCACTCCCAACCACGTGCTCAAGTGAAGTGCCTATATACCACCATCTTTTGTTTATAGTAACACCAAAAAGTGACTGAATTTTCTTAGTGCTTAAAAACTGTTAGATGATTTGTATCAATCTCATCAACACCATCCAAAAGCTATAGCAAGTCACAATGTCATCCTGAGTTCAATGCTTCATTGGGTAGTTATGAGCCCTGGCTACACACTTTTTGAAAAATATGGAATTCTGGCCCATCCTTGATGATTTTGATTTGGTATAACTGTACTGGAATGCAAGTACCATCAACATTAATTTAAATCTGTCAATTACCAAGAATTCTAAATAACAGAACCCAAATTTCTAAGTTTTTTATTGTTTTCTGCATTTTTTTTAGAGACTTGCTCTGTTACCCAGGCTTGAGTGCAGTGGCATGATCATAGCTTTCTGCAGCCTAGAGCTCCTAGGCCAAGCAATCCCCCCACCTCATCCTACCGAGTAGCTGGGACTACAGGTGTGCACCGCCACGTCCACCTAATTTTTTTATTTTTTATAGAGGCAGGGTCTCACCCTGTTGTCCAGGCTGGTCTTGAACTCCTGATCTCAAGCAATCCTCCTGTCTTAGGGTCCCAAAATGTTGGAATTACAGATGTGAGCCTCTGTGCTTGGCCTGCATTGCTATTTTCTTTTTCTAAATTTTCTTCAGTATTTCAGCAAATAGGCACACAGAAAATGGTTACTCAAAGTTTTAAATTGAATGATTGTAAAAGATTACTGAAAATCTAGCGAAAATAAATTTTTAAAACCAAAAATAGTGAGAACACATTCATAAATATTACTTAAATAGCAAAACAATTTAAACAGTAAATAATGAAATGGAAATAATTTCATACAGTCTGAAAAGGAAATGTGGTACTTCATACATTTAATATACCCTCACCATACAGAATGTTCTTTCCCTATTACATAATGAGTATATGTATTAAGCACTAAAATTTTGGAATAATAAAAGACTATATTCATATTTGGTAACTTATTTATTTAATCAGAAGAGGTTTCCAACATAAATAAATAGATTGAACTTACTTTGTATGAAAATTGCGTTATCTAAAACTTCACAGAGAAAATAGGAAAACTCCACATTTAGTGTGCAGGTCTGCTAAGTCATATTTTTAAATCTAAGTATAGGCATGAAAATGATTTCATTGTCATGCTAGTAATAGCTGAACTGGTCAATAAGCAATAAGTAAGTCTTGTTTAAGAAGTGGTTGTTTCTGGTAACCACTATAACCCCACGTTTTTCGAGTTACACGTTGGCAGTGATATTGGCCATATAATTCCTTATGGTACTGGTGGCAGATACAGAATTTGGTATAGGAATGATGATAGTAGGTGTTAGGATTTAATTTGTAGGTATACTAACCACAGTTGCCCTAGAATAGGTCATTAGAGAGTTGCCATTTTTGTCAAGTGAGAGTAGTAATCAGACTTAGTCAATTTACTAGAAAAAATGAAAGCTTTGCATTTATGAATAAGTGGTGAATGGCTTTGAATAACATGAAATAGAAATTGTAATGCTTTTAGATTCCAGTGATAGGCTATTAAAAGGTTCAGTAAAGTTTTGTCTGTTGTAGGAGTACATAGAGTAGAAATGTGGTGGTCTCTATTGTGAAATTTCAGTAGATGTTATGAGAGTAGCACCTTTTGTTGATGTAGCATGGTTGTTGTGGCTATGAATGGACTCATTTGAAGGGGCAGTGGAAGAGCTGGCAGTATTGTGATAGCAGAGTATGTAGAAACTATAACTGTGATTTCATTTTCTATTAACAGGTAATGATGCTCATGGAGATTGTAAATTGAGCTGACATTGCTAGAGAGTTGTGATCAAAGAGTCAGTTGAGTTAGTAATGTATGTGTTGGCTTTCATTTAGTTGAGTTGGTGGCAGTGAAGGTTAAAGATGTTGTTTTAGTTGTATCAGAAAACAGAAGAGACTCATTAACTGAGTTGGAGGTAGCTATTGTGAGGGTTGTAAATTCAATTAAAGTGCAGGTAGTAGTGTCTGATGATTTTGTTAAAGTAATAATCATTTGTAGGTTCATTTGATATGAGAGTAATTCAGGGTTGAGTTAAAAGTTGTTGTATGATTTATGTAGTTGTAGCTTCAACCGAAGTGGGAGTTTTGGCCACTGTGGATACCAATGAGTGAGACTGTTATTGTAATCTTATGATACTAGATTCAGTAAAAGTTACAATGGTCATAGACTTAGCTAATATGAACCTGGTTGTCATGGCTGTGGCCTCAATTGAAAAGATAATTGTGATTGTGGTAATACATTCAGTTGAAGGAACAAAGCTTGGAGTTACAGTGATAAGTTTGGATTAAGAGATGGTGCTCACAATTATGCTGACATGTTCAGATGAGGTGCTACCAGTAGATGTGGTTATACTAACTTCAGTTAAAGTAGCAGCTGCTGTTGTGGTTATTAGCTTATTTAAAATGGTAGCAGGCCAGGTGCAGTGGCTCATGCCTGTAATCCCAGCACTTTGGGAAGCCAAGGCAGGTGGATCACGAGGTCAGGAGATCGAGACCATCCTGGCTAACATGGTGAAACCCCATCTCTACTAAAAATACAAAAAATTAGCCAGGCATGGTGGCACAGGCCTGTAGTTCCAGCTACTCGGGAGGCTGAAGCAGGAGAATCACTTGAACCTGGGAGGCGGAGGTGGCACCACTGCACTCCAGCCTGGGTGACAGAGTAAGACTGTCTAAAAAAAAAAAAAAAAATGGTAGCACTACCATTAGTGTCTACAGACTCATTAGATGAAGTCCATGTTGCTGTTCTGTTAAATTCAGCTGAAGTGTTATATGTGGTTGTGTGGTTTGCGGTTAAGTTGAAGGAATGGTTGCTGTTGTGATAACTGGTTCTTTTGAAGCAATAGTCCTGACTCTTATACTTACAGGCTAGTAGAGATGCTGCCTATGATTGTTATGATAATGACCATAATCAAAATGGTGGCTATTTCTGTTTTCCAGGTTTAGTTGAGTCAAAGTGATGGATGCTGTTGGAGTAGTGGGTTCAGTAGAAGTAGTAATGGGGACTTTTGTGGTTGTAGCCTGAGTGGGAGTGCCTGTGGTTGTTGTGGTGGTCAGTTCAGGTGAACCGGTGGGTACAGTTGTGGTTGAAGATTCAGTAGAAGCAGAAGTTGGGATCATTGTGATTGATGGCTCAGTGGAAGTCCCTACAGTTGTTGTACTAGTCTGTTCAGTGGGCATCATGGCTGCTATTGTGGTTGTAGACTCAGTGAGGGCAATCGCAGTGGTAATTTTGGTTGTACCCACAGTAGAAGTACCAACAGTCATTGTGGCAGTCTGTTTAGTTTCAGTGCTAGCTGCTATTGTGATTGTAGGTACAGAAGAAGGGAGAGTGGTGGCTGTTGTAGTTGTAGCCACAGTGGAAGGACCTGATGTTATTGTGGCAGTTGTTTCAATGGAGGTGCTGGCTGCTATTGGTGTTGTCGATCAAGTAGAGGAGGTAGTAGTGCTCACCATGGTGGTAGCCTCAGTAAAAGTGCTGGCAATTAGGTGGTTGGTTGGATTGAAGTGGTGACTTCTGAGGAAGAAGTGGTGGGGGCCGATGTGGTTGAAGACCCAGCAGAAACTGCTGCACTTGTGGTAAACCATTAAGTTTCAATGCTGGCTGTTGAACTGCCAGGATCAGTAAAGGTGGCAGTGGTGGTAATTATGGTAGCAGTATCAGTGGAAGTGCCTGCAGTTGTTGTGGCAGAGTGTTCAGTTTCAGTGCTGGCTGTTATTGTGGTTTTAGGTTCAGTAGAGATGGCAGTGGTGGCTGTGGTGGTTGTAGCTTCAGTGGAAGTGCCTACAGTTGTTGTGGCAGACTGTTCAGTTGCAGTTGCTGACTGTTGTTGTGGTTGTGGGTTCAGTAAAGGTGGTAGTGGTGTCTGCTGTGGTTGTAGCCTCAGAGAAAGTGCCTGCAATTGTTATGGCAAACTATTCAGTTGCAGTGCTGTCTGTGTTGTAGTGTTTGGTCCAGTAGAGGTGGTAGTGGTGGCTGTGGTCATTGTAGTCTCAGTGGAAGGGTCAGCAGTTGTGGCAGACCGTTCAGTTGCAGTGCCAGGTGTTGCTCTACTACTGAACTCGCAAGAGGTGGCAGTGGTGGCTATTGTGGTAGAAATGTCAGTGGAAGTGCCTGCAGTTCTGGTGGCAGAATGTTCAGTTGAAGTGCTGGCTGTTGTGGTTGTGGGTTAAGTAGAGGTGGCAGTGGTGGCCACTGTAGTTGTAGTCTCAGTGGAAGTGCCTGAAGTTGTGGTGGCAGACTGTTCAGTTACAATGCTGGCTGCTGTTGTGGTTATGAGTTCAGTAGAGGTGGTCGTGGTGACTGTAGTGATTACAGCCTCAGTGGAAGTGCCTGCAGTTATGGTGGGACTCGGTTCAGTTGCAGTGCTGGAGGTTGTAGTGCGGGTTCAGTAGATGTGGCAGTGGTATCTGTTGTGGTTGTAACTGCAGTGGGAGTACCTCCAGTTGTTGTGGCAGTAGTGTCTGTTGTGGTTGTAACTCCAGTGGAAGTACCTTCAGTTGTTGTGGCAGACTGTTCAGTTGCAGTGCTGGCTGTTGTTGTGGTTGTGGGTTCAGTAGAGGTGGCTGTGGTTGCTGTTGTAGTTGTAGCCTCAGTGGAAATGTCAGCAGTTTTGGTGGCAGACTGTTCAGTTACAGTGCTGGCTGTTGTTGTGGCTGAAGGTTCAGTAGAGGTGGTAGTGGTGGCTGTTGTGGTTATAGTCTAAGTTGCTGTGGCTGCAGTAGTGGTGGCAGACTGTTAAGTTACAGTGCTTGCTGTGGTTGATGTTGTGGGTTCAGTAGAAGTGGTATTGGTGGCTTTGTGCATGTAGCCTCAGTGGAAGTGCCTGCAGTTGTAGTAGCAGACTATTCAGTTGCAGTGCTGTCTATTGTTGTGGTTGTGGGTTCAGTAGAGGTGGAAGTGGTTGGTGTTGTGGTTGTAGGCTCAGTGGAAGTGCCTGCAGTTGTGGTGGCAGACTGTTCACTTGCAGTGCTGGCTGTTGTAGTGATGGTTTCAGTAGACATGGCTGTGATGTCTGTTGTGGTTGTAACTCCAGTGAAAGTACTTCCAGTTGTGGCAGACTGTTCAGTTGTAGAGCTGACTGGTTTTGTAGTTGTGGGTTCATTAGAGGTGGCAGTGGTTGCTGTTGTGGTTGTAGACACAGTGGAAGTGCCTGCAGTTGTGGTGGCACTGTTCAGTTGCAGTGCTTGCGGTGGTTGTCACTGTGGGTTTGCTAGAAGTGGCAGTGGTGTCTGCTGTGGATGTAACCTCAGTGGAAGTGCCTGCAGTCATGGTGGCAGACTGCTCAGTTACAGTGCTGGCTGTTGTGGTGGTGGGATCAGTAGAGATCACAGTGGTGGCTGTTGTGGTTGTAGTCTCAATGGAAGTGCCTGCAGTTGTGGTGGCGGACTGTTCAGTTGCAGTGCTGGCTGTTGTTGTGGTTGTGGGTTCAGTAGAAGTGGTAGTGGTGGATGATGGGGTTGTAGTCTCAGTGGAAATGCCTACAGTTGTGATGGCAGACTGTTCAGTTGCAGTGCTGGCTGTTGTTGTGGTTGTGGGTTCAGTAAAGTTGGCAGTGGTGGCTGTTGTGGTTGTAGTCTCAATGGAAGTATCTGCAGTTGTGGTGGCCTACTGTTCAGATGCAGTGCTGGCTGTTGTTGTGGTTGTGCGTTCAGCAAAAGTGGTAGTGGTGGATGAGGGGGTTGTAGTCTCAATGGAAGTGCCTACAGTTGTGATGGCAGACTGTTCAGTCGCAGTGTTGGCTGTTGTTGTAGTTGTGGGTACACTAAAGGTGGCAGTGGTGGCCATTGTGGTTGTAGTCTCAATGGAAGTGTCTGCAGTTGTGGTGGCAGACTGTTCAGTTGCAGTGCTTGTGGTGGTTGTCACTGTGGGTTTGGTAGAAGTCGCAGTGGTGTCTTCTGTGGATGTATTCTCAGTGGAAGTGCCTGCAGTTGTGGTGGCAGACTGATCAGTTACAGTGCTGGTGGTGGGATCAGTACAGGTGGTAGTATTGGCTATTGTGATTGTAGTCTAAATGCAAGAAAGTTTACATAGAAATGGTGTAACTCGGGGCGGAGCAGGATGGCCGAATAGGAACAGCTCCAGTCTCCAACTCCCAGCGCGAGCGACACAGAAGACTGGTGATTTCTGCATTTTCAACCGAGGTACTGGGTTCATCTCACTGGGGAGTGCCGGACGATCGGTGCTGGTCAGCTGCTGCAGCCCGACCAGCGAGAGCTGAAGCAGGGCGAGGCATTGCCTCACCTGGGAAGTGCAAGGGGGAAGGGAATCCCTTTTCCTAGCCAGGGGAACTGAGACACACAACACCTGGAAAATCGGGTAACTCCCACCCCAATACTGCGCTTTAAGCAAACAGGCACACCAGGAGATCATATTCCACACCTGGCCGGGAGGGTCCCACACCCACGGAGCCTCCCTCATTGCTAGCACAGCAGTCTGTGATCTACCGGCAAGGCAGCAGCGAGGCTGGGGGAGGGGCGCCCGCCATTGCTGAGGCTTAAGTAGGTAAACAAAGCCGCTGGGAAGCTCGAACTGGGTGGAGCTCACAGCAGCTCAAGGAAACCTGCCTGTCTCTGTAGACTCCACCTCTGGGGACAGGGCAATAACAAACACAGCCGAAACCTCTGCAGACGCAAACGACTCTGTCTGACAGCTTTGAAGAGAGCAGTGGATCTCCCAACACGGAGGTTGAGATCTGAGAAGGGACAGACTGTCTGCTCAAGTGGGTCCCTGACCCCTGAGTAGCCCAAATGGGAGACATCCCCCACTAGGGGCAGTCTGACACCCCACACCTCACAGGGTGGAGTACACCCCTGAGAGGAAGCTTCCAAAGCAAGAATCAGACAGGTACACTCGCTGTTCAGAAATATTCTATCTTCTGCAGCCTCTGCTGCTGATACCCAGGCAAACAGGGTCTGGAGTGGACCTCAAGCAATCTCCAACAGACCTACAGCTGAGGGTCCTGACTGTTAGAAGGAAAACTATCGAACAGGAAGGACACCTACACCAAAACCCCATCAGTACATCACCATCATCAAAGACCAGAGGCAGATAAAACCACAAAGATGGGGAAAAAGCAGGGCAGAAAAGCTGGAAATTCAAAAAATAAGAGTGCATCTCCCCCGGCAAAGGAGCGCAGCTCATCGCCAGCAACGGATCAAAGCTGGACAGCAAATGACTTTGACGAGATGAGAGAAGAAGGCTTCAGTCCATCAAATTTCTCAGAGCTAAAGGAGGAATTACGTACCCAGCGCAAAGAAACTAAAAATCTTGAAAAAAAAGTGGAAGAATTGATGGCTAGAGTAATTAATGCAGAGAAGGTCATAAACGAAATGAAAGAGATGAAAACCATGACACGAGAAATACGTGACAAATGCACAAGCTTCAGTAACCGACTCGATCAACTGGAAGAAAGAGTATCAGCGATTGAGGATCAAATGAATGAAATGAAGCGAGAAGAGAAACCAAAAGAAAAAAGAAGAAAAAGAAATGAACAAAGCCTGCAAGAAGTATGGGATTATGTAAAAAGACCAAATCTACGTCTGATTGGGGTGCCTGAAAGTGAGGGGGAAAATGGAACCAAGTTGGAAAACACTCTTCAGGATATCATCCAGGAGAACTTCCCCAACCTAGTAGGCCAGGCCAACATTCAAATCCAGGAAATACAGAGAACGTCACAAAGATACTCCTCGAGAAGAGCAACTCCAAGACACATAATTGCCAGATTCACCAAAGTTGAAATGAAGGAAAAAATCTTAATGGCAGCCAGAGAGAAAGGTCGGGTTACCCACAAAGGGAAGCCCATCAGACTAACAGCAGATCTCTCAGCAGAGACTCTACAAGCCAGAAGAGAGTGGGGGCCAATATTCAACATTCTTAAAGAAAAGAATTTTAAACCCAGAATTTCATATCCAGCCAAACTAAGTTTCATAAGTGAAGGAGAAATAAAATCCTTTACAGATAAGCAAATGCTTAGAGATTTTGTCACCACTAGGCCTGCCTTACAAGAGACCCTGAAGGAAGCACTAAACATGGAAAGGAACAACCGGTACCAGCCATTGCAAAAACATGCCAAAATGTAAAGACCATCGAGGCAAGGAAGAAACTGCATCAACTAACGAGCAAAATAACCAGTTAATATCATAATGGCAGGATCAAGTTCACACATAACAATCTTAACCTTAAATGTAAATGGACTAAATGCTCCAATTAAAAGACACAGACTGGCAAACTGGATAAAGAGTCAAGATCCATCAGTCTGCTGTATTCAGGAGACCCATCTCACACTCAGAGACATACATAAGCTCAAAATAAAGGGATGGAGGAAGATTTACCAAGCAAATGGAGAACAAAAAAAAGCGGGGGTTGCAATACTAGTCTCTGATAAAACAGACTTTAAACCATCAAAGATCAAAAGAGACAAAGAAGGCCATTACATAATGGTAAAGGGATCAATTCAACAGGAAGAGCTAACTATCCTAAATATATATGCACCCAATACAGGAGCACCCAGATTCATCAAGCAAGTCCTTAGAGACTTACAAAGAGACTTAGACTCCCATACAATAATAATGGGAGACTTCAACACTCCACTGTCAACATTAGACAGATCAACGAGACAGAAAGTTAACAAGGATATCCAGGAATTGAACTCATGTTTGCAGCAAGCAGACCTAATAGACATCTATAGAACTCTCCACCCCAAATCAACAGAATATACATTCTTCTCAGCACCTCATCATACTTACTCCAAAATCGACCACGTAATTGGAAGTAAAGCACTCCTCAGCAAATGTACAAGAACAGAAATTATAACAAACTGTCTCTCAGACCACAGTGCAATCAAACTAGAACTCAGGACTAAGAAACTCAATCAAAACCGCTCAACTACATGGAAACTGAACAACCTGCTCCTGAATGACTACTGGGTACATAACGAAATGAAGGCAGAAATAAAGATGTTCTTTGAAACCAATGAGAACAAAGATACAACATACCAGAATCTCTGGGACACATTTAAAGCAGTGTGTAGAGGGAAATTTATAGCACTAAATGCCCACAAGAGAAAGCAGGAAAGATCTAAAATTGACACTCTAACATCGCAATTAAAAGAACTAGAGAAGCAAGAGCAAACACATTCAAAAGCTAGCAGAAGGCTAGAAATAACTAAGATCAGAGCAGAACTGAAGGAGATAGAGACACAAAAAGCTCTCCAAAAAATCAATGAATCAAGGAGTTGGTTTTTTGAAAAGATCAACAAAATTGACAGACCACTAGCAAGACTAATAAAGAAGAAAAGAGAGAAGAATCAAATCGACGCAATTAAAAATGATAAAGGGGATATCACCACCGACCCCACAGAAATACAAACTACCATCAGAGAATACTATAAACACCTCTACGCAAATAAACTGGAAAATCTAGAAGAAATGGATAATTTCCTGGACACTTACACTCTTCCAAGACTAAACCAGGAAGAAGTTGAATCCCTGAATAGACCAATAGCAGGCTCTGAAATTGAGGCAATAATTAATAGCCTACCAACCAAAAAAAGTCCAGGACCAGATGGATTTACAGCTGAATTCTACCAGAGGTACAAGGAGGAGTTGGTACCATTCCTTCTGAAACTATTCCAATCAATAGAAAAAGAGGGAATCCTCCCTAACTCATTTTATGAGGCCAACATCATCCTGATACCAAAGCCTGGCAGAGACACAACAAAAAAAGAGAATTTTAGACCAATATCCCTGATGAACATCGATGCAAAAATCCTCAATAAAATACTGGCAAACCGGATTCAGCAACACATCAAAAAGCTTATCCACCATGATCAAGTGGGCTTCATCCCTGGGATGCAAGGCTGGTTCAACATTCACAAATCAATAAACATAATCCAGCATATAAACAGAACCAAAGACAAGAACCACATGATTATCTCAATAGATGCAGAAAAGGCTTTTCACAAAATTCAACAGCCCTTCATGCTAAAAACGCTCAATAAATTCGGTATTGATGGAACGTACCTCAAAATAATAACAGCTATTTATGACAAACCCACAGCCAATATCATACTGAATGGGCAAAAACTGGAAAAATTCCCTTTGAAAACTGGCACAAGACAGGGATGCCCTCTCTCACCACTCCTATTCAACATAGTGTTGGAAATTCTGGCTAGGGCAATTAGGCAAGAGAAAGAAATCAAGGGTATTCAGTTAGGAAAAGAAGAAGTCAAATTGTCCCTGTTTGCAGATGACATGATTGTATATTTAGAAAACCCCATTGTCTCAGCCCAAAATCTCCTTAAGCTGATAAGCAACTTCAGCAAAGTCTCAGGATACAAAATTAATGTGCAAAAATCACAAGCATTCTTATACACCAGTAACAGACAAACAGAGAGCCAAATCAGGAATGAACTTCCATTCACATTTGCTTCAAATAGAATAAAATACCTAGGAATCCAACTTACAAGGGATGTAAAGGACCTCTTTAAGGAGAACTACAAACCACTGCTCAGTGAAATCAAAGAGGACACAAACACATGGAAGAACATACCATGCTCATGGATAGGAAGAATCAATATCGTGAAAATGGCCATACTGCCCAAGGTAATTTATAGATTCAATGCCATCCCCATCAAGCTACCAATGAGTTTCTTCACAGAATTGGAAAAAAACTGCTTTAAAGTTCATATGGAACCAAAAAAGAGCTCGCATCTCCAAGACAATCCTAAGTCAAAAGAACAAAGCTGGAGGCATCACACTACCTGACTTCAAACTATACTACAAGGCTACAGTAACCAAAACAGCATGGTACTGGTACCAAAACAGAGATATAGACCAATGGAACAGAACAGAGTCCTCAGAAATAATACCACACATCTACAGCCATCTGATCTTTGACAAACCTGAGAGAAACAAGAAATGGGGAAAGGATTCCCTATTTAATAAATGGTGCTGGGAAAATTGGCTAGCCATAAGTAGAAAGCTGAAACTGGATCCTTTCCTTACTCCTTATACGAAAATTAATTCAAGATGGATTAGAGACTTAAATGTTAGACCTAATACCATAAAAATCCTAGAGGAAAACCTAGGTAGTACCATTCAGGACATAGGCATGGGCAAAGACTTCATGTCTACAACACCAAAAACAACGGCAGCAAAAGCCAAAATTGACAAATGGGATCTCATTAAACTAAAGAGCTTCTGCACAGCAAAAGAAACTACCATCAGAGTGAACAGGCAACCTACAGAATGGGAGAAAATTTTTGCAATCTACTCATCTGACAAAGGGCTAATATCCAGAACCTACAAAGAACTCAAACAAATTTACAAGAAAAAAACAAACAACCCCATCAAAAAGTGGGCAAAGGATATGAACAGACATTTCTCAAAAGAAGACATTCATACAGCCAACAGACACATGAAAAAATGCTCATCATCACTGGCCATCAGAGAAATGCAAATCAAAACCACAATGAGATACCATCTCACACCAGTTAGAATGGCGATCATTAAAAAGTCAGGAAACAACAGGTGCTGGAGAGGATGTGGAGAAATAGGAACACTTTTACACTGTTGGTGGGATTGTAAACTAGTTCAACCATTATGGAAAACAGTATGGCGATTCCTCAAGGATCTAGAACTAGATGTAGCATATGACCCAGCCATCCCATTACTGGGTATATACCCAAAGGATTATAAATTATGCTGCTATAAAGACACATGCACTCGTATGTTTATTGCTGCACTATTCACAATAGCAAAGACTTGGAATCAACCCAAATGTCCATCAGTGACTGATTGGATTAAGAAAATGTGGTACATATACACCATGGAATACTATGCAGCCATCAAAAAGGATGAGTTTGTGTCCTTTGTAGGGACATGGATGCAGCTGAAAACCATCATTCTTAGCAATCTATCACAAGAACAGAAAACCAAACACCGCATGTTCTCACTCATAGGTGGGAACTGAACAATGAGATCACTTGGACTCAGGAAGGGGAACATCACACACAGGGGCCTGTCATGGGGAGGGGGGAGGGGGGAGGGATTGCATTGGGAGTTATACCTGATGTAAATGACAAGTTGATGGGTGCAGCACAGCAACATGGCACAAGTATACATATGTAACAAACCTGCACGTTATGCACATGTACCCTACAACTTAAAGTATAATAATAAGAAATAAATTAAAAAAAAACACACACACACACACAAAATAAAAGAAATGGTGTAACTCTGTTAGATGAAGTCACACATCACAAAGCAGTTGCTTAGAAAGCTTTCTTTCTAGTTTTTATCTGAGGATATTTCCTTTTTCACTATAGGCCTTAAAGTGCTGCCAAATATCCCTTGGCAGAGACCACGAATACAGTGTTAAGAAACTGCTCAATGAAAAGAACAGTTTAATTCTGTGAGATGCACTCACATAACACAATGCAGTTTCTCAGATAGCTTCTTTCTAGTTTTTATCGGAGGATATTTCCTTTTTCATTCTAGGCCTCATAGTGCTGACAAATATCGCTTTGCAGATTACAGGAAAACAATGTCAGCAAACTGCTCCCTGAAAAGAAAGGTGTAACTCTCTGAGATGAATTCACTCATCACAAAGAACTTTCTCAGAAAGTTTCTATCCAATTTTTATCTGAGGCTACTTCCTGTGTCACCACAGGCTTCATTGGGCTAAGAAATATCCCATTGTGATTCCACAAAAACAGTGTTAGCAAACGGCTTCATGCAGAGAAAGGTGTAGCTCTGTTAGATGAATTCACACATCACAAAGAACTTTCTCAGAAAGCTTCTATCTAGTTTTTATCTAAGGATATTTCCTTTTTCACGATAGGGCTGAAAGGTCTTCCAAGAATTCCCTGGCATATTACACGAAAACAGTGTTAGCAAACTGCTCAATGAAATGCAGAGTGTAACAATGTGAGACGGATTCACACATCCCAATGTGGTTTCTCAGAAAGCTTCTTTCTAGTGTTTATCTGAGTAGATGTATTTTTCACCATAGGCCTCAATGAACTCCAATATATCCCATTGGAGATTTCATGAAAAGAGTGTTAGCAGACAACTTCATGAAGAGAAAGCTGCAACTCTGTGTCATGAATTCACACATCACAAAGAAGTTTCTCAGAAAGCTTCTTTCTAGTTTGTATCTGAGTCTATTTCCTTTCTCGCTACAGGCCTCAAAGGGTTGCCAAATATCCCTTGGCAGAGTCCATGAAAACAGTGTTAAGAAGCTGCTCAATGAAAAGAACAGTGTAACTCTGTGAGATGCACTCTCATAACACAATGCAGTTTATCAGATACTTTCTTTCTAGTTTCTATCAGAGGATATTTCCTTTTTCTTTCTAGGCCTCATACTGCTGACAAATATCCCTTTGCAGATTACAGGAAAACAGTGTCAGTAAACTGCTCCATGAAAAGAAAGGTGTAACTCTCTGAGATGTTTTCACACATCACAAAGAACTTTCTCAGAAAGTTTTTTTTTTAATGTATTTATTATTATTATACTTTAAGTTGTAGGGTACATGTGCATAGTGTGCAGGTTTGTTACATATGTATACTTGTGCCATGTTGGTGTGCTGCACCCATCAACTTGTCATTTTCAGAAAGTTTTTATGCAGTTTTTAACTGCAGATATTTCCTTTGTCAATGTAGGCTTCAATGCCATTTAAAATATCCCATCTCAGATTCCCAAAAATAGTGCTTACAAGCTGCTCCAAGATAAGAAAGTGCATCTCTGTCGGATGAATTCATACATAACAATGCAGTTTCTCAGACACTTTCTGTCTCATTTTCCTCTGAGTATATTTTCTTTGCCACTAGAATCTTCAAAGCGCTCCAAACATCCTATTGTAGTTTCCACAAAAACAGTGTTAGCAGGCTGCTGCTGGGAAAGAACAGTGCAACTCTGTGAGATGTACTCACACATCACAGAGAACTTTCTCAGAAATCTTCCATCCCATTTTCATCTGAGGACAAATCCTTTGTCACCCCAGGCTTCATTGCCTTATGAAATACCCCATTGCAGATTCCATGAAAACAGTCTTAGCATACTGCTCAATGAAAAGCACAGTGTAACTCTGTGAGATGCATTCCCACACCACAATACAGTTTCTCAGAAAACTTCTTTCTGCTTTTTATCTGAGGATATGTCCTTTTTCACATAGGCCTCAATACATTCCCAAATATCCCTTTGCAGTTTCCACAAAAACAGTGTGAGCAAACGGCTTCATGCACAGAAAGGTGTAACTCTGTGTGATGCATGATGCATTCAAACATCGCAAAGAAGGCTCTCAGAAAGCTTCTTTCCAGTTTTTATCTGAGGATATTTCCATTGTCAGTGTAGGATTCAATGCGATCTAAAATATCCCATCTCAGATTCCCCAAAAATAGTGCTAACAAACTGCTCCATAAGAAAGTGCATCTCTGGGATGTGAATTGACAAATCACAAATCAGTTTCTCAGAAGTCTTCCTTTTGGTTTTTATCTGAGGATATTTCGTTTGCCCCAAAGGCTTCAATGCGCTCCCAAACATCCTAATACAGTTTCCACGGAAACAGTGTTAGCAGACTACTGTATGAAAACAATGGTGTAACTCTGTGAGATGAAGTCACACATCACAAAGCAGTTTCTCAGAAAGCTTCTTTCTAGTTTTTACCTGAAGGTATTTCCTTTTTCGCTATAGGCCTTAAAGTGCTGCCAAATATCCCTTGGCAGAGACCATGAAAACAGTGTTAACGAACTGCTCAATGAAAAGAACAGTTTAACTCTGTGAGATGCAGTCTCATAACACAATGCAGTTTCTCAGATAGCTTCTTTCTAGTTTTTATCAGAGGATATTTCCTTTTTAATTCTAGGCCTCATAGTGCTGACAAATATCGCTTTGCAGATTACAGGAAAACTGTGTCAGCAAATTGCTCCCTGAAAAGAAAGGTGTAACTCTCTGAGATGAATTCACACATCACAAAGAACTTTCTCAGAAAGTTTCTATCCAGTTTTTATCTGAGGCTACTTCCTGTGTCACCACAGGCTTCATTGGGCTAAGAAATATCCCATTGTGATTCCACAAAAACAGTGTTAGCAAACGGCTTCATGCAGAGAAAGGTGTAGCTCTGTTAGATGAATTCACACATCACAAAGAACTTTCTCAGAAAGCTTCTTTCTAGTTTTTATCTGAGGATATTTCCTTTTTCACGATAGGGCTCAAAGGTCTTCCAAGTATTCCCTGGCATATTGCATGAAAACAGTGTTAGCATACTGCTCAATGAGTAGTATCACAATCACATTGGATTCTGCAATGTGATATCATGGATCACATTGAAAGCATACAGTGACAAAGGAATTATCCTCATATGAAAACTAGAAAGAAGGATTCTGACAAACTGCTTTGTGATGTGTTAATTCGTCTCACATCGTTGCATAATTCTTTTCATGAATCAGTGTTATCACTGATTTTGGGGAATTTAGGAAAGGATATTTTTTATCGCTTTGAAGCCTATGGTGATAAAGGAAATATCCTCAGGTAAAAACGAGAAAGAAGCTTTCTGAGAAAGTTCTTTGTGATGTGTGAATTCATCTCACAGTGTTACACCTTTCTTTCCATGGAGCAGTTTGCTAACACTATTTTCATGGAATTGGCAAAGGGATATTTGGGAGTGCATTGCTTCCTATAGTGAAAAAAGAATTATCCTCAGATAAAAACTAGAAAGAAGCTTTCTGAGAAATTTCTTTGTGATGTGTGAATTCATCTCACAGAATTACACTGTTCTTTTCATTGAGCAGTTTGCTAATACTGTGTTCTTGGAATCTGCGTTGGGATATTTCATAGCACATTGAAGCTTATGGTGACAAAGGAAATACATCAGACAAAAACTGGAAAGAAGCTTTCTGAGAAACTACTTTGTGATTTGGGAATTCACCTCACGGAGTTACATGATTCTTTTCAAAGAGCAGTTTGGTAGCACTGTTTTTGGGGAATCTGAGAAGGAATATTATGGATCGCATTGAAACCTGTGGTGACAAAGGAAATATACCCTGATAAAAATTATAAAGAAGTTTTCTGAGAAGCTACTTTGTGATGTGGGAATTCATCTCACAGTGTTGCACCTTTCTTTTCATGGAGCAGTTTGCTAACACTCTTTTCATGGAATCTGCAAAGGGATATTTATGAGCACATTGAGGCCTATGGTGAATAAGGAAATATTCTTAGAAAAACACTGGAAATAACCTTCCTGAGAAACTGCTTTGTAATATGTGAATTCATCTCACAGAGTTACAATGTCCTTTTCATTTAGCAGTCTGTTAAAACTGTTTTCTTGGAATCTGCAATGGAATATTTTGCAGTGAATTGAAGCTTAACTTGACTAAGGAAATATCTTCATATAAAAACTAGAAAGAAGCTTTCTGAGAAACCACTTTGTGATGTGTTAATTCATCTCACAGAGTTACACGATTCTTTTAATGGATCAGTTTGGTAGAAATGTTTTAGGGTAAACTGAAAAGCTATGTTTTGTATCACATTGAAGCCTATGTTGACAAAGGAAATACACTCAGATAAAAACCAGAAAGACGCATTCTGAGAAAGTTTTTGGTGATGTGTGAATTCATCTCACAGAGTTATACTGTTCTTTTCATTGAGCAGTTTGCTAACACTGTTTTCATGGAATCTGCAATGATATATTTGAGAGCACATTGAAGCCAATGGTGACAAAGAAAGTATAATCAGATAGAAACCAAAAAGAAGGTTTCTGATAAACTGCTTTGTGACATGTGAACTCATCTCACAGACTTACACTGAATTTTTCATTGAGCAGTTATCTCACACTGTTTTCTTGGAATCTGCAATGGGATATGTCAGAGTGCATAGAAGCTTATGGTGACAAAAGAAATATCCTCAGGAAGAAGCTAGAAAGAAACTTTCTGAGAAACTGCTTTGGGATGTGTGAATCCATCTCACAGAGTTCCATGATACTTTTCATGCAGCAGTTTGGTCACACTGTTTTTGGGGAATCTGAGAAGGGATATTATGGATTGCCTTAAAGCCTATGGTGTCAAATGAAATATCCTCAGATTAAAACTAGAAATAAACTTTCTGAGAAAGTTCTTGGTGATGTGTGAATTCATCTCATAGAGTTACAAATTTCTTTTCATGGAGCAGTTTGCTAACACTGTTTTTGTGTAATCTGCAAAGGGATATTTATGAGTACATTGAGTCCCATGGTGAAAAAGGAATTATCCTCAGATAAAAACTAGAAAGAAGCTTTGTGAGAAACTGCTTTGTGACGTGTGAATTCATCTCATGGGGTTACACTGTTCTTCTCAGTGAGCAGTTTCCTAAAACTGTTTCCTTGGAATCTGCAATGGGATATTTCGGAGTGCATTGAAGCTTAGGGTGACAAACAAAATATCATCATATAAAAATTAGAAAGAAGCTTTCTGAGACACTGCTTTGTGATGTGTTAATTTATCTCACAGAGTTACATGATTATTTCTATGGAGAAGTTTGGTACCACTGTTTTGGAGGAATCTGAGAAGGGATATTTTGGATTGCATTGAAGCCTATGGTGACAAAGGAAATATCCTCACATAAAAGTTGAAAGAAGCTTTCTGAGAAGCCTCTTTGTGATGTATATATTCATCTCACAGAGTAACATCTTTCTTTTCATGGAACACTTTGCTAACACTGTTTTCATGGAGTCTGCATAGGGACATTTGTGAGCACTTTGAGGCTTATAGTGAAAAAGGAAATATCTTCAGATAAAAATTAGAAAGAAACTTTCTGAGAAACTGCTTTTTGATGTGTGAATTCATCTCACAGAGTTACACTGTTATTTTCATTGAGCAGTTTGATGACACTGTTTTCTTGGAATATGCAATAGGATATTTGGGAGCTCATTGAAGTCTACTGTGACAAAGGAAATATCCTCAGATCAAAACCAAAAAGAAGCTTTCTGAGAAACTGCTTTGTGATGTGTCAATTCACCTCACAGAGTCACACCATCACTTTCATTGAGAAGTTTGTTAACTGTTTTTCCCTGGAATCTGCAATGGGATATTCCAGAGCTCATTGAGAAATATGGTGAAAAAGGAGATATCCTCAGATAAAAGCTGAAAATAAGCTCTCTGAGAAACTGCTTTGTTATGAGTCAATTCATCTCGCAGAGTTACAGTATTCTTTTCATGGAGCAGTTTTGTAGCACTGTTTTGGGGGAGTCTGAGAAGGGATATTTTGGATGGCATTGAAGCCTAAGGTGACAAAGGAAACATCCTCAAATTAAAACTAGAAAGAAGCTTTCTGAGAAGCTTCTTGGTGATGTGTGAATTCATCTCACACAGTTACACCTTTTTTTTCATGGAGCAGTTTGCTAAAACTGTTTTCATGTAATCTGCAAAGGGATATTCATAAGTGCATTGAGTCCCATGGTGAAAAAGGAATTATCCTCAGATAAAAACTAGAAAGAAGATTTGTGAGAAACTGCTTTGTGATGTGTGAATTCATCTCACAGGGTTACACTGTTCTTTTCAGTGAGCAATTTCCTAACACTGTTTCCTTGGAATCTGCAATGGGATATTTCCGAGTGCATTGAAGCTTAGGGTGACAAATGAAATATCATCATATAAAAACTAGAAAGAAGCTTTCTGAGAAACTGTTTTGTGATGTGTTAATTTATCTCCTGATTTACACGATTATTCTCATGGATCAGTTTGGTACCACTGTTGTTGGGGAATCTTAGAAGTGATATTTTGGATTACATTGAAGCCAATGGTGACAAACGAAATATCCTCAGATAAAAAGTAGAAAGAAACTTTCCAATAAAGTTTTTTGTGATGTGTGAATTCATCTCACAGAGTTACACCTTTCTTTTCATGGAACAGTTTGCTAACACTGTTTTCGTGGAATCTGCAAAGGCATATTTGTTAGCACATTGAGGCATGCAGTGAAAAAGGAAATATCCTCAGATAAAAACTAAAAAGAAGCTTTCTGAGAAACTGTTTGTGGTTTATGAATTCATCTCACAGTGTTACACGATTCTTTTCATGGAGCAGTTTGGTAGTACTGCTTATGCAGAATCTGAGAAGGGATGTTTTGGATTGCATTGAAGCCTACGGTGACAAAGAAAGATCCTCAGATAAAAACTAGAAAGAAACTTTCTGAGAAACTGCTTTGTGATGTGTGATTTCATCTCACAGAGCTACACCGTTCTATTCATTGAGAAGTTTGATAACACTGTTTTCTTGGGATGTGCAATAGGATATTATGGATTGCATTGAAGCCCATGGTGACAAAGGCAATATCCTCAGATAAAAACTGGAAAGGAGCTTTCTAAGAAAATTGCTTGTGATGTGAGAATTCACCTCAAAGACTTACACCTTTCTTTTCATGGAGCAGTTTGCTAACACTGTTTTCATGGAATCTGCAAAGGGATATTTGGGAGCGCATTGAGGCCTATGGTGAAAAAGGAATTATCCTCAAATAAAAACTAGAAAGAAGCTATCTGAGAAAGTTCTTTGTGATGTGTGAATTCATCTCACAGAGTTACACCTTACTTTTCATGGATCAATTTGCTAACACTGTTTTTGTGGAATCTGCAAAGGGATATTTGGGAGCGCATTCAGGCATGTAGTGAAAAGGGAAATATCCTCATAGAAAAACTAGAAAGAAGCTTTCTGAGAATCTCCTTTGTGATGTTTGAATTCAAGGAACAGGGTTACACTGTTCTTTTCGTGGAACACTTTGCTAACACTGTTTTCTTGGAATCTACAAAGGCATATTTCGGAGCATACTGAAGCTTCTGATGACAAAGGAAATATCCTCATATAAAAACTAGAAAGAAGCCTTCTGAAAAACCGCTTTATGATGTGTTAATTCATCTCACAGAGTTACACGATTACTTTCATGCATCAGTTTGGTAGCACTGTTTTTTGGGAATCTTAGAAGGGATATTTTGGATCACCGTGAAGCCTATGTTGACTAAGGAAATATCCTCAGATAAAAACTTGAAAGATTTCTGAGAAAGTTCTTTGGGTTATGTGAATTAATCTCACAGAGTTACACCTTTCTTTTCATGGAGCAATTTGCAAACACTGTTTTCGTCGAATCTGCAAAGGGATATTTGGGAGTGCATCGAGGCCTATTGTGAAAAACGAAATATCCTCAGATAAAAGTAGAAAGAAGCTTTCTGTGAAACTGCTTTGTGGTGGTGAAGTCATCTCACAGAGCTAAGCGGGGCTTTTCTTTGAGCCTTTTGATAACACTGTTTTCATGGAGTCTGCCATATTATATTTGGGAGCACATTGAAGCCTATGGTGACAAAGGAAATAGCCTCAGATAAAAAATAGACAGAAGCTTTCCAAGAAATTTTTTTGTGATGGGTGAATTAATCACACAGAGTTACACATTTGCTTTCTTTCAGCAGTTTGGTAGCACTGTTTTTATGGAATCTGCAAAGGGATATTCGGGAGCTCCTAGAGACTTATGGTGAAAAAGGAAATTACTTCAGATAAAAACTTGGTAGAAGCTTTTCGAGAAATGGTTTTGTGATATGTGTATTCATCTCATAGAGTTTAACCTTTTTCTTCATTGAGCAGTTTGGCCTCACTGTTTTTGTGGTATCTGAGAGGAGATATTTGGGAGCGCATTGAAGCCAGTGTTGAAAACGGAAGTATCCTCAGATTTAAACTAGAAAGAAGCTTTCAGAGAAACTGCTTTGTGATGGGTGAAATCACCTCACAGAGTTACACCTTTCTTTTCATTGAGCAGTTTGTTAACACTGTTTTTGTAGAAACTGCAAAGCGACATTCGGGAGCACATAGAGTCCAACAGCAAAAAAGGAAATATCTTCAGGTACAAACTTGAGAGAAGCTTTTAGAGAAACTCCTTTGTGAAGTGTGCATTAATCTCATAGAGTTAAATGTTTCTGTTGAGGGAGCACTTTGGTCTCACAGTTTTTGTGGTATCTGAGAAGGGATACTTGGGAGTGCATTGAAGCCTATGGTGGAAAAGGAAATATCCTCATATAAAAACTAGAAAGAAGCCTTCTGAGAAACTGCTTTGGGATGTGATAATTTATCTCACAGAGTTACACGATTCTTTCTATGGGGCAGTTTGGTACCACTGTTTTTGGGGAATCTGAGAAGGGATATTTTGGATCGCATTGAAGCCTATGGTGACAAAGGAAATATCCTCAGATAAAAATTGAAAGAAGCTTTCTGAGAAGCCTCTTTGTGATGTGTGTATTCACTTCACAGAGTAATACCTTTCTTTTCAAGGAACAGTTTGCTAACACTGTTTTCATGGAATCTGCATAGGGATATTTGTGAGTGCTTTGAGGCATATAGTGAAAAAGGAAATATCCTCAGATAAAAATTAGAAAGAAACTTTCTGAGAAACTGCTTTTTGATGTGTGAATTCATCTCACAGAGTTACACTGTTATTTTCATTGAGCAGTTTGATGACACTGTTTTCTTGGAATATGCAATAGGATATTTGGGAGCACATTGAAGTCTATTGTGACAAAGGAAATATCCTCAGATCAAAACCAAAAAGAAGCTTTCTGAGAAACTGCTTTGTGATGTGTCAATTCACCTCACAGAGTCACATTGTTCCTTTCATTGAGAAGTTTGCTAACTGTTTTTTCCTGGAATCTGCAGTGGGATATTCTGGAGCTCATCAAGAAATATGGTGAAAAAGGAAAAGTCCTCAGAAAAAAGCTGAAAAGAACAAACTGCTTTGTTCTGTGTCAATTCATCTCACAGAGTTACAGCATTCTTTTCATGGAGCAGTTTTGTAGCACTGTTTTGGGGGAGCCTGAGAAGGGATATTTTGAATGGCATTGAAGCCTAAGGTGACAAAGGAAATATCCTCAGATTAAAACTAGAAAGAAGCTTTCTGAGAAACTTCTTTATGATGTGTGTATTCATCTCACAGAGTAACACCATTCTTTTCAGGGAGCAGTTTGCTAACACTGTTTTCATGCAACCTACAAAGTGATATTTGGAAGCCAGTTGAGGCCCATGATGATAAACAAAATACTCTCAGAAAAAAACTAGTAAGTTTTCTGAGAAACTGCTTTGTGATGTGTGAATTCATCTCACAGAGTTACACCACTCTTTTCATGGAGCAGTTTGGTAGCACTGTTTTTGGGGAATCCGAGGAGGAATATTTTCAATCACATCAAAGCCTATGGTTACAAAGGAAATATCCTCAGATAAAAACTAGAAAGAAGGTTTCTGAGAAAGTTCTTTATGGTGTGTGAATTCATCTCACAGAGTTATACCTTTCTTTTCATGGAGCCGTTTGCTCACTCTGTTTTCGTGGAATAATCAAGGGATATTTGGGAGCACATCGAGACCTATGGAGAAAGAGGAAGTATCCTCAGATAAAAATCAAAAAGAACCTTTCTGTGAAACTGCCTTGTGATGTATGAATTCATCTCACAGAATTACCCCGTTCTTTTCATTGAGAAGTTTTCTAACACTTTTTTTCATGGAATCTGCAATGGGATATTCCAGAGAGCATTGAGGAATATGGAGAAAAAGGAAATATCTGTAGATAAAATCTGCAAAGGAGTGGTCTGAGAAACAGCTTTGTGATGTGTGAATTCATCTCACAGATTTACACCATTCTTTTCATGGAACAGTTTGGTAGCACTATTTTTGGGGAATCAGAGAAGGGATATTTTGGATCGCATTGAAGCCTAGTGTGACAATGGAAATATAATCAGATAAAAACTAGCAAGCAACTTTCTGAGAAACTTCCTTGTGATGTGTGTATTCACAGAGTAACACCTTTCTTTTCATGGAGCTGTTTGCTAAGACTGTTTTCATGGAATCTACAAAGTGATATTTGGGAGCAAGTTGAGACGATGGTGAAAAAGGAAATATCCTCTGATAAAAAACTAGAAGAAAGCTTTCTGAGAAACTGCCTTGTGATGTGTGAATTCATCTCACAGAGTTACACCACTCTTTTCATGGAGTAGTTTGCTAACACTGTTTTTGGGAATCTGCAATAAGATATTTGGGAATGCATTGAAGCCTTTGGTGACAAACGAAATATTCTCAAACAAACAAACAAAAAAAAGCTTTATGTGAAACTGCTTAGTGATGTGTGAATTCATCTCACAGAGTTACACCTTTATTTTCATGGCGCAGTTTGGTACCACTCTTTTGGTGGAATCTGAGAAGGGATATTTTGGATCTTATTGAAGCCTAAGGTGACAAAGGAAATATCCTCAGACAAAAACTATAAAGAAGCATTCTGCGAAACCGCTTTGTGATGTATTAATTCACCTCAGAGAGTTACATGATTCTTTTCATGGATGAGTTTTGTAGCACTGTTTTTGGGGAATCTGAGAAGGGTTATTTTCAACTGCAATGAAGCCTATGGTGACAAAGGAAATAACCTCAGATAAAAACTAGAAAGAAATTTTCTGAGATAATTTCCTCATGATGTGCGAATTCATCTCACAGAGTTACACCTTTCTTTTCATGGAGCAGTTTGCTAACACGGTTTTCATGGAATCTGCAAAGGGATATTTGGGAGCTCACTGAAAAAGGAAATATCCTGAGGAAAAAACTAGAAAGAAACATTCTGAGAAACTGCTTTTTAATGTGTGATTTCATCTTACAGAATTATACCGTTCTTTTCATTGAGCAGTCTGATAACACTGTTTTCGTGGGATCTGCAATATGATATTTGGGAGTCCATTGAAGCCTATGGTGACAAAGGAAATATTCTGAGAAAAAAAACAAAAAGAAGCTTTCTGTGAAACTTCTTTGTAATGTGTGAATTCATCTCACAGTGTTACACCATTCCTTTCATTGGGATGTTTGCTAACACTTTTTTCCTGGAATCTGCAATGGTATATTTGGAAGTGACTTCTGTGGTGAAAAAGGAAATATCCTCAGAGAAAAACTAGAAAGAAGCTTTCTAAGAAACAGCTTTCTGGTTTGTGAATTCATCTTTTCATTGAGCAGTTTGTTAACACTGCTTAGTTGGAATTTGCAATGGGATCTTTTGGAGCACATTGAAGCTTATGGTGACAATGGAAATATTCTCAGACAAAAGGTAGAAAGAAGCTTTCTGAGGAACTGCTTTGTGATGAGTGAATTCATCTCACAGTGTTACACAGGTCTTTTCATTGACCAGTTTGCTAACACTGTTTTCTTGGAATCTGCAATCAGATAATTTGGAGTGTATTGAAACTTATGATGACAAAGGAAATATCCTCAGAAAAATACTAGAAAGAAGCTTCCTGAGAAACTGCTTTGTGATGGGTAAATTCAACTCACAGAGTTACACCTTTATTTTCTTTTAGCAGTTTAGTAACACTGTTTTTATGAAATCTGCAAAGGGATATTCAGGATCGCTTAGAGTCCAAAGGCAAAAAAGGAAATACCTTCAGGTAAAAACTTGAGAGAAGCTTTCTGAGAAACTTCTTTGTGAAGTGTGCATTCATATCATAGAGTTAAATGTTTCTGTTGATGGAGCACTTTGGCATCACTCTTTTTGTGGTTTCTGAGAAGGGATATTTGGGGGCCCATTGAAGACTACATTGGAAACGGAAATGTCTTCGTATAAAAATTAGAAAGAAGCCTTCTGAGAAACTGCTTTGTTATGTGTTAATTCATCTCACAGAGTTATGCAATTCTTTGCATGGAGCAGTTTGGTAGTACTGTTTTTAGGTAATCTGAGAAGGAATATGTTGGATCGCATTGAAGCCTATGGTGACAAAGGAAATATCATCAGGTGAAAACTAGAAAGAAGGTTTCTGAAAAAGTTCTTTCTGATGTGTTAATTCATCTCAAAGAGTTACACCTTTATTTTCATAGAGAAGTTTGGTAACACTGCTTAATTGGGTTCTGCAAAGGGATATTTGGGAACCCATTGAGGCCTAAGGTAAAAAAGGAAATATCCTCAGATAAAAACCAGAAAGAAGCTTTATGAGAAACTGCTTTGTGATGTGTGAATTCACCTCACAGAGTTTCACTATTCTTTTCATTGAGCAGTTTGCGAACACTCTTTTCTTGGAAGCTGCAGTGGGATACTTCAGAGCTCATTGATGCTTATGGTGATAAAGGAAATATCCTCATATAAAAACTAGAAAGAAGCTTTCTGAGACACCACTTTGTGATATGTTAATTCATCTCAAAGTGTTACATGATCCTTTTCAATCAACATTTTGGTAGCACTGTTTTTGGGGAATATGAGAAGTGATATTTTGTATCATATTGAAGCCTATGGTGACAAAGGAAATAACCTCAGATGAAAACTAGAAAGAAGCTTTCTGAGAAAGTACTTTCTGATGTGTTAATTCATCCCACAGAGTTACACCTTTATTTTCATGGAGCAGTTTGCAAACACAGTATCCCTGGAATTTGCAAAGTGATATTTTTGAGGGCATTGAGGCCTACAGTGAAAAAGGAAATATCCTCAGATAAAAACTAGAAAGAATATTTCTGAGAAACCGCTTTGTGTTGTCTGAGTTCATCTCATAGAGTTACACCATATTTTTTATGGAACAGTTTGGTAGCACTGTTTTTGGGGAATCTGAGAAGGGATATTTTGGATTGCATTGAAGTCCAAGGTCACTAAGGAAATATCCTCAGATAAAAACTGGATAGAAGCTTTCTGAGAAAGTTCTTTGTGATGTGTGAATTCATCTTACAGTTTTACACCTTTCTTTTCATACAGCAGTTTGCTAACACTGTTTTTGTCTAATATTGGGAGTGCATTGAGGCCTATAGTAGAAAAGGAAATATCCTCAGATAAAAACTAGGAAGAATCTTTCTGAGAAACTGTTTGATGATGTGTGAACTCCTTTTGCAGTGTTACACTGTTCTTTTCATTGAACAATTTGCTCACACTGTTTTCGTGGAATCTGAAAAGGGATTTTTGGCAGAGCATTGAAGCCTATGTTCACAAAGGAAATATCCTCAGATAAAAACCAAAAATAAGCTTTCTCAGAAACCACTTTGTGATGTGCTAATTCACCTCACAGTGTTACACGATTCTTCTCATGGATCAACTGGGTAGCACAGTTTTTGGGGAATCTGAGAAGGGACATTTTGGATAGCATTGAAGCCTATGGTGACAAAGGAATTATCATCAGATAAAAAGTAGAAAGAAGCTTTCGAAGAAACTTCTTTGTGATGTGTGAATTCAATTCACAGAGTTGCACCTTTCATTTCATGGAGCAGTGCTAACATTGTTTTCTTGGAATGTGCAAATTGATATATGGGAGCGTATTCTGAGAAACTGCTTTTTGATGTGTCATTTCTTCTGAGAGAGTTACACCTTTCTTTTCATTTCAGGTTTGTTGTCACTGTTTTTGTGGAAACTGCAAAGGGATATTTGCAAACACCTTCACACTTATAGTGAAAAAGGAAATATTTTCAGATAAAAACTAGAAAATAAGTTTTTGGGTTGTTTGAATTCATCTCACAGAGCTACACCTTTCTTTCAAGGAGGAGTTTGCTAACACTGTTTTTGTGGAATCTGCAGTAGGATATTTCGGAGGGCATTGAAGCATATGATGACAAAGGAAATATCCTCAGACAATAACTAGAAAGATGTTTCAGATAAAAACTAGAAAGAATCTTTCTGAGAAAGTTTTGTGTGATGTGTGAATTCATCTCACAGAGTTACACCATTCTTTTCATTGAACAGTCTTATACCACTCGTTACGTGGGATCTGCAACAGGATTTTTGGGAGCGCATTGAAGACAAAGGTGACAACGAAAATATCCTCAGATAAAAACCAAAAATATGCTTTCTGTTAGACCATTTGGCAAAGTGTGAATTGAACTCACAGAGTACACTGTTTTTTTCATTGAGGAGTATACTAACGATGTTTTTCTGGAATCTGCAATGAGATATTTTGGAGTATGTTGAAGCTTATGGTGACAAAGGAAATATCCTCAGGTAGACACTAGAAAGAAGCTTCCTGAGAAACTGCTTTGTGATTTATGAATTCATCTCATGGGGTTACACCTTTGTTTTCATGGAGCGGTTTGGTAGCAATGTTTTTTGGGAACCTGAGAAGGGATATTTTGGATGACATTGAAGCCTATATTGACAAAGGAAATATCCTCACATAAAAACTAGAAAGAAGGTTTCTGAGAAGCTTCTTCATGATGTGTAAATTCAACTCACAGAGTTACAGCTTTGTTTTCAAGGAGCAGTGTGCTAACACTGTTTGTGTGGAATCTGCAAAGGGATATTTGGGAGCACATTGAAGCCTATGGTGACAAAAGAAATATCCTCAGATAAAACCAAAAAGAAGTTTTCTAAGAGACTGCTTTGTGATGCGTGAATTGAACTCACAGAGGTACACTGTTCTTTCCATTGAGCAGTTTGCTAGCACTGTTTTCTTGGAATCTGCAATGAGATATTTTGGAGCACATTGAAGGTTAGGGTGACAAAGGAAATATCCTCAGGCAAAAACTAGAAAGAAGCTTTCCGAAAAACGTCTTTGTGATTTGTGAATTCATCTCACAGAGTTACACAATTCTTTTTATGGAACAGTTTGGTAGCACTGTTTTTTTTTGGAATCTGAGAAGGGATATTTTGAATCGCATTAAGGCCAAGAGTGACAAAGGAAATATCCTCAGATAAAAACTAGAAAGAAGCCTTCTGAGTAACTTCTTTTGATGTGTGAATTCATCTCAGAGAGTTACACTGCTCTTTTCATTGAGCAGTTTCCTAACACTCTTTTTGTAGACTCTGCAAAGGTATATTTTGGAGCGAATTGAGGCCTATGTTGAAAAAGGAATTATCTTCAGATAAAACCTAGAAAGAAGTTCTCTGAGAAACTGCTTTGTGATGTGTGAATTCATCTCATGGAGTTACACTGTACTTTTCACTCAGCAGTTTGCTAACACTACTGATTCTTGGAATATGCAGTGGGATATATCGGAGCGCATTGAAGATTATGGTGACAAAGGAATTATCCTCAGATATAAACCAAAAATAAGCTTTCTGAGAAACTGGTTTTCTTTTCATTGAGAAGTTTGTTAACACTTTTCTCATTTCATGTGCAAAGGGATATTCAGGCACACATTCAGGAATATAGTGAAAAAGGAAATATCCTCACATAAAAATTACAAAGAAGCTTTCTGAGAAAGTTATTTATGATGTATGAATTCATCTCACACAAAGCTACAGCTTTCTTTATGTGGAGCAATTTGCTAACACTTTTTCTGTGGAATCTCCAAAGGGATATTTGTGAAAGCAATGAGGCCTATCTTGAAAAAGGAAGTATCCACAGATACAAAGTAAAAAGAAGCTTTCTGAGAAATTGATTTGTGATGTGTGAATTCATCTCACAGAGTTAAACCATTCATTTCATTAAGTAGTTTGCTAACACTGCTTTCAAGGAATCTGCAAAAGGATATTTGGGAGTGCATTGAAGCCTATGTTGAAAAAGGAAATATCCTCAGAGAAAAACTAAAACGAAGCTTTCTGAGAAACTGCTTTGTGATGTGTGAATTCATCTCACAGAGTTACACCATTCTTTTAATTGAGCAGTTTACTGACACTGTTTTCATGGAATCTGTGAAGGGATAATTCAGAGCACATTGAAGCTTATGGTGACAAAGGAAATATCCTCAAAGACTAGAAAGATTCTTTCTGAGAAACTGCTTTCTGATTAAGGATATTTTGAATTGCATTGAAGCCTATGGCGACAAAGGAAATATCCTCAGACAAAAATTAGAAAGAAACTTTCTGAGAAAGTTCTTTGTGATGTGTGAATTCATCTCATAGAGTTACACTATTCTTTTCATGGAGTACTTTGCTAACACAGTTTTCGTGGAATCTGCAAAGGGATATTTGGGAGAGCATTGAGGCCTATTGTGAAAAAGGAAATATTCTCAGATAAAAATGAGAAAGAACGTTTCTGAGAAACAGTTTTGTGATGTGTGAATTCAACTCACTGAGTTACACTGTTCTTTTCATTGAGTAGTTTGCTAACACTGTTTTCTTGGAATCTGCAATGGGATATGTCAGAGTGCATAGAAGCTTATGGTGACAAAGGAAATATCCTCAGACAAAAACCCGAAAGATGTTTTCTGAGAAATCGCTTAGTGATGTGTTAATTCACCTCACAGAGTTACACGATTCTTTTCATGGATCAGTTTGGGAGCACTGTTTTTGGGGAATCTGAGAAGTGATATTTTGGATCACATTGAAGCCTACGGTGACAAAGGAAATACCTTAGATAAAAAAGAGAAAGAAGCTTTCTGAGAAACTGCTTTGTCATGTGTGAATTCATCTCACAGAGTTACACCTTTCTTTCCATGGAGCAGTTTGCTAACACTGTTTTCGTGCAATCGACAAAGGGATGTTTGGGAGTGCATTGAGGCCTATGTTGAAAAAGAAAATATCCTCAGATAAAAACTAGAAAGAAGGTTTCTGAGAAACTGCTTTGTGATGTGTGAATTCATCTCACAGAGTTACACTGCTTTTTTCATTGAGCAGTCTCCTAACACTCTTTTCATGGAATCTGCAGAGGGATATTTTGGAGTGAATTGAGGCCTATGTTGTAAAAGGAATTATCCTCAGATAAAACCTACAAAGAAGCTTTCTGAGAAACTGCTTTGTGATGTGTGAATTCATCTCACTGAGTTACACTGTACTTCTCACTCAGAAGCTTGCTAACATTGCTGATTCTTGGAATCTGCAGTGGGATATATCAGAGCACATTGCAGATATGGTGACAAAGGAAATATCCTCCGAAAAAAAAACAAAACTAAGCTTTCTGAGAAACTGCTTTGTGATGTGTGAATTCATATCACAAAGTTACACCATTCTTTTCATTGAGAAGCTTGCTAACTTTTCTCATTTAATCTGCAATCTGATATTCGGGTTCACATTCAGGAATATAGTGACAAAAGAAATATCCTCAGATAAATCTAGAAAGAAGCTTTCTGAGAAAGTTCTTTGTAATGCATGAATTCATCTCATAGAGTTACACCGTTCTTTTCGTGGAGCAGTTTGCTAACACAGTTTTCATGGAATCTGCAAAGGGATATTTGGGAGAGCATTGAGGACTATTGTGAAAAAGGAAATATTCTCAGATAAAAATGAGAAAGAACCTTTCTGAGAAACTGCATTTTGATGTATGAATTCGTCTCAGAGTTACATTTTTATTTCATGGAGCAATCTGTTACCTCTCTTTTAGGGGAATCTGATAAGGGATATTTTGGATCGCATTGAAGCCTACTCAGATGAAGGAAATATCCTCAGATAAAAACTAGAAAGAAGTTTTCTGAGAAATTGCTTTCAAATGTGCGAATTCGTCTCACAGAGTTACACCCTCTTTTCATGGAGCAGTCTATTCCAACTGTCTTTGAGGAATCTAAGAAGGGATACTTTGGACCGCATTGAAGCCTATGCTGACAAAGGAAATATCCTCAAATAAAAACGAGCAAGAAGCTTTCTGAGAAACTTCTTTGTGGTGTGTAAATTTATCACACAGAGATTCACCTTTCCCTTCATGTAACAGTTTGCTAACACTGTTTTCGTGGAATCTGCAAAGTGATATTTGGGAGTGCTTTGAGGCCTATGGTGAAAAAGGAAATATCCACAGATAAAAACTGGCAAAAGCGTTCTGAGAAACTGCATTGTGATGTGTGAATGCACTCAAAGAGTTACCCATTCTCTTCATGAAGCAGTTTGTGAACACCGTTTTCGTGGAATCTGCAAAGTGATATTTGGGAGCACATTGAGGCCTATGGTGAAAAAGGAAATATCATCGGATAAAAACTGGAAAGAAGTGTTCTGAGAAACGGCATTGTGACGTGTGAATGCAACTAATAGAGTTTCAGTTTTCATTGATCAGTTTGCTAACACAGTTTTCTTGAAACCTGCGGTGGGATTCTTCTTAGTGCAATGAAATTTACGGTGACAAAGGAAATATCCTCAGATAAAAACTAGAAGGAAGATTTCTGAGAAATTGCTTTCTGATATGTGACTTCATATTACAGAGTTACACCACTATTTCATGGAGCCGTTTGCTAGCACTCTTCTTGTGGATTCTCAGAAATGATATTTTGGATGGGATTGAAGAGTATAAGGACAAAGGAAATACCTCAGTGAAAAACTGGTATGAAGCTTTTTGAGAAATTTCTTTCTGATGTGTGAATTCATCGCACAGAGTTACACCTTTCTCTTCATGAAGCCATTTGCTAACACTGTTCTCATGGAATCTGCAAAGTGATATTTGGGAGCTCATGGAGGGCTATGGTGAAAAAGGAAATATCCTCAAATAAAAACTGGAAAGAAGCGTTCTGAGAAACTGCATTGTGATGGGTGAATGAAACTCAGAGTTATACCTTTCTTTTCATTGAGCAGTTTTTCCAACACTGTTTTCATGAAAATCTGCTATGGGAAATATCTTAGCACCATGAAGCTTACGGTTACAGAGGAAATATCTTCAGATAAAAACTAGAAAGAAGCTTTCTGAGAGACTGCTTTGTGATGTGGGAATTCATCTCACAGAGTTACGCTTTTGTTTCATGGAGCAGTCTATTACCACCGTCTTTGGGGAATCTGAGAAGGGATACCTTAGACAGCATTCTGCCTACGCTGATAAAGAAAATATCCTCAATTAAAAACGTGAAAGAAGCTTTTTGAGAAACTTCTATGTTATATGTGAATTAATCTCACAGAGTTACAACTTAGTCTTCATGAATCAGTTTGCTAACACTGTTTTCGTGGAATCTGCAAAGTGATATTTGGGAGCTCATTGAGGCCTATGGTGGAAAAGGATGTATCCTCAGATGACAACTTGAAAGAAGATTTCTGAGAAATTTCCTTCTGATGTGTGAATTCATCACACAGAGATTCATTTTTCCCTTCTTGTAGCAGTTTCCTAACACTGTTTTTGTGGAATCTGCAAAGTGATATTTGGGAGCACTTTGAGTCCTACGGTTACAAAGGAAATATCCACAGATAAAAACTGGAAAGAAGGGTTCTGAGAAACTGCTTTGTGATGCGTGAACTCATTTCACAATGTTACACCACTCTTTCATGTAGGAGTTGCTAGCACTTATTATGTGGAATCTCAGAGGTGATATCTTGGATATCGTTGAATCCTATGGTGAATAATGAAATATCCTCAGACAAAAACTACAGAGAAGCCTTCTCAGAAACTGCTATGATGTGAGTGAATTCAGCTCAGAGAGCTACATCATTGTTTTCATTGAGAAGCTTGCTAACAGTGTTTTCGCAGAATCTGCAATGGGACACATGGTAGCCCTTTGAGACCACAAAGATCCTCAGCTCAAAAAAGAAAGAAGCTTTCTGAGAAACTACTTTGTGATGTGTGAATTCAACTCACTGAGTCACACCTGTATTTCGTGGAGCCATTTGCTTGCCCTGTTTTTGTGAAATCTGAGAACTGATATTTCGGATCACTTTGAAGACTATACGGCCATAGGAAATATCCTCAGATAAAAGCGAGAAAGAAGCTTTCTGAGAAACTTATTTTTGATGTGTGAATTCATTTTAGAGAGTTACACTTTTCTCTTCAGGAAGCCGTTTGCTAAGACGGTTCTCGTGGAATGTACAATGTGATATTTGGGAACGCTTTGAGGGCTATGGTGTAAAAGGAAATATCCTCGGATAAAAACTGGAAAGAAGCTTTCTAAGAAACTGCATGGTGACGTGTGAATTCAACTCACAGATTTAGACTTTTCTCTTCATTGATCAGTTTGCTAACACAGTTTTCTTGAAACCTGCAATGGGATACTTCTTAGTGCAATGAAGCTTATAGTGACAAAGGAAATATCCTCAGATAAAAACTAGAAGGAAAGTTTCTGAGAAATTGCTTTCTGATATGTGACTTCATATCACAGAGTTACACCACTATTTCATGGAGCTGTTTGCTAGTACTGTTTTTGAGGATTCTGGGAACTGATATTTCAGATGGGTTTGAAGAGTATAAGGACAAAGGAAGTATCCTCAGAGAAAAACCGGAATGAAGCTTTTTGAGAAACTTCTTTGTGATGTGTGAATTCATCTCACAAAGTTACACCTTTCTCTTCATGAACTCTTTGCTAGCACTGTTTGGTGGAAACTGCAAAGTGATGTTTGGGAGCACATTGAGGGCTATAGTGAAAAAGGAAATATCCTCAGATAAAAACGAGAAAGAAGCTTTCTGAGAAACTTCTTTGTGATGTGTGAATTCATCTCACAGATTTACACCTTTCTCTTCATGAAGCTGTTTGCTAAGATGGTTCTCGTGGAATGTACAATGTGATATCTGGGAATGCATTGAGGGCTATGGTGAAAAAAGAAATATCCTCGGATAAAAACTGGAAAGAAATGGTCTGAGAAACTGCATTGCGACGTGCGAATGCAACTCACAGAGTTATACTTTTCTCTTCATTGATCAGTTTGCTAACACAGTTTTCGTGAAACCTGCAATGGGATACTTCTTAGCGCAATGAAGCTTATGGTGACAAAGGAAATATCCTCAGATAAAAACTAGAAAGAATCTGTCTGAGAAACTTCTTTGTGATGTGAGAATTCATCTCACAGAGTTACGCTTTCATTTCATGCAGCAGTCTATAACCACTGTCTTTGGGGTATCTGAGAAGAGATAATTTGGACCGCATTCTGGCCTACTCTGATAAAGGAAATATCCTCAATTAAAAACGTGAAAGAAGCTTTCTGAGTAACTTCTTTTTGATACGTGAATTTATCTCACAGAGTTACAACTAAGTCTTCATGAGCAGTTTGCTAACACTCTTTACTTGGAAGCAGCAAAGTGTTATTTGGGACCGCATTGAGGCCTAGGTAAAAAAGGGAGTATCCTCAGATAATAAAGAGAAAGAAGCTTTTGGAGAAATTGTTTTCTCATATGTGAATTAATCACACAGAGATTCACCTATCCCTTCTTGTAGCAGTTTGTTAACACTGTATTCTTGGAATCTGCAAAGTGATATTTAGGAGCGCATTGAGGGCTACCATGAAAAAGGAAATATCTTCAGATAAAAACTGGAAAGAAACGTTCTGAGAAACTACTTTGTGACGTGTGAATGCAACTCACAGAGTTGCACTTCTCTTTTCAGTGATCAATTTGCTAACAATGTTTTCTTGAAATCTGCAATGGGATATTTCACAGCGCAATGAAGCTTACGTTGACAAAGGAAATATCCTCAGATAAAAACTAGAAAGAAGCTTTCTGAGAAACTTCTCTGTGATGTGTGAATGAAACTCACAGAGTGACACTTTTCTTTTCATTGATCAGTTTGCTAACACAGTTTTCTTGGAATCTGCTATGCAATATTTCATAGCACAATGAAGCTTACGGTGACAAAGGAAATATCTTCAGATAAAAACTAGAAAGAAGCTTTCTGAGAAAGTGCTTTGTGATATGTGAATTCATCCCACAGAATTACATTTTCATTTCATGGAGCAGTCTTTTTCCACTGTCTTTGGGGAATCTGAGAAGGGATACTTTGGATCGCATTGAGGCCGACGCTGATAGAGCAAATATCCTCAATTGAAAACGTGAAAGAAGCTTTCTGAGAAACTTCTTTGTGATATGTGAATTCATCTCACAGAGTTGCAACTTAGTCTTCATGATGCAGTTTGCTAACACTGTTTTTGTGGAATCTGCAAAGTGATATTTTGGAGCACATTGAGGCCTAGGGTGAAAAAGGAAGTATCCTCAGATAATAATGAGAAAGAAGTTTTCTCAGAAATTGCTTTCTGATATGTGAATTCATCACACAGAGATTCACCTATCTATTCTTGTAGCAGCTTGCTGACACTGTTTTCGTGGAATCTGCAAAGTGATATTTAGGAGCACTTTGAGGCCTATGGTGAAAAAGGAAATATCCACAGATAGAAACTGGAAAGAAGCATTCTGAGAAACTGCATTGTGATGTGTGAATGCAACTCAAAAGTTACACTTTTCTCTTCATTGGTCAGTTTGCTAACACAGTTTTCTTGAAATCTGCAATGGGATATTCCTTAGCAAAATGAAGCTTACGATGGCAAGGGAAATATCCTCAGATAAAAACTAGAAAGAAGCTTTCTGAGAAACTGCTTTGTGATGTGTGAATTCATCTCACACAGTTACTCTTTCTTTTAATGGAGAAGTCTATTATCATTGTCCTTGGGGAATCTGAGAAAGGATACTTTTGATCGCATTGAGGCCTATGCTGATAAAGGAAATATCCTCAAATAAACGTGAAAGAAGCTTTCTGAGAAATGGCTTTCTGATATGTGCCTTCATCTCACAGAGTTACACCACTATTTCGTGGAGCCATTTACTAACACTGTTTTTGTGGATTCTGAGAACTGATATTTCAGATGGGTTTGAAGAGTATAAGGACAAAGGAAATATCCTCAGAGAAAAACTGGAATGAAGCTTTCTGAGCAACTGCTTTGTGATGTGTGAATTCATTTCACAATGTTACACCACTCCTTCATGTAGGAGTTGCTAGCACTGATTTTGTGGAATCTCAGGAGTGATATCTTGGGAATTGTTGAATCGTATGGTGAATAATGAAATATCCTCAGACAAAAACTGCAGAGAAGCCTTCTCAGAAACTGCTTTGATGTGGGTGAATTCAGCTCACAGAGGTACATCATTGTTTCCATTGAGAAGCTTGCTGAAAGTGTTTTTGCAGAATCTGCAATGGGACACATGGTGGCCCTTTGAGACCACAAAGATCCTCAGCTCAAAAAAGAAAGAAGCTTTCTGAGAAACTACTTTGTGATGTGTGAATTCAACCCACTGACTTACACCTGTATTTCGTGGAGCCATTTGCTAGCCCTGTTTTTGTGGAATCTGAGAACCGATATTTCGGATGGCTTTGAAGACTATAGGCCAAAGGAAATATCCTCAGATAAAAACGAGAAAGAAGCTCTCTGAGAAACTTCTTTGTGATGTGTGAATTCATCTCACAGAGTTACACCTTTCTCTTCATGAAGCCGTTTGCTAAGACGGATCTCGTGGAATGTACAATGTGATATTTAGGAACGCATTGAGGGCTATAGTGAAAAAGGAAATATCCTCGGATAAAAACTGGAAAGAAGCGTTCTGAGAAACTGCATTGTGAAATGTGAATGCAACTCACAGAGTTACACTTTTATCTTCATTGATCAGTTGCTAACACAGTTTTCTTGAAACCTGCAATGGGATACTTCTTAGTGCAATGAAGCTTACGCTGACCAAGAAAATATCCGCAGATAGAAACTAGAAGGAAACTTTCTGAGAAATTGCTTTCTGATATGTGAATTCATATCACAAAGTTACACGACTATTTCGTGGAGCCGTTTTCTAGCACTGTATTTGTGGATTCTGAGAACTGATATTGCAGATGGGTTTTAAGAGTATAAGGACAAAGGAAATATGCTCAGTGAAAAACTGGAATGAAGCTTTTTGAGAAACTTTTTTGTGATATGTGAATTCATCTCACATAGTAACACCTTTCTCTTCCTGAAGCCATTTGCTAACACTGTTCTCGTGGAATCTGCAAAGTGATGTTTGGGGGCGCATTGAGGGCTATTGTGAAAAACGAAATATCCTCAGATAAAAACTGGAAAGAAGCATTCTGAGAAACTGCATTGTGAAGGTTGAATGCAACTCCCAGAACTGTACTTTCCTTTTCATTGAGCAGTTTGCTAACACTGTGTTCCTGAAATCTGCATTGGGATATTTCTTAGCCAAATGAAGCTTACTGTGACAAAGGATATATCCTTAGATAAAAACTAGAAGGAAGCTTTCTGAGAAACTGTTTTGTGATGTGTGAATTCATCTCAAAGAGTTATGCTTTCGTTTCAAGCAGCAGTCTATTACCACTGTCATTGGGGAAACGGAGAAGGGATACTTTGGACCGCATTCTGGCCTATGCTGATAAAGGAAAGATCCTCAATGAAAAACGTGAAAGAAGCTTTCTGAGAAACTTCTTTGTGATATATGAATTCATCTCACAGAGTTACAACTTAGTATTCAAGTATCATTTTTCTAACACTGTTTTCGTGGAATCTGCAAAATGATATTTGGGAGCGCTTTGTGGCCTATGGTGGAAATGGATATATCCTCAGATAACGTGAAAGAAGCTTTCTAAGAAATTGCTTTCTGATGTGTGAATTCATCACACAGAGAATCATCTTTCCCTTCTTGTAGCAGTTTGCTAACACTGTTTTCGTGGAATCTGAAAAGTGATATTTGGGAGCACTTTGAAGCATATGGTGAAAAAGGAAATATCCATAGATAAAAACTGGAAAGAAGCATTCTGAGAAACCGCATTGTGATGTGTGAATGTAACTCACAGAGTTACACTTTTCTCTTCATTGATCAGTTTGCTAACACAGTTTTCTTGGAATCTGCAATGGGAAATTTCTTAGTGCAATGAAGCTTATGGTGGCAAAGGAAATATCCTCAGATAAAAACTAGAAAGAAGCTTTCTGAGAAAGTGCTTTGTGATGTGTGAATTCATCTCACAGAGTTACATTTTCGTTTCATGGAGCAGTGTATTACCACTGTCTTTGGGGAATCTGAGAAGGGATACTTTGGATCGCATTGAGGCCAACGCTGATAGAGGAAATATTCTCAATTAAAAACGTGAAAGAAGCTTTCTGAGAAACTTCTCTGTGATATGTGAATTCATCTCACAGAGTTGCAACTTAGTCTTCATAATGTAGTTTGCTAACACTCTTTTCGTGGAATCTACAAATTGATATTCGGGAGCACATTGAGGCCTAGGGTGAAAAAGGCAGTATCCTCAGATAATACCGAGAAAGAAGCTTTCTGAAAAATTGCTTTCTGATATGTGAATTCATCACACAGAGATTCACCTATCATTTCTTGTAGCAGTTTGCTAACACTGTTTTCGTGGACTCTGCAAAGTGATTTTTGGGAATGCTTTGATTGCTAAGGTGAAAAAGGAAATATCCTCAGATAAAAACCGGCAAGAAGAGTTCTGAGAAAGTGCAATGTGACGTGTGAATGGAACTCACAGAGTTACACTTTTCATTGATCCGTTTGCAAACACTGTTTTCTTGAAATCTGCAATATGATATTTCATAGCGCAATGAAGCTTATGGTGACAAAGGAAATATCCTCAGATAAAAACTAGAAAGAAGCTTTCTGAGAAACTGCTTTGTGATGTGTGAATTCATCTCACAAAGTTACACTTTCGTTTCATGGAGCAGTCCATTACCACTGTCTTTGGGGAATCTGAGAAGGGATACTTTGGATGGCAATGAGACCTACGCTGATAAAGGGAAGATCCTCAATTAAAATTGTGAAGGAAGGTTTCTGAGAAATGGATATCAGACATGTGACTTCATCTCACAGAGTTACACCACTATTTCGTGGAGCCGTTTGTGAGCACTGTTTTTGTAGATTCTGAGAACTGATATTTAGGATGGGTTTGAAGAGTATAAGGACAAAGGAAATATCCTCAGAGAAAAACCGGAATGAAGCTTTCTGAGAAACTGCTTTGTGATGTGTGAATTCATTTCACAGTGTTACACCACTCTTTCATGGAGGAGTTTGCTAGCAGTGTTCTTGTGGACAAAGGAAATATCCTCAGATAAAAACTAGAAGGAAGCTTTCTGACAAATTGCTTTCTGATATGTGACTTCATATCACAGAGTTACACCACTATTTCGTGGAGCCGTTTGCTAGCAGTGTTCTTGTGGATTCTGAGAACTGATATTTCGGATGGGTTTGAACTGAATAAGGACAAAGGAAATATCCTCAGAGGAAAAATCGGTATGAAGCTTTTGGAGGAATTTCTTTGTGATGTGTGAATTCATCTCACAGAGTTACAAAGAGGTTTCTCAGAAAGCTTCCTTCTAGTTTTTTTCTGAGGATATTTCCTTTGTCACTGTAAGCCTCATTGTACTATGAAATATCGCATTGCAGATTTCAAGAAAATAGTGTTAGCAAACTGATCAATGAAAAGAAAAGTGTAATTCTGTGAGTTGTTTTCACACGTAACAATGCAGTTTCTCAGAACGCTTCTTGCCAGTTTTTATATGAGGAAGTTTCCTTTTTCACCATAGCGATAAATGCGTTCCCAAATATCCCTTTGCAGATTCCACGAATACAGTTTTAGCAAACTGCTACAAGAAGGGATAGGTGAATTTCTGTGTGATGAATTCACATATCAGGAAGCAATTTCTCAGAAAGCTTCTTTCTCGTTATTATCTGAGGATACTTCTTTTTTCACCACAGGACTCAATGCACTGTCAAATATCACTTTGCAGATTCCAGGACAACTGTGTTAGCAAACGGCTTCAAGAAGAGAAAGGTGTAACTCTGTGAGATGAATTCACACATCACAAAGAAGTTTCTCAGAAGGCTTTTTTCTCGTTTTTATCTGAGGATTTATCCTTTGGCCGTATAGTCTTCAAAGCGATCCGAAATATCAGTTCTCAGATTCCACAAAAACCAGGCTAGCAAACGTTCCACGAAATACAGGTGTAACTCAGTGAGTTGAATTCACACATCACAAAGCAGTTTCTGAGAAAGCTTCTTTCTTTATTGAGCTGCGGATATTTGTGGTCTCAAAGAGCCACCGTGTGTCCCATTGCATATTCTGCGAACACACTATTAGCAAACTTCTCGATGGAAACAATGATGTAGCTCTGTGAGCTGAATTCATCCACATCAAAGCAGCTTCTGAGAAGGCTTCTCTGCAGTTTTTGTCTGAGGATATTTCATTATTCACCATGGGATTCAGCGATACCAAAGATACCACTTCTGAGATTCCGCAAAATCAGTGCTAGCAAACTCCTCCATGAAGGAGTGGTGTAACATTGTGAAATGAATTCACACATCACAAAGCAGTTTCTTAGAAAGCTTCATTCCGATTTTTCTCTGAGGATATTTCCTTTGTCCTTATACTCTTCAAACCCATCCAAAATGTCAGTTCTCAGAATCCACAAAAACAGTGCTAGCCAATGGTTCCACGAAATAGTGGTGTAACTCTGTGAGATGAAGGCACATATCAGAAAGCCATTTCTCAGAAACCTTCTTTCACGTTGTTAATTGAGGATATTTCCTTTATCAGCGTAGGTCTCAATGCGATTCAAAGTATCCCTTCTCAGATTCCCCAAAGACAGTGGTAATAGACTGCTCCATGAAACGAAAGCGTAACTCTGTGAGATGAATTCACACATCATAAGACAGTTTCTCAGAAAGCATCTTCTAGTGTTTATCTGAGGTTATTTCCCTTGCCACCATAAGCTTCATTGCTCTTAGAAATATCCCATTGCAGATTTCAAGAAAACATTGCTAGCAAACTGATCAATGAAAAGAAAAGTGCAACTCTGTGAGTTGCATTCACACGTCACAAAGCAGTTTCTCAGAATGCTTCTTTCCAGTTTTTATCTGTGGATATTTCCTTTTTCACCATAGGCCTCAAAGCACTCCCAAATATCACTTTGCAGATTCCACAAAAACAGTGTCAGTAAACTGTTACAAGAAGGGAAAAAGAATCTCTGTGTGATGAATTCACACATCAGAAAGCAATTTCTCAGAAAGCTCCTTTCAAGTTATTATCTGAGGATACATCCTTTTCCACCATAGGCCTCAATGTGCTCCCAAATATCACTTTGCAGATTCCACGAAAACAGTGTTAGTAAACTGTTACAAGAAGGGAAAAAGAATCTCTGTGTGATGAATTCACACATCAGAAAGCAATTTCTCAGAAAGCTCCTTTCAAGTTATTATCTGAGGATACATCCTTTTCCACCATAGGCCTCAATGTGCTCCCAAATATCACTTTGCAGATTCCACGAAAACAGTGTTAGCAAACTGCTTCATGAAGACTAAGTTGTAACTCTGTGAGATGAATTCACATATCACAAAGAAGTTTCTCGGAAAGCTTCTTTCACATTTTTATTGAGGATCTCTTCTTTGTCAGCGTAGGCTGGAATTCGGCCCAAAGTATCCCTTCTCAGATTCCCCAAAGACAGTGGTAATAGACTGCTCCATGAAACGAAAGCATAACTCTGTGAGATTAATTCACACATCACAAGGCAGTTTCTCAGAAAGTATCTTTCTAGTTTTTATCTGAGATTTTTTCCCTTGCCACCATAAGCTTCATTGCACTTAGAAATATCCCCGTGCAGATTTCAAGAAAACTGTGTTAACAAACTGATCAATGAAGAGAAAGTGTAACTCTGTGAGTTGCATTCACACATCACAATGCAGGTTCTCAGAACGCTTCTTTCCAGTTTTTACCTGCGGATATTTCCTTTTTCACCAAAGGCTCAAAGGGCTCTCAAATATCACTTTGCAGATTCCAGGAAAACAGTGTTAACACACTGCTACGGGAAGGGAAAGATGAACCTGGGTGTGATGAATTCACACATCAGAAATCAATTTGTCAGAAAACTTCTTTCAAGTTATTATCTGAGGATACTTCCTTTTTCACCATAGGCCTCAATGCACTCCCAAATATCACTATGCAGATTCCACGAGAACAGTGTTAGCAAACTGCTTCATGAAGACTAAGTTGTAACTCTGTGAGATGAATTCATATATCACAAAGAAGTTTCTCAGAAAGCTTCTTTCACGTTTTTATCTGAGGATATTTCCTTTGTCCTTATATTCTTCAAAGTGATCCGAAATATCAGTTCTCAATTTCCACATAAACAGGGCTAGCAAACGGCTCCACAAAATACAGGTGTAACTCAGTGAGTTGAATTCACACATCACAAAGCAGTTTCTCAGAAAGCTTCTTTCTAGTTTTTATCTGAGGTTATTTCCCTTGTCACCCTAAGTTTCATTGCACTAAGAAGTATCCAATTGCAGATTTCAAGGAAACTTTGCCAACAAACTGATCAATGAAGAGGAAAGTGTGTCTCTGTGAGTTGCATTCACACATCACAATGCAGTTACTCAGAATGCTTCTTTCCAGTTTTTATCTGAGGATATTTCCTTTTTTACCACAGACCTCAATGTGCCCCAAATATCACTTAGCAGATTCCACGAGAACAGTGTTAGAAAACTGCTTCATGAAGACGAAGTTGTAACTCTGTGACATGAATTCATATATCACAAAGAAATTTCTCAGAAAAGTTCTTTCACGTTTTCATCTGAGGATATTTCCTTTGTCCTTATATTCCTCAAAGCGATCAGAAATATCACTTCTCAGATTCCATAAAAACAGGGCTAGCAAACGACTCGACGAAATTCAGGTGTAAGTCAGTGAGTTGAATTCACACATCACAAAGCAGTTTCTCAAAAAGATTCTTTCTAGTTTTATCTACGGATATTTCCTTTGTCACCCTAAGCTTCATTGTGCTAAGAAGTATCCGATTGCAGATTTCAAGAAAACTGTGTTAGCAAACTGATCAATGAAGAAGAAAGTGTATCTCTGTGAGTTGCATTCACACATCACAATGCAGTTTCTCAAAACGCTTCTTTCCAGTTTTTATCTGTGGATATTTCCTTTATCACAATAGCCCTCAATGCGCTCCCAATATCACTTTAGAGATTAAATGAGAACAGTGTTAGCAAAAGCCTTCATGAAGAGAAAGTGTAACTCTGTGAGACGAATTCACACATCACAAAGAAGTTTCTCAGAAAGCTTCTTTCTCATTTTTATCTGAGGATATTTTCTTTGGCTGTATAGTCTTCAAAGCGATACGAAACATCAGTTCTCAGATTCTACAAAAACAGGCCTAGCAAATGTCTCTATGAAATACAGGTGTAATTCAGTGAGTTGAATTCACACATCACAAAGCAGTTTCTCAGAAATCTTGTTTCTTGTTTTTATCTGAGGATGTTTCCTTTGTCACCGTAAGCTTCATTGCGCTAAGAAGTATCCGATTGCGGATTTCAAGGCAACTGTGTTAGCAAACTGATCAATGGAGAGGAAAGTGTATCTCTGTGAGTTTCATTCACACATCACAATGTAGTTTCTCAGTATGATTGTTTCCAGTTTTTATCTGTGGATATTTCTTTTTTCACCATAGCCCTCCATGTGCTCCCAAATATCACTTTGCAGATTCCATGAGAACAGTGTTAGAAAACTGCTTCATGAAGACTAATTTGTAACTCTGAGAGATGAATTCATATATCACAAAGAAGTTTCACAGAAAGTTTCTCTATCGTTTTTATCTGAGGATATTTCGTTTTGTCCTTATGTTCTTCAAAGCGATCCCAAATATCATTTCTCAGATTCCACAAAGACAGGGCTACCAAACGGCTCCACGAAATACAGGTGTAACTCAGTGTGTTGAATTCACACATCACGAAGCAGTTTCTCAGAAAGCTTCTTTCAATTTTTTATCTGAGGATATTTCCTTTTTCACCATAGGCCTCTATGCGCTCCTAATATCACTTTACAGATTCCACGAAAATAGTGTTAGCAAACTGCTAAGAGAAGGGAAAGGAGAAGCTCTGTGTGATGATATCACACAACCGAAAGCAAGTTGTTAGAAAGCCTTTTTCTAGTTATTATCTGTGGATATTTCCTTTATCACCGTAGGTCTCAATGTGCTCCCAATATCACTTTACAGATTACACGAGAACAGTGTTAGAAAAAAGGCCTCATGAAGAGAAAGGTGTATCTCTGTGAGATGAATTCACACATCACAAACAATTTTTTCAGAAAGCTTCTTTCTAGTTTTATCTCAGGATATTTCCTTTGGCCGTACAGTTTCAAAGAGATACGAAATATCAGTTCTCACATTCCACAAAAACAGGGCTAGCAAACGGCTCTACAAAATACAGGTGTAATTCTGCCAGTTGAATTCACACATCCCAAAGCAGTTTCTCAGAAAGCTTCTTTCTAGTTTTTCTCTGAGGATATTTCCTTTGTCACCCTAAGCTTCATTACTTTAAGAAGTATCCGATTGCAGATTTCAAGAAAACTGTGTTAGCTAACTGATCAATGAAAAGTGTAACTCTCTGAGTTGCATTAACACGTCACAATGCAGTTTCTCAGAAGGCTTCTTTCCAGTTTTTATCTGAGGATATTTCCCTTGTCACCCTAAGCTTCATTGCACTAAGAAGTATCCGATTGCAGATTTCAAAGAAACTGTTCTAGCAAACTGATCAATGAATAGGAAAGTGTATCACTGTGTGTTGCATTCACACATTACAATGCAGTTTCTCAGAACGCTTCTTTCCAGTTTTTATCTGTGGATATTTCCTTTTTCACCATAGCCCTCAATGCACACCCAAATATCACTTTACAGATTCCACGACAACAGTGTTAGCAAACTGCTACAAGAAGGAAAAGGTGAATTTCTGTGTGATGAATTCACATATCAGAAAATAACCTCTCAGAAAGCTTCTATCTAGTTATTATCTGAAGGTACTTCCTTTTTCACCATAGGCCTCAAAACGCTCCCAAATATCACTTTGCAGATTCCACGAGAACAGTGTTAGGAAATGGCTTCATGTAGAGAAAGATGTAACTCTGAGAGATGATTTCACACGTCAAAAAGAAGTTTATCAGAAATCTTCTTTCCAGTTTTTATCTGAGGATATTGCTTTTTTCCTTATATGCTTCAAAGCGATCTGATATATCAGTTCTCAGATTCCACAAAAACAAGACTAGCAAACGGCTCCACGTAATACAGGTGTAACTCAGTGAGTTGAATTCACATATCACAATCAGTTTCTCAGCAACTTTCCTTCTTATTTTTATCTGAGGATATTTCCTTTGTTACCGTACGCTTCATTGCACTAAGAAGTATCCGATTGCAGATTTCAAGAAAACTGTGTTAGCAATTTGATCAATGAGGAGGAAACTGTATCTCTGTGAGTTGCATTCACACATCACAATGTAGTTTCTCAGAACGCTTCTTTCCAGTTTTTACTGTGGATATTTCCTTTTTCACCATAGCCCTCAATGCACTCCCAAATATCACTTTACAGATTCCACGACAACAGTGTTAGAAAACTGCTACAAGAAGGGAAAGGTGAATCTCTGTGTGATGAATTCTCACATCAGAAAGCAAGTTCTCAGAAAGCTTCTTTCTGGTTATTATCTGAGGATACTTCCTTTTTCACTATAGGCCTCAATGCGCTCCCAAATACCACCTTGCAGATTCCATGAGAACAGCGTTAGCAAACTGCTTCATGAAGACTATGTTGTAACTCTGTTAGTTGAATTGACATATCACAAAGGAGTTTCTCAGAAAGCTTCTTTCACGTTTTTATCTCAGGATAATTTTTCTTGTCCTTATACTCTTCAAAGTGATCCGATATATCAGTTCTCAGATTCCAAAAAAATAAGACTAGCAAACGGCTGCAAAAAATACAGGTGTAACTCAGTGAGTTGAATTCACACATCAAAAAGCAGTTTCTCACAAAGTCTCTTTCTAGTTTTTATCTTAGGATATTTCCTTTGTCACCATAAGCTTCATTACACTAAGAAGTATCCGATTGCAGATTTCAAGAAAACAGTGTTAGCCAACTGAAAAATGAAAAGAAAAATGTAGCTCTGTGAGTTGCATTCACTAGTCACAGTACAGTTTCTCAGAAGGCTTCTTTAAAGTTTTTATTAGAAGATATTTCTTTTTTCACCCTAGACCTCAACGTGCTCCCAAATATCAATTTGCAGATTCCACGAGAACAGGGTTAGAAAACTGCTTCATGAAGACTAAGTCGTAACTCTGTGGGATGAATTCACACGTCACAACGAAGTTTCTCAGAAATCTTCTTTCTCGTTTCTATCTGAGGATATTTCCTTTGGCCGTATAGTCTTCAAAGCGATCCGAAATATCAGTTCTCAGATTCCAGAAAAACAGGGCTAGCAAACGGCTCCACGAAATGCAGGTGTAACTCAGTGAGTTGAATTCACACATCACAAAGCTGTTTCTCAGAAACCTTTTTTCTTGTTTTTATATGAAGATATTTCCTTTGTCACCCTAAGTTTCATTGCACTAAGAAGTAAACGATTGCAGACTTCAAGAAAACTGTGTTAGCAAACTGACCAATGAAGAGAAAAGTGTATCCCTGTGAGTTGCATTCACACATCACAATGTAGTTTCTCATAATGCTTCTTTCCAGTTTTTATCTATTTATATTACTTTTTTCACCATAGGCCTCAATGCTCTCCCAAATATCACTTTACAGATTCCACAAAAACAGTGTTAGCAAACTGCTACAAGAAGGGAAAGGTGAATCTCTGTGTGATGAATTCACACATCAGAAAGCAAGTTCTCAGAAAGCTTCTTTCTAGTTATTATCCGAAGATACTTCCTTTTTCACCATAGGCCTCAAGGTGCTCCCAAATATCACTTTGCAGATTCCACGAGAACAGTGTTAGCAAACTGCTTCATGACGACTAAGTTGTAACTCTGTGGGATGAATTCACACGTCACAACGAAGTTTCTCAGAGATCTTCTTTCTTGTTTTTATCTGAGGATATTTCCTTTGGCCATATAGTCTTCAAAGCAATCCAAAATATCAGTTCTCACATTCCACAAAAACAGGGCTAGCAAACGGCTCCACGAAATACAGCAGTAATTCAGTGAGTTGAATTCACACATCACAAAGCAGTTTCTCAGAAAGCTTCTTTCTGGTTTTTCTCTGAGGATATTTCCTTTGTCCCCATAAGCTTCATTTCGCTAAGAAGTGTCCGATTGCAGATTTCAAGAAAACAGTTTTAGCAAACTGATCAATGAAAAGGATAGTGTAACTCTCTGAGTTGCATTCACTCATCATAGTGCAGTTTCTCAGAAGGCTTCTTTCCAGTTTTTATCTGAGGATATTTCTTTTTTCACCATAGATCTCAATGCGCTAACAAATATCACTTTACAGATTCCATGAAAACAGTGTTTGCAAACTGTTTCATGAAGATTAAGTTGTAACACTGTGAGATGAATTCATATATCACAAAGAAATTTCTCAGAACGGTTCTTTCCAGTTTTTACCTCTGGATATTTCCTTTTTCACGATAGGCCTCAATACGCTTCCAAATATCACTTTCCAGATTCCACGAAAACAGTGTTAGCAAACTCTTAACTGAAGTTAAAGGAGAATCTCTGTGTGGTGAATTCAAACATCAGAAAGCAAGATCTCAGAAAGCTTCCTTCTAGTTATTATCTGAGGGTACTTCCCTTTTCACCATAGGCCTCAATGCGCTCCCAAATATCACTTTGCAGATTCCACGAGAACAGTATTTGCAAAAGGCTTCATGAAGAGAAAGTTGTAACTCTGTGAGACGCATTCATACGTCACAACGAAATTTGTCAGAAATGTTTTTCTCGTTTTTATCTGAGGATATTTCCCTTGGCCATAAAGTCTTCAAAGCGATCCGAAATGTCAGTTCTCAGATTCCAGAAAAAGAGGGCTAGCAAACAGCTCCACGAAATACAGGTGTAACTCAGTGAGTTGAATTCACACACCACAAAGCAGTTTCTCAGAAATCTTTTTTCATGTTTTTATCTGAGGATATTTCCTTTCTCACCATAAGATTCATTATGCTTAGAAGTATCCGATGGCAGATTTCAAGAACACTGTGTTAACAAACTGATCAATGAAGAGAAAAGTGTATCTCTGTGAGTTGCATTCACACATCACAATGTAGTTTCTCAGAACGCTTTTTTCCAGTTTTTATCTGCGGATATTAGTTTTTTCACCATAGGCCTCAATGTGCTCCCAAATATCGCTTTACAGATTCCACGAAGGCAGTGTTAGCAAACTGCTACAAGAACGGAAAGGTGAATCTCTGTGTGATGAATTCACACATCAGAAAGCAAGTTCTCAGAAAGCTTCTTCCTACTTATTATCTGAGGCTACTTCCTTTTTCACCATAGGCCCCAATGCACTCCCAAATATCACTGTGCAAATTCCACGAGAACAGTGTTAGCAAACGGCTTCGTGAAGACTAATTTGTAACTCTGTGAGATGAATTGACATATCACAAAGAAGTTTCTCAGAAAGTTTCCTTCACGTTTTTATCTGAGGACTTTTTTTTTGTCCTTAAACTCTTCAAAGCGATCCGTTATATCAGTTCCCAGATTCCACAAAAACAAGACTAGCAAACGGCTCCAAGAAATACAGGTGTAACTCAGTGAATTGAATTCACACATCCGAAGCAGTTGTCAGAAATCTTCTTTCTAGTTTTTATCTGAGGATATTTCCTTTATCACCGTAAGCTTCATTACGCTAAGAAGTGTCTGATTGCAGATTTCAAGAAACAGTGTTAGCAAACTGATCAATGAAAAGAATAGTGTAACTCTCAGAGTTGCATTAACTCATCACAGTGCAGTTTCTGAGAAGTCTACTTTCTAGTTTTTATCTAAGGATATTTCTTTTTTCACCCTAGACCTCAATACGCTTCCAAATATCACCTTGCAGATTCCACGAGAACAGTGTTAGCAAACTGCCTCATGAAGACTAAGTTGTAACTCTGTGAGATGAATTCATATGCCTCAAAGAAGTTTCTCAGAACGCTTTTTTCTCCTTTTTATCTGAGGATGTTTCCTTTGTCCTTATATTCTTCAAAGTGATCAGAAATATCAGTTCTCAGATTCCACAAAAAAAGGGCTAGCAAACGGCTCCATGAAATGCAGGTGTAACTCAGTGAGTTGAATTCACACATCAAAAAGCAGTTTCTCAGACAGTTTCTTTCTAGTTTTTATCTGAGGATATTTCCTTTGTCACCCTAAGCTTCATTGCACTAAGAAGTATCCGATTGCAGATTTCAAGAACACTGTGTTAGCAAACTGATCAATGACGAGAAAAGTGTATCTCTGTGATTTGCATTCACACATCACAATGCAGTTATTCAGAACGCTTCTTTCCAGTTTTTATCTGAGGATATTTCCTTTTTCACCATAGCCCTCAAAGCGCTCCCAAATATCACTTTGCAGATTCCACAAGAACACTCTTAGCAAATGGCTTCATGAAGAGTAAGATGTAACTCTGTGAGATGAATTCACACGTCACAACGAAGTTTCTCAGAAATCTTCCTTCTCATTTTTATCTGAGGATATTTCCTTTGGCCGCATAGTCTAAAAGAGATCCGAAATATCCGTTCTCAGATTCCACCTTAACAGGGCTAGCGAATGGCTCCACGAAATACAGGTGTAACTCAGTGAGTTGAATTCACACATCACAAAGCAGTTTCTCAAAAACCTTTCTTTTTTGAGCTGAGGATATTTGTGGTCTCAAAGCGCCACCGTGTGTCTCATTGCAGATTCTGCGAAAACACTGTTAGCAAGCTTCTCAATGAAAACAATGATGTAACTCTGTGAGCTGAATTCACCTACAAAAAAGCAGTTTCTGAGAAGACTTCTCTGCCCTTTTTGTCTGAGGATATTTCATTATTCACCATGGGATTCAACGAAATCCAAGGCATCACTTCTGAGATTCCACAAAATCAGTGCTAACAAACTCCTCCATGAAACAGTGGTGTAACACTGTGAAAGGAATTGACACACCACAAGCAGTTCCTCAGAAAGCTTCAATTCGGTTTTTCTCTGAGGATATTTCGCTTGTCCTTATACTCTTCAACCCCATCCGAAATATCAGTTCTCAGATTCCACAAAAACAGGGCTAGCTAAAGGCTCCACGAAATACAGGTGTAACTCAGTGAGTTGAATTCACACATCACAAAGCAGTTTCTCGGAAAGCTTCCTGCTAGTTTATATCTGAGGATATTTCCTTTGTCACTGTAAGCTTCATAGCGCAAAGAAGTTTCCGATTGCAGATTTCAAGAAAACTGTGTTAGCAAACTGATCAATGAAGAGGAAACTGTATCTCTGTGGGTTGCATTCACACATCACAATGTAGTTTCTCAGAACGCTTCTTTCCAGTTTTTATCTCTGGATATTTCCTTTTTCATCATAGGCCTCAATGCGCTCCCAAATATCACTTTGCCGATTCCACAAGAACAGTGTTAGCAAACTGCTACCAGAAGGGAAAGGTGAATCTCTGTGTGATGAATTCACACATCAGAAAGCAAGTTCTCAGAAAGCTTCTTTCTCGTTATTATCTGAGGATATTTCCTTTTTCATCATAGGCCTCAAGGCACTCCCAAATATCAATTTGCGGATTCCACAAGAAGAGTGTTAGCAAACTGCTTCATGAAGACAAAGTTGTAACTCTGTGAGATGAATTCATATATCACAAAGAAGTTTCTCAGAAAGCTTCTTTCTAGTTTTTGTCTGGGGATATTTCCTTTGTCCTTATATTCTTCAAAGCGATCCAAAATATCATTTCTCAGATCCCACAAATACAGAGCTAGCAAACGGCTCCACGAAATACAGTGAGTTGAATTCACACGTCTCAAATCAGTTTCCCTGAAAGCTTTTTTCTAGTTTTTATCTGAGGATATTTCCTTTGTCACCATGAGCTTCATTACATTGAGAAGTGACTGGTTGCAGATTTCAAGAAAACTGTGTTAACAAACTGATCAATGAAGAGGAACGTGTATCTCTGTGAGTTGCATTCACATGTCACAATGCAGTTTCTGAGAACGGTTCTGTCCAGTTTTATCTGTGGATATTTCCTTTTTCACCAGAGCCCCCAATGCACTCTCAAATATCACTTTGCAGATTCCACGAGAACAGTGTTAGCAAACTACTTCATGAAGACTAAGTTGTAACTCTGGGAGATGAAATCATATATTACAAAGAAGTTTCTCGGAAAGCTTCTTTCACATTTTTATCTGAGGATATTTCCTTTGTCCTTTTATTCTTCAAAGCGATCAGAAATAATACTTCTCAGATTCCACAAAAACAGGGCTAGCAAACGGCACCACGAAATACAGGTGTAACTTAGTGAGTTGAATTCACACATCATAAAGCAGATTCTCAGAAAGCTTCTTTCTAGTTTTTATCTTGGAACATTTCCTTTGTCACCATGAGCTTCATTGTGCTAAGAACTATCCGACTGCAAATTTCAAGAACACTGTGTTAACAAACTGATCAATGAAGAGAAAAGTATATCTCTGTGAGCTGCATTCACACATCACAATGTAGTTTCTCAGAACGCTTTTTTCCAGTTTTTATCTGCGGATATTAGTTTTTTCACCATAGGCCTCAATGTGCTCCCAAATATCGCTTTACAGATTCCACGAAGGCAGTGTTAGCAAACTGCTACAAGAACGGAAAGGTGAATCTCTGTGTGATGAATTCACACATCAGAAAGCAAGTTCTCAGAAAGCTTCTTCCTACTTATTATCTGAGGCTACTTCCTTTTTCACCATAGGCCCCAATGCACTCCCAAATATCACTGTGCAAATTCCACGAGAACAGTGTTAGCAAACTGCTTCGTGAAGACTAATTTGTAACTCTGTGAGATGAATTGACATATCACAAAGAAGTTTCTCAGAAAGTTTCCTTCACGTTTTTATCTGAGGACTTTTTTTTTGTCCTTAAACTCTTCAAAGCGATCCGTTATATCAGTTCCCAGATTCCACAAAAACAAGACTAGCAAACGGCTCCAAGAAATACAGGTGTAACTCAGTGAATTGAATTCACACATCCGAAGCAGTTGTCAGAAATCTTCTTTCTAGTTTTTATCTGAGGATATTTCCTTTATCACCATAAGCTTCATTACACTAAGAAGTGTCTGATTGCAGATTTCAAGAAACAGTGTTAGCAAACTGATCAATGAAAAGAATAGTGTAACTCTCAGAGTTGCATTTACTCATCACAGTGCAGTTTCTGAGAAGTCTACTTTCTAGTTTTTATCTAAGGATATTTCTTTTTTCACCCTAGACCTCAATACGCTTCCAAATATCACCTTGCAGATTCCACGAGAACAGTGTTAGCAAACTGCCTCATGAAGACTAAGTTGTAACTCTGTGAGATGAATTCATATGCCTCAAAGAAGTTTCTCAGAACGCTTTTTTCTCCTTTTTATCTGAGGATGTTTCCTTTGTCCTTATATTCTTCAAAGTGATCAGAAATATCAGTTCTCAGATTCCACAAAAAAAGGGCTAGCAAACGGCTCCATGAAATGCAGGTGTAACTCAGTGAGTTGAATTCACACATCAAAAAGCAGTTTCTCAGACAGTTTCTTTCTAGTTTTTATCTGAGGATATTTCCTTTGTCACCCTAAGCTTCATTGCACTAAGAAGTATCCGATTGCAGATTTCAAGAACACTGTGTTAGCAAACTGATCAATGACGAGAAAAGTGTATCTCTGTGATTTGCATTCACACATCACAATGCAGTTATTCAGAACGCTTCTTTCCAGTTTTTATCTGAGGATATTTCCTTTTTCACCATAGCCCTCAAAGCGCTCCCAAATATCACTTTGCAGATTCCACAAGAACACTCTTAGCAAATGGCTTCATGAAGAGTAAGATGTAACTCTGTGAGATGAATTCACACGTCACAACGAAGTTTCTCAGAAATCTTCCTTCTCATTTTTATCTGAGGATATTTCCTTTGGCCGCATAGTCTAAAAGAGATCCGAAATATCCGTTCTCAGATTCCACCTTAACAGGGCTAGCGAATGGCTCCACGAAATACAGGTGTAACTCAGTGAGTTGAATTCACACATCACAAAGCAGTTTCTCAAAAACCTTTCTTTTTTGAGCTGAGGATATTTGTGGTCTCAAAGCGCCACCGTGTGTCTCATTGCAGATTCTGCGAAAACACTGTTAGCAAGCTTCTCAATGAAAACAATGATGTAACTCTGTGAGCTGAATTCACCTACAAAAAAGCAGTTTCTGAGAAGACTTCTCTGCCCTTTTTGTCTGAGGATATTTCATTATTCACCATGGGATTCAACGAAATCCAAGGCATCACTTCTGAGATTCCACAAAATCAGTGCTAACAAACTCCTCCATGAAACAGTGGTGTAACACTGTGAAAGGAATTGACACACCACAAGCAGTTCCTCAGAAAGCTTCAATTCGGTTTTTCTCTGAGGATATTTCGCTTGTCCTTATACTCTTCAACCCCATCCGAAATATCAGTTCTCAGATTCCACAAAAACAGGGCTAGCTAAAGGCTCCACGAAATACAGGTGTAACTCAGTGAGTTGAATTCACACATCACAAAGCAGTTTCTCGGAAAGCTTCCTGCTAGTTTATATCTGAGGATATTTCCTTTGTCACTGTAAGCTTCATAGCGCAAAGAAGTTTCCGATTGCAGATTTCAAGAAAACTGTGTTAGCAAACTGATCAATGAAGAGGAAACTGTATCTCTGTGGGTTGCATTCACACATCACAATGTAGTTTCTCAGAACGCTTCTTTCCAGTTTTTATCTCTGGATATTTCCTTTTTCATCATAGGCCTCAATGCGCTCCCAAATATCACTTTGCCGATTCCACAAGAACAGTGTTAGCAAACTGCTACCAGAAGGGAAAGGTGAATCTCTGTGTGATGAATTCACACATCAGAAAGCAAGTTCTCAGAAAGCTTCTTTCTCGTTATTATCTGAGGATATTTCCTTTTTCATCATAGGCCTCAAGGCACTCCCAAATATCAATTTGCGGATTCCACAAGAAGAGTGTTAGCAAACTGCTTCATGAAGACAAAGTTGTAACTCTGTGAGATGAATTCATATATCACAAAGAAGTTTCTCAGAAAGCTTCTTTCTAGTTTTTGTCTGGGGATATTTCCTTTGTCCTTATATTCTTCAAAGCGATCCAAAATATCATTTCTCAGATCCCACAAATACAGAGCTAGCAAACGGCTCCACGAAATACAGTGAGTTGAATTCACACGTCTCAAATCAGTTTCCCTGAAAGCTTTTTTCTAGTTTTTATCTGAGGATATTTCCTTTGTCACCATGAGCTTCATTACATTGAGAAGTGACTGGTTGCAGATTTCAAGAAAACTGTGTTAACAAACTGATCAATGAAGAGGAACGTGTATCTCTGTGAGTTGCATTCACATGTCACAATGCAGTTTCTGAGAACGGTTCTGTCCAGTTTTATCTGTGGATATTTCCTTTTTCACCAGAGCCCCCAATGCACTCTCAAATATCACTTTGCAGATTCCACGAGAACAGTGTTAGCAAACTACTTCATGAAGACTAAGTTGTAACTCTGGGAGATGAAATCATATATTACAAAGAAGTTTCTCGGAAAGCTTCTTTCACATTTTTATCTGAGGATATTTCCTTTGTCCTTTTATTCTTCAAAGCGATCAGAAATAATACTTCTCAGATTCCACAAAAACAGGGCTAGCAAACGGCACCACGAAATACAGGTGTAACTTAGTGAGTTGAATTCACACATCATAAAGCAGATTCTCAGAAAGCTTCTTTCTAGTTTTTATCTTGGAACATTTCCTTTGTCACCATGAGCTTCATTGTGCTAAGAACTATCCGACTGCAAATTTCAAGAACACTGTGTTAACAAACTGATCAATGAAGAGAAAAGTATATCTCTGTGAGTTGCATTCACACATCACAATGTAGTTTCTCAGAACGCTTTTTTCCAGTTTTTATCTGCGGATATTAGTTTTTTCACCATAGGCCTCAATGTGCTCCCAAATATCGCTTTACAGATTCCACGAAGGCAGTGTTAGCAAACTGCTACAAGAACGGAAAGGTGAATCTCTGTGTGATGAATTCACACATCAGAAAGCAAGTTCTCAGAAAGCTTCTTCCTACTTATTATCTGAGGCTACTTCCTTTTTCACCATAGGCCCCAATGCACTCCCAAATATCACTGTGCAAATTCCACGAGAACAGTGTTAGCAAACGGCTTCGTGAAGACTAATTTGTAACTCTGTGAGATGAATTGACATATCACAAAGAAGTTTCTCAGAAAGTTTCCTTCACGTTTTTATCTGAGGACTTTTTTTTTGTCCTTAAACTCTTCAAAGCGATCCGTTATATCAGTTCCCAGATTCCACAAAAACAAGACTAGCAAACGGCTCCAAGAAATACAGGTGTAACTCAGTGAATTGAATTCACACATCCGAAGCAGTTGTCAGAAATCTTCTTTCTAGTTTTTATCTGAGGATATTTCCTTTATCACCGTAAGCTTCATTACGCTAAGAAGTGTCTGATTGCAGATTTCAAGAAACAGTGTTAGCAAACTGATCAATGAAAAGAATAGTGTAACTCTCAGAGTTGCATTTACTCATCACAGTGCAGTTTCTGAGAAGTCTACTTTCTAGTTTTTATCTAAGGATATTTCTTTTTTCACCCTAGACCTCAATACGCTTCCAAATATCACCTTGCAGATTCCACGAGAACAGTGTTAGCAAACTGCCTCATGAAGACTAAGTTGTAACTCTGTGAGATGAATTCATATGCCTCAAAGAAGTTTCTCAGAACGCTTTTTTCTCCTTTTTATCTGAGGATGTTTCCTTTGTCCTTATATTCTTCAAAGTGATCAGAAATATCAGTTCTCAGATTCCACAAAAAAAGGGCTAGCAAACGGCTCCATGAAATGCAGGTGTAACTCAGTGAGTTGAATTCACACATCAAAAAGCAGTTTCTCAGACAGTTTCTTTCTAGTTTTTATCTGAGGATATTTCCTTTGTCACCCTAAGCTTCATTGCACTAAGAAGTATCCGATTGCAGATTTCAAGAACACTGTGTTAGCAAACTGATCAATGACGAGAAAAGTGTATCTCTGTGATTTGCATTCACACATCACAATGCAGTTATTCAGAACGCTTCTTTCCAGTTTTTATCTGAGGATATTTCCTTTTTCACCATAGCCCTCAAAGCGCTCCCAAATATCACTTTGCAGATTCCACAAGAACACTCTTAGCAAATGGCTTCATGAAGAGTAAGATGTAACTCTGTGAGATGAATTCACACGTCACAACGAAGTTTCTCAGAAATCTTCCTTCTCATTTTTATCTGAGGATATTTCCTTTGGCCGCATAGTCTAAAAGAGATCCGAAATATCCGTTCTCAGATTCCACCTTAACAGGGCTAGCGAATGGCTCCACGAAATACAGGTGTAACTCAGTGAGTTGAATTCACACATCACAAAGCAGTTTCTCAAAAACCTTTCTTTTTTGAGCTGAGGATATTTGTGGTCTCAAAGCGCCACCGTGTGTCTCATTGCAGATTCTGCGAAAACACTGTTAGCAAGCTTCTCAATGAAAACAATGATGTAACTCTGTGAGCTGAATTCACCTACAAAAAAGCAGTTTCTGAGAAGACTTCTCTGCCCTTTTTGTCTGAGGATATTTCATTATTCACCATGGGATTCAACGAAATCCAAGGCATCACTTCTGAGATTCCACAAAATCAGTGCTAACAAACTCCTCCATGAAACAGTGGTGTAACACTGTGAAAGGAATTGACACACCACAAGCAGTTCCTCAGAAAGCTTCAATTCGGTTTTTCTCTGAGGATATTTCGCTTGTCCTTATACTCTTCAACCCCATCCGAAATATCAGTTCTCAGATTCCACAAAAACAGGGCTAGCTAAAGGCTCCACGAAATACAGGTGTAACTCAGTGAGTTGAATTCACACATCACAAAGCAGTTTCTCGGAAAGCTTCCTGCTAGTTTATATCTGAGGATATTTCCTTTGTCACTGTAAGCTTCATAGCGCAAAGAAGTTTCCGATTGCAGATTTCAAGAAAACTGTGTTAGCAAACTGATCAATGAAGAGGAAACTGTATCTCTGTGGGTTGCATTCACACATCACAATGTAGTTTCTCAGAACGCTTCTTTCCAGTTTTTATCTCTGGATATTTCCTTTTTCATCATAGGCCTCAATGCGCTCCCAAATATCACTTTGCCGATTCCACAAGAACAGTGTTAGCAAACTGCTACCAGAAGGGAAAGGTGAATCTCTGTGTGATGAATTCACACATCAGAAAGCAAGTTCTCAGAAAGCTTCTTTCTCGTTATTATCTGAGGATATTTCCTTTTTCATCATAGGCCTCAAGGCACTCCCAAATATCAATTTGCGGATTCCACAAGAAGAGTGTTAGCAAACTGCTTCATGAAGACAAAGTTGTAACTCTGTGAGATGAATTCATATATCACAAAGAAGTTTCTCAGAAAGCTTCTTTCTAGTTTTTGTCTGGGGATATTTCCTTTGTCCTTATATTCTTCAAAGCGATCCAAAATATCATTTCTCAGATCCCACAAATACAGAGCTAGCAAACGGCTCCACGAAATACAGTGAGTTGAATTCACACGTCTCAAATCAGTTTCCCTGAAAGCTTTTTTCTAGTTTTTATCTGAGGATATTTCCTTTGTCACCATGAGCTTCATTACATTGAGAAGTGACTGGTTGCAGATTTCAAGAAAACTGTGTTAACAAACTGATCAATGAAGAGGAACGTGTATCTCTGTGAGTTGCATTCACATGTCACAATGCAGTTTCTGAGAACGGTTCTGTCCAGTTTTATCTGTGGATATTTCCTTTTTCACCAGAGCCCCCAATGCACTCTCAAATATCACTTTGCAGATTCCACGAGAACAGTGTTAGCAAACTACTTCATGAAGACTAAGTTGTAACTCTGGGAGATGAAATCATATATTACAAAGAAGTTTCTCGGAAAGCTTCTTTCACATTTTTATCTGAGGATATTTCCTTTGTCCTTTTATTCTTCAAAGCGATCAGAAATAATACTTCTCAGATTCCACAAAAACAGGGCTAGCAAACGGCACCACGAAATACAGGTGTAACTTAGTGAGTTGAATTCACACATCATAAAGCAGATTCTCAGAAAGCTTCTTTCTAGTTTTTATCTTGGAACATTTCCTTTGTCACCATGAGCTTCATTGTGCTAAGAACTATCCGACTGCAAATTTCAAGAACACTGTGTTAACAAACTGATCAATGAAGAGAAAAGTATATCTCTGTGAGTTGCATTCACACATAACAAAGTAGTTTCTCAGAACGCTGTTTTCCAGTTTTTTTCTGTGGATATTTCTTTTTTCACCATTGGCCTCAATGCGCTCCCAAATATCACTTTACAGATTCCATGAAAAGAGTGTTAGCAAAGTGCTACAAGAAGAGAAAGGTGAATCTCTGTGTGATGAATTCACACATCAGAAAGCAAGTTCTCAGAAAGCTGCTTTCTAGTTATTATCTGAGGATACTTCCTTTTTCACCATAGGCCTCAAAGCGCTCCAAATATCAATTTGCGGATTCCCCGAGAACAGCGTTAGCAAACTGCCTCATGAAGACTAAGCTGTAACTCTGGGAGATGAATTCATATATCACAAAGAAGTTTCTCAGAAAGCTTCTTTCACGTTTTTATCTGAGGATATTTCCTTTGTCCTTATATTCTTCAAAGTGATCCGAAATATCAGTTCTCAGATTCCACAAAAAAAGGACTAGCAAACGGCTCCATGAAATACAGCAGTAACTCAGTGAGTTGAATTCACACATCACAAAGCAGTTTCTCAGAAAGCTTCTATATAGTTTTTGTCTGAGAATATTTCCTTCGTCACCGTAAGCTTCATTGTGCTAAGATGTATCCGAGTGCAGATTTCAATAAAACTGTGTTAGCAAACTGATCAATGAAGAGGAAAGTGTATCTCTGTTAGTTCCATTCACACATCACAATGCAGTTTCTCAGAACGCTTCTTTAAAGTTTTTATCTGTGGATATTTTCTTTCTCACCTTAGGCCTCACTGCGCTCTCAAATATCACTTTACAGATTCCACGAAAACAGTGTTAGCAAACAGCTAAGAGAAGGGAAAGTAGTATCTCTGTGTCATGAATTCACACATCCGAAGGCAAGTTCTCAGAAAGCTTCTTTCTAGTTATTATCTGAGGATATTTCCTTTTTCACCATTGGCCTCAATGCGCTCCCAAATATCACTTTGCAGATTCCACGAGAACATAGTTAGAAAACCGCTTCATGAAGAGAAAGATGTAACTCTGTGAGGTGAATTCACACGTCACTACGATGTTTTTCAGAAATTTTCTTTCTCGTTTTTATCTGAGGATATTTCCTATGGCCTATAGTCTTCAAAGCGATCCGTTTTCAGATTCCACAAAAACAGGGCTAGGAAAATTCTCCACGAAATACAGGTGTAACTGCGTCAGTAGAAATCACACCTCACAAAGCAGTTTCTCAGAAAGCTTCTCTGTTTTTTTGAACTGAGGATATTTGTGGTCTCAACGCGCCCCCATGTGTCTTATTGCAAATTCTGCGAAAACACTCTTAGCAAGCTTCTCACTGAAAACAATAATGTAAATCTGTGAGCTGATTTCACAACAAATCAAGTTCTGAGAAGGCTTCTCTGCACTTATTGGTGAGGATATTTCATTATTCACCATTCGATTCAACGAAATCCAAGGCATCACTTCTGAGATTCCACAAAATCAGTGCTAACAAACTCCTTCATGAAAGATTAGTGTAACACTGTGAAAGGAATTCACATATCACAAAGCAGTTCCTCAGAAACCTTCATTCTGGTTTTTCTCTGAGGATATTTCCCTTGTCCTTCTACTCTTCAAACCCATCTGAACTACCAGTTCTCAGATTCCACAAAAATAGGGCTAGCTAAAGGCTCCACGAAATACAGGTGTAACTCAGTGAGTTGAATTCACACATCACAAAGCAGTTTCTCAGAAAGCTTCTTTCTAGATTTTATCTTGGGACATTTCCTCTGTCACCATAAGCTTCATTGCGCTAAGAACTTTCCGATTGCAGATTTCAAGAAAACTGTGTTAGCAAAGTGATTAATGAAAAGTCAAGTGTATCCTGTGAGTTGCATTCACAAATCGTAATGCAGTTTCTCAGAACGCTTCTTTCCACTTTTTGCCTGTGGATATTTCCTTTTTCACCACAGGACCCTATGCGCTCCCAAATATCACTTTGAAAATTCCACTAGAACAGTGTTAGCAAACTACTTCATGAAGACTAAGTTGTAACCCTGGGAGATGAATTCATATATCACAAAGAAATTTCTCAGAAAGCTTCTTTCACGTTTTTATCTGAGGATATTTCCTTTCTCCTTATATCCTACAAAGCGATCAGAAATAACACTTCTCAGATTCCACAAAAACAGGGCTAGCAAACAACTCCAAGAAATACAGGTGTAACTCAGTGAGTTGAATTCGCACATCACAAAGCAGTTTCTGAGAAAGTTTCTTTCTAGTTTTTATATTGCGACATTTCCTTTGTCACCATAAGCTTCATTGCGCTAAGAAGTATCCAAGTGCACATTTTAAGAAAACTGTGTTAGCAAACTGATCAATGAAGAGGAACGTGTATCTCTGTTAGTTGCATTCAAACATCAAAATGCAGCTTCTCAGAACGTTTCTTTCCAGTTTTTATCTATGGATAATTCCTTTGTCACCATAGGCCTCAATGCGCTCCGAAATATCACTTTTCAGATTCCACGAAAACAATGTTAGCAAACTGCTAAGAGAAGGGAAAGGAGAATCTCTGTGTGATGAATTCACACATCAGAAAGCAAGTTCTCAGAAAGCTTCCTTCTCGTTATTATCAGAGGATACTTCCTTTTTCACCATAGACCTCAAAGCGCTCCCAAATATCACTTTGCAGATTCCACGAGAACATAGTTAAAAAATTGCTTCATGAAGAGAAAGATGTAACTGTGAGATGAATTCACACGTCACAACGAGGTTTCTCAGAAACCTTTCTCGTTTTTATCTGAAGATATTTCTTTTGTCCTTATATTCTTCAAAGCGATCCGAAATATCAGTGCTCAGATTCCACAAAAAAAGAAAGGCTGGCAAAAGCTCCACGAAATACAGGTGTAACTCAGTCAGTTGAATTCACACATCACAAAGCAGTTTCCAAGAAAGCTTCTTTCTAGTTTTTGTCTCAGGATATTTCCTTTGTCACCCTAAGTTACATTGCGCTAAGAAGTATGCGATTGCAGATTTCAAGAAAACTGTGTTAGCAAACTGATCAATGAAGAGGAATGTGTATCTCTGCGAGTTGCATTCAAACATCAAAATGCAGCTTCTCAGAACGCTTCTTTAAAGTTTTTATCTATGGATAATTCCTTTGTCACCATAGGCCTCAATGCCCTCCCAAATATCACTTTACAGATTCCACGAAAAAAGTGTTAGCAAAATGTTACAAGAAGGGAAAGGTGAATCTCTGTGTGATGAATTCACACATCACAAAGTAGTTTCTCAGAAAGATTCTTTCTAGTTTTTTTCAGGGGATATTTCCTTTGTCACGCTAAGATTCATTGCCCTAAGAAGTATCCGATTGCAGATTTCAAGGAAACGCTTCTAGCAAACTGATCAAAAATAGGAAAGTGTATCTCTGTGAGTTGCATTCACACATCACAATGTAGTTTCTCAGAACGCTTCTTTCCAGTTTTTAGCTGTGGATATTTCCTTCTTCACCATAGTCTCCCAAATATCACTTTACAGATTCCACAAAAACAGTATTAGCAAACTGCTACAAGAAGAGAAAGGTGAATCTCTGTGTGATGAATTCACACATCAGAAAGCAAGTTCTCAGAAAGCATCTTTCTAGTTATTATCTGAGAATATTTCCTTTTTCACCATAGGCCTCAAAGCGCTCCCAAATATCAATTTGCAGTTTCCACGAGAACAGTGTTAGCAAACTGCCTAATGAACACTAAGCTGTAACTCTGGGAGATGAATTCACATATCATAAAGAAGTTTCTCAGAATGCTTCTTACATGTTTTTATCTGAGGATATTTCCTTTGTCCTAATATTCTTCAAATTCCACAAAAAAGGGGCTAGCAAACGGCTCCACGAAATACAGGGGTAACTCAGTGAGATGAATCCACACATCACAAAGCAGTTTCTCAGAAAACTTCATTCTAGTTTTCCTCTAAGGATATTTCCTTTGTCACCCTAAATTTCATTTCATGTCACCATAAGCGTCATTGTGTTAAGAAGTTTCTGACTGCAAATTTCAAGAAAACTGGATAAGGAAACTGATGAATTAAGAGAAAAGTATATCTCTGCGAGTTGAATTCACACATCACAATGTAGTTTCTCAGAACGCTTCTTTCCAGTTTTTATCTGTGGATATTTCCTTTTTCACCATAGGCCTCAATGTGCTCCCAAATATCACTTTACAGATTCCACGAGAACAGTGTAAGCATACTGCTTCGAGAAGGGAAACGTGAGTCTCTGTGTGATGAATTCACACATCAGAAAGCAAGTTCTCAGAAAGCTTCTTTCTAGTTATTATCTGAGGATACTTCCTTTTTCACCATAGGCCTCAAAGTGCTCTCAAATATCAATTTGCAGATTCCATGAGAACAGTGTTAGCAAACTGCCTCATGAAGACTAAGTTGTAACTCTGGGAACTAAAATCATATATCACAAAGAAGTTTCTCAGAAAGCTTCTTTCTAGATTTTTCAGAGGATATTTCCTTTTTCACCCTAAGCTTTGTTGCACAAAGAAGCATCCAGTTGCAGATTTCAAGGAAACTGTTCTAAAAAAACGGATCAATGAATAGGAGAGTGTATCACTGTGAGTTCCATTCACACGTCACAATGCAGTTTCTCAGAACGCTTCTTTCCAGTTTTACTTGTAGATATTTCCTTTTTCACCAGAGCCCCCAATGCGCTATCAAATATCACTTTGCAGATTCCGTGAGAACAGCGTTAGCAAACTGCTTCATGAAGACTAAGTTGTAACTCTGAGAGATGAATTCATATATCACAAAGAAGTTTCTCAGAAAGCTTCTTTCATGTTTTTATCTGAGGATATTTCCTTTGTCCTTATATTCTTCAAAACAATCAGAAATAACACTTCTCAGATTCCACAAAAACAAGGCTAGCAAACTGCTCCACGAAATACAGGTGTAACTCAGTGAGTTCAATTCACACATCACAAAGCAGTTTCTCAGAAAGATTCTTCGTAGTTTTTATCTTGGAACATTTCCTTTGCAGCCATAGGCTTCATTGCTCTAAGAAGTATCCAATTGCAGATTTCAAGAGAACTGTGTTAGCAAACTGATTAATGAAGGGAAAAGTGAATCTCTATGAGTTGCATTCACACATCACAATGCAGTTTCTCAGAAAGTTTCTTTCCAGTTTTTATCTGGGGATATTTCCTTTTTCACCATTGGCCTCAATGCGCTCCCAAATATCACTTTACAGATTCCACGAAAAGAGTGTTAGCAAACTGCTACAAGAAGGGAAAGGTAAATCTCTGTGTGATGAATTCACACATCAGAAAGCAAGTTCTCAGAAAGCTTCTATCTAGCCATTATCTGAGGATACTTCCTTTTTCACCATCGGCCTCAATGTGCTCCCAAATATCGATATGCAGATTCCACAAGAACAGTGTTAGCAAACTGCCTCATGAACACTAAGTTGTAACTCCGGGAGATGAATTCATACATCACAAGGAAGTTTCTCAGAAAGCTTCTTTCACGTTTTTATCTGAGGATATTTCCTTTGTCCTTTCAATCTTCAAAGCGATCTGAAATATCAGTTCTCAGATTCCACAAAAAAAAAGTCTAGCAAATGACTCCACGAAATACTGGTGTAACTCAGTGAGTTGAATCCACATATCACAAAGCAGATTTTCAGAAAGCTTCCTTTTAGTTTTTGTCTGAGGATTTTTCCTTTGTCAACCTAAGTTTCATTGCCCTAAGAAGTATCAGAATGCAGATTTCAAGAAAACTGTGTTAGCAAACTGATCAATGAAGAGAAACGTGTATCTCTGTGAGTTTCATTCACACATCACAATGCAATTTCTCAGAACGCTTCTTTCCAGTTTTTATCTGTGGATATTTCCTTTTTCACTATAGGCCTCAATGCGCTCCCAAATATCACTTTGCAGATTCCATGAGAACAATGTTAGAAAACTGCTACAAGAAGGAAAAGGTGAATATCTGTGTGATGAATTCAAACACCACAAAGTAGTTTCTCAGAAAGTTTCTTTCTAGTTTTTTTCAGAGCATATTTTCTTTGTCATGCTAAGATTCACTGGGCTAAGAATTATCCGATTGCAGATTTCAAGTAAACGGTTCTAGCAAACTGATCAATGAGTAGGAAAGTGTATCTCTGTGAGTTGTATTCACACGTCACAATGCAGTTTCTCAGAATGCGTCTTTCCGGTTTTTATTTGTGGATAATTCCTTTTTCACCAGAGCCCCCAGTGCGCTCCCAAATATCACTTTGCAGATTCCACGGGAACAATGTTAGCAAACTGCTTCATGAAGACTAAGGTATAACTCTGGGAGATGAATTCATATATCACAAGGAAGTTTCTCAGAAAACTTCTTTCACGATTTTATCTTAGGATATTTCCTTTGTCCTTATATTCTTCAAAGCGATCAGAAATAACATTTCTCAGATTCCACAAAAATAGGGCTAGCAAACGGCTTCACGAAATACAGGTGTAACTCAGGGAGTTGAATTCACACATCACAAAGCAGTTTCTCAGAAAGCTTCTTTCTATTTTTTAATCTTGGAACATTTCATTTGTTACCATAAGCTTCATAACGCTAAGAAGTATCCGACTGCAAATTTCAAGAAAACTGTGTTAGTAAACTGATTAATGAAAAGAAAAGTGTATGTTTGTGAGCTGCATTCACACATCACAATGTAGTTTCTCAGAACGCTTCTTTCCAGTTTTTATCGGTGGATATTTCCTTTTTCACCATAGGCCTCAATGCGCTCCCAAATATCACTTTTCAGATTCCACGAAAATAGTGTTAGCAAACTGCTACAAGAAGAAAAAGGTGAATCTCTGTGTGACGATTTCACACATCCGAAAGCAAGTTCTCAGAAAGCTTCTTTCTAGTTATTATCTGAGGATACTTCCTTTTTCATCATAGGCTTCAAAGCGCTCCCAAATATCATTTGGCAGATTCCACGAGAACAGTGTTAGCAAACTGCCTCATGAAGTTTAATTTGCAACTCCTGTAGATGGATTCATATATCACAAAGAAGTTTCTCAAAAAGCTTCTCTTACATTTTTATCTGAGGATATTTCCTTTGTCCATGTACTCTTCAAAGGGATCCGAAATATCAGTTCTCAGATTCCAGAAAAACAAGGCTACCAAACGACTCCAAGAAATACAGGTGTAACTCAGTGATTTGAATTCACAAATCACATAGTAGTTTCTCAGAAAGCTTCTTTCTAGTTTTTTTAAGATGATATTTCCTTTGTCACCCTAACTTTCAATGCGCTAAGAAGTATCCGATTGCAGATTTCAAGAAAACTGTGTTAGCAAACTGATCGATGAAGACGAACGTGTATTCCTGTGAGTTGCATTCACACATCACAAAGCAATTTCTCAGAACGATTCATTCCAGTTTTTATCTTGGATATTTCCTTTTTCACCATGGTACTCAATGCGCTCCCAAATATAACTTTGCAGCATCCTCGAGAAGAGTGTTAGCAACCTGCCTCATGAAGATTAGGTTTTAACTCTGAAAGATGAATTCATATATCACAAAGAAGTTTCTCAGAAAGCTTCTTTCACGTTTTTATCTGAGGGTATTTCCTTTGTCCTTATATTCTTCAAAGCGATGCAAATTATCAGTTCTCAGATTCCACAAAAAAAGGGCTAGCAAAAGGCTCCACGAAATACAGTGGTATGTCAGTGAGTTGAATTCACACATTACAAAGGAATTTCTCAGAGAGCTTCTTTCTAGTTTTTCTCTGAGGATATTTCCTTTGTCACCCTCAGTTTCATCGCAATAAGAAGTATCCGAATGCAGATTTCAAGAAAACTGTGTTAGCAAACTGATCAATGAAGACGAACATGTATCTGTGTGAGTTTCATTCACAAATCACAACGCAATTTCTCAGAACGCTTCTTTCCAGTTTTTATCTGTTGATATTTCCTTTTTTCACCATAGGCCTCAACACGCTCCCAAATATCAATTTGCAGCTTCCACGAGAACAGTGTTAGCAAACTGCTACAAGAAGGGAAAGTTGAATGTCTGTGTGATGACTTCACACATCAGAAAACAAGTTCTCAGAAAGCTTCTTTCTCGTTATTATCTGAGGATATTTCCTTTGTCACCCTAAGTTTCATTGCGTTAAGATGTATCTGAATGCAGATTTCAAGAAAACTGTGTTAGCAAACTAATCAATGAAGTTGAACGTGTATCACTGTGAGTTGCATTCACACATCAAAATGCAATTTCTCAGAACGCTTCTTTCCAGTTCTTATCTGTGGATATTTGCTTTTTCACCATCGGACTCACTGCGCTCCCAAATATCATTTTGCAGCTTCCACTAGAACAGTGTTAGCAAGCTGCCTCATGGAGACTAAGTTGTAACTCTGGGAGATGAATTCATATATCACAGAAGTTTCCCAGAAAGCTTCTTTCTAGTTTTTCTTTGGGGATATTTCCTTTGTCAACCTAAGTTTCATTGCGCTAAGAAGTATCCGATTGCAGATTTCAAGAAAACTGTGTTAGCAAACTGATCAATGAAGCAGGACGTGTATCTCTATGAGCTGCATTCACATATCACAATGCAATTTCTCAGAACGCTTCTTTCCAGTTTCTATCTGAAGATATTTCCTTTATCACCATAGGACTCAATGCGCTCCCAAATATCACTTTGCAAAATCCACGAGAACAGTGTTAGCAAACTGCTACAAGGAGGGAAAGGTGAATCTCTGTGTGATGAATTCACACATCAGAAAGCAAGTTCTCAGAAAACTTCTTTCTAGTTGTTATCTGAGGATACTTCCTTTTTCATCACAGGCCTCATACCGCTCCCAAATATCAACTTGCAGATTCCAGGAGAACATTGGTAGCAAATTGCCTCATGAAGACTAAGTTGTAACTCGGGGAGATAAATTCATATATCACAAAGAAGTTTCTCAGAAAGATTCTTTCTAGTTTTTCTCTGAGGATATTTCCTTTGTCACCCTAAATTTCATTGCGCTCAGAAGTATCCGATTGCAGATTTCAAGAAAACACTGTTAGCAAACTGATGAATGAAGAGGAACGTGTATCCATATGAGTTGCATTCACGCACCGCGATGCAATTTCTCAGAACGCTTCTTTCCAGTTTTTATCTGTGGATATTTCCTTTTTCACCATAGGCCTCAATGGACTCCCTAATATCACTTTGCAGATTCCACGAGACTTGTCTTAGAAAACTGCTACAAGAAGGGAAAGGTGAATCTCTGTGTGATGAATTCACACATCGGAAAGCAAGTTCTCAGAAAGCTTCTTTCTCGTTATATTCTGAAGATACTTCCTTTTTCATCATAGACCTCAAAGCACTCCCAAATATCAATTTGCAGATTCCACGTGAACAGTGTTAGCAAACTGCTTCATGAAGATTAAGTTGTAACTCTGGAAATGAATTCATATATCACAAAGAAATTTCTCAGAAAGCTTCTTTCACGTTTTTATCTGAGGATATGTCCTTTGTCCTTATATTCCACAAAGCGATCCGAAATATAAGTACCCAGATTCAAAAAAAAAAAAAAAAAAAAAATGGCTAGCAGACGGTTGCACGAAATACAGGGGTAACTCAGTGAGTTGAATTCACACACCACAAAGCAATTTCTCAGAAAGATTCTCTCTAGTTTTTCTCTGAATATATTTCCTTTGTCAACCTAAGTTTCATTGTGCTAAGAAGTATTGGATTGCAGATTTCAAGAAAATTTTGTTAGCAAACTGATCAATGAAAGGAACGTGTATCTCTGTGAGTTGCATTCACACATCACAATGTAAATTCTCAGAACGCTCCTTTCCAGTTATTGTCTGAGGATACTTCCTTTTTCATCGTATGCCTCAAAGCACTCCCAAATATCACTTTACAGATTCCACGAGATCACTGTTAGCGAACTGCCTCATGAAGACTAAGTTGTAACTCTCGGAAATGAATTCATATATCACAAAGAAGTTTCTCAGACAGCTTCTTTCTAGTTTGTCTCTGAGGATATTTCCTTTGTCAACCTAAGTTTCATTATGCTCAGAAGTATCCGATTGCATATTTCAAGAAAACTGTGTTAGCAAACTGATCAATGAACAGGACCGTTTATCCCTGAGAGTTGCATTCACACACCACAATGCAATTACACAGAACGCTTCTTTCCAGTTTTTATCCGTGGATATTTCCTTTTTAAGCAAAGGCCTCAATGCGCTCCCAAATATTACTTTGCAGATTCCACAAGAACAGTGCTAGCAAACTGCTACAAGAAGGGAAAGGTGAATCTCTGTATGACGAATTCACACATCAGAATGCAATTTCTCAGAAAGTTTCTTTCCAGTTATTATCTGAGGATACTTCCTTTTTCACCATAGGCCTCAAAGGGCTCCCAAATATCAATTTGCCAGTTACACGAGAACAATGTCAGCAAACTGTCTCATGAAGACTAAGTTGTAACTCTGGAAGATGAATTCATATATCAAAAAGAAGTTTCTCAGAAAGCTTCCTTCACGTTTTTATCTGAGGATATTTCCTTTGTCGTTATATTCTTCAAAGCAATCCGAAATATCATTTCTCAGATTCCACAAAAAAAGGGGTAACAAATGGCTCCATGAAATACAGCTGTAACTCAGTGAGTTGAATTCACACATCACAAAGCAGTTTCTCAGAAAGCCTCTTTCTAGATTTTCTCTGAAGATATTTCCTTTGTCACCCTAAGTTTCATCGCACTAAGAACTAACCAGTTGTAGATTTCAAGAAAACTGTGTTAGCAAACTTATCAAAGAAGAGGAAAGTGTATCCCTGTGAGTTGCATTCACACATCACAATGCAATTTCTCAGAACGCTTCTTTTTTCAGTTTTTATCTTCGGATATTTCCTTTTTCACCATAGGCCTCAATGGACTCCCTAATATCACTTTGCAGATTCCACGAGAACCGTCTTAGAAAACTGCTACAAGAAGGGAAATGTGAATCTCTGTGTGATGAATTCACACATCAGAAAGCAAGTTCTCAGAAAGCTCCTTTCTAGTTATTATCTGAGGATACTTCCTTTTTCACCACAGGCCTCAAAGCGCTCCCAAATGTCACTTTGCAGATTCCACAAAAACAGTGTTAGAAAACTGCCTCATGAACACTAAGTTGTAACTCTGGGAGATGAATTCATATACTACAAAGAAGTTTCTCAGAAAGCTTCTTTCACGTTTTTATCTGAAGATATTTCCTTTGTCCTTATATTCCTCAAAGCGATCCGAAATATCAGTTCTCAGATTCCACAAAAAAACGGTTAGCAAATGGAACGAGGAAATACAGGGGAAACTCAATGAGTTTATTCCACGCATCAGAAAGCAGTTTCTCAGAAAGTTTCTTTCTCGTTTTTCTCTGAGGATATTTCCTTTGTCACCCTAAGTCTCATTGCTCTAAGAAGTATCCGATTGCAGATTTCAAGAAAATTTTGTTAGGAAGCTGATCAATGAAGAGGAACGTGTATCTTTGTGAGCTGCATTCACACATCAGAATGCAATTTCTCAGAACGTGCCTTTCCAGTTTTTATCTGTGGATATTTCCTTTTTCACCATACGCCCCAATGCGCTCCCAAATATCAGTTTGCATGTTCCACGACAACAGGGATAGCAAACTGTAATAAGAAGGGCAAGGTGAATCTCTGTGTGATGAATTCACACATCAGAAAGCAAGTTCTCAGAAAGTTTCTTTCTCGTTCTTAACTGAGGATATTTCCTTTGTCACCCTAAGTTTCATTGTGCTAAGAAGTTTCCGAGTGCAGATTTCAAGAAAACTGTGTTAGCAAACTGATCTATGAAGACGAACTTGTATCTTTGTGAGTTGCATTCATACATCACAATGCAATTTCTCAGAATGCTTCTTTCCAGTTTTTATCTGTGGATATTTCCTTTTTCACCATAGGACTCAATGCGCTCCCAAATGTCACGTTGAAGCTTCCACGAGAACAGTGTTAGCAAACTGTCTCATGAAGACTAAGTTGTAACTCTGGGAGATAAATTCACATATCACAAAGCAGTTTCTGAGAAAGTATCTTTCTAGTTTTTCTCTGAGGATATTTCCTTTGTCACCCTAAGTTTCATTGTGCTAAGAAGTATCCGATTGCAGATATCAAGAAAACTGTGTTAGCATACTGATCAATGAAGAGGAAAGTGTATCTCTGTGAGTTGCATTCACACATCACAATGCAATTTCTCAGAAAGCTTCTTTCCCCTTTTTATCTGTGGATATTTCCTTTTTCACCTTAGGCCTCAATGCACTCCCAAATATCACTTTGAAGATCCCACGAAAACAGTGTTAGCAAACTGCTTCAGGAAGGGAAAGGTGAATCACTGTGTGACGAATTCACACATCAGAAAGCAAGTTCTCAGAAAGTTTCTTTCTACTTATTATTTGAGGATACTTCCTTTTTCACCATAGGCCTAAAAAGCCCTCCATAATATCAATTTGCAGATTCCACGACAACAGTGCTAGCAAAGTGCCTCAAGAAGATTAAGTTGTAACCCTGGGAGTTGAATTCATATATCACAAAGAAGTTTCTCAGAAAGCTTCTTTCACGTGTTTATCTGAGGACATGTACTTTGTCCTTATATTCTTCAAAGCGATCAGAAATATCAGGTCTCAGATTCAAAAAAAAAAAAAAAAAAAAAAAAAAAAAAAAAAAAAAAAGGCTAGCAAATGGATCCACGAAATACAGGGGAAACTCAGGAAGTGGAATTCACACACATCACAAAGCAGTTTCTCAGAAAACTTCTTTCTAGTTTTTCTCTGGGGATATTTCCTTTGTCACCCTAAGTTTCATTGTGCTCAGAAGTATCCGATTGCAGATTTCAATAAAACTGTGCATTCACACATCACAATGCAATTTCTCAGAACGCTTCTTTCCAGTTTTTATCTGTGGATATTTCCTTTTTCACTATAGGCCTCAATGTGCTCCCAAATATCGCTTTGCAGATTCCACGAGAACAGTGTTAGCAAACTGTTAAAAGATGGGAAAGGTGAATCTCTGTGTGTTGAATTCACACATCAGAAATCAAGTTCTCAGAGAGCTTCTTTCTCCTTATTATGTGAGGATACTTCCTTTTTCACCATAGACCTCAAAGCGCTCCCAAATATCATTTTGCAGAATCCACGAGAAGAGTGTTAGCAAACTGCCTCATGAAGACTAAGTTTTAACTCTGGGAGATGAATTCACACATCACAAAGCAGTTTCTCAGAAAGCTTCTTTCTAGTTTTTCTCTGGGGATATTTCCTTTGTCACCCTAAGTTTCATTGTGCTAAGAAGTATCCGATTGCAGATATCAAGAAAACAGTGTTAGCAAACTGATAATGAAGAGGAACCTGTATCTCTGTGAGTTGCATTCACACATCGCAATGTAATTTCTCAGAACGCTTCTTTCAAGTTTTTATCTGTGGACATTTCCTTTTTCACCATAGGCTTCAAAGCGCTCCCAAATATCAACTTGCAGATTCCATGAGAACAGTGTTAGGAAACTGCCTCAAGAAGACTAAGTTGTAGCTCTGGAAGCTGAATTCATATATCACAAAGAAGTTTCTCAGTAAGCTTCTTTCACGTTTTATCTGAGGATATTTCCTTTGTCTTTATATTCTTCAAGGCGATCCGAAATATCAGTTCTCAGATTCCACAAAAAAGGGCTAGAAAACGGCTCCACGAATTACAGGGGTAACTCAGTGAGTTGAATTCACACATCACAAAGCAGTTTCTCAGAAAATTTCTTTCTAGTTTTTCTCTGAGTATATTTCCTTTGTCACCCTAAGTTTCCTTCCACTAAGAAGTATGCGATTACAGATCTCAAAAAAAAAAAAAAAAAAAAACTGTGTTAGCAAACTGATCAATGAAGAGGAGGATGTATTTCTGTGAGTTGCATTCACATATCACAATGCAATTTCTCAGAACCCTTCTTTCCAGTTTTTATCTGTGGATATTTCCTTTTTCACCATAGGACTCAATGCGTTCCCAAATATTGCTTTGCAGATTCCACGAGGACAGTGTTAGCAAACTGCTACAAGAGGTGAAAGATGAATCTCCGTGTGATGAATTCACACATCAGAGAGCAAGTTCTCAGAAAGCTTCTTTCTAGTTATTATCTGAGGATACTTCCTTTTTCACCATAGGCCTCAAAGCGCTCCCAAATATCACTTTGCGGTTTCCACGAAAACAGTGTGAGCAAACTGCCTCATGAAGACTAAGTTGTAACTCTGGAAGATGAATTCATATTCACAAAGAAGTTTCTCAAAAAACTTCTTTCTAGTTTTTCTCTGAGGATATTTCCTTTGTCACCCTAAGTTTCATTGCGCTAAGAATTGTCCAACTGCAGATCTCAAGAAAACTGTGTTAGCAAAATGATCAATGAAGAGGAACGTGTATCTCTGTGAGTTGCATTCACACATCACAATGCAATTTCTCAGAATGCTTCTTTTCTGTTTTTATCTGAGTATATTTCCTTTTTCACCTTAGGCCTCAATGTGCTCTCAAATATCACTTTGTAGATTCCACAAGAACAGTGTTAGGAAACTGCTACAAGAGGTGAAAGGTGAATCTCCCTGTGATGAATTCACACATCAGAAAGCAAGTTCTCAGAAATCTTTTTTCTCTTTATAATCTGAGGATAATTTTTTTTTCACCATAGGCCTCAAAGTGCTCCCAAAAAACAATTTGTAGATTCCACGACAGAGTGTAAACAAACTGCGTCATGAAGACTAAGTTGTAACTGTGGGGGATGAATTCATATATCACAAAGGAGTTTCTCAGAAAATTTCTTTCATGTTTTTATCTGAGGATATTTTCTTTGTCCTTATATTCCTCAAGAAGAACCGAAATATCAATTCTCAGATTCCAAAAAAAAAAAAAAAAAGGCTAGCAAACGGCTCCACGAAATACAGCGGTAACTGAGTGAGTTGAATTCACTCATCACAAAGTAGTTTCTCAGATAGCTTCTTTCTAGTTTTTCTTGAGGATATTTCATTTGTCACCCTAAGTTTCATTTCACTAAGAAGTATCCGATTGCGGATATCAAGAAAACTGTGTTAGCAAACTTATCAAGTAAGAGGAACGTGTATCTCCGTGAGTTGCATTCACACATCACAATGCAATTTCTCTGAACGCTTCCTTCCAGTTTTTATCTGGGGATCTTTTCTTTTTCACCATAGGATTCAAAGCGCTCCCAAATATCACTTTGCAGATTCTACGAGAACAGTGTTAGCAAACTGCTTCAAGAAGGGAAAGGTGAATCTCTGTGTGGTGAATTCACACTTCACAAAGCAAGTTCTCAGGAAGATTCTTTCTAGTTATTATCTGAGGATACTTCCTTTTTCACCATAGGCCTCAAAGCGATCCCAAATATCAATTTGCAAATTCCACAAGAGCAGTGTTAACAAACTGCCTCCTGAAGACTAAGTTGTAACTCTGGGAGATGAATTCATATATCATGAAGAAGTTTCTCAGAAAGATTCTTTCACGTTCTTTTCTGAGGATATGTCCTTTGTCTTTATATTCTTCAAAGCGATCCAAAATATCACTTCTCAGATTCCACAAAAAAAGGGCTAGCAAGCAGTTCCACGAAATACAGGGGTAACTCAGTGAGTTGATTTCACACATCACAAAGCAGTTTCTCAGAAAGCTTCTTTCTAGTTTTTCTCGGAGGATATTTCCTTTCTCACCCTCAGTTTCATTGCGTTAAGAAGTATCCGCTTAAAGCTTTCAAGAAAACTATGTTAGCAAACTGATCAATGTAGAGGAACGTGTATCTCTGTGAGTTACATTCACACATAACAACGCAATTTCTCAGAACGCTTCTTTCCAGTTTTTATCTGTGGATATTTCCTTTTTCATCATAGGCCTCAATGCACTCCCAAATATCTCACTTTGCAGATTTCCCGAGAACAGTGTTAGCAAACTGCTACTAGAAGGGAAAGGTGAATCTCTGTGTGATGAATTTACGTATCTGAAAGCAAGTCCTCAGGAAGTGTCTTTCTACTTATTATCTGAGAATACTTGCTTTTTGACCATAGATCTCAAAGCGCTCCCAAATATCAATTTGCAGATTCCACAAGAACAGTGTTAGCAAACTGCCTCATGAAGACTAAGTTGAAACTCTGCAATTGGATACTTCTTAGCAGAATGAAACTTAGGGTGACATTTTCTTGAAATCTGCAATCGCATACTTCTTAGAGCAATGAAACCTAGAGTGATAAAGGAAATATCCTCAGAGAAAAAATTGAAAGAAGCTTTCTGATAAACTGCTTTGTGATGTGGAATTCAACTCACTGAGTTACCCCTGTATTTCGTGGAGCTGTTTGCTAACTCTTCTTTTGTGAAATCTGAGAACTAATATTTTGGATTGCTTTGAGGAATATAAGGACAAAGGAAATATCCTCAGACAAAAATGTGAAAGAAGTTTTCTGAGAAACTCCTTTGTGATATATAAATTCATCTCCCAGAGTTACAACTTAGTCTTCATAAGGCAGTTTGCTAACACTGTTCTCGTGCAATCTACAAATTGATATTGGGGGGTGCTTTGAGGCCTGTTTTGAAAAAGGAATTATTCTCAGGTAATAACTAGAAACAAGCTTTCTGAGAACTTGCCTTTTGATGTGTGAATGCAACTCACAGAGATACACTTTCCTCTTCATTGATGAATTTGCTAACACAGTTTTCAGGAAATCTGCAATAGGATACTTCTTAGCACAATGAAACTTAGGGTGACAAAGGAAATATCCTCAGAGAAAAACTAGAAAGAAGCTGTCTGAGAAACTTCTTTGTGATATATGAATTCATCTCCCAGAGTTACACCTTACTCTTCCTGAGGCAGTTAGCTAACACTGTTCTGGTGGAATCTGCAAATTGATGCTTGAGAGCGCTTTGAGGCCTATAGTGGAAAACGAAGTATCCTCAGATAATAACTAGAAAGAAGTTTTCTGAGAACTTGCTTTCTGATGTGTGAATTCATCACACAGAGATTCACCTTTCCCTTCTTGTAGCAGTTTGCTAACACTGTTCTCGTGGAATCTGCCAGGTGATATTTGGGAGTGCATTGAGGCCTATGGTGAAAAAGGAAATATCCACAGATAAAAACAGGAAAGAAGCATTCTGAGAAATTGCATTGTGATGTGTGAATGCTACTGACAGAGATACACATTCCTCTTCATTGATCAGTTTACTATCACAGTTTTCTTGAAATCTGCAATCGTATACTTCTTAGCTCAATGAAACATAGGGTGACAAAGGAAACTTCCTCAGAGAAAAACTACAGAGAATCTTTCTGAGAAACTGCTTTGTTATATGTGAATTCAACTCACTAAGTTCTCTCTGTATTTCGTGGAGCCATTTGCTGGCCGTATTTTTGTGGAATCTGAGAACTGATATTTCAGATCACTTTCAGGAATATAAGGACAAATGAAATATCCTCAGATAAAAACGTGAAAGAAGTTTTCTGAGAAACTTCTTTGTGATATATGAATTCATCTCCCAGAGTTACAACTTAGTTTTCATGAGTCAGTTTGCTAACATTGTTCTTGTGGAATCTGCAAATTGATATTTGGGAGCGCTTTAATTCCTATGGTGAAAAAGAAAATATCCTCAGATAATAACTGGAAAGAAGCGTTCTGAGAAATTGCATTGTGATGTGTGAATGCAACTCAAAGAGATACAGGTTCCTCTTCATTGATCTCTTTGTTAACACAGTTTTTTTGAAATCTGGAATCGGATACTTCTTAGTGCAATGAAAGTTAGGGTGACAAAGGAAATACACTCACACAAAAAGTGGAAAGAAGCTTTCTGAGAAACTGCTTTGTGACGTGTGCATTCAACTCATTTAGTTACTCCTGTAATTCGTGGAGCCGTTTGCAGGGCCTTTTTAGGTGGAATCTGAGAACTGATATTTCGGACCGCTTTGAAGAATACATGGACAAAGGAAATATCCTTAGAAAAAAACGTGAAAGAAGCTCCCTGACAAACTTCTTTGTGATATATGAATTCATCTCCCAGAGTAACAACTTAGTCTTCATGAGGCAGTTTGCTAACACTGTTCTGGTGGAATCTGAAAATAGGTAATTGGGAGCGCTTTGAGGCTTATGGTGAAAAAGGAAGTGTCCTCAGATAATAACTGGAAAGAAGCATTCTGAGAACTTGCTTTCTGATATGTGAATTCATCACACAGACATTCACCTTTCCATTTTTGTAGCAGTTTGCTAACACTGTTCTCGTGGAATCTGCAAAGTGATATTTGGGAGCGCATTGAGGCCTATGGTGAAAAAGGAAATAACCACAGATAAAAACTGGAAAGAAGCATTCTGAGAAATTGCGTTGTGATGTGTGAATGGAATTCACAGAGATACACGTTCCTCTTCATTGATCAGTTTACTAACACATTTTTCTTGAAATCTGCAATCGGGTATTTCTGAGCGCAATGAAACTTAGGGTGACAAAAGAAATATCCTCAGAGAAAAACTAGAAAGAAGCTTTCTGAGAAACTGCTCTGTGATGTGTGAATCCAATTCACTGAGTTACCCCTATATTTCATGGAGCTGTTTGGTAGCACTTTTTTTGTGGAATCTGAGACCTAATATTTTGGATCACTTTGAAGAATATAAGGACAAAGGAAATATCCTGAGATTAAAATGTGAAAGAAGCTTTCTGAGAAACTTCTTTGTGATATATGAATTCACTTCTCAGACTTACAACTTAATTGTCATGGAGCAGTTTGCTAACACTGTTCTCCTGGAATCTGCAAATTGATATTTGAGAGCGCTTTGAGGCCTATGGTGAAAAAGGAAGTATCCTCAGATAATAACGAGAAAGAAACTTTCTGAGAACTTGCTTTCTGATGTGTGAATTCGTCACACAGAGATTCACCTTTCTCTTCTTGTAGCAGTTTGCTAACACTGATCTCGTGGAATCTGCAAAGTGATATTTTGGAGTGCATTGAGGCCTATGGTGAAAAAGGAAATATCCACAGATAAAAACTGGAAAGAAACGTTCTGAGAAATTGCATTGTGATGTGTGAATGCAACTCACAGAGATACACGTTCCTCTTCATTGATCAGTTTGCTAACGCTGTTTTCTTTTTGTTTGTTTGTTTTTTATTTATTTATTTTTATTATACTTTAAATTCTAGAGTACATGTACATAACGTGCAGGGTTGTTACATATGTATACTTGTGCCATGTTGGTGTCCTGCACCCATCAACTCGTCAGCACCCATCAACTCATCATTTACATCAGGCATAACGCCCAATGCAATCCCAACCCGAGCCCCCTCCCCGTGATAGGCCCCACTGTGTTTTGTTCCCCTTACCGAGTCCAAGTGATCTCATTGTTCAGTTCCCACCTATGAGTGAGAACATATGGTGTTTTGTTTTCTGTCCTTGTGATAGTTTGCTAAGAATGATGGTTTCCAGCTTCATCCATGTCCCTACAAAGGACACAAACTCATCCTTTTTGATGGCTGCATAGTATTCCATGGTGTATATGTGCCACATTTTCTTAATCCAGTCTGTCACTGATGGACATTTGGGTGGATGCCAAATCTTTCCTATTGTGAATAGTGCTGCAATAAACATATGTGTGCATATGTTTTTATAGCAGCATGATTTATAATCCTTTGGGTATATCCCCAGTAATGGGATGGCTGGGTCATATGGTACTTCTAGTTCTACATCCTTGAGGAATGCCCACACTGTTTTCCATAATGGTTGAACTAGTTTACAATCCCACCAACAATGTAAAAGTGTTCCTATTTCTCCACATCCTCTCCAGCACCTGTTGTTTCCTGACTTTTTAATGATTGCCATTCTAACTGCTGTGAGATGGTATCTCATTGTGGTTTTGATTTGCATTTCTCTGATGGCCAGTAATGATGAGCATTTTTTCATATCTCTGTTGGCTGTATGAATGTCCTCTTTTGAGAAATGTCTATTCATATCCTTTGCCTACTTTTTGATGGGGTTGTTTGTTTTTTTCTTGTAAACTTGTTTGAGTTCCTTGTAGGTTCTGGATATTAGCCCTGTGTCTGATGAGTAGATTGCAAAAATTTTCTACTATTCTGCAGGTTGACTGTTCACTCTGAAGGTAGTTTCTTTTGCTGTGCAGAAGCTCTTTAGTTTAATGAGATCCCATTTGTCAATTTTGGCTTTTGTTGCCGTTGCTTTTTGTGTTTTAGACATGAAGTCCTTGCCCATGCCTATGTCCTGAATGGTATTACTTAGGTTTTCTTCTAGGGTTTTTATGGTATTAGGTCTCACATTTAAGTCTCTAATCCATTTTGAATTAATTTTCTTATAAGGAGTAAGGAAAGGATCCAGTTTCAGCTTTCTACTTATGGCTAGCCAATTATCCCAGCACCATTTATTAAATAGGGAATCCTTTCCCCATTTCTTGTTTTTCTCAGGTTTATCAAAGATCAGATGGCTGTAGGTGTGTGGTATTATTTCTGAGGACTCTGTTCTGTTCCATTGGTCTATATCACCGTTTTGGTACCAGTACCATGCTGTTTTGGTTACTATAGCCTTGTAGTATAGTTTGAAGTCAGGTAGTGTGATGCCTCCAGCTTTGTTCTTTTGACTTAAGATTGTCTTGGAGATGCGGGCTCTTTTTTGGTTCCATATGAACTTTAAAGTAGTTTTTTTCCAATTCTGTGAAGAAACTCGTTGGTAGCTTGATGGGGATGGCATTGAATCTATAAATAACCTTGGGCAGTATGACCATTTTCACGATATTGATTCTTCCTATCCATGAGCATGGTATGTTCCTCCATTTGTTTGTGCCCTCTTTTATTTTACTGAGCAGTGGTTTGTAGTTGTCCTTGAAGAGGTCATTTACATCCCTTGTAAGTGGGATTCCTAGGTATTTTATTCTCTTTGAAGCAATTGTGAACGGAAATTAATTCATGATTTGACTCTCTGTTTGTCTGTTACTGGTGTATAAGAATGCTTGTGATTTTTGCACATTAACTTTGCATCCTGAGACTTTGCTGAAATTTCTTATCAGCTGAAGGAGATTTTGGGCTGAGACAATGGGGTTTTCTAAATATACAATCATGTCATCTGCAAACAGGGACAATTTGACTTCTTCTTTTCCTAACTGAATACCCTTGATTTCTTTCTCTTGCCTGATTGCCCTAGCCAGAACTTCCAACACTATGTTGAATAGGAGTGGTGAGAGAGGGCATCCCTGTCTTGTGCCAGTTTTCAAAGGGAATTTTTCCAGTTTTTGCCCATTCAGTATGATATTGGCTGTGGGTTTGTCATAAATAGCTCTTATGATTTTGAGATATGTTCCATCAATACCGAATTTATTGAGCATTTTTAGCATGAAGGGCTGTTGAATTTTGTCAAAGGCCTTTTCTGCATCTATTGAGATAATCATGTGGTTTTTGTCTTTGGTTCTGTTTATATGCCGGATTACGTTTATTGATTTGCATATGTTGAACCAGCCTTGCATCCCAGGGATGAAACCCACTTGATCATGGTGGACAAGCTTTTTGATGTGCTGCTGGATCTGGTTTGCCAGTATTTTATTGAGGATTTTTGCATCGATGTTCATCAGGGATATTGGTCTAAAATTCTCTTTTTTTGTTGTGTCTCTGCCAGGCTTTGGTATCAGGATGATGTTGGCCTCATAAAATGAGTTAGGGAAGATTCCTTCGTTTCATATTGATTGGAATAGTTTCAGAAGGAATGGTACCAAATCCTCCTTGTACCTCTGGTAGAATTCAGCTGTGAATCCATCTGGTCCTGGACTTTTTTTGGTTGGTAGGCTATTAATTATTGCCTCAATTTCAGAGCCTGCTATTTGGTCTATTTAGGGATTCAGCTTCTTCCTGGTTTAGTCTTGGGAGAGTGTAAGTGTCCAGGAAATTATCCATTTCGTCTAGATTTTCTAGTTTATTTGCGTAGAGGTGTTTATAGTATTCTCTGATGGTAGTTTGTATTTCTGTGGGGTTGGTGGTGATATCCCCTTTATCATTTTTAATTGCGTCTATTTGATTCTTCTCTCTTTTCTTCCTTATTAGTCTTGCTAGTGGTCTATCAATTTTGTTGATCTTTTCAAAAAACCAACTCCTGGATTCATTGATTTTTTGGAGGGTTTTTGTGTCTCTATCTCCTTCAGTTCTGCTCTGATCTTAGTTATTTCTAGCCTTCTGCTAGCTTTTGAATGTGTTTGCTCTTGCTTCTCTAGTTCTTTTCATTGTGATTTTAGAGTGTCAATTTTAGATCTTTCCAGCTTTCTTTTGTGGGCATTTAGTGCTATAAATTTCCCTCTACACACTGCTTTAAATGTGTCCCAGAGATTCTGGCATGTAGTATCTTTGTTCTCATTGGTTTCAAAGAACATCTTTATTTCTGCCTTCATTTCATTATGTACCCAGTAGTCATTCAGGAGCAGGTTATTCAGTTTCCATGTAGTTGAGTGGTTTTGATTGAGTTTCTTAGTCCTGAGTTCTGGTTTGATTGCACTGTGGTCTGAGAGACAGTTTGTTATAATTTCTGTTGTACATTTGCTGAGGAGTGCTTTACTTCAATTATGTGGTCAATTTTGGAATAAGTGTGATGTGGTGCTGAGAAGAATGTATATTCTGCTGATTTGGGGTGGAGAGTTCTGTAGATGTCTATTAGGTCTGCTTGCTGCAGAGATGAGTTCAATTCCTGGATATCCTTGTTAACTTTCTGTCTCGTTGATCTGTCTAATGTTGACAGTGGGGTGTTGAAGTCTCCCATTATTATTGTATGGGAGTCTAAGTCTCTTTGTAAGTCTCTAAGGACTTGCTTTATGAATCTGGGTGCTCCTGTATTGGGTGCATATATATTTAAGATAGTTAGCTCTTCCTGTTGAATTGATCCCTTTACCATTATGTAATTGCCTTCTTTGTCTCTTTTGATCTTTGATGGTTTAAAGTCTGTTTTATCAGAGACTAGTATTGCAACCCCCGCTTTTTTTTTGTTCTCCATTTGCTTGGTAGATCTTCCTCCATCCCTTTATTTTGAACCTATGTATGTCTCTGCATGTGAGTTGGGCCTCCTGAATACAGCAGACTGATGGGTCTTGACTCTTTATCCAGTTTTCCAGTCTGTGTCTTTTAATTGGAGCATTTAGTCCATTTACATTTAAGGTTAAGATTGTTATGTGTGAACTTGATCCTGTCATTATGATATTAACTGGTCATTTTGCCCGTTAGTTGATGCAGTTTCTTCCTAGACTCGATAGTCTTTACATTTTGGCATGCTTTTGCAAAGGCTGGTACCGGTTGTTCCTTTCCATGTTTAGTGCTTCCTTCAGGGTCTCTTGTAAGGCAGGCCTGGTGGTGACAAAATCTCTCAGCAGTTGCTTATCTGTAAAGGATTTTATTTGTCCTTCACTTATGAAACTTAGTTTGGCTGGATATGAAATTCTGGGTTGAAAAGTCTTTTCTTTAAGAATGTTGAATATTGGCCCCCACTCTCTTCTGGCTTGGAGAGTTTCTGCCGAGAGATCTGCTGTTAGTTTGATGGGCTTCCCTTTGTGGGTAATCCGACCTTTCTCTCTGGCTGCCCTTAAGATTTTTTCCTTCATTTCAACTTTGGTAAATCTGGCAATTATATGTCTTGGAGTTGCTCTTCTCTAGGAGTATCTTTGTGGCGTTCTCTGTATTTCCTGGATTTGAATGTTGGCCTGGCCTACTAGGTTGGGGAAGTTCTCCTGGATGATATCCTGAAGAGTGTTTTCCAACTTGGTTCCATTTTCCCCCTCACTTTCTGGCACCCCAATTAGACGTACGTTTGGGCTTTTTACATAATCCCATACTTCTTGCAGGCTTTGTCCATTTCTTTTTCTTCTTTTTTCTTTAGATTTCTCTTCTCGCTTCATTTCATTCATTTGATCCTCAATCGCTGATACTCTTTCTTCCAGTTGTTCGAGTCGGTTACTAAAGCCTGTGCATTTGTCACTTATTTCTCGTGTCATGGTTTTCTTCTCTGTCCGCTCGTTTATGGCCTACTCTGCATTAATTATTCTGGTTATCAATTCTTCCACTCTTTTTTCAAGCTTTTTAGTTTCTTTGCGCTGGGTACGTAATTCCTCCTTTAGCTCTGAGAAGTTTGATGGACTGAAGCCTTCTTCTCTCATCTCGTCAAAATCATTCTCCATCCAGCTTTGATCCGTTGCTGGTGATGAGCTGCATTCCTTTGGAGGGGGAGATGCGCTCTTATTTTTTGAATTTCCAGCTTTTCTGCCCTGCTTTTTCCTCATCTTTGTGGTTTTATCTGCCTCTAGTCTTTAATGATGGTGACGTACTGATGGGGTTTTGGTGTGGGTGTCCTCCCTGTTTGTTAGTTTTTCTTCTAACAGTCACGACCCTCAGCTGTAGGTCTGTTGGAGATTGCTTGAGGTCCACTCCAGACCCTGTTTGCCTGGGTGTCCGCAGCAGAGGCTGCAGAAGATAGAATACTGCTGAACAGCAAGTGTACCTGTCTGATTTTTACTTTGGAAGCTTCCTCTCAAGGGTGTACTCCACCGTGTGAGGTGTGGGGTGTCGGTCTGCCCCTAGTGGGGGATGTCTCCCAGTTAGGCTACTCAGGGGTCAGGGACACACTTGAGTAGGCAGTCTGTCCGTTCTCAGATCTCACCCTCCGTGTTGGGAGATCCACTGCTCTCTTCAAAGCTGTCAGACCGAGTTGCTTGTGTCTGCAGAGGTTTCTGCTGTTTTTTTTGTTGTTGTTGTTTTTGTTGTTGTTTAGCTGTGCCCTGTCCCCAGAGGTGGAGTCTACAGAGAATGGCAGGCCTCCTTGAGCTGCTGTGATCTCCACCCAGTTCGATCTTCCCAGGGCTTTGTTTACCTACTTAAGCCTCAACAATGGTGGGCGCCCCTCCCCCAGCCTCGCTGCTTCCTTGCAGAGAGATCACAGACTGCTGTGCTAGCAATGGGGAAGGCTCTATAGGCGTGGGACCCTGCCAGACAGGTGTGGGATATAATCTCCTGGTGTGCCCATTTGCTTAAAGCACAGTATTGGGGTGTGAGTTACCCGATTTTCCATGTGTTGTGTGTCTCTGTTCCCCTGGCTAGGAAAAGGGATTCCCTTCCCCCATGTACTTCCCAGGTGAAGCGATGCCTCGCACTGCTTCAACTCTAGCTGGTTGGGCTGCAACAGCTGACCAGCACCAATAGTCCGGCACTCCCCAGTAATATGAACCTAGTACCTCAGTTGATAATGCAGAAATCACCTGTCTTCTGTGTGGCTCGCGCTGGAGGCTGGAGACTGGAGCTGTTCCTATTCAGCCATCTTGCTCCACCCCCACAGTTTTCTAGAAATCTGCAATCAGATACTTCTGAGCGCAATGAAACTTAGGGTGACAAATGACATATCCTCAGTGAAAAACTGGAAAGAAGCTTTCTGAGAAACTACTTTGTGATGTGTGAATTCAACTCCCTCAGTTACCCTTGTATTTCGTGGAGTCATTTGCTGGCCCTTTATTTTTTTGTGGAATCTGAGAACTGATATTTCGGATCACTTTGAGGAATATAAGGACAAAGGAAATATCCTCAGATAAAAACGTGAAGGAAGCTTTCTGAAAAACTTCTTTGTGATATATGAATTCATCTCCCAGAGTTACAACTTAGTCTTCATGAGGCAGTTTGCTAACATTGATCTTGTGGAATCTGCAAATCGATATTTGGGAGTGCTTTGAGGCCTAAGGTGAAAAAGGAAGATTCTCAGATAATAACTGGAAAGAAGCGTTCTGAGAAATTGCATTGTGATGTGTGAAGGCAACTCACAGGGATACACGTTCCTCTTCATTGATCAGTTTGCTAACACAGTTTTCCTGAAATCTGCAATTGGATAGTTCTTAGCGCAATGAAACTTAGGGTGACAAAGAAAGTATGCTCAGACAGAAAGTGGAAAGAAGCTTTCTGAGAAACTGCTTTGTGACGTGTGAATTCAACTCACTTGGTTACTCCTGTATTTCGTGGAGCCCTTTGCAAGACCTTTGTTTTGTGGAATCTGAGAACTGATATTTCGGATCACTTTGAAGAATATATGGACAAAGGAAATATCCTCAGATAAAAACGTTAAAGAAACGTTCTAAGAAACTTTTTTGTGTTATTTGAATTCATCTCCCAGAATAAAAACTTAGTCTTCATGAGACAGTATGCTAACACTGTTCTCCTGGAACTGCAAATTGATATTTGGGCATGCTTTGAGGCCTATGGTGAAAAAGGAAGTATCCTCAGATAATATTGAGGAAGAAGGTTTCTGAGAACTTGCTTTCTGATGCGTGAATTCATGACAAAGAGATACACCTTTCCCTTTTTGTAGCAGTTTGCTAACACTGTTCTCGTGAAATCTGCAAAGTGATATTTGGGAGCGCATTGATGCCTATGATGTAAAAGAAATATCCACAGTAAATACTGGAAAGAAGCGTACTGAAAAATTGTATTGTGTTGTGTGAATGCAACTCACAGAGATACACGTTTCTCTTCATTGATAAATTAGCTAACACAGTTTTCATGAAATCTGCAATTGGATACTTCTTAGCACAATGAAACTTAGGGTGACAAAGGAAATATCCTCAGAGAAAAACTAGAAAGAAGTTTTCTTAGAAACTGCTTTGTGATGTTTGAATTCAACACACTGAGTTACCCCTGTATTTCGTAGATCCCATTGGTAGCCCTTTTATTATGGGATCTGAGACATGATATTTCGGATCACTTTGAGGAATATAAGGACAAAGAAAATATCCTCAGATAAAAACATGAAAGAAGCTTTCTGAGAAAATTCTTTGTGATATATGAATTCATCTCCCAGCGTTACAACTTAGTCTTCATGAGGCAATTTGCTAACACTGTTCTCCTGGAACAGCAAATTGATACTTGGGAACGCTTTGAGTCCTATGGTGAAAAAGAAAGTATCCTCCGATAATAATGAGAAAGAAGCTTTCTGAGAATTTGCTTTCTGATGTGTGAATTCATCACACAGGGATTCACCTTTCCCTTCTTGTAACAGTTTGCTAACACTATTCTCGTGATATCAGCAAAGTGATATTTGGGAGCTCATTGAGACCTATGGTGAAAAAGGAAATACCCACAGATAAAAACTGGAAAGAAGCGTTCTGAAAAATTGCATTGTGATGTGTGAATGCAACTCACAGAGATACAAGTTCCTCTTCATTGATCAGTTTGCTAACACAGTTTTCTTGAAATCTGCAATCGGATACTTAACGCAATGAAACTTAGGGTGACAATGGAAATATCCTCAGAGAAAAACGAGAAAAGATTTCTGAGAAACTGCTTTGTGATATGTGAATTCACCTCACTAAGTTACACCTGTAATTCCTAGAGCCGTTTGCAAGCCGTATTTTTTTTTTTTTTTTTGGAATCTGAGAGCTGATATTTCCGATCACTTTGAGGAATATAAGGACAAGGGAAATATCCTCAGATAAAAACATGAAAGAAGCTTTCTGAGAAACTTCGTTGTGATATATGAATTCATCTCCCAGAGTTACAACTTAGTCTTCATGAGGCAGTTTGCTAACACAGTTCTCGTGGAATCTGCAAATTGATATTTGGGAGCGTTTTGAGGCCTATGGTGAAAAATAAAGTATCCTCAGATAATAACGAGAAAGAAGCTTTCAGAGAACTTGCTTTCTGATGTGTGAATTCATCACTCAGAGATTCACCTTTCTCTTCTTGTAGCAGTTTGCTAACACTGTTCTCGTTGAAGCTGCAATGTGATATTTGTGAGCCCAGTGAGGCCTATGGTGAAAAAGGAAATATCCACAGATAAAAACTTGAAAGAAGCGTTCTGCAGAATTGCATTGTGATGTGTGAATGCAACTCACAAGATAGACGTTTTCCTTCATTGATCAGTTTGCTGACACAGTTTCTTGAAATCTGCAATCAGATACTTCGTAGCACAATGAAACTTAGGGTGACAAAGGAAATATACTCAGAGAAAAACTGGAAAGAAACTTTCTGAGAAACTGCTTTGTGATGAGTGAATGCAACTCACTGAGTTACACCTCTATTTCGTGGAGCCCTTTCCTAGCCCTTTTTTTATGGAATCTGAGAACTGATATTTCGGATCGCTTTGAAGAATATAAGGACAAAGGAAATATCCTCAGATAAAAACGTGAAAAAGGCTTTCTGAGAAACTTCTTTGTGATATATGAATTCATTTCCCAGAGTTAAAACTTAGTCTTCATGAGGCAGTTTGCTAACACTGTTCTCGTGTTAACTGCAAATTGATATTTTGTAGTGCTTCGAGGTCTATTTTGAAAAAGGAAGTATCCTGAGATAATAACGAGAAGGAAGCTTTCTGAGAACTTGTTTTCTGTTGTGTGCATTCATCACAGAGAATTTCACTTTTCCCTTCTTGTAGCAGTTAGCTAACACTGTTCTCTTGGAATCTGCAATGTGATATTTGGGACCGCATTGAGTCCTATGGTGAAAAAGGAAATATGCATAGATAAAAAATGGAAAGAAGCATTCTCATAAATTGCATTGTGATGTGTGAATGCAACTCACAGAGACACACGTTCCTCTTCCTTGCTCATTTTGCTAACACTGCTTTCTTGAAATCTGCAATCGGATACTTCTCAGCACAATGAAAATTAGGGTGACAAAGGAAATATCCTCAGAGAAAAACCAGAAAGAAGATTTCTGAGAAACTGCTTTGTGATGTGTGAATTCAACTCACTGAGTTACCACTGTATTCCGCGGAGCCGTTTGCTTGCCCTTTTTTGTGAAATTTGAGAACTGATATTTCGGATCACTTTGAGGAATATAAGGACAAAGGAAATATCCTTAGAAAAAAACGTGAAAGAATCTTTCTGAGAAACTTCTTTGTGATATATGAATTCATCTCCCAGAGTTACAACTTAGTCTTCATGAGACAGTTTGCTAACACTGTTCTCGTGGAATCTGCAAATTGATATTTAGGAGTGCTTAGACGCCTATGGTGAAAAAAGAAGGATCCTCTGATAATAACTAGCAAGAACCTTTCTGAGAACTTGCTTTCTTATCTGTGAATTCATCACACAGAAATTCACATTTCCCTTCTTGTAGCAGTTTCCTAACGCTCTTCTCGTGGAATCTGCAAAGTGATATTTGGGAGCGCATTGAGGCCTATGGTGAAAACGGAAATATCCACAGATAAAAACTGGAAAGAAGCGTTCTGAGAAATTGCATTGTGAACTGTGAATGCAACTCAGCGAGTTACCACTGTATTTCGTGGAGCCGTTTGCTAGCCCTTTTCTTGTGGAATCTGAAAACTGATATTTCGGATCACTTTGAAGAATAGAAGGATAAAGGAAATATACTCAGATTAAAATGTGAAAGAAGCTTTCTGAGAAACTTCTTTGTAATATACGAATTCATCATCCAGAGTTACAACTTAGTCTTCATGAGGCAGTTTGCTAACACTGTTCTCATGGAATCCGCAAATTGATATTTGGGATCGCTTTGAGGCCTATGGTGAAAAAGGAAGTATCCTCAGATAATAACTAGAAAGAATCTTCCTGAGAACTTGCTTTGTGAAGTGTGAATTCATCACACAGAGATTCACCTTTCCCTTCTGGTAGGAGTTTGCTAACACTGTTCTCGTGGAATCTGCAAAGTGATATTTGGGAGCGCATGGAGGCCTAAGGTGAAAAAGGAAATATCCACAGGTAAAAACTGGAAGGAAGCGTTCTGAGAAATTGCATTGTGAAGTGTGAATGCAACTCACAGAGATACACGTTCCTCTTCATTGATCAGTTTGCTAACAAATTTTTCTTGAAATCTGGGATCAGATACTTCTTAGCGCAATGAAACTTAGAGTGACAAAGGAAATATCCTCAGAGAAAAACTGGAAAGAAGTCTTCTGGGAAACATATTTGTGATATATGAATTCAGCTCCCAGAGTTGCCACTTACTCTTCATGAGGCAGTTCGCTAACACTGTTCCCGTGGAATCTGCAAATTGATATTTCGGAGTTCTTTGAGGCCTATAGTGAATAAGTAAGTATCCTCAGATAATAACTAGAAAGATGCTTTCTGAGAACTTGCATTCTGATGTGTGAATTCATCACACAGAGATTCACCTTTCCCTTCTTGCAGCAATTTGCCAACAGTGTTCTCGTCGTATCTGCAAAGTTATATTTGGGAGCGCACTGAGGCCTATGGTGAAAACGGAAATATCCACAGATAAAAACTGGAAAGAAGCATTCTGAGAAATTGAACTGTGAAGTGTGAATGCAACTCAGTGAGTTACCGCTGTATTTCATGGAGCCGTTTGCTAGCCCTTTCCTTGTGGAATCTGAAAACTGATATTTCGGATCGCTTTGAAGAATATAAGGATAAAGGAAATATCCTCAGATTAAAATGTGAAAGAAGCTTTCTGAGAAACTTCTTTGTGATATATGAATTCATCTCCCAGTGTTACAACATAGTCTTCATGAGGCAGTTTGCTAACACTCTTCTCGTGGAATCTGCCAATTGATATTTGGCAGCCCTTTGAGGCAAACGATGAAAAAAGAAGTATCCTCAGATAATACCTAGGAAGAAGCTTTCTGAGAACTTGCTTTCTGATGTGCGAATTCTTCACACAGAGATTCAGCTTTCCCTTCTTGTAGCAGCTTGCTAACACTGTTCTCATGGAATCTGCAAAGTGATATTTGGGAGCACATTGAGGCCTACGGTGAAAAAGGAAATATCCAAACGTAGAAACTGGAAAGAAGCATTCTGAGAAAATACATGGTGATGTGTGAATGAAACTCAAAGATACACGTTCCTCTTCATTGATCAGTTTGCTAACACAGATTTATTAAAATCTGCAATTGGATACTTCTTATTGCAATGAAACTGAGGGTGACAAAGGAAATATCCTCAGAGGAAAACTAGAAAGAAGCTTTCTGAGAAACTACTTTGTGATCTGTGAATTCAACTCACTGAGTTACCCCTGTATTTCCTGGAGCATTTTTCTTGCCCTTTTTTGTGGAATCTGAGAACTGATATTTCTGATCGCTTTGAAGAATATGGGGAGAAAGGTAATATTCTCAGATGAAAAAGTGAAAGAGGCTTTTTGAGATACTTCTTTCTAATATATGAATTCATCTCCAAGAGTTACAACTTAGTCTTCATGAGGCAGTTGGCTAGCACTGTTCTCGTGGAATCTGCAAATTGATATTTGGGAGCCCTTTGAGGCCTATGGTGAAAAAGGAAGTTACCTCAGAAAATAATGAGAAAGAAGCTTACTGAGATTTTGCTTTCAGATGTGTGAATTCATGACACAGAGATTTACCTTTCCCTTCTTGTAGCAGTTTGCTAACACTGTTCTCGTGGAATCTGCAAAGTGATATTTCGGAGCGCATTGAAGCCTATGGTGAAAAAGGAAATATCTACAGATAAAAACTGGAAAGAAACGTTCTGAGAAATTGCATTGTTATGTGTGAATGTAACACAGAGATACACGATCCTCTTCTTTGATCAATTTGCTGACACAGTTTTCTTGAAATCTGCAATCAGATACCTCTTAGCGCAATGAAACTTAGGGTGACAAATGAAATATGCTCAGAGAAAAACTAGAAAGAAGCTTTCTGAGAAACTGCTTTGTGATGTGTGAATTCAACTCACTAAGTTCCCCCTGTATTTCGTTGAGCCGTTTATTGGCTGCTTTTTTTTTTTTTTTTTTTTTGAATCTGAAAACTGATATTTCGGATCCCTTTGAAGAATATAAGGACAAACGAAATATCCTCAGATAAAAACATGAAAGAAGATTTCTGGAAACTACTCTGTGATATGTGAATTCATCTCCCAGAGTTACAACTTATTCTTCATGAGACCGTTTGCTAACACTGTTCTCCCGGAATCTGCAAATTGATATTTGGGAGCGCTTGAGGTCTATGGAGAAAAAGGAAAAACACTCAGATAATAACGAGAAAGAAGCTTTCTGAGAACTTGCTTTCTGATGTGTGAATTCATCACACAGATATTCATCTTTCCCTTTTTGTAGCAGTTTGCTAACATTGTTCTCGTGGAATCTGCAAAGCGATATTTGGAATCGCTTTGAGGCCTGAGGTGATAAAGGAAATATCCACAGATAAAAATTGGAAAGAAGCGTTCTCAGAAATTACACTGTGGTGTGTGAATGCAACTCGCAGAGATACACGTTCCTGTTCGTTGATGAATTTGCTAACACAGTTTCCTTGAAATCTGCAATTGGATACTACTTAGCACCATGAAACTTAGGGTGACAAAGGAAATATCCTCAGAGAAAAACTAGAAAGAAACTTTCTGAGAAACTGCTTTGTGATGTGGGAATTCAACTCACTGAATTACCCCTGTATTTCGTGGAGCCGTTTGCTAGCCCTTTTATTGAGAATCTGAGTACCCATATTTCAGATCGCTTTGAGTAATATAAGGACAAAGGAAATATTCTCAGATAAAAACGTGAAAGAAGCTTTCTGAGAAACTCCTTGTGACATATGAATTCATCTCCATAGTTACAACTTAGTCTTCATGAGGAAGTTTGCTAACACTGTTCTCGTGGAATCTGCAAATTGATATTTGGGAGCGCTTTGAGGCCTATGGTGAAAACGGAAGTATCCTCAGATAATAACGATAAAGAAGCTTTCTGAGAACTTGCTTTCTGATGTGTGAATTTGTCACACAGAGATTCACCTTTCCCTTCTTGAAGCAGTTTGCTAACACTGTTCTCGTGGAATCTGCAAAGTGACATTTGAGAGCGCATTGAAGCCTAAGGTGAAAAATACCCACACATAAAAACTGAAAAAAAGCATTATGAGAAATTGCATTGCGATGTGTGAATGCAACTCACAGAGATACACGTTCCTCTTCATTGTACAGTTTGCTAACACAGTTTTCTTGAAATCTGCAATCGGATACTTCTTAGCGCAATGAAATTTAGGGTGACAAAGGAAATATCCTCAGAGAAAAACTAAAAGAAGCTTTCTGAGAAACTGCTTTGTGATGTGAGAATTTAACTCACTGAGTTACCCCTGCATTTCGTGGAATCGTTTATTAGCCCTTTTTTTGTGGAATCTGAGAAGTGATATTACGGACCACTTTGAGTAATATAAGAAGAAAGGAAATATCCTCAGAGAAAAACGTGAAAGAAGCTTTCAGAGAAACTTCTTTGTGATATATGAATTCATCTCCCAGAGTTACAACTTAGTCTTCATGAGGAAGTTTACAACCACTGTTCTCGTGGAAGCTGCAAAGTGATATTTGCGTGTGCTTTGAGGTCTATGGTGAAAAAGGAAATATCGACAGATAAAAACTGGAAAGAAGCGTTCTGAGAAATTGCATTGTGCAGTGTGATTGCAACTCACAGAGATACACGTTCGTTTTCGTTAACCAGTTTGCTAACACAGTTTTCTTGAAATCTGCAATTGGATACTTCTTAGCACAATGAAACTTAGGGTGACAAAGTAAATATCCTCAGAGAAAAACTACATAGAAGTTTTCTGAGAAACTTACTTGTGATATATGAATTCATCTCCCATAGTTGCAACTAAGTCCTCATGAGGGAGTTTGCTAACACTGTACTCGTGGAATCAGCAAATTGATATTTGAGAGCGCTTTGAGGCCTATGGTGAATAAGGAAGTATCCTCAGATAATAACTAGAAACAAGGTTTCTGAGAACTTGCATTCTGCTGTGTGAATTCATCACACAGAGATTCACCTTTCCCTCCTTGTAGCAGTTTGCCAACACTGTTCTCGTCGAATCTGCAAAGTGATATTTGAGAGTGCATTGAGTCCTATGGTGAAAAAGGAAATATCCACAGATAAAAACTGGAAAGAAGCGTTCTGAGAAATTGCATTGTGATGTGTGAATGCAACTCACAGAGATACACGTTCCTCTTCATTGATCAGTTTGCTAACACAGTTTTCTTGAAGTCTGCAATCCGATACTTCTAAGCGCAACGAAACATAGGATGGCAAAGGAAACATCCTCAGAGAAAAACTAGGAAGAAACTTTCTTAGAAACTGCTTTGTTATGTGTGAATTCAACTCACTGAGATACCCTTGTATTTCGTGGAGCCATTTGCCAGCCCTTTTTTTGTGGAATCTGAAAACTGATATTTCGGATCGCTTTGAGAAATATAAGGACAAAGGAAATATCTTCAGATAAAAACGTGAAAGAAGCTTTCAGATAAAATTCTTGGTGATATATGATTCAACTCCCAGTGTTACAACTTAGTCTTCATGAGGCAGTTTGCTAACACTGTCTGGTGGAAATTGAAAATTGATATTTGTGATCACTTTGAGGCCTATGGTGAAAAAGGAAGTATCCTCAGATAATAACTAGAAAGAATCTTCCTGAGAACTTGCTTTGTGAAGAGTGAATTCATCACACAGAGATTCACCTTTTCCTTCTGGTAGGAGTTTGCTAACACTGTTCTCGTGTAATCTGCAAAGTGGTATTTGGCAGCGCATTGAAGCCGATGGTGAAAAAGGAAATATCCACAGGTGAAAACTGGAAAGAGCCGTTCTGAGAAATTGCATTGTAATGTGTGAATACAACTCACAGAGTTACACGTTCCTCTTCATTGATCAGTCTCCTCACACAGTTTTCTTGAAATCTACGATTGGATACTTCTTGGCACATTGAAACTTAGGGTGACATGGAAATATCCTCACAGAGGAATTACAAAGAAGCTATCTGAGAAACTGTTTTGTGATGTGTAAATTAAACTCACTGAGTAACCACTGTATTTCGTGGAAACTTTTGCTAGTGCTTTTTTGTGGAATCTGAGAACTGATATTTCGGATCGCTTTGAAGAATGTAAGCACAAAGGAAATATCCTCAGAGAAAAACGTGAAAGAAGCTTTCTGAGAAATTTCTTTGTGATATATGAATTCATCTCCCAAAGTTACAACTTAGTCTTCAAGAGGCCGTTTGCTAACACTGCTCTCGTAGAATCTGCAAATTGATATTTGGGATCCTTTTGAGGCCTATAGTGAAAAAGAAAGTATCCTCAGATAATAACTAGAAAGAAGCTGAGAACTTGCTTTCTGATATGTGAATTTATCACACAGAGATTCACGTTTCATTTCTTGTAGCAGTTTGCTAAGACGGTTCCCGTGGAATCTGCAAAGTGATATTTGGGAGCCCATTGAGGCCTATAGTAAAAAAGGAAATATCCACAGATAAAAACTGGAAAGAAGCCATCTGAGAAATTGCATTGCGATGTGTGAATGCAACTCACACAGATACACGTTCCTCTTCATTGATCAGTTTGCTAACAGTTTTCTTGAAATCTGCAATCTGATAATTCTGAGGGCAATAAAACCTGGGGGGACAAAGGAAATATCCTCAGAGAAAAATTAGAAAGAAGATTTCTGTGAAACTGCTGTGTGATATGTGAATTCAACTTATGGAGTTACCCCTGTATTTCGTGGAGCCTTTTGTTAGCCCTTTTTTTTTGTGGAATCTGAGATCTGATAATTCGGATGTCTTTGAAATATATATGGATGAAGAGAATATCCTCCGATAAAAACATGAAAGAAGCTTTCTGAGAAAATTCTTTGTGATATATGAATTCATCTCCCAGAGTTACAACTTAGTCTTCATAGGCAGTTGGATAACACTGTTCTCCTGGCATCTGCAAATAGAGATTTGGGATCGCTTTGAGGCCTATGATGAAAAAGAAAGTATCCTCCGATAATAACTAGAAAGAAATTTTATGAGAACTTGCTTTGTGAAGTGTGAATTCATCACACAGAGATTCACTTTTGCCTTCTTGTAGCAGTTTTCTAACACTGTTCTCGTGGAATCTGCAAAGTGATATTTCGAGCGCATTGAGGCCTATGGTGAGAAAGGAAATATCGACATATAAAAACTGGAAAGAAGCGTTCTGAGAAATTGCATTGTGATGTGTGAATGCAACTCACAGGGATATACGTTCCTCTTCATTGATCAGTTTGCTAACACAGTTTTCTTGAAATCTCCAATCCGATACTTCTTAGCGCAATGAAACTTAGGGTGACAAAGGAAATACCTTGATAGAAAACCTAGAAAGAAGCTTTCTGTGAAACTTTTTGGTGATATATGAATTCATCTCCCAGAGTCACAACTTAGTCTTCATGAAGCAGTTTGCTAACATTGTTCTCGTGGAATCAGCAAATTGATATTTGGGAGCGCTTTGAGGCCTATGGTGAAAAAGGAAGTATCCTCAGATAATAACGAGAAAGAAGCATTCTGAGAACTTGCTTTTTGATGTGTGAATTCATGACACAGAGATTCACCTCTCCCTTCCTGTAGCAGTTTCCTTACACTGTTCTCGTGGAATCTGCAAAGTGATATTTGGTAGCGCATTGAGGCCTATGGTGAAAAAGGAAATATCTACAGATAAAAACTGGAAAGAAGCATCTGAGAAATTGCATTGTGAAGTGTGAATGCAACTGACAGAGATACAAGTTCCTCTTCATTGGTCAGTTTGCTAACACAGTTTTCTTGAAATCAGCAATTAGATACTTCTTAGCGCAATGAAACCTAGGGTGACAAAGGAAGTATCCTCAGAGAAAAATAGAAAGAAGCTTCCTGAGAAGTGCTTTGTAAAGTGTGAATTCTTCTCACTGAGTTACCCCTGCATTTCATTGAACCATTTGCTAGCCTTTTTTTTTTTTTTTTTTTTTTTTTTTTTTTGGTATCTGAGACCTGATATTTCAGATCGCTTTGAAGAATATATGAACACGGGAATTATATTCAGGGAAAAACGGGAAAGAAGCTTTCTGGGAAACTTCTTTGTGATATATGAATTCATTTCCCCCACTTACAACTTAGTCTTCATGAGGCAGTAGGCTAACACTGTTCTCGTGGAATCTGCAAATTGATATTTGAAAGTGCTTTGAGGCCTATGGTGAAAAAGGAAGTAATCTCAGATAATAACTAGAAAGAAGGTTTCAGATAACTTACTTTCTGATGTGTGAATTCAACAAACAGAGATTCACATTTCCCTTCTTGTAGCAGTTTGCTAACACTGTTCTCATGGAATCTGCAAATTGGTATTTGGGAGCCCTTTGATGCCTATGGTGAAAAAGGAAGTATCCTCAAATAATAACTAGAAAGAAACTTTCTAAGAACTTGCTTTCTGATGAGTGAATTCATCACACAGAGATTCACCTTTCCCTTCTTGTAATAGTTAACTACCACTGTTCTCGTGGAATCCGCAAAGTGATATTTGGGAGCACTTTGAGGCCGATGGTGAAAAAGGAAATATCCACAAATAAAAACAGGAAAGAAGCATTTTGAGAAATTGCATTGTGATGTGTGAATGCAACTCACAGAGATACACGTTCCTCTTCATTGATCAGTTTGCTAACACAGTTTTCTTGAAATCTGCAATCGGATACTTCCTAGCGCAATGAAACCAAGGGTGACAAAGGAAATATCCTCAGAGAAAAACAAGAGAGAAGTTTTCTGAGAAACTGCTTTGTGATGTATGAATTCAACTCATTGAGTTGCCCCTTTATTTCGTGGAGCCATTTGCTAGCTGTTTTTTTTTTTTTTTTTTTTTTTTTTTTTTTTTTTTTTGAATCTGAGACCTGATATATCGGATTACTTTGAAGAATAAAGGACAAGGGAAATATCCTCAGATAAAAACGTGAAAGACGCTTCCTGAGTCACTTCTTTGTGATATATGAATTCATCTCCCAGAGTTGCAACTTAGTCTTCATGAGGTGGTTTCCAAATACTGTTTTTGTGGAATTTGCAAATTGATTATTGGTAGCGCTTTGAGGTCTATGGTGAAAAAGGAAGTATCCTCAGATAATAGCCAGAAAGAAGTTTACTGAGAACTTGATTTCTGATGTGAGAATTTGTCTCACAGAGATTCACCTTTCTCTTCTTTCAGCAGTTAGCTAACACTGTTCTCGTAGAATCTGCAAAGTGATATTTGGGGGCTCATTAAGGCCTATGGTGAAAAAGGAAATGTCCACAGAAAAAACTGGAAAGAAGTGTTCTGAGAAATTGCATTGTGATGTGTGAATGCAACTCACAGAGATACACTTTTCTCTTCATTGATCAGTTTGCTATCACATTGTTCTTGAAATCTGCATTCAGATACTTCTTAGCGCAATGAAACTTATGGTGACAAAGGAAATATCCTCAGAGGAAAAATGAGAAAGAAGCTTTCTGAGAAACTGCTTTGTGATGTGTGAATTCAACTCACTGAGTTACACCTGTATTTCCTAGAGTCTTTTGCTATCTCTTTTTTTGTGAAAACTGAGAATTGATATTTCGGATCGTTTTGAAGAATATAAGGACAAAGGAAATATCCTCAATTAAAAACGTGAAAGACGCTTTCTGAGAAACTTCTTTGTGATATATGAATTCATCTCCCAGAATTACAATTTAGTCATCATGAGGCATTTTGCTAACACTGTTCTCGTGGAATCTGCCAATTGATATTTGGGAATGCTTTGAGGCTTAAGGTGAAAAAATAAGTATCCTCAGATAATAAATAGAAAGAAGCTTTCCGAGAACATGCTTTCTAATGTGTGAATTCATCACAGAAAGATTCACCTTTCCCTTCTTGTAGCAGTTTGCTTACACTGTTCTCGTGGAATCTGCAAAGTGATATTTGGGTGCGCATTGAGAAGTGATATTTGGGTGCGCATTGAGGCCTAGGCTGAAAAAGGAAATATCCACAGATAAAAACTGGAAAGAAGCGTTTTGAGAAACTGCATTGCGATGTGTGAATGCAACTCACAGCGATAAACGTTCCTCTTCATTGATAAGTTTGCTAACACAGTTTACTTGAAATCTGCAGTCAGATACTTCTTAGTGCAAGGAAACTTATGGTGACAAAGGAAATATCCTCAGAGAAAAACTAGAAAGAAGCTTTCTGAGAAACTGCTTTGTGAGGCATGAATTCAACTCACTGAGTTACTTCTGTATTTCGTGGAACCGTTTGCTAGCCATTTTTTTTTTTTTTTTTTTTTTTTGGAATCTGAGACCTGATATTTCGAAACGCTTTGAAGAATATAAGGACAAAGGAAATATCCTCAGAAAAAAACGTGAAAGAAACTTTCTGAGAAACTTCTTTGTGATATATGAATTCATCTCCCAGAGTTACAATTTAGTGTTCATGAGTCACTTTGCTAACACAGTTCTCGTGGAATCTGCAAATTGATATTAGGGAGCGCTTTGAGGTCTATGGTGAAAAAGGAAGTATCCTCAGATAATAACGAGAAAGAATCTTTCTGGGAACTTGCTTTCTGATGTGTGAATTCATCACAGAGAGATTCACCTTTCCCTTCTTGTAGCAGTTTGCTAACACTTCTCTCGTGGAAACGGCAAAGTGATACTTGGGAGTGCATTGAGGCCTAGGGTGAAAAAGGAAATATTCACAGATACAAACTGGAAAGAATGGTTCTGAGAAATTGCGTTGTGATGTGTGAATGCAACTCATAGAGATATACATTACTCTTCATTAATCTGTTTGCTAACACAGTTTTCTTGAAATGTGCAATCGAATATTCCTTAGCGCAATGATACTTAGGGTGACAAAGGAAATATCCTCAGATAAAAACGTGAAAGAAATTTTCGGAGAAACTTCTTTGTGATATATGAATTCATCTCACTGAGTTACAACTTAGCCTTCATGAGACAGTTTGCTAACACTTTTCTCGTTTAATCTGCAATTTGATATTTGAGAGCGCTTTGAGGACTATGGTGAAAAAGGAAGTGGCCTCAGATAATAACTAGAAAGGCGCTTTCTGAGAACTTACTTTCCGTTGTGTGAATTCATCACATGGAGATTCACCTTTCCCTTCTCTAAGCAGTTTACTAAGACTGTTCTCCTGGAATCTACAAAGAGATATTTCAGAGTGCATTGAGGCCTATGGTGAAAAAGGAAATATCCTCAAATAAAAACTGGAAACATGCGTTCTGAGAAATTGCATTGTGATGTGTGAATGCAACTCACAGAGATACACGTTCCTCTTCATTAATCAATTTGCTAACACAGTTTTCTTGAAATCTGCAATCAGATACTTCTTAGCACAATGAAACATAGGGCGACAAAGGAAATATCCTCAGAGAAAAACTGGAAAGAAGGATTCTGAGAAACTGCTTAGTGATGTGTGAATTCATGTCACTGAATTGCCCCTGTATTTCATAGAGCCGTTTGCTAGTCCTTTTTTTGTGGAATCTGAGAACTGATATTTCAGATAGATTTGAAGACTATAAAGACAAAGGAAATATCCTCAGAGAAAAACATGAAACAAGCGTTTGTTGAAACTTTTTTTGATATATGAATTCATCCCCCACAGTTACAACTTAGTCTTCATGAGGCAGTTTGCTAACTGTTCTCCTGGAATCTGCGAATTGATATTTGGGAGTGCTTTGAGGCCTATGGTGAAAAAGGATGTATCCTCAGATAATAAGAAAAAGGAGATTTCTGAGAACATGCTTTTTGATGTGTGAACTGCTCACATAGAGATTCACCTTTCCCTTCTTGTGGCAGTTTGCCAACACTGTTCTCGTGGAATCTGCAAAGTGATATTTGGGAGAGCATTGTGGCCGATGGCGAAAAAGGAAATATCCACAGATAAAAACTGGAGAGAAGCACTCTCAGAAATTGCATTTTGAACTGTGAATGCAACTCACAGAGATACACGTTCCTCTTCATTGATCAATTTGCTGACACAATTTTCTTGAAGTCTGAAATCGGATACTTCCTAGCGCAATGAAACGTAGGGTGACAAAGGAAATATCCTCAGAGAAAAACTAGAAGGAAGATTTCTGAGAAACTGTTTTGCGATGTGTGAATTTATCTCACTGAGTTACCCGTGTATTTCGTGGAGCCGTTTGGTAGCCCTTTTTTTGTGGAATCTGAGAATTGATATTTTGGATCGTTTTGAAGAATATGAGGACAAAGGAAATATCCTGAGATAAAAATGTAAAAGAAGCTTTCTGAGAAACTTCTTTGTGACATATAACTTCATCTCCCAGAGTTACAACTTAGTCTACATAACGCCGTTTGTTAACACTCTTCTTGTGGAATCTGCAAATTGATATTTGGGTGTGCCTTGGGGCCTATGGTGAAAAAGGAAGTATCCTCAGATAATAACGAGAAGGAAGCTTTCTGAGAAGTTGCTTTCCGATATGTGAATTCATCACACAGACATTCACCTTTCCCTTCTTGTAGCAGTTAGCTAAGAGTGTTCTCATGGAAGCTTCAAAGTGATATTTGGGAGCCCATTGAGGCCTACGGTGAAAAAGGAAATATCCACAGCTAAAAACTGGAAAGAAGTGTTCTTAGAAATTGAATTGTGATGTGTGAATGCAACTCACAGAAATACACGTTCCTCTTCATTGATCAGTTTGCTAACACAGTTTTCTTCAAATCTTCAATTGGATACTTCTGAGTGCAATGAAACTTAAAGAGACCAAGGAAATATCCTGAGAGAAAAACTAGAAAGAAGCTTTCTGAGAAACTGCTTTGTGATGTGTGAATTCAATTCACTGAGTTACCTCGAGCCGTTTGCTAGCACTTTTTTTGTGGAATCTGAGAAGTGATATTTCAGATCGCTTTGAGGAATATAAGGACAATGGAAATATCCACAGAGAAAAACGTGAAAGAAGCTTTCTGAGAAACTTTTTTGTGATATATGAATTCATCTCTCAGATTTACAACTTAGTCTTCATCAGGCAGTTTGCTAACACAGTTCGTGTGGAATCTGCAAATTGATATCTGGGAGCACTTTGAGGCCTATGGTAAAAAAGAAGTATCCTCAGATAATAACGAGAAAGAGGTATTCTGAGAACCTGCTTTCTGATGTATGAATTCGTCACACAGAGATTCACCCTTCTCTTCTTGTAGCACTTTGCTAACACTGTTCTAGAGAATCTGCAAAGTGATATTTCGGAGCGCATTGAGGCTTATGGTGAAAAAGGAAATATCCACATTTAAAAACTAGAAAGAAGTGTTCTGAGAAATTGCATTGTGATGTGTGAATGAAACTCACAGAGATACACTTTCGTCTTCATTGATCAGTTTGCTAACACAGTTTTCTAGAAATCTGCAATTGGATAGTTCTTAGCGCAATGAAACTTAGGGTGGCAAAGGAAATATATTCAAAGAAAACTTAGAAAGAATCTTCCTGAGGAACTGCTTTATGACGTGTGAATTCAACTCACTCAGTTACCCCTGTATGTTGTGGAGCCATTTGCTAGCCGTTTTCTTTTTGGAATCTGAGCCTTGATATTTCAGATCGCTTTGAAGAATATGAGGACAAAGGAAATATCCTGAGATAAAAACGTAAAAGAAGCTTTCTGAGAAACTTCTTTGTGATATATAACTTCATCTCCCAGAGTTACAACTTAGTCTACATGACGCAGTTTGTTAACACTCTTCTTGTGGAATCTGCAAATTGATATTTGGGTGCGCTTTGGGGCCTATGATGAAAAAGGAAGGATCCTCAGATAATAACGAGAAAGAAGCTTTCTGAGAACTTGCTTTCTGATATGTGAATTCATCACACAGGCATTCACCTTTCCCTTCTTGTAGCAGTTTGCTAACACTGTTCTTGTGGAATCTGCAAAGTGATATTTGAGAGCGCATTGAGTCCTATGGTGAAAAAGGAAATATCCACAGCTAAAAACTGAAAAGAAGCGTTCTGAGAAATTGCATTGCGATGTGTGAATGCAACTCACAGATATACACGTTCCTCTTCGTTGATCAGTTTGTTAAGACAGTTTTCTTGAAATCTGCAATCAGATACTACATAGCACAATGAAACTTAAGGTGAAAAAGGAAATATCCTCAGAGAAAAATGAGAAAGGATCTTTCTGAGAAACTTCTTTGCAATATATGAATTCATCTCCCAGAGTTACAACTTAGTCTTCATGAGGTAGTTTGCTAGCACTGTTCTCATGGAATATGCAATTTGATATTTGGTAGCGGTTTGAAGCCTATGGTGAAAAAGGAAGTATCCTCAGATAATAACGAGAAAGAAGATCTCTAAGAACTTGCTTTCTGATGTGTGAATTCATCACACAGAGATTCACCTTTCCCTGCTTGTAGCAGTTTGCTAACACTGTTCTTGTGGAATCTGCAAAGTGATATTTGGGAGCACATTGAGTTATATGGTGAGAAAGAAAATATCCACAGATAAAAACTGGAAAGAAACGTCCTGAGAAATTGCATTGTGATGCGTGAATTCAACTCACGGAGATATACGTTCTGATTTATTGATCAGTTTGCTAAAACAGTTTTCTTGAAATCTGCAATCGGATAGTTCTTTGCGCAATGAAACTTAATGTGACAAAGGAAATATCCTGAGAGAAAAATTATAAACAAGCTTTCTGAGAAACTGCTTTGTGATGTGTGAATTGAACTCACTGAGATACCCCTGTATTTTTACTACCCCTTTTTTTTGTGGAATCTGAGAACTGATATTTTGGATCGCTTAGAGGAATATAAGGATAAAGGAAATTTCCTGAGATAAAAACGCAAAAGAAGCTTTCTGACAAACTTCTTTGTGATATATGAATTCATCTCCCAGAGTTACAACTTAGTCTTCATGAGGCAGTTTGCTAACACTGTTCTCATGGAATCTGCAAACTGATATTTGGGAGCGCTTTGAGGCCTATGGTGAAAAACGAAGCATCCTCAGATAATAATGAGAAAGAAACTTTCTGAGAACTTGGTTTTTGATGTGTGAATTTATCAAACAGAGATTCACCTTTCCCTGCTTGTAGCAGTTTGCTAACAGTGTTCTCGTGGAATCTGCAAAGTGATATTTGGGAGCTCATTGAGGCATATAGTGAAAAAGAAAATATCCACAGATAAAAACTAGAAAGAAACGTCCTGAGAAATTGCATTGTGATGTGTGAATGCAACCCACAGAGATATACTTTCCTTTTCATTGATCATTTTGCTAAAACAGCTTTCTTGAAATCTGCAATCGGATATTTCTTAGTGCAATGAAACTTAATGTGACAAAGGAAATATCCTGAGAGAAAAACTCGAAAGAAGCTTTCTGAGAAACTGCTTTTTGATGTGTGAATTCAACTCCCTGGGTTACCCTGTATTTCTTGGGGCCTTTTAGTAGCCCTTTTTTTTTGTGGAATCTCAGAACTGATATTTCAGATTGCTTTGAGGAAGATAAGGACAAAGGAAATATCCTCCAACAAACACGTGAAAGAAGCTTTCTGAGAAACTTCTTTGTGATATAAGAATTCATCTCCCAGAGTTTCAACTCAGTCTTCATGAGGCAGTTGGCTAACGCTCTTCTCGTGGAATCTGAAAATTGATATTTGGAAGCGCTTTCTGGTCTATGGTGAAAAAGGAAGTATCCTAAGATAATATCTAGAAAGAAGCTTTTTGAGAAGTTGCTTTCTGATGTGTGAATTCATCACACAGACATTCCCCTTTCCCTTCTTTTAGCAGTTTGCTAAGAGTGTTCTCGTGGAAGCTGCAAGGTGATATTTGGGAGCTCATTGAGGCCTACGGTGAAAAAGTAAATATCCACAGCTAAAAACTAGAAAGAAGCGTTCTTAGAAATTGAATTGTGATGTGTGAATGAAACTCACAGCAATACACGTTCGTCTTCATTGATCAGTTTGCTAACACAGTTTTCTAGAAATCTGCAATAGGTTATTTCTTAGCGCAATGAATCCTAGGGTGACAAAGGAAATATATTCAAAGAAAAACTAGAAAGAATCTTTCTGAGGAACTGCTTTGTGACGTGTGAATTCAACTCACTCAGTTACCCCTGTATGTTGTGGACCCCTTTGTTAGCCATTTTCTTTTTGGAATATGAGCCTTGATATTTCAGAACGCTTTGAAAAATATAAGGACAAAGGAAATATCCTCAGAGAAAAAGGTGAAAGAATCTTTCTGAGAAATTTGTTTGTGATAAATGAATTCATCTCCCAGAGTTACAACTTAGTCTTCATCAGGCAGTTGGCTAACACTGTTCTTGTGGAATCTGCAAATTGATATCTGGGAGCACTTTGAGGCCTACGGTGAAAAAGGAAGTATCCTCAGATAATAACGAGAAAGAAGTATTCTGAGAAATTGCTTTCTGATGTTTGAATTCGTCACACAGAGATTCACCCTTCCCTTCCTGTAGCAGTTTGCTAACACTGTTCTCGTGGAATCTGTAAAGTGATATTTGGGAGCGCATGGAGGATTATGGTGAAAAAAGAAATATCCACAGATAAAAACTGGAAAGAAGTGTATTGAGAAATTGCGTTGTGAGGTGTGAATACAACTCACAGAGATTCACGTTCTTCTTCATTAATCTGTTTGCTAACCCAGTTTTCCTGAATTCTGCAATCAGATACTTCCTAGCGCAATGAAACATAGGGTGACAATGGAAATATGCTCAGAGAAAAACGAGAAAGAAGCTTTCCGAGAAACAGCTTTGTGATGTGTGAATTCAACTCACTGAGTTACCCATGTATTTCGTGAATCCGTTTGCTAGCCGTGTTTTTTTGGAATCTGGGACCTGATATTTCTGATCGCTTTGAAGAATATAAGGACAAAGGAAACATCCTCAGATAAAAATGTGAAGGAAGCTTTCTGAGAAACTTCTTTGTGATATATGAATTCACCTCCCAGAGTTACAAATTAGTCTTCATGAGGCCGTTTGCTAACACAGTTCTCCTGGAATCTGCAAATTGATATTTGGGAGTGCTTTGAGGCCTATAGTGAAAAAGGAAGTATCGTCAGATAATAATGAGAAAGAAGTAGTCTGAGAACTTGCTTTCTGATGTGTAAATTCATTACACAGAGATTCACCCTTCCCTTCTTGTAGCAGTTTTCCAACACTGTTTTCGTGGAATTTGCAAAGTGATATTTGGGAGCGCTAAGACGCCTATGGTGAAAAAGGAAATATCCACAGATAAAAACTGGAAAGAAGTGTTCTGAGCAATTGAATTTTGAGGAGTAAATGCAACTCAGAGAGATACACGTTGTTCTTCATTGATGAGTTTGCTAACACAGTTTTCTTGAAATCTGAAATCTGATACTTCTTTGCACAAAGAAACATAGTGTGACAAAGGAAATATCCTCAGAGAAAAACTAGAAAGAAGCTTTCAGAGGAACTGCTTTGTGATGCGTGAATCCAACTCACTGAGTTTCCCCCGTGTATCCTGTAGCCGTTAGCTAGACGGTTTTTGTTTTGTTTTGTTTTTTGTTTTTCTTTTTTTTTTTGAATCTGAGACCTGATATTTCGGATCGCTTTGAAGAATATACGGACAAAGGAAATAACCTCAGATAGAAACGTGAAAGAAGCTTTCTGAGAAACCTCTTTGTGATATATGAATACATCTCCCAGAGTTACAAATTAGTCTTCATGAGGCAGTTTACTTACACTGTTCTCATGGAATCTGCAAAGTGATATATAGGAGCGCCCTGAGGCCTATGGTGAAAAAAGAAATATCCACAGATAAAAACTGGAAAGAAGCGTTCTGACAAATTGCATTGTGATGTGCGAATGCAACTCAGAGAGTTACACGTTCCTCTTCATTGATCAGTTTGCTAACACAGTTTTCTTGAAATCTCTCAATCGGATACTTTTTAGTGCAATGAAACTTAGGGTGAAAAAGGAAATATCCTCAGAGAAAAGAAGGAGGAAGCATTCTGAGAAACTTCTTTGTGTTTTATGAATTCATCTCCCAGAGTTACAACTTAGACTTCATGAGGCAGTTTGCTAACACTATTCTCGTGGAATCTGCAAATTGATATCTGGGAGTGCTTTGAGGCCTACGGTAAAAAAGGAAGTCTCCTCAGATAATAACTAGAAAGAAGCTTTCTGATAACTTGCTTTCTGATGTGGGAATTCATCACACAGATATTCACCTTTCCCTTCTTGTAGCAGTTTGCTAACACTGTTCTTGTGGAATCTGCAAAGTGATATTTGGGAGCGCTTTGAGGACTATGATGGAAAATGAAATATCCACAGATAAAAACTGGAAAGAAGCGTTCTGAGAAATTGCATTGTGATGTGTGAATGCAACTCACAGAGATACACGTTCCTCTTCATTGATCATTTTCTTAACACAATTTTCTTGAAATCTGCAATTGGATACCCACTAGCGCAATGAAACCTAAAGTGACAAAGGAAATATCCTCAGAGAAAAACTAGAAAGAAACATTCTGAGAAGATGCTTTGTGATGTGAGAATTCATCTCACTGAGTTTCCCCTGTTTTTCGTGGAGCCGTTTTTCTACCCCTTTTATTGTGGAATCTCAGAATTGATATTTCAGATCGCATTGAAAAATATAATTACAAAGGAAATATTCTCAGATAAAAACGTGAAAGAAGCTTTCTGAGAAACTTCTTTGTGATATATGAAATCATCTCCCAGAGTTACAACTTAGTCTTCATGAGGCAGTTTGCTAACATTGTTGTTGTGGAATCTGCAAATAGATATTTGGGAGCACCTTGAGGCCCATGATGAAAAAGGAAGTATCCTCAGATAATAACGAGAAGGAAACTTTCTGTGAACTTGCTTTCTGATGTGTGAATTCACCACACACAGATTCACCTTTCCCTTCTTGTAGCACTTTGCTAACACTGTTCTCGTGGAATCTGCAAGTGATATTTGGGAGCGCATTGAGGCCTATGGTGAAAAAGGAAATATACACAGATAAAAGCTGGAAAGAAGAGTTATGAGAAATTGCATTGTGATGTGTGAATGCAACTCACAGAGATACACATTCCCTCTTCATTGATCAGTTTGCTAACACAGTTTTCTTGAAATCTGCAATCGAATACATCTTAGTGCAATGAAACTAAGGGTGACAAAGGAAATATTCTCAGAGAAAAACGTGAAGGAAGCTTTCTGAGAAACTGCTTTGTGATGTGTGAATTCAACTCCCTATGTTACCTCTGTATATCGTGGAGAAGTTTGCTAGTCCTTTTTTTGTGGAATCTGAGAACTGATATTTCGGATCTCTTTGAAGAATGTAAGGACAAAGGAAATATCCTCCGATAAAAATGTGAAAGAATCTTTCTGAGAAACCTCTTTGTGATATATGAATTCATCTCCCAGAGTTACAACTTAGTCTTCATGAGATAGTGTGCTAACACTGTTCTTGTGGAATCTGTAATTGATATTTGGGAGCCCTTTGGGGCCTATGGTGAGAAAAGAAGTATCCCCAGATTATAACTAGAAAGAATCTTCCTGAGAACTTGCTTTGTGATATGTGAGTTCATCACACAGAAATTCACTTATCCCTTCTTGTAGCAGTTTGCTAACACTATTCTCGTAGAATCTGCAAGGTGATATTTCGGAGCACATTGAGGCCTATGGTGAAAAAGAAAATATCCACAGATAAAAACTGGAAAGAAGCATTCTGAGAAATTGCATTGTGATGTGTGAATGCAACTCACAGAGATACACGTTCTCCTTCATTGATCAGTTTGCTAACACAGTTTTCTTGAAATCTGCAATCAGATACTTGTTAGCGCAATGAAACTTAGGGTGACAAAGGAAATATCCTTAGAGAAAAAATAGAAAGAAGCTCTCTGACAAACTGCTTTGTGATGTGTGAATTCATCTCACTGAATTACCCTGTATTTCGTGTAGCTGCTTACTAGCCCTTTTTTTGTGGAATCTGAAAACTGATATTTCTGATCGCTTTGAAGAATATAAGGACAAAGGAAATATACTCAGAGAAAAACGTGAAAGAAGCTTTTGGAGAAACTTCTTTGTGATATATGAATTCATCTCCCAGAGTTACAACTTAGTCTTCATGAGGCAGTTTGCTAACACTGTTCTTGTGGAAACTGCAAATTGATATTTGCGAGTGCTTTGAGGTCTATGGTGAAAGAGCAAGTATCCTCAGATAATAACTAGAAAGAAGCTTTTTGAGAACTTGCTTTCTCATGTGTGAATTCATCACACAGTGATACACCTTTCCCTTCTTGTAGCAGTTTGCTAACACTGTTCTCGTGGAATCTGAGAAGTGATATTTGGGAGTGCATCGAGGCCATCGGTGAAAAAAGAAATATTCGCAGAGAAAAACTGGAAAGAAACATTCTGAGATATTGCATTGTGATGTGTGAATGCAACTCACAGAAATCACGTTCCACTTCAATGATCAATTTGTTAACACAGTTTTCTCCAAATGGATATTCTTAGCGCAAAGAAACCTAGGGTGACAAAGGAAATATCCTCAGATAAAAACGTGAAAGAAGGTTTCTGAGAAACTATTTTGTGATTTATGAATTCGTTTCCCAGAGTTACAACTTAGTCTTCCTCTGGTAGTTTGCTCACATTGTTCTCATGGAATCTGCAAATTGATATTTGGGAGCACTTTGTGGCCTGTGGTGAAAAAGGAAGTATCCTCAGATAATAACTAGAAAGAAGCTTTCTGAGAACTTGCTTTCTGATGTGTGAATTCATCATACAAAGATTCACCTTTCCTTTCTTGTAGCAGTTTGCTAACACTGTTCTCGTGGAAGCCGCAAACTGATATTTGGGAGCACATTAAGGCCTATGATGAAAAACGAAATATCCACACATAAAAACTAGAAAGAAGGGTTCTGAGAAATTGCATTGTGATGTGTGAATGCAACTCACACAGATACACGTTCCACTTCATTGATCAGTTTGCTAACACATTTTCTTGAAATCTGCAGTCAGATACTTCTGAGCGCAATGAAACTTAGGGTGACAAAGGAAATATCCTCAGAGAAAAACTAGAAAGAAGCTTTCTGAGAAACTGCTTTGTGATGTGTGAATTTAACTCACTGAGTTACCCCTGCATTTCGAGGAGCTGTTTATTAGCCCTTTTATTTTGGAATCTGAGAACTGATATTACAGATCGCTTTGAGTAATATAAGAAGAAAGAAAATATTCTCAGATAAAAACTTGAAAGAAGCTTTCTGAGAAACCTCTTTGTGATATATGAATTCACTTCCCAGAGTTACAACTTAGTCTTCATGAGGCAGTTTGCTAACACTGTTCTTGTGGAATCTGCAAATTGATATTTGGGAGTGCTTTGAGGTCTATGATGAAAGAGCAAGAATCCTCAGATAATAACTAGAAAGAAGCTTTCTGAGAAATTGCTTTCTCATGTGTGAATTCATCACACAGAGATTCATCTTTCCCTTGTAGCGGTTTGCTAACACAGTCCTCTTGGAATCTGCAAAGTGATATTTGGAATCGCTTTGAGGCCTATGGTGATAAAGGAAATATCCACAGGTAAAAATTGGAAAGAAGCGTTCTCAGAAATTACTCTGTGCTATGTGAATGCAACTCGCAAAGATACACGTTCCTGTTCATTGATGAATTTGCTAACACAGTTTTCTTGAAATCTGCAATTGGATACTACTTAGCGCCATGAAACATAGGGTGATAAAGGAAATATACTCAGAGAAAAACTAGAAAGAAACTTTCTGAGAAACTGCTTTGTGATGTGAGAATTCAACTCACTGAATTACCCCTGTATTTCGTGGAGCCGTTTTCTAGCCCTTTTATTGAGAATCTGAGTAGAGATATTTCGGATCGCTTTGAGTAATATAAAGACAAAGGAAACATCCTCAGATAAAAACGTGAAACAAGCTTTCTGAGAAACTTCTTCGTGACATATGAATTCAACTCCCATAGTTACAACTTAATCTTCGTGAGGAAGTTTGCTAACACTCTTCTCGTGGAATCTGCAAATTGATATTTGGGAGTGCTTTGAGGCCTATGGTGAAAACGGAAGTATCCTCAGATAATAACGATAAAGAAGCTTTCTGAGAACTTGCTTTCTGATGTGTGAATTTGTCACACACAGATTCACATATCCTTTCTTGTAGCAGTTTACTAACACTGTTCTCATGGAATCTGCAAAGTGACATTTGAAGCGCATTGAAGCCTAAGGTGAAAAATAAAATACCCACACAGAAAAACTGGAAAGAAGCGTTCTGAGAAATTGCATTGTGATGTGTGAATGCATCTCACAGAGATACACGTTCCTCTTCATTGATCATTTTGCTAACACAGTTTTCTTGGAATCTGCAATCGGATATTTCTTAGCGCAATGAAACTTAGGGTGACAAAGGAAATATCCTCAGAGAAAAACTAGAAAGAAGCTTTCTGAGAAACTGCTTTGTGATGTGAGAATTTAACTCACTGAGTTACTCCTGCATTTCGAGGAGCTGTTTATTAGCCTTTTTTTTTGGAATCTGAGAGTTGATATTACGGATCGCTTTGAGTAATACAAGAAGAAAGAGAATATCCTCAGAGTGATATTCAGGAGCTCATTGAGGCCTATGGTGAAAAAGGAAATACCCACAGATAAAAACTGGGAAGAAGCGTTCTGAGAAACTGCTTTGTAATGTAGGAATTCAACTCACTGAATTACCCCGGTATTTCGAGGAGCCGTTTGTTAGCTCTTTTTGTTTTTGGAATCTGAGATCTGATATTTCGGATCGCATTGAAGAATATAGGGACAAAGGAAATGTCCTAAGATAAAAACGTGAAAGAAATTTTCTGAGAAACTTCTTTGTGATATATGAATTCATCTCCCAGAGTTACAACTTAGTCTTCATGGGGGAGTTTGCTAACATTGTTCTTGTGGAATGTGCAATGTGATATTTGGGAGCGCTTTGAGGCCTACGATGAAAAAGAAAATATCCTCAGATAACAATTGGAAAGAAGCGTTCTGAGAAATTGCATTGTGATATGTGAAGGCAACTCACAGAGATACACGTTCCTCTTCATTGATCAGTTGGCTAACACAGTTTTCTTGAAATTTGCAATCGAATACTTCTTAGTGCAAAGAAACTTAGGGTGACAAATGAAATATCCTCAGAGAAAAACTAGAAAGAAGCTATCTGAGAAACTAATTTGTGATTTATGAATTCAACTCACTGAGTTACCCCTGTATTTCGTGGAGCAATTTGCTAGCCCTTTTTCTTTGGAATCTGAGACCTGATGTTTCGGAACGCTTTGAAGAATATAAGGACAAAAAAAAAACCTCAGATAATAACTAGAAAGAAGCTTTCAGAGAACTTGCTTTCTGATGTGTGAATTGATCAAACAGGGATTCACCTTTCCCTTCTTGTAGCTGTTTGCTAACACTGTTCTCCTGGAATCTGTAAAGTGATATTTGAGAGCCCTTTGAGGCCTATGGTGAAAAAGGAAGTACCTCAAATAATAACTAGAAAGAAACTTTCTAAGAACTTGCTTTCTGAATTCATCACACAGAGATTCACCTTTCCCTTCTTGTAGCAGTTAGCTACCACTGTTCTCCTGGAATCTGCAAAGTGATATTTGGGGGCACATTGAGGCCGATGGTGAAAAAGGAAATATACACAAATAAAAACAGGAAAGAAGCGTTCTGAGAAATTGCATTGTGATGTGTGAATGCAAGTCACAGAGATTCACGTTCCTCTTCATTGATCAGCTTGCTAACACGTTTTTCTTGAAATGTGCAATCGGATACTTCTTAGCGCAATGAAACTTAGGGTGACAAAGGAAATATATTCAGAGAAAATCTAGAAAAACTAGAAAGAAACTTTCTGAGAAACTACTTTGTGATGTGTGAATTCAACTCACTCAGTTACACCTGTATATCCTGGAGCCGTTTGTTATCCGTTTTTTTTTTGTTTTGTTTTTGTTTTTTTTTGAAATCTGACACCTGATAATTCGGATGGCTTTGAAGAGTATGAGGATAAAAGAAATATCCTCAGATAAAAACGTGAAGGAAGCTTTCTGAGAAACTTCATTGTGATATATGTATTCATCTCCCAGAGTTACAACTTAGTCTTCATGAGGCACTTTGCTAACACTCTTCTTGTGGAATATGCAAATTGATGTTTTGGAATACTTTGAGGCCTACAGTGAAGAAGGAAGTATCCTCAGACAATAACGAGAAAGAAGCTTTCTGAGAACTTGCTTTGTGATGTGTGAATTCATCACACAGAGATTCAACTTTCCCTTCTTGTAGCAGTTTCCTACCACTGTTCTCGTGGAATAGACATAGTGATATTAGGGCCGCGTTGAGGACTATGGTGAAAAAGGAAATATCCACGGATAAAAACTGGAAAGAAGCGTTCTGAGAAATTGCATTGTAATGTGTGAATGCAACTCACAGAAATACACGTTCCTCTTCATTGATCAGTTTGCTAACAAAGTTTTCTTGAAATCTGCAATCGAATACTTTTTAGCGCAATCAATCTTAGGGTGACAAAGGAAATATCTTCAGAGAAAACAAGAAAGAAGCTTTCTGAGAAACTGCTTTGTGATGTGTGAATTCAACTCACTGAGTTACCCCTGTATTTCATTGAGCCGTTTATTGGCCTTTTTTTTTTTTTTTTTTTTTTGGAATCTGAGGTCTGATATTTCAGATGGGTTTGAAGAATATAAGGACAAAGGAAATATACTCAGGGAAAAAAATGAAATAAACTTTCAGAGAAACTTCTTTGTGATATATGAATTCATCTCCCAGAGTTACAACTTAGTCTTCATGAGACAGTTTGCTAACTCTGTTCTTGTGGAATCTGCAAATTCATATTTGGGAGCCATTTAAGTCTATGTGAAAGAGGAAGTACCCTCAAATAATAACTAGAAATGGGCTTTCTGAGAACTTCCTTTCTAATGTGTGAATTCATCACACAGAGATTCTCCTTTCCCTTTTTGTAGCAGTTTGCTCACACTGTTCTGGTGGAATCTGCAAATTGATATTTGGGAGCACTTTGAGGCCTCTGGTGAAAAAGAAAGTATCCTCAGATAATAACTAGAAAGAAGCTTTCTGAGAACTTGCTTTCTGATGTGTGAATTCATCACAGAGAGATTCACCTCTCCCTTCTTGTAGCACTTTGCTAACACTGTTCTCGAGAAATCTGCAAAGTGATATTTGTTAGCGCATTGAGGCCTATTGTGAAAAAGGAAGTATCCACAGTTAAAAACTGGAAAGAAGCGTTCTGAGAAATTACATTGCGATGTGTGAACTCCTCACACAGAAATTCATCTTTCCCTTCTTGTAGAAGTTTGCTAACACTGTTTTCGTGGAAACTGCCAAGTGATATTTACGAGTGCAATGAGTCCTCTGGTGAACAAGGAAATATCCACAGATAAAAACTGAAAAGAAGCGTTCTGAGAAATTGCATTGCGATGTGTGAATGCTACTCACAGAGATACACGTTCCTCTTCATTGATCAGTTTACTAACACAGTTTTCTTGAAATCTGCAATCGGATACTTCTTAACGCAATGAAAGAGAGGGTGACAAAGGAAATATCCTCAGAGAAAAACTAGAAAGAAGCTTTCTGAGAAACTGCTTTGTGATGTGTGAATTGAACTCACTGAGTTACCCCTGTATTTCGTGTAGCCGATTGCTAGCCCTTTTTTTTTTGTGGAATCTGGGAACTGATATTTCTGATCGCTTTGAAGAATATAAGGACATAGGAAATATCCTGAGATAAAAATGTAAAAGAAGCTTTCTGTTAAACTTCTTTGTGATATACGAATTCATATCCAGAGATAAAACTTAGTCTTCATGAGGCAGTTTGCTAACACTGTTTTCATGGAATGTGCAAATTGATATTTGGGAGCGCTTTGAGGCCTATGGTGAGAAGGGAATTATCCTCAAATAATAACCAGAAAGAAGCTTTCTAAGAACTTGCTTTCTGATGTGTGAATTCATCACACAGACATTCACCTTTCCCTTCTTGTAGCAGTTTGCTAACACTGTTTTCCTGGAAGCTGCAAAGTGATATGTGAGACTGCATTGTGGCCTATGGTGAAAAAGGAAATATCCACATATAAAAACTGAAAAGAAGTGTTCCGAGAAATTGCTTTGCGATGTGTGAATGCAACTCACAGATATACACGTTCCTCTTCATTGATCGGTTTGTTAAGACAGTTTTCTTGAAACCTGCAATCTGATACTACTTAGTGCAATGAAACATAGGGTGAAAAAGGAAATATCCTCAGAGAAAAACTAGAAAGAAGCTTTCTGAGAAACTGCTTTGTGATGTGTGAATTCAACTCACTGAATTCCCCCTGTGTTTCGTGGAGCCATTTGCAAGCCCTTTTTTTCTAGGTTCTGAGAACTGATATTTCAGATCGCTTTGAGGAATATAAGGACAAAGGAAATATCCTCAGATAAAAATGTGAAAGAAGCTTTATGAGAACCTTCTTTGTGATATATGAATTCGTCTCGCAGAGTTACAACTTAGTCTTCATGAGGTAGTGTGCTAACACTGTTCTCCTGGAATCTTCAAATTGATATTTGGGAGCGCTTGGATGCCTATGATAAAAAAGGAATTATCCTCAGATATAAACGTTAAAGAACCTTCTGAGATACTTCTTTGTGATATATGAATTCATTTCCCAGAGTTACAACGTAGTCTTCATGAGGCAATTTGCTAACACTATTCTCGTGGAATCTGCAAATTCATATTTGGGAGCGCCTTGAGGCCCATGGTGAAAAAGGAATTATCCTCAGATAATAACTGGAATGCAGATTTCTGAGAACTTGCTTTCTGATGTTTGAATTCATCACACAGAAATTCACATTTCCCTTCCTGTAGCAGTTTGCTACCACTGTTCTCTTGGAATCTACAAAGTGATATTTTGAACTCATTGAGGCCTAGTGTGAAAAAGGAAATATCCACAGATAAAATCTGGAAAGAAGCGTTCTGTGAAATTGCATTGTGATGTGTGAATGCAACTCACAGAGATACACGTTCCTCTTCATTGATCAGTTTGCTAACACTGTTTTCTTGAAATCTGCAATCAGATACTTCTAAGCGCAATGAAACTTAGGATGAGAACGGAAATATCCCCAGAGAAAAACTAGAAAGAAGCTTTCTGAGAAACTGTTTGTGATGAATGAATTCAACTCATTGAGTTACCCCTGTATTTCGTGGTGACGTTTACTAGCCCTTTTTTTGTGGAATCTGAGAATGATATTTTGTATCGGTTTGAAGAATATTAGGACAAAGGAAATATTCTCCAATAAAGACGAGAAAGAAGCTTTCTGAAAAACTTCTTTGTGATATATGAAATCATCTCTCAGAGTTACAACTTAGTCTTCACGAGGCAGTTTGCTAACACTGTTCTCCTGGAATCTCCAAATTGATACTGGGGAGTGCTTTGAGGCCTATGGTGAAAATGGAAGTATCCTCAGATAATAACTAGAAAGCAGCTTTCTGAGAACTTGCTTTCTGATATGTGAATTCATCACACAGAGATTCACCTTTCCCTTCCTGTAGCAGTTTGCTAACACTGTTCTCTTTGAATCTACAAAGTGATATTAGGGAGCTCATTGAGGCCTGTGGAAATTGCATTGTGATGGATGAATGCAACTCACAGAGATACACGTTCCTCTTCATTCATCAGTTTGCTAACACACTTTTCTTGAAATCTGCAATTGGATAGTTCATAGTGTAGTGAAATTTAGGTTGAGAAATAAATATGCTCAGAGAAAAACTAGAAACAATCTTTCTGAGAAACTTCTTTGTGATGTGTGAATTCAATTCACTGAGTTACCGCTGTATTTCGTGGAGCCGTTTGCTAGCCCTTTTTTTCTGGAATTTGAGAAGTGGTATTTGGGATCGCTTTGAGGAATATAAGAAAAAAGGAAATATCCTCAGATAAAAAAGTGAAAGAAGCTTTCTGAGAATCTTCTTTATGATATATGAATACACCTCCCAGAGTTAAAACTTAGTCTTCAAGCGGCCGTTTGCTAACACTGTTCTCGTGGAATCTGCTATTTGATATTTGGGAGAACTTTGAGTCTTTGGAGAAAAAGGAAGTAGCCTGAGATAATAATAATAATAAAAAAAGGATATTTCCTTTTTCACCATAGCCCTCAATGAGCTCCCAAATATCACTTTGCAGAATCCACGAACACAGTGTTATCAATCTGATGCCTGAAGAGAAATGTGGAACGCTGTGAGTTGCATTCACACATCGCAGTGCAGTTTCTCAGAACACTACTTTCAAGTTTTTATCTGAGGATAAAAATTACATGGGCTTCCAAATATCACTTTGAAAATTCCACAAGAACAGTCTTAGTGAACGGCTTCTTGAGGGGAAAGCTGTAACTCTGGGAGATGAATTCACAGACACAAAGTAGTTTATCAGAAACCTTCTTCATCTTTTTTATCGGAGGATATTGCCTTTGGCCCTATAGTCTCCAAAGGGTTCCGAAAGATCAGTTGTCAGATTCCACAGAGAGGGCTGGCAAACAGCTCCATGAAATACAGCTGTAACTCAGTGAGTTGAGGTCACACATCACAAAGCAGTTTCTCAGAAAGCTTCTTCGCCATTTTTCTCCAAGGATATTTCCTTTTTCGCCATAGCCCTCCAAGGGCTTCCAAATATCACTTTGGAAATTCCACAAGAACAGTCTTAGTGAACGACTTCTTGAGGGGGGAGCGGTAACTGTGAGATGAATTCACAGATCACAAAAAAGTTTCTCAGAAAGCTTCTTTCTCTTTTTTATCGGAGGATATTTCCTTTGTCCCTGTAGTCTTCCAAGGGATCCGAAATATCAGTTCTCAGATTCCACAGAAATAAGGCTAGCAAACAGCTCCCAGAAATACAGTTGTAACTCAGTGAGTGGAAGTCACACATCACAAAGCGGTTTCTCAGAAATCTTCTTTCCAGTTTTTATCTGAGGATATTTTCCTTTTCACCATAGCCCTCCATGGGCTTCCAAATATCACTTTGCAAATTCCACAAGAACAGTCTTAGCGAAAGGGTTCTTAAGGGGAAAGCTGTAACTCTGTGAGATGAATTCAGAAATCACAAAGCAGTTTCTCACTAAGCCTCCTTTCAGTTTTTATCTGAGGATATTTTCTTTTTCCCCATAGCACTCCATAGGCTTCCAAATATCATTTTGCAAATTCCACAAGAACTGTCTTAGCGAAAGGCTTCATGAGGGGAAAGCTGTAACTCTGTGAGATGAATTCACAGATCACAAAGAAGTTTCTCAGAAAGCTTCTTTCTCATTTTTATTGGAGGATATTTACTTTGGCTCTATAGTCTTCAAAGGGATCCAAAATATCCGTTCTCAGATTCCACAGAAATAAGGCTAGCAAACAGCTACACGAAGTACAGCTGAAACTCAGTGAGTGGAAGTCACACATCACAAAGGAGTTTCTCCGAAAGCTTCTTTCTCATTTTTATCGGAGGATATTACTTTGGCCCTAGAGCCTTCAAAGGGATCCGAAATATCAGTTCTGAGATTCCACAGAAATAAGGCTAGCAAACAGATCCACGAAATACAGCTGTAACTCAGTGAGTAGAAGTCACACATCACAAAGCAGTTTCTCAGAAAGCTTCTTTCAAGTTTTTATCTGAGGATATTTTCTTTTTCACCATAGCCCTCCATTGGCTCTCCACATATCACTTTGCAAATTCCACAAGAACAGTCTTAACGAACGGCTTCTTGAGGGGAAAGTTGTAACTCTGTGAGATGAATTCGCAGATCAAAAAGAAGTTTCTCAGAAACCTTCGTTCTCAATTTTATCAGGGAATATTTCCTTTGGCCCTAATGTCTTCAAAGGGATCCGCAATATCAGTTCTCAGATTCCACAGAAATAAGGCGAGCAAACAGCTCCACGAAATACAGCTGTAACTCAGTGAGTGGAAGTCACACATCACAAAGCAGTTTCTCAGAAAGCTCCTTTCCAGTTTTTATCTGAGGATATTTTATTTTTCAACGTATCCGTCCATGGGCTTCCAAACATCACTTTGCAAATTGCACAAGGACAGTCTTAGTGAGCCGCTATTTGACAGGAAAGCTGTAACTCTGTGAGATGAATTCACAGATCACAAAGCAGTTTCTCATTAAACCTCCTTTCAGATTTTATCGGAGGATATTTTCTTTTTCACAATAGCCCTCCATGGGCTTCCAAATATCACTTTGCAAATTCCACAAAACAGTTGTAGTTAACGGCTTCTTGAGGGAAAAGCTGTAACTTTGTGAGATGAATTCAAAGATCACAAAGTAATTTCTCAGAAAGCTTTTTTTCCAGTTTTTATCTGAGGATATTTTCTTTTTCACCATAGTCCTGCATGGGCTTCCAAATATCACTTTACCAATTCCACAACAACAGTCTTAGCGAACGGCTTCTTGAGGGGAAAGCTATAACACTGTGAGATGAATTCGCAGTTCGCAAAAAAGTTTCTCAGAAAGCTTCTTTCTCATTTTTATCAGAGGATATTTCCTTTGACTCTACAGTCTTCAAAGGGATCCAAATTATCAGTTCTCAGACTCCACAGAAATAAGGGTAGCAAACACCTCCAAGAAGTACAGCTGCAACTCAGTGAGTGGAAGTCACACACCACAAGCCAGTTTCTCAGAGAGCTTCTTTCCAGTTCTTATGTGAGGATATTTTCTTTTTCACCATAGCCGTCCATGGGCTTCCAAATATCACTTTGCAAATACCACAAGAACAGTCTTAGTGAAAGGCTTCCTTAGGAGAAAGCTGTAACTCTGTGAGATGAATTCACAGATCACAAAGCAATTTCTCATAAAGCCTCCTTTCAGTTTTTATCTGAGGATATTTTCTTTTTCACCATAGCCCTCTATGGGCTTCCAAATATCACTTGGCAAATTCCCGAACACCAGTCCTAGTGAAAGGCTTCTTGAGGGGAAAGCTGTAATTCTGTGAGTTGAATTCACAGATCACAAAGAAGTTTCTCAGAAACCTTCTTTCTCTTTTTTATCGGAGGATATTTCTTTATCCCTATAGTCTTCAAAAGGTTCCGAAATATCAGTTTTCAGATTCCACAGAAATAGGGATAGCAAACAGCTCCACGAAATACAGCTGTAACGCAGTGAGTTGAATCACCCATCACAAAGCAGTTTCTCAGAGAGCTTCCTTCCAGTTTTTATCTGAGGTTATTTTCTTTTTCACCATAGCCCTACATGGGCTTCCAAATATCACCTTGCAAATTCCACAAAAACAGTCTTAGTGAACGGCTTCCCACGGGAAAGCAGTAACTCTGCGAGATGAATTCACAGATCATGAAGTAGCTTCTCAGAAAGCTTCCTTTCAGTTTTTATCTGAGGATATTTTCTTTTTCATCATAGCCCTCCATGGGCTTCCTAATATAACTTTGCAAATTCCACAAGAACAGTCTTTGCGAACGGCTTCTTGAAGGGAAGGCTGTGCTTCTGTGAGATGAATTCACAGATCACAAGGCAGTTTCTCAGAAAGCTTCCTTTCAGTTTTTATCTGAGGCTATTTTCTATTTCACCGTAGACCACCATGGGCTTCCCAATAACACTTTGCAAATTCCACAAAAAGATTCTTAGCGAATGGCTTCTTGAGGGGAAAGCTGTAACTCTGTGAGATGAATTAACAGATCAAAAAATAGTTTCTCAGAAACCTTCTTTCTCATTTTTATTGGAGGATACTTCCTTTGGCCCGAGAGTCTTCAAAGGGTTCCGAATTATCAGTTCTCAGATTCCACTGAAATAAGTCTAGCAAACAGCTCCAGGAAATACAGCTGTATCTCAGTTAGTGGAAGTCACACATCACAAAGCAGTTTCTCAGAAAGCTTCTTACCAGTATTTATCTGAGGATATTTACATTTTCAACGTGGCCCTCCATGGGCTTTCAAATAACACTTTGCAAATTCCACAAGAACTGTCTTCGTGAACGGCTTCCTGAGGGGAAAGCTATAACTCTGTGAGATGAATTCACAGATCACAAAGCAGTTTCTCAGAAAGCTTCCTTTCAGTTTTTATCTGAGGATAATTTCTTTTTCACCATAGTCCTACAGGGGTTCCAAATATCACTTGGCAAATTAAACAAGAACAGTCATAGTGAAAGACTTCTTGAGGAGAAAGCTGTAACTCTGTGAGATGAATTCACAGATCACAAAGAATTTTCTCAGAAAGCTTCTTTCTCATTTTTATTGGAGGTGATTTCCTTTGGCCCTATAGTCTTCAAAGGGATCCGAAATATCAGTTCTCAGATTCCACCGAAATAAGGCTAGCAAACAGCACCACGAAATACAGCTGTAGCTTAGTGAGTGGAAGTCACACATCACAAAGCATTTTCCCAGAAAGCTTCTTTCCAGTTTTTATCTGAGGTCATTTTCTTTTCACCGTAGCACTCCATGGGCTTCCAAATATCACTTTGCAAATTCCACAAGAACAGTCTTAGTGAACGTCTTCCTGAGGTTAAAGCCGTAACACTGTGAAATGAATTCACAGATCGCAAAGCAGTTTCTCAGAAAGATTCCTTTTAGTTTTTATCTGAGGATATTTTCTCTTTCACCTTAGCCCTCCATGGGCTTCCAAATATCACTTTGCAAATTCCACAAGAACAGTCTTAGCGAAAGACTTCTAGAGGGGAGAGCTGTAACTCTGTGAGATGATTTCACAAAACACAAAGTAGTTTCTCAGAAAGCTTCTCCCTCATTTTTATCGGTGGATATTTCCTTTGGCCCTGTAGTCTTCAAAGGGATCCGAAATATCAGTTCTCAGATTCCACAGAAATAAGGCGAGCAAACAGCTCCACGAAATACAGCTGCAAGTCAGTGAGGGGAAGTCACACATTACAAAACAATTTCTCAAAGTCTTCTTTCCAGTTTTTAATTGAGGATATTTTCTCTTTCACGTTAGCCCTCCTTGCATTTCCAAATATCACTTTGCAAATTCCACAAGACCAGTCTTAGCGAATGGCTTCCTGACGGTAAAGCTGTAAGTCTATGAGATGAATTCACAGATCACAAAGAAGTTTCTCAGAAAGTTTCTTTCCAGTTTTTATCAGAGGATATTTTCTTTTTCACCATAGCCCTCCGTGGGCTTCTAAATATTACATTGCAAATTGCACAAGAACAGCCTTAGCGAGTGGCTTCTTCTGGGGAAAGCTGTAACTCCATGAGATGAATTCACAGATCACAAAGCAGTTTCTCAGAAAGCCACTTTCCAGTTTTTATCTGAGGATTTTTCGTTTTCACATTAGCCCTCCATGGGCTTCCAAATATCACTTTGCAAATTCGATAAGAACAGTCTTAGCAAACGGATTCTTGAGGGGAATGCTGTAACTTTGTGAGACGAATTCACAGATCACAAAGCAGTTTCTCAGAAAGCTTCTTTCTCTTTTTTATCAGAGGATATTTCCTTTGGCCTTATAGTCTTCAAAGGGACCGGAAATATGAGTTCTCAGATTTCCAGAAATAAGACTAGCAAACAGCTCCACGAAACACAGCTGTTACTCAGTGAGTGTAAGCCACACATCACAGGGCAGTTTCTCAGAAAGTTTCTTTCCAGTTTTTATCTGAGGATACTTTCTTTTTCACCATAGCCCTCCATGGGCTTCCAAATATCACTTTAAAATTCCACAAGAATAGTTTTAGAGAACGGTTTACTAAGGGGAAAGTTGTAACTCTTTGAGATGAACTCACAGATCACAAAGCAGTTGCTCAGAAAGCTTCTTTCCAGTTTTTAACTGAGGATATTTTCTTTTTCACCGTAGCCCTCCATGGGCTTCCTAATATCACTTTGCAAATTCCACAAGAACTGTCTTAACCAACGGCTTCTTCAGAGGAAAGCTGTAACTGTGTGAGATGAATTCACAGATCGAAAGAAGTTTCTCAGAAAGCTTCTTTCCTATTTTTATCAGAGGATTTTTTCCTTGGCCCTATAGTCTTCTAAGAGATCCGATATATCAGTTCTCAGATTCCACACAAATAAAGCTAGCAAAAAGCTACATGATATACGCCTCTAACTCAGTTATTGGAAGTCACATATCACAAAGCAGTTTCTCAAAAACCTTCTTTCCAGTTTTTATCAGAGGATATTTTCATTTTCACCATAGCCCTCCATGGGCTTCCAAATATCACTTTGCGAATTCCACAAGAACAGTCTTAGGGAACGGCTTCTTGAGGGGAAAGCTGTAACTCTGGGAGTTGCATTCACAGATCACAAAGCATTTTCTCAGAAAGCTTCTTCCTCATTTTTATCAGAGGATATTTCGTTTTTCCCTTCAGTCTTCAAAAGGATCTGAAATATCAGTTCTCACATTCCACAGAAAAAATGCTAGCAAACAGCTCAACGAAATGTAGGTGAAACTCGGAGAGTTAAAGTCAAACATCACAAAGCAGTTTCTCCGAAAACTTCTTTCCAGTTTTTATCTGAGGATATTTTCTTTTTCACCACAGCCCTCCATGGGCTTCCAAATATCACATTGCATATTGCACAAGAACAGCCTTAACGAATGGTTTCTTGTGGGGAAAGCTGTAACTCCGTGAGATGAATTCACAGATCACAAAGCACTTTCTCAGAAAGCCACTTTCCAGTTTTTATCTGAGGATATCTTCGTTTTCAAATTAGACCTCCATGGGCTTCTAAATATCTCTTTGCAAATTCCACAAGAACAGTCTTAGCGAACGGAATCTTGAGGGGAAAGCTGTAACATTGTGAGATGAATTCACATATCAGAAAGCAGTTACTCAGAAAGCTTCTATCTCTTTTTTATCGGCGGATATTTCCTTTGGCCTTATAGTCTTCAAAGGGATCGGAAATATGAGTTCTCAGATTTCCAGAAATAAGACTAGCAAACAACTCCACGAAACACAGCTGTAACTCAGTGAGTGTAAGTCACACATCACAGGGCAGTTTCTCAGAAAACTTCTTTCCAGTTTTTATCTGAGGATACTTTGTTTTTCACCATAGCCTTCCATGGGCTCCCAAATATCACTTTGCAAATTCCAGAAGAATAGTTTTAGTGAACGGCTTCCTGAGGGGAATGCTGTAACTCCGTGAGATGAATTCACAGATCACAAAGCAGTTGCTCAGAAAACTTCTTTCCAGTTTTTAACTGAGGATATTTTCTTTTTCATCGTAGCCCTCCATGGGCTTCCAAATATTACTTTGCAAATTCCACAAGAACTGTCTTTAGGAACGGCTTCTTCAGGAGAAAGCTGTAACTCTGTGAGATGAATTCAGAGATCACAAAGAAGTTTCTCAGAAAGCTTCTTTCTCATTTTTGTCAGAGGATATTTCCTTTATCACTATAGTCTTCAAAGGGATCCGAAACATCAGTTCTCAGAATCCACAGAAATAAGTCTAGCAGACAACTGCACGAAATACAGCTGTAATTCAGTGAGTGGAAGTCGCACATCACAAAGCATTTTCTCAGAGGGCTTCTTTCCAGTTTTAATCTGAGGATAGTTTCTTTTTCACCATAGCCTTCCATGGGCTTCCAAATATCCCTTTGCAAATTCCACAAGAACAGTCTTAGCGAACGCCTCCTTGAGGGGAAAGCTGTAACTCTGTGAGATGAACTCACAGATCACAAAGCTGTTTCTCAGAAACCTTCTCTCCAGTTTATTTCGTAGGATATTTTCTTTTTTACCATAGCCCTCCATGTGCTTCCAAATATCACTTTGCAAATTCCACAAAAACAGTCTTAGCCAACAGCTTCTTGAGTGGAAAGCTGTAACTCTGTGAGATGAATTCACAGAAGACAAAGATGTTTCTCAGAAAGCTTCCTTCTCATTTTTATCGGAGGATATTTCCTTTGGTCCTATAGTCTTCAATGGGATTGGAAATATTAGTTCTCAGATTTCATAGAAATAATGCTAGCAAACAGCTCCAAGAAATACAGTTGTACCTTAGTGACTGCAAGTCACACATCACAAAGCAGTTTCTCTGAAATCTTCTTTCCAGTTTTTATCTGAGGATATTTTCTTTTTCACCATAGCCCTCCATGGGCTTCCAAATAACACTTTGCAAATTCCGCAAGAACTGTCTTAGCGAACGGCCTCTTGAGGGGAAAGCAGTAACTCTGTGAGATGATTTCACAGAACACAAAGTAGTTTCTCAGAAAGCATCTTTCTCACTTTTATCAGAGGATATTTCCTTTGGCCCTATACTCTTCAAAGGGATCCGAAATATCAGTTCTCAGATTCCACAGAAATAGGGTTAGCAAACAGCTCCACGAAATACAGCAGTTATTCAGTGAGTGGAAGTCACACATCGCAAAGGACTTTCTCAGAAAATATCTTTCCAGTTTTTATTTGAGGATATTTTCTTTTTCACCATAGCTCTCAATGGACTTCCAAATACCACTTTGCAAATTCCACAAGAACAGTCTTAACGAACGGCTTCTTGAGGAGAAAGCTGAAACTCTGTGAGACGAATTCACAGATCACGAAGAAGTTTCTCAGAAAGCTTCTTACTCATTTTTATCAGAGGATATTTCTTTTGGCCCTATCGTCTTCAAGTGGATGCGAAATATTAGTTCCCTGATTCCACTGAAATAAGGCTAGCAAACAGCTCCACGAAATACAGCTGTAACTCAATGAGTGGAAGTCACACATCCCAAAGCAGTTTCTCAGAAAGCTTCTTTCCAGTTTTTATCTCAGGATATTTTCTTTTTCACCATAGCCCTCCAAGGGCTTCCAAATATCACTTTGCAAATTTCACAAGAATAATCTTAGTGAACAGCTTCCTGAGGGGAAAGCTGCAACTCTGTGAGATGAATTCACAGATCATAAAGCCTTTTCTCAGAAAACTTCCTTACAGTTTTTATCTAAGGATATTTCCTTTTTCACCGTAGCCCTCCATGGGCTTCCAAATATCGCTTTGCAAATTCCACAAGAACAGTCTAAACGAACGACTTTTTGAGAGGAAAGCTGCAGCAGTGTAAGATGAATTCACAGATCAATAAGAAGTTTCTCAGGAACCTTCTTTCCCTTTTTTATCAGTGGATATTTCCTTTGGCCCTCTAGTCTTCAAAGGGATCCTAAATATCAGTTCTCAGATTCCACAGAAATAAAGCTAGCAAACAGCTCCACAAAATACAGCTGTAACTCAGTGAGTTGAAGTAGCACATCACAAAGGAGTTCCTCAGAAAGCTTCTTTCCAGTTTTTATCTGAGGATACTTTCTTTTTCACCATAGCCCTCCATGGGCTTCGAAATATCACTTTGCAAATTCCTCAAGAACAGTTTAGAGAACGGCTTCTTGAGTGGAAAGCAGTAACTATGTGAGATGAACTCATAGATCACATAAAAGTTTCTCAGAAAGCTTCTTTCTCTTTTTTATCGGAGTATATTTAATCATGCCTTATAGTCTTCTAAGGGATCTGAAACATGAGTTCTCAGATTCCACAGAAATAAGTCTAGCAGACAGCTACACGAAATACAGCTGTAACTCAGTGAGTGGAAGTCACACATCACAAAGCATTTTCTCAGAAGGCTTCTTTCCAGTTTTAATCTGAGGATAGTTTCTTTTTCACCATAGCCCTCCGTGGGCTTCCAAATATTCCTTTGCAAATTCCACAAGAACAGTCTTAGCGAACGCCTTCTTGAGGGGAAAGCTGTAACTCTGTGAGATGAATTCACAGATCACAAAGCAGTTTTTCAAAAAGCTTCTTTCCAGTTTTTAACTGAGGATATTTTCGTTTTCACATAAGCCCTCCATGGGCTTCCAAATATCACTTTGCAAATTCCACAAGAACAGTCTTAGTGAACGGATTCTTGAAGGGAAAGCTGTAACTTTGTCAGATGAATTCACAGATCACAAAGCAGTTACTCAGAAAGCTTCTTTCTCTTTTTTATCAGAAGATATTTCCTTTGGCGCTATGGTCTTCAAAGGGATCCGAAATATGAGTTATCAGATTTCCAGAAATAAGACTAGCAAACAGCTCCAAGAAACACAATTATAACTCGGTGAGTGTAAGTTACACATCACAGGGCAGTTTCTCAGAAATCTTCTTTCCAGTTTTTGTCTGATGATACTTTCTTTTTCACCATAGCTCTCCGTGGGCTTCCAAATATCACTTTGCAAATTCCACAAGAATAGTTTTACTGAATGGCTTCCTGAGAGGAGAGCTGTAACTCTGTGAGATGAATTCACAGATCACAAAGTAGTTTTTCAGAAAGCTTCTTTCCAGTTTTTAACTGAGGATATTTTCTTTTTCACCATAGCCCTCCATGGGCTTCCAAATATCCCTTTGCAAATTCCAAAAAAAACTGTCTTTACGAACGGCTTCTTCAGGAGAAAGCTGTAACTCTGTGAGATGAATTCAGAGATCACAAAGAAGTTTCTCAGAAAGCTTCTTTCTCATTTTTGTCAGAGGATATTTCCTTTATCACTATATTCTTCAAAGGGATCTGAAACATCAGTTCTCAGATTCCACAGAAATAAGTCTAGCAGACAACTCCACAAAATACAGCTGTAACTCAGTGAGTGGAAGTGACACATCACAAAGCATTTTCTCAGAAGGCTTCTTTCCAGTTTTAATCTGAGAATAGTTTCTTTTTCACCATAGCCCTCTGGGGGCTTCCAAATATCCCTTTGCAAATTCCACAAGAACAATCTTAGCGAACGCCTTCTTGAGGGGAAAGCTGTAACTCTGTGAGATGAACTCACAGATCACAAAGCTGTTTCTCAGAAAGCTTCTTTCCAGTTTATATCGTAGGATATTTTCTTTTTCACCATAAACCTCCATGGGCTTCAAATATCACTTTACAAATTCCACAAGATCATTCTTAGCTACCGGTTTCTTGAAGGGAAAGCTGTAACTCTGTGAGATGAATTCACAGATCACAAAGACGTTTCTCAGAAACCTTCTTTCACTTTTTTATCGGAGGATATTTCCTTTGGCCCTATAGTCTTCAAAGGGTTGCGAAATATCAGTTCTCAGATTCCACAGAAATAGGGCAAGCACACAGCTGCACGAAAAACAGCTGTAACTCAGTGAGTTGAGGTCTAATATGACAAATAAATTTCTTAGAGAGGTTCTTTCCAGATTTTATCTGAGGATTTTTTTTTTTTATATTTTCTTTTTCACCGTAGCCCTCCATGGGCTTCCAAATATCACTTTGCAAAACCTCAGGAACAGTCTTAAGAAACAGCTTCGTGAGGGGAAAGCTGTAACTCTGTGAGATGAATTCACAGATCACAAAGAAGATTCCCAGAAAGCTTCTTTCTCATTTTTATCGAAGGATATTTCCTTTGGCCCTATAGTCTTCAAAGGGATCGGTAATATAAGCTTTCAAATTCCAGAGAAATAAGGCGAGCAAACAGCTCCACGAAATACAGCTGTAACTCACTGAGTTTTGTCACACATCAAAAAGCAGTTTCTCAGAAAGGTTCTTTCCAGTTTTTATCTGAGGATATTTGTTTTTCGCCATCACCCTCCATGGGTTTCCAAATATCTCTTTGCAAATTCCACAAGAACAGTCTTAGCGAACAGCTTCCTGACTGGAAAGCTATAACTCTGTGAAATGAATTCACAGATCACAAAGCACTTTCTCAGACAGCTTCTTTACAATTTTTATCTGCGTATATTTTCTTTTTCAGCATAGCCCTCCATGGGCTTCCAAAATCACTTTGCAAATTCCACAAGAACAGTCTTAACGAACGGCGTCTTGAGGGGAAAGCTGTAACTCTGTGAGATGAATTCACAGATCACAAAGCAGTTATTCAGAAAGCTTCCTTTCAGTTTTTATCTGAGGATATTTTCTTTTTCTCCATAGCCCTCCATGGGCTTCCAAATATCACTTTGCAAATTCCACAAGAACAGTCTTAATGAACGGCCTCTTGAGGGGAAAGCTGTAACTCTGTGAGATGAATTCACAGATCACAGAGCAGTTTCTCAGAAAGCTTCTATCTCATTTTTATCGGAGAATATTTCATTTGGCCCTATAGTCTTCAAGGGTTTCCGAAATATCAGTTCTCAAATTCCACAGAAATAAGCCTAGCAAACTGCTGCATGAAATACAGCTTACCTCAGTGAGTTGAAGTCACTCATCATAAAGCAGTTCCTCAGAAAACTTCCTTCCAGTTTTTATCTGAGGATATTTTCTTTGTCTCCCTTCCCCTCCACGGGCTTCCAAATATCAATTTCCATATTCTACAAGAACAGTCTTAGCGAACGGCTTCTTGAGGGGAAAGCTGTAACTCTGTGAGATGAATTCACAGATCACAGAAAAGATTCTCAGAGAACTTCTTTCTCTTTTTTATAGGAAGATATTTCCTTTGGCCCTATAGTCTTCAATGGGATCCGAAATATCTGTTCTAAGATTCCACAGAAATAAGGCTACCAAACAGCTCCACGAAATACACCTGTAACTCAGTGAGTGGAAGTCACACATCACAAAGCAGTTTCACAGAAAGCTTCTTTCCAGTTTTTTTCTGAGGATATTTTCTTTTTCACCATAGCCCTACTTTGGCTCCCAAATATCACTTTGCAAATTCCTCAAGAATAGTCTTAGCGAATGACTTCTTGCAGGGATAGCTGTAACTCTGTGAGATGAAGTCACAGATCACAAAGAAGTTTCTCAGAAACCTACTTTCTCCATTTTATCAGAGGATATTTCCTTTGGCCCTATAGTCCTCTATCGTATCCGAAATATCAGTTCTCATATTCCACGGAAATAGAACTGACAAACACATCCACGAAATACAGCTTAAACTCAGTGAGTTGAGAGCACACATCACAAAGCAGTTTCTCAGAAAGCTTCTTTCCAGTTTTTATCTGAGGATATTTTCTTTTACACCATAGCCCTCCATGTGCTTCCAAACACGACTTTACAAATACAGCAAGAACCGTCTTAGGAATGGCTTCCTGAGGGGAAAGCTGTAATTCTGTAGGATGAATTCACAGATCACAAGGCAGTTTCTCAGAAAGCTTCCTTTCAGTTTATATCTACGGATATTTCCTTTGTCACCATAACCCTCCATGGGCTTAAAATATATCACTTTGCAAATTCCACAAGAACAGTCTTAGGGAACGGATTCTTGAGGGGAAAGCTGTAACTCTGTGAGATGTATTCACACATCACAAAGAAGTTTCTCAGAAAGCTTCTTTCTCTTTTTTATCCGAGGATATTTCCCTTTGCCCTATAGTCTTCAAAAGGATCCAAAATATCAGTTCTCAGATTCCACGGAAATAAGGCTTGCAAACAGTTCCACGAAACACAGCTGTAACTCAGTGAGTGGAAGTCACATATCACAAAGCAGATTCTCAGAAAGCTTCTTTCCAGTTTTTATCTGAGGATATTTTCTTTTACACCATAGCCCTCTATCGGCTTCCAAATATCACTTTGCAAATTCCACGAGAACAGTATTAGCGAAATTCCTTTTGTCGGGAAAGCTGTATCTCTTTGAGATGAATTCACAGATCACAAAGCAGTTTCTCAGAAAGCCTTCTTCCAGTTTTTATCTGAGGATCTTTATTTTTCACTATAGCCTTCCATGGGCTTCCAAATATCACTTTGCAAATTCCAGAAGAACAATCTTAGCGAAAGTCTTCTTTTGGGGAAAGCTGTAACTCAGTGAGATGAATTCACAAATCTCAAAGAAGTTTCTCACAAAGCTTCTTTCCAGTTTTTATCTGAGGATATTTTCTTTTTCACCATACCACTCCATGGGCTTCCAAATATCACTTTGCAAATTCCACAAGAACAGTCTTAGCGAATCGCTTCATGAGGAGAGAAGTGTAACTCTGTGAGATGAATTCAAAGATGACAAAGACTTTTCTCAGAAAGGTGTTTCTCATTTCTTTCGGAAGATATTTCCTATGGCCCTATAGTCCTCAAGGGGATCTGCATTATCAATTCTCAGAATCCACAAAAACAGGGCTCGCGAATGGCTGCACGAAATAGTGGTGTAAATTCGGGAGACCAAGTCACATATCATAGAGCAATTTCTCAGAAAGCTTCTTTAACGTTGTTATCTGAGGATATCTCCTTTTTCACTGTAAGCTGCCTAGCGCTAAGAAGTAACCTGTGGTAGATTTCAAGAAAACTGTGTTAGCAACCTGATGCCTAAAGAGAAATGAATAACTCTGTGACGTACATTGACACATCGCCGTGCATTTTCTCAGAACGCTTCTTTCCTGTTTTAATATGAGGATATTGCCTTTTTCGCCGTAGCCATCAATGAGCTAACAAATATCACTTTGCATAGTGCAGTTTCAGAGAAGACTTCTTTCCACTTTTAATGTGAGGATATTCCCTTTTTCACCGTAGCCCTCAATGAGCTCCCAAATATTACTTTGCAGAATCCACTAACACAGTGTTAGCAAACTGATGCCTGAAGAGAAATGTGAAAGTCTGTGAGTTGCATTCACATGTCACAATGCAGTTTCTCAGAAGGCTTCTTTCCAGGTTTTATCAAGTATATTTCTTTTTTCACCTTAGCCCTCCTTGTGCTCCCAAATATCACCTTGCCAATAACACGAGAACAGTATTACCCAACCGCTTCATGAGGAGAGAGGTGTAACTCTGTTAAATTAATTCACAGAGGACAAAGAAGTTTCTCAGAAAGATTGTTTCTCCTTTTAATCCGAGGATATTTCACTTGGCCCTATAGTCCTCAAAGGGATCCGAAATATCAGTTCTCAGATTCCACAAAAACCGAGGTAGCCAACGGATCCACTAAATATAGCTGTAACTCAGTGAGTTGAATGCACACATAACAGAGCAGTTTCGCAGAAAGTGTCTTTTTTCAACTGAAGTTATTTGCGGTCTCGGATCGCCAAGGTGTGTCTTATTGATATTCTGCGAAAACACTGTTAGCAAGCTTCTCCATGCAAACAATGATGTTACCATGTGAGCTGAATTCACCCACACCAAAGAAGTTTCTGAGAAGGCTTCTCTGCAGATTTGTCTGAGGTTCTTTCATGATTCACCATGGGATTCAACGACATCCAGGATATCCCTTCTGAGATTCCACAAAATCAGTGCTAGCAAACTCCTCCATGAAAGAGTGGTGTAACACTGTGAAATGAATTCACACATCACAAAGCGGTTTCTCAGAAGGCTTCATTCCGGTTTTTCTCAGAGGATATTTCCTTTGTCCTTCTACTCTTCAAACCCATCCGAAATATCAGTTCTCTGAATCCACCAAAACAGGGCTAGCAAACGGCTGCACGAAATAATGGTGTAACTCTGGGAGACGAAGTCAAATATCAGAAAGCAATTTCTGAGAAAGCTTCTTTCACGTTTTTATCTGAGGAGATCTCCTTTGAAACTGTAAGCTGCACAGGGCTAAGAAGTGTCCTGTGACAGATTTCAAGAAAACTGTGTTACCAAACAGATGCCTGAAAAAAAATGTGTAACTCTGTGAGTTGCATTCACACATCGCAGTGCAGTTTCTCAGAACGCTACTTTCCAGGTTTTATCTGAGGATATTTCCTTTGTCACCCTAGCACTCAGGAGCTCCCAAATATCACTTTGCAGAATCCATGGACACAGTATTAGCAAACTCATGCCGAAAGAGAAATGTGTAACTCTGTGAGTTGCATTCACATATCGCAGTGCAGTTTCTCAGAACGCTTCTTTCCAGTTTTCATCTGAGGATATTTCCTTTTTCACCATAGCAGTCAATGAGCTCCCAAATATCACTTTGCAGATCCATGAACACAGTGTTAGCAAAATGATGCCTGAAGAGAAATGTGTAACTCTGTGAGTTGCATTCACATGTCACAAGGCAGTTTCTCAGGAGACTTCTTTCCAGGTTTAATCTGAGGATATTTCTTTTTTCACCATAGCCCTCCATGGGCTCCCAAATATCACTTTGCCACTTCCACGAGAGCAGTCTTAGCCAACCGCTTCATGAGGAGAGTGGTGTAACTCTGTGAGACGAATTCACAGATGACAAAGAAGTTTCTCAGAAAGCTTCTTTCTCATTTTTATCGGAAGATATTCCCTCTGGCCCTATAGTCCTCAAGGGTATCCGACTTATCAGTTCTCAGAATCCACAAAAACAGGCGTAGCAAACGGCTGCACGAAATAGTGGTGTAAATCTGGAAGACGAATTCATATATCAGAAAGCAATTTCTCAGAAAGCTTCTTTAACGTTTTTGTCTCAGGATATCTCCTTTGTTACTGCAAGCTGCATAGCGCTAAGAAGTATCCTGTGGCAGATTTCAAGAAAACTCTGTTAGCAAACTCATGCCTGAGGAGAAATGTGTAACTCTCTGAGATGCATTCACACATCGCAGTGCAGTTTCTCTGGAGGCTTCTTTCCAGGTTTTAATCTGAGGATATTTCCTTTTTCACCATAGCCCTCAATGAGCTTCCAAATATCACTTTGTAGAATCCACGAACACAGTGTAAGCAAACTAATGCCTGAAGAGCAATGTGTAACTCTGTGAGTGGCATTCACAGGTCACAATGCAGTTTCTCAGAAGGTTACATTCCAGTTTTAATCTGAGAAAATTTTCTTTATCACCATAGCCCTCAATGAGCTCCCAAATATCACTTTGCAGAATCCACGAACACAGTGTTAGTAACCTGATGCCTGAAGAGAAATGTGTAACACTGTGAGTTGCATTCACATGTCACAATGCAGTTTCTCAGAAGGCTTCTTTCCAGGTTGTATCTGAGGATGTTTCCTTTTTCACCATAGCCCTCCATGGGCTCCCAAATATCACTTTGCCAATTCCACGAGAACAGTCTTAGCGAACCGCTTCATGACGAGAGAGGTGGAACTCTGAGATGAATTCACAGATGACAAAGAAGTTTCTCAGAAAGCTTCTTTCTCGTTTTTCTCGGAGGATATTTCCTTTGGCCCTACAGTCCTCAAAGGGATCCGAAGTATCAGTTCTCAGATTCCACAAAAACCTGGCTAGCCAACGGATCCACGAAATACAGCTGTAACTCAGTGAGTTGAATGCACACATCACAAAGCAGTTTCTCAGAAAGTGGCTTTCTTTTTTGAGCTGAGGTTATTTGCGGTCTCGGAGCGCCACCGTGTGTCTTATTGCAGATTCTGCGAAAACACTGTTAGCAAGCTTCTCAATGAAAACTATGATGTAACTCTGTGAGCTGAATTCACCCACACCAAAGAAGTTTCTGAGAATCCAGGATATCTTTTCTGAGATTCCACAAAATCAGTGCTAGCAAACTCCTCCATGAAAGAGTGGTGTAACACTGGGAAAAGAAATCACACTTCACAAAGCGGTTTCTCCGAAAGCTTCATTCCGGTTTTTCTCGGAGGATATTTGTTTTGTCCTTCTACTCTTCAAACCCATCCGAAATATCAGGTCTCAGAGTCCACAAAAAAAGGGCTAGCAAACGGCTGCAAGAAATAGTGGTGTAACTCGGGGAGACGAACTCACATATCAGAAAGAAATTTCTCAGAAAGCTTCTTTCACGTTTTTAACTGAGGAGATCTCTTTTGTCACTGTAAGATGCATAGCGCTGAGAAGTATCCCGTGGCAGATTTCAAGAAAACTGTGTTAGCAAATTCATGACTGAGGAGAAATGTGTAACTCTGTGAGTTGCATTCACACATCGCAGTGCAGTTTCTCAGAACGCTTCTTTCCATTTTTAATCTGAGGATATTTCCTTTTTCACCATATCCTTCAATGAGCTCGCAAATATCATTTTGCAGAATCCATGAACACAGTGTAAGCAAACTGATGCCTGAAGAGAAATGTGTAACTCTTTGAGTTGCATACACACATCGCAGTGCAGTTTCTCAGAACGCTTCTTTCCCGTTTTAATCTGAGAATATTTCCTTTTTCACCATAGCCCTCAATGAGCTCCCAAATATCACTTTGCAGAATCCACGAACACAGTGTTAGCAAAGTGATGCCTGAAGACAAATGTGTAATTCTGTGAGTTGCATTCACATGGCACAATGCAGTTTCCTAGAAGGCTTCTTTTCATGTTTTATCACTTTTCCAATTCCACGAGAACAGCCTTAGCGAACCGCTTCTTGAGGAGAGAGGTGGAACTCTGTGAGATGAATTCACAGATGACAAAGAAGTTTCTCAGAAAGCTTCTTTCTCTTTTTTCTCGAAGGATATTTTCCTTGGCCCTACAGTCTTCAAAGGGATCCGAAATATCAGTTCTCAGATTCCACAAAAACCGGGCTAGCCAACGGATCCACGAAATACAGCTGTAACTCAGTGAGTTGAATGCACACATCACAAAGCAGTTTCTCAGAAAGTTTCTTTCTTTTTTGAGCTGAGGTTATTTGAGGTCTCGGAGCGCCACCACGTGGCTTACTGCAGATTCTGAGAAAACACTGTTGACAAGCTTCTCAATGAAAACTATGATGTCACCCTGTGAGCTGAATTCACTCACACCACAGCAGTTTCTGAGAAGGCTTCTCTGCAGATTTGTCTGAGGTTCTTTCATGATTCACCATGGGATTCAACGATATCCAGGATATCCCTTCTGAGATTCCACAAAATCAGTGCTAGCAAACTCCTCCATGAAAGAGTGGTGTAACACTGTGAAATGAATTCACACTTCACAAAGCGGTTTCTCAGAAAGCTTCATTCTAGTTTTTCTCGGAGGATATTTCCTTTGTCCTTCTACTCTTCAAACCCATCCGAAATATCAGTTCTCAAAGTCCACAAAAAAAGGGCTAGCAAACGGCAGCACGAAATAGTGGTGTAACTTTGGGAGACGAAGTCACATATCAGAAAGCAATTTCTCAGAAAGCTTCTTTCACGTTTTTATCTGAGGAGATCTCCTTTGTCACTGTAAGATGCATAGCGCTAAGAAGTATCCCGTGGCAGATTTCAAGAAAACTGTGGTAGCAAACTGATGCCTGAAGAGAAATGTGTAACTCTGTGAGTTGCATTCACACATCGCAGTGCAGTTTCTCAGAACGCTTCTTTCCCGTCTTAATCTGAGGATATGTCCTTTTCAACCTTAGCCCTCAAAGAACTCCCAAATACTACTTTGCAGAATCCACGAACACAGTGTTAGCAAACTGATGCCTGAAGAGAAATGAGTAATTCTTTGAGTTGCATTCACATGTCACAATGCAGTTTCTCAGAAGGCTTCTTTCCACGTTTTATCTGAGGATATTTCCTTTATCACCATAGCCTTCTATCAGCTCCCAAATATCACGTTGCAGAATCCACAAACAGAGTGGTAGCAACCTGATGCCTGAAGAGAAATGTGTAACTCTTTGAGTTGCATTCACATGTCACAATGCAGTTTCTCAGAAGGCTTCTTTCCAGGTTTTATCTGAGGATATTTCCTCTTTCACCATAGCCCTCCATGGGCTCCCAAATATCACCTTGCCAATTCCACGAGAACAGTCTTAGCGACCGCTTCATGACGAGAGAGGTAGAACTCTGTGAGATGAATTCACAGATGACAAAGAAGTTTCTCAGAAAGCTTCTTTCTCGTTTTTCTCGGAGGATATTTCCTTTGGCCCTACAGTCCTCAGAGGGATCCGAAATATCAGTTCTCAGATTCCACAAAAACCGGGCTAGCCAACGGATCCACGAAATACAGCTGTAACTCAGTGAGTTGAATGCACACATTCCAAAACAGTTTCTCAGAAAGTGTCTTTCTTTTTTGAGCTGAGGTTATTTGCGGTCTCCGAGCGCCACCGTGTGTCTTATTGCAGATTCTGCGAAAACACTGTTAGCAAGCTTCGCAATGAAAACTATGATGTCACCCTGTGAGCTGAATTCACGCACAACAATGAAGTTTCTGAGAAGGCTTCTCTGCAGATTTGTCTGAGGTTCCTTCATGATTCACCATGGGATTCAACGATATCCAGGATATCCCTTCTGAGATTCCACAAAATCAGTGCTAGCAAACTCCTCCATGAAAGAGTGGTGTAACACTGGGAAATGAATTCACGCATCACAAAGCGGTTTCTCAGAAAGCTTCATTCTGGTTTTTCTCGGAGGATATTTCCTTTTTCCTTCTACTCTTCTAACCCATCCGAAATGTCAGTCCTCAGAGTTCACAAAAACAGGGCTAGCAAACGGCTGCACGAAATAGTGTTGTAACTCTGGGAGACGAAGTCACATATCAGAAAGAAATTTCTCAGAAAGCTTCTTTCAGGTTTTTATCTGAGGAGATCTCCTTTGTCACTGTAAGATGCATAGCGCTAAGAATTATCCCGTGGCAGATATCAAGAAAACTGTGGTAGCAAACTGATGCCTGAAGAGAAATGTGTAACTCTGTGAGTTGCATTCACACATCGCAGTGCAGTTTCTCAGAACGCTTCTTTCCAGTTTTAATCTGAGGATATTTCCTTTTTCACCATATCCTTCAATGAGCTCCCAAATATCACTTTGCAGAATCCACGAACACAGTGTTATCAAACTGATGCCTGAAGAGAAATGTGTAATTCTGTGAGTTGCATTCACATGTCACAATGCAGTTTCTCAGAAGGCTTCTTTCCACGTTTTATCTGAGGATATTTCCTTTTTCACCATAGCCCTCAATCAGCTCCCCAATATCACTTTGCAGAAACCACGAACACAGTGTTAGCAACCTGATGCCTGAAGAGAAATGTGTAACACTGTGAGTTGCATTCACATGTCACAATGCAGTTTCTCAGAAGGCTTCTTTCCAGATTTTATCTGAGGATATTTCCTTTTTCACCATAGCCCTCCATGGGCTCCCAAATATCAGTTTGCCAATTCCACGTGAATACTCTTAGTGAACCGTTTCATGACGAGAGAGGTTGAACTCTGTGAGATGAATTCACAGATGACAAAGAAGTTTCTCAGAAAGCTTCTATCTCGTTTTTATCGGAGGATATTCCCTTTGGTCCTACAGTCCTCAAAGGGATCCGAAATATCAGTTCTCAGATTCCACAAAAACCGGGCTAGCCAGCGAATCCACGACATACAGCTGTAACTCAGTGAGTTGAATGCACCCATCGCAAAGCAGTTTCTCAGTAAGTGTCTTTCTTTTTTGAGCTGAGGTTATTTGCCGTCTCAGAGCGCCACCGTGTGTCTTATTGCAGTTTCTGCGAAAACACTGTTAGCAAGCTTCTCAATAAAAACTATGATGTCACCCTGTGAGCTGAATTCACCCACACCAAAGAAGTTTCTGAGAAGGCTTCTCTGCAGATTTGTCTGAGGTTCTTTCATGATTCACCATGGGATTCAACGATATCCAGGATATCCCTTCTGAGATTCCACAAAATCAGTGCTAGCAAACTCCTCCATGAAAGAGTGGTGTAACACTGTGAAATGAACTCACACATCACAAAGCGGTTTCTCAGAAAGCTTCATTCCGGCTTTTCTCGGAGGATATTTCCTTTGTCCTTCTACTCTTCAAACCCATCCGAAATATCAGTCCTCAGAGTCCAGAAAACAGGGCTAGCAAACGGCTGCACGAAATAGTGGTGTAACTCTGGGAGATGAAGTCACATATCAGAAAGCAATTTCTCAGAAAGCTTCTTTCTCGTTTTTATCTGAGGAGATCTCCATTGTCAGTGTAAAATGCATAGCGCAAAGAAGTATCCCGTGGCAGATTTCAAGAAAACTGTAGTAAAAAAACTGATGCCTGAAGAGAAATGTGTAACTCTGTGAGTTGCATTCACACATCACTGTGCAGTTTCTCAGATCGCTTCTTTCCAGTTTTAATCTGAGGATATTTCCTTTTTCACCATATCCTTCAATGAGCTCCCAAATATCACTTTGCAGAATCCACGAACACAGTGTTAGCAAACTGATGCCTGAAGAGAAATGTGTAATTCTCTGAGTTGCATTCACATGTCACAATGCAGTTTCTCAGAAGGCTTCTTTCCACACTTTATCTGAGGATATTTCCTTTATCATCATAGCTCTCCATCAGCTCCCAAATATCACTTTGCAAAATCCACTAACACAGTGTTAGCAATCTGATGTCTGAAGAGAAATGTGTAACTCTGTGAGTTGCATTAACATGTCACAATGCAGTTTCTCAGAAGGCTTTTTTCCAGGTTTTATCTGAGGATATTTCCTTTTTCACCATAGCCCTCCATATGCTCCCAAATATCACTTTGTCAATTCCTCGAGAACAGTCTTAGCCAACCGCTTCATGAGGAGAGAGGTGGAACTCTGTGAGATGAATTCACAGATGACAAAGAAGTTTCTCAAAAAGCTTCTTTCTCGTTTTTCTCGGAGGATATTCCCTTTGGCCCTACATTCCTCAAAGGGATCCGAAATATCAGTTCTCAGATTTCACAAATACCGGGCTAGCCAACGGATCCACGAAATACAGCTGTAACTCAGTGAGTTGAATGCACACATCACAAAGCAGTTTCTCAGAAAGTGTCGATCTTTTTTGAGCTGAGGTTATTTGAGGTCTCGGAGCGCCACCGTGTGTCTTATTGCAGATTCTGCGAAAACACTGTTAGCAAGCTTCTCAATGAAAACTATGATGTCACCCTGTGAGCTGAATTCACCCACACCAAAGAAGTTTCTGAGAAGGCTTCTCTGCAGATTTGTCTGAGGTTCTTTCATGATTCACCATGGGATTCAACGATATCTAGGATATCCCTTCTGAGAGTCCACAAAATCAGTGCTAGCAAACTCCTCCATGAAAGAGTGGTGTAACACTGTGAAATGAATTCACACATCACAAAGCCGATTCTCAGAAAGCTTTATTCCGGTTTTTCTCGGAGGATATTTCCTTTGCTCTTCTACTCTTCAAACCCGTCCGAAGTATCAGTTCTCAGAGTCCACAAAAACAGAGCTAGCAAACGGCTGCATGAAATAGTGGTGTAATTCTGGGAGAGGAAGTCACGTATTAGAAAGCAATTTCCCAGAAAGCTTCTTTCACATTTTTATCTGCGGATATCTCCCTTGTCACTGTAAGATGCATAGCGCTAAGAAGTATCCCGTGGCAGATTTCAAGAAAACTGTGGTAGCAAACTGATGCCTGAAGAGAAATGTGTAACTCTGTGAGTTGCATTCACACATCGCAGTGCAGTTTCTCAGAACGCTTCTTTCCCATTTTAATCTGAGGATATTTCTTTTTTCACCTTATCCTTCAATGAGCTCCCAAATATCACTTTGCAGAATCCACGAACACAGTGTTAGCAAACTGATACCTGAAGAGAAATGTGTAATTCTGTGAGTTGCATTCACATGTCACAAAGCAGTTTCTCAGAAGACTTCTTTCCACATTTTATCTGAAGATATTTCCTTTGTCACCATAAGCTTCATTTTGCAAGGAAATATCCCACTGCAGATTTCTAGAAAACTGTGCTCTCAAACAGATCAATTAACAGAAATGTGTAACTCTGTGAGTTACATTGACACGTCACAATGCAATTTCTCTGAATGGTTCTTTTCAGTTTTTATCTGAAGATATTTCCTTTCTCACTGTAGCCGTGAATCCGCTCCGCAACATCACTTAGCAGATTCCACGAGAACAATGTTAGCAAACAGCTACATGAACGGAAAGGTGGGACTCTGTGAAATGAATGCACAGGTCACATAGAAGTTTCTCAGAACGGCTCCTTTAGTTTTTAGCTGAAGATATTTCCTTTTTCACTGTAGCCCTCAATGTACTCCCAAATATCACTTTGCAGATTCCAAGAGAAGAGGATTAGCAAAGAGCTACATGAACAGAAAGGTGGAACGCTGTGAGATTAATGCACGGTTTACATAGAAGTTTCTCAGAACACTTCTTTTCAGTATTTATGAGAAGATATTTCCTTTTTCAGTGTGGCCCTCAATGCGCTCCCAAATATCTCTTTGCAGATTCCACGAGAAGAGTGTTAGGAAACAGCTACATGAATAGAAAGGTGGAACTCTGTGAGGTGAATGCACAGGCCACACAGAAGTTTCTGAGAACGCCTCCTTTCAGTTTTTATCTCAAGATATGTCGTTTTTCAATGTAGTCCTCAATGTGCTCAAAAATATGACTTGGCAGATTCCACGAGAACAGTGTTAGCAAACAGCTACATGAAAAGAAAGGTTGAACTCTGTGAGATGAACTCAGAGATCAGAAAGACATTTCTCAGAAATCTTCTTTCTCGGTTTTATCTGGGGATATTTCCTTTGGCTGTATACTTCTCCAAGCAATCTGAAATATCGGCTATCAGATTCAACAAAAAATGGCCTAGCAAACAGCTTCATGAAATACAGCTGTATTTCAGTGAGATGAATTCACACATCACAAAGCAGTTTCTCAGAAAGCTTATCTCTACTTTTTTTATTATTATTTTTTTAATTATTATTTTTTTAAATTATTATTATTAGTATAAGTTCTAGGGTACATGTGCATAAAGTGCAGTTTTGTTACATATGTATACTTGTGCCATGTTGCTGTGCTGCATGCATCATCTTGTCAGCACCCATCAACTCGTCATTTACATCAGGTATAACTCCCAATGCCATCCCTCCCCTCTCCACCCTCCCCATGATAGGCCCCAGTGTGTGATGTTCCCCTTCCTGAGTCCAAGTGATCTCATTTTTCAGTTACCACCTATGAGTGAGAACATGCGGTGTTTGGTTTTCTGTTCTTGTGAGAGTTTGCTAAGAATGATGGTTTCCAGCTGCATCCATGTCCCTACAAAGACACAAACTCATCCTTTTTTATGGCTGCATATTATTCCATGGTGTATATGTGCCACATTTTCTTAATCCAGTCTGTCACTGATGGACATTTGGGTTGATTTCAAGTCTTTGCTAATGTGAATAGTGCCGCAATAAACATACATGTGCTTGTGTCTTTATAGCAGCATGATTTATAATCCTTTAGGTATATACCCAGTAATGGGATGGCTGGGTCATATGGTACTTCTAGTTCTAGATCCTTGAGGAATCGCCATACTGTTTTCCATAATGGTTGAACTAGTTTACAATCCCACCAACAGTGTAAAAGTGTTCCTATTTCTCCACATCCTCTCCAGCACCTGTTGTTTCCTGACTTTTTAATGATTGCCATTCTAACTGGTGTGACATGGTATCTCATTGTGGTTTTGATTTGCATTTCTTTAATAGCCAGTGATGATGAGCCTTTTTTCATGTGTCTTTTGGCTGTATGATTGTCCTCTTTTGAGAAATGTCTGTTCATATCCTTTGCCCACATTTTGATGGAGTTGTTTGTTTTTTTCTTGTAAATTTGTTTGAGTTCTTTGTAGGTTCTTGATATTAGCCCTTTGTCAGATGAGTAGATTGCAAAAATTTTCTCCCATTCTGTAGGTTGCCTGTTCACTCTGATGGTAGTTTCTTTTGCTGTGCAGAAGCTCTTTAGTTTAATGAGATCCCATTTGTCAATTTTGGCTTTTGTTGCCGTTACTTTTGGTGTTTTGGACATGAAGTCTTTGCCCATGCCTATGTCGTGAATGGTACTACCTAGGTTTTCTTGTAGGGTTTTTATGGTATTAGGTCTAACATTTAAGTCTCTAAGCCACCTTGAATTAATTTTCGTATAAGAAGTAAGGAAAGGATCCAGTTTCAGCTTTCTACTTATGGCTAGCCAATTTTCCCAGCACCATGTATTAAATAGGGAATCCTTTCCCCATTTCTCGTTTCTCTCAGGTTTGTCAAAGATCAGATGGCTGTAGATGTGTGGTATTATTTCTGAGGACTCTGTTCTGTTCCATTGGTCTATATCACCGTTTTGGTACCAGTACCATGCTGTTTTGGTTACTGTAGCGTTGTAGTGTAGTTTGAAGTCAGGTAGCATGATGCCTCCAGCTTTGTTCTTTGACTTAGGATTGTCTAGATGTGGGCCCTTTTTTGGTTCCATGTGAACTTTAAAGCAGTTTTTTCCAATTCTGTGAAGAAACTCATTGGTAGCTTAATGGGGATGGCATTGAATCTATAAATAACCGTGGGCAGTATGGCCATTTTCACGATATTGATTCTTCCTATCCATGAGCATGGTATGTTCTTCCATTTGTTTGTGTCCTCTTTGATTTCACTGAGCAGTGGATTGTAGTTCTCCTTGAAGAGGTCCTTTACATCCCTTGTAAGTTGGATTCCTAGGTATTTTATTCTCTTTGAAGCAATTGTGAATGGAAGTTCATTCCTGATTTGGCTCTCTGTTTGTCTGTTACTGGTGTATAAGAATGCTTGTGATTTTTGCACGTTAATTTTGTATCCTGAGACTTTGCTGAAGTTGCTTATCAGCTTAAGGAGATTTTGGGCTGAGACAATGGGGTTTTCTAAATATAAAATGATGTCATCTGCAAAGAGGGACAATTTGACTTCCTCTTTTCCTAACTGAATACCCTCCATTTCTTTCTCTTGCCTGATTGCCCTAGCCAGAACTTCCAACACTATGTTGAATAGGAGTGGTGAGAGAGGTCATCCCTGTCTTGTGCCAGTTTTCAAAGGGAATTTTTCCAGTTTTTGCCCATTCAGTATGAAATTGGCTGTGGGTTTGTCATAAATAGCTCTTATTATTTTGACGTGCGTTCCATCAATACCAAATTTACTGAGCGTTTTTAGCATGAAGGGCTGTTGAATTTTGTGAAAAGCCTTTTCTGCATCTATTGAGATAATCATGTGGTTCTTGTCTTTGGTTCTGTTTATATGCTGGATTATGTTTATTGATTTGCGAATGTTGAACCAGCCTTGCATCCCAGGGATGAAGCCCACTTGATCATGGTGGATAAGCTTTTTGATGTGCTGCTGAATCCGGTTTGCCAGTATTTTATTAAGGATTTTTGCATCGATGTTCATCAGGGATATTGGTCTAAAATTCTCTTTTTTTGTTGTGTCTCTGCCAGGCTTTGGTATCAGGATGATGTTGGCCTCATAAAATGAGTTAGGGAGGATTCCCTCTTTTTCTATTGATTGGAATAGTTTCAGAAGGAATGGTACCGTCTCCTTCTTGTACCTCTGGTAGAATTCAGCTGTGAATCCATCTGGTCCTGGACTTTTTTTGGTTGGTAGGCTATTAATTATTGCCTCAATTTCAGAGCCTGCTATTGGTCTATTCAGGGATTCAACTTCTTCCTGATTTAGTCTTGAGAGAGTGTAAGTGTTCAGGAAATTATCCATTTCTTCTAGATTTTCTAGTTTATTTGTGTAGAGGTGTTTATAGTATTCTCTGATGGTAATTTGTATTTCTATGGGGTCGGTGGTGATATCCCCTTTATCATTTTTTATTGCATCGATTTGATTCTTCTATCTTTTCTTCTTTATTAGTCTTGCTAGCGGTCTATCAATTTTGTTGATCTTTTCAAAAAACCAACTCCTGGATTCATTGATTTTTTGGAGGGTTTTTTGTGTTTCTATCTCCTTCAGTTCTGCTCTGATCTTAGTTATTTCTTGCCTTCTGTTAGCTTTCGAATGTGTTTGCTCTTGCTTCTCTAGTTCTTTTAATTGTGATGTTAGAGTGTCAATTTTAGATCTTTCCTGCTTTCTCTTGTGGGCATTTAGTGCTATAAATTTCCCTCTACACACTGCTTTAAATGTGTCCCAGAGATTCTGTTATGTTGTATTTTTGTTCTCATTGGTTTCAAAGAACATCTTTATCTGCCATCATTTTGTTATGTACCCAGTAGTCATTGCGGAGCAGGTTGTTCAGTTTCCATGTAGTTGAGCGGTTTTGATTGAGTTTCTTAGTCCTGAGTTCTAGTTTGATTGCACTGTGGTCTTAGAGACAATTTGTTATAATTTCTGTTCTTGTACATTTGCCGAGGAGTGCTTTACTTCCAATTGTGTGGTCAATTTTGGAGTAAGTGCGATGTGGTGCTGAGAAAAATGTATATTCTGTTGATTTGGGGTGGAGAGTTCTATAGATGTCTATTAGGTGTGCTTGCTGCAGAGGTGAGTTCAATTCTTGGATATCCTTGTTAACTTTCTGTCTCGTTGATCGGTCTAATATTGACACTGGAGTGTTGAAGTCTCCCATTATTATTGTATGGGAGTCTAAGTCTCTTTGTAAGTCTCTAAGGACTTGCTTTATGAATCTTGGTGCTCCTGTATTGGGTGCATATATATTTAGGTTAGTTAACTCTTCCTGTTGAATTGATTCCTTTACCATTATGTAAAGGCCTTCTTTGTCTCTTTTGATCTTTGATGGTTTAAAGTCTGTTTTATGAGAGACTGGTATTGCAATCCCTGCTTTTTTTTTTTTTCTCCATTTGCTTGGTAAATCTTCCTCCATCCCTTTATTTTGAGCCTATGTATGTCTCTGCATGTGAGATAGGTCTCCTGAATACAGCAGACTGATGGGTCCTGACTCTTTATACAATTTGCCAGTCTGTGTCTTTTAATTGGAGCATTTAGTCCATTTACATTTAAGGTTAAGATTGTTATGTGTGAACTTGATCCTGCCATTATGATATTAACTGGTTATTTTGCTCGTTAGTTGATGCAGTTTCTTCTTAGCCTCGATGGTCTTTACATTTTGCCATGTTTTTGCAATGGCTGGTACTGCCATGTTTTTGCAATGGCTGGTACCTTTCCATGTTTAGTGCTTCCTTCAGAACGTCTTGTAAGGCAGGCCTGGTGGTGACAAAATCTCTAGCACTTGCTTGTCTGTAAGGGATTTTATTTCTCCTTCACTTATGAAACTTAGTTTGGCTGGATATGAAATTCTGGGTTGAAAATTCTTTTCTTTAAGAATGCTGAATATTGGCCCCCACTCTCTTCTGGCTTGTAGAGTTTCTGCTGAGAGATCTGCCGTTAGTCTGATGGGCTTCCCTTTGTGGGTAACCCGAGCTTTCTCTCTGGCTGCCCTTAAGATTTTTTCCTTCATTTCAACTTTGGTGAATCTGGCAATTATGTGTCTTGGAGTTGCTCTTCTTGAGGAGTATCTTTGTGGAGTTCTCTGAATTTGAATGTTGGCCTGCCCTACTAGGTTGGAGAAGTTCACCTGGATGATATCCTGAAGAGTGTTTTCCAACTTGGTTCCATTTTCCCCCTCACTTTCAGGCACCCCAATCAGATGTAGATTTGGTCTTTTTACGTAATCCCATACTTCTTGCAGGCTTTGTTCATTTCTTTTTCTTCTTTTTTCTTTTGGTTTCTCTTCTCACTTCATTTAATTCATTTGATCCTCAATCGCTGACTCTCTTTATTCCAGTTGATCGAGTCGGTTACTGAAGCTTGTGCATTTTTCCCGTATTTCTCGTGTCATGGTTTTCATCTCTTTCATTTCGTTTATGACCTTCTCTGCATTAATTACTCTAGCTATCAATTCTTCCACTTTTTTTTCAAGATTTATAGTTTCTTTGCACTGGGTACGTAATTCCTCCTTTAGCTCTGAGAAGCTTGATGGACTGAAGCCTTCTCTCATCTCGTCAAAGTCATTCTCCGTCCAGCTTTGATCCGTTGCTGGCCATGTGCTGCGCTCCTTTGCCGGGGGAGATGTGCTCTTATTTTTTGAATTTCCAGCTTTTCTGCGCTGCTTTTTCCCCATCTTTGTGGTTTTATCTGCCTCTGGTCTTTGATGATGGTGATGTATTGATGGGGTTTTGGTGTAGGTGTCCTTCCTGTTTGATAGTTTTCCTTCTAACAGTCAGGACCCTCAGCTGTAGGTCTGTTGGAGATTGCTTGAGGTCCACTCCAGACCCTGTTTTCCTTGATATCAGCAGCAGAGGCTGCAGAAGATAGAATATTGCTGAACAGCGAGTGTACCTGTCTTATTCTTGTTTTGGAAGCTTCCTCTCAAGGGTGTGCTCCACCCTGTGAGGTGTGCGTGTCAGACTGCCCCTAGTGGGGGATGTCTCCCAGTTAAGCTAGTCAGGGTCAGTGACCCACTTCAGCAGGCAGTCTGTCCCTTTTCAGAAATCAACCTCCGTGTTGGGAGATCCACTGCTCTCTTCAAAGCTGTCAGACAGAGTCGTTTGCGTCTGCAGAGGTTTCTGCTGCTTTTGTTGTTGTTTACTGTGCCCTGTCCCCAGAGGTGGAGTCTACAGAGACAGGCAGGTTTCCTTGAGCTGCTATGAGCTCCACCCAGTTCGAGCTTCCCAGAGGCTTTGTTTACCTACTTAAGCCTCAGCAATGGCGGGCACCCCTCCCCCAGCCTCGCTGCTGCCTTGCAGTTAGATCGCAGACTGCTGTGCTAGCAATGAGGGAGGCTCCGTGGGTGTGGGACACTCCTGGCCAGGTGTGGGATAAAATCTCCTGGTGTGCCCGTTTGCTTAAAGCGCAGTATTGGCTGGGAGTTACCCGATTTTCCAGGTGTTGTGTGTCTCAGTTCCCCTGGCTAGGAAAAGGGATTCCCTTCCCCCTTGTGCTTCCCATGTGAGATGATGCCTCACACTGCTTCAGCTCACGCTGATCCGGCTGCAGCAGCTGACCAGCACCGATTGTCCGGCACTGCCTAGTGAGCTGAACCCAGTACCTCAGTAGAAAATGCAGAAATCACCGGTCTTCTGTGTTGCTTGCGCTGGGAGTTGGAGACTGGAGCTGTTCCTATTCGACCATCTTGCTCCCTTCCTTTTTCAATGTAGCCCTCAATGCGCTACCAAATATCACTTTGCAGATTCCACGAGAAGAGTGTTAGCAAACAGCTGCATGAACAGAAAGGTAGAACTCTGTGAGATGAACTCAGAGATCGAAATACATTTTTCAGAAATATCCTTTACCGTTTTTATCTGGGGATATTTCATTTGGCTGTATGCTCCTCCAAGTGATCCGAATCAGCTCCCCAGAACGTTTCTTTTCAGTTTTTATATTGAGATATTTCCTTTTTCACTGTAGCCGTCAATGCGCTCCCAAATATCACTTTGCAGATTCCACGAGAAGAGTGTTAGCAAACAGCTGCATGAACAGAAAGTTGGAACTGTGTGAGGTGAATGCACAGGTCACATAGAAGTTTCTCAGAACCTTCCTTTCAGTTTTTATCTGAAGATATTTTCTTTTTCAATTTGCCGTCAATGGACTCCTAAATATCCCTTAGCAGATACCATGAGAAGAGTGTTAGCAAACAGCTACATGAACAGAAAGGTGGAACTCTGTAAGATGAATGCATAGATTACATAGAAGTTTCTCAGAACGCTTCCTTTCAGTATTTATCCGAATATATATCCTTTTTCACTGTAGCCTTCAAAGCGCTCCCAAATATCACTTTGCAGAATCCACGAACACAGTGTTAGCAAACTGCTTCGTGAAGACAAAGTTGTAACTCGGTGAGATGAATTCACATATCACAAAGAAGTTTCTCTGAAAGCTACTTTCTAGTTTTTATTGGAGGACATTTCCTTTGTCAGCGTAAGCCTCATTGCGCCAAGAAATGTCCCAAAGCAGATTTCAAGAAAACAGGGTGAGCAAACGGATCAATGAAAAGGAAAGTGTACCTCTGTGAGTTGCATTCACATGTCACAAAGCAGTTTCTCAGAACGCTTCTTTCCAGTTTGTATCTGAGGATATTTCCTTTTTCACCATAGCCCTCCATGGGCTCCCCAATATCACTTTGCAGAATTCCACGAGAACAGTCTTAGCGAACCGCTTCAGGAGGAGAGAGGTGGAACTCTGTGAGACGAATTCACAGATCACAAAGAAGTTTCTCAGAAACCTTCTTTCTCATTTTTATCGGAGGATATTTCCTTTGGCCTATAGTCCTCAAAGGGATCCGAAATATCAGTTCTCAGATTCCATAAAACCGGGGCTAGTCAAGGGCTCTAGGAAATAGAGCTGTAACTCAATGAGTTGAATGCATGTATCACAAAGCAGTTTCTCAGAAAGCGGCTTTCTTTTGGGAGCTGAGGTTTTTTGTGGTCTCAGAGCGCCACCGTGTGTCTTATTACAGATTCTGCGAAAACACTGTTAGCAAGCTTCTCAATGAAAATAATGATGTAACCCTGTGAGCTGAATTCACCCATACCAAAGAAGTTTCTGAGAAGGCTTCTCTGCAGATTTGTCTGAGGTTCTTTCATGATTCACCATGGGATTCAACGATATCCAGGATACCTCTTCTGAGATTCCACACTATCAGTGCTAGCAAACTCCTCCATGAAAGAGTGGTGTAACACTGTGAAATGAATTCACACATCACAAAGCAGTTTCTCAGAAAGCTTCATTCCGGATTTTCTCGGAGGATATTTCCTTTCTCCTTCCACTCTTCAAACCCATCCGAAATATCAGTTCTCAGAATCCCCAAAACAGGGCTGGCAAATGGCTGCATGAAATAGTGGTGTAACCCTGGGAGATAAAGTCACACATCAGAAAGCAATTTCTCTGAAAGCTTCTTTCACATTTTTAACTCAGTATATCTCCTTTGTCACTGTTAGCTTCATAGCGCTAAGAAGTAACCCGTTGCCGATTTCAAGAAAACTCTGTTACCAAACTGATGCCTGAAGAGAAATGTGCAACTCTTTGAGGTGCATTCACACATCGCAGTGCAGTTTCTCAGAACGCTTCTTTCCAGTTTTTATCTGAGGTTATTTCCTTTTTCACCATAGCCCTCAATGAGCTCCCAAATGTCACTTTTCTGAATCCACGAACACAGTGTTAGCAAACTACTACAAGAAGGGAAAGGTGAAACTCTGTGTGATGAAGTCACACAGCAGAAAACAATTTCTGAGAAAGCTTCTTTCTCGTTATTATCTGAGGATATTTCCTTTTTCACCATAGGCCTCAAGGTGCTCCCAAATATCACTTTGCAGATTTCACGAAAACAATGTTCACAAACTGCTTCAGGAAGACTAAGTTGTAACTCTCTGAGATGAATTCACATATCACAAAGCAGTTTCTCACAAAGTTTCTTTCACGTTTCTAATTGAGGATATTTCCTTTATCAGCGTAGGGCTCATTGTGGTCCAAAGTAGCCCTTCTCAGGTTCCTCAAAGACAGTGTTAATCGACTGCTCCACGAAACGTAAGTATAACTCTGTGAGATGAATTCAGAGGTCACAAAGAGGTTTCTAAGAAAGCTTCCTTCTAGTTTTGATCCGAGGATATCTCCTTTGACACCGTAAGCTTCACTGCGCTAAGAAGTATCCGATTGCAGATTTCAAGAAAACTGTGTTAGCAGACTGATGTCTGAAAAGAAATGTGTAACTCTGTGAATAGCATTCACACATCTCAGTGCAGTTTCACAGAACGCTGCTTCCCAGTTTGAATATGAGGATATTTCCTTTTTCACCATGGCCCTCATTGAGCTCCCAAATATCACTTTGCAGAATCCACGAACACAGTGTTAGCACACTGCTTCGTGAAGACAAAGTTGTAACTCGGTGAGATGAATTCACATATCACAAAGAAGTTTATCAGAAAGCTACTTTCTAGTTTTTATTGGAGGATATTTCCTTTGTCAGCGTAAGCCACATAGCGCTAAGAAATATCCCAAAGCAGATTTCAAGAAAACTGTGTGAGCAAACGGATCAATGAAAAGGAAAATGTACCTCTGTGAGTTGCATTCACACATCGCAGTGCAGTTTCTCAGAATGCTTCTTTGCAGTTTTTATCTGATTATATTTTCTTTGTCACCAAAGCCCTCAATGAGCTCTCAAATATCACTTTGCCGAATCCACGGACACAGTGTTAGCAAACTGCTACAAGAAGGGAAAGGTGAAACTCTGTGTGATGAAGTCACACATCAGAAAGCAATTTCTGAGAAAGCTTCTTTCTCCTTATTATCTGAGGATATTTCCTTTTTCACCATATGCCTCAAGATGCACCTAACTATCACTTTGCAGATTCCACGAAAACAATGTTAGCAAACATCTTCATGAAGACTAAGTTGTAACTCTCTGAGATAATTCACATATCAGAAAGCAGTTTCTCACAAAGCTTCTTTCACGTTTCTAATTGAGGATATTTCCTTTATCAGCGTAGGGCTCAATGCGGTCCAAAGTAGCCCTTCTCAGGTTCCTCAAAGACAGTGTTAATCGACTGTTCCATGAAACGTAAGTGTAACTCTTTGAGATTAATTCAGTGGTCACAAAGAAGTTTCTAAGAAAGCTTCTTTCTAGTTTTGATCCGAGGATATCTCCTTTGTCACCGTAAGCTTCACTGCGCTAAGAAGTATCCCGTCGCAGATTTCAAGAAAACTGTGTTAGAAGACAGATGCCTGAAGAGAAATGTGTAACTCTGTGAGTAGCATTTACACATCTCAGTGCAGTTTCTCAGAACGCTTCTTCCCAGTTTGAATCTGAGGATATTTCCTTTTTCATCATGGCCCTCAATGAGCTCTCAAATATCGCTTTGCAGAATCCATGAACACAGTGTTAGGAAACTGCTTCGGGAAGACAAAGTTGTAACTCAGTGAGATGAATTCACATATCGCAAAGAAGTTTCTCAGAAAGCTGCTTTCTAGATTTTATTGGAGGATATTTCTTTTGTCAGCATAAGCCTCATTGCGCTAAGAAATATCCCAATGCAGATTTCAAGAAAACAGTGTGAGCAAACGGATCAATGAAAAGGAAAGTGTACCTCTGTGACTTGCATTCACATGTCACAATGCAGTTTCTCAGAACGCTTTTTTCCAGTTTTTATCTGAGGATATTTCCTTTTTCACCACAGCCCTCCATGGAATCCCAAATATCACTGCCAATTCCACTAGAACAGTCTTAGTGAACCGTTTCATGAGGAGAGAGGTGGAACTCTGTGAGATGAACTCACAGATCACAAAGAACTCTCATCACAAAGAACTCTCACAGATTACAAAGAACTCTCATCTCCATGAGAAGGGTGTTAGCAAACAGCCACATGAACAGAAAGGTGGATCTCTGTGAGGTGAACGCACAGGCCACATAGAAGTTTCTGAGAACGCTTCCTTTCAGTTTTTATGAAGATATTTCCTTTTTCACTGTAGCCATCAATGCACCCCCAAATATCACTTTGCATATTCCTCAAGAAGAGTGTTAGCAAACTGCTAATGAACAGAAAGGTGGAACTCTCTTAGATGAATGCACAGGTCACATAGAAGTTTCTCAGAACGCTTCCTTTCAGTTTTTTTCTGAAGACATTTCCTTTTTCACTGTAGCCCTCAATGTGCTCCCAAATATCACTTTGCAGAATCCACGAGAAGAATGTTAGCAAACAGCTACATGAACAGAAAGGTGGAACTCTGTGAAGTGAATGCACAGGCCACATAGAAGTTTCTCACAACGCTTCCTTTCAGTTTTTATCTGAAGATATAACCTTTTTCACCGTAGCCCTCAATGCGCTCCCAAGTATCACTTTGCAGATACCCCGAGAAGAGTGTGAGCAAACAGCTACATGAAAAGAAAGGTGGAACTCTGTGAGATGAATGCACAGGCTACATAGAAATTTCTCAGGACGCTTCCTTTCAGTTTTTATCTGAAGATGTTTCCTTTTTCAGTGTACCCCTCAATGTGCTCCCAAATATCACTTTGCAGATTCCACGAGAAGTGTGTTAGTAAACAGCTGCATGAAAAGAAAGATGGAACTCTGTGATATGAACTCAGATCAGAAAGACATTGCTCAGAAATCTTCTTTCTCGTTTTTATCTGGGATACATCCTTTGGCTGTATACTCCTCAAAGCCATCGGAAATATCAGTTCTCAGATTCTACAAAAACTGGACTAGCAAACAGCTCCGTGAAATACAGGTGTAACTCAGTGAGTTGAATTCACAAATCACAAAGCAGTTTCCCAGAAAGCTTCTTTCTACTTTTAACCTGAAGATATTTCCTTTGTCACCATAAGCTTCATTGGGCAAAGAAATATCTCACTGCTGATTTCAAGAAAACGGTGCTAGCACACAGATCAATGAACAGAAAAGTGTGACACTGTGAATTGCATTCACACGTCACTCCTCAGAATGCTTCTTTTCAGTTTTTATCTGAAGATATTTCCTTTTTCACTGTAACCGTCAATGGGCTCCTAAATATCACTTAGCAGACACCACGAGAAGAGTGTTAGCAAACAGCTACACGAACAGAAAGGTGGAACTCTGCGAGATGAATGCATAATTTACATAGAAGTTTCTCAGAACGCTTCCTTTCAGTATTTATCTGAACATATTTCGTTTTTCACTGTAGCCCTCAATGTGCTCCCAAATATCACTTTACAGATTCCAGAACAAGAGTGTGAGCAAACAGCTATATGGACAGAAAGGTGGAACTCTGTGAGATGAACTCGGAAATCAGAAAGACATTTCTCAGAAATCTTCTTTCTCTTTTTTATCTGAGGATATTTCCTTTGGCTGTATACTCCTCCAAGTTATCTGAAATATCGGTTCTCAGATTCAACAAAAACTGGACCAGCAAACAGCTCCATGAAATACAGCTGTAACTCAGTGAGTTGAATTCACACATCACAAAGCAGTTTCTAAGGAAGCTTCTTTCTACTTTTTATCTGAAGATATTTCCTTTGTCACCATAAGCTTCATTGGGGAAAGAAATATCCCACTGCAGATTTCAAGAAAACAGTGCTAGAAAACTGATCAATGAACAGAAAAGTGTAACTCTGTGAGTTGCATTCACACGTCACAGTGCAGTTTCTCAGAACATTTCTTTTCAGCTTTTATCTGAAGATATTTCCTTTTCACGGTAGCCCTCAAGGTGCTCCCAAATATCACTTTGCAGATTCCACGATAAGAGTGTTGGCAAACAGCTACATGAACAGAAAGGTGGACCTCTGTGAGGTGTACGCACAGACCACATAGTAATTTCTCAGAACACTTCCTTTCAGTTTTTATGAAGATATTTCCTTTATCACTGTAGCCATTAATGTGCCCCCAAATATCACTTTGCATATTCCAGAAGAACAGAGTTAGCAAACTGCTACATGAAAAGAAAGGTGGAACTCTGTGAGATGAACTCAGAGATCAGAAAGACATTTCTCAGAAATCTTCTTTCTCGTTTTTATCTGGGGATATTTCCTTTGGCTGTATACTCCCCCAATTGATCCGAAATATCGGTTCTCAGATTCAACAAAAACTGGACTAGCAAACAGCTCCATGAAATACAGATGTAACTCAGTGAGTTGAATTCACACATCACAAAGCAGTTTCTTAGGATGCTTCTTTGTACCTTTTATCTGAAGATATTTCCTTTGTCACCTAAAGATTCATTCGGCAAAGAAATATCCCGCTGCAGATTTCCAGAAAACTGTGTTAGCAAACTGATCAATGAACAGAAAAGTGTAACTCGCTGAGTTGCATTCACACGTGACTATACAGTTTCACAGAACGCTTCCTTTCAGTTTTTATATGAAGATATTTCCTTTTTCACTGTAGCCCTCAATGCGCTCCCAAATATCACTTTGCAGATTCCACGAGAAGAGTGTTAGCAAACAGCTACATGAACAGAAAGGGGGAACTCTGTGAGGTGAATGCACAGGTCACATAGAAGTTTCTCAGAACGCTTCCTTTCCGTTTTCATCTGAAGATATTTCCTTTTTCACTGTAGCCCTCAATGTGCTCCCAAATATCACTTTGCAGATTCCACGATAAGAGTGTTGGCAAACAGCTACATGAACAGAAAGGGGGAACTCTGTGAGGTGAATGCACGGGTCACATAGAAGTTTCCAGAACTCTTCTTTTCAGTTTTTATCTGAAGATATTTCCTTTTTCACTGTAGCCCTCAATGTGCTCCCAAATATCACGTTGCAGATTTCAAGATAAGAGTATCAGCAAACAGCTACATGAACAGAAAGGCAGAACTCTGTGAGATGAACTCATAGATCAGAAAGACATTTCTCAGAAATCTTCTTTCTCGCTTTTATCTGGGCATATTTCCTTTGGCTCTATACTCCTCCAAGTGATCCGAAATATCGGTTCTCAGATTCAACAAAAACTAGACTAGCAAACAACTCCATGAAATACAGCTGTAACTCAGTGAGTTGAAATCACACATCACAGCGCAGTATTTCAGGAAGCTTCTTTCTACTTTTTATCTGAAGGTATTTCCTTTGTCAACATCAGCTTCATTGGGTAAAGAAATATCCCACTGCAGATTTCAAGAAAACTCTGTTAGCAAACTGATCAATGAACAGAAACGTGTAACTCTGGGAGTGGCATTCAAACGTCTCAATGCAGTTTCTCAGAACGCTTCTTCTCAGTTTTTATCTGAAGATATTTCCTTTTTCACTGTGGCCATCAATGCGCCTCCAAATATCACTTTGCAGATTCCACAAGAAGAGTGTTAGCAAATTGCTACAAGAAAAGAAAGGTGGAACTCTGTGAGAAGAACTCAGAGATCAGAAAGACATTTCTAAAAAATCTTCTTTCACGTTTTTATCTGGGGATATTTCCTCTGGCTGTATACTCCCCCAATTGATCCGAAATATCGGTTCTCAGATTCAACAAAAACTGGACTAGCAAACAGCTCCATGAAATACAGCTGTAACTCAGTGAGTTGAATTCACACATCACAAAACAGTTTCTCAGGAAGCTTCTTTCTACTTTTTATCTGAAGATATTTCCTTTGTCACCGTAAGATTCATTGGGCAAAGAAATATCCCACTGCAGATTTCCAGAAAACTGTGTTAGCAAACTGATCAATGAACAGAAAAGTGTACCTCTGTTAGTTGCATTCACAGGTCACAATGCTGTTTCTCAGAACGCTTCTTTTCAGTTTTTCTCTGAAGATATTTCCTTTTTATTGTAGCCATAAATGCACCCCAAAATATCACTTTGCTGATTCTACGGGAAGAGTGTTAGCAAACTGTTACATGAAAGGAAAGGTGGAACTCTGTGAGATGAATGAACAGGTCACATAGAAGTTTCTCAGAACGCTTCCTTTCAGTTTTTATCTGAAGATATTTCCTTTTTCACTGTAGCCCTCAATGCGCTCCCAAATATCACTTTGCAGATTCCACGAGAAGACTCTTAGCAAACAGCTACATGAACAGAAAGGAGGAACTCTGTGAGGTGAATGCACAGGTCACATAGAAGTATCTCAGAACTCTTCCTTTCAGTTTTTATCTGAAGATATTTCCTTTTTCACTGCAGCCCTCAATGAGCTCCCAAATATCACTTTGCAGATTACAGGAGAAGAGTGTCAGCAAACAGCTACAAGAACAGAAACGTGGAACTCTGTGAGGTGAAAGCACAGGTCACATAGAAGTTTCTCAGAACGCTTCCTTTCCGTTTTTGTCTGAAGATAATTCCTTTTTCACTGTAGCCCTCAATGCGCTCCCAAACATCACTTAGCAGATTCCATGAGAAGAGTGTTAGCAAACAGCTACGTGAACAGAAAGGTGGAACTCTGTGAGATGAACTCATAGATCAGAAAGACATTTCTCAGAAATCTTCTTTCGCGTTTTTATCTGGGGATATTTCCTTTGGCTCTATACGCCTCCAAGTGATCCGAAATATCGGTTCTCAGATTCAACAAAAACTAGACTAGCAAACAGCTCCATGAAATACAGCTATATCTCAGCGAGTTGAAATCATATCTCACAAAGCATTTTCTCAGGAAGCTTCTTTCTACTTTTTATCTGAAGGTATTTCCTTTGTCAACATAAGCTTCATTGAGCAAAGAAATATCCCACTGCAGATTTCAAGAAAACGGTGTTAGCAAACTGATCAATAAACCGAAAAGTGTAACTCTGTGAGTTGCATTCTCACGTTACTACACAGTTTCTCAGAACGCTTCCTTTCAGTTTTTTCTGAATGTATTTCCTTTTTCTCTGTAGCCATCAATGCGCCTCCAAATATCACTTTGCAGATTCCACGAGAAGCGTGTTAGACATCTGCTACATGAAAAGAAAGGTGGAACTCTGTGAGATGAATGAACAGGTCACATAGAAGTTTCTCAGAATGCTTCCTTTCAGTTTTTATCTGAAGATATTTCCTTGTCCACTGTAGCCCTCAAAGCACTCCCAAATATCACTTTGCAGATTCCACGAGAAGAGTGTTGGCAAACAGCTACATGAAAAGAAAGGTAGAAGTCTATGAGATTAACTCAGAGATCAGAAAGACATTTCTCAGAAATCTTCTTTCTCGCTTTTATGTAGGGATATTTCCTTTGGCTCTATACTCCTCCGGTTCTCAGATTCAACAAAAACTGGACTAGCAAAACAGCTCCATAAAATACAGCTGCACCTCAGCGAGTTGAATTCACACATGACAAAGCAGTTTCTCAGGAAGCTTCTTTCTACTTTTTTCTGAAGATATGTCTTTTGTCACCATAAGCTTCATTGGGCAAAGAAATATCCACTGCAGATTTTAAGAAACCTGTGTTAGCAAACTTATCAATGAAGAGAAAAGTGTAACTCTGTGAGTTGCATTCACACGTCACTATACTGTTTCTCAGAACGATTCTTTTCAGTTTTTATCTGAAGATATTTCCTTTTTCACTGTAGCCATGAATGCACCCGCAAATATCACTTTGCAGATTCCACGAGAAGAATGTTAGCAAACTGCTACATGAACAGAAAGGTGGAGCTCTGTGAGATGAATGAACAGGTCACACACAAGTTTCTCAGAACGCTTCCTTTCAGTTTTCATCTGAAAATATTTCATTGTCCACTGTAGCCCTCAAAGCACTCCAAAATATCACACTGCAGATTCCACGAGAAGAGTGTTAGCAAACAGCTACATGAACAGAAAGGTGGAACACTGTAAGCTGAATGCACAGGTCACAAAGAAGTTTCTCAGAACGATTCATTTCAGTTTTTATCTGAAGATATTTCCTTTTTCACAATAGCCCTCAATGTGCTCCCAAATATCACATTGCAGATTCCACGAGAAGACTGTTAACAAACAGCTACATGAACAGAAAGGTTGAACTCTGTGAGATGAACTCAGAGATCAGAAAGACATTTCTCAGAAATCTTCTTTCTCGTTTTTATCTGGGCATTTTTCCTTTGGCTGTATACTCCTCCAAAAAATCAGATTTATCGGTTCTGAGATTCAATACAAACTGGACTAGCAAACAGCTCCATGAAATACAGCTGTAACTCAGTGAGTTGAATTCTCACAACACAAAGCAGTTTCTCAGAAAGCTTCTTTCTACTTTTATCTGAAGATATTTCCTTTGTCACCATAAGATTCATTGGGAAAAGAAATATCCCACTGCAAATTTCAAGAAAAGTTTGTTAGCAAACTGATCAATTAACAGAAAAGTGTAACTCTGTGAGTTGCATTCACACGTCACAACGCAGTTTCTCAGAACGCTTCTTTTCAGTTATCTGAAGATATTTCCTTTTTCACTGTAGCCCTCAATGCGCTCCCAAATATCACTTTGCCGATTCCACTAGAAGAGTGTGAGCAAACAGCTACATGAACAGAAAGGGGGAATTCTGTGAGATGACCTCAGAGATTAGAAAGACATTTCTCAGAAATCTTCTCGTTTTTATCTGGGGATATTTCCTTTCGCTGTATACTCCTCCAAGAAATCAGATATATCGGTTCTCAGATTCAACAAAAACTAGACTAGCAAACAGCTCCATGAAATACAGCTGTAACTCAGTGAGTTGAATTCTCACATCACAAAGCAGTTTCTCAGAAAGCTTCTTTCTACTTTTCACCTGAAGATATTTCCTTTGTCACCATAAGCTTCATTGGGCAAAGAAATATCCCACTGCAGATTTCAAGAAAACTTCTGTAGCAAACAGATAAATGAACAGAAAAGTGTAACTCTGTGACTTGCATACACTCGTCACAATACAGTTTCTCAGAACGCTTCTTTTCGGTTTTTATCTGAAGATATTTCCTTTTTCACAGTAGCCATCAATACGCTCCCAAACATCACTTAGCAGATTCCACGAGAAGAGTGTTAGCAAACTGCTACATGAACAGAAAGGTGGAACTCTGTGAGATGAACTCAAAGATTAGAAAGACATTTCTCAGAAATCTTCTTTCTCGTTTTTATCTTGTGATATTTCCTTTGGCTGTATACTCCTCCAAGTGAACCAAAATATCGGTTCTCAGATTCAACAAAAACTGGACCAGCAAACAGCTCCATGAAATACAGCTGTAACTCAGTGAGTTGAATTCACACATCACAAAGCAGTTTCTCAGTAAGCTTCTTTCTACTTTTTATCTAAAGTTATTTCCTTTGTCACCACAAGAACAGAAAGATGGAACTCTGTATGGTGAATGCACAGGCCACATAGAAGGAAAGCTTTCTCAGAGAGCTTCCTTTCGGTTTTTATCTGAAGATATTTCCTTTATCACTGTAGCCTCATCATGCTCCAAAATATCACTTTGCAGATTCCAGGAGGAGGGTGTTAGCAAACAGCTGCATGAACAGAAAGGTGGAACTCTGTGAGATGAACTCAGAGATCAGAAAGGCATTTCTCAGAAATGTTTTTTCTTGTTTTTATCTGGGGATATTTCCTTTGGCTGTATACTCCTCCAAGTGATCCGAAATATAGGCACTCAGAGTCAACAAAAACTGGACTACCAAACAGCTCCCTGAAATACAGCTGTATCTCAGTGAGTTGAATTCACACATCACAAAGCAGTTTCTCAGGAAGCTTCTTTCTACTTTTTATCTGAAGATATTTCTTTTGTCACCATAAGATTCATTGAGCAAAGGAACATCCAACTGCAGATTTCAAGAAAACTGTGCTAGCAAACAGATCAATGTACAAAAATGTGTAACTCTGTGAGTTGCATTCACACGTCACAATGCATTTTCTCAGAACGCTTCTTTTCAGTTTTTATCTGAAGATATTTCCTTTTTCACTGTAGCCGGAAAAGGGCTCCCAAATATCACTTAGCAAATACCACGAGAAGAGTGTTAGCAAACAGCTACATGGAGAGAAAGGTTGAACTCTGTGAGATGAATGCATAGTTTACATAGAAGTTTCTCAGAACGCTTCCTTTCAGTATTTATCTGATGATATTTCCTTTTTCACTGTAGCCCTCAATGTGCTCCCAAATGTCACTTTGCGGATTCCACGAGAAGAGTGTTAGCAAACAGCTACATGAACAGAAAGCTGGAACTCTGTGAGGTGAATGCACAGGCCACATAGAAGTTTCTCAGAACGCTTCCTTTCAGTTTTTATCTGAAGATATAACCTTTTTCACTGTAGCCCTCAATGTGCTCCCAAATATTACGTTACAGATTCCACGAATAGAGTGTTAGCAAACAGCTACAGTAACAGAAAGGTGGAACTCTGTGAGATGAACTCAGAGATCAGAAAGACATTTCTCAGAAATCTTCTTTCTCATTTTTATTTGGGATATATCCTTTGGCTGTATGCTCCTCCAAGTCAACCGAAATATCAGTTCTCAGATTCAACAAAAACTGGACTAGCAAAACAGCTCCATGAAATACAGCTGCACCTCAGCGAGTTGAATTCACACATGACAAAGCAGTTTCTCAGGAAGCTTCTTTCTACTTTTTCCTGAAGATATGTCCTTTGTCACCTTAAGCATCTTTGGGCAAAGAAATATCCACTGCAGATTTCTAGAAACCTGTGTTAGCAAACTGATCAATGAAGAGAAACGTGTAACTCTGTGAGTTGCATTCACACGTCACAATACAGTTTCTCAGAACGCTTCTGTTCAGTTTTTATCTGAAGATATTTCCTTTTTCACTGTAGCCATCAATGCACCCGCAAATATCACTTTGCAGATTCCACGAGAAGAATGTTAGCAAACTGCTACATGAACAGAAAGGTGGAGCTCTGTGAGATGAATGAACAGGTCACACACAAGTTTCTCAGAACGCTTCCTTTCAGTTTTTATCTGAAAATATTTCCTTGTCCACTGTAGCCCTCAAAGCGCTCCCAAATATCACACTGCAGATTCCACGAGAAGAGTGTTAGCAAACAGCTACATGAACAGAAAGGTGGAACTCTGTAAGGTGAATGCACAGGTCACAAAGAAGTTTCTCAGAACGCTTCCTTTCAGTTTTTATCTGAAGATATTTCCTTTTTCACAATAGCCCTCAATGTGCTCCCATATATCACTTTGCAGATTCCACGAGAAGACTGTTAACTAACAGCTACATGAACAGAAAGGTTGAACTCTGTGAGATGAACTCAGAGATCAGAAAGACATTTCTCAGAAATCTTCTTTCTCGTTTTTATCTGGGGATATTTCCTTTGGCTGTATACTCCTCCAAGAGATCCGAAATATCGGCACTCAGAGTCAACAAAACTGGACTACCAAACAACTCCCTGAAATACAGCTGTAACTCAGTATGTTGAAATCACACATCACAAAGTAGTTTCTCAGGAAGCTTCTTTATACTTCTTATCTGAAGATATTTCCTTTGTCACCATAAGATTCATTGGGCAAAGGAATATCCCACTGCAGATTTCAAGACACCTGTGTTAGGAAACTGATCAATGAACAGAAAAATGTAACTCTCTGACTTGCATTCACACGTTACAGTGCAGTTCCTCAGAACGCTTCTTTTCAGTTTTTATCTGAAGATATTTCCTTTTTCACTATAGCCATCAATGCACCTCCAAATATCTCTTTGCAGATTCCACGAGAAGAGTGTTAGCAAACTGCTACATGAACTGAAAGGTTGAACTCTGTGATTTGAATGCTCAGGTCACATAGCAGATTATCAGAACGCTTCCTTTGAGTTTTTATCTGAAGGTATTTCCTTTTTCATTGCAGCCCTCAATGCGCTCCCAGTTATCTCTTTGCAGATTCCACGAGAAGAGTGTTAGCAACAGCTACGTGAACAGAAAGGTGGAACTCTGTGTGTGGAATACAGAGGCCACATAGAAGTTTGTCAGAACGCCTCCTTTCAGTTTTTATCTGAAGATATTTCCTTTTACACTGTAGCCCTCACCGTGTTCCCAAATTTCACTTTGCAGATTCCACGATAAGATTGTTAGCAAACAACTACATGAAAAGAAAGATGGAACTCTGTGAGATTTACTCACAGATCAGAAAGGCATTTCTCAGAAATCTTCTTTCTCGTTTTTGTCTGGGGATATTTCCTTTGGCTGTATACTCCTCAAGCAATCAGAAATATCGCTTCTGAGATTCAACAAAAACTGGACTAGCAAACAGCTCCAGGAAATACAGCTGTAACTCAGTTTGTTGAAATCGCACATCAAAAAGGACTTTCTCAGAAAGCTTCTTTATACTTTTAACCTGAAGTTATTTCCTCTGTCACCATAAGTTTCATTGGGCAAAGAAATATCCTAGTGCAGATTTCAAGAAAACTGTGCTAGCAAACATATCAATGAACAGAGAAGTGTAACTCTCTGAGTTGCATTCACACGTCACAATGCAGTTTCTCGGAACGCTTCTTTTCAGTTTTTATCTGAAGATACTTTCTTTTTCATTGTTGTCAACAATGCGCTCCCAAACAGCACTTAACAGATTCCACGAGAAGAATGTTAGCAAACAGCTACATCAACAGAAAGGTGGGAATCTGTGAGATGAATGCACAGGTCACATAGAAGTTTCTCAGAACGCTTCCTTTCAGTTTTTATGTGAAGATATTTCCTTTTTCACTGTAGCCATCAATGTGCTCCCAAATGTCACATTGCAGATTCTACGAGAAGAGTGTTAGCAAACAGCTACATGAACAGAAATGTGGAACTCTGTGAGGTGAATGCACAGGTCATATAGACGTTTCACAGAATGCTTCCTTTCAGTTTTTATCTGATGATATTTCCTTTTTCACTGTAGCCCTCAATGTGCTCCCAAGTATCACTTTGCAGATTCCACTAGAAGAGTATTAGCAAACAGCTACATGAACAGAAAGGTGGAACTCTGTGAGATGAACTCAGAGATCAAAAAGACATTTATCAAAAATCTTCCTTCCGTTTTTATCTGGGGATATTTCCTTTGACTGTGTACTCCTCCATGTGATCCGACATATCGGTTCTCAGACTCAACATAAACTGAACTAGCAAACAGCATCATGAAATACAGCTGTAACTCAGTGAGTTGAATTCACACATCACAAAGCAGTTTCTCAGGAATATGCTTTCTACTTTTAATATGAGGATATTTCCTCTGTCACCATAGGCTTCAATGGGCAAAGAAATATTCCACTGCCGATTTCAAGAAAACTTTGTTAGCAAACTGACCAATGAATAGAAAAGTGAACTCTGTGAGTTGCATTCCACGTCACAATGCAGTTTCTCAGAACGTTTCTATTCAGTTTTTATCTGAAGATATTTCGGTTTTCACTATAGCCATCAAGGCGCCCGCATATATCACTTAGCAGATTACACGAGAACAGTGTTAGCAAACTGCTATATGCAGAAAAAGGTGGAACTCTGTGAGGAGAATGCAGAGGTCACATAGAAATTTCTCAGAACGCTTCCTTTAAGTTTTTGTCTGAAGATATTTCCTTTTTCACTGTAGCCCTCAATGCGTACCCAACTACCCTTTGCAGATTCCACGAGAAGAGTGTTAGCAAACAGCTATATGAAGAGAAAGGTGGAACTCTGTGAGGTGAATGCACAGGTCACGTTGAAGTTTCTCAGGACGCTTCTTTTCAGTTTTTATCTGAAGATATTTCCTTTTTCACTGTAGCCCTCAATGCGCTCACAAGTATCACCTTGCAGATTCCACGAGAAGAGTGTAAGCAAACAGCTACATGAACAGAAAGGTAGAACTCCATGAGATGAAAGCACAGGTCACATAGAAGTTTCTCCAAACGCTTCCTTTCAGTTTTTATCTGAAGATGTTTCCTTTGTCACCATAAGATTCATTGGGCAAAGAAATATCCCACTGCAGATTTGAATAAAACTGTGCTAGCAAACTCATCAATGAAGACCAAAGTGTAACTCTGTGAGTTGCATTCACACGTCACAATGCAGTTTCTCAGAATGCTTCTTTTCAATTTTTATCTGAAGATATTTTTTTTTTCATCGTAGCTGTCAATGGGCTCTCAAATATCACTTAGTAGGTTCCCCGAGAAGAGTGTTGGCAAACAACTGCATGAACAGAAAGGTGGAACTCGGTGAGATGAATACATAGATCACGTAGAAGTTTCTCAGAACACTTCCTTTCAGTATTTATCTGAAAATATTTCCTTTTTCAATGAAGCATTCAATGCGCTCCCAAATATCACTTTGCAGATTCCACGAGAAGAGTGTTAGCAAACAGCTACATGAACAGAAAGGTAGAACTCTGTGAGATGAACTCAGAGATCAGAAAGCCATTTCTCAGAAATCTTCTTTCTCGTTTTTTCTAGGGATATTTCCTTTGGCTGTATACTCCTCCAAGTGATCAGAAATATCGGTTCTCAGAGTCAACAAAAACTGGACTAGCAAACAGCTCCCTGAAATACAACTGTAACTCAGTGAGTTGAATTCACACATCACAAAGCAGTTTCTCAGAAAGCTTCTTTCTAGGTTTTATCTGAAGATATTTCCTTTGTCACCATAACCTTTATAGGGCAAAGAAATATGACACTGCAGTTTTGAAGATAACTGTGTTAGCAAACTGATCAATGAACAGAAAAGTGTAACTCTGGAGTTGCATTCACAAGTCACAATGCAGTTTCTCAGAACGCTTCCTTTCAGATTTTGTCAGAAGATATTTTCTTTTTCACTATAGCCCTCAATGTGCTCCCAAATATCACTTTGCATATTCCAGGAGAAGAGTGTTAGCAAACAGCTAGATGAACAGAAACGTGGAACTCTGTGAGGTGAATGCACAGACCACATAGAAGTTTCTCAGAACGCTTCCTTTCAGTTTTTATCTGAAGATATTTCCTTTTTCACTGTAGCCCTCATTGCGCTCCCAAATATCCCTTAGCAGATACCACGAGAAGAGTGTTAGCAAACAGGTATATGAACAGAAAGGTGGAATTCTGTGAGATGAATGCATAGGTTACATAGAAGTTTCTCACAACGCTTCCTTTCAGTATTTATCTGAAGATATTTCCTTTTTCACTGTAGCCTTCAAAGCGCTCCCAAATATCACTTTGCAGATTCCACGGGAAGAATATTAGCAAACAGCTACATGAACAAAAAGGTAGAACTCTGTGAGGAGAATGCACAGGCCACATAGAAGTTCCTCAGAATGCTTCCTTTCACTTTTTATCTGAAGATATTTCCTTTTTCACTGTAGCCCTTACGCCCTCGTAAATATCACTTTGCAGATTCCACGAGAAGAGTTCCACTTTTTTGTTCATTAATCAGTTGGCTAACACAGTTTTCTTGAAATCCGCAGAGGGATATTTCTTTGCCCAATGAAGCTTATGGTGACAAAGGAAATATCTTCAGATAAAAAGTAGAAAGAACCTTCCTGAGAAACTGCTTTGTGATGTGTGAATTCAATTCACTGAGTTACAGCTGTATTTCATGGAGCTGTTTGATAGTCCATTATTTCTTGAATCTGAGAACCGATATTTCCAATTGCTTGGAGGTGTATACAGCCAAAGGAAATATCCCCAGATAAAAACGGGGAAGAAGATTTCTGAGAAATGTCTTTCTGATCTCTGAGTTCACCTCACAGAGTTCCAAATTTCTGTTCATGTAGCTGTTTGCTAACACTCTTTCGTGGAATCTGCAAAGTGATATTTGGGAGCGCATTGAGGGCTACAGTGAAAAAGGAAATATCTTCAGATTAAAACTGAAAGGAAGCATTCTGAGAAACTTCTATGTGACCTGTTCATTCATCTCACAGAGTTCCACCTTTCTGTTCATGTAGCTGTTTGCTAACCTTCTTCTCGTGGAATCTGCAAAGTGATATTTGGGAGCCCTTTGAGGGCTACAGTGAAAAAGCAAATATCTTCCGATAAAAACTGAAAGGGAGCGTTCTGAGAAACTTCTATGTGGCCCGAGCATTCACCTAACAGAATTCCACCTTTCTGTTCATGTAACTGTTTTCTAACACTCTTCTCATGGAAGCCGCTAAGTGATTTTTGGGAGCGCATTGTGAGCTATAGTGAAAAAGGAAATATCTTCAGATAAAAACTGAAAAGAAGCATTCTGAGAAACTGCATTTTGACCTTTGTGCACTTTTCTGTTCATTGATATGTTTCCTAACACAGTTTTCCTGAAATCTGCAGTGGAATATTTCTTCCTGAGAAACTGCTGTGTGATGTGTCAATTCAACTCACTGAGTTACAGCTGTATTTCAAGGAGCTGTTGGCTGGTCCAGTTTTTGTTGAATCTGAGAACCGATATTTTGGATCTCTTGGAGGAGTATACACCCAGAGGAAATATCCCCTGATAAAAAGCAGAAAAAAGATTTCTGAGAAATGTCTTTCTGATCTCTGAGATCATCTTACAGAGTTCCACCTTTCTATTCATGTAGCTGTTTGCTAATACTCTTCTCGTCAAAACTGCAAAGTGATATTTGGGAGCGCATTGAGGGCTACGGAGAAAAAGAAAATATATTCAGATAAAAACTGAAAGGAAGTGTTCTGAGAAACTTCTATGTAAACTATGCATTCATCTCACAGAGTTGCACTTTTCTTTTCCTGTAGCTATTTGCTAACACTCTTCTCGTGGTATCTGCTAAGTGATATATGGGAGCACATTGAGGGCTACAGTGAAAAAGGAAATATCTTCAGATAAAAACCGAAAAGAAGCGTTCTGAGAAACTGCCTTGTGACGTGTGAATGCAACTCACAGAGTTTCACTTTTCTTTTCATTAATCAGTTTGCTAACACAGTTTTCTTGAAATCTGCAGTGGGATATTCCTTTGCCCAATGTAGCTTATGGTGACAAAGGAAATATCTTCAGATAAAAGTAGAAAGAAGCTTTCTGAGAAACTGCGCTGTGATGTGTGAATTCAACTCACCGAGTTACAGCTGTATTTCATGGAGCTGTTTGCTAGTTCAGTGTTTGTTGAATCTGAGATCAGAAATTTCGGATCATTTGGAGGAGAATACAGCCAAAGGAAATATCCCCAGATGAAAACTAGAAAGAACATTTCTGAGAAATGGCTTTCTGATCTCTGAGTTCATCTCACAGAGTTCTACCTTTCTGTTCATGTAGCTGTTTGCTAACACTCTTCTCGTGGAATCTGCAAAGTGATATTTGGGAGCGCATTGAGGGCTGCAGTGAAAAGGGAAATAACTTCAGGTAAATACTGAAAGGAAGCCTTCTGAGAAACTTCTATGTGATATATGCATTCATCTCATAGAGTTCCACCTTTCTGTTCAAATAGCTGTTTGATAACACTCTTCTCCTGGAATCTGCTAAGTGATGTATGAGAATCCATTGACAGCTACTGTGAAAAGGGAAATATCTTCAGAAAAAAAACTGAAAAGAAGCGTTCTGAGAAACTGCATTGTGAGGTGTGAATGCAACTCACAGACTTCCCCTTTTCTGTTCATTGATCAGTTTGCTAGCACAGTTTTCTTGAAATCTGCAGTGGGATACATTTTGCCCTATGAAGCTTATGGTGACTAAGGAAATATCTTCACAAAAAGGTAGAAAGAAGCTTTCTGAGAGACTGCTTTCTGATGTTCGAATTCTACTCACTGAGTTACAGCTGTATTTCATGGAGCTGTTTGCTAGTACATTTTTTGTTGAATCTGAGAACCGATATATCGGATTGCTTGGAGGTGTATACAGCCAAAGAAAATATACCCAGATAGAAACGAGAAAGAAGATTTCTGAGAAATATTGTTCTGATGTCTGAGTTCATGTCACAGAGTTCCACCTTTCTGTTCTTGTAACTGCTAACACTCTTCTCGTGGAATCTGCAAAGTGATATTTGGAGTGCATTGAGGGCTACAGTGAAAAGGAAATATCTTCCGATAAAAACTGAAAGGAAGCAATCTGAGAAACTTCTATGTGGCCTCTGCATTCACCTCACAGAGTTCCACTTTTCTGTTCATGTAGCTGTTTGCTCACACTCTTCTCGGGGTATCTGCAAAGTGATACTTGGGAGTGCATTGAGGGCTACAGTGAAAAAGGAAATATCTTCAGATAAAAACTGAAAGGAAGCGTTCTGAGAAACTTCTATGTGACCTGTGAATTCATCTCACAGAGTTCCACCTTTCTGTTCATGTAACTGTTGGCTAGCATTCTTCTCGTGGAATCTGCTAAGTGATGTTTGAGAGTGCATTCAGCGCTACAGTGAAAAAGGAAATATCTTCAGATAAAAACTGAAAGGAATCGTTCTGAGTAACTTCTACGTGACCTGTGCATTCACCTTACAGAGTTCCCCATTTCTGTTCATGTAGCAGTTTTCTAACATTCTTCTCTTGCAATCTGCTAAGTGATATTTGGGGGGCATTGACGGCTACAGTGAAAAAGGAAATATCTTCAGATAAAAACTGAAAACAAGTGTTCTGAGAAACTGCATTGTGACGCGTGAATGCAGCTCACAGAGTTACACTTTTCTGTTCATGGATGAGTTTGCTAACACAGTTTTCTTCTAAACTGCCCTGGCATATTTCTTTCCCAATGAACCTTATGGTGACAAACGAAATATCTTCAGATAAAAAGTAGAAAGAAGCTGCCTAAGAAACTGCTTTTTGCTGTGTGCATTCAACTCACTGAGTTACAGCTGTATTTCAAGGAGCTGTTTGCTAGTCCAGGTTTTGTTGAATGTGAGAACCGATATTTTGGATCACTTGGAGGAGAATACAGCCAAAGGAAATATCCCCAGATAAAAAGAAGAAAGAAGATTTCTAAGAAAATTCTTTCTGATCTCTGAGTTCATCTCACAGGGTTCCACATTTCTGTTCTTGTAGCTGTTTGCTAACACTCTTCTCGTGGAATCTGTAAAGTGATATTTGGGAGCGCATGGGGGCTGCAGTGAAAAAGGAAATATCTTCAGATAAATACTGTAAGGAAGCGTTCTGAGAAACTTCTATGGGACCTGTGGATTCACCTCACAGAGTTCCACCTCTGTTCATGTAGCTGTTTGCTAACAGTCTTCTCGTGGAATCTGCAATGTGATATTTGGGACCACATTGAGGGCTCCAGTGAAAAAGGAAATATCTTCAGAAAAATACTGAAAGGAAGAGTTCTGAGAACCTTCTATGTGATCTGTGCATTCATCTCACAGAGTCCCACCTTTCTGTTCATGTAGCTGTTTGCTAACATTCTTCTCGTGGAATCTGCTAAGTGATGTTTGGGAGCGCATTGTCGGCTACAGTGAAAAAGAAATATCTTTAGAAAAAACTGAAAAGAAGCGTTCTGAGAAACTGCCTTGTGACGTGTGAATGTAACTCACAGAGTCACACTTTTCTGTTCATTGATATGTGTGCTAGCACAGTTTTCTTGAAATCTGCAGTAGGATATTTCTTTGCCCAATGAAACTTATGGTGACAAAGGAAATAACTTCAGGTTAAAAGTAGAAAGAAGCTTTCTGAGAAACTGCTTTGTGATGTGTGAATTCAACTCACTGAGTTACAGCTGTTATTCCTGGAGCTGTTTGCTAGTCCAGTTTTTGTTGAATCTGAGAACCGATATTTCTGATTGCTTGCAGGAGTATACAGCCAAAGGAAATATCCCCAGATAAAAACGAGAAAGAGGATTTCTGAAAAATGTCTTTCTGATCTCTGAGTTGGTCTCACAGAGTTCCACCTTTCTGTTCATGTAGCTGTTTGCTAACACTCTTGCCGTGGAATCTGCAAAGTGATATTTGGGAGCGCATTGAGGGCCACAATGAAAAAGGAAATATCTTCAGATAAAAAATGAAAAGAAGCTTTCTGAAAAATTGCATTGTGACTTGTGAATGCAACTCACACAGTTACACTTTTCTGTTCATTGATGAGTTTGCTAGCACAGTTGTCTTCAAATCTGCAGTGGGATATTTCTTTTCCCAATGAAGCCTATGGTGACAAAGGAAATATCATCAGATAAAAAGTAGAAAGAAGTTTCCTGAGAAAATGCTTTGTGATGTGTGTATTCAACTCACTGAGTTACAGCTGTATTTCATGGAGCTGTTTGCTAGTGCAGTTTTTGTTGAATCTCAGAACCGATATTTCAGATCGCTTGGAGGAGTATACAGCCAAAAGAAATATCCCCAGATAAAAACGAGAAAGAATATTTCTGAGAAATGCCTTTCTATCTCTGAGTTCGTCTCACAGAGTTTCACCTTTCTGTTCATGTAGCTGTTTGCTAACACTCTTTCGTGGAATCTGCAAAGTGATATTTGGGAGCGCATTGAGTGCTAGAGTGCAAAAGGAAATATCTTCAGATAAATACTGAAAGGAAGCGTTCTGAGAAACTTCTATGTAACCTATGCATTCATCTCACAGAATTCCACCTTTCTGTTCATATACCTGTTTGCTAACACTTTTCTCGTGGTATCTGCTAAGGGATATTTGGGAGCCAATTGACAGCTACAGTGAAAAAGGAAATATCTTCAGATAAAAACTCTAAAGAAGCGTTCTGAGAAACCGCATTGTGATGTGTGAATGCAACTCACAGACTTACACTTTTCTGTTCATTGATCAGTTTGCTAATAGTTTTCTTCAAAACTGCAGTGGGATATTTCTTTGCCCAATGAAGCTTATGGTGACAAAGGAAATATCTTCAGGTTAAAAGTAGAAAGAAGCTTTCTGAGAAACTGCTTTGTGATGTGTGAATTCAATTCACTAAGTTACAGAAGAATTTCAGGGAGCTGTTTGCTAGTCCAGTTTTTGTTTAATCTGGTAACCGATATTTCGGATGGCTTGTAGGAGCCTATAGCCAAAGGAAATATCCCCAGATAAAAACGGGAAAGAAGATTTCTGAGAAATATCTTTCTGACCTCTGAGTTCATCTCACAGAGTTCCACCTTTCTGTTCATGTAGCTGTTTGCTAACACCCTTCTCTTGGATTCTGCAAAGTGATATTTGGGAGCGCATTGAGAGCTACAGTGAAAAAGGAAATATCTTCAGATAAAAACTGAGGAAGCGTTCTGAGAAACTTGTATGTGACTTATACATTCACCTCACAGAGTTTCACCTTTCTGTTCATAGAGCTGTTTCCTAACAGTCTTCTCCTGCAATCTGCAAAGTGATATTTGGGAGCACTTTGAGGGCTACAGTGAAAAAGGAAATATCTTCAGATAAAAACTGAAAGGAAGCGTTCTGAGAAACTTCTATGTAAGCTATGCATTCATCTCAGAGATGTCCGCCTTTCTGTTCATGTAGCTGTGTGCAAACAATCTTTTCGTGGAATCTGCTAAGTGATATTTGGGAGCCCATTGACGGCTACAGTGAAAAAGGAAATAACTTCAGACAAAAACGAAAAAGAAGCGTTCTGAGAAACTGCATTTTGACGTGTCATTGCAACTAACAGAGTTACACGTTTCTGTTCATTGATGAGTTTGCTAGCACTATTTTCTTGAAATCTGCAGTGGGATATTTTTTTGCCCAATGAAGCTTATGGTGACAAAGGAAATATCTTCAGGGAAAAAGTTGAAAGAAGTTTTCTGAGAAACTGCTTTGTGATATGTGAATTCAACTCACTGAGTTACAGCTGTATTTCAGGGAGCTGTTTGCTAGTCCAGTTTTTATTAACTCTGAGAACCGATATTTCAGATCACTTGGAGGAATACATAGCCAAAGGAAATATTTCCAGATAAAAAAGAGAAAGAAGATTTCTGAGAAATGTCTTTTGATCTCTGAGTTCATCTCACAGAGTTCTACCTTTTGTCACCATAAGCTTCATTGGGCAAAGAAATATCACACTACAGTTTTGAAGAAAACTGTGTTAGCAAACTGATCAATGAACAGAAAAGTGTAACTCTGTGATTTGCAGTCACACGTCACAATGTGGTTTCTCAGAACGCTTCTTTTCAGTTTTTATCTGAAGATATTTCCTTTTTCACTGTAGCCGTCAATGCGACCCAAAATATAACTTAACAGATTCCATGAGAAGAGTGTTAGTAAACTGCTACATCAACAGAAAGGTGGAACTCTGTGAGAACAACCGGTACCAGCCATTGCAAAAACATGCCAAAATGTAAAGACCATCGAGGCTAGGAAGAAACTGCATCAACTAACGAGCAAAATAACCAGTTAATATCATAATGGCAGGATCAAGTTCACACATAACAATATTAACCTTAAATGTAAATGGACTAAATGCTCCAATTAAAAGACACAGACTGGCAAACTGGATAAAGAGTCAAGACCCATCAGTCTGCTGTATTCAGGAGACCCATCTCACACGCAGAGACATACATAGGCTCAAAATAAAGGGATGTAGGAAGATTTACCAAGCAAATGGAGAACAAAAAAAAGCGGGGGTTGCAATATTAGTCTCTGATAAAACAGACTTTAAACCATCAAAGATCAAAAGAGACAAAGAAGGCCATTACATAATGGTAAAGGAATCAATTCAACAGGAAGAGCTAACTATCCTAAATATATATGCACCCAATACATGAGCACCCAGATTCATAAAGCAAGTCCTTAGAGACTTACAAAGAGACTTAGACTCCCATACAATAATAATGGGAGACTTCAACACTCCACTGTCAACATTAGACAGATCAACGAGACAGAAAGTTAACAAGGATATCCAGGAATTGAACTCATGTCTGCAGCAAGCAGACCTAATAGACATCTATAGAACTCTCCACCCCAAATCAACAGAATATACATTCTTCTCAGCACCACATCGTACTTACTCCAAAATCGACCACGTAATTGGAAGTAAAGCACTCCTCAGCAAATGTACAAGAACAGAAATTATAACAAACTGTCTCTCAGACCACAGTGCAATCAAACTAGAACTCAGGACTAAGAAACTCAATCAAAACCGCTCAACTACATGGAAACTGAACAACCTGCTCCTGAATGACTACTGGGTACATAACGAAATGAAGGCAGAAATAAAGATGTTCTTTGAAACCAATGAGAACAAAGATAAAACATACCAGAAGATCTGGGACACATTTAAAGCACTGTGTAGAAGGAAATTTATAGCACTAAATGCCCACAAGAGAAAGCAGGAAAGATCTAAAATTGACACTCTAACATCGCAATGAAAAGAACTAGAGAAGCAAGAGCAAACACATTCGAAAGCTAGCAGAAGGCAAGAAATAACTAAGATCAGAGCAGAACTGAAGGAGATAGCGACACAAAAAACTCTCCAAAAAATCAATGAATCCAGGAGTTGGTTTTTTGAAAAGATCAACAAAATTGACAGACCACTAGCAAGACTAATAAGGAAGAAAAGAGAGAAGAATCAAATCGACACAATTAAAAATGATAAGGGGGATATCACCACCGACACCACAGAAATACAAACTACCATCAGAGAATACTATAAACACCTCTACGCAAATAAACTGGAAAATCTAGAAGAAATGGATAATTTCCTGGACACTTACACTCTTCCAAAACTAAACCAGGAAGAAGTTGAATCCCTGAATAGACCAATAGCAGGCTCTGAAATTGAGGCAATAATTAATAGCCTACCAACCAAAAAGAGTCCAGGACCAGATGGATTCACAGCTGAATTTTACCAGAGGTACAAGGAGGAGTTGCTACCATTCCTTCTGAAACTATTCCAATCAATAGAAAAAGAGGGAATCCTCCCTAACTCATTTTATGAGGCCAACATCATCCTGATACCAAAGCCTGGCAGAGACACAACAAAAAAAGAGAATTTTAGACCAATATCCCTGATGAACATCGATGCAAAAATCCTCAATAAAATACTGGCAAACCGGATTCAGCAACACATCAAAAAGCTTATCCACCATGATCAAGTGGGCTTCATCCCTGGGATGCAAGGCTGGTTCAACATTCGCAAATCAATAAACATAATCCAGCATATAAACAGAACCAAAGACAAGAACCACATGATTATCTCAATAGATGCAGAAAAGGCTTTTGACAAAATTCAACAGCCCTTCATGCTAAAAACGCTCAATAAATTCGGTATTGATGGAACGTACCTCAAAATAATAAGAGCTATTTATGACAAACCCACAGCCAATATCATACTGAATGGGCAAAAACTGGAAAAATTCCCTTTGAAAACTGGCACAAGACAGGGATGCCCTCTCTCACCACTCCTATTCAACATAGTGTTGGAAGTTCTGGCTAGGGCAATTAGGCAAGAGAAAGAAATCAAGGGTATTCAGTTAGGAAAAGAAGAAGTCAAACTGTCCCTGTTTGCAGATGACATGATTGTATATTTAGAAAACCCCATTGTCTCAGCCCAAAATCTCCTTAAGCTGATAAGCAACTTCAGCAAAGTCTCAGGATACAAAATTAATGTGCAAAAATTACAAGCATTCGTATACACCAGTAACAGACAAACAGAGAGCCAAATCAGGAATGAACTTCCATTCACAATTGCTTCAAAGAGAATAAAATACCTAGGAATCCAACTTACAAGGGATGTAAAGGACCTCTTCAAGGAGAACTACAAACCACTGCTCAGTGAAATCAAAGAGGACACAAACACATGGAAGAACATACCATGCTCATGGGTAGGAAGAATCAATATCGTGAAAATGGCCATACTGCCCAAGGTAATTTATGGATTCAATGCCATCCCCATCAAGCTACCAATGAGTTTCTTCACAGAATTGGAAAAAACTGCTTTAAAGTTCATATGGAACCAAAAAAGAGCCCGCATCTCCAAGACAATCCTAAGTCAAAAGAACAAAGCTGGAGGCATCACGCTACCTGACTTCAAACTATACAACAAGGCTACAGTAACCAAAACAGCATGATACTGGTACCAAAACAGACATATAGACCAATGGAACAGAACAGAGTCCTCAGAAATAATACCACACATCTACAGCCATCTGATCTTTGACAAACCTGAGAGAAACAAGAAATGGGGAAAGGATTCCCTATTTAATAAATGGTGCTGGGAAAATTGGCTAGCCATAAGTAGAAAGCTGAAACTGGATCCTTTCCTTACTCCTTATACGAAAATTAATTCAAGATGGATTAGAGACTTAAATGTGAGACCTAATACCATAAAAATCCTAGAGGAAAACCTAGGTAGTACCATTCAGGACACAGGCATGGGCAAAGACTTCATGTCTAAAACACCAAAAGCAACGGCAGCAAAAGCCAAAATTGACAAATGGGATCTCATTAAATTAAAGAGCTTCTGCACAGCAAAAGAAACTACCATCAGAGTGAACAGGCAACCTACAGAATGGGAGAAAATTTTTGCAATCTACTCATCTGACAAAGGGCTAATATCCAGAACCTACAAAGAACTCAAACAAATTTACAAGAAAAAAACAAACAACCCCATCAAAAAGTGGGCAATGGATATGAACAGACATTTCTCAAAAGAAGACATTCATACAGCCAACAGACACATGAAAAAATGCTCATCATCACTGGCCATCAGAGAAATGCAAATCAAAACCACAATGAGATACCATGCCACACCAGTTAGAATGGCGATCATTAAAAAGTCAGGAAACAACAGGTGCTGGAGAGGATGTGGAGAAATAGGAACACTTTTACACTGTTGGTGGGATTGTAAACTAGTTCAACCATTATGGAAAACACTATGGCGATTCCTCAAGGATCTAGAACTAGATGTACCATATGACCCAGCCATCCCATTACTGGGTATATACCCAAAGGATTATAAATTATGCTGCTATGAAGACACATGCACACGTATGTTTATTGCAGCACTATTCACAATAGCAAAGACTTGGAATCAACCCAAATGTCCATCAGTGACAGATTGGATTAAGAAAATGTGGCACATATACACCATGGAATACTATGCAGCCATAAAAAAGGATGAGTTTGCGTCCTTTGTAGGGACATGGATGCAGCTGGAAACCATCATTCTTAGCAAACTATCACAAGAACAGAAAACCAAACACCGCATGTTCTCACTCATAGGTGGGAACTGAACAATAAGATCACTTGGACTCAGGAAGGGGAACATCACACACAGGGGCCTATCATGGGGAGGGGGGAGGGGGGAGGGATTGCATTGGGAGTTATACCTGATGTAAATGATGAGTTGATGGGTGCAGCAGAGCAACATGGCACAAGTATACATATGTAACAAACCTGCACGTTATGCACATGTACCCTACAACTTAAAGTATAATAATAATAAATAAATTAAAAAGAAATACAGCTGTATCTCAGTGAGTGGAAGTCACACATAACAAAGCAGTTTCTCAGAAATCTTCTTTCCACTTTTTTCTGAGGATATTTTCCTTTTCTCCATAGCCCTCTATTGGCTTCCAAATATCACTTTGCAAATTCCACTAGAACAGTCTTAGTGAATGGCTTCTTGAGGCGAAAGCTGTAACTCTGTGATATGAATTCACAGACCAATAAGCAGTTTCTCACAAAGCTTATTTCCAGTTTTTATCTGGGGGTATTTTCTTTTTAACCATAGCCCTCCATGGGCTTCCAAATACCACTTTGCAAATACCACAAAAACACTCCTAGCGAAGGCTTCTAGAGGGGAAAGCTGTAACTCTGTGAGATTAATTTACAGATCGCAAAGAAGTTTCTCAGAAACTTCTGTCTCATTTTCCTCGGAGAATATTTGCTTTGGCCCTATATTTTTAAAAGGGATCCGAAATAACACTTCTCAGATTCCACAGAAATAAGGCTAGCAAACAGCTCCACGAAATACAGCTGTAACTCAGTGAGTGGAAGTCACACATCACAAAGCAGTTTCTCAGAAAGCTTCGTTCCAGTTTTTTTTGAGGATATTTTCTTTTTCTCCATAGCCCTCTATTGGCTTCCAAATATCTCTTTGCAAATTCCACTAGAACAGTCTTAGTGAACGGCTTCTTGAGGGGAAAGCTGTAACTCTGTGAGATGAATTCACAGAACACAAAGCAGTATCTCACAAAGCTTATTTCCAGTTTTTATCTGGGGGTATTTTGTTTTTCACCATAACCCTCCATGGGCTTCCAAATACCACTTTGGAAATTCCACAAAAACAGTCATAGCGAAGGCTTCTAGAGGGGAAAGCTGTAATTCTGTGAGGTGAATTTACAGATCGCAAAGAAGTTTCTCAGAAACTTCTGACTCATTTTCATCAGAGAATATTTGCTTTGGCCCTATATTTTTAAAAGGGTTCCGAAATATCAGTTCTCAGATTCCACAGAAATAAGGCTAACAAACAACTCCACGAAATACAGCTGTAACTCAGTGAGTGGAAGTCACACATCACAAAGCAGTTTCTCCGAAACCTTTTTTCCAGTTTTTATCTGAGGATATTTTCTTTTTCTCCATAGCCCTCTATTGGCTTCCAAATATCACTTTGCAAATTCCACTAGAACAGTCTTAGTGAACGGCTTCTTGAGGGGAAAGCTGTAACTCTGTGAGATGAATTCACAGAACACAAAGCAGTATCTCACAAAGCTTATTTCCAGTTTTTATCTGGGGGTATTTTGTTTTTCACCATAACCCTCCATGGGCTTCCAAATACCACTTTGGAAATTCCACAAAAACAGTCATAGCGAAGGCTTCTAGAGGGGAAAGCTGTAATTCTGTGAGGTGAATTTACAGATCGCAAAGAAGTTTCTCAGAAACTTCTGACTCATTTTCATCAGAGAATATTTGCTTTGGCCCTATATTTTTAAAAGGGTTCCGAAATATCAGTTCTCAGATTCCACAGAAATAAGGCTAACAAACAACTCCACGAAATACAGCTGTAACTCAGTGAGTGGAAGTCACACATCACAAAGCAGTTTCTCCGAAACCTTTTTTCCAGTTTTTATCTGAGGATATTTTCTTTTTCTCCATAGCCCTCTATTGGCTTCCAAATATCACTTTGCAAATTCCACTAGAACAGTCTTAGTGAACGGCTTCTTGAGGGGAAAGCTGTAACTCTGTGAGATGAATTCACAGAACACAAAGCAGTATCTCACAAAGCTTATTTCCAGTTTTTATCTGGGGGTATTTTGTTTTTCACCATAACCCTCCATGGGCTTCCAAATACCACTTTGGAAATTCCACAAAAACAGTCATAGCGAAGGCTTCTAGAGGGGAAAGCTGTAATTCTGTGAGGTGAATTTACAGATCGCAAAGAAGTTTCTCAGAAACTTCTGACTCATTTTCATCAGAGAATATTTGCTTTGGCCCTATATTTTTAAAAGGGTTCCGAAATATCAGTTCTCAGATTCCACAGAAATAAGGCTAACAAACAACTCCACGAAATACAGCTGTAACTCAGTGAGTGGAAGTCACACATCACAAAGCAGTTTCTCCGAAACCTTTTTTCCAGTTTTTATCTGAGGATATTTTCTTTTTTACCATTGCACTCTATGGGATCCCAAATATCACTTTGCAAATTCCACAAGAACCGTGTTTGCGAATGTCTTCTCGAGTGGATAGTTGTAACTCTGTGAGATGAATTCACAGATCACAAAGATGTTTCTCAGAAATCTCCTTTCTCCTTTTTATTAGAAGATATTTCCTTTGGCACTATAGTCTTCAAAGGGATGCGAAATATAAGTTCTCAGATTCCACAGAAATTAGGCTAGCAAAGAGATCGACGAAAGACAGCTGTAACTCAGTGAGTGGAAGTCACAAACCACAAAGCAGTTTCTCAGATAGCGTCATTCCAGTTTTTATCTAAGGATGTTTTCTTTTTACCATAGTTCTCTATGGGCTTCCAAATATCACTTTGCAATTTCCACAAGAACAGTCTTAGCGAAAGTCTTCTTCGGGAAAATATGTAACTCTGTGAGATGAATTCACAGAACAAAAAGCAGTTTCTCAGAAAGCTTCTTTCCAGTTTTTATCTGGGGATATTTTCTTTTTCACCATAGCCCTCCATGGGCTTCGAAATACCACTTTGCAAATTTCACAAGAACAGTCTTAGTGAAAGGCTCTAGAGGGGAAAACTGTAACTCTGTGAGATGAATTCATAGATCGCAAAGAAGTTTCTCAGAAACTTCTGTCTCATTTTTATCGCAGGATATTTGCTTTGGCCCTATATTCTTCAAAGGAATCCGAAATATCAGTTCTCAGATTCCACAGAAATAAGGCTAGCAAAGAGCTCCATGCAATACAGCTGTAAGTGAGTGAGTGGAAGTCACACATCACTAAGCAGTTTCTCAGAAAGCTTCTTTCCAGTTCTTATCTGAGGATATTTTCTTCTTCACCATAGCCCTTCATGTGCTTTTTAATATCACTTTGCAAATTCCACAAGAACAGTCTTAGTGAACGGTTTTTGTAGAGATAGCTGTAAATCTCTGAGATGAATTCACAGAACACAAAGCAGTTTCTCAGAAATCTTCTTTCCAGTTTTCATCTGAGGATAATTTCTTTTTCTCCATAGCCCTCCATGGGCTTCCAAATATGACTTTACAAATCTCATAAGAAAAGTCTTAACGAAAGCCTACTTGAGGGAAAAGCTGTAACTCTGTGAGATGAATTCACAGATCACAAAGAAGTTTCTCAGCAAGCTATCTGTGGATATTTTCTTTTTCACCATAGCCCTCTATGGGCTTCCAAATATCACTTTGCAAATTCCACAAGAACAGCCTTAGTGAACGGTTTCTTGAGGGGAAAACTGTAACCCTCTGAGATGAATTCAGAGATCACAAAGAAGTTTCTAGGCAAGCTTCTTTCTCCTTTTTGTCAGAAGATATTTCCTTTGACACTATAGTCTTCAAAGGGATGTGAAATATCAGTTCTCAGATTCCACAGAAATAAGGCTAGCAAACAGCTCCATGAAAGAAAGCTGTAACTCAGTGAGTGGAAGTCACACATCACAACGCAGTTTCTCAGAAAGCTTCGTTCCAGTTTTATCTCACGGTATTTTCTTTTTATGATAGCCCTCTAATGCCTTCCAAATATCACTTTCAGAATTCCACAAGAACAGCCTTAGCGAACGGCATCTTGAGAGGAAAGCTGTAACATTGTGAGATGAATTCACAGAACACAAAGCATTTTCTCAAAAAGCTTTTTTCCAGTTTTCTGAGGACATTTTCTTTTTCACCAAAGACCTCCATGGGCTTCCAAATATCACTTTGCAAATACGTCAAGAACAGTCTTAGCGAAAGGCTACTTGAGGGGAAAGATGTAACTATGTTAGATAAATACACAGATCACAAAGAAGTTTCTCAGAAAGCTTCTTTCTCATTTTTATCAGAGGATATTTCCTTTGGGCCTATAGTCTTCAAAGAGATCTGAAATGTCAGTTATCAGATTCCACAGAAATAAGGCTAGCACAGAGCTCCACGACATACAGCTATAACGCACTGAGTGGAAGTCACACAACACAAAGCAGTTTCTAAGAAAGCTTCTTTTCAGTTTTTATCTGAGGATATTTACTTTTTCACCTTTGCCCTCCATTGGCTTCCAATATCACTTTGCAAATTCCACAAGAACAGTCCTAGTGGTTGGCTTCTTGAGGGGAAAACTGTAACCCTGTGAGGTGAATTAGAAGAACACAAAGAAGTTTCTCAGGAAGCTTCTTTCTCATTTTAATCCGGTGATATTTCCTTTGGCCCTATCGTCTTCAAAGGGATCCGAAATATCAGTTCTCAGATTCCACAGAAATAAGGCTAGCAAACAGCTCCATGAAATACAGCTGTAACTCACTGAGTGGAAGTCACACATCAGAAAGCTGTTTCTCAGAAAGCTTCTTTCCTGTTTTTATCTGAGGATATTTTCTTTTTCACCAAAGCCCACCATGGGCTTCCAAATATCACTTTGCAAATTCCACAAGAACAGTCTTAGCGAACGGCTTCTTGAGGGGAAGCTGTAACATTGTGGGATGAATTCACAGAACACCAAGCAGTTTCACAGAAAGCTTCTTTCCAGTTTTTATCTGAGGATATTTTTATTTTCACCATAGCCCTCCTTGGGCATCCAATTATCACTTTGCAAATTCCACAAGAGCAGTCTTAGCTAAACGCTTATTGAGGGGAAAGCTGTAACTCTGTGAGATGAATTCACAGGTCACAAAGAAATTTCTCAGAAAGCTTCCTTCTCATTTTTACTGGAGGTTATTTCCTTCGCCCTATTGTTTTAAAACGGATCCGAAATATCAGTTTACAGATACCACAGAAATTAGGCTAGCAAACTACTTCACGATATAGAGCTGTAACTCAGTGAGTGGAAGTCACAAATCAAAAAGCAGATTCTTAGAAAGCCTTTTTGCAATTTTTATCTGAGGATATTTCCTTTTTCATCATAGGCAACTAAGGGCTTCCAATTATCACTTTGCAAATTCCACCAGAAGAGTTTTAGCGAACGGATTCATGAGGGGAAACCTGTAACTCTGTGAGATGAATTCACAGAATACAAAGTAATTTCTCAGAAAACTTCTTTCTAGTTTTTATCTGAGGATATTTTCTTTTTCACCATAGCCCTCCAAGGACTTCCAAATATCACTTTACAAATTCCACAAGAACAGTATTAGCGAAAGGCTTCTTGAGTGGAAAGCTATAACTCTTTGCGATGAATTCACAGATCACAATGAAGTTTCTCAGAAAGCTTCTTTCTCATTTTAATCGGATGATATTTCCTTTGTCCCTATCGTCTTCAAAGGGATCTGAAGTATCAGTTCTCAGATTCCACAGAAATAAGGCTAGCAAACAGCTCCAGGAAATACAACTGTATCTCACTGAGTGGAATTCACCCATCACTAAGCTGTTTCTCAGAAATCTTCGTTCCAGTTTTTATCTGAGGATATTTTCTTTTTCACCAAAGCCCTCCAAGGTCTTCGAAATATCACTTTGCAAATTCCACAGGGAACAGTATTAGACAAAGAATTCTTTAGGGGAAAGCTGTAACACTGTGAGGTGAATTCTCAGATCACAGAAAGTTTCTCAGAAGCTTCTTCCTCATGTTTATCGGAGGATATTTCCTTTAGCCCTATAGTCTTCAAAGGGATCCAAAATATCAGTTCAGAGATTCCCAAGAAATAGGGCTAGCAAAAAGTTCCACGAAATACAGCTGTAACTCAGTGAGAAGAAGTCACCCATCACAAAGCAGATTCACAGAAAGCTTCGTTCCAATTTTTATCTGAGGATATTTTCTTTTTCACCTTAGCCCTCCATGGGCTTCGAAATATCACTTTGCAAATTCCACAAGAACGGTCTTAGCGAAAGGCTTTTTGAGGAGAAGGCTGTAATTCTGTGAGATCAATTCACACATCACAAAGAAGTTTCTCAGAAGGTTTCTTTCCAGTTCCTATATGAGGATATTTTCTTTATCACCATAGCCCTCCATGGGCTTCCAAATATCCCTTTGAAATTCCGTAAGAACAGTCTTAGCGAAAGGATTCTTGAGGGGTAAGCTGTAACTCTGAGAGATGAATTCACAGAAAACAAAGCAGATTCTCAGAAACCTTCTTTCCAGCTTTTATCTGAGGATATTTTCTTTTTCACCATAGCCCTCTATGGGCTTAAAAATATCACTCTTCAAATTTCACAAGAACAGTCTTAGGGAAAGGCTGCTTATGGGGAAAGCTGTTACTCTGTAAGATGAATTCACAGATCAAAAGAAGTTTCTCAGAAAGCTTCTTTTTCCTTTTTATTGTAGGATATTCCCTTTGACCCTATAGTCTTCAAAGGGATCCGAAATATCTGTTCTCAGATTCCACAATAATAAGGCTAGCAAAGAGATCCACGAAATACAGAGGTAACTCTGTGTGATGAATTAACAGAACACTGAGCAGTTTCTCAGAAAACTTCTTTCCAGATTTTATCTGAGGATATTTCCTTTTTCACGACAGCCCTCTATGGGCTTCCAAATATCACTGTGCCAATTCCACAAGAACTGTCTTAGCGAAAGGCTTCTTGAGGGGAAAGCTGTAACTCTGTGAGAAGATTTCACAGAACACAAAGAAGTTTCTCAGAAAGTTTCTTTCTCTTTGTTATTGGAGGATATTTCCTTTGGCCCTATAGTCTTCAAGGGATCCGAAATATCTGTTCTCAGATTCCACAGAAATAAGGCTAGCAAAGAGATCCACGAAATACAGATGTAACTCTGTGAGATGAATTAACAGAACACTGAGCAGTTTCTCAGACTGCTTCTTTCCAGATTTCATCTGAGGATATTTCCTTTTTCACCATAGCCCTCTATGGGCTTCCAAATATCACTTTGCCAATTCCACAAGAACTGTCTTAGCGAAAGGCTTCTTGAGGGGAAAGCTGTAACTCTGTGAGATGATATCGGAGAACACAAAGAAATTTCTCAGAAAGATTCTTTCTCTTTTTTATCGCTGGATATTTTCTTTAGCCCTATAGTCTTCCAAGGGATCCGAAATATCAGTTCTCAGATTCCACAGAAATAAGGCTAGCAAACAGCTCCAGGAAATACAGCTCTAACTCTGTGAGTGGAAGTCACACATCACAAAGCAGTTTCTCAGAAAGCTTCTTTCCAGTTTTTCTCTGAGGATATTTTCTTTTTCACCATAGCCCTCTATGGGCTTCCAAATATCACTTTGCAAATTCCATAAGACCAGGCTTAGCGAACGGCTTCTTGAAGGGAAAGCTGTAACTCTGTGAGATGAATTTACAGAACACTAGGCAGTTTCTCACACAGCTTCTTTCCAGTTTTTATCTGAGGATATTTTCTTTTACAGCATAGCCCTTCATGGGCTTCCAAATATCACTATGCCCATTCCACAAGAACAGTCTTAGCGAAAGGGTTCTTGAGAGGAAAGCTGTAACTCTGTGAGACGGTTTCACAGAACACAAAGAAGTTACTAAGAAAGCTTCTTTCTCTTTTTCATCGGAGGATATTTCCTTTGGCAATATAGTCTTCCAAGGGATCGGAAATACCAGTTCTCAGATTCCACAGAAATATGGCTAGCAAAAAGCTCCACGAAATACAGCTGTAACTCTCTGAGAGGAAGTGACAGATCACAAAGCAGTATCTCGGAAAGCTTCCTCCAGTTTTTTTCTGAGGATATTTTGTATTTCACCATAGCCCTCTATGGGCTTCCAAATATCACTTTGCAAATACCACAAGAACAGTCTTAGCGATCGGCTTCTTGAGGGGAAAGCAGCAATTCCGTGAGATGAATTAACAGAACACTAAGCAGTTTCTCAGAAATCTTCTTTCCAGTTTTTATCTGAGGATATTTTCTTTTTCAGTATAGCCCTCCGTGGGCTTCCAAATATCACTTTGTAAATACCACAAGAGAACTCTTAGCGAAAGGCTCCTGTAGAGGAAAGCTCTAACTCTGTGAGGTGATTTCACACAACACAAAGAAGTTTCTCCAAAAGTTTCTTTCTCTTTTTTATTGGAGGATATTTCCTTTGACCCTATAGCCTTCCAAGGGATCTGAAATATCAGTTCTCAGATTACACAGAAATAAGGTTCGCAAACATCACCACGAAATAGACCTGGAAGTGACACATCACACAGCAGTTTCTCAGAAGCCTTCCTTCCAGTTCTTCTCTGAGGATATTTTCTTTTTCACCATAGCCCTCCATGGGCTTCCAAATATAACTTTGCAAATTCCAGAAGAAAAATCTTAGCAAAAGGCTTCTTGAGGGGAAAGCTGTAAGTCTGTGAGATGATTTCACAGAACACAAAGAAGTTTCTCAGAAAGCTTCTTTCTCCTTTTTGTCTGAGGATATTTCCTTTGGCCCTATAGTCTTCCAATGGATCCGAATATCAGTTCTCAGATTCCACAGAAATAAGGCTAGCAAACAGCTCCACTAAATACAGCTGTCACTCTGTGAGTGGAAATCACACATCACAAAGCAGTTTCTCAGAAAGCTTCTTTCCAGATTTTCTCTGACGATATTTTCTTTTTTACCATAGCCCTTTATGGGCTTCCAAATATCACTTTGCAAATTCCTCAATAACTTACTTAGCGAACAACTTCTTGAGGGGAAAGCTATAACTCTATGAGACGAATTAACAGAACACTAAGCAGTTTCTCAGAAAGCTTCTTTCCAGTTGTAATCTGAGGATATTTTGTTTTTCATCATAGCCCTCCATGGGCTTCCAAATATCACATTGCAAATTCCATAAAAACAGTCTTAGAGAAAGGCTTCTTGAGGGGAAAGCTGTAACTCCGTGAGATGATTTCACAGAACACAAAGAAGTCTCTCAGAAAGCTTCTTTCTCTTTTTTATCGCTGGATATTTTCTTTAGCCCTATAGTCTTCCAAGGGATCCGAAATATCTGTTCTCAGATTCCACAGAAATAAGGCTAGCAAACAGCTCCAGGAAATACAGCTTTAACTCTCTGAGTGGAAGTCACACATCACAAAGCAGTTTCTCAGAAAGCTTCTTTCCAGTTTTTCTCTGAGGACATTTTCTTTTTCACCGTAGGCCTCTTTGGGCTTCCAAATATCACTTTGCAAATTCCACAAGACCAGGCTTAGCGAACGGCTTCTTGATGGGAAAGCTGTAACTCTGTGAGATGAATTTACAGAACACTAGGCAGTTTCTCACACAGCTTCTTTCCAGTTTTTATCAGAGGATATTTTCTTTTTCAGCTTAGCCCTTCATGGGCTTCCAAATATCACTTTGCCCATTCCACAAGAATAGTCTTAGCGAAAGGCTTCTTGAGAGGAAAGCTGAAACTCTGTGAGACGATTTCACAGAACACAAAGAAGTTTCTCAGAAAGCTTCTTTCTCTTGGTTATCGGAGGATATTTCCTTTGGCAATATAGTCTTCCAAGGGATCCGAAATATCAGTTCTCAGATTCCACAGTAATATGGCTAGCAAACAGCTCCCCAAAATACAGCTGTAACTCTCTGAGACGAAGTGACACATCACAAAGCAGTATCTTGGAAAGCTTCCTTCCAGTTTTTTTCTGAGGATATTTTGTATTTCACCATAGCCCTCTATGGGCTTCCAAATATCACTTTGCAAATTCCAAAAGAAAATTCTTAGTAGAAATCTTCTTGAGGGGAAAGCTGTAACTCTGTGAGATGATTTCACAGAAGACAAAGAAGTTTCTCAGAAAGCTTCTTTCTCTTTGTTATTGGAGGATATTTCCTTTGGCCCTGTAGTCTTCCTATGGATCTGAAATATCAGTTCTCAGATTCCACAGAAATAAGGCTAGCAGACAGATGCACGAAATAGAGCTGTAATTCTGTGAGTGGAAGTCAGACATCACAAAGCAGTTTCTCAGACAGCTTCTTTCCAGTTTTTCTCTGAGGATATTTTCTTTTTCACCATAGCCCTCTATGGGCTTCTAAATATCACTTTGCAAATTCCACAAGAACAGGCTTAGCGAACGGCTTCTTGAGGGGAAAGCCGTAACTCTGTGAGATGAATTAACAGAACACTAAGCAGTTTCTCTGAAAGCTTCTTTCCAGTTTTCATCTGAGGATGTTTCTTTTTTCACCATAGCCCTCCAGTGGTTCCAAATATCACTTTGCAAATTCCTCTAGAACAGTCTTAGAGAAAGGCTTCTTGAGGGGAAAACTGTAAGTCTGTGAGATGATTTCACAAAACACAAACAACTTTCTCAGAAAGCTTCTTTCTCTTTGATATCGGAGGATGTTTCCTTTGGCCCTATAGTCTTCAAAGGGATCCGAAATATCCGATTTCAGATTGAACAGTAATAACGATAGGAAACAGATACATGAAATACAGCTGTACCTCTGTGAGTGGAAGTCATACTTCACAAAGCAGTTTCTAAGAAAGCTTCTTTCCAGTTTTTCTCTTCGGATATTTTCCTTTCACCATAACCCTCTATAGCCTTCCAAATATCACTTTGAAAATTCCACAAAAAACTGGCTTAGCAAACGGCTTCTTGAGGGGAAAGTTGTAACTCTGTGGGATGATTTAACAGAACACTAAGCAGTTAATCAGAGAGCTTCTTTCCAGTTTTAATCTGAGGATATTTCCTTTTTCACCATAGTCCTCCATGGCCTTCCAAATATCACTTTTCAAATTCCACAAGAATAGTCTTAGCGAAAGGCTTCTTGAGGGGAAAGCTGTAACTCTGTGAGATGATTTCACAAAACACAAAGAAATTTCTCAGAAAGCTTCTTTCTCTTTGTTATAGGAGGATATTTCCTTTGGCCATATTGTGTTCCAAGGGTTCCGAAATATCAGTTCTCAGATTCAACAGATATAAGGCTAGCAAACAGCTCCACGAAATACAGCTGTACGTCTGAGTGTGGAAGTCACACAACACAAAGCAGTTTCTCAGAAAGCTTCTTTCCAGTTTCTATCTGAGCATATTTTTTTTTTTTTCCGCCTAGCCCTCCATGGGCTTCCAAATATCACTTTCCCCATTCCACAAGAACAGTCTCAGCGAAAGGCTTCTTGAGAGGATAGCTGTAACACTGTGAGATGATTTCACAGAACACAAAGAAGTTTCTAATAAAGCTTCTTTCTCTTTTTTATCGGAGGATATTTCCTTTGGCCATATTGTCTTCCCAGGGGTCTGAAATATCAGTTTTCAGATTCCACAGAAATAATGCTAGCAAGCAGCTCCACGAAATACAGCTGTACCTGTGAGTGTGGAAGTCACACATCACAAAGCATTTTCTCAGAAAGCTTTTTTCCAGTTTTTCTCTGAGGATATTTTCTCTTTCAACAAATCCCCCTATGGGCTTCCAAATATCACTTTTCAAATTCCAAAGAACAGTCTTAGCGAACGGCTTCTTGAGGAGAAAGCTGTAATTCTGTGAGATGAATTATCAGAACACTAAGCAATTTCTCAGAAAGCTTCTTTCCAGTTTTCATCGGAGGACATTTTCTTTTTCACCATAGCCCTCCATTGGCTTCCAAATATCACTTTGCCAATTCCAGAAGAACAGTCTTAGCGATCGGCTTCTTGAGGGGAAAGCTGTAACTCTGTGAGATAATTTCACAGAACACAAAGAAGTTTCTCAGAAAGCTTCTTTCTCTTTTTTATCACTGGATATTTTCTTTAGCCCTATAGTCTTCCAATGGATCGGAAATATCAGTTCTCAGATTCCACAAAAATAAGGCTAGCAAACAGCTCCAGGAAATACAGCTCTAACTCTATGAGTGGAAGTCACACATCACAAAGCAGTTTCTCAGAAAGCTTCTTTCCAGTTTTTTTCTGAGGATATTTTCTTTTTCACCATAGCCCTCTATGGGCTTCCAAATATCACTTTGCAAATTCCACAAGAACAGTCTTAGCGATTGGCTTCTTGAGGGGATAGCAGCAATTCTGTGAGATGAATTAACAGAACACTAAGAAGTTTCTCAGAAATCTTCTTTCCAGTTTTTATCTGAGGATATTTTCTTTTTCACTATAGCCCTCCATGGGCTTCCAAATATCACTTTGCAAATTCCACAAGAAGAGCGTTAAGGAAAGGCTCCTGTAGAGGAAAGCTGTAACTCTGTGAGATGATTTCACACAACATAAAGAAGTTTCTCAGAAAGATTCTTTCCCTTTTTTATTGGAGGATATTTCCTTTGGCCCTATAGCCTTCCAAGGGATCTGACGGATCAGTTCTCAGATTACACAGAAATAAGGTTAGCAAACATCTCCAAGAAATAGACCTGTAACTCTCTGAGTGGAAGTGACACATCACACAGCAGTTTCTCAGAAGCCTTCCTTCCAGTTCTTCTCTGAGGATATTTTCTTTTTCACCATACCCTCCATGGGCTTCCAAATATGACTTCTCAAATTCCAGAAGAAAAATCTTAGCGAAAGGCTTCTTGAGGGGAAAGCTGTAAGTCTGTGAGATGATTTCACAGAACACAAAGAAGTTTCTCAGAAAGCTTCTTTCTCTTTTATATCTGAGGATATTTCCTTTGGCCCTATAGTCTTCCAATGGATCCGAAATATCAGTTCTCAGATTCCACAGAAATAAGGCTAGCATACAGCTACACTAAATACAGCTGTTATTCTGTGAGTGGAAGTCACACATCACAAAGCATTTTCTCAGAAAGCTTCTTTCCAGATTTTCTCTGAGGTTATTTTCTTTTTCACCATAGACCTTTAGGGGCTTCCAAATATCACTTTGCAAATTCCACAAGAACTTACTTAGCGAACGGCTTCTTGAGGGGAAAGCTATAACTCTGTGAGATGATTTCACAGAACACAAAGAAGTTTCTCAGAAAGCATGTTTCTCTTTTTTATCGGAGGATATTTCTTTTGGATCTATAGTCTTCCAAGGGATCCGAAATATCAGGTCCCAGATTCCACAGAAATAAGACTAGCAAACAGCTCCTCGAAATTCAGCTGTAACTCTGTGAGTGGAAGTCACACATCACAAAGCAGTTTCTCAGAAAGCTTCTTTCCAGTTTTTCTCTGAGGATATTTTCTTTCTCACCAGAGCCCTCAATGGGCTTCCTAATATTTCTTTGCCAATTCCACGAGCACAGTCTTAGTTAAAGGCTTCTTGAGGAGAAAGCTGTAACTGTGTGAGATGAATTAGCAGAACACTAAGCAGTTTCTCAGAAAGCTTGTTTCCAGTTTTCATCTGAGGATATTTTCTTTTTCACCATAGCCCTGTATGGGCTTCCAAATATCACTTTGCAAATTCCACAAGAACAGGCTAAGCGAATGGCTTCTTGAGGGAAAGCTGTAACTCTCTGCTACGAATTAACAGAACACTAAGCAGTTCATTAGAAAGCTTCTTTCCAGTTTAAATCTGAGGATATTTCCTTTTTCACCTTAGCCCTCCATGGGCTTCCAAATATCCCTTTGCATATTCCACAACAACCATCTTAGCAAACGGCTTCTTGAGGGGAAAGCTGTAACTCTGTGAGATGATTTCACAGAACACAAAGAAGTTTCTTAGAAGAATTCTTTCTCTTTGTTATCGGAGGATATTTCCTTTGGCCCTATAGTCTTCAAAGGGATCCGAAATATCCGTTCTCAGATTCCACAGAAATAAGGCTAGGAAACAGATCCACGAAATTCAGCTGTAACTCTGTGAGTGGAAGTCACACATCACAAAGCAGTTTCTCAGAAAGCTTCTTTACAGGTTTTCTCTGAGGATATTTTCTTTTTCACCATATCACTGAATGGGCTTCCAAATATCACTTTACAAATTCCACAAGAACAAGCTTAGCGAACGGCTTTTTGAGGGGATAGCTGTAACTCTGTGAGATGAATTAACAGAATACAGAGCAGTTTCTCAGAAAGCTTCTTTCCAGTTTTCATCTGAGGATATTTCCTTTTTCACCATAGTCCTCCAAGAGCTTCCAAATATCGCTTTGCAAATTCCACAAGAATAGTCTTAGCCAAAGGCTTATTGAGGGGAAAGCTGTAATTCTGTGAGATGATTTCACAGAACACAAAGTACTTTCTCAGAAAGCTTCTTTCTCTTTGTAATGGGAAGATATTTCCCTTGGCCCTATGGTCTTCAAAGGGATCCGAAATATCCGTTCTCAGATTCCACAGAAATAAGGCTAGCAATCAGATCCAAGAAATACAGCTGTAACTCTGTGAGTTCAAGTCACACATCACAAAGCAGTTTCTCAGAATGCTTCTTTCCAGTTTTTCTCTGAGGATATTTTCTTTTTCACCTTAGCCCTCAATGGGCTTCCAAATATCACTTTGCAAATTCCACAAGAACAGGCTTAACGAACGGCTTTTGCCGGGACACCTGTAACTCTGTGAGATGAATTAACAGAACACTAAGCAGTTTCTCAGAAAGCTGCTTTACAGTTTTCATCTGAGGATATTTCCTTTTTCACGATAGCCCTCGATGGGCTTCCAAATATCACTTTGCAAATTCCACAAGAATAGTCTTAGCGAAAGGCTTCTTTAGGAGAAAGATTTAACTGTGTGAGATGATTTCACAGAACACAATGGACTTTCTGAGAATGCTTCTTTCTCTTTGTTATGGGAAGATATTTCCTTCGGCCATATAGTCTTCAAAGGGATCCGAAATATCTGTTCTCAGATTCCACAGAAATAAGGCTAGCAAAGAGATCCACGAAATACAGTTGTAACTCTGTGAGTGGAAGTCACACGTCACAAAGCAGTTTCTCAGAAAGCTTCTTTCCAGTTTTTCTATGAGGATATTTTCTTTTTCACCATAGTTTTCTATGGGCTTCCAAATATCACTTTGCAAATTTCACAAGAACAGGCTTAGCGAACGGCTTCTTGATTGGAAAGCTGTAACTCTGTGACATGAATTAACAGAACACTAAGCAGTTTTTCAGAAAGCTTCTTTCCAGTTTTCATCTGAGGATATTTCCTTTTTCACTTTAGGCCTCCATGTGCTTCCATAAATCACTTTGAAATTCCACAAGAATAGTCTAAGCGAAAGGCTTCTTGAGGGGAAAGCTGTAACTCTGTGAGATGATTTTACAAACACAAAGAAGTATCTCAGAAAGCTTCTTTCTCTTTGTTATGGAAGGATATTTCCTTTGGAACTATAGTCTTCAAAGGGATCCGAAATATCCAATCTCAGATTCCACAGAAGTAAGGCTTGCAAAGACATCCACGAAATACAGCTGAAACTCTCTGAGTGGAAGGCACACTTCACAAAGCAGTTTCTCAGAAAGCTTCTTTTCAGTTTTTCCCTGAGGATATTTTCTCTATCACCATAGCCCTCTATGGGATTCCAATATCACTTTGCAAATTCCACAAGAACAGGCTTAATGAACAGCTTCTTGAGGGGAAAGCTGTAACTCTGTGACATGAATTAACAGAACACTAAGCAGTTTCTCAGAAAGCTTCTTTCCAGTATTCATCTGAGGATATTTCCTTTTTCACCACAGCCCTCCATGGGCTTCCAAATATCACTTTGAATATTCCACAAGAATAGTCTTAGCGAAAGATTCTTTAGGAGAAAGCTGTAACTCTGCGAGATGATTTCACAGAACACAAATGACTTTCTCAGAAGCTCTTTCTCTTTGTTATTCGAGGATATTTCCTTTGGCCCTATAGTCTTCAAAGGGAACCGAAATATCCGTTCTCAGATTCCACAGAAATAAGGCTAGCAAACAGATACACGACATACAGCTGTAACTCTGTGAGTGGAAGTTACACATCACAAAGCAGTTTCTCAGAAAGCTTCTTTCCAGTTTTTCTCTGAAGATATTTTATTTTTCCCCGTAGCCCTCTATGGGCTTCCAATTATCACTTTGAAATTCCACAAGAACAGGCTTATCCAACGGCTTCTTTCGGGGAAACCTGTAAGTCTGTGAGATTAATTAACAGAACAGTAAGCAGTTTCTCAGAAAGCTTCTTTCCAGTTTTCATCTGAGGATATTTCCTTTTTCACCATAGCCCTCCATCGGCTTCCAAATATCGATTTGCAAAATCCCCAAAAATAGTCTTAGTGAAAGGCTTCTTGAGGATAAAGCTGTAACTCTGTGACATGACTTCAAGAACACAAAGGACTTTCTCAGAAAGCTTCTTTCTCCTTCTTATGGGAGGATATTTCCTTTGGCCCTATAGACTTCAAAGGGATCCGAAATATCAGTTCTCAGAGTCCACAGAAATAAGGCTAGCAAACATATCCACGAAATACAGCTGTAACTCTGAGATTGGAAGTCACACATCACAAAGCCGTTTCTCAGAATGCTTCTTTCCCGTTTTTCTCTGACGACATTTTCTTTTTCACCATAGCCCTCTATGGGCTTCAAAATATCACTTTGCAAATTCCACCTGAATAGGCTTATCGAACGACTTCTTGAGGGGAAAGCTGTAACTCTGTGAGACGAATTAACAGAACACTAAGCAGTTTCTCAGAAATCTTCTTTCCAGTTTTCATCTGAGGATATTTCCTTTTTCACCAAAGCCCTCCATGGGCTTCCAAATATCACCTTGCAAATTCCACAAGAAGAGTCTTCGTGAAAGGTTTCTTTAGGAGAAAGCTGTAAATCTGTGAGATGATTTCACAAAACACAAAGGACTTTCTCAGATAGCTTCTTTCTCTTTATAATGGGAAGATATTTCCTTTGGCCCTATAGACTTCAAAGGAATCCGAAATATCCGTTCTCAGATTCCACAGAAATAAGGTTAGCAAAGAGATCCACGAAATACAGCTGTAACTCTGTGAGTGGAAGTCACACATCACAAAGCAGTTTCTCAGAAAGCTTCTTTCCAGTTTTTATCTGAGGATATTTTCTTTTTCACCGTAGCCCTCTATGGGCTTCCAAATATCACTTTTCAAATTCCACAAGAACAGGCTTAGCGAACGGCTTCTTGAGGGGAAAGCTTTAACTCTGTAGATGAATTAACGGAACACTAAGCAGTTTCCCTGAAAGCTTCTTTCCAGTTTTCATCTGAGGATATTTCCTTTTTCACCTTAGCCCTCCATGGGCTTCCAATATCACTTTGCAAATTCCACAGGAATAGTCTTAGCGAAAGGCTTCTTTAGGAGAAAGTTGTAACTCTGCGAGATGATTTCACAGAACACAAAGGACTTTCTCAGAATGCTTCTTTCTCTTTGTTATGGGAAGATATTTCCTTCGGCCATATAGACTTCAAAGGGATCCGAAATATCCGTTCTCAGATTCCACAGAAATAAGGCGAGCAAAGAGATCCACGAAATACAGTTGTAACTCTTTGAGTGGAAGTCACACGTCACAAAGCAGTTTCTCAGAAAGCTTCTTTCCAGTTTTCCTCTGAGGATATTTTCTTTTTCACCATAGCTCTATGGGCTTCCAAATATCACTTTGCAAATTTCACAAGAACAGGCTTAGCGAACGGCTTCTTGATTGGAAAGCTGTAACTCTGTTACATGAATTGACAGAACACTAAGCAGTTTTTCAGAAAGCTTTTTTCCAGTTTTCATATGAGGATATTTCCTTTTTCACCAGAGGCCTCCATATACTTCCAAATATCACTTTGCAAATTCCACAAGAATAGTCTTAGCGAAAGGCTTCTTGAGGGGAAAGCTATAACTCTGTGAGATGATTTTCCAAAAAAAAAAGAAGTTTCTCAGAAAGCTTCTTTCTCTTGGTATGGGAGGATATTTCCTTTGGAACTATAGTCTTCAAAGGGATCCGAAATATCCGATCTCAGATTACATAGAAATGCGACTAGCAAAGAGATCCACGAAATACAGCTGTAACTCTCTGAGAGGAAGTCACACATCACAAAGCAGTTTCTCAGAAAGCTTCTTTCCAGTTTTTCTCTGAGGATATTTTCTTTTTCACCGTAGCCCTCTATGGGCTTCCAAATATCACTTTGCAAATTCCACAAGAACAGGCTTATCGAACGGCTTCTTGAGGGGAAAGCTGAAACTCTGTGACATGAATTGACAGAACACTAAGCAGTTTTTCAGAAAGCTTTTTTCCAGTTTTCATATGAGGATATTTCCTTTTTCACCACAGGCCTCCATATACTTCCAAATATCACTTTGCAAATTCCACAAGAATAGTCTTAGCGAAAGGCTTCTTGAGGGGAAAGCTATAACTCTGTGAGATGATTTTCCAAAAAAAAAGAAGTTTCTCAGAAAGCTTCTTTCTCTTGGTATGGTAGGATATTTCCTTTGGAACTATAGTCTTCAAAGGGATCCGAAATATCCGATCTCAGATTACATAGAAATGAGACTAGCAAAGAGATCCACGAAATACAGCTGTAACTCTCTGAGAGGAAGTCACACATCACAAAGCAGTTTCTCAGAAAGCTTCTTTCCAGTTTTTCTCTGAGGATATTTTCTTTTTCACCGTAGCCCTCTATGGGCTTCCAAATATCACTTTGCAAATTCCACAAGAACAGGCTTATCGAACGGCTTCTTGAGGGGAAAGCTGAAACTCCTTGAGATGAATTCACAGAACACTAATTAGTTTCTCAGAAAGCTTCTTTCCAGATTTCATCTGAGGATATTTCCTTTTTCACCATAGCTCTCCATCGGCTTCCAAATATCACTTTGCAAAGTCCACAAAAACAGTCTTAGCGAAAGGCTTCCTGAGGATAAAGCTGAAACTCTGTGAGATGATTTCAGGAACACAAAGGACTTTCTCAGAAAGCTTCTTTCTTCTTCTTACGGGAGGATATTTGCTTTGGCCCTATACTCTTCAAAGGGATCCGAAATATCCTTAGTCAGATTCCACATAAATAAGGCTTGCAAAGAGATCCACGAAATAGAGCTGAAACTCTGTGAGTGGAAGGCACACGTCACAAAGCAGTTTCTCAGAAAGCTTCTTTCCAGTTTCTCTCTGAGGATATTTTCTCTATCACCATAGCCCTCTATGGGATTCCAAATATCACTTTGCAAATTCCACAAGAACAGGCTTAACGAACAGCTTCTTGAGGGGAAAGCTTTAACTCTGTGAGATGAATTAACAGAACACCTAGCAGTTTCCCTGAAAGCTTCTTTCCAGTTTTGATCTGAGGATATTTCCTTTTTCACCTTAGCACTCCTTGGGCTTCCAAATATCACTTTGCAATGTCCACAAGAACAGTCTTAGCGAAAGCCTTCTTGAGGATAAAGCTGTAACTCTGTGAGATGATTTCACAGAACACAAAGGAGTTTCTCAGAAAGCTTCTTTCTCTTTCTTATGGGAGGATATTTCCTTTGTCCTTATGGTCTGCAAAGGGATCCGAAATATCAGTTCTCAGATTCCACAGAAATAAGGCTAGCAAACAGAGGCACGAAACACAGCTGAAACTCTGTGATTGTAAGTCACACGTCACAAAGCAGTTTCTCAGATAGCTTCTTTCCAGTTTTTCTCTGAGGATATTTTCTTTTTCACCTTAGCCCTCAATGGGCTTCTAAATACCACATTGCAAATTCCACAGGAACAGGCTTAGCGAACGGCTTCTTGAGGGGAAAGCTGTAACTCTGTGACATGAATTAACAGAACACTAAGCAGTTTCTCAGAAAGCTTCTTTCCAGTTTTCAACTGAGGATATTTCCTTTTATACCATAGCACTCAATGGGTTTCCAAATATGACTTTGAAAACTCCACAACAACAGTCTTAGCGAAAGGCTTCTTAGGATATAGCTGTAACTCTGTGAGATGATTTCACAGAACAGAAAGGACTTTCTCAGAAAGCTTCTTTCTCTTTGTTATGGGAGAATATTTCCTTTGGCCCTATAGTCTTCACAGGGATTCGAAATATCCCTTCTCAGATTCCACAGAAATAAGGCTAGCAATCAGATCCAAGAAATACAGCTGTAACTCTGAGAGTGGAAGTCACACATCACAAAGCAGTTTCTCAGAAAGCTTCTTTACAGTTTTTCTCTGAGGATATTTTCTTTTTCACCGATGGCCTCAATGGGCTTCCAAATATCTCTTTGCAAATTCCAAAAGAACAAGCTTATCGAACGTCTATTTGCGGGGGAAGTTGTAACTCTGTGAGATGAATTAACAGAACACTAAGCAGTTTCCCAGAAAGCTTCTTTCCAGTTTTCATCTGAGGATATTTCCTTTTTCAACATAGCCCTCCAAGTTCTTCCAAATATTACCTTGCAAATTCCACAAGAAGAGTCTTAGTGAAAGGCTTCTTTAGGAGAAAGCAGTAAATCTGTGAGATGATTTCACAGAACACAAAGGACTTTCTCAGAAAGCTTCTTTCTCTTTGTAATGGTAAGATATTTCCTTTGGCCCTATGGGCTTCAAAGGAATCCGAAATATCCGTTCTCAGATTCCACAGAAATAAGTGTAGCAAATGGATCCACGAAATACAGCTGAAACTCTGTGAGTGGAAAGCTCACGTTACAAAGCAGTTTCTCAAAAAGCTTCTTTCCAGCTTTTCTCTGATGATATTTTCTTTTTCACCGTAGACATCTACGGGCTTCCAAATATCACTTTGCAAATTCCACAAGAACAGGCTAAGCGATCGGCTTCTTGAGGGGAAAGCTGTACCTCCGTGAGATGAATTAACAGAACACTAAGCAGTTTCTCAGAAAGCTTCTTTCCAGTATTCATCTGAGGATATTTCCTTTTTCACCATAGCCCTCCATGGGCTTCCAAATATCACTTTGCCAATTCCACAAAAACAGTCTTAGCGAAATGCTTCTTGAGGATAAAGTTGTAACTCTGTGAGATTATTTCACTAACCACAAAGAAGTTTCTCAGAAAGCTTCTTCCTCTTTGTTATGGGAGGATATTTCCTTTGGCCTTATAGTCTTCAAAGGAATTCGAAATATCCGTTCTCAGGCTCCACAGAAATAAGGCTAGCAAACAGATCCACGAAATACAGCTGTAATTCTGTGAGTGGAAGTCACACGTCAGAAAGCACTTTCTCAGAATGCTTCTTTCAGTTTTTTCTCTGAGGATATTTACTTTTTCACCATAGCCCTCTATGGGCTTCCAAATATCACTTTGCAAATTGTTCAAGAACAGGCTTATCAAACGGCTTCTTGAGGGGAAAGCTGTAACTCTGTGACATGAATTAAGAGAACACTAAGCAGTTTCTCAGAAAGATTCTTTCCAATTTTCATCTGATGATATTTCCTTTTTCACCATAGCCCTCCATGGGCTTCCAAATATCACTTTGCAAATTCCACAACAATAGTCTTAGCGAAAGGCTTCTTTAGGAGAAAGCTGTAACTCTGAGAGATGATTTCACAGAACACAAAGGACTTTCTCAGCAGCTCTTTCTCTTTGTTATTCGAGGATATTTCCTTTGGCTCTATAGTCTTCAAAGGGAACCGAAACATCCGTTCTCAGATTCCACAGAAATAAGGCTAGCAAACAGATGCACGAAATACAGCTGTGACTCTGTTAGTGGAAGTCACACATCACAAAGCAGTTTTTGAGAAAGCTTCTTTCCAGTTTTTCTCTGAAGATATTTTATTTTTTCCCCTAGCCCTCTATGGGCTTCCAATTATCACTTTGAAATTCCACAAGAACAGGCTTAGTGAGCGGCTTCTTGCGGGGAAACCTGTAAGTCTGTGAGATGAATTAACAAAACAGTAAGCTGTTTCTCAGAAAGCTTCTTTCTAAGTTTCATCTGAAGATATTTGCTCTTTCATCATAGCCCTCTATGGGCTTCCCAATATGACTTTGCCAGGTCCACAAGAACAGTTTTAGCGAAAGCCTTCTTGAGGATAAAGCTGTAATTCTGTGAGATGATTTCACAGAACACAAAGGACTTTCTCAGAAAGCTTCTTTCTCTTTCTTATGGGAGGATATTTCCTTTCGCCCTATAGTCTGCAAAGGGATCCGAAATATCCGTTCTCAGATTCCACAGTAATACGGCTAGCAAACAGATGCACGAAACACAGCTGAAACTCTGTGATTGGAACTCACACATCACAAATCAGTTTCTCAGAAAGCTTCTTTCTAGTTTTTATCTGAGGATATTTTCTGCTTCACCATAGCCCTCTATGGGCTTCAAAATATCACTTTGCAAATTCCACCTGAATAGGCTTAGCGAAAGGCTTCTTGAGGAGAAAGCTGTTACTCTGTGAGATGAATTAGCAGGACACTAAGCAGTTTCTCAGAAAGCTGCTTTCCAGTTTTCAACTGAGGATATTTCCTTTTTCACCATAGCACTCAATGGGCTTCCAAATATGACTTTGCAAACTCCACAAGAACAGTCTTAGCGAAAGGCTTCTTGAGGATAAAGCTGTAACTCTGTGAGATGATTTCACAGAATACGAAGGACTTCCTCAGAAAGCTTCCTTCTCTTTCTTATGGGAGGATATTTCCTTTCACCCTATACTCTGCAAAGGGATCCGAAATATCAGTTCTCAGATTCCACAGAAATAAGGCTAGCAAACAGATGCACGAAACACAGCTAAAACTCTGTGATTGGAACTCACACATCACAAAGCAGTTTCTCAGAAAACTTCTTTCCTGTTTTTTCTGAGGATATTTTCTTTTTCACCATAGCCCTCTATGGGCTTCCAAATATCTCTTTGCAAATTTCACCTGAATAGGCTTAGCGAAAAGCTTCTTGAGGAGAAAGCTGTTACTCTGTGAGATGAATTAACAGGACACTAAGCAGTTTCTCAGAAAGCTGCTTTCCAGTTTTCAACTGAGGATATTTCCTTTTTCACCGTAGCACTCAATGGGCTTCCAAATATGACTTTGCAAACTCCACAAGAACAGTCTTAGCGAAAAGCTTCTTGAGGATAAAGCTGTAACTCTCTGAGATGATTTCACAGAACACAAAGGACTTTCTCAGAAAGCTTCTTTCTCTTTCTTATGGGAGGATATTTCCTTTCGCCCTATAGTCTTCAACGGGATCCAAAATATCCGTTCTCAGATTCCACAGAAATAAGGCTAGCAATCAGGTCCCAAAATACAGCTATAAGGCTGAAATTTGAAGTCACACATCATAAAGCAGTTTTCAGAAAGCTTCTTTCCAGTTTTTCTCTGAGGATTTTTTCTCTGTCACCATAGCCCTCTATAGGATTCCAAATATCACTTTGCAAATTCCACAAGAACAGGCTTAACGAACAGCATCTTGAGGGGAAAGCTGTAACTCTGTGAGATGAATTAACAGGACAGTAAGCAGTTTCTCAGAAATCTTCTTTCCAGTTTTCATCTGAGGATATTTCCTTTTTCACCATAGCTCTCCATCGGCTTCCAAATATTACCTTGCAAATTCCACAAGAAGAGTCTTCGCGAAACGCTTCTTTAGGAGAAAGCTGTAAATCTGTGAGATGATTTCACAGAACTCAAAGGACTTTCTCAGAAAGATTCCTTCTCTTTGTAATGGGAAAATATTTCCTTTGGCCCTATATTCTTCAAAGGGATCCGAAATATCCGTTCTCAGATTCCACAGAAATAAGGCTAGCAAAGAGATCCACGAAATACAGCTGTAACTCTGTGAGTGGAAGTCACACATCACAAAGCAGTTTCTCAGAAAAGTTCTTTCCAGTTTTTCTCTGAGGATATTTTATTTTTCACCGTAGCTCTCTGTGGGCTTCCAAATATCACTGCAAATTCCAAAAGAACAGGCTTAGCGAACGGCTTCTTGACGGGGAAGCTTTAACTCTGTGAGATGAATTAACAGAACACTAAGCAGTTTCCCTGAAAGCTTCTTTCCAGTTTTCATCTGAGGATATTTCCTTTTTCACCTTAGCCCTCCATGGGCTTCCAAATATCACTTTGCAAATTCCACAGGAATAGTCTTAGCGAAAGGCCTCTTTAGGAGAAATCTGTAACTCTGCGAGATGATTTCACAGAACACAAAGGACTTTCTCAGAAAGCTTCTTTCTCCTTCTTATGGGAGGATATTTCCTTTGGCCCCATAGTCTGCAAAGGGATCGGAAATATCCGTTGTCAGATTCCACAGAAATAGGGCTAGCAAAGAGATCCACGAAATACAGCTGTAAGTCTGAGATTGGAAGTCACACATCACAAAGCAGTTTCTCAGAAAGCTTCTTACCACTTTTTCTCTAAGGATATTTTCTTTTTCACCTTAACCCTGTATGGGCTTCCAAATATCACTTTGCAAATTCCCCTGAATAGGCTTAGGGAACGGCTTCTTGAGAGGAAAGCTGTAAATCTGTGAGATGAATTAACAGAACACTAAGCGGTTTCTCAGAAAGCTTCTTTCCAGTTTTCAACTGATGATATTTCTTTTTTCACCATAGCCCTCCATGGGCTTCCCAATATGACTTTGCAAACTCCACAAGAACAGTCTTAGCTTAAGGGTTCTTGAGGATAAAGCTGTAACTCTGTGAGATGATTTCACAGAACACAAAGCACTTTCTCAGAAAGCCTCTTTCTCTTTGTTATCGGAGGATATTTCCTTTGGCCCTATAGTCTTCAAAGGGATTCTAAATATCAGTTCCCAGATTCCACAGAAATAAGGCTACCAAACAGATCCACGATATACAGCTGTAACTCTGTGAGTGGAAGTAACACATCACAAAGCAGTTTCTCAGAAATCTTCTTTCCAGTTTTTCTCTGAGGATATTTTCTTTTTCACCATAGCCCTCTAAGGGCTTCCAAATATCACTTTGCAAATTCCACAAGAATAGGCTTAGCGAACGGATTCTTGAGGGGAGAGCTGTAAGAGTGTGAGATGAATTAACAGAACACTAAGCAGTTTCTCAGGAAGCTTCTTCCCAGTTTTCATGTGAGGATATTACCTTTTTCACTATAGCCCTCCAGGGGCTTACAAATATCACTTTGCAAATTCCACAAGAACATGGTAAGGGAAAGGCTTCTTGAGGGGAAAGCTGTAACTCTGTGAAATGATTTCAGAGACCACAAAGGACTTTCTCAGAAAGCTTCTCACTCTTTGTTATCGGAGGATATTTCCTTTGGCCCTATTGTCCTCATAGGGATCCGAAATATCAGTTCTCAGATTCCACAGAAATAAGGCTAGCAAGCAGATCCACGAAATACAGCTATAACTCTGTGAGTGGAAGTCACACATCACAGAGCAGTTTCTCAGAAATCTTCTTTCCAGTTGTTCTCTGAGGATATTTTCTTTTTCACCATTGCCCTCTGTGTGCTTCCAAATATCACTTTGTAAATTCTACAAGACAGGCTTAGCGAACGGCTTTTTGAGGGGAAATCTGTAACTCCGTGAGATGAATTAACACAGCACTAAGCAGTATCACAAAAGATTCTCTCCCGTTTTTATCTGAGGGTATTTTATTTTTCACCATAGCCCTTCATTGGCTTCCAAATATCACTTTGCAAATTCCACAAGAACAGTCTTAGCGAAAGGCTTCTACAGGGGAAAGCTCTACATCTGTGAGAGGATAAAACAGAACACAAAGGAATTTCTCATAAAGCCTCTTTCTCTTTGTTATCGGAGGATATTCCCTTTGGCCCTATAGTCTTCAAAGGGATTCTAAATATCAGTTCCCACATTCCACACAAATAAGGCTACCAAACAGATCCACGAAATACAGCTGTAACACTGTGAGTGGAAGTCAAACATCACAAAGCATTTTCTCAGAAGGCTTCCTTCCAGATTTCATCTGAGGATATTTTCTTTTGCAACATAGCCCTCTATGAGCTTCCAAATATCACTTTGCAAATCCCACAAGAATAGGCTAAGTGAACGGCTTTTTGATGCGAAATCTGTAACTCTGTGAGATGAATTAACAGAACACTAAGCAGTATATCAGAAAGCTTCTTTCCAGTTTTTATCTGAGGATATTTTCTTTTTCACCATAGCCCTTCATTGGCTTCCAAATATCACTTTGCAAATTCCACAAGAACAGTCTTAGCGAAAGGCTTCCTGAGGGGAAAGCTGTAACTCGGTGAGATGATTTCACAGAACACAAAGGACTTTCTCCGAAAGCTTCTTTCTCTTTGTTATCGGAGGATATTTCCTTTGGCCTTATACTCTTCAAAGGAATCCGAAATATCAGTTCTCAGATTCCACAGAAATAAGGCTAGCAAACAGATCCACGAAATACAGCTATAACTCTGTGAGTGGAAGTCACACATCACAGAGCAGTTTCTCAGAAATCTTCTTTCCAGTTGTTCTCTGAGGATATTTTCTTTTTCACCATTGCCCTCTGTGTGCTTCCAAATATCACTTTGCAAATTCCACAAGAACAGACTTAGCGAACGGCCTTTTGAAGGGAAATCTGTAACTCTGTGAATTGAATTCACAGAACACTAAGCAGTTTCTCAGAAAGCTTCTTTCCAGTTTTTATCTGAGGATATTTTCTTTTTCACCATAGCCCTATATTCGCTTCCAAATATCACTTTGCAAATTCCACAAGAACAGTCTTAGTGAAAGGCTTCTTGAGGGGAAAGCTCTAACTCTGTGAGATGATTTCACAGAACACAAAGAACTTTCTCATAAATCCTCTTTCTATTTGTTATTGGAGCATATTTCCTTTGGCCCTATAGTCTTCAAAGGGATTCTAAACATCGGTTCCCAGATTACACAGAAATAACGCTACCAAACAGATCCACGAAATACAGATGGAACTCTGTGAATGGAAGTCACACATCACAAAGCAGTTTCTCAGAAAGCTTCTTTCCAGTTTTTCTCTGAGAATATTTCTTTTCGCAAAATAGCCCTCTACAGGCTTCCAAATATCACTTTGCAAATTACCCAAGAACAGGCTTAGCAAACGGCTTCTTGAGGGGAAAGTTGTAACTCTGTGAGTTGAATTATCAGAACACCAAGCAGTTTCTCAGAAAGCTTCTTTCCAGTTTTCATCTGAGGATATTTCCTTTTTCACCACAGACCTCCATGGGTTTCCAAATATCACTTTGCAAATTCCACAAGAACAGTGTAAGCAAAAGGCTTCTTGAGGGGAAAGCTGTAACTCTGTGAGTTGATTTCAAAGAACACAAAGGACTTTCTCAGGAAGCTTCTTTCTCTTTGTTATGGGAGGATATTTCCTTTGGCCCTATAGCCTTCAAAGTGATCCGAAATATCACTTCTGATATTGCATAGAAATAAGGCTAGCAAACAGATCCACGAAATACAGCTGTAACTCTGTGAGTGGAAGTCACACATCACAGAGCACTTGCTCAGAAAGCTTCTTTTCAGTTTTCTCTCAGGATATTTTCTTTTTCGCCATAGCCCTCTAGGGGCTTCCAAATATCACTTTGCAAATTCCACAAAAACAGGCTTAGCGAACGGCTTCTTGAGCGGAAAGCTGTAACTCTGTGAGATGAATTAACAGAACACTAAACAGTTTCTCTGAAAGCTTCTTTCCAGTTTTCATCTGAGGATATTTCCTTTTTCACCATAGCCCTCCATAGGTTTCCAAATATCACTTTTCAAATTCCACAAGAACATGGTAAGCGAAAGGTATCTTGAGGGGAAAGCTGTAACTCTGTGCGATGATTTCACAGAACAAAAAGGAATTTATCAGAAACTTCTTTCTCTTTCTTATGGGAGGATATTTCCTTTGGCCGTATAGTGTTCAAAGGAATCCGAAATATCACATCTCAGATCCCACAGAAATAAGGCTAGCAAACAGATCGACGAAATACAGCTGTAACTCTGTGAGTTGAAGTCACACATCACAAAGCAGTTTCTCAGAAAGCTTCTTTCCAGTTTTCATCTGAGTATATTTCCTTTTTCATCATAGCCCTCCATGGGCTTAGAAATATCACTTTGCTAATTCCAGAAGAATAGTCTTAGCAAAAGGCTTCTTCAGGGGAAAGCTGTAACTCTGTGAGATGATTTCACAAAACACAAAGAAGTTTTACCGAAAGCTTCTTTCTCTTTGTTATCGGAGGATATTTTCTTTGGCTCTATAGTCTTCAAAGGGATCCGAAATATCCTTCAGCAGATTCCACAGAATTGCGGCTAGCAAACAGATCCACGAAATACAGCTGTAACTCTGTGAGTGGAAGTCACACATCACAAAGCAGTTTCTCAGAAAGCTTCTTTCTAGTTTTTCTCTGAGGATATTTTCTTTTTTACCATTGCCCTCTATGGGTTTCCAAATATCGCTTTCCAAAATCCACAAGAACAAGCTTAGCGAACGTCTTCTTGAGGGGAATGCTGTAACTCTGTCACATGAATAAACAGAACACTAAGCAGTTTCTCAGAAAGCTTCTTTCCAGTTTTGATTTGAGGATATTTCCTTTTTCACCATAGCACTCCATGGGTTTCCAAATATCACTTTGCAAATTCCACAACAACAGTGTAAGCGAAAGGCTTCTTGGAGGTAAAGCAGTAACTCTGTGAGATGATTTCACAGAACACAAACGACTTTCTCAGATAGCTTCTTCCTCTTTGTTATCTGAGGATATTTCCTTTGGCCCTGTAGGCTTCAAAGGGATCCGAAATATCCGTTCTCGGATTCCACAAAAATAAGGCTAGCAAAGAAATCCACGAAATACAGCTGTAACTCTGTGAGTGGAAGGCACACATCACAAAGCAGTTTCTCAGAAAGCTTCTTTCCAGATTTTCTCTGAGGATATTTTCTCTATCTCCATAGCCCTCCATGGGCTTCCAAATATCACTTTGCAAATTCCACAGAAACAGGCTAGCTAACGGCTTCTTGAGGGGAAAGTTGTAATCTTGTGAGATGAATTATCAGAACACTAAGCAGTTTCTCAGAAGGCTTCTTTCCAGTTTTCATTGAGGATATTTCCTTTTTCACCATAGACCTCCACGGGCTTCCAAATATCACTTTGTTAATTCCAAAGAACAGTGTAAGCGAAAGGCTTCTTGAGGATAAAGCTGTAACTCTGTGAGATGATTTCACAGAACACAAAGAAGTTTCTCAGAAAGCTTCTTTCTCTTTATTATGGGAGGATATTTCCTTTGGCCCTATAGTCTTCAAAGGGATCCGAAATATCAGTTCTCAGATTCCACAGAAATAAAGTTAGCAAACAGATCCACGAAATATATCTGTAACTGTGTGAGTGGAAGTCACACATCACAAAATAGTTACTCAGAAAGCTTCTTTCCAGTTTTTCTCTGAGGATATAGTCTTTTTCACCATAGCCTTCTATGGCATTCCACATACACCTTTGGACATTCCACAAGTACGGGCTTAGCGAACGACTTCTTGAGGGGAAAGTTGTATCTCTGTGAGATGAATTAACAGAACACTAAGCAGTTTCTCAGAAAGCTTCTTTCCAGTTTTCATCTGAGGATATTTCCTTTTTCACCATAGATCTCAAAGGGCTTCTAAATATCACTTTTCAATTTCCACAAGAATAGTCTTAGCGAAAGGCTTCTTGAGGGGAAAGCTGTAACTCTGTGAGATGATTTCACAAAACAAAGAGAAGTTTCTCATTAAGCTTCTTTCTCTTTGTTATCAGAGGGTATTTCCTTTGGCCCTATAGTCTTCAAAGGGATCCGAAATATCACTTCTCTGATTCCACAGAAATAAGGCTAGCAAACAGATACACGAAATACAGCTGTAACTCTGTGAGTGGAAGTCACACATCAGAAAGCAGTTTCCAGAAAGCTTCTTTCCAGTTTTTCTCTGAAGATATATTCTTTTTCACCATAGCCCTCTGTGGGTTTCCACATACAACTTTGCAAATTCCACAAGAACAAGCTTAGCGAACGGATTCTTGAGAAGAAAGCTTTAACTATGTGAGTTGAATTAACAGAACACTAAGCAGTTTCTCACAAAGCTTCTTTCCATTTTATATCTGAGGATATTTCCTTTTTCACCATAGCCCTCCATGGGCTTCCAAATATCACTTTGCAAATTCCCCAAGAACCGTGTAAGCGAAAGTCTTCTTGAGGGGAGAGCTGTAACTCTGTGAGTTGATTTCACAGAACAGAAAGGACTTTCTAAGAAAGATTCTTTCTCTTTGTTATGGGAGGATATTTCCTTTGGCATTATAGTGTTCAAAGGGATCCGAAATATCACTTCTCAGATTCCACGGAAATAAGGCTCGCAAACAGATAGACAAAATACAGCTGTAACTCTGTGAGTGGAAGTCACACATCACAAAACAGTTTCTCAGAAAGCATCTTTCCAGTTTTTCACTGAAGATATATTCTTTTTCACCATAGCCCTCCATGGGCTTCCAAATAACACTTGGCAAATTCCACAAGAACCAGCTTAGCGAACGGCTTCTTGAGGGGAAAGCTGTAACTCTGTGAGATGAATTAACAGAACACTAAGCAGTTTCTCAAAAAGCTTCTTTCCAGTATTCATCTGAGGATATTTCCTTTTTCACCACAGCCCTCCATGGTCTTCCAAATACCACTTTGCAAATTCCACAAGAAGAGTCTTAGGGAAAGGCTTCTTGAGGGGAAAGCTGTCACTCCGTGAGATGATTTCACAGAACACAAAGGACTTTCTCAGAAACCTTCTATCTCTTGGTGATCGGAGGATATTTCCATTGGCTCTAGAGTCTTCAAAGGGATCCGAAATATCCGTTCTCAGGTTCCACAGAAATAAGGCTAGCAAAGAGATCAACGAAATACAGCTGTAACTCTGTGAGTGGAAGTCACACATCACAAAGCACTTTCTCAGAAAGCTTCTTTCCAGTTTTTCTCTGAGGATATTTTCTTTTTCACCATAGAACTTTATGGACTTTGAAATATCATTTTGCAAATTCCACAAGAACAGGTTTCGCGAACGGCTTCTTGAGGGGAAAGCTGTAACTCTGTGAGATGAATTAACAGAACACTAAGCAATTTCTCAAAGATCTTCTTTCCAGTTTTCATCTGAGGATATTTCCTTTTACACACTAGCCCTCCATGGTCTTGCAAATATCACTTTGAATATTCCACAATAAAAGTGTAAGCGAAAAGCTTCTTGAGGGGAAAGCTGTAACTCTGTAAGATGATTTCACAGAACACAAAGGACTTTCTCAGGAAGATTCTTTCTCTTTGTTATGGCACGATATTTATTTGGCCCTATAGTCTTCAAAGGGATCCGAATTATCAATTCTCAAATGCCACAGAAATAGTGGGCTTCCAAATATCACTTTGCAAATTCCATAAGAACAGGCTTAGCGAACGGCTTCTTGAGGGGAAACCTGTAACTCGGTGAGATGAATTAACAGAACAGTAAGCAGTTTCTCAGAAAGCTTCTTTCAAGTTTTCATCTGAGGATATTTCCTTTTTCACCATAGCCCTCCATGGGCTTCCAAATATCACTTTGCAAATTCCACAAGAACAGTCTTAGTGAAAGGCTTCTTGAGGGGAAAGCCGTAACTCTGTGAGATGATTACACAGAACACAAAGGACTTTCTCAGAAAGCTTCTTTCTCTTTGTTATGGGAGAATATTTCCTTTAGCCCTATAGTCTTCAAAGGGATCCGAAATATCCGTTGTCAGATTCCACAGAAATAAGGCTAGGAAAGAGATCCACGAAATACAGCTGTATCTCTGTGAGTGGAAGTCACACATCACAAAGCAGTTTCTTAGAAAGCTTCTTTCCGGTTTTTCTCTGAGGATATTTTCTTTTTCACCATAAACCTCTGGGGCTTCCAAATATCACTTTGAAAATTCCACAAAAACAGGCTTAGCAAACGGCTTCTTGTCGGGAAAGCTGTAACTCTGTGAGATGAATTAACAAAACACTAAGCAGTTTCTCAGAAAGCTTCTTTCCAGTATTCATCTGAGGATATTTCCTTTTTCACCATAGTACTCCATGGTCTCCCAAATATCACTTTGTAAATTACACAAGAACAGTCTTAGGGAAAGGCTTCTTGATGGGAAAGCTGTCACTCTGTGAGAAGACTTCACAGAACACAAAGGACTTTCTCAGAAACCTTCTCTCTCTTGGTTATCGGAGGATATTTCCTTTGGCCCTAGAGTCTTCAAAGGGATCCGAAATATCCGTTCCCACATTTAACAGAAATAAGGTTAGCAAACAGATCCAGGAAATACAGCTTTACCACTGTGAGTGGAAGTCACACATCACAAAGCAGTTTCTCAGAAAGCTTCTTTCCATATTTTCTCTGAGGATATTTTCTTTTTCACCATAGCCCATCATGGGCTTCAAAATATCACTTACAAATTCCACAAGAACAGGCTAAGCGAAAGGCATCTTGAGGTGAAAGCTGTAACCCTGTGAGATGAATTAACAGAAACACTAAGCAGTTTCTCAGAAAGCTTCTTTCCAGTTTTCATCTGAGGATATTTCCTTTTTCACCTCAGCCCTCCATGGGCTTCCAAATATCACTTTGCAAATTCCACAAGAACATACTTAGCGAAAGGCTTCTTGAAGGGAAAGCTGTAAATCTGTGAGATGATTACACAGAACACAAAGGACTTTCTCAGAAAGCTTCTTTCTCTTTGTTATGGGAGGATATTTCCCTTGGCCCTAGAGTCTTCAAAGGGATCTGAAATATCCGTTCTCATATTCCACAGAAATAAGGTTAGCAAACAGATCCACGAAATACAGCTGTAACTCTGTGAGTGGAAGTAACACATCACAAAGCAGTTTCTCAGAAAGCTTCTTTCCAGTTTTTCTCTGAGGATATTTTCTTTATCACCATAGCCCTTTATGGGCTTCCAAATATCACTTTGCAAATTCCACAAAACAGGCTTTGCGAACGGCTTATTGCGGGGAAAGCTGTAACTCTGTGAGATGAATTTACAGAACACTAAGCAATTTCTCAAAAAGCTTCTTTCCAGTTTTCAACTGAGGATATTTCCTTTTTCCACACAGCCCTTCAGGGGCTTCCAAATATAACTATGCAAATTCCACATGAACAGTCTTAGCGAAAGGCTTTTTGTGGGGAAAGCTGTACTCTGTGAGATGATTTTTCAGAACACAAAAAGTTTCTCAGAAAGCTTCTTTCTCTTTGTTATTGGAGGATATTTCCTTTGGCCCTATAGTCTTCAAAGGGATCCGAAATATCCGATCTCACATTCCACAGAAATAAAGTTAGCAAACAGATCCACGAAATACAGCTGTAACAATGTGAGTGGAAGTCACGCATCACAATGCAGTTTCTCAGAAAGCTGCTTTCCAGTTTTCATCTGAAGATATTTCCTTTTTCACCATTGCCCTCCATGGGCTTCCAAATATCACATTATAAATTCCACAAGAACAGTGTAAGCGAAAGGCTTCTTGAGGGGAAAGCTGTAACTCTGTGAGATGATTTTACAAAAGACAAAGGACTTTCTCAGAAAGCTTCTTTCTCTTTGTTATCAGAGGATATTTCCTTTGGCCCTATAGTCTTCAAAGAGATCCGAAATATCTGTTCTCAGATTCCACAGAAATAAGGCTAGCAAAGAGATCCACGAAATACAGATGTAACTCTGTGAGATGAATTAACAGAACACTAAGCATTTTCTCAGAAAGCTTCTTTACAGATTTCATCTGAGGATATTTCCTTTTTCACCATAGCACTCTAGGGGCTTCCAAATATCACTTTGCCAATTCCACAAGAACTGTCTTAGCGAAAGGCTTCTTGAGGGGAAAGCTGTAACTCTGTGAGATGATTTCACAGAGCACAAAGAAGTTTCTCAGAAAGCTTCTTTCTCTTTGTTATCGGTGGATATTTCCTTTGGCCCTATATTCTTCAAAGGGATTCTAACTATCAGTTCCCAGATTCCACAGAAATAAGGCTAGCAAAGAGATCCACGAAATACAGATGTAACTCTGAGAGTGGAAGTCACACATCACAAAGCATTTTCTGAGAAAGCTTATTTCCAGTTTTTCTCGGAGGATATTTTCTTTTTCACCATAAACTTCTGGGGCTTCCAAATATCACTTTGCCAATTCCACAAGAACAGACTTAGCGAACGGCATCCTGAAGGGAAAGCTGAAACCCTCTGAGATGAATTAACAGAAATATTAAGCAGTTTCTCAGAAAGCTTCCTTCCAGTTTTTCTCTGAGGATATTTTCTCTTTCACCATAAACCTCTAGGGGCTTCGAAATATCACCTTGCAAATTCCACAAGAACAGTCTTAGCGAAAGGCTTCTTGTGGGGAAAGCTGTAACTCCTTGAGATGATTTCACAGAACACAAAGAAGTTTCTCAGAAAGCTTCTTTCTCTTTGTTATCGGATGATATTTACTTTGGCCCTATAGTCTTCAAAGGGATCCGACGTATCCGTTCTCACATTCCGGAGAAATAAGGTTAGCAAACAGATCCACGAAATACTGCTGTAACACTGCGAGTGGCAATCACACATCACAAGACAGTTTCACAGGGAGTTATCTTCCAGATTTTCTCTGAGGATAATTTCCTTTTCACCATAGCCCTCTATGGGCTTCCAAATATCACTTTGCAAATTCGACATGAACAGGCTTAGCGAACGGCTTCTTGAGGGGAAAGCTGTAACTCTGTGAGATGAATTAACAGAACACTAAGCAGTTTCTCAGAAAGTTTCTTTCCAGTTTTCATCTGAGGATATTTCCTTTTTCATCATGGCCCTCCATGGACTTCCAAATATCACTTTGCATATTCCACAAGAACAGTCTTAGCGAAAGGCTTCTTGAGGGGAAAGCTGTAACTCTGTGAGGTGATTACAGAGAACACAAAGGACTTTCTCACAAAGCTTCTTTCTCCTTGTTATGGGACAATATTACCTTTGGCCCTATAGTCTTCACAGGGATCCGAAATATCCGTTCTCAGATTCCACAGAAATAAGGCTAGCAAAGAGATCCGCGAAATACAGCTGTAACTCGGTGAGTGGAAGTCACACATCACAAAGCAGTTTCTCAGAAAGTTTCTTTCCAGTTTTTCCTTGAAGATATTTTCTTTTTCAGCGTAGCCCTCTATGGGCTTCCAAAAATCACTTGCAAATTCCACAAAAACAGGCTAAGCGAACGGCTTCTTGAGGGGAAAGCTATATTTCTGTGAGGTGAATTAACAGAACACTAAGCAGTTTCTCAGAAAGCTTCTTTCCAGTTTTTCTCTGAGGATATTTTCTTTTTCACCCTAACCCTCTATGGACTTCCAAATATCACTTTGCAATTTCCACAAGAACAGGCTTGGCGAACGTCTTCGTTAGGGGAAAGCTGTAACTCTGTGAGATGATTTCACAGAACGCAAAGGACTTTCTCAGAAAGCTTCTTTCCTTTTGTTATGGGACGATATTTCCTTTGGCCCTGTAGTCTTCAAAGGGATCCGAAAAATACGTTCTCAGATTCCAGAGAAATAAGGCTAGCAAAGGGATCCAGGAAATACAGATATAACTCTGTGACTGGAAGTCACACATCACTAACCAGTTTCTCAGAAAGCTTCTTTCCAGTTTTTCTCTGAGGATATTTTCTTTTTCACCATAAACCTCTGGGGCTTCCAAATATCACTTTGCAAATTCCACAAGAACAGGCTTAGCGAACGGCCTCTTGAGGCGAAAGCTGTACCTTTGTGACGTAATTTCACAGAACACAAAGGACTTTCTCAGAAAGCTTCTTTCTCTTTGTTATGGATCGATATTTCCTTTGGACCTATAGTCTTCAAAGGGATCCAAAATATCAGTTCTCAGATTCCACAGAAATAAGGCTAGCAAACCGGTCCACGAAATACAGCTGTAACTGTGTGAGTGGAAGTCACACATCACAAAGCAGTTTCTCAGAAAGCTTCCTTGCAGATTTTCTCTGAGGATATTTTCTTTTTCACCATAAACCTCTAAGGGGTTGGAAATATCACTTTTCAAATTCCACAAGAACAGGCTTAGCAAACTGCTTCTTGAGGGGAAAGCTGTAACACTGTGAGATGAATTAACAGAAACACTAAGCAGTTTCTCAGAAAGCTTCTTTCGAGTTTTCATCTGAGGATATTTCCTTTTTCACCTTAGCCCTCCATGGGCTTCCAAATATCACTTTGCAAATTCCACAAGAACAGTCTTAGCGAAAGGCTTCTTGAGGGTAAAGCTGAAACTGTGTGAGATGATTACACATCACACAAACGACTTTCTCAGAAAGCTTCTTTCTCTGTCTTATGGGAGGATATTTCCCTTGGCCCTATAGTCTTCAAAGGGATCCGAAATATCCCTTCTTAGATTTCACAGAAATAAGGCTAGCAAAGAGATCCACGAAATACAGCTGTAAATCTGTGAGTGGAAGTCACACATACCAAAGCAGTTTCTCAGAAAGTTTCTTTCCAGTTTTTCTCTGAGGATATTTTCTTTTTCACCATAGCACTTTATGGACTTCCAAGTATCACTTTGCAAATTCTACAAGAACAGGCTTAGCGAACGGCTTCTGGAGGGGAAAGGGGTAACTCTGTGAGATGAATTAAAAGAACACTCAGCAATTTCTCAGAAAGCTTCTTTCCAGTTTTCATCGGAAGATATTTCCTTTTTCACCATAGCCCTCCATTGGCTTCCAAATATCACTTTGTAAATTCCACAAGAACAGTGTAAGCGAAAGGCTTCTTGAGAGGAAACCTGTAACTCTGTAAGATGATTTCACAGAACACAAAGGACTTTCTCAGAAAGCTTCTTTCTCTTTGTTATGGGACGATATTTCCTTTGGCCCTATAGTGTACAAAGGGATCCGAAATATCCGTTCTCAGATTCCACAGAAAAAAGGCTAGCAAACAGATCCACGAAATACAGCTGTAACTCTGTGAGTGGAAGGCACACATCACAAAGCAGTTTCTCAGAAAGCATCTTTCCAGTTTTTCTCTGAGGATATATTCTTTTTCACCATAGCCCTCTAGGGGCTTCCAAATAACACTTTTCAAATTCCAGAAGAACAGGCTTAGCGAACGGCTACTTGAGGGAAAGCTGTAACTCTGTGAGTTGAATTAACAGAACACTAAGCAGTTTCTCAGAAAGCTTCTTTCCAGTTTTCATCTGAGGATATTTCCTTTTTCACCCTAGTACTCCGTGGGCTGCCAAATATCACACTGCAAATTCCACAAGAACAGTCTTAGCGAAAGGCTTCTTTAGGAGAAAGCTGTAAATGTGTGAGATGATTTCACAGAACCCAAAGGACTTTCTCAGAAAGCTTCTTTCACTTTGTAATGGGAAGTTATTTCCTTTGGCTCCATAGGCTTCAAAGGAATCCGAAATATCCGTTCTCAGATTCCACAGAAATAATGCTAGAAAAGAGATGCAAGAAATACAGATGTAACTCTGTGAGTGGAAGTCACTCATCACAAAGCAGTTTCTCAGAAAGCTTCTTTCCAGTTTTTCTCTGAGGATATTTTCTTTTTCACTGTAGCCCACTATGGGCTTCCAAATATCACTGTTCAAATTCCACAAGAACAGGCTTAGGGAACAGCTTCTTGAGGGGAAAGCTGCATCTATGTGTGATGAGTTAACAGAACACTAAGCAGTTTCTCAGAAAGCTTCTTTCCAGTTTTCATGTGAGGATATTTCCTTTTTCACCATAGCCCTCCATGGGCTTCGAAATATCACTTTGCCATTACCACAATAATAGTATCAGCGAAAGGTTTCTTTAGGAGAAAGCTGTAACTCTGTCAGATGATTTCTCAAAACACAAAGACGTTTCTCAGAAAGTTTCTTTCTCTTTGTTATGGGAGGATATTTCCTTTGGCCTTATAGTCTTCAAAGGGATCCGAAATATCCGTTCTCACATTCCACAGAAATAAGGTTAGCAAACAGATCCAGGAAATACAGCTTTAACACTGTGAGTGGAAGTTACACCTCACAAAGGAGTTTCTCAGAAAGCTTCTTTCCAGTTTTTCCCTGAGGATAATTTCTTTTTCATCATAGCCCTCTAAGGGCTTCCAAATATCACTTTTCAAATTCCACGAGAACAGGCTTAGGGAACGGCTTCTTGAGGGGAAAGCTGCACCTATGTGTGATGAATAAACAGAACACTACGCAGTTTCTCAGAAAGCTTCCTTGCAGTTTTTCTCTGAGGATATTTTCTTTTTCACCTTAAACCTCTAGGGGCTTCGAAATATCACTGTGCAAATTCCAGAAGAACAGGCTTAGCAAACTGCTTCTTGAGGGGAAAGCTGTAACACTGTGAGATGATTTAACAGAACACTAAGCAGTTTCTCAGAAAGCTTCTTTCCAGTTTTCATCTGAGGTTATTTCCTTTTTCACCATAGCCCTCCATGAACCTCCAAATATCACTTTGCAAATTCCACAAGAACAGTCTTAGCGAAAGGCTTCTTGAGGGGAAAGCTGTAACTCTGTGAGGTGATTACACAGAACACAAAGGATTTTCTCACAAAGCTTCCTTCTCTTTGTTGTGGGAAAATATTACCTTTGGCCCTATAGTCTTCAAAGGCATTCGAAATATCCGTTCTCAGATTCCACAGGAATATGGCTAGCAAATAGATCCACGAAATACAGCTGTACATCTGTGAGTGGAAGTCACACATCACAAAGCAGATTCTCAGAAAGCTTCTTTCCAGTTTTCCTCTGAGGATATTTTCTTTTTCACCATAGCCGTCTCTGGGCTTCCAAATGTAACTTTGCAAATTCCACAAGAACAGGCTTAGCGAACGGTTTCTTGAGGGGAAAGCTGTAACTCTGTGAGATGAATTAACAGAACACTAAGCAGTTTCTCAGAAAGCTTCTTTCCAGTTTTCATCTGAGGATATTTCCTTTTTCACCATACCCCTCCATGGGCTTCCAAATATCACTTTGCCATTACCACAAAAATAGTCTCAGCTAAAGGCTTCTTTAGGAGAAAGCTGTAAATCTGTGAGATGATTTCACAGAACACAAAGGACTTTCTCAGAAAGCTTCTTTCTCTTTGTAATGGGAAGATATTTCCTTTGGCCCTATAGGCTTCAAAGGAATCCGAATTATCCATTCTCAGATTCCACAGAAATAAGGCTAGCAAAGAGATCCGCGAAATACAGCTGTAACTCTGTGAGTGGAAGTCACACTTCGCAAAGCAGTTTCTCAGAAAGCTTCTTTCCATTTTTTCTCTGAGGATATTTTCTTTTTCACCGTAGCACTCTATGGGCTTCCAAATATCACTTTGCAAATTCCACAAGAACAGGCTTAGCGAACGGTTTCTTGAGGGGAAAGCTGTAACTCTCTGACATGAATTAGCAGAATACTAAGCAGTTTCTCAGAAAGCCTCTTTCCTGTTTTTATCTGAGGATATTTCCTTTTTCACCATAGTACTCCATGGGCTGCCAAATATCACTTTGCAAATTCCACAAGAACAGTCTTAGCGTGATTCTTCTTGAGGGGAAATTTGTAACTCTGTGAGATGATTTCACAGAACACAAAGGACTTTCTCAGAAAGCTTCTTTCTCTTTGTAATGGGAAGATATTTCCTTTGGCCCTATAGTCTTCAAAGGGATCCGAAATATCCGTTCTCCGAATCCACAGAAATAAGTCTAGCAAACAGATCCACGAAATACAGCTGTAACTCTGTGAGTGGAAGTCAACATCACAAAGCAGTTTCTCAGAAAGCTTCTTTCCAGTTTTCCTCTGAGGATATTTTCTTTTTCACCGTAGCCCTCTATGGGCTTCCAAATATCACTTTGCAAGTTCCACAAGAACACGCTTAGCGAACAGCTTCTCAATGGGGAAGCTGTAACTCTGTGAGATGAATTAACAGAACACTAAGCAGTTTTGCAGAAAGCTTCTTTCCAGTTTTCATCTGAGGATATTTCCTTTTTCACCATAGCCTTCATGGGCTTCCATATATCACTTTGTAAATTCCAAAACAACAGTGTAAGCGAAAGGCTTCTTGAGGGTAAAGCTGTAACTCTGTGAGATGATTTCACAGAACACAAAGTACTTTCTCAGAAACCTACTTTCTCTTTGTTATGGGAGTATATTTTGTTTGGCCCTATAGTCTTCAAACTGTTCCGAAATATCAATTCTCAGATTCCACAGAAATAAGGCTAGCAAAGAGATCCACGAAATACAGCTGTAACTGTGTGAGTGTGAAAGGACACAAAGATAGATGTGTACCCGCCCCCCACCCGCTACACCCTTGTTCTGCTCTCTAATCTTTGCACATACCAGAGATTTCGTAAGTTCTGTGAGTACCTGGTTTTCTGCATGTACCAGAGATTTTGTTTTGCACATACCAGAGATTTTGTAAGTTCTGAGGCAAGGTCACAAGACGCGTTTAAGTAAGATAAACTCTTCCTGCCATAAACCTGCTCTCCCGCCTCAAAGTGTGAACCAAAATATCAGAAATGGCAGGAACCAATCATAGTTAGCCAAATCGCCTTGTTCAAACACTAGCCAATCATATATCTGATTTGTATAATAACTCTATGCCCATTTTTCTTAGACTATATAACATTGTTCGGAGCTGAGTGGGGGAGCTCTCCTGCCCGTCTCGTTTCACGAGCGAGGGAGAGTTCCAGGTTCGAACCTGTAATAAAGATCCTTGTTGCTTAGCTTTGACTCTGGACTCTGGTGGTCTTCTTCGGGGAATAAATGGTCAGGGCATAACAAATGGGGGCTCGTCTGGGATTTCCCCCAAGCCCACCAGACCCCCAAGTCAACGGATCTTAATCTGTACGTAAGCCGGCTTTGTCACTGTCTCTGTCTTTGTCTCTGTCTGTCTCCCTGAAATTTCGCGAAATCCGTAATCTGTAATCTGTATTGGTCTGTTCTGTAAGTGGCACGGTCTTGGCGGACACGCTAGAAGACAGCCACTCGGGACTGGTGGGAGACGTTCCCCAGTGCCCATCTGGGGGCCTCCATCCTTGGTTGCCGTGTCTGACTCAGGTCGGAAGTCCGACACATGCTCGCGAATGCTCATCGTTATTACTGTCTGTCCGTTATTGTTAAGTGTTAAGTGTAAGCCCAAAACGAAACATAAAACCTTTTCTTCCCCTTCCAGGACCGGACCTGTCGGATACTCCCCTCTGCTTCACACTCATTTTCATCCCGCCTTCTCTTTGTAGGAGCAGTCCAACGATGGGCAACAACCAGAGCACGCTGCTCTCACTCCTTGTTACCAATTTTAAGGATGTGAAGGCTCAGGGGCGTAACTTAAGCGTAGAACTAAAGAAGGGAAAGCTAGTTACTTTCTGCCGTTCGGAGTGGCCCTCTTTCGGTGTAGGGTGGCCCTCCGAAGGAACTTTCTGTCTCTCTATTATTACTAAGGTAAAAACTAAGATTTTCCTGCCAGGGCAGTCAGGACATCCTGATCAAATTCCTTATATTCTAGTGTGGCAGGATCTTGTGGAAAACCCACCACCCTGGATAACTCCATTCATCCCTGAGCCCTGCAAAGTCCTAGTAACGCGACCTACAAGACAAAAGACTCCCTCTGCTCCCTCGGCCCCTGTGCTGCCGGACAGCCAGGACCCCCTAACGTTAGAACCCACATTTCCCCCACCATATCCGCACCTTATCCCGCAGGACCCAGTCCCCCAGGGTGGTGCTTCCGTAGAGGGAAACCGAGAAGCGGAAGCAGCCGAGAGCGAAAGTAACCTGGGGGGGCCGGCCGGCCGAACACGAGGCCGCGTACAGCGGGCCAAGCTTCCCGACTCCCTGACTCCACTGTAGCCCTGCCTCTCAGAGAAATAGGATCGCTCGATGATACCGGGCTCTCCCGCCTCATGTATTGGCCTTTTTCCACCAGTGATTTATACAATTGGAAGTCCCAAAATGCTCGGTTCTCAGATAATCCCAAAGATCTAACCTCGTTGTTAGACAGTGTCATGTTTACTCACCAGCCGACCTGGGATGACTGTCAACAGCTCCTCCGAATCCTGTTCACAACGGAGGAGCGGGAAAGAATCCAAGTTGAGGCCAGAAAACGGGTTCCAGGAGATGACGGCCAGCCAAGTGCAAATCCTGACCTCATTAATGCTGCTTTCCCTTTGACCCGGCCCAGATGGGACTACAACATGGCAGAAGGTAGGGGACGACTGCTCATTTATCGCCAGACTCTAATGGCGGGTCTCCGGGCTGCAGCTCGCAAGCCCACCAATTTGGCTAAAGTATATTCTGTGTTACAAGGTAAGACAGAAAGCCCCGCTGTGTATTTAGAGAGATTAATGGAAGCCTTCAGACAGTTTACCCCTATGGACCCGGAAGCACCGGAAAATCAGGCAGCGGTAGTAATGTCCTTTGTAAACCAGGCAACACCAGATATTAAAAGAAAACATCCTGGGTGCACTGGGCCACGGGCATCAAAAAATACCCCTGGACAACCCAGAGGACTGTAGACTTAGGAACGGGAAAAGTCTCCCATTCCTTCCCAGTCATCCCAGAGAGCCCCTGCCCTCTACTAGGGAGGGACTTGCTGACAAAGATGGTGGCCCAAATCCACTTTGAGCCAGAAGGGCTCAAGATAACTGATTCCCAAAACGTGCCAATATCTATCCTGACTGTCACCTTAGAAGATGAGTACCGACTCCATCAAGAGCAAAAGCCCCCCAATCAGGGAATTGACTCTTGGCTCCAGCGTCTCCCTGAAGCGTGGGCAGAAACTGGGGGCTTGGGGCTAGCTAAACATCGACCTGCCATATTTGTGGAAGTTAAGCCAGGGACGGACCCGGTTCGGGTTCGGCAATATCCTATGCCCCTGGAGGCAAGAGAAGGAATTACGCCCCATATCCGCCGACTCCTAGACCAGGGAGTCCTACGGTCTTGCCACTCATCCTGGAATACTCCACTGTTACCTGTTCGTAAACCCAACAGTACGGACTACAGGCCAGTACAGGATTTAAGAGAAGTTAATAAAAGGGTCATGGACATACATCCCACTGTGCCCAATCCATACACCCTTCTGAGTGCCTTACATCCCAAAAAACAGTGGTATACCGTTCTTGATCTAAAAGACGCTTTCTTCAGCCTTCCTCTGGCTCCCAAAAGTCAAGAACTCTTTGCATTTCAATGGACGGATCCTGAGAGGGGCATCAACGGTCAGCTAACATGGACCAGACTGCCACAAGGGTTCAAGAACTCGCCAACCCTGTTCGATGAAGCCCTTCATGAAGATCTGGGTGAGTACCGGCGGCAACACCCTGAAATAACTCTTTTGCAATATGTTGATGATCTCTTAATAGCGGCCAGGTCCCCGGAAACTTGTGTTCGAGGGACTGAGGACCTCCTGAAGACTCTGGGGGAGCTAGGCTACCGAGCCTCAGCAACAAAGGCTCAGATCTGCAAGTCGGAGGTAACTTATCTGGGGTACCTATTAAAAGGGGGGCAACGCTGACTAACCAAAGCCCGAAAGGAAACAGTCCTACGCATCCCTAGACCCAGTCAACACGGCAAGTGAGAGAATTCCTGGGGTCGGCAGGGTTCTGTAGGTTATGGATACCCGGATTTGCTGAGTTAGCCAAGCCCCTATACCAGGCAACAAAGGAACGGCAGCCCTTCAATTGGACGGAAGAGGCTGAGCTGGCCTTTCAGCAAATCAAAACTGCCTTGTTATCAGCCCCCGCGCTGGGGCTCCCTGATGTCTCCAAGCCCTTCCACTTATACGTGGATGAAAGTAAGGGTGTTGCAAAAGCCGTGTTAACACAGTACCTAGGCCCCTGGCAGAGGCCAGTTGCCTATTTGTCAAAAAAATTAGATTCAGTGGCTGCTGGCTGGCCACCCAGCCTCCGGATAATCGTGGCGACCGCCCTAATGGTCCGAGACACTGATAAACTTATCATGGGGCAAGAGTTGCGCATTATAACCCCGCATGCCATTGAAGGCGTCCTCCGGCAGCCGCCGGACCGATGGATGAGTAACGCCCGGCTCACCCACTATCAAGGACTGCTGTTAAACCCCCTCAGAATAACTTTTCTGCCCCCAACCTCTTTAAACCCTGCTTCACTGCTGCCAAATCCAGACTTGGACGCCCCGTCCCATGAGTGCACTGAGATACTGGCTCAGGTGCATGGGGTGCGGGAGGACCTGCAAGATCGTCCGCTCCCCGACACAGAACTCACCTGGTTCACTGATGGCAGCAGCTACGTCCACCAAGGCCAGCGGTATGCAGGAGCGGCTGTAACGTCAGAGACTGAGGTAATCTGGGCGGAACCCTTGCCTCCAGGGACATCGACCCAAAGAGCCGAACTGATAGCCCTTACACAGGCCCTCACCTTAGGGGCAGAGAAAAAACTAACAGTATACACGGATAGCCGCTATGCTTTCGCTACTGCGCACATACATGGGGCCATCTACAGAGAAAGGGGACTATTAACAGCCGAAGGCAAAGAAATAAAAAACAAGCAAGAGATCCTAGCTCTATTAACTGCTTTGTGGAAACCAAAGAAATTGGCTATCGTACATTGCCCTGGGCATCAGAAACCAACTACGCCAATTGCTCGAGGCAACTTCTTAGCCGACCAAACCGCAAGGAGCATAGCAAAAGCTCCCAGTCAGCTCCTCGCGCTCCAGCTCCCCGATCCTGGCCCGCGAAATTTGCCATGTTTTCCCGACTATACCGAACAGGATCGCGAATGGATGAACACGCTTCCCCTAAAACAGGTTCAAAATGGGTGGTGGACTGATATAAATGACCAAACCATCCTACCAGAAAAATTAGGACGGCAGGTGTTGGAACACATCCACCGGACAACCACCTGGGTGCCCGGCGAATGATGGACTTAATCAGGCACGCCAAGTTTAGAATCAGGCGCATAGCTGAACTGGCCAGCGATGTCACAACAAATTGCAAAGCCTGCCAACTAAACAACGCTTGCCCCCAAATCCAGACCACCGCAGGAATTAGGTGTAGAGGAACTAGGCCTGGTATCTATTAGGAAATAGACTTTACTGAGATAAAGCCTGGAAAATATGGGTATCAGTACTTACTTGTCTTTGTAGATACTTTTTCAGGATGGACAGAAGCGTTCCCAACTAAGAGAGAAACTGCTCAGGTTGTAGCAAAGAAAATTTTGGAAGAAATCCTCCCCAGGTATGGCTTTCCCATCCAAATAGGGTCAGACAATGGACCAGCCTTCGTTGCTAAGGTAAGTCAGGATTTGGCTTCCATTCTGGGGGCAAATTGGAAATTACATTGTGCTTATAGGCCCCAAAGCTCAGGACAGGTAGAAAGGATGAATCGGACTCTGAAGGAGACCTTAACTAAATTGACCATGGAGACTGGCGCTAATTAGGTAGTACTTCTCCCCTACGCTCTGTTCCGGGCCCAAAATACCCCTTACAGACTAGGCCTCACACCATATGAAATCATGTATGGCAGACCCCCACCCCTGGTCCCCAGTCTAAAAGATGACTTACTCAAACCTGAAACTGAAAATGTCTCTGAGCTCCTGTTCTCCTTACAAGCCTTACAGAAAATTCACCAGGAAATTTGGCCCAGACTACGAGAACTGTACGAGGCAGGACCTCCGCCGACGCCTCATCCGTTCCAGCCGGGAGACTGGGTCCTAGTCAAGCGCCACCGGCAAGAAACTCTTCAACCCAGGTGGAAAGGACCACTGCAAGTACTCCTGACTACTCCCACCGTTCTCAAAGTAGAAGGCATCGCTTCGTGGATCCACTACACACACGTCAAACCAGTGACCCAACATCCGACCTTCTCGAGCCGTCTGGAGCACCAGTTACATGGACTGTAGACAAAGCTAAGAACAATCCCTTAAAGCTAACCCTGCGCCGTCATCCCCATAGCCGTAACCATGTCTAGCTTACCTATGCTTTTATGCCTTATGCATCTGACTCTCCTCACTGCTGCGCCGTCTAATCCCTATGTCTGGAGGTTCTGGCTCTATGAGAACAAAACTCACCCCGGGGAAACCCCCCAAGCGGGTAAACTGCTAGCTAGCGCAGACTGCTCCCCCTCAGGGTGTAATGCTATAGTTTACCTCAATTTCACTAGGTTCCAGATTGCCCAACCAGCAATACCCATGATCTGTTTTGAATATGATCAAACTGAATATAACTGTAAAAATTATTGGTGGCACCAGAGTGCAGGTTGCCCATATAGCTACTGTAAGACGCACTCTGTCCGATACTGGAGAGAACGACAAAGGTGGTATTTTTACAAAACTGAGTCTCCCGTCACTTACACTTGGATAATTAGAGACCCATGGGACTCTCGGTGGACAACCCCACAACATGGGGGAGTATATTACTCATCAACTAGTACCTGGCCCAGTAGCCATTTATATCTGTGGAGAAGTCTAGTCCAGATTCAACCCTTAATCAACACACAAATCCACAGGCAAGAAACCAAGCTATCACAAGACTTGCAGCCCTTCTCCTGGCTAACTCTATTACGGGAAGGGCTAGCATTCGCCAACCTCACTGGTTTAGGTGACCTGTCCTCTTGCTTTATGTGTGCAACCCTAGGAAGACCACCATTAACGGCTGTTCCTCTATCCTCCCCTCCCACAAACTATACAGGTTTTAACTCATCGATAGTCACGATACCCGAAGTAGCCCTGTACCGTGACCCATACCAAGAGAAATACCCCTATTGTTATTCGGCATTTAGCAACAGCCTCTGTAACCAATCGTCTACATACCCTAATAGTCCCATATATGCTCCCCCTGGTGTGTTCTTCTGGTGTAATATGACTCTGTTAAAAACTCTGTCCAAAAGCATCTCGGACGGACAGTTGTGTATCCCTGTTACCCTAGTTCCCCGACTGACACTGCTAACCCCGGCAGAGTTCATAGGCTGGGCAGGGACCGCCCCAACTAAAACTGCGCGACATAGACGAGCAGTTTTTCTACCACTAATTGCCGGAATATCCTTAACCACCTCTGTCGTCGCAGCGGGGTTAGCAGGAGGGGCCCTACAACACTCCATGATAGAAAACGACAAGCTGTTACAACAATTCTCTGTTGCTATGGAAGACTCCGCCTATTCCCTAGCCTCCCTTCAGCGGCAGCTCACCTCCCTAGCACAGGTCACCCTTCAAAACCGCAGAGCCTTAGACTTACTCACGGCTGAGAAAGGAGGTACCTGTATGTACCTCAAAGAAGAATGCTGTTTCTATATAAATGAGTCAGGGTTAGTTGAGGAAAGAGTCCAACGCCTACACGAACTAAGCTTAGAAATGAAAAAGCAACAATTCACTACAGCCGCTAACAATTGGTGGAGCTCTTCAATGTTTTCCCTTCTGGCACCCCTTTTAGGCCCCCTAATGTCTTTACTACTTCTATTCACTATAGGCCCCTGTGTGGTAAATAAAATTTTACAATTTGTCAGAGAAAGGTTTGATACCATCCAACTAATGGTCCTCCGTAGCCATCACCAGCCTCTCCTGCACCCAGAAAGTGAGGCTATATTATAAGACTCTGGAAATCCAAGATTGGACATCCAGTTATTTATGAGAAGGGAGAAATGAAAGGACACAAAGATAGATGTGTACCCGCCCCCCACCCGCTACACCCTTGTTCTGCTCTCTAATCTTTGCACACACCAGAGATTTCGTAAGTTCTGTGAGTACCTGGTTTTCTGCACGTACCAGAGCGTTTTGCACATACCAGAGATTTTGTAAGTTCTGAGGCAAGGTCACAAGACGTGTATAAGTAAGATAAACTCTTGCTGCCATAAACCTGCTCTCCCGCCTCAAAGTTTGAACCAAAATATCAGAAATGGCAGGAACCAATCATAGTTAGCCAAATCGCCTTGTTCAAACACTAGCCAATCATATATCTGATTTGTATAATAACTCTATGCCCACTTTTCTTAGACTATATAACATTGTTCGGAGCTGAGTGGGGGAGCTCTCCTGCCGTCTCGTTTCACGAGCGAGGGAGAGTTCCAGGTTCGAACCTGTAATAAAGATCCTTGTTGCTTAGCTTTGACTCTGGACTCTGGTGGTCTTCCTCGGGGAATAAGCGGTCTGGGCATAACAAGTGGAAGTCACACATCACAAAGCAGTTTCTCAGAAAGCTTCCTTGCAGTTTTTCACTGAGGATATTTTATTTTACACCATAAACCTCTAGGGGCTTCAATATATCACTTTGCAAATTCCACAAGAACAGGCTTAGCAAACGGCTTCTTGAGGGGAAAGCTGTAACTCAGTGAGACGAATTAACAGAACACTAAGCAGTTTCACAGAAAGCTTCCTTCCACTTTTCATCTGAGGTTATTTCCTTTTTCACCATAGCCCTCCATGGACTTCCAAATATCACTTTGCAAATTCCACAAGAAACGTCTTTGCGAAAGGCTTCTTGAGGGGAAAGCTGTAACTCTGTGAAGTGATTACACAGAACGTAAAGGACTTTCTCACACGCTTCTTTCTCTTTCTTAATGGATAATATTACCTTTGGCCCTATATTCTTCAAAGGGATCCGAAATATCCGTTCTCAGACTCCACAGAAATAAGGCTAGCAAAGAGATCCACGAAATACAGCTGTAATTCGGTGAGTGGAAGTCACACATCACAAAGCGGATTCTCAGAAAGCTTCTTTCCAGTTTTTCTCTGAGGATATTTTCTTTTTCACCCTAGTCCTCTATGGACTTCCAAATATCACTTTGCAAATTCCACAAGAACAGGCTTAGTGAACGGCTTCTTGAGGGGAAAGCTGTAACTCTGTGAGATGATTTCACAGAACACAAAGGACTCTCTCGGAAATCTTCTTTCTCTTTGTTATGGGATGATATTTCCTTTGGCCCTATAGCCTTCAATGGGATGCGGAACATCCGTTCTCAGATTCCACAGAAATAAGGCCAGCAAACAGATCCACGAAATAGAGCTGTAACTCTGTGAGTGGAAGACACCCATCACAAAGCAGTTTCTGAGAAAGCATCTTTCTAGTTTTTCTCTGAGGATATTTTCTTTTTCACCATAGCCGTCTATGGGCTTCCAAATATAAATTTGCAAATTCCACAAGAACAGGCTTAGCGAACGGTTTCTTGAGGGGAAAGCTGTAACTCTGTGAGATGAATTAACAGAACACTAAGCATTTTTTCAGAAAGCTTCTTTCCAGTTTTCATCTGACGATATTTCCTTTTCACCATAGTACTCCGTAGGCTTCCAAATATCACTTTGCAAATTCCACAAGAACAGTCTTAGCGAAAGGCTTCTTTAGGAGAAAGCTGTAAATCTGTGAGATGATTTCACAGAACACAAAGGACTTTCTCAGAAAGCTTCTTTCTCTTTGTAATGGGAAGATATTTCCTTTGGTCCTATAGGCTTCAAAGGAATCCGAAATATCCATTCTCAGATTCCACAGAAATAAGGCTAGAAAAGAGATCTGCGAAATACAGCTGTAACTCTGTGAGATGATTTCACAGAACACAAAGCAATTTCTGAGAAGGTTTCTTTCTCATTGTTATCGGAGGATATTTCCTTTGGCCCCGTAGTCTTCAAAGGGATCCGAAATATCCGTTCTCAGATTCCACACAAATAAGGCTAAGAAAGAGATCCACGAAATACAGATGTAACTCTGTGAGTGGAAGTCACACATCGCAAAGCAGTTTCTCAGAAAGCTTCTTTCAAGTTTTTCTCTGAGGATATTTTCCTTTTCACCATAGACCTCTATGGGCTTCCAAATATCACTTTGCAAATTCCACAAGAACAGGCTTAGCGAACGGCTTCTTGAGGGGACAGCTGTAACTCTGTGGGATGAATTAACAGAACACTAAGCAGTTTCTCAGAAAGCTTCCTTCGAGTTTTCATCTGAGGATATTTCCTTTTTCACCATAGCCCTCTAAGGGCTTCCAAATATCACATTGCAAATTCCACAAAAACAAGCTTAGCGAACGGCTTCTTGAGGGGAAAGCTGTAACTATGTGAGATGAATGAACAGATCACTAAGCAGTTTCTCCGAAAGCTTCTTTCCAGATTTCATCTGAGGATACTTCCTTTTTCACCGTAGACCTCTATGGACATCGAAATATCGCTTTGCAAATTCCAAAGGAACACTCTAAGCGAAAGGCTTCTTGAATGGAAAGGTGTAAGTCTGTGAGATGATTTCACAGAACACAAAGAAGTTTCTCAGAAAGCTTCTTTCTCTTTGTTATCGGAGGATATTTCCGTAGGCCCTGTAGACTTCAAAGGGATCTGAAATATCCATTCTCAGATTCCACAGAAACAATGCAACAAACAGATCCACGAAATTCACATGTAACTCTGTGAGTGGAAGTCACACATCACAAAGCAATTTCTCAGAAAGCTTCTATCCAGTTTTTCTCTGAGGATATTTTCTTTTTCACCATAGCCCTCTATGGGCTTCCATATATCACTTTGCCAATTCCACAAGAACAAGCTTAGCGAACGGCTTCTTGAGGGGAAAGCTGTAACTCTGTGAGATGCATTAAGAGGACACTAAGCAGTTTCCCAGAAAGCTTCTTTCCAGATTTCATGTGAGGATATTTCCTTTTTCACCATAGCCCTCTACGGCCTTCCAAATATCACTTTGCAAACTCCACAAGAACAGGCTTAGCGAAAGGCTTCTAGAGGGGAAAGCTGTAACTCTGTGAGATGATTTCACAGAACACAAAGAAGTTTCTCAGAAAGCTTCTTTCTCTTTGTTATCGGAGGATATTTCCTTTGGACCTATAGTCTTCAAAGGGATCCGAAATATCCGTTCTCAGATTCCACAGAAATAAGGCTAGCAAACAGATCCACGAAATACTGATGTAACTCTCTGAGTGGAAGTCACGCATCACAAAGCAGTTTCTCAGAGAGTTTCTTTCCAGTTTTTCTCTGAGGATATTTTCTTTTTCACCATAGCCCTCTATGGGCTTCCAAATATCACTTTGCAAATTCCACAAGAACAAACTTAGCGAACGGCTTCTTGAGGGGAAAGCTGTAACTCTGTGGGATGAATTAACAGAACGCTAAACAGATTCTCCGAAAGCTTCTTTCCAGATTTCATCTGAGGATATTTCCTTTTTCACAGTAGCCCTCTATGGCCATCGAATTATCACTTTGCAAATTCCACAAGAACAGGCTTAGTGAAAGGCGTCTTGAGGGGAAAACTGTAACTCTGTGAGATGATTTCGCAGAACAGAAAGAAGTTTCTGAGAAAGCTTCTCTATCTTTGTTATCGGAGGATATTTCCTTAGGCCCTTTAGTCTTCAAAGGGATCCGAAATATCCGATCTCAGATTCCACAGAAATAAGGCTAGCAAAGAACCCCACGAAATACAGATGTAACTCTGTGAGTAGAAGTCACACATCACAAAGCAGTTTCTCAGAAAGCTTCTTTCCAGTTTTCACCTGAGGATATTTTCTTTTTCACCACACCCTCTATGGGATTCCAAATATCAGTTTGCAAATTCCACAAGAACATGCTTAGCGAACGGCTTTTGGGGGGAAAGCTGTAACTCTGTGAGATGAATTAACAGAACAGTAAGGAGTTTCTCCGAAAGCTTCTTTCCAGATTTCATCTGAGGATACTTCCTTTTCCACCGTAGCCCTCTATGGACTTCGAAATATCGCTTTGCAAATTCCACAAGAACAGTCTTAGCGAAAGGCTTCTTGAGGGGAAAGCTGTAACTCTGTGAGATAATTTCACAGAAAACAAAGAAGTTTCTCAGAAAGCTTCTTTCTCTTTGTTATCGGAGAATATTTCCTTTGGCCCTATAGACTTCACAGGGATCTGAAATATCCATTCTCAGATTCCACAAAAATCATGCAACAAACAGATCCACGAAATTCACGTGTAATTCTGTGAGTGGAAGTCACACATCAAAAAGCAGTTTCTCAGAAAGCTTCTTTCCAGTTTTTATCTGAGGATATTTTCTTTTTCACCATAGCCCTCTAGGGGCTTCCAAATATCACTTTGCAGATTGCACAAGAACAGGTTTTGCGAACGGCTGCTTGAGGGGAAACTGTAACTCTCTGAGATGAATTAACAGGACACTAAGCAGTTTCTCAGAAAGCTTCTTTCCAGATTTCATCTGAGGATATTTCCTTTTTCACCGTAGCCCTCTATGGGCATCGAAATATCACTTTGCAAATTCCACAAGAACAGGCTTAGCGAAAGGCTTCTTGAGGGCAAAGCTGTAACTCTGTGAGATGATTTCACAGAACACAAAGCAATTTCTGAGAAGGTTTTTTTTCATATTGTTATCGGAGGATATTTCCTTTGGACCCGTAGTCTTCAAAGGGATCCGAAATATCCGTTCTCAGATTTCACAGAAATAAGGCTAGCAAACAGATACAAGAAATACAGATGTAACTCTGTGATTGGAAGTCACACATCACAAAGCTATTTCTCAGAAAGCTTCTTTCCAGTTTTTCTATGAGGATATTTTGTTTTTCGCCATAGACCTCTAGGGGCTTCCAAATGTCACTTTGCAAATTCCACAGGAATAGGCTTAGCGAGCGGCCTTTTGAGGGGAAAGCTGTAACTCTGTGAGATGAATTAACAGAACACTAAGCAGTTTCTCAGAAAGCTTCTTTCCACTTTGTGTCTGAGCATATTACTTTTTCACGATAGCCCTCTACGGGCTTCCAAATATCACTTTGCAAATTCCACAGGAACAGGCTTAGCGAACGGCTTCTTGAAGGGAAAGCTGTAACTCTGTGAGATGAATTAACAGAACACTGTGCAGTTTCTCAGAAAGCTTCTTTCCAGATTTCATCTGAGGATATTTCCTTTTTCACCGTAGCCCTCTATGGGCATGGAAATATCACTTTGCAAATTCCACAAGAACACGCTTAGCGAAAGGCTTCTTGAGGGGAAAGCTGTAACTCTGTGAGATGATTTCACAGAACACGAAGAAGTTTCTCAGAAAGCTTCTTTCTCTTTGTTATTGGAGGATATTTCCTTTGGCCCTATAGTCTTCCAAGTGATACGAAATATCCGTTCTCAGATTCCACAGAAATAAGGCTAGCAAACAGATCCACGAAATAGAGATGTAACCCTGTGAGTGGAAGTCACACATCACAAAGCAGTTTCTCAGATAGCTTCCTTCCCCTTTTTCTCTGAGGATATTTTCTTTTTCACCATAGGCCTCTCTGGGCTTCCAAATATCACTTTGAAAATACCACAACAACAGGCTTAGCGAATGGCTTCTTGAAGGGAAAGTTGTAACTCTGTGAGATGAATTAACAGAAGACTACTCAGTTTATCAGAAAGCTTCTTTCAAGATTTCATCTGAGGATATTTCCTTTTTCAGTGTGGCCCTCTATGGGCATCGAAATATCACTTTGCAAATTCCACAAGAACAGGCTTAGCGAAAGGCTTCCTGAAGGGAAACCTGTAACTCTGTGAGATGATTTCACAGAACCAAAGAAGTTTCTCAGAAAGCTTCTTTCTTTTTGTTATCAGAAGATATTTCCTTTGGCCCCATAGTCTTCAAAGGGATGTGAAATATCCCTATTCAGATTCCACAGAAATACGGCTAGCAAACAGATCCACAAAATACAGATGCAACTCAGTGAGTGTAAGTCACACATCACAAAGCAGTTTCTCAGAAAGCTTCTTTCTAGTTTTTCTCAGAGGATATTTTCTTTTTCACCATAGCCCTCTAGGGGCTTCGAAATATCACTTTAGAAATTCCACAACAACAGGCTTAGCGAACGGCTTCTTGAGGGGAAAGCTGTAACTCTGTGAGATTAATTAACAGAACACTAAGCAGTTTCTTTGAAAGCTTCTTTCCAGATTTCATCTGAGGATATTTCCTTTTTCACCGTAGCCCTCTATAGGCATCGAAATATCGCTTTACAAATTCCACAAGAACAGGCTTAGAGAAAGGCTTCTTGAGGGGAAAGCTGTTACTCTGTGAGATAATTTCACAGAACACAAAGAAGTTTCTCAGAAAACTTCTTTCTCTTTGTTATCGGAGGATATTCCCTTTGGCCCTATAGTCTTCAAAGGGATCCGAAATATCCCTACTCAGATTCCACAGAAATAAGTCGAGCAAACAGATCCACGAAATACACACGTTACTCTGTGAGTGGAAGTCACACATCACAAAGCAGTTTCTCAGAAAGCTTCTTTCCAGTTTTTCTCTGAGGATATTCTCTTTTTCACGATAGAATTCTATTGGCTTCCAAATATCACTTTGCAAATTCCACAAGAATAAGCTTAGCGAACGGCGTCTTGAGGGGAAAGCTGTAACTCTGTGAGATGAATTAAAGGAACACTAAGCAGTTTCTCCGAAAGCTACTTTCCAGATTTCATCGGAAGATACTTCCTTTTTCACCGTAGCCCTCTATGGGCATCGAAATATTGCTTTGCAATTTCCACAAGACCAGTCTTAGCGAAAGGCCTCTTGAGGGGCAAGCTGTAACTCTGTGAGATGATTTCACAGAACACAAAGAAGTTTCTCAGAAATCTTCCTTCTCTTTTTTATCGGAGGATATTTCCTTTGGCCCTATAGGCTTCAAAGGGATCTGAAATATCCATTCTCAGATTGCACAGAAATAATGCAAGGAACAGATCCATGAAATTCAGATGTTACTTTGTGAGTGGAAGTCACACATCACAAAGCAGTTTCTCAGAAAGCTTCTTTCCAGTTTTTCTCTGAGGATATTTTCTTTTTCACCATAGCCCTCTATGGGCTTCCAAATATCATTTAGCATATTCCACAAGAACAGGTTTAGTGAACAGCTTCTTGAGGGGAAAGCTGTAACTCTTTGAGATTAATTAACAGAACACAAATCATTTTCCTAGAAAGATTCTGTCCAGTTTTTCTCTGAGCATATTTTCTTTTTCACCATAGCCCTCTAAGGGCTTGCAAATATCACTTTGCAAATTCCACAAGAACAGGATTAGCGAACGCCTTCTTCATGGGAAAGCTGTAACTCTGTGAGATGAATTAACAAAACACTAAACAGTTCATAGAAACCTTCTTTCCAGATTTCATCTGAGGATATTTCCTTTCTCACGGTAGCCCTCTAAGGGCATCGAAATATCACTTTGCAAATTCCACAAGTACAGGCTTAGCGAAAGGCTTCTTGAGAGGAAAACTGTAACTCTTTGAGATAATTTCACGGAACACGAAGAAGTTTCTCAGAAAACTTCTTTCTCTCTGTTATCGGAGTTTATTTCCTTTGGCCCTATACACTTCCAAGGGATCCGAAACATCCATTCTCAGATTCCACAGAAATAAGACTAGCAAACAGATCCACCAATATTCAGATGTGAATCTGTGAGTGGAAGTCACACACAACAAAGCACTTTCTCAGAAATCTTCTTTCCAGTTTTTTCTGAGCGTATTTTCTCTTTCACCATAGCCCTCTAGGGGCTTCCAAATATGACTTTGCAAATTCCACAAACACAAGCTTAGTGAACCTCTTCTTCAGGGGAAGCTGTAACTCTGTGAGACGAATTAACAGAACACTAAGCAGTTTCTCAGAAAGTTTCTTTCCAGATTTCATCTGAGGATATTTCCTTTATCACCGTAGCCCTGTATGGGAATGGAAATATCACTTTGCAAATTCCACAAGAACAGGCTTAGCGAAAGGCTTCTTGAGGGGAAAGCTGTAACTCTGTGAGATGATTTTACAGAACACTAAGCTATTTCTGAGAAAGTTTCTTTCTCTTTGTTATCGGAGGATATTTTCTTTGATCCCATAATCTTCAAAGGGATCCGAAATATCCCTTCTTAGTTTTCACAGAAATAAGGCTAGCTAACAGTTCCACGAAATACAGATGTAAATCTGTGAGTGGAAGTCACACATCACAAAGCAGTTTCTCAGAAAGCTTCTTTCCAGTTTTTGTCTGAGGATATTTTCTTTTTCACCATAGCCCTCTAGGGGCTTCGAAATATCACTTTGCACTTTCCACAAGAAAAAGCTTAGCGAACGGCTTCTTGAGGGAAAAGCTGTAACTCTGTGAGATGAATTAACAGAATACATAGCAGTTTCTCCGAAAGCTTCTTTCCACATTTCATCTGAGGGTACTTCCTTTTTCAAAGTAGCCCTCTATGGACATCGAAATATCGCTTTGCAAATTCCACAAGACCAGTCTTAGCGAAAGGCTTCTTGAGGGGAAAGCTGTAAGTCTGTGAGATGATTTCACAGAACACAAAGAAGTTTCTCAGAAAGCTTCTTTCTCTTTCTTATCGAATGATATTTCCTTAGGCCCTGTAGACTTCAACGGGATCTGAAATATCCATTCTCAGATTAGACAGAAATTATATAACAAAGAGATCCACGAAATACACATGTAACTCTGTGAGTGGAAGTCATACATCACATAGCACTTTCTCAGAAAGCTTCTTTCGAGTTTTTCTCTGAGGATATTTTCTTTTTCACCATAGTCCTCTATGGGCTTACAAATATCACTTTGTAAATTCCGAAAGAACTGGCTTAGCGAACGACTTCTTCATGGGAAAGCTGTAACTCTGTGAGATGAATTAACAGAACACTAAGCAGTTTCTCAGAAAGCTTCTTTCCGGATTTCATCTGAGTATATTTCCTTTTTCACCGTAGCCCTCTAAGGGCAACAAAATATCACTTTGCAAATTAAACAAGTACACGCTTAGCGAAAGGCTTCTTGAGGGGGAAGCTGTAACTCTGTGAGATAATTTCCAAGAACCCAAAGAAGTTTTTCAGAAACCTTCTTTCTCTTTGTTATCGGAGAATATTCCCTTTGGCCCTATAGTCTTCAAAGGGATCCGAAATATCCCTTCTCAGATTCCACAGAAATAATGCTAGCAAAGAGACCCACGAAATACTGATGTAACTCTGTGAGTGGAAGTCACACATCAGAAAGCAGTTTCTCAGAAAGCTTCTTTCCAGTTTTTCTCTGAGGATATTTTCTTTTTCACCATAGCCCTCTAAGGGCTTCCAAATATCACATTGCAAATTCCACAAAAACAAGCTTAGCGAACGGCTTCTTGAGGGGAAAGCTGTAACTATGTGAGATGAATGAACAGAACACTAAGCAGTTTCTCCGAAAGCTACTTTCCCGATTTCATCTGAGGATACTTCCTTTTTCACCGTAGACCTCTATGGACATCGAAATATCGCTCTTCAAATTCCAAAGGAACACTCTAAGCGAAAGGCTTCTTGAATGGAAAGGTGTAAGTCTATGAGATGATTTCACAGAACACAAAGAAGTTTCTCAGAAAGCTTCTTTCTCTTTGTTATCGGAGGATATTTCCGTAGGCCCTATAGACTTCAAAGGGATCTGAAATACCCATTCTCAGATTCCACAAAAATTATGCAACAAACAGATCCACGAAATTCACGTGTAACTCTGTGAGTGGAAGTCACACATCACAAAGCAGTTTCTCAGAAAGCTTCTTTCCAGTTTTTATCTGAGGATATTTTCTTTTTCACCATAGCCTTCTAGAGGATTCCAAATATCACTTTGCAAATTGCACAAGAAGAGGTTTAGCGAACGGCTGCTTGAGGGGAAACTGTAACTCTCTGAGATGAATTAACAGGACACTAAGCAGTTTCCCAGAAAGCTTCTTTCCATATTTCATGTGAGGATATTTCCTTTTTCACCATAGCCCTCTACGGCCTTCCAAATATCACTTTGCAAACTCCACAAGAACAGGCTTAGCGAAAGGCTTCTAGAGGGGAAAGCTGTAACTCTGTGAGATGATTTCACAGAACACAAAGAAGTTTCTCAGAAAGCTTCTTTCTCTTTGTTATCGGAGGATATTTCCTTTGGACCTATAGTCTTCAAAGGGATCCGAAATATCCGTTCTCAGATTCCACAGAAATAAGGCTAGCAAACAGATCCACGAAATACTGATGTAACTCTCTGAGTGGAAGTCACGCATCACAAAGCAGTTTCTCAGAGAGTTTCTTTCCAGTTTTTCTCTGAGGATATTTTCTTTTTCACCATAGCCCTCTATGGGCTTCCAAATATCACTTTGCAAATTCCACAAGAACAAACTTAGCGAACGGCTTCTTGAGGGGAAAGCTGTAACTCTGTGGGATGAATTAACAGAACGCTAAACAGATTCTCCGAAAGCTTCTTTCCAGATTTCATCTGAGGATATTTCCTTTTTCACAGTAGCCCTCTATGGCCATCGAATTATCACTTTGCAAATTCCACAAGAACAGGCTTAGTGAAAGGCGTCTTGAGGGGAAAACTGTAACTCTGTGAGATGATTTCGCAGAACAGAAAGAAGTTTCTGAGAAAGCTTCTCTATCTTTGTTATCGGAGGATATTTCCTTAGGCCCTTTAGTCTTCAAAGGGATCCGAAATATCCGATCTCAGATTCCACAGAAATAAGGCTAGCAAAGAACCCCACGAAATACAGATGTAACTCTGTGAGTAGAAGTCACACATCACAAAGCAGTTTCTCAGAAAGCTTCTTTCCAGTTTTCACCTGAGGATATTTTCTTTTTCACCACACCCTCTATGGGATTCCAAATATCAGTTTGCAAATTCCACAAGAACATGCTTAGCGAACGGCTTTTGGGGGGAAAGCTGTAACTCTGTGAGATGAATTAACAGAACAGTAAGGAGTTTCTCCGAAAGCTTCTTTCCAGATTTCATCTGAGGATACTTCCTTTTCCACCGTAGCCCTCTATGGACTTCGAAATATCGCTTTGCAAATTCCACAAGAACAGTCTTAGCGAAAGGCTTCTTGAGGGGAAAGCTGTAACTCTGTGAGATAATTTCACAGAAAACAAAGAAGTTTCTCAGAAAGCTTCTTTCTCTTTGTTATCGGAGAATATTTCCTTTGGCCCTATAGACTTCACAGGGATCTGAAATATCCATTCTCAGATTCCACAAAAATCATGCAACAAACAGATCCACGAAATTCACGTGTAATTCTGTGAGTGGAAGTCACACATCAAAAAGCAGTTTCTCAGAAAGCTTCTTTCCAGTTTTTATCTGAGGATATTTTCTTTTTCACCATAGCCCTCTAGGGGCTTCCAAATATCACTTTGCAGATTGCACAAGAACAGGTTTTGCGAACGGCTGCTTGAGGGGAAACTGTAACTCTCTGAGATGAATTAACAGGACACTAAGCAGTTTCTCAGAAAGCTTCTTTCCAGATTTCATCTGAGGATATTTCCTTTTTCACCGTAGCCCTCTATGGGCATCGAAATATCACTTTGCAAATTCCACAAGAACAGGCTTAGCGAAAGGCTTCTTGAGGGCAAAGCTGTAACTCTGTGAGATGATTTCACAGAACACAAAGCAATTTCTGAGAAGGTTTTTTTTCATATTGTTATCGGAGGATATTTCCTTTGGACCCGTAGTCTTCAAAGGGATCCGAAATATCCGTTCTCAGATTTCACAGAAATAAGGCTAGCAAACAGATACAAGAAATACAGATGTAACTCTGTGATTGGAAGTCACACATCACAAAGCTATTTCTCAGAAAGCTTCTTTCCAGTTTTTCTATGAGGATATTTTGTTTTTCGCCATAGACCTCTAGGGGCTTCCAAATGTCACTTTGCAAATTCCACAGGAATAGGCTTAGCGAGCGGCCTTTTGAGGGGAAAGCTGTAACTCTGTGAGATGAATTAACAGAACACTAAGCAGTTTCTCAGAAAGCTTCTTTCCACTTTGTGTCTGAGCATATTACTTTTTCACGATAGCCCTCTACGGGCTTCCAAATATCACTTTGCAAATTCCACAGGAACAGGCTTAGCGAACGGCTTCTTGAAGGGAAAGCTGTAACTCTGTGAGATGAATTAACAGAACACTGTGCAGTTTCTCAGAAAGCTTCTTTCCAGATTTCATCTGAGGATATTTCCTTTTTCACCGTAGCCCTCTATGGGCATGGAAATATCACTTTGCAAATTCCACAAGAACACGCTTAGCGAAAGGCTTCTTGAGGGGAAAGCTGTAACTCTGTGAGATGATTTCACAGAACACGAAGAAGTTTCTCAGAAAGCTTCTTTCTCTTTGTTATTGGAGGATATTTCCTTTGGCCCTATAGTCTTCCAAGTGATACGAAATATCCGTTCTCAGATTCCACAGAAATAAGGCTAGCAAACAGATCCACGAAATAGAGATGTAACCCTGTGAGTGGAAGTCACACATCACAAAGCAGTTTCTCAGATAGCTTCCTTCCCCTTTTTCTCTGAGGATATTTTCTTTTTCACCATAGGCCTCTCTGGGCTTCCAAATATCACTTTGAAAATACCACAACAACAGGCTTAGCGAATGGCTTCTTGAAGGGAAAGTTGTAACTCTGTGAGATGAATTAACAGAAGACTACTCAGTTTATCAGAAAGCTTCTTTCAAGATTTCATCTGAGGATATTTCCTTTTTCAGTGTGGCCCTCTATGGGCATCGAAATATCACTTTGCAAATTCCACAAGAACAGGCTTAGCGAAAGGCTTCCTGAAGGGAAACCTGTAACTCTGTGAGATGATTTCACAGAACCAAAGAAGTTTCTCAGAAAGCTTCTTTCTTTTTGTTATCAGAAGATATTTCCTTTGGCCCCATAGTCTTCAAAGGGATGTGAAATATCCCTATTCAGATTCCACAGAAATACGGCTAGCAAACAGATCCACAAAATACAGATGCAACTCAGTGAGTGTAAGTCACACATCACAAAGCAGTTTCTCAGAAAGCTTCTTTCTAGTTTTTCTCAGAGGATATTTTCTTTTTCACCATAGCCCTCTAGGGGCTTCGAAATATCACTTTAGAAATTCCACAACAACAGGCTTAGCGAACGGCTTCTTGAGGGGAAAGCTGTAACTCTGTGAGATTAATTAACAGAACACTAAGCAGTTTCTTTGAAAGCTTCTTTCCAGATTTCATCTGAGGATATTTCCTTTTTCACCGTAGCCCTCTATAGGCATCGAAATATCGCTTTACAAATTCCACAAGAACAGGCTTAGAGAAAGGCTTCTTGAGGGGAAAGCTGTTACTCTGTGAGATAATTTCACAGAACACAAAGAAGTTTCTCAGAAAACTTCTTTCTCTTTGTTATCGGAGGATATTCCCTTTGGCCCTATAGTCTTCAAAGGGATCCGAAATATCCCTACTCAGATTCCACAGAAATAAGTCGAGCAAACAGATCCACGAAATACACACGTTACTCTGTGAGTGGAAGTCACACATCACAAAGCAGTTTCTCAGAAAGCTTCTTTCCAGTTTTTCTCTGAGGATATTCTCTTTTTCACGATAGAATTCTATTGGCTTCCAAATATCACTTTGCAAATTCCACAAGAATAAGCTTAGCGAACGGCGTCTTGAGGGGAAAGCTGTAACTCTGTGAGATGAATTAAAGGAACACTAAGCAGTTTCTCCGAAAGCTACTTTCCAGATTTCATCGGAAGATACTTCCTTTTTCACCGTAGCCCTCTATGGGCATCGAAATATTGCTTTGCAATTTCCACAAGACCAGTCTTAGCGAAAGGCCTCTTGAGGGGCAAGCTGTAACTCTGTGAGATGATTTCACAGAACACAAAGAAGTTTCTCAGAAATCTTCCTTCTCTTTTTTATCGGAGGATATTTCCTTTGGCCCTATAGGCTTCAAAGGGATCTGAAATATCCATTCTCAGATTGCACAGAAATAATGCAAGGAACAGATCCATGAAATTCAGATGTTACTTTGTGAGTGGAAGTCACACATCACAAAGCAGTTTCTCAGAAAGCTTCTTTCCAGTTTTTCTCTGAGGATATTTTCTTTTTCACCATAGCCCTCTATGGGCTTCCAAATATCATTTAGCATATTCCACAAGAACAGGTTTAGTGAACAGCTTCTTGAGGGGAAAGCTGTAACTCTTTGAGATTAATTAACAGAACACAAATCATTTTCCTAGAAAGATTCTGTCCAGTTTTTCTCTGAGCATATTTTCTTTTTCACCATAGCCCTCTAAGGGCTTGCAAATATCACTTTGCAAATTCCACAAGAACAGGATTAGCGAACGCCTTCTTCATGGGAAAGCTGTAACTCTGTGAGATGAATTAACAAAACACTAAACAGTTCATAGAAACCTTCTTTCCAGATTTCATCTGAGGATATTTCCTTTCTCACGGTAGCCCTCTAAGGGCATCGAAATATCACTTTGCAAATTCCACAAGTACAGGCTTAGCGAAAGGCTTCTTGAGAGGAAAACTGTAACTCTTTGAGATAATTTCACGGAACACGAAGAAGTTTCTCAGAAAACTTCTTTCTCTCTGTTATCGGAGTTTATTTCCTTTGGCCCTATACACTTCCAAGGGATCCGAAACATCCATTCTCAGATTCCACAGAAATAAGACTAGCAAACAGATCCACCAATATTCAGATGTGAATCTGTGAGTGGAAGTCACACACAACAAAGCACTTTCTCAGAAATCTTCTTTCCAGTTTTTTCTGAGCGTATTTTCTCTTTCACCATAGCCCTCTAGGGGCTTCCAAATATGACTTTGCAAATTCCACAAACACAAGCTTAGTGAACCTCTTCTTCAGGGGAAGCTGTAACTCTGTGAGACGAATTAACAGAACACTAAGCAGTTTCTCAGAAAGTTTCTTTCCAGATTTCATCTGAGGATATTTCCTTTATCACCGTAGCCCTGTATGGGAATGGAAATATCACTTTGCAAATTCCACAAGAACAGGCTTAGCGAAAGGCTTCTTGAGGGGAAAGCTGTAACTCTGTGAGATGATTTTACAGAACACTAAGCTATTTCTGAGAAAGTTTCTTTCTCTTTGTTATCGGAGGATATTTTCTTTGATCCCATAATCTTCAAAGGGATCCGAAATATCCCTTCTTAGTTTTCACAGAAATAAGGCTAGCTAACAGTTCCACGAAATACAGATGTAAATCTGTGAGTGGAAGTCACACATCACAAAGCAGTTTCTCAGAAAGCTTCTTTCCAGTTTTTGTCTGAGGATATTTTCTTTTTCACCATAGCCCTCTAGGGGCTTCGAAATATCACTTTGCACTTTCCACAAGAAAAAGCTTAGCGAACGGCTTCTTGAGGGAAAAGCTGTAACTCTGTGAGATGAATTAACAGAATACATAGCAGTTTCTCCGAAAGCTTCTTTCCACATTTCATCTGAGGGTACTTCCTTTTTCAAAGTAGCCCTCTATGGACATCGAAATATCGCTTTGCAAATTCCACAAGACCAGTCTTAGCGAAAGGCTTCTTGAGGGGAAAGCTGTAAGTCTGTGAGATGATTTCACAGAACACAAAGAAGTTTCTCAGAAAGCTTCTTTCTCTTTCTTATCGAATGATATTTCCTTAGGCCCTGTAGACTTCAACGGGATCTGAAATATCCATTCTCAGATTAGACAGAAATTATATAACAAAGAGATCCACGAAATACACATGTAACTCTGTGAGTGGAAGTCATACATCACATAGCACTTTCTCAGAAAGCTTCTTTCAAGTTTTTCTCTGAGGATATTTTCTTTTTCACCATAGTCCTCTATGGGCTTACAAATATCACTTTGTAAATTCCGAAAGAACTGGCTTAGCGAACGACTTCTTCATGGGAAAGCTGTAACTCTGTGAGATGAATTAACAGAACACTAAGCAGTTTCTCAGAAAGCTTCTTTCCGGATTTCATCTGAGTATATTTCCTTTTTCACCGTAGCCCTCTAAGGGCAACAAAATATCACTTTGCAAATTAAACAAGTACACGCTTAGCGAAAGGCTTCTTGAGGGGGAAGCTGTAACTCTGTGAGATAATTTCCAAGAACCCAAAGAAGTTTTTCAGAAACCTTCTTTCTCTTTGTTATCGGAGAATATTCCCTTTGGCCCTATAGTCTTCAAAGGGATCCGAAATATCCCTTCTCAGATTCCACAGAAATAATGCTAGCAAAGAGACCCACGAAATACTGATGTAACTCTGTGAGTGGAAGTCACACATCAGAAAGCAGTTTCTCAGAAAGCTTCTTTCCAGTTTTTCTCTGAGGATATTTTCTTTTTCACCATAGCCCTCTAAGGGCTTCCAAATATCACATTGCAAATTCCACAAAAACAAGCTTAGCGAACGGCTTCTTGAGGGGAAAGCTGTAACTATGTGAGATGAATGAACAGAACACTAAGCAGTTTCTCCGAAAGCTACTTTCCCGATTTCATCTGAGGATACTTCCTTTTTCACCGTAGACCTCTATGGACATCGAAATATCGCTCTTCAAATTCCAAAGGAACACTCTAAGCGAAAGGCTTCTTGAATGGAAAGGTGTAAGTCTATGAGATGATTTCACAGAACACAAAGAAGTTTCTCAGAAAGCTTCTTTCTCTTTGTTATCGGAGGATATTTCCGTAGGCCCTATAGACTTCAAAGGGATCTGAAATACCCATTCTCAGATTCCACAAAAATTATGCAACAAACAGATCCACGAAATTCACGTGTAACTCTGTGAGTGGAAGTCACACATCACAAAGCAGTTTCTCAGAAAGCTTCTTTCCAGTTTTTATCTGAGGATATTTTCTTTTTCACCATAGCCTTCTAGAGGATTCCAAATATCACTTTGCAAATTGCACAAGAAGAGGTTTAGCGAACGGCTGCTTGAGGGGAAACTGTAACTCTCTGAGATGAATTAACAGGACACTAAGCAGTTTCCCAGAAAGCTTCTTTCCATATTTCATGTGAGGATATTTCCTTTTTCACCATAGCCCTCTATGGGCTTCCAAATATCACTTTGCAAATTCCACAAGAACAGGCTTAGCGAAAGGCTTCTAGAGGGGAAAGCTGTAACTCTGTGAGATAATTACACAGAACACAAAGAAGTTTCTCAGAAAGCTTCTTTTTCTTTGTTATCGGAGGATATTTCCTTTGGACCTATAGTCTTCAAAGGGATCCGAAATATCCGTTCTCAGATTCCACAGAAATAAGGCCAGCAAACAGATCCACGAAATACTGATGTAACTCTCTGAGTGGAAGTCACGCATCACAAAGCAGTTTCTCAGAGAGTTTCTTTCCAGTTTTTCTCTGAGGATATTTTCTTTTTCACCATAGCCCTCTATGGGCTTCCAAATATCACTTTGCAAATTCCACAAGAACAAACTTAGTGAACAGCTTCTTGAGGGGAAAGCTGTAACTCTGTGGGATGAATTAACAGAACGCTAAACAGATTCTCCGAAAGCTTCTTTCCAGATTTCATCTGAGGATATTTCCTTTTTCTCAGTAGCCCTCTATGGCCATCGAATTATCACTTTGCAAATTCCACAAGAACAGGCTTAGTGAAAGGCGTCTTGAGGGGAAAACTGTAACTCTGTGAGATGATTTCGCAGAACAGAAAGAAGTTTCTGAGAAACCTTCTCTATCTTTGTTATCGGAGGATATTTCCTTAGGCCCTATAGTCTTCAAAGGGATCCGAAATATCCGATATCAGATTCCACGGAATAAGGCTAGCAAGGACACCACGAAATACAGATGTAAATATGTGAGTGGAAGTCACACATCACAAAGCAGTTTCTCAGAAAGCTTCTTTCCAGTTTTCACCTGAGGATATTTTCTTTTTCACCACACCCCTCTATGGGCTTCCAAATATCACTTTGCAAATTCCACAAGAACATGCTTAGCGAACGGCTTCTTGGGGGGAAAGCTGTAACTCTGTGAGATGAATTAACAGAACACTAAGGAGTTTCTCCGAAAGCTTCTTTCCAGATTTCATCTGAGGATACTTCCTTTTCCACCGTAGCCCTCTATGGACTTCGAAATATCGCTTTGCAAATTCCCCAAGAACAGTCTTAGCGAAAGGCTTCTTGAGGGGAAAGCTGTAACTCTGTGAGATAATTTCACAGAAAACAAAGAAGTTTCTCAGAAAGCTTCTTTCTCTTTGTTATCGGATAATATTTCCTTTGGCCCTATAGACTTCACAGGGATCTGTAATATCCATTCTCAGATTCCACAAAAATTATGCAACAAACAGATCCACGAAATTCACGTGTAACTCTGTGAGTGGAAGTCACACATCACAAAGCAGTTTCTCAGAAAGCTTCTTTCCAGTTTTTATCTGAGGATATTTTCTTTTTCAACATAGCCCTCTAGAGGCTTCCAAATATCACTTTGCAAATTGCACAAGAAGAGGTTTAGCGAACGGCTGCTTGAGGGGAAACTGTAACTCTCTGAGATGAATTAACAGGACACGAAGCAGCTTCTCAGAAAGCTTCTTTCAAGATTTCATCTAAGGATATTTCCTTTTTCACCGTAGCCATCTATGGGCATCGAAATATCACTTTGCAAATTCCACAAGAACAGGCTTAGCGAAAGGCTTCTTGAGGGCAAAGCTGTAACTCTGTGAGATGATTTCACAGAACACAAAGCAATTTCTGAGAAGGTTTTTTTCATATTGTTAGCGGAGGATATTTACTTTGGACCCGTAGTCTTCAAAGGGATCCGAAATATCCGTTCTCAGATTTCACAGAAATAAGGCTAGCAAACAGATACAAGAAATACAGATGTAACTCTGTGAGTGGAAGTCACACATCACAAAGCTATTTCTCAGAAAGCTTCTTTCCAGTTTTTCTCTGAGGATATTTTGTTTTTCACCATAGACCTCTAGGGGCTTCCAAATATCACTTTGCAAATTCCACAGGAATAGACTTAGCGAGCGGCCTTTTGAGGGGAAAGCTGTAACTCTGTGAGATGAATTAACAGAACACTAAGCAGTTTCTCAGAAAGCTTCTTTCCAGATTTCATCTGAGGATATTTCCTTTTTCACCGTAGCCCTCTATGGGCATCGAAACGTCACTTTGCAAATTCCACAAGAACACGCCTAGCGAAAGGCTTCTTGAGGGAAAGCTGTAACTCTGTGAGATGATTTCACAGAATACAAAGAAGTTTCTCAGAAAGCTTCTTTCTCTTTGTTATTGGAGGATATTTCCGTAGGCCCTATAGTCTTCCAAGGGATACGAATTATCCGTTCTCGGATTACACAGAAATAAGGCTAGCAAACGGATCCACAAAATAGAGATATAACCCTGTGAGTGGAAGTCACACATCACAAAGCAGGTTCTCAGAAAGCTTCTTTCCAGTTTTTCTCTGAGGATATTCTCTTTTTCACGATAGCCCTCTATTGGCTTCCAAATATCACTTTGCAAATTCCACAAGAATAAGCTTAGCGAACGGCTTCTTGAGGGGAAAGCTGTAACTCTGTGAGACGAATTAAAGGAACACTAAGCAGTTTCTCCGAAAGCTACTTTGCAGATTTCATCGGAAGATACTTCCTTTTTCACGGTAGCCCTCTATGGGCATCGAAATATCGCTTTGCAAATTCCACAAGACCAGTCTTAGCCAAAGGCTTCTTGAGGGGAAAGCTGTAACTCTGGGAGATGATTTCACGGAACACAAAGAAGTTTCTCAGAAAGCTACTTTCTCTTTGTTATCGGAGGATATTTCCTTTGGCCCTATAGGCTTCAAAGCGATCTGAAATATCCATTCTGAGATTCCACAGAAATAATGCAAGGAACAGATCCATGAAATTCAGATGTAACTCTGTCAGTGGAAGTCACACGTCACAAAGCAGTTTCTCAGAAGGCTTCTTTCCAGTTTTTCTCAGACGATATTTTCTTTTTCACCATAGCCCTCTAAAGGGCTTCCATATATCATTTAGCATATTCCACAAGAACAGGCTTAGCGAACAGCTTCTTGAGGGGAAAGCTGTAACTCTGTGAGATGAATTAACAGAACACAAATCAGTTTCTCAGAAAGCTCCCCCCAATTTTTCTCTGAGCATATTTTCTTTTTCACCATAGCCCTCTATGGGCTTCCAAATATCACTTTGCAAATTCCGGAGGAACAGGCTTAGCGAAAGGCTTCTTGAGGGCAAAGATGAAACTCTGTGAGATGATTTCACAGAAAACAAAGAAGTTTCTCATAAAGTTTCTTTACCTTTGGTGTCGGAGGATATTTCCTTTGGCCCTATAGCCTTCGAAGGGATCCCATATATCCGTTCTCAGATTCCACAGAAATAAGGCTAGCAAGCAGATGCACGAAATACAGATGTAACTCTGTGAGTGGAAGTCACAGATCACAAAGCTATTTCTCAGAAAGCTTCCTTCCGGTTTTTCTCTGAGGATATTTTCTTTTTCACCGAAGACCTCTATGGGCTTCCAAATATCACATTGCAAATTCCACAAGAATATGCTTAGCGAGCGGCCTCTTGAGGGGAAAGCTGTACCTCTGTGAGATGAATTAACAGAACCCTAAGCAGTTTCTCAGAAAGCTTCTTTCCACTTTTTGTCTGAGCATATTTACTGTTTCACCATAGCCCTCTATGGGCTTCCAAATATCACTTTACAAATTCCGCAGGAACAGGCTTAGCGAAAGGTTTCTTGAAGGGAAAACTGTAAGTCTGTGAGATGAATTAACAGAAAACTAGGCAGTTTCTCAGAAAGCTTCTTTCCAGATTTCATCTGAGGATATTTCCTTTTTCACCGTAGCCCTCTGTGGGCATCGAAATATCACTTTGCAAATTCCACAGAACACGCTTCGCAAAAGGCTTCTTGAGGATAAAGCTGTAACTCTGTGAGATGATTTCACAGAACACAAAGAAGATTCTCAGAAAGTTTCGTCCTCTTTGTTATCGGAGTATATTTCCTTTGGCCCTATAGTGTTCCTGGGGATCCGAAATATCGGTTCTCAGATTCCACAGAAATAAGGCTAGCAAACAAATCCACAAAATACAGATGTAAATCTGAGAGTGGACGTCACGCAGCACAAAGCAGTTTCTCAGAAAGCTTCTTTCCAGATTTCATCTGAGGATATTTCCTTTTTCACCGTAGCCCTCTATGGGCCTCGAAATATCACTTTGCAAATTCCACAAGAATAGGCTTAGCGAAAGACTTCTTGAGGGGAAAGATGTACCTCTGTGAGATGATTTCAGAGAACACAAAGAAGATTCTCAGAAAGTTTCTTTCTCTTTGTTATCGGAGGATATTTCCTTTGACCCTATAGCCTTCAAAGGGATCCGAAAAATCCGTTCTCACATTCCACAGAAATAAGGCTAGCAAACAGATACAAGAAATACAGATGTAACTTTGTGAGTGGAAGTCACGCATCACAAAGCTATATCTCAGTATGCTTCTTTGCAGTTTTTCTCTAAAGACATTTTCTTTTTTTCCATAGCCCTCTTTGGGCTTAAAAATATCACTTGCGTATTCCACAAGAACAAGCTTAGCGAACGGCTTCTTGAGGTTAAAGCTGTAACTCTGTGAGATGAATTAACAGAACACTAAGCACTTTCTCCCACAGCTTCTTTCCAGATTTCGTCTGAGGATAGTTCCTTTTTCACCGTAGCCCTCTAGGGGCATCGAAATATCGCTTTGCAAATTCCACACGAACAATCATAGCGAAAGGCTTTTTGAGTGGAAACCTGTATCTCTGTGAGATTATTTCACAGAACGAAAAGAAGTTTCTCTGAAAGCTTCTTTCTCTTTGTTATCAGAGGATATTTCCTTTGGCCCTATAGACTTCAAAGGGATCTGAAATATCCGATCTCAGATTGCACAGAAATAATACAACAAACAGATCGACGAAATTCAGATGTAACTCTCTGAGTGGAAATCACACATCACAAAGCAGTTTCTCAGAAAGATTCTTTCCAGTTTTTCTCTGAGGATATTTTCTTTCTCACCATAGCCCTCTATGGGCTTCCAAATATCACTTTGCAAATTACACAAGAACAGGTTTAGTGAAAGGCTTCCTGACGGGAAAGCTTTAACTCTGTGAGATGATTTCACAGAACACAAAGAAGTTTCTCAGAAAGCTTCTTTCTCTTTGTTATCGGAGGATATCTCCTTTGAAACTATAGTTTTCAAAGGGATCCCAAATATCCGTTCTCAGATTTCACAGAAATAAGGCTAGCAAACAGATCCACGAAATACAGATGTAACTCTGTGAGTGGACGTCCCACATCACAAAACAATTTCTCAGAAAGCTTCTTTCCAATTTTTCTCTGAGGATATTTTCTTTTTCACCATAGCCCTCTATGGGCTTCCAAATATCACTTTGCAAATTCCAGAAGAACAGGCTTAGCGAACGGCTAATTGAGGGGAAAGCTGAAACTCTCTGAGTTGAATTAACAGAATACTAAGCAGTTTCTCAGAAAGCTTCTTTCCAGATTTCATCTGAGGATATTTCCTTTTTCACCGTAACCCTCTACGGGCATCGTAATATCACTTTGCAAATTCCAGAAGAACAAGCTAAGCGAAAGGCTTCTTGAGGGTAAAGCTGTAACTGTCTGAGATGATTTCAAAGAACACAAAGCAATTTCTGAGACAGTTTCTTTCTCTTTGTTATCATAGGATATTTCCTTTGGCCCCATAATCTTCAACGGGATGCGAAATATCCGTTCTCAGATTCCACAGAAATAAGGTTAGCAAAGAAATCCACGAAATACAGATGTATCTCTGTGAGTGGAAGTCACACAACACAAAGCAGTTTCTCAGAAAGCTTCTTTCCGGTTTTTCTCTGAGGATATTTTCTTTTTCACCATAGCCCTCTAAGGGCTTCCAAATATCACTTTGCAAATTCCACAAGAACAGGCTTAGCGAACGGCTTCTTGAGGGGAAAGCTGTAACTCTGTGAGATGATTTCACAGAACACAAAGAAGTTTCTCACAAAGTTTCTTTCTCTTTGTTATCGGAGGATATTTCCTTTGGCCCTCTAGTCTTCAAAGGGATGGGAAATATCCGTTCTCACTTTCCACAGAAATAAGGCTAGGAAACAGATTCACGAAATACAGATGTAAATCTGTGAGTGGAAGTCACACACAACAAAGCAGTTTCTCTAAAAGCGTCTTTCAAGTTTTTCTCTGAGGACATTTTCTTTTTCACCGTAGCCTTCTATGACCTTCCAAATACGACTTTGCATATTCACCAAGAACATGCTTAGCGAACGGTTTCTTGAGGGGAAAGCTGTAACACTGTAAGATGAATTAACAGAACACTAAGCAGTTTCTCAGAAAGCTACTTTCCAGATTTCATCTGAGGATATTACCTTTTTCACTGTAGCCCTCTATGGGCTTCCAAATATCACTTTGTAAATTCCACAAGAACAGGCATAGCGAAAGGCTTCTTGAGGGGAAAGCTGTAACTCTGTGAGATGATTTCACAGAACACAAAGAAGTTTCTCAGAGAGTTTCTTTCTCTTTGTTATCAGAGGATATTTCCTTTGGACCCGTAGTCTTCAAAGGGATCCGAATTATCCGTTCTCAGATTCCACAGAAATAAGGCTAGCAAACAGATCCATGAAATACACATGTAACCCTGTGAGTGGAAGTCACACATCACAAAGCAATTTCTCAGAAAGCTTCTTTCCAGTTTTTCCCTGAGGATATTTTCTTTTTCATCATACCCCTCTATGGGCTTCCAAATATCACTTTGCAAATTCCACAAGCAGAAGCTTAGCGATTGGCTTCTTGAGGGGAAAGCTGTAACTCTGTGAGATGAATTATCACAACACTGAGGAGTTTCTCCGAAAGCTTCTTTCCAGATTTCATCTGAGGATACTTCCTTTTCCACCGTAGCCCTCTATGGACATCGAAATATCGCTTTGCAAACTCCACGGGAACAGTCTTAGCGAAAGGCTTCTTGAGGGGAAAGCTGTAACACTGTGAGATAATTTCACCGAACACAAAGAAGTTTCTCAGAAAGCTTCTTTCTCTTTGTTATCGGAGAATATTTCCTTTGGCCCAATAGACTTCAAAGGGATCTGAAATATCCATTCTCAGATTCCACAAAAATTATGCAACAAACAGATCCACGAAATTCACGTGTAACTCTGTGAGTGGAAGTCACACATCACAAAGCAGTTTCTCAGAAAGCTTCTTTCCAGTTTTTATCTGAGGATATTTTCTTTTTCACCATAGCCCTCTATGGGCTTCCAAATATCACTTTGCAAATTCCACAAGAACAGGCTTAGAGAACGACTTCTTCATGGGAAAGCTGTAACTCGGTGAGATAAATTATCAGAACACTAAGCAGTTTCTAGAAAACTTCTTTCCAGATATCATCTGAGTATATTTCCTTTTTCACTGTAGCCCTCTATGGGCTTCGAAATATCACCATATAAATTACACAAAAACAGGCTTAGCGAAAGGCTTCTTGAGGAGAAAGCTGTAACTCTGTGAGTTGATTTCACAGAACACAAAGAAGTTTCTCAGAGAGTCTCTTTCTCTTTGTTATCGGAGGATATTTCCTTTGGAACCGTAGTCTTCAAAGAGATCCGAAATATACGTTCTCAGATTCCACAGAAATAAGGCTAGCAAAGAGAAACACGAAATACAGATGTAACTCTGTGAGTGGAAGTGACACATCACAAAGTTATTTCTCAGAAAGCTTCTTTCCAGTTTTTCTCTTAGGATATTTTCTATTTCACCATAGCCCTCTATGGGCTTCCAAATATCACTTTGCAAATTCCACGAGAACATGCTTAGCGAACGGCTTCTTGAGGAGAAAGCTGTAACTCTGTGAGATGAATTAAAAGAACACTAAGCAGTTTCTCTGAAAGCTTCTTTCCAGATTTCATCTGAGGATACTTCCTTTTTCACCGTAGCCCTCTAAGGGCATCGAAATATCGCTTTGCAAATTACAAAAGTGCAGTCTTAGCGAAAGGCTTCTTGAGGGGAAAGCTGTAATTCTGTGAGATGATTTCACAGAACACAAAGAAGTTTCTCAGAAAGCTTCTTTCTCTTTGTTAAGGGATGATATTTCCTTTGGCCCTACGGTCTTCCAAGGTATCCGAAATATCCGTTCTCAGATTCCACAGAAATAAGGCTAGCAAAGACATCCACGAAATACTGATGTAACTCTCTGAGTGGAAGACACGCATCACTAAGCAGTTTCTCAGAAAGTTTCTTTCCAGTTTTTCTCAGAGGATATTTTCTTTTTCACCATAGCCCTCTATGGCCTTCCAAATATCACTTGGCAAATTCCACAAGAACAAACGTAGCAAACGGCTTCTTGAGGGGAAAGCTGTATCCCTGTGGGATGAATTAACAGAACACTAAACATTTTTTCCCAAACCTTCTTTCAAGATGTCATCTGAGGATATTTCCTTTTTCACCGTAGATCTCTATGGGCATCGAAATAACACTTTGCATTTTCCACAAGAACAGGCTTAGGGAAAGGCTTCTTGAGGGCAAAGCTGTAACTCTGTGAGATGATTTCACAGAACACAAAGGAGTTTCTCAGAAAGCTTCTTTCTCTTTGTTATCGGAGGATATTTTTTGGCCCTATAGTCTTCAAAGGGATCCGAAATATCCGTTCTCAGATTCCACAGAAATAAGGCTAGCAAAGAGATCCGCGAAATACAGATGTAACTCTGTGACTGGAAGTGGCAAATCACAAAGCAGATTCCCAGACAGCTTCTTTCCAGTTTTTCTCTGAGGATAATATCTTTTTCAACATAGTCTCAACTGGCTTCCAAATATCACTTTGCAAATTCCACAAGAACAGGCTTAGCGAATGGCTTCTTGAGGGGAAAGCTGTAACTCTGTGAGATGAATTAACAGAGCACTAAGCAGTTTCTTCGAAAGCTTCTTTCCAGTTTTTCTCTGAGGATATTTTCTTTTTCACCATAGCCCTCTACGGGCTTCCAAATATCACTTTGCAAATTCGACAAGAACAGGCTTAGCGAGCGGCTTCTTGAGGAGAAAGCTGTAACTCTGTGAGAAGAATTAACAGAACACTAAGCAGTTTCTCTGAAAGCTTCTTTCCAGATTTCATCTGAGGATATTTCCTTTTTCACCATAGCCCTCTATGGGCTTGTAAATATCACTTTGCAAATTCCACAGGAAGTGTCTTAGCGAAAGGCTTCTTGAGGGAATAGCTGTAACTCTGTGAGATGATTTCACAGAACACAAAGAAGTTTCTCAGAAAGCTTCTTTCTCTTTGGTATCGGAGGATATTTCCTTTCGCCCTATAATCTTCAAAGGGATCCCAAATATCCGTTTTCAGATTCCACAGAAATAATGCTAGCAAAGAGATCCACGAAATACAGACGTAATTCTGTGAGTGGAAGTCACACAGCACAAAGCAGTTTCTCAAAAAGCTTCTTTCCAGTTTTTCTCTGAGGATATTTTCTTTTCACTGTAGCCCTCTATGGAGTTCCAAATATCACTTTGCGAATTCCTCAAGAACAGGCTTAACGAGCGGCCTCTTGAGGGTAAAGCTGTAACTCTGTGAGATGAATTAAGAGAACACTAAGCAGTTTCTCAGAAAGCTTCTTTCTAGATTTCATCGGAGTATATTTCCTTTTTCACCATAGCCCTCTATGGACTTCCAAATATCACTTTTGAAATTCCACATGAACTGTGTTAGCGAAAGGCTTCTTGAGGGGAAAACAGTAACTCTGTGATATGATTTCACAGAACACAAAGAAGTTTCGGAGAAAGCTTTTCTCTCTTTGTTATCGGAGGATATTTCCTTCATCCCTATAGTCTTCAAAGGGATCCGAAATATCTGTTCTCAGATTCCACAGAAATAAGGCTAGCAAAGAGAACCACGAAATACAGATGTAACTCTGTGAGTGGAAGTCGCACATCACAAAGCAGTTTCTCAGAAATCTTCTTTCCAGTTTTTCTCTGAGGATATTTTCTTTTTCACCATAGCCCTCTATGGGCTTCCAAATATGACTTTGCGAATTCCACAAGAACAGGCTTAGCGAGCGGCTTCTTGAGGGGAAAGCTGTAACTCTGGGAGATGTATTATCACAACACTAAGCAATTTCTCAGAAAGCTTCTTTCCATATTTCATCTGAGGATATTTCCTTTTTCACCATAGCCCTCTATGGGCTTTCAAACATCACTTTGCAAATTCCACAAGAAGAGGCTTAGTGAGCGGCTTCTGGAGGGGAAAGCTGTATCACTGTGAGATGAATTAACAGAACACTAAGCAGTTTCTCAGCAATCTTCTTTCCAGATTTCATTTGAGGATATTTCTTTTTTCACCACAGCCCTGTATGGGCTTCCAAATATCACTTTGCAAATTCCACAAGAACTGTATTAGCGAAAGGCTTCTTGAGGGGAAAGCTGTACCTCTGTGAGATGATTTCACAGAACACAAAGAAGTTTCTCAGAAACCGTCTTTCTCTTTGTTATCGGAGGATATTTCCTTTGGTAGTATAGTCTTCAAAGGGATCCGAAATATCTGTTCTCAGATTCCACAGAAATTAGGCTAGCAAAGAAATCCAGGAAATACAGATGTAACTCTGTGAGTGTAAGTCACACATCACAAAGCAGTTTCTCAGAAATCTTCTTTCCAGTTTTTCTCTGAGGATATTTTCTTTTTCACCATAGCCCTCTATGGGATTCCAAATATAACTTTGCGAATTCCACAAGAACAGGCTTAGCGAGCGGCTTCTTGACGGGAAAGGTGTAACTCTGTGAGAGAAATTAACAGAAAACTAAGGAGTTTCTCAGCAAGCTTCTTTCCACATTTCATCTCAGGATATTTCCTTTTTCAATATATCCCTCTATGGGCTTCCAAATATCACCTTGCAAATTCCATAAGAACTGTCTTAACGAAAGGCGTCTTGAGGGTAAACCTGTAACTCTGTGAGATGATTTCACAGAACACAAAGAAGTTTCTCAGAAAGCTTCTTTCTCTTTGTTTACGGAGGATATTTCGTTTGGCCCTATAGTCCTTAAAGGGATTCGAAATATCTTTTCTCAGATTCCACAGAAATAAGGCTAGCAAAGAGATCCACAAAATACAAATGTAACTCTGTGAGTGGATGTCACACATCAGAAATCACTTTCTCAGAAAGCTTCTTTCCAATTTTACTCTGAGGATATTTTCTTTTTCACCATAGCTCTCTATGGGCTTCTAAATATCACTATGCGAATTCCACAAGAACAGGCTTAGCGAGCGGCCTCTTGAGGGGAAAGTTGTAACTATGTGAGATGAATTCACAGAACACTAAGCAGTTTCTCAACAAGCTTCAGTCCAGATTTCATCTGAATATTTCCTTTTTCACCATTGCCCTCTATGGGCTTCCAAATATCACTTCGCGTATTCCACAAGAATTGTCTTAGCGAAAGGCTTCTTGAGGGGAAACCTGTAACTCTGTGAGATGATTTCACAGAACACAAAGAAGTTTCTCAGAAAGCTTCTTTCTCTTTGTTTACGGAGGATATTTCCTTTGGCCCTATAGTCTTCAAAGGGATCCGAAATATCTGTTCTCAGATTCCACAGAAATAAGGCTAGCAAAGAGATCCACGAAATACACATGTAACTCTGTGAGTGGATGTCACACATCACAAATCAATTTCTCAGAAAGTTTCTTTCCAGTTTTACTCTGAGGATATTTTCTTTTTCACCATAGCTCTCTATGGGCTTCTAAATATCACTATGCGAATTCCACAAGAACAGGCTTAGCGAGCGGCCTCTTGAGGGGAAAGCTGTAACTCTGTGAGATGAATTAACAGAACACTAAGCAGTTTCTCAGCAAGCTTCATTCCAGATTTCATCTGAATATTTCCTTTTTCACCATTGCACTCTATGGGCTTCCAAGTATCACTTTGCAAATTCCACAAGAACTGTCTTGGCGAAAGCCTTCTTGAGGGGAAAGCTGTAACTCTGTGAGATGATTTCACAGAACACAAAGAAGTTTCTCAGAAAACTTCTTACTCTTTTTTATCGGAGGATATTTCCTTTGGCCCTATAGTCTTCAAAGGGATCCAAAATATCTGTTCTCAGATTCCACAGAAATAAGGCTAGCAAAGAGATCCACGAAATACAGATGTAACTCTTTGAGTGGAAGTCACACATCACAAAGCAGTTTCTCAAGAAGCTTCTTTCCAGTTTTTCTCTAAGGATATTTTCTTTTTCACCATAGCCCTCTATGGGCTTCCAAATATCACTTTACATATTCCACAAGAACAGGCTTAGCGAGCGGCTTCTTGAGGGGAAAGCTGTAACTCTGTGAGATGAATTAACAAAACACTAAGCAGTTTCTCAGCAAGCTTCTTTCCAGATTTCATTTGAGGATGTTTTCTTTTTCAGCATAGCCCTCTAAGGGCTTCCAAATATGACTTTGCAAATTCCACAAGAACTGTCTTAGCGAAAGCCTTCTTGAGGGGAAAGCTGTAACTCTGTGAGTTGAATTCACCGAACACAAAGAAGTTTCTCAGAAAGCTTCTTTCCCTTTGTTATCGGAGGATATTTCCTTTGGCCCCATAGTCTTCAAAGGGATCCGAAATATCTGTTCTCAGATTCCACAGAAATAAGGCTAGCAAACAGATCCACGAAATACAGATGTAACTCTGTGAGTGGAAGTCACACATCACAAAGCAGTTTCTCAGAAAGTTTCTTTCCAGTTTTTCTCTGAGAATATTTTCTTTATCACCATAGCCCTCTGTGGGCTTCCAAATATCACTTTGCGAATTCCACAAGAAAAGGCTCAGCGAGCGGCTTCTTGAGGGGAAAGCTGTAACTCTGTGAGATGAATTAAACAGAACACTAAGCAGTTTCTCAGAAAGGTTCTTTCCAGATTTTATCTGAGGGTATTTCCTTTTTCACCATCGCCCTCTATGGGCTTCTAAATATCACTTTGCAAATTGCACAAGAACTGTCTTAGCAAAGGCTTCTTGAGGGGGAAGCTGTAACTCTGTGAGATGATTTCACAGAACACAAAGAAGTTTCTTAGAAAGCTTCTTTCTCTTTGTTATCGGAGGATATTTCCCTTGATCTATAGTCTTCTTAGGGATCCGTAATATCTGTTCTCACATTCCACAGAAATAATGCTAGAAAAGACATCCCTGAAATACAGATGTAACTCTGTGAGTGGAAGTCACACATCACAAAGCAATTTCTCAGAAAGCTTCTTTCCTGTTTTTTCTGAGGATTATTTATTTTTCACCATAGCCCTCTAAGGGCTTCCAAATTTCACTTTGCGAATTCCTCAAAAACAGGCTTAGCGAGCGGCCTCTTGAGGGGAAAGCTGTAACTCTGTGAGATGAATTAACAGAACACTAAGCAGTTTCTCCGAAAGCTTCTTTCCAGATTTCATCTGATGATATTTCCTTTTTCACCATAGCCCTCTAAGGGCTTCCAAATATCACTTTGCAAATTCCACAAGAACTGTCTTAGCGAAAAGCTTTTGAGGGGAAATCTGTAACTCTGTGAGATGATTTCACAGAACACAAAGTATTTTCTCAGAAAGCTTCTTTCACTTTGTTAATGGCGGATATTTTTTTTGGCCCTGTAATCTTCAAAGAGATCCGAAATATCTGTTTTCAGATTCCACAGAAATAAGCCTAGTGAAGAGATCCACGAAATGCAGATGTAACTCTGTGAGTGGAAGTCACACATCACAAAGCAGTTTCTCAGAAAGCTTTTTTTCAGTTTTTCTCTGAAGATATTTTCTTTTTCCCCATAGACCTCTAAGGGCTTCCAAATATCACTATGCGAATTCCACAAGAACAGGCTTAGCGAGCAGCCTCTTGAGGGGATAGCTGTAACTCTGTGAGAAGAATTTACAGAACACTAAGCAGTTTCTCAGGAAGCTTCTTTCTAGATTTCATATTAGGATATTTCCTTTTTCACCATTGCCCTCTAAGGGCTTCCAAATATCACTTTGCAAATTCCACAAGAACTGTCTTAGCGAAAGGCTTCTTGAGATGAAAGCTGTAACTCTGTGAGATGATTTCACAGAACACAACGAAGTTTCTCAGAAAGATTCTTTCTCTTTGTTATAAGAGGATATTTCCTTTGGCTCTGTAGTCTTCATAGGGATCTGAAATATCTGTTCTCAGATTCCACAGAAATAATGCTAGAAAAGAGATGCACGAAATACAGATGTAACTCTGTGAGCTGAAGTCACACATCACAAAACAGTTTCTCAGAAATCTTCTTTCCGGTTTTTCTCTGAGGAGATTTCCTTTTTCACCGTAGCCCTCTACGGGCTTCCAAACATCACTTTGCAAACTCCACAAGAACTGTCTTAGCGAAAGGCTTCTTGAGATGAATGCTGTAACTCTGTGCGATGATTTCACAGAACACAACGAAGTTTCTCAGAAAGCTTCTTTCTCTTTGTTATCGGAGGATATTTCCTTTGGCTCTATAGTCTTCTTAGGGATCTGAAATATCTATTCTCCGATTCCACAGAAATAATGCTAGAAAAGAGATCCACGAAATACAGATGTAACTCTGTGAGTGGAAGTCACACATCACAAAACAGTTTCTCAGAAATCGTCTTTCCAGTTTTTCTCTGAGGAGATTTCCTTTTTCACCATAGCCCTCTATGGGCTTCCAAATATCACCTTGAAAATTCCACAAGAACTGTCTTAGCGAAAGGCTGCTTGAGATGAAAGCTGTAACTCTGTGAGATGATTTCACAGAACACAACGAAGTTTCTCAGAAAGCTTCTTTCTCTTTATTATCGGAGGAAATTTCCTTTGGCCCTATAATCTTCAAAGGGATCCGAAATATCTATTCTCAGAATCCACAGAAATAAGGATAGCAAAGAGATCCACGAAATACAGATGTAACTCTGTGAGTGGAAGTCACACATCATAAAGCAGTTTCTCAGAAAGCTTCTTTCCAGTTTTTCTCTGAGGATATTTTCTTTTTCACTATAGCCCTCTATGGGCTTCCAAATTTCACTTTGTGAATTCCTCAAGAACAGGCTTAGCGAGCGGCCTCTTGAGGGGAAATCTGTAACTCTGTGAGATGAATTAAGAGAACACTAAGCAGTTTCTCAGAAAGCTTCTTTACAGATATCATCTGAGGATATTTCCTTTTTCACCGTAGCCCTCTATGGGCTTCCAAATATCACTTTTCAAATTCCACAAGAACCATCTTAGCGAACGGCTTCTTGAGGGGATAGCTGTATCTCTGTGAGACGATTTCACAGAACACTAAGAAGTTTCTCAGAAAGCTTCTTTCTCTTTGTTATCGGAGGATATTTCCTTTGGCCCTATATTCTGCAAAGGGATCCGAAATATCTGTTCCACATTCCACAAAAATAAGGCTAGCAAAGAGATCCAAGAAATACAGATGTAACTAGGGAGTGGAAGTCACACATCACAAAGCAGTTTCCAGAAACCATCTTTCCAGTTTTTCTCTGAGGGTATTTTCTTGTTCAACATAGCCCTCTATGGGCTTCCAAATATCACTTTACGAATTCCACAAGAACAGGCATAGCGAGCGGCCTCTTGAGGGGGAAGCTGTAACTCTGTGAGATGAATTAACAGAACACTAAGCAGTTTCTCAGAAAGCTTCTTTCCAGATTTCATCTCAGGATATTTCCTTTTTCACCATAGCCCTCTATGGGCTTCCAAATTTCACTTTGCAAATTCCACAAGAACAGGCTTAGCGAAAGGCTTCTTGAGGGGTAAGCTGTAATTCTGTGACATGATTTCACAGAACACAAAGAAGTTTTTCACAAAACTTCTTTCTCTTTGTTATCGGAGGATATTTCCTTTGGCCCTAATGTCTTCAAAGGGATCCGAAATATCCGTTCTCAGATTCCGCAGAAATAAGGCTAGCAAACAGATCCAGGATGTACACATGTAACTCTGTGAGTGGAAATCACACATCACAAAGCAGTTTCTCAGAAAGCTTCTATCCAGTTTCTCTCTGAGGATATTTTCTTTTTCACCGTAGCCCTCCTTGGGCTTCCAAATATCACTTTGCAAATACCACAAAACAGGCTTAGCGAACAGCTTCTTGAGGGAAAGCTGTAACTCTGTGAAATGAATTAATAGAGCACTATGCAGTTTTTTCAGAAAGCTTCTTTCCAGATTTCATCTGAGGATATTTCCTTTTTCACCGTAGCCCTCTATGGGCATCAAAATATCACTTTGCAAATTCCACAAAAACAGGCTTAGGGAAAAGCTTCTTGAGGTCAAAGCTGTAACTCTCTGAGATGATTTTCAGAACGCAAAGAAGATTCTCAGAAAGCTTCTTTCTCTTTGTTATCGGAGGATATTTCCTTTGGCCCTATCGTCTTCAAAGGGATCCAAAATATTCGTTGAAAGATTCCACAGAAATTAGACTAGCAAAGAGATCCACGAAATACAGCTGTAACTCTGGGACTGGAAATCACACATCACAAAGCAGTTATTCAGAAAGCTTCTTTCCAGTATTTCTCTGAGGATATTTTCTTTTTCACCATAGCCCTCTATGGGCTTCCAACTATCACTTTGCAAATTCCACGAGAAGAGGCTTAGCGAACGGCTTCTTGAGGGGAAAGCTGTAACACTGTGAGAGGATTTCACAGAACACTAAGCAGTTTCTCAGAAAGCTTCTTTCCAGATTTCCTCTGAGAATATTTCCTTTTTCACCGTAGCCCTCTACGAGCATGGAAATATCACTTTGCAAATTCCACAAGAGCAGGCTTAGCGAAAGTCTTCTTGAGAGGAACGCAGTAATTCTACGAGATGATTTCACAGAACACAAAGAAGTTTCTCAGAAGGCTTCTTCCTCTTTGTTATCGGAGGATATTTCCTTTGGCCCTAAGGTCTTCAAAGGGATCCGAAATATCCGTTCTCAGATTCCACAGAAATAATGCTAGCAAAGAGATGCACGAAATACAGATGTAACTCTGTGAGTGGAAGTCACACATCCCAAAGCAGTTTCTCAGAAAGCTTCTTTCCAGTTTTTCTCAGACGATATTTTCTTTTTCACCATAGCCCTCTAAGGGCTTCAAAATATCACTTAGCAAATTCCACAAGAACAGGCTTAGCGAACGGCTTCTTGAGGGGAAACCTGTAACTCTGTGAGATGAATTAACAGAACACTAAGCAGTTTCTCAGATAGCTTCTTTCCAGATTTCATCTGATGATCTTTCGTTTTTCACGGTAGCACACTGTGGGCATTGTAATATCACTTTGCAAATTCCACAGAAACAGGATTAGCGAAAGTCTTCTTGAGGGGAAAGCTGTAATTCTGTGAGATGATTTCACAGAACACAAAGAAGTTTCTCAGAAAGCTTCTTTCTCTTTGTTATTGGAGGATATTTCATTTGGCCCTATGGTCTTCAAAGGGATCCGAAATATCCGTTCTCAGATTCCACAGGATTAAGGCTAGCAAACAGATCCACGAATTACAGATGTAACTCTGTGAGTGCAAGTCAGATATCTCAAAGTAGTTTCTCAGAAATCTTCTTTCCAGTTTTTTTCTGAGGATATTTTCTTGTTCACCGTAGCCCGTTATGGGATTCCAAATATCACTTTTCGAATTCCACAAGAACAGGCTTAGCGAGCAGCCTCTTGAGGGGAACGCTGTAACACTGTGAGATGAATTAACAAAACACTAAGCAGTTTCTCAGAAAGCTTCTTTCCAGATTTCATTTGAGGATATTTCCTTTTTCACCATAGCCCTCTATGGGCTTCCAAATATCACTTTGCAAATTCCACAAGAACTGTCTTAGCGAAAGGCTTCTTGAGGGGAAAGCTGTAACTCTGTGATATTATTCCACAGAACACAAAGCAGTTTCTCAGAAAACTTCTTTCTCTTTGTTATCGGAGGATATTTCCTTTGGCCCTATAATCTTCAAAGGGATCAGAAATATCTATTCTCAGAAACCACAGAAATAAGGCTAGCAAAGAGATCCAAGAAATACAGATGCAACTCTGTGAGTGGAAGTCACACATCACAAAGCAGTTTCTCAGAAACCTTCTTTCCAGTTTTTCTCTGAGGGTATTTTCTTGTTCAACATAGCCCTCTATGGGCTTCCAAATATCACTCTACGAATTCTTCAAGAACAGGCTTAATGAGCGGCCTCTTGAGGGGGAAGCTGTAACTCTGTGAGATGAATTAACAGAACACTAAGCAGTTTCTCAGCAAGCTTCTTTCCAGATTTTTGCTCAGGATATTTCCTTTTTCACCAGAGCCCTCTATGGGCTTCGAAATTTCACTTTGCAAATTCCACAAGAACAGGCTTAGCGAAAGGCTTCTTGAGTGGTAAGCTGTAATTCTGTGAGATGATTTCACAGAACACTAAGAAGTTTCTCAGAATGTTTCCTTCCCTTTGTTATCGGAGGATATTTCCTTTGGCCCCTTAGTCAGCAAAGGGGTCCGAAATGTCCGTTCTCAGATTCCACAGAAATAAGGCTAGGAAACAGATACAGGAAATGCAGCTGTAACACTGTGAGTGGAAGTCTCACATCACAAAGCAGTTTCTCAGAAAGCTTCTTTCAGTTTTTCTCAGAGGATATTTTCTTTTTCACCATAGCCCTCTATGGGCTTCCAAATGTCACTTTGCAAATTCCACAAGAACTGTCTTAGCGAAAGGCTTCTTGAGGGGAAAGCTGTAACTCTATGAGATGATTTCACAGAACACAAAGAAGTTTTTCAGAAAGCTTCTTTCTCTTTGTTATCGGAGGATATTTCCTTTGGCCCTAATGTCTTCAAAGGGATCCGAAATATCCGTTCTCAGATTCCACAGAAATAAGGCTAGCAAACAGATCCACGAAATACAGATGTAATTCTGTGAGTGCAATTCAGATATCCCAAAGTAGTTTCTCAGAAATCTTCTTTCCAGTTTTTTTCTGAGTATATTTTCTTTTTCACCATATCCCTCTGTGGGCTTCCAAATATCACTTTGCAAATTCCACAAAAACAGGCATAGCGAACGGCTTCTTGAGGAGAAAGCTGTAACTCTGTGAGATGAATTAACAAAACACTAAGCAGCTTCTCAGAAAGCTTCTTCAGAGATTTCATCTGAGGATATTTCCCTTTTTCAACATAGCCTTCTATGGGAATCGAAATATCACTTTGCAAATTCCACAAGAACAGGCTTAGCGAATGGCTTCATGAGGGGAAAGCTGTAACTCTGTGAGATGATTTCACAGAACACAAAGAAATTTCTCAGAAAGCTTCTTTATCTTTGTTATCCAAGGATAATTCCTTTGGTCCCAGAGTCCTCAAAGCGATCGGAAATATCCGTTCTCAGATTCCATAGAAATAAGTCTAGTAATCAGATCCAAGAAATACAGGTGAAATTCTGTGAGTGGAAGTCACACATCACAAAGCAGTTTCTCAGTAAGTTTCTGTCCAGTTTTTCTCTGAGGATACTTTCCTTTTCACCATTGCCCTCTATGGGCTTCCACTTATCACTTTGCAAATTCTACAAGAACAGGCTTAGCGAACGTCCTTCTTGAGGGGAAAGCTGTTACTCTGTGAGACGAATTCACAGAACAGTAAGCAGTTTCTCAGAAAGTTTCTGCCCAGATTTCTTCTGAGGATATTTCCTTTTTCACCCTAGCCCTCTATGGGCATCGAAATATCACTTTGCATATTCCAAGAGAACAGGCTTAGCGAAAGGCTTTTTGAGTGGAAAGCTGTAAACTTTGAGATGATTTCACAGAACACAAAGAAGTTTCTGAGAAAGCTTCTTTCTCTTTGTTACGGAGGATATTTCCTTTGGCCCTCTAGTCTTCAAAGGGATCCGAAATATCTGTTCTCAGATTCCACAGAAATAAGGCTAGCAAAGAGATCCACGAAATGCACAAGTAACTCTGTGAGATGAATTAACAGAACACTAAGCAGTTTCTCAGAAAGCTTCTATCCAGTTTTTCTCTGAGGATATTTCGTTTTTCTCCATAGCCCTCTATGGGCTTCCAAATATCACTTTGCAAATTCCACAAGAACTGTCTTCGCGAAAGGCTTCTTGAGGGGAAATCTGTAACTCTGTGAGATGATTTCACAGAACACAAAGAAGTTTCCCACAAAACTTCTTTCTCTTTGTTATCGGAGGATATTTCCTTTGGCCCTATAGACTTCAAAGTGATCCGAAATATCTGTTTTCAGATTCCACAGAAATAAGCCTAGGAAAGAGATCCACGAAATACAGATGTAAATCTGTGAGTGGAAGTCACACATCACAAAGCAGTTTCTCAGAAACCTTCTTTCCAGTTTTTCTCTGAGGGTATTTTCTTTTTCACCGTAGCCCTCTATGGGCTTCGAAATATCACTTTGCGAATTCCTCAAGAACAGGCTTAGCGAGCGGCTTCTTGAGGGGAAAGCTGTAACTCTGTGAGATGAATTATCAGAACACAAAGCAGTTTCTCAGCAAGCTTCTTTCCCGATTTCATTTGAGGATATTCCTTTTTCACCATAGCCCTCTGTGGGCTTCCATATATCACTCGGCCAATTCCAAAAGAACTGTCTTAGCGAAAGGCTTCTTGAGGGGAAAGCTGTAACTCTGTGAGATGATTCCACAGAACACAAAGAAGTTTCTCAGAAAGCTTCTTTCTCTTTGTTATCGGAGGATATTTCCTTTGGCCCTATAGTCTTCAAAGGGATCCGAAATATCTGTTCTCAGATTCCACAGAAATAAGGCTAGCAAAGAGATCCACGAAATACAGATGTAACTCTGTGAGATGAATTAACGGAACACTAAGCAGTTTCTCAGAATGCTTCTTTCCAGATTTCATCTGATAATATCTCCTTTTTGATCATAGCCCTCTATGGGCTTCCAAATATCACCTGGCAAGTTCTCCAAGAACTGTCTTAGCGAAAGGCTTCTTGATGGGAAAGCTGTAAATCTGTGAGATGATTTCACAGTACACAGAGAAGTTTCTCAGAAAGCTTCTTTCTCTTTGTTATCGGAGGATATTTCCTTTGGCCCTATAGTCTTCAAAGGGATTCGAAATATCTGTTCTCCGATTCCACAGAAATAAGGCTAGCAAAGAGATCCACGAAATACAGATGTAACTCGGAGAGTGGAAGTCACACATCACAAAACAGTTTCTCAGAAAGTTTTTTTCCTGTTTTTCTCGGAGGATATTTTCTTTCTCACCATAACCCTCTATGGGCTTCCAAATATCACTTTGCGAATTGCTGAAGAACAAGCTTAGCGAGCTGCTTCTGGAGGGCAAAGCTGTATCTCTGTGAGATAAATTAACAGAACACTAAGCAGTTTCTCCGAAAGCTTCCTTCCAGATTTCATCTGAGGATATCTCCTTTTTCATCATAGCCCTCTATGGGCTTCCAAATATCACTTTGCAAATTCCACAAGAACTGTCTCAGCGAGAGGCTTCTTGAGGAGAAAGCTGTAACTCTGTGAGCTGAATTCACAGAACACCAAGAAATTTCTCAGAAAGCTTCTTTCTCTTTGTTATCGGAGGATGTTTCCTTTGACCCTATAGTCTTCAAAGGGAATCGAAATATGTCCTCTCACATTCCACAGAAATAAGGCTTGCAAAGAGATCCATGAACTACAGATGTAACTCTGTGAGTGTAAGTCACACATCACAATCTTTCCACTTTTTCTCTGAGGAAATTTTCTTTCTCACCATAGCCCTTTATGGGCTTCCAAATATCACTTTGCGAATTCCACAAGAACAGGCTTAGCGAGCTGCTTCTTGAGGGAAAAGCTGTAACTCTGTGAGATGAATTCACAGAAAACTAAGCAGTTTCTCAGAAAGCTTCTTTCCAGATTTCATCTGAGGATATCTCCTTTTTCACCATAGCCCTCTATGGGATTCCAAATATCACTTTGCAATTTCCACAAGAACTGTCTTAGCGAAAGGCTTCTTGAGAGGTAAGCTGTATCTCTGTGATATGATTTCACAGAACACAAAGAAGTTTCTCAGAAAGCTTCTTTCTCGTTGTTATCGGAGGATATTTCCTTTCGCCCAATAGTCTTCAAAGGGATCCGAAATACCTGTTCTCCGATTCCACAGAAATAAGGCTAGCAAAGAGATCCACGAAATACAGATGTAACTCTGTGAGTGGAAGTCACACATCACAAAGCAGTTTCTCAGAAAGCTTCTTTCCAGTTTTTCTCTGAGGATATTTTCTATTTCACCATAGCCCTCTATGGGCTTCCAAATATCACTTTGCGAATTCCACAAGAACAGGCTTAGCGAGCGCCCTTTTGAGGGGAAACCTGTAACTCTGTGACATGTATTAACAGATCACTAAGCAGTATCTCAGAAAGCTTCTTTCCAGACTTCATCTGAGGATATTTCTTTTTTCACCATAGCCCTGTATGGGCTTCCAAATATCTCTTTTCAAATTCCACAAGAACAGGCTTAGCGAGCGGCTTCTTGAGTGGAAAGCTGTAACTCTGTGAGTTGAATTAACAGAACACCAAGCAGTTTCTCAGACAGCTTCTTTCCAGATTTCATCTGAGAATATCTCCTTTTTCACCATAGCCCTCTATGGACTTCCAAATATCACCGGGCAAATTCCGCAAGAACTGTCTTAGCGAAAGGCCTCTTGAGGGGAAAGCTGTAACTCTGTGAGATGATTTCTCAGAACACAAAGAAGTTTCTCAGAAAGATTCTTTCTCTTTGTTATCGGAGGATATTTCCTATGGCCCTATAGTTTTCAAAGGGATCCGAAATATCTGTTCTCAGATTCCACAGAAATAAGGCTAGCATAGAGATAAACGAAATACAGAAGTAACTCTGTGAGTGGAAGTCACACATCACAAAGCAGTTTCTCAGAAAACGTCTTTCCAGTTTTCCTCTGATGATGTTTTCTTTCTCACCATAGCCCTCTGAGGGCTTCCAAATATCACTTTCGAATTCCACAAGAATAGGCTTAGCGAGCGGCTTCTTGAGGGGAAAGCTGTAACACTGTGAGATGAATTAACAGAACACTAAGAAGTTTCTCAGAAAGCTTTTTTCCAGATTTCATTTTAGTATATTTCCTTTTTCACCACAGCCCTCTAAGTGCTTCCAAATATCACTTTGCAAATTCCACAAGAACTGTCTTAGCGAAAGGCTTCTTGAGGGGAAAGCTGTATCTCTGTGAGATGGTTTCACAGAACACAAAGAAGTTTCTCAGAAAGCTTCTTTCTCTTTGTTATCGGAGGATATTTCCTTTGGCCCTATAGTCTTCAAAGGGATCCGAAATATCTGTTCTCAGATTCCACAGAAATGAGGCTAACAAAGAGATCCAGGAAATACAGATGTAACTCTGTGAGTGGAAGTCACACATCACAAAGCAGTTTCTCAGAAACTTCTTTCCAGTTTTTCTCTGAGGATTTTTTCTTTCTCACCGTAGCCCTCTATGGGCTTCCAAATATCACTTTGCGAATTCCACAAGAACAGGCTTAGCGAGCTGCTACTTGAGGGGAAAGCTGTAACTCTGTGAGGTGAATTAACAGAACACTAAGAAGATTCTCAGAAAGCTTCTTTCCAGATTTCATCTAAGGATATCTCCTTTTTCACCATAGCCCTGTATGAGCTTCCAAATATCACTTTGCAAATTACAGAAGAACTATCTTAGCGAACGGTTTCTTGAGCGGAAAGCTGTAACTCTGTGAGATGATTTCACAGAACACAAAGAAGTTACTCCGAATGCTTCTTTCTCTTTGTTACCGGAGGATATTTCCTTGGCCCTATAGTCTTCAAAGGGATCCGAAATATCTGTTCTCAGATTCCACAGAAATAAGGCTAGCAAAGGGATCCACGAAATACAGATCTATCTCTGTGAGTGGAAGTCACACATCACAGAGCACTTTCTCAGAAATTTCTTTCAAGTTTTTCTCTGAGGATATTTTCTTTCTCCCCGTAGCACTCTATGGGCTTCCAAATATCACTTTACGAATTCCACAAGAACAGACTTAGCAAGCAGCTTCTTGAGAGGAAAGCTGTAACTCTGTGAGATGAATTAACAGAACACTAAGCAGTTTCTCAGAAAGCTTCTTTCCAGATTTCATCTGAGGATATCTTCTTTTTCACCATAGCCCTCCGTGGGCTTCGAAATTTCACTTTGCAAATTCCACAAGAACTGTCTTAGCGAAAGGCTTCTTGAGGGGAAAGCTGTAACTTTGTGAGATGATTTCACAGAACGCAAAGAATTTTCTCAGAAAGCTTCTTTGTCTTTGTTATCGGAGGATATTTCCTTTGGCCCTATACTCTTCAAAGGGATCTGAAATATCTGTTCTCAGATTCCACAGAAATAAGGCTAGCAAAGAGATCGACGAAATACAGATGTAACTCTCTGAGTGGAAGTCACACATCACAAAGCAGTTTCTCAGAAAGCTTCTTTCCGGTTTTTCTCTGAGGAAATTTTCTTTCTCACCATAGCCCTCTACTGGCTTCCAATATCACTTTGGGAATTCCACAAGAACAGGCTTAGCAAGCAGCTTCTTGAGGCGAAAGCAGTACCTCTGTGAGATGAATTCACAGAACACTAAGCAGTTTCTCAGAAAGCTTTTCTCCAGATTTCATCTGAGGGTATTTCCTTTTTCATGGTAGCCCTCCCTGGGCTTCCAATATCACTTTGCAAATTCCACAAGAACTGTCTTAGTGAAAGGCTTCTTGAAGGGAAAGCTGTAACTCTGTGAGATGAATTAACAGAACACTAAGCAGTTTCTCAGAAAGCTTTTTTCCGTATTTCACCTGAGGATATTTCGTTTTTCACCATAGCCCTCTATGGGCTTCGAAATATCACTTTGCAAATTACAGAAAAACTGCCCTAGCGATAGGCTTCTTGAAGGAAAAGCTGTACTCTGTATGATGATTTCACAGAACAGAAAGAAGTTTCTCAGGAAGCTTCTTTTTCTTTGCTATCAGAGGATATTTCCTTTGGCCCTATAGTCTTCAAAGGGATCCGAAATATCTGTTCTCCGATTCCACAGAAATAAGCCTAGCAAAGAGATCCACGAAATACAGATGTAACTCTGTGAGTGGAAGTCACAGATCACAAAGCTGTTTCTCAGATAGCTTCTTCCCAGTTTTTCTCTGAGGATATTTTCTTTATCACCATAGAACTCTATGGGCTTCCAAATATCACTTTGCTAATTCCACAAGAACAGGCTTAGCGAGTGGCTACTTGAGGGGAATGCTGTAACTCTGTGAGATGAATTAACAGATCACTAAGCAGTTTCTCAGAAAGCTTCTTTCCAGATTTCATCAGAGGATATTTCCTTTTACACCGTAGCCCTCCATGGGCTTATAAATATCACTTTGCAAATTCCACAAGAACTGTCGTAGCGAAATGCTTCTTGAGGAGGAAAGCTGTAACTCTGTGAGATGATTTCAGAGAACACAAAGAAGTTTCTCAGAAAGCTTCTTTCCAGTTTTTCTCTGAGGCTATTTTCTTTCTCACCATAGGCCTCCATGGGCTTCCAAATATCACTTTGCGAATTCCACAAGAACAGGCTTAGCGAGCAGCTTCTTGAGGGGAAAGCTGTAACTCTGTGAGATGAATTAACAGAACACGAAGCAGTTTCTCAGAATGCTTCTTTCCAGATTTCATCTGAGAATATTTCCTTTTTCACCATAGCACTCTATGGGCTTCCAAATATCTCTATCCAAATTCCACAAGAACTGTCTCAGCGAAAGTCTTCTTGAGGGGAAAGCTGTAACTTTGCGAGATGATTTCTCAGAACACAAAGAAGTTTCTCAGAAAGTTTCTTTCTCTTTGTTATCGGAGGATATTTCCTTTGGCCCTACAGTCTTCAATGGGATCCGAGTTATCTGTTCTCAGAATCCACAGAAATAAGGCTGGCAAAGAGATCCACGAAATACAGATGTAACTCTGTGAGTCGAAGTCACACATCACAAAGCAGTTTCTCAGAAAGCTTCTTTCCAGTTTTTCCCTGAGGATATTTTCTTTTTCACCATTGCCCTCTAAGGGATTCCAAATATCAGTTTGCGAATTCCACAAGAACAGGCTTAGCGAGCGGCATCTTGAGGGGAAAGCTGTAACTGTTTGAGATGATTTCTAAAAACACGAAGAAGTTTCTCAGAAAGCTTCTTTCTCTTTGTTATCGAAGGATATTTCCTTTGGCACTATAGTCTTCAAAGGTATCCGAAATATCTGTTCTCAGATTCCACCGAAATAAGGCTAGCAAAGAGATCCAGGAAACACAGATGTAACTCTGTGAATGGAAGTCACGCATCACAAACCAGTTTCCCAAAAAGCTTCTTTCCTGTTTTTCTCTGAGGATATTTTCTTTTTTCACCACAGCCCTCTAAGGGCTTCCAAATATCACTTTGCGAATTCCACAAGAACAGGCTTACCGAGCAGCCTCCTGAGGGGAAAGCTGTAACTCTGTGAGATGAATTAACAGAACACTAAGCAGTTTCTCAGAAAGCCTCTTTCCAGATTTCATCTGACTATTTCCTTTTTCACCATAGCCTGCTATGGGCTTCCAAATATGACCTTACAAATTCCACAAGAACTGTCTTAGCGAAAGGCTTCTTTAGGGGAAAGCTGTAACTCTGTGAGATGATTTCACAGAACACAAAGAAGTTTCTCAGAAAGCTTCTTTCTCTTTGATATCGGAGTATATTTCTTTGGCCCTACAGTCTTCAAAGGGATCAGAAATATCTGTTATCAGATTCCACAGAAGTAAGGCTAGCAAAGAGATCCACGAAATACAGATGTAACATTGTGAGTGGAAGTCACACATCACAAGCCAGTTTCTCAGAAAGCTTCTTTCCAGTTTTTCTCTGAGGATATTTTCTTTTTCACCATAGCCCTCTATGGGCTTCCAAATATCACTTTTCGAATTCCACAAGAACAGGCTTACGAGCGGCCTCTTCATGGGAAAGCTGTAACTCTGTGAGATGAATTAACAGAACTCTAAGCAGTTTCTCAGAAAGCTTCTTTCCAGATTTTATCTGAGGATATTTCCTTTTTCACCATAGCCCTCTAGGGGCTTCCAAATATCACTATGCAATATTCCACAAGAACAGGCTTACGAGCGGCCTCTTCATGGGAAAGCTGTAACTCTGTGAGATGAATTAACAGAACCCTAAGCAGTTTCTCAGAAAGCTTCTTTCCAGATTTTATCTGAGGATATTTCCTTTTTCACCATATCCCTCTAGGGGCTTCCAAATAACAATTTGCAAATTACACAAGAACTGTCCTAGCGAAAGGCTTCTTGAGGGGAAAGCTGTAATCCTGTGAGATGATTTCACAGAACACAAAGAAGTTTCTCAGAAAGCTTCTTTCTCTTTGTTATCAGAGGATATTTCCTTTGGCCCTATAGCCTTCAAAGGGATCCGATATATGTGTTCTCAGATTCCACAGAAATAGGGCTGGCAAAGAGATCGATGAAAAACAGATATAACTCTGTTAGTGGAAGTCACACATAACAAAGCATTTTCTCAGATAGCTTCTTTCCAGTTTTTCTCTGAGGATATTTCCTTTTTCTCCAGAGCCCTCTATGGGCTTCCAAATATCACTTTGTGAATTCCACAAGAACAGGCTTAGCGAGCGGCCTCTTGAGGGGAAAGCTGTAACTCTGTGAGATGAATTAACAGAACACTAAGCAGTTTCTTACAACACTTCTTTTTAGATTTCATCTGAGGATATTTCCTTTTACACCATAGACCTCTAGGGGCTTCCAAATATCACTTCGCAAATTCCACAAGAACTGTCGTAGCTAAAGGCTTCTTGAAGGGAAAGCTGTAACTCTGTGAGGTGATTTCACAGAAAACAAAGAAGTTCGTCAGAAAGCTTCTTTTTCTTTGTTATCGTAGGATATTTCCCTTGGCCCTATAGTTTAAAAAGGGATCTGAAATATCTGTTCTCAGGTCCCACAGAAACAAGGGTGGAAAGGAGATCCACGGAATACAGATGTAGCTCTGTGAGTGGAAGTCACACATCACAAAGCAGTTTCTCAGAAAGCTTCTTTCCCGTTTTTCTCTGAGGATATTTTCTTTTTCACCATAGCCCTATGTGGGCTTCCAAATATCACTTTGCGAATTCCACAAGAACAGGCTGAACGCGGCCTCTTTAGGGGAAAGCTGTAACTCTGTGAGATTAATTAAGAACACTAAGCAGTTTCTCAGAGAGTTTCTTTCCAGATTTCATCTGAGGATATTTCCTTTTTCACCGTAGACCTCAAGGGGCTTCCAAATATCACTTTGCAAATTCCACAAGAACTTTCTTAGCGAAAGGCTTCTTGAGGAGAATGCTGTAAAGCTGTGAGATGATTTCACAGAACACAAAGAATTTTCTCAGAAAGCTTCTTTCTCTTTGTTATCGGAGGATGTTTCCTTCGGCCCTATAGTCTTCAAAGGGATCAGAAATATCCGTTCTCAGATTCCACAGAAATAAGGCTAGCAAAGAGATCCACGAAATACGGATGTAAATCTGTGAGTGGAAGTCACACATCACAAAGCAGTTTCTCAGAAGGCTTCTTTCCAGTTTTTCTCTGAGGATATTTTCTTTTTCACCATAGCCCTCTATGGTGATTCCAAATAGCACTTTGCGAATTCCACAAGAACAGGCTAAGCGGGCGGCCTCTTGATGGGAAAGCTATAACTCTATGAGATGAATTAACAGATCACTAAGCAGTTTCTTAGAAAGCTTCTTTCCAGATTTCATCTGAGGATATTTCCTTTCTCACCATAGCCCTCTATGGGCTTCCAAATATCACATTGCAAATTCCACAAGAACAGGCTTAGCGAGCGGCCTCTTGAGGGGAAAGCTGTAAAGGGTTGAGATGAATTAACAGAACACTTAGCAGTGCCTCAGAAAGATTCTTTCCACATTTCATCTGAGGATATTTCCTTTTTCACCATAGCCCTCTATGGGCTTCCAAATATCACTTTGCAAATTCCACAAGAACTGTCTTAGCGAAAGGCTTCTTGAGGGGAAAGCTGTAACCCTGTGAGAAGGTTTCACAGAACACAAAGATGTTTCTCAGAAAGCTTCTTTCTCTTTGTTATCGGAGGATATTTCCTTTGGTCCTATAGTCTTCAAAGGGATCTGAAATATCCATTCTCAGATTACACAGAAAGAAGGCTAGCAAAGAGATCCATGAAATACAGATGTAACTCTGTGAGTGGAATCACACATCACAAAGCAGTTTCTCAGAAAGCTTCTTTCCAGTTTTTCTCTGAGGATATATTCTTTTTCACCATAGCCCTCTTAGGGCTTCCAAATATCACTTTGTGAATACCACAAGAACAGGGTTTGCAAGCGGCCTCTTGAGGGGAAAGCTGTAACTCTGTGAGATGAATTAACAGAACAGTAAGCAGTTCCTCAGAAGGCTTCTTTCCATATTTCATCTGAGGATATTTCCTTTTTCATCATAGACCTCTAGGGGCTTCCAAATATCACTTTTCAAATACCACAAGAACTGTCTTAGCGAAAGGCTTCCTGAGAGGAAGGTTGTAACTCTGTGAGATGATTTCACAGAACACAAAGAAGTTTCTCAGAAAGTTTCTTTCTCTTTGTTATCGGAGGATATTTCCTTTGGCACTATTGTCTTCAAAGGGTTCCGAAATATCTATTCTCAGATTCCACAGAAATATGGCTAGCAAAGATATCCAAGAAACAGATGTAACTCTGTGAGCGGATTTCACACATCACAAAGCAGTTTCTCAGAAAGCTTCTTTCCAGTTTTTCTCTGAGGATAATTTCTTTTTCACCATAGCCCTCTATGGGCTTCCAAATATCACTTTGTGAATTCCACAAGAACGGGCTTAGCGAGCGGCCTCTTGAGGGGAAACTGTAACTCTGTGAGATGAATTAACAGAACACTAAGCAGTTTCTCAGAAAGCTTCTTTCCAGATTTCATCTGAGGATATTTCCTTTTTCACCATAGCCCTCTATGTGCTTCGAAATATCACTTTGCAAATTCCAGAAGAACTTTTTTAGCGAAAGGCTTCTTGAGGGGAAAGCTGTAACCCTGTGTGAAGTTTTCACAGAACACAAAGAAGTTTCTCAGAAAGCTTCTTTCTCTTTGTTATCGGTGGATATTTCCTTTGGCCACATAGTCTTCAAAGGGATCCGAAATATCTGTTCTCAGATTCCACAAAAAAAAGGCTAGCAAAGAGATCCACGAAATACAGATATAACTCTGTGAATGGAAGTCACACATCTCAAAGCCGTTTCTCAGAAAGCTTTTTTCCAGTTTTTCTCTGAGGATATTTTCTTTTTCACCATAGCACTCTAAGGGCTTCCAAATATCACTTTGCGAATTCCACAAGAACAGGTTTAGCGAGCGGCCTCTTGAGAGGAAAGCTGTAATGCGTTGAGATGAATTAGCAGAACACTAAGCAGTTCCTCAGAAAGCTTCTTTCCAGATTTCATCTGAGGTTATTTCCTTTTTCACCATAGCCCTCTATGGGCTTCCAAATATCACTTTGCAAATTCCACAAGAACTGTCTTAGCGAAAGGCTTCTTGAGGGGAATGCTGTAACTCTGTGAGATGATTTCACAGAACACAAAGAAGTTTCTCAGAAAGCTTCTTTCTCTGTGTTATCGGAGGATATTTCCTTTGACCCTATAGATTCAAAGGGATCCGAAATATCCATTGTCAGATTCCACAGAAATAAGTCTAGCAAAGAGATCCACGAAACACAGATGTAACTCTTTAAGTGGAAGTGACACATCACAAAGCAGTTTCTCAGAAAGCTTCTTTCCAGTTTTTCTCTGGGGATATTTTCTTTTTGACCATTGCCCTCTATGGGCTCCCAAATATCACTTTGCGAATTAAACAAGAACAGGCTTAGCGAGCGGCCTCTTGTGGGGAAAGATGTAACTCTTTGAGATGATTTCTCAGAACACAAAGAAGTTTCTTCGAAAGCTTCTTTCTCTTTGTTAAAGGAGGATATTTCCTTTGGCCCCATAGTCTTCAACGGGATCCGAAATATCTGTTCTGAGATTCCACAAAAAAAAGGGTAGCAAAGAGATCCACGAAATACAGATATAACTCTGTGAGTGGAAGTCACACAGCAAAAAGCCGTTTCTCAGAAAGCTTTTTTCCAGTTTTTCTCTGAGGATATTTTCTTTTTCACCATAGCCCTCTAAGGGCTTCCAAATATCACTTTGCGAATTCCACAAGAACAGGCTTCGCAAGCGGCCTATTGAGGGGAAAGCTTTAACACTGTGAGATGAATTAACGGAACACTAAGCAGTTTCTCAGAAAGCTTCTTTCCAGATTTCATCTGAGGATATTTCCTTTTTCAACATAGCCCTCTATGTTCTTCCAAATATCACTTTGTAAATTCCACTAGAACTGTCTTAGCGAAAGGCTTCTTGAGGGGAAATCTGTAACTCTGTGAGATGATTTCTCAGAACACAAAGAAGTTTCTCAGAAAGCTTCTTTCTCTTTGTTATCGGAGGATATTTCCTTTGGCCGTATATTATTCAAGGGGCTCCGAAATATCCGCTCTCAGATTCCACAGAAATGAGGCTGGCAAGGAGATCCACGAAATATAGAAGTACCTCTGTGAGTGGAAGTCACACATCACAAAGCAGTTTCTCAGAAAGCTTCTTTCCAGTTTTTCTCTGAGGATATTTTCTTTTTCACCATAGCCCTATATGGGCTTCCAAATATCACTTTGCGAATTCCACAAGAACAGGCTAAGCGAGCGGCCTCTTGAGGGGAAAGCTGTAACTCTGTGAGATGAATTAACAGAACACTAAGCAGTTTCTCAGAAAGCCTCTTTCCAGATTTCATCTGACTATTTCCTTTTTCACCATAGCCTGCTATGGGCTTCAAATATCACTTTGCAAATTCCACAAGAACTGTCTTAGCGAAAGGCTTCTTGAGGGGAAAGCTGTAACTCTGTGAGATGATTTCACAGAACACAAAGAAGTTTCTCAGAAAGCTTCTTTCTCTTTGTTATTGGAGGATATGTCCTTTGGCCCTATAGTCTTCAAAGGGATCCGAAATATCTGTTCTCAGATTCCACAGAAATAAGGCTAGCAAAGAGATCCAAGAAATACAGATGTAACTCTGTGACTGAATGTCACACATCACAAAGCAGTTTCTCAGAAAGCTTCTTTCCAGTTTTTCTCTGAGGATTTTTTCTTTTTCACCATAGCCCTCTATGGGCTTCCAAATATCACTTTGCGAATTCCACAAGAACAGGCTTATCGAACGGCCTCTTAAGGGGAAATCTGTAACTCTGTGAGACGAATTAACAGAACACTAAGCAGTTTCTCAGAAAGCTTCTTTCCAGATTTCATCTGAGGATATTTCCTTTTTCACCATAGCCCTCTATGGGCTTCTAAATATCACTTTGCAAATTCCACAAGAACTGGCGTAGCGAAAGGCTTCTTGAGGGGAAAGCTGTAACCTTGTGAGAAGATTTCACAGAACACAAACATGTTTCTCAGAAAGCTTCTTTCTCTTTGTTATCGGAGGATATTTCCTTTGGCCCTATAGTCTTCAAAGTGATCCGAAATATCCATTCTCAGATTACACAGAAAGAAGGCTAGCAAAGAGATCCACGAAATACAGATGTAACTCTGTCAGTGGAATCACACATCACAAAGCAGTTTCTCAGAAAGCTTCTTTCCAGTTTTTCTCTGAAGGTATTTTCTTTTTCACCATAGCCCTCTAAGGGCTTCCAAATATCAATTTGCGAATTCCACAAGAAGAGGCTTAGCGAGAGGCCTCTTGAGGGGAAAGCTGTAATGCGTTGAGATGAATTAACAGAACACCAAGCAGTTCCTCAGAAGGCTTCTTTCCAGTTTTTCTCTGAGGATATTTCCTTTTTCACCATAGCCCTCTATGGGCTTCCAAATATCACTTTGCGAATTCCACAGGAACAGGCTTAGCCAGCGGCCTCTTGAGAGGAAAGATGTAACTCTTTGAGATGATTTCTCAGAACACAAAGAAGTTTCTCAGAAAGCTTCTTTCTCTTTGTTATCGGAGGATACTTCCTTTGGCCCTATAGTCTTCAAAGGGATCCAAAATATCCGTTCTCAGATTCCACAGAAATAAGGGTAGCAGAGAGATCCAGGAAATACAGATGTAACTCTGTGAGTGGAAGTCACACATCACAAAGCTGTTTCTCAGAAAGCTTCTTTCCAGTTTTTCTCTGAGGATATTTTCTTTTTCAACATTGCCCTCTATGGGCTTCCAAATATCAATTTGCGAATTCCACAAGAACAGGCTTCGCCAGCGGCCTCTTGAGGGGAAAGCTGTAACTCTGTGAGATGAAATAACAGAACACTAAGCAGTTTCTCAGAAAGCTTCTTTCCAGATTTCATCTGAGGATATTTCCTTTTTCACCGTAGCCCCCTATGGGCTTCCAAATATCACTTTGCAAATTCCACAAGAACTGTCACAGCAAAAGGCTTCTTGAGGGGAATGCTGTAACTCTATGAGATGATTTCTCAGAACACAAAGAATTTTCTCAGAAAGCTTCTTTCTCATTGTTATCGGAGGATATGTCCTTTGTCCCTATAGTCTTCAAAGGGATCCGAAATATCCGTTCTCAGATTCCACAGAAATAAGGCTAGCAAAGAGATCCACGAAATACAGATGTAACTCTGTGAGTGGAAGTCACACATCACAAAGCAGTTTCTCAGAAAGCTTCTTTCCAGTTTTTCTCTGAGGATATTTTCTTTTTCACCACAGCCCTCTATGGGCTTCCAAATATCACTTTGTGAATTCCACAAGAACACGCTTAGCGAGCGGCCTCTTGAGGGGAAAGCTGCAACGCGTTGAGATGAGTTAACAGAACACTAAGCAGTTTCTCAGGAAGCTTCTTTCCAGATTTCATCTGAGGATATTTCCATTTTCACCATAGCCCTCTATGGGCTTCCAAATATCACTTTGGAAATTCCACACGAACTGTCATACTGAAAGGCTTCTTGACGAGAAAGCTGTAATTCTGTGAGATGATTCCTCAGAACACAAGGAAGTTTCTCAGAAAGCTTCTTTCTCTTTGTTATCGGAGGATATTTCCTTTGGCCCTATAGTCTTCAAAGGGATCCGAAATATGCGTTCTCAGATTCCACAGAAATAAGGCTAGCAAAGAGATCCAGAAAATGCAGATGTATCTCTGTGAGTGGAAGTCACACATTACAAAGCAGTTTCTGAGAAAGCTTCTTTCCAGTTTTTCTCTGAGGATATTTTCTTTTTCACCATAGCCCTCTATGGGCTTCCAAATATCACTTTGCAAATTCCACAAGAACAGGCTTAGCGAGCGGCCTCTTGAGAGGAAAGCTGTAACTCTGTGAGACGATTTCAGAGAACACAAAGAAGTTTCTGAGAAAGCTTCTTTGTCTTTGTTATCGGAGGACATTTCCTTTGGCCGTATAGTCTTCAAAGGGATTCGAAATATCCGTTCTCAGATTCCACAGAAATAAGGCAAGCAAAGATATCCACGAAATGCAGATGTAACTCTGTGAGTGGGAGTCACACATCACAAAGCAGTTTCTCAGAAAGCTTATTTCCAGTTTTTCTCTGAGGATATTTTCTTTTTCACCATAGCCCTCTGTGGGCTTTCAAATATCACTTTGCGAATTCCACAGGAACAGGCTTAGCGAGCGGCCACTTGATGGGAAAGCTATAACTCTGTGAGATGAATTAACAGAACACTAAGCAGTTCCTCAGAAAGAATCTTTCCAGATTTCATCTGAGGATATTTCCTTTTTCACCATAGCCCTCTATGGGCTTCCAAATATCACTTTTCAAATTTCACAAGAACTGTCGTAGCGAAAGGCTTCTGAGGGGAAAGCTGTAACTCTGTGAGATGATTTCACAGAAGACAAAGAAGTTTCTGAGAAAGCTTCTTTGTCTTTGTTATCGCAGGATATTTCCTTTGGCTCTATAGTTTACAAAGGGATCCGAAATATCCGTTCTCATATTCCACAGAAATAAGGCGCGCAAAGAGATCCATGAAATACAGATGTAACTCTGTGAGTGGAAGTCACACATCCCAAAGCAGTTTCTCAGAAAGCTTCTTTCCAGTTATTCTCTGAGGATATTTTCTTTTTCACCATAGCCATCTAAGGGCTTCCAAATATCACTTTGCGAATTCCACAAGAACAGGCTTAGCGAGCGGCCTCTTGAGGGGAAAGATGTAACTCTTGGAGATGATTTCTCAGAACACAAAGAAGTTTCTGAGAAAGCTTCTTTCTCTTTGTTATCGGAATATATTTCCTTTGGCCCTATAGTCTTCAAAGGGAACCGAAATATCCGTTCTCAGAATTCACAGAAATAAGGCTAGCAAAGAGATCCACGAAATGCAGATGTAACTCTGTGAGTGGAATTCACACATCACAAAGCAGTTTCTCAGAAAGCTTCTTTCCTGTTTTTCTCTGAGTTTATTTTCTTTTTCCCCATAGCCCCCTATGGGCTTCCAAATATCACTTTGCAAATTCCACAAGAACTGTCTTAGCGAAAGGTTTCTTGAGGGGAAAGCTGTAACCCTGTGAGATGATTTTCAGAACACAAAGAAGTTTCTCAGAAAGCTTCTTTCTCTTTGTTATGTGAGGATATTTCCTTTGGCCCTATAGTCTTCAAAGGGATCCAAAATATCTATTCTCAGTTTCCACAGAAATAAGTCTAGCAAAGAGATCCACGAAATACAGATGTAACTCTATGAGTGGAAGTCACACATCACAAAGCAGTTTCTCAGAAAGCTTCTTTCCAGTTTTTCTCTTAGGATATTTTCTTTTTCACCATAGCCCTCTATGGGCTTCCAAATATCACTTTGCGAATTCCACAAGAACAGGCTTACCGAGCGGCCTCTTGAGGGGAATGCTGTAACTCTGTGAGATGAATTAACAGAACACTAAACAGTTTCTCAGAAAGCTTCTTTCCAGATTTCATCTGAAGATAATGCCTTTTTCACCATAGCCCTCTATGTGTTTCCAAATATCACCTTGCAAATTTCACAAGAACTGTATTAGGGTAAGGCTTCTTGAGGGGAAAGCTGTAACTCTGTGAGATGATTTCACAGGACACACCGAAGTTTCTCAGAAAGCTTCTTTCTCTTTGTTATCGGAGGATATTTCCTTTGGCCCTATAGTCTTCAAAGGGATCCGAAATATCCGATCTCAGATTCCACAGAAAGAAGGCTAGCAAAGAGATCCACGAAATACAGATGTAACTCTCTGAGTGGAAGTCACACAACACAAAGCAGTTTCTCAGAAAACTTCTTTCCAGTTTTTCTCTGAGGATATTTTCTTTTTCAACATCGCCCTCTATGGGCTTCCAAATATCATTTTGCGAATTCCACAAGAACAGGCTTAGCGAGTGGCCTCTTGAGGGGAAAGCTGTAACGCGTTGAGATGAATTAACAGAACACTAAGCAGTTCCTCAGAAAGCTTCTTTCCATATTTCATCTGAGGATATTTCATTTTTCACCATAGCCCTCTATGGGCTTCCAAATATCACTTTGCCAATTCCACAACAATTGTCTTAGCGAAAGGCTTCTTGAGAGGAAAGCTGTAACTCTGTGAGATGATTTCACAGAACACAAAGAAGTTTCTCAGAAAGCTTCTTTGTCTTTGTTATCGGAGGATATTTCCTTTGGCCCTATAATTTACAAAGGGATCCGAAATATCCGTTCTCAGATTCCACAGAAAAAAGGCGAGCAAAGAGATCCACGAAATACAGATGTAACTCTGTGAGTGGAAGTCACACATCACAAAGCAGTTTCTAAGATAGCTTCTTTCCAGTTTTTCCCTGAGTATATTTTCTTTTTCACCATTGCCCTCTATGGGCTTCCAAATATCACTTTGCGAATTCTACAAGAACAGGCTTAGCGAGCGGCCACTTGAGGGGAAAGCTGTAACTCTGTGAGATGAATTAACAGAACACTAAGCAGTTTCTCAGAAAGCTTCTTTCTCCTTGTTATCTGAGGATATTTGCTTTGGCCCTACACTTTTCAAAGGGATCCGAAATATCGGTTCTCATATTCCACAGAAATAAGGCTAGCAAAGAGATCCACGAAATACAGATGAAATTCTGTGAGTGGAAGTCACACATCACAAAGCATTTTTTCAGAAAATTTCTTTCCAGTTTTTCTCGGAGGATGTTTCCTTTTTCACCATAGACCTCTAGGGGCGTCCAAATATCACTTTGAAATTGCACAAGAACTGTCTTATCGAAAGCCTTCCTGAGGGGAAAGCTGTAACTTTCTGAGGTGATTTCACAGAACTAAAAGAAGTTTCTCAGAAAGCTTCTATCCATTTGTTATCAGAGGATATTTACTTTGGCCCTATAGTCTTCAAAGGGATCCGAAATATCTGTTCTCAGATTCCCCAGAAGTAAGGCTAGCAAAGAGATCCACGAAATACAGATGTAACTCTGTGAGTGGAAGTCACACATCACAAAGCAGTTTCTCAGAAAGCTTCTTTCCAGTTTTTCTCTGAGGATATTTTCTTTTTCACCGTAGCCCTCAATGGGCTTCCAAATATCACTTTGCGAATTCCACGAGAACAGGCTTATCGAGCGGCCTCTTAAGGGGAAAGCTGTAACTCTGTGACATGAATTAACAGAACACTAAGCAGTTTCTCAGAAAGCTTCTTTCCAGATTTCATCTGAGGATATTGCCTTTTTCACCATAGCCCTCTATGGGCTTCCAAATATCACCTTGCAAATTCCACAAGAACTGTCTTAGGGAGAGGCTTCTTGAGGGGAAAGCTGTAACTCCGTGAGATGATTTCACAGAACACATAGAAGTTTCTCAGAAAGCTTCTTTCTCTTTGTTATCGGAGGATATTTCCTTTGGCCCTCTAGTCTTCAAAGGGATCCGAAATATCAGTTCTCAGATTCCACAGAAATAAGGCTAGCAAAGAGATCCTCGAAATACAGATGTAACTCTGTGAGTGAAAGTCACACATCACAAAGCTGTTTCTCAGAAAGCTTCTTTCCAGTTTTTCTCTGAGGATATTTTCTTTTTAACCTTAGCCCCCTATGGGCTTCCAAATATCATTTTCCGTATTCCACAAGAAAAGACTTAGCGACCGGCCTCTTGAGGGGAAAGCTGTAACTCTGTGAGATGAATTAACAGAACACTAAGCACTTTCTCAGAAAGCTTCTTTCCAGATTTCATCTGAGGATATTTCCTTTTTCACCGTAGCCCTCTATGGGCTTCCAAATATCACTTTACAAATTCCACAAGTACTGTCTTAGCAAAAGGCTTCTTGAAGGGAAAACTGTAACCCTGTGAGATGATTTCACAGAACTCAAAGAAGTTTCTCAGAAGGCTTCTTTCTCTTTGTTATCGCAGGATATTTCCTTTGGCCCTATAGTCCTCAAAGGGATCCGAAATATCCGTTCTCAGATTCCACAGAAATAAGACTAGCAAAGAGATCCAGGAAATACAGATGTAACTCTGTGAGTGGAAGCCACACATCACAAAGCAGTTTCTCAGAAAACTTCTTTCCAGTTTTTCTCTGAGGATATTTTCTTTTTCACCATAGCCCTCTATGGACTTCCAAATATCACTTTGCGAATCCCACTAGAACAGGATTAGCGAGCGGCCTCTTGAGGGGAAAGCTGTAACTCTGTGAGATGAATTAACAGAACACTAAGCAGTTTCTCAGAAAGCTTCTTTCCAGATTTCATCTGAGGATATTTCCTTTTTCACCATAGTCCTCTAGGGGCTTCCAAATATCACTTTGCAAATTCCACAAGAACTGTCTTAGCGAAAGGCTTCTTGAGGGGAAAGCTGTAACTCTCTGAGGTGATTTCACAGAACTAAAAGAAGTTTCTCAGAAAGCTTCTGTCCATTTGTTATCAGAGGATATTTACTTGGGCCCTATAGTCTTAAAAGGGATCCGAAATATCTGTTCTCAGATTCCCCAGAAGTAAGGGTAGCAAAGAGATCCACGAAATACAGATGTAACTCTGTGAGTGGAAGTCACACATCACAAAGCAGTTTCTCAGAAAGCTTCTTTCCAGTTTTTCCTGAGGATATATTCTTTTTCACCATAGCCCTCTATGGGCTTCCAAATATCACTTTGCGAATTCCACAAGAACAGGCTTAGCGAGCAGCCTCTTCAGGGGAAAGCTGTAACTCTGTGATTTGAATTAACAGAACACTAAGCAGGTTCTCAGAAAGCTTCTTTCCAGATTTCATCTGAGGATATTGCCTTTTTCACCGTAGCCCTCTATGGGCTTCCAAATATCACCTTGCAAATTCCACAAGAACTGTCTTAGGGAGAGGCTTCTTGAGGGGAAAGCTGTAACTCCGTGAGATGATTTCACAGAACACAAAGAAATTTCTCAGAAAGCTTCTTTCTCTTTGTTATTGGAGGATATTTCCTTTGGCCCAATAGTCTTCAAAGGGATCCGAAATATCTGTTCTCAGATTCCACAGAAATAAGGCTACCAAAGAGATCCACGAAATACAGATGTAACTCTGTGAGTGGAAGTCACGCATCACAAATCAGTTTCTCAGAAAGCTTCTTTCCAGTTATTCTCTGGAATATTTTGTTTTTCACCATAGCCCTCTATGGGCTTCCAAATATCATTTTGCGTATTCCACAAGAAAAGGCTTAGCGACCGGCCTCTTGAGGGGAATGCTGTTACTCTGTGGGATGAATTAACAGAACACTAAGCAGTTTCTCAGAAAGCTTCTTTCCAGATTTCATCTGAGGATATTTCTTTTTTCACCATAGTCCTATAGGAGCTTCCAAATATCACTTTGGAAATTGCACAAGAACTGTCTTAGCGAAAGGCTTCTTGAGGGGAAAGCTGTAACTCTGTGAGGTGATTTCACAGAACTAAAAGAAGTTTCTCAGAAAGCTTCTTTCTCTTTGTTATCAGAGGATATTTCCTTTGGCCCTATAGTCTTCAAAGGGATCCGAAATATCTGTTCTCAGATTCCCTAGAAGTAAGGCTAGCAAAGAGATCCACGAAATATAGATGTAACTCTGTGAGTGGAAGTCACACATCACAAAGCAGTTTCTCAGAAAGCTTCTTTCCAGTTTTTCTCTGAGGACATTTTCTTTTTTCACCATAGCCCTCTATGGGCTTCCAAATATCAGCTTTGCGAATTAAACAAGAACAGGCTTAGCGAGCGGCCTCTTGAGGGGAAAGCTGTAACTCTGTGAGATGAATTAACAGAACACTAAGCAGTTTCTCAGACACATTCTTTCTCTTTGTTATCGGAGGATATTTGCTTTGGCCCTACACTTTTCAAAGGGATCCGAAATATCTGTTCTCAGATTCCACAGAAATAAGGCTAGCAAAGAGATCCACGAAATACAGATGAAATTCTGTGAGTGGAAGTCACACAACACAAAGCATTTTTTCAGAAAATTTCTTTGCAGTTTTTCTCGGAGGATATTTCCTTTTTCACCATAGACCTCTAGGGGCTTCCAAATATCACTTTGAAAATTGCACAAGAACTGTCTTATCGAAAGCCTTCTTGAGGGGAAAGCTGTAACTCTCTGAGGTGATTTCACAGAACTAAAAGAAGTTTCTCAGAAAGCTTCTTTCCATTTGTTATCAGAGGATATTTACTTTGGCCCTATAGTCTTCAAAGGGATCCGAAATATCTGTTCTCAGATTCCCCAGAAGTAAGGCTAGCAAAGAGATCCACGAAATACAGATGTAACTCTGTGAGTGGAAGTCACACATCACAAAGCAGTTTCTCAGAAAGCTTCTTTCCAGTTTTTCTCTGAGGATATTTTCTTTTTCACCATAGCCCTCAATGGGCTTCCAAATATCACTTTGCGAATTCCACAAGAACAGGCTTATCGAGCGGCCTCTTAAGGGGAAAGCTGTAACTCTGTGACATGAATTAACAGAACACTAAGCAGGTTCTCAGAAAGCTTCTTTCCAGATTTCATCTGAGGATATTGCCTTTTTCACCATAGCCCTCTATGGGCTTCCAAATATCACCTTGCAAATTCCACAAGAACTGTCTTAGGGAGAGGCTTCTTGAGGGGAAAGCTGTAACTCCGTGAGATGATTTCACAGAACACAAAGAAGTTTCTCAGAAAGCTTCTTTCTCTTTGTTATCGGAGGATATTTCCTTTGGCCCTATTGTCTTCAAAGGGATCCGAAATATCTGTTCTCAGATTCTACAGAAATAAGGCTACCAAAGAGATCCACGAAATACAGATGTAACTCTGTGAGTGGAAGTCACACATCACAAAGCAGTTTCTCAGAAAGCTTCTTTCCAGTTATTCTCTGGGATATTTTGTTTTTCGCCATAGCCCTCTATGGGCTTCCAAATATCATTTTGCGTATTCCAAAAGAAAAGGCTTAGCGACCGGCCTCTTGAGGGGAAAGCTGTAACTATGTGAGATGAATTAACAGAACACTAAGTAGTTTCTTATAAAGCTTCTTTCCAGATTTCATCTGAGGATATTTCCTTTTTCACCATAGACCTCTAGGAGCTTCCAAATATCACTTTGGAAATTGCACAAGAACTGTCTTATCGAAAGCCTTCTTCAGGGGAAAGCTGTAACTCTGTGAGGTGATTTCACAGAACTAAAAGAACTTTCTCAGAAAGCTTCTATCTCTTTGTTATCAGAGGATATTTCCTTTGGCCCTATAGTCTTCAAAGGGATCCGAAATATCTGTTCTCAGATTCCCCAGAAGTAAGGCTAGCAAAGAGATCCACGAAATACAGATGTAACTCCGTGAGTGGAAGTCACACATCACAAAGCAGTTTCTCAGAAAGCTTCTTTCCAGTTTTTCTCTGAGGACATTTTCTTTTTCACCATAGCCCTCTAAGGGCTTCCAAATATCACTTTGCGAATTCCACAAGAACAGGCTTAGCGAGCGGCCTTTTGAGGGGAAAGCTGTAACTCTGTGATATGAATTAACAGAACACTAAGCAGGTTCTCAGAAAGCTTCTTTCCAGATTTCATCTGAGGATATTGCCTTTTTCACCATAGCCCTCTATGGGCTTCCAAATATCACTTTTCAAATTCCGCAAGAACTGTCTTAGGGAAAGCCTTCTTGAGGGGAAAGCTGTAACTCTGTGAGATGATTTCACAGAACACAAAGAAGTTTCTCAGAAAGCTTCTTTCTCTTTCTTATCGGAGGATATTTCCTTTGGCCCTCTAGTCTTCAAAGGGATCCGAAATATCTGTTCTCAGATTCCACAGAAATAAGGCTAGCAAAGAGATGCTCGAAATACAGATGTAACTCTGTGAGTGAAAGTCACACATCACAAAGCTGTTTCTCAGAAAGCTTCTTTCCAGTTTTTCTCTGAGGATATTTTCTTTTTAACCGTAGCCCTCTATGGGCTTCCAAATATCATTTTCCGTATTCCACAAGAAAAGGCTTAGCGACCGGCCTCTTGAGGGGAAAGCTGTAACTCTGTGAGATGAATTAACAGAACACTAAGCACTTTCTCAGAAAGCTTCCTTCCAGATTTCATCTGAGGATATTTCCTTTTTCACCGTAGCCCTCTATGGGCTTCCAAATATCACTTTACAAATTCCACAAGTACTGTCTTAGCAAAAGGCTTCTTGAAGGGAAAACTGTAACCCTGTGAGATGATTTCACAGAACTCAAAGAAATTTCTCACAAAGCTTCTTTCTCTTTGTTATCGGAGGATATTACCTTTGGCCCTCTAGTCTTCAAAGGGATCCGAAATATCTGTTCTCAGATTCCCCAGAAATAAGGCTAGCAAAGAGATCCACGAAATACAGATGTAACTCTGTGAGTGGAAGTTACACATCACAAAGCAGTTTGTCAGAAAGCTTCTTTCTAGTTTTTCTCTGAGGATATTTTCTTTTTTACCTTAGCCCTCTATGGGCTTCCAAATATCACTTTGCGAATTCCACAAGAACAGGCTTAGCGAACGGACTCTTGATGGGAAAGCTGTAACTCTGTGAGATGAATTAACAGAACACTAAGCAGTTTCTCAGAAAGCTTCTTTCCAGATTTCATCTGAGGATATTTCCTTTTTCACCGAAGCCCTCTATGGGCTTCCAAATAACACTCTTCAAATTCCACAAGAACTGTCTTAGCGAAAGGCTTCTTGAGGGGAAAGCTGTAACTCCGTGAGATGATTTCATAGAACACAAACTAGTTTCTCAGAAAGCTTCTTTGTCTTTGTTATCGGAGGATATTTCCTTTGGCCCTATAGATTCAAAGGGATTTGAAATAACCGTTCTCAGATTCCACAGAAATAAGGGTAGCAAAGAGATCCACTAAACTCAGATGTAATTCTGTGGGTGGAAGTCACACATCACAAAGCAGTTTGTCAGAAAGCTTCTTTCCAGTTTTCCTCTGAGTGTATTTTCTTTTTCACCATAGCCCTCTATGGGCTTCCAAATATCAGTTTGCGAATTTCACAAGAACAGGCTTAGCGAGCGGCCTCTTGAGGGGAAAGTTGTATTGCGTTGAGATGAATTAACAGAACACTAAGCATTACCTCAGAAAGCTTCTTTCCAGATTTCCTCTGAGGATATTTCCTTTTTCACCATAGCCCTCTAGGGGCTTCCAAATATCACTTTACAAATTCCACAAGAACTGTCTTAGCGAAAGCTTCTTGAGAGGAAAGCTGTAACCCTGTGAGATGATTTCACAGAACACAAAGAAGTTTCTCAGAAAGCTTCTTTCTCTTTGTTATCGGAGGATATTTCCTTTGGCCCTATTGTCTTCAAAGGGATCAGAAATATCTGTTCTCAGATTCCACAGAAATAGGGCTAGCAAAGAGGTCCAAGAAATACAGTTGTAACTCTGTGAGTGAATGTCACACATCACAAAGCAGTTTCTCAGAAAGCTTTTTTCCAGTTTTTCTCTGAGGATGTTTTCTTTTTCACCATAGCCCTCTATGGGCTTCCAAATATCACTTTGTGAATTCCACAAGAACTGTCTTAGCGAAAGGTTTCTTGAGGGGAAAGCTGTAACACTGTGAGATGATTTCACAGAACACAAAGAGGTTTCTCAGAAAGCTTCTTTCTCTTTCTTATCGGAGGATATTTCCTTTGGCCCTATAGTCTTCAAAGGGATCCGAAATATCCCTTCTCAGATTCCACAGAAATTAGGCTAGCAAAGAAATTCACTAAATACAGATGTAACTCTGTGAGTGGAAGTCACACATCACAAAGCAGTTTCTCAGAAAGCATCTTTGCATTTTTTCTCTGAGGATATTTTGTTTTTCACCATAGCCCTCTACGGGCTTCCAAATATCACTTTGCGAATTCCACAAGAACATGCTTAGCGAGCGGCCTCTTCAGGGGAAAGCTGTAACTCTGTGAGATGAATTAACGGAACACTAAGCAGTTTCTCAGACAGCTTCTTTCCACTTTTTCTCTGAAGATATTTTCTTTTTCACCATAGTAATCTATGGGCTTCCAAATATCACTTTGTGAATTCCACAAGAACAGTCTTAGCGAGCGGCGTCTTGAGGGGAAAGCTGTAACGAGTTGAGATGAAAAAACAGAACACTAAGCAGTTCCTCAGAAAGCTTCTTTCCAGATTTCCTCTGAGGATATTTCCTTTTTCACCATAGCCCTCTATGGGCTTCCAAATATCACTTTGAAAATTCCACAAGAACTGTCTTAGCGAAAGGCTTCTTGAGGGGAAAGCTGTAACTCTGTGATATGATTTCACAGAACACGAAGAAATTTCACAGAAAGCTTCTTACTCTTTGTTATCGGAGAATATTTCCTTTGGCCCTATAGTCTTCAACAGGATCCGAAATATCTGTTCTTAGATTCCACAGAAATAAGGCTAGCAAAGAGATCCACGAAATACAGATGAAACTCTGTGAGTGAATGTCACACATCACAAAGCAGTTTCTCACAAACCTTTTCCCAGTTTTTCTCTGAGGATATTTTCTTTTTCACCATAGCAATCTAAGGGCTTCCAAATATCACTTTACGAATTCCACAAGGACAGGCTTAGCCAGCGGCCTCTTCAGGGGAAAGCTGTAACACTGTGAGATGAATTAACAGAACACTAAGCAGTTTCTCAGAAAGCTTCTTTCCAGATTTCATCTGAGGATATTTCCTTTTTCACCATAGCCCTCTATGGCCTTCAAAATATCACTTTGTAAATTCCACAAGAACTGTCTTAGCGAAGGCTTCTTGAGGGGAAAGCTGTAACTCTGTGAGATGGTTTCACAGAACACAAAGAAGTTTCTCAGAAAGCTTCTTTCCCTTTGTTATCGGAGGATATTTCTTTTGGACCTATAGTCTTCCGAGGGGTCCGAAATAACTGTTCTCAGATTCCACAGAAATAAGGCTAGCAAAGAGATCCAAGAAATACAGATGTAAGTCTCTGAGATGAATTTACAGAACACTAAGCAGTTTCTCAGAAAGCTTCTTTCCAGTTTTTCACTGACGATATTTTCTTTTTCACCATAGCCCTCTTTGGGCTTTCAAATATCACTTTGAGAATTCCACAAGAACAGGCTTAGCGAGCGGCCTCTTGAGGGGAAAGCTGTAACTCTGTGAGATGAATTAACAGAACACTAAGCAGTTTCTCAGAAAGCTTCTTTCCAGACTTCATTTGAGTATATTTCATTTTCCACCATAGCCCTCTATGGGCTTCCAAATATCACATTGCAAATTCCACAAGAACAGGCTTAGCGAGCGGCCTCTTGAGGGGAAAGCTGTAAAGGGTTGAGATGAATTAACAGAACACTTAGCAGTTCCTCAGAAAGCTTCTTTCCAGATTTCCTCTGAGGATATTTCCTTTTTCACCATAGCCCTCTATGGGCTTCCAAATATCACTTTGAAAATTCCACAAGAACTGTCTTAGCGAAAGGCTTCTTGAGGGGAAAGCTGTAACTGTGTGATATGATTTCACAGAACACAAAGAAATTTCACAGAAAGCTTCTTACTCTTTGTTATCGGAGAATATTTCCTTTGGCCCTATAGTCTTCAACAGGATCCGAAATATCTGTTCTTAGATTCCACAGAAATAAGGCTAGCAAAGAGATCCACGAAATACAGATGAAACTCTGTGAGTGAATGTCACACATCACAAAGCAGTTTCTCACAAACCTTTTCCCAGTTTTTCTCTGAGGATATTTTCTTTTTCACCATAGCAATCTAAGGGCTTCCAAATATCACTTTACGAATTCCACAAGGACAGGCTTAGCCAGCGGCCTCTTCAGGGGAAAGCTGTAACACTGTGAGATGAATTAACGGAACACTAAGCAGTTTCTCAGAAAGCTTCTTTCCAGATTTCATCTGAGGATATTTCCTTTTTCACCATAGCCCTCTATGGCCTTCAAAATATCACTTTGTAAATTCCACAAGAACTGTCTTAGCGAAGGCTTCTTGAGGGGAAAGCTGTAACTCTGTGAGATGGTTTCACAGAACACAAAGAAGTTTCTCAGAAAGCTTCTTTCCCTTTGTTATCGGAGGATATTTCCTTTGGACCTATAGTCTTCCGAGGGGTCCGAAATAACTGTTCTCAGATTCCACAGAAATAAGGCTAGCAAAGAGATCCAAGAAATACAGATGTAACTCTCTGAGATGAATTTACAGAACACTAAGCAGTTTCTCAGAAAGCTTCTTTCCAGTTTTTCACTGACGATATTTTCTTTTTTACCATAGCCCTCTTTGGGCTTTCAAATATCACTTTGAGAATTCCACAAGAACAGGCTTAGCGAGCGGCCTCTTGAGGGGAAAGCTGTAACTCTGTGAGATGAATTAACAGAACACTAAGCAGTTTCTCAGAAAGCTTCTTTCCAGACTTCATTTGAGTATATTTCATTTTCCACCATAGCCCTCTAAGGGCTTCCAAATATCACTTTGCGAATTCCACAAGAACTGTCTTAGCGAAAGGCTTCTTGAGAGAAAAGCTGCAACCCTCTGAGAAGATTTCAGAGAACACAAAGTAGTTTCTCAGAAAGTTTCTTTCTCTTTTTTATCGAAGGATATTTCCTTTGGCCCTATAGTCGTCAAACGGATCTGAAATATATCTTCTCAGATTCCACAGAAATAAGGCTAGCAAAGAGATCCACGAAATAGAGATGTAACTCTGTGAGTGGATGTCACACATCACAAAGCAGTTTCTCAGAAAGCTTCTTTCCAGTTTTTCTCTGATGATATTGTCTTTTTCACCACAGCCCTCTTAGGGCTTCCAAATATCACTTTGCGAATTACCCAAGAAAAGGCTTGCAGAGCGGCCTGTTGAGGGTAAAGCTGTAACTCTGTGAGATGAATTAACAGAACACTAAGCAGTTTCTCAGAAAGCTTCTTTCCAGATTTCATCTGAGGGTATTGCCTTTTTCACCATAGCCCTCTAGGGGCTTCCAAATATCACTTTGCAAATTCCACAAGAACTGTCTTAGCGGAAGGCTTCTTGAGGGGATAGCTGTTAGTCTGTGAGATGATTTCACAGAACACAAAGAAGTTTCTCAGAAAGCTTCTTTCTCTTTGTTTTCGAAGGATATTTCCTCCGGCCCTATAGACTTCAAAGGGATCGGAAATATCACTTCTCAGTTTCCACAGAAATGAGGCAAGCAAAGAAATTCACAAAATACAGATGTAACTCTGTCAGTGGAAGTCACACATCACAAAGCAGTTTCTCAGAAAGCTTCTTTGCAGTTTTTCTCTGAGGATATTTTCTTTTTCACCGTAGCCCTCTTTGGGCTTCCAAATATCACTTTGAGAATTCCACAAGAACAGGCTTAGCCAGCGGCCTCTTGAGGGGAAAGATGTAACTCTGTGAGATGAATTAACAGAACACTAAGCAGTTTCTCAGAAAGCTTCTTTCCAGATTTCATCTGAAGATATTTCCTTTTTCACCATAGCCGTCTATGGGCTTCCAAATATCACTTTGCCAATTCCACAAGAACTGTCTTAGCGAAAGGCTTCTTGAGGGGAAAGCTGTAACCCTGTGAGAAGATTACACAGAACACAAAGAAGTTTCTCAGAAAGCTTCTTTCTCTTTGTTATCGAAGGATATTTCCTTTGGCCCTATAGACTTCAAAGGGATCCGAAGTATCCGTTCTCAGATTACACAGAAATAAGGCTTGCAAAGACATCCACGAAATACAGATGTAACTCTGTGAGTGGAAGTCACACATCACAAAGCAGTTTCTCAGAAAGCTTCTTTCCAGTTTTTCTCTGAGGTTATTTTCTTTTTCACCCTAGCCCTCTATGGACTTCCAAATATCACTTTGCGAATTCCACAAGAACAGTCTTAGCGACCGAACTCTTGAGGGGAAAGCTGTAACTCTGTGAGATGAATTAACAGAACACTAAGCAGTTCCCCAGAAAGCTTCTTTCCAGATTTCATCTGGGGATATTTCCTTTTTCACCATAGCCCTCTATGGGCTTCCAAATATCACTTTTCAAATTCGGCAAGAACTGTCTTAGGGAAAGGCTTCTTGAGGGGAAAGCTGTAACTCTGTGAGATGATTTCACAGAACACAAAGAAGTTTCTCAGAAAGCTTCCATCTCTTTGTTACCGGAGGATATTTCCTTTGGCCCTATAGTCTTCAAAGGGATCCGAAATATCTGTTCTCAGATTCCACAGAAATAAGGCTAGCAAAGAGATCCACGAAATACAGATGTAACTCCGTGAGTGGAAGTCACACTTCACAAAGCAGCTTCTCAGAAAGCTTCTTTGCAGGTTTTCTCTGAGGATATTTTCTTTTTCACCGTAGCCCTCTATCGGCTTCCAAATATCACTTTGCGAATTCCACAAGAACAGGCTTAGCCAGCGGCCTCTTCAAGGAAAAACTGTAACTCTGTAATATGAATTAACAGAACACTAAGCATGTTCTCAGCAAGCTTCTTTCCAGATTTCATCTGAGGATATTACCTTTTTCAACATAGCCCTCTATGGGCTTCCAAATATCACTTTTCAAATTCCGCAAGAACTGTCTTAGGGAAAGGCTTCTTGAGAGGAAAGCTGTAACCCTGTGAGAAGATTTCAGAGAACACAAAGAAGTTTCTCAGAAAGTTTCTTTCTCTTTTTTATCGAAGGATATTTCCTTTGGCCCTATAGTCGTCAAAGGGATCCGAAATATCGGTTCTCAGATTCCATAGAAATAAGGCTAGCAAAGAGATCCACGAAATACAGATGTAACTCTGTGAGTGGATGTCACACATCACAAAGCAGTTTCTCAGAAAGCTTCTTTCCAGTTTTTCTCTGACGATATTGTCTTTTTCACCAGAGCCCTCTAAGGGCTTCCAAATATCACTTTGCGAATTCCACAAGAAAAGGCTTGGAGAGCGGCCTCTTGAGGGGGAAAACTGTAATTCTGTGAGTTGAAGTAACAGAACGCTAAGCAGTTTCTCAGAAAGCTTCTTTCCAGATTTCATCTTAGGATATTTCCTTTTCACCATAGCCCTCTAGGGGCTTCCAAATATCTCTTTGCAAATTCCACAAGAACTGTCTTAGCGAAAGGCTTCTCGAGGGTATAGCTGTTAGTCTGTGAGATGATTTCACAGAACACAAAGAAGTTTCTCAGAAAGCTTCTTTCTCTTTGTTATCGGAGACTATTTCCTTTGGCCCTATAGTCTTCAAAGGGATCCGAAATATCTGTTCTCAGATTCCACAGAAATAAGGCTAACAAAGAGATCCACGAAATACAGATGTAACTCTGTGAGTGGAAGTCACACATCACAAAGCAGTTTCTCAGAAAGCTTCTTTCCACTTTTTCTCTGAAGATATTTTCTTTTTCACCAAAGCAATCTATGGGCTTCCAAATATCACTTTGTGAATTCCACAAGAACAGTCTTAGCGAGCGGCGTCTTGAGGGGAAACCTGTAACGTGTTGAGATGAAAAAACAGAACACTAAGGAGTTCCTCAGAAAGCTTCTTTCCAGATTTCCTCTGAGGATATTTCCTTTTTCACCATAGCCCTCTATGGGCTTCCAAATATCACTTTGAAAATTCGACAAGAACTGTCTTAGAGAAAGGCTTCTTGAGGGGAAAGCTGTAACTCTGTGATATGATTTCACAGAACACAAAGAAATTTCACAGAAAGCTTCTTACTCTTTGTTATCGGAGGATATTTCCTTTGGCCCTATAGTCTTCAAAGGGATCCGAAATATCTGTTCTCAGATTCCACAGAAATAAGGCTAGCAAAGAGATCCACGAAATACAGATGAAAGTCTGGGAGTGAATGTCACACATCACAAAGCAGTTTCTCAGAGACCTTTTTCCAGTTTTTCTCTGAGGATATTTTCTTTTTCACCATAGCCTTCTGTGGGATTCCAAATATCACTTTGCGAATTCCACAAGAACAGGCTTAGGGAGCGGCCTCTTGAGGGGAAACCTGTAACACTGTAAGATGAATTAACAGAACACTAAGCAGTTTCTCAGAAAGCTTCTTTCCAGATTTCATCTGAGGATATTTCCTTTTTCACCATAGCCCTTTACGGGCTTCCAAATATCACTTTGCGAATTCCCCAAGAACTGTCTTAGCGAAAGGCTTCTTGAGAGGAAAGCTGTAACCCTGTGAGAAGATTTCACAAAACACAAAGAAGTTTCTCAGAAAGATTCCTTCTCTTTCTTATCTGAGGATATTTCCTTTTGCCCTATATTCTTCAGGGGATCCGAAATATCTGTTCTTATATTCCACAGAAATAAGGCTAGCAAAGTGATCCACGAAATATAGATGTAACTCTGTGAGTGGAAGTCACACATCACAAAGCAGTTTCTCAGAAAGTTTCTTTCCAGTTTTTCTCTGAGGATATTTTCTTTTTCACCATAGCCCTCTATGGGCTTCCAAATATCACTTTGCGAATTCCACAAGAACAGGCTTGGCGAGCGGCCTCTTGAGGGGAAAGCTGTAACGCGTTGAGATGAATTAACAGAACACGAAACAGTTTCTCAGAAAGCTTCTTTCCAGTTTTTCTCTTAGGATATTTTCTTTTTCACCACAGCCCTCTATGGGCTTCCAAATATCACTTGGCGAATTCCACAAGATCAGGCTTAACGAGCGGCCTCTTGAGGGGAAAGCTATAAATCTGTGAGATGAATTAACAGAACACTAAGAAGTTTCTCAGAAAGCTTCTTTCTCTTTGTTATCGGAGGATATTTCCTTTGGCCCTATAGTCTTCAAAGATCCGAAATATCTGTTCTCAGATTCCACAGAAATAAGGCTAGCAAAGAGATGCACGAAATACAGATGTAACTCTGTGAGTGGAAGTCACACATCACAAGGCAGTATCTCAGAAAGCTTCTTTCCAGTTTTTCTCTGATGATATTTTCTCCTCCACCATAGCCCTGTATGGGCTTCCAAATATCACTTTGCGAATTCCACAAGAACAGGCTTAGCGAGCGGCCTCTTGAGGGGAAAGCTGTAACGCGTTGAGATGAATTAACAGAACACGAAACAATTTCTCAGAAAGCTTCTTTCCAGTTTTTCTCTTAGGATATTTTCTTTTTCACCATAGACCTCTATGGGCTTCCAAATATCACTTGGAGAATTCCACAAGAACAGGCTTAGCGAGCCGCCTCTAGAGGGAAAAGATGTAACTCTTTGAGATGATTTCTCAGAACACAAGGAAGTTTCTCAGAAAGCTTCTTTCTCTTTGTTATCGGAGGATATTTCCTTTGGCCCTATAGACTTCAAAGGGATCCAAAATATCCGTTCTCAGATTCCTTAGAAATAAGGCTAACAAAGAGATCCACGAAATACAGATGTAACTCCATGAGTGGAAGTCACACATCACAAAGCAGTTTCTCAGAAAGCTTCTTTCCAGTTTTTCTCTGAAGATATTTTCTTTTTCACCACAGCCCTCTATGGGCTTCCAAATATCACTTTGCGAATTCCACAAGAACAGGCTTAGCGAGCGGCCTCTTGAGGGGAAAGCTGTAACGCGTTGAGATGAATTAAAAGAACACTAAGCAGTTTCTCAGAAAGCTTCTTTCCAGAGATCATCTGAGGATATTTCCTTTTTCACCATAGCCCTCTATGGGCTTCCAAATATCACTTTGCAAATTCCACAAGAACTGTTTTAGTAAAAGGCTACTTGAGGGGAAAGCTGTAACCCTGGGAGATGATTTCACAGAACACAAAGAAGTTTCTCAGAAAGCTTCTTCCTCTTTGTTATCGGAGGATATTTCCTTTGGCCCTATAGTCTTCAAAGGGATCTGAAATATCTGTTCTCAGATTCCACAGAAATAAAGATACCAAAGAGATGCACGAAATACAGATGTAACCTGTGAGTGGAAGTCACACATCACAAAGCATTTTCTCAGAAATCTTCTTTACAGTTTTTCTCTGAGGATATTTTCTTTTTCACCATAGCCCTCTATCGGCTTCCAAATATCACTTTGCGAATTCCACAAGAACAGGATTAGCGAGCGGCCTCTTGAGGGGAAAGCTGTAGCTCTGTGAGATGAAGTAACGGAACACTATGCAGTTTCTCAGAAATCTTTTTTCCAGATTTCATGAGGATATTTCTTTTTCACCGTAGCCCTCTATGGGCTTCCAAATATCACATTGCAAATTCCACAAGAACTGTCTTAGGGAAAGGCTTCTTGAGGGGAAAGATGTAACCCTGTGAGATGATTTCACAGAACACAAAGAAGTTTCTCAGAAAGCTTCTTTCTCTTTGTTATCGGAGGATATTTCCTTTGGCCCTATAGTCTTCAAAGGGATCCGAAATATCTGTTCTCAGATTCCACAGAAATAAGGCTTGCAAGAGATGCACGAAATACAGATGTAATTCTGTGAGTGGAAGTCACACATCACAAGGCAGTATCTCAGAAAGCTTCTTTCCAGTTTTTATCTGAGGATATTTTCTTTTTCACCATAGCCCTCTATGGGCTTCCAAATATCACTTTGCGAATTCCACAAGAACAGGCTTAGCGAGCGGCCTCTTTAGGGTAAAGCTGTAACGCGTTGAGATGAATTAACAGAACACGAAAGAGTTTCTCAGAAAGCTTCTTTCCAGTTTTTCTCTTAGGACATTTTCTTTTTCACCACAGCCCTCTATGTGCTTCCAAATATCATTTGGAGAATTCCACAAGAACAGGCTTAGCGAGCGGCCTCTAGAGGGAAAAGATGTAATTCTTTGAGATGATTTCTCAGAACACAAGGAAGTTTCTTAGAAAGCTTCTTTCTGTTTGTTAACGGAGGATATTTCCTTTGGCCCTATAGTCTTCAAAGGCATCCGAAATATCTGTTCTCAGATTCCACAGAAATAAGGCTACCAAAGAGATCCACGAAATACAGATGTAACTCCGTGAGTGGGAGTCACACATCACAAAGCAGTTTCTCAGAAAGCTTCTTTCCAGTTTTTCTCTGAGGATATTTTCTTTTTCACCACAGCACTCTATGGGCTTCCAAATATCACTTGGCGAATTCCACAAGATCAGGCTTAGCGAGCGGCCTCTTGAGGGGAACGCTGTAACTCTGTGAGATGAATTAAAAGAACACTAAGCAGTTTCTCAGAAAGCTTCTTTCCAGATTTCATCTGAGGATATTTCCTTTTTCACCATAGCCCTCTATGGGCTTAAAAATATCACTTTGCAAATTCCACAAGAACTGTTATAGCAAAAGGCTTCTTGAGGGGAAAGCTGTAACTCTGTGAGATGAATTAACGGAACACTAAGCTGTTTCTCAGAAAGCTTCTTTCTCTTTGTTATCGGAGGATATTTGCTTTGGCCCTATAGTCTTCAAAGGGTTCCGAAATATCTGTTCTCAGATTCCACAGAAATAAGGCTAGCAAAGAGATCCACCAAATACAGATGTAACTCTGTGAGTGGAAGTCACACATCACAAAGCAGTTTCTCAGAAACCTACTTTCCAGTTTTTCTCTGAGGATATTTTCTTTTTCACTATAGCCCTCTATGGGCTTCCAAATATCACTTTGCGAATTCCACAAGAACAGGCTTAGCGAGCGGCCTCTTGAGGGGAAAGCTGTAACTCTGTAAGAAGAATTAACAACACTAAGCAGTTTCTCAGAAAGCTTCTTTCCAGATTTCATCTGAGGATATTTCCTTTTTCACCGTAGCCCTCTATGGGCTTCCAAATATCACTTTGCAAATTCCACAAGAACTGTCTTAGCGAAAGGCTTCTTGAGGGAAAGCTGTAACTCTATGAGATGATTTCTCAGAACACAAAGAAGTTTCTCAGAAAGCTTCTTTCTCTTTGTTATTGGAGGATATTTCCTTTTACCCTATAGTCTTCAAAGGGATCCGAAATATCTGTTCTCAGATTCCACAGAAATAAGGCTTGCAAATAGATCCACGAAATACAGATGTAACTCTGTGAGATGAATTAACAGAACACTAAGCAGTTTCTCAGAAAGCTTCTTTCCAGATTTCTTGAGGATATTTCCTTTTTCACCGTAGCCCTCTATGGGCTTCCAAATATCACTTTTCAAATTCCACAGGAACTGTCTTAGCAAAAGGCTTCTTGAGGGGAAAGCTGTAACCCTGTGAGATGATTTCACAGAACACAAAGAAGTTTCTCAGAAAGCTTCTTTCTCTTTGTTATCGGAGGATATTTCCTTTGGCACTATAGTCTTCTAAGGGATCCGAAATATCTGTTCTCAGATTCCCCGGAAGTAAGGCTAGCAAAGAGAAAAATGAAATTCAGATGTAACTCTGTGAGTGGAAGTCACACATCACAAAGCAGTTTCTCAGAAAGCTTCTTTGCAGTTTTTCTCTGAGGATATTTTCTTTTTCACCATAGCCCTCTATGGGCTTCCAAATATCACTTTGCGAATTCCACAAGAACAGGCTTAGCGAGCGGCCTCTTGAGGGGAAAGCTGTAACTCTGTGAGACGAATTAACAGAACACTAAGCAGTTTCTCAGAAAGCATCTTTCCAGATTTCATCTGAGGATATTTCCTTTTTCACCATAGCCCTCTAGTGGCTTCAAAATATCACTTTGCAAATTCCACAAGAACTGTCTTAGCGAAAGGCTTCTTGAGGTGAAAGCTGAAACCTTGTGAGATGATTTCCCAGAACACAAAGAACTTTCTCAGAAAGCTTCTTTGTCTTTGTTATCGGAGGATATTTCCTTTGGCCCTATAGATTCAAAGGGATCCGAAATATCCGTTCTCAGATCCCACAGAAAGAAGGCTAGCAAAGAGATCCACGAAACTCAGAAGTAACTCTGTGAGAGGAAGTGACACATCACAAAACAGTTTATCAGAAAGCTTCTTTCCAGTTTTTCTCTGAGGATATTTTCTTTTTCACCATAGCCTTCTATGGGCTTCCAAATGTCACTTTGTGAATTCCACAAGAACAGGCTTAGCGAGGGGCCTCTTGAAGGGAAAGCTGTAACTCTGTGAGAAGAATTAACAGAACACTAAACAGTTTCTCAAAAAGCTTCTTTCCAGATTTCATCTGAGGATATTTCCTTTTTCACCATAGCACTCTAGGGGATTCCAAATATCACTTTTCCAATTCCACAAAAACTGTCTTAGCGAAAGGCTTCTTGAGGGGAAAGCCCTAACCCTGTGAGATGATTTCACAGAACATAAAGAAGTTTCTCAGAATACTTCTTTCTCTTTGTTATCGGAGGATATTTCCTTTGACCCTATAGTCTTCAAAGGGATCAGAAATATCTGTTCTCAGATTCCACAGAAATAAGGCCAGTAAAGAGATCCAGGAAATACAGATGTAGCTCTGTTAGTGAAAGTCACACATCACAAAGCAGTTTCTCAGAAAGCTTCTTTCCGGTTTTTCTCTGAGGAGATTTTCTTTTTCACCATACCCCTCTATCGGCTTCCAAATATCACTTTGCGAATTCCAAAACAACAGGCTTAGGGAGCGGCTTCTTGAGGGGAAACTGTAACTCTGTGAGATGAATTAACAGAACACTAGACAGTTTCTCAGAAAGCTTCTTTCCAAATTTCAACCGAGGATACTTCCTTTTTCATCACAGCCCTCTAGGGGATTTCAAATATCACTCTGCAAATTCCACAAGAACTGTCTTAGCCAAATGCTTCTTAGGGGAAAGCTGTAACTCTCTGAGATGATTTCACAGAACACAAAGAAGTTTCTCAGAAAGCTTCTTTCTCTTTGTTATCGGAGGATATTTCCTTTGGTCCTATAGTCTTCAACGGGATCCGAAATATCTGTTCTCAGATTAAACAGAAATAATACTAGCAAAGAGATCCACGAAATACAGATGTAACCCTGTGAGTGGAAGTCACACATCACAAATCAGTTTCTCAGAAAGCTTCTTTCCAGTTTTTCTTTGAGGATATTTTCTTTTTCACCTTAGCCTTCTATGGGCTTCCAAATATCACTTTGCGAATTCCACAAGAACAGGCTTAGCGAGGGGCCTCTTGAGGGGAAAGCTGTAGCTCTCTGAGATGAATTAACAGAACTCTAAGCCGTTTCTCAGAAAGCTTCTTTCCAGATTTCATCTGAGGATATTTCCTTTTTCACCATAGCCCTCTATGGGCTTCCAAATATCACTTTGCAAATTCCAGAAGAACTGTCTTAGCGGAAGGCTTCTTGAGGGGAAAGCTGTAACTGTGTGGGGTGATTTCTCAGAACACAAAGAAATTTCTCAGAAATCTTCTTTCTCTTTTTTATGGGAGGTTAATTTCTTTGGCTCTATAGTCTTCAAAGGGATCCGAAATATCTGTTCTCAGATTCCACAGAAATAAGGCTAGCAAAGAGATCCACGAAATACAGATGTTACTCTGTGAGTGGAAGTCACACATCACAAAGCAGTTTCTCAGAATGCTTCTCTCCAGTTTTTCTCTGAGGATATTTTCTTTTTCACCATAGCCCTCTATAGGCTTCCAAATATCACTTTGCGAATTCCACAAGAACAGGCTTAGCGAGCGGCCTCTTGAGGGAAAAGCTGTAACTCTGTGAGATGATTTCACAGAACACAAAGAAGTTTCTCAGAAATTTTCTTTCTCTTTGTTATCGGAGGATATTTCCTTTGGCCCTATAGTCTTCAAAGGGATCCGAAACATCTGTTCTCAGATTCCACAGAAATAGGGCTAGCAAAGAGATCCACGAAATGCAGATGTACCTCTGTGAGGGGAAGTCACACATCACAAAGCAGTTTCTCAGAAAGCTTCTTTCCTGTTTTTCTCTGAGGATATTTTCTTTTTCACCATAGAACTCTATGGGCTTCCAAATATCACTTTGCGAATTCCACAAGAACAGGCTTAGCGAGCGGCCTCTTGAAGGGAAAGCTGTAACTCTGTGAGATGAATTAAGAGAACACTAAGCAGTCTCTCAGAAAGCTTCTTTAAAGATTTCATCAGAGGATGTTTACTTTTTCACCATAGCCCTCTATGGGCTTCCAAATATCACTTTGCGAATTCCACAAGAACAGGCTTAGCGAGCGGCCTCTTGAGGGGAAATTTGTAACTCTGTGAGATGAATTAACAGAACACTAAGCAGATTCTCAGAAAGCTTCTTTGTTATTTCATCTGAGGATATTTCCTTTTTCACCATAGAAATCTATGTTCTTCCAAATATCCCATGGCAAATTCCACAAGAACTGTCTTAGCGAAAGGCTTCTTGAGGGGAAAGCTGTAACTCTCTGAGATGATTTCTCAGAACACAAAGAAGTTTCTCAGAAAGCTTCTTTCTCTTTGTTATCGGAGGATATTTCCTTTGGCCCTATAGTCTTCAAAGGGATCCGAAATATCTGTTCTCAGATTCCACAGAAATAAGGCTAGCAAAGAGATCCACGAAATACAGATATAAGTCTGTGAGTGGAAGTCACCCATCACAAAGTAGTTTCTCAGAAAACTTCTTTCCAGTTTTTTCTGAGGATACTTTCTTTTTCACCATAGCCCTCCATGGGCTTCCAAATATCACTTTGCGAATTCCACAAGAACAAGCTTGCCAAGCGGCCTCTTGAGGGGAAAGCTGTAACCGTGTGATATGAATTAACAGAACACTAAGAATTTTCTGAAAAAGCTTCTCTCCAGATTTCATATGTGGATATTTCCTTTTTCACCGTAGCCCTTTAGGGGTTCCAAATATCACTTTGAAAATTCCATAAGAACTGTCTTAGCGAAAGTCTTCTTGAGGGGAAAGCTGTAACTCTGTGTGACGAATTAACAGAACACTAAACAGTTTCCCAGAAAGCTTTTTTCCAGATTTCATCTAAAGATATTTCCTTTTTCACCATAGCCCTCTAGGGGCTTCCAAATATCAGCTTGCAAATTTCACAAGAACTGTCTTAGCGAAAGGCTTCCTGAGGCGAAAGCTGTAACTCTGTGAGATGATTTCACAGAACACAAAGAAGTTTCTAGGAAAGCTTCTTTCTCTTTGTTATCGGAGGATATTTCCTTTGGCCCTATAGACTTCAAAGGGATCTGAAATATCTGTTCTCAGATTCCACAGAAATAAGGCTAGCAAAGAGATCCACGAAATGCAGATGTACCTCTGTGAATGGAAGTCACACATCACAAAGCAGTTTCTCAGAAAGCTTCTTTCCTGTTTTTATCTGAGGATATTTTCTTTTTCACCATAGCCCTCTATCGGCTTCCAAATATCACTTTTCGAATTCCACAAGAACAGGCTTAGCGAGCGGCCTCTTGAAGGGAAAGCTGTAACTCTGTGAGATGAATTAACAGAACACTAATCAGTTTCTCAGAAAGCTTCTTTCCATAACTCATCTGAGGATATTTTCTTTTTCACCACAGCCCTCAATGGGCTTCCTAATATCACTTTGCGAATTGGACAAGTATAGGCTTAGCGATTGGCCTCTTGAGTGGAAAGCTTTAACTCTGTGAGATGAATTAAGAGAACACTAAGCAGCTTCTCAGAAAGCTTCTTTCCAGATTTCATCTGAGGATATTTCCTTTTTCACCATAGCCCTCTATGGGCTTCCAAATATGACTTTGCAAATTCCACAAGAACTGTCTTAGCGAAAGGCTTCTTGAGGGGCAAGCTGTAACTCTGTGAGATGATTTCACAGAACACAAAGAAGTTTCTCAGAAAGTTTCTTTCTCTTTCTTATCGGAGGATAATTCCTTTGGCTCTATAGTCTTCAAAGGGATGCGAAATAACTGTTCTGAGATTCCACAGAAATAAGGCTAGCAAAGAGATCCATGAAATACAGATGTAACTCTGTGAGTGGAAGTCACACATCACAAACCAGTTTCTCAGAAAGATTCTTTCCAGTTTTTCTCTTAGGATATTTTCTTTTTCACCATAGCCCTCTATGGGCTTCCAAATATCACTTTGCGAATTCCACAAGAACAGGCTTAGCAAGCGGCCTCTTGAGGGGAAAGCTGTAACTCTGTGAGATGAATTAACAAAACACTAAGCAGTTTCTCAGAAAGCTTCTTTCCAGATTTCATCTGAGGATATTTCCTTTTTCACCATAGCCCTCTAGGGGTTTCAAATATCACTTTGCATATTACACAAGAACTGTCTTAGAGAAAAGCTTCTTGAGGGGAAAGCTGTAACTCTGTGAGATGATTTCACAGAAAACAAAGAAGTTTCTCAGAAAACTTCTTTCTCTTTGTTATCGGAGGATATTTCCTTTGGTCCTATAGTCTTCAGAGGGATCAGGAATATCTGTTCTCAGATTCCACAGAAGTAAGGCTAGCAAAGAAATCCACGAAATACAGATGCAACTCTGTGCGTGGAAGTCAGACGTTACAAAGCACTTTCTCAGAAAGCTTCTTTCCAGTTTCTCACTGAGGATATTTTCTTTTTCACCATAGCCCTCTATGGGCTTCCAAATATCACTTTGGGAATTCCACAAGAACAGGCTTAGCGATCGGCCTCTTGAGGGGAAAGCTGTAACTCTGTGAGATGAATTAACAGAACACTAAGCAGTTTCTCAGAGAGCTTCTTTCCAAATTTCATCTGAGAATATTTCCTTTTTCACCATAGCCCTCTAGGGGCTTCCAAATATCACTTTGCAAATTCCACAAGAACTGTCTTAACGAAAAGCTTCTTGATTGGAAAGCTGTAACTCTCTGAGATGATTTCACAGAACACAAAGAAGTTTCTCAGAAAGCTTCTTTCTCTTTGTTATCGGAGGATAATTCCTTTGGCCCTATAGTCTTCAAAAGGATCCGAAATATCTGTTTTCAGATTCCACAGAAGTAAGGCTAGCAAAGAGATCCATGAAATACAGATGTAACTCTGTGAGTGGAAGTCACACATCACAAAGCAGTTTGTCAGAAAGCTTCTTTCCAGTTTTACTCTGAGGATATTTTCTTTTTCACCATTGCCCTCTATGGGCTTCCAAATATCATTTTGCGAATTCCACAAGAACAGGCTTTGCGAGCGGCCTCTTGAGAGGAAAGCTGTAACTCTGTGAGATGAATTAACAGAACACTAAGCAGTTTCTCAGAAAGCTTCTTTCCAGATTTCAACTGATATATTTCCTTTTTCATCATAGCCTTCTAGGGGCTTCCAAATATCACTTTGCAAATTCCACAAGAACTGTCATAGCGAAAGTCTTCTTAAGGGGAAAGCTGTAACTCTGTGAGATGATTTCACAGAACACAAAGAAGCTTCCAAGAAAGCTTCTTAGTCTTTGTTATTGTAGGATATTTCGTTTTTCCCTATAGTTTTCAAAGGTATCCACAATATCTGTTCTCAAATTCCACAGAAATAAGGCTAGCAAAAAGATCCACGAAATACAGATTTAACTCTGTGAGAGGAAGTCACACATCACAAAGCAGTTTCTCAGAAAGCTTCTTTCCAGTTTTTCTCTGAGGATATTTTCTTTTTCACCGTAGCCCTCTATGGGCTTCCAAATATCACTTTTCGAATTCCACAAGAACAGGCTTAGCGAGCGGCCTCTTGAGGGGAAAGCTGTAACTCTGTGAGATGAATTAACAGAACACTAAGAAGTTTCTCAGAAAGCTTCTTTCCAGATTTCATCTGAGGATATTTCCTTTTTCACCATAGCCCTCTAGGGGTTCCAAATATCACTTTCCAAATACCACAAGAACTGTCTTAGCGAAAGGATTCTTGAGGGTAAAGCTGTAACTCTGTGAGATGATTTCACAGAACACAAAGAAGTTTCTCAGAAAACTTCTTTCTCTTTGTTATCGGAGGATATTTCCTTTGGTCCTATAATCTTCAAAGGGATAAGGAATATCTGTTCTCAGATTCCACAGAAATAAGGCTAGCAAAAAGATCCATGAAATACAGATGCAACTCTGTGAGTGAAAGTCAGACATTACAAATAGTTTCTCAGAAAGCTCCTTTCCAGTTTTTCACTGAGGATATTTTCTTTTTCACAATAGCCCCCTATTGGCTTCCAAATATCACTTTGCGAATTCCACAAGAACAGGCTTAGCGATCGGCCTCTTGAGGGGAAAGCTGTTATTCTGTGATATGAGTTAACAGAACACTAATCTGTTTCTCAGAGAGCTTCTTTCCAGATTTCATCTGAGGATATTTCCTTTTTCAACATAGCCCTCTATGGGCTTCCAAATATCACATTGCAAATTCCACAAAAACTGTCTTAGCGAAAAACTTCTTGATTGGACAGCTGTAACTCTCTGAGATGATTTCACAGAACACAAAGAAGTTTTTCAGAAAGCTTCTTTCTCTTTCTTATCGGAGGTTATTTCCTTTGGCCCTATAGTCTTCAAAGGGATCCGAAATATCTGTTTTCAGATTCCACAGAAATAAGGCTAGCAAAGAGATCCAGGAAATACAGACGTAACTCTGTGAGTGGAAGTCACACATATCAAAGCAGTTTCTTAGAAAACTTCTTTCCAGTTTTTCTCTGAGGATATTTTCTTTTTCACCATAGCCCTCTGTGGGCTTCAAATATTAATTTACAAATTCCACAAGAACTGTCTTTGCAAAAGGCTTCTTGAGGGGAAACCTGTAGCTCTGTGAGATGATTTCACAGAACACAAAGAAGTTTCCCAGAAAGCTTCTTTCTCTTTGTTATAGGAGGATATTTCCTTTGGCCCTATTGTCTTCAAAGGGAAGCGAAATATCTGTTCTCAGATTCCGCAGAATTAAGGCTAGCAAAGAGATCCACGACGTACACATATAACTCTGTGAGTGGAAGTCACACATCACAAAGCAGTTTCTCAAAAAGCTTCTTTCCAGTTTTTCTGAGGGTTTTTTCTTTTTCACCGTAGCCCTCCATGGGGTTCCAAATATCACTTTGCGAATTCCACAAGAACAGGCTTAACGAGCGGCCAATTGAGGGGAAAACTGTTACTCTGTGAGATGAATTAACAGAACACTAAGAAGTTTCTCAGAAAGCTTCTTTCCAGATTTCATCTGAGGATATTTCCATTTTCACCATAGCCCTCTATGGGCTTCCAAATATCACATTGCAAATTCCACAAGAACTGTCTTAGCGAAAGGCTTCTTGAGGGGAAAGCTGTAACTCTGTGAGATGACTTCACAGAACACAAAGAAGTTTCTCAAAAAGCTTCTTTCTCTTTGCTATTGAAGGATATTTCCTTTGGCCCTATAGTCTTCAAAGTGAACCGAAATATCTGTTCTCAGATTTCACAGAAATAAGGCTAGCAAAGAGATCCACGATATACAGATGTAACTCTGAGTGGAACTCACACATCACAAAGCAGTTTCTCAGAAAGCTCTTTCCAGTTTTTCTCTGAGGATATTTTCTTTTTCACCATAGCCCACTATGGGCTTCCAAATATCACTTTGAGAATTCCAGAAGAACAGGCTTAGCGATCCGCCTCATGAGGGGAAAGCTGTAACTCTGTGAGATGAATTAACAGAACACTAAGCAGTTTCTCAGAAAGTTTCTTTCCAATTTTTCTCGGAGGATATTTACTTTTTCACGTCAACCCTATGTGGGCTTCCATATATCACATTGCGAATTCCGCAAGAACAGGCTTAGCGAGCGGCCTCTTGAGGGGAAAGCTGTAACTCTGTGAGATGAATTAACAGAACACTATGCAGTTTCTCAGAAAGGTTCATTCCAGATTTCATCTGAAGATATTTCCTTTTTCACCATAGCCCTCTATGGGCTTCCAAATATCACTTTGCAAATTCCACAAGAACTGTCTTGGCGAAAGTCTTCTTGAGGGGAAAGCTGTAACTCTGTGAGAAGATTTCACAGAACACAAAGAAGTTTCTCAAAATCTTCTTTCTCTTTGTTATCCTAGGATACTTCCTTTGGCCCTATAGTCTTGAAAGGGATCCGAAATATCTGTAATCAGATTCCACGGAAATAAGGCCAGCAAAGAGATTCACGAAATACAGTTGTGACTCTGTGAGTGGAAGTCACACATCGAAATCACTTTCTCAGAAAGCTTTTTTCCAGTTTTTCTCTGAGGATTTTTTTTTGTTTTTCACCATAGCCCTCTACGGGCTTCCAAATATCACTTTGCGAATTCCACAAGAACAGCCTTAGCGAGCGGCCTCTTGAGGGGAAAGCTGTAACTCTGTGAGATGAATTAACAGAACACTAAGCAGTATCTCAGAAAGTACCTTTCCAGATTTAATCTAGGGTATTTCCTTTTTCACCATAGCCCTCTATGCGCATCCAAATATCACTTTGCAAATTCCACAAGAACTGTCTTAGAGAAAGGCTTCTTGAGGGGAAAACTGTAACTCTGTGAGATGAATTAACAGAACACTATGCAGATTCTCAGAAAGCTTCTTTCCAGATTTCATCTGAGGATATTTCCTTTTTCACCATAGCCCACTATGGGCTTCCAAATATCACTTTGCAAATTCCACAAGACCTGTCCTAGCGAAAGGCTTCTTGAGGGGAATGCTGAAACTCTGTGAGATGATTTCACAGAACACAAAGAAGTTTCTCAGAAAGCTTCATTCTCTTTGTTATCGAAAGATATTTCCTTTGGCTCTGTAGTCTTCAAAGGGATCCGAAATATCTGTTCTCAGATTCCACAGAAATAAGGCTAGCAAAGAGATCCACGAAATACAGATGTAATTCTGTGAGTGAAAGTCACACGTCACAAAGCAGTTTCTCAGAAATTTTCTTTCCAGTTTTTCTCTGAGGATATTTTCTTTTTCACCTCAACCCTCTTATGGCTTCCCAATATCACTTTGGGAATTCCACAAGAACAGTTTTAGCGAGCGGCCTCTTGAGGGGAAAGCTGCAACTCTGTAAGATGAATTAACAGAACACTACGCAGTTTCTCAGAAAGCTTCTTTCCAGATTTCATCTGAGGATATTTGCTTTTTCAACATAGCCCTCTAAGGGCATCCAAAGATCACTCTGAAAATTCCACAAGAACTGTCTTAGAGAAAGGCTTCTTGAAGGGAAAGCTGTAACTCTGTGAGATGATTTCACAGAACACAAAAAAGTTTCTCAGAAATCTTCTTTCTTTTTGTTATCGGAGGATATTTCCTTTGGCCCTATAGTCTTCAAAGGGATCCGAAATATCTGTTCTCAGATTCCAGAGAAATAAGGCTAGCAAAGAGATTCACAAAATACAGATGTAACTCGGTTAGTGGAGGTCACACATCACAAAGCAGTTTCTCAGAAAGCTTCCTTCCAGTTTTTCTCTGAGGATATTTCCTTTTTCACCATAGCCCTCTATGGGCTTCCAAATATCACTTTGCAAATTCCACAAGAACTGTCTTAGAAAAAGGCTTCTTGAATGGAAAGCTGTAACTCTGTGAGATGATTTCACAGAACACAAAGAAGTTTCTCAGAAAGCTTCTTTCTCTTTGTTACCGGAAGATATTTCCTTTGGCCCTATAGTCTTCGAAGGGATCCGAAACATCTGATCTCAGATTCCACAGAAATAAGGCTAGCAAAGTGATCCACGAAATACAGATGTAACTCTCTGAGTGGAAGTCACACATCACAAAGCAGTTTCACAGAAAGATTCTTTCCAGTTTTTCTCTGAGGATATTTTCTTTTTCACCCTAGCCCTCTGTGGGCTTTCAAATATCACTTTGCGAATTCCACAAGAAGTGGCTTAGCGATCGGCCTCTTGAGGGGAAAGCTGTAACTCTGTGAGGTGAATTAACAGAACACTAAGCAGCCTCTCAGAGAGCTTCTTTCCTGATTTCATCTGAGGATATTTCCTTTTTCACCATAGCCGTCTATGGGCTTCCAAATATCACTTTGCAAATTCCTCCAGAACAGTCTTAGCGAAAAGCTTCTTCAGGGGAAAGCTGTAACTCTCTGAGATTATTTCACAGAACACAAAGAAGTTTCTCAGAAAGCTTCTTACTCTTTGATATCAGAGGATATTTCCTTTGGCCCTATAGTCTTCAAAGGGAACCGAAATATCTATTTTCAGATTCCACAGAAATAAGGCTAGCAAAGAGACCCACGAAATACAGATGTAACTCTGTGATTGGAAGTCACACATCAGAAAGCAGTTTCTCAGAAAGCTTCTTTCAAGTTTTTCTCTGAGGATACTTTCTTTTTCACCATAGCCCTCTATGGGCTTCCAAATATCACTTTGCGAATTCCACAAGAACAGGCTTAGCGAGCGGCCTCTTGAGGGGAAAGCTCTAACTCTTTGACATGAATTAACAGAACACTAAGCAGTTTCTCAGAAAGCTTCTTTCCAGATTTCATCTGAGGATAATTCCTTTTTCACCATAGCCCTCTATGGGCTTCCAAATATCACTTTGCAAATTCCACAAGAACAGGCTTAGCGAAAGGCTTCTTGAGGGGAAAGCTGTAACACTGTGAGATGATTTCATAGAACACAAGGAAGTTTCTAAGAAAGCTTCTTTCTCTCTGTTATCGGAGAATATTTCCTTTGGCCCTATAGTCTTCAAAGGGATTCGAAATATCTGTTCTCAGATTCCACAGAAATAAGGTTAGCAAAAAGATTGACGAAATACAGAAGTAACTCGGTGAGTGGAAGTCAAACATCACCAAGCAGTTTCTCAGAAAGCTTCTTTCAAGTTTTTCTCTGAGGATATTTTCTTTTTCACCATAGCCCTCTATGGGCTTCCAAATATCACTTTGCGAATTCCACAAAAACAGGCTTAGCGAGCGGCCTCTTGAGAGAAAAGCTGTAACTCTGTGAGATGAATTAACAGAACACTAAGCAGCTTCTCAGAAAGCTTCTTTCCAGATTTCATGTGAGGATATTTCCTTTTTGACCATAGCCCTCTATGGGCTTCCAAATATCACTTTGCAAATTCCACAAGAACAGGCTTAGCGAAAGGCTTCTTGAGGGGAAAGCTGTAACACTGTGAGATGATTTCATAGAACACAAGGAAGTTTCTAAGAAAGCTTCTTTCTCTCTGTTATCGGAGAATATTTCCTTTGGCCCTATAGTCTTCAAAGGGATTCGAAATATCTGTTCTCAGATTCCACAGAAATAAGGTTAGCAAAAAGATTGACGAAATACAGAAGTAACTCGGTGAGTGGAAGTCAAACATCACCAAGCAGTTTCTCAGAAAGCTTCTTTCCAGTTTTTCTCTGAGGATATTTTCTTTTTCACCATAGCCCTCTATGGGCTTCCAAATATCACTTTGCGAATTCCACAAAAACAGGCTTAGCGAGCGGCCTCTTGAGAGAAAAGCTGTAACTCTGTGAGATGAATTAACAGAACACTAAGCAGCTTCTCAGAAAGCTTCTTTCCAGATTTCATGTGAGGATATTTCCTTTTTGACCATAGCCGTCTATGGGCTTCCAAATATCACTTTGCCAATTCCACAAGAACTGTCTTCGCGAAAGGCTTCTTGAGGGGAAAGCTGTAACTCTGAGAGACGATTTCACAGAACACAAAGAAGTTTCTCAGAAAGCTTCTTTCTCTTTGTTATCGGAGGATATTTCCTTTGGCCCTATAGTCTTCAAAGGGATGCGAAATATCTATACTCAGATTCCACAGAAATAAGGCTACCAAAGTGATCCACGAAATACAGATGCAACTCTGTGAGTGGAAGTCACACATCACAAAGCAGTTTCTGAGAAAGCTTCTTTCCAGTTTTTCTCTGAGGATATTTTCTTTTTCACCATAGCCCTCTAAGGGCTTTCAAATATCACTTTGCGAATTCCACAAGAACAGGCTTAGTTAGCAGACTATTGAGGGGAAAGCTGTAACTCTGTGGGATGAATTAACAGAACACTAAGCAGTTTCTCAGAAAGCTTCTTTCCAGATTTCATCTGAGGATATTTCCTTTTTCACCATAGCCCTCTAGGGGCTTCCAAATATCACTTTTCAAATTCCACAAGGACTGTCTTAGCGAAATGATTTTTGAGGGGAAAGCTGTAGCTCTGTGAAATGATTTCACAGAACACAAAGAGGTTTCTCAGAAAGCTTCTTTCTCTTTGTTATCGTAGGATATTTCCTTTGGCCCTATTGTCTTCAAAGGGAAGCGAAATATCTGTTCTCAGATTACACAGTATTAAGGCTAGCAAAGAGATCCACGAAGTACACATATAAGTCTGTGAGTGGAAGTCACACATCACAAAGCAGTTTCTCAGAAAGCTTCCTTCCAGTTTTTCTGAGGGTGTTCTCTTTTTCACCGTAGTCCTCTATGGGTTCCACATATCACTTTGCGAATTCCACAAGAACAGGCTTAGCGAGCGGCCACTTGAAGGGAAAGCTGTAACTCGGTGAGATGAATTAACAGAACCCTAAGCAGTTTCTCAGAAAGCTTCTTTCCAGATATCATCTGAGGTTATTTCCTTTTTCAACATAGCCCTCTAAGGGCTTCCAAATATCACATTGCAAATTCCACAAGAACTGTCTTAGCGAAAGTCTTCTTGAAGGGAAAGCTGTAACTCTGTGAGATGATATCACAGAACACAAACAAGTTTCTCAGAAGGCTTCTCTCTCTTTGTTATTGGAAGATATTTCCTTTGGCCCTATAGTCTTCAAAGGGATCCCAAATATCTGTTCTCAGATTCCACAGAAATAAGGCTAGCAAAGAGATCCACGAAACACAGATGTAATTCTGTGAGTGAAATTCACACATCACAAATCAGTTTCTCAGAAATCTTCTTTCCAGTTTTTCTCTGAGGATATTTTCTTTTTCACCCTAGCCCTCTATGTTCTTCCAAATATCACTTTGAGAATTCCACAAGAACAGGCTTTCCGAGCGGCGTCTTGAGGGGAAAGCTGTAACTCTGTCAGATGAATTAAGAGAACACTAAGCAGCTTCTCAGAAAGCTTCTTTCCAGGTTTCTTCTGAGGATATTTCCTTTTTCACCTTAGCCCTCTATAGGCTTCCAAATATCACTTTGCAAATGCCACGAGAACTGTCTTAGCAAAAGGCTTCTTGAGGGGAAAGCTGTAACTTTGTGAGATGATTTCACAGAACACAAAGAAGTTTCTCAGAAAGCTTCTTTGTCTTTGTTATCGGAGGATATTTCCTTTGGCCCTATAACTTCAAAGGGATATGAAATATCTGTTCTCAGATTCCAGAGAAATAAGGCTAGCAAAGAGATCCATGAAATACAGATGTAACTCTGTGAGTGGAAGCCACACATCACAAAGCAGTTTCTCAGAAAGCTTCTTTCCAGGTTTTCTCTGAGGATAATTTGTTTTTCACCACAGCCCTCTATGGGCTTCCAAAAATCACTTTGCCAATTCCACAAGAACAGGCTTAGTGAGCGGCCTCTTGAGGGGAAAGCTGTAACTCTGTGAGTTGAATTAACAGAACACTAATCAGTTTCTAAGAAAGCTTCTTTCCGATTTCATCTAAGGATATTTCCTTTTTCACTATAGCCCTCTATGGGATTCAGAATATCACTTTGCAAATTCCACAAGAACTATCTTAGCGAAAGGCTTCTTGAGGGGAAAGCTGTAACTCTGTGAGATGATTTCACATAACTCAAAGGAGTTTCTCAGAAAGCTTCTTTCTCTTTGTAATCGGAGGATATTTCCTTTGATGCTACAGTCTTCAAAGGGATCCGAAATATCTGCTCTCAGATTCCACACAAATAATGCTAGCAAAGAGATCCACGAAATACAGATTTAACTCTGTGAGTGGAAGTCACACATCACAAAGCAGTTTCTCAGAAAGCTTCTTTCCAGTTTTTCTCTAAGGATATTTTCTTTTTCACCGTAGCCCACTATGGGCTTCCAAATATCACTTTGCCAATTCCACAAGAACAGGCTTAGGGAGCGGCCTCTTGAGGGGAAACCTGAAGCTCTGTGAGATGAATTAACAGAACACTAAGCAGTTTCTCACAAAGCTTCTTTCCAGATTTCATCTGAGGATATTTCCTTTTTCACCATAGCCCTCTAGGGGCTTCCAAATATCATTTTGCAAATTACACAAGAACTGTCTTAGCGAAAGGCTTCTTCGGGGGAAAACTGTAACTCTGTTAGATGATTTCAAAGAAAACAGAGAAGTTTCTCAGAAAGCTTCTTTCTCTTTGTTATCGGAGGATATTTCCTTTGGCCCTATAGTCTTCAAAGGGATCCGAAATATCTGCTCTCAGATTCTACAGAAATAAGGCTAGCAAAGAGATCCGCGAAATACAGATGTAACTCTGTGACTGGAAGTCACACATCACAAAGCAGTTTCTCAGAAAGCTTCTTTCCAGTTTTTCTCTGAGGATATTTTCTAATTCACCATAGCCCTCTATGTTCTTCCAAATATCACTTTACGAATTCCACAAGAACAGGCTTAGCGAGTGACCTCTTGAGGGGAAAGCTGTAACTCTGTGATATGAATTAACAGAACACTAATCATCTTCTCAGAGAGCTTCTTTCCAGATTTCATCTGAGGACATTTCCTTTTTCACCATAGCCCTCTAAGGGCTTCCAAATATCACTTTTCAAATTCCACAAGAACTGTCTTAGCGAAAGTCTTCTTGAGGGGAAAGCTGTAACTCTGTGAGATGATTTCACAGAACACAAAAAGTTTCTCAGAAAGCTTCTTTCTCCTTGTTATCGCAGGATATTTCCTTTGGCCCTATTGTCTTCAAAGGGAAGCGAAATATCTCTCCTCAGATTCCACAGAATTAAGGCTAACAAAGAGATCCACGAAGTACAGATATAACTCTGTGAGTGGATGTCACACATCTCAAAGCAGTTTCTCAGAAAGCTTCATTCCAGTTTTTCCGAGGGTATTTTCTTTTTCACCATAGCCCTCTATGGGCTTCCAAATATCACTTTACGAATTCCCCAAGAACAGGCTTAGCGAGCGGCCTCTAGAGGGGAAAGCTGTAACACTGTGAGGTGAATTAACAGAACACTAAGCAGTTTCTCAGAGAGCTTCTTTCCAGATTTCATCTGAGGATATTTCCTTTTTCACCATAGCCCTCTATGGTCTTCCAAATATCACTTTGCAAATTCCACAAGAACAGTCTTAGCGAAAGGCTTCTTGAGAGGAAAGCTGTAACTCTGTGAGGTGATTTCACAGAAAACAAAGAAGTTTCTCAAAAACTTCTTTCTCTTTGTTATCGGAGGATATTTCCTGTGGCCCTATAGTCTTCAAAGGGATCTGAATTATCTGTTCTCAGATTCCACAGAAAAAAGGCTGGCAAAGAGATCCACGAAATACAGATGTAACTCTGTGAGTGGAAGTCACACATCAGAAAGAACTTTCTGAGAAAGATTCTTTCCAGTTTTTCTCTGAGGATGATTTCTTTTTCATCATAGCCCTCTACGATCTTCCAAATATCACTGTGCGAATTCCACAGAACAGGCTTAAGGAACGGCCCTTGAGGGGAAAGCTGTAACACTGTGAGATGAATTAACAGAACACTAAGCAGTTTCTCAGATAGTTTCTTTCCAGATTTCATCTGAGGATATTTCCTTTTTCACCATAGCCCTCTACGGGCTTCCAAATCTCCCTTTAAAAATTCGACAAGAACTGGCTTAGTGAAAGGCTTCTTGAGGGGAAAACTACCTCTGTGAGATGATTTCAGAGAACACGAAGAAGTTTCTCAGAAAGCTTCTTTCCAGATTTCTTCTGAGGATATGTCCTTTGTCACCATAGACCTCTAAGGGCTTCTAAATATCACTTTGCAAATTCCACAAGAACTGTCTTAGAGAAAGTCTTCTTGAAGGGAAAGCTGTAACTCTGTGAGATGATTTCACAGAACACAAAAAAGTTTCTCAGAAAGCTTCTTTCTCTTTGTTATCGGAGGATATTTCCTTTGGCCCTATAGTCTTCAAAGGGATCCGAAATATCTGTTCTCCGATTCCACAGAAATAAGGATAGCAAAGAGATCCACGAAATACAGATGTAACTCTGTGAGTGGAAGTCACACATCACAAAGCAGTTTCTCGGAATACTTCTGTCCAGTTTTTCTCTGAGGATATTTTCTTTTTCACCACAACCGTCTAAGGGCTTCCAAATATCACCTTACGAATTCCACAAGAACAGGCTTAGCGAGCGGCCTCTTGAGGGGAAAGCTGTAACTCTGTGAGATGAATTAACAGAACACTAAGCAGCTTCTCAGAAAACTTCTTTCCAGTTTTTCTCCGAGGATATTTCCTTTTTCACCGTAGCCCTCTATGGGCTTCCAAATATCACTTTGCAAATTCCACAAGAACTGTCTTAGCAAAAGGCTTCTCAAGCGGAAAGCTGTAACTCTGTGAGATGATTTCACAGAACACAAAGAAGTTTCTCAGAAAGCTTCTTTCTCTTTGTTATCGGAGGATATTTCCTTTGGCCCTGTAGTCTTCAAAGGGATCCGAAATATCTATTCTCAGATTCCAGAGAAATAAGGTTAGCAAAGAGATCCATGAAATACAGATGTAACTCTGAGAGTGGAAGCCAACATCGCAAAGCAGTTTCTCAGAAAGATTCTTTCCAGTTTTTCTCTGAGGATATTTTCTTTTTCAATACTGACCTCTATGGGCTTCCAAATATCACTTTGCCAATTCCACAAGAACAGGCTTAGCGAGCGGCCTCTTGAGGGGAATGCTGTAACTCTGTGAGATGAATTAACAGAACACTAAGCAGTTTATCAGAAAGCTTCCTTCCAGATTTCAACAGAGGATATTTCCTTTTTCACTATAGCCTTCTATGGGCTTCCGAATATCACTTTGCAAATTCCACAAGAACTATCTTAGCGAAAGGCTTCTTGAGGGGAAAGCTGTAACTCTGTGAGATGATTTCACATAACTCAAAGGAGTTTCTCAGAAAGCTTCTTTCTCTTTGTAATCGGAGGATATTTCCTTTGATCCTATAGTCTTCAAAGGGATCCGAAATATCTGCCTCAGATTCCACACAAATAAGTTAGCAAAGATATCCACGAAATACAGATGTAACTCTGTGAGTGGAAGTCACACATCACAAAGCAGTTTCTCAGAAAGCTTCTTTAAAGTTTTTCTCTGAGGATATTTTCTTTTTCACCATAGCCCTCTATGGGCTACCAAATATCACTTTGCCAATTCCACAAGAACAGCCTTAGCGAGCGGCCTCTTGAGGGGACACCTGAAGCTCTGAAAGATGAATTAACAGAACACTAAGCAGTTTCTCAGAAAGCTTCTTTCCAGATTTCATCTGAGGATATTTCCTTTTTCACCATAACCCTCTAGGGGCTTCCAAATATCATTTTGCAAATTACACAAGAACTGTCTTAGTGAAAGGCTTCTTGAGGGGAAAGCTGTAACTCTGTGAGATGATTTCAAAGAACACAAAGAAGTTTCTCAGAAAGCTTCTTTCTCTTTGATATCGGAGGATAATTCCTTTGGCCCTGTAGTCTCCAAAGGGATCCCAAATATCGGTTTTCAGATTCCACAGAAATAAGGCTAGCAAAGAGATCCAGGATATACAGATGTAGATCTGTGAGTGGAAGTCACACATCACAAAGCAGTTTCTCAGAAAGCTTCTTTCCAGTTTTTCTCTGTGGATAATTTCTTTTTCACCATAGCCCTCTGTGGGCTTCCAAATATCACTTTGCGAATTCCACAAGAACTTGCTTAGCCTGCGGCCTCTTGAGGGGAAAGCTGTAACTCTGTGAGATGAATTAACAGAACACTAAGCAGTTTCTCAGAAAGCTTCTTTCCAGATTTCATCTATGGATATTTCCTTTTTCACCATAGCCCTCTGTGGGCTTCCAAATATCACTTTTCAAATTCCACAAGACCTGTCTTAGTGAAAGTATTCTTGAGGGGAATGCTGTAGCTCTGTGAGATGATTTCACAGAACACAAAGAAGTTTCTCAGAAAGCTTCTTTCTCCTTGTTATCGGAGGATATTTCCTTTGGCCCTATTGTCTTCAAAGGGATTCGAAATATCTGTTCTCAGATTCCACAGAAATAAGGCAAGCAAAGAGATCCACGAAATACAGATGTAACTCTGTGAGTGGAAGTCTAATATCACAAAGCAGTTTCTCAGAAAGCTTCTTTCCAGTTTTTCTCTGAGGATATTTTCTTTTTCACCATAGCCCTCTAAGGGCTTCCAAATATCACTTTACGAATTCCACAAGAACAGGCTTAGCGAGCCGCCTATTGAGGGGAAAGCTGTAACTCTGTGAGATGAATTAACAGAACACTAAGCAGTTTCTCAGAAAGCTTCTTTCCAGATTTCATCTGAGGATATTTCCTTTGTCAACATTGCCCTCTATGGGCTTCCAAATATCACTTTGCCAATTCCACAAGAACTGTCTTATCGAAAGGCTTCTTGTGTGGAAAGCTGTAACTCCGTGAGATGATTTCACAAAACACAAAGAAGTTTCTCAGAAAGCTTCTTTCTCTTTTTTTATCGGAGGATATATCCTTTGGCCCTATACTCTTTAAAGGGATCCGAAATATCCGTTCTCAGATTCCACAAAAATAAGCCTATTAAAGAGATCCACGAAATACAGATGTAACTGTGTGAGGTGAAGTTACACATCACAAAGCAGTTTCTCAGAAAGCTTCTTTCCAGTTTTTCTCTGAGGATATTTTCTTTTTCACCATAGCCCTCTTCGGGCTTCCAAATATCACTTTGCGAGTTCCACAAGAACAGCCTTAGGGAGCTGCCTCTTGAGGGGAAAGCTGTAACTCTGTGAGTTGAATTAACAGAACACTGAGGAGTTTCTCTGTAAGCTTCTTTCCAGATTTCATCTGATCATATTTCCTCTTTCACCGTAGCCCTCTATGGGCTTCCAAATATCACTTTGCAAATTCCACAAGAACTATCTTAACGAAAGGCTTCTTGAGGGGAAAGCTGTAACTCTGTGAGATGATTTCACAGAACACAAAGAAGTTTCTCAGAAAGCTTCTTTCTCTTTGTTATCGGAGGATATTTTCTTTGGCCCTATAGTATTCAAAGGGATCCGAAATATCTGTTCTCAGATTCCACAGAAATAAGGCTAGCAAAGAGATCCACGAAATACAGATATAACTGTGTGAGTGGAAGTGACACATCACAAGGCAGTTGCTCAGAAAGCTTCTTTCCAGTTTTTCTCTGAGGATATTTTCTTTTTCACCATAGCCCTCTATGGGCGTCCAAATATCACTTTGCGAATTCCACAAGAACAGGCTTAGCGAGCGGCCTCTTGCGGGCAAAGCTGAAACGCCGTGAGATGAATTAACAGAACACTAAGCAGTTTCTCAGAAAGCTTCTTTTCAGATTTCATCTGAGGGTATTTCCTTTATCAACATAGCCCTCTATGGGCTTCCAAATATCACTTTACAAGTTCCACAAGAACTGTCCTAGAGAAAGGCTTCTTGAGGGGAAAGCTGTAACTCTGTGAGATGATTTCACAGAACTCAAAGATGTTTCTCAGAAAGCTTCTTTCTCTTTGTAATCGGAGGATATTTCCTTTGATCCTATAGTCTTCAAAGGGATCCGAAATATCTGCTCTCAGATTCCACACAAATAAGGCTAGCAAAGAGATCCACGAAATAGAGATTTAACTCTGTGAGTGGAAGTCACACATCACAAAGCAGTTTCTCAGAAAGCTTCTTTCCAGTTTTTCTCTGAGGATATTTTCTTTTTCACCATAGCCCTCTATGTTCTTCCAAATATCACTTTACGAATTCCACAAGAACAGGCTTAGCGAGTGACCTCTTGTCGGTAAAGCTGAAACTCTGTGATATGAATTAAGAGAACACTAATCAGCTTCTCAGAGAGCTTCTTTCCAGATTTCATTTGAGGACATTTCCTTTTTCACCATAGCCCTCTAAGGGCTTCCAAATATCACTTTGCAAATTCCACAAGAACTGTCTTAGCGAAAGGCTTCTTGAGAGGAAAGCTATAACTCTGTGAGATGTTTTCACAGAACACAAAGAAGTTTCTCAGAAAGCTTCTTTCTCTTTGATATCGGAGGATAATTCCTTTGGCCCTGTAGTCTTCAAAGGGATCCCAAATATCGGTTTTCAGTTTCCACAGAAATAAGGCTAGCAAAGAAATCCAGGATATACAGATGTAGATCTGTGAGTAGAAGTCACACATCACAAATCAGTTTCTCAGAAAGCTTCTTTCCAGTTTTTCTCTGTGGATAATTTCTTTTTCACCATAGCCCTCTGTGGGCTTCCAAATATCACTTTGCGAATTCCACAAGAACTGGCTTAGCGAGCGGCCTCTTGAGGGGAAAGCTGTAACTCTGTGAGATGAATTAACAGAACCCTAAGCAGTTTCTCAGAAAGCTTCTTTCCAGATTTCATCTATGGATATTTCCTTTTTCACCATAGCCCTCTGTGGGCTTCCAAATATCACTTTTCAAATTCCACAAGACCTGTCTTAGTGAAAGGATTCTTGAGGGGAATGCTGTAGCTCTGTGAGATGATTTCACAGAACACAAAGAAGTTTCTCAGAAAGCTTCTTTCTCCTTGTTATCGCAGGATATTTCCTTTGGCCCTATTGTCTTCAAAGGGAAGCGAAATATCTCCCCTCAGATTCCACAGAATTAAGGCTAACAAAGAGATCCACGAAGTACAGATATAACTCTGTGAGTGGATGTTACACATCCCAAAGCAGTTTCTCAGAAAGCTTCTTTCCAGTTTTTCTGAGGGTATTTTCTTATTCACCATAGCCGTCTATGGGCTTCCAAATATCACTTTGCGAATTCCACAAGAACAGGCTTAGCGAGCGGCCTCTTGAGGGGAAAGCTGTAACACTGTGAGGTGAATTAACAGAACACTAAGCAGTTTCTCAGAGAGCTTCTTTCCAGATTTCATCTGAGGATAATTCCTTTTTCACCATAGCCCTCTATGGGCTTCCAAATATCACTTTGCAAATTCCACAAGAACAGTCTTAGCGAAAGGCTTCTTGAGAGGAAAGCTGTAACTCTGTGAGATGATTTCACAGAAAACAAAGAAGTTTCTCAGAAAGCTTCTTTCTCTTTGTTATCGGAGGATATTTCCTTTCGCCCTATAGTCTTCAAAGGGATCCGAAATATCTGTTCTCAGATTCCACAGAAATAAGGCTAGCAAAGAGATCCACGAAATACAGAGGTAACTCTGTGAGTGGAAGTCTAATATCACAAAGCAGTTTCTCAGAAAGCTTCTTTCCAGTTTTTCTCTGAGGATATTTTCTTTTTCACCATAGCCCTCTAAGGGCTTCCAAATATCACTTTACGAATTCCACAAGAACAGGCTTAGCGAGAAGCCTATTGAGGGGAAAGCTGTAACTCTGTGAGATGAATTAACAGAACACTAAGCAGTTTCTCAGAAAGCTTCTTTCCAGATTTCATCTGAGGATATTTCCTTTGTCAACATTGCCCTCTATGGGCTTCCAAATATCACTTTGCCAATTCCACAAGAACTGTCTTATCGAAAGGCTTCTTGAGTGGAAAGCTGTAACTCCGTGAGATGATTTCACAAAACACAAAGAAGTTTCTCAGAAAGCTTCTTTCTCTTTTTTTATCGGAGGATATATCCTTTGGCCCTATACTCTTCAAAGGGATCCGAAATATCCGTTCTCAGATTCCACAAAAATAAGCCTATTAAAGAGATCCACGAAATACAGATGTAACTGTGTGAGGTGAAGTTACACATCACAAAGCAGTTTCTCAGAAAGCTTCTTTCCAGTTTTTCTCTGAGGATATTTTCTTTTTCACCATAGCCCTCTTCGGGCTTCCAAATATCACTTTGCGAGTTCCACAAGAACAGCCTTAGGGAGCTGCCTCTTGAGGGGAAAGCTGTAACTCTGTGAGTTGAATTAACAGAACACTGAGGAGTTTCTCTGTAAGCTTCTTTCCAGATTTCATCTGATCATATTTACTCTTTCACCGTAGCCCTCTATGGGCTTCCAAATATCACTTTGCAAATTCCACAAGAACTATCTTAACGAAAGGCTTCTTGAGGGGAAAGCTGTAACTCTGTGAGATGATTTCACAGAACACAAAGAAGTTTCTCAGAAAGCTTCTTTCTCTTTGTTATCGGAGGATATTTTCTTTGGCCCTATAGTATTCAAAGGGATCCGAAATATCTGTTCTCAGTTTCCACAGAAATAAGGCTAGCAAAGAGATCCATGAAATACAGATATAACTGTGTGAGTGGAAGTGACACATCACAAGGCAGTTGCTCAGAAAGCTTCTTTCCAGTTTTTCTCTGAGGATATTTTCTTTTTCACCATAGCCCTCTATGGGCGTCCAAATATCACTTTGCGAATTCCACAAGAACAGGCTTAGCGAGCGGCCTCTTGCGGGCAAAGCTGAAACGCCGTGAGATGAATTAACAGAACACTAAGCAGTTTCTCAGAAAGCTTCTTTTCAGATTTCATCTGAGGGTATTTCCTTTATCAACATAGCCCTCTATGGGCTTCCAAATATCACTTTACAAGTTCCACAAGAACTGTCCTAGAGAAAGGCTTCTTGAGGGGAAAGCTGTAACTCTGTGAGATGATTTCACAGAACTCAAAGTTGTTTCTCAGAAAGCTTCTTTCTCTTTGTAATCGGAGGATATTTCCTTTGATCCTATAGTCTTCAAAGGGATCCGAAATATCTGCTCTCAGATTCCACACAAATAAGGCTAGCAAAGAGATCCACGAAATAGAGATTTAACTCTGTGAGTGGAAGTCACACATCACAAAGCAGTTTCTCAGAAAGCTTCTTTCCAGTTTTTCTCTGAGGATATTTTCTTTTTCACCATAGCCCTCTATGTTCTTCCAAATATCACTTTACGAATTCCACAAGAACAGGCTTAGCGAGTGACCTCTTGTCGGTAAAGCTGAAACTCTGTGATATGAATTAAGAGAACACTAATCAGCTTCTCAGAGAGCTTCTTTCCAGATTTCATTTGAGGACATTTCCTTTTTCACCATAGCCCTCTAAGGGCTTCCAAATATCACTTTGCAAATTCCACAAGAACTGTCTTAGCGAAAGGCTTCTTGAGAGGAAAGCTGTAACTCTGTGAGATGTTTTCACAGAACACAAAGAAGTTTCTCAGAAAGCATCTTTCTCTTTGATATCGGAGGATAATTCCTTTGGCCCTGTAGTCTTCAAAGGGATCCCAAATATCGGTTTTCAGTTTCCACAGAAATAAGGCTAGCAAAGAAATCCAGGATATACAGATGTAGATCTGTGAGTAGAAGTCACATATCACAAAGCAGTTTCTCAGAAAGCTTCTTTCCAGTTTTTCTCTGTGGATAATTTCTTTTTCACCATAGCCCTCTGTGGGCTTCCAAATATCACTTTGCGAATTCCACAAGAACTGGCTTAGCGAGCGGCCTCTTGAGGGGAAAGCTGTAACTCTGTGAGATGAATTAACAGAACCCTAAGCAGTTTCTCAGAAAGCTTCTTTCCAGATTTCATCTATGGATATTTCCTTTTTCACCATAGCCCTCTGTGGGCTTCCAAATATCACTTTTCAAATTCCACAAGACCTGTCTTAGTGAAAGGATTCTTGAGGGGAATGCTGTAGCTCTGTGAGATGATTTCACAGAACACAAAGAAGTTTCTCAGAAAGCTTCTTTCTCCTTGTTATCGCAGGATATTTCCTTTGGCCCTATTGTCTTCAAAGGGAAGCGAAATATCTCCCCTCAGATTCCACAGAATTAAGGCTAACAAAGAGATCCACGAAGTACAGATATAACTCTGTGAGTGGATGTTACACATCCCAAAGCAGTTTCTCAGAAAGCTTCTTTCCAGTTTTTCTGAGGGTATTTTCTTATTCACCATAGCCGTCTATGGGCTTCCAAATATCACTTTGCGAATTCCACAAGAACAGGCTTAGCGAGCGGCCTCTTGAGGGGAAAGCTGTAACACTGTGAGGTGAATTAACAGAACACTAAGCAGTTTCTCAGAGAGCTTCTTTCCAGATTTCATCTGAGGATAATTCCTTTTTCACCATAGCCCTCTATGGGCTTCCAAATATCACTTTGCAAATTCCACAAGAACAGTCTTAGCGAAAGGCTTCTTGAGAGGAAAGCTGTAACTCTGTGAGATGATTTCACAGAAAACAAAGAAGTTTCTCAGAAAGCTTCTTTCTCTTTGTTATCGGAGGATATTTCCTTTCGCCCTATAGTCTTCAAAGGGATCCGAAATATCTGTTCTCAGATTCCACAGAAATAAGGCTAGCAAAGAGATCCACGAAATACAGAGGTAACTCTGTGAGTGGAAGTCTAATATCACAAAGCAGTTTCTCAGAAAGCTTCTTTCCAGTTTTTCTCTGAGGATATTTTCTTTTTCACCATAGCCCTCTAAGGGCTTCCAAATATCACTTTACGAATTCCACAAGAACAGGCTTAGCGAGAAGCCTATTGAGGGGAAAGCTGTAACTCTGTGAGATGAATTAACAGAACACTAAGCAGTTTCTCAGAAAGCTTCTTTCCAGATTTCATCTGAGGATATTTCCTTTGTCAACATTGCCCTCTATGGGCTTCCAAATATCACTTTGCCAATTCCACAAGAACTGTCTTATCGAAAGGCTTCTTGAGTGGAAAGCTGTAACTCCGTGAGATGATTTCACAAAACACAAAGAAGTTTCTCAGAAAGCTTCTTTCTCTTTTTTTATCGGAGGATATATCCTTTGGCCCTATACTCTTCAAAGGGATCCGAAATATCCGTTCTCAGATTCCACAAAAATAAGCCTATTAAAGAGATCCACGAAATACAGATGTAACTGTGTGAGGTGAAGTTACACATCACAAAGCAGTTTCTCAGAAAGCTTCTTTCCAGTTTTTCTCTGAGGATATTTTCTTTTTCACCATAGCCCTCTTCGGGCTTCCAAATATCACTTTGCGAGTTCCACAAGAACAGGCTTAGTGAGCTGCCTCTTGAGGGGAAAGCTGTAACTCTGTGAGGTGAATTAACAGAACACTTAGGAGTTTCTCTGTAAGCTTCTTTCCAGATTTCATCTGATCATATTTCCTCTTTCACCGTAGCCCTCTATGGGCTTCCAAATATCACTTTGCAAACTCCACAAGAACTGTCTTAGCGAAAGGCTTCTTGAGGGGAAAGCTGTAACTCTGTGAGATGATTTCACAGAACACAAAGAAGTTTCTCAGAAAGCTTCTTTCTCTTTGTTTTCGGAGGATATTTTCTTTGGCCCTATAGTATTCAAAGGGATCCGAAATATCTGTTCTCAGATTCCACAGAAATAAGGCTAGCAAAGAGATCCACGAAATACAGATGTTACTCTGTGAGTGGAAGTGACACATCACAAGGCAGTTGCTCAGAAAGCTTCTTTCCTGTTTTTCTCTGAGGATATTTTCTTTTTCAGCATAGCCCTCTATGGGCGTCCAAATATCACTTTGCGAATTCCACAAGAACAGGCTTAGCGAGCGGCCTCTTCCGGGCAAAGCTGAAACGCCGTGAGATGAATTAACAGAACACTAAGCAGTTTCTCAGAAAGCTTCTTTTCAGATTTCATCTGAGGATATTTCCTTTTTCAACATAGCCCTCTATGGGCTTCCAAATATCACTTTACAAATTCCACAAGAACTGTCCTAGTGAAAGGCTTGTTGAGGGGAAAGCTGTAACTCTGTGAGATGATTTCACAGAACTCAAAGATGTTTCTCAGAAAGCTTCTTTCTCTTTGTAATCGGAGGATATTTCCTTTGATCCTATAGTCTTCAAAGGGATCCGAAATATCTGCTCTCAGATTCCACACAAATAAGGCTAGCAAAGAGATCCACGAAATAGAGATTTAACTCTGTGAGTGGAAGTCACACATCACAAAGCAGTTTCTCAGAAAGCTTCTTTCCAGTTTTTCTCTGAGGATATTTTCTTTTTCACCAAAGCCCTCTATGGGCTTCCAAATATCACTTTGCCAATTCCACAAGAACAGCCTTAGCGAGTGGCCTCTTGAGGGGACACCTGAAGCTCTGTGAGATGAATTAACAGAACACTAAGCAGTTTCTCAGAAAGCTTCTTTCCAGATTTCATCTGAGGATATTTCCTTTTTCACCATAGCCCTCTAGGGGCTTCCAAATATCATTTTGCAAATTACACAAGAACTGTCTTAGCGAAATGCTTCTTCAGGGGAAAGCTGTAACTCTGTGAGATGATTTCAAAGAACACAGAGAAGTTTCTCAGAAAGCTTCTTTCTCTTTGTTATCGGAGGATATTTCCTTTGGCCCTATAGTCTTCAAAGGGATCCGAAATATCTGCTCTCGGATTCTACAGAAATAAGGCTAGCAAAGAGATTCGCGAAATACAGATGTAACTCTGTGAGTTAAAATCACACATGAAAAAGCAGTTTCTCAGAAAGCTTCTTTCCAGTTTTTCTCAGAGGATATTTTCTTTTTCACCATAGCCCTCTATGTTCTTCCAAATATCACTTTACGAATTCCACAAGAACTGCTTAGCGAGTGACCTCTTGAGGGGAAAGCTGAAACTCTGTGATATGAATTAAGAGAACACTAATCAGCTTCTCAGAGAGCTTCTTTCCAGATTTCACTTGAGGACATTTCCTTTTTCACCATAGCCCTCTAAGGGCTTCCAAATATCACTTTGCAAATTCCACAAGAACTGTCTTAGCGAAAGGCTTCTTGAGGGGAAAGCTGTAACTCTGTGAGATGTTTTCACAGAACACAAAGAAGTTTCTCAGAAAGCTTCTTTCTCTTTGATATCGGAGGATAATTCCTATGGCCCTGTAGTCTTCAAAGGGATCCCAAATATCGGTTTTCAGATTCCACAGAAATAAAGCTAGCAATGAGATCCAGGATATACAGATGTAGATCTGTGAGTGGAAGTCACACAACATAGCAGTTTCTCAGAAAGCTTCTTTCCAGTTTTTCTCTGTGGATAATTTCTTTTTCACCATAGCCCTCTGTGGGCTTCCAAATATCACTTTGCGAATTCCACAAGAACTGGCTTAGCGAGCGGCCTCTTGAGGGGAAAGCTGTAACTCAGTGAGATGAATTAACAGAACACTAAGCAGTTTCTCAGAAAGCTTCTTTCCAGATTTCATCTATGGATATTTCCTTTTTCACCATAGCCCTCTGTGGGCTTCCAAATATCACTTTTCAAATTCCCCCAGACCTGTCTTAGTGAAAGGATTCTTGAGGGGAAAGCTGTAGCTCTGTGAGATGATTTCATAGAACACAAAGAAGTTTCTCAGAAAGCTTCTTTCTCTTTGTTATCGGAGGATATTTCCTTTCGCCCTATAGTCTTCAAAGGGATCCGAAATATCTGTTCTCAGATTCCACAGAAATAAGGCTAGCAAAGAGATCCACGAAATACAGAGGTAACTCTGTGAGTGGAAGTCTAATATCACAAAGCAGTTTCTCAGAAAGCTTCTTTCCAGTTTTTCTCTGAGGATATTTTCTTTTTCACCATAGCCCTCTAAGGGCTTCCAAATATCACTTTGCGAATTCCACAAGAACAGGCTTAGCGAGCCGCCTATTGAGGGGAAAGCTGTAACTCTGTGAGATGAATTAACAGAACACTAAGCAGTTTCTCAGAAAGCTTCTTTCCAGATTTCATCTGAGGATATTTCCTTTGTCAACATTGCCCTCTATGGGCTTCCAAATATCACTTTGCCAATTCCACAAGAACTGTCTTATCGAAAGGCTTCTTGAGTGGAAAGCTGTAACTCCGTGAGATGATTTCACAAAACACAAAGAAGTTTCTCAGAAAGCTTCTTTCTCTTTTTTTATCGGAGGATATATCCTTTGGCCCTATACTCTTCAAAGGGATCCGAAATATCCGTTCTCAGATTCCACAAAAATAAGCCTATTAAAGAGATCCACGAAATACAGATGTAACTGTGTGAGGTGAAGTTACACATCACAAAGCAGTTTCTCAGAACGCATCTTTCCAGTTTTTCTCTGAGGATATTTTCTTTTTCACCATAGCCCTCTTCGGGCTTCCAAATATCACTTTGCGAGTTCCACAAGAACAGGCTTAGAGAGCTGCCTCTTGAGGGGAAAGCTGGAACTCTGTGAGTTGAATTAACAGAACACTTAGGAGTTTCTCTGTAAGCTTCTTTCCAGATTTCATCTGATCATATTTCGTCTTTCATCGTAGCCCTCTATGGGCTTCCAAATATCACTTTGCAAATTCCACAAGAACTGTCTTAGCGAAAGGCTTCTTGAGTGGAAAGCTGTAACTCTGTGAGATGATTTCATAGAACACAAAGAAGTTTCTCAGAAAGCTTCTTTCTCCTTGTTATCGGAGGATATTTCCTTTGGCCCTATTGTCTTCAAAGGGAAGCGAAATATCTCTCCTCAGATTAGACAGAATTAAGGCTAACAAAGAGATCCACGAAGTACAGATATAACTCTGTGAGTGGATGTCACACATCCCAAAGCAGTTTCTCAGAAAGCTTCTTTCCAGTTTTTCTGAGGGTATTTTCTTATTCACCATAGCCCTCTATGGGCTTCCAAATAACACTTTGCGAATTCCACAAGAACAGGCTTAGCGAGCGGCCTCTTGAGGGGAAAGCTGTAACACTGTGAGGTGAATTAACAGAACACTAAGCAGTTTCTCAGAGAGCTTCTTTCCAGATTTCATCTGAGGATAATTCCTTTTTCACCATAGCCCTCTATGGGCTTCCAAATATCACTTTGCAAATTCCACAAGAACAGTCTTAGCGAAAGACTTCTTGAGAGGAAAGCTGTAACTCTGTGAGATGATTTCACAGAAAACAAAGAAGTTTCTCAGAAAGCTTCTTTCTGTTTGTTATCGGAGGATATTTCCTTTCGCCCTATAGTCTTCAAAGGGATCCGAAATATCTGTTCTCAGATTCCACAGAAATAAGGCCAGCAAAGAGATCCACGAAATACAGAGGTAACTCTGTGAGTGGAAGTCTAATATCATAAATCAGTTTCTCAGAAAGCTTCTTTCCAGTTTTTCTCTGAGGATATTTTCTTTTTCACCATAGCCCTCTAAGGGCTTCCAAATATCACTTTGCGAATTCCACAAGAACAGGCTTAGCGAGCCGCCTATTGAGGGGAAAGCTGTAACTCTGTGAGATGAATTAACAGAACACTAAGCAGTTTCTCAGAAAGCTTCTTTCCAGATTTCATCTGAGGATATTTCCTTTGTCAACATTGCCCTCTATGGGCTTCCAAATATCACTTTGCCAATTCCACAAGAACTGTCTTATCGAAAGGCTTCTTGAGTGGAAAGCTGTAACTCAGTGAGATGACTTCGCAAAACTCAAAGAAGTTTCTCAGAAAGCTTCTTTCTCTTTTTTTATCGGAGGATATATCCCTTGGCCCTATACTCTTCAAAGGGATCCGAAATATCCGTTCTCAGATTCCACAAAAATAAGCCTATTAAAGAGATCCACGAAATACAGATGTAACTGTGTGAGGTGAAGTTACACATCACAAAGCAGTTTCTCAGAACGCATCTTTCCAGTTTTTCTCTGAGGATATTTTCTTTTTCACCATAGCCCTCTTCGGGCTTCCAAATATCACTTTGCGAGTTCCACAAGAACAGGCTTAGCGAGCTGCCTCTTGAGGGGAAAGCTGTAACTCTGTGAGTTGAATTAACAGAACACTTAGGAGTTTCTCTGTAAGCTTCTTTCCAGATTTCATCTGATCATATTTCGTCTTTCACCGTAGCCCTCTATGGGCTTCCAAATATCACTTTGCAAATTCCACAAGAACTATCTTAGCGAAAGGCTTCTTGAGGGGAAAGCTGTAACTCTGTGAGATGATTTCACAGAACACAAGAAGTTTATCAGAAAGCTTCTTTCTCTTTGTTTTCGGAGGATATTTTCTTTGGCCCTATAGTATTCAAAGGGATCCGAAATATCTGTTCTCAGATTCCACAGAAATAAGGCTAGCAAAGAGATCCACGAAATACAGATATAACTGTGTCAGTGGAAGTGACACATCACAAGGCAGTTGCTCAGAAAGCTTCTTTCCAGTTTTTCTCTGAGGATATTTTCTTTTTCACCATAGCCCTCTATGGGCGTCCAAATATCACTTTGCGAATTCCACAAGAACAGGCTTAGCGAGCGGCCTCTTGCGGGCAAAGCTGAAACGCCGTGAGATGAATTAACAGAACACTAAGCAGTTTCTCAGAAAGCTTCTTTACAGATTTCATCTGAGGATATTTCCTTTTTCACCATAGCCCTCTATGGGCTTCCAAATATCACTTTGCAAATTCCACAAGAACTCTCCTAGTGAAAGACTTCTTGAGGGGAAAGCTGTAACTCTGTGAGATGATTTCTCAGAACACAAAGAAGTTTCTCAGAAAGCTCCTTTCTCTTTGTTATCGGAGTATATTTCCTTTGGCCCTCTTTTCTTCAAAGGGAACCGAATTATCTGTTCTCAGATACCACAGAAATAAGGCTAGCAAAGAGATCCACGAAACACAGATTTACCTCTGTGAGTGGAAGTCACACATCACGAAACAGTTTCTCAGAAAGCTTTTTTCCAGTTTTTCTCTGAGAATATTTTCTTTTTCACCGTAGCCCTCTATGGGCTTCCAAATATCACTTTGCGAATTCCACAAGAACAGGCTTAGCGAGCGGCCTCTTGATGGGAAAGCTGTAACTCTGTGAGATGAATTAACAGAACACTAAGCAGTTTCTCAGAAAGCTTCTTTCCAGATTTCATCTGAGGATATTTCCTTTTTCACCATAGTCCTCTAGGGGTCAGAAATATCTCTTTGCAAATTTCACAAGAACTGTCTTAGCGAAAGGCTTCTTGAGGGGAAAGCTGTGAATCTGAGAGATGATTTCTCAGAACACAAAGAAGTTTCTCAGAAAGCTTCTTTCTCTTTGTTATCGGAGGATATTTCCTTTCGCCCTATAGTCTTCAAAGGGATCCGAAATATCTGTTCTCAGATTCCACAGAAATAAGGCTAGCAAAGAGTTCCACGGAATACAGATGTAACTCTGTGAGAGGAAGTCTAACATCACAAAGCAGTTTCTCAGAAAACTTCTTTCCAGTATTTCTCTGACGATATTGTCTTTTTCAAAATAGCCCTCTATGGGCTTCCAAATATCACTTTGCGAATTCCTCAAGAAGAGGGTTAGCGAGCGGCCTCTTGAGGGGAAAGCTGTAACTCTGTGAGATGAATTAACAGAACACTAAGCAGTTTCTCAGAAAGCTTCTTTCCAGATTTCATCTGAGGATATTTCCTTTTTCAGCATAGTCCTCTATGGGTTTCCAAATATCACTTTGCAAATTCCACAAGAGCTGTCTTAGCGAAAGGCTTCCTGAGGGGAAAGCTGTAACTCTGTGAGATGATTTCACAGAACACAAAGAAGTTTCTCAGAAAGCTTCTTTCTCTTTGTTAACGGAGGATATTTCCTTTGGTCCTACAGTCTTAAAGGGATCCGAAATATCTGTTCTCATATTACACAGAAATAAGGCTAGCAAAGAGATCCACGAAATACAGATGTAACTCTGTGAGAGGAAATCACACATCACAAAGCAGTTTCTCAGAAAGTTTCTTTCCAATTTTTCTCTGAGGATATTTTCTTTTTCACCATAGTCCTCTATGGGCTTCCAAATATCACTTTGCGAATTCCACAAGAACATGCTTAGCGAGCGGCCTCTTGAGGGGAAAGCTGTAACTCTGTGAGATGAATTAACAGAACACTAAGCAGTTTCTCAGAAAGCTTCTTTCCAGGCTTCTTCTGACGGTATTTCCTTTTTTACCATAGCTCTCTAGGGGTCACAAATATCACTTTGAAAATTCAACAAGAACTGTGTTAGCAAAAGGCTTCTTGAGGGGAAAGCTGTGAATCTGAGAGATGATTTCTCAGAACACAAAGAAGTTTCTCAGAAAGCTTCTTTCTCTTTGTTATCGGAGGATATTTCCTTTCGCCCTATAGTGTTCAAAGGGATCCGAAATATCTGTTCTCAGATACCACAGAAATAAAGGTAGCAAAGAGATCCACGAAATACAGATGCAACTCTGTGAGTGGATGTCACACATCACAAAGCAGTTTCTCAGAAAGCATCTTTCCAGATTTCATCTGACGATATTTCCTTTTTCACTAGAGCCCTCTAGGGGTTTCAAATATCACTTTGCAAATTCCACAAGAACTGTCTTAGCGAAAGGCTTCTTGAGGGGAAAGCTGTAACACTGTGAGATGATTTCACAGAACACAAAGAAGTTTCTCAGAAACCATCTTTCTCTTTGTTATCGGAGGATATTTCCTTTGGCCCTATAGTCTTCAAAGGGATCCGAAATATCTGTTCTCAGAAAGCACAGAAATAATGCAGGCAAAGAGATCCACGATATACAGATGTAACTCTGTGAGTGGAAGTCACACATCACAAAGCAGTTTCTCAGAAATCTTCTTTCCAGTTTTTCTCTGAGGATATTTTCTTTTTCACCATAGCACTCTATGGGCTTCCAAATATCACTTTGCGAATTCCACAAGAACAGGCTTAGCGAGCGGCCTCTTGAGAGGAAAGCTGTAACTCTGTGAGATGAACTAACAGAACACTAAGCAGTTCCTCAGAAAGCTTCTTTCCAGATTCCATCTGAGGATATTTCCTTTTTCACCATCACCCCCTATGGGCTTCTAAATATCACTTTGCAAATTCCACAAGAACTGTCTTAGCGAAAGGCTTCTTGAGGAGAAAGATGTACCTTTGTGAGATGATTTCACAGAACACAAAGAAGTTTCTCAGAAAGCTCCTTTGTCTTTGTTATGGAAGGATATTTCCTTTGGCCCTATAGTTTACAAAGGGATCCAAAATATCCGTTCTCAGGTTCCACAGAAATAAGACTACCAAAGAGATCCACGAAATACAGATGTAACTCTGTGAGTAGAAGTCACACATCACAAAGCAGTTTCTCAGAAATGTTCTTTACAGTTTTTCTCTGAGGATATTTTCTTTTTCACCATAGCCCTCTATGGGCTTCCAAATATCACTTTGCGAATTCCACAAGAACAGGCTTTGCGAGCGGGCCCTTGAGGGGAAAGATGTAACTCTTTGAGTTGATTTCTCAGAACACAAAGGAGTTTCTCAGAGAGCTTCTTTCTCTTTGTTATCAGAGGATAATTCCTTTGGCTCTATAGTCTTCAAAGGGATCCGAAATATCTGTTCTGAGATTCCACAGAAATAAGGCTAGCAAAGAGATCCACGAAATACAGATGTAACTCTGTGAGTGGAAGTCACACATCACAAACCAGTTTCTCAGAAACATTCTTTCCAGTTTTTCTCTGAGGATATTTTCTTTTTCACCATAGCCCTCTATGGGCTTCCAAATATCACTTTGCGAATTCTACAAGAACAGGCTTAGCGAGCGGCCTCTTCAGGGGAAAGCTGTAACTCTGTGAGATGAATTAACACAACACTAAGCTGTTTCTCAGAAAGCATCTTTCCAGATTTCATCTGAGGATATTTCCTTTTTCACCATAGCCCTCTAGGGGTTTCAAATATCAATTTGCAAATTCCACAAGAACTGTCTTAGCGAAAGGCTTCTTGAGGGGAAAGCTGTAACTCTGTGAGATGATTTCACAGAACACAAAAAAGTTTCTCAGAAAAGTTCTTTCTCTCTTTTATCGGAGGATATTTCCTTTGGTCCTATAGTCTTCAAAGGATCAGGAATATCTGTTCTCAGATTCCACAGAAATAAGGCTAGCAAAGAGATCCACGAAATACAGATGCAACTCTGTGAGTGGAAGTCAGACATTACAAAGCAGTTTCTGAGAAAGCTTCTTTCCAGTTTTTCACTGAGGATATTCTCTTTTACATCATAGCCCTCTAGGCGCTTCCAAATATCAGTTTGCGAATTCCACAAGAACAGACTTAGCGATCGGCCTCTTGAGGGGAAAGCTGTAACTCTGTGAGATGAATTAACAGAACACTAAACAGTTTCTCTGAGAGCTTCTTTCCAGATTTCATCTGAGGATATTTCCTTTTTCACCATAGCCCTCTATGGGCTTCCAAAGATGACTTTGAAAATTCCACAAGAACTGTCTTAGCGATAGGCTTCTTGAGGGGAATGCTGTAACTCTGTGAGATGATTTCACAGAACACAGAGAAGTTTCTCAGAAAGCTTCTTTCTCTTTGTTATCGGGCGATATTTCCTTTGGCCCTATAGTCTTCAAAGGGATCCGAAATATCTGCTCTCAGATTCCACAGAAATAAGGCTAGATAAGAGATCCACGAAATACAGATGTAACTCTGTGAGTGGAAGTCACACATCACAAAGCAGTTTCTCAGAAAGCTTCTTGCCAATTTTTCTCTGAGGATATTTTCTTTTTCACCATAGCCCTCTATGGGCTTCCAGATATCACTTTGCGAATTCCACAAGAATAGGCTTTGCGAGCGGCCTCTTGAGAGGAAAGCTGTACCTCTGTGAGATGAATTAACAGAACACTAAGCAGTTTCTCAGAAAGTTTCTTTCCAGATTTCATCTGAGGATATTTCCTTTTTCACCATAGCCCTCTATGGGCTTCCAAATATCACTTTGCAAATTCCACAAGAACTGTCTTAGCGAAAGGATTCTTGAGGGGAAAGCTGTAACTGTCTGAGGTGATTTCAGAGAACACAAAGGAGTTCCTCAGAAACTTTCTTTCTCTTTGTTATCGGGGGATATTTCCTTTGGCCCTATAACTTCAAAGGGATACGAAATATCTGTTCTCATATTACACGGAAATAAGGCTGGCAAAGAGATCCACGAAATACAGATATAACTCTGTGAGTGGAAGTCACACATCACAAGCAGTTTCTCAGAAAGGTTCTTTAAAGTTTTTCTCTGAGAATATTTTCTTTTTCACCGTAGCCCTCTATGGTCTTCCAAATATCACTTTGCGAATTTAACAAGAAGAGGCTTAGCGAGCGGCCGCTTGAGGGGAAAGCTGTAACTCTGTGAGATGAATTAACAGAACACTAAGCAGTTTCTAAGAAAGCTTTTTTCCAGATTTCATCAGAGGATATTTCCATTTTCAACATAGCCGTCTACGGGCTTCCAAATATCACTTTGCAAATTCCACAAGAACTGTGTGAGCAAAAGGCTTCTTGAGGGGACAGCTGTAACCCTGTGAGATGATTTCACAGAACACAAAGAAGTTTCTAACAATGCTTCTTTCTCTTTGTTATCGGAAGATATTTCCATTGGCCCTATAGTCTTCAAATGGATCCCAAATATCTGTTCTCACATTCCACAGAAATAAGGCTAGCAAAGAGATCCACGAAATACAGATGTAAATCGGTGAGTGGTAGTCACACATCACAAAGCAGTTTCTCAGAAAGCTTCTTTCCAGTTTTTCTCTGAGGATATTTTCTTTTTCACCACTACCCTCTATGGGCTTCCAAATATCACTTTGCGAATTCCACAAGAACAGGCTTAGCGAGCGGCCTCTTGAGGGGAAAACTGTAACTCTGTGAGATGAATTAACAGATCACTAAGCAGTTTCTCAGAAAGCTTCTTTCCAGATTTCATCTGAGGATATTTCCATTTTCACCATAGCCCTCTATGGGCTTCCAAATATCACTTTACAAATACCACAAGAACTGTCTTAGCGAAAGGCTTCTTGAAGGGAAAGCTGTAACTCTATGAGATGATTACACAGGACACAAAGAAGTTTCTCAGAAAGCTTCTTTCTCTTTGTTATCGGAGGATATTTCCTATGACCCTATAGTCTTCAAAGGGATCCGAAATATCTGTTTTCAGATTCCACAGAAATAAGGCTAGCAAAGAGATCCACGAAACACAGATGTCCCTCTGTGAGTGGAAGTCACACATCATAAAGCAATTTCTCAGAAAGCTTCTTTCCAGTTTTTCTCTGAGGAGATTTTCTTTTTCACCATAGCCCTCTATGATCTTCCAAATATCACTTTGTGAATTCCACAAGAACAGGCTTAACGAGAAGCCTCTTGAGGGGAAAGCTGTAACTCTGTGAGATGAATTAAGAGAACACTAAGCAGTTTCTCAGAAAGCCTCTTTCCAGATATCATCTGAGGTAATTTCCTTTTTCACCATAGCCCTCTATGGGCTTCCAAATATCACTTTTCAAATTCCACAAGAACTCTCTTAGTGAAAGGCTTCTTGAGGGGAAAGCTGTACCTCTGTGAGATGATTTCACAGAACACAAAGAAGTTTCTCAGAAAGCTTCTTTCTCTTTGTTATCGGAGGATATTTCCTTTGGCCCTATAGTCTTCTAAGGGATCCGAAATATCTGTTCTCAGATTCCACAGAAATAAGGCTAGCAAAGAGATCCACGAAATACAGATGTAACTCTGTGAGTGGAAGTCACACATCACAAAGCAGTTTCTCAGAAAGCTTCTTTCCAGTTTTTCTCTGAGGATATTTTCTTTTTCACCATAGCCCTACAAGGGCTTCCAAATATCACTTTGCGAATTCCACAAGAACAGGCTTAGCCAGCGGCCTCTTGAGGGGATAGCTGTAAGTCTGTGAGATGAATTAACAGAACACTAAGCAGTTTCTCAGAAATCCTCTTTCCAGGTTTCATCTGAGGATATTTCCCTTTTCACCATTGCCCTCTATGGGCTCCCAAATATCACTTTGCCAATTCCACAAGAAATGTCTTAATGAAAGGCTTCTTGAGGGGAAAGCTGTAACTCTGTGAGATGATTTCACAGAACACAAAGAAGATTCTCAGAAAGTTTCTTTCTCTTTGTTATCGGAGTTTATTTCCTTTGACCCTATAGTCTTTAAAGGGTTACGAAATATCTGTTCTCAGATTCCACAGAAATAAGGCTAGCAAAGACATCCACGAAATACAGATGAAACTCTGTGAGATGAATTAACAGAACACTAAGCAGTTTCTCAGAAAGCTTCTTTCCAGATTTCATCTGAGGATATTTGCTTTTTCACCACAGCCCTGTATGGACTTCCAAATATCACTTTGCAAATTCCACAAGAACTGTCTTAGCGAAAGGCTTCTTGAGGTGAAAGCTGTAACTCTGTGAGATGACTTCACAGAACACAAAGAAGTTTCTCAAAAAGCTTCTTTCTCTTTGTTATCGGAGGATATTTCCTTTGGCCCTATAGTCTTCAAAGGGATTCGAAATACCTGTTCTCAGATTCCACAGAAATAAGGTTAGCAAAAAGATCCACGAAATACAGATGTAACTCTGTGAGTGGAAGTCCCACAATACAAAACAGTTTCTCAGAAAGCTTCTTTCCAGTTTTTCTCTGAGGATATTTTCTTTTTCACCATAGCCCTCGATGGGCTTCCAAATATCACTTTGCGAATTCCACAAGAACAGGCTTAGCGAGCGGCCTCTTGAGAGGAAAGCTGTAACTCTGTGAGATGAATTAAGAGAACACTAAGCAGCTTCTCAGAAAGCTTCTTTCCAGATTTCATCTGAGGATGTTTCCTTTTTGACCATAGCCCTCTATGGGCTTCCAAATATCAATTTGCAAATTCCACAAGAACTGTCTTAGCGAAAGGCTTCTTGAGGGGAAAGCTGTAACTCTGTGAGACGATTTCACAGAACACAAAGAAGTTTCTCAGAAAGCTTCTTTCTCTTTGTTACCGGAGGATATTTCCTTTGGCCCTATAGTCTTCAAAGGGATGCGAAATATCTGTTCTCAGATTCCACAGAAATAAGGCTACCAAAGAGATCCACGAAATACAGATGTAACTCTGTGAGTGGAAGTCACACATTACAAAGCAGTTTCTCAGAAACTTCTTTCCAGTTTTTCTCTGAGGATATTTTCTTTTTCACCATAGCCAACGATGGGCTTCCAAATATCTCTCTGCGAATTCCACAAGAATAGGCTTTGCGAGCGGCCTCTTGAAGGGAAAGCTGTAACTCTGTGAGATGAATTAAAAGAACACTAAGAAGTTTCTCAGAGAGCTTCTTTCCAGATTTCATCTGAGGATATTTCCTTTTTCACCGTAGCCCACAATGGGCTTCCAAGTATCACTTTGCTAATTCCAGAAGAACTGTCTTAGCGAAAGCCTTCTTGAGGGGAAAGCTGTAACTCTGTGAGATGATTTCACAGAAAACGAAGAAGTTTCTCAGAAAACTTCTTCTATTTGTTATCGGAGGATATTTCCTTTGGCCCTATAGTCTTCAAAGGGATCCGAAATATCTGTTGTCATATTACACAGAAATAAGGCTAGCAAAGAGATCCACGACATACAGACGTAACTCTGTGAGTGGAACTCACACATCACAAAGCAGTTTCTCAGAAAGCTTCTTTCCAGTTTTTCTCTGAGGATATTTTCTTTTTCACCACAACCCTCTACGGGCATCCAAATATCACTTTGCAAATTCCACAAGAACAGGCTTAGCGAGCGGCCTCTTGAGGGGAAAGCTGTAACTCTGTGAGATGAATTAACAGATCACTAAGCAGTTTCTCAGAAAGCTTCTTTCCAGATTTCTTCTGGGGATATTTCCCTTTTCACCATAGCCTTCTAAGGACTTCCAAATATCACTTTGCATATTCCACAAGAACTGTCTTAGCCAAAGGCTTCTTTTGGGAAGAGGTGTAACTCTGTGAGATGATTTCACAGAACACAAAGACGTTTCTCAGAAAGCTTCTTTCTCTTTGTTATCAGAGGATATTTCCTTTGGCCCTGTGGTCTTCAAAGGGATCCCAAATATCTGTTTTCATATTCCACAGAAATAAGGCTAGCAAAGAGATCCAGGAAATACAGATGTAGCTCTGTGAGTGGAAGTCACACATCACAAAGCACTTCCTCAGAAAGCTTCTTTCCAGTTTATCTCTGAGGATTTTTTTTTTGTTTTTCACCATAGTCCTCTATGGGCTTCCAAATATCACTTTGCGAATTCCACAAGAACAGGCTTAGCGAGCGGCCTCTTGAGGGGAAAGCTGTAACTCTGTGAGAAGAATTAACAGAACACTAAGAAGTATCTCAGAAAGTACCTTTCCAGATTTAATCTAGGGTATTTCCTTTTTCACCACAGCCCTCTATGCGCTTCCAAATATCACTTTGCAAATTCCACAAGAACTGTCTTAGAGAAAGGCTTCCTGAGGGGAAAACTGTAACTCTGTGAGATGAATTAACAGAACACTATGCAGTTTCTCAGAAAGCTTCTTTCCAGATTTCATCTGAGGATATTTCCGTTTTCACCATAGCCCTCTATGGGCTTCCAAATATCACTTTGCTAATTTCACAAGAACTGTCTTAGCGAAAGGCTTCTTGAGGGGAAAGCTGTAACTCTGTGAGATGATTTCGCAGAACACAAAGAGGTTTCTCAGAAAGCTTCTTTCTCTTTATTATCGGAGGATATTTACTTTGGCCCTATAATCTTCAAAGGCATCCAAAATATCTGTTCTCAGATTCCACAGAAATAAGGCTAGCAAAGAGATCCACGAAATACACATTTAACTCTGTGAGTGGAAGTCACACATCAGAAAGCAGTTTCTCAGAAAGCTTCTTTCCAGTTTTTCTCTGAGGATATTTTCTTTTTCACCATAGCCCTCTACGGGCTTCCAAATATCACTTTCGAATTCCACACGAAAACGCTTAGCGAGCGGCCTCTTAAGGGGAAAGCTGTAACTCTGTGAGATGAATTAATAGAACAATAAGCAGTTTCTCAGAAAGCTTCTTTCCAGATTTCATCTGAGGATATTTCCTTTTTCACCATAGCCCTCTAAGGGCTTCCAAATATCACTTTGCCAATTCCACAAGAACTGCCTTAGCGAAAGGCTTCTTGAGCGGAAATCTGTAACTCCGTGAGATGATTTCACAGAACACAAAGAAGTTTCTCAGAAAGCTTCTTTCTCTTTGTTATCGGAGGATATTTCCTTTGGCCTTATAGTCTTCAAAGGGATCCGAAATATCAGTTCTCAGATTCCACAGAAATAAGGCTAGCAAAGAGATCCACGAAATACAGATGTAACTCTGTGCGTGGAAGTCACACATCACAAAGCAGTTTCTCAGAAAGCTTCTTTCCAGTTTTTCTCTGAGGATATTATCTTTTTCACCATAGCCCTCTATGGGCTTCCAAATATCACTTTGTGAGTTCCACAAGAACAGGCTTAGAGAGCGGTCTCTTGAGGGGAAAACTGTAACTCTGTGTGATGAATTAACAGAACACTAAGCAGTTTCTCAGAAAGCTTCTTTCCAGATTTCTTCTGCGGATATTTCCTTTTTCACCATAGCCCTCTCGGGGTTCCAAACATCACTTTGTAAATTCCACAAGAACTGTCTTAGTGAAGGGTTCTTGAGGGGAAACCTGTAACTCTGTGAGATGATTTCTCAGAACACAAAGAAATTTTTCAGAAAGCTTCTTTCTCTTTGTTATCGGAGGATATTTCCTTTGGCCCTATAGTCTTCAAAGGGATCCGAAATATCTGTTCTCAGATTCCACAGAAATAAGGCTAGCAAAGAGATCCACGAAATACAGATGTAACTCCGTTAGTGGAAGTCACACATCACAAAGCAGTTTCTCAGAAAGCTTCTTTTCAGTTTTTCTCTGAGGATATTTTCTTTTTCACCATAGCCCTCTATGGGCTTCCAAATATCACTTGGCGAATTCCACAAGAACAGGCTTAGCGAGCGGCCTCTTGAGGGGAAAGCTGTAACGCGTTGAAATGAATTAACAGAACACTAAGCAGTTCCTCTGAAAGCTTCTTTTCAGATTTCATCTGAGGATATTTCCTTTTTCACCATAGCCCCCTAAGGGCTTCCAAATATCACTTTTCAAATTAAACAAGAACAATCTTAGCGAAAGGCTTCTTGAGGGGAAAGCTGTAACTCCATGAGATGATTTCACAGAACACCAAGAAGTTTCTCAGAAAGCTTCTTTCTCTTTGTTATCGGAGGATATTTCCTTTGGCCCTATAGTCTTCAAGGGGATCCGAAATATCCGTTCTCAGATTCCACAGAAATAAGGCTAGCAAAGAGATCCACGAAATACAGATGTAATTCTGTGAGAGGAAATCACATATCACAAAGCAGTTTCTCAGAAAGCTTTTTTCCAGTTTTTCTCTGAGGAACTTATCTTTTTCACGTTAGCCCTCTATGGGCTTCCAAATATCACTTTGCGAATTCCACAAGAACAGGCTTAGAGAGCGGCCTCTTGAGAGGAAAGCTGTAACTCTGTGAGATGAATTAACAGAACACTAAGCAGTTCCTCAGAAAGCTTCTTTGCAGATTTCATCTGAGGATATTTCCTTTTTCACCATAACCCCCTATGGGCTTCCAAATATCACTTTGCAAATTCCACACGAACTGTCTTAGCGAAAGGCGTCTTGAAGGGAAAGCTGTACCTTTGTGAGATGATTTCACAGTACACAAAGAAGTTTCTCAGAAAGCTTCTTTGTCCTTGTTATGGAAGGATATTTCCTTTGGCCCTATAGTTTAGAAATGGATCCGAAATATCCGTTATCAGATTCCACAGAAATAAGGCTAGCAAAGAGATCCACGAAATACAGATGTAACTCTGTGAGTAGAAGTAACACATAACAAAGCATTTTCTCAGAAAGGTTCTTTACAGTTTTTCTCTGAGGATATTTTCTTTTTCACTATAGCACTCTATGGGCTTCCAAATATCACTTTGCGAATTCGACAAGAACAGGCTTTCCTAGCGGCCACTTGAGGGGAAAGATGTAACTCTTTGAGATGATTTCTCAGAACACAAAGAAGTTTCTCAGAAAGCTTCTTGCTCTTTGTTATCGGAGGATATTTCCTTTGGCCCTATAGTCTTCAAAGGGATCCGAAATATCTGTTCTCAGATTCCACAGAAATAAGGCTAGCAAAGAGATCCAATAAATACATATGAAACTCTGTCAGTGGAAGTCACACATAATAAAGAATTTTCTCAGAAAACTTCTTTCCAGTTTTTCTCTGAGGATATTTTCTTTTTCACCATAGCCCTCCATGCGATTCCAAACATCACTTTGCGAATTCCACAAGAACAGGCTTAGCGAGCGGCCTCTTGAGGGGAAAGATGTAAATCTGTGAGTTGAATTAACAGAACACTAAGCAGTTTCTTAGAAAGCTTCTTACCAGATTTTATCTTAGGATATTTCCTTTTTCACCATAGCCCTACATGGGCTTCCAAATATCACTTTGCAAATTCCACACGAACTGTCTTAGCGAAAGGCTTCTTGAGGGGAAAGCTGTAACTCTGTGAGATGATTCCTCAGAACACAAGGAAGTTTCTCAGAAAGCTTCTTTCTCTTTGTTATTGCAGGATATTTCCTTTGGCCCTATAGTCTTCAATGGGATCCGAAATATCAGTTCTCAGATTCCTTAGAAATGAGGCTAGCAAAGAGATCCACGAAATACAGATGTAACTCTGTGAGTGGAAATCACACATCACAAAGCAGTTTCTCAGAAAGTTTCTTTCCAGTTTTACTCTGAGGATATTACCTGTTTCACCGTAGCCATCTACGGGCTTCCAAATATCACTTTGCGAATTCCACAAGAATAGGCTTAGCGAGCGGCCTCTTGAGGGGAAGGCGGTAACTCTGTGAGATGAATTAACAACACTAAGCAGTTTCTCAGAAAGCTTCTTTCCAGATTTCATCTGAGGATATTTCCTTTTTCACGTAGCCCTCTAGGGGCTTCCAAATATCACTTTGCAAATTCCGAATAACTGTCTTAGCGAAAGGCTTCTTGAGGGTAATGCTGTAACCCGGTGAGATGATTTCACGGAACACAAAGAATTTTCTCAGAAAGCTTCTTTCTCTTTTTAATCGGAGGATATTTCCTTTGGCCGTATAGTCTTCAAAGGGATCCGAAATATCCGTTCTCAGATTCCACAGAAATATAACCAGCAAAGAGATCCACGAAATGCAGAGGTAACTCTGTGAGTGGAAGTCACACATCACAATGCAGTGTCTCAGAATGCTTCTTTCCAGTTTTTCTCTGAGGATATTTTCTTTTTCACCATAGCCCTCTATGGTCTACCAAATATCACTTTGCCAATTCCACAAGAGAATGCTTAGGGGGCAGACTCTTGATGGGAAAGCTATAACTCTGTAAGATGAATTAACAGAACACTAAGCAGATTCTCAGAAAGCTTCTTTACAGAATTCATCTGAGGATATTTCCTTTTTCACCATAGCCCTCTAGGGGCTTGCAAATATCACTTTCCAAGTTCCACAAGAACTGTCTTAGAGAAAGGCTTCTTGAGGGGAAAGCTAAAACTCTGTGAGATGATTTCACAGAACACAAAGAAGATTCTCAGAAACCTTCTCTCTGTTTGTTATCGGAGGATATTTCCTTTGGCCCTATAGTCTTCAAAGGGATCCGAAATATCCGTTCTCAGATTCCACAGAAATAAGGCTGGCAAAGAGATCCACGAAATAAAGATGTAACTCTGTGAGTGGAAGTCATACATCACAAAGCGGTTTCTCAGAAAGCTTCTTTCCAGATTTCATGTGATGGTAGTGCCTTTTTCACCATAGCCCTCTATGGGCTTCCAAATATCTCCTTGCAAATTACACAAGAACTGTCTTAGCGAAAGGCTTCTTGAGTGGAAAGCTGTAACTCCGTGAGATGATTTCACAGAACACAGAGAAGTTTTTCAGAAAGCTTCTTTCTCTTTGTTATTGGAGGATATTTCCTTTGGCCCTACGGTCTTCAAAGGGATCCGAAATAGCTGTTCTCAGATTCCTCAGAAATAAGGCTAGCAAAGAGATCCACGAAATACAGATGTAACTCTGTGATTGGAAGTCACATATCACAAAGCAGTTTCTCAGAAAGATTCTTTCCAGTTTTTCTCTGAGGATATTATCTTTTTACCTTAGCCCTCTATGGGCTTCCCAATATCACTTTGCGAATTCCACAAGAACAGGCTTAGCCAGCGGCCTCTTGAGAGGAAAGCTGTAACTCTTTGAGATGAATTAACAGAACACTAGGCAGTTTCTCAGAAAGCTTCTTTCCAGATTTCATGTGAGGATATTTCCTTTTTCATGTAGCCCTCTTGGGGCTTCGAAATATCACTTTGCAAATTCCACAAGAACAGTCTTAGTGAAGGGCTTCTTGAGGGGATTGCTGTAACCCTGTGAGATGATTTCACAGAACACAAAGAAGTTACTCAGGAAGCTTCTTTCTCTTTGTTATTGGAGGATATTTCCTTTGGCCCAATAGTCTTCAAAGGGATCCGAAATATCTGTTCTCAGATTCTACAGAATTAAGGCTAGCAAAGAGATCCACGATATACAGATGTAACTCTGTGAGTGGAAGTCACACATCAAAAAGCAGTTTCTCAGAAAGCTTCTTTCCAGTTTTTCTCTGAGGATATTTCCTTTTTCACCATAGCCCTACATGGGCTTCCAAATATCACTTTGCAAATTCCACAAGAACTGTCTTAGCGAGAGGCTTCTTGAGGGGAAAGCTGTAACTCTGTGAGATGATTCCGCAGAAAACAGTTTCTCAGAATGCTTCTTTCCAGTTTCTCTCTGAGGATATTTTCTTTTTCAACATAGTCCTCTACCGGCTTCCAAATACCACTTTGTGAATTCCACAAGAATAGGCTTAGCGAGCGGCCTCTTGAGGGTAAGGCGGTAACTCTGTGAGATGAATTAACAAAACTAAGCAGTTTCTCAGAAAGCTTCTTTCAAGATTTCATCTGAGGATATTTCCTTTTTCACGTAGCCCTCTAGGGGCTTCCAAATATCACTTTGCAAATTCCACATAACTGTCTTAGCGAAAGGCTTCCTGAGGGGAATGCTGTAACCCTGCGAGATGATTTCACAGAACACAAAGCATTTTCTCATAAAGCTTCTTTCTCTTTTTTATCGGAGGATATTTCCTTTGGCCCTATAGTCTTCAAAGGGATCGGAAATATCTGTTCTCAGATTCCACAGAAATAAGGCCAGCAAAGAGATCCACGAAATGCAGATGTAACTCTGTGAGTGGAAGTCACACATCACAAAGCAGTTTCTCAGAAAGTTTCTTTCCAGTTTTTCTCTGAGGATATTTTCCTTTTCACCATAGCCCTCTAAGGGCTTCCAAATATCACTTTGGCAATTCCACATGAACAGGCTTAGCGGGCGGCCTCTTGATGGGAAAGCTATAACTCTGTGAGATGAATTAACAGAACACTAAGCAGTTTCTCAGAAAGCTTCTTTCCAGATTTCATCTGAGGATATTTCCCTTTTCACCATAGCCCTCTTGGGGCTTCCAAATATCACGTTGCATTTCCACAAGAACTTTCTTAGCGAAAGGCTTCTTGAGGGGAAATCTGTAACTCTGTGAGATGATTTCACAGAACACAAAGAAGTTTCTCAGAAAGCTTCTTTCCCTTTGTTATCGGTGGATATTTCCTTTGGCCCTATAGCCTTCTAAGGGATCCGAAATATCCGTTCTCAGATTCCACAGAAATGAGGCTAGCAAAAAGATCCACGAAACACAGATGTAACTATGTGAGTGGAAGTCACACATCACAAAGCAGTTTCTCAGAAATCTTCCTTCCAGTTTTTCTCTGAGGATATTTTCTTTTTCACCGTAGCCCTCCATGGGCTTCCACATATCACTCTGCGAATTCTACAAGAACAGGCTTAGCAAGCTGCCTTTTGAAGTGAAAGCTGTAACTCTGTGAGATGAATTAACAGAACACTTAGCAGTTCTTCAGAAAGCTTCTTTCCAGATTTCATCTGAGGATATATCCTTTTTCACCATAGCCCTCTATGGGCTTCCAAATATCACTTTTGAAATTCCACAAGAACTGTCTAAGCGAAAGGCTTCTTGACGGGAATGGTGTAACACTGTGAGATGATTTCACAGAACACAAAGAATTTTCTCAGAAAGCTTCTTTCTCTTTTTTATCGGAGGATATTTCCTTTGGCCCTCTAGTCTTCAATGGGATCCGAAATATCCGTTCTCAGATTCCACAGAAATAAGGCCAGCAAAGAGATCCACGAAATGCAGATGTAACTCTGTGAGTGGAAGTCACACATCACAAAGCAGTTTCTCAGAAAGCTTCTATCCAGTTTTTCCCTGAGGATATTTTCTTTTTCACCGTAGCCCTCTATGGGCTTCCAAATATCACTTTGCGAATTCCACAAGAACAGGCTTTGCGAGCGGCCTCTTGAGGGGAAAGAAGTAACTCCTTGAGATGATTTCTCAGAACACAAAGAAGTTTCTCAGAAAGCTTCTTTCTCTTTGTTATCGCAGGATATTTCCTTTGGCCCTATAGTGTTCAAAGGGATCCGAAATATCTGTTGTCAGATTCCACAGAAATAAGGCTAGCAAAGAGATCCACGAAATACAGTTGAAACTCTGTCAGTGGAAGTCACACATCACAAAGCATTTTCTCAGAAAACTTCTTTCCAGTTTTTCTCTGAGTATATTTTCTTTTTCAAAATAGCCCTCTATGGACTTCCAAATATCACTTTGCGAATTCCACAAGAACAGACTTAGCGAGCGGCCTCATGAGCGCAAAGCTGTAACTCTGTGAGATGAATTAACAGAACACCAAGCAGTTTCTTAGAAAGCTGCTTTCCAGATTTTATCTGAGGATATTTCCTTTTTCACCATAGCCCTACATGGGCTTCCGAATATCATTTTGCAAATTCCACACGAACTGTCTTAGCGAACGGCTTCTTGAGGGGAAAGCTCGACCTCTGTGATATGATTCCTCAGAACACAAGGAAGTTTCTCAGAATGCTTCTTTCTCTTTGTTATCGCAGGATATTTCCTTTGGCCCTATAGTCTTCAAAGGGATCCGAAATATCCGTTCTCAGATTCCTTAGAAATATGGCTAGCAAAGAGATCCACGAAATACAGATGTAACTCTGTGAGTGAAAGTCAAAAATCACAAAGCAGTTTCTCAGAAAGCTTCTTTCCAGTGTTTCTCTGAGGATATTTTTTTTTTCACCGTAGCCCACTGTGGGCTTGCAAATATCACTTTGCGAATTCCACAAAAACAGGCTTAGCGAGCGTCCTCTTGAGGCGAAACCTGTAACTCTGTGAGATGAATTAACAGAACACTAAGCAGTTTCTCAGAAAGCTTCTTTCCAGATTTCATGTGAGTAAATTTCCTTTTTCACCATAGCCCTCTATGGGCCTCCAAATATCACTTTGCAAATTCCACAAGAACTGTCTTAGCGAAAGGCTTCTTGAGGGGAAAGCTGCAACTCCGTGAGATGATTTCACAGAACACACAGAAGTTTCTCAGAAAGCTTCTTTCTCTTTGTTATTAGAGGATATTTCCTTAGGCCCTATAGTCTTCAAAGGTATCCGAAATATCTGTTCTCAGATTCCACAGAAATAAGGCTAGCAAAGAGATCCACGAATTACAGATGTAACTCTGTGAATGTAAGTCACACATCACAAAGCAGTTTCTTAGAAAGCTTCTTTCCAGTTTTTTTCTGAGGATATTTTCCTTTTCACCTTAGCCCTCTATGGGCTTCCAAATATCACTTTGCGAATTCCACAAGAACAGGCTTAGCCAGCGGCCTCTTGAGGGGAAAGCTGTAACTCTGTGAGTTGAATTAACAGAACACTAAGCAGTTTCTGAAAAAGCTTCTTTCTAGATTTCATCTGAGGATATTGCCTTTTTCACCGTAGCCCTCTATTGTCTTCCAAATATCACTTTGCAAATTCCACTAGAACTGTCTTAGCGAAAGGCTTCTTGAGGGGAAAGCTGTAACTCTGTGAGATGATTTCTCAGAACACAAAGAAGTTTCTAAGTAAGCTTCTTTTTCTTAGTTATGGGAGGATATTTTCTTTGGCCCTATAGTTTACAAAGGTATCCGAAATATACGTTTTCAGATTCCACAGAAATAAGGTGAGCAAAGAGATCCACGAAACACTGATGTAACTCTGTGAGTAGAAGTCACACATCACAAAGCAGTTTCTCAGAAAGCTTCTTTCCAGTTTTTCTCTGAGGATATTTTCTTGTTAACCGTAGCCCTTTATGGGCTTCCAAATATCACTTTGCGAATTCCACAAGAACAGGCTTAGCGAGCGGCCTCTTTAGGGGAAAGCTGTAACTCTGTGAGATGAATTCACAGAACACTAAGCAGTTTCTCAAAAAGCTTCTTTCCAGATTTCATCTGAGGATATTTCCTTTTTTACCATAGCCCTCTATGGGCTTCCAAATATCACTTTGCAAATTCCACAAGAACTGCTTTAGCGAAAGGCTACTTGAGGGCAAAGCTGTAACCCTGTGAGATGATTTCGCAGAACACTAAGCAGTGCCTCAGAAAGCTTCTTTCCAGATTTCATCTGAGGATATTTCCTTTTTCACCTTAGCCCTCTTGGGTTTCCAAATGTCACTCTTCAAATTCCACAATAACTGTCTTAGCGAAAGGCTTCTTGAGGGGAAAGCGGTAACTCTGTGAGATGATTTCACAGAACACAAAGAAGTTTCTCAGAAAGCCTCTTTGTCTTTGTTATCGGAGGATATTTCCTTTGGCCCTATACTACTCAAAGGGATCCGAAATATCCATTCTCGGATTCCGCAGAAATAAAGCTAGCATAGAGATCCACGAAACACAGATGTACCTCTGTCAGTGGAAGTCACACATCACAAAGCAGTTTCTCAGAAAGCTTCTTTCCAGTTTTCCTCAGAGGATATTTACTTTTTCACCATAGCCTTCTATGGGCTTCCAAATATCACTTTGTGAATTCCACAAGAACAGGCTTATCGAGCGGCCTCTTGAGGGGAAAGCTGTAACTCTGTGAGATGAATTAACAGAACACTAAGCAGTTTCTCAGAAAGCTTCTTTCCAGATTTCTATCTGAGGATATTTCCTTTTTCACCATAGCCCTCTAAGGGCTTCCAAATAACACTTTTCAAATTCCACAAGAGCTGACTTAGCGAAAGGCTTCTTGAGGGGAAAGCTGTAACACTGTGAGATGATTTCACAGAACACAAAGAAGTTTCTCCGAAAGCTTCTTTGTCTTTGTTATCGGAGGATATTTCCTTTCGTCCTATAGTTTACAAAGGGATCCGAAATATCCTTTCTAAGATTCCACAGAAATAAGGCGAGCAAAGATATCCACGAAATACAGATGTAACTCTGTGAGTGGAAGTCACACATCACAAAGAAGTTTCTCAGAAAGCTTCTTTCCATTTTTTCTCTGAGGATGTTTTCTTTTTCACCTTACCCTCTATGGGCTTCCAAATATCACTTTGCGAATTCCACAAGAACAGGCTTAGCGAGCGGACTCTTTCTGGGAAAGCTATAACGCTGTGAGATGAATTAACAGAACACTAAGCATTTTCTCACAAAGCTTCTTTCAGATTTCACCTGAGGATATTTCCTTTTTCACCATAGCCCTCTAGTGGCTTCCAAATATCACGTTAGCAAATTCCACAAGAACAGTCTTAGCTAAAGGCTTCTTGAGGGGAAAGCTGCAACTCCGTGAGATGATTTCACAGAATACAAAGATGTTTCTCAGAAAGCTTCTTTCTCTTTGTTATCGGAGGATATTTCCTTTTGCCCTATAGTCTTCAAAGGGATCCGAAATATCCGTTCTCAGATTCCACAGAAATGAGGCTAGCAAAGAGATCCACGAAACACAGATGTAACTCTGTGAGTGTAAGTCACACATCACAAAGCAGTTTCTCAGAAAGCTTCTTTCCAGTTTTTCTCTGAGGATATTTTCTTTTTCACCATAGCCCTCTAAGGGCTTCCATTATCACTTTGTTAATTCCACAAGAACAGGCTTAGCGAGCGGCCTCCTGAGGGGAAAGCTGTAATGCGTTGAGATGAATTAACAGAACATTAAGCAGTTCCTCAGAAAGCTTCTTTCCAGATTTCATCTGAGGATATTTCCTTTTTAACCATAGCCCTCTAGGGGCTTCCAAATATCACTTTGCAAATTCCACAAGAACTGTCTTAGTGAAAGCTTCTTGAGAGGAAAGCTGTAACTCTGTGAGATGATTTCACAGAACACAAAGAGGTTTCTCAGAAAACTTCTTTCTCTTTGTTATCGGAGGATATTTCCTTTGGCCCTATTGCGTTCAAAGTGATCCGAAATATCTGTTCTCAGATTCCACAGAAATAAGGCTAGCAAAGAGATCTATGAAATACTGATGTAGCTCTGTTTGAGAAAGTCACACATCACAAAGCAGTTTCTCAGAAAGCTTCTTTCCAGTTTTTCTCTGAGGATATTTTCTTTTTCACCATACCCCTCTATAGGCTTCCAAATATCACTTTGCGAATTCCACAAGAACAGGCTTAGCGAGCGGCATCTTGAGGGGAAAGCTGTAACTCTGTGAGATGAATTAGCAGAACACTAGGCAGTTTCTCAAAAGCTTCTTTCAGATTTCATCTGAGGATATTTCCTTTTTCACCATAGCCCTCTATGGGCTTCCAAATATCACCTTGCAAATTCCACAAGAACTGTCTTAGCGAAAAGCTTCTTGAGTGGAAAGCTGTAACTCTGTGAGATGATTTCACAGAACACAAAGAAGTTTCTCAGAAAGCTTCCTTGTCTTTGTTGTCGGAGGATATTTCCTTTGGACCTATAGATTCAAAGGGATCCGAAATATCCGTTCTCAGAATCCACAGAAATAAGGCTAGCCAAGAGATCCACGAAACACAGATGTAACTCTGTGAGTGGAAGTCACACATCACAATGCTGTTTCTCAGAGAGCTACTTTCCAGTTTTTATCTGAGGATATTTTCTTTTTCACCATAGCCCTCTATGGGCTTCCAAATATCACTTTGCGAATTCCACATGAACGGTCTTCGCGAGCGGCCTCTTGAGGGGAAAGTTGTAACTCTGTGAGATGAATTAACAGAACACTAAGCAGTTTCTCAGAAAGCTTCTTTCCAAATCTCATCTGAGGATATTTCCTTTTTCACCGTAGCCCTCTATGGGCTTCCAAATATCACTTTGCACATTCCACAAGAACTATCTTAGCGAAAAGTTTCTTGTGGGGAAAGCTGTAACCCTGTGAGATGATTTCAAAAAACACAAAGAAGTTTCTCAGAAAGCTTCTTTCTCTTTGTTATCGGAGGATATTTCCTTTGGCCCTGTAGTCTTCAAAGGGATACGAAATATCCGTTCTCAGATTACACAGAAATAAGGCTAGCAAAGAGATCCACGAAATACAGATGTAACTCTGTGAATGGAAGTCACACATCACAAAGCAGTTTCTCAGAAAGCTTCTTTCCAGTTTTTCTCTGAGGATATTTTCTTTTTCACCGAATCCCTCTGTGGACTTCCAAATATCACTTTGTGAACTCCTCAAGAACAGGCTTAGCGAGCGGCCTCTTGAGGGGAAACCTGTAAGTCTGTGAGATGAATTAACAGAACACTAAGCAGTTTCTGAGAAAGCTTCTTTCCAGATTCCATCTGAGGATATTTCCTTTTCCACCTTTGCCCTCTATGGGCTTCCCAATATCACTTTGCAAATTCCAGAAGAACTGTCTTAGCGAAAGGATTCTTGAGGGGAAAGCTGTAACCCTGTGAGATGATTTCACAGAGCACAAAGAAGTTTCTCAGAAAGCTTCTTTCTCTTTGTTATCGGAGGATATTTCCTTTGGCCCTATACTCTTCAAAGGGATCCGAAATATCTGTCCTCAGATTCCACAGAAATAAGGCTAGCAAAGAGATCCACGAAATACAGATGTAACTGTGTGAGTGGAAATCACACATCACAAAGCAGTTTCTTAGAAAGCTTCTTTCCAGTTTTTCTCTGAGGATATTTTCTTTTTCACCATAGCCCTCTATGGGCTTCCAAATATCACTTTGTGAATTCCACAAGAACAGGCTTAGCTAGCAGCCTCTTGAGGGAAAAGTTGTAACGCGTTGAGATGAATTAACAGAACACTAAGCAGTTCCTCAGAAAGCTTCTTTCCAGATTTCATGTGAGGATATTTCCTTTTTCATCATAGCCTTCTAGGGGCTTCCAAATATCACTTTGCAAATTCCACAAGAACTGTCTTCGCGAAAGGCTTCTAGAGGGGAAAGCTGTAACTCTGTGAGATGATTTCACAGAACACAAAGAAGTTTCTCAGAAAGCTTCTTTCTCTTTGTTATCAGAGGATATTTCCTTTAGCCCTATAGTCTTCAAAGGGATCCGAAATATCTGTTCTCAGATTCCACAGAAATAAGGCTAGCAAAGAGATCTAGGAAATACTGATGTAGCTCTGAGAGAGAAAGTCACACATCACAAAGCAGTTTCTCAGAAAGCTTCTTTCCAGTTTTTCTCTGAGGATATTTTCTTTTTCACCATACCCCTCTATTGGCTTCCAAATATCACTTTGCGAATTCCAGAAGAACAGGCTTAGCGAGCGGCTCTTGAGGGGAAAGCTGTAACTCTGTGAGATGAATTAACAGAACACTAGGCAGTTTCTCAGAAAGCTTCTTTCCAAATTTCTTCCGAGGATACTTCCTTTTTCACGACAGCCCTCTAGGGGATTCCAAATATCACTTTGCAAATTCCACAAGTACTGTCTTAGCGAAAGGCTTCTTGAGGGGAAAGCTGTAACCCTGTGAGATGATTTCACAGAACACAAAGAAGTTTCTCAGAAAGCTCCTTTCTCTTTGTTATCGGAGGATATTTCCTTCGGCCCTACAGTTTTCAAAGGGATCCGAAATATCTGTTCTCAGATTCCACAGAAATAAGGCTAGCAAACAGATCCACGAAATACAGATGTAACTCTGTGAGTGGAAGTCACACATCACAAAGCAGTTTCTCAGAAAGAATCTTTCCAGTTTTTCTCAGAGGATATTTTCTTTTTCACCATAGCCGTCTATGGGCTACCAAATATCACTTTGCGAATTCCACAAGAACAGGCTTATCGAGCGGCCTCTTGAGGGGAAAGCTGTAACTCTGTGAGATGAATTAACAGAACACTAAGCAGTTTCTCAGAAAGCTTCTTTCCAGATTTCATTTGCGGATATTTCCTTTTTCACCATAGCCCTATATGGGCTTCCAAATATCACTTTGCAAATTCCACAAGAACTGTCTTAGAGAAAGGCTTCTTGAGGGGAAAGGTGTAACCCTGTGAGATGATTTCACAGAGCACAAAGAAGTTTCTACGAAATCTTCTTTATCTTTGTTATCGGAGGATATTTCCTTTGGCCCTATAGTCTTCAAAGGGATACGAAATATCTTTTCTCAGGTTCCACAGAAATAAGCCTAGCAAAGAGATCCACGAAATACAGATGTAACTCTCTGAGTGGAAGTCACACATCACAAAGCAGTTTCTCAGAAAGCTTCCTTCCAGTTTTTCTCTGAGGATATTTTCTTTTTCAACATAGCCCTCTATCGGCTTCCAAATATCACTTTGTGTATTCCACAAGAAGGGGCTTAGCGAAGGCTTCTTGAAGGGAAATCTTTAACCCTGTGAGATGATTTCCCAGAACACAAAGAAGTTTCTCAGAAAGCTTCTTTCTCTTTGTTATCGGAGGATATTTCCTTTGGCCCTATAGTCTTCAAAGGTATCCGAAATATCCGTTCTCAGATTCCACAGAAATAAGGCTAGCAAAGAGATCCACAAAATACCGATGTAACTCTGTGAGTGGAAGTCACACATCACAAAGCAGCTTCTCAGAAAACTTCTTTCCAGTTTTTCTCTGAGGATAGTTTCTTTTTCAACTTTGCCCTCTAGGGGTTCCAAATATCACTTTGCGAATTCCACAAGAACAGGCTTAGCGAGCTGCCTCTTGATGGGAAGATATACCTCTGTGAGATGAATTAACAGAACACTAAGCAGTTTCTCAGAAAGCTTCTTTCCATATTTCATCTGAGGACATTTCCTTTTTCACCGTAGCTCTCTAGGGGCTTCCAAATATCACGTTACAAATTCCACATGAACTGTCTTAGCGAAAGGCTTCTTGAGGGGAAAGGTCTAATTCCGTGAGGTGATTTCACAGAACACAAAGATGTTTCTCAGAAAGCTTCTTTCTCTTTGTTATCGGAGGATATTTCCTTTGGCCCTATAGTCTTCAAAGGGATCTGAAATATCCGTTCTCAGGTTCCACAGAAATGAGGCTAGCAAAGAGATTCAGGAAACTCAGATGTAAGTCTGTCAGTGGAAGTCACACATCACAAAGCAGTTTCTCAGAAAGCTTCCTTCCAGTTTTTCTCTGAGGATATTTTCTTTTTCACCATAGAACTCTATGGGCTTCCAACTATCACTTTGCGAATTCCACAAGAAGAGGCTTAGCGAGCGGCGTCTTGAGGGGAAAGCTGTAACTCTGTGAGATGAATTAACAGAACACTAAGCAGTTTCTTAGAAAGCTTCTTTCCAGATTTCATCCGAGGATATTTCCTTTTTCACCATAGCCCTCTATGGGCTTCCAAATATCACTTTTCAAATTCCAGAAGAACTGTCTTAGCCAAAGGCTTCAGAGGGGAAAGCTGTAACTCTGTGAGATGATTTCACAGAACACAAAAAAGTTTCTCAGAAAGCTTCTTTCTCTTTGTTATCGGAGGATATTTCCTTTGGAACTATAGTCTTCAAAGGGATCCGAAATATCTGTTCTCAGATTCCACAGAAAGAAGGCTAGCAAAGAGATCCACGAAATACAGATGTAACTCTGTGAGGGGCAGTCACACATCACAAAGCAGTTTCTCAGAAAGCTTCTTTCCAGTTTTTCTCTGAGGATATTTTCTTTTTCACCATAGCAATCTACGGGCTTCCAAATATCACTTTGCAAATTCCACAAGAACAGGCTTAGCGAGCGGCCTCTTGATGGGACAGCTGTACCACTGTGAGATGAATTAACAGAACACTTGGCAGTTTCTCAGAAAGCATCTTTACAGATTTCATCCCAGGATATTTCCTTTATCACCATAGCCCTCTACGGCTTCCAAATATCACTTTGCAAATTCCGCAAGACCTGTCTTAGCGAAAGGCGTCTTGAGGGGAAACCTGTAACCCTGTGAGATGATTTCACAGAACACAAAGAATATTCTCAGAAAGCTTCTTTCCCTTTTTTATGGGAGGATATTTCCTTTAGCCCTATAGTCTTCAAAGGGATCCGAAATATCCGTTCTCAGATTCCACAGAAATAAGGCTAGCAAAGAAATCCACGAAAAACAGATGTAACTCTGTGAGTGGAAGTCACACATCACAAAGCCGTTTCACAGAAAGCTTTTTTCCAGTTTTTCTCTGCGGATAGTTTCTTTTTCACCATAGCCCTCTATAGGCTTCCAGATATCACTATGCGAATTCCACAAGAACAGGCTTAGCGAGCGTCCTCTTGAGGGGAAAGCTGTAACTCTGTGAGATGAATTAACAGAACACTAAGCCGTTTCCCAGAAAGCTTCTTTCCAGATTTCATCTGAGGATATTTCCTTTTTCACCATAGCCCACTATGGGCTTCCAAATATCACTTTCCACAAAAACTGTCTTAGCGAAAGGCTCCTAAAGGGGAAATCTGTAACTCTGTGAGATGATTTCACAGAACACAAAGAAGTTTCTCAGAAAGCTTCCTTCTCTTTGTTATCGGAGGGTATTTCCTTTGGCCCTATGGTCTTCAAAGGGATACGAAATATCTGTTCTCAGATTCCACAGAAATAAGGCTAGCAAAGAGATCCACAAAATACACATGTAACTCCGTGAGTGGAAGTCACACATCACAAAGCAGTTTCTCAAAGCTTCTTTCCAGTTTTTCTCTGAGGGTATTTCCTTTTTCAACGTAGTCCTCTATGGGCTTCCAAATATCACTTTGCGAATTCCACAAGAACAGGCTTAGCCAGCGGCCTCTTCAGGGAAAAGCTGTAACTCTGTGAGATGAATTAGCAGAACACTAAGCAGGTTCTCAGAAAGCTTCTTTACAGATTTCATCTGAGGGTATTGCCTTTTTCACCATAGCCCTCTATGGGCTTCCAAATATCACCTTGCAAATTACACAAGAACAGGCTTAGCCAGTGGCCTCTTCAGGGAAAAGCTGTAACTCTGTGAGATGAATTAACAGAACACAAAGAAGTTTCTCATAAAGCTTCTTTCTCTTTTTTATCGGAGGATATTTCCTTTGGCCCTATAGTCTTCAAAGGCATCCAAAATATCCGTTCTCACATTCCACAGAAATAAGGCTAGCAAAGAGATCCACGAAATACAGATGTAACTCTGTGATTGGAAGTCACATATCACAAAGCAGTTTCTCAGAAAGATTCTTTCCAGTTTTTCTCTGAGGATATTTTCTTTTTCACCTTAGCCCTCTATGGGCTTCCCAATATCACTTTGCGAATTCCACAAGAACAGGCTTAGCCAGCGGCCTCTTGAGAGGAAAGCTGTAACTCTTTGAGATGAATTAACAGAACACTAGGCAGTTTCTCAGAAAGCTTCTTTCCAGATTTCATGTGAGGATATTTCCTTTTTCATGTAGCCCTCTTGGGGCTTCGAAATATCACTTTGCAAATTCCACAAGAACAGTCTTAGTGAAGGGCTTCTTGAGGGGATTGCTGTAACCCTGTGAGATGATTTCACAGAACACAAAGAAGTTACTCAGGAAGCTTCTTTCTCTTTGTTATTGGAGGATATTTCCTTTGGCCCAATAGTCTTCAAAGGGATCCGAAATATCTGTTCTCAGATTCTACAGAATTAAGGCTAGCAAAGAGATCCACGATATACAGATGTAACTCTGTGAGTGGAAGTCACACATCAAAAAGCAGTTTCTCAGAAAGCTTCTTTCCAGTTTTTCTCTGAGGATATTTCCTTTTTCACCATAGCCCTACATGGGCTTCCAAATATCACTTTGCAAATTCCACAAGAACTGTCTTAGCGAGAGGCTTCTTGAGGGGAAAGCTGTAACTCTGTGAGATGATTCCGCAGAAAACAGTTTCTCAGAATGCTTCTTTCCAGTTTCTCTCTGAGGATATTTTCTTTTTCAACATAGTCCTCTACCGGCTTCCAAATACCACTTTGTGAATTCCACAAGAATAGGCTTAGCGAGCGGCCTCTTGAGGGTAAGGCGGTAACTCTGTGAGATGAATTAACAAAACTAAGCAGTTTCTCAGAAAGCTTCTTTCAAGATTTCATCTGAGGATATTTCCTTTTTCACGTAGCCCTCTAGGGGCTTCCAAATATCACTTTGCAAATTCCACATAACTGTCTTAGCGAAAGGCTTCCTGAGGGGAATGCTGTAACCCTGCGAGATGATTTCACAGAACACAAAGCATTTTCTCATAAAGCTTCTTTCTCTTTTTTATCGGAGGATATTTCCTTTGGCCCTATAGTCTTCAAAGGGATCGGAAATATCTGTTCTCAGATTCCACAGAAATAAGGCCAGCAAAGAGATCCACGAAATGCAGATGTAACTCTGTGAGTGGAAGTCACACATCACAAAGCAGTTTCTCAGAAAGTTTCTTTCCAGTTTTTCTCTGAGGATATTTTCCTTTTCACCATAGCCCTCTAAGGGCTTCCAAATATCACTTTGGCAATTCCACATGAACAGGCTTAGCGGGCGGCCTCTTGATGGGAAAGCTATAACTCTGTGAGATGAATTAACAGAACACTAAGCAGTTTCTCAGAAAGCTTCTTTCCAGATTTCATCTGAGGATATTTCCCTTTTCACCATAGCCCTCTTGGGGCTTCCAAATATCACGTTGCATTTCCACAAGAACTTTCTTAGCGAAAGGCTTCTTGAGGGGAAATCTGTAACTCTGTGAGATGATTTCACAGAACACAAAGAAGTTTCTCAGAAAGCTTCTTTCCCTTTGTTATCGGTGGATATTTCCTTTGGCCCTATAGCCTTCTAAGGGATCCGAAATATCCGTTCTCAGATTCCACAGAAATGAGGCTAGCAAAAAGATCCACGAAACACAGATGTAACTATGTGAGTGGAAGTCACACATCACAAAGCAGTTTCTCAGAAATCTTCCTTCCAGTTTTTCTCTGAGGATATTTTCTTTTTCACCGTAGCCCTCCATGGGCTTCCAAATATCACTCTGCGAATTCTACAAGAACAGGCTTAGCAAGCTGCCTTTTGAAGTGAAAGCTGTAACTCTGTGAGATGAATTAACAGAACACTTAGCAGTTCTTCAGAAAGCTTCTTTCCAGATTTCATCTGAGGATATATCCTTTTTCACCATAGCCCTCTATGGGCTTCCAAATATCACTTTTGAAATTCCACAAGAACTGTCTAAGCGAAAGGCTTCTTGACGGGAATGGTGTAACACTGTGAGATGATTTCACAGAACACAAAGAATTTTCTCAGAAAGCTTCTTTCTCTTTTTTATCGGAGGATATTTCCTTTGGCCCTCTAGTCTTCAATGGGATCCGAAATATCCGTTCTCAGATTCCACAGAAATAAGGCCAGCAAAGAGATCCACGAAATGCAGATGTAACTCTGTGAGTGGAAGTCACACATCACAAAGCAGTTTCTCAGAAAGCTTCTATCCAGTTTTTCCCTGAGGATATTTTCTTTTTCACCATAGCCCTCTATGGGCTTCCAAATATCACTTTGCGAATTCCACAAGAACAGGCTTTGCGAGCGGCCTCTTGAGGGGAAAGAAGTAACTCCTTGAGATGATTTCTCAGAACACAAAGAAGTTTCTCAGAAAGCTTCTTTCTCTTTGTTATCGCAGGATATTTCCTTTGGCCCTATAGTGTTCAAAGGGATCCGAAATATCTGTTGTCAGATTCCACAGAAATAAGGCTAGCAAAGAGATCCACGAAATACAGTTGAAACTCTGTCAGTGGAAGTCACACATCACAAAGCATTTTCTCAGAAAACTTCTTTCCAGTTTTTCTCTGAGTATATTTTCTTTTTCAAAATAGCCCTCTATGGACTTCCAAATATCACTTTGCGAATTCCACAAGAACAGACTTAGCGAGCGGCCTCATGAGCGCAAAGCTGTAACTCTGTGAGATGAATTAACAGAACACCAAGCAGTTTCTTAGAAAGCTGCTTTCCAGATTTTATCTGAGGATATTTCCTTTTTCACCATAGCCCTACATGGGCTTCCGAATATCATTTTGCAAATTCCACACGAACTGTCTTAGCGAACGGCTTCTTGAGGGGAAAGCTCGACCTCTGTGATATGATTCCTCAGAACACAAGGAAGTTTCTCAGAATGCTTCTTTCTCTTTGTTATCGCAGGATATTTCCTTTGGCCCTATAGTCTTCAAAGGGATCCGAAATATCCGTTCTCAGATTCCTTAGAAATATGGCTAGCAAAGAGATCCACGAAATACAGATGTAACTCTGTGAGTGAAAGTCAAAAATCACAAAGCAGTTTCTCAGAAAGCTTCTTTCCAGTGTTTCTCTGAGGATATTTTTTTTTTCACCGTAGCCCACTGTGGGCTTGCAAATATCACTTTGCGAATTCCACAAAAACAGGCTTAGCGAGCGTCCTCTTGAGGCGAAACCTGTAACTCTGTGAGATGAATTAACAGAACACTAAGCAGTTTCTCAGAAAGCTTCTTTCCAGATTTCATGTGAGTAAATTTCCTTTTTCACCATAGCCCTCTATGGGCCTCCAAATATCACTTTGCAAATTCCACAAGAACTGTCTTAGCGAAAGGCTTCTTGAGGGGAAAGCTGTAACTCCGTGAGATGATTTCACAGAACACACAGAAGTTTCTCAGAAAGCTTCTTTCTCTTTGTTATTAGAGGATATTTCCTTAGGCCCTATAGTCTTCAAAGGTATCCGAAATATCTGTTCTCAGATTCCACAGAAATAAGGCTAGCAAAGAGATCCACGAATTACAGATGTAACTCTGTGAATGTAAGTCACACATCACAAAGCAGTTTCTTAGAAAGCTTCTTTCCAGTTTTTTTCTGAGGATATTTTCCTTTTCACCTTAGCCCTCTATGGGCTTCCAAATATCACTTTGCGAATTCCACAAGAACAGGCTTAGCCAGCGGCCTCTTGAGGGGAAAGCTGTAACTCTGTGAGTTGAATTAACAGAACACTAAGCAGTTTCTGAAAAAGCTTCTTTCTAGATTTCATCTGAGGATATTGCCTTTTTCACCGTAGCCCTCTATTGTCTTCCAAATATCACTTTGCAAATTCCACTAGAACTGTCTTAGCGAAAGGCTTCTTGAGGGGAAAGCTGTAACTCTGTGAGATGATTTCTCAGAACACAAAGAAGTTTCTAAGTAAGCTTCTTTTTCTTAGTTATGGGAGGATATTTTCTTTGGCCCTATAGTTTACAAAGGTATCCGAAATATACGTTTTCAGATTCCACAGAAATAAGGTGAGCAAAGAGATCCACGAAACACTGATGTAACTCTGTGAGTAGAAGTCACACATCACAAAGCAGTTTCTCAGAAAGCTTCTTTCCAGTTTTTCTCTGAGGATATTTTCTTGTTAACCGTAGCCCTTTATGGGCTTCCAAATATCACTTTGCGAATTCCACAAGAACAGGCTTAGCGAGCGGCCTCTTTAGGGGAAAGCTGTAACTCTGTGAGATGAATTCACAGAACACTAAGCAGTTTCTCAAAAAGCTTCTTTCCAGATTTCATCTGAGGATATTTCCTTTTTTACCATAGCCCTCTATGGGCTTCCAAATATCACTTTGCAAATTCCACAAGAACTGCTTTAGCGAAAGGCTACTTGAGGGGAAAGCTGTAACCCTGTGAGATGATTTCGCAGAACACTAAGCAGTGCCTCAGAAAGCTTCTTTCCAGATTTCATCTGAGGATATTTCCTTTTTCACCTTAGCCCTCTTGGGTTTCCAAATGTCACTCTTCAAATTCCACAATAACTGTCTTAGCGAAAGGCTTCTTGAGGGGAAAGCGGTAACTCTGTGAGATGATTTCACAGAACACAAAGAAGTTTCTCAGAAAGCCCCTTTGTCTTTGTTATCGGAGGATATTTCCTTTGGCCCTATACTACTCAAAGGGATCCGAAATATCCGTTCTCGGATTCCGCAGAAATAAAGCTAGCATAGAGATCCACGAAACACAGATGTACCTCTGTCAGTGGAAGTCACACATCACAAAGCAGTTTCTCAGAAAGCTTCTTTCCAGTTTTCCTCAGAGGATATTTACTTTTTCACCATAGCCTTCTATGGGCTTCCAAATATCACTTTGTGAATTCCACAAGAACAGGCTTATCGAGCGGCCTCTTGAGGGGAAAGCTGTAACTCTGTGAGATGAATTAACAGAACACTAAGCAGTTTCTCAGAAAGCTTCTTTCCAGATTTCTATCTGAGGATATTTCCTTTTTCACCATAGCCCTCTAAGGGCTTCCAAATAACACTTTTCAAATTCCACAAGAGCTGACTTAGCGAAAGGCTTCTTGAGGGGAAAGCTGTAACACTGTGAGATGATTTCACAGAACACAAAGAAGTTTCTCCGAAAGCTTCTTTGTCTTTGTTATCGGAGGATATTTCCTTTCGTCCTATAGTTTACAAAGGGATCCGAAATATCCTTTCTAAGATTCCACAGAAATAAGGCGAGCAAAGATATCCACGAAATACAGATGTAACTCTGTGAGTGGAAGTCACACATCACAAAGAAGTTTCTCAGAAAGCTTCTTTCCATTTTTTCTCTGAGGATGTTTTCTTTTTCACCTTATCCCTCTATGGGCTTCCAAATATCACTTTGTGAATTCCACAAGAACAGGCTTAGCGAGCGGACTCTTTCTGGGAAAGCTATAACGCTGTGAGATGAATTAACAGAACACTAAGCAGTTTCTCACAAAGCTTCTTTCAGATTTCACCTGAGGATATTTCCTTTTTCACCATAGCCCTCTAGTGGCTTCCAAATATCACGTTAGCAAATTCCACAAGAACAGTCTTAGCTAAAGGCTTCTTGAGGGGAAAGCTGCAACTCCGTGAGATGATTTCACAGAACACAAAGATGTTTCTCAGAAAGCTTCTTTCTCTTTGTTATCGGAGGATATTTCCTTTTGCCCTATAGTCTTCAAAGGGATCCGAAATATCCGTTCTCAGATTCCACAGAAATGAGGCTAGCAAAGAGATCCACGAAACACAGATGTAACTCTGTGAGTGTAAGTCACACATCACAAAGCAGTTTCTCAGAAAGCTTCTTTCCAGTTTTTCTCTGAGGATACTTTCTTTTTCACCATAGCCCTCTAAGGGCTTCCATTATCACTTTGTTAATTCCACAAGAACAGGCTTAGCGAGCGGCCTCCTGAGGGGAAAGCTGTAATGCGTTGAGATGAATTAACAGAACATTAAGCAGTTCCTCAGAAAGCTTCTTTCCAGATTTCATCTGAGGATATTTCCTTTTTAACCATAGCCCTCAAGGGGCTTCCAAATATCACTTTGCAAATTCCACAAGAACTGTCTTAGTGAAAGCTTCTTGAGAGGAAAGCTGTAACTCTGTGAGATGATTTCACAGAACACAAAGAAGTTTCTCAGAAAACTTCTTTCTCTTTGTTATCGGAGGATATTTCCTTTGGCCCTATTGCGTTCAAAGTGATCCGAAATATCTGTTCTCAGATTCCACAGAAATAAGGCTAGCAAAGAGATCTATGAAATACTGATGTAGCTCTGTTTGAGAAAGTCACACATCACAAAGCAGTTTCTCAGAAAGCTTCTTTCCAGTTTTTCTCTGAGGATATTTTCTTTTTCACCGTACCCCTCTATAGGCTTCCAAATATCACTTTGCGAATTCCACAAGAACAGGCTTAGCGAGCGGCATCTTGAGGGGAAAGCTGTAACTCTGTGAGATGAATTAGCAGAACACTAGGCAGTTTCTCAAAAGCTTCTTTCAGATTTCATCTGAGGATATTTCCTTTTTCACCATAGCCCTCTATGGGCTTCCAAATATCTCCTTGCAAATTCCACAAGAACTGTCTTAGCGAAAAGCTTCTTGAGTGGAAAGCTGTAACTCTGTGAGATGATTTCACAGAACACAAAGAAGTTTCTCAGAAAGCTTCCTTGTCTTTGTTGTCGGAGGATATTTCCTTTGGACCTATAGATTCAAAGGGATCCGAAATATCCGTTCTCAGAATCCACAGAAATAAGGCTAGCCAAGAGATCCACGAAACACAGATGTAACTCTGTGAGTGGAAGTCACACATCACAATGCTGTTTCTCAGAGAGCTACTTTCCAGTTTTTATCTGAGGATATTTTCTTTTTCACCATAGCCCTCTATGGGCTTCCAAATATCACTTTGCGAATTCCACATGAACGGTCTTCGCGAGCGGCCTCTTGAGGGGAAAGTTGTAACTCTGTGAGATGAATTAACAGAACACTAAGCAGTTTCTCAGAAAGCTTCTTTCCAAATCTCATCTGAGGATATTTCCTTTTTAACCGTAGCCCTCTATGGGCTTCCAAATATCACTTTGCACATTCCACAAGAACTATCTTAGCGAAAAGTTTCTTGTGGGGAAAGCTGTAACCCTGTGAGATGATTTCAAAAAACACAAAGAAGTTTCTCAGAAAGCTTCTTTCTCTTTGTTATCGGAGGATATTTCCTTTGGCCCTGTAGTCTTCAAAGGGATACGAAATATCCGTTCTCAGATTACACAGAAATAAGGCTAGCAAAGAGATCCACGAAATACAGATGTAACTCTGTGAATGGAAGTCACACATCACAAAGCAGTTTCTCAGAAAGCTTCTTTCCAGTTTTTCTCTGAGGATATTTTCTTTTTCACCGAATCCCTCTGTGGACTTCCAAATATCACTTTGTGAACTCCTCAAGAACAGGCTTAGCGAGCGGCCTCTTGAGGGGAAACCTGTAAGTCTGTGAGATGAATTAACAGAACACTAAGCAGTTTCTGAGAAAGCTTCTTTCCAGATTCCATCTGAGGATATTTCCTTTTCCACCTTTGCCCTCTATGGGCTTCCCAATATCACTTTGCAAATTCCAGAAGAACTGTCTTAGCGAAAGGATTCTTGAGGGGAAAGCTGTAACCCTGTGAGATGATTTCACAGAGCACAAAGAAGTTTCTCAGAAAGCTTCTTTCTCTTTGTTATCGGAGGATATTTCCTTTGGCCCTATACTCTTCAAAGGGATCCGAAATATCTGTCCTCAGATTCCACAGAAATAAGGCTAGCAAAGAGATCCACGAAATACAGATGTAACTGTGTGAGTGGAAATCACACATCACAAAGCAGTTTCTTAGAAAGCTTCTTTCCAGTTTTTCTCTGAGGATATTTTCTTTTTCACCATAGCCCTCTATGGGCTTCCAAATATCACTTTGTGAATTCCACAAGAACAGGCTTAGCTAGCAGCCTCTTGAGGGAAAAGTTGTAACGCGTTGAGATGAATTAACAGAACACTAAGCAGTTCCTCAGAAAGCTTCTTTCCAGATTTCATGTGAGGATATTTCCTTTTTCATCATAGCCTTCTAGGGGCTTCCAAATATCACTTTGCAAATTCCACAAGAACTGTCTTCGCGAAAGGCTTCTAGAGGGGAAAGCTGTAACTCTGTGAGATGATTTCACAGAACACAAAGAAGTTTCTCAGAAAGCTTCTTTCTCTTTGTTATCAGAGGATATTTCCTTTAGCCCTATAGTCTTCAAAGGGATCCGAAATATCTGTTCTCAGATTCCACAGAAATAAGGCTAGCAAAGAGATCTAGGAAATACTGATGTAGCTCTGAGAGAGAAAGTCACACATCACAAAGCAGTTTCTCAGAAAGCTTCTTTCCAGTTTTTCTCTGAGGATATTTTCTTTTTCACCATACCCCTCTATTGGCTTCCAAATATCACTTTGCGAATTCCAGAAGAACAGGCTTAGCGAGCGGCTCTTGAGGGGAAAGCTGTAACTCTGTGAGATGAATTAACAGAACACTAGGCAGTTTCTCAGAAAGCTTCTTTCCAAATTTCTTCCGAGGATACTTCCTTTTTCACGACAGCCCTCTAGGGGATTCCAAATATCACTTTGCAAATTCCACAAGTACTGTCTTAGCGAAAGGCTTCTTGAGGGGAAAGCTGTAACCCTGTGAGATGATTTCACAGAACACAAAGAAGTTTCTCAGAAAGCTCCTTTCTCTTTGTTATCGGAGGATATTTCCTTCGGCCCTACAGTTTTCAAAGGGATCCGAAATATCTGTTCTCAGATTCCACAGAAATAAGGCTAGCAAACAGATCCACGAAATACAGATGTAACTCTGTGAGTGGAAGTCACACATCACAAAGCAGTTTCTCAGAAAGAATCTTTCCAGTTTTTCTCAGAGGATATTTTCTTTTTCACCATAGCCGTCTATGGGCTACCAAATATCACTTTGCGAATTCCACAAGAACAGGCTTATCGAGCGGCCTCTTGAGGGGAAAGCTGTAACTCTGTGAGATGAATTAACAGAACACTAAGCAGTTTCTCAGAAAGCTTCTTTCCAGATTTCATTTGCGGATATTTCCTTTTTCACCATAGCCCTATATGGGCTTCCAAATATCACTTTGCAAATTCCACAAGAACTGTCTTAGAGAAAGGCTTCTTGAGGGGAAAGGTGTAACCCTGTGAGATGATTTCACAGAGCACAAAGAAGTTTCTACGAAATCTTCTTTATCTTTGTTATCGGAGGATATTTCCTTTGGCCCTATAGTCTTCAAAGGGATACGAAATATCTTTTCTCAGGTTCCACAGAAATAAGCCTAGCAAAGAGATCCACGAAATACAGATGTAACTCTCTGAGTGGAAGTCACACATCACAAAGCAGTTTCTCAGAAAGCTTCCTTCCAGTTTTTCTCTGAGGATATTTTCTTTTTCAACATAGCCCTCTATCGGCTTCCAAATATCACTTTGTGTATTCCACAAGAAGGGGCTTAGCGAAGGCTTCTTGAAGGGAAATCTTTAACCCTGTGAGATGATTTCCCAGAACACAAAGAAGTTTCTCAGAAAGCTTCTTTCTCTTTGTTATCGGAGGATATTTCCTTTGGCCCTATAGTCTTCAAAGGTATCCGAAATATCCGTTCTCAGATTCCACAGAAATAAGGCTAGCAAAGAGATCCACAAAATACCGATGTAACTCTGTGAGTGGAAGTCACACATCACAAAGCAGCTTCTCAGAAAACTTCTTTCCAGTTTTTCTCTGAGGATAGTTTCTTTTTCAACTTTGCCCTCTAGGGGTTCCAAATATCACTTTGCGAATTCCACAAGAACAGGCTTAGCGAGCTGCCTCTTGATGGGAAGATATACCTCTGTGAGATGAATTAACAGAACACTAAGCAGTTTCTCAGAAAGCTTCTTTCCATATTTCATCTGAGGACATTTCCTTTTTCACCGTAGCTCTCTAGGGGCTTCCAAATATCACGTTACAAATTCCACATGAACTGTCTTAGCGAAAGGCTTCTTGAGGGGAAAGGTCTAATTCCGTGAGGTGATTTCACAGAACACAAAGATGTTTCTCAGAAAGCTTCTTTCTCTTTGTTATCGGAGGATATTTCCTTTGGCCCTATAGTCTTCAAAGGGATCTGAAATATCCGTTCTCAGGTTCCACAGAAATGAGGCTAGCAAAGAGATTCAGGAAACTCAGATGTAAGTCTGTCAGTGGAAGTCACACATCACAAAGCAGTTTCTCAGAAAGCTTCCTTCCAGTTTTTCTCTGAGGATATTTTCTTTTTCACCATAGAACTCTATGGGCTTCCAACTATCACTTTGCGAATTCCACAAGAACAGGCTTAGCGAGCGGCGTCTTGAGGGGAAAGCTGTAACTCTGTGAGATGAATTAACAGAACACTAAGCAGTTTCTTAGAAAGCTTCTTTCCAGATTTCATCCGAGGATATTTCCTTTTTCACCATAGCCCTCTATGGGCTTCCAAATATCACTTTTCAAATTCCAGAAGAACTGTCTTAGCCAAAGGCTTCAGAGGGGAAAGCTGTAACTCTGTGAGATGATTTCACAGAACACAAAAAAGTTTCTCAGAAAGCTTCTTTCTCTTTGTTATCGGAGGATATTACCTTTGGAACTATAGTCTTCAAAGGGATCCGAAATATCTGTTCTCAGATTCCACAGAAAGAAGGCTAGCAAAGAGATCCACGAAATACAGATGTAACTCTGTGAGGGGCAGTCACACATCACAAAGCAGTTTCTCAGAAAGCTTCCTTCCAGTTTTTCTCTGAGGATATTTTCTTTTTCACCATAGCAATCTACGGGCTTCCAAATATCACTTTGCAAATTCCACAAGAACAGGCTTAGCGAGCGGCCTCTTGATGGGACAGCTGTACCACTGTGAGATGAATTAACAGAACACTTGGCAGTTTCTCAGAAAGCATCTTTACAGATTTCATCCCAGGATATTTCCTTTATCACCATAGCCCTCTACGGCTTCCAAATATCACTTTGCAAATTCCGCAAGACCTGTCTTAGCGAAAGGCGTCTTGAGGGGAAACCTGTAACCCTGTGAGATGATTTCACAGAACACAAAGAATATTCTCAGAAAGCTTCTTTCCCTTTTTTATGGGAGGATATTTCCTTTAGCCCTATAGTCTTCAAAGGGATCCGAAATATCCGTTCTCAGATTCCACAGAAATAAGGCTAGCAAAGAAATCCACGAAAAACAGATGTAACTCTGTGAGTGGAAGTCACACATCACAAAGCCGTTTCACAGAAAGCTTTTTTCCAGTTTTTCTCTGCGGATATTTTCTTTTTCACCATAGCCCTCTTTGGGCTTCCAGATATCACTATGTGAATTCCACAAGAACAGGCTTAGCGAGCGTCCTCTTGAGGGGAAAGCTGTAACTCTGTGAGATGAATTAACAGAACACTAAGCCGTTTCCCAGAAAGCTTCTTTCCAGATTTCATCTGAGGATATTTCCTTTTTCACCATAGCCCACTATGGGCTTCCAAATATCACTTTCCACAAAAACTGTCTTAGCGAAAGGCTCCTAAAGGGGAAATCTGTAACTCTGTGAGATGATTTCACAGAACACAAAGAAGTTTCTCAGAAAGCTTCCTTCTCTTTGTTATCGGAGGGTATTTCCTTTGGCCCTATAGTCTTCAAAGGGATACGAAATATCTGTTCTCAGATTCCACAGAAATAAGGCTAGCAAAGAGATCCACAAAATACACATGTAACTCCGTGAGTGGAAGTCACACATCACAAAGCAGTTTCTCAAAGCTTCTTTCCAGTTTTTCTCTGAGGGTATTTTCTTTTTCAACGTAGTCCTCTATGGGCTTCCAAATATCACTTTGCGAATTCCACAAGAACAGGCTTAGCCAGCGGCCTCTTCAGGGAAAAGCTGTAACTCTGTGAGATGAATTAGCAGAACACTAAGCAGGTTCTCAGAAAGCTTCTTTACAGATTTCATCTGAGGGTATTGCCTTTTTCACCATAGCCCTCTATGGGCTTCCAAATATCACCTTGCAAATTACACAAGAACAGGCTTAGCCAGCGGCCTCTTCAGGGAAAAGCTGTAACTCTGTGAGATGAATTAACAGAACACAAAGAAGTTTCTCATAAAGCTTCTTTCTCTTTTTTATCGGAGGATATTTCCTTTGGCCCTATAGTCTTCAAAGGCATCCAAAATATCCGTTCTCACATTCCACAGAAATAAGGCTAGCAAAGAGATCCACGAAACACAGATGTAACTCTGTGAGTGGAAGTCACATATCACAAAGCAGTTTCTCAGAAAGCTTCTCTCCAGTGTTTCCCTGAGGATATTTTCTTTCTCATCTTAGCCCTCTATGGGCTTCCATATATCACTATGCGAATTCCACAAGAACAGGCTTAGCGAGCGGCCTCTTGAGGGGAAAGCTGTAACTCTGCGAGATGAATTAACAGAACACTAAGCCGTTTCCCAGAAAGCTTCTTTCCAGATTTCATCTGAGGATATTTCCTTTTTCACCATAGCCCACTATGGGCTTCCAAATATCACTTTCCACAAAAACTGTCTTAGCGAAAGGCTTCTAAAGGGGAAAGCTGTAACTCTGTGAGATGATTTCACAGAACACAAAGAAGTTTCTGAGAAAGCTTCTTTCTGTTTCTTATCGGAGGATATTTCCTTTGGCCCTATAGTCTTCAAAGGGATCCGAAATATCTGTTCTCAGATTCCACAGAAAAAAGGCTAGCAAAGAGATCCACAAAATACACATGTAACTCCGTGAGTGGAAGTCACACATCACAAAGCAGTTTCTCAAAGCTTCTTTCCGGTTTTTCTCTGAGGATATTTTCTTTTTCTCCGTAGTCCTCTATGGGCTTCCAAATATGACTTTGCGAATTCCACAAGAACAGGCTTAGCCAGCGGCCTTTTCAGGGAAAAGCTGTAACTCTGTGAGATGAATTAACAGAACACTAAGCAGGTTCTCAGAAAGCTTCTTTCCAGATTGCATCTGAGAGTATTGCCTTTTTCACCATAGCCCTCTATGGGCTTCCAAATACCACCTTGCAAATTCCACAAGAACTGTCTTAGCGAAAGGCTTCTTGAGTGGAAAGCTGTAACTCTGTGAGATGATTTCACAGAACACAAAGTAGTTTCTCAAAAATCTTTCTCTTTTTTATTGAAGGATATTTCCTTTGGCCCTATAGTCTTCAAAGGCATCCGAAATATCCGTTCTCAGATTCCACAGAAATAAGGCTAGCAAAGAGATCCACGAAACACAGAAGTAACTCTTTGAGTGGAAGTCACATATCACAAAGCAGTTTCTCAGAAAGCTTCTCTCCAGTGTTTCCCTGAGGATATTTTCTTTTTCATCTTAGCCCTCTATGGGCTTCCAAATATCACTTTGCAAATTCCACAAGAACAGGATTAGCGAGCGGCCTCTTGAGGGGAAAGCTGTGACACTGTGACATGAATTAACTGAACACTAAGCGGTTTCTCAGAAAGCTTCTTTCTAGATTTCATCTGAGGATATTTCCTTTTTCACAATAGCCCTCTAAGGGCTTCCAAATATCACCTTGCAAATTCCACAAGAACTCTCTTAGGGAAAGGCTTCTTGAGGGGAAAGCTGTAACTCTGTGAGATGATTTCACAGAACCCAAAGAAGTTTCTCACAAAGCTTCTTTCTCTTTGTTATCAGAGGATATTTCCTTTGGCCCTATAGTCTTCAACGGGATCCGAAATATCTGTTCTCAGAAAGCAGAGAAATAAGGCTAGCCAAGAGATCCAGGAAATACAGATGTAACTCTGTGAGTGGAAGTCACACATCACAAAGAAGTTTCTCAGAAAGCTTCTTTCTAATTTTACTCTGAGGATATTTTCTTTTTCACCATAGCCCTCTAGGGGTTCCAAATATCACTTTGCGAATTCCACAAGAACAGGCTTAGAAAGCGAACTCCTTAGGGGAAAGATGTAATTCTGTGAGATGAATTAACAGAACACTAAGCAGTTCCTCAGAAAGCTTCTTTCCAGATTTCATCTCTATATATATCCTTTCTCACCATAGCCCTCTATTGGCTTCCAAATATCACTTTTCAAATTCCACAAGAACAGGCTAAGTGAGCGGCCTCTTGAGGGGAAACCTGTAACTCTGTGAGATGAAATAAGAGAACACTAAGCAGTTTGTCAGAAAGCATCTTTCCAGATTTCATCTGAGGATATTTCCTTTTACACCATAGCCCTCTAGGGGCTATCAAATATCACTTTGCAAATTCCACAGGAACAGTCTTAGCGAAAGGCTTCTTGAGGGGAAAGCTGTATCCCTGTGAGATGATTTCACAGAATACAAAGAAGTTTCTCAGAAAGCTTCTTTCTCTTTGTTATCGAAGGATATTTCCTTTGGCCCTATAGTCTTCAAATGCATCCGAAATATCTGTTCTCAGATTCCACAGAAATAAGGCAAGCAAAGAGATCCACGAAATACAGATGTAAATCTGTGAGTGGAAGTCACACATCACAAAGCAGTTTCTCAGAAAGCTTCTTTCCAGTTTTTCTCTGAGGATATTTCCTTTTTCACCATAGCCCTCTATGGGCTTCCAAATATCACTTTGCGAATTCCAGAAGAACAGCCTTAGCGAGCGGCCTCTTGAGGGGTAAGCTGTAACTCCCTGAGATGAATTAACAGAACACTAGGCAGTTTCTCATAAAGCTTCTTTCCAGATTTCATCCGAGGATATTTCCTTTTTCACCGTAGCCCCCTATGGGCTTCCAAATATCTCTTTTTAAATTAGACAAGAACTGTCTTAGCGAAAGTCTTCTTGAGGGGAAATCTGTAACCATGTGAGAAGATTTCACAGAACACAAAGAAGTTTCTCAGAAAGCTTCTTTCTCTTTGTTATCGGAGGTTATTTCATTTGGCCCTATAGTCTTCAAAGGGATCCGAAATATCTGTTCTCAGATTCCACAGAAATAAGGCTAGCAAAGAGATCCACGAAATACAGATGTAACTCTGTGAGTGGAATTCACACATCACTAAGCAGTTTCTCTGCAAGCTTCTTTCCAGTTTTTCTCTGAGGATATTTTCGTTTTCACCATAGCCCTCTACGGGCTTCCAAATATCACTTTGCGAATTCCACAAAAACAGGCTTTGTGAGCAGCCTCTTCAGTGGAAAGCTGTAACTCTGTGAGATGAATTAAGAGAACACTAAGCAGTTTCTCAGAAAGCTTCTTTCCAGATATCATCTGAGGATATTTCCTTTTTCACCATAGCCCTCTAGGGGCTTCCAAATATCACTTTGCAAATTCCACAAGAACTGTCTTACCGAAAGGCTTCTTGAGGGGAATGCTGTAACTCCGTGAGATGATTTCACAGAACACAAAGAAGTTTCTCAGAAAGCTTCTTTTCAGATTTCATGTCAGGAAATTTCCGTTTTCATCATAGCCCTCTAGGGGCTTCCAAATATCACGTTGCAAATTCCACAAGAACTGTCTTAGCGAAAGGCTTCTTGAGGGGAAAGCTGTAACTCTGTGAGATGATTTCACAGAACACAAAGAAGTTAGTTTCTCAGAAAGCTTCATTCTCTTTGTTATCAGAGGATATTTCCTTTGGCACCGTAGTCTTCAAAGGGATCCGAATTATCTGTTCTCAGATTCCACAGAAATAAGGCTGGCAAAGAGATCCACGAAATACAGATATAACTCTGTGAGTGGAAGTCACACATCACAAAGCAGTTTCTCAGAAAGCTTCTTTCCAGTTTTTCCCTGAGGATATTTTCTTTTTCACCATTGCCCTCTATGGGCTTCCGAATAATACTTTGCGAATTCCACAAGAACATTCTTAGCGAGCGGCCTCTTGAGGGGTAAGATGTAACTCTTTGAGAAGATTTCTCAGAACACAAAGAAGTTTCTCAGAACGCTTCTTTCTCTTTGTTATCGGAGGATATTTCCTTTGGCCCCGTAGTCTTCAAAGGTATCCGAAATATCTGTTCTCAGATTCCACAGAAATAAGGATAGCAAAGACATCCACGAAATACAGATGTAACTCTGTGAGTGGAAGTCACACATCATAAAGAAGTTTCTCAGAAATCTTCTTTCCAATTTTTCTCTGAGGATATTTTCTTTTTCACCTTTGTCCTCTATGGGCTTCCAAATATCACTTTGCAAATTCCACAAGAACTGTCTTAGCGAAATGCTTCTTGAGGGGAAAGCTGTAACTCTGTGAGATGATTTCACAGAACACAAAGAAGTTAGTTTCTCAGAAAGCTTCTTTCTCTTTGTTATCGGAGGATATTTCCTTTAGCCCCGTAGTCTTCAAAGGGATCCGAAATATCTCTTCTCAGATTCCACAGAAATAAGGCTAGCAAAGAGATCCATGAAATAGATATGTAACTCTGTGAGTGGAAGTCACACTTCACAAAGCAGTTTCTCAGAAAGCTTCTTTCCAGTTTCTATCTGAGGATAATTTCTTTTTCACCTTAGACTTCTATTTGGTTCCAAATATCACTTTGTGAATTCCACAAGAACAGGATTAGCGAGCGGCCTCTTGAAGGGAAAGCTGTAACTCTGTGAGATGAATTAACAGAACACTAAGCAGTTTCTCAGAAAGCTTTTTTCCAGATTTTATCTCAGGATATTTCCTTTTTCACCAAAGCCCTCTAGATGCTTCGAAATATCACTTTGCAAATTACACAAAAACTGTCTCAGCGAAAGGGTTCTTGAGTGGAAAGCTGTAACTCTGTGAGAAGATTTCTCAGACACCAAGAATTTCTCAGAAAATTTCTTTCTCTTTGTTTTCGGATGATAGTTCCTTTGGCCCTATAGTCTTCAAAGGGATCCGAAATATCTGTTCTCAGATTCCACAGAAATAAGGCTAGCAAAGAGATCCACGAAATACAGATGTAACTCTGTGAGTGGAAGTCCCAGATCACAAAGTAGTTTCTCACAAAGATTCTTTCCAGTTTTTCTCTGAGGATATTTTCTATTTCAACATAGCCCTCTGTGGGCTTCCAAATGTCACTGCGAATTCCACAAGAACAGGCGTAGCGAGCGGCCTCTTGAGGTGAAAGCTGTACATCTGTGAGATGAATTAACAGAACACTAAGCAGTTTCCCAGAAAGCTTCTTTCCAGATTTCATCTGAGGATATTTCCTTTTTCACCATAGCCCTCTAGGGGCTTCCAAATATCACTTTGCAAATTCTCAAGAACTGTCTTAGCGAAAGGCTCCTTGAGGGGAAACCTGTAACTCTGTGAGATGATTTCCCAGAACACAAAGAAGTTTCTCAGAAAGCTTCTTTCTCTTTGTTATCGGAGGATATTTCCTTTGGCCCTATAGTCTTCAAAGGGATCCGAAATATCTGCTCTCAGATTCCACAGAAATAAGGCTAGCAAAGAGATGCACGAAATACAGATGTAACTCTGTGAGGGGAAGTCACACATCACAAAGCAGTTTCTCAGAAAGCTTCTTTCCAGTTTTTCTCAGAGGATATTTTCTTTTACACCATAGCCCTCTTTGGGCTTCCAAATATCACTTTGCGAATTCCACAAGAACAGGCTTAGCGAGCGGCCTCTTGAGGGGAATGCTGTAACTCTGTGAGATGAATTAACAGAGCACTAAGCAGTTTCTCAGAAAGCCCCTTTCCAGATTTCATGTGAGGATATTTCCTTTTTCATCATAGCCCTCTAGGGGATTCCAAATATCACTTTGCAAATTCCACAAGAACTGTCTTAGCGAAAGGCTTCTTGAGGGCAAAGCTGTAACTCTGTGAGATGATTTCACAGAACACAAAGAAGTTTCTCAGAAAGCTTCTTTCTCTTTGTTATGGGAGGATATTTCCTTTGGCCCTATAGTCTTCAAAGGGATCCGAAATATCTGTTCTCAGATTCCACAGAAATAAGGCTAGTAAAGTGATCCACGAAATACAGATGTAACTCTATGAGTGGAAGTCACCCGTCACAAACCAGTTTCTCAAAAGCTTCTTTCCAGTTTTTCTCTGAGGATATTTTCTTTTTCTCCATAGCCCTCTATGGGCTTCCAAATATCACTTTGCGATTACACAAGAACAGGCTTAGCGAGCGGCATCTTGAGGGGAAAGCTGTAACTCTGTGAGATGAATTAGCAGAATACTAAGCAGTTTCTCAGAAAGCTTCTTTCCAGATCTCATCTGAGGATATTTTCTATTTCACCATAGCCCTCAATGGGCTTCCAATTATCACTTTGCGAATTGCACAAGAATAGGCTTAGCGATCGGCCTCTTGAGGGGAAAGCTGTAACTCTGTTAGATGAATTAAGAGAACACTAAGCAGTTTGTCAGAAAGCTTCTTTCCAGATTTTATCAGAGGATGTTTCCTTTTTCACCATAGCTCTCTATGGGCATCCAAATATCATTTTGTGAATTCCACAAGAACAGGCTTAGCGAGCGGCCTCTTGAGGGGAAAGCTGTTACTCTGTGAGATGAATTAACAGAACACTAAGCAGATTCTCAGAAAGCTTCTTTCTTATTTCATCTTAGGATATTTCCTTTTTCACCGTAGCCCTCTATGGGCTTCCAAATATGACTGTGAAAATTCCACAAGAACTGTCTTAGCGAAAGGCTTCTAGAGGGGAAATCTGTTACTCTGTGAGATGATTTCACAGAAGACAAAGAAGTTTCTCAGAAAGCTTCTTTCTCTTTGTTATTGGAGGATATTTCCTTTGGCACTATATTTTTCAAAGGGATCCGAAATATCTGTTCTCAGATTCCACAGAAGTAAGGCTAGCAAAGAGATGCACGAAATACAGATGTAACTCTGTGAGTGGAAGTCATACATCCCAAAGCAGTTTCTCAGAAAGCTTCTTTCCAGTTTTTCTCTGAGGATTTTTTCTTTTTCACCATAGCCCTCCATGAGCTTCCAAATATCACGTTTCGAATTCCACAAGAACAGGCTTAGCGAGCGGCCTCTTGAGGGGTAGCTGTAACTCTGTGAGATGAACTAACAGAACACTAAGCAGTTTCTCAGAAAGCTTCTTTCCAGATTTCATCTGAGGATATTTCCTGTTTCACCGTAGCCCTCTATGGGCTTCCAAATAACACTTTGCAAATTCCACAAAACTGCCTTAACGAAAGGCTTCTTGAGGGGAAAGCTGTAACTCAGTGAGATGATTTCACAGAACACAAAGGACTTTCTCAGAAAGCTTCTTTCTCTTTGTTATTGGAGAATATTTCCTTTGGCCTTATAATCTTCAAAAGGATCCGAAATATCTGTTCTCAGATTCCACAGAAATCAGGCTTGCAAAGAGATCCACGAAATACAGATGTAACTCGGTGAGTGGAAGTCACACATCACAAAGCAGTTTCTCAGAAAACTTCTTTCCAGTTTTTCTCTGAGGATATATTCTTTTTCATGTCAACCCTATATGGGCTTCCAAATATCACTTTGCGAGTTCCGCAAGAACAGGCTTAGCGAGCGGCCTCTTGAGGGGAAAGCTGTAACTCTGCGAGATGAATTAACAGAACACTAAGCAGTATCTCAGAAAGTACCTTTCCAGATTTAATCTAGGGCAATTCCTTTTTCAACATAGAACTCTATGCGCTTCCAAATATCACTTTGCAAATTCCACAATAACTGTCTTAGAGAAAGGCTTCTTGAGGAGAAAACTCTAACTCTGTGAGATGAATTAACAGAACACTATGCAGTTTCTCAGAAAGCTTCTTTCCAGATTTCATCTGAGGATATTTCCTTTTTCACCGTAGCCCTAAATGGTCTTCCAAATATCACTTTGCAAATTCCACAAGAACTGTCTTAGCGAAAGGCTTCTTGAGGGGAAAGCTGTAACTCTGTGAGATGACTTCACAGAACACAAAGAAGTTTCTCAAAAAGCTTCTTTCTCTTTGTTATGGAAGGATATTTCCTTTGGCCCTATAGTCTTCAAGAGATCCGAAATATCTGTTCTCAGATTCCACAGAAATAAGGCTAGCAAAGAGATCCACGATATACAGATGTAACTCTGAGTGGATATCACACATCACAAAGCAGTTTCTCAGAAAGCTTCTTTCCAGTTTTTCTCTGAGGATATTTTCTTTTTCACCATAGCCCTCTATGGGCTTCCAAATATCACTTTGCCAATTCCACAAGAACAGCCTTAGCGAGCGGCCTCTTGAGGGGACACCTGAAGCTCTGTGAGATGAATTAACAGAACACTAAGCAGTTTCTCAGAAAGCTTCTTTCCAGATTTCATCTGAGGATATTTCCTTTTTCACCATAGCCCTCTAGGGGCTTCCAAATATCATTTTGCAAATTACACAAGAACTGTCTTAGCGTAAGTCTTCTTGAGGGGAAAGCTGAAACTCTGTGAGATGATTTCACAGAACACAGAGAAGTTTCTCAGAAAGCTTCCTTCTCTTTGTTATCGGAGGATATTTCCTTTGGCCCTTTAGTCTTCAAAGGGATCGGAAATATCTATTCTCAGATTCCACAGAAATAAGGCTAGCAAAGAGATCCACGAAACATAGATGTAACTCTGTGAGTGGAAGTCACACATCACAAAACAGTTTCTCAGAAAGCTTCTTTCCAGGTTTTCTACGAGGATATTTTCTTTTTCACCATAGCCCTCTATGGGCTTCCAAATATCACTTTGCGAATTCCACAAGAACAGGTTTAGCGAGCGGACCCTTGAGGGGAAATCTGTAACTCTGTGAGAGAATTAATAGAACACTAAGCAGTTTCTCAGAAAGCTTATTTCCAGATTTCATCTGAGGATATTTCCTTTTTCACCATAGCCCTCTATAGGCTTCCAGATATCACTTTGCCAATTCCACAAGAACTGTCTTAGCGAAAGGCTTCTTGAGGGGAAAGCTGTAACTCTGTGAGATGATTTCACAGAACACAAACAGGTTTCTCAGAAAGCTTTCCTCTTTGTTATCGGAGGATATTTCCTTTGGCCCTATAGTCTTCAAAGGGATCCGAAATATCTGTTCTCAGATTCCACAGAAATAAGGCTAGCAAAGAGATCCACGAAATACAGATGTAACTCTGTGAGTGGAAGTCACACATCTCAAAGCAGTTTCTCAGAAAGCTTCTTTCCAGTTTTTCTCTGAGGATATTATCTATTTCAACATAGCCCACTATGGGCTTGCAAATATCACTTTGCGAATTCCACAACAACCTGCTAAGCAAGCGGCCTCTTGAGGGGAAAGCTGTAACTCTGTGAGATTATTTCACAGAACACACAGAAGTTTCTCAGAAAGCTTCCTTCTCTTTGTTACCAGTAGATATTTCCTTAGGCCCTATAGTGTACAAACGGATGAGAAATATCTGTTCTCAGATTCCACAGAAATAAGGCTAGCAAAGAGATACACGAAATACAGCTGTAACTCTGTCAGTGGAAGTCACACATCACAAAGCAGTTTCTCAGAAAGCTTCTTTCCAGTTTTTCTCTGAGAATATTTTCTTTTTCACCACAGCCCTCTATGGGCTTCCAAATATCACTTTGCGAATTCCACAAGAACAGGCTTAGCGAGCGCCTCTTGAGGGGAAAGCTGTAACTCTGTGAGATGAATTAACAGAACACTAAGCAGTTTCTCAGAAAGCTTCTTTCCAGATTTCATCTGAGGATAATTCCTTTTTCACCGTAGCCCTCGATGGGCTTCCAAATATCACTTTGCAAATTCCACAAGAACTGTCTTAGCGAAAGGCTTCTTGAGGGGAAAGCTGTAACTCTGTGAGATGATTTCACAGAACACAGAGGAGTTTCTCAGAAAGCTTCTTTCTCTTTGTTATTGGAGGATATTTTCTTTGATCCTATATTCTTCAAAGGGATCCGAAGTATCTGCTCTCAGATTCCACAGAAATAAGGCTAGCAAAGAGATACACGAAATACAGATGTAACTCTGTGAGTGGAAATCACACATCACAAAGCAGTTTCTCAGAAAGCTTCTTTCCAGTTTTTCTCTGAGGATATTTTCTTTTTCACCGAAGCCCTCTATGGGCTTCCAAATATCACTTTGCGAATTCCACAAGAACAGGCTTAGCGAGCGGCCTCTTGATGGGAAAGCTGTAACTCTGTGAGATGAATTAACAGAACACTAAGCAGTTTCTCAGAAAGCTTCTTTCCAGATTTCATCTGAGGATATTTCCTTTTTCACCCTATCCCTGTATGGGCTTCCAAATATCACTTTGCAAATTCAAGAAGAACTGTCTTAGCGAAAGGCTTCTTGAGGGGAAAGCTGTAACTCTGTGACATGATTTCAAAGAACACAGAGAAGTTTCTCAGAAAGCTTCTTTCTCTTTGTTATCGGAGGATATTTCCTTTGGCCCTATAGTCTTCAAAGGGATCGGAAATATCTGCTCTCAGATTCCACAGAAATAAAGCTAGCAAAGAGATCCAGGAAATACAGATGTAACTCTGTGAGTGGAAGTCACACATCACAAAGCAGTTTCTCAGAAAGCTTCTTTCCAGTTTTTCTCAGAGGATATTTTCTTTTTCACCATAGCCCTCCATGGGCTTCCAAATACCACTTTGCAAATTCCACAAGAACAGGCTTAGCAAGCGGCCTCTTGAGGGGAAAGCTGTAACTCTGTGAGATGAATTAACAGAACACTAAGCAGCTTCTCAGAAAGCTTCTTTCCAGATTTCATCTGAGGATATTTCCTTTTTCACCATAGCCCTCTATGGGCGTCCAAATATCACTTTGCAAATTCCACAATAATTGTCTTAGCAAAAGGCTTCTTGAGGGGAAAGCTGTAACTCTGTAAGATGATTTCAAAGAACACAAAGAAGTTTCTCAGAAAGCTTCCTTCTCTTTGTTTTCGGAGGACATTTCCTTGGCCCTATAGTCTTCAAAGGGATCCGAAATATCTTTTCCCACATTACACAGAAATAAGGCTGGCGAAGAGATCCACGAAATACAGATGTAACTCTGTGAGTCGAAATCACACATCACAAAGCAGTTTCTCAGAAAGGGTCTTTAAAGTTTTACTCTGAGAATATTTCCTTTTTCACCGTAGCCCTCTATGGGCTTCCAAATATCACTTTGCGAATTCCACAAGAACAGGCTTAGCGAGCGGCCTCTTGAGGGGAAAGCTGTAAATCTGAGAGATGAATTAAGAGAACACTAAGCAGTTTCTCAGAAAGCTTCTTTCCAGATTTCATCTGAGGATATTTCCTTTTTCACCCTAGCCCTCTATGGGCTTCCAAATATCAGTTTGCAAATTCCACAAGAACTGTCTTAGCGAAAGGCTTCTTGAGGGGAAAGCTGTAACCCTGAGAGATGATTTCACAGAACACAAAGAAGTTTCTAACAATGCTTCTTTCTCTTTGTTATCGGAGGATATTTCCTTTGGCCCTATAGCCTTCAAAGGGATCCGAAATATCAGTTTTCAGATTCCAGAGAAATAAGGCACGCAAAGAGATCCACGAAATACAGATGTAACTCTGTGAGTGGAAGTCACACATCACAAAGCAGTTTCTCAGAAAGCTTCTTTCCAGTTTTTCACTGAGTATATTTTCTTTTCCACCATAGCCCTCTATGGGCTTGCAAATACCACTTTGCGAATTCCACAAAAACAGGCTTAGCGCGTGGCCTCTTGAGGTGAAAGCTGTAACTCTGTGAGAAGAATTAACAGAACACTAAGCAGTTTCTCAGAAATCTTCTTTCCAGATTTCATCTGAGGATATTTCCTTTTTCACCAGAGCCCTCTATCGGCTTCCAAATATCACTTTGGAAATTATACAAGAACTGTCTTAGCGAAAGTCTTCTTGAGGGGACAGCTGTAACTCTGTGAGATGATTTCACAGAACACCAAGATGTTTCTCAGAAAGATTCTTCCCCTTTGTTATCGGAGGATATTTCCTTTAGCCCTATAGTCTTCAAAGGGATCCGAAATATCTGCTATCAGATTCCACAGAAATAAGGCTAGCAAAGAGATCCACGAAATACAGATGTAACTCTGTGAGTGGAAGTCACACATCACAAAGCAGTTTCTCAGAAAGCTTCCTTCAAGTTTTTCTCTGAGGGCATTATCTTTTTCACCATAGCCCTCTATGGGCTTCCAAATATCACTTTGCGAATTCCACAAGAACAGGCTTAGCGAGCGGCCTCTTGAGTGGAAAGCTGTAACTCTGTGACATGAATTAACAGAACACTTAGCAGTTTCTCAGAAAGCTTCTTTCCAGATTTCATCTGAGGATATTTCCTTTTTCACCATAGACCTCTATAGGCTTCCAAATATCACCTTGCAAATTCCACAAGAACTGTCTTAGCGAAAGGCTTCTTGAGGGGAAAACTGTAACTCTGTGAGATGATTTCACAGAACACAAAGAAGAATCTCAGAAAGCTTCTTTCTCTTTGTGATCATAGGATATTTCCTTTGGACCTATAGTCTTCAAAGGGATCCCAAATGTCTGTTCTCAGATTCCACAGAAATAAGGCTAGCAAAGAGATCCACGAAATACAGATGTAACTCTGTGAGTGGAAGTCACACATCACAAAGCAGTTTCTCAGAAAGATTCTTTCCAGTTTTTCTCTGAGGATATTTTCATTTTCACCACAACCCTCTATGGGTTTCCAAATATCACTTTGTGAATTCCACAAGAACAGGCTTAGCGAGCGGCCTCTTGAGGGGAAAGCTGTAACTCTGTGAGATGAATTAACAGAACATTAAGCAGTTTCTCAGAAAGCTTCTTTCCAAATTTCATCTGAGGATATTTCCTTTTTCACCAGAGCCCTCTATGGGCTTCCAAATATCACTTCGGAAATTCCACAAGAACTGTCTTAGCGAAAGTCTTCTTGAGGGGAAAGCTGTAACTCTGTGAGATGATTTCACAGAACACAAAGAAGTTTCTCAGACAGCTTCTTTCTCTTTGTTATCGGAGGATATTTCCTTTGGCCCTATAGTCTCCAAAGGGATCCGAAATATCTGTTTTCATATTCCAGAGAAATAAGGCTAGCAAATAGATCCACGAAATACAGATGTAACTCTGTGAGCGGAAGTCACACATAACAAGGCAGTTTCTCATAAAGGTTCATTCCAGATTTCATCTGAGGATATTTCCTTTTTCACCAGAGCCCTCTATGGACTTCCAAACATCACTTTGCAAATTCCACAAGAACAGGCTTAGCTAGCGGCCTTTTGAGGGGAAAGCTGTAACTCTGTGACATGAATTAACAGAACACTAAGCAGTTTCTCAGAAAGCTTCTTTCCAGATTTCATCTGAGGATATTTCCTTTTTCACCATAGCCCTCTATGGGCTTCCAAATATCACCTTGAAAATTCCACAAGAACTGTCTTAGTGAAAGGCTTGTTGAGGGGAAAGCTGTAACTCTGTGAGATGATTTTACAGAACACAAAAAAGTTTCTCAGAAAGCTTCTTTCTCTTTGTTATCCTGGGATATTTGCTTTGGCACTGTAGTCTTCAAAGGGATCAGAAATATCTGTTCTCAGATTCCACAGAAATAAGTCTAGCCAAGAGATCCACGAAATATAGATGTAACTCTGTGAGTGGAAGTCACACATCACAAAGCAGTTTCTCAGAAGGCTTCTTTCCAGTTTTTCTCTGAGGATATTTTCTTTTTCACCATAGCCCTCTATGGACTTCCAAATATCACTTTGCGAATTACACAAGAACAGGCTTAGCGAGCGGCCTCTTGAAGGGAAAGCTGTAACGGTGTTAGATGAAGTAACAGAACACTAAGCAGTTTCTCAGAAGGATTCTTTCCACATTTCATCTGAGGATATTTCCCTTTTCACCATAGCCCTCTATGGCCTTGCAAATATCACTTTGCAAATTACACAAGAACAGGCTTAGCGAAAGGCTTCTTGAGGGGAAAGCTGTAACTCTGTGAGATGATTTCAAAGAACACAAAGAAGTTTCTCAGAAAGCTTCTTTCTCTTTGTTATCGGAGGATATTTCCTTTGGCCCTATAGTCTCCAAAGGGATCTGAAATATCTGTTCTCAGATTCCACAGAAATAAGGCTAGTAAACATATCCACGAAATACAGATGTAACTCTGTGAGTGGAAGTCACACATCACAAAGCAGTTTCTCAGAAAGCTTCTTTCCAGTTTTTCTCTTAGGATATTTTCTTTTTCACCATAGCCCTCTATGGGCTTCCAAATATCACTTTGAGAATTCCAAATGAACAGGCTTAGCGAGCGGCCTCTTGAGGGGAAAGCTGTAACTCTGTGAGATGAATTAACAGAACACTAAGCAGTTTCTCAGAAAGCTTCTTTCCAGATTTCATCTGAGGATATTACCTTTTCAAACATAGCCCTTTATGGGCTTCCAAATATCACTTTGCAAATTCTACAAGAACTGTGTTAGCAAAAGGCTTCTTGAGGGAAAGCTGTAACTCTGTGAGATGATTTCACAGAACACAAAGAAGTTTCTCAGAAAGCTTCTTTCTCTTTGTTATCGATGGATATTTACTTTGACCCTGTAGTCTTCAAAGGGATCCCAAATATCTGTTCTCAGATTCCACAGAAATAAGGCTAGCAAAGAGATCCACGAAATACAGATGTAACTCTGAGAGTGCAAGTCACACATCACAAAGCAGTTTCTCAGAAAGTTTCTTTGCAGTTTTTCTCTGAGGATAATTTCTTTTTCACCATAGCCCTCTATGGGCTTCCAAATATCACTTTGAGAATTCCAAATGAACAGGCTTAGCGAGCGGCCTCTTGAGGGGAAAGCTGTAACTCTGTGAGATGAATTAACAGAACACTAAGCAGTTTCTCAGAAAGCTTCTTTCCAGATTTCATCTGAGGATATTACCTTTTCAAACATAGCCCTTTATGGGCTTCCAAATATCACTTTGTAAATTCTACAAGAACTGTGTTAGCAAAAGGCTTCTTGAGGGAAAGCTGTAACTCTGTGAGATGATTTCACAGAACACAAAGAAGTTTCTCAGAAAGCTTCTTTCTCTTTGTTATCGATGGATATTTACTTTGGCCCTGTAGTCTTCAAAGGGATCCCAAATATCTGTTCTCAGATTCCACAGAAATAAGGCTAGCAAAGAGATCCACGAAATACAGATGTAACTCTGAGAGTGCAAGTCACACATCACAAAGCAGTTTCTCAGAAAGTTTCTTTGCAGTTTTTCTCTGAGGATAATTTCTTTTTCACCATAGCCCTCTATGGGCTTCCAAATATCACTTTTCGAATTCCACAAGAACGGGCTTAGCCACTGGCCTCTAGAGGGGAAAGCTGAAACTCTGTGAGATGAATTAAAAGAACACTAAGCAGTTTCTCAGAAAGCTTCTTTCCAGATTTCATCTGAGTGTATTTCCTTTTTCACCATAGCCCTCTATGGGCTTCCTAATACCACTTTGCCAATTCCACAAGAACTGTCTTAGCGAAAGTCTTCTTGAGGGGAAAGCTGTAACTCTGTGAGATGATTTCACAGAACACAAAGAAGTTTCTCAGAAAGCTTCTTTCTCTTTGTTATCGGAGGATATTTCCTTTGCCCTATAGTCTTCAAAAGGATCCGAAATATCAGTTCTCAGAATCCACAGAAATAAGGCTAGCAAAGAGATCCACGAAATACAGATGTAACTCTGTGGGATGAATTAACAAACCATTAAGCAGTTTCTCAGAAAGCTTCTTTCCAGATTTCATCTGAGGATATATCCTTTTTCACCATAGCCCTCTATGGGCTTCCGAATATCACTTTGCCAATTCCAAAAGAACTGTCTTAGCGAAAGGCTTCTTGAGGGGAAAGCTGTATCTCTGTGAGATGATTTCACAGTACATAAAGAAGTTTCTCAGAAAGCTTCTTTCTCTTTGTTACCGGAGTTTATTTCCTTTGGCCCTATAGTCTTCTAAGGGATCCGTAATATCTGTTCTCAGATTCCACAGAAATAAGGCTAGCAAAGAGATCCACGAAATATATATGTAATTCTGTGAGTGGGAGTCACACATCACAAAGCAGTTTCTCAGAAAGCTTCTTTCCAGTTTTTCTGTGAGGATATTTTCTTTCTTACCATAGCCCTCTAAGGGCTTCCAAATATCACTTTGCGATTTCCACAAGAGCAGGCTTAGCGAGCGGCCTCTTGAGGGGAAAGCTGTAACTCTGTGAGATGAATTAACAGAACACTAAGCAGTTTCTCAGAAAGCTTCTTTCCAGATTTCATTTGAGGATATTTTCTTTTTCACCATAGCCCTCTATGGGCTTCCAAATATCACTTTGCAAATTCCACAAGCACAAGCTTAGCGAAAGGCTTCTTGAGGGAAAAGCTGAAACTCTGTGAGATGATTTCACAGAACACAAAGAAGATTCTCAGAAAGCTTCTTTCTCTTTGTTATCGGAGGATATATCCTTTGGCCCTATAGTCTTCAAAGGGATCCGAAATATCTGTTCTCAGATTCCACAGAAATAAGGCTAGCAAAGAGATCCACGAAATACAGATGTAACTCTGTGAGTTGAAGTCACACATCACAAAGCAGTTTCTCAGAAAGTTTCTTTCCAGTTTTTCTCTGAAGATATTTTCTTTTTCACCATAGCCCTCTATGGGCTTCCAAATATCACTTTGGGAATTCCACAAGAGCAGGCTTAGCGACCGGCCTCTAGAGGGGAAAGCTGTAACTCTATGAGATGAATTAACAGAACACTAAGCAGTTTCTCAGAAAGCTTCTTTCCAGATTTCTTCTGAGGATATTTCCTTTTTCACCATAGTCCTCTATGGGCTTCCAAATATCACTTTGCAAATTCCACAAGCACAGGCTTAGCGAAAGGCTTCTTGAGGGATAAGCTGTAACTCTGTGAGATGATTTCACAGAACACAAAGAAGTTTCTCAGAAATCTTCTTTCTGTTTGTTATCGTAGGATATTTGCTTTGGCACTGTAGTCTTCAAAGGGATCCGAAATATCTGTTCTCAGATTCCACAGAAATAAGTCCAGCCAAGAGATCCACGAAATATAGATGTAACTCTGTGAGTGGAAGTCACACATCACAAAGCAGTTTCTCAGAAAGCTTCTTTCCAGTTTTTCTCTGAGGATATTTTCTTTTTCACCATAGCCCTCTATGGGCTTCCAAATATCACTTTGCGAATTACACAAGAACAGGCTTAGCGAGCGGCCTCTTGAAGGGAAAGCTGTAACGGTGTTAGATGAAGTAACAGAACACTAAGCAGTTTCTCAGAAGGATTCTTTCCACATTTCATCTGAGGATATTTCCCTTTTCACCATAGCCCTCTATGGCCTTCCAAATATCACTTTGCAATTTCCACAAGAACTGTCTTAGTGAAAGGCTACTTAGGGGAAAGCTGTAACCCTGTGAGATGATTTCGCAGAACACAAAGAAGTTTCTCAGAAAGCTTCTTTCTCTTTGTTAACGGAGGATATTTCCTTTGGCCCTATAGTCTTCAAAGGAATCCTAAATATCTGTTCTCATATTCCACAGAAATAAGGCTAGCAAAGAGATCCACGAAATACATATGTAACTCTGTGAGTGGAAGTCACACATCACAAAGCAGTTTCTCAGAAAGCTTCTTTCCAGTTTTTCTCTGAGGATATTTTCTTTTTCACCATAGCACTCTCTGGGCTACCAAATATCACTTTGCGAATTCAACAAAAACAGGCTTAGCGAGCGGCCTCTTGAGGGGAAAGCTGTATCTCTGTGAGATGATTTCACAGAACTCTAAGCAGTTTCTCAGAAAGCTTCTTTCTAGATTTCATCTGAGGATATTTCCTTTTTCACCATAGCCCTCTATGGGCTTCCAAATATCACCTTGCAAATTCCACAAGAACAGGCTTAGCGAAAGGCTTCTTGAGGGGAAAGCTGTATCTCTGTGAGATGATTTCACAGAACATAAAGAAGTTTCTCAGAAAGCTTCTTTCTCTTTTTTACCGGACGATATTTCCTTTGGCCCTATAGTCTTCAAAGGGATCCGTAATATCTGTTCTCAGATTCCATAGAAATAAGGCTAGCAAAGAGATCCACGAAATATAGATGTAACTCTGTGAGTTGAAGTCACACATCACAAAGCAGTTTCTCAGAAAGCTTCTTCCAGTTTTTCTTTGAGTATATTTTCTTTTTTCCAATAGCCCTCTCTGGCTTCCAAATATCACTTTGCGAATTCCACAAGAACAGGCTTAGCGAGCGGCCTCTTGAGGGGAAAGCTGTAACTCTGTGAGATGAATTAACAGAACACTAAGCAGTTTCTCAGAAAGCTTCATTAAAGATTTCATCTGAGGATATTTCCTTTTTCACCATAGCCCTCTATGGGCTTCCAAATATCACTTTGCAATTTCCACAAGAACTGTCTTAGTGAAAGGCAACTTAGGGGAAAGCTGTAACCCTGTGAGATGATTTCACGGAACACAAAGAAGTTTCTCGGAAAGCTTCTTTCTCTTTGTTATCGGAGGATATTTTCTTTGGCCCTATATCTTCAAAGGGATCTGTAATATCGGTTCTCAGATTCCACAGAAATAAGACCGGCAAAGAGATCCAGGAAACATAGATATAACTCTGTGAGTGGAAGTCACACATCACAAAGCAGTTTCTCATAAAGCTTCTTTCCAGTTTTTCTGTGAGGATATTTTCTTTTTTACCATAGCCCTCTAAGGGCTTCCAAATATCACTTTGCGAATTCAACAAGAGCTGGCTTAGCGAGCGGCCTCTTGAGGGGAAAGCTCTAACTCTATGAGATGAATTAACAGAACACTAAGCAATTTCTCAGAAAGCTTCTTTCCAGATTTCATCTGAGGATATTTCCTTTTTCACCATAGCCCTCTATGGGCTTCCAAATATCAGTTTGCAAATTCCACAAGCACAGGCTTAGCGAAAGGTTTCTTGAGGTAAAAGCTGTAACTCTGTGAGATGATTTCACAGAACACAAAGAAGTTTCTCAGAAAGCCTCTTTCTCTTTTTTATCGGAGGATATTTCCTTTGGCCCTATAGTCTTCAAAGGAATCCGAAATATCTGTTGTCAGATTCCACAGAAATAAGGCTAGCAAAGAGATCCACGAAATACAGATGTAACTCTGTGAGTGGAAGTCACACATCACAAAGCAGTTACTCAGAAAGCTTCTTTCCAGTTTTTCTCTGAGGATATTTTCTTTTTCACCATAGCCCTCTATGGGCTTCCAAATATCACTTTGCGAATTCCACAAGAACGGGCTTAGCGAGCGGCCTCTTGAGGGGAAAGCTGTAACTCTGTGACGTGAATTAACAGAACACTAAGCAGTTTCTCAGAAAGCTTCTTTCCAGATTTCATCTGAGTATATTTCCTTTTTCACCATAGCCCTCTATGGGCTTCCAAATATCACTTTGCAAATTCCACAAGAACTGTCTTAGCGAAAGGCTTCTTGAGGGGAAAGCTGTAACCCTGTGAGGTGATTTCACAGAACACAAAGAAGTTCCTCAGAAAGCTTCTTTCTCGTTGTTATAGGAAGATATTTCCTTTGGCTCTATATTCCTCAAAGGGATCCGGTATATCTGTTCTCAGATTCCACAAAAATAAGGCTTGCAAAGAGATCCAAGAAATACAGATGTAACTCTGTGAGTGGAAGTCACACATCACAAAGCAGTTTCTCAGAAAGCTTCTTTCCAATTTTTTTTCTGAGGGTGTTTTCTTTTTCACCATAGCCCTCTATGGGCTTCCAAATATCACTTTGGGAATTCCACAAGAACAGGCTTAGCAACCGTCCTCTTGAGGGGAAAGCTGTAACTCTGTGAGATGAATTAACAGAACACTAAGCAGTTCTTCAGAAAGCTTCTTTCCAGATTTCATCTGAGGATATTTCCTTTTTCACAATGGCCCTCTATGGGCTTCCAAATATCACTTTGCAAATTCCACATGAACAGGCTTAGCGAAAGGCTTCGTGAGGGAAAACCTGTAACTCTGTGAGATGATTTCACAGAACAAAAAGAAATTTCTCAGAAAGCTTCTTTCTCTTTGTTATCGGAGGATATTTCCTTTAGCCCTATAGTCTTCAAAGGGATCCGAAATATCTGTTCTCAGATTCCACAGAAATAAGGCTAGCAAAGAGATCCACGAAATACAGATGAAACTCTGTGAGAGGAAATCACACATCACAAAGCAGTTTCTCAGAAAGCTTCTTTCCAGTTTTTCTCTGAGGATATTTTCTTTTTCACCGTAGCCCTCTATGGGCTTCCATATATCACTTTGCAAATTCCAAAAGAACAGGCTTAGGGAGCGGCCTCTTGAGGGGAAAGCTGTAACTCCATGACATGAATTAAGAGAACACTAAGCAGTTTCTCAGAAAGCTTCTTTCCAGATTTCTTCTGAGGATATTTCCATTTTCACCATAGCCCTCTATGGGCTTCCAAATATCACTTTGCAAATTCCACAAGAACTGTCTTATCGAAAGGCTTCTTGAGGGAAAAGCTGTAACCCTGTGTGATGATTTCACAGAACACAAAGAAGTTCCTCAGAAAGCTTCTTTCTCGTTGTTATAGGAAGATATTTCCTTTGGCCCTATATTCTTCAAAGGGATCCGATATATCTGTTCTCAGATTCCACAGAAATAAGGCTAGCAAAGAGATCCACGAAATATAGATGTAACTCTGTGTGTGGAAGTCACCCATCACAAAGCAGTTTCTCACAAAGCTTCTTTCCAGGTTTTCTGTGAGGATAATTTCTTTTTAACCATAGCCCTCTATGGGCTTCCAAATATCACTTTGCGAATTCCACAAGAACAGGCTTAGCGAGCGGCCTCTTGAGGATAAAGCTGTAACTCTGTGAGATGAATTAACAGAACACTAAGCAGTTTCTCAGAAAGCTTCTTTCCAGATTTCTTCTGAGGATATTTCCATTTTCACCATAGCCCTCTATGGGCTTCCAAATATCACTTTGCATATTCCACAAGAACTGTCTTAGCGAAAGGCTTCTTGAGGGGATTAGCTGTATCTCTCTGAGATGATTTCACCGAACACAAAAAAGTTTCTCAGAAAGCTTCTTTCTCCTTGTTACCGGAGGATATTTCTTTTGGCCCTATAGTCTTCAAAGCGATCTGTAATATCTATTCTCAGATTCCACAGAAATAAGACCATCAAAGAGATCCACGAAATATTGATGTAACTCTGTGAGTGGAAGTCACACATCACAAAGCTGTTTCTCAGAAAGCTTCTTTCCAGTTTTTCTGTGAGGATATTTTCTTTTTTTCTAATAGCCCTCTATATGCTTCCAAATATCACTTTGCGAATTCCACAGGAACAGGCTTAGCGAGCGGCCTCTTGAGTGGAAAGCTGTAACTCTGTGAGATGAATTAACAGAACACTAAGCAGTTTCTCAGAAAGCTTCTTTCCAGATTTCATCTGAGGATATTTCCTTTTTCACCATAGCCCTCTATGGGCTTCCAAATATCACTTTGCAAATTCCACAATAACTGTCTTAGCGAAAGGCTTCTTGAAGGGGAAGCTGTAACTCTGTGAGATGATTTCACAGAACACAAAGAAGTTTCTCAGAAAGCTTCTTTCCCTTTGATATCGAAGGATATTTCCTTTAGCCCTAGAGTCTTCAAAGGGATCCGAAATATGTGCTAAGAGATTCCACAGAAATTAGGCTAGCAAACAGATCCACGAAATGCAGATCTAACTCTATGAGTGGAAGTAACACATCACAAAGCAGTTTCTGAGAAAGATTCTTTCCAGTTTTTCTCTGAGGATATTTTCTTTTTCACCAAAGCCCTCTATGGGCTTCCAAATATCACTCTGCGAATTCCACAAGAACAGGCTTTGAGAGCAGCCTCTTGAGGGGAAAGCTGTAAATCTGTGACATGAATTAACAGAACACTAAGCAGTTTCTCAGAAAGCTTCTTTTCAGATTTCATCTGATGATATTTCCTTTTTCACCATAGCCCTCTATGGGCTTCCAAATATGACTTTGCAAATTTCACAAGAACAGGCTTAGCGAAAGGCTCTTGAGGGGAAAGCTGTAACTCCGTGAGATGATTTCAGAGAACACAAAGAAGTTGCTCAGGAGGCATTTTTCTCTTTGTTATCGGAGGATATTTCCTTTGGCCCTATAGTCTTCAAAGGGATCCGAAATATCTGTTCTCAGATTTCACAGAAATAATATTAGCAATGAGATCCACGAAATACAGATGTAACTCTGTGAGTGGAAATCACACATTACAAAGCAGTTTCTCAGAAAGCTTCTTTCCCGTTTTTCTCTGAGGATATTTTCTTTTTCACCCTAACCCTCTATGGGCTTCCAAATATCACTTTGCGAATTCCACAAGAACAGGCTTAGCGAGAGGCCTCTTGAGGGGAAAGCTGTAACTCTGTGACAGGAATTAACAGAACACTAAGCAGTTTCTCCGAAAGCTTCTTTCCAGATTTCATCTGAGGATATTTCCTTTTTTACCATCGCCCTCTATGGGTTTCCAAATATCACTTTGCAAATTCCACAAGAACTGTCTCAGCGAAAGGCTTCTTGAGGGGAAAGCTGCAACTCTTTGAGATTATTTTATAGAACACAAAGAAGTTTATCAGAAAGCTTCTTTCTTTTTGTTATCGGAGGATATTTCCTTTGGCCCTATAGTGTTCAAAGGGATCCGAAATATCTCTTCTCAGATTTCACAGAAATATCGCTAGCAAAGAGATCCACGAAATACAGATGTAACTCTGTGAGTGAAAGTCACACATCACAAAGTAGTTTCTCAGAAAGCTTCTTTCCAGTTTTTCTCTGAGGATATTTTCTTTTTCACCATCGCCCTCTGTGGGCTTCCAAATATCACTTTGCAAATTCCACAAGAACTGTCTTAGCGAAAGGCTTCTTGAGGGGAAAGCTGTAACTCTGTGAGATGATTTCACAGAACACAAAGAAGTTTCTTGGAAAGCTTCTTTCTCTTTGTTACCAGAGGATATTTCCTTTGGCCGTATAGTCTTCAAAGGGATCCGTAATATCTGTTCTCAGATTCCACAGAAATAAGGCTAGCAAAGAGATCCACGAAATGGAGATGTAACTCTGTGAGTGGAAGTCACACATCACAAAGCAGTTTCTCAGAAAGCTTCTTTCCAGTGTTTCTCTGAGGATATTTTCTTTTTCACCGTAGATTTCTATGGGCTTCCAAATATCACTTTGCGAATTCCACAAGAACAGGCTTAGCGAGCGGCCTCTTGATGGGAAATCTGTAACTCTGTGAGATGAATTAACTGAACACTAAACAGTTTCTCAGAAAGCCTCTCTCCAGATTTCATCTGCGGATATTTCCTTTTTCAACATAGCCCTCTATTGGCTTCCAAATATCAGTTTGCAAATTCTACAAGAACTGTCTTAGCGAAAGGCTTCTTGAGGGGAAAGCTGTAACTCTGTGAGATGATTTCACAGAACACAAAGAAGTTTCTCAGAAAGATTCTTTCTCTTTTTTACCGGAGGATATTTCCTTTATCCCTATAGACTTCAAAGGGATCCGAAATATCTGTTTTCAGATTCCAGAGAAATAAGGTTAGCAAAGAGATCCACGAAATACAGATGTAACTCTCTGAGTGGAAGTCACACATCACAAAGCTTTTTCTCAGAAAGCTTCTTTCCAGTTTTTCTCTGAGGATATTTTCTTTTTCACCATAGCCCTCTATGGGCTTCCAAATATCACTTTGCAAATTCTACAAGAACAGGCTTTGCGAGCGGCCTCATGAGGGGAAAAGTGTAACTCTGTGAGATGAATTAACAGAACACTAAGCAGTTTCTCAGAAAGCTTCTTTCCAGATTTCATCTGAGGATATTTCCTTTTTCACCATAGCCCTCTATGGGCTTCCAAATATCACTTTGCAAATTCCACAATAACTGTCTTAGCGAAAGGCTTCTTGAAGTGGAAGCTGTAACTCTGTGAGATGATTTCACAGAACACAAAGAAGTTTCTCAGAAAGCTTCTTACCCTTTGTTATCGGAGGATATTTCCTTTAGCCCTAGAATCTTCAAAGGGTTCCGATATATGTGCAATTAGATTCCACAGAAATAAGGCTAGCAAACAGATACACGAAATGCAGATGTAACTCTGTGAGTGGAAGTAACACATCACAAAGCAGTTTCTGAGAAAGATTCTTTCCAGTTTTTCTCTGAGGATATTTTCTTTTTCACCAAAGCCCTCTACGGGCTTCCAAATATCACTTTGCGAATTCCACATGAACAGGCTTTGAGAGCGGCCTCTTGAGGGGAAAGCTGTAAATCTGTGACATGAATTAGCAGAACACTAAGCAGTTTCTCAGAAAGCTTCTTTTCAGATTTCATCTGAGGATATTTCCTTTTTCACCTTAGCCCTCTATGGGCTTCCAAATATGACTTTGCAAATTTCACAAGAACAGGCTTAGCGAAAGGCTTCTTGAGGGGAAAGTTGTAACTCCGTGAGATGATTTCAGAGAACACAAAGAAGTTGCTCAGGAGGCTTTTTTCTCTTTGTTATCGGAGGATATTTCCTTTGGCCCTATAGTCATCAAAGGGATCCGAAATATCTGTTCTCAGATTTCACAGAAATAATATTAGCAATGAGATCCACGAAATACAGATGTAACTCTGTGAGTGGAAGTCACACATCACAAAGCAGTTTCTCAGAAAGCTTCTTTCCAGTTTTTCTCCAAAACAACAGGCTTAGCGAGCGGCCTCTTGAGGGGAAAGCTGAAACTCTGTGAGATGAATTAACAGAACACTAAGCAGTTTCTCAGAAAGCTTCTTTCCAGATTTTATCTGAGGATATTTCCCTTTTCACGATAGCCCTCTATGGCCTTCCAAATATCACTTTGCAAGTTCCACAAGAACAGGCTTAGCGAAAGTTTTCTTGAGGGGAAAGCTGTAATTCTCTGACATGATTTCACAGAACGCAAAGAAGTTTCTCAGAAAGCTTCTTTCTCTGTTATCGGAGGATATTTGCTTTGGCCGTATAGTCTCCAAAGGGATCCGAAATATCTGTTCTCAGATTCCACAGATATAAGGTAGCAAAGAGATCCACGAAATACAGATGTAACTCTGTGAGTATAAGTCACACATCACAAAGCTGTTTCTCAGAAAGCTTCTTTCCAATTTTTCTCAGAGAATGTTTTCTGTTTCGCCTGATCCCTCTATGGGCATCCAAACATCACTTTGCGATTACCACAAGAACAGGCTTAGCTAGCGGCCTCTTGAGGGGAAAGCTGTAACTCTGTGAGATGAATTAACAGAACACTAAGCAGTTTCTCAGAAAGCTTCATTCCAGATTTCATCTGAGGATACTTCCTTTTTCACCATAGCCCTCTATGGGCTTCCAAATACACTTTGGAAATTCCAGAAGAACTGTGTTAGTGAAAGGCTTCTTGAGGGGAAAGCTGTAACCCTGTGAGATGATTTCACAGAACACAAAGAAGGTTCTACGAAAACTTCTTTCTCTTTGTTATCGGACGATATTTACTTTGGCCCTATAGTCTTCAAAGGGATCCGAAATATCTGTTCTCAGATTCCACAGAAATAAGGCTAGCAAAGAGATCCACGAAATACAGATGTAACTCTGTGAGTGGAACTCACACATCACAAAGCAGTTTCTCAGAAAGCTTCTTTCCAGTTTTTCTCTGAGTATATTTTCTTTTTCACCATAGCCCTCTATGGGCTTTCAAATATCTCTTTGCGAATTCCACAAGAACAGGCTTAGCGAGCGGCCTATTTAGGGGAAAGCTATAACTCTGTGAGATGAATTAACAGAACACTAAGCAGTTTCTCAGAAAGCTTCTTTCCAGATTTCATCTGAGGATATTTCCTTTTTCACCATAGCCCTCTTGGGGCTTCCAAATATGACCTTACAAATTCCACAAGAAGTGTCTTAGCGAAAGGCTTCTTTAGGGGAAAGCTGTAACTCTGTGAGATGATTTCACAGAACACAAAGAAGTTTCTCAGAAAGCTTCTTTCTCTTTGTTATCGGAGTATATTTCTTTGGCCCTATAGTCTTCAAAGGGATCCGAAATATCTGTTCTCATATTCCACAGAAATAAGGCTAGCAAAGAGATCCACGAAATACAGATGTAACTCTGTGAGTGGAAGTCACACATCAAGAAACAGTTTCTCAGAAAACTTCTTTCCAGTTTTTCTCTGAGGATATTTTCTTTTTCACCATAGCCCTCTATGGGCTTCCAAATATCACTTTGCGAATTTCACAAGAACAGGCATAGCGAGTGGCCTCTTGAGGGGAAAGCTGTAACTCTGTGAGATGAACTAAAAGAACACTAAGCAGTTTTTCAGAAAGCTTCCTTCCAGATTTCATCTGAGGATATTTCCTTTTTCACCATAGCCCTCTATGGGCATCCAAATATCACTTTGAATATTCCACAAGAACTATCTTAGCTAAAGGCTTCTTGAGGGGAATGCTGTAACCCTGTTAGATGATTTCACAGAACACAAAGAAGGTTCTCAGAAAACTTCTTTCTCTTTTTTAACGGACGATATTTACTTTGGCCCTGTAGTCTTCAAAGTGATCCGAAATAGCTGTTCTCAGATTCCACAGAAATAAGGCTAGCAAAGAGATCCATGAAATACAGATGGAACTCTGTGAGTGGAAGTCACACATCTCAAAGCAGTTTCTCAGAAAGCTTCTTTCCAGTTTTTCTCTGAGGATAGTTTCTTTTTCACCATAGCCCTCTATGGGCTTCCAAATATCACTTTGCGAGTTCCAAAAACAGGCTTAGCGAGCAGCCTCTTGAGGGGAATGCTGTATGTCTGTGACATGAATTAACAGAACACTAAGCAGTTTCTCAGAATGCTTCTTTCCAGATTTCATCTGAGGATATTTCCTTTTTCACCATAGCCCTCTATGGGTTTCCAAATATCACTTTGCAAATTCCACAATAACTGTCTTAGCGAAAGGCTTCTTGAGCGGAAAGCTGTAACCCTGTGAGATGATTTCACAGAACACAAAGAAGTTTCTCAGAAAGCTTCTTTCTCTTTGTTATCGGAGGATATTTCCTTTGGCCCTATAGTCTTCAAAGGGATCCGAAATATCTGTTCTCAGATTCCACAGAAATAAGGCTAGCAGAGAAATCCACGAAATACACCTGTAACTGTGTGAGTGGATGTCACACATCACAAAGCAGTTTCTTAGAAAGCTTCTTTCCAGTTTTTCTCTGAGGATATTTTCTTTTTCACCATAGCCCTCTATGGGCTTCCAAATATCACTTTGCGAATTCCAAAAGAACAGGCTTATCGAGCGGGCTGTTGAGGGGAAAGCTGTAACTGTGAGATGAATTAACAGAACACTAAGCAGTTTCTCAGAAAGCTTCTTTCCAGATTTCATCTGAGGATATTTCCTTTTTCACCACAGCCCTCTAGGGGCTTACAAATATCACTATGCAAAATCCACAAGAACTGTCTTAGCGAAAGGCTTCTTGATGGGAAGCTGTAACTCTGTGAGATGATTTCACAGAACACAAAGAATTTTCTCAGAAAGCTTCTATCTCTTTGTTATCGGAGGATATTTCCTTTGGCCCTATAGTCATCAAAACGATCCAATATATCCGGTCTCAGACTCCACAGAAATAAGGCTAGCAAAGAGATCCACGAAATACATATATAACTCTGTGAGTGGAAGTCACACATCACAAAGCAGTTTCTCAGAAAGCTTCTTTGCAGTTTTTCTCTGAGGATATTTTCTTTATCACCATATCCCTCTATGGGCTTCCAAATACCACTTTGCGAATTGCACAAGAACAGGCTTAGTGAGCGGCCTCTTGAGGGGAAAGCTGTAACTCTGTGAGATGAATTAACAGAACACTAAGCAGTTTCTCAGAAAGCTTCATTCCAGATTTCATCTGAGGATACTTCCTTTTTCACCATAGCCCTCTATGGGCTTCCAAATACACTTTGGAAATTCCACAAGAACTGTCTTAGCGAAAGGCTTCTTGAGGGGAAAGCTGTAACCGTCTGAGATGATTTCAAAGAACACAGAGAATTTTCTCAGAAAGCTTCTTTCTCCTATTTATCAGAGGATATTTCCTTTGGCCCTATAGTCTTCAAAGGGATCCGAAATATCTCTTCTCACATTCCACAGAAATAAGGCTAGCAAAGAGATCCACGAAATACAGATGTAACTCTGTGAGTGGAAGTCACACATTAGAAAGCAGTTTCTCAGAAAGCTTCTTTCCAGGTTTTCTCTGAGGATATTTTCTTTTTCACCATAGCCCTCTATGGGCTTTCAAATATCACTTTGCGAATTCCAGAAGAATAGGCTTAGCGAGCGGCCTCTTGAGGGGAAAGCTGTAACTCTGTGAGATGAATTAACAGAACACTAAGCAGTTTCTCAGAAAGCTTCTTTCCAGATTTCGTCCGAGGATATTTCCTTTTTCACCGTAGCCCTCTAAGAGCTTCCAAGTATCCCTTTGCAAATTCCACAAGAACTGTCTTAGCGAAAGGCTTCTTGAGGAGAAATCTGTAACCCTGTGAGATGGTTTCACAGAACACAAAGAAGTTTCTCAGAAAGATTCTTTCTCTTTGTTATCGGAGGATATTTACTTTGGCCCTATAGTCTTCAAAGGGATCCTAAATATCTGTATTCAGATTCCACAGAAATAAGGCGAGCAAAGATATACACGAAATAAAGATGTAACTCTGTGAGTGGAAGTCACACATCACAAAGCAGTTTCTCATAAAGCTTCTTACCAGTTTTTCTCATAGGATATTTTCTTTTTCACCATAGCCCTCTAAGGGCTTCCAGTTATCACTTTGCGAATTCCACAACAACAGGCTTAGTGAGCGGCATCTTGAGAGGAAAGCTGTAACTCTGTGAGATGAATTAACAGAACACTAAGGAGTTTCTCAGAAAGCTTCTTTCCAGATTTCATCTGAGGATATTTCCTTTTGCACCATAGCCCTCTATGGGCTTCCAAATATCACTTTGCAAATTCCACAAGAACTGTCTTAGCGAAAGTCTTCTTGAGGGGAAAGCTGTAACACTGTGAGATGATTTCACAGAACACAAAGAAGTTTCTCAGAAATCTTCTTTCTCTTTGTTATCGGAGGATATTTCCTTTGACCCTATAGACTTCAAAGGGATCCGAAATAGCTGTTCTCAGATTCCACAGAAATAAGGCTAGCAAAGAGATCCACGAAATACAGATGTAACTCTGTGAGTGGAAGTCACACATCACAAAGCAGTTTCTCAGAAAGCTTCCTTCCAGTTTTTCTCTGAAGATGTTTTCTGTTTCGCCTGAGCCCTCTATGGGCTTCCAAATATCCCTTTGCGAATTCCACAAGAACGGGCTTAGAGAGCGGCCTCTTGAGGGGAAAACTGTAACTCTGTGAGATGAATTAAAAGAACTCTAAGCAGTTTCTCAGAGAGCTTCTTTCCAGATTTCATCTGGGGATATTTCCTTTTTCACCATAGCCCTCAATGGGCTTCCAAATATCACTTTGCAAATTCCACAAGAACTGTCTTAGCGAAAGTCTTCTTGAGGCGAAAGTTTTAACTCTGTGAGATGATTTCACAGAACACAAAGAAGCTTCTCAGAAAGCTTCTTTCTCTTTGTTATAGGAGGATATTTCCTTTGGCCCTATCGTCTTCAAAGGGATCCGTAATATCTGTTCTCAGATTCCACAGAAATAAGGCTAGCAAAGAGATCCACGAAATACAGATGTAAATCTGTGAATGGAAGTCACACATCACAAAGCAGTTTCTCAGAAAGCTTCTTTCCAGTTTTTCTCTGTGGATATTTTCTTTTTCACCGTAGCCCTCTATGGGCTTCCAAATATCAGTTTGCAAATTCCACAATAGCCGGCCTAGCGAGCGGCCTTTGAGGGTAAAGCTGTAACTCTGTGAGATGAATTAACAGAACACTAAGCAGTTTCTCAGAAAGCTTCTTTCCAGATTTCATCTGAGGATATTTCCTTTTTCACCATAGCCCTCTAGGGGCTTCCAAATATGACCTTACAAATTCCACAAGAACTGTCTTAGCGAAGGGCTTCTTTAGGGGAAAGCTGTAACTCTGTGAGATGATTTCACAGAACACAAAGAAGTTTCTCAGAAAGCTTCTTTCTCTTTGTTATCGGAGTATATTTCTTTGGCCCTATAGTCCTCAAAGGGATCCGAAATATCTGTTTTCATATTCCACAGAAATAAGGCTAGCAAAGAGATCCACGAAATACAGATGTAACTCTGTGAGTGGAAGTCACACATCAAGAAACAGTTTCTCAGAAAACTTCTTTCCAGTTTTTCTCTGAGGATATTTTCTTTTTCACCATAGCCCTCTATGGGCTTCCAAACATCACTTTGCGAATTTCACAAGAACAGGCATAGCGAGCGGCCTCTTGAGGGGAAAGCTGTAATTCTGTGAGATGAACTAAAAGAACACTAAGCAGTTTTTCAGAAAGCTTCCTTCCAGATTTCATCTGAGGATATTTCCTTTTTCACCATAGCCCTCAATGGGCATCCAAATATCACTTTGAATATTCCACAAGAACTATCTTAGCTAAAGGCTTCTTGAGGGGAAAGCTGTAACCCTGTTAGATGATTTCACAGAACACAAAGAAGGTTCTCAGAAAACTTCTTTCTCTTTTTTATCGGACGATATTTACTTTGGCCCTGTAGTCTTCAAAGTGATCCGAAATAGCTGTTCTCAGATTCCACAGAAATAAGGCTAGCAAAGAGATCCATGAAATACAGATGGTACTCTGTGAGTGGAAGTCACACATCTCAAAGCAGTTTCTTAGAAAGCTTCTTTCCAGTTTTTCTCTGAGGATAGTTTCTTTTTCACCATAGCCCTCTATGGGCTTCCAAATATCACTTTGCGAATTCCAAAAACAGGCTAAGCGAGCAGCCTCTTGAGGGGAATGCTGTATGTCTGTGACATGAATTAAAAGAACACTAAGCAGTTTCTCAGAATGCTTCTTTCCAGATTTCATCTGAGGATATTTCCTTTTTCACCATAGCCCTCTATGGGTTTCCAAATATCACTTTGCAAATTCCACAATAACTGTCTTAGCGAAAGGCTTCTTGAGGGGAAAGCTGTAAACCTGTGAGATGATTTCAGAGAACACAAAGAAGTTTCTCAGAAAGCTTCTTTCTCTTTGTTATCGGAGGATATTTCCTTTGGCCCTATAGTCTTCAAAGGGATCCGAAATATCTGTTCTCAGATTCCACAGAAATAAGGCTAGCAAAGAAATCCACGAAATACACCTGTAACTCTGTGAGTGGATGTCACTCATCACAAAGCAGTTTTTTAGAAAGCTTCTTTCCAGTTTTTCTCTGAGGATATTTTCTTTTTCACCATAGCCCTCTATGGGCTTCCAAATATCACTTTGCGAATTCCAAAAGAACAGGCTTATCGAGCGGGCTGTTGAGGGGAAAGCTGTAACTCTGTGAGATGAATTAACAGAACACTAAGCAGTTTCTCAGAAAGCTTCTTTCCAGATTTCATCTGAGGATATTTCCTTTTTCACCACAGCCCTCTAGGGGCTTACAAATATCACTATGCAAAATCCACAAGAACTGTCTTAGCGAAAGGCTTCTTGAGGGGAAGCTGTAACTCTGTGAGATGATTTCACAGAACACAAAGAATTTTCTCAGAGAGCTTCTATCTCTTTGTTATCGGAGGATATTTCCTTTGGCCCTATAGTCATCAAAGGGATCCGAAATATCTGTTCTCAGATTTCACAGAAATAATATTAGCAATGAGATCCACGAAATACAGATGTAACTCTGTGAGTGGAAGTCACACATCACAAAGCAGTTTCTCAGAAAGCTTCTTTCCAGTTTTTCTCCAAAACAACAGGCTTAGCGAGCGGCCTCTTGAGGGGAAAGCTGAAACTCTGTGAGATGAATTAACAGAACACTAAGCAGTTTCTCAGAAAGCTTCTTTCCAGATTTTATCTGAGGATATTTCCCTTTTCACGATAGCCCTCTATGGCCTTCCAAATATCACTTTGCAAGTTCCACAAGAACAGGCTTAGCGAAAGTTTTCTTGAGGGGAAAGCTGTAATTCTCTGACATGATTTCACAGAACGCAAAGAAGTTTCTCAGAAAGCTTCTTTCTCTGTTATCGGAGGATATTTGCTTTGGCCGTATAGTCTCCAAAGGGATCCGAAATATCTGTTCTCAGATTCCACAGATATAAGGTAGCAAAGAGATCCACGAAATACAGATGTAACTCTGTGAGTATAAGTCACACATCACAAAGCTGTTTCTCAGAAAGCTTCTTTCCAATTTTTCTCAGAGAATGTTTTCTGTTTCGCCTGATCCCTCTATGGGCATCCAAACATCACTTTGCGATTACCACAAGAACAGGCTTAGCTAGCGGCCTCTTGAGGGGAAAGCTGTAACTCTGTGAGATGAATTAACAGAACACTAAGCAGTTTCTCAGAAAGCTTCATTCCAGATTTCATCTGAGGATACTTCCTTTTTCACCATAGCCCTCTATGGGCTTCCAAATACACTTTGGAAATTCCAGAAGAACTGTGTTAGTGAAAGGCTTCTTGAGGGGAAAGCTGTAACCCTGTGAGATGATTTCACAGAACACAAAGAAGGTTCTACGAAAACTTCTTTCTCTTTGTTATCGGACGATATTTACTTTGGCCCTATAGTCTTCAAAGGGATCCGAAATATCTGTTCTCAGATTCCACAGAAATAAGGCTAGCAAAGAGATCCACGAAATACAGATGTAACTCTGTGAGTGGAACTCACACATCACAAAGCAGTTTCTCAGAAAGCTTCTTTCCAGTTTTTCTCTGAGTATATTTTCTTTTTCACCATAGCCCTCTATGGGCTTTCAAATATCTCTTTGCGAATTCCACAAGAACAGGCTTAGCGAGCGGCCTATTTAGGGGAAAGCTATAACTCTGTGAGATGAATTAACAGAACACTAAGCAGTTTCTCAGAAAGCTTCTTTCCAGATTTCATCTGAGGATATTTCCTTTTTCACCATAGCCCTCTTGGGGCTTCCAAATATGACCTTACAAATTCCACAAGAAGTGTCTTAGCGAAAGGCTTCTTTAGGGGAAAGCTGTAACTCTGTGAGATGATTTCACAGAACACAAAGAAGTTTCTCAGAAAGCTTCTTTCTCTTTGTTATCGGAGTATATTTCTTTGGCCCTATAGTCTTCAAAGGGATCCGAAATATCTGTTCTCATATTCCACAGAAATAAGGCTAGCAAAGAGATCCACGAAATACAGATGTAACTCTGTGAGTGGAAGTCACACATCAAGAAACAGTTTCTCAGAAAACTTCTTTCCAGTTTTTCTCTGAGGATATTTTCTTTTTCACCATAGCCCTCTATGGGCTTCCAAATATCACTTTGCGAATTTCACAAGAACAGGCATAGCGAGTGGCCTCTTGAGGGGAAAGCTGTAACTCTGTGAGATGAACTAAAAGAACACTAAGCAGTTTTTCAGAAAGCTTCCTTCCAGATTTCATCTGAGGATATTTCCTTTTTCACCATAGCCCTCTATGGGCATCCAAATATCACTTTGAATATTCCACAAGAACTATCTTAGCTAAAGGCTTCTTGAGGGGAATGCTGTAACCCTGTTAGATGATTTCACAGAACACAAAGAAGGTTCTCAGAAAACTTCTTTCTCTTTTTTAACGGACGATATTTACTTTGGCCCTGTAGTCTTCAAAGTGATCCGAAATAGCTGTTCTCAGATTCCACAGAAATAAGGCTAGCAAAGAGATCCATGAAATACAGATGGAACTCTGTGAGTGGAAGTCACACATCTCAAAGCAGTTTCTCAGAAAGCTTCTTTCCAGTTTTTCTCTGAGGATAGTTTCTTTTTCACCATAGCCCTCTATGGGCTTCCAAATATCACTTTGCGAGTTCCAAAAACAGGCTTAGCGAGCAGCCTCTTGAGGGGAATGCTGTATGTCTGTGACATGAATTAACAGAACACTAAGCAGTTTCTCAGAATGCTTCTTTCCAGATTTCATCTGAGGATATTTCCTTTTTCACCATAGCCCTCTATGGGTTTCCAAATATCACTTTGCAAATTCCACAATAACTGTCTTAGCGAAAGGCTTCTTGAGCGGAAAGCTGTAACCCTGTGAGATGATTTCACAGAACACAAAGAAGTTTCTCAGAAAGCTTCTTTCTCTTTGTTATCGGAGGATATTTCCTTTGGCCCTATAGTCTTCAAAGGGATCCGAAATATCTGTTCTCAGATTCCACAGAAATAAGGCTAGCAGAGAAATCCACGAAATACACCTGTAACTGTGTGAGTGGATGTCACACATCACAAAGCAGTTTCTTAGAAAGCTTCTTTCCAGTTTTTCTCTGAGGATATTTTCTTTTTCACCATAGCCCTCTATGGGCTTCCAAATATCACTTTGCGAATTCCAAAAGAACAGGCTTATCGAGCGGGCTGTTGAGGGGAAAGCTGTAACTGTGAGATGAATTAACAGAACACTAAGCAGTTTCTCAGAAAGCTTCTTTCCAGATTTCATCTGAGGATATTTCCTTTTTCACCACAGCCCTCTAGGGGCTTACAAATATCACTATGCAAAATCCACAAGAACTGTCTTAGCGAAAGGCTTCTTGATGGGAAGCTGTAACTCTGTGAGATGATTTCACAGAACACAAAGAATTTTCTCAGAAAGCTTCTATCTCTTTGTTATCGGAGGATATTTCCTTTGGCCCTATAGTCATCAAAAGGATCCAATATATCCGGTCTCAGACTCCACAGAAATAAGGCTAGCAAAGAGATCCACGAAATACATATATAACTCTGTGAGTGGAAGTCACACATCACAAAGCAGTTTCTCAGAAAGCTTCTTTGCAGTTTTTCTCTGAGGATATTTTCTTTATCACCATATCCCTCTATGGGCTTCCAAATACCACTTTGCGAATTGCACAAGAACAGGCTTAGTGAGCGGCCTCTTGAGGGGAAAGCTGTAACTCTGTGAGATGAATTAACAGAACACTAAGCAGTTTCTCAGAAAGCTTCATTCCAGATTTCATCTGAGGATACTTCCTTTTTCACCATAGCCCTCTATGGGCTTCCAAATACACTTTGGAAATTCCACAAGAACTGTCTTAGCGAAAGGCTTCTTGAGGGGAAAGCTGTAACCGTCTGAGATGATTTCAAAGAACACAGAGAATTTTCTCAGAAAGCTTCTTTCTCCTATTTATCAGAGGATATTTCCTTTGGCCCTATAGTCTTCAAAGGGATCCGAAATATCTCTTCTCACATTCCACAGAAATAAGGCTAGCAAAGAGATCCACGAAATACAGATGTAACTCTGTGAGTGGAAGTCACACATTAGAAAGCAGTTTCTCAGAAAGCTTCTTTCCAGGTTTTCTCTGAGGATATTTTCTTTTTCACCATAGCCCTCTATGGGCTTTCAAATATCACTTTGCGAATTCCAGAAGAATAGGCTTAGCGAGCGGCCTCTTGAGGGGAAAGCTGTAACTCTGTGAGATGAATTAACAGAACACTAAGCAGTTTCTCAGAAAGCTTCTTTCCAGATTTCGTCCGAGGATATTTCCTTTTTCACCGTAGCCCTCTAAGAGCTTCCAAGTATCCCTTTGCAAATTCCACAAGAACTGTCTTAGCGAAAGGCTTCTTGAGGAGAAATCTGTAACCCTGTGAGATGGTTTCACAGAACACAAAGAAGTTTCTCAGAAAGATTCTTTCTCTTTGTTATCGGAGGATATTTACTTTGGCCCTATAGTCTTCAAAGGGATCCTAAATATCTGTATTCAGATTCCACAGAAATAAGGCGAGCAAAGATATACACGAAATAAAGATGTAACTCTGTGAGTGGAAGTCACACATCACAAAGCAGTTTCTCATAAAGCTTCTTACCAGTTTTTCTCATAGGATATTTTCTTTTTCACCATAGCCCTCTAAGGGCTTCCAGTTATCACTTTGCGAATTCCACAACAACAGGCTTAGTGAGCGGCATCTTGAGAGGAAAGCTGTAACTCTGTGAGATGAATTAACAGAACACTAAGGAGTTTCTCAGAAAGCTTCTTTCCAGATTTCATCTGAGGATATTTCCTTTTGCACCATAGCCCTCTATGGGCTTCCAAATATCACTTTGCAAATTCCACAAGAACTGTCTTAGCGAAAGTCTTCTTGAGGGGAAAGCTGTAACACTGTGAGATGATTTCACAGAACACAAAGAAGTTTCTCAGAAATCTTCTTTCTCTTTGTTATCGGAGGATATTTCCTTTGACCCTATAGACTTCAAAGGGATCCGAAATAGCTGTTCTCAGATTCCACAGAAATAAGGCTAGCAAAGAGATCCACGAAATACAGATGTAACTCTGTGAGTGGAAGTCACACATCACAAAGCAGTTTCTCAGAAAGCTTCCTTCCAGTTTTTCTCTGAAGATGTTTTCTGTTTCGCCTGAGCCCTCTATGGGCTTCCAAATATCCCTTTGCGAATTCCACAAGAACGGGCTTAGAGAGCGGCCTCTTGAGGGGAAAACTGTAACTCTGTGAGATGAATTAAAAGAACTCTAAGCAGTTTCTCAGAGAGCTTCTTTCCAGATTTCATCTGGGGATATTTCCTTTTTCACCATAGCCCTCAATGGGCTTCCAAATATCACTTTGCAAATTCCACAAGAACTGTCTTAGCGAAAGTCTTCTTGAGGCGAAAGTTTTAACTCTGTGAGATGATTTCACAGAACACAAAGAAGCTTCTCAGAAAGCTTCTTTCTCTTTGTTATAGGAGGATATTTCCTTTGGCCCTATCGTCTTCAAAGGGATCCGTAATATCTGTTCTCAGATTCCACAGAAATAAGGCTAGCAAAGAGATCCACGAAATACAGATGTAAATCTGTGAATGGAAGTCACACATCACAAAGCAGTTTCTCAGAAAGCTTCTTTCCAGTTTTTCTCTGTGGATATTTTCTTTTTCACCGTAGCCCTCTATGGGCTTCCAAATATCAGTTTGCAAATTCCACAATAGCCGGCCTAGCGAGCGGCCTTTGAGGGTAAAGCTGTAACTCTGTGAGATGAATTAACAGAACACTAAGCAGTTTCTCAGAAAGCTTCTTTCCAGATTTCATCTGAGGATATTTCCTTTTTCACCATAGCCCTCTAGGGGCTTCCAAATATGACCTTACAAATTCCACAAGAACTGTCTTAGCGAAGGGCTTCTTTAGGGGAAAGCTGTAACTCTGTGAGATGATTTCACAGAACACAAAGAAGTTTCTCAGAAAGCTTCTTTCTCTTTGTTATCGGAGTATATTTCTTTGGCCCTATAGTCCTCAAAGGGATCCGAAATATCTGTTTTCATATTCCACAGAAATAAGGCTAGCAAAGAGATCCACGAAATACAGATGTAACTCTGTGAGTGGAAGTCACACATCAAGAAACAGTTTCTCAGAAAACTTCTTTCCAGTTTTTCTCTGAGGATATTTTCTTTTTCACCATAGCCCTCTATGGGCTTCCAAACATCACTTTGCGAATTTCACAAGAACAGGCATAGCGAGCGGCCTCTTGAGGGGAAAGCTGTAATTCTGTGAGATGAACTAAAAGAACACTAAGCAGTTTTTCAGAAAGCTTCCTTCCAGATTTCATCTGAGGATATTTCCTTTTTCACCATAGCCCTCAATGGGCATCCAAATATCACTTTGAATATTCCACAAGAACTATCTTAGCTAAAGGCTTCTTGAGGGGAAAGCTGTAACCCTGTTAGATGATTTCACAGAACACAAAGAAGGTTCTCAGAAAACTTCTTTCTCTTTTTTATCGGACGATATTTACTTTGGCCCTGTAGTCTTCAAAGTGATCCGAAATAGCTGTTCTCAGATTCCACAGAAATAAGGCTAGCAAAGAGATCCATGAAATACAGATGGTACTCTGTGAGTGGAAGTCACACATCTCAAAGCAGTTTCTTAGAAAGCTTCTTTCCAGTTTTTCTCTGAGGATAGTTTCTTTTTCACCATAGCCCTCTATGGGCTTCCAAATATCACTTTGCGAATTCCAAAAACAGGCTAAGCGAGCAGCCTCTTGAGGGGAATGCTGTATGTCTGTGACATGAATTAAAAGAACACTAAGCAGTTTCTCAGAATGCTTCTTTCCAGATTTCATCTGAGGATATTTCCTTTTTCACCATAGCCCTCTATGGGTTTCCAAATATCACTTTGCAAATTCCACAATAACTGTCTTAGCGAAAGGCTTCTTGAGGGGAAAGCTGTAAACCTGTGAGATGATTTCAGAGAACACAAAGAAGTTTCTCAGAAAGCTTCTTTCTCTTTGTTATCGGAGGATATTTCCTTTGGCCCTATAGTCTTCAAAGGGATCCGAAATATCTGTTCTCAGATTCCACAGAAATAAGGCTAGCAAAGAAATCCACGAAATACACCTGTAACTCTGTGAGTGGATGTCACTCATCACAAAGCAGTTTTTTAGAAAGCTTCTTTCCAGTTTTTCTCTGAGGATATTTTCTTTTTCACCATAGCCCTCTATGGGCTTCCAAATATCACTTTGCGAATTCCAAAAGAACAGGCTTATCGAGCGGGCTGTTGAGGGGAAAGCTGTAACTCTGTGAGATGAATTAACAGAACACTAAGCAGTTTCTCAGAAAGCTTCTTTCCAGATTTCATCTGAGGATATTTCCTTTTTCACCACAGCCCTCTAGGGGCTTACAAATATCACTATGCAAAATCCACAAGAACTGTCTTAGCGAAAGGCTTCTTGAGGGGAAGCTGTAACTCTGTGAGATGATTTCACAGAACACAAAGAATTTTCTCAGAAAGCTTCTATCTCTTTGTTATCGGAGGATATTTCCTTTGGCCCTATAGTCATCAAAAGGATCCGAAATATCCGGTCTCAGATTCCACAGAAATAAGGCTAGCAAAGAGATCCACGAAATACAGATGTAACTCTGTGAGTGGAAGTCACACATCACAAAGCTGTTTCTCAGAAAGCTTCTTTCCAGTTTTTCTCTGAGGATGTTTTCTGTTTCGCCTGAGCCCTCTATGGGCTTCCAAATATCACTTTGGGAATACCACAAGAACAGGCTTAGCTAGCGGCCTCTTGAGGGGAAACCTGTAACTCTGTGAGATGAATTAACAGAACACTAAGCAGTTTCTCAGAAAGCTTCTTTCCAGATTTCATCTGAGGATACTTCCTTTTTCACCATAGCCCTCTATGGGCTTCCAAATACACTTTGGAAATTCCAGAACTGTCTTAGCGAAAGGCTTCTTGAGGGGAAAGCTGTAACCGTCTGAGATGATTTCACAGAACACAGAGAAGTTTCTCAGAAAGCTTCTTTCTCTTTTTTATCGGAGGATATTTCCTTTGGCCCTATAGTCTTCAAAGGGATCCGAAATATCTCTTCTCACATTCCACAGAGAAGAGGCTAGCAAAGAGATCCACGAAATACAGATGTAACTCTGTGAGTGGAAGTCACACATTAGAAAGCAGTTTCTCAGAAAGGTTCTTTCCAGTTTTTCTCTGAGGATATTTTCTTTTTCACCATAGCCCTCTATGGGCTTTCAAATATCACTTTGCGAATTCCAGAAGAACAGGCTTAGCGAGCGGCCTCTTGAGGGGAAAGCTGTAACTCTGTGAGATGAATTAACAGAACACTAAGCAGTTTCTCAGAAAGCTTCTTTCCAGATTTCATCTGAGGATATTTCCTTTTTCACCGTAGCCCTCTAAGAGCTTCCAAGTATCCCTTTGCAAATTCCACAAGAACTGTCTTAGCGAAAGGCTTCTTGAGGGGAAAGCTGTAACCCTGTGAGATGGTTTCACAGAACACAAAGAAGTTTCTCAGAAACATTCTTTCTCTTTGTTATCGGAGGATATTTCCTTTGGACCTATAGTCTTCAAAGGGATGCTAAATATCTGTATTCAGATTCCACAGAAATAAGGCGAGCAAAGATATACACGAAATAAAGATGTAACTCTGTGAGTGGAAGTCACACATCACAAAGCAATTTTTCAGAAAGCTTCTTACCAGTTTTTCTCAGAGGATATTTTCTTTTTCACCATAGCCCTCTAAGGGCTTCCAGTTATCACTTTCCGAATTCCACAACAACAGGCTTAGTGAGCGGCATCTTGAGGGGAAAGCTGTAACTCTGTGAGATGAATTAACAGAACACTAAGGAGTTTCTCGGAAAGCTTCTTTCCAGATTTCATCTGAGGATATTTCCTTTTTCACCATAGCCCTCTATGGGCTTCCAAATATCACTTTGCAAATTCCACAAGAACTGTCTTAGCGAAAGTCTTCTTGAGGGGAAAGCTGTAACACTGTGAGATGATTTCACAGAACACAAAGAAGTTTCTCAGAAATCTTCTTTCTCTTTGTAATCGGAGGATATTTCCTTTGACCCTATAGACTTCAAAGGGATCCGAAATAGCTGTTCTCAGATTCCACAGAAATAAGGCTAGCAAAGAGATCCACGAAATACAGATGTAACTCTGTGAGTGGAAGTCACACATTACAAAGCAGTTTCTCAGAAAGCTTCTTTCCACTTTTTCTCTGAGGATATTTTCTTTTTCACCATAGCCCTCCATGGGCTTTAAAATATCACTTTGCGAATTCCAGAAGAACAGGCTTAGCGAGCGGCCTCTTCAGGGGAAAGCTGTAACTCTGTGAGATGAATTAACAGAACACAAAGCAGTTTCTCAGAAAGCTTCTTTCCAGATTTCATCTGAGCATATTTCCTTTTTTACCGTAGCCCTCTAAGAGCTTCCAAGTATCCCTTTGCAAATTCCACTAGAACTGTCTTAGCGAAAGGCTTCTTGATGGGAAAGCTGTAACCATGTGAGATGGTTTCACAGAACACAAAGAAGTTTCTCAGAAAGATTCTTTCTCTTTGTTATCGGAGGATATTTACTTTGGCCCTATAGTCTTCAAAGGGATCCTAAATATCTGTATTCAGATTCCACAGAAATAAGGCGAGCAAAGATATACACGAAAAAACGATGTAACTCTGTGAGTGGAAGACACACATCACAAAGCAGTTTCTCAGAAAGCTTCTTACCAGTTTTTCACAGAGGATATTTTCTTTTTCACCATAGCCCTCTAAGGGCTTCCAGTTATCACTTTGCGAATTCCACAACAACAGGCTTAGTGAGCGGCATCTTGAGGGGAAAGCTGTAACACTGTGAGATGAATTAACAGAACACTAAGGAGTTTCTAAGAAAGCTACTTTCCAGATTTCATCTGAGGATATTTCCTATTTCACCATAGCCCTCTATGGGCTTCCAAATATCACATTGCAAATTCCACAAGAACTGTCTTAACGAAAGTCTTCTTGAGGGGAAAGCTGTAACACTGTGAGATGATTTCACAGAACACAAAGAAGTTTCTCAGAAATCTTCTTTCTCTTTGTTATCGGAGGATATTTCCTTTGACCCTATGGACTTCAAAGGGATCCGAAATAGCTGTTCTCAGATTCCACAGAAATAAGGCTAGCAAAGAGATCCACGAAATAAAGATGTAACTCTGTGAGATGAATTAACAGAACACTAAGGAGTTTCTCAGAAAGCTTCTTTCCAGATTTCATCTGAGGATATTTCCTTTTTCACCACAGCCCTCTATGGGCTTCCAAATATCACTTTGCGAATTCCACAAGAACAGGCTTAGAGAGCGGTCTCTTGAGGGGAAAGCTGTAACTCTGTGAGACGAATTAAGAGAACACAATGCTGTTTCTCAGAAAGCTTCTTTCCAGATTTCATCTGAGGATATTTCCTATTTTACCATAGCCCTCTGTGGGCTTCCAAATATCGCTTTGGAAATTCCAGAAGAACTGGCTCAGCGAAAGGCCTCTTGAGGGGACAGCTGTAACTCTGTGAGATGATTTCACAGAACACAAAGAAGTTTCTCAGAAAGCTTCCTTCTCTTTGTTATCGGAGGATATTTCCTTTGGCCCTTCAGTCTTCAAAGGGATCCGAAATATCTGTTATCAGATTCCTCAGAAATAAGGCTAGCAAAGAGATCCACGAAATACAGATGTAACTCTGTGAGTAGAAGTCTCACGTCACAAAGCAGTTTCTGAGAAAGCTTGTTTCCGGTTTTTCTCTCAGGATATTTTCTTTATCACCATAGCCCTCTATGGGCTTCCAAATATCACTTTGTGAATTCCACAAGAAAAGGCTTATCGAGCGGCCTCTTGAGAGGAAAGCTGTACCTCTGTGAGATGAATTAACAGAACACTAAGCAGTTTCTCAGAAAGCTTCATTCCAGATTTCATCTGAGGATATTTCCTTTTTCACCATAGCCCTCTATGGGCTTCCAAATATCACTTTGCAAATTCCACAAGAAGTGTCTTAGCGAAAGGCTTCTTGAGGGGAAAGCTGTAACTCTGTGAGATGATATCACAGAACACAAAGAAGTTTCTCAGAAAGCTTCTTTCTCTTTGTTATCGGAGGATATTTCCTTTGGCCGTATATTCTTCAATGGGATCCGAAATATCTGTTCTCAGATTCCACAGAAATAAGGCTAGCAAGGAGATACACGAAATAGAAATGTAACTCTGTGAGTGGAAGTCACACATCACAAAGCTGTATCTCAGAAAGCTTCTTTCCAGATTTCATCTGAGGATATTTCCTTTTTCACCATAGCCCTCTAGGGGCTTCCAAATATCACTTTGCAAATTCCACAAGAACTGTCTTAGCCAAAGGATTCTTGAGGGGAAAGCTGTAACCCTGTGAGATGATTACACAGAACACCAAGAGGTTTCTCAGAAATCTTCTTTCTCTTTGTTTTCCGATGATATTCACGTTGGCCCTATAGACTTCAAAGGGATCCAAAATATCTGTTCTCAGATTCCACAGAAATAAGTCTAGCAAAGAGATCCACGAAATAAGGATGTAAATCTGTGAGTGGAAGTCACACATCACAAAGCAGTTTCTCAGAAAGCTTCTTTTCAGTTTTTCTCTGAGGATATTTTCTTTTTCAACATAGCCCTCTAAGGGCTTCCAAATATCACTTTGCGAATTCCACAATAACAGGCTTAGCGAGCGGCCTCTTGAGGGGAAAGCTGTAACTCTGTGAGATGAATAAATATAACACTAAGCAGTTTCTCAGAAAGCTTCTTTCCAGATTTCATCTCAGGATATTTCCTTTTTCACCATAGCCCTCTATGGGCTTCCAATTTATCACTTTGCCAATTCCACAAGAAGTGTCTTAGCGAAAGGCTTCTTGAGGGGAAAGCGGTAACTCTGTGAGATGATTTCACAGAACACAAAGAAGTTTCTCAGAAAGCTTCTTTCTCTTTTTTATCGGAGGATATTTCCTTTGGCCCTGTAGTCTTCAAAGGGAAATGAACTATCTGTTCTCAGATTCCACAGAAATAAGGCTAGCAAAGAGATCCACGAAATACAGATGTAACTCTGTGAGAGGAAGTCACGGATTACAAAGCACTTTCTTAGAAAGCTTCCTCCGGTTTTTGTCTGAGGATATATTATTTTACAACATAGACCTCTATGGGCTTCCAAATATCCCTTTGCGAATTCCACAAGAACAGGCTTAGCGTGCGGCCTCTTGAGGGGAAAGCTGTAACTTTTTGAGATGAATTAACAGAACACTAAGCAGTTTCTCAGAAAGCTTCTTTCCAGATTTCATCTAAGGATATTTCCTTTTTCACCATAGCCCTCCATGTGCTTCCAAATATCCCTTTGCAAATTCCACAAGAACTGTCTTAGCGAAAGGTTTCTTGAGGGGAAAGCTGTAACTCTATGAGGTAATTTCACAGAACACAAAGAAGTTCTCAGAAAGCTTCTTGCTCTTTGTTATCAGAGGATATTTCCTTTGGCCCTATAGTCTTCAAAGTTATCGGAAATATCTGTTCTCAGATTCCACAGAAGTAAGGCTAGCAAAGAGATCCGCGAAATACAGATGTAACTCAGTGAGTGGAAGTCACACATCACAAAGCAGTTTCTCAGAAAGCTTCTTTCCTGTTTTACTCTGAGGTCATTTTCTTTTTCACCATAGCCCTCTATGGGCTTCCAAATATCACTTTGCGAATACCACAAGGACAGGCTTAACGAGCAGCCTCTTGAGGCAAAAGTTGTAACTCTGTGAGACGAATTAACAGAACACTAAGCAGTTTCTCGGAAAGCTTCTTTCCAGTTTTTCTCTGAGGATATTTTCTTTTTCACCATTGCCCTCTATGGGCTTCCAAATATCACTTTGCGAATTCCACAACAACAGGCATAGCGAGTGGCCTCTTGAGGGGAAATCTGTAACTCTGTGAGATGAATTAACAGAACACTAAGCAGTTTCTCAGAAAGCTTCTCTCCAGAATTCATCTGAGGATATTTCGTTTTTCACGACAGCCTCTATGAGCTTCCAAATATCACTTTGCAAATTCCACAAGAACTGTCTTAGCGAAAGGCTTCTTGATGGGAAAGCTGTAACCCTCTGAGATGATTTCACAGAACACAAAGAAGTTTCTAAGAAAGCTTCTTTCTCCTTGTTATTGTAGGATATTTCCTTTGGCCCTATAGTCTTCAAAGGGATCCGGAATATCTGTTCTCAGATTCCACAGAAATAATGCTAGCAGAGAGATCCACGAAATAGAGATGTAACTCTGTGAGTGTAAGTCACACATCACAAAGCAGTTTCTCAGAAAGATTTTTTCCAGTATTTCTCTGAGGATATTTTCTTTTTCACCATAGCCCCCTATGGGCTTCCAAATATCACTTTGCGAATTCCACAAGAACAGGCTTAGCGAGCGGCCTCTTGAGGGGACAGTTGTAACTCTGTGAGATGAATTAACAGAACACTAAGCAGTTTCTCAGAAAGCTTCTTTCCAGATTTCATCTGTGGATATTTCCTTTTTCACCATAGCCCTGTATGTTCTTCCAAATATCACTTTGCAAATTCCACAGGAACTGTCTTAGCGAAAGGCTTCTTGAGGGGAAAGCTCTAACTCTGGGTGATGATTTCACAGAACACAAAGAAGTTTCTCAGAAAGCTTCTTTCTCTTTGTTATAAAGAGGATATTTCCTTTGGCCCTATAGTCTTCAAAGGGATGCGAAATATCTGTTCTCAGATTCCACAGAAATAAGGTTAGCAAAGAGATCCACGAAATACAGATGTAACTCTGTGAGTGGCAGTCACACATCACAAAGCAGTATCTCAGAAAGCTTCTTTCCAGGTTTTCTCTGAGAATATTTTCTGTTTCACCAGAGCCCTCTATGGGCTTCCAAATATCACTTTGCGAATTCCACAAGATTAGGCTTAGCAAGCGGCCTGTTGAGGGGCAAGCTGTATCTCTGTGAGATGAATTAACAGAACACTAAGCAGTTTCTCAGAAATCTTCTTTCGAGATTTCATCTGAGGATATTTCCTTTTTCACCATAGCCCTCTATGGGCTTCCAAATATCACTTTGCAAATTCCACAAGAACTGTCTTAGCGAAAGGGTTCTTGAGGCGAAAGCTGTAACTCTGTGAGATGATTTCACAGAACACAAAGAAGTTTCTCAGAAAGCTTCATTCTCTTTGTTATTGGAGGATATTTACTTGGCCCTATAGTCTTCAAAGGATCCGAAATATCTGTATTCAGATTCCACAAAAATAAGGCCAGCAAAGAGATCCACGAAATACAGATGTAACTCTGTGAGTGGAAGTCACACATCACAAAGCCGTTTCTCAGAAATCTTCTTTCCAGTTTTTCTCGGAGGATACTTTCGTTTTCACTATAGCCCTCTATGGGCTTCCAAATATCACTTTGCGAATTCCACAAGAACAGGCTTAGCGAGCGGCCTCTTGAGGGGAAAGCTGTAACTCTGTAAGATGAATTAACAGAACACTAAGCATTTTCTCAGAAAGTTTCTTTCCAGATTTCATCTGAGGATATTTCCTTTTTCACCGTAGCCCTCTATGGGCTTCGAAATATAACTTTGCAAATTCCACAAGAACTGTCTTAGCGAAAGGCCTCTTGAGGGGAAAGCTGTAACCCTGTGAGATGATTTCACAGAACACAAAGAAGTTTCTCAGAAAGCTTCTTTCTCTTTGTTATCGGAGGATATTTACTTTGGCCCTATAGTCTTCAAAGGGATCCGAAATATCTGTATTCATATTCCACAGAAATAAGGCTAGCAAAGTGATCCAGGAAATACAGATGTAACTCTGTGCGTGGAAGTCACACATCACAAAGAAGTTTCTCAGAAAGCTTCCTTCCAATTTTTCTCTGAGGATATTTTCTTTTTCACCGTAGACCTGTATGGGCTTCCAAATATCAATTTGCGAATTCCACAAGAACAGGCTTAGCGAGCGGCCTCTTGAGGAGAAAGCTGTAACTCTGTGAGATGAATTAACAGAACACTAAGCAGTTTCTCAGAAAGCTTCTTTCCAGATTTCATCTGAGGACATTTGCTTTTTCACCATAGCCCTCTATGGGCTTCCAAATATCACTTTGCAAATTCCACAGGAACTGTCTTAGCGAAAGTCTTCTTGAGAGGAAAGCTGTAACCGTTGACATGATTTCACAGAACACAAAGAAGTTTCTCAGAAATCTTCTTTCTCTTTGTTATCGGAGGATATTTCCTTTGGCCCTATAGACTTAAAGGGATCCGAATTACCTGTTCTCAGATTCCACAGAAATAACTCTACCAAAGAGATCCCCGAAATACAGAAGTAACTCTGTGAGTGGAAGTCACACATCACAAAGCAGTTTCTCAGAAAGCTTCTTTCCAGTTTTTCTCTGAGGATATTTTCTGTTTCACCTTAGCCCTCTATGGGTTTCCAAATATCACTTAGCGAATTACCCAAAACAGGCCTAGCGTTTCTCAGAAAGCTTCTTTCCAGATTTCCTCTGAGGATATTTCCTTTTTCACCATAGCCCTCTATGGGCTTCCAAATATCACTTTGCAAATTCAACAAGAACTGTCTTATCGAAAGGCTCCTTGAGGGGAAAGCTGTAAACCTGTGAGATGATTTCACAGAACACAAAGAGGTTTCTCAGAAAGCTTCTTTCTCTTTGTTATCGGTGGATATTTCCTCTGGCCCTATAGTCTTCAAAGGGATCCAAAATATCTGTTCTCAGATTCCACAGAAATAAGGCTAGCAAAGAGATCCACGAAATACAGAGGTAACTCTGTGACTGAAAGTGACACCCACAAAGCAGCTTCTCAGAAAGATTCTTTCCATTTTTTCTCTGAGGATATTTTCTTTTTCACCATAGCCCTCTATGGGCTTCCAAATATCACTTTGCGAATTCCACAAGAAAAGGCTTAGCGAGCGGCCTCTTGAGGGGAAAGCTGTAACTCTGTGAGATGAATTAACAGAACACAATGCTGTTTCTCAGAAAGCTTCTGTCCAGATTTCATCTGAGGATATTTCCTTTTTCACCATAGCCCTCTATGGGCTTCCAAATATCACTTTGCAAATTCAAGAAGAACAGTCTTAGCGAAAGGCTCCTTGAGGGGAAAGCTGTAACCCTGTGAGATGATTTCACAGAACACAAAGAAGTTTCTCAGAAAGCTTCTTTCTCTTTGTTATCGGAGGATATTTCCTTTGGCCCTATAGTCTTCAAAGGGATCCAAAATATCTGTTCTCACATTCCACAGAAATAAGGCTAGCAAATAGATCCACGAAATACAGATGTAACTCTGTGACTGGAAGTCACACCCACAAAGCAGCTTCTCAGAAAGCTTCTTTCCATTTTTTCTCTGACTATATTTTCTTTTTCACCATATCCCTCTGTGGGCTTCCAAATATCATTTTGCGTGTTCCACAAGAACAGGCTTAGCGAGCGGCCTCTTGAGGGGAAAGGTGTAACTCTGTGAGATGAATTAACAGAACACAAATCTGTTTCTCAGAAAGCTTCTTTCCAGATTTCATCAGAGGATATTTCCTTTTTCACCATACCCCTCTATGGACTTCCAAATATCACTTTGCGAATTGTAAAGAACAGGCTTAGCGAGCCGACTCTTGAGGGGAAAGCTGCAACTCTGTGAGATGATTAACAGAACACTAAGTAGTTTCTAAGAAAGCTTCTTTCCAGATTTCATCTGAGGATATTTTCTTTCTCTCCTTAGCCCTCTATGGGCTTCCAAATATCACTCTGCGAATTCCACAAGAACAGGCTTAGCGAGCGGCATCTTGAGGTGAAAGCTGTAACTCTGTGAGATGAATTAACAGAACACTAAGCTGTTTCTCAGAAAGCTTCTTTCCAGGTTTCATCTAAGGATATTTCCTGTTTCATCAGAGCCCTCTATGGGCTTCCAAATATCACTTTGCAAATTCCACAAGAACTGTCTTAGTGAAAGGCCTCTTCAGGGGAAAGCTGTAACCCTGTGAGATGATTTCACAGAACACAAAGCAGTTTCTCAGGAAGCTTCTTTCTCTTTGTTATCGGAGGATATTTCCTTTGGCTCTATAGTCCTTAAAGGGATCGGAAATATCTCTTCTCAGATTCCACAGAAATAATGCTAGCGAAGAGATACACGAAATACAGATGTAACTCTGTGAGTGGAAGTCACTCATCACAAAGCAGTTTCTCAGAAAGCTTCTTTCCACTTTTTCTCTGAGGATATTTTCTTTTTCACCATAGCCCTCTATGGGCTTTCAAATATCACTTTACGAATTCCAGAAGAACAGGCTTAGCGAGCGGCCTCTTGAGGGGAAAGCTGTAACTCTGTGAGATGAATTAACAGAACACTAAGCAGTTTCTCAGAAAGCTTCTTTCCAGATTTCATCTGAGGATATTTCCTTTTTCACCGTAGCCCTCTAAGAGCTTCCAAGTATCCCTTTGCAAATTCCACAAGAACTGTCTTAGCGAAAGGCTTCTTGAGGAGAAATCTGTAACCCTGTGAGATGGTTTCACAGAACACAAAGAAGTTTCTCAGAAAGATTCTTTCTCTTTGTTATCGGAGGATATTTACTTTGGCCCTATAGTCTTCAAAGGGATCCTAAATATCTGTATTCAGATTCCACAGAAATAAGGCGAGCAAAGATATACACGAAATAAAGATGTAACTCTGTGAGTGGAAGTCACACAACACAAAGCAGTTTCTCATAAAGATTCTTACCAGTTTTTCTCAGAGGATATTTTCTTTTTCACCATAGCCCACTAAGGGCTTCCAGTTATCACTTTGCGAATTCCACAACAACAGGCTTAGTGAGCGGCATCTTGAGGGGAAAGCTGTAACTCTGTGAGATGAATTAACAGAACACTAAGGAGTTTCTCAGAAAGCTTCTTTCCAGATTTCATCTGAGGATATTTCCTTTTGCACCATAGCCCTCTATGGGCTTCCAAATATCACTTTGCAAATTCCACAAGAACTGTCTTAGCGAAAGTCTTCTTGAGGGGAAAGCTGTAACACTGTGAGATGATTTCACAGAACAGAAAGATGTTTCTCAGAAATCTTCTTTCTCTTTGTTATCGGAGGATATTTCCTTTGACCCTATAGACTTCAAAGGGATCCGAAATAGCTGTTCTCAGATTCCACAAAAATAAGGCTAGCAAAGAGATCCACGAAATACAGATGTAACTCTGTGAGTGGAAGTTACACATAACAAAGCAGTTTCTCAGAAAGCTTCCTTTCACTTTTTCTCTGAGGATGTTTTCTGTTTCGCCTGAGCCCTCTATGGGCTTCCAAATATCACTTTGCGAATTCCACAAGAACGGGCTTAGAGAGCGGCCTCTTGAGGGGAAAGCTGTAACTCTGTGAGCTGAATTAAAAGAACTCTAAGCAGTTTCTCAGAGAGCTTCTTTCCAGATTTTATCTGGGGATATTTCCTTTTTCACCATAGCCCTCAATGGGCATCCAAATATCACTTTGCAAATTCCACAAGAACTGTCTTAGCGAAAGTCTTCTTGAGGCGAAAGTTGTAACTCTGTGAGATGATTTCACAGAACACAAAGAAGCTTCTCAGAAAGCTTCTTTCTCTTTGTTATAGGAGGATATTTCCTTTGGCCCTATCGTCTTCAAAGGGATCCGTAATATCTGTTCTCAGATTCCACAGAAATAAGGCTAGCAAAGAGATCCACGAAATACAGATGTAAATCTGTGAATGGAAGTCACACATCACAAAGCAGTTTCTCAGAAAGCTTCTTTCCAGTTTTTCTCTGTGGATATTTTCTTTTTCACGGTAGCCCTCTATGGGCTTCCAAATATCAGTTTGCAAATTCCACAATAGCCGGCCTAGCGAGCGGCCTTTGAGGGGAAAGCTGTAACTCTGTGAGATGAATTAACAGAACACTAAGCAGTTTCTCAGAAAGCTTCTTTCCAGATTTCATCTGTGGATATTTCCTTTTTCACCACAGCCCTCTAGGGGCTTACAAATATCACTATGTATATTCCACAAGAACTGTCTTAGCGAAAGGCTTCTTGAGGGGAAGCTGTAACTCTGTGAGATGATTTCACAGAACACAAAGAATTTTCTCAGAAAGCTTCTTTCTCTTTGTTATCGGAGGATATTTCCTTTGGCCCAATAGTCATCAAAAGGATCCGAAATATCCGGTCTCAGACTCCACAGAAATAAGTCTAGCAAAGAGATCCACGAAGTACATATGTAATTCTGTGAGTGGAAGTCACACATCACAAATCAGTTTCTCAGAAACTTCTTTCCAGTTTTTCTCTGAGGATATTTTCCTTATCACCATAACCCTCTATGGGCTTCCAAATATCACTTTGCGAATTGCACAAAAACAGGCTTAGTGAGCGGCCTCTTGAGGGGAAAGCTGTAACTCTGTGAGATGAATTAACAGAACACTAAACAGTTTCTCAGAAAGCTTCATTCCAGATTTCATCTGAGGATACTTCCTTTTTCACCATAGCCCTCTATGGGCTTCCAAATACACTTTGGAAATTCCAGAAGAACTGTCTTAGCGAAAGGCTTCTTGAGGGGAAAGCTGAAACCGACTGAGATGATTTCACAGAACACAGAGAAGTTTCTCAGAAAGCTTCTTTCTCCTTTTTATCGGAGGATATTTCCTTTGGCCCTATAGTCTTCAAAGGGATCCGAAATATCTCTTCTCACATTCCACAGAAATAAGGTTAGCAAAGAGTTCCACGAAATACAGATGTAACTCTGTGAGTGGAAGTCACACATTACATAGCAGTTTCTCAGAAAGCTTCTTTCCAGTTTTTCTCTGAGGATATTTTCTTTTTCACCATAGCCCTCTATGGGCTTTCAAATATCACTTTGCGAATTCCAGAAGAACAGGGTTAGTGAGCGGCCTCTTGAGGGGAAAGCTGTAACTCTGTGAGATGAATTAACAGAACACTAAGCAGTTTCTCAGAAAGCTTCTTTCCAGATTTCGTCTGAGGATACTTCCTTTTTCACCATAGCCCTCTATGGGCTTCCAAATACACTTCGGAAATTCCAGAAGAACTGTCTTAGCGAAAGGCTTCTTGAGGGGAAATCTGTAACAGTCTGATGTGATTTCACGGAACACAGAGAAGTTTCTCAGAAAGCTTCTTTCTCTTTTTTATCAGAGGATATTTCCTTTGTCCCTATACTCTTCAAAGGAATCCGAAATATCTCTTCTCACATTCCACAGAAATAAGGTGAGCAAAGAGATCCACGAAATACAGATGTAAATCTGTGAGTGGAAGTCACACATTACAAAGCAGTTTCTCAGAAAGATTCTTTCCAGTTTTTCTCTGAGGATAGTTTCTTTTTCACCATAGCCCTCTATGGGCTTTCAAATATCACTTTGCGAATTCCAGAAGAACAGGCTTAGCGAGCGGCCTCTTGAGGGGAAAGCTGTAACTCTATGAGATGATTAACAGAACACTAAGTAGTTTCTAAGAAAGCTTCTTTCCAGATTTCATCTGAGGATATTTTCTTTCTCACCTTAGCCCTCTATGGGCTGCCAAATATCACTCTGCGAATTCCACAAGAACAGGCTTAGCGAGGGGCATCTTGAGGTGAAATCTGTAACTCTGTGAGATGAATTAACAGAACACTAAGCAGTTTCTCAGAAAGCTTCTTTCCAGGTTTCATCTGAGGATATTTCCTGTTTCATCAGAGCCCTCTATGGGCTTCCAAATATCACTTTGCAAATTCCACAAGAACTGTCTTAGTGAAAGGCCTCTTCAGGGGAAAGCTGTAACCCTGTGAGATGATTTCACAGAACACAAAGCAGTTTCTCAGAAAGCTTCTTTCTCTTTGTTATCGGAGGATATTTCCTTTGGCTCTATAGTCCTCAAAGGGATCGGAAATATCTCTTCTCAGATTCCACAGAAATAAGGCTAGCAAAGAGATCCACGAAATACAGATGTAACTCTGTGAGTGGAAGTCACTCATCACAAAGCAGTTTCTCAGAAAGCTTCTTTCCAGTTTTTCTCTGAGGATATTTTCTTTTTCACCATAGCCCTCTATGGGCTTCCAAATATCACTTTGCAAATTGCACAAGAACTGTCTTAGCGAAAGGCCTCTTGAGGGGAAAGCTGTAACCCTGTGAGATGATTTCACAGAACACAAAGAAGTTTCTCAGAAAGCTTCTTTCTCTTTGTTATCGGAGGATATTTACTTTGGCCCTATAGTCTTCAAAGGGATCCGAAATATCTGTATTCATATTCCACAGAAATAAGGCTAGCAAAGTGATCCAGGAAATACAGATGTAACTCTGTGAGTGGAAGTCACACATCACAAAGAAGTTTCTCAGAAAGCTTCCTTCCAATTTTTCTCTGAGGATATTTTCTTTTTCACCGCAGACCTCTATGGGCTTCCAAATATCAATTTGCGAATTCCACAAGAACAGGCTTAGCGAGCGGCCTCTTGAGGAGAAGGCTGTAACTCTGTGAGATGAATTAACAGAACACTAAGCAGTTTCTCAGAAAGCTTCTTTCCAGATTTCATCTGAGGACTTTTCCTTTTTCACCATAGCCCTCTATGGGCTTCCAAATATCACTTTTCCAATTCCACAGGAACAGTCTTAGCGAAAGTCTTCTTGAGGAGAAAGCTGTAACCGTTGACATGATTTCACAAAACACAAAGAAGTTTCTCAGAAATCTTCTTTCTCTTTGTTATCGGAGAATATTTCCTTTGGCCCTATAGACTTAAAGGGATCCGAATTACCTGTTCTCAGAATCCACAGAAATAACTCTACCAAAGAGATCCCCGAAATACAGAAGTAACTCTGTGAGTGGAAGTCACACATCACAAAGCAGTTTCTCAGAAAGCTTCTTTCCAGTTTTTCTCTGAGGATATTTTCTGTTTCACCTTAGCCCTCTATGGGTTTCCAAATATCACTTTGCGAATTCCCCAAGAACAGGCCTAGCGTTTCTCAGAAAGCTTCTTTCCAGATTTCCTCTGAGGATATTTCCTTTTTCACCATAGCCCTCTATGGGCTTCCAAATATCACTTTGCAAATTCAACAAGAACTGTCTTATCGAAAGGCTCCTTGAGGGGAAAGCTGTAAACCTGTGAGATGATTTCACAGAACACAAAGAGGTTTCTCAGAAAGCTTCTTTCTCTTTGTTATCGGTGGATATTTCCTCTGGCCCTATAGTCTTCAAAGGGATCCAAAATATCTGTTCTCAGATTCCACAGAAATAAGGCTAGCAAAGAGATCTACGAAATACAGAGGTAACTCTGTGACTGGAAGTGACACCCACAAAGCAGCTTCTCAGAAAGATTCTTTCCATTTTTTCTCTGAGGATATTTTCTTTTTCACCATAGCCCTCTATGGGCTTCCAAATATCACTTTGCGAATTCCACAAGAACAGGCTTAGCGAGCGGCCTCTTGAGGGGAAAGCTGTAACTCTGTGAGATGAATTAACAGAACACAATGCTGTTACTCAGAAAGCTTCTGTACAGATTTCATCTGAGGATATTTCCTTTTTCACCATAGCCCTCTATGGGCTTCCAAATATCACTTTGCAAATTCAAGAAGAACAGTCTTAGCGAAAGGCTCCTTGAGGGGAAAGCTGTAACCCTGTGAGATGATTTCACTGAACACAAAGAAGTTTCTCAGAAAGCTTCTTTCTCTTTGTTATCGGAGGATACTTCCTTTGGCCCTATAGTCTTCAAAGGGATCCAAAATATCTGTTCTCACATTCCACAGAAATAAGGCTAGCAAATAGATCCACGAAATACAGATGTAACTCTGTGACTGGAAGTCACACCCACAAAGCAGCTTCTCAGGAAGCTTCTTTCCACTTTTTCTCTGACGATATTTTCTTTTTCACCATATCCCTCTATGGGCTTCCAAATATCACTTTGCGTGTTCCACAAGAACAGGCTTAGCGAGCGGCCTCCTGAGGGGAAAGGTGTTACTCTGTGAGATGAATTAACAGAACACAAATCTGTTTCTCAGAAAGCTTCTTTCCAGATTTCATCTGAGGATATTTCCTTTTTCACCATAGCCCTCTATGGGCTTCCAAATATCACTTTGCAAATTCCACAAGAACTGTGTTAGCGAAAGTCTTCTTGAGGGGAAAGCTGTAACCCTCTGAGATGATTTCAGAGAACACAAAGAAGTTTCTGAGAAACCTTCTTTCTCTTTGTTATCGGAGGATATTTCCTTGGCCCTATAGTCTTCAAAGGGATCCGAAATATCTGTTCTCAGATTCCACAGAAATAAGGGTAGCAAAGAGATCCATGAAACACAGATGAAACTCTGTGAGTGGAAGGGAAACATCACAAAGCAGTTTCTCAGAAAGCTTCTTTCCAGATTTTCTCTGAGGATATATTCTTTTTCACCATACCCCTCTATGGACTTCCAAATATCACTTTGCGAATTGTAAAGAACAGGCTTAGCGAGCCGACTCTTGAAGGGAACGCTGTAACTCTGAGATGATTAACAGAACACTAAGTAGTTTCTAAGAAAGCTTCTTTCCAGATTTCATCTGAGGATATTTTCTTTCTCACCTTAGCCCTCTATGGGCTTCCAAATATCACTCTGCGAATTCCACAAGAACAGGCTTAGCGAGCGGCATCTTGAGGTGAAAGCTGTAACTCTGTGAGATGAATTAACAGAACACTAAGCTGTTTCTCAGAAAGCTTCTTTCCAGGTTTCATCTAAGGATATTTCCTGTTTCATCAGAGCCCTCTATGGGCTTCCAAATATCACTTTGCAAATTCCACAAGAACTGTCTTAGTGAAAGGCCTCTTCAGGGGAAAGCTGTAACCCTGTGAGATGATTTCACAGAACACAAAGCAGTTTCTCAGAAAGCTTCTTTCTCTTTGTTATCGGAGGATATTTCCTTTGGCTCTATAGTCCTCAAAGGGATCGGAAATATCTCTTCTCAGATTCCACAGAAATAAGGCTAGCAAAGAGATACACGAAATACAGATGTAACTCTGTGAGATGAATTAACAGAACACTAAGCAGTTTCTCAGAAAGCTTCTTTCCCGATTTCATCTGAGGATATTTCCTTTTTCACCGTAGCCCTCTAAGAGCTTCCAAGTATCCCTTTGCAAATTCCACAAGAACTGTCTTAGCGAAAGGCTTCTTGAGGAGAAATCTGTAACCCTGTGAGATGGTTTCACAGAACACAAAGAAGTTTCTCAGAAAGATTCTTTCTCTTTGTTATCGGAGGATATTTACTTTGGCCCTATAGTCTTCAAAGGGATCCTAAATATCTGTATTCAGATTCCACAGAAATAAGGCGAGCAAAGATATACACGAAATAAAGATGTAACTCTGTGAGTGGAAGTCACCCATCACAAAGCAGTTTCTCATAAAGATTCTTACCAGTTTTTCTCAGAGGATATTTTCTTTTTCACCATAGCCCTCTAAGGGCTTCCAGTTATCACTTTGCGAATTCCACAACAACAGGCTTAGTGAGCGGCATCTTGAGGGGAAAGCTGTAACTCTGTGAGATGAATTAACAGAACACTAAGGAGTTTCTCAGAAAGCTTCTTTCCAGATTTCATCTGAGGATATTTCCTTTTGCACCATAGCCCTCTATGGGCTTCCAAATATCACTTTGCAAATTCCACAAGAACGGGCTTAGAGAGCGGCCTCTTGAGGGGAAAGCTGTAACTCTGTGAGATGAATTAAAAGAACTCTAAGCAGTTTCTCAGAGAGCTTCTTTCCAGATTTCATCTGGGGATATTTGCTTTTTCACCATAGCCCTCAATGGGCTTCCAAATATCACTTTGCAAATTCCACAAGAACTGTCTTAGCGAAAGTCTTCTTGAGGCGAAAGTTGTAACTCTGTGAGTTGATTTCACAGAACACAAAGAAGCTTCTCAGAAAGCTTCTTTCTCTTTGTTATAGGAGGATATTTCCTTTGGCCCTATCGTCTTCAAAGGGATACGTAATATCTGTTCTCAGATTCCACAGAAATAAGGCTAGCAAAGAGATCCACGAAATACAGATGTAAATCTGTGAATGGAAGTCACACATCACAAAGCAGTTTCTCAGAAAGCTTCTTTCCAGTTTTTCTCTGTGGATATTTTCTTTTTCACCGTAGCCCTCTATGGGCTTCCAAATATCAGTTTGCAAATTCCACAATAGCCGGCCTAGCGAGCGGCCTTTGAGGGGAAAGCTGTAACTCTGTGACATGAATTAACAGAACACTAAGCAGTTTCTCAGAAAGCTTCTTTCCAGATTTCATCTGTGGATATTTCCTTTTTCACCACAGCCCTCTAGGGGCTTACAAATATCACTATGTAAATTCCACAAGAACTGTCTTAGCGAAAGGCTTCTTGAGGGGAAGCTGTAACTCTGTGAGATGATTTCACAGAACACAAAGAATTTTCTCAGAAAGCTTCTTTCTCTTTGTTATCTGAGGATATTTCCTTTGGCCCAATAGTCATCAAAAGGATCCGAAATATCCGGTCTCAGACTCCACAGAAATAAGTCTAGCAAAGAGATCCACGAAATACATATGTAACTCTGTGAGTGGAAGTCACACATCACAAATCAGTTTCTCAGAAACTTCTTTCCAGTTTTTCTCTGAGGATATTTTCTTTATCACCATAACCCTCTATGGGCTTCCAAATATCACTTTGCGAATTGCACAAGAACAGGCTTAGTGAGCGGCCTCTTGAGTGGAAAGCTGTAACTCTGTGAGATGAATTAACAGAACACTAAGCAGTTTCTCAGAAAGCTTCTTTCCAGATTTCATCTGGGGATATTTTGTTTTTCACCATAGCCTTCTATCGCTACCAAATATCACTTTGAGAATCCAACAAGAACAGGCTTAGCGAGCGGCCTCTTGAGGGGAAAGCTGTAACTGTGTGAGATGAATTAACAGAACACTAAGTAGTTTCTCAGAAAGCTTCTTACCAGATTTCATCTGAGGATATTTCCTTTTTCACTATAGCCCTCTATGGGCTTCCAAATATCACTTTGCAAATTCCACAAGAACTGTCTTAGCGAAAGGCTTCTTGAGGGGAAAGCTGTAACTCTGTGAGATGATTTCACAGAACACATAGAAGTTTCTCAGAAAGCTTCTTTCTCTTTGTTATCGGAGGATATTTCCTTTCGCCTTATAGTCTTCAAAGGGATCCGAAATATCTGTTCTCAGATTCCACAGAAATAAGGCTAGCAAAGAGATCCACGAAAAACAGATGTAACTCTGTGAGTGGAAATCACACATCACAAAGCAGTTTCTCAGAAAGCTTCTTTCCACTTTTTCTCTGAGGATATTTCTTTTTCACCATAGCCCTCTAAGGGCTTCCAAATATCAGTTTGCGAATTCCACAAGAACAGGCTTAGCGTACGGCCTCTTGATGGAAAGCTGTAACTCTGTGAGATGAATTAACAGAACACTAAGCAGCTTCTCAGAAAGCTTGTTTACATTTTTTCTCTGAGGATATTTTCTTTTTCACCGTAGCCCTCTATGGGCTTCCAAATATCACTCATCAAATTCAACAAGAACTGTCTTAGCGAAGGTCTTCTTGAGGGGAAAGCTGGAACTCTGCGAGATGATTTCACAGAACACAAAGAAGTTTGTCAGAAAGCTTCTTTCTCTTTGTTATCGGAGGATATTTCCTTTGGCCCTATAGTCCTCAAAGGGATCCGAAATATCTCTTCTCAGATTCCACAGAAATAAGGCTAGAAAAGAGATCCACGAAATACAGATGTAACTCTGTGAGTGGAAGTCACACATCACAAAGCAGTTTCTCAGAAAGCTTCTTTCCAGTTTTTCTCTGAGGATATTTTCTTTTTCACCATAGCCCTCTATGGGCTTCCAAATATCACTTTGCGAATTCCACAAGAACAGGCTTAGCGAGCGTCCTCTTGAGAGGAAAGCTGTAACTCTGGGAGATGAATCAGGAGAACACTAAGCAGTTTCACAGAACGCTACTTTCCAGATTTCATCTGAGGATATTTCCTTTTTCACTGTAGCCCTCTAAGAGCTTCCAAGTATCCCATTGCATATTCCACAAGAACTGTCTTAGGGAAAGGCTTCCGGAGGGGAAATCTGTAACCCTGTGAGATGATTTCACAGAACACAAAGAAGTTTTTCAGAAAGCTTCTTTCTCTTTGTTATCGGAGGATATTTACTTTGGCCCTATAGTCTTCAAAGGGATCCGAAATATCTGTATTCATATTACACAGAAATAAGGCTAGCAAAGTGATCCAGGAAATACAGATGTAACTCTGTGAGTGGAAGTCACACATCACAAAGAAGTTTCTCAGAAAGCTTCCTTCCAATTTTTCTCTGAGGATATTTTCTTTTTCACCGTAGACCTCTATGGGCTTCCAAATATCAATTTGCGAATTCCACAAGAACAGGCTTAGCGAGCGGCCTCTTGAGGAGAAAGCTGTAACACTGTGAGATGAATTAACAGAACACTAAGCAGTTTCTCAGAAAGCTTCTTTCCAGATTTCATCTGAGGACATTTCCTTTTTCACCATAGCCCTCTATGGGCTTCCAAATATCACTTTGCCAATTCCACAGGAACTGTCTTAGCGAAAGTCTTCTTGAGGGGAAAGCTGTAACCGTTGACATGATTTCACAGAACACAAAGAAGTTTCTCAGAAATCTTCTTTCTCTTTGTTATCGGAGGATATTTCCTTTGGCCCTATAGACTTAAAGGGATCCGAATTACCTGTTCTCAGATTCCACATAAATAACTCTACCAAAGTGATCCCCGAAATACAGAAGTAACTCTGTGAGTGGAAGTCACACATCACAAAGCAGTTTCTCAGAAAGCTTCTTTCCAGTTTTTCTCTGAGGATATTTTCTGTTTCACCTTAGCCCTCTATGGGTTTCCAAATATCACTTTGCGAATTCCCCAAGAACAGGCCTAGCGTTTCTCAGAAAGCTTCTTTCCAGATTTCCTCTGAGGATATTTCCTTTTTCACCATAGCCCTCTATGGGCTTCCAAATATCACTTTGCAAATTCAACAAGAACTGTTTTATCGAAAGGCTCCTTGAGGGGAAAGCTGTAAACCTGTGAGATGATTTCACAGAACACAAAGAGGTTTCTCAGAAAGCTTCTTTCTCTTTGTTATCGGTGGATATTTCCTCTGGCCCTATAGTCTTCAAAGGGATCCAAAATATCTGTTCTCAGATTCCACAGAAATAAGGCTAGCAAAGAGATCCACGAAATACAGAGGTAACTCTGTGACTGGAAGTGACACCCACAAAGCAGCTTCTCAGAAAGATTCTTTCCATTTTTTCTCTGAGGATATTTTCTTTTTCACCATAGCCCTCTATGGGCTTCCAAATATCACTTTGCGAATTCCACAAGAACAGGCTTAGCTAGCGGCCTCTTGAGGGGAAAGGTGTAACTCTGTGAGATGAATTAACAGAACACAATTCTGTTTCTCAGAAAGCTTCTTTCCAGATTTCATCTGAGGATATTTCCTTTTTCACCATAGCCCTCTATGGGCTTCCAAATATCACTTTGCAAATTCAACAAGAACTGTCTTAGCGAAAGGCTTCTTGAGGGGAAAGCTGTAACTCTGTGAGATGATTTCACAGAACACAAAGAATTTTCTCAGAAAGCTTCTTTCTCTTTGTTATCGGAGGATATTTCCTTTCGCCTTATAGTCTTCAAAGGGATCCGAAATATCTGTTGTCAGATTCCACAGAAATAAGGCTAGCAAAGAGATCCACGAAAAACAGATGTAACTCTGGGAGTGGAAATCACACATCACAAAGCAGTTTCTCAGAAAGCTTCTTTCCACTTTTTCTCTGAGGATATTTCTTATTCACCATAGCCCTCTAAGGGCTTCCAAATATCAGTTTGCGAATTCCAAAAGAACAGGCTTAGCGTACGGCCTCTTGATGGAAAGCTGTAACTCTGTGAGATGACTTAACAGAACACTAAGCAACTTCTCAGAAAGCTTCTTTCCATTTTTTCTCTGAGGATATTTTCTTTTTCACCGTAGCCCTCTATGGGCTTCCAAATATCACTCATCAAGTTCAACAAGAACTGTCTTAGCGAAGGTCTTCTTGAGGGGAAAGCTGGAACTCTGCGAGATGATTTCACAGAACACAAAGAAGTTTGTCAGAAAGCTTCTTTCTCTTTGTTATCGGAGGATATTTCCTTTGGCCCTATAGTCCTCAAAGGGATCCGAAATATGTCTTCTCAGATTCCACAGAAATAAGGCTAGAAAAGAGATCCACGAAATACAGATGTAACTCTGTGAGTGGAAGTCACACATCACAAAGCAGTTTCTCAGAAAGCTTCTTTCCAGTTTTTCACTGAGGATATTTTCTTTTTCACCATAGCCCTCTATGGGCTTCCAAATATCACTTTGCGAATTCCACAAGAACAGGCTTAGCGAGTGGCCTCTTGAGGGGAAAGCTGTAACTCTGGGAGATGAATTAGGAGAACACTAAGCAGTTTCACAGAACGCTTCTTTCCAGATTTTATCTGAGGATATTTCCTTTTTCACCGTAGCCCTCTAAGAGCTTCCAAGTATCCCATTGCAAATTCCACAAGAACTGTCTTAGGGAAAGGCTTCCGGATGGGAAAGCTGTAACCCTGTGAGATGATTTCACAGAACACAAAGAAGTTTTTCAGAAAGCTTCTTTCTCTTTGTTATCGGAGGATATTTACTTTGGCCCTATAGTCTTCAAAGGGATCCGAAATATCTGTATTCATATTCCACAGAAATAAGGCTAGCAAAGTGATCCAGGAAATACAGATGTAACTCTGTGAGTGGAAGTCACACATCACAAAGAAGTTTCTCAGAAAGCTTCCTTCCAATTTTTCTCTGAGGATATTTTCTTTTTCACCGTAGACCTCTATGGGCTTCCAAATATCAATTTGCGAATTCCACAAGAACAGGCTTAGCGAGCGGCCTCTTGAGGAGAAAGCTGTAACTCTGTGAGATGAATTAACAGAACACTAAGCAGTTTCTCAGAAAGCTTCTTTCCAAATTTCATCTGAGGATATTTCCTTTTTCACCGTAGCCCTCTATGGGCTTCCAAATATCACCTTGCAAATTCCACAAGAACTGTCTTAGCGAAGGGCTTCTTGAGGGGAAAGCTGTAACCCTGTGAAATGATTTCACAGAACACAAAGAAGTTTGACAGAAAGCTTCTTTCTCTTTGTTATCGGAGGATATTTCCTTTGGCCCTATATTCTTTAATGGGATCCTAATATCTGTTCTCAGATTCCACAGAAATAAGGCTAGCAAGGAGATACACGAAATACAGATGTAACTCCGTGAGTGGAAGTCACACATCACAAAGCTGTATCTCAGAAAGCTTCTTTCCAGATTTCATCTGAGGATATTTCCTTTTTCACCATAGCCCTCTAGGGGCTTCCAAATATCACTTCGCAAATTCCACAAGAACTGTCTTAGCCAAAGGATTCTTGAGGGGAAAGCTGTAACCCTGTGAGATGATTACACAGAACACAAAGAAGTTTCTCAGAAATCTTCTTTCTCTTTGTTTTCCGATGATATTTACGTTGGCCCTATAGACTTCAAAGGGATCCCAAATATCTGTTCTCAGATTTCACAGAAATAAGTCTAGCAAAGAGATCCACGAAATAAGGATGTAAATCTGTGCGTGGAACTCACACATCACAAAGCAGTTTCTCAGAAAGCTTCTTTCCATTTTTTCTCTGAGGATATTTTCTTTTTCACCATAGCCCTCTATGGGCTTCCAAATATCACTTTGCGAATTCCACAAGAACAGGCTTAGCGAGCGGCCTCTTGAGGGGAAAGCTGTAACTCTGCGAGATGAATAAATATAACACTAAGCAGTTTCTCAGAAAGCTTCTTTCCAGATTTCATCTCAGGATATTTCCTTTTTGACCGTAGCCCTCTATGGGCTTCTAAATATCACTTTGCAAATTCCACAAGAAGTGTCTTAGCGAAAGGCTTCTTGAGGGGAAAGCGGTAACTCTGTGAGATGATTTCACAGAACACAAAGAAGTTTCTCAGAAAGCTTCTTTCTCTTTTTTATCGGAGGATATTTCCTTTGGCCCTGTAGTCTTCAAAGGGAAACGAACTATCTGTTCTCAGATTCCACAGAAATAAGACTAGCAAAGAGATCCACGAAATACAGATGTAACTCTGTGAGTGGAAGTCACGGATCACAAAGCAGTTTCTTAGAAAGCTTTCTCCGGTTTTTGTCTGAGGATATATTGTTTTACAACATAGACCTCTATGGGCTTCCAAATATCCCTTTGCGAATTCCACAAGAACAGGCTTAGCGAGCGGCCTCTTGAGGGGAAGCTGCAACTCTTTGAGATGAATTAACAGAACACTAAGCAGTTTCTCAGAAAGCTTCTCTCCAGAATTCATCTGAGGATATTTCGTTTTTCACGACAGCCTCTATGAGCTTCCAAATATCATTTGCAAATTCCACAAGAACTGTCTTAGCGAAAGGCTTCTTGAGGGGAAAGCTGTAACCCTCTGAGTTGACTTCACAGAACACAAAGAAGTTTCTAAGAAAGCTTCTTTCTCCTTGTTATTGTAGGATATTTCCTTTGGCCCTATAGTCTTCAAAGGGATGCGAAATATCTGTTCTCAGATTCCACAGAAATAAAGTTAGCAATGAGATCCACGAAATACAGATGTAACTCTGTGAGTGGCAGTCACACATCACAAAGCAGTATCTCAGAAAGCTTCTTTCCAGGTTTTCTCTGAGGATATTTTCTCTTTCACCAGAGCCCTCTATGGGCTTCCAAATATCACTTTGCGAATTCCACAAGAATAGGCTTAGCAAGCGGCCTGTTGAGGGGCAAGCTGTAACTCTGTGAGATGAATTAACAGATCACTAAGCAGTTTCTCAGAAATCTTCTTTCGAGATTTCATCTGAAGATATTTCCTTTTTCACCATAGCCCTCTATGGGCTTCCAAATATCACTTTGCAAATTCCACAAGAACTGTCTTAGCGAAAGGCTTCTTGAGGCGAAAGCTGTAATCCTGTGAGATGATTTCACAGAACACAAAGAAGTTTCTCAGAAAGCTTCATTCTCTTTGTTATTGGAGGATATTTACTTGGCCCTCTAGTCTTCAAAGGATCCGAAATATCTGTATTCAGATTCCACAGAAATAAGGCCAGCAAAGAGATCCACGAAATACAGATGTAACTCTGTGAGTGGAAGTCACACATCACAATCCCGTTTCTCAGAAATCTTCTTTCCAGTTTTTCTCGGAGGATACTTTCGTTTTCACTATAGCCCTCTATGGGCTTCCAAATATCACTTTGCGAATTCCACAAAAACAGGCTTAGCGAGCGGCCTCTTGAGGGGAAAGCTGTAACTCTGTAAGATGAATTAACAGAAAACTAAGCAGTTTCTCAGAAAGTTTCTTTCCAGATTTCATCTGAGGATATTTCCTTTTTCACCGTAGCCCTCTATGGGCTTCCAAATATAACTTTGCAAATTCCACAAGAACTGTCTTAGCGAAAGGCCTCTTGAGGGGAAAGCTGTAACCCTGTGAGATGATTTCACAGAACACAAAGAAGTTTGTAAGAAACCTTCTTTCTCTTTGTTATCGAAGGATATTTCCTTTGGCCCTATAGTCTTCAAAGGGATCCGAAATATCTGTTCTAGGATTCCACAGAATTAGGGATAGCAAAGAGATCCACGAAACACATGTAGCTTTTTGCGTGGAAGTCTCACGTCACAAAGCAGTTTCTCAGAAAGCTTCTTTCGCTTTTTCTCTGAGGATATCATCTTTTTCACCATAGCCCTCTATGGGTTTAAAAATATAACTTTGCGAATTCCACCAGAACAGGCTTAGCGAGCGGCCTCTTGAGGGGAAAGCTGTAACACTGTGAGATGAATTAAGAAAACACTAAGCAGTTTCTCAGAAAGATTCTTTCCAGATTTCATCTGAGGATATTTCCTTTTTCACCATAGCCCTCTCTGGGCTTCCAAATATCGCTTTGAAAATTCCAGAAGAACTGGCCCAGCGAAAGGTGTCTTGAGGTGAAAGCTGTAACTCGGTGAGATAATTTCACAGAAAACAAAGAAGTTTCACAGAAAGCTTCTTTCTCTTTGTTATTGGAGGATGTTTCCTTTGGCCCTATAGTCTTCAAAGGGATCCGAAATATCTGTTCTCAGATACCACAGAAGTAATGCTAGCAAAGAGATCCACGATATACAGATGCAACTCTGTGAGTGGAAGTCACACATCACAAAGCAGGTTTTCAGAAAGCGTCTTTCCAGTTTTTCTGTGAGGATACTTTTTTTTTCAGCATACCCTTCTATGGGCTTCCAAACAACACTTTGCGAATTCCACAACAACAGGCTTAGCCAGCGGCCTCTTTAGGGAAAAGCTGTAACTCTGTGAGATGAATTAACAGAACACTAAGCAGTTTCTCAGAAAGCTTCTTTCCAGATTTCATCAGAGGATATTTCCTTTTTCACCATAGCCCTCTATGGGCTTCCAAATATCACTTTGCAAATTCCACAAGAACTGTATAAGCGAAAGTCTCCTTGAGGGGAAAGCTGTAACCCTGTGAGCTGATTTCACAGAACACAAAGAAGTTTCTCAGAAAGCTTCTTTCTCTTTGTTATCGGAGGATATTTCCTTTGGCCCTATAGACTACAAAGCGATCCGAAATATATGTTCTCAGATTCCACCGAAATAAGGCTAGCAAAGAGATCCACGAAATACAGATGTAACTCTGTGAGTGGAAGTCACACATCACAAAGTAGTTTCTCAGAAAGCTTCTTTCCAGTTTTTCTCTGAGGTTAATTTCTTTTTCACCATAGCCCTCTATGGGCTACCAAATATCACATTGCAAATTCCACAAGAACAGGCTTAGCGAGTGGCTTCTTGAGGGAAAAGCTGTAACTCTGTGAGATGATTTCACAGAACACAAAAAGTTTCTCAGAAATTTTCTTTCTCTTTGTTATCGGAGGATATTTCCTTTGGCCCTATACACTTTAAAGGTAACTGAAATATCTGTTCTCAGTTTTCACAGAAATAAGGCTAGCAAAGAGATTCACAAAATACAGATGTAAATCTGTGAGTGGAAGTCACACATCACAAAGCAGTTTCTCAGAAAGCTTCTTTCCAGTTTTTGTCTGAGGATATTTTCTGTTTCACCATAGCCCTCTGTGGGCTTCCAAATATCACATTGTGAGTTCCACAAGAACAGGCTTAGCGAGTGGCCTCTTGAGGGGAAAGCTGTAACTCTGTGAGATGAATTAACAGAACACTAAGCAGTTTCTCAGAAAGCTTCTTTCCAGATTTCATCTGAGGATATTTCCTTTTCCAGCATAGTCCTCTATGGGCTTCCAAATATCACTTTGCAAAATCCACAAGAACTGTCTTAGTGAAAGGCTTCTTGAGGGAAAAGCTGTAATCCTGTGGGATGATTTCACAGAACACAAAGAAGTTTCTCAGAAGGCTTCTTTCTCTTTGTTATCGGAGGATATTTTCTTTGGCCCTATAGCCTGCAAAGGGATCCGAAATATCTGTATTCAGATTCCACAGAAATAAGGCCACCAAAGAGATCCACGAAATACAGTTGTAACACTGTGAGTTTAAGTCACAGCACAAAGCAGTTTCTCAGAAAGCTTCTTTCCAGTTTTTCTCTGAGGATATTTTCTTTTTCGCCATAGCCCTCTATGGGCTTCCAAACAACACTTTGCGAATTCCACAAGAACAGGATAAGCGAGAAGACTCTTGAGGGGAAAGCTGTAACTCTGTGAGATGAATTAACAGAACACTAAGCAGTTTCTCAGGAAGCTTCTTTCCAGATTTCATCTGAGGATATTTTCTTTTTCACCAAAGCCCTCTATGGGCTTCCAAATATCACTTTGCAAATTCCACAAGAACTGCCATATCGAAAGGCTTCTTGAGGGTAAAGCTGTAACCCTGTGACATGATTTCACAGAACACAAAGAAGTTTCTCATAAAGCTTCTTTCTCTTTGTTATCGGAGGATATTTCCTTTGGCCCTATAGTCTTCAAAGGGATCCGAAATATCTGTTCTGAGATTCCACAGAAATAAGGCTAGCAAAGAGATCCAGATAATACAGATGTAATTCTGTGAGTGGAGGTCATACATCACAAAGGAGTTTCACAGAAAGCTTCTTTCTCTTTGTTATTGGAGGATGTTTCCTTTGGCCCTATAGTCTTCAAAGGGATCCGAAATATCTGTTCTCAGATACCACAGAAGTAATGCTAGCAAAGAGATCCACGAAATACAGATGCAACTCTGTGAGTGGAAGTCACACATCACAAAGCAGTTTTTCAGAAAGCGTCTTTCCAGTTTTTCTGTGAGGATACTTTTTTTTTCAGCATACCCTTCTATGGGCTTCCAAACAACACTTTGCGAATTCCACAACAACAGGCTTAGCCAGCGGCCTCTTTAGGGAAAAGCTGTAACTCTGTGAGATGAATTAACAGAACACTAAGCAGTTTCTCAGAAAGCTTCTTTCCAGATTTCATCAGAGGATATTTCCTTTTTCACCATAGCCCTCTATGGGCTTCCAAATATCACTTTGCAAATTCCACAAGAACTGTATAAGCGAAAGTCTCCTTGAGGGGAATGCTGTAACCCTGTGAGCTGATTTCACAGAACACAAAGAAGTTTCTCAGAAAGCTTCTTTCTCTTTGTTATCGGAGGATATTTCCTTTGGCCCTATAGACTACAAAGCGATCCGAAATATATGTTCTCAGATTCCACCGAAATAAGGCTAGCAAAGAGATCCACGAAATACAGATGTAACTCTGTGAGTGGAAGTCACACATCACAAAGTAGTTTCTCAGAAAGCTTCTTTCCAGTTTTTCTCTGAGGTTAATTTCTTTTTCACCATAGCCCTCTATGGGCTACCAAATATCACATTGCAAATTCCACAAGAACAGGCGTAGCGAGTGGCTTCTTGAGGGAAAAGCTGTAACTCTGTGAGATGATTTCACAGAACACAAAAAGTTTCTCAGAAATTTTCTTTCTCTTTTTTATCGGAGGATATTTCCTTTGGCCCTATACACTTTAAAGGTAACTGAAATATCTGTTCTCAGTTTTCACAGAAATAAGGCTAGCAAAGAGATTCACAAAATACAGATGTAAATCTGTGAGTGGAAGTCACACATCACAAAGCAGTTTCTCAGAAAGCTTCTTTCCAGTTTTTGTCTGAGGATATTTTCTGTTTCACCATAGCCCTCTGTGGGCTTCCAAATATCACATTGTGAGTTCCACAAGAACAGGCTTAGCGAGTGGCCTCTTGAGGGGAAAGCTGTAACTCTGTGAGATGAATTAACAGAACACTAAGCAGTTTCTCAGAAAGCTTCTTTCCAGATTTCATTTGAGGATATTTCCTTTTCCAGCATAGTCCTCTATGGGCTTCCAAATATCACTTTGCAAAATCCACAAGAACTGTCTTAGTGAAAGGCTTCTTGAGGTAAAAGCTGTAATCCTGTGGGATGATTTCACAGAACACAAAGAAGTTTCTCAGAAGGCTTCTTTCTCTTTGTTATCGGAGGATATTTTCTTTGGCCCTATAGCCTGCAAAGGGATCCGAAATATCTGTATTCAGATTCCACAGAAATAAGGCCACCAAAGAGATCCACGAAATACAGATGTAACACTGTGAGTTTAAGTCACAGCACAAAGCAGTTTCTCAGAAAGCTTCTTTCCAGTTTTTCTCTGAGGATATTTTCTTTTTCGCCGTAGCCCTCTATGGGCTTCCAAACAACACTTTGCGAATTCCACAAGAACAGGATAAGCGAGAAGACTCTTGAGGGGAAAGCTGTAACTCTGTGAGATGAATTAACAGAACACTAAGCAGTTTCTCAGGAATCTTCTTTCCAGATTTCATCTGAGGATATTTTCTTTTTCACCAAAGCCCTCTATGGGCTTCCAAATATCACTTTGCAAATTCCACAAGAACTGCCATATCGAAAGGCTTCTTGAGGGTAAAGCTGTAACCCTGTGAGATGACTTCACAGAACACAAAGAAGTTTCTCATAAAGCTTCTTTCTCTTTGTTATAGGAGGATATTTCCTTTGGCCCTATAGTCTTCAAAGGGATCCGAAATATCTGTTCTCAGATTCCACAGAAATAAGGCTAGCAAAGAGATCCAGATAATACAGATGTAATTCTGTGAGTGGAGGTCACACATCACAAAGGAGTTTCTCAGAAAGCTTCTTTCCACTTTTTCTCTGAGGATATTTCTTTTTCACCATAGCCCTCTATGGGCTTCCAAATATCACTTTGCGAATTCCACAAGAACAGGCTTAGCTAGCGGCCTCTTGAGGGGAAAGCTGTAACTCAGTGAGATGAATTAACAGAACACTAAGCAGTTTCTCAGAAAGCTTCTTTCCAGATTTCATCTGAGGATATTTCCTTTTTCACCATAGCCCTCTATGGGCTTCCAAATATCACTTTGCAAATTCCACAAGAACTGTCTTAGCGAAAGGCTTCTTGAGGGGAAAGCTTTAACTCTGTGAGATGATTTCACAGAACACAAAGAAGTTTCTCAGAAAGTTTCTTTCTCTTTGTTATCGGAGGATATTTCCTTTGGCCCTTTAGTCTTCAAAGGGATCCGAAATATCTGTTGATAGATTCCTCAGCCATAAGGCTAGCAAAGAGACCCACGAAATACAGATGTAACTCTGTGAGTTGAAGTCTCACGTCACAAAGCAGTTTATCAGAAAGTTTGTTTGCGGTTTTCCTCTGAGGATATTTTCTTTTCACCATAGCCCTCTACGGGCTTCCAAATATCACTTTGCGAATTCCACAAGAACAGGCTTAGCGAGCGGCCGTTTGAGGGGAAAGCTGTAACAATGTGAGATGAATTAACAGAACACTAAGCAGTATCTCAGAAAGCTTCTTTCCAGATTTCATCTGAGGATATTTCCATTTTCACCATTGCCCTCTTTGGGCTTCCAAATATCACTTTGCATATTCCACAAGAACGGTCTTAGCGAAAGGCTTCTCGAGGGGAAAGCTGTAACTCTTTGAGAGGATTTCAGAGAACACAAAGAAGTTTCTCGGAAAGCTTCTTTCTTTGTTATCGGAGGATATTTCCTTTGGCCCTATAGTCTTCAAAGGGATCCGAAATATCTGTTCTGAGATTCCACAGAAATAATGCTAGCAAAGAGATCCACTTAATACAGATGTAACTCTGTGAGATGAATTAACGGAACACTAAGCAGTTTCTCAGAAAGCTTCTTTCCAGATTTCATCAGAGGATATTTCCTTTTTCAACGTAGACCTCTATAAGCTTCCAAATATCACTTTGCCAATTCCACAAGAACTGTCTTAGCGAAACGGTTCTTCAGGGAAAAGCTGTAACTCTGGGAGATGATTTCACAGAGCACGAAGAAGTTTCTCAGAAAGCATCTTTCTCTTTGTTATCGGAGGATATTTCCTTTGGCTCTATAGCCTTCAAAGGGATCCGAAATATCTGTTCTCAGATTCCACAGAAAAAAGACTAGGAAAGAGATCCAAGAAATACAGATGTAACTCTGTGAGATGAATAAGAAGAACACTAATCAGTTTCTTGGAAAGCTTCTTTCCAGATTTCATCTGAGGATATTTCCTTTTTCACCATAGCCCTCTATGGGCTTCCAAATATCACTTTGCCTATTCCACAAGAACTGTCTTAGCGAAAGACTTCTTCAGGGGAAAGCTGTAACTCTGTGAGATGATTTCACAGAACACAAAGAAGTTTCTCAGAAAGCTTCTTTCTCTTCGTTATCGGAGTTTATTTCCTTTGGCCCTATAGTCTTCAAAGGGATCCGAAATATCTGTTCTCAGATTCCACAGAAATAAGGCTAGCAAAGAGATCCAAGAAATACAGATGTACCTCTGTGAGATGAATTAAGAGAACACTAAGCAGTTTCTCAGAAAGCTTCTTTCCAGATTTCATCTGAGGATATTTCATTTTTCACCCTAGCCCTCCATGGGCTTCCAAATATCACTTTGCCAATTCCACAAGAACTGTCTTAGCGAAAGGCTTCTTGAGGGGAAAGCTGTAACTCTGTGAGATGATTTCAAAGAACACAAAGAAGTTTCTCAGAAAGCTTCTTTCTCTTTGATATCGGAGTTTATTTCCTTTGGCCCTATAGTCTTCAAAGGGATCCGCAATATCTGTTCTCAGATTCCACAGAAATAAGGCTAGCAAAGAGATCCACGAAATACAGACGTAACTCTGTGAGATGAATTAAAAGAACACTAAGCAGTTTCTCAGAAAGCTTCTTTCAAGATTTCATCTGAGGATATTTCCTTTTTCACCATAGCCTTCTATGGGCTTCCAAATATCACTTTGCCAATTCCACAAGAACTGCCTTAGCGAAAGGTTTCTTGAAGGGAAAGCTGTAACTCTGTGAGATGATTTCACCGAACACAAAGAAGTTTCTCAGAAAGCTTCTTTCTATTTGTTATCGGAGGATATTTCCTTTGGCCCTGTAGTCTTCTAAGGGATCTGAAATATCTGTTCTCAGATTCCACAGAAATAAGGCTAGCAAAGAGATCCACGAAATACAGATGTAACTCTGTGAGATGAATTAAAGTAACACTAAGCAGTTTCTCAGAGAGCTTCTTTCCAGATTTCTTCTGAGGATATTTCCTTTTTCACCATAGCCCTCTATGCGCTTCCAAATATCACTTTGCCAATTCCACAAGAACTGTCTTAGCGAAAGGCTTCTTGAGGGGAAAGCTGTAACTCTCTGAGATGATTTCACAGAACACAAAGAAGTTTCTCAGAAAGATTCTTTCTCTTTGTTATCGAAGGATATTTCCTTTGACCCTATAGTCTTCTAAGGGTTCCTAAATATCTGCTCTCAGATTCCACAGAAATAAGGCTAGGAAAGAGATCCACGAAATACAGATATAACCCTGTGAGATGAATTAACAGAACACTAAGCAGTTTCTCAGAAAGCTTCCTTCCAGATTTCATCTGGGGATATTTCCTTTTTCACCATAGCCTTCTATGCGCTTCCAAATATCACCTTTCCAATTCCACAAGAACTACCTTAGCGAAAGGCTTCTTGAGGGGAAAGCTGTAACTCTGTGAGATGATTTCACAGAACACAAAGAAGTTTCTCAGAAAGCTTCTTTCTCTTTGTTATCGGAGGATATTTCCTTTGGCCCTCTAGTCTTCAAAGGGATGCGAAATATCTGTTCTCAGAATCCACAGAAATAAGGCTAGCAAAGAGATAGACGAAATGCAGATGTAACTCTGTTAGATAAATTAGCAGAACACTAAGCAGTTTCTCAGAAAGATTCTTTCCAGATTTCATCTGGGGATATTTCCCCTTTCACCATAGCCCACTATGGGCTTCCTTAGGGAAAGGCTTCTTGGGGGAAAGCTGTAACTCTCTGAGATGATTTCACAGAACACAAAGAAGTTTCTCAGAAAGCTTCTTTCTCTTTGTTATCGGAGTTTGTTTCCTTTGGCCCTATAGTCTTCAAAGGGATCCCAAATATCTGTTCTCAGATTCCACAGAAATAAGGCTAGCAAAGAGATTCACGAAATACAGATGTAACTCTGTGAGATGAATTAACAGAACACTTAGCAGTTTCTCAGAAAGATTCTTTCCCGATTTCATCTAGGAATATTTCCTTTTTCACCATAGCCCTCTATGCGCTTCCATATATCGCTTGCCAATTCCACAAGAACTGTCTTAGCGAAAGGCTTCTTGAGGGGAAAGCTGTAATTCTGTGAGATGATTTCACAGAACACAAAGAAGTTTCTCAGAAAGCTTCTTTCTCTTTGTTATCGGAGAATATTTCCTTTGGCCCTATAGTCTTGAAGGGGATCCGAAATATCTGTTCTCAAATTCCACAGAAATAAGGCTAGCAAAGAGATCCAGGAAATACAGATGTAACCCTGTGAGATGAATTAACAGAACACTAAGCAGTTTCTCAGAAAGCTTCTTTCCAGATTTCATCAGAGGATATTTACCCTTTCAACGTAGCCCTCTATGGGCTTCCAAATATCACTTTGCCAATTCCACAAGAGCTGTCTTAGCGAAAGGCTTCTTGAGGAGAATGCTGTAACTCTGTGAGATGTTTTCAACGAACCCAAAGAAGTTTCTCAGAGAGCTTCTTTCTCTTTGTTATCGGAGGATATTTCCTTTGGCCCTATAGTCTTCAAAGGGATCCGAAATATCTGTTCTCAGATTCCACAGAAATAAGGCTAGCAAAGAGAAACACGAAATGCAGATGTTACTCCCTGAGATGAATTAACAGAACACTAAGCAGTTTCTCAGAAAGTTTCTTTCCAGATTTCATCTGAGGATATTTCCTTTTTCACCATAGCCCTCTATGGGCTTCCTGATATCACTTTGCCAATTTCACAAGAAATGTCTAGCGAAAGTCTTCTTGAGGGGAAAGCTGTAACTCTGTGAGATGATTTCACAGAACACAAAGAAGTTTCTCAGAAAGCTTCTTTCTCTTTGTTATCGGAGGATATTTCCTTTGGCCCGCTAGTTCAAGGGGATCCGAAATATCTGTTCTCAGATTCCACAAAAATAAGGCTAGCAAAGAGATCCACGGAATACAGATGTAACTCTGTGAGATGAATTAACAAAACATTAAGCAGTTTCTTAGAAAGTTTCTTTCCAGATTTCATCTGAGGATATTTCCATTTTCACCATAGCCCTCTAAGGGCTTTCAAATATCACTTTGCCAATTCCACAAGAACTGTCTTAGCGAAAGGCTACTTGAGGGTAAAGCCGTAACTCTGTGAGATGATTTCACAGAACACAAAGAAGTTTCTCAGAAATCTTCTTTCTCTTTGTTATCGGAGGATATTTCCCTTGGCCCTATAGTCTTCCAAGGGATCCAAAATATCTGTTCTCAGATTCCACAGAAATAAGGCTGGTGAAGAGATCCACGAAATACAGATGTAACTCTGTGAGATGAATTAACAGAACACTAAGCAGTTTCTCAGAGAGCTTCTTTCCAGATTTCATATGAGGATATTTCCTTTATCACCATAGCCCTCTAAGGGCATCCAAATATTACTTTGCCAATTCCATAAGAACTGTCTTAGCCAAAGGCTTCTTGAGGGGAAAGCTGTAACTCTGTGAGATGATTTCACAGAACACAAAGAAGTTTCTCAGAAGGCTTCTTTCTCTTTGTTATCGGAGGATATTTCCTTTGGCCCTATAGTCTTCAAAGGGATCCCAAATATCTGTTCTCAGATTCCACAGAAATAAGGCTAGCAAAGAGATCCAGATAATACAGATGTAATTCTGTGAGTGGAGGTCACACATCACAGAGGAGTTTCTCAGAAAGCTTCTTTCCACTTTTTCTCTGAGGATATTTCTTTTTCACCATAGCCCTCTATGGGCTTCCAAATATCACTTTGCGAATTCCACAAGAACAGGCTTAGCTAGCGGCCTCTTGAGGGGAAAGCTGTAACTCAGTGAGATGAATTAACAGAACACTAAGCAGTTTCTCAGAAAGCTTCTTTCCAGATTTCATCTGAGGATATTTCCTTTTTCACCATAGTCCTCTATGGGCTTCCAAATATCACTTTGCAAATTCCACAAGAACTGTCTTAGCGAAAGGCTTCTTGAGGGGAAAGGTTTAACTCTGTGAGATGATTTCACAGAACACAAAGAAGTTTCTCAGAAAGCTTCTTTCTCTTTGTTATCGGAGGATATTTCCTTTGGCCCTTTAGTCTTCAAAGGGATCCGAAATATCTGTTGATAGATTCCTCAGCCATAAGGCTAGCAAAGAGACCCACGAAATACAGATGTAACTCTGTGAGTTGAAGTCTCACGTCACAAAGCAGTTTCTCAGAAAGTTTGTTTGCGGTTTTCCTCTGAGGATATTTTCTTTTCACCATAGCCCTCTACGGGCTTCCAAATATCACTTTGCGAATTCCACAAGAACAGGCTTAGCGAGCGGCCGCTTGAGGGGAAAGCTGTAACTCTGTGAGATGAATTAACAGAACACTAAGCAGTATCTCAGAAAGCTTCTTTCCAGATTTCATCTGAGGATATTTCCATTTTCACCATTGCCCTCTTTGGGCTTCCAAATATCACTTTGCATATTCCACAAGAACGGTCTTAGCGAAAGGCTTCTCGAGGGGAAAGCTGTAACTCTTTGAGAGGATTTCAGAGAACACAAAGAAGTTTCTCGGAAAGCTTCTTTCTTTGTTATCGGAGGATATTTCCTTTGGCCCTATAGTCTTCAAAGGGATCCGAAATATCTGTTCTGAGATTCCACAGAAATAAGGCTAGCAAAGAGATCCACTTAATACAGATGTAACTCTGTGAGATGAATTAACGGAACACTAAGCAGTTTCTCAGAAAGCTTCTTTCCAGATTTCATCTGAGGATATTTCCTTTTTCAACGTAGCCCTCTATAAGCTTCCAAATATCACTTTGCCAATTCCACAAGAACTGTCTTAGCGAAACGGTTCTTCAGGGAAAAGCTGTAACTCTGGGAGATGATTTCACAGAGCACGAAGAAGTTTCTGAGAAAGCATCTTTCTCTTTGTTATCGGAGGATATTTCCTTTGGCTCTATAGCCTTCAAAGGGATCCGAAATATCTGTTCTCAGATTCCACAGAAAAAAGACTAGGAAAGAGATCCAAGAAATACAGATGTAACTCTGTGAGATGAATAAGAAGAACACTAATCAGTTTCTTGGAAAGCTTCTTTCCAGATTTCATCTGAGGATATTTCCTTTTTCACCATAGCCCTCTATGGGCTTCCAAATATCACTTTGCCTATTCCACAAGAACTGTCTTAGCGAAAGACTTCTTCAGGGGAAAGCTGTAACTCTGTGAGATGATTTCACAGAACACAAAGAAGTTTCTCAGAAAGCTTCTTTCTCTTCGTTATCGGAGTTTATTTCCTTTGGCCCTATAGTCTTCAAAGGGATCCGAAATATCTGTTCTCAGATTCCACAGAAATAAGGCTAGCAAAGAGATCCAAGAAATACAGATGTACCTCTGTGAGATGAATTAAGAGAACACTAAGCAGTTTCTCAGAAAGCTTCTTTCCAGATTTCATCTGAGGATATTTCATTTTTCACCCTAGCCCTCCATGTGCTTCCAAATATCACTTTGCCAATTCCACAAGAACTGTCTTAGCGAAAGGCTTTTTGAGGGGAAAGCTGTAACTCTCTGAGATGATTTCACAGAACACAAAGAAGTTTCTCAGAAAGATTCTTTCTCTTTGTTATCGAAGGATATTTCCTTTGACCCTATAGTCTTCTAAGGGTTCCGAAATATCTGCTCTCAGATTCCACAGAAATAAGGCTAGGAAAGAGATCCACGAAATACAGATATAACCCTGTGAGATGAATTAACAGAACACTAAGCAGTTTCTCAGAAAGCTTCCTTCCAGATTTCATCTGGGGATATTTCCTTTTTCACCATAGCCTTCTATGCGCTTCCAAATATCACCTTTCCAATTCCACAAGAACTACCTTAGCGAAAGGCTTCTTGAGGGGAAAGCTGTAACTCTGTGAGATGATTTCACAGAACACATAGAAGTTTCTCAGAAAGCTTCTTTCTCTTTGTTATCGGAGGATATTTCCTTTGGCCCTCTAGTCTTCAAAGGGATGCGAAATATCTGTTCTCAGAATCCACAGAAATAAGGCTAGCAAAGAGATAGACGAAATGCAGATGTAACTCTGTTAGATAAATTAGCAGAACACTAAGCAGTTTCTCAGAAAGATTCTTTCCAGATTTCATCTGGGGATATTTCCCCTTTCACCATAGCCCACTATGGGCTTCCTTAGGGAAAGGCTTCTTGGGGGAAAGCTGTAACTCTCTGAGATGATTTCACAGAACACAAAGAAGTTTCTCAGAAAGCTTCTTTTTCTTTGTTATCGGAGTTTGTTTCCTTTGGCCCTATAGTCTTCAAAGGGATCCCAAATATCTGTTCTCAGATTCCACAGAAATAAGGCTAGCAAAGAGATTCACGAAATACAGATGTAACTCTGTGAGATGAATTAACAGAACACTTAGCAGTTTCTCAGAAAGATTCTTTCCAGATTTCATCTAGGAATATTTCCTTTTTCACCATAGCCCTCTACGCGCTTCCATATATCGCTTGCCAATTCCACAAGAACTGTCTTAGCGAAAGGCTTCTTGAGGGGAAAGCTGTAATTCTGTGAGATGATTTCACAGAACACAAAGAAGTTTCTCAGAAAGCTTCTTTCTCTTTGTTATCGGAGAATATTTCCTTTGGCCCTATAGTCTTGAAGGGGATCCGAAATATCTGTTCTCAAATTCCACAGAAATAAGGCTAGCAAAGAGATCCAGGAAATACAGATGTAACCCTGTGAGATGAATTAACAGAACACTAAGCAGTTTCTCAGAAAGCTTCTTTCCAGATTTCATCAGAGGATATTTACCCTTTCAACGTAGCCCTCTATGGGCTTCCAAATATCACTTTGCCAATTCCACAAGAGCTGTCTTAGCGAAAGGCTTCTTGAGGAGAATGCTGTAACTCTGTGAGATGATTTCAACGAACCCAAAGAAGTTTCTCAGAGAGCTTCTTTCTCTTTGTTATCGGAGGATATTTCCTTTGGCCCTATAGTCTTCAAAGGGATCCGAAATATCTGTTCTCAGATTCCACAGAAATAAGGCTAGCAAAGAGAAACACGAAATGCAGATGTTACTCCCTGAGATGAATTAACAGAACACTAAGCAGTTTCTCAGAAAGTTTCTTTCCAGATTTCATCTGAGGATATTTCCTTTTTCACCATAGCCCTCTATGGGCTTCCAAATATCACTTTGCCAATTTCACAAGAACTGTCTAGCGAAAGTCTTCTTGAGGGGAAAGCTGTAACTCTGTGAGATGATTTCACAGAACACAAAGAAGTTTCTCAGAAAGCTTCTTTCTCTTTGTTATCGGAGGATATTTCCTTTGGCCCGCTAGTTCAAGGGGATCCGAAATATCTGTTCTCAGATTCCACAAAAATAAGGCTAGCAAAGAGATCCACGGAATACAGATGTAACTCTGTGAGATGAATTAACAAAACATTAAGCAGTTTCTTAGAAAGTTTCTTTCCAGATTTCATCTGAGGATATTTCCATTTTCACCATAGCCCTCTAAGGGCTTTCAAATATCACTTTGCCAATTCCACAAGAACTGTCTTAGCGAAAGGCTACTTGAGGGTAAAGCCGTAACTCTGTGAGATGATTTCACAGAACACAAAGAAGTTTCTCAGAAATCTTCTTTCTCTTTGTTATCGGAGGATATTTCCCTTGGCCCTATAGTCTTCCAAGGGATCCAAAATATATGTTCTCAGATTCCACAGAAATAAGGCTGGCGAAGAGATCCACGAAATACAGATGTAACTCTGTGAGATGAATTAACAGAACACTAAGCAGTTTCTCAGAGAGCTTCTTTCCAGATTTCATATGAGGATATTTCCTTTATCACCATAGCCCTCTAAGGGCATCCAAATATTACTTTGCCAATTCCATAAGAACTGTCTTAGCCAAAGGCTTCTTGAGGGGAAAGCTGTAACTCTGTGAGATGATTTCACAGAACACAAAGAAGTTTCTCAGAAGGCTTCTTTCTCTTTGTTATCGGAGGATATTTCCTTTGGCCCTATAGTCTTCAAAGGGATCCCAAATATCTGTTCTCAGATTCCACAGAAATAAGGCTAGCAAAGAGATCCACGAGACACCGATGTTACTCTGTGAGATGAATTAACAGAACACTAAGCAGTTTCTCAGAAAGCTTCTTTCCAGATTTCATCGGAGGATATTTCCTTTTTCAAACTAGCCCTCTATGGGCCTCCGAATATCACTTTGCCAATTCCACAAGAACTGTCTTAGCGAAAGGATTCTTGAGGGGAAACCTGTAACTCAGTGACATGATTTCACAGAACACAAAGAAGTTTCTCAGAAAGCTTCTTTCTCTTTGTTATCGGAGTTTCTTTCCTTTGGCCCTATCGTCTTCAAAGGCATCCCAAATATCTGTTCTCAGATTCCACAGAAATAAGGCTAGCAAAGAGATCCACGAAATACAGATGTAACTCTGTGAGATGTATTAACAGAACACTAAACAGTTTCTCAGAAAGCTTCTTTCCAGATTTCATCTAGGGATATTTCCTTTTTCACCATAGCCCTCTATGGGCTTCCAAATATCACTATGCCAATTCCACAAGAACTGTCTTAGCGAAAGTCTTCTTGAGGGGAAAGCTGTAACTCTGTGAGATGATTTCACAGAACACAAAGAAGATTCTCAGAAAGCTTCCTTCTCTTTGTTATCGGAGGATATTTCCTTTGGCCCGCTAGTCTTCAAGGGGATCCGAAATATCTGTTCTCAGATTCCACAGAAATAAGGCTAGCAAAGAGATCCACGAAATACGGATGTAACTCTGTGAGATGAATTAACAGAACACTAAGCAGTTTCTCAGAAAGCTTCTTTCCAGATTTCATCTGAGGATATTTACCCTTTCAACGTAGCCCTCTATGGGCTTCCAAATATCACTTTGCCAATTCCACAAGAACTGTCTTAGCGAAAGGCTTCTTGAGGAGAATGCTGTAATTCTCTGAGATGATTTCAAAGAACACAAAGAAGTTTTTCAGAAAGCCTCTTTCTCCTTGTTATCGGAGGATATTTCCTTTGGCCCTATAGTCTTCAAAGGGATCCGAAATATCTGTTCTCAGATTCCACAGAAATAAGGCTAGCAAAGAGAAACACGAAATGCAGATGTAACTCCGTGAGATGAATTAACAGAACACTAAGCAGTTTCTCAGAAAGCTTCTTTGCAGATTTCATCTGTGGATATTTCCTTTTTCACCATAGCCCTCTAGGGGCTTCCAAATATCACTTTGCCAATTCCACAAGAACTGTCTAGCGAAAGGCTTCTTGAGGGGAAAGCTGTAACTCTGTGAGATGATTTCACAGAACACAAAGAAGTTTCTCAGAAAGCTTCTTTCTCTTTGTTATCGGAGGATATTTCCTTTGGCCCTCTAGTCTTCAAAGGGATGCGAAATATCTGTTCTCAGAATCCACAGAAATACGGCTAGCAAAGAGATAGACGAAATGCAGATGTAACTCTGTTAGATAAATTAGCAGAACACTAAGCAGTTTCTCAGAAAGATTCTTTCCAGATTTCATCTGGGGATATTTCCCCTTTCACCATAGCCCACTATGGGCTTCCTTAGGGAAAGGCTTCTTGGGGGAAAGCTGTAACTCTCTGAGATGATTTCACAGAACACAAAGAAGTTTCTCAGAAAGCTTCTTTCTCTTTGTTATCGGAGTTTGTTTCCTTTGGCCCTATAGTCTTCAAAGGGATCCCAAATATCTGTTCTCAGATTCCACAGAAATAAGGCTAGCAAAGAGATTCACGAAATACAGATGTAACTCTGTGAGATGAATTAACAGAACACTTAGCAGTTTCTCAGAAAGATTCTTTCCAGATTTCATCTAGGAATATTTCCTTTTTCACCATAGCCCTCTATGCGCTTCCATATATCGCTTGCCAATTCCACAAGAACTGTCTTAGCGAAAGGCTTCTTGAGGGGAAAGCTGTAATTCTGTGAGATGATTTCACAGAACACAAAGAAGTTTCTCAGAAAGCTTCTTTCTCTTTGTTATCGGAGAATATTTCCTTTGGCCCTATAGTCTTGAAGGGGATCCGAAATATCTGTTCTCAAATTCCACAGAAATAAGGCTAGCAAAGAGATCCAGGAAATACAGATGTAACCCTGTGAGATGAATTAACAGAACACTAAGCAGTTTCTCAGAAACCTTCTTTCCAGATTTCATCAGAGGATATTTACCCTTTCAACGTAGCCCTCTATGGGCTTCCAAATATCACTTTGCCAATTCCACAAGAGCTGTCTTAGCGAAAGGCTTCTTGAGGAGAATGCTGTAACTCTGTGAGATGATTTCAACGAACCCAAAGAAGTTTCTCAGAGAGCTTCTTTCTCTTTGTTATCGGAGGATATTTCCTTTGGCCCTATAGTCTTCAAAGGGATCCGAAATATCTGTTCTCAGATTCCACAGAAATAAGGCTAGCAAAGAGATCCACGAAATACAGATGTAACTCTGTGAGATGAATTAACAGAACACTAAGCAGTTTCTCAGAAAGCTTCTTACCAGATTTCATCTGAGGATATTTCCTTTTTCACCATAGCCCTCTATGGGCTTCCAAATATCACTTTGCCAATTTCACAAGAACTGTCTAGCGAAAGTCTTCTTGAGGGGAAAGCTGTAACTCTGTGAGATGATTTCACAGAACACAAAGAAGTTTCTCAGAAAGCTTCTTTCTCTTTGTTATCGGAGGATATTTCCTTTGGCCCGCTAGTTCAAGGGGATCCGAAATATCTGTTCTCAGATTCCACAAAAATAAGGCTAGCAAAGAGATCCACGGAATACAGATGTAACTCTGTGAGATGAATTAACAAAACATTAAGCAGTTTCTTAGAAAGTTTCTTTCCAGATTTCATCTGAGGATATTTCCATTTTCACCATAGCCCTCTAAGGGCTTTCAAATATCACTTTGCCAATTCCACAAGAACTGTCTTAGCGAAAGGCTACTTTAGGGTAAAGCCGTAACTCTGTGAGATGATTTCACAGAACACAAAGAAGTTTCTCAGAAATCTTCTTTCTCATTGTTATCGGAGGATATTTCCCTTGGCCCTATAGTCTTCCAAGGAATCCAAAATATATGTTCTCAGATTCCACAGAAATAAGGCTGGCGAAGAGATCCACGAAATACAGATGTAACTCTGTGAGATGAATTAACAGAACACTAAGCAGTTTCTCAGAGAGCTTCTTTCCAGATTTCATATGAGGATATTTCCTTTATCACCATAGCCCTCTAAGGGCATCCAAATATTACTTTGCCAATTCCATAAGAACTGTCTTAGCCAAAGGCTTCTTGAGGGGAAAGCTGTAACTCTGTGAGATGATTTCACAGAACACAAAGAAGTTTCTCAGAAGGCTTCTTTCTCTTTGTTATCGGAGGATATTTCCTTTGGCCCTATAGTCTTCAAAGGGATCCCAAATATCTGTTCTCAGATTCCACAGAAATAAGGCTAGCAAAGAGATCCCCGAGACACCGATGTTACTCTGTGAGATGAATTAACAGAACACTAAGCAGTTTCTCAGAAAGCTTCTTTCCAGATTTCATCGGAGGATATTTCCTTTTTCAAACTAGCCCTCTATGGGCCTCCGAATATCACTTTGCCAATTCCACAAGAACTGTCTTAGCGAAAGGATTCTTGAGGGGAAAGCTGTAACTCAGTGACATGATTTCACAGAACACAAAGAAGTTTCTCAGAAAGCTTCTTTCTCTTTGTTGTCGGAGTTTTTTCCTTTGGCCCTATCGTCTTCAAAGGCATCCCAAATATCTGTTCTCAGATTCCACAGAAATAAGGCTAGCAAAGAGATCCACGAAATACAGATGTAACTCTGTGAGATGTATTAACAGAACACTAAACAGTTTCTCAGAAAGCTTCTTTCCAGATTTCATCTAGGGATATTTCCTTTTTCACCATAGCCCTCTATGGGCTTCCAAATATCACTTTGCCAATTCCACAAGAACTGTCTTAGCGAAAGTCTTCTTGAGGGGAAAGCTGTAACTCTGTGAGATGATTTCACAGAACACAAAGAAGATTCTCAGAAAGCTTCCTTCTCTTTGTTATCGGAGGATATTTCCTTTGGCCCGCTAGTCTTCAAGGGGATCCGAAATATCTGTTCTCAGATTCCACAGAAATAAGGCTAGCAAAGAGATCCACGAAATACGGATGTAACTCTGTGAGATGAATTAACAGAACACTAAGCAGTTTCTCAGAAAGCTTCTTTCCAGATTTCATCTGAGGATATTTACCCTTTCAACATAGCCCTCTATGGGCTTCCAAATATCACTTTGCCAATTCCACAAGAACTGTCTTAGCGAAAGGCTTCTTGAGGAGAATGCTGTAATTCTCTGAGATGATTTCAAAGAACACAAAGAAGTTTCTCAGAAAGCCTCTTTCTCCTTGTTATCGGAGGATATTTCCTTTGGCCCTATAGTCTTCAAAGGGATCCGAAATATCTGTTCTCAGATTCCACAGAAATAAGGCTAGCAAAGAGAAACACGAAATGCAGATGTAACTCCGTGAGATGAATTAACAGAACACTAAGCAGTTTCTCAGAAAGCTTCTTTGCAGATTTCATCTGTGGATATTTCCTTTTTCACCATAGCCCTCTAGGGGCTTCCAAATATCACTTTGCCAATTCCACAAGAACTGTCTAGCGAAAGGCTTCTTGAGGGGAAAGCTGTAACTCTGTGAGATGATTTCACAGAACACAAAGAAGTTTCTCAGAAAGCTTCTTTCTCTTTGTTATCGGAGGATATTTCCTTTGGCCCGCTAGTTCAAGGGGATCCGAAATATCTATTCTCAGATTCCAAAAAAATAAGGCTAGCAAAGAGATCCACGAAATACAGATGTAACTCTGTGAGATGTATTAACAGAACACTAAACAGTTTCTCAGAAAGCTTCTTTCCAGATTTCATCTAGGGATATTTCCTTTTTCACCATAGCCCTCTATGGGCTTCCAAATATCACTTTGCCAATTCCACAAGAACTGTCTTAGCGAAAGTCTTCTTGAGGGGAACGCTGTAACTCTGTGAGATGATTTCACAGAACACAAAGAAGATTCTCAGAAAGCTTCTCTCTTTGTTATCGGAGGATATTTGCTTTGGCCCTATAGCCTTCTAAGGGATCCGAAACATCTGTTCTCAGATTCCACAGAAATAAGGCTAGCAAAGAGATCCACGAAATACAGATGTAACTCTTTGAGATGAATTAACAGAACACTAAGCAGTTTCTCAGAAAGCTTCTTTCCAGATTTCATCTGAGGATATTTCCTTTTTCAAACTTGCCCTCTATGGGCCTCCGAATATCACTTTGCCAATTCCACAAAAACTGTCTTAGCGAAAGGCTTCTTGAGGGGAAAGCTGTAACTCAGTGACATGATTTCACAAAACACAAAGAAGTTTCTCAGAAAGCTTCTTTCTCTTTGTTATCGGAGGATATTTCCTTTGGCCCTATAGTCTTCAAAGGGATCCGAAACATCTGTTCTCAGATTCCACAGAAATAAGGCTAGCAAAGAGATCCACGAAATACAGATGTAACTCTGTGAGATGAATTAACAGAACACTAAGCAGTTTCTCAGAAAGCTTCTTTCCAGATTTTATCTGAGGATATTTCCATTTTCACCATAGCCCTGTAAGGGCTTTCAAATATCACTTTGCCAATTCCACAAGAACTGTCTTAGCGAAAGGCTTCTTGAGGGGAAAGCTGTAACTCTGTGAGATGATTTCACAGAACACAAAGAAGTTTCTCAGAAAGCTTCTTTCTCTTTCTTATCGGAGGATATTTCCTTTGGCCCTGGAGTCATCAAAGGGATCCGAAGTATCCTTTCTCAGATTCCACAGAAATAAGGCTAGCAAAGAGATCCACGAAATACAGATGTAACTCCGTGAGATTAATTAACAGAACACAAGCAGTTTCTCAGAAAGCTTCTTTCCAGATGTCATCTGAGGATATTTCATTTTTCACCGTAGCCCTCTAGGCGCTTCCAAATATCACTTTGCCAATTCCACAAGAACTGTCTTAGCGAAAGGCTGTTTGAGGGGAGAGCTGTAACTCTGTGAGATGATTTCAAAGAACACAAAGAGGTTTCTCAGAAAGCTTCTTTCTCTTTGTTATCGCAGTTTATTTCCATTGGCCCGATAGTCTTCAAAGGGATCCGAAATATCTGTTCTCAGATTCCACAGAAATAGGTCTAGCAATGAGATCCACGAAATACAGATGTAACTCTGTGAGATGAATTAACAGAACACTAAGCAGGTTCTCAGAACACTTCTTTCCAGATTTCATTTATGGATATTTCCTTTTTCACCATAGCCCTCTAGGCGCTTCGAAATATCACTTTGTCAATTCCACAGAACTGTCTTAGCGAAAGGCTTCTTGAGGGGAAAGCTGTAACTCTGTGAGATGATTTCACAGAACACAAAGAAGTTTCTCAGAAAGCTTCTTTCTCTTTGTTATCGGAGGATATTTTCTTTGGCCCTATAGTCTTTAAGGGGATCTGAAATATCTGTTCTCAGATTCCATAGAAATAAGGCTAGCAAAGAGATCCAGGACATACAGATGTAACCCTGTGAGATGAAATAACAGAACACTATGCAGTTTCTCAGAAAGCTTCTTTCCAGATTTCATCTGAGGATTTTTCCCCTTTCAACATAGCCCTCTAGGGGCTTCCAAATATCACTTTGACAATTCCACAAGAACGGTCTTAGCGAAAGGCTTCTTGAAGGGAATGCTGTAACTCTGTAAGTTGATTTCAAAGAACACAAAGAAGTTTCTCAGAAAGCTTCTTTCTCTTTGTTATTGGAGGATATTTGCTTTGGCCCTATAGTCTTCTAAGGGATCCGACATATCTGTTCTCAGATTCCACAGAAATAAGGCTAGCAAAGAGATCCACGAAATACAGATGTAACTCTGTGAGATGAATTAACAGATCACTAAGCAGTTTCTCAGAAAGCTTCTTTCCAGATTTCATCTGAGGATACTTCCTTTTTCACCATAGCCCTCTAAGCGCTTCCAAATATCACTTTGCCAATTCCACAAGAACTGTCTTAGCGAAAGTTTTCTTGAGGGAAAAGCTGTAACTCTGTAAGATGATTTCACAGAACACAAAGAAGTTTCTCAGAAAGCTTCTTTCTCTTTGTTATAGGAGGATATTTGCTTTGGCCCTATAGTCTTCTCAGGGATCCGAAATATCTGTTCTCAGATTCCACAGAAATAAGGCTAGCAAAGAGATCCACGAAATACAGATGTAACTCTGTGAGATGAATTAACAGAACACTAAGCAGTTTCTCAGAAAGCTTCTTTCCAGACTTTATCTGAGGATAGTTTCTTTTTCACCATAGCCCTCTATGCGCTTCCAAATATCACTTTGCCAATTCCACAAGAACTGTCTTAGCGAAAGGCTTCTTGAGGGGAAAGCTATAGCTCTGTGAGATGATTTCACAGAACACAAATAAGTTTCGCAGAAAGCTTCTTTCTCTTTCTTATCGGAAGATATTTCCTTTGGCCCTATAGTCTTCAAAGGGATCCGAAATATCTCTTCTCAGATTCCACAGAAATAAGGCTAGCAAAGAGATCCACGAAATACAGTTGTAACTCTTTGAGATGAATTAACAGAACACAAAGCAGTTTCTCAGAAAGCTTCTTTCCAGGTTTCATCTGAGGATATTTCCTTTTTCACCATAGCCCTCAATGTGCTTCCAAATATCACTTTGCCTATTCCACAATAACTGTCTTAGCCTAAGGCTTCTTGAAGGCAAAGCTGTAACTCTGTGAGAAGATTTCACAGAACACAAAGAAGTTTCTCAGAAAGCTTCTTTCTCTTTGTTATCGGAGGATATTTCCTTTGGCCCTATAGTCTTCAAAGGGATCCGAAACATCTGTTCTCAGATTCCACAGCAATAAGGCTAGCAAAGAGATCCACGAAATACTGATGTAATTCTGTGAGACGAATTAACAGAACACTAAGCAATTTCTCAGAAAGCTACTTTCAAGATTTCTTCTGAGGATGTTTCCTTTTTCAACATAGCAATCTATGGGCTTCCAAATATCACTTTGCCAATTCCACAAGAACTGTCTTAGCGAAAGGCTTCTTGAGGGGAAAGCTGTAACTCTCTGACATGATTTCACAGAACACAAAGAAGTTTCTCAGAAAGCTTCTTTCTCTTTGTTATCGGAGGATATTTCCTTTGGCCCTATAGTCTTCAAAGGGATCCGAAATATCTTTTCTCAGTTTCCACAGAAATAAGGCTTGCAAAGAGATCCACGAAATACAGATGTAACTCCGTGAGATGAGTTAACAAAACACTAGCAGTTTCTCAGAAAGCTTCTTTCCAGATGTCGTCTGAGGATATTTCATTTTTGACCATAGCCCTCTATGCGCTTCCAAATATCACTTTGCCAATTCCACAAGAACTGTCTTAGTGAAAGGCTGCTTGAGGGGAGAGCTGTAACTCTGTGAGATGATTTCAAAGAACACAAAGAGGTTTCTCAGAAAGCTTCTTTCTCTTTGTTATCGGAGGATATTTCCTTTGGCCCTATAGTCTTCAAAGGGATCCGAAACATCTGTTCTCAGATTCCACAGAAATAAGGCTAGCAAAGAGATCCACGAAATACAGATGTAACTCTGTGGGATGAATTAACAGAACACTAAGCAGTTTCTCAGAAAGCTTCTTTTCAGGTTTCATCTGAGGATATTGCCATTTTCACCATAGTCCTCTATGGGCTTCCAAATATCACTTTGCCAATTCCAAAGAGCTGTCTTAGCGAAAGGCTTTTTGAGAGGAAAGCTGTAGCTCTGTGAGATGATTTCACATAACACAAAGAAGATTCTCAGAAAGCTTCTTTCTCTTTGTTATCGGTGGATATTTCCCTTGGCCCTATAGTCTTCAAAGGGATCCGAAATATCTGTTCTCAGATTCCACAGAAATAAGGCGAGCAAAGAGATCCACGAAATACGGATGTAAGTCTGTGAGATGAATTAACAGAACACTAAGCTTTTGCTCAGAAAGCTTCTTTCCAGATTTCATCTGAGGATATTTCCTTTTTCACCATAGCCCTCTAGGCGCTTCCAAATATCACTTTGCTAATTCCACAAGAACTGTCTTAGCGAAAGGCTTCTTGAGGGGAAAGCTGTAACTCTGTGAGATGATTTCACAGAACACAAAGAAGTTTCGCAGAAAGCTTCTTTCTCTTTCTTATCGGAGGATATTTCCGTTGGCCCTATAGTCTTCTAAGGGATCCGAAATATCTGTTCTCAGATTCCACAGAAATAAAGCTAGCAAAAAGATCGACGAAATACAGATGTAACTCTTTGAGATTAATTAACAGAACACTAAGCAGTTTCTCAGAAAGCTTCTTTCCAGGTTTCATCTGAGGATATTTCCTTTTTCACCATAGCCCTCAATGCGCTTCCAAATATCACTTTGCCAATTCCACAAGAACTGTCTTAGCGAAAGGCTTCTTGAGGGGAAAGCTGTAACTCTGTGAGATGATTTCAAGGAACACAAAAAGGTTTCTCAGAAAGCTTCTTTCTCTTTGTTGTCGCAGTTTATTTCCTTTGGCCCGATAGTCTTCAAAGGGATCCGAAATATCTGTTCTCAGATTCCACAGAAATAAGGCTAGCAAAGAGATCCACGAAATACAGATGTAACTCTGTGAGATGAATTAACAGAACACTAAGCAGTTTCTCAGAAAGCTTCTTTCCAGTTTTCATCTGAGGATAATTCCTTTTTCACCATAGCCCTCTATGGGCTTGCAAATATCACTTTGCCATTTCCACAAGAACTGTCTTAGCGAAAGGCTTCTTGAGGGGAAAGCTGTAACTCTGTGAGATGATTTCACAGACCACAAAGAAGTTTCTCAGAAAGCTTCTTTCTCTTTGTTATTAGAGGATGTTTCCTTTGGCCCTATAGTCTTCTAAGGGATGTGAAATATCTGTTCTCAGATTCCACAGAAATAAGGCTAGCAAAGAGATCCACGAAGTACAGATGTAACCCTGTGAGATGAATTCACAGAACACTAAGCAGTTTCTCAGAAACTTCTTTCCAGATTTCATCTGAGGATACGTCCTTTTTCACCATAGCCCTATGGTCTTCCAAATATCACTTTGCCAATTCCACAAGAACTGTCTCAGTGAAAGGCTTCTTGAGGGGAAAGCTGTAACTCTGAGAGATGATTTCACAGAACACAAAGAAGTTTCTCAGAAATCATCTTTCTCTTTGTTATCGGAGGATATTTCCTTTGGCCCTATAGTCTACTAAGGGATCCGCAATATTTTTTCTCAGATTCCACAGAAATAGGGCTAGCAAAGAGATCCACGAAATACAGATGTAACTCTGTGAGAAGAATTAACAAAACACTAAGCAGTTTCTCAGAAAGCTTCTTTTCAGATTTCATCTGGGGATATTTCCTTTTTCACCATAGCCCTCTATGCGCTTCCAAATATCACTTTACCAATCCCACAAAAACGGTCTTAGCGAAAGGCTTCTTGAGGGGAAAGCTGTAACTCTGTGAGTTGATTTCACGGAACACAGAGAAGTTTCTGAGAAAGCTTCTTTCTCTTTGTTATCGGAGGATATTTCCTTTGGCCCTATAGTCGTCAAGGGGATCCGAAATATCTGTTCTCAAATTCCACAGAAATAAGGCTAGCAAAGAGATCCAGGAAATACAGATGTAACCCTGTGAGATGAATTAACAAAACACTAAGTTGTTTCTCAGTAAGCTTCTTTCCAGATTTCATCTGTGGATATTTCCCCTTTCAACATAACCCTCTAGGGGCTTCCAAATATCACTTTGCCAATTCCACAAGAACTGTCTTAGCGAAAGGCTTCTTGAGGGGAAAGATGTAAGTCTGTGAGATGATTTCACAGAACACAAAGAAGTTTCTCAGAAAGCTTCTTTCTCTTTGTTATCGGAGGATATTTCTGTTGGACCTATAGTCTTCAAAGGGATCCGAAATATCTCTTCTCAGATTCCACAGAAAGAAGGCTAGCAAAGAGATCCATGAAATACAGATGTAACTCTTTGAGATGAATTAACAGAACACTAAGCAGTTTCTCAGAAACCTTCTTTCCAGATTTCATCTGAGGATATTTCATTTTTCACCATAGCCCTCTAGGGGCTTCCAAATATCACTTTGCCAATTCCACAAGAACTGTCTTAGCGAAAGGCTTCTTGAGGGGAAAGGTCTAACTCTGTGAGATGATTTCACAGAACACAAAGAAGTTTCTCAGAAAGATTCTTTCTCTTTGTTATCGGAGGATATTTCCTTTGGCCCTAGAGTCTTCTAAGGGATCCGAAATATCTGTTCTCAGATTCCACAGAAATAAGGCTAGCAAAGAGATCCACGAAATACAGATGTAACTCTGTGAGATGAATTAACAGAACACTAAGCAGTTTCTCAGGATGCTTATTCCAGATTTCATCTGGGGATATTTCCTTTTTCACCATAGCCCTTTATGCGCTTCCAAATATCACTTTGCCAATTCCACAAGAACTGTCTTAGCGAAAGGCTTCTTGAGGGGAAAGCTGTAACTCTGTGAGATGATTTCACAGAACACAAAGAAGTTTCTCAGAAAGCTTCTTTCTCTTTGTTATCGGAGGATATTTCCTTTGGCCCTATAGTCTTCAACGGGATCCGAAATATCTGTTCTCAGATTCCACAGAAATAAGGCTAGCAAAGAGATCCACGAAATACAGTTGTAACTCTTTGAGATGAATTAACAGAACACAAAGCAGTTTCTCAGAAAGCTTCTTTCCAGGTTTCATCTGAGGATATTTCCTTTTTCACCATAGCCCTCAATGTGCTTCCAAATATCACTTTGCCTATTCCACAATAACTGTCTTAGCCTAAGGCTTCTTGAAGGCAAAGCTGTAACTCTGTGAGAAGATTTCACAGAACACAAAGAAGTTTCTCAGAAAGCTTCTTTCTCTTTGTTATCGGAGGATATTTCCTTTGGCCCTATAGTCTTCAAAGGGATCCGAAACATCTGTTCTCAGATTCCACAGCAATAAGGCTAGCAAAGAGATCCACGAAATACTGATGTAATTCTGTGAGACGAATTAACAGAACACTAAGCAATTTCTCAGAAAGCTACTTTCAAGATTTCTTCTGAGGATGTTTCCTTTTTCAACATAGCAATCTATGGGCTTCCAAATATCACTTTGCCAATTCCACAAGAACTGTCTTAGCGAAAGGCTTCTTGAGGGGAAAGCTGTAACTCTCTGACATGATTTCACAGAACACAAAGAAGTTTCTCAGAAAGCTTCTTTCTCTTTGTTATCAGAGGATATTTCCTTTGGCCCTATAGTCTTCAAAGGGATCCGAAATATCTTTTCTCAGTTTCCACAGAAATAAGGCTTGCAAAGAGATCCACGAAATACAGATGTAACTCCGTGAGATGAGTTAACAAAACACTAGCAGTTTCTCAGAAAGCTTCTTTCCAGATGTCGTCTGAGGATATTTCATTTTTGACCATAGCCCTCTATGCGCTTCCAAATATCACTTTGCCAATTACACAAGAACTGTCTTAGTGAAAGGCTGCTTGAGGGGAGAGCTGTAACTCTGTGAGATGATTTCAAAGAACACAAAGAGGTTTCTCAGAAAGCTTCTTTCTCTTTGTTATCGGAGGATATTTCCTTTGGCCCTATAGTCTTCAAAGGGATCCGAAACATCTGTTCTCAGATTCCACAGAAATAAGGCTAGCAAAGAGATCCACGAAATACAGATGTAACTCTGTGGGATGAATTAACAGAACACTAAGCAGTTTCTCAGAAAGCTTCTTTTCAGTTTTCATCTGAGGATATTGCCATTTTCACCATAGTCCTCTATGGGCTTCCAAATATCACTTTGCCAATTCCAAAGAGCTGTCTTAGCGAAAGGCTTTTTGAGAGGAAAGCTGTAGCTCTGTGAGATGATTTCACATAACACAAAGAAGATTCTCAGAAAGCTTCTTTCTCTTTGTTATCGGTGGATATTTCCCTTGGCCCTATAGTCTTCAAAGGGATCCGAAATATCTGTTCTCAGATTCCACAGAAATAAGGCGAGCAAAGAGATCCACGAAATACGGATGTAAGTCTGTGAGATGAATTAACAGAACACTAAGCTTTTGCTCAGAAAGCTTCTTTCCAGATTTCATCTGAGGATATTTCCTTTTTCACCATAGCCCTCTAGGCGCTTCCAAATATCACTTTGCTAATTCCACAAGAACTGTCTTAGCGAAAGGCTTCTTGAGGGGAAAGCTGTAACTCTGTGAGATGATTTCACAGAACACAAAGAAGTTTCGCAGAAAGCTTCTTTCTCTTTCTTATCGGAGGATATTTCCGTTGGCCCTATAGTCTTCTAAGGGATCCGAAATATCTATTCTCAGATTCCACAGAAATAAAGCTAGCAAAAAGATCGACGAAATACAGATGTAACTCTTTGAGATTAATTAACAGAACACTAAGCAGTTTCTCAGAAAGCTTCTTTCCAGGTTTCATCTGAGGATATTTCCTTTTTCACCATAGCCCTCAATGCGCTTCCAAATATCACTTTGCCAATTCCACAAGAACTGTCTTAGCGAAAGGCTTCTTGAGGGGAAAGCTGTAACTCTGTGAGATGATTTCAAGGAACACAAAAAGGTTTCTCAGAAAGCTTCTTTCTCTTTGTTGTCGCAGTTTATTTCCTTTGGCCCGATAGTCTTCAAAGGGATCCGAAATATCTGTTCTCAGATTCCACAGAAATAAGGCTAGCAAAGAGATCCACGAAATACAGATGTAACTCTGTGAGATGAATTAACAGAACACTAAGCAGTTTCTCAGAAAGCTTCTTTCCAGTTTTCATCTGAGGATAATTCCTTTTTCACCATAGCCCTCTATGGGCTTGCAAATATCACTTTGCCATTTCCACAAGAACTGTCTTAGCGAAAGGCTTCTTGAGGGGAAAGCTGTAACTCTGTGAGATGATTTCACAGACCACAAAGAAGTTTCTCAGAAAGCTTCTTTCTCTTTGTTATTAGAGGATGTTTCCTTTGGCCCTATAGTCTTCTAAGGGATGTGAAATATCTGTTCTCAGATTCCACAGAAATAAGGCTAGCAAAGAGATCCACGAAGTACAGATGTAACCCTGTGAGATGAATTCACAGAACACTAAGCAGTTTCTCAGAAACTTCTTTCCAGATTTCATCTGAGGATACGTCCTTTTTCACCATAGCCCTATGGTCTTCCAAATATCACTTTGCCAATTCCACAAGAACTGTCTCAGTGAAAGGCTTCTTGAGGGGAAAGCTGTAACTCTGAGAGATGATTTCACAGAACACAAAGAAGTTTCTCAGAAATCATCTTTCTCTTTGTTATCGGAGGATATTTCCTTTGGCCCTATAGTCTACTAAGGGATCCGCAATATTTTTTCTCAGATTCCACAGAAATAGGGCTAGCAAAGAGATCCACGAAATACAGATGTAACTCTGTGAGAAGAATTAACAAAACACTAAGCAGTTTCTCAGAAAGCTTCTTTTCAGATTTCATCTGGGGATATTTCCTTTTTCACCATAGCCCTCTATGCGCTTCCAAATATCACTTTACCAATCCCACAAAAACGGTCTTAGCGAAAGGCTTCTTGAGGGGAAAGCTGTAACTCTGTGAGTTGATTTCACGGAACACAGAGAAGTTTCTGAGAAAGCTTCTTTCTCTTTGTTATCGGAGGATATTTCCTTTGGCCCTATAGTCGTCAAGGGGATCCGAAATATCTGTTCTCAAATTCCACAGAAATAAGGCTAGCAAAGAGATCCAGGAAATACAGATGTAACCCTGTGAGATGAATTAACAAAACACTAAGCTGTTTCTCAGTAAGCTTCTTTCCAGATTTCATCTGTGGATATTTCCCCTTTCAACATAACCCTCTAGGGGCTTCCAAATATCACTTTGCCAATTCCACAAGAACTGTCTTAGCGAAAGGCTTCTTGAGGGGAAAGATGTAAGTCTGTGAGATGATTTCACAGAACACAAAGAAGTTTCTCAGAAAGCTTCTTTCTCTTTGTTATCGGAGGATATTTCTGTTGGACCTATAGTCTTCAAAGGGATCCGAAATATCTCTTCTCAGATTCCACAGAAAGAAGGCTAGCAAAGAGATCCATGAAATACAGATGTAACTCTTTGAGATGAATTAACAGAACACTAAGCAGTTTCTCAGAAACCTTCTTTCCAGATTTCATCTGAGGATATTTCATTTTTCACCATAGCCTTCTAGGGGCTTCCAAATATCACTTTGCCAATTCCACAAGAACTGTCTTAGCGAAAGGCTTCTTGAGGGGAAAGGTCTAACTCTGTGAGATGATTTCACAGAACACAAAGAAGTTTCTCAGAAAGATTCTTTCTCTTTGTTATCGGAGGATATTTCCTTTGGCCCTAGAGTCTTCTAAGGGATCCGAAATATCTGTTCTCAGATTCCACAGAAATAAGGCTAGCAAAGAGATCCACGAAATACAGATGTAACTCTGTGAGATGAATTAACAGAACACTAAGCAGTTTCTCAGGATGCTTATTCCAGATTTCATCTGGGGATATTTCCTTTTTCACCATAGCCCTTTATGCGCTTCCAAATATCACTTTGCCAATTCCACAAGAACTGTCTTAGCGAAAGGCTTCTTGAGGGGAAAGCTGTAACTCTGTGAGATGATTTCACAGAACACAAAGAAGTTTCTCAGAAAGCTTCTTTCTCTTTGTTATCGGAGGATATTTCCTTTGGCCCTATAGTCTTCAACGGGATCCGAAATATCTGTTCTCAGATTCCACAGAAATAAGGCTAGCAAAGAGATCCAGGAAATACAGATGTAACCCTGTGAGATGAATTAACAGAACACTAAGCAGTTTCTCAGAAAGCTTCTTTCCAGATTTCATCTGAGGATATTTCCCCTTTCAACATAGCCCTCTAGGGGCTTCCAAATATCACTTTGCCAATTCCACAAGAACTGTCTTAGCGAAAGGCTTCTTTAGGGGAATGCTGTAACTCTCTGAGATGATTTCAAAGAAGACAGGGAAGTTTCTCAGAAAGCTTCTTTCTCTTTGTTATCGGAGGATATTTCCTTTGGCCCTATAGTCTTCAAAGGGATCCTAAATATCTGTTTTCAGATTCCACAGAAATAAGGCTAGCAAAGAGATCCACGAAATAGAGATGTAACTCTGTGAGAAGAATTAACAGAAGACTAAGCAGTTTCTCAGAAAGCTTCTTTCCAGTTTTCATCTGAGGATAATTCCTTTTTCACCATAGCCCTCTATGGGCTTCCAAATATCACTTTGCCAATTCCACAACAACTGTCTCAGCGAAAGGCTTCTTGAGGGGAAAGCTGTAACTCTGCGAGATGATTTCAGAGAACACAAAGAAGTTTCTCAGAAAGCATCTTTCTCTTTGTTATCCGAGGATATTTCCTTTGGCCCTATAGTCTACTAAGGGATCCGCAATATTTGTTTCCCCGATTCCACAGAAATAGGGCTAGCAAAGCGATCCACGAAATACAGATGTAACTCTGTGAGATGAATTAACAAAACACTAAGCAGTTTCTCAGAAAGCTTCTTTTCAGATTTCATCTGGGGATATTTCCTTTTTCACCATAGCCCTCTATGCGCTTCCAAATATCACTTTACCAATTCCACAAAAACTGTCTTAGCGAAAGGCTTCTTGAGGGGAAAGCTGTAACTCTGTGAGATGATTTCACAGAACACAGAGTAGTTTCTGAGAAAGCTTCTTTCTCTTTGTTATCGGAGGATATTTCCTTTGGCCCTATAGTCGTCAAGGGGATCCGAAATATCTGTTCTCAAATTCCACAGAAATAAGGCTAGCAAAGAGATCCAGGAAATACAGATGTAACACTGTGAGATGAATTAACAAAACACTAAGCAGTTTCTCAGAAAGCTTCTTTCCAGATTTCATCTGAGGACATTTCCCCTTGCAACATAGCCCTCTAGGGGCTTCCAAATATCACTTTGCCAATTCCACAAGAACTGTCTTAGCGAAAGGCTTCTTGAGGGGAAAGATGTAAGTCTGTGAGATGATTTCACAGAACACAAAGAAGTTTCTCAGAAAGCTTCTTTCTCTTTGTTATCGGAGGATATTTCTGTTGGAGCTATACTCTTCAAAGGGATCCGAAATATCTCTTCTCAGATTCCACAGAAATAAGGCTAGCATAGAGATCCATGAAATACAGATGTAACTCTTTGAGATGAATTAACAGAACGCTCAGCAGTTTCTCAGAAACCTTCTTTCCAGATTTCATTTGAGGATATTTCATTTTTCACCATAGCCCCTTAGGGGCTTCCAAAATCACTTTGCCAATTCCACAAGAACTGTCTTAGCGAAAGGCTTCTTGAGGGGAAAGCTGTAACTCTGGGAGATGATTTCACAGAACACAAAGAAGTTTCTCAGAAAGCTTCTTTCTCTTTGTTATCGGAGGATATTTCCTTTGGCCCTATAGACTACCAAGGGATCCGAAATATCTGTTCTCAGATTCCACAGAAATAAGGCAATCAAATAGAACCATGAAATACAGATGTAACTTGGTGAGATGAATTAACAGAACACTAAGCAGTTTCTCAGAAAGCTTCTTTCCAGATTTCATCTGAGGATATTTCCTTTTTCACCATAGTCCTCTATGCGCTTCCAGATATCACTTTGCCAATTCCTCAAGAACTGTCTTAGCGAAAGGCTTCTTGAGGCGAAAGCTGAGACTCTGTGACATGATTTCAAAGAACACAAAGAAGTTTCTCAGAAAGCTTCTTTCTCTTTGTTATAGGAGGATATTTCCTTTGGCTCTAGTGTCTTCATAGGGACCCGAAATATCTGTTCTCAGATTACACATACATAAGTCTAGCAAATAGATCCACGAAATACAGATGTAACACTGTGAGATGAATTAACAGAAAACTAAGGAGTTTCTCAGAAAGCTTCTTTCCAGATTTCATCTGAGGATATTTCCTTTTTCACCATAGCCCTCTATGGGCTTCCAAATATCACTTTCCCAATTCCACAAGAACTTTCTTAGCGAAAGGCTTCTTGAGGGGAAAGCTGGAACTCTGCGAGATGTTTTCACAGAACACTAAGAAGTTTCTCAGAAACTTCTTTCTCTTTGTTATCGGAGTTTATTTCCTTTGGCCCTATAGTCTACTAAGGGATCCGCAATATCTGTTCTCATATTCCACAGATATAAGGCTAGCAAAGAGATCCATGAAATACAGATGTAACTCTGTGAGATGAATTAACAGAACACTAAGCAGTTTCTCAGAAAGCTTCTTTACAGATTTCATCTGGGGATATTTCCTTTTTCACCATAGCCCTCTATGGGCTTCCAAATGTCACTTTGCCAATTCCACAAGAACTGTCTTAGCGAAAGGCTTCTTGAGGGGAAAACTGTAACTCTGTGAGATGACTTCACAGAACACAAAGAAGTTTCTCAGAAAGCTTCTTTCTCTTTGTTATCGGAGGATATTTCCTTTGGCCGTATACTCTTCAAAGGGATCCGAAATATCTCTCTCAGATTCCACAGAAATAAGGCTAGCAAAGAGATCCACGAAATACAGATGTAACTCTGTGAGATGAATTAACAGAACACTAAGCAGTTTCTCAGAAAGCTTCTTTCCAGATTTCATCTGAGGATATTTCCTTTTTCACCATTGCCCTCTATGAGCTTCCAAATATCATTTTGCCCATTCCACAAGAACTGTCTTAGCGAAAGGCTTCTTGAGGGGAAAACTGTAACTCTGGGAGATGATTTCACAGAACACAAAGAAGTTTCTCAGAAAGCTTCTTTCTCTTTGTTATCGGAGGATATTTCCTTTGGCCCTATAGACTACCAAGGGATCCGAAATATCTGTTCTCAGATTCCACAGAAATAAGGCTAGCAAATAGATCCATGAAATACAGATGTAACTCGGTGAGATGAATTAACAGAACACTTAGCAGTTTCTCAGAAAGCTTCTTTCCAGATTTCATCTGAGGATATTTCCTTTTTCACCATAGCCCTCTATGCGCTTCCAGATATCACTTTGCCAATTCCTCAAGAACTGTCTTAGCGAAAGGCTTCTTGAGGCGAAAGCTGAGACTCTGTGACATGATTTCAAAGAACACAAAGAAGTTTCTCAGAAAGCTTCTTTCTCTTTGTTATAGGAGGATATTTCCTTTGGCTCTAGTGTCTTCATAGGGACCCGAAATATCTGTTCTCAGATTACACATACATAAGGGTAGCAAATAGATCCACGAAATACAGATGTAACACTGTGAGATGAATTTACAGAAAACTAAGGAGTTTCTCAGAAAGCTTCTTTCCAGATTTCATCTGAGGATATTTCCTTTTTCACCATAGCCCTCTATGGGCTTCCAAATATCACTTTGCCAATTCCACAAGAACTGTCTTAGCGAGAGGCTTCTTGAGGGGAAAGCTGTAACTCTGTGAAATGATTTCGCAGAACACAAAGAAGTTTCTCAGAAAGCTTCTTTCTCTTTGTTATCGGAGGATATTTCCTTTGGCCCTATAGTCTTCTAAGGGATACGAAATATCTGTTCTCAGATTCCACAGAAATAAGGCTAGCAAAGAGATCCATGAAATACAGATGTAACCCAGTGAGACGAATTAGCAGAACAGTAAGCAGTTTCTCAGAAAGCTTCTTTCCAGATTTCATCTGAGGATATTTCCTTTTTCACCATAGCCCTCTATGCGCTTCCAGATATCACTTTGCCAATTCCACAAGAACTGTCTTAGCGAAAGGCTTCTTGAGGGGAAAACTGTGACTCTGTGAGATGATTTCACAGAACACAAAGAAGTTTCTCAGAAAGCTTCTTTCTCTTTGTTATCGGAGGATATTTCCTTTGGCCCTCTAGGCTTCAAACGGATCCGAAATATCTGTTCTCAGATTTCACAGAAATAAGGCTAGCAAAGAGATCGACGAAATGCAGATGTAACACTGTGAGATGAATTAACAGAACACGAAGCAGTTTCTCAGAAAGCTTCTTTCCAGATTTCATCTGAAGATATTTCCCCTTTCACGATAGCCCACTATGGGCTTCCAAATATCACTTTGCCAATTTCACAAGAACTGCCTTAGCGAAAGCCTTCTTGAGGGGAAAGCTGTAACTCTGTGAGATGATTTCACAGAACAAAAAGAAGTTTCTCAGAAAGGTTCTTTCTCTTTGTTATCGAGGATATTTCCTTTGGCCCTGTAGTCTTCTAAGGGATCCGAAATATCTGTTCTCAGATTCCACAGAAATAAGGCTAGCAAAGAGATCCATGAAATACAGATGTAACTCTGTGAGGTGAATTAACAGAACATTAAGCAGTTTCTCAGAAAGTTTCTTTCCAGATTTCATCTGAGGATATTTCCTTTTTCACCAGAGCCCTCTAAGGGCTTCCAAATATCACTTTGCCAATTCCACAAGAACTGTCTTAGCGAAAGGCTTCTTGAGGGGAAAGCTGTAACTCTGCGAGATGATTTCAGAGAACACAAAGAAGTTTCTCAGAAAGCATCTTTCTCTTTGTTATCCGAGGATATTTCCTTTGGCCCTATAGTCTACTAAGGGATCCGCAATATTTGTTTCCCCGATTCCACAGAAATAGGGCTAGCAAAGCGATCCACGAAATACAGATGTAACTCTGTGAGATGAATTAACAAAACACTAAGCAGTTTCTCAGAAAGCTTCTTTTCAGATTTCATCTGGGGATATTTCCTTTTTCACCATAGCCCTCTATGCGCTTCCAAATATCACTTTACCAATTCCACAAAAACTGTCTTAGCGAAAGGCTTCTTGAGGGGAAAGCTGTAACTCTGTGAGATGATTTCACAGAACACAGAGTAGTTTCTGAGAAAGCTTCTTTCTCTTTGTTATCGGAGGATATTTCCTTTGGCCCTATAGTCGTCAAGGGGATCCGAAATATCTGTTCTCAAATTCCACAGAAATAAGGCTAGCAAAGAGATCCAGGAAATACAGATGTAACACTGTGAGATGAATTAACAAAACACTAAGCAGTTTCTCAGAAAGCTTCTTTCCAGATTTCATCTGAGGACATTTCCCCTTGCAACATAGCCCTCTAGGGGCTTCCAAATATCACTTTGCCAATTCCACAAGAACTGTCTTAGCGAAAGGCTTCTTGAGGGGAAAGATGTAAGTCTGTGAGATGATTTCACAGAACACAAAGAAGTTTCTCAGAAAGCTTCTTTCTCTTTGTTATCGGAGGATATTTCTGTTGGAGCTATACTCTTCAAAGGGATCCGAAATATCTCTTCTCAGATTCCACAGAAATAAGGCTAGCATAGAGATCCATGAAATACAGATGTAACTCTTTGAGATGAATTAACAGAACACTAAGCAGTTTCTCAGAAACCTTCTTTCCAGATTTCATTTGAGGATATTTCATTTTTCACCATAGCCCCTTAGGGGCTTCCAAAATCACTTTGCCAATTCCACAAGAACTGTCTTAGCGAAAGGCTTCTTGAGGGGAAAGCTGTAACTCTGGGAGATGATTTCACAGAACACAAAGAAGTTTCTCAGAAAGCTTCTTTCTCTTTGTTATCGGAGGATATTTCCTTTGGCCCTATAGACTACCAAGGGATCCGAAATATCTGTTCTCAGATTCCACAGAAATAAGGCAATCAAATAGAACCATGAAATACAGATGTAACTTGGTGAGATGAATTAACAGAACACTAAGCAGTTTCTCAGAAAGCTTCTTTCCAGATTTCATCTGAGGATATTTCCTTTTTCACCATAGTCCTCTATGCGCTTCCAGATATCACTTTGCCAATTCCTCAAGAACTGTCTTAGCGAAAGGCTTCTTGAGGCGAAAGCTGAGACTCTGTGACATGATTTCAAAGAACACAAAGAAGTTTCTCAGAAAGCTTCTTTCTCTTTGTTATAGGAGGATATTTCCTTTGGCTCTAGTGTCTTCATAGGGACCCGAAATATCTGTTCTCAGATTACACATACATAAGGCTAGCAAATAGATCCACGAAATACAGATGTAACACTGTGAGATGAATTAACAGAAAACTAAGGAGTTTCTCAGAAAGCTTCTTTCCAGATTTCATCTGAGGATATTTCCTTTTTCACCATAGACCTCTATGGGCTTCCAAATATCACTTTCCCAATTCCACAAGAACTTTCTTAGCGAAAGGCTTCTTGAGGGGAAAGCTGGAACTCTGCGAGATGTTTTCACAGAACACTAAGAAGTTTCTCAGAAACTTCTTTCTCTTTGTTATCGGAGTTTATTTCCTTTGGCCCTATAGTCTACTAAGGGATCCGCAATATCTGTTCTCATATTCCACAGATATAAGGCTAGCAAAGAGATCCATGAAATACAGATGTAACTCTGTGAGATGAATTAACAGAACACTAAGCAGTTTCTCAGAAAGCTTCTTTACAGATTTCATCTGGGGATATTTCCTTTTTCACCATAGCCCTCTATGGGCTTCCAAATGTCACTTTGCCAATTCCACAAGAACTGTCTTAGCGAAAGGCTTCTTGAGGGGAAAACTGTAACTCTGTGAGATGACTTCACAGAACACAAAGAAGTTTCTCAGAAAGCTTCTTTCTCTTTGTTATCGGAGGATATTTCCTTTGGCCGTATACTCTTCAAAGGGATCCGAAATATCTCTCTCAGATTCCACAGAAATAAGGCTAGCAAAGAGATCCACGAAATACAGATGTAACTCTGTGAGATGAATTAACAGAACACTAAGCAGTTTCTCAGAAAGCTTCTTTCCAGATTTCATCTGAGGATATTTCCTTTTTCACCATTGCCCTCTATGAGCTTCCAAATATCATTTTGCCCATTCCACAAGAACTGTCTTAGCGAAAGGCTTCTTGAGGGGAAAACTGTAACTCTGGGAGATGATTTCACAGAACACAAAGAAGTTTCTCAGAAAGCTTCTTTCTCTTTGTTATCGGAGGATATTTCCTTTGGCCCTATAGACTACCAAGGGATCCGAAATATCTGTTCTCAGATTCCACAGAAATAAGGCTAGCAAATAGATCCATGAAATACAGATGTAACTCGGTGAGATGAATTAACAGAACACTTAGCAGTTTCTCAGAAAGCTTCTTTCCAGATTTCATCTGAGGATATTTCCTTTTTCACCATAGCCCTCTATGCGCTTCCAGATATCACTTTGCCAATTCCTCAAGAACTGTCTTAGCGAAAGGCTTCTTGAGGCGAAAGCTGAGACTCTGTGACATGATTTCAAAGAACACAAAGAAGTTTCTCAGAAAGCTTCTTTCTCTTTGTTATAGGAGGATATTTCCTTTGGCTCTAGTGTCTTCATAGGGACCCGAAATATCTGTTCTCAGATTACACATACATAAGGGTAGCAAATAGATCCACGAAATACAGATGTAACACTGTGAGATGAATTTACAGAAAACTAAGGAGTTTCTCAGAAAGCTTCTTTCCAGATTTCATCTGAGGATATTTCCTTTTTCACCATAGCCCTCTATGGGCTTCCAAATATCACTTTGCCAATTCCACAAGAACTGTCTTAGCGAGAGGCTTCTTGAGGGGAAAGCTGTAACTCTGTGAAATGATTTCGCAGAACACAAAGAAGTTTCTCAGAAAGCTTCTTTCTCTTTGTTATCGGAGGATATTTCCTTTGGCCCTATAGTCTTCTAAGGGATACGAAATATCTGTTCTCAGATTCCACAGAAATAAGGCTAGCAAAGAGATCCATGAAATACAGATGTAACCCAGTGAGACGAATTAGCAGAACAGTAAGCAGTTTCTCAGAAAGCTTCTTTCCAGATTTCATCTGAGGATATTTCCTTTTTCACCATAGCCCTCTATGCGCTTCCAGATATCACTTTGCCAATTCCACAAGAACTGTCTTAGCGAAAGGCTTCTTGAGGGGAAAACTGTGACTCTGTGAGATGATTTCCCAGAACACAAAGAAGTTTCTCAGAAAGCTTCTTTCTCTTTGTTATCGGAGGATATTTCCTTTGGCCCTCTAGGCTTCAAACGGATCCGAAATATCTGTTCTCAGATTTCACAGAAATAAGGCTAGCAAAGAGATCGACGAAATGCAGATGTAACACTGTGAGATGAATTAACAGAACACGAAGCAGTTTCTCAGAAAGTTCTTTCCAGATTTCATCTGAAGATATTTCCCCTTTCACGATAGCCCACTATGGGCTTCCAAATATCACTTTGCCAATTTCACAAGAACTGCCTTAGCGAAAGCCTTCTTGAGGGGAAAGCTGTAACTCTGTGAGATGATTTCACAGAACAAAAAGAAGTTTCTCAGAAAGGTTCTTTCTCTTTGTTATCGAGGATATTTCCTTTGGCCCTGTAGTCTTCTAAGGGATCCGAAATATCTGTTCTCAGATTCCACAGAAATAAGGCTAGCAAAGAGATCCATGAAATACAGATGTAACTCTGTGAGGTGAATTAACAGAACATTAAGCAGTTTCTCAGAAAGTTTCTTTCCAGATTTCATCTGAGGATATTTCCTTTTTCACCAGAGCCCTCTAAGGGCTTCCAAATATCACTTTGCCAATTCCACAAGAACTGTCTTAGCGAAAGGCTTCTTGAGGGGAAAGCTGGAACTCTGCGAGATGATTTCACAGAACACTAAAAAGTTTCTCTGAAACTTCTTTCTCTTTGTTATCGGAGTTTTTTTCCTTTGGCCCTATAGTCTAATAAGGGATCCGCAATATCTGCTCTCATATTCCACAGAAATAAGGCTAGCAAAGAGATCCATGAAATACAGATGTAACTCTGTGAGATGAATTAACAGAACGCTAAGCAGTTTCTCAGAAAGCTTCTTTACAGATTTCATCTGGGGATATTTCCTTTTTCACCATAGCCCTCTGTGGGCTTCCAAATGTTACTTTGCCAATTCCACAAGAACTGTCTTAGCGAAAGGCTTCTTGAGGGGAAAGCTGTAACTCTGTGAGATGACTTCACAGAACACAAAGAAGTTTCTCAGAAAGCTTCTTTCTCTTTGTTATCGGAGGATATTTCCTTTGGCCCTATAGTCTTCAAGGGGATCCGAAATATCCGTTCTCAGATTCCACAGAAATAAGGCTAGCAAAGAGATCCAGGAAATACAGATGTAACCCTGTGAGATGAATTAACAGAACACTAAGCAGTTTCTCAGAAAGCTTCTTTCCAGATTTCATCTGAGGATATTTCCCCTTTCAACATAGCCCTCTAGGGGCTTCCAAATATCACTTTGCCAATTCCACAAGAACTGTCTTAGCGAAAGGCTTCTTTAGGGGAATGCTGTAACTCTGTGAGATGATTTCAAAGAACACAGGGAAGTTTCTCAGAAAGCTTCTTTCTCTTTGTTATCGGAGGATATTTCCTTTGGCCCTATAGTCTTCAAAGGGATCCTAAATATCTGTTCTCAGATTCCACAGAAATAAGGCTAGCAAAGAGATCCACGAAATAGAGATGTAACACTGTGAGATGAATTAACAGAACACTAAGCAGTTTCTCAGAAAGCTTCTTTCTAGATTTCATCTGAGGATATTTCCTTTTTCACCATAGCCCTCTATGGGCTTCCAAATATCACTTTGCCAATTCCACAAAAACTGTCTTAGCGAAAGGTTTCTTTAGGGGAAAGCTATAACTCTGTGAGATAATTTCACAGAACACAAAGAAGTTTCTCAGAAAGCTTCTTTCTCTTTGTTATTGGAGGATATTTCCTTTGGCCCTATAGTCTTCTAAGGGGTCTGAAATATCTGTCTCAGATTCCACAGAAATAAGGCTAACAAAGAGATCCACGAAATACAGATGTAACACTGTGAGATGAATTCACAGAACACTAAGCAGTTTCACAGAAACTTCTTTCCAGATTTCATCTGAGGATACTTCCCTTTTCAGCATAGCCCTATGGTCTTCCAAATATCACTTTACCTATTCCACAAGAACTGTCTCAGCGAAAGGCTTCTTGAGGGGAAAGCTGTAACACTGCGAGATGATTTCACAGAACAGAAAGAAGTTTCTCAGAAAGCATCTTTCTCTTTGTTATCGGAGGATATTTCCTTTGGCCTATACTCTACTAAGGTATACGCAATATTTGTTCTCAGATTCCACAGAAATAGAGCTAGCAAAGAGATCCACGAAATACAGATGTAAGTCTGTGAGATGAATTAACAAAACACTAAGCAGTTTCTCAGAAAGCTTCTTTCCAGATTTCATCTGGGGATATTTCCTTTTTCACCATAGCCCTCTATGCGCTTCCAAATATCACTTTACCAATTCCACAAAAACTGTCTTAGCGAAAGGCTTATTGAGGGGAAAGCTGTAACTCTGTGAGATGATTTCACAGAACACAAAGAAGTTTCTCAGAAAGCTTCTTTCTCTTTGTTATCGGAGGATATTTCCTTTGGACCTACAGTCTTCAAAGGGATATGAAATATCTCTTCTCAGATTCCACAGAAATAAGGGTAGTAAAGAGATCCACGAAAAACAGATGTAACTCCGTGAGATGAATTAACAGAACACTCAGCAGTTTCTCAGAAAGCTTCATTCCAGACTTCATCTGAGGATATTTCCTTTTTTACCATAGCCCTCTATGGGCTTCCAAATATCACTTTGCCAATTCCACAAGAACTGTCTTAGCGAAAGGCTTCTGAGGGGAAAGCTGGAACTCTGCGAGATGATTTCACAGAACACAAAGAGGTTTCTCAGAAAGCTTCTTTCTCTTTGTTATCGGAGGATATTTCCTTTGGCCCTATAGTCTTTAAAGGGATCCGAAATATCTGTTCTCAGATTCCACAGAAATAATGCTTGCAGAGAGATCCACGAAATACAGATGTAACTCTGTGAGATGAATTAACAGAACACTAAGCAGTTTCTCAGAAAGCTTCTTTCCAGATTTCATCTGAGGATATTTCCTTTTTCACCATAGACCTCTATGGGATTCCAAATTTCACTTTGCCAATTCCACAAGAACTGTCTTAGCGAAAGGCTTCTTGAGGGGAAAGCTGTAACTCTGTGAGATGATTTCACAGAACACAAAGAAGTCTCTCAGAAAGCTTCTTTCTCTTTGTAATCACAGGATATTTCCTTTGGCCCTATAGTCTTCCAAGGGATCCGAAATATCTGTTCTCAGATTCCACAGAAATAAGGCTAGCAAAGAGATCCATGAAATACAGATGTAACTCTGTGAGATGAATTAACAGAACACTAAGCAGTTTCTCAGAAAGTTTCTTTACAGATTTCTTCTGGGGATATTTCCTTTTTCACCATAGCCCTCTATGGGCTTCCAAATGTTACTTTGCCAATTCCACAAGAACTGTCTTAGCGAAAGGCTTCTTGAGGGGAAAGCTGTAACTCTGTGAGATGATTTCACAGAACACAAAGAAGTTTCTCAGAAAGCTTCTTTCTCTTTGTTATCGGAGGATATTTCCTTTGGCCCTATAGTCTTCAAAGGGATCCGAAATATCTGTTCTCAGATTCCACAGAAATAAGGCTAGCAAAGAGATCCACGAAATACAGATGTAACTCTGTGAGATGAATTAACAGAACACTAAGCAGTGTCTAAGCAAGCTTCTTTCCAGATTTCATCTGAGGATATTTCCTTTTTCACCACAGAACTCTAGGGGATTCCAAATATCACTTTGCCAATTCCACAAGAACTATCTTAGCGAAAGGCTTCTTGAGGGGAAAGCTGTAACTCTGTGAGATGATTTCACAGAACACAAAGAAGTTTCTCAGAAAGCTTCTTTCTCTTTGTAATCGCAGGATATTTCCTTTGGCCCTTTAGTCTTCAAAGGGATCCGAAATATCTGTTCTCAGATTACACAGAAAAAAGGTTAGCAAAGAGATCCACGAAATACAGATGTAATTCTGTGAGATGAATTAACAAAACATTAAGCAGTTTCTCAGAAAGTTTCTTTCCAGATTTCATCTGAGGATATTTCCTTTTTCACCAGAGCCCTCTAAGGGCTTCCAAATATCACTTTGCCAATTCCAGAAGAACTGTCTTAGCGAAAGGCTTCTTGAGGGGAAAGCAGTAACTCTGTGAGATGATTTCACAGAACACAAAGAAGTTTCTCAGAAAGCTTCTTTCTCTTTGTAATCGCAGAATATTTCCTTTGGCCCTATAGTCTTCAAAGGGATCCGAAATATCTGTTCTCAGATTCCACAGAAATAAGGCTAGCAAGGAGATCCACGAAATACAGATGTAACTCTGTCAGATGAATTACCAGAACACTAAGCAGTTTCTCAGAAAGCTTCTTTCCAGATTTCTTCTGAGGATATTTCCTTTTTCACCATAACCCTCTATGGGCTTCCGAATATCACTTTGATTATTCCACAAGAACTGTATTAGCGAAAGGCTTCTTGACGGGGAAGCTGTAACTCTGTGAGATGATTTCACAGAACACAAAGAAGTTTCTCAGAAAGCTTCTTTCTCTTTGTTATCGGAGGATATTTCCTTTGGCCCTATACTATTCAAAGGGATCCAAAATATCTCTCTCAGATTCCGCAGAAATAAGGCTAGCAAAGAGATCCACGAAATACAGATGTAACTCTGTGAGATGAATTAACAGAACACTAAGCAGTTTCTCAGAAAGCTTCTTTCAAGATTTCATCTGAGGATATCTCCTTTTTCACCATAGCCCTCTATGAGCTTCCAAATATCATTTTGCTAATTCCACAAGAACTGTCTTAGCCAAAGGCTTCTTGAGGGGAAAGCTGTAACTCTGGGAGATGATTTCACAGAACACAAAGAAGTTTCTCAGAAAGCTTCTTTCTCTTTGTTATCGGAGGATATTTCCTTTGGCCCTTTAGTCTTCCAAGGGATCCGAAATATCTGTTATCAGATTGCACAGAAATAAGGCTAGCAAAGAGATCCACGAAATACAGATGTAACTCTGTGAGATGAATTAACAGAACACTAAGCAGTTTCTCAGAAAGCTTCTTTCCAGATTTCATCTGAGGATATTTCCTTTTTCACCATAGCCCTCTATGATCTTCCAAATATCATTTTGCCACTTCCACAAGAACTGTCTTAGCGAAAGTCTTCTTGAGGGGAATGCTGTAACTCTGGGAGATGATTTCACAGAACACAAAGAAATTTCTCAGAAAGCTTCTTTCTCTTTGTTATAGGAAGATATTTCCTTTAGCCCTATAGTCTTACAAGGGATACGAAATATCTGTTCTCAGATTCCACAGAAATAAGGCTAGCAAAGAGATCCATGAAATACAGATGTAACTCGGTGAGATGAATTCACAGAACACTAAGCAGTTTCTCAGAAAGCTTCTTTCCAGATTTCATCTGAGGATATTTCCTTTTTCACCATAGCCCTCTATGCGCTTCCAGATATCACTTTGCCAATTCCACAAGAACTGTCTTAGCGAAAGGCTTCTTGAGGCGAAAGCTGTGACTCTGTGACATGATTTCAAAGAACACAAAGAAGTTTCTCAGAAAGCTTCTTTCTCTTTGTTATAGGAGGATATTTCCTTTGGCTCTAGAGTCTTTATAGGGACCCGAAATATCTGTTCTCAGATTCCACAGAAATAAGGCTGGCAAAGAGATCCACGAAATACAGATGTAACACTGCGAGATGAATTAACAGAACACTAAGGAGTTTCTCAGAAAGCTTCTTTCCAGATTTCATCTGAGGATATTTCCTTTTTCACAATAGCCCACTATGGGCTTCAAAATATCACTTTGCCAGTTCAACAAGAACTGTCTTAGCTTAAGGCTTCTTGAGGGGAAAGCTGTAACTCTGTGAGATGATTTCACAGAACACTAAGAAGTTTCCCAGAAAGCTTCTTTCTCTTTGTTATCGGAGGATATTTCCTTTGCCCTATAGTCTTCAATGGGATCCGAAATATCTGTTCTCAGATTACACATACATAAGGCTAGCAAAGAGATCCACGAAATACACATGTAACTCTGTGAGATGAATTAAAAAAACATTAAGCAGTTTCTCAGAAAGCTTCTTTCCAGATGTAATCTGAGGATATTTCCTTTTTCACCATAGCCCTCTATGGGCTTCCAAATATCACTTTGCCAATTCCACAAGAACTGTCTTAGCGAAAGACTTCTTGAGGGGAAAGCTGTAACTCTGTGAGATGATTTCACAGAACACAAAGAAGTTTCTCAGAAAGCTTCTTTCTCTTTGTTATCGGAGGATATTTCCTTTGGCCCTATAGTCTTCAAAGGGATCCGAAATATCTGTTCTCAGATTCCACAGAAATAAGGCTAGCAGAGAGATCCACGAAATACAGATGTAACTGTGTGAGATGAATTAACAGAACACTAAGCAGTGTCTAAGCAAGCTTCTTTCCAGATTTCATCTGAGGATATTTCCTTTTTCACCATAGAACTCTATGGGCTTCCAAATATCACTTTGCCAATTCCACAAGAACTGTCTTAGCTAAAGGCTTCTTGAGGGGAAAGCTGTAACTCTGTGAGATGATTTCACAGAACACAAAGAAGTTTCTCAGAAAGCTTCTTTCTCTTTGTAATCGCAGGATATTTCCTTTGCCCTATAGTTTTCAATGGGATCCGAAATATCTGTTCTCAGATTACACATACATAAGGCTAGCAAAGAGATCCACGAAATACAGATGTAACACTGTGAGATGAATTAACAGAATACTAAGCAGTTTCTCAGAAAGCTTCTTTCCAGATTTCACCTGAGGATATTCCCTGTTTCACCATAGCCCTCTATGGGCTTCCAAATATCACTTTGCCAATTCCACAAGAACTGTCTTAGCGAAAGGCTTCTTGAGGGGAAAGCTGTAACTCTGTGAGATGATTTCACAGAACACAAAGAAGTTTCTCAGAAAGCTTCTTTCTCTTTGTTATCGGAGGATATTTCCTTTGGCCCTATAGTCTTCAAAGGGATCCGAAATATCTGTTCTCAGATTCCACAGAAATAAGGCTAGCAAGCAGATGCACGAAATGCAGATGTAACTCTGTGAGATGAATTAACAGAACACTAAGCAGTTTCTCAGAAAGCTTCTTTCCAGATTTCATCTCAGGATATTTCCTTTTGCACCACAGCCCTCTATGGGCTTCCAAATATCACTTTGCCAATTCCACAAGAACTGTCTTAGTGAAAGGCTTCTTCAGGGGTAAGCTGTAACTCTGTGAGATGATTTCAAAGAACACAAAGAAGTTTATCAGAAAGCTTCTTTCTCTTTTTTACCGGATGATATTTCCTTTGGCCCTATAGTCTTCAAAGGGATCCGAAATATCTGTTCTCAGATTCCACAGAAATAAGGCTAGCAAAGATTTACACGAAATACAGATGTAACTCTGTGAGGCGAATTAACAGAACACTAAGCAGTTTCTCAGAGAGCTTCTTTCCAGATTTCATCTGAGGATATTTCCTTTTTCACCGTAGCCCTCTATTGGCTACCAAATATCACTTTGCCAATTCCACAATAACTGTCTTAGCGAATGGCTTCTAGAGGTGAAAGCTGTAACTCTGTGAGATGATTTCAAGGAACCCAAAGAAGTTTCTCAGAAAGCTTCTTTCTCTTTGTTATCGGAGTTTATTTCCTTTGGCCCTATTGTCTCCAAAGGGATCCGAAATATCTGTTCTCAGATTCCACAAAAATAAGGCTAGCAAAGGGATCCACGAAATACAGATGTAACTCTGTGAGACGAATTAACAAATCACTAAGCAGCTTCTCAGAAAGCTTCTTTCCAGATCTCATCTGAGGATATTTCCTTTTTCACCATATCCCTCTATGGGCTTCCAAATATCACTTTGCCAAGTCCAGAAGAACTGTCTTAGCGAAAGGCTTCTGGAGGGGAAAGCTGTAACTCTGTGAGATGATTTCACAGAACATAAAGAAGTTTCTCAGAAAGCTCCTTTCTCTTTGTTATCGGAGGATATTTCCTTTGGCCCTATAGTCTTCTAAGGGATCCGAAATATCTGTTCTCAGATTCCACAGAAAAAAGGCTAGCAAAGAGATCCATGAAATACAGATGTAACTCTGTGAGATGAATTACCAGAACTCTAAGTAGTTTTTCAGAAAGCTTCTTTCCAGATTTCATCTGAGGATATTTCCTTTTTCACCAGAGCCCTCTATGCGCTTCCAAATATCAGTTTGCCAATTCCACAAGAACTGTCTTAGGGAAAGGCTACTTGACGGGATAGCTGTAACTCTGTGAGATGATTTCACAGAAGACAAAGAAGTTTCTCAGAAAGCTTCTTTCTCTTTGTTATCGGAGTTTATTTCGATTGGCCCTATAGTCTTCAAAGGGATCCGAAATATCTGTTCTCAGATTCCAGAGAAATAAGGCTAGCAAAGAGATCCACGAAATACAGATGTAAGTCTGTGACATGAATTAACAGAACATTAAGCAGTTTCTCAGAAAGCTTCTTTCCAGATTTCATCTGAGGATAAATCCTTTTTCACCATAGCCCTCTAAGGGCTTCCAAATATCACTTTGCCAATTCCACACGAACTGTCTTAGTTAAAGGCTTCTTAAGGGGAAAGCTGGAACTCTGCGAGATGATTTCACAGAACACAAAGAAGTTTCTCAGAAAGCTTCTTTCTCTTTGTTATCGGAGGATATTTCCTTTGGCTCTATAGTCTTCAAAGGGATCCGAAATATCTGTTCTCAGACTCCACAGAAATAAGGCTAGCAAAGAGATCCACGAAATACAGATATAACTCTGTGAAACGAATTAACAGAACACTAAGGAGTTTCTCAGAAATTTCTTTCCATATTTCATCTGATAATATTTCCTTTTTCACCATAGTCCTCTATGCGCTTCCAAATATCACTTTGCCAATTCCACAATAACTGTCTTAGCGAATGGCTTCTAGAGGTGAAAGCTGTAACTCTGTGAGATGATTTCAAGGAACACAAAGAAGTTTCTCAGAAAGCTTCTTTCTCTTTCTTATCGGAGTTTATTTCCTTTGGCCCTATTGTCTTCAAATGGATCCGAAATATCTGTTCTCAGATTCCACAGAAATAAGGCTAGCAAAGAGATCCACGAAATACAGATGTAACTCTGTTAGACGAATTAACAAATCACTAAGCAGCTTCTCAGAAAGCTTCTTTCCAGATCTCATCTGAGGATATTTCCTTTTTCACCATATCCCTCTATGGGCTTCCAAATATCACTTTGCCAACTCCAGAAGAACTGTCTTAGCGAAAGGCTTCAGGAGGGGAAAGCTGTAACTCTGTGAGATGATTTCACAGAACACAAAGAAGTTTCTCAGAAAGCTTCTTTCTCTTTGTTATCGGAGGATATTTCCTTCGGCCCTAGAGTCTTCTAAGGGATCCGAATTATCAGTTCTCAGATTCCACAGAAATAAGGCTAGCAAAGAGATCCACGAAATACAGTTGTAACTCTTTGAGATGAATTAACAAATCACTAAGCAGTTTCTCAGAAAGCTTCTTTCCAGATTTCATCTGAGGATATTTCCTTTTTCACCATAGCCCTCTATTGGCTCCCAAATATCACTTTGCCAATTCCACAAGAACTGTCTTAGCGAAAGGCTTCTTTAGGGGAAAGCTGTAACTCTGTGAGATGATTTCACAGAACACAAAGAAGTTTCTCAGAAAGCTTCTTTCTCTTTCTTATCGGAGGATATTTCCTTTGCCCAATAGTCTTAAAAGGGATCCGAAATATCTGTTCTCAGATTACACAGAAATAAGGCTAACAAAGAAATACATGAAATACAGATGTAACTCTGTGAGATGAATTAACAAAACATTAAGCAGTTTCTCAGAAAGTTTCTTTCCAGATTTCATCTGAGGATATTTCCATTTTCGCCATAGCCCTCTATGGGCTTCCAAATATCACTTTGCCAATTCCACAAGAACTGTCTTAGAGAAAGGCTTCTTGAGGGGAAAGCTGTAACTCTGTGAGATGATTTCACAGAACACAAAGAAGTTACTCAGAAAGCTTCTTTCTCTTTGTTATCGGAGGATATTTCCTTTGGCCCTATAGCCTTCAAAGGGATCCGAAATATCTGTTCTCTGATTCCACAGAAAAAAGGCTAGCAAAGAGATCCACGAGATACCGATGTAACTCTCTGAGATGAATTAACAGAATACTAAGCAGTTTCGCAGAAAGCTTCTTTCCAGATTTCACCTGAGGATATTTCCTTTTTCACCGTAGCCCTCTATGGGCTTCCAAATATCACTTTGCCAATTCCACAAGAACTGCCTTAGCGAAAGGCTACTTGAGGGGAAAGCAGGAACTCTGTGAGATGATTTCACAGAACACAAAGAATTTTCTCAGAAAGCTTCTTTCTGTTTGTTATCGGAGGATATTTCCCTTGGCCCTATAGTCTTCTAAGGGATTCGAAATATCTGATCTCAGATTCCACAGAAATAAGGCTAGCAAAGAGATCCACGAAATACAGATGTAACTCTGTGAGATGAATTAACAAAACATTAAGCAGTTTCTCAGAAAGCTTCTTTCCAGATTTCATCTGAGGATAATTCCTTTTTCACCATAGCCCTCCAAGGGCTTCCAAATATCACTTTGCCAATTCCACAAGAACTGTCTTAGCGAAAGTCTTCTTAAGGGGAAAGCTGGAACTCTGCGAGATGATTTCACAGAACACAAAGAAGTTTCTCAGAAAGCTTCTTTCTCTTTGTTATCGGAGTTTATTTCGATTGGCCCTATAGTCTTCAAAGGGATCCGAAATATCTGTTCTCAGATTCCAGAGAAATACGGCTAGCAAAGAGATCCACGAAATACAGATGTAACTCTGTGAGATGAATTAACAGAACACTAAGCAGGTTCTCAGAAAGCTTTCCAGATTTCATCTGAGGATAATTCCTTTTTCACCATAGCCATCTAAGGGCTTCCAAATATCACTTTGCCAATTCCACAAGAACTGTAGTAGCGAAAGAATTCTTAAGGGGAAAGCTGGAACTCTGTGAGATGATTTCACAGAGCACAAAGAATTTTCTCAGAAAGCTTCTTTCTCTTTGTTATCGGAGGATATTTCCTTTGGCCCTATAGTCTTCTAAGGGATCCGAAATATCTGTTCTCAGATTCCACAGAAATAAGGCTAGCAAAGAGATCCACGAAATACAGATGTAACTCTGTGAGATGAATTAAGAGAACACTAAACAGTTTCTCAGAAAGCTTCTTTACAGATTTCTTCTGAGGATATTTCCTTTTTCACCATAGCCCTCTATAGGTTTCCAAATATCACTTTGCCTATTCCACAAGAACTGTCTTAGCGAAAGGCTTCTTGAGGGGAAAGCTGTAACTCTGTGAGATGATTTCACAGAACACAAAGAAGTTTCTCAGAAAGCTTCTTTCTCTTTCTTATCGGAGGACATTATCTTTGGCCCTATAGTCTTCAGAGGGATCCGAAATATCTGTCTACAGATTCCACAGAAATAAGGCTAGCAAAGATTTCCATGAAATACAGATGTAACTCTGTGAGATGAATTAACAGAACACTAAGCAGTTTCTCAGAAAGCTTCTTTCCAGATTTCATGTGAGGATATTTTTTTTTTCACCATAGCCTTCTTTCGGCTTCGAAATATCACTTTGCCAATTCCAGAAGAACTATCTTAGCGAAAGGCTTCTTGAGGGGAAAGGTGAAACTCTGTGAGATGATTTCACAGAACACAAAGAAGTTTCTCAGAAAGCTTCTTTCTTTTTGTTATCGGAGGATATTTCCTTTGGCCCTATAGTCTTCTAAGGGATCCGAAATATCTGTTCTCAGATTCCACAGAAATAAGGCTAGCAAAGAGATCCATGAAATACAGATGTAACTCTTTGAGATGAATTAACAGAACACTAAGCAGTTTCTCAGAAAGCTTCTTTCCAGATTTCATCTGAGGATATTTCCTTTTTCACCATAGCCCTCTATGGGCTTCCAAATATCACTTTGCCAATTCCACAAGAACTGACTTATTGAAAGGCTTCTTCAAGGGAAAGCTGTAACTCTGTGAGATGATTTCACAGAACATAAAGAAGTTTCTCAGAAAGCTTCTTTCTCTTTTTTATCGGAGGGTATTTCCTTTGGCCCTATAGTCTTCTATGGGATCCGAAATATCTGTTCTCAGATTCCACAGAAATAAGCCTAGCAAAGAGATCCACGAAATACAGATGTAACTCTGTGAGTTGAATTAACAGAACACTAAGCAGTTTCTCAGAAAGCTTCTTTCCAGATTTCTTCTGAGGATATTTCCTTTATCACCATAGCCCTCTATGGGCTTCCAAATATCACTTTGCCAATTCCACAAGAACTGTTTTAGCGAAAGGCTTCTAGAGGTGAAAGCTGTAACTCTGTGAGATGATTTCAAAGAACACAAAGAAGTTTCTCAGAAAGCTTCTTTCTCTTTGTTATCGGAGGATATTTCCTTTGGCCCTATAGTCTTCTAAGGGATCCGAAATATCTGTTCTCAGATTCCACAGAAATAAGGCAAGCAAAGAGATCCACGAAATAGAGATGTAACTCTGTGAGATGAATTAACAGAACACTAAGCAGTTTCTCAGAAAGCTTCTTTCTAGATTTCATCTGAGGATATTTCCTTTTTCACCATAGCCCTCTATGCGCTTCCAAATATCACTTTGCCAATTCCACAAGAACTGTCTTAGCGAAAGGCTTTTGAGGGGAAAGCTGTAACTCTGTGAGATGATTTCACAGAACACAAAGAATTTTCTCAGAAAGCTTCTTTCTCTTTGTTATCGGAGGATATTTCCTTTGGCCCTATAGTCTTCTAAGGGATCCGAAATATCTGTTCTCAGATTCCACAGAAAAAAGGCTAGCAAAGAGATCCATGAAATACAGATGTAACTCTGTGAGATGAATTAAGAGAACTCTAAGTAGTTTCTCAGAAAGCTCCTTTCCAGATTTCATCTGAGGATATTTCCTTTTTCACCATAGCCTTCTATGCGCTTCCAAATATCACTTTGCCAATTCCACAAGAACTGACTTATATAAAGGCTTCTAGAAGGGAAAGATGTAAGTCTGTGAGATGATTTCACAGAACACAAAGAAGTTTCTCAGAAAGCTTCTTTCTCTTTGTTATCGGAAGATATTTCCTTTGGCCCTATAGTCTTCTAAGGGATCTGATATATCTGTTCTGAGATTCCACAGAAATAAGGCTGGCAAAGAGATCCACGAAATACAGATGTAACTGTGTGAGATGAATTACCAGAACACTAAGCAGTTTCTCAGAAAGCTTCTTTCCAGATTTCATCTGAGGATATTTCCTTTTTCACCATAGCCCTCTATGGGCTTCCAAATATCACTTTGCCAATTCCACAAGAACAGCCTTAGCGAAAGGCATCTTGAAGGAAAAGCTGTAACTCTGTGAGATTATTTCACAGAACACAAAAAAGTTTCTCAGAAAGCTTCTTTCTCTTTGTTATCGGAGGATATTTCCTTTGGCCCATTAGTCTTCAAAGGGATCCGAAATATCTGTTCTGATTCCACAGAAATAAGGCTAGCAAAGAGATTCACGAAATAAAGATGTAACTCTGTGAGATGAATTAACAGAACACTAAGCAGTTTCTCAGAAAGCTTCTTTCCAGATTTCATCTGAGGATATTTCATTTTTCACCTTAGTCCTCCATGGGCTTCCAAATATCACTTTGCGAATTCCACAAGAACTGTCTTAGAGAAAAGCTTCTTGAGGGGAAAGCTGTAACTCTGTGAGATGATTTCAAAGAACACAAAGAAGTTTCTCAGAAAGCTTCTTTCTATTTGTTATCGGAGGATATTTCCTTTGGCCCTATAGTCTTCAAAGGGATCGAAACATCTGTCCTCAGATTCCACAGAAATAAGGCTAGCAAAGATTTCCACGAAATACAGATGTAACCCTGTGAGATGAATTAAAGAACACTAAGCAGTTTCTCAGAAAGCTCCTTTCCAGATTTCATCTGAGGATATTTCCACTTTCACCATAGCCCTCTATGGGCTTCCAAATATCACTTTGCCAATTCCACAAGAACTGTCTTAGCGAAAGGCTTCTTGAAGGAAAAGCTGTAATCTGTGAGATGATTTCACAGAACACAAAGAAGTTTCTCAGAAAGCTTCTTTCTCTTTGTTATCGGAGTTTATTTCCTTTGGCCCTATAGTCTTCAAAGGGATCCGAAATATCTGTTCTCAGATTCCACAGAAATTAGGCTAGCAAAGAGATCCACGAAATACAGATGTAACTCTGTGAGATGAATTAACAGAACATTAAGCAGTTTCTCAGAAAGCTTCTTTCCAGATTTCATCTGAGGATAATTCCTTTTTCATCACAGCCCTCTAAGGGATTCCAAATATCACTTTGCCAATTCCACAAGAACCGTCTTAGCGAAAGGCTTCTTAAGGGGAAAGCTGGAACTCTGTGAGATGATTTCACAGAACACAAAGAAGTTTCTCAGAAAGATTCTTTCTCTTTGTTATCGGAGGATATTTCCTTTGTCCAATTGTCTTAAAAGGGATCCGAAATATCTGTTCTCAGATTACACAGAAACAAGGCTAGCAAAGAGATCCATGAAATACAGATGTAACACTGTGAGATGAATTAACAAAACATTAAGCAGTTTCTCAGAAAGTTTCTTTCCAGATTTCATCTGAGGTTATTTCCATTTTCGCCATAGCCCTCTATGGGCTTCCAAATATCACTTCTCCAATTCCACAAGAACTGTCTTAGCGAAAGGCTTCTTGAGGGGAAAGCTGTAACTCTGTGAGATGATTTCACCGAACACAAAGTAGTTTCTCAGAAAGCTTCTTTCTCTTTGTTACCGGAGGATATTTCCTTTGGCCCTATAGTCTTCAAAGGGATCCGAAATATCTGTTCTCAGATTCCACAGAAATAAGGCTAGCAAAGAGATCCACGAAATACAGATGTAATTCTGTGAGATGAATTAACAGAACACTAAGCAGTTTCTCAGAAAGCTTCTTTCCAGATTTCATCTGAGGATATTCCATTTTTCAACTTAGCCCTCCATGGGCTTCCAAATATCACTTTGCGATTTCCACAAGAACTGTCTTAGAGAAAAGCTTCTTGAGGGGAAAGCTGTAACTCTGTGAGTTGATTTCACAGAATACAAAGAAGTTTCTCAGAAAGCTTCTTTCTCTTTGTTATCGGAGGATATTTCCTTTGTCCAATTGTCTTAAAAGGGATCCGAAATATCTGTTCTCAGATTACACAGAAACAAGGCTAGCAAAGAGATCCATGAAATACAGATGTAACACTGTGAGATGAATTAACAAAACATTAAGCAGTTTCTCAGAAAGTTTCTTTCCAGATTTCATCTGAGGTTATTTCCATTTTCGCCATAGCCCTCTATGGGCTTCCAAATATCACTTCGCCAATTCCACAAGAACTGTCTTAGCGAAAGGCTTCTTGAGGGGAAAGCTGTAACTCTGTGAGATGATTTCACCGAACACAAAGTAGTTTCTCAGAAAGCTTCTTTCTCTTTGTTACCGGAGGATATTTCCTTTGGCCCTATAGTCTTCAAAGGGATCCGAAATATCTGTTCTCAGATTCCACAGAAATAAGGCTAGCAAAGAGATCCACGAAATACAGATGTAATTCTGTGAGATGAATTAACAGAACACTAAGCAGTTTCTCAGAAAGCTTCTTTCCAGATTTCATCTGAGGATATTCCATTTTTCAACTTAGCCCTCCATGGGCTTCCAAATATCACTTTGCGATTTCCACAAGAATTGTCTTAGAGAAAAGCTTCTTGAGGGGAAAGCTGTAACTCTGTGAGTTGATTTCACAGAATACAAAGAAGTTTCTCAGAAAGCTTCTTTCTCTTTGTTATCGGAGGATATTTCCTTTGGCCCTAGAGTCTTCTAAGGGATCCGAAATATCTGTTCTCAGATTCCACAGAAATAAGGCTAGCAAAGAGATCCACGAAATACAGATGTAAATCTGTGAGATGAATTAAGAGAACATTAAGTAGTTTCTCAGAAAGCTACTTTCCAGATTTCATCTTAGGATAATTCCTTTTTCACCATAGCCCTCTAAGGGCTTCCAAATATCACTTTGACAATTCCACAAAAACTGTCTTAGCGAAAGGTTTCTTAAGGGGAAAGCTGGAACTCTGCGAGATGATTTCACAGAACACAAAGAAGTTTCTCAGAAAGCTTCTTTCTCTTTGTTATCGGAGGATATTTCCTTTGGCCCTATAGTCTTCTAAGGGACCGAAATATCTGTTCTCAGACTCCAAAGAAATAAGGCTAGCAAAGAGATCCACGAAATACAGATATAACTCTGTGAGATGAATTAACAGAACACTAAGGAGTTTCTCAGAAACTTCTTTCCATATTTCATCAGATGATATTTCCTTTTTCACCATAGCCCTCTATGCGTTTCCAAATATCCCTTGCCAATTCCACAAGAGCTGACTTATAGAAAGGCTTCTTGAAGGGAAAGCTGTAACTCTGTCAGATGATTTCACAGAACACTAAGAAGTTTCTCAGAAAACTTCTCTCTCTTTGTTATCGGAGGATATTTCCTTTGGCCCTATTGTCTTCAAAGGGATCCGAAATATCTGTTCTCAGATTCCACAGAAATAAGGCTAGCAAAGAGATCCACGAAATACAGATGTAACTCTGTGAGATGAATTAACAGAACACTAAGCAGTTTCTCAGAAAGCTGCTTTCCAGATTTTTTCTGGGTATATTTCCTTTTTCACCATAGCCCTCTAAGGGCTTCCAAATATCACTTTTCCAATTCCACAAGAACTGTCTAAGCGAAAGGCTTCTTGAGGGGAAAGCCGTATCTCTGTGAGATGATTTCACAGAAGACAAAGAAGTTTCTCAGAAAGCTTCTTTCTCTTTCGTATCGGAGGATATTTCCTTTGGCCCTATAGAATTCAAAGGGATCCGAAATATCTGTTCTCAGATTCCACAGAAATAAGGCTAGCAATGATTTCCATGAAATACAGATGTAACTCTGTGAGATGAATTAACAGAACACTAAGCAGTTTCTCAGAAAGCTTCTTTCCAGATTTCATCTGAGGATATTTCCTTTTTCACCATAGCCCTCTATGGGCTTCCAAATATCACTTTGCCAATTCCACAAGAACTGTCTTAGCGAAAGGCTTCTTGAGGGGAAAGCTGTAACTCTGTGAGATGATTTCACAGAACACAAAGAAGTTTCTCAGAAAGCTACTTTCTCTTTGTTATCGGAGGATATTTCCTTTGCCCAACAGTCTTCAAAGGGATCTGAAATATCTGTTATCAGATTCCACAGAAATAAGGCTAGCAAAGAGATCTACGAAATATAGATGTAACTCTGTGAGATGAATTAACAGAACTTTAAGCAGTTTCTCAGAAAGCTTCTTTCCAGATTTCATCTGAGGATAATTCCTTTTTCACCATAGCCCTCTAAGGGCTTCCAAATATCACTTTGCCAATTCCACAAGAACCGTCTTAGCGAAAGGCTTCTGAAGGGGAAAGCTGTAACTCTGTGAGATGATTTCACAGAACACAAAGGAGTTTCTCAGAAAGCTTCTTTCTCTTTGTTATCGGAGGATATTTCCTTTGGCCCTATAGTCTTCAAAGGGATCCGAAATATCTCTTCTCAGATTCCACAGAAATAAGGCTAGCAAAGAGATCCACGAAATACAGATGTAACTCTGTGAGATGAATTAACAGAACACTAAGCAGTTTCTCAGAAAGCTTCTTACCAGATTTCATCTGAGGATAATTCCTTTTTCACCCTAGCCCTCTAAGGGCTTCCAAATATCACTTTGCCAATTCCACAAGAACTGTCTTAGCGAAAGTCTTCTTAAGGGGAAAGCTGGAACTCTGCGAGATGATTTCACAGAACACAAATAAGTTTCTCAGAAAGCTTCTTTCTCTTTTTTATCGGAGGATATTTCCTTTGGCCCTATAGTCTTCTAAGGGATCCGAAATATCTGTTCTCAGATTCCACAGAAATAAGGCTACAATAGAGATCCATGAAATACAGATGTAACTCTGTGAGATGAATTAACAAAACATTAAGCAGTTTCTCAGAAAGTTTCTTTCCAGATTTCATCTGAGGATATTTCCATTTTCGCCATAGCCCTCTATGGGCTTCCAAATATCACTTTGCCAATTCCACACGATCTGTCTTAGCAAAAGGCTTCTTGAGGGGAAAGCTGTAACTCTGTGAGCTTATTTCACAGAACACTAAGAAGTTTCTCAGAAAGCTTCTTTCTCTTTGTTATCGGAGGATATTTCCTTTGGCCGTATAGTCTTCAAATGAATCCGAAATATCTGTTTTCAGATTCCACAAAAATAAGTCTAGCAAAGAGATCCACCAAATGCAGATGTAACTCCTTGAGAAGAATTAGCAAAACACAAAGCAGTTGCTTAGAAAGCTTCTTTCCAGATTTCATCTGAGGATAATTCCTTTTTCACCATAGCACTCTATGTGCTTCCAAATATCACTTTGCCTATTCCACAAGAACTGTCTTAGCGAAAGGCTTCTTGAGGGGAAAGCTGTAACTCTGTGAGATGATTTCACAGAACACAAAGAAGTTTCTCAGTAGGCTTCTTTCTATTTGTTATCGGAGGATATTTCCTTTGGCCCTATAGTCTTCAAAGGGATCCGAAATATCTCTTCTCAGATTCCACAGAAATAAGGCTAGCAAAGAGATCGACGAAATACAGATGTAACTCTGTGAGGTGAATTAACAGAACACTAAGCAGTTTCTCAGAAAGCTTCTTTCCAGATTTCATCTGAGGATATTTCCTTTTTCACCATAGCCCTCTATGGGCTTCCAAATATCACTTTGCCAATTCCACAAGAACTGTCTTAGCGAAAGGCTTCTTGAGGGGAAAGCTGTAACTCTGTGAGATGATTTCACAGAACACAAAGAAGTTTCTCAGAAAGCTTCTTTCTCTTTGTTATCGGAGGATATTTCCTTTGCCCTACAGTCTTCAAAGGGATCCGAAATATCTGTTCTCAGATTCCACAGAAATAAGGCTAGTAAAGAGTTCCACGAAATACAGATGTAACCCTGTGAGATGAATTAACAGAACGCTAAGCATTTTCTCAGAAAGCTCCTTTCCAGATTTCATCTGAGGATATTTCCCCTTTCAACATAGCCCTCTATGGGCTTCCAAATATCACTTTGCCAATTCCAAAAGAACTGTCTTAGCGAAAGGCTTCTTGAGGCGAAAGCTGTAACTCTGTGAGATGATTTCACAGAACACAAAGAAGTTTCTCAGAAAGCTTCTTTCTCTTTGATATCGGAGGATATTTCCTTTGGCCGTATAGTCTTCAAATGGATCCGAAATATCTGTTCTCAGCTTCCACAAAAATAAGTCTAGCAAAGAGATCCACCAAATACAGATGTAACTCCTTGAGAAGAATAAACAAAACACAAAGCAGTTGCTTAGAAAGCTGCTTTCCAGATTTCATCTGAGGATAATTCCTTTTTCACCATAGCACTCTATGGGCTTCCAAATATCACTTTGCCAATTCCACAAGAACAGGCTTAGCGAACGGCTTCTTGAGGGTAAAGCTGTAACTCTGTGAGATGAATTAAGAGAACATGAAGCAGTTTCTCAGAAAGCTTCTTTCCAGATATCATCTGAGGATGTTTCCTTTTCACATAAGCCCTTTATGGGCATTGAAATATCACTTTGCCTATTCCACAAAAACAGGCTTAGCGAAAGGTTTCTTGAGGCGGAAGCTGTACCTCTGTGAGATGATTTCACAGAACACGAAGAAGTTTCTCAGAAAGCTTCTTTCTCTTTTTTATCGGTGGATATTTCCTTTGGCCCTAGAGTCTTCAAAGTTATCCGAAATATCAGCTCTCAGATTCCACAGAAATAAGGCAAGCAAAAAGATCGATGAAATACACATGTAACTCTGTGAGTGGAAGTCACACATCACAAAGCAGTTTCTCAGAAAGCTTCTTTCCAGTTTTTCTCGGAGGATATTTTCTTTTTCACCATAGCCCTCTGTGGTCTTCCAAATATCACTTTGCCAATTCCACAAGAACAGGCTTAGCGAACGGCTTCTTCAGGGGAAAGCTGTAAGTCTGTGGGATGAAATAACAGCCCACTAAGCAGTTTCTCAGAAATCTTCTTCCAGATTTCATCTGAGGATATTGCCTTTTTCACCATAGCGCTCCATGGGCTTCCAGGTATCACTTCGCCAGTTCCACAACAACAGGCTTAGCGAACGGCAACTTGAGGAGAAATCTGTAATTCTGTGAAATGAATTAACAGAACACTAAGCAGTTTCTCAGAAACTTCTTTCGAGATTTTATCTGAGGATATTTCTTTTTTCACCGTAGCCCTCTATAGGCATCGAAATATCACTTTGCCAATTCCAGAAGAAAAGGCTTAGCGAAAGGCTTTTGAGGGGAAAGCTGTATCTCTGTGAGATGAGTTAATGGACCACGAAGCAGTTTCTCAGAAAACTTATTTCTATTTGTAATCTGAGGACATTTCCTTTGGCCGTAGAGTCTTCCAAGGGATCCGAAATATGAGTTCTCGGATTCCACAGAAATAAGGCTAGCAAACAGATCCATGAAACACAGATGTAACTCTGAGTGGAAGTCACACATTACAAAGCAGATTCTCAGAAAGCTTCTTTCCAGTTTTTCTCGGAGGATATTTTCTTTTTCACCATAGCCCTCTATGGGCTTCCAAATATCACTTTGTCAATTCCACAAGAACAGGCTTTGCGAACGGCTTCTTGAGAGTAAAGCTGTAACTCTGTGAGATGAATTAACAGAACACTAAGCAGTTTCTCTGAAAGCTTTTTTCCAGATTTCATCTGAGGACATTTCCTTTTTCACATAAGAACTCAAAGGACATCGAAATATCACTTTGCCATTTCCACAAGAGCAGCCTTACCGAAAGGGTTCCTGAGGGGAAAGCTGTAACTCTGTGAGATGATTTCACAGACCATGAGAAGTTTCTCAGAAAGCTGCTTTCTCTTTGTTATCGGCGAATATTTCCTTTGGCCGTATAGTCTTCAAAGGGATCCGAAATATGAGTTCTCAGATTCCACAGAAAGAAGGCTAGCAAACAGATCATCGAAATACAGATGTACTTCTGTGAATGGAAGTCACACATGACAAAGCAGTTTCTCAGAAAGCTTCTTTCCAGTTTTTCTCGGAGCATATTTTCTTTTTCACCATAGCCCTCTATGGGCTTCCAAATATCACTTTGCCAATTCCACAAGAACAGGCCTAGCGAACGGCTTCATGAGGGGAAAGCTGTAACCCTATGAGATGAATTAACAGAACACTAAGCAGTTTCTCAGACACATTCTTTCCAGATTTCTTCTGAGGATATTTCCTTTATCACAGTTGCCCTCTATGGGCATCGAAATATCACTTTGCCAATGCCAGAAGAACAGGCGTAGCAAATGGCTTTTGAGGGGAAAGCTCTAACTCTGTGAGATAAATTAGCAGAACATGAAGAAGTTTCTCAGAAAGCTTCTTTCTTTTTGTTATCGGAGTATATTTCCTTTGGCCCTAGTGTCTTCAATGGAATCCGAAATATCAGTTCTCAGATTCCACAGAAATAAGGCTAGCAAACAGAACCACGAAATACATATGTAACTCTGTGAGTGGAAGTCACTAATCACCAAGCTGTTTCTAAGGAAGCTTCTTTCCAGTTTTTCCCAGAGGATATTTTCCTTTTCACCATAGCCCTCTATGGGCTTCCAAATATCACTTTGCCAATTCCACAAGAACAGGCTTAGCGAACGGCTTCATGAAGGGAAAGCTGTAACTACGTTAGATGAATTAACAGAACACTAAGCAGTTTCTCAAAAAGCTTCTTTCCAGATTTTATCTGAGGATAATTCCTTTTTCACCATAGCCCTCCATGGGCTTCCAAATATCACTTTGCCAATTCCACAGGAACAGGCTTAGCGAATGGCTTCTTGAGGGGAAAGCTGTAACTCTGTGAGATGAATTAACAGAACACGAAGCAGTTTCTCAGAAATCTTCTTTCCAGATTTCATCTGAGGATATTTCCTTTTTCACAGTAGCCCTCTATGGGCATCGAAATATCACTTTGCCAATTCCACAAGAACAGGCTTAGCGAAAGGCTTCTTGAGGGGAAAGCTGTAACTCTGTGAGATGATTTCACAGAACACAAAGAAGTTTCTCAGAAAGCGTCTTTCTCTTTGTTTTCGACGGGTATTTCCTTTGGCCCTATAGTCTTCACAGGGATCCGAAATATCAGTTCTCAGATTCCACAGAAATAAGGCTAGCAAACAGATCCACGAAATACAGATGTATCTCTGTTAGTGGAAGTCACACATCACAAAGTAGTTTCTCAGAAAGCTTCTTTGCAGTTTTTCTCGGAGGATATTTTCTTTTTCACCATAGCCCTCTATAGGCTTTCAAATATCACTTTGCCAATTCCACAAGAACAGCCTTAGTGATCGGCTTCATGAGGGGAAAGCTGTAACCCTGTGAGATGAATTAACAGAACACTAAGCAGTTTCTCAGAAAGCTTCTTTCCAGATTTCTTCTGAGGATACTTCCTTTTTCACCGTAGCCCTCTATGGGCATCGAAATATCACTTTGCTATTTCCACAAGAACAGGTTGAGCGAAAGGCTTCTTGAGGGGAAAGCAGTAACCTTGTGAGATGAATTAACAGAACACGAAGCAGATTCTCAGAAAGCTTCTTTCTCTTTGTTATCGGAGGATATTTCCTTTGGCCCTATAGTCTTCAAAGGGATCCGAAAAATCAGTTCTCAGATTCCACAGAAATAAGGCTAGGAAACAGATCCATGAAACACAGATGTAACTCTGTGAGTGGAAACCAAACATCACAAAGCAGTTTCTCAGAAACCTTCTTTCCAGTTTTTCTCAGAGGATATTTTCTTTTTCACCATAGCCCTCTATGGGATTCAAAATATCCCTTTCCCAATTCCACAAGAACAGGCTTTGCGAACGGCTTCTTGAGGGTAAAGCTGTAACTCGGTGAGATGAATTAACAGAACACTTAGCAGTTTCTCTGAAAGCTTTTTTCCAGATTTCATCTGAGGACATTTCGTTTTTCACATAAGAACTCAAAGGGCATCAAAATATCACTTTGCTAATTCCACAAGACCAGGCTTATCGAAAGGGTTCCTGAGTAGAAAGCTGTAACTCTCTGAGATGATTTCACAGACCACGAAGAAATTTCTCAGAAAGCTGCTTTCTCTTTGTTAATGGCGGATATTTCATTTGGCCCTATAGTCTTCAAAGGGATCCAAAATATGAGTTCTCAGATTCCACAGAAATAAGGCTAGCAAACAGATCATCGAAATACAGATGTACTTCTGTGAGTGGAAGTGACACATGACAAAGCAGTTTCTCAGAAAGCTTCTTTCCAGTTTTTCTCGGAGCATATTTTCTTCTTCACCATAGCCCTCTATGGGCTTCCAAATATCACTTTGCCAATTCCACAAGAACAGTCTTAGTGATCGGCTTCATGAGGGGAAAGCTGTAACCCTGTGAGATGAATTAACAGAACACTAAACAGTTTCTCAGAAAGCTTCTTTCCAGATTTCTTCTGAGGATACTTCCTTTTTCAACGTAGCCCTCTATAGGCATCGAAATATCACTTTGCTATTTCCACAAGAACAGGTTGAGCGAAAGGCTTCCTGAGGGGAAAGCTGTAACATTGTGAGATGAATTAACAGAACACGAAGCAGATTCTCAGAAAGCTTCTTCCTCTTTCTTATCGGAGGATATTTCCTTTGGCCGTATAGTCTTCAAAGGGATCCGAAATATCTGTTCTCAGATTACACAGAAATAAGGCTAGCAAAGAGATCCACGAAATACAGATGTAACTCTGGGCGGTGAATTAACAAAACACTAAGCAGTTTCTCAGAGAGCTTCTTTCCACATTTCATCTAAGGATATTTCCTATTTCACTGTAGCCCTCTTCGGGCTTCCAAATATCACTTTGCCAATTCCACAGATCTGTCTTAGCGAAAGGCTTCTTGAGGGGAAAGCTGTAACTCTGTCAGATGATTTCAAAGAACACAAAGACGTTTCTCAGAAAGATTCTTTCTCTTTTTTATCGGAGGAGATTTCCTTTGGCTCTATAGTCTTTAAAGGGATCCGAAGTATCTGTTCTCAGGTACAACACAAATAAGGCTAGCAAAGAGATCCACGAAATACAGATGTAACTCTGTGAGGTGAATTAACAGAACACTAAGCAGTTTCTCAGAATGCTTCTTTCCAGATTTCATCTGAGGATATTTCCTTTTTCACAATAGCCCTCTATGGGCTTCCAAATATCACTGTGTCAACTCCACAAGAACTGTCTTAGAGAAAGGCTTCTTGAGGGGACAGCTGTAACTCTGTGAGATGATTTCACAAAACACAAAGAAGTTTCTCAGAAAGCTTCTTTCTCTTTGTTATCGGAGGATATTTCCTTTGGCCCTGTAGTCTTCAAAGGGATCCGAAATATCTCTTCTCAGTTCCACAGAAATAAGGCTAGCAAAAAGATCCACGAAATACAGATGTAACTCCGTGAGTGGAAGTCACATATCACAGAGCAGTTTCTCATAAAGCTTCTTTCCAGATTTCATCGGAGGATATTTCCTTTTTCACCATAGCCCTCTAAGGGCTTCCAAATATCACTTTGCCAATTCCACAAGAACTGTCTTAGCGAAAGACTTCTTGAGGGGAAAGCTGTATCTCTCTTAGATGATTTCAGAGAACACAAAGAACTATCTCAGAAAGCTTCTTTCTCTTTGGTGTCGGAGCATATTTCCTTTGGCCCTATAGTCTTCAAAGGGATCCGAAATATCTGTTCTCAGAATCCACAGAAATAAGGTTAGCAAAGAGATCCACGAAATACAGATGTAACTCTGTGAGTGAAAGTCACACATCACATAGCAGTTTCTCAGAAAGCTTCTTTCCAGATTTCCTTGGAGGATATTTCCTTTTTCACCATAGTCCTCTATGGGCTTCCAAATATCATTTTGCCTATTCCACAAGAATTGTCTTACGAAAGGCTTCTTGAGGGGAATGCTGTAACTCTGTGCGCTGATTTCACACAACACAAAGTAGTTTCTCAGAAAGCCTCTTTCTCTTTGTTATCGGAGGATATTTCCTTTGCCCAACAGTCTTCAAAGGGATCCGAAATATCTGTTCTCAGATTCCACAGAAATAAGGCTAGCAAAGATACACGAAATACAGATGACACTCTGTGAGGGGAAGTCACACATCACAGAGCAGATTCTCATAAATCTTCTTTCCGTTTTTCATCTGAGGATATTTCCTTTTACACCATAGCCCTCTAAGGGCTTCCAAATATCACTTTGCCAATTCCAAAATAACTGTCTTAGCGAAAGGCTTCTTGAGGGGAAAGCTGTAAGTCTGTGAGATGAATTCACAGAACACAAAGAAGTTTCACAGAAAACTTCTTTCTCTTTGTTATCGGAGGATATTTCCTTTGGCCCTAGAGTCTTCAAAGGGATCCGAAATATCTGTTCTCACATTCCACAGAAATAAGGCTAGCAAAGAGATCCACGAAATACAGATGTAACTCTGTGAGATGAATTAACAGAACACTAAGCAGTTTCTCAGAAAGCTTCTTTCCAGATTTCATCTGAGGATATTTCCTTTTTCACCATAGCCCGCTTTGGGGTTCCAAATATCACTTTGCCAATTGCACAAGAACTGTCTTAGCGAAAGGCTTCTTGAGGGGAAAGCTGTAACTCTGTGAGATGATTTCACAGAACACAAAGAAGTTTCTCAGAAAGCTTCTTTCTCTTTGTTATCGGAGACATTTCCTTTGGCCCTATTGTCTTCAAGGGGATCCGAAATATCTGTTCTCAGATTCCACAGAAATAAGGCAAGCAAAGAGATCCATGACATACACGTGTAACTCTGTGAGATGAATTAATAGAACACTAAGGAGTTTCTCAGAAAGCTTCTTTCCAGATTTCATCTGAGGATATTTCCTTTTTAACCGTTGCCCTCTTTGGGCTTCCAAATATCACTTTTCCAATTCCACAAGAACTGTCTTAGAGAAAGTCTTCTTGAGGGGAAAGCTGTAACTCTGTGAGATGATTTCACAGAACACAAAGAAGTTTCTCAGAAAGCTTCTTTCTCTTTGTTATCGGAGGATATTTCCTTTGACCCTATAGTCTTCCAAGGGATCCGAAATATCTGTTCTCAGATTCCACAGAAATAAGGCTAGCAAAGAGATCCACGAAATACAGATGTAACTCTGTGAGATGAATTAACAGAACACTAAGCAGTTTCTCAGAAAGCTTCTTTCCAGATTTCATCTGAGTATATTTCGTTTTTCACCATAGCCCTCTATGGGTTTCCAACTATCACTTTGCCAATTCCACAAGAATTGTCTTAGTGATAGGCTTCTTGTGGTGAAAGCTGTAACTCTGTGAGATGAATTCACAGAACACAAAGAAGTTTCTCAGAAAGCTTCTTTCTGTTTGTTATCGGAGGATATTTCCTATGGCTCTATAGTCTTCAAAGGGATCCGAAATATCTGTTCTCAGATTCCACAAAAATAATGCTAGCAAAGACATCCACGAAATGCACACGTAACTCTGTGAGATGAATTAACAGAACACTAAGCAGTTTCTCAGAAAGCTTCTTTCCAGATTTCATCTGAGGATATTATCTATTTCACCATAGCCCTCTATGTGCTTCCAAATGTCACATTGCCAATTCCACCAGAACTGTCTTAGCGAAAGGCTTCTTGAGGGGAAAGCTGTAACTCTGTGAGATGATTTCACAGAACACAAAGAAGTTTCTCAGAAAGCCTCTTTCTCTTTGTTATCGGAGGATATTTCCTTTGGCCCTATAGTCTTCATAGGGATCCGAATTATCTGTTCTCAGATTCCACAGAAATAAGGGTAGCAAAGAGATCCACGAAATACAGATGTAACTCTGTGAGATGAATTAACCGAACACTAAGCAGTTTCTCAGAAAGCTTCTTTCCAGATTTCATCTGAGGATATTTCCTTTTTCACCATATTCCTCTATGGGCTTTCAAATATCACTTTGCCAATTCCACAAGAACTGTCTTAGCGAAAGGCTTCTTGAGGGGAAAGCTGTAATCTGTGAGATGATTTCACAGAACACAAAGAAGTTTCTCAGAAACCTTCTTTCTCTTTGTTATCGGAGGATATTTCCTTTGGGCCTATTGTCTTCAAGGGGATCGGAAATATCTGTACTCAGATTCCACAGAAATAAGGCATGCAAAGAGATTCACGACACACACATGTAACTCTGTGAGATGAATTAATAGAACACTAAGGAGTTTCATAGAAAGCTTCTTTCCAGATTTCATCTGAGGATTTTTCCTTTTTAACCGTTGCCCACTTTGGGCTTCCAAATATCACTTTTCCAATTCCACAAGAACTGTCTTAGCGAAAGGCTTCTGGAGGGGAAAGTTGTAACTCTGTGATATGATTTCACAGAACACAAAGAAGTTTCTCAGAAAGCTTCTTTCTCTTTCTTATCGGAGGATATTTCCTTTGGCCCTATAGTCTTCAAAGGGATCCGAAATATCTGTTCTCAGAATCCACAGAAATAAGGTTAGCAAAGAGATCCACGAAATACAGATGTAAATCTGTGAGTGGAAGTCACACATCACATAGCAGTTTCTCAGAAAGCTTCTTTCCAGATTTCATTGGAGGATATTTCCTTTTTCACCATAGCCCTCTATGGGCTTCCAAATACCACTTTGCCAATTCCACAAGTATTGTCTTACGAAAGGTTTCTTGAGGGGAATGCTGTAACTCTGTGCGATGATTTCACACAACACAAAGTAGTTTCTCAAAAAGCCTCTTTCTCTTTGTTATCGGATGATATTTCCTATGGCCCTGAAGTCTTCAAAGGGATTCGAAATATCTGTTCTCAGATTCCACAGAATTAAGGCTAGCAAAGATCCACGACATACAGATGTAACTCTGTGAGGGGAAGTCACACATCACAGAGCAGTTTCTCAGATCTTCTTTCCGTATTTCATCTGAGGATATTTCCTATTACACCATAGCCCTCTATGGGCTTCCAAATATCACTTTGTCAATTCCACAAGAACTGTCTTAGAGAAAGGCTTCTTGAGGGGAAATCTGTAACTCTGTGAAATGATTTCACAGAACACAAAGAAGTTTATCAGAAAGCTTCTTTCTCTTTGTTATCGGAGGATATTTCCTTTGGCCCTATAGTCTTCAAAGGGATCCGAAATATCTGTTCTCAGATTCCACAGAAATAAGGCTAGCAAAGAGAACCACGAAATACACATGTAACTCGGTGAGGTGAATTAATAGAATACTAAGCAGTTTCTCAGAGAGCTTCTTTGCAATTTCATCTGAGGATATTTCCTTATTCACCATAGCCCTCTAACGGCTTCCAAATATCACTTTGCGAATTCCACAAGAACTGTCTTACGAAAGGCTTCTTGAGGGGAAAACTGTAACTCTGTGAGATGATTTCACAGAACACAAAGAAGTTTCTCAGAAAGCTTCTTTCTCTTTGTTTTCCGAGGATATTTCCTTTGGCCCTATACTCTTCAAAGGGATCCGAAACATCTGTTCTCAGATTACACAGAAATAAGGTTAGCAAAATGATCCACGAAATACAGATGTAACTCTGTGAGTGGAAGTCCCACATCACAGAGCAGTTTCTCAGAAAGCTTCTTTCCAGGTTTCATCTGAGGATATTTCCTTTTTCACCGTAGCCCTCTATGGGCTTCCAAATATCACTTTGCCATTCCACAAGAACTGTCTTTACGAAAGTCTTCTTGAGGGGAAAGCTGTATCTCTGTGAGATGATTTCACAGAACACAAAGATGTTTCTCAGAAAGCTTCTTTCTCTTTGTTATCGGAGGATATTTCCTTTGACCCTACAGTCTTCAAAGGGATCCGAAATATCTGTTCTCAGATCCCACAGAAATAAGGCTAGCAAAGAGATCCACGAAATACAGATGTAACTCAGTGAGAAGAATTAACAGAACACTAAGCAGTTTCTCAGAAAGCTTCTTTCCAGATTTCATCTGAGGATATTTGCTTTTTCACCTTAGCCCTCCATGCGCTTCCAAATATCACTTTGCCAATTCCAGAAGAACTGTCTTAGCGAAACACTTCCTTCGGGGAAAGCTGTAACTCTGTGAGATGATTTCACAAAAAACAAAGAAACTTCTCAGAAAGCTTCTTTCTCTTTGTTATCGGAGCATATTTCCTTTGGCCCTTTACTCTTCTAAAGGTTCCGAAACGTCTGTTCTCAGATTCCACAGAAATAAGGCTAGCAAAGAGATCCACGAAATACAGATGTAACTGTGTGAGATGAATTAACAGAACACTAAGCAGTTTCTCAGAAAGCTTCTTTCCAGATTTCATCTGAGGATATTTCCTTTTTCACCATAGCCCTCTATGGGCTTCCAAATATCACTTCGACTATTCCACAAGAACTGTCTTGGCGAAAGTCTTCTTGAGGGGAAAGCTTTAATTCTGTGAGATGATTTCACAGAACACAAAGAAGTTTCTCAGAAAGCTTCTTTCTCTTTGTTATCGGAGGATATTTCCTTTGGCCGTATAGTCTTCAAAGGGATCCGAAATATCTGTTCTCAGATTCCACAGAAATAAGGCTAGCAAAGAGATCAACGAAATACAGATGTAACTCCGTGAGATGAATTAACAGCACACTAAGCAGTTTCTCAGAAAGCTTCTTTCCAGATTTCATCTGAGGATATTTCCTTTTTCACCATAGACCTCTAGGCGCTTCCCAATATCACTTTGCAAATTGCACAAGAACTGTCTTAGCGAAAGGCTTCTTGAGGAGAAAGATGTAACTCCGTGAGATAATTTCACAGAAAACAAAGAAATTTCTCAGAAAGCTTCTTTCTCTTTGTTATCGCAGCATATTTCCATTGGCCCTATACTCTTCTAAATGTTCCGAAATATCTGTTCTCGGATTCCACAGAAATAAGGCTAGCAAAGAATTCCACGAAATACAGATGTAACTCTGTGAGATGAATTAACAGAACAGTAAGCAGTTTCTCAGAAAGCTTCTTTCCAGATTTTATCTGAGGATATTTCCTTTTTCACCATAGCCCTCCATGGGCTTCCAAATATGACTTTGCCAATTCCACAAGAACTGTCTTAAGGAAAGGCTTCTTGAGGGGAAAGCTGTAACTCTGTGAGATGATTTCACAGAACACAAAGAAGTTTCTCAGAAAGCTTCTTTCTCTTTGTTATCGGAGGATATTTCCTTTGGCCCCATAGTCTTCAAAGGGATCCGAAATATCTGTTCTCAGATTCCACAGAAATAAGTCTAGCAAAGAGATCCCTGAAACACAGATGTAACTCTGTGAGATGAATTAACAGAACACTAAGCAGTTTCTCAGAAAGCTTCTTTCCAGATTTCATCTGAGGATATTTCCTTTTTCACCATAGCCCTCTGGGCTTCCAAATACCACTTTGCCAATTCCACAAGAACTGTCTTAGCGAAAGGCTTCTTGAGGGGAAAGCCGTAACTCTGTGAGATGATTTCACAGAACACAAAGAAGTTTCTCAGAAAGCTTCTTTCTCTTTGTTATCGGAGGAAATTTCCTTTGGCCCTATAGTCTTAAAATGGATCCGAAATATCTGTTCTCAGATTCCACAGAAATAAGGCTAGCAAAGAGATCCACGAAATACAGATGTAACTGTGTGAGATGAATTAACAGAACACTAAGCAGTTTCTCAGAAAGCTTCTTTCCAGAATTCATCTGAGGATATTTCCTTTTTCACTATAGCCCTCTATGCGCTTCCAAATATTACTTTGCCAATTCCACAACAACAGACCTAGCGAAAGGCTTCTTGAGGGGAAAGCTGTAACTCTGTGAGATGATTTCACAGAACACAAAGAAGTTTCTCAGAAAGTTTCTTTCTCTTTGTTATCGGAGGATATTTCCTTTGGCCCTATAGTCTTCAAAGGGATCCGAAATATCTGTTCTCAGATTCCACAGAAATAAGGCTAGTAAAGAGATCCACGAAATACAGAGGTAACTCTGTGAGATGAATTAACAGAACACTAAGCAGTTTCTCAGAAAGCTTCTTTCCAGATTTCATCTGAGGTTATTTCCTTTTACACCATAGCCCTCTATGGGCTTCCAAATATCACTTTGCCTATTCCACAAGAACTGTCTTAGCGAAAGGCTTCTTGAGGGGAAAGCTGTAACTCTGTGAGATGATTTCACAGAACACAAAGAAGTTTCTTGTAAAGCTTCTTTCTCTTTGTTAACGGAGGATATTTCCTTTGGCCCTATAGTCTTCAAAGGGATCCGAAATATCTGTTCTCAGATTCCACAGAAATAAGGCTAGCAAAGAGATCCACGAGATACAGATGCAACTCCGTGAGATGAATTAACAGAACACTAACCAGTTTCTCAGAAAGTTTCTTTCCAGATTACATCTGAGGATATTTCCTTTTTCACCGTAGCCCTCTATGGGCTTCCAAATATCACTTTGCCAACTCCACAAGAACTGTCTTAGCGAAAGGCTTCTTGAGGGGAAAGCTGTAACTCTGTGAGATGATTTCACAGAACACAAAGAAGTTTCTCAGAAAGCCTCTTTCTCTTTGTTATCGGAGGATATTTCCTTTGGCCCTATAGTCTTCATAGGGATCCGAATTATCTGTTCTCAGATTCCACAGAAATAAGGCTAGCAAAGAGATCCACGAAATAGAGATGTAACTCTGTGAGATGAATTAACCGAACACTAAGCAGTTTCTCAGAAAGCTTCTTTCCAGATTTCATCTGAGGATATTTCCTTTTTCACCATATTCCTCTATGGGCTTTCAAATATCACTTTGCCAATTCCACAAGAACTGTCTTAGCGAAAGGCTTCTTGAGGGGAAAGCTGTAATCTGTGAGATGATTTCACAGAACACAAAGAAGTTTCTCAGAAACCTTCTTTCTCTTTGTTATCGGAGGATATTTCCTTTGGGCCTATTGTCTTCAAGGGGATCGGAAATATCTGTACTCAGATTCCACAGAAATAAGGCATGCAAAGAGATTCACGACACACACATGTAACTCTGTGAGATGAATTAATAGAACACTAAGGAGTTTCATAGAAAGCTTCTTTCCAGATTTCATCTGAGGATTTTTCCTTTTTAACCGTTGCCCACTTTGGGCTTCCAAATATCACTTTTCCAATTCCACAAGAACTGTCTTAGCGAAAGGCTTCTGGAGGGGAAAGTTGTAACTCTGTGATATGATTTCACAGAACACAAAGAAGTTTCTCAGAAAGCTTCTTTCTCTTTCTTATCGGAGGATATTTCCTTTGGCCCTATAGTCTTCAAAGGGATCCGAAATATCTGTTCTCAGAATCCACAGAAATAAGGTTAGCAAAGAGATCCACGAAATACAGATGTAAATCTGTGAGTGGAAGTCACACATCACATAGCAGTTTCTCAGAAAGCTTCTTTCCAGATTTCATTGGAGGATATTTCCTTTTTCACCATAGCCCTCTATGGGCTTCCAAATACCACTTTGCCAATTCCACAAGTATTGTCTTACGAAAGGTTTCTTGAGGGAAATGCTGTAACTCTGTGCGATGATTTCACACAACACAAAGTAGTTTCTCAAAAAGCCTCTTTCTCTTTGTTATCGGATGATATTTCCTATGGCCCTGAAGTCTTCAAAGGGATTCGAAATATCTGTGCTCAGATACCACAGAATTAAGGCTAGCAAAGATCCACGACATACAGATGTAACTGTGTGAGGGGAAGTCACACATCACAGAGCAGTTTCTCAGATCTTCTTTCCGTATTTCATCTGAGGATATTTCCTATTACACCATAGCCCTCTATGGGCTTCCAAATATCACTTTGTCAATTCCACAAGAACTGTCTTAGAGAAAGGCTTCTTGAGGGGAAATCTGTAACTCTGTGAAATGATTTCACAGAACACAAAGAAGTTTATCAGAAAGCTTCTTTCTCTTTGTTATCGGAGGATATTTCCTTTGGCCCTATAGTCTTCAAAGGGATCCGAAATATCTGTTGTCAGATTCCACAGAAATAAGGCTAGCAAAGAGAACCACGAAATACACATGTAACTCGGTGAGATGAATTAATAGAATACTAAGCAGTTTCTCAGAGAGCTTCTTTGCAATTTCATCTGAGGATATTTCCTTATTCACCATAGCCCTCTAACGGCTTCCAAATATCACTTTGCGAATTCCACAAGAACTGTCTTACGAAAGGCTTCTTGAGGGGAAAACTGTAACTCTGTGAGATGATTTCACAGAACACAAAGAAGTTTCTCAGAAAGCTTCTTTCTCTTTGTTTTCCGAGGATATTTCCTTTGGCCCTATACTCTTCAAAGGGATCCGAAACATCTGTTCTCAGATTACACAGAAATAAGGTTAGCAAAATGATCCACGAAATACAGATGTAACTCTGTGAGTGGAAGTCCCACATCACAGAGCAGTTTCTCAGAAAGCTTCTTTCCAGGTTTCATCTGAGGATATTTCCTTTTTCACCGTAGCCCTCTATGGGCTTCCAAATATCACTTTTCCATTCCACAAGAACTGTCTTTACGAAAGTCTTCTTGAGGGGAAAGCTGTATCTCTGTGAGATGATTTCACAGAACACAAAGATGTTTCTCAGAAAGCTTCTTTCTCTTTGTTATCGGAGGATATTTCCTTTGACCCTACAGTCTTCAAAGGGATCCGAAATATCTGTTCTCAGATCCCACAGAAATAAGGCTAGCAAAGAGATCCACGAAATACAGATGTAACTCAGTGAGAAGAATTAACAGAACACTAAGCAGTTTCTCAGAAAGCTTCTTTCCAGATTTCATCTGAGGATATTTGCTTTTTCACCTTAGCCCTCCATGCGCTTCCAAATATCACTTTGCCAATTCCAGAAGAACTGTCTTAGCGAAACACTTCCTTCGGGGAAAGCTGTAACTCTGTGAGATGATTTCACAAAAAACAAAGAAACTTCTCAGAAAGCTTCTTTCTCTTTGTTATCGGAGCATATTTCCTTTGGCCCTTTACTCTTCTAAAGGTTCCGAAACGTCTGTTCTCAGATTCCACAGAAATAAGGCTAGCAAAGAGATCCACGAAATACAGATGTAACTGTGTGAGATGAATTAACAGAACACTAAGCAGTTTCTCAGAAAGCTTCTTTCCAGATTTCATCTGAGGATATTTCCTTTTTCACCATAGCCCTCTATGGGCTTCCAAATATCACTTCGACTATTCCACAAGAACTGTCTTGGCGAAAGTCTTCTTGAGGGGAAAGCTTTAATTCTGTGAGATGATTTCACAGAACACAAAGAAGTTTCTCAGAAAGCTTCTTTCTCTTTGTTATCGGAGGATATTTCCTTTGGCCCTATAGTCTTCAAAGGGATCCGAAATATCTGTTCTCAGATTCCACAGAAATAAGGCTAGCAAAGAGATCAACGAAATACAGATGTAACTCCGTGAGATGAATTAACAGCACACTAAGCAGTTTCTCAGAAAGCTTCTTTCCAGATTTCATCTGAGGATATTTCCTTTTTCACCATAGCCCTCTAGGCGCTTCCCAATATCACTTTGCAAATTGCACAAGAACTGTCTTAGCGAAAGGCTTCTTGAGGAGAAAGATGTAACTCCGTGAGATAATTTCACAGAAAACAAAGAAATTTCTCAGAAAGCTTCTTTCTCTTTGTTATCGGAGGATATTTCCTTTGGCCCTATAGTCTTCTAAGGGATCCGAAATATCTGTACTCAGATTCCACAGAAATAAGGCTAGCAAAGAATTCCACGAAATACAGATGTAACTCTGTGAGATGAATTAACAGAACAGTAAGCAGTTTCTCAGAAAGCTTCTTTCCAGATTTTATCTGAGGATATTTCCTTTTTCACCATAGCCCTCCATGGGCTTCCAAATATGACTTTGCCAATTCCACAAGAACTGTCTTAAGGAAAGGCTTCTTGAGGGGAAAGCTGTAACTCTGTGAGATGATTTCACAGAACACAAAGAAGTTTCTCAGAAAGCTTCTTTCTCTTTGTTATCGGAGGATATTTCCTTTGGCCCCATAGTCTTCAAAGGGATCCGAAATATCTGTTCTCAGATTCCACAGAAATAAGTCTAGCAAAGAGATCCCTGAAACACAGATGTAACTCTGTGAGATGAATTAACAGAACACTAAGCAGTTTCTCAGAAAGCTTCTTTCCAGATTTCATCTGAGGATATTTCCTTTTTCACCATAGCCCTCTGGGCTTCCAAATACCACTTTGCCAATTCCACAAGAACTGTCTTAGCGAAAGGCTTCTTGAGGGGAAAGCCGTAACTCTGTGAGATGATTTCACAGAACACAAAGAAGTTTCTCAGAAAGCTTCTTTCTCTTTGTTATCGGAGGAAATTTCCTTTGGCCCTATAGTCTTAAAATGGATCCGAAATATCTGTTCTCAGATTCCACAGAAATAAGGCTAGCAAAGAGATCCACGAAATACAGATGTAACTGTGTGAGATGAATTAACAGAACACTAAGCAGTTTCTCAGAAAGCTTCTTTCCAGAATTCATCTGAGGATATTTCCTTTTTCACTATAGCCCTCTATGCGCTTCCAAATATTACTTTGCCAATTCCACAACAACAGACCTAGCGAAAGGCTTCTTGAGGGGAAAGCTGTAACTCTGTGAGATGATTTCACAGAACACAAAGAAGTTTCTCAGAAAGTTTCTTTCTCTTTGTTATCGGAGGATATTTCCTTTGGCCCTATAGTCTTCAAAGGGATCCGAAATAACTGTTCTCAGATTCCACAGAAATAAGGCTAGTAAAGAGATCCACGAAATACAGAGGTAACTCTGTGAGATGAATTAACAGAACACTAAGCAGTTTCTCAGAAAGCTTCTTTCCAGATTTCATCTGAGGTTATTTCCTTTTACACCATAGCCCTCTATGGGCTTCCAAATATCACTTTGCCTATTCCACAAGAACTGTCTTAGCGAAAGGCTTCTTGAGGGGAAAGCTGTAACTCTGTGAGATGATTTCACATAACACAAAGAAGTTTCTTGTAAAGCTTCTTTCTCTTTGTTAACGGAGGATATTTCCTTTGGCCCTATAGTCTTCAAAGGGATCCGAAATATCTGTTCTCAGATTCCACAGAAATAAGGCTAGCAAAGAGATCCACGAGATACAGATGCAACTCCGTGAGATGAATTAACAGAACACTAACCAGTTTCTCAGAAAGTTTCTTTCCAGATTACATCTGAGGATATTTCCTTTTTCACCGTAGCCCTCTATGGGCTTCCAAATATCACTTTGCCAACTCCACAAGAACTGTCTTAGCGAAAGGCTTCTTGAGGGGAAAGCTGTAACTCTGTGAGATGATTTCACAGAACACAAAGAAGTTTCTCAGAAAGCCTCTTTCTCTTTGTTATCGGAGGATATTTCCTTTGGCCCTATAGTCTTCATAGGGATCCGAATTATCTGTTCTCAGATTCCACAGAAATAAGGCTAGCAAAGAGATCCACGAAATAGAGATGTAACTCTGTGAGATGAATTAACCGAACACTAAGCAGTTTCTCAGAAAGCTTCTTTCCAGATTTCATCTGAGGATATTTCCTTTTTCACCATATTCCTCTATGGGCTTTCAAATATCACTTTGCCAATTCCACAAGAACTGTCTTAGCGAAAGGCTTCTTGAGGGGAAAGCTGTAATCTGTGAGATGATTTCACAGAACACAAAGAAGTTTCTCAGAAACCTTCTTTCTCTTTGTTATCGGAGGATATTTCCTTTGGGCCTATTGTCTTCAAGGGGATCGGAAATATCTGTACTCAGATTCCACAGAAATAAGGCATGCAAAGAGATTCACGACACACACATGTAACTCTGTGAGATGAATTAATAGAACACTAAGGAGTTTCATAGAAAGCTTCTTTCCAGATTTCATCTGAGGATTTTTCCTTTTTAACCGTTGCCCACTTTGGGCTTCCAAATATCACTTTTCCAATTCCACAAGAACTGTCTTAGCGAAAGGCTTCTGGAGGGGAAAGTTGTAACTCTGTGATATGATTTCACAGAACACAAAGAAGTTTCTCAGAAAGCTTCTTTCTCTTTCTTATCGGAGGATATTTCCTTTGGCCCTATAGTCTTCAAAGGGATCCGAAATATCTGTTCTCAGAATCCACAGAAATAAGGTTAGCAAAGAGATCCACGAAATACAGATGTAAATCTGTGAGTGGAAGTCACACATCACATAGCAGTTTCTCAGAAAGCTTCTTTCCAGATTTCATTGGAGGATATTTCCTTTTTCACCATAGCCCTCTATGGGCTTCCAAATACCACTTTGCCAATTCCACAAGTATTGTCTTACGAAAGGTTTCTTGAGGGAAATGCTGTAACTCTGTGCGATGATTTCACACAACACAAAGTAGTTTCTCAAAAAGCCTCTTTCTCTTTGTTATCGGATGATATTTCCTATGGCCCTGAAGTCTTCAAAGGGATTCGAAATATCTGTGCTCAGATACCACAGAATTAAGGCTAGCAAAGATCCACGACATACAGATGTAACTCTGTGAGGGGAAGTCACACATCACAGAGCAGTTTCTCAGATCTTCTTTCCGTATTTCATCTGAGGATATTTCCTATTACACCATAGCCCTCTATGGGCTTCCAAATATCACTTTGTCAATTCCACAAGAACTGTCTTAGAGAAAGGCTTCTTGAGGGGAAATCTGTAACTCTGTGAAATGATTTCACAGAACACAAAGAAGTTTATCAGAAAGCTTCTTTCTCTTTGTTATCGGAGGATATTTCCTTTGGCCCTATAGTCTTCAAAGGGATCCGAAATATCTGTTGTCAGATTCCACAGAAATAAGGCTAGCAAAGAGAACCACGAAATACACATGTAACTCGGTGAGATGAATTAATAGAATACTAAGCAGTTTCTCAGAGAGCTTCTTTGCAATTTCATCTGAGGATATTTCCTTATTCACCATAGCCCTCTAACGGCTTCCAAATATCACTTTGCGAATTCCACAAGAACTGTCTTACGAAAGGCTTCTTGAGGGGAAAACTGTAACTCTGTGAGATGATTTCACAGAACACAAAGAAGTTTCTCAGAAAGCTTCTTTCTCTTTGTTTTCCGAGGATATTTCCTTTGGCCCTATACTCTTCAAAGGGATCCGAAACATCTGTTCTCAGATTACACAGAAATAAGGTTAGCAAAATGATCCACGAAATACAGATGTAACTCTGTGAGTGGAAGTCCCACATCACAGAGCAGTTTCTCAGAAAGCTTCTTTCCAGGTTTCATCTGAGGATATTTCCTTTTTCACCGTAGCCCTCTATGGGCTTCCAAATATCACTTTTCCATTCCACAAGAACTGTCTTTACGAAAGTCTTCTTGAGGGGAAAGCTGTATCTCTGTGAGATGATTTCACAGAACACAAAGATGTTTCTCAGAAAGCTTCTTTCTCTTTGTTATCGGAGGATATTTCCTTTGACCCTACAGTCTTCAAAGGGATCCGAAATATCTGTTCTCAGATCCCACAGAAATAAGGCTAGCAAAGAGATCCACGAAATACAGATGTAACTCAGTGAGAAGAATTAACAGAACACTAAGCAGTTTCTCAGAAAGCTTCTTTCCAGATTTCATCTGAGGATATTTGCTTTTTCACCTTAGCCCTCCATGCGCTTCCAAATATCACTTTGCCAATTCCAGAAGAACTGTCTTAGCGAAACACTTCCTTCGGGGAAAGCTGTAACTCTGTGAGATGATTTCACAAAAAACAAAGAAACTTCTCAGAAAGCTTCTTTCTCTTTGTTATCGGAGCATATTTCCTTTGGCCCTTTACTCTTCTAAAGGTTCCGAAACGTCTGTTCTCAGATTCCACAGAAATAAGGCTAGCAAAGAGATCCACGAAATACAGATGTAACTGTGTGAGATGAATTAACAGAACACTAAGCAGTTTCTCAGAAAGCTTCTTTCCAGATTTCATCTGAGGATATTTCCTTTTTCACCATAGCCCTCTATGGGCTTCCAAATATCACTTCGACTATTCCACAAGAACTGTCTTGGCGAAAGTCTTCTTGAGGGGAAAGCTTTAATTCTGTGAGATGATTTCACAGAACACAAAGAAGTTTCTCAGAAAGCTTCTTTCTCTTTGTTATCGGAGGATATTTCCTTTGGCCCTATAGTCTTCAAAGGGATCCGAAATATCTGTTCTCAGATTCCACAGAAATAAGGCTAGCAAAGAGATCAACGAAATACAGATGTAACTCCGTGAGATGAATTAACAGCACACTAAGCAGTTTCTCAGAAAGCTTCTTTCCAGATTTCATCTGAGGATATTTCCTTTTTCACCATAGCCCTCTAGGCGCTTCCCAATATCACTTTGCAAATTGCACAAGAACTGTCTTAGCGAAAGGCTTCTTGAGGAGAAAGATGTAACTCCGTGAGATAATTTCACAGAAAACAAAGAAATTTCTCAGAAAGCTTCTTTCTCTTTGTTATCGGAGGATATTTCCTTTGGCCCTATAGTCTTCTAAGGGATCCGAAATATCTGTTCTCAGATTCCACAGAAATAAGGCTAGCAAAGAATTCCACGAAATACAGATGTAACTCTGTGAGATGAATTAACAGAACAGTAAGCAGTTTCTCAGAAAGCTTCTTTCCAGATTTTATCTGAGGATATTTCCTTTTTCACCATAGCCCTCCATGGGCTTCCAAATATGACTTTGCCAATTCCACAAGAACTGTCTTAAGGAAAGGCTTCTTGAGGGGAAAGCTGTAACTCTGTGAGATGATTTCACAGAACACAAAGAAGTTTCTCAGAAAGCTTCTTTCTCTTTGTTATCGGAGGATATTTCCTTTGGCCCCATAGTCTTCAAAGGGATCCGAAATATCTGTTCTCAGATTCCACAGAAATAAGTCTAGCAAAGAGATCCCTGAAACACAGATGTAACTCTGTGAGATGAATTAACAGAACACTAAGCAGTTTCTCAGAAAGCTTCTTTCCAGATTTCATCTGAGGATATTTCCTTTTTCACCATAGCCCTCTGGGCTTCCAAATACCACTTTGCCAATTCCACAAGAACTGTCTTAGCGAAAGGCTTCTTGAGGGGAAAGCCGTAACTCTGTGAGATGATTTCACAGAACACAAAGAAGTTTCTCAGAAAGCTTCTTTCTCTTTGTTATCGGAGGAAATTTCCTTTGGCCCTATAGTCTTAAAATGGATCCGAAATATCTGTTCTCAGATTCCACAGAAATAAGGCTAGCAAAGAGATCCACGAAATACAGATGTAACTGTGTGAGATGAATTAACAGAACACTAAGCAGTTTCTCAGAAAGCTTCTTTCCAGAATTCATCTGAGGATATTTCCTTTTTCACTATAGCCCTCTATGCGCTTCCAAATATTACTTTGCCAATTCCACAACAACAGACCTAGCGAAAGGCTTCTTGAGGGGAAAGCTGTAACTCTGTGAGATGATTTCACAGAACACAAAGAAGTTTCTCAGAAAGTTTCTTTCTCTTTGTTATCGGAGGATATTTCCTTTGGCCCTATAGTCTTCAAAGGGATCCGAAATATCTGTTCTCAGATTCCACAGAAATAAGGCTAGTAAAGAGATCCACGAAATACAGAGGTAACTCTGTGAGATGAATTAACAGAACACTAAGCAGTTTCTCAGAAAGCTTCTTTCCAGATTTCATCTGAGGTTATTTCCTTTTACACCATAGCCCTCTATGGGCTTCCAAATATCACTTTGCCTATTCCACAAGAACTGTCTTAGCGAAAGGCTTCTTGAGGGGAAAGCTGTAACTCTGTGAGATGATTTCACAGAACACAAAGAAGTTTCTTGTAAAGCTTCTTTCTCTTTGTTAACGGAGGATATTTCCTTTGACCCTATAGTCTTCAAAGGGATCCGAAATATCTGTTCTCAGATTCCACAGAAATAAGGCTAGCAAAGAGATCCACGAGATACAGATGCAACTCCGTGAGATGAATTAACAGAACACTAACCAGTTTCTCAGAAAGTTTCTTTCCAGATTACATCTGAGGATATTTCCTTTTTCACCGTAGCCCTCTATGGGCTTCCAAATATCACTTTGCCAACTCCACAAGAACTGTCTTAGCGAAAGGCTTCTTGAGGGGAAAGCTGTAACTCTGTGAGATGATTTCACAGAACACAAAGAAGTTTCTCAGAAAGCCTCTTTCTCTTTGTTATCGGAGGATATTTCCTTTGGCCCTATAGTCTTCATAGGGATCCGAATTATCTGTTCTCAGATTCCACAGAAATAAGGCTAGCAAAGAGATCCACGAAATAGAGATGTAACTCTGTGAGATGAATTAACCGAACACTAAGCAGTTTCTCAGAAAGCTTCTTTCCAGATTTCATCTGAGGATATTTCCTTTTTCACCATATTCCTCTATGGGCTTTCAAATATCACTTTGCCAATTCCACAAGAACTGTCTTAGCGAAAGGCTTCTTGAGGGGAAAGCTGTAATCTGTGAGATGATTTCACAGAACACAAAGAAGTTTCTCAGAAACCTTCTTTCTCTTTGTTATCGGAGGATATTTCCTTTGGGCCTATTGTCTTCAAGGGGATCGGAAATATCTGTACTCAGATTCCACAGAAATAAGGCATGCAAAGAGATTCACGACACACACATGTAACTCTGTGAGATGAATTAATAGAACACTAAGGAGTTTCATAGAAAGCTTCTTTCCAGATTTCATCTGAGGATTTTTCCTTTTTAACCGTTGCCCACTTTGGGCTTCCAAATATCACTTTTCCAATTCCACAAGAACTGTCTTAGCGAAAGGCTTCTGGAGGGGAAAGTTGTAACTCTGTGATATGATTTCACAGAACACAAAGAAGTTTCTCAGAAAGCTTCTTTCTCTTTCTTATCGGAGGATATTTCCTTTGGCCCTATAGTCTTCAAAGGGATCCGAAATATCTGTTCTCAGAATCCACAGAAATAAGGTTAGCAAAGAGATCCACGAAATACAGATGTAAATCTGTGAGTGGAAGTCACACATCACATAGCAGTTTCTCAGAAAGCTTCTTTCCAGATTTCATTGGAGGATATTTCCTTTTTCACCATAGCCCTCTATGGGCTTCCAAATACCACTTTGCCAATTCCACAAGTATTGTCTTACGAAAGGTTTCTTGAGGGAAATGCTGTAACTCTGTGCGATGATTTCACACAACACAAAGTAGTTTCTCAAAAAGCCTCTTTCTCTTTGTTATCGGATGATATTTCCTATGGCCCTGAAGTCTTCAAAGGGATTCGAAATATCTGTGCTCAGATACCACAGAATTAAGGCTAGCAAAGATCCACGACATACAGATGTAACTCTGTGAGGGGAAGTCACACATCACAGAGCAGTTTCTCAGATCTTCTTTCCGTATTTCATCTGAGGATATTTCCTATTACACCATAGCCCTCTATGGGCTTCCAAATATCACTTTGTCAATTCCACAAGAACTGTCTTAGAGAAAGGCTTCTTGAGGGGAAATCTGTAACTCTGTGAAATGATTTCACAGAACACAAAGAAGTTTATCAGAAAGCTTCTTTCTCTTTGTTATCGGAGGATATTTCCTTTGGCCCTATAGTCTTCAAAGGGATCCGAAATATCTGTTGTCAGATTCCACAGAAATAAGGCTAGCAAAGAGAACCACGAAATACACATGTAACTCGGTGAGATGAATTAATAGAATACTAAGCAGTTTCTCAGAGAGCTTCTTTGCAATTTCATCTGAGGATATTTCCTTATTCACCATAGCCCTCTAACGGCTTCCAAATATCACTTTGCGAATTCCACAAGAACTGTCTTACGAAAGGCTTCTTGAGGGGAAAACTGTAACTCTGTGAGATGATTTCACAGAACACAAAGAAGTTTCTCAGAAAGCTTCTTTCTCTTTGTTTTCCGAGGATATTTCCTTTGGCCCTATACTCTTCAAAGGGATCCGAAACATCTGTTCTCAGATTACACAGAAATAAGGTTAGCAAAATGATCCACGAAATACAGATGTAACTCTGTGAGTGGAAGTCCCACATCACAGAGCAGTTTCTCAGAAAGCTTCTTTCCAGGTTTCATCTGAGGATATTTCCTTTTTCACCGTAGCCCTCTATGGGCTTCCAAATATCACTTTTCCATTCCACAAGAACTGTCTTTACGAAAGTCTTCTTGAGGGGAAAGCTGTATCTCTGTGAGATGATTTCACAGAACACAAAGATGTTTCTCAGAAAGCTTCTTTCTCTTTGTTATCGGAGGATATTTCCTTTGACCCTACAGTCTTCAAAGGGATCCGAAATATCTGTTCTCAGATCCCACAGAAATAAGGCTAGCAAAGAGATCCACGAAATACAGATGTAACTCAGTGAGAAGAATTAACAGAACACTAAGCAGTTTCTCAGAAAGCTTCTTTCCAGATTTCATCTGAGGATATTTGCTTTTTCACCTTAGCCCTCCATGCGCTTCCAAATATCACTTTGCCAATTCCAGAAGAACTGTCTTAGCGAAACACTTCCTTCGGGGAAAGCTGTAACTCTGTGAGATGATTTCACAAAAAAGAAAAAAAACTTCTCAGAAAGCTTCTTTCTCTTTGTTATCGGAGCATATTTCCTTTGGCCCTTTACTCTTCTAAAGGTTCCGAAACGTCTGTTCTCAGATTCCACAGAAATAAGGCTAGCAAAGAGATCCACGAAATACAGATGTAACTGTGTGAGATGAATTAACAGAACACTAAGCAGTTTCTCAGAAAGCTTCTTTCCAGATTTCATCTGAGGATATTTCCTTTTTCACCATAGCCCTCTATGGGCTTCCAAATATCACTTCGACTATTCCACAAGAACTGTCTTGGCGAAAGTCTTCTTGAGGGGAAAGCTTTAATTCTGTGAGATGATTTCACAGAACACAAAGAAGTTTCTCAGAAAGCTTCTTTCTCTTTGTTATCGGAGGATATTTCCTTTGGCCCTATAGTCTTCAAAGGGATCCGAAATATCTGTTCTCAGATTCCACAGAAATAAGGCTAGCAAAGAGATCAACGAAATACAGATGTAACTCCGTGAGATGAATTAACAGCACACTAAGCAGTTTCTCAGAAAGCTTCTTTCCAGATTTCATCTGAGGATATTTCCTTTTTCACCATAGCCCTCTAGGCGCTTCCCAATATCACTTTGCAAATTGCACAAGAACTGTCTTAGCGAAAGGCTTCTTGAGGAGAAAGATGTAACTCCGTGAGATAATTTCACAGAAAACAAAGAAATTTCTCAGAAAGCTTCTTTCTCTTTGTTATCGGAGGATATTTCCTTTGGCCCTATAGTCTTCTAAGGGATCCGAAATATCTGTTCTCAGATTACACAGAAATAAGGCTAGCAAAGAATTCCACGAAATACAGATGTAACTCTGTGAGATGAATTAACAGAACAGTAAGCAGTTTCTCAGAAAGCTTCTTTCCAGATTTTATCTGAGGATATTTCCTTTTTCACCATAGCCCTCCATGGGCTTCCAAATATGACTTTGCCAATTCCACAAGAACTGTCTTAAGGAAAGGCTTCTTGAGGGGAAAGCTGTAACTCTGTGAGATGATTTCACAGAACACAAAGAAGTTTCTCAGAAAGCTTCTTTCTCTTTGTTATCGGAGGATATTTCCTTTGGCCCCATAGTCTTCAAAGGGATCCGAAATATCTGTTCTCAGATTCCACAGAAATAAGTCTAGCAAAGAGATCCCTGAAACACAGATGTAACTCTGTGAGATGAATTAACAGAACACTAAGCAGTTTCTCAGAAAGCTTCTTTCCAGATTTCATCTGAGGATATTTCCTTTTTCACCATAGCCCTCTGGGCTTCCAAATACCACTTTGCCAATTCCACAAGAACTGTCTTAGCGAAAGGCTTCTTGAGGGGAAAGCCGTAACTCTGTGAGATGATTTCACAGAACACAAAGAAGTTTCTCAGAAAGCTTCTTTCTCTTTGTTATCGGAGGAAATTTCCTTTGGCCCTATAGTCTTAAAATGGATCCGAAATATCTGTTCTCAGATTCCACAGAAATAAGGCTAGCAAAGAGATCCACGAAATACAGATGTAACTGTGTGAGATGAATTAACAGAACACTAAGCAGTTTCTCAGAAAGCTTCTTTCCAGAATTCATCTGAGGATATTTCCTTTTTCACTATAGCCCTCTATGCGCTTCCAAATATTACTTTGCCAATTCCACAACAACAGACCTAGCGAAAGGCTTCTTGAGGGGAAAGCTGTAACTCTGTGAGATGATTTCACAGAACACAAAGAAGTTTCTCAGAAAGTTTCTTTCTCTTTGTTATCGGAGGATATTTCCTTTGGCCCTATAGTCTTCAAAGGGATCCGAAATATCTGTTCTCAGATTCCACAGAAATAAGGCTAGTAAAGAGATCCACGAAATACAGAGGTAACTCTGTGAGATGAATTAACAGAACACTAAGCAGTTTCTCAGAAAGCTTCTTTCCAGATTTCATCTGAGGTTATTTCCTTTTACACCATAGCCCTCTATGGGCTTCCAAATATCACTTTGCCTATTCCACAAGAACTGTCTTAGCGAAAGGCTTCTTGAGGGGAAAGCTGTAACTCTGTGAGATGATTTCACAGAACACAAAGAAGTTTCTTGTAAAGCTTCTTTCTCTTTGTTAACGGAGGATATTTCCTTTGGCCCTATAGTCTTCAAAGGGATCCGAAATATCTGTTCTCAGATTCCACAGAAATAAGGCTAGCAAAGAGATCCACGAGATACAGATGCAACTCCGTGAGATGAATTAACAGAACACTAACCAGTTTCTCAGAAAGTTTCTTTCCAGATTACATCTGAGGATATTTCCTTTTTCACCGTAGCCCTCTATGGGCTTCCAAATATCACTTTGCCAACTCCACAAGAACTGTCTTAGCGAAAGGCTTCTTGAGGGGAAAGCTGTAACTCTGTGAGATGATTTCACAGAACACAAAGAAGTTTCTCAGAAAGCCTCTTTCTCTTTGTTATCGGAGGATATTTCCTTTGGCCCTATAGTCTTCATAGGGATCCGAATTATCTGTTCTCAGATTCCACAGAAATAAGGCTAGCAAAGAGATCCACGAAATAGAGATGTAACTCTGTGAGATGAATTAACCGAACACTAAGCAGTTTCTCAGAAAGCTTCTTTCCAGATTTCATCTGAGGATATTTCCTTTTTCACCATATTCCTCTATGGGCTTTCAAATATCACTTTGCCAATTCCACAAGAACTGTCTTAGCGAAAGGCTTCTTGAGGGGAAAGCTGTAATCTGTGAGATGATTTCACAGAACACAAAGAAGTTTCTCAGAAACCTTCTTTCTCTTTGTTATCGGAGGATATTTCCTTTGGGCCTATTGTCTTCAAGGGGATCGGAAATATCTGTACTCAGATTCCACAGAAATAAGGCATGCAAAGAGATTCACGACACACACATGTAACTCTGTGAGATGAATTAATAGAACACTAAGGAGTTTCATAGAAAGCTTCTTTCCAGATTTCATCTGAGGATTTTTCCTTTTTAACCGTTGCCCACTTTGGGCTTCCAAATATCACTTTTCCAATTCCACAAGAACTGTCTTAGCGAAAGGCTTCTGGAGGGGAAAGTTGTAACTCTGTGATATGATTTCACAGAACACAAAGAAGTTTCTCAGAAAGCTTCTTTCTCTTTCTTATCGGAGGATATTTCCTTTGGCCCTATAGTCTTCAAAGGGATCCGAAATATCTGTTCTCAGAATCCACAGAAATAAGGTTAGCAAAGAGATCCACGAAATACAGATGTAAATCTGTGAGTGGAAGTCACACATCACATAGCAGTTTCTCAGAAAGCTTCTTTCCAGATTTCATTGGAGGATATTTCCTTTTTCACCATAGCCCTCTATGGGCTTCCAAATACCACTTTGCCAATTCCACAAGTATTGTCTTACGAAAGGTTTCTTGAGGGAAATGCTGTAACTCTGTGCGATGATTTCACACAACACAAAGTAGTTTCTCAAAAAGCCTCTTTCTCTTTGTTATCGGATGATATTTCCTATGGCCCTGAAGTCTTCAAAGGGATTCGAAATATCTGTGCTCAGATACCACAGAATTAAGGCTAGCAAAGATCCACGACATACAGATGTAACTGTGTGAGGGGAAGTCACACATCACAGAGCAGTTTCTCAGATCTTCTTTCCGTATTTCATCTGAGGATATTTCCTATTACACCATAGCCCTCTATGGGCTTCCAAATATCACTTTGTCAATTCCACAAGAACTGTCTTAGAGAAAGGCTTCTTGAGGGGAAATCTGTAACTCTGTGAAATGATTTCACAGAACACAAAGAAGTTTATCAGAAAGCTTCTTTCTCTTTGTTATCGGAGGATATTTCCTTTGGCCCTATAGTCTTCAAAGGGATCCGAAATATCTGTTGTCAGATTCCACAGAAATAAGGCTAGCAAAGAGAACCACGAAATACACATGTAACTCGGTGAGATGAATTAATAGAATACTAAGCAGTTTCTCAGAGAGCTTCTTTGCAATTTCATCTGAGGATATTTCCTTATTCACCATAGCCCTCTAACGGCTTCCAAATATCACTTTGCGAATTCCACAAGAACTGTCTTACGAAAGGCTTCTTGAGGGGAAAACTGTAACTCTGTGAGATGATTTCACAGAACACAAAGAAGTTTCTCAGAAAGCTTCTTTCTCTTTGTTTTCCGAGGATATTTCCTTTGGCCCTATACTCTTCAAAGGGATCCGAAACATCTGTTCTCAGATTACACAGAAATAAGGTTAGCAAAATGATCTACGAAATACAGATGTAACTCTGTGAGTGGAAGTCCCACATCACAGAGCAGTTTCTCAGAAAGCTTCTTTCCAGGTTTCATCTGAGGATATTTCCTTTTTCACCGTAGCCCTCTATGGGCTTCCAAATATCACTTTTCCATTCCACAAGAACTGTCTTTACGAAAGTCTTCTTGAGGGGAAAGCTGTATCTCTGTGAGATGATTTCACAGAACACAAAGATGTTTCTCAGAAAGCTTCTTTCTCTTTGTTATCGGAGGATATTTCCTTTGACCCTACAGTCTTCAAAGGGATCCGAAATATCTGTTCTCAGATCCCACAGAAATAAGGCTAGCAAAGAGATCCACGAAATACAGATGTAACTCAGTGAGAAGAATTAACAGAACACTAAGCAGTTTCTCAGAAAGCTTCTTTCCAGATTTCATCTGAGGATATTTGCTTTTTCACCTTAGCCCTCCATGCGCTTCCAAATATCACTTTGCCAATTCCAGAAGAACTGTCTTAGCGAAACACTTCCTTCGGGGAAAGCTGTAACTCTGTGAGATGATTTCACAAAAAACAAAGAAACTTCTCAGAAAGCTTCTTTCTCTTTGTTATCGGAGCATATTTCCTTTGGCCCTTTACTCTTCTAAAGGTTCCGAAACGTCTGTTCTCAGATTCCACAGAAATAAGGCTAGCAAAGAGATCCACGAAATACAGATGTAACTGTGTGAGATGAATTAACAGAACACTAAGCAGTTTCTCAGAAAGCTTCTTTCCAGATTTCATCTGAGGATATTTCCTTTTTCACCATAGCCCTCTATGGGCTTCCAAATATCACTTCGACTATTCCACAAGAACTGTCTTGGCGAAAGTCTTCTTGAGGGGAAAGCTTTAATTCTGTGAGATGATTTCACAGAACACAAAGAAGTTTCTCAGAAAGCTTCTTTCTCTTTGTTATCGGAGGATATTTCCTTTGGCCCTATAGTCTTCAAAGGGATCCGAAATATCTGTTCTCAGATTCCACAGAAATAAGGCTAGCAAAGAGATCAACGAAATACAGATGTAACTCCGTGAGATGAATTAACAGCACACTAAGCAGTTTCTCAGAAAGCTTCTTTCCAGATTTCATCTGAGGATATTTCCTTTTTCACCATAGCCCTCTAGGCGCTTCCCAATATCACTTTGCAAATTGCACAAGAACTGTCTTAGCGAAAGGCTTCTTGAGGAGAAAGATGTAACTCCGTGAGATAATTTCACAGAAAACAAAGAAATTTCTCAGAAAGCTTCTTTCTCTTTGTTATCGGAGGATATTTCCTTTGGCCCTATAGTCTTCTAAGGGATCCGAAATATCTGTTCTCAGATTACACAGAAATAAGGCTAGCAAGGAGTTCCACGAAATACAGATGTAACTCTGGGAGATGAATTAAGAGAACTCTAAACAGTTTCTCAGAGAGCTTCTTTCCAGATTTCATCTGAGGATATTTCCTTTTTCACCATAGCCCTCTATGTGCTTCCAAATATCACTTTGCCAATTCCACAAGAACTGTCTTAGCGAAAGGCTTCTTGAGGGGAAAGCTGTAAGTCTTCGAGATGATTTCACAGAACACAAAGAAGTTTCTCAGAAAGCTTCTTTATCTTTGTTATCGGAGGATATTTCCTGTGGCCCTATAGTCTTCAAAGGGGTCCGAAATATCTGTTCTCAGATTCCACAGAAATAAGGCTAGCAAAGAGATCCACGAAATACAGAGGTAACTCTGTGAGATGAATTAACAGAACTCTAAGCAGTTTCTCAGAAAGCTTCTTTCCAGATTTCAACTGAGGTTATTTCCTTTTACACCATTGCCCTCTATGGGCTTCCAAATATCACTTTGCCTATTCCACAATAACTGTCTTAGAGAAAGGCTTCTTGAGGGGCAAGCTGTAACTCTGTGAGATGATTTCACAGAACACAAAGAAGTTTCTCAGAAAGCTTCTTTCTCTTTGTTATCGGAGGATATTTCCTTTGGCCCTCTAGTCTTCAAAGGGATCCGAAATATCTGTTCTCAGAATCCTCAGAAATAAGGCTAGTAAAGAGATCAACGAAATACAGATATAACTCTGTGAGATGAATTAACAGAACACTAAGCAGTTTCTCAGAAATCTTCTCTCCAGATTTCATCTGAGGATATTTCCTTTTTCACTATAGCCCTCTATGGGCTTCCAAATATCACTTTGATTATTCCACAAGAACTGTCTTGGCGAAAGGCTTCTTGAGGGGAAAGCTTTAATTCTGTGAGATGATTTCACAGAACACAAAGAAGTTTCTCAGAAAGCTTCTTTCTCTTTGTTATCGGAGGATATTTCCTTTGGCCCTATACTCTTCTAAAGGTTCCGAATTATCTGTTTTCAGATTCCACAAAAATAAGGCTAGCAAAGAGTTCCACGAAATACAGATGTAACTCTGTGAGCTGAATTAACAGAACACTAAGCAGTTTCTCAGAAAGCTTCTTTCCAGATTTCATCTGAGGATATTTCCTTTTTCACCATAGCCCTCCATGGGCTTCCAAATATCACTTTGCCAATTCCACAAGAACTGTCTTAGGGAAAGTCTTCTTGAGGGGAAAGCTGTAACTCAGTGAGATGATTTCACAGAACACAAAGAAGTTTCTCAGAAAGCTTGTTTCTCTTTGTTATCGGAGGATATTTCCTTTGGCCCCATAGTCTTAAAAGTGATCCGAAATATCTGTTCTCAGATTCCACAGAAATAAGGCTAGCAAAGAGATCCCAGAAACACAGATGTAACTCTGTGAGATGAATTAACAGAACACTAAACAGTTTCTCAGAAAGCTTCTTTCCAGATTTCATCTGACGATATTTCCTTTTTCAACATAGCCCTCTATGGGCTTCCAAATATCACTTTGCCAATTCCACAAGAACTGTCTTAGCGAAAGGCTTCTTGAGGGGAAAGCTGTACCTCTGTGAGATGATTTCACAGAACACAAAGAAGTTTCTCAGAAAGCTTCTTTCTCTTTGTTATCGGAGGATATTTCCTTTGGCCCTATAGTTTTCCAAGGGATCCGAAATATCTGTTCTCAGATTTCACAGAAATAAGGCTAGCAAAGAGATCCACGAAATACAGATGTAACTCTGTGAGATGAATTAACAGAACACTAAGCAGTTTCTCAGAAAGCTTCTTTACAGATTTCTTCGGAGGATATTTCCCTTTTCACCATAGCCCTCTATGGGTTTCCAAATATCACTTTGCCTATTCCACAAGAACTGTATTAGCGAAAGGCTTCTTGAGGGGAAAGCTGTAACTCTGTGAGATGATTTCACGGAACACAAAGAAGTTTCTCAGAAAGCTTCTTTCTCTTTCTTATCGGAGGATATTTTCTTTGGCCCTGTAGTCTTCAAAGGGATCCGAAATATCTGTCTACAGATTCCACAGCAATAAGGCTAGCAAAGATTTCCATGAAATACAGATGTAACTCTGTGAGATGAATTAACAGAACTCTAAGCAGTTTCTCAGAAAGCTTCTTTCCAGATTTCATCTGAGGATATTTCCTTTTTCACCATAGCCCTCTTTGGGCTTCGAAATATCACTTTGCCAATTCCACAAGAACTATCTTAGCGAAAGGCTTCTTGAGGTGAAAGCTGTAACTCTGTGATATGATTTCACAGAACACAAAGAAGTTTCTCAGAAAGCTTCTTTCTTTTTGTTATCGGAGGATATTTCCTTTGGCCCTATAGTCTTCTAAGGGATCCGAAATATCTGTTCTCAGATTCCACAGAAATAAGGCTAGCAAAGAGATCCATGAAATACAGATGTAACTCAGTGAGATGAATTAACAGAACACTAAGCAGTTTCTCAGAAAGCTTCTTTCCAGATTTCATCTGAGGATATTTCCTTTTTCACCATAGACCTCTATGGGCTTCCAAATATCACTTTGCCAATTCCACAAGAACTGACTTATCGAAAGGCTTCTAGAGGTGAAAGGTGTAACTCTGTGAGATGATGTCACAGAACATAAAGAAGTTTCTCAGAAAGCTTCTTTCTCTTTGTTATCGGAGGATATTTCCTTTGGCCCTATAGTCTTCTAAGGGATCCGAAATATCTGTTCTCACATTCCACAGAAATAAGCCTAGCAAAGAGATCCACGAAACACAGATGTAACTCTGTGAGATGAATTAACAGAACACTAAGCTGTTTCTCAGAAAGCTTCTTTCGAGATTTCATCTGAGGATAAATCCTTTTTCACCATAGCCCTCTATGGGCTTCCAAATATCACTTTGCCAATTCCACACGAACTGTCTTAGTGAAAGGCTTCTTAAGGGGAAAGCTGGAACTCTGCGAGATGATTTCACAGAACACAAAGAAGTTTCTCAGAAAGCTTCTTTCTCTTTGTTATCGGAGGATATTTCCTTTGGCTCTATAGTCTTAAAAGGGATCCGAAATATCTGTTCTCAGATTCCACAGAAATAAGGCTAGCAAAGAGATCCACGAAATACAGATATAACTCTGTGAGACGAATTAACAGAACACTAAGGAGTTTCTCAGAAACTTCTTTCCATATTTCATCTGATAATATTTCCTTTTTAACCATAGCCCTCTATGCGCTTCCAAATATCACTTTGCCAATTCCACAAGAACTGTCTTAGCGAATGGCTTCTAGACGTGAAAGCTGTAACTCTGTGAGATGATTTCAAGGAACACAAAGTAGTTTCTCAGAAAGCTTCTTTCTCTTTGTTATCGGAGTTTATTTCCTTTGGCCCTATTTTCTTCAAAGGGATCCGAAATACCTGTTCTCAGATTCCACAGAAATAAGGCTAGCAAAGAGATCCACGAAATACAGATGTAACTCTGTGAGACGAATTAACAAATCACTAAGCAGCTTCTCAGAAAGCTTCTTTCCAGATCTCATCTGAGGATATTTCCTTTTTCACCATATCCCTCTATGGGCTTCCAAATATCACTTTGCCAACTCCAAAAGAACTGTCTTAGCGAAAGGCTTCTGGAGGGGAAACCTGTAACTCTGTGAGATGATTTCACAGAACACAAAGAAGTTTCTCAGAAAGCTTCTTTCTCTTTGTTATCGGAGGATATTTCCTTTGGCCCTCTAGTCTTCAAAGGGATCCGAAATATCTGTTCTCAGAATCCTCAGAAATAAGGCTAGTAAAGAGATCAACGAAATACAGATATAACTCTGTGAGATGAATTAACAGAACACTAAGCAGTTTCTCAGAAATCTTCTCTCCAGATTTCATCTGAGGATATTTCCTTTTTCACTCTAGCCCTCTATGGGCTTCCAAATATCACTTTGATTATTCCACAAGAACTGTCTTGGCGAAAGGCTTCTTGAGGGGAAAGCTTTAATTCTGTGAGATGATTTCACAGAACACAAAGAAGTTTCTCAGAAAGCTTCTTTCTCTTTGTTATCGGAGGATATTTCCTTTGACCCTATACTCTTCTAAAGGTTCAGAATTATCTGTTTTCAGATTCCACAAAAATAAGGCTAGCAAAGAGTTCCACGAAATACAGATGTAACTCTGTGAGCTGAATTAACAGAACACTAAGCAGTTTCTCAGAAAGCTTCTTTCCAGATTTCATCTGAGGATATTTCCTTTTTCACCATAGCCCTCCATGGGCTTCCAAATATCACTTTGCCAATTCCACAAGAACTGTCTTAGCGAAAGGCTTCTTGAGGGGAAAGCTGTAACTCTGTGATATGATTTCACAGAACACAAAGTAGTTTCTCAGAAAGCTTCTTTCTCTTTGTTACCGGAGGATATTTCCTTTGGCCCTATAGTCTTCAAAGGGATCCGAAATATCTGTTCTCAGATTCCACAGAAATAAGGCTAGCAAAGAGATCCACGAAATACAGATGTAAGTCTGTGAGATGAATTAACAGAACACTAAGCAGTTTCTCAGAAAGCTTCTTTCCAGATTTCATCTGAGGATATTTCATTTTTCAACTTAGCCCTCCATGGGCTTCCAAATATCACTTTGCGATTTCCACTAGAACTGTCTTAGAGAAAAGCTTCTTGAGGGTAAAGTTGTAACTCTGTGAGTTGATTTCACAGAACACAAAGAAGTTTCTCAGAAAGCTTCTTTCTCTTTGTTATCGGAGGATATTTCCTTTGGCCCTATAGTCTTCTAAGGGATCCGAAATATCTGTTCTCAGATTCCACAGAAATAAGGCTAGCAAAGAGATCCACGAAATACAGATGTAACACTGTGAGATGAATTAAGAGAACATTAAGCAGTTTTTCAGAAAGCTTCTTTCCAGATTTCATCTGAGGATAATTCCTTTTTCACCATAGCCCTCTATGGGCTTCTAAATATCACTTTGACAATTCCACAAAAACTGTCTTAGCGAAAGGTTTCATAAGGGGAAAGCTGGAACTCTGCGAGATGATTTCACAGAACACAAAGAAGTTTCTCAGAAAGCTTCTTTCTCTTTGTTATCGGAGGATATTTCATTTGGCCCTATAGTCTTCTAAGGGATCCGAAATATCTTTTCTCAGATTCCAAAGAAATAAGGCTAGCAAAGAGATCCACGAAATACAGATGTAACTCTGTGAGATGAATTAACAGAACACTAAGGAGTTTCTCAGAAACTTCTTTCCATATTTCATCAGATGATATTTCCTTTTTCGCCATAGCCCTCTATGCGCTTCCAAATATCACTTTGCCAATTCCACAAGAGCTGACTTATAGAAAGGCTTCTTGAAGGGAAAGCTGTTACTCTGTGAGATGATTTCACAGAACACTAAGAAGTTTCTCAGAAAACTTCTCTCTCTTTGTTATCAGAGGATATTTCCTTTGGCCCTATTGTCTTCAAAGGGATCCGAAATATCTGTTCTCAGATTCCACAGAAATAAGGCTAGCAAAGAGATCCACGAAATACAGATGTAACTCTGTGAGATGAATTAACAGACCACTAAGCAGTTTCTCAGAAAGCTTCTTTCCAGATTTTTTCTGGGTATATTTCCTTTTTCACCATAGCCTTCTAAGGGCTTCCAAATATCACTTTTCCAATTCCACAAGAACTGTCTAAGCGAAAGGCTTCCGGAGGGGAAAGCCGTATCTCTGTGAGATGATTTCACAGAAGACAAAGAAGTTTCTCAGAAAGCTTCTTTCTCTTTCGTATCGGAGGATATTTCCTTTGGCCCTATAGAATTCAAAGGGATCCGAAATATCTGTTCTCAGATTCCACAGAAATAAGGCTAGCAAAGATTTCCACGAAATACAGATGTAACTCTGTGAGATGAATTAACAGAACACTAAGCAGTTTCTCAGAAAGCTTCTTTCCAGATTTCACCTGAGGATATTTCCTTTTTTACCATAGCACTCTATGGGCTTCCAAATATCACTTTGCCAATTCCACAAGAACTGTCTTAGCGAAAGGCTTCTTGAAAGAAAAGCTGTAACTCTCTGAGATGATTTCACAGAACACAAAGAAGTTTCTCAGAAAGCTTCTTTCTCTTTCTTATCGGAGTATATTTCCTTTGCCCAATAGTCTTAAAAGGGATCCGAAATATCTGTTCTCAGATTACTCAGAAATAAGGCTAGCAAAGAGATCCATGAAATACAGATGTAACTCTGTGAGATGAATTAACAAAACACAAAGCAGTTGCTTAGAAAGCTTCTTTCCAGATTTCATCTGAGGATAATTCCTTTTTCACCATAGCACTCTATGTGCTTCCAAATATCACTTTGCCAATTCCACAAGAACTGTCTTAGCGAAAGGCTTCTTGAGGGGAAAGCTGTAACTCTGTGAGATGATTTCACAGAACACAAAGGAGTTTCTCAGAAAGCTTCTTTCTCTTTGTTATCGGAGGATATTTCCTTTGGCACTATAGTCTTCAAAGGGATCCGAATATCTGTTCTCAGATTCCACAGAAATAAGGCTAGCAAAGAGATCCACGAAATACAGATGTAACTGTGTGAGATGAATTAACAGAACACTAAGCAGTTTCTCAGAAAGCTTCTTACCAGATTTCATCTGAGGATAATTCCTTTTTCACCCTAGCCCTCTAAGGGCTTCCAAATATCACTTTGCCAATTCCACAAGAACTGTCTTAGCAAAAGTCTTCTTAAGGGGAAAGCTGGAACTCTGCGAGATGATTTCACAGAACACAAATAAGTTTCTCAGAAAGCTTCTTTCTCTTTGTTATCGGAGGATATTTCCTTTGGCCCTATAGTCTTCTAAGGGATCCGAAATATCTGTTCTCAGATTCCACAGAAATAAGGCTACAATAGAGATCCATGAAATACAGATGTAACTCTGTGAGATGAATTAACAAAACATTAAGCAGTTTCTCAGAAAGTTTCTTTCCAGATTTCATCTGAGGATATTTCCATTTTCGCCATAGCCCTCTAGGGGCTTCCAAATATCACTTTGCCAATTCCACACGAACTGTCTTAGCGAAAGGCTTCTTGAGGGGAAAGCTGTAACTCTGTGAGCTGATTTCACAGAACACAAAGAAGTTTCTCAGAAAGCTTCTTTCTCTTTGTTATCGGAGGATATTTCCTTTGGCCGTATAGTCTTCAAATGAATCCGAAATATCTGTTTTCAGATTCCACAAAAATAAGTCTAGCAAAGAGATCCACCAAATGCAGATGTAACTCCTTGAGAAGAATTAACAAAACACAAAGCAGTTGCTTAGAAAGCTTCTTTCCAGATTTCATCTGAGGATAATTCCTTTTTCACCATAGCACTCTATGTGCTTCCAAATATCACTTTGCCAATTCCACAAGAACTGTCTTAGCGAAAGGCTTCTTGAGGGGAAAGCTGTAACTCTGTGAGATGATTTCACAGAACACAAAGGAGTTTCTCAGAAAGCTTCTTTCTCTTTGTTATCTGAGGATATTTCCTTTGGCACTATAGTCTTCAAAGGGATCCGAATATCTGTTCTCAGATTCCACAGAAATAAGGCTAGCAAAGAGATCCACGAAATACAGATGTAACTGTGTGAGATGAATTAACAGAACACTAAGCAGTTTCTCAGAAAGCTTCTTACCAGATTTCATCTGAGGATAATTCCTTTTTCATCCTAGCCCTCTAAGGGCTTCCAAATATCACTTTGCCAATTCCACAAGAACTGTCTTAGCAAAAGTCTTCTTAAGGGGAAAGCTGGAACTCTGCGAGATGATTTCACAGAACACAAATAAGTTTCTCAGAAAGCTTCTTTCTCTTTGTTATCGGAGGATATTTCCTTTGGCCCTATAGTCTTCTAAGGGATCCGAAATATCTGTTCTCAGATTCCACAGAAATAAGGCTACAATAGAGATCCATGAAATACAGATGTAACTCTGTGAGATGAATTAACAAAACATTAAGCAGTTTCTCAGAAAGTTTCTTTCCAGATTTCATCTGAGGATATTTCCATTTTCGCCATAGCCCTCTAGGGGCTTCCAAATATCACTTTGCCAATTCCACACGAACTGTCTTAGCGAAAGGCTTCTTGAGGGGAAAGCTGTAACTCTGTGAGCTGATTTCACAGAACACAAAGAAGTTTCTCAGAAAGCTTCTTTCTCTTTGTTATCGGAGGATATTTCCTTTGGCCGTATAGTCTTCAAATGAATCCGAAATATCTGTTTTCAGATTCCACAAAAATAAGTCTAGCAAAGAGATCCACCAAATGCAGATGTAACTCCTTGAGAAGAATTAACAAAACACAAAGCAGTTGCTTAGAAAGCTTCTTTCCAGATTTCATCTGAGGATAATTCCATTTTCACCATAGCACTCTATGTGCTTCCAAATATCACTTTGCCAATTCCACAAGAACTGTCTTAGCGAAAGGCTTCTTGAGGGGAAAGCTGTAACTCTGTGAGATGATTTCACAGAACACAAAGAAGTTTCTCAGTAAGCTTCTTTCTATTTGTTATCGGAGGATATTTCCTTTGGCCATGTAGTCTTCAAAGGGATCCGAAATATCTCTTCTCAGATTCCACAGAAATAAGGCTAGCAAAGAGATCGACGACATACAGATGTAGCTCTGTGAGGTGAATTAACAGAACACTAAGCAGTTTCTCAGAAATCTTCTTTCCAGATTTCATCTGAGGATATTTCCTTTTTCACCATAGCCCTCTATGGGCTTCCAAATATCACTTTGCCAATTCCACAAGAACTGTCTTAGCGAAAGGCTTCTTGAGGGGAAAGCTGTAACTCTGTGAAATGATTTCACAGAACACAAAGAAGTTTGTCAGAAAGCTTCTTTCTCTTTGTTATCGGAGGATATTTCCTTTGCCCTACAGTCTTCAAAGGGATCCGAATTACCTGTTCTCAGATTCCACAGAAATAAGGCTAGTAAAGAGTTCCACGAAATACAGATGTAACCCTGTGAGATGAATTAACAGAACGCTAAGCATTTTCTCAGAAAGCTCCTTTCCAGATTTCATCTGAGGATATTTCCCCTTTCAACATAGCCCTCTATGGGCTTCCAAATATCACTTTGCCAATTCCAAAAGAACTGTCTTAGCGAAAGGCTTCTGGAGGCGAAAGCTGTAACTCTGTGAGATGATTTCACAGAACACAAAGAAGTTTCTCAGAAAGCTTCTTTCTCTTTGATATCGGAGGATATTTCTTTTGGCCGTATAGTCTTCAAATGGATCCGAAATATCTGTTCTCAGATTCCACAAAAATAAGTCTAGCAAAGAGATCCACCAAATACAGATGTAACTCCTTGAGAAGAATAAACAAAACACAAAGCAGTTGCTTAGAAAGCTGCTTTCCAGATTTCATCTGAGGATAATTCCTTTTTCACCACAGCACTCTATGGGCTTCCAAATATCACTTTGCCAATTCCACAAGAACAGTCTTAGCGAACGGCTTCTTGAGGGTAAAGCTGTAATTCTGTGAGATGAATTAAGAGAACACGAAGCAGTTTCTCAGAAAGCTTCTTTCCAGATATCATCTGAGGATGTTTCCGTTTCACATAAGCCCTTTATGGGCATTGAAATATCACTTTGCCAATTCCACAAAAACAGGCTTAGCGAAAGGTTTCTTGAGGCGGAAGCTGTACCTCTGTGAGATGATTTCACAGAACACGAAGAAGTTTCTCAGAAAGTTTCTTTCTCTTTTTTATCGGTGGATATTTCCTTTGGCCCTAGAGTCTTCAAAGGAATCCGAAATATCAGCTCTCAGATTCCACAGAAATAAAGCAAGCAAAAAGATCGACGAAATACACATGTAACTCTGTGAGTGGAAGTCACACATCACAAAGCAGTTTCTCAGAAAGCTTCTTTCCAGTTTTTCTCGGAGGATATTTTCTTTTTCACCATAGCCCTCTATGGTCTTCCAAATATCACTTTGCCAATTCCACAAGAACAGGTTTAGCGAACGGCTTCTTCAGGGGAAAGCTGTAAGTCTGTGGGATGAAATAACAGCCCACTAAGCAGTTTCTCAGAAATCTTCTTCCAGATTTCATCTGAGGATATTGCCTTTTTCACCATAGCGCTCCATGGGCTTCCAGGTATCACTTCGCCAGTTCCACAACAACAGGCTTAGCGAACGGCATCTTGAGGAGAAAGCTGTAATTCTGTGAAATGAATTAACAGAACACTAAGCAGTTTCTCAGAAACTTCTTTCGAGATTTTATCTGAGGATATTTCTTTTTTCACCGTAGCCCTCTACAGGCATCGAAATATCACTTTGCCAATTCCAGAAGAAAAGGCTTAGCGAAAGGCTTTTGAGAGGAAAGCTGTATCTCTGTGAGATGAGTTAATGGACCACGAAGCAGTTTCTCAGAAAACTTATTTCTATTTGTAATCTGAGGACATTTCCTTTGGCCGTAGAGTCTTCCAAGGGATCCGAAATATGAGTTCTCGGATTCCACAGAAATAAGGCTAGCAAACAGATCCATGAAACACAGATGTAACTCTGAGTGGAAGTCACACATTACAAAGCAGATTCTCAGAAAGCTTCTTTCCAGTTTTTCTCGGAGGATATTTTCTTTTTCACCATAGCCCTCTATGGGCTTCCAAATATCACTTTGTCAATTCCACAAGAACAGGCTTTGTGAACGGCTTCTTGAGAGTAAAGCTGTAACTCTGTGAGATGAATTAACAGAACACTAAGCAGTTTCTCTGAAAGCTTTTTTCCAGATTTCATCTGAGGACATTTCCTTTTTCACATAAGAACTCAAAGGACATCGAAATATCACTTTGCCATTTCCACAAGAGCAGCCTTACCGAAAGGGTTCCTGAGGGGAAAGCTGTAACTCTGTGAGATGATTTCACAGACCATGAGAAGTTTCTCAGAAAGCTGCTTTCTCTTTGTTATCGGCGAATATTTCCTTTGGCCGTATAGTCTTCAAAGGGATCCGAAATATGAGTTCTCAGATTCCACAGAAAGAAGGCTAGCAAACAGATCATCGAAATACAGATGTACTTCTGTGAATGGAAGTCACACATGACAAAGCAGTTTCTCAGAAAGCTTCTTTCCAGTTTTTCTCGGAGCATATTTTCTTTTTCACCATAGCCCTCTATGGGCTTCCAAATATCACTTTGCCAATTCCACAAGAACAGGCCTAGCGAACGGCTTCATGAGGGGAAAGCTGTAACCCTATGAGATGAATTAACAGAACACTAAGCAGTTTCTCACACACATTCTTTCCAGATTTCTTCTGAGGATATTTCCTTTATCACAGTTGCCCTCTATGGGCATCGAAATATCACTTTGCCAATGCCAGAAGAACAGGCGTAGCAAATGGCTTTTGAGGGGAAAGCTGTAACTCTGTGAGATAAATTAGCAGAACATGAAGAAGTTTCTCAGAAAGCTTCTTTCTTTTTGTTATCGGAGTATATTTCCTTTGGCCCTAGTGTCTTCAATGGAATCCGAAATATCAGTTCTCAGATTCTACAGAAATAAGGCTGGCAAACAGAACCACGAAATACATATGTAACTCTGTGAGTGGAAGTCACTAATCACCAAGCTGTTTCTAAGGAAGCTTCTTTCCAGTTTTTCCCAGAGGATATTTTCCTTTTCACCATAGCCCTCTATGGGCTTCGAAATATCACTTTGCCAATTCCACAAGAACAGGCTTAGCGAACGGCTTCATGAGGGGAAAGCTGTAACTACGTTAGATGAATTAACAGAACACTAAGCAGTTTCTCAAAAAGCTTCTTTCCAGATTTTATCTGAGGATAATTCCTTTTTCACCATAGCCCTCCATGAGCTTCCAAATATCACTTTGCCAATTCCACAGGAACAGGCTTAGCGAATGGCTTCTTGAGGGGAAAGCTGTAACTCTGTGAGATGAATTAACAGAACACGAAGCAGTTTCTCAGAAATCTTCTTTCCAGATTTCATCTGAGGATATTTCCTTTTTCACAGTAGCCCTCTATGGGCATCGAAATATCACTTTGCCAATTCCACAAGAACAGGCTTAGCAAAAGGCTTCTTGAGGGGAAAGCTGTAACTCTGTGAGATGATTTCACAGAACACAAAGAAGTTTCTCAGAAATCTTCTTTGTCTTTGTTTTCGACGGGTATTTCCTTTGGCCCTATAGTCTTCACAGGGATCCGAAATATCAGTTCTCAGATTCCACAGAAATAAGGCTAGCAAGCAGATCCACGAAATACAGATGTATCTCTGTTAGTGGAAGTCACACATCACAAAGTAGTTTCTCAGAAAGCTTCTTTGCAGTTTTTCTCGGAGGATATTTTCTTTTTACCATAGCCCTCTATAGGCTTTCAAATATCACTTTGCCAATTCCACAAGAACAGCCTTAGTGATCGGCTTCATGAGGGGAAAGCTGTAACCCTGTGAGATGAATTAACAGAACACTAAGCAGTTTCTCAGAAAGCTTCTTTCCAGATTTCTTCTGAGGATACTTCCTTTTTCACCGTAGCCCTCTATGGGCATCGAAATATCACTTTGCTATTTCCACAAGAACAGGTTGAGCGAAAGGCTTCTTGAGGGGAAAGCTGTAACCTTGTGAGATGAATTAACAGAACACGAAGCAGATCCTCAGAAAGCTTCTGTCTCTTTGTTATCGGAGGATATTTCCTTTGGCCCTATAGTTTTCAAAGGGATCCGAAATATCTGTTCTCAGATTCCACAGAAATAAGGCTAGCAAAGAGATCCACGAAATACAGATGTAACTCTGTGAGATGAATTAACAGAACACTAAGCAGTTTCTCAGAAACTTCTTTCCAGATTTCATCTGAGGATATTTCCTTTTTCACCATAGACCTCTATGGGCTTCCAAATATCACTTTGCGAATTCCACAAGAACTGTCTTAGCGAAAGGTTTCTTGAGGGGAAAGCTGTAACTCTGTGAGATGATTTCACAGAACACAAAGAAGTTTCTCAGAAAGCTCCTTTCTCTTTGTTATCGGAGGATATTTCCTTTGGCCCTATAGTCTTCAAAGGGATCCGAAATATCTGTTCTCAGATTCCACAGAAATAAGGCTAGCAAAGATTTCCACGAAATACAGATGTAACTCTGTGAGATTAATTAACAGAACACTAAGCAGTTTCTCAGAAAGCTTCTTTCCAGATTTCATCTGAGGATATTTCCTTTTTCACCATAGCCCTCTATGGGCTTCCAAATATCACTTTGCCAATTCCACAAGAACTGTCTTAGCGAAAGGCTTCTTGAAGGATAAGCTGTAATTCTGTGAGATCATTTCACAGAACACAAAGAAGTTTCTCAGAAAGCTTCTTTCTCTTTGTTATCGGAGGATATTTCCTTTGTCCAATTGTCTTAAAAGGGATCCGAAATATCTGTTCTCAGATTACACAGAAACAAGGCTAGCAAAGAGATCCATGAAATACAGATGTAACACTGTGAGATGAATTAACAAAACATTAAGCAGTTTCTCAGAAAGTTTCTTTCCAGATTTCATCTGAGGTTATTTCCATTTTCGGAATAGCCCTCTATGGGCTTCCAAATATCACTTTGCCAATTCCACAAGAACTGTCTTAGCGAAAGGCTTCTTGAGGGGAAAGCTGTAACTCTGTGATATGATTTCACAGAACACAAAGTAGTTTCTCAGAAAGCTTCTTTCTCTTTGTTACCGGAGGATATTTCCTTTGGCCCTATAGTCTTCAAAGGGATCCGAAATATCTGTTCTCAGATTCCACAGAAATAAGGCTAGCAAAGAGATCCACGAAATACAGATGTAAGTCTCTGAGATGAATTAACAGAACACTAAGCAGTTTCTCAGAAAGCTTCTTTCCAGATTTCATCTGAGGATATTTCATTTTTCAACTTAGCCCTCCATGGGCTTCCAAATATCACTTTGCGATTTCCACAAGAACTGTCTTAGAGAAAAGCTTCTTGAGGGGAAAGTTGTAACTCTGTGAGTTGATTTCACAGAACACAAAGAAGTTTCTCAGAAAGCTTCTTTCTCTTTGTTATAGGAGGATATTTCCTTTGGCCCTATAGTCTTCTAAGGGATCCGAAATATCTGTTCTCAGATTCCACAGAAATAAGGCTAGCAAAGAGATCCACGAAATACAGATGTAACACTGTGAGATGAATTAAGAGAACATTAAGCAGTTTCTCAGAAAGCTTCTTTCCAGATTTCATCTGAGGATAATTCCTTTTTCACCATAGCCCTCTAAGGGCTTCTAAATATCACTTTGACAATTCCACAAGAACTGTCTTAGCGAAAGGCTTCTTGAGGGGAAAGCTGTAACTCTGTGAGATGATTTCACAGAACACAAAGAAGTTTCTCAGTAAGCTTCTTTCTATTTGTTATCGGAGGATATTTCCTTTGGCCATGTAGTCTTCAAAGGGATCCGAAATATCTCTTCTCAGATTCCACAGAAATAAGGCTAGCAAAGAGATCGACGAAATACAGATGTAGCTCTGTGAGGTGAATTAACAGAACACTAAGCAGTTTCTCAGAAATCTTCTTTCCAGATTTCATCTGAGGATATTTCCTTTTTCACCATAGCCCTCTATGGGCTTCCAAATATCACTTTGCCAATTCCACAAGAACTGTCTTAGCGAAAGGCTTCTTGAGGGGAAAGCTGTAACTCTGTGAAATGATTTCACAGAACACAAAGAAGTTTCTCAGAAAGCTTCTTTCTCTTTGTTATCGGAGGATATTTCCTTTGCCCTACAGTCTTCAAAGGGATCCGAAATACCTGTTCTCAGATTCCACAGAAATAAGGCTAGTAAAGAGTTCCACGAAATACAGATGTAACCCTGTGAGATGAATTAACAGAACGCTAAGCATTTTCTCAGAAAGCTCCTTTCCAGATTTCATCTGAGGATATTTCCCCTTTCAACATAGCCCTCTATGGGTTTTCAAATATCACTTTGCCAATTCCACAAGAACTGTCTTAGCGAAAGGGTTCTTGAGGGGAAAGCTGTAACTCTGTGAGATGATTTCACAGAACACAAAGAAGTTTCTCAGAAACCTTCTTTCTCTTTGTTATCGGAGGATATTTTCTTTGGGCCTATTGTCTTCAAGGGGATGGGAAATATCTGTACTCAGATTCCACAGAAATAAGGCATGCAAAGAGATTCACGACACACACATGTAACTCTGTGAGATGAATTAATAGAACACTAAGGAGTTTCAAAGAAAGCTTCTTTCCAGATTTCATCTGAGGATTTTTCCTTTTTAACCGTTGCCCACTTTGGGCTTCCAAATATCACTTTTCCAATTCCACAAAAACTGTCTTAGCGAAAGGCTTCTGGAGGGGAAAGTTGTAACTCTGTGAGATGATTTCACAGAACACAAAGAAGTTTCTCTGAAAGCTTCTTTCTCTTTCTTATCGGAGGATATTTCCTTTGGCCCTATAGTCTTCAAAGGGATCCGAAATATCTGTTCTCAGAATCCACAGAAATAAGGTTAGCAAAGAGATCCACGAAATACAGATGTAAATCTGTGAGTGGAAGTCACACATCACATAGCAGTTTCTCAGAAAGCTTCTTTCCAGATTTCATTGGAGGATATTTCCTTTTTCACCATAGCCCTCTATGGGCTTCCAAATACCACTTTGCCAATTCCACAAGTATTGTCTTACGAAAGTTTTCTTGAGGGGAATGCTGTAACTCTGTGCGATGATTTCACACAACACAAAGGAGTTTCTCAAAAAGCCTCTTTCTCTTTGTTATCGGATGATATTTCCTATGGCCCTGAAGTCTTCAAAGGGATCCGAAATATCTGTTCTCAGATTCCACAGAATTAAGGCTAGCAAAGATCCACGACATACAGATGTAACTCTGTGAGGGGAAGTCACACATCACAGAGCAGTTTCTCAGAAATCTTCTTTCCGTATTTCATCTGAGGATATTTCCTTTTACACCATAGCCCTCTATGGGCTTCCAAATATCACTTTGCCAATTCCAAAATAACTGTCTTAGCGAAAGGCTTCTTGAGGGGAAAGCTGTAAGACTGTGAGATGAATTCACAGAACACAAAGAAGTTTCTCAGAAAATTTCTTTCTCTTTGTTATCGGAGGATATTTCCTTTGGCCCTAGAGTCTTCAAAGGGATCCGAAATATCTGTTCTCACATTCCACAGAAATAAGGCTAGCAAAGAGATCCACGAAATACAGATGTAACTCTGTGAGATGAATTAACAGAACACTAAGCAGTTTCTTAGATAGATTCATTCCAGTTTTTGTCTGAGGATATTTCCTTTTTCACCATAGCCCGCTTTGGGGTTCCAAATATCACTTTGCCAATTACACAAGAATTGTCTTAGCGATAGGCTTCTTGAGGGGAAAGCTGTAACTCTGTGAGATGAATTCACAGAACACAAAGAAGTTTCTCAGAAAGCTTCTTTCTCTTTGTTATTGGAGGATATTTCCTTTGGCCCTGTAATCTTGAAAAGGATCCGAAATATCTGTTCTCAGATACCACACAAATAAGGCTAGCAAAGAGATCCACGAAATGCAGAAATAACTCCGTGAGATGAATTAACAGAATACTATGCAGATTCTCAGAAAGCTTCATTGCAGATTTCATCAGAGGATATTTCCTTTTTTACCATAGCCCTCTACGGGCTTCCAAATATCACTTTGCAATTCCACAAGAACTGTCTTAGCGAAAGGCTTCTTTAAGGGAAAGCTGTAACTCTTTGATATGATTTCACAAAACACAAAGAAGTTTCTCACAAAGCTTCTCTCTCTTTGTTATCGGAGGATATTTCCTTTGGAACTATAGTCTTCAAAGGGATCCGAAATATCTGTTCTCAGATTCCACAGAAAAAAGGCTAGCAAAGAGAACCACGAAATACACATGTAACTCGGTGAGATGAATTAATAGAATACTAAGCAGTTTCTCAGAGAGTTTCTTTGCAATTTCATCTGAGGATATTTCCTTATTCACAATAGCCCTCTAAGGGCTTCCAAATATCACTTTGCGAATTCCACAAGAACTGTCTTACGAGAGGCTTCTTGAGGGGAAAACTGTAACTCTGTGAGATGATTTCGCAGAACACAAAGAAGTTTCTCAGAAAGCTTCTTTCTCTTTGTTTTCCGAGGATATTTCCTTTGGCCCTATACTCTTCAAAGGGATCCGAAACATCTGTTCTCAGATTACACAGAAATAAGGTTAGCAAAATGATCCACGAAATACAGATGTAACTCTGTGAGTGGAAGTCCCACATCACAGAGCAGTTTCTCAGAAAGCTTCTTTCCAGGTTTCATCTGAGGATATTTCCTTTTTCACCGTAGCCCTCTATGGGCCTCCAAATATCACTTTGCCATTCCACAAGAACTGTCTTTACGAAAGTCTTCTTGAGGGGAAAGCTGTATCTCTGTGAGATGATTTCACAGAACACACAGATGTTTCTCAGAAAGCTTCTTTCTCTTTGTTATCAGAGGATATTTCCTTTGACCCTACAGTCTTCAAAGGGATCCGAAATATCTGTTCTCAGATCCCACAGAAATAAGGCTAGCAAAGAGATCCACGAAATACAGATGTAACTCAGTGAGAAGAATTAACAGAACTCTAAGCAGTTTCTCAGAAAGCTTCTTTCCAGATTTCATCTGAGGATATTTCTTTTTCCACCATAGCCCTCTAGGAGCTTCCAAATATCACTTTGCCAATTCCACCAGAACTGTCTTAGCGAAAGGCTTCTTGAGGGGAAAGCTGTAAATCTGTGAGATGATTTCACAGAAAACAAAGAAATTTCTCAGAAAGCTTCTTTCTCTTTGTTATCGCAGCATATTTCCTTTGGCCCTATTCTCTTCTAAAGGTTCCGAAATATCTGTTCTCAGATTCTACAGAAATAAGGCTAGCAAAGAGTTCCACGAAATACAGATGTAACTCTGTGAGATGAATTAACAGAACACTAAGCAGTTTCTCAGAAATCTTCTTTCCAGATTTCATCTGAGGATATTTGTTTTTTCACCTTAGCCCTCCATGCGCTTCCAAATATCACTTTGCCAATTCCACAAGAACTGCCTTAGCGAAACACTTCCTTCGGGGAAAGCTGTAACTCTGTGAGATGATTTCACAAAAAACAAAGAAACTTCTCAGAAAGCTTCTTTCTCTTTGTTATCGGAGCATATTTCCTTTGGCCCTTTACCCTTCTAAAGGTTCCGAAACGTCTGTTCTCAGATTCCACAGAAATAAGGCTAGCAAAGAGATCCACGAAATACAGATGTAACTGTGTGAGATGAATTAACAGAACACTAAGCAGTTTCTCAGAAAGCTTCTTTCCAGAATTCATTTGAGGATATTTCCTTTTTCACCATAGCCCTCAATGGGCTTCCATATATCACTTTGCCTATTCCACCAGAACTGTCTTAGGGAAAGGCTTCTTGAGGGGAAAGCTGTAACTCTGTGAGATGATTTCAAAGAACACAAAGAAGTTTCTCAGAAAGCTTCTTTCTCTTTGTTATCGGAGGATATTTCCTTTGGTCCTATAGTCTTCTAAGGGATCCGAAATATCTGTTCTCAGATCCCACAGAAATAAGGCTAGCAAAGAGATCCACGAATTACAGATGTAACTCTGTGAGATGAATTAACAGAACACTAAGCAGTTTCTCAGAAAGATTCTTTCCAGATTTCATCTGAGGATATTTCCTTTTTCACCATAGCCCTCTATGCGCTTTCAAATATCAGTTTGCCAATTCCACAGGAACTGTCTTAGCGAAAGGCTTCTTCAGGGGAAAGCTGTAACTCTGTGAGATGATTTCACAGAACACAAAGAAGTTTCTCAGAAAGCTTCTTTCTCTTTGTTATCGGAGGATATTTCCTTTGGTCCTCTAGTCTTCAAAGGGATCCGAAATATCTGTTCTCAGAATCCTCAGAAATAAGACAAGTAAAGAAATCCACGAAATACAGATATAACTCTGTGAGATGAATTAACAGAACACTAAGCAGTTTCTCAGAAAGCTTCTTTCCAGATTTCTTCTGAGGATATTTCCTTTTTCACCATAGCCCTCTATGGGCTTCCAAATATCACTTTGACTATTCCACAAGAACTGTCTTGGCGAAAGTCTTCTTGAGGGGAAAGCTTTAATTCTGTGAGATGATTTCACAGAACACAAAGAAGTTTCTCAGAAAGCTTCTTTCTCTTTGTTATCGGAGGATATTTCCTTGGCCCTATAGTCTTCAAAGGGATCCGAAATATCTGTTCTCTGATTCCACAGAAATAAGGCTAGCAAAGATCCACGAAATACAGATGACACTCTGTGAGGGGAAGTCACACATCACAGAGCAGTTTCTCATAAATCTTCTTTCCGTTTTTCATCTGAGGATATTTCCTTTTACACCATAGCCCTCTAAGGGCTTCCAAATATCACTTTGCCAATTCCAAAATAACTGTCTTAGCGAAAGACTTCTTGAGGGGAAAGCTGTAAGTCTGTGAGATGAATTCACAGAACACAAAGAAGTTTCTCAGAAAACTTCTTTCTCTTTGTTATCGGAGGATATTTCTTTGGCCCTAGAGTCTTCAAAGGGATCCGAAATATCTGTTCTCACATTCCACAGAAATAAGGCTAGCAAAGAGATTCACGAAATACAGATGTAACTCTGTGAGATGAATTATCAGAACACTAAGCAGTTTCTCAGAAAACTTCTTTCCAGATTTCATCTGAGGATATTTCCTTTATCACCATAGCCCGCTTTGGGGTTCCAAATATCACTTTGCCAATTACACAAGAACTGTGTTAGCAAAAGGCTTCTTGAGGGGAAAGCTGTAACTCTGTGAGATGATTTCACAGAACACAAAGAAGTTTCTCAGAAAGATTCTTTCTCTTTGTTATCGGAGGATATTTCCTTTGACGCTATAGTCTTCCAAGGGATCCGAAATATCTGTTCTCAGATTCCACAGAAATAAGGCTAGCAAAGAGATCCACGAAATACAGATGTAACTCTGTGAGATGAATTAACAGAACACTAAGCAGTTTCTCAGAAAGCTTCTTTCCAGATTTCATCTGAGTATATTTCCTTTTTCACCATAGCCCTCTATGGGTTTCCAACTATCACTTTGCCAATTCCACAAGAATTGTCTTAGTGATAGGCTTCTTGTGGTGAAAGCTGTAACTCTGTGAGATGAATTCACAGAACACAAAGAAGTTTCTCAGAAAGCTTCTTTCTGTTTGTTATCTGAGGATATTTCCTATGGCTCTATAGTCTTCAAAGGGATCCGAAATATCTGTTCTCAGATTCCACAGAAATAATGCTAGCAAAGACATCCACGAAATGCACACGTAACTCTGTGAGATGAATTAACAGAACACTAAGCAGTTTCTCAGAAAGCTTCTTTCCAGATTTCATCTGAGGATATTATCTATTTCACCATAGCCCTCTATGTGCTTCCAAATGTCACATTGCCAATTCCACCAGAACTGTCTTAGCGAAAGGCTTCTTGAGGGGAAAGCTGTAATTCTGTGAGATGATTTCACAGAACACAAAGAAGTTTCTCAGAAAGCCTCTTTCTCTTTGTTATCGGAGGATATTTCCTTTGGCCCTATAGTCTTCATAGGGATCCGAATTATCTGTTCTCAGATTCCACAGAAATAAGGCTAGCAAAGAGATCCACGAAATAGAGATGTAACTCTGTGAGATGAATTAACCGAACACTAAGCAGTTTCTCAGAAAGCTTCTTTCCAAATTTCATCTGAGGATATTTCCTTTTTCACCATATTCCTCTATGGGTTTTCAAATATCACTTTGCCAATTCCACAAGAACTGTCTTAGCGAAAGGGTTCTTGAGGGGAAAGCTGTAACTCTGTGAGATGATTTCACAGAACACAAAGAAGTTTCTCAGAAACCTTCTTTCTCTTTGTTATCGGAGGATATTTTCTTTGGGCCTATTGTCTTCAAGGGGATCGGAAATATCTGTACTCAGATTCCACAGAAATAAGGCATGCAAAGAGATTCACGACACACACATGTAACTCTGTGAGATGAATTAATAGAACACTAAGGAGTTTCATAGAAAGCTTCTTTCCAGATTTCATCTGAGGATTTTTCCTTTTTATCCGTTGCCCACTTTGGGCTTCCAAATATCACTTTTCCAATTCCACAAAAACTGTCTTAGCGAAAGGCTTCTGGAGGGGAAAGTTGTAACTCTGTGAGATGATTTCACAGAACACAAAGAAGTTTCTCTGAAAGCTTCTTTCTCTTTCTTATCGGAGGATATTTCCTTTGGCCCTATAGTCTTCAAAGGGATCCGAAATATCTGTTCTCAGAATCCACAGAAATAAGGTTAGCAAAGAGATCCACGAAATACAGATGTAAATCGGTGAGTGGAAGTCACACATCACATAGCAGTTTCTCAGAAAGCTTCTTTCCAGATTTCATTGGAGGATATTTCCTTTTTCACCATAGCCCTCTATGGGCTTCCAAATACCACTTTGCCAATTCCACAAGTATTGTCTTACGAAAGTTTTCTTGAGGGGAATGCTGTAACTCTGTGCGATGATTTCACACAACACAAAGGAGTTTCTCAAAAAGCCTCTTTCTCTTTGTTATCGGATGATATTTCCTATGGCCCTGAAGTCTTCAAAGGGATCCGAAATATCTGTTCTCAGATTCCACAGAATTAAGGCTAGCAAAGATCCACGACATACAGATGTAACTCTGTGAGGGGAAGTCACACATCACAGAGCAGTTTCTCAGAAATCTTCTTTCCGTATTTCATCTGAGGATATTTCCTTTTACACCATAGCCCTCTTTGGGCTTCCAAATATCACTTTGCCAATTCCAAAATAACTGTCTTAGCGAAAGGCTTCTTGAGGGGAAAGCTGTAAGACTGTGAGATGAATTCACAGAACACAAAGAAGTTTCTCAGAAAATTTCTTTCTCTTTGTTATCGGAGGATATTTCCTTTGGCCCTAGAGTCTTCAAAGGGATCCGAAATATCTGTTCTCACATTCCACAGAAATAAGGCTAGCAAAGAGATCCACGAAATACAGATGTAACTCTGTGAGATGAATTAACAGAACACTAAGCAGTTTCTTAGATAGATTCATTCCAGTTTTTGTCTGAGGATATTTCCTTTTTCACCATAGCCCGCTTTGGGGTTCCAAATATCACTTTGCCAATTACGCAAGAATTGTCTTAGCGATAGGCTTCTTGAGGGGAAAGCTGTAACTCTGTGAGATGAATTCACAGAACACAAAGAAGTTTCTCAGAAAGCTTCTTTCTCTTTGTTATTGGAGGATATTTCCTTTGGCCCTGTAATCTTCAAAAGGATCCGAAATATCTGTTCTCAGATACCACACAAATAAGGCTAGCAAAGAGATCCACGAAATGCAGAAATAACTCCGTGAGATGAATTAACAGAATACTATGCAGTTTCTCAGAAAGCTTCATTGCAGATTTCATCAGAGGATATTTCCTTTTTTACCATAGCCCTCTACGGGCTTCCAAATATCACTTTGCAATTCCACAAGAACTGTCTTAGCGAAAGGCTTCTTTAGGGGAAAGCTGTAACTCTTTGATATGATTTCACAAAACACAAAGAAGTTTCTCACAAAGCTTCTCTCTCTTTGTTATCGGAGGATATTTCCTTTGGAACTATAGTCTTCAAAGGGATCCGAAATATCTGTTCTCAGATTCCACAGAAATAAGGCTAGCAAAGAGAACCACGAAATACACATGTAACACGGTGAGATGAATTAATAGAATACTAAGCAGTTTCTCAGAGAGCTTCTTTGCAATTTCATCTGAGGATATTTCCTTATTCACCATAGCCCTCTAAGGGCTTCCAAATATCACTTTGCGAATTCCACAAGAACTGTCTTACGAGAGGCTTCTTGAGGGGAAAACTGTAACTCTGTGAGATGATTTCGCAGAACACAAAGAAGTTTCTCAGAAAGCTTCTTTCTCTTTGTTTTCCGAGGATATTTCCTTTGGCCCTATACTCTTCAAAGGGATCCGAAACATCTGTTCTCAGATTACACAAAAATAAGGTTAGCAAAATGATCCACGAAATACAGATGTAACTCTGTGAGTGGAAGTCCCACATCACAGAGCAGTTTCTCAGAAAGCTTCTTTCCAGGTTTCATCTGAGGATATTTCCTTTTTCACCGTAGCCCTCTATGGGCCTCCAAATATCACTTTGCCATTCCACAAGAACTGTCTTTACGAAAGTCTTCTTGAGGGGAAAGCTGTATCTTTGTGAGATGATTTCACAGAACACACAGATGTTTCTCAGAAAGCTTCTTTCTCTTTGTTATCAGAGGATATTTCCTTTGAACCTACAGTCTTCAAAGGGATCCGAAATATCTGTTCTCAGATCCCACAGAAATAAGGCTAGCAAAGAGATCCACGAAATACAGATGTAACTCAGTGAGAAGAATTAACAGAACTCTAAGCAGTTTCTCAGAAAGCTTCTTTCCAGATTTCATCTGAGGATATTTCTTTTTCCACCATAGCCCTCTAGGAGCTTCCAAATATCACTTTGCCAATTTCACCAGAACTGTCTTAGCGAAAGGTTTCTTGAGGGGAAAGCTGTAAATCTGTGAGATGATTTCACAGAAAACAAAGAAATTTCTCAGAAAGCTTCTTTCTCTTTGTTATCGCAGCATATTTCCTTTGGCCCTATTCTCTTCTAAAGGTTCCGAAATATCTGTTCTCAGATTCTACAGAAATAAGGCTAGCAAAGAGTTCCACGAAATACAGATGTAACTCTGTGAGATGAATTAACAGAACACTAAGCAGTTTCTCAGAAATCTTCTTTCCAGATTTCATCTGAGGATATTTGTTTTTTCACCTTAGCCCTCCATGCGCTTCCAAATATCACTTTGCCAATTCCACAAGAACTGTCTTAGCGAAACACTTCCTTCGGGGAAAGCTGTAACTCTGTGAGATGATTTCACAGAAAACAAAGAAACTTCTCAGAAAGCTTCTTTCTCTTTGTTATCGGAGCATATTTCCTTTGGCCCTTTACTCTTCTAAAGGTTCCGAAACGTCTGTTCTCAGATTCCACAGAAATAAGGCTAGCAAAGATATCCACGAAATACAGATGTAACTGTGTGAGATGAATTAACAGAACACTAAGCAGTTTCTCAGAAAGCTTCTTTCCAGATTTCATCTGAGGATATTTCCTTTTTCAACATAGCCCTCTATGGGCTTCCAAATATCACTTTGCCAATTCCACAAGAACTGTCTTAGCGAAAGGCTTCTTGAGGGGAAAGCTGTAACTCTGTGAGATGATTTCACAGAACACAAAGAAGTTTCTCAGAAAGCTTCTTTCTCTTTGTTATCGGAGGATATTTCCTTTGGCCCTATAGTCTTCAAAGGGATCCGAAATATCTGTTCTCAGATTCCACAGAAAAAAGGCTAGCAAAGAGATCCACGAGATACAGATGCAACTCCGTGAGATGAATTAACAGAACACTAACCAGTTTCTCAGAAAGTTTCTTTCCAGATTACATCTGAGGATATTTCCTTTTTCACAGTAGCCCTCTATGGGCTTCCAAATATCGCTTTGCCAACTCCACAAGAGCTGTCTTAGCGAAAGGCTTCTTGAGGGGAAAGTTGTAACTCTGTGAGATGATTTCACAGAAAACAAAGAAGTTTCTTAGAAAGCTTCTTTATCTTTGTTATCGGAGATTATGTCCTTTGGCCCTATAATCTCCAAAGGGATCCGAAATATCTGTTCTCAGATTCCACAGAAATAAGGCTAGCAAAGAGATCCACGTAATACAGATTTAACTCTGTGAGATGAATTAACAGAACACTAAGCAGTTTCACAGAAAGCTTCTTTCCAGATTTCATCTGAGGATATTTCCTTTTTCACCATAGCCCTCTATGGGCTTCCAAATATCACTTTGCCTATTCCACAAGAACTGTCTTAGCGTAAGGCTTCTTGAGGGGAAAGATGTAACTCTGTGAGATGATTTCACAGAACACAAAGAAGTTTCTCAGAAAGCTTCTTTCTCTTTTTTATCGGAGTATATTTCCTTTGACCCTATAGTCTTCAAATGGATCCGAAATATCTGTTCTCAGAAACCACAGAAATAAGGCTAGTAAAGAGATCCACGAAATACAGATGTAACTTTGTGAGATTAATTAACAGAACACTAAGCAGTTTCTCGGAAAGCTTCTTTCCAGATTTCATCTGAGGATATTTCCTTTTTCACCATAGCCCTCTAAGCGCTTGCAAATATCACTTGCAAATTCCACAAGAACTGTCTTAGCGAAAGGCTTCTTGAGGGGAAAACTGTAACTCTGTGAGATGATTTCACAGAACACAAAGAAGTTTCTCAGAAAGCTTCTTTCTCTTTGTTATTGGAGGATATTTCCTTTGGCCCTCTAGTCTTCAAAGGGATCCGAAATATCTGTTCTCAGAAACCTCAGAAATAAGACTAGTAAAGAGATCCACGAAATACAGATATAACTCTGTGAGATGAATTAACAGAACACTAAGCAGTTTCTCAGAAAGCTTCTTTCCAGATTTCATCTGAGGATATTTCCTTTTTCACCATAGCCCTCTATGGGCTTCCAAATATCACTTTGACTATTCCACAAGAACTGTCTTGCCGAAAGGCTTCTTGAGGGGAAAGCTTTAATTCTGTAAGATGATTTCACAGAACACAAAGAAGTTTCTCAGAAAGCTTCTTTCTCTTTGTTATCGGAGGATATTTCCTTTGGCCCTATAGTCTTCAAAGGGATCCGAAATATCTGTTCTCAGATTCCACAGAAATAAGGCTAGCATAGAGATCCACGAAATACAGATGTAACTCTGTGAGATGAATTAACAGAACACTAAGCAGGTTCTAAGAAAGCTTCTTTCCAGATTTTATCTGAGGATATTTCCTTTTTCACCATAGCCCTCTAGGCGCTGCTCAATATCACTTTGCCTATTCCACAAGAACTGTCTTAGCGAAAGGCTTCTTGAGGGGAAAGCTGTAAGTCTTCGAGATGATTTCACAGAACACAAAGAAGTTTCTCAGAAAGCTTCGTTATCTTTGTTATCGGAGGATATTTCCTTGGCCCTATAGTCTTCAAAGGGGTCCGAAATATCTGTTCTCAGATTCCACAGAAATAAGGCTAGCAAAGAGATCCACGAAATACAGAGGTAACTCTGTGAGATGAATTAACAGAACTCTAAGCAGTTTCTCAGAAAGCTTCTTTCCAGATTTCATCTGAGATTATTTCCTTTTACACCATTGCCCTCTATGGGCTTCCAAATATCACTTTGCCTATTCCACAAAAACTGTCTTAGCGAAAGGCTTCTTGTGGGGCAAGCTGTAACTCTGTGAGATGATTTCACAGAACACAAAGAAGTTTCTCAGAAAGCTTCTTTCTCTTTGTTATCGGAGGATATTTCCTTTGGCCCTCTAGTCTTCAAAGGGATCCGAAATATCTGTTCTCAGAATCCTCAGAAATAAGGCTAGTAAAGAGATCCACGAAATACAGATATAACTCTGTGAGATGAATTAACAGAACACTATGCAGTTTCTCAGAAAGCTTCTTTCCAGATTTCATCTGAGGATATTTCATTTTTCACCATAGCCCTCTATGGGCTTCCAAATATCACTTTGACTATTCCACAAGAACTGTCTTGGCGAAAGGCTTCTTGAGGGGAAAGCTTTAATTCTGTGAGGTGATTTCACAGAACACAAAGAAGTTTCTCAGAAAGCTTCTTTCTCTTTGTTATCGGAGGATATTTCCTTTGGCCCTCTAGTCTTCAAAGGGATCCGAAATGGCTGTTCTCAGATTCCACAGAAATAAGGCTAGCAAAGAGTTCCACGAAATACAGATGTAACTCTGTGAGATAAATTAACAGAACACCAAGCAGTTTCTCAGAAAGCTTCTTTCCAGATTTCATCTGCGGATATTTCCTTTTTCACCTTAGCCCTCCATGGGCTTCCAAATATGACTTTGCCAATTCCACAAGAACTGTCTTAGGAAAAGGCTTTTGAGGGGAAAGCTGTAACTCTGTGAGATGATTTCAAAGAACACAAAGAAGTTTCTCAGAAAGCTTCTTTCTCTTTGTTATCGGAGGATATTTCCTTCGGCCCTAGAGTCTTCAAAGGTATCCGAAATATCTGATCACAGATTCCACAGAAATAAGGCTAGCAAAGAGATCCACGAGATACAGATGCAACTCCGTGAGATGAATTAACAGAAGACTAAGCAGTTTCTCAGAAAGTTTCTTTCAAGATTACATCTGAGGATATTTCGTTTTTCACCGTAGCCCTCTATGGGCTTACAAATATCACTTTGTCAAATCCACAAGAACTGTCTTAGCGAAAGGCTTCTTGAGGGGAAAGCTGTAACTCTGTGAGCTGATTTCACAGAACACAAAGAAGTTTCTCAGAAAGCTTCTTTCTCTTTGGTATCGGAGGATATTTCCTTTGCTCCTATAGTCTTCAAGGGATCCGAACCTCTGTTCTCAGATTCCACAGAAATAAGGCTAGCAAAGAGATCCACGAAATACAGATGTAACTCTGTGAGATGAATTAACAGACACTAAGCAGTTTCTCAGAAAGCTTCTTTCCAGATTTCATCTGAGGATATTTCCTTTTTCACCATAGCCCTCTAGGCGCTTCCAAATATCACTTTGCCAATTCCACAAGAACTGTCTTAGCGAAAGGCTTCTTGAGGGGAAAGCTGTAACTCTGTGAGATGATTTCACAGAAAAGAAAGAAATTTCTCAGAAAGCTTCTTTCTCTTTGTTATCGCAGCATATTTCCTTTGGCCCTATACTCTTCTACAGTTTCCGAAATATCTGTTCTCAGATTCCACAGAAATAAGGCTAGCAAAGTGTTCCATGAAATACAGATGCAACTCTGTGAGATGAATTAACAGAACACTAAGCAGTTTCTCAGAAAACTTCTTTCCAGATTTCATCTGAGGATATTTCCTTTTTCACCATAGCCCTCTATGGGCTTCCAAATATCACTTTGCCTATTCCACAAGAACTGTCTTAGCGAAAGACTTCTTGAGGGGAAAGCTGTAACTCTGTGAGATAATTTCACACAACACAAAGAAGTTTCTCAGAAAGCTTCTTTCTCTTTGTTATCGGAGGATATTTCCTTTGGCCCTATAGTCTTCAAAGGGATCCGAAATATCTGTTCTCAGATTCCACAGAAATAAGGCTCGCAAAGAGATCCACGAGATACAGTTGTAACTCTGTGAGATGAATTAACACAACACTAAGCACTTTCTCAGAAAGCTTCTTTCCAGATTTCATCTGAGGACATTTCCTTTTTCACCATAGCCCTGTATATACTTCCAAGTATCACTTTGCCTATAGCACAAGAACTGTGTTAGCGAAAGGCTTCTTGAGGGGAAAGCTGTAACTCTGTGAGATGATTTCACAGAACACAAAGAAATTTCTCAGAAAGCTTCTTTCTCTTTGTTATCGAGCATATTTCCTTTGGCCCTATACTCATCTAAAGGTTCCGAAATGTCTGTTCTCAAATTCCACAGAAATAAGGCTAGCAAAGAGATCCACGAAATACAGATGTAACTCTGTGAGATGAATTAAGAGAACACTAAGCAGTTTCTCAGAAAGCTTCTTTCCAGATTTCTTCTGAGGATATTTCCTTTTTCACCATAGTCCTCTATGGGCTTCCAAATATCACTTTGCCAATTCCACAAGAACTGTCTTACCGAAAGGCTTCTTGAGGAGAAAGCTGTAACTCTGTGAGATGATTTCACAGAACACAAAGAAGTTTCTCAGAAAGCTTCTTTCTCTTTGTTATCGGAGGATATTTCCTTTGGCCCTATAGTCATCCAAGGGATCCGAAATGTCTGTTCTCAGATTCCACAGAAATAAGGCTGGCAAAGAGATCCACGAAATACAGATGTAACTCTGTGAGATGAATTGACAGAACACTAAGCAGTTTCTCAGAAAGCTTCTTTCCAGATTTCATCTGAGGATATTTCTTTTTTCACCATAGACCTCTATGGGCTTCCTAATACCACTTTGCCAATTCCACAAGAACTGTCTTAGCGAAAGTCTTCTTGAGGGGAAAGCTGTAACTCTGTGAGATGATTTCAAAGAACACAAAGAAGTTTCTCAGAAAGCTTCTTTCTCTTTGTTATCGGAGGATATTTCCTTTGGCCCTATAGTTTTCAAAGGGATCTGAATATCTGTTCTCAGGTTCCACAGAAATAAGGCTAGCAAAGAGATCCACGAAATACAAATGTAACGCTGTGAGATGAATTAACAGAACACTAAGCAGTTTCTCAGAAAGCTTCTTTCCAGATTTAATCTGAGGATATTTCCTTTCCACCGTAGCCCTCTAGGCACTTCCAAATATCACTTTGCCAATTCCACAAGAACTGTCTTAGCGAAAGGCTTCTTGAGGGGAAAGCTGTAACTCTGTGAGATGATTTCAAAGAACACAAAGAAGTTTCTCAGAAAGATTCTTTCTCTTTGTTATCGGAGGATATTTCCTTTGGCCTAGTAGTCTTCAAAGGGATCCGAAATATCTGTTCTCAGATTCCACAGAAATAAGGCTAGCAAAGAGACCCACGAAATACAGATGTACCTCTGTGAGATTAATTAACAGAACACAAAGCATTTTCTCAGAAAGCTTCCTTCCAGATTTCATGTGAGGATATTTCCTTTTTCACCATAGCCCTCTATGCGCTTCCAAATATCATTTTGCCAATTGCACAAGAACTGTCTTAGCGAAAGGCTGCTTGAGGGGAAAGCTGTAACTCTGTGAGATGATTTCACAGAACACAAAGAAATTTCTCAGAAAGCTTCTTTCTCTTTGTTATCGAAGCATATTTCCTTTGGCCCTATACTCCTCTAAAGGTTCCGAAATGTCTGTTCTAAGATTCCACAGAAATAAGGCTAGCAAAGAGATCCACGAAATACAGATGTAACTCTCTCAGATGAATTAACAAAACACTAAGCAGTTTCTCAGAAAGCTTCTTTCCAGATTTCATCTGAGGATATTTCCTTTTTCACCGTAATCCTCTATGGGCTTCCAAATATCACTTTGCCAATTCCACAAGAACTGTCTTACCGAAAGGCTTCTTGAGGAGAAAGCTGTAACTCTGTGAGATGATTTCACAGAACACAAAGAAGTTTCTCAGAAAGCTTCTTTCTCTTTGTTATCGGAGGATATTTCCTTTGGCCCTAAAGTCTTCCAAGGGATCCGAAATGTCTGTTCTCAGATGCCACAGAAATAAGGCTAGCAAAGAGATCCACGAAATACAGATGTAACTCTGTGAGATGAATTGACAGAACACTAAGCAGTTTCTCAGAAAGCTTCTTTCCAGATTTCATCTGAGGATATTTCTTTTTTCACCATAGCCCTCTAAGGGATTCCTAATACCACTTTGCCAATTCCACAATAACTGTCTTAGCGAAAGTCTTCTTGAGGGGAAAGCTGTAACTCTGTGAGATGATTTCAAAGAACACAAAGAAGTTTCTCAGAAAGCTTCTTTCTCTTTGTTATCGGAGGATATTTCCTTTGGCACTATAGTCTTCAAAGGGATCCGAATATCTGTTCTCAGGTTCCACAGAAATAAGGCTAACGAAGAGATCCACCAAATACAGATGTAACGCTGTGAGATGAATTAACAGAAAACTAAGCAGTTTCGCAGAAAGCTTCTTTCCAGATTTCATCTGAGGATATTTCCTTTCCACCATAGCCCTCTAGGCACTTCCAAATATCACTTTGCCAATTCCACAAGAACTGTCATAGCGAAAGGCTTCTTGAGGGGAAAGCTGTAACTCTGTGAGATGATTTCAAAGAACACAAAGAAGTTTCTCAGAAAGCTTCTTTCTCTTTGTTATCGGAGTTTATTTCCTTTGGCCCTATAGTCTTCAAAGGGATCCGAAATATCTGTTCTCAGATTCCACAGAAATATGTCTAGCAAAGAGATCCACGAAATACAGATGTAACTCTGTGAGATGAATTAACAGAACACTAAGCAGTTTCTCAGAAAGCTTCTTTCCAGATTTCATCTGAGGATATTTCCTTTTTCACCATAGCCCATTATGGGCTTCCAAATATCACTTTGCCAATTCCACAAGAACTGTCTTAGCGAAAGGCTTCTTGAGGGGAAAGCTGTAACTCTGTGAGATGATTTCACAGAACACAAAGAAATTTCTCAGAAAGCTTCTTTCTCTTTGTTATCAGAGGATATTTCCTTTGGACTTATGGTCTTCAAAGGGATCCGAAATATCTGTTCTCAGATTCCACAGAAATAAGGCTAGCAAAGAGATCCACGAAATACAGATGTAACTCTGTGAGATGAATTAACAGAACACTAAGCAGTTTCTCAGAAACTTCTTTCCAGATTTCATCTGAGGATATTTCCTTTTTCACCATAGCCCTCTATAGGCTTCCAAATATCACTTTGCCAATTCCACAAGAACTGTCTTAGCGAAAGGCTTCTTGAGGAGAAAGCTGTAACTCTGTGAGACGATTTCACAGAGCAAAAAGAAGTTTCTCAGAAAGCTTCTTTCTCTTTGTTATCGGAGGATATTTCCTTTGGCCCTCTAGTCTTCAAAGGGATCCGAAATATCTGTTCTCAGAGTCCTCAGAAAAAAGGCTAGTAAAGAGATCCACGAAATATAGATATAACTCTCTGAGATGAATTAACAGAACACTAAGCAGTTTCTCAGAAAGCTTCTTTCCAGATTTCATCTGAGGATATTTCCTTTTTCACCATAGCCCTCAAGGCGCTTCCAAATATCACTTTGCCAATTCCACAAGAACTGTCTTAGCGAAAGGCTTCTTGAGGGGAAAGCTGTAACTCTGTGAGATGATTTCACAGAACAGAAAGAAGTTTTTCAGAAAGCTTCTTTCTATTTGTTATCGGAGGATATTCCCTTTGGCCCTATAGACTTCAAAGTGATCTGAGTATCTTTTCTCAGATGCCACAGAAATAAGGCTAGCAAAGAGATCCACGAAATACAGATGTAACTCTGTGAGATGAATTAACAGAACACTAAGCTGTTTCTCAGAAAGCTTCTTTCCAGATTTCATGTGAGCATATTTCCTTTTTCACCATAGCCCTCTAGGCGCTTCCAAATATCACTTTGCCAATACCACAAGAACTGTCTTAGCGAAAGGCTTCTTGAGGGAAAAGCTGTAACTCTGCGAGATGCTTTAAAAGAACACAAAGAAGTTTTTCAGAAAGCTTCTTTCTCTTTGTTATCGAAGTTTTTTTGCTTTGGCCCTATAGTCTTCAAAGGGATCCGAAATACCTGTTCTCAGATTCCACAGAAATAAGGCTAGCAAAGAGATCCACGAAATACAGATGTAACTCTGTGAGATGAATTCACAGAACACTAAGCAGTTTCTCAGAAAACTTCTTTCCAGATTTCATCTGAGGATGTTTCCTTTTTCACCTTAGCCCTCTATGGGCTTCCAAATATCACTTTGCCAATTCCAGAAGAACTGTCTTAACGAAAGTCTTCTTGAGGGGAAAGCTGTAACTCTGTGAGATGATTTCAAAGAACACAAAGAAGTTTCTCAGAAAGCTTCTTTCTCTTTGTTATCGGAGTTTATTTCCTTTGGCCCTATAGACTTCAAAGGGATCCGAAATATCTGTTCTCAGATTCCACATAATAAGGCTAGCAAAGAGACCCACGAATAGAGATGTAACACTGTGAGATGAATTAACAGAACACTAAGCAGTTTCTCAGAAAGCTCCTTTACAGATTTCATCTGAGGATATTTCCTTTTTCACCATAGCCCTCTATACGCTTCCAAATATCACTTTGCAAATTCCACAAGAACTGTCTTAGCGAAAGGCTTCTTGAGGGGAAAGCTGTAACTCTGTGAGATGATTTCACAGAACACAAAGAAGTTTCTCAGAAAGCTTCTTTCTCTTTGTTATCGGAGGATATTTCCTTTGGCCCTATAGTCTTCAAAGGCATCCGAAATATCTGTTCTCAGATTCCACAGAAATAACTAGCAAAGAGATCCACGAAATACAGATGTAACTCTGTGACATGAATTAACAGAACACTAAGCAGTTTCTCAGTAAGCTTCTTTCCAGATTTCATCTGAGGATATTTCCTTTTTCACCATAGCCCTCTATGCGCTTCCAAATATCACTTTGCCAATTCCAAAAGAACTGTCTTAGCGAAAGGCTTCTTGAGGGGAAAGCTGTAACTCTGTGAGATGGTTTCACAGAACACAAAGAAGTTTTTCAGAAAGCTTCTTTCTCTTTGTTATCGGAGGATATTTCCTTTGGCCCTATAGTCTTCAAAGGGATCCGATATATCTGTTCTCAGATTCCTCAGAAATAAGGATAGTAAAGAGATCCACGAAATACAGATGTAACCCTGTGAGATGAATTAACAGAACACTAAGCAGTTTCTCAGAAAGCTTCTTTCCAGATTTCATATGAGAATATTTCCTTTTTCACCATAGCCCTCTATGGGCTTCTAAATATCATTTTGCCAATTGCACAAGAACTGTCTTAGCGAAAGGCTTCTTGAGGGGAAAGCTGTAACTCTGAGAGATGATTACACAGAACACAAAGAAGTTTCTCAGAAAGCTTCTTTCTCTTTGTTATCGGAGATTATTTCCTTTGGCCCTATAGTCTACAAAGGGATCCGAAATATCTGTTCTCAGATTCCACAGAAATGAGGCAAGCAAAGAGATCCACGAAATACAGATATAACTCTGTGAGAAGAATTAACAGAACACTAAGCAGTTTCTCAGAAAGCTTCTTTCCAGATTTCATCTGAGGATATTTCCTTTTTCACCATAGCCCTCTGGGCTTCCATATACCACTTTGCCAATTCCACAAGAACTGTCTTAGCGAAAGGCTTCTTGAGGGGAAAGCTGTAACTCTGTGAAATGATTTCACGGAACACAAAGAAGTTTCTCAGAAAGCTTCTTTCTCTTTATTATCGGAGAATATTTCCTTTGGCCATATAGTCTTCAAAGGGAGCCGAAATAGTTGTTCTCAGATTTCACAGAAATAAGGCTAGCAAAGAGATCCACGAAATACAGATGTAAATCTGTGAGATGAATTAACAGAACACTAAGCAGTTTCTCGGAAATCTTCTTTCCAGATTTCATCTGAGGATATTTCCTTTTTCACCATAGCCCTCTATGGGCTTCCAAATATCACTGTGCCAATTCAACAAGTACTGTCTTAGCGAAAGGCTTCTTGAGGGGAAAGCTGTAACTCTGTGAGATGATTTCACAGAACACAAAGAAGTTTCTCAGAAAGCTTGTTTCTCTTTGTTATCGGAGGATATTTCCTTTGGCCCTGTAGTCTTCCAAGGGATCCAAAATATCTGTTCTCAGATTCCACAGAAATAAGGCTAGCAAAGAGATCCACGAAATACATATGTAACCATGTGGGATGAATTAACAGAACACTAAGCAGTTTCTCAGAAAGCTTCTTTCCAGATTTAATCTGAGGATATTTCCTTTTTCACCATAGCTCTCTGGGCTTCCAAATACCACTTTGCCAATTCCACAAGAACTGTCTTAGCGAAAGGCTTCTTGAGGGGAAAGCTGTAACTCTGTGAAACGATTTCACGGAACACAAAGAAGTTTCTCAGAAAGCTTCTTTCTCTTTCTTATCGGAGGATATTTCCTTTGGCCCTATGGTCTTTAAAGGGATCCGAAATATCTGTTCTCAGATTCCTCAGAAATAAGGCTAGCAAAGAGATCCCCGAAATACTGATGTAACTCTGTGAGATGAATTAACAGAACACTAAGCAGTTTCTCAGAAAGCTTCTTTCCAGATTTCATCTGAGGATATTTCCTTTTTCACCATAGCCCTCTATGGGCTTCCTAATACCACCTTGCCAATTCCACAAGAACTGTCTTAGCGAAAGGCTTCTTGAGGGGAAAGCTGTAACTCTGTGAGATGATTTCACAGAACAGAAAGAAGTTTCTCCGAAGGCTTCTTTCTCTTTGTTATCGGAGGATATTTCCTTTGGCCCTATAGTCTTCAAAGGGATCCGAATATCTGTTCTCAGATTCCGCAGAAATAAGGCTAGCAAAGAGATCCACGAAATACAGATGAAATTCTGTGAGATGAATTAACAGAACACTAAGCAGTTTCTCAGTAAGCTTCTTTCCAGATTTCATCTGAGGATATTTCCTTTTTCAACATAGCCCTCTTTGCGCTTCCAAATATCACTTTTCCAATTCCACAAGAACTGTCTTAGCGAAAGGCTTCTTGAGGGGAAAGCTGTAACTCTGTGAGATGATTTCACAGAACACAAAGAAGTTTATCAGAAAGCTTCTTTCTCTTTTTTACGGAGGATATTTCCTTTGGCCCTATAGTCTTCAAAGAGATCCGATATATCTGTTCTCAGATTCCTCAGAAATAAGGCTAGTAAAGAGATCCACGAAATACAGATGTAACTCTGTGAGATGAATTAATAGAACACTAAGCAGTTTCTCAGAAAGCTGCTTTCCAGATTTCATCTGAGGATATTTCCTTTTTCACCATATCCCTCTATGGGCTTCCAAATATCACTTTGCCTATTCCACAAGAACTGTCTTAGCGAAAAGCTTCTTGAGAGGAAAGCTGTAACTCTGTGAGATGATTTCACAGAACACAAAGAAGTTTCTCCGAAGGCTTCTTTCTCTTTGTTATTGGAGGATATTTCCTTTGACCCTATAGTCTTCAAAGGGATCCGAATATCTGTTCTCAGATTCCTCAGAAATAAGGCTAGCAAAGAGATCCACGAAATACAGATGTAACTCTGCGAGATGAATTAACAGAACACTAAGCAGTTTCTCAGTAAGCTTCTTTCCAGATTTCATCTGAGGATATTTCCTTTTTCACCATAGCCCTCTATGGGCTTCCAAATATCACTTTGCCAATTCCACAAGAACTGTCTTAGCGAAAGGCTTCTTGAGGGGAAAGCTGTAACTCTGTGAGATGATTTCACAGAACACAAAGAAGTTTCTCCGAAGGCTTCTTTCTCTTTGTTATCGGAGGATATTTCCTATGGCCCTAGAGTCTTCAAAGGGATCCGAATATCTGTTCTCAGATTCCACAGAAATAAGGCGAGCAAAGAGATCCACGAAATACGGATGTAACTCTGTGAGATGAATTAACAGACCACTAAGCAGTTTCTCAGAAAGCTTCTTTCCAGATTTCATCTGAGGATATTTCCTTTTTCACCATATCCCTCTATGGGCTTCCAAATATCACTATGTCAATTCCACAAGAACTGTCTTAGCGAAAGGCTTCTTGAGGGGAAAGATGTAACTCTGTAAGATGATTTCACAGAACAGAAATAAGTTTCTCAGAAAGCTTCTTTCTCTTTGTTATCGGAGGATATTTCCTTTGGCCCTGTAGTCTTCCAAGGGATCCGAAATATCTGTTCTCAGATTCCACAGAAATAAGGCTAGCAAAGAGATCCACGAAATACAGATGTAACTCTGTGAGATGAATTAACAGAACACTAAGCAGTTTCTCAGAAAGCTTCTTTCCAGATTTCATATGAGGATATTTCCTTTTTCACCATAGCCCTCTATGGGCTTCCAAATTTCACTTTGCCAATTCCACAGGAACTGTCTTAGCGAAAGGCTTCTTGAGGGGAAAGCTGTATCTCTGTGAGATGATTTCACAGAACAGAAGGAAGTTTCTCCGAAGGCTTCTTTCTCATTGTTATCGGAGGATATTTCCTTTGTCCCTAGACTCTTCAAAGGGATCCGAATATCTGTTCTCACATTCCACAGAAATAAGGCGAGAAAAGAGATCCACGAAAAACAGATGTAACTCTGTGAGATGAATTAACAGAACACTAAGCAGTTTCTCAGAAAGCTTCTTTCCAGATTTCATCCTAGGATATTTCCTTTTTCATCATAGCCCTCTATGGGCTTCCAAATATCACTTTGCCAATTCCACAAGAACTGTCTTAGCGAAAATCTTCCTGAGGGGAAAGCTGTAACTCTGTGACATGATTTCACAGAACACAAAGAAGTTTCTCAGAAAGCTTCTTTCTCTTTGTTATCGGAGGATATTTCCTTTGGCCCTATAGTCTTCCAAGGGATCCGAAATATCTGTTCTCAGATTCCACAGAAATAAGGCTAGCAAAGAGATCCACGAAATACAGATGTAACTCTTTGAGTTGGATTAACAGAACACTGAGCAGTTTCTCAGAAAGCATCTTTCCAGATTTTATCTGAGGATATTTCCTTTTTCACCATAGAGCTCTTTGGGCTTCCAAATACCACTTTGCCAATTACACAAGAACTGTCTTAGCGAAAGGCTTCTTGAGGGGAAAGCTGTAACTCTGTGAGATGATTTCACAGAACGTAAAGAAGTTTATCAGAAGTCTTTGCCCATGCCTATGTCCTGAATGGTACTACCTAGGTTTTCCTCTAGGATTTTTATGGTATTAGGTCTAACATTTAAGTCTCTAATCCATCTTGAATTAATTTTCGTATAAGGAGTAAGGAAAGGATCCAGTTTCAGCTTTCTACTTATGGCTAGCCAATTTTCCCGGCACCATTTATTAAATAGGGAATCCTTTCCCCATTTCTTGTTTCTCAGAACTAGATGTACCATATGACCCAGCCATCCCATTACTGGGTATATACCCAAAGGATTGTAAATTATGCTGCTATAAGGACACATGCACACGTATGTTTATTGCGGCACTATTCACAATAACAAAGACTTGGAATCAACCCAAATGTCCATCAGTGACAGATTGGATTAAGAAAATGTGGCACATGTACACCATGGAATACTATGCAGCCATAAAAAAGGATGAGTTTGAGTCCTTTGTAGGGACTTGGATGCAGCTGGAATCCATCATTCTTAGCAAACTATCACAAGAACAGAAAACCAAACACCGCATGTTCTCACTCATAGGTGGGAACTGAACAATGAGATCACTTGGACTCGGGAGGGGGAACATCACACACCGGGGCCTATCATGGGGAGGGGGGAGTGGGGAGGGATTGCACTGGGAGTTATACCTGATGTAAATGACGAGTTGATGGGTGCAGCGCAGCAACATGGCACAGGTATACATATGTAACAAACCTGCATGTTATGCACATGTACCCTCCAACTTAAAGTATAATAATAATAAATAAATTAAAAAAAAAAAAGAAGTTTATCAGAAAGCTTCTTTCTCTTTGTTATCGGAGGATATTTCCTTTTTCCCTATAGTCTTCAAAGGGATCCGAAATATCTGTTCTCAGATTAAACAGAAATAAGGCTAGCAAAGAGATCCACGAGACACAGATGTTACACTGTGAGATGAATTAACAGAACACTAAGCAGTTTCTCAGAAAGCTTCTTTCAAGATTTCATCTGAGGATATTTCCTTTTTCACCGTAGCCCTCTATGCGCTTCCAAATATCACTTTGCCCATTCCACAAGAACTGTCTCAGCGAAAGTCTTCTTGAGGGGAAAGCTGTAACTCTCTGAGATGATTCCAAAGAACACAAAGAAGTTTCTCAGAAAGCTTCTTTCTCTTTGTTATCGGAGTTTATTTCCTTTAGCCCTATAGTCTTCAAAGGGATCCGAAATATCTGTTCTCAGATTCCACAGAAATAAGGCTAGCAAAGAGATCCACGAAATACAGATGTAACTCTGTGAGATAAATTAACAGAACACTAAGCAGTTTCTCAGAAACCTTCTTTCCAGATTTCATCTGAGGATATTTGCTTTTTCACCATATCCCTGTATGGGCTTCCAAATATCACTTTGCCAATTCCACAAGAACTGTCTTAACGAAAGGCTTCCTGAGGGGAAAGCTTTGACTCTGTGACATGATTTCACAGAACGCAAAGAAGTTTATCAGAAAGCTTCTTTTTCTTTGTTATCGGAGGATATTTCCTTTGGCCCTATAGTCTTCAAAGGGATCCGAAATATCTGTTCTCAAATTAAACAGAAATAAGGCTAGCAAAGAGATCCACGAGATACACATGTAACTCTCTGAGATGAATTAACAGAACACTAAGCAGTTTCTCAGAAAGCTTCTTTCCAGATTTCATCTGAGGATATTTCCTTTTTCACCATAGCCCTCTAGGCGCTTCCAAATATCACTTTGCCAATTCCACAAGAACTGTCTTAGCGAAAGGCTTCTTGAGGGGAAAGCTGTAACTCTGTGAGATGATTTCAAAGAACACAAAGAAGTTTTTCAAAAACCTTCTTTCTCTTTGTTATCGAAGTTTATTTCCTTTGGTCCTATAGTCTTCAAGGGGATCCGAAATATCTGTTCTCAGATTCCACAGAAATAAGGCTAGCAAAGAGATCCACGAAATACAGATGTAACTCTTTGAGTTGGATTAACAGAACACTGAGCAGTTTCTCAGAAAGCATCTTTCCAGATTTTATCTGAGGATATTTCCTTTTTCACCATAGCGCTCTATGGGCTTCCAAATACCACTTTGCCAATTCCACAAGAACTGTCTTAGCGAAAGGCTTCTTGAGGGGAAAGCTGTAACTCTGTGAGATGATTTCAGATAACGCAAAGAAGTTTATCAGAAAGCTTCTTTCTCTTTGTTATCGGAGGATATTTCCTTTGGCCCTATAGTCTTCAAAGGGATCCGAAATATCTGTTCTCAGATTAAACAGAAATAAGGTAGCAAAGAGATCCACGAGATACAGATGTAACTCTGTGAGATGAATTAACAGAACACTAAGCAGTTTCTCAGAAAGATTCTTTCGAGATTTAATCTGAGGGTATTTCATTTTCACCATAGCCCCCTAGGCGCTTCCAAATATCACTTTGCCAATTCCACAGGAACTGTCTTAGCGAAAGGCTTCTTGAGGGGAAAGCTGTAACTCTGTGAGATGATTTCAAAGAACACAAAGAAGTTTTTCAGAAACCTTCCTTCTCTTTGTTATCGAAGTTTCTTTCCTTTGGCCCTATAGCCTTCAAAGGGATCCGAAATATCTGTTCTCAGATTCCACAGAAATAAGGCTAGCAAAGAGATCCACGAAATACAGATGTAACTCTGTGAGATGAATTAACAGAACACTAAACAGTTTCTCAGAAAGTTTCTTTCCAGATTTCATCTGAGGATATTTCCTCTTTCACCATAGCCCTCTATGGGCTTCCAAATATCACTTTTCCAATTCCACAAGAACTGTCTTAGCGAAAGGCTTCTTGAGGGGAAAGCTGTAACTCTGTGAGATGATTTCAGAGAACACAAAGAAGTTTCTCAGAAAGCTTCTTTCTCTTTGTTATCGGAGGATATTTCCTTTGGCCCTATAGTCTTTCAAGGGATCCGAAGTATCTGTTCTCAGATTCCACAGAAATAAGGCTAGCAAAGAGATCCACGAAATACAGATGTAACTCTGTGAGATGAATTAACAGAACACTAAGCAGTTTCTCAGAAAGCTTCTTTCCAGATTTCATCTGAGGATATTTCCTTTTTCACCATAGCCCTCTATGCGCTTCCAAATACCACTTTGCCAATTCCACAGGAACTGTCTTAGCGAAAGGCTTCTTGAGGGGAAACCTGTAACTCTGTGAGATGATTTCACAGAACAGAAAGAAGTTTCTCCGAAGGTTTCTATCTCTTTGTTATCGGAGGATATTTCCTATGGCCCTAGAGTCTTCAAAGGGATCCGAATATCTGTTCTCAGATTCCACAGAAATAAGGCGAGCAAAGAGATCAACGAAATACAGATGTAACTCTGTGAGATGAATTAACAGACCACTAAGCAGTTTCTCAGAAAGCTTCTTTCCAGATTTCATCTGAGGATATTTCCTTTTTCACCATAGCCCTCTAGGCGCTTCCAAATTTCACTTTGCCAATTCCACAAGAACTGTCTTAGCGACAGGCTTCTTGAGGGGAAAGCTGTAATTGTTTGAGATGATTTCAAAGAACACAAAGAAGTTTTTCAGAAACCTTCTTTCTCTTTGTTATCGAAGTTTATTTCCTTTGGCGCTATATTCTTCAAAGGAATCCGAAATATCTATTCTCAGATTCCACAGAAATAAGGCTAGCAAAGAGATCCACGAAATACAGATGTAACTCTGTGAGATGAATTAACAGAACACTAAGCAGTTTCTCAGAAAGCTTCTTTCCAGATTTCATCTGAGGATATTTCCTTTTTCACCATAGCCCTCTATGGGCTTCCAAATACGACTTTGCCAATTCCACAAGAACCGTCTTAGCGAAAGGCTTCTTGAGGGGAAAGCTGTAACTCTGTGAGATTATTTCACAGAACACAAAGAAGTTTCTCAGAAAGCTTCTTTCTCTTTGTTCTCGGAGGATATTTCCTTTGGCCCTATAGTCTTCAAAGGTATCCGAAATATCTGTTCTCAGATTCCACAGAAATAAGGCTAGCAAAATGATCCACGAAATACAGATGTAATTCTGTGAGATGAATTAACAAAACACTAAGCAGTTTCTCGGAAAGCTTCTTTCCAGATTTCATCTGTGGATATTTCCTTTTTCTCCATAGCCCTCTATGCGCTTCCAAATATCACTTTGCCCATTCCACAAGAACTGTCTTAGCGAAAGTCTTCTTGAGGGGAAAGCTGTAACTAAGTGAGATGATTTCAAAGAACACAAAGAAGTTTCTCAGAAAGCTTCTTTCTCTTTGTTATCGGAGTTTATTTCCTTTGGCCCTATAGTTTTCCAAGGGATCAGAAATATCTATTCTCAGATTCCAAAAAAATAAGGCTAGCAAAGAGATACACGAAATACAGATGTAACTCTGTGAGATGAATTAACAGACACTAAGCAGTTTCTCAGAAAGCTTCTTTCCAGATTTCATCTGAGGATATTTCCTTTTTCACCATAGCCCTCTGTGGGCTTCCAAATATCACTTTGCCAATTCCACAAGAACTGTCTTAGCCAAAGGCTTCCTGAGGGGAAAGCTGTAACTCTGTGACATGATTTCACAGAACACAAAGAACTTTCTCAGAAAGCTTCTTTCTCTTTGTTATCGGAGGATATTTCCTTTGGCCCTATAGTCTTCAAAGGGATCCGAAATATCTGTTCTCAGATTAAACAGAAATAAGGTAGCAAAGAGATCCACGAGATACAGATGTAACTCTGTGAGATGAATTAACAGAACACTAAGCAGTTTCTCAGAAAGATTCTTTCGAGATTTAATCTGAGGGTATTTCATTTTCACCATAGCCCTCTAGGCGCTTCCAAATATCACTTTGCCAATTCCACAGGAACTGTCTTAGCGAAAGGCTTCTTGAGGGGAAAGCTGTAACTCTGTGAGATGATTTCAAAGAACACAAAGAAGTTTTTCAGAAACCTTCCTTCTCTTTGTTATCGAAGTTTCTTTCCTTTGGCCCTATAGTCTTCAAAGGGATCCGAAATATCTGTTCTCAGATTCCACAGAAATAAGGCTAGCAAAGAGATCCACGAAATACAGATGTAACTCTGTGAGATGAATTAACAGAACACTAAACAGTTTCTCAGAAAGTTTCTTTCCAGATTTCATCTGAGGATATTTCCTCTTTCACCATAGCCCTCTATGGGCTTCCAAATATCACTTTTCCAATTCCACAAGAACTGTCTTAGCGAAAGGCTTCTTGAGGGGAAAGCTGTAACTCTGTGAGATGATTTCACAGAACACAAAGAAGTTTCTCAGAAAGCTTCTTTCTCTTTGTTATCGGAGGATATTTCCTTTGGCCCTATAGTCTTTCAAGGGATCCGAAGTATCTGTTCTCAGATTCCACAGAAATAAGGCTAGCAAAGAGATCCACGAAATACAGATGTAACTCTGTGAGATGAATTAACAGAACACTAAGCAGTTTCTCAGAAAGCTTCTTTCCAGATTTCATCTGAGGATATTTCCTTTTTCACCATAGCCCTCTATGCGCTTCCAAATACCACTTTGCCAATTCCACAGGAACTGTCTTAGCGAAAGGCTTCTTGAGGGGAAAGCTGTAACTCTGTGAGATGATTTCACAGAACAGAAAGAAGTTTCTCCGAAGGTTTCTATCTCTTTGTTATCGGAGGATATTTCCTATGGCCCTAGAGTCTTCAAAGGGATACGAATATCTGTTCTCAGATTCCACAGAAATAAGGCGAGCAAAGAGATCAACGAAATACAGATGTAACTCTGTGAGATGAATTAACAGACCACTAAGCAGTTTCTCAGAAAGCTTCTTTCCAGATTTCATCTGAGGATATTTCCTTTTTCACCATAGCCCTCTAGGCGCTTCCAAATTTCACTTTGCCAATTCCTCAAGAACTGTCTTAGCGACAGGCTTCTTGAGGGGAAAGCTGTAATTGTTTGAGATGATTTCAAAGAACACAAAGAAGTTTTTCAGAAACCTTCTTTCTCTTTGTTATCGAAGTTTATTTCCTTTGGCGCTATATTCTTCAAAGGAATCCGAAATATCTATTCTCAGATTCCACAGAAATAAGGCTAGCAAAGAGATCCACGAAATACAGATGTAACTCTGTGAGATGAATTAACAGAACACTAAGCAGTTTCTCAGAAAGCTTCTTTCCAGATTTCATCTGAGGATATTTCCTTTTTCACCATAGCCCTCTAAGGGCTTCCAAATACGACTTTGCCAATTCCACAAGAACCGTCTTAGCGAAAGGCTTCTTGAGGGGAAAGCTGTAACTCTGTGAGATTATTTCACAGAACACAAAGAAGTTTCTCAGAAAGCTTCTTTCTCTTTGTTCTCGGAGGATATTTCCTTTGGCCCTATAGTCTTCAAAGGTATCCGAAATATCTGTTCTCAGATTCCACAGAAATAAGGCTAGCAAAATGATCCACGAAATACAGATGTAATTCTGTGAGATGAATTAACAAAACACTAAGCAGTTTCTCGGAAAGCTTCTTTCCAGATTTCATCTGTGGATATTTCCTTTTTCTCCATAGCCCTCTATGCGCTTCCAAATATCACTTTGCCCATTCCACAAGAACTGTCTTAGCGAAAGTCTTCTTGAGGGGAAAGCTGTAACTAAGTGAGATGATTTCAAGGAACACAAAGAAGTTTCTCAGAAAGCTTCATTCTCTTTGTTATCGGAGTTTATTTCCTTTGGCCCTATAGTTTTCCAAGGGATCAGAAATATCTATTCTCAGATTCCAAAAAAATAAGGCTAGCAAAGAGATACACGAAATACAGATGTAACTCTGTGAGATGAATTAACAGACACTAAGCAGTTTCTCCGAAAGCTTCTTTCCAGATTTCATCTGAGGATATTTCCTTTTTCACCATAGCCCTCTGTGGGCTTCCAAATATCACTTTGCCAATTCCACAAGAACTGTCTTAGCCAAAGGCTTCCTGAGGGGAAAGCTGTAACTCTGTGACATGATTTCACAGAACACAAAGAACTTTCTCAGAAAGCTTCTTTCTCTTTGTTATCGGAGGATATTTCCTTTGGCCCTATAGTCTTCCAAGGGATCCGAAATGTCTGTTCTCAGATTTCACAGAAATAAGGCTAGCAATGAGATCCACGAAATACAGATGTAACTCGGTGAGATGAATTAACAGAACACTAAGCAGTTTCTCAGAAAGTTTCTTTCCAGATTTCATCAGAGGATATTTCCTTTTTCACCATAGCCCTCTATGGGCTTCCAAATACGACTTTGCCAATTCCACAAGAACTGTCTTAGCGAAAGTCTTCTTGAGGGGAAAGCTGTAACTCTGTAAAATGATTTCACAGAACACAAAGAAGTTTCTCAGAAAGCTTCTTTCTCTTTGTTATCGGAGGATATTTCCTTTGGCCCTATAGTCTTCAAAGGGATCCGAAATATCTGTTCTCAGATTCCGCAGAAACAAGGCTAGCAAAGAGATCCAAGAAATACAAATGTAACTCTGTGAGATGAATTAACAGAACACTAAGCAGTTTCTCAGAAGGCTTCTTTACAGATTTCATCTGAGGATATTTCCTTTTTCACCATAGAACTCTAGCGCTTCCAAATATCACATTGCCCATTCCACAAGAACTGTCTTAGCGAAAGTCTTCTTGAGGGGAAAGCTGTAACTAAGTGAGATGATTTCAAAGAACACAAAGAAGTTTCTCAGAAAGCTTCTTTCTCTTTGTTATCGGAGTTTATTTCCTTTGGCCCTCTAGTCTTCAAAGGGATCCGAAATATCTGTTCTCAGATTCCACATAAATAAGGCTAGCAAAGAGATGCACGACATACAGATGTAACTCTTTGAGACGGATTAACAGAACACCTAGCAGTTTCTCAGAAAGCATCTTTCCAGTTTTCATCTGAGGATATTTCCTTTTTCACCATAGCGCTCTATGGGCTTCCAAATACCACTTTGCCAATTCCACAAGAACTGTGTTAGCGAAAGGCTTCTTGAGGGGAAAGCTGTAACTCTGTGAGATGATTTCACAGAACACAAAGAAGTTTCTCAGAAAGCTTCTTTTTCTTTGTTATCGAAGTTTATTTCCTTTGGCCCTATACTCTTCCAAGGGATCCGACATATCTGTTCTCAGATTCCACAGAAAGAAGGCCAACAAAGAGATCCACGAAATACAGATGTAGCTCTGTGATATGAATTAACAGAACACTAAGCAGTTTCTCAGAAAGCTTCTTTCCAGATTTCATCTGAGGATATTTCCTTTTTCACCATAGCCCTCTATGGGCTTCCAAATATCACTTTGCCAATTCCACAAGAACTGTCTTAGCGAAAGGCTTCTTGAGGGGAAAGCTGTAATTCTGTGAGAAGATTTCACAGAACACAAAGAAGTTTCTCAGAAACCTGCTTTCTCTTTGTTATCGGAGGATATTTCCTTTGGCCCCATAGCCTTCAAAGGGATCCGAAATATCTGTTCTCAGATTCCACAGAAATAAGGCTAGCAAAGAGATCCACGAGATACAGATGTAATTCTGTGAAATGAATTAACAGAACACCAAGCAGTTTCTCAGAAAGGTTCTTTCTAGATTTCATCTGAGGATTTTTCCTTTTTCACCGTAGCCCTCAATGGACTTCCAAATATCACTTTGCCTATTGCACAAGAACTGTCTTAACGAAAGGCTTCTTGAGGGGAAAGCTGTAACTCTGTGAGATGATTTCACAGAACAGAAAGAAGTTTCTCAGAAAGCTTCTTTCTCTTTGTTATCGGAGTTTATTTCCTTTGGCCATGTAGTCTTCAACGGGATCCGAAATATCTGTTCTCAGATTCCACATAAATAAGGCTAGGGAAGAGATCCACGAAATACAGATGTAACTCTGTGAGATGAATTAAGAGAACACTAAGCAGTTTCTCAGAAAGCTTCTTTCCAGATTTCATCTGAGGATATTTCCTTTTTCACCATAGCCCTCTATGGGCTTCCAAATATCACTTTGCCAATTCCACAGGAACTGTCTTAGCGAAAGGCTTCTGGAGGGGAAAGCTGTAACTCTGTGAGATGATCTCACAGAATAGAAAGAAGTTTCTCCAAAGGCTTCTTTCTCTTTGTTATCAGAGAATATTTCCTTTGCCCCTATAGTCTTCAAAGGGATCCGAATATCTGTTCTCAGATTCCTCAGAAATAAGGCTAGCAAAGAGATCCACGAAATACAGATGTAACTCTGTGAGATGAATTAACAGACCACTAAGCATTTTCTCAGAAAGATTCTTTCCAGATTTCATCTGAGGATATTTCCATTTTCACCATAGCCCTCTAGGCGCTTCCAAATATCACTTTGCCAATTCCACAAGAACTGTCTTAGCGACAGGCTTCTTGAGGGGAAAGCTGTAACCCTGTGAGTTGATTTCAAAGAACACAAAGAAGGTTTTCAGAAACCTTCTTTCTCTTTGTTATCGAAGTTTATTTCCTTTGGCCCTATAGTCTTCAAAGGGATCCGAAATATCTATTCTCAGATTCCACAAAAATAGGGCTAGCAAAGAGATCCACGAAATATAGATGTAACTCTGTGAGATGAATTAACAGAACACTAAGCAGTATCTCAGAAAGCTTCTGTCCAGATTTCATCTGAGGATATTTCCTGTTTCACCATAGCCCTCTATGGGCTTCCAAATATCACTTTGCCAATTCCACAGGAACTGTCTTAGCGAAAGGCTTCTTGAGGGGAAAGCTGTAGCTCTGTGAGATGATTTCACAGAACAGAAAGAAGTTTCTCCGTAGGCTTCTTTCTCTTTGTTTTCGGAGGATATTTCCTTTGCCCCTATAGTCTTCAAAGGGATCAGAATATCTGTTCTCACATTCCACAGAAATAAGGCTAGCAAAGAGATCCACTAAATACAGATGTAACTCTGTGAGATGAATTAACAGAACACTAAGCAGTTTCTCAGAAAACTTCTTTCCAGATTTCATCTGAGGATATTTCCTTTTTCACCATAGCCCTCTATGGGCTTCAAAATACGACTTTGCCAATTCCACAAGAACTGTCTTAGCGAAAGGCTTCTTGAGGGGAAAGCTCTAACTCTGTGAGATGATTTCAAAGAACCCAAAGAAGTTTCTCAGAAAGCTTCTTTCTCTTTGTTATCGGAGTTTATTTCCTTTGGCCCTGTAGTCTTCAAAGGGATCCGAAATATCTGTTCTCAGATTCCACATAAATAAGGCTAGCAAAGAGATCCACGAAATACAGATGTAACTCTGTGAGATGAATTAACAGAACACTAAGTAGTTTCTCAGAAAGCTTCTTTCCAGATTTCATCTGAGGATATTTCCTTTTTCAACATGGCCCTCTATGCGCTTCCAAATATCATTTTGCCAATTGCACAAAACTGTCTTAGCGAAAAGCTTCTTGAGGGGAAAGCTCTAACTCTGTGAGATGATTTCAAAGAACCCAAAGAAGTTTCTCAGAAAGCTTCTTTCTCTTTGTTATCGGAGTTTATTTCCTTTGGCCCTGTAGTCTTCAAAGGGATCCGAAATATCTGTTCTCAGATTCCACATAAATAAGGCTAGCAAAGAGATCCACAAAATACAGATGTAACTCTGTGAGATGAATTAACAGAACACTAAGTAGTTTCTCAGAAAGCTTCTTTCCAGATTTCATCTGAGGATATTTCCTTTTTCAACATGGCCCTCTATGCGCTTCCAAATATCATTTTGCCAATTGCACAAAACTGTCTTAGCGAAAAGCTTCTTGAGGGGAAAGCTGTAACTCTGTGAGATGATTTCACAGAACACAACGAAGTTTCTCAGAAAGCTTCTTTCTCTTTGTTATCGGAGATTATTTCCTTTGGCTCTTTAGTCTTCAAAGGGATCCGAAATATTTGTTCTCAGATTCCACAGAAACAAGGCTAGCAAAGAGATCCACGAAATACAGATATAACTCTGTGAGATGAATTAACAGAACACTAAGCAGTTTCTCAGAAAACTTCTTTCCAGATTTCATCTGAGGATATTTCCTTTTTCACTATAGCCCTCTAAAGGCTTCCAAATATCACTTTGCCAATTCCACAAGAACTGTCTTAGCGAAAGGCTTCTTGAGGGGAAAGCTGTAACTCTTTGAGATGATTTCACAGAACACAAAGAAGTTTCTTAGAATGCTTCTTTCTCTTTGTTATCGGAGTATATTTCCTTTGGCCCTTTTGTCTTCAAAGGGATCCGAAATATCTGTTCTCAGATTCCACAGAAATAAGGCAAGCAAAGAGATGCACGAGATACAGATGTAACTCTGTGAGATGAAGTAACAGAACACTAAGCAGTTTCTCAGAAAGCTTCTTTCCAGATTTCATCTGAGGATATTTCCTTTTTCACCATAGCTCTCTATACGCTTCCAAATATCACTTTGCCAATTCCACAAGAACTGTCTTAGTGAAAGGCTTCTTGAGGGGAAAGCTGTAACTCTGTGAGATGATTTCACAGAGGACAAAGAACTTTCTCAGAAAGCTTCTTTCTCTTTGTTATCGGAGGATATTTCCTTTGGCCCTCTAGTCTTCAAAGGGATCCGAAATATCTGTTCTCAGATTCCACAGAAATAAGGCTAGCAAAGAGATCCACGAAATACTGATGTAACTCTGTTAGGTGAATTAACAGAACACTAAGCAGTTTCTCAGAAAGCTTCTTTCCAGATATCACCTGAGGATATTTCCTTTTTCACCATAGTCCTCTATGGGCTTCCAAATATCACTTTGCCAATTCCACAGGAACTGTCTTAGCGAAAGGCTTCTTGAGGGGAAAGCTGTAACTCTGTGAGATTATTTCACAGAACAGAAAGAAATTTCTCAGAAGGCTTCTTTCTCTTTGGTACCGGAGGATATTTCCTTTGCCCCTATAGTCTTCAAAGGGATCCGAATATCTGTTCTCAAATTCCACAGAAATAAGGCTAGCATAGAGATCCACGAAATACAGATGTAACTCTGTGAGATGAATTAACAGACCACTAAGCAGTTTCTCAGAAAGATTCTTTCCAGATTTCATCTGAGGATATTTCCTTTTTCACCTTAGCCCTCTGTGGTCTTCGAAATATCACTTTGCCAATTCCACAGGAACTGTCTTAGCGAAAGGCTTCTTGAGGGGAAAGCTGTAGCTCTGTGAGATGATTTCACGGAACAGAAAGAAGTTTCTCCGTAGGCTTCTTTCTCTTTGTTATCGGAGGATATTTCCTTTGCCCCTATAGTCTTCAAAGGGATCCGAATATCTGTTCTCACATTCCACAGAAATAAGGCTAGCAAAGAGATCCACTAAATACAGATGTAACTCTGTGAGATGAATAAACAGAACACTAAGCAGTTTCTCAGAAAGCTTCTTTCCAGATTTCATCTGAGGATATTTCCTTTTTCACCATAGCCCTCTATGGGCTTCCAAATACGACTTTGCCAATTCCACAAGAACTGTCTTAGCGAAAGGCTTCTTGAGGGGAAAGCTCTAACTCTGTGAGATGATTTCAAAGAACACAAAGAAGTTTCTCAGAAAGCTTCTTTCTCTTTGTTATCGGAGTTTATTTCCTTTGGCCCTGTAGTCTTCAAAGGGATCCGAAATATCTGTTCTCAGATTCCACATAAATAAGGCTAGCAAAGAGATCCACGAAATACAGATGTAACTCTGTGAGATGAATTAACAGAACACTAAGCAGTTTCTCAGAAAGCTTCTTTCCAGATTTCATCTGAGGATATTTCCTTTTTCAACATGGCCCTCTATGCGCTTCCAAATATCATTTTGCCAATTGCACAAAACTGTCTTAGCGAAAAGCTTCTTGAGGGGAAAGCTCTAACTCTGTGAGATGATTTCAAAGAACACAAAGAAGTTTCTCAGAAAGCTTCTTTCTCTTTGTTATCGGAGATTATTTCCTTTGGCTCTTTAGTCTTCAAAGGGATCCGAAATATTTGTTCTCAGATTCCACAGAAACAAGGCTAGCAAAGAGATCCACGAAATACAGATATAACTCTGTGAGATGAATTAACAGAACACTAAGCAGTTTCTCAGAAAACTTCTTTCCAGATTTCATCTGAGGATATTTCCTTTTTAACCATAGCCCTCTATGGGCTTCCAAATACCACTTTGCCAATTCCACAATAAGTGTCTTAGAGAAAGGCTTCTTGAGGGGAAAGCTATAACTCTGTGAGATGATTTCACAGAACACAAAGAAGTTTCTCAGAAAGCTTCTTTCTCTTTGTTATTTGAGTTTATTTCCTTTCTCCCTATAGTCTTCAAAGGGATCCGAAATATCTGTTCTCAGATTCCACATACATAAGGCTAGCAAAGAGATCCACGAAATACAGATGTAACTCTGTGAGATGAATTAACAGAACACTAAGCAGTTTCTCAGAAAGCTTCTTTCCAGATTTCATCTGAGGATATTTCCTTTTTCACCATAGCCCTCTAAATGCTTCCAAATATCATTTTTCAATTGCACAAGAAGTGTCTTAGCGAAAGGCTTCTTGATGGGAAAGCTGTAACTCTGTGAGAAGATTTCACAGAACACAAAGCAGTTTCTCAGAAAGCTTCTTTCTCTTTGTTATCGGAGATTATTTACTTTGGCCCTATAATCTTCCAAGGGATCCGAAATATCTTTTCCCAGATTCCTCAGAAATAAGGCTAGTAAAGAGATCCACGAAATACAGATGTAACTCTGTGAGATGAATTAACAGAACACTAAGCAGTTTCTGAAAAAGCTTCTTTCCAGATTTCATCTGAGGATATATCCTTTTTCACCATAGCCCTCTATTTGCTTCCAAATATTACTTTGCCTATTCCACAATAACTGTCTTAGCGAAAGGCTTCTTGAGGGGAAAGCTTTAAGTCTGGGAGATGATTTCACAGAATATAAAGAAGTTTCTCAGAAAGCTTCTTTCTCTTTGTTATCGGAGGATACTTCCTTAGGCCCTATAGTCTTCAAAGGGATCCGAAATATCTGTTCTCAGATTCCTCAAAAAGAAGGCTAGTAAAGAGATCCACGAAATACAGATGTAACTCTGTGAGATGAATTAACAGAACACTAAGCAGTTTCTCAGAAAGCTTCTTTCCAGATTTCATCTGAGGATATTTCCTTTTTCACCATAGCCCTCTATGCGCTTCCAAATATCACTTTGCCAATTCCACAAGAACTGTCTTAGCGAAAGGGTTCTTTAGTGGAAAGCTGTAACTCTATGAGATGATTTCACAGAACACAAAGAAGTTTCTCAGAAAGCTTCTTTCTCTTTGTTATCGGAGGATATTTCCTTTGGCCCTATAGTCTTCAAAGGGATCCAAAATATCTGTTCTCAGATTCCACAGAAATAAGTCTAGCAAAGAGATCCACGAACTACAGATGTAACTCTGTGAGATGAATTAACGTAACACTAAGCAGTATCTCAGAAAGCTTCTTTCCAGATTTCATCTGAGGATATTTCCTTTTTCACCATAGCCCTCTATGGGCTTCCAAATATCACTTTGCCAATTCCACAGGAACTGTCTTAGCGAAAGGCTTCTTGAGGGGAAAGCTGTATCTCTGTGAGATGATTTCACAGAACAGAAAGAAGTTTCTCCGAAGGCTTCTTTCTCTTTGTTATCGGAGGATATTTCCTTTGCCCCTATATTCTTCCATGGGATCCGAATATCTGTTCTCAGATTCCTCAGAAATAAGGCTAGTCAAGAGATCCACGAAATACAGATGTAACTCTGTGAGATGACTTAACAAAACACTAAGCAGCTTCTCAGAAATCTTCTTTCCGGATTTCATCTGAGGATATTTCTTTTTCACCATAGCCCTCTATGCGTTTCCAAATATCACTTTGCCAATTCCACAAGAACATTCATAGCGAAAGGCTTCTTGAGGGGAAAGCTGTAACTCTGTGAGATGATTTCAAAGAACACAAAGAAGTTTCTCAGAAAGCTTCTTTCTCTTTGTTATCGGTGGATATTTCCTTTGGCCATATAGTCTTCAAAGAGATCCGAAATATCTGTTCTCAGATTCCACAGAAATAAGACTAGCAAAGAGATCCACGAAATACAGATGTAACTCTGTGAGATGAATTAACAGAACACTAAGTGGTTTCTCAGAAAGCTTCTTTACAGATTTCATCTGAGGATATTTCCTTTTTCACCATAGCCCTCTATGGGCTTCCAAATACTACTTTGCCAATTCCACAATAAGTGTCTTAGCGAAAGGCTTCTTGAGGGGGAAGCTGTAACTCTGCGAGATGATTTCAAAGAACACAAAGAAGTTTTTCAGAAACCTTCTTTCTCTTTGTTATCGAAGTTTATTTCCTTTGGCCCTATAGTCTTCAAAGGGATCCGAAATATCTATTCTCAGATTCCACAAAAATAGGGCTAGCAAAGAGATCCACGAAATACAGATGTAACTCTGTGAGATGAATTAACAGAACACTAAGCAGTTTCTCAGAAAGCTTCTTTACAGATTTCATCTGAGGATATTTCCTTTTTCACCATAGCCCTCTAGGGGCTTCCAAATATCACTTTGCCAATTCCAAAAGAACTGTCTTAGCCAAAGGCTTCCTGAGGGGAAAGCTGTAACTCTGTGACATGATTTCACAGAACACAAAGAACTTTCTCAGAAAGCTTCTTTCTCTTTGTTATCGGAGGATATTTCCTTTTGCCCTATAGTCTTCAAAGGGATCCAAAATATCTGTTCTCAGAGTCCACATACATAAGGCGAGCAAAGAGATCCACAAATACAGATGTAACTCTGTGAGATGAATTAACAGAACACTAAGCAGTTTCTCAGAAAGCTTCTTTCCAGATTTCATCTGAGGATATTTCCTTTTTCACCATAGACCTCTATGTGCTTCCAAATATCATTTATCCAATTGCACAAGAAGTGTCTTAGCGAAAGGCTTCTTGATGGGAAAGCTGTAACTCTGTGAGAAGATTTCACAGAACACAAAGAAGTTTCTCAGAAAGCTTCTTTCTCTTTGTTATCGGAGATTATTTCCTTTGGCCCTATAATCTTCCAAGGGATCTGAAATATCTGTTCTCAGATTCCTCAGAAATAAGGCTAGTAAAGAGATCCACGAAATACAGATGTAACTCTGTGAGATGATTAACAGAACACTAAGCAGTTTCTGAAAAAGCTTCTTTCCAGATTTCATCTGAGGATATATCCTTTTTCACCATAGCCCTCTATGGGCTTCCAAATATCACTTTGCCTATTCCACAATAACTGCCTTAGCGAAAGGCTTCTTGAGGGGAAAGCTTTAAGTCTCTGAGATGATTTCACAGAATACAAAGAAGTTTTTCAGAAAGCTTCTTTCTCTTTGATATCGGAGGATACTTTCTTTGGCCCTATAATCTTCAAAGGGTTCCGAAATATCTGTTCTCTGATTACTCAGAAATAAGGCTAGTAAAGAGATCCACGAAATACAGATGGAACTCTGTGAGATGAATTAACAGAACACTAAGCAGTTTCTCAGAAAGCTTCTTTCCAGATTTCATCTGAGGATATTTCTTTTTTCACCATAGCCCTCTATGCGCTTCCAAATATCGCTTTGCCAATTCCACAAGAACTGTCTTAGCGAAAGGGTTCTTGAGTGGAAAGCTGTAACTCTGTGAGATGATTTCACAGAACACAAAGATGTTTCTCAGAAAGCATCTTTCTCTTTGTTATCGGAGGATATTTCCTTTGGCCCTATAGTCTTCAAAGGGATCCAAAATATCTGTTCTCAGATTCCACAGAAATAAGTCTAGCAAAGAGATCCACGAACTACAGATGTAACTCTGTGAGATGAATTAACGGAACGCTAAGTAGTATCTCAGAAAGCTTCTTTCCAGATTTCATCTGAGGATATTTCCTTTTTCACCATAGCCCTCTATGGGCTTCCAAATATCAGTTTGCCAATTCCACAGGAACTGTCTTAGCGAAAGGCTTCTTGAGGGGAAAGCTGTAACTCTGTGACATGATTTCACAGAACACAAAGAACTTTCTCGGAAAGCTTCTTTCTCTTTGTTATCGGAGGATATTTCCTTTGGCCCTATAGTCTTCAAAGGGATCCGAAATATCTGTTCTCAGATTCCACAGAAATAAGGCTAGCAAAGAGTTCCACCAAATACAGATGTAACTCGGTGAGGTGAATTAACAGAACACTAAGCAGTTTCTCAGAAAGCTTCTTTCCAGATTTCATCTGAGGATATTTCCTTTTTCACCATAGCCCTCTATGGGCTTCCAAATACCACTTTTCCAATTCCACAAGAACTGTCTCATCGAAAGGCTTCCTGAGGGGAAAGCTGTAACTCTGTGATATGATTTCACAGAACACAAAGAAGTTTCTTGTAAAGCTTCTTTCTCTTTGTTATCGGAGGATATTTCCTTTGGCCCTATAGTCTTCCAAGGGATCTGAAATATCTGTTCTCAGATTCCTCAGAAATAAGGCTAGTCAAGAGATCCACGAAATACAGATGTAACTCTGTGAGATGAATTAACAAAACACTAAGCAGTTTCTCAGAAATCTTCTTTCCAGATTTCATCTGAGGATATTTCTTTTTCACCATAGCCCTCTATGCGTTTCCAAATATCACTTTGCCAATTCCACAAGAACTTTCATAGCGAAAGGCTTCTTGAGGGGAAAGCTGTAACTCTGTGAGATGATTTCTCTGAACACAAAGAAGTTTCTCAGAAAGCTTCTTTCTCCTTGTTATCGGAGGATATTTCCTTTGGCCCTATAGTCTTCAAAGGGATCCGAAATATCTGTTCTCAGATTCCACAGAAATAAGTCTAGCAAAGAGATCCACGAAATACAGATGTAACTCTGTGAGAAGAATTAACAGAACACTAAGCAGTTTCTCAGAAAGCTTCTTTCCAGATTTCATCTGAGGATATTTCCTTTTTCACCATAGCCCCCTAGGGGCTTCAATTATCACTTTGCCTATTCCACAAGAACTGTCTTAGCGAAAGGCTTCTTGAAGGGAAAGCTGTAACTCTGTGAGATGATTTCACAGAGCACAAAAAAGTTTCTCAGAAAGCTTCTTTCTCTTTGTTATCGGAGGATATTTCCTTTGGCCCTATGGTCTTCAAAGGGATCCGAAGTATCTGTTCTCAGATGCCACAGAAATAGGGTTAGCAAAGAGATCCAAGAAATACAGATGTAGCTCTCTGAGATGAATTAACAGAACACTAAGCAGTTTCTCAGAAAGCTTCTTTCCACATTTCATCTGAGGATATTTCCTTTTTCACCATAGCCCTCTATGGGCTTCCAAATACCACTTTGCCAATTCCACAAGAACTTTCTTAGCGAAAGGCTTCTTGAGCGGAAAGCTGTAACTCTGTGACATGATTTCACAGAACAGAAAGAAGTTTCTCCGTAGGGTTCTTTCTCTTTGTTATCGGAGGATATTTCCTTTGGCCCTAATGTCTTCAAAGGGGTCCGAATATCTGTTCTCAGATTCCACAGAAATAAGCCTAGCAAAGAGATCCACTAAATACAGATGTAACTCTGTGAGATGAATTAACAGAACACTAAGCAGTTTCTCAGAAAGCTTCTTTCCAGATTTCATCTGAGTATATTTCCTTTTTCACCATAGCCCTCTATGGGCTTCCAAATACGACTTTGCCAATTCCACAAGAACTGCCTTAGCGAAATGCTTCTTCAGGGGAAAGCTCTATCTCTGTGAGATGATTTCAAAGAACACAAAGAAGTTTCTCAGAAAGCTTCTTTCTCTTTGTTATCGGAGTTTATTTCCTTTGGCCCTGTAGTCTTCAAAGGGATCCGAAATATCTGTTCTCAGATTCCACAGAAATAAGGCTGGAAAAGAGATCCACGAAATACAGATGTAACTCTGTGAGATGAATTAACAGAACACTAAGCAGTTTCTCAGAAAGCTTCTTTCCAGATTTCATCTGAGGATATTTCCTTTTTCACCATGGCCCTCTATGCGCTCCCAAATATCATTTTGCCAATTGCACAAAACTGTCTTAGCGAAAGGCTTCTTGAGGGGAAAGCAGTAACTCTGTGAGATCATTTCAACGAACACAAAGAAGTTTCTCAGAAAGCTTCTTTCTCTTTGTTATCGGAGATTATTTCCTTTGGCTCTTTAGACTTCAAAGGGATCCGAAATATCTGTTCTCAGATTCCACAGAAACAAGGCTGGCAAAGAGATCCACGAAATAGAGATATAACACTGTGAGTTGAATTAACAGAACACTAAGCAGTTTCTCAGAAAGCTTCTTTCCAGATTTCATCTGAGGATATTTCCTTTTTCACCATAGCCCTCTATCTGCTTCCAAATATCATTTTTCCAATTGCACTAGAATTGTCTTAGCGAAAGGCTTCTTGAGGGGAAAGCTGTAACTCTGTGAGAAGATTTCACAGAACCCAAAAAGTTTCTCAGAAAGCTTCTTTCTCTTTGTTATCGGAGATTATTTCCTTTGGCCCTATAATCTTCCAAGGGATCCGAAATATCTGTTCTCAGATTCCTCAGAAATAAGGCTAGTAAAGAGATCCACGAAATACAGATGTAACTCTGTGAGATGAATTAACAGTACACTAAGCAGTTTCTCAAAAAGCTTCTTTCCAGATTTCATCTGAGGATATATCCTTTTTCACCATAGCCCTCTATGGGCTTTCAAATATTACTTTGCCTATTCCACAATAACTGTCTTAGCGAAAGGCTTCTTGAGGGGAAAGCTTTAAGTCTGAGAGATGATTTCACAGAACACAAAGAAGTTTCTCAGAAAGCTGCTTTCTCTTTGTTATCGGAGGATATTTCCTTTGGCCCTATAGTCTTCCAAGGGATCCGAAATATCTGTTCTCAGATTCCTCAGAAATAAGGCTAGTAAAGAGATCGACGAAATACAGATGTAACTCTGTGAAATGAATTAACAGAACATTAAGCAGTTTCTCAGAAAGCTTCTTTCCAGATTTCATCTGAGGATATTTCCTTTTTCACCATAGCCCTCTAGGCGATTCCAAATATCACTTTGCCAATTCCACAAGAACTGTCTTAGCGACAGGCTTCTTGAGGGGAAAGCTTTAACTCTGTGAGATGATTTCAAAGAACACAAAGAAGTTTTTCAGAAACCTTCTTTCTCTTTGTTATCGAAGTTTATTTCCTTTGGCCCTATAGTCTTCATAGGGATCCGAAATATCTATTCTCAGATTCCACAAAAATAGGGATAGCAAAGAGATCCAGGAAATACTGATGTAACTCTGTGAGATGAATTAACAGAACACTAAGCAGTTTCTCAGAAAGCTTCTTTCCAGATTTCATCTGAGGATATTTCCTTTTTCACCATAGCCCACTATGGGCTTCCAAATTTCACTTTGCCAATTCCACAAGAACTGTCTTAGCCAAAGGCTTCCTGAGGGGAAAGCTGTAACTCTGTGAGATGATTTCACAGAACACAAAGAACTTTCTCAGAAAGCTTCTTTCTCTTTCTTATCGGAGGATATTTCCTTTGGCCCTATAGTCTTCAAAGGGATCCGAAATATCTGTTCTCAGATTCTACAGAAAAAAGGCTAGCAAAGAGATCCACGTAATACAGATATAACTCTGTGAGATGAATTAACAGAACACTAAGCAGTTTCTCAGAAAGCTTCTTGCAAGATTTCATGTGAGGATATTTCCTTTTTCACCATAGCTCTCTATGGGCTGCCAAATACCACTTTTCCAATTCCAAAATAAGTGTCTTAGCGAAAGGCTTCTTGAGGCGAAAGCTGTAACTCTGTGAGATGATTTCACAGAACACAACGAAGTTTCTCAGAAAGCTTCTTTCTCTTTGTTATCTGAGTTTATTTCTTTTGGCCCTATAGTCTTCAAAGGGATCCGAAATATCTGTTCTCAGATTCCACAGAAATAAGGCTAGCAAAGAGATCCAAGAACTACTGATGTAACACTGGGAGGTGAATTAACAGAACACTAAGCAGTTTCTCAGAAAGCTTCTTTTCAGATTTCATCTGAGGATATTTCCTTTTTCACTATAGCCCTCTATGGGCTTCCAAATATCACTTTGCCAATTCTACAAGAACTGTCTTAGCGAAAGGCTTCTTGAGGGGAAAGTGTAACTCTGTGACATGATTTCACAGAACACAAAGAAATTTCTCAGAATGCTTCTGTCTCTTTGTTATCGGAGGATATTTCCTTTGGCCCTATAGTCTTCTAAAGGTTCCGAAATGTCTGTTCTCAGATTCCACAGAAATAAAGCTAGCAAAGAGATCCACGAAATACAGATGTAACTCTGTGAGATGAATTAACAGAACACTAAGCAGTTTCTCAGAAAACTTCTTTCCAGAATTCAACTGAGGATACTTCCTTTTTCACCATAGCCCTCTAAGGGCTTCCAAATATCACTTTGCCAATTCCACAAGAACTGTCTTAGCGAAAGGCTTCTTGAGGGGAAAGCTGTAACTCTTTGAGATGATTTCACAGAACACAAAGAAGTTTCTTAGAATGCTTCTTTCTCTTTGTTATCGGAGTATATTTCCTTTGGCCCTTTTGTCTTCAAAGGGATCCGAAATATCTGTTCTCAGATTCCACAGAAATAAGGCAAGCAAAGAGATGCACGAGATACAGATGTAACTCTGTGAGATGAAGTAACAGAACACTAAGCAGTTTCTCAGAAAGCTTCTTTCCAGATTTCATCTGAGGATATTTCCTTTTTCACCATAGCTCTCTATACGCTTCCAAATATCACTTTGCCAATTCCACAAGAACTGTCTTAGTGAAAGGCTTCTTGAGAGGAAAGCTGTAACTCTGTGAGATGATTTCACAGAGGACAAAGAACTTTCTCAGAAAGCTTCTTTCTCTTTGTTATCGGAGGATATTTCCTTTGGCCCTCTAGTCTTCAAAGGGATCCGAAATATCTGTTCTCAGATTCCACAGAAATAAGGCTAGCAAAGAGATCCACGAAATACTGATGTAACTCTGTTAGGTGAATTAACAGAACACTAAGCAGTTTCTCAGAAAGCTTCTTTCCAGATATCACCTGAGGATATTTCCTTTTTCACCATAGTCCTCTATAGGCTTCTAAATATCACTTTGCCAATACCACAAGAACTGTCTTAGCGAAAGGCTTCTTGAGGGGAAAGATGTAACTCTGTGAGATTATTTCATAGAACACAAAGAAATTTCTCAGAAAGCTTCTTTCTCTTTCTTATCGGAGGATATTTCCTTTGGCCCGGTAGTCTTCTAAAGTTTCCGAAATATCTGTTTTCAGATTCCACAGAAATAAGGCTAGCAAAGAGATCCACGAAATACAGATGTTACTCTGTGAGATGAATTAACAGAACACTAAGCAGTTTCTAAGAGCGCTTCTTTCCAGATTTCATCTGAGGATATTTCCTTTTTCACCGTATCCCTCTATGGACTTCCAAATATCACTTTGCCAATTCCACAAGAATTGTCTTAGCGAAAGGCTTCTTGAGGGAAAAGCTGTAACTCTGTGAGATGATTTCACAGAACACAAAGAAGTTTCTCAGAAAGCTTCTTTCTCTTTCCTATCGGAGGATATTTCCTTTGGCCCTATAGTCTACTACGGGATCCGCAATATCTCTTCTCAGATTCCACAGAAATAAGGGTAGCAAAGAGATCCACGAAATTCAAATGTAACTCTGTGAGATGAATTAACAGAACACTAAGTAGTTTCTCAGAAAGCATCTTTCCAGATTTCATCTGGGGATATTTCCTTTTTCACCAGAGCCCTCTAGGCGCTTCCAAATATCACTTTGCCAATTCCACAAGAACTGTCTTAGCGAAAGGCTTCTTGAGGGGAAACCAGTAACTCTGTGAGATGATTTCATAGAACACAAAGAAATTTCTCAGAAACCTACTTTCTCTTTCTTATCGGAGTACATTTCCTTTGGCCCTATTCTCTTCTAAAGGTTCCGAAATGTCTGTTCTCAGATTCCACAGAAATAAGGCTAGCAAAGAGATCCACGAAATACAGATGTAACTCTGTGAGATGAATTAACAGAACACTAAGCAGTTTTTCAGAAAGCTTCTTTCCAGATTTCAGCCGAGGATATTTCCTTTTTCACCATAGCCCTCTATACGCTTCCAAATATCACTTTGCCAATTCCACAAGAACAGTCTTAGCGAAAGGCTTCTTGAGGGAAAAGCGGTAACTCTGTGAGATGATTTCACAGAACACAAAGAAGTTTCTCAGAAAGCTTCTCTCTCTTCGTTATCGGAGTATATTTTCTTTGGCCCTCTAATCTTCAAAGGGATCCGAAATATCTGTCATCAGATTCCACAGAAATAAGACTAGCAAAGAGATCCACCAAATACAGATGTAACTCTGTGAGATGAATTAACTGAACACTAAGCAGTTTCTCGGAAAGCTTCTTTCCAGATTTCATCTGAGGATATTTCCTTTTTCACCATAGCCCTCTATGGGCTTCCAAATATCACTTTACCTATTCCACAAGAACTGTCTTAGCGAAAGGCTTCTTGAGGGGAAAGCTGTATCTCTGTGAGATGATTTCTCAGAAAACAAAGAAGTTTATCAGAAAGCTTCTTTCTCTTTGTTATCGGAGGATATTTCCTTTGACCCTATAGTCTTCAAAGGGATCCGAAATATCTGTTCTCAGATTCCACAGAAATAAGGTTAGCAGAGAGATCCACGAAATACAGATGTAACTCTGGGAGATGAATTAACAGAACACTAAGCAGTTATTCAGAAAGCTTCTTTCCAGGTTTCATCTGAGGATATTTCCTTTTTCACCATAGCCCTCTATGGGCTTCCAAATATCACTTTGCCAATTCCACAAGAACTGTCTTAGCGAAAGGCTTCTTGAGGGGAAAGCTGTAACTCTGTGAGATGATTTCACAGAACACAAAGAAGTTTCTCAGAATGGTTTTTTCTCTTTGTTATCGGAGGATATTTCCTTTGGCCCTATAGTCTTCAAAGGGATCCGAAATATCTGTTCTCAGATTCCACAGAAATAAGGCTAGCAAAGAGATCCACGAAATACAGATGTAACTCCGTGAGCTGAATTAATAGACCACTAAGCAGTTTCTCAGAAAGCTTCTTTCCAGATTTCATCTGAGGATATTTCCTTTTTCACCATAGACCTCTACGCGCTTCCAAATATCACTTTGCCAATTCCACAAGAACTGTCTTAGTGAAATTCTTTTTTAAGGGAAAGCTGTAACTCTGTAAGATGATTTCACAGAACACAAAGAAGTTTCTCAGAAAGCTTCTTTCTCTTTGTTATCGGAGGATATTTCCTTTGGCCCTATATTCTTCAAAGGGATCCGAAATATCGGTTCTCAGATTCCACAGAAATAAGGCTAGCAAAGAGATCCACGAAATACAGATGTAACTCTGTGAGATGAATTAACAGAACACTAAGCAGTTTCTCAGAAAGCTACTTTCCATATTTCATCTGAGGATGTTTCCTTTTTCACCATAGCCTTCTATGGGCTTCCAAATATCTCTTTGCCAATTCCGCAAGAACTATCTTAGCGAAAGGCTTCTTGAGGGGAAAGCTGTAACTCTGTGAGATGATTTCAAAGAACTCAAAGAAGTTTCTCACAAAGCTTCTTTCTCTTTGTTATTGGAGGATATTTCCTTAGGCCCTGTAGTCTTCAAAAGCATCCGAAATATCTGTTCTCAGATTCCACAGAAAAAAGGCTAGCAAAGAGATCCACGAAATACAGATGGAACTCTGTGAGATGAATTAACAGAACACTAAGCAGTTTCTCAGAAGGTTCTTTCCAGATTTCATCTGAGGATATTTCCTTTTTCACCGTAGCCCTCTATATGCTTCCAAATATCACTTTGCCAATTCCACAAGAACTGTCTTAGCGAAAGGCTTCTTGAGGGGAGAGTTGTAACTCTGTGAGATGATTTCAAAGAACACGAAGAAGTTTCTCAGAAAGCTTCTTTCTGTTTGTTATCGGAGGATATTTCCTTTGGCCCTATAGTCTTCAAAGGGATCCGCAATATCTGTTCTCAGATTCCACAGAAATAAGGCTAGCAAAGAGATCCAAGAAATACAGATGTAACTCTGTGAGATGAATTAACAGAACACTAAGCAGTTTCTCAGAAAGCTTCATTCTAGATTTCATCTGAGGATATTTCCTTTTTCACCATAGCCCTCTATGGGCTTCCAAATATCACTTTGCCAATTCCACAAGAACTGTCTTAGCAAAAGGCTTCTTGAGGGGAAAGCTGTATCTCTGTGAGATGATTTCACAGAACACAAAGAAGTTCCTCAGAAAGCTTCTTTCTCTTTGTTATCGGAGGATATTTCCTTTGCCCTATAGTCTTCAAAAGGATCCGAAATATCTGTTCTCAGAATCCACAGAAATAAGGCTAGCAAAGAGATCCACGAAATACAGATGTAACTCTGTGGGATGAATTAACAAACCATTAAGCAGTTTCTCAGAAAGCTTCTTTCCAGATTTCATCTGAGGATATATCCTTTTTCACCATAGCCCTCTATGGGCTTCCGAATATCACTTTGCCAATTCCACAAGAACTGTCTTAGCGAAAGGCTTCTTGACGGGAAAGCTGTAACTCTGCGAGATGATTTCACAGAACACAAAGAAGTTTCTCAGAAAGCTTCTTTCTCTTTATTATCGGAGGATATTTCCTTTGGCCCTAGAGTCTTCAAAGGGATCCGAAATATCTGTTCTCGGATTCCACAGAAATAAGGCTAGCAAAGAGATCCACGAAATACAGATGTAACTCTGTGAGATGAATTAACCGAACACTAAGCAGTTTCTCAGAAAGCTTCTTTCCAGATTTCTTCTGAGGATATTTCCTTTTTCTCCATAGCCCCCTATGCGCTTCCAAATATCACTTTGCCAATTCCACAAGAACTGTCTTAGCGAAAGGCTTCTTGAGGGGATAGCTGTAATTCTGTGAGATGATTTCAAAGAACACAAAGAAGTTTCTCAGAAAGCTTCTTTCTCTTTGTTATCGGAGTTTATTTCCTTTGGCCCTATAGTCTTCAAAGGGATCAGAAATATCTGTTCTCCGATTCCACAGAAATAAGGCTAGCAAAGGGATCTACGAAATACAGATGTAATTCTGTGAGATGAATTAACAGAACATTAAGCAGGTTCTCAGAAAGCTTCTTTCCAGATTTCATCTGAGGATAATTCCTTTTTCACTATAGCCCCCTGTGGGCTTCCAAATATCCCTTTGCCAATTCCACAAGAACTGTCTTAGCGAAAGTCTTCTTGACGGGAAAGCTGTAACTCTGTGAGATGATTTCTCAGAACACAAATAAGTTTCTCAGAAAGCTTGTTTCTCTTTGTTATCGGAGGATATTTCCTTTGGCCCTTTAATCTTCAAAGGAATCCGAAATATCTGTTCTCAGATTCCACAGAAATAAGGCTAGGAAAGAGATCCACGAAATACAGATGTAACCCGGTGAATTGAATTAACAGAACACTAAGCAGTTTCTCAGAATGCTTCTTTCCAGATTTCATCTGAGGATATTTCCCCTTTCAACATAGCCCTCTATGGGCTTCCAAATATCACTTTGCCTATTCCACAAGAACTTTGTTAGCGAAAGTCTTCTGGAGGGGAATGCTGTTACTCTGTGAGATTATTTCACAGAACAAAAAGAAGTTTCTCAGAAAGCTTCTTTCTCTTTGTTATCGGAGGATATTTCCTTTGGCCCTATAGTCTTCAAAGGGATCCGAAATATCTGTTTCAGATTCCACAGAAATAAGGCTAGCAAAGAGATCCACGAGATACAGATGTAACTCTGTGAGATGAATTAACAGAACACTAAGCGGCTTCTCAGAAAGCTTCTTTCCAGATTTCATCTGAGGATATTTCCTTTATCAACATAGCCCTCTATGGGCTTCCAAATATCACTTTGAAAATTCCACAAGAACTGTCTTAGCGAAAAGCTTCTTGAGGGGAAAGCTGTAACTCTGTGAGATGATTTCACAGTACACAAAGAAGTTTCTCAGAAAGCTTCTTTCTCTTTGTTATCGGAGGATATTTCCTTTGGCCCTATAGCCTACAAAGGGATCAGAAATATCTGTTCTCAGATTCCACAGAAATAAGGCTAGCAAAGAGATCCAGGAAATACAGATGTAACTCTGTGAGATGAATTAACAGAACACTAAGCAGTTTCCCAGAAAGCTTCTTTCCAGATTTCATCTGAGGATATTTCCTTTTTCACCATAGCCCTCTATGGGCTACAAATATTACTTTGCCAATTCCACAAGAAGTGTCTTAGCGAAAGACTTCTTGACGGGAAAGATGTAACTCTGTGATATGATTTCACAGAACACAAAGAAGTTTCTCAGAAAGCGTCTTTCTCTTTGTTTTTGGAGGATATTTCCTTTGGCCGTATAGACTTCAAAGGGATCCGAAATATCTGTTCTCAGATTCCACAGAAATAAAGCTAGAAAAGAGATCCACGAAATTCAAATGTAACCCGGTGAGATGAATTAACAGAACACTAAGCAGTTTCTCAGAAAGCTTCTTTACAGATTTCATCTGAGGATATTTACCCTTTCAACATAGCCTTCTATGGGCTTCCAAATATTACTTTGCCAATTCCAAAAGAACTGACTTAGCGAAAGTCTTCTTGAGGGGAAAGCTGTAACTCTGTGAGATGATTTCACAGAACACAAAGAAGTTTCTCAGAAAGCTTCTTTCTCTTTGTTATCGGAGGATATTTCCTTTGGCCCTCTAGTCTTCAAGGGGATCTGAAATATCTGTTCTCAGATTCCAGAGAAATAAGGCTAGCAAAGAGATCCACGAAATACAGATGTAACTCAGTGAGACGAATTAACAGAACACTAAGCAGTTGCTCAGAAAGCTTCTTTCCAGATTTCATCGAGGATATTTCCTTTTTCACCATAGCCCTCTAAGGGCTTCCAAATATCATTTTGCTAATTCCACAAGAACTGTCTTAGCGAAAGGCTTTTTGAGGGGAAAGCTCTAACTCTGTGAGATGATTTCACAGAACACAAAGAAGTTTCTGAGAAAGCTTCTTTCTCTTTGTTATCGGAGGATATTTCCTTTGGCCCTATAGTCTTCAAAGGGATCCGAACTATCTGTTCTCAGATTCCAGAGAAATAAGGCTAGCAAACACGTCCACGAAATACAGATGTAACTCTGTGAGATGATTTCACAGAACACTAAGCAGTTTCTCAGAAAGCTTCTTTCCAGATTTCATCTGAGGTTATTTCCTTTTTCACCATAGCCCACTATGGGCTTCCAAATATCACTTTGCCAATTCCACAAGAACTGTCTTAGCGAAAGGCTTCTTGACGGGAAAGCTGTAACTCTGCGAGATGATTTCACAGAACACAGAGAAGTTTCTCAGAAACCTTCTTTCTCTTTGTTATCGGAGGATATTTCCTTTGGCCCTATATCTAGTAAGGGATCCGCAATATCTGTTCTCAGATTCCACAGAACTAAGGCTAGCAAAGAGATCCACGAAATACAGATGTAACTCTGTGAGATGAATTAACAGAACACTAAGCAGTTTCTCAGAAACTTCTTTCCAGATTTCATCTGAGGATATTTCCTTTTTCACCATAGCCCTCTATGGGCTTCCAAATATCACTTTGCCAATTCCACAAGAACTGTCTTGGCGAAAGGCTTCTTGAGGGGAAAGCTGTTACTCTGTGAGATGAATTCTCAGAACACAAAGAAGTTTCTCAGAAAGCTTGTATCTCTTTGTTATCGGATGATATTTCCTTTGGCCCTATAGTCTTCAAAGGGATCCGAAATATCTGTTTCAGATTCCACAGAAATAAGGCTAGCAAAGAGATCCACGAGATACAGATATAACTCTGTGAGATGAATTAACAGAACACTAAGCAGTTTCTCAGAAAGCTTCTTTCCAGATTTCATCTGAGGATAATTTCTTTTTCCCCATAGCCCTCTATGGGATTCCAAATATCACTTTGCGAATTCCACAAGAACTGTCTTAGGGAAAGGCTCCTTAAGGGGAAACCTGCAATTCTGCGAGATGATTTCACAGAACACAAAGAAGTTTCTCGGAAAGCTTCTTTCCCTTTCATATCGGAGTATATTTCCTTTGGCCCTATAGTTTTCAAAGGGATCCGAAATATCTGTTCTCAGATTCCAGAGAAATAAGGCTAGCAAAGAGATCCACGAAATACAGATGTAACTCTGTGAGATGAATTAACAGAACACTAAGCGGCTTCTCAGAAAGCTTCTTTCCAGATTTCATCTGAGGATATTTCCTTTATCACCATAGCCCTCTATGGGCTTCCAAATATCACTTTGAAAATTCCACAAGAACTGTCTTAGCGAAAAGCTTCTTGAGGGGAAAGCTGTAACTCTGTGAGATGATTTCACAGTACACAAAGAAGTTTCTCAGAAAACTTCTTTCTCTTTGTTATCGGAGGATATTTCCTTTGGCCCTCTAGTCTTCAAGGGGATCCGAAATATCTGTTCTCGGATTCCACAGAAATAAGGCTAGCAAAGAGATCCACGACATACAGATGTATCTCCGTGAGATGAATTAACAAAACATTAAACAGTTTCTCAGAAAGCTTCTTTCCAGATTTCATCTGAGGATATTTCCTTTTTCACCATAGCCCTCTAAGGGCTTCCAAATATCACTTTGCCAATTCCACAAGAACTGTATTAGCGAAAGGCTTCTTGAGTTGAAAGCTGTAACTCTGTGAGATGATTTCAAAGAACACAAAGAAGTTTCTCAGAAAGCTTCTTTCTCTTTGTTATCGGAGGATATTTCCTTTGGCCCTATAGTCTTCAAAGGGATCCGAACTATCTGTTCTCAGATTCCACAGAAAAAAGGCTAGCAAAGAGGTCCACGAAATACAGATGTAACTCTGTGAGATGAATTAACAGAACACTAAGCAGTTGCTCAGAAAGCTTCTTTCCAGATTTCATCTGAGGTTATTTCCTTTTTCACCATAGCCCACTATGGGCTTCCAAATATCACTTTGCCAATTCCACAAGAACTGTCTTAGCGAAAGGCTTCTTGACGGGAAAGCTGTAACTCTGCGAGATGATTTCACAGGACACAGAGAAGTTTCTCAGAAACCTTCTTTCTCTTTGTTATCGGAGGATACCTCCTTTGGTCCTATATCTACTAAGGGATCCGCAATATCTGTTCTCAGATTCCACAGAACTAAGGCTAGCAAAGAGATCCACGAAATACAGATGTAACTCTGTGAGATGAATTAACAGAACACTAAGCAGTTTCTCAGAAACTTCTTTCCACATTTCATCTGAGGATATTTCCTTTTTCACCATAGCCCTCTATGGGCTTCCAAATATCACTTTGCCAATTCCACAAGAACTGTCTTGGCGAAAGGCTTCTTGGGGGGAAAGCTGTTACTCTGTGAGATGATTTCTCAGAACACAAAGAAGTTTCTCAGAAAGCTTGTATCTCTTTGTTATCGGATGATATTTCCTTTGGCCCTATAGTCTTCAAAGGGATCCGAAATATCTGTTTCAGATTCCACAGAAATAAGGCTAGCAAAGAGATCCACGAAATACAGATGTAACTCTGTGAGATGAATTAACAGAACATTAAGCAGTTTCTCAGAAAGCTTCTTTCCAGATTTCATCTGAGGATAATTTCTTTTTCACCATAGCCCTCTATGGGCTTCCAAATATCACTTTGCGAATTCCACAAGAACTGTCTTAGCGAAAGGCTTCTTGAGTGGAAAGCTGTAACTCTGTGAGATGATTTCACAGAACACAAAAAAGTTTCTCAGAAAGCTTCTTTCTCTTTGTTATTGGAGGATATTTCCTTTGGCCCTATAGTCTTCTAAGGGATCCGAAATATCTGTTCTCGGATTCCACAGAAATAAGGCTAGCAAAGAGATCCACCAAACACAGATGTAACTCTTTGAGATGAATTAACAGAACACTAAGCAGTTTCTCAGAAAGCTTCTTTCCAGATTTCATCTGTGTTTATTGCCTTTTTCACCATAGCCCTCTATGGGCTTCCAAATATCACTTTGCCAGTTCCACAAGAACTGTCTTAGCGAAAGGCTTCTTGAGGGGAAGGCTGTAACTCTGTTAGATTATTTCACAGACCTCTCAGAAAAGTTCTTTCTCTTTGTTATCGGAGGATATTTCCTTTGGACCTATGATCTTCAAAGGGATCCGAAATATCTCTTCTCAGATTCCACAGAAATAAGGCTAGCAAAGAGATCCAGGAAATACAGATGTAACTCTGTGAGATGAATTAACAGAACACTAAGCTGTTTCTCAGAAAGCTTCTTTCCAGATTTCATCTGAGGTTATTATCTTTTTTACCATAGCCCTCTATGCGCTTCGAAATATCACTTTCCCAATTCCACAAGAACTGTCTTAGCGAAAGGCTTCTTGAGGGGAAAGCTGTAACTCTGTGAAATGATTTCACAGAACACAAAGAAGTTTCTCAGAAAGCTTCTTTCTCTTTTTTATCCGAGGATATTTCCTTTGGCCCTATATTCTTCAAAGGGATCCGAAATATCTGTTATCAGATTCCACAGAAATAAGGCTAACAAAGAGATCCACGAAATACAGATGTAACTCTGTGAGATGAATTAACAGAACACTAAGCAGTTTCTCAGAAAGCTTCTTTACAGATTTCATCTGAGGATATTTCCTTTTTCACCATTTCCCTCTACGGGCTTCCAAATATCACTTTGCCAATTCCACAAGAACTGTCTTGGAGAAAGGCTTCTTGAGGGGAAAGCTGTAACTCTGTGAGATGATTTCACAGAAAACAAAGAAGTTTCTCAGAAAGCTTCTTTCTCTTTGTTATCGGAGGATATTTCCTTTGGCCCTAGAGTCTTCAAAGGGATCCGAAATATCTGTTCTCAGATTCCACAGAAATAAGGCTAGCAAAGAGATCCACGAAATACAGATGTAACTCTGTGAGATGAATTAACAGAACACTAAGCAGTTTCTCAGAAAGCTTCTTTCCAGATTTCATCTGAGGATATTTCCTTTTTCACCACAGCCCTCTATGGGCTTCTAAATATCACTTTGCCAATTCCAAAGGAACTGTCTTAGCGAAAGGCTTCTTTAGAGGAAAGCTGTAACTCTGTGAGTTGATTTCAGAGAACACAAAGAAGTTTCTCAGAAACCTTCTTTCTCTTTGTTATCGGAGGATATTTCCTTTGGACTGATAATCTTCAAAGGGATCCGAAATATCTGTTCTCAGATTCCACAGAAATAAGGCTAGCAAAGAGATCCACGAAATACAGATGTAACTCTGTGAGATGAATTAACAGAACACTAAGCTGTTTCTCAGAAAGCTTCTTCCAGATTTCATCTGAGGTTATTTCCTTTTTTACCATAGCCCTCTATGGGCTTCCAAATATCACTTTGCCAATTCCACAAGACCTGTCTTAGCGAAAGGCTTCTTGAGGGGAAAGCTGTAACTCTGTGAGATGATTTCACAGAACACAAAGAAGTTTCTCAGAATGCTTCTTTCTCTTTGTTATCGAAGGATATTTCCTTTGGCCCTAGAGTCTTCAAAGGGATCCGAAATATCTGTTGTCAGATTCCACAGAAATAAGGCTAGAAAACAGACCCACGAAATACAGATGGAACTCTGTGAGATGAATTCACAGAACACTAAGCAGTTTCTCAGAAAGCTTCTTTCCAGATTTCATCTGAGGATATTTCCTTTTTCACCATAGCCCTCTATGGGCTTCCAAATATCACTTTGCCAATTCCACAAGAACTGTCTTAGCGAAAGGCTTCTTGAGGGGAAAGCTGTAACTCTGTGAGATGATTTCACAGAACACAAAGAAGTTTCTCAGAATGCTTCTTTCTGTTTGTTATCGAAGGATATTTCCTTTGGCCCTAGAGTCTTCAAAGGGATCCGAAATATCTGTTGTCAGATTCCACAGAAATAAGGCTAGAAAACAGACCCACGAAATACAGATGGAACTCTGTGAGATGAATTCACAGAACACTAAGCAGTTTCTCAGAAAGCTTCTTTCCAGATTTCATCTGAGGATATTTCCTTTTTCACCATAGCCCTCTATGGGCTTCCAAATATCACTTTGCCAATTCCACAAGAACTGTCTTAGCGAAAGGCTTCTTGAGGGGAAAGCTGTAACTCTGTGGGATGATTTCACAGAACACAAAGAAGTTTCTCAGAAAGCTTCTTTCTCTTTGTTATCGGAGGATACTTCCTTTGGCCCTAGAGTCTTCAAAGGGATCCGAAATATCTGTTCTCAAATTCCACAGATATAAGGCTAGCAAAGAGACACACGAAATACAGATGTAACTCTGTGAGTTGAATTAACAGAACACTAAGCAGTTTCTCAGAAAGCTTCTTACCAGATTTCATCTGAGGATATTTCCTTTTTCACCATAGCCCTCTATGCGCTTCCAAATAGCACTTTGCCAATTCCACTAGAACTGTCTTAGCGAAAGACTTCTTGAGGGGAAAGCTGTAACTCTGTGAGTTGATTTCACAGTACACAAAGAAGTTTCTCAGAAAGCTTCTTTCTCTTTGTTATCGGAGGATATTTCCTTTGGCCCTATAGTCTTCAAAGGGATCCGAAATATCTGTTCTCAGATTCCACAGAAGTAATTCTAGCAAAGAGATCCACGAAATACAGATGTAACTCTGTGAGATGAATTCACAGAACACTAAGCAGTTTCTCAGAAAGCTTCTTTCCAGATTTCATCTGAGGATATATCCCTTTTCACCATATCCCTCTAGGGGTTCCAAATATCACTTTGCAATTCCACAAGAACTGTCTTAGCGAAAGGCTTCTTGAGAGGGAAGCTGTAACTCTGTGAGATGATTTCACAGAACTCAAAGAAGTTTCTCAGAAACCTTCTTTCTCTTTGTTATCGGAGGATATTTCCTTTGGCCCTAGAGTCTTCAAAGGGATCCGAAATATCTGTTGTCAGATTCCACAGAAATAAGGCTAGAAAACAGACCCACGAAATACAGATGGAACTCTGTGAGATGAATTCACAGAACACTAAGCAGTTTCTCAGAAAGCTTCTTTCCAGATTTCATCTGAGGATATTTCCTTTTTCACCATAGCCCTCTATGCGCTTCCAAATATCACTTTGCCAATTCCACTAGAACTGTCTTAGCGAAAGACTTCTTGAGGGGCAAGCTGCAACCTTGTGAGATGATTTCACGGAACACCAAGAAGTTTCTCAGAAAGCTTCTTTCTCTTTGTTATCGGAGGATATTTCCTTTGGCCCTATAGCCTACAAAGGGATCAGAAATATCTGTTCTAGATTCCACAGAAATAAGGCTAGCAAAGAGATCCAGGAAATACAGATGTAACTCTGTGAGATGAATTAACAGAACACTAAGCAGTTTCCCAGAAAGCTTCTTTCCAGATTTCATCTGAGGATATTTCCTTTTTCACCATAGCCCTCTATGGGCTACAAATATTACTTTGCCAATTCCACAAGAAGTGTCTTAGCGAAAGACTTCTTGACGGGAAAGCTGTAACTCTGTGAGATGATTTCACAGAACACAAAGAAGTTTCTCAGAAAGCTTCTTTCTCTTTGTTTTTGGAGGATATTTCCTTTGGCCCCATAGACTTCAAAGGGATCCGAAATATCTGTTCTCAGATTCCACAGAAATAAAGCTAGGAAAGAGATCCACGAAATACAAATGTAACACGGTGAGATGAATTAACAGAACACTAAGCAGTTTCTCAGAAAGCTTCTTTACAGATTTCATCTGAGGATATTTACCCTTTCAACATAGCCTTCTATGGGCTTCCAAATATTACTTTGCCAATTCCACAAGAACTGTCTTAGCGAAAGGCTTCTTGAGGGGAAAGCTGTAACTCTGTGAGATGATTTCACAGAACACAAAGAAGTTTCTCAGAAAGCTTCTTTCTCTTTGTTATCGGAGGATATTTCCTTTGGCCCTCTAGTCTTCAAGGGGATCCGAAATATCTGTTCTCGGATTCCACAGAAATAAGGCTAGGAAAGAGATCCACGACATACAGATGTATCTCTGTGAGATGAATTAACAAAACATTAAACAGTTTCTCAGAAAGCTTCTTTCCAGATTTCATCTGAGGATATTTCCTTTTTCACCATAGCCCTCTAAGGGCTTCCAAATATCACTTTGCCAGTTCCACAAGAACTGTATTAGCGAAAGGCTTCTTGAGGTGAAAGCTGTAACTCTGTGAGATGATTTCAAAAAACACAAAGAAGTTTCTCAGAAAGCTTCTTTCTCTTTGTTATCGGAGGATATTTCCTTTGGCCCTATAGTCTTCAAAGGGATCCGAAATATCTGTTCTCAGATTCCACAGAAATAATTCTAGCAAAGAGATCAACGAAATACAGATGGAACTCTGTGAGATGAATTAACAGAACACTAAGCAGTTTCTCATAAAGCTACTTTCCAGATTTCATCTGAGGATATATCCTTTTTCACCATATCCCTCTAGGGGTTCCAAATATCACTTTGCCAATTCCACAAGAACTGTCTTAGCGAAAGGCTTCTTGAGAGGGAAGCTGTAACTCTGTGAGATGATTTCACAGAACACAAAGAAGTTTCTCAGAAAGCTTCGTTCTCTTTGTTATCGGAGGATATTTCCTTTGGCCCTATAGTCTTCAAAGGGATCAGAAATATCTGTTCTCTGATTCCACAGAAATAATGCTAGCAAAGAGATCCACGAAATACAGATGTAACTCTGTGAGATGAATTAACAGAACACTAAGCAGTTTCTCGGAAAGCTTCTTTCCAGATTTCATCTGAGGATATATCCTTTTTCACCATAGCCCTCTAGGGGTTCCAAATATCACTTTGCCAATTCCACTAGAACTGTCTTAGCGAAAGACTTCTTGAGGGGAAAGCTGCAACTCTCTGAGATGATTTCACAGAACACAAAGAAGTTTCTCAGAAAGCTTCTTTCTCTTTGTTATCGGAGGATATTTCCTTTTGCCCTAGAGTCTTCAAAGGGATCCGAAATATCTGTTCTCTGATTCCACAGAAATAAGGCTAGCAAAGAGATCCACAAAATACAGATGTAACTCTTTGAGATGAATTAAGAGAACACTAAGCAGTTTCTCAGAAAGCTTCTTTCCAGATTTCATCTGAGGATATTTCCTTTTTCACCATAGCCCTCTATGCGCTTCCAAATATCACTTTGCGAATTCCACACGAACTGTCTTAGCGAAAGGCTTCTTGAGGGGAAAGCTGTAACTCTGTGGGATGATTTCACAGAACACAAAGAAGTTTCTCAGAAAGCTTCTTTCTCTTTGTTATCGGAGGATACTTCCTTTGGCCCTAGAGTCTTCAAAGGGATCCGAAATATCTGTTCTCAAATTCCACAGATATAAGGCTAGCAAAGAGACCCACGAAATGCAGATGTAACTCTGTGAGTTGAATTAACAGAACACTAAGCAGTTTCTCAGAAAGCTTCTTACCAGATTTCATCTGAGGATATTTCCTTTTTCACCATAGCCCTCTATGCGCTTCCAAATGTCACTTTGCCAATTCCACTAGAACTGTCTTAGAAAAAGGCTTCTTGAGGGGAAAGCTGTAACTCTGTGAGATGATTTCACAGAACACAAAGAAGTTTCTCAGAAAGCTTCTTTCTCTTTGTTATCGGAGGATATTTCCTTTGGCCGTATAGTCTTCAAAGGGATCCGAAATATCTGTTCTCAGATTCCACAGAAATAAGGCTAGCAAAGAGATCCACCAAATCCAGATGTAACTCTGTGAGATGAATTAAGAGAACACTAAGCAGTTTCTCAAAAAGCTTCTTTCCAGATTTCATCTGAGGATATTTCGTTTTTCACCATAGCCCTCTAAGGGCATCCAAATATCACTTTGCGAATTCCACAAGAACTGTCTAAGCGAAAGGCTTCTTGAGGGGAAAGCTGTAACTCTGTGAGATGATTTCACAGAACACAAGGAAGTTTCTCAGAAAGCTTCTTTCTCTTTGTTCTCGGAATTTATTTCCTTTGGCCCTATATTCTTCAAAGGGATCCGAAATATCTGTTCTCAGATTCCACAGAAATAAGGCTAGCAAAGAGATCCACGAAATACAGATGTAACTCTGTGAGATGAATTAACAGAACACTAAGCAGTTTCCCAGAAAGTTTCTTTCCAGATTTCATCTGAGGTTATTTCCTTTTTCACCATAGCCCTCTATGGGCTTCCTAATATCACTATGCCAATTCCACAAGAACTGTCTTAGCCAAAGGCTTCTTGAGGGGAAAGCTGTAACTCTGTGAGATGATTTCACAGAACACGAAGAAGTTTCTCAGAAACCTTCTTTCTCTTTGTTATCGGAGGATATTTCCTTTGGCCCTATAGTCTTCAAAAGGATCCGAAATATCTGTTCTCATATTCCACAGAAATAAGGCTAGCTTAGAGATCCAAGAAATACAGATGTAAATCTGTGAGATGAATTAACAGAACACTAAGCAGTTTCTCAGAAAGCTTCTTTACAGATTTCATCTGAGGATATTTCCTTTTTCACCATAGCCCTCTATGGGCTTCCAAATATCACTTTGCCAATTCCACAAGAACTGTCTTACCGAAAGTCTTCTTGAAGGGAAAGCTGTAACTCTGTGAGATGATTTCACAGAACACAAAGAAGTTTCTCAGAAAGCTTCTTTCTCTTTGTTATCGGAGGATATTTCCTTTGGCCTAGAGTCTTCAAAGGGATCCGAAATATCTGTTCTCAGATTCCACAAAAATAAGGCTAGCAAAGAGATCCACCAAATCCAGATGTAACTCTGTGAGATGAAATAAGAGAACACTAAGGAGTTTCTCAGAAAGCTTCTTTCCAGATTTCATCTGGGAATATTTCCTTTTTCACCATACCCCTCTATGGGCTTCCAAATATCACTTTGCCATTTCCACAAGAACTGTCTTAGCGAAAGACTTCTTGAGGGGAAAGCTGTAACTCTGTGAGATGATTTCACAGAACACAAAGAAGTTTCTCAGAAACCTTCTTTCTCTTTGTTATCGGAGGATATTTCCTTTGAACCTATGATCTTCAAAGGGATTCGAAATATCTGTTCTCAGATTCCACAGAAATAAGGCTAGCAAAGAGATCCACGAAATACAGATGTAACTCTGTGAGATGAATTTACAGAACACTAAGCTGTTTCTCAGAAAGCTTCTTTCCAGATTTCATCTGAGGTTATTACATTTTTTAACGGAGCCGTCTATGCGTTTCGAAATATCACTTTGGCAATTCCACAAGAACTGTCTTAGCGAAAGGCTTATTGAGGGGAAAGCTGTAACTCTGTGAGATGATTTCACAGAACACAAAGAAGTTTCTCATAAAGCTTATTTCTCTTTTTTATCCGAGGATATTTCCTTTGGCCCTATATTCTTCAAAGGGATCCGAAATAACTGTTCTCAGATTCCACAGAAATAAGGGTAACAAAGAGATCCACGAAATACAGATGTAACTCTGTGAGATGAAATAACAGAACACGAAGCAGTTTCTCAGAAAGCTTCTTTACAGATTTCATCTGAGGATATTTCCTTTTTCCCATATCCCTCTATGGGCTTCCAATATCACTTTGCCAATTCGACAAGAACTGTCTTAGCGAAAGGCTTCTTGAGGGAAAAGCTGCAACTCTGTGAGGTGATTTCACAGAACACAAAGAACTTTCTCAGAAATTTCTTTCTCTTTGTTATCGGAGGATATTTCCTTTGGCTCTATAGTCTTCTAAGGGATCCGAAATATCTATTCTCAGATTCCACAGAAATAAGGCTAGCAAAGAGATCCACCAACTACAGATGTAACTCTGTGAGATGAATTAACAGAACACTAAGCAGTTTGTCAGAAAGCTTCTTTCCAGATTTCATCTGTGGTTATTTCCTTTTTCACCATAGCCCTCTATGGGCTTCCAAATATAACTTTCCAATTCCACAAGAACTGTCTTAGCGAAAGGCTTCTGGAGGGGAAGGCTGTAACTCTGTGAGATGATTTCACAGAACACAAAGAAGTTTCTCAGAAACCTTCTTTCTCTTTGTTATCGGAGGATATTTCCTTTGGACTTATAATCTTCAAAGGGATCCGAAATATCTGTTCTCAGATTCCACAGAAATAAGGCTAGCAAAGAGATCCACGAAATACAGATGTAACTCTGTGAGATGAATTAACAGAACACTAAGCTGTTTCTCAGAAAGCTTCTTTCCAGATTTCATCTGAGGTTATTTCCTTTTTTACCATAGCCCTCTATGCGCTTCGAAATATCACTTTGCCAATTCCACAAGAACTGTCTTAGCGAAAGGCTTCCTGAGGGGAAAGCTGTAACTCTGTGAGATGATTTCACAAAACACAAAGAAGTTTCTCAGAAAGCTTCTTTCTCTTTTTTATCCGAGGATATTTCCTTTGGCCCTATATTCTTCAAAGGGATACGAAATATCTGTTCTCAGATTCCACAGAAATAAGGCTAACAAAGAGATCCACGAAATACAGATGTAACTCTGTGAGTTGAATTAACAGAACACTAAGCAGTTTCTGAGAAAGCTTCTTTCCAGATTTCATCTGAGGATATTTCCTTTTTCACCATATCCCTCTAGGGGCTTCCAAATATCACTTTGCCAATTCCACAAGAACTGTCTTACCGAAAGGCTTCTTGAGGTGAAAGCGGTAACTCTGTGAGATGATTTCACAGAACACAAAGAAGTTTCTCAGAATGCTTCTTTCTCTTTGTTATCGGAGGATATTTCCTTTGGCCCTAGAGTCTTCAAAGGGTTCCGAAATATCTTTTCTCAGATTCGACACAAATAAGGCTAGCAAAGAGATCCACGAAATACAGATGTAACTCTGTGAGATGAATTAACAGAACACTAAGCAGTTTCTCAGAAAGCTTCTTTCCAGATTTCATCTCAGGATATTTCCTTTTTCACCATAGCCCTCTATGGGCTTCCAAATATCACTTTGCAAATTCCACAAGAACTGTCTTAGCGAAAGGCTTCTTGAGGGGAAAGCTGTAACTCTGTGTGATGATTTCACAGAACACAAAGAAGTTTCTCAGAAACCTTCTTTCTCTTTGTTATCGGAGGATATTTCCTTTGGACCGATAATCTTCAAAGGGATCCGAAATATCTGTTCTCAGATTCCACAGAAATAAGGCTAGCTTAGAGATCCACGAAATACAGATGTAAATCTGTGAGATGAATTAACAGAACACTAAGCAGTTTCTCAGAAAGCTTCTTTACAGATTTCATCTGAGGATATTTCCTTTTTCACCATAGCCCTCTATGGGCTTCCAAATATCACTTTGCCAATTCCACAAGAACTGTCTTACCGAAAGGCTTCTTGAAGGGAAAGCTGTAACTCTGTGAGATGATTTCACAGAACACAAAGAAGTTTCTCAGAAAGCTTCTTTCTCTTTGTTATCGGAGGTTATTTCCTTTGGCCTAGAGTCTTCAAAGGGATCCGAAATATCTGTTCTCAGATTCCACAAAAATAAGGCTAGCAAAGAGATCCACCAAATCCAGATGTAACTCTGTGAGATGAATTAAGAGAACACTAAGCAGTTTCTCAGAAAACTTCTTTCTAGATTTCATCTGAGGATATTTCCTTTTTCACCATAGCCCTCTATGGGCTTCCAAATATCACTTTGCAAATTCCACAAGAACTGTCTTAGCGAAAGGCTTCTTGAGGGGAAAGCTGTAACACTGTGAGATGATTTCACAGAACACAAATAAGTTTCTCAGAAAGCTTCTTTCTCTTTGTTATCGGAGTTTATTTCCTTTGGCCCTATAATCTTCAAAGGGATCCGAAATATCTGTTCTCAGATTCCACAGAAATAAGGCTAGCAAAGAGATCCACGAAATACAGATGTAACTCTGTGAGATGAATTAACAGAACACTAAGCAGTTTCTCAGAAAGCTACTTTCCAGATTTCATGTGAGGATATTTCCTTTTTCACCATAGCCCTCTATGGGCTTCCAAATATCACTTTGCCAATTCGACAAGAACTGTCTTAGTGAAAGGCTTCTTGAGGGGAAAGCTGTAACTCTGTGAGGTGATTTCACAGAACACAAAGAAGTTTCTCAGAAAGCTTCTTTCTCTTTGTTATCGGAGGATATTTCCTTTGGCTCTATAATCTTCAAAGGGATCCGAAATGTCTGTTCTCAGATTCCACAGAAATAAGGCTAGCAAAGAGATCCACGAAATACAGATGTAACTCTGTGAGATGAATTAACATAACACTAAGCAGTTTCTCAGAAAGCTTCTTTCCAGATTTCATCTGAGGATATTTCCTTTTTCACCATAGCCCTCTATCGGCTTCCTAATATCACTTTGCCAATTTCAAAAGAACTGTCTTGGCGAAAGGCTTCTTGAGAGGAAATCTGTAACTCTGTGAGATGATTTCACAGAACACAAAGAAGTTTCTCAGAAACCTTCTTTCTCTTTGTTATCGGAGGATATTTCCTTTGGCCCTATAGTCTTCAAAGGGATCCGAAATATCTGTTCTCAGATTCCCCAGATATAACGCTAGCAAAGAGACCAACGAAATACAGATGTAACTCTGTGAGATGAATTAAGAGAAAACTAAGCAGTTTCTCAGAAAGCTTCTTTCCAGATTTCATCTGAGGATATTTCCTTTTTCACCATAGCCCTCTAAGGGCTTCAAAATATCACTTTGCCAATTCCACTAGAACTGTCTTAGCGAAAGACTTCTTGAGGGGAAAGCTGTAACTCTCTGAGATGATTTCACAGAACACAAAGAAGTTTCTCAGAAACCTTCTTTCTCTTTGTTATCGGAGGATATTTCCTTTGGACTTATAATCTTCAAAGGGATCCGAAATATCTGTTCTCAGATTCCACAGAAATAAGGCTAGCAAAGAGATCCACGAAATACAGATGTAACTCTGTGAGATGAATTAACAGAACACTAAGCTGTTTCTCAGAAAGCTTCTTTCCAGATTTCATCTGAGGTTATTTCCTTTTTTACCATAGCCCTCTATGCGCTTCGAAATATCACTTTGTCAATTCCACAAGAACTGTCTTAGCGAAAGGCTTCCTGAGGGGAAAGCTGTAACTCTGTGAGATGATTTCACAAAACACAAAGAAGTTTCTCAGAAAGCTTCTTTCTCTTTTTTATCCGAGGATATTTCCTTTGGCCCTATATTCTTCAAAGGGATACGAAATATCTGTTCTCAGATTCCACAGAAATAAGGCTAACAAAGAGATCCACGAAATACAGATGTAACTCTGTGAGTTGAATTAACAGAACACTAAGCAGTTTCTGAGAAAGCTTCTTTCCAGATTTCATCTGAGGATATTTCCTTTTTCACCATATCCCTCTAGGGGCTTCCAAATATCACTTTGCCAATTCCACAAGAACTGTCTTAGCGAAAGGCTTCTTGAGGTGAAAGCGGTAACTCTGTGAGATGATTTCACAGAACACAAAGAAGTTTCTCAGAATGCTTCTTTCTCTTTGTTATCGGAGGATATTTCCTCTGGCCCTAGAGTCTTCAAAGGGTTCCGAAATATCTTTTCTCAGATTCGACACAAATAAGGCTAGCAAAGAGATCCACGAAATACAGATGTAACTCTGTGAGATGAATTAACAGAACACTAAGCAGTTTCTCAGAAAGCTTCTTTCCAGATTTCATCTCTGGATATTTCCTTTTTCACCATAGCCCTCTATGGGCTTCCAAATATCACTTTGCCAATTCCACAAGAACTGTCTTAGCGAAAGGCTTCTTGAGGGGAAAGCTGTAACTCTGTGAGATGATTTCACAGAACACAAAGAAGTTTCTCAGAAAGATTCTTTCTCTTTGTTATCGGAGGATATTTCCTTTGGCCCTATAGTCTTCAAAGGGATCCGAAATATCTGTTCTCAGATTCCACAGAAATAAGTCTAGCTTAGAGATCCACGAAATACAGATGTAAATCTGTGAGATGAATTAACAGAACACTAAGCAGTTTCTCAGTAAGCTTCTTTCCAGATTTCATCTGAGGATATTTCCTTTTTCACCATAGCCCTCTAGGCGCTTCCAAATATCACTTTGCCAATTCCACAAGAACTGTCTTAACGAAAGGCTTCCTGAGGGGAAAGCTGTAACTCTGTGAGATGATTTCACAGAACACAAAGAAGTTTCTCAGAAAGCTTCTTTCTCTTTATTATCGGAGGATATTTCCTTTGGCCCTAGGGTCTTCAAAGGGATGCGTAATATCTGTTCTCAGATTCCACAGAAATAAGGCTAGCAAAAAATCCACGAAATACAGATGTAACACTGTGAGACGAATTAACAGAACACCAAGCAGTTTCTCAGAAACCTTCTATCCGGGTTTCATCTGAGGATATTTCCTTTTTCACCATAGCCCTCTATGCGCTTCCAAATATCACTTTGCCAATTCCACTATAACTGTGTTAGCGAAAGACTTCTTGAGGGGAAAGCTGTAACTCTGTGAGATGATTACACAGAACACAAAGAAGTTTCTCAGAAACCTTCCTTCTCTTTGTTATCGTAGGATATTTCCTTTGGCTCTATAGTCTTCAAAGGGATCCGAAATATCTGTTCTCAGATTCCACAGAAATAATGCTAGCAAGGAGATGCACGAAATACAGATGTAACTCTGTGAGATGAATTAACAGAACACTAAGCAGTTTCTCAGAAAGCTTGTTTCCATATTTCATCTGAGGATATTTCCTTTTTCACCATATCCCTCTAAGGGCTTGCAAATATCACTTTGCCAATTCCACAAGAACTGTCTTACCGAAAGGCTTCTTGAAGGGAAGGCTGTAACTCTGTGAGATGATTTCACAGAACACAAAGAAGTTTCTCAGAAAGCTTCTTTCTCTTTGTTATCGGAGGATATTTCCTTTGGCCCTAAAGTCTTCTAAGGGATCCGAAATATCTGTTCTCAGATTCCACAGAAATAAGGCTAACAAAGAGATCCACGAAATACAGATGTAACTCTGTGAGATGAATTAACAGAACACTAAGCAGTTTCTCAGAAAGCTTCTTTCCAGATTTCATCTGAGGATATTTCCTTTTTCACCATAGCCCTCTATGGGCTTCCAAACATCACTTTGCCAATTCCACAAGAACTGTCTTAGCGAAAGGCTTCTTGAGGGGAAAGCTGTGACTCTGTGAGATGATTTCACAGAAGACAAAGAAGTTTCTCAGAATGCTTCTTTCTCTTTTTTATCGAAGGACATTTCCTTTGGTCCTAGAGTCTTCAAAGGGATCCGAAATATCTGTTCTCAGATTCCAGAGAAATAAGGCTAGCAAAGAAATCCACGAAATACAGATGTAACTCTGTGAGATGAATTAACAGAACACTAAGCAGTTTCTCAGAGACCTACTTTCCAGATTTCATTTGAGGATATTTCCTTTTTCACCATAGCCCTCTATGGGCTTCCAAATATCACTTTGCCAATTTGACAAGAACTGTCTTAGTGAAAGGCTTCTTGAGTGGAAAGCTGTAACTCTGTGAGGTGATTTCACAGAACACAAAGAAGTTTCTCAGAAAACATCTTTCTCTTTGTTATCGGAGGATATTTCCTTTGGCTCTATAGTCTTCAAAGGGATCCGAAATATCTGTTCTCAGATTCCACAGAAATAAGGCTAGCAAAGAGATCCACGAAATACAGATGTAACTCTGTGAGATGAATTAACATAACACTAAGCAGTTTCTCAGAGTGCTTCTTTCCAGATTTCATCTGAGGTTATTTCCTTTTTCACCATAGACCTCTATGGGCTTCCAAATATCACTTTGCCAATTCCAAAAGAACTGTCTTAGCGAAAGGCTTCTTGAGAGGAAAGCTGTAACTCTGTGAGATGATTTCACAGAACACAAAGAAGTTTCTCAGAAACCTTCTTTCTCTTTGTTATCGGAGGATATTTCCTTTGGACCTAGAGTCTTCAAAGGGATCCGAAATATCTCTTCTCAGATTCCACAGATATAACGCTAGCAAAGAGACCCACAAAATACAGATGTAACTATGTGAGATGAATTAAGAGAACACTAAGCAGTTTCTCAGAAAGCTTCTTTCCAGATTTCATCTGAGGATATTTCCTTTTTCACCATAGCTCTCTATGGGCTTCCAAATATCACTTTGCGAATTCGACAAGAACTGTCTTAGCGAAAGGCTTCTTGAGGAGAAAGCTGTAACTCTGTGAGATGATTTCACAGAACACAAAAAAGTTTCTCAGAAAACTTCTTTCTCTTTGTTATCGGAGGATATTTCCTTTGGCCCTATAGTCTTCTAAGGGATCCGAAATATCTGTTCTCAGATTCCACAGAAAAAATGCTAGCAAAGAGATCCACCAAATACAGATGTAATTCTGTGAGATGAATTAACAGAACACTAGGCAGTTTCTCAGAAAGCTTCTTTCCAGATTTCATCTGTGGTTATTTCCTTTTTCACCATAGCCCTCTAAGGGCTTCCAAATATCACTTTGCCAATTCCACAAGAACTGTCTTAGCGAACGGCTTCTTGAAGGGAAGCCTGTAACTCTGTTAGATGATTTCACAGAACACAAAGAAGTTTCTCAGAAAGCTTCTTTCTCTTTGTTATCGGAGTTTATTTCCTTTGGCCCTATAATCTTCAAAGGGATCCGAAATATCTGTTCTCAGATTCCACAGAAATAAGGCTAGCAAAGAGATGCCCGAAATACAGATGTAACTCTGTGATATGAATTAACAGAACACTAATCAGTTTCTCAGAAAGCTACTTTCCAGATTTCATCTGAGGATATTTCCTTTTTCACCATAGCCCTCTATGGGCTTCCAAATATCACTTTGCCAAATCGACAAGAACTGTCTTAGCGAAAGGCTTCTTGAGGGGAAAGCTGTAACAATGTGAGATGATTTCACAGAACACAAATAAGTTTCTCAGAAAGCTTCTTTCTCTTTGTTATCGGAGTTTATTTCCTTTGGCCCTATAATCTTCAAAGGGATCCGAAATATCTGTTCTCAGATGCCACAGAAATAAGGCTAGCAAAGAGATCCACCAAATACAGATATAACTCTGTGAGAAGAATTAACAGAACACTAAGCAGTTTCTCAGAAAGCGAGTTTCCAGATTTCTTGTGAGGATATTTCGTTTTTCACCATAGCTCTCTATGGGCTTACAAATATCACTTTGCCAATTCGACAAGAACTGTCTTAGTGAAAGGCTTCTTGAGGGAAAGCTGTAACCTTGTGACGTGATTTCACAGAACACAAAGAAGTTACTCAGAAAGCTTCTTTCTCTTTGTTATCGGAGGATATTTTCTTTGGCCCTATTGTCTTCTAAGGGATCCGAAATATCTGTTCTCAGATTCCACAGAAATAAGGCTAGCAAAGATATCCACGAAATACAGATGTAACTCTGTGAGATGAATTAACAGAACACTAAGCAGTTTCTCACAAAGCTTCTTTCCAGATTTCATCTGAGGATATTTCCTTTTTCAACATAGCCCTCTAAGGGCTTCGAAATATCACTTTGCCAATTCCACTAGAACTGTCTTAGCGAAAGGCTTTTGAGAGGAAAGCTGTACCTCTGTGAGATGATTTCACAGAACACAAAGAAGTTTCTCAGAAACCTTCTTTCTCTTTGTTATCGGAGGATATTTCCTTTGGCCCTATAGTCTTCAAAGGGATCCGAAATATCTGTTCTCAGATTCCCCATATATAATGCTAGCAAAGAGAAACACGAAATACAGTTGTAACTCTGTGAGATGAATTAAGAGAACACTAAGCAGTTTCTCAGAAAGCTTCTTTCCATATTTCATCTGAGGATATTTCCTTTTTCACCATAGCCCTCTAGGCGCTTTCAAATATCACTTTGCCAATTCCACAAGAACTGTCTTCGCAAAAGGCTTCTTGAGGGGAAAGCTGTAACACAGTGAGATGACTTCACAGAACACAAATAAGTTTCTCAGAAAGCTTCTTTCTCTTTGTTATCGGAGTTTATTTCCTTTGGCCCTGTAATGTTCAAAGGGATCCGAAATATCTGTTCTCAGATTCCACAGAAATAAGGCTAGCAAAGAGATCCACGAAATACAGATGTAACTCTCTGAGATGAATTAACATAACACTAAGCAGTTTCCCATAAAGCTTCTTTCCAGATTTCATCTGAGGTTATTTCCTTTTTCACCATAGCCCTCTATGCGCTTCCAAATATCACTTTGCCAATTCCACAAGAACTGTCTTAGCGAAAGGCTTCTTGAGAGGAAAGCTGTAACTCGGTGAGATGATTTCACAGAACACAAAGAAGTTTCTCAGAAAGCTTATTTCTCTTTGTTATCGGAGGATATTTCCTTTGGCCCTCTAGTCTTCAAAGGGATCCGAAATATCTGTTCTCAGATTCCACAGAAATGAGGCTAGCAAAGAGATCCACGAAATACAGATGTAAGTCTGTGAGATGAATTAACAGAACACTAAGCAGTTTCTCAGAAAGCTTCTTTCCAGATTTCATCTGAGGATATTTCCTTTTTCACCATAGCCATCTATGGGCTTCCAAATATCACTTTGCGAATTCCACAAGAACTGTCTTAGCGAAAGGCTTCTTCAGGGGAAAGCTGTAACTCTGTGAGATGATTTCACAGAACACAAAAAAGTTTCTCAGAAAGCTTCTTTCTCTTTGTTATCGGAGGATATTTTCTTTGGCCCTATAGTCTTCTAAGGGAACCGAAAAATCTGTTCTCAGATTCCACAGAAATAATGCTAGCAAAGAGATCCACCAAATACAGATGTAATTCTGTGAGATGAATGAACAGAACACTAGGCAGTTTCTCAGAAAGCTTCTTTCCAGATTTCATCTGTGGTTATTTCCTTTTTCACCATAGCCCTCTATGAGCTTCCAAATATCACTTTGCCAATTTCACAAGAGATTTCTTAGCGAAAGGCTTCTGGAGGGGAAGGCTGTAACTCTCTGAGATGATTTCACAGAACACAAAGAAGTTTCTCAGAAACCTTCTTTCTCTTTGTTATCGGAGGATATTTCCTTTGGACCTATAGTCTTCAAAGGGATCCGAAATATCTGTTCTCAGATTCCACAGAAATAATGCTAGCAAAGAGATCCACGAAATACAGATGTAACTCTGTGAGATGAATTAACAGAACTCTAAGCAGTTTCTCAGAAAGCTTCTTTCCGGATTTCATCTGTGGATATTTCCTTTTTCACCATGGCCCTCTATGGGCTTCCAAATATCACTTTGCCAATTCCACAAGAACTGCCTTAGCGAAAGGCTTCTTGAGAGGAAAGCTGTAACTCTGTGAGATGATTTCACAGAACACAAAGAAGTTTCTCAGAAAGCTTCTTTCTCTTTGTTATCGGAGGATATTTCCTTTGGCCCTATAGTCTTCAAAGGGATCCGAAATATCTGTTCTCAGATTCCACAGAAATAAGTCTAGCTTAGAGATCCACGAAATACAGATGTAAATCTGTGAGATGAATTATGAGAACACTAAGCAGTTTCTCAGTAAGCTTCTTTCCAGATTTCATCTGAGGATATTTCCTTTTTCACCATAGCCCTCTAGGCGCTTCCAAATATCACTTTGCCAATTCCACAAGAACTGTCTTAACGAAAGGCTTCCTGAGGGGAAAGCTGTAACTCTGCGAGATGATTTCACAGAACACAAAGAAGTTTCTCAGAAAGCTTCTTTCTCTTTATTATCGGAGGATATTTACTTTGGCCCTAGGGTCTTCAAAGGGATGCGTAATATCTGTTCTCAGATTCCACAGAAATAAGGCTAGCAAAAAGATCCACGAAATACAGATGTAACACTGTGAGACGAATTAACAGAACACCAAGCAGTTTCTCAGAAACCTTCTATCCGGGTTTCATCTGAGGAGATTTCCTTTTTCACCATAGCCCTCTATGCGCTTCCAAATATCACTTTGCCAATTCCACTATAACTGTGTTAGCGAAAGACTTCTTGAGGGGAAAGCTGTAACTCTGTGAGATGATTACACAGAACACAAAGAAGTTTCTCAGAAACCTTCCTTCTCTTTGTTATCGTAGGATATTTCCTTTGGCTCTATAGTCTTCAAAGGGATCCGAAATATCTGTTCTCAGATTCCACAGAAATAATGCTAGCAAGGAGATGCACGAAATACAGATGTAACTCTGTGTGATGAATTAACAGAACACTAAGCAGTTTCTCAGAAAGCTTCTTTCCAGATTTCATCTGAGGATATTTCCTTTTTCACCATATCCCTCTAAGGGCTTGCAAATATCACTTTGCCAATACCACAAGAACTGTCTTAGCGATAGGCTTCTTGAGGGGAAAGCTGTACCTCTGTGAGATGATTTCACAGAACACAAAGAAGTTTTTCAGAAAGCTTCTTTCTCTTTGTTATCGGAGGATATTTCCTTTGGCCCTAGAGTCTTCAAAGGGATCCGAAATATCTGTTCTCAGATTCCAGAGAAATAAGGCTAGCAAAGAAATCCACGTAATACAGATGTAACTCTGTGAGATGAATTAACAGAACACTAAGCAGTTTCTCAGAAAGCTTCTTTCCAGATTTCATCTGTGGATATTTCCTTTTTCACCATAGCCCCCTGTGGGCTTCCAAATATCACTTTGCGAATTCCACAAGAACTGTCTTAGAGAAAGGCTTCTTGAGTGGAAAACTGTAACTCTGTGAGATGATTTCACAGAACACAAAGAAGTTTCTCAGAAAGCTTCTTTCTCTTTCTTATCGGAGTTTATTTCCTTTGGCCCCATAATCTTCAAAGGGATCCGAAATATCTGTTCTCAGATTCCACAGAAATAAGGCTAGCAAAGAGATCCACGAAATACAGATGTAACTCTGTGAGATGAATTAACAGATCACTAAGCAGTTTCTCAGAGACCTACTTTCCAGATTTCATTTGAGGATATTTCCTTTTTCACCATAGCCCTCTATGGGCTTCCAAATATCACTTTGCCAATTGGACAAGAACTGTCTTAGTGAAAGGCTTCTTGAGTGGAAAGCTGTAACTCTGTGAGGTGATTTCACAGAACACAAAGAAGTCTCTCAGAAAGCTTCTTTCTCTTTGTTATCGGAGGATATTTCCTTTGGCCCTATAGTCTTCAAAGGGATCCGAAATATCTGTTCTCAGATTCCACAGAAATAAGTCTAGCTTAGAGATCCACGAAATACAGATGTAAATCTGTGAGATGAATTAACAGAACACTAAGCAGTTTCTCAGTAAGCTTCTTTCCAGATTTCATCTGAGGATATTTCCTTTTTCACCATAGCCCTCTAGGCGCTTCCAAATATCACTTTGCCAATTCCACAAGAACTGTCTTAACGAAAGGCTTCCTGAGGGGAAAGCTGTAACTCTGCGAGATGATTTCACAGAACACAAAGAAGTTTCTCAGAAAGCTTCTTTCTCTTTATTATCGGAGGATATTTACTTTGGCCCTAGGGTCTTCAAAGGGATGCGTAATATCTGTTCTCAGATTCCACAGAAATAAGGCCAGCAAAAAGATCCACGAAATACAGATGTAACACTGTGAGACGAATTAACAGAACACCAAGCAGTTTCTCAGAAACCTTCTATCCGGGTTTCATCTGAGGAGATTTCCTTTTTCACCATAGCCCTCTATGCGCTTCCAAATATCACTTTGCCAATTCCACTATAACTGTGTTAGCGAAAGACTTCTTGAGGGGAAAGCTGTAACTCTGTGAGATGATTACACAGAACACAAAGAAGTTTCTCAGAAACCTTCCTTCTCTTTGTTATCATAGGATATTTCCTTTGGCTCTATAGTCTTCAAAGGGATCCGAAATATCTGTTCTCAGATTCCACAGAAATAATGCTAGCAAGGAGATGCACGAAATACAGATGTAACTCTGTGAGATGAATTAACAGAACACTAACCACTTTCTCAGAAAGCTTCTTTCCAGATTTCATCTGAGGATATTTCCTTTTTCACCATATCCCTCTAAGGGCTTGCAAATATCACTTTGCCAATACCACAAGAACTGTCTTAGCGAAAGGCTTTTGAGAGGAAAGCTGTACCTCTGTGAGATGATTTCACAGAACACAAAGAAGTTTCTCAGAAAGCTTCTTTCTCTTTGTTATCGGAGGATATTTCCTTTGGCCCTAGAGTCTTCAAAGGGATCCGAAGTATCTGTTCTCAGATTCCAGAGAAATAAGGCTAGCAAAGAAATCCACGTAATACAGATGTAACTCTGTGAGATGAATTAACAGAACACTAAGCAGTTTCTCAGAAAGCTTCTTTCCAGATTTCATCTGTGGATATTTCCTTTTTCACCATAGCCCCCTGTGGGCTTCCAAATATCACTTTGCGAATTCCACAAGAACTGTCTTAGCGAAAGGCTTCTTGAGTGGAAAACTGTAACTCTGTGAGATGATTTCACAGAACACAAAGAAGTTTCTCAGAAAGCTTCTTTCTCTTTCTTATCGGAGTTTATTTCCTTTGGCCCCATAATCTTCAAAGGGATCCGAAATATCTGTTCTCAGATTCCACAGAAATAAGGCTAGCAAAGAGATCCACGAAATACAGATGTAACTCTGTGAGATGAATTAACAGAACACTAAGCAGTTTCTCAGAGACCTACTTTCCAGATTTCATTTGAGGATATTTCCTTTTTCACCATAGCCCTCTATGGGCTTCCAAATATCACTTTGCCAATTGGACAAGAACTGTCTTAGTGAAAGGCTTCTTGAGTGGAAAGCTGTAACTCTGTGAGGTGATTTCACAGAACACAAAGAAGTTTCTCAGAAAGCTTCTTTCTCTTTGTTATCGGAGGATATTTCCTTTGGCCCTAGAGTCTTCAAAGGGATCTGTAATATCTGTTCTCAGATTCCAAAGAAATAAGGCTAGCAAGGAGATCCACGAAATACAGATGTAACTGTGTGAGGAGAATTAACAGAACACTAAGCAGTTTCTCAGAAACCTTCTATCCAGATTTCATCTCAGGATATTTCCTTTTTCACCATAGCCCTCTATGCGCTTCCAAATATCACTTTGTCATTTCCACTAGAACTGTCTTAGCGAAAGACTTATTGAGGGGAAAGTTGCAACTCTATGAGATGATTTAACAGAACACAAAGAAGTTTCTCAGAAAGCTTCTTTCTCTTTGTTATCGGAGGATATTTCCTTTGGCTCTATAGTCTTCAAAGGGATCTGAAATATCTGTTCTCAGATTGCACAGAAATAATGCTAGCAAAGAGATCCACGAAATACAGATGTAACTCTGTGAGATGAATTAACAGAAAACTAAGGAGTTTCTCAGAAAGCTTCTTTCCAGATTTCATCTGAGGATATTTCCTTTTTCACCATATCCCTCTATGGGCTTCCAAATATCACTTTGCCAATTCCACAAGAACTGTGTTAGCGAAAGGCTTCTTGAAAGGAAAGCTGTAACTCTGTGAGATGATTTCACAGAACACAAAGAAGTTTCTCAGAAACCTTCTTTCTCTTTGTTATCGGAGGATATTTCCTTTGGCCTTATAGTCTTCAAAGGGATCCGAAATATCTGTTCTCACATTCCAGAGAAATAAGGCTAGCAAAGAGACCCACGAAATACAGATGTAACTCTGTGAGATGAATTAACAGAACACTAAGCAGTTTCTCAGAAAGCTTCTTTCAAGATTTCATCTGAGGATATTTCCTTTTTCACCATAGCCCTCTATGGGCTTCCAACTATCACTTTGCGAATTCCACAAGAACTGTCTTAGCGAAAGGCTTCTTGAGGGGAAAGCTGTAACTCTGTGAGATGATTTCACAGAACACAACGAAGTTTCTCAGAAAGCTTCTTTCTCTTTGTTATCGGAGTTTATTTCCTTTGGCCCCATAGTCTTCAAAGGGATCCGAAATATCTGTTCTCAGATTCCACAGAAATAAGGCTAGCAAAGAGATCCAAGAAATACAGATATAACTCTGTGACGTGAATTAACAGAACACTAAGCAGTTTCTCAGAAAGCTTCTTTCTAGATTTCATCTGAGGATAGTTCCTTTCTCACCATAGCCCTCTATGGGCTTCCAAATATCACTTTGCCAATTCGACAAGAACTGTCTTAGCGAAAGGCTTCTTGAGGGGAAAGCTGTAACTCTGTGACGTGATTTCTAGAACACAAAGAAGTTTCTCAGAAAGCTTCTTTCTCTTTTTTATCCGAGGATATTTCCTTTGGCCCTATTGTCTTCAAAGGGATCCGAAATATCTGTTCTCAGATTCCACAGAAATAATGCTAGCAAAGAGATCCACCAAATACAGATGTAATTCTGTGAGATGAATTAACAAAACACTAGGCAGTTTCTCAGAAAGCTTCTTTCCAGATTTCATCTGTGGTTTTTTCCTTTTTCACCATAGCCCTCTATGGGCTTCCAAATATCACTTTGCCAATTCCACAAGAACTGTCTTAGCGAAAGGCTTCTTGAAGGGAAGGCTGTAACTCTGTGAGATGATTTCACAGAACACAAAGAAGTTTCTCAGAAAGCTTCTTTCTCTTTTTTATCCGAGGATATTTCCTTTGGCCCTATACTCTTCAAAGGGATCCGATATAACTGTTCTCAGATTCCACAGAAATAAGGCTAGCAAAGAGATCCACCAAATCCAGATGTAATTCTGTGAGATGAATTAAGAGAACACTAAGAAGTTTCTCAGAAAGCTTCTTTCCAGATTTCATCTGAGGATATTTCCTTTTTCACCATAGCCCTCTATGGGATTCCAAATATCACTTTGCGAATTCCACAAGAACTGTCTTAGCGAAAGGCTTCTTGAGGGGAAAGCTGTAACTCTGTGAGATGATTTCACAGAACACAAAGAAGTTTCTCAGAAAGTTTCTTTCTCTTTGTTATCGGAGTTTATTTCCATTGGCCCTATAATCTCCAAAGGGATCCGAAATATCTGTTCTCAGATTCCGCAGAAATAAGGCTAGCAAAGAGATCCACGAAATACTGATGTAACTCTGTGTGATAAATTAACAGACCACTAAGCATTTTCTCAGAAAGCTTCTTTCCAGATTTCATCTGAGGATATTTCCTTTTTCACCATAGCCCTCTAAGGGCTTCCAAATATCACTTTGCCAATTCCACAAGAACTGCCTTAGCCAAAGGCTTCTGGAGGGGAAAGCTGTAACTCTGTGAGATGATTACAGAGAACACAAAGAAGTTTCTCAGGAAGCTTCTTTCTCTTTGTTATCGGAGGATATTTCCTTTGGCACTATAGTCTTCAAAGGGATCCGAAATATCTGTTCTCATATTCCACAGAAATAAGGCTAGCTTAGAGACCCACGAAATACAGATGTAAATCTGTGAGATGAATTAAGAGAACACTAAGCATTTTCTCAGAAAGCTTCTTACCAGATTTCATCAGAGGATATTTCCTTTTTCACCATAGCCTTCTATGGGCTTCCAAATATCACTTTGCCAATTCCACAAGAACTGTCTTCCCGAAAGGCTTCTTGAGGGGAAAGCTGCAACTCTGTGAGATGATTTCACAGAATACAAAGAAGTTTCTCAGAAAGCTTCTCTCTCTTTGTTATCGGAGGATATTTCCTTTGGCCCTAGAGTCTTCAAAGGGATCCGTAATATCTGTTCTCAGATTCCACAGAAATAAGGCTAGCAAAGAGATCCACGAAATACAGATGTAACTCTGTGAGATGAATTAACAGAACACTAAGCAGTTTCTCAGAAACCTTGTATCCGGATTTCATCTGAGGATATTTCCTTTTTTAACATAGCCCTCTATGCGCTTCCAAATATCCCTTTGCCAATTTCACTAGAACAGTCTTAGCGAAAGGCTTCTTTAGGGGAAAGCTGTAACTCTGTGAGATGATTTCACAGAACACAAAGAAGTTTCTCCGAAAGCTTCTATCTCTTTGTTATCGGAGGATATTTACTTTGGCCCTATAGTTTTCAAAGGGATCCAAAATATCTGTTCTCAGATTCCAGAGAAATAAGGCAAGCAAAGAGATCCACGAAATACAGATGTAACTCTGTGACACGAATTAACAGAACACTAAGCAGTTTCTCAGTAAGCTTCTTTCCAGGTTTCATCTGAGGATATTTTTTTTTTCACCATAGCCCTCTATGCGCTTCCAAATATCACTTTGCCAATTCCACTATAACTGTGTTAGCGAAAGACTTCTTGAGGGGAAAGCTGTAACTCTGTGAGATGATTACACAGAACACAAAGAAGTTTCTCAGAAACCTTCCTTCTCTTTGTTATCGTAGGATATTTCCTTTGGCTCTATAGTCTTCAAAGGGATCCGAAATATCTGTTCTCAGATTCCACAGAAATAAGGCTAGCAAAGAGATCCACGAAATACAGATGTAACTCTGTGAGATGAATTAACAGAACACTAAGCAGTTTCTCAGAGAGCTACTTTCCAGATTTCATCTGAGGATATTTCCTTTTTCACCATAGCCCTCTATGGGCTTCCAAATATCACTTTGCCAATTCCACAAGAACTGTCTTACCGAAAGGCTTCTTGAGGGGAAAGCTGTAACTTTGTGAGATGATTTAACACAACACAAAGAAGTTTCTCAGAAAGCTTCTTTCTCTTTGTTATCGGAGGATATTTCCTTTGGCTCTATAGTCTTCAAAGGGATCCGAAATATCTGTTCTCAGATTCCACAGAAATAATGCTAGCAAAGAGATCCACGAAATACAGATGTAACTCTGTGAGATGAATTAACAGAACACTAATCAGTTTCTAAGAAAGCTTCTTTCCAGATTTCATCTGAGGATATTTCCTTTTTCACCATATCCCTCTATGGGCTTCCAAATATCACTTTGCCAATTCCACAAGAACTGTGTTAGCGAAAGGCTTCTTGAGAGGAAAGCTGTAACTCTGTGAGATGATTTCACAGAACACAAAGTAGTTTCTCAGAAACCTTCTTTCTCTTTGTTATCGGAGGATATTTCCTTTGGACCTATAGCCTTCAAAGGGATCCGAAACATCTGTTCTCAGATTCCACAGAAATAAGGCTAGCAAAGAGATCCACGACATACAGATGTAACTCTGTGAGATGAATTAACAGAACACTAAGCTGTTTCTCAGAAAGCTTCATTCCAGATTTCATCTGAGGATATTTCCTTTTTTACCATAGCCCTCTATGCGCTTCGAAATATCACTTTGCGAATTCCACAACAACTGTCTTAGCGAAAGGCTTCTTGAGGGGAAAGCTGTAACTCTGTGAGATGATTTCACAGAACACAAAGGAGTTTCTCAGAAAGCTTCTTTCTCTTTGTTATCGGAGGATATTTCCTTTGGACCTAAAGTCTTCTAAGGGATCCGAAATATCTGTTCTCAGATCCCACAGAAATAAGGCTAACAAAGAGATCCACGAAATACAGATGTAACTCTGTGAGATGAATTAACAGAACACTAAGCAGTTTCTCAGAAAGCTTCTTTCCAGATTTCATCTGAGGATATTTCCTTTTTCACCATAGCCCTCTATGGGCTTCCAAATATCACTTTGCCAATTCCAAAATAACTGTCTTAGAGAAAGACGTCTTGAGGGGAAAGCTGTAACTCTGTGAGATGATTTCACAGAACACAAAGAAGTTTCTCAGAAAGATTCTTTCTCTTTGTCATCGGAGGATATTTCCTTTGGCCCTAGAGTTTTCAAAGGGATCCGTAATATCTGTTATCAGATTAAACAGAAATAAGGCTAGCAAAAAGATCCACGAAATGCAGACGTAACTCTGGGAGATGAATTAACAGAACACTAAGCAGTTTCTCAGAAAGCTTCTTTCCAGATTTCATCTGAGGACATTTCCTTTTTCACCATAGCCCTCTATGGGCTTCCAAATATAACTTTGCCAATTCCACAAGAACTGTATTACCGAAAGGATTCTTGAGAGGAATGCTGTAACTCTGTGAGATGATTTCACAGAACACAAAGAAGATTCTCAGAAAGCTTCTATCTCTTTGTTATCGGAGGATATTTCCTTTGTCCCTAGAATCTTCAAAGGGATCCGTAATATCTGTTCTCAGATTCCAAAGAAATAAGGCTAGCAAAGAGATACAACAAATACAGATGTAACTCTGTGAGATGAATTAACAGAACACTAAGAAGTTTCTCAGAAAGCTTCTTTCCAGATTTCATCTGAGGATATTTCCTTTTTCACCATAGCCCTCTATGGGCTTCAAAATATTACTTTGCTTATTCCACAAGAACATAGTTAGCGAAAGGATTTTTCAGGGGAAAGCTGTATCTCTGTGAGATGATTTCACAGAACCCAAAGAAGTTTCTCAGAACGCTTCTTTCTCTTTGTTATCGGAGGATATTTCCATTGGCCCTATAGTCTTCAAAGGGATCCGAAATATCTGTTCTCAGATTCCACAGAAATAAGGCTAGCAAAGAGATCCACGAAATACAGATCTAAATCTGGGAGATGAATTAACAGAACACTAAGCAGTTTCTAGAAAGCTACTTTCCAGATTTCATCTGAGGATATTTCCTTTTTCACAATAGCCCTCTATGGGCATCCAAATATCACTTTGCCAATTCGACTAGAACTGTCTTAGCGAAAGGCTTCTTGAGGGGATAGCTGTAACTCTGTGAGATGATTTCACAGAACACAAAGAAGTTTCTCAGAAAGCTTCTTTCTCTTTCTTATCGGAGGATATTTCCTTTGGCCCTTTAGTCTTCTAAGGGATCCGAATTATCTGTTCTCAGATTCCACAGAAATAAGGCTAGCAAATAGATGCACGAAATACAGATGTAACTCTGTGAGATGAATTAACAGAACACTAATCAGTTTCTCAGAAAGCTACTTTCCAGGTTTCATCTGAGGATATTTCCTTTTTCACCGTAGGCCTCTATGTCTTCCAAATATCACTTTGCCAATTCGACAAGAACTGTCTTAGCGAAAGGCTTCTTGAGGGAAAAGCTGTAACTCTGTGACGTGATTTCACAGAACACAAAGAAGTTTCTCAGAAAGCTTCTTTCTCTTTGTTATCTGAGGATATTTCCTTTGGCCCTAGAGTCTTCAAAGGGATCCGAAATATCTGTTCTCAGATTCCACAGAAATAAGGCTAGCAAAGAGATCCACGAAATACAGATGTAACTCTGTGAGATGAATTAACAGAACACTAAGCAGTTTCTCAGAAAGCTTCTATACAGATTTCATCTGAGGATATTTCCTTTTTCACCATAGCCCTCTATGGGCTTCCAAATATCACTTTGCCAATTCCACAAGAACTGTCTTAGCGAAAGGCTTCTTGAGGGGAAAGCTGTAATTCTGTGAGATGATTTCAAAGAACACAAAGAAGTTTCTCAGAAAGCTTCTTTCTCTTTGTTATCGGAGTTTATTTCCTTTGGCCCTATAATCTTCAAAGGGATCCGAAATATCTGTTCCCAGATTCCAAAGAAATAAGGCTAGCAAAGAGATCCACGAAATACAGATGTAACTCTGTGAGATGAATTAACAGAACACTAAGCAGTTTCTCAGAAAGCTACTTTCCAGATTTCATCTGAGGATATTTCCTTTTTCACCATAGCCCTCTAAGCGCTTCCAAATATCACTTTGCCAATTCCACAAGAACTGTCTTAGTGAAAGTCTTCTTGAGGGGAAAGCTGTAACTCTGTGAGGTGATTTCACAGAACACAAAGAAGTTTCTCAGAAAGCTTCCTTCTCTTTGTTATCGGAGGATATTTCCTTTGGCCCTATACTCTTCTAAGGGATTCGAAATATCTGTTCTCAGATTCCACAGAAATAAGGCTAGCAAAGATATGCACGAAATACAAATGTAACTCTGTGAGATGATTTAACAGAACACTAAGCAGCTTCTCAGAAAGCTTCTTTCCCGATTTCATCTGAGGTTATTACCTTTTTCACCATAGCCCTCTAAGCGCTTCCAAATATCACTTTGCCAATTCCACAAGAACTGTCTTAGTGAAAGTCTTCTTGAGGGGAAAGCTGTAACTCTGTGAGGTGATTTCACAGAACACAAAGAAGTTTCTCAGAAAACTTCCTTCTCTTTGTTATCGGAGGATATTTACTTTGGCCCTATAGTCTTCAAAGGGACCGAAATATCTGTACTCAGATTCCACAGAAATAAGGCTACCAAAGAGATACACCAAATACAGATGTAACTCTGTGAGATGAATTAACAGAAGACTAAGAAGTTTCTCAGAAAGCTTCTTTCCAGATTTCATCTGAGGATGTTTTCTTTTTCACCATAGCCCTCTATGGGCTTCCAAATATCACTTTGCCAATTCCAAAAGAACCGTCTTAGCGAAAGGCTTCTTGAGGGGAAAGCTGTAACTCTGTGAGATGATTTCACAGAACACAAAGAAGTTTCTCAGAAAGCTTCTTTCTCTTTGTTATCGGAGGATATTTCCTTTGGCATATAGTCTTCAAAGGGATCCGAAATATCTGTTCTCAGAATCCACAGAAATAATGCTTGCAAAGAAATCCACGAAATACAGATGTAACTCTGTGAGATGAATTAACAGAACACTAAGGAGTTTCCCAGAACGCTACTTTCCAGGTTTCATCTTAGGATATTTCCTTTTTCACCATAGCACTCTATGGTCTTCCAAATATCACTTTGCCAATTCGACAAGAACTGTCTTAGCGAAAGGCTTCTTGAGGGGAAAGCTGTAACTCTGTGACGTGATTTCACAGAACACGAAGTAGTTTCTCAGAAAGCTTCTTTCTCTTTGTAATCGGAGGATATTTCCTTTGGCCCTATAGTCTTCTAAGGGATCCGAAATGTCTGTTCTCAGATTCCGCAGAAATAAGGCTAGCAAAGAGATCCACGAAATACAGATGTAACTCTGTGAGATGAATTAACAGAACACTAAGCAGTTTCTCAGAAAGCTTCTTCCCAGATTTCATCTGAGGATGTTTTCTTTTTCACCAAAGCCCTCTATGGGCTTCCAAATATCACTTTGCCAATTCCAAAATAACTGTCTTAGCGAAAGGCTTCTTGAGAGGAAAGCTGTAATTCTGTGAGATGTTTTCACAGAACACAAAGTAGTTTCTCAGAAACCTTCTTTCTCTTTGTTATCGGAGGATATTTTCTTTGGCCCTATAGTCTTCTAAGGGATCCGAAATATCTGTTCTCAGATTCCACAGAAATAAGGCTAGCAAAGAAATCCACCAAATACAGATGTAACTCTGTGAGATGAATTAAGAGAACACTAAGCAGTCTCTCAGAAACCTTCTTTCCAGATTTCATCTGAGGATATATCCTTTTTCACCATAACCCTCTATGGGCTTCCAAATATCACTGTGCGAATTCCACAAGAACTGTCTTACCGAAAGGCTTATTGAGGGGAAAGCTGTAACTCTGTGAGATGATTTCACAGAACACAAAGAAGTTTCTCAGAAAGCATCTTTCTCTTTGTTATCGGAGTTTATTTCCTTTGGCCCTATAATCTTCAAAGGGATCCGAAATATCTGTTCTCAGATTCCACAGAAATAAGGCTAGCAAAGAGATCCACCAAATACAGATGTAACTCTGTGAGATGAATTAACAGAACACTAAGCAGTTTCTCCGAAAGCTTCTTTCCAGATTTCATCTGAGGATATTTCCTTTTTCACCATAGCCCTCTATGGGCTTCAAAATATTACTTTGCTTATTCCAGAAGAACAGTGTTAGCGAAAGTCTTCTTCAGGGGAAAGCTGTATCTCAGTGAGATGATTTCACAGAACACAAAGAAGTTTCTCAGAACGCTTCTTTCTCTTTGTTATCGGAGGATATTTCCATTGGACCTGTAGTCCTCAAAGGGATCCGATTTATCTGTTCTCAGTTTCCACAGAAATAAGGCTATCAAAGAGATCCACGAAATACAGATGTAACTCTGGGAGATGAATTAACAGAACACTAAGCAGTTTCTAGAAAGCTACTTTCTAGATTTCATCTGAGGATATTTCCTTTTTCACCATACCCCCTATGGGCATCCAAATATCACTTTGCCAATACCACTAGAACTGTCTTAGCGAAAGGCTTCTTGAGGGGATAGCTGTAACTCTGTGAGATGATTTCACAGAACACAAAGAAGTTTCTCAGAAAGCTTCTTTCTCTTTCTTATCGGAGGATATTTCCTTTGGCCCTATAGACTTCTAAGGGATCCGCAATATCTGTTCTCAGATTCCACAGAAATAAGGCTAGCAAAGAGATCCACGAAATACAGATGTAACTCTGTGAGATGAATTAACAGAACACTAAGCAGTTTCTTAGAAAGCTACTTTCCAGGTTTCATCTGAGGATATTTCCTTTTTCACCATAGCCCTCTATGGGCTTCCAAACATCACTTTGCCAATTCGACAAGAACTGTCTTAGCGAAAGGCTTCTTGAGGTGAAAGCTGTAACTCTGTGACGTGATTTCACAGAACACAAAGAAGTTTCTCAGAAAGCTTCTTTCTCTTTGTTATCTGAGGATATTTCCTTTGGCCCTAGAGTCTTCAAAGGGATCCGAAATATCTGTTCTCAGATTCCACAGAAATAAGGCTAGCAAAGAGATCCACGAAATACAGATGTAACTCTGTGAGATGAATTAACAGAACACTATGCAGTTTCTCAGATTGCTTCTTTCCAGATTTCATCTGAGGATATTTCCTTTTTCACCATAGCCCTCTACTGGCTTCCAAATATCACTTTGCCAATTCCACAAGAACTGTCTTAGAGAAAGGCTTCTTGAGGGGAAAGCTGTAACTCTGTGAGATGATTTCACAGAACACAAAGAAGTTTCTCAGAAAGCTTCTTTCTCTTTGTTATCTGAGGATATTTCGTTTGGCCCTAGAGTCTTCAAAGGGATCCGAAATATCTATTCTCACATTCCACAGAAATAAGGCTAGCAAAGAGATCCACCAAATACAGATGTAACTCTGTGAGATGAATTAACAGAAGACGAAGAAGTTTCACAGAAAGCTTCTTTCCAGATTTCATCTGATGATATTTCCTTTTTCACCATAGCCCTCTATGGGCTTCCAAATATCACTTTGCCTACTCCACAAGAACAGTCTTAGCGAAAGGCTTCTTCAGGAGAAAGCTGTATCTCTGTGAGATGATTTCACAGAACGCAAAGAATTTTCTCAGAAAGCTTCTTTCTCTTTGTTATCGGAGGATATTTCCTTTGGCCCTGTAGCCTTCAAAGGGATCCGGAATATCTGTTTTCACAATCCAGAGAAATAAGGCTAGCAAAGAGATCCACGAAATACAGATGTAACTCTGTGAGATGAATTAACAGAACACTAAGCAGTTTCTCAGAAAGCTTCTTTCCAGATTTCATCTGAGGTTATTTCCTTTTTCACCGTAGCCCTCTATGGGCTTCCAAATATCACTTTGCCAATTCCACAAGGACTGTCTTAGTGAAAGGCTTCTTGAGGGGAAAGCTGTAACTCTCTGAGATGATTTCACAGAACACAAAGAAGTTTCTCAGAAAGCTTCTTTCTCTTTGTTATCGGAGGATATTTCCTTTGGCCCTATAGTCTTCAAAGGGATCCGAAATATCTGTTCTCAGATTCCACAGAAATAATGCTAACAAAGAGATCCACGAAATGCAGATGTAACTCTGTGAGATGAATTAACAGAACACTAAGCAGCTTCTCAGAAAGCTTCTTTCCAGATTTCATCTGAGGATATTTCCTTTTTCACCATAGCCCTCTATGCGCTTCCAAATATCACTTTGCAAATTCCACTAGAACTGTCTTAGCGAAAGACTTCTTGAGGGGAAAGCTGTAACTCTGTGAGATGATTTCACAGAACACAAAGAAGTTTCTCAGAAAGCTTCTTTCTCTTTGTTATCGGAGGATATTTCCTTTGGCTCTATAGTCTTCAAAGGGATCCGAAATATCTGTTCTCAGATTCCGCAGAAATAAGGGTAGCAAAGAGATCCACGAAATACAGATGTAACTCTGTGAGATGAATTAACAGAACACTAAGCAGTTTCTCAGAAAGCTTCTCTCCAGATTTCATCTGAGGATATTTCCTTTTCCACCATAGCCCTCTAAGGGCTTCAAAATATCACTTTGCCAATTCCACAAGAACTGTCTTACCGAAAGGCTTCTTGAGGAGAAAGCTGTAACTCTGTGAGATGATTTCACAGAACACAGAGAAGTTTCTCAGAAAGCTTCTTTCTCTTTGTTATCGGAGGATATTTCCTTTGGCCTTAGAGTTTTCAAAGGGATCCGTAATATCTGTTCTCAGATTACACAGAAATAAGGCTAGCAAAGAGATCCACGAAATACAGATGTAAGTCTGTTAGGCGAATTAACAGAACACTAAGCTGTTTCTCAGAAAGCTTCTTTCCAGATTTCATCTGAGGATATTTCCTTTTTCACCGTAGAAATCTATGGGCTTCCAAATATCACTTTGCCAATTCCACAAGAACTATCTTAGCGAAAGGCTTCTTGAGGGGAAAGCTGTAACTCTGTGAGATGATTTCACAGAACAAAAAGAAGTTTCTCAGAAAGCTTCTTTCTCTTTGTTATTGGAGGATATTTCCTTTGGCCCCTACAGTCCTCTGAGGGATCCGAAATATCTGTTCTCAGGTTCCACAGAAATAAGGCTAACAAAGAGATTCACGAAATACTGATGTAACTCTGTGAGATGATTTAACAGAACACTAAGCAGTTTCTCAGAAAGCTTCTTTCCAGATTTCATCTGAGTATATTTCCTTTTTCACTATAGCCCTCTATGGGCTTCCAACTGTCACTTTTCCAATTCCACAAGAACTGTCTTAGCGAAAGGCTTCTTGAGGGGAAATCTGTAACTCTGTGAGATGATTTCACAGAACACAAAGAAGTTTCTCAGAAAGCTTCTTTCTCTTTGTTATCGGAGTTTATTTCCTTTGGCCCTATAGTCTTCTAAGGGATCCGAAATATCTGTTCTCAGATTCCACAGTAGTAAGGCTAACAAAGAGATCTACGAAATACAGATGTAACTCTGTGAGATGAATTAACAGAACACTAAGCAGTTTCTCAGAAAGCTTCTTTCCAGGTTTCATCTGAGGATATTTGCTTTTTCACCATAGCCCTGTATTGGCTTCCAAATATCACTTTGCCAATTCCACAAGAACTGTCTTAGTGAAAGGCTTCTTGAGGGGAAAGCTGTAACTCTGTGAGATGATTTCACAGAACACAAAGAAGTTTCTCAGAAAGCTTCTTTCTCTTTGTTATCAGAGGATATTTCCTTTGGCCCTATAGTCTTCTAAGGGATGCGAAATATCTGTTCTCAGATTCCACAGAAATAAGGCTAGCAAAGATATGCACGAAATACAGATGTAACTCTGTGAGATGAATTAACAGAACACTAAGCCGTTTCTCAGAAAGCTTCTTTCCAGATTTCATCTGAGGATATTTTCTTTTTCACTATAGCCCTCTATGGGCTTCGAAATATCACTTTACCAATTCCACAAGTACTGTCTTAGCGAAAGGCTTCTTGAGAGGAAAGCTGTAACTCTGTGAGATGATTTCAAAGAACACAAAGAAGTTTCTCAGAAACCTTCTTTATCTTTGTTATCGGAGGATATTTCCTTTGGCCCTATAGTCTTTTAAGGGATCCGAAATATCTGTTCTCAGATTCCACAGAAATAAGGCTAGCAAACAGATCCACCAAATACAGATGTAACTCTGTGAGAAGAATTAAGTGAACACTAAGCAGTTTCTCAGAAAGCTTCTTTCCAGGTTTCATCTGAGGATATTTGCTTTTCACCATAGCCGTGGATTGGCTTCCAAATATCACTTTGCCATTCCACAAGAACTGCCTTAGTGAAAGGCTTCTTGAGGGGAAAGCTGTAACTCTGTGAGATGATTTCACAGAACACAAAGAAGTTTCTCAGAAAGCTTCTTTCTCTTTGTTATCGGAGGATATTTCCTTTGGCCCTATAGTCTTCAAAGGGATCCGAAATATCTGTTCTCAGATTCCACAGAAATAAGGCTAGCAAAGAGATCCAAGAAATACAGATGTAAGTCTGTTAGGCGAATTAACAGAACACTAAGCTGTTTCTCAGAAAGCTTCTTTCCAGATTTCATCTGAGGATATTTCCTTTTTCACCGTAGAAATCTATGGGCTTCCAAATATCACTTTTCCAATTCCACAAGAACTGTCTTAGCGAAAGGCTTCTTGAGGGGAAAGCTGTAACTCTGTGAGATGATTTCACAGAACAAAAAGAAGTTTCTCAGAATGCTTCTTTCTCTTTGTTATCGGAGGATATTTCCTTTGGCCCCTACAGTCCTCTGAGGGATCCGAAATATCTGTTCTCAGGTTCCACAGAAATAAGGCTAGCAAAGAGATCCACGAAATACTGATGTAACTCTGTGAGATGATTTAACAGAACACTAAGCAGTTTCTCAGAAAGCTTCTTTCCAGATTTCATGTGAGGATATTTCCTTTTTCACTATAGCCCTCTATGGGCTGCCAACTATCACTTTTCCAATTCCACAAGAACTGTCTTAGTGAAAGGCTTCTTGAGGGGAAATGTGTAACTCTGTGAGATGATTTCACAGAACACAAAGAAGTTTCTCAGAAAGCTTCTTTCTCTTTGTTATCGGAGTTTATTTCCTTTGGCCCTATAGTCTTCTAAGGGATCCGAAATATCTATTCTCAGATTCCACAGAAGTAAGGCTAACAAAGAGATCTACGAAATACAGATGTAACTCTGTGAGATGAATTAACAGAACACTAAGCAGTTTCTCAGAAAGCTTCTTTCCAGGTTTCATCTGAGGATATTTGCTTTTTCACCATAGCCCTGTATTGGCTTCCAAATATCACTTTGCCAATTCCACAAGAACTGTCTTAGTGAAAGGCTTCTTGAGGGGAAAGCTGTAACTCTGTGAGATGATTTCACAGAACACAAAGAAGTTTCTCAGAAAGCTTCTTTCTCTTTGTTATCAGAGGATATTTCCTTTGGCCCTATAGTCTTCTAAGGGATGCGAAATATCTGTTCTCAGATTCCACAGAAATAAGGCTAGCAAAGATATGCACGAAATACAGATGTAACTCTGTGAGATGAATTAACAGAACACTAAGCCGTTTCTCAGAAAGCTTCTTTCCAGATTTCATCTGAGGATATTTTCTTTTTCATTATAGCCCTCTATGGGCTTCGAAATATCACTTTACCAATTCCACAAGTACTGTCTTAGCGAAAGGCTTCTTGAGAGGAAAGCTGTAACTCTGTGAGATGATTTCAAAGAACACAAAGCAGTTTCTCAGAAACCTTCTTTCTCGTTTTTATCGGAGGATATTTCCTTTGGCCCTATAGTCTTTTAAGGGATCCGAAATATCTGTTCTCAGATTCCACAGAAATAAGGCTAGCAAAGAGATCCACCAAATACAGATGTAACTCTGTGAGAAGAATTAAGTGAACACTAAGCAGTTTCTCAGAAAGCTTCTTTCCAGGTTTCATCTGAGGCTATTTGCTTTTCACCATAGCCGTGTATTGGCTTCCAAATATCACTTTGCCAATTCCACAAGAACTGCCTTAGTGAAAGGCTTCTTGAGGGGAAAGCTGTAACTCTGTAAGATGATTTCACAGAACACAAAGAAGTTTCTCAGAAAGCTTCTTTCTCTTTGTTATCGGAGGATATTTCCTTTGGCCCTATAGTCTTCTAAGGAATCCGAAATATCTGTTCTCAGATTCCACAGAAATAGGCTAGCAAAGAGATCCACGAAATACAGATGTAACTCTGTGAGATGAATTAACAGAACACTAAGCAGTTTCTCAGAAAGCTTCTTTCCAGATTTCATCTGAGGTTATTTCCTTTTACACCGTATCCCTCTAAGGGCTTCCAAATATCACTTTTCCAATTCCACAAGAACTGTCTTAGCGAAAGGCTTCTTGAGGGGAAAGGTGTAACTCTGTGAGATGATTTCACAGAACACAAAGAAGTTTCTCAGAAAGCTTCTTTCTCTTTGTTCTCGGACTTTATTTCCTTTGTCCCTATAGTCTTATAAGGGATCCGAAATATCTGTTCTCAGATTCCACAGAAATAAGGCTAGCAAAGAGATCCACCAAATACAGATGTAACTCTGTGTGATGAATTAACAGAACACTAAGCCGTTTCTCAGAAAGCTACTTTCAAGATTTCATCTGAGGATATTTTCTTTTTCACCATAGCCCTCTATGGGCTTCCAAATATCACTTTGCCAATTCCACAAATACTGCCTTAGCGAAAGGCTTCTTGAGAGGAAAGCTGTAACTCTGTGAGATGATTTCAAAGAACACAAGGAAGTTTCTCAGAAACCTTCTTTCTCTTTGTTATCGGAGGATACTTCCTTTGGCCCTATAGTCTTCTAAGCGATCCGAAATATCTGTTCTCAGATTCCACAGAAATAAGGCTAGCAAAGAGACCCACGAAATACAGATGTAACTCTGTGAGATGAATTAAGTGAACACTTAGCAGTTTCTCAGAAAGCTTCTTTCCAGATATCATCTGAAGATATTTCCTTTTTCACCATATCCCTCTATGGGCTTCCAAATATCACTTTTCCAATTCCACAAGAACTGTCTTAGCGAAAGGCTTCTTGAGGGGAAAGCTGTAACTCTGTGAGATGATTTCACAGAACACAAAGAAGTTTCTCAGAAAGCTTCCTTCTCTTTGTTATCGGAGGATATTTCCTTTGGCCCTATAGTCTTCAAAGGGATTCGAAATATCTGTTCTCAGATTCCACACAAATAAGACTAGCAAAGAGATCCACGAAATACAGATGTAACACTGTGAGATGAATTAACAGAACACTAAGCAATTTCTCAGAAAGCTACTTTCCAGATTTCATCTCAGGATATTTCCTTTTTCACCATAGCCCTCTATGTGCTTCCAAATATCACTTTGCCAATTCCACAAGAACTGTCTTTGCGAAAGGCTTCTTGAGGGGATAGGTGTAACTCTGTGAGATGATTTCACAGAACACAAAGAAGTTTCTCAGAAAGCTTCTTTCTCTTTTTTATCGGAGGATATTTCCTTTGGCCCTATAGTCTTCTTAGGGATCCGAAATATCTGCTCTCAGATTCCACAGAAATAAGGCTAACTAAGAGATCCGCGACTTACAGATGTATCTCTGTGAGATGAATCAACAGAACACTAAGCAGTTTCTCAGAAAGCTTCTTTCCAGATTTCATCTGAGGATATATTCTTTTTCACCATAGCCCTCTATGGGCTTCCAAATATCACTTTGCCAATTCCACAAGAACTGTCTTAGCGAAAGGCTTCTTGAGGGGAAGGCTGTAACTCTGTGAGATTATTTCACAGAACACAAAGAAGTTTCTCAGAAAGCTTCTTTCTCTTTGTTATCGGAGGATATTTCCTTTGCCCCTATAGTCTTCAAAGGGATTCGAAATATCTGTTCTCAGATTCCACAGAAATAATGCTAGCAAAGAGATCCACGAAATACAGATGTAACTCTTTGAGATGAATTAACAGAACACTAAGCAGTTTCTCAGAAAGCTACTTTCCAGATTTCATCTGAGGATATTTCCTTTTTCACCATAGCCCTCTATGGGCTTCCAAATATCACTTTGCCAATTCGACAAGAACTCTCTTAGAGAAAGACTTCTTGAGGGGAAAGATGTAACTCTGTGACGTGATTTCACAGAACACAAAGAAGTTTCTCAGAAAGCTTCTTTCTCTTTGTTATCGGAGCATATTTCCTTTGGCCCTATAGTTTTCAAAGGGATCCGAAATATCTGTTCTCAGATTCCACAGAAATAAGGCTAGCAAAGAGATCCACGAAATACAGATGTAACTCTGTGAGATGATTTAACAGAACTCTAAGCAGTTTCTCAGAATGCTTCTTTCCAGATTTCATCTGAGGATATTTCCATTTTCACCACAGCCCTCTATGGGCTTCCAAATATCACTTTGCCAATTCCACAAGAACTGTCTTAGCGAAAGGATTCTTGAGTGGAAAGCTGTAACTCTGTGAGATGATTTCACAGAACACAAAGAAATTTCTCAGAAAGCTTCTTTCTCTTTGATATCGGAGGATATAACCTTTGGCCCTATAGTCTTCAAAGGGATCTGAAATATCTGTTCTCAGATTCCACAGAAATAAGGCTAGCAAGGAGATCCACGAAATACAGATGTAACTCTGTGAGATGAATCAACAGAACACTAAGCAGTTTCTCAGAAAGCTTCTTTCCAGATTTCATATGAGGATATTTCCTTTTTCACCATAGCCCTCTAAGCGCTTCCAAATATCACTTTGAGAATTCCACTAGACCTGTCTTAGCGATAGGCTTCTTGAGGGGAAAGCTGTAACTCTGTGAGATGATTTCGCAGAACACAAAGAAGTTTCTCAGAAAACTTCCTTCTCTTTGTTATCGGAGGATATTTCCTTTGGCCTTATAGTCTTCTAAGGGATCCGAAATATGTGTTCTCAGATTCCACAGAAATGAGACTAGCAAGAGATCCACGAAATACAGATGTAACTCTGTGAGATGAATTAAGAGAACACTAAGCTGTTTCTCAGAACGCTTCTTTCCTGGTTTCATCTGAGGATATTTTCTTTTTCACCATAGCCCTCTATGGGCTTCCAAATATCACTTTGCCAATTCCACAAGTACTATCTTAGCGAAAGGCTTCTTGAGAGGAAAGCTGTAACTCTGTAAGATGATTTCAAAGAACAAAAAGAAGTTTCAGAAACCTTCTTTCTCTTTGTTATCGGAGGATATTTCCTTTGGCCCTGTAGTCTTCTAAGGGATCCGAAATATCTGTTCTCAGATTCCACAGAAATAAGGCTAGCAAAGAGATCCACCAAATACAGATGTAACTCCGTGAGATGAATTAAGTGAACACTACGCAGTTTCTCAGAAAGCTTCTTTCCAGATTTCATCTGAGGATATTTCCTTTTTCACCATAGCCCTCTATGGGCTTCCAAATATCACTTTGACAATTCCACAAGAACCGTCTTAGCGAAAGGATTCTTGAGGGGAAAGCTGTAACTCGGTGAGATGATTTCACAGAACACAAAGAAGTTTCTCAGAAAGCTTCTTTCTCTTTGTTATCGGGGGATATTTCCTTTGGCCCTATAGACTTCTAAGGGATCCGAAATATCTGTTCTCAGATTCCACAGAAATAAGGCTAGCAAAGAGATCCACGAAATACAGATGTAACTCTGGGAGATGAATTAACAAAACACTAAGCAGTGTTTCAGAAAGCTTCTTTCCAGATTTCATCTGAGGACATTTCCTTTTTCACCCATAGCCTTCAATGCGCTTCCAAATATCACTTTGCCAATTCCACAACAACTGTCTTAACGAAAGGCTTCTTGAGGGGAAAGCTGTATCTCTGTGAGGTGATTTCAAAGAACACAAAGAAGTTTCTCAGAAAGCTTCTTTCTCTTTGTTATCGGAGCTTATTTCCTTTGGCCCTTGTGTCTTCAAAGGGATCCGAAATATCTGTTATCAGATTCCACAGAAATAAGGCTAGCAAAGAGACCCACGAAATACAGACGTAACTCTGTGAGATGAATTAACGGAACACTAAGCAGTTTCTCAGAAAGCTTCTTTCCAGATTTCATCTGAGGATATTTCCTTTTTCACCATAGCCCTCTATGGGCTTCCAAATATCACTTTGCCAATACGACAAGAACTGTCTTAGCGAAAGGCTTCTTGAGGGGAAAGCTGTAACTCTGTGAGATGATTTCACAGAACACAAAGAAGTTTCTCAGAAAGCTTCTTTCTCTTTGTTATCGGAGGATATTTCCTTTGGCCCTATAGTCTTCAAAGTGATCCGAAATATCTGCTCTCAGATTCCACAGAAATAAGGCCAGCAAAGAGATCCACGAAATACAGATGTAAGTCTGTTAGGTGAATTAACAGAACACTAAGCAGGTTCTCAAAAAGCTTCTTTCCAGATTTCATCTGAGGATATTTCCTTTTTCACCGTAGCCCTCTAAGGGCTTCCAAATATCACTTTGCCAATTCCACAAGAACTTTCTTAGCGAAAGGCTTCTTGAGGGGAAAGCTGTAACTCTGTGAGTTGATTTCACAGAATAAAAGAAGTTTCTCAGAAAGCTTCTTTCTCTTTGTTATCGGAGGATATTTCCTTTGGCCAATAGTCTTCAAAGGGATCCTAAATATCTGTTTTCAGATTCCAGAGAAATAAGGCTAGCAAAGAGATGCACGAAATACAGATGTATCTCGGTGAGATGAATTAACAGAACACTAAGCAGTTTCTCAGAAAGCTTCTTTCCAGATTTCATCTGAGGATATTTCCTTTTTCACTATAGCCCTCTATGGGCTTCCAACTATCACTTTTCCAATTCCACAAGAACAGTCTTAGCGAAAGGCTTCTTGAGGGGGAAGCTGTAACACTGTGAGGTGATAACAAAGAACACAAAGAAGTTTCTCAGAAAGCTTCTTTCTCTTTGTTATCGGAGGATATTTCCTTTGGCCCTATAGTCTTCTAAGGCATGCGAAATATCCGTTCTCAGATTCACAGAAATAAGGCTAGCAAAGAGATCCACGAAATACAGATGTTACTCTGTGAGATGCATTAACAGAACACTAAGCAGTTTCTCAGAAAGCTGCTTTCCAGATTTCATCTGAGGATATTTCCTTTTTCACCATAGCCTTCTATGCGCTTCCAAATATCACTTTGCCAATTCACAAGAACAGTCTTGGCGAAAGGCTTCTTGAGGGGAAAGCTGTAACTTTGAGAGGTGATATCAAAGAACAAAAAGAAGTTTCTCAGAAAGTTTCTTTCTTTTGTTATCGGAGTTTATTTCCTTTGGCCCTATAGTCTTAAAAGGGATACGAAATATCTGTTCTCAGATTCCACAGAAATATGGCTAGCAAAGAGGTCCACGAAATACAGATGTCACTCTGTGAGATGAATTAACAGAACACTAAGCAGTTTCTCAGAAAGCTTCTTTCCAGATTTCATCTGAGGATATTTCCTTTTTCACCATAGCCTTCTATGCGCTTCCAAATATAACTTTGCCAATTCCACTAGAACTGTCTTAGCGAAAGGCTTCTTGAGGGGAAAGCTGTAACTTTCAGAGGTGATATCAAAGAACACAAAGAAGTTTCTCCGAAAGCTTCTTTCTCTTTGTTATCGGAGGATATTTCCTTTGGCCAAATAGTCTTCTAAGGGATGCGAAATATCTGTTCTCAGATTCCACAGAAATAAGGCTAGCAAACAGATCCACTAAATACGGATGTAACTCTGTGAGATGAATTAACAGAACACTAAGCAGTTTCTCAGAAAGCTTCTTTCCAGATTTCATCAGATGATATTTCCATTTTCACCATAGCCCTCTAGGCGCTTCCAAATATCACTTTGCCAATTCCACTAGAACTGTGTTAGCGAAAGGCTTCTTGAGGGGAAAGCTGTAACTCTGTGAGATGATTTCACAGAACACAAAGAAGTTTCTCAGAAAGCTTCTTTCTCTTTGTTATCGGAGGATATTTCCTTTGGCCCTATAGTCTTCAAAGGGATCCGAAATATCTGTTCTCAGATTCCAGAGAAATAAGGCTAGCAAAGAGATACACGAAATACAGATGTAACTCTGTGAGATGAATTAACAGAACACGAAGCAGTTTCTCAGAAAGCTTCTTTCCAGATTTCATCTGAGGTTATTTCCTTTTTCACCATAGCCCTGTATGCGCTTCCAAATATCACTTTGCCAATTCCACTAGAACTGTCTTAGCGAAAGGCTTCTAGTGGGGAAAGCTGTAACTCTGTGAGATGATTTCACAGAACACAAAGAAGTTTTTCAGAAAGCTTCTTTCTCTTTCTTATCGGAGGATATTTCCTTTAGCCCTATAGTCTTCAAAGGGATCCGAAATATCTGTTCTCAGATTCCACAGAAATAAGGCTAGCAAAGAGATCCACGAAATACAGATGTAACTCTGTGAGATGAATTAACAGAACACTAAGGAGTTTCTCAGAAAGCTACTTTCCAGATTTCATCTGAGGATATTTCCTTTTTCACCATAGCCCTCTAAGGGCTTCCAAATATCACTTTGCCAATTCCCCAAGAAGTGTCTTAGCCAAAGGCTTCTTGAGGGGAAAGCTGTAACTCTGTGAGATGATTTCACAGAACACAAAGAAGTTTCTCAGAAAGCTTCTTTCTCTTTGTTATCGGAGGATATTTCCTTTGGTCCTATAGTCTTCTAAAGGATCCAAAATATCTGTTCTCAGATTCCACAGAAATAAGGCTGACAAAGAAATCCACGAAATACAGATGTAACTCTGTGAGATGAATTAACAGAACACTAAGGAGTTTCTCAGAAAGCTACTTTCCAGATTTCATCTGTGGATATTTCCTTTTTCACCATAGCCCTCTAAGGGCTTCCAAATATCACTTTGCCAATTCACAAGAACAGTCTTAGCGAAAGGCTTCTTGAGGGGAAAGCTGTAACACTGTGAGGTGATATCAAAGAACACAAAGAAGTTTCTCAGAAAGCTTCTTTCTCTTTGTTATCGGAGGATATTTCCTTTGGCCAAATAGTCTTCTAAGGGATGCGAAATATCTGTTCTCAGATTCCACAGAAATAAGGCTAGCAAACAGATCCACTAAATACAGATGTAACTCTGTGAGATGAATTAACAGAACACTAAGCAGTTTCTCAGAAAGCTTCTTTCCAGATTACATCAGATGATATTTCCATTTTCACCATAGCCCTCTATGCGCTTCCAAATATCACTTTGCCAATTCCACTAGAACTGTCTTAGCGAAAGGCTTCTTGAGGGGAAAGCTGTAACTCTGTGAGATGATTTCACAGAACACAAAGAAGTTTCTCAGAAAGCTTCTTTCTCTTTGTTATCGGAGGATATTTCCTTTGGCCCTATAGTCTTCAAAGGGATCCGAAATATCTGTTCTCAGATTCCAGAGAAATAAGGCTAGGAAAGAGATCCACGAAATACAGATGTAACTCTGTGAGATGAATTAACAGAACACGAAGCAGTTTCTCAGAAAGCTTCTTTCCAGATTTCATCTGAGGTTATTTCCTTTTTCACCATAGCCCGCTATGCGCTTCCAAATATCACTTTGCCAATTCCACTAGAACTCTCTTAGTGAAAGGCTTCTTGAGGGGTAAGCTGTAATTCTGTGAGATGATTTCACAGAACACAAAGAAGTTTCTCAGAAACGTTCTTTATCTTTGTTATCGGAGGATATTGCCTTTGGCCCTATAGTCTTCAAAGGGATCCGAAATATCTGTTCTCAGATTCCACAGAAAAAAGGCTAGCAAAGAGGTCCACGAAATAAAGATGTCACACTGTGAGATGAATTACCAGAACACTAAGCAGTTTCTCAGAAAGCTTCTTTCCAGATTTCATCTGAGGATATTTCCTTTTTCACCATAGCCTTCTATGCGCTTCCAAATATCACCTTGCCAATTCACAAGAACAGTCAGCGAAAGGCTTCTTGGGGGAATGCTGTAACTTTGAGAGGTGATATCAAAGAACACAAAGAAGTTTCTCAGAAAGCTTCTTTCTCTTTGTTATCGGAGGATATTTCCTTTGGACCTATAATCTTCAAAGGGATCCGAAATATCTGTTCTCAGATTCCACAGAAATAAGGCTAGCAAAGAGATCCACCAAATACAGATGTAACTCTGTGAGTTGAATTACCAGAACACTAAGGATTTTCTCAGAGAGCTACTTTCCAGATTTCATCTGAGGATATTTCCTTTTTCACCACAGCCCTCTAAGGGCTTCCAAATATTACTTTGCCAGTTCCACAAGAACTGTCTTAGCCAAAGGCTTCTTGAGGGGAAAGCTGTAACTCTGTGAGATGATTTCACAGAACACAAAGAAGTTTCTCAGAAATCTTCTTTCTCTTTGTTATCGGAGGATATTTCCTTTGGCCCTATAGTCTTCCAAGGGATGCCAAATATCTGTTCTCAGATTCCACGGAAATAAGGCTAGCAAAGAGATCCACGAAATACAGATGTAACTCTGTGAGATGAATTAACAGAACACTAAGCAGTTTCTCAGAAAGCTTCTTTCCAGATTTCATCTTAGGATATTTCCTTTTTCACCATAGCCCTCTATGGGCTTCCAAATATCACTTTGCCAATTCCACAAGAACTGTCTTAGTGAACGGCTTCTTGAGAGGTAAGCTGTAATTTTGTGAGATGATTTCACAGAACACAAAGAAGTTTCTCAGAAAGCTTCTTTCTCTTTTTTATCAGAGGATATTTCCTTTGGCCCTAGAATCTTCAAAGGGATCCGAAATATCTGTTCTCAGATTCCACAGAAATAAGGCTAGCAAAGAGATCCACGAAATACAGATGTAAATCTGTGAGATGCATTAACAGAACACTAAGCAGTTTCTCAGAAAGCTGCTTTCCAGATTTCATCTGAGGATATTTCCTTTTTCACCATAGTCTTCTATGCGCTTCCAAATATCACTTTGCCAATTCACAAGAACAGTCTTAGCGAAAGGCTTCTTGAGGGGAAAGCTGTAACTCTGTGAGGTGATATCAAAGAACACAAAGAAGTTTCTCAGAATGCTTCTTTCTCTTTGTTATCGGAGTTTATTTCCTTTGGCCCAATAATCTTCAATGGGATCCGAAATATCTATTCTCAGATTCCACAGAAATAAGGCTAGAAAAGAGATCCATGAAATACAGATGTAACTCTGTGAGATGAATTAACAGAACACTAAGGAGTTTCTCAGAGAGCTACTTTCCAGATTTCATCTGAGGATATTTCCTTTTTCACCATAGCCCTCTAAGCGCTTCCAAATATCACTTTGCCAATTCCACAAGAGCTGTCTTAGTGAAAGGCTTCTTGAGGGGAAAGCTGTAACTCTGTGAGATGATTTCACAGAACACAAAGAAGTTTCTCAGAAAGCTTCTTTCTCTTTGTTATCGGGGGATATTTCCTTTGGCCCTATCGTCTTCTAAGGGATGCGAAATATCTGTTCTCAGATTCCACAGAAATTAGGCTAGCAAAGAGATCCACGAAATATAGATGTAACTCTGTGAGATGAATTAACAGAACACTAAGCAGTTTCTCAGAAAGCTTCTTTCCAGATTTCATCTGAGGATATTTCCTTTTTCACCTTAGCCCTCTTCGGGCTTCCAAATATCACGTTGCCAATTCCACAAGAACAGTCTTAGTGAAAGCATTCTTGAGGGGAAAGCTGTAACTCTGTGAGATGATTCCAGAGAACACAAAGAAGTTTCTCAGAAAGCTTTTTTCTCTTTGTTATCGGAGGATATTTCCTTTGGCCCTATAGTCTTCCAAGGGATCCGAAATATCTGTTCTCAGATTCCACAGAAATAAGGCTAGCAAAGAGATCCACGAAATACAGATGTAACTCTGTGAGATGAATTAACAGAACACTAAGCAGTTTCTAAGAAAGCTTCTTTCCAGATTTCATCTGATGATATTTCCTTTTTCAACATAGTCCTCTATGCGCTTCCAAATATCACTTTGCCAATTCCACTAGAACTGTCTTAGCGAAAGGCTTCTTGAGGGGAAAGCTGTAACTCTGTGTGATGATTTCACAGAACACAAAGAAGTTTCTCAGAAAGCTTCTTTCTCTTTGTTATCGGAGGATATTTCCTTTGGCCCTATAGTCTTCAAAGGGATCCGAAATATCCGTTCTCAGATTCCACAGAAATAAGGCTAGCAAAGAGATCCACGAAATACAGATGTAACTCTGTGAGATGCATTATCAGAACACTAAGCAGTTTCTCTGAAAGCTGCTTTCCAGATTTCATCTGAGGATATTTCCTTTTTCACCATAGCCTTCTATGCGCTTCCAAATATCACTTTGCCAATTCCACTAGAACTGTCTTAGAGAAAGGCTTCTTGAGGGGAAAGCTGTAACTTTCAGAGGTGATATCAAAGAACACAAAGAAGTTTCTCCGAAAGCTTCTTTCTCTTTGTTATCGGAGTTTATTTCCTTTGGCCCTATAATCTTCAAAGGGATCTGAAATATCTGTTCTCAGATTCCACAGAAATAAGGCTAGCAAAGAGATCCACGAAATACAGATGTAACTCTATGAGATGAATTAACAGAACACCAAGAAGTTTCTCAGAAAGCTTCTTTCCACATTTCATCTGAGGATAGTTCCTTTTTCACCATAGCCCTCTATGGGCTTCCAAATATCACTTTGCCAATTCCACAAGAATTGTCTTAGTGAAAGGCTTCTTGAGGGGTAAGCTGTAACTGTGTGAGATGATTTCACAGAACACAAAGAAGTTTCTCAGAAACCTTCTTTATCTTTGTTATCGGAGGATATTTCCTTTGGCCCTATAATCTTCAAAGGGATCCGAAATATCTGTTCTCAGATTCCTCAGAAATAAGGCTAGCAAGGAGGTCCACGAAATACAGATGTCACTCTGTGAGATGAATTAACAGAACACTAAGCAGTTTCTCAGAAAGCTTCTTTCCATATTTCATCTGAGGATATTTCCTTTTTCAACATAGCCTTCTATGCGCTTCCAAATATCACTTTGCCAATTCCACTAGAACTATCTTAGCGAAAGGCTTCTTGAGGGGAAAGCTGTAACTTTCAGAGGTGATATCAAAGAACACAAAGAAGTTTCTCCGAAAGCTTCTTTCTCTTTGTTATCGGAGTTTATTTCCTTTGGCCCTATAATCTTCAAAGGGATCCGAAATATCTGTTCTCAGATTCCACAGAAATAAGGCTAGCAAAGAGATCCACCAAATACAGATGTAACTCTGTGAGTTGAATTACCAGAACACTAAGGAGTTTCTCAGAAAGCTACTTTCCAGATTTCATCTGAGGATATTTCCTTTTTCACCTTAGCCCTCTATGGGCTTCCAAATATCACTTTGCCAATTCCACAAGGACTGTCTTAGCGAAAGGCTTCTTGAGGGGAAAGCTGTAACTCTGTGCCATGATTTCACAGACACAAAGAAGTTAATCAGAAAGCTTCTTTCTCTTTGTTATCGGAGTTTATTTCCTTTGGCCCTATTATCTCAAAGGGATCCGACATATCTGTTCTCAGATTCCACAGAAATAAGGCTAGCAAAGAGATCCACGAAATACAGATGTAACTCTGTGAGATGAATTAACAGAACACTAAGGAGTTTCTCAGAAAGCTACTTTCCGGATTTCATCTGAGGATATTTCCTTTTTCACCATAGCCCTCTAAGGGCTTCCAAATATCACTTTGCCAATTCCACTAGAACTGTCTTAGCGAAAGGCTTCTTGAGGGGAAAGCTGTAACTCTGTGAGATGATTTCACAGAACACAAAGAAGTTTCTCAGAAAACTTCTTTCTCTTTGTTATCGGAGGATATTTCCTTTGGCCCTATAGTCTTCAAAGGGATCCGAAATATCCGTTCTCAGATTCCACAGAAATAAGGCTAGCAAAGAGATCCACGAAATACAGATGTAACTCTGTGAGATGCATTATCAGAACACTAAGCAGTTTCTCTGAAAGCTGCTTTCCAGATTTCATCTGAGGATATTTCCTTTTTCACCATAGCCTTCTATGCGCTTCCAAATATCACTTTGCCAATTCCACTAGAACTGTCTTAGAGAAAGGCTTCTTGAGGGGAAAGCTGTAACTTTCAGAGGTGATATCAAAGAACACAAAGAAGTTTCTCCGAAAGCTTCTTTCTCTTTTTTATCGGAGTTTATTTCCTTTGGCCCTATAATCTTCAAAGGGATCTGAAATATCTGTTCTCAGATTCCACAGAAATAAGGCTAGCAAAGAGATCCACGAAATACAGATGTAACTCTATGAGATGAATTAACAGAACACCAAGAAGTTTCTCAGAAAGCTTCTTTCCACATTTCATCTGAGGATAGTTCCTTTTTCACCATAGCCCTCTATGGGCTTCCAAATATCACTTAGCCAATTCCACAAGAATTGTCTTAGTGAAAGGCTTCTTGAGGGGTAAGCTGTAACTCTGTGCCATGATTTCACAGAACACAAAGAAGTTAATCAGAAAGCTTCTTTCTCTTTGTTATCGGAGTTTATTTCCTTTGGCCCTATTATCTCAAAGGGATCCGACATATCTGTTCTCAGATTCCACAGAAATAAGGCTAGCAAAGAGATCCACGAAATACAGATGTAACTCTGTGAGATGAATTAACAGAACACTAAGGAGTTTCTCAGAAAGCTACTTTCCGGATTTCATCTGAGGATATTTCCTTTTTCACCATAGCCCTCTAAGGGCTTCCAAATATCACTTTGCCAATTCCACAAGAAGTGTCTTAGCTAAAGGCTTCTTGAGGGGAAAGCTGTAACTCGGTGAGATGATTTCACAGAACACAAAGAAGTTTCTCAGAAAGCTTCTTTCTCTTTGTTATCGGAGGATATTTCCTTTGGTCCTATAGTCTTCTAAATGATCCGAAATATCTGTTCTCAGATTCCACAGAAATAAGGCTGACAAAGAAATCCACGAAATACAGATGTAACTCTGTGAGATGCATTAACAGAACACTAAGCAGTTTCTCAGAAAGCTGCTTTCCAGATTTCATCTGAGGATATTTCCTTTTTCACCATAGCCTTTTAAGCGTTTCCAAATATCACTTTGCCAATTCACAACAACAGTCTTAGCGAGAGGCTTCTTGAGAGGAAAGCTGTAACACTGTGAGGTGATATCAAAGAACACAAAGAAGTTTCTCAGAAAGCTTCTTTCTCTTTGTTATCGGAGGATATTTCCTTTGGCCTATAGGCTTCTAAGGGATGCGAAATATCTGTTCTCAGATTCCACAGAAATAAGGCTAGCAAACAGATCCACTAAATACAGATGTAACTCTGTGAGATGAATTAACAGAACACTAAGCAGTTTTTCAGAAAGCTTCTTTCCAGATTTCATCAGATAATATTGCCATTTTCACCATAGCCCTCTATGCGCTTCCAAATATCAGTTTGCCAATTCCACTAGATCTGTATTAGCGAAAGGCTTCTTGAGGGGAAAGCTGTAACTCTGTGAGATGATTTCACAAAACATAAAGAAGTTTCTCAGAAAGCTTCTTTCTCTTTGTTATCGGAGGATATTTCCTTTGGCCCTATAGTCTTCTAAGGGATACGATATATCTGTTCTCAGATTCCACAGAAATAAGGCCAGCAAAGAGATCCACGAAATACAGATGAAACTGTATGAGATGAATTAACAGAACACTAAGCAGTTTCTCAGAAAGCTTCTTTCCAGATTTCATCTGAGGATATTTCCGTTTTCACCATAGCCCTCTATGCGCTTCCAAATATCACTTTGCCAAATCCACTAGATCTGTTTTAGCGAAAGGCTTCTTGAGGGGAAAGCTGTAACTCTGTGAGGTGATTTCACAGAAAACAAAGAAGTTTCTCAGAAAGCTTCTTGCTCTTTGTTATCGGAGTTTATTTCCTTTGGCCCTATAATCTTCAAAGGGATCCGAAATATCTGTTCTCAGATTCCACAGAAATAAGGCTCGCAAAGAGATCCACGAAATACAGATGTAACTCTATGAGATGAATTAACAGAACACGAAGCAGTTTCTCAGAAAGCTTCTTACCACATTTCATCTGAGGATAGTTCCTTTTTCACCATAGCCCTCTATGCGCTTCCAAATATCACTTTGCCAATTCCACAAGAATTGTCTTAGTGAAAGGCTTCTTGAGGGGTAAGCTGTAACTGTGTGAGATGATTTCACAGAACACAAAGAAGTTTCTCAGAAACCTTCTTTATCTTTGTTATCGGAGGATATTTCCTTTGGCCCTATAATCTTCAAAGGGATCCGAAATATCTGTTCTCAGATTCCTCAGAAATAAGGCTAGCAAGGAGGTCCACGAAATACAGATGTCACTCTGTGAGATGAATTAACAGAACACTAAGCAGTTTCTCAGAAAGCTTCTTTCCATATTTCATCTGAGGATATTTCCTTTTTCAACATAGCCTTCTATGCGCTTCCAAATATCACTTTGCCAATTCCACTAGAACTATCTTAGCGAAAGGCTTCTTGAGGGGAAAGCTGTAACTTTCAGAGGTGATATCAAAGAACACAAAGAAGTTTCTCCGAAAGCTTCTTTCTCTTTGTTATCGGAGTTTATTTCCTTTGGCCCTATAATCTTCAAAGGGATCCGAAATATCTGTTCTCAGATTCCACAGAAATAAGGCTAGCAAAGAGATCCACCAAATACAGATGTAACTCTGTGAGTTGAATTACCAGAACACTAAGGAGTTTCTCAGAAAGCTACTTTCCAGATTTCATCTGAGGATATTTCCTTTTTCACCTTAGCCCTCTATGGGCTTCCAAATATCACTTTGCCAATTCCACAAGGACTGTCTTAGCGAAAGGCTTCTTGAGGGGAAAGCTGTAACTCTGTGCCATGATTTCACAGACACAAAGAAGTTAATCAGAAAGCTTCTTTCTCTTTGTTATCGGAGTTTATTTCCTTTGGCCCTATTATCTCAAAGGGATCCGACATATCTGTTCTCAGATTCCACAGAAATAAGGCTAGCAAAGAGATCCACGAAATACAGATGTCACTCTGTGAGATGAATTAACAGAACACTAAGGAGTTTCTCAGAAAGCTACTTTCCGGATTTCATCTGAGGATATTTCCTTTTTCACCATAGCCCTCTAAGGGCTTCCAAATATCACTTTGCCAATTCCACTAGAACTGTCTTAGCGAAAGGCTTCTTGAGGGGAAAGCTGTAACTCTGTGAGATGATTTCACAGAACACAAAGAAGTTTCTCAGAAAACTTCTTTCTCTTTGTTATCGGAGGATATTTCCTTTGGCCCTATAGTCTTCAAAGGGATCCGAAATATCCGTTCTCAGATTCCACAGAAATAAGGCTAGCAAAGAGATCCACGAAATACAGATGTAACTCTGTGAGATGCATTATCAGAACACTAAGCAGTTTCTCTGAAAGCTGCTTTCCAGATTTCATCTGAGGATATTTCCTTTTTCACCATAGCCTTCTATGCGCTTCCAAATATCACTTTGCCAATTCCACTAGAACTGTCTTAGAGAAAGGCTTCTTGAGGGGAAAGCTGTAACTTTCAGAGGTGATATCAAAGAACACAAAGAAGTTTCTCCGAAAGCTTCTTTCTCTTTTTTATCGGAGTTTATTTCCTTTGGCCCTATAATCTTCAAAGGGATCTGAAATATCTGTTCTCAGATTCCACAGAAATAAGGCTAGCAAAGAGATCCACGAAATACAGATGTAACTCTATGAGATGAATTAACAGAACACCAAGAAGTTTCTCAGAAAGCTTCTTTCCACATTTCATCTGAGGATAGTTCCTTTTTCACCATAGCCCTCTATGGGCTTCCAAATATCACTTAGCCAATTCCACAAGAATTGTCTTAGTGAAAGGCTTCTTGAGGGGTAAGCTGTAACTCTGTGCCATGATTTCACAGAACACAAAGAAGTTAATCAGAAAGCTTCTTTCTCTTTGTTATCGGAGTTTATTTCCTTTGGCCCTATTATCTCAAAGGGATCCGACATATCTGTTCTCAGATTCCACAGAAATAAGGCTAGCAAAGAGATCCACGAAATACAGATGTAACTCTGTGAGATGAATTAACAGAACACTAAGGAGTTTCTCAGAAAGCTACTTTCCGGATTTCATCTGAGGATATTTCCTTTTTCACCATAGCCCTCTAAGGGCTTCCAAATATCACTTTGCCAATTCCACAAGAAGTGTCTTAGCTAAAGGCTTCTTGAGGGGAAAGCTGTAACTCGGTGAGATGATTTCACAGAACACAAAGAAGTTTCTCAGAAAGCTTCTTTCTCTTTGTTATCGGAGGATATTTCCTTTGGTCCTATAGTCTTCTAAATGATCCGAAATATCTGTTCTCAGATTCCACAGAAATAAGGCTGACAAAGAAATCCACGAAATACAGATGTAACTCTGTGAGATGCATTAACAGAACACTAAGCAGTTTCTCAGAAAGCTGCTTTCCAGATTTCATCTGAGGATATTTCCTTTTTCACCATAGCCTTTTAAGCGTTTCCAAATATCACTTTGCCAATTCACAACAACAGTCTTAGCGAGAGGCTTCTTGAGAGGAAAGCTGTAACACTGTGAGGTGATATCAAAGAACACAAAGAAGTTTCTCAGAAAGCTTCTTTCTCTTTGTTATCGGAGGATATTTCCTTTGGCCTATAGGCTTCTAAGGGATGCGAAATATCTGTTCTCAGATTCCACAGAAATAAGGCTAGCAAACAGATCCACTAAATACAGATGTAACTCTGTGAGATGAATTAACAGAACACTAAGCAGTTTTTCAGAAAGCTTCTTTCCAGATTTCATCAGATAATATTGCCATTTTCACCATAGCCCTCTATGCGCTTCCAAATATCAGTTTGCCAAATCCACTAGATCTGTTTTAGCGAAAGGCTTCTTGAGGGGAAAGCTGTAACTCTGTGAGGTGATTTCACAGAAAACAAAGAAGTTTCTCAGAAAGCTTCTTGCTCTTTGTTATCGGAGTTTATTTCCTTTGGCCCTATAATCTTCAAAGGGATCCGAAATATCTGTTCTCAGATTCCACAGAAATAAGGCTCGCAAAGAGATCCACGAAATACAGATGTAACTCTATGAGATGAATTAACAGAACACGAAGCAGTTTCTCAGAAAGCTTCTTACCACATTTCATCTGAGGATAGTTCCTTTTTCACCATAGCCCTCTATGCGCTTCCAAATATCACTTTGCCAATTCCACAAGAACTGTCTTAGTGAAAGGCTTCTTGAGGGGTAAGCTGTAATTCTGTGAGAAGATTTCACAGAACACAAAGAAGTTTCTCAGAAAGCTTCTTTATCTTTGTTATCGGAGGATATTGCCTTTGGCCCTATAGTCTTCAAAGGGATCCGAAATATCTGTTCTCAGATTCCACAGAAATAAGGCTAGCAAAGAGGTCCACGAAATAGATATGTCACTCTGTGAGATGAATTAACAGAACACTAAGCAGTTTCTCAGGAAGCTTCTTTCCAGATTTCATCTCAGGATATTTCCTTTTTCAACATAGCCCTCTATGGGCTTCCAAATATCACTTTGCCAATTCCACAAGAACTATCTTAGGGAAAGGCTTCTTGGGGGAAAGCTGTAACTCTGTGAGGTGATTTCACAGAACACAAAGAAGTTTCTCAGAGTGCTTCTTTCTCTTTGTTATCGGAGTTTATTTCCTTTGGCCCAATAATCTTCAAAGGGATCCGAAATATCTGTTCTCAGATTCCACAGAAATAAGGCTAGCAAGGAGATCCACGAAATACAGATGTAACTCTGTGAGATGCATTAACAGAACACTAAGCAGTTTCTCAGAAAGCTTCTTTCCAGATTTCATCTGAGGTTATTTCCTTTTTCACCATAGCCCTCTATGAGCTTCGAAATATCACTTTGCCAATTCCACAAGAACTGTCTTAGCGAAAGGAATCTTGAGCGGAAAGCTGTAACTCTGTGAGATGATTTCACAGAACACAAAGAAGTTTCTCAGAAATCTTCTTTCCCTTTTTTATCGGAGGATATTTCCTTTGGCCCTTTAGTCTTCTAAGGGAACCGAAATATCTGTTCTCAGATTCCACAGAAATAAGGCTAGCAAAGAGATCCACGTAACACAGATGTAACTCTGTGAGATGAATTAACAGAACACTAAGGAAATTCTCAGAGAGCTACTTTCCAGATTTCATCTGAGAATATTTCCCTTTTCACCATAGCCCTCCATGGGCTTCCAAATACCACTTTGCCAATTCCACCAGAACTGTCTTAGCGAAAGGCTTTTGAGGGGAAAGCTGTAACTCTGTGAGATGATTTCACAGAACACAAAGAAGTTTCTCAGAAAGCTTCTTTCTCTTTGTTATCGGAGGATACTTCCTTTGGCCTTATAGTCTTCAAAGGGATCCGAAATATCTGTTCTCAGATTCCACAGAAATAAGGCTAGCATAGAGATCCACGAAATACAGATGTAACTCTCTGAGATTAATTAACAGAAGACTAAGGAGTTTCTCAGAGAGCTACTTTCCAGATTTCATCTGAGGATATTTCCTTTTTCACCATAGCCTTCTACGCGCTTCCAAATATCACTTTGCCAATTCACAAGAACAGTCTTAGCGAAAGGCTTCTTGAGGGGAAAGCTGAAACTTTGAGAGGTGATATCAAAAAACACAAAGAAGTTTCTCAGAAAGCTTCTTTCTCTTTGTTATCGGAGTTTATTTACTTTGGCCCTATAATCTTCAAAGGGATCCGAAATATCTGTTCTCAGATTCCACAGAAATAAGGCTAGCAAAGAGATCCACGAAATACAGATGTAACTCCGTGAGATGAATTAACAGAACACTAAGGAGTTTCTCAGAGAGCTACTTTCCAGATTTCATCTGCGGATATTTCGTTTTTCACCATAGCCCTCTAAGCGCTTCCAAATATCACTTTGCCAATTCACAAGAACAGTCCTAGCGAAAGGCTTCTTGAGGGGAAAGCTGTAACTTTGAGAGGTGATATCAAAGAACACAAAGAAGTTTCTCAGAGACCTTCTTTCTCTTTGTTATCGGAGTTTATTTCCTTTGGCCCTATAATCTTCAAAGGGATCCGAAATATCTGTTCTCAGATTCCACAGAAATAAGGCTAGCTAGGAGATCCACGAAATATAGATGTCACTCTGTGAGATGAATTAACAGAACACTAAGCAGTTTCTCAGAAAGCTGCTTTCCAGATTTCATCTGAGGATATTTCCTTTTTCACCATAGCCTTCTATGCGCTTCCAAATATCACTTTGCCAATTCCACTAGAACTGTCTTAGCGAAAGGGTTCTTGAGGAGAAAGCTGTAACTTTCAGAGGTGTTATCAAAGAACTCAAAGAAGTTTCTCCGAAAGCTTCTTTCTCTTTGTTATCTTAGTTTATTTCCTTTGGCCCTATAATCTTCAAAGGGATCCGAAATATCTGTTCTCAGATTCCACAGAAATAAGGCTAGCAAAGAGATCCACCAAATACAGATGTAACTCTGTGAGTTGAATTACCAGAACACTAAGGAGTTTCTCAGAAAGCTACTTTCCAGATTTCATCTGAGGATATTTCCTTTTTCACCTTAGCCCTCTATGGGCTTCCAAATATCACTTTGCCAATTCCACAAGAACTGTCTTAGCGAAAGGCTTCTTGAGGGGAAAGCAGTAACTCTGTGCCATGATTTCACAGAACACAAAGAAGTTAATCAGAAAGCTTCTTTCTCTTTGTTATCGGAGTTTATTTCCTTTGGCCCTATAGTCTTCTAAGGGATCCGAAATATCTGTTCTCAGATTCCACAGAAATAAGGCTACCAAAGAGATCCACGAAATACAGATGTAACTCTGTGAGATGAATTATCAGATCACTAAGGAGTTTCTCAGAAAGCTACTTTCCAGATTTCATCTGAGGATATTTCCTTTTTCACCATAGCCCTCTAAGCGCTTCCAAATATCACTTTGCCAATTCCACAAGAACTGTCTTAGCCAAAGGCTTCTTGAGGGGAAAGCTGTAACTCTGTGAGATGATTTAACGGAACACAAAGAAGTTTCTCAGAAAGCTTCTTTCTCTTTGTTATCGGTGGATATTTCCTTTGGCCCTATCGTCTTCTAAGGGATGCGAAATATCTGTTCTCAGATTCCACAGAAATAAGGCTAGCAAAGAGATCCACGAAATACAGATGTAACTCTGGGAGATGAATTAACAGAACACTAAGCAGTTTCTCAGAAAGCTTCTTTCCAGATTTCATCTGAGGATATTTCCTTTTTCAACATAGCCCTCTATGGGCTTCCAAATATCACTTTGCCAATTCCACAAGAACTGTCTTAGCGAAAGGCTTCTTGAGGGGAAAGCTGTAACTCTGTGACATGATTTCACCAGACCCAAAGAAGTTAATCAGAAAGCTTCTTTCTCTTTGTTATCGGAGTTTATTTCCATTCGCCCTATATTCTTCAAAGGGATCCGAAATATCTGTTCTCTGATTCCACAGAAATAAGGCTAGCAAAGAGATCCACGAAATACAGATGTAACCCTGTGAGATGAATTAACGGAACACTAAGCAGTTTCTCAGAAAGCTTCTTTCCAGATTTCATCTGAGGATAATTCCTTTTTCACCGTAGCCCTCTAAGGGGTTCCAAATATCACTTTGCCAATTCCACAAGAACTGTCTTAGCGAAAGGCTTCTTGAGTGGAAAGCTGTATGTCTGTGAGATGATTTCACAGAACACAGAGAAGTTTCTCAGAAAGCTTCTTTCTCTTTGTTATCGGAGGATATTTCCTTTGGCCCTATAGTCTTCAAAGGGATCCGAAATATCTGTTCTCAGATTCCACAGAAATAAGGCTAGCAAAGAGATTCAGGAAATACAGATGTAACCCTGTGAGATGAATTAACAGAACAATAAGCAGTTTCTCTGAAAGCTTCTTTCCGGATTTCATCTGAGGATATTTCCTTTTTCACCATAGCCCTCTATGCGCTTCCAAATATCACTTTGCCAGTTCCACTAGGACCGTATTAGCGAAAGTCTTCTTGAGGGGAAAGCTGTAACTCTGTGAGGTGATTTCACAGAACACAAAGAAGTTTCTCAGAAGGCTTCTTTCTCTTTGTTATCGGAGGATATTTCCTTTGGCCCTGTAGTCTTCTAAGGGATCCGAAATATCTGTTTTCACATTCCACAGAAATAAGGCTAGCAAAGAGATCCACGAATTACAGATGTAACTCTGTGAGATGCATTAGCAGAACACTAAGCAGTTTCTCAGAAAGCTGCTTTCCAGATTTCCTCTGAATATATTTACATTTTCACCATAGCCCTCTAAGCGCTTCCAAATATCACTTTGCCAATTCCACTAGAACTTTCTTAGCGAAAGGCATCTTTAGGGGAAAGCTGTAACTCTGTGAGATGATTTCACAGAACACAAAGAAATTTCTTAGAAAGCTTCTTTCTCTTTGTTATCGGAGCATATTTCCTTTGGCCCTATAGTCTTCTAAGGGATCCGAAATATCTGTTCTCAGATTCCACATAAATAAGGCTAGCAAAGAGATCCACGAAATACAGATGTAACCCTGTGAGATGAATTAACAGAACACTATGCAGTTTCTCAGAAAGCTTCTTCCAGATTTCATCTGAGGATATTTCCTTTTTCACCTTAGACCTCTATGGGCTTCCAAATATCACTTTGGCAATTCCACAAGAACTGTCTTAGCGAAAGGCTTCTTGAGGGGAAAGCTGTAACTCTGTGCCATGATTTCACAGAACACAAAGAAGTTAATCAGAAAGCATCCCACTATTTGTTATCGGAGTTTATTTCCTTTGGCCCTATAATCTTAAAAGGGATCCGAAATATCTGTTCTCAGATTCCACAGAAATAAGGCTAGCAAAGAGATCCACGAAATACAGATGTAACTCTGTGAGATGAATTAACAGAACACTAAGCAGTTTCTCAGAGAGCTACTTTCCAGATTTCATCTGAGGATATTTCCTTTTTCACCATAGCCCTCTAAGGGCTTCCAAATATCACTTTGGCAATTCCACAAGAAGTTTCTTAGCCGAAGGCTTCCTGAGGGGAAAGCTGTAACTCTGTGAGATGATTTCACAGAACACAAAGAAGTTTCTCAGAAAGCTTCTTTCTCTTTGTTATCGGTGGATATTTCCTTTGGCCCTAGAGTCTTCTAAGGGATCCGATATATCTGTTCTCAGATTCCACAGAAATAAGGCAAGCAAACAGATCCACGAAATACAGATGTAACTCTGTGAGATGAATTAACAGAACACTAAGGAGTTTCTCAGAAAGCTACTTTCCAGATTTCATCTGAGGATATTTCCTTTTTCACCATAGCCCTCTAAACGCTTCCAAATATCAGTTTCCCAATTCCACAAGAACTGTCTTAGCCAACGGCTTCTTGAGGGGAAAGCTGTAACTCTGTGAGATGATTTCACGGAACACAAAGAAGTTTCTCAGAAAGCTTCTTTCTCTTTGTTATCGGGGGATATTTCCTTTGGCCCTATCGTCTTCTAAGGGATGCGAAATATCTAGTCTCAGATTCCACAGAAATAAGGCTAGCAAAGAGATCCACCAAATACAGATGTAACTCTGTGAGATGAATTAACAGAACACTAAGGAGTTTCTCAGAAAGGTACTTTCCAGATTTCATCTGATGATATTTCCTTTTTCACCTTAGCCCTCTATGGGCTTCCAAATATCACTTTGCCAAATCCACAAGAACTGTCTTAGCGAAAGGCTTCTTGAGGGGAAAGCTGTAACTCTGTGACATGATTTCACAGAACCCAAAGAAGTTAATCAGAAAGCTTCTTTCTCTTTGTTATCGGAGTTTGTTTCCTTTGGCCCTATAATCTTCAAAGGGATCAGAAATATCTGTACTCAGATTCCACAGAAATAAGGCTAGCAAAGAGATCCACGTAACACAGATGTAACTCTGTTAGATGAATTAACAGAACACTAAGGAAATTCTCAGAGAGCTACTTTCTAGATTTCATCTGAGGATATTTCCCTTTTCACCATAGCCCTCTAAGGGCTTCCAACTATCACTTTTCCAATTCCACGAGAACTGTCTTAGCTAAAGTCTTCTTGAGGGGAAAGCTGTAACTTTGTGAGATGATTTCACAGAACACAAAGAAGTTTCTCAGAAAGCTTCTTTCTCTTTGATATCGGAGGATATTTCCTTCGGCCCTATAGTCTTCTAAGGGATCCGAAATATCTGTTCTCAGATTCCACAGAAGTAAGGCTAGCAAAGAGATCCACGAAATACAGATGTAACTCTGTGAGATGAATTAACAGAACACTAAATAGTTTCTCAGAAAGCTTCTTTCCAGATTTCATCTGAGGATATTTCCTTTTTCACCTTAGCCCTCTATGGGCTTCCAAATATCACTTTGGCAATTCCACAAGAACTGTCTTAGCGAAAGGCTTCCTGAGGGGAAAGCTGTAACTCTGTGCCATGATTTCACAAAACACAAAGAAGTTAATCAGAAAGCATCCTACTCTTTGTTATCGGAGTTTATTTCCTTTGGCCCTATAATCTTAAAAGGGATCCGAAATATCTGTTCTCAGATTCCACAGAAATAAGGCTAGGAAAGAGATCCACGAAATACAGATGTAACTCTGTGAGATGAATTAACAGAACACTAAGTAGTTTCTGAGAGAGCTACTTTCCAGATTTCATCTGAGGATATTTCCTTTTTCACCATAGCCCTCTAAGGGCTTCCAAATATCACTTTGCCAATTCCACAAGAAGTTTCTTAGCCAAAGGCTTCTTGAGGGGAAAGCTGTAACTCTGTGAGATGATTTCACAGAACACAAAGAAGTTTCTCAGAAAGCTTCTTTCTCTTTGTTATCGGAGGATATTTCCTTTGGCCCTATAGTCTTCTAAGGGATCCGATATATCTGTTCTCAGATTCCACAGAAATAAGGCAAGCAAACAGATCCACGAAATACAGATGTAACTCTGTGAGATGAATTAACAGAACACTAAGGAGTTTCTCAGAAAGCTACCTTCCAGATTTCATCTGAGGATATTTCCTTTTTCACCATAGCCCTCTAAACGCTTCCAAATATCACTTTGCCAATTCCACAAGAACTGTCTTAGCCAAAGGCTTCTTGAGGGGAAAGCTGTAACTCTGTGAGATGATTTCACGGACCACAAAGAAGTTTCTCAGAAAGCTTCTTTCTCATTGTTATCGGAGGATATTTCCTTTGGCCCTATCGTCTTCTAAGTGATGCGAAATATCTGTTCTCAGATTCCACAGAAATAAGGCTAGTAAAGAGATCCACGAAATACAGATGTAACTCTGTGAGATGAATTAACAGAACACTAAGTAGTTTCTCGGAAAGCTTCTTTCCAGATTTCATCTCAGGATATTTCCTTTTTCACCATAGCCCTCTATGGGCTTCCAAATATCACTTTGCCAATTCCACAAGAACTGTCTTAGAGAAACGCTTCTTGAGGGGAAAGCTGTAACTCTGTGAGATGATTTCACAGAACACAAAGAAGTTTCTCAGAAAGCTTCTTTCTCTTTGTTATCGGAGAATATTTCCTTTGGCCCTTTAGTCTTCTAAGGGATCCGAAATATCTGTTCTCAGATTCCACAGAAATAAGGCTAGCAAAGAGATCCACGAAATACAGACGTAAATCTGTGAGATGTATTAACAGAACACTAAGCAGTTTCTCAGAAAGCTGCTTTCCAGATTTCATCTGAGGATATTTCCTTTTTCAACATAGTCTTCTATGCGCTTCCAAATATCACTTTGCCAATTCACAAGAACAGTCTTAGCGAATGGCTTCTTGAGGTGAAAGCTGTAACTCTGTGAGGTGATATCAAAGAACACAAAGAAGTTTCTCAGAATGCTTCTTTCTCTTTGTTATCGGAGTTTATTTCCTTTGGCCCTATAATCTTCAAAGGGATCCGAAATATCTGTTCTCAGATTCCACAGAAATAAGGCTAGCAAAGAGATCCACATAACACAGATGTAACTCTGTGAGATGAATTAACAGAACACTAAGGAAATTCTCAGAGAGCTACTTTCCAGATTTCATCTGAGGATATTTCCCTTTTCACCATAGCCCTCTAAGGGCTTCCAAATATCACTTTGCCAATTCCACAAGAAGTGTCTTAGCCAAAGGCTTCTTGAGGGGAAAGCTGTAACTCTGTGAGATGATTTCACAGAACACAAAGAAGTTTCTCAGAAAGCTTCTTTCTCTTGTTATCGGAGGATAATTCCTTTGGCCCTATAGTCTTCAAAGGGATCCGAAATATCTAGTCTCAGATTCCACAGAAATAAGGCTAGCAAAGAGGTCCACGAAATACAGATGTAACTCTATGAGAAGAATTAACAGAACACTAAGCAGTTTCTCAGAAAGCTTCTTTCCAGATTTCATCTGAGGATATTTGCTTTTTCACCATAGCCCTGTATTGGCTTCCAAATATCACTTTGCCAATTCCACAAGAAGTGTCTTAGTGAAAGGTTTCTTGAGGGGAAAGCTGTAACTCTGTGAGATGATTTCACAGAACACAAAGAAGTTTCTCCGAAGGCTTCTTTATCTTTGTTATCGGAGGATATTTCCTTTGGCCCTATAGTCTTTAAAGGGATCCGAAATATCTGTTCTCAGATTCCACAGAAATAAGGCTAGCAAAGAGATCCACGAAATACAGACGTAACTCTGTGAGATGAATTAACAGAACACTAAGTAGTTTCTCAGAAAGCTTCTTTCCAGATTTCATCTGAGGATATTTCCTTTTTCACCGTAGCCCTCTATGGGCTTCCAAATATCACTTTGCCAATTCCACAACAAGTTTCTTAGCGAAAGGCTTCTTGAGGTGAAAGCTGTTACTCTGTGAGTTGATTTCACAGAACAAAAAGAAGTTTCTCAGAAAGCTTCTTTCTCTTTGTTATTGGAGGATATTTCCTTTGGCCCTATGGTGTTCAAAGGGATAGGAAATATCTGTTCTCAGATTCCACAGAAATAAGGCTAGCAAAGAGATCCACGAAATACAGATGAAACTCTGTGAGGTGAATTAACAGAACACTAAGCAGTTTCTCAGAAAGCTTCCTTCAAGATTTCATCTGAGGATATTTCCTTTATCACCGTAGCCTCTATGGGCTTCCAAATATCACTTTGCCAATTCCACAAGAACTTTCTTAGCAAAAGGCTTCTTAAGCGGATCACTGTAACTCTGTGACTTGATTTCACAGAACAAAAAGAAGGTTCTCAGAAAGCTTCTTTCGCTTTGTTATCGGAGGATATTTCCTTTGGCCCTATAGTCTTCGAAGGGATCCGAAATATCTGTTCTCAGATTCCACAGAAATTAGGCTAGCAAAGAGATCCACGAAATACAGTTGTGACTCTGTGAGATGAATTAACAGAACACTAAGCAGTTTCTCAGAAAGCTTCTTTCCAGATTTCATCTGAGGATATTTCCTTTTTCACCGTAGCCCTCTATGGGCTTCCAAATATCACTTTGCCAATTCCACAAGAACTGTCTTAGCAAAAGGCTTCTTGAGGGGAAAGCTGTAACTCTGTGAGATGATTTCACAGAACACAAAGAAGTTTCTCAGAAAGCTTCTTTCTCTTTGTTATCGGAGGATATTTCCTTTGGCACTATAGACTTCGAAGGGATCCGAAATATCTGTTCTCAGGTTCCACAGAAATAAGGCTAGCAAAGAGAACCACGAAATACAGATGTAACTCTGTGAGATGAATTAACAGAACACAAAGCAGTTTCTCAGAAAGCTTCTTTCCAGATTTCATCTGAGGATATTTCCTTTTTCACCGTAGCCCTCTATGGGCTTCCAACTATCACTTTTCCAATTCCACGAGAACTGTCTTAGCGAAAGGCTTCTTGAGGGGAAAGCTGTAACTCTGTGAGATGATTTCACAGAACACAAAGAAGTTTCTCAGAAAGCTTCTTTCTCTTTGTTATCGGAGGATATTTCCTTTGGCACTATAGACTTCGAAGGGATCCGAAATATCTGTTCTCAGGTTCCACAGAAATAAGGCTAGCAAAGACATCCACGAAATACAGATGTAACTCTGTGAGATGAATTAACAGAACACAAAGCAGTTTCTCAGAAAGCTTCTTTCCAGATTTCATCTGACGATATTTCCTTTTTCACCATAGCCCTCTATGGGCTTCCAACTATCTCTTTTCCAATTCCACGAGAACTGTCTTAGCGAAAGGCTTCTTGAGGGGAAAGCTTTAACTTTGTGAGATGATTTCATATAACACAAAGAAGTTTCTCAGAAAGCTTCTTTCTCTTTGATATCGGAGGATATTTCCTTTGGCCCTATAGTCTTCTAAGGGATCTGAAATATCTGTTCTCAGATTCCACAGAAGTAAGGCTAGCAAAGAGATCCACGATATACAGATGTAACTCTGTCAGATGAATTAACAGAACACTAAGTAGTTTCTCAGAAAGCTTCTTTCCAGATTTCATCTGAGGATATTTCCTTTTTCACCATAGCTCTCTAAGGGCTTCCAAATATAACTTTGCCAATTCCACAAGAACTGTCTTAGCGAAAGGCTTCTTGAGGGGAAAGCTGTAACTCTGTGAGATGATTTCACAAAACACAAAGAAGTTTCTCAGAAAGCTTCTTTCTCTTTGTTATCGGAGTTTATTTCCTTTGGCCCTATCATCTTCTAAGGGATCCGAAATATCGGTTCTCAGATTCCACAGAAATAAGGCTAACAACGTGATCTACGAAATACAGATGTAACTCTGTGAGATGAATTAACAGAACTCTAAGCAGTTTCTCAGAAAGCTTCTTTCCAGATTTCATCTTAGGATATTTCCTTTTTCACCATAGCCCTGTATTGGCTTCCAAATATCACTTTGCCAATTCCACAAGAACTGTCTTAGCGAAAGGCTTCTTGAGGGGAAAGTTGTAACTCTGAGAGATGATTTCACAGAACACAAAGAAGTTTCTCAGAAAGCTTCTTTCTCTTTGTTATCGGAGGATATTTCCTTTGGCACTATAGACTTCTAAGGGATCCGAAATATCTGTTCTCAGGTTCCACAGAAATAAGGCTAGCAAAGAGATCCACGAAATACAGATGTAACTCTGTGAGATGAATTAACAGAACACTAAGCAGTTTCTCAGAAAGCTTCTTTCCAGATTTCATCTGAGGATATTTCCTTTTTCACCATAGCCCTCTATGGGCTTCCAACTATCACTTTTCCAATTCCACGAGAACTGTCTTAGCGAAAGGCTTCTTGAGGGGAAAGCTGTAACTTTGTGAGATAATTTCACAGAACACAAAGAAGTTTCTCAGGAAGCTTCTTTCTCTTTGATATCGGAGGATATTTCCTTTGGCCCTATAGTCTTCTAAGGGCTCCGAAATATGTGTTCTCAGATTCCACAGAAGTAAGGCTAGCAAAGATATGCACGAAATACAGATGTAACTCTGTGAGATGAATTAACAGAACACTAAGCAGTTTCTCAGAAAGCTTCTTTCCAGATTTCATCTCAGGATATTTCCTTTTTCACCATAGCCCTCTAAGGGCTTCCAAATATAACTCTGCCAATTCCACAAGAACTGTCTTAGCGAAAGGCTTCTTGAGGGGAAAGCTGTAACTCTGTGAGATGATTTCACAAAACACAAAGAAGTTTCTCAGAAAGCTTCTTTCTCTTTGTTATCGGAGTTTATTTCCTTTGGCCCTATCGTCTTCTAAGGGATCCGAAATATCGGTTCTCAGATTCCACAGAAATAAGGCTAACAAAGCGATATACGAAATACAGATGTAACTCTGTGAGATGAATTAACAGAACTCTAAGCAGTTTCTCAGAAAGCTTCTATCCAGATTTCATCTGAGGATATTTCCTTATTCACCATAGCCCTCTATGCGCTTGCAAATATCACTTTGCCATTCCCCAAGAACTGTCTTAGTGAAAGGCTTCTTGAGCGGAAAGCTGTAACTCTGTGAGATGATTTCTCAGAACACAAAGAAGTTTCTCAGAAAGCTTCTTTCTCTTTGTTATCGGAGTTTGTTTCCTTTGGCCCCATATTCTTCAAAGGGATCCGAAATATGTGTTCTCAGATTCCACAGAAATAAGGCTAGCAAAGAGATCCACGAAATACAGATGTAACTCTGTGAGATGAATTAACAGAACACAAAGCAGTTTCTCAGAAAGCTTCTTTCCAGATTTCATCTTAGGATATTTCCTTTTTCAACATAGCCCTGTATTGGCTTCCAAATATCACTTTGCCAATTCCACAAGAACAGTCTTAGCGAAAGGCTTCTTGAGGGGAAAGCTGTAACTCTGTGAGATGATTTCACAGAACACAAAGAAGTTTCTCAGAAAGCTTCTTTCTCTTTGTTAACGGAGGATATTTCCTTTGGCCCTATAGTCTTCAAAGGGATCCGAAATATTTCTTCTTAGATTCCACAGAAATAAGGCTAGCAAGGAGATCCACGAAATACAGACGTAACTCTGTGAGATGAATTAACGGAACACTAAGCAGTTTCTCAGAAAGCTTCTTTCCAGATTTCATCTGAGGATATTTCCTTTTTCACCATAGCCCTCTATGGGCTTCCAAATATCACTTTGCCAATTCCACAAAAACTTTCTTAGCGAAAGGCTTCTTGAGGGGAAAGCTGTAACTCTGTGAGGTGATTTCACAGAACACAAAGAAGTTTCTCAGAAACCTTCTTTCTCTTTGTTATCGGAGGATATTTCCTTTGGCCCTTTAGTCTTCTAAGGGATCCGAAATATGTGTTCTCTGATTCCACAGAAATAAGGCTAGCAAAGAGATCCACGAAATACAGATGTAACCCTGTGAAATGAATTAACGGAACACTAAGCAGTTTCTCAGAAAGCTTCTTTCCAGATTTCATCTGAGGATATTTCCTTTTTCACCGTAGCCCTCTGAGGGGTTCCAAATATCACTTTGCCAATTCCACAAGAACTGTCTTAGCGAAAGGCTTCTTGAGGGGAAAGCTGTAAGTCTGTGAGATGATTTCACAGAACACAGAGAAGTTTCTCAGAAAGCTTCTTTCTCTTTGTTATCGGAGGATGTTTCCTTTGGCCCTATAGTCTTCAAAGGGATCCGAAATATCTGTTCTCAGATTCCACAGAAATAAGGCTAGCAAAGAGATTCACGAAATACAGATGTAACTCTGTGAGATGAATTAACAGAACAATAAGCAGTTTCTCAGAAAGCTTCTTTCCGGATTTCATCTGAGGATATTTCCTTTTTCACCATAGCCCTCTATGCTCTTCCAAATATCACTTTGCCAATTCCACAAGAACTGTCTTAGCGAAAGGATTCTTGAGGGGAAAGCTGTAACTCGGTGAGATGATTTCACAGAACACTTAGAAGTTTCTCAGAAAGCTTCTTTCTCTTTTTTATCGGAGGATACTTCCTTCGGCACTATAGTCTTCTAAGGGATCCGAAATATCTCTTCTCAGATTCCACAGAAATAAGGCTAGCAAAGAGATCCACGAAATATAGATGTAACTCTGTGAGAAGAATTAACAGAACACTAATCAGTTTCTCAGAAAACTTCTTTCCAGATTTCATCTGAGGATATTTCCTTTTTCACCTTAGCCCTATATGCGCTTCCAAATATCACTTTGCCAATTCCACTAGGACCGTGATAGCCAAAGGCTTCTTGAGGGGAAAGCTGTAACTCTGTGAGGTGATTTCACAGAACACAAAGAAGTTTCTCAGAAAGCTTCTTTCTCTTTGTTATCGGAGGATATTTCCTTTGGCCCTATAGTCTTCTAAGGGATCCGAAATATCTATTTTCAGATTCCACAGAAATAAGGCTAGCAAAGAGATCCACGAATTACAGATGTAACTCTGTGAGATGCATTAGCAGAACACTAAGCAGTTTCTCAGAAAGCTGCTTTCCAGATTTCATCTGAATATATTTACATTTTCACCATAGCCCTCTATGCGCTTCCAAATATCACTTTGCCAATTCCACTAGAACTTTCTTTGCGAAAGGCATCTTGAGGGAAAAGCTGTAACTCTGTGAGGTGATTTCACAGAACACAAAGAAGTTTCTCAGAAAGCTTCTTTCTCTTTGTTATCGGAGTTTATTTCCTTTGGCCCTATAGTCTTCTAAGGGATCCGAAATATCTATTCTCAGATTCCACATAAATAAGGCTAGCAAAGAGATCCACGAAATACAGATGTAACCCTGTGAGATGAATTAACAGAACACTAAGCAGTTTCTCAGAAAGGTTCTTCCAGATTTCATCTGAGGATATTTCCTTTTTCACCTTAGCCCTCTATGGGCTTCCAAATATCACTTTGGCAATTCCACAAGAACTGTCTTAGCGAAAGGCTTCTTGAGGGGAAAGCTGTAACTCTGTGCCATGATTTCACAGAACACAAAGAAGTTAATCAGAAAGCATCCTACTCTTTGTTATCGGAGTTTATTTCCTTTGGCCCTAGAGTCTTCTAAGGGATCCGAAATATCTGTTCTCAGATTCCACAGAAATAAGGCAAGCAAACAGATCCACGAAATACAGATGTAACTCTGTGAGATGAATTAACAGAACAATAAGGAGTTTCTCAGAAAGCTACTTTCCAGATTTCATCTGAGGATATTTCCTTTTTCACCATAGCCCTCTAAACGCTTCCAAATATCACTTTGCCAATTCCACAAGAACTGTCTTAGCCAAAGGCTTCTTGAGGGGAAAGCTGTAACTCTGTGAGATGATTTCACGGAACACAAAGAAGTTTCTCAGAAAGCTTCTTTCTCTTTGTTATCGGGGGATATTTCCTTTGGCCCTATCGTCTTCTAAGGGATGCGAAATATCTGTTCTCAGATTCCACAGAAATAAGGCTAGCAAAGAGATACACCAAATACAGATGTAACTCTGTGAGATGAATTAAAAGAACACTAAGCAGTTTCTCAGAAAGCTTCTTTCCAGATTTCATCTGAGGATATTTCCTTTTTCACCATAGCCCTCTATGGGCTTCCAAATATCACTTTGCCAATTCCACAAGAAGTGTCTTAGCCAAAGGCTTCTTGAGGGGAAAGCTGTAACTCTGTGAGATGATTTCACAGAACACAAAGAAGTTTCTCAGAAAGCTTCTTTCTCATTGTTATCGGAGGATATTTCCTTTGGCCCTATAGTCTTCTAAGGGATCCGAAATATCTGTTCTCAGATTCCACAGAAATAAGGCTAGCAAAGCGATACACCAAATACAGATGTAACTCTGTGAGATGAATTAACAGAACACTAAGGAGTTTCTCAGAAAGCTACTTTCCAGATTTCATCTGATGATATTTCCTTTTTCACCTTAGCCCTCTATGGGCTTCCAAATATCACTTTGCTAATTCCACAAGAACTGTCTTAGCGAAAGGCTTCTTGAGGGGAAAGCTGTAACTCTGTGACATGATTTCACAGAACCCAAAGAAGTTAATCAGAAAGCTTCTTTCTCTTTGTTATCGGAGTTTATTTCCTTTGGCCCTATAATCTTCAAAGGGATCCGAAATATCTGTTCTCAGATTCCACAGAAATAAGGCTAGCAAAGAGATCCACGTAACACAGATGTAACTCTGTTAGATGAATTAACAGAACACTAAGGAAATTCTCAGAGAGCTACTTTCTAGATTTCATCTGAGGATATTTCCCTTTTCACCATAGCCCTCTAAGGGCTTCCAACTATCACTTTTCCAATTCCACGAGAACTGTCTTAGCGAAAGGCTTCTTGAGGGGAAAGCTGTAACTTTGTGAGATGATTTCACAGAACACAAAGAAGTTTCTCAGAAAGCTTCTTTCTCTTTGATATCGGAGGATATTTCCTTCGGCCCTATAGTCTTCTAAGGGATCCGAAATATCTGTTCTCAGATTCCACAGAAGTAAGACTAGCAAAGAGATTCACGAAATACAGATGTAACTCTGTGAGATGAATTAACAGAACAATAAGCAGTTTCTCAGAAAGCTTCTTTCCGGTTTTCATCTGAGGATATTTCCTTTTTCACCATAGCCCTCTATGCTCTTCCAAATATCACTTTGCCAATTCCACAAGAACTGTCTTAGCGAAAGGATTCTTGAGGGGAAAGCTGTAACTCGGTGAGATGATTTCACAGAACACTTAGAAGTTTCTCAGAAAGCTTCTTTCTATTTTTTATCGGAGGATACTTCCTTCGGCACTATAGTCTTCTAAGGGATCCGAAATATCTCTTCTCAGATTCCACAGAAATAAGGCTAGCAAAGAGATCCACGAAATATAGATGTAACTCTGTGAGAAGAATTAACAGAACACTAAGCAGTTTCTCAGAAAACTTCTTTCCAGATTTCATCTGAGGATATTTCCTTTTTCACCTTAGCCCTATATGCGCTTCCAAATATCCCTTTGCCAATTCCACTAGGACCGTGATAGCCAAAGGCTTCTTGAGGGGAAGCTGTAACTCTGTGAGGTGATTTCACAGAACACAAAGAAGTTTCTCAGAAAGCTTCTTTCTCTTTGTTATCGGAGGATATTTCCTTTGGCACTATAGACTTCGAAGGGATCCGAAATATCTGTTCTCAGGTTCCACAGAAATAAGGCTAGCAAAGACATCCACGAAATACAGATGTAACTCTGTGAGATGAATTAACAGAACACAAAGCAGTTTCTCAGAAAGCTTCTTTCCAGATTTCATCTGACGATATTTCCTTTTTCACCATAGCCCTCTATGGGCTTCCAACTATCTCTTTTCCAATTCCACGAGAACTGTCTTAGCGAAAGGCTTCTTGAGGGGAAAGCTGTAACTTTGTGAGATGATTTCATATAACACAAAGAAGTTTCTCAGAAAGCTTCTTTCTCTTTGATATCGGAGGATATTTCCTTTGGCCCTATAGTCTTCTAAGGGATCTGAAATATCTGTTCTCAGATTCCACAGAAGTAAGGCTAGCAAAGAGATCCACGATATACAGATGTAACTCTGTCAGATGAATTAACAGAACACTAAGTAGTTTCTCAGAAAGCTTCTTTCCAGATTTCATCTGAGGATATTTCCTTTTTCACCATAGCTCTCTAAGGGCTTCCAAATATAACTTTGCCAATTCCACAAGAACTGTCTTAGCGAAAGGCTTCTTGAGGGGAAAGCTGTAACTCTGTGAGATGATTTCACAAAACACAAAGAAGTTTCTCAGAAAGCTTCTTTCTCTTTGTTATCGGAGTTTATTTCCTTTGGCCCTATCATCTTCTAAGGGATCCGAAATATCGGTTCTCAGATTCCACAGAAATAAGGCTAACAACGTGATCTACGAAATACAGATGTAACTCTGTGAGATGAATTAACAGAACTCTAAGCAGTTTCTCAGAAAGCTTCTTTCCAGATTTCATCTTAGGATATTTCCTTTTTCACCATAGCCCTGTATTGGCTTCCAAATATCACTTTGCCAATTCCACAAGAACTGTCTTAGCGAAAGGCTTCTTGAGGGGAAAGTTGTAACTCTGAGAGATGATTTCACAGAACACAAAGAAGTTTCTCAGAAAGCTTCTTTCTCTTTGTTATCGGAGGATATTTCCTTTGGCACTATAGACTTCTAAGGGATCCGAAATATCTGTTCTCAGGTTCCACAGAAATAAGGCTAGCAAAGAGATCCACGAAATACAGATGTAACTCTGTGAGATGAATTAACAGAACACTAAGCAGTTTCTCAGAAAGCTTCTTTCCAGATTTCATCTGAGGATATTTCCTTTTTCACCATAGCCCTCTATGGGCTTCCAACTATCACTTTTCCAATTCCACGAGAACTGTCTTAGCGAAAGGCTTCTTGAGGGGAAAGCTGTAACTTTGTGAGATAATTTCACAGAACACAAAGAAGTTTCTCAGGAAGCTTCTTTCTCTTTGATATCGGAGGATATTTCCTTTGGCCCTATAGTCTTCTAAGGGATCCGAAATATGTGTTCTCAGATTCCACAGAAGTAAGGCTAGCAAAGATATGCACGAAATACAGATGTAACTCTGTGAGATGAATTAACAGAACACTAAGCAGTTTCTCAGAAAGCTTCTTTCCAGATTTCATCTCAGGATATTTCCTTTTTCACCATAGCCCTCTAAGGGCTTCCAAATATAACTCTGCCAATTCCACAAGAACTGTCTTAGCGAAAGGCTTCTTGAGGGGAAAGCTGTAACTCTGTGAGATGATTTCACAAAACACAAAGAAGTTTCTCAGAAAGCTTCTTTCTCTTTGTTATCGGAGTTTATTTCCTTTGGCCCTATCGTCTTCTAAGGGATCCGAATTATCGGTTCTCAGATTCCACAGAAATAAGGCTAACAAAGCGATATACGAAATACAGATGTAACTCTGTGAGATGAATTAACAGAACTCTAAGCAGTTTCTCAGAAAGCTTCTATCCAGATTTCATCTGAGGATATTTCCTTATTCACCATAGCCCTCTATGCGCTTGCAAATATCACTTTGCCATTCCCCAAGAACTGTCTTAGTGAATGGCTTCTTGAGCGGAAAGCTGTAACTCTGTGAGATGATTTCTCAGAACACAAAGAAGTTTCTCAGAAAGCTTCTTTCTCTTTGTTATCGGAGTTTGTTTCCTTTGGCCCCATATTCTTCAAAGGGATCCGAAATATGTGTTCTCAGATTCCACAGAAATAAGGCTAGCAAAGAGATCCACGAAATACAGATGTAACTCTGTGAGATGAATTAACAGAACACAAAGCAGTTTCTCAGAAAGCTTCTTTCCAGATTTCATCTTAGGATATTTCCTTTTTCAACATAGCCCTGTATTGGCTTCCAAATATCACTTTGCCAATTCCACAAGAACAGTCTTAGCGAAAGGCTTCTTGAGGGGAAAGCTGTAACTCTGTGAGATGATTTCACAGAACACAAAGAAGTTTCTCAGAAAGCTTCTTTCTCTTTGTTAACGGAGGATATTTCCTTTGGCCCTATAGTCTTCAAAGGGATCCGAAATATTTCTTCTTAGATTCCACAGAAATAAGGCTAGCAAGGAGATCCACGAAATACAGACGTAACTCTGTGAGATGAATTAACGGAACACTAAGCAGTTTCTCAGAAAGCTTCTTTCCAGATTTCATCTGAGGATATTTCCTTTTTCACCATAGCCCTCTAAGGGCTTCAAAATATCACTTTGCCAATTCCACAAGAAGTTTCTTAGCCAAAGGCTTCTTGAGGGGAAAGCTGTAACTCTGTGAGATGATTTCACAGAACACAAAGAAGTTTCTCAGAAAGCTTCTTTCTCTTTGTTATCGGAGGATATTTCCTTTGGCCCTAGAGTCTTCTAAGGGATCCGATATATCTGTTCTCAGATTCCACAGAAATAAGGCAAGCAAACAGATCCACGAAATACAGATGTAACTCTGTGAGATGAATTAACAGAGCACTAAGGAGTTTCTCAGAAAGCTACTTTCCAGATTTCATCTGAGGATATTTCCTTTTTCACCATAGCCCTCTAAACGCTTCCAAATATCACTTTGCCAATTCCACAAGAACTGTCTTAGCCAAAGGCTTCTTGAGGGGAAAGCTGTAACTCTGTGAGATGATTTCACGGAACACAAAGAAGTTTCTCAGAAAGCTTCTTTCTCTTTGTTATCGGGGGATATTTCCTTTGGCCCTATCGTCTTCTAAGGGATGCGAAATATCTGTTCTCAGATTCCACAGAAATAAGGCTAGCAAAGAGATACACCAAATACAGATGTAACTCTGTGAGATGAATTAAAAGAACACTAAGCAGTTTCTCAGAAAGCTTCTTTCCAGATTTCATCTGAGGATATTTCCTTTTTCAACATAGTCTTCTATGCGCTTCCAAATATCACTTTGCCAATTCCACAAGAAGTTTCTTAGCCAAAGGCTTCTTGAGGGGAAAGCTGTAACTCTGTGAGATGATTTCACAGAACACAAAGAAATTTCTCAGAAAGCTTCTTTCTCTTTGTTATCGGAGGATATTTCCTTTGGCCCTATAGTCTTCTAAGGGATCCGATATATCTGTTCTCAGATTCCACAGAAATAAGGCAAGCAAACAGATCCACGAAATACAGATGTAACTCTGTGAGATAAATTAACAGAACACTAAGGAGTTTCTCAGAAAGCTACTTTCCAGATTTCATCTGAGGATATTCCTTTTTCACCATAGCCCTCTAAACGCTTCCAAATATCACTTTGCCAATTCCACAAGAACTGTCTTAGCCAAAGTCTTCTTGAGGGGAAAGCTGTAACTCTGTGAGATGATTTCACGGAACAAAAAGAAGTTTCCCAGAAAGCTTCTTTCTCATTGTTATCGGAGGATATTTCCTTTGGCCCTATATACTTCTAAGTGATGCGAAATATCTGTTCTCAGATTCCACAGAAATAAGGCTAGCAAAGAGATCCACGAAATACAGATGTAACTCTGTGAGATGAATTAACAGAACACTAAGCAGTTTCTCACAAAGCTTCTTTCCAGATTTCATCTCAGGATATTTCCTTTTTCACCATAGCCCTCTATGGGCTTCCAAATATCACTTTGCCAATTCCACAAGAACTGTCTTAGAGAAACGCTTCTTGAGGGGAAAGCTGTAACTCTGTGAGATGATTTCACAGAACACAAAGAAGTTTCTCAGAAAGCTTCTTTCTCTTTGTTATCGGAGAGTATTTCCTTTGGCCCTTTAGTCTTCTAAGGGATCCGAAATATCTGTTCTCAGATTCCACAGAAATAAGGCTAGCAAAGAGATCCACGAAATACAGATGTAAATCTGTGAGATGCATTAACAGAACACTAAGCAGTTTCTCAGAAAGCTGCTTTCCAGATTTCATCTGAGGATATTTCCTTTTTCAACATAGTCTTCTATGCGCTTCCAAATATCACTTTGCCAATTCACAAGAACAGTCTTAGCCAAAGGCTTCTTGAGGTGAAAGCTGTAACTCTGTGAGGTGATATCAAAGAACACAAAGAAGTTTCTCAGAATGCTTCTTTCTCTTTGTTATCGGAGTTTATTTCCTTTGGCCCTATAATCTTCAAAGGGATCCGAAATATCTGTTCTCAGATTCCACAGAAATAAGGCTAGCAAAGAGATCCACGAAATACAGATGTATCTCTGTGAGATGAATTAAGAGAACACTAAGCAGTTTCTCAGAAAGCTTCTTTCCAGATTTCATCTGAGGATATTTCCTGTTTCACCATAGCCCTCTATGCGCTTCCAAATATCACTTTGCCAATTCCACAAGAAATGTCTTAGCGAAAGGCTTCTTGAGGGGAAAGCTGTAACTCTGTGAGATGATTTCACAGAACACAAAGAAGTTTCTCAGAAAGCTTCTTTCTCTTGTTATCGGAGGATAATTCCTTTGGCCCTATAGTCTTCAAAGGGATCCGAAATATCTGTTCTCAGATTCCACAGAAATAAGGCTAGCAAAGAGATCCACGAAATACAGATGTAACTCTGTGAGATGAATTAACAGAACACTAAGCAGTTTCTCAGAAAGCTTCTTTCCAGATTTCATCTGAGGATATTTCCTTTTTCACCGTAGCCCTCTATGGGCTTCCAAATATCACTTTGCCAATTCCACAAGAACTGTCTTAGCGAAAGGCTTCTTGAGGGGAAAGCTGTAACTCTGTGAGATGATTTCACAGAACACAAAGAAGTTTCTCAGAAAGCTTCTTTCTCTTTGTTATCGGAGGATATTTCCTTTGGCACTATAGACTTCGAAGGGATCCGAAATATCTGTTCTCAGGTTCCACAGAAATAAGGCTAGCAAAGACATCCACGAAATACAGATGTAACTCTGTGAGATGAATTAACAGAACACAAAGCAGTTTCTCAGAAAGCTTCTTTCCAGATTTCATCTGACGATATTTCCTTTTTCACCATAGCCCTCTATGGGCTTCCAACTATCTCTTTTCCAATTCCACGAGAACTGTGTTAGCGAAAGGCTTCTTGAGGGGAAAGCTGTAACTTTGTGAGATGATTTCATATAACACAAAGAAGTTTCTCAGAAAGCTTCTTTCTCTTTGATATCGGAGGATATTTCCTTTGGCCCTATAGTCTTCTAAGGGATCTGAAATATCTGTTCTCAGATTCCACAGAAGTAAGGCTAGCAAAGAGATCCACGATATACAGATGTAACTCTGTCAGATGAATTAACAGAACACTAAGTAGTTTCTCAGAAAGCTTCTTTCCAGATTTCATCTGAGGATATTTCCTTTTTCACCATAGCTCTCTAAGGGCTTCCAAATATAACTTTGCCAATTCCACAAGAACTGTCTTAGCGAAAGGCTTCTTGAGGGGAAAGCTGTAACTCTGTGAGATGATTTCACAAAACACAAAGAAGTTTCTCAGAAAGCTTCTTTCTCTTTGTTATCGGAGTTTATTTCCTTTGGCCCTATCATCTTCTAAGGGATCCGAAATATCGGTCCTCAGATTCCTCAGAAATAAGGCTAACAACGTGATCTACGAAATACAGATGTAACTCTGTGAGATGAATTAACAGAACTCTAAGCAGTTTCTCAGAAAGCTTCTTTCCAGATTTCATCTTAGGATATTTCCTTTTTCACCATAGCCCTGTATTGGCTTCCAAATATCACTTTGCCAATTCCACAAGAACTGTCTTAGCGAAAGGCTTCTTGAGGGGAAAGTTGTAACTCTGAGAGATGATTTCACAGAACACAAAGAAGTTTCTCAGAAAGCTTCTTTCTCTTTGTTATCGGAGGATATTTCCTTTGGCATTATAGACTTCTAAGGGATGCGAAATATCTGTTCTCAGGTTCCACAGAAATAAGGCTAGCAAAGAGATCCACGAAATACAGATGTAACTCTGTGAGATGAATTAACAGAACACTAGGCAGTTTCTCAGAAAGCTTCTTTCCAGATTTCATCTGAGGATATTTCCTTTTTCACCATAGCCCTCTATGGGCTTCCAACTATCACTTTTCCAATTCCACGAGAACTGTCTTAGCGAAAGGCTTCTTGAGGGGAAAGCTGTAACTTTGTGAGATGATTTCACAGAACACAAAGAAGTTTCTCAGGAAGCTTCTTTCTCTTTGATATCGGAGGATATTTCCTTTGGCCCTATAGTCTTCTAAGGGATCCGAAATATGTGTTCTCAGATTCCACAGAAGTAAGGCTAGCAAAGATATTCACGAAATACAGATGTAACTCTGTGAGATGAATTAACAGAACACTAAGCAGTTTCTCAGAAAGCTTCTTTCCAGATTTCATCTCAGGATATTTCCTTTTTCACCATAGCCCTCTAAGGGCTTCCAAATATAACTCTGCCAATTCCACAAGAACTGTCTTAGCGAAAGGCTTCTTGAGGGGAAAGCTGTAACTCTGAGAGATGATTTCACAAAACACAAAGAAGGTTCTCAGAAAGCTTCTTTCTCTTTGTTATCGGAGTTTATTTCCTTTGGCCCTATCGTCTTCTAAGGGATCCGAAATATCGGTTCTCAGATTCCACAGAAATAAGGCTAACAAAGCGATATACGAAATACAGATGTAACTCTGTGAGATGAATTAACAGAACTCTAAGCAGTTTCTCAGAAAGCTTCTATCCAGATTTCATCTGAGGATATTTCCTTATTCACCATAGCCCTCTATGCGCTTGCAAATATCACTTTGCCATTCCCCAAGAACTGTCTTAGTGAAAGGCTTCTTGAGCGGAAAGCTGTAACTCTGTGAGATGATTTCTCAGAACACAAAGAAGTTTCTCAGAAAGCTTCTTTCTCTTTGTTATCGGAGTTTGTTTCCTTTGGCCCCATATTCTTCAAAGGGATTCGAAATATGTGTTCTCAGATTCCACAGAAATAAGGCTAGCAAAGAGATGCACGAAATACAGATGTAACTCTGTGAGATGAATTAACAGAACACAAAGCAGTTTCTCAGAAAGCTTCTTTCCAGATTTCATCTTAGGATATTTCCTTTTTCAACATAGCCCTGTATTGGCTTCCAAATATCACTTTGCCAATTCCACAAGAACAGTCTTAGCGAAAGGCTTCTTGAGGGGAAAGCTGTAACTCTGTGAGATGATTTCACAGAACACAAAGAAGTTTCTCAGAAAGCTTCTTTCTCTTTGTTAACGGAGGATATTTCCTTTGGCCCTATAGTCTACAAAGGGATCCGAAGTATTTCTTCTTAGATTCCACAGAAATAAGGCTAGCAAGGAGATCCACGAAATACAGACGTAACTCTGTGAGATGAATTAACGGAACACTAAGCAGTTTCTCAGAAAGCTTCTTTCCAGATTTCATCTGAGGATATTTCCTTTTTCACCGTAGCCCTCTATGGGCTTCCAAATATCACTTTGCCAATTCCACAAAAACTTTCTTAGCGAAAGGCTTCTTGAGGGGAAAGCTGTAACTCTGTGAGGTGATTTCACAGAACACAAAGAAGTTTCTCAGAAACCTTCTTTCTCTTTGTTATCGGAGGATATTTCCTTTGGCCCTTTAGTCTTCTAAGGGATCCGAAATATGTGTTCTCTGATTCCACAGAAATAAGGCTAGCAAAGAGATCCACGAAATACAGATGTAACCCTGTGAAATGAATTAACGGAACACTAAGCAGTTTCTCAGAAAGCTTCTTTCCAGATTTCATCTGAGGATATTTCCTTTTTCACCGTAGCCCTCTGAGGGGTTCCAAATATCACTTTGCCAATTCCACAAGAACTGTCTTAGCGAAAGGCTTCTTGAGGGGAAAGCTGTAAGTCTGTGAGATGATTTCACAGAACACAGAGAAGTTTCTCAGAAAGCTTCTTTCTCTTTGTTATCGGAGGATGTTTCCTTTGGCCCTATAGTCTTCAAAGGGATCCGAAATATCTGTTCTCAGATACCACAGAAATAAGGCTAGCAAAGAGATTCACGAAATACAGATGTAACTCTGTGAGATGAATTAACAGAACAATAAGCAGTTTCTCAGAAAGCTTCTTTCCGGATTTCATCTGAGGATATTTCCTTTTTCACCATAGCCCTCTATGCTCTTCCAAATATCACTTTGCCAATTCCACAAGAACTGTCTTAGCGAAAGGATTCTTGAGGGGAAAGCTGTAACTCGGTGAGATGATTTCAAGAACACTTAGAAGTTTCTCAGAAAGCTTCTTTCTCTTTTTTATCGGAGGATACTTCCTTCGGCACTATAGTCTTCTAAGGGATCCGAAATATCTCTTCTCAGATTCCACAGAAATAAGGCTAGAAAAGAGATCCACGAAATATAGATGTAACTCTGTGAGAAGAATTAACAGAACACTAAGCAGTTTCTCAGAAAACTTCTTTCCAGATTTCATCTGAGGATATTTCCTTTTTCACCTTAGCCCTATATGCGCTTCCAAATATCACTTTGCCAATTCCACTAGGACCGTGATAGCCAAAGGCTTCTTGAGGGGAAAGCTGTAACTCTGTGAGGTGATTTCACAGAACACAAAGAAGTTTCTCAGAAAGCTTCTTTCTCTTTGTTATCGGAGGATATTTCCTTTGGCCCTATAGTCTTCTAAGGGATCCGAAATATCTGTTTTCAGATTCCACAGAAATAAGGCTAGCAAAGAGATCCACGAATTACAGATGTAACTCTGTGAGATGCATTAGCAGAACACTAAGCAGTTTCTCAGAAAGCTGCTTTCCAGATTTCATCTGAATATATTTACATTTTCACCATAGCCCTCTATGCGCTTCCAAATATCACTTTGCCAATTCCACTAGAACTTTCTTTGCGAAAGGCATCTTGAGGGAAAAGCTGTAACTCTGTGAGGTGATTTCACAGAACACAAAGAAGTTTCTCAGAAAGCTTCTTTCTCTTTGTTATCGGAGTTTATTTCCTTTGGCCCTATAGTCTTCTAAGGGATCCGAAATATCTATTCTCAGATTCCACATAAATAAGGCTAGCAAAGAGATCCACGAAATACAGATGTAACCCTGTGAGATGAATTAACAGAACACTAAGCAGTTTCTCAGAAAGGTTCTTCCAGATTTCATCTGAGGATATTTCCTTTTTCACCTTAGCCCTCTATGGGCTTCCAAATATCACTTTGGCAATTCCACAAGAACTGTCTTAGCGAAAGGCTTCTTGAGGGGAAAGCTGTAACTCTGTGCCATGATTTCACAGAACACAAAGAAGTTAATCAGAAAGCATCCTACTCTTTGTTATCGGAGTTTATTTCCTTTGGCCCTAGAGTCTTCTAAGGGATCCGAAATATCTGTTCTCAGATTCCACAGAAATAAGGCAAGCAAACAGATCCACGAAATACAGATGTAACTCTGTGAGATGAATTAACAGAACAATAAGGAGTTTCTCAGAAAGCTACTTTCCAGATTTCATCTGAGGATATTTCCTTTTTCACCATAGCCCTCTAAACGCTTCCAAATATCACTTTGCCAATTCCACAAGAACTGTCTTAGCCAAAGGCTTCTTGAGGGGAAAGCTGTAACTCTGTGAGATGATTTCACGGAACACAAAGAAGTTTCTCAGAAAGCTTCTTTCTCTTTGTTATCGGGGGATATTTCCTTTGGCCCTATCGTCTTCTAAGGGATGCGAAATATCTGTTCTCAGATTCCACAGAAATAAGGCTAGCAAAGAGATACACCAAATACAGATGTAACTCTGTGAGATGAATTAAAAGAACACTAAGCAGTTTCTCAGAAAGCTTCTTTCCAGATTTCATCTGAGGATATTTCCTTTTTCACCATAGCCCTCTATGGGCTTCCAAATATCACTTTGCCAATTCCACAAGAAGTGTCTTAGCCAAAGGCTTCTTGAGGGGAAAGCTGTAACTCTGTGAGATGATTTCACAGAACACAAAGAAGTTTCTCAGAAAGCTTCTTTCTCATTGTTATCGGAGGATATTTCCTTTGGCCCTATAGTCTTCTAAGGGATCCGAAATATCTGTTCTCAGATTCCACAGAAATAAGGCTAGCAAAGCGATACACCAAATACAGATGTAACTCTGTGAGATGAATTAACAGAACACTAAGGAGTTTCTCAGAAAGCTACTTTCCAGATTTCATCTGATGATATTTCCTTTTTCACCTTAGCCCTCTATGGGCTTCCAAATATCACTTTGCCAATTCCACAAGAACTGTCTTAGCGAAAGGCTTCTTGAGGGGAAAGCTGTAACTCTGTGACATGATTTCACAGAACCCAAAGAAGTTAATCAGAAAGCTTCTTTCTCTTTGTTATCGGAGTTTATTTCCTTGGCCCTATAATCTTCAAAGGGATCCGAAATATCTGTTCTCAGATTCCACAGAAATAAGGCTAGCAAAGAGATCCACGTAAGACAGATGTAAATCTGTTAGATGAATTAACAGAACACTAAGGAAATTCTCAGAGAGCTACTTTCTAGATTTCATCTGAGGATATTTCCCTTTTCACCATAGCCCTCTAAGGGCTTCCAACTATCACTTTTCCAATTCCACGAGAACTGTCTTAGCGAAAGGCTTCTTGAGGGGAAAGCTGTAACTTTGTGAGATGATTTCACAGAACACAAAGAAGTTTCTCAGAAAGCTTCTTTCTCTTTGAAATCGGAGGATATTTCCTTCGGCCCTATAGTCTTCTAAGGGATCCGAAATATCTGTTCTCAGATTCCACAGAAGTAAGGCTAGCAAAGAGATTCACGAAATACAGATGTAACTCTGTGAGATGATTTAACAGAACAATAAGCAGTTTCTCAGAAAGCTTCTTTCCGGTTTTCATCTGAGGATATTTCCTTTTTCACCATAGCCCTCTATGCTCTTCCAAATATCACTTTGCCAATTCCACAAGAACTGTCTTAGCGAAAGGATTCTTGAGGGGAAAGCTGTAACTCGGTGAGATGATTTCACAGAACACTTAGAAGTTTCTCAGAAAGCTTCTTTCTCTTTTTTATCGGAGGATACTTCCTTCGGCACTATAGTCTTCTAAGGGATCCGAAATATCTCTTCTCAGATTCCACAGAAATAAGGCTAGCAAAGAGATCCACGAAATATAGATGTAACTCTGTGAGAAGAATTAACAGAACACTAAGCAGTTTCTCAGAAAACTTCTTTCCAGATTTCATCTGAGGATATTTCCTTTTTCACCTTAGCCCTATATGCGCTTCCAAATATCACTTTGCCAATTCCACTAGGACCGTGATAGCCAAAGGCTTCTTCAGGGGAAGCTGTAACTCTGTGAGGTGATTTCACAGAACACAAAGAAGTTTCTCAGAAAGCTTCTTTCTCTTTGTTATCGGAGGATATTTCCTTTGGCCCTATAGTCTTCTAAGGGATCCGAAATATCTGTTTTCAGATTCCACAGAAATAAGGCTAGCAAAGAGATCCACGAATTACAGATGTAACTCTGTGAGATGCATTAGCAGAACACTAAGCAGTTTCTCAGAAAGCTGCTTTCCAGATTTCATCTGAATATATTTACATTTTCACCATAGCCCTCTATGCGCTTCCAAATATCACTTTGCCAATTCCACTAGAACTTTCTTTGCGAAAGGCATCTTGAGGGAAAAGCTGTAACTCTGTGAGGTGATTCACAGAACACAAAGAAGTTTCTCAGAAAGCTTCTTTCTCTTTGTTATCGGAGTTTATTTCCTTTGGCCCTATAGTCTTCTAAGGGATCCGAAATATCTATTCTCAGATTCCACATAAATAAGGCTAGCAAAGAGATCCACGAAATACAGATGTAACCCTGTGAGATGAATTAACAGAACACTAAGCAGTTTCTCAGAAAGGTTCTTCCAGATTTCATCTGAGGATATTTCCTTTTTCACCTTAGCCCTCTATGGGCTTCCAAATATCACTTTGGCAATTCCACAAGAACTGTCTTAGCGAAAGGCTTCTTGAGGGGAAAGCTGTAACTTTGTGAGATGATTTCATATAACACAAAGAAGTTTCTCAGAAAGCTTCTTTCTCTTTGATATCGGAGGATATTTCCTTTGGCCCTATAGTCTTCTAAGGGATCTGAAATATCTGTTCTCAGATTCCACAGAAGTAAGGCTAGCAAAGAGATCCACGATATACAGATGTAACTCTGTCAGATGAATTAACAGAACACTAAGTAGTTTCTCAGAAAGCTTCTTTCCAGATTTCATCTGAGGATATTTCCTTTTTCACCATAGCTCTCTAAGGGCTTCCAAATATAACTTTGCCAATTCCACAAGAACTGTCTTAGCGAAAGGCTTCTTGAGGGGAAAGCTGTAACTCTGTGAGATGATTTCACAAAACACAAAGAAGTTTCTCAGAAAGCTTCTTTCTCTTTGTTATCGGAGTTTATTTCCTTTGGCCCTATCATCTTCTAAGGGATCCGAAATATCGGTCCTCAGATTCCTCAGAAATAAGGCTAACAACGTGATCTACGAAATACAGATGTAACTCTGTGAGATGAATTAACAGAACTCTAAGCAGTTTCTCAGAAAGCTTCTTTCCAGATTTCATCTTAGGATATTTCCTTTTTCACCATAGCCCTGTATTGGCTTCCAAATATCACTTTGCCAATTCCACAAGAACTGTCTTAGCGAAAGGCTTCTTGAGGGGAAAGTTGTAACTCTGAGAGATGATTTCACAGAACACAAAGAAGTTTCTCAGAAAGCTTCTTTCTCTTTGTTATCGGAGGATATTTCCTTTGGCACTATAGACTTCTAAGGGATGCGAAATATCTGTTCTCAGGTTCCACAGAAATAAGGCTAGCAAAGAGATCCACGAAATACAGATGTAACTCTGTGAGATGAATTAACAGAACACTAGGCAGTTTCTCAGAAAGCTTCTTTCCAGATTTCATCTGAGGATATTTCCTTTTTCACCATAGCCCTCTATGGGCTTCCAACTATCACTTTTCCAATTCCACGAGAACTGTCTTAGCGAAAGGCTTCTTGAGGGGAAAGCTGTAACTTTGTGAGATGATTTCACAGAACACAAAGAAGTTTCTCAGGAAGCTTCTTTCTCTTTGATATCGGAGGATATTTCCTTTGGCCCTATAGTCTTCTAAGGGATCCGAAATATGTGTTCTCAGATTCCACAGAAGTAAGGCTAGCAAAGATATTCACGAAATACAGATGTAACTCTGTGAGATGAATTAACAGAACACTAAGCAGTTTCTCAGAAAGCTTCTTTCCAGATTTCATCTCAGGATATTTCCTTTTTCACCATAGCCCTCTAAGGGCTTCCAAATATAACTCTGCCAATTCCACAAGAACTGTCTTAGCGAAAGGCTTCTTGAGGGGAAAGCTGTAACTCTGAGAGATGATTTCACAAAACACAAAGAAGGTTCTCAGAAAGCTTCTTTCTCTTTGTTATCGGAGTTTATTTCCTTTGGCCCTATCGTCTTCTAAGGGATCCGAAATATCGGTTCTCAGATTCCACAGAAATAAGGCTAACAAAGCGATATACGAAATACAGATGTAACTCTGTGAGATGAATTAACAGAACTCTAAGCAGTTTCTCAGAAAGCTTCTATCCAGATTTCATCTGAGGATATTTCCTTATTCACCATAGCCCTCTATGCGCTTGCAAATATCACTTTGCCATTCCCCAAGAACTGTCTTAGTGAAAGGCTTCTTGAGCGGAAAGCTGTAACTCTGTGAGATGATTTCTCAGAACACAAAGAAGTTTCTCAGAAAGCTTCTTTCTCTTTGTTATCGGAGTTTGTTTCCTTTGGCCCCATATTCTTCAAAGGGATTCGAAATATGTGTTCTCAGATTCCACAGAAATAAGGCTAGCAAAGAGATGCACGAAATACAGATGTAACTCTGTGAGATGAATTAACAGAACACAAAGCAGTTTCTCAGAAAGCTTCTTTCCAGATTTCATCTTAGGATATTTCCTTTTTCAACATAGCCCTGTATTGGCTTCCAAATATCACTTTGCCAATTCCACAAGAACAGTCTTAGCGAAAGGCTTCTTGAGGGGAAAGCTGTAACTCTGTGAGATGATTTCACAGAACACAAAGAAGTTTCTCAGAAAGCTTCTTTCTCTTTGTTAACGGAGGATATTTCCTTTGGCCCTATAGTCTACAAAGGGATCCGAAGTATTTCTTCTTAGATTCCACAGAAATAAGGCTAGCAAGGAGATCCACGAAATACAGACGTAACTCTGTGAGATGAATTAACGGAACACTAAGCAGTTTCTCAGAAAGCTTCTTTCCAGATTTCATCTGAGGATATTTCCTTTTTCACCGTAGCCCTCTATGGGCTTCCAAATATCACTTTGCCAATTCCACAAAAACTTTCTTAGCGAAAGGCTTCTTGAGGGGAAAGCTGTAACTCTGTGAGGTGATTTCACAGAACACAAAGAAGTTTCTCAGAAACCTTCTTTCTCTTTGTTATCGGAGGATATTTCCTTTGGCCCTTTAGTCTTCTAAGGGATCCGAAATATGTGTTCTCTGATTCCACAGAAATAAGGCTAGCAAAGAGATCCACGAAATACAGATGTAACCCTGTGAAATGAATTAACGGAACACTAAGCAGTTTCTCAGAAAGCTTCTTTCCAGATTTCATCTGAGGATATTTCCTTTTTCACCGTAGCCCTCTGAGGGGTTCCAAATATCACTTTGCCAATTCCACAAGAACTGTCTTAGCGAAAGGCTTCTTGAGGGGAAAGCTGTAAGTCTGTGAGATGATTTCACAGAACACAGAGAAGTTTCTCAGAAAGCTTCTTTCTCTTTGTTATCGGAGGATGTTTCCTTTGGCCCTATAGTCTTCAAAGGGATCCGAAATATCTGTTCTCAGATACCACAGAAATAAGGCTAGCAAAGAGATTCACGAAATACAGATGTAACTCTGTGAGATGAATTAACAGAACAATAAGCAGTTTCTCAGAAAGCTTCTTTCCGGATTTCATCTGAGGATATTTCCTTTTTCACCATAGCCCTCTATGCTCTTCCAAATATCACTTTGCCAATTCCACAAGAACTGTCTTAGCGAAAGGATTCTTGAGGGGAAAGCTGTAACTCGGTGAGATGATTTCAAGAACACTTAGAAGATTCTCAGAAAGCTTCTTTCTCTTTTTTATCGGAGGATACTTCCTTCGGCACTATAGTCTTCTAAGGGATCCGAAATATCTCTTCTCAGATTCCACAGAAATAAGGCTAGAAAAGAGATCCACGAAATATAGATGTAACTCTGTGAGAAGAATTAACAGAACACTAAGCAGTTTCTCAGAAAACTTCTTTCCAGATTTCATCTGAGGATATTTCCTTTTTCACCTTAGCCCTATATGCGCTTCCAAATATCACTTTGCCAATTCCACTAGGACCGTGATAGCCAAAGGCTTCTTGAGGGGAAAGCTGTAACTCTGTGAGGTGATTTCACAGAACACAAAGAAGTTTCTCAGAAAGCTTCTTTCTCTTTGTTATCGGAGGATATTTCCTTTGGCCCTATAGTCTTCTAAGGGATCCGAAATATCTGTTTTCAGATTCCACAGAAATAAGGCTAGCAAAGAGATCCACGAATTACAGATGTAACTCTGTGAGATGCATTAGCAGAACACTAAGCAGTTTCTCAGAAAGCTGCTTTCCAGATTTCATCTGAATATATTTACATTTTCACCATAGCCCTCTATGCGCTTCCAAATATCACTTTGCCAATTCCACTAGAACTTTCTTTGCGAAAGGCATCTTGAGGGAAAAGCTGTAACTCTGTGAGGTGATTTCACAGAACACAAAGAAGTTTCTCAGAAAGCTTCTTTCTCTTTGTTATCGGAGTTTATTTCCTTTGGCCCTATAGTCTTCTAAGGGATCCGAAATATCTATTCTCAGATTCCACATAAATAAGGCTAGCAAAGAGATCCACGAAATACAGATGTAACCCTGTGAGATGAATTAACAGAACACTAAGCAGTTTCTCAGAAAGGTTCTTCCAGATTTCATCTGAGGATATTTCCTTTTTCACCTTAGCCCTCTATGGGCTTCCAAATATCACTTTGGCAATTCCACAAGAACTGTCTTAGCGAAAGGCTTCTTGAGGGGAAAGCTGTAACTCTGTGCCATGATTTCACAGAACACAAAGAAGTTAATCAGAAAGCATCCTACTCTTTGTTATCGGAGTTTATTTCCTTTGGCCCTAGAGTCTTCTAAGGGATCCGAAATATCTGTTCTCAGATTCCACAGAAATAAGGCAAGCAAACAGATCCACGAAATACAGATGTAACTCTGTGAGATGAATTAACAGAACAATAAGGAGTTTCTCAGAAAGCTACTTTCCAGATTTCATCTGAGGATATTTCCTTTTTCACCATAGCCCTCTAAACGCTTCCAAATATCACTTTGCCAATTCCACAAGAACTGTCTTAGCCAAAGGCTTCTTGAGGGGAAAGCTGTAACTCTGTGAGATGATTTCACGGAACACAAAGAAGTTTCTCAGAAAGCTTCTTTCTCTTTGTTATCGGGGGATATTTCCTTTGGCCCTATCGTCTTCTAAGGGATGCGAAATATCTGTTCTCAGATTCCACAGAAATAAGGCTAGCAAAGAGATACACCAAATACAGATGTAACTCTGTGAGATGAATTAAAAGAACACTAAGCAGTTTCTCAGAAAGCTTCTTTCCAGATTTCATCTGAGGATATTTCCTTTTTCACCATAGCCCTCTATGGGCTTCCAAATATCACTTTGCCAATTCCACAAGAAGTGTCTTAGCCAAAGGCTTCTTGAGGGGAAAGCTGTAACTCTGTGAGATGATTTCACAGAACACAAAGAAGTTTCTCAGAAAGCTTCTTTCTCATTGTTATCGGAGGATATTTCCTTTGGCCCTATAGTCTTCTAAGGGATCCGAAATATCTGTTCTCAGATTCCACAGAAATAAGGCTAGCAAAGCGATACACCAAATACAGATGTAACTCTGTGAGATGAATTAACAGAACACTAAGGAGTTTCTCAGAAAGCTACTTTCCAGATTTCATCTGATGATATTTCCTTTTTCACCTTAGCCCTCTATGGGCTTCCAAATATCACTTTGCCAATTCCACAAGAACTGTCTTAGCGAAAGGCTTCTTGAGGGGAAAGCTGTAACTCTGTGACATGATTTCACAGAACCCAAAGAAGTTAATCAGAAAGCTTCTTTCTCTTTGTTATCGGAGTTTATTTCCTTGGCCCTATAATCTTCAAAGGGATCCGAAATATCTGTTCTCAGATTCCACAGAAATAAGGCTAGCAAAGAGATCCACGTAAGACAGATGTAAATCTGTTAGATGAATTAACAGAACACTAAGGAAATTCTCAGAGAGCTACTTTCTAGATTTCATCTGAGGATATTTCCCTTTTCACCATAGCCCTCTAAGGGCTTCCAACTATCACTTTTCCAATTCCACGAGAACTGTCTTAGCGAAAGGCTTCTTGAGGGGAAAGCTGTAACTTTGTGAGATGATTTCACAGAACACAAAGAAGTTTCTCAGAAAGCTTCTTTCTCTTTGAAATCGGAGGATATTTCCTTCGGCCCTATAGTCTTCTAAGGGATCCGAAATATCTGTTCTCAGATTCCACAGAAGTAAGGCTAGCAAAGAGATTCACGAAATACAGATGTAACTCTGTGAGATGATTTAACAGAACAATAAGCAGTTTCTCAGAAAGCTTCTTTCCGGTTTTCATCTGAGGATATTTCCTTTTTCACCATAGCCCTCTATGCTCTTCCAAATATCACTTTGCCAATTCCACAAGAACTGTCTTAGCGAAAGGATTCTTGAGGGGAAAGCTGTAACTCGGTGAGATGATTTCACAGAACACTTAGAAGTTTCTCAGAAAGCTTCTTTCTCTTTTTTATCGGAGGATACTTCCTTCGGCACTATAGTCTTCTAAGGGATCCGAAATATCTCTTCTCAGATTCCACAGAAATAAGGCTAGCAAAGAGATCCACGAAATATAGATGTAACTCTGTGAGAAGAATTAACAGAACACTAAGCAGTTTCTCAGAAAACTTCTTTCCAGATTTCATCTGAGGATATTTCCTTTTTCACCTTAGCCCTATATGCGCTTCCAAATATCACTTTGCCAATTCCACTAGGACCGTGATAGCCAAAGGCTTCTTCAGGGGAAGCTGTAACTCTGTGAGGTGATTTCACAGAACACAAAGAAGTTTCTCAGAAAGCTTCTTTCTCTTTGTTATCGGAGGATATTTCCTTTGGCCCTATAGTCTTCTAAGGGATCCGAAATATCTGTTTTCAGATTCCACAGAAATAAGGCTAGCAAAGAGATCCACGAATTACAGATGTAACTCTGTGAGATGCATTAGCAGAACACTAAGCAGTTTCTCAGAAAGCTGCTTTCCAGATTTCATCTGAATATATTTACATTTTCACCATAGCCCTCTATGCGCTTCCAAATATCACTTTGCCAATTCCACTAGAACTTTCTTTGCGAAAGGCATCTTGAGGGAAAAGCTGTAACTCTGTGAGGTGATTCACAGAACACAAAGAAGTTTCTCAGAAAGCTTCTTTCTCTTTGTTATCGGAGTTTATTTCCTTTGGCCCTATAGTCTTCTAAGGGATCCGAAATATCTATTCTCAGATTCCACATAAATAAGGCTAGCAAAGAGATCCACGAAATACAGATGTAACCCTGTGAGATGAATTAACAGAACACTAAGCAGTTTCTCAGAAAGGTTCTTCCAGATTTCATCTGAGGATATTTCCTTTTTCACCTTAGCCCTCTATGGGCTTCCAAATATCACTTTGGCAATTCCACAAGAACTGTCTTAGCGAAAGGCTTCTTGAGGGGAAAGCTGTAACTCTGTGCCATGATTTCACAGAACACAAAGAAGTTAATCAGAAAGCATCCTACTCTTTGTTATCGGAGTTTATTTCCTTTGGCCCTATAATCTTAAAAGGGATCCGAAATATCTGTTCTCAGATTCCACAGAAATAAGGCTAGCAAATAGATCCACGAAATACAGATGCAACTCTGTGAGATGAATTAACAGAACACTAAGCAGTTTCTCAGAGAGCTACTTTCCAGATTTCATCTGAGGATATTTCCTTTTTCACCATAGCCCTCTAAGGGCTTCAAAATATCACTTTGCCAATTCCACAAGAAGTTTCTTAGCCAAAGGCTTCTTGAGGGGAAAGCTGTAACTCTGTGAGATGATTTCACAGAACACAAAGAAGTTTCTCAGAAAGCTTCTTTCTCTTTGTTATCGGAGGATATTTCCTTTGGCCCTAGAGTCTTCTAAGGGATCCGATATATCTGTTCTCAGATTCCACAGAAATAAGGCAAGCAAACAGATCCACGAAATACAGATGTAACTCTGTGAGATGAATTAACAGAGCACTAAGGAGTTTCTCAGAAAGCTACTTTCCAGATTTCATCTGAGGATATTTCCTTTTTCACCATAGCCCTCTAAACGCTTCCAAATATCACTTTGCCAATTCCACAAGAACTGTCTTAGCCAAAGGCTTCTTGAGGGGAAAGCTGTAACTCTGTGAGATGATTTCACGGAACACAAAGAAGTTTCTCAGAAAGCTTCTTTCTCTTTGTTATCGGGGGATATTTCCTTTGGCCCTATCGTCTTCTAAGGGATGCGAAATATCTGTTCTCAGATTCCACAGAAATAAGGCTAGCAAAGTGATACACCAAATACAGATGTAACTCTGTGAGATGAATTAAAAGAACACTAAGCAGTTTCTCAGAAAGCTTCTTTCCAGATTTCATCTGAGGATATTTCCTTTTTCACCATAGCCCTCTATGGGCTTCCAAATATCACTTTGCCAATTCCACAAGAAGTGTCTTAGCCAAAGGCTTCTTGAGGGGAAAGCTGTAACTCTGTGAGATGATTTCACAGAACACAAAGAAGTTTCTCAGAAAGCTTCCTTCTCATTGTTATCGGAGGATATTTCCTTTGGCCCTATAGTCTTCTAAGGGATCCGAAATATCTGTTCTCAGATTCCACAGAAATAAGGCTAGCAAAGCGATACACCAAATACAGATGTAACTCTGTGAGATGAATTAACAGAACACTAAGGAGTTTCTCAGAAAGCTACTTTCCAGATTTCATCTGATGATATTTCCTTTTTCACCTTAGCCCTCTATGGGCTTCCAAATATCACTTTGCCAATTCCACAAGAACTGTCTTAGCGAAAGGCTTCTTGAGGGGAAAGCTGTAACTCTGTGACATGATTTCACAGAACCCAAAGAAGTTAATCAGAAAGCTTCTTTCTCTTTGTTATCGGAGTTTATTTCCTTTGGCCCTATAATCTTCAAAGGGATCCGAAATATCTGTTCTCAGATTCCACAGAAATAAGGCTAGCAAAGAGATCCACGTAACACAGATGTAACTCTGTTAGATGAATTAACAGAACACTAAGGAAATTCTCAGAGAGCTACTTTCTAGATTTCATCTGAGGATATTTCCCTTTTCACCATAGCCCTCTAAGGGCTTCCAACTATCACTTTTCCAATTCCACGAGAACTGTCTTAGCGAAAGGCTTCTTGAGGGGAAAGCTGTAACTTTGTGAGATGATTTCACAGAACACAAAGAAGTTTCTCAGAAAGCTTCTTTCTCTTTGATATCGGAGGATATTTCCTTCGGCCCTATAGTCTTCTAAGGGATCCGAAATATCTGTTCTCAGATTCCACAGAAGTAAGGCTAGCAAAGAGATCCACGAAATACAGATGTAACTCTGTGAGATGAATTAACAGAACACTGAATAGTTTCTCAGAAAGCTTCTTTCCAGATTTCATCTGAGGATATTTCCTTTTTCACCATAGCCCTCTAAGGGCTTCCAAATATAACTTTGCCAATTCCACAAGAACTGTCTTAGCGAAAGGCTTCTTGAGGGGAAAGGTGTAACTCTTTGAGATGATTTCACAGAACACAAAGAAGTTTGTCAGAAAGCTTCTTTCTCTTTGTTATCGGAGGATATTTCCTTTGGCCCTATAATCTTCAAAGGGATCCGAAATATCTGTTCTCAGATTCCACAGAAATAATGCTAGCAAAGAGATCCACGAAATACAGACGTAATTCTGTGAGATGAATTAATGGAACACTAAGCAGTTTCTCAGAAAGCTTCTTTCCAGATTTCATCTGAGGATATTTCCTTTTTCACCGTAGCCCTCTATGGGCTTCCAAATATCACTTTGCCAATTCCACAAGAACTGTCTTAGAGAAACGCTTCTTGAGGGGAAAGCTGTAACTCTGTGAGATGATTTCACAGAACACAAAGAAGTTTCTCAGAAAGCTTCTTTCTCTTTGTTATCGGAGAGTATTTCCTTTGGCCCTTTAGTCTTCTAAGGGATCCGAAATATCTGTTCTCAGATTCCACAGAAATAAGGCTAGCAAAGAGATCCACGAAATACAGATGTAAATCTGTGAGATGCATTAACAGAACACTAAGCAGTTTCTCAGAAAGCTGCTTTCCAGATTTCATCTGAGGATATTTCCTTTTTCAACATAGTCTTCTATGCGCTTCCAAATATCACTTTGCCAATTCCACAAGAAGTTTCTTAGCCAAAGGCTTCTTGAGGGGAAAGCTGTAACTCTGTGAGATGATTTCACAGAACACAAAGAAATTTCTCAGAAAGCTTCTTTCTCTTTGTTATCGGAGGATATTTCCTTTGGCCCTATAGTCTTCTAAGGGATCCGATATATCTGTTCTCAGATTCCACAGAAATAAGGCAAGCAAACAGATCCACGAAATACAGATGTAACTCTGTGAGATAAATTAACAGAACACTAAGGAGTTTCTCAGAAAGCTACTTTCCAGATTTCATCTGAGGATATTTCCTTTTTCACCATAGCCCTCTAAACGCTTCCAAATATCACTTTGCCAATTCCACAAGAACTGTCTTAGCCAAAGTCTTCTTGAGGGGAAAGCTGTAACTCTGTGAGATGATTTCACGGAACAAAAAGAAGTTTCTCAGAAAGCTTCTTTCTCATTGTTATCGGAGGATATTTCCTTTGGCCCTATAGTCTTCTAAGTGATGCGAAATATCTGTTCTCAGATTCCACAGAAATAAGGCTAGCAAAGAGATCCACGAAATACAGATGTAACTCTGTGAGATGAATAAACAGAACACTAAGCAGTTTCTCACAAAGCTTCTTTCCAGATTTCATCTCAGGATATTTCCTTTTTCACCATAGCCCTCTATGGGCTTCCAAATATCACTTTGCCAATTCCACAAGAACTGTCTTAGAGAAACGCTTCTTGAGGGGAAAGCTGTAACTCTGTGAGATGATTTCACAGAACACAAAGAAGTTTCTCAGAAAGCTTCTTTCTCTTTGTTATCGGAGAGTATTTCCTTTGGCCCTTTAGTCTTCTAAGGGATCCGAAATATCTGTTCTCAGATTCCACAGAAATAAGGCTAGCAAAGAGATCCACGAAATACAGATGTAAATCTGTGAGATGCATTAACAGAACACTAAGCAGTTTCTCAGAAAGCTGCTTTCCAGATTTCATCTGAGGATATTTCCTTTTTCAACATAGTCTTCTATGCGCTTCCAAATATCACTTTGCCAATTCACAAGAACAGTCTTAGCCAAAGGCTTCTTGAGGTGAAAGCTGTAACTCTGTGAGGTGATATCAAAGAACACAAAGAAGTTTCTCAGAATGCTTCTTTCTCTTTGTTATCGGAGTTTATTTCCTTTGGCCCTATAATCTTCAAAGGGATCCGAAATATCTGTTCTCAGATTCCACAGAAATAAGGCTAGCAAAGAGATCCACGAAATACAGATGTAACTCTGTGAGATGAATTAACAGAACACTAAGCAGTTTCTCAGAAATCTTCTTTCCAGATTTCATCTGAGGATATTTCCTTTTTCACCATAGCTCTCTAGGGGCTTCCAAATATCACTTTGCCAATTCCACAAGAACTATCTTAGCGAAAGGCTTCTTGAGGGGAAAGCTGTAACTCTGTGAGATGATTTCACAGAACACAAAGAAGTTTCTCAGAAAGCTTATTTCTCTTTGATATCGGAGGATATTTCCTTTGGCCCTATAGTCTTCTAAGGGATCTGAAATATCTGTTCTCAGATTCCACAGAAGTAAGGCTAGCAAAGAGATCCACGAAATACAGATGTAACTCTGTGAGATGAATTAACAGAACTCTAAGCAGTTTCTCAGAAAGCTTCTTTCCAGATTTCATCTGAGGATATTTCCTTATTCACCATAGCCCTCTATGCGCTTCCAAATATCACTTTGCCATTCCCCAAGAACTGTCTTAGTGAAAGGCTTCTTGAGCGGAAAGCTGTAACTCTGTGAGATGATTTCTCAGAACACAAAGAAGTTTCTCAGAGAGCATCTTTCTCTTTGTTATCGGAGTTTATTTCCTTTGGCCCCATATTCTTCAAAGGGATCCGAAATATGTGTTCTCAGATTCCACAGAAATAAGGCTAGCAAAGAGATCCACGAAATACAGATGTAACTCTGTGAGATGAATTAACAGAACACTAAGCAGTTTCTCAGAAAGCTTCTTTCCAGATTTCATCTTAGGATATTTCCTTTTTCACCATAGCCCTGTATTGGCTTCCAAATATCACTTTGCCAATTCCACAAGAACTGTCTTAGCGAAAGGCTTCTTGAGGGGAAAGCTGTAACTCTGAGAGATGATTTCACGGAACACAAAGAAGTTTCTCAGAAAGCTTCTTTCTCTTTGTTATCGGAGGATATTTCCTTTGGCACTATAGACTTCTAAGGGATCCGAAATATCTGTTCTCAGATTCCACAGAAGTAAGGCTAGCAAAGAGATCCACGAAATACAGATGTAACTCTGTGAGATGAATTAACAGAACACTAAATAGTCTCTCAGAAAGCTTCTTTCCAGATTTCATCTGAGGATATTTCCTTTTTCACCATAGCCCTCTAAGGGCTTCCAAATATAACGTTGCCAATTCCACAAGAACTGTCTTAGCGAAAGGCTTCTTGAGGGGAAAGGTGTAACTCTGTGAGATGATTTCACAGAACACTAAGAAGTTTGTCAGAAAGCTTCTTTCTCTTTGTTATCGGAGGATATTTCCTTTGGCCCTATAATCTTCCAAGGGATCCGAAATATCTGTTCTCAGATTCCACAGAAATAATGCTAGCAAAGAGATCCACGAAATACAGACGTAATTCTGTGAGATGAATTAATGGAACACTAAGCAGTTTCTCAGAAAGGTACTTTCCAGATTTCATCTGAGGATATTTCCTTTTTCACCGTAGCCCTCTATGGGCTTCCAAATATCACTTTGCCAATTCCACAAGAACTTTCTTAGCGAAAGGCTTCTTTAGGGAATCCTGTAACTCTGTGAGATGATTTCACAGAACACAAAGAAGTTTCTCAAAAAGCTTCTTTCTCTTTCTTATTGGAGGATATTTCCTTTGGCCCTATAGTCTTCTAAGGGATCCGAAATATCTGTTCTCTGATCCAACAGAAATAAGGCTAGCAAAGAGATCCACGAAATACAGATGTAACCCTGTGAGATGAATTAACGGAACACTAAGCAGTTTCTCAGAAAGCTTCTTTCCAGATTTCATGTGAGGATATTTCCTTTTTCACCGTAGCCCTCTAACGGGTTCCAAATATCACTTTGCCAATTCCACAAGAACTGTCTTAGCGAAAGACTTCTTGAGGGGAAAGCTGTAAGTCTGTGAGATGATTTCACAGAACACAGAGAGGTTTCTCAGAAAGCTTCTTTCTCTTTGTTATCGGAGGATATTTCCTTTGGCCCTATAGTCTTCAAAGGGATCCGAAATATCTGTTCTCAGATTCCACAGAAATAAGGCTAGCAAAGAGATTCACGAAATACAGATGTAAGTCTGTGAGATGAATTAACAGAACACTAAGCAGTTTCTCAGAAAGCTTCTTTCCGGATTTCATCTGAGGATATTTCCTTTTTCACCATAGCCCTCTATGCGCTTCCAAATATCACTTTGCCAATTCCACAAGAACTGTCTTAGCGAAAGGATTCTTGAGGGGAAAGCTGTAACTCTGTGAGATGATTTCACAGAACACAAAGAAGTTTCTCAGAAAGCTTCTTTGTCTTTTTTATCGGAGGATGTTTCCTTCGGCACTATAGTCTTCTAAGGGATCCGAAATATCTCTTCTCAGATTCCACAGAAATAAGGCTAGCAAAGAGATCCACGAAATATAGATGTAACTCTGTCAGATGAATTAACAGAACACTAAGCAGTTTCTCAGAAAACTTCTTTCCAGATTTCATCTGAGGATATTTGCTTTTTCACCATAGCCCTATATGCGCTTCCAAATATCACTTTGCCAATTCCACTAGGACCGTACTAGCGAAAGGCTTCTTGAGGAGAAAGCTGTAACTCTGTGAGGTGATTTCACAGAACACAAAGAAGTTTCTCAGAAAGCTTCTTTCTCTTTGTTATCGGAGGATATTTCCTTTGGCCCTATAGTCTTCTAAGGGATCCGAAATATCTGTTTTCAGATTCCACAGAAATAAGGCTAGCAAAGAGATCCACGAATTACAGATGTAACACTGTGAGATGCATTAGCAGAACACTAAGCAGTTTCTCAGGAAGCTGCTTTCCAGATTTCATCTGAATATATTTACATTTTCACCGCAGCCCTCTATGCGCTTCCAAATATCACTTTGCCAGTTCCACTAGAACTTTCTTAGCGAAAGGCATCTTGAGGGGAAAGCTGTAACTCTGTGAGATGATTTCACAGAACACAAAGAAGTTTCTCAGAAAGCTTCTTTCTCTTTGTTATCGGAGGATATTTCCTTTAGCCCTATAGTCTTCTAAGGGATCCTAAATATCTGTTCTCAGATTCCACATAAATAAGGCTAGCAAAGAGATCCACGAAATACAGATGTAACTCTGTGAGATGAATTAACAGAACACTAAGCAGTTTCTCAGAAAGCTTCTTCCAGATTTCATCTGAGGATATTTCCTTTTTCACCTTAGGCTTCTATGGGCTTCCAAATATCACTTTGGCAATTCCAAAAGAACTGTCTTAGCGAAAGACTTCTTGAGGGGAAAGCTGTAACTGTGTGCCATGATTTCACAAAACACAAAGAAGTTAATCAGAAAGCATCCTACTCTTTGTTATCGGAGTTTATTTCCTTTGGCCCTATAATCTTAAAAGGGATCCGAAATATCTGTTCTCAGATTCCACAGAAATAAGGCTAGGAAAGAGATCCACGAAATACAGATGTAACGCTGTGAGATGAATTAACAGAACACTAAGTAGTTTCTGAGAGAGCTACTTTACAGATTTCATCTGAGGATATTTCCTTTTTCACCATAGCCCTCTAAGGGCTTCCAAATATCACTTTGCCAACTCCACAGGAAGTTTCTTAGCCAAAGGCTTCTTGAGGGGAAAGCTGTAACTCTGTGAGATGATTTCACAGAACACAAAGAAGTTTCTCAGAAAGCTTCTTTCTCTTTGTTATCGGAGGATATTTCCTTTGGCCCTATAGTCTTCTAAGGGATCCGATATATCTGTTCTCAGATTCCACAGAAATAAGGCAAGCAAACAGTTCCACGAAATACAGATGTAACTCTGTGAGATGAATTAACAGAACACAAAGCAGTTTCTCAGAAAGCTACTTTCCAGATTTCATCTGAGGATATTTCCTTTTTCACCATAGCCCTCTAAACACTTCCAAATATCACTTTGCCAATTCCACAAGAACTGTGTTAGCCAAAGGCTTCTTGAGGGGAAAGCTGTAACTCTGTGAGATGATTTCACGGAACACAAAGAAGTTTCTCAGAAAGCTTCTTTCTGATTGTTATCGGAGGATATTTCCTTTGGCCCTATAGTCTTCTAAGTGATGCGAAATATCTGTTCTCAGATTCCACAGAAATAAGGCTAGCAAAGAGATCCACGAAATACAGATGTAACTCTGTGAGATGAATTAACAGAACAGTAAGTAGTTTCTCGGAAAGCTTCTTTCCAGATTTCATCTCAGGATATTTCCTTTTTCACCATAGCCCTCTATGGGCTTCCAAATATCACTTTGCCAATTCCACAAGAACTGGCTTAGAGAAACGCTTCTTGAGGGGAAAGCTGTAACTCTGTGAGATGATTTCACAGAACACAAAGAAGTTTCTCAGAAAGCTTCTTTCTCTTTGTTATCGGAGAATATTTCCTTTGGCCCTTTAGTCTTCAAAGGGATCCGAAATATCTGTTCTCAGATTCCACAGAAATAAGGCTAGCAAAGAGATCCACGAAATACAGATGTAAATCTGTGAGATGCATTAACAGAACACTAAGCAGTTTCTCAGAAAGCTGCTTTCCAGATTTCATCTGAGGATATTTCCTTTTTCAACATAGTCTTCAATGCGCTTCCAAATATCACTTTGCCAATTCACAAGAACAGTCTTAGTGAAAGGCTTCTTGAGGTGAAAGCTGTAACTCTGTGAGGTGATATCAAAGAGCACAAAGAAGTTTCTCAGAATGCTTCTTTCTCTTTGTTATCGGAGTTTATTTCCTTTGGCCCTATAATCTTCTAAGGGATCCGAAATATCTGTTCTCAGATTCCACAGAAATAAGGCTAGCAAAGAGATCCACGAAATACAGATGTAACTCTGTGAGGTGAATTAACAGAACACTAAGCAGTTTCTCAGAAAGCCTCCTTCAAGATTTCATCTGAGGATATTTCCTTTATCACCGTAGCCTCTATGGGCTTCCAAATATCACTTTGCCAATTCCACAAGAACTTTCTTAGCGAAAGGCTTCTTAAGCGGATCACTGTAACTCTGTGACTTGATTTCACAGAACAAAAAGAAGGTTCTCAGAAAGCTTCTTTCGCTTTGTTATCGGAGGATATTTCCTTTGGCCCTATAGTCTTCTAAGGGATCCGAAATATCTGTTCTCAGATTCCACAGAAATTAGGCTAGCAAAGAGATCCACGAAATACAGATGTAACTCTGTGAGATGAATTAAAAGAACACTAAGCAGTTTCTCAGAAAGCTTCTTTCCAGATTTCATCTGAGGATATTCCCTTTTTCACCGTAGCCCTCTATGGGCTTCCAAATATCACTTTGCCAATTCCACAAGAACTGTCTTAGCGAAAGGCTTCTTGAGGGGAAAGCTGTAACTCTGTGAGATGATTTCACAGAACACAAAGAAGTTTCTCAGAAAGCTTCTTTCTCTTTGTTATCGGAGGATATTTCCTTTGGCACTATAGACTTCGAAGGGATCCGAAATATCTGTTCTCAGGTTCCACAGAAATAAGGCTAGCAAAGAGATCCACGAAATACAGATGTAACTCTGTGAGATGAATTAACAGAACACAAAGCAGTTTCTCAGAAAGCTTCTTTCCAGATTTCATCTGAGGATATTTCCTTTTTCACCGTAGCCCTCTATGGGCTTCCAACTATCACTTTTCCAATTCCACGAGAACTGTCTTAGCGAAAGGCTTCTTGAGGGGAAAGCTGTAACTCTGTGAGATGATTTCACAGAACACAAAGAAGTTTCTCAGAAAGCTTCTTTCTCTTTGTTATCGGAGGATATTTCCTTTGGCCCCATAGTCCTCAAAGGGATCCGAAATATCTGTTCTCAGGTTCCACAGAAATAAGGCTAGCAAAGAGATCCACGAAATACAGATGTAACTCTGTGAGATGAATTAACAGAACACAAAGCAGTTTCTCAGAAAGCTTCTTTCCAGATTTCATCTGAGGATATTTCCTTTTTCACCATAGCCCTCTATGGGCTTCCAACTATCACTTTTCCAATTCCACGGAACTGTCTTAGCGAAAGGCTTCTTGAGGGGAAAGCTGTAACTTTGTGAGAGGATTTCACAGAACACAAAGAAGTTTCTCAGAAAGCTTCCTTCTCTTTGATATCGGAGGATATTTCCTTTGGCCCTATAGTCTTCTAAGGGATCTGAAATATCTGTTCTCAGATTCCACAGAAGTAAGGCTAGCAAAGAGATCCACGATATACAGATGTAACTCTGTGAGATGAATTAACAGAACACTAAGTAGTTTCTCAGAAAGCTTCTTTCCAGATTTCATCTGAGGATATTTCCTTTTTCACCATAGCCCTCTAAGGGCTTCCAAATATAACTTTGCCAATTCCACAAGAACTGTCTTAGCGAAAGGCTTCTTGAGGGGAAAGCTGTAACTCTGTGAGATGATTTCACAAAACACAAAGAAGTTTCTCAGAAAGCTTCTTTCTCTTTGTTATCGGAGTTTATTTCCTTTGGCCCTATCATCTTCTAAGGGATCCGAAATATCGGTTCTCAGATTCCACAGAAATAAGGCTAACAAAGTGATCTACGAAATACAGATGTAACTCTGTGAGATGAATTAACAGAACCCTAAGCAGTTTCTCAGAAATCTTCTTTCCAGATTTCATCTGAGGATATTTCCTTATTCACCATAGCCCTCTATGCGCTTCCAAATATCACTTTGCCATTCCCCAAGAACTGTATAAGTGAAAGGCTTCTTGAGCGGAAAGCTGTAACTCTGTGAGATGATTTCTCAGAACACAAAGAAGTTTCTCAGAAAGCTTCTTTCTCTTTGTTATCGGAGTTTATTTCCTTTGGCCCCATATTCTTCAAAGGGATCCGAAATATGTGTTCTCAGATTCCACAGAAATAAGGCTAGCAGAGAGATCCACGAAATACAGATGTAACTCTGTGAGATGAATTAACAGAACACTAAGCAGTTTCTCAGAAAGCTTCTTTCCAGATTTCATCTTAGGATATTTCCTTTTTCACCATAGCCCTGTAATGGCTTCCAAATATCACTTTGCCAATTCCACAAGAACTGTCTTAGCGAAAGGCTTCTTGAGGGGAAAGTTGTAACTCTGAGAGATGATTTCACAGAACACAAAGAAGTTTCTCAGAAAGCTTCTTTCTCTTTGTTATCGGAGGATATTTCCTTTGGCACTATAGACTTCTAAGGGATCCGAAATATCTGTTCTCAGGTTCCACAGAAATAAGGCTAGCAAAGAGATCCACGAAATACAGATGTAACTCTGTGAGATGAATTAACAGAACACTAAGCAGTTTCTCAGAAAGCTTCTTTCCAGATTTCATCTGAGGATATTTCCTTTTTCACCATAGCCCTCTAAGGGCTTCCAAATATAACGTTGCCAATTCTACAAGAACTGTCTTAGCGAAAGGCTTCTTGAGGGGAAAGGTGTAACTCTGTGAGATGATTTCACAGAACACTAAGAAGTTTGTCAGAAAGCTTCTTTCTCTTTGTTATCGGAGGATATTTCCTTTGGCCCTATAATCTTCAAAGGGATCCGAAATATCTGTTCTCAGATTCCACAGAAATAATGCTAGCAAAGAGATCCACGAAATACAGACGTAATTCTGTGAGATGAATTAATGGAACACTAAGCAGTTTCTCAGAAAGCTTCTTTCCAGATTTCATCTGAGGATATTTCCTTTTTCACCGTAGCCCTCTAAGGGCTTCCAAATATAACTCTGCCAATTCCACAAGAACTGTCTTAGCGAAAGGCTTCTTGAGGGGAAAGCTGTAACTCTGTGAGATGATTTCACAGAACACAAAGAAGTTTCTCAGAAAGCTTCTTTCTCTTTGTTATCGGAGTTTATTTCCTTTGGCCCTATCGTCTTCTAAGGGATCCGAAATATCGGTTCTCAGATTCCACAGAAATAAGGCTAACAAAGCGATATACGAAATACAGATGTAACTCTGTGAGATGAATTAACAGAACTCTAAGCAGTTTCTCAGAAAGCTTCTTTCCAGATTTCATCTGAGGATATTTCCATTTTCACCATAGCCCTCTATGGGCTTCCAAATATCACTTTGCCAATTCCACAAGAACTTTCTTAGCGAATGTCTTCTTAAGCGGATCGCTGTAACTCTGTGACTTGATTTCACAGAACAAAAAGAAGTTTCTCAGAAAGCTTCTTTCTCTTTGTTATCGGAGGATATTTCCTTTGGCCCTATAGTCTTCAAAGGGATCCGAAATATGTGTTCTCAGATTCCACAGAAATAAGGCTAGGAAAGAGATCCACGAAATACAGATGTAACTCTGTGAGATGAATTAACAGAACACTAAGCAGTTTCTCAGAAATCTTCTTTCCAGATTTCATCTTAGGATAGTTCCTTTTTCACCATAGCCCTGTATTGCCTTCCAAATATCACTTTGCCAATTCCACAAGAACTGTCTTAGCGAAAGGCTTCTTGAAGAGAAAGTTGTAACTCTGTGATATGATTTCACAAACACAAAGAAGTTTCTCAGAAAGCTTCTTTCTCTTTGTTATCGGAGGATATTTCCTTTGGCCCTATAGTCTTCAAAGGGATCCGAAATATCTGTTCTCAGATTCCGCAGAAATAAGGCTAGCAAAGAGATCCACGAAATACAGATGTAACTCTGTGAGGTGAATCAACAGAACACTAAGCAGTTTCTCAGAAACCTTCTTTCCAGATTTCATTTGAGGATATTTTCTTTTTCACCCTAGCCCTCTATGGGCTTCGAAATATCACTGTGCCAATTCCACAAGAACTTTCTTAGCGAAAGGCTTCTTGAGGGGAAAGCTGTAACTCTGTGAGGTGATTTCACAGAACACAAAGAAGTTTCTCAGAAAGCTTCTTTCTCTTTTTTTTCGGAGGATATTTCCTTTGGCCCTATAGTCTTCAAAGGGATCCGAAATATCTGTTCTCAGATTCCACAGAAATGAGGCTAGCAAAGAGATCCACGAAATACAGATGTAACCCTGTGAGATGAATTAACAGAACACTAAGCAATTTCTCAGAAAGCTTCTTTACAGATTTCATCTGAGGATATTTCCTTTTTCACCGTAGCCCTCTATGGGCTTCCAAATATCACTTTGCCAATTCCACAAGAACTGTCTTAGCGAAAGGCTTCTTGAGGGGAAAGCTGTAATTCTGTGAGTTGATTTCACAGAACACAAAGAAGTTTCTCAGAAAGCTTCTTTCTCTTTGTTATCGGAGGATATTTCCTTTGGCCCTATAGTCTTCAAAGAGATAAGAAATATCTGTTCTCAGATTCCACAGAAATAAGGCGAGCAAAGAGATCCACGAAATACAGATGTAACTCTGTGAGATGAATTAACAGAACACTAAGCAGTTTCTCAGAAAGCTTCTTTCCAGATATCATCTGAGGATATTTCCTTTTTCACCATAGCCCTCTTTGCGCTTCCAAATATCACTTTGCCAATTCCACAAGAACTGTCTTAGCAAAAGGATTCTTGAGGGGAAAGCTGTAACTCTGTCAGATGATTACACAGAACACAAAGATGTTTCTCAGAAAGCTTCTTTCTCTTTGTTATCGTAGGATATTTCCTTTGGCCCTATAATCTTCAAAGGGATCCGAAATATCTATTCTCAGATTCCACAGAAATAAGGCTAGCAAAGAGGTCCACGAAATACAGATGTAACTCTATGAGAAGAATTAAAAGAACACTAAGCAGTTTCTCAGAAAGCTTCTTTCCAGATTTCATCAGAGGATACTTCCTTTTTCACCATAGCCCTCTCTGGGCTTCCAACTATCACTTTTCCAATTCCACGAGAACTGTCTTAGCGAAAGGCTTCTTGAGGGGAAAGCTGTAACTCTGTGAGGTGATTTCACAGAACACAAAGAAGTTTCTCAGAAAGCTTCTTTCTCTTTGTTATCGGAGTTAATTTGCTTTTGCCCTATAGTCTTCTAAGGGATCCGAAATATCTGTTCTCAGCTTCCACAGAAAAAAGGCTAGCAAAGAGATCCACGAAATACAGATGTAATTCTGTGAGATGAATTAACAGAACACTAAGCAGTTTCTCAGAAAGCTTCTTTACAGATTTCATCTGAGGATATTTCCTTTTTCACTATAGCCCTCTATGCGCTTCCAAATATCACTTTGCCAATTCCACATGAAATGTCTTAGCGAAAGGCTTCTTGAGGGGAAAGCTGTAACTCTGTGAGATGATTTCACAGAACACAAAGAAGTTTCTGAGAAAGCTTCTTTCTCTTTGTTATCGGAGTTAATTTGCTTTTGCCCTATAGTCTTCTAAGGGATCCGAAATATATGTTCTCAGATTCCACAGAAATAAGGCTAACAAAGAGATCTAGGAAATACAGATGTAACTCTGTGAGAAGAATTAACAGAACACTAAGCAGTTTCTCAGAAAGCTTCTTTCCAGATTTCATTTGAGGATATTTCCTTTTTCACCGTAGCCCTCAATGGGCTTCCAAATATCACTTTGCCAATTCCACAAGAACTGTCTTAGCGAAAGGCTTCTTGAGGGGAAAGCTGTAATTCTGTGAGATGATTTCACAGAACGCAAAGAAGTTTCTCAGAAAGCTTCTTTCTCTTTGTTATCGGAGGATATTTCCTTTGACACTATAGTCTTCTAAGGGATCCGAAATATCTGTTCTCAGGTTCCACAGAAATAAGGCTAGCAAAGGGATCCACGAAATACAGATGTAATTCTGTGAGATGAATTAACAGAACACTAAGCAGTTTCTCAGAAAGCTTCTTTCCAGATTTCATCTGAGGATACTTCCTTTTTCACCAGAGCCCTCTATGGGCTTCCAACTATCACTTTTCCAATTCCACAAGAACTCTCTTAGCGAAAGGCTTCTTGAGGGGAAAGCTGTAACTCTGTGAGATGATTTCACAGAACACAAAGAAGTTTCTCAGAAAGCTTCTTTCTCTTTGTTATCGGAGGATATTTCCTTTGGCCCAATAGTCTTCTAAGGGATCCGAAATATCTGCTCTCAGATTCCACAGAAATAAGGCTAGCAAAGAGATCCACGAAATACAGATGTATCTCTGTGAGATGAATTAACAGAACACTAAGCAGTTTCTCAGAAAGCTTCTTTCCAGATTTCATCTGAGGATATTTCCTTTTTCACCATGGCCCTGTATGGGCTTCCAAATATCACTTTTCCAATTCCACAAGAAATGTCTTAGCGAAAGGCTTCTTGAGGGGAAGGCTGTAACTCTGTGAGATGATTTCACAGAACACAAAGAAGTTTCTCAGAAAGATTCTTTCTCTTTGTTATCGGAGGATATTTCCTTTGGCCCTATAGTCTTCAAAGGAATCCGAAATATCTGTTCTCAGATTCCACAGAAATAAGGCTAGTAAAGAGGTCCACGAAATACAGATGTAACTCTATGAGAAGAATTAACAGAACACTAAGCAGTTTCTCAGAAAGCTTCTTTCCAGATTTCATCTGAGGATACTTCCTTTTTCACCATAGCCCTCTCTGGGCTTCCAACTATCACTTTTCCAATTCCACGAGAACTGTCTTAGCGATAGGTTTCTTGAGGGTAAAGCTGTAACTCTGTGAGATGATTTCACGGAACACAAAGAAGTTTCTCAGAAAGCTTCTTTCTCCTTGTTATCGGAGGATATTTCCTTTGGCCCTATAGTCTTCTAAGGGATCCGAATTACCTGTTCTCAGATTCCACAGAAATAAGGCTAGCTTAGAGATCCACGAAATACAGATGTAAATCAGTGAGATAAATTAACAGAACACTAAGCAGTTTCTCAGAAAGCTTCTTTCCAGATTTCATCTGAGGATATTTCCTGTTTCACCATAGCCCTCTATGCGCTTCCAAATATCACTTTGCCAATTCCACAAGAAATGTCTTAGCGAAAGGCTTCTTGAGGGGAAAGCTGTAACTCTGTGAGATGATTTCACAGAACACAAAGAAGTTTCTCAGAAAGCTTCTTTCTCTTGTTATCGGAGGATAATTCCTTTGGCCCTATAGTCTTCAAAGGGATCCGAAATATCTGTTCTCAGATTCCACAGAAATAAGGCTAGCAAAGAGATCCACGAAATACAGATGTAACTCTGTGAGATGAATTAACAGAACACTAAGCAGTTTCTCAGAAATCTTCTTTCCAGATTTCATCTGAGGATATTTCCTTTTTCACCATAGCCCTCTAGGGGCTTCCAAATATCACTTTGCCAATTCCACAAGAACTATCTTAGCGAAAGGCTTCTTGAGGGGAAAGCTGTAACTCTGTGAGATGATTTCACAGAACACAAAGAAGTTTCTCAGAAAGCTTATTTCTCTTTGATATCGGAGGATATTTCCTTTGGCCCTATAGTCTTCTAAGGGATCTGAAATATCTGTTCTCAGATTCCACAGAAGTAAGGCTAGCAAAGAGATCCACGAAATACAGATGTAACTCTGTGAGATGAATTAACAGAACTCTAAGCAGTTTCTCAGAAAGCTTCTTTCCAGATTTCATCTGAGGATATTTCCTTATTCACCATAGCCCTCTATGCGCTTCCAAATATCACTTTGCCATTCCCCAAGAACTGTCTTAGTGAAAGGCTTCTTGAGCGGAAAGCTGTAACTCTGTGAGATGATTTCTCAGAACACAAAGAAGTTTCTCAGAGGGCATCTTTCTCTTTGTTATCGGAATTTATTTCCTTTGGCCCCATATTCTTCAAAGGGATCCGAAATATGTGTTCTCAGATTCCACAGAAATAAGGCTAGGAAAGAGATCCACGAAATACAGATGTAACTCTGTGAGATGAATTAACAGAACACTAAGCAGTTTCTCAGAAAGCTTCTTTCCAGATTTCATCTTAGGATATTTCCTTTTTCACCATAGCCCTGTATTGGCTTCCAAATATCACTTTGCCAATTCCACAAGAACTGTCTTAGCGAAAGGCTTCTTGAGGGGAAAGCTGTAACTCTGAGAGATGATTTCACGGAACACAAAGAAGTTTCTCAGAAAGCTTCTTTCTCTTTGTTATCGGAGGATATTTCCTTTGGCACTATAGACTTCTAAGGGATCCGAAATATCTGTTCTCAGATTCCACAGAAGTAAGGCTAGCAAAGAGATCCACGAAATACAGATGTAACTCTGTGAGATGAATTAACAGAACACTAAATAGTCTCTCAGAAAGCTTCTTTCCAGATTTCATCTGAGGATATTTCCTTTTTCACCATAGCCCTCTAAGGGCTTCCAAATATAACGTTGCCAATTCTACAAGAACTGTCTTAGCGAAAGGCTTCTTGAGGGGAAAGGTGTAACTCTGTGAGATGATTTCACAGAACACTAAGAAGTTTGTCAGAAAGCTTCTTTCTCTTTGTTATCGGAGGATATTTCCTTTGGCCCTATAATCTTCAAAGGGATCCGAAATATCTGTTCTCAGATTCCACAGAAATAATGCTAGCAAAGAGATCCACGAAATACAGACGTAATTCTGTGAGATGAATTAATGGAACACTAAGCAGTTTCTCAGAAAGCTTCTTTCCAGATTTCATCTGAGGATATTTCCTTTTTCACCGTAGCCCTCTATGGGCTTCCAAATATCACTTTGCCAATTCCACAAGAACTTTCTTAGCGAAAGGCTTCTTTAGGGGAATCCTGTAACTCTGTGAGATGATTTCACAGAACACAAAGAAGTTTCTCAAAAAGCTTCTTTCTCTTTCTTATCGGAGGATATTTCCTTTGGCCCTATAGTCTTCTAAGGGATCCGAAATATCTGTTCTCTGATCCAACAGAAATAAGGCTAGCAAAGAGATCCACGAAATACAGATGTAACCCTGTGAGATGAATTAACGGAACACTAAGCAGTTTCTCAGAAAGCTTCTTTCCAGATTTCATGTGAGGATATTTCCTTTTTCACCGTAGCCCTCTAACGGGTTCCAAATATCACTTTGCCAATTCCACAAGAACTGTCTTAGCGAAAGACTTCTTGAGGGGAAAGCTGTAAGTCTGTGAGATGATTTCACAGAACACAGAGAGGTTTCTCAGAAAGCTTCTTTCTCTTTGTTATCGGAGGATATTTCCTTTGGCCCTATAGTCTTCAAAGGGATCCGAAATATCTGTTCTCAGATTCCACAGAAATAAGGCTAGCAAAGAGATTCACGAAATACAGATGTAAGTCTGTGAGATGAATTAACAGAACACTAAGCAGTTTCTCAGAAAGCTTCTTTCCGGATTTCATCTGAGGATATTTCCTTTTTCACCATAGCCCTCTATGCGCTTCCAAATATCACTTTGCCAATTCCACAAGAACTGTCTTAGCGAAAGGATTCTTGAGGGGAAAGCTGTAACTCTGTGAGATGATTTCACAGAACACAAAGAAGTTTCTCAGAAAGCTTCTTTGTCTTTTTTATCGGAGGATGTTTCCTTCGGCACTATAGTCTTCTAAGGGATCCGAAATATCTCTTCTCAGATTCCACAGAAATAAGGCTAGCAAAGAGATCCACGAAATATAGATGTAACTCTGTGAGAAGAATTAACAGAACACTAAGCAGTTTCTCAGAAAACTTCTTTCCAGATTTCATCTGAGGATATTTCCTTTTTCACCATAGCCCTATATGCGCTTCCAAATATCACTTTGCCAATTCCACTAGGACCGTACTAGCGAAAGGCTTCTTGAGGAGAAAGCTGTAACTCTGTGAGGTGATTTCACAGAACACAAAGAAGTTTCTCAGAAAGCTTCTTTCTCTTTGTTATCGGAGGATATTTCCTTTGGCCCTATAGTCTTCTAAGGGATCCGAAATATCTGTTTTCAGATTCCACAGAAATAAGGCTAGCAAAGAGATCCACGAATTACAGATGTAACTCTGTGAGATGCATTAGCAGAACACTAAGCAGTTTCTCAGGAAGCTGCTTTCCAGATTTCATCTGAATATATTTACATTTTCACCACAGCCCTCTATGCGCTTCCAAATATCACTTTGCCAATTCCACTAGAACTTTCTTAGCGAAAGGCATCTTGAGGGGAAAGCTGTAACTCTGTGAGATGATTTCACAGAACACAAAGAAGTTTCTCAGAAAGCTTCTTTCTCTTTGTTATCGGAGGATATTTCTTTTAGCCCTATAGTCTTCTAAGGGATCCTAAATATCTGTTCTCAGATTCCACATAAATAAGGCTAGCAAAGAGATCCGCGAAATACAGATGTAACTCTGTGAGATGAATTAACAGAACACTAAGCAGTTTCTCAGAAAGCTTCTTCCAGATTTCATCTGAGGATATTTCCTTTTTCACCTTAGGCTTCTATGGGCTTCCAAATATCACTTTGGCAATTCCAAAAGAACTGTCTTAGCGAAAGACTTCTTGAGGGGAAAGCTGTAACTCTGTGCCATGATTTCACAAAACACAAAGAAGTTAATCAGAAAGCATCCTACTCTTTGTTATCGGAGTTTATTTCCTTTGGCCCTATAATCTTAAAAGGGATCCGAAATATCTGTTCTCAGATTCCACAGAAATAAGGCTAGGAAAGAGATCCACGAAATACAGATGTAACGCTGTGAGATGAATTAACAGAACACTAAGTAGTTTCTGAGAGAGCTACTTTACAGATTTCATCTGAGGATATTTCCTTTTTCACCATAGCCCTCTAAGGGCTTCCAAATATCACTTTGCCAACTCCACAGGAAGTTTCTTAGCCAAAGGCTTCTTGAGTGGAAAGCTGTAACTCTGTTAGATGATTTCACAGAACACAAAGAAGTTTCTCAGAAAGCTTCTTTCTCTTTGTTATCGGAGGATATTTCCTTTGGCCCTATAGTCTTCTAAGGGATCCGATATATCTGTTCTCAGATTCCACAGAAATAAGGCAAGCAAACAGATCCACGAAATACAGATGTAACTCTGTGAGATGAATTAACAGAACACAAAGCAGTTTCTCAGAAAGCTACTTTCCAGATTTCATCTGAGGATATTTCCTTTTTCACCATAGCCCTCTAAACGCTTCCAAATATCACTTTGCCAATTCCACAAGAACTGTGTTAGCCAAAGGCTTCTTGAGGGGAAAGCTGTAACTCTGTGAGATGATTTCACGGAACACAAAGAAGTTTCTCAGAAAGCTTCTTTCTGATTGTTATCGGAGGATATTTCCTTTGGCCCTATCGTCTTCTAAGTGATGCGAAATATCTGTTCTCAGATTCCACAGAAATAAGGCTAGCAAAGAGATCCACGAAATACAGATGTAACTCTGTGAGATGAATTAACAGAACAGTAAGTAGTTTCTCGGAAAGCTTCTTTCCAGATTTCATCTCAGGATATTTCCTTTTTCACCATAGCCCTCTATGGGCTTCCAAATATCACTTTGCCAATTCCACAAGAACTGTCTTAGAGAAACGCTTCTTGAGGGGAAAGCTGTAACTCTGTGAGATGATTTCACAGAACACAAAGAAGTTTCTCAGAAAGCTTCTTTCTCTTTGTTATCGGAGAATATTTCCTTTGGCCCTTTAGTCTTCAAAGGGATCCGAAATATCTGTTCTCAGATTCCACAGAAATAAGGCTAGCAAAGAGATCCACGAAATACAGATGTAAATCTGTGAGATGCATTAACAGAACACTAAGCAGTTTCTCAGAAAGCTGCTTTCCAGATTTCATCTGAGGATATTTCCTTTTTCAACATAGTCTTCAATGCGCTTCCAAATATCACTTTGCCAATTCACAAGAACAGTCTTAGTGAAAGGCTTCTTGAGGTGAAAGCTGTAACTCTGTGAGGTGATATCAAAGAGCACAAAGAAGTTTCTCAGAATGCTTCTTTCTCTTTGTTATCGGAGTTTATTTCCTTTGGCCCTATAATCTTCTAAGGGATCCGAAATATCTGTTCTCAGATTCCACAGAAATAAGGCTAGCAAAGAGATCCACGAAATACAGATGTAACTCTGTGAGGTGAATTAACAGAACACTAAGCAGTTTCTCAGAAAGCCTCCTTCAAGATTTCATCTGAGGATATTTCCTTTATCACCGTAGCCTCTATGGGCTTCCAAATATCACTTTGCCAATTCCACAAGAACTTTCTTAGCGAAAGGCTTCTTAAGCGGATCACTGTAACTCTGTGACTTGATTTCACAGAACAAAAAGAAGGTTCTCAGAAAGCTTCTTTCGCTTTGTTATCGGAGGATATTTCCTTTGGCCCTATAGTCTTCTAAGGGATCCGAAATATCTGTTCTCAGATTCCACAGAAATTAGGCTAGCAAAGAGATCCACGAAATACAGATGTAACTCTGTGAGATGAATTAAAAGAACACTAAGCAGTTTCTCAGAAAGCTTCTTTCCAGATTTCATCTGAGGATATTCCCTTTTTCACCGTAGCCCTCTATGGGCTTCCAAATATCACTTTGCCAATTCCACAAGAACTGTCTTAGCGAAAGGCTTCTTGAGGGGAAAGCTGTAACTCTGTGAGATGATTTCACAGAACACAAAGAAGTTTCTCAGAAAGCTTCTTTCTCTTTGTTATCGGAGGATATTTCCTTTGGCACTATAGACTTCGAAGGGATCCGAAATATCTGTTCTCAGGTTCCACAGAAATAAGGCTAGCAAAGAGATCCACGAAATACAGATGTAACTCTGTGAGATGAATTAACAGAACACAAAGCAGTTTCTCAGAAAGCTTCTTTCCAGATTTCATCTGAGGATATTTCCTTTTTCACCGTAGCCCTCTATGGGCTTCCAACTATCACTTTTCCAATTCCACGAGAACTGTCTTAGCGAAAGGCTTCTTGAGGGGAAAGCTGTAACTCTGTGAGATGATTTCACAGAACACAAAGAAGTTTCTCAGAAAGCTTCTTTCTCTTTGTTATCGGAGGATATTTCCTTTGGCCCCATAGTCCTCAAAGGGATCCGAAATATCTGTTCTCAGGTTCCACAGAAATAAGGCTAGCAAAGAGATCCACGAAATACAGATGTAACTCTGTGAGATGAATTAACAGAACACAAAGCAGTTTCTCAGAAAGCTTCTTTCCAGATTTCATCTGAGGATATTTCCTTTTTCACCATAGCCCTCTATGGGCTTCCAACTATCACTTTTCCAATTCCACGAGAACTGTCTTAGCGAAAGGCTTCTTGAGGGGAAAGCTGTAACTTTGTGAGAGGATTTCACAGAACACAAAGAAGTTTCTCAGAAAGCTTCCTTCTCTTTGATATCGGAGGATATTTCCTTTGGCCCTATAGTCTTCTAAGGGATCTGAAATATCTGTTCTCAGATTCCACAGAAGTAAGGCTAGCAAAGAGATCCACGATATACAGATGTAACTCTGTGAGATGAATTAACAGAACACTAAGTAGTTTCTCAGAAAGCTTCTTTCCAGATTTCATCTGAGGATATTTCCTTTTTCACCATAGCCCTCTAAGGGCTTCCAAATATAACTTTGCCAATTCCACAAGAACTGTCTTAGCGAAAGGCTTCTTGAGGGGAAAGCTGTAACTCTGTGAGATGATTTCACAAAACACAAAGAAGTTTCTCAGAAAGCTTCTTTCTCTTTGTTATCGGAGTTTATTTCCTTTGGCCCTATCATCTTCTAAGGGATCCGAAATATCGGTTCTCAGATTCCACAGAAATAAGGCTAACAAAGTGATCTACGAAATACAGATGTAACACTGTGAGATGAATTAACAGAACCCTAAGCAGTTTCTCAGAAATCTTCTTTCCAGATTTCATCTGAGGATATTTCCTTATTCACCATAGCCCTGTATGCGCTTCCAAATATCACTTTGCCATTCCCCAAGAACTGTATAAGTGAAAGGCTTCTTGAGCGGAAAGCTGTAACTCTGTGAGATGATTTCTCAGAACACAAAGAAGTTTCTCAGAAAGCTTCTTTCTCTTTGTTATCGGAGTTTATTTCCTTTGGCCCCATATTCTTCAAAGGGATCCGAAATATGTGTTCTCAGATTCCACAGAAATAAGGCTAGCAGAGAGATCCACGAAATACAGATGTAACTCTGTGAGATGAATTAACAGAACACTAAGCAGTTTCTCAGAAAGCTTCTTTCCAGATTTCATCTTAGGATATTTCCTTTTTCACCATAGCCCTGTAATGGCTTCCAAATATCACTTTGCCAATTCCACAAGAACTGTCTTAGCGAAAGGCTTCTTGAGGGGAAAGTTGTAACTCTGAGAGATGATTTCACAGAACACAAAGAAGTTTCTCAGAAAGCTTCTTTCTCTTTGTTATCGGAGGATATTTCCTTTGGCACTATAGACTTCTAAGGGATCCGAAATATCTGTTCTCAGGTTCCACAGAAATAAGGCTAGCAAAGAGATCCACGAAATACAGATGTAACTCTGTGAGATGAATTAACAGAACACTAAGCAGTTTCTCAGAAAGCTTCTTTCCAGATTTCATCTGAGGATATTTCCTTTTTCACCATAGCCCTCTATGGGCTTCCAACTATCACTTTTCCAATTCCACGAGAACTGTCTTAGCGAAAGGCTTCTTGAGGGGAAAGCTGTAACTTTGTGAGATGATTTCACAGAACACAAAGAAGTTTCTCAGGAAGCTTCTTTCTCTTTGATATCGGAGGATATTTCCTTTGGCCATATAGTCTTCTAAGGGATCCGAAATATCTGTTCTCAGATTCCACAGAAGTAAGGCTAGCAAAGATATGCACGAAATACAGATGTAACTCTGTGAGATGAATTAACAGAACACTAAATAGTTTCTCAGAAAGCTTCTTTCCAGATTTCATCTGAGGATATTTCCATTTTCACCATAGCCCTCTAAGGGCTTCCAAATATAACTCTGCCAATTCCACAAGAACTGTCTTAGCGAAAGGCTTCTTGAGGGGAAAGCTGTAACTCTGTGAGATGATTTCACAAAACACATAGAAGTTTCTCAGAAAGCTTCTTTCTCTTTGTTATCGGAGTTTATTTCCTTTGGCCCTATCGTCTTCTAAGGGATCCGAAATATCGGTTCTCAGATTCCACAGAAATAAGGCTAACAAAGCGATATACGAAATACAGATGTAACTCTGTGAGATGAATTAACAGAACTCTAAGCAGTTTCTCAGAAAGCTTCTTTCCAGATTTCATCTGAGGATATTTCCTTATTCACCATAGCCCTCTGTGCGCTTGCAAATATCACTTTGCCATTCCCCAAGAACTGTCTTAGTGAAAGGCTTCTTGAGCGGAAAGCTGTAACTCTGTGAGATGATTTCTCAGAACACAAAGAAGTTTCTCAGAAAGCTTCTTTCTCTTTGTTATCGGAGTTTGTTTCCTTTGGCCCCATATTCTTCAAAGGGAACCGAAATATGTGTTCTCAGATTCCACAGAAATAAGGCTAGCAAAGAGATCCACGAAATACAGATGTAACTCTGTGAGATGAATTAACAGAACACTAAGCAGGTTCTCAGAAAGCTTCTTTACAGATTTCATCTGAGGATATTTCCTTTTTCACCATAGCCCTCTATGCGCTTCCAAATATCACTTTGCCAATTCCACAAGAACTGTCTTAGCGAAAGGCTTCTTGAGGGGAAAGCTGTAACTCTGTGAGGTGATTTCACAGAACACAAAGAAGTTTCTCAGAAAGCTTCTTTCTCTTTGTTATCGGAGTTAATTTGCTTTTGCCCTATAGTCTTCTAAGGGATCCGAAATATCTGTTCTCAGCTTCCACAGAAAAAAGGCTAGCAAAGAGATCCACGAAATACAGATGTAACTCTGTGAGATGAATTAACAGAACACTAAGCAGTTTCTCAGAAAGCTTCTTTCCAGATTTCATCTGAGGATACTTCCTTTTTCACCAGAGCCCTCTATGGGCTTCCAACTATCACTTTTCCAATTCCACGAGAACTCTCTTAGCGAAAGGCTTCTTGAGGGGAAAGCTGTTACTCTGTGAGATGATTTCACAGAACACAAAGAAGTTTCTCAGAAAGCTTCTTTCTCTTTGTTATCGGAGGATATTTCCTTTGGCCCTATAGTCTTCAAAGGGATCCGAAATATCTGTTCTCAGATTCCACAGAAATAAGGCTAACAAAGCGATCTACGAAATACAGATGTAACTCTGTGAAATGAATTAACAGAACATTAAGCAGTTTCTCAGAAAGCTTCTTTCCAGGTTTCATCTGAGGATATTTGCTTTTTCACCATAGCCCTGTATGGGCTTCCAAATATCACTTTGCCAATTCCACAAGAACTGTCTTAGTGAAAGGCTTGTTGAGAGGAAAGCTGTAACTCTGTGAGATGATTTCACAGAACACAAAGAAGTTTCTCAGAAAGCTTCTTTCTCTTTGTTATCGCAGGATATTTCCTTTGGCCCTATAGTCTTCTAAGGGATCCGAAATATCCGTTCTCAGATTCCACAGAATAAAGGCTACCAAAGAGATCCACGAAATACAGATGTAACTCTGTGAGGTGAATTAACAGAACACTAAGCAGTTTCTCAGAAAGCTTCCTTCAAGATTTCATCTGAGGATATTTCCTTTATCAATGTTGCCCTCTATGGGCTTCCAAATATCACCTTGCCAATTCCACAAGAACTTTCCTAGCGAAAGTCTTCTTAAGCGGATCGCTGTAACTCTGTGACTTGATTTCACAGAACAAAAAGAAGTTTCTCAGAAAGCTTCTTTCTCTTTGTTATCGGAGGATATTTCCTTTGGCCCTATAGTCTTCAAAGGGATCCGAAATATCTGTTCTCAGATTCCACAGAAATAAGGCTAGCAAAGAGATCCACGAAATACAGATGTAACTCTGTGAGATGAATTAACAGAACACTAAGCAGTTTCTCAGAAATCTTCTTTCCAGATTTCATCTGAGGATATTTCCTTTTTCACCGTAACCCTCTAGGGGTTCCAAATATCACTTTGCCAATTCCACAAGAACTGTCTTAGCGAAAGGCTTCTTGAGGGGAAAGCTGTAACTCTGTGAGATGATTTCACAGAACAGAAAGAAGTTTCTCAGAAAGCTTCTTTCTCTTTGTTATCGGAGGATATTTCCTTTGGCACTATAAACTTCTAAGGGATCCGAAATATCTGTTCTCAGGTTCCACAGAAATAAGGCTAGCAAAGAGATCCACGAAATACAGATGTAACTCTGTGAGATGAATTAACAGAACACTAAGCAGTTTCTCAGAAAGCTTCTTTCCAGATTTCATCTGAGGATATTTCCTTTTTCACCATAGCCCTCTATGGGCTTCCAACTATCACTTTTCCAATTCCACGAGAACTGTCTTAGCGAAAGGCTTCTTGAGGGGAAAGCTTAACTTTGTGAGATGATTTCACAGAACACAAAGAAGTTTCTCAGAAAGCTTCTTTCTCTTTGATATCGGAGGATATTTCCTTTGGCCCTATAGTCTTCTAAGGGATCCGAAATATCTGTTCTCAGATTCGACAGAAATAAGGCTAACAAAGCGATCTACGAAATACAGATGTAACTCTGTGAGATGAATTAACAGAACACTAAGCAGTTTCTCAGAAAGCTTCTTTCCAGGTTTCATCTGAGGATATTTGCTTTTTCACCATAGCCCTGTATGGGCTTCCAAATATCACTTTGCCAATTCCACAAGAACTGTCTTAGTGAAAGGCTTGTTGAGGGGAAAGCTGTAACTCTGTGAGATGATTTCACAGAACACAAAGAAGTTTCTCAGAAAGCTTCTTTCTCTTTGTTATCGCAGGATATTTCCTTTGGCCCTACAGTCTTCTAAGGGATCCGAAATATCTGTTCTCAGATTCCACAGAAATAAGGCTAGCAAAGAGATCCACGAAATACAGATGTATCTCTGTGAGATGAATTAACAGAACACTAAGCAGTTTCTCTGAAAGCTTCTTTCCAGATTTCATCTGAGGATATTTCCTTTTTCACCGTAGCCCTCTATGGGCTTCCAAATATCACTTTGCCAATTCCAGAAGAACTGTCTTAGCGAAAGGCTTCTTTAGGGGAAAGCTGTAATTCTGTGAGATGATTTCACAGAACGCAAAGAAGTTTCTCAGAAAGCTTCTTTCTCTTTGTTATCGGAGGATATTTCCTTTGACACTATAGTCTTCTAAGGGATCCGAAATATCTGTTCTCAGGTTCCGCAGAAATAAGGCTAGCAAAGAGATCCACGAAATACAGATGTAATTCTGTGAGATGAATTAACAGAACACTAAGCAGTTTCTCAGAAAGCTTCTTTCCAGATTTCATCTGAGGATACTTCCTTTTTCACCAGAGCCCTCTATGGGCTTCCAACTATCACTTTTCCAATTCCACAAGAACTCTCTTAGCGAAAGGCTTCTTGAGGGGAAAGCTGTAACTCTGTGAGATGATTTCACAGAACACAAAGAAGTTTCTCAGAAAGCTTCTTTCTCTTTGTTATCGGAGGATATTTCCTTTGGCCCAATAGTCTTCTAAGGGATCCGAAATATCTGTTCTCAGATTCGACAGAAATAAGGCTAACAAAGCGATCTACGAAATACAGATGTAACTCTGTGAGATGAATTAACAGAACTCTAAGCAGTTTCTCAGAAAGCTTCTTTCCAGATTTCATCTGAGGATATTTCCTTATTCACCATAGCCCTCTATGCGCTTCCAAATATCACTTTGCCATTACCCAAGAACTGTCTTAGTGAAAGGCTTCTTGAGCGGAAAGCTGTAACTCTGTGAGATGATTTCTCAGAACACAAAGAAGTTTCTCAGAAAGCTTCTTTCTCTTTGTTATCGGAGTTTATTTCCTTTGGCCCCATATTCTTCAAAGGGATCCGAAATATGTGTTCTCAGATTCCACAGAAATAAGGCTAGGAAAGAGATCCACGAAATACAGATGTAACTCTGTGAGATGAATTAACAGAACACTAAGCAGTTTCTCAGAAATCTTCTTTCCAGATTTCATCTTAGGATAGTTCCTTTTTCACCATAGCCCTGTATTGCCTTCCAAATATCACTTTGCCAATTCCACAAGAACTGTCTTAGCGAAAGGCTTCTTGAGGGGAAAGTTGTAACTCTGTGATATGATTTCACAAACACAAAGAAGTTTCTCAGAAAGCTTCTTTCTCTTTGTTATCGGAGGATATTTCCTTTGGCCCTATAGTCTTCAAAGGGATCCGAAATATCTGTTCTCAGATTCCGCAGAAATAAGGCTAGCAAAGAGATCCACGAAATACAGATGTAACTCTGTGAGGTGAATCAACAGAACACTAAGCAGTTTCTCAGAAACCTTCTTTCCAGATTTCATTTGAGGATATTTTCTTTTTCACCCTAGCCCTCTATGGGCTTCGAAATATCACTGTGCCAATTCCACAAGAACTTTCTTAGCGAAAGGCTTCTTGAGGGGAAAGCTGTAACTCTGTGAGGTGATTTCACAGAACACAAAGAAGTTTCTCAGAAAGCTTCTTTCTCTTTTTTTTCGGAGGATATTTCCTTTGGCCCTATAGTCTTCAAAGGGATCCGAAATATCTGTTCTCAGATTCCACAGAAATAAGGCTAGCAAAGAGATCCACGAAATACAGATGTAACCCTGTGAGATGAATTAACAGAACACTAAGCAATTTCTCAGAAAGCTTCTTTACAGATTTCATCTGAGGATATTTCCTTTTTCACCGTAGCCCTCTATGGGCTTCCAAATATCACTTTGCCAATTCCACAAGAACTGTCTTAGCGAAAGGCTTCTTGAGGGGAAAGCTGTAATTCTGTGAGTTGATTTCACAGAACACAAAGAAGTTTCTCAGAAAGCTTCTTTCTCTTTGTTATCGGAGGATATTTCCTTTGGCCCTATAGTCTTCAAAGAGATAAGAAATATCTGTTCTCAGATTCCACAGAAATAAGGCTAGCAAAGAGATCCACGAAATACAGATGTAACTCTGTGAGATGAATTAACAGAACACTAAGCAGTTTCTCAGAAAGCTTCTTTCCAGATATCATCTGAGGATATTTCCTTTTTCACCATAGCCCTCTTTGCGCTTCCAAATATCACTTTGCCAATTCCACAAGAACTGTCTTAGCGAAAGGATTCTTGAGGGGAAAGCTGTAACTCTGTCAGATGATTACACAGAACACAAAGATGTTTCTCAGAAAGCTTCTTTCTCTTTGTTATCGTAGGATATTTCCTTTGGCCCTATAATCTTCAAAGGGATCCGAAATATCTATTCTCAGATTCCACAGAAATAAGGCTAGCAAAGAGGTCCACGAAATACAGATGTAACTCTATGAGAAGAATTAAAAGAACACTAAGCAGTTTCTCAGAAAGCTTCTTTCCAGATTTCATCAGAGGATACTTCCTTTTTCACCATAGCCCTCTCTGGGCTTCCAACTATCACTTTTCCAATTCCACGAGAACTGTCTTAGCGAAAGGCTTCTTGAGGGGAAAGCTGTAACTCTGTGAGGTGATTTCACAGAACACAAAGAAGTTTCTCAGAAAGCTTCTTTCTCTTTGTTATCGGAGTTAATTTGCTTTTGCCCTATAGTCTTCTAAGGGATCCGAAATATCTGTTCTCAGCTTCCACAGAAAAAAGGCTAGCAAAGAGATCCACGAAATACAGATGTATCTCTGTGAGATGAATTAACAGAACACTAAGCAGTTTCTCAGAAAGCTTCTTTCCAGATTTCATCTGAGGATATTTCCTTTTTCACTATAGCCCTCTATGCGCTTCCAAATATCACTTTGCCAATTCCACATGAAATGTCTTAGCGAAAGGCTTCTTGAGGGGAAAGCTGTAACTCTGTGAGATGATTTCACAGAACACAAAGAAGTTTCTGAGAAAGCTTCTTTCTCTTTGTTATCGGAGTTAATTTGCTTTTGCCCTGTAGTCTTCTAAGGGATCCGAAATATATGTTCTCAGATTCCACAGAAATAAGGCTAACAAAGAGATCTAGGAAATACAGATGTAACTCTGTGAGAAGAATTAACAGAACACTAAGCAGTTTCTCAGAAAGCTTCTTTCCAGATTTCATTTGAGGATATTTCCTTTTTCACCGTAGCCCTCAATGGGCTTCCAAATATCACTTTGCCAATTCCACAAGAACTGTCTTAGCGAAAGGCTTCTTGAGGGGAAAGCTGTAATTCTGTGAGATGATTTCACAGAACGCAAAGAAGTTTCTCAGAAAGCTTCTTTCTCTTTGTTATCGGAGGATATTTCCTTTGACACTATAGTCTTCTAAGGGATCCGAAATATCTGTTCTCAGGTTCCACAGAAATAAGGCTAGCAAAGGGATCCACGAAATACAGATGTAATTCTGTGAGATGAATTAACAGAACACTAAGCAGTTTCTCAGAAAGCTTCTTTCCAGATTTCATCTGAGGATACTTCCTTTTTCACCAGAGCCCTCTATGGGCTTCCAACTATCACTTTTCCAATTCCACAAGAACTCTCTTAGCGAAAGGCTTCTTGAGGGGAAAGCTGTAACTCTATGAGATGATTTCACAGAACACAAAGAAGTTTCTCAGAAAGCTTCTTTCTCTTTGTTATCGGAGGATATTTCCTTTGGCCCAATAGTCTTCTAAGGGATCCGAAATATCTGCTCTCAGATTCCACAGAAATAAGGCTAGCAAAGAGATCCACGAAATACAGATGTATCTCTGTGAGATGAATTAACAGAACACTAAGCAGTTTCTCAGAAAGCTTCTTTCCAGATTTCATCTGAGGATATTTCCTTTTTCACCATGGCCCTCTATGGGCTTCCAAATATCACTTTTCCAATTCCACAAGAAATGTCTTAGCGAAAGGCTTCTGGAGGGGAAGGCTGTAACTCTGTGAGATGATTTCACAGAACACAAAGAAGTTTCTCAGAAAGATTCTTTCTCTTTGTTATCGGAGGATATTTCCTTTGGCCCTATAGTCTTCAAAGGAATCCGAAATATCTATTCTCAGATTCCACAGAAATAAGGCTAGTAAAGAGGTCCACGAAATACAGATGTAACTCTATGAGAAGAATTAACAGAACACTAAGCAGTTTCTCAGAAAGCTTCTTTCCAGATTTCATCTGAGGATACTTCCTTTTTCACCATAGCCCTCTCTGGGCTTCCAACTATCACTTTTCCAATTCCACGAGAACTGTCTTAGCGATAGGCTTCTTGAGGGTAAAGCTGTAACTCTGTGAGATGATTTCACGGAACACAAAGAAGTTTCTCAGAAAGCTTCTTTCTCCTTGTTATCGGAGGATATTTCCTTTGGCCCTATAGTCTTCTAAGGGATCCGAATTACCTGTTCTCAGATTCCACAGAAATAAGGCTAGCTTAGAGATCCACGAAATACAGATGTAAATCAGTGAGATAAATTAACAGAACACTAAGCAGTTTCTCAGAAAGCTTCTTTCCAGATTTCATCTGAGGATATTTCCTTTTTCACCATAGCCCTCTATTGGCTTCCAAATATCACTTTGCCAATTCCACAAGAACTGTCTCAGCGAAAGGTTTACTGAGGGGAAAGCTGTAACTCTGTGAGGTGATTTCAGAGAACACAAAGAAGTTTCTCAGAAGGCTTCTTTCTCTTTGTTATCGGAGTTAATTTGCTTTTGCCCTATATTCTTCTAAGGGATCCGAACTATCTGTTCTCAGATTCCACAGAAATAAGGCTAACAAAGCGATCTACGAAATACAGATGTAACTCTGTGAGATGAATTAACAGAACACTAAGCAGTTTCTCAGAAAGCTTCTTTCCAGGTTTCATCTGAGGATATTTGCTTTTTCTCCATAGCCCTATATGGGCTTCCAAATATCACTTTGCCAATTGCACAAGAACTATCTTAGTGAAAGGCTTGTTGAGGGGAAAGCTGTAACTCTGTGAGATGATTTCAAAGAACACAAAGAAGTTTCTCAGAAAGCTTCTTTCTCTTTGTTATCGCAGGATATTTCCTTTGGCCCTATAGTCTTCTAAGGGATCCGAAATATCTGTTCTCAGATTCCACAGAAATAAGGCTAGCAAAGAGATCCACGAAATACAGATGTAACTCTGTGAGATGAATTAACAGAACGCTCAGCAGTTTCTCAGAAAGCTTCCTTCCAGATTTCATCTGAGGATACTTCCTTTTTCACCAGAGCCCTCTATGGGCTTCCAACTATCACTTTTCCAATTCCACAAGAACTCTCTTAGCGAAAGGCTTCTTGAGGGGAAAGCTGTAACTCTGTGAGATGATTTCACAGAACACAAAGAAGTTTCTCAGAAAGCTTCTTTCTCTTTGTTATCGGAGGATATTTCCTTTGGCCCAATAGTCTTCTAAGGGATCCGAAATATCTGCTCTCAGATTCCACAGAAATAAGGCTAGCAAAGAGATCCACGAAATACAGATGTATCTCTGTGAGATGAATTAACAGAACACTAAGCAGTTTCTCAGAAAGCTTCTTTCCAGATTTCATCTGAGGATATTTCCTTTTTCACCATGGCCCTCTATGGGCTTCCAAATATCACTTTTCCAATTCCACAAGAAATGTCTTAGCGAAAGGCTTCTTGAGGGGAAGGCTGTAACTCTGTGAGATGATTTCACAGAACACAAAGATGTTTCTCAGAAAGATTCTTTCTCTTTGTTATCGGAGGATATTTCCTTTGGCCCTATAGTCTTCAAAGGAATCCGAAATATCTATTCTCAGATTCCACAGAAATAAGGCTAGTAAAGAGGTCCACGAAATACAGATGTAACTCTATGAGAAGAATTAACAGAACACTAAGCAGTTTCTCAGAAAGCTTCTTTCCAGATTTCATCTGAGGATACTTCCTTTTTCACCATAGCCCTCTCTGGGCTTCCAACTATCACTTTTCCAATTCCACGAGAACTGTCTTAGCGATAGGCTTCTTGAGGGTAAAGCTGTAACTCTGTGAGATGATTTCACGGAACACAAAGAAGTTTCTCAGAAAGCTTCTTTCTCCTTGTTATCGGAGGATATTTCCTTTGGCCCTATAGTCTTCTAAGGGATCCGAATTACCTGTTCTCAGATTCCACAGAAATAAGGCTAGCTTAGAGATCCACGAAATACAGATGTAAATCAGTGAGATAAATTAACAGAACACTAAGCAGTTTCTCAGAAAGCTTCTTTACAGATATCATCTGAGGATATTTCCTTTTTCACCATAGCCCTCTATTGGCTTCCAAATATCACTTTGCCAATTCCACAAGAACTGTCTCAGCGAAAGGTTTACTGAGGGGAAAGCTGTAACTCTGTGAGGTGATTTCAGAGAACACAAAGAAGTTTCTCAGAAGGCTTCTTTCTCTTTGTTATCGGAGTTAATTTGCTCTTGCCCTATAGTCTTCTAAGGGATCCGAACTATCTGTTCTCAGATTCCACAGAAATAAGGCTAACAAAGCGATCTACGAAATACAGATGTAACTCTGTGAGATGAATTAACAGAACACTAAGCAGTTTCTCAGAAAGCTTCTTTCCAGGTTTCATCTGAGGATATTTGCTTTTTCTCCATAGCCCTATATGGGCTTCCAAATATCACTTTGCCAATTGCACAAGAACTATCTTAGTGAAAGGCTTGTTGAGGGGAAAGCTGTAACTCTGTGAGATGATTTCAAAGAACACAAAGAAGTTTATCAGAAAGCTTCTTTCTCTTTGTTATCGCAGGATATTTCCTTTGGCCCTATAGTCTTCTAAGGGATCCGAAATATCTGTTCTCAGATTCCACAGAAATAAGGCTAGCAAAGAGATCCACGAAATACAGATGTAACTCTGTGAGATGAATTAACAGAACGCTCAGCAGTTTCTCAGAAAGCTTCCTTCCAGATTTCATCTGAGGATATTTCCTTTTTCACCGTAGCCCTCTAAGGGCTTCCAAATATCACTTTGCCAATTCCACAAGAACTCTCTTAGCGAAAGGCTTCTTGAGGGGAAAGCTGTAACTCTGTGAGATGATTTCACAGAACAGAAAGAAGTTTCTCAGGAAGATTCTTTCTCTTTGTTATCGGAGGATATTTCCTTTGGCAATATAGTCTTCTAAAGGATCCGAAATATCTGTTCTCAGGTTCCACAGAAATAAGGCTAGCAAAGAGATCCACGAAATACAGATGTAACACTGTGAGATGAATTAACAGAACACTAAGCAGTTTCTCAGAAAGCTTCTTTCCAGATTTCATCTGAGGATATTTCCTTTTTCACCATAGCCCTCTATGGTCTTCCAACTATCACTTTTCCAATTCCACGAGAACTGTCTTAGCGAAAGGCTTCTTGAGGGGAAAGCTGTAACTTTGTGAGATGATTTCACAGAACACAAAGAAGTTTCTCAGAAAGCTTCTTTCTCTTTGTTATCGGAGGATATTTCCTTTGGCCCTATAGTCTTCTAAGGGATCCGAAATATCTGTTTTCAGATTCCACAGAAATAAGGCTAGCAAAGAGATCCACGAAATACAGATGTAACTCTGTGAGATGAATTAACAGAACACTAAGCAGTTTCTCAGAAAGCTTCCTTCCAGATTTCATCTGAGGATATTTCCTTTTTCACCATAGCCCTCTAGGGGCTTCCAAATATCACTTTGCCAATTCCACAAGAACTATCTTAGCGAAAGGCTTCTTGAGGGGAAAGCTGTAACTCTGTGAGATGATTTCACAGAACACAAAGAAGTTTCTCAGAAAGCTTCTTTCTCTTTGATATCGGAGGATATTTCCTTTGGCCCTATAGTCTTCTAAGGGATCCGAAATATCTGTTCTCAGATTCCACAGAAGTAAGGCTAGCAAAGAGATCCACGAAATGCAGATGTAACTCTGTGAGATGAATTAACAGAACACTAAGCAGTTTCTCAGAAAGCTTCTTTCCAGATTTCATCTTAGGATATTTCCTTTTTCACCATAGCCCTGTATTGGCTTCCAAATATCACTTTGCCAATTCCACAAGAACTGTCTTAGCGAAAGGCTTCTTGAGGGGAAAGCTGTAACTCTGTGAGATGATTTCACAGAACACAAAGAAGTTTCTCAGAAAGCTTCTTTCTCTTTGTTATCGGAGGATATTTCCTTTGGCACTATAGACTTCTAAGGGATCCGAAATATCTGTTCTCAGGTTCCTCAGAAATAAGGCTAGCAAAGAGATCCACGAAATACAGATGTAACTCTGTGAGATGAATTAACAGAACACTAAGCAGTTTCTCAGAAAGCTTCTTTCCAGATTACATCTGAGGATATTTCCTTTTTCACGGTAGCCCTCTATGGGCTTCCAAATATCACTTTGCCAATTCCAGAAGAACTGTCTTAGCGAAAGGCTTCTTTAGGGGAAAGCTGTAATTCTGTGAGATGATTTCACAGAACGCAAAGAAGTTTCTCAGAAAGCTTCTTTCTCTTTGTTATCGGAGGATATTTCCTTTGTCACTATAGTCTTCTAAGGGATCCGAAATATCTGTTCTCAGGTTCCACAGAAATAAGGCTAGCAAAGAGATCCACGAAATACAGATGTAATTCTGTGAGATGAATTAACAGAACACTAAGCAGTTTCTCAGAAAGCTTCTTTCCAGATTTCATCTGAGGATACTTCCTTTTTCACCAGAGTCCTCTATGGGCTTCCAACTATCACTTTTCCAATTCCACAAGGACTCTCTTAGTGAAAGGCTTCTTGAGGGGAAAGCTGTAACTCTGTGAGATGATTTCACAGAACACAAAGAAGTTTCTCAGAAAGCTTCTTTCTCTTTGTTATCGGAGGATATTTCCTTTGGCCCAATAGTCTTCTAAGGGATCCGAAATATCTGTTCTCAGATTCGACAGAAATAAGGCTAACAAAGCGATCTACGAAATACAGATGTAACTCTGTGAGATGAATTAACAGAACTCTAAGCAGTTTCTCAGAAAGCTTCTTTCCAGATTTCATCTGAGGATATTTCCTTATTCACCATAGCCCTCTATGCGCTTCCAAATATCACTTTGCCATTCCCAAAGAACTGTCTTAGTGAAAGGCTTCTTGAGCGGAAAGCTGTAACTCTGTGAGATGATTTCTCAGAACACAAAGAAGTTTCTCAGAAAGCTTCTTTCTCTTTGTTATCGGAGTTTATTTCCTTTGGCCCCATATTCTTCAAAGGGATCCGAAATATGTGTTCTCAGATTCCACAGAAATAAGGCTAGCAAAGAGATCCACGAAATACAGATGTAACTCTGTGAGATGAATTAACAGAACACTAAGCAGTTTCTCAGAAATCTTCTTTCCAGATTTCATCTTAGGATAGTTCCTTTTTCACCATAGCCCTGTATTGCCTTCAAAATATCACTTTGCCAATTCCACAAGAACTGTCTTAGCGAAAGGCTTCTTGAGGGGAAAGTTGTAACTCTGTGATATGATTTCACAAACACAAGGAAGTTTCTCAGAAAGCTTCTTTCTCTTTGTTATCGGAGGATATTTCCTTTGGCCCTATAGTCTTCAAAGGGATCCGAAATATCTGTTCTCAGATTCCGCAGAAATAAGGCTAGCAAAGAGATCCACGAAATACAGATGTAACTCTGAGAGGTGAATCAACAGAACACTAAGCAGTTTCTCAGAAACCTTCTTTCCAGATTTCATTTGAGGATATTTTCTTTTTCACCCTAGCCCTCTATGGGCTTCGAAATATCACTGTGCCAATTCCACAAGAGCTTTCTTAGCGAAAGGCTTCTTGAGGGGAAAGCTGTAACTCTGTGAGGTGATTTCACAGAACACAAAGAAGTTTCTCAGAAAGCTTCTTTCTCTTTTTTTTCGGAGGATATTTCCTTTGGCCCTATAGTCTTCAAAGGGATCCGAAATATCTGTTCTCAGATTCCACAGAAATAAGGCTAGCAAAGAGATCCACGAAATACAGATGTAACTCTGTGAGATGAATCAACAGAACACTAAGCAGTTTCTCAGAAAGCTTCTTTCCAGATTTCACCTGAGGATATTTCCTTTTTCACTCTAGCCCTCTATGGGGTTCGAAATATCACTTTGCCAATTCCACAAGAACTTTCTTAGCGAAAGGCTTCTTGAGGGGAAAGCTGTAACTCTGTGAGGTGATTTCACCGACACAAAGAAGTTTCTCAGAAAACTTCTTTCTCTTTTTTATCGGAGGATATTTCCTTTTGCCCTATAGTCTTCAAAGGGATCCGAAATATCTGTTCTCAGATTCCACAGAAATAAGGCTGGCAAAGAGATCCACGAAATACAGATGTAACCCTGTGAGATGAATTAACAGAACACTAAGCAGTTTCTCAGAAAGATTCTTTACAGATTTCATCTGAGGATATTTCCTTTTTCACGGTAGCCCTCTATGGGCTTCCAAATATCACTTTGCCAATTCCAAAAGAACTGTCTTAGCGAAAGGCTTCTTGAGGGGAAAGGTGTAATTCTGTGAGATGATTTCACAGAACACAAAGAAGTTTCTCTGAAAGCTTCTTTCTCTTTGTTATCGGAGGATATTTCCTTTGGCCCTATAGTCTTCAAAGAGATAAGAAATATCTGTTCTCAGATTCCACAGAAATAAGGCTAGCAAAGAGATCCACGAAATACAGATGTAACTCTGTGAGATGAATTAACAGAACACTAAGCAGTTTCTCAGAAAGCTTCTTTCCAGATATCATCTGAGGATATTTCCTTTTTCACCATAGCCCTCTTTGCGCTTCCAAATATCACTTTGCCAATTCCACAAGAACGGTCTTAGCGAAAGGATTCTTGAGGGGAAAGTTGTAACTCTGTCAGATGATTTCAGAGAACACAAAGAAGTTTCTCAGAAAGCTTCTTTCTCTTTGTTATCGGAGGATATTTCCTTTGGCCCTATAATCTTCAAAGGGATCCGAAATATCTATTCTCAGATTCCACAGAAATAAGGCTAGCAAAGAGGTCCAGGAAATACAGATGTAACTCTATGAGAAGAATTAAAAGAACACTAAGCAGTTTCTCAGAAAGCTTCTTTACAGATTTCATCTGAGGATATTTCCTTTTTCACCATAGCCCTCTATGGGCTTCCAAATATCACTTTGCCAATTCCACAAGAACTGTCTTAGCGAACGGCTTCTTGAGGGGAAAGCTGTAACTCTGTGAGGTGATTTCACAGAACACAAAGAAGTTTCTCAGAAAGCTTCTTTCTCTTTGTTATCGGAGTTAATTTGCTTTTGTCCTATAGTCTTCTAAGGGATCCGAAGTATCTGTTCTCAGATTCCACAGAAATAAGGCTAAAAAAGAGATCTACGAAATACAGATGTAACTCGGTGAGAAGAATTAACAGAACACTAAGCAGTTTCTCAGAAAGCTTCTTTCCAGATTTCATCTGAGGATATTTCCTTTATCACCGTAGCCCTCTATGGGCTTCCAAATATCACTTTGCCAATTCCACAGGAACAGTCTTAGGGAAAGGCTTCTTGAGGGGAAAGCTGTAACTCTGTGAGATGATTTCACAGAACACAAAGAAGTTTCTCAGAAAGCTTCTTTCTCTTTGTTATCGGAGGATATTTCCTTTGGCACTATAGTCTTCTAAGGGATCCGAAATATCGGTTCTCAGGTTCCACATAAATAGGGCTAGCAAAGAGATCCACGAAATACAGATGTAACTCTGTGAGATGAATTAACAGAACACTAAGCAGTTTCTCAGAAAGCTTCTTTCCAGATTTCATCTGAGGATATTTCCTTTTTCACCATGGCCCTCTATGGGCTTCCAAATATCACTTTTCCAATTCCACAAGAAATGTCTTAGCGAAAGGCTTCTTGAGGGGAAGGCTGTAACTCTGTGAGATGATTTCACAGAACACAAAGATGTTTCTCAGAAAGATTCTTTCTCTTTGTTATCGGAGGATATTTCCTTTGGCCCTATAGTCTTCAAAGGAATCCGAAATATCTATTCTCAGATTCCACAGAAATAAGGCTAGTAAAGAGGTCCACGAAATACAGATGTAACTCTATGAGAAGAATTAACAGAACACTAAGCAGTTTCTCAGAAAGCTTCTTTCCAGATTTCATCTGAGGATACTTCCTTTTTCACCATAGCCCTCTCTGGGCTTCCAACTATCACTTTTCCAATTCCACGAGAACTGTCTTAGCGATAGGCTTCTTGAGGGTAAAGCTGTAACTCTGTGAGATGATTTCACGGAACACAAAGAAGTTTCTCAGAAAGCTTCTTTCTCCTTGTTATCGGAGGATATTTCCTTTGGCCCTATAGTCTTCTAAGGGATCCGAATTACCTGTTCTCAGATTCCACAGAAATAAGGCTAGCTTAGAGATCCACGAAATACAGATGTAAATCAGTGAGATAAATTAACAGAACACTAAGCAGTTTCTCAGAAAGCTTCTTTACAGATATCATCTGAGGATATTTCCTTTTTCACCATAGCCCTCTATTGGCTTCCAAATATCACTTTGCCAATTCCACAAGAACTGTCTCAGCGAAAGGTTTACTGAGGGGAAAGCTGTAACTCTGTGAGGTGATTTCAGAGAACACAAAGAAGTTTCTCAGAAGGCTTCTTTCTCTTTGTTATCGGAGTTAATTTGCTCTTGCCCTATAGTCTTCTAAGGGATCCGAACTATCTGTTCTCAGATTCCACAGAAATAAGGCTAACAAAGCGATCTACGAAATACAGATGTAACTCTGTGAGATGAATTAACAGAACACTAAGCAGTTTCTCAGAAAGCTTCTTTCCAGGTTTCATCTGAGGATATTTGCTTTTTCTCCATAGCCCTATATGGGCTTCCAAATATCACTTTGCCAATTGCACAAGAACTATCTTAGTGAAAGGCTTGTTGAGGGGAAAGCTGTAACTCTGTGAGATGATTTCAAAGAACACAAAGAAGTTTATCAGAAAGCTTCTTTCTCTTTGTTATCGCAGGATATTTCCTTTGGCCCTATAGTCTTCTAAGGGATCCGAAATATCTGTTCTCAGATTCCACAGAAATAAGGCTAGCAAAGAGATCCACGAAATACAGATGTAACTCTGTGAGATGAATTAACAGAACGCTCAGCAGTTTCTCAGAAAGCTTCCTTCCAGATTTCATCTGAGGATATTTCCTTTTTCACCGTAGCCCTCTAAGGGCTTCCAAATATCACTTTGCCAATTCCACAAGAACTCTCTTAGCGAAAGGCTTCTTGAGGGGAAAGCTGTAACTCTGTGAGATGATTTCACAGAACAGAAAGAAGTTTCTCAGGAAGATTCTTTCTCTTTGTTATCGGAGGATATTTCCTTTGGCAATATAGTCTTCTAAAGGATCCGAAATATCTGTTCTCAGGTTCCACAGAAATAAGGCTAGCAAAGAGATCCACGAAATACAGATGTAACACTGTGAGATGAATTAACAGAACACTAAGCAGTTTCTCAGAAAGCTTCTTTCCAGATTTCATCTGAGGATATTTCCTTTTTCACCATAGCCCTCTATGGTCTTCCAACTATCACTTTTCCAATTCCACGAGAACTGTCTTAGCGAAAGGCTTCTTGAGGGGAAAGCTGTAACTTTGTGAGATGATTTCACAGAACACAAAGAAGTTTCTCAGAAAGCTTCTTTCTCTTTGTTATCGGAGGATATTTCCTTTGGCCCTATAGTCTTCTAAGGGATCCGAAATATCTGTTTTCAGATTCCACAGAAATAAGGCTAGCAAAGAGATCCACGAAATACAGATGTAACTCTGTGAGATGAATTAACAGAACACTAAGCAGTTTCTCAGAAAGCTTCCTTCCAGATTTCATCTGAGGATATTTCCTTTTTCACCATAGCCCTCTAGGGGCTTCCAAATATCACTTTGCCAATTCCACAAGAACTATCTTAGCGAAAGGCTTCTTGAGGGGAAAGCTGTAACTCTGTGAGATGATTTCACAGAACACAAAGAAGTTTCTCAGAAAGCTTCTTTCTCTTTGATATCGGAGGATATTTCCTTTGGCCCTATAGTCTTCTAAGGGATCCGAAATATCTGTTCTCAGATTCCACAGAAGTAAGGCTAGCAAAGAGATCCACGAAATGCAGATGTAACTCTGTGAGATGAATTAACAGAACACTAAGCAGTTTCTCAGAAAGCTTCTTTCCAGATTTCATCTTAGGATATTTCCTTTTTCACCATAGCCCTGTATTGGCTTCCAAATATCACTTTGCCAATTCCACAAGAACTGTCTTAGCGAAAGGCTTCTTGAGGGGAAAGCTGTAACTCTGTGAGATGATTTCACAGAACACAAAGAAGTTTCTCAGAAAGCTTCTTTCTCTTTGTTATCGGAGGATATTTCCTTTGGCACTATAGACTTCTAAGGGATCCGAAATATCTGTTCTCAGGTTCCTCAGAAATAAGGCTAGCAAAGAGATCCACGAAATACAGATGTAACTCTGTGAGATGAATTAACAGAACACTAAGCAGTTTCTCAGAAAGCTTCTTTCCAGATTACATCTGAGGATATTTCCTTTTTCACCGTAGCCCTCTATGGGCTTCCAAATATCACTTTGCCAATTCCAGAAGAACTGTCTTAGCGAAAGGCTTCTTTAGGGGAAAGCTGTAATTCTGTGAGATGATTTCACAGAACGCAAAGAAGTTTCTCAGAAAGCTTCTTTCTCTTTGTTATCGGAGGATATTTCCTTTGTCACTATACTCTTCTAAGGGATCCGAAATATCTGTTCTCAGGTTCCACAGAAATAAGGCTAGCAAAGAGATCCACGAAATACAGATGTAATTCTGTGAGATGAATTAACAGAACACTAAGCAGTTTCTCAGAAAGCTTCTTTCCAGATTTCATCTGAGGATACTTCCTTTTTCACCAGAGTCCTCTATGGGCTTCCAACTATCACTTTTCCAATTCCACAAGGACTCTCTTAGTGAAAGGCTTCTTGAGGGGAAAGCTGTAACTCTGTGAGATGATTTCACAGAACACAAAGAAGTTTCTCAGAAAGCTTCTTTCTCTTTGTTATCGGAGGATATTTCCTTTGGCCCAATAGTCTTCTAAGGGATCCGAAATATCTGTTCTCAGATTCGACAGAAATAAGGCTAACAAAGCGATCTACGAAATACAGATGTAACTCTGTGAGATGAATTAACAGAACTCTAAGCAGTTTCTCAGAAAGCTTCTTTCCAGATTTCATCTGAGGATATTTCCTTATTCACCATAGCCCTCTATGCGCTTCCAAATATCACTTTGCCATTCCCAAAGAACTGTCTTAGTGAAAGGCTTCTTGAGCGGAAAGCTGTAACTCTGTGAGATGATTTCTCAGAACACAAAGAAGTTTCTCAGAAAGCTTCTTTCTCTTTGTTATCGGAGTTTATTTCCTTTGGCCCCATATTCTTCAAAGGGATCCGAAATATGTGTTCTCAGATTCCACAGAAATAAGGCTAGCAAAGAGATCCACGAAATACAGATGTAACTCTGTGAGATGAATTAACAGAACACTAAGCAGTTTCTCAGAAATCTTCTTTCCAGATTTCATCTTAGGATAGTTCCTTTTTCACCATAGCCCTGTATTGCCTTCAAAATATCACTTTGCCAATTCCACAAGAACTGTCTTAGCGAAAGGCTTCTTGAGGGGAAAGTTGTAACTCTGTGATATGATTTCACAAACACAAGGAAGTTTCTCAGAAAGCTTCTTTCTCTTTGTTATCGGAGGATATTTCCTTTGGCCCTATAGTCTTCAAAGGGATCCGAAATATCTGTTCTCAGATTCCGCAGAAATAAGGCTAGCAAAGAGATCCACGAAATACAGATGTAACTCTGAGAGGTGAATCAACAGAACACTAAGCAGTTTCTCAGAAACCTTCTTTCCAGATTTCATTTGAGGATATTTTCTTTTTCACCCTAGCCCTCTATGGGCTTCGAAATATCACTGTGCCAATTCCACAAGAGCTTTCTTAGCGAAAGGCTTCTTGAGGGGAAAGCTGTAACTCTGTGAGGTGATTTCACAGAACACAAAGAAGTTTCTCAGAAAGCTTCTTTCTCTTTTTTTTCGGAGGATATTTCCTTTGGCCCTATAGTCTTCAAAGGGATCCGAAATATCTGTTCTCAGATTCCACAGAAATAAGGCTAGCAAAGAGATCCACGAAATACAGATGTAACTCTGTGAGATGAATCAACAGAACACTAAGCAGTTTCTCAGAAAGCTTCTTTCCAGATTTCACCTGAGGATATTTCCTTTTTCACTCTAGCCCTCTATGGGGTTCGAAATATCACTTTGCCAATTCCACAAGAACTTTCTTAGCGAAAGGCTTCTTGAGGGGAAAGCTGTAACTCTGTGAGGTGATTTCACCGACACAAAGAAGTTTCTCAGAAAACTTCTTTCTCTTTTTTATCGGAGGATATTTCCTTTTGCCCTATAGTCTTCAAAGGGATCCGAAATATCTGTTCTCAGATTCCACAGAAATAAGGCTGGCAAAGAGATCCACGAAATACAGATGTAACCCTGTGAGATGAATTAACAGAACACTAAGCAGTTTCTCAGAAAGATTCTTTACAGATTTCATCTGAGGATATTTCCTTTTTCACGGGAGCCCTCTATGGGCTTCCAAATATCACTTTGCCAATTCCAAAAGAACTGTCTTAGCGAAAGGCTTCTTGAGGGGAAAGGTGTAATTCTGTGAGATGATTTCACAGAACACAAAGAAGTTTCTCTGAAAGCTTCTTTCTCTTTGTTATCGGAGGATATTTCCTTTGGCCCTATAGTCTTCAAAGAGATAAGAAATATCTGTTCTCAGATTCCACAGAAATAAGGCTAGCAAAGAGATCCACGAAATACAGATGTAACTCTGTGAGATGAATTAACAGAACACTAAGCAGTTTCTCAGAAAGCTTCTTTCCAGATATCATCTGAGGATATTTCCTTTTTCACCATAGCCCTCTTTGCGCTTCCAAATATCACTTTGCCAATTCCACAAGAACGGTCTTAGCGAAAGGATTCTTGAGGGGAAAGTTGTAACTCTGTCAGATGATTTCAGAGAACACAAAGAAGTTTCTCAGAAAGCTTCTTTCTCTTTGTTATCGGAGGATATTTCCTTTGGCCCTATAATCTTCAAAGGGATCCGAAATATCTATTCTCAGATTCCACAGAAATAAGGCTAGCAAAGAGGTCCAGGAAATACAGATGTAACTCTATGAGAAGAATTAAAAGAACACTAAGCAGTTTCTCAGAAAGCTTCTTTACAGATTTCATCTGAGGATATTTCCTTTTTCACCATAGCCCTCTATGGGCTTCCAAATATCACTTTGCCAATTCCACAAGAACTGTCTTAGCGAACGGCTTCTTGAGGGGAAAGCTGTAACTCTGTGAGGTGATTTCACAGAACACAAAGAAGTTTCTCAGAAAGCTTCTTTCTCTTTGTTATCGGAGTTAATTTGCTTTTGTCCTATAGTCTTCTAAGGGATCCGAAGTATCTGTTCTCAGATTCCACAGAAATAAGGCTAAAAAAGAGATCTACGAAATACAGATGTAACTCGGTGAGAAGAATTAACAGAACACTAAGCAGTTTCTCAGAAAGCTTCTTTCCAGATTTCATCTGAGGATATTTCCTTTATCACCGTAGCCCTCTATGGGCTTCCAAATATCACTTTGCCAATTCCACAGGAACAGTCTTAGGGAAAGGCTTCTTGAGGGGAAAGCTGTAACTCTGTGAGATGATTTCACAGAACACAAAGAAGTTTCTCAGAAAGCTTCTTTCTCTTTGTTATCGGAGGATATTTCCTTTGGCACTATAGTCTTCTAAGGGATCCGAAATATCGGTTCTCAGGTTCCACATAAATAGGGCTAGCAAAGAGATCCACGAAATACAGATGTAACTCTGTGAGATGAATTAACAGAACACTAAGCAGTTTCTCAGAAAGCTTCTTTCCAGATTTCATCTGAGGATACTTCCTTTTTCACCATAGCCCTCTATGGGCTTCCAAATATCACTTTGCCAATTCCACAAGAACTTTCTTAGCGAAAGGCTTCTTAAGCGGATCGCTGTAACTCTGTGACTTGATTTCACAGAACAAAAAGAAGTTTCTCAGAAAGCTTCTTTCTCTTTGTTATCGGAGGATATTTCCATTGGCCCTATAGTCTTCTAAGGGATCCGAAATATCTATTCTCAGATTCCACAGAAATAAGGCTAGCAAAGAGATCCACGAAATACAGATGTAACTCTGTGAGATGAATTAACAGAACACTAAGCAGTTTCTCAGAAAGCTTCTTTCCAGATTTCATCTGAGGATACTTCCTTTTTCACCAGAGCCCTCTATGGGCTTCCAACTATCACTTTTCCAATTCCCCGAGAACTCTCTTAGCGAAAGGCTTCTTGAGGGGAAAGCTGTAACTCTGTGAGATGATTTCACAGAACACAAAGAAGTTTCTCTGAAAGCTTCTTTCTCTTTGTTATCGGAGGATATTTCCTTTGGCCCTATAGTCTTCTAAGGGATCCGAAATATCTGTTCTCAGATTCCACAGAAATAAGGCTAACAAAGCGATTTACGAAATACAGATGTAACTCTGTGAGATGAATTAACAGAACATTAAGCAGTTTCTCAGAAAGCTTCTTTCCAGGTTTCATCTGAGGATATTTGCTTTTTCACCATAGCCCTGTATGGGCTTCCAAATATCACTTTGCCAATTCCACAAGAACTGTCTTAGTGAAAGGCTTGTTGAGAGGAAAGCTGTAACTCTGTGAGATGATTTCACAGAACACAAAGAAGATTCTCAGAAAGCTTCTTTCTCTTTGTTATCGCAGGATATTTCCTTTGGCCCTATAGTCTTCTAAGGGATCCGAAATATCCGTTCTCAGATTCCACAGAAAAAAGGCTAGCAAAGAGATCCACGAAATACAGATGTAACTCTGTGAGGTGAATTAACAGAACACTAAGCAGTTTCTCAGAAAAGCTTCCTTCAAGATTTCATCTGAGGATATTTCCTTTATCAATGTAGCCCTCTATGGGCTTCCAAATATCACTTTGCCAATTCCACAAGAACTTTCTTAGCGAAAGTCTTCTTAAGCGGATCGCTGTAACTCTGTGACTTGATTTCACAGAACAAAAAGAAGTTTCTCAGAAAGCTTCTTTCTCTTTGTTATCGGAGGATATTTCCTTTGGCCCTATAGTCTTCAAAGGGATCCGAAATATCTGTTCTCAGATTCCACAGAAATAAGGCTAGCAAAGAGATCCACGAAATACAGATGTAACTCTGTGAGATGAATTAACAGAGCACTAAGAAGTTTCTCAGAAATCTTCTTTCCAGATTTCATCTGAGGATATTTCCTTTTTCACTCTAGCCCTCTATGGGCTTCCAAATATCACTTTGCCAATTCCACAAGAACTTTCTTAGCGAAAGGCTTCTTGAGGGGAAAGCTGTAAGTCTGTGAGGTGATTTCACAGAACACAAAGAAGTTTCTCAGAAAGCTTCTTTCTCTTTGTTATCGGAGGATATTTCCTTTGGCCCTATAGTCTTCAAAGGGATCCGAAATATCTGTTCTCAGATTCCACAGAAGTAAGCCTAGCAAAGAGATCCACGAAATACAGAGGTAACCCTGTAAGGTGAATTAACAGTACACTAAGCAGTTTCTCAGAAAGCTTCCTTCCAGATATCATCTGAGGATATTTCCTTTTTCACCGTAGCCCTCTATGCGTTTCTAAATATCACTTTGCCAATTCCACAAGAACTTTCTTAGCGAAAGGCTTCTTAAGCGGATCGCTGTAACTCTGTGACTTGATTTCACAGAACAAAAAGAAGTTTCTCAGAAAGCTTCTTTCTCTTTGTTATCGGAGGATATTTCCTTTGGCCCTATAGTCTTCAAAGGGATAGGAAATATCTGTTCTCAGATTCCACAGAAATAAGGCTAGCAAAGAGATCCACGAAACACAGATGTAACTCTGTGAGGTGAATTAACAGAACACTAAGCAGTTTCTCAGAAAGCTTCCTTCAAGATTTCATCTGAGGATATTTCCTTTTTCACTGTAGCCCTCTATGGGCTTCCAAATATCACTTTGCCAATTCCACAAGAACTGTCTTAGCGAAAGGCTTCTTGATGGGAAAGCTGTAACTCTGTGAGATGATTTCACAGAACACAAAGAAGTTTCTCAGAAAGCTTCTTTCTCTTTGTTATCGGAGGATATTTCCTTTGGCACTATAGTCTTCTAAGGGTTCCGAAATATCTGTTCTCAGGTACCACAGAAATAAGGCTAGCAAAGAGATCCACGAAATACAGATGTAACACTGTGAGATGAATTAACAGAACACTAAGCAGTTTCTCAGAAAGCTTCTTTCCAGATTTCATCTGAGGATATTTCCTTTTTCACCATAGCCCTCTATGGTCTTCCAACTATCACTTTTCCAATTCCACGAGAACTGTCTTAGCGAAAGGCTTCTTGAGGGGAAAGCTGTAACTCTGTGAGGTGATTTCACAGAACACAAAGAAGTTTCTCAGAAAGCTTCTTTGTCTTTGTTATCGGAGTTAATTTGCTTTTGCCCTATAGTCTTCCAAGGGATCCGAAATATCTGTTCTCAGATTCTGCAGAAATAAGGCTTACAAAGAGATCCACGAAATACAGATGGAACTCTGTGAGAAGAATTTACAGAACACTAAGCAGTTTCTCAGAAAGCTTCTTTCCAGATTTCATCTGAGGATATTTCCTTTATCACCGTAGCCCTCTATGGGCTTCCAAATATCACTTTGCCAATTCCACAGGAACTGTCTTAGCGAAAGGCTTCTTGAGGGGAAAGCTGTAACTCTGTGAGATGATTTCACAGAACACAAAGAAGTTTCTCAGAAAGCTTCTTTCTCTTTGTTATCGGAGGATATTTCCTTTGGCCCTATTGTCTTCAATGGGATCCGAAATATCTGTTCTCAGATTCCACAGAAATAAGGCTAGCAAAGAGATCCACGAAATACAGATGTAACTCTGTGAGATGAATTAACAGAACACTAAGCAGTTTCTCAGAAAGCTTCTTTCCAGATTTCATCTGAGGATATTTGCTTTTTCACCATAGCCCTGTATGGGCTTCCAAATATCACTTTGCCAATTCCACAAGAACTGTCTCAGCGAAAGGCTTCTCGAGGGGAAAATTGTAACTCTGTGATATGATTTCACAAACACAAAGAAGTTTCTCAGAAAGCTTCTTTCTCTTTGTTATCGGAGGATATTTCTTTTGGCCCTATAGTCTTCAAAGGGATCCGAAATATCTGTTCTCAGATTCCACAGAAATAAGGCTAGCAAAGAGATCCACGAAATACAGATGTAACTCTGTGAGATGAATCAACAGAACACTAAGCAGTTTCTCAGAAAGCTTCTTTCCAGATTTCATCAGGGGATATTTCCGTTTTCACCCTAGCCCTCTATGGGCTTCCAAATATCACTTTGCCAATTCCACAAGAACTTATTTAGCGAAAGGCTTCTTGAGGGGAAAGCTGTAACTCTGTGAGGTGATTTCAGAGAACACAAAGAAGTTTCTCAGAAAGCTTCTTTCTCTTTTTTATCGGAGGATATTTCCTTTGGCCCTATTGTCTTCGAAGGGATCCGAAATATCTGTTCTCAGATTCCACAGAAATAAGGCTAGCAAAGAGATCCACGAAATACAGATGTAACCCTGTGAGATGAATTAAGAGAACACTAAGCAGTTTCTCAGAAAGCTTCTTTCCAGATTTCTTCTAAGGATATTTCCTTTTTCACGGTAGCCCTCTATGGGCTTCCAAATATCACTTTGCCAATTCCACAAGAACTGTCTTAGCGAAAGGCTCCTTGAGGGGAAGGCTATAACTCTGTGGGATGATTTCAGAGAACACAAAGAAGTTTCTCAGAAAGATTCTTTCTCTTTGTTATCGGAGGATATTTCCTTTGGCCCTATAGTCTTCAAAGGGATCCGAAATATCTATTCTCAGATTCCACAGAAATAAGGCTAGCAAAGAGGTCCACGAAATACAGATGTAACTCTATGGGAAGAATTAACAGAACACTAAGCAGTTTCTCAGAAAGCTTCTTTCCAGATTTCATCTGAGGATATTTCCGTTTTCACCCTAGCCCTCTATGGGCTTCCAAATATCACTTTGCCAATTCCACAAGAACTGTCTTAGCGAAAGGCTTCTTGAGGGGAAAGCTGTAACTCTGTGAGATGATTTCACAGAACACAAAGAAGTTTCTCAGAAAGCTTCTTTCTCTTTGTTATCGGAGGATATTTCCTTTGGCCCTATAGTCTTCTAAGGGATCCGAAATATCTGTTCTCAGATTCCACAGAAATAAGGCTAACAAAGCGATCTACGAAATACAGATGTAACTCTGTGAGATGAATTAACAGAACACTAAGCAGTTTCTCAGATAGCTACTTTCCAGGTTTCATCTGAGGATATTTGCTTTTTCTCCATAGCCCTGTATGGGCTCCCAAATATCACTTTGCCAATTCCACAAGAACTGTCTTAGTGAAAGGCTTGTTGAGGGGAAAGCTGTAACTCTGTGAGATGATTTCAAAGAACACAAAGAAGTTTCTCAGAAACTTCTTTCTCTTTGTTATCGCAGGATATTTCCTTTGGCCCTATAGTCTTCTAAGGGATCCGAAATATCTGTTCTCAGATTCCACAGAAAAAAGGCTAGCAAAGAGATCCACGAAATACAGATGTATCTCTGTGAGATGAATTAACAGAACACTAAGCAGTTTCTCAGAAAGCTTCTTTCCAGATTTCATCTGAGGATATTTCCTTTTTCACCATAGCCCTCTATGGGCTTCCAAATATCACTTTGCCAATTCCACAAGAACTTTCTTAGCGAAAGGCTTCTTAAGCGGATCGCTGTAACTCTGTGACTTGGTTTCACAGAACACAAAGAAGTTTCTCAGAAAGCTTCTTTCTCTTTGTTATCGGAGGATATTTCCTTTGGCCCTATTGTCTTCAAAGGGATAGGAAATATCTGTTCTCAGATTCCACAGAAATAAGGCTAACAAAGCGATCTACGAAATACAGATGTAACTCTGTGAAATGAATTAACAGAACACTAAGCAGTTTCTCAGAAAGCTTCTTTCCAGGTTTCATCTGAGGATATTTGCTTTTTCACCATAGCCCTGTATGGGCTTCCAAATATCACTTTGCCAATTCCACAAGAACTGTCTTAGTGAAAGGCTTGTTGAGGGGAACGCTGTAACTCTGTGAGATGATTTCACAGAATACAAAGATTTCTCAGAAAGCTTCTTTCTCTTTGTTATCCCAGGATATTTCCTTTGGCCCTATAGTCTTCTAAGGGATCCGAAATATCTGTTCTCAGATTCCACAGAAAAAAGCCTAGCAAAGAGATCCACGAAATACAGATGTATCTCTGTGAGATGAATTAACAGAACACTAAGCAGTTTCTCAGAAAGCCTCTTTCCAGATTTCATCTGAGGATATTTCCATTTTCACCATAGCCCTCTATGGGATTCCAAATATCACTTTGCCAATTGCACAAGAACTGTCTTAGCGAAAGGCTTCTTGAGGGGAAGGCCGTAACTCTGGGAGATGATTTCACAGAACCCAAAGAAGTTTCTCAGAAAGATTCTTTCTCTTTGTTATCGGAGGATATTTCCTTTGGCCCTATAGTCTTCAAAGGGATCCGAAATATCTGTTCTCAGATTCCACAGAAGTAAGGCTAGCAAAGACATCCACGAAATACAGATGTAACCCTGTGAGGTGAATTAACAGAACACTAAGCAGTTTCTCAGAAAGCTTCCTTCCAGATATCAACTGAGGATATTTCCTTTTTCACCATAGCCCTCTATGGGCTTCCAAATATCACTTTGCCAATTCCACAAGAACTGTCTCAGCGAAAGGCTTCTTGAGGGGAAAGCTGTAACTCTGTGAGATGATTTCACAGAACATTAAGAAGTTTCTCAAAAAACTTCTTTCTCTTTCTTATCGGAGGATATTTCCTTTGGCCATATAGTCTTCAAAGGGATCTGAATTATCTGTTCTCAGATTCCACAGAAATAATGCAAGCAAAGAGATCCACGAAATACAGATGTAACTCTTTGAGATGAATTAACAGACACTAAGCAGTTTCTCAGAAAACTACTTTCCAGATTTCATCTGAGGATAATTCCTGTTTCAACATCGCCCTCTATGGGCTTCCAAATATCACTTTGCTAATTCCACAACATCTGTCTAACCGAAAGGTTTCTTGAGGGGAAAGCTGTAACTCTGTGAGATGATTTCGCAGAACACAAAGAAGTTTCGCAGAAAGCTTCTTTTTCTTTGTTTTCGGAGGATATTTCCTTTGGCCCTATAGTCTTCAAAGGGATCCGAAATACCAGTTTTCAGATTCCACAGAAATAAGGCTAGCAAAGAGATCCACGTAATACAGATGTAAATCTGTGGGTGGAAGTCGCACATCACAGAGCAGTTTCTCAGAAAGCTTCTTTCCAGATTTCATCTGAGGATATTTCCTTTTTCACCGTAGCCTTCTATGGGCTTCCAAATATCACTTTTCCAATTCCACAAGAACTCTCTTAGCGAAAGGCTTCTTGAGGGGAAAGCTGTAACTCTGTGAGATGATTTCACAGAACACAAAGAAGTTTCTCAGAAAGCTTCTTTCCAGATTTCATCTGAGGATACTTCCTTTTTCAAAATAGCCCTCTATGGGCTTCCAACTATCACTTTTCCAATTCCACAAGAACTGTCTTAGCGAAAGGCTTCTTGAGGTGAAAGCTGTAACTCTGTGAGATGATTTCACAGAACACAAAGAAGTTTCTCAGAAAGCTTCTTTCTCTTTGTCATCGGAGGATATTTCCTCTGGCCCTATAGTCTTCTAAGGGATCCGAAATATCTGTTCTCAGATTCCACAGAAATAAGGCTAACAAAGCGATCTACGAAATACAGATGTAACTCTGTGAGATGAATTAACAGAACACTAAGCAGTTTCTCAGAAAGCTTCTTTCCAGATTTCATCAGGGGATATTTCCGTTTTCACCCTAGCCCTCTATGGGCTTCCAAATATCACTTTGCCAATTCCACAAGAACATATTTAGCGATAGGCTTCTTGAGGGGAAAGCTGTAACTCTGTGAGGTGATTTCACAGAACACAAAGAAGTTTCTCAGAAAGCTTCTTTCTTTTTTTTATCGGAGGATATTTCCTTTGGCCCTATAGTCTTCGAAGGGATCCGAAATATCTGTTCTCAGATTCCACAGAAATAAGGCTAGCAAAGAGATCCACGAAATACAGATGTAACCCTGTGAGATGAATTAAGAGAACACTAAGCAGTTTCTCAGAAAGCTTCTTTCCAGATTTCTTCTAAGGATATTTCCTTTTTCACGGTAGCCCTCTATGGGCTTCCAAATATCACTTTGCCAATTCCACAAGAACTGTCTTAGCGAAAGGCTCCTTGAGGGGAAGGCTAAAACTCTGTGGGATGATTTCACAGAACACAAAGAAGTTTCTCAGAAAGATTCTTTCTCTTTGTTATCGGAGGATATTTCCTTTGGCCCTATAGTCTTCAAAGGGATCCGAAATATCTATTCTCAGATTCCACAGAAATAAGGCTAGCAAAGAGGTCCACGAAATACAGATGTAACTCTATGAGAAGAATTAACAGAACACTAAGCAGTTTCTCAGAAAGCTTCTTTCCAGATTTCATCTGAGGATATTTCCGTTTTCACCCTAGCCCTCTATGGGCTTCCAAATATCACTTTGCCAATTCCACAAGAACTGTCTTAGCGAAAGGCTTCTTGAGGGGAAAGCTGTAACTCTGTGAGATGATTTCACAGAACACAAAGAAGTTTCTCAGAAAGCTTCTTTCTCTTTGTTATCGGAGGATATTTCCTTTGGCCCTATAGTCTTCTAAGGGATCCGAAATATCTGTTCTCAGATTCCACAGAAATAAGGCTAACAAAGCGATCTACGAAATACAGATGTAACTCTGTGAGATGAATTAACAGAACACTAAGCAGTTTCTCAGATAGCTACTTTCCAGGTTTCATCTGAGGATATTTGCTTTTTCTCCATAGCCCTGTATGGGCTTCCAAATATCACTTTGCCAATTCCACAAGAACTGTCTTAGTGAAAGGCTTGTTGAGGGGAAAGCTGTAACTCTGTGAGATGATTTCAAAGAACACAAAGAAGTTTCTCAGAAACTTCTTTCTCTTTGTTATCGCAGGATATTTCCTTTGGCCCTATAGTCTTCTAAGGGATCCGAAATATCTGTTCTCAGATTCCACAGAAAAAAGGCTAGCAAAGAGATCCACGAAATACAGATGTATCTCTGTGAGATGAATTAACTGAACACTAAGCAGTTTCTCAGAAAGCTTCTTTCCAGATTTCATCTGAGGATATTTCCTTTTTCACCATAGCCCTCTATGGGCTTCCAAATATCACTTTGCCAATTCCACAAGAACTTTCTTAGCGAAAGGCTTCTTAAGCGGATCGCTGTAACTCTGTGACTTGGTTTCACAGAACAAAAAGAAGTTTCTCAGAAAGCTTCTTTCTCTTTGTTATCGGAGGATATTTCCTTTGGCCCTATTGTCTTCAAAGGGATAGGAAATATCTGTTCTCAGATTGCACAGAAATAAGGCTAGCAAAGAGATCCACGAAACACAGATGTAACTCTGTGAGGTGAATTAAAAGAACACTAAGCAGTTTCTCATAAAGCTTCCTTCAAGATTTCATCTGAGGATATTTCCTTTTTCATCGAAGCCCTCTATGGGCTTCCAAATATCACTTTGCCAATTACACAAGAACTGTCTTAGCGAAAGGCTTCTCGAGGGAAAGTTGTAACTCTGTGATATGATTTCACAAACACAAAGAAGTTTCTCAGAAAGCTTCTTTCTCTTTGTTATCGGAGGATATTTCTTTTGGCCCTATAGTCTTCAAAGGGATCCGAAATATCTGTTCTCAGATTCCACAGAAATAAGGCTAGCAAAGAGATCCACGAAATACAGATGTAACTCTGTGAGATGAATCAACAGAACACTAAGCAGTTTCTCAGAAAGCTTCTTTCCAGATTTCATCTGAGGATATTTCCTTATTCACCATAGCCCTCTATGCGATTCCAAATATCACTTTGCCAAATCCCCAAGAACTGTCTTAGTGAAAGGCTTCTAGAGCGAAAAGCTGTAACTCTGTGAGATGATTTCTCAGAACACAAAGAAGTTTCTCAGAAAGCTTCTTTCTCTTTGTTATCGGAGTTTATTTCCTTTGGCCCCATATTCTTCAAAGGGATCCGAAATATGTGTTCTCAGATTCCACAGAAATAAGGCTAGCAAAGAGATCCACGAAATACAGATGTAACTCTGTGAGATGAATTAACAGAACACTCAGCAGTTTCTCAGAAAGCTTCTTTCCAGATTTCATCTTAGGATATTTCCTTTTTCATCATAGCCCTGTATTGCCTTCCAAATATCACTTTGCCAATTCCACAAGAACTGTCTTAGCGAAAGGCTTCTTGAGGGGAAAGTTGTAACTCGGTGATATCATTTCACAAACACAAAGAAGTTTCTCAGAAAGCTTCTTTCTCTTTTTTTTCGGAGGATATTTCCTTTGGCCCTACACTCTTCAAAGGGATCCGAAATATCTGTTCTCAGATTCCACAGAAATAAGGCTAACAAAGAGATCCACGAAATACAGATGTAACTCTGTGAGATGAATCAAGAGAACACTAAGCAGTTTCTCAGAAAGCTTCTTTCCAGATTTCATCTGAGGATATTTCCTTTTTCACTCTAGCCCTCTATGGGCTTCCAAATATCACTTTGCCAATTCCACAAGAACTTTCTTAGCGAAAGGCTTCTTGAGGGGAAAGCTGTAAGTCTGTGAGGTGATTTCACAGAACACAAAGAAGTTTCTCAGAAAGCTTCTTTCTCTTTGTTATCGGAGGATATTTCCTTTGGCCCTATAGTCTTCAAAGGGATCCGAAATATCTGTTCTCAGATTCCACAGAAGTAAGGCTAGCAAAGAGATCCACGAAATACAGAAGTAACCCTGTAAGGTGAATTAACAGAACACTAAGCAGTTTCTCAGAAAGCTTCCTTCCAGATATCATCTGAGGGTATTTCCTTTTTCACCGTAGCCCTCTATGCGTTTCTAAATATCACTTTGCCAATTCCACAAGAACTTTCTTAGCGAAAGGCTTCTTAAGCGGATCGCTGTAACTCTGTGACTTGATTTCACAGAACAAAAAGAAGTTTCTCAGAAAGCTTCTTTCTCTTTGTTATCGGAGGATATTTCCTTTGGCCCTATAGTCTTCAAAGGGATAGGAAATATCTGTTCTCAGATTCCACAGAAATAAGGCTAGCAAAGAGATCCACGAAACACAGATGTAACTCTGTGAGGTGAATTAACAGAACACTAAGCAGTTTCTCAGAAAGCTTCCTTCAAGATTTCATCTGAGGATATTTCCTTTTTCACGGTAGCCCTCTATGGGCTTCCAAATATCACTTTGCCAATTCCACAAGAACTGTCTTAGCGAAAGGCTTCTTGAGGGGAAAGCTGTAACTCTGTGAGATGATTTCACAGAACACAAAGAAGTTTCTCAGAAAGCTTCTTTCTCTTTGTTATCGGAGGATATTTCCTTTGGCACTATAGTCTTCTAAGGGTTCCGAAATATCTGTTCTCAGGTACCACAGAAATAAGGCTAGCAAAGAGATCCACGAAATACAGATGTAACACTGTGAGATGAATTAACAGAACACTAAGCAGTTTCTCAGAAAGCTTCTTTCCAGATTTCATCTGAGGATATTTCCGTTTTCACCCTAGCCCTCTATGGGCTTCCAAATATCACTTTGCCAATTCCACAAGAACTTATTTAGCGAAAGGCTTCTTGAGGGGAAAGCTGTAACTCTGTGAGGTGATTTCAGAGAACACAAAGAAGTTTCTCAGAAAGCTTCTTTCTCTTTTTTATCGGAGGATATTTCCTTTGGCCCTATTGTCTTCGAAGGGATCCGAAATATCTGTTCTCAGATTCCACAGAAATAAGGCTAGCAAAGAGATCCACGAAATACAGATGTAACCCTGTGAGATGAATTAAGAGAACACTAAGCAGTTTCTCAGAAAGCTTCTTTCCAGATTTCTTCTAAGGATATTTCCTTTTTCACGGTAGCCCTCTATGGGCTTCCAAATATCACTTTGCCAATTCCACAAGAACTGTCTTAGCGAAAGGCTCCTTGAGGGGAAGGCTATAACTCTGTGGGATGATTTCACAGAACACAAAGAAGTTTCTCAGAAAGATTCTTTCTCTTTGTTATCGGAGGATATTTCCTTTGGCCCTATAGTCTTCAAAGGGATCCGAAATATCTATTCTCAGATTCCACAGAAATAAGGCTAGCAAAGAGGTCCACGAAATACAGATGTAACTCTATGGGAAGAATTAACAGAACACTAAGCAGTTTCTCAGAAAGCTTCTTTCCAGATTTCATCTGAGGATATTTCCGTTTTCACCCTAGCCCTCTATGGGCTTCCAAATATCACTTTGCCAATTCCACAAGAACTGTCTTAGCGAAAGGCTTCTTGAGGGGAAAGCTGTAACTCTGTGAGATGATTTCACAGAACACAAAGAAGTTTCTCAGAAAGCTTCTTTCTCTTTGTTATCGGAGGATATTTCCTTTGGCCCTATAGTCTTCTAAGGGATCCGAAATATCTGTTCTCAGATTCCACAGAAATAAGGCTAACAAAGCGATCTACGAAATACAGATGTAACTCTGTGAGATGAATTAACAGAACACTAAGCAGTTTCTCAGATAGCTACTTTCCAGGTTTCATCTGAGGATATTTGCTTTTTCTCCATAGCCCTGTATGGGCTCCCAAATATCACTTTGCCAATTCCACAAGAACTGTCTTAGTGAAAGGCTTGTTGAGGGGAAAGCTGTAACTCTGTGAGATGATTTCAAAGAACACAAAGAAGTTTCTCAGAAACTTCTTTCTCTTTGTTATCGCAGGATATTTCCTTTGGCCCTATAGTCTTCTAAGGGATCCGAAATATCTGTTCTCAGATTCCACAGAAAAAAGGCTAGCAAAGAGATCCACGAAATACAGATGTATCTCTGTGAGATGAATTAACAGAACACTAAGCAGTTTCTCAGAAAGCTTCTTTCCAGATTTCATCTGAGGATATTTCCTTTTTCACCATAGCCCTCTATGGGCTTCCAAATATCACTTTGCCAATTCCACAAGAACTTTCTTAGCGAAAGGCTTCTTAAGCGGATCGCTGTAACTCTGTGACTTGGTTTCACAGAACACAAAGAAGTTTCTCAGAAAGCTTCTTTCTCTTTGTTATCGGAGGATATTTCCTTTGGCCCTATTGTCTTCAAAGGGATAGGAAATATCTGTTCTCAGATTCCACAGAAATAAGGCTAACAAAGCGATCTACGAAATACAGATGTAACTCTGTGAAATGAATTAACAGAACACTAAGCAGTTTCTCAGAAAGCTTCTTTCCAGGTTTCATCTGAGGATATTTGCTTTTTCACCATAGCCCTGTATGGGCTTCCAAATATCACTTTGCCAATTCCACAAGAACTGTCTTAGTGAAAGGCTTGTTGAGGGGAACGCTGTAACTCTGTGAGATGATTTCACAGAATACAAAGATTTCTCAGAAAGCTTCTTTCTCTTTGTTATCCCAGGATATTTCCTTTGGCCCTATAGTCTTCTAAGGGATCCGAAATATCTGTTCTCAGATTCCACAGAAAAAAGCCTAGCAAAGAGATCCACGAAATACAGATGTATCTCTGTGAGATGAATTAACAGAACACTAAGCAGTTTCTCAGAAAGCCTCTTTCCAGATTTCATCTGAGGATATTTCCATTTTCACCATAGCCCTCTATGGGATTCCAAATATCACTTTGCCAATTGCACAAGAACTGTCTTAGCGAAAGGCTTCTTGAGGGGAAGGCCGTAACTCTGGGAGATGATTTCACAGAACCCAAAGAAGTTTCTCAGAAAGATTCTTTCTCTTTGTTATCGGAGGATATTTCCTTTGGCCCTATAGTCTTCAAAGGGATCCGAAATATCTGTTCTCAGATTCCACAGAAGTAAGGCTAGCAAAGACATCCACGAAATACAGATGTAACCCTGTGAGGTGAATTAACAGAACACTAAGCAGTTTCTCAGAAAGCTTCCTTCCAGATATCAACTGAGGATATTTCCTTTTTCACCATAGCCCTCTATGGGCTTCCAAATATCACTTTGCCAATTCCACAAGAACTGTCTCAGCGAAAGGCTTCTTGAGGGGAAAGCTGTAACTCTGTGAGATGATTTCACAGAACATTAAGAAGTTTCTCAAAAAACTTCTTTCTCTTTCTTATCGGAGGATATTTCCTTTGGCCATATAGTCTTCAAAGGGATCTGAATTATCTGTTCTCAGATTCCACAGAAATAATGCAAGCAAAGAGATCCACGAAATACAGATGTAACTCTTTGAGATGAATTAACAGACACTAAGCAGTTTCTCAGAAAACTACTTTCCAGATTTCATCTGAGGATAATTCCTGTTTCAACATCGCCCTCTATGGGCTTCCAAATATCACTTTGCTAATTCCACAACATCTGTCTAACCGAAAGGTTTCTTGAGGGGAAAGCTGTAACTCTGTGAGATGATTTCGCAGAACACAAAGAAGTTTCGCAGAAAGCTTCTTTTTCTTTGTTTTCGGAGGATATTTCCTTTGGCCCTATAGTCTTCAAAGGGATCCGAAATACCAGTTTTCAGATTCCACAGAAATAAGGCTAGCAAAGAGATCCACGTAATACAGATGTAAATCTGTGGGTGGAAGTCGCACATCACAGAGCAGTTTCTCAGAAAGCTTCTTTCCAGATTTCATCTGAGGATATTTCCTTTTTCACCGTAGCCTTCTATGGGCTTCCAAATATCACTTTTCCAATTCCACAAGAACTCTCTTAGCGAAAGGCTTCTTGAGGGGAAAGCTGTAACTCTGTGAGATGATTTCACAGAACACAAAGAAGTTTCTCAGAAAGCTTCTTTCCAGATTTCATCTGAGGATACTTCCTTTTTCAAAATAGCCCTCTATGGGCTTCCAACTATCACTTTTCCAATTCCACAAGAACTGTCTTAGCGAAAGGCTTCTTGAGGTGAAAGCTGTAACTCTGTGAGATGATTTCACAGAACACAAAGAAGTTTCTCAGAAAGCTTCTTTCTCTTTGTCATCGGAGGATATTTCCTCTGGCCCTATAGTCTTCTAAGGGATCCGAAATATCTGTTCTCAGATTCCACAGAAATAAGGCTAACAAAGCGATCTACGAAATACAGATGTAACTCTGTGAGATGAATTAACAGAACACTAAGCAGTTTCTCAGAAAGCTTCTTTCCAGATTTCATCAGGGGATATTTCCGTTTTCACCCTAGCCCTCTATGGGCTTCCAAATATCACTTTGCCAATTCCACAAGAACATATTTAGCGATAGGCTTCTTGAGGGGAAAGCTGTAACTCTGTGAGGTGATTTCACAGAACACAAAGAAGTTTCTCAGAAAGCTTCTTTCTCTTTTTTATCGGAGGATATTTCCTTTGGCCCTATAGTCTTCGAAGGGATCCGAAATATCTGTTCTCAGATTCCACAGAAATAAGGCTAGCAAAGAGATCCACGAAATACAGATGTAACCCTGTGAGATGAATTAAGAGAACACTAAGCAGTTTCTCAGAAAGCTTCTTTCCAGATTTCTTCTAAGGATATTTCCTTTTTCACGGTAGCCCTCTATGGGCTTCCAAATATCACTTTGCCAATTCCACAAGAACTGTCTTAGCGAAAGGCTCCTTGAGGGGAAGGCTAAAACTCTGTGGGATGATTTCACAGAACACAAAGAAGTTTCTCAGAAAGATTCTTTCTCTTTGTTATCGGAGGATATTTCCTTTGGCCCTATAGTCTTCAAAGGGATCCGAAATATCTATTCTCAGATTCCACAGAAATAAGGCTAGCAAAGAGGTCCACGAAATACAGATGTAACTCTATGAGAAGAATTAACAGAACACTAAGCAGTTTCTCAGAAAGCTTCTTTCCAGATTTCATCTGAGGATATTTCCGTTTTCACCCTAGCCCTCTATGGGCTTCCAAATATCACTTTGCCAATTCCACAAGAACTGTCTTAGCGAAAGGCTTCTTGAGGGGAAAGCTGTAACTCTGTGAGATGATTTCACAGAACACAAAGAAGTTTCTCAGAAAGCTTCTTTCTCTTTGTTATCGGAGGATATTTCCTTTGGCCCTATAGTCTTCTAAGGGATCCGAAATATCTGTTCTCAGATTCCACAGAAATAAGGCTAACAAAGCGATCTACGAAATACAGATGTAACTCTGTGAGATGAATTAACAGAACACTAAGCAGTTTCTCAGATAGCTACTTTCCAGGTTTCATCTGAGGATATTTGCTTTTTCTCCATAGCCCTGTATGGGCTTCCAAATATCACTTTGCCAATTCCACAAGAACTGTCTTAGTGAAAGGCTTGTTGAGGGGAAAGCTGTAACTCTGTGAGATGATTTCAAAGAACACAAAGAAGTTTCTCAGAAACTTCTTTCTCTTTGTTATCGCAGGATATTTCCTTTGGCCCTATAGTCTTCTAAGGGATCCGAAATATCTGTTCTCAGATTCCACAGAAAAAAGGCTAGCAAAGAGATCCACGAAATACAGATGTATCTCTGTGAGATGAATTAACTGAACACTAAGCAGTTTCTCAGAAAGCTTCTTTCCAGATTTCATCTGAGGATATTTCCTTTTTCACCATAGCCCTCTATGGGCTTCCAAATATCACTTTGCCAATTCCACAAGAACTTTCTTAGCGAAAGGCTTCTTAAGCGGATCGCTGTAACTCTGTGACTTGGTTTCACAGAACAAAAAGAAGTTTCTCAGAAAGCTTCTTTCTCTTTGTTATCGGAGGATATTTCCTTTGGCCCTATTGTCTTCAAAGGGATAGGAAATATCTGTTCTCAGATTGCACAGAAATAAGGCTAGCAAAGAGATCCACGAAACACAGATGTAACTCTGTGAGGTGAATTAAAAGAACACTAAGCAGTTTCTCATAAAGCTTCCTTCAAGATTTCATCTGAGGATATTTCCTTTTTCACCGAAGCCCTCTATGGGCTTCCAAATATCACTTTGCCAATTACACAAGAACTGTCTTAGCGAAAGGCTTCTCGAGGGAAAGTTGTAACTCTGTGATATGATTTCACAAACACAAAGAAGTTTCTCAGAAAGCTTCTTTCTCTTTGTTATCGGAGGATATTTCTTTTGGCCCTATAGTCTTCAAAGGGATCCGAAATATCTGTTCTCAGATTCCACAGAAATAAGGCTAGCAAAGAGATCCACGAAATACAGATGTAACTCTGTGAGATGAATCAACAGAACACTAAGCAGTTTCTCAGAAAGCTTCTTTCCAGATTTCATCTGAGGATATTTCCTTATTCACCATAGCCCTCTATGCGATTCCAAATATCACTTTGCCAAATCCCCAAGAACTGTCTTAGTGAAAGGCTTCTAGAGCGAAAAGCTGTAACTCTGTGAGATGATTTCTCAGAACACAAAGAAGTTTCTCAGAAAGCTTCTTTCTCTTTGTTATCGGAGTTTATTTCCTTTGGCCCCATATTCTTCAAAGGGATCCGAAATATGTGTTCTCAGATTCCACAGAAATAAGGCTAGCAAAGAGATCCACGAAATACAGATGTAACTCTGTGAGATGAATTAACAGAACACTCAGCAGTTTCTCAGAAAGCTTCTTTCCAGATTTCATCTTAGGATATTTCCTTTTTCATCATAGCCCTGTATTGCCTTCCAAATATCACTTTGCCAATTCCACAAGAACTGTCTTAGCGAAAGGCTTCTTGAGGGGAAAGTTGTAACTCGGTGATATCATTTCACAAACACAAAGAAGTTTCTCAGAAAGCTTCTTTCTCTTTTTTTTCGGAGGATATTTCCTTTGGCCCTACACTCTTCAAAGGGATCCGAAATATCTGTTCTCAGATTCCACAGAAATAAGGCTAACAAAGAGATCCACGAAATACAGATGTAACTCTGTGAGATGAATCAAGAGAACACTAAGCAGTTTCTCAGAAAGCTTCTTTCCAGATTTCATCTGAGGATATTTCCTTTTTCACTCTAGCCCTCTATGGGCTTCCAAATATCACTTTGCCAATTCCACAAGAACTTTCTTAGCGAAAGGCTTCTTGAGGGGAAAGCTGTAAGTCTGTGAGGTGATTTCACAGAACACAAAGAAGTTTCTCAGAAAGCTTCTTTCTCTTTGTTATCGGAGGATATTTCCTTTGGCCCTATAGTCTTCAAAGGGATCCGAAATATCTGTTCTCAGATTCCACAGAAGTAAGGCTAGCAAAGAGATCCACGAAATACAGAAGTAACCCTGTAAGGTGAATTAACAGAACACTAAGCAGTTTCTCAGAAAGCTTCCTTCCAGATATCATCTGAGGGTATTTCCTTTTTCACCGTAGCCCTCTATGCGTTTCTAAATATCACTTTGCCAATTCCACAAGAACTTTCTTAGCGAAAGGCTTCTTAAGCGGATCGCTGTAACTCTGTGACTTGATTTCACAGAACAAAAAGAAGTTTCTCAGAAAGCTTCTTTCTCTTTGTTATCGGAGGATATTTCCTTTGGCCCTATAGTCTTCAAAGGGATAGGAAATATCTGTTCTCAGATTCCACAGAAATAAGGCTAGCAAAGAGATCCACGAAACACAGATGTAACTCTGTGAGGTGAATTAACAGAACACTAAGCAGTTTCTCAGAAAGCTTCCTTCAAGATTTCATCTGAGGATATTTCCTTTTTCACGGTAGCCCTCTATGGGCTTCCAAATATCACTTTGCCAATTCCACAAGAACTGTCTTAGCGAAAGGCTTCTTGAGGGGAAAGCTGTAACTCTGTGAGATGATTTCACAGAACACAAAGAAGTTTCTCAGAAAGCTTCTTTCTCTTTGTTATCGGAGGATATTTCCTTTGGCACTATAGTCTTCTAAGGGTTCCGAAATATCTGTTCTCAGGTACCACAGAAATAAGGCTAGCAAAGAGATCCACGAAATACAGATGTAACACTGTGAGATGAATTAACAGAACACTAAGCAGTTTCTCAGAAAGCTTCTTTCCAGATTTCATCTGAGGATATTTCCTTTTTCACCATAGCCCTCTATGGTCTTCCAACTATCACTTTTCCAATTCCACGAGAACTGTCTTAGCGAAAGGCTTCTTGAGGGGAAAGCTGTAACTCTGTGAGGTGATTTCACAGAACACAAAGAAGTTTCTCAGAAAGCTTCTTTCTCTTTGTTATCGGAGTTAATTTGCTTTTGCCCTATAGTCTTCCAAGGGATCCGAAATATCTGTTCTCAGATTCTGCAGAAATAAGGCTTACAAAGAGATCCACGAAATACAGATGGAACTCTGTGAGAAGAATTTACAGAACACTAAGCAGTTTCTCAGAAAGCTTCTTTCCAGATTTCATCTGAGGATATTTCCTTTATCACCGTAGCCCTCTATGGGCTTCCAAATATCACTTTGCCAATTCCACAGGAACTGTCTTAGCGAAAGGCTTCTTGAGGGGAAAGCTGTAACTCTGTGAGATGATTTCACAGAACACAAAGAAGTTTCTCAGAAAGCTTCTTTCTCTTTGTTATCGGAGGATTTTTCCTTTGGCCCTATAGTCTTCAATGGGATCCGAAATATCTGTTCTCAGATTCCACAGAAATAAGGCTAGCAAAGAGATCCACGAAATACAGATGTAACTCTGTGAGATGAATTAACAGAACACTAAGCAGTTTCTCAGAAAGCTTCCTTCCAGATTTCATCTGAGGATATTTGCTTTTTCACCATAGCCCTGTATGGGCTTCCAAATATCACTTTGCCAATTCCACAAGAACTGTCTCAGCGAAAGGCTTCTCGAGGGGAAAATTGTAACTCTGTGATATGATTTCACAAACACAAAGAAGTTTCTCAGAAAGCTTCTTTCTCTTTGTTATCGGAGGATATTTCTTTTGGCCCTATAGTCTTCAAAGGGATCCGAAATATCTGTTCTCAGATTCCACAGAAATAAGGCTAGCAAAGAGATCCACGAAATACAGATGTAACTCTGTGAGATGAATCAACAGAACACTAAGCAGTTTCTCAGAAAGCTTCTTTCCAGATTTCATCAGGGGATATTTCCGTTTTCACCCTAGCCCTCTATGGGCTTCCAAATATCACTTTGCCAATTCCACAAGAACTTATTTAGCGAAAGGCTTCTTGAGGGGAAAGCTGTAACTCTGTGAGGTGATTTCAGAGAACACAAAGAAGTTTCTCAGAAAGCTTCTTTCTCTTTTTTATCGGAGGATATTTCCTTTGGCCCTATTGTCTTCGAAGGGATCCGAAATATCTGTTCTCAGATTCCACAGAAATAAGGCTAGCAAAGAGATCCACGAAATACAGATGTAACCCTGTGAGATGAATTAAGAGAACACTAAGCAGTTTCTCAGAAAGCTTCTTTCCAGATTTCTTCTAAGGATATTTCCTTTTTCACGGTAGCCCTCTATGGGCTTCCAAATATCACTTTGCCAATTCCACAAGAACTGTCTTAGCGAAAGGCTCCTTGAGGGGAAGGCTATAACTCTGTGGGATGATTTCACAGAACACAAAGAAGTTTCTCAGAAAGATTCTTTCTCTTTGTTATCGGAGGATATTTCCTTTGGCCCTATAGTCTTCAAAGGGATCCGAAATATCTATTCTCAGATTCCACAGAAATAAGGCTAGCAAAGAGGTCCACGAAATACAGATGTAACTCTATGGGAAGAATTAACAGAACACTAAGCAGTTTCTCAGAAAGCTTCTTTCCAGATTTCATCTGAGGATATTTCCGTTTTCACCCTAGCCCTCTATGGGCTTCCAAATATCACTTTGCCAATTCCACAAGAACTGTCTTAGCGAAAGGCTTCTTGAGGGGAAAGCTGTAACTCTGTGAGATGATTTCACAGAACACAAAGAAGTTTCTCAGAAAGCTTCTTTCTCTTTGTTATCGGAGGATATTTCCTTTGGCCCTATAGTCTTCTAAGGGATCCGAAATATCTGTTCTCAGATTCCACAGAAATAAGGCTAACAAAGCGATCTACGAAATACAGATGTAACTCTGTGAGATGAATTAACAGAACACTAAGCAGTTTCTCAGATAGCTACTTTCCAGGTTTCATCTGAGGATATTTGCTTTTTCTCCATAGCCCTGTATGGGCTCCCAAATATCACTTTGCCAATTCCACAAGAACTGTCTTAGTGAAAGGCTTGTTGAGGGGAAAGCTGTAACTCTGTGAGATGATTTCAAAGAACACAAAGAAGTTTCTCAGAAACTTCTTTCTCTTTGTTATCGCAGGATATTTCCTTTGGCCCTATAGTCTTCTAAGGGATCCGAAATATCTGTTCTCAGATTCCACAGAAAAAAGGCTAGCAAAGAGATCCACGAAATACAGATGTATCTCTGTGAGATGAATTAACAGAACACTAAGCAGTTTCTCAGAAAGCTTCTTTCCAGATTTCATCTGAGGATATTTCCTTTTTCACCATAGCCCTCTATGGGCTTCCAAATATCACTTTGCCAATTCCACAAGAACTTTCTTAGCGAAAGGCTTCTTAAGCGGATCGCTGTAACTCTGTGACTTGGTTTCACAGAACACAAAGAAGTTTCTCAGAAAGCTTCTTTCTCTTTGTTATCGGAGGATATTTCCTTTGGCCCTATTGTCTTCAAAGGGATAGGAAATATCTGTTCTCAGATTCCACAGAAATAAGGCTAACAAAGCGATCTACGAAATACAGATGTAACTCTGTGAAATGAATTAACAGAACACTAAGCAGTTTCTCAGAAAGCTTCTTTCCAGGTTTCATCTGAGGATATTTGCTTTTTCACCATAGCCCTGTATGGGCTTCCAAATATCACTTTGCCAATTCCACAAGAACTGTCTTAGTGAAAGGCTTGTTGAGGGGAACGCTGTAACTCTGTGAGATGATTTCACAGAATACAAAGATTTCTCAGAAAGCTTCTTTCTCTTTGTTATCCCAGGATATTTCCTTTGGCCCTATAGTCTTCTAAGGGATCCGAAATATCTGTTCTCAGATTCCACAGAAAAAAGCCTAGCAAAGAGATCCACGAAATACAGATGTATCTCTGTGAGATGAATTAACAGAACACTAAGCAGTTTCTCAGAAAGCCTCTTTCCAGATTTCATCTGAGGATATTTCCATTTTCACCATAGCCCTCTATGGGATTCCAAATATCACTTTGCCAATTGCACAAGAACTGTCTTAGCGAAAGGCTTCTTGAGGGGAAGGCCGTAACTCTGGGAGATGATTTCACAGAACCCAAAGAAGTTTCTCAGAAAGATTCTTTCTCTTTGTTATCGGAGGATATTTCCTTTGGCCCTATAGTCTTCAAAGGGATCCGAAATATCTGTTCTCAGATTCCACAGAAGTAAGGCTAGCAAAGACATCCACGAAATACAGATGTAACCCTGTGAGGTGAATTAACAGAACACTAAGCAGTTTCTCAGAAAGCTTCCTTCCAGATATCAACTGAGGATATTTCCTTTTTCACCATAGCCCTCTATGGGCTTCCAAATATCACTTTGCCAATTCCACAAGAACTGTCTCAGCGAAAGGCTTCTTGAGGGGAAAGCTGTAACTCTGTGAGATGATTTCACAGAACATTAAGAAGTTTCTCAAAAAACTTCTTTCTCTTTCTTATCGGAGGATATTTCCTTTGGCCATATAGTCTTCAAAGGGATCTGAATTATCTGTTCTCAGATTCCACAGAAATAATGCAAGCAAAGAGATCCACGAAATACAGATGTAACTCTTTGAGATGAATTAACAGACACTAAGCAGTTTCTCAGAAAACTACTTTCCAGATTTCATCTGAGGATAATTCCTGTTTCAACATCGCCCTCTATGGGCTTCCAAATATCACTTTGCTAATTCCACAACATCTGTCTAACCGAAAGGTTTCTTGAGGGGAAAGCTGTAACTCTGTGAGATGATTTCGCAGAACACAAAGAAGTTTCGCAGAAAGCTTCTTTTTCTTTGTTTTCGGAGGATATTTCCTTTGGCCCTATAGTCTTCAAAGGGATCCGAAATACCAGTTTTCAGATTCCACAGAAATAAGGCTAGCAAAGAGATCCACGTAATACAGATGTAAATCTGTGGGTGGAAGTCGCACATCACAGAGCAGTTTCTCAGAAAGCTTCTTTCCAGATTTCATCTGAGGATATTTCCTTTTTCACCGTAGCCTTCTATGGGCTTCCAAATATCACTTTTCCAATTCCACAAGAACTCTCTTAGCGAAAGGCTTCTTGAGGGGAAAGCTGTAACTCTGTGAGATGATTTCACAGAACACAAAGAAGTTTCTCAGAAAGCTTCTTTCCAGATTTCATCTGAGGATACTTCCTTTTTCAAAATAGCCCTCTATGGGCTTCCAACTATCACTTTTCCAATTCCACAAGAACTGTCTTAGCGAAAGGCTTCTTGAGGTGAAAGCTGTAACTCTGTGAGATGATTTCACAGAACACAAAGAAGTTTCTCAGAAAGCTTCTTTCTCTTTGTCATCGGAGGATATTTCCTCTGGCCCTATAGTCTTCTAAGGGATCCGAAATATCTGTTCTCAGATTCCACAGAAATAAGGCTAACAAAGCGATCTACGAAATACAGATGTAACTCTGTGAGATGAATTAACAGAACACTAAGCAGTTTCTCAGAAAGCTTCTTTCCAGATTTCATCAGGGGATATTTCCGATTTCACCCTAGCCCTCTATGGGCTTCCAAATATCACTTTGCCAATTCCACAAGAACATATTTAGCGATAGGCTTCTTGAGGGGAAAGCTGTAACTCTGTGAGGTGATTTCACAGAACACAAAGAAGTTTCTCAGAAAGCTTCTTTCTCTTTTTTATCGGAGGATATTTCCTTTGGCCCTATAGTCTTCGAAGGGATCCGAAATATCTGTTCTCAGATTCCACAGAAATAAGGCTAGCAAAGAGATCCACGAAATACAGATGTAACCCTGTGAGATGAATTAAGAGAACACTAAGCAGTTTCTCAGAAAGCTTCTTTCCAGATTTCTTCTAAGGATATTTCCTTTTTCACGGTAGCCCTCTATGGGCTTCCAAATATCACTTTGCCAATTCCACAAGAACTGTCTTAGCGAAAGGCTCCTTGAGGGGAAGGCTAAAACTCTGTGGGATGATTTCACAGAACACAAAGAAGTTTCTCAGAAAGATTCTTTCTCTTTGTTATCGGAGGATATTTCCTTTGGCCCTATAGTCTTCAAAGGGATCCGAAATATCTATTCTCAGATTCCACAGAAATAAGGCTAGCAAAGAGGTCCACGAAATACAGATGTAACTCTATGAGAAGAATTAACAGAACACTAAGCAGTTTCTCAGAAAGCTTCTTTCCAGATTTCATCTGAGGATATTTCCGTTTTCACCCTAGCCCTCTATGGGCTTCCAAATATCACTTTGCCAATTCCACAAGAACTGTCTTAGCGAAAGGCTTCTTGAGGGGAAAGCTGTAACTCTGTGAGATGATTTCACAGAACACAAAGAAGTTTCTCAGAAAGCTTCTTTCTCTTTGTTATCGGAGGATATTTCCTTTGGCCCTATAGTCTTCTAAGGGATCCGAAATATCTGTTCTCAGATTCCACAGAAATAAGGCTAACAAAGCGATCTACGAAATACAGATGTAACTCTGTGAGATGAATTAACAGAACACTAAGCAGTTTCTCAGATAGCTACTTTCCAGGTTTCATCTGAGGATATTTGCTTTTTCTCCATAGCCCTGTATGGGCTTCCAAATATCACTTTGCCAATTCCACAAGAACTGTCTTAGTGAAAGGCTTGTTGAGGGGAAAGCTGTAACTCTGTGAGATGATTTCAAAGAACACAAAGAAGTTTCTCAGAAACTTCTTTCTCTTTGTTATCGCAGGATATTTCCTTTGGCCCTATAGTCTTCTAAGGGATCCGAAATATCTGTTCTCAGATTCCACAGAAAAAAGGCTAGCAAAGAGATCCACGAAATACAGATGTATCTCTGTGAGATGAATTAACTGAACACTAAGCAGTTTCTCAGAAAGCTTCTTTCCAGATTTCATCTGAGGATATTTCCTTTTTCACCATAGCCCTCTATGGGCTTCCAAATATCACTTTGCCAATTCCACAAGAACTTTCTTAGCGAAAGGCTTCTTAAGCGGATCGCTGTAACTCTGTGACTTGGTTTCACAGAACAAAAAGAAGTTTCTCAGAAAGCTTCTTTCTCTTTGTTATCGGAGGATATTTCCTTTGGCCCTATTGTCTTCAAAGGGATAGGAAATATCTGTTCTCAGATTGCACAGAAATAAGGCTAGCAAAGAGATCCACGAAACACAGATGTAACTCTGTGAGGTGAATTAAAAGAACACTAAGCAGTTTCTCATAAAGCTTCCTTCAAGATTTCATCTGAGGATATTTCCTTTTTCACCGAAGCCCTCTATGGGCTTCCAAATATCACTTTGCCAATTACACAAGAACTGTCTTAGCGAAAGGCTTCTCGAGGGAAAGTTGTAACTCTGTGATATGATTTCACAAACACAAAGAAGTTTCTCAGAAAGCTTCTTTCTCTTTGTTATCGGAGGATATTTCTTTTGGCCCTATAGTCTTCAAAGGGATCCGAAATATCTGTTCTCAGATTCCACAGAAATAAGGCTAGCAAAGAGATCCACGAAATACAGATGTAACTCTGTGAGATGAATCAACAGAACACTAAGCAGTTTCTCAGAAAGCTTCTTTCCAGATTTCATCTGAGGATATTTCCTTATTCACCATAGCCCTCTATGCGATTCCAAATATCACTTTGCCAAATCCCCAAGAACTGTCTTAGTGAAAGGCTTCTAGAGCGAAAAGCTGTAACTCTGTGAGATGATTTCTCAGAACACAAAGAAGTTTCTCAGAAAGCTTCTTTCTCTTTGTTATCGGAGTTTATTTCCTTTGGCCCCATATTCTTCAAAGGGATCCGAAATATGTGTTCTCAGATTCCACAGAAATAAGGCTAGCAAAGAGATCCACGAAATACAGATGTAACTCTGTGAGATGAATTAACAGAACACTCAGCAGTTTCTCAGAAAGCTTCTTTCCAGATTTCATCTTAGGATATTTCCTTTTTCATCATAGCCCTGTATTGCCTTCCAAATATCACTTTGCCAATTCCACAAGAACTGTCTTAGCGAAAGGCTTCTTGAGGGGAAAGTTGTAACTCGGTGATATCATTTCACAAACACAAAGAAGTTTCTCAGAAAGCTTCTTTCTCTTTTTTTTCGGAGGATATTTCCTTTGGCCCTACACTCTTCAAAGGGATCCGAAATATCTGTTCTCAGATTCCACAGAAATAAGGCTAACAAAGAGATCCACGAAATACAGATGTAACTCTGTGAGATGAATCAAGAGAACACTAAGCAGTTTCTCAGAAAGCTTCTTTCCAGATTTCATCTGAGGATATTTCCTTTTTCACTCTAGCCCTCTATGGGCTTCCAAATATCACTTTGCCAATTCCACAAGAACTTTCTTAGCGAAAGGCTTCTTGAGGGGAAAGCTGTAAGTCTGTGAGGTGATTTCACAGAACACAAAGAAGTTTCTCAGAAAGCTTCTTTCTCTTTGTTATCGGAGGATATTTCCTTTGGCCCTATAGTCTTCAAAGGGATCCGAAATATCTGTTCTCAGATTCCACAGAAGTAAGGCTAGCAAAGAGATCCACGAAATACAGAAGTAACCCTGTAAGGTGAATTAACAGAACACTAAGCAGTTTCTCAGAAAGCTTCCTTCCAGATATCATCTGAGGGTATTTCCTTTTTCACCGTAGCCCTCTATGCGTTTCTAAATATCACTTTGCCAATTCCACAAGAACTTTCTTAGCGAAAGGCTTCTTAAGCGGATCGCTGTAACTCTGTGACTTGATTTCACAGAACAAAAAGAAGTTTCTCAGAAAGCTTCTTTCTCTTTGTTATCGGAGGATATTTCCTTTGGCCCTATAGTCTTCAAAGGGATAGGAAATATCTGTTCTCAGATTCCACAGAAATAAGGCTAGCAAAGAGATCCACGAAACACAGATGTAACTCTGTGAGGTGAATTAACAGAACACTAAGCAGTTTCTCAGAAAGCTTCCTTCAAGATTTCATCTGAGGATATTTCCTTTTTCACGGTAGCCCTCTATGGGCTTCCAAATATCACTTTGCCAATTCCACAAGAACTGTCTTAGCGAAAGGCTTCTTGAGGGGAAAGCTGTAACTCTGTGAGATGATTTCACAGAACACAAAGAAGTTTCTCAGAAAGCTTCTTTCTCTTTGTTATCGGAGGATATTTCCTTTGGCACTATAGTCTTCTAAGGGTTCCGAAATATCTGTTCTCAGGTACCACAGAAATAAGGCTAGCAAAGAGATCCACGAAATACAGATGTAACACTGTGAGATGAATTAACAGAACACTAAGCAGTTTCTCAGAAAGCTTCTTTCCAGATTTCATCTGAGGATATTTCCTTTTTCACCATAGCCCTCTATGGTCTTCCAACTATCACTTTTCCAATTCCACGAGAACTGTCTTAGCGAAAGGCTTCTTGAGGGGAAAGCTGTAACTCTGTGAGGTGATTTCACAGAAAACAAAGAAGTTTCTCAGAAAGCTTCTTTCTCTTTGTTATCGGAGTTAATTTGCTTTTGCCCTATAGTCTTCCAAGGGATCCGAAATATCTGTTCTCAGATTCTGCAGAAATAAGGCTTACAAAGAGATCCACGAAATACAGATGTAACTATGTGAGATGAATTAACAGAACACTAAGCAGTTTCTCAGAAAGCTTCTTTCCAGATTTCATCTGAGGATATTTCCTTTTTCACCATAGCCCTATATGGGCTTCCAACTATCACTTTTCTAATTCCACGAGAACTGTCTTAGCGAAAGGCTTCTTGAGGGGAAAGCTGTAACTTTGTGAGATGATTTCACAGAACACAAAGAAGTTTCTCAGAAAGCTTCTTTCTCTTTGATATCGCAGGATATTTCCCTTGGCCCTATAGTCTTCTAAGGGATCCGAAATATCTGTTCTCAGATTCCACAGAAGGAAGGCTAGCAAAGAGATCCACGAAATACAGATGTAACTATGTGAGATGAATCAACAGAACACTAAGCAGTTTCTCAGAAAGCTTCTTTCCAGATTTCATCAGGGGATATTTCCGTTTTCACCCTAGCCCTCTATGGGCTTCCAAATATCACTTTGCCAATTCCACAAGAACTTATTTAGCGAAAGGCTTCTTGAGGGGAAAGCTGTAACTCTGTGAGGTGATTTCAGAGAACACAAAGAAGTTTCTCAGAAAGCTTCTTTCTCTTTTTTATCGGAGGATATTTCCTTTGGCCCTATTGTCTTCGAAGGGATCCGAAATATCTGTTCTCAGATTCCACAGAAATAAGGCTAGCAAAGAGATCCACGAAATACAGATGTAACCCTGTGAGATGAATTAAGAGAACACTAAGCAGTTTCTCAGAAAGCTTCTTTCCAGATTTCTTCTAAGGATATTTCCTTTTTCACGGTAGCCCTCTATGGGCTTCCAAATATCACTTTGCCAATTCCACAAGAACTGTCTTAGCGAAAGGCTCCTTGAGGGGAAGGCTATAACTCTGTGGGATGATTTCACAGAACACAAAGAAGTTTCTCAGAAAGATTCTTTCTCTTTGTTATCGGAGGATATTTCCTTTGGCCCTATAGTCTTCAAAGGGATCCGAAATATCTATTCTCAGATTCCACAGAAATAAGGCTAGCAAAGAGGTCCACGAAATACAGATGTAACTCTATGGGAAGAATTAACAGAACACTAAGCAGTTTCTCAGAAAGCTTCTTTCCAGATTTCATCTGAGGATATTTCCGTTTTCACCCTAGCCCTCTATGGGCTTCCAAATATCACTTTGCCAATTCCACAAGAACTGTCTTAGCGAAAGGCTTCTTGAGGGGAAAGCTGTAACTCTGTGAGATGATTTCACAGAACACAAAGAAGTTTCTCAGAAAGCTTCTTTCTCTTTGTTATCGGAGGATATTTCCTTTGGCCCTATAGTCTTCTAAGGGATCCGAAATATCTGTTCTCAGATTCCACAGAAAAAAGGCTAGCAAAGAGATCCACGAAATACAGATGTATCTCTGTGAGATGAATTAACAGAACACTAAGCAGTTTCTCAGAAAGCTTCTTTCCAGATTTCATCTGAGGATATTTCCTTTTTCACCATAGCCCTCTATGGGCTTCCAAATATCACTTTGCCAATTCCACAAGAACTTTCTTAGCGAAAGGCTTCTTAAGCGGATCGCTGTAACTCTGTGACTTGGTTTCACAGAAGAAAAAGAAGTTTCTCAGAAAGCTTCTTTCTCTTTGTTATCGGAGGATATTTCCTTTGGCCCTATTGTCTTCAAAGGGATAGGAAATATCTGTTCTCAGATTGCACAGAAATAAGGCTAGCAAAGAGATCCACGAAACACAGATGTAACTCTGTGAGGTGAATTAACAGAACACTAAGCAGTTTCTCAGAAAGCTTCCTTCAAGATTTCATCTGAGGATATTTCCTTTTTCACCGTAGCCCTCTATGGGCTTCCAAATATCACTTTGCCAATTACACAAGAACTGTCTTAGCGAAAGGCTTCTCGAGGGAAAGTTGTAACTCTGTGATATGATTTCACAAACACAAAGAAGTTTCTCAGAAAGCTTCTTTCCCTTTGTTATCGGAGGATATTTCCTTTGGCCCTATAGTCTTCAAAGGGATCCGAAATATCTGTTCTCAGATTCCACAGAAATAAGGCTAGCAAAGAGATCCACGAAATACAGATGTAACTCTGTGAGATGAATTAACAGAACACTAAGCAGTTTCTCAGAAAGCTTCTTTCCAGATTTCATCTGAGGATATTTGCTTTTTCACCATAGCCCTCTATGGGCTTCCAAATATCACTTTGCCAATTCCACAAGAACTGTCTCAGCGAAAGGCTTCTCGAGGGGAAAGTTGTAACTCTGTGATATGATTTCACAAACACAAAGAAGTTTCTCAGAAAGCTTCTTTCTCTTTGTTATCGGAGGATATTTCCTCTGGCCCTATAGTCTTCAAAGGGATCCGAAATATGTGTTCTCAGATTCCACAGAAATAAGGCTAGCAAAGAGATCCACGAAATACAGATGTAACTCTTTGAGATGAATCAACAGAACACTAAGCAGTTTCTCAGAAAGCTTCTTTCCAGATTTCATCTGAGGATATTTCCGTTTTCACCCTAGCCCTCTTTGGGCTTCCAAATATCACTTTGCCAATTCCACAAGAACTTTCTTAGCGAAAGGCTTCTTGAGGGGAAAGCTGTAACTCTGTGAGGTGATTTCACAGAACACAAAGAAGTTTCTCAGAAAGCTTCTTTCTCTTTGTTATCGGAGGATATTTCCTTTGGCCCTATAGTCTTCGAAGGGATCCGAAATATCTGTTCTCAGATTCCACAGAAATAAGGCTAGCAAAGAGATAAACGAAATACAGATGTAACCCTGTGAGATGAATTAAGAGAACACTAAGCAGTTTCTCAGAGAGCTTCTTTCCAGATTTCATCTAAGGATATTTCCTTTTTCACGGTAGCCCTCTATGGGCTTCCAAATATCACTTTGCCAATTCCACAAGAACTGTCTTAGCGAAAGGCTCCTTGAGGGGAAGGCTGTAACTCTGTGGGATGATTTCACAGAACACAAAGAAGTTTCTCAGAAAGATTCTTTCTCTTTGTTATCGGAGGATATTTCCTTTGGCCCTATAGTCTTCAAAGGGATCCGAAATATCTATTCTCAGATTCCACAGAAATAAGGCTAGCAAAGAGGTCCACGAAATACAGATGTAACTCTATGAGAAGAATTAACAGAACACTAAGCAGTTTCTCAGAAAGCTTCTTCCCAGATTTCATCTGAGGATATTTCCTTTTTCACCATAGCCCTCTATGCGCTTCCAAATATCACTTTGCCAATTCCACAAGAACTGTCTTAGCGAAAGGCTTATTGAGGGGAAAGCTGTAACTCTGTGAGATGATTTCACAGAACACTAAGAAGTTTCTCAAAAAACTTCTTTCTCTTTCTTATCGGAGGATATTTCCTTTGGCCATATAGTCTTCAAAGGGATCTGAATTATCTGTTCTCAGATTCCACAGAAATAAGGCAAGCAAAGAGATCCACGAAATACAGATGTAACTCTGTGAGATGAATTAACAGACACTAAGCAGTTTTTCAGAAAACTACTTTCCAGATTTCATCTGAGTATAATTCCTGTTTCACCATCGCCCTCTATGGGCTTCCAAATATCACTTTGCTAATTCCACAACATCTGTCTAACCGAAAGGTTTCTTGAGGGTAAAGCTGTAACTCTGTGAGATGATTTCGCAGAACACAAAGAAGTTTCACAGAAAGCTTCTTTTTCTTTGTTTTCGGAGGATATTTCCTTTGGCCCTATAGTCTTCAAAGGGATCCGAAATACCTGTTCTCAGTTTCCACAGAAATAAGGCTAGCAAAGGGATCCACGTAATACAGATGTAAATCTGTGAGTGGAAGTCGCACATCACAGAGCAGTTTCTCAGAAAGCTTCTTTCCAGATTTCATCTGAGGATATTTCCTTTTTCAACGTAGACCTCTATGGGCTTCCAAATATCACTTTTCCAATTCCACAAGAACTCTCTTAGCGAAAGCCTTCTTGAGGGGAAAGCTGTAACTCTGTGAGATGATTTCACAGAACCAAACGTCGTTTCTCAGAAAGCTTCTTTCTCTTTGTTATCGGAGGATATTTCCTTTGGTCCTATAGTCTTCAAAGGGATCCGAAATATGTGTTCTCAGATTCCACAGAAATAAGGCTAGCAAAGAGATCCATGAAATACAATGTAACTCTGTGAGATGAATTAACAGAACACTAAGCAGTTTCTCAGAAAGCTTCTTTCCAGATTTCATCTGAGGATATTCCCTTTATCACCGTAGCCCTCTATGCGCTTCCAAATATAACTTTGCCAAATCCCCAAGAACTGTCTTAGCGAAAGGCTTCTTGAGGGGAAAGCTGTAACTCTGTGAGGTGATTTCACAGAACACAAAGAAGTTTCTCAGAAAGCTTCTTTCTCTTTGTTATCGTAGTTAATTTGCTTTTGCCATATAGTCTTCTAAGGGATCCGAAATATCTGTTCTCAGATTCCACAGAAGTAAGGCTAACAAAGAGATCTACGAAACAGATGTAACTCTGTGAGAGGAATTAACAGAACACTAAGCAGTTTCTCAGAAAGCTTCTTTCCAGATTTCATCTGAGGATATTTCCTTTTTCACCATAGCCCTCTACGGGCTTCAAAATATCACTTTGCCAATTCCACAGGAACTGTCTTAGCGAAAGGCTTCTTGAGGGGAAAGCTGTAACTCTGTGAGATGATTTCACAGAACACAAAGAAGTTTCTCAGAAAGCTTCTTTCTCTTTGTTATCGGAGGATATTTCCTTTGGCCCTATAGTCTTCTAAGGGATCCGAAATATCTGTTCTCAGATTCCACAGAAATAAGGCTAACAAAGCGATCTGCGAAATACAGATGTAACTCTGTGAGATGAATTAGCAGAACACTAAGCAGTTTCTCAGAAAGCTTCTTTCCAGGTTTCATCTGAGGATATTTGCTTTTTCACCATAGCCCTGTATGGGCTTCCAAATATCACTTTGCCAATTCCACAAGAACTGTCTTAGTGAAAGGCTTGTTGAGGGGAATCCTGTAAATCTGTGAGATGATTTCACAGAACACAAAGAAGTTTCTCAGAAAGCTTCTTTCTCTTTGTTATCGGAGGAAATTTCCTTTGGCCCTATAGTCTTCTAAGGGATCCGAAATATCTGTTCTCAGATTCCACAGAAAAAAGCCTAGCAAAGAGATCCACGAAATACAGGTGTGTCTCTGTGAGATGAATTAACAGAACACTAACCAGTTTCTCAGAAAGCTTCTTTCCAGATTTCATCTGAGGATATTTCCTTTTTCACCATAGCCCTCTATGGGCTTCCAAATATCACTTTGCCTATTGCACAAGAACTGTCTTAGCGAAAGGCTTCTTGAGGGGAAGGCTGTAACTCTGTGAGATGATTTCACAGAACCCAAAGAAGTTTCTCAGAAAGATTATTTCTCTTTGTTATCGGAGGATATTTCCTTTGGCCCTATAGTCTTCAAAGGGATCAGAAATATCTGTTCTCAGATTCCACAGAAGTAAGGCTAGCAAAGAGATCCACGAAATACAGATGTAACCCTGTGAGATGAATTAACAGAACACCAAGCAATTTCTCAGAAAGCTTCTTTCCAGATTTCATCTGAGAATACTTCCTTTTTCACCATAGCCCTCTATGGGCTTCCAACTATCACTTTTCCAATTCCACAAGAACTGTCTTAGCGAAAGACTTCTTGAGAGGAAAGCTGTAACTCTCTGAGATGATTTCACAGAACACAAAGAAGTTTCTCCGAAAGCTTCTTTCTCTTTGTTATCCTAGGATATTTCCTTTTCCCCTATAGTCTTCTAAGGAATCCGAAATATCTGTTCTCAGATTCCACAGAAATAAGGCTATCAAAGCGATCTACGAAATACAGATGTAATTCTGTGAGATGAATTAACAGAACACTAAGCAGTTTCTCAGAAAGCTTCTTTCCAGGTTTCATCTGAGGATATTTGCTTTTTCACCATAGCCCTGTATGGGCTTCCAAATATCACTTTGCCAATTCCACAAGAACTGTCTTAGTGAAAGGCTTTTTGAGGGGAAAGCTGTAACTCTGTGAGACGATTTCACAGAACACAAAGAAATTTCTCAGAAAGCTTCTTTCTCTTTGTTATCGCAGGATATTTCCTTTGGTCCTATAGTCTTCTAAGGGATCCGAAATATCTGTTCTCAGATTCCACAGAAATAAGGCTAGCAAAGAGGTCCACGAAATACAGACGTAACTCTCTGAGATGAATTAACAGAACACTAAGCAGTTTCTCAGAAAGCTTCTTTCCAGATTTCATCTGAGGATATTTCCTTTTTCACCATAGCCCTCAATGGGCTTCCAAATATCACTTTGCCAATTCCACAAGAACTGTCTTAGCGAAAGGCTTCTTGAGGGGAAAGCTGTAACTCTGTGAGATGATTTCACAGAACACAAAGAAGGTTCTCAGAAAGCTTCTTTCTCTTTGTTATCGGAGGATATTTCCTTTGGCCCTATAGTCCTCAAAGGGATCCGAAATATCTGTTCTCAGATTTCACAGAAATAAGGCTAGCAAAGAGATCCACGAAATACAGATGTAATTCTCTGAGTGGAAGTCACGCATCACAAAGAAGTTTCTCAGAAATCTTCTTTCCAGATTTCATCTGAGGATATTTCCTTTTTCACCATAGCCCTCTAGGGGCTTCCAACTGTCACATTGCCAATTCTACAAGAACTGTCTTAGCGAAAGGCTTCTTGAGGGGAAAGCTGTAACTCTGTGAGATGATTTCACAGAACACAAAGAAGTTTCTCAAAAAGCTTCTTTCTCTTTGTTATCGGAGGATATTTCCTTTGGCCCTATAGTCTTCAAAGGGATCCGAAATATCTGTTCTCAGATTCCACAGAAATAAGGCTAGAAAAGAGATCCACGAAATACAGATGTAACTCTGTGAGATGAGTTACCAGACACTAAGCAGTTTCTCAGAAAGCTTCTTTCCAGATTTCATCTGAGGATAATTCCTGTTTCACCATAGCCCTCTATGGGCTTCCAAATATCACTTTGCCAATTCCACAAGATCTGTCTTATGGAAAGGCTTCTTGAGGGGAAAGCTGTAACTCTGTGAGATGATTTCACAGAACACAAAGAAGTTTCTCACAAAGCTTCTTTCTCTTTATTATCAGAGGATATTTCCTTTGGCCCTATAGTCTTCAAAGGGATCCGAAATATCTGTTATCATATTTCACAGAAATAAGGCGAGCAAAGCGTTCCACGAAATACAGATGTAATTCTTTGAGTGGATGTCACACATCACAGAGCAGAATCCCAGAAAGTTTCTTTCTAGACTTCATCTGAGGGTGTTTCCTTTTTCACAGTAGCCCTCTATGGGCTTCCAAATATCACTTTGCCAACTCCACAAGAACTGTCTTAGCGAAAGGCTTCTTGAGGGGAAAGCTGTAGCTCTGTGACATGATTTCACAGAACACAAGGAAGTTTCTCGGAAAGCTTCTTTCTCTTTGTTATCGGAGGATATTTCCTTTGGCCCTATAGTCTTCAAAGGGATCCGAAATATCTGTTTCAGATTCCACATAAATAAGGCTAGCAAAGATATTCCACAAAATAGAGATGTAACTCTGTGAGAAGAATTACCAGAACACTAAGCAGTTTCTCAGAAAGCTTCTTTCCAGATTTCATCTGAGGATATTTCCTTTTTCACCTTAGCCCTCTATTGTCTTCCAAATACAACTTTGCCAATTCCACAAGAACTGTCTTAGCAAAAGTCTACTTGAGGGGAGAGCTGTAACTCTGTGAGATGATTTCACAGAACACAAAAAAGTTTCTCAAAAAGCTTCTTTCTCTTTGTTATCGGACGATATTTCCTTTGGCCCTATAGTCTTCAAAGGGATCCGAAATATCTGTTCTCAGATTTCACAGAAATAAGGACAGCAAATATACACACGAAATACAGATGTAACTCTGTGAGATGAATTAACAGACATTAAGCAGTTTCTCATAAAGCTTCTTTCCAGATTTCATCTGAGGATACTTCCTGTTTCACCATAGCCCTCTATGGGCTTCCAAATATCACTTTGCCAATTCCGCAAGATCTGTCTTATCGATAGGCTTCTTGAGGGGAAGCTGTAACTCTGTGAGATGATTTCACAGAACACAAAGAAGTTTCTCAGAAATCTTCTTTCTCTTTGTTATCGGAGGATATTTCCTTTGACCCTATACTCTTCAAAGGGATCCGAAATATCTGTTCTCATATTTCACAATAATAAGGCGAGCAAAGCGTTCCACGAAATACAGATGAAATTCTTTGAGTGGAAGTCCCACATCACAGAACAGATTCCCAGAAATCTTCTTTCCAGATTTCATCTGAGGATATTTCCTTTTTCACCATAGCCATCTATGGGCCTCCAAACATCACTTTGCCAATTCCTCAGTGACTGTCTTACGAAAGGCTTCTTGAGGGGAAAGCTGTAACTCTGTGAGATGGTTTCACAGAACACGAAGAAGTTTCTCAGAAAACTTCTTTCTCTTTGTTATCGGAGGATATTTCCTTTGGCCCTATAGTCTTCAAAGAGATCCGAAATATCAGTTCTCAGATTCCACAGAAATAAGGCTAGCAAAGAGATCCACGAAATACTGATGTATCTTTGTGAGTGGAAGTCACACATCACAGAGCAGTTTCTCAGAAAGCTTCTTTCCAGACTTCATCTGAGGGTATTTCCTTTTTCACCACAGCCCTGTATTGGCTTCCAAATATCACTTTGCCAATTCCTCAAGAACTGTCTTAGCGAAAGGCTTTTTGAGGGGAAAGCTGTAACTCTGTGAGATGATTTCACAGAACACAAAGAAGGTTCTCAGAAAGCTTCTTTCTCTTTGTTATCGGCGGATATTTCCTTTGGCCCTATAGTCTTCCAAGGGATCCGAAATATCTGTTCTCAGATTCCACAGAAATAAGGCTACCAAAGAGTTCCACGAAATACAGATGTAACTCTGTGAGTGGAAATCTCACATCACAGAGCAGTTTCTCAGAAAGCTTCTTTCCAGATTTCATCTGAGGATATTTCCTTTTTCAACGTACCCCTCTAAGGGCTTCCAAATATCACTTTGCCAATTCCACAAGAACTGTCTTAGCGAAAGGCTTCTTGAGGGGAAAGCTGTAACTCTGTGAGATGATTTTACAGAACACAAAGAAGTTTAACAGAAAGCATCTTTTTCTTTGTTATCGGAGGATATTTCCTTTGGCCCTATAGTCTTCAAAGGGATCCGAAATATCTGTTCTCAGATTCCACAGAAATAAGGCTAGGAAAGAGATCCACGAAATACAGATGTAACTCTGTGAGTGGAAGTCACACATCACAGAACAGTTTCTCAGGAAGCTTCTTTCCAGATTTCATCAGAAGATATTTCCTTTTTCACTGTAGACCTTTATGGGCTTCCAAATATCACTTTGCCCATTCCACAAGAACTGTATAAACAAAAGGCTTCTTGAGGGGAAAGCTGTAACTCTGTGAGATGATTTCAAAGAACACAAAGAAGTTTCTCAGAAAGCTTCTTTCTCTTTGTATCGGAGGATATTTCCTTTGTCCCTATAGTCTTCAAAGGGATCCGAAATATCTATTCTCAGATTCCACAGAAATAAGGCTAGCAAAGAGATCCACGAAATAGAGATGTAACTCTGTGAGACGAATTAACAGAACAGTAAGCAGTTTCTCAGAAAGCTTCTTTCCAGATTTCATCTGAGAATATTTCCTTTTTCACCGTAGCCCTCTATGGGCTTCCAAATATCACAATGGCAATTACAGAAGATCCGTTTCAGCGAAAGGCTTCTTGAGGGGAAAACTGTAAATCTGTGAGATGATTTCACAGAACACAAAGAATTTTCTCAGAAAGCTTCTTTCTCTTTGTTATCGTAGGATTTTTCCTTTGGCCCTATATTCTTCAAAGGAATGCGAAATATCTGTTTTCCGATTCCACAGAAATAAGGCTAGCAAAGAGGTCCACGAAATACAGATGTAACTCTGTGAGATGAATTAACCGAACACTAAGGAGTTTTTCAGAAATTTTCTTTCCAGATTTCATCTGAGGATATTTCCTTTTTCACCATAGCCATCTATGGGCTTCCACATATCTCTTTGCCAATTCCACAAGAACTGTCTTAGTGAAAGGCTTCTTGAGTTGAAAGCTGTAACTCTGTGAGATGATTTCACAGAACACAAAGAAGTTTCTCAGAAAGCTTCTTTCTCTTTGTTATCGGAAGATATTTCCTTTGGCCCTGTACTATTCAAAGGGATGCGAAATATCTCTTCTCAGATTCCACAGAAAAAAGGCTAGCTAAGAGATCAACGAAATACAGATGTAACTCTGTGACTCTAAGTCACACATCACAGAGCAGTTTCTCAGAAAGCTTTTTTCCAGATTTCATCTGAGGATATTTCCTTTTTCACCATAGACCTCTATGGGCTCCCAAATATCACTTTGAAAATTCCACAAGAACTGTCTTAGCGAAAGGCTTCTTGAGGGGAAAGCTGTAGCTCTGTGACATGATTTCACAGAACACAAGGGAGTTTCTCGGAAAGTTTCTTTCTCTTTGTTATCGGACGATATTTCCTTTGGCCCTATAGTCTTCAAAGGGATCCGAAATATCTGTTCTCAGATTCCACATAAATGAGGGTAGCAAAGATATTTCACAAAATAGAGATGTAACTCTGTGAGAAGAATTACCAGAGCATTAAGCAGTTTCTCAGAAAGCTTCTTTCCAGATTTCATCTGAGGATATTTCCTTTTTCAACATAGCCCTCTATGGGCTTCGAAATACCACTTTGCCAATTCCACAAGAACTGTCTTAGCAAAAGGCTACTTGAGGGGAGACCTGTAACTCTGTGAAATGATTTCACAGAACACAAAGAAGTTTCTCAAAAAGCTTCTTTCTCTTTGTTATCGGAGGATATTTCCTTTGGCCCTATAGTCTTCAAAGGGATCCGAAATATCTGTTCTCAGATTCCACAGAAATAAGGCTAGAAAAGAGATCCACGAAATACAGATGTAACTCTGTGAGATGAGTTAACAGACACTAAGCAGTTTCTCAGAAAGCTTCTTTCCAGATTTCATCTGAGGATAGTTCCTGTTTCACCATAGCCCTCTATGGGCCTCCAAATATCACTTTGCCAATTCCACAAGATCTGTCTTATGGAAAGGCTTCTTGAGGGGAAAGCTGTAGCTCTGTGAGATGATTTAACAGAACACAAAGAAGTTTCTGAGAAATCTTCTTTCTCTTTGTTATCGGAGGATATTTCCGTTGGTCCTATACTCTTCAAAGGGATGCGAAATATCTGTTCTCATATTCCCCAGAAATAGTGCTAGCAAAGAGATCCACGAAATACAGAATTAACTCCGTGAGTGGAAGTCTCACATCACAAAGTAGTTTCTCAGAAAGCTTCCTTCCAGAATTCATCTGAGCATATTTCCTTTTTCACCATAACCCTGTATTGGCTTCCAAATATCACTTTGCCAATTCCACAAAAACTGTCTTAGTGAAAGTCCTCTTGAGAGGAAAGCTGTAACTCTGTGAGATGATTTCACAGATCACAAAGAAGTTTCTCAGAAAGCTTCTTTCTCTTTATTATCGGAGGATATTTCCTTTGGCCCTATAGTCTTCAAAGGGATCCGAAATATCTGTTATCATATTTCACAGAAATAAGGCGAGCAAAGCGTTCCACGAAATACAGATGTAATTCTTTGAGTGGAAGTCACACATCACAGAGCAGATTTCCAGAAAGTTTCTTTCCAGACTTCATCTGAGGGTGTTTGCTTTTTCACAGTAGCCCTCTATGGGCTTCCAAATATCACTTTGCCAATTCCACAAGAACTGTCTTAGCGAAAGGCTTCTTGCGGGGAAAGCTGTAGCTCTCTGACATGATTTCACAGAACACAAGGAAGTTTCTCGGAAAGCTTCTTTCTCTTTGTTATCGGAGGATATTTCCTTTGGCCCTATAGTCTTCAAAGGGATCCGAAATATCTGTCTCAGATTCCACATAAATAAGGCTAGCAAATATATTCCACAAAATAGAGATGTAACTCTGTGAGAAGAATTACCAGAACACTAAGCAGTTTCTCAGAAAGCTTCTTTCCAGATTTCATCTGAGGATATTTCCTTTTTCACCTTAGCCCTCCATTGTCTTCCAAATACAACTTTGCCAATTCCACAAGAACTGTCTTAGCAAAAGGCTACTTGAGGGGAGAGCCGTAACTCTGTGAGATGATTTCACAGAACACAAAAAAGTTTCTCAAAAAGCTTCTTTCTCTTTGTTATCGGAGGATATTTCCTTTGGCCCTATAGTCTTCAAAGGGATCCAAAATATCTGTTCTCAGATTTCACAGAAATAAGGCTAGCAAAGAGGTCCACGAAATACAGATGTCACACTGTGAGATGAATTAACAGACACTAAGCAGTTTCTCAGAAAGCTTCTTTCCAGATTTCATCTGAGGATACTTCCTGTTTCACCATAGCCCTCTATGGGCTTCCAAATATCACTTTGCCAATTCCACAAGATCTGTCTTATAGAAAGGCTTCTTGAGGGGAAGCTGTAACTCTGTGAGATGATTTCACAGAACACAAAGAAGTTTATCAGAAATCTTCTTTCTCTTTGTTATCGGAGGATATTTCCTTTGGCCCTATACTCTTCAAAGGGATCCGAAATATCTGCTCTCATATTTCACGGTAATAAGGCGAGCAAAGCGTTCCACGAAATACAGATGTAATTCTTTGAGTGGAAGTCACACATCACAGAACAGATTCCCAGAAATCTTCTTTCCAGATTTCATCTGAGGATATTTCCTTTTTCACCATAGCCATCTATGGGCTTCCAAACATCACTTTGCCAATTCCACAGTGACTGTCTTACGAAAGGCTTCTTGAGGGGAAAGCTGTAACTCTGCGAGATGGTTTCACAGAACACGAAGAAGTTTCTCAGAAAACTTCTTTCTCTTTGTTATCGGAGGATATTTCCTTTGGCCCTATAGTCTTCAAAGAGATCCGAAATGTCTGTTCTCAGATTCCACAGAAATAAGGCTAGCAAAGAGATCCACGAAATACGGATGTATCTTTGTGAGTGGAAGTCACACATCACAGAGCAGTTTCTCAGAAAGCTTCTTTCCAGACTTCATCTGAGGGTATTTCCTTTTTCACCGTAGCCCTCTGTGGGCTTCCAAATATCACTTTGCCAATTCCACAAGAACTGTCTTAGTGAAAGTCATCTTGAGAGGAAAGCTGTAACTCTGTGAGATGACTTCACAGATCACAAAGAAGTTTCTCAGAAAGCTTCTTTCTCTTTATTATCAGAGGATATTTTCTTTGGCCCTATAGACTTCAAAGGGATCCGAAATATCTGTTCTCATATTTCACAGAAATAAGGCGAGCAAAGCGTTCCACGAAACACAGATGTAATTCTTTGAGTGGAAGTCACACATCACAGAGCAGATTCCCAGAAATCTTGTTTCCAGATTTCATCTGAGGATATTTCCTTTTTCACCATAGCCATCTATGGGCTTCCAAACATCACTTTGCCAATTCCACAGTAACTGTCTTACGAAAGGCTTCTTAAGGGGAAAGCTGTAACTCTGTGAGATGGTTTCACAGAACACGAAGAAGTTTCTCAGAAATCTTCTTTCTCTTTGCTATCGGAGGATATTTCCTTTGGCCCTATAGTCTTGAAAGAAATCCGAAATATCTGTTCTCAGATTCCACAGAAATAAGGCTAGCAAAGAGATCCACGAAATACGGATGTAACTTTGTGAGTGGAAGTCACACATCACAGAGCAGTTTCTCAGAAAGCTTCTTTCCAGACTTCATCTGAGGGTATTTCCTTTTTCACCGTAGCCCTCTATGGGCTTCCAAATATCACTTTGCCAATTCCACAAGAACTGTCTTAGCGAAAGGCTTCTTGAGGGGAAAGCTGTAACTCTGTGAGATGATTTCGCAGTACACAAAGAAGTTTCTCAGAAAGCTTCTTTCTCTTTGTTATCATAGGATTTTTCCTTTGGCCCTATAGTCTTCAAAGGGATGCGAAATATCTGTTTTCAGATTCCTCAGAAATAAGGCTAGCAAAGAGATCCACGAAATACAGATGTAACTCTGTGAGATGAGTTAACCGAACACTAAGGAGTTTCTCAGAAAGTTTCTTTCCAGATTTCATTTGAGGATATTTCCTTTTTCACCATAGCCTTCTATGGGCTTCCACGTATCTCTTTTCCAATTCCACAAGAACTGTCTTAGCGAAAGGCTTCTTGAGGGGAAAGCTGTAACTCTGTGAGATGGTTTCACAAAACACGAAGAAGTTTCTCAGAAAGCTTCCTTCTCTTTGTTATCGAAGGATATTTCCTTTGGCCCTATAGTCTTCAAAGAGATCCGAAATATCTGTTCTCAGATTCCACAGAAATAAGGCTAGCAAAGAGATCCACGAAATACCGATGTAACTTTGTGAGTGGAAGTCACACATCACAGAGCAGTTTCTCAGAAAGCTTCTTTCCAGACTTCATCTGAGGGTATTTCCTTTTTCACCGTAGCCCTCTATGGGCTTCCAAATATCACTTTGCCAATTCCACAAGATCTGTCTTATGGAATGGCTTCTTGAGGGGAAAGCTGTAACTCTGTGAGATGATTTCACAGAACACAATGAAGTTTCTCAGAAATCTTCTTTCTCTTTGTTATCGGAGGATATTTCCGTTGGCCCTATACTCTTCAAAGGGATGCGAAATATCTGTTCTCATATTCCACAGAAATAGTGCTAGCAAAAAGATCCACGAAATGCAGAATTAACTCCGTGAGTGGAAGTCACACATAACAAAGTAGTTTCTCAGAAAGCTTCCTTCCAGAATTCATCTGAGGATATTTCCTTTTACACCATAACCCTGTATTGGCTTCCAAATATCACTTTGCCAATTCCACAAAAACTGTCTTAGTGAAAGTCTTCTTGAGGGGAAAGCTGTAACTCTGTGAGATGATTTCACAGATCACAAAGAAGTTTCTCAGAAAGCTTCTTTCTCTTTATTATCGGAGGATATTTCCTTTGGCCCTATAGTCTTCAAAGGGATGCGAAATATCTGTTCTCATATTCCACAGAAATAAGGCTAGCAAAGAGATCCACGAAATACAGATGTAACTCAGTGAGTGGAAGTCACACATCCCAAAGCAGTTTCTCAGAAAGCTTCTTTCCAGTTTTTCTCGGAGGATATTTTCTTTTTCACCATAGCCCTCTATGGGATTCCAAATATCACTTTCCAATTCCACACGAACTGGCTTAGCGAACGGTTTCTTGAGGGGAGAGCTAAAACTTTGTGAGGTGAATTAACAGAACACTAAGCAGTTTCTCAGTAAGCTTCCTTGCAGATTTCATCTAAGGATATTTCCTTTCCTCCATAGCCCTCTATGGGCATCGAAATCTCACTTAGCCAATTCCACAAGAACAGGCTTAGCGAAGGGCATCTTGAGGGCAAAGCTGTAACACCGTGAGACGATTTCACAGAACTCAAAGAAGTTTCTCAGAAAGCTTCTTTCTCCTTGTTATCAGAGGATATTTCCTTTGGCCCTATAATCTTCAAGGGATCCGAATTATCAGTTCTCAGATTCCAGAGAAATAAGTCCAGCAAACAGATCCACGAAATACAGATGTAACTCTGTGAGTGGAAGTCTCACATCACAGAGCAGTTTGTGAGAAAGCTTCTTTCCAGTTTTCCTCGGAGGATACTTTCTTTTTCACCATAACCCTCTATGGACTTCCAAATATCACTTTGCCAATTCCACAAGAACAGGCTTAGCGAACGGCTTCTTGACGGGAAAGCTGTAACTCTGTGAGATGAATTAACAGAACACTAAGCAGTTTCTCAGAAATCTTCTTTCCAGATTTCATCTGAGGATATTTCCTTTTTCACCGTAGCCCTCTATGGTCTTGGAAATATCACTTTGCCAATTCCACAAGAACAGGCTTAGCGAAAGGCTTTTTGAGGGGAAAGCTGTAACTCTGTGAGATGAACTAACAGAAAACTAAGCAGTTTCTCAGATAGCTTCTTTCTGATTTCATCTGAGGAAATTTCCTTTTTCTCCGTAGCCCTCTATGAGCTTCCAAATATCACTTTGCCAATTCCACAAGAACAGGCTTAGCAAAAGGTTTCTTGAGGGGGTAGCTGTAAGTATGTTATACGACTACACAGAACACAAAGAAGTTTCTCAGAAAGCTTCTTTCTCTTTGTTATCGGAGAATTTTTCGTTTGGCCCCAGAGTTTTCAAAGGGATCCGAAATATGAGTTCTCAGATTCCACAGAAATAAGACTAGCAAACAGATTCACGAAATACAGATGTAATTGTCTTAGTGGAAGTGATACATCACAAAGCAGATTCTCAGAAAGCTTCTTTCCAGTTTTTCTCGGAGGATAATTTCTTTTTCACCATAGCCCTCTATGGGCTTCCAAGTATCACTTTGCCAATTCCACAAGAACAGGCTTAGCGAATGCCTTCTTAAGGGGAAAGCTGTAACTCTGTGAGATGAATTGACGGAACACGAAGCAGTTTCTCAGAAAGCTTCTTTCTCTTTGTTATCGGAGGATATTTCAATTGGCCCTAGAGTCTTCAAAGGGATTCGAAATATGAGTTCTCAGATTCCACAGAAATAAGGCTAGCAAACAGATCCACGGAATACAGATATAAATCTGAGAGTGGAAGTGACACATCACAAAGCAGTTTCTCAGAAAGCTTCTTTCTAGTTTTTCTCGGAGGATATTTTCTTTTTCACCATAGCCCTCTATGGGCTTCCATATATCACTTTGCCAATTCCACAAGAACAGGCTTAGCTAATGGCTTCCTGAGGGGAAAGCTGTATCTCTGTGAGATGAATTAACAGAACACTAAGCAGCTGCTCAGAAAGCTTCTTTCCAGATTTCACCTGAGGATATTTCCTTCTTCACCGTAGCCCTCTACGGGCATCGAAATATCATTTTGCCAATTCCACAAGAACAGGTTTAGCGAAAGGCTTTATGAGGCGAAAGCTGTACCTCTTTGAGATGATTTCACAGTACACAAAGAAGTTTCTCAGAAAGCTTCTTTCTCTTTGTTATCGGAGGATATTTCCTTTTGCCCTGTTGTCTTCAAAGGGATACGAAATATCAGTTCTCATGTTCCACCGAAATAAGGCTAGCAAACAGATCCATGAAACACAGATGTAACTCTGTGAGTGGAAATAACACATCACCAAGCAGTTTCTGAGAAACCTTCTTTCCAATTTTTCTCGGAGGATATTTTCTTTTTCACCATAGCCCTCTATGGGCTTCCAAATATCACTTTGCCAATTCCACAACAACTTTCTTAGCGAAAGGCTTCTTGAGGTGAAAGCTTCTACTCTGTGAGTTGATTTCACAGAACAAAAAGAAGTTTCTCAGAAAGCTTCTTTCTCTTTGTTATCGGAGGATATTTCCTTTGGCCCTATAGTCTTCAAAGGGATAGGATATATCTGTTCTCAGATTCCACAGAAATAAGGCTACCAAAGATATCGACGAAATACAGATGTAACTCTGTGAGGTGAATTAACAGAACACTAAGCAGTTTCTCAGAAAGCTTCCTTCAAGATTTCATCTGAGGATATTTCCTCTATCACCGTAGCCTCTATGGGCTTCCAAATATCACTTTGCCAATTCCACAAGAACTTTCTTAGCGAAAGTCTTCTTAAGGGGATCGCTGTAACTCTGTGACTTGATTTCACAGAACAAAAAGAAGATTCTCAAAAAGCTTCTTTCTCTTTGTTATCAGAGGATATTTCCTTTGGCCCTATAGTCTTCAAAGGGATCCGAAATATCTGTTCTCAGATTCCACAGAAATAAGGCTAGCAAAGAGATCCACGAAATACAGATGTAACTCTGTGAGATGAATTAACAGAACACTAAGCAGTTTCTCAGAAAGCTTCTTTCCAGATTTCATCTGAGGATATTTCCTTTTTCACCATAGCCCTCTATGGGCTTCCAACTATCACTTTTCCAATTCCACGAGAACTGTCTTAGCGAAAGGCTTCTTGAGGGGAAAGCTGTAACTTTGTGAGATGATTTCACAGAACACAAAGAAGTTTCTCAGAAAGCTTCTTTCTCTTTGATATCGGAGGATATTTCCTTTGGCCCTATAGTCTTCTAAGGGATCTGAAATATCTGTTCTCAGATTCCACAGAACTAAGGCTAGCAAAGAGATACACGAAATACAGATGTAACTCTGTGAGATGAATTAACAGAACACTAAGCAGTTTCTCAGAAAGCTTCTTTCCAGATTTCATCTGAGGATATTTCCTTTTTCACCATAGCCCTCTAAGGGCTTCCAAATATAACTTTGCCAATTCCACAAGAACTGTCTTAGCGAAAGGCTTCTTGAGGGGAAAGCTGTAACTCTGTGAGACGATTTCACAAAACACAAAGAAGTTTCTCAGAAAGCTTCTTTCTCTTTGTTATCGGAGTTTATTTCCTTTGGCCCTATCGTCTTCTAAGGGACCCGAAATATCGGTTCTCAGATTCCACAGAAATAAGGCTAACAAAGCGATCAACGAAATACAGATGTAACTCTGTGAGATGAATTAACAGATACTCTAAGCAGTTTCTCAGAAAGCTTCTTTCCAGATTTCATCTGAGGATATTTCCTTATTCACCATAGCCCTCTATGCACTTCCAAATATCACTTTGCCATTCCCCAAGAACTGTCTTAGTGAAAGGCTTCTTGAGCGGAAAGCTGTAACTCTGTGAGAAGATTTCTCAGAACACAAAGAAGTTTCTCAGAAAGCTTCTTTCTCTTTGTTATCGGAGTTTATTTCCTTTGGCCCCATATTCTTCAAAGGGATCCGAAATATGTGTTCTCAGATTCCACAGAAATAAGGCTAGCAAAGAGATCCACGAAATACAGATGTAACTCTGTGAGATGAATTAACAGAACACTAAGCAGTTTCTCAGAAAGCTTCTTTCCAGATTTCATATGAGGATATTTCCTTTTTCACCATAGCCCTGTATTGGCTTTCAAATATCACTTTGCCAATTCCACAAGAACTGTCTTATCGAAAGGCTTCTTGAGGGGAAAGCTGTAACTCTGAGAGATGCTTTCACAGAACACAAAGAAGTTTCTCAGAAAGCTTCTTTCTCTTTGTTATCGGAGGACATATCCTTTGGCACTATAGACTTCTAAGGGATCCGAAATATCTGTTCTCAGGTACCACAGAAATAAGGCTAGCAAAGAGATCCACGAAATACAGATGTAACTCTGTGAGATGAATTAACAGAACACTAAGCAGTTTCTCAGAAATCTTCTTTCCAGATTTCATCTGAGGATATTTCCTTTTTCACCATAGCCCTCTATGGGTTTCCAACTATCACTTTTCCAATTCCACGAGAACTCTCTTAGCGAAAGGCTTCTTGAGGGGAAAGCTGTAACTTTGTGAGATGATTTCACAGAACACAAAGAAGTTTCTCAGAAAGCTTCTTTCTCTTTGATATCGGAGGATATTTCCTTTGGCCCTATAGTCTTCTAAGGGATCCGAAATATCTGTTCTCAGCTTCCACAGAAGTAAGGCTAGCAAAGAGATCCACGAAATACAGATGTAACTCTGTGAGATGAATTAACAGAACACTAAGTAGTTTCTCAGAAAGCTTCTTTCCAGATTTCATATGAGGATATTTACTTTTTCACCATAGCCCTCTAAGGGCTTCCAAATATAACTTTGCCAATTCCACAAGAACTGTCTTAGCGAAAGGCTTCTTGAGGGGAAAGCTGTAACTCTGTGAGATGATTTCACAAAACACAAAGAAGTTTCTCAGAAAGCTTCTTTCTCTTTGTTATCGGAGTTTATTTCCTTTGGCCCTATCGTCTTCTAAGGGATCCGAAATATCGGTTCTCAGATTCCACAGAAATAAGGCTAACAAAGCGATCTACGAAATACAGATGTAACTCTGTGAGATGAATTAACAGAACTCTAAGCAGTTTCTCAGAAAGCTTCTTTCCAGATTTCATCTGAGGATATTTCCTTTTTCACCATAGCCCTCTAAGGGCTTCCAAATATAACTTTGCCAATTCCACAAGAACTGTCTTAGCGAAAGGCTTCTTGAGAGGAAAGCTGTAACTCTGTGAGATGATTTCACAAAACACAAAGAAGTTTCTCAGAAAGCTTCCTTCTCTTTGTTATCGGAGTTTATTTCCTTTGGCCCTATCGTCTTCTAAGGGATCCGAAATATCGGTTCTCAGATTCCACAGAAATAAGGCTAACAAAGCGATCTACGAAATACAGATGTAACTCTGTGAGATGAATTAACAGAACTCTAAGCAGTTTCTCAGAAAGCTTCTTTCCAGATTTCATCTGAGGATATTTCCTTATTCACCATAGCCCTCTATGCGCTTTCAAATATCACTTTGCCATTCCCCAAGAACTGTCTTAGTGAAAGGCTTCTTGAGCGGAAAGCTGTAACTCTGTGAGATGATTTCTCAGAACACAAAGAAGTTTCTCAGAAAGCTTATTTCTCTTTGTTATCGGAGTTTATTTCCTTTGGCCCCATATTCTTCAAAGGGATCCGAAATATGTGTTCTCAGATTCCACAGAAATAAGGCTAGCAAGGAGATCCACGAAATACAGATGTAACTCTGTGAGATGAATTAACAGAACACTAAGCAGTTTCTCAGAAATCTTCTTTCCAGATTTCATCTTAGGATATTTCCTTTTTCACCATAGCCCTGTATTGGCTTCCAAATATCACTTTGCCAATTCCACAAGAACTGTCTTAGCAAAAGGCTTCTTGAGGGGAAAGTTGTAACTCTGTGATATGATTTCACACACACAAATAAGTTTCTCAGAAAGCTTCTTTCTCTTTGTTATCGGAGGATATTTCCTTTGGCCCTACAGTCTTCAAAGGAATCCGAAATATCTGTTCTCAGATTCCACAGAAATAAGGCTAGCAAAGAGATCCACGAAATACAGATGTAACTCCGTGAGATGAATCAACAGAACACTAAGCAGTTTCTCAGAAAGCTTCTTTCCAGATTTCATCTGAGGATATTTCCTTTTTCACCCTATCCCTCTATGGGCTTCGAAATATCACTTTGCCAATTCCACAAGAACTTTCTTAGCGAAAGGCTTCTTCAGGGGAAAGCTGTAACTCTGTGAGGTGATTTCACAGACAGAAAGAAGTTTCTCAGAAAGCTTCTTTCTCTTTGTTATCGGAGGATATTTCCTTTGGCCCTATAGTCTTCAAAAAGATAAGAAATATCTGTTCTCAGATTCCACAGAAATAAGGCTAGCAAAGAGATCCACGAAATACAGATGTAACTCTGTGAGATGAATTAACAGAACACTAAGCAGTTTCTCAGAAAGCTTCTTTCCAGATATCATCTGAGGATATTTCCTTTTTCACCATAGCCCTCTTTGCGCTTCCAAATATCACTTTGCCAATTACACAAGAACTGTCTTAGCGAAAGGATTCTTGAGGGGAAAGTTGTAACTCTGTCAGATGATTTCACAGAACACAAAGAAGTTTCTCAGAAAGCTTCTTTCTCTTTGTTATCGGAGGATATTTCCCTTGGCCCTATAGTCTTCAAAGGGATCCGAAATATCTATTCTCAGATTCCACAGAAATAAGGCTAGCAAAGAGGTCCACGAAATACAGATGTAAGTCTATGAGAAGAATTAAAAGAACACTAAGCAGTTTCTCAGAAAGCTTCTTTACAGATTTCATCTGAGTATATTTCCTTTTTCACCATAGCCCTCTATGCACTTCCAAATATCACTTTGCCAATTCCCCAAGAACTGTCTTAGCGAAAGGCTTCTTGAGGAGAAAGCTGTAACTCTGTGAGGTGATTTCACAGAACACAAAGAAGTTTCTCAAAAAGCTTCTTTCTCTTTGTTATCGGAGTTAATTTGCTTTTGCCCTATAGTCTTCTAAGGGATCCGAAATATCTGTTCTCAGCTTCCACAGAAAAAAGGCTAGCAAAGAGATCCACGAAATACAGATGTATCTCTGTGAGATGAATTGACAGAACACTAAGCAGTTTCTCAGAAAGCTTCTTTCCAGATTTCATCTGAGGATATTTCCTTTTTCACCATAGCCCTCTATGCGCTTCCAAATATCACTTTGCCAATTCCACAAGAAATGTCTTAGCGAAAGGCTTCTTGAGGGGAAAGCTGTAACTCTGTGAGGTGATTTCACAGAACACAAAGAAGTTTCTCAGAAAGCTTCTTTCTCTTTGTTATCGGAGTTAATTTGCTTTTGCCCTATTGTCTTCTAAGGGATTCGAAATATCTGTTCTCAGATTCCACAGAAATAAGGCTAACAAAGAGATCTAGGAAATACAGATGTAACTCTGTGAGATGAATTAACAGAACACTAAGCAGTTTCTCAGAAAGCTTCTTACCAGATTTCATCTGAGGATATTTCCTTTTTCACCGTAGCCCTCTATGGGCTTCCAAATATCACTTTGCCAATTCCACAAGAACTGTCTTAGCGAAAGGCTTCTTGAGGGGAAAGCTGTAACTCTGTGAGATGATTTCACAGAACGCAAAGAAGTTTCTCAGAAAGCTTCTTTCTCTTTGTTATCGGAGGATATTTCCTTTGACACTATAGTCTTCTAAGGGATCCGAAATATCTGTTCTCAGGTTCCACAGAAATAAGGCTAGCAAAGAGATCCACGAAATACAGATGTAATACTCTGAGATGAATTAACAGAACACTAAGCAGTTTCTCAGAAAGCTTCTTTCCAGATTTCATATGAGGATACTTCCTTTTTCACCAGAGCCCTCTTTGGGCTTCCAACTATCACTTTTCCAATTCCACAAGAACTCTCTTAGCGAAAGGCTTCTTGAGGGGAAAGCTGTAACTCTGTGAGATGATTTCACAGAACACAAAGAAGTTTCTCAGAAAGCTTCTTTCTCTTTGTTATCGGAGGATATTTCCTTTGGCCCTATAGTCTTCTAAGGGATCTGAAATATCTGTTCTCAGGTTCCACAGAAATAAGGCTAACAAAGCGATCTACGAAATGCAGATGTAACTCTGTGAGATGAATTAACAGAACACTAAGCAGTTTCTCAGAAAGCTTCTTTCCAGGTTTCATCTGAGGATATTTGCTTTTTCACCATAGCCCTCTATGGGCTTCCAAATATCACTTTGCCAATTCCAAAAGAACTGTCTTAGTGAAAGGCTTGTTGAGGGGAAAGCTGTAACTCTGTGAGATGATTTCACAGAACACAAAGAAGTTTCTCAGAAAGCTTCTTTCTCTTTGTTATCGCAGGATATTTCCTTTGGCCCTATAGTCTTCTAAGGGATCCGAAATATCTGTTCTCAGATTCCACAGAAAAAAGGCTAGCAAAGAGATCCACGAAATACAGATGTAACTCTGTGAGGTGAATTAACAGAACACTAAGCAGTTTCTCAGAAAGCTTCTTTCCAGATTTCATCTGAGGATATTTCCTTTATCACCGTAGCCCTCTATGGGCTTCCAAATATCCCTTTGCCAATTCCACAAGAACTTTCTTAGCGAAAGGCTTCTTAAGCGGATCGCTGTAACTCTGTGACTTGATTTCACAGAACAAAAAGAAGTTTCTCAGAAAGCTTCTTTCTCTTTGTTATCGGAGGATATTTCCTTTGGCCCTATAGTCTTCAAAGGGATCCGAAATATCTGTTCTCAGATTCCACAGAAATAAGGCTAGCAAAGAGATCCACGAAATACAGATGTAACTCTGTGAGATGAATTAACAGAACACTAAGCAGTTTCTCAGAAAGCTTCCTTCCAGATTTCATCTGAGGATATTTCCTTTTTCACCATAGCCCTGTACTGGCTTCCAAATATCACTTTGCCAATTCCACAAGAACTGTCTTAGCGAAAGGCTTCTTGAGGGGAAAGCTGTAACTCTGTGAGATGATTTCACAGAACACAAAGAAGTTTCTCAGAAAGCTTCTTTCTCTTTGTTATCGGAGGATATTTCCTTTGGCCCTATAGTCTTCAAAGGGATCCGAAATATGTCTTCTCAGATTCCACAGAAATAAGGCTAGCAAAGAGATCCACGAAATACAGATGTAACTCTGTGAGGTGAATTAACAGAACACTAAGCAGTTTCTCAGAAAGCTTCTTTCCAGATTTCATCTGAGGATATTTCCTTTTGCACCGTAGCCCTCTATGGGCTTCCAAATATCACTTTGCCAATTCCACAACAACTTTCTTAGCGAAAGGCTTCTTGAGGTGAAAGCTTCTACTCTGTGAGTTGATTTCACAGAACAAAAAGAAGTTTCTCAGAAAGCTTCTTTCTCTTTGTTATCGGAGGATATTTCCTTTGGCCCTATAGTCTTCAAAGGGATAGGATATATCTGTTCTCAGATTCCACAGAAATAAGGCTAGCAAAGAGATCCACGAAATACAGATGTAACTCTGTGAGATGAATTAACAGATCTCTAAGCAGTTTCTCAGAAAGCTTCTTTCCAGATTTCATCTGAGGATATTTCCTTATTCACCATAGCCCTCTATGCGCTTCCAAATATCACGTTGCCATTCCCCAAGAACTGTCTTAGTGAAAGGCTTCTTGAGCGGAAAGCTGTAACTCTGTGAGATGATTTCTCAGAACACAAAGAAGTTTCTCAGAAAGCTTCTTTCTCTTTGTTATCGCAGGATATTTCCTTTGGCCCTATAGTCTTCTAAGGGATCCGAAATATCTGTTCTCAGATTCCACAGAAAAAAGCCTAGCAAAGAGATCCACGAAATACAGATGTAACTCTGTGAGGTGAATTAACAGAACACTAAGCAGTTTCTCAGAAAGCTTCCTTAAGATTTCATCTGAGGATATTTCCTTTATCACCGTAGCACTCTATGGGCTTCCAAATATCCCTTTGCCAATTCCACAAGAACTTTCTTAGCGAAAGGCTTCTTAAGCGGATCGCTGTAACTCTGTGACTTGATTTCACAGAACAAAAAGAAGTTTCTCAGAAAGCTTCTTTCTCTTTGTTATCGGTGGATATTTCCTTTGGCCCTATAGTCTTCAAAGGGATCCGAAATATCTGTTCTCAGATTCCACAGAAATAAGGCTAGCAAAGAGATCCACGAAATACAGATGTAACTCTGTGAGATGAATTAACAGAACACTAAGCAGTTTCTCAGAAAGCTTCTTTCCAGATTTCATCTGAGGATATTTCCTTTTTCACCATAGCCCTGTACTGGCTTCCAAATATCACTTTGCCAATTCCACAAGAACTGTCTTAGCGAAAGGCTTCTTGAGGGGAAAGCTGTAACTCTGTGAGATGATTTCACAGAACACAAAGAAGTTTCTCAGAAAGCTTCTTTCTCTTTGATATCGGAGGATATTTCCTTTGGCCCTATAGGCTTCTAAGGGATCCGAAATATCTGTTCTCAGCTTCCACAGAAGTAAGGCTAGCAAAGAGATCCACGAAATACAGATGTAACTCTGTGAGATGAATTAACAGAACACTAAGTAGTTTCTCAGAAAGCTTCTTTCCAGATTTCATATGAGGATATTTACTTTTTCACCATAGCCCTCTAAGGGCTTCCAAATATAACTTTGCCAATTCCACAAGAACTGTCTTAGCGAAAGGCTTCTTGAGGGGAAAGCTGTAACTCTGTGAGATGATTTCACAAAACACAAAGAAGTTTCTCAGAAAGCTTCTTTCTCTTTGTTATCGGAGTTTATTTCCTTTGGCCCTATCGTCTTCTAAGGGATCCGAAATATCGGTTCTCAGATTCCACAGAAATAAGGCTAACAAAGCGATCTACGAAATACAGATGTAACTCTGTGAGATGAATTAACAGAACTCTAAGCAGTTTCTCAGAAAGCTTCTTTCCAGATTTCATCTGAGGATATTTCCTTTTTCACCATAGCCCTCTAAGGGCTTCCAAATATAACTTTGCCAATTCCACAAGAACTGTCTTAGCGAAAGGCTTCTTGAGAGGAAAGCTGTAACTCTGTGAGATGATTTCAGAAAACACAAAGAAGTTTCTCAGAAAGCTTCTTTCTCTTTGTTATCGGAGTTTATTTCCTTTGGCCCTATCGTCTTCTAAGGGATCCGAAATATCGGTTCTCAGATTCCACAGAAATAAGGCTAACAAAGCGATCTACGAAATACAGATGTAACTCTGTGAGATGAATTAACAGATCTCTAAGCAGTTTCTCAGAAAGCTTCTTTCCAGATTTCATCTGAGGATATTTCCTTATTCACCATAGCCCTCTATGCGCTTTCAAATATCACTTTGCCATTCCCCAAGAACTGTCTTAGTGAAAGGCTTCTTGAGCGGAAAGCTGTAACTCTGTGAGATGATTTCTCAGAACACAAAGAAGTTTCTCAGAAAGCTTATTTCTCTTTGTTATCGGAGTTTATTTCCTTTGGCCCCATATTCTTCAAAGGGATCCGAAATATGTGTTCTCAGATTCCACAGAAATAAGGCTAGCAAAGAGATCCACGAAATACAGATGTAACTCTGTGAGATGAATTAACAGAACACTAAGCAGTTTCTCAGAAATCTTCTTTCCAGATTTCATCTTAGGATATTTCCTTTTTCACCATAGCCCTGTATTGGCTTCCAAATATCACTTTGCCAATTCCACAAGAACTGTCTTAGCAAAAGGCTTCTTGAGGGGAAAGTTGTAACTCTGTGATATGATTTCACACACACAAATAAGTTTCTCAGAAAGCTTCTTTCTCTTTGTTATCGGAGGATATTTCCTTTGGCCCTATAGTCTTCAAAGGAATCCGAAATATCTGTTCTCAGATTCCACAGAAATAAGGCTAGCAAAGAGATCCACGAAATACAGATGTAACTCCGTGAGATGAATCAACAGAACACTAAGCAGTTTCTCAGAAAGCTTCTTTCCAGATTTCATCTGAGGATATTTCCTTTTTCACCCTATCCCTCTATGGGCTTCGAAATATCACTTTGCCAATTCCACAAGAACTTTCTTAGCGAAAGGCTTCTTCAGGGGAAAGCTGTAACTCTGTGAGGTGATTTCACAGACACAAAGAAGTTTCTCAGAAAGTTTCTTTCTCTTTGTTATCGGAGGATATTTCCTTTGGCCCTATAGTCTTCAAAGGGATCCGAAATATCTATTCTCAGATTCCACAGAAATAAGGCTAGCAAAGAGGTCCACGAAATACAGATGTAACTCTATGAGAAGAATTAAAAGAACACTAAGCAGTTTCTCAGAAAGCTTCTTTACAGATTTCATCTGAGGATATTTCCTTTTTCACCATAGCCCTCGATGCACTTCCAAATATCACTTTGCCAATTCCCCAAGAACTGTCTTAGCGAAAGGCTTCTTGAGGAGAAAGCTGTAACTCTGTGAGGTGATTTCACAGAACACAAAGAAGTTTCTCAAAAAGCTTCTTTCTCTTTGTTATCGGAGTTAATTTGCTTTTGCCCTATAGTCTTCTAAGGGATCCGAAATATCTGTTCTCAGCTTCCACAGAAAAAAGGCTAGCAAAGAGATCCACGAAATACAGATGTATCTCTGTGAGATGAATTGACAGAACACTAAGCAGTTTCTCAGAAAGCTTCTTTCCAGATTTCATCTGAGGATATTTCCTTTTTCACCATAGCCCTCTATGCGCTTCCAAATATCACTTTGCCAATTCCACAAGAAATGTCTTAGCGAAAGGCTAATTGAGGGGAAAGCTGTAACTCTGTGAGGTGATTTCACAGAACACAAAGAAGTTTCTCAGAAAGCTTCTTTCTCTTTGTTATCGGAGTTAATTTGCTTTTGCCCTATTGTCTTCTAAGGGATTCGAAATATCTGTTCTCAGATTCCACAGAAATAAGGCTAACAAAGAGATCTAGGAAATACAGATGTAACTCTGTGAGATGAATTAACAGAACACTAAGCAGTTTCTCAGAAAGCTTCTTTCCAGATTTCATCTGAGGATATTTTCTTATTCACCATAGCCCTCTATGCGCTTCCAAATATCACTTTGCCATTCCCCAAGAACTGTCTTAGTGAAAGGCTTCTTGAGCGGAAAGCTGTAACTCTGTGATATGATTTCTCAGAACACAAAGAAGTTTCTCAGAAAGCTTCTTTCTCTTTGTTATCGGAGTTTATTTCCTTTGGCCCCATATTCTTCAAAGGGATCCGAAATATGTGTTCTCAGATTCCACAGAAATAAGGCTAGCAAAGAGATCCACGAAATACAGATGTAACTCTGTGAGATGAATTAACAGAACACTAAGCAGTTTCTCAGAAAGCTTCTTTCCAGATTTCATATGAGGATATTTCCTTTTTCACCATAGCCCTGTATTGGCTTCCAAATATCACTTTGCCAATTCCACAAGAACTGTCTTAGCGAAAGGCTTCTTGAGGGGAAAGCTGTAACTCTGAGAGATGATTTCACAGAACACAAAGAAGTTTCTCAGAAAGCTTCTTTCTCTTTGTTATCGGAGGACATTTCCTTTGGCACTATAGACTTCTAAGGGATCCGAAATATCTGTTCTCAGGTTCCACAGAAATAAGGCTAGCAAAGAGATCCACGAAATACAGATGTAACTCTGTGAGATGAATTAACAGAACACTAAGCAGTTTCTCAGAAATCTTCTTTCCAGATTTCATCTGAGGATATTTCCTTTTTCACCATAGCCCTCTATGGGCTTCCAACTATCACTTTTCCAATTCCACGAGAACTGTGTTAGCGAAAGGCTTCTTGAGGGGAAAGCTGTAACTTTGTGAGATGATTTCATAGAACACAAAGAAGTTTCTCAGAAAGCTTCTTTCTCTTTGATATCGGAGGATATTTCCTTTGGCCCTATAGTCTTCTAAGGGATCCGAAATATCTGTTCTCAGATTCCACAGAAGTAAGGCTAGCAAAGAGGTCCACGAAATACAGATGTAACTCTGTGAGATGAATTAACAGAACACTAAGTAGTTTCTCAGAAAGCTTCTTTCCAGATTTCATCTGAGGATATTTTTTTTTTCACCATAGCCCTCTAAGGGCTTCCAAATATAACTTTGCCAATTCCACAAGAACTGTCTTAGCGAAAGGCTTCTTGAGGGGAAAGCTGTAACTCTGTGAGATGATTTCACAAAACACAAAGAAGTTTCTCAGAAAGCTTCTTTCTCTTTGTTATCGGAGTTTATTTCCTTTGGCCCTATCGTCTTCTAAGGGATCCGAAATATCGGTTCTCAGATTCCACAGAAATAAGGCTAACAAAGCGATCTACGAAATACAGATGTAACTCTGTGAGATGAATTAACAGAACTCTAAGCAGTTTCTCAGAAAGCTTCTTTCCAGATTTCATCTGAGGATATTTCCTTATTCACTATAGCCCTCTATGCGCTTTCAAATATCACTTTGCCATTCCCCAAGAACTGTCTTAGTGAAAGGCTTCTTGAGCGGAAAGCTGTAACTCTGTGAGATGATTTCTCAGAACACAAACAAGTTTCTCAGAAAGCTTCTTTCTCTTTGTTATCGGAGTTTATTTCCTTTGGCCCCATATTCTTCAAAGGATCTGAAATATGTGTTCTCAGATTCCACAGAAATAAGGCTAGCAAAGAGATCCACGAAATACAGATGTAACTCTGTGAGATGAATTAACAGAACACTAAGCAGTTTCTCAGAAATCTTCTTTCCAGATTTCATCTTAGGATATTTCCTTTTTCACCTAGCCCTGTATTGGCTTCCAAATATCACTTTGCCAATTCCACAAGAACTCTCTTAGCAAAAGGCTTCTTGAGGGGAAAGCTGTAACTCTGTGAGATGATTTCACAGAACACAAAGAAGTTTCTCAGAAAGCTTCTTTCTCTTTGTTATCGGAGGATATTTCCTTTGGCCCTATAGTCTTCAAAGGGATCCGAAATATGTCTTCTCAGATTCCACAGAAATAAGGCTAGCAAAGAGATCCACGAAATACAGATGTAACTCTGTGAGGTGAATTAACAGAACACTAAGCAGTTTCTCAGAAAGCTTCTTTCCAGATTTCATCTGAGGATATTTCCTTTTGCACCGTAGCCCTCTATGGGCTTCCAAATATCACTTTGCCAATTCCACAACAACTTTCTTAGCGAAAGGCTTCTTGAGGTGAAAGCTTCTACTCTGTGAGTTGATTTCACAGAACAAAAAGAAGTTTCTCAGAAAGCTTCTTTCTCTTTGTTATCGGAGGATATTTCCTTTGGCCCTATAGTCTTCAAAGGGATAGGATATATCTGTTCTCAGATTCCACAGAAATAAGGCTAGCAAAGATATCGACGAAATACAGTTGTAACTCTGTGAGGTGAATTAACAGAACACTAAGCAGTTTCTCAGAAAGCTTCCTTCAAGATTTCATCTGAGGATATTTCCTCTATCACCGTAGCCTCTATGGGCTTCCAAATATCACTTTGCCAATTCCACAAGAACTTTCTTAGCGAAAGGCTTCTTAAGGGGATCGCTGTAACTCTGTGACTTGAGTTCACAGAACAAAAAGAAGATTCTCAAAAAGCTTCTTTCTCTTTGTTATCAGAGGATATTTCCTTTGGCCCTATAGTCTTCAAAGGGATCCGAAATATCTGTTCTCAGATTCCACAGAAATAAGGCTAGCAAAGAGATCCACGAAATACAGATGTAACTCTGTGAGATGAATTAACAGAACACTAAGCAGTTTCTCAGAAAGCTTCTTTCCAGATTTCATCTGAGGATATTTCCTTTTTCACCATAGCCCTCTATGGGCTTCCAACTATCACTTTTCCAATTCCACGAGAACTGTCTTAGCGTAAGGCTTCTTGAGGGGAAAGCTGTAACTTTGTGAGATGATTTCACAGAACACAAAGAAGTTTCTCAGAAAGCTTCTTTCTCTTTGATATCGGAGGATATTTCCTTTGGCCCTATAGTCTTCTAAGGGATCTGAAATATCTGTTCTCAGATTCCACAGAACTAAGGCTAGCAAAGAGATACACGAAATACAGATGTAACTCTGTGAGATGAATTAACAGAACACTAAGCAGTTTCTCAGAAAGCTTCTTTCCAGATTTCATCTGAGGATATTTCCTTTTTCACCATAGCCCTCTAAGGACTTCCAAATATAACTTTGCCAATTCCACAAGAACTGTCTTAGCGAAAGGCTTCTTGAGGGGAAAGCTGTAACTCTGTGTGATGATTTCACAAAACACAAAGAAGTTTCTCAGAAAGCTTCTTTCTCTTTGTTATCGGAGTTTATTTCCTTTGGCCCTATCGTCTTCTAAGGGACCCGAAATATCGGTTCTCAGATTCCACAGAAATAAGGCTAACAAAGCGATCAACGAAATACAGATGTAACTCTGTGAGATGAATTAACAGAACTCTAAGCAGTTTCTCAGAAAGCTTCTTTCCAGATTTCATCTGAGGATATTTCCTTCTTCACCATAGCCCTCTATGCGCTTCCAAATATCACTTTGCTATTCCCCAAGAACTGTCTTAGTGAAAGGCTTCTTGAGCGGAAAGCTGTAACTCTGTGAGAAGATTTCTCAGAACACAAAGAAGTTTCTCAGAAAGCTTCTTTCTCTTTGTTATCGGAGTTTATTTCCTTTGGCCCCATATTCTTCAAAGGGATCCGAAATATGTGTTCTCAGATTCCACAGAAATAAGGCTAGCAAAGAGATCCACGAAATACAGATGTAACTCTGTGAGATGAATTAACAGAACACTAAGCAGTTTCTCAGAAAGCTTCTTTCCAGATTTCATATGAGGATATTTCCTTTTTCACCATAGCCCTGTATTGGCTTTCAAATATCACTTTGCCAATTCCACAAGAACTGTCTTAGCGAAAGGCTTCTCGTGGGGAAAGCTGTAACTCTGAGAGATGCTTTCACAGAACACAAAGAAGTTTCTCAGAAAGCTTCTTTCTCTTTGTTATCGGAGGACATATCCTTTGGCACTATAGACTTCTAAGGGATCCGAAATATCTGTTCTCAGGTACCACAGAAATAAGGCTAGCAAAGAGATCCACGAAATACAGATGTAACTCTGTGAGATGAATTAACAGAACACTAAGCAGTTTCTCAGAAATCTTCTTTCCAGATTTCATCTGAGGATATTTCCTTTTTCACCATAGCCCTCTATGGGTTTCCAACTATCACTTTTCCAATTCCACGAGAACTCTCTTAGCGAAAGGTATCTTGAGGGGAAAGCTGTAACTTTGTGAGATGATTTCACAGAACACAAAGAAGTTTCTCAGAAAGCTTCTTTCTCTTTGATATCGGAGGATATTTCCTTTGGCCCTATAGTCTTCTAAGGGATCCGAAATATCTGTTCTCAGCTTCCACAGAAGTAAGGCTAGCAAAGAGATCCACGAAATACAGATGTAACTCTGTGAGATGAATTAACAGAACACTAAGTAGTTTCTCAGAAAGCTTCTTTCCAGATTTCATATGAGGATATTTACTTTTTCACCATAGCCCTCTAAGGGCTTCCAAATATAACTTTGCCAATTCCACAAGAACTGTCTTAGCGAAAGGCTTCTTGAGGGGAAAGCTGTAACTCTGTGAGATGATTTCACAAAACACAAAGAAGTTTCTCAGAAAGCTTCTTTCTATTTGTTATCGGAGTTTATTTCCTTTGGCCCTATCGTCTTCTAAGGGATCCGAAATATCGGTTCTCAGATTCCACAGAAATAAGGCTAACAAAGCGATCTACGAAATACAGATGTAACTCTGTGAGATGAATTAACAGAACTCTAAGCAGTTTCTCAGAAAGCTTCTTTCCAGATTTCATCTGAGGATATTTCCTTTTTCACCATAGCCCTCTAAGGGCTTCCAAATATAACTTTGCCAATTCCACAAGAACTGTCTTAGCGAAAGGCTTCTTGAGAGGAAAGCTGTAACTCTGTGAGATGATTTCACAAAACACAAAGAAGTTTCTCAGAAAGCTTCCTTCTCTTTGTTATCGGAGTTTATTTCCTTTGGCCCTATCGTCTTCTAAGGGATCCGAAATATCGGTTCTCAGATTCCACAGAAATAAGGCTAACAAAGCGATCTACGAAATACAGATGTAACTCTGTGAGATGAATTAACAGAACTCTAAGCAGTTTCTCAGAAAGCTTCTTTCCAGATTTCATCTGAGGATATTTCCTTATTCACCATAGCCCTGTATGCGCTTTCAAATATCACTTTGCTATTCCCCAAGAACTGTCTTAGTGAAAGGCTTCTTGAGCGGAAAGCTGTAACTCTGTGAGATGATTACTCAGAACACAAAGAAGTTTCTCAGAAAGCTTATTTCTCTTTGTTATCGGAGTTTATTTCCTTTGGCCCCATATTCTTCAAAGGGATCCGAAATATGTGTTCTCAGATTCCACAGAAATAAGGCTAGCAAAGAGATCCACGAAATACAGATGTAACTCAGTGAGATGAATTAACAGAACACTAAGCAGTTTCTCAGAAATCTTCTTTCCAGATTTCATCTTAGGATATTTCCTTTTTCACCATAGCCCTGTATTGGCTTCCAAATATCACTTTGCCAATTCCACAAGAACTGTCTTAGCAAAAGGCTTCTTGAGGGGAAAGTTGTAACTCTGTGATATGATTTCACACACACAAATAAGTTTCTCAAAAAGCTTCTTTCTCTTTGTTATCGGAGGATATTTCCTTTGGCCCTATAGTCTTCAAAGGAATCCGAAATATCTGTTCTCAGATTCCACAGAAATAAGGCTAGCAAAGAGATCCACGAAATACAGATGTAACTCTGTGAGATGAATTAACAGAACACTAAGCAGTTTCTCAGAAAGCTTCTTTCCAGATTTCATCTGAGGATATTTCCTTTTTCACCATAGCCCTGTACTGGCTTCCAAATATCACTTTGCCAATTCCACAAGAACTGTCTTAGCGAAAGGCTTCTTGAGGGGAAAGCTGTAACTCTGTGAGATGATTTCACAGAACACAAAGAAGTTTCTCAGAAAGCTTCTTTCTCTTTGTTATCGGAGGATATTTCCTTTGGCACTATAGACTTCTAAGGGATCCGAAATATCTTTTCTCAGGTTCCACATAAATAAGGCTAGCAAAGAGATCCACGAAATACAGATGTAACTATGTGAGATGAATTAACAGAACACTAAGCAGTTTCTCAGAAAGCTTCTTTCCAGATTTCATCTGAGGATATTTCCTTTTTCACCATAGCCCTATATGGGCTTCCAACTATCACTTTTCTAATTCCACGAGAACTGTCTTAGCGAAAGGCTTCTTGAGGGGAAAGCTGTAACTTTGTGAGATGATTTCACAGAACACAAAGAAGTTTCTCAGAAAGCTTCTTTCTCTTTGATATCGCAGGATATTTCCCTTGGCCCTATAGTCTTCTAAGGGATCCGAAATATCTGTTCTCAGATTCCACAGAAGGAAGGCTAGCAAAGAGATCCACGAAATACAGATGTAACTATGTGAGATGAATTAACAGAACACTAAGCAGTTTCTCAGAAAGCTTCTTTCCAGATTTCATCTGAGGATATTTCCTTTTTCACCATAGCCCTCTAAGGGCTTCCAAATATAACTTTGCCAATTCCACAAGAACTGTCTTAGCGAAAGGCTTCTTGAGGGGAAAGCTGTAACTCTGTGAGATGATTTCACAAAACACAAAGAAGTTTCTCAGAAAGCTTCTTTCTATTTGTTATCGGAGTTTATTTCCTTTGGCCCTATCGTCTTCTAAGGGATCCGAAATATCGGTTCTCAGATTCCACAGAAATAAGGCTAACAAAGCGATCTACGAAATACAGATGTAACTCTGTGAGATGAATTAACAGAACTCTAAGCAGTTTCTCAGAAAGCTTCTTTCCAGATTTCATCTGAGGATATTTCCTTTTTCACCATAGCCCTCTAAGGGCTTCCAAATATAACTTTGCCAATTCCACAAGAACTGTCTTAGCGAAAGGCTTCTTGAGAGGAAAGCTGTAACTCTGTGAGATGATTTCACAAAACACAAAGAAGTTTCTCAGAAAGCTTCCTTCTCTTTGTTATCGGAGTTTATTTCCTTTGGCCCTATCGTCTTCTAAGGGATCCGAAATATCGGTTCTCAGATTCCACAGAAATAAGGCTAACAAAGCGATCTACGAAATACAGATGTAACTCTGTGAGATGAATTAACAGAACTCTAAGCAGTTTCTCAGAAAGCTTCTTTCCAGATTTCATCTGAGGATATTTCCTTATTCACCATAGCCCTGTATGCGCTTTCAAATATCACTTTGCTATTCCCCAAGAACTGTCTTAGTGAAAGGCTTCTTGAGCGGAAAGCTGTAACTCTGTGAGATGATTACTCAGAACACAAAGAAGTTTCTCAGAAAGCTTATTTCTCTTTGTTATCGGAGTTTATTTCCTTTGGCCCCATATTCTTCAAAGGGATCCGAAATATGTGTTCTCAGATTCCACAGAAATAAGGCTAGCAAAGAGATCCACGAAATACAGATGTAACTCAGTGAGATGAATTAACAGAACACTAAGCAGTTTCTCAGAAATCTTCTTTCCAGATTTCATCTTAGGATATTTCCTTTTTCACCATAGCCCTGTATTGGCTTCCAAATATCACTTTGCCAATTCCACAAGAACTGTCTTAGCAAAAGGCTTCTTGAGGGGAAAGTTGTAACTCTGTGATATGATTTCACACACACAAATAAGTTTCTCAAAAAGCTTCTTTCTCTTTGTTATCGGAGGATATTTCCTTTGGCCCTATAGTCTTCAAAGGAATCCGAAATATCTGTTCTCAGATTCCACAGAAATAAGGCTAGCAAAGAGATCCACGAAATACAGATGTAACTCTGTGAGATGAATTAACAGAACACTAAGCAGTTTCTCAGAAAGCTTCTTTCCAGATTTCATCTGAGGATATTTCCTTTTTCACCATAGCCCTGTACTGGCTTCCAAATATCACTTTGCCAATTCCACAAGAACTGTCTTAGCGAAAGGCTTCTTGAGGGGAAAGCTGTAACTCTGTGAGATGATTTCACAGAACACAAAGAAGTTTCTCAGAAAGCTTCTTTCTCTTTGTTATCGGAGGATATTTCCTTTGGCACTATAGACTTCTAAGGGATCCGAAATATCTTTTCTCAGGTTCCACATAAATAAGGCTAGCAAAGAGATCCACGAAATACAGATGTAACTATGTGAGATGAATTAACAGAACACTAAGCAGTTTCTCAGAAAGCTTCTTTCCAGATTTCATCTGAGGATATTTCCTTTTTCACCATAGCCCTATATGGGCTTCCAACTATCACTTTTCTAATTCCACGAGAACTGTCTTAGCGAAAGGCTTCTTGAGGGGAAAGCTGTAACTTTGTGAGATGATTTCACAGAACACAAAGAAGTTTCTCAGAAAGCTTCTTTCTCTTTGATATCGCAGGATATTTCCCTTGGCCCTATAGTCTTCTAAGGGATCCGAAATATCTGTTCTCAGATTCCACAGAAGGAAGGCTAGCAAAGAGATCCACGAAATACAGATGTAACTATGTGAGATGAATTAACAGAACACTAAGCAGTTTCTCAGAAAGCTTCTTTCCAGATTTCATCTGAGGATATTTCCTTTTTCACCATAGCCCTCTAAGGGCTTCCAAATATAACTTTGCCAATTCCACAAGAACTGTCTTAGCGAAAGGCTTCTTGAGGGGAAAGCTGTAACTCTGTGAGATGATTTCACAAAACACAAAGAAGTTTCTCAGAAAGCTTCTTTCTCTTTGTTATCGGAGTTTATTTCCTTTGGCCCTATCGTCTTCTAAGGGATCCGAAATATCGGTTCTCAGATTCCACAGAAATAAGGCTAACAAAGCGATCTACGAAATACAGATGTAACTCTGTGAGATGAATTAAAAGAACTCTAAGCAGTTTCTCAGAAAGCTTCTTTCCAGATTTCATCTGAGGATATTTCCTTATTCACCATAGCCCTCTATGCGATTCCAAATATCACTTTGCCAAATCCCCAAGAACTGTCTTAGTGAAAGGCTTCTAGAGCGAAAAGCTGTAACTCTGTGAGATGATTTCTCAGAACACAAAGAAGTTTCTCCGAAAGCTTCTTTCTCTTTTTTATCGGAGGATATTTCCTTTGGCACTATAGACTTCTAAGGGATCCGAAATATCTTTTCTCAGGTTCCACAGAAATAAGGCTAGCAAAGAGATCCACGAAATACAGATGTAACTCTGTGAGATGAATTAACAGAACACTAAGCAGTTTCTCAGAAAGCTTCTTTCCAGATTTCATCTGAGGATATTTCCTTTTTCACCATAGCCCTATATGGGCTTCCAACTATCACTTTTCTAATTCCACGAGAACTGTCTTAGCGAAAGGCTTCTTGAGGGGAAAGCTGTAACTTTGTGAGATGATTTCACAGAACACAAAGAAGTTTCTCAGAAAGCTTCTTTCTCTTTGATATCGCAGGATATTTCCCTTGGCCCTATAGTCTTCTAAGGGATCCGAAATATCTGTTCTCAGATTCCACAGAAGGAAGGCTAGCAAAGAGATCCACGAAATACAGATGTAACTATGTGAGATGAATTAACAGAACACTAAGCAGTTTCTCAGAAAGCTTCTTTCCAGATTTCATCTGAGGATATTTCCTTTTTCACCATAGCCCTCTAAGGGCTTCCAAATATAACTTTGCAAATTTCACAAGAACTGTCTTAGCGAAAGGCTTCTTGAGGGGAAAGCTGTAACTCTGTGAGATGATTTCACAAAACACAAAGAAGTTTCTCAGAAAGCTTCTTTCTCTTTGTTATCGGAGTTTATTTCCTTTGGCCCTATCGTCTTCTAAGGGATCCGAAATATCGGTTCTCAGATTCCACAGAAATAAGGCTAACAAAGCGATCTACGAAATACAGATGTAACTCTGTGAGATGAATTAACAGAACTCTAAGCAGTTTCTCAGAAAGCTTCTTTCCAGATTTCATCTGAGGATATTTCCTTATTCACCATAGCCCTCTATGCGATTCCAAATATCACTTTGCCAAATCCCCAAGAACTGTCTTAGTGAAAGGCTTCTAGAGCGAAAAGCTGTAACTCTGTGAGATGATTTCTCAGAACACAAAGAAGTTTCTCAGAAAGCTTCTTTCTCTTTGTTATCGGAGTTTATTTCCTTTGGACCCATATTCTTCAAAGGGATCCGAAAAATGTGTTCTCAGATTCCACAGAAATAAGGCTAGCAAAGAGATCCACGAAATAGAGATGTAACTCTGTGAGATGAATTAACAGAACACTCAGCAGTTTCTCAGAAAGCTTCTTTCCAGATTTCATCTTAGGATATTTCCTTTTTCACCATAGCCCTGTATTTTCTTCCAAATATCACTTTGCCAATTCCACAAGAACTGTCTTAGCGAAAGGCTTCTTGAGGGGAAAGTTGTAACTCTGTGATATGATTTCAGAAACACAAAGAAGTTTCTCAGAAAGCTTCTTTCTCTTTGTTATCGGAGGATATTTCCTTTGGCCCTACAGTCTTCAAAGGGATCCGAAATATCTGTTCTCAGATTCCACAGAAATAAGGCTAGCAAAGAGATCCACGAAATACAGATGTAACTCTCTGAGATGAATCAAGGGAACACTAAGCAGTTTCTCAGAAAGCTTCTTTCCAGATTTCATCTGAGGATATTTCCTTTTTCACTCTAGCCCTCTATGGGCTTCCAAATATCACTTTGCCAATTCCACAAGAACTTTCTTAGCGAAAGGCTTCTTGAGGGGAAAGCTGTAACTCTGTGAGGTGATTTCACAGAACACAAAGAAGTTTCTCAGAAAGCTTCTTTCTCTTTTTTATCGGAGGATATTTCCTTTGGCCTAATAATCTTCAAAGGGATACAAAATATCTGTTCTCAGATTCCACAGAAATAAGGCTAGCAAAGAGATCCACGAAATACAGATGTAACCCTGTGAGATGAATAAACAGAACACTAGGCAGTTTCTCAGAAAGCTTCTTTCCAGATTTCATCTGAGGATATTTCCTTTTTCACGGTAGCCCTCTATGGGCTTCCAAATATCACTTTGCCAATTCCACAAGAACTGTCTTAGCGAAAGGCTTCTTGAGGGGAAAGCTGTAACTCTGTGAGATGATTTCACAGAACACAAAGAAGTTTCTGGGAAAGCTTCTTTCTCTTTGTTATCAGAGGATATTTCCTTTGGCCCTATAGTCTTCAAAGGATTCCGAAATATCTATTCTCAGATTCCACAGAAATAAGGCTAGCAAAGAGGTCCACGAAATACAGATGTATCTCTGTGAGATGAATTAACAGAACACTAAGCAGTTTCTCAGAAAGCTTCTTTCCAGATTTCATCTGAGGATATTTCCTCTTTCACCATAGCCCTCTATGGCCTTCCAAATATCACTTTGCCTATTGCACAAGCACTGTCTTAGCGAAAGGCTCCTTGAGGGGAAGGCTGTAACTCTGTGGGATGATTTCACAGAACACAAAGAAGTTTCTCCGAAAGATTCTTTCTCTTTGTTATCGGAGGATATTTCCTTTGGCCCTATAGTCTTCAAAGGGATCCGAAATATCTATTCTCAGATTCCACAGAAATAAGGCTAGCAAAGTGGTCCACGAAATACAGATGTAACTCTATGAGAAGAATTAACAGAACACTAAGCAGTTTCTCAGAAAGCTTCTTTCCAGATTTCATCTGAGGATATTTCCTTTTTCACCATAGCCCTCTAAGGGCTTCCAAATATCACTTTGCCAATTCCACAAGAACTGTCTTAGCGAAAGACTTCTTGAGGGGAAAGCTGTAACTCTGTGAGGTGATTTCACAGAACACAAAGAAGTTTCTCAGAAAGCTTCTTTCTCTTTGTTATCGGAGTTAATTTGCTTTTGTCCTATAGTCTTCTAAGGGATCCGAAATATCTGTTCTCAGATTCCACAGAAATAAGGCTAAAAAAGAGATCTACGAAATACAGATGTAACTCGGTGAGAAGAATTAACAGAACACTAAGCAGTTTCTCAGAAAGCTTCTTTCCAGATTTCATCTGAGGATATTTCCTTTATCACCGTAGCCCTCTATGGGCTTCCAAATATCACTTTGACAATTCCACAGGAACTGTCTTAGGGAAAGGCTTCTTGAGGGGAAAGCTGTAACTCTGTGAGATGATTTCACAGAACACAAAGAAGTTTCTCAAAAAGCTTCTTTCTCTTTGTTATCGGAGGATATTTCCTTTGGCACTATAGTCGTCTAAGGGATCCGAAATATCTGTTCTCTGGTTCCACATAAATAAGGCTAGCAAAGAGATCCAGGAAATACAGATGTAACTCTGTGAGATGAATTAACAGAACACTAAGCAGTTTCTCAGAAAGCTTCTTTCCAGATTTCATCTGAGTATACTTCCTTTTTCACCATAGCCCTCTATGGGCTTCCAACTATCACTTTTCCAATTCCACAAGAACTGTCTTAGCGAAAGGCTTCTTGAGGGGAAAGCTGTAAATCTGTGAGATGATTTCACAGAACACAAAGAAGTTTCTCAGAAAGCTTCTTTCTCTTTGTTATCGGAGGATATTTCCTTTGGCCCTAGAGTCTTCTAAGGGATCCGAAATATCTGTTCTCAGATTCCACAGAAATAAGGCTAACAAAGCGATCTACGAAATACAGATGTAACTCTGTGAAATGAATTAACAGAACACTAAGCAGTTTCTCAGAAAGCTTCTTTCCAGGTTTCATCTGAGGATATTAGCTTTTTCACCAAAGCCCTGTATGGGCTTCCAAATATCACTTTGCCAATTCCACAAGAACTGTCTTAGTGAAAGGCTTGTTGAGGGGAAAGCTGTAACTCTGTGAGATGATTTCACAGAACACAAAGAATTTTCTCAGAAAGCTTCTTTCTCTTCGTTATCGCAGGATATTTCCTTTGGCCCTATAGTCTTCTAAGGGATCCGAAATATGTCTTCTCAGATTCCACAGAAATAAGGCTAGCAAAGAGATCCACGAAATACAGATGTAACTCTGTGAGGTGAATTAACAGAACACTAAGCAGTTTCTCAGAAAGCTTCTTTCCAGATTTCATCTGAGGATATTTCCTTTTTCACCATAGCCCTCTATGTGCTTCCAAATATCACTTTGCCAATTGCACAAGAACTGTCTTAGCGAAAGGCTCCTTGAGGGGAAGGCTGTAACTCTGTGGGATGATTTCACAGAACACAAAGAAGTTTCTCAGAAAGATTCTTTCTCTTTGTTATCGGAGGATGTTTCCTTTGGCCCTATAGTCTTCAAAGGGATCCGAAATATCTATTCTCAGATTCCACAGAAATAAGGCTACCAAAGAGGTCTACGAAATACAGATGTAACTCTATGAGAAGAATTAACAGAACACTAAGCAGTTTCTCAGAAAGCTTCTTTCCAGATTTCATCTGAGGATATTTCCTTTTTCACCATAGCCCTCTATGCGCTTCCAAATATCACTTTGCCAATTCCACAGTAACTGTCTTAGGGAAAGGCTTCTTGAGGGGAAAGCTGTAACTCTGTGAGGTGATTTCACAGAACACAAAGAAGTTTCTCAGAAAGCTTCTTTCTCTTTGTTATCGGAGGATATTTCGTTTGGCACTATAGTCTTCTAAGGGATCCGAAATATCTGTTCTCAGGTTCCACATAAATAATGCTAGTAAAGAGATCCAAGAAATACAGATGTAACTCTGTGAGATGAATTAACAGAACACTAAGCAGTTTCTCAGAAAGCTTCTTTCCAGATTTCATCTGAGGATACTTCCTTTTTCACCATAGCCCACTATGGGCTTCCAACTATCACTTTTCCAATTCCACAAGAACTGTCTTAGCGAAAGGCTTCTTGAGGGGAAAGCTGTAACTCTGTGAGATGATTTCACAGAACACAAATAAGTTTCTCAGAAAGCTTCTTTCTCTTTGTTATCGGAGGATATTTCCTATGGCCCTATAGTCTTCTAAGGGATCCGAAATATCTGTTCTCAGATTCCACAGAAAAAAGGCTAGCAAAGAGATCCACGAAATACAGATGTATCTCTGTGAGATGAATTAACAGAACACTAAGCAGTTTCTCAGAAAGCTTCTTTCCAGATTTCATCTGAGGATATTTCCTTTTTCACCATAGCCCTCTATGGGCTTCCAAATATCACTTTGCCAATTCCACAAGAACTTTCTTAGCGAAGGGCTTCTTAAGCGGATCGCTGTAACTCTGTGACTTGATTTCACAGAACAAAAAGAAGTTTCTCAGAAACCTTCTTTCTCTTTGTTATCGGAGGATATTTCCTTTGGCCCTATAGTCCTCAAAGGGATCCGAAATATCTGTTCTCAGATTCCACAGAAATAAGGCTAGCAAAGAGATCCACGAAATAGAGATGTAACTCTGTGATACGAAATAACAGAAAACTAAGCAGTTTCCCAGAAAGCTTCTTTCCAGATTTCATCTGAGTGTATTTCCTTTTTCACCGTAGCCCTCTATGGGCTTCCAAATATCACTTTTCCAATTCCACAAGAACTGTCTTAGCGAAAGGCTTCTTGAGGAGAAAGCTGTAACTCTGAGAGATGATTTCACAGAACACATAGAAGTTTCTCAGAAAGCTTCTTTCTCTTTGTTATCCGAGGATATTTCCATTGGCTCTATAGTCTTCAAAGGGAACCGAAATATCTGTTCTCAGATTCCACAGAAATAAGGCTAGCAAAGAGATCCACGAAATACAGATGTAACCCTGTGAGATGAATTAACAGAACACTAAGCAGTTTCTCAGAAAGCTTCTTTCCAGATTTCATCTGAGGATAATTCCTTTTTCACCATAGCCCTCTAAGGGCTACCAAATATCACTATGCCAATTCCACAAGAACTGTCTTAGCGAAAGACTTCTTGAGGGGAAAGCTGGAACTCTGTGAGGTGATTTCACAGAACACAAAGAAGTTTCTCAGAAAGCTTCTTTCTCTTTGTTATTGGAGGATATTTCCTTTGGCCCTATAGTCTTCAAAGAGATAAGAATTATCTGTTCTCAGATTCCACAGAAATAAGGCTAGCAAAGAGATCCACGAAATACAGATGTAACTCTGTGAGATGAATTAACAGAACACTAAGCAGGTTCTCAGAAAGCTTCTTTCCAGATTTCATCTGAGGATATTTCCTTATTCACCATAGCCCTCTATGCGCTTCCAAATATCACTTTGCCAAATCCCCAAGAACTGTCTTAGTGAAAGGCTTCTTAAGCGGAAAGCTGTAACTCTGTGAGATGACTTCTCAGAACACAAAGAAGTTTCTCAGAAAGCTTCTTTCTCTTCGTTATCGGAGTTTATTTCCTTTGGCCCCATATTCTTCAAAGGGATCCGAAATATCTGTTCTCAGATTCCACAGAAATAAGGCTAGCAAAGAGATCCACGAAATACAGATGTATCTCTGTGAGATGAATTAACAGAACACTAAGCAGTTTCTCAGAAAGCTTCTTTCCAGATTTCATCTGAGGATATTTCCTTTTTCACCATAGCCCTCAATGGGCTTCCAAATATCACTTTGCCAATTCCACAAGAACTGTCTTAGCGAAAGGCTTCTTGAGGGGAAAGCTGTAACTCTGTGAGATGATTTCACAGAACACAAAGAAGGTTCTCAGAAAGCTTCTTTCTCTTTGTTATCGGAGGATATTTCCTTTGGCACTATAGTCTTCTAAGGGATCCGAAATATCTGTTCTCAGGATCCACAGAAATAAGGCTAGCAAAGAGATCCACGAAATACAGATGTAACACTGTGAGATGAATTAACAGAACACTAAGCAGTTTCTCAGAAAGCTTCTTTCCAGATTTCATCTGAGGATATTTCCTATTTCACCATAGCCCTCTATGGTCTTCCAACTATCACTTTGCCAATTCCACGAGAACTGTCTTAGCGAAAGGCTTCTTGATTGGAAAGCTGTAACTTTGTGAGATGATTTCACAGAACACAAATAAGTTTCTCAGAAAGCTTCTTTCTCTTTGTTATCGGAGGATATTTCCTTTGGCCCTATAGTCTTCTAAGGGATCCGAAATATCTGTTCTCAGATTCCACAGAAGTAAGGCTAACAAAGCGATCTACGAAATACAGATGTAACTCTGTGAGATGAATTAACAGAACACTAAGCAGTTTCTCAGAAATCTTCTTTCCAGGTTTCATCTGAGGATATTTGCTTTTTCACCATAGCCCTGTATGGGCTTCCAAATATCACTTTGCCAATTCCACAAGAACTGTCTTAGTGAAAGGCTTGTTGAGGGGAAAGCTGTAACTCTGTGAGATGATTTCACAGAACACAAAGAAGTTTCTCAGAAAGCTTCTTTCTCTTTGTTATCGCAGGATATTTCCTTTGGCCCTATAGTCTTCTAAGGGATCCGAAATATCTGTTCTCAGATTCCACAGAAAAAAGGCTAGCAAAGAGATCCACGAAATACAGATGTATCTCTGTGAGATGAATTAACAGAACACTAAGCAGTTTCTCAGAAAGCTTCTTTCCAGATTTCATCTGAGGATATTTCCTCTTTCACCATAGCCCTCTATGGGCTTCCAAATATCACTTTGCCAATTGCACAAGAACTGTCTTAGCGAAAGGCTCCTTGAGGGGATGGCTGTAACTCTGTGGGATGATTTCACAGAACACAAAGAAGTTTCTCAGAAAGATTCTTTCTCTTTGTTATCGGAGGATATTTCCTTTGGCCCTATAGTCTTCAAAGGGATCCGAAATATCTATTCTCAGATTCCACAGAAATAAGGCTACCAAAGAGGTCTACGAAATACAGATGTAACTCTATGAGAAGAATTAACAGAACACTAAGCAGTTTCTCAGAAAGCTTCTTTCCAGATTTCATCTGAGGATATTTCCTTTTTCACCATAGCCCTCTATGCGCTTCCAAATATCACTTTGCCAATTCCACAAGAACTGACTTAGCGAAAGGCTTCTTGAGGGGAAAGCTGTAACTCTGTGAGGTGATTTCACAGAACACAAAGAAGTTTCTCAGAAAGCTTCTTTCTCTTTGTTATCGGATTTAATTTGCTTTTGCCCTATAGTCTTCCAAGGGATCCGAAATATCTGTTCTCAGATTCCACAGAAATAAGGCTAACAAAGAGATCTACGAAATACAGATGTAACACTGTGAGAAGATTTTACAGAACACTAAGCAGTTTCTCAGAAACTTCTTTCCAGATTTCATCTGAGGATATTTCCTTTATCACCGTAGACCTCTATGGGCTTCCAAATATCACTTTGCCAATTCCACAGGAGCTGTCTTAGCGAAAGGCTTCTTGAGGGGAAAGCTGTAACTCTGTGAGATGATTCCACAGAACACAAATAAGTTTCTCAGAAAGCTTCTTTCTCTTTGTTATCGGAGGATATTTCCTTTGGCCCTATAGTCTTCTAAGGGATCCGAAATATCTGTTCTCAGATTCCACAGAAATAAGGCTAACAAAGCGATCTACGAAATACAGATGTAACTCTGTGAGATGAATTAACAGAACACTAAGCAGTTTCTCAGATAGCTTCTTTCCAGGTTTCAACTGAGGATATTTGATTTTTCTCCTTAGCCCAGTATGGGCTTCCAAATATCACTTTGCCAATTCCACAAGAACTGTCTTAGTGAAAGGCTTCTTGAGGGGAAAGCTGTAACTCTGTGAGATGATTTCAGAGAACACAAAGAAGTTTCTCAGAAAGCTTCTTTCTCTTTGTTATCGCAGGATATTTCCTTTGGCCCTATAGTCTTCTAAGGGATCCGAAATATCTGTTCTCAGATTCCACAGAAAAAAGGCTAGCAAAGAGATCCACGAAATACAGATGTATCTCTGTGAGATGAATTAACAGAACACTAAGCAGTTTCTCAGAAAGCTTCTTTCCAGATTTCATCTGAGGATATTTCCTTTTTCACCATAGCCCTCTAGGGGCTTCCAAACATCACTTTGCCAATTCCACAAGAACTTTCTTAGCGAAGGGCTTCTTAAGCGGATCGCTGTAACTCTGTGACTTGATTTCACAGAACAAAAAGAAGTTTCTCAGAAAGCTTCTTTCTCTTTGTTATCGGAGGATATTTCCTTTGGCCCTATAGTCTTCAAAGGGATCCGAAATATCTGTTCTCAGATTCCACAGAAATAAGGCTAGCAAAGAGATCCACGAAATACAGATGTAACTCTGTGAGATGAATTAACAGAACACTAAGCAGTTTACTCAGAAAGCTTCTTTCCAGATTTCATCTGAGGATATTTCCTTTTTCACCATAGCCCTGATTTGGCTTCCAAATATCACTTTGCCAATTCCACAAGAACTGTCTTAGCGAAAGGCTTCTTGAGGGGAAAGTTGTAACTCTGTGATATGATTACGCAAACACAAAGAAGTTTCTCAGAAAGCTTCTTTCTCTTTGTTATCGGAGGATATTTCCTTTGGCCCTATAGTCCTCAAAGGGATCCGAAATATCTGTTCTCAGATTCCACAGAAATAAGGCTAGCAAAGAGATCCACGAAAAACAGACGTAGCTCTGTGATACGAATTAACAGAAAACTAAGCAGTTTCCCAGAAAGCTTCTTTCCAGATTTCATCTGAGTGTATTTCCTTTTTCACCGTAGCCCTCTATGGGCTTCCAAATATCACTTTTCCAATTCCACAAGAACTGTCTTAGCGAAAGGCTTCTTGGGGAGAAAACTGTAACTCTGAGAGATGATTTCACAGAACACAAAGAAGTTTCTCAGAAAGCTTCTTTCTCTTTGTTATCGGAGGATATTTCCTTTGGCCCTATAGTCTTCAAAGAGATAGGAAATATCTGTTCTCAGATTCCACAGAAATAAGGCTAGCAAAGAGATCCACGAAACACAGATGTATCTCTGTGAGATGAATTAACAGAACACTAAGCAGTTTCTCAGAAAGCTTCTTTCCAGATTTCATCTGAGGATATTTCCTCTTTCACCATAGCCCTCTATGGGCTTCCAAATATCACTTTGCCAATTGCACAAGAACTGTCTTAGCGAAAGGCTCCTTGAGGGGAAGGCTGTAACTCTGTGGGATGATTTCACAGAACACAAAGAAGTTTCTCAGAATGATTCTTTCTCTTTGTTATCGGAGGATATTTCCTTTGGCCCTATAGTCTTCAAAGGGATCCGAAATATCTATTCTCAGATTCCACAGAAATAAGGCTACCAAAGAGGTCTACGAAATACAGATGTAACTCTATGAGAAGAATTAACAGAACACTAAGCAGTTTCTCAGAAAGCTTCTTTCCAGATTTCATCTGAGGATATTTCCTTTTTCACCATAGCCCTCTATGCGCTTCCAAATATCACTTTGCCAATTCCACAAGAACTGTCTTAGCGAAAGGCTTCTTGAGGGGAAAGCTGTAACTCTGTGAGGTGATTTCACAGAACACAAAGAAGTTTCTCAGAAAGCTTCTTTCTCTTTGTTATCGGATTTAATTTGCTTTTGCCCTATAGTCTTCCAAGGGATCCGAAATATCTGTTCTCAGATTCCACAGAAATAAGGCTAACAAAGAGATCTACGAAATACAGATGTAACACTGTGAGAAGATTTTACAGAACACTAAGCAGTTTCTCAGAAAGCTTCTTTCCAGATTTCATCTGAGGATATTTCCTTTATCACCGTAGCCCTCTATGGGCTTCCAAATATCACTTTGCCAATTCCACAGTAACTGTCTTAGGGAAAGGCTTCTTGAGGGGAAAGCTGTAACTCTGTGAGATGATTTCACAGAACACAAAGAAGTTTCTCAGAAAGCTTCTTTCTCTTTGTTATCGGAGGATATTTCCTTTGGCACTATAGTCTTCTAAGGGATCCGAAATATCTGTTCTCAGGTTCCACAGAAATAAGGCTACCAAAGAGGTCTACGAAATACAGATGTAACTCTATGAGAAGAATTAACAGAATACTAAGCAGTTTCTCAGAAAGCTTCTTTCCAGATTTCATCTGAGGATATTTCCTTTTTCACCATAGCCCTCTATGCGCTTCCAAATATCACTTTGCCAATTCCACAAGAACTGTCTTAGCGAAAGGCTTCTTGAGGGGAAAGCTGTAACTCTGTGAGGTGATTTCACAGAACACAAAGAAGTTTCTCAGAAAGCTTCTTTCTCTTTGTTATCGGATTTAATTTGCTTTTGCCCTATAGTCTTCCAAGGGATCCGAAATATCTGTTCTCAGATTCCACAGAAATAAGGCTAACAAAGAGATCTACGAAATACAGATGTAACACTGTGAGAAGATTTTACAGAACACTAAGCAGTTTCTCAGAAAGCTTCTTTCCAGATTTCATCTGAGGATATTTCCTTTATCACCGTAGCCCTCTATGGGCTTCCAAATATCACTTTGCCAATTCCACAGTAACTGTCTTAGGGAAAGGCTTCTTGAGGGGAAAGCTGTAACTCTGTGAGATGATTTCACAGAACACAAAGAAGTTTCTCAGAAAGCTTCTTTCTCTTTGTTATCGGAGGATATTTCCTTTGGCACTATAGTCTTCTAAGGGATCCGAAATATCTGTTCTCAGGTTCCACATAAATAATGCTAGTAAAGAGATCCAAGAAATACAGATGTAACTCTGTGAGATGAATTAACAGAACACTAAGCAGTTTCTCAGAAAGCTTCTTTCCAGATTTCATCTGAGGATACTTCCTTTTTCACCATAGCCCACTATGGGCTTCCAACTATCACTTTTCCAATTCCACAAGAACTGTCTTAGCGAAAGGCTTCTTGAGGGGAAAGCTGTAACTCTGTGAGATGATTTCACAGAACAAAAATAAGTTTCTCAGAAAGCTTCTTTCTCTTTGTTATCGGAGGATATTTCCTTTGGCCCTATAGTTCTCAAAGGGATCCGAAATATCTGTTCTCAGATTCCACAGAAATAAGGCTAGCAAAGAGATCCACGAAAAACAGACGTAGCTCTGTGATACGAATTAACAGAAAACTAAGCAGTTTCCCAGAAAGCTTCTTTCCAGATTTCATCTGAGTGTATTTCCTTTTTCACCGTAGCCCTCTATGGGCTTCCAAATATCACTTTTCCAATTCCACAAGAACTGTCTTAGCGAAAGGCTTCTTGAGGAGAAAGCTGTAACTCTGAGAGATGATTTCACAGAACACAAAGAAGTTTCTCAGAAAGCTTCTTTCTCTTTGATATCGCAGGATATTTCCCTTGGCCCTATAGTCTTCTAAGGGATCCGAAATATCTGTTCTCAGATTCCACAGAAGGAAGGCTAGCAAAGAGATCCACGAAATACAGATGTAACTCTGTGAGATGAATTAACAGAACACTAAGCAGTTTCTCAGAAAGCTTCTTTCCAGATTTCATCTGAGGATATTTCCTTTTTCACCATAGCCCTCTAAGGGCTTCCAAATATAACTTTGCCAATTCCACAAGAACTGTCTTAGCGAAAGGCTTCTTGAGGGGAAAGCTGTAACTCTGTGAGATGATTTCACAAAACACAAAGAAGTTTCTCAGAAAGCTTCTTTCTCTTTGTTATCGGAGTTTATTTCCTTTGGCCCTATCGTCTTCTAAGGTATCCGAAATATCGGTTCTCAGATTCCACAGAAATAAGGCTAACAAAGCGATCTACGAAATACAGATGTAACTCTGTGAGATGAATTAACAGAACTCTAAGCAGTTTCTCAGAAAGCTTCTTTCCAGATTTCATCTGAGGATATTTCCTTATTCACCATAGCCCTCTATGCGATTCCAAATATCACTTTGCCAAATCCCCAAGAACTGTCTTAGTGAAAGGCTTCTAGAGCGAAAAGCTGTAACCTTGTGAGATGATTTCTCAGAACACAAAGAAGTTTCTCAGAAAGCTTCTTTCTCTTTGTTATCGGAGGATATTTCCTTTGGCACTCTAGACTTCTAAGGGATCCGAAATATCTTTTCTCAGGTTCCACAGAAATAAGGCTAGCAAAGAGATCCACGAAATACAGATGTAACTCTGTGAGATGAATTAACAGAACACTAAGCAGTTTCTCAGAAAGCTTCTTTCCAGATTTCATCTGAGGATATTTCCTTTTTCACCATAGCCCTATATGGGCTTCCAACTATCACTTTTCTAATTCCACGAGAACTGTCTTAGCGAAAGGCTTCTTGAGGGGAAAGCTGTAACTTTGTGAGATGATTTCACAGAACACAAAGAAGTTTCTCAGAAAGCTTCTTTCTCTTTGATATCGCAGGATATTTCCCTTGGCCCTATAGTCTTCTAAGGGATCCGAAATATCTGTTCTCAGATTCCACAGAAGGAAGGCTAGCAAAGAGATCCACGAAATACAGATGTAACTATGTGAGATGAATTAACAGAACACTAAGCAGTTTCTCAGAAAGCTTCTTTCCAGATTTCATCTGAGGATATTTCCTTTTTCACCATAGCCCTCTAAGGGCTTCCAAATATAACTTTGCCAATTTCACAAGAACTGTCTTAGCGAAAGGCTTCTTGAGGGGAAAGCTGTAACTCTGTGAGATGATTTCACAAAACACAAAGAAGTTTCTCAGAAAGCTTCTTTCTCTTTGTTATCGGAGTTTATTTCCTTTGGCCCTATCGTCTTCTAAGGGATCCGAAATATCGGTTCTCAGATTCCACAGAAATAAGGCTAACAAAGCGATCTACGAAATACAGATGTAACTCTGTGAGATGAATTAACAGAACTCTAAGCAGTTTCTCAGAAAGCTTCTTTCCAGATTTCATCTGAGGATATTTCCTTATTCACCATAGCCCTCTATGCGATTCCAAATATCACTTTGCCAAATCCCCAAGAACTGTCTTAGTGAAAGGCTTCTAGAGCGAAAAGCTGTAACTCTGTGAGATGATTTCTCAGAACACAAAGAAGTTTCTCAGAAAGCTTCTTTCTCTTTGTTATCGGAGTTTATTTCCTTTGGCCCCATATTCTTCAAAGGGATCCGAAAAATGTGTTCTCAGATTCCACAGAAATAAGGCTAGCAAAGAGATCCACGAAATAGAGATGTAACTCTGTGAGATGAATTAACAGAACACTCAGCAGTTTCTCAGAAAGCTTCTTTCCAGATTTCATCTTAGGATATTTCCTTTTTCACCATAGCCCTGTATTTTCTTCCAAATATCACTTTGCCAATTCCACAAGAACTGTCTTAGCGAAAGGCTTCTTGAGGGGAAAGTTGTAACTCTGTGATATGATTTCAGAAACACAAAGAAGTTTCTCAGAAAGCTTCTTTCTCTTTGTTATCGGAGGATATTTCCTTTGGCCCTACAGTCTTCAAAGGGATCCGAAATATCTGTTCTCAGATTCCACAGAAATAAGGCTAGCAAAGAGATCCACGAAATACAGATGTAACTCTCTGAGATGAATCAAGGGAACACTAAGCAGTGTCTCAGAAAGCTTCTTTCCAGATTTCATCTGAGGATATTTCCTTTTTCACCATAGCCCTCTATGCGCTTCCAAATATCACTTTGCCAATTCCACAAGAACTGTCTTAGCGAAAGGCTTCTTGAGGGGAAAGCTGTAACTCTGTGAGGTGATTTCACAGAACACAAAGAAGTTTCTCAGAAAGCTTCTTTCTCTTTGTTATCGGATTTAATTTGCTTTTGCCCTATAGTCTTCCAAGGGATCCGAAATATCTGTTCTCAGATTCCACAGAAATAAGGCTAACAAAGAGATCTACGAAATACAGATGTAACACTGTGAGAAGATTTTACAGAACACTAAGCAGTTTCTCAGAAAGCTTCTTTCCAGATTTCATCTGAGGATATTTCCTTTATCACCGTAGCCCTCTATGGGCTTCCAAATATCACTTTGCCAATTCCACAGTAACTGTCTTAGGGAAAGGCTTCTTGAGGGGAAAGCTGTAACTCTGTGAGATGATTTCACAGAACACAAAGAAGTTTCTCAGAAAGCTTCTTTCTCTTTGTTATCGGAGGATATTTCCTTTGGCACTATAGTCTTCTAAGGGATCCGAAATATCTGTTCTCAGGTTCCACATAAATAATGCTAGTAAAGAGATCCAAGAAATACAGATGTAACTCTGTGAGATGAATTAACAGAACACTAAGCAGTTTCTCAGAAAGCTTCTTTCCAGATTTCATCTGAGGATACTTCCTTTTTCACCATAGCCCACTATGGGCTTCCAACTATCACTTTTCCAATTCCACAAGAACTGTCTTAGCGAAAGGCTTCTTGAGGGGAAAGCTGTAACTCTGTGAGATGATTTCACAGAACAAAAATAAGTTTCTCAGAAAGCTTCTTTCTCTTTGTTATCGGAGGATATTTCCTTTGGCCCTATAGTTCTCAAAGGGATCCGAAATATCTGTTCTCAGATTCCACAGAAATAAGGCTAGCAAAGAGATCCACGAAAAACAGACGTAGCTCTGTGATACGAATTAACAGAAAACTAAGCAGTTTCCCAGAAAGCTTCTTTCCAGATTTCATCTGAGTGTATTTCCTTTTTCACCGTAGCCCTCTATGGGCTTCCAAATATCACTTTTCCAATTCCACAAGAACTGTCTTAGCGAAAGGCTTCTTGAGGAGAAAGCTGTAACTCTGAGAGATGATTTCACAGAACACAAAGAAGTTTCTCAGAAAGCTTCTTTCTCTTTGATATCGCAGGATATTTCCCTTGGCCCTATAGTCTTCTAAGGGATCCGAAATATCTGTTCTCAGATTCCACAGAAGGAAGGCTAGCAAAGAGATCCACGAAATACAGATGTAACTCTGTGAGATGAATTAACAGAACACTAAGCAGTTTCTCAGAAAGCTTCTTTCCAGATTTCATCTGAGGATATTTCCTTTTTCACCATAGCCCTCTAAGGGCTTCCAAATATAACTTTGCCAATTCCACAAGAACTGTCTTAGCGAAAGGCTTCTTGAGGGGAAAGCTGTAACTCTGTGAGATGATTTCACAAAACACAAAGAAGTTTCTCAGAAAGCTTCTTTCTCTTTGTTATCGGAGTTTATTTCCTTTGGCCCTATCGTCTTCTAAGGTATCCGAAATATCGGTTCTCAGATTCCACAGAAATAAGGCTAACAAAGCGATCTACGAAATACAGATGTAACTCTGTGAGATGAATTAACAGAACTCTAAGCAGTTTCTCAGAAAGCTTCTTTCCAGATTTCATCTGAGGATATTTCCTTATTCACCATAGCCCTCTATGCGATTCCAAATATCACTTTGCCAAATCCCCAAGAACTCTCTTAGTGAAAGGCTTCTAGAGCGAAAAGCTGTAACCTTGTGAGATGATTTCTCAGAACACAAAGAAGTTTCTCAGAAAGCTTCTTTCTCTTTGTTATCGGAGGATATTTCCTTTGGCACTCTAGACTTCTAAGGGATCCGAAATATCTTTTCTCAGGTTCCACAGAAATAAGGCTAGCAAAGAGATCCACGAAATACAGATGTAACTCTGTGAGATGAATTAACAGAACACTAAGCAGTTTCTCAGAAAGCTTCTTTCCAGATTTCATCTGAGGATATTTCCTTTTTCACCATAGCCCTATATGGGCTTCCAACTATCACTTTTCTAATTCCACGAGAACTGTCTTAGCGAAAGGCTTCTTGAGGGGAAAGCTGTAACTTTGTGAGATGATTTCACAGAACACAAAGAAGTTTCTCAGAAAGCTTCTTTCTCTTTGATATCGCAGGATATTTCCCTTGGCCCTATAGTCTTCTAAGGGATCCGAAATATCTGTTCTCAGATTCCACAGAAGGAAGGCTAGCAAAGAGATCCACGAAATACAGATGTAACTATGTGAGATGAATTAACAGAACACTAAGCAGTTTCTCAGAAAGCTTCTTTCCAGATTTCATCTGAGGATATTTCCTTTTTCACCATAGCCCTCTAAGGGCTTCCAAATATAACTTTGCCAATTTCACAAGAACTGTCTTAGCGAAAGGCTTCTTGAGGGGAAAGCTGTAACTCTGTGAGATGATTTCACAAAACACAAAGAAGTTTCTCAGAAAGCTTCTTTCTCTTTGTTATCGGAGTTTATTTCCTTTGGCCCTATCGTCTTCTAAGGGATCCGAAATATCGGTTCTCAGATTCCACAGAAATAAGGCTAACAAAGCGATCTACGAAATACAGATGTAACTCTGTGAGATGAATTAACAGAACTCTAAGCAGTTTCTCAGAAAGCTTCTTTCCAGATTTCATCTGAGGATATTTCCTTATTCACCATAGCCCTCTATGCGATTCCAAATATCACTTTGCCAAATCCCCAAGAACTGTCTTAGTGAAAGGCTTCTAGAGCGAAAAGCTGTAACTCTGTGAGATGATTTCTCAGAACACAAAGAAGTTTCTCAGAAAGCTTCTTTCTCTTTGTTATCGGAGTTTATTTCCTTTGGCCCCATATTCTTCAAAGGGATCCGAAAAATGTGTTCTCAGATTCCACAGAAATAAGGCTAGCAAAGAGATCCACGAAATAGAGATGTAACTCTGTGAGATGAATTAACAGAACACTCAGCAGTTTCTCAGAAAGCTTCTTTCCAGATTTCATCTTAGGATATTTCCTTTTTCACCATAGCCCTGTATTTTCTTCCAAATATCACTTTGCCAATTCCACAAGAACTGTCTTAGCGAAAGGCTTCTTGAGGGGAAAGTTGTAACTCTGTGATATGATTTCAGAAACACAAAGAAGTTTCTCAGAAAGCTTCTTTCTCTTTGTTATCGGAGGATATTTCCTTTGGCCCTACAGTCTTCAAAGGGATCCGAAATATCTGTTCTCAGATTCCACAGAAATAAGGCTAGCAAAGAGATCCACGAAATACAGATGTAACTCTCTGAGATGAATCAAGGGAACACTAAGCAGTGTCTCAGAAAGCTTCTTTCCAGATTTCATCTGAGGATATTTCCTTTTTCACTCTAGACCTCTATGGGCTTCCAAATATCACTTTGCCAATTCCACAAGAACTTTCTTATCGAAAGGCTTCTTGAGGGGAAAGCTGTAACTCTGTGAGGTGATTTCACAGAACACAAAGAAGTTTCTCAGAAAGCTTCTTTCTCTTTTTTATCGGAGGATATTTCCTTTGGCCTAATAATCTTCAAAGGGATACGAAATATCTGTTCTCAGATTCCACAGAAATAAGGCTAGCAAAGAGATCCACGAAATACAGATGTAACCCTGTGAGATGAATAAACAGAACACTAAGCAGTTTCTCAGAAAGCTTCTTTCCAGATTTCATCTGAGGATATTTCCTTTTTCACGGTAGCCCTCTATGGGCTTCCAAATATCACTTTGCCAATTCCACAAGAACTGTCTTAGCGAAAGGCTTCTTGAGGGGAAAGCTGTAACTCTGTGAGATGATTTCACAGAACACAAAGAAGTTTCTGGGAAAGCTTCTTTCTCTTTGTTATCAGAGGATATTTCCTTTGGCCCTATAGTCTTCAAAGGATTCCGAAATATCTATTCTCAGATTCCACAGAAATAAGGCTAGCAAAGAGGTCCACGAAATACAGATGTATCTCTGTGAGATGAATTAACAGAACACTAAGCAGTTTCTCAGAAAGCTTCTTTCCAGATTTCATCTGAGGATATTTCCTCTTTCACCATAGCCCTCTATGGGCTTCCAAATATCACTTTGCCTATTGCACAAGCACTGTCTTAGCGAAAGGCTCCTTGAGGGGAAGGCTGTAACTCTGTGGGATGATTTCACAGAACACAAAGAAGTTTCTCCGAAAGATTCTTTCTCTTTGTTATCGGAGGATATTTCCTTTGGCCCTATAGTCTTCAAAGGGATCCGAAATATCTATTCTCAGATTCCACAGAAATAAGGCTAGCAAAGTGGTCCACGAAATACAGATGTAACTCTATGAGAAGAATTAACAGAACACTAAGCAGTTTCTCAGAAAGCTTCTTTCCAGATTTCATCTGAGGATATTTCCTTTTTCACCATAGCCCTCTAAGGGCTTCCAAATATCACTTTGCCAATTCCACAAGAACTGTCTTAGCGAAAGGCTTCTTGAGGGGAAAGCTGTAACTCTGTGAGGTGATTTCACAGAACACAAAGAAGTTTCTCAGAAAGCTTCTTTCTCTTTGTTATCGGAGTTAATTTGCTTTTGTCCTATAGTCTTCTAAGGGATCCGAAATATCTGTTCTCAGATTCCACAGAAATAAGGCTAAAAAAGAGATCTACGAAATACAGATGTAACTCGGTGAGAAGAATTAACAGAACACTAAGCAGTTTCTCAGAAAGCTTCTTTCCAGATTTCATCTGAGGATATTTCCTTTATCACCGTAACCCTCTATGGGCTTCCAAATATCACTTTGACAATTCCACAGTAACTGTCTTAGGGAAAGGCTTCTTGAGGGGAAAGCTGTAACTCTGTGAGATGATTTCACAGAACACAAAGAAGTTTCTCAAAAAGCTTCTTTCTCTTTGTTATCGGAGGATATTTCCTTTGGCACTATAGTCTTCTAAGGGATCCGAAATATCTGTTCTCTGGTTCCACATAAATAAGGCTAGCAAAGAGATCCAGGAAATACAGATGTAACTCTGTGAGATGAATTAACAGAACACTAAGCAGTTTCTCAGAAAGCTTCTTTCCAGATTTCATCTGAGTATACTTCCTTTTTCACCATAGCCCTCTATGGGCTTCCAACTATCACTTTTCCAATTCCACAAGAACTGTCTTAGCGAAAGGCTTCTTGAGGGGAAAGCTGTAAATCTGTGAGATGATTTCACAGAACACAAAGAAGTTTCTCAGAAAGCTTCTTTCTCTTTGTTATCGGAGGATATTTCCTATGGCCCTATAGTCTTCTAAGGGATCCGAAATATCTGTTCTCAGATTCCACAGAAAAAAGGCTAGCAAAGAGATCCACGAAATACAGATGTATCTCTGTGAGATGAATTAACAGAACACTAAGCAGTTTCTCAGAAAGCTTCTTTCCAGATTTCATCTGAGGATATTTCCTTTTTCACCATAGCCCTCTATGGGCTTCCAAATATCACTTTGCCAATTCCACAAGAACTTTCTTAGCGAAGGGCTTCTTAAGCGGATCGCTGTAACTCTGTGACTTGATTTCACAGAACAAAAAGAAGTTTCTCAGAAAGCTTCTTTCTCTTTGTTATCGGAGGATATTTCCTTTGGCCCTATAGTCCTCAAAGGGATCCGAAATATCTGTTCTCAGATTCCACAGAAATAAGGCTAGCAAAGAGATCCACGAAAAACAGACGTAGCTCTGTGATACGAATTAACAGAAAACTAAGCAGTTTCCCAGAAAGCTTCTTTCCAGATTTCATCTGAGTGTATTTCCTTTTTCACCGTAGCCCTCTATGGGCTTCAAAATATCACTTTTCCAATTCCACAAGAACTGTCTTAGCGAAAGGCTTCTTGAGGAGAAAGCTGTAACTCTGAGAGATGATTTCACAGAACACAAAGAAGTTTCTCAGAAAGCTTCTTTCTCTTTGTTATCGGAGGATATTTCCTTTGGCCCTATAGTCTTCAAAGGGATAGGAAATATCTGTTCTCAGATTCCACAGAAATAAGGCTAGTAAAGAGATCCACGAAACACAGATGTAACCCTGTGAGATGAATTAACAGAACACTAAGCAGTTTCTCAGAAAGCTTCTTTCCAGATTTCATCTGAGGATATTTCCTTTTTCACCATAGCCCTCTATGGGCTACCAAATATCACTATGCCAAGTCCACAAGAACTGTCTTAGCGAAAGGCTTCTTGAGGGGAAAGCTGGAACTCTGTGATGTGATTTCACAGAACACAAAGAAGTTTCTCAGAAAGCTTCTTTCTCTTTGTTATTGGAGGATATTTCCTTTGGCCCTATAGTCTTCAAAGAGATAAGAAATATCTGTTCTCAGATTCCACAGAAATAAGGCTAGCAAAGAGATCCACGAAATACAGATGTAACTCTGTGAGATGAATTAACAGAACACTAAGCAGGTTCTCAGAAAGCTTCTTTCCAGATTTCATCTGAGGATATTTCCTTATTCACCATAGCCCTCTATGCGCTTCCAAATATCACTTTGCCAAATCCCCAAGAACTGTCTTAGTGAAAGGCTTCTTGAGCGGAAAGCTGTAACTCTGTGAGATGACTTCTCAGAACACAAAGAAGTTTCTCAGAAAGCTTCTTTCTCTTCGTTATCGGAGTTTATTTCCTTTGGCCCCATATTCTTCAAAGGGATCCGAAATATCTGTTCTCAGATTCCTCAGAAATAAGGCCAGCAAAGAGATCCACGAAATACAGACGTATCTCTGTGAGATGAATTAACAGAACACTAAGCAGTTTCTCAGAAAGCTTCTTTCCAGATTTCATCTGAGGATATTTCCTTTTTCACCATAGCCCTCAGTGGGCTTCCAAATATCACTTTGCCAATTCCACAAGAACTGTCTTAGCGAAAGGCTTCTTGAGGGGAAAGCTGTAACTCTGTGAGATGATTTCACAGAACACAAAGAACGTTCTCAGAAAGCTTCTTTCTCTTTGTTATCGGAGGATATTTCCTTTGGCACTATAGTCTTCTAAGGGATCCGAAATATCTGTTCTCAGGTTCCACAGAAATAAGGCTAGCAAAGAGATCCACGAAATACAGATGTAACACTGTGAGATGAATTAACAGAACACTAAGCAGTTTCTCAGAAAGCTTCTTTCCAGATTTCATCTGAGGATATTTCCTTTTTCACCATAGCCCTCTATGGTCTTCCAACTATCACTTTGCCAATTCCACGAGAACTGTCTTAGCGAAAGGCTTCTTGAGGGTAAAGCTGTAACTTTGTGAGATGATTTCACAGAACACAAGGAAGTTTCTCAGAAAGCTTCTTTGTCTTTGTTATCGGAGGATATTTCCTTTGGCCCTAGAGTCTTCTAAGGGATCCGAAATATCTGTTCTCAGATTCCACAGAAGTAAGGCTAACAAAGCGATCTACGAAATACAGATGTAACTCTGTGAGATGAATTAACAGAACACTAAGCAGTTTCTCAGAAAGCTTCTTTCCGGGTTTCATCTGAGGATATTTGCTTTTTCACCATATCCCTGTATGGGCTTCCAAATATCACTTTGCCAATTCCACAAGAACTGTCTTAGTGAAAGGCTTGTTGAGGGGAAAGCTGTAACTCTGTGAGATGATTTCACAGAACACAAAGAAGTTTCTCAGAAAGCTTCTTTCTCTTTGTTATCGCAGCATATTTCCTTTAGCCCTATAGTCTTCTAAGGGAACTGAAATATCTGTTCTCAGATTCCACAAAAAAAAGGCTAGCAAAGAGATCCACGAAATACAGATGTATCTCTGTGATATGAATTAACAGAACACTAAGCAGTTTCTCAGAAAGCTTCTTTCCAGATTTCATCTGAGGATATTTCCTCTTTCAGCATAGCCCTCTATGGGCTTCTAAATATCACTTTGCCAATTGCAAAAGAACTGTCTTAGCGAAAGGCTCCTTGAGGGGAAGGCTGTAACTCTGTGGGATGATTTCACAGAACACAAAGAAGTTTCTCAGAAAGATTCTTTCTCTTTGTTATCGGAGGATATTTCCTTTGGCCCTATAGTCTTCAAAGGGATCCGAAATATCTATTCTCAGATTCCACAGAAATAAGGCTAGCAAAGAGGTCTACGAAATACAGATGTAACTCTATGAGAAGAATTAACAGAACACTAAGCAGTTCTCAGAAAGCTTCTTTCCAGATTTCATCTGAGGATATTTCCTTTTTCACCATAGCCCTCTATGGTCTTCCAACTATCACTTATCCAATTCCACGAGAACTGTCTTAGCGAAAGGCTTCTTGAGGGGAAAGCTGTAACTTTGTGAGATGATTTCACAGAACACAAAGAAGTTTCTCAGAAAGCTTCTTTCTCTTTGTTATCGGAGGATATTTCCTTTGGCCCTATAGTCTTCTAAGGGATCCGAAATATCTTTTCTCAGATTCCACAGAAGGAAGGCTAGCAAAGAGATCCACGAAATACAGATGTAACTCTGTGAGATGAATAAAGAGAACACTAAGCAGTTTCTCAGAAAGCTTCTTTCCAGATTTCATCTGAGGATATTTCCTTTTTCACCATAGCCCTCTAAGGGCCTCCAAATATAACTTTGCCAATTCCACAAGAACTGTCTTAGCGAAAGGCTTCTTGAGGGGAAAGCTGTAACTCTGTGAGATGATTTCACAAAACACAAAGAAGTTTCTCAGAAAGCTTCTTTCTCTTTGTTATCGGAGTTTATTTCCTTTGGCCAAATATTCTTCAAAGGGATCCGAAAAATGTGTTCTCAGATTCCACAGAAATAAGGCTAGCAAAGAGATCCACGAAATACAGATGTATCTCTGTGAGATGAATTAACAGAACAGTAAGCAGTTTCTCAGAAAGCTTCTTTCCAGATTTCATCTGAGGATAATTCCTTTTTCAGCATAGCCCTCTATGGGCTTCCAAATATATCTGCCAACTCCACAAGAACTGTCTTAGCGAAAGGCTTCTTGAGGGGAAAGCTGTAACTCTGTGAGATGATTTCACAGAACACAAAGAAGTTACTCAGAAAGCTTCTTTCTCTTTGTTATCGGAGGATATTTTCTTAGGCCCTATACTCATCAAAGGAATGCGAAATAGCTGCTCTCAGATTCCACAGAAATAAGGCTAGCAAAGAGATCCACCAAATACAGATGTAACTCTGTGAGATGAATTAACAGAATACTAAGCAGTTTGTCAGAAAGCTTCTTTCCAGATTTCATTTGAGGATAATTCCTCTTTCCCCGTAGCCCTCTAATGGCTTCCAAATATCTCTTTGACAATTCCACAAGAACTGTCTTAGCGAAAGGCTTCTTGAGGGGAAAGCTGTAACTCTGTGAGATGATTTCACAGAACACATAGAAGTTTCTCATAAAGCTTCTTTCTCTTTGTTATCGGAGGATATTTCCTTTGGCCCTATAGTCTTCAAAGGGATCCGAAATATCTGTTCTCAGATTCCACAGAAATAAGGCTAGGAAAGAGATCCACGAAATGCAGATGTAACTCTGTGAGTGGAATTCACACATCACAGAACAGTTTCTCAGGAAGCTTCTTTCCAGATTTCATCTGAAGATATTTCCTTTTTCACTGTAGACCTTTATGGGCTTCCAAATATCACTTTGCCCATTCCACAAGAACTGTATAAACAAAAGGCTTCTTGAGGGGAAAGCTGTAACTCTGTGAGATGATTTCACAGAACACAAAGAAGTTTCTCAGAAAGCTTCTTTCTCTTTGTATCGGAGGATATTTCCTTTGTCCCTATAGTCTTCAAAGGGATCCGAAATATCTATTCTCAGATTCCACAGAAAGAAGGCTTGCAAAGAGATCCACGAAATAGAGATGTAACTCTGTGAGACGAATTAACAGAACAGTAAGCAGTTTCTCAGAAAGCTTCTTTCCAGATTTCATCTGAGGATATTTCCTTTTTCACCGTAGCCCTCTATGGGCTTCCAAATATCACAATGGCAATTACAGAAGATCCGTTTCAGCGAAAGGCTTCTTGAGGGGAAAACTGTAACTCTGTGAGATGATTTCACAGAACACAAAGAAGTTTCTCAGAAAGCTTCTTTCTCTTTGTTATCGTAGGATTTTTCCTTTGGCCCTATATTCTTCAAAGGGATGCGTAATATCTGTTTTCGGATTCCACAGAAATAAGGCTAGCAAAGAGATCCACGAAATACAGATGTAACTTTGTGAGATGAATTAACCGAACACTAAGTAGTTTTTCAGAAATTTTCTTTCCAGATTTCATCTGAGGATATTTCCTTTTTCACCATAGCCCTCTATGGGCTTCCACATATCTCTTTGCCAATTCCACAAGAACTGTCTTAGCGAAAGGCTTCTTGAGAGGAAAGCTGTAACTCCGTGAGATGATTTCACAGAACACAAAGAAGTTTCTCAGAAAGCTTCTTTCTCTTTGTTTTCGGAAGGTATTTCCTTTGGCCCTATACTCTTCAAAGGGATGTGAAATATCTCTTCTCAGATTCCACAGAAAAAAGGCTAGCTAAGAGATCAACGAAATACAGATGTAACTCTGTGACTCTAAGTCACACATCACAGAGCAGTTTCTCAGAAAGCTTCCTTCCAGAATTCATCTGAGCATATTTCCTTTTTCACCATAACCCTGTATTGGCTTCCAAATATCACTTTGCCAATTCCACAAAAACTGTCTTAGTGAAAGTCCTCTTGAGGGGAAAGCTGTAACTCTGTGAGATGATTTCACAGATCACAAAGAAGTTTCTCAGAAAGCTTCTTTCTCTTTATTATCAGAGGATATTTCCTCTGGCCCTATAGTCTTCAAAGGGATCCGAAATATCTGTTCTCATATTTCACAGAAATAAGGCGAGCAAAGTGTTCCACGAAATACAGATGTAATTCTTTGAGTGGATGTCACACATCACAGAGCAGATTCCCAGAAAGTTTCTTTCCAGATTTCATCTGAGGGTGTTTCCTTTTTCACAGTAGCCCTCTATGGGCTTCCAAATATCACTTTGCCAATTCCACAAGAACTGTCTTTCGAAAGGCTTCTTGAGGGGAAAGCTGTAGCTCTGTGACATGATTTCACAGAACACAAGGAAGTTTCTCGGAAAGCTTCTTTCTCTTTGTTATCGGAGGATATTTCCTTTGGCCCTATAGTCTTCAAAGGGATGCGAAATATCTGTCTCAGATTCCACATAAATAAGGCTAGCAAATATATTCCACAAAATAGAGATGTAACTCTGTGAGAAGAATTACCAGAACACTAAGCAGTTTCTCAGAAAGCTTCTTTCCAGATTTCATCTGAGGATATTTCCTTTTTCACCTTAGCCCTCTATTGTCTTCCAAATACAACTTTGCCAATTCCACAAGAACTGTCTTAGCAAAAGGCTACTTGAGGGGAGAGCTGTAACTCTGTGAGATGATTTCACAGAACACAAAAAAGTTTCTCAAAAAGCTTCTTTCTCTTTGTTATCGGAGGATATTTCCTTTGGCCCTATAGTCTTCAAAGGGATCCGAAATATCTGTTCTCAGATTTCACAGAAATAAGGATAGCAAAGATACCCACGAAATACAGATGTAACTCTGTGAGATGAATTAACAGACACTAAGCAGTTTCTCAGAAAGCTTCTTTCCAGATTTCATCTGAGGATACTTCCTGTTTCGCCATAGCCCTCTATGGGCTTCCAAATATCACTTTGCCAATTCCACAAGATCTGTCTTATAGAAAGGCTTCTTGAGGGGAAGCTGTAACTCTGTGAGATGATTTCACAGAACACAAAGAAGTTTCTCAGAAATCTTCTTTCTCTTTGTTATCGGAGGATATTTCCTTTGGCCCTATACTCTTCAAAGGGATCCGAAATATCTGCTCTCATATTTCACAGTAATAAGGCGAGCAAAGCGTTCCACGAAATACAGATGTAATTCTTTGAGTGGAAGTCACACATCACAGAACAGATTCCCAGAAATCTTCTTTCCAGATTTCATCTGAGGATATTTCCTTTTTCACCATAGCCATCTATGGGCTTCCAAACATAACTTTGCCAATTCCACAGTGACTGTCTTACGATAGGCTTCTTGAGGGGAAAGCTGTAACTCTGTGAGATTGTTTCACAGAACACGAAGAAGTTTCTCAGAAAACTTCTTTCTCTTTGTTATCGGAGGATATTTCCTTTGGCCCTATAGTCTTCAAAGAGATCCGAAATGTCTGTTCTCAGATTCCACAGAAATAAGGCTAGCAAAGAGATCCACGAAATACGGATGTATCTTTGTGAGTGGAAGTCACACATCACAGAGCAGTTTCTCAGAAAGCTTCTTTCCAGACTTCATCTGAGGGTATTTCCTTTTTCACCGTAGCCCTCTGTGGGCTTCCAAATATCAATTTGCCAATTCCACAAGAACTGTCTTAGTGAAAGTCTTCTTGAGGGGAAAGCTGTAACTCTGTGACATGACTTCACAGATCACAAAGAAGTTTCTCAGAAAGCTTCTTTCTCTTTATTATCAGAGGATATTTCCTTTGGCCCAATAGACTTCAAAGGGATCCGAAATATCTGTTCTCATATTTCACAGAAATAAGGCGAGCAAAGCGTTCCACGAAACACAGATGTAATTCTTTGAGTGGAAGTCACACATCACAGAGCAGATTCCCAGAGATCTTGTTTCCAGATTTCATCTGAAGATATTTCCTTTTTCACCATAGCCATCTATGGGCTTCCAAACATCACTTTGCCAATTCCACAGTAACTGTCTTACGAAAGGCTTCTTGAGGGGAAAGCTGTAACTCTGTGAGATGATTTCACAGAACACGAAGAAGTTTCTCAGAAATCTTCTTTCTCTTTGTTATCGGAGGATATTTCCTTTGGCCCTATAGTCTTGAAAGAGATCCGAAATATCTGTTCTCAGATTCCACAGAAATAAGGCTAGCAAAGAGATCCACGAAACACAGATGTAACTCTGTGAGTGGAAGTCACACATCACAGAGCAGTTTCTCAGAAAGCTTCTTTCCAGACTTCATCTGAGGGTATTTCCTTTTTCACCGTAGCCCTCTATGGGCTTCCAAATATCACTTTGCCAATTCCACAAGAACTGTCTTAGCGAAAGGCTTCTTCAGGGGAAAGCTGTAACTCTGTGAGATGATTTCGCAGTACACAAAGAAGTTTCTCAGAAAGCTTCTTTCTCTTTGTTATCATACGATTTTTCCTTTGGCCCTATAGTCTTCAAAGGGATGCGAAATATCTGTTTTCAGATTCCTCAGAAATAAGGCTAGCAAAGAGATCCACGAAATACAGATGTAACTCTGTGAGATGAGTTAACCGAACACTAAGGAGTTTCTCAGAAACTTTCTTTCCAGATTTCATTTGAGGATATTTCCTTTTTCACCATAGCCTTCTATGGGCTTCCACATATCTCTTTTCCAATTCCACAAGAACTGTCTTAGCGAAAGGCTTCTTGAGGGGAAAGCTGTAACTCTGTGAGATGGTTTCACAAAACACGAAGAAGTTTCTCAGAAAGCTTCTTTCTCTTTGTTATCGGAGGATATTTCCTTTGGCCCTATAGTCTTCAAAGAGATCCGAAATATCTGTTCTCAGATTCCACAGAAATAAGGCTAGCAAAGAGATCCACGAAATACCGATGTAACTTTGTGAGTGGAAGTCACACATCACAGAGCAGTTTCTCAGAAAGCTTCTTTCCAGACTTCATCTGAGGGTATTTCCTTTTTCACCGTAGCCCTCTATGGGCTTCCAAATATCACTTTGCCAATTCCACAAGATCTGTCTAATGGAATGGCTTCTTGAGGGGAAAGCTGTAACTCTGTGAGATGATTTCACAGAACACAAAGAAGTTTCTCAGAAATCTTCTTTCTCTTTGTTATCGGAGGATATTTCCGTTGGCCCTATACTCTTCAAAGGGATGCGAAATATCTGTTCTCATATTCCACAGAAATAGTGCTAGCAAAGAGATCCACGAAATACAGAATTAACTCCGTGAGTGGAAGTCACACATCACAAAGTAGTTTCTCAGAAAGCTTCCTTCCAGAATTCATCTGAGGATATTTCCTTTTACACCATAACCCTGTATTGGCTTCCAAATATCACTTTGCCAATTCCACAAAAACTGTCTTCGTGAAAGTCTTCTTGAGGGGAAAGCTGTAACTCTGTGAGATGATTTCACATATCACAAAGAAGTTTCTCAGAAAGCTTCTTTCTCTTTATTATCGGAGGATATTTCCTTTGGCCCTATAGTCTTCAAAGGGATGCGAAATATCTGTTCTCATATTCCACAGAAATAAGGCTAGCAAAGAGATCCACGAAATACAGATGTAACTCAGTGAGTGGAAGTCACACATCACAGAGCAGATTCCCAGAAAGCTTCCTTCCAGACGTCATCTGAGGGTGTTTCCTTTTTCACAGTAGCCCTCTATGGGCTTCCAAATATCACTTTGTCAGTTCCCCAATAACTGTCTTAGCGAAAGGCTTCTTGAGGGGAAAGCTGTAACCCTGTGAGATTAATTCACAGAACACTAAGCAGTTTCTGAGATAGCTTCTTTCCAGATTCCTTCTGAGGATATTTCCTTTTTCACCGTTGCCCTCTATGGGCATCGAAATATCACTTTGCCAATTCCACAAGAACAGGCTTAGCGAACTGCTTCTTGAGGAGAAAGCTGTGACTCTGTGAGATGAAATAACAGAACACAAAGCAGTTTCTCAGAATGCTTCTGTCTCTTTGTTATCGGAGGATATTTCCTTTGGCCCTATTGTCTTCAAAGGGATCCAAAATATCAGTTCTCAGATTCCACAGAAATAAGGCTAGCATACAGATCCACGGAATACAGATATAAATCTGAGAGTGGAAGTGACACATCACAAAGCAGTTTCTCAGAAAGCTTCTTTCTAGTTTTTCTCGGAGGATATTTTCTTTTTCACCATAGCCCTCTATGGGCTTCCATATATCACTTTGCCAATTCCACAAGAACAGGCTTAGCGAATGGCTTCCTGAGGGGAAAGCTGTATCTCTGTGAGATGAATTAACAGAACACTAAGCAGCTGCTCAGAAAGCTTCTTTCCAGATTTCACCTGAGGATATTTCCTTCTTCACCGTAGCCCTCTACGGGCATCGAAATATCATTTTGCCAATTCCACTAGAAGAGGTTTAGCGAAAGGCTTTATGAGGCGAAAGCTGTACCTCTTTGAGATGATTTCACAGTACACAAAGAAGTTTCTCAGAAAGCTTCTTTCTCTTTGTTATCGAGGATATTTCCTTTTGCCCTGTTGTCTTCAAAGGGATACGAAATATCAGTTCTCATGTTCCACCGAAATAAGGCTAGCAAACAGATCCATGAAACACAGATGTAACTCTGTGAGTGGAAATAACACATCACCAAGCAGTTTCTGAGAAACCTTCTTTCCAATTTTTCTCGGAGGATATTTTCTTTTTCACCATAGCCCTCTATGGGCTTCGAAATATCACTTTGCCAATTCCACAAGAACTGTCTTAGCGAAAGGCTTCTTGAGATGAAAGCTGTAACTCTGTGAGATGATTTCACAGAACACAAAGAAGTTTATCAGAAAGCTTCTTTCTCTTTGTTATCGGAGGATATTTCCTTTGGCCCTATAGTCTTCAAAGGGATCTGGAATATCTGTTCTCAGATTCCACAGAAATAAGGCTAGCAAAGAGATCCACGAAATACAGATGTAACTCTGTGAGATGAATTAACAGAACACTAAGCAGTTTCTCTGAAAGCTTTTTTCCATATTTCATCTGAGGACATTTCCTTTTTCACATAAGAACTCAAAGGGCATCGAAATATCACTTTTCCAATTCCACAAGACCAGGCTTATCGAAAGGGTTCATGAGTGGAAAGCTGTAACTAAGTGAGATGATTTCACAGACCACGAAGAAGTTTCTCAGAAAGCTGCTTTCTCTTTCTTATCGCAGGATATTTCTTTTGGCCCTAGAGTCTTCAAAGGGATCCGAAATATCAGTTCTCAGATTCCACAGAAATAAGGCTAGCAAACAGATCCACGAAATACAGATGTTACTCTGTGAGTGGAAGTCACACATCACAAAGCAGTTTCTCAGAAAGATTCTTTCCAGTTTTTCTCGGAGGATATTTTCTTTTTCACCATAGCCCTGTATGGGCTTCCAAATATCACTTTGCCAATTCCACAAGAATAGGCATAGAGAACGGCTTCTTGAAGGGAAAGCTGTAATTCTGTGAGATGAATTAACAGAACACTAAGCAGTTTCTCAGAAGGCTTCTTTCCAGATTTCATCTGAGGATATTTCCTTTTTCACCATAGCCCTCTATGGGCATCGAAATATCATTTTGGCAATTCCACAAGAACAGGCTTAGCGAAAGGCTTCTTGAGGGGAAACCTGTAACTCTGTGAGATGATTTCACAGAACACAAGAAGTTTCTCAGAGAGCTTCTTTCTCTTTGTTATCGGCGGATAATTCCTTTGGCCATATAGTCTTCAAAGGGTTCCGAAATTTGAGTTCTCAGATTCCACAGAAATAAGGCTAGCAAACAGATCCACAAAATACAGACATAACTCTGTGAGTGGAAGTCACACATCACAAAGCAGTTTCTCAGAAAGCTTCTTTCCGGATTTCATCTAAGGATATTACCTTTTTCACCGTAACCCTCTAAGGGCATCGAAATATCACTTTTCCAATTCCACAAGAACAGGCTTAGCGAAAGGCTTCTTTAAGGGAAAGGTGTAACTCTGTGAGATGATTCACAGCACACGAAGAAGTTTCTCAGAAAGATTCTTTCTCTTTGTTATCGGAGGATATTTCCTTTGGCCCTATAGTCTTCAAAGGGATCCGAAATATCACTTCTCAGATTCCACAAAAATGAGGCTAGCAAACAGATCCACGAAATACAGATGAAACTCTGTGAGTGGAAGTCACACATCACAAAGCAGTTTCTCAGAAAGCTTCTTTCCAGTTTTTCTCGGAGGATATTTTCTTTTTCACCGTAGCCTTGTATGGGCTTCAAAATATCACTTTTCCAATTCCACAAGAACAGGCTTAGCCAACGATTTCTTGAAGGTAAAGTTGTAACTCTGTGAGATGAATTAACAGAACACTAAGCAGTTTCTCAGAAAGCTTTTTTCCAGATTTCATCTGAGGACATTTCCTTTTTCAAATAAGAACTCAAAGGGCATCGAAATATCACTTTGACAATTCCACAAGACCAGGCTTAGCGAACGGCTTCTGGAGGGGAAAGCTGTAACCCTGTGAGTTGAATTAACAGAACACCAAGCAGTTTCTCAGAAAGCTTCTTTCCAGATTTCATCTGAGGATACTTCCTTTTTCACCGGAGCCCTCTATGGGCTTCCAAATATCACTTTACCAATTCCACAAGAACAGGCATAGCGAAAGGCTTCCAGAGGGCAAACCTGAAACTTTGTGAGATGATTTCACAGAACACAAAGAAGTTTCTCAGAAAGCTTCTTTCTCTTTGTTATCGGAGGATACTTCCTTTGGCCCTATAGTCTTCAAAGGGATCAGAAATATCAGTTCTCAGATTTCACCGAAATAAGGCTAGCAAACAGATCCATGAAACACAGATGTAAATCTGTGAGTGGAAATCACACATCACAAAGCAGTTTCTCAGAAACCTTCTTTCCAGTTTTTCTAGGAGGATATTTTCTTTTTCACCATAGCCCTCTATGGGCTTCCAAATATGACTTTGCCAATTCCACAAGAACAGGCTTAGCGAATGGCTCCTTGAGGGTGAAGCTATAACTCTGTGAGATGAATTAACAGAACACTAAGCAGTTTCTCTGAAAGCCTTTTTCCAGATTTCATCTGAGGACATTTCCTTTTTCACATAGGAACTCAAAGGGCATCGAAATATCACTTTGCCAATTCCACAAGACCAGGCTTATCGAAAGGGTTCCTGAGTGGAAAGCTGTAACTCTGTGAGATGATTTCACAGACCACGAAGAAGTTTCTCAGAAAGCTGCTTTCTCTTTCTTATCGCAGGATATTTCTTTTGGCCCTAGAGTCTTCAAAGGGATCCGAAATATCAGTTCTCAGATTCCACAGAAATAAGGCTAGCAAACAGATCCACGAAATTCAGATGTTACTCTGTGAGTGGAAGTCACACATCACAAAGCAGTTTCTCAGAAAGATTCTATCCAGTTTTTCTCGGAGGATATTTTCTTTTTCACCATAGCCCTGTATGGGCTTCCAAATATCACTTTTCCAATTCCACAAGAATAGGCTTAGAGAACGGCTTCTTGAAGGGAAAGCTGTAATTCTGTGAGATGAATTACCAGAACACTAAGCAGTTTCTCAGAAGGCTTCTTTCCAGATTTCATCTGAGGATATTTCCTTTTTCACCATAGCCCTCTATGGGCATCGAAATATCATTTTGGCAATTCCACAAGAACAGGCTTAGCGAAAGGCTTCTTGAGGGGAAACCTGTAACTCTGTGAGATGATTTCACAGAACACAAAGAAGTTTCTCAGAAAGCTTCTTTCTCTTTGTTATCGGCGGATATTTCCTTTGGCCATATAGTCTTCAAAGGGTTCCGAAATATGAGTTCTCAGATTCCACAGAAATAAGGCTAGCAAACAGATCCACGAAATACAGACGTAACTCTGTGAGTGGAAGTCACACATCAGAAAGCAGTTTCTCAGAAAGCTTCTTTCAAGTTTTTCTCAGAGGATATTTTCTTTTTCACCATAGCCCTCTATGGGATTCCAAATATCACTTTCCAATTCCACACGAACTGGCTTAGCAAACGGCATCTTGAGGGGAAAGCTAAAACTTTGTGAGGTGAATTAACAGAACACTAAGCAGTTTCTCAGTAAGCTTCCTTCCAGATTTCATCAGAGGATATTTCCTTTTTCTCCATAGCCCTCTATGGGCTTCCAAATATCACTTTGCCAATTCCACAAGAACAGGCTTAGCGAACGTCTTCTTGAGGGGAAAGCTGTAACTCTGTGAGATGAAATAACAGCACCCTAAGCAGTTTCTCAGAAACCTTCTTCCCAGATTTCATCTGAGGATGCTGCCTTTTTCACCATAGCCCTCTATGGGCTTCCAAATATCACTTTGCCAATTCCTCAAGAACAGGCTTAGCGAAAGGCTTCTTGAGGTGAAAGCTGTAACTCTGTAGGATGAATTAAAAGAACACGAAGAAGTTTCTCAGAAAGCTTCTTTCTCTTTGTTATCGGAGGATATTTCCTTTGGCCCTATAGTCTTCAAAGGGATCCGAAATATCATTTCTCATATTCCACAGAAATAAGGCTAGCAAACAGATCCACGAAATACAGATGTAACTCTGTGAGTGGAAATCTCACATCACAAAGCAGTTTCTCAGAAAGCTTCTTTCCAGTTTTTCTCGGAGAATATTTTCTTTTTCACCATAGCCCTCCATGGGCTTCCAAATATCACTTCGCCAGTTCCACAACAACAGGCTTAGCGAACGGCATCTTGAGGAGAAAGCTGTAATTCTGTGAGATGAATTAACAGAACACTAAGCAGTTTCTCAGAAACTTCTTTCGAGATTTCATCTGAGGATATTTCTTTTTTCACCGTAGCCCTCAATGGGCATCGAAATATCACTTTGCCAATTCCAGAAGAACAGGCTTGGCGAAAGGCTTCCTGAGGGGAAAGCTGTATCTCTGTGAGATGAATTAACGGAACATGAAGCAGTTTCTCAGAAAACTTATTTCTATTTGTTATCGGAGCACATTTCCTTTGGGCCTAGAGTCTTCAAAGGGATCCGAAATATGAGTTCTCAGATACCACAGAAATAAGGATAGCAAACAGATCCATTAAATACAGACGTAACTCTGAGTGGAAGTCACACATCACAAAACAGATTCTCAGAAAGCTTTTTTCCGGTTTTTCTCGGAGGACATTTTCTTTTTCACCATAGCCCTCCATGGGCATTGAAATATCACTTTGCCAATTCCACAAGAACAGGCTTAGCGAACGGCTTCTTTTGGGGAACGCTGTAACTCTGTGAGATGAATTAACAGAACACTAAGCAGTTTCTCAGAAAGCTTCTTTCCGGATTTCATCTAAGGATATTACCTTTTTCACCGTAACCCTCTAAGGGCATCGAAATATCACTTTTCCAATTCCACAAGAACAGGCTTAGCGAAAGGCTTCTTTAAGGGAAAGGTGTAACTCTGTGAGATGATTCTCAGCACACGAAGAAGTTTCTCAGAAAGATTCTTTCTCTTTGTTATCGGAGGATATTTCCTTTGGCCCTATAGTCTTCAAAGGGATCAGAAATATCACTTCTCAGATTCCACAGAAATGAGGCTAGCAAACAGATCCACGAAATACAGATGAAACTCTGTGAGTGGAAGTCACACATCACAAAGCAGTTTCTCAGAAAGCTTCTTTCCAGTTTTTCTCGGAGGATATTTTCTTTTTCACCGTAGCCTTGTATGGGCTTCAAAATATCACTTTTCCAAGTCCACAAGAACAGGCTTAGCCAACGACTTCTTGAAGGTAAAGTTGTAACTCTGTGAGATGAATTAACAGAACACTAAGCAGTTTCTCAGAAAGCTTTTTTCCAGATTTCATCTGAGGACATTTCCTTTTTCACATAAGAACTCAAAGGGCATCGAAATATTACTTTGACAATTCCACAAGACCAGGCTTAGCGAACGGCTTCTTGAGGGGAAAGCTGTAACCCTGTGAGATGAATTAACAGAACACCAAGCAGTTTCTCAGAAAGCTTCTTTCCAGATTTCATCTGAGGATACTTCCTTTTTCACCGGACCCTCTATGGGCTTCCAAATATCACTTTACCAATTTCACAAGAACAGGCATAGCGAACGGCTTCCAGAGGGCAAACCTGAAATTTTGTGAGATGATTTCACAGAACACAAAGAAGTTTCTCAGAAAGCTTCTTTCTCTTTGTTATCGGAGGATACTTCCTTTGGCCCTATAGTCTTCAAAGGGATCAGAAATATCAGTTCTCAGATTTCACCGAAATAAGGCTAGCAAACAGATCCATGAAACACAGATGTAACTCTGTGAGTGGAAATCACACATCACAAAGCAGTTTCTCAGAAACCTTCTTTCCAGTTTTTCTCAGAGGATATTTTCTTTTTCACCATAGCCCTCTATGGGCTTCAAAATATCACTTTGCCAATTCCACAATAACAGGCATAGCGAACGGCTTCTTGAGGGTAAAGCTGTAACTCTGTGAGATGAATTAACAGAACACTAAGCAGTTTCTCTGAAAGCTTTTTTCCAGATTTCATCTGAGGACATTTCCTTTTTCACATAAGAACTCAAAGGGCATCGAAATATCACTTTGCCAATTCCACAAGACCAGGCTTATCGAAAGGGTTCCTGAGTGGAAAGCTGTAACTCTGTGAGATGATTTCACAGACCACGAAGAAGTTTCTCAGAAAGCTGCTTTCTCTTTCTTATCGCAGGATATTTCTTTTGGCCCTAGAGTCTTCAAAGGGATCCGAAATATCAGTTCTCAGATTTCACAGAAATAAGGCTAGCAAACAGATCCACGAAATACAGATGTTACTCTGTGAGTGGAAGTCACACATCACAAAGCAGTTTCTCAAAGAGCTTCTTTGCAGTTTTTCTCGGAGGATATTTTCTTTTTCACCATAGCCCTCTATGCGCTTCCAAATATCACTTTGCCAATTCCACAAGAACAGGCCTAGCGAACGGTTTCATGAGGGGAAAGCTGTAACCCTGTGAGATGAATTAACAGAACACTAAACAGTTTCTCAGATAGCTTCTTTCCAGATTCCTTTTGAGGATATTTCCTTTTTCTCCGTTGCCCTCTATGGGCATCGAAATATCACTTTGCCAATTCCACAAGAACAGGCTTAGCGAACAGCTTCTTGAGGAGAAAGCTGTGACTCTGTGAGATGAAATAACAGAACACAAAGCAGTTTCTCAGAATGCTTCTGTCTCTTTGTTATCGGAGGATATTTCCTTTGGCCCTATAGTCTTCAAAGGGATCCGAAATATCAGTTCTCAGATTCCACAGAAATAAGGCTAGCAAAAAGATTCACGAAATACAGATGTAACTCTGTGAGTGGAAGTCACACATCCCAAAGCAGTTTCTCAGAAAGCTTCTTTCCAGTTTTTCTCGGAGGATATTTTCTTTTTCACCATAGCCCTCTATGGGATTCCAAATATCACTTTCCAATTCCACAGGAACTGGCTTAGCGAACGGTTTCTTGAGGGGAGAGCTAAAACTTTGTGAGGTGAATTAACAGAACACTAAGCAGTCTCTCAGTAAGCTTCCTTCCAGATTTCATCTGAGGATATTTCCTTTGCCTCCATAGCCCTCTATGGGCATCGAAATATCACTTTGCCAATTCCACAAGAACAGGTTAGCGAAGGGCATCTTGAGGGCAAAACTGTAACACCGTGAGACGATTTCACAGAACACAAAGAAGTTTCTCAGAAAGCTTCTTTCTCCTTTTTATCAGAGGATATTTCCTTTGGCCCTATAATCTTCAAGGGATCCAAATTATCAGTTCTCAGATTCCAGAGAAATAAGTCCAGCAAACATATCCACGAAATACAGATGTAACTCTGTGAGTGGAAGTCTCACATCACAGAGCAGTTTGTCAGAAAGCTTCTTTTCAGTTTTCCTCGGAGGATACTTTCTTTTACACCATAGCCCTCTATGGACTTCCAAATATCACTTTGCCAATTCCACAAGAACAGGCTTAGCGAACGGCTCCTTGACGGGAAAGCTGTCAATCTGTGAGAACAATTAACAGAACACTAAGCAGTTTCTCAGAAATCTTCTTTCCAGATTTCATCTGAGGATATTTCCTTTTTCACCGTAGCCCTCTATGGTCTTGGAAATATCACTTTGCCAATTCCACAAGAACAGGCTTAGCGAAAGGCTTTTTGAGGGGAAAGCTGTAACTCTGTGAGATGATTTCACAGTACACAAAGAAGTTTCTCAGAAAACTTCTTTCTCTTTATTATCGGAGGATATTTCCTTTGGCCCTATAGTCTTCAAAGTAATCCGAAATATCAGTTCTCAGATTCCACAGAAAAAAGGCTAGCAAACAGATCCACGAAATACAGATGTAATTCTGTGAGTAGAAGTTACACATCACAAAGGAGTTTCTCAGAAAGCTTCTTTCTAGTTTTTTTCGAGATTATTTTCTTTTTCCTTAGGCCTGTATGGCTTCCAAATATCCCTTTGCCAATTCCACAAGAACAGGCTTAGCGAACAGCTTCTTCAGGGGAAAGCTGTAACTCTGTCAGATAAATTAACAGAACCGTAAGCTGTTTCTCAGAAAGCTTCTTTCCAGATTTCATCTGAGGATATGTCCTTTTTCACCATAGAAAACTACGGGCATCGAAATACCACTTTGATAATTCCACAAGAACAGGCTTAGCGAAAGGCTTCTTGAGGGGAAAGCTGTAACTCTGTGAGATGAATTAACAGAACACTAAGCAGTTTCTCAGAAAGCTTCTTTACAGATTTCATCTGAGGATATTTCCTTTTTCACCGTAGCCCTCTATGGGCTTCCAAATATCACTTTGCCAATTCCACAAGAACTGTCTTAGCGAAAGGTTTCTTCAGGGGAAAGCTGTAACTCTGTGAGATAATTTCATGGAACGCAAAGAAGTTTCTCAGAAAGCTTCTTTCCCTTTGTTAAGGGTGGATATTTCCTTTGGCCCTATAGTCTTCAAAGGGATCCGAAATATCTGTTCTCAGATTCCACAGAAATAAGGCCAGCCAAGAGATCCATGAAATACAGATGTATCACTGTGAGTGGAATTCACACATCACAGAGCAGTTTCTTAGAAAGCTTCTTTCCAGATTTCATCTGAGGATATTTCCTTTTTCACCATAGCCCTCTATGGGCTTCCAAATATCACTTTGCCAATTCCACAAGAACTGTCTTAGCGAAAGGCTTCTTGAGGGGAAAGCTGTACCACTGTGAGATGATTTCACAGAACACTAAGCAGTTTCTCAGAAAGCTTCTTTACAAATTTCATCTGATTATATTTCCTTTTTCACCATAGCCCTCTATGGGCTTCCAAGAATCACTTTGCCAATTCCACAAGAACTGTGTTAGTGAAAGATTTCCTGAGGGGAAAGCTGTAACTCTGTGAGATAATATCACAGAACACAAAGAAGTTTCTCAGAAAGCATCTTTCTCTTTGTTATCGGAGGACAGTTACTTTGGCCCTATAGTGTTCTCAGGGATCCGAAATATCTGTTCTCAGATTCCACAGAAATAAGGCTAGCAAAGAGATCCACGAAATACAGATGAAACACTGTGAGATGAATTAATGAACATTAAGCAGTTTCTCACAAAGCTTCTTTCCAGATTTCATCTAAGGATATTTCCTTTGTCACCCTAACCATCTATGGGCTTCCAAATATCACTTTGCCATTTCCACAACAACTGTCTTAGCTAAAGGCTTCTTGAGGGGAAAGCTGTAACTCTGTGAGATGATTTCACAGAACACAAAGAAGTTTCTCAGAAACATTCTTTATCTTTGTTTTCGGGGGATATTTCCTTTGGCCCTATAGTCTTCAAAGGGATCCAAAATATCTGTTCTCAGATTCCACAGAAATAAGGCTAGCAAAGACGTCCACGAAATACAGATGTCACTCTGTGAGATGAATTAACTGAACACTAAGGAGTTTCTCAGAAAGCTTCTTTACAGATTTCATCTGAGGTTATTTCCTTTTTCAACATAGCCCTCTATGCGTTTCGAAATATCACTTTACCAATTCCACGAGAACTGTCTTAGCAAAAGGCTACTTGAGGGTTAGCTGTAACTCTGAGAGATGATTTCACAGAACACAAAGAGTTACTCAGAAAGCTTCTTTCTCTTTTTTATCGGAGGATATTTCCTTTGGCCCTATATTCTTCAAAGGGATCCGAAATATCTGTTCTCAGATTCCACAGAAATAAGGCTAGCAAAGAGATCCACAAAATACAGATGTAACTCTGCGAGATGAATTAACAGAACACTAAGCAGTTTCTCAGAAAGCTTCTTTACAGATTTCATCTGAGGATATTTCCTTTTTCACCATAGCCCTCTATGGGCTTCCAAATATCACTTTGCCAATTCCACAAGAACTGTCTCAGCGAAAGGTTTCTTCAGGGGAAAGCTGTAACTCTGTGAGATAATTTCATGGAACGCAACGAAGTTTCTCAGAAAGCTTCTTTCCCTTTGTTAAGGGAGGATATTTCCTTTGGCCCTATAGTCTTCAAGGAGATGCGAAATATCTGTTCTAAGATTCCACAGAAATAAGGCTAGCCAAGAGATCCATGAAATACAGATGTATCTCTGTGAGTGGAATTCACACATCACAGAGCAGTTTCTTAGAAAGCTTCTTTCCAGATTTCATCTGAGGATATTTCCTTTTTCACCATAGCCCTCTATGGGCTTCCAAATATCACTTTGCGAATTCCACAAGAACTGTATAAGCGAAAGGCTTCTTGAGGAGAAGGCTGTACCACTGTGAGATGATTTCACAGAACACTAAGCAGTTTCTCAGAAAGCTTCTTTACAGATTTCATCTGAGGATATTTCCTTTTTCACCATAGACCTCTGTGGGCTTCCAAATATCACTTTGCCAATTCCACAAGAACTGTCTTAGCGAAAGTCTTCTTGAGGGGAAAGCTGTAACTCTGTGAGATGATTTCACAGAACACAAAGAAGTTTCTCAGAAAGCTTCTTTCTCTTTGTTATCGGAGGATATTTCCTTTGGCCCTATAGTCTTCAAAGGGATCCGAAATATCTGTTCTCAGATTCCACCGAAATAAGGCTAGCAAAGAGATCCACCAAATACAGATGTAACTCTGTGAGATGAATTTACAGAACACTAAGCAGTTTCTCGGAAAACTTCTTTCCAGATTTCATCTGAGGATATTTCCTTTTTCACCGTAGCCCTCTAAGCGATTCCAAATATCACTTTGCCAATTCCACAAGAACTGTCTTAGCCAAAGGCTTCTTGAGGTTAAAGCTGTAACTCTGCGAGATGATTTCACAGAACACAAAGAAATTTTTCAGAAAGCTTCTTTCTCTTTGTTATCGGAGGATATTTCCTTTGGTCCTATGATCTTCTTAGGGATGCGAAATATCTCTTCTCAGATTCCACAGAAATAAGGCTAGCAAAGAGATCCACGAAATACAGATGTAACTCTGTGAGATGAATTAACAGAACACTAAGCAGTTTCTCAGAAATCTTCTTTACAGATTTCATCTGATGATATTTCCTTTTTCACCGTAGCCCTCTAAGGGCTTCCAAATATCACTTTGCCAATTACACAAGAACTGCCTTAGTCAAAGGCTTCTTGAGGTTAAAGCTGTAACTCGGCGAGATGATTTCACAGAACACAAAGAAGTTTCTCTGAAAGCTTCTTTCTCTTTGTTATCGGAGGATATTTCCTTTGGCACTAAAGTCTTCTAAGGGTTGTGAAATATGTGTTCTCAGATTCCACGGAAATAAGGCTAGCAAAGAGATCCACAAAATACAGATGTAACTCTGTGAGATGAATTAACAGAACACTTAGCAGTTTCTCGGAAATCTTCTTTCCAGATTTCATCTGAGGATATTTCCTTTTTCACCATAGCCCTCTATTTTCTTCCAAATATCACTTGGCCAATTAAACAAGAACTGTCTTAGCGAAAGTCTTCTTGAGGGGAAAGCTGTAACTCTGTGAGATGATTTCACGGAACACAAAGAAGTTTCTCAGAAAGCTTCTTTCTCTTTGTTATCGGAGGATATTTCCTTTGGCCCTATAGTCTTCTAAGGGATCCGAAATATCTGTTCTCCGATTCCACAGAAATAAGGCTAGCAAAGAGATCCACGAAATACACATGTAACTCTGTGCGCTGAATTAACAGAACACAAAGCAGTTTCTCAGAAAGCTTCCTTCCAGATTTCAACTGAGGAAATTTCCTTTTTCAAAATAGCCCTCTAAGGGCTTCCAAATATCACTTTGCCTATTCCACAAGAACTGTCTCAGCGAAAGGCTTCTTGAGGGGAAAGCTGTAACTCTGTGAGATGATTTCACAAAACACAAAGAAGTTTCTCAGAAAGCTTTTTTCTCACTTTGCCAATTCCAAAAGAACTGTCTTAGCGAAAGGCTTCTTGAGGGGAAAGCTGTAACTCTGTGAGATGATTTCACAGAACACAAAGTAGTTTCTGAGAAAGCTTCGTTCTCTTTCTGATCGAAGGATATTTCTTTGGCCCTATACTCTTCTAAGGGATCCGAAATATCTGTTCTCAGATTCCACAGAAATAAGGCTAGCAAAGAGATCCACGAAATACTGATGTAACTCTGTGAGATGAATTAACAGAACACTAAGCAGTTTCTCAGAAAGCTTCTTTCCAGATTTCATCTGAGGATATTTCCTTTTTCACCATAGCCCTCTATGGGCTTCCAAATATCACTTTGCCAATTCCACAAGAACTCTCTTAGCGAAAATCTTCTTGAGTGGAAAGCTGTAACTCTGTGAGATGATTTCACAGAACACAAAGTAGTTTCTGAGAAAGCTTCGTTCTCTTTCTGATCGAAGGATATTTCTTTGGCCCTATACTCTTCTAAGGGATCCGAAATATCTGTTCTCAGATTCCACAGAAATAAGGCTAGCAAAGAGATCCAAGAAGTACAGATGTAACTCTGTGAGATGAATTAAAAGAACACTAAGCAGTTTCTCAGAAAGCTACTTTCCAGATTTCATCTGAGGATATTTCCTTTTTCACCATAGACCTCTATGGGCTTCCAAATATCACTTTGCCAATTGCACAAGAACTGTCTTAGCGAAAGGCTTCTCGAGCGGAAAGCTGTAACTCGGTGAGATGATTTCACAGAACACAAAGAAGTTTCTCAGAAAGCTTCTTTCTCTTTGTTATCGGAGGATATTTCCTTGGGCCCTATAGTCTTCTTAGGGATCCGAAATATCTGTTCTCAGATTCCACAGAAGTAAGGCTAGCAAAGAGATACACCAAATACAGATGTAACTCTGTGAGATGAATTAACAGAACACTAAGCAGTTTCTCAGAAAGCTTCTTTCCAGATTTCATCTGAGGATATTTCCTTTTTCACCATAGCCCTCTATGGGCTTCCAAATATCACTTTGCCAATTCCACAACAACTGTCTTAGCGAAAGACTTCTTGAGGGGAAAGCTGTAACTCTGTGAGATGATTTCACAGAACACAAAGAAGTTTCTAAGAAAGCTTCTTTCTCTTTGTTTTCGGAAGATATTTCCTTTGGCCCTATAGTCTTCTAAGGGATCCGAAATATCTGTTCTCAGATTCCACAGAAATAAGGCTAGCAAAGAGATCCACGAAATACAGATGTAACTCTGTGAGATGAATTAACAGAACACTAAGCAGTTTCTCAGAAAGCTACTTTCCAGATTTCATCTGAGGATATTTCCTTTGTCAACATAGCCCTGTATGGGCTTCCAAATATTACTTTGCCAATTCCACAAGAACTGTCTTAGCGAAAGGCTTCTTCAGGGGAAAGCTGTAACTCTGTGAGATGATTTCACAGAACACAAAGAAGTTTCTCAGAAAGCTTCTTTCTCTTTGTTATCGGAGGATATTTCCTTAGGCCCTATAGTCTTTAAGAGATCCGAAATATCTGTTCTCAGATTCCACAGAAATAAGGCTAGCAAAGAGATACACCAAACACAGATGTAACTCTGTGAGATGAATCAAGGGAACACTAAGCAGTTTCTCAGAAAGCTTCTTTCCAGATTTCATCTGAGGATATTTCCTTTTTCACCATAGCCCTCTATGGGCTTCCAAATATCACTTTGCCAATTCCACAAGAACTGTCTTAGCGAAAGGCTTCTTGAGGGGAAAGCTGTAACTCTGTGAGATGATTTCAGGGAACACAAAGAAGTTTCTGAGAAAGCTTCGTTCTCTTTGTGATCTGAGGATATTTCCTTTCGCCCTCTAGTCTTCTAAGGGATCCGAAATATCTGTTCTCAGATTCCACAGAAATAAGGCTAGCAAAGAGATCCACGAAATACTGATGTAACTCTGTGAGATGAATTAACAGAACACTAAGCAGTTTCTCAGAAAGCTACTTTCCAGATTTCATCTGAGTATATTTCCTTTTTCACCATAGCCCTCTATGGGCTTCCAAATATTACTTTGCCAATTCCACAAGAACTGTCTTAGCGAAAGACTTCTTGAGGGGAAAGCTGTAACTCTGTGAGATGATTTCACAGAACACAAAGAAGTTTCTCAGAAAGCTTCTTTCTCTTTGTTATCGGAGGATATTTCCTTGGGCCCTATAGTCTTCTAAGGGATCCGAAATATCTGTTCTCAGATTACACAGAAATAAGGCTAGGAAAGAGATCCACGAAATACAGATGTAACTCTGTGAGATGAATTAACAGAACACTAAGCAGTTTCTCAGAAAGCTTCTTTCCAGATTTCATCTGAGGATATTTCCTTTTTCACCATAGCCCTCTATGGGCTTCCAAATATCACTTTGCCAATTCCACAAGAACTGTCTTAGCGAAAGGCTTCTTGAGGGGAAAGCTGTAACTCTGTGAGATGATTTCACAGAACACAAAGAAGTTTCTAAGAAAGCTTCTTTCTCTTTGTTATCGGAAGATATTTCCTTTGGCCCTATAGTCTTCTAAGGGATCCGAAATATCTGTTCTCAGATTCCGCAGAAATAAGGCTAGCAAAGAGATCCACGAAATACAGATGTAACTCTGTGAGATGAATTAACAGTACACTAAGCAGTTTCTCAGAAAGCTACTTTCCAGATTTCATCTGAGGATATTTCCTTTTTCAGCATAGCCCTCTATGGGCTTCCAAATATTACTTTGCCAATTCCACAAGAACTGTCTTAGCCAAAGGCTTCTTGAGGGGAAAGCTGAAACTCTGTGAGATGATTTCACAGAACACAAAGAAGTTTCTCAGAAAGCTTCTTTCTCTTTGTTATCGGAGGATATTTCCTTTGGCCCGATAGTCTTCAAAGGGATCCGAAATATCTGTTCTCAGATTCCACAGAAATAAGGCTAGGAAAGAGATCCACCAAATACAGATGTAACTATGTGAGATGAATTAACAGAACAGTAAGCAGATTGTCAGAAAGCTTCTTTCCAGATTTCATCTGAGGATATTTCCTTTTTCACCATAGCCGTCTATGGGCTTCCAAATGTCACTTTTCCAATTCCACAAAAACTGTCTTAGCGAAAGGCTTCTTGAGGGGAAAGCTGTAACTCTGTGAGATGATTCACAGAACACATAGAAGTATCTCAGAAACCTTTCTCTTTGTTATCGGAGGATATTTCCTTTGGCCCTATAGTCTTCTTAGGGATCCGAAATATCTGTTCTCAGATTCCACACAAATAAGGCTAGCAAAGAGATCTGCCAAATACAGAAGTAACTCTGTGAGGTGAATTTACAGAACGCTAAGCAGTTTCTCAGAAAGCTTCTTTCCAGATTTCATCTGAGGATATTTCCTTTTTCACCATAGCCCTCTATGGGCTTCCAAATATCACTTTGCCAATTCCACAAGAACTGTCTTAGCGAAAGACTTCTTCAGGGGAAAGCTGTAACTCTGTGAGATGATTTCACAGAACACAAAGAAGTTTCTCATAAAGCTTCTTTCTCTTTGTTATCGGAGGATATTTCCTTTGGTCCTAGAGTCTTCAAAGGGATCCGAAATATCTGGTCTCAGATTCCACAGAAATAAGGCTAGCAAAGAGATACACCAAATACAGATGTAACTCTGTGAGATGATTTCACAGAACACAAAGAAGTTTCTCAGAAAGCTTCTTTCTCTTTGTTATCGGAGTTTATTTCCTTTGGCCCTATAATCTTCAAAGGGATCCGGAATATCTGTTCTCAGATTCCACAGAAATAAGGCTAGCAAAGAGATCCACGAAATACAGACGTAACTCTGTGAGATGAATTATCAGAAAACTAAGCTGTTTCTCAGAAAGCTTCTTTCCAGATTTCATCAGCGGATAATTCCTTTTTCACCATAGCCCTCTATGCGCTTCGAAATATCACTTTGCCAATTCCACAAGAACTGTCTTAGCCAAAGGCTTCTTGAGGGGAAAGCTGTAACTCTGTGAGATGATTTCACAGAACACAAAGAAGTTTCTCAGAAAGCTTCTTTCTCTTTGTTATCGGAGGATATTTCCTTTGGCCCTATAGTCTTCAAAGGGATCCGAAATATCTGTTCTCAGATTCCACAGAAATAAGGCTAGCAAAGAGATCCACGAAATACAGATGTAACTCTGTGAGATGAATTTACAGAACACTAAGCAGTTTCTCGGAAAACTTCTTTCCAGATTTCATCTGAGGATATTTCCTTTTTCACCGTAGCCCTCTAAGCGATTCCAAATATCACTTTGCCAATTCCACAAGAACTGTCTTAGCCAAAGGCTTCTTGAGGTTAAAGCTGTAACTCTGCGAGATGATTTCACAGAACACAAAGAAATTTCTCAGAAAGCTTCTTTCTCTTTGTTATCGGAGGATATTTCCTTTGGTCCTATGATCTTCTTAGGGATGCGAAATATCTCTTCTCAGATTCCACAGAAATAAGGCTAGCAAAGAGATCCACGAAATACAGATGTAACTCTGTGAGATGAATTAACAGAACACTAAGCAGTTTCTCAGAAATCTTCTTTACAGATTTCATCTGATGATATTTCCTTTTTCACCGTAGCCCTCTAAGGGCTTCCAAATATCACTTTGCCAATTACACAAGAACTGCCTTAGTCAAAGGCTTCTTGAGGTTAAAGCTGTAACTCGGCGAGATGATTTCACAGAACACAAAGAAGTTTCTCTGAAAGCTTCTTTCTCTTTGTTATCGGAGGATATTTCCTTTGGCACTAAAGTCTTCTAAGGGTTGTGAAATATGTGTTCTCAGATTCCACGGAAATAAGGCTAGCAAAGAGATCCACAAAATACAGATGTAACTCTGTGAGATGAATTAACAGAACACTTAGCAGTTTCTCGGAAATCTTCTTTCCAGATTTCATCTGAGGATATTTCCTTTTTCACCATAGCCCTCTATTTTCTTCCAAATATCACTTGGCCAATTAAACAAGAACTGTCTTAGCGAAAGTCTTCTTGAGGGGAAAGCTGTAACTCTGTGAGATGATTTCACGGAACACAAAGAAGTTTCTCAGAAAGCTTCTTTCTCTTTGTTATCGGAGGATATTTCCTTTGGCCCTATAGTCTTCTAAGGGATCCGAAATATCTGTTCTCCGATTCCACAGAAATAAGGCTAGCAAAGAGATCCACGAAATACACAGGTAACTCTGTGCGCTGAATTAACAGAACACAAAGCAGTTTCTCAGAAAGCTTCCTTCCAGATTTCAACTGAGGAAATTTCCTTTTTCAAAATAGCCCTCTAAGGGCTTCCAAATATCACTTTGCCTATTCCACAAGAACTGTCTCAGCGAAAGGCTTCTTGAGGGGAAAGCTGTAACTCTGTGAGATGATTTCACAAAACACAAAGAAGTTTCTCAGAAAGCTTTTTTCTCACTTTGCCAATTCCAAAAGAACTGTCTTAGCGAAAGGCTTCTTGAGGGGAAAGCTGTAACTCTGTGAGATGATTTCACAGAACACAAAGTAGTTTCTGAGAAAGCTTCGTTCTCTTTCTGATCGAAGGATATTTCTTTGGCCCTATACTCTTCTAAGGGATCCGAAATATCTGTTCTCAGATTCCACAGAAATAAGGCTAGCAAAGAGATCCACGAAATACTGATGTAACTCTGTGAGATGAATTAACAGAACACTAAGCAGTTTCTCAGAAAGCTTCTTTCCAGATTTCATCTGAGGATATTTCCTTTTTCACCATAGCCCTCTATGGGCTTCCAAATATCACTTTGCCAATTCCACAAGAACTCTCTTAGCGAAAATCTTCTTGAGTGGAAAGCTGTAACTCTGTGAGATGATTTCACAGAACACAAAGTAGTTTCTGAGAAAGCTTCGTTCTCTTTCTGATCGAAGGATATTTCTTTGGCCCTATACTCTTCTAAGGGATCCGAAATATCTGTTCTCAGATTCCACAGAAATAAGGCTAGCAAAGAGATCCAAGAAGTACAGATGTAACTCTGTGAGATGAATTAAAAGAACACTAAGCAGTTTCTCAGAAAGCTACTTTCCAGATTTCATCTGAGGATATTTCCTTTTTCACCATAGACCTCTATGGGCTTCCAAATATCACTTTGCCAATTGCACAAGAACTGTCTTAGCGAAAGGCTTCTCGAGCGGAAAGCTGTAACTCGGTGAGATGATTTCACAGAACACAAAGAAGTTTCTCAGAAAGCTTCTTTCTCTTTGTTATCGGAGGATATTTCCTTGGGCCCTATAGTCTTCTTAGGGATCCGAAATATCTGTTCTCAGATTCCACAGAAGTAAGGCTAGCAAAGAGATACACCAAATACAGATGTAACTCTGTGAGATGAATTAACAGAACACTAAGCAGTTTCTCAGAAAGCTTCTTTCCAGATTTCATCTGAGGATATTTCCTTTTTCACCATAGCCCTCTATGGGCTTCCAAATATCACTTTGCCAATTCCACAACAACTGTCTTAGCGAAAGACTTCTTGAGGGGAAAGCTGTAACTCTGTGAGATGATTTCACAGAACACAAAGAAGTTTCTAAGAAAGCTTCTTTCTCTTTGTTTTCGGAAGATATTTCCTTTGGCCCTATAGTCTTCTAAGGGATCCGAAATATCTGTTCTCAGATTCCACAGAAATAAGGCTAGCAAAGAGATCCACGAAATACAGATGTAACTCTGTGAGATGAATTAACAGAACACTAAGCAGTTTCTCAGAAAGCTACTTTCCAGATTTCATCTGAGGATATTTCCTTTGTCAACATAGCCCTGTATGGGCTTCCAAATATTACTTTGCCAATTCCACAAGAACTGTCTTAGCGAAAGGCTTCTTCAGGGGAAAGCTGTAACTCTGTGAGATGATTTCACAGAACACAAAGAAGTTTCTCAGAAAGCTTCTTTCTCTTTGTTATCGGAGGATATTTCCTTAGGCCCTATAGTCTTTAAGAGATCCGAAATATCTGTTCTCAGATTCCACAGAAATAAGGCTAGCAAAGAGATACACCAAACACAGATGTAACTCTGTGAGATGAATCAAGGGAACACTAAGCAGTTTCTCAGAAAGCTTCTTTCCAGATTTCATCTGAGGATATTTCCTTTTTCACCATAGCCCTCTATGGGCTTCCAAATATCACTTTGCCAATTCCACAAGAACTGTCTTAGCGAAAGGCTTCTTGAGGGGAAAGCTGTAACTCTGTGAGATGATTTCAGGGAACACAAAGAAGTTTCTGAGAAAGCTTCGTTCTCTTTGTGATCTGAGGATATTTCCTTTCGCCCTCTAGTCTTCTAAGGGATCCGAAATATCTGTTCTCAGATTCCACAGAAATAAGGCTAGCAAAGAGATCCACGAAATACTGATGTAACTCTGTGAGATGAATTAACAGAACACTAAGCAGTTTCTCAGAAAGCTACTTTCCAGATTTCATCTGAGTATATTTCCTTTTTCACCATAGCCCTCTATGGGCTTCCAAATATTACTTTGCCAATTCCACAAGAACTGTCTTAGCGAAAGACTTCTTGAGGGGAAAGCTGTAACTCTGTGAGATGATTTCACAGAACACAAAGAAGTTTCTCAGAAAGCTTCTTTCTCTTTGTTATCGGAGGATATTTCCTTGGGCCCTATAGTCTTCTAAGGGATCCGAAATATCTGTTCTCAGATTACACAGAAATAAGGCTAGGAAAGAGATCCACGAAATACAGATGTAACTCTGTGAGATGAATTAACAGAACACTAAGCAGTTTCTCAGAAAGCTTCTTTCCAGATTTCATCTGAGGATATTTCCTTTTTCACCATAGCCCTCTATGGGCTTCCAAATATCACTTTGCCAATTCCACAAGAACTGTCTTAGCGAAAGGCTTCTTGAGGGGAAAGCTGTAACTCTGTGAGATGATTTCACAGAACACAAAGAAGTTTCTAAGAAAGCTTCTTTCTCTTTGTTATCGGAAGATATTTCCTTTGGCCCTATAGTCTTCTAAGGGATCCGAAATATCTGTTCTCAGATTCCGCAGAAATAAGGCTAGCAAAGAGATCCACGAAATACAGATGTAACTCTGTGAGATGAATTAACAGTACACTAAGCAGTTTCTCAGAAAGCTACTTTCCAGATTTCATCTGAGGATATTTCCTTTTTCAGCATAGCCCTCTATGGGCTTCCAAATATTACTTTGCCAATTCCACAAGAACTGTCTTAGCCAAAGGCTTCTTGAGGGGAAAGCTGAAACTCTGTGAGATGATTTCACAGAACACAAAGAAGTTTCTCAGAAAGCTTCTTTCTCTTTGTTATCGGAGGATATTTCCTTTGGCCCGATAGTCTTCAAAGGGATCCGAAATATCTGTTCTCAGATTCCACAGAAATAAGGCTAGGAAAGAGATCCACCAAATACAGATGTAACTATGTGAGATGAATTAACAGAACAGTAAGCAGATTGTCAGAAAGCTTCTTTCCAGATTTCATCTGAGGATATTTCCTTTTTCACCATAGCCGTCTATGGGCTTCCAAATGTCACTTTTCCAATTCCACAAAAACTGTCTTAGCGAAAGGCTTCTTGAGGGGAAAGCTGTAACTCTGTGAGATGATTCACAGAACACATAGAAGTATCTCAGAAACCTTTCTCTTTGTTATCGGAGGATATTTCCTTTGGCCCTATAGTCTTCTTAGGGATCCGAAATATCTGTTCTCAGATTCCACACAAATAAGGCTAGCAAAGAGATCTGCCAAATACAGAAGTAACTCTGTGAGGTGAATTTACAGAACGCTAAGCAGTTTCTCAGAAAGCTTCTTTCCAGATTTCATCTGAGGATATTTCCTTTTTCACCATAGCCCTCTATGGGCTTCCAAATATCACTTTGCCAATTCCACAAGAACTGTCTTAGCGAAAGACTTCTTCAGGGGAAAGCTGTAACTCTGTGAGATGATTTCACAGAACACAAAGAAGTTTCTCATAAAGCTTCTTTCTCTTTGTTATCGGAGGATATTTCCTTTGGTCCTAGAGTCTTCAAAGGGATCCGAAATATCTGGTCTCAGATTCCACAGAAATAAGGCTAGCAAAGAGATACACCAAATACAGATGTAACTCTGTGAGATGATTTCACAGAACACAAAGAAGTTTCTCAGAAAGCTTCTTTCTCTTTGTTATCGGAGTTTATTTCCTTTGGCCCTATAATCTTCAAAGGGATCCGGAATATCTGTTCTCAGATTCCACAGAAATAAGGCTAGCAAAGAGATCCACGAAATACAGACGTAACTCTGTGAGATGAATTATCAGAAAACTAAGCTGTTTCTCAGAAAGCTTCTTTCCAGATTTCATCAGCGGATAATTCCTTTTTCACCATAGCCCTCTATGCGCTTCGAAATATCACTTTGCCAATTCCACAAGAACTGTCTTAGCCAAAGGCTTCTTGAGGGGAAAGCTGTAACTCTGTGAGATGATTTCACAGAACACAAAGAAGTTTCTCAGAAAGCTTCTTTCTCTTTGTTATCGGAGGATATTTCCTTTGGCCCTATAGTCTTCAAAGGGATCCGAAATATCTGTTCTCAGATTCCACAGAAATAAGGCTAGCAAAGAGATCCACGAAATACAGATGTAACTCTGTGAGATGAATTTACAGAACACTAAGCAGTTTCTCGGAAAACTTCTTTCCAGATTTCATCTGAGGATATTTCCTTTTTCACCGTAGCCCTCTAAGCGATTCCAAATATCACTTTGCCAATTCCACAAGAACTGTCTTAGCCAAAGGCTTCTTGAGGTTAAAGCTGTAACTCTGCGAGATGATTTCACAGAACACAAAGAAATTTCTCAGAAAGCTTCTTTCTCTTTGTTATCGGAGGATATTTCCTTTGGTCCTATGATCTTCTTAGGGATGCGAAATATCTCTTCTCAGATTCCACAGAAATAAGGCTAGCAAAGAGATCCACGAAATACAGATGTAACTCTGTGAGATGAATTAACAGAACACTAAGCAGTTTCTCAGAAAGCTTCTTTACAGATTTCATCTGAGGATATTTCCTTTTTCACCGTAGCCCTCTATGGGCTTCCAAATATCACTTTGCCAATTCCACAAGAACTGTCTTAGCGAAAGGTTTCTTCAGGGGAAAGCTGTAACTCTGTGAGATAATTTCATGGAACGCAAAGAAGTTTCTCAGAAAGCTTCTTTCCCTTTGTTAAGGGTGGATATTTCCTTTGGCCCTATAGTCTTCAAAGGGATCCGAAATATCTGTTCTCAGATTCCACAGAAATAAGGCCAGCCAAGAGATCCATGAAATACAGATGTATCACTGTGAGTGGAATTCACACATCACAGAGCAGTTTCTTAGAAAGCTTCTTTCCAGATTTCATCTGAGGATATTTCCTTTTTCACCATAGCCCTCTATGGGCTTCCAAATATCACTTTGCCAATTCCACAAGAACTGTCTTAGCGAAAGGCTTCTTGAGGGGAAAGCTGTACCACTGTGAGATGATTTCACAGAACACTAAGCAGTTTCTCAGAAAGCTTCTTTACAAATTTCATCTGATTATATTTCCTTTTTCACCATAGCCCTCTATGGGCTTCCAAGAATCACTTTGCCAATTCCACAAGAACTGTGTTAGTGAAAGATTTCCTGAGGGGAAAGCTGTAACTCTGTGAGATAATATCACAGAACACAAAGAAGTTTCTCAGAAAGCATCTTTCTCTTTGTTATCGGAGGACAGTTACTTTGGCCCTATAGTGTTCTCAGGGATCCGAAATATCTGTTCTCAGATTCCACAGAAATAAGGCTAGCAAAGAGATCCACGAAATACAGATGAAACACTGTGAGATGAATTAATGAACATTAAGCAGTTTCTCACAAAGCTTCTTTCCAGATTTCATCTAAGGATATTTCCTTTGTCACCCTAACCATCTATGGGCTTCCAAATATCACTTTGCCATTTCCACAACAACTGTCTTAGCTAAAGGCTTCTTGAGGGGAAAGCTGTAACTCTGTGAGATGATTTCACAGAACACAAAGAAGTTTCTCAGAAACATTCTTTATCTTTGTTTTCGGGGGATATTTCCTTTGGCCCTATAGTCTTCAAAGGGATCCAAAATATCTGTTCTCAGATTCCACAGAAATAAGGCTAGCAAAGACGTCCACGAAATACAGATGTCACTCTGTGAGATGAATTAACTGAACACTAAGGAGTTTCTCAGAAAGCTTCTTTACAGATTTCATCTGAGGTTATTTCCTTTTTCAACATAGCCCTCTATGCGTTTCGAAATATCACTTTACCAATTCCACGAGAACTGTCTTAGCAAAAGGCTACTTGAGGGTTAGCTGTAACTCTGAGAGATGATTTCACAGAACACAAAGAGTTACTCAGAAAGCTTCTTTCTCTTTTTTATCGGAGGATATTTCCTTTGGCCCTATATTCTTCAAAGGGATCCGAAATATCTGTTCTCAGATTCCACAGAAATAAGGCTAGCAAAGAGATCCACAAAATACAGATGTAACTCTGCGAGATGAATTAACAGAACACTAAGCAGTTTCTCAGAAAGCTTCTTTACAGATTTCATCTGAGGATATTTCCTTTTTCACCATAGCCCTCTATGGGCTTCCAAATATCACTTTGCCAATTCCACAAGAACTGTCTCAGCGAAAGGTTTCTTCAGGGGAAAGCTGTAACTCTGTGAGATAATTTCATGGAACGCAACGAAGTTTCTCAGAAAGCTTCTTTCCCTTTGTTAAGGGAGGATATTTCCTTTGGCCCTATAGTCTTCAAGGAGATCCGAAATATCTGTTCTAAGATTCCACAGAAATAAGGCTAGCCAAGAGATCCATGAAATACAGATGTATCTCTGTGAGTGGAATTCACACATCACAGAGCAGTTTCTTAGAAAGCTTCTTTCCAGATTTCATCTGAGGATATTTCCTTTTTCACCATAGCCCTCTATGGGCTTCCAAATATCACTTTGCGAATTCCACAAGAACTGTATAAGCGAAAGGCTTCTTGAGGAGAAGGCTGTACCACTGTGAGATGATTTCACAGAACACTAAGCAGTTTCTCAGAAAGCTTCTTTACAGATTTCATCTGAGGATATTTCCTTTTTCACCATAGACCTCTGTGGGCTTCCAAATATCACTTTGCCAATTCCACAAGAACTGTCTTAGCGAAAGTCTTCTTGAGGGGAAAGCTGTAACTCTGTGAGATGATTTCACAGAACACAAAGAAGTTTCTCAGAAAGCTTCTTTCTCTTTGTTATCGGAGGATATTTCCTTTGGCCCTATAGTCTTCAAAGGGATCCGAAATATCTGTTCTCAGATTCCACCGAAATAAGGCTAGCAAAGAGATCCACGAAATACAGATGTAACTCTGTGAGATGAATTTACAGAACACTAAGCAGTTTCTCGGAAAACTTCTTTCCAGATTTCATCTGAGGATATTTCCTTTTTCACCGTAGCCCTCTAAGCGATTCCAAATATCACTTTGCCAATTCCACAAGAACTGTCTTAGCCAAAGGCTTCTTGAGGTTAAAGCTGTAACTCTGCGAGATGATTTCACAGAACACAAAGAAATTTTTCAGAAAGCTTCTTTCTCTTTGTTATCGGAGGATATTTCCTTTGGTCCTATGATCTTCTTAGGGATGCGAAATATCTCTTCTCAGATTCCACAGAAATAAGGCTAGCAAAGAGATCCACGAAATACAGATGTAACTCTGTGAGATGAATTAACAGAACACTAAGCAGTTTCTCAGAAATCTTCTTTACAGATTTCATCTGATGATATTTCCTTTTTCACCGTAGCCCTCTAAGGGCTTCCAAATATCACTTTGCCAATTACACAAGAACTGCCTTAGTCAAAGGCTTCTTGAGGTTAAAGCTGTAACTCGGCGAGATGATTTCACAGAACACAAAGAAGTTTCTCTGAAAGCTTCTTTCTCTTTGTTATCGGAGGATATTTCCTTTGGCACTAAAGTCTTCTAAGGGTTGTGAAATATGTGTTCTCAGATTCCACGGAAATAAGGCTAGCAAAGAGATCCACAAAATACAGATGTAACTCTGTGAGATGAATTAACAGAACACTTAGCAGTTTCTCGGAAATCTTCTTTCCAGATTTCATCTGAGGATATTTCCTTTTTCACCATAGCCCTCTATTTTCTTCCAAATATCACTTGGCCAATTAAACAAGAACTGTCTTAGCGAAAGTCTTCTTGAGGGGAAAGCTGTAACTCTGTGAGATGATTTCACGGAACACAAAGAAGTTTCTCAGAAAGCTTCTTTCTCTTTGTTATCGGAGGATATTTCCTTTGGCCCTATAGTCTTCTAAGGGATCCGAAATATCTGTTCTCCGATTCCACAGAAATAAGGCTAGCAAAGAGATCCACGAAATACACATGTAACTCTGTGCGCTGAATTAACAGAACACAAAGCAGTTTCTCAGAAAGCTTCCTTCCAGATTTCAACTGAGGAAATTTCCTTTTTCAAAATAGCCCTCTAAGGGCTTCCAAATATCACTTTGCCTATTCCACAAGAACTGTCTCAGCGAAAGGCTTCTTGAGGGGAAAGCTGTAACTCTGTGAGATGATTTCACAAAACACAAAGAAGTTTCTCAGAAAGCTTTTTTCTCACTTTGCCAATTCCAAAAGAACTGTCTTAGCGAAAGGCTTCTTGAGGGGAAAGCTGTAACTCTGTGAGATGATTTCACAGAACACAAAGTAGTTTCTGAGAAAGCTTCGTTCTCTTTCTGATCGAAGGATATTTCTTTGGCCCTATACTCTTCTAAGGGATCCGAAATATCTGTTCTCAGATTCCACAGAAATAAGGCTAGCAAAGAGATCCACGAAATACTGATGTAACTCTGTGAGATGAATTAACAGAACACTAAGCAGTTTCTCAGAAAGCTTCTTTCCAGATTTCATCTGAGGATATTTCCTTTTTCACCATAGCCCTCTATGGGCTTCCAAATATCACTTTGCCAATTCCACAAGAACTCTCTTAGCGAAAATCTTCTTGAGTGGAAAGCTGTAACTCTGTGAGATGATTTCACAGAACACAAAGTAGTTTCTGAGAAAGCTTCGTTCTCTTTCTGATCGAAGGATATTTCTTTGGCCCTATACTCTTCTAAGGGATCCGAAATATCTGTTCTCAGATTCCACAGAAATAAGGCTAGCAAAGAGATCCAAGAAGTACAGATGTAACTCTGTGAGATGAATTAAAAGAACACTAAGCAGTTTCTCAGAAAGCTACTTTCCAGATTTCATCTGAGGATATTTCCTTTTTCACCATAGACCTCTATGGGCTTCCAAATATCACTTTGCCAATTGCACAAGAACTGTCTTAGCGAAAGGCTTCTCGAGCGGAAAGCTGTAACTCGGTGAGATGATTTCACAGAACACAAAGAAGTTTCTCAGAAAGCTTCTTTCTCTTTGTTATCGGAGGATATTTCCTTGGGCCCTATAGTCTTCTTAGGGATCCGAAATATCTGTTCTCAGATTCCACAGAAGTAAGGCTAGCAAAGAGATACACCAAATACAGATGTAACTCTGTGAGATGAATTAACAGAACACTAAGCAGTTTCTCAGAAAGCTTCTTTCCAGATTTCATCTGAGGATATTTCCTTTTTCACCATAGCCCTCTATGGGCTTCCAAATATCACTTTGCCAATTCCACAACAACTGTCTTAGCGAAAGACTTCTTGAGGGGAAAGCTGTAACTCTGTGAGATGATTTCACAGAACACAAAGAAGTTTCTAAGAAAGCTTCTTTCTCTTTGTTTTCGGAAGATATTTCCTTTGGCCCTATAGTCTTCTAAGGGATCCGAAATATCTGTTCTCAGATTCCACAGAAATAAGGCTAGCAAAGAGATCCACGAAATACAGATGTAACTCTGTGAGATGAATTAACAGAACACTAAGCAGTTTCTCAGAAAGCTACTTTCCAGATTTCATCTGAGGATATTTCCTTTGTCAACATAGCCCTGTATGGGCTTCCAAATATTACTTTGCCAATTCCACAAGAACTGTCTTAGCGAAAGGCTTCTTCAGGGGAAAGCTGTAACTCTGTGAGATGATTTCACAGAACACAAAGAAGTTTCTCAGAAAGCTTCTTTCTCTTTGTTATCGGAGGATATTTCCTTAGGCCCTATAGTCTTTAAGAGATCCGAAATATCTGTTCTCAGATTCCACAGAAATAAGGCTAGCAAAGAGATACACCAAACACAGATGTAACTCTGTGAGATGAATCAAGGGAACACTAAGCAGTTTCTCAGAAAGCTTCTTTCCAGATTTCATCTGAGGATATTTCCTTTTTCACCATAGCCCTCTATGGGCTTCCAAATATCACTTTGCCAATTCCACAAGAACTGTCTTAGCGAAAGGCTTCTTGAGGGGAAAGCTGTAACTCTGTGAGATGATTTCAGGGAACACAAAGAAGTTTCTGAGAAAGCTTCGTTCTCTTTGTGATCTGAGGATATTTCCTTTCGCCCTCTAGTCTTCTAAGGGATCCGAAATATCTGTTCTCAGATTCCACAGAAATAAGGCTAGCAAAGAGATCCACGAAATACTGATGTAACTCTGTGAGATGAATTAACAGAACACTAAGCAGTTTCTCAGAAAGCTACTTTCCAGATTTCATCTGAGTATATTTCCTTTTTCACCATAGCCCTCTATGGGCTTCCAAATATTACTTTGCCAATTCCACAAGAACTGTCTTAGCGAAAGACTTCTTGAGGGGAAAGCTGTAACTCTGTGAGATGATTTCACAGAACACAAAGAAGTTTCTCAGAAAGCTTCTTTCTCTTTGTTATCGGAGGATATTTCCTTGGGCCCTATAGTCTTCTAAGGGATCCGAAATATCTGTTCTCAGATTACACAGAAATAAGGCTAGGAAAGAGATCCACGAAATACAGATGTAACTCTGTGAGATGAATTAACAGAACACTAAGCAGTTTCTCAGAAAGCTTCTTTCCAGATTTCATCTGAGGATATTTCCTTTTTCACCATAGCCCTCTATGGGCTTCCAAATATCACTTTGCCAATTCCACAAGAACTGTCTTAGCGAAAGGCTTCTTGAGGGGAAAGCTGTAACTCTGTGAGATGATTTCACAGAACACAAAGAAGTTTCTAAGAAAGCTTCTTTCTCTTTGTTATCGGAAGATATTTCCTTTGGCCCTATAGTCTTCTAAGGGATCCGAAATATCTGTTCTCAGATTCCGCAGAAATAAGGCTAGCAAAGAGATCCACGAAATACAGATGTAACTCTGTGAGATGAATTAACAGTACACTAAGCAGTTTCTCAGAAAGCTACTTTCCAGATTTCATCTGAGGATATTTCCTTTTTCAGCATAGCCCTCTATGGGCTTCCAAATATTACTTTGCCAATTCCACAAGAACTGTCTTAGCCAAAGGCTTCTTGAGGGGAAAGCTGAAACTCTGTGAGATGATTTCACAGAACACAAAGAAGTTTCTCAGAAAGCTTCTTTCTCTTTGTTATCGGAGGATATTTCCTTTGGCCCGATAGTCTTCAAAGGGATCCGAAATATCTGTTCTCAGATTCCACAGAAATAAGGCTAGGAAAGAGATCCACCAAATACAGATGTAACTATGTGAGATGAATTAACAGAACAGTAAGCAGATTGTCAGAAAGCTTCTTTCCAGATTTCATCTGAGGATATTTCCTTTTTCACCATAGCCGTCTATGGGCTTCCAAATGTCACTTTTCCAATTCCACAAAAACTGTCTTAGCGAAAGGCTTCTTGAGGGGAAAGCTGTAACTCTGTGAGATGATTCACAGAACACATAGAAGTATCTCAGAAACCTTTCTCTTTGTTATCGGAGGATATTTCCTTTGGCCCTATAGTCTTCTTAGGGATCCGAAATATCTGTTCTCAGATTCCACACAAATAAGGCTAGCAAAGAGATCTGCCAAATACAGAAGTAACTCTGTGAGGTGAATTTACAGAACGCTAAGCAGTTTCTCAGAAAGCTTCTTTCCAGATTTCATCTGAGGATATTTCCTTTTTCACCATAGCCCTCTATGGGCTTCCAAATATCACTTTGCCAATTCCACAAGAACTGTCTTAGCGAAAGACTTCTTCAGGGGAAAGCTGTAACTCTGTGAGATGATTTCACAGAACACAAAGAAGTTTCTCATAAAGCTTCTTTCTCTTTGTTATCGGAGGATATTTCCTTTGGTCCTAGAGTCTTCAAAGGGATCCGAAATATCTGGTCTCAGATTCCACAGAAATAAGGCTAGCAAAGAGATACACCAAATACAGATGTAACTCTGTGAGATGATTTCACAGAACACAAAGAAGTTTCTCAGAAAGCTTCTTTCTCTTTGTTATCGGAGTTTATTTCCTTTGGCCCTATAATCTTCAAAGGGATCCGGAATATCTGTTCTCAGATTCCACAGAAATAAGGCTAGCAAAGAGATCCACGAAATACAGACGTAACTCTGTGAGATGAATTATCAGAAAACTAAGCTGTTTCTCAGAAAGCTTCTTTCCAGATTTCATCAGCGGATAATTCCTTTTTCACCATAGCCCTCTATGCGCTTCGAAATATCACTTTGCCAATTCCACAAGAACTGTCTTAGCCAAAGGCTTCTTGAGGGGAAAGCTGTAACTCTGTGAGATGATTTCACAGAACACAAAGAAGTTTCTCAGAAAGCTTCTTTCTCTTTGTTATCGGAGGATATTTCCTTTGGCCCTATAGTCTTCAAAGGGATCCGAAATATCTGTTCTCAGATTCCACAGAAATAAGGCTAGCAAAGAGATCCACGAAATACAGATGTAACTCTGTGAGATGAATTTACAGAACACTAAGCAGTTTCTCGGAAAACTTCTTTCCAGATTTCATCTGAGGATATTTCCTTTTTCACCGTAGCCCTCTAAGCGATTCCAAATATCACTTTGCCAATTCCACAAGAACTGTCTTAGCCAAAGGCTTCTTGAGGTTAAAGCTGTAACTCTGCGAGATGATTTCACAGAACACAAAGAAATTTCTCAGAAAGCTTCTTTCTCTTTGTTATCGGAGGATATTTCCTTTGGTCCTATGATCTTCTTAGGGATGCGAAATATCTCTTCTCAGATTCCACAGAAATAAGGCTAGCAAAGAGATCCACGAAATACAGATGTAACTCTGTGAGATGAATTAACAGAACACTAAGCAGTTTCTCAGAAATCTTCTTTACAGATTTCATCTGATGATATTTCCTTTTTCACCGTAGCCCTCTAAGGGCTTCCAAATATCACTTTGCCAATTACACAAGAACTGCCTTAGTCAAAGGCTTCTTGAGGTTAAAGCTGTAACTCGGCGAGATGATTTCACAGAACACAAAGAAGTTTCTCTGAAAGCTTCTTTCTCTTTGTTATCGGAGGATATTTCCTTTGGCACTAAAGTCTTCTAAGGGTTGTGAAATATGTGTTCTCAGATTCCACGGAAATAAGGCTAGCAAAGAGATCCACAAAATACAGATGTAACTCTGTGAGATGAATTAACAGAACACTTAGCAGTTTCTCGGAAATCTTCTTTCCAGATTTCATCTGAGGATATTTCCTTTTTCACCATAGCCCTCTATTTTCTTCCAAATATCACTTGGCCAATTAAACAAGAACTGTCTTAGCGAAAGTCTTCTTGAGGGGAAAGCTGTAACTCTGTGAGATGATTTCACGGAACACAAAGAAGTTTCTCAGAAAGCTTCTTTCTCTTTGTTATCGGAGGATATTTCCTTTGGCCCTATAGTCTTCTAAGGGATCCGAAATATCTGTTCTCCGATTCCACAGAAATAAGGCTAGCAAAGAGATCCACGAAATACACAGGTAACTCTGTGCGCTGAATTAACAGAACACAAAGCAGTTTCTCAGAAAGCTTCCTTCCAGATTTCAACTGAGGAAATTTCCTTTTTCAAAATAGCCCTCTAAGGGCTTCCAAATATCACTTTGCCTATTCCACAAGAACTGTCTCAGCGAAAGGCTTCTTGAGGGGAAAGCTGTAACTCTGTGAGATGATTTCACAAAACACAAAGAAGTTTCTCAGAAAGCTTTTTTCTCACTTTGCCAATTCCAAAAGAACTGTCTTAGCGAAAGGCTTCTTGAGGGGAAAGCTGTAACTCTGTGAGATGATTTCACAGAACACAAAGTAGTTTCTGAGAAAGCTTCGTTCTCTTTCTGATCGAAGGATATTTCTTTGGCCCTATACTCTTCTAAGGGATCCGAAATATCTGTTCTCAGATTCCACAGAAATAAGGCTAGCAAAGAGATCCACGAAATACTGATGTAACTCTGTGAGATGAATTAACAGAACACTAAGCAGTTTCTCAGAAAGCTTCTTTCCAGATTTCATCTGAGGATATTTCCTTTTTCACCATAGCCCTCTATGGGCTTCCAAATATCACTTTGCCAATTCCACAAGAACTCTCTTAGCGAAAATCTTCTTGAGTGGAAAGCTGTAACTCTGTGAGATGATTTCACAGAACACAAAGTAGTTTCTGAGAAAGCTTCGTTCTCTTTCTGATCGAAGGATATTTCTTTGGCCCTATAGTCTTCTAAGGGATCCGAAATATCTGTTCTCAGATTCCACAGAAATAAGGCTAGCAAAGAGATCCAAGAAGTACAGATGTAACTCTGTGAGATGAATTAAAAGAACACTAAGCAGTTTCTCAGAAAGCTACTTTCCAGATTTCATCTGAGGATATTTCCTTTTTCACCATAGACCTCTATGGGCTTCCAAATATCACTTTGCCAATTGCACAAGAACTGTCTTAGCGAAAGGCTTCTCGAGCGGAAAGCTGTAACTCGGTGAGATGATTTCACAGAACACAAAGAAGTTTCTCAGAAAGCTTCTTTCTCTTTGTTATCGGAGGATATTTCCTTGGGCCCTATAGTCTTCTTAGGGATCCGAAATATCTGTTCTCAGATTCCACAGAAGTAAGGCTAGCAAAGAGATACACCAAATACAGATGTAACTCTGTGAGATGAATTAACAGAACACTAAGCAGTTTCTCAGAAAGCTTCTTTCCAGATTTCATCTGAGGATATTTCCTTTTTCACCATAGCCCTCTATGGGCTTCCAAATATCACTTTGCCAATTCCACAACAACTGTCTTAGCGAAAGACTTCTTGAGGGGAAAGCTGTAACTCTGTGAGATGATTTCACAGAACACAAAGAAGTTTCTAAGAAAGCTTCTTTCTCTTTGTTTTCGGAAGATATTTCCTTTGGCCCTATAGTCTTCTAAGGGATCCGAAATATCTGTTCTCAGATTCCACAGAAATAAGGCTAGCAAAGAGATCCACGAAATACAGATGTAACTCTGTGAGATGAATTAACAGAACACTAAGCAGTTTCTCAGAAAGCTACTTTCCAGATTTCATCTGAGGATATTTCCTTTGTCAACATAGCCCTGTATGGGCTTCCAAATATTACTTTGCCAATTCCACAAGAACTGTCTTAGCGAAAGGCTTCTTCAGGGGAAAGCTGTAACTCTGTGAGATGATTTCACAGAACACAAAGAAGTTTCTCAGAAAGCTTCTTTCTCTTTGTTATCGGAGGATATTTCCTTAGGCCCTATAGTCTTTAAGAGATCCGAAATATCTGTTCTCAGATTCCACAGAAATAAGGCTAGCAAAGAGATACACCAAACACAGATGTAACTCTGTGAGATGAATCAAGGGAACACTAAGCAGTTTCTCAGAAAGCTTCTTTCCAGATTTCATCTGAGGATATTTCCTTTTTCACCATAGCCCTCTATGGGCTTCCAAATATCACTTTGCCAATTCCACAAGAACTGTCTTAGCGAAAGGCTTCTTGAGGGGAAAGCTGTAACTCTGTGAGATGATTTCAGGGAACACAAAGAAGTTTCTGAGAAAGCTTCGTTCTCTTTGTGATCTGAGGATATTTCCTTTCGCCCTCTAGTCTTCTAAGGGATCCGAAATATCTGTTCTCAGATTCCACAGAAATAAGGCTAGCAAAGAGATCCACGAAATACTGATGTAACTCTGTGAGATGAATTAACAGAACACTAAGCAGTTTCTCAGAAAGCTACTTTCCAGATTTCATCTGAGTATATTTCCTTTTTCACCATAGCCCTCTATGGGCTTCCAAATATTACTTTGCCAATTCCACAAGAACTGTCTTAGCGAAAGACTTCTTGAGGGGAAAGCTGTAACTCTGTGAGATGATTTCACAGAACACAAAGAAGTTTCTCAGAAAGCTTCTTTCTCTTTGTTATCGGAGGATATTTCCTTGGGCCCTATAGTCTTCTAAGGGATCCGAAATATCTGTTCTCAGATTACACAGAAATAAGGCTAGGAAAGAGATCCACGAAATACAGATGTAACTCTGTGAGATGAATTAACAGAACACTAAGCAGTTTCTCAGAAAGCTTCTTTCCAGATTTCATCTGAGGATATTTCCTTTTTCACCATAGCCCTCTATGGGCTTCCAAATATCACTTTGCCAATTCCACAAGAACTGTCTTAGCGAAAGGCTTCTTGAGGGGAAAGCTGTAACTCTGTGAGATGATTTCACAGAACACAAAGAAGTTTCTAAGAAAGCTTCTTTCTCTTTGTTATCGGAAGATATTTCCTTTGGCCCTATAGTCTTCTAAGGGATCCGAAATATCTGTTCTCAGATTCCGCAGAAATAAGGCTAGCAAAGAGATCCACGAAATACAGATGTAACTCTGTGAGATGAATTAACAGTACACTAAGCAGTTTCTCAGAAAGCTACTTTCCAGATTTCATCTGAGGATATTTCCTTTTTCAGCATAGCCCTCTATGGGCTTCCAAATATTACTTTGCCAATTCCACAAGAACTGTCTTAGCCAAAGGCTTCTTGAGGGGAAAGCTGAAACTCTGTGAGATGATTTCACAGAACACAAAGAAGTTTCTCAGAAAGCTTCTTTCTCTTTGTTATCGGAGGATATTTCCTTTGGCCCGATAGTCTTCAAAGGGATCCGAAATATCTGTTCTCAGATTCCACAGAAATAAGGCTAGGAAAGAGATCCACCAAATACAGATGTAACTATGTGAGATGAATTAACAGAACAGTAAGCAGATTGTCAGAAAGCTTCTTTCCAGATTTCATCTGAGGATATTTCCTTTTTCACCATAGCCGTCTATGGGCTTCCAAATGTCACTTTTCCAATTCCACAAAAACTGTCTTAGCGAAAGGCTTCTTGAGGGGAAAGCTGTAACTCTGTGAGATGATTCACAGAACACATAGAAGTATCTCAGAAACCTTTCTCTTTGTTATCGGAGGATATTTCCTTTGGCCCTATAGTCTTCTTAGGGATCCGAAATATCTGTTCTCAGATTCCACACAAATAAGGCTAGCAAAGAGATCTGCCAAATACAGAAGTAACTCTGTGAGGTGAATTTACAGAACGCTAAGCAGTTTCTCAGAAAGCTTCTTTCCAGATTTCATCTGAGGATATTTCCTTTTTCACCATAGCCCTCTATGGGCTTCCAAATATCACTTTGCCAATTCCACAAGAACTGTCTTAGCGAAAGACTTCTTCAGGGGAAAGCTGTAACTCTGTGAGATGATTTCACAGAACACAAAGAAGTTTCTCATAAAGCTTCTTTCTCTTTGTTATCGGAGGATATTTCCTTTGGTCCTAGAGTCTTCAAAGGGATCCGAAATATCTGGTCTCAGATTCCACAGAAATAAGGCTAGCAAAGAGATACACCAAATACAGATGTAACTCTGTGAGATGATTTCACAGAACACAAAGAAGTTTCTCAGAAAGCTTCTTTCTCTTTGTTATCGGAGTTTATTTCCTTTGGCCCTATAATCTTCAAAGGGATCCGGAATATCTGTTCTCAGATTCCACAGAAATAAGGCTAGCAAAGAGATCCACGAAATACAGACGTAACTCTGTGAGATGAATTATCAGAAAACTAAGCTGTTTCTCAGAAAGCTTCTTTCCAGATTTCATCAGCGGATAATTCCTTTTTCACCATAGCCCTCTATGCGCTTCGAAATATCACTTTGCCAATTCCACAAGAACTGTCTTAGCCAAAGGCTTCTTGAGGGGAAAGCTGTAACTCTGTGAGATGATTTCACAGAACACAAAGAAGTTTCTCAGAAAGCTTCTTTCTCTTTGTTATCGGAGGATATTTCCTTTGGCCCTATAGTCTTCAAAGGGATCCGAAATATCTGTTCTCAGATTCCACAGAAATAAGGCTAGCAAAGAGATCCACGAAATACAGATGTAACTCTGTGAGATGAATTTACAGAACACTAAGCAGTTTCTCGGAAAACTTCTTTCCAGATTTCATCTGAGGATATTTCCTTTTTCACCGTAGCCCTCTAAGCGATTCCAAATATCACTTTGCCAATTCCACAAGAACTGTCTTAGCCAAAGGCTTCTTGAGGTTAAAGCTGTAACTCTGCGAGATGATTTCACAGAACACAAAGAAATTTCTCAGAAAGCTTCTTTCTCTTTGTTATCGGAGGATATTTCCTTTGGTCCTATGATCTTCTTAGGGATGCGAAATATCTCTTCTCAGATTCCACAGAAATAAGGCTAGCAAAGAGATCCACGAAATACAGATGTAACTCTGTGAGATGAATTAACAGAACACTAAGCAGTTTCTCAGAAATCTTCTTTACAGATTTCATCTGATGATATTTCCTTTTTCACCGTAGCCCTCTAAGGGCTTCCAAATATCACTTTGCCAATTACACAAGAACTGCCTTAGTCAAAGGCTTCTTGAGGTTAAAGCTGTAACTCGGCGAGATGATTTCACAGAACACAAAGAAGTTTCTCTGAAAGCTTCTTTCTCTTTGTTATCGGAGGATATTTCCTTTGGCACTAAAGTCTTCTAAGGGTTGTGAAATATGTGTTCTCAGATTCCACGGAAATAAGGCTAGCAAAGAGATCCACAAAATACAGATGTAACTCTGTGAGATGAATTAACAGAACACTTAGCAGTTTCTCGGAAATCTTCTTTCCAGATTTCATCTGAGGATATTTCCTTTTTCACCATAGCCCTCTATTTTCTTCCAAATATCACTTGGCCAATTAAACAAGAACTGTCTTAGCGAAAGTCTTCTTGAGGGGAAAGCTGTAACTCTGTGAGATGATTTCACGGAACACAAAGAAGTTTCTCAGAAAGCTTCTTTCTCTTTGTTATCGGAGGATATTTCCTTTGGCCCTATAGTCTTCTAAGGGATCCGAAATATCTGTTCTCCGATTCCACAGAAATAAGGCTAGCAAAGAGATCCACGAAATACACAGGTAACTCTGTGCGCTGAATTAACAGAACACAAAGCAGTTTCTCAGAAAGCTTCCTTCCAGATTTCAACTGAGGAAATTTCCTTTTTCAAAATAGCCCTCTAAGGGCTTCCAAATATCACTTTGCCTATTCCACAAGAACTGTCTCAGCGAAAGGCTTCTTGAGGGGAAAGCTGTAACTCTGTGAGATGATTTCACAAAACACAAAGAAGTTTCTCAGAAAGCTTTTTTCTCACTTTGCCAATTCCAAAAGAACTGTCTTAGCGAAAGGCTTCTTGAGGGGAAAGCTGTAACTCTGTGAGATGATTTCACAGAACACAAAGTAGTTTCTGAGAAAGCTTCGTTCTCTTTCTGATCGAAGGATATTTCTTTGGCCCTATACTCTTCTAAGGGATCCGAAATATCTGTTCTCAGATTCCACAGAAATAAGGCTAGCAAAGAGATCCACGAAATACTGATGTAACTCTGTGAGATGAATTAACAGAACACTAAGCAGTTTCTCAGAAAGCTTCTTTCCAGATTTCATCTGAGGATATTTCCTTTTTCACCATAGCCCTCTATGGGCTTCCAAATATCACTTTGCCAATTCCACAAGAACTCTCTTAGCGAAAATCTTCTTGAGTGGAAAGCTGTAACTCTGTGAGATGATTTCACAGAACACAAAGTAGTTTCTGAGAAAGCTTCGTTCTCTTTCTGATCGAAGGATATTTCTTTGGCCCTATACTCTTCTAAGGGATCCGAAATATCTGTTCTCAGATTCCACAGAAATAAGGCTAGCAAAGAGATCCAAGAAGTACAGATGTAACTCTGTGAGATGAATTAAAAGAACACTAAGCAGTTTCTCAGAAAGCTACTTTCCAGATTTCATCTGAGGATATTTCCTTTTTCACCATAGACCTCTATGGGCTTCCAAATATCACTTTGCCAATTGCACAAGAACTGTCTTAGCGAAAGGCTTCTCGAGCGGAAAGCTGTAACTCGGTGAGATGATTTCACAGAACACAAAGAAGTTTCTCAGAAAGCTTCTTTCTCTTTGTTATCGGAGGATATTTCCTTGGGCCCTATAGTCTTCTTAGGGATCCGAAATATCTGTTCTCAGATTCCACAGAAGTAAGGCTAGCAAAGAGATACACCAAATACAGATGTAACTCTGTGAGATGAATTAACAGAACACTAAGCAGTTTCTCAGAAAGCTTCTTTCCAGATTTCATCTGAGGATATTTCCTTTTTCACCATAGCCCTCTATGGGCTTCCAAATATCACTTTGCCAATTCCACAACAACTGTCTTAGCGAAAGACTTCTTGAGGGGAAAGCTGTAACTCTGTGAGATGATTTCACAGAACACAAAGAAGTTTCTAAGAAAGCTTCTTTCTCTTTGTTTTCGGAAGATATTTCCTTTGGCCCTATAGTCTTCTAAGGGATCCGAAATATCTGTTCTCAGATTCCACAGAAATAAGGCTAGCAAAGAGATCCACGAAATACAGATGTAACTCTGTGAGATGAATTAACAGAACACTAAGCAGTTTCTCAGAAAGCTACTTTCCAGATTTCATCTGAGGATATTTCCTTTGTCAACATAGCCCTGTATGGGCTTCCAAATATTACTTTGCCAATTCCACAAGAACTGTCTTAGCGAAAGGCTTCTTCAGGGGAAAGCTGTAACTCTGTGAGATGATTTCACAGAACACAAAGAAGTTTCTCAGAAAGCTTCTTTCTCTTTGTTATCGGAGGATATTTCCTTAGGCCCTATAGTCTTTAAGAGATCCGAAATATCTGTTCTCAGATTCCACAGAAATAAGGCTAGCAAAGAGATACACCAAACACAGATGTAACTCTGTGAGATGAATCAAGGGAACACTAAGCAGTTTCTCAGAAAGCTTCTTTCCAGATTTCATCTGAGGATATTTCCTTTTTCACCATAGCCCTCTATGGGCTTCCAAATATCACTTTGCCAATTCCACAAGAACTGTCTTAGCGAAAGGCTTCTTGAGGGGAAAGCTGTAACTCTGTGAGATGATTTCAGGGAACACAAAGAAGTTTCTGAGAAAGCTTCGTTCTCTTTGTGATCTGAGGATATTTCCTTTCGCCCTCTAGTCTTCTAAGGGATCCGAAATATCTGTTCTCAGATTCCACAGAAATAAGGCTAGCAAAGAGATCCACGAAATACTGATGTAACTCTGTGAGATGAATTAACAGAACACTAAGCAGTTTCTCAGAAAGCTACTTTCCAGATTTCATCTGAGTATATTTCCTTTTTCACCATAGCCCTCTATGGGCTTCCAAATATTACTTTGCCAATTCCACAAGAACTGTCTTAGCGAAAGACTTCTTGAGGGGAAAGCTGTAACTCTGTGAGATGATTTCACAGAACACAAAGAAGTTTCTCAGAAAGCTTCTTTCTCTTTGTTATCGGAGGATATTTCCTTGGGCCCTATAGTCTTCTAAGGGATCCGAAATATCTGTTCTCAGATTACACAGAAATAAGGCTAGGAAAGAGATCCACGAAATACAGATGTAACTCTGTGAGATGAATTAACAGAACACTAAGCAGTTTCTCAGAAAGCTTCTTTCCAGATTTCATCTGAGGATATTTCCTTTTTCACCATAGCCCTCTATGGGCTTCCAAATATCACTTTGCCAATTCCACAAGAACTGTCTTAGCGAAAGGCTTCTTGAGGGGAAAGCTGTAACTCTGTGAGATGATTTCACAGAACACAAAGAAGTTTCTAAGAAAGCTTCTTTCTCTTTGTTATCGGAAGATATTTCCTTTGGCCCTATAGTCTTCTAAGGGATCCGAAATATCTGTTCTCAGATTCCGCAGAAATAAGGCTAGCAAAGAGATCCACGAAATACAGATGTAACTCTGTGAGATGAATTAACAGTACACTAAGCAGTTTCTCAGAAAGCTACTTTCCAGATTTCATCTGAGGATATTTCCTTTTTCAGCATAGCCCTCTATGGGCTTCCAAATATTACTTTGCCAATTCCACAAGAACTGTCTTAGCCAAAGGCTTCTTGAGGGGAAAGCTGAAACTCTGTGAGATGATTTCACAGAACACAAAGAAGTTTCTCAGAAAGCTTCTTTCTCTTTGTTATCGGAGGATATTTCCTTTGGCCCGATAGTCTTCAAAGGGATCCGAAATATCTGTTCTCAGATTCCACAGAAATAAGGCTAGGAAAGAGATCCACCAAATACAGATGTAACTATGTGAGATGAATTAACAGAACAGTAAGCAGATTGTCAGAAAGCTTCTTTCCAGATTTCATCTGAGGATATTTCCTTTTTCACCATAGCCGTCTATGGGCTTCCAAATGTCACTTTTCCAATTCCACAAAAACTGTCTTAGCGAAAGGCTTCTTGAGGGGAAAGCTGTAACTCTGTGAGATGATTCACAGAACACATAGAAGTATCTCAGAAACCTTTCTCTTTGTTATCGGAGGATATTTCCTTTGGCCCTATAGTCTTCTTAGGGATCCGAAATATCTGTTCTCAGATTCCACACAAATAAGGCTAGCAAAGAGATCTGCCAAATACAGAAGTAACTCTGTGAGGTGAATTTACAGAACGCTAAGCAGTTTCTCAGAAAGCTTCTTTCCAGATTTCATCTGAGGATATTTCCTTTTTCACCATAGCCCTCTATGGGCTTCCAAATATCACTTTGCCAATTCCACAAGAACTGTCTTAGCGAAAGACTTCTTCAGGGGAAAGCTGTAACTCTGTGAGATGATTTCACAGAACACAAAGAAGTTTCTCATAAAGCTTCTTTCTCTTTGTTATCGGAGGATATTTCCTTTGGTCCTAGAGTCTTCAAAGGGATCCGAAATATCTGGTCTCAGATTCCACAGAAATAAGGCTAGCAAAGAGATACACCAAATACAGATGTAACTCTGTGAGATGATTTCACAGAACACAAAGAAGTTTCTCAGAAAGCTTCTTTCTCTTTGTTATCGGAGTTTATTTCCTTTGGCCCTATAATCTTCAAAGGGATCCGGAATATCTGTTCTCAGATTCCACAGAAATAAGGCTAGCAAAGAGATCCACGAAATACAGACGTAACTCTGTGAGATGAATTATCAGAAAACTAAGCTGTTTCTCAGAAAGCTTCTTTCCAGATTTCATCAGCGGATAATTCCTTTTTCACCATAGCCCTCTATGCGCTTCGAAATATCACTTTGCCAATTCCACAAGAACTGTCTTAGCCAAAGGCTTCTTGAGGGGAAAGCTGTAACTCTGTGAGATGATTTCACAGAACACAAAGAAGTTTCTCAGAAAGCTTCTTTCTCTTTGTTATCGGAGGATATTTCCTTTGGCCCTATAGTCTTCAAAGGGATCCGAAATATCTGTTCTCAGATTCCACAGAAATAAGGCTAGCAAAGAGATCCACGAAATACAGATGTAACTCTGTGAGATGAATTTACAGAACACTAAGCAGTTTCTCGGAAAACTTCTTTCCAGATTTCATCTGAGGATATTTCCTTTTTCACCGTAGCCCTCTAAGCGATTCCAAATATCACTTTGCCAATTCCACAAGAACTGTCTTAGCCAAAGGCTTCTTGAGGTTAAAGCTGTAACTCTGCGAGATGATTTCACAGAACACAAAGAAATTTCTCAGAAAGCTTCTTTCTCTTTGTTATCGGAGGATATTTCCTTTGGTCCTATGATCTTCTTAGGGATGCGAAATATCTCTTCTCAGATTCCACAGAAATAAGGCTAGCAAAGAGATCCACGAAATACAGATGTAACTCTGTGAGATGAATTAACAGAACACTAAGCAGTTTCTCAGAAAGCTTCTTTACAGATTTCATCTGAGGATATTTCCTTTTTCACCGTAGCCCTCTATGGGCTTCCAAATATCACTTTGCCAATTCCACAAGAACTGTCTTAGCGAAAGGTTTCTTCAGGGGAAAGCTGTAACTCTGTGAGATAATTTCATGGAACGCAAAGAAGTTTCTCAGAAAGCTTCTTTCCCTTTGTTAAGGGTGGATATTTCCTTTGGCCCTATAGTCTTCAAAGGGATCCGAAATATCTGTTCTCAGATTCCACAGAAATAAGGCCAGCCAAGAGATCCATGAAATACAGATGTATCACTGTGAGTGGAATTCACACATCACAGAGCAGTTTCTTAGAAAGCTTCTTTCCAGATTTCATCTGAGGATATTTCCTTTTTCACCATAGCCCTCTATGGGCTTCCAAATATCACTTTGCCAATTCCACAAGAACTGTCTTAGCGAAAGGCTTCTTGAGGGGAAAGCTGTACCACTGTGAGATGATTTCACAGAACACTAAGCAGTTTCTCAGAAAGCTTCTTTACAAATTTCATCTGATTATATTTCCTTTTTCACCATAGCCCTCTATGGGCTTCCAAGAATCACTTTGCCAATTCCACAAGAACTGTGTTAGTGAAAGATTTCCTGAGGGGAAAGCTGTAACTCTGTGAGATAATATCACAGAACACAAAGAAGTTTCTCAGAAAGCATCTTTCTCTTTGTTATCGGAGGACAGTTACTTTGGCCCTATAGTGTTCTCAGGGATCCGAAATATCTGTTCTCAGATTCCACAGAAATAAGGCTAGCAAAGAGATCCACGAAATACAGATGAAACACTGTGAGATGAATTAATGAACATTAAGCAGTTTCTCACAAAGCTTCTTTCCAGATTTCATCTAAGGATATTTCCTTTGTCACCCTAACCATCTATGGGCTTCCAAATATCACTTTGCCATTTCCACAACAACTGTCTTAGCTAAAGGCTTCTTGAGGGGAAAGCTGTAACTCTGTGAGATGATTTCACAGAACACAAAGAAGTTTCTCAGAAACATTCTTTATCTTTGTTTTCGGGGGATATTTCCTTTGGCCCTATAGTCTTCAAAGGGATCCAAAATATCTGTTCTCAGATTCCACAGAAATAAGGCTAGCAAAGACGTCCACGAAATACAGATGTCACTCTGTGAGATGAATTAACTGAACACTAAGGAGTTTCTCAGAAAGCTTCTTTACAGATTTCATCTGAGGTTATTTCCTTTTTCAACATAGCCCTCTATGCGTTTCGAAATATCACTTTACCAATTCCACGAGAACTGTCTTAGCAAAAGGCTACTTGAGGGTTAGCTGTAACTCTGAGAGATGATTTCACAGAACACAAAGAGTTACTCAGAAAGCTTCTTTCTCTTTTTTATCGGAGGATATTTCCTTTGGCCCTATATTCTTCAAAGGGATCCGAAATATCTGTTCTCAGATTCCACAGAAATAAGGCTAGCAAAGAGATCCACAAAATACAGATGTAACTCTGCGAGATGAATTAACAGAACACTAAGCAGTTTCTCAGAAAGCTTCTTTACAGATTTCATCTGAGGATATTTCCTTTTTCACCATAGCCCTCTATGGGCTTCCAAATATCACTTTGCCAATTCCACAAGAACTGTCTCAGCGAAAGGTTTCTTCAGGGGAAAGCTGTAACTCTGTGAGATAATTTCATGGAACGCAACGAAGTTTCTCAGAAAGCTTCTTTCCCTTTGTTAAGGGAGGATATTTCCTTTGGCCCTATAGTCTTCAAGGAGATCCGAAATATCTGTTCTAAGATTCCACAGAAATAAGGCTAGCCAAGAGATCCATGAAATACAGATGTATCTCTGTGAGTGGAATTCACACATCACAGAGCAGTTTCTTAGAAAGCTTCTTTCCAGATTTCATCTGAGGATATTTCCTTTTTCACCATAGCCCTCTATGGGCTTCCAAATATCACTTTGCGAATTCCACAAGAACTGTATAAGCGAAAGGCTTCTTGAGGAGAAGGCTGTACCACTGTGAGATGATTTCACAGAACACTAAGCAGTTTCTCAGAAAGCTTCTTTACAGATTTCATCTGAGGATATTTCCTTTTTCACCATAGACCTCTGTGGGCTTCCAAATATCACTTTGCCAATTCCACAAGAACTGTCTTAGCGAAAGTCTTCTTGAGGGGAAAGCTGTAACTCTGTGAGATGATTTCACAGAACACAAAGAAGTTTCTCAGAAAGCTTCTTTCTCTTTGTTATCGGAGGATATTTCCTTTGGCCCTATAGTCTTCAAAGGGATCCGAAATATCTGTTCTCAGATTCCACCGAAATAAGGCTAGCAAAGAGATCCACGAAATACAGATGTAACTCTGTGAGATGAATTTACAGAACACTAAGCAGTTTCTCGGAAAACTTCTTTCCAGATTTCATCTGAGGATATTTCCTTTTTCACCGTAGCCCTCTAAGCGATTCCAAATATCACTTTGCCAATTCCACAAGAACTGTCTTAGCCAAAGGCTTCTTGAGGTTAAAGCTGTAACTCTGCGAGATGATTTCACAGAACACAAAGAAATTTTTCAGAAAGCTTCTTTCTCTTTGTTATCGGAGGATATTTCCTTTGGTCCTATGATCTTCTTAGGGATGCGAAATATCTCTTCTCAGATTCCACAGAAATAAGGCTAGCAAAGAGATCCACGAAATACAGATGTAACTCTGTGAGATGAATTAACAGAACACTAAGCAGTTTCTCAGAAATCTTCTTTACAGATTTCATCTGATGATATTTCCTTTTTCACCGTAGCCCTCTAAGGGCTTCCAAATATCACTTTGCCAATTACACAAGAACTGCCTTAGTCAAAGGCTTCTTGAGGTTAAAGCTGTAACTCGGCGAGATGATTTCACAGAACACAAAGAAGTTTCTCTGAAAGCTTCTTTCTCTTTGTTATCGGAGGATATTTCCTTTGGCACTAAAGTCTTCTAAGGGTTGTGAAATATGTGTTCTCAGATTCCACGGAAATAAGGCTAGCAAAGAGATCCACAAAATACAGATGTAACTCTGTGAGATGAATTAACAGAACACTTAGCAGTTTCTCGGAAATCTTCTTTCCAGATTTCATCTGAGGATATTTCCTTTTTCACCATAGCCCTCTATTTTCTTCCAAATATCACTTGGCCAATTAAACAAGAACTGTCTTAGCGAAAGTCTTCTTGAGGGGAAAGCTGTAACTCTGTGAGATGATTTCACGGAACACAAAGAAGTTTCTCAGAAAGCTTCTTTCTCTTTGTTATCGGAGGATATTTCCTTTGGCCCTATAGTCTTCTAAGGGATCCGAAATATCTGTTCTCCGATTCCACAGAAATAAGGCTAGCAAAGAGATCCACGAAATACACATGTAACTCTGTGCGCTGAATTAACAGAACACAAAGCAGTTTCTCAGAAAGCTTCCTTCCAGATTTCAACTGAGGAAATTTCCTTTTTCAAAATAGCCCTCTAAGGGCTTCCAAATATCACTTTGCCTATTCCACAAGAACTGTCTCAGCGAAAGGCTTCTTGAGGGGAAAGCTGTAACTCTGTGAGATGATTTCACAAAACACAAAGAAGTTTCTCAGAAAGCTTTTTTCTCACTTTGCCAATTCCAAAAGAACTGTCTTAGCGAAAGGCTTCTTGAGGGGAAAGCTGTAACTCTGTGAGATGATTTCACAGAACACAAAGTAGTTTCTGAGAAAGCTTCGTTCTCTTTCTGATCGAAGGATATTTCTTTGGCCCTATACTCTTCTAAGGGATCCGAAATATCTGTTCTCAGATTCCACAGAAATAAGGCTAGCAAAGAGATCCACGAAATACTGATGTAACTCTGTGAGATGAATTAACAGAACACTAAGCAGTTTCTCAGAAAGCTTCTTTCCAGATTTCATCTGAGGATATTTCCTTTTTCACCATAGCCCTCTATGGGCTTCCAAATATCACTTTGCCAATTCCACAAGAACTCTCTTAGCGAAAATCTTCTTGAGTGGAAAGCTGTAACTCTGTGAGATGATTTCACAGAACACAAAGTAGTTTCTGAGAAAGCTTCGTTCTCTTTCTGATCGAAGGATATTTCTTTGGCCCTATACTCTTCTAAGGGATCCGAAATATCTGTTCTCAGATTCCACAGAAATAAGGCTAGCAAAGAGATCCAAGAAGTACAGATGTAACTCTGTGAGATGAATTAAAAGAACACTAAGCAGTTTCTCAGAAAGCTACTTTCCAGATTTCATCTGAGGATATTTCCTTTTTCACCATAGACCTCTATGGGCTTCCAAATATCACTTTGCCAATTGCACAAGAACTGTCTTAGCGAAAGGCTTCTCGAGCGGAAAGCTGTAACTCGGTGAGATGATTTCACAGAACACAAAGAAGTTTCTCAGAAAGCTTCTTTCTCTTTGTTATCGGAGGATATTTCCTTGGGCCCTATAGTCTTCTTAGGGATCCGAAATATCTGTTCTCAGATTCCACAGAAGTAAGGCTAGCAAAGAGATACACCAAATACAGATGTAACTCTGTGAGATGAATTAACAGAACACTAAGCAGTTTCTCAGAAAGCTTCTTTCCAGATTTCATCTGAGGATATTTCCTTTTTCACCATAGCCCTCTATGGGCTTCCAAATATCACTTTGCCAATTCCACAACAACTGTCTTAGCGAAAGACTTCTTGAGGGGAAAGCTGTAACTCTGTGAGATGATTTCACAGAACACAAAGAAGTTTCTAAGAAAGCTTCTTTCTCTTTGTTTTCGGAAGATATTTCCTTTGGCCCTATAGTCTTCTAAGGGATCCGAAATATCTGTTCTCAGATTCCACAGAAATAAGGCTAGCAAAGAGATCCACGAAATACAGATGTAACTCTGTGAGATGAATTAACAGAACACTAAGCAGTTTCTCAGAAAGCTACTTTCCAGATTTCATCTGAGGATATTTCCTTTGTCAACATAGCCCTGTATGGGCTTCCAAATATTACTTTGCCAATTCCACAAGAACTGTCTTAGCGAAAGGCTTCTTCAGGGGAAAGCTGTAACTCTGTGAGATGATTTCACAGAACACAAAGAAGTTTCTCAGAAAGCTTCTTTCTCTTTGTTATCGGAGGATATTTCCTTAGGCCCTATAGTCTTTAAGAGATCCGAAATATCTGTTCTCAGATTCCACAGAAATAAGGCTAGCAAAGAGATACACCAAACACAGATGTAACTCTGTGAGATGAATCAAGGGAACACTAAGCAGTTTCTCAGAAAGCTTCTTTCCAGATTTCATCTGAGGATATTTCCTTTTTCACCATAGCCCTCTATGGGCTTCCAAATATCACTTTGCCAATTCCACAAGAACTGTCTTAGCGAAAGGCTTCTTGAGGGGAAAGCTGTAACTCTGTGAGATGATTTCAGGGAACACAAAGAAGTTTCTGAGAAAGCTTCGTTCTCTTTGTGATCTGAGGATATTTCCTTTCGCCCTCTAGTCTTCTAAGGGATCCGAAATATCTGTTCTCAGATTCCACAGAAATAAGGCTAGCAAAGAGATCCACGAAATACTGATGTAACTCTGTGAGATGAATTAACAGAACACTAAGCAGTTTCTCAGAAAGCTACTTTCCAGATTTCATCTGAGTATATTTCCTTTTTCACCATAGCCCTCTATGGGCTTCCAAATATTACTTTGCCAATTCCACAAGAACTGTCTTAGCGAAAGACTTCTTGAGGGGAAAGCTGTAACTCTGTGAGATGATTTCACAGAACACAAAGAAGTTTCTCAGAAAGCTTCTTTCTCTTTGTTATCGGAGGATATTTCCTTGGGCCCTATAGTCTTCTAAGGGATCCGAAATATCTGTTCTCAGATTACACAGAAATAAGGCTAGGAAAGAGATCCACGAAATACAGATGTAACTCTGTGAGATGAATTAACAGAACACTAAGCAGTTTCTCAGAAAGCTTCTTTCCAGATTTCATCTGAGGATATTTCCTTTTTCACCATAGCCCTCTATGGGCTTCCAAATATCACTTTGCCAATTCCACAAGAACTGTCTTAGCGAAAGGCTTCTTGAGGGGAAAGCTGTAACTCTGTGAGATGATTTCACAGAACACAAAGAAGTTTCTAAGAAAGCTTCTTTCTCTTTGTTATCGGAAGATATTTCCTTTGGCCCTATAGTCTTCTAAGGGATCCGAAATATCTGTTCTCAGATTCCGCAGAAATAAGGCTAGCAAAGAGATCCACGAAATACAGATGTAACTCTGTGAGATGAATTAACAGTACACTAAGCAGTTTCTCAGAAAGCTACTTTCCAGATTTCATCTGAGGATATTTCCTTTTTCAGCATAGCCCTCTATGGGCTTCCAAATATTACTTTGCCAATTCCACAAGAACTGTCTTAGCCAAAGGCTTCTTGAGGGGAAAGCTGAAACTCTGTGAGATGATTTCACAGAACACAAAGAAGTTTCTCAGAAAGCTTCTTTCTCTTTGTTATCGGAGGATATTTCCTTTGGCCCGATAGTCTTCAAAGGGATCCGAAATATCTGTTCTCAGATTCCACAGAAATAAGGCTAGGAAAGAGATCCACCAAATACAGATGTAACTATGTGAGATGAATTAACAGAACAGTAAGCAGATTGTCAGAAAGCTTCTTTCCAGATTTCATCTGAGGATATTTCCTTTTTCACCATAGCCGTCTATGGGCTTCCAAATGTCACTTTTCCAATTCCACAAAAACTGTCTTAGCGAAAGGCTTCTTGAGGGGAAAGCTGTAACTCTGTGAGATGATTCACAGAACACATAGAAGTATCTCAGAAACCTTTCTCTTTGTTATCGGAGGATATTTCCTTTGGCCCTATAGTCTTCTTAGGGATCCGAAATATCTGTTCTCAGATTCCACACAAATAAGGCTAGCAAAGAGATCTGCCAAATACAGAAGTAACTCTGTGAGGTGAATTTACAGAACGCTAAGCAGTTTCTCAGAAAGCTTCTTTCCAGATTTCATCTGAGGATATTTCCTTTTTCACCATAGCCCTCTATGGGCTTCCAAATATCACTTTGCCAATTCCACAAGAACTGTCTTAGCGAAAGACTTCTTCAGGGGAAAGCTGTAACTCTGTGAGATGATTTCACAGAACACAAAGAAGTTTCTCATAAAGCTTCTTTCTCTTTGTTATCGGAGGATATTTCCTTTGGTCCTAGAGTCTTCAAAGGGATCCGAAATATCTGGTCTCAGATTCCACAGAAATAAGGCTAGCAAAGAGATACACCAAATACAGATGTAACTCTGTGAGATGATTTCACAGAACACAAAGAAGTTTCTCAGAAAGCTTCTTTCTCTTTGTTATCGGAGTTTATTTCCTTTGGCCCTATAATCTTCAAAGGGATCCGGAATATCTGTTCTCAGATTCCACAGAAATAAGGCTAGCAAAGAGATCCACGAAATACAGACGTAACTCTGTGAGATGAATTATCAGAAAACTAAGCTGTTTCTCAGAAAGCTTCTTTCCAGATTTCATCAGCGGATAATTCCTTTTTCACCATAGCCCTCTATGCGCTTCGAAATATCACTTTGCCAATTCCACAAGAACTGTCTTAGCCAAAGGCTTCTTGAGGGGAAAGCTGTAACTCTGTGAGATGATTTCACAGAACACAAAGAAGTTTCTCAGAAAGCTTCTTTCTCTTTGTTATCGGAGGATATTTCCTTTGGCCCTATAGTCTTCAAAGGGATCCGAAATATCTGTTCTCAGATTCCACAGAAATAAGGCTAGCAAAGAGATCCACGAAATACAGATGTAACTCTGTGAGATGAATTTACAGAACACTAAGCAGTTTCTCGGAAAACTTCTTTCCAGATTTCATCTGAGGATATTTCCTTTTTCACCGTAGCCCTCTAAGCGATTCCAAATATCACTTTGCCAATTCCACAAGAACTGTCTTAGCCAAAGGCTTCTTGAGGTTAAAGCTGTAACTCTGCGAGATGATTTCACAGAACACAAAGAAATTTCTCAGAAAGCTTCTTTCTCTTTGTTATCGGAGGATATTTCCTTTGGTCCTATGATCTTCTTAGGGATGCGAAATATCTCTTCTCAGATTCCACAGAAATAAGGCTAGCAAAGAGATCCACGAAATACAGATGTAACTCTGTGAGATGAATTAACAGAACACTAAGCAGTTTCTCAGAAATCTTCTTTACAGATTTCATCTGATGATATTTCCTTTTTCACCGTAGCCCTCTAAGGGCTTCCAAATATCACTTTGCCAATTACACAAGAACTGCCTTAGTCAAAGGCTTCTTGAGGTTAAAGCTGTAACTCGGCGAGATGATTTCACAGAACACAAAGAAGTTTCTCTGAAAGCTTCTTTCTCTTTGTTATCGGAGGATATTTCCTTTGGCACTAAAGTCTTCTAAGGGTTGTGAAATATGTGTTCTCAGATTCCACGGAAATAAGGCTAGCAAAGAGATCCACAAAATACAGATGTAACTCTGTGAGATGAATTAACAGAACACTTAGCAGTTTCTCGGAAATCTTCTTTCCAGATTTCATCTGAGGATATTTCCTTTTTCACCATAGCCCTCTATTTTCTTACAAATATCACTTGGCCAATTAAACAAGAACTGTCTTAGCGAAAGTCTTCTTGAGGGGAAAGCTGTAACTCTGTGAGATGATTTCACGGAACACAAAGAAGTTTCTCAGAAAGCTTCTTTCTCTTTGTTATCGGAGGATATTTCCTTTGGCCCTATAGTCTTCTAAGGGATCCGAAATATCTGTTCTCCGATTCCACAGAAATAAGGCTAGCAAAGAGATCCACGAAATACACAGGTAACTCTGTGCGCTGAATTAACAGAACACAAAGCAGTTTCTCAGAAAGCTTCCTTCCAGATTTCAACTGAGGAAATTTCCTTTTTCAAAATAGCCCTCTAAGGGCTTCCAAATATCACTTTGCCTATTCCACAAGAACTGTCTCAGCGAAAGGCTTCTTGAGGGGAAAGCTGTAACTCTGTGAGATGATTTCACAAAACACAAAGAAGTTTCTCAGAAAGCTTTTTTCTCACTTTGCCAATTCCAAAAGAACTGTCTTAGCGAAAGGCTTCTTGAGGGGAAAGCTGTAACTCTGTGAGATGATTTCACAGAACACAAAGTAGTTTCTGAGAAAGCTTCGTTCTCTTTCTGATCGAAGGATATTTCTTTGGCCCTATACTCTTCTAAGGGATCCGAAATATCTGTTCTCAGATTCCACAGAAATAAGGCTAGCAAAGAGATCCACGAAATACTGATGTAACTCTGTGAGATGAATTAACAGAACACTAAGCAGTTTCTCAGAAAGCTTCTTTCCAGATTTCATCTGAGGATATTTCCTTTTTCACCATAGCCCTCTATGGGCTTCCAAATATCACTTTGCCAATTCCACAAGAACTCTCTTAGCGAAAATCTTCTTGAGTGGAAAGCTGTAACTCTGTGAGATGATTTCACAGAACACAAAGTAGTTTCTGAGAAAGCTTCGTTCTCTTTCTGATCGAAGGATATTTCTTTGGCCCTATACTCTTCTAAGGGATCCGAAATATCTGTTCTCAGATTCCACAGAAATAAGGCTAGCAAAGAGATCCAAGAAGTACAGATGTAACTCTGTGAGATGAATTAAAAGAACACTAAGCAGTTTCTCAGAAAGCTACTTTCCAGATTTCATCTGAGGATATTTCCTTTTTCACCATAGACCTCTATGGGCTTCCAAATATCACTTTGCCAATTGCACAAGAACTGTCTTAGCGAAAGGCTTCTCGAGCGGAAAGCTGTAACTCGGTGAGATGATTTCACAGAACACAAAGAAGTTTCTCAGAAAGCTTCTTTCTCTTTGTTATCGGAGGATATTTCCTTGGGCCCTATAGTCTTCTTAGGGATCCGAAATATCTGTTCTCAGATTCCACAGAAGTAAGGCTAGCAAAGAGATACACCAAATACAGATGTAACTCTGTGAGATGAATTAACAGAACACTAAGCAGTTTCTCAGAAAGCTTCTTTCCAGATTTCATCTGAGGATATTTCCTTTTTCACCATAGCCCTCTATGGGCTTCCAAATATCACTTTGCCAATTCCACAACAACTGTCTTAGCGAAAGACTTCTTGAGGGGAAAGCTGTAACTCTGTGAGATGATTTCACAGAACACAAAGAAGTTTCTAAGAAAGCTTCTTTCTCTTTGTTTTCGGAAGATATTTCCTTTGGCCCTATAGTCTTCTAAGGGATCCGAAATATCTGTTCTCAGATTCCACAGAAATAAGGCTAGCAAAGAGATCCACGAAATACAGATGTAACTCTGTGAGATGAATTAACAGAACACTAAGCAGTTTCTCAGAAAGCTACTTTCCAGATTTCATCTGAGGATATTTCCTTTGTCAACATAGCCCTGTATGGGCTTCCAAATATTACTTTGCCAATTCCACAAGAACTGTCTTAGCGAAAGGCTTCTTCAGGGGAAAGCTGTAACTCTGTGAGATGATTTCACAGAACACAAAGAAGTTTCTCAGAAAGCTTCTTTCTCTTTGTTATCGGAGGATATTTCCTTAGGCCCTATAGTCTTTAAGAGATCCGAAATATCTGTTCTCAGATTCCACAGAAATAAGGCTAGCAAAGAGATACACCAAACACAGATGTAACTCTGTGAGATGAATCAAGGGAACACTAAGCAGTTTCTCAGAAAGCTTCTTTCCAGATTTCATCTGAGGATATTTCCTTTTTCACCATAGCCCTCTATGGGCTTCCAAATATCACTTTGCCAATTCCACAAGAACTGTCTTAGCGAAAGGCTTCTTGAGGGGAAAGCTGTAACTCTGTGAGATGATTTCAGGGAACACAAAGAAGTTTCTGAGAAAGCTTCGTTCTCTTTGTGATCTGAGGATATTTCCTTTCGCCCTCTAGTCTTCTAAGGGATCCGAAATATCTGTTCTCAGATTCCACAGAAATAAGGCTAGCAAAGAGATCCACGAAATACTGATGTAACTCTGTGAGATGAATTAACAGAACACTAAGCAGTTTCTCAGAAAGCTACTTTCCAGATTTCATCTGAGTATATTTCCTTTTTCACCATAGCCCTCTATGGGCTTCCAAATATTACTTTGCCAATTCCACAAGAACTGTCTTAGCGAAAGACTTCTTGAGGGGAAAGCTGTAACTCTGTGAGATGATTTCACAGAACACAAAGAAGTTTCTCAGAAAGCTTCTTTCTCTTTGTTATCGGAGGATATTTCCTTGGGCCCTATAGTCTTCTAAGGGATCCGAAATATCTGTTCTCAGATTACACAGAAATAAGGCTAGGAAAGAGATCCACGAAATACAGATGTAACTCTGTGAGATGAATTAACAGAACACTAAGCAGTTTCTCAGAAAGCTTCTTTCCAGATTTCATCTGAGGATATTTCCTTTTTCACCATAGCCCTCTATGGGCTTCCAAATATCACTTTGCCAATTCCACAAGAACTGTCTTAGCGAAAGGCTTCTTGAGGGGAAAGCTGTAACTCTGTGAGATGATTTCACAGAACACAAAGAAGTTTCTAAGAAAGCTTCTTTCTCTTTGTTATCGGAAGATATTTCCTTTGGCCCTATAGTCTTCTAAGGGATCCGAAATATCTGTTCTCAGATTCCGCAGAAATAAGGCTAGCAAAGAGATCCACGAAATACAGATGTAACTCTGTGAGATGAATTAACAGTACACTAAGCAGTTTCTCAGAAAGCTACTTTCCAGATTTCATCTGAGGATATTTCCTTTTTCAGCATAGCCCTCTATGGGCTTCCAAATATTACTTTGCCAATTCCACAAGAACTGTCTTAGCCAAAGGCTTCTTGAGGGGAAAGCTGAAACTCTGTGAGATGATTTCACAGAACACAAAGAAGTTTCTCAGAAAGCTTCTTTCTCTTTGTTATCGGAGGATATTTCCTTTGGCCCGATAGTCTTCAAAGGGATCCGAAATATCTGTTCTCAGATTCCACAGAAATAAGGCTAGGAAAGAGATCCACCAAATACAGATGTAACTATGTGAGATGAATTAACAGAACAGTAAGCAGATTGTCAGAAAGCTTCTTTCCAGATTTCATCTGAGGATATTTCCTTTTTCACCATAGCCGTCTATGGGCTTCCAAATGTCACTTTTCCAATTCCACAAAAACTGTCTTAGCGAAAGGCTTCTTGAGGGGAAAGCTGTAACTCTGTGAGATGATTCACAGAACACATAGAAGTATCTCAGAAACCTTTCTCTTTGTTATCGGAGGATATTTCCTTTGGCCCTATAGTCTTCTTAGGGATCCGAAATATCTGTTCTCAGATTCCACACAAATAAGGCTAGCAAAGAGATCTGCCAAATACAGAAGTAACTCTGTGAGGTGAATTTACAGAACGCTAAGCAGTTTCTCAGAAAGCTTCTTTCCAGATTTCATCTGAGGATATTTCCTTTTTCACCATAGCCCTCTATGGGCTTCCAAATATCACTTTGCCAATTCCACAAGAACTGTCTTAGCGAAAGACTTCTTCAGGGGAAAGCTGTAACTCTGTGAGATGATTTCACAGAACACAAAGAAGTTTCTCATAAAGCTTCTTTCTCTTTGTTATCGGAGGATATTTCCTTTGGTCCTAGAGTCTTCAAAGGGATCCGAAATATCTGGTCTCAGATTCCACAGAAATAAGGCTAGCAAAGAGATACACCAAATACAGATGTAACTCTGTGAGATGATTTCACAGAACACAAAGAAGTTTCTCAGAAAGCTTCTTTCTCTTTGTTATCGGAGTTTATTTCCTTTGGCCCTATAATCTTCAAAGGGATCCGGAATATCTGTTCTCAGATTCCACAGAAATAAGGCTAGCAAAGAGATCCACGAAATACAGACGTAACTCTGTGAGATGAATTATCAGAAAACTAAGCTGTTTCTCAGAAAGCTTCTTTCCAGATTTCATCAGCGGATAATTCCTTTTTCACCATAGCCCTCTATGCGCTTCGAAATATCACTTTGCCAATTCCACAAGAACTGTCTTAGCCAAAGGCTTCTTGAGGGGAAAGCTGTAACTCTGTGAGATGATTTCACAGAACACAAAGAAGTTTCTCAGAAAGCTTCTTTCTCTTTGTTATCGGAGGATATTTCCTTTGGCCCTATAGTCTTCAAAGGGATCCGAAATATCTGTTCTCAGATTCCACAGAAATAAGGCTAGCAAAGAGATCCACGAAATACAGATGTAACTCTGTGAGATGAATTTACAGAACACTAAGCAGTTTCTCGGAAAACTTCTTTCCAGATTTCATCTGAGGATATTTCCTTTTTCACCGTAGCCCTCTAAGCGATTCCAAATATCACTTTGCCAATTCCACAAGAACTGTCTTAGCCAAAGGCTTCTTGAGGTTAAAGCTGTAACTCTGCGAGATGATTTCACAGAACACAAAGAAATTTCTCAGAAAGCTTCTTTCTCTTTGTTATCGGAGGATATTTCCTTTGGTCCTATGATCTTCTTAGGGATGCGAAATATCTCTTCTCAGATTCCACAGAAATAAGGCTAGCAAAGAGATCCACGAAATACAGATGTAACTCTGTGAGATGAATTAACAGAACACTAAGCAGTTTCTCAGAAATCTTCTTTACAGATTTCATCTGATGATATTTCCTTTTTCACCGTAGCCCTCTAAGGGCTTCCAAATATCACTTTGCCAATTACACAAGAACTGCCTTAGTCAAAGGCTTCTTGAGGTTAAAGCTGTAACTCGGCGAGATGATTTCACAGAACACAAAGAAGTTTCTCTGAAAGCTTCTTTCTCTTTGTTATCGGAGGATATTTCCTTTGGCACTAAAGTCTTCTAAGGGTTGTGAAATATGTGTTCTCAGATTCCACGGAAATAAGGCTAGCAAAGAGATCCACAAAATACAGATGTAACTCTGTGAGATGAATTAACAGAACACTTAGCAGTTTCTCGGAAATCTTCTTTCCAGATTTCATCTGAGGATATTTCCTTTTTCACCATAGACCTCTATTTTCTTCCATATATCACTTGGCCAATTAAACAAGAACTGTCTTAGCGAAAGTCTTCTTGAGGGGAAAGCTGTAACTCTGTGAGATGATTTCACGGAACACAAAGAAGTTTCTCAGAAAGCTTCTTTCTCTTTGTTATCGGAGGATATTTCCTTTGGCCCTATAGTCTTCTAAGGGATCCGAAATATCTGTTCTCCGATTCCACAGAAATAAGGCTAGCAAAGAGATCCACGAAATACACATGTAACTCTGTGCGCTGAATTAACAGAACACAAAGCAGTTTCTCAGAAAGCTTCCTTCCAGATTTCAACTGAGGAAATTTCCTTTTTCAAAATAGCCCTCTAAGGGCTTCCAAATATCACTTTGCCTATTCCACAAGAACTGTCTCAGCGAAAGGCTTCTTGAGGGGAAAGCTGTAACTCTGTGAGATGATTTCACAAAACACAAAGAAGTTTCTCAGAAAGCTTTTTTCTCACTTTGCCAATTCCAAAAGAACTGTCTTAGCGAAAGGCTTCTTGAGGGGAAAGCTGTAACTCTGTGAGATGATTTCACAGAACACAAAGTAGTTTCTGAGAAAGCTTCGTTCTCTTTCTGATCGAAGGATATTTCTTTGGCCCTATATCTTCTAAGGGATCCGAAATATCTGTTCTCAGATTCCACAGAAATAAGGCTAGCAAAGAGATCCACGAAATACTGATGTAACTCTGTGAGATGAATTAACAGAACACTAAGCAGTTTCTCAGAAAGCTTCTTTCCAGATTTCATCTGAGGATATTTCCTTTTTCACCATAGCCCTCTATGGGCTTCCAAATATCACTTTGCCAATTCCACAAGAACTCTCTTAGCGAAAATCTTCTTGAGTGGAAAGCTGTAACTCTGTGAGATGATTTCACAGAACACAAAGTACTTTCTGAGAAAGCTTCGTTCTCTTTCTGATCGAAGGATATTTCTTTGGCCCTATACTCTTCTAAGGGATCCGAAATATCTGTTCTCAGATTCCACAGAAATAAGGCTAGCAAAGAGATCCAAGAAGTACAGATGTAACTCTGTGAGATGAATTAAAAGAACACTAAGCAGTTTCTCAGAAAGCTACTTTCCAGATTTCATCTGAGGATATTTCCTTTTTCACCATAGACCTCTATGGGCTTCCAAATATCACTTTGCCAATTGCACAAGAACTCTCTTAGCGAAAGGCTTCTCGAGCGGAAAGCTGTAACTCGGTGAGATGATTTCACAGAACACAAAGAAGTTTCTCAGAAAGCTTCTTTCTCTTTGTTATCGGAGGATATTTCCTTGGGCCCTATAGTCTTCTTAGGGATCCGAAATATCTGTTCTCAGATTCCACAGAAGTAAGGCTAGCAAAGAGATACACCAAATACAGATGTAACTCTGTGAGATGAATTAACAGAACACTAAGCAGTTTCTCAGAAAGCTTCTTTCCAGATTTCATCTGAGGATATTTCCTTTTTCACCATAGCCCTCTATGGGCTTCCAAATATCACTTTGCCAATTCCACAACAACTGTCTTAGCGAAAGACTTCTTGAGGGGAAAGCTGTAACTCTGTGAGATGATTTCACAGAACACAAAGAAGTTTCTAAGAAAGCTTCTTTCTCTTTGTTTTCGGAAGATATTTCCTTTGGCCCTATAGTCTTCTAAGGGATCCGAAATATCTGTTCTCAGATTCCACAGAAATAAGGCTAGCAAAGAGATCCACGAAATACAGATGTAACTCTGTGAGATGAATTAACAGAACACTAAGCAGTTTCTCAGAAAGCTACTTTCCAGATTTCATCTGAGGATATTTCCTTTGTCAACATAGCCCTGTATGGGCTTCCAAATATTACTTTGCCAATTCCACAAGAACTGTCTTAGCGAAAGGCTTCTTCAGGGGAAAGCTGTAACTCTGTGAGATGATTTCACAGAACACAAAGAAGTTTCTCAGAAAGCTTCTTTCTCTTTGTTATCGGAGGATATTTCCTTAGGCCCTATAGTCTTTAAGAGATCCGAAATATCTGTTCTCAGATTCCACAGAAATAAGGCTAGCAAAGAGATACACCAAACACAGATGTAACTCTGTGAGATGAATCAAGGGAACACTAAGCAGTTTCTCAGAAAGCTTCTTTCCAGATTTCATCTGAGGATATTTCCTTTTTCACCATAGCCCTCTATGGGCTTCCAAATATCACTTTGCCAATTCCACAAGAACTGTCTTAGCGAAAGGCTTCTTGAGGGGAAAGCTGTAACTCTGTGAGATGATTTCAGGGAACACAAAGAAGTTTCTGAGAAAGCTTCGTTCTCTTTGTGATCTGAGGATATTTCCTTTCGCCCTCTAGTCTTCTAAGGGATCCGAAATATCTGTTCTCAGATTCCACAGAAATAAGGCTAGCAAAGAGATCCACGAAATACTGATGTAACTCTGTGAGATGAATTAACAGAACACTAAGCAGTTTCTCAGAAAGCTACTTTCCAGATTTCATCTGAGTATATTTCCTTTTTCACCATAGCCCTCTATGGGCTTCCAAATATTACTTTGCCAATTCCACAAGAACTGTCTTAGCGAAAGACTTCTTGAGGGGAAAGCTGTAACTCTGTGAGATGATTTCACAGAACACAAAGAAGTTTCTCAGAAAGCTTCTTTCTCTTTGTTATCGGAGGATATTTCCTTGGGCCCTATAGTCTTCTAAGGGATCCGAAATATCTGTTCTCAGATTACACAGAAATAAGGCTAGGAAAGAGATCCACGAAATACAGATGTAACTCTGTGAGATGAATTAACAGAACACTAAGCAGTTTCTCAGAAAGCTTCTTTCCAGATTTCATCTGAGGATATTTCCTTTTTCACCATAGCCCTCTATGGGCTTCCAAATATCACTTTGCCAATTCCACAAGAACTGTCTTAGCGAAAGGCTTCTTGAGGGGAAAGCTGTAACTCTGTGAGATGATTTCACAGAACACAAAGAAGTTTCTAAGAAAGCTTCTTTCTCTTTGTTATCGGAAGATATTTCCTTTGGCCCTATAGTCTTCTAAGGGATCCGAAATATCTGTTCTCAGATTCCGCAGAAATAAGGCTAGCAAAGAGATCCACGAAATACAGATGTAACTCTGTGAGATGAATTAACAGTACACTAAGCAGTTTCTCAGAAAGCTACTTTCCAGATTTCATCTGAGGATATTTCCTTTTTCAGCATAGCCCTCTATGGGCTTCCAAATATTACTTTGCCAATTCCACAAGAACTGTCTTAGCCAAAGGCTTCTTGAGGGGAAAGCTGAAACTCTGTGAGATGATTTCACAGAACACAAAGAAGTTTCTCAGAAAGCTTCTTTCTCTTTGTTATCGGAGGATTTTTCCTTGGGCCCTATAGTCTTCTAAGGGATCCGAAATATCTGTTCTCAGATTCCACAGAAATAAGGCTAGCAAAGAGATCCAAGAAGTACAGATGTAACTCTGTGAGATGAATTAAAAGAACACTAAGCAGTTTCTCAGAAAGCTACTTTCCAGATTTCATCTGAGGATAATTCCTTTTTCAGCATAGCCCTCTATGGGCTTCCAAATATATCTGCCAACTCCACAAAAACTGTCTTAGCGAAAGGCTTCTTGAGGGGAAAGCTGTAACTCTGTGAGATGATTTCACAGAACACAAAGAAGTTAATCAGAAAGCTTCTTTCTCTTTGTTATCGGAGGATATTTCCTTTGGCCCGATAGTCTTCAAAGGGATCCGAAATATCTGTTCTCAGATTCCACAGAAATAAGGCTAGGAAAGAGATCCACCAAATACAGATGTAACTATGTGAGATGAATTAACAGAACAGTAAGCAGATTGTCAGAAAGCTTCTTTCCAGATTTCATCTGAGGATATTTCCTTTTTCACCATAGCCGTCTATGGGCTTCCAAATGTCACTTTTCCAATTCCACAAAAACTGTCTTAGCGAAAGGCTTCTTGAGGGGAAAGCTGTAACTCTGTGAGATGATTCACAGAACACATAGAAGTATCTCAGAAACCTTTCTCTTTGTTATCGGAGGATATTTCCTTTGGCCCTATAGTCTTCTTAGGGATCCGAAATATCTGTTCTCAGATTCCACACAAATAAGGCTAGCAAAGAGATACACCAAATACAGATGTAACTCTGTGAGATGATTTCACAGAACACAAAGAAGTTTCTCAGAAAGCTTCTTTCTCTTTGTTATCGGAGTTTATTTCCTTTGGCCCTATAATCTTCAAAGGGATCCGGAATATCTGTTCTCAGATTCCACAGAAATAAGGCTAGCAAAGAGATCCACGAAATACAGACGTAACTCTGTGAGATGAATTATCAGAAAACTAAGCTGTTTCTCAGAAAGCTTCTTTCCAGATTTCATCAGCGGATAATTCCTTTTTCACCATAGCCCTCTATGCGCTTCGAAATATCACTTTGCCAATTCCACAAGAACTGTCTTAGCCAAAGGCTTCTTGAGGGGAAAGCTGTAACTCTGTGAGATGATTTCACAGAACACAAAGAAGTTTCTCAGAAAGCTTATTTCTCTTTGTTATCGGAGGATATTTCCTTTGGCCCTATAGTCTTCTAAGTTATCCGAAATATCTGGTCTCAGATTCCACAGAAATAAGGCTAGCAAAGAGATCCACGAAATACAGATGTAACTCTGTGAGATGAATTAACAGAACACTAAGCAGTTTCTCAGAAAGCTACTTTCCAGATTTCATCTGAGGATATTTCCTTTTTCACCATAGCCCTATATGGGCTTCCAAATATCACTCTGCCAATTCCACAAGAAATGTCTTAGCGAAAGCCATCTCTAGGGGAAAGCTGTATCTCTGTGAGATGATTTCACAGAACACAAAGAAGTTTCTCAGAAAGCTTCTTTCTCTTTGTTATCGGAGGATATTACCTTGGGCCCTATAGTCTTCAAAGGGATCCGAAATATCTGTTCTCACATTCCACAGAAATAAGGCTAGCAAAGAGATCCACAAAATACAGATGTAACTCTGTGAGGTGAATTAACAGAACACTAAGCAGTTTCTCAGAAAGCTTCTTTCTCTTTGTTATCGGAGGATATTTCCTTTGGCCCTAGAGTCTTCAAAGGGATCCGAAATATCTGCTCTCAGATTCCACAGAAATAAGGCTAGCAAAGAGATACACCAAATACAGACGTAACTCTGTGAGATGATTTCACAGAACACAAAGAAGTTTCTCAGAAAGCTTCTTTCTCTTTGTTATCGGAGTTTATTTCCTTTGGCCCTATAATCTTCAAAGGGATCCGGAATATCTGTTCTCAGATTCCACAGAAATAAGGCTAGCAAAGAGATCCACGAAATACTGATGTAACTCTGTGAGATGAATTAACAGAACACTAAGCAGTTTCTCAGAAAGCTTCTTTCCAGATTTCATCTGAGGATATTTCCTTTTTCACCATAGCCCTCTATGGGCTTCCAAATATCACTTTGCCAATTCCACAAGAACTCTCTTAGCGAAAATCTTCTTGAGTGGAAAGCTGTAACTCTGTGAGATGATTTCACAGAACACAAAGTAGTTTCTGAGAAAGCTTCGTTCTCTTTCTGATCGAAGGATATTTCTTTGGCCCTATACTCTTCTAAGGGATCCGAAATATCTGTTCTCAGATTACACAGAAATAAGGCTAGCAAAGAGATCCAAGAAGTACAGATGTAACTCTGTGAGATGAATTAAAAGAACACTAAGCAGTTTCTCAGAAAGCTACTTTCCAGATTTCATCTGAGGATATTTCCTTTTTCACCATAGACCTCTATGGGCTTCCAAATATCACTTTGCCAATTGCACAAGAACTGTCTTAGCGAAAGGCTTCTCGAGCGGAAAGCTGTAACTCGGTGAGATGATTTCACAGAACACAAAGAAGTTTCTCAGAAAGCTTCTTTCTCTTTGTTATCGGAGGATATTTCCTTGGGCCCTATAGTCTTCTTAGGGATCCGAAATATCTGTTCTCAGATTCCACAGAAGTAAGGCTAGCAAAGAGATACACCAAATACAGATGTAACTCTGTGAGATGAATTAACAGAACACTAAGCAGTTTCTCAGAAAGCTTCTTTCCAGATTTCATCTGAGGATATTTCCTTTTTCACCATAGCCCTCTATGGGCTTCCAAATATCACTTTGCCAATTCCACAACAACTGTCTTAGCGAAAGACTTCTTGAGGGGAAAGCTGTAACTGTGTGAGATGATTTCACAGAACACAAAGAAGTTTCTAAGAAAGCTTCTTTCTCTTTGTTTTCGGAAGATATTTCCTTTGGCCCTATAGTCTTCTAAGGGATCCGAAATATCTGTTCTCAGATTCCACAGAAAGAAGGCTAGCAAAGAGATCCACGAAATACAGATGTAACTCTGTGAGATGAATTAACAGAACACTAAGCAGTTTCTCAGAAAGCTGCTTTCCAGATTTCATCTGAGGATATTTCCTTTGTCACCATAGCCCTGTATGGGCTTCCAAATATTACTTTGCCAATTCCACAAGAACTGTCTTAGCGAAAGGCTTCTTGAGGGGAAAGCTGTAACTCTGTGAGATGATTTCACAGAACACAAAGAAGTTTCTCAGAAAGCTTCTTTCTCTTTGTTATCGGAGGATATTTCCTTAGGCCCTATAGTCTTTAAGAGATCCGAAATATCTGTTCTCAGATTCCACAGAAATAAGGCTAGCAAAGAGATACACCAAACACAGATGTAACTCTGTGAGATGAATCAAGGGAACACTAAGCAGTTTCTCAGAAAGCTTCTTTCCAGATTTCATCTGAGGATATTTCCTTTTTCACCATAGCCCTCTATGGGCTTCCAAATATCACTTTGCCAATTCCACAAGAACTGTCTTAGCGAAAGGCTTCTTGAGGGGAAAGCTGTAACTCTGTGAGATGATTTCAGGGAACACAAAGAAGTTTCTGAGAAAGCTTCGTTCTCTTTGTGATCGGAGGATATTTCCTTTCGCCCTCTAGTCTTCTAAGGGATCCGAAATATCTGTTCTCAGATTCCACAGAAATAAGGCTAGCAAAGAGATCCACGAAATACTGATGTAACTCTGTGAGATGAATTAACAGAACACTAAGCAGTTTCTCAGAAAGCTACTTTCCAGATTTCATCTGAGTATATTTCCTTTTTCACCATAGCCCTCTATGGGCTTCCAAATATTACTTTGCCAATTCCACAAGAACTGTCTTATCGAAAGACTTCTTGAGGGGAAAGCTGTAACTCTGTGAGATGATTTCACAGAACACAAAGAAGTTTCTCAGAAAGCTTCTTTCTCTTTGTTATCGGAGGATATTTCCTTGGGCCCTATAGTCTTCTAAGGGATCCGAAATATCTGTTCTCAGATTACACAGAAATAAGGCTAGGAAAGAGATCCACGAAATACAGATGTAACTCTGTGAGATGAATTAACAGAACACTAAGCAGTTTCTCAGAAAGCTTCTTTCCAGATTTCATCTGAGGATATTTCCTTTTTCACCATAGCCCTCTATGGGCTTCCAAATATCACTTTGCCAATTCCACAAGAACTGTCTTAGCGAAAGGCTTCTTGAGGGGAAAGCTGTAACTCTGTGAGATGATTTCACAGAACACAAAGAAGTTTCTAAGAAAGCTTCTTTCTCTTTGTTATCGGAAGATATTTCCTTTGGCCCTATAGTCTTCTAAGGGATCCGAAATATCTGTTCTCAGATTCCGCAGAAATAAGGCTAGCAAAGAGATCCACGAAATACAGATGTAACTCTGTGAGATGAATTTACAGAACACTAAGCAGTTTCTCAGAAAGCTACTTTCCAGATTTCATCTGAGGATATTTCCTTTTTCAGCATAGCCCTCTATGGGCTTCCAAATATTACTTTGCCAATTCCACAAGAACTGTCTTAGCCAAAGGCTTCTTGAGGGGAAAGCTGAAACTCTGTGAGATGATTTCACAGAACACAAAGAAGTTTCTCAGAAAGCTTCTTTCTCTTTGTTATCGGAGGATTTTTCCTTGGGCCCTATAGTCTTCTATGGGATCCGAAATATCTGTTCTCAGATTCCACAGAAATAAGGCTAGCAAAGAGATACACGAAATACAGATGTAACTCTGTGAGATGAATTAACAGAACACTAAGCAGTTTCTCAGAAAGCTACTTTCCAGATTTCATCTGAGGTTATTTCCTTTTTCACCATAGCCCTCTATGGGCTTCCGAATATTACTTTGCCAATTCCACAAGAACTGTCTTAGCGAAAGGCTTCTTGAGGGGAAAGCTGTAACTCTGTGAGATGATTTCAAAGAACACAAAGAAGTTTCTCAGAAAGCTTCTTTCTCTTTGTTATCGGAGGATATTTCCTTGGGCCCTATAGTCTTCTAAGGGATCCGAAATATCTGTTCTCAGATTACACAGAAATAAGGCTAGCAAAGAGATACACCAAATACAGATGTAAATCTGTGAGATGAATTAACAGAACACTAAGCATTTTCTCAGAAAGCTTCTTTCCAGATTTCATCTGAGGATATTTCCTTTTTCACCATAGCCCTCTATGGGCTTCCAAATATCACTTTGCCAATTCCAAAAGAACTGTCTTAGCGAAAGACTTCTTGAGGGGAAAGCTGTAACTCTGTGAGATGATTTCACAGAACACAAATAAGTTTCTCAGAAAGCTTCTCTCTCTTTGTTATCGGAGGATATTTCCTTTGGCCCTATAGTCTTCAAAGACATCCGAAATATCTGTTCTCAGATTCCACAGAAATAAGGCTAGCAAAATATCCACGAAATACAAATGTAACTCTGTGAGATGAATTAACAGAACACTAAGCAGTTTCTCAAAAAGCTACTTTCCAGATTTCATCTTAGGATATTTCCTTTTTCACCATAGCCCTCTATGGGCTTCCAAATATCACTTTGCCAATACCACAAGAACTGTCTTAGCGAAAGGCTTCTTGAGGGGAAAGCTGTAACTCTGTGAGATGATTTCACAGAACACAAAGAAGTTTCTCAGAAAGCTTATCTCTCTTTGTTATCGGAGGATATTTCCTTTGGCCCTAGAGTCTTCAAAGGGATCCGAAATATCCGGTCTCAGATTCCACAGAAATAAGGCTAGCAAAGAGATCCAAGAAATACAAATGTAACTCTGTGAGATGAATTAACAGAACACTAAGCAGTTTCTCAGAAGGCTACTTTCCAGATTTCATCTGAGGATATTTCCTTTTTCACCATAGCACTATATGGGCTTCCAAATATCACTCTGCCAATTCCACAAGAACTGTCTTAGCGAAAGGCTTCTCTAGGGGAAAGCTGTATCTCTGTGAGATGATTTCACAGAACACAAAGAAGTTTCTCAGAAAGCTTCTTTCTCTTTGTTATCGGAAGATATTTACTTTGGCCCTATAGTCTTCAAAGGGATCCGAAATATCTGTTCTCAGATTCCACAGAAATAAGGCTAGCAAAGAGATCCAAGAAATACAGATGTAACTCTGTTATATGAATTAACAGAACACCAAGCAGTTTCTCAGAAAGCTTCTTTCCACATTTCATCTGATGATACTTCCTTTGTCACACTAGCCTTCTATGCGCCACCGAATATCACTTTGCCAATTGCATAGAACTGTCTTAGCGAAAGACTTCTTGAGGGGAAAGCTGTAAATCTGTGAGATGATTTCACAGAACACAAAGAAGTTTCTCTGAAAGCTTCTTTCTCTTTGTTATCGGAGTTTACTTCCTTTGGCCCTGTAATCTTCAAAGGGATCCGGAATATCTGTTCTCAGATTCCACAGAAATAAGGCTAGCAAAGAGATCCACGAAATACAGATGTAACTCTGTGAGATGAATAAACAGAACACTAAGCAGTTTCTCAGAAAGCTTCTTTCCAGATTTCATCTGCGGATAATTCCTTTTTCACCATAGCCCTCTATGCGCTTCCAAATATCACTTTGCCAATTCCACAAGAACTGTCTTAGCGAAAGGCTTCTTGAGTGTAAAGCTGTAACTCTGTGAGATGATTTCACAGGACACAAAGAAGTTTCTGAGAAAGCTTCGTTCTCTTTGTGATCGGAGGATATGTCCTTTGGCCCTATAGTCTTCTAAGGGATCTGAAATATCTGTTCTCAGATTCCACAGAAATAAGGCTAGAAGAGAGATCCACGAAATACAGATGTAACTCTGTGAGATAAATTAACAGAACACTAAGCAGTTTCTCAGAAAGCTACTTTCCAGATTTCATCTGAGGATATTGCCTTTTTCACCATAGCCCTGTATGGGCTTCCAAATATCACTATGCCAATTCCACAAGAACTGTCTTAGCGAAAGGCTTCTTGAGGGGAAAGCTGTAACTCTGTGAGATGATTTCACAGAACACAAAGAAGTTTCTCAGAACGCTTCTTTCTCTTTGTTATCGGAGGATATTTCCTTGGGCCCTATAGTCTTCTAAGGGATCCGAAATATCTGTTCTCAGATTCCACAGAAATAAGGCTAGCAAAGAGATTCACCAAATACAGATGTAACTCTGTAAGATGAATTAAGAGAACACTAAGCAGTTTCTCAGAAAACTTCTTTCCAGATTTCATCTGAGGATATTTCCTTTTTCACCATAGCCCTCTATGGGCTTCCAAATAACACTTTGCCAATTCCAAAAGAACTGTCTTAGCGAAAGACTTCTTCAGGGGAAAGCTGTACCTCTGTGAGATGATTTCACAGAACACAAAGAAGTTTCTCAGAAAGCTTCATTCTCTTTGTTATCGGAGGATATTTCCTTTGCCCCTAGAGTCTTCAAAGGGATCCGAAATATCTGGTCTCAGATTCCACAGAAATAAGGCTAGCAAAGAGATACACCAAATACAGATGTAACTCTGTGAGATGATTTCACAGAACACAAAGAAGTTTCTCACAAAGCTTCTTTCTCTTTGTTATCGGAGTTTATTTCCTTTGGCCCTATAATCTTCAAAGGGATCCGGAATATCTGTTCTCAGATTCCACAGAAATAAGGCTAGCAAAGAGATCCACGAAATACAGATGTAACTCTGTGAGATGAATTAACAGAACACTAAGCACTTTCTCAGAAAGCTTCTTTCCAGGTTTCATCTGAGGATATTTCCTTTTTCACCATAGCCCTCTATGGGCTTCCAAATATCACTTTGCCAATTCCACAACAACTGTCTTAGCGAAAGTCTTCTTGAGTGGAAAGCTGTAACTCTGTGAGATGATTTCACAGAACACAAAGTAGTTTCTGAGAAAGCTTCGTTCTCTTTCTGATCGGAGGATATTTCTTTGGCCCTATACTCTTCTAAGGGATCCGAAATATCTGCTCTCAGTTTCCACAGAAATAATGCTAGCAAAGAGATCCACGAAATACAGATGTAACTCTGTGAGATGAATTAACAGAACACTAAGCAGTTTCTCAGAAAGCTACTTTCCAGATTTCATCTGAGGATGTTTCCTTTTTCACCATAGCCCTCTATGGGCTTCCAAATATCACTTTGCCAATTCCACAAGAACTGTCTTAGCGAAAGGCTTCTTGAGGGGAAAGCTGTAACTCTGTGAGATGATTTCACAGAACACAAAGAAGTTTCTCAGAAAGCTTCTTTCTCTTTGTTATCGGAGGATATTTCTTTGCCCCTATAGTCTTCTAAGGGATCCGAAATATCTGTTCTCAGATTCCACAGAAATAACGCTAGCAAAGAGATACTCCAAATGCAGATGTAACTCTGTGAGATGAATTAACAGAACAATAAGCAGTTTCTCAGAAAGATTCTTTCCAGATTTCATCTGACGATATTTCCTTTTTCACCATAGCCCTCTATGGGCTTCCAAATATCACTTTGCCAATTCCAAAAGAACAGTCTTAACGAAAGGCTTCTTCAGGGCAAAGCTGTAACTCTGTGAGATGATTTCACAGAACACATAGAAGTTTCTCAGAAAGCTTCTTTCTCTTTGTTATCGGAGGATATTTCCTTTGGCCCTATAGTCTTCAAAGGGATCCGAAATATCTGTTCTCAGATTCCACAGAAATAAGGCTAGCAAAAGATCCACGAAATACAAATGTAACTCTGTGAGATGAATTAACAGAACACTAAGCAGTTTCTCAGAAAGCTACTTTCCAGATTTCATCTGAGGATATTTCCTTTTTCGCCATAGCCCTCTATGGGCTTCCAACTATCACCTTGCCAATTCCACAAGAACTGTCTTAGCGAAAGGCTTCTTGAGGGGAAAGCTGTAACTCTGTGAGATGATTTCACAGAACACAAAGAAGTTTCTAAGAAAGCTTCTGTCTCTTTGTTATCGGAAGATATTTCCTTTGGCCCTATAGTTTTCAAAGGGATCCGAAATATCTGTTCTCAGATTCCACAGAAATAAGGCTAGCAAAGAGATCCACGAAATACAGATGTAACTCTGTGAGATGAATTAACAGAACACTAAGCAGTTTCTCAGAAAGCTTCTTTCCAGATTTCATCTGAGGATATTTCCTTTTTCACCTTAGCCCTCTATGGGCTTCCAAATATCACTTTGCAAATTCCAGAAGAACTGTCTTAGCGAAAGGCTTCTTGAGTGGAAAGCTGTAACTCTGTGAGATGATTTCACAGGACACAAAGAAGTTTCTGAGAAAGCTTCGTTCTCTTTGTGATCGGAGGATATGTACTTTGGCCATATTGTCTTCTAAGGGATCTGAAATATCTGTTCTCAGATTCCACAGAAATAAGGCTAGAAAAGAGATCCACGAAATACAGATGTAACTCTGTGAGATGAATTAACAGAACACTAAGCAGTTTATCAAAAAGCTACTTTCCAGATTTCATCTGAGGATATTTCCTTATTCACCAGAGCCCTCTATGGGCTTCCAAATATCACTATGCCAATTCCACAAGAACTGTCTTTGCGAAAGGCTTCTTGAGGGGAAAGCTGTAACTCTGTGAGATGATTTCACAGAACACAAAGAAGTTTCTCAGAAAGCTTCTTTCTCTTTGTTATCGGAGGATATTTCCTTGGGCCCTATAGTCTTCTAAGGGATTCGAAATATCTGTTCTCAGATTCAACAGAAATAAGGCTAGCAAAGAGATACACCAAATACAGATGTAACTCTGTGAGATGAATTAAGAGAACACTAAGCAGTTTCTCAGAAAGCTTCTTTCCAGATTTCATCTGAGGATATTTCCTTTTTCACCATAGCCCTCTATGGGCTTCCAAATATCACTTTGCCAATTCCAAAAGAACTGTCTTAGCGAAAGACTTCTTCAGGGGAAAGCTGTACCTCTGTGAGATGATTTCACAGAACACAAAGAAGATTCTCAGAAAGCTTCTTTCTCTTTGTTATCGGAGGATATTTCCTTTGGCCCTATAGTCTTCAAAGGGATCCGAAATATCTGTTCTCAGATTCCACAGAAAAAACGCTAGCAAAGAGATACACCAAATACAGATGTAACTCTGTGAGATGAATTAACAGAACACTAAGCAGCTTCTCAGAAATCTACTTTCCAGATTTCATCTGAGGATATTTCCTTTTTCACCATAGCCCTCTATGGGCTTCCAAATATTACGTTGCCAATTCCACAAGAACTGTCTTAGCGAAAGGCTTCTTGAGGGGAAAGCTGTAACTCTGTGAGATGATTTCACAGAACACAAAGAAGTTTCTCAGAAAGCTTCTTTCTCTTTGTTATCGGAGGATATTTCCTTGGGCCCTATAGTCTTCAAAGGGATCCGAAATATCTGTTCTCAGATTTCACAGAAATAAGGCTAGCAAAGAGATACACCAAATACAGATGTAACTCTGTGAAATGAATTAACAGAACACTAAGCAGTTTCTCAGAAAGCTTCTTTCCATATTTCATCTGAGGATATTTCCTTTTTCACCATAGCCCTCTATGGGCTTCCAAATATCACTTTGCTAATTCCACAAGAACTGTCTTAGCGAAAGACTTCTTGAGGGGAAAGCTGTAACTCTGTGAGATGATTTCACAGAACACAAAGAAGTTTCTCAGAAAGCTTCTCTCTCTTTGTTATCGGAGGATATTTCCTTTGGCCCTGTAGTCTTCAAAGAGATCCGAATTTTCTGTTCTCAGATTCCACAGAAATAAGGCTAGCAAAATATCCACGAAATACAAATGTAACTCTGTGAGATGAATTAACAGAACACTAAGCACTTTCTCAAAAAGCTACTTTCCAGATTTCATCTGAGGATATTTCCTTTTTCACCATAGCCCTCTATGGGCTTCCAAATATCACTTTGCCAATTCCACAAGAACTGTCTTTGCGAAAGGCTTCTTGAGGGGAAAGCTGTAACTCTGTGAGATGATTTCACAGAACACAAAGAAGTTTCTCGGAAACCTTATCTCTCTTTGTTATCGGAAGATATTTCCTTTGGCCCTAGAGTCTTCTAAGGGATCCGAAATATCTGGTCTCAGATTCCACAGAAATAAGGCTAGCAAAGAGATCCACGAAATACAGATGTAACTCTGTGAGATGAATTAACAGAACACTAAGCAGTTTCTCAGAAGGCTACTTTCCAGATTTCATCTGAGGATATTTCCTTTTTCACCATAGCACTATATGGGCTTCCAAATATCACTCTGCCAATTCCACAAGAACTGTCTTAGCGAAAGGCTTCTCTAGGGGAAAGCTGTATCTCTGTGAGATGATTTCACAGAACACAAAGAAGTTTCTCAGAAAGCTTCTTTCTCTTTGTTATCGGAAGATATTTCCTTTGGCCCTATAGTCTTCAAAGGGATCCGAAATATCTGTTCTCACATTCCACAGAAATAAGGCTAGCAAAGAGATCCATGAAATACAGATGTAACTCTGTTATATGAATTAACAGAACACTAAGAAGTTTCTCGGAAAGCTTCTTTCCACATTTCATCTGAGGATATTTCTTTTTTCACCCTAGCCTTCTATGCGCTACCGAATATCACTTTGCCAATTGCTTAAGAACTGTCTTAGCGAAAGACTTCTTGAGGGGAAAGCTGTAACACTGTGAGATGATTTCACAGAACACAAAGAAGTTTCTCTGAAAGCTTCTTTCTCTTTGTTATCGGAGTTTACTTCCTTTGGCCCTATAATCTTCAAAGGGATCCGGAATATCTGTTCTCAGATTCCACAGAAATAAGGCTAGCAAAGAGATCCACGAAATACAGATGTAACTCTGTGAGATGAATAAACAGAACACTAAGCAGTTTCTCAGATAGCTTCTTTCCAGATTTCATCTGCGGATAATTCCTTTTTCACCATAGCCCTCTATGCGCTTCCAAATATAACTTTGCCAATTCCACAAGAACTGTCTTAGCGAAAGGCTTCTCGAGCGGAAAGCTGTAATTCGGTGAGATGATTTCACAGAACACAAAGAAGTTTCTCAGAAAGCTTCTTTCTCTTTGTTATCGGAGGATATTTCCTTGGGACCTATAGTCTTCTAAGGGATCCGAAATATCTGTTCTCAGATTCCACAGAAATAAGGCTAGCAAAGAGATCCACGAAATACAGATGTAACTCTGTGAGATGAATTAACAGAACACTAAGCAGTTTCTCAGAAAGCTACTTTCCAGATTTCATCTGAGGATATTTCCTTTTTCACCATAGCCCTCTATGGGCTTCCAAATATCACTTTGCCAGTTCCACAAGAACTGTCTTAGCAAAAGGCTTCTTGAGGGGAAAGCTGTAACTCTGTGAGATGATTTCACGGAACACAAAGAAGTTTCTGAGAAAGCTTCGTTCTCTTTGTGATCGGAGGATATTTCCTTTAGCCCTCTAGTCTTCTAAGGGATCCGAAATATCTGTTCTCAGATTCCACAGAAATAAGGCTACCAAAGAGATCCACGAAATACTGATGTAACTCTGTGAGATGAATTAACAGAACACTAAGCAGTTTCTCAGAAAGCTACTTTCCATATTTCATCTGAGTATATTTCCTTTTTCACCATAGCCCTCTATGGGCTTCCAAATATTACTTTGCCAATTCCACAAAACTGTCTTAGCGAAAGACTTCTTGAGGGGAAAGCTGTAACTCTGTGAGATGATTTCACAGAACACAAAGAAGTTTCTCAGAAAGCTTCTTTCTCTTTGTTATCGGAGGATATTTCCTTGGGCCCTATAGTCTTCTAAGGGATCCGAAATATCTGTTCTCAGATTACACAGAAATAAGGCTAGGAAAGAGATCCACGAAATACAGATGTAACTCTGTGAGATGAATTAACAGAACACTAAGCAGTTTCTCATAAAGCTTCTTTCCAGATTTCATCTGAGGATATTTCCTTTTTCACCATAGCCCTCTATGGGCTTCCAAATATCACTTTGCCAATTCCACAAGAACTGTCTTAGCGAAAGACTTCTTGAGGGGAAAGCTGTAACTCTGTGAGATGATTTCACAGAACACAAAGATGTTTCTAAGAAAGCTTCTTTCTCTTTGTTATCGGAAGATATTTCCTTTGGCCCTATAGTCTTCTAAGGGATCCGAAATATCTGTTCTCAGATTCCGCAGAAATAAGGCTAGCAAAGAGATCCACGAAATACAGATGTAACTCTGAGAGATGAATTAACAGAACACTAAGCAGTTTCTCAGAAAGCTACTTTCCAGATTTCATCTGACGATATTTCCTTTTTCACCATAGCCCTCTATGGGCTTCCAAATATTACTTTGCCAATTCCACAAGAACTGTCTTAGCGAAAGACTTCTTGAGGGGAAAGCTGTAACTCTGTGAGATGATTTCACAGAACACAAAGAAGTTTCCAGAAAGCTTCTTTCTCTTTCTTATCGGAGTTTATTTCCTTTGGCCCTATGATCTTCAAAGGGATCCGGAATATCTGTTCTCAGATTCCACAGATATAAGGCTAGCAAAGAGATCCACGAAATACAGATGTAACTCTGTGAGATGAATTAACAGAACACTAAGCACTTTCTCAGAAAGCTTCTTTCAGATTTCATCTGAGGATATTTCCTTTTTCACCATAGCCCTCTATGGGCTTCCAAATATCACTTTGCCAATTCCACAAGAACTGTCTTAGCGAAAGTCTTCTTGAGTGGAATGCTGTAAATCTGTGAGATGATTTCACAGAACACAAAGAAGTTTCTCAGAAAGCTTATCTCTCTTTGTTATCGGAGGATATTTCCTTTGGCCCTAGAGTCTTCAAAGGGATCCGAAATATCTGTTCTCAGATTCCACAGAAATAAGGCTAACAAAGAGATCCACGAAATACAGATGTAACTCTGTGAGATGAATTAACAGAACACTAAGCAGTTTCTCAGAAGGCTACTTTCCAGATTTCATCTGAGGATATTTCCTTTTTCACCATAGCACTATATGGGCTTCCAAATATCACTCTGCCAATTCCACAAGAACTGTCTTAGCGAAAGGCTTCTTGAGGGGAAAGCTGTATCTCTGTGAGATGATTTCACAGAACACAAAGAAGTTTCTCAGAAAGCTTCTTTCTCTTTGTTATCGGAAGATATTTCCTTTGGCCCTATAGTCTTCAAAGGGATCCGAAATATCTGTTCTCACATTCCACAGAAATAAGGCTAGCAAAGAGATCCACGAAATACAGATGTAACTCTGTGAGATGAATAAACAGAACACTAAGCAGTTTCTCAGAAAGCTTCTTTCCGGATTTCATCTGCGGATAATTCCTTTTTCACCATAGCCCTCTATGCGCTTCCAAATATCACTTTGCCAATTCCACAAGAACTGTCTTAGCGAAAGTCTTCTTGAGTGGAAAGCTGTAACTCTGTGAGATGATTTCACAGGACACAAAGAAGTTTCTGAGAAAGCTTCGTTCTCTTTGTGATCGGAGTATATGTCCTTTGGCCCTATAGTCTTCTAAGGGATCTGAAATATCTGTTCTCAGATTCCACAGAAATAAGGCTAGCAAAGAGATCCACCAAATACAGATGTAACTCTGTGAGATGAATTAACAGAACACTAAGCAGTTTCTCAGAAAGCTACTTTCCAGATTTCATCTGAGGATATTTCCTTTTTCACCAGAGCCCTCTATGGGCTTCCAAATATCACTATGCCAATTCCACAAGAACTGTCTTAGCGAAAGGCTTCTTGAGGGGAAAGCTGTAACTCTGTGAGATGATTTCACAGAACACAAAGAAGTTTCTCAGAAAGCTTCTTTCTCTTTGTTATCGGAGGATATTTCCTTGGGCCCTATAGTCTTCTAAGGGATCCGAAATATCTGTTCTCAGATTCCACAGAAATAAGGCTAGCAAAGAGATACACCAAATACAGATGTAGCTCTGTGAGATGAATTAAGAGAACACTAAGCAGTTTCTCAGAAAGCTTCTTTCCAGATTTCATCTGAGGATATTTCCTTTTTCACCATAGCCCTCTATGGGCTTCCAAATATCACTTTGCCAATTCCAAAAGAACTGTCTTAGCGAAAGACTTCTTCAGGGGAAAGCTGTACCTCTGTGAGATGATTTCACAGAACACAAAGAAGTTTCTCAGAAAGCTTCTTTCTCTTTGTTATCGGAGGATATTTCCTTTGGCCCTAGAGTCTTCAAAGGGATCCGAAATATCTGGTCTCAGATTCCACAGAAATAAGGCTAGCAAAGAGATACACCAATTACAGATGTAACTCTGTGAGATGATTTCACAGAACACAAAGAAGTTTCTCAGAAAGCTTCTTTCTCTTTGTTATCGGAGTTTATTTCCTTTGGCCCTATAATCTTCAAAGGGATCCGGAATATCTGTTCTCAGATTCCACAGAAATAAGGCTAGCAAAGAGATCCACGAAATACAGATGTAACTCTGTGAGATGAATTAACAGAACACTAAGCAGTTTCTCAGAAAGCTTCTTTCCAGATTTCATCTGAGGATATTTCCTTTTTCACCATAGCCCTCTATGGGCTTCCAAATATCACTTTGCCAATACCACAAGAACTGTCTTAGCGAAAGACTTCTTGAGGGGAAAGCTCTAACGCTGTGAGTTGATTTCACAGAACACAAAGAAGTTTCTCAGAAAGCTTCTTTCTCTTTGTTATCGGAGTTTATTTCCTTTGGCCCTATAATCTTCAAAGGGATGCGGAATATCTGTTCTCAGATTCCACAGAAATAAGGCGAGCAAAGAGATACACCAAATACAGATGTAACTCTGTGAGATGAATTAACAGAACACTAAGCAGTTTCTCAGAAACTTCTTTCCAGATTTCATCTGAGGATATTTCCTTTTTCACCATAGCCCTCTATGGGCTTCCAAATATCACTTTGCCAATTCCACAAGAACTGTCTAAGCGAAAGGCTTTTTGAGGGGAAAGCTGTAACTCTGTGAGATGATTTCACAGAACACAAAGAAGTTTCTCAGAAAGCTTCTTTCTCTTTGTTATCGGAAGATATTTCCTTTGGCCCTAAAGTCTTCTAAGGGATGCGAAATATCTGTTCTCAGATTCCACAGAAATAAGGCTAGCAAAGAGATCCACGAAATACAGATGTAACTCTGTGAGATGAATTAACAGAACACTAAGCAGTTTCTCAGAAAGCTACTTTCCAGATTTCATCTGAGGATATTTTCTTTTTCACCATAGCCCTGTATGGGCTTCCAAATATTACTTTGCCAATTCCACAAGAACTGTCTTAGCGAAAGGCTTCTTGAGGGGAAAGCTGTAACTCTGTGAGATGATTTCACAGAACACAAAGAAGTTTCCAGAAAGCTTCTTTCTCTTTCTTATCGGAGTTTATTTCCTTTGGCCCTATAATCTTCAAAGGGATCCGGAATATCTGTTCTCAGATTCCACAGAAATAAGGCTAGCAAAGAGATCCACGAAATACAGATGTAACTCTGTGAGATGAATTAACAGAACACTAAGCAGTTTCTCAGAAGGCTACTTTCCAGATTTCATCTGAGGATATTTCCTTTTTCACCATAGCACTATATGGGCTTCCAAATATCACTCTGCCAATTCCACAAGAACTGTCTTAGCGAAAGGCTTCTCTAGGGGAAAGCTGTATCTCTGTGAGATGATTTCACAGAACACAAAGAAGTTTCTCAGAAAGCTTCTTTCTCTTTGTTATCGGAAGATATTTCCTTTGGCCCTATATTCTTCAAAGGGATCCGAAATATCTGTTCTCACATTCCACAGAAATAAGGCTAGCAAAGAGATCCATGAAATACAGATGTAACTCTGTTATATGAATTAACAGAACACTAAGAAGTTTCTCGGAAAGCTTCTTTCCACATTTCATCTGAGGATATTTCTTTTTTCACCCTAGCCTTCTATGCGCTACCGAATATCACTTTGCCAATTGCTTAAGAACTGTCTTAGCGAAAGACTTCTTGAGGGGAAAGCTGTAACACTGTGAGATGATTTCACAGAACACAAAGAAGTTTCTCTGAAAGCTTCTTTCTCTTTGTTATCGGAGTTTACTTCCTTTGGCCCTATAATCTTCAAAGGGATCCGGAATATCTGTTCTCAGATTCCACAGAAATAAGGCTAGCAAAGAGATCCACGAAATACAGATGTAACTCTGTGAGATGAATAAACAGAACACTAAGCAGTTTCTCAGATAGCTTCTTTCCAGATTTCATCTGCGGATAATTCCTTTTTCACCATAGCCCTCTATGCGCTTCCAAATATAACTTTGCCAATTCCACAAGAACTGTCTTAGCGAAAGGCTTCTCGAGCGGAAAGCTGTAATTCGGTGAGATGATTTCACAGAACACAAAGAAGTTTCTCAGAAAGCTTCTTTCTCTTTGTTATCGGAGGATATTTCCTTGGGACCTATAGTCTTCTAAGGGATCCGAAATATCTGTTCTCAGATTCCACAGAAATAAGGCTAGCAAAGAGATCCACGAAATACAGATGTAACTCTGTGAGATGAATTAACAGAACACTAAGCAGTTTCTCAGAAAGCTACTTTCCAGATTTCATCTGAGGATATTTCCTTTTTCACCATAGCCCTCTATGGGCTTCCAAATATCACTTTGCCAGTTCCACAAGAACTGTCTTAGCAAAAGGCTTCTTGAGGGGAAAGCTGTAACTCTGTGAGATGATTTCACGGAACACAAAGAAGTTTCTGAGAAAGCTTCGTTCTCTTTGTGATCGGAGGATATTTCCTTTCGCCCTCTAGTCTTCTAAGGGATCCGAAATATCTGTTCTCAGATTCCACAGAAATAAGGCTAGCAAAGAGATCCACGAAATACTGATGTAACTCTGTGAGATGAATTAACAGAACACTAAGCAGTTTCTCAGAAAGCTACTTTCCATATTTCATCTGAGTATATTTCCTTTTTCACCATAGCCCTCTATGGGCTTCCAAATATTACTTTGCCAATTCCACAAAACTGTCTTAGCGAAAGACTTCTTGAGGGGAAAGCTGTAACTCTGTGAGATGATTTCACAGAACACAAAGAAGTTTCTCAGAAAGCTTCTTTCTCTTTGTTATCGGAGGATATTTCCTTGGGCCCTATAGTCTTCTAAGGGATCCGAAATATCTGTTCTCAGATTACACAGAAATAAGGCTAGGAAAGAGATCCACGAAATACAGATGTAACTCTGTGAGATGAATTAACAGAACACTAAGCAGTTTCTCAGAAAGCTTCTTTCCAGATTTCATCTGAGGATATTTCCTTTTTCACCATAGCCCTCTATGGGCTTCCAAATATCACTTTGCCAATTCCACAAGAACTGTCTTAGCGAAAGACTTCTTGGGGGAAAGCTGTAACTCTGTGAGATGATTTCACAGAACACAAAGATGTTTCTAAGAAATCTTCTTTCTCTTTGTTATCGGAAGATATTTCCTTTGGCCCTATAGTCTTCTAAGGGATCCGAAATATCTGTTCTCGGATTCCGCAGAAATAAGGCTAGCAAAGAGATCCACGAAATACAGATGTAACTCTGAGAGATGAATTAACAGAACACTAAGCAGTTTCTCAGAAAGCTACTTTCCAGATTTCATCTGACGATATTTCCTTTTTCACCATAGCCCTCTATGGGCTTCCAAATATTACTTTGCCAATTCCACAAGAACTGTCTTAGCGAAAGACTTCTTGAGGGGAAAGCTGTAACTCTGTGAGATGATTTCACAGAACACAAAGAAGTTTCCAGAAAGCTTCTTTCTCTTTCTTATCGGAGTTTATTTCCTTTGGCCCTATGATCTTCAAAGGGATCCGGAATATCTGTTCTCAGATTCCACAGATATAAGGCTAGCAAAGAGATCCACGAAATACAGATGTAACTCTGTGAGATGAATTAACAGAACACTAAGCACTTTCTCAGAAAGCTTCTTTCAGATTTCATCTGAGGATATTTCCTTTTTCACCATAGCCCTCTATAGGCTTCCAAATATCACTTTGCCAATTCCACAAGAACTGTCTTAGCGAAAGTCTTCTTGAGTGGAATGCTGTAACTCTGTGAGATGATTTCACAGAACACAAAGAAGTTTCTCAGAAAGCTTATCTCTCTTTGTTATCGGAGGATATTTCCTTTGGCCCTAGAGTCTTCAAAGGGATCCGAAATATCTGTTCTCAGATTCCACAGAAATAAGGCTAGCAAAGAGATCCACGAAATACAGATGTAACTCTGTGAGATGAATTAACAGAACACTAAGCAGTTTCTCAGAAGGCTACTTTCCAGATTTCATCTGAGGATATTTCCTTTTTCACCATAGCACTATATGGGCTTCCAAATATCACTCTGCCAATTCCACAAGAACTGTCTTAGCGAAAGGCTTCTTGAGGGGAAAGCTGTATCTCTGTGAGATGATTTCACAGGACACAAAGAAGTTTCTGAGAAAGCTTCGTTCTCTTTGTGATCGGAGTATATGTCCTTTGGCCCTATAGTCTTCTAAGGGATCTGAAATATCTGTTCTCAGATTCCACAGAAATAAGGCTAGCAAAGAGATCCACCAAATACAGATGTAACTCTGTGAGATGAATTAACAGAACACTAAGCAGTTTCTCAGAAAGCTACTTTCCAGATTTCATCTGAGGATATTTCCTTTTTCACCAGAGCCCTCTATGGGCTTCCAAATATCACTATGCCAATTCCACAAGAACTGTCTTAGCGAAAGGCTTCTTGAGGGGAAAGCTGTAACTCTGTGAGATGATTTCACAGAACACAAAGAAGTTTCTCAGAAAGCTTCTTTCTCTTTGTTATCGGAGGATATTTCCTTGGGCCCTATAGTCTTCTAAGGGATCCGAAATATCTGTTCTCAGATTCCACAGAAATAAGGCTAGCAAAGAGATACACCAAATACAGATGTAGCTCTGTGAGATGAATTAAGAGAACACTAAGCAGTTTCTCAGAAAGCTTCTTTCCAGATTTCATCTGAGGATATTTCCTTTTTCACCATAGCCCTCTATGGGCTTCCAAATATCACTTTGCCAATTCCAAAAGAACTGTCTTAGCGAAAGACTTCTTCAGGGGAAAGCTGTACCTCTGTGAGATGATTTCACAGAACACAAAGAAGTTTCTCAGAAAGCTTCTTTCTCTTTGTTATCGGAGGATATTTCCTTTGGCCCTAGAGTCTTCAAAGGGATCCGAAATATCTGGTCTCAGATTCCACAGAAATAAGGCTAGCAAAGAGATACACCAATTACAGATGTAACTCTGTGAGATGATTTCACAGAACACAAAGAAGTTTCTCAGAAAGCTTCTTTCTCTTTGTTATCGGAGTTTATTTCCTTTGGCCCTATAATCTTCAAAGGGATCCGGAATATCTGTTCTCAGATTCCACAGAAATAAGGCTAGCAAAGAGATCCACGAAATACAGATGTAACTCTGTGAGATGAATTAACAGAACACTAAGCAGTTTCTCAGAAAGCTTCTTTCCAGATTTCATCTGAGGATATTTCCTTTTTCACCATAGCCCTCTATGGGCTTCCAAATATCACTTTGCCAATACCACAAGAACTGTCTTAGCGAAAGACTTCTTGAGGGGAAAGCTCTAACGCTGTGAGTTGATTTCACAGAACACAAAGAAGTTTCTCAGAAAGCTTCTTTCTCTTTGTTATCGGAGTTTATTTCCTTTGGCCCTATAATCTTCAAAGGGATGCGGAATATCTGTTCTCAGATTCCACAGAAATAAGGCGAGCAAAGAGATACACCAAATACAGATGTAACTCTGTGAGATGAATTAACAGAACACTAAGCAGTTTCTCAGAAACTTCTTTCCAGATTTCATCTGAGGATATTTCCTTTTTCACCATAGCCCTCTATGGGCTTCCAAATATCACTTTGCCAATTGCACAAGAACTGTCTTAGCGAAAGGCTTTTTCAGGGGAAAGCTGTAACTCTGTGAGATGATTTCACAGAACACAAAGAAGTTTCTCAGAAAGCTTCTTTCTCTTTGTTATCGGAAGATATTTCCTTTGGCCCTAAAGTCTTCTAAGGGATGCGAAATATCTGTTCTCAGATTCCACAGAAATAAGGCTAGCAAAGAGATCCAAGAAATACAGATGTAACTCTGTGAGATGAATTAACAGAACACTAAGCAGTTTCTCAGAAAGCTACTTTCCAGATTTCATCTGAGGATATTTTCTTTTTCACCATAGCCCTGTATGGGCTTCCAAATATTACTTTGCCAATTCCACAAGAACTGTCTTAGCGAAAGGCTTCTTGAGGGGAAAGCTGTAACTCTGTGAGATGATTTCACAGAACACAAAGAAGTTTCCAGAAAGCTTCTTTCTCTTTCTTATCGGAGTTTATTTCCTTTGGCCCTATAATCTTCAAAGGGATCCGGAATATCTGTTCTCAGATTCCACAGATATAAGGCTAGCAAAGAGATCCACGAAATACACATGTAACTCTGTGAGATGAATTAACAGAACACTAAGCCTTTCTCAGAAAGCTTCTTTCAGATTTCATCTGAGGATATTTCCTTTTTCACCATAGCCCTCTATGGGCTTCCAAATATCACTTTGCCAATTCCACAAGAACTGTCTTAGCGAAAGTCTTCTTGAGTGGAATGCTGTAACTCTGTGAGATGATTTCACAGAACACAAAGAAGTTTCTCAGAAAGCTTATCTCTCTTTGTTATCGGAGCATATTTCCTTTGGCCCTAGAGTCTTCAAAGGGATCCGAAATATCTGTTCTCAGATTCCACAGAAATAAGGCTAGCAAAGAGATCCACGAAATACAGATGTAACTCTGTGAGATGAATTAACAGAACACTAAGCAGTTTCTCAGAAGGCTACTTTCCAGATTTCATCTGAGGATATTTCCTTTTTCACCATAGCACTATATGGGCTTCCAAATATCACTCTGCCAATTCCACAAGAACTGTCTTAGCGAAAGGCTTCTCTAGGGGAAAGCTGTATCTCTGCGAGATGATTTCACAGAACACAAAGAAGTTTCTCAGAAAGCTTCTTTCTCTTTGTTATCGGAAGATATTTCCTTTGGCCCTATAGTCTTCAAAGGGATCCGAAATATCTGTTCTCACATTCCACAGAAATAAGGCTAGCAAAGAGATCCACGAAATACAGATGTAACTCTGTGAGATGAATTAAGAGAACACTAAGCAGTTTCTCAGAAAGCTTCTTTCCAGATTTCATCTGCGGATAATTCCTTTTTCACCATAGCCCTCTATGCGCTTCCAAATATCACTTTGCCAATTCCACAAGAACTGTCTTAGCGAAAGGCTTCTTGAGTGGAAAGCTGTAACTCTGTGAGATGATTTCACAGGACACAAAGAAGTTTCTGAGAAAGCTTCGTTCTCTTTGTGATCAGAGTATATGTCCTTTGGCCCTATAGTCTTCTAAGGGATCTGAAATATCTGTTCTCAGATTCCACAGAAATAAGGCTAGCAAAGAGATCCACCAAATACAGATGTAACTCTGTGAGATGAATTAACAGAACACTAAGCAGTTTCTCAAAAAGCTACTTTCCAGATTTCATCTGAGGATATTTCCTTTTTCACCAGAGCCCTCTATGGGCTTCCAAATATCACTATGCCAATTCCACAAGAACTGTCTTAGCGAAAGGCTTCTTGAGGGGAAAGCTGTAACTCTGTGAGATGATTTCACAGAACACAAAGAAGTTTCTCAGAAAGCTTCTTTCTCTTTGTTATCGGAGGATATTTCCTTGGGCCCTATAGTCTTCTAAGGGATCCGAAATATCTGTTCTCAGATTCCACAGAAATAAGGCTAGCAAAGAGATACACCAAATACAGATGTAGCTCTGTGAGATGAATTAAGAGAACACTAAGCAGTTTCTCAGAAAGCTTCTTTCCAGATTTCATCTGAGGATATTTCCTTTTTCACCATAGCCCTCTATGGGCTTCCAAATATCACTTTGCCAATTCCAAAAGAACTGTCTTAGCGAAAGACTTCTTCAGGGGAAAGCTGTACCTCTGTGAGATGATTTCACAGAACACAAAGAAGTTTCTCAGAAAGCTTCTTTCTCTTTGTTATCGGAGGATATTTCCTTTGGCCCTAGAGTCTTCAAAGGGATCCGAAATATCTGGTCTCAGATTCCACAGAAATAAGGCTAGCAAAGAGATACACCAATTACAGATGTAACTCTGTGAGATGATTTCACAGAACACAAAGAAGTTTCTCAGAAAGCTTCTTTCTCTTTGTTATCGGAGTTTATTTCCTTTGGCCCTATAATCTTCAAAGGGATCCGGAATATCTGTTCTCAGATTCCACAGAAATAAGGCTAGCAAAGAGATCCACGAAATACAGATGTAACTCTGTGAGATGAATTAACAGAACACTAAGCAGTTTCTCAGAAAGCTTCTTTCCAGATTTCATCTGAGGATATTTCCTTTTTCACCATAGCCCTCTATGGGCTTCCAAATATCACTTTGCCAATACCACAAGAACTGTCTTAGCGAAAGACTTCTTGAGGGGAAAGCTCTAACGCTGTGAGTTGATTTCACAGAACACAAAGAAGTTTCTCAGAAAGCTTCTTTCTCTTTGTTATCGGAGTTTATTTCCTTTGGCCCTATAATCTTCAAAGGGATGCGGAATATCTGTTCTCAGATTCCACAGAAATAAGGCGAGCAAAGAGATACACCAAATACAGATGTAACTCTGTGAGATGAATTAACAGAACACTAAGCAGTTTCTCAGAAACTTCTTTCCAGATTTCATCTGAGGATATTTCCTTTTTCACCATAGCCCTCTATGGGCTTCCAAATATCACTTTGCCAATTCCACAAGAACTGTCTTAGCGAAAGGCTTTTTGAGGGGAAAGCTGTAACTCTGTGAGATGATTTCACAGAACACAAAGAAGTTTCTCAGAAAGCTTCTTTCTCTTTGTTATCGGAAGATATTTCCTTTGGCCCTAAAGTCTTCTAAGGGATGCGAAATATCTGTTCTCAGATTCCACAGAAATAAGGCTAGCAAAGAGATCCACGAAATACAGATGTAACTCTGTGAGATGAATTAACAGAACACTAAGCAGTTTCTCAGAAAGCTACTTTCCAGATTTCATCTGAGGATATTTTCTTTTTCACCACAGCCCTGTATGGGCTTCCAAATATTACTTTGCCAATTCCACAAGAACTGTCTTAGCGAAAGGCTTCTTGAGGGGAAAGCTGTAACTCTGTGAGATGATTTCACAGAACACAAAGAAGTTTCCAGAAAGCTTCTTTCTCTCTCTTATCGGAGTTTATTTCCTTTGGCCCTATAATCTTCAAAGGGATCCGGAATATCTGTTCTCAGATTCCACAGAAATAAGGCTAGCAAAGAGATCCACGAAATACAGATGTAACTCTGTGATATGAATTAAAAGAACACTAAGCAGTTTCTCAGAAAGCTACTTTCCAGATTTCATCTGAGGATATTTCCTTTTTCACCATAGCACTATATGGGCTTCCAAATATCACTCTGCCAATTCCACAAGAACTGTCTTAGCGAAAGGCTTCTCTAGGGGAAAGCTGTATCTCTGTGAGATGATTTCACAGAACACAAAGAAGTTTCTCAGAAAGCTTCTTTCTCTTTGTTATCGGAAGATATTTCCTTTGGCCCTATAGTCTTCAAAGGGATCCGAAATATCTGTTCTCACATTGCACAGAAATAAGGCTAGCAAAGAGATCCACGAAATACAGATGTAACTCTGTTATATGAATTAAGAGAACACTAAGCAGTTTCTCAGAAAGCTTCTTTCCACATTTCTTCTGAGGATATTTCCTTTTTCACCCTAGCCTTCTATGCGCTACTGAATATCACTTTGCCAATTGCATAAGAACTGTCTTAGCGAAAGACTTCTTGAGGGGAAAGCTGTAACTCTGTGAGATGATTTCACAGAACACAAAGAAGTTTCTCAGAAAGCTTCTTTTTCTTTGTTATCGGAGTTTACTTCCTTTGGCCCTATAATCTTCAAAGGGATCCGGAATATCTGTTCTCAGATTCCACAGAAATAAGGCGAGCAAAGAGATACACCAAATACAGATGTAACTCTGTGAGATGAATTAACAGAACACTAAGCAGTTTCTCAGAAACTTCTTTCCAGATTTCATCTGAGGATATTTCCTTTTTCACCATAGCCCTCTATGGGCTTCCAAATATCACTTTGCCAATTGCACAAGAACTGTCTTAGCGAAAGGCTTTTTGAGGGGAAAGCTGTAACTCTGTGAGATGATTTCACAGAACACAAAGAAGTTTCTCAGAAAGCTTCTTTCTCTTTGTTATCGGAAGATATTTCCTTTGGCCCTAAAGTCTTCTAAGGGATGCGAAATATCTGTTCTCAGATTCCACAGAAATAAGGCTACCAAAGAGATCCAAGAAATACAGATGTAACTCTGTGAGATGAATTAACAGAACACTAAGCAGTTTCTCAGAAAGCTACTTTCCAGATTTCATCTGAGGATATTTTCTTTTTCACCATAGCCCTGTATGGGCTTCCAAATATTACTTTGCCAATTCCACAAGAACTGTCTTAGCGAAAGGCTTCTTGAGGGGAAAGCTGTAACTCTGTGAGATGATTTCACAGAACACAAAGAAGTTTCCAGAAAGCTTCTTTCTCTTTCTTATCGGAGTTTATTTCCTTTGGCCCTATAATCTTCAAAGGGATCAGGAATATCTGTTCTCAGATTCCACAGATATAAGGCTAGCAAAGAGATCCACGAAATACACATGTAACTCTGTGAGATGAATTAACAGAACACTAAGCACTTTCTCAGAAAGCTTCTTTCAGATTTCATCTGAGGATATTTCCTTTTTCACCATAGCCCTCTATGGGCTTCCAAATATCACTTTGCCAATTCCACAAGAACTGTCTTAGCGAAAGGCTTCTTGAGGGGAAAGCTGTAACTCTGTGAGATGATTTCACAGAACACAAAGAAGTTTCTCAGAAAGCTTCTTTCTCTTTGTTATCGGAGGATATTTCCTTGGGCCCTATAGTCTTCTAAGGGATCCGAAATATCTGTTCTCAGATTCCACAGAAATAAGGCTAGCAAAGAGATACACCAAATACAGATGTAGCTCTGTGAGATGAATTAAGAGAACACTAAGCAGTTTCTCAGAAAGCTTCTTTCCAGATTTCATCTGAGGATATTTCCTTTTTCACCATAGCCCTCTATGGGCTTCCAAATATCACTTTGCCAATTCCAAAAGAACTGTCTTAGCGAAAGACTTCTTCAGGGGAAAGCTGTACCTCTGTGAGATGATTTCACAGAACACAAAGAAGTTTCTCAGAAAGCTTCTTTCTCTTTGTTATCGGAAGATATTTCCTTTGGCCCTAAAGTCTTCTAAGGGATGCGAAATATCTGTTCTCAGATTCCACAGAAATAAGGCTAGCAAAGAGATCCACGAAATACAGATGTAACTCTGTGAGATGAATTAACAGAACACTAAGCAGTTTCTCAGAAAGCTACTTTCCAGATTTCATCTGAGGATATTTTCTTTTTCACCATAGCCCTGTATGGGCTTCCAAATATCACTCTGCCAATTCCACAAGAACTGTCTTAGCGAAAGGCTTCTCTAGGGGAAAGCTGTATCTCTGTGAGATGATTTCACAGAACACAAAGAAGTTTCTCAGAAAGCTTCTTTCTCTTTGTTATCGGAAGATATTTCCTTTGGCCCTATAGTCTTCAAAGGGATCCGAAATATCTGTTCTCACATTCCACAGAAATAAGGCTAGCAAAGAGATCCATGAAATACAGATGTAACTCTGTTATATGAATTAACAGAACACTAAGAAGTTTCTCGGAAAGCTTCTTTCCACATTTCATCTGAGGATATTTCTTTTTTCACCCTAGCCTTCTATGCGCTACCGAATATCACTTTGCCAATTGCTTAAGAACTGTCTTAGCGAAAGACTTCTTGAGGGGAAAGCTGTAACACTGTGAGATGATTTCACAGAACACAAAGAAGTTTCTCTGAAAGCTTCTTTCTCTTTGTTATCGGAGTTTACTTCCTTTGGCCCTATAATCTTCAAAGGGATCCGGAATATCTGTTCTCAGATTCCACAGAAATAAGGCTAGCAAAGAGATCCACGAAATACAGATGTAACTCTGTGAGATGAATAAACAGAACACTAAGCAGTTTCTCAGATAGCTTCTTTCCAGATTTCATCTGCGGATAATTCCTTTTTCACCATAGCCCTCTATGCGCTTCCAAATATAACTTTGCCAATTCCACAAGAACTGTCTTAGCGAAAGGCTTCTCGAGCGGAAAGCTGTAATTCGGTGAGATGATTTCACAGAACACAAAGAAGTTTCTCAGAAAGCTTCTTTCTCTTTGTTATCGGAGGATATTTCCTTGGGACCTATAGTCTTCTAAGGGATCCGAAATATCTGTTCTCAGATTCCACAGAAATAAGGCTAGCAAAGAGATCCACGAAATACAGATGTATCTCTGTGAGATGAATTAACAGAACACTAAGCAGTTTCTCAGAAAGCTACTTTCCAGATTTCATCTGAGGATATTTCCTTTTTCACCATAGCCCTCTATGGGCTTCCAAATATCACTTTGCCAGTTCCACAAGAACTGTCTTAGCAAAAGGCTTCTTGAGGGGAAAGCTGTAACTCTGTGAGATGATTTCACGGAACACAAAGAAGTTTCTGAGAAAGCTTCGTTCTCTTTGTGATCGGAGGATATTTCCTTTCGCCCTCTAGTCTTCTAAGGGATCCGAAATATCTGTTCTCAGATTCCACAGAAATAAGGCTAGCAAAGAGATCCACGAAATACTGATGTAACTCTGTGAGATGAATTAACAGAACACTAAGCAGTTTCTCAGAAAGCTACTTTCCAGATTTCATCTGAGTATATTTCCTTTTTCACCATAGCCCTCTATGGGCTTCCAAATATTACTTTGCCAATTCCACAAAACTGTCTTAGCGAAAGACTTCTTGAGGGGAAAGCTGTAACTCTGTGAGATGATTTCACAGAACACAAAGAAGTTTCTCAGAAAGCTTCTTTCTCTTTGTTATCGGAGGATATTTCCTTGGGCCCTATAGTCTTCTAAGGGATCCGAAATATCTGTTCTCAGATTACACAGAAATAAGGCTAGGAAAGAGATCCACGAAATACAGATGTAACTCTGTGAGATGAATTAACAGAACACTAAGCAGTTTCTCAGAAAGCTTCTTTCCAGATTTCATCTGAGGATATTTCCTTTTTCACCATAGCCCTCTATGGGCTTCCAAATATCACTTTGCCAATTCCACAAGAACTGTCTTAGCGAAAGACTTCTTGGGGGAAAGCTGTAACTCTGTGAGATGATTTCACAGAACACAAAGATGTTTCTAAGAAAGCTTCTTTCTCTTTGTTATCGGAAGATATTTCCTTTGGCCCTATAGTCTTCTAAGGGATCCGAAATATCTGTTCTCGGATTCCGCAGAAATAAGGCTAGCAAAGAGATCCACGAAATACAGATGTAACTCTGAGAGATGAATTAACAGAACACTAAGCAGTTTCTCAGAAAGCTACTTTCCAGATTTCATCTGACGATATTTCCTTTTTCACCATAGCCCTCTATGGGCTTCCAAATATTACTTTGCCAATTCCACAAGAACTGTCTTAGCGAAAGACTTCTTGAGGGGGAAGCTGTAACTCTGTGAGATGATTTCACAGAACACAAAGAAGTTTCCAGAAAGCTTCTTTCTCTTTCTTATCGGAGTTTATTTCCTTTGGCCCTATGATCTTCAAAGGGATCCGGAATATCTGTTCTCAGATTCCACAGATATAAGGCTAGCAAAGAGATCCACGAAATACAGATGTAACTCTGTGAGATGAATTAACAGAACACTAAGCACTTTCTCAGAAAGCTTCTTTCAGATTTCATCTGAGGATATTTCCTTTTTCACCATAGCCCTCTATAGGCTTCCAAATATCACTTTGCCAATTCCACAAGAACTGTCTTAGCGAAAGTCTTCTTGAGTGGAATGCTGTAACTCTGTGAGATGATTTCACAGAACACAAAGAAGTTTCTCAGAAAGCTTATCTCTCTTTGTTATCGGAGGATATTTCCTTTGGCCCTAGAGTCTTCAAAGGGATCCGAAATATCTGTTCTCAGATTCCACAGAAATAAGGCTAGCAAAGAGATCCACGAAATACAGATGTAACTCTGTGAGATGAATTAACAGAACACTAAGCAGTTTCTCAGAAGGCTACTTTCCAGATTTCATCTGAGGATATTTCCTTTTTCACCATAGCACTATATGGGCTTCCAAATATCACTCTGCCAATTCCACAAGAACTGTCTTAGCGAAAGGCTTCTTGAGGGGAAAGCTGTATCTCTGTGAGATGATTTCACAGAACAGAAAGAAGTTTCTCAGAAAGCTTCTTTCTCTTTGTTATCGGAAGATATTTCCTTTGGCCCTATAGTCTTCAAAGGGATCCGAAATATCTGTTCTCACATTCCACAGAAATAAGGCTAGCAAAGAGATCCACGAAATACAGATGTAACTCTGTGAGATGAATAAACAGAACACTAAGCAGTTTCTCAGAAAGCTTCTTTCCGGATTTCATCTGCGGATAATTCCTTTTTCACCATAGCCCTCTATGCGCTTCCAAATATCACTTTGCCAATTCCACAAGAACTGTCTTAGCGAAAGTCTTCTTGAGTGGAAAGCTGTAACTCTGTGGGATGATTTCACAGGACACAAAGAAGTTTCTGAGAAAGCTTCGTTCTCTTTGTGATCGGAGTATATGTCCTTTGGCCCTATAGTCTTCTAAGGGATCTGAAATATCTGTTCTCAGATTCCACAGAAATAAGGCTAGCAAAGAGATCCACCAAATACAGATGTAACTCTGTGAGATGAATTAACAGAACACTAAGCAGTTTCTCAGAAAGCTACTTTCCAGATTTCATCTGAGGATATTTCCTTTTTCACCAGAGCCCTCTATGGGCTTCCAAATATCACTATGCCAATTCCACAAGAAGTGTCTTAGCGAAAGGCTTCTTGAGGGGAAAGCTGTAACTCTGTGAGATGATTTCACAGAACACAAAGAAGTTTCTCAGAAAGCTTCTTTCTCTTTGTTATCGGAGGATATTTCCTTGGGCCCTATAGTCTTCTAAGGGATCCGAAATATCTGTTCTCAGATTCCACAGAAATAAGGCTAGCAAAGAGATACACCAAATACAGATGTAGCTCTGTGAGATGAATTAAGAGAACACTAAGCAGTTTCTCAGAAAGCTTCTTTCCAGATTTCATCTGAGGATATTTCCTTTTTCACCATAGCCCTCTATGGGCTTCCAAATATCACTTTGCCAATTCCAAAAGAACTGTCTTAGCGAAAGACTTCTTCAGGGGAAAGCTGTACCTCTGTGAGATGATTTCACAGAACACAAAGAAGTTTCTCAGAAAGCTTCTTTCTCTTTGTTATCGGAGGATATTTCCTTTGGCCCTAGAGTCTTCAAAGGGATCCGAAATATCTGGTCTCAGATTCCACAGAAATAAGGCTAGCAAAGAGATACACCAATTACAGATGTAACTCTGTGAGATGATTTCACAGAACACAAAGAAGTTTCTCAGAAAGCTTCTTTCTCTTTGTTATCGGAGTTTATTTCCTTTGGCCCTATAATCTTCAAAGGGATCCGGAATATCTGTTCTCAGATTCCACAGAAATAAGGCTAGCAAAGAGATCCACGAAATACAGATGTAACTCTGTGAGATGAATTAACAGAACACTAAGCAGTTTCTCAGAAAGCTTCTTTCCAGATTTCATCTGAGGATATTTCCTTTTTCACCATAGCCCTCTATGGGCTTCCAAATATCACTTTGCCAATACCACAAGAACTGTCTTAGCGAAAGACTTCTTGAGGGGAAAGCTCTAACGCTGTGAGTTGATTTCACAGAACACAAAGAAGTTTCTCAGAAAGCTTCTTTCTCTTTGTTATCGGAGTTTATTTCCTTTGGCCCTATAATCTTCAAAGGGATGCGGAATATCTGTTCTCAGATTCCACAGAAATAAGGCGAGCAAAGAGATACACCAAATACAGATGTAACTCTGTGAGATGAATTAACAGAACACTAAGCAGTTTCTCAGAAACTTCTTTCCAGATTTCATCTGAGGATATTTCCTTTTTCACCATAGCCCTCTATGGGCTTCCAAATATCACTTTGCCAATTGCACAAGAACTGTCTTAGCGAAAGGCTTTTTGAGGGGAAAGCTGTAACTCTGTGAGATGATTTCACAGAACACAAAGAAGTTTCTCAGAAAGCTTCTTTCTCTTTGTTATCGGAAGATATTTCCTTTGGCCCTAAAGTCTTCTAAGGGATGCGAAATATCTGTTCTCAGATTCCACAGAAATAAGGCTAGCAAAGAGATCCAAGAAATAGAGATGTACCTCTGTGAGATGAATTAACAGAACACTAAGCAGTTTCTCAGAAAGCTACTTTCCAGATTTCATCTGAGGATATTTTCTTTTTCACCATAGCCCTGTATGGGCTTCCAAATATTACTTTGCCAATTCCACAAGAACTGTCTTAGCGAAAGGCTTCTTGAGGGGAAAGCTGTAACTCTGTGAGATGATTTCACAGAACACAAAGAAGTTTCCAGAAAGCTTCTTTCTCTTTCTTATCGGAGTTTATTTCCTTTGGCCCTATAATCTTCAAAGGGATCCGGAATATCTGTTCTCAGATTCCACAGATATAAGGCTAGCAAAGAGATCCACGAAATACACATGTAACTCTGTGAGATGAATTAACAGAACACTAAGCCTTTCTCAGAAAGCTTCTTTCAGATTTCATCTGAGGATATTTCCTTTTTCACCATAGCCCTCTATGGGCTTCCAAATATCACTTTGCCAATTCCACAAGAACTGTCTTAGCGAAAGTCTTCTTGAGTGGAATGCTGTAACTCTGTGAGATGATTTCACAGAACACAAAGAAGTTTCTCAGAAAGCTTATCTCTCTTTGTTATCGGAGCATATTTCCTTTGGCCCTAGAGTCTTCAAAGGGATCCGAAATATCTGTTCTCAGATTCCACAGAAATAAGGCTAGCAAAGAGATCCACGAAATACAGATGTAACTCTGTGAGATGAATTAACAGAACACTAAGCAGTTTCTCAGAAGGCTACTTTCCAGATTTCATCTGAGGATATTTCCTTTTTCACCATAGCACTATATGGGCTTCCAAATATCACTCTGCCAATTCCACAAGAACTGTCTTAGCGAAAGGCTTCTCTAGGGGAAAGCTGTATCTCTGCGAGATGATTTCACAGAACACAAAGAAGTTTCTCAGAAAGCTTCTTTCTCTTTGTTATCGGAAGATATTTCCTTTGGCCCTATAGTCTTCAAAGGGATCCGAAATATCTGTTCTCACATTCCACAGAAATAAGGCTAGCAAAGAGATCCACGAAATACAGATGTAACTCTGTGAGATGAATAAACAGAACACTAAGCAGTTTCTCAGAAAGCTTCTTTCCAGATTTCATCTGCGGATAATTCCTTTTTCACCATAGCCCTCTATGCGCTTCCAAATATCACTTTGCCAATTCCACAAGAACTGTCTTAGCGAAAGGCTTCTTGAGTGGAAAGCTGTAACTCTGTGAGATGATTTCACAGGACACAAAGAAGTTTCTGAGAAAGCTTCGTTCTCTTTGTGATCAGAGTATATGTCCTTTGGCCCTATAGTCTTCTAAGGGATCTGAAATATCTGTTCTCAGAGTCCACAGAAATAAGGCTAGCAAAGAGATCCACCAAATACAGATGTAACTCTGTGAGATGAATTAACAGAACACTAAGCAGTTTCTCAAAAAGCTACTTTCCAGATTTCATCTGAGGATATTTCCTTTTTCACCAGAGCCCTCTATGGGCTTCCAAATATCACTATGCCAATTCCACAAGAACTGTCCTGGCGAAAGGCTTTTTGAGGGGAAAGCTGTAACTCTGTGAGATGATTTCACAGAACACAAAGAAGTTTCTAAGAAAGCTTCTTTCTCTTTGTTATCGGAAGATATTTCCTTTGGACCTATAGTCTTCTAAGGGATCCGAAATATCTGTTCTCAGATTCCACAGAAATAAGGCCAGCAAAGAGATACACCAAATACAGATGTAACCCTGTGAGATGAATTAACAGAACACTAAGCAGTTTCTCAGAAAGCTTCTTTCCAGATTTCATCTGAGGATATTTCCTTTTTCACCATAGCCCTCTATGGGCTTCCAAATATCACTTTGCCAATTCCAAAAGAACTGTCTTAGCGAAAGAATTCTTCAGGGGAAAGCTGTACCTCTGTGAGATGATTTCACAGAACACAAAGAAGTTTCTCAGAAAGCTTCTTTCTCTTTGTTATCGGAGGATATTTCCTTTGGCCCTAGAGTCCTCAAAGGGATCCGAAATATCTGGTGTCAGATTCCACAGAAATAAGGCTAGCAAAGAGATACACCAAATACAGATGTAACTCTGTGAGATGATTTCACAGAACACAAAGAAGTTTCTCAGAAAGCTTCTTTCTCTTTGTTATCGGAGTTTATTTCCTTTGGCCCTATAATCTTCAAAGGGATCCGGAATATCTGTTCTCAGATTCCACAGCAATAAGGCTAGCAAAGAGATCCACGAAATACAGATGTAACTCTGTGAGATGAATTAACAGAACACTAAGCAGTTTCTCAGAAAGCTTCTTTCCAGATTTCATCTGAGGATATTTCCTTTTTCACCATAGCCCTCTATGGGCTTCCAAATATCACTTGGCCAATACCACAAGAACTGTCTTAGCGAAAGACTTCTTGAGGGGAAAGCTCTAACGCTCTGAGGTGATTTCACAGAACACAAAGAAGTTTCTCAGAAAGCTTCTTTCTCTTTGTTATCGGAGTTTATTTCCTTTGGCCCTATAATCTTCAAAGGGATCCGGAATATCTGTTCTCAGATTCCACAGAAATAAGGCGAGCAAAGAGATCCACGAAATACAGATGTAACTCTGTGAGATGAATTAACAGAACACTAAGCAGTTTCTCAGAAACTTCTTTCCAGATTTCATCTGAGGATATTTCCTTTTTCACCATAGCCCTCTATGCGCTTCCAAATATCACTTTGCCAATTACACAAGAACTGTCTTGGCGAAAGGCTTTTTGAGGGGAAAGCTGTAACTCTGTGAGATGATTTCACAGAACACAAAGAAGTTTCTAAGAAAGCTTCTTTCTCTTTTTTATCGGAAGATATTTCCTTTGGACCTATAGTCTTCTAAGGGATCCGAAATATCTGTTCTCAGATTCCACAGAAATAAGGCTAGCAAAGAGATCCACGAAATACAGATGTAACTCTGTGAGATGAATTAACAGAACACTAAGCAGTTTCTCAGAAAGCTACTTTCCAGATTTCATCTGAGGATATTTTCTTTTTCACCATATCCCTGTATGGCCTTCCAAATATTACTTTGCAAATTCCACAAGAACTGTCTTAGCGAAAGGCTTCTTGAGGGGAAAGCTGTAACTCTGTGAGATGATTTCACAGAACACAAAGAAGTTTCCAGAAAGCTTCTTTCTCTTTGTTATCGGAGTTTATTTCCTTTGGCCCTATAATCTTCAAAGGGATCCGGAATATCTGTTCTCAGATTCCACAGAAATAAGGCTAGCAAAGAGATCCACGAAATACAGATGTAACTCTGTGAGATGAATTAACAGAACACTAAGCACTTTCTCAGAAAGCTTCTTTCAGATTTCATCTGAGGATATTTCCTTTTTCACCATAGCCCTCTATGGGCTTCCAAATATCACTTTGCCAATTCCACAAGAACTGTCTTAGCGAAAGTCTTCTTGAGTGGAAAGCTGTAACTCTGTGAGATGATTTCACAGAACACAAAGTAGTTTCTGAGAAAGCTTCGTTCTCTTTCTGATCGGAGGATATTTCTTTGGCCCTATACTATTCTAAGGCATCCGAAATATCTGTTCTCAGATTCCACAGAAATAATGCTAGCAAAGAAATCCACGAAATACAGATGTAACTCTGTGAGATGAATTAACAGAACACTAAGCAGTTTCTCAGAAAGCTACTTTCCAGATTTCATCTGAGGATATTTGCTTTTTCACCATAGCCCTCTATGGACTTCCAAATATCACTTTGCCAATTCCAAAAGAACTGTCTTAGCGAAAGACTTCTTCAGGGGAAAGCTGTACCTCTGTGAGATGATTTCACAGAACACAAAGAAGTTTCTCAGAAAGCTTCTTTCTCTTTGTTATCGGAGGATATTTCCTTTGGCCCTAGAGTCTTCAAAGGGATCCGAAATATCTGGTCTCAGATTCCACAGAAATAAGGCTAGCAAAGAGATACACCAAATACAGATGTAACTCTGTGAGATGATTTCACAGAACACAAAGAAGTTTCTCAGAAAGCTTCTTTCTCTTTGTTATCGGAGTTTATTTCCTTTGGCCCTATAATCTTCAAAGGGATCCGGAATACCTGCTCTCAGATTCCACAGAAATAAGGCTGGCAAAGAGATCCACGAAATAGAGATGGAACTCTGTGAGATGAATTAACAGAACACTAAGCACTTTCTCAGAAAGCTTCTTTCAGATTTCATCTGAGGATATTTCCTTTTTCACCATAGCCCTCTATGGGCTTCCAAATATCACTTTGCCAATTCCACAAGAACTGTCTTAGCGAAAGTCTTCTTGAGTGGAAAGCTGTAACTCTGTGAGATGATTTCACAGAACACAAAGTAGTTTCTGAGAAAGCTTCGTTCTCTTTCTGATCGGAGGATATTTCTTTGGCCCTATACTATTCTAAGGGATCCGAAATATCTGTTCTCAGATTCCACAGAAATAATGCTAGCAAAGAATCCACGAAATACAGATGTAACTCTGTGAGATGAATTAACAGAACACTAAGCAGTTTCTCAGAAAGCTACTTTCCAGATTTCATCTGAGGATATTTCCTTTTTCACCATAGCCCTCTATGGGCTTCCAAATATCACTTTGCCAATTCCACAAGAACTGTCTTAGCGAAAGGCTTCTTGAGGGGAAAGCTGTAACTCTGTGAGATGATTTCACAGAACACAAAGAAGTTTCTCAGAAAGCTTCCTTCTCTTTGTTATGGGAGGATATTTCCTTTGGCCCTATAGTCTTCTAAGGGATCCGAAATATCTGTTCTCAGATTCCACAGAAATAAGGCTAGCAAAGAGATACACCAAATACAGATCTAACCCTGTGAGATGAATTAACAGAACACTAAGCAGTTTCTCAGAAAGCTTCTTTCCAGATTTCATCTGCGGATAATTCCTTTTTCACCATAGCCCTCTATGCGCTTCCAAATATCACTTTGCCAATTCCACAAGAACTGTCTTAGCGAAAGGCTTCTTGAGTGGAAAGCTGTAACTCTGTGAGATGATTTCACAGAACACAAAGAAGTTTCTCAGAAAGCTTCTTTCTCTTTGTTATCGGAGGATATTTCCTTGGGCCCTATAGTCTTCTAAGGGATCTGAAATATCTCTTCTCAGATTCCACAGAAATAAGGCTAGCAAAGAGATACACCAAATACAGATGTAACTCTGTGAGATGAATTAAGAGAACACTAAGCAGTTTCTCAGAAAGCTTCTTTCCAGATTTCATCTGAGGATATTTGCTTTTTCACCATAGCCCTCTATGGACTTCCAAATATCACTTTGCCAATTCCAAAAGAACTGTCTTAGCGAAAGACTTCTTCAGGGGAAAGCTGTACCTCTGTGAGATGATTTCACAGAACACAAAGAAGTTTCTCAGAAAGCTTCTTTCTCTTTGTTATCGGAGGATATTTCCTTTGGCCCTAGAGTCTTCAAAGGGATCCGAAATATCTGGTCTCAGATTCCACAGAAATAAGGCTAGCAAAGAGATACACCAAATACAGATGTAACTCTGTGAGATGATTTCACAGAACACAAAGAAGTTTCTCAGAAAGCTTCTTTCTCTTTGTTATCGGAGTTTATTTCCTTTGGCCCTATAATCTTCAAAGGGATCCGGAATACCTGTTCTCAGATTCCACAGAAATAAGGCTGGCAAAGAGATCCACGAAATAGAGATGTAACTCTGTGAGATGAATTAACAGAACACTAAGCACTTTCTCAGAAAGCTTCTTTCAGATTTCATCTGAGGATATTTCCTTTTTCACCATAGCCCTCTATGGGCTTCCAAATATCACTTTGCCAATTCCACAAGAACTGTCTTAGCGAAAGTCTTCTTGAGTGGAAAGCTGTAACTCTGTGAGATGATTTCACAGAACACAAAGTAGTTTCTGAGAAAGCTTCGTTCTCTTTCTGATCGGAGGATATTTCTTTGGCCCTATACTATTCTAAGGGATCCGAAATATCTGTTCTCAGATTCCACAGAAATAATGCTAGCAAAGAAATCCACGAAATACAGATGTAACTCTGTGAGATGAATTAACAGAACACTAAGCAGTTTCTCAGAAAGCTACTTTCCAGATTTCATCTGAGGATATTTCCTTTTTCACCATAGCCCTCTATGGGCCTCCAAATATCACTTTGCCAATTCCACAAGAACTGTCTTAGCGAAAGGCTTCTTGAGGGGAAAGCTGTAACTCTGTGAGATGATTTCACAGAACACAAAGAAGTTTCTCAGAAAGCTTCCTTCTCTTTGTTATGGGAGGATATTTCCTTTGGCCCTATAGTCTTCTAAGGGATCCGAAATATCTGTTCTCAGATTCCACAGAAATAAGGCTAGCAAAGAGATACACCAAATACAGATGTAACCCTGTGAGATGAATTAACAGAACACTAAGCAGTTTCTCAGAAAGCTTCTTTCCAGATTTCATCTGAGGATATTTCCTTTTTCACCTTAGCATTCTATGGGCTTCCAAATATCACTTTGCCCATTCCAAAAGAACTGTCTTAGCGAAAGTCTTCTTCAGGGGAAAGCTGTACCTCTGTGAGATGATTTCACAGAACACAAAGAAGTTTCTGAGAAAGCTTCTTTCTCTTTGTTATCGGAGGATATTTCCTTTGGCCCTAGAGTCTTCAAAGGGATCCGAAATATCTGTTCTCAGATTCCACAGAAATAAGGCTAGCAAAGAGATACACCAAATACAGATGTAACTCTGTGAGATGATTTCACAGAACACAAAGAAGTTTCTCAGAAAGCTTCTTTCTCTTTGTTATCGGAGTTTATTTCCTTTGGCCCTATAATCTTCAAAGGGATCCGGAATATCTGTTCTCAGATTCCACAGAAATAAGGCTAGCAAAGAGATCCACGAAATACAGATGTAACTCTGTGAGATGAATTAACAGAACACTAAGCAGTTTCTCAGAAAGCTTCTTTCCAGATTTCATCTGAGGATATTTCCTTTTTCACCATAGCCCTCTATGGGCTTCCAAATATCACTTTGCCAATACCACAAGAACTGTCTTAGCGAAAGACTTCTTGAGGGGAAAGCTCTAACGCTGTGAGGTGATTTCACAGAACACAAAGAAGTTTCTCAGAAAGCTTCTTTCTCTTTGTTATCGGAGTTTATTTCCTTTGGCCCTATAATCTTCAAAGGGATCCGGAATATCTGTTCTCAGATTCCACAGAAATAAGGCGAGCAAAGAGATCCACGAAATACAGATGTAACTCTGTGAGATGAATTAACAGAACACTAAGCAGTTTCTCAGTAACTTCTTTCCAGATTTCATCTGAGGATATTTCCTTTTTCACCATAGCCCTCTATGCGCTTCCAAATATCACTTTGCCAATTCCACAAGAACTGTCTTAGCGAAAGGCTTTTTGAGGGGAAAGCTGTAACTCTGTGAGATGATTTCACAGAACACAAAGAAGTTTCTAAGAAAGCTTCTTTCTCTTTGTTATCGGAAGATATTTCCTTTGGCCCTATAGTCTTCTAAGGGATCCGAAATATCTGTTCTCAGATTCCACAGAAATAAGGCTAGCAAAGAGATCCACGAAATACAGATGTAACTCTGTGAGATGAATTAACAGAACACTAAGCAGTTTCTCAGAAAGCTACTTTCCAGATTTCATCTGAAGATATTTTCTTTTTCACCATAGCCCGGTATGGGCTTCCAAATATCACTTTGCCAATTCCACAAGAACTGTCTTAGCGAAAGGCTTCTTGAGGGGAAAGCTGTAACTCTGTGAGATGATTTCACAGAACACAAAGAAGTTTCTAAGAAAGCTTCTTTCTCTTTGTTATCGGAAGATATTTCCTTTGGCCCTATTGTCTTCTAAGGGATCCGAAATATCTGTTCCCAGATTCCACAGAAATAAGGCTAGCAAAGAGATCCACGAAATACAGATGTAACTCTGTGAGATGAATTAACAGAACACTAAGCAGTTTCTCAGAAAGCTTCTTTCCAGATTTCATCTGAGGATATTTCCTTTTTCACCATAGCCCTCTATGGGCTTCCAAATATCACTTTGCCAATTCCACAAGAACTGTCTTAGCGAAAGACTTCTTGAGGTGAAAGCTGTAACTCTGTGAGATGATTTCACAGAGCACAAAGAAGTTTCTCAGAAAGCTTCTCTCTCTTTGTTATCGGAGGATATTTCCTTTGGCCCTGTAGTCTTCAAAGGGATCTGAAATATCTGTTCTCAGATTCCACAGAAATAAGGCTAGCAAAATATCCACGAAATGCAAATGTAACTCTGTGAGATGAATTAACAGAACACTAAGCAGTTTCTCAGAAAGCTTCTTTCCAGATTTCATCTGAGGATATTTCCTTTTTCACCTTAGCCCTCTATGGGCTTCCAAATATCACTTTGCCAATTCCAAAAGAACTGTCTTAACGAAAGTCTTCTTCAGGGGAAAGCTGTAACTCTGTGAGATGATTTCACAGAACACAAAGAAGTTTCTCAGAAATCTTCTTTCTCTTTGTTATCGGAGGATATTTCCTTTGGCCCTAGAGTCTTCAAAGGGATCCGAAATATCTGGTCTCAGATTCCACAGAAATAAGGCTAGCAAAGAGATACACCAAATACAGATGTAACTCTGTTAGATGATTTCACAGAACACAAAGAAGTTTCTCAGAAAGCTTCTTTCTCTTTGTTATCGGAGTTTATTTCCTTTAGCCCTATAATCTTCAAAGGGATCTGGAATATCTGTTCTCAGATTCCACAGAAATAAGGTTAGCAAAGAGATCCACGAAATACAGATGTAACTCTGTGAGATGAATTAACAGAACACTAAGCAGTTTCTCAGAAAGCTTCTTTCCAGATTTCATCTGAGGATATTTCCTTTTTCACCATAGCCCTCTATGGGCTTCCAAATATCAATTTGCCAATTCCACAAGAACTGTCTTAGCGAAAGACTTCTTGAGGGGAAAGCTCTAACGCTGTGAGGTGATTTCACAGAACACAAAGAAGTTTCTCAGAAAGCTTCTTTCTCTTTTTTTATCGGAGTTTATTTCCTTTGGCCCTATAATCTTCAAAGGGATCCAGAATATCTGTTCTCAGATTCCACAGAAATAAGGCGAGCAAACAGATCCACGAAATACAGATGTAACTCTGTGAGATGAATTAACAGAACACTAAGCAGTTTCTCAGAAACTTCTTTCCAGATTTCATCTGAGGATATTACCTTTTTCACCATAGCCCTCTATGCGCTTCCAAATATCACTTTGCCAATTCCACAAGAACTGTCTTAGAGAAAGGCTTCTTGAGGGGAAAGCTGTAACTCTGTGAGATGATTTCAAAGAACACAAAGAAGTTTCTAAGAAAGCTTTTTTCTCTATGTTATCGGAAGGTATTTCCTTTGGCCCTATAGTCTTCTAAGGGATCCGAAATATCTGTTCTCAGATTCCACAGAAATAAGGCTAGCAAAGAGATCCACGAAATACAGATGTAACTCTATGAGATGAATTAACAGAACACTAAGCAGTTTCTCAGAAAGCTACTTTCCAGATTTCATCTGAGGATATTTCCTTTTTCACCATAGCCCTGTATGGGCTTCCAAATATTACTTTGCCTATTCCACAAGAACTGTCTTAGCGAAAGGCTTCTTGAGGGGAAAGCTGTAACTCTGTGAGATGATTTCACAGAACACAAAGAAGTTTCTCAGAAAGCTTCTTACTCTTTGTTATCGGAGGATATTTCCTTTGGCCCTAGAGTCTTCAAAGGGATCCGAAATATCTGGTCTCAGATTCCACAGAAATAAGGCTAGCAAAGAGATACACCAAATACAGATGTAACTCTGTTAGATGATTTCACAGAACACAAAGAAGTTTCTCAGAAAGCTTCTTTCTCTTTGTTATCGGAGTTTATTTCCTTTGGCCCTATAATCTTCAAAGGGATCTGGAATATCTGTTCTCAGATTCCACAGAAATAAGGTTAGCAAAGAGATCCACGACATACAGATGTAACTCTGTGAGATGAATTAACAGAACACTAAGCAGTTTCTCAGAAAGCTTCTTTCCAGATTTCATCTGAGGATATTTCCTTTTTCACCATAGCCCTCTATGGGCTTCCAAATATCACTTTGCCAATTCCACAAGAACTGTCTTAGCGAAAGACTTCTTGAGGGGAAAGCTCTAACGCTGTGAGGTGATTTCACAGAACACAAAGATGTTTCTCAGAAAGCTTCTTTCTCTTTGTTATCGGAGTTTATTTCCTTTGGCCCTATAATCTTCAAAGGGATCCAGAATATCTGTTCTCAGATTCCACAGAAATAAGGCGAGCAAACACATCCACGAAATACAGATGTAACTCTGTGAGATGAATTAACAGAACACTAAGCAGTTTCTCAGAAACTTCTTTCCAGATTTCATCTGAGGATATTTCCTTTTTCACCATAGCCCTCTATGCGCTTCCAAATATCACTTTGAAAATTCCACAAGAACTGTCTTAGCGAAAGGCTTTTTAAGGGGAAAGCTGTAACTCTGTGAGATGATTTCACAGAACACAAAGAAGTTTCTCAGAAAGCTTCTTTCTATTTGTTATCGGAGGATATTTCTTATGGCCCTATAGTCTTCAAAGGGATCCGAAATATCTGTTCTCAGATTCCACAGAAATAAGGCTAGCAAAAGATCCACGAAATACAAACGTAACTCTGTGAGATGAATTAACAGAACACTAAGCAGTTTCTCAGAAAGCTACTTTCCAGATTTCATCTGAGGATATTTCCTTTTTCACCATAGCCCTCTATGGGCTTCCAAATATCACTTTGCCAATTCCACTAGAACTGTCTTAGCGAAAGGCTTCTTGAGGGGAAAGCTGTAACTCTGTGAGATGATTTCACAGAACACAAAGAAGTTTCTAAGAAAGCTTCTTTATCTTTGTTATCGGAAGATATTTCCTTTGGCCCTATAGTCTTGTAAGGGATCCGAAATATCTGTTCTCAGATTCCACAGAAATAAGGATAGCAAAGAGATCCACGAAATACAGATGTAACTCTGTGAGATGAATTAACAGAACACTAAGCAGTTTCTCAGAAAGCTTCTTTCCAGATTTCATCTGAGGATATTTCCTTTTTCACCATAGCCCTCTACGGGCTTCCAAATATCACTTTGCCAATTCCACAAGAACTGTCTTAGCGAAAGACTTCTTGAGGTGAAAGCTGTAACTCTGTGAGATGATTTCACAGAGCACAAAGAAGTTTCTCAGAAAGCTTCTCTCTCTTTGTTATCGGAGGATATTTCCTTTGGCCCTATAGTCTTCAAAGGGATCTGAAATATCTGTTCTCAGATTCCACAGAAATAAGGCTAGCAAAATATCCACGAAATGCAAATGTAACTCTGTGAGATGAATTAACAGAACACTAAGCAGTTTCTCAGAAAGCTTCTTTCCAGATTTCATCTGAGGATATTTCCTTTTTCACCTTAGCCCTCTATGGGCTTCCAAATATCACTTTGCCAATTCCAAAAGAACTGTCTTAACGAAAGTCTTCTTCAGGGGAAAGCTGTAACTCTGTGAGATGATTTCACAGAACACAAAGAAGTTTCTCAGAAGTCTTCTTTCTCTTTGTTATCGGAGGATATTTCCTTTGGCCCTAGAGTCTTCAAAGGGATCCGAAATATCAGGTCTCAGATTCCACAGAAATAAGGCTAGCAAAGAGATACACCAAATACAGATGTAACTCTGTTAGATGATTTCACAGAACACAAAGAAGTTTCTCAGAAAGCTTCTTTCTCTTTGTTATCGGAGTTTATTTCCTTTGGCCCTATAATCTTCAAAGGGATCCAGAATATCTGTTCTCAGATTCCACAGAAATAAGGCGAGCAAACAGATCCACGAAATACAGATGTAACTCTGTGAGATGAATTAACAGAACACTAAGCAGTTTCTCAGTAACTTCTTTCCAGATTTCATCTGAGGATATTACCTTTTTCACCATAGCCCTCTATGCGCTTCCAAATATCACTTTGCCAATTCCACAAGAACTGTCTTAGCGAAAGGCTTTTTGAGGGGAAAGCTGTAACTCTGTGAGATGATTTCAAAGAACACTAAGAAGTTTCTAAGAAAGCTTTTTTCTCTATGTTATCGGAAGATATTTCCTTTGGCCCTATAGTCTTCTAAGGGATCCGAAATATCTGTTCTCAGATTCCACAGAAATAAGGCTAGCAAAGAGATCCACGAAATACAGATGTAACTCTGTGAGATGAATTAACAGAACACTAAGCAGTTTCTCAGAAAGCTACTTTCCAGATTTCATCTGAGGATATTTCCTTTTTCACCATAGCCCTGTATGGGCTTCCAAATATCACTTTGCCAATTCCACAAGAACTGTCTTAGCGAAAGGCTTCTTGAGGGGAAAGCTGTAACTCTGTGAGATGATTTCACAGAACACAAAGAAGTTTCTCAGAAAGCTTCTTTCTCTTTGTTATCGGAGGATATTTCCTTTGGCCCTGGAGTCTTCAAAGGGATCCGAAATATCTGGTCTCAGATTCCACAGAAATAAGGCTAGCAAAGAGATACACCAAATACAGATGTAACTCTGTTAGATGATTTCACAGAACACAAAGAAGTTTCTCAGAAAGCTTCTTTCTCTTTGTTATCGGAGTTTATTTCCTTTGGCCCTATAATCTTCAAAGGGATCTGGAATATCTGTTCTCAGATTCCACAGAAATAAGGTTAGCAAAGAGATCCACGAAATACAGATGTAACTCTGTGAGATGAATTAACAGAACACTAAGCAGTTTCTCAGAAAGCTTCTTTCCAGATTTCATCTGAGGATATTTCCTTTTTCACCATAGCCCTCTATGGGCTTCCAAATATCACTTTGCCAATTCCACAAGAACTGTCTTAGTGAAAGACTTCTTGAGGGGAAAGCTCTAACGCTGTGAGGTGATTTCACAGAACACAAAGATGTTTGTCAGAAAGCTTCTTTCTCTTTGTTATCGGAGTTTATTTCCTTTGGCCCTATAATCTTCAAAGGGATCCAGAATATCTGTTCTCAGATTCCACAGAAATAAGGCGAGCAAACAGATCCACGAAATACAGATGTAACTCTGTGAGATGAATTAACAGAACACTAAGCAGTTTCTCAGAAACTTCTTTCCAGATTTCATCTGAGTATATTTCCTTTTTCACCATAGCCCTCTATGCGCTTCCAAATATCACTTTGCCAATTCCACAAGAACTGTCTTAGCGAAAGGCTTTTTGAGGGGAAAGCTGTAACTCTGTGAGATGATTTCAAAGAACACAAAGAAGTTTCTAAGAAAGCTTCTTTCTCTTTGTTATCGGAAGATATTTCCTTTGGCCCTATAGTCTTCTAAGGGATCCGAAATATCTGTTCTCAGATTCCACAGAAATAAGGCTAGCAAAGAGATCCACGAAATACAGATGTAACTCTGTGAGATGAATTAACAGAACTCTAAGCAGTTTCTCAGAAAGCTACTTTCCAGATTTCATCTGAGGATATTTCCTTTTTCACCATAGCCCTGTATGGGCTTCCAAATATTACTTTGCCAATTCCACAAGAACTGTCTTAGCGAAAGGCTTCTTGAGGGGAAAGCTATAACTCTGTGAGATGATTTCACAGAACACAAAGAAGTTTCTCAGAAAGCTTCTTTCTCTTTGTTATCGGAGGATATTTCCTTTGGCCCTAGAGTCTTCAAAGGGATCCGAAATATCTGTTTTCTGATTCCACAGAAATAAGGCTAGCAAAGAGATACACCAAATACAGATGTAACTCTGTGAGATGATATCACAGAACACAAAGAAGTTTCTCAGAAAGCTTCTTTCTCTTTGTTATCGGAGTTTATTTCCTTTGGCCCTATAATCTTCAAAGGGATCCGGAATATCTGTTCTCAGATTCCACAGAAATAAGGCTAGCAAAGAGATCCACGAAATACAGATGTAACTCTGTGAGATGAATTAACAGAACACTAAGCAGTTTCTCAGAAAGCTTCTTTCCAGATTTCATCTGAGGATATTTCCTTTTTCACCATAGCCCTCTGTGGGCTTCCAAATATCACTTTGCCAATTCCACAATAACTGTCTTAGCGAAATTCTTCTTGAGTGGAAAGCTGTAACTCTGTGAGATGAATTCACAGAACACAAAGTAGTTTCTGAGAAATCTTCGTTCTCTTTCTGATCGGAGGATATATCTTTGGCCCTATACTATTCTAAGGGATCCGAAATATCTGTTCTCAGATTCCACAGAAATAATGCTAGCAAAGAGATCCACGAAATACAGATGTAGCTCTGTGAGATGAATTAACAGAACACTAAGCAGTTTCTCAGAAAGCTACTTTCCAGATTTCATCTGAGGATATTTCCTTTTTCACCATAGCCCTCTATGGGCTTCCAAATATCACTTTGCCAATTCCACAAGAACTGTCTTAGCGAAAGGCTTCTTGAGGGGAAAGCTGTAACTCTGTGAGATGATTTCACAGAACACAAAGAAGTTTCTCAGAAAGCTTCTTTCTCTTTGTTAGCGGAGGATATTTCCTTTGGCCCTATAGTCTTCTAAGGGATCCGAAATATCTGTCCACAGATTCCACAGAAATAAGGCTAGCAAAGAGATCCACGAAATACAGATGTAACTCTGTGAGATGAATTAACAGAACACTAAGCAGTTTCTCAGAAAGCTTCTTTCCAGATTTCATCTGAGGATATTTCCTTTTTCACAATAGCCCTCTATGGGCTTCCAAATATCACTTTGCTAATTCCACAAGAACTGTCTTAGCGAAAGGCTTCTTGAGTGGAAAGCTGTAACCCTGTGAGATGATTTCACGGAACACAGAGAAGTTTCTAAGAAAGCTTGTTTCTCTTTGTTATCGGAAGATATTTCCTTTGGCCCTATAGTCTTCTAAGGGATCCGAAATATCTGTTCTCAGATTCCACAGAAATAAGGCTAGCAAAGAGATCCACGAAATACAGATGTAACTCTGTGAGATGAATTAACAGAACACTAAGCAGTTTCTTAGAAAGCTTCTTTCCGGATTTCATCTGAGGATATTTCCTTTTTCACCATAGCCCTCTATGCGCTTCCAAATATCACTTTGCCAATTCCACAAGAACTGTCTTAGCGAAAGGCTTTTTGAGGGGAAAGCTGTAACTCTGTGAGATGATTTCACAGAACACAAAGAAGTTTCTAAGAAAGCTTCTTTCTCTTTGTTATCGGAGGATATTTCCTTTGGCCCTAGAGTCTTCAAAGGGATCCGAAATATCTGGTCACAGATTCCACAGAAATAAGGCTAGCAAAGAGATACACCAAATACAGATGTAACTCTGTGAGATGATTTCACAGAACACAAAGAAGTTTCTCAGAAAGCTTCTTTCTCTTTGTTATCAGAGTTTATTTCCTTTGGACCTATAATCTTCAAAGGGATCCGAAATATCTGTTCTCAGATTCCACAGAAATAAGGCTAGCAAAGAGATCCACGAAATACAGATGTAACTCTGTGAGATGAATTAACAGCACACTAAGCAGTTTCTCAGAAAGCTACTTTCCAGATTTCATCTGAGGATAGTTCCTTTTTCACCGTAGCCCTGTATGGGCTTCCAAATATTACTTTGCCAATTCCACAAGAACTGTCTTAGCGAAAGGCTTCTTGAGGGGAAAGCTGTAACTCTGTGAGATGATTTCACAGAACACAAAGAAGTTTCTCAGAAAGATTCTTTCTCTTTGTTATCGGAGGATATTTCCTATGGCCCTATAGTCTTCTAAGAGATCCGAAATATCTGTTCTCAGATTCCACAGAAATAAGGCTAGCAAAGAGATACACCATATACAGATGTAACTCGGTGAGATGAATTAACAGAACACTAAGCAGTTTCTCAGAAAGCTTCTTTCCAGATTTCATCTGAGGATATTTCCTTTTTCAACATAGTCCTCTATGGGCTTCCAAACATCACTTTGCCAATTCCACAAGAACTGTCTTACGGAAAGACTTCTTGAGGGGAAAGCTGTAACTCTGTGAGATGATTTCACAGAACACAAAGAAGTTTGAAAGAAAGCTTCTTTCACTTTGTTATCGGAAGATATTTCCTTTGGCCCCATAGTCTTCTAAGGGATCCGAAATATCTGTTCTCAGATTCCACAGAAATAAGGCTAGCAAAGAGATCCACGAAATACAGATGTAACTCTGTGAGATGAATTAACAGAACACTAAGCAGTTTCTCAGAAAGCTACTTTCCAGATTTCATCTGAGGATATTTCCTTTTTCACCATAGCCCTGTATGGGCTTCCAAATATTACTTTGCCAATTCCACAAGAACTGTCTTAGGGAAAGGCTTCTTGAGGGGAAAGCTGTAACTCTGTGAGATGATTTCACAGAACACAAAGAAGTTTCTCAGAAAGCTTCTTTCTCTTTGTTATCGGAGGATATTACCTTTGGCCCTATAGTCTTCTAAGAGATCCGAAATATCTGTTCTGAGATTCCACAGAAATAACGCTAGCAAAGAGATACACCAAATACAGATGTAACTCTGTGAGATGAATTAACAGAACACTAAGCAGTTTCTCAGAAAGCTTCTTTCCAGATTTCATCTGAGGATATTTCCTTTTTCACCATAGCCCTCTAAGGGCTTCCAAATATCACTTTGCCAATTCCACAAGAACTGTCTTAGCGAAAGACTTCTTCAGGGGCAAGCTGTACCTCTGTGAGATGATTTCACAGAACACAAAGAAGTTTCTCAGAAAGCTTCTTTCTCTTTGTTATCGGAGGATATTTCCTTTGGCCCTAGAGTCTTCAAAGGGATCCGAAATATCTGGTCACAGATTCCACAGAAATAAGCCTAGCAAAGAGATACACCAAATACAGATGTAACTCTGTGAGATGATTTCACAGAACACAAAGAAGTTTCTCAGAAAGCTTCTTTCTCTTTGTATCGGAGTTTATTTCCTTTGGCCCTATAATCTTCAAAGGGATCCGGAATATCTGTTCTCAGATTCCACAGAAATAAGGCTAGCAAAAGATCCACGAAATACAAATGTAACACTGTGAGATGAATTAACAGAACACTAAGCAGTTTCTCAGAAAGCTTCTTTACGGATTTCATCTGAGGATATTTCCTTTTTCACCATAGCCCTCTATGCGCTTCCAAATATCACTTTGCCAATTCCACAAGAACTGTCTTAGCGAAAGGCTTCTCTAGGGGAAAGCTGTATCTCTGTGGGATGATTTCACAGAGCAAAAAGAAGTTTCTCAGAAAGCTTCTTTCTCTTTGTTATCAGAAGATATTTCCTTTGGCCCTATAGTATTCAAAGGGATCCGAAATATCTGTTCTCACATTCCACAGAAATAAGGCTAGCAAAGAGATCCACGAAATACAGATGTAACTCTGTTATATGAATTAACAGAACACTAAGCAGTTTCTCAGAAAGCTTCTTTCCACATTTCTTCTGAGGATATTTCCTTTTTCACCCTAGCCTTCTATGCGCTACCGAATATCACTTTGCCAATTGCATAAGAACTGTCTTAGCGAAAGACTTCTTGAGGGGAAAGCTGTAACTCTGTGAGATGATTTCACAGAACACAAAGAAGTTTCTCAGAAAGCTTCTTTCTCTTTGTTATCGGAGTTTATTTCCTTTGGCCCTATAATCTTCAAAGGGATCCGGAATATCTGTTCTCAGATTCCACAGAAATAATGCTAGCAAAGAGATCCACGAAATACAGATGTAACTCTGTGAGATGAATTAACAGAACACTAAACAGTTTCTCAGAAAGCTTCTTTCCAGATTTCATCTGCGGATAATTCCTTTTTCACCATAGCCCTCTATGCGCTTCCAAATATCACTTTGCCAATTCCACAAGAACTGTCTTAGCGAAAGGCTTCTTGAGTGGAAAGCTGTAACTCTGTGAGATGGTTTCACAGGACACAAAGAAGTTTCTGAGAAAGCTTCGTTCTCTTTGTGATCGGAGGATATGTCCTTTGGCCCTATAGTCTTCTAAGGGATCTGAAATATCTGTTCTCAGATTCCACAGAAATAAGGCTAGCAAAGAGATCCACGAAATACAGATGTAACTCTGTGAGATGAATTAACAGAACACTAAGCAGTTTCTCAAAAAGCTACTTTCCAGATTTCATCTGAGGATATTTCCTTTTTCACCATAGCCCTCTATGGGCTTCCAAATATCACTTTGCCAATTCCACAAGAACTGTCTTAGCGAAAGGCTTCTTGAGGGGAAAGCTGTAACTCTGTGAGATGATTTCACAGAACACAAAGAAGTTTCTCAGAAAGCTCTTTCTCTTTGTTATCGGAGTTTATTTCCTTGGGCCCTATAGTCTTCTAAGGGATCCGAAATATCTGTTCTCAGATTCCACAGAAATAAGGCTAGCAAAGAGATACACCAAATACAGAAGTAACTCTGTGAGATGAATTAAAAGAACACTAAGCAGTTTCTCAGAAAGCTTCTTTCCAGATTTTATCTGAGGATATTTCCTTTTTCACCATAGCCCTCTATGCGCTTCCAAATATCACTTTGCCAATTCCACAAGAACTGTCTTAGCGAAAGGCTTTTTGAGGGGAAAGCTGTAACTCTGTGAGATGATTTCACAGAACACAAAGAAGTTTCTTAGAAAGCTTGTTTCTCTTTGTTATCGGAAGATATTTCCTTTGGCCGTATAGTCTTCTAAGGGATCCGAAATATCGGTTCTCAGATTTCACAGAAATAAGGCTAGCAAAGAGATCCACGAAATACAGATGTAACTCTGTGAGATGAATTAACAGAACACTAAGCAGTTTCTCAGAATGCTTCTTTCTCTTTGTTATCGGAGTTTATTTCCGTTGGCCCTATAATCTTCAAAGGGATCCGAAATATCTGTTCTCAGATTCCACAGAAATATGGCTAGCAAAGAGATCCACGAAATACAGATGTAACTCTGTGAGATGAATTAACAGAACACTAAGCAGTGTCTCAGAAATCTACTTTCCAGATTTCATCTTAGGATATTTCCTTTTTCACCATAGCCCTCTATGGGCTTCCAAATATCACTTTAGCAATTCCACAAGAACTGTCTTAGCGAAAGTCTTCTTGAGTGGAAAGCTGTAACTGTGTGAGATGATTTCACAGAAAACAAAGAAGTTTCTCAGAAAGCTTCGTTCTCTTTCTGATCGGAGGATATTCCTTTGGCCCTATAGTCTTCTAAGGGATCCGAAATATCTGTTCTCAGATTCCACAGAAATAAGGCTAGCAAAGAGATCCACGAAATACAGATGTAACTCTGTGAGATGAATTAACAGAACACTAAGCAGTTTCTCAGAAAGCTGCTTTCCAGATTTCATCTGAGGATATTTCCTTTTTCACCATAGCCCTCTATGGCCTTCCAAATATCACTTTGTCAATTCCACAAGAACTGTCTTAGCGAAAGACTTCTTGAGGGGAAAGCTGTAACTCTGTGAGATGATTTCACAGAACACAAAGAAGTTTCTCAGAAAGCTTCTTTCTCTTTGTTATCGGAGGATATTTCCTTTGGCCCTAGAGTCTTCAAAGGGATCCGAAATATCTGTTCTCAGATTCCACAGAAATAAGGCGAGCAAAGAGATCCACGAAATACAGATGTAACTCTGTGAGATGAATTAACAGAACACTAAGCAGTTTCTCAGAAAGCTTCTTTCCAGATTTCGTCTGAGGATATTTCCTTTTTCACCATAGCCCTCTATGCGCTTCCAAATATCACTTTGCGAATTCCACAAGAACTGTCTTAGCGAAAGGCTTTTTGAGTGGAAAGCTGTAACTCTGTGAGATGATTTCACAGAACACAAAGAAGTTTCTATGAAAGCTTGTTTCTGTTTGTTATCGGAAGATATTTCCTTTGGCCCTATAGTCTTCTAAGGGATCCGAAATATCTGTTCTCAGATTCCACAGAAATATGGCTAGCAAAGAGATCCACGAAATACAGATGTAACTCTGTGAGATGAATTAACAGAACACTAAGCAGTTTCTCAGAAAGCTACTTTACAGATTTCATCTGAGGATATTTCCTTTTTCACCATAGCCCGGTATGGGCTTCCAAATATTACTTTGCCAATTCCACAAGAATTGTCTTAGCGAAAGGCTTCTTGAGGGGAAAGCTGTAACTCTGTGAGATGATTTCACAGAACACAAAGAAGTTTCTCAGAAAGCTTCTTTCCCTTTGTTATCGGAGGATATTTCCTTTAGCCCTATAGTCTTCTAAGAGATCCGAAATATCTGTTCTCAGATTCCACAGAAATAAGGCTAGCAAAGAGATACACCAAAAACAGATGTAACTCTGTGAGATGAATTAACAGAACACTAAGCAGTTTCTCAGAAAGCTTCTTTCCAGATTTCATCTGAGGATATTTCCTTTTTCACCAAAGCCCCCTAAGGGCTTCCAAATATCACTTTGCCAATTCCACAAAAACTGTCTTAGCGAAAGTCTTCTTCAGGGGAAAGCTGTACCTCTGTGAGATGATTTCACAGAACACAAAAAAGTTTCTCACAAAGCTTCTTTCTCTTTGTTATCGGAGGATATTTCCTTTGGCCCTAGAGTCTTCAAAGGGATCCGAAATATCTGGTCTCAGATTCCACAGAAATAAGGCTAGGAAAGAGATACACCAAATACAGATGTAACTCTGTGAGATGATTTCACAGAACACAAAGAAGTTTCTCAGAAAGCTTCTTTCTCTTTGTTATCGGAGTTTATTTCCTTTGGCCCTATAATCTTCAAAGGGATCCGGAATATCAGTTCTCAGATTCCACAGAAATAAGGCTAGCAAAGAGATACACCAAATACAGATGTAACTCCGTGAGATGAATTAACAGAACACTAAGGAGTTTCTCAGAAAGCTTCTTTCCAGATTTCATCTGAGGATATTTCCCTTTTCACCATAGCCCTCTATGGGCTTCCAAATATCACTTTGCCAATTCCACAAGAACTGTCTTAGCGAAAGTCTTCTTGAGGGGAAAGGTGTAACTCGGTGAGATGATTTCACAGAACACAAAGTAGTTTCTGAGGAAGCTTCGTTCTCTTTCTGATCGGAGGATATTTCTTTGGCCCTATAGTCTTCTAAGGGATCCGAAATATCTGTTCTCAGATTCCACAGAAATAAGGGTAGCAAAGAGATCCACGAAATACAGATGTAACTCTGTGAGATGAATTAACAGAACACTAAGCAGTTTCTCAGAAAGCTTCTTTCCGGATTTCATCTGAGGATATTTCCTTTTTCACCATAGCCCTCTACTCGCTTCCAAATATCACTTTGCCAATCCCACAAGAACTGTCTTAGGGAAAGGCTTCTTGAGGGGAAAGCTGTAACTCTGTGAGATGATTTCACAGAACACAAAGAAGTTTCTCAAAAAGCTTCTTTCTCTTTGTTATCAGAGGATATTTCCTTTGGCACTATAGTCTTCTAAGGGATCCGAAATATCTGTTCTCAGATTCCACAGAAATAAGGCTAGCAAAGAGATCCACGAAATACAGATGTAACTCTGTGAGATGAATTAACAGAACACTAAGCAGTTTCTCAGAAAGCTTCTTTTCAGATTTCATCTGAGGATATTTCCTTTTTCACCATAGCCCTCTATGAGCTTCCAAATATCACTTTGCTAATTCCACAAGAACTGTCTTAGCAAAAGGCTTTTTGAGGGGAAAGCTGTAACTCTGTGAGATGATTTCACAGAACACAAAGAAGTTTATCAAAAAGCTTCTTTCTCTTTGTTATCGGAGGATATTTCCTTTGGCCCTATAGTCTTCAAAGACATCCGAAATATCTGTTCTCAGATTCCACAGAAATAAGGCTAGCAAAAGATCCACGAAATACAAATGTAACTCTGTGAGATGAATTAACAGAACACTAAGCAGTTTCTCAGAAAGCTACTTTCCAGATTTCATCTGAGGATATTTCCTTTTTCACCATAGCCCTCTATGGGCTTCCAAATATCACTTTGCCAATTCCACAAGAACTGTCTTAGCGAAAGGCTTCTTGAGGGGAAAGCTGTAACTCTGTGAGATGATTTCACAGAACACAAAGAAGTTTCTCAGAAAGCTTCTTTCTCTTCGTTATCGGAGGATATTTCCTTTGGCCCTATAGTCTTCTAAGGGATCCGAAATATCTGTTCTCAGATTCCACAGAAATAAGGCTAGCAAAGAGATACACCAAATACAGATGTAACTCTGTGAGATGAACTAACAGAACACTAAGCAGTTTCTCAGAAGGCTTCTTTCCAGATTTCATCTGAGGATATTTCCTTTTTCACCATAGCCCTCTATGGGCTTCCAAATATCAATTTGCCAATTCCAAAAGAACTGTCTTAGCGAAAGGCTTCTTCAGGTGAAAGCTGTAACTCTGTGAGATGATTTCACAGAACACAAAGAAGTTTCTCAGAAAGCTTATTTCTCTTTGTTATCGGAGGATATTTCCTTTGGCCCTATAGTCTTCAAAGGGATCCGAAATATCTGTTCTCAGATTCCACAGAAATAAGGCTAGCAAAGAGATATATAAAATACAGATGTAACTCTGTGAGATGAATTAACAGAACACTAAGCAGTTTCTCACAAAGCTTCTTTCCAGATTTCATCTGAGGATATTTCCTTTTTCACCATAGCCCTCTATGGGCTTCCAAATATCACTTTGCCAATTCCACAAGAACTGTCTTAGCGAAAGGCTTCTTGAGTGGAAAGCTGTAACTCTGTGAGATGATTTCACAGAACACAAAGAAGTTTCTCAGAAAGCTTCGATCTCTTTCTGATCGGAGGATATTTCTTTGGCCCTATAGTCTTCTAAGGGATCCAAAATATCTGTTCTCAGATTCCACAGAAATAAGGCTAGCAAAGAGATCCACGAAATACAGATGTAACTCTGTGAGATGAATTAACAGAACACTAAGCAGTTTCTCAGAAAGCTTCTTTCCAGATTTCATCTGAGGATATTTCCTTTTTCACCGTAGCCCTCTGTGGCCTTCCAAATATCACTCTGCCAATTCCACAAGAACTGTCTTAGCGAAAGGCTTCTTTAGAGGAAAGCTGTAACTCTGTAAGATGATTTCACAGAACACAAAGAAGTTTCTCAGAAAGCTTCTTTCTCTTTGTTATCGGAGGATATTTCCTTTGGCCCTATAGTCTTCAAAGGGATCCGAAATATCAGTTCTCAGATTCCACAGAAATAATGCTAGTAAAGAGATCCACGAAATACAGATGTAACTCTGTGAGATGAATTAACAGAACACTAAGCAGTTTCTCAGAAAGCTTCTTTCTACATTTCATCTGAGGATATTTCCTTTTTCACCATAGCCCTCTATGGGCTTCCAAATATCACTTTGCCAATTCCAAAAGAACTGTCGTAGCGAAAGGCTTCTTGAGGGGAAAGCTGTAACTCTGTGAGATGATTTCACAGAACACAAAGAAGTTTCTCAGAAAGCTTATTTCCCTTTTTTATCGGAGGATATTTCCTTTGGCCCTATAGTCTGAAAGTGATCCGAAATATCTGTTCTCAGATTCCGCAGAAATAAGGCTTGCAAACGGATCCACGAAATACAGATGTAACACTGTGAGATGAATTAACAGAACACTAAGTACTTTCTCAGAAAACTTCTTTCCAGTTTTCATCAGAGGATATTTCCTCTTTCACCATAGCCCTATATGGGCTTCCATATATCACTTTGCCAATTCCACAAGAACTGTCTAAGCGAAAGGCTTCTTGAGGGGAAAGCTGTAACTCTGTGAGATGATTTCACAGAACACAAAGAAGTTTCTTAGAAAGCTTCCTTCTCTTTGTTATCGGAGGATATTTCCTTTGGCCCTATAGTCTTCAAAGGGATCCGGAATATCTGTTCTCAGATTCCACAGAAATAAGGCTAGCAAAGAGATCCACAAAATACAGATGTAACTCTGTGAGATGAATTAACAGAACACTAAGCAGTTTCTCAGAAAGCTTCTTTCCAGATTTCATCTGAGGATATTTCCTTTTTCAACATAGCCCTCTATGGGCTTCCAAATATCACTTTGCCAATTCTACAAGAACTGTCTTAGCGAAAGGCTTCTTCAGGGGAAAGCTGTAACTCTGTGAGATGATTTCACAGAACACAAAGAAGTTTCTTAGAAAGCTTCTTTCTCTTTGTTTTCGGAGGATATTTCCTTTGGCCCTATAGTCTTCAAAGGGATCCGAAATATCTGTTCTCACATTCCACAGAAATAAGCCTAAGAAAAGATATACGAAATAGAAATGTAACTCTGTGAGATGAATTAACAGAACACTAAGCAGTTTCTCAGAAATCTTCTTTCCAGATTTCATCAGAGGATATTTCCTCTTTCACCATAGCCCTCTATGGGCTTCCAAATATCACTTTGCCAATTCCACAAGAACTGTCTTAGCGAAAGACTTCTTGAGGCGAAAGCTGTAACTCTGTGAGATGATTTCACAGAACACAAAGAAGTTTCTCAGAAAGCTTCTTTCTCTTTGTTATCGGAGGATATTTCCTTTGGCCCTAGAGTCTTCAAAGGGATCCGAAATATCTGTTCTCAGATTCCACAGAAATAAGGCTAGCAAAGAAATCCACGAAATACAGATGTAACTCTGTGAGATGAATTAACAGAACACTAAGCAGTTTCTCAGAAAGCTTCTTTCCAGATTTCATCTGAGGATATTTCCTTTTTCACCATTGCCCTCTATGGACTTCCGGATATCACTCTGCCAATTCCACAAGAACTGTCTTAGCGATAGACTTCTCTAGGGGAAAGCTGTATCTCTGTGAGATGATTTCACAGAACACAAAGAATTTTCTCAGAAAGCTTCTTTCTCTTTATTATCGGAGGATATTTCCTTTGGCCCTATACTCTTCAAAGGGATCCGAAATATCTCTTCTCACATTCCACAGAAATAAGGCTAGCAAAGAGATCCAAGAAATACAGATGTTACTCTGTTATATGAATTAACAGAACACTAAGCAGTTTCTCAGAAAGCTTCTTTCCAGATTTCATCTGACGATATTTCCTTTTTCACCATAGCCTCCTATGCGCTTTCTAATATCACTTTGCCAATTCCATAAGAACTGTCTTAGAGAAAGACTTCTTGAGGGGAAAGCTGTAACTCTGTGAGGTGATTTCACAGAACACAAAGAAGTTTCTCAGAAAGCTTCTTTCTCTTTTTTATCGGAGTTTATTTCCTTTGGCCCTATAATTTTCAAAGGGATCCGGAATATCTGTTCTCAGATTCCACAGAAATAAGGCTAGCAAAGAGATCCATTAAATAGAGATCTAACTCTGTGAGATGAATTAACAGAACACTAAGCAGTTTCTCAGAAAGCTTCTTTCCAGATTACACCTGAGGATATTTCGTTTTTCACCATAGCCCTCTATGGGCTTCCAAATATTACTGTGCCAATTCCACAAGAACTGTCTTAACGAAAGTCTTATTGAGGGGAAAGCTGTAACTCTCTCAGATGATTTCACAGAACACAAAGAAGTTTCTCAGAAAGCTTCTTTCTCTTTGTTATCGGAGGATATTTCCTTTGGCCCTATAGTCTTCAAAGGGATCCGAAATATCTGTTCTCAGATTCCACAGAAATAAGGCTAGCAAAGAGATCCACAAAATACAGATGTAACTCTGTGAGATGAATTAACAGAACACTAAGCAGTTTCTCAGAAAGCTTCTTTCCAGATTTCATCTGAGGATATTTCCTTTTTCAACATAGCCCTCTATGGGCTTCCAAATATCACTTTGCCAATTCCACAAGAACTGTCTTAGCGAAAGGCTTCTTCAGGGGAAAGCTGTAACTCTGTGAGATGATTTCACAGAACACAAAGAAGTTTCTTAGAAAGCTTCTATCTCTTTGTTTTCGGAGGATATTTCCTTTGGCCCTATAGTCTTCAAAGGGATCCGAAATATCTGTTCTCACATTCCACAGAAATAAGCCTAAGAAAAGATATACGAAATACAAATGTAACTCTGTGAGATGAATTAACAGAACACTAAGCAGTTTCTCAGAAAGCTACTTTCCAGATTTCATATGAGGATATTTCCTTTTTCACCCCAGGCCTCTATGGGCTTCCAAATATCAATTTGCCAATTCCACAAGAACTGTCTTAGTGAAAGGCTTCTTGGGGGGAAAGCTGTAACTCTGAGAGATGATTTCTCAGAACACAAAGAAGTTTCTCAGAAAGCTTCTTTCTCTTTGTTATCGGAGGACATTTCCTTTGGCCCTATAGTCTAATAAGGGATCCGAAATATCTGTTCTCAGATTCCACAGAAATAAGGCTAGCAAAGAGATCCACAAAATACAGATGTAACTCTGTGAGATGAATTAACAGAACACTAAGCAGTTTCTCAGAAAGCTTCTTTCCAGATTTCATCTGAGGATATTTCCTTTTTCAGCATAGCCCTCTATGCGCTTCCAAATATCACTTTGCCAATTCCACAAGAACTGTCTTAGCGAAAGGCTTCTTGAGGGGAAAGCTGTAACTCTGTGAGATGATTTCACAGAACACAAAGAAGTTTCTCAGAAAGCTTCTTTCTCTTTGTTTTCAGAGGATATTTCCTTTGGCACTATAGTCTTCAAAGGGATCCGCAATATCTGTTCTCACATTCCACAGAAATAAGCCTAGCAAAAGATATACGAAATACAAATGTAACTCTGTGAGATTAATTAACAGAACACTAAGCAGTTTCTCAGGAAGCTTCTTTCCAGATTTCATCTGAGGATATTTCCTTTTTCACCATTGCCCTCTATGGGCTTCCAAATATCACTTTGCCAATTCCACAAGAACTGTCTTAGCGAAAGGCTTCTTGAGGGGAAAGCTGTAACTCTGTGAGATGATTACACAGAACACAAAGAAGTTTCCCAGAAAGCTTCTTTCTCTTTGTTATCGGAGGATTTTTCCTTGGGCCCTATAGTCTTCTAAGGGATCCGAAATATCTGTTCTCAGATTCCACAGAAATAAGGCTATCAAAGAGTTACACCAAATACAGATGTATCTCTGTGAGATGAATTAACAGAACACTAAGTAATTTCTCACAAAGCTTCTTTCCAGATTAAATCTGAGGATATTTCCTTTTTCTCCATAGCCCTCTATGGGCTTCCAAATATCACTTTGCCAATTCCACAAGAACTGTCTTAGTGAAAGGCTTCTTGAGGTGAATGCTGTAACTCTGAGAGATGATTTCACAGAACACAAGGAAGTTTCTCAGAAAGCTTCTGTCTCTTTTTTATCGGAGGATATTTCCTTTGGCCCTATAGTCTTCAAAGGGATCCGAAATATCTGTTCTCAGATTCCACAGAAATAAGTCTAGCAAAGAGATCCACGAAATAGAGATGTACCTCTGTGAGATGAATCAACAGAACACTAAGCAGTTTCTCAGAAATCTTCTTTCCAGATTTCATCTGAGGATATTTCCTCTTTCACCATAGTCCTCTATGGGCTTCAAAATATCACTTTGCCAATTCCACAAGAACTGTCTAAGCGAAAGGCTTCTTGAGGGGAAAGCTGTAACTCTGTGAGGTGATTTCACTGACACAAAGAAGTTTCTCAGAAAGCTTCTTTCTCTTTGTTATCGGAGTTTATTTCCTTTGGCCCTATAATCTTCAAAGGGATCCGGAATATCTGTTCTCAGATTCCACAGAAATAAGGCTAGCAAAGTGATCCACGAAATACAGATGTAACTCTGTGAGATGAATTAACAGAACACTAAGCAGTTTCTCAGAAAGCTTCTTTCCAGATTTCATCTGTGGATATTTCCTTTTTCACCGTAGCCCTCTATGGGCTTCCAAATATCACTTTGCCAATTGCACAAGAACTGTCTTAGCGATAGGCTTCTTGAGGGGAAAGCTGAAACTCTGTGAGATGATTTCGCAGAACACAAAGAAGTTTCTCAGAAAGCCACTTTCCCTTTGTTATCAGAGGATATTTCCTTTGGCCCTATAGTCTTCTAAGGGATGCGAAATATCTGTTCTCAGATTCCACAGAAATAAGGCTAGCAAAGAGATCCACGAAATACAGATGTAACTCTGTAAGATGAATTAACAGAACACTACAGTTTCTCAGAAAGCTTCTTTCCAGAAATCATCTGAGGATATTTCCTTATTCACCTTAGAACTCTAAGGGCTTCCAAATATCACTTTGCCAATCCACAAGAACTGTCTCAGCGAAAGGCTTCTTGAGGGGAATGCTGTAACTCTCTGAGATGATTTCACAGAACACAAAGAAGTTTCTCAGAAATCTTCTTTCGCTTTGTTATAGGAGGATATTTCCTTTGGCCCTATAATCTTCTAAGGGACCCGAAATATCTGTTCTCAGATTCCACAGAAATAAGGCTAGCAAAGCGATCCACGAAATACAGATGTAACTCTGTGAGATGAATTAACAGAACAATAAGCAGTTTCTCAGAAAGATTCTTTCTAGATTTCATCTGAGGATATTTCCTTTTTCACCATAGCCCTCTATGGGCTTCCAAATATCACTTTACCAATTCCACAAGAACTGTCTTAGCGAAAGTCTTCTTGAGGGGAAAGCTGTAAATCTGTGAGATGATTTCACAGAACACAAAGAAGTTTCTCAGAAAGCCACTTTCTCTTTGTTATCGGAGGATATTTCCTTTGGCCCTATAGTCTTCTAAGGAATGCGAAACATCTGTTCTCAGATTCCACAGAAATAAGGCTAGCAAAGAGGTCCACGAAATACAGATGTAACTCTGTGAGATGAATTAAGAGAACAATAAGCAGTTTCTCAGAAAGCTTCTTTCCAGATTTCATCTGAGGAGATTTCCTTTTTCACCATAGCCCTCTATGGGCTTCCAAATATCACTTTGCCAATTCCACAAGAACTTCCTTAGCGAAAGGCTTCTTGAGGGGAAACCTGTAACTCTGTGAGATGATTTCACAGAACACAAAGAAGTTTCTCAAAAAGCTTCTTTCTCTTTGTTATCGGAGGATATTTCCTTTGGCCCTATACTCTTCAAGGGGATCCGAAATATGTTCTCAGATTCCACAGAAATAAGGCTAGGAAAGAAATCCACGAAATACAGATGTAACTCTGTGAGCTGAATTAACAGAACAATAAGCAGTTTCACAGAAAGCTTCTTTCCAGATTTCATCTGAGGATATTTGCTTTTTCACCATAGCCCTCTATGGGCTTCAAAATATCACTTTGGCAATTCCACAAGAACTTTCTTAGCGATAGGCTTCTGGAGGGGAAAGCTGTAACTCTGTGAGATGATTTCACAGAACACAAAGAAGTTTCTCAGAAAGATTCTTTCTCTTTGTTATCGGAAGGTATTTCCTTTGGCCCTATAGTCTTCTAAGGGATCCGAAATATCTCTTCTCAGATTCCACAGGAATAAGGCTAGCAAAGGGATCCACGAAATACGGATGTAACTCTGTGAGATGAATTAACAGAACACTACAGTTTCTCAGAAAGCTTCTTTCCAGAGATCATCTGAGGATGTTTCCTTTATATCCATAGCCCTCTATGGGCTTCCAAATATCACTTTGCCAATTCCACAAGAACTGTCTCAGCGAAAGGCTTCTTGAGGGGAATGCTGTACCTCTCTGAGATGATTTTACAGGACACAAAGAGGTTTCTCAGAAAGCTTGTTTCTCTTTGTTATCAGAGGATATTTCCTTTGGCCCTATATTCTTCTAAGGATCCGAAATATCTGTTTTCAGATTCCACAGAAATAAAGCTAGCAAACACATCCAGGAAATACAGAGGTAACTCTGTGAGATGAATTACCAGAACAATAAGCAGATTCTCAGAAAGCTTCTTTCCAGATTTCATCTGAGGATATTTCCTTTTTCACCATAGCCCTCTATCGGCTTCCAAATATCACTTTGCCAATTCCACAAGAACTGTCTTAGCGAAAGGCTTCTTGAGGGGAAAGTTGTAACTCTGTGAGGTGATTTCACAGAACACAAAGAGGTTTCTCAGAAAGCTTCTTTCTCTTTGTTATCGGAGGATATTTCCTTTGGCCCTATAATCTTCAAAGGGAATCGAAATATCTGTTCTCAGATTCCACAGAAATAAGGCTAGCAAAGAAATCCACGAAACACAGATGTAACTCTGTGAGATGAATTAACAGAACACTAAGCAGTTTCTCAGAAAGCTTCTTACCAGATTTCATCTGAGGATATTTCCTTTTTCACCATGGCCCTCTATGCGATTCCAAATATCGCTTTGCCAATTCCACAAGAACTGTCTTAGCGAAAGGCTTCTTGAGGGGAAAGCTGTAAGTCTGTGAGATGATTTCACAGAACACAAAGAAGTTTCTCAGAAAGCTTCTTTCTCTTTGTTATCGGAGGATATTTCCTTTGGCCCTATAGTCTTCAAAGGGATCCGAAATATCTGTTCTCAGGTTCCACAGAAATAAGGCTAGCAAAGAGATCCACGAAATACAGATGTAACTCTATGAGATGAATTAACAGATCTGTAAGCAGTTTCTCAAAAGCTTCTTTCCAGATTTCATCTGAGGATATTTCCTTTTTCACCATAGCCCTCTATGGGCTTCCAAATATCACTTTACCAATTCCACAAAAACTGTCTTAGAGGAAGGCTTCTTGAGGGGAAAGCTGTAACTCTGTGAGATGATTTCACAGAACACAAAGTAGTTTCTCAGAAAGCCACTTTCTCTTTGTTATCGGAAGATATTTCTTTGGCCCTATAGTCTTCTAAGGGATCCGAAATATGTCTTCTCAGATTCCACAGGAATAAGGCTAGCAAAGAGATCCACGAAATACAGATGTAACTCTGTGAGATGAATTAACAGAACACTACAGTTTCTCAGAAAGCTTCTTTCCAGAAATCATCTGAGGATATTTCCTTATTCACCATAGCCCTCTAGGGGCTTCCAAATATCACTTTGCCAATCCACAAGAACTGTCTCAGCGAAAGGCTTCTTGAGGGGAAAGCTGTAACTCTGTGAGATGATTTCACAGAACACAAAGAAGTTTCTCAGAGATTTTCTTTCTCTTTGTTATCGGAGGATATTTCCTTTGGCCCTATAGTCTTCAAAGGGATCCGAAATATCTGTTCTCAGATTCCACAGACATAAGGCTAGCAAAGAAATCCACGAAATACAGATGTAACTCTGTGAGAGGAATTAACAGAAGACTAAGCAGTTTCTCAGAAAGCTTCTTTCCATATTTCATCTGAGGATATTTCCTTTTTCACCATAGCCCTCTATGAGCTTCCTAATATCACTTTGCCAATTCCACAAGAACTGTCTTAGCGAAAGCCTTCCTGAGGGGAAAGCTGTAACTCTGTCAGAAGATTTCGCAGAACACAAAGAAGATTTTCAGAAAGCTTCTTTCTCTTTGTTATCGGAGGATATTTCCTTTGGCCCTGTAGTCTTCTAAGGGATCTGAAATATCTGTTCTCAGATTCCACAGAAATAAGGCTAGCAAAGAAATCCACGAAATACAGATGTAACTCTGTGAGATGAATTAACAGAACAATAATCAGTTTCTCAGAAAGATTCTTTCTAGATTTCATCTGAGGATATTTCCTTTTTCACCATAGCCCTGTGTTTGCTTCCAAATATCTCTTTGGCAATTCCACAAGAACTGTCTTAGCGAAAGGCTTCTTGAGGGGAAAGCTGTAACTCTGTGAGATGATTTCACAGAACACAAAGAAGTTTCTCAGAAAGCTTCTTTCTCATTGTTATCGGAAGATATTTCCTTTGTCCCTATAGTCTTCAAACGGATCCGAAATATCTCTTCTCAGATTCCACAGGAATAAGGCTAGCAAAGAGATCCACGAAATACAGATGTAACTCTGTGAGATGAATTAACAGAACACTACAGTTTCTCAGAAAGCTTCTTTCCAGAGATCATCTGAGGATATTTCCTTTTTCTCCATAGCCCTCCATGGGCTTCCAAATATCACTTTGCCAATTCCACAAGAACTGTCTCAGCGAAAGGCTTCTTGAAGGGAATGCAGTACCTCTCTGAGATGATTTTACAGGACACAAATTAGTTTCTCAGAAAGCTTCTTTCTCTTTGTTATCGGAGGATATTTCCTTTGGTCCTATAGTCTTCAAAGGGATCCGAAATATCTGTTCTCAGGTTCCACAGAAATAAGGCTAGCAAAGAGATCCACGACATACAGATGTAACTCTGTGAGATGAATTAACAGACCTCTAAGCAGTTTCTCAGAAAGCTTCTTTCCAGATTTCATCTGAGGATATTTCCTTTTTCACCATAGCCCTCTATGGGCTTCCAAATATCACTTTGCTAATTCCACAAGAACTGTCTTAGCGAAAGGCTTCTTGAGGGGAAAGCTGTAACTCTGTGAGATGATTTCACAGAACACAAAGAAGGTTCTCAGAAAGCCACTTTCTCTTTGTTATCGGAGGATATTTCCTTTGGCCCTATATTCTTCTAAGGGATGCGAAATATCTGTTCTCAGATTATACAGAAATAAGGCTAGCAAAGAGATCCACGAAATACAGATGTAACTCTGTGAGATGAATTAAGAGAACAATAAGCAGTTTCTCAGAAAGCTTCTTTCCAGATTTCATCTGAGGATATTTCCTTTTTCACCGTAGCCCTCAATGGGCTTCCAAATATCACTTTGCCAATTCCACAAGAACTGTTTTAGCGAGAGGCTTCTTGAGGGGAAAGCTGTAACTCTCTGAGATGATTTCACAGAACACAAAGAAGTTTCTCAGAAAGCTTCTTTCTCTTTGTTATCGGAGGATATTTCCTTTGGCCCTATATTCTTCTAAGGATCCGAAATATCTGTTTTCAGATTCCACGGAAATAAGGCTAGCAAACACATCCAGGAAATACAGATGTAACTCTGTGAGATGAATTACCAGAACAATAAGCAGAGTCTCAGAAAGCTTCTTTCCACATTTCATCTGAGGATATTTCCTATTTCACCATAGCCCTCTATGGGCTTCCAAATATCACTTTGCCAATTCCACTAGAACTGTGTTAGCGAAAGGCTTCTTGAGTGGAAAGCTGTAACTCTGTGAGATGATTTCACAGAACACAAAGAAGTTTCTCACAAAGTTTCTTTCTCTTTGTTATCGGAGGATATTTCCTTTGGCCCTATACTCTTCAAAGGGATCCGAAATATCTGTTCTCAGATTCCACAGAAATAAGGCTCGGAAAGAAATCCACGAAATACAGATGTAACTCTGTGAGATGAATTAACAGAACAATAAGCAGTTTCTCAGAAAGCCTCTTTCCAGATTTCATCTGAGGATATTTCCTTTTTCACCATAGCCCTCTATGGGCTTCCAAATATCACTTTGCCAAATCCACAAGAACTGTCTTGGCAAAAGGCTTCTGGAGGTGAAAGCTGTAACTCTGTGGGATGATTTCACAGAACACAAAGAAGTTTCTCAGAAAGCTTCTTTCTCTTTGTTATCGGAGGATATTTCCTTTGGCCCTAGAGTCTTCAATGGGATCCGAATTATCTGTTCTCAGATTCCACAGAAATAAGGTTAGCAAAGAGATCCACGAAATACAGATGTAAATCTGTGAGAAGAATTAACAGAACAATAAGCAGGTTCTCAGAAAGCTTCTTTCCAGATTTCATCTGAGGATATTTCCTTTTTCACCATAGCCCTCTATGGGCTTCCAAATATCACTTTGGCAATTCCAGAAGAACTGTCTTAGCGAAAGGCTTCTTGAGGGGAAAGCTGTAACTCTGTGAGATGATTTCACAGAACACAAAGAAGTTTCTCAGAAAGCTTCTTTCTCTTTGTTATCGGAAGATATTTCCTTTGGCCCTATAGTCTTCTAAGGGATCCGAAATATCTCTTCTCAGATTCCACAGTAATAAGGCTAGCAAAGGGATCCACGAAATACAGATGTAACTCTGTGAGATGAATTAACAGAACACTACAGTTTCTCAGAATGCTTCTTTCCAGAGATCATCTGAGGATATATCCTTTTTCACCATAGCCCTCTATGGGCTTCCAAATATCACTTTGCCAATTCCACAAGAACTGTCTCAGCGAAAGGCTTGTTGAGGGGAATGCTGTACCTCTCTGAGATGATTTTACAGGACACAAATTAGTTTCTCAGAAAGCTTCTTTCTCTTTGTTATCAGAGGATATTTCCTTTGGTCCTTTAGTCTTCAAAGGGATCCGAAATATCTGTTCTCAGACTTCACAGAAATAACGCTAGCAAAGAGGTCCACGAAATATAGATGCAACTCTGTGAGATGAATTAACAGAACACTAAGCAGTTTCTCAGAAAGCTTCTTTCCAGATTTCATCTGAGGATATTTCCTTTTTCACCATAGCACTCTATGCGCTTCCAAATATCACTTTGCCAATTACACAAGAACTGTCTTAGCGAAAGGCTTCTTGAGGGGAAAGCTGTAACTCTGTGAGATGATTTCACAGAACACAAAGAAGTTTCTCAGAAAGCCACTTTCTCTTTGTTATCGGAGGATATTTCCTTTGGCCCTATAGTCTTCTAAGGGATGCGAAATATCTGTTCTCAGATTCCACAGAAGTAAGGCTAGCAAAGAGATCCACGAAATGAAGATGTAACTCTGTGAGATGAATTAACAGAACAATAAGCAGTTTCTCAGAAAGCTTCTTTCCAGATTTCATCTGAGGATATTTCCTTTTTCACCATAGCCCTCTATGGGCTTCCAAATATCACTTTGGCAATAACACAAGAACTGTCTTAGCGAAAGGATTCTTCAGGGGAAAGCTGTAACTCTGTGAGATGATTTCACAGAACACAAAGAAGTTTCTCAGAAAGCTTCTTTCTCATTGTTATCGGAAGATATTTCCTTTGGCCCTATAGTCTTCTAAGGGATCCGAAATATCTCTTCTCAGATTCCACAGGAATAAGGCTAGCAAAGGGATCCACGAAATACAGATGTAACTCTGTGAGATGAATTAACAGAACACTACAGTTTCTCAGAAAGCTTCTTTCCAGAGATCATCTGAGGATATTTCCTTTTTCTCCATAGCCCTCCATGGGCTTCCAAATATCACTTTGCCAATTCCACAAGAACTGTCTCAGCGAAAGGCTTCTTGAAGGGAATGCTGTACCTCTCTGAGATGATTTGACAGGACACAAATTAGTTTCTCAGAAAGCTTCTTTCTCTTTGTTATCGGAGGATATTTCCTTTGGTCTTATAGTCTTCAAAGGGATCCGAAATATCTGTTCTCAGGTTCCACAGAAATAAGGCTAGCAAAGAGATCCACGAAATACACATGTAACTCTGTGAGATGAATTAACAGACCTCTAAGCAGTTTCTCACAAAGCTTCTTTCCAGATTTCATCTGAGGATATTTCCTTTTTCACCATAGCCCTCTATGGGCTTCCAAATATCACTTTGCCAATTCCACAAGAACTGTCTCAGCGAAAGGCTTGTTGAGGGGAATGCTGTACCTCTCTGAGATGATTTTACAGGACACAAATTAGTTTCCCAGAAAGCTTCGTTCTCTTTGTTATCAGAGGATATTTCCTTTGGTCCTTTAGTCTTCAAAGGGATCCGAAATATCTGTTCTCAGACTTCACAGAAATAACGCTAGCAAAGAGGTCCACGAAATATAGATGCAACTCTGTGAGATGAATTAACAGAACACTAAGCAGTTTCTCAGAAAGATTCTTTCCAGATTTCATCTGAGGATATTTCCTTTTTCACCATAGCCCTCTATGCGCTTCCAAATATCACTTTGCCAATTCCACAAGAACTGTCTTAGCGAAAGGCTTCTTGAGGGGAAAGCTGTAACTCTGTGAGGTGATTTCACAGAACACAAAGAAGTTTCTCAGAAAGCCACTTTCTCTTTGTTATCGGAGGATATTTCCTTTGGCCCTATAGTCTTCTAAGGGATGCGAAATATCTGTTCTCAGATTCCACAGAAATAAGGCTAGCAAAGAGATGCACGAAATACAGATGTAACTCTGTGAGATAAATTAACAGAACACTAAGCAGTTTCTCAGAAAGCTTCTTGCCAGAGATCATCTGAGGATATTTCCTTTTTCACCATAGCCCTCTAAGGGCTTCCAAATATCACTTTGCCAATTCCACAAGAACTGTCTCAGCGTAAAGCTTCTTGAGGTGAATGCTTTAACTCTCTGAGATGATTTCACAGAAGACAAAGAAGTTTCTCAGAAAGCTTCTATCTCTTTGTTATCGGAGGATATTTCCTTTGGCCCTACAGTCTTCTAAGGGATCCGAAATATCTGTTCTCAGACTTCACAGAAATAACGCTAGCAAAGAGATCCACGAAATACAGATGTAACTCTGTGAGATGAATTAACAGATCTCTAAGCAGTTTCTCAGAAAGCTTCTTTCCAGATTTCATCTGAGGATATTTCCTTTTTCACCATAGCCCTCTATGGGCTTCCAAATATCACTTTGCCAATTCCACAAGAACTGTTTTAGCGAGAGGCTTCTTGAGGGGAAAGCTGTAACTCTGTGAGATGATTTCACAGAACACAAAGAAGTTTCTCAGAAACCTTCTTTCACTTTCTTATCGGAGGATATGTCCTTTGGCCCTAGAGTCTTCAAAGGGACCCGAATTATCTGTTCTCAGATTCCACAGAAATAAGGCTAGCAAAGAGATCCACGAAATGAAGATGTAACTCTGTGAGATGAATTAACAGAACAATAAGCAGTTTCTCAGAAAGCTTCTTTCCAGATTTCATATGAGGATATTTCCTTTTTCACCTTAGCCCTCTATGGGCTTCCAAATATCACTTTGCCATTTCCACAAGAACTGTCTTAGCGAAAGGCTTTTTGAGGGGAAAGCTGTAACTCTGTCAGATGATTTCACAGAACACGAAGAAGTTTCTCAGAAAGCTTCTTTCTCTTTGTTATCGGAGGATATTTCCTTTGGCCCTATAGTCTTATAAGGGATGCGAAATATCTGTTCTCAGATTATACAGAAATAAGGCTAGCAAAGAGATCCACGAAATACAGATGTAACTCTGTGAGAAGAATTAACAGAACAATAAGCAGTTTCTCAGAAAGCTTCTTTCCAGATTTCATCTGAGGAGATTTCTTTTTTCACCATAGCCCTCTATGGGCTTCCAAATATCACTTTGCCAATTCCACAAGAACTGTTTTAGCGAAAGGCTTCTTGAGGGGAAAGCTGTAACTCTCTGAGATGATTTCACAGAACACAAAGAAGTTTCTCAGAAAGCTTCTTTCTCTTTGTTATCGGAGGATATTTCCTTTGGCCCTATAGTCTTCAAAGGGACCCGAATTATCTGTTCTCAGATTCCACAGAAATAAGGCTAGCAAAGAGATCCACGAAATGAAGATGTAACTCTGTGAGATGAATTAACAGAACAATAAGCAGTTTCTCAGAAAGCTTCTTTCCAGATTTCATATGAGGATATTTCCTTTTTCACCTTAGCCCTCTATGGGCTTCCAAATATCACTTTGCAATTTCCACAAGAACTGTCTTAGCGAAAGGCTTTTTGAGGGGAAAGCTGTAACTCTGTCAGTTGATTTCACAGAACACGAAGAAGTTTCTCAGAAAGCTTCTTTCTCTTTGTTATCGGAGGATATTTCCTTTGGCCCTATATTCTTCTAAGGATCCGAAATATCTGTTTTCAGATTCCACAGAAATAAGGTTAGCAAACACATCCAGGAAATACAGATGTAACTCTGTGAGATGAATTACCAGAACAATAAGCAGAGTCTCAGAAAGCTTCTTTCCACATTTCATCTGAGGATATTTCCTATTTCACCATAGCCCTCTAGGGGTTCCAAATATCACTTTGCCAATTCCACTAGAACTGTGTTAGCGAAAGGCTTCTTGAGTGGAAAGCTGTAACTCTGTGAGATGATTTCACAGAACACAAAGAAGTTTCTCAGAAAGCTTCTTTCTCTTTGTTATCTGAGGATATTTCCTTTGGCCCTATACTCTTCAAAAGGATCCGAAATATCTGTTCTCAGATTCCACAGAAATAAGGCTCGAGAAGTAATCCACGAAATACAGATGTAACTCTGTGAGATGAATTAACAGAACACTACAGTTTCTCAGAAAGCTTCTTTCCAGAGATCATCTGAGGATATTTCCTTTTTCACCTTAGCCCTCTATCGGCTTCCAAATATCACTTTGCCAATTCCACAAGAACTGTCTCAGCGAAAGGCTTCTTGAGGGGAATGCTGTACCTCTGTGAGATGATTTTACAGGACACAAATTAGTTTCTCAGAAAGCTTCTTTCTCTTTGTTATCGGAGGATATTTCCTTTGGTCCTATAGTCTTCAAAGGGATCCGAAATATCTGTTCTCAGACTTTACAGAAATAACGCTAGCAAAGAGGTCAACGAAATACAGATGCAACTCTGTGAGATGAATTAACAGAACACTAAGCAGTTTCTCAGAAAGCTTCTTTCCAGATTTCATCTGTGGATATTTCCTTTTTCACCATAGCACTCTATGCGCTTCCAAATATCACTTTGCCAATTCCGCAAGAACTGTATTAGCGAAAGGCTTCTTGAGGGGAAAGCTGTAACTCTGTGAGATGATTTCACAGAACACAAAGAAGTTTCTCAGAAAGCTTCTTTCTCTTTGTTATCGGAGGATATTTCCTTTGGCCCTATTGTCTTCTAAGGGATCCGAAGTATCTGTTCTCAGATTGTACAGAAATAAGGCTGGCAAAGAGATCCACGAAATACAGATGTAACTCTGTGAGATGAATTAACAGAATATTAAGTAGTTTCTCAGAAAGATTCTTTCTAGATTTCATTTGAGGATATTTCCTTTTTCACCATAGCCCTGTGTTTGCTTCCAAATATCACTTTGCCAATTCCACAAAAACTGTCTTAGCGAAAGGCTTCTTGAGGGGAAAGCTGTAACTCTGTGACATGATTTCACAGAACACAAAGAAGTTAATCAGAAAGCTTCTTTGTCTTTGTTATCGGAGGATATTTCCTTTGGCCCTATAGTCTTCTAAGGGATCCGAAATATCTGTTCTCAGATTCCACAGAAAAAAGGCTAGCAAAGAAATCCACGAAATACAGATGTAACTCTGTGAGATGAATTAACAGAACACTACAGTTTCTCAGAAAGCTTCTTTCCAGAGATCATCTGAGGATATTTCCTTTTTCACCGTAGCCCTCAATGGGCTTCCAAATATCACTTTGAGAATTCCACAAGAACTGTCTCAGCGAAAGGCTTCTTGAGGGGAATGCTGTACCTCTCTGAGATGATTTTACAGAACACAAATTAGTTTCTCAGAAAGCTTCTTTCTCTTTGTTATCGGAGGATATTTCCTTTGGTCCTATAGTCTTCAAAGGGATCCGAAATATCTGTTCTCAGACTTCACAGAAATAACGCTAGCAAAGAGGTCCACGAAATACAGATGCAACGCTGTGAGATGAATTAACAGAACACTAAGCAGTTTCTCAGAAAGCTTCTTTCCAGATTTCATCTGAGGATGTTTCCTTTTTCACCATAGCCCTCGAAGCGATTCCAAATATCACTTTGCCAATTCCACAAGAACTGTCTTAGCGAAAGCCTTCTTGAGGGGATAGCTGTAACTCTGTGAGATGATTTCACAGAACACAAAGAAGTTTCTCAGAAAGCTTCTTTCACTTTGTTATCGGAGGAAATTTCCTTTGGCCCTATAGTCCTCTAAGGGATCCGAAATATCTGTTCTCAGATTCCACAGAAATAAGGCTAGCAAAGAGATCAACGAAATACAGATGTAACTCTGTGAGATGAATTAACAGAACACTGAGCAGTTTCTCAGAAAGCTTCTTTCCAGATTTCATCTGAGGATATTTCCTTTTTCACCAAAGCCCTGTATGGGCTTCCAAACATCACTTTGCCAATTCCAGAAGAACTGTCTTAGCGAAATGCTTCTTGTGGGGAAAGCTGTAACTCTGTGAGATGATTTCACAGAACACAAAGAAGTTTCTCAGAAAGCTTCTTTCTCTTTGTTATCGGAGGATACTTCCTTTGGCCCTATAGTCTTCTAAGGGATCCGAAATATCTGTTCTCAGATTCCACAGAAATAAGGCTAGCAAAGAGATCCACGAAACACAGATGTAACTCTGTGAGATGAATTAACAGAACATTACAGTTTCTCAGAAAGCTTCTTTCCAGAGATCATCTGAGGATATTTCCTTATTCACCATAGCCCTCTATGGGCTTCCAAATATCACTTTGCGAATTCCCCAAGAACTGTTTCAGCGAAAGGCTTCTTCAGGGGAAAGCTGTACCTCTCTGAGATGATTTTACAGAACACAAATTAGTTTCTCAGAAAGCTTCTTTCTCTTTGTTATCGGAAGATATTTCCTTTGGTCCTATAGACTTCAAAGGGATCCGAAATATCTGTTCTCAGACTTCACAGAAATAACGCTAGCAAAGAGGTCCACGAAATACAGATGCAACGCTGTGAGATGAGTTAACAGAACACTAAGCAGTTTCTCAGAAAGCTTCTTTCCAGATTTCATCTGAGGATATTTCCTTTTTCACCATAGCCCTCTATGCGATTCCAAATATCACTTTGCCAATTCCACAAGAACTGTCTTAGCGAAAGCCTTCTTGAGGGGAAAGCTGTAACTCTGTGAGGTGATTTCACAGAACACAAAGAGGTTTCTCAGAAAGCGTCTTTCTCTTTGTTATCGGAGGATATTTCCTTTGGCCCTAGAGTCTTCAAAGGGATCCGAATTATCTGTTCTCAGATTCCACAGAAATAAGGCTAGCAAAGAAATCCACGAAATACAGATGTAACTCTGTGAGATGAATTAACAGAACACTAAACAGTTTCTCAGAAAGCTTCTTACCAGATTTCATCTGAGGATATTTCCTTTTTCACCTTAGCCCTCTATGCGCTTCCAAATATCACTTTGCCAATTCCACAAGAACTGTCTTAGCGAAAGGCTTCTTGAGGGGAAAGCTGTAACTCTGTGAGATGATTTCACGGAACACAAAGAAGTTTCTCAGAAAGCTTCTTTCTCTTTGTTATCGGAGAATATTTCCTTTGGCCCTTTAGTCTTCTAAGGGATCCGAAATATCTGTTCTCAGGTTCCACAGAAATAAGGCTAGCAAAGAGATCCACTAAATAGAGATGTAACTCTGTGAGATGAATTAACAGAACACTAAGCAGTTTCTCAGATAGCTTCTTTACAGATTTCATCTGATGATATTTCCTTTTTCACCATAGCCCTCTAAGGGCTTCCAAATATCACTTTGCCAATTCCACAAGAACTGTCTTAGCGAAAGGCTTCTTGAGGGGAAAGTTGTAACTCTCTCAGATGATTTCACAGAACACAAAGAAGTTTCTCAGAAAGCTTCTTTCTCTTTGTTATTGGAGGATATTTCCTTTGGCCCTGTAGTCTTCAAAGGGATACGAAATATCTGTTCTCAGGTTCCACAGAAATAAGGCTAGCAAAGAGATCCATGAAATACAGATGTAACTCTGTGAGATGAATTAACAGAACAATAAGTAGTTTCTCAGAAAGCTTCTTTCCAGATTTCATCTGAGGATATTTCCTTTGTCACCATAGCCCTCAATGGGCTTCCAAATATCACTTTACCAATTCCACAAGAACTGTCTTAGCGAAAGGCTTCTTGAGGGGAAAGCTGTAACTCTGTGAGATGATTTCACAGAACACAAAGAAATTTCTCAGAAAGCTTCTTTCTCTTTGTTATAGGAGGATATTTCCTTTGGCCCTACACTCTTCAAAGGGATCCGAATTATCTGTTCTCAGATTCCACAGAAATAAGGCTAGCAAAGAGATCCACGAAATACAGATGTAACTCTGTGAGATGAATTAACACAACAATAAGCAGTTTCTCAGAAAGGTTCTTTCCAGAGTTCATCTGAGGATATTTCCTTTTTCACCATAGCCCTCTATGGGCTTCAAAATATAACTTTGGCAATTCCACAAGAACTGTCTTAGCGAAAGGCTTCTTGAGGGGAAAGCTGTAACTCTGTGAGATGATTTCACAGAACACAAAGAAGTTTCTCAGAAAGCTTCTTTCTCTTTGTTATCGGAGGATATTTCCTTTGGCCCTATAGTCTTCAAAGGGATCCGAAATATCAGTTCTCAGATTCCACAGAAATAAGGCTAGTAAAGAGATCCACGAAATACAGATGTAACTCTGTGAGATGAATTAACAGAACACTAAGCAGTTTCTCCGAAAGCTTCTTTCTACATTTCATCTGAGGATATTTCCTTTTTCACCATAGCCCTCTATGGGCTTCCAAATTTCACTTTCCCAATTCCAAAAGAACTGTCGTAGCGAAAGGCTTCTTGAGGGGAAAGCTGTAACTCTGTGAGATGATTTCACAGAACACAAAGAAGTTTCTCAGAAAGCTTCTTTCTCTTTGTTATCGGAGGATACTTCCTTTGGCCCTATAGTCTTCTAAGGGATCCGAAATATCTGTTCTCAGATTCCACAGAAATAAGGCTAGCAAAGAGATCCACGAAACACAGATGTAACTCTGTGAGATGAATTAACAGAACATTACAGTTTCTCAGAAAGCTTCTTTCCAGAGATCATCTGAGGATATTTCCTTATTCACCATAGCCCTCTATGGGCTTCCAAATATCACTTTGCGAATTCCCCAAGAACTGTTTCAGCGAAAGGCTTCTTCAGGGGAAAGCTGTACCTCTCTGAGATGATTTTACAGAACACAAATTAGTTTCTCAGAAAGCTTCTTTCTCTTTGTTATCGGAAGATATTTCCTTTGGTCCTATAGACTTCAAAGGGATCCGAAATATCTGTTCTCAGACTTCACAGAAATAACGCTAGCAAAGAGGTCCACGAAATACAGATGCAACGCTGTGAGATGAGTTAACAGAACACTAAGCAGTTTCTCAGAAAGCTTCTTTCCAGATTTCATCTGAGGATATTTCCTTTTTCACCATAGCCCTCTATGCGATTCCAAATATCACTTTGCCAATTCCACAAGAACTGTCTTAGCGAAAGCCTTCTTGAGGGGAAAGCTGTAACTCTGTGAGGTGATTTCACAGAACACAAAGAGGTTTCTCAGAAAGCGTCTTTCTCTTTGTTATCGGAGGATATTTCCTTTGGCCCTAGAGTCTTCAAAGGGATCCGAATTATCTGTTCTCAGATTCCACAGAAATAAGGCTAGCAAAGAAATCCACGAAATACAGATGTAACTCTGTGAGATGAATTAACAGAACACTAAACAGTTTCTCAGAAAGCTTCTTACCAGATTTCATCTGAGGATATTTCCTTTTTCACCTTAGCCCTCTATGCGCTTCCAAATATCACTTTGCCAATTCCACAAGAACTGTCTTAGCGAAAGGCTTCTTGAGGGGAAAGCTGTAACTCTGTGAGATGATTTCACGGAACACAAAGAAGTTTCTCAGAAAGCTTCTTTCTCTTTGTTATCGGAGAATATTTCCTTTGGCCCTTTAGTCTTCTAAGGGATCCGAAATATCTGTTCTCAGGTTCCACAGAAATAAGGCTAGCAAAGAGATCCACTAAATAGAGATGTAACTCTGTGAGATGAATTAACAGAACACTAAGCAGTTTCTCAGATAGCTTCTTTACAGATTTCATCTGATGATATTTCCTTTTTCACCATAGCCCTCTAAGGGCTTCCAAATATCACTTTGCCAATTCCACAAGAACTGTCTTAGCGAAAGGCTTCTTGAGGGGAAAGTTGTAACTCTCTCAGATGATTTCACAGAACACAAAGAAGTTTCTCAGAAAGCTTCTTTCTCTTTGTTATTGGAGGATATTTCCTTTGGCCCTGTAGTCTTCAAAGGGATACGAAATATCTGTTCTCAGGTTCCACAGAAATAAGGCTAGCAAAGAGATCCATGAAATACAGATGTAACTCTGTGAGATGAATTAACAGAACAATAAGTAGTTTCTCAGAAAGCTTCTTTCCAGATTTCATCTGAGGATATTTCCTTTGTCACCATAGCCCTCAATGGGCTTCCAAATATCACTTTACCAATTCCACAAGAACTGTCTTAGCGAAAGGCTTCTTGAGGGGAAAGCTGTAACTCTGTGAGATGATTTCACAGAACACAAAGAAATTTCTCAGAAAGCTTCTTTCTCTTTGTTATAGGAGGATATTTCCTTTGGCCCTACACTCTTCAAAGGGATCCGAATTATCTGTTCTCAGATTCCACAGAAATAAGGCTAGCAAAGAGATCCACGAAATACAGATGTAACTCTGTGAGATGAATTAACACAACAATAAGCAGTTTCTCAGAAAGGTTCTTTCCAGAGTTCATCTGAGGATATTTCCTTTTTCACCATAGCCCTCTATGGGCTTCAAAATATAACTTTGGCAATTCCACAAGAACTGTCTTAGCGAAAGGCTTCTTGAGGGGAAAGCTGTAACTCTGTGAGATGATTTCACAGAACACAAAGAAGTTTCTCAGAAAGCTTCTTTCTCTTTGTTATCGGAGGATATTTCCTTTGGCCCTATAGTCTTCAAAGGGATCCGAAATATCAGTTCTCAGATTCCACAGAAATAAGGCTAGTAAAGAGATCCACGAAATACAGATGTAACTCTGTGAGATGAATTAACAGAACACTAAGCAGTTTCTCCGAAAGCTTCTTTCTACATTTCATCTGAGGATATTTCCTTTTTCACCATAGCCCTCTATGGGCTTCCAAATTTCACTTTCCCAATTCCAAAAGAACTGTCGTAGCGAAAGGCTTCTTGAGGGGAAAGCTGTAACTCTGTGAGATGATTTCACAGAACACAAAGAAGTTTCTCAGAAAGCTTATTTCTCTTTGTTATCGGAGGATATTTCCTTTGGCCCTATAGTCTTCTAAGGGATCCGAAATATCTGTTCTCAGATTCCACAGAAATAAGGCTAGCAAAGAGATACACGAAATACAGATGTAACTCTGTGAGATGAATTAACAGAACACTAAGCAGTTTCTCACAAAGCTTCTTTCCAGATTTCATCTGAGGATATTTCCTTTTTCACCATAGCCCTCTATGGGCTTCCAAATATCATTTGCCAATTCCACAAGAACTGTCTTAGCGAAAGGCTTCTTGAGTGGAAAGCTGTAACTCTGTGAGATGATTTCACAGAACACAAAGAAGTTTCTCAGAAAGCTTCGTTCTCTTTCTGATCGGAGGATATTCCTTTGGCCCTATAGTCTTCTAAGGGATCCGAAATATCTGTTCTCAGATTCCACAGAAATAAGGCTAACAAAGAGATCCACGAAATACAGATGTAACCCTGTGAGATGAATTAACAGAACACTAAGCAGTTTCTCAGAAAGCTACTTTCCAGATTTCATCTGAGGATATTTCCTTTTTCACCATAGCCCTCTATGGGCTTCCAAATATCACTTTGCCAATTCCACAAGAACTGTCTTAGCGAAAGGCTTCTTAAGGGGAAAGCTGTAACTCTGTGAGATGATTTCACAGAACACAAAGTAGTTTCTCAGAATGCTTCTTCTTTTTGTTATCGCAGGATATTTCCTTTGGCCCTATAGTCTTCTAAGGGATCCGAAATATCTGTTCTCAGATACCACAGAAATAAGGCTAGCAAAGAGATCCACGAAATACAGATGTAACACTGTGAGATGAATTAATAGAACACTAAGCCGTTTCCCAGAAAGCTTCTTTCCAGATTTCCTCTGAGGATATTTCCTTTTTCACCTTAGCCCTCTTTGGGCTTCCAAATATCACTTTGCTAATTCCACAAGAACTGTCTTAGCGAAAGGCTTCTTGAGGGGAAAGCTGTAACTCTGTGAGATGATTTCACAGAACACAAAGTAGTTACTGAGAAAGCTTCGTTCTCTTTCTGATCGGAGGACATATCTTTGGCCCTATAGTTTTCTAAGGGATCCGAAATATCTGTTCTCAGATTCCACAGAAATAAGGCTAGCAAAGAGATCCACGAAATACAGATGTAACTCTGTGAGATGAATTAACAGAACACTAAGCAGTTTCTCAGAAAGCTTCTTTCCAGATTTCATCTGAGGATATTTCCTTTTTCACCATAGCCCTCTAAGGGCTTCCAAATATCACTTTGCCAATTCCACAAAAACTGTCGTAGCGAAAGACTTCTTCCGGGGAAAGCTGTACCTCGGTGAGATGATTTCACAGAACACAAAGAAGTTTCTCACAAAGCTTCTTTCTCTTTGTTATCGGAGGATATTTCCTTTGGCCCTAGAGTCTTCAAAGGGATCCGAAATATCTGGTCTCAGATTCCACAGAAATAAGGCTAGCAAAGAGATACACCAAATACAGATGTAACTCTGTGAGATGATTTCACAGAACACAAAGAAGTTTCTCAGAAAGCTTCTTTCTCTTTGTTATCGGAGTTTATTTCCTTTGGCCCTATAATCTTCAAAGGGATCCGGAATATCAGTTCTCAGATTCCACAGAAATAAGGCTAGCAAAGAGATCCACGAAATACAGATGTAACTCTGTGAGATGAATTAACAGAACACTAAGCAGTTTCTCAGAAAGCTACTTTCCAGATTTCATCTGAGGATATTTCCTTTTTCACCAGAGCCCTCTATGGGCTTCCAAATATCACTTTGCCAATTACACAAGAACTGTCTTAGCGAAAGTCTTCTTGAGGGGAAAGGTGTAACTCCGTGAGATGATTTCACAGAACACAAAGTAGTTTCTGAGGAAGCTTCGTTCTCTTTCTGATCGGAGGATATTTCTTTGGCCCTATAGTCTTCTAAGGGATCCGAAATATCTGTTCTCAGATTCCACAGAAATAAGGCTAGCAAAGAGATCAACGAAATACAGATGTAACTCTGTGAGATGAATTAACAGAACACTAAGCAGTTTCTCAGAAAGCTTCTTTCCGGATTTCATCTGAGGATATTTCCTTTTTCACCATAGCCCTCTATGCGCTTCCAAATATCACTTTGCCAATTCCACAAGAACTGTCTTAGGGAAAGGCTTATTGAGGGGAAAGCTGTAACTCTGTGAGATGATTTCACAGAACACAAAGAAGTTTCTCAGAAAGCTTCTTTCTCTTTGTTATCGGAGGATATTTCCTTTGGCACTATAGTCTTCTAAGGGATCCGAAATATCTGTTCTCAGATTCCACAGAAATAAGGCTAGCAAAGAGATCCACGAAATACAGATGTAACTCTGTGAGAAGAATTAACAGAACACTAAGCAGTTTCTCAAAAAGCTACTTTCCAGATTTCATCTGAGGATATTTCCTTTTTCTCCATAGCCCTATATGGGCTTCCAAATATCACTCTGCCAATTCCACAAGAACTGTCTTAGCGAAAGGCTTCTTGAGGGGAAAGCTGTAACTCTGTGAGATGATTTCACAGAACACAAAGAAGTTTCTGAGAAAGCTTCGTTCTCTTTCTGATCGGAGGATATTTCTTTGGCCCTATAGTCTTCTAAGGGATCCGAAATATCTGTTCTCTGATTCCACAGAAATAAGGCTAGCAAAGAGATCCACGAAAAACAGAAGTAACTCTGTGAGATGAATTAACAGAACACTAAGCAGTTTCTCAGAAAGCTACTTTCCAGATTTCATCTGAGGATAGTTCCTTTTTCACCATAGCCCTATATGGGCTTCCAAATATCACTCTGCCAATTCCACAAGAACTGTCTTACCGAAAGGCTTCTTGAGGGGAAAGCTGCAACTCTGTGAGATGATTTCACAGAACACAAAGAAGTTTCTCAGAAAGCTTCTTTCTCTTTGTTATCGGAGTTTATTTCCTTTGGCACTATAATCTTCAAAGGGATCCGGAATATCTGTTCTCAGATTCCACAGAAATAAGGCTAGCAAAGAGATCCACGAAAAACAGATGTAACTCGGTGAGATGAATTAACAGAACACTAAGCAGTTTCTCAGAAAGCTTCTTTCCAGATTTCAACTGTGGGTAATTCCTTTTTCACCATAGCCCTCTATGCGCTTCCAAATATCACTTTGCCAATTCCACAAGAACTGTCTTAGCGAAAGACTTCTTGAGGCGAAAGCTGTAACTCTCTGAGATGATTTCACAGAACACAAAGAAGATTCTCAGAAAGCTTCTTTCTCTTTGTTATCGGAGGATATTTCCTTTGGCCCTAGAGTCTTCAAAGGGATTCGAAATATCTGTTCTCAGATTCCAAGAAATAAGGCTAGCAAAGAAATCCACGAAATACAGATGTAACTCTGTGAGATGAATTAACAGAACACTAAGCAGTTTCTCAGAAAGCTTCTTTCCAGATTTCATCTGAGGATATTTCCTTTTTCACCATTGCCCTCTATGGGCTTCCAGATATCACTCTGCCAATTCCACAAGAACTGTCTTAGCGAAAGACTTCTCTAGGGGAAAGCTGTATCTCGGTGAGATGATTTCACAGAACACAAAGAATTTTCTCAGAAAGCTTCTTTCTCTTTGTTATCGGAGGATATTTCCTTTGGCCCTATACTCTTCAAAGGGATGCGTAATATCTCTTCTCACATTCCACAAAAATAAGGCTAGCAAAGATATCCAAGAAATACAGATGTTACTCTCTTATATGAATTAACAGAACAATAAGCAGTTTCTCAGAAAGCTACTTTCCAGATTTCATCTGAGGATATTTCCTTTTTCACCCCAGGCCTCTATGGGCTTCCAAATATCAATATGCCAATTCCACAAGAACTGTCTTAGTGAAAGGCTTCTTGAGGGGAAAGCTGTAACTCTGAGAGATGATTTCACAGAACACAAAGAAGTTTCTCAGAAAGCTTCTTTCTCTTTGTTATCGGAGGATATTTCCTTTGGCCCTATAGTCTTCAAAGGGATCCGAAATATCTGTTCTCAGATTCCACAGAAATAAGTCTAGCAAAGAGATCCACTAAATAGAGATGTAACTCTGTGAGATGAATTAACAGAACACTAAGCAGTTTCTCAGAAATCTTCTTTCCAGATTTCATCAGAGGATATTTCGTCTTTCAACATAGCCCTCTATGGGCTTCCAAATATCACTTTTCCAATTCCACAAGAACTGTCTAAGCGAAAGGCTTCTTGAGGGGAAAGCTGTAACTCTGTCAGATGATTTCACAGAACACAAAGAAGTTTCTCAGAAAGCTTCTTTCTCCTTGTTATCGGAGGATATTTCCTTTGGCCCTAGAGTCTTCAAAGGGATCCGAAATATCTGTTCTCAGATTCCACAGAAATAAGTCTAGCAAAGAAATCCACGAAGTACAGATGTAACTCTGTGAGATGAATTAACAGAACACTAACCAGTTTCTCAGAAAGCTTCTTTCCAGATTTCATCTGAGGATATTTGCTTTTCCACCATTGCCCTCTATGGGCTTCCAAATATCACTCTGCCATTTCCACAAGAACTCACTTAGCGAAAGGCTTCTCAAGGGGAAAGCTGTATCTCTGTGAGATGATTTCAGAGAACACAAAGAAGTTTCTCAGAAAGCTTCTTTCTCTTTGTTATCAGAGGATATTTTCTTTGGCCCTATACTCTTCAAAGGGATCCGAAATATCTCTTCTCACATTCCACAGAAATAAGGCAAGCAAAGAGATCCACGAAATACAGATGTAACTCTGTGAGATGAATTAACAGAACACTAAGCAGTTTCTCAGAAAGCTTCTTTCCAGATTTCATCTGAGGATATTTCCTTTTTCACCATAGCCTTCTATGCGCTTTCTAATATCACTTTGCCAATTCCATAAGAACTGTCTTAGAGAAAGACTTCTTGAGGGGAAAGCTGTAACTCTGTGAGGTGATTTCACAGAACACAAAGAAGTTTCTCAGAAAACTTCTTTCTCTTTTTTATCGGAGTTTATTTCCTTTGGCCCTATAATTTTCAAAGGGATCCGGAATATCTGTTCTCAGATTCCACAGAAATAAGGCTAGCAAAGAGATCCACGAAATACAGATGTAACTCTGTGAGATGAATTAACAGAACACTAAGCAGGTTCTCAGAAAGCTTCTTTCCAGATTTCACCTGAGGATATTTCGTTTTTCACCATAACCCTCTAAGGGCTTCCAAATATCACTTTGCCAATTCCACAAGAACCGTCTTAACGAAAGGCTTCTTGAGGGGAAAGCTGTAACTCTCTCAGATGATTTCACAGAACACAAAGAAGTTTCTCAGAAAGCTTCTTTCTCTTTGTTATCGGAGGACATTTCCTTTGGCCCTATAGTCTAATAAGGGATCCGAAATATCTGTTCTCAGATTCCACAGAAATAAGGCTAGCAAAGAGATCCACAAAATACAGATGTAACTCTGTGAGATGAATTAACAGAACACTAAGCAGTTTCTCAGAAAGCTTCTTTCCAGATTTCATCTGAGGATATTTCCTTTTTTACCGTAGCCCTCTATGGGCTTCCAAATATCAATTTGCCAATTCCACAAGAACTGTCTTAGCGAAAGTCTTCTTGAGGGGAAAGCTGTAACTCTGTGAGATGATTACACAGAACACAAAGATGTTTCCCAGAAAGCTTCTTTCTCTTTGTTATCGGAGGATTTTTCCTTGGGCCCTATAGTCTTCTAAGGGTTCCGAAATATCTGTTCTCAGATTCCACAGAAATAAGGCTAGCAAAGAGATACACCAAATACAGATGTAACTCTGTGAGATGAATTAACAGAACACTAAGTAGTTTCTCACAAAGCTTCTTTCCAGATTAAATCTGAGGATATTTCCTTTTTCACCATAGCCCTCTAAGGGCTTCCAAATATCACTTTGCCAATTCCACAAGAACTGTCTTAGTGAAAGGCTTCTTGAGGGGAATGCTGTAACTCTGGGAGATGATTTCACAGAACACAAAGAAGTTTCTCAGATAGCTTCTGTCTCTTTTTTATCGGAGGATATTTCCTTTGGCCCTATAGTCTTCAAAGGGATCCGAAATATCTGTTCTCAGATTCCACAGAAATAAGTCTAGGAAAGAGATCCACGAAATAGAGATGTACCTCTGTGAGATGAATCAACAGAACACTAATCAGTTTCTCAGAAATCTTCTTTCCAGATTTCATCTGAGGATATTTCCTCTTTCACCCTAGCCCTCTATGGGCTTCCATATATCACTTTGCCAATTCCACAAGAACTGTCTAAGCGAAAGGCTTCTTGAGGGGAAAGCTGTAACTCTGTGAGGTGATTTCACTGACACAAAGAAGTTTCTCAGAAAGCTTCTTTCTCTTTGTTATCGGAGTTTATTTCCTTAGGCCCTATAATCTTCAAAGGGATCCGGAATATCTGTTCTCAGATTCCACAGAAATAAGGCTAGCAAAGAGATCCACGAAATACAGATGTAACTCTGTGAGATGAATTAACAGAACACTAAGCAGTTTCTCAGAAAGCTTCTTTCCAGATTTCATCTGAGGATGTTTCCTTTTTCACCATAGCCCTCTATGGGCTTCCAAATATCACTTTGCCAATTCCACAAGAACTGTCTTAGCGAAAGACTTCTTGAGGCGAAAGCTGTAACTCTGTGAGATGATTTCACAGAACACAAAGAAGTTTCTCAGAAAGCTTCTTTCTCTTTGTTATCGGAGGATATTTCCTTTGGCCCTATAGTCTTCAAAGGGATCCGAAATATCTGTTCTCAGATTCCACAGAAATAAGTCTAGCAAAGAGATCCACTAAATAGAGATGTAACTCTGTGAGATGAATTAACAAAGCACTAAGCAGTTTCTCAGAAAGCTTCTTTCCAGATTTCATCAGAGGATATTTCCTCTTTCACCATAGCCCTCAAAGGGCTTCCAAATATCACTTTGCCAATTCCACAAGAACTGTCTAAGCGTAAGGATTCTTGAGGGGAAAGCTGTAACTCTGTCAGATGATTTCACAGAACACAAAGAAGTTTCTCAGAAAGCTTCTTTCTCTTTGTTTTCGGAGGATATTTCCTTTGGCCCTATAGTCTTCAAAGGGATCCGAAATATCTGATCTCACATTCCACAGAAATAAGCCTAGCAAAATATATACGAAATACAAATGTAACCCTGTGAGATGAATTAACAGAACACTAAGCAGTTTCTCAGAAAGCTACGTTCCAGATTTCATCTGAGGATATTTCCTTTCTCACCATAGCCCTCTATGGGCTTCCAAATATCAATTTGCCAATTCCACAAGAACTGTCTTAGCGAAAGTCTTCTTGAGGGGAAAGCTGTAACTCTGTGAGATGATTACACAGAACACAAAGAAGTTTCCCAGAAAGCTTCTTTCTCTTTGTTATCGGAGGATTTTTCCTTGGGCCCTATAGTCTTCTAATGGATCCGAAATATTTGTTCTCAGATTCCACAGAAATAAGGCTATCAAAGAGTTACACCAAATACAGATGTAACTCTGTGAGATGAATTAACAGAACACAAAGTAGTTTCTCACAAAGCTTCTTTCCAGATTAAATCTGAGGATATTTCCTTTTTCACCATAGCCCTCTATGGGCTTCCAAATATCACTTTGCCAATTCCACAGGAACTGTCTTAGTGAAAGGCTTCTTGAGGGGAATGCTGTAACTCTGAGAGATGATTTCACAGAACACAAAGAAGTTTCTCAGAAAGCTTCTGTCTCTTTTTTATCGGAGGATATTTCCTTTGGCCCTATAGTCTTCAAAGGGATCCGAAATATCTGTTCTCAGATTCCACAGAAATAAGTCTAGCAAAGAGATCCACGAAATAGAGATGTACCTCTGTGAGATGAATCAACAGAACACTAAGCAGTTTCTCAGAAATCTTCTTTTCAGATTTCATCAGAGGATATTTCCTCTTTCACCATAGCCCTCTATGGGCTTCCAAATATCACTTTGCCAATTCCACAAGAACTGTCTAAGCGGAAGGCTTCTTGAGGGGAAAGCTGTAACTTTGTGAGGTGATTTCACTGACACAAAGAAGTTTCTCAGAAAGCTTCTTTCTCTTTTTTATCGGAGTTTATTTCCTTTGGCCCTATAATTTTCAAAGGGATCCCGAATATCTGTTCTCAGATTCCACAGAAATAAGGCTAGCAAACAGATCCACGAAATACAGATGTAACTCTGTGAGATGAATTAACAGAACACTAAGCAGTTTCTCAGAAAGCTTCTTTCCAGATTTCACCTGAGGATATTTCGTTTTTCACCATAGCCCTCTATGGGCTTCCAAATATCACTTTGCCAATTACACAAGAACTGTCTTAACGAAAGGCTTCTTGAGGGGAAAGCTGTAACTCTCTCAGATGATTTCACAGAACACAAAGAAGTTTCTCAGAAAGCTTCTTTCTCTTTGTTATCGGAGGATATTTCCTTTGGCCCTATAGTCTAATAAGGGATCCGAAATATCTGTTCTCAGATTCCACAGAAATAAGGCTAGCAAAGAGATCCACAAAATACAGATGTAACCCTGTGAGATGAATTAACAGAACACTAAGCAGTTTCTCAGAAAGCTTCTTTCCAGATTTCATCTGAGGATATTTCCTTTTTCACCATAGCCCTCTATGGGCTTCCAAATATCACTTTGCTAATTCCACAAGAACTGTCTTAGCGAAAGGCTTCTTCAGGGGAAAGCTGTAACTCTGTGAGATGATTTCACAGAACACAAAGAGGTTTCTTAGAAAGCTTCTTTCTCTTTGTTTTCGGAGGATATTTCCTTTGGCCCTATAGTCTTCAAAGGGATCCGAAATATCTGTTCTCACATTCCACAGAAATAAGCCTAGCAAAAGATATACGAAATACAAATGTAACTCTGTGAGATTAATTAACAGAACACTAAGCAGTTTCTCAGAAAGCTACTTTCCAGATTTCATCTGAGGATATTTCCTTTTTCACCACAGGCCTCTATGGGCTTCCAAATATCAATTTGCCAATTCCACAAGAACTGTCTTAGTGAAAGGCTTCTTGAGGGGAAAGCTGTAACTCTGAGACATGATTTCACAGAACACAAAGAAGTTTCTCAGAAAGATTCTTTCTCTTTGTTATCGGAGGATATTTCCTTTGGCCCTATACTCTTCAAAGGGATCCGAAATATCTGTTCTCAGATTCCACAGAAATAAGGCTAGCAAAGAGATCCACTAAATAGAGATGTAACTCTGTGAGATGAATTAACAAAACACTAAGCAGTTTCTCAGAAATCTTCTTTCCAGATTTCATCAGAGGATATTTCCTCTTTCACCATAGCCCTCTATGGGCTTCCAAATATCACTTTGCCAATTCACAACAACAGTCTTAGCGAAAGGCTTCTTGAGGGGAAAGCTGTAACTCTGTCAGATGATTTCACAGAACACCAAGAAGTTTCTCAGAAAGCTTCTTTCTCCTTGTTATCGGAGGATATTTCCTTTGGCCCTAGAGTCTTCAAAGGGATCCGAAATATCTGTTCTCAGTTTCCACAGAAATAAGTCTAGCAAAGAAATCCACGAAATACAGTTGTAACTCTGTGAGATGAATTAACAGAACACTAAGCAGTTTCTCAGAAAGCTTCTTTCCAGATTTCATCTGAGGATATTTGCTTTTTCACCATTGCCCTCTATGGGCTTCCAAATATCACTTTGCCAATTGCAAAAGAACTGTCTTAGCGAAAGGCTTCTTGAGGGAAAGCTGTAACTCTATGAGATGATTTCACAGAACACAAAGAAGTTTCTCAGAAAGCTTCTTTCTCTTTGTTTTCGGAGGATATTTCCTTTGGCCCTATAGTCTTCAAAGGGATCCGAAATATCTGATCTCACATTCCACAGAAATAATCCTAGCAAAAGATATACGAAATACAAATGTAACCCTGTGAGATGAATTAACAGAACACTAAGCAGTTTCTCAGAAAGCTACTTTCCAGATTTCATCTGAGGATATTTCCTTTCTCACCATAGCCCTCTATGGGCTTCCAAATATCAATTTGCCAATTCCACAAGAACTGTCTTAGCGAAAGTCTTCTTGAGGGGAAAGCTGTAACTCTTTGAGGTGGTTACACAGAACACAAAGAAGTTTCCCAGAAAGCCTCTTTCTCTTTGTTATCGGAGGATTTTTCCTTGGGCCCTATAGTCTTCTAAGGGATCCGAAATATCTGTTCTCAGATTCCACAGAAATAAGGCTATCAAAGAGTTACACCAAATACAGATGTAACTCTGTGAGATGAATTAACAGAACACTAAGTAGTTTCTCACAAAGCTTCTTTCCAGATTAAATCTGAGGATATTTCCTTTTTCACCATAGCCCTCTATGGGCTTCCAAATATTACTTTGCCAATTCTACAAGAACTGTCTTAGTGAAAGGCTTCTTGAGGGGAATGCTGTAACTCTGAGAGATGATTTCACAGAACACAAAGAAGTTTCTCAGAAAGCTTCTGTCTCTTTTTTATCGGAGGATATTTCCTTTGGCCCTATAGTCTTCAAAGGGATCCGAAATATCTGTTCTCAGATTCCACAGAAATAAGTCTAGCAAAGAAATCCACGAAATAGAGATGTACCTCTGTGAGATGAATCAACAGAACACTAAGCAGTTTCTCAGAAATCTTCTTTCCAGATTTTATCTGAGGATATTTCCTCTTTCACCGTAGCCCTCTATGGGCTTCCAAATATCACTTTGCCAATTCCACAAGAACTGTCTAAGCGAAAGGCTTCTTGAGGGGAAAGCTGTAACTCTGTGAGGTGATTTCACTGACACAAAGAAGTTTCTCCGAAAGCTTCTTTCTCTTTTTTATCGGAGTTTATTTCCTTTGGCCCTATAATTTTCAAAGGGATCCGGAATATCTGTTCTCAGATTCCACAGAAATAAGGCTAGCAAAGAGATCCACGAAATACAGATGTAACTCTGTGAGATGAATTAACAGAACACTAAGCAGTTTCTCAGAAAGCTTCTTTTCAGATTTCTCCTGAGGATATTTCGTTTTTCACCATAGCCCTCTATGGGCTTCCATATATCACTTTGCCAATTCCACAAGAACTGTCTTAACGAAAGGCTTCTTGAGGGGAAAGCTGTAACTCTCTCAGATGATTTCACAGAACACAAAGAAGTTTCTCAGAAAGCTTCTTTCTCCTTGTTATCGGAGGATATTTCCTTTGGCCCTAGAGTCTTCAAAGGGATACGAAATATCTGTTCTCAGACTCCACAGAAATAAGTCTAGCAAAGAAATCCACGAAATACAGTTGTAACCCTGTGAGATGAATTAACAGAACACTAAGCAGTTTCTCAGAAAGCTTCTTTCCAGATTTCATCTGAGGATATTTGCTTTTTCACCATTGACCTCTATGGGCTTCCAAATATCACTCTGCCAATTCCACAAGAACTCTCTTAGCGAAAGGCTTCTCAAGGGGAAAGCTGTAACTCTGAGAGATGATTTCACAGAACACAAAGAAGTTTCTCAGAAGGATTCTGTCTCTTTTTTATCGGAGGATATTTCCTTTGGCCCTATACTCTTCAAAGGGATCCGAAATATCTCTTCTCACATTCCACAGAAATAAGGCTAGCAAAGAGATCCACGAAATACAGATGTAACTCTGTTATATGAATTAACAGAACACTAAGCAGTTTCTCAGAAAGCTTCTTTCCAGATTTCATCTGAGGATATTTCCTTTTTCACCATAGCCTTCTATGCGCTTTCTAATATCACTTTGCCAATTCCATAAGAACTGTCTTAGAGAAAGACTTCTTGAGGGGAAAGCTGTAACTCTGTGAGGTGATTTCACAGAACACAAAGAAGTTTCTCAGAAACTTCTTTCTCTTTTTTATCGGAGTTTATTTGCTTTGGCCCTATAATTTTCAAAGGGATCCGGAATATCTGTTCTCAGATTCCACAGAAATAAGGCTAGTAAAGAGATCCACGAAATACAGATGTAACTCTGTGAGATGAATTAACAGAACACTAAGCAGTTTCTCAGAAAGCTTCTTTCCAGATTTCACCTGAGGATATTTCGTTTTTCACCATAAACCTCTATGGGCTTCCAAATATCACTTTGCCAATTCCACAAGAAACGTCTTATCGAAAGGCTTCTTGAGGGGACAGCTGTAACTCTCTCAGATGATTTCACAGAACACAAAGAAGTTTCTCAGAAAGCTTCTTTCTCTTTGTTATCGGAGGACATTTCCTTTGGCCCTATAGTCTAATAAGGGATCCGAAATATCTGTTCTCAGATTCCACAGAAATAAGGCTAGCAAAGAGATCCACAAAATACAGATGTAACTCTGTGAGATGAATTAACAGAACACTAAGTAGTTTCTCAGAAATCTTCTTTCCAGATTTCATCAGAGGATATTTCCTCTTTCACCATAGCCCTCTTTGGGCTTCCAAATATCACTTTGCCAATTCCACAACAATTGTCTTAGCGAAAGGCTTCTTGAGGGGAAAGCTGTAACTCTGTGAGATGATTAGACAGAACACAAAGAAGTTTCTCAGAAAGCCACTTTCTGTTTGTTATCGGAGGATATTTCGTTTGCCCTGTAGTCTTCTAAGGGATCCGAAATGTCTGTTCTCAGATTCCACAAAAATAAGGCTAGCAAAGAGATCCACGAAATACAGATGTAACTCTGTGAGATGAATTAACAGAACACTAAGCAGTTTCTCAGAAAGCTTCTTTCCAGATTTCATCTGAGGATATTTTCTTTTTCACCATAGCCCTCTATGCGCTTCAAAATATCACTTTGCCAATTCCACAAGATATGTCTTAGGGAAAGGCTTCTTGAAGGGAAAGCTGTAACTCTGTGAGATGATTTCACAGAACACAAAGAAGTTTCTCGGAAAGCTTCTTTCTCTTTGTTATCGGAGTATATTTCCTTTGTCCCTATCGTCTTCCAAGGGATCCGAAATATCTGTTCTCAGATTCCACAGAAATAAGGCGAGCAAAGAGATCCACGAAATACAGATGCAACTCTGTGAGATGAATTAACAGATCACTAAGCAGTTTCTCAGAAAGCTTCTTTCCAGATTTCATCTGAGGATATTTCCTTTTTCACCATACCCCTCTATGCGCTTCCAAATATCACTTTGCCAATTCCACAAGAACTGTCTTAGCGAAAGGCTTCTTCAGGGGAAAGCTGTAACTCTGTGAGATGATTTCACAGAACACAAAGAAGTTTCTCAGTAATCTTCTTTCTATGTTTTATCGGAGAATATTTCCTTTGGCCCTATATTCTTCTAAGAGATCCGAAATATCTGTTCTCAGATTCCACAGAAATAAGGCTAGCAAAGATATACATCAAATACAAATATAATTCCGTGAGATGAATTAACAGAACACTAAGCAGTTTCTCAGATAGCTTCTTTCCAGATTTCATCTGAGGATATTTCCTTTTTCACCATAGCCCTCTATTGGCTTCAAAATATCACTTTGGCAATTCCACAAGAACTTTCTTAGCGATAGGCTTCTGGAGGGGAAAGCTGTAACTCTGTGAGATGATTTCACAGAACACAAAGAAGTTTCTCAGAAAGCTTCTGTCTCTTTGTTATCGGAAGATATTTCCTTTGGCCCTATAGTCTTCTAAGGGATCCGAAATATCTCTTCTCAGATTCCACAGGAATAAGGCTAGCAAAGGGATCCACGAAATACGGATGTAACTCTGTGAGATGAATTAACAGAACACTACAGTTTCTCAGAAAGCTTCTTTCCAGAGATCATCTGAGGATGTTTCCTTTATCTCCATAGCCCTCTATGGGCTTCCAAATATCACTTTGCCAATTCCACAAGAACTGTCTCAGCGAAAGGCTTCTTGAGGGGAATGCTGTACCTCTCTGAGATGATTTTACAGGACACAAAGAGGTTTCTCAGAAAGCTTGTTTCTCTTTGTTATCAGAGGATATTTCCTTTGGCCCTATATTCTTCTAAGGATCCGAAATATCTGTTTTCAGATTCCACAGAAATAAAGCTAGCAAACACATCCAGGAAATACAGAGGTAGCTCTGTGAGATGAATTACCAGAACAATAAGCAGTTTCTCAGAAAGCTTCTTTCCACATTTCATCTGAGGATATTTCCTTTTTCACCATAGCCCTCTATGGGCTTCCAAATATCACTTTGCCAATTCCACAAGAACTGTCTTAGCGAAAGGCTTCTTGAGGGGAATGCTGTAACTCTGTGAGGTGATTTCACAGAACACAAAGAGGTTTCTCAGAAAGCTTCTTTCTCTTTGTTATCGAAGGATATTTCCTTTGGCCCTATACTCTTCAAAGGATCCGAAATATCTCTTCTCAGATTCCACAGAAATAAGGCTAGCAAAGAAATCCACGAAATACAGATGTAACTCTGTGAGATGAATTAACAGAACACTAAGCAGTTTCTCAGAAAGCTTCTTACCAGATTTCAACTGAGGATATTTCCTTTTTCACCATAGCCCTCTATGCGCTTCCAAATATCACTTTGCCAATTCCACAAGAACTGTCTTAGCAAAAGGCTTCTTGAGGGGAAAGCTGTAACTCTGTGAGATGATTTCACAGAACACAAAGAAGTTTCTCAGAAAGCTTCTTTCTCTTTGTTATCGGAGGATATTTCCTTTGGCCCTATAGTCTTCAAAGGGATCCGAAATATCTGTTCTCAGGTTCCACAGAAATAAGGCTAGCAAAGAGATCCACGAAGTACAGATGTAACTCTATGAGATGAATTAACAGATCTCTAAGCAGTTTCTCAAAAGCTTCTTTCCAGATTTCATCTGAGGATATTTCCTTTTTCACCATAGCCCTCTATGGGCTTCCAAATATCACTTTACCAATTGCACAAAAACTGTCTTAGAGGAAAGCTTCTTGAGGGGAAAGCTGTATCTCTGTGAGATGATTTCACAGAACACAAAGAAGTTTCTCAGAAAGCTTCTTTCTCTTTGTTATCGGAGGATATTTCCTTTGGCCCTAGAGTCTTCAAAGGGATCCGATTTATCTGTTCTCAGATTCCACAGAAATAAGTCTAGCAAAGAGATCCACGAAATACAGATGTAACTCTGTGAGATGAATTAACAGAACCATAAGCAGTTACTCAGAAAGCTTCTTTCCAGATTTCATCTGAGGATATTTCCTTTTTCACCATAGCCTTCTATAGGCTTCAAAATATCACTTTGGCAATTCCACAGGAACTGTCTTAGCGAAAGGCTTCTTGAGGGGAAAGCTGTAATTCTGTGAGATGATTTCACAGAACACAAAGAAGTTTCTCAGAAAGCCACTTTCTCTTTGTTATCGGAGGATATTTCCTTTGGCCCTAGAGTCTTCTAAGGGATGCGAAATATCTGTTCTCAGATTCCACAGAAATAAGGCGAGCAAAGAGATCCACGAAACACAGATGTAACTCTGTGAGATGAATTAAAAGAACACTAAGCAGTTTCTCAGAAAGCTTCTTTCCAGATTTCACCTTAGGATATTTCGTTTCTCACCATAACCCTCTATTGGCTTCCAAATATCACTTTGCCAATTCCACAAGAACCGTCTTATTGAAAGGCTTCTTGAGGGGACAGCTGTAACTCTCTCAGATGATTTCACAGAACACAAAGAAGTTTCTCAGAAAGCTTCTTTCTCTTTGTTATCGGAGGACATTTCCTTTGGCCCTATAGTCTAATAAGGGATCCGAAATATCTGTTCTCAGATTCCACAGAAATAAGGCTAGCAAAGAGATCCACAAAATACAGATGTAACTCTGTGAGATGAATTAACAGAACACTAAGCAGTTTCTCAGAAATCTTCTTTCCAGATTTCATCAGAGGATATTTCCTCTTTCACCATAGCCCTCTTTGGGCTTCCAAATATCACTTTGCCAATTCCACAACAATTGCCTTAGCGAAAGGCTTCTTGAGGGGAAAGCTGTAACTCTGTGAGATGATTACACAGAACACAAAGAAGTTTCTCAGAAAGCCACTTTCTGTTTGTTATCGGAGGATATTTCCTTTGCCCTGTAGTCTTCTAAGGGATCCGAAATATCTGTTCTCAGATTCCACAAAAATAAGGCTAGCAAAGAGATCCACGAAATACAGATGTAACTCTGTGAGATGAATTAACAGAACACTAAGCAGTTTCTCAGAAAGCTTCTTTCCAGATTTCATCTGAGGATATTTCCTTTTTCACCATAGCCCTCTATGCGCTTCCAAATATCACTTTGCCAATTCCACAAGAAATGTCTTAGGGAAAGGCTTCTTGAAGGGAAAGCTGTAACTCTGTGAGATGATTTCACAGAACACAAAGAAGTTTCTCAGAAAGCTTCTTTCTCTTTGTTATCGGAAGATATTTCCTTTGGCCCTATAGTCTTCTAAGGGATCCGAAATATCTCTTCTCAGATTCCACAGGAATAAGGCTAGCAAAGGGGTCCACGAAATACGGATGTAACTCTGTGAGATGAATTAACAGAACACTACAGTTTCTCAGAAAGCTTCTTTCCAGAGATCATCTGAGGATGTTTCCTTTATCTCCATAGCCCTCTATGGGCTTCCAAATATCACTTTGCCAATTCCACAAGAACTGTCTCAGCGAAAGGCTTCTTGAGGGGAATGCTGTACCTCTCTGAGATGATTTTACAGGACACAAAGAGGATTCTCAGAAAGCTTGTTTCTCTTTGTTATCAGAGGATATTTCCTTTGGCCCTATATTCTCCTAAAGATCCGAAATATCTGTTTTCAGATTCCACAGAAATAAAGCTAGCAAACACATCCAGGAAATACAGAGGTAACTCTGTGAGATGAATTACCAGAACAATAAGCAGTTTCTCAGAAAGCTTCTTTCCACATTTCATCTGAGGATATTTCCTTTTTCACCATAGCCCTCTATGGGCTTCCAAATATCACTTTGCCAATTCCACAAGAACTGTCTTAGCGAAAGGCTTCTTGAGGGGAATGCTGTAACTCTGTGAGGTGATTTCACAGAACACAAAGAGGTTTCTCAGAAAGCTTCTTTCTCTTTGTTATCGGAGGATATTTCCTTTGGCCCTATACTCTTCAAAGGATCCGAAATATCTGTTCTCAGATTCCACAGAAATAAGGCTAGCAAAGAAATCCACGAAATACAGATGTAACTCTGTGAGATGAATTAACAGAACACTAAGCAGTTTCTCAGAAAGCTTCTTACCAGATTTCATCTGAGGATATTTCCTTTTTCACCATAGCCCTCTATGCGCTTCCAAATATCACTTTGCCAATTCCACAAGAACTGTCTTAGCGAAAGGCTTCTTGAGGGGAAAGCTGTAACTCTGTGAGATGATTTCACAGAACACAAAGAAGGTTCTCAGAAAGCTTCTTTCTCTTTGTTATCGGAGGATATTTCATTTGGCCCTATAGTCTTCAAAGGGATCCGAAATATCTGTTCTCAGGTTCCACAGAAATAAGGCTAGCAAAGAGATCCACGAATTACAGATGTAACTCTACGAGATGAATTAACAGATCTCTAAGCAGTTTCTCAAAAGCTTCTTTCCAGATTTCATCTGAGGATATTTCCTTTTTCACCATAGCCCTCTATGGGCTTCCAAATATCACTTTACCAATTCCACAAAAACTGTCTTAGAGGAAGGCTTCTTGAGGGGAAAGCTGTAACTCTGTGAGATGATTTCACAGAACACAAAGAAGTTTCTCAGAAAGCTTCTTTCTCTTTGTTATCGGAGGATATTTCCTTTGGCCCTAGAGTCTTCAAAGGGATCCGATTTATCTGTTCTCAGATTCCACAGAAATAAGGCTAGCAAAGAGATCCACGAAATACAGATGTAACTCTGTGAGATGAATTAACAGAACAATAAGCAGTTACTCAGAAAGCTTCTTTCCAGATTTCATCTGAGGATATTTCCTTTTTCACCATAGCCTTCTATGGGCTTCAAAATATCACTTTGGCAATTCCACAGGAACTGTCTTAGCGAAAGGCTTCTTGAGGGAAATGCTGTAACTCTCTGAGATGATTTCACAGAACACAAAGAAGTTTCTCAGAAATCTTCTTTCTCTTTGTTATCGGAGGATATTTCCTTTGGCCCTATAGTCTTCTAAGGGATCCGAAATATCTGTTCTCAGATTCCACAGAAATAAGGCTAGCAAAGAGATCCAGGAAATACAGATGTAACTCTGTGAGATGAATTTAGAGAACACTAAGCAGTTTCTCAGAACGCTTCTTTCCATATTTCATCTGAGGATATTTCCTTTTTCACCATAGCCTTCTTTGAGCTTCCTAATATCACTTTGCCAATTCCACAAGAACTGTCTTAGCCAAAGGCTTCTTGAGGGGAAAGCTGTAACTCTGTCAGATGATTTCGCAGAACACAAAGAAGTTTTTCAGAAAGCTTCTTTCTCTTTGTTATCGGAGGATATTTCCTTTGGCCCTGTAGTCTTCTAAGGGATCTGAAATATCTGTTCTCAGATTCCACAGAAATAAGGCTAGCAAAGAGATCCACGAAATACAGATGTAACTCTGTGAGATGAATTAACAGAACAATAAGCAGTTACTCAGAAAGCTTCTTTCCAGATTTCATCTGAGGATATTTCCTTTTTCACCATAGCCTTCTATGGGCTTCAAAATATCACTTTGGCAATTCCACAGGAACTGTCTTAGCGAAAGGCTTCTTGAGGGGAATGCTGTAACTCTCTGAGATGATTTCACAGAACACAAAGAAGTTTCTCAGAAATCTTCTTTCTCTTTGTTATCGGAGGATATTTCCTTTGGCCCTATAGTCTTCTAAGGGATCCGAAATATCTGTTCTCAGATTCCACAGAAATAAGGCTAGCAAAGAGATCCAGGAAATACAGATGTAACTCTGTGAGATGAATTTAGAGAACACTAAGCAGTTTCTCAGAACGCTTCTTTCCATATTTCATCTGAGGATATTTCCTTTTTCACCATAGCCTTCTTTGAGCTTCCTAATATCACTTTGCCAATTCCACAAGAACTGTCTTAGCCAAAGGCTTCTTGAGGGGAAAGCTGTAACTCTGTCAGATGATTTCGCAGAACACAAAGAAGTTTTTCAGAAAGCTTCTTTCTCTTTGTTATCGGAGGATATTTCCTTTGGCCCTGTAGTCTTCTAAGGGATCTGAAATATCTGTTCTCAGATTCCACAGAAATAAGGCTAGCAAAGAGATCCACGAAATACAGATGTAACTCTGTGAGATGAATTAACAGAACAATAAGCAGTTTCTCAGAAAGATTCTTTCTAGATTTCATCTGAGGATATTTCCTTTTTCACCATAGCCCTGTGTTTGCTTCCAAATATCACTTTGCCAATTCCACAAGAACTGTCTTAGCGAAAGGCTTCTTGAGGGGAAAGCTGTAACTCTGTGAGATGATTTCAAGGAACACAAAGAAGTTTCTTAGAAGGCTTCTTTCTCTTTGTTATCGGAGAATATTTCCTTCGGCCCTATAGTCTTCTAAGGGATCCGAAATATCTGTTCTCGGTTCCACAGAAATAAGGCTACAAAAGAGATCCACTAAATAGAGATGTAACTCTGTGAGATGAATTAACAGAACACTAAGCAGTTTCTCAGAAAGCTTATTTCCAGATTTCATCTGAGGATATTTCCTTTTTCACCATAGCCCTCTAAGGGCTTCCAAATATCACTTTGCCAGTTCCACAAGAACTGTCTTAGCGAAAGGCTTCTTGAGGGGAAAGCTGTAAATCTGTGAGATGATTTCACAGAACACAAAGAAGTTTCTCAGAAAGCTTCTTTCTCTTTGTTATCGGAGGATATTTCCTTTGGCCCTATAGTCTTCAAAGGGATCCGAAATATCTGTTCTCAGCTTCCACAGAAATAAGGATAGCAAAGAGATCCACGAAATACAGATGTAACTCTATGAGATGAATTAACAGATCTCTAAGCAGTTTCTCAGAAAGCTTCTTTCCAGATTTCATCTTAGGATATTTCCTTTTTCACCATAGCCCTCTATGGGCTTCCACATATCACTTTGCCAATTCCACAAGAACTGTTTTAGGGAAAGGCTTCTTGAGGGGAAAGCTGTAACTCTGTGACACGATTTCACAGAACACAAAGAAATTTCTCAGAAAGCCACTTTCTCTTTGTTATCGGAGGATATTTTCTTGGCCCTATAGTCTTCTAAGAGATGCGAAATATCTGTTCTCAGATTCCACAGAAATAAGGCTAGCAAAGAGATCTACGAAATACAGATGTAACTCTGTGAGATGAATTAACAGAACAATAAGCAGTTTCTCAGAAAGGTTCTTTCCAGATTTCATCTGAGGATATTTCCTTTTTCACCATAGCCCTCTATGGGATTCCAAATATCACTTTACCAATTCCACAAGATCTGTCTTAGAGGAAGGCTTCTTGAGGGGAAAGCAGTAACTCTGTGAGATGATTTCACAGAACACAAAGAAGTTTCTCAGAAAGCTTCTTTCTCTTTGTTATCGGAGGATATTTCCTTTGGCCCTAGAGTCCTCAAAGGGATCCGAATTATCTGTTCTCAGATTCCACAGAAATAAGGCTAGCAAAGAGATCCACGAAATACAGATGTAACTCTGTGAGATGAAATAACAGAACAATAAGCAGTTTCTCAGAAAGCTTCTTTCCAGATTTCATCTGAGGATATTTCCTTTTTCACCGTAGCCTTCTATGGGCTTCAAAATATCACTTTGGCAATTCCACAGGAACTGTCTTAGCGAAAGTCTTCTTGAGGGGAAAGCTGTAACTCTGTGAGATGATTTCACAGAACACAAAGAAGTTTCTCAGAAAGCTTCTTTCTCTTTGTTATCGGAAGATATTTCCTTTGGCCCTATAGTCTTCTAAGGGATCCGAAATATCTCTTCTTAGATTCCACAGGAATAAGGCTAGCAAAGAGATCCACGAAATACAGATGTAACTCTGTGAGATGAATTAACAGAACACAACAGTTTCTCAGAAAGCTTCTTTCCAGAAATCATCTGAGGATATTTCCTTATTCACCATAGCCCTCTAAGGGCTTCCAAATATCACTTTGCCAATCCACAAGAACTGTCTCAGCGAAAGGCTTCTGGAGGGGAATGCTGTAACTCTCTGAGATGATTTCACAGAACACAAAGAAGTTTCTCAGAAATCTTCTTTCTCTTTGTTATCGGAGGATATTTCCTTTGGCCCTATAGTCTTCTAAGGGATCCGAAATATCTGTTCTCAGATTCCACAGACATAAGACTAGCAAAGAGATCCACGAAATACAGATGTATCTCTGTGAGAGGAATTAACAGAAGACTAAGCAGTTTCTCAGAAAGCTTCTTTCCATATTTCATCTGAGGATATTTCCTTTTTCACCATAGCCCTCTATGAGCTTCCTAATATCACTTAGCCAATTCCACAAGAACTGTCTTAGCGAAAGCCTTCCTGAGGGGAAAGCTGTAACTCTGTCAGATGATTTCGCAGAACACAAAGAAGATTTTCAGAAAGCTTCTTTCTCTTTGTTATCGGAGGATATTCCCTTTGGCCCTGTAGTCTTCAAAGGGATCTGAAATATCTGTTCTCAGATTCCACAGAAATAAGGCTAGCAAAGAAATCCACGAAATACAGATGTAACTCTGTGAGATGAATTAACAAAACAATAAGCAGTTTCTCAGAAAGATTCTTTCTAGATTTCATCTGAGGATATTTCCTTTTTCACCATAGCCCTGTGTTTGCTTCCAAATATCACTTTGCCAATTCCACAAGAACTGTCTTAGCGAAAGCCTTCTTGTGGGGAAAGTTGTAACTCTGTGAGATGATTTCACATAACACAAAGAAGTTACTCAGAAAGTTTCTTTCTCTTTGTTATCGGAGGATATTTCCTTTGGCCCTATAGCCTTCTAAGGGATCCGAAATATCTGTTCTCAGATTTCACAGAAATAAGGCTAGCAAAGAGATGCACGAAATACAGATGTAACTCTGTGAGATGAATTAACAGAACACTAAGCAGTTTCTCGGAAAGCTTCTTTCCAGAGATCATCTGAGGATATTTCCTTTTTCACCATAGCCCTCTATGGGCTTCCAAATATCAGTTTGCCAATTCCACAAGAACAGTCTCAGCATAAGGCTTCTTGAGGTGAATGCTGTAACTCTCTGAGATGATTTCACAGAAGACAAAGAAGTTTCTCAGAAAGCTTCTATCTCTTTGTTATCGGAGGATATTTCCTTTGGCCCTACAGTCTTCTAAGGGATCCGAAATATCTGTTCTCAGACTTCACAGAAATAACGCTAGCAAAGAGATCCACGAAATACAGATGTAACTCTGTGAGATGAATTAACAGATCTCTAAGCAGTTTCTCAGAAAGCTTCTTTCCAGATTTCATCTGAGGATATTTCCTTTTTCACCATAGCCCTCTATGGGCTTCCAAATATCACTTTGGCAATTCCACAAGAACTGTCTTAGCGAAAGTCTTCTTTAGGGGAAAGCTGTAACTCTGTGAGATGATTTCACAGAACACAAAGAAGTTTCTCAGAAAGCCACTTTCTCTTTGTTATCGGAGGATATTTCCTTTGGCCCTATAGTCTTCTAAGGGATGCGAAATATCTTTTCTCAGATTCCACAGAATTAAGGCTAGCAAAGAGATCCACGAAATACAGATGTAACTCTGTGAGATGAATTAAGAAAACAATAAGCAGTTTCTCAGAAAGCTTCTTTCCAGATTTCATCTGAGGAGATTTCCTTTTTCACCATAGCCCTCAATGGGCTTCCAAATATCACTTTGCCAATTCCACAAGAACTGTTTTAGCGAAAGGCTTCTTGAGGGGAAATCTGTAACTCTGTGAGATGATTTCACAGAACACAAAGAAGTTTCTCAGAAAGCTTCTTTCTCTTTGTTATCGGAGGATATTTCCTTTGGCCCTATATTCTTCTAAGGATCAGAAATATCTGTTTTCAGATTCCACAGAAATAAGGCTAGAAAACACATCCAGGAAATACAGATGTAACTCTGTGAGATGAATTACCAGAACAATAAGCAGAGTCTCAGAAAGCTTCTTTCCACATTTCATCTGAGGATATTTCCTGTTTCACTATAGCCCTCTATGGGCTTCCAAATATCACTTTGGCAATTCCACAAGAACTTTCTTAGCGAAAGGCTTCTGGAGGGGAAAGCTGTAACTCTGTGGGATGATTTCACAGAACACAAAGAAGTTTCTCAGAAAGCTTCTTTCTCATTGTTATCGGAAGATATTTCCTTTGGCCCTATAGTCTTCAAAGGGATCCGAAATATCTCTTCTCAGATTCCACAGGAATAAGGCTAGCAAAGAGATCCACGAAATACAGATGTAACTCTGTGAGATGAATTAACAGAACACTACAGTTTCTCAGAAAGCTTCTTTCCAGAGATCATCTGAGGATATTTCCTTTTTCTCCATAGCCCTCCATGGGCTTCCAAATATCACTTTGCCAATTACACAAGAACTGTCTCAGCGAAAGGCTTCTTGAAGGGAATGCAGTACCTCTCTGGGATGATTTTACAGGACACTAATTAGTTTCTCAGAAAGCTTCTTTCTCTTTGTTATCGGTGGATATTTCCTTTGGTCTTATAGTCTTCAAAGGGATCCGAAATATCTGTTCTCAGGTTCCACAGAAATAAGGCTAGCAAAGAGATCCACGAAATACAGATGTAACGCTGTGAGATGAATTAACAGACCTCTAAGCAGTGTCTCAGAAAGCATCTTTCCAGATTTCATCTGAGGATATTTCCTTTTTCACCATAGCCCTCTATGGGCTTCCAAATATCACTTTGCCAATTCCACAAGAACTGTTTTAGCGAAAGGTTTCTTGAGGGGAAAGCTGTAACTCTCTGAGATGATTTCACAGAACACAAAGAAGTTTCTCAGAAAGCTTCTTTCTCTTTGTTATCGGAGGATATTTCCTTTGGCCCTAGCTCTTCAAAGGGACCCGAATTATCTGTTCTCAGATTCCACAGAAATAAGGCTAGCAAAGAGATCCACGAAATGAAGATGTAACTCTGAGAGATGAATTAACAGAACAATAAGCAGTTTCTCAGAAAGCTTCTTTCCAGATTTCATCTGAGGATATTTCCTTTTTCACCTTAGCCCTCTATGGGCTTCCAAATATCACTTTACCATTTCCACAAGAACGGTCTTAGCCAAAGGCTTTTTGAGGTGAAAGCTGTAACTCTGTCAGATGATTTCACAGAACACGAAGAAGTTTCTCAGAAAGCTTCTTTCTCTTTGTTATCGGAGGATATTTCCTTTGGCCCTATATTCTTCTAAGGATCCGAAATATCTGTTTTCAGATTCCACAGAAATAAGGCTAGCAAACACATCCAGGAAATACAGATGTAACTCTGTGAGATGAATTACCAGAACAATAAGCAGAGTCTCAGAAAGCTTCTTTCCACATTTCATCTGAGGATATTTCCTGTTTCACCATAGCCCTCTATGGGCTTCCAAATATCACTTTGCCAATTCCACAAGAACTGTCTTAGCGAAAGGCTTCTGGAGGGGAAAGCTGTAACTCTGTGGGATGATTTCACAGAACACAAAGAAGTTTCTCAGAAAGCTTCTTTCTCTTTGTTATCGGAAGATATTTCCTTTGGCCCTATAGTCTTCTAAGGGATCCGAAATATCTCTTCTCAGATTCCACAGAAATAAGGCTAGCAAAGAGATCCACGAAATACAGATGTAACTCTGTGAGATGAATTAACAGAACACTACAGTTTCTCAGAATGCTTTTTTCCAGAGATCATCTGAGGATATTTCCTTTTTCACCATAGCCCTCTATGGGTTTCCAAATATCACTTTGCCAATTCCACAAGAACTGTCTCAGCGAAAGGCTTGTTGAGGGGAATGCTGTACCTCTCTGAGATGATTTTACAGGACACAAATTAGTTTCTCAGAAAGCTTCTTTCTCTTTGTTATCAGAGGACATTTCCTTTGGTCCTTTAGTCTTCAAAGGCATCCGAAATATCTGTTCTCAGACTTCACAGAAATAACGCTAGCAAAGAGGTCCACGAAATATAGATGCAACTCTGTGAGATGAATTAACAGAACACTAAGCAGTTTCTCAGAAAGCTTCTTTCCAGATTTCATCTGAGGATATTTCCTTTTTCACCATAGCCCTCTATGCGCTTCCAAATATCACTTTGCCAATTACACAAGAACTGTCTTAGCGAAAGGCTTCTTGAGGGGAAAGCTGTAACTCTGTGAGATGATTTCACAGAACACAAAGAAGTTTCTCAGAAAGCCACTTTCTCTTTGTTATCGGAGGATATTTCCTTTGGCCCTATAGTCTTCTAAGGGATGCGAAATATCTGTTCTCAGATTCCACAGAAATAAGGCTAGCAAAGAGATCCACGAAATACAGATGTAACTCTGTGAGATGAATTAAGAGAACAATAAGCACTTTCTCAGAAAGCTTCTTTCCAGGTTCCATCTGAGGAGATTTCCTTTTTCACCATAGCCCTCAATGGGCTTCCAAATATCACTTTGCCAATTCCACAAGAACTGTTTTAGCGAAAGGCTTCTTGAGGGGAAAGCTGTAACTCTGTGAGATGATTTCACAGAACACAAAGAAGTTTCTCAGAAAGCTTCTTTCTCTTTGTTATCGGAGGATATTTCCTTTGGCCCTAGATTCTTCAAAGGGAACCGAATTATCTGTTCTCAGATTCCACAGAAATAAGCCTAGCAAAGAGATCCACGAAATGAAGATGTAACTCTGTGAGATGAATTAACAGAACAATGAGCAGTTTCTCAGAAAGCTTCTTTCCAGATTTCATCTGAGGATATTTCCTTTTTCACCATAGCCCTCTATGGGCTTCCAAATATCACTTTGGCAATTCCACAAGAACTGTCTTAGCGAAAGGCTTATTGAGGGGAAAGCTGTAACTCTGTGAGATGATTTCACAGAACACAAAGAAGTTTCTCAGAAAGCTTCTTTCTCATTGTTATCGGAAGATATTTCCTTTGGCCCTATAGTCTTCAAAGGGATCCGAAATATCTCTTCTCAGATTCCACAGGAATAAGGCTAGCAAAGAGATCCACGAAATACAGATGTAACTCTGTGAGATGAATTAACAGAACACTACAGTTTCTCAGAAAGCTTCTTTCCAGAGATCATCTGAGGATATTTCCTTTTTCTCCATAGCCCTCCATGGGCTTCCAAATATCACTTTGCCAATTCCACAAGAACTGTCTCAGCGAAAGGCTTCTTGAAGGGAATGCAGTACCTCTCTGAGATGATTTTACAGGACACAAATTAGTTTCTCAGAAAGCTTCTTTCTCTTTGTTATCGGAGGATATTTCCTTTGGTCTTATAGTCTTCAAAGGGATCCGAAATATCTGTTCTCAGGTTCCACAGTAATAAGGCTAGCAGAGAGATCCACGAAATACAGATGTAACTCTGTGAGATGAATTAACAGACCTCTAAGCAGTGTCTCAGAAAGCTTCTTTCCAGATTTCATCTGAGGATATTTCCTTTTTCACCATAGCCCTCTATGGGCTTCCAAATATCACTTTGCTAATTCTACAAGAACTGTCTTAGCGAAAGGCTTCTTGAGGGGAAAGCTGTAACTCTGTGAGATGATTTCACAGAACACGAAGAAGTTTCTCAGAAAGCTTCTTTCTCATTGTTATCGGAAGATATTTCCTTTGGCCCTATAGTCTTCAAAGGGATCCGAAATATCTCTTCTCAGATTCCACAGGAATAAGGCTAGCAAAGAGATCCACGAAATACAGATGTAACTCTGTGAGATGAATTAACAGAACACTACAGTTTCTCAGAAAGTTTCTTTCCAGAGATCATCTGAGGATATTTCCATTTTCTCCATAGCCCTCCATGGGCTTCCAAATATCACTTTGCCAATTCCACAAGAACTGTCTCAGCGAAAGGCTTCTTGAAGGGAATGCAGTACCTCTCTGAGATGATTTTACAGGACACTAATTAGTTTCTCAGAAAGCTTCTTTCTCTTTGTTATCGGAGGATATTTCCTTTGGTCTTATAGTCTTCAAAGGGATCCGAAATATCTGTTCTCAGGTTCCACAGAAATAAGGCTAGCAAAGAGATCCACGAAATACAGATGTAACTCTGTGAGATGAATTAACAGACCTCTAAGCAGTGTCTCAGAAAGCATCTTTCCAGATTTCATCTGAGGATATTTCCTTTTTCACCATAGCCCTCTATGGGCTTCCAAATATCACTTTGCCAATTCCACAAGAACTGTTTTAGCGAAAGGTTTCTTGAGGGGAAAGCTGTAACTCTCTGAGATGATTTCACAGAACACAAAGAAGTTTCTCAGAAAGCTTCTTTCTCTTTGTTATCGGAGGATATTTCCTTTGGCCCTAGAGTCTTCAAAGGGACCGGAATTATCTGTTCTCAGATTCCACAGAAATAAGGCTAGCAAAGAGATCCACGAAATGAAGATGTAACTCTGTGAGATGAATTAACAGAACAATAAGCAGTTTCTCAGAAAGCTTCTTTCCAGATTTCATCTGAGGATATTTCCTTTTTCACCATAGCCCTCTATGGGCTTCCAAATATCACTTTACCATTTCCACAAGAACAGTCTTAGCGAAAGGCTTTTTGAGGGGAAAGCTGTAACTCTGTCAGATGATTTCACAGAACACGAAGAAGTTTCTCAGAAAGCTTCTTTCTCTTTGTTATCGGAGGATATTTCCTTTGGCCCTATATTCTTCTAAGGATCCGAAATATCTGTTTTCAGATTCCACAGAAATAAGGCTAGCAAACACATCCAGGAAATACAGATGTAAGTCTGTGAGATGAATTACCAGAACAATAAGCAGAGTCTCAGAAAGCTTCTTTCCACATTTCATCTGAGGATATTTCCTGTTTCACCATAGCCCTCTATGGGCTTCCAAATATCACTTTGCCAATTCCACTAGAACTGTGTTAGCGAAAGGCTTCTGGAGGGGAAAGCTGTAACTCTGTGGGATGATTTCACAGAACACAAAGAAGTTTCTCAGAAAGCTTCTTTCTCTTTGTTATCGGAAGATATTTCCTTTGGCCCTATAGTCTTCTAAGGGATCCGAAATATCTCTTCTCAGATTCCACAGAAATAAGGCTAGCAAAGAGATCCACGAAATACAGATGTAACTCTGTGAGATGAATTAACAGAACACTACAGTTTCTCAGAATGCTTCTTTCCAGAGATCATCTGAGGATATTTCCTTTTTCACCATAGCCCTCTATGGGTTTCCAAATATCACTTTGCCAATTCCACAAGAACTGTCTCACCGAAAGGCTTGTTGAGGGGAATGCTGTACCTCTCTGAGATGATTTTACAGGACACAAATTAGTTTCTCAGAAAGCTTCTTTCTCTTTGTTATCAGAAGATATTTCCTTTGGTCCTTTAGTCTTCAAAGGCATCCGAAATATCTGTTCTCAGACTTCACAGAAATAACGCTAGCAAAGAGGTCCACGAAATATAGATGCAACTCTGTGAGATGAATTAACAGAACACTAAGCAGTTTCTCAGAAAGCTTCTTTCCAGATTTCATCTGAGGATATTTCCTTTTTCACCATAGCCCTCTATGCGCTTCCAAATATCACTTTGCCAATTACACAAGAACTGTCTTAGCGAAAGGCTTCTTGAGGGGAAAGCTGTAACTCTGTGAGATGATTTCACAGAACACAAAGAAGTTTCTCAGAAAGCCACTTTCTCTTTGTTATCGGAGGATATTTCCTTTGGCCCTATAGTCTTCTAAGGGATGCGAAATATCTGTTCTCAGATTCCACAGAAATAAGGCTAGCAAAGAGATCCACGAAATACAGATGTAACTCTGTGAGATGAATTAAGAGAACAATAAGCACTTTCTCAGAAAGCTTCTTTCCAGGTTCCATCTGAGGAGATTTCCTTTTTCACCATAGCCCTCAATGGGCTTCCAAATATCACTTTGCCAATTCCACAAGAACTGTTTTAGCGAAAGGCTTCTTGAGGGGAAAGCTGTAACTCTGTGAGATGATTTCACAGAACACAAAGAAGTTTCTCAGAAAGCTTCTTTCTCTTTGTTATCGGAGGATATTTCCTTTGGCCCTAGATTCTTCAAAGGGAACCGAATTATCTGTTCTCAGATTCCACAGAAATAAGCCTAGCAAAGAGATCCACGAAATGAAGATGTAACTCTGTGAGATGAATTAACAGAACAATGAGCAGTTTCTCAGAAAGCTTCTTTCCAGATTTCATCTGAGGATATTTCCTTTTTCACCATAGCCCTCTATGGGCTTCCAAATATCACTTTGGCAATTCCACAAGAACTGTCTTAGCGAAAGGCTTCTTGAGGGGAAAGCTGTAACTCTGTGAGATGATTTCACAGAACACAAAGAAGTTTCTCAGAAAGCTTCTTTCTCATTGTTATCGGAAGATATTTCCTTTGACCCTATAGTCTTCAAAGGGATCCGAAATATCTCTTCTCAGATTCCACAGGAATAAGGCTAGCAAAGAGATCCACGAAATACAGATGTAACTCTGTGAGATGAATTAACAGAACACTACAGTTTCTCAGAAAGCTTCTTTCCAGAGATCATCTGAGGATATTTCCTTTTTCTCCATAGCCCTCCATGGGCTTCCAAATATCACTTTGCCAATTCCACAAGAACTGTCTCAGCGAAAGGCTTCTTGAAGGGAATGCAGTACCTCTCTGAGATGATTTTACAGGACACTAATTAGTTTCTCAGAAAGCTTCTTTCTCTTTGTTATCGGAGGATATTTCCTTTGGTCTTATAGTCTTCAAAGGGATCCGAAATATCTGTTCTCAGGTTCCACAGAAATAAGGCTAGCAAAGAGATCCACGAAATACAGATGTAACTCTGTGAGATGAATTAACAGACCTCTAAGCAGTGTCTCAGAAAGCTTCTTTCCAGATTTCATCTGAGGAGATTTCCTTTTTCACCATAGCCCTCTATGGGCTTCCAAATATCACTTTGCCAATTCCACAAGAACTGTTTTAGCGAAAGGTTTCTTGAGGGGAAAGCTGTAACTCTCTGAGATGATTTGACAGAACACAAAGAAGTTTCTCAGAAAGCTTCTTTCTCTTTGTTATCGGAGGATATTTCCTTTGGCCCTAGAGTCTTCAAAGGGACCCGAATTATCTGTTCTCAGATTCCACAGAAATAAGGCTAGCAAAGAGATCCACGAAATGAAGATGTAACTCTGTGAGATGAATTAACAGAACAATAAGCAGTTTCTCAGAAAGCTTCTTTCCAGATTTCATCTGAGGATATTTCCTTTTTCACCTTAGCCCTCTATGGGCTTCCAAATATCACTTTGCCATTTCCACAAGAACTGTCTAAGCGAAAGGCTTTTTGAGGGGAAAGCTGTAACTCTGTCAGATGATTTCACAGAACACGAAGAAGATTCTCAGAAAGCTTCTTTCTCTTTGTTATCGGAGGATATTTCCTTTGGCCCTATATTCTTCTAAGGATCCGAAATATCTGTTTTTTGATTCCACAGAAATAAGGCTAGCAAACACATCCAGGTAATACAGATGTAACTCTGTGAGATGAATTACCAGAACAATAAGCAGAGTCTCAGAAAGCTTCTTTCCACATTGCATCTGAGGATATTTCCTGTTTCACCATAGCCCTCTATGGGCTTCCAAATATCACTTTGCCAATGCCACTAGAACTGTGTTAGCGAAAGGCTTCTGGAGGGGAAAGCTGTAACTCTGTGGGATGATTTCACAGAACACAAAGAAGTTTCTCAGAAAGCTTCTTTCTCTTTGTTATCGGAAGATATTTCCTTTGGCCCTATAGTCTTCTAAGGGGTCCGAAATATCTCTTCTCAGATTCCACAGAAATAAGGCTAGCAAAGAGATCCACGAAATACAGATGTAACTCTGTGAGATGAATTAACAGAACACTACAGTTTCTCAGAATGCTTCTTTCCAGAGATCATCTGAGGATATTTCCTTTTTCACCATAGCCCTCTATGGGTTTCCAAATATCACTTTGCCAATTCCACAAGAACTGTCTCAGCGAAAGGCTTGTTGAGGGGAATGCTGTACCTCTCTGAGATGATTTTACAGGACACAAATTAGTTTCTCAGAAAGCTTCTTTCTCTTTGTTATCAGAGGATATTTCCTTTGGTCCTTTAGTCTTCAAAGGGATCCGAATTATCTGTTCTCAGACTTCACAGAAATAACGCTAGCAAAGCGGTCCACGAAATATAGATGCAACTCTGTGAGATGAATTAACAGAACACTAAGCAGTTTCTCAGAAACCTTCTTTCCAGATTTCATCTGAGGATATTTCCTTTTTCACCATAGCCCTCTATGCGCTTCCAAATATCACTTTGCCAATTACACAAGAACTGTCTTAGCGAAAGGCTTCTTGAGGGGAAAGCTGTAACTCTGTGAGATGATTTCACAGAACACAAAGAAGTTTCTCAGAAAGCCACTTTCTCTTTGTTATCGGAGGATATTTCCTTTGGCCCTGTAGTCTTCTAAGGGATGCGAAATATCTATTCTCAGATTCCACAGAAATAAGGCTAGCAAAGAGATCCACGAAATACAGATGTAACTCTGTGAGATGAATTAAGAGAACAATAAGCAGTTTCTCAGAAATCTTCTTTCCAGGTTTCATCTGAGGAGATTTCCTTTTTCACCATAGCCCTCAATGGGCTTCCAAATATCACTTTGCCAATTCCACAAGAACTGTTTTAGCGAAAGGTTTCTTGAGGGGAAAGCTGTAACTCTCTGAGATGATTTCACAGAACACAAAGAAGTTTCTCAGAAAGCTTCTTTCTCTTTGTTATCGGAGGATATTTCCTTTGGCCCTAGAGTCTTCAAAGGGACCCGAATTATCTGTTCTCAGATTCCACAGAAGTAAGGCTAGCAAAGAGATCCACGAAATGAAGATGTAACTCTGTGAGATGAATTAACAGAACAATAAGCAGTTTCTCAGAAAGCTTCTTTCCAGATTTCATCTGAGGATATTTCCTTTTTCACCTTAGCCCTCTATGGGCTTCCAAATATCACTTTGCCATTTTCACAAGAACTGTCTAAGCGAAAGGCTTTTTGAGGGGAAAGCTGTAACTCTGTCAGATGATTTCACAGAACACGAAGAAGTTTCTCAGAAAGCTTCTTTCTCTTTGTTATCGGAGGATATTTCCTTTGGCCCTATATTCTTCTAAGGATCCGAAATATCTGTTTTCAGATTCCACAGAAATAAGGCTAGCAAACACATCCAGGTAATACAGATGTAACTCTGTGAGATGAATTACCAGAACAATAAGCAGAGTCTCAGAAAGCTTCTTTCCACATTGCATCTGAGGATATTTCCTGTTTCACCATTGCCCTCTATGGGCTTCCAAATATCACTTTGCCAATGCCACTAGAACTGTGTTAGCGAAAGGCTTCTGGAGGGGAAAGCTGTAACTCTGTGGGATGATTTCACAGAACACAAAGAAGTTTCTCAGAAAGCTTCTTTCTCTTTGTTATCGGAAGATATTTCCTTTGGCCCTATAGTCTTCTAAGGGGTCCGAAATATCTCTTCTCAGATTCCACAGAAATAAGGCTAGCAAAGAGATCCACGAAATACAGATGTAACTCTGTGAGATGAATTAACAGAACACTACAGTTTCTCAGAATGCTTCTTTCCAGAGATCATCTGAGGATATTTCCTTTTTCACCATAGCCCTCTATGGGTTTCCAAATATCACTTTGCCAATTCCACAAGAACTGTCTCAGCGAAAGGCTTGTTGAGGGGAATGCTGTACCTCTCTGAGATGATTTTACAGGACACAAATTAGTTTCTCAGAAAGCTTCTTTCTCTTTGTTATCAGAGGATATTTCCTTTGGTCCTTTAGTCTTCAAAGGGATCCGAATTATCTGTTCTCAGACTTCACAGAAATAACGCTAGCAAAGAGGTCCACGAAATATAGATGCAACTCTGTGAGATGAATTAACAGAACACTAAGCAGTTTCTCAGAAAGCTTCTTTCCAGATTTCATCTGAGGATATTTCCTTTTTCACCATAGCCCTCTATGCGCTTCCAAATATCACTTTGCCAATTACACAAGAACTGTCTTAGCGAAAGGCTTCTTGAGGGGAAAGCTGTAACTCTGTGAGATGATTTCACAGAACACAAAGAAGTTTCTCAGAAAGCCACTTTCTCTTTGTTATCGGAGGATATTTCCTTTGGCCCTATAGTCTTCTAAGGGATGCGAAATATCTGTTCTCAGATTCCACAGAAATAAGGCTAGCAAAGAGATCCACGAAATACAGATATAACTCTGTGAGATGAATTAAGAGAACAATAAGCAGTTTCTCAGAAATCTTCTTTCCAGGTTTCATCTGAGGAGATTTCCTTTTTCACCATAGCCCTCTATGGGCTTCCAAATATCACTTTGCCAATTCCACAAGAACTGTTTTAGCGAAAGGCTTCTTGAGGGGAAAGCTGTAACTCTGTGAGATGATTTCACAGAACACAAAGAAGTTTCTCAGAAAGCTTCTTTCTCTTTGTTATCGGAGGATATTTCCTTTGGCCCTAGATTCTTCAAAGGGAACCGAATTATCTGTTCTCAGATTCCACAGAAATAAGCCTAGCAAAGAGATCCACGAAATGAAGATGTAACTCTGTGAGATGAATTAACAGAACAATGAGCAGTTTCTCAGAAAGCTTCTTTCCAGATTTCATCTGAGGATATTTCCTTTTTCACCATAGCCCTCTATGGGCTTCCAAATATCACTTTGGCAATTCCACAAGAACTGTCTTAGCGAAAGGCTTCTTGAGGGGAAAGCTGTAACTCTGTGAGATGATTTCACAGAACACAAAGAAGTTTCTCAGAAAGCTTCTTTCTCATTGTTATCGGAAGATATTTCCTTTGGCCCTATAGTCTTCAAAGGGATCCGAAATATCTCTTCTCAGATTCCACAGGAATAAGGCTAGCAAAGAGATCCACGAAATACAGATGTAACTCTGTGAGATGAATTAACAGAACACTACAGTTTCTCAGAAAGCTTCTTTCCAGAGATCATCTGAGGATATTTCCTTTTTCTCCATAGCCCTCCATGGGCTTCCAAATATCACTTTGCCAATTCCACAAGAACTGTCTCAGCGAAAGGCTTCTTGAAAGCAATGCAGTAACTCTCTGAGATGATTTTACAGGACACAAATTAGTTTCTCAGAAAGCTTCTTTCTCTGTGTTATCGGAGGATATTTCCTTTGGTCTTATAGTCTTCAAAGGGATCCGAAATATCTGTTCTCAGGTTCCACAGAAATAAGGCTAGCAAAGAGATCCACGAAATACAGATGTAACTCTGTGAGATGAATTAACAGACCTCTAAGCAGTGTCTCAGAAAGCTTCTTTCCAGATTTCATCTGAGGATATTTCCTTTTTCACCATAGCCCTCTATGGGCTTCCAAATATCACTTTGCTAATTCCACAAGAACTGTCTTAGCGAAAGGCTTCTTGAGGGGAAAGCTGTAACTCTGTGAGATGATTTCACAGAACACAAAGAAGTTTCTCAGAAAGCCACTTTCTCTTTGTTATCGGAGGATATTTCCTTTGGCCCTATAGTCTTCTAAGGGATGCGAAATATCTGTTCTCAGATTATACAGAAATAAGGCTAGCAAAGAGATCCACGAAATTCAGATGTAACTCTGTGAGATGAATTAAGAGAACAATAAGCAGTTTCTCAGAAAGCTTCTTTCCAGATTTCATCTGAGGAGATTTCCTTTTTCACCATAGCCCTCTATGGGCTTCCAAATATCACTTTGCCAATTCCACAAGAACTGTTTTAGCGAAAGGTTTCTTGAGGGGAAAGCTGTAACTCTCTGAGATGATTTCACAGAACACAAAGAAGTTTCTCAGAAAGCTTCTTTCTCTTTGTTATCGGAGGATATTTCCTTTGGCCCTATAGTCTTCTAATGGATGCGAAATATCTGTTCTCAGATCCCACAGAAATAAGGCTTGCAAAGACATCCACGAAATACAGATGTAACTCTGTGAGATGAATTAACAGAACACTAAGCAGTTTCTCAGAAAGCTTCTTTCCAGATTTCATCTGAGGATATTTCCTTTTTCTCCACAGCCCTCTATGGGCTTCCAAATATCACTTTGCCAATTCCACAAGAACTGTTTTAGCGAAAGTCTTCTTGAGGGGAAAGCTGTAACTCTGTGAGATGATTTCACAGAACACAAAGAAGTTTCTCAGAAAGCCACTTTCTCTTTGTTATCGGAGGATATTTCCTTTGGCCCTATAGTCTTCTAAGGGATGCGAAATATCTGTTCTCAGATTCCACAGAATTAAGGCTAGCAAAGAGATCCACGAAATACAGATGTAACTCTGTGAGATGAATTAAGAGAACAATAAGCAGTTTCTCAGAAAGCTTCTTTCCAGATTTCATCCGAGGAGATTTCTTTTTTCACCATAGCCCTCTATGGGCTTCCAAATATCACTTTGCCAATTCCACAAGAACTGTTTTAGCGAAAGACTTCTTGAGGGGAAAGCTGTAACTCTCTGAGATGATTTCACAAAACACAAAGAAGTTTCTCAGAAAGCTTCTTTCTCTTTGTTATCGGAGGATATTTCCTTTGGCCCTAGAGTCTTCAAAGGGACCCGAATTATCTGTTCTCAGATTCCACAGAAATAAGGCTAGCAAAGAGATCCACGAAATGAAGATGTAACTCTGTGAGATGAATTAACAGAAAAATAAGCAGTTTCTCAGAAAGCTTCTTTCCAGATTTCATGAGGATATTTCCTTTTTAACCTTAGCCCTCTATGGGCTTCCAAATATCACTTTGCCATTTCCACAAGAACTGTCTTAGCGAAAGGCTTTTTGAGGGGAAAGCTGTAACTCTGTCAGATGATTTCACAGAACACGAAGAAGTTTCTCAGAAAGCTTCTTTCTCTTTGTTATCGGAGGATATTTCCTTTGGCCCTATATTCTTCTAAGGAGCCGAAATATCTGTTTTCAGATTCCACAGAAATAAGGCTAGCAAACACATCCAGGAAATACAGATGTAACTCTGTGAGATGAATTACCAGAACAATAAGCAGAGTCTCAGAAAGCTTCTTTCCACATTTCATCTGAGGATATTTCCTATTTCACCATAGCCCTCTATGGGCTTCCAAATATCACTTTGCCAATTCCACTAGAACTGTGTTAGCGAAAGGCTTCTTGAGTGGAAAGCTGTAACTCTGTGAGATGATTTCACAGAACACAAAGAAGTTTCTCAGAAAGCTTCTTTCTCTTTGTTATCGGAGGATATTTCCTTTGGCCCTATAGTCTTCAAAGGGATCCGAAATATCTGTTCTCAGATTCCACAGAAATAAGGCTCGGAAAGAAATCCACGAAATACAGATGTAACTCTGTGAGATGAAGTAACAGAACAATAAGCAGTTTCTCAGAAAGCTTCTTTCCAGATTTCATCTGAGGATATTTCCTTTTTCACCATAGCCCTCTATGGGCTTCCAAATATCACTTTGCCAATTCCACAAGATCTGTCTTAGCGAAAGGCTTCTGGAGGGGAAAGCTGTAACTCTGTGGGATGATTTCACAGAACACAAAGAAGTTTCTCAGAAAGCTTCTTTCTCTTTGTTATCGGAGGATATTTCCTTTGGCCCAAGAGTCTTCAAAGGGATCCGAATTATCTGTTTTCAGATTCCACAGAAATAAGGCTAGCAAAGAGATCCACGAAATACAGATGTAAATCGGTGAGAAGAATTAACAGAACAATAAGCAGTTTCTCAGAAAGCTTCTTTCCAGATTTCATCTGAGGATATTTCCTTTTTCACCATAGCCCTCTATGTGCTTCCAAATATCACTTTGCCAATTCCAAAAGAACTGTCTCAGCGAAAGGCTTGTTGAGGGGAATGCTGTACCTCTCTGAGATGATTTTACAGGACACAAATTAGTTTCTCAGAAAGCTTCTTTCTCTTTGTTATCAGAGGATATTTCCTTTGGTCCTTTAGTCTTCAAAGGGATCCGAAATATCTGTTCTCATATTCCACAGAAATAAGGCTAGCAAAGAGATCCACGAAATACAGATGTAACTCTGTGAGATGAATTAACAGAACACTAAGCCGTTTCTCAGAAAGCTTCTTTCCAGATTTCATCTGAGGATATTTCCTTTTTCACCATAGCCCTCTATGGGCTTCCAAACATCACTTTGGCAATTCCACAAGAACTGTCTTAGCGAAAGGCTTCTTGAGGGGAAAGCTGTAACTCTGTGAGATGATTTCACAGAACACAAAGAAGTTTCTCAGAAAGCTTCTTTCTCTTTGTTATCGGAAGATATATCCTTTGGCCCTATAGTCTTCTAAGGGATCCGAAATATCTCTTCTCAGATTCCACAGAAATAAGGTTAGCAAAGAGATCCACGAAATACAGATGTAACTCTGTGAGATGAATTAACAGAACACTACAGTTTCTCTGAAAGCTTCTTTCCAGAGACCATCTGAGGATATTTCCTTTTTCACCATAGCCCTCTATCGGCTTCCAAATATCACTTTGCCAATTCCGCAAGAACTGTATTAGCGAAAGGCTTCTTGAGGGGAAAGCTGTAACTCTGTGAGATGATTTCACAGAACACAAAGAAGTTTCTCAGAAAGCTTCTTTCTCTTTGTTATCGGAGGATATTTCCTTTATCCCTATTGTCTTCTAAGGCATCCGAAGTATCTGTTCTCAGATTGTACAGAAATAAGGCTAGCAAAGAGATCCACGAAATACAGATGTAACTCTGTGAGATGAATTAACAGAATATTAAGTAGTTTCTCAGAAAGATTCTTTCTAGATTTCATTTGAGGATATTGCCTTTTTCACCATAGCCCTGTGTTTGCTTCCAAATATCACTTTGCCAATTCCACAAGAACTGTCTTAGCGAAAGCCTTCTTGTGGGGAAAGTTGTAACTCTGTGAGATGATTTCACAGAACACAAAGAAGTTCCTCAGAAAGCTTCTTTCTCTTTGTTATCGGAGGATATTTCCTTTGGCCCTATATTCATCTAAGCATCCGAAATATCTGTTTTCAGATTCCACAGAAATAAGGCTAGCCAACACATCCAGGAAATACAGAGGTAACTCTGTGAGATGAATTACCAGAACAATAAGCAGTTTCTCAGAAAGCTTCTTTCCAGATTTCATCTGAGGATATTTCCTATTTCACCATAGCCCTCTAGGCGCTTCCAAATATCACTTTGCCAATTCCACAAGAACTGTCTTAGCGAAAGGCTTCTTGAGTGCAAAGCTGTAACTCTGTGAGGTGATTTCACAGAACACAAAGAAGTTTCTCAGAAAGCTTCTTTCTCTTTGTTATCGGAGGATATTTCCTTTGGCCCTAGAGTCTTCAAAGGGATCCGAATTATCTGTTCTCAGATTCCACAGAAATAAGGCTAGCAAAGAGATCCACGAAATACAGATGTAACTCTGTGAGAAGAATTAACAGAACACTACAGTTTCTCAGAAAGCTTCTTTCCAGAGATCATCTGAGGATATTTCCTTTTTCACCATAGTCCTCTATGGGCTTCCAAATATCACTTTGCCAATTCCACAAGAACTGTCTCAGCAAAAGGCTTCTTGAGGGGAATGCTGTACCTCTCTGAGATGATTTTACAGGACACAAATTAGTTTCTCAGAAAGCTTCTTTCTCTTTGTTATCAGAGGATATTTCCTTTGGTCCTTTAGTCTTCAAAGGGATCCGAAATATCTGTTCTCATATTCCACAGAAATAAGGCTAGCAAAGAGATCCACGAAATACAGATGTAACTCTGTGAGATGAATTAACAGAACACTAAGCCGTTTCTCAGAAAGCTTCTTTCCAGATTTCATCTGAGGATAGTTCCTTTTTCACCATAGACCTCTATGGGCTTCCAAATACGACTTTGCCAATTCCACAAGAACTGTCTTAGCGAAAGGCTTCTTGAGGGGAAAGCTGTATCTCTGTGTGATGATTTCACAGAACACAAAGAAGTTTCTCAGAAAGCTTCTTTCTCTTTGTTATCGGAGGATATTTCCTCTGGCCCTAGAGTCTTCAAAGGGATCCGAATTATCTGTTCTCAGATTCCACAGAAATAAGGCTAGCAAAGAGATCCACGAAATGAAGATGTAACTCTGTGAGATGAATTACCAGAACAATAAGCAGAGTCTCAGAAAGCTTCTTTCCACATTTCATCTGAGGATATTTCATATTTCACCATAGCCCTCTATGGGCTTCCAAATATCACTTTGCCAATTCCACTAGAACTGTGTTAGCGAAAGGCTTCTTAAGTGGAAAGCTGTAACTCTGTGAGATGATTTCACAGAACACAAAGAAGTTTCTCAGAAAGCTTCTTTCTCTTTGTTATCGGAGGATATTTCCTTTGGCCCTAGAGTCTTCAAAGGGACCCGAATTATCTGTTCTCAGATTCCACAGAAATAAGGCTAGCAAAGAGATCCACGAAATGAAGATGTAACTCTGTGAGATGAATTAACAGAAAAATAAGCAGTTTCTCAGAAAGCTTCTTTCCAGATTTCATATGAGGATATTTCCTTTTTAACCTTAGCCCTCTATGGGCTTCCAAATATCACTTTGCCATTTCCACAAGAACTGTCTTAGCGAAAGGCTTTTTGAGGGGAAAGCTGTAACTCTGTCAGATGATTTCACAGAACACGAAGAAGTTTCTCAGAAAGCTTCTTTCTCTTTGTTATCGGAGGATATTTCCTTTGGCCCTATATTCTTCTAAGGATCCGAAATATCTGTTTTCAGATTCCACAGAAATAAGGCTAGCAAACACATCCAGGAAATACAGATGTAACTCTGTGAGATGAATTACCAGAACAATAAGCAGAGTCTCAGAAAGCTTCTTTCCACATTTCATCTGAGGATATTTCCTTTTTCACCATAGCCCTCTATGGGCTTCCAAATATCACTTTGGCAATTCCAGAAGAACTGTCTTAGCGAAAGGCTTCTTGAGGGGAAAGCTGTAACTCTGTGAGATGATTTCACAGAACACAAAGAAGTTTCTCAGAAAGCTTCTTTCTCATTGTTACCGGAGGATATTTCCTTTGGCCCTCTAGTCTTCAAAGGTATCCGAAATATGTGTTCTCAGATTCCACAGAAATAAGGCTAGCAAAGAGATCCACAAAATACAGATGTAACTCTGTGAGATGAATTAACAGAACACTAAGCAGTTTCTCAGAAATCTTCTTTCCAGATTTCATCAGAGGATATTTCCTCTTTCACCATAGCCCTCTTTGGGCTTCCAAATATCACTTTGCCAATTCCACAACAATTGCCTTAGCGAAAGGCTTCTTGAGGGGAAAGCTGTAACCCTGTGAGATGATTACACAGAACACAAAGAAGTTTCTCAGAAAGCCACTTTCTGTTTGTTATCGGAGGATATTTCCTTTGCCCTGTAGTCTTCTAAGGGATCCGAAATATCTGTTCTCAGATTCCACAAAAATAAGGCTAGCAAAGAGATCCACGAAATACAGATGTAACTCTGTGAGATGAATTAACAGAACACTAAGCAGTTTCTCAGAAAGCTTCTTTCCAGATTTCATCTGAGGATATTTCCTTTTTCACCATAGCCCTCTATGCGCTTCCAAATATCACTTTGCCAATTCCACAAGAAATGTCTTAGGGAAAGGCTTCTTGAAGGGAAAGCTGTAACTCTGTGAGATGATTTCACAGAACACAAAGAAGTTTCTCGGAAAGCTTCTTTCTCTTTGTTATCGGAGTATATTTCCTTTGTCCCTATAGTCTTCCAAGGGATCCGAAATATCTGTTCTCAGATTCCACAGAAATAAGGCGAGCAAAGAGATCCACGAAATACAGATGTAAATCTGTGAGATGAATTAACAGATCACTAAGCAGTTTCTCAGAAAGCTTCTTTCCATATTTCATCTGAGGATATTTCCTTTTTTACCATAGCCCTCTATGCGCTTCCAAATATCACTTTGCCAATGCCACAAGAACTGTCTTAGCGAAAGGCTTCTTGAGGGGAAAGCTGTAACTCTGTGAGATGATTTCACAGAACACAAAGAAGTTTCTCAGTAATCTTCTTTCTCTGTTTTATCGGAGGATATTTCCTTTGGCCCTATATTCTTCTAAGAGATCCGAAATATCTGTTCTCAGATTCCACAGAAATAAGGCTAGCAAAGAGATACACCAAATACAAATATAACTCCGTGAGATGAATTAACAGAACACTAAGCAGTTTCTCAGAGAGCTTCTTTCCAGATTTCATCTGAGGATATTTCCTTTTTCACCATAGCCCTCTATTGGCTTCAAAATATCACTTTGGCAATTCCACAAGAACTTTCTTAGCGATAGGCTTCTGGAGGGTAAAGCTGTAACTCTGTGAGATGATTTCACAGAACACAAAGAAGTTTCTCAGAAAGCTTCTTTCTCTTTGTTATCGGAAGATATTTCCTTTGGCCCTATAGTCTTCTAAGGGATCCGAAATATCTCTTCTCAGATTCCACAGGAATAAGGCTAGCAAAGGGGTCCACGAAATACGGATGTAACTCTGTGAGATGAATTAACAGAACACTACAGTTTCTCAGAAAGCTTCTTTCCAGAGATCATCTGAGGATGTTTCCTTTATCTCCATAGCCCTCTATGGGCTTCCAAATATCACTTTGCCAATTCCACAAGAACTGTCTTAGCAAAAGGCTTCTTGAGGGGAATGCTGTAACTCTGTGAGGTGATTTCACAGAACACAAAGAGGTTTCTCAGAAAGCTTCTTTCTCTTTGTTATCGGAGGATATTTCCTTTGGCCCTATACTCTTCAAAGGATCCGAAATATCTGTTCTCAGATTCCACAGAAATAAGGCTAGCAAAGAAATCCACGAAATACAGATGTAACTCTGTGAGATGAATTAACAGAACACTAAGCAGTTTCTCAGAAAGCTTCTTACCAGATTTCATCTGAGGATATTTCCTTTTTCACCATAGCCCTCTATGCGCTTCCAAATATCACTTTGCCAATTCCACAAAAACTGTCTTAGCGAAAGGCTTCTTGAGGGGAAAGCTGTAACTCTGTGAGATGATTTCACAGAACACAAAGAAGGTTCTCAGAAAGCTTCTTTCTCTTTGTTATCGGAGGATATTTCCTTTGGCCCTATAGTCTTCAAAGGGATCCGAAATATCTGTTCTCAGGTTCCACAGAAATAAGGCTAGCAAAGAGATCCACGAATTACAGATGTAACTCTACGAGACGAATTAACAGATCTCTAAGCAGTTTCTCAAAAGCTTCTTTCCAGATTTCATCTGAGGATATTTCCTTTTTCACCATAGCCCTCTATGGGCTTCCAAATATCACTTTACCAATTCCACAAAAACTGTCTTAGAGGAAGGCTTCTTGAGGGGAAAGCTGTAACTCTGTGAGATGATTTCACAGAACACAAAGAAGTTTCTCAGAAAGCTTCTTTCTCTTTGTTATCGGAGGATATTTCCTTTGGCCCTAGAGTCTTCAAAGGGATCCGATTTATCTGTTCTCAGATTCCACAGAAATAAGGCTAGCAAAGAGATCCACGAAATACAGATGTAACTCTGTGAGATGAATTAACAGAACAATAAGCAGTTACTCAGAAAGCTTCTTTCCAGATTTCATCTGAGGATATTTCCTTTTTCACCATAGCCTTCTATGGGCTTCAAAATATCACTTTGGCAATTCCACAGGAACTGTCTTAGCGAAAGGCTTCTTGAGGGGAAAGCTGTAACTCTGTGAGATGATTTCACAGAACACGAAGAAGTTTCTCAGAAAGCTTCTTTCTCTTTGTTATCGGAGGATATTTCCTTTGGCCCTATATTCTTCTAAGGATCAGAAATATCTGTTTTCAGATTCCACAGAAATAAGGCTAGAAAACACATCCAGGAAATACAGATGTAACTCTGTGAGATGAATTACCAGAACAATAAGCAGAGTCTCAGAAAGCTTCTTTCCACATTTCATCTGAGGATATTTCCTGTTTCACCATAGCCCTCTATGGGCTTCCAAATATCACTTTGGCAATTCCACAAGAACTTTCTTAGCGAAAGGCTTCTGGAGGGGAAAGCTGTAACTCTGTGGGATGATTTCACAGAACACAAAGAAGTTTCTCAGAAAGCTTCTTTCTCATTGTTATCGGAAGATATTTCCTTTGGCCCTATAGTCTTCAAAGGGATCCGAAATATCTCTTCTCAGATTCCACAGGAATAAGGCTAGCAAAGAGATCCACGAAATACAGATGTAACTCTGTGAGATGAATTAACAGAACACTACAGTTTCTCAGAAAGCTTCTTTCCAGAGATCATCTGAGGATATTTCCTTTTTCTCCATAGCCCTCCATGGGCTTCCAAATATTACTTTGCCAATTCCACAAGAACTGTCTCAGCGAAAGGCTTCTTTAAGGGAATGCAGTACCTCTCTGAGATGATTTTACAGGACACTAATTAGTTTCTCAGGAAGCTTCTTTCTCTTTGTTATCGGAGGATATTTCCTTTGGTCTTATAGTCTTCAAAGGGATCCGAAATATCTGTTCTCAGGTTCCACAGAAATAAGGCTAGCAAAGAGATCCACGAAATACAGATGTAACTCTGTGAGATGAATTAACAGAACTCTAAGCAGTGTCTCAGAAAGCATCTTTCCAGATTTCATCTGAGGATATTTCCTTTTTCACCATAGCCCTCTATGGGCTTCCAAATATCACTTTGCCAATTCCACAAGAACTGTTTTAGCGAAAGGTTTCTTGAGGGGAAAGCTGTAACTCTCTGAGATGATTTCACAGAACACAAAGAAGTTTCTCAGAAAGCTTCTTTCTCTTTGTTATCGGAGGATATTTCCTTTGGCCCTAGAGTCTTCAAAGGGACCCGAATTATCTGTTCTCAGATTCCACAGAAATAAGGCTAGCAAAGAGATCCACGAAATGAAGATGTAACTCTGTGAGATGAATTAACAGAACAATAAGCAGTTTCTCAGAAAGCTTCTTTCCAGATTTCATCTGAGGATATTTCCTTTTTCACCTTAGCCCTCTATGGGCTTCCAAATATCACTTTACCATTTCCACAAGAACTGTCTTAGCGAAAGGCTTTTTGAGGGGAAAGCTGTAACTCTGTCAGATGATTTCACAGAACACGAAGAAGTTTCTCAGAAAGCTTCTTTCTCTTTGTTATCGGAGGATATTTCCTTTGGCCCTATATTCTTCTAAGGATCCGAAATATCTGTTTTCAGATTCCACAGAAATAAGGCTAGCAAACACATCCAGGAAATACAGATGTAACTCTGTGAGATGAATTACCAGAACAATAAGCAGAGTCTCAGAAAGCTTCTTTCCACATTTCATCTGAGGATATTTCCTCTTTCACCATAGCCCTCTATGGGCTTCCAAATATCACTTTGCCAATTCCACTAGAACTGTGTTAGCGAAAGGCTTCTGGAGGGGAAAGCTGTAACTCTGTGGGATGATTTCACAGAACACAAAGAAGTTTCTCAGAAAGCTTCTTTCTCTTTGTTATCGGAAGATATTTCCTTTGGCCCTATAGTCTTCTAAGGGATCCGAAATATCTCTTCTCAGATTCCACAGAAATAAGGCTAGCAAAGAGATCCACGAAATACAGATGTAACTCTGTGAGATGAATTAACAGAACACTACAGTTTCTCAGAATGCTTCTTTCCAGAGATCATCTGAGGATATTTCCTTTTTCACCATAGCCCTCTATGGGTTTCCAAATATCACTTTGCCAATTCCACAAGAACTGTCTCAGCGAAAGGCTTGTTGAGGGGAATGCTGTACCTCTCTGAGATGATTTTACAGGACACAAATTAGTTTCTCAGAAAGCTTCTTTCTCTTTGTTATCAGAGGATATTTCCTTTGGTCCTTTACTCTTCAAAGGGATCCGAAATATCTGTTCTCAGACTTCACAGAAATAACGCTAGCAAAGAGGTCCACGAAATATAGATGCAACTCTGTGAGATGAATTAACAGAAGACTAAGCAGTTTCTCAGAAAGCTTCTTTCCAGATTTCATCTGAGGATATTTCCTTTTTCACCATAGCCCTCTATGCGCTTCCAAATATCACTTTGCCAATTACACAAGAACTGTCTTAGCGAAAGGCTTCTTGAGGGGAAAGCTGTAACTCTGTGAGATGATTTCACAGAACACAAAGAAGTTTCTCAGAAAGCCACTTTCTCTTTGTTATCGGAGGATATTTCCTTTGGCCCTATAGTCTTCTAAGGGAGGCGAAATATCTGTTCTCAGATTCCACAGAAATAAGGCTAGCAAAGAGATCCACGAAATACAGATGTAACTCTGTGAGATGAATTAAGAGAACAATAAGCACTTTCTCAGAAAGCTTCTTTCCAGGTTCCATCTGAGGAGATTTCCTTTTTCACCATAGCCCTCAATGGGCTTCCAAATATCACTTTGCCAATTCCACAAGAACTGTTTTAGCGAAAGGCTTCTTGAGGGGAAAGCTGTAACTCTGTGAGATGATTTCACAGAACACAAAGAAGTTTCTCAGAAAGCTTCTTTCTCTTTGTTATCGGAGGATATTTCCTTTGGCCCTAGATTCTTCAAAGGGAACCGAATTATCTGTTCTCAGATTCCACAGAAATAAGCCTAGCAAAGAGATCCACGAAATGAAGATGTAACTCTGTGAGATGAATTAACAGAACAATGAGCAGTTTCTCAGAAAGCTTCTTTCCAGATTTCATCTGAGGATATTTCCTTTTTCACCATAGCCCTCTATGGGCTTCCAAATATCACTTTGGCAATTCCACAAGAACTGTCTTAGCGAAAGGCTTCTTGAGGGGAAAGCTGTAACTCTGTGAGATGATTTCACAGAACACAAAGAAGTTTCTCAGAAAGCTTCTTTCTCATTGTTATCGGAAGATATTTCCTTTGGCCCTATAGTCTTCAAAGGGATCCGAAATATCTCTTCTCAGATTCCACAGGAATAAGGCTAGCAAAGAGATCCACGAAATACAGATGTAACTCTGTGAGATGAATTAACAGAACACTACAGTTTCTCAGAAAGCTTCTTTCCAGAGATCATCTGAGGATATTTCCTTTTTCTCCATAGCCCTCCATGGGCTTCCAAATATCACTTTGCCAATTCCACAAGAACTGTCTCAGCGAAAGGCTTCTTGAAGGGAATGCAGTACCTCTCTGAGATGATTTTACAGGACACAAATTAGTTTCTCAGAAAGCTTCTTTCTCTTTGTTATCGGAGGATATTTCCTTTGGTCTTATAGTCTTCAAAGGGATCCGAAATATCTGTTCTCAGGTTCCACAGAAATAAGGCTAGCAAAGAGATCCACGAAATACAGATGTAACTCTGTGAGATGAATTAACAGACCTCTAAGCAGTGTCTCACAAAGCTTCTTTCCAGATTTCATCTGAGGATATTTCCTTTTTCACCATAGCCCTCTATGGGCTTCCAAATATCACTTTGCTAATTCTACAAGAACTGTCTTAGCGAAAGGCTTCTTGAGGGGAAAGCTGTAACTCTGTGAGATGATTTCACAGAACACGAAGAAGTTTCTCAGAAAGCTTCTTTCTCTTTGTTATCGGAGGATATTTCCTTTGGCCCTATATTCTTCTAAGGATCAGAAATATCTGTTTTCAGATTCCACAGAAATAAGGCTAGAAAACACATCCAGGAAATACAGATGTAACTCTGTGAGATGAATTACCAGAACAATAAGCAGAGTCTCAGAAAGCTTCTTTCCACATTTCATCTGAGGATATTTCCTGTTTCACCATAGCCCTCTATGGGCTTCCAAATATCACTTTGGCAATTCCACAAGAACTTTCTTAGCGAAAGGCTTCTGGAGGGGAAAGCTGTAACTCTGTGATGTGATTTCACAGAACACAAAGAAGTTTCTCAGAAAGCTTCTTTCTCTTTGTTATCGGAGGATATTTCCTTTGGCCCTAGAGTCTTCAAAGGGACCCGAATTATCTGTTCTCAGATTCCACAGAAATAAGGCTAGCAAAGAGATCCACGAAATGAAGATGTAACTCTGTGAGATGAATTAACAGAACAATAAGCAGTTTCTCAGAAAGCTTCTTTCCAGATTTCATCTGAGGATATTTCCTTTTTCACCTTAGCCCTCTATGGGCTTCCAAATATCACTTTACCATTTCCACAAGAACTGTCTTAGCGAAAGGCTTTTTGAGGGGAAAGCTGTAACTCTGTCAGATGATTTCACAGAACACGAAGAAGTTTCTCAGAAAGCTTCTTTCTCTTTGTTATCGGAGGATATTTCCTTTGGCCCTATATTCTTCTAAGGATCCGAAATATCTGTTTTCAGATTCCACAGAAATAAGGCTAGCAAACACATCCAGGAAATACAGATGTAACTCTGTGAGATGAATTACCAGAACAATAAGCAGAGTCTCAGAAACCTTCTTTCCACATTTCATCTGAGGATATTTCCTGTTTCACCATAGCCCTCTATGGGCTTCCAAATATCACTTTGCCAATTCCACTACAACTGTGTTAGCGAAAGGCTTCTGGAGGGGAAAGCTGTAACTCTGTGGGATGATTTCACAGAACACAAAGAAGTTTCTCAGAAAGCTTCTTTCTCTTTGTTATCGGAAGATATTTCCTTTGGCCCTATAGTCTTCTAAGGGATCCGAAATATCTCTTCTCAGATTCCACAGAAATAAGGCTAGCAAAGAGATCCACGAAATACAGATGTAACTCTGTGAGATGAATTAACAGAACACTACAGTTTCTCAGAATGCTTCTTTCCAGAGATCATCTGAGGATATTTCCTTTTTGACCATAGCCCTCTATGGGTTTCCAAATATCACTTTGCCAATTCCACAAGAACTGTCTCAGCGAAAGGCTTGTTGAGGGGAATGCTGTACCTCTCTGAGATGATTTTACAGGACACAAATTAGTTTCTCAGAAAGCTTCTTTCTCTTTGTTATCAGAGGATATTTCCTTTGGTCCTTTAGTCTTCAAAGGGATCCGAAATATCTGTTCTCAGACTTCACAGAAATAACGCTAGCAAAGAGGTCCACGAAATATAGATGCAACTCTGTGAGATGAATGAACAGAACACTAAGCAGTTTCTCAGAAAGCTTCTTTCCAGATTTCATCTGAGGATATTTCCTTTTTCACCATAGCCCTCTATGCGCTTCCAAATATCACTTTGCCAATTACACAAGAACTGTCTTAGCGAAAGGCTTCTTGAGGGGAAAGCTGTAACTCTGTGAGATGATTTCACAGAACACAAAGAAGTTTCTCAGAAAGCCACTTTCTCTTTGTTATCGGAGGATATTTCCTTTGGCCCTATAGTCTTCTAAGGGATGCGAAATATCTGTTCTCAGATTCCACAGAAATAAGGCGAGCAAAGAGATCCACGAAATACAGATGTAACTCTGTGAGATGAATTAAGAGAACAATAAGCACTTTCTCAGAAAGCTTCTTTCCAGGTTCCATCTGAGGAGATTTCCTTTTTCACCATAGCCCTCAATGGGCTTCCAAATATCACTTTGCCAATTCCACAAGAACTGTTTTAGCGAAAGGCTTCTTGAGGGGAAAGCTGTAACTCTGTGAGATGATTTCACAGAACACAAAGAAGTTTCTCAGAAAGCTTCTTTCTCTTTGTTATCGGAGGATATTTCCTTTGGCCCTAGATTCTTCAAAGGGAACCGAATTATCTGTTCTCAGATTCCACAGAAATAAGCCTAGCAAAGAGATCCACGAAATGAAGATGTAACTCTGTGAGATGAATTAACAGAACAATGAGCAGTTTCTCAGAAAGCTTCTTTCCAGATTTCATCTGAGGATATTTCCTTTTTCACCATAGCCCTCTATGGGCTTCCAAATATCACTTTGGCAATTCCACAAGAACTGTCTTAGCGAAAGGCTTCTTGAGGGGAAAGCTGTAACTCTGTGAGATGATTTCACAGAACACAAAGAAGTTTCTCAGAAAGCTTCTTTCTCATTGTTATCGGAAGATATTTCCTTTGGCCCTATAGTCTTCAAAGGGATCCGAAATATCTCTTCTCAGATTCCACAGGAATAAGGCTAGCAAAGAGATCCACGAAATACAGATGTAACTCTGTGAGATGAATTAACAGAACACTACAGTTTCTCAGAAAGCTTCTTTCCAGAGATCATCTGAGGATATTTCCTTTTTCTCCATAGCCCTCCATGGGCTTCCAAATATCACTTTGCCAATTCCACAAGAACTGTCTCAGCGAAAGGCTTCTTGAAGGGAATGCAGTACCTCTCTGAGATGATTTTACAGGACACAAATTAGTTTCTCAGAAAGCTTCTTTCTCTTTGTTATCGGAGGATATTTCCTTTGGTCTTATAGTCTTCAAAGGGATCCGAAATATCTGTTCTCAGGTTCCACAGAAATAAGGCTAGCAAAGAGATCCACGAAATACAGATGTAACTCTGTCAGATGAATTAACAGACCTCTAAGCAGTGTCTCAGAAAGCTTCTTTCCAGATTTCATCTGAGGATATTTCCTTTTTCACCATAGCCCTCTATGGGCTTCCAAATATCACTTTGCTAATTCCACAAGAACTGTCTTAGCGAAAGGCTTCTTGAGGGGAAAGCTGTAACTCTGTGAGATGATTTCACAGAACACAAAGAAGTTTCTCAGAAAGCCACTTTCTCTTTGTTATCGGAGGATATTTCCTTTGGCCCTATAGTCTTCTAAGGGATGCGAAATATCTGTTCTCAGATTATACAGAAATAAGGCTAGCAAAGAGATCCACGAAATACAGATGTAACTCTGTGAGATGAATTAAGAGAACAATAAGCACTTTCTCAGAAAGCTTCTTTCCAGATTTCATCTGAGGATATTTCCTTTTTCACCATAGCCCTCTATGGGCTTCCAAATATCACTTTGCCAATTCCACAAAAACTGTTTTAGCGAAAGGTTTCTTGAGGGGAAAGCTGTAACTCTCTGAGATGATTTCACAGAACACAAAGAAGTTTCTCAGAAAGGTTCTTTCTCTTTGTTATCGGAGGATATTTCCTTTGGCCCTAGAGTCTTCAAAGGGACCCGAATTATCTGTTCTCAGATTCCACAGAAATAAGGCTAGCAAAGAGATCCACGAAATGAAGATGTAATTCTGTGAGATGAATTAACAGAACAATAAGCAGTTTCTCAGAAAGCTTCTTTCCAGATTTCATCTGAGGATATTTCCTTTTTCACCTTAGCCCTCTATGGGCTTCCAAATATCACTTTGCCATTTCCACAAGAACTGTCTTAGCGAAAGGCTTTTTGAGGGGAAAGCTGTAACTCTGTCAGATGATTTCACAGAACACGAAGAAGTTTCTCAGAAAGCTTCTTTCTCTTTGTTATCGGAGGATATTTCCTTTGGCCCTATATTCTTCTAAGGATCCGAAATATCTGTTTTCAGATTCCACAGAAATAAGGCTAGCAAACACATCCAGGTAATACAGATGTAACTCTGTGAGATGAATTACCAGAACAATAAGCAGAGTCTCAGAAAGCTTCTTTCCACATTGCATCTGAGGATATTTCCTGTTTCACCATAGCCCTCTATGGGCTTCCAAATATCACTTTGCCAATTCCACTAGAACTGTGTTAGCGAAAGGCTTCTGGAGGGGAAAGCTGTAACTCTGTGGGATGATTTCACAGAACACAAAGAAGTTTCTCAGAAAGCTTCTTTCTCTTTGTTATCGGAAGATATTTCCTTTGGCCCTATAGTCTTCTAAGGGGTCCGAAATATCTCTTCTCAGATTCCACAGAAATAAGGCTAGCAAAGAGATCCACGAAATACAGATGTAACTCTGTGAGATGAATTAACAGAACACTACAGTTTCTCAGAATGCTTCTTTCCAGAGATCATCTGAGGATATTTCCTTTTTCACCATAGCCCTCTATGGGTTTCCAAATATCACTTTGCCAATTCCACAAGAACTGTCTCAGCGAAAAGCTTGTTGAGGGGAATGCTGTACCTCTCTGAGATGATTTTACAGGACACAAATTAGTTTCTCAGAAAGCTTCTTTCTCTTTGTTATCAGAGGATATTTCCTTTGGTCCTTTAGTCTTCAAAGGGATCCGAATTATCTGTTCTCAGACTTCACAGAAATAACGCTAGCAAAGAGGTCCACGAAATATAGATGCAACTCTGTGAGATGAATTAACAGAAGACTAAGCAGTTTCTCAGAAAGCTTCTTTCCAGATTTCATCTGAGGATATTTCCTTTTTCACCATAGCCCTCTATGCGCTTCCAAATATCACTTTGCCAATTACACAAGAACTGTCTTAGCGAAAGGCTTCTTGAGGGGAAAGCTGTAACTCTGTGAGATGATTTCACAGAACACAAAGAAGTTTCTCAGAAAGCCACTTTCTCTTTGTTATCAGAGGATATTTCCTTTGGCCCTATAGTCTTCTAAGGGATGCGAAATATCTGTTCTCAGATTCCACAGAAATAAGGCTAGCAAAGAGATCCACGAAATACAGATGTAACTCTGTGAGATGAATTAAGAGAACAATAAGTAGTTTCTCAGAAATCTTCTTTCCAGGTTTCATCTGAGGAGATTTCCTTTTTCACCATAGCCCTCAATGGGCTTCCAAATATCACTTTGCCAATTCCACAAGAACTGTTTTAGCGAAAGGCTTCTTGAGGGGAAAGCTGGAACTCTGTGAGATGATTTCACAGAACACAAAGAAGTTTCTCAGAAAGCTTCTTTCTCTTTGTTATCGGAGGATATTTCCTTTGGCCCTAGATTCTTCAAAGGGAACCGAATTATCTGTTCTCAGATTCCACAGAAATAAGCCTAGCAAAGAGATCCACGAAATGAAGATGTAACTCTGTGAGATGAATTAACAGAACAATGAGCAGTTTCTCAGAAAGCTTCTTTCCAGATTTCATCTGAGGATATTTCCTTTTTCACCATAGCCCTCTATGGGCTTCCAAATATCACTTTGGCAATTCCACAAGAACTGTCTTAGCGAAAGGCTTCTTGAGGGGAAAGCTGTAACTCTGTGAGATGATTTCACAGAACACAAAGAAGTTTCTCAGAAAGCTTCTTTCTCATTGTTATCGGAAGATATTTCCTTTGGCCCTATAGTCTTCAAAGGGATCTGAAATATCTCTTCTCAGATTCCACAGGAATAAGGCTAGCAAAGAGATCCACGAAATACAGATGTAACTCTGTGAGATGAATTAACAGAACACTACAGTTTCTCAGAAAGCTTCTTTCCAGAGATCATCTGAGGATATTTCCTTTTTCTCCATAGCCCTCCATGGGCTTCCAAATATCACTTTGCCAATTCCACAAGAACTGTCTCAGCGAAAGGCTTCTTGAAGGGAATGCAGTACCTCTCTGAGATGATTTTACAGGACACAAATTAGTTTCTCAGAAAGCTTCTTTCTCTTTGTTATCGGAGTATATTTCCTTTGGTCTTATAGTCTTCAAAGGGATCCGAAATATCTGTTCTCAGGTTCCACAGAAATAAGGCTAGCAAAGAGATCCACGAAATACAGATGTAACTCTGTGAGATGAATTAACAGACCTCTAAGCAGTGTCTCAGAAAGCTTCTTTCCAGATTTCATCTGAGGATATTTCCTTTTTCACCATAGCCCTCTATGGGCTTCCAAATATCACTTTGCTAATTCCACAAGAACTGTCTTAGCGAAAGGCTTCTTGAGGGGAAAGCTGTAACTCTGTGAGATGATTTCACAGAACACAAAGAAGTTTCTCAGAAAGCCACTTTCTCTTTGTTATCGGAGGATATTTCCTTTGGCCCTATAGTCTTCTAAGGGATGCGAAATATCTGTTCTCAGATTATACAGAAATAAGGCTAGCAAAGAGATCCACGAAATACAGATGTAACTCTGTGAGATGAATTAAGAGAACAATAAGCAGTTTCTCAGAAAGCTTCTTTCCAGATTTCATCTGAGGAGATTTCCTTTTTCACCATAGCCCTCTATGGGCTTCCAAATATCACTTTGCCAATTCCACAAGAACTGTTTTAGCGAAAGGTTTCTTGAGGGGAAAGCTGTAACTCTCTGAGATGATTTCACAGAACACAAAGAAGTTTCTCAGAAAGGTTCTTTCTCTTTGTTTTCGGAGGATATTTCCTTTGGCCCTAGAGTCTTCAAAGGGACCCGAATTATCTGTTCTCAGATTCCACAGAAATAAGGCTAGCAAAGAGATCCACGAAATGAAGATGTAACTCTGTGAGATGAATTAACAGAACAATAAGCAGTTTCTCAGAAAGCTTCTTTCCAGATTTCATCTGAGGATATTTCCTTTTTCACCTTAGCCCTCTATGGGCTTCCAAATATCACTTTGCCATTTCCACAAGAACTGTCTTAGCGAAAGGCTTTTTGAGGGGAAAGCTGTAACTCTGTCAGATGATTTCACAGAACACGAAGAAGTTTCTCAGAAAGCTTCTTTCTCTTTGTTATCGGAGGATATTTCCTTTGGCCCTATATTCTTCTAAGGATCCGAAATATCTGTTTTCAGATTCCACAGAAATAAGGCTAGCAAACACATCCAGGAAATACAGATGTAACTCTGTGAGATGAATTACCAGAACAATAAGCAGAGTCTCAGAAAGCTTCTTTCCACATTTCATCTGAGGATATTTCCTGTTTCACCATAGCCCTCTATGGGCTTCCAAATATCACTTTGCCAATTCCACTACAACTGTGTTAGCGAAAGGCTTCTGGAGGGGAAAGCTGTAACTCTGTGGGATGATTTCACAGAACACAAAGAAGTTTCTCAGAAAGCTTCTTTCTCTTTGTTATCGGAAGATATTTCCTTTGGCCCTATAGTCTTCTAAGGGATCCGAAATATCTCTTCTCAGATTCCACAGAAATAAGGCTAGCAAAGAGATCCACGAAATACAGATGTAACTCTGTGAGATGAATTAACAGAACACTACAGTTTCTCAGAATGCTTCTTTCCAGAGATCATCTGAGGATATTTCCTTTTTCACCATAGCCCTCTATGGGCTTCCAAATATCACTTTGCCAATTCCACAAGAACTGTCTCAGCGAAAGGCTTGTTGAGGGGAATGCTGTACCTCTCTGAGATGATTTTACAGGACACAAATTAGTTTCTCAGAAAGCTTCTTTCTCTTTGTTATCAGAGGATATTTCCTTTGGTCCTTTAGTCTTCAAAGGGATCCGAATTATCTGTTCTCAGACTTCACAGAAATAACGCTAGCAAAGAGGTCCACGAAATATAGATGCAACTCTGTGAGATGAATTAACAGAACACTAAGCAGTTTCTCAGAAAGCTTCTTTCCAGATTTCATCTGAGGATATTTCCTTTTTCACCATAGCCCTCTATGCGCTTCCAAATATCACTTTGCCAATTACACAAGAACTGTCTTAGCGAAAGGCTTCTTGAGGGGAAAGCTGTAACTCTGTGAGATGATTTCACAGAACACAAAGAAGTTTCTCAGAAAGCCACTTTCTCTTTGTTATCGGAGGATATTTCCTTTGGCCCTATAGTCTTCTAATGGATGCGAAATATCTGTTCTCAGATTCCACAGAAATAAGGCTAGCAAAGAGATCCACGAAATACAGATGTAACTCTGTGAGATGAATTAAGAGAACAATAAGCAGTTTCTCAGAAATCTTCTTTCCAGGTTTCATCTGAGGAGATTTCCTTTTTCACCATAGCCCTCAATGGGCTTCCAAATGTCACTTTGCCAATTCCACAAGAACTGTTTTAGCGAAAGGCTTCTTGAGGGGAAAGCTGTAACTCTGTGAGATGATTTCACAGAACACAAAGAAGTTTCTCAGAAAGCTTCTTTCTCTTTGTTATCGGAGGATATTTCCTTTGGCCCTAGATTCTTCAAAGGGAACCGAATTATCTGTTCTCAGATTCCACAGAAATAAGCCTAGCAAAGAGATCCACGAAATGAAGATGTAACTCTGTGAGATGAATTAACAGAACAATGAGCAGTTTCTCAGAAAGCTTCTTTCCAGCTTTCATCTGAGGATATTTCCTTTTTCACCATAGCCCTCTATGGGCTTCCAAATATCACTTTGGCAATTCCACAAGAACTGTCTTAGCGAAAGGCTTCTTGAGGGGAAAGCTGTAACTCTGTGAGATGATTTCACAGAACACAAAGAAGTTTCTCAGAAAGCTTCTTTCTCATTGTTATCGGAAGATATTTCCTTTGGCCCTATAGTCTTCAAAGGGATCCGAAATATCTCTTCTCAGATTCCACAGGAATAAGGCTAGCAAAGAGATCCACGAAATACAGATGTAACTCTGTGAGATGAATTAACAGAACACTACAGTTTCTCAGAAAGCTTCTTTCCAGAGATCATCTGAGGATATTTCCTTTTTCTCCATAGCCCTCCATGGGCTTCCAAATATCACTTTGCCAATTCCACAAGAACTGTCTCAGCGAAAGGCTTCTTGAAGGGAATGCAGTACCTCTCTGAGATGATTTTACAGGACACAAATTAGTTTCTCAGAAAGCTTCTTTCTCTGTGTTATCGGAGGATATTTCCTTTGGTCTTATAGTCTTCAAAGGGATCCGAAATATCTATTCTCAGGTTCCACAGAAATAAGGCTAGCAAAGAGATCCACGAAATACAGATGTAACTCTGTGAGATGAATTAACAGACCTCTAAGCAGTGTCTCAGAAAGCTTCTTTCCAGATTTCATCTGAGGATATTTCCTTTTTCACCATAGCCCTCTATGGGCTTCCAAATATCACTTTGCTAATTCCACAAGAACTGTCTTAGCGAAAGGCTTCTTGAGGGGAAAGCTGTAACTCTGTGAGATGATTTCACAGAACACAAAGAAGTTTCTCAGAAAGCCACTTTCTCTTTGTTATCGGAGGATATTTCCTTTGGCCCTATAGTCTTCTAAGGGATGCGAAATATCTGTTCTCAGATTATACAGAAATAAGGCTAGCAAAGAGATCCACGAAATTCAGATGTAACTCTGTGAGATGAATTAAGAGAACAATAAGCAGTTTCTCAGAAAGCTTCTTTCCAGATTTCATCTGAGGAGATTTCCTTTTTCACCATAGCCCTCTATGGGCTTCCAAATATCACTTTGCCAATTCCACAAGAACTGTTTTAGCGAAAGGTTTCTTGAGGGGAAAGCTGTAACTCTCTGAGATGATTTCACAGAACACAAAGAAGTTTCTCAGAAAGCTTCTTTCTCTTTGTTATCGGAGGATATTTCCTTTGGCCCTAGAGTCTTCAAAGGGACCCGAATTATCTGTTCTCAGATTCCACAGAAATAAGGCTAGCAAAGAGATCCACGAAATGAAGATGTAACTCTGTGAGATGAATTAACAGAACAATAAGCAGTTTCTCAGAAAGCTTCTTTCCAGATTTCATCTGAGGATATTTCCTTTTTCACCTTAGCCCTCTATGGGCTTCCAAATATCACTTTGCCATTTCCACAAGAACTGTCTTAGCGAAAGGCTTTTTGAGGGGAAAGCTGTAACTCTGTCAGATGATTTCACAGAACACTTAGAAGTTTCTCAGAAAGCTTCTTTCTCTTTGTTATAGGAGGATATTTCCTTTGGCCCTATATTCTTCTAAGGATCCGAAATATCTGTTTTCAGATTCCACAGAAATGAGGCTAGCAAACACATCCAGGAAATACAGATGTAACTCTGTGAGATGAATTACCAGAACAATAAGCAGAGTCTCAGAAAGCTTCTTTCCACATTTCATCTGAGGATATTTCCTGTTTCACCATAGCCCTCTATGGGCTGCCAAATATCACTTTGCCAATTCCACTAGAACTGTGTTAGCGAAAGGCTTCTGGAGGGGAAAGCTGTAACTCTGTGGGATGATTTCACAGAACACAAAGAAGTTTCTCAGAAAGCTTCTTTCTCTTTGTTATCGGAAGATATTTCCTTTGGCCCTATAGTCTTCTAAGGGATCCGAAATATCTCTTCTCAGATTCCACAGGAATAAGGCTAGCAAAGGGATCCACGAAATACAGATGTAACTCTGTGAGATGAATTAACAGAACACTACAGTTTCTCAGAAAGCTTCTTTCCAGAGATCATCTGAGGATATTTCCTTTTTCTCCATAGCCCTCCATGGGCTTCCAAATATCACTTTGCCAATTCCACAAGAACTGTCTCAGCGAAAGGCTTCTTGAAGGGAATGCTGTACCTTTCTGAGATGATTTTACAGGACACAAATTAGTTTCTCAGAAAGCTTCTTTCTCTTTGTTATCGGAGGATATTTCCTTTGGTCTTATAGTCTTCAAAGGGATCCGAAATATCTGTTCTCAGGTTCCACAGAAATAAGGCTAGCAAAGAGATCCACGAAATACAGATGTAACTCTGTGAGATGAATTAAAGACCTCTAAGCAGTTTCTCAGAAAGCTTCTTTCCAGATTTCATCTGAGGATATTTCCTTTTTCACCATAGCCCTCTATGGGCTTCCAAATATCACTTTGCTAATTCCACAAGAACTGTCTTAGCGAAAGGCTTCTTGAGGGGAAAGCTGTAACTCTGTGAGATGATTTCACAGAACACAAAGAAGTTTCTCAGAAAGCCACTTTCTCTTTGTTATCGGAGGATATTTCCATTGGCCCTATAGTCTTCTAATGGATGCGAAATATCTGTTCTCAGATCCCACAGAAATAAGGCTTGCAAAGACATCCACGAAATACAGATGTAACTCTGTGAGATGAATTAACAGAACACTAAGCAGTTTCTCAGAAAGCTTCTTTCCAGATTTCATCTGAGGATATTTCCTTTTTCACCATAGCCCTCTATGGGCTTCCAAATATCACTTTGCCAATTCCACAAGAACTGTTTTAGCGAAAGTCTTCTTGAGGGGAAAGCTGTAACTCTGTGAGATGATTTCACAGAACACAAAGAAGTTTCTCAGAAAGCCACTTTCTCTTTGTTATCGGAGGATATTTCCTTTGGCCCTATAGTCTTCTAAGGGATGCGAAATATCTGTTCTCAGATTCCACAGAATTAAGGCTAGCAAAGAGATCCACGAAATACAGATGTAACTGTGTGAGATGAATTAAGAGAACAATAAGCAGTTTCTCAGAAAGCTTCTTTCCAGATTTCATATGAGGATATTTCCTTTTTAACCTTAGCCCTCTATGGGCTTCCAAATATCACTTTGCCATTTCCACAAGAACTGTCTTAGCGAAAGGCTTTTTGAGGGGAAAGCTGTAACTCTGTCAGATGATTTCACAGAACACGAAGAAGTTTCTCAGAAAGCTTCTTTCTCTTTGTTATCGGAGGATATTTCCTTTGGCCCTATATTCTTCTAAGGATCCGAAATATCTGTTTTCAGATTCCACAGAAATAAGGCTAGCAAACACATCCAGGAAATACAGATGTAACTCTGTGAGATGAATTACCAGAACAATAAGCAGAGTCTCAGAAAGCTTCTTTCCACATTTCATCTGAGGATATTTCCTATTTCACCATAGCCCTCTATGGGCTTCCAAATATCACTTTGCCAATTCCACTAGAACTGTGTTAGCGAAAGGCTTCTTGAGTGGAAAGCTGTAACTCTGTGAGATGATTTCACAGAACACAAAGAAGTTTCTCAGAAAGCTTCTTTCTCTTTGTTATCGGAGGATATTTCCTTTGGCCCTATAGTCTTCAAAGGGATCCGAAATATCTGTTCTCAGATTCCACAGAAATAAGGCTCGGAAAGAAATCCACGAAATACAGATGTAACTCTGTGAGATGAAGTAACAGAACAATAAGCAGTTTCTCAGAAACTTCTTTCCAGATTTCATCTGAGGATATTTCCTTTTTCACCATAGCCCTCTATGGGCTTCCAAATATCACTTTGCCAATTCCACAAGAACTGTCTTAGCGAAAGGCTTCTGGAGGGGAAAGCTGTAACTCTGTGGGATGATTTCACAGAACACAAAGAAGTTTCTCAGAAAGCTTCTTTCTCTTTGTTATCGGAGGATATTTCCTTTGGCCCAAGAGTCTTCAAAGGGATCCGAATTATCTGTTCTCAGATTCCACAGAAATAAGGCTAGCAAAGAGATCCACGAAATACAGATGTAAATCTGTGAGAAGAATTAACAGAACAATAAGCAGTTTCTCAGAAAGCTTCTTTCCAGATTTCATCTGAGGATATTTCCTTTTTCACCATAGCCCTCTATGGGCTTCCAAATATCACTTTGGCAATTCCAGAAGAACTGTCTTAGCGAAAGGCTTCTTGAGGGGAAAGCTGTAACTCTGTGAGATGATTTCACAGAACACAAAGAAGTTTCTCAGAAAGCTTCTTTCTCTTTGTTATCGGAAGATATTTCCTTTGGCCCTATAGTCCTCTAAGGGATCCGAAATATCTCTTCTCAGATTCCACAGAAATAAGGCTAGCAAAGAGATCCACGAAATACAGATGTAACTCTGTGAGATGAATTAACAGAACACTACAGTTTCTCAGAAAGCTTCTTTCCAGAGATCATCTGAGGATATTTCCTTTTTCACCATAGCCCTCTATGGGCTTCCAAATATCACTTTGCCAATTCCAAAAGAACTGTCTCAGCGAAAGGCTTGTTGAGGGGAATGCTGTACCTCTCTGAGATGATTTTACAGGACACAAATTAGTTTCTCAGAAAGCTTCTTTCTCTTTGTTATCAGAGGATATTTCCTTTGGTCCTTTAGTCTTCAAAGGGATCCGAAATATCTGTTCTCATATTCCACAGAAATAAGGCTAGCAAAGAGATCCACGAAATACAGATGTAACTCTGTGAGATGAATTAACAGAACACTAAGCCGTTTCTCAGAAAGCTTCTTTCCAGATTTCATCTGAGGATAGTTCCTTTTTCACCATAGACCTCTATGGGCTTCCAAATACGACTTTGCCAATTCCACAAGAACTGTCTTAGCGAAAGGCTTCTTGAGGGGAAAGCTGTATCTCTGTGTGATGATTTCAAAGAACAGAAAGAAGTTTCTCAGAAAGCTTCTTTCTCTTTGTTATCGGAGGATATTTCCTCTGGCCCTAGAGTCTTCAAAGGGATCCGAATTATCTGTTCTCAGATTCCACAGAAATAAGGCTAGCAAAGAGATCCACGAAATACAGATGTAACTCTGTCAGAAGAATTAACAGAACAATAAGCAGTTTCTCAGAAAGCTTCTTTCCAGATTTCATCTGAGGATATTTCCTTTATCACCATAGCCCTCTATGGGCTTCCAAACATCACTTTGGCAATTCCACAAGAACTGTCTTAGCGAAAGGCTTCTTGAGGGGAAAGCTGTAACTCTGTGAGATGATTTCACAGAACACAAAGAAGTTTCTCAGAAAGCTTCTTTCTCTTTGTTATCGGAAGATATATCCTTTGGCCCTATAGTCTTCTAAGGGATCCGAAATATCTCTTCTCAGATTCCACAGAAATAAGGTTAGCAAAGAGATCCACGAAATACAGATGTAACTCTGTGAGATGAATTAACAGAACACTACAGTTTCTCAGAAAGCTTCTTTCCAGAGACCATCTGAGGATATTTCCTTTTTCACCATAGCCCTCTATCGGCTTCCAAATATCACTTTGCCAATTCCGCAAGAACTGTATTAGCGAAAGGCTTCTTGAGGGGAAAGCTGTAACTCTGTGAGATGATTTCACAGAACACAAAGAAGTTTCTCAGAAAGCTTCTTTCTCTTTGTTATCGGAGGATATTTCCTTTATCCCTATTGTCTTCTAAGGCATCCGAAGTATCTGTTCTCAGATTGTACAGAAATAAGGCTAGCAAAGAGATCCACGAAATACAGATGTAACTCTGTGAGATGAATTAAGAGAATATTAAGTAGTTTCTCAGAAAGATTCTTTCTAGATTTCATTTGAGGATATTGCCTTTTTCACCATAGCCCTGTGTTTGCTTCCAAATATCACTTTGCCAATTCCACAAGAACTGTCTTAGCGAAAGCCTTCTTGTGGGGAAAGTTGTAACTCTGTGAGATGATTTCACAGAACACAAAGAAGTTCCTCAGAAAGCTTCTTTCTCTTTGTTATCGGAGGATATTTCCTTTGGCCCTATATTCATCTAAGGATCCGAAATATCTGATTTCAGATTCCACAGAAATAAGGCTAGCCAACACATCCAGGAAATACAGAGGTAACTCTGTGAGATGAATTACCAGAACAATAAGCAGTTTCTCAGAAAGCTTCTTTCCAGATTTCATCTGAGGATATTTCCTATTTCACCATAGCCCTCTAGGCGCTTCCAAATATCACTTTGCCAATTCCACAAGAACTGTCTTAGCGAAAGGCTTCTTGAGTGGAAAGCTGTAACTCTGTGAGGTGATTTCACAGAACACAAAGAAGTTTCTCAGAAAGCTTCTTTCTCTTTGTTATCGGAGGATATTTCCTTTGGCCCTAGAGTCTTCAAAGGGATCCGAATTATCTGTTCTCAGATTCCACAGAAATAAGGCTAGCAAAGAGATCCACGAAATACAGATGTAACTCTGTGAGAAGAATTAACAGAACACTACAGTTTCTCAGAAAGCTTCTTTCCAGAGATCATCTGAGGATATTTCCTTTTTCACCATAGTCCTCTATGGGCTTCCAAATATCACTTTGCCAATTCCACAAGAACTGTCTCAGCAAAAGGCTTCTTGAGGGGAATGCTGTACCTCTCTGAGATGATTTTACAGGACACAAATTAGTTTTTCAGAAATCTTCCTTCTCTTTGTTATCGGAGGATATTTCCTTCGGTCCTATAGTCTTCAAAGGGATGCGAAATATCTGTTCTCAGATTTCACAAAAATAACGCTAGCAAAGATGTCCACGAAATACAGATGTAACTCTGTGAGTTGAATTAACAGAACACTAAGCAGTTTCTCAGAAAGCTTCTTTCCAGATTTCATCTGAGGATATTTCCTTTTTCACCTTAGCCCTCTATGCGCTTCCAAATATCACTTTGCCAATTCCAGAAGAACTGTCTTAGCGAAAGGCTTCTTGAGGGGAAAGCAGTAACTCTGTGAGATGATTTCACAGAACACAAAGAAGTTTCTCAGAAAGCTTCTTTCTCTTTGTTATCGGAGGATATTTCCTTTGGCCCTAGAGTCTTCAAAGGGATCCGAAATATCTGTTCTCAGGTTCCACAGAAATAAGGTTAGCAAAGAGATCCACGAAATACAGATGTAACTCTGTGAGATGAATTAACAGAACACTAAGCAGTTTCTCAGAAAGCTTCTTTCCAGATTTCATCTGAGGATATTTCCTTTTTCACCTTAGCCCTCTATGGGCTTCCAAATATCACTTTGCCATTTCCACAAGAACTGTCTTAGCGAAAGGCTTCTTGAGGGGAAAGCTGTAACTCTGTGAGATGATTTCACAGAACACGAAGAAGTTTCTCAGAAAACTTCTTTCTCGTTGTTATCACAGGATATTTCCTTTGGCCCTATATTCTTCTAAGGAACCGAAATATCTGTTTTCAGATTCCACAGAAATAAGGCTAGCAAACACATCCAGGAAATACAGAGGTAACTCTGTGAGATGAATTACCAGAACAATAAGCAGAGTCTCAGAAAGCTTCTTTCCAGATTTCATCTGAGGATATTTCCTTTTTCACCATAGCCCTCTAAGGGCTTCCAAATATCACTTTGCCAATTCCACAAGAACTGTCTTAGCGAAAGGCTTCTTGAGGGGAAAGCTGTAACTCTGTGAGATTATTTCACAGAACACAAAGTAGTTTCTCAGAAAGCTTCTTTCTCTTTGTTATCGGAGGATATTTCCTTTGGCCCTATAGTCTTCAAAGGGATCCGAAATATCTGTTCTCAGGTTCCACAGAAATAAGGCTAGCAAAGAGATCCACGAAATACAGATGTATCTCTGTGAGATGAATTAACAAAACACTGAGCAGTTTCTCAGAAAGCTTCATTCCAGATTTCATCTGAGGATATTTCCTTTTTCAACTTAGCCCTCTCTGGGCTTCCAAATATCACTTTGCCATTTCCACAAGAACTGTCTTAGCGAAAGGCTTCTTGAGGGGAAAGCTGTAACTCTGTGAGATGATTTCACAGAACACGAAGAAGTTTCTCAGAAAGCTTCTTTCTCTTTGTTATCGGAGGATATTTCCTTTGGCCCTATATTCTTCTAAGGAACCGAAATATCTGTTTTCAGATTCCACAGAAATAAGGCTAGCAAACACATCCAGGAAATACAGAGGTAACTCTGTGAGATGAATTACAAGAACAATAAGCAGAGTCTCAGAAAGCTTCTTTCCACATTTCATCTGAGGATATTTCCTATTTCACCATAGCCCTCTATGCGCTTCCAAATATCACTTTGCCAATTCCTCAAGAACTGTCTTAGCGAAAGGCTTCTTGAGGGGAATGCTGTAACTCTGTGAGATGATTTCACGGAACACAAAGAAGTTTCTCAGAAAGCTTCTTTCTCTTTGTTATCGGAGGATATTTCCTTTGGCCCTCTTTTCTTCAAAGGGATCCGAAATATCTCTTCTCAGGTTCCACAGAAATAAGGCTAGCAAAGAGATCCACGAAAAACAGATATAACTCTGTGAGATGAATTAACACAACACTAAGCAGTTTCTCAGAAAGCTTCTTTCCAGATTTCATCTGAGGATATTTCCTTTTTCACCATAGCCCTCTATGCGCTTCCAAATATCACTTTGCCAATTCCACAAGAACTGTCGTAGCGAAAGCCTTCTTGAGGGGAAAGCTGTAACTCTGTGAGATGATTTCAGAGAACACAAAGAAGTTTCTCAGAAAGCTTCTTTCACTTTGTTATCGGAGGATATTTCCTTTGGCCCTACAGTCTTCTAAGGGATCCGAAATATCTGTTCTCAGATTCCACAGAAATAAGGCTAGCAAAGAGATCAACGAAATACAGATGTAACTCTGTGAGATGAATTAACAGAACACTGTGCAGTTTCTCAGAAAGCTTCTTTCCAGATTTCATCTGAGGATATTTCCTTTTTCACCTTAGCCCTCTATGGGCTTACAAATATCACTTTGCCATTTCCACAAGAACTGTCTTAGCGAAAGGCTTCTTGAAGGGAAAGCTGTAACTCTGTGAGATGATTTCACAGAACACGAAGAAGTTTCTCAGAAAGTTTCCTTCTCTTTGTTATCGGAGGATATTTCCTTTGGCCCTATATTCTTCTAAGTATCCGAAATATATGTTTTCAGATTCCACAGAAATAAGGCTAGCAAACACATCCAGGAAATACAGAGGTAACTCTGTGAGATGAATTACCAGAACAATAAGCAGAGTCTCAGAAAGCTTCTTTCCACATTTCATCTGAGGACATTTCCTATTTCACCATAGCCCTCTATGCGCTTCCAAATATCACTTTGCCAATTCCACAAGAACTGTTTTAGCGAAAGTCTTCTTGAGGGGAAAGCTGTAACTCTGTGAGATGATTTCACAGAACACAAAGAAGTTTCTCAGAAAGCCACTTTCTCTTTGTTATCGGAGGATATTTCCTTTGGCCCTATAGTCTTCTAAGGGATGCGAAATATCTGTTCTCAGATTCCACAGAATTAAGGCTAGCAAAGAGATCCACGAAATACAGATGTAACTGTGTGAGATGAATTAAGAGAACAATAAGCAGTTTCTCAGAAAGCTTCTTTCCAGATTTCATATGAGGATATTTCCTTTTTAACCTTAGCCCTCTATGGGCTTCCAAATATCACTTTGCCATTTCCACAAGAACTGTCTTAGCGAAAGGCTTTTTGAGGGGAAAGCTGTAACTCTGTCAGATGATTTCACAGAACACGAAGAAGTTTCTCAGAAAGCTTCTTTCTCTTTGTTATCGGAGGATATTTCCTTTGGCCCTATATTCTTCTAAGGATCCGAAATATCTGTTTTCAGATTCCACAGAAATAAGGCTAGCAAACACATCCAGGAAATACAGATGTAACTCTGTGAGATGAATTACCAGAACAATAAGCAGAGTCTCAGAAAGCTTCTTTCCACATTTCATCTGAGGATATTTCCTATTTCACCATAGCCCTCTATGGGCTTCCAAATATCACTTTGCCAATTCCACTAGAACTGTGTTAGCGAAAGGCTTCTTGAGTGGAAAGCTGTAACTCTGTGAGATGATTTCACAGAACACAAAGAAGTTTCTCAGAAAGCTTCTTTCTCTTTGTTATCGGAGGATATTTCCTTTGGCCCTATAGTCTTCAAAGGGATCCGAAATATCTGTTCTCAGATTCCACAGAAATAAGGCTCGGAAAGAAATCCACGAAATACAGATGTAACTCTGTGAGATGAAGTAACAGAACAATAAGCAGTTTCTCAGAAACTTCTTTCCAGATTTCATCTGAGGATATTTCCTTTTTCACCATAGCCCTCTATGGGCTTCCAAATATCACTTTGCCAATTCCACAAGAACTGTCTTAGCGAAAGGCTTCTGGAGGGGAAAGCTGTAACTCTGTGGGATGATTTCACAGAACACAAAGAAGTTTCTCAGAAAGCTTCTTTCTCTTTGTTATCGGAGGATATTTCCTTTGGCCCAAGAGTCTTCAAAGGGATCCGAATTATCTGTTCTCAGATTCCACAGAAATAAGGCTAGCAAAGAGATCCACGAAATACAGATGTAAATCTGTGAGAAGAATTAACAGAACAATAAGCAGTTTCTCAGAAAGCTTCTTTCCAGATTTCATCTGAGGATATTTCCTTTTTCACCATAGCCCTCTATGGGCTTCCAAATATCACTTTGGCAATTCCAGAAGAACTGTCTTAGCGAAAGGCTTCTTGAGGGGAAAGCTGTAACTCTGTGAGATGATTTCACAGAACACAAAGAAGTTTCTCAGAAAGCTTCTTTCTCTTTGTTATCGGAAGATATTTCCTTTGGCCCTATAGTCCTCTAAGGGATCCGAAATATCTCTTCTCAGATTCCACAGAAATAAGGCTAGCAAAGAGATCCACGAAATACAGATGTAACTCTGTGAGATGAATTAACAGAACACTACAGTTTCTCAGAAAGCTTCTTTCCAGAGATCATCTGAGGATATTTCCTTTTTCACCATAGCCCTCTATGGGCTTCCAAATATCACTTTGCCAATTCCAAAAGAACTGTCTCAGCGAAAGGCTTGTTGAGGGGAATGCTGTACCTCTCTGAGATGATTTTACAGGACACAAATTAGTTTCTCAGAAAGCTTCTTTCTCTTTGTTATCAGAGGATATTTCCTTTGGTCCTTTAGTCTTCAAAGGGATCCGAAATATCTGTTCTCATATTCCACAGAAATAAGGCTAGCAAAGAGATCCACGAAATACAGATGTAACTCTGTGAGATGAATTAACAGAACACTAAGCCGTTTCTCAGAAAGCTTCTTTCCAGATTTCATCTGAGGATAGTTCCTTTTTCACCGTAGACCTCTATGGGCTTCCAAATACGACTTTGCCAATTCCACAAGAACTGTCTTAGCGAAAGGCTTCTTGAGGGGAAAGCTGTATCTCTGTGTGATGATTTCAAAGAACAGAAAGAAGTTTCTCAGAAAGCTTCTTTCTCTTTGTTATCGGAGGATATTTCCTCTGGCCCTAGAGTCTTCAAAGGGATCCGAATTATCTGTTCTCAGATTCCACAGAAATAAGGCTAGCAAAGAGATCCACGAAATACAGATGTAACTCTGTCAGAAGAATTAACAGAACAATAAGCAGTTTCTCAGAAAGCTTCTTTCCAGATTTCATCTGAGGATATTTCCTTTATCACCATAGCCCTCTATGGGCTTCCAAACATCACTTTGGCAATTCCACAAGAACTGTCTTAGCGAAAGGCTTCTTGAGGGGAAAGCTGTAACTCTGTGAGATGATTTCACAGAACACAAAGAAGTTTCTCAGAAAGCTTCTTTCTCTTTGTTATCGGAAGATATATCCTTTGGCCCTATAGTCTTCTAAGGGATCCGAAATATCTCTTCTCAGATTCCACAGAAATAAGGTTAGCAAAGAGATCCACGAAATACAGATGTAACTCTGTGAGATGAATTAACAGAACACTACAGTTTCTCAGAAAGCTTCTTTCCAGAGACCATCTGAGGATATTTCCTTTTTCACCATAGCCCTCTATCGGCTTCCAAATATCACTTTGCCAATTCCGCAAGAACTGTATTAGCGAAAGGCTTCTTGAGGGGAAAGCTGTAACTCTGTGAGATGATTTCACAGAACACAAAGAAGTTTCTCAGAAAGCTTCTTTCTCTTTGTTATCGGAGGATATTTCCTTTATCCCTATTGTCTTCTAAGGCATCCGAAGTATCTGTTCTCAGATTGTACAGAAATAAGGCTAGCAAAGAGATCCACGAAATACAGATGTAACTCTGTGAGATGAATTAAGAGAATATTAAGTAGTTTCTCAGAAAGATTCTTTCTAGATTTCATTTGAGGATATTGCCTTTTTCACCATAGCCCTGTGTTTGCTTCCAAATATCACTTTGCCAATTCCACAAGAACTGTCTTAGCGAAAGCCTTCTTGTGGGGAAAGTTGTAACTCTGTGAGATGATTTCACAGAACACAAAGAAGTTCCTCAGAAAGCTTCTTTCTCTTTGTTATCGGAGGATATTTCCTTTGGCCCTATATTCATCTAAGGATCCGAAATATCTGATTTCAGATTCCACAGAAATAAGGCTAGCCAACACATCCAGGAAATACAGAGGTAACTCTGTGAGATGAATTACCAGAACAATAAGCAGTTTCTCAGAAAGCTTCTTTCCAGATTTCATCTGAGGATATTTCCTATTTCACCATAGCCCTCTAGGCGCTTCCAAATATCACTTTGCCAATTCCACAAGAACTGTCTTAGCGAAAGGCTTCTTGAGTGGAAAGCTGTAACTCTGTGAGGTGATTTCACAGAACACAAAGAAGTTTCTCAGAAAGCTTCTTTCTCTTTGTTATCGGAGGATATTTCCTTTGGCCCTAGAGTCTTCAAAGGGATCCGAATTATCTGTTCTCAGATTCCACAGAAATAAGGCTAGCAAAGAGATCCACGAAATACAGATGTAACTCTGTGAGAAGAATTAACAGAACACTACAGTTTCTCAGAAAGCTTCTTTCCAGAGATCATCTGAGGATATTTCCTTTTTCACCATAGTCCTCTATGGGCTTCCAAATATCACTTTGCCAATTCCACAAGAACTGTCTCAGCAAAAGGCTTCTTGAGGGGAATGCTGTACCTCTCTGAGATGATTTTACAGGACACAAATTAGTTTTTCAGAAATCTTCCTTCTCTTTGTTATCGGAGGATATTTCCTTCGGTCCTATAGTCTTCAAAGGGATGCGAAATATCTGTTCTCAGATTTCACAAAAATAACGCTAGCAAAGATGTCCACGAAATACAGATGTAACTCTGTGAGTTGAATTAACAGAACACTAAGCAGTTTCTCAGAAAGCTTCTTTCCAGATTTCATCTGAGGATATTTCCTTTTTCACCTTAGCCCTCTATGCGCTTCCAAATATCACTTTGCCAATTCCAGAAGAACTGTCTTAGCGAAAGGCTTCTTGAGGGGAAAGCAGTAACTCTGTGAGATGATTTCACAGAACACAAAGAAGTTTCTCAGAAAGCTTCTTTCTCTTTGTTATCGGAGGATATTTCCTTTGGCCCTAGAGTCTTCAAAGGGATCCGAAATATCTGTTCTCAGGTTCCACAGAAATAAGGTTAGCAAAGAGATCCAAGAAATACAGATGTAACTCTGTGAGATGAATTAACAGAACACTAAGCAGTTTCTCAGAAAGCTTCTTTCCAGATTTCATCTGAGGATATTTCCTTTTTCACCTTAGCCCTCTATGGGCTTCCAAATATCACTTTGCCATTTCCACAAGAACTGTCTTAGCGAAAGGCTTCTTGAGGGGAAAGCTGTAACTCTGTGAGATGATTTCACAGAACACGAAGAAGTTTCTCAGAAAACTTCTTTCTCGTTGTTATCACAGGATATTTCCTTTGGCCCTATATTCTTCTAAGGAACCGAAATATCTGTTTTCAGATTCCACAGAAATAAGGCTAGCAAACACATCCAGGAAATACAGAGGTAACTCTGTGAGATGAATTACCAGAACAATAAGCAGAGTCTCAGAAAGCTTCTTTCCAGATTTCATCTGAGGATATTTCCTTTTTCACCATAGCCCTCTAAGGGCTTCCAAATATCACTTTGCCAATTCCACAAGAACTGTCTTAGCGAAAGGCTTCTTGAGGGGAAAGCTGTAACTCTGTGAGATTATTTCACAGAACACAAAGTAGTTTCTCAGAAAGCTTCTTTCTCTTTGTTATCGGAGGATATTTCCTTTGGCCCTATAGTCTTCAAAGGGATCCGAAATATCTGTTCTCAGGTTCCACAGAAATAAGGCTAGCAAAGAGATCCACGAAATACAGATGTATCTCTGTGAGATGAATTAACAAAACACTGAGCAGTTTCTCAGAAAGCTTCATTCCAGATTTCATCTGAGGATATTTCCTTTTTCAACTTAGCCCTCTCTGGGCTTCCAAATATCACTTTGCCATTTCCACAAGAACTGTCTTAGCGAAAGGCTGCTTGAGGGGAAAGCTGTAACTCTGTGAGATGATTTCACAGAACACGAAGAAGTTTCTCAGAAAGCTTCTTTCTCTTTGTTATCGGAGGATATTTCCTTTGGCCCTATATTCTTCTAAGGAACCGAAATATCTGTTTTCAGATTCCACAGAAATAAGGCTAGCAAACACATCCAGGAAATACAGAGGTAACTCTGTGAGATGAATTACAAGAACAATAAGCAGAGTCTCAGAAAGCTTCTTTCCACATTTCATCTGAGGATATTTCCTATTTCACCATAGCCCTCTATGCGCTTCCAAATATCACTTTGCCAATTCCTCAAGAACTGTCTTAGCGAAAGGCTTCTTGAGGGGAATGCTGTAACTCTGTGAGATGATTTCACGGAACACAAAGAAGTTTCTCAGAAAGCTTCTTTCTCTTTGTTATCGGAGGATATTTCCTTTGGCCCTCTTTTCTTCAAAGGGATCCGAAATATCTCTTCTCAGGTTCCACAGAAATAAGGCTAGCAAAGAGATCCACGAAAAACAGATATAACTCTGTGAGATGAATTAACACAACACTAAGCAGTTTCTCAGAAAGCTTCTTTCCAGATTTCATCTGAGGATATTTCCTTTTTCACCATAGCCCTCTATGCGCTTCCAAATATCACTTTGCCAATTCCACAAGAACTGTCGTAGCGAAAGCCTTCTTGAGGGGAAAGCTGTAACTCTGTGAGATGATTTCAGAGAACACAAAGAAGTTTCTCAGAAAGCTTCTTTCACTTTGTTATCGGAGGATATTTCCTTTGGCCCTACAGTCTTCTAAGGGATCCGAAATATCTGTTCTCAGATTCCACAGAAATAAGGCTAGCAAAGAGATCAACGAAATACAGATGTAACTCTGTGAGATGAATTAACAGAACACTGTGCAGTTTCTCAGAAAGCTTCTTTCCAGATTTCATCTGAGGATATTTCCTTTTTCACCTTAGCCCTCTATGGGCTTACAAATATCACTTTGCCATTTCCACAAGAACTGTCTTAGCGAAAGGCTTCTTGAAGGGAAAGCTGTAACTCTGTGAGATGATTTCACAGAACACGAAGAAGTTTCTCAGAAAGTTTCCTTCTCTTTGTTATCGGAGGATATTTCCTTTGGCCCTATATTCTTCTAAGTATCCGAAATATATGTTTTCAGATTCCACAGAAATAAGGCTAGCAAACACATCCAGGAAATACAGAGGTAACTCTGTGAGATGAATTACCAGAACAATAAGCAGAGTCTCAGAAAGCTTCTTTCCACATTTCATCTGAGGACATTTCCTATTTCACCATAGCCCTCTATGCGCTTCCAAATATCACTTTGCCAATTCCACAAGAACTGTCTTAGCGAAAGGCTTCTTGAGTGGAAAGCTGTAACTCTGTGAGATGATTTCACAGAACACAAAGAAGTTTCTCAGAAAGCTTCTTTCTCTTTGTTATCGGAGGATATTTCCTTTGGCCCTATACTCTTCAAAGAGATCCGAAATATCTGTTCTCAGAATCCACAGAAATAAGGCTAGCAAAGAAATCCACGAAATACAGATGTAACTCTGTGAGATGAATTAACAGAACACTAAGCAGTTTCTCAGAAAGCTTCTTTCCAGATTTCATCTGAGGATATTTCCTTTTTCACCATAGCCCTCTACTCGCTTCCAAATATCACTTTGCCAATTCCAGAAGAACTGTCTTAGCGAAAGCCTTCTTGAGGGGAAAGCTGTAACTCTGTGAGATGATTTCACAGAACACAAAGAAGTTTCTCAGAAAGCTTCTTTCACTTTGTTATCGGAGGATATTTCCTTTGGCCCTATAGTCCTCTAAGGGTTCCGAAATATCTGTTCTCAGATTCCACAGAAATAAGGCTAGCAAAGAGATCCACGAAATACAGATGTAACTCTGTGAGATGAATTAACAGAACACTGAGCAGTTTCTCAGAAAGCTTCTTTCCAGATTTCATCTGAGGATATTTCCTTTTTCACCTTAGCCCTCTATGGGCTTCCAAATATCACTTTGCCAATGCCACAAGAACTGTCTTAGCGAAAGGCTTCTTGAGGGGAAAGCTGTAACTCTGTGAGATGATTTCACAGAACACGAAGAAGTTTCTCAGAAAGCTTCTTTCTCTTTGTTATCGGAGGATATATCCTTTGGCCCTATATTCTTCTAAGGATCCGAAATATCTGTTTTCAGATTCCACAGAAATAAGGCTAGCAAACACATCCAGGAAATACAGATTTAACTCTGTGAGATGAATTACCAGAACAATAAGCAGAGTCTCACAAAGCTTCTTTCCACATTTCATCTGAGGATATTTCCTATTTCACCGTAGCCCTCTATGGGCTTCCAAATATCACTTTGCCAATTCGACAAGAACTGTCTTAGCGAAAGGCTTCTTGAGTGGAGAGATGTAACTCTGTGAGATGATTTCACCGAACACAAAGAAGTTTGTCAGAAAGCTTCTTTCTCTTTGTTATCGGAGGATATTTCCTTTGGCCCTATACTCTTCAAAGGGATCGGAAATATCTGTTCTCAGATTCCACAGAAATAAGTCTAGCAAAGAAATCCACGAAATACAGATGTAACACTGTGAGATGAATTAACAGAACACTAAGCAGTTTCTCAGAATGCTTCTTACCAGATTTCATCTGAGGATATTTCCTTTTTCACCATAGCCCTCTATGCGCTTCCAAATATCACTTTGGCAACTCCACAAGAACTGTCTTAGCGAAAGGCTTCTTGAAGGGAAAGCTGTAACTCTGTGAGATGATTTCACAGAACACAAAGAAGTTTCTCAGAAAGCTTCTTTCTCTTTGTTATCGGAAGATATTTCCTTTGGCCCTATAGTCTTCTAAGGGATCCGAAATATCTGTTCTCAGATTCCACAGAAATAAGGCTAGCAAAGAGATCCACGAAATAGAGATGTAACTCTGTGAGATGAATTAACAGAAGACTACAGTTTCTCAGAAAGCTTCTTTCCAGAGATCATCTGAGGATATTTCCTTTTTCACCGTAGTCCTCTATGGGCTTCCAAATATCACTTTGCCAATTCCACAAGAACTGTCTCAGCGAAAGGCTTCTTGAGGGGAATGCTGTACCTCTCTGAGATGATTTTACAGGACACAAAGACGTTTCTCAGAAAGCTTCTTTCTCTTTGTTATCGGAGGATATTTCCTTTGGTCCTATAGTCTTCAAAGGGATCCGAAATATCTGTTCTCAGACTTCACAGAAATAACGCTAGCAAAGAGGTCCACGAAATACAGATGCAACGCTGTGAGATGAATTAACAGAACACTAAGCAGTTTCTCAGAAAGCTTCTTTCTCTTTGTTATCGGAGTATATTTCCTTTGGCCCTATATTCTTCTAAGTATCCGAAATATATGTTTTCAGATTCCACAGAAATAAGGCTACAAACACATCCAGGAAATACAGAGGTAACTCTGTGAGATGAATTACCAGAACAATAAGCAGAGTCTCAGAAAGCTTCTTTCCACATTTCATCTGAGGATATTTCCTATTTCACCATAGCCCTCTATGCGCTTCCAAATATCACTTTGCCAATTCCACAAGAACTGTCTTAGCGAAAGGCTTCTTGAGTGGAAAGTTGTAACTCTGTGAGATGATTTCACAGAACACAAAGAAGTTTCTCAGAAAGCTTCTTTCTCTTTGTTATCGGAGGATATTTCCTTTGGCCCTATACTCTTCAAAGAGATCCGAAATATCTGTTCTCAGAATCCACAGAAATAAGGCTAGCAAAGAAATCCACGAAATACAGATGTAACTCTGTGAGATGAATTAACAGAACACTAAGCAGTTTCTCAGAAAGCTTCTTACCAGATTTCATCTGAGGATATTTCCTTTTTCACCATAGCCCTGTATTGGCTCCAAAGATCACTTTGCCAATTCCACAAGAATTGTCTTAGCCAAAGGCTTCTTGAGGGGAAAGCTGTAACTCTGTGAATTGATTTCAGGGAAAACAAAGAAGTTTCTCAAAAACCTTCTTTCTCTTTGTTATCGGAGAATATTTCCTTTGTCCCTATAGTCTTCTAAGGGATCCGAAATATCTGTTCTCAGGTTCCACAGAAATAAGGGTAGCAAAGAGATCCACTAAATAGAGATGTAACTCTGTGAGATGAATTAACAGAACACTAAGCAGTTTCTCAGAAAGCTTCTTTCCAGATTTCATCTGAGGATATTTCCTTTTTCACCATAGCCCTCTATGCGCTTCCAAATATCACTTTGCCAATTCCAGAAGAACTGTCTTAGCGAAAGCCTTCTTGAGGGGAAAGCTGTAACTCTGTGAGATGATTTCACAGAACACAAAGAAGTTTCTCAGAAAGCTTCTTTCACTTTGTTATCGGAGGATATTTCCTTTGGCCCTATAGTCCTCTAAGGGATCCGAAATATCTGTTCTCAGATTCCACAGAAATAAGGCTAGCAAAGAGATCAACGAAATACAGATGTAACTCTGAGAGATAAATTAACAGAACACTGAGCAGTTTCTCAGAAAGCTTCTTTCCAGATTTCATCTGAGGATATTTCCTTTTTCAACTTAGCCCTCTATGGGCTTCCAAATATCACTTTGCCATTTCCACAAGAACTGTCTTAGCGAAAGGCTTCTTGAGGGGAAAGCTGTAACTCTGTGAGTTGATTTCACAGAACACGAAGAAGTTTCTCAGAAAGCTTCTTTCTCTTTGTTATCGGAGGATATTTCCTTTGGCCCTATATTCTTCTAAGTATCCGAAATATATGTTTTCAGATTCCACAGAAATAAGGCTAGCAAACACATCCAGGAAATACAGATGTAACTCTGTGAGTTGAATTACCAGGACAATAAGCAGAGTCTCAGAAAGCTTCTTTCCACATTTCATCTGAGGATATTTCCTATTTCACCATAGCCCTCTATGGGCTTCCAAGTATCACTTTGCCAATTCGACAAGAACTGTCTTTGCGAAAGGCTTCTTGAGTGGAGAGATGTAACTCTGTGAGATGATTTCACAGAACACAAAGTAGTTTCTCAGAAAGCTTCTTTCTCTTTGTTATCGGATGATATTTCCTTTGGCCCTATAGTCTTCTAAGGGATCCGAAATATCTGTTCTCAGATTCCACAGAAATAAGGCTAGCAAAGAGATCCACGAAATACAGATTTAACTCTGTGAGATGAATTAACATAACAATAAGCAGTTTCTCAGAAAGCTTCTTTCCAGATTTCATCTGAGGATATTTCCTTTTTCACCGTAGCCCTCTATGGGCTTCCAAATATCACTTTGGCAATTCCACAAGAACTGTCTTAGCGAAAGGCTTCTTGAGGGGAAAGCTGTAACTCTGTGAGATGATTTCACAGAACACAAAGAAGTTTCTCGGAAAGTTTCTTTCTCTTTGTTATCGGAGGATATTTCCTTTGACCCTAGAGTCTTCAAAGGGATCCGAATTATCTGTTCTCAGTTTCCACAGAAATAACGCTAGCAAAGAGATCCACGAAATACAGATGTAACTCTGTGAGAAGAATTAACAGAACACTAAGCAGTTTCTCAGAAAGCTTCTTTCCAGATTTCATCTGAGGATATTTCCTTTTTCACCATAGACCTCTCAGGGCTTCAAAATATCACTTTGGCAATTCCACAAGAACTGTCTTAGCGAAAGGCTTCTTGAGGGGAAAGCTGTAACTCTGTGAGATGATTTCACAGAACACAAAGAAGTTTCTCAGAAAGCTTCTTTCACTTTTTTATCGGAGGATATTTCCTTTGGCCCTATAGTCCTCTAAGGGTTCCGAAATATCTGTTCTCAGATTCCACAGAAATAAGGCTAGCAAAGAGATCCACGAAATACAGATGTAACTCTGTGAGATGAATTAACAGAACACTGAGCAGTTTCTCAGAAAGCTTCTTTCCAGATTTCATCTGAGGATATTTCCTTTTTCACCTTAGCCCTCTATGGGCTTCCAAATATCACTTTGCCAATGCCACAAGAACTGTCTTAGCGAAAGGCTTCTTGAGGGGAAAGCTGTAACTCTGTGAGATGATTTCACAGAACACGAAGAAGTTTCTCAGAAAGCTTCTTTCTCTTTGTTATCGGAGGATATATCCTTTGGCCCTATATTCTTCTAAGGATCTGAAATATCTGTTTTCAGATTCCACAGAAATAAGGCTAGCAAACACATCCAGGAAATACAGATTTAACTCTGTGAGATGAATTACCAGAACAATAAGCAGAGTCTCTCAAAGCTTCTTTCCACATTTCATCTGAGGATATTTCCTATTTCACCGTAGCCCTCTATGGGCTTCCAAATATCACTTTGCCAATTCGACAAGAACTGTCTTAGCGAAAGGCTTCTTGAGTGGAGAGATGTAACTCTGTGAGATGATTTCACCGAACACAAAGAAGTTTGTCAGAAAGCTTCTTTCTCTTTGTTATCGGAGGATATTTCCTTTGGCCCTATACTCTTCAAAGGGATCGGAAATATCTGTTCTCAGATTCCACAGAAATAAGTCTAGCAAAGAAATCCACGAAATACAGATGTAACACTGTGAGATGAATTAACAGAACAATAAGCAGAGTCTCTCAAAGCTTCTTTCCACATTTCATCTGAGGATATTTCCTTTTTCACCATAGCCCTCTATGCGCTTCCAAATATCACTTTGGCAACTCCACAAGAACTGTCTTAGCGAAAGGCTTCTTGAAGGGAAAGCTGTAACTCTGTGAGATGATTTCACAGAACACAAAGAAGTTTCTCAGAAAGCTTCTTTCTCTTTGTTATCGGAAGATATTTCCTTTGGCCCTATAGTCTTCTAAGGGATCCGAAATATCTGTTCTCAGATTCCACAGAAATAAGGCTAGCAAAGAGATCCACGAAATAGAGATGTAACTCTGTGAGATGAATTAACAGAAGACTACAGTTTCTCAGAAAGCTTCTTTCCAGAGATCATCTGAGGATATTTCCTTTTTCACCGTAGTCCTCTATGGGCTTCCAAATATCACTTTGCCAATTCCACAAGAACTGTCTCAGCGAAAGGCTTCTTGAGGGGAATGCTGTACCTCTCTGAGATGATTTTACAGGACACAAAGACGTTTCTCAGAAAGCTTCTTTCTCTTTGTTATCGGAGGATATTTCCTTTGGTCCTATAGTCTTCAAAGGGATCCGAAATATCTGTTCTCAGACTTCACAGAAATAACGCTAGCAAAGAGGTCCACGAAATACAGATGCAACGCTGTGAGATGAATTAACAGAACACTAAGCAGTTTCTCAGAAAGCTTCTTTCTCTTTGTTATCGGAGTATATTTCCTTTGGCCCTATATTCTTCTAAGTATCCGAAATATATGTTTTCAGATTCCACAGAAATAAGGCTACAAACACATCCAGGAAATACAGAGGTAACTCTGTGAGATGAATTACCAGAACAATAAGCAGAGTCTCAGAAAGCTTCTTTCCACATTTCATCTGAGGATATTTCCTATTTCACCATAGCCCTCTATGCGCTTCCAAATATCACTTTGCCAATTCCACAAGAACTGTCTTAGCGAAAGGCTTCTTGAGTGGAAAGTTGTAACTCTGTGAGATGATTTCACAGAACACAAAGAAGTTTCTCAGAAAGCTTCTTTCTCTTTGTTATCGGAGGATATTTCCTTTGGCCCTATACTCTTCAAAGAGATCCGAAATATCTGTTCTCAGAATCCACAGAAATAAGGCTAGCAAAGAAATCCACGAAATACAGATGTAACTCTGTGAGATGAATTAACAGAACACTAAGCAGTTTCTCAGAAAGCTTCTTACCAGATTTCATCTGAGGATATTTCCTTTTTCACCATAGCCCTGTATTGGCTCCAAAGATCACTTTGCCAATTCCACAAGAATTGTCTTAGCCAAAGGCTTCTTGAGGGGAAAGCTGTAACTCTGTGAGTTGATTTCAGGGAAAACAAAGAAGTTTCTCAAAAACCTTCTTTCTCTTTGTTATCGGAGAATATTTCCTTTGTCCCTATAGTCTTCTAAGGGATCCGAAATATCTGTTCTCAGGTTCCACAGAAATAAGGGTAGCAAAGAGATCCACTAAATAGAGATGTAACTCTGTGAGATGAATTAACAGAACACTAAGCAGTTTCTCAGAAAGCTTCTTTCCAGATTTCATCTGAGGATATTTCCTTTTTCACCATAGCCCTCTATGCGCTTCCAAATATCACTTTGCCAATTCCAGAAGAACTGTCTTAGCGAAAGCCTTCTTGAGGGGAAAGCTGTAACTCTGTGAGATGATTTCACAGAACACAAAGAAGTTTCTCAGAAAGCTTCTTTCACTTTGTTATCGGAGGATATTTCCTTTGGCCCTATAGTCCTCTAAGGGATCCGAAATATCTGTTCTCAGATTCCACAGAAATAAGGCTAGCAAAGAGATCAACGAAATACAGATGTAACTCTGAGAGATAAATTAACAGAACACTGAGCAGTTTCTCAGAAAGCTTCTTTCCAGATTTCATCTGAGGATATTTCCTTTTTCAACTTAGCCCTCTATGGGCTTCCAAATATCACTTTGCCATTTCCACAAGAACTGTCTTAGCGAAAGGCTTCTTGAGGGGAAAGCTGTAACTCTGTGAGTTGATTTCACAGAACACGAAGAAGTTTCTCAGAAAGCTTCTTTCTCTTTGTTATCGGAGGATATTTCCTTTGGCCCTATATTCTTCTAAGTATCCGAAATATATGTTTTCAGATTCCACAGAAATAAGGCTAGCAAACACATCCAGGAAATACAGATGTAACTCTGTGAGATGAATTACCAGGACAATAAGCAGAGTCTCAGAAAGCTTCTTTCCACATTTCATCTGAGGATATTTCCTATTTCACCATAGCCCTCTATGGGCTTCCAAGTATCACTTTGCCAATTCGACAAGAACTGTCTTTGCGAAAGGCTTCTTGAGTGGAGAGATGTAACTCTGTGAGATGATTTCACAGAACACAAAGTAGTTTCTCAGAAAGCTTCTTTCTCTTTGTTATCGGATGATATTTCCTTTGGCCCTATATTCTTCTAAGGGATCCGAAATATCTGTTCTCAGATTCCACAGAAATAAGGCTAGCAAAGAGATCCACGAAATACAGATTTAACTCTGTGAGATGAATTAACATAACAATAAGCAGTTTCTCAGAAAGCTTCTTTCCAGATTTCATCTGAGGATATTTCCTTTTTCACCGTAGCCCTCTATGGGCTTCCAAATATCACTTTGGCAATTCCACAAGAACTGTCTTAGCGAAAGGCTTCTTGAGGGGAAAGCTGTAACTCTGTGAGATGATTTCACAGAACACAAAGAAGTTTCTCAGAAAGTTTCTTTCTCTTTGTTATCGGAGGATATTTCCTTTGACCCTAGAGTCTTCAAAGGGATCCGAATTATCTGTTCTCAGTTTCCACAGAAATAACGCTAGCAAAGAGATCCACGAAATACAGATGTAACTCTGTGAGAAGAATTAACAGAACACTAAGCAGTTTCTCAGAAAGCTTCTTTCCAGATTTCATCTGAGGATATTTCCTTTTTCACCATAGACCTCTCAGGGCTTCAAAATATCACTTTGGCAATTCCACAAGAACTGTCTTAGCGAAAGGCTTCTTGAGGGGAAAGCTGTAACTCTGTGAGATGATTTCACAGAACACAAAGAAGTTTCTCAGAAAGCTTCTTTCTCCTTGTTATCGGAAGATATTTCCTTTGGCCCTATAGTCTTCTAAGGGATCCGAAATATCTGTTCTCAGATTCCACAGAAATAAGGCTAGCAAAGAGATCCACGAAATACAGATGTAACTCTGTGAGATGAATTAACAGAACACTACAGTTTCTCAGAAAGCTTCTTTCCAGAGATCATCTGAGGATATTTCCTTTTTCACCTTAGCCCTCTATGGGCTTCCAAATATCACTTTGCGAATTCCACAAGAACTGTCTCAGCGAAAGGCTTCTTGAGGGGAATGCTGTACCTCTCTGAGATGATTTTACAGAACACAAATTAGTTTCTCAGAAAGCTTCTTTCTCTTTGTTATCGGACGATATTTCCTTTGGTCCTATAGTCTTCAAAGGGATCCGAAATATCTGTTCTCAGACTTCACAGAAATAACGCTAGCAAACAGGTCCACGAAATACAGATGCAACGCTGTGAGATGAATTAACAGAACACTAAGCAGTTTCTCAGAAAGCTTCTTTCCAGATATCATCTGAGGATATTTCCTTTTTCACCATAGCCCTCTATGCGATTCCAAATATCACTTTGCCAATTCCACAAGAACTGGCTTAGCGAAATGCTTCTTGTGGGGAAAGCTGTAACTCTGTGAGATGATTTCACAGAAGACAAAGAAATTTCTCAGAAAGCTTCTTTCTCTTTGTTATCGGAGGATATTTCCTATGGCCCTATAGTCTTCTAAGGGATCTGAAATATCTGTTCTCAGATTCCACAGAAATAAGGCTAGCAAAGAGATCCACGAAACACAGATGTAACTCTGTGAGATGAATTAACAGAACATTACAGTTTCTCAGAAAGCTTCTTTCCAGAGATCATCTGAGGATATTTCCTTTTTCACCATAGCCCTCTATGGGCTTCCAAATATCACTTTGCCAATTCCACAAGAACTGTCTTAGCGAAAGGCTTCTTGAGGGGAAAGCTGTAACTCTGTGAGATGATTTCACAGAACACAAAGAAGTTTCTCAAAAAGCTTCTTTCTCTTTGTTATCGGAGGATATTTCCTTTGGACCTAGAGTCTTCTAAGGGATTCGAATTATCTGTTCTCAAATTCCACAGAAATAAGGCTAGCAAAGAGATCCACGAAAGACAGATGTAACTCTGTGAGAAGAATTAACAGAACAATAAGCAGTTTCTCAGAAAGCTTCTTTCCAGATTTCATCTGAGGATATTTCCTTTTTCACCATAGCCCTCTACGGGCTTCCAAATATCACTTTGGCAATTCCACAAGAACTGTCTTAGCGAAAGGCTTCTTGAGGGGAAAGCTGTAACTCTGTGAGATGATTTCACAGAACACAAAGAAGTTTCTCGGAAAGTTTCTTTCTCTTTGTTATCGGAGGATATTTCCTTTGACCCTAGAGTCTTCAAAGGGATCCGAATTATCTGTTCTCAGTTTCCACAGAAATAACGCTAGCAAAGAGATCCACGAAATACAGATGTAACTCTGTGAGAAGAATTAACAGAACACTAAGCAGTTTCTCAGAAAGCTTCTTTCCAGATTTCATCTGAGGATATTTCCTTTTTCACCATAGACCTCTCAGGGCTTCAAAATATCACTTTGGCAATTCCACAAGAACTGTCTTAGCGAAAGGCTTCTTGAGGGGAAAGCTGTAACTCTGTGAGATGATTTCACAGAACACAAAGAAGTTTCTCAGAAAGCTTCTTTCACTTTTTTATCGGAGGATATTTCCTTTGGCCCTATAGTCCTCTAAGGGTTCCGAAATATCTGTTCTCAGATTCCACAGAAATAAGGCTAGCAAAGAGATCCACGAAATACAGATGTAACTCTGTGAGATGAATTAACAGAACACTGAGCAGTTTCTCAGAAAGCTTCTTTCCAGATTTCATCTGAGGATATTTCCTTTTTCACCTTAGCCCTCTATGGGCTTCCAAATATCACTTTGCCAATGCCACAAGAACTGTCTTAGCGAAAGGCTTCTTGAGGGGAAAGCTGTAACTCTGTGAGATGATTTCACAGAACACGAAGAAGTTTCTCAGAAAGCTTCTTTCTCTTTGTTATCGGAGGATATATCCTTTGGCCCTATATTCTTCTAAGGATCTGAAATATCTGTTTTCAGATTCCACAGAAATAAGGCTAGCAAACACATCCAGGAAATACAGATTTAACTCTGTGAGATGAATTACCAGAACAATAAGCAGAGTCTCTCAAAGCTTCTTTCCACATTTCATCTGAGGATATTTCCTATTTCACCGTAGCCCTCTATGGGCTTCCAAATATCACTTTGCCAATTCGACAAGAACTGTCTTAGCGAAAGGCTTCTTGAGTGGAGAGATGTAACTCTGTGAGATGATTTCACCGAACACAAAGAAGTTTGTCAGAAAGCTTCTTTCTCTTTGTTATCGGAGGATATTTCCTTTGGCCCTATACTCTTCAAAGGGATCGGAAATATCTGTTCTCAGATTCCACAGAAATAAGTCTAGCAAAGAAATCCACGAAATACAGATGTAACACTGTGAGATGAATTAACAGAACAATAAGCAGAGTCTCTCAAAGCTTCTTTCCACATTTCATCTGAGGATATTTCCTTTTTCACCATAGCCCTCTATGCGCTTCCAAATATCACTTTGGCAACTCCACAAGAACTGTCTTAGCGAAAGGCTTCTTGAAGGGAAAGCTGTAACTCTGTGAGATGATTTCACAGAACACAAAGAAGTTTCTCAGAAAGCTTCTTTCTCTTTGTTATCGGAAGATATTTCCTTTGGCCCTATAGTCTTCTAAGGGATCCGAAATATCTGTTCTCAGATTCCACAGAAATAAGGCTAGCAAAGAGATCCACGAAATAGAGATGTAACTCTGTGAGATGAATTAACAGAAGACTACAGTTTCTCAGAAAGCTTCTTTCCAGAGATCATCTGAGGATATTTCCTTTTTCACCGTAGTCCTCTATGGGCTTCCAAATATCACTTTGCCAATTCCACAAGAACTGTCTCAGCGAAAGGCTTCTTGAGGGGAATGCTGTACCTCTCTGAGATGATTTTACAGGACACAAAGACGTTTCTCAGAAAGCTTCTTTCTCTTTGTTATCGGAGGATATTTCCTTTGGTCCTATAGTCTTCAAAGGGATCCGAAATATCTGTTCTCAGACTTCACAGAAATAACGCTAGCAAAGAGGTCCACGAAATACAGATGCAACGCTGTGAGATGAATTAACAGAACACTAAGCAGTTTCTCAGAAAGCTTCTTTCTCTTTGTTATCGGAGTATATTTCCTTTGGCCCTATATTCTTCTAAGTATCCGAAATATATGTTTTCAGATTCCACAGAAATAAGGCTACAAACACATCCAGGAAATACAGAGGTAACTCTGTGAGATGAATTACCAGAACAATAAGCAGAGTCTCAGAAAGCTTCTTTCCACATTTCATCTGAGGATATTTCCTATTTCACCATAGCCCTCTATGCGCTTCCAAATATCACTTTGCCAATTCCACAAGAACTGTCTTAGCGAAAGGCTTCTTGAGTGGAAAGTTGTAACTCTGTGAGATGATTTCACAGAACACAAAGAAGTTTCTCAGAAAGCTTCTTTCTCTTTGTTATCGGAGGATATTTCCTTTGGCCCTATACTCTTCAAAGAGATCCGAAATATCTGTTCTCAGAATCCACAGAAATAAGGCTAGCAAAGAAATCCACGAAATACAGATGTAACTCTGTGAGATGAATTAACAGAACACTAAGCAGTTTCTCAGAAAGCTTCTTACCAGATTTCATCTGAGGATATTTCCTTTTTCACCATAGCCCTGTATTGGCTCCAAAGATCACTTTGCCAATTCCACAAGAATTGTCTTAGCCAAAGGCTTCTTGAGGGGAAAGCTGTAACTCTGTGAGTTGATTTCAGGGAAAACAAAGAAGTTTCTCAAAAACCTTCTTTCTCTTTGTTATCGGAGAATATTTCCTTTGTCCCTATAGTCTTCTAAGGGATCCGAAATATCTGTTCTCAGGTTCCACAGAAATAAGGGTAGCAAAGAGATCCACTAAATAGAGATGTAACTCTGTGAGATGAATTAACAGAACACTAAGCAGTTTCTCAGAAAGCTTCTTTCCAGATTTCATCTGAGGATATTTCCTTTTTCACCATAGCCCTCTATGCGCTTCCAAATATCACTTTGCCAATTCCAGAAGAACTGTCTTAGCGAAAGCCTTCTTGAGGGGAAAGCTGTAACTCTGTGAGATGATTTCACAGAACACAAAGAAGTTTCTCAGAAAGCTTCTTTCACTTTGTTATCGGAGGATATTTCCTTTGGCCCTATAGTCCTCTAAGGGATCCGAAATATCTGTTCTCAGATTCCACAGAAATAAGGCTAGCAAAGAGATCAACGAAATACAGATGTAACTCTGAGAGATAAATTAACAGAACACTGAGCAGTTTCTCAGAAAGCTTCTTTCCAGATTTCATCTGAGGATATTTCCTTTTTCAACTTAGCCCTCTATGGGCTTCCAAATATCACTTTGCCATTTCCACAAGAACTGTCTTAGCGAAAGGCTTCTTGAGGGGAAAGCTGTAACTCTGTGAGTTGATTTCACAGAACACGAAGAAGTTTCTCAGAAAGCTTCTTTCTCTTTGTTATCGGAGGATATTTCCTTTGGCCCTATATTCTTCTAAGTATCCGAAATATATGTTTTCAGATTCCACAGAAATAAGGCTAGCAAACACATCCAGGAAATACAGATGTAACTCTGTGAGATGAATTACCAGGACAATAAGCAGAGTCTCAGAAAGCTTCTTTCCACATTTCATCTGAGGATATTTCCTATTTCACCATAGCCCTCTATGGGCTTCCAAGTATCACTTTGCCAATTCGACAAGAACTGTCTTTGCGAAAGGCTTCTTGAGTGGAGAGATGTAACTCTGTGAGATGATTTCACAGAACACAAAGTAGTTTCTCAGAAAGCTTCTTTCTCTTTGTTATCGGATGATATTTCCTTTGGCCCTATATTCTTCTAAGGGATCCGAAATATCTGTTCTCAGATTCCACAGAAATAAGGCTAGCAAAGAGATCCACGAAATACAGATTTAACTCTGTGAGATGAATTAACATAACAATAAGCAGTTTCTCAGAAAGCTTCTTTCCAGATTTCATCTGAGGATATTTCCTTTTTCACCGTAGCCCTCTATGGGCTTCCAAATATCACTTTGGCAATTCCACAAGAACTGTCTTAGCGAAAGGCTTCTTGAGGGGAAAGCTGTAACTCTGTGAGATGATTTCACAGAACACAAAGAAGTTTCTCAGAAAGTTTCTTTCTCTTTGTTATCGGAGGATATTTCCTTTGACCCTAGAGTCTTCAAAGGGATCCGAATTATCTGTTCTCAGTTTCCACAGAAATAACGCTAGCAAAGAGATCCACGAAATACAGATGTAACTCTGTGAGAAGAATTAACAGAACACTAAGCAGTTTCTCAGAAAGCTTCTTTCCAGATTTCATCTGAGGATATTTCCTTTTTCACCATAGACCTCTCAGGGCTTCAAAATATCACTTTGGCAATTCCACAAGAACTGTCTTAGCGAAAGGCTTCTTGAGGGGAAAGCTGTAACTCTGTGAGATGATTTCACAGAACACAAAGAAGTTTCTCAGAAAGCTTCTTTCTCCTTGTTATCGGAAGATATTTCCTTTGGCCCTATAGTCTTCTAAGGGATCCGAAATATCTGTTCTCAGATTCCACAGAAATAAGGCTAGCAAAGAGATCCACGAAATACAGATGTAACTCTGTGAGATGAATTAACAGAACACTACAGTTTCTCAGAAAGCTTCTTTCCAGAGATCATCTGAGGATATTTCCTTTTTCACCTTAGCCCTCTATGGGCTTCCAAATATCACTTTGCGAATTCCACAAGAACTGTCTCAGCGAAAGGCTTCTTGAGGGGAATGCTGTACCTCTCTGAGATGATTTTACAGAACACAAATTAGTTTCTCAGAAAGCTTCTTTCTCTTTGTTATCGGACGATATTTCCTTTGGTCCTATAGTCTTCAAAGGGATCCGAAATATCTGTTCTCAGACTTCACAGAAATAACGCTAGCAAACAGGTCCACGAAATACAGATGCAACGCTGTGAGATGAATTAACAGAACACTAAGCAGTTTCTCAGAAAGCTTCTTTCCAGATATCATCTGAGGATATTTCCTTTTTCACCATAGCCCTCTATGCGATTCCAAATATCACTTTGCCAATTCCACAAGAACTGGCTTAGCGAAATGCTTCTTGTGGGGAAAGCTGTAACTCTGTGAGATGATTTCACAGAAGACAAAGAAATTTCTCAGAAAGCTTCTTTCTCTTTGTTATCGGAGGATATTTCCTATGGCCCTATAGTCTTCTAAGGGATCTGAAATATCTGTTCTCAGATTCCACAGAAATAAGGCTAGCAAAGAGATCCACGAAACACAGATGTAACTCTGTGAGATGAATTAACAGAACATTACAGTTTCTCAGAAAGCTTCTTTCCAGAGATCATCTGAGGATATTTCCTTTTTCACCATAGCCCTCTATGGGCTTCCAAATATCACTTTGCCAATTCCACAAGAACTGTCTTAGCGAAAGGCTTCTTGAGGGGAAAGCTGTAACTCTGTGAGATGATTTCACAGAACACAAAGAAGTTTCTCAAAAAGCTTCTTTCTCTTTGTTATCGGAGGATATTTCCTTTGGACCTAGAGTCTTCTAAGGGATTCGAATTATCTGTTCTCAAATTCCACAGAAATAAGGCTAGCAAAGAGATCCACGAAAGACAGATGTAACTCTGTGAGAAGAATTAACAGAACAATAAGCAGTTTCTCAGAAAGCTTCTTTCCAGATTTCATCTGAGGATATTTCCTTTTTCACCATAGCCCTCTACGGGCTTCCAAATATCACTTTGGCAATTCCACAAGAACTGTCTTAGCGAAAGGCTTCTTGAGGGGAAAGCTGTAACTCTGTGAGATGATTTCACAGAACACAAAGAAGTTTCTCAGAAAGCTTCTTTCTCTTTGTTATCGGAAGATATTTCCTTTGGCCCTATAGTCTTCTAAGGGATCCGAAATATCTGTTCTCAGATTCCACAGAAATAAGGCTAGCAAAGAGATCCATGAAATACAGATGTAACTCTGTGAGATGAATTAACAGAACACTACAGTTTCTCAGAAAGCTTCTTTCCAGAGATCATCTGAGGATATTTCCTTTTTCACCATAGCCCTCTATGGGCTTCCAAATATCACTTTGCGAATTCCACAAGAACTGTCTCAGCGAAAGGCTTCTTGAGGGGAATGCTGTACCTCTCTGAGATGATTTTACAGAACACAAATTAGTTCCTCAGAAAGCTTCTTTCTCTTTGTTATCGGAGGATATTTCCTTTGGTCCTATAGTCTTCAAAGGGATCCGAAATATCTGTTCTCAGACTTCACAGAAATAACGCTAGCAAAGAGGTCCACGAAATACAGATGCAACGCTGTGAGATGAATTAACAGAACACTAAGCAGTTTCTCAGAAAGCTTCTTTCCAGATTTCATCTGAGGATATTTCCTTTTTCACCATAGCCCTCTATGCGTTTCCAAATATCACTTTGCCAATTCCACAAGAACTGGCTTAGCGAAATGCTTCTTGTGGGGAAAGCTGTAACTCTGTGAGATGATTTCACAGAACACAAAGAAATTTCTCAGAAAGCTTCTTTCTCTTTGTTATCGGAGGATATTTCCTATGGCCCTATAGTCTTCTAAGGGATCTGAAATATCTGTTCTCAGATTCCACAGAAATAAGGCTAGCAAAGAGATCCACGAAACACAGATATAACTCTGTGAGATGAATTAACAGAACATTACAGTTTCTTAGAAAGCTTCTTTCCAGAGATCATCTGAGGATATTTCCTTATTCACCATAGCCCTCTACGGGCTTCCAAATATCCCTTTGCCAATCCACAAGAATTGTCTCGGCGAAAGGCTTCTTGAGGGGAATGCTGTAACTCTCTGAGATGATTTCACAGAACACTAAGAAGTTTCTCAGAAATCTTCTTTCTCTTTGTTATCGGAGGATATTTCCTTTGGCCCTATAGTCTTCTAAGGGATCCGAAATATCTGTTCTCAGATTTCACAGAAATAACGCTAGCAAAGAGATCCACGAAATACAGATGTAACTCTGTGAGATGAATTAACAGAACACTAAGCAGTTTCTCAGAAAGCTTCTTTCCAGATTTCATCTGAGGATATTGCCTTTTTCACCATAGCCCTCTATGGGCTTCCAAATATCACTTTGCCAATTCCACAAGAACTGTCTTAGCGAAAGGCTTCTTGAGGGGAAAGCTGTAACTCTGTGAGATGATTTCACAGAACACAAAGTAGTTTCTCAGAAAGCTTCTTTCTCTTTGTTATCGGAGGATATTTCCTTTGGCCCTATAGTCTTCAAAGGGATCCGAAATATCTGCTCTCAGGTTCCACAGAAATAAGGCTAGCAAAGAGATCCACGAAATACAGATGTATCTCTGTGAGATGAATTAACAGAACAATAAGCAGTTTCTCAGAAAACTTCTTTCCAGATTTCATCTGAGGATATTTCCTTTTTCACCATAGCCCTCTATGGGCTTCCAAATATCACTTTGCCAATTCCACAAGAACTGTCTTAGCGAAAGGCTTCTTGAAGGGAAACCTGTAACTCTGTGAGATGATTTCACAGAACACGAAGAAGTTTCTCAGAAAGTTTCTTTCTCTTTGTTATCGGAGGATATTTCCTTTGGCCCTATATTCTTCTAAGTATCCGAAATATATGTTTTCAGATTCCACAGAAATAAGGCTAGCAAACACATCCAGGAAATACAGAGGTAACTCTGTGAGATGAATTACCAGAACAATAAGCAGAGTCTCAGAAAGCTTCTTTCCACATTTCATCTGAGGACATTTCCTATTTCACCATAGCCCTCTATGCGCTTCCAAATATCACTTTGCCAATTCCACAAGAACTGTCTTAGCGAAAGGCTTCTTGAGTGGAAAGCTGTAACTCTGTGAGATGATTTCAGAGAACACAAAGAAGTTTCTCAGAAAGCTTCTTTCTCTTTGTTATCGGAGGATATTTCCTTTGGCCCTATACTCTTCAAAGAGATCCGAAATATCTGTTCTCAGAATCCACAGAAATAAGGCTAGCAAAGAGATCCAGGAAATACAGATTTAACTCTGTGAGACGAATTACCGGAACAATAAGCAGAGTCTCACAAAGCTTCTTTCCACATTTCATCTGAGGATATTTCCTATTTCACCATAGCCCTCTATGGGCTTCCAAATATCACTTTGCCAATTCGACAAGAACTGTCTTAGCGAAAGGCTTCTTGAGTGGAGAGATGTAACTCTGTGAGATGATTTCACAGAACACAAAGAAGTTTGTCAGAAAGCTTCTTTCTCTTTGTTATCGGAGGATATTTCCTTTGGCCCTATACTCTTCAAAGGGATCCGAAATATCTGTTCTCATATTCCACAGAAATAAGTCTAGCAAAGAAATCGACGAAATACAGATGTAACACTGTGAGATGAATTAACAGAACACTAAGCAGTTTCTCAGAAAGCTTCTTACCAGATTTCATCTGAGGATATTTCCTTTTTCACCATAGCCCTCTATGCGCTTCCAAATATCACTTTGGCAATTCCACAAGAACTGTCTTAGCGAAAGGCTTCTTGAGGGGAAAGCTGTAACTCTGTGAGATGATTTCAGAACACAAAGTAGTTTCTCAGAAAGCTTCTTTCTCTTTGTTATCGGAGGATATTTCCTTTGGCCCTATAGTCTTCAAAGGGATCCGAAATATCTGTTCTCAGGTTCCACAGAAATAAGGCTAGCAAAGAGATCCACGAAATACAGATTTAACTCTGTGAGATGAATTAACAGAACAATAAGCAGTTTCTCAGAAAGCTTCTTTCCAGATTTCATCTGAGGATATTTCCTTTTTCACCGTAGCCCTCTATGGGCTTCCAAATATCACTTTGGCAATTCCACAAGAACTGTCTTAGCGAAAGGCTTCTTGAGGGGAAAGCTGTAACTCTGTGAGATGATTTCACAGAACACAAAGAAGTTTCTCAGAAAGCTTCTTTCTCTTTGTTATTGGAGCATATTTCCTTTGACCCTAGAGTCTTCAAAGGGATCCGAATTATCTGTTCTCAGTTTCCACAGAAATAAGGCTAGCAAAGAGATCCACGAAATACAGATGTAACTCTGTGAGAAGAATTTACAGAACAATAAGCAGTTTCTCAGAAAGCTTCTTTCCAGATTTCATCTGAGGATATTTCCTTTTTACCATAGCCCTCTATGGGCTTCCAAATATCACTTTGGCAATTCCACAAGAACTGGGCTAGCGAAATGCTTCCTGAGGGGAATGCTGTACCTCTCTGAGATGATTTTACAGAACACAAATTAGTTTCTCAGAAAGCTTCTTTCTCTTTGTTATCGGAGGATATTTCCTTTGGTCCTATAGTCTTCAAAGGGATCCGAAATATCTGATCTCAGACTTCACAGAAATAACGCTAGCGAAGAGGTCCACGAAATACAGATGCAACGCTGTGAGATGAATTAACAGAACAATAAGCAGTTTCTCAGAAAGCTTCTTTCCAGATATCATCTGAGGATATTTCCTTTTTCACCATAGCCCTCTATGCGATTCCAAATATCACTTTGCCAATTCCACAAGAACTGTCTTAGCGAAAGCCTTCTTGAGGGGAAAGCTGTAACTCTGTGAGATGATTTCACAGAACACAAAGAAGTTTCTCTGAAAGCTTCTTTCACTTTGTTATCGGAGGATATTTCCTTTGGCCCTATAGTATTCTAAGGGATTCGAAATATCTGTTCTCAGATTCCACAGAAATAAGGCTAGCAAAGAGATCAACGAAATACAGATGTAACTCTGTGAGATGAATTAGCAGAACACTGAGCAGTTTCTCAGAAAGCTTCTTTCCAGATTTCATCTGAGGATATTTCCTTTTTCACCATAGCCCTGTATGGGCATCCAAATATCACTTTGCCAATACCAGAAGAACTGTCTTAGCGAAATGCTTCTTGTGGTGAAAGCTGTAACTCTGTGAGATGATTTCACAGAAGACAAAGAAATTTCTCAGAAAGCTTCTTTCTCTTTGTTATCGGAGGATATTTCCTATGGCCCTATAGTCTTCTAAGGGATCTGAAATATCTATTCTCAGATTCCACAGAAATAAGGCTAGCAAAGAGATCCACGAAACACAGATATAACTCTGTGAGATGAATTAACAGAACATTACAGTTTCTTAGAAAGCTTCTTTCCAGAGATCATCTGAGGATATTTCCTTATTCACCATAGCCCTCTATGGGCTTCCAAATATCACTTTGCCAATCCACAAGAACTGTCTCAGCGAAAGGCTTCTTGAGGGGAATGCTGTAACTCTCTGAGATGATTTCACAGAACACTGAGAAGTTTCTCAGAAATCTTCTTTCTCTTTGTTATTGGAGGATATTTCCTTTGGCCCTATAGTCTTCTAAGGGATCCGAAATATCTGTTCTCAGATTTCACAGAAATAACGCTAGCAAAGAGATCCACGAAATACAGATGTAACTCTGTGAGATGAATTAACAGAACACTAAGCAGTTTCTCAGAAAGCTTCTTTCCAGATTTCATCTGAGGATATTGCCTTTTTCACCATAGCCCTCTATGGGCTTCCAAATATCACTTTGCCAATTCCACAAGAACTGTCTTAGCGAAAGGCTTCTTGAGGGGAAAGCTGTAACTCTGTGAGATGATTTCACAGAACACAAAGTAGTTTCTCAGAAAGCTTCTTTCTCTTTGTTATCGGAGGATATTTCCTTTGGCCCTATAGTCTTCAAAGGGATCCGAAATATCTGCTCTCAGTTTCCACAGAAATAAGGCTAGCAAAGAGATCCACGAAACAGATGTATCTCTGTGAGATGAATTAACAGAACAATAAGCAGTTTCTCAGAAAGCTTCTTTCCAGATTTCATCTGAGGATATTTCCTTTTTCACCATAGCCCTCTATGGGCTTCCAAATATCACTTTGCCAATTCCACAAGAACTGTCTTAGCGAAAGGCTTTTGAGGGGAAAGCTGTAACTCTGTGAGAAGATTTCACAGAACACAAAGAAGTTTCTCAGAAAGCTTCTTTCTCTTTGTTATCGGAGGATATTTACTTTGGCCCTAGAGTCTTCTAAGGGATCCGAATTATCTGTTCTCAGATTCCACAGAAATAAGGCTAGCAAAGAGATCCACGAAATACAGATGTAACTCTGTGAGCAGAATTAACAGAACACTAAGCAGTTTCTCAGAAAGCTTCTTTCCAGATTTCATCTGAGGATATTTCCTTTTTCACCATAGCCCTCTATGGGCTTCCAAATATCACTTTGGCAATTCCACAAGAACTGTCTTAGCGAAAGACTTCTTGAGGGGAATGCTGTAACTCTCTGAGATGATTTTACAGAACACAAATTAGTTTCTCAGAAAGCTTCTTTCTCTTTGTTATCGGAGGATATTTCCTTTGGTACTATAGTCTTCAAAGGGATCCGAAATATCTGTTCTCAGACTTCACAGAAATAACGCCAGCAAAGAGGTCCACGAAATACAGATGCAACGCTGTGAGATGAATTAACAGAACACTAAGCAGTTTCTCAGAAAGCTTCTTTCCAGATTTCATCTGAGGATATTCCTTTTTTCACCATAGCCCTCTATGCGATTCCAAATATCACTTTGCCAATTCCACAAGAACTGTCTTAGCGAAAGGCTTCTTGAGGGGAAAGCTGTAACTCTGTGAGATGATTTCACAGAACACAAAGTAGTTTCTCAGAAAGCTTCTTTCTCTTTGTTATCGGAGGATATTTCCTTTGGCCCTATAGTCTTCAAAGGGATCCGAAATATCTGCTCTCACTTTCCACAGAAATAAGGCTAGCAAAGAGATCCACGAAACAGATGTATCTCTGTGAGATGAATTAACAGAACAATAAGCAGTTTCTCAGAAAGCTTCTTTCCAGATTTCATCTGAGGATATTTCCTTTTTCACCATAGCCCTCTATGGGCTTCCAAATATCACTTTGCCAATTCCACAAGAACTGTCTTAGCGAAAGGCTTTTGAGGGGAAAGCTGTAACTCTGTGAGAAGATTTCACAGAACACAAAGAAGTTTCTCAGAAAGCTTCTTTCTCTTTGTTATCGGAGGATATTTACTTTGGCCCTAGAGTCTTCTAAGGGATCCGAATTATCTGTTCTCAGATTCCACAGAAATAAGGCTAGCAAAGAGATCCACGAAATACAGATGTAACTCTGTGAGCAGAATTAACAGAACACTAAGCAGTTTCTCAGAAAGCTTCTTTCCAGATTTCATCTGAGGATATTTCCTTTTTCACCATAGCCCTCTATGGGCTTCCAAATATCACTTTGGCAATTCCAGAAGAACTGTCTTAGCGAAAGACTTCTTGAGGGGAATGCTGTAACTCTCTGAGATGATTTTACAGAACACAAATTAGTTTCTCAGAAAGCTTCTTTCTCTTTGTTATCGGAGGATATTTCCTTTGGTACTATAGTCTTCAAAGGGATCCGAAATATCTGTTCTCAGACTTCACTGAAATAACGCCAGCAAAGAGGTCCACGAAATACAGATGCAACGCTGTGAGATGAATTAACAGAACACTAAGCAGTTTCTCAGAAAGCTTCTTTCCAGATTTCATCTGAGGATATTCCTTTTTTCACCATAGCCCTCTATGCGATTCCAAATATCACTTTCCCAATTCCACAAGAACTGTCTTAGCGAAAGCCTTCTTGAGGGGAAAGCTGTAACTCTGTGAGATGATTTCACAGAACACAAAGAGGTTTCTCGGAAAGCTTCTTTCTCTTTGTTATCGGAGGATATTTCCTTTGGCCCTATAGTCCTCTAAGGGATCCGAAATATCTGTTCTCAGATTCCACAGAAATAAGGCTAGCAAAGAGATCAACGAAATACAGATGTAACTCTGTGAGGTGAATTAACAGAACACTGAGCAGTTTATCAGAAAGCTTCTTTCCAGATTTCATCTGAGGATATTTCCTTTTTCACCATAGCCCTGTATGGGCCTCCAAATATCACTTTGCCAATTCCAGAAGAACTGTCTTAGCGAAATGCTTCTTGTGGGGAAAGCTGTAACTCTGTGAGATGATTTCACAGAAGACAAAGAAGTTTCTCAGAAAGCTTCTTTCTCTTTGTTATCGGAGGATATTTCCTTTGGCCCTATAGTCTTCTAAGGGATCTGAAATATCTGTTCTCAGATTCCACAGAAATAAGGCTAGCAAAGAGATCCACGAAACACAGATGTAACTCTGTGAGATGAATTAACAGAACATTACAGTTTCTCAGAAAGCTTCTTTCCAGAGATCATCTGAGGATATATCCTTATTCACCATAGCCCTCTATGGGCTTCCAAATATCACTTTGCCAATCGACAAGAACTTTGTCAGCGAAAGGCTTCTTGAGGGGAATGCTGTAACTCTCTGAGATGACTTCACAGAACACAAAGAAGTTTCTCAGAAATCTTCTTTCACTTTGTTATCGGAGGATATTTCCTTTGGCCCTATAGTCCTCTAAGGGTTCCGAAATATCTGTTCTCAGATTCCACAGAAATAAGGCTAGCAAAGAGATCCACGAAATACAGATGTAACTCTGTGAGATGAATTAACAGAACACTGAGCAGTTTCTCAGAAAGCTTCTTTCCAGATTTCATCTGAGGATACTTCCTTTTTCACCTTAGCCCTCTATGGGCTTCCAAATATCACTTTGCCAATGCCACAAGAACTGTCTTAGCGAAAGACTTCTTGAGGGGAAAGCTGTAACTCTGTGAGATGATTTCACAGAACACGAAGAAGTTTCTCAGAAAGCTGCTTTCTCTTTGTTATCGGAGGATATATCCTTTGGCCCTATATTCTTCTAAGGATCCGAAATATCTGTTTTCAGATTCCACAGAAATAAGGCTAGCAAACACATCCAGGAAATACAGAATTAACTCTGTGAGATGAATTACCAGAACAATAAGCAGAGTCTCACAAAGCTTCTTTCCACATTTCATCTGAGGATATTTCCTATTTCACCATAGCCCTCTATGGGCTTCCAAATATCACTTTGCCAATTCGACAAGAACTGTCTTAGCGAAAGGCTTCTTGAGTGGAGAGATGTAACTCTGTGAGATGATTTCACAGAACACAAAGAAGTTTGTCAGAAAGCTTCTTTCTCTTTGTTATCGGAGGATATTTCCTTTGGCCCTATACTCTTCAAAGGGATCCGAAATATCTGTTCTCAGATTCCACAGAAATAAGTCTAGCAAAGAAATCCACGAAATACAGATGTAACACTGTGAGATGAATTAACAGAACACTAAGCAGTTTCTCAGAAAGCTTCTTACCAGATTTCATCTGAGGATATTTCCTTTCTCACCATAGCCCTCTATGCGCTTCCAAATATCACTTTGGCAATTCCACAAGAACTGTCTTAGCGAAAGGCTTCTTGAGGGGAAAGCTGTAACTCTGTGAGATGATTTCACAGAAGACAAAGAAGTTTCTCAGAAAGCTTCTTTCTCTTTGTTTTCGGAGGATATTTCCTTTCGCCCTATAGTCTTCTAAGGGATCTGAAATATCTGTTCTCAGATTCCACAGAAATAAGGCTAGCAAAGAGATCCACGAAACACAGATGTAACTCTGTGAGATGAATTAACAGAACATTACAGTTTCTCAGAAAGCTTCTTTCCAGAGATCATCTGAGGATATATCCTTATTCACCATAGCCCTCTATGGGCTTCCAAATATCACTTTGCCAATCGATAAGAACTGTGTCAGCGAAAGGCTTCTTGAGGGGAATGCTGTAACTCTCTGAGATGACTTCACAGAACACAAAGAAGTTTCTCAGAAATCTTCTTTCACTTTGTTATCGGAGGATATTTCCTTTGGCCCTATAGTCCTCTAAGGGTTCCGAAATATCTGTTCTCAGATTCCACAGAAATAAGGCTAGCAAAGAGATCCACGAAATACAGATGTAACTCTGTGAGATGAATTAACAGAACACTGAGCAGTTTCTCAGTAAGCTTCTTTCCAGATTTCATCTGAGGATACTTCCTTTTTCACCTTAGCCCTCTATGGGCTTCCAAATATCACTTTGCCAATGCCACAAGAACTGTCTTAGCGAAAGGCTTCTTGAGGGGAAAGCTGTAACTCTGTGAGATGATTTCACAGAACACGAAGAAGTTTCTCAGAAAACTTCTTTCTCTTTGTTATCGGAGGATATATCCTTTGGCCCTATATTCTTCTAAGGATCCGAAATATCTGTTTTCAGATTCCACAGAAATAAGGCTAGCAAACACATCCAGGAAATACAGATTTAACTCTGTGAGATGAATTACCAGAACAATAAGCAGAGTCTCACAAAGCTTCTTTCCACATTTCATCTGATTATATTTCCTATTTCACCATAGCCCTCTATGGGCTTCCAAATATCACTTTGCCAATTCCACAAGAACTGTCTTAGCGAAAGGCTTCTTGAGGGGAAAGCTGTAACTCTGTGAGATGATTTCACAGAACACAAAGAAGTTTCTCAGAAAGCTTCTTTCTCTTTGTTATCGGAGGATATTTCCTTTGGCCCTATACTCTTCAAAGGGATCCGAAATATCTGTTCTCATATTCCACAGAAATAAGTCTAGCAAAGAAATCGACGAAATACAGATGTAACACTGTGAGATGAATTAACAGAACAATAAGCAGTTTCTCAGAAAGCTTCTTTCCAGATTTCATCTGAGGATATTTCCTTTTTCACCATAGCCCTCTATGGGCTTCCAAATATCACTTTGCCAATTCCACAAGAACTGTCTTAGCGAAAGGCTTTTGAGGGGAAAGCTGTAACTCTGTGAGAAGATTTCACAGAACACAAAGAAGTTTCTCAGAAAGCTTCTTTCTCTTTGTTATCGGAGGATATTTACTTTGGCCCTAGAGTCTTCTAAGGGATCCGAATTATCTGTTCTCAGATTCCACAGAAATAAGGCTAGCAAAGAGATCCACGAAATACAGATGTAACTCTGTGAGCAGAATTAACAGAACACTAAGCAGTTTCTCAGAAAGCTTCTTTCCAGATTTCATCTGAGGATATTTCCTTTTTCACCATAGCCCTCTATGGGCTTCCAAATATCACTTTGGCAATTCCAGAAGAACTGTCTTAGCGAAAGACTTCTTGAGGGGAATGCTGTAACTCTCTGAGATGATTTTACAGAACACAAATTAGTTTCTCAGAAAGCTTCTTTCTCTTTGTTATCGGAGGATATTTCCTTTGGTACTATAGTCTTCAAAGGGATCCGAAATATCTGTTCTCAGACTTCACTGAAATAACGCCAGCAAAGAGGTCCACGAAATACAGATGCAACGCTGTGAGATGAATTAACAGAACACTAAGCAGTTTCTCAGAAAGCTTCTTTCCAGATTTCATCTGAGGATATTCCTTTTTTCACCATAGCCCTCTATGCGATTCCAAATATCACTTTCCCAATTCCACAAGAACTGTCTTAGCGAAAGCCTTCTTGAGGGGAAAGCTGTAACTCTGTGAGATGATTTCACAGAACACAAAGAGGTTTCTCGGAAAGCTTCTTTCTCTTTGTTATCGGAGGATATTTCCTTTGGCCCTATAGTCCTCTAAGGGATCCGAAATATCTGTTCTCAGATTCCACAGAAATAAGGCTAGCAAAGAGATCAACGAAATACAGATGTAACTCTGTGAGGTGAATTAACAGAACACTGAGCAGTTTATCAGAAAGCTTCTTTCCAGATTTCATCTGAGGATATTTCCTTTTTCACCATAGCCCTGTATGGGCCTCCAAATATCACTTTGCCAATTCCAGAAGAACTGTCTTAGCGAAATGCTTCTTGTGGGGAAAGCTGTAACTCTGTGAGATGATTTCACAGAAGACAAAGAAGTTTCTCAGAAAGCTTCTTTCTCTTTGTTATCGGAGGATATTTCCTTTGGCCCTATAGTCTTCTAAGGGATCTGAAATATCTGTTCTCAGATTCCACAGAAATAAGGCTAGCAAAGAGATCCACGAAACACAGATGTAACTCTGTGAGATGAATTAACAGAACATTACAGTTTCTCAGAAAGCTTCTTTCCAGAGATCATCTGAGGATATATCCTTATTCACCATAGCCCTCTATGGGCTTCCAAATATCACTTTGCCAATCGACAAGAACTTTGTCAGCGAAAGGCTTCTTGAGGGGAATGCTGTAACTCTCTGAGATGACTTCACAGAACACAAAGAAGTTTCTCAGAAATCTTCTTTCACTTTGTTATCGGAGGATATTTCCTTTGGCCCTATAGTCCTCTAAGGGTTCCGAAATATCTGTTCTCAGATTCCACAGAAATAAGGCTAGCAAAGAGATCCACGAAATACAGATGTAACTCTGTGAGATGAATTAACAGAACACTGAGCAGTTTCTCAGAAAGCTTCTTTCCAGATTTCATCTGAGGATACTTCCTTTTTCACCTTAGCCCTCTATGGGCTTCCAAATATCACTTTGCCAATGCCACAAGAACTGTCTTAGCGAAAGACTTCTTGAGGGGAAAGCTGTAACTCTGTGAGATGATTTCACAGAACACGAAGAAGTTTCTCAGAAAGCTGCTTTCTCTTTGTTATCGGAGGATATATCCTTTGGCCCTATATTCTTCTAAGGATCCGAAATATCTGTTTTCAGATTCCACAGAAATAAGGCTAGCAAACACATCCAGGAAATACAGAATTAACTCTGTGAGATGAATTACCAGAACAATAAGCAGAGTCTCACAAAGCTTCTTTCCACATTTCATCTGAGGATATTTCCTATTTCACCATAGCCCTCTATGGGCTTCCAAATATCACTTTGCCAATTCGACAAGAACTGTCTTAGCGAAAGGCTTCTTGAGTGGAGAGATGTAACTCTGTGAGATGATTTCACAGAACACAAAGAAGTTTGTCAGAAAGCTTCTTTCTCTTTGTTATCGGAGGATATTTCCTTTGGCCCTATACTCTTCAAAGGGATCCGAAATATCTGTTCTCAGATTCCACAGAAATAAGTCTAGCAAAGAAATCCACGAAATACAGATGTAACACTGTGAGATGAATTAACAGAACACTAAGCAGTTTCTCAGAAAGCTTCTTACCAGATTTCATCTGAGGATATTTCCTTTCTCACCATAGCCCTCTATGCGCTTCCAAATATCACTTTGGCAATTCCACAAGAACTGTCTTAGCGAAAGGCTTCTTGAGGGGAAAGCTGTAACTCTGTGAGATGATTTCACAGAAGACAAAGAAGTTTCTCAGAAAGCTTCTTTCTCTTTGTTTTCGGAGGATATTTCCTTTCGCCCTATAGTCTTCTAAGGGATCTGAAATATCTGTTCTCAGATTCCACAGAAATAAGGCTAGCAAAGAGATCCACGAAACACAGATGTAACTCTGTGAGATGAATTAACAGAACATTACAGTTTCTCAGAAAGCTTCTTTCCAGAGATCATCTGAGGATATATCCTTATTCACCATAGCCCTCTATGGGCTTCCAAATATCACTTTGCCAATCGATAAGAACTGTGTCAGCGAAAGGCTTCTTGAGGGGAATGCTGTAACTCTCTGAGATGACTTCACAGAACACAAAGAAGTTTCTCAGAAATCTTCTTTCACTTTGTTATCGGAGGATATTTCCTTTGGCCCTATAGTCCTCTAAGGGTTCCGAAATATCTGTTCTCAGATTCCACAGAAATAAGGCTAGCAAAGAGATCCACGAAATACAGATGTAACTCTGTGAGATGAATTAACAGAACACTGAGCAGTTTCTCAGTAAGCTTCTTTCCAGATTTCATCTGAGGATACTTCCTTTTTCACCTTAGCCCTCTATGGGCTTCCAAATATCACTTTGCCAATGCCACAAGAACTGTCTTAGCGAAAGGCTTCTTGAGGGGAAAGCTGTAACTCTGTGAGATGATTTCACAGAACACGAAGAAGTTTCTCAGAAAACTTCTTTCTCTTTGTTATCGGAGGATATATCCTTTGGCCCTATATTCTTCTAAGGATCCGAAATATCTGTTTTCAGATTCCACAGAAATAAGGCTAGCAAACACATCCAGGAAATACAGATTTAACTCTGTGAGATGAATTACCAGAACAATAAGCAGAGTCTCACAAAGCTTCTTTCCACATTTCATCTGATTATATTTCCTATTTCACCATAGCCCTCTATGGGCTTCCAAATATCACTTTGCCAATTCCACAAGAACTGTCTTAGCGAAAGGCTTCTTGAGGGGAAAGCTGTAACTCTGTGAGATGATTTCACAGAACACAAAGAAGTTTCTCAGAAAGCTTCTTTCTCTTTGTTATCGGAGGATATTTCCTTTGGCCCTAGAGTCTTCTAAGGGATTCGAATTATCTGTTCTCAAATTCCACAGAAATAAGGCTAGCAAAGAGATCCACGAAAGACAGATGTAACTCTGTGAGAAGAATTAACAGAACAATAAGCAGTTTCTCAGAAAGCTTCTTTCCAGATTTCATCTGAGGATATTTCCTTTTTCTCCATAGCCCTCTACGGGTTTCCAAATATCACTTTGGCAATTCCACAAGAACTGTCTTAGCGAAAGGCTTCTTGAGGGGAAATCTGTAACTCTGTGAGATGATTTCACAGAACACAAAGAAGTTTCTCAGAAAGCTTCTTTCTCTTTGTTATCGGAAGATATTTCCTTTGGCCCTATAGTCTTCTAAGGGATCCGAAATGTCTGTTCTCAGATTCCACAGAAATAAGGCTAGCAAAGAGATGCACGAAAGACAGATGTAACTCTGTGAGATGAATTATCAGAACACTACAGTTTCTCAGAAAGCTTCTTTCCAGAGATCATCTGAGGATATTTCCTTTTTCACCATAGCCCTCTATGGGCTTCCAAATATCACTTTGCGAATTCCACAAGAACTGTCTCAGCGAAAGGCTTCTTGAGGGGAATGCTGTACCTCTCTGAGATGATTTTACAGAACACAAATTAGTTTCTCAGAAAGCTTCTTTCTCTTTGTTATCGGAGGATATTTCCTTTGGCCCTATAGTCCTCTAAGGGATCCGAAATATGTTTTCTCAGATTCTACAGAATTAAGGCTTGCAAAGAGATCAACGAAATACAGATGTAACTCTGTGAGATGAATTAACAGAACACTGAGCAGTTTCTCAGAAAGCTTCTTTCCAGATTTCATCTGAGAATATTTCCTTTTTCACCATAGCCCTGTATGGGCTTCCAAATATCACTTTGCCAATTCCAGATGAACTGTCTTAGCGAAATGCTTCTTGTGGGGAAAGCTGTAACTCTGTGAGATGATTTCACAGAAGACAAAGAAATTTCTCAGAAAGCTTCTTTCTCTTTGTTATCGGAGGATATTTCCTTTGGCCCTATAGTCTTCTAAGGGATCTGAAATATCTGTTCTCAGATTCCACAGAAATAAGGCTAGCAAAGAGATCCACGAAACACAGATGTAACTCTGTGAGATGAATTAACAGAACATTACAGTTTCTTAGAAAGCTTCTTTCCAGAGATCATCTGAGGATATTTCCTTATTCACCATAGCCCTCTATGGGCTTCCAAATATCCCTTTGCCAATCCACAAGAACTGTCTCAGCGAAAGGCTTCTTGAAGGGAATGCTGTAACTCTCTGAGATGATTTCACAGAACACTAAGAAGTTTCTCAGAAATCTTCTTTCTCTTTGTTATCGGAGGATATTTCCTTTGGCCCTTTAGTCTTCTAAGGGACACGAAATATCTGTTCTCAGATTTCACAGAAATAACGCTAGCAAAGAGATCCACGAAATACAGATGTAACTCTGTGAGATGAATTAACAGAACACTAAGCAGTTTCTCAGGAAGCTTTTTTCCAGATTTCATCTGAGGATATTTCCTTTTTCACCATAGCCCTCTATGGGCTTCCAAATATCACTTTGCCAATTCCACAAGAACTGTCTTAGCGCTTCTTGAGGGGTAAGCTGTAACTCTGCGAGATGATTTCACAGAACACAAAGAAGTTTCTCAGAAAGCTTCTTCCTCTTTGCTATCAGAGGATATTTCCTTTGGCCCTAGAGTCTTCTAAGGGATCCGAATTATCTGTTCTCAGATTCCACAGAAATAAGGCTAGCAAAGAGATCCACGAAATACAGATGTAACTCTGTGAGAAGAATTAACAGAACACTAAGCAGTTTCTCAGAAAGCTTCTTTCCAGATTTCATCTGAGGATATTTCCTTTTTCACCATAGCCCTCTATGGTCTTCCAAATATCACATTGGCAATTCCACAAGAACTGTCTTAGCGAAAGGCTTCTTGTGGGGAAAGCTGTAACTCTGTGAAATGATTTCACAGAAGACAAAGAAGTTTCTCAGAACGCTTCTTTCTCTTTGTTATCGGAGGATATTTCCTTTGGCCCTATAGTCTTCTAAGGGATCTGAAATATCTGTTCTCAGACTTCACAGAAATAACGCTAGCAAAGAGATCCACGAATTACAGATGTAACTCTGTGAGATGAATTAACAGAACACTACAGTTTCTCAGAAAGCTTCTTTCCAGAGATCAGCTGAGGATATTTCCTTTTTCACCATAGCCTCTATGGGCTTCCAAATGTCACTTTGCGAATTCCACAAGAACTGTCTCAGAGAAAGGCTTCTTGAGGGGAATGCTGTATCTCTCTGAGATGATTTTACAGAACACAAATTAGTTTCTCAGAAAGCTTCTTTCTCTTTGTTATCGGAGGATATTTCCTTTGGTCCTATAGTCTTCAAAGGGATCCGAAATATCTGTTCTCAGACTTCACAGAAATAACGCTAGCAAAGAGGTCCACGAAATACAGATGCAACGCTGTGAGATGAATTAACAGAACACTAAGCAGTTTCTCAGAAAGCTTCTTTCCAGATTTCATCTGAGGATATTTCCTTTTTCACCATAGCCCTCTATGTGATTCCAAATATCACTTTGCCAATTCCACAAGAACTGTCTTAGCGAAAGCCTTCTTGAGGGAAAAGCTGTAACTCTGTGAGTTGATTTCACAGAACACAAAGAAGTTTCTCAGAAAGCTTCTTTCTCTTTGTTATCGGAGGATATTTCCTTTGGCCCTATAGTCCTCTAAGGGATCCGAAATATGTTTTCTCAGATTCTACAGAATTAAGGCTTGCAAAGAGATCAACGAAATACAGATGTAACTCTGTGAGATGAATTAACAGAACACTGAGCAGTTTCTCAGAAAGCTTCTTTCCAGATTTCATCTGAGAATATTTCCTTTTTCACCATAGCCCTGTATGGGCTTCCAAATATCACTTTGCCAATTCCAGATGAACTGTCTTAGCGAAATGCTTCTTGTGGGGAAAGCTGTAACTCTGTGAGATGATTTCACAGAAGACAAAGAAATTTCTCAGAAAGCTTCTTTCTCTTTGTTATCGGAGGATATTTCCTTTGGCCCTATAGTCTTCTAAGGGATCTGAAATATCTGTTCTCAGATTCCACAGAAATAAGGCTAGCAAAGAGATCCACGAAACACAGATGTAACTCTGTGAGATGAATTAACAGAACATTACAGTTTCTTAGAAAGCTTCTTTCCAGAGATCATCTGAGGATATTTCCTTATTCACCATAGCCCTCTATGGGCTTCCAAATATCCCTTTGCCAATCCACAAGAACTGTCTCAGCGAAAGGCTTCTTGAAGGGAATGCTGTAACTCTCTGAGATGATTTCACAGAACACTAAGAAGTTTCTCAGAAATCTTCTTTCTCTTTGTTATCGGAGGATATTTCCTTTGGCCCTTTAGTCTTCTAAGGGACACGAAATATCTGTTCTCAGATTTCACAGAAATAACGCTAGCAAAGAGATCCACGAAATACAGATGTAACTCTGTGAGATGAATTAACAGAACACTAAGCAGTTTCTCAGGAAGCTTTTTTCCAGATTTCATCTGAGGATATTTCCTTTTTCACCATAGCCCTCTATGGGCTTCCAAATATCACTTTGCCAATTCCACAAGAACTGTCTTAGCGCTTCTTGAGGGGTAAGCTGTAACTCTGCGAGATGATTTCACAGAACACAAAGAAGTTTCTCAGAAAGCTTCTTCCTCTTTGCTATCAGAGGATATTTCCTTTGGCCCTAGAGTCTTCTAAGGGATCCGAATTATCTGTTCTCAGATTCCACAGAAATAAGGCTAGCAAAGAGATCCACGAAATACAGATGTAACTCTGTGAGAAGAATTAACAGAACACTAAGCAGTTTCTCAGAAAGCTTCTTTCCAGATTTCATCTGAGGATATTTCCTTTTTCACCATAGCCCTCTATGGTCTTCCAAATATCACATTGGCAATTCCACAAGAACTGTCTTAGCGAAAGGCTTCTTGTGGGGAAAGCTGTAACTCTGTGAAATGATTTCACAGAAGACAAAGAAGTTTCTCAGAACGCTTCTTTCTCTTTGTTATCGGAGGATATTTCCTTTGGCCCTATAGTCTTCTAAGGGATCTGAAATATCTGTTCTCAGACTTCACAGAAATAACGCTAGCAAAGAGATCCACGAATTACAGATGTAACTCTGTGAGATGAATTAACAGAACACTACAGTTTCTCAGAAAGCTTCTTTCCAGAGATCAGCTGAGGATATTTCCTTTTTCACCATAGCCTCTATGGGCTTCCAAATGTCACTTTGCGAATTCCACAAGAACTGTCTCAGAGAAAGGCTTCTTGAGGGGAATGCTGTATCTCTCTGAGATGATTTTACAGAACACAAATTAGTTTCTCAGAAAGCTTCTTTCTCTTTGTTATCGGAGGATATTTCCTTTGGTCCTATAGTCTTCAAAGGGCCGAAATATCTGTTCTCAGACTTCACAGAAATAACGCTAGCAAAGAGGACCACGAAATACAGATGCAACGCTGTGAGATGAATTAACAGAACACTAAGCCGTTTCTCAGAAGGCTTCTTTCCAGATTTCATCTGAGGATATTTCCTTTTTCACCATAGCCCTCTATGCGATTCCAAATATCACTTTGCCAATTCCACAAGAACTGTCTTAGCGAAAGCCTTCTTTAGGGGAAAGCTGTAACTCTGTGAGATGATTTCACAGAACACAAAGAAGTTTCTCAGAAAGCTTCTTTCACTTTGTTATCGGAGGATATTTCCTTTGGCCCTATAGTCCTCTAAGGGATCCGAAATATCTGTTCTCAGATTCCACAGAAAAAAGGCTAGCAGAGAGATCCACGAAATACAGATGTAACTCTGTGAGATGAATTAACAGAACACTACAGTTTCTCAGAAAGCTTCTTTCCAGAGATCATCTGAGGATATTTCCTTTTTCACCATAGCCCTGTATGGGCTTCCAAATATCACTTTGCGAATTCCACAAGAACTGTCTCAGCGAAAGGCTTCTTGAGGGGAATGCTTTACCTCTCTGAGATGATTTTACAGAACACAAATTAGTTTCTCAGAAAGCTTCTTTCTCTTTGTTATCGGAGGATATTTCCTTTGGTCCTATAGTCTTCAAAGGGATCCGAAATATCTGTTCTCAGACTTCACAGAAATAACGTAGCAAAGAGGTCCACGAAATACAGATGCAACGCTGTGAGATGAATTAACAGAACACTAAGCAGTTTCTCAGACAGCTTCTTTCCAGATTTCATCTGAGGATATTTCCTTTTTCACCATAGCCCTCTATTGGATTCCAAATATCACTTTGCGAATTCCACAAGAACTGTCTCAGCGAAAGGCTTCTTCAGGGGAATGCTGTAACTCTCTGAGATGATTTCACAGAACACAAAGAAGTTTCTCAGAAAGCTTCTTTCTCTTTGTTATCGGAGGATATTTCCTTTGGCCCTATAATCTTCTAAGGGATCTGAAATATCTGTTCTCAGATTCCACAGAAATAAGGCTAGCAAAGAGATCCACGAAACACAGATGTAACTCTGTGAGATGAATTAACAGAACACTGAGCAGTTTCTCAGAAAGCTTCTTTCCAGAGATCATCTGAGGATATTTCCTTATTCACCATAGCCGTCTATGGGCTTCCAAATATCCCTTTGCCAATCCACAAGAACTGTCTCAGCGAAAGGCTTCTTGAGGGGAATGCTGTAACTCTCTGAGATGATTTCACAGAACACTAAGAAGTTTCTCAGAAATCTTCTTTCTCTTTGTTACCGGAGGATATTTCCTTTGGCCCTATAGTCTTCTAAGGGATCTGAAATATCTGTTCTCTGATTCCACAGAAATAAGGCTAGCAAAGAGATCCACGAAACACAGATGTAACTCTGTGAGATGAATTAACAGAACATTACAGTTTCTCAGAAAGCTTCTTTCCAGATATCATCTGAGGATATTTCCTTATTCACCATAGCCCTCTATGGGCTTCTAAATATCACTTTGCCAATCCACAAGAACTGTCTCAGCGAAAGGCTTCTTGAGGGGAATGCTGTAACTCTCTGAGATGATTTCACAGAACACAAAGAAGTTTCTCAGAAATCTTCTTTCTCTTTGTTATCGGAGGATATTTCCTTTGGCCCTATAGTCTTGTAAGGGATCCGAAATATCTGTTCTCAGATTTCACAGAAATAACGCTAGCAAAGAGATCAACGAAATACAGATGTAACTCTGTGAGATGAATTAACAGAACACTAAGCGGTTTTTCAGAAAGCTTCTTTCCAGATTTCATCTGAGGATACTTCCTTTTTCACCATAGCCCTCTATGGGCTTCCAAATATCACTTTGGCAATTCCACAAGAACTGTCTTAGCGAAAGGCTTCTTGAGGGGAAAGCTGTAACTCTGTGAAATGATTTCACAGAAGACAAAGAAGTTTCTCAGAAAGCTTCTTTCTCTTTGTTATCGGAGGATATTTCCTCTGTCCCTATAGTCTTCTAAGGGATCTGAAATATCTGTTCTCAGACTTCACAGAAATAACGCTAGCAAAGAGATCCACGAAATACAGATGTAACTCTGTGAAATGAATTAACAGAACACTGCAGTTTCTCAGAAAGCTTCTTTCCAGAGATCATCTGAGGATATTTCCTTTTTCACCATAGCCCTCTATGGGCTTCCAAATGTCACTTTGCGAATTCCACAAGAACTGTCTCAGCGAAAGGCTTCTTGAGGGGAATGCTGTACCTCTCTGAGATGATTTTACAGAACACAAATTAGTTTCTCAGAAAGCTTCTTTCTCTTTGTTATCGGAGGATATTTCCTTTGGTCCTATAGTCTTCAAAGGGCCGAAATATCTGTTCTCAGACTTCACAGAAATAACGCTAGCAAAGAGGACCACGAAATACAGATGCAACGCTGTGAGATGAATTAACAGAACACTAAGCAGTTTCTCAGAAAGCTTCTTTCCAGATTTCATCTGAGGATATTTCCTTTTTCACCATAGCCCTCGATGCGATTCCAAATATCACTTTGCCAATTCCACAAGAACTGTCTTAGCGAAAGCCTTCTTGAGGGGAAAGCTGTAACTCTGTGAGATGATTTCACAGAACACAAAGAAGTTTCTCAGAAAGCTTCTTTCACTTTGTTATCGGAGGATATTTCCTTTGGCCCTATAGTCCTCTAAGGGATCCGAAATATCTTTTCTCAGATTCCACAGAAATAAGGCTAGCAAAGAGATCCACGAAATACAGATGTAACTCTGTGAGATGAATTAACAGAACACTGAGCAGTTTCTCAGAACGCTTCTTTCCAGATTTCATCTGAGGATATTTCCTTTTTCACCATAGCCCTGTATGGGCTTCCAAATATCACTTTGCCAATTCCAGAAGAACTGTCTTAGCGAAATGCTTCTTGTGGGGAAAGCTGTAACTCTGTGAGATGATTTCACAGAAGACAAAGAAATTTCTCAGAAAGCTTCTTTCTCTTTGTTATCGGAGGATATTTCCTTTGGCCCTATAGTCTTCTAAGGGATCTGAAATATCTGTTCTCAGATTCCACAGAAATAAGGCTAGCAAAGAGATCCACGAAATACAGATGTAACTCTGTGAGATGAATTAACAGAACACTGAGCAGTTTCTCAGAACGCTTCTTTCCAGATTTCATCTGAGGATATTTCCTTTTTCACCATAGCCCTGTATGGGCTTCCAAATATCACTTTGCCAATTCCAGAAGAACTGTCTTAGCGAAATGCTTCTTGTGGGGAAAGCTGTAACTCTGTGAGATGATTTCACAGAAGACAAAGAAATTTCTCAGAAAGCTTCTTTCTCTTTGTTATCGGAGGATATTTCCTTTGGCCCTATAGTCTTCTAAGGGATCTGAAATATCTGTTCTCAGATTCCACAGAAATAAGGCTAGCAAAGAGATCCACGAAACACAGATGTAACTCTGTGAGATGAATTAACAGAACATTACAGTTTCTTAGAAAGCTTCTTTCCAGAGATCATCTGAGGATATTTCCTTATTCACCATAGCCCTCTATGGGCTTCCAAATATCCCTTTGCCAATCCACAAGAACTGTCTCAGCGAAAGGCTTCTTGAGGGGAATGCTGTAACTCTCTGAGATGATTTCACAGAACACTAAGAAGTTTCTCAGGAATCTTCTTTCTCTTTGTTATCGGAGGATATTTCCTTTGGCCCTTTAGTCTTCTAAGGGATCCGAAATATCTGTTCTCAGATTTCACAGAAATAACGCTAGCAAAGAGATCCACGAAATACAGATGTAACTCTGTGAGATGATTTCACAGAACACTAAGCAGTTTCTCAGAAAGCTTCTTTCTCTTTGTTATCGGAGGATATTTCCTTTGGCCCTATAGTCTTCAAAGGGATCCGAAATATCTGTTCTCAGACTTCACAGAAATAACGTAGCAAAGAGGTCCACGAAATACAGATGCAACGCTGTGAGATGAATTAACAGAACACTAAGCAGTTTCTCAGAGAGCTTCTTTCCAGATTTCATCTGAGGATATTTCCTTTTTCACCATAGCCCTCTATTGGATTCCAAATATCACTTTGCCAATTCCACAAGAACTGTCTTAGCGAAAGCCTTCTTGAAGGGAAAGCTGTAACTCTGTTAGGTGATTTCACAGAACACCAAGAAGTTTCTCAGAAAGCTTCTCTTACTTTGTTATCGGAGGATATTTCCTTTGGCCCTATAGTCTTCAAAGGGATCCGAAATATCTGTTCTCAGATTCCACAGAAATAAGGCTAGCAAAGAGATCCACGAAACAGATGTATCTCTGTGAGATGAATTAACAGAACAGTAAGCAGTTTCTCAGAAAGCTTCTTTCCAGATTTCATCTGAGGATATTTCCTTTTTCACCATAGCCCTCTATGGGCTCCAAATATCACTTTGCCAATACCACAAGAACTGTCTTAGCGAAAGGCTTCTTGAGGGGAAAGCTGTAACTCTGTGAGATGATTTCACAGAACACAAAGAAGTTTCTCAGAAAGCTTCTTTCTCATTGTTATCGGTGGATATTTCCTTTGGCCCTAGAGTCTTCTAAGGGATCCGAATTATATGTTCTCAGATTCCACAGAAATAAGGCTAGCAAAGAGATCCACGAAATACAGATGTAACTCTGTGAGAAGAATTAACAGAACACTAAGCAGTTTCTCAGAAAGCTTCTTTCCAGATTTCATCTGAGGATATTTCCTTTTTCACCATAGCCCTCTATTGGCTTCCAAATATCACTTTGCGAATTCCACAAGAACTGTCTTAGCGAAAGACTTCTTGAGGGTAATGCTGTACCTCTCTGAGATGATTTTACAGAACACAAATTAGTTTCTCAGAAAGGTTCTTTCTCTTTGTTATCGGAGGATATTTCCTTTGGTACTATAGTCTTCAAAGGGATCCGAAATATCTGTTCTCAGACTTCACAGAAATAACGCTAGCAAAGAGTTCCACAAAATACAGATGCAACGCTGTGAGATGAATTAACAGAACACTAAGCAGTTTCTCAGAAAGCTTCTTTCCAGATTTCATCTGAGGATATTCCCTTTTTCACCATAGCCCTCTATGCGATTCCAAATATCACTTTCCCAATTCCACAAGAACTGTCTTAGCGAAAGCCTTCTTGAGGGGAATGCTGTAACTCTCTGAGATGACTTCACAGAACACAAAGAAGTTTCTCAGAAATCTTCTTTCACTTTGTTATCGGAGGATATTTCCTTTGGCCCTATAGTCCTCTAAGGGTTCCGAAATATCTGTTCTCAGATTCCACAGAAATAAGGCTAGCAAAGAGATCCACGAAATACAGATGTAACTCTGTGAGATGAATTAACAGAACACTGAGCAGTTTCTCAGAAAGCTTCTTTCCAGATTTCATCTGAGGATACTTCCTTTTTCACCTTAGCCCTCTATGGGCTTCCAAATATCACTTTGCCAATGCCACAAGAACTGTCTTAGCGAAAGGCTTCTTGAGGGGAAAGCTGTAACTCTGTGAGATGATTTCACAGAACACGAAGAAGTTTCTCAGAAAGCTTCTTTCTCTTTGTTATCGGAGGATATATCCTCTGGCCCTACATTCTTCTAAGGATCCGAAATATCTGTTTTCAGATTCCACAGAAATAAGGCTAGCAAACACATCCAGGAAATACAGATTTAACTCTGTGAGATGAATTACCAGAACAATAAGCAGAGTCTCACAAAGCTTCTTTCCACATTTCATCTGAGGATATTTCCTATTTCACCATAGCCCTCTATGGGCTTCCAAATATCACTTTGCCAATTCGACAAGAACTGTCTTAGCGAAAGGCTTCTTGAGTGGAGAGATGTAACTCTTGAGATGATTTCACAGAACACAAAGAAGTTTGTCAGAAAGCTTCTTTCTCTTTGTTATCGGAGGATATTTCCTTTGGCCCTATAGTCTTCAAAGGGATCCGAAATATCTGTTCTCAGGTTCCACAGAAATAAGGCTAGCAAAGAGATCCACGAAATACAGATTTAACTCTGTGAGATGAATTAACATAACAATAAGCAGTTTCTCAGAAAGCTTCTTTCCAGATTTCATCTGAGGATATTTCCTTTTTCACCATAGCCCTCTATGGGCTTCCAAATATCACTTTGGCAATTCCACAAGAACTGTCTTAGCGAAAGGCTTCTTGAGGGGAAAGCTGTAACTCTGTGAGATGATTTCACAGAACACAAAGAAGTTTCTCAGAAAGCTTCTTTCTCTTTGTTATCGGAGGATATTTCCTTTGACCCTAGAGTCTTCAAAGGGATCCGAATTATCTGTTCTCAGTTTCCACAGAAATAAGGCAAGCAAAGAGATCCACGAAATACAGATGTAACTCTGTGAGAAGAATTAACAGAACAATAAGCAGTTTCTCAGAAAGCTTCTTTCCAGATTTCATCTGAGGATATTTCCTTTTTCACCATAGCCCTCTATGGGCTTCCAAATATCACTTTGGCAATTCCACAAGAACTGGCTTAGCGAAATGCTTCTTCAGGGGAATGCTGTACCTCTCTGAGATGATTTAACAGAACACAAATTAGTTTCTCAGAAAGCTTCTTTCTCTTTGTTATCGGAGGATATTTCCTTTGGTCCTATAGTCTTCAAAGGGATCCGAAATATCTGATCTCAGACTTCACAGAAATAACGCTAGCGAATAGGTCCACGAAATACAGATGCAACGCTGTGAGATGAATTAAGAGAACACTAAGCAGTTTCTCAGAAAGCTTCTTTCCAGATTTCATCTGAGGATATTTCCTTTTTCACCATAGCCCTCTATGCGATTCCAAATATCACTTTGCCAATTCTACAAGAACTGTCTTAGCGAAAGCCTTCTTGAGGGGAAAGCTGTAACTCTGTGAGATGATTTCACGGAACACAAAGAAGTTTCTCAGAAAGCTTCTTTCACTTTGTTATCGGAGGATATTTCCTTTGGCCCTATAGTCCTCTAAGGGATTCGAAATATCTGTTCTCAGATTCCACAGAAATAAGTCTAGCAAGGAGATCAACGAAATACAGATGTAACTCTGTGAGATGAATTAACAGAACACTGAGCAGTTTCTCAGAAAGCTTCTTTCCAGATTTCATCTGAGGATATTTCCTTTTTCACCATAGCCCTGTATGGGCATCCAAATATCACCTTGCCAATTCCAGAAGAACTGTCTTAGCGAAATGCTTCTTGTGGGGAAAGCTGTAACTCTGTGAGATGACTTACAGAAGACAAAGAAGTTTCTCAGAAAGCTTCTTTCTCTTTGTTATCGGATGATATTCCCTTTGGCCCTAGAGTCTTCTAAGGGATTCGAATTATCTGTTCTCAGATTCCACAGAAATAAGGCTAGCAAAGAGATCCACGAAACACAGATGTAACTCTGTGAGATGAATTAACAGAACATTACAGTTTCTCAGAAAGCTTCTTTCCAGAGATCATCTAAGGATATTTCCTTTTTCACCATAGCCCTCTATGGGATTCCAAATATCACTTTGCCAATTCCACAAGAACTGTCTTAGCGAAAGGCTTCTTGAGGGGAAAGCTGTAACTCTGTGAGATGATTTCACAGAACACAAAGAAGTTTCTCAGAAAGCTTCTTTCTCTTTGTTATCGGAGGATATTTCCTTTGGCCCTAGAGTCTTCTAAGGGATTCGAATTATCTGTTCTCAAATTCCACAGAAATAAGGCTAGCAAAGAGATCCACGAAAGACAGATGTAACTCTGTGAGAAGAATTAACAGAACAATAAGCAGTTTCTCAGAAAGCTTCTTTCCAGATTTCATCTGAGGATATTTCCTTTTTCACCATAGCCCTCTACGGGCTTCCAAATATCACTTTGGCAATTCCACAAGAACTGTCTTAGCGAAAGGCTTCTTGAGGGGAAATCTGTAACTCTGTGAGATGATTTCACAGAACACAAAGAAGTTTCTCAGAAAGCTTCTTTCTCTTTGTTATCGGAAGATATTTCCTTTGGCCCTATAGTCTTCTAAGGGATCCGAAATATCTGTTCTCAGATTCCACAGAAATAAGGCTAGCAAAGAGATCCACGAAATACAGATGTAACTCTGTGAGATGAATTAACAGAACACTACAGTTTCTCAGAAAGCTTCTTTCCAGAGATCATCTGAGGATATTTCCTTTTTCACCATAGCCCTCTATCGGCTTCGAAATATCACTTTGCGAATTCCACAAGAACTGTCTCAGCGAAAGGCTTCTTCAGGGGAATGCTGTACCTCTCTGAGATGATTTTACAGAACACAAATTAGTTTCTCAGAAAGCTTCTTTCTCTTTGTTATCGGAGGATATTTCCTTTGGTCCTATAGTCTTGAAAGGGACCGAAATATCTGTTCTCAGACTTCACAGAAATAACGCTAGCAAAGAGGTCCACGAAATACAGATGCAACGCTGTGAGATGAATTAACAGAACACTAAGCAGTTTCTCAGAAAGCTTCTTTCCAGATTTCATCTGAGGATATTTCCTTTTTCACCATAGCCCTCTATGCGATTCCAAATATCACTTTGCCAATTCCACAAGAACTGGCTTAGCGAAATGCTTCTTGTGGGGAAAGCTGTAACTCTGTGAGATGATTTCACAGAAGACAAAGAAATTTCTCAGAAAGCTTCTTTCTCTTTGTTATCGGAGGATATTTCCTATGGCCCTATAGTCTTCTGAGGGATCTGAAATATCTGTTCTCAGATTCCACAGAAATAAGGCTAGCAAAGAGATCCACGAAACACAGATATAACTCTGTGAGATGAATTAACAGAACATTACAGTTTCTTAGAAAGCTTCTTTCCAGAGATCATCTGAGGATATTTCCTTATTCACCGTAGCCCTCTATGGGCTTCCAAATATCACTTTGCCAATCCACAAGAACTGTCTCAGCGAAAGGCTTCTTGAGGGGAATGCTGTAACTCTCTGAGATGATTTCACAGAACACTAAGAAGTTTCTCAGAAATCTTCTTTCTCTTTGTTATCGGAGGATATTTCCTTTGGCCCTATAGTCTTCTAAGGGATCCGAAATATCTGTTCTCAGATTTCACAGAAATAACGCTAGCAAAGAGATCCACGAAATACAGATGTAACTCTGTGAGATGAATTAACAGAACACTAAGCAGTTTCTCAGAAAGCTTCTTTCCAGATTTCATCTGAGGATATTGCCTTTTTCACCGTAGCCCTCTATGGGCTTCCAACTATCACTTTTCCAATTCCACGAGAACTGTCTTAGCGAAAGGCTTCTTGAGGGGAAAGCTGTAACTCTGTGAGATGATTTCACAGAACACAAAGTAGTTTCTCAGAAAGCTTCTTTCTCTTTGTTATCGGAGGATATTTCCTTTGGCCCTATAGTCTTCAAAGGGATCCGAAATATCTGCTCTCAGGTTCCACAGAAATAAGGCTAGCAAAGAGATCTACGAAACAGATGTATCTCTGTGAGATGAATTAACAGAACAATAAGCAGTTTCTTAGAAAGCTTCTTTCCAGATTTCATCTGAGGATATTTCCTTTTTCACCATAGCCCTCTATGGGCTTCCAAATATCACTTTGACAATTCCACAAGAACTGTCTTAGCGAAAGGCTTCTTGAGGGGAAAGCTGTAACTCTGTGAGAAGATTTCACAGAACACAAAGAAGTTTCTCAGAAAGCTTCTTTCTCTTTGTTATCGGAGGATATTTCCTTTGGCCCTAGAGTCTTCTAAGGGATCCGAATTATCTGTTCTCAGATTCCAAAGAAATAAGGCTAGCAAAGAGATCAACGAAATACAGATGTAACTCTGTGAGATGAATTAACAGAACACTGAGCAGTTTCTCAGAAAGCTTCTTTCCAGATTTCATCTGAGGATATTTCCTTTTTCACCATAGCCCTGTATGGGCTTCCAAATATCACTTTGTCAATTCCACAAGAACTGTCTTAGCGAAATGCTTCTTGTGGGGAAAGCTGTAACTCTGTGAGATGATTTCACAGAACACAAAGAAGTTTCTCAGAAAGCTTCTTTCTCTTTGTTATCGGAGGATATTTCCTTTGGCCCTATAGTCTTCTAAGGGATCTGAAATATCTGTTCTCAGATTCCACAGAAATAAGGCTAGCAAAGAGATCCACGAAACACAGATGTAACTCTGTGAGATGAATTAACAGAACATTACAGTTTCTCAGAAAGCTTCTTTCCAGAGATCATCTGAGGATATTTCCTTATTCACCATAGCCCTCTATGGGCTTCCAAATATCACTTTGCCAATCCACAAGAACTGTCTCAGCGAAAGGCTTCTTGAGGGGAATGCTGTAACTCTCTGAGATGACTTCACAGAACACAAAGAAGTTTCTCAGAAATCTTTTTTCTCTTTGTTATCGGAGGATATTTCCTTTGGCCCTATAGTCTTCTAAGGGATCCGAAATATCTGTTCTCAGATTTCACAGAAATAACGCTAGCAAATAGATCCACGAAATACAGATGTAACACTGTGAGATGAATTAACAGAACACTAAGCAGTTTCTCAGAAAGCTTCTTTCCAGATTTCATCTGAGGATATTTCCTATTTCACCATAGCCCTCTATGGGCTTCCAAATATCACTTTGCCAATTCCACAAGAACTGTCTTAGCGAAAGGCTTCTTGAGGGGAAAGCTGTAACTCTGTGAGATGATTTCGCAGAACACAAAGTAGTTTCTCAGAAAGCTTCTTTCTCTTTGTTATCGGAGGTTATTTCCTTTGGCCCTATAGTCTTCAAAGGGATCCGAAATATCTCCTCTCAGGTTCCACAGAAATAAGGCTAGCAAAGAGATCCACGAAATACAGATGTATCTCTGTGAGATGAATTAACAGAACAATAAGCAGTTTCTCAGAAAGCTTCTTTCCAGATTTCATCTGAGGATATTTCCTTTTTCACCATAGCCCTCTATGGGCTTCCAAATATCACTTTGGCAATTCCACAAGAACTGTCTTAGCGAAAGGCTTCTTGAGGGGAAAGCTGTAACTCTGTGAGATGATTTCACAGAACACAAAGAAGTTTCTCAGAAGGCTTCTTTCTCTTTGTTATAGGAGGATATTTCCTTTGGCCCTAGAGTCTTCTAAGGGATCCGAATTATCTGTTCTCAGATTCCACAGAAATAAGGCTAGCAAAGAGATCCACGAAATACAGATGTAACTCTGTGAGAAGAATTAACAGAACACTAAGCAGTTTCTCAGAAAGCTTCTTTCCAGATTTCATCTGAGGATATGTCCTTTTTCACCATAGCCCTGTATTGGCTTCCAAATATCTCTTTGGCAATTCCACAAGAACTGTCTTAGCGAAAGGATTCTTGAGGGGAAAGCTGTAACTCTGTGAGATGATTTCACAGAAGACAAAGAAGTTTCTCAGAAAGCTTCTTTCTCTTTGTTATCGGAGGATATTTCCTTTGGCCCTATAGTCCTCTAAGGGATCCGAAATATCTTTTCTCAGATTCCACAGAAATAAGGGTAGCAAAGAGATCCACGAAATACAGATGTAACTCTGTGAGATGAATTAACAGAACACTGAGCAGTTTCTCAGAAAGCTTCTTTCCAGATTTCATCTGAGGATATTTCCTTTTTCACCATAGCCCTCTATGGGCTACCAAATATCACTTTGCCAATTCCAGAAGAACTGTCTTAGCGAAATGCTTCTTGTGGGGAAAGCTGTAACTCTGTGAGATGATTTCACAGAAGACAAAGAAATTTCTCAGAAAGCTTCTTTCTCTTTGTTATCGGAGGATATTTCCTTTGGCCCTATAGTCTTCTAAGGGATCTGAAATATCTGTTCTCAGATTCCACAGAAATAAGGCTAGCAAAGAGATCCACGAAACACAGATGTAACTCTGTGAGATGAATTAACAGAACATTACAGTTTCTCAGAAAGCTTCTTTCCAGAGATCATCTGAGGATATTTCCTTATTCACCATAGCCCTCTATGGGCTTCCAAATATCACTTTGCCAATCCACAAGAACTGTCTCAGCGAAAGGCTTCTTGAGGGGAATGCTGTAACTCTCTGAGATGACTTCACAGAACAGAAAGAAGCTTCTCAGAAATCTTCTTTCTCTTTGTTATCGGAGGATATTTCCTTTGGCCCTATAGTCTTCTAAGGGATCCGAAATATCTGTTCTCAGATTTCACAGTAATAACGCTAGCAAAGAGATCCACGAAATACAGATGTAACTCTGTGAGATGAATTAACAGAACACTAAGCAGTTTCTCAGAAAGCTTCTTTCCAGATTTCATCTGAGGATATTTCCTTTTTCAACATAGCCCTCTATGGGCTTCTAAATATCACTTTGCCAATTCCACAAGAACTGTCTTAGCGAAAGGCTTCTTGAGGGGAAAGCTGTAACTCTGTGAGATGATTTCACAGAACACAAAGTAGTTTCTCAGAAAGCTTCTTTCTCTTTGTTATCGGAGGTTATTTCCTTTGGCCCTATAGTCTTCAAAGGGATCCGAAATATCTGCTCTCAGGTTCCACAGAAATAAGGCTAGCAAAGAGATCCAGGAAATACAGATTTAACTCTGTGAGATGAATTAACAGAACAATAAGCAGTTTCTCAGAAAGCTTCTTTCCAGATTTCATCTGAGGATATTTCCTTTTTCACCATAGCCCTCTATGGGCTTCCAAATATCACTTTGCCAATTCCACAAGAACTGTCTTAGCGAAAGGCTTCTTGAGGGGAAACCTGTAACTCTGTGAGATGATTTCACAGAACACAAGGAAGTTTCTCAGAAAGCTTCTTTCACTTTGTTATCGGAGGATATTTCCTTTGGCCCTAGAGTCTTCTAAGGGATCCGAATTATCTGTTCTCAGATTCCACAGAAATAAGGCTAGCAAAGAGATCCACGAAATACAGATGTAACTCTGTGAGAAGAATTAACAGAACAATAAGCAGTTTCTCAGAAAGCTTCTTTCCAGAATTCATCGAGGATATTTCCTTTTTCACCATAGCCCTCTATGGGCTTCCAAATATCACTTTGGCAATTCCACAAGAACTGTCTTAGCGAAAGGCTTCTTGAGGGGAAAGCTGTAACTCTGTGAGATGATTTCACAGAACACAAAGAAGTTTCTCAGAAAGCTTCTTTCTCCTTGTTATCGGAAGATATTTCCTTTGGCCCTATAGTCTTCTAAGGGATCCGAAATATCTGTTCTCAGATTCCACAGAAATAAAACTAGCAAAGAGATCCACGAAATACAGATGTAACTCTGTGAGATGAATTAACAGAACACTACAGTTTCTCAGAAAGCTTCTTTCCAGAGATCATCTGAGGATATTTCCTTTTTCACCATAGCCCTCTATGGGCTTCCAAATATCACTTTGCGAATTCCACAAGAAATGTCTCAGCGAAAGGCTTCTTCAGGGGAATGCTGTACCTCTCTGAGATGATTTTACAGAACACAAATTAGTTTCTCAGAAAGCTTCTTTCTCTTTGTTATCGGAGGATATTTCCTTTGGTGCTATAGTCTTCAAAGGGATCCGAAATATCTGTTCTCAGACTTCACAGAAATAAAGCTAGCAAAGAGGTCCACGAAATACAGATGCAACGCTGTGAGATGAATTAACAGAACACTAAGCAGTTTCTCAGAAAGCTTCTTTCCAGATTTCATCTGAGGATATTTCCTTTTTCACCATAGCCCTCTATGCGATTCCAAATATCACTTTGCCAATTCCACAAGAACTCTCTTAGCGAAAGCCTTCTTGAGGGAAAAGCTGTAACTCTGTGAGTTGATTTCACAGAACACAAAGAAGTTTCTCAGAAAGCTTCTTTCTCTTTGTTATCGGAGGATATTACCTTTGGCCCTATAGTCCTCTAAGGGATCCGAAATATGTTTTCTCAGATTCCACAGAAATAAGGCTTGCAAAGAGATCAACGAAATACAGATGTAACTCTGTGAGATGAATTAACAGAACACTGAGCAGTTTCTCAGAAAGCTTCTTTCCAGATTTCATCTGAGGATATTTCCTTTTTCACCATACCCCTGTATGGGCTTCCAAATATCACTTTGCCAATTCCAGAAGAACTGTCTTAGCGAAATGCTTCTTGTGGGTAAAGCTGTAACTCTGTGAGATGATTTCACAGAAGACAAAGAAATTTCTCAGAAAGCTTCTTTCTCTTTGTTATCGGAGGATATTTCCTTTGGCCCTATAGTCTTCAAAGGGATCTGAAATATCTGTTCTCAGATTCCACAGAAATAAGGCTAGCAAAGAGATCCACGAAACACAGATGTAACTCTGTGAGATGAATTAACAGAATATTACAGTTTCTTAGAAAGCTTCTTTCCAGAGATCATCTGAGGATATTTCCTTATTCACCATAGCCCTCTATGGGCTTCCAAATATCCCTTTGCCAATCCACAAGAACTGTCTCAGCGAAAGGCTTCTTGAAGGGAATGCTGTAACTCTCTGAGATGATTTCACAGAACACTAAGAAGTTTCTCAGAAATCTTCTTTCTCTTTGTTATCGGAGGATATTTCCTTTGGCCCTTTAGTCTTCTAAGGGATCCGAAATATCTGTTCTCAGATCTCACAGAAATAACGCTAGCAAAGAGATCCACGAAATACAGATGTAACTCTGTGAGATGAATTAACAGAACACTAAGCAGTTTCTCAGGAAGCTTCTTTGCAGATTTCATCTGAGGATATTTCCTTTTTCACCATAGCCCTCTATGGGCTTCCAAATATCACTTTGCCAATTCCACAAGAACTGTCTTAGCGCTTCTTGAGGGGAAAGCTGTAACTCTGCGAGATGATTTCACAGAACACAAAGAAGTTTCTCAGAAAGCTTCTTCCTCTTTGTTATCGGAGGATATTTCCTTTGGCCCTAGAGTCTTCTAAGGGATCCGAATTATCTGTTCTCAGATTCCACAGAAATAAGGCTAGCAAAGAGATCCACGAAATACAGATGTAACTCTGTGAGAAGAATTAACAGAACACTAAGCAGTTTCTCAGAAAGCTTCTTTCCAGATTTCATCTGAGGATATTTCCTTCTTCACCATAGCCCTCTATGGTCTTCCAAATATCTCATTGGCAATTCCACAAGAACTGTCTTAGCGAAAGGCTTCTTGTGGGGAAAGCTGTAACTCTGTGAGATGATTTCACAGAACACAAAGAAGTTTCTCAGAAAGCTTCTTTCACTTTGTTATCGGAGGATATTTCCTTTGGCCCTATAGTCCTCTAAGGGATCCGAAATATCTGTTCTCAGATTCCACAGAAATAAGTCTAGCAAAGAGATCCAGGAAATACAGATGTAACTCTGTGAGATGAATTAACAGAACACTACAGTTTCTCAGAAAGCTTCTTTCCAGAGATCATCTGAGGATATTTCCTTTTTCACCATAGCCCTGTATTGGCTTCCAAATATCACTTTGCGAATTCCACAAGAACTGTCTCAGCGAAAGGCTTCTTGAGGGGAATGCTTTACCTCTCTGAGATGATTTTACAGAACACAAATTAGTTTCTCAGAAAGCTTCTTTCTCTTTGTTATCGGAGGATATTTCCTTTGGTCCTATAGTCTTCAAAGGGATCCGAAATATCTGTTCTCAGACTTCACAGAAATAACGTAGCAAAGAGGTCCACGAAATACAGATGCAACGCTGTGAGATGAATTAACAGAACACTAAGCAGTTTCTCAGAAAGCTTCTTTCCAGATTTCATCTGAGGATACTTCCTTTTTCACCGTAGCCCTCTATTGGATTCCAAATATCACTTTGCCAATTCCACAAGAACTGTCTTAGCGAAAGCCTTCTTGAAGGGAAAGCTGTAACTCTGTTAGGTGATTTCACAGAACACAAAGAAGTTTCTCAGAAAGCTTCTCTTACTTTGTTATCGGAGGATATTTCCTTTGGCCCTATAGTCCTCTAAGGGATCCGAAATATCTCTTCTCAGATTCCACAGAAATAAGGCTAGCAAAGAGATCCACGAAATACAGATGCAACGCTGTGAGATGAATTAACAGAACACTGAGTAGTTTCTCAGAAAGCTTCTTTCCAGATTTCTTCTGAGGATATTTCCTTTTTCACCATAGCCCTCTATGGGCTTCCATATATCACTTTGGCAATTCCACAAGAACTGTCTTAGCGAAATGCTTCTTGTGGGGAAAGCTGTAACTCTGTGAGATGATTTCACAGAAGACAAAGAAGTTTCTCAGAAAGCTTCTTTCTCTTTGTTATCGGAGGATATTTCCTTTGGCCCTATAGTCTTCTAAGGGATCTGAAATATCTGTTCTCAGATTCCACAGAAATAATGCTAGCAAAGAGATCCACGAAACACAGATGTAACTCTGTGAGATGAATTAACAGAACATTACAGTTTCTCAGAAAGCTTCTTTCCAGAGATCATCTGAGGATATTTCCTTATTCACCATAGCCCTCTATGGGCTTCCAAATATCACTTTGCCAATCCACAAGAACTGTCTCAGCGAAAGGCTTCTTGAGGGGAATGCTGTAACTCTCTGAGATGATTTCACAGAACACAAAGAAGTTTCTCAGAAAGCTTCTTTCTCTTTGTTATCGGAGGATATTTCCTTTGGCCCTATAGTCTTCTAAGGGATCCGAAATATCTGTTCTCAGATTTCACAGAAATAACGCTAGCAAAGAGATCAACGAAATACAGATGTAACTCTGTGAGATGAATTAACAGAACACTAAGCGGTTTTTCAGAAAGCTTCTTTCCAGATTTCATCTGAGGATACTTCCTTTTTCACCATAGCCCTCTATGGGCTTCCAAATATCACTTTGGCAATTCCACAAGAACTGTCTTAGCGAAAGGCTTCTTGAGGGGAAAGCTGTAACTCTGTGAGATGATTTCACAGAACACAAAGAAGTTTCTCAGAAAGCTTCTTTCTCCTTGTTATCGGAAGATATTTCCTTTGGCCCTATAGTCTTCTAAGGGATCCGAAATATCTGTTCTCAGATTCCACAGAAATAAAACTAGCAAAGAGATCTACGAAATACAGATGTAACTCTGTGAGATGAATTAACAGAACACTACAGTTTCACAGAAAGCTTCTTTCCAGAGATCATCTGAGGATATTTCCTTTTTCACCGTAGCCCTCTATGGGCTTCCAAATATCACTTTGCGAATTCCACAAAAACTGTCTCAGCGAAAGGCTTCTTCAGGGGAATGCTGTACCTCTCTGAGATGATTTTACGGAACACAAATTAGTTTCTCAGAAAGCTTCTTTCTCTTTGTTATCGGAGGATATTTCCTTTGGTCCTGTATTCCTCAAAGGGATCCGAAATATCTGTTCTCAGACTTCACAGAAATAACGTTAGCAAAGAGATCCACGAAATACAGATGTAACTCTGTGAGATGAATTAACAGAACACTAAGCAGTTTCTCAGAAAGGTTCTTTCCATATTTCATCTGAGGATATTTCCTTTTTCACCCTAGCCCTCTGTGCGCTTCCAAATATCACTTTGCCAATTCCACAAGAACTGTCTTAGCGAAAGGCTTCTTGAGGGGAAAGCTGTAACTCTGTGAGATGATTTCACAGAACACAAAGAAGTTTCTCAGAAAGCTTCTTTCTCTTTGTTATCGGAGGATATTTCCTTTGGCCCTAGAGTCTTCTAAGGGATCCGAATTATCTGTTCTCAGATTCCACAGAAATAAGGCTAGCAAAGAGATCCACGAATTACAGATGTAACTCTGTGAGAAGAATTAACAGAACAATAAGCAGTTTCTCAGAAAGCTTCTTTCTAGATTTCATCTGAGGATATTTCCTTTTTCACCATAGCCCTCTATGGGCTTCCAAATGTCACTTTGCGAATTCCACAAGAACTGTCTCAGCGAAAGGCTTCTTGAGGGGAATGCTGTACCTCTCTGAGATGATTTTACAGAACACAAATTAGTTTCCCAGAAAGCTTCTTTCTCTTTGTTATCGGAGGATATTTCCTTTGGTCCTATAGTCTTCAAAGGGCCGAAATATCTGTTCTCAGACTTCACAGAAATAACGCTAGCAAAGAGGACCACGAAACACAGATGCAACGCTGTGAGATGAATTAACAGAACACTAAGCAGTTTCTCAGAAAGCTTCTTTCCAGATTTCATCTGAGGATATTTCCTTTTTCACCATAGCCCTCTATGCGATTCCAAATATCACTTTGCCAATTCCACAAGAACTGTCTTAGCGAAAGCCTTCTTGAGGGGAAAGCTGTAACTCTGTTAGGTGATTTCACAGAACACAAAGAAGTTTCTCAGAAAGCTTCTCTTACTTTGTTATCGGAGGATATTTCCTTTGGCCCTATAGTCCTCTAAGGGATCCGAAATATCTGTTCTCAGATTCCACAGAAAAAAGGCTAGCAAAGAGATCCACGAATTACAGATGTAACTCTGTGAGAAGAATTAACAGAACAATAAGCAGTTTCTCAGAAAGCTTCTTTCCAGATTTCATCTGAGGATATTTCCTTTTTCACCATAGCCCTCTATGGGCTTCCAAGTATCACTTTGGCAATTGCACAAGTACTGTCTTAGCGAAAGGCTTCTTGAGGGGAAAGCTGTAACTCTGTGAGATGATTTCACAGAACACAAAGAAGTTTCTCAGAAAGCTTCTTTCTCTTTGTTATCGGAAGGTATTTCCTTTGGCCCTATAGTTTTCTAAGGGATCCGAAATATCTGTTCTCAGATTCCACAGAAATAAGGCTAGCAAAGAGATCCACGAAATACAGATGTAACTCTGTGAGATGAATTAACAGAACACTACAGTTTCTCAGAAAGCTTCTTTCCAGAGATCATCTGAGGATATTTCCTTTTTCACCATAGCCCTCTATGGGCTTCCAAATATCACTTTGCGAATTCCACAAAAACTATCTCAGCGAAAGGCTTCTTGAGGGGAATGCTGTACCTCTCTGAGATGATTTTACAGAACACAAATTAGTTTCTCAGAAAGCTTCTTTCTCTTTGTTATCGGAGGATATTTCCTTTGGTCCTATAGTCTTCAAAGGGCCGAAATATCTGTTCTCAGACTTCACAGAAATAACGCTAGCAAAGAGGTCCACGAAATACAGATGCAACGCTGTGAGATGAATTAACAGAACACTAAGCAGTTTCTCAGAAAGCTTCTTTCCAGATTTCATCTGAGGATACTTCCTTTTTCACCGTAGCCCTCTATGGGCTTCCAAATATCAATTTGCCAATTCCACAAGAACTGTCTTACCGAAAGGCTTCTTGAGGGGAAAGCTGTAACTCTGTGAGATGACTTCACAGAACACAAAGAAGTTTCTCAGAAAGCTTCTTTCACTTTGTTATCGGAGAATATTTCCTTTGGCCCTGTATTCCTCAAAGGGATCCGAAATATCTGTTCTCAGACTTCACAGAAATAACGTTAGCAAAGAGATCCACGAAATACAGATGTAACTCTGTGAGATGAATTAACAGAACACTAAGCAGTTTCTCAGAAAGGTTCTTTCCATATTTCATCTGAGGATATTTCCTTTTTCACCCTAGCCCTCTGTGCGCTTCCAAATATCACTTTGCCAATTCCACAAGAACTGTCTTAGCGAAAGGCTTCTTGAGGGGAAAGCTGTAACTCTGTGAGATGATTTCACAGAACACAAAGAAGTTTCTCAGAAAGCTTCTTTCTCTTTGTTATCGGAGGATATTTCCTTTGGCCCTAGAGTCTTCTAAGGGATCCGAATTATCTGTTCTCAGATTCCACAGAAATAAGGCTAGCAAAGAGATCCACGAATTACAGATGTAACTCTGTGAGAAGAATTAACAGAACAATAAGCAGTTTCTCAGAAAGCTTCTTTCTAGATTTCATCTGAGGATATTTCCTTTTTCACCATAGCCCTCTATGGGCTTCCAAATGTCACTTTGCGAATTCCACAAGAACTGTCTCAGCGAAAGGCTTCTTGAGGGGAATGCTGTACCTCTCTGAGATGATTTTACAGAACACAAATTAGTTTCTCAGAAAGCTTCTTTCTCTTTGTTATCGGAGGATATTTCCTTTGGTCCTATAGTCTTCAAAGGGCCGAAATATCTGTTCTCAGACTTCACAGAAATAACGCTAGCAAAGAGGACCACGAAACACAGATGCAACGCTGTGAGATGAATTAACAGAACACTAAGCAGTTTCTCAGAAAGCTTCTTTCCAGATTTCATCTGAGGATATTTCCTTTTTCACCATAGCCCTCTATGCGATTCCAAATATCACTTTGCCAATTCCACAAGAACTGTCTTAGCGAAAGCCTTCTTGAGGGGAAAGCTGTAACTCTGTTAGGTGATTTCACAGAACACAAAGAAGTTTCTCAGAAAGCTTCTCTTACTTTGTTATCGGAGGATATTTCCTTTGGCCCTATAGTCCTCTAAGGGATCCGAAATATCTGTTCTCAGATTCCACAGAAAAAAGGCTAGCAAAGAGATCCACGAATTACAGATGTAACTCTGTGAGAAGAATTAACAGAACAATAAGCAGTTTCTCAGAAAGCTTCTTTCCAGATTTCATCTGAGGATATTTCCTTTTTCACCATAGCCCTCTATGGGCTTCCAAGTATCACTTTGGCAATTGCACAAGTACTGTCTTAGCGAAAGGCTTCTTGAGGGGAAAGCTGTAACTCTGTGAGATGATTTCACAGAACACAAAGAAGTTTCTCAGAAAGCTTCTTTCTCTTTGTTATCGGAAGGTATTTCCTTTGGCCCTATAGTTTTCTAAGGGATCCGAAATATCTGTTCTCAGATTCCACAGAAATAAGGCTAGCAAAGAGATCCACGAAATACAGATGTAACTCTGTGAGATGAATTAACAGAACACTACAGTTTCTCAGAAAGCTTCTTTCCAGAGATCATCTGAGGATATTTCCTTTTTCACCATAGCCCTCTATGGGCTTCCAAATATCACTTTGCGAATTCCACAAAAACTATCTCAGCGAAAGGCTTCTTGAGGGGAATGCTGTACCTCTCTGAGATGATTTTACAGAACACAAATTAGTTTCTCAGAAAGCTTCTTTCTCTTTGTTATCGGAGGATATTTCCTTTGGTCCTATAGTCTTCAAAGGGCCGAAATATCTGTTCTCAGACTTCACAGAAATAACGCTAGCAAAGAGGTCCACGAAATACAGATGCAACGCTGTGAGATGAATTAACAGAACACTAAGCAGTTTCTCAGAAAGCTTCTTTCCAGATTTCATCTGAGGATACTTCCTTTTTCACCGTAGCCCTCTATGGGCTTCCAAATATCAATTTGCCAATTCCACAAGAACTGTCTTACCGAAAGGCTTCTTGAGGGGAAAGCTGTAACTCTGTGAGATGACTTCACAGAACACAAAGAAGTTTCTCAGAAAGCTTCTTTCACTTTGTTATCGGAGAATATTTCCTTTGGCCCTGTATTCCTCAAAGGGATCCGAAATATCTGTTCTCAGACTTCACAGAAATAATGCTAGCAAAGAGATCCACGAAATACAGATGTAACTCTGTGAGATGAATTAACAGAACACTAAGCAGTTTCTCAGAAAGGTTCTTTCCATATTTCATCTGAGGATATTTCCTTTTTCACCCTAGCCCTCTGTGCGCTTTCAAATATCACTTTGCCAATTCCACAAGAACTGTCTTAGCGAAAGGCTTCTTGAGGGGAAAGCTGTAACTCTGTGAGATGATTTCACAGAACACAAAGAAGTTTCTCAGAAAGCTTCTTTCTCTTTGTTATCGGAGGATATTTCCTTTGGCCCTAGAGTCTTCTAAGGGATCCGAATTATCTGTTCTCAGATTCCACAGAAATAAGGCTAGCAAAGAGATGCACGAAATACAGATGTAACTCTGTAAGAAGTATTAACAGAACACTAAGCAGTTTCTCAGAAAGCTTCTTTCCAGAATTCATCTGAGGATATTTCCTTTTTCACCATAGCCCTCTATGGGCTTCCAAATATCACTTTGGCAATTCCACAAGAACAGTCTTAGCGAAAGGCTTCTTGAGGGGAAAGCTGTAACTCTGTGAGATGATTTCACAGAACACAAAGAAGTTTCTCACAAAGCTTCTTTCTCTTTGTTATCGGAAGATATTTCCTTTGGCCCTATAGTCTTCTAAGGGATCCGAAATATCTGTTCTCAGATTCCACAGAAACAAGGCTAGCAAAGAGATCCACGAAATACAGATGTAACTCTGTGAGATGAATTAACAGAACACTACAGTTTCTCAGAAAGCTTCTTTCCAGAGATCATCTGAGGATATTTCCTTTTTCACCATAGCCCTCTATGGGCTTCCAAATATCACTTTGCGAATTCCACAAGAACTGTCTCAGCGAAAGGCTTCTTGAGGGGAATGCTGTACCTCTCTGAGATGATTTTACAGAACACAAATTAGTTTCTCAGAAAGCTTCTTTCTCTTTGTTATCGGAGGATATTTCCTTTGGTCCTATAGTCTTCAAAGGGATCCGAAATATCTGTTCTCAGACTTCACAGAAATAACGTAGCAAAGAGCTCCACGAAATACAGATGCAACGCTGTGAGATGAATTAACAGAACACTAAGCAGTTTCTCAGAAAGCTTCTTTCCAGATATCATCTGAGGATATTTCCTTATTCACCATAGCCCTCTATGGGCTTCCAAATATCACTTTGCCAATCCACAAGAACTGTCTCAGCGAAAGGCTTCTTGAGGGGAATGCTGTAACTCTCTGAGATGATTTCACAGAACACAAAGAAGTTTCTCAGAAATCTTCTTTCTCTTTGTTATCGGAGGATATTTCCTTTGGCCCTATAGTCTTCTAAGGGATCCGAAATATCTGTTCTCAGATTTCACAGAAATAACGCTAGCTAAGAGATCAACGAAATACAGATGTAACTCTGTGAGATGAATTAACAGAACACTAAGCGGTTTTTCAGAAAGCTTCTTTCCAGATTTCATCTGAGGATACTTCCTTTTTCACCGTAGCCCTCTATGGGCTTCCAAATATCACTTTGCCAATTCCACAAGAACTGTCTTACCGAAAGGCTTCTTGTGGGGAAAGCTGTAACTCTGTGAGATGACCTCACAGAACACAAAGAAGTTTCTCAGAAAGCTTCTTTCACTTTGTTATCGGAGAATATTTCCTTTGGCCCTGTATTCCTCAAAGGGATCCGAAATATCTGTTCTCAGACTTCACAGAAATAACGCTAGCAAAGAGATCCACGAAATACAGATGTAACTCTGTGAGATGAATTAACAGAACACTAAGCAGTTTCTCAGAAAGGTTCTTTCCATATTTCATCTGAGGATATTTCCTTTTTCACCCTAGCCCTCTGTGCGCTTCCAAATATCACTTTGCCAATTCCACAAGAACTGTCTTAGCGAAAGGCTTCTTGAGGGGAAAGCTGTAACTCTGTGATGTGATTTCACAGAACACAAAGAAGTTTCTCAGAAAGCTTCTTTCTCTTTGTTATCGGAGGATATTTCCTTTGGCCCTAGAGTCTTCTAAGGGATCCGAATTATCTGTTCTCAGATTCCACAGAAATAAGGCTAGCAAAGAGATCCACGAATTACAGATGTAACTCTGTGAGAAGAATTAACAGAACAATAAGCAGTTTCTCAGAAAGCTTCTTTCTAGATTTCATCTGAGGATATTTCCTTTTTCACCATAGCCCTCTATGGGCTTCCAAATGTCACTTTGCGAATTCCACAAGAACTGTCTCAGCGAAAGGCTTCTTGAGGGGAATGCTGTACCTCTCTGAGATGATTTTACAGAACACAAATTAGTTTCTCAGAAAGCTTCTTTCTCTTTGTTATCGGAGGATATTTCCTTTGGTCCTATAGTCTTCAAAGGGCCGAAATATCTGTTATCAGACTTCACAGAAATAACGCTAGCAAAGAGGACCACGAAATACAGATGCAACGCTGTGAGATGAATTAACAGAACACTAAGCAGTTTCTCAGAAAGCTTCTTTCCAGATTTCATCTGAGGATATTTCCTTTTTCACCATAGCCCTCTATGCGATTCCAAATATCACTTTGCCAATTCCACAAGAACTGTCTTAGCGAAAGCCTTCTTGAGGGGAAAGCTGTAACTCTGTTAGGTGATTTCACAGAACACAAAGAAGTTTCTCAGAAAGCTTCTCTTACTTTGTTATCGGAGGATATTTCCTTTGGCCCTATAGTCCTCTAAGGGATCCGAAATATCTGTTCTCAGATTCCACAGAAAAAAGGCTAGCAAAGAGATCCACGAATTACAGATGTAACTCTGTGAGAAGAATTAACAGAACAATAAGCAGTTTCTCAGAAAGCTTCTTTCCAGATTTCATCTGAGGATATTTCCTTTTTCACCATAGCCCTCTATGGGCTTCCAAGTATCACTTTGGCAATTGCACAAGTACTGTCTTAGCGAAAGGCTTCTTGAGGGGAAAGCTGCAACTCTGTGAGATGATTTCACAGAACACAAAGAAGTTTCTCAGAAAGCTTCTTTCTCTTTGTTATCGGAAGGTATTTCCTTTGGCCCTATAGTTTTCTAAGGGATCCGAAATATCTGTTCTCAGATTCCACAGAAATAAGGCTAGCAAAGAGATCAACGAAATACAGATGTAACTCTGTGAGATGAATTAACAGAACACTACAGTTTCTCAGAAAGCTTCTTTCCAGAGATCATCTGAGGATATTTCCTTTTTCACCATAGCCCTCTATGGGCTTCCAAATATCACTTTGCGAATTCCACAAAAACTATCTCAGCGAAAGGCTTCTTGAGGGGAATGCTGTACCTCTCTGAGATGATTTTACAGAACACAAATTAGTTTCTCAGAAAGCTTCTTTCTCTTTGTTATCGGAGGATATTTCCTTTGGTCCTATAGTCTTCAAAGGGCCGAAATATCTGTTCTCAGACTTCACAGAAATAACGCTAGCAAAGAGGTCCACGAAATACAGATGCAACGCTGTGAGATGAATTAACAGAACACTAAGCAGTTTCTCAGAAAGCTTCTTTCCATATTTCATCTGAGGATATTTCCTTTTTCACCCTAGCCCTCTGTGCGCTTCCAAATATCACTTTGCCAATTCCACAAGAACTGTCTTAGCGAAAGGCTTCTTGAGGGGAAAGCTGTAACTCTGTGAGATGATTTCACAGAACACAAAGAAGTTTCTCAGAAAGCTTCTTTCTCTTTGTTATCGGAGGATATTTCCTTTGGCCCTAGAGTCTTCTAAGGGATCCGAATTATCTGTTCTCAGATTCCACAGAAATAAGGCTAGCAAAGAGATCCACGAAATACAGATGTAACTCTGTAAGAAGTATTAACAGAACAATAAGCAGTTTCTCAGAAAGCTTCTTTCCAGAATTCATCTGAGGATATTTCCTTTTTCACCATAGCCCTCTATGGGCTTCCAAATATCACTTTGCGAATTCCACAAGAACTGTCTCAGCGAAAGGCTTCTTGAGGGGAATGCTGTACCTCTCTGAGATGATTTTACAGAACACAAATTAGTTTCTCAGAAAGCTTCTTTCTCTTTGTTATCGGAGGATATTTCCTTTGGTCCTATAGTCTTCAAAGGGATCCGAAATATCTGTTCTCAGACTTCACACAAATAACGTAGCAAAGAGCTCCACGAAATACAGATGCAACGCTGTGAGATGAATTAACAGAACACTAAGCAGTTTCTCAGAAAGCTTCTTTCCAGATTTCATCTGAGGATATTTCCTCTTTCACCATAGCCCTCTATGCGATTCCAAATATCACTTTGCCAATTCCACAAGAACTGTCTTAGCGAAAGCCTTCTTGAGGGGAAAGCTGTAACTCTGTGAGATGATTTCACAGAACACAAAGAAGTTTCTCAGAAAGCTTCTTTCACTTTGTTATCGGAGGATATTTCCTTTGGCCCTAGAGTCCTCTAAGGGATCCGAAATATCTTTTCTCAGATTCCACAGACATAAGGCTAGCAAAGAGATCAACGAAATACAGATGTAACTCTGTGAGATGAATTAACAGAACACTGAGCAGTTTCTCAGAAAGCTTCTTTCCAGATTTCATCTGAGGATACTTCCTTTTTCACCGTAGCCCTCTATGGGCTTCCAAATATCACTTTGCCAATTCCACAAGAACTGTCTTACCGAAAGGCTTCTTGAGGGGAAAGCTGTAACTCTGTGAGATGATCTCACAGAACACAAAGTAGTTTCTCAGAAAGATTCTTTCACTTTGTTTCGGAGAATATTTCCTTTGGCCCTGTATTCCTCAAAGGGATGCGAAATATCTGTTCTCAGACTTCACAGAAATAACGCTACCAAAGAGATCCACGAAATACAGATGTAACTCTGTGAGATGAATTAACAGAACACTAAGCAGTTTCTCAGAAAGGTTCTTCCCATATTTCATCTGAGGATATTTCCTTTTTCACCCTAGCCCTCTGTGCGCTTCGAAATATCACTTTGCCAATTCCACAAGAACTGTCTTAGCGAAAGGCTTCTTGAGGGGAAAGCTGTAACTCTGTGAGATGATTTCACAGAACACAAAGAAGTTTCTCAGAAAGCTTCTCTTACTTTGTTATCGGAGGATATTTCCTTTGGCCCTATAGTCCTCTAAGGGATCCGAAATATCTGTTCTCAGATTCCACAGAAAAAAGGCTAGCAAAGAGATCCACGAATTACAGATGTAACTCTGTGAGAAGAATTAACAGAACAATAAGCAGTTTCTCAGAAAGCTTCTTTCCAGATTTCATCTGAGGATATTTCCTTTTTCACCATAGCCCTCTATGGGCTTCCAAGTATCACTTTGGCAATTGCACAAGTACTGTCTTAGCGAAAGGCTTCTTGAGGGGAAAGCTGCAACTCTGTGAGATGATTTCACAGAACACAAAGAAGTTTCTCACAAAGCTTCTTTCTCTTTGTTATCGGAAGGTATTTCCTTTGGCCCTATAGTTTTCTAAGGGATCCGAAATATCTGTTCTCAGATTCCACAGAAATAAGGCTAGCAAAGAGATCAACGAAATACAGATGTAACTCTGTGAGATGAATTAACAGAACACTACAGTTTCTCAGAAAGCTTCTTTCCAGAGATCATCTGAGGATATTTCCTTTTTCACCATAGCCCTCTATGGGCTTCCAAATATCACTTTGCGAATTCCACAAAAACTATCTCAGCGAAAGGCTTCTTGAGGGGAATGCTGTACCTCTCTGAGATGATTTTACAGAACACAAATTAGTTTCTCAGAAAGCTTCTTTCTCTTTGTTATCGGAGGATATTTCCTTTGGTCCTATAGTCTTCAAAGGGCCGAAATATCTGTTCTCAGACTTCACAGAAATAACGCTAGCAAAGAGGTCCACGAAATACAGATGCAACGCTGTGAGATGAATTAACAGAACACTAAGCAGTTTCTCAGAAAGCTTCTTTCCAGATTTCATCTGAGGATACTTCCTTTTTCACCGTAGCCCTCTATGGGCTTCCAAATATCACTTTGCCAATTCCACAAGAACTGTCTTACCGAAAGGCTTCTTGAGGGGAAAGCTGTAACTCTGTGAGATGACCTCACAGAACACAAAGAAGTTTCTCAGAAAGCTTCTTTCACTTTGTTATCGGAGAATATTTCCTTTGGCCCTGTATTCCTCAAAGGGATCCGAAATATCTGTTCTCAGACTTCACAGAAATAATGCTAGCAAAGAGATCCACGAAATACAGATGTAACTCTGTGAGATGAATTAACAGAACACTAAGCAGTTTCTCAGAAAGGTTCTTTCCATATTTCATCTGAGGATATTTCCTTTTTCACCCTAGCCCTCTGTGCGCTTCCAAATATCACTTTGCCAATTCCACAAGAACTGTCTTAGCGAAAGGCTTCTTGAGGGGAAAGCTGTAACTCTGTGAGATGATTTCACAGAACACAAAGAAGTTTCTCAGAAAGCTTCTTTCTCTTTGTTATCGGAGGATATTTCCTTTGGCCCTAGAGTCTTCTAAGGGATCCGAATTATCTGTTCTCAGATTCCACAGAAATAAGGCTAGCAAAGAGATCCACGAAATACAGATGTAACTCTGTAAGAAGTATTAACAGAACAATAAGCAGTTTCTCAGAAAGCTTCTTTCCAGAATTCATCTGAGGATATTTCCTTTTTCACCATAGCCCTCTACGGGCTTCCAAATATCACTTTGGCAATTCCACAAGAACAGTCTTAGCGAAAGGCTTCTTGAGGGGAAAGCTGTAACTCTGTGAGATGATTTCACAGAACACAAAGAAGTTTCTCACAAAGCTTCTTTCTCTTTGTTATCGGAAGATATTTCCTTTGGCCCTATAGTCTTCTAAGGGATCCGAAATATCTGTTCTCAGATTCCACAGAAATAAGGCTAGCAAAGAGATCCACGAAATACAGATGTAACTCTGTGAGATGAATTAACAGAACACTACAGTTTCTCAGAAAGCTTCTTTCCAGAGATCATCTGAGGATATTTCCTTTTTCACCATAGCCCTCTATGGGCTTCCAAATATCACTTTGCGAATTCCACAAGAACTGTCTCAGCGAAAGGCTTCTTGAGGGGAATGCTGTACCTCTCTGAGATGATTTTACAGAACACAAATTAGTTTCTCAGAAAGCTTCTTTCTCTTTGTTATCGGAGGATATTTCCTTTGGTCCTATAGTCTTCAAAGGGATCCGAAATATCTGTTCTCAGACTTCACACAAATAACGTAGCAAAGAGCTCCACGAAATACAGATGCAACGCTGTGAGATGAATTAACAGAACACTAAGCAGTTTCTCAGAAAGCTTCTTTCCAGATTTCATCTGAGGATATTTCCTCTTTCACCATAGCCCTCTATGCGATTCCAAATATCACTTTGCCAATTCCACAAGAACTGTCTTAGCGAAAGCCTTCTTGAGGGGAAAGCTGTAACTCTGTGAGATGATTTCACAGAACACAAAGAAGTTTCTCAGAAAGCTTCTTTCACTTTGTTATCGGAGGATATTTCCTTTGGCCCTAGAGTCCTCTAAGGGATCCGAAATATCTTTTCTCAGATTCCACAGACATAAGGCTAGCAAAGAGATCAACGAAATACAGATGTAACTCTGTGAGATGAATTAACAGAACACTGAGCAGTTTCTCAGAAAGCTTCTTTCCAGATTTCATCTGAGGATACTTCCTTTTTCACCGTAGCCCTCTATGGGCTTCCAAATATCACTTTGCCAATTCCACAAGAACTGTCTTACCGAAAGGCTTCTTGAGGGGAAAGCTGTAACTCTGTGAGATGATCTCACAGAACACAAAGTAGTTTCTCAGAAAGATTCTTTCACTTTGTTTCGGAGATTATTTCCTTTGGCCCTGTATTCCTCAAAGGGATGCGAAATATCTGTTCTCAGACTTCACAGAAATAACGCTACCAAAGAGATCCACGAAATACAGATGTAACTCTGTGAGATGAATTAACAGAACACTAAGCAGTTTCTCAGAAAGGTTCTTCCCATATTTCATCTGAGGATATTTCCTTTTTCACCCTAGCCCTCTGTGCGCTTCGAAATATCACTTTGCCAATTCCACAAGAACTGTCTTAGCGAAAGGCTTCTTGAGGGGAAAGCTGTAACTCTGTGAGATGATTTCACAGAACACAAAGAAGTTTCTCAGAAAGCTTCTTTCTCTTTGTTATCGGAGGATATTTCCTTTGGCCCTAGAGTCTTCTAAGGGATCCGAATTGTCTGTTCTCAGATTCCACAGAATTAAGGCTAGCAAAGAGATCCACGAATTACAGATGTAACTCTGTGAGAAAAATTAACAGAACAATAAGCAGTTTCTCAGAAAGCTTCTTTCCAGATTTCATCTGAGGATATTTCCTTTTTCACCTTAGCCCTCTATGGGCTTCCAAGTATCACTTTGGCAATTCCACAAGTACTGTCTTAGCGAAAGGCTTCTTGAGGGGAAAGCTGTAACTCTGTGAGAAGATTTCACAGAACACAAAGAAGTTTCTCAGAAAGCTTCTTTCTCTTTGTTATCGGAAGATATTTCCTTTGGCCCTATAATCTTCTAAGGGATCCGAAATATCTGTTCTGAGATTCCACAGAAATAAGGCTAGCAAAGAGATCCACGACATACAGATGTAACTCTGTGAGATGAATTAACAGAACACTACAGTTTCTCAGAAAGCTTCTTTCCAGAGATCATCTGAGGATATTTCCTTTTTCACCATAGCCCTCTATGGGCTTCCAAATATCACATTGCGAATTCCCCAAGAACTGTCTCAGCGAAAGGCTTCTTGAGGGGAATGCTGTACCTCTCTGAGATGATTTTACAGAACACAAATTAGTTTCTCAGAAAGCTTCTTTCTCTTTGTTATCGGAGGATATTTCCTTTGGTCCTATAGTCTTCAAAGGGCCGAAATATCTGTTCTCAGACTTCACAGAAATAACGCTAGCAAAGAGGTCCACGAAATACAGATGCAACGCTGTGAGATGAATTAACAGAACACTAAGCAGTTTCTCAGAAAGCTTCTTTCCAGATTTCATCTGAGGATATTTCCTTTTTCACCATAGCCCTCTATGGGCTTCCAAATATCACTTTGTCAATTCCAGAAGAACTGTCTTAGCGAAAGGCTTCTTGAGGGGAAAGCTGTAACTCTGTGAGATGATTTCACAGAACACAAAGAAGTTTCTCAGAAAGCTTCTTTCTCTTTGTTATCGGAAGATATTTCCTTTGGCCCTAAAGTCTTCTAAGGGATCTGAAATATCTGTTCTCAGATTCCACAGAAATAAGGCTAGCAAAGAGATCCACGAAACACAGATGTAACTCTGTGAGATGAATTAACAGAACATTACAGTTCCTCAGAAAGCTTCTTTCCAGAGATCATCTGAGGATATTTCCTTATTTACCATAGCCCTCTATGGGCTTCCAAATATCACTTTGCCAATTCCACAAGAACTGTCTTACCGAAAGGCTTCTTGAGGGGAAAGCTGTAACTCTGTGAGATGATCTCACAGAACACAAAGAAGTTTCTCAAAAAGCTTCTTTCACTTTGTTATCGGAGAATATTTCCTTTGGCCCTGTATTCCTCAAAGGGATCCGAAACATCTGTTCTCAGACTTCACAGAAATAACGCTAGCAAAGAGATCCACGAAATACAGATGTAACTCTGTGAGATGAATTAACAGAACACTAAGCAGTTTCTCAGAAAGCTTCTTTCCATATTTTATCTGAGGATATTTCCTTTTTCACCCTAGCCCTCTGTGCGCTTCCAAATATCACTTTGCCAATTCCACAAGAACTGTCTTAGCGAAAGGCTTCTTGAGGGGAAAGCTGTAACTCTGTGAGATGATTTCACAGAACACAAAGAGGTTTCTCAGAAAGCTTCTTTCTCTTTGTTATCGGAGGATATTTCCTTTGGCCCTAGAGTCTTCTAAGGCATACGAATTATCTGTTCTCAGATTCCACAGAAATAAGGCTAGCAAAGAGATCCACGAAATACAGATGTAACTCTGTGAGATGAATTAACAGAACAATAAGCAGTTTCTCAGAAAGCTTCTTTCCAGATTTCATCTGAGGATATTTCCTTTTTCACCATAGCCCTCTATGGGCTTCCAAATATCCCTTTGCGAATTCCACAAGAACTGACTCAGCGAAAGGCTTCTTGAGGGGAATGCTGTACCTCTCTGAGAAGATTTTACAGGACACAAATTAGTTTCTCAGAAAGCTTCTTTCTCTTTGTTATCGGAGGATATTTCCTTTGGTCCTATATCTTCAAAGGGATCCGAAATATGTGTTCTCAGACTTCACAGAAATAACGCTAGCAAAGAGGTCCACGAAATACAGATGCAACGCTTTGAGATGAATTAACAGAACACTAAGCAGTTTCTCAGAAAGCTTCTTTCCAGATTTCATCTGAGGATATTTGCTTTTTCACCGTAGCCCTCTATGCGATTCCAAATATCACTTTGCCAATTCCACAAGAACTGTCTTAGCGAAAGGCTTCTTGAGGGGAAAGCTGTAACTCTGTGAGATGATTTCACAGAATACAAAGAAGTGTCTCAGAAAGCTTCATTCACTTTGTTATCGGAGGATATTTCCTTTGGCCCTATAGTCCTCTAAGGGATCCGAAATATCTTTTCTCAGATTCCACAGAAATAAGGCTAGCAAAGAGATCAACGAAATACAGATGTAACTCTGTGAGATGAATTAACAGAACACTGAGCAGTTTCTCAGAAAGCTTCTTTCCAGATTTCATCTGAGGATATTTCCTTTTTCACCATAGCCCTGTATGGGCTTCCAAATATTACTTTGCCAATTCCACAAGAACTGTCTTAGCGAAAGGCTTCTTGTGGGGAAAGCTGTAACTCTGTGAGATGATTTCACAGAACACAAAGAAGTTTCTCAGAAAGCTTCTTTCTCTTTGTTATCGGAGGATATTTCCTTTGGCCCTATAGTCTTCTAAGGGATCTGAAATATCTGTTCTCAGATTCCACAGAAATAAGGCTAGCAAAGAGATCCACGAAACACAGATGTAACTCTGTGAGATGAATTAACAGAACATTACAGTTTCTCATAAAGCTTCTTTCCAGAGATCATCTGAGGATATTTCCTTATTCACCATAGCCCTCTATGGGCTTCCAAATATCACTTTGCCAATCCACAAGAACTGTCTCAGCGAAAGGCTTCTTGAGGGGAATGCTGTAACTCTCTGAGATGATTTCACAGAACACAAAGAAGTTTCTCAGAAATCTTCTTTCTCTTTGTTATCGGAGGATATTTCCTTGGGCCCTATAGTCTTCTAAGGGATCCGAAATATGTGTCCTCAGATTTCACAGAAATAACGCTAGCAAAGAGATCCACGAAATACAGATGTAACTCTGTGAGATGAATTAAAAGAACACTAAGCAGTTTCTCAGAAAGCTTCCTTCCCGATTTCATCTGAGGATATTTCCTTTTTCACCATAGCCCTCTATGGGCTTCCAAATATCTCTTTGCCAATTCCACAAGAACTGTCTTACCTAAAGGCTTCTTGAGGGGAAAGCTGTAACTCTGTGAGAAGATCTCACAGAAAACAAAGAAGTTTCTCAGAAAGCTTCTTTCACTTTGTTATCGGAGAATATTTCCTTTGGCCCTGTATTCCTCAAAGGGATCCGAAATATCTGTTCTGAGACTTCACAGAAATAACGCTAGCAAAGAGATCCACGAAATACAGATGTAACTCTGTGAGATGAATTAACAGAACACTAAGCAGTTTCTCAGAAAGCTTCTTTCCATATTTTATCTGAGGATATTTCCTTTTTCACCCTAGCCCTCTGTGCGCTTCAAATATCACTTTGCCAATTCCACAAGAACTGTCTTAGGGAAAGGCTTCTTGAGGGGAAAGCTGTAACTCTGTGAGATGATTTCACAGAACACAAAGAAGTTTCTCAGAAAGCTTCTTTCTCTTTGTTATCGGAGGATATTTCCTTTGGACCTAGAATCTTCTAAGGGATACGAATTATCTGTTCTCAGATTCCATAGAAATAAGGCTAGCAAAGAGTTCCACGAAATACAGATGTAACTCTGTGAGAAGAATTAACAGAACAATAAGCAGTTTCTCAGAAAGCTTCTTTCCAGATTTCATCTGAGGATATTTCCTTTTTCACCATAGCCCTCTATGGGCTTCCAAATATCACTTTGGCAATTCCACAAGTACTGTCTTAGCGAAAGGCTTCTTGAGGGGAAAGCTGTAACTCTGTGAGATGATTTCACAGAACACAAAGAAGTTTCTCAGAAAGCTTCTTTCTCTTTGTTATCGGAAGATATTTCCTTTGGCCCTACAGTCTTCTAAGGGATCCGAAATATCTCTTCTCAGATTCCACAGAAATAAGGCTACCAAAGAGATCCACGAAATACAGATGTAACTCTGTGAGATGAATTAACAGAACACTACAGTTTCTCAGAAAGCTTCTTTCCAGAGATCATCTGAGGATATTTCCTTTTTCACCATAGCCCTCTATGGGCTTCCAAATATCACTTTGCGAATTCCACAAGAACTGTCTCAGCGAAAGGCTTCTTGAGGGGAATGCTGTACCTCTCTGAGATGATTTTACAGAACACAAATTAGTTTCTCAGAAAGCTTCTTTCTCTTTGTTATCGGAGGATATTTCCTTTGGTCCTATAGTCTTCAAAGGGATCCGAAATATCTGTTCTCAGACTTCACAGAAATAACGCTAGCAAAGAGGTCCACGAAATACAAATGCAACGCTGTGAGATGAATTAACAGAACACTAAGCAGTTTCTCAGAAAGCTTCTTTCCAGATTTCATCTGCGGATATTTGCTTTTTCACCGTAGGCCTCTATGCGATTCCAAATATCACTTTGCCAATTCCACAAGAACTGTCTTAGCGAAAGGCTTCTTGAGGGGAAAGCTGTAACTCTGTGAGATGATTTCACAGAACACAAAGAAGTTTCTCAGAAAGCTTCTTTCACTTTGTTATCGGAGGATATTTCCTTTGGCCCTATAGTCTTCTAAGGGATCTGAAATATCTGTTCTCAGATTCCAGAGAAATAAGGCTTGCAAAGAGATCCACGAAACACAGACGTAACTCTGTGAGATGAATTAACAGAACATTACAGTTTCTCAGAAAGCTTCTTTCTAGAGATCATCTGAGGATATATCCTTATTCACCATAGCCCTCTATGGGCTTCTAAATATCACTTTGCCAATCCACAAGATCTGTCTCAGCGAAAGGCTTCTTGAGGCGAATGCTGTAACTGTCTGAGATGATTTCACAGAACACAAAGAAGTTTCTCAGAAATCTTCTTTCTCTTTGTTATCTGAGGATATTTCCTTTGGCCCTATAGTCCTCTAAGGGATCCGAAATATCTGTCCTCAGATTTCACAGAAATAACGCTAGCAAAGAGATCCACGAAATAGAGATGTAACTCTGTGAGATGAATTAACAGAACACTAAGCAGTTTCTCAGAAAGCTTCTTTCCAGATTTTATCTGAGGATATTTCCTTTTTCACCATAGCGTTCTATGGGCTTCCAAATATCACTTTGCCAATTCCACAACAACTGTCTTACCGAAAGTATTCTTGAGGGGAAAGCTGTATCTCTGTGAGATGATCTCACAGAACACAAAGAAGTTTCTCAGAAAGCTTCTTTCACTTTGTTATTGGAGATTATTTCCTTTGGCCCTGTATTCCTCAAAGGGATCCGAAATATCTGTTCTCAGACTTCACAGAAATAACGCTAGCAAAGAGATCCACGAAATACAGATGTAACTCTGTGAGATGAATTAACAGAACACTAAACAGTTTCTCAGAAAGCTTCTTTCCAGATTTCTTCTGAGGATATTTCGTTTTTCACCATAGCCCTCTATGGGCTTCCTAATACCACTTTGCCAATTCCACAAGAACTGTCTTAGCGAAAGGCTTCTTGTGGGTAAGCTGTAAATCTGTGAGATGATTTCACAGAGCACAAATTAGTTTCTCAGAAAGCTTCTATCTCTTTGTTATCGGAGGAAATTTCCTTTGGCCATATAGTCTTCAAAGGGATCCGAAATATCTGTTCTCAGATTCCACAGAAATAAGGCTAGCAAAGAGATCAACGAAATACAGATGTAAATCTGTGAGATGAATTAACAGAACACTAAGCAGTTTCTCGGAAAGCTTCTTTCCAGATTTCATCTGAGGATATTTCCTTTTTAACCATAGCCCTCTATGGGCTTCCAAATATCACTGTGCCAATTCCACAAGTACTGTCTTAGCGAAAGGCTTCTTGAGGGAAAAGGTGTAACTCTGTGAGATGATTTCACAGAACACAAAGAAGTTTCTCAGAAAGCTTGTTTCTCTTTGTTATCGGAGGATATTTCCTTTGGCCCTATAGTCTTCCAAGGGATCCGAAATATCTGTTCTCAGATTCCACAGAAATAAGGCTAGCAAAGAGATCCACGAAATACATATGTAACCGTGTGGGATGAATTAACAGAACACTAAGCAGTTTCTCAGAAAGCTTCTTTCCAGATTTCATCTGAGGATATTTCGTTTTTCACCATAGCTCTCTGGACTTCCAAATACCACTTTGCCAATTCCACAAGAACTGTCTTAGCGAAAGGCTTCTTGAGGGGAAAGCTGTAACTCTGTGAAATGATTTCACGGAACACAAAGAAGTTTCTCAGAAAGCTTCTTTCTCTTTCTTATCGGAGGATATTTCCTTTGGCCCTATGGTCTTTAAAGGGATCCGAAATATCTGTTCTCAGATTCCACAGAAATAAGGCTAGCAAAGAGATCCACGAAATACAGATGTAACTCTGTGAGATGAATTAACAGAACACTAAGCAGTTTCTCAGAAAGCTTCTTTCCAGATTTCATCTGAGGATATTTCCTTTTTCACCATAGCCCTCTAAGGGCTTCCTAATACCACTTTGCCAATGCCACAAGAACTGTCTTAGCGAAAGGCTTCTTGAGGGGAAAGCTGTAACTCTGTGAGATGATTTCACAGAACACAAAGAAGTTTTTCAGAAAGCTTCTGTCTCTTTGTTATCGGAGGATATTTCCTTTGGCCCTATAGTCTTCAAAGGGATTCGAAATATCTCTTCTCTGATGCCACAGAAATAAGGCTAGCAAAGAGATCCACGAGATACAGATGTAACTCTGTGAGATGAATTAACAGAACACTAAGCAGTTTCTCAGAAAGCTTCTTTCCAGATTTCTTCTGAGGATATTTCCTTTTTCACCATAGCCCTCTATGGGCTTCCAAATACCACTTTGACAATTCCACAAGAACTGTCTTAGCGAAAGGCTTCTTGAGGGGAAAGCTGTAACTCTGTGAGATGATTTCACAGAACACAAAGAAGTTTCTCCGAAGGCTTCTTTCTCTTTGTTATCAGAGATTATTTCCTTTGGCCCTATAGTCTTCAAAGGCATCCGAAATATCTGTTCTCAGATTCCACAGAAATAACTAGCAAAGAGATCCACGTAATACAGATGTAACTCTGTGACACGAATTAACAGAACACTAAGCAGTTTCGCAGTAAGCTTCTTTCCAGATTTCATCTGAGGATATTTCCTTTTTCACCATAGCCCTCTATGCGCTTCCAAATATTACTTTGCCAATTCCAAAAGAACTGTCTTAGCGAAAGGCTTCTTGAGGGGAAAGCTGTAACTCTGTGAGATGATTTCGCAGAACACAAAGAAGTTTTTCAGAAAGCTTCTTTCTCTTTGTTATCGGAGGATATTTCCTTTGGCCCTATAGTCTTCAAAGGGATCCGAAATATCTGTTCTCAGATTCCACAGAAATAAGGCAAGCAAAGAGATCCAAGAAATACAGATATAACTCTGTGAGAAGAATTAACAGAACACTAAGCAGTTTCTCAGAAAGCTTCTTTCCAGATTTCATCTGAGGATATTTCCTTTTTCACCATAGCCCTCTAGGCGCTTCCAAATATCAATTTGCCAATTGCAGAAGACTGTCTCAGCGAAAGTCTTCTTGAGGCGAAAGCTGTAACTCTGTGAGATTATTTCATAGAACACAAAGAAATTTCTCAGAAAGCTTCTTTCTCTTTGTTATTGGAGTTTATTTCCTTTGGCCCTATAGTCTTCAAAGGGATCCGAAATATCTGTTCTCATTCCACAGAAATAAGGCTAGCAAAGAGATCCACGAAATACAGATGTAACACTGTGAGATGAATTAAGAGAACACTAAGCAGTTTCTCAGAAAGCTTCTCTCCAGATTTCATCTGAGGATATTTCCTTTTTCACCATAGCCCTCTATGGGGTTCCAAATATCACTTTGCCTATTCCACAAGAACTGTCTTTGCGAACGGCTTCTTGAGAGGAACGCTGTAACTGTGTGAGATGATTTCACAGAACACAAAGAAGTTTCTCAGAAAGCTTCTTTCCAGATTTCATCTGAGGGTGTTTCCTTTTTCACCATAGCCCTCTAGGCCCTTCCAAATTTCTCTTTTCCAATTCCGCAAGAACTGTCTTAGCGAAAGGCTTCTTTAGGGGAATGCTGTAACTCCGTGAGATGATTTCAAAGAACACAAAGAAGTTTGTCAGAAAGCTTCTTTCTCTTTGTTATCGGAGGATATTTCCTTTGGCCTATTGTGTTCAAGGGATCCGAAATATCTGTTCTCCGATTCCACAGAAATAAGGCTAGCAAAGAGATACACCAAATAGAGATGTAACTCTGTGAGATGAATTAACAGAACACTAAGCAGTTTCTCAGAAATCTTCTTTCCAGATTTCATCTGAGGATATTTCCTTTTTCACCATAGCCCTCTATGGGCTTCCAAATATCACTTTGCCAATTCCACAAGAACTGTCTTAGCGAAAGGCTTCTTGAGCAGAAAGCTGTAATTCTCTGAGATGATTTCACAGAACACAAAGAAATTTCTCAGAAACCTTCCTTCTCTTTTTTATCAGAGGATATTTCCTTTGGCCCTATACTCTTCTAAAGGTTCCGAAATGTCTGTGTCAGATTCCACAGAAATAAGGTTAGCAAAGAGATACACGAAATACAGATGTAACTCTGTGAGATGAATTAACAGAACACTAAGCAGTTTCTCAGAAAGCTTCTTTCCAGATTTCATCTGAGGATATTTCCTTTTTCACCATAGCCCTCTAAGCGATTCCAAATACCACTTTGCCAATTCCACAAGAACTGTCTTAGCGAAAGGCTTCTTGAGGTGAAAGCTGTAACTCTGTGAGATGATTTCACAGAACACAAAGAAGTTTCTCAGAAAACTTCTTTCTCTTTGTTATCGGAGGATATTTCCTTTGGCCCTATAGTCCTCAAAGGGATCCGAAATGTCTGTTCTGAGATTCCACAGAAATAAGGCTACCAAAGAGACCCACGAAATACAGATGTAACTCTATGACATGAATTAACAGAACACTAAGCAGTTTCTCGAAAAACTTCTTTCCAGATTTCATCTGAGGATATTTCCTTTTTCACCATAGCCGTCTATGGAGTTCCAAATATCACTTTGCCTATTCCACAAGAACTGTCTTAGCGAAAGGCTTCTTTAGGGGAAAGCTGTAACTCTGTGAGATGATTTAACAGAACACAAAGAAGTTTATCAGAAAGCTTCTTTCCAGATTTCATCTGAGGGTGTTTCCTTTTTGACCATAGCCCTCTTTGCGCTTCCAAATATCACTTTGCCAATTCCACAAGAACTGTCTTAGCGAAAGGCTTCTTTAGGGGAAAGCAGTAACTCTGTGAGATGATTTCAAAGAACACAAAGAAGTTTCTCAGAAATCTTCTTTCTCTTTGTTATCGGAGGATATTTCCTTTGGCCCTATTGTCTTCAAGGGATCCGAAATATCTGTTCTCAAATTCCACAGAAATAAGGCTAGCAAAGAGATACACCAAATACAGATGTAACTCTGTGAGATGAATTAACAGAACACTAAGCAGTTTCTCAGAAAGCTTCTTTCCAGATTTCATCTGAGGATATTTCCTTTTTCACCATAGCCCTCTATGGGCTTCCAAATATCACTTTGCCAATTCCACAAGAACTGTCTTACTGAAAGGCTTCTTGAGCAGAAAGTTGTAATTCTCTGAGATGATTTCACAGAACACAAAGAAATTTCTTAGAAACCTTCCTTCTCTTTGTTATCAGAGGATATTTCCTTTGGCCCTATACTCTTCTAAAGGTTCCGAATTGTCTGTGTCAGATTCCACAGAAATAAGGTTAGCAAACAGATACACGAAATACAGATGTAACTCTGTGAGATGAATTAACAGAACACTAAGCAGTTTCTCATAAAGCTTCTTTCCAGATTTCATCTGAGGATATTTCCTTTTTCACCATTGCCCTCTATGGGCTTCCAAATATCACTTTGCCAATTCCACAAGAACAGTCTTAGCGAAAGGCTTCTTGAGGGGAAAGCTGTAACTCTGTGAGATGATTTCACAGAACACAAAGAAGTTTCTCAGAAAGCTTCTTTCTCTTTGTTATCGGAGGATATTTCCTTTGGCCCTAGAGTCTTCAAAGGGATCCGAAATATCTGTTCTCAGATTCCACAGAAAAAAGGCTAGCAAAGAGATCCACGAAATACAGATGTAACACTTTGAGATGAATTAACAGAACACTAAGCAGTTTCTCAGAAAGCTTCTTTCCAGATTTCATCTGAGGATATTTCCTTTTTCACCATAGCCCTCTATGGGCTTCCAAATATCACTTTGCCAATTCTACAAGAACTGTCTTAGCGAAAGGCTTCTTGAGGGGAAAGCAGTAACTCTGTGAGATGATTTCACAGAACACAAAGAAGTTTCTCGGAAAGCTTCTTTCTCTTTCTTATCGGAGGATATTTCCTTTGGCCCTCTAGTCTTCAAAGGGATCCGAAATATCTGTTCTCAGATTCCACAGAAATAAGGCTAGCAAAGAGATACACCAAATACAGATGTAACTCTGTGAGATGAATTAACAGAACACTAAGCAGTTTCTCAGAAATCTTCTTTCCAGATTTCATCTGAGGATATTTCCTTTTTCACCATAGCCCTCTATGGGCTTCCAAATATCACTTTGCCAATTCCACAAGAACTGTCTTAGCGAAAGGCTTCTTGAGCAGAAAGCTGTAATTCTCTGAGATGATTTCACAGAACACAAAGAAATTTCTCAGAAACCTTCCTTCTCTTTTTTATCGGAGGATATTTCCTTTGGCCCTATTCTCTTCTAAAGGTTCCGAAATGTCTGTGTCAGATTCCACAGAAATAAGGTTAGCAAAGGGATCCACGAAATACAGATGTAACTCTGTGAGACGAATTAACAGAACACTAAGCAGTTTCTCAGAAAGCTTCTTTCCAGATTTCATCTGAGGATATTTCCTTTTTCACCATAGCCCTCTAGGCGCTTCCAAATATCACTTTTCCAATTCCACAAGAACTGTCTTAGCGAAAGGCTTCTTTAGGGGAATGCTGTAACTCTGTGAGATGATTTCAAAGAACACAAAGAAGATTCTCAGAAAGCTTCTTTCTCTTTGTTATCGGAGGATATTTCCTTTGGCCCAAATGTCTTCAAGGGATCCGAAATATCTGTTCCCAGATTCCTCAGAAATAAGGCTAGCAAAGAGATACACCAAATACGGAAGTAACTCTGTGAGATGAATTAACAGAACACTAAGCAGTTTCTCATAAAGCTTCTTTCCAGATTTCATCTGAGGATATTTTCTTTTTCACCATAGCCCTCTATGCGATTCCAAATACCACTTTGCCAATTCCACAAGAACTGTCTTAGCGAAAGGCTTCTTGAGGTGAACGCTGTAACTCTGTGAGATGATTTCACAGGACACAAAGAAGTTTCTCAGAAAACTTCTTTCTCTTTGTTATCGGAGGATATTTCCTTTGGCCCTATAGTCCTCAAAGGGATCCGAAATATCTGTTCTGAGATTTCACAGAAATAAGGCTACCAAAGAGACCCACAAAATACAGATGTAACTCTATGAGATGAATTAACAGAACACTAAGCAGTTTCTCGGAAAACTTCTTTCGAGATTTCATCTGAGGATATTTCCTTTTTCACCATAGCCCTCTATGGAGTTCCAAATATCACTTTGCCTATTCCACAAGAACTGTCTTAGCGAAAGGCTTCTTTTGGGGAAAGCTGTAACTCTGTGAGATGATTTAACAGAACACAAAGAAGTTTATCAGAAAGCTTCTTTCCAGATTTCATCTGAGGGTGTTTCCTTTTTGACCATAGCTCTCTTTGCGCTTCCAAATATCACTTTGCCAATTCCACAAGAACTGTCTTAGCGAAAGGCTTCTTTAGGGGAAAGCTGTAACTCTGTGAGATGATTTCACAGAACACAAAGAAGTTTTTCAGAAAGCTTCTTTCTCTTTGTTATCGGAGGATATTTCCTTTGGCCCTATAGTCTTCAAAGGGATCCGAAATATCTGTTCTCAGATTCCACAGAAATAAGGCAAGCAAAGAGATCCAAGAAATACAGATATAACTCTGTGAGATGAATTAAGAGAACACTAAGCAGTTTCTCAGAAAGCTTCTCTCCAGATTTCATCTGAGGATATTTCCTTTTTCACCATAGCCCTCTATGGGGTTCCAAATATCACTTTGCCTATTCCACAAGAACTGTCTTTGCGAACGGCTTCTTGAGAGGAACGCTGTAACTGTGTGAGATGATTTCACAGAACACAAAGAAGTTTCTCAGAAAGCTTCTTTCCAGATTTCATCTGAGGGTGTTTCCTTTTTCACCATAGCCCTCTAGGCCCTTCCAAATATCACTTTTCCAATTCCGCAAGAACTGTCTTAGCGAAAGGCTTCTTTAGGGGAATGCTGTAACTCCGTGAGATGATTTCAAAGAACACAAAGAAGTTTGTCAGAAAGCTTCTTTCTCTTTGTTATCGGAGGATATTTCCTTTGGCCTATTGTGTTCAAGGGATCCGAAATATCTGTTCTCCGATTCCACAGAAATAAGGCTAGCAAAGAGATACACCAAATAGAGATGTAACTCTGTGAGATGAATTAACAGAACACTAAGCAGTTTCTCAGAAATCTTCTTTCCAGATTTCATCTGAGGATATTTCCTTTTTCACCATAGCCCTCTATGGGCTTCCAAATATCACTTTGCCAATTGCACAAGAACTGTCTTAGCGAAAGGCTTCTTGAGCAGAAAGCTGTAATTCTCTGAGATGATTTCACAGAACACAAAGAAATTTCTCAGAAACCTTCCTTCTCTTTTTTATCGGAGGATATTTCCTTTGGCCCTATACTCTTCTAAAGGTTCCGAAATGTCTGTGTCAGATTCCACAGGAATAAGGTTAGCAAAGAGATACACGAAATACAGATGTAACTCTGTGAGATGAATTAACAGAACACTAAGCAGTTTCTCAGAAAGCTTCTTTCCAGATTTCATCTGAGGATATTTCCTTTTTCACCATAGCCCTCTAAGCGATTCCAAATACCACTTTGCCAATTCCACAGAACTGTCTTAGCGAAAGGCTTCTTGAGGTGAAAGCTGTAACTCTGTGAGATGATTTCACAGAACACAAAGAAGTTTCTCAGAAAACTTCTTTCTCTTTGTTATCGGAGGATATTTCCTTTGGCCCTATAGTCCTCAAAGGGATCCGAAATGTCTGTTCTGAGATTCCAAAGAAATAAGGCTACCAAAGAGACCCACGAAATACAGATGTAACTCTATGATATGAATTAACAGAACACTAAGCAGTTTCTCGAAAAACTTCTTTCCAGATTTCATCTGAGGATATTTCCTTTTTCACCATAGCTGTCTATGGAGTTCCAAATATCACTTTGCCTATTCCACAAGAACTGTCTTAGCGAAAGGCTTCTTTAGGGGAAAGCTGTAACTCTGTGAGATGATTTAACAGAACACAAAGAAGTTTATCAGAAAGCTTCTTTCCAGATTTCATCTGAGGGTGTTTCCTTTTTGACCATAGCCCTCTTTGCGCTTCCAAATATCACTTTGCCAATTCCACAAGAACTGTCTTAGCGAAAGGCTTCTTTAGGGGAAAGCTGTAACTCTGTGAGATGATTTCAAAGAACACAAAGAAGTTTCTCAGAAATCTTCTTTCTCTTTGTTATCGGAGGATATTTCCTTTGGCCCTATGGTCTTCAAGGGATCCGAAATATCTGTTCTCAAATTCCACAGAAATAAGGCTAGCAAAGAGATACACCAAATACAGATGTAACTCTGTGAGATGAATTAACAGAACACTAAGCAGTTTCTCAGAAAGCTTCTTTCCAGATTTCATCTGAGGATATTTCCTTTTTCACCATTGCCCTCTATGGGCTTCCAAATATCACTTTGCCAATTCCACAAGAACAGTCTTAGCGAAAGGCTTCTTGAGGGGAAAGCTGTAACTCTGTGAGATGATTTCACAGAACACAAAGAAGTTTCTCAGAAAGCTTCTTTCTCTTTGTTATCGGAGGATATTTCCTTTGGCCCTATAGTCTTCAAAGGGATCCGAAATATCTGTTCTCAGATTCCACAGAAAAAAGGCTAGCAAAGAGATCCACGAAATACAGATGTAACACTTTGAGATGAATTAACAGAACAATAAGCAGTTTCTCAGAAAGCTTCTTTCCAGATTTCATCTGAGGATATTTCCTTTTTCACCATAGCCCTCTATGGGCTTCCAAATATCACTTTGCCAATTCTACAAGAACTGTCTTACTGAAAGGCTTCTTGAGCAGAAAGTTGTAATTCTCTGAGATGATTTCACAGAACACAAAGAAATTTCTTAGAAACCTTCCTTCTCTTTGTTATCAGAGGATATTTCCTTTGGCCCTATACTCTTCTAAAGGTTCCGAAATGTCTGTGTCAGATTCCACAGAAATAAGGTTAGCAAACAGATACACGAAATACAGATGTAACTCTGTGAGATGAATTAACAGAACACTAAGCAGTTTCTCATAAAGCTTCTTTCCAGATTTCATCTGAGGATATTTCCTTTTTCACCATTGCCCTCTATAGGCTTCCAAATATCACTTTGCCAATTCCACAAGAACAGTCTTAGCGAAAGGCTTCTTGAGGGGAAAGCTGTAACTCTGTGAGATGATTTCACAGAACACAAAGAAGTTTCTCAGAAAGCTTCTTTCTCTTTGTTATCGGAGGATATTTCCTTTGGCCCTATAGTCTTCAAAGGGATCCGAAATATCTGTTCTCAGATTCCACAGAAAAAAGGCTAGCAAAGAGATCCACGAAATACAGATGTAACTCTGTGAGATGAATTAACAGAACACTAAGCAGTTTCTCAGAAAGCTTCTTTCCAGATTTCATCTGAGGATATTTCCTTTTTCACCATTGCCCTCTATAGGCTTCCAAATATCACTTTGCCAATTCCACAAGAACTGTCTTAGCGAAAGGCTTCTTGAGGGGAAAGCAGTAACACTGTGAGATGATTTCACAGAACACAAAGAAGTTTCTCAGAAAGCTTCTTTCTCTTTCTTATCGGAGGATATTTCCTTTGGCCCTCTAGTCTTCAAAGGGATCCGAAATATCTGTTCTCAGATTCCACAGAAATAAGGCTAGCAAGGAGATCCACGAAATACTGATGTAACTCTGTGAGATGAATTAACAGAACACTAAGCAGTTTCTCGGAAAGCATCTTTCCAGATTTCATCTGAGGATATTTCCTTTTTCACCATAGCCCTGTATGGGCTTCCAAATATCACTTTGCCTATTCCACAAGAACTGTCTTAGCGAAAGGCTTCTTTAGGGGAATGCTGTAACTCTGTGATATGATTTCAAAGAACACGAAGAAGTTTCTCAGAAAGCTTCTTTCTCTTTGTTATCGGAGGATATTTCCTTTGGCCCTATTGTCTTCAAGGGATCCGAAATATCTGTTCTCAGATTCCACAGAAATAAGGCTAGCAAAGAGATACACCAAATACAGATGTAACTCTGTGAGATGAATTAACAGAACACTAAGCAGTTTCTCAGAAATCTTCTTTCCAGATTTCATCTGAGGATATTTCCTTTTTCACCATAGCCCTCTATGGGCTTCCAAATATCACTTTGCCAATTCCACAAGAACTGTCTTAGCGAAAGGCTTCTTGAGCAGAAAGCTGTAATTCTCTGAGATGATTTCACAGAACACAAAGAAATTTCTCAGAAACCTTCCTTCTCTTTTTTATCGGAGGATATTTCCTTTGGCCCAATTCTCTTCTAAAGGTTCCGAAATGTCTGTGTCAGATTCCACAGAAATAAGGTTAGCAAAGAGATCCACGAAATACAGATGTAACTCTGTGAGACGAATTAACAGAACACTAAGCAGTTTCTCAGAAAGCTTCTTTCCAGATTTCATCTGAGGATATTTCCTTTTTCACCATAGCCCTCTATGGAGTTCCAAATATCACTTTGCCTATTCCACAAGAACTGTCTTAGCGAAAGGCTTCTTTTGGGGAAAGCTGTAACTCTGTGAGATGATTTAACAGAACACAAAGAAGTTTATCAGAAAGCTTCTTTCCAGATTTCATCTGAGGGTGTTTCCTTTTTGACCATAGCCCTCCTTGGGCTTCCAAATATCACTTTGCCAATTCCACAAGAACTGTCTTAGCGAAAGGCTTCTTTAGGGGAAAGCTGTAACTCTGTGAGAAGATTTCAAAGAACACAAAGAAGTTTCTCAGAAAGCTTCTTTCTCTTTGTTATCGGAGGATATTTCCTTTGGCCCTATTGTCTTCAAGGGATCCAAAATATCTGTTCTCAGATTCCACAGAAATAAGGCTAGCAAAGAGATACACCAAATACAGATGTAACTCTGTGAGATGAATTAACAGAACACTAAGCAGTTTCTCAGAAAGCTTCTTTCCAGATTTCATCTGAGGATATTTCCTTTTTCACCATAGGCCTCTATGGGCTTCCAAATATCACTTTGCCAATTCCACAAGAACTGTCTTAGCGAAAGGCTTCTTGAGCAGAAAGTTGTAATACTCTGAGATGATTTCACAGAACACGAAGAAATTTCTCAGAAACCTTCCTTCTCTTTGTTATCAGAGGATATTTCCTTTGGCCCTATACTCTTCTAAAGGTTCCGAAATGTCTGTGTCAGATTCCACAGAAATAAGGTTAGCAAAGAGATACACGAAATACAGATGTAACACTTTGAGATGAATTAAGAGAACACTAAGCAGTTTCTCAGAAAGCCTCTTTCCAGATTTCATCTGAGGATATTTCCGTTTTCACCATAGCCCTCTAAGGGCTTCCAAATATCACTTTGCCTATTCCACAAGAACTGTCTTATCGAAAGGCTTCCTGAAGGGAAAGCTGTAACTCTGTGAGATGATTTCAGAGAACACAAAGAAGTTTCTCAGAAAGCTTCTTTCTCTTTGTTATCGGAGGATATTTCCTTTGGCCCTATAGTCTTCAAAGTGATCCGAAATATCTGTTCTCAGATTAAACAGAAATAAGGCTAGCAAAGAGATCCACGAAATACAGATGTAACTCTGTGAGATGAATTAACAGAACACTAAGCAGTTTCTCAGAAAGCTTCTTTCCAGATTTCATCTGAGGATATTTCCTTTTTCACCATAGCCCTCTATTGGCTTCCAAATATCACTTTGCCAATTCCACAAGAACTGTCTTAGCGAAAGTCTTCTTGAGGGGAAAGCTGTAACTCTGTGAGATGATTTCACAGAACACAAAGAAGTTTCTCAGAAAGCTTCTTTCTCTTTGTTATCAGAGGATATTTCCTTTGGCCCTCTAGTCTTCAAAGGAATCCGAAATATCTGTTCTCAAATCCCACAGAAATAAGGCTAGCAAAGAGATCCACGAAATACAGATGTAACTCTGTGAGATTAATTAACAGAACACTAAGCAGTTTCTCGGAAAGCTTCTTTCCAGATTTCATCTGAGGATATTTCCTTTTTCACCATAGCCCTCTAAGGGCTTCCAAATATCACTTTGCCTATTCCACAAGAACTGTCTTAGCGAAAGGCTCCATGAGGGGAAAGCTGTAACTCTGTGAGATGATTTCACGGAACACAAAGAAGTTTCTCAGAAAGCTTCTTTCTCTTTGTTATCGGAGGATATTTCCTTTGGCCCTATAGTCTTCAAAGGGATCCGAAATATCTGTTCTCAGATTCCACAGAAATAAGGCTAGCAAAGAGATCCACGAAATACAGATGTAAATCTGTGAGATGAATTAAGAGAACACTAAGCAGTTTCTCAGAAAACTTCTTTCCAGATTTCATCTGAGGATATTTCCTTTTTCACCTTAGCCCTCTATGCGCTTCCAAATATCACTTTGCCAATTCCACAAGAACTGTCTTAGCGAAAGGCTTCTTGAGGAGAAAGCTGTAACTCTGTGAGATGATTTCAAAGAACACAAAGAAGTTTCTCAGAAAGCTTCTTTCTCTTTGTTATCGGAGTTTATTTCCTTTGGAACTGTAGTCTACAACGGGATCCGAAATATCTGTTCTCAGATTCCACAGAAAGAAGGCTAGCAAAGAGATCCACGAAATACAGATGTAACTCTGTGAGATGAATTAACAGAACACTAAGCAGTTTCTCGGAAAGCTTCTTTCCAGATTTCATCTGAGGATATTTCCTTTTTCACCTTAGCCCTCTATGGGCTTCCAAATATCACTTTGCCTATTCCACAAGAACGGTCTTAGCGAAAGGCTTCTTGAAGGGAAAGCTGTAACTCTGTGAGATGATTTCACAGACCACAAAGAAGTTTCTCAGAATGCTTCTTTCTATTTGTTATCGGAGGATATTTCCTTTGGCCCTCTAGTCTTCAAAGGTATCCGAAATATGTGTTCTCAGATTCCACAGAAATAAGGCTAGCAAAGAGATCCACCAAATACAGATGTAACTCTGTGAGATGAATTAACAGAACACTAAGCAGTTTCTCAGAAAGCTTCTTTCCAGATTTCATCTGAGGATACTTCCTTTTTCACCATAGCCCTCTATGGGCTTCTAAATATCACTTTGCCTATTCCACAAGAACTGTCTTAGCGAAGGGCTCCTTGAGGGGAAAGCTGTAACTCTGTGAGATGATTTCACAGAACACAAAGAAGTTTCTCAGAAAGCTTCTCTTTCTTTTTTATCGGAGGATATTTCCTTTGGCCCTATAGTCTTCAAAGGGATCCGAAATATCTGTTCTCAGATTCCACAGAAATAAGGCTAGCAAAGAGATCCACGAGATACAGATGTAACTCTGTGAGATGAATTAACAGAACACTAAGCATTTTCTCAGAAAACTTCTTTCCAGATTTCATCTGAGGATATTACCTTATTCACCATAGCCCACTATGGGCTTCCAAATACCACTTTGCCAATTGCACAAGAACTGTCTTAGCGAAAGGCTTCTTTAGGAGAAAGCTGTAACTCTGTGAGATAATTTCACAGAACACAAAGAAGTGTTTCAGAAAGCTTCTTTGTCTTTTTTAATGGGGGATATTTCCTTTGGCCCAATTGTCTTCAAAGGGATCCGAAATATCTGTTCTCAGATTCCACAGAAATAAGGCTAGCAAAGAGATCCACGAGATACAGATGTAACTCTGTGAGATGAATTAACAGAACACTAAGCAGTTTCTCGGAAAGCTTCTTTCCAGATTTCATCTGAGGATATTTCCTTTTCCACCATAGCCCTCTATGGTCTTCCAAATATCACTATGCCTATTCCACAAGAACTGTCTTAGCGAACGGCTTTCGAGGGGAAAGCTGTAACTCTATGAGATGATTTCACAGAACAAAAAGAAGTTTCTCAGAAAGCTTCTTTCTCTTTGTTATCGGAGGATATTTCCTTTGGCCCTATATTCTTCTAAGGATCCGAAATATCTGTTTTCAGATTCCACAGAAATAAGGCTAGCCAACACATCCAGGAAATACAGAGGTAACTCTGTGAGCTGAATTACCAGAACAATAAGCAGTTTCTCAGAAAGCTTCTTTCCAGATTTCATCTGAGGATATTTCCTATTTCACCATAGCCCTCTATGCGCTTCCAAATATCACTTTGCCAATTCCACAAGAACTGTCGTAGCGAAAGCCTTCTTGAGGGGAAAGCTGTAACTCTGTGAGATGATTTCAGAGAACACAAAGAATTTTCTCAGAAAGCTTCTTTCACTTTGTTATCGGAGGATATTTCCTTTGGCCCTATAGTCGTCTAAGGGATCCGAAATATCTGTTGTCAGATTCCACAGAAATAAGGCTAGCAAAGAGATCAACGAAATACAGATGTAACTCTGTGAGATGAATTAACAAAACACTGAGCAGTTTCTCAGAAAGCTTCTTTCCAGATTTCCTCTGAGGATATTTCCTTTTTCACCTTACCCCTCTATGGGCTTCCAAATATCACTTTGCCATTTCCACAAGAACTGTCTTAGCGAAAGGCTTCTTGAGGGGAAAGCTGTAACTCTGTGAGATGATTTCACAGAACACGAAGAAGTTTCTCAGAAAGCTTCTTTCTCTTTGTTATCGGAGGATATTTCCTTTGGCCCTATATTCTTCTAAGGAACCGAAATATCTGTTTTCAGATTCCACAGAAATAAGGCTAGCAAACACATCCAGGAAATACAGAGGTAACTCTGTGAGATGAATTACCAGAACAATAAGCAGAGTCTCAGAAAGCTTCTTTCCACATTTCATCTGAGGATATTTCCTATTTCACCATAGCCCTCTATGCGCTTCCAAATATCACTTTGCCAATTCCTCAAGAACTGTCTTAGCGAAAGGCTTCTTGAGGGGAATGCTGTAACTCTGTGAGATGATTTCACGGAACACAAAGAAGTTTCTCAGAAATCTTCTTTCTCTTTGTTATCGGAGGATATTTCCTTTGGCCCTCTTTTCTTCAAAGGGATCCGAAATATCTCTTCTCAGGTTCCACAGAAATAAGGGTAGCAAAGAGATCCACGAAAAACAGATGTAACTCTGTGAGATGAATTAACACAACACTAAGCAGTTTCTCAGAAAGCTTCTTTCCAGATTTCATCTGAGGATATTTCCTTTTTCACCATAGCCCTCTATGCGCTTCCAAATATCACTTTGCCAATTGCACAAGAACTGTCGTAGCGAAAGCCTTCTTGAGGGGAAAGCTGTAACTCTGGGAGATGATTTCAGAGAACACAAAGAAGTTTCTCAGAAAGCTTCTTTCACTTTGTTATCGGAGGATATTTCCTTTGGCCCTACAGTCCTCTAAGGGATCCGAAATATCTGTTCTCAGATTCCACAGAACTAAGGCTAGCAAAGAGATCAACGAAATACAGATGTAACTCTGTGAGTTGAATTAACAGAACACTGAGCAGTTTCTCAGAAAGCTTCTTTCCAGATCTCATCTGAGGATATTTCCTTTTTCACCTTAGCCCTCTATGGGCATCCAAATATCACTTTGCCATTTCCACAATAACTGTCTTAGCGAAAGGCTTCTTGAGGGGAAAGCTGTAACTCCGTGAGACGATTTCACAGAACACGAAGAAGTTTCTCAGAAAACTTCTTTCTCTTTGTTATCGGAGGATATTTCCTTTGGCCCTATATTCTTCTAAGGAACCGAAATATCTGTTTTCAGATTCCACAGAAATAAGGCTAGCAAACACATCCAGGAAATACAGAGGTAACTCTGTGGGATGAATTACCAGAACAATAAGCAGAGTCTCAGAAAGCTTCTTTCCACATTTCATCTGAGGATATTTCCTATTTCACCGTAGCCATCTATGCGCTTCCAATTATCACTTTGCCAATTCCACAAGAACTGTCTTAGCGAAAGGCTTCTTGAGGGGAATGCTGTAACTCTGTGAGATGATTTCACGGAACACAAAGAAGTTTCTCAGAAAGCTTCTTTCTCTTTGTTATCGGAGGATATTTCCTTTGGCCCTCTTTTCTTCAAAGGGATCCGAAATATCTCTTCTCAGGTTCCACAGAAATAAGGCTAGCAAAGAGATCCACGAAATACAGATGTAACTCTGTGAGATGAATTAACACAACACTAAGCAGTTTCTCAGAAAGCTTCTTTCCAGATTTCATCTGAGGAGATTTCCTTTTTCACCATAGCACTCTAAGGGCTTCCAAATATCACTTTGCCAATTCCACAAGAACTGTCTTAGCGAAAGGCTTCTTGAGGGGAAAACTGTAACTCTGTGAGATTATTTCACAGAACACAAAGTAGTTTCTCAGAAAGCTTCTTTCTCTTTGTTATCGGAGGATATTTCCTTTGGCCCTAGACTCTTCAAAGGGATACGAAATATCTGTTCTCAGGTTCCACAGAAATAAGGCTAGCAAAGAAATCCACGAAATACAGATGTAACTCTTTGAGATGAATTAACAGAACACTGAGCAGTTTCTCAGAAAGCTTCATTCCAGATTTCATCTGAGGATATTTCCTTTTTCACCTTAGCCCTCTATGGGCTTCCAAATATCACTTTGCGATTTCCACAAGAACTGTCTTAGCGAAAGGCTTCTTGAGGGGAAAGCTGTAACTCTGGGAGATGATTTCAGAGAACACAAAGAAGTTTCTCAGAAAGCTTCTTTCACTTTGTTATCGGAGGATATTTCCTTTGGCCCTACAGTCCTCTAAGGGATCCGAAATATCTGTTCTCAGATTCCACAGAACTAAGGCTAGCAAAGAGATCAACGAAATACAGATGTAACTCTGTGAGTTGAATTAACAGAACACTGAGCAGTTTCTCAGAAAGCTTCTTTCCAGATCTCATCTGAGGATATTTCCTTTTTCACCTTAGCCCTCTATGGGCATCCAAATATCACTTTGCCATTTCCACAATAACTGTCTTAGCGAAAGGCTTCTTGAGGGGAAAGCTGTAACTCCGTGAGACGATTTCACAGAACACGAAGAAGTTTCTCAGAAAACTTCTTTCTCTTTGTTATCGGAGGATATTTCCTTTGGCCCTATATTCTTCTAAGGAACCGAAATATCTGTTTTCAGATTCCACAGAAATAAGGCTAGCAAACACATCCAGGAAATACAGAGGTAACTCTGTGAGATGAATTACCAGAACAATAAGCAGAGTCTCAGAAAGCTTCTTTCCACATTTCATCTGAGGATATTTCCTATTTCACCGTAGCCCTCTATGCGCTTCCAATTATCACTTTGCCAATTCCACAAGAACTGTCTTAGCGAAAGGCTTCTTGAGGGGAATGCTGTAACTCTGTGAGATGATTTCACGGAACACAAAGAAGTTTCTCAGAAAGCTTCTTTCTCTTTGTTATCGGAGGATATTTCCTTTGGCCCTCTTTTCTTCAAAGGGATCCGAAATATCTCTTCTCAGGTTCCACAGAAATAAGGCTAGCAAAGAGATCCACGAAATACAGATGTAACTCTGTGAGATGAATTAACACAACACTAAGCAGTTTCTCAGAAAGCTTCTTTCCAGATTTCATCTGAGGAGATTTCCTTTTTCACCATAGCACTCTAAGGGCTTCCAAATATCACTTTGCCAATTCCACAAGAACTGTCTTAGCGAAAGGCTTCTTGAGGGGAAAACTGTAACTCTGTGAGATTATTTCACAGAACACAAAGTAGTTTCTCAGAAAGCTTCTTTCTCTTTGTTATCGGAGGATATTTCCTTTGGCCCTAGACTCTTCAAAGGGATACGAAATATCTGTTCTCAGGTTCCACAGAAATAAGGCTAGCAAAGAAATCCACGAAATACAGATGTAACTCTTTGAGATGAATTAACAGAACACTGAGCAGTTTCTCAGAAAGCTTCATTCCAGATTTCATCTGAGGATATTTCCTTTTTCACCTTAGCCCTCTATGGGCTTCCAAATATCACTTTGCGATTTCCACAAGAACTGTCTTAGCGAAAGGCTTCTTGAGGGGAAAGCTGTAACTCTGTGAGATGATTTCACAGAACACGAAGAAGTTTCTCAGAAAGCTTCTTTCTCTTTGTTATCGGAGGATATTTCCTTTGGCCCTATATTCTTCTAAGGATCCGAAATATCTCTTTTCAGATTCCACAGAAATAAGGCTAGCAAACACATCCAGGAAATACAGAGGTAACTCTGTGAGATGAATTACCAGAACAATAAGCAGACTCTCAGAAAGCTTCTTTCCACATTTCATCTGAGGATATTTCCTATTTCACCATAGCCCTCTATGCGCTTCCAAATATCACTTTGCCAATTCCACAAGAACTGTCTTAGCGAAAGGCTTCTTGAGGGGAATGCTGTAACTCTGTGAGATGATTTCACGGAACAGAAAGAAGTTTCTCAGAAAGCTTCTTTCTCTTTGTTATCGGAGGATATTTCCTTTGGCCCTCTTTTCTTCAAAGGGATCCGAAATATCTCTTCTCAGGTTCCACAGAAATAAGGCTAGCAAAGAGATACACCAAATACAGAAGTAACTCTGTGAGATGAATTAACAGAACACTAAGCAGTTTCTCAGAAAGCTTCTTTCCAGATTTCATCTGAGGATATTTCCTTTTTCACCATAGCACTCTAAGGGCTTCCAAATATCACTTTGCCAATTCCACAAGAACTGTCTTAGCGAAAGGCTTCTTGAGGGGAAAGCTGTAACACTGTGAGATTATTTCACAGAACACAAAGTAGTTTCTCAGAAAGCTTCTTTCTCTTTGTTATCGGAGGATATTTCCTTTGGCCCTAGACTCTTCAAAGGGATACGAAATATCTGTTCTCAGGTTCCACAGAAATAAGGCTAGCAAAGAGATCCACGAAATACAGATGTAATTCTGTGAGATGAATTAACAGAACATTGAGCAGTTTCTCAGAAAGCTTCATTCCAGATTTCATATGAAGATATTTCCTTTTTCACCTTAGCCCTCTATGGGCTTCCAAATAGCACTTTGCCATTTCCACAAGAACTGTCTTAGCGAAAGGCTTCTTGAGGGGAAAGCTGTAACTCTGTGAGATGATTTCACAGAACACGAAGAAGTTTCTCAGAAAGCTTCTTTCTCTTTGTTATCGGAGGATATTTCCTTTGGCCCTGTAGTCTTCAAAGGGATCCGAAATATCTGTTCTCAGGTTCCACAGAAATAAGGCTAGCAAAGAGATCAACGAAATACAGATGTAACTCTGTGAGATGAATTAACAGAACAATAAGCAGTTTCTCAGAAAGCTTCTTTCCAGATTTCATCAGAGGATATTTCCTTTTTCACCATAGCCCTCTATGGGCTTCCAAATAGCACTTTGCCATTTCCACAAGAACTGTCTTAGCGAAAGGCTTCTTGAGGGGAAAGCTGTAACACTGTGAGATTATTTCACAGAACACAAAGTAGTTTCTCAGAAAGCTTCTTTCTCTTTGTTATCGGAGGATATTTCCTTTGGCCCTAGACTCTTCAAAGGGATACGAAATATCTGTTCTCAGGTTCCACAGAAATAAGGCTAGCAAAGAGATCCACGAAATACAGATGTAATTCTGTGAGATGAATTAACAGAACACTGAGCAGTTTCTCAGAAAGCTTCATTCCAGATTTCATATGAAGATATTTCCTTTTTCACCTTAGCCCTCTATGGGCTTCCAAATAGCACTTTGCCATTTCCACAAGAACTGTCTTAGCGAAAGGCTTCTTGAGGGGAAAGCTGTAACTCTGTGAGATGATTTCACAGAACACGAAGAAGTTTCTCAGAAAGCTTCTTTCTCTTTGTTATCGGAGGATATTTCCTTTGGCCCTGTAGTCTTCAAAGGGATCCGAAATATCTGTTCTCAGGTTCCACAGAAATAAGGCTAGCAAAGAGATCAACGAAATACAGATGTAACTCTGTGAGATGAATTAACAGAACAATAAGCAGTTTCTCAGAAAGCTTCTTTCCAGATTTCATCAGAGGATATTTCCTTTTTCACCATAGCCCTCTATGGGCTTCCAAATAGCACTTTGCCATTTCCACAAGAACTGTCTTAGCGAAAGGCTTCTTGAGGGGAAAGCTGTAACACTGTGAGATGATTTCACAGAACACAAAGAAGTTTCTCAGAAAGCTTCTTTCTCTTTGTTATCGGAGGATATTTCCTTTGGCCCTATATTCTTCTAAGGATCCGAAATATCTGTTTTCAGATTCCACAGAAATAAGGCTAGCCAACACATCCAGGAAATACAGAGGTAACTCTGTGAGATGAATTACCAGAACAATAAGCAGTTTCTCAGAAAGCTTCTTTCCAGATTTCATCTGAGGATATTTCCTATTTCACCATAGCCCTCTATGCGCTTCCAAATATCACTTTGCCAATTCCACAAGAACTGTCTTAGCGAAAGGCTTCTTTAGTGGAAAGCTGTAACTCTGTGAGGTGATTTCACAGAACACAAAGAAGTTTCTCAGAAAGCTTCTTTCTCTTTGTTATCGGAGGATATTTCCTTTGGCCCTAGAGTCTTCAAAGGGATCCGAATTATCTGTTCTCAGATTCCACAGAAATAAGGTTAGCAAAGAGATCCACGAAATACAGATGTAACTCTGTGAGATGAATTAACAGAACACTAAGCAGTTTCTCAGAAAGCTCCTTTCCAGATTTCATATGAGGATATTACATTTTTCACCATAGCCCTCTATGCGCTTCCAAATATCACTATGCCAATTCCACAAGAACTGTCGTAGCGAAAGCCTTCTTGAGGGGAAAGCTGTAACTCTGTGAGATGATTTCAGAGAACACAAAGAATTTTCTCAGAAAGCTTCTTTCACTTTGTTATCGGAGGATATTTCCTTTGGCCCTATAGTCGTCTAAGGGATCCGAAATATATGTTGTCAGATTCCACAGAAATAAGGCTAGCAAAGAGATCAACGAAATACAGATGTAACTCTGTGAGATGAATTAACAAAACACTGAGCAGTTTCTCAGAAAGCTTCTTTCCAGATTTCCTCTGAGGATATTTCCTTTTTCACCTTACCCCTCTATGGGCTTCCAAATATCACTTTGCCATTTCCACAAGAACTGTCTTAGCGAAAGGCTTCTTGAGGGGAAAGCTGTAATTCTGTGAGATGATTTCACAGAACACGAAGAAGTTTCTCAGAAAGCTTCTTTCTCTTTGTTATCGGAGGATATTTCCTTTGGCCCTATATTCTTCTAAGGAACCGAAATATCTGTTTTCAGATTCCACAGAAATAAGGCTAGCAAACACATCCAGGAAATACAGAGGTAACTCTGTGAGATGAATTACCAGAACAATAAGCAGAGTCTCAGAAAGCTACTTTCCAGATTTCATCTGAGGATATTTCCTATTTCACCATAGCCCTCTATGCGCTTCCAAATATCACTTTGCCAATTCCTCAAGAACTGTCTTAGCGAAAGGCTTCTTGAGGGGAATGCTGTAACTCTGTGAGATGATTTCACGGAACACAAAGAAGTTTCTCAGAAAGCTTCTTTCTCTTTGTTATCGGAGGATATTTCCTTTGGCCCTCTTTTCTTCAAAGGGATCCGAAATATCTCTTCTCAGGTTCCACAGAAATAAGGGTAGCAAAGAGATCCACGAAAAACAGATGTAACTCTGTGAGATGAATTAACACAACACTAAGCAGTTTCTCAGAAAGCTTCTTTCCAGATTTCATCTGAGGATATTTCCTTTTTCACCATAGCCCTCTATGCGCTTCCAAATATCACTTTGCCAATTGCACAAGAACTGTCGTAGCGAAAGCCTTCTTGAGGGGAAAGCTGTAACTCTGGGAGATGATTTCAGAGAACACAAAGAAGTTTCTCAGAAAGCTTCTTTCACTTTGTTATCGGAGGATATTTCCTTTGGCCCTACAGTCCTCTAAGGGATCCGAAATATCTGTTCTCAGATTCCACAGAACTAAGGCTAGCAAAGAGATCAACGAAATACAGATGTAACTCTCTGAGTTGAATTAACAGAACACTGAGCAGTTTCTCAGAAAGCTTCTTTCCAGATCTCATCTGAGGATATTTCCTTTTTCACCTTAGCCCTCTATGGGCTTCCAAATATCACTTTGCCATTTCCACAATAACTGTCTTAGCGAAAGGCTTCTTGAGGGGAAAGCTGTAACTCCGTGAGACGATTTCACAGAACACGAAGAAGTTTCTCAGAAAACTTCTTTCTCTTTGTTATCGGAGGATATTTCCTTTGGCCCTATATTCTTCTAAGGAACCGAAATATCTGTTTTCAGATTCCACAGAAATAAGGCTAGCAAACACATCCAGGAAATACAGAGGTAACTCTGTGAGATGAATTACCAGAACAATAAGCAGAGTCTCAGAAAGCTTCTTTCCACATTTCATCTGAGGATATTTCCTATTTCACCGTAGCCCTCTATGCGCTTCCAATTATCACTTTGCCAATTCCACAAGAACTGTCTTAGCGAAAGGCTTCTTGAGGGGAATGCTGTAACTCTGTGAGATGATTTCACGGAACACAAAGAAGTTTCTCAGAAAGCTTCTTTCTCTTTGTTATCGGAGGATATTTCCTTTGGCCCTCTTTTCTTCAAAGGGATCCGAAATATCTCTTCTCAGGTTCCACAGAAATAAGGCTAGCAAAGAGATCCACGAAATACAGATGTAACTCTGTGAGATGAATTAACACAACACTAAGCAGTTTCTCAGAAAGCTTCTTTCCAGATTTCATCTGAGGAGATTTCCTTTTTCACCATAGCACTCTAAGGGCTTCCAAATATCACTTTGCCAATTCCACAAGAACTGTCTTAGCGAAAGGCTTCTTGAGGGGAAAACTGTAACTCTGTGAGATTATTTCACAGAACACAAAGTAGTTTCTCAGAAAGCTTCTTTCTCTTTGTTATCGGAGGATATTTCCTTTGGCCCTAGACTCTTCAAAGGGATACGAAATATCTGTTCTCAGGTTCCACAGAAATAAGGCTAGCAAAGAAATCCACGAAATACAGATGTAACTCTTTGAGATGAATTAACAGAACACTGAGCAGTTTCTCAGAAAGCTTCATTCCAGATTTCATCTGAGGATATTTCCTTTTTCACCTTAGCCCTCTATGGGCTTCCAAATATCACTTTGCCATTTCCACAAGAACTGTCTTAGCGAAAGGCTTCTTGAGGGGAAAGCTGTAACTCTGTGAGATGATTTCACAGAACATGAAGAAGTTTCTCAGAAAGCTTCTTTCTCTTTGTTATCGGAGGATATTTCCTTTGGCCCTATATTCTTCTAAGGATCCGAAATATCTCTTTTCAGATTCCACAGAAATAAGGCTAGCAAACACATCCAGGAAATACAGAGGTAACTCTGTGAGATGAATTACCAGAACAATAAGCAGACTCTCAGAAAGCTTCTTTCCACATTTCATCTGAGGATATTTCCTATTTCACCATAGCCCTCTATGCGCTTCCAAATATCACTTTGCCAATTCCACAAGAACTGTCTTAGCGAAAGGCTTCTTGAGGGGAATGCTGTAACTCTGTGAGATGATTTCACGGAACAGAAAGAAGTTTCTCAGAAAGCTTCTTTCTCTTTGTTATCGGAGGATATTTCCTTTGGCCCTCTTTTCTTCAAAGGGATCCGAAATATCTCTTCTCAGGTTCCACAGAAATAAGGCTAGCAAAGAGATACACCAAATACAGAAGTAACTCTGTGAGATGAATTAACAGAACACTAAGCAGTTTCTCAGAAAGCTTCTTTCCAGATTTCATCTGAGGATATTTCCTTTTTCACCATAGCACTCTAAGGGCTTCCAAATATCACTTTGCCAATTCCACAAGAACTGTCTTAGCGAAAGGCTTCTTGAGGGGAAAGCTGTAACACTGTGAGATTATTTCACAGAACACAAAGTAGTTTCTCAGAAAGCTTCTTTCTCTTTGTTATCGGAGGATATTTCCTTTGGCCCTAGACTCTTCAAAAGGATACGAAATATCTGTTCTCAGGTTCCACAGAAATAAGGCTAGCAAAGAGATCCACGAAATACAGATGTAATACTGTGAGATGAATTAACAGAACACTGAGCAGTTTCTCAGAAAGCTTCATTCCAGATTTCATATGAAGATATTTCCTTTTTCACCTTAGCCCTCTATGGGCTTCCAAATAGCACTTTGCCATTTCCACAAGAACTGTCTTAGCGAAAGGCTTCTTGAGGGGAAAGCTGTAACTCTGTGAGATGATTTCACAGAACACAAAGAGGTTTCTCAGAAAGCGTCTTTCTCTTTGTTATCGGAGGATATTTCCTTTGGCACTAGAGTCTTCAAAGGGATCCGAATTATCTGTTCTCAGATTCCACAGAAATAAGGCTAGCAAAGAGATACACGAAATACAGATGTAACACTGTGCGAAGAATTAACAGAACAAGAAGCAGTTTCTCAGAAAGCTTCTTTCCAGATTTCATCTGAGGATATTTCCTTTTTCACCATACCCTCTATGCGCTTCCAAATATCACTTTGCCAATTCCACAAGAACTGTCTTAGCGAAAGGCTTCTTGAGGGGAAAGCTGTAACTCTGTGAGATGATTTCACGGAACACAAAGAAGTTTCTCAGAAAGCTTCTTTCTCTTTGTTATCGGAGAATATTTCCTTTGGCCCTATAGTCTTCTAAGGGATCCGAAATATCTGTTCTCAGGTTCCACAGAAAAAAGGCTAGCAAAGAGATCCACTAAATAGAGATGTAACTCTGTGAGATGAATTAACAGAACACTAAGCAGTTTCTCAGATAGCTTCTTTACAGATTTCATCTGAGGATATTTCCTTTTTCACCATAGCCCTCTAAGGGCTTCCAAATATCACTTTGCCAATTCCACAAGAACTGTCTTAGCGAAAGGCTTCTTGAGTGGAAAGCTGTATCTCTCTGAGATGATTTCACAGAACACAGAGAAGTTTCTCAGAAAGCTTCTTTCTCTTTGTTATCGGAGGATATTTCCTTTGGCCCTGTAGTCTTCAAAGGGATCCGAAATATCTGTTCTCAGGTTCCACAGAAATAAGGCTAGCAAAGAGATCAACGAAATACAGATGTAACTCTGTGAGATGAATTAACAGAACAATAAGCAGTTTCTCAGAAAGCTTCTTTCCAGATTTCATCAGAGGATATTTCCTTTTTCACCATAGCCCTCTATGGGCTTCCAAATATCACTTTGCCAGTTCCACAAGAACTGTCTTAGCGAAAGGCTTCTGGAGGGGAAAGCTTTAACTCTGTGGGATGATTTCACAGAACACAAAGAAGTTTCTCAGAAAGCTTCTTTCTCTTTGTTATCGGAGGATATTTCCTTTGGCCCTATATTCTTCTAAGGATCCGAAATATCTGTTTTCAGATTCCACAGAAATAAGGCTAGCCAACAAATCCAGGAAATACAGAGGTAACTCTGTGAGATGAATTACCAGAACAATAAGCAGACTCTCAGAAAGCTTCTTTCCACATTTCATCTGAGGATATTTCCTATTTCACCATAGCCCTCTATGCGCTTCCAAATATCACTTTGCCAATTCCACAAGAATTGTCTTAGCGAAAGGCTTCTTGAGGGGAATGCTGTAACTCTGTGAGATGATTTCACGGAACACAAAGAAGTTTCTCAGAAAGCTTCTTTCTCTTTGTTATCGGAGGATATTTCCTTTGGCCCTCTTTTCTTCAAAGGGATCCGAAATATCTCTTCTCAGGTTCCACAGAAATAAGGCTAGCAAAGAGATACACCAAATACAGATGTAACTCTGTGAGATGAATTAACAGAACACTAAGCAGTTTCTCAGAAAGCTTCTTTCCAGATTTCATCTGAGGATATTTCCTTTTTCACCATAGCACTCTAAGGGCTTCCAAATATCACTTTGCCAATTCCACAAGAACTGTCTTAGCGAAAGGCTTCTTGAAGGGAAAGCTGTAACACTGTGAGATTATTTCACAGAACACAAAGTAGTTTCTCAGAAAGCTTCTTTCTCTTTGTTATCGGAGGATATTTCCTTTGGCCCTAGACTCTTCAAAGGGATACGAAATATCTGTTCTCAGGTTCCACAGAAATAAGGCTAGCAAAGAGATCCACGAAATACAGATGTAATTCTGTGAGATGAATTAACAGAACACTGAGCAGTTTCTCAGAAAGCTTCATTCCAGATTTCATATGAGGATATTTCCTTTTTCACCTTAGCCCTCTATGGGCTTCCAAATAGCACTTTGCCATTTCCACAAGAACTGTCTTAGCGAAAGGCTTCTTGAGGGGAAAGCTGTAACTCTTTGAGATGATTTCACAGAACACGAAGAAGTTTCTCAGAAAGCTTCTTTCTCTTTGTTATCGGAGGATATTTCCTTTGGCCCTATATTCTTCTAAGGATCCGAAATATCTGCTTTCAGATTCCACAGAAATAAGGCTAGCAAACACATCCAGGAAATACAGAGGTAACTCTGTGAAATGAATTACCAGAACAATAAGCAGAGTCTCAGAAAGCTTCTTTCCACATTTCATCTGAGGATATTTCCTATTTGACCATAGCCCTCTATGGGCTTCCAAATATCACTTTGCCAATTCCACAAGAACTGTCTTAGCGAAAGGCTTCTTGAGTGGAAAGCTGTAACTCTGTGAGATGATTTCACAGAACACAAAGAAGTTTCTCAGAAAGCTTCTTTCTCTTTGTTATCGGAGGATATTTCCTTTGGTCCTATAGTCTTCAAAGGGATCCGAAATATCTGTTCTCAGACTTCACAGAAATAACGCTAGCAAAGTGGTCCACGAAATACAGATGCAACGCTGTGAGATGAATTAACAGAACACTAAGCAGTTTCTCAGAAAGCTTCTTTCCAGATTTCATCTGAGGATATTTCCTTTTTCACCATAGCCCTCTATGCGATTCCAAATATCACTTTGCCAATTCCACAAGAACTGTCTTAGCGATAGCCTTCTTGAGGGGAAAGCTGTAACTCTGTGAGATGATTTCACAGAACACAAAGAGGTTTCTCAGAAAGCGTCTTTCTCTTTGTTATCGGAGGATATTTCCTTTGGCACTAGAGTCTTCAAAGGGATCCGAATTATCTGTTCTCAGATTCCACAGAAATAAGGCTAGCAAAGAGATACATGAAATACAGATGTAACACTGTGCGAAGAATTAACAGAACAAGAAGCAGTTTCTCAGAAAGCTTCTTTCCAGATTTCATCTGAGGATATTTCCTTTTTCACCTTAGCCCTCTATGCGCTTCCAAATATCACTTTGCCAATTCCACAAGAACTGTCTTAGCGAAAGGCTTCTTGAGGGGAAAGCTGTAACTCTGTGAGATGATTTCACGGAACACAAAGAAGTTTCTCAGAAAGCTTCTTTCTCTTTGTTATCGGAGAATATTTCCTTTGCCCCTTTAGTCTTCTAATGGATCCGAAATAACTGTTCTCAGATTCCACAGAAATACGGCTAGCAAAGAGATCCACGAAATACAGATGTAACTCTGTGAGATTAATTAACAGAACACTAAGCAGTTTCTCAGAAAGCTTCTTTCCAGATTTCATCTGAGGATATTTCCTTTTTCACCTTAGCCCTCTATGGGCTTCCAAATAGCACTTTGCCATTTCCACAAGAACTGTCTTAGCGAAAGGCTTCTTGAGGGGAAAGCTGTAACACTGTGAGATGATTTCACAGAACACAAAGAAGTTTCTCAGAAAGCTTCTTTCTCTTTGTTATCGGAGGATATTTCCTTTGGCCCTATATTCTTCTAAGGATCCGAAATATCTGTTTTCAGATTCCACAGAAATAAGGCTAGCCAACACATCCAGGAAATACAGAGGTAACTCTGTGAGATGAATTACCAGAACAATAAGCAGTTTCTCAGAAAGCTTCTTTCCACATTTCATCTGAGGATATTTCCTATTTAACCATAGCCCTCTATGCGCTTCCAAATATCACTTTGCCAATTCCACAAGAACTGTCTTAGCGAATGGCTTCTTGAGTGGAAAGCTGTAACTCTGTGAGGTGATTTCACAGAACACAAAGAAGTTTCTCAGAAAGCTTCTTTCTCTTTGTTATCGGAGGATATTTCCTTTGGCCCTATAGTCTTCTAAGGGATCCGAAATATCTGTTCTCAGGTTCCACAGAAATAAGGCTAGCAAAGAGATCCACGAAATACAGATGTAACTCTGTGAGATGAATTAACAGAACACTGAGCAGTTTCTCAGAAAGCTTCTTTCCAGATTTCATCTGAGGATATTTCCTTTTTCACCTTAGCCCTCTATGGGCTTCCAAATATCACTTTGCCATTTCCACAAGAACTGTCTTAGCGAAAGGCTTCTTGAGGGGAAAGCTGTAACTCTGTGAGATGATTTCACAGAACACGAAGAAGTTTCTCAGTAAGCTTCTTTCTCTTTGTTATCGGAGGATATTTCCTTTGGCCCTATATTCTACTAAGGATACGAAATATCTGTTTTCAGATTCCACAGAAGTAAGGCAAGCAAACACATCCAGGAAATACAGAGGTAACTCTGTGAGATGAATTACCAGAACAATAAGCAGAGTCTCAGAAAGCTTCTTTCCACATTTCATCTGAGGATATTTCCTATTTCACCATAGCCCTCTATGCGCTTCCAATTATCACTTTGCCAATTCCACAAGAACTGTCTTAGCGAAAGGCTTCTTGAGGGGAATGCTATAACTCTGTGAGATGATTTCACGGAACACAAAGAAGTTTCTCAGAAAGCTTCTTTCTCTTTGTTATCGGAGGATATTTCCTTTGGCCCTCTTGTCTTCAAAGGGATCCGAAATATCTCTTCTCAGGTTCCACAGAAATAAGGCTAGCAAAGAGATCCACGAAATACAGATGTAACTCTGTGAGATGAATTAACACAACACTAAGCAGTTTCTCAGAAATCTTGTTTCCAGATTTCATCTGAGGATATTTCCTTTTTCACCATAGCCCTCTATGCGCTTCCAAATATCACTTTACCAATTGCACAAGAACTGTCGTAGCGAAAGCCTTCTTGAGGTGAAAGCTGTAACTCTGTGAGATGATTTCAGAGAACACAAAGAAGTTTCTCAGAAAGCTTCTTTCACTTTGTTATCGGAGGATATTTCCTTTGGCCCTACAGTCCTCTAAGGGATCCGAAATATCTGTTCTCAGATTCCACAGAAATAAGGCTAGCAAAGAGATCAACGAAATACAGATGTAACTCTGTGAGATGAATTAACAGAACACTGAGCAGTTTCTCAGAAAGCTTCTTTCCAGATTTCATATGAGGATATTTCCTTTTTCACTTTGGCCCTCTATGGGCTTTCAAATATCACTTTGCCATCTCCACAAGAACTGTCTTAGCGAAAGGCTTCTTGAAGGGAAAGCTGTAACTCTGTGAGATGATTTCACAGAACACGAAGAAGTTTCTCAGAAAGCTTCTTTCTCTTTGTTATCGGAGGATATTTCCTTTGGCCCTATATTCTTCTAAGGATCCGAAATGTCTGTTTTCAGATTCCACAGAAATAAGGCTAGCAAACACATCCAGGAAATACAGAGGTAACTCTGTGAGATGAATTACCAGAACAATAAGCAGAGTCTCAGAAAGCTTCTTTCCACATTTCATCTGAGGATATTTCCAATTTCACCATAGCCCTCTATGCGCTTCCAAATATCACTTTGCCAATTCCACAAGAACTGTCTTAGCGAAAGGCTTCTTGAGGGGAATGCTGTAACTCTGTGAGATGATTTCACGGAACCCAAAGAAGTTTCTCATAAAGCTTCTTTCTCTTTGTTATCGGAGGATAATTCCTTTGGCCCTCTTTTCTTCAAAGGGATCCGAAATATCTCTTCTCAGGTTCCACAGAAATAAGGCTAGCAAAGAGATCCACGAAATACAGATGTAACTCTGTGAGATGAATGAACAGAACACTGAGAAGTTTCTCAGATAGCTTCTTTCCAGATTTCATCTGAGGATATTTCCTTTTTCACCTTAGCCCTCTATGGGCTTCCAAATATCACTTTGCCATTTCCACAAGAACTGTCTTAGCGAAAGGCTTCTTGAGGGGAAAGCTGTAACTCTGTGAGATGATTTCACAGAACACGAAGAAGTTTCTCAGAAAACTTCTTTCTCCTTTGTTTTCAGAGGATATTTCCTTTGGCCCTATGTTCTTCTAAGGAACCGAAATATCTGTTTTCAGATTCCACAGAAATAAGGCTAGCAAACACATCCAGGAAAAACAGAGGTAACTCTGTGAGATAAATTACCAGAACAATAAGCAGAGTCTCAGAAAGCTTCTTTCCACATTTCATCTGAGGATATTTCCTATTTCACCCTAGCCCTCTATGCGCTTCCAAATATCACTTTGCCAATTCCACAAGAACTATCTTAGCGAAAGGCTTCTTGAGGGGAATGCTGTAACTCTGTGAGATGATTTCACAGAACACAAAGAAGTTTCTCAGAAAGCTTCTTTCTCTTTGTTATCGGAGGATATTTCCTTTGGCCCTATACTCTTCAAAGGGATCCGAAATATCTGTTCTTAGATTCCACAGAAATAAGGCTAGCAAAGAAATCCACGAAATACAGATGTAACTCTGTGAGATGAATTAACAGAACACTAAGCAGTTTCTCAGAAAACTTCTTTCCAGATTACATCTGAGGATATTTCCTTTTTCACCATAGCCCTCTAAGGGCTTCCAAATATCACTTTGCCAATTCCACAAGAACTGTCTTAGCGAAAGGCTTCTTGAGGGGAAAGCTGTAACTCTGTGAGATTATTTCACAGAACACAAAGTAGTTTCTCAGAAAGCTTCTTTCTCTTTGTTATCTGAGGATATTTCCTTTGGCCCTATAGTCTTCAAAGGGATCTGAAATATCTGTTCTCAGGTTCCACAGAAAAAAGGCTAGCAAAGAGATCCACGAAATACAAATGAAACTCTGTGAGATGAATTAACAGAACACTGAGCAGTTTCTCAGAAAGCTTCATTCCAGATTTCATCTGAGGATATTTCCTTTTTCACCTTAGCCCTCTTAGGGCTTCCAAATATCACTTTGCCATTTCCACAAGAACTGTCTTAGCGAAAGGCTTCTTGAGGGGAAAGCTGTAACTCTGTGAGATGATTTCACAGAACACGAAGAAGTTTCTCAGAAAGCTTCTTTCTCTTTGTTATCGGAGGATATTTCCTTTGGCACTATATTCTTCTAAGGATCCGAAATATCTGTTTCCAGATTCCACAGAAATAAGGCTAGCAAACACATCCAGGAAATACAGAGGTAACTCTGTGAGATGAATTACCAGAACAATAAGCAGAGTCTCAGAAAGCTTCTTTCCACATTTCATCTGAGGATATTTCCTATTTCACCATAGCCCTCTATGGGCTTCCAAATATCACTTTGCCAATTCCACAAGAACTGTCTTAGCGAAAGGCTTCTTGAGTGGAAAGCTGTAACTCTGTGAGATGATTTCACAGAACACAAAGAAGTTTCTCAGAAAGCTCCTTTCTCTTTGTTATCGGAGGATATTTCCTTTGGCCCTATACTCTTCAAAGGGATCCGAAATATCTGTTCTCAGATTCCACAGAAATAAGGCTAGCAAAGAAATCCACGAAATACAGATGTAACTCTGTGAGATGAATTAACAGAACACTAAGCAGTTTCTCATAAAGCTTCTTACCAGATTTCATCTGAGGATATTTCCTTTTTCACCGTAGCCCTCTATGCGCTTCCAAATATCACTTTGCAATTCCACAAGAACTGTCTTAGCGAAAGGCCTCTTGAGGGGAAAGCTGTAACTCTGTGAGATGATTTCACGGAACACAAAGAAGTTTCTCAGAAAGCTTCTTTCTCTTTGTTATCGGAGAATATTTCCTTTGTCCCTGTAGTCTTCTAAGGGATCCGAAATATCTGTTCTCAGGTTCCACAGAAATAAGGCTAGCAAAGAGATCCACGAAATACAGATGTAACTCTGTGAGATGAATTAACAGAACAATAAGCAGTTTCTCAGAAAGCTTCTTTCCAGATTTCATCTGAGGATATTTCCTTTTTCACCATAGCTCTCTATGGGCTTCCAAAGATCACTTTGGCAATTCCACAATAACTGTCTTAGCGAAAGGCTTCTTGAGGGGAAAGCTGTAACTCTGTGAGATGATTTCACAGAACACAAAGAAGTTTCTCAGAAAGCTTCTTTCTCTTTGTTATCGGAGTATATTTCCTTTGGCCCTAGAGTCTTCAAAGGGATCCGAATTATCTGTTCTCAGATTCCACAGAAATAAGGCTAGCAAAGAGATCCACGAAATACAGATGTAACTCTGTGATAAGAATTAACAGAACAATAAGCAGTTTCTCAGAAATCTTCTTTCCAGATTTCATCTGAGGATATTTCCTTTTTCACCATAGCCCTCTATGGGCTTCCAAATATCACTTTGGCAATTCCACAAGAACTGTCTTAGCAAAAGGCTTCTTGAGGGGAAAGCTGTAACTCTGTGAGATGATTTCACAGAACACAAAGAAGTTTCTCAGAAAGCTTCTTTCTCTTTGTTATCGGAAGATTTTTCCTTTTGCCCTATAGTCTTCTAAGGGATCCGAAATATCTGTTGTCACATTCCACAGAAAAAAGGCTAGCAAAGAGATCCACGAAATACAGATGTAACTCTGTGAGATGAATTAACAGAACACTACAGTTTCTCAGAAAGCTTCTTTCCAGAGATCATCAGAGGATATTTCCTTTTTCTCCGTAGCCCTCAATGGGCTTCCAAATATCACTTTGCGAATTCCACAAGAACTGTCTCTGCGAAAGGGTCTTGAGGGGAATGCTGTATTTCTCTGAGATGATTTTACAGAACACAAATTAGTTTCTCAGAAAGCTTCTTTCTCTTTGTTATCGGAGGATATTTCCTTTGGTCCTATAGTCTTCAAAGGGATCTCGAAATATCTGTTCTCAGACTTGACAGAAATAACGCTAGCAAAGAGGTCCACGAAATACAGATGCAACGCTGTGAGATGAATTAACAGAACACTAAGCAGTTTCTCAGAAAGCTTCTTTCCAGATTTCATCTGAGGATATTTCCTTTTTCACCATAGCCCTCTATGCGATTCCAAATATCACTTTGCCAATTCCACAAGAACTGCCTTAGCGAAAGCCTTCTTGAGGGGAAAGCTGTAACTCTGTGAGATGATTTCACAGAACACAAAGAAGTTTCTCAGAAAGCTTCTTTCACTTTGTTATCGGAGGAAATTTCCTTTGGCCCTATAGTCCTCTAAGGGATCCGAAATATCTGTTCTCAGATTCCACAGAAATAAGGCTAGCAAAGAGATCAACGAAATACAGATGTAACTCTGTGAGATGAATTAACAGAACACTGAGCAGTTTCTCAGAAAGCTTCTTTCCAGATTTCATCTGAGGATATTTCCTTTTTCACCAAAGCCCTGTATGGGCTTCCAAACATCACTTTGCCAATTCCAGAAGAACTGTCTTAGCGAAATGCTTCTTGTGGGGAAAGCTGTAACTCTGTGAGATGATTTCACAGAACACAAAGAAGTTTCTCAGAAAGCTTCTTTCTCTTTGTTATCGGAGGATATTTCCTTTGGCCCTATAGTCTTCTAAGGGATCCGAAATATCTGTTCTCAGATTCCACAGAAATAAGGCTAGCAAAGAGATCCACGATACACAGATGTAACTCTGTGAGATGAATTAACAGAACATTACAGTTTCTCAGAAAGTTTCTTTCCAGAGATCATCTGAGGATATTTCCTTATTCACCATTGCCCTCTATGGGCTTCCAAATATCACTTTGCGAATTCCACAAGAACTGTTTCAGCGAAATGCTTCTTGAGGGGAAAGCTGTACCTCTCTGAGATGATTTTACAGAACACAAATTAGTTTCTCAGAAAGCTTCTTTCCCTTTGTTATCGGAGGATATTTCCTTTGGTCCTATAGTCTTCAAAGGGATCCGAAATATCTGTTCTCAGACTATACAGAAATAACGCTAGAAAAGAGGTCCACGAAATACAGATGCAACGCTGTGAGATGAATTAACAGAACACTAAGCAGTTTCTCAGAAAGCTTCTTTCCAGATATCATCTGAGGATATTTCCTTTTTCACCATAGCCCTCTATGCGATTCCAAATATCACTTTGCCAATTCCACAAGAAATGTCTTAGCGAAAGCCTTCTTGAGGGGAAAGCTGTAACTCTGTGAGATGATTTCACAGAACACAAAGACGTTTCTCAGAAAGCTTCTTTCTCTTTGTTATCGGAGGATATTTCCTTTGGCACTAGAGTCTTCAAAGGGATCCGAATTATCTATTCTCAGATTCCACAGAAATAAGGCTAGCAAAGAGATCCACGAAATACAGATGTAACACTGTTCGAAGAATTAACAGAACAAGAAGCAGTTTCTCAGAAAGCTTCTTTTCAGATTTTATCAGAGGATATTTCCTTTTTCACCATAGCCCTCTATGGGCTTCCAAATATCACTTTGGCAACTCCACAAGAACTGTCTTAGCGAAAGGCTTCTTGAAGAGAAAGCTGTAACTCTGTGAGATGATTTCACAGAACACAAAGAAGTTTCTCAGAAAGCTTCTTTCTCTTTGTTATCGGAAGATATTTCCTTTGGCCCTATAGTCTTCTAAGGGATCCGAAATATCTCTTCTCAGATTCCACAGAAATAAGGCTAGCAAAGAGATCCACGAAATACAGATGTAACTGTGTGAGATGAATTAACAGAACACTACAGTTTCTCAGAAAGTTTCTTTCCAGAGATCATCTGAGGATATTTCCTTTTTCACCATAGTCCTCTATGGGCTTCCAAATATCACTTTGCCAATTCCACAAGAACTGTCTCAGCGAAAGGCTTCTTGAGGGGAATGCTGTACCTCTCTGAGATGATTTTACAGGACACAAATTAGTTTCTCAGAAAGCTTCTTTCTCTTTGTTATCGGAGGATATTTCCTTTGGTCCTATAGGCTTCAGAGGGATCCGAAATATCTGTTCTCAGACTTCACAGAAATAACGCTAGCAAAGACGTCCACGAAATACAGATGTAACTCTGTGAGATGAATTAACAGAACACTAAGCAGTTTCTCAGAAAGCTTCTTTCCAGATTTCATCTGAGGATATTTCCTTTTTCACCATAGCCCTCTAAGCGATTCCAAATATCACGTTGCCAATTCCACAAGAACTGTATTAGCGAAAGGCTTCTTGAGGGGAAAGCTGTAACTCTGTGAGATGATTTCACAGAACACAAAGAAGTTTCTCAGAAAGCTTCTTTCTTTTGTTATCGGAGGATATTTCCTTTGGCCCTAGAGTCTTCAAAGGGATCCGAAATATCTGTTCTCAGGTTCCACAGAAATAAGGCGAGCAAAGAGATACACCAAATACAGATGTAACTCTGTGAGATGAATTAACAGAACACTAAGCAGTTTCTCAGAAAGCTTCTTTCCAGATTTCATCTGAGGATATTTCCTTTTTCACCATAGCCCTCTATGCGCTTCCAAATATCACTTTGCCAATTCCAGAAGAACTGTCTTAGCGAAAGCCTTCTTGAGGGGAAAGCTGTAACTCTATGAGATGATTTCACAGAACACAAAGAAGTTTCTCAGAAAGCTTCTTTCACTTTGTTATCGGAGGATATTTCCTTTGGCCCTATAGTCCTCTAAGGGTTCCGAAATATCTGTTCTCAGATTCCACAGAAATAAGGCTAGCAAAGAGATCCACGAAATACAGATGTAACTCTGTGAGATGAATTAACAGAACACTGAGCAGTTTCTCAGAAAACTTCTTTCCAGATTTCATCTGAGGATATTTCCTTTTTCACCTTAGCCCTCTATGGGCTTCCAAATATCACTTTGCCATTTCCACAAGAACTGTCTTAGCGAAAGGCTTCTTGAGGGGAAAGCTGTAACTCTGTGAGATGATTTCACAGAACACGAAGAAGTTTCTCAGAAAGCTTCTTTCTCTTTGTTATCGGAGGATATATCCTTTGGCCCTATATTCTTCTAAGGATCCGAAATATCTGTTTTCAGATTCCACAGAAATAAGGCTAGCAAACACATCCAGGAAATACAGAGGTAACTCTGTGAGATGAATTACCAGAACAATAAGCAGAGTCTCAGAAAGCTTCTTTCCACATTTCATCTGAGGATATTTCCTATTTCACCATAGCCCTCTATAGGCTTCCAAATATCACTTTGCCAATTCGACAAGAACTGTCTTAGCGAAGGGCTTCTTGAGTGGAGAGATGTAACTCTGTGAGATGATTTCACAGAACACAAAGAAGTTTGTCAGAAACCTCCTTTCTCTTTGTTATCGGAGGATATTTCCTTTGGCCCTATACTCTTCAAAGGGATCCGAAATATCTGTTCTCAGATTCCACAGAAATAAGTCTAGCAAAGAAATCCACGAAATACAGATGTAACACTGTGAGATGAATTAACAGAACACTAAGCAGTTTCTCAGAAAGCTTCTTACCAGATTTCATCTGAGGATATTTCCTTTTTCACCATAGCCCTCTATGCGCTTCCAAATATCACTTTGCCAATTCCACAAGAACTGTCTTAGCGAAAGGCTTCTTGAGGGGAAAGCTGTAACTCTGTGAGATGATTTCACGGAACACAAAGAAGTTTCTCAGAAAGCTTCTTTCTCTTTGTTATCGGAGGATATTTCCTTTGGCCCTACACTCTTCAAAGAGACCCGAAATATCTGTTCTCAGAATCCACAGAAATAAGGCTAGCAAAGAAATCCACGAAATACAGATGTAACTCTGTGAGATGAATTAACAGAACACTAAGCAGTTTCTCAGAAAGCTTCTTTCCAGATTTCATCTGAGGATATTTCCTTTTTCACCGTAGCCCTCTATGCGCTTCCAAATATCACTTTGCCAATTCCAGAAGAACTGTCTTAGCGAAAGCCTTCTAGAGGGGAAAGCTGTAACTCTGTGAGATGATTTCACAGAACACAAAGAAGTTTCTCAGAAAGCTTCTTTCACTTTGTTATCGGAGGATATTTCCTTTGGCCCTATAGTCCTCTAAGGGTTCCGAAATATCTGTTCTCAGATTCCACAGAAATAAGGCTAGCAAAGAGATCCACGAAATACAGATGTAACTCTGTGAGATGAATTAACAGAACACTGAGCAGTTTCTCAGAAAGCTTCTTTCCAGATTTCATCTGAGGATATTTCCTTTTTCACCTTAGCCCTCTATGGGCTTCCAAATATCACTTTGTCAATGCCACAAGAACTGTCTTAGCGAAAGGCTTCTTGAGGGGAAAGCTGTAACTCTGTGAGATGATTTCACAGAACACGAAGAAGTTTCTCAGAAAGCTTCTTTCTCTTTGTTATCGGAGCATATATCCTTTGGCCCTATATTCTTCTAAGGATCCGAAATATCTGTTTTCAGATTCCACAGAAATAAGGCTAGCAAACACATCCAGGAAATACAGATTTAACTCTGTGAGATGAATTACCAGAACAATAAGCAGAGTCTCACAAAGCTTCTTTCCACATTTCATCTGAGGATATTTCCTATTTCACCATAGCCCTCTATGGGCTTCCAAATATCACTTTGGCAATTCCACAAGAACTGTCTTAGCGAAAGGCTTCTTGAGGGGAAAGCTGTAACTCTGTGAGATAATTTCACAGAACACAAAGAAGTTTCTCAGAAAGCTTCTTGCTCTTTGTTATCGGAAGATATTTCCTTTGGCCCTAGAGTCTTCTAAGGGATCCGAAATATCTGTTCTCAGATTCCACAGAAATAAGGCTAGCAGAGAGATCCACGAAATACAGATGTAACTCTGTGAGATGAATTAACAGAACACTACAGTTTCTCAGAAAGCTTCTTTCCAGAGATCATCTGAGGATATTTCCTTTTTCACCATAGCCCTCTATGGGCTTCCAAATATCACTTTGCGAATTCCACAAGAACTGTCTCAGCGAAAGGCTTCTTGAGGGGAATGCTGTACCTCTCTGAGATGATTTTACAGAACACAAATTAGTTTCTCAGAAAGCTTCTTTCTCTTTGTTATCGGAGGATATTTCCTTTGGTCCTATAGTCTTCAAAGGGATCCGAAATATCTGTTCTCAGACTTCACAGAAATAACGCTAGCAAAGAGGTCCAAGAAATACAGATGCAACGCTGTGAGATGAATTAACAGAACACTAAGCAGTTTCTCAGAAAGCTTCTTTCCAGATTTCATCTGAGGATATTTCCTTTTTCACCATAGCCCTCTATGGGCTTCCAAATATCACTTTGCCAATTCGACAAGAACTGTCTTAGCGAAAGGCTTCCTGAGTGGAGAGATGTAACTCTGTGAGATGATTTCACAGAACACAAAGAAGTTTGTCAGAAAGCTTCTTTCTCTTTGTTATCGGAGGATATTTCCTTTGGCCCTATACTCTTCAAAGGATCCGAAATATCTGTTCTCAGATTCCACAGAAATAAGTCTAGCAAAGAAATCCACGAAATACAGATGTAACACTGTGAGATGAATTAACAGAACACTAAGCAGTTTCTCAGAAAGCTTCTTACCAGATTTCATCTGAGGATATTTCCTTTTTCACCATAGCCCTCTATGCGCTTCCAAATATCACTTTGGCAATTCCACAAGAACTGTCTTAGCGAAAGGCTTCTTGAGGGGAAAGCTGTAACTCTGTGAGATGATTTCACAGAACACAAAGTAGTTTCTCAGAAAGCTTCTTTCTCTTTGTTATCGGAGGATATTTCCTTTGGCCCTATAGTCTTCAAAGGGACCCGAAATATCTGTTCTCAGGTTCCACAGAAATAAGGCTAGCAAAGAGATCCACGAAATACAGATTTAACTCTGTGAGATGAATTAACAGAACAATAAGCAGTTTCTCAGAAAGCTTCTTTCCAGATTTCATCTGAGGATATTTCCTTTTTCACCATAGCCCTCTAGGGCTTCCAAATATCACTTTGCCAATTCCACAAGAACTGTCTTAGCGAAAGGCTTCTGGAGGGGAAAGCTGTAACTCTGTGAGATGATTTCACAGAACACAAAGAAGTTTCTCAGAAAGCTTCTTTCTCTTTGTTATCGGAGGATATTTCCTTTGGCCCTATATTCTACTAAGGATACGAAATATCTGTTTTCAGATTCCACAGAAGTAAGGCAAGCAAACACATCCAGGAAATACAGAGGTAACTCTGTGAGATGAATTACCAGAACAATAAGCAGAGTCTCAGAAAGCTTCTTTCCACATTTCATCTGAGGATATTTCCTATTTCACCATAGCCCTCTATGCGCTTCCAATTATCACTTTGCCAATTCCACAAGAACTGTCTTAGCGAAAGGCTTCTTGAGGGGAATGCTATAACTCTGTGAGATGATTTCACGGAACACAAAGAAGTTTCTCAGAAAGCTTCTTTCTCTTTGTTATCGGAGGATATTTCCTTTGGCCCTCTTTTCTTCAAAGGGATCCGAAATATCTCTTCTCAGGTTCCACAGAAATAAGGCTAGCAAAGAGATCCACGAAATACAGATGTAACTCTGTGAGATGAATTAACACAACACTAAGCAGTTTCTCAGAAATCTTGTTTCCAGATTTCATCTGAGGATATTTCCTTTTTCACCATAGCCCTCTATGCGCTTCCAAATATCACTTTACCAATTGCACAAGAACTGTCGTAGCGAAAGCCTTCTTGAGGTGAAAGCTGTAACTCTGTGAGATGATTTCAGAGAACACAAAGAAGTTTCTCAGAAAGCTTCTTTCACTTTGTTATCGGAGGATATTTCCTTTGGCCCTACAGTCCTCTAAGGGATCCGAAATATCTGTTCTCAGATTCCACAGAAATAAGGCTAGCAAAGAGATCAACGAAATACAGATGTAACTCTGTGAGATGAATTAACAGAACACTGAGCAGTTTCTCAGAAAGCTTCTTTCCAGATTTCATCTGAGGATATTTCCTTTTTCACTTTGGCCCTCTATGGGCTTTCAAATATCACTTTGCCATCTCCACAAGAACTGTCTTAGCGAAAGGCTTCTTGAGGGGAAAGCTGTAACTCTGTGAGATGATTTCACAGAACACGAAGAAGTTTCTCAGAAAGCTTCTTTCTCTTTGTTATCGGAGGATATTTCCTTTGGCCCTATATTCTTCTAAGGATCCGAAATGTCTGTTTTCAGATTCCACAGAAATAAGGCTAGCAAACACATCCAGGAAATACAGAGGTAACTCTGTGAGATGAATTACCAGAACAATAAGCAGAGTCTCAGAAAGCTTCTTTCCACATTTCATCTGAGGATATTTCCAATTTCACCATAGCCCTCTATGCGCTTCCAAATATCACTTTGCCAATTCCACAAGAACTGTCTTAGCGAAAGGCTTCTTGAGGGGAATGCTGTAACTCTGTGAGATGATTTCACGGAACCCAAAGAAGTTTCTCATAAAGCTTCTTTCTCTTTGTTATCGGAGGATAATTCCTTTGGCCCTCTTTTCTTCAAAGGGATCCGAAACATCTCTTCTCAGGTTCCACAGAAATAAGGCTAGCAAAGAGATCCACGAAATACAGATGTAACTCTGTGAGATGAATGAACAGAACACTGAGAAGTTTCTCAGATAGCTTCTTTCCAGATTTCATCTGAGGATATTTCCTTTTTCACCTTAGCCCTCTATGGGCTTCCAAATATCACTTTGCCATTTCCACAAGAACTGTCTTAGCGAAAGGCTTCTTGAGGGGAAAGCTGTAACTCTGTGAGATGATTTCACAGAACACGAAGAAGTTTCTCAGAAAACTTCTTTCTCCTTTGTTTTCAGAGGATATTTCCTTTGGCCCTATGTTCTTCTAAGGAACCGAAATATCTGTTTTCAGATTCCACAGAAATAAGGCTAGCAAACACATCCAGGAAAAACAGAGGTAACTCTGTGAGATAAATTACCAGAACAATAAGCAGAGTCTCAGAAAGCTTCTTTCCACATTTCATCTGAGGATATTTCCTATTTCACCCTAGCCCTCTATGCGCTTCCAAATATCACTTTGCCAATTCCACAAGAACTGTCTTAGCGAAAGGCTTCTTGAGGGGAATGCTGTAACTCTGTGAGATGATTTCACAGAACACAAAGAAGTTTCTCAGAAAGCTTCTTTCTCTTTGTTATCGGAGGATATTTCCTTTGGCCCTATACTCTTCAAAGGGATCCGAAATATCTGTTCTTAGATTCCACAGAAATAAGGCTAGCAAAGAAATCCACGAAATACAGATGTAACTCTGTGAGATGAATTAACAGAACACTAAGCAGTTTCTCAGAAAACTTCTTTCCAGATTACATCTGAGGATATTTCCTTTTTCACCATAGCCCTCTAAGGGCTTCCAAATATCACTTTGCCAATTCCACAAGAACTGTCTTAGCGAAAGGCTTCTTGAGGGGAAAGCTGTAACTCTGTGAGATTATTTCACAGAACACAAAGTAGTTTCTCAGAAAGCTTCTTTCTCTTTGTTATCTGAGGATATTTCCTTTGGCCCTATAGTCTTCAAAGGGATCTGAAATATCTGTTCTCAGGTTCCACAGAAAAAAGGCTAGCAAAGAGATCCACGAAATACAAATGAAACTCTGTGAGATGAATTAACAGAACACTGAGCAGTTTCTCAGAAAGCTTCATTCCAGATTTCATCTGAGGATATTTCCTTTTTCACCTTAGCCCTCTTAGGGCTTCCAAATATCACTTTGCCATTTCCACAAGAACTGTCTTAGCGAAAGGCTTCTTGAGGGGAAAGCTGTAACTCTGTGAGATGATTTCACAGAACACGAAGAAGTTTCTCAGAAAGCTTCTTTCTCTTTGTTATCGGAGGATATTTCCTTTGGCACTATATTCTTCTAAGGATCCGAAATATCTGTTTCCAGATTCCACAGAAATAAGGCTAGCAAACACATCCAGGAAATACAGAGGTAACTCTGTGAGATGAATTACCAGAACAATAAGCAGAGTCTCAGAAAGCTTCTTTCCACATTTCATCTGAGGATATTTCCTATTTCACCATAGCCCTCTATGGGCTTCCAAATATCACTTTGCCAATTCCACAAGAACTGTCTTAGCGAAAGGCTTCTTGAGTGGAAAGCTGTAACTCTGTGAGATGATTTCACAGAACACAAAGAAGTTTCTCAGAAAGCTCCTTTCTCTTTGTTATCGGAGGATATTTCCTTTGGCCCTATACTCTTCAAAGGGATCCGAAATATCTGTTCTCAGATTCCACAGAAATAAGGCTAGCAAAGAAATCCACGAAATACAGATGTAACTCTGTGAGATGAATTAACAGAACACTAAGCAGTTTCTCATAAAGCTTCTTACCAGATTTCATCTGAGGATATTTCCTTTTTCACCGTAGCCCTCTATGCGCTTCCAAATATCACTTTGCAATTCCACAAGAACTGTCTTAGCGAAAGGCCTCTTGAGGGGAAAGCTGTAACTCTGTGAGATGATTTCACGGAACACAAAGAAGTTTCTCAGAAAGCTTCTTTCTCTTTGTTATCGGAGAATATTTCCTTTGTCCCTGTAGTCTTCTAAGGGATCCGAAATATCTGTTCTCAGGTTCCACAGAAATAAGGCTAGCAAAGAGATCCACGAAATACAGATGTAACTCTGTGAGATGAATTAACAGAACAATAAGCAGTTTCTCAGAAAGCTTCTTTCCAGATTTCATCTGAGGATATTTCCTTTTTCACCATAGCTCTCTATGGGCTTCCAAAGATCACTTTGGCAATTCCACAATAACTGTCTTAGCGAAAGGCTTCTTGAGGGGAAAGCTGTAACTCTGTGAGATGATTTCACAGAACACAAAGAAGTTTCTCAGAAAGCTTCTTTCTCTTTGTTATCGGAGTATATTTCCTTTGGCCCTAGAGTCTTCAAAGGGATCCGAATTATCTGTTCTCAGATTCCACAGAAATAAGGCTAGCAAAGAGATCCACGAAATACAGATGTAACTCTGTGATAAGAATTAACAGAACAATAAGCAGTTTCTCAGAAATCTTCTTTCCAGATTTCATCTGAGGATATTTCCTTTTTCACCATAGCCCTCTATGGGCTTCCAAATATCACTTTGGCAATTCCACAAGAACTGTCTTAGCAAAAGGCTTCTTGAGGGGAAAGCTGTAACTCTGTGAGATGATTTCACAGAACACAAAGAAGTTTCTCAGAAAGCTTCTTTCTCTTTGTTATCGGAAGATTTTTCCTTTTGCCCTATAGTCTTCTAAGGGATCCGAAATATCTGTTGTCACATTCCACAGAAAAAAGGCTAGCAAAGAGATCCACGAAATACAGATGTAACTCTGTGAGATGAATTAACAGAACACTACAGTTTCTCAGAAAGCTTCTTTCCAGAGATCATCTGAGGATATTTCCTTTTTCTCCGTAGCCCTCAATGGGCTTCCAAATATCACTTTGCGAATTCCACAAGAACTGTCTCTGCGAAAGGGTCTTGAGGGGAATGCTGTATTTCTCTGAGATGATTTTACAGAACACAAATTAGTTTCTCAGAAAGCTTCTTTCTCTTTGTTATCGGAGGATATTTCCTTTGGTCCTATAGTCTTCAAAGGGATCTCGAAATATCTGTTCTCAGACTTGACAGAAATAACGCTAGCAAAGAGGTCCACGAAATACAGATGCAACGCTGTGAGATGAATTAACAGAACACTAAGCAGTTTCTCAGAAAGCTTCTTTCCAGATTTCATCTGAGGATATTTCCTTTTTCACCATAGCCCTCTATGCGATTCCAAATATCACTTTGCCAATTCCACAAGAACTGCCTTAGCGAAAGCCTTCTTGAGGGGAAAGCTGTAACTCTGTGAGATGATTTCACAGAACACAAAGAAGTTTCTCAGAAAGCTTCTTTCACTTTGTTATCGGAGGAAATTTCCTTTGGCCCTATAGTCCTCTAAGGGATCCGAAATATCTGTTCTCAGATTCCACAGAAATAAGGCTAGCAAAGAGATCAACGAAATACAGATGTAACTCTGTGAGATGAATTAACAGAACACTGAGCAGTTTCTCAGAAAGCTTCTTTCCAGATTTCATCTGAGGATATTTCCTTTTTCACCAAAGCCCTGTATGGGCTTCCAAACATCACTTTGCCAATTCCAGAAGAACTGTCTTAGCGAAATGCTTCTTGTGGGGAAAGCTGTAACTCTGTGAGATGATTTCACAGAACACAAAGAAGTTTCTCAGAAAGCTTCTTTCTCTTTGTTATCGGAGGATATTTCCTTTGGCCCTATAGTCTTCTAAGGGATCCGAAATATCTGTTCTCAGATTCCACAGAAATAAGGCTAGCAAAGAGATCCACGATACACAGATGTAACTCTGTGAGATGAATTAACAGAACATTACAGTTTCTCAGAAAGTTTCTTTCCAGAGATCATCTGAGGATATTTCCTTATTCACCATTGCCCTCTATGGGCTTCCAAATATCACTTTGCGAATTCCACAAGAACTGTTTCAGCGAAATGCTTCTTGAGGGGAAAGCTGTACCTCTCTGAGATGATTTTACAGAACACAAATTAGTTTCTCAGAAAGCTTCTTTCCCTTTGTTATCGGAGGATATTTCCTTTGGTCCTATAGTCTTCAAAGGGATCCGAAATATCTGTTCTCAGACTATACAGAAATAACGCTAGAAAAGAGGTCCACGAAATACAGATGCAACGCTGTGAGATGAATTAACAGAACACTAAGCAGTTTCTCAGAAAGCTTCTTTCCAGATATCATCTGAGGATATTTCCTTTTTCACCATAGCCCTCTATGCGATTCCAAATATCACTTTGCCAATTCCACAAGAAATGTCTTAGCGAAAGCCTTCTTGAGGGGAAAGCTGTAACTCTGTGAGATGATTTCACAGAACACAAAGACGTTTCTCAGAAAGCTTCTTTCTCTTTGTTATCGGAGGATATTTCCTTTGGCACTAGAGTCTTCAAAGGGATCCGAATTATCTATTCTCAGATTCCACAGAAATAAGGCTAGCAAAGAGATCCACGAAATACAGATGTAACACTGTTCGAAGAATTAACAGAACAAGAAGCAGTTTCTCAGAAAGCTTCTTTTCAGATTTTATCAGAGGATATTTCCTTTTTCACCATAGCCCTCTATGGGCTTCCAAATATCACTTTGGCAACTCCACAAGAACTGTCTTAGCGAAAGGCTTCTTGAAGAGAAAGCTGTAACTCTGTGAGATGATTTCACAGAACACAAAGAAGTTTCTCAGAAAGCTTCTTTCTCTTTGTTATCGGAAGATATTTCCTTTGGCCCTATAGTCTTCTAAGGGATCCGAAATATCTCTTCTCAGATTCCACAGAAATAAGGCTAGCAAAGAGATCCACGAAATACAGATGTAACTGTGTGAGATGAATTAACAGAACACTACAGTTTCTCAGAAAGTTTCTTTCCAGAGATCATCTGAGGATATTTCCTTTTTCACCATAGTCCTCTATGGGCTTCCAAATATCACTTTGCCAATTCCACAAGAACTGTCTCAGCGAAAGGCTTCTTGAGGGGAATGCTGTACCTCTCTGAGATGATTTTACAGGACACAAATTAGTTTCTCAGAAAGCTTCTTTCTCTTTGTTATCGGAGGATATTTCCTTTGGTCCTATAGGCTTCAGAGGGATCCGAAATATCTGTTCTCAGACTTCACAGAAATAACGCTAGCAAAGACGTCCACGAAATACAGATGTAACTCTGTGAGATGAATTAACAGAACACTAAGCAGTTTCTCAGAAAGCTTCTTTCCAGATTTCATCTGAGGATATTTCCTTTTTCACCATAGCCCTCTAAGCGATTCCAAATATCAGGTTGCCAATTCCACAAGAACTGTATTAGCGAAAGGCTTCTTGAGGGGAAAGCTGTAACTCTGTGAGATGATTTCACAGAACACAAAGAAGTTTCTCAGAAAGCTTCTTTCTTTTGTTATCGGAGGATATTTCCTTTGGCCCTAGAGTCTTCAAAGGGATCCGAAATATCTGTTCTCAGGTTCCACAGAAATAAGGCGAGCAAAGAGATACACCAAATACAGATGTAACTCTGTGAGATGAATTAACAGAACACTAAGCAGTTTCTCAGAAAGCTTCTTTCCAGATTTCATCTGAGGATATTTCCTTTTTCACCATAGCCCTCTATGCGCTTCCAAATATCACTTTGCCAATTCCAGAAGAACTGTCTTAGCGAAAGCCTTCTTGAGGGGAAAGCTGTAACTCTATGAGATGATTTCACAGAACACAAAGAAGTTTCTCAGAAAGCTTCTTTCACTTTGTTATCGGAGGATATTTCCTTTGGCCCTATAGTCCTCTAAGGGTTCCGAAATATCTGTTCTCAGATTCCACAGAAATAAGGCTAGCAAAGAGATCCACGAAATACAGATGTAACTCTGTGAGATGAATTAACAGAACACTGAACAGTTTCTCAGAAAACTTCTTTCCAGATTTCATCTGAGGATATTTCCTTTTTCACCTTAGCCCTCTATGGGCTTCCAAATATCACTTTGCCATTTCCACAAGAACTGTCTTAGCGAAAGGCTTCTTGAGGGGAAAGCTGTAACTCTGTGAGATGATTTCACAGAACACGAAGAAGTTTCTCAGAAAGCTTCTTTCTCTTTGTTATCGGAGGATATATCCTTTGGCCCTATATTCTTCTAAGGATCCGAAATATCTGTTTTCAGATTCCACAGAAATAAGGCTAGCAAACACATCCAGGAAATACAGAGGTAACTCTGTGAGATGAATTACCAGAACAATAAGCAGAGTCTCAGAAAGCTTCTTTCCACATTTCATCTGAGGATATTTCCTATTTCACCATAGCCCTCTATAGGCTTCCAAATATCACTTTGCCAATTCGACAAGAACTGTCTTAGCGAAGGGCTTCTTGAGTGGAGAGATGTAACTCTGTGAGATGATTTCACAGAACACAAAGAAGTTTGTCAGAAACCTCCTTTCTCTTTGTTATCGGAGGATATTTCCTTTGGCCCTATACTCTTCAAAGGGATCCGAAATATCTGTTCTCAGATTCCACAGAAATAAGTCTAGCAAAGAAATCCACGAAATACAGATGTAACACTGTGAGATGAATTAACAGAACACTAAGCAGTTTCTCAGAAAGCTTCTTACCAGATTTCATCTGAGGATATTTCCTTTTTCACCATAGCCCTCTATGCGCTTCCAAATATCACTTTGCCAATTCCACAAGAACTGTCTTAGCGAAAGGCTTCTTGAGGGGAAAGCTGTAACTCTGTGAGATGATTTCACGGAACACAAAGAAGTTTCTCAGAAAGCTTCTTTCTCTTTGTTATCGGAGGATATTTCCTTTGGCCCTACACTCTTCAAAGAGACCCGAAATATCTGTTCTCAGAATCCACAGAAATAAGGCTAGCAAAGAAATCCACGAAATACAGATGTAACTCTGTGAGATGAATTAACAGAACACTAAGCAGTTTCTCAGAAAGCTTCTTTCCAGATTTCATCTGAGGATATTTCCTTTTTCACCGTAGCCCTCTATGCGCTTCCAAATATCACTTTGCCAATTCCAGAAGAACTGTCTTAGCGAAAGCCTTCTAGAGGGGAAAGCTGTAACTCTGTGAGATGATTTCACAGAACACAAAGAAGTTTCTCAGAAAGCTTCTTTCACTTTGTTATCGGAGGATATTTCCTTTGGCCCTATAGTCCTCTAAGGGTTCCGAAATATCTGTTCTCAGATTCCACAGAAATAAGGCTAGCAAAGAGATCCACGAAATACAGATGTAACTCTGTGAGATGAATTAACAGAACACTGAGCAGTTTCTCAGAAAGCTTCTTTCCAGATTTCATCTGAGGATATTTCCTTTTTCACCTTAGCCCTCTATGGGCTTCCAAATATCACTTTGTCAATGCCACAAGAACTGTCTTAGCGAAAGGCTTCTTGAGGGGAAAGCTGTAACTCTGTGAGATGATTTCACAGAACACGAAGAAGTTTCTCAGAAAGCTTCTTTCTCTTTGTTATCGGAGCATATATCCTTTGGCCCTATATTCTTCTAAGGATCCGAAATATCTGTTTTCAGATTCCACAGAAATAAGGCTAGCAAACACATCCAGGAAATACAGATTTAACTCTGTGAGATGAATTACCAGAACAATAAGCAGAGTCTCACAAAGCTTCTTTCCACATTTCATCTGAGGATATTTCCTATTTCACCATAGCCCTCTATGGGCTTCCAAATATCACTTTGGCAATTCCACAAGAACTGTCTTAGCGAAAGGCTTCTTGAGGGGAAAGCTGTAACTCTGTGAGATAATTTCACAGAACACAAAGAAGTTTCTCAGAAAGCTTCTTGCTCTTTGTTATCGGAAGATATTTCCTTTGGCCCTAGAGTCTTCTAAGGGATCCGAAATATCTGTTCTCAGATTCCACAGAAATAAGGCTAGCAGAGAGATCCACGAAATACAGATGTAACTCTGTGAGATGAATTAACAGAACACTACAGTTTCTCAGAAAGCTTCTTTCCAGAGATCATCTGAGGATATTTCCTTTTTCACCATAGCCCTCTATGGGCTTCCAAATATCACTTTGCGAATTCCACAAGAACTGTCTCAGCGAAAGGCTTCTTGAGGGGAATGCTGTACCTCTCTGAGATGATTTTACAGAACACAAATTAGTTTCTCAGAAAGCTTCTTTCTCTTTGTTATCGGAGGATATTTCCTTTGGTCCTATAGTCTTCAAAGGGATCCGAAATATCTGTTCTCAGACTTCACAGAAATAACGCTAGCAAAGAGGTCCACGAAATACAGATGCAACGCTGTGAGATGAATTAACAGAACACTAAGCAGTTTCTCAGAAAGCTTCTTTCCAGATTTCATCTGAGGATATTTCCTTTTTCACCATAGCCCTCTATGGGCTTCCAAATATCACTTTGCCAATTCGACAAGAACTGTCTTAGCGAAAGGCTTCCTGAGTGGAGAGATGTAACTCTGTGAGATGATTTCACAGAACACAAAGAAGTTTGTCAGAAAGCTTCTTTCTCTTTGTTATCGGAGGATATTTCCTTTGGCCCTATACTCTTCAAAGGATCCGAAATATCTGTTCTCAGATTCCACAGAAATAAGTCTAGCAAAGAAATCCACGAAATACAGATGTAACACTGTGAGATGAATTAACAGAACACTAAGCAGTTTCTCAGAAAGCTTCTTACCAGATTTCATCTGAGGATATTTCCTTTTTCACCATAGCCCTCTATGCGCTTCCAAATATCACTTTGGCAATTCCACAAGAACTGTCTTAGCGAAAGGCTTCTTGAGGGGAAAGCTGTAACTCTGTGAGATGATTTCACAGAACACAAAGTAGTTTCTCAGAAAGCTTCTTTCTCTTTGTTATCGGAGGATATTTCCTTTGGCCCTATAGTCTTCAAAGGGACCCGAAATATCTGTTCTCAGGTTCCACAGAAATAAGGCTAGCAAAGAGATCCACGAAATACAGATTTAACTCTGTGAGATGAATTAACAGAACAATAAGCAGTTTCTCAGAAAGCTTCTTTCCAGATTTCATCTGAGGATATTTCCTTTTTCACCATAGCCCTCTAGGGCTTCCAAATATCACTTTGCCAATTCCACAAGAACTGTCTTAGCGAAAGGCTTCTGGAGGGGAAAGCTGTAACTCTGTGAGATGATTTCACAGAACACAAAGAAGTTTCTCAGAAAGCTTCTTTCTCTTTGTTATCGGAAGATTTTTCCTTTTGCCCTATAGTCTTCTAAGGGATCCGAAATATCTGTTGTCACATTCCACAGAAAAAAGGCTAGCAAAGAGATCCACGAAATACAGATGTAACTCTGTGAGATGAATTAACAGAACACTACAGTTTCTCAGAAAGCTTCTTTCCAGAGATCATCTGAGGATATTTCCTTTTTCTCCGTAGCCCTCAATGGGCTTCCAAATATCACTTTGCGAATTCCACAAGAACTGTCTCTGCGAAAGGGTCTTGAGGGGAATGCTGTATTTCTCTGAGATGATTTTACAGAACACAAATTAGTTTCTCAGAAAGCTTCTTTCTCTTTGTTATCGGAGGATATTTCCTTTGGTCCTATAGTCTTCAAAGGGATCTCGAAATATCTGTTCTCAGACTTGACAGAAATAACGCTAGCAAAGAGGTCCACGAAATACAGATGCAACGCTGTGAGATGAATTAACAGAACACTAAGCAGTTTCTCAGAAAGCTTCTTTCCAGATTTCATCTGAGGATATTTCCTTTTTCACCATAGCCCTCTATGCGATTCCAAATATCACTTTGCCAATTCCACAAGAACTGCCTTAGCGAAAGCCTTCTTGAGGGGAAAGCTGTAACTCTGTGAGATGATTTCACAGAACACAAAGAAGTTTCTCAGAAAGCTTCTTTCACTTTGTTATCGGAGGAAATTTCCTTTGGCCCTATAGTCCTCTAAGGGATCCGAAATATCTGTTCTCAGATTCCACAGAAATAAGGCTAGCAAAGAGATCAACGAAATACAGATGTAACTCTGTGAGATGAATTAACAGAACACTGAGCAGTTTCTCAGAAAGCTTCTTTCCAGATTTCATCTGAGGATATTTCCTTTTTCACCAAAGCCCTGTATGGGCTTCCAAACATCACTTTGCCAATTCCAGAAGAACTGTCTTAGCGAAATGCTTCTTGTGGGGAAAGCTGTAACTCTGTGAGATGATTTCACAGAACACAAAGAAGTTTCTCAGAAAGCTTCTTTCTCTTTGTTATCGGAGGATATTTCCTTTGGCCCTATAGTCTTCTAAGGGATCCGAAATATCTGTTCTCAGATTCCACAGAAATAAGGCTAGCAAAGAGATCCACGATACACAGATGTAACTCTGTGAGATGAATTAACAGAACATTACAGTTTCTCAGAAAGTTTCTTTCCAGAGATCATCTGAGGATATTTCCTTATTCACCATTGCCCTCTATGGGCTTCCAAATATCACTTTGCGAATTCCACAAGAACTGTTTCAGCGAAATGCTTCTTGAGGGGAAAGCTGTACCTCTCTGAGATGATTTTACAGAACACAAATTAGTTTCTCAGAAAGCTTCTTTCCCTTTGTTATCGGAGGATATTTCCTTTGGTCCTATAGTCTTCAAAGGGATCCGAAATATCTGTTCTCAGACTATACAGAAATAACGCTAGAAAAGAGGTCCACGAAATACAGATGCAACGCTGTGAGATGAATTAACAGAACACTAAGCAGTTTCTCAGAAAGCTTCTTTCCAGATATCATCTGAGGATATTTCCTTTTTCACCATAGCCCTCTATGCGATTCCAAATATCACTTTGCCAATTCCACAAGAAATGTCTTAGCGAAAGCCTTCTTGAGGGGAAAGCTGTAACTCTGTGAGATGATTTCACAGAACACAAAGACGTTTCTCAGAAAGCTTCTTTCTCTTTGTTATCGGAGGATATTTCCTTTGGCACTAGAGTCTTCAAAGGGATCCGAATTATCTATTCTCAGATTCCACAGAAATAAGGCTAGCAAAGAGATCCACGAAATACAGATGTAACACTGTTCGAAGAATTAACAGAACAAGAAGCAGTTTCTCAGAAAGCTTCTTTTCAGATTTTATCAGAGGATATTTCCTTTTTCACCATAGCCCTCTATGGGCTTCCAAATATCACTTTGGCAACTCCACAAGAACTGTCTTAGCGAAAGGCTTCTTGAAGAGAAAGCTGTAACTCTGTGAGATGATTTCACAGAACACAAAGAAGTTTCTCAGAAAGCTTCTTTCTCTTTGTTATCGGAAGATATTTCCTTTGGCCCTATAGTCTTCTAAGGGATCCGAAATATCTCTTCTCAGATTCCACAGAAATAAGGCTAGCAAAGAGATCCACGAAATACAGATGTAACTGTGTGAGATGAATTAACAGAACACTACAGTTTCTCAGAAAGTTTCTTTCCAGAGATCATCTGAGGATATTTCCTTTTTCACCATAGTCCTCTATGGGCTTCCAAATATCACTTTGCCAATTCCACAAGAACTGTCTCAGCGAAAGGCTTCTTGAGGGGAATGCTGTACCTCTCTGAGATGATTTTACAGGACACAAATTAGTTTCTCAGAAAGCTTCTTTCTCTTTGTTATCGGAGGATATTTCCTTTGGTCCTATAGGCTTCAGAGGGATCCGAAATATCTGTTCTCAGACTTCACAGAAATAACGCTAGCAAAGACGTCCACGAAATACAGATGTAACTCTGTGAGATGAATTAACAGAACACTAAGCAGTTTCTCAGAAAGCTTCTTTCCAGATTTCATCTGAGGATATTTCCTTTTTCACCATAGCCCTCTAAGCGATTCCAAATATCACGTTGCCAATTCCACAAGATCTGTATTAGCGAAAGGCTTCTTGAGGGGAAAGCTGTAACTCTGTGAGATGATTTCACAGAACACAAAGAAGTTTCTCAGAAAGCTTCTTTCTTTTGTTATCGGAGGATATTTCCTTTGGCCCTAGAGTCTTCAAAGGGATCCGAAATATCTGTTCTCAGGTTCCACAGAAATAAGGCGAGCAAAGAGATACACCAAATACAGATGTAACTCTGTGAGATGAATTAACAGAACACTAAGCAGTTTCTCAGAAAGCTTCTTTCCAGATTTCATCTGAGGATATTTCCTTTTTCACCATAGCCCTCTATGCGCTTCCAAATATCACTTTGCCAATTCCAGAAGAACTGTCTTAGCGAAAGCCTTCTTGAGGGGAAAGCTGTAACTCTATGAGATGATTTCACAGAACACAAAGAAGTTTCTCAGAAAGCTTCTTTCACTTTGTTATCGGAGGATATTTCCTTTGGCCCTATAGTCCTCTAAGGGTTCCGAAATATCTGTTCTCAGATTCCACAGAAATAAGGCTAGCAAAGAGATCCACGAAATACAGATGTAACTCTGTGAGATGAATTAACAGAACACTGAGCAGTTTCTCAGAAAACTTCTTTCCAGATTTCATCTGAGGATATTTCCTTTTTCACCTTAGCCCTCTATGGGCTTCCAAATATCACTTTGCCATTTCCACAAGAACTGTCTTAGCGAAAGGCTTCTTGAGGGGAAAGCTGTAACTCTGTGAGATGATTTCACAGAACACGAAGAAGTTTCTCAGAAAGCTTCTTTCTCTTTGTTATCGGAGGATATATCCTTTGGCCCTATATTCTTCTAAGGATCCGAAATATCTGTTTTCAGATTCCACAGAAATAAGGCTAGCAAACACATCCAGGAAATACAGAGGTAACTCTGTGAGATGAATTACCAGAACAATAAGCAGAGTCTCAGAAAGCTTCTTTCCACATTTCATCTGAGGATATTTCCTATTTCACCATAGCCCTCTATAGGCTTCCAAATATCACTTTGCCAATTCGACAAGAACTGTCTTAGCGAAGGGCTTCTTGAGTGGAGAGATGTAACTCTGTGAGATGATTTCACAGAACACAAAGAAGTTTGTCAGAAACCTCCTTTCTCTTTGTTATCGGAGGATATTTCCTTTGGCCCTATACTCTTCAAAGGGATCCGAAATATCTGTTCTCAGATTCCACAGAAATAAGTCTAGCAAAGAAATCCACGAAATACAGATGTAACACTGTGAGATGAATTAACAGAACACTAAGCAGTTTCTCAGAAAGCTTCTTACCAGATTTCATCTGAGGATATTTCCTTTTTCACCATAGCCCTCTATGCGCTTCCAAATATCACTTTGCCAATTCCACAAGAACTGTCTTAGCGAAAGGCTTCTTGAGGGGAAAGCTGTAACTCTGTGAGATGATTTCACGGAACACAAAGAAGTTTCTCAGAAAGCTTCTTTCTCTTTGTTATCGGAGGATATTTCCTTTGGCCCTACACTCTTCAAAGAGACCCGAAATATCTGTTCTCAGAATCCACAGAAATAAGGCTAGCAAAGAAATCCACGAAATACAGATGTAACTCTGTGAGATGAATTAACAGAACACTAAGCAGTTTCTCAGAAAGCTTCTTTCCAGATTTCATCTGAGGATATTTCCTTTTTCACCGTAGCCCTCTATGCGCTTCCAAATATCACTTTGCCAATTCCAGAAGAACTGTCTTAGCGAAAGCCTTCTAGAGGGGAAAGCTGTAACTCTGTGAGATGATTTCACAGAACACAAAGAAGTTTCTCAGAAAGCTTCTTTCACTTTGTTATCGGAGGATATTTCCTTTGGCCCTATAGTCCTCTAAGGGTTCCGAAATATCTGTTCTCAGATTCCACAGAAATAAGGCTAGCAAAGAGATCCACGAAATACAGATGTAACTCTGTGAGATGAATTAACAGAACACTGAGCAGTTTCTCAGAAAGCTTCTTTCCAGATTTCATCTGAGGATATTTCCTTTTTCACCTTAGCCCTCTATGGGCTTCCAAATATCACTTTGTCAATGCCACAAGAACTGTCTTAGCGAAAGGCTTCTTGAGGGGAAAGCTGTAACTCTGTGAGATGATTTCACAGAACACGAAGAAGTTTCTCAGAAAGCTTCTTTCTCTTTGTTATCGGAGCATATATCCTTTGGCCCTATATTCTTCTAAGGATCCGAAATATCTGTTTTCAGATTCCACAGAAATAAGGCTAGCAAACACATCCAGGAAATACAGATTTAACTCTGTGAGATGAATTACCAGAACAATAAGCAGAGTCTCACAAAGCTTCTTTCCACATTTCATCTGAGGATATTTCCTATTTCACCATAGCCCTCTATGGGCTTCCAAATATCACTTTGGCAATTCCACAAGAACTGTCTTAGCGAAAGGCTTCTTGAGGGGAAAGCTGTAACTCTGTGAGATAATTTCACAGAACACAAAGAAGTTTCTCAGAAAGCTTCTTGCTCTTTGTTATCGGAAGATATTTCCTTTGGCCCTAGAGTCTTCTAAGGGATCCGAAATATCTGTTCTCAGATTCCACAGAAATAAGGCTAGCAGAGAGATCCACGAAATACAGATGTAACTCTGTGAGATGAATTAACAGAACACTACAGTTTCTCAGAAAGCTTCTTTCCAGAGATCATCTGAGGATATTTCCTTTTTCACCATAGCCCTCTATGGGCTTCCAAATATCACTTTGCGAATTCCACAAGAACTGTCTCAGCGAAAGGCTTCTTGAGGGGAATGCTGTACCTCTCTGAGATGATTTTACAGAACACAAATTAGTTTCTCAGAAAGCTTCTTTCTCTTTGTTATCGGAGGATATTTCCTTTGGTCCTATAGTCTTCAAAGGGATCCGAAATATCTGTTCTCAGACTTCACAGAAATAACGCTAGCAAAGAGGTCCACGAAATACAGATGCAACGCTGTGAGATGAATTAACAGAACACTAAGCAGTTTCTCAGAAAGCTTCTTTCCAGATTTCATCTGAGGATATTTCCTTTTTCACCATAGCCCTCTATGGGCTTCCAAATATCACTTTGCCAATTCGACAAGAACTGTCTTAGCGAAAGGCTTCCTGAGTGGAGAGATGTAACTCTGTGAGATGATTTCACAGAACACAAAGAAGTTTGTCAGAAAGCTTCTTTCTCTTTGTTATCGGAGGATATTTCCTTTGGCCCTATACTCTTCAAAGGATCCGAAATATCTGTTCTCAGATTCCACAGAAATAAGTCTAGCAAAGAAATCCACGAAATACAGATGTAACACTGTGAGATGAATTAACAGAACACTAAGCAGTTTCTCAGAAAGCTTCTTACCAGATTTCATCTGAGGATATTTCCTTTTTCACCATAACCCTCTATGCGCTTCCAAATATCACTTTGGCAATTCCACAAGAACTGTCTTAGCGAAAGGCTTCTTGAGGGGAAAGCTGTAACTCTGTGAGATGATTTCACAGAACACAAAGTAGTTTCTCAGAAAGCTTCTTTCTCTTTGTTATCGGAGGATATTTCCTTTGGCCCTATAGTCTTCAAAGGGACCCGAAATATCTGTTCTCAGGTTCCACAGAAATAAGGCTAGCAAAGAGATCCACGAAATACAGATTTAACTCTGTGAGATGAATTAACAGAACAATAAGCAGTTTCTCAGAAAGCTTCTTTCCAGATTTCATCTGAGGATATTTCCTTTTTCACCATAGCCCTCTAGGGCTTCCAAATATCACTTTGCCAATTCCACAAGAACTGTCTTAGCGAAAGGCTTCTGGAGGGGAAAGCTGTAACTCTGTGAGATGATTTCACAGAACACAAAGAAGTTTCTCAGAAAGCTTCTTTCTCTTTGTTATCGGAGGATATTTCCTTTGACCCTAGAGTCTTCAAAGGGATCCGAATTATCTGTTCTCAGTTTCCACAGAAATAAGGCTACCAAAGAGATCCACGAAATACAGATGTAACTCTGTGAGAAGAATTAACAGAACAATAAGCAGTTTCTCAGAAAGCTTCTTTCCAGATTTCATCTGAGGATATTTCCTTTTTCACCATAGCCCTCTATGGGCTTCCAAATATCACTTTGGCAATTCCACAAGAACTGGCTTAGCGAAATGCTTCTTGAGGGGAATGCTGTACCTCTCTGAGATGATTTTACAGAACACAAATTAGTTTCTCAGAAAGCTTCTTTCTCTTTGTTATCGGAGGATATTTCCTTTGGTCCTATAGTCTTCAAAGGGATCTCGAAATATCTGTTCTCAGACTTGACAGAAATAACGCTAGCAAAGAGGTCCACGAAATACAGATGCAACGCTGTGAGATGAATTAACAGAACACTAAGCAGTTTCTCAGAAAGCTTCTTTCCAGATTTCATCTGAGGATATTTCCTTTTTCACCATAGCCCTCTATGCGATTCCAAATATCACTTTGCCAATTCCACAAGAACTGCCTTAGCGAAAGCCTTCTTGAGGGGAAAGCTGTAACTCTGTGAGATGATTTCACAGAACACAAAGAAGTTTCTCCGAAAGCTTCTTTCACTTTGTTATCGGAGGAAATTTCCTTTGGCCCTATAGTCCTCTAAGGGATCCGAAATATCTGTTCTCAGATTCCACAGAAATAAGGCTAGCAAAGAGATCAACGAAATACAGATGTAACTCTGTGAGATGAATTAACAGAACACTGAGCAGTTTCTCAGAAAGCTTCTTTCCAGATTTCATCTGAGGATATTTCCTTTTTCACCAAAGCCCTGTATGGGCTTCCAAACATCACTTTGCCAATTCCAGAAGAACTGTCTTAGCGAAATGCTTCTTGTGGGGAAAGCTGTAACTCTGTGAGATGATTTCACAGAACACAAAGAAGTTTCTCAGAAAGCTTCTTTCTCTTTGTTATCGGAGGATATTTCCTTTGGCCCTATAGTCTTCTAAGGGATCCGAAATATCTGTTCTCAGATTCCACAGAAATAAGGCTAGCAAAGAGATCCACGATACACAGATGTAACTCTGTGAGATGAATTAACAGAACATTACAGTTTCTCAGAATGCTTCTTTCCAGAGATCATCTGAGGATATTTCCTTATTCACCATTGCCCTCTATGGGCTTCCAAATATCACTTTGCGAATTCCACAAGAACTGTTTCAGCGAAATGCTTCTTGAGGGGAAAGCTGTACCTCTCTGAGATGATTTTACAGAACACAAATTAGTTTCTCAGAAAGCTTCTTTCCCTTTGTTATCGGAGGATATTTCCTTTGGTCCTATAGTCTTCAAAGGGATCCGAAATATCTGTTCTCAGACTATACAGAAATAACGCTAGAAAAGAGGTCCACGAAATACAGATGCAACGCTGTGAGATGAATTAACAGAACACTAAGCAGTTTCTCAGAAAGCTTCTTTCCAGATATCATCTGAGGATATTTCCTTTTTCACCATAGCCCTCTATGCGATTCCAAATATCACTTTGCCAATTCCACAAGAAATGTCTTAGCGAAAGCCTTCTTGAGGGGAAAGCTGTAACTCTGTGAGATGATTTCACAGAACACAAAGACGTTTCTCAGAAAGCTTCTTTCTCTTTGTTATCGGAGGATATTTCCTTTGGCACTAGAGTCTTCAAAGGGATCCGAATTATCTATTCTCAGATTCCACAGAAATAAGGCTAGCAAAGAGATCCACGAAATACAGATGTAACACTGTTCGAAGAATTAACAGAACAAGAAGCAGTTTCTCAGAAAGCTTCTTTTCAGATTTTATCAGAGGATATTTCCTTTTTCACCATAGCCCTCTATGGGCTTCCAAATATCACTTTGGCAACTCCACAAGAACTGTCTTAGCGAAAGGCTTCTTGAAGAGAAAGCTGTAACTCTGTGAGATGATTTCACAGAACACAAAGAAGTTTCTCAGAAAGCTTCTTTCTCTTTGTTATCGGAAGATATTTCCTTTGGCCCTATAGTCTTCTAAGGGATCCGAAATATCTCTTCTCAGATTCCACAGAAATAAGGCTAGCAAAGAGATCCACGAAATACAGATGTAACTGTGTGAGATGAATTAACAGAACACTACAGTTTCTCAGAAAGTTTCTTTCCAGAGATCATCTGAGGATATTTCCTTTTTCACCATGGTCCTCTATGGGCTTCCAAATATCACTTTGCCAATTCCACAAGAACTGTCTCAGCGAAAGGCTTCTTGAGGGGAATGCTGTACCTCTCTGAGATGATTTTACAGGACACAAATTAGTTTCTCAGAAAGCTTCTTTCTCTTTGTTATCGGAGGATATTTCCTTTGGTCCTATAGGCTTCAGAGGGATCCGAAATATCTGTTCTCAGATTCCACAGAAATAAGGCTAGCAAAGAGATCCACGAAATACAGATGTAACTCTGTGAGATGAATTAACAGAACACTGAGCAGTTTCTCAGAAAACTTCTTTCCAGATTTCATCTGAGGATATTTCCTTTTTCACCTTAGCCCTCTATGGGCTTCCAAATATCACTTTGCCATTTCCACAAGAACTGTCTTAGCGAAAGGCTTCTTGAGGGGAAAGCTGTAACTCTGTGAGATGATTTCACAGAACACGAAGAAGTTTCTCAGAAAGCTTCTTTCTCTTTGTTATCGGAGGATATATCCTTTGGCCCTATATTCTTCTAAGGATCCGAAATATCTGTTTTCAGATTCCACAGAAATAAGGCTAGCAAACACATCCAGGAAATACAGAGGTAACTCTGTGAGATGAATTACCAGAACAATAAGCAGAGTCTCAGAAAGCTTCTTTCCACATTTCATCTGAGGATATTTCCTATTTCACCATAGCCCTCTATAGGCTTCCAAATATCACTTTGCCAATTCGACAAGAACTGTCTTAGCGAAGGGCTTCTTGAGTGGAGAGATGTAACTCTGTGAGATGATTTCACAGAACACAAAGAAGTTTGTCAGAAACCTCCTTTCTCTTTGTTATCGGAGGATATTTCCTTTGGCCCTATACTCTTCAAAGGGATCCGAAATATCTGTTCTCAGATTCCACAGAAATAAGTCTAGCAAAGAAATCCACGAAATACAGATGTAACACTGTGAGATGAATTAACAGAACACTAAGCAGTTTCTCAGAAAGCTTCTTACCAGATTTCATCTGAGGATATTTCCTTTTTCACCATAGCCCTCTATGCGCTTCCAAATATCACTTTGCCAATTCCACAAGAACTGTCTTAGCGAAAGGCTTCTTGAGGGGAAAGCTGTAACTCTGTGAGATGATTTCACGGAACACAAAGAAGTTTCTCAGAAAGCTTCTTTCTCTTTGTTATCGGAGGATATTTCCTTTGGCCCTACACTCTTCAAAGAGACCCGAAATATCTGTTCTCAGAATCCACAGAAATAAGGCTAGCAAAGAAATCCACGAAATACAGATGTAACTCTGTGAGATGAATTAACAGAACACTAAGCAGTTTCTCAGAAAGCTTCTTTCCAGATTTCATCTGAGGATATTTCCTTTTTCACCATAGCCCTCTATGCGCTTCCAAATATCACTTTGCCAATTCCAGAAGAACTGTCTTAGCGAAAGCCTTCTAGAGGGGAAAGCTGTAACTCTGTGAGATGATTTCACAGAACACAAAGAAGTTTCTCAGAAAGCTTCTTTCACTTTGTTATCGGAGGATATTTCCTTTGGCCCTATAGTCCTCTAAGGGTTCCGAAATATCTGTTCTCAGATTCCACAGAAATAAGGCTAGCAAAGAGATCCACGAAATACAGATGTAACTCTGTGAGATGAATTAACAGAACACTGAGCAGTTTCTCAGAAAGCTTCTTTCCAGATTTCATCTGAGGATATTTCCTTTTTCACCTTAGCCCTCTATGGGCTTCCAAATATCACTTTGTCAATGCCACAAGAACTGTCTTAGCGAAAGGCTTCTTGAGGGGAAAGCTGTAACTCTGTGAGATGATTTCACAGAACACGAAGAAGTTTCTCAGAAAGCTTCTTTCTCTTTGTTATCGGAGCATATATCCTTTGGCCCTATATTCTTCTAAGGATCCGAAATATCTGTTTTCAGATTCCACAGAAATAAGGCTAGCAAACACATCCAGGAAATACAGATTTAACTCTGTGAGATGAATTACCAGAACAATAAGCAGAGTCTCACAAAGCTTCTTTCCTCATTTCATCTGAGGATATTTCCTATTTCACCATAGCCCTCTATGGGCTTCCAAATATCACTTTGGCAATTCCACAAGAACTGTCTTAGCGAAAGGCTTCTTGAGGGGAAAGCTGTAACTCTGTGAGATAATTTCACAGAACACAAAGAAGTTTCTCAGAAAGCTTCTTGCTCTTTGTTATCGGAAGATATTTCCTTTGGCCCTAGAGTCTTCTAAGGGATCCGAAATATCTGTTCTCAGATTCCACAGAAATAAGGCTAGCAGAGAGATCCACGAAATACAGATGTAACTCTGTGAGATGAATTAACAGAACACTACAGTTTCTCAGAAAGCTTCTTTCCAGAGATCATCTGAGGATATTTCCTTTTTCACCATAGCCCTCTTTGGGCTTCCAAATATCACTTTGCGAATTCCACAAGAACTGTCTCAGCGAAAGGCTTCTTGAGGGGAATGCTGTACCTCTCTGAGATGATTTTACAGAACACAAATTAGTTTCTCAGAAAGCTTCTTTCTCTTTGTTATCGGAGGATATTTCCTTTGGTCCTATAGTCTTCAAAGGGATCCGAAATATCTGTTCTCAGACTTCACAGAAATAACGCTAGCAAAGAGGTCCACGAAATACAGATGCAACGCTGTGAGATGAATTAACAGAACACTAAGCAGTTTCTCAGAAAGCTTCTTTCCAGATTTCATCTGAGGATATTTCCTTTTTCACCATAGCCCTCTATGGGCTTCCAAATATCACTTTGCCAATTCGACAAGAACTGTCTTAGCGAAAGGCTTCCTGAGTGGAGAGATGTAACTCTGTGAGATGATTTCACAGAACACAAAGAAGTTTGTCAGAAAGCTTCTTTCTCTTTGTTATCGGAGGATATTTCCTTTGGCCCTATACTCTTCAAAGGATCCGAAATATCTGTTCTCAGATTCCACAGAAATAAGTCTAGCAAAGAAATCCACGAAATACAGATGTAACACTGTGAGATGAATTAACAGAACACTAAGCAGTTTCTCAGAAAGCTTCTTACCAGATTTCATCTGAGGATATTTCCTTTTTCACCATAGCCCTCTATGCGCTTCCAAATATCACTTTGGCAATTCCACAAGAACTGTCTTAGCGAAAGGCTTCTTGAGGGGAAAGCTGTAACTCTGTGAGATGATTTCACAGAACACAAAGTAGTTTCTCAGAAAGCTTCTTTCTCTTTGTTATCGGAGGATATTTCCTTTGGCCCTATAGTCTTCAAAGGGACCCGAAATATCTGTTCTCAGGTTCCACAGAAATAAGGCTAGCAAAGAGATCCACGAAATACAGATTTAACTCTGTGAGATGAATTAACAGAACAATAAGCAGTTTCTCAGAAAGCTTCTTTCCAGATTTCATCTGAGGATATTTCCTTTTTCACCATAGCCCTCTAGGGCTTCCAAATATCACTTTGCCAATTCCACAAGAACTGTCTTAGCGAAAGGCTTCTGGAGGGGAAAGCTGTAACTCTGTGAGATGATTTCACAGAACACAAAGAAGTTTCTCAGAAAGCTTCTTTCTCTTTGTTATCGGAGGATATTTCCTTTGACCCTAGAGTCTTCAAAGGGATCCGAATTATCTGTTCTCAGTTTCCACAGAAATAAGGCTACCAAAGAGATCCACGAAATACAGATGTAACTCTGTGAGAAGAATTAACAGAACAATAAGCAGTTTCTCAGAAAGCTTCTTTCCAGATTTCATCTGAGGATATTTCCTTTTTCACCATAGCCCTCTATGGGCTTCCAAATATCACTTTGGCAATTCCACAAGAACTGGCTTAGCGAAATGCTTCTTGAGGGGAATGCTGTACCTCTCTGAGATGATTTTACAGAACACAAATTAGTTTCTCAGAAAGCTTCTTTCTCTTTGTTATCGGAGGATATTTCCTTTGGTCCTATAGTCTTCAAAGGGATCCGAAATATCTGATCTCAGACTTCACAGAAATAACGCTAGCGAAGAGGTCCACGAAATACAGATGCAACGCTGTGAGATGAATTAACAGAACACTAAGCAGTTTCTCAGAAAGCTTCTTTCCAGATTTCATCTGAGGATATTTCCTTTTTCAACATAGCCCTCTATGCGATTCCAAATATCACTTTGCCAATTCCACAAGAACTGTCTTAGCGAAAGCCTTCTTGAGGGGAAAGCTGTAACTCTGTGAGATGATTTCACAGAACACAAAGAAGTTTCTCAGAAAGCTTCTTTCACTTTGTTATCGGAGGATATTTCCTTTGGCCCTATAGTCCTCTAAGGGATTCGAAATATCTGTTCTCAGATTCCACAGAAATAAGGCTAGCAAAGAGATCAACGAAATACAGTTGTAACTCTGTGAGATGAATTAACAGAACACTGAGCAGTTTCTCAGAAAGCTTCTTTCCAGATTTCATCTGAGGATATTTCCTTTTTCACCATAGCCCTGTATGGGCATCCAAATATCACTTTGCCAATTCCAGAAGAACTGTCTTAGCGAAATGCTTCTTGTGGGGAAAGCTGTAACTCTGTGAGATGATTTACAGAAGACAAAGAAGTTTCTCAGAAAGCTTCTTTCTCTTTGTTATCGGAGGATATTTCCTTTGGCCCTATAGTCTTCTAAGGGATCCGAAATATCTGTTCTCAGATTCCACAGAAATAAGGCTAGCAAAGAGATCCACGAAACACAGATGTAACTCTGTGAGATGAATTAACAGAACATTACAGTTTCTCAGAAAGCTTCTTTCCAGATTTCATCTGAGGATATTTCCTTATTCACCATAGCCCTCTACGGGCTTCCAAATATCCCTTTGCCAATTCCACAAGAAGTGTCTCGGCGAAAGGCTCCTTGAGGGGAATGCTGTAACTCTCTGAGATGATTTCACAGAACACTAAGAAGTTTCTCAGAAATCTTCTTTCTCTTTGTTATCGGAGGATATTTCCTTTGGCCCTATAGTCTTCTAAGGGATCCGAAATATCTGTTCTCAGATTTCACAGAAATAACGCTAGCAAAGAGATCCACGAAATACAGATGTAACTCTGTGAGATGAATTAACAGAACACTAAGCAGTTTCTCAGAAAGCTTCTTTCCAGATTTCATCTGAGGATATTTCCTTTTTCACCATAGCCCTCTATGGGCTTCCAAATATCACTTTGCCAATTCCACAAGAACTGTCTTAGCGAAAGGCTTCTTGAGGGGAAAGCTGTAACTCTGTGAGATGATTTTACAGAACACAAAGTAGTTTCTCAGAAAGCTTCTTTCTCTTTGTTATCGGAGGATATTTCCTTTGGCCCTAGAGTCTTCAAAGGGATCCGAAATATCTGCTCTCAGGTTCCACAGAAATAAGGCTAGCAAAGAGATCCACGAAATACAGATGTATCTCTGTGAGATGAATTAACAGAACAATAAGCAGTTTCTCAGAAAACTTCTTTCCAGATTTCATCTGAGGATATTTCCTTTTTCACCATAGCCCTCTATGGGCTAGAAAATATCACTTTGCCAATTCCACAAGAACTGTCTTAGCGAAAGGCTTCTTGAGGGGAAAGCTGTAACTCTGTGAGATGATTTCACAGAACACAAAGAAGTTTCTCAGAAAGCTTCTTTCTCTTTGTTATCGGAGGATATTTCCTTTGGCCCTAGAGTCTTCTAAGGGATCCGAATTATCTGTTCTCTGATTCCACAGAAATAAGGCTAGCAAAGAGATCCACGAAATACAGATGTAACTCTGTGAGAAGAATTAACAGAACACTAAGCAGTTTCTCAGAAAGCTTCTTTCCAGATTTCATCTGAGGATATTTCCTTTTTCACCATAGCCCTCTATGGGCTTCCAAATATCACTTTGGCAATTCCACAAGAACTGTCTTAGCGAAAGACTTCTTGAGGGGAATGCTGTACCTCTCTGAGATGATTTTACAGAACACAAATTAGTTTTTCAGAAAGCTTCTTTCTCTTTGTTATCGGAGGATATTTCCTTTGGCCCTAGAGTCTTCTAAGGGATCCGAATTATCTGTTCTCAGATTCCACAGAAATAAGGCTAGCAAAGAGATCCACGAAATTCAGATGTAACTCTGTGAGATGAATTACCAGAACAATAAGCAGAGTCTCAGAAAGCTTCTTTCCACATTTCATCTGAGGATATTTCCTATTTCACCGTAGCCCTCTATGCGCTTCCAAATATCACTTTGCCAATTCCACAAGAACTGTCTTAGCGAAAGGCTACTTGAGGGGAATGCTATAACTCTGTGAGATGATTTCACGGAACACAAAGAAGTTTCTCAGAAAGCTTCTTTCTCTTTGTTATCGGAGGATATTTCCTTTGGCCCTCTTTTCTTCAAAGGGATCCGAAATATCTCTTCTCAGGTTCCACAGAAATAAGGCTAGCAAAGAGATCCACGAAATACAGATGTAACTCTGTGAGATGAATTAACACAACACTAAGCAGTTTCTCAGAAATCTTCTTTCCAGATTTCATCTGAGGATATTTCCTTTTTCACCATAGCCCTCTATGCGCTTCCAAATATCACTTTGCCAATTGCACAAGAACTGTCGTAGCGAAAGCCTTCTTGAGGTGAAAGCTGTAACTCTGTGAGATGATTTCAGAGAACACAAAGAAGTTTCTCAGAAAGCTTCTTTCACTTTGTTATCGGAGGATATTTCCTTTGGCCCTACAGTCCTCTAAGGGATCCGAAATATCTGTTCTCAGATTCCACAGAAATAAGGCTAGCAAAGAGATCAACGAAATACGGATGTAACTCTGTGAGATGAATTAACAGAACACTGAGCAGTTTCTCAGAAAGCTTCATTCCAGATTTCATCTGAGGATATTTCCTTTTTCACTTTGGCCCTCTATGGGCTTCCAAATATCACTTTGCCAATTCCAGAAGAACTGTCTTAGCGAAAGGCTTCTTGAGGGGAAAGCTGTAACTCTGTGAGATGATTTCACAGAACACGAAGAAGTTTCTCAGAAAGCTTCCTTCTCTTTGTTATCGGAGGATATTTCCTTTGGCCCTATATTCTTCTAAGGATCCGAAATGTCTGTTTTCAGATTCCACAGAAATAAGGCTAGCAAACACATCCAGGAAATACAGAGGTAACTCTGTGAGATGAATTACCAGAACAATAAGCAGAGTCTCAGAAAGCTTCTTTCCACATTTCATCTGAGGATATTTCCTATTTCACCATAGCCCTCTATGCGCTTCCAAATATCACTTTGCCAATTCCACAAGAACTGTCTTAGCGAAAGGCTTCTTGAGGGGAATGCTGTAACTCTGTGAGATGATTTCAGGGAACACAAAGAAGTTTCTCATAAAGCTTCTTTCTCTTTGTTATCGGAGGATAATTCCTTTGGCCCTCTTTTCTTCAAAGGGATCCGAAATATCTCTTCTCAGGTTCCACAGAAATAAGGCTAGCAAAGAGATCCACGAAATACAGATGTAACTCTGTGAGATGAATTAACACAACACTAAGCAGTTTCTCAGAAAGCTTCTTTCCAGATTTCATCTGAGGATATTTCCTTTTTCACCATAGCACTCTAAGGGCTTCCAAATATCACTATGCCAATTCCACAAGAACTGTCTTAGCGAAAGGCTTCTTGAGGGGAAAGCTGTAACTCTGTGAGATGATTTCACAGAACACAAAGTAGTTTCTCAGAAAGCTTCTTTCTCTTTGTTATCGGAGGATATTTCCTTTGGCCCTAGACTCTTCAAAGGGATCCGAAATATCTGTTCTCAGGTTCCACAGAAATAAGGCTAGCAAAGAGATCCACGAAATACAGATTTAACTCTGTGAGATGAATTAACAGAACACTGAGCAGTTTCTCAGAAAGCTTCATTCCAGATTTCATCTGAGGATATTTCCTTTTTCACCTTAGCCCTCTATGGGCTTCCAAATATCACTTTGCCATTTCCACAAGAACTGTCTTAGCGAAAGGCTTCTTGAGGGGAAAGCTGTAACTCTGTGAGATGATTTCACAGAACACGAAGAAGTTTCTCAGAAAGCTTCTTTCTCTTTGTTATCGGAGGATATTTCCTTAGTCCCTATATTCTTCTAAGGATCCGAAATATCTGTTTTCAGATTCCACAGAAATAAGGCTAGCAAACACATCCAGGAAATACAGAGGTAACTCTGTGAGATGAATTACCAGAACAATAAGCAGAGTCTCAGAAAGTTTCTTTCTACATTTCATCTGAGGATATTTCCTATTTCACCATAGCCCTCTATGGGCTTCCAAATATCACTTTGCCAATTCCACAAGAAATGTCTTAGGGAAAGGCTTCTTGAGTGGAAAGCTGTAACTCTGTGAGATGATTTCACAGAACACAAAGAAGTTTCTCAGAAAGCTTCTTTCTCTTTGTTATCGGAGGATATTTCCTTTGGCCCTATACTCTTCAAAGGGATCCGAAATATCTGTTCTTAGATTCCACAGAAATAAGGCTAGCAAAGAAATCCACGAAATACAGATGTAACTCTGTGAGATGAATTAACAGAACACTAAGCAGTTTCTCAGAAAACTTCTTTCCAGATTACATCTGAGGATATTTCCTTTTTCACCATAGCCCTCTAAGGGCTTCCAAATATCACTTTGCCAATTCCACAAGAACTGTCTTAGCGAAAGGCTTCTTAAGGGGAAAGCTGTAACTCTGTGAGATTATTTCACAGAACACAAAGTAGTTTCTCAGAAAGCTTCTTTCTCTTTGTTATCTGAGGATATTTCCTTTGGCCCTATAGTCTTCAAAGGGATCTGAAATATCTGTTCTCAGGTTCCACAGAAAAAAGGCTAGCAAAGAGATCCACGAAATACAGATGAAACTCTGTGAGATGAATTAACAGAACACTGAGCAGTTTCTCAGAAAGCTTCTTTCCAGATTTCATCTGAGGATATTTCCTTTTTCACCTTAGCCCTCTAAGGGCTTCCAAATATCACTTTGCCATTTCCACAAGAACTGTCTTAGCGAAAGGCTTCTTGAGGGGAAAGCTGTAACTCTGTGAGATGATTTCACAGAACACAAAGAAGTTTCTCAGAAAGCTCCTTTCTCTTTGTTATCGGAGCATATTTCCTTTGGCCCTATACTCTTCAAAGGGATCCGAAATATCTGTTCTCAGATTCCACAGAAATAAGGCTAGCAAAGAAATCCACGAAATACAGATGTAACTCTGTGAGATGAATTAACAGAACAATAAGCAGTTTCTCAGAAAGCTTCTTTCCAGATTTCATCTGAGGATATTTCCTTTTTCACCATAGCTCTCTATGGGCTTCCAAAGATCACTTTGGCAATTCCACAATAACTGTCTTAGCGAAAGGCTTCTTGAGGGGAAAGCTGTAACTCTGTGAGATGATTTCACAGAACACAAAGAAGTTTCTCAGAAAGCTTCTTTCTCTTTGTTATCGGAGTATATTTCCTTTGGCCCTAGAGTCTTCAAAGGGATCCGAATTATCTGTTCTCAGATTCCACAGAAATAAGGCTAGCAAAGAGATCCACGAAATACAGATGTAACTCTGTGATAAGAATTAACAGAACAATAAGCAGTTTCTCAGAAATCTTCTTTCCAGATTTCATCTGAGGATATTTCCTTTTTCACCATAGCCCTCTATGGGCTTCCAAATATCACTTTGGCAATTCCACAAGAACTGTCTTAGCAAAAGGCTTCTTGAGGGGAAAGCTGTAACTCTGTGAGATGATTTCACAGAACACAAAGAAGTTTCTCAGAAAGCTTCTTTCTCTTTGTTATCGGAAGATTTTTCCTATTGCCCTATAGTCTTCTAAGGGATCCGAAATATCTGTTGTCACATTCCACAGAAAAAAGGCTAGCAAAGAGATCCACGAAATACAGATGTAACTCTGTGAGATGAATTAACAGAACACTACAGTTTCTCAGAAAGCTTCTTTCCAGAGATCATCTGAGGATATTTCCTTTTTCTCCGTAGCCCTCAATGGGCTTCCAAATATCACTTTGCGAATTCCACAAGAACTGTCTCAGCGAAAGGCTTCTTGAGGGGAATGCTGTACCTCTCTGAGATGATTTTACAGAACACAAATTAGTTTCTCAGAAAGCTTCTTTCTCTTTGTTATCGGAGGATATTTCCTTTGGTCCTATAGTCTTCAAAGGGATCTCGAAATGTCTGTTCTCAGACTTGACAGAAATAACGCTAGCAAAGAGGTCCACGAAATACAGATGCAACTCTGTGAGATGAATTAACAGAACACTAAGCAGTTTCACAGAAAGCTTCTTTCCAGATTTCATCTGAGGATATTTCCTTTTTCACCATAGCCCTCTATGCGATTCCATATATCACTTTGCCAATTCCACAAAAACTGCCTTAGCGAAAGCCTTCTTGAGGGGAAAGCTGTAACTCTGTGAGATGATTTCACATAACACAAAGAAGTTTCTCAGAAAGCTTCTTTCACTTTGTTATCGGAGAAAATTTCCTTTGGACCTATAGTCCTCTAAGGGATCCGAAATATCTGTTCTCAGATTCCACAGAAATAAGGCTAGCAAAGAGATCAACGAAATACAGATGTAACTCTGTGAGATGAATTAACAGAACACTGAGCAGTTTCTCAGAAAGCTTCTTTCCAGATTTCATCTGAGGATATTTCCTTTTTCACCAAAGCCCTGTATGGGCTTCCAAACATCACTTTGCCAATTCCAGAAGAACTGTCTTAGCGAAATGCTTCTTGTGGGGAAAGCTGTAACTCTGTGAGATGATTTCACAGAACACAAAGAAGTTTCTTGAAAGCTTCTTTCTCTTTGTTATCGGAGGATATTTCCTTTGGCCCTATAGTCTTCTAAGGGATCCGAAATATCTGTTCTCAGATTCCACAGAAATAAGGCTAGCAAAGAGATACACGAAATACAGAGGTAACTCTGTGAGATGAATTAACAGAACATTACAGTTTCTCAGAAAGCTTCTTTCCAGAGATCATCTGAGGATATTTCCTTATTCACCATTGCCCTCTATGGGCTTCCAAATATCACTTTGCGAATTCCACAAGAACTGTTTCAGCGAAATGCTTCTTGAGGGGAAAGCTGTACCTCTCTGAGATGATTTTACAGAACACAAATTAGTTTCTCAGAAAGCTTCTTTCTCTTTGTTATCGGAGGATATTTCCTTTGGTCCTATAGTCTTCAAAGGGATCCGAAATATCTGTTCTCAGACTATACAGAAATAACGCTAGAAAAGAGGTCCACGAAATACAGATGCAACGCTGTGAGATGAATTAACAGAACACTAAGCAGTTTCTCAGAAAGCTTCTTTCCAGATATCATCTGAGGATATTTCCTTTTTCACCATAGCCCTCTATGCGATTCCAAATATCACTTTGCCAATTCCACAAGAAATGTCTTAGCGAAAGCCTTCTTGAGGGGAAAGCTGTAACTCTGTGAGATGATTTCACAGAACACAAAGACGTTTCTCAGAAAGCTTCTTTCTCTTTGTTATCGGAGGATATTTCCTTTGGCACTAGAGTCTTCAAAGAGATCCGAATTATCTATTCTCAGATTCCACAGAAATAAGGCTAGCAAAGAGATCCACGAAATACAGATGTAACACTGTTCGAAGAATTAACAGAACACTAAGCAGTTTCTCAGAAAGCTTCTTTCCAGATTTCATCTGAGGATATTTCCTTTTAACGATAGCCCTCTATGGGCTTCCAAATATCACTTTGCCAATTCCATAAGAACTGTCTTAGCGAAAGCCTTCTTGAGGGGAAAGCTGTAACTCTGTGAGATGATTTCACAGAACACAAAGAAGTTTCTCAGAAAGCTTCTTTCACTTTGTTATCGGAGGATATTTCCTTTGGCCCTATAGTCCTCTAAGGGATCCGAAATATCTGTTCTCAGATTCCACAGAAATAAGGCTAGCAAAGAGATCAACGAAATACAGATGTAACTCTGTGAGATGAATTAACAGAACACTGAGCAGTTTCTCAGAAAGCTTCTTTCCATATTTCATCCGAGTATATTTCCTTTTTCACCTTAGCCCTCTATGGGCTTACAAATATCACTTTGCCATTTCCACAAGAACTGTCTTAGCGAAAGGCTTCTTGAAGGGAAAGCTGTAACTCTGTGAGATGATTTCACAGAACACGAAGAAGTTTCTCAGAAAGTTTCTTTCTCTTTGTTATCGGAGGATATTTCCTTTGGCCCTATATTCTTCTAAGTATCCGAAATATATGTTTTCAGATTCCACAGAAATAAGGCTAGCAAACACATCCAGGAAATACAGAGGTAACTCTGTGAGATGAATTACCAGAACAATAAGCAGAGTCTCAGAAAGCTTCTTTCCACATTTCATCTGAGGACATTTCCTATTTCACCATAGCCCTCTATGCGCTTCCAAATATCACTTTGCCAATTCCACAAGAACTGTCTTAGCGAAAGGCTTCTTCAGTGGAAAGCTGTAACTCTGTGAGATGATTTCACAGAACACAAAGAAGTTTCTCAGAAAGCTTCTTTCTCTTTGTTATCGGAGGATATTTCCTTTGGCCCTACACTCTTCAAAGAGACCCGAAATATCTGTTCTCAGAATCCACAGAAATAAGGCTAGCAAAGAAATCCACGAAATACAGATGTAACTCTGTGAGATGAATTAACAGAACACTAAGCAGTTTCTCAGAAAGCTTCTTTCCAGATTTCATCTGAGGATATTTCCTTTTTCACCGTAGCCCTCTATGCGCTTCCAAATATCACTTTGCCAATTCCAGAAGAACTGTCTTAGCGAAAGCCTTCTAGAGGGGAAAGCTGTAACTCTGTGAGATGATTTCACAGAACACAAAGAAGTTTCTCAGAAAGCTTCTTTCACTTTGTTATCGGAGGATATTTCCTTTGGCCCTATAGTCCTCTAAGGGTTCCGAAATATCTGTTTTCAGATTCCACAGAAATAAGGCTAGCAAAGAGATCCACGAAATACAGATGTAACTCTGTGAGATGAATTAACAGAACACTGAGCAGTTTCTCAGAAAGCTTCTTTCCAGATTTCATCTGAGGATATTTCCTTTTTCACCTTAGCCCTCTATGGGCTTCCAAATATCACTTTGTCAATGCCACAAGAACTGTCTTAGCGAAAGGCTTCTTGAGGGGAAAGCTGTAACTCTGTGAGATGATTTCACAGAACACGAAGAAGTTTCTCAGAAAGCTTCTTTCTCTTTGTTATCGGAGCATATATCCTTTGGCCCTATATTCTTCTAAGGATCCGAAATATCTGTTTTCAGATTCCACAGAAATAAGGCTAGCAAACACATCCAGGAAATACAGATTTAACTCTGTGAGATGAATTACCAGAACAATAAGCAGAGTCTCACAAAGCTTCTTTCCACATTTCATCTGAGGATATTTCCTATTTCACCATAGCCCTCTATGGGCTTCCAAATATAACTTTGGCAATTCCACAAGAACTGTCTTAGCGAAAGGCTTCTTGAGGGGAAAGCTGTAACTCTGTGAGATGATTTCACAGAACACAAAGAAGTTTCTCAGAAAGCTTCTTGCTCTTTGTTATCGGAAGATATTTCCTTTGGCCCTAGAGTCTTCTAAGGGATCCGAAATATCTGTTCTCAGATTCCACAGAAATAAGGCTAGCAGAGAGATCCACGAAATACAGATGTAACTCTGTGAGATGAATTAACAGAACACTACAGTTTCTCAGAAAGCTTCTTTCCAGAGATCATCTGAGGATATTTCCTTTTTCACCATAGCCCTCTATGGGCTTCCAAATATCACTTTGCGAATTCCACAAGAACTGTCTCAGCGAAGGCTTCTTGAGGGGAATGCTGTACCTCTCTGAGATGATTTTACAGAACACAAATTAGTTTCTCATAAAGCTTCTTTCTCTTTGTTATCGGAGGATATTTCCTTTGGTCCTATAGTCTTCAAAGGGATCCGAAATATCTGTTCTCAGACTTCACCGAAATAACGCTAGCAAAGAGATACACCAAATACAGATGTAACTCTGTGAGATGAATTAACAGAACACTAAGCAGTTTCTCAGAAAGCTTCTTTCCAGATTTCATCTGAGGATATTTCCTTTTTCACCATAGCCCTCTATGCGATTCCAAATACCACTTTGCCAATTCGACAAGAACTGTCTTAGCGAAAGGCTTCCTGAGTGGAGAGATGTAACTCTGTGACATGATTTCACAGAACACAAAGAAGTTTGTCAGAAAGCTTCTTTCTCTTTGTTATCGGAGGATATTTCCTTTGGCCCTATACTCTTCAAAGGATCCGAAATATCTGTTCTCAGATTCCACAGAAATAAGTCTAGCAAAGAAATCCACGAAATACAGATGTAACACTGTGAGATGAATTAACAGAACACTAAGCAGTTTCTCAGAAAGCTTCTTACCAGATTTCATCTGAGGATATTTCCTTTTTCACCATAGCCCTCTATGCGCTTCCAAATATCACTTTGGCAATTCCACAAGAACTGTCTTAGCGAAAGGCTTCTTGAGGGGAAAGCTGTAACTCTGTGAGATGATTTCACAGAACACAAAGTAGTTTCTCAGAAAGCTTCTTTCTCTTTGTTATCGGAGGATATTTCCTTTGGCCCTATAGTCTTCAAAGGGATCCGAAATATCTGTTCTCAGGTTCCACAGAAATAAGGCTAGCAAAGAGATCCACGAAATACAGATTTAACTCTGTGAGATGAATTAACAGAACAATAAGCAGTTTCTCAGAAAGCTTCTTTCCAGATTTCATCTGAGGATATTTCCTTTTTCACCATAGCCCTCTAGGGCTTCCAAATATCACTTTGCCAATTCCACAAGAACTGTCTTAGCGAAAGGCTTCTTGAGGGGAAAGCTGTAACTCTGTGAGATGATTTCACAGAACACAAAGAAGTTTCTCAGAAAGCTTCTTTCTCTTTGTTATCGGAGGATATTTCCTTTGACCCTAGAGTCTTCAAAGGGATCCGAATTATCTGTTCTCAGTTTCCACAGGAATAAGGCTAGCAAAGAGATCCACGAAATACAGATGTAACTCTGTGAGAAGAATTAACAGAACAATAAGCAGTTTCTCAGAAAGCTTCTTTCCAGATTTCATCTGAGGATATTTCCTTTTTCACCATAGCCCTCTATGGGCTTCCAAATATCACTTTGGCAATTCCACAAGAACTGGCTTAGCGAAATGCTTCTTGAGGGGAATGCTGTACCTCTCTGAGATGATTTTACAGAACACAAATTAGTTTCTCAGAAAGCTTCTTTCTCTTTGTTATCGGAGGATATTTCCTTTGGTCCTATAGTCTTCAAAGGGATCCGAAATATCTGATCTCAAACTTCACAGAAATAACGCTAGCGAAGAGGTCCACGAAATACAGATGCAACGCTGTGAGATGAATTAACAGAACACTAAGCAGTTTCTCAGAAAGCTTCTTTCCAGATTTCATCTGAGGATATTTCCTTTTTCACCATAGCCCTCTATGCGATTCCAAATATCACTTTGCCAATTCCACAAGAACTGTCTTAGCGAAAGCCTTCTTGAGGGGAAAGCTGTAACTCTGTGAGATGATTTCACAGAACACAAAGAAGTTTCTCAGAAAGCTTCTTTCACTTTGTTATCGGAGGATATTTCCTTTGGCCCTATAGTCCTCTAAGGGATTCGAAATATCTGTTCTCAGATTCCACAGAAATAAGGCTAGCAAAGAGATCAACGAAATACAGATGTAACTCTGTGAGATGAATTAACAGAACACTGAGCAGTTTCTCAGAAATCTTCTTTCCAGATTTCATCTGAGGATATTTCCTTTTTCACCTTAGCCCTGTATGGGCATCCAAATATCACTTTGCCAATTCCAGAAGAACTGTCTTAGCGAAATGCTTCTTGTGGGGAAAGCTGTAACTCTGTGAGATGATTTATAGAAGACAAAGAAGTTTCTCAGAAAGCTTCTTTCTCTTTGTTATCGGAGGATATTTCCTTTGGCCCTATAGTCTTCTAAGGGATCCGAAATATCTGTTCTCAGATTCCACAGAAATAAGGCTAGCAAAGAGATCCACGAAACACAGATGTAACTCTGTGAGATGAATTAACAGAACATTACAGTTTCTCAGAAAGCTTCTTTCCAGATTTAATCTGAGGATATTTTCTTATTCACCATAGCCCTCTACGGGCTTCCAAATATCCCTTTGCCAATTCCACAAGAAGTGTCTCGGCGAAAGGCTTCTTGAGGGGAATGCTGTAACTCTCTGAGATGATTTCACAGAACACTAAGAAGTTTCTCAGAAATCTTCTTTCTCTTTGTTATCGGAGGATATTTCCTTTGGCCCTATAGTCTTCTAAGGGATCCGAAATATCTGTTCTCAGATTTCACAGAAATAACGCTAGTAAAGAGATCCACGAAATACAGATGTAACTCTGTGAGATGAATTAAAAGAACACTAAGCAGTTTCTCAGAAAGCTTCTTTCCAGATTTCATCTGAGGATATTGCCTTTTTCACCATAGCCCTCTATGGGCTTCCAAATATCACTTTGCCAATTCCACAAGAACTGTCTTAGCGAAAGGCTTCTTGAGGGGAAAGCTGTAACTCTGTGAGATGATTTCACAGAACACAAAGTAGTTTCTGAGAAAGCTTCTTTCTCTTTGTTATCGGAGGATATTTCCTTTGGCCCTAGAGTCTTCAAAGGGATCCGAAATATCTGCTCTCAGGTTCCACAGAAATAAGGCTAGCAAAGAGATCCACGAAATACAGATGTATCTCTGTGAGATGAATTAACAGAACAATAAGCAGTTTCTCAGAAAACTTCTTTCCAGATTTCATCTGAGGATATTTCCTTTTTCACCATAGCCCTCTATGGGCTAGAAAATATCACTTTGCCAATTCCACAAGAACTGTCTTAGCGAAAGGCTTCTTAAGGGGAAAGCTGTAACTCTGTGAGATGATTTCACAGAACACAAAGAAGTTTCTCAGAAAGCTTCTTTCTCTTTGTTATCGGAGGATATTTCCTTTGGCCCTAGAGTCTTCTAAGGGATCCGAATTATCTGTTCTCAGATTCCACAGAAATAAGGCTAGCAAAGAGATCCACGAAATACAGATGTAACTCTGTGAGAAGAATTAACAGAACACTAAGCAGTTTCTCAGAAAGCTTCTTTCCAGATTTCATCTGAGGATATTTCCTTTTTCACCATAGCCCTCTATGGGCTTCCAAATATCACTTTGGCAATTCCACAAGAACTGTCTTAGCGAAAGACTTCTTGAGGGGAATGCTGTACCTCTCTGAGATGATTTTACAGAACACAAATTAGTTTTTCAGAAAGCTTCTTTCTCTTTGTTATCGGAGGATATTTCCTTTGGTCCTATAGTCTTCAAAGGGATACGAAATATCTGTTCTCAGACTTCACAGAAATAACGCTAGCAAAGAGGTCCACGAAATACAGATGCAACGCTGTGAGATGAATTAACAGAACACTAAGCAGTTTCTCAGAAAGCTTCTTTCCAGATTTCATCTGAGGATATTTCCTTATTCACCATAGCCCTCTATGGGCTTCCAAATATCACTTTGCCAATCCACAAGAACTGTCTCAGCGAAAGGCTTCTTGAGGGGAATGCTGTAACTCTCTGAAATGACTTCACAGAACACAAAGAAGTTTCTCAGAAATCTTCTTTCTCTTTGTTATCGGAGGATATTTCCTTTGGCCCTAGAGTCTTCTAAGGGATCCGAATTATCTGTTCTCAGATTCCACAGAAATAAGACTAGCAACGAGATCCACGAAATACAGATGTAACTCTGTGAGAAGAATTAACAGAACACTAAGCAGTTTCTCAGAAAGCTTCTTTCCAGATTTCATCTGAGGATATTTCCTTTTTCACCATAGCCCTGTATGGGCTTCCAAATATCACTTTGCCAATTCCACAAGAACTGTCTTAGCGAAAGGCTTCTTGAGGGGAAAGCTGTAACTCTGTGAGATGATTTCACAGAACACAAAGAAGTTTCTCAGAAAGCTTCTTTCTCTTTGTTATCGGAGGATATTTCCTTTGGCCCTATAGTCTTCAAAGGGATCTGAAATATCTGTTCTCAGGTTCCACAGAAATAAGGCTAGCAAAGAGATCCACGAAATACAGATGTATCTCTGTGAGATGAATTAACAGAACAATAAGGAGTTTCTCAGAAAGCTTCTTTCCAGATTTCATCTGAGGATATTTCCTTTTTCACCATAGCCCTCTATGCGCTTCCAAATATCACTTTGCCAATTCCAGAAGAACTGTCTCAGCGAAAGCCTTCTTGAGGGGAAAGCTGTAACTCTGTGAGATGATTTCACAGAACACAAAGAAGTTTCTCAGAAAGCTTCTTTCACTTTGTTATCGGAGGATATTTCCTTTGGCCCTATAGTCCTCTAAGGGTTCCGAAATATCTGTTCTCAGATTCCACAGAAATAAGGCTAGCAAAGAGATCCACGAAATACAGATGTAACTCTGTGAGATGAATTAACAGAACACTGAGCAGTTTCTCAGAAAACTTCTTTCCAGATTTCATCTGAGGATATTTCCTTTTTCACCTTAGCCCTCTCTGGGCTTCCAAATATCACTTTGCCATTTCCACAAGAACTGTCTTAGCGAAAGGCTTCTTGAAGGGAAACCTGTAACTCTGTAAGATGATTTCACAGAACACGAAGAAGTTTCTCAGAAAGTTTCTTTCTCTTTGTTATCGGAGGATATTTCCCTTGGCCCTATATTCCTCTAAGTATCCGAAATATATGTTTTCAGATTCCACAGAAATAAGGCTAGCAAACACATCCAGGAAATACAGAGGTAACTCTGTGAGATGAATTACCAGAACAATAAGCAGAGTCTCAGAAAGGTTCTTTCCACATTTCATCTGAGGACATTTCCTATTTCACCATAGCCCTCTATGCGCTTCCAAATATCACTTTGCCAATTCCACAAGAACTGTCTTAGCGAAAGGCTTCTTGAGTGGAAAGCTGTAACTCTGTGTGATGATTTCAGAGAACACAAAGAAGTTTCTCAGAAAGTTTCTTTCTCTTTGTTATCGGAGGATATTTCCTTTGGCCCTATACTCTTCAAAGAGATCCGAAATATCTGTTCTCAGAATCCACAGAAATAAGGCTAGCAAAGTGATCCAGGAAATACAGATTTAACTCTGTGAGACGAATTACCAGAACAATAAGCAGAGTCTCACAAAGCTTCTTTCCACATTTCATCTGAGGATATTTCCTATTTCACCAGAGCCCTCTATGGGCTTCCAAATATCACTTTGCCAATTCGACAAGAACTGTCTTAGCGAAAGGCTTCTTGAGTGGAGAGATGTAACTCTGTGAGATGATTTCACAGAACACAAAGAAGTTTGTCAGAAAGCTTCTTTCTCTTTGTTATCGGAGGATATTTCCTTTGGCCCTATACTCTTCAAAGGGATCCGAAATATCTGTTCTCATATTCCACAGAAATAAGTCTAGCAAAGAAATCCACGAAATACAGATGTAACACTGTCAGATGAATTAACAGAACACTAAGCAGTTTCTCAGAAAGCTTCTTACCAGATTTCATCTGAGGATATTTCCTTTTTCACCATAGCCCTCTATGCGCTTCCAAACATCACTTTTGCAATTCCACAAGAACTGTCTTAGCGAAAGGCTTCTTGAGGGGAAAGCTGTAACTCTGTGAGATGATTTCACAGAACACAAAGTAGTTTCTCAGAAAGCTTCTTTCTCTTTGTTATCGGAGGATATTTCCTTTGGCCCTATAGTCTTCAAAGGGATCCGAAATATCTGTTCTCAGGTTCCACAGAAATAAGGCTAGCAAAGAGATCCACGAAATACAGATGTAACTCTGTGAGATGAATTAACAGAACAATAAGCAGTTTCTCAGAAAGCTTCTTTCCAGATTTCATCTGAGGATATTTCCTTTTTCACCATAGCCCTCTATGGGCTTCCAAATATCACTTTGGCAATTCCACAAGAACTGTCTTAGCGAAAGGCTTCTTGAGGGGAAAGCTGTAACTCTGTGAGATGATTTCACAGAACACAAAGAAGTTTCTCAGAAAGCTTCTTTCTCTTTGTTATCGGAGGATATTTCCTTTGACCCTAGAGTCTTCAAAGGGACCCGAATTATCTGTTCTCAGTTTCCACAGAAATAAAGCTAGCAAAGAGATTCACGAAATACAGATGTAACTCTGTGAGAAGAATTAACAGAACAATAAGCAGTTTCTCAGAAAGCTTCTTTCCAGATTTCATCTGAGGATATTTCCTTTTTCACCATAGCCCTCTATGGGCTTCCAAATATCACTTTGGCAATTCCAGAAGAACTGGCTTAGCGAAATGCTTCTTGAGGGGAATGCTGTACCTCTCTGAGATGATTTTACAGAACACAAATTAGTTTTTCAGAAAGATTCTTTCTCTTTGTTATCGGAGGATATTTCCTTTGGTCCTATAGTCTTCAAAGGGATCCGAAATATCTGATCTCAGACTTCACAGAAATAACGCTAGCGAAGAGGTCCACGAAATACAGATGCAACGCTGTGAGATGAATTAACAGAACACTAAGCAGTTTCTCAGAAAGCTTCTTTCCAGATTTCATCTGAGGATATTTCCTTTTTCACCATAGCCCTCTATGCGATTCCAAATATCACTTTGCCAATTCCACAAGAACTGTCTTAGCGAAAGCCTTCTTGAGGGGAAAGCTGTAACTCTGTGAGATGATTTCACAGAACACAAAGAAGTTTCTCAGAAAGCTTCTTTCACTTTGTTATCGGAGGATATTTCCTTTGGCCCTATAGTCCTCTAAGGGATTCGAAATATCTGTTCTCAGATTCCACAGAAATAAGGCTAGCAAAGAGATCAACGAAATACAGATGTAACTCTGTGAGATGAATTAACAGAACACTGAGCAGTTTCACAGAAAGCTTCTTTCCAGATTTCATCTGAGGATATTTCCTTTTTCACCATAGCCCTGTATGGGCATCCAAATATCACTTTGCCAATTCCAGAAGAACTGTCTTAGCGAAATGCTTCTTGTGGGGAAAGCTGTAACTCTGTGAGATGATTTACAGAAGACAAAGAAGTTTCTCAGAAAGCTTCTTTCTCTTTGTTATCGGAGGATATTTCCTTTGGCCCTATAGTCTTCTAAGGGATCCGAAATATCTGTTCTCAGATTCCACAGAAATAAGGCTAGCAAAGAGATCCACGAAAGACAGATGTAACTCTGTGAGAAGAATTAACAGAACAATAAGCAGTTTCTCAGAAAGCTTCTTTCCAGATTTCATCTGAGGATATTTCCTTTTTAACCATAGCCCTCTACGGGCTTCCAAATATCACTTTGGCAATTCCACAAGAACTGTCTTAGCGAAAGGCTTCTTGAGGGGAAAGCTGTAACTCTGTGAGATGATTTCACAGAACACAAAGAAGTTTCTCAGAAAGCTTCTTTCTCTTTGTTATCGGAAGATATTTCCTTTGGCCCTATAGTCTTCTAAGGGATCCGAAATATCTGTTCTCAGATTCCACAGAAATAAGGCTAGCAAAGAGATCCACGAAATACAGATGTAACTCTGTGAGATGAATTAACAGAACACTACAGTTTCTCAGAAAGCTTCTTTCCAGAGATCATCTGAGGATATTTCCTTTTTCACCATAGCCCTCTATGGGCTTCCAAATATCACTTTGCGAATTCCACAAGAACTGTCTCAGCGAAAGGCTTCTTGAGGGGAATGCTGTACCTCTCTGAGATGATTTTACAGAACACAAATTAGTTTCTCAGAAAGCTTCTTTCTCTTTGTTATCGGAGGATATTTCCTTTGGTCCTATAGTCTTCAAAGGGATCCGAAATATCTGTTCTCAGACTTCACAGAAATAACGCTAGCAAAGAGGTCCACGAAATACAGATGCAACGCTGTGAGATGAATTAACAGAACACTAAGAAGTTTCTCAGAAAGCTTCTTTCCAGATTTCATCTGAGGATATTTCCTTTTTCACCATAGCCCTCTATGCGATTCCAAATATCACTTTGCCAATTCCACAAGAACTGGCTTAGCGAAATGCTTCTTGTGGGGAAAGCTGTAACTCTGTGAGATGATTTCACAGAAGACAAAGAAATTTCTCAGAAAGCTTCTTTCTCTTTGTTATCGGAGGATATTTCCTTTGGCCCTAGAGTCTTCTAAGGGATCCGAATTATCTGTTCTCAGATTCCACAGAAATAAGGCTAGCAAAGAGATCCACGAAATACAGATGTAACTCTGTGAGAAGAATTAACAGAACACTAAGCAGTTTCTCAGAAAGCTTCTTTCCAGATTTCATCTGAGGATATTTCCTTTTTCACCATAGCCCTCTATGGGCTTCCAAATATCACTTTGGCAATTCCACAAGAACTGTCTTAGCGAAAGACTTCTTGAGGGGAATGCTGTAACTCTCTGAGATGATTTTACAGAACACAAATTAGTTTCTCAGAAAGCTTCTTTCTCTTTGTTATCGGAGGATATTTCCTTTGGTACTATAGTCTTCAAAGGGATCCGAAATATCTGTTCTCAGACTTCACAGAAATAACGCTAGCAAAGATGTCCACGAAATACAGATGCAACACTGTGAGATGAATTAACAGAACACTAAGCAGTTTCTCAGAAAGCTTCTTTCCAGATTTCATCTGAGGATATTCCCTTTTTCACCATAGCCCTCTATGCGATTCCAAATATCACTTTCCCAGTTCCACAAGAACTGTCTTAGTGAAAGCCTTCTTGAGGGGAAAGCTGTAACTCTGTGAGATGATTTCACAGAACACAAAGAAGTTTCTCGGAAAGATTCTTTCTCTTTGTTATCGGAGGATATTTCCTTTGGCCCTATAGTCCTCTAAGGGATCCGAAATATCTGTTCTCAGATTCCACAGAAATAAGGCTAGCAAAGAGATCAACGAAATACAGATGTAACTCTGTGAGGTGTATTAACAGAACACTGAGCAGTTTCTCAGAAAGCTTCTTTCCAGATTTCATCTGAGGATATTTCCTTTTTCACCATAGCCCTCTATGGGCTTCCAAATATCACTTTGCCAATTCCACAAGAACTGTCTTAGCGAAATGCTTCTTGTGGGGAAAGCTGTAACTCTGTGAGATGATTTCACAGAAGACAAAGAAGTTTCTCAGAAAGCTTCTTTCTCTTTGTTATCGGAGGATATTTCCTTTGGCCCTATAGTCTTCTAAGGGATCTGAAATATCTGTTCTCAGATTCCACAGAAATAAGGCTAGCAAAGAGATCCACGAAACACAGATGTAACTCTGTGAGATGAATTAACAGAACATTACAGTTTCTCAGAAAGCTTCTTTCCGGAGATCATCTGAGGATATTTCCTTATTCACCATAGCCCTCTATGGGCTTCCAAATATCACTTTGCCAATCGACAAGAACTGTGTCAGCGAAAGGCTTCTTGAGGGGAATGCTGTAACTCTCTGAGATGACTTCACAGAACACAAAGAAGTTTCTCAGAAATCTTCTTTCACTTTGTTATCGGAGGATATTTCCTTTGGCCCTATAGTCCTCTAAGGGTTCCGAAATATCTGTTCTCAGATTCCACAGAAATAAGGCTAGCAAAGAGATCCCCGAAATACAGATGTAACTCTGTGAGATGAATTAACAGAACACTGAGCAGTTTCTCAGAAAGCTTCTTTCCAGATTTCATCTGAGGATACTTCCTTTTTCAACTTAGCCCTCTATGGGCTTCCAAATATCACTTTGCCAATGCTACAAGAACTGTCTTAGCGAAAGGCTTCTTGAGGGGAAAGCTGTAACTCTGTGAGATGATTTCACAGAACACGAAGAAGTTTCTCAGAAAGCTGCTTTCTCTTTGTTATCGGAGGATATATCCTTTGGCCCTATATTCTTCTAAGGATCCGAAATATCTGTTCTCAGATTCCACAGAAATAAGGCTAGCAAACACATCCAGGAAACACAGATTTAACTCTGTGAGATGAATTACCAGAACAATAAGCAGAGTCTCACAAAGCTTCTTTCCACATTTCATCTGAGGATATTTCCTATTTCACCATAGCCCTCTATGGGCTTCCAAATATCACTTTGCCAATTCGACAAGAACTGTCTTAGCGAAAGGCTTCTTGAGTGGAGAGATGTAACTCTGTGAGATGATTTCACAGAACACAAAGAAGTTTGTCAGAAAGCTTCTTTCTCTTTGTTATCGGAGGATATTTCCTTTGGCCCTATACTCTTCAAAGGGATCCGAAATATCTGTTCTCAGATTCCACAGAAATAAGTCTAGCAAAGAAATCCACGAAATACAGATGTAACACTGTGAGATGAATTAACAGAACACTAAGCAGTTTCTCAGAAAGCTTCTTACCAGATTTCATCTGAGGATATTTCCTTTTTCACCATAGCCCTCTATGCGCTTCCAAATATCACTTTGGCAATTCCACAAGAACTGTCTTAGCGAAAGGCTTCTTGAGGGGAAAGCTGTAACTCTGTGAGATGATTTCACAGAACACAAAGTAGTTTCTCAGAAAGCTTCTTTCTCTTTTTTATCGGAGGATATTTCCTTTGGCCCTATAGTCTTCAAAGGGATCCGAAATATCTGTTCTCAGGTTCCACAGAAATAAGGCTAGCAAAGAGATCCACGAAATACAGATGTAACTCTGTGAGATGAATTAACAGAACACTAAGCAGTTTCTGAGAAAGCTTCTTTCCAGATTTCATCTGAGGATATTTCCTATTTCACCATAGCCCTCTTGGGCTTCCAAATATCACTTTGGCAATTCCACAAGAACTGGCTTAGCGAAATGCTTCTTGAGGGGAATGCTGTACCTCTCTGAGATGATTTTACAGAACACAAATTAGTTTATCAGAAAGCTTCTTTCTCTTTGTTATCGGAGGATATTTCCTTCGGTCCTATAGTCTTCAAAGGGATCCGAAATATCTGATCTCAGACTTCACAGAAATAACGCTAGCGAAGAGGTCCACGAAATACAGATGCAACGCTGTGAGATGAATTAACAGAACACTAAGCAGTTTCTCAGAAAGCTTCTTTCCAGATTTCATCTGAGGATATTTCCTTTTTCACCATAGCCCTCTATGCGATTCCAAATATCACTTTGCCAATTCCACAAGAACTGTCTTAGCGAAAGGCTTCTTGAGGGGAAAGCTGTAATTCTGTGAGATGATTTCACAGAACACAAAGAAGATTCTCAGAAAGCTTCTTTCACTTTGTTATCGGAGGATATTTCCTTTGGCCCTATAGTCCTCTAAGGGATTCGAAATATCTGTTCTCAGATTCCACAGAAATAAGGCTAGCAAAGAGATCAACGAAATACAGATGTAACTCTGTGAGATGATTTAACAGAACACTGAGCAGTTTCTCAGAAAGCTTCTTTCCAGATTTCATCTGAGGATATTTCCTTTTTCACCATAGCCCTGTATGGGCATCCAAATATCACTTTGCCAATTCCAGAAGAACTGTCTTAGCGAAATGCTTCTTGTGGGGAAAGCTGTAACTCTGTGAGATGACTTACAGAAGACAAAGAAGTTTCTCAGAAAGCATCTTTCTCTTTGTTATCAGAGGATATTTCCTTTGGCCCTATAGTCTTCTAAGGGATCCGAAATATCTGTTCTCAGATTCCACAGAAATAAGGCTAGCAAAGAGATCCACGAAACACAGATGTAACTCTGTGAGATGAATTAACAGAACATTCCAGTTTCTCAGAAAGCTTCTTTCCAGAGATCATCTGAGGATATTTCCTTTTTCACCATAGCTCTCTATGGTCTTCCAAATATCACTTTGCCAATTCCACAAGAACTGTCTTAGCGAAAGGCTTCTTGAGGGGAAAGCTGTAACTCTGTGAGATGATTTCACAGAACACAAAGAAGTTTCTCAGAAAGCTTCTTTCTCTTTGTTATCGGAGGATATTTCCTTTGGCCCTAGAGTCTTCTAAGGGATTCGAATTATCTGTTCTCAAATTCCACAGAAATAAGGCTAGCAAAGAGATCCACGAAAGACAGATGTAACTCTGTGAGAAGAATTAACAGAACAATAAGCAGTTTCTCAGAAAGCTTCTTTCCAGATTTCATCTGAGGATATTTCCTTTTTCACCATAGCCCTCTACGGGCTTCCAAATATCACTTTGGCTTTTCCACAAGAACTGTCTTAGCGAAAGGCTTCTTGAGGGGAAATCTGTAACTCTGTGAGATGATTTCACAGAACACAAAGAAGTTTCTCAGAAAGCTTCTTTCTCTTTGTTATCGGAAGATATTTCCTTTGGCCCTATAGTCTTCTAAGGGATCCGAATTATCTGTTCTCAGATTCCACAGAAATAAGGCTAGCAAAGAGATCCACGAAAGACAGATGTAACTCTGTGAGATGAATTAACAGAACACTACAGTTTCTCAGAAAGCTTCTTTCCAGAGATCATCTGAGGATATTTCCTTTTTCACCATAGCCCTCTATGGGCTTCCAAATATCACTTTGCGAATTCCACAAGAACTGTCTCAGCGAAAGGCTTCTTCAGGGGAATGCTGTACGTCTCTGAGATAATTTTACAGAACACAAATTAGTTTCTCAGAAAGCTTCTTTCTCTTTGTTATCGGAGGATATTTCCTTTGGCCCTATAGTCTTCTAAGGGATCCGAAATATCTGTTCTCAGATTTCACAGAAATAACGCTAGCAAAGAGATCCACGAAATACAGATGTAACTCTGTGAGATGAATTAACAGAACACTAAGCAGTTTCTCAGAAAGCTTCTTTCCAGATTTCATCTGAGGATATTGCCTTTTTCACCATAGCCCTCTATGGGCTTCCAAATATCACTTTGCCAATTCCACAAGAACTGTCTTAGCGAAAGGCTTCTTGAGGGGAAAGCTGTAACTCTGTGAGATGATTTCACAGAACACAAAGTAGTTTCTCAGAAAGCTTCTTTCTCTTTTTTATCGGAGGATATTTCCTTTGGCCCTATAGTCTTCAAAGGGATCCGAAATATCTGCTCTCAGGTTCCACAGAAATAAGGCTAGCAAAGAGATCTACGAAACAGATGTATCTCTGTGAGATGAATTAACAGAACAATAAGCAGTTTCTCAGAAAGCTTCTTTCCAGATTTCATCTGAGGATATTTCCTTTTTCACCATAGCCCTCTATGGGCTTCCAAATATCACTTTGACAATTCCACAAGAACAGTCTTAGCGAAAGGCTTCTTGAGGTGAAAGCTGTAACTCTGTGAGAAGATTTCACAGAACACAAAGAAGTTTCTCAGAAAGCTTCTTTCTCTTTGTTATCGGAGGATATTTCCTTTGGCCCTAGAGTCTTCTAAGGGATCCGAATTATCTGTTCTCAGATTCCACAGAAATAAGGCTAGCAAAGTGTTCCACGAAATACAGATGTAACTCTGAGAGAAGAATTAACAGAACACTAAGCAGTTTCTCAGAAAGCTTCTTTCCAGATTTCATCTGAGGATATTTCCTTTTTCACCATAGCCCTCTATGGTCTTCCAAATATCACTTTGGCAATTCCACAAGAACTGTCTTAGCGAAAGACTTCTTGAGGGGAATGCTGTACCTCTCTGAGATGATTTTACAGAACACAAATTAGTTTCTCAGAAAGTTTCTTTCTCTTTGTTATCGGAGGATATTTCCTTTGGTCCTATAGTCTTCAAAGGGATCCGAAATATCTGTTCTCAGACTTCACAGAAATAACGCTAGCAAAGAGGTCCACGAAATACAGATGCAACGCTGTGAGATGAATTAACAGAACACTAAGCAGTTTCTCAGAAAGCTTCTTTCCAGATTTCATCTGAGGATATTCCCTTTTTCACCATAGCCCTCTATGCGATTCCAAATATCACTTTCCCAATTCCACAAGAACTGTCTTAGCGAAAGCCTTCTTGAGGGGAAAGCTGTAACTCTGTGAGATGATTTCACAGAACACAAAGAAGTTTCTCGGAAAGCTTCTTTCTCTTTGTTATCGGAGGATATTTCCTTTGGCCCTATAGTCCTCTAAGGGATCCGAAATATCTGTTCTCAGATTCCACAGAAATAAGGCTAGCAAAGAGATCAACGAAATACAGATGTAACTCTGTGAGATGAATTAACAGAACACTGAGCAGTTTCTCAGAAAGCTTCTTTCCAGATTTCATCTGAGGATATTTCCTTTTTCACCATAGCCCTGTATGGGCATCCAAATATCACTTTGCAAATTCCAGAAGAACTGTCTTAGCGAAATGCTTCTTGTGGGGAAAGCTGTAACTCTGTGAGATGACTTACAGAAGACAAAGAAGTTTCTCAGAAAGCTTCTTTCTCTTTGTTATCGGAGGATATTTCCTTTGGCCCTATAGTCTTCTAAGGGATCCGAAATATCTGTTCTCAGATTCCACAGAAATAAGGCTAGCAAAGAGATCCACGAAACATAGATGTAACTCTGTGAGATGAATTAACAGAACATTCCAGTTTCTCAGAAAGCTTCTTTCCAGAGATCATCTGAGGATATTTCCTTTTTCACCATAGCCCTCTATGGGCTTCCAAATATCACTTTGCTAATTCCACAAGAACTGTCTTAGCGAAAAGCTTCTTGAGGGGAAAGCTGTAACTCTGTGAGATGATTTCACAGAACACAAAGAAGTTTCTCAGAAAGCTTCTTTCTCTTTGTTATCGGAGGATATTTCCTTTGGCCCTAGAGTCTTCTAAGGGATTCGAATTATCTGTTCTCAAATTCCACAGAAATAAGGCTAGCAAAGAGATACACGAAAGACAGATGTAACTCTGTGAGAAGAATTAACAGAACAATAAGCAGTTTCTCAGAAAGCTTGTTTCCAGATTTCATCTGAGGATATTTCCTTTTTAACCATAGCCCTCTACGGGCTTCCAAATATCACTTTGGCAATTCCACAAGAACTGTCTTAGCGAAAGGCTTCTTGAGGGGAAATCTGTAACTCTGTGAGATGATTTCACAAAACACAAAGAAGTTTCTCAGAAAGCTTCTTTCTCTTTGTTATCGGAAGATATTTCCTTTGGCCCTATAGTCTTCTAAGGGATCCGAAATATCTGTTCTCAGATTCCACAGAAATAAGGCTAGCAAAGAGATCCACGAAAGACAGATGTAACTCTGTGAGATGAATTAACAGAACACTACAGTTTCTCAGAAAGCTTCTTTCCAGAGATCATCTGAGGATATTTCCTTTTTCACCATAGCCCTCTATGGGCTTCCAAATATCACTTTGCGAATTCCACAAGAACTGTCTCAGCGAAAGGCTTCTTGAGGGGAATGCTGTACCTCTCTGAGATGATTTTACAGAACACAAATTAGTTTCTCAGAAAGCTTCTTTCTCTTTGTTATCGGAGGATATTTCCTTTGGTCCTATAGTCTTCAAAGGGATCCGAAATATCTGTTCTCAGACTTCACAGAAATAACGCTAGCAAAGAGGTCCACGAAATACAGATGCAACGCTGTGAGATGAATTAACAGAACACTAAGCAGTTTCTCAGAAAGCTTCTTTCCAGATTTCATCTGAGGATATTTCCTTTTTCACCATAGCCCTCTAGGCGATTCCAAATATCACTTTGCCAATTCCACAAGAACTGGCTTAGCGAAATGCTTCTTGTGGGGAAAGCTGTAACTCTGTGAGATGATTTCACAGAACACAAAGAAATTTCTCAGAAAGCTTCTTTCTCTTTGTTATCGGAGGATATTTCCTTTTGCCCTATAGTCTTCTAAGGGATCTGAAATATCTGTTCTCAGATTCCACAGAAATAAGGCTAGCAAAGAGATCCACGAAACACAGTTGTAACTCTGTGAGATGAATTAACAGAACATTACAGTTTCTCAGAAAGCTTCTTTCCAGAGATCATCTGAGGATATTTCCTTATTCACCATAGCCCTCTATGGGCTTCCAAATATCACTTTGCCAATCCACAAGAACTGTCTCAGCGAAAGGCTTCTTGAGGGGAATGCTGTAACTCTCTGAGATGACTTCACAGAACACAAAGAAGTTTCTCAGAAATCTTCTTTCTCTTTGTTATCGGAGGATATTTCCTTTGGCCCTATAGTCTTCTAAGGGATCCGAAATATCTGTTCTCAGATTTCACAGAAATAACGCTAGCAAAGAGATCCACGAAATACAGATGTAACTCTGTGAGATGAATTAACAGAACAATAAGCAGTTTCTCAGAAAGCTTCTTTCCAGAATTCATCTGAGGATATTTCCTTTTTCACCATAGCCCTCTATGGGCTTCCAAATATCACTTTGGCAATTCCACAAGAACTGTCTTAGCGAAAGGCTTCTTGAGGGGAAAGCTGTAACTCTGTGAGATGATTTCACAGAAGACAAAGAAGTTTCTCAGAAAGCTTCTTTCTCTTTGTTATCGGAGGATATTTCCTTTGGCCCTATAGTCTTCTAAGGGATCTGAAATATCTGTTCTCAGATTCCACAGAAATAAGGCTAGCAAAGAGATCCACGAAATACAGATGTAACTCTGTGAGATGAATTAACAGAACATTACAGTTTCTCAGAAAGCTTCCTTCCAGAGATCATCTGAGGATATTTCCTTATTCACCATAGCCCTCTATGGGCTTCCAAATATCACTTTGCCAATCCACAAGAACTGTCTCAGCGAAAGGCTTCTTCAGGGGAATGCTGTACCTCTCTGAGATGATTTTACAGAACACAAATTAGTTTCTCAGAAGGCTTCTTTCTCTTTGTTATCGGAGGATATTTCCTTTGGTCCTATAGTCTTCAAAGGGATCCGAAATATCTGTTCTCAGACTTCACAGAAATAACGCTAGCAAAGAGGTCCACGAAATACAGATGCAACGCTGTGAGATGAATTAACAGAACACTAAGCAGTTTCTCAGAAAGCTTCTTTCCAGATTTCATCTGAGGATATTCCCTTTTTCACCATAGCCCTCTATGCGATTCCAAATATCACTTTCCCAATTCCACAAGAACTGTCTTGGCGAAAGCCTTCTTGAGGGGAAAGCTGTAACTCTGTGAGATGATTTCACAGAACACAAAGAAGTTTCTCGGAAAGCTTCTTTCTCTTTGTTATCGGAGGATATTTCCTTTGGCCCTATAGTCCTCTAAGGGATCCAAAATATGTGTTCTCAGATTCCACAGAAATAAGACTTGCAAAGAGATCAACGAAATACAGATGTAACTCTGTGAGATGAATTAACAGAACACTGAGCAGTTTCTCAGAAAGCTTCTTTCCAGATTTCATCTGAGGATATTTCCTTTTTCACCATAGCCCTGTATGGGCTTCCAAATATCACTTTGCCAATTCCAGAAGAACTGTCTTAGCGAAATGCTTCTTGTGGGGAAAGCTGTAACTCTGTGAGATGATTTCACAGAAGACAAAGAAGTTTCTCAGAAAGCTTCTTTCTCTTTGTTATCGGAGGATATTTCCTTTGGCCCTATAGTCTTCTAAGGGATCTGAAATATCTGTTCTCAGATTCCACAGAAATAAGGCTAGCAAAGAGATCCACGAAATACAGATGTAACTCTGTGAGAAGAATTAACAGAACAATAAGCAGTTTCTCAGAAAGCTTCTTTCCAGATTTCATCTGAGGATATTTCCTTTTTCACCATAGCCCTGTATTGGCTTCCAAATATCTCTTTGGCAATTCCACAAGAACTGTCTTAGCGAAAGGCTTCTTGAGGGGAAATCTGTAACTCTGTGAGATGATTTCACAGAACACAAAGAAGTTTCTCAGAAAGCTTCTTTCTCTTTGTTATCGGAAGATATTTACTTTGGCCCTATAGTCTTCTAAGGGATCCGAAATATCTGTTCTCAGATTCCACAGAATTAAAACTAGCAAAGAGATCCACGAAATACAGATGTATCTCTGTGAGATGAATTAACAGAACACTACAGTTTCTCAGAAAGCTTCTTTCCAGAGATCATCTGAGGATATTTCCTTTTTCACCATAGCCCTCTATGGGCTTCCAAATATCACTTTGCGAATTCCACAAGAACTGTCTCAGCGAAAGGCTTCTTGAGGGGAATGCTGTACCTCTCTGAGATGATTTTACAGAACACAAATTAGTTTCTCAGAAAGCTTCTTTCTCTTTGTTATCGGAGGATATTTCCTTTGGCCCTATAGTCTTCTAAGGGATCCGAAATATCTGTTCTCAGATTTCACAGAAATAACGCTAGCAAAGAGATCCACGAAATACAGATGTAACTCTGTGAGATGAATTAACAGAACACTAAGCAGTTTCTCAGAAAGCTTCTTTCCAGATTTCATCTAAGGATATTTCCTTTTTCAACATAGCCCTCTATGGGCTTCCAAATATCACTTTGCCAATTCCACAAGAACTGTCTTAGCGAAAGGCTTCTTGAGGAGAAAGCTGTAACTCTGTGAGATGATTTCACAGAACACAAAGTAGTTTCTCAGAAAGCTTCTTTCTCTTTGTTATCGGAGGTTATTTCCTTTGGCCCTATAGTCTTCAAAGGGATCCGAAATATCTGTTCTCAGACTTCACAGAAATAACGCTAGCAAAGAGGTCCACGAAATACAGATGCAACGCTGTGAGATGAATTAACAGAACACTAAGCAGTTTCTCAGAAAGCTTCTTTCCAGATTTCATCTGAGGATATTTCCTTTTTCACCATAGCCCTCTATGCGATTCCAAATATCACTTTGCCAATTCCACAAGAACTCTCTTAGCGAAAGCCTTCTTGAGGGAAAAGCTGTAACTCTGTGAGTTGATTTCACAGAACACAAAGAAGTTTCTCAGAAAGCTTCTTTCTCATTGTCATCGGAGGATATTTCCTTTGGCCCTATAGTCCTCTAAGGGATCCGAAATATGTTTTCTCAGATTCCACAGAAATAAGGCTTGCAAAGAGATCAACGAAATACAGATGTAACTCTGTGAGATGAATTAACAGAACACTGAGCAGTTTCTGAGAAAGCTTCTTTCCAGATTTCATCTGAGGATATTTCCTTCTTCACCATAGCCCTCTATGGTCTTCCAAATATCACATTGGCAATTCCACAAGAACTGTCTTAGCGAAAGGCTTCTTGTGGGGAAAGCTGTAACTCTGTGAAATGATTTCACAGAAGACAAAGAAGTTTCTCAGAAAGCTTCTTTCTCTTTGTTATCGGAAGATATTTCCTTTGGCCCTATAGTCTTCTAAGGGATCCGAAATATCTGTTCTCAGATTCCACAGAAATAAGGCTAGCAAAGAGATCCACGAAATACAGATGTAACTCTGTGAGATGAATTAACAGAACACTACAGTTTCTCAGAAAGCTTCTTTCCAGAGATCATCTGAGGATATTTCCTTTTTCACCATAGCCCTCTATGCGATTCCAAATATCACTTTGCCAATTCCACAAGAACTGTCTTAGCGAAAGCCTTCTTGAGGGGAAATCTGTAACTCTGTGAGATGATTTCACAGAACACAAAGAAGTTTCTCAGAAAGCTTCTTTCACTTTGTTATCGGAGGATATTTCCTTTGGCCCTATAGTCCTCTAAGGGATCCGAAATATCTTTTCTCAGATTCCACAGAAATAAGGCTAGCAAAGAGATCAACGAAATACAGATGTAACTCTGTGAGATGAATTAACAGAACACTGAGCAGTTTCTCAGAAAGCTTCTTTCCAGATTTCATCTGAGGATATTTCCTTTTTCACCATAGCCCTGTATGGGCTTCCAAATATCACTTTGCCAATTCCACAAGAACTGTCTAAGCGAAATGCTTCTTGTGGGGAAAGCTGTAACTCTGTGAGATGATTTCACAGAACACAAAGAAGTTTTTCAGAAGGCTTCTTTCTCTTTGTCATCGGAGGATATTTCCTTTGGCCCTATAGTCTTCTAAGGGATCTGAAATATCTGTTCTCAGATTCCACAGAAATAAGGCTAGCAAAGAGATCCACGAAATACAGATGTAACTCTGTGAGAAGAATTAACAGAACAATAAGCAGTTTCTCAGAAAGCTTCTTTCCAGATTTCATCTGAGGATATTTCCTTTTTCACCATAGCCCTGTATTGGCTTCCAAATATCTCTTTGGCAATTCCACAAGAACTGTCTTAGCGAAAGGCTTCTTGAGGGGAAAGCTGTAACTCTGTGAGATGATTTCACAGAACACAAAGAAGTTTCTCAGAAAGCTTCTTTCTCTTTGTTATCGGAAGATATTTACTTTGGCCCTATAGTCTTCTAAGGGATCCGAAATATCTGTTCTCAGATTCCACAGAATTAAAACTAGCAAAGAGATCCACGAAATACAGATGTATCTCTGAGAGATGAATTAACAGAACACTACAGTTTCTCAGAAAGCTTCTTTCCAGAGATCATCTGAGGATATTTCCTTTTTCACCATAGCCCTCTATGGGCTTCCAAATATCACTTTGCGAATTCCACAATAACTGTCTCAGCGAAAGGCTTTTTCAGGGGAATGCTGTACTTCTCTGAGATGATTTTACAGAACACAAATTAGTTTCTCAGAAAGCTTCTTTCTCTTTGTTATCGGAGGATATTTCCTTTGGTCCTATAGTCTTCAAAGGGATCCGAAATATCTGTTCTCAGACTTCACAGAAATAACGCTAGCAAAGAGGTCCACGAAATACAGATGCAACGCTGTGAGATGAATTAACAGAACACTAAGCAGTTTCTCCCAAAGCTTCTTTCCAGATTTCATCTGAGGATATTTCCTTTTTCACCATAGCCCTCTATGTGATTCCAAATATCACTTTGCCAATTCCACAAGAACTGTCTTAGCGAAAGCCTTCTTGAGGGAAAAGCTGTAACTCTGTGAGTTGATTTCACAGAACACAAAGAAGTTTCTCAGAAAGCTTCTTTCTCTTTGTTATCGGAGGATATTTCCTTTGGCCCTATAGTCCTCTAAGGGATCCGAAATATGTTTTCTCAGATTCCACAGAAATAAGGCTTGCAAAGAGATCAACGAAATACAGATGTAACTCTGTGAGATGAATTAACAGAACACTGAGCAGTTTCTCAGAAAGCTTCTTTCCAGATTTCATCTGAGGATATTTCCTTTTTCACCATAGCCCTGTATGGGCTTCCAAATATCACTTTGCCAATTCCAGCAGAACTGTCTTAGCGAAATGCTTCTTGTGGGGAAAGCTGTAACTCTGTGAGATGATTTCACAGAAGACAAAGAAATTTCTCAGAAAGCTTCTTTCTCTTTGTGATCGGAGGATATTTCCTATGGCCCTATAGTCTTCTAAGGGATCTGAAATATCTGTTCTCAGATTCCACAGAAATAAGGCTAGCAAAGAGATCCACGAAACACAGATGTAACTCTGTGAGATGAATTAACAGAACATTACAGTTTCTTAGAAAGCTTCTTTCCAGAGATCATCTGAGGATATTTCCTTATTCACCATAGCCCTCTATGGGCTTCCAAATATCCCTTTGCCAATCCACAAGAACTGTCTCAGCGAAAGGCTTCTTGAAGGGAATGCTGTAACTCTCTGAGATGATTTCACAGAACACTAAGAAGTTTCTCAGAAATCTTCTTTCTCTTTGTTATCGGAGGATATTTCCTTTGGCCCTTTAGTCTTCTAAGGGATCCGAAATATCTGTTCTCAGATTTCACAGAAATAACGCTAGCAAAGAGATCCACGAAATACAGATGTAACTCTGTGAGATGAATTAACAGAACACTAAGCAGTTTCTCAGAAAGCTTCTTTCCAGAGATCATCTGAGGATATTTCCTTTTTCACCATAGCCCTCTATGGGCTTCCAAATATCACTTTGCGAATTCCACAAGAACTGTCTCAGCGAAAGGCTTCTTGAGGGGAATGCTGTACCTCTCTGAGATGATTTTACAGGACACAAATTAGTTTCTCAGAAAGCTTCTTTCTCTTTGTTATCGGAGGATATTTCCTTTGGTCCTATAGTCTTCAAAGGGATCCGAAATATCTGTTCTCAGACTTCACAGAAATAACGCTAGCAAAGAGGTCCACGAAATACAGATGCAACGCTGTGAGATGAATTAACAGAACACTAAGCAGTTTCTCAGAAAGCTTCTTTCCAGGTTTCATCTGAGGATATTTCCTTTTTCACCATAGCCCTCTATGCGATTCCAAATATCACTTTGCCAATTCCACAAGAACTGTCTTAGCGAAAGCCTTCTTGAGGGGAAAGCTGTAACTCTGTGAGATGATTTCACAGAACACAAAGAAGTTTCTCAGAAAGGTTCTTTCACTTTGTTATCGGAGGATATTTCCTTTGGCCCTATAGTCCTCTAAGGGATCCGAAATATCTTTTATCAGATTCCACAGAAATAAGGCTAGCAAAGAGATCAACGAAATACAGATGTAACTCTGTGAGATGAATTAACAGAACACTGAGCAGTTTCTCAGAAAGCTTCTTTCCAGATTTCATCTGAGGATATTTCCTTTTTCACCATAGCCCTGTATGGGCTTCCAAATATCACTTTGCCAATTCCACAAGAACTGTCTTAGCGAAATGCTTCTTGTGGGGAAAGCTGAAACTCTGTGAGATGATTTCACAGAACACAAAGAAGTTTCTCAGAAGGCTTCTTTCTCTTTGTCATCGGAGGATATTTCCTTTGGCCCTAGAGTCTTCTAAGGGATCCGAATTATCTGTTCTCAGATTCCACAGAAATAAGGCTAGCAAAGAGATCCACGAAATACAGATGTAACTCTGTGAGAAGAATTAACAGAACAATAAGCAGTTTCTCAGAAAGCTTCTTTTCAGATTTCATCTGAGGATATTTCCTTTTTCACCATAGCCCTCTATGGTCTTCCAAATATCACATTGGCAATTCCACAAGAACTGTCTTAGCGAAAGGCTTCTTGTGGGGAAAGCTGTAACTCTGTGAAATGATTTCACAGAAGACAAAGAAGTTTCTCAGAAAGCTTCTTTCTCTTTGTTATCGGAGGATATTTCCTTTGGCCCTATAGTCTTCTAAGGGATCCGAAATATCTATTCTCAGATTCCACAGAAATAAAACTAGCAAAGAGATCCACGAAATACAGATGTAACTCTGTGAGATGAATTAACAGAACACTACAGTTTCTCAGAAAGCTTCTTTCCAGAGATCAGCTGAGGATATTTCCTTTTTCACCATAGCCCTCTTTGGGCTTCCAAATATCACTTTCCGAATTCCACAAGAACTGTCTCAGCGAAAGGCTTCTTCAGGGGAATGCTGTACCTCTCTGAGATGATTTTACAGAACACAAATTAGTTTCTCAGAAAGCTTCTTTCTCTTTGTTATCGGAGGATATTTCCTTTGGTCCTATAGTCTTCAAAGGGATCCGAAATATCTGTCTCAGACTTCACAGAAATAACGCTAGCAAAGAGGTCCACGAAATACAGATGCAACGCTGTGAGATGAATTAACAGAACACTAAGCAGTTTCTCAGAAAGCTTCTTTCCAGATTTCATCTGAGGATATTTCCTTTTTCACCATAGCCCTCTATGCGATTCCAAATATCACTTTGCCAATTCCACAAGAACTGTCTTAGCGAAAGCCTTCCTGAGGGAAAAGCTGTAACTCTGTGAGTTGATTTCACAGAACACAAAGATGTTTCTCAGAAAGCTTCTTTCTCTTTGTTATCGGAGGATATTTCCTTTGGCCCTATAGTCCTCTAAGGGATCCGAAATATGTTTTCTCAGATTCCACAGAAATAAGGCTAGCAAAGTGATCCACGAAAAACAGATGTAACTCTGTGAGATGAATTAACAGAACACTGAGCAGTTTCTCAGAAAGCTTCTTTCCACATTTCATCTGAGGATATTTCCTTTTTCACCATAGCCCTCAATGCGATTCCAAATATCACTTTGCCAATTCCAGAAGAACTGTCTTAGCGAAATGCTTCTTGTGGGGAAAGCTGTAACTCTGTGAGATGATTTCACAGAAGACAAAGAAATTCCTCAGAAAGCTTCTTTCTCTTTGTTATCGGAGGATATTTCCTTTGGCCCTATAGTCTTCTAAGGGATCTGAAATATCTGTTCTCAGATTCCACAGAAATAAGGCTAGCAAAGAGATCCACGAAACACAGATGTAACTCTGTGAGATGAATTAACAGAACATTACAGTTTCTTAGACAGCTTCTTTCCAGAGATCATCTGAGGATATTTCCTTATTCACCAAAGCCCTCTATGGGCTTCCAAATATCCCTTTACCAATCCACAAGAACTGTCTCAGCGAAAGGCTTCTTGAGGGGAATGCTGTAACTCTCTGAGATGATTTCACAGAACACTAAGAAGTTTCTCAGAAATCTTCTTTCTCTTTGTTATCGGAGGATATTTCCTTTGGCCCTTTAGTCTTCTAAGGGATCCGAAATATCTGTTCTCAGATTTCACAGAAATAACGCTAGCAAAGAGATCCACGAAATACAGATGTAACTCTGTGAGATGAATTAACAGAGCGCTAAGCAGTTTCTCAGGAAGCTTCTTTCCAGATTTCATCTGAGGATATTTCCTTTTTCAACATAGCCCTCTATGGGCTTCCACATATCACTTTGCCAATTCCACAAGAACTGTCTTAGCGCTTCTTGAGGGGAAAGCTGTAACTCTGCGAGATGATTTCACAGAACACAAAGAAGTTTCTCAGAAAGCTTCTTCCTCTTTGTTATCGGAGGATATTTCCTTTGGCCCTAGAGTCTTCTAAGGGATCCGAATAATCTGTTCTCAGATTCCACAGAAATAAGGCTAGCAAAGAGATCCACGAAATACAGATGAAACTGTGTGAGAAGAATTAACAGAACACTAAGCAGTTTCTCAGAAAGCTTCTTTCCAGATTTCATCTGAGGATATTTCCTTTTTCACCATAGCCCTCTATGGTCTTCCAAATATCACATTGGCAATTCCACAAGAACTGTCTTAGCGAAAGGCTTCTTGTGGGGAAAGCTGTAACTCTGTGAAATGATTTCACAGAAGACAAAGAAGTTTCTCAGAAAGCTTCTTTCTCTTTGTTATCGGAGGATATTTCCTTTGGCCCTATAGTCTTCTATGGGATCTGAAATATCTGTTCTCAGACTTCACAGAAATAACGCTAGCAAAGAGATCCACGAAATACAGATGTAACTCTGTGAGATGAATTAACAGAACACTACAATTTCTCAGAAAGCTTCTTTCCAGATATCATCTGAGGATATTTCCTTATTCACCATAGCCCTCTATGGGCTTCTAAATATCACTTTGCCAATCCACAAGAACTGTCTCAGCGAAAGGCTTCTTGAGGGGAATGCTGTAACTCTCTGAGATGATTTCACAGAACACAAAGAAGTTTCTCAGAAATCTTCTTTCTCTTTGTTATCGGAGGATATTTCCTTTGGCCCTATAGTCTTCTAAGGGATCCGAAATATCTGTTCTCAGATTTCACAGAAATAACGCTAGCAAAGAGATCAACGAAATACAGATGTAACTCTGTGAGATGAATTAACAGAACACTAAGCGGTTTTTCAGAAAGCTTCTTTCCAGATTTCATCTGAGGATACTTCCTTTTTCACCTAGCCCTCTATGGGCTTCCAAATATCACTTTGGCAATTCCACAAGAACTGTCTTAGCGAAAGGCTTCTTGAGGGGAAAGCTGTAACTCTGTGAAATGATTTCACAGAAAACAAAGAAGTTTCTCAGAAAGCTTCTTTCTCTTTGTTATCGGAGGATATTTCCTCTGTCCCTATAGTCTTCTAAGGGATCTGAAATATCTGTTCTCAGACTTCACAGAAATAACGCTAGCAAAGAGATCCACGAAATACAGATGTAACTCTGTGAGATGAATTAACAGAACACTACAGTTTCTCAGAAAGCTTCTTTCCAGAGATCATCTGAGGATATTTCCTTTTTCACCATAGCCCTCTATGGGCTTCCAAATGTCACTTTGCGAATTCCACAAGAACTGTCTCAGCGAAAGGCTTCTTGAGGGGAATGCTGTACCTCTCTGAGATGATTTTACAGAACACAAATTAGTTTCTCAGAAAGCTTCTTTCTCTTTGTTATCGGAGGATATTTCCTTTGGTCCTATAGTCTTCAAAGGGATCCGAAATATCTGATCTCAGACTTCACAGAAATAACGCTAGCGAATAGGTCCACGAAATACAGATGCAACGCTGTGAGATGAATTAACGGAACACTAAGCAGTTTCTCAGAAAGCTTCTTTCCAGATTTCATCTGACGATATTTCCTTTTTCACCATAGCCCTCGATGCGATTCCAAATATCACTTTGCCAATTCCACAAGAACTGTCTTAGCGAAAGCCTTCTTGAGGGGAAAGCTGTAACTCTGTGAGATGATTTCACGGAACACAAAGAAGTTTCTCAGAAAGCTTCTTTCACTTTGTTATCGGAGGATATTTCCTTTGGCCCTATAGTCCTCTAAGGGATTCGAAATATCTGTTCTCAGATTCCACAGAAATAAGGCTAGCAAAGAGATCAACGAAATACAGATGTAACTCTGTGAGATGAATTAACAGAACACTGAGCAGTTTCTCAGAAAGCTTCTTTCCAGATTTCATCTGAGGATATTTCCTTTTTCACCATAGCCCTGTATGGGCATCCAAATATCACTTTGCCAATTCCAGAAGAACTGTCTTAGCGAAATGCTTCTTGTGGGGAAAGCTGTAACTCTGTGAGATGACTTACAGAAGACAAAGAAGTTTCTCAGAAAGCTTCTTTCTCTTTGTTATCGGAGGATATTTCCTTTGGCCCTAGTCTTCTAAGGGATTCGAATTATCTGTTCTCAGATTCCACAGAAATAAGGCTAGCAAAGAGATCAACGAAATACAGATGTAACTCTGTGAGATGAATTAACAGAACATTACAGTTTCTCAGAAAGCTTCTTTCCAGAGATCATCTGAGGATATTTCCTTATTCACCATAGCCCTCTATGGGCTTCCAAATATCACTTTGCCAATCCACAAGAACTGTCTCAGCGAAAGGCTTCTTGAGGGGAATGCTGTAACTCTCTGAGATGACTTCACAGAACACAAAGAAGTTTCTCAGAAATCTTCTTTCACTTTGTTATCGGAGGATATTTCCTTTGGCCCTATAGTCCTCTAAGGGTTCCGAAATATCTGTTCTCAGATTCCACAGAAATAAGGCTAGCACAGCGATCCACGAAATACAGATGTAACTCTGTGAGATGAATTTACAGAACACTGAGCAGTTTCTCAGAAAGCTTCTTTCCAGATTTCATCTGAGGATACTTCCTTTTTCACCTTAGCCCTCTATGGGCTTCCAAATATCACTTTGCCAATGCCACAAGAACTGTCTTAGCGAAAGGCTTCTTGAGGGGAAAGCTGTAACTCTGTGAGATGATTTCACAGAACACGAAGAAGTTTCTCAGAAAGCTTCTTTCTCATTGTTATCGGAGGATATATCCTCTGGCCCTATATTCTTCTAAGGATCCGAAATATCTGTTTTCAGATTCCACAGAAATAAGGCTAGCAAACACATCCAGGAAATACAGATTTAACTCTGTGAGATGAATTACCAGAACAATAAGCAGAGTCTCACAAAGCTTCTTTCCACATTTCATCTGAGGATATTTCCTATTTCACCATAGCCCTCTATGGGCTTCCAAATATCACTTTGCCAATTCGACAAGAACTGTCTTAGCGAAAGGCTTCTTGAGTGGAGAGATGTAACTCTGTGAGATGATTTCACAGAACACAAAGAAGTTTGTCAGAAAGCTTCTTTCTCTTTGTTATCGGAGGATATTTCCTTTGGCCCTGTACTCTTCAAAGGGATCCGAAATATCTGTTCTCAGATTCCACAGAAATAAGTCTAGCAAAGAAATCCACGAAATACAGATGTAACACTGTGAGATGAATTAACAGAACACTAAGCAGTTTCTCAGAAAGCTTCTTACCAGATTTCATCTGAGGATATTTCCTTTTTCACCATAGCCCTCTATGCGCTTCCAAATATCACTTTGGCAATTCCACAAGAACTGTCTTAGCGAAAGGCTTCTTGAGGGGAAAGCTGTAACTCTGTGAGATGATTTCACAGAACACAAAGTAGTTTCTCAGAAAGCTTCTTTCTCTTTGTTATCGGAGGATATTTCCTTTGGCCCTATAGTCTTCAAAGGGATCCGAAATATCTGTTCTCAGGTTCCACAGAAATAAGGCTAGCAAAGAGATCCACGAAATACAGATTTAACTCTGTGAGATGAATTAACAGAACAATAAGCAGTTTCTCAGAAAGCTTCTTTCCAGATTTCATCTGAGGATATTTCCTTTTTCACCATAGCCCTCTATGGGCTTCCAAATATCACTTTGGCAATTCCACAAGAACTGTCTTAGCGAAAGGCTTCTTGAGGGGAAAGCTGTAACTCTGTGAGATGATTTCACAGAACACAAAGAAGTTTCTCAGAAAGCTTCTTTCTCTTTGTTATCGGAGGATATTTCCTTTGACCCTAGAGTCTTCAAAGGGATCCGAATTATCTGTTCTCAGTTTCCACAGAAATAAGGCTAGCAAAGAGATCCACGAAATACAGATGTAACTCTGTGAGAAGAATTAACAGAACAATAAGCAGTTTCTCAGAAAGCTTCTTTCCAGATTTCATCTGAGGATATTTCCTTTTTCACCATAGCCCTCTATGGGCTTCCAAATATCACTTTGGCAATTCCAAAAGAACTGGCTTAGCGAAATGCTTCTTCAGGGGAATGCTGTACCTCTCTGAGATGATTTTACAGAACACAAATTAGTTTCTCAGAAAGCTTCTTTCTCTTTGTTATCGGAGGATATTTCCTTTGGTCCTATAGTCTTCAAAGGGATCCGAAATATCTGATCTCAGACTTCACAGAAATAACGCTAGCGAATAGGTCCACGAAATACAGATGCAACGCTGTGAGATGAATTAACAGAACACTAAGCAGTTTCTCAGAAAGCTTCTTTCCAGATTTCATCTGAGGATATTTCCTTTTTCACCATAGCCCTCTATGCGATTCCAAATATCACTTTGCCAATTCCACAAGAACTGTCTTAGCGAAAGCCTTCTTGAGGGGAAAGCTGTAACTCTGTGAGATGATTTCACGGAACACAAAGAAGTTTCTCAGAAAGCTTCTTTCACTTTGTTATCGGAGGATATTTCCTTTGGCCCTATAGTCCTCTAAGGGATTCGAAATATCTGTTCTCAGATTCCACAGAAATAAGGCTAGCAAAGAGATCAACGAAATACAGATGTAACTCTGTGAGATGAATTAACAGAACACTGAGCAGTTTCTCAGAAAGCTTCTTTCCAGATTTCATCTGAGGATATTTCCTTTTTCACCATAGCCCTGTATGGGCATCCAAATATCACTTTGCCAATTCCAGAAGAACTGTCTTAGCGAAATGCTTCTTGTGGGGAAAGCTGTAACTCTGTGAGATGATTTACAGAAGACAAAGAAGTTTCTCAGAAAGCTTCTTTCTCTTTGTTATCGGAGGATATTTCCTTTGGCCCCAGAGTCTTCTAAGGGATTCGAATTATCTGTTCTCAGATTCCACAGAAATAAGGCTAGCAAAGAGATCAACGAAATACAGATGTAACTCTGTGAGATGAATTAACAGAACACTCAGCAGTTTCTCAGAAAGCTTCTTTCCAGATTTCATCTGAGGATATTTCCTTTTTCACCATAGCCCTGTATGGGCTTCCAAATATCACTTTGCCAATTCCAGAAGAACTGTCTTAGCGAAATGCTTCTTGTGGGGAAAGCTGTAACTCTGTGAGATGATTTCACAGAAGACAAAGAAGTTTCTCAGGAAGCTTCTTTCTCTTTGTTATCGGAGGATATTTCCTTTGGCCCTATAGTCTTCTAAGGGATCTGAAATATCTGTTCTCAGATTCCACAGAAATAAGGCTAGCAAAGAGATCCACGAAACACAGATGTAACTCTGTGAGATGAATTAACAGAACATTACAGTTTCTCAGAAAGCTTCTTTCCAGAGATCATCTGAGGATATTTCCTTATTCACCATAGCCCTCTATGGGCTTCCAAATATCCCTTTGCCAATCCACAAGAACTGTCTCAGCGAAAGGTTTCTTGAGGGGAATGCTGTAACTCTCTGAGATGACTTCACAGAACACAAAGAAGTTTCTCAGAAATCTTCTTTCACTTTGTTATCGGAGGATATTTCCTTTGGCCCTATAGTCCTCTAAGGGTTCCTAAATATCTGTCTCAGATTCCACAGAAATAAGGCTAGCAAAGAGATCCACGAAATACAGATGTAACTCTGTGAGATGAATTAACAGAACACTGAGCAGTTTCTCAGAAAGCTTCTTTACAGATTTCATCTGAGGATACTTCCTTTTTCACCTTAGCCCTCTATGGGCTTCCAAATATCACTTTGCCAATGCCACAAGAACTGTCTTAGCGAAAGGCTTCTTGAGGGGAAAGCTGTAACTCTGTGAGATGATTTCACAGAACACGAAGAAGTTTCTCAGAAAGCTTCTTTCTCTTTGTTATCGGAGGATATATCCTCTGGCCCTATATTCTTCTAAGGATCCGAAATATCTGTTTTCAGATTCCACAGAAATAAGGCTAGCAAACACATCCAGGAAATACAGATTTAACTCTGTGAGATGAATTACCAGAACAATAAGCAGAGTCTCACAAAGCTTCTGTCCACATTTCATCTGAGGATATTTCCTATTTCACCATAGCCCTCTATGGGCTTCCAAATATCACTTTGCCAATTCGACAAGAACTGTCTTAGCGAAAGGCTTCTTGAGTGGAGAGATGTAACTCTGTGAGATGATTTCACAGAACACAAAGAAGTTTGTCAGAAAGCTTCTTTCTCTTTGTTATCGGAGGATATTTCCTTTGGCCCTATACTCTTCAAAGGGATCCGAAATATCTGTTCTCAGATTCCACAGAAATAAGTCTAGCAAAGAAATCCACGAAATACAGATGTAACACTGTGAGATGAATTAACAGAACACTAAGCATTTTCTCAGAAAGCTTCTTACCAGATTTCATCTGAGGATATTTCCTTTTTCACCATAGCCCTCTATGCGCTTCCAAATATCACTTTGGCAATTCCACAAGAACTGTCTTAGCGAAAGGCTTCTTGAGGGGAAAGCTGTAACTCTGTGAGATGATTTCACAGAACACAGAGTAGTTTCTCAGAAAGCTTCTTTCTCTTTGTTATCGGAGGATATTTCCTTTGGCCCTATAGTCTTCAAAGGGATCCGAAATATCTGTTCTCAGGTTCCACAGAAATAAGGCTAGCAAAGAGATCCAGGAAATACAGATTTATCTCTGTGAGATGAATTAACAGAACAATAAGCAGTTTCTCAGAAAGCTTCTTTCCAGATTTCATCTGAGGATATTTCCGTTTTCACCATAGCCCTCTATGGGCGTCCAAATATCACTTTGGCAATTCCACAAGAACTGTCTTAGCGAAAGGCTTCTTGAGGGGAAAGCTGTAACTCTGTGAGATGATTTCACAGAACACAAAGAAGTTTCTCAGAAAGCTTCTTTCTCTTTGTTATCGGAGGATATTTCCTTTGACCCTAGAGTCTTCAAAGGGATCCGAATTATCTGTTCTCAGTTTCCACAGAAATAAGGCTAGCAAAGAGATCCACGAAATACAGATGTAACTCTGTGAGAAGAATTAACAGAACAATAAGCAGTTTCTCAGAAAGCTTCTTTCCAAATTTCATCTGACGATATTTCCTTTTTCACCATAGCCCTCTATGGGCTTCCAAATATCACTTTGGCAATTCCACAAGAACTGGCTTAGCGAAATGCTTCTTCAGGGGAATGCTGTACCTCTCTGAGATGATTTTACAGAACACAAATTAGTTTCTCAGAAAGCTTCTTTCTCTTTGTTATCGGAGGATATTTCCTTTGGTCCTATAGTCTTCAAAGGGATCCGAAATATCTGATCTCAGACTTCACAGAAATAACGCTAGCGAATAGGTCCACGAAATACAGATGCAACGCTGTGAGATGAATTAACAGAACACTAAGCAGTTTCTCAGAAAGCTTCTTTCCAGATTTCATCTGAGGATATTTCCTTTTTCACCATAGCCCTCTATGCGATTCCAAATATCACTTTGCCAATTCCACAAGAACTGTCTTAGCGAAAGCCTTCTTGAGGGGAAAGCTGTAACTCTGTGAGATGATTTCACGGAACACAAAGAAGTTTCTCAGAAAGCTTCTTTCACTTTGTTATCGGAGGATATTTCCTTTGGCCCTATAGTCCTCTAAGGGATTCGAAATATCTGTTATCAGATTCCACAGAAATAAGGCTAGCAAAGAGATCAACGAAATACAGATGTAACTCTGTGAGATGAATTAACAGAACACTGAGCAGTTTCTCAGAAAGCTTCTTTCCAGATTTCATCTGAGGATATTTCCTTTTTCACCATAGCCCTGTATGGGCATCCAAATATCACTTTGCCAATTCCAGAAGAACTGTCTTAGCGAAATGCTTCTTGTGGGGAAAGCTGTAACTCTGTGAGATGACTTACAGAAGACAAAGAAGTTTCTCAGAAAGCTTATTTCTCTTTGTTATTGGAGGATATTTCCTTTGGCCCTAGAGTCTTCTAAGGGATTCGAATTATCTGTTCTCAGATTCCACAGAAATAATGCTAGCAAAGAGATCCACGAAACACAGATGTAACTCTGTGAGATGAATTAACAGAACATTACAGTTTCTCAGAAAGCTTCTTTCCAGATTTCATCTGAGGATATTTCCTTTTTCACCATAGCCCTCTAAGGGCTTCCAAATATCACTTTGCCAATTCCACAAGAACTGTCTTAGCGAAAGGCTTCTTGAGGGGAAAGCTGTAACTCTGTGAGATGATTTCACAGAACACAAAGAAGTTTCTCAGAAAGCTTCTTTCTCTTTGTTATCGGAGGATATTTCCTTTGGCCCTAGAGTCTTCTAAGGGATTCGAATTATCTGTTCTCAAATTCCACAGAAATAAGGCTAGCAAAGAGATCCACGAAAGACAGATGTAACTCTGTGAGAAGAATTAACAGAACAATAAGCAGTTTCTCAGAAAGCTTCTTTCCAGATTTCATCTGAGGATATTTCCTTTTTCACCATAGCCCTCTACGGGCTTCCAAATATCACTTTGGCAATTCCACAAGAACTGTCTTAGCGAAAGGCTTCTTGAGGGGAAATCTGTAACTCTGTGAGATGATTTCACAGAACACAAAGAAGTTTCTCAGAAAGCTTCTTTCTCTTTGTTATCGGAAGATATTTACTTTGGCCCTATAGTCTTCTAAGGGATCCGAAATATCTGTTCTCAGATTCCACAGAAATAAGGCTAGCAAAGAGATCCACGAAATACTGATGTAACTCTGTGAGATGAATTAACAGAACACTACAGTTTCTCAGAAAGCTTCTTTCCAGAGATCATCTGAGGATATTTCCTTTTTCACCATAGCCCTCTATGGGCTTCCAAATATCACTTTGCGAATTCCACAAGAACTGTCTCAGCGAAAGGCTTCTTGAGGGGAATGCTGTACCTCTCTGAGATGATTTTACAGAACACAAATTAGTTTCTCAGAAAGCTTCTTTCTCTTTGTTATCGGAGGATATTTCCTTTGGTCCTAGAGTCTTCAAACGGATCCGAAATATCTGTTCTCAGACTTCACAGAAATAACGCTAGCAAAGAGGTCCACGAAATACAGATGCAACGCTGTGAGATGAATTAACAGAACACTAAGCAGTTTCTCAGAAAGCATCTTTCCAGATTTCATCTGAGGATATTTCCTTTTTCACCATAGCCCTCTATGCGATTCCAAATATCACTTTGCCAATTCCACAAGAACTGGCTTAGCGAAATGCTTCTTGTGGGGAAAGCTGTAACTCTGTGAGATGATTTCACAGAAGACAAAGAAATTTCTCAGAAAGCTTCTTTCTCTTTGTTATCGGAGGATATTTCCTATGGCCCTATAGTCTTCTAAGGGATCTGAAATATCTGTTCTCAGATTCCACAGAAATAAGGCTAGCAAAGAGATCCACGAAACACAGATATAACTCTGTGAGATGAATTAACAGAACATTACAGTTTCTTAGAAAGCTTCTTTCCAGAGATCATCTGAGGATATTTCCTTATTCACCATAGCCCTCTATGGGCTTCCAAATATCACTTTTCCAATCCACAAGAACTGTCTCAGCGAAAGGCTTCTTGAGGGGAATGCTGTAACTCTCTGAGATGATTTCACAGAACACTAAGAAGTTTCTCAGAAATCTTCTTTCTCTTTGTTATCGGAGGATATTTCCTTTGGCCCTATAGTCTTCTAAGGGATCCGAAATATCTGTTCTCAGATTTCACAGAAATAACGCTAGCAAAGAGATCCACGAAATAGAGATGTAACTCTGTGAGATGAATTAACAGAACACTAAGCAGTTTCTCAGAAAGCTTCTTTCCAGATTTCAACTGAGGATATTGCCTTTTTCACCATAGCCCTCTATGGGTTTCCAAATATCACTTTGGCAATTCCACAAGAACTGTCTTAGCGAAAGACTTCTTGAGGGGAATGCTGTACCTCTCTGAGATGATTTTACAGAACAAAAATTAGTTTCTCAGAAAGCTTCTGTCTCTTTGTTATCGGAGGATATTTCCTTTGGTCCTATAGTCTTCAAAGGGATCCGAAATATCTGTTCTCAGACTTCACAGAAATAACGCTAGCAAAGAGGTCCACGAAATACAGATGCAACGCTGTGAGATGAATTAACAGAACACTAAGCAGTTTCTCAGAAAGCTTATTTCCAGATTTCATCTGAGGACATTCCCTTTTTCACCATAGCCCTCTATGCGATTCCAAATATCACTTTCCCAATTCCACAAGAACTGTCTTAGCGAAAGCCTTCTTGAGGGGAAAGCTGTAATTCTGTGAGATGATTTCACAGAACACAAAAGAGTTTCTCGGAAAGCTTCTTTCTCTTTGTTATCGGAGGATATTTCCTTTGGCCCTATAGTCCTCTAAGGGATCCGAAATATCTGTTCTCAGATTCCAAATAAATAAGGCTAGCAAAGAGATCCACGAAAGACAGATGTAACTCTGTGAGAAGAATTAACAGAACAATAAGCAGTTTCTCAGAAAGCTTCTTTCCAGATTTCATCTGAGGATATTTCCTTTTTCACCATAGCCCTGTATGGGCTTCCAAATATCACTTTGCCAATTCCACAAGAACTGTCTTAGCGAAATGCTTCTTGTGGGGAAAGCTGTAACTCTGTGAGATGATTTCACAGAACACAAAGAAGTTTCTCAGAAAGCTTCTTTCTCTTTGTTATCGGAGGATATTTCCTTTGGCCCTATAGTCTTCTAAGGGATCTGAAATATCTGTTCTCAGATTCCACAGAAATAAGGCTAGCAAAGAGATCCACGAAACACAGATGTAACTCTGTGAGATGAATTAACAGAACATTACAGTTTCTCAGAAAGCTTCTTTCCAGAGATCATCTGAGGATATTTCCTTATTCACCATAGCCCTCTATGGGCTTCCAAATATCACTTTGCCAATCCACAAGAACTGTCTCAGCGAAAGGCTTCTTGAGGGGAATGCTGTAACTCTCTGAGATGACCTCACAGAACACAAAGAAGTTTCTCAGAAATCTTCTTTCTCTTTGTTATCGGAGGATATTTCCTTTGGCCCTATAGTCTTCTAAGGGATCCGAAATATCTGTTCTCAGATTTCACAGAAATAACGCTAGCAAAGAGATCCACGAAATACAGATGTAACACTGTGAGATGAATTAACAGAACACTAAGCAGTTTCTCAGAAAGCTTCTTTCCAGATTTCATCTGAGGATATTTCCTATTTCACCATAGCCCTCTATGGGCTTCCAAATATCACTTTGCCAATTCCACAAGAACTGTCTTAGCGAAAGGCTTCTTGAGGGGAAAGCTGTAACTCTGTGAGATGATTTCGCAGAAAACAAAGTAGTTTCTCAGAAAGCTTCTTTCTCTTTGTTATCGGAGGTTATTTCCTTTGGCCCTATAGTCTTCAAAGGGATCCGAAATATCTCCTCTCAGGTTCCACAGAAATAAGGCTAGCAAAGAGATCCACGAAATACAGATGTATCTCTGTGAGATGAATTAACAGAACAATAAGGAGTTTCTCAGAAAGCTTCTTTCCAGATTTCATCTGAGGATATTTCCTTTTTCACCATAGCCCTCTATGGGCTTCCAAATATCACTTTGGCAATTCCACAAGAACTGTTTTAGCGAAAGGCTTCTTGAGGGGAAAGCTGTAACTCTGTGAGATGATTTCACAGAACACAAAGAAGTTTCTCAGAAGGCTTCTTTCTCTTTGTTATCGGAGGATATTTCCTTTGGCCCTAGAGTCTTCTAAGGGATCCGAAATATCTGTTCTCAGATTCCACAGAAATAAGGCTAGCAAAGAGATCCACGAAATACAGATGTAACTCTGTGAGAAGAATTAACAGAACAATAAGCAGTTTCTCAGAAAGCTTCTTTCCAGATTTCATCTGAGGATATTTCCTTTTTCACCATAGCCCTGTATTGGCTTCCAAATATCTCTTTGGCAATTCCACAAGAACTGTCTTAGCGAAAGGATTCTTGAGGGGAAGGCTGTAACTCTGTGAGATGATTTCACAGAAGACAAAGAAGTTTCTCAGAAAGCTTCTTTCTCTTTGTTATCGGAAGATATTTACTTTGGCCCTATAGTCTTCTAAGGGATCCGAAATATCTGTTCTCAGATTCCACAGAATTAAAACTAGCAAAGAGATCCACGAAATACAGATGTATCTCTGTGAGATGAATTAACAGAACACTACAGTTTCTCAGAAAGCTTCTTTCCAGAGATCATCTGAGGATATTTCCTTTTTCACCATAGCCCTCTATGGGCTTCCAAATATCACTTTGCGAATTCCACAAGAACTGTCTCAGCGAAAGGCTTCTTCAGGGGAATGCTGTACCTCTCTGAGATGATTTTACAGAACACAAATTAGTTTCTCAGAAAGCTTCTTTCTCTTTGTTATCGGAGGATATTTCCTTTGGTCCTATAGTCTTCAAAGGGATCCGAAATATCTGTTCTCAGACTTCACAGAAATAACGCTAGCAAAGAGGTCCACGAAATACAGATGCAACGCTGTGAGATGAATTAACAGAACACTAAGCAGTTTCTCAGAAAGCTTCTTTCCAGATTTCATCTGAGGATATTTCCTTTTTCACCATAGCCCTCTATGCGATTCCAAATATCACTTTGCCAATTCCACAAGAACTGTCTTAGAGAAAGCCTTCTTGAGGGAAAAGCTGTAAATCTGTGAGTTGATTTCACAGAACACAAAGAAGTTTCTCAGAAAGCTTCTTTCTCTTTGTTATCGGAGGATATTTCCTTTGGCCCTATAGTCCTCTAAGGGATCCGAAATATCTTTTCTCAGATTCCACAGAAATAAGGCTAGCAAAGAGATCCACGAAATACAGATGTAACTCTGTGAGATGAATTAACAGAACACTGAGCAGTTTCTCAGAAAGCTTCTTTCCAGATTTCATCTGAGGATATTTCCTTTTTCACCATAGCCCTCTATGGGCTACCAAATATCACTTTGCCAATTCCAGAAGAACTGTCTTAGCGAAATGCTTCTTCTGGGGAAAGCTGTAACTCTGTGAGATGATTTCACAGAAGACAAAGAAATTTCTCAGAAAGCTTCTTTCTCTTTGTTATCGGAGGATATTTCCTTTGGCCCTATAGTCTTCTAAGGGATCTGAAATATCTGTTCTCAGATTCCACAGAAATAAGGCTAGCAAAGAGATCCACGAAACACAGATGTAACTCTGTGAGATGAATTAACAGAACATTACAGTTTCTCAGAAAGCTTCTTTCCAGAGATCATCTGAGGATATTTCCTTATTCACCATAGCCCTCTATGGGCTTCCAAATATCACTTTGCCAATCCACAAGAACTGTCTCAGCGAAAGGCTTCTTGAGGGGAATGCTGTAACTCTCTGAGATGACTTCACAGAAGACAAAGAAGTTTCTCAGAAATCTTCTTTCTCTTTGTTATCGGAGGTTATTTCCTTTGGCCCTATAGTCTTCAAAGGGATCCGAAATATCTGCTATCAGGTTCCACAGAAATAAGGCTAGCAAAGAGATCCACGAAATACAGATGTATCTCTGTGAGATGAATTAACAGAACAATAAGCAGTTTCTCAGAAAGCTTCTTTCTGGATTTCATCTGAGGATATTTCCTTTTTCACCATAGCCCTCTATGGGCTTCCAAATATCACTTTGCCAATTCCACAAGAACTGTCTTAGCGAAAGGCTTCTTGAGGGGAAACCTGTAACTCTGTGAGATGATTTCACAGAACACAAGGAAGTTTCTCAGAAAGCTTCTTTCACTTTGTTATCGGAGGATATTTCCTTTGGCCCTAGAGTCTTCTAAGGGATCCGAATTATCTCTTCTCAGATTCCACAGAAATAAGGCTAGCAAGGAGATCCACGAAATACAGATGTAACTCTGTGAGAAGAATTAACAGAACAATAAGCAGTTTCTCAGAAAGCTTCTTTCCAGAATTCATCTGAGGATATTTCCTTTTTCACCATAGCCCTCTATGGGCTTCCAAATATCACTTTGGCAATTCCACAAGAACAGTCTTAGCTAAAGGCTTCTTGAGGTGAAAGCTGTAACTCTGTGAGATGATTTCACAGAACACAAAGAAGTTTCTCAGAAAGCTTCTTTCTCCTTGTTATCGGAAGATATTTCCTTTGGCCCTATAGTCTTCTAAGGGATCCGAAATATCTGTTCTCAGATTCCACAGAAATAAAACTAGCAAAGAGATCCACGAAATACAGATGTAACTCTGTGAGATGAATTAACAGAACACTACAGTTTCTCAGAAAGCTTCTTTCCAGAGATCATCTGAGGATATTTCCTTTTTCACCATAGCCCTCTATGGGCTTCCAAATATCACTTTGCGAATTCCACAAGAACTGTCTCAGCGAAAGGCTTCTTCAGGGGAATGCTGTACCTCTCTGAGATGATTTTACAGAACACAAATTAGTTTCTCAGAAAGCTTCTTTCTCTTTGTTATCGGAGGATATTTCCTTTGGTCCTATAGTCTTCAAAGGGATCCGAAATATCTGTTCTCAGACTTCACAGAAATAACGCTAGCAAAGAGGTCCACGAAATACAGATGCAACGCTGTGAGATGAATTAACAGAACACTAAGCAGTTTCTCAGAAAGCTTCTTTCCAGATTTCATCTGAGGATATTCCCTTTTTCACCATAGCCCTCTATGCGATTCCAAATATCACTTTCCCAATTCCACAAGAACTGTCTTAGCGAAAGCCTTCTTGAGGGGAAAGCTGTAACTCTGTGAGATGATTTCACAGAACACAAAGAAGTTTGTCAGAAAGCTTCTTTCTCTTTGTTATCGGAGGATATTTCCTTTGGCCCTATAGTCCTCTAAGGGATCCGAAATATCTGTTCTCAGATTCCACAGAAATAAGGCTAGCAAAGAGATCAACGAAATACAGATGTAACTCTGTGAGATGAATTAACAGAACACTGAGCAGTTTCTCAGAAAGCTTCTTTCCAGATTTCATCTGAGGATATTTCCTTTTTCACCATAGCCCTGTATGGGCTTCCAAATATCACTTTGCCAATTCCAGAAGAACTGTCTTAGCGAAATGCTTCTTGTGGGGAAAGCTGTAACTCTGTGAGATGATTTCACAGAAGACAAAGAAGTTTCTCAGAAAGCTTCTTTCTCTTTGTTATCGGAGGATATTTCCTTTGGCCCTATAGTCTTCTAAGGGATCTGAAATATCTGTTCTCAGATTCCACAGAAATAAGGCTAGCAAAGAGATCCACGAAACACAGATGTAACTCTGTGAGATGAATTAACAGAACATTACAGTTTCTCAGAAAGCTTCTTTCCAGAGATCATCTGAGGATATTTCCTTATTCACCATAGCCCTCTATGGGCTTCCAAATATCACTTTGCCAATCCACAAGAACTGTCTCAGCGAAAGGCTTCTTGAGGGGAATGCTGTAACTCTCTGAGATGACTTCACAGAACACAAAGAAGTTTCTCAGAAATCTTCTTTCTCTTTGTTATCGGAGGATATTTCCTTTGGCCCTATAGTCTTCTAAGGGATCCGAAATATCTGTTCTCAGATTTCACAGAAATAACGCTAGCAAAGAGATCCACGAAATACAGATGTAACACTGTGAGATGAATTAACAGAAAACTAAGCAGTTTCTCAGAAAGCTTCTTTCCAGATTTCATCTGAGGATATTTCCTTTTTCACCATAGCCCTCTATGGGCTTCCAAATATCACTTTGCCAATTCCACAAGAACTGTCTTAGCGAAAGGCTTCTTGAGGGGAAAGCTGTAACTCTGTGAGATGATTTCACAGAACACAAAGTAGTTTCTCAGAAAGCTTCTTTCTCTTTGTTATCGGAGGTTATTTCCTTTGCCCTATAGTCATCAAAGGGATCCGAAATATCTGCTCTCAGGTTGCACAGAAATAAGGCTAGCAAAGAGATCCACGAAATACAGATGTATCTCTGTGAGATGAATTAACAGAACAATAAGCAGTTTCTCAGAAAGCTTCTTTCCAGATTTCATCTGAGGATATTTCCTTTTTCACCATAGCCCTCTATGGGCTTCCAAATATCACTTTGGCAATTCCACAAGAACTGTCTTAGCGAAAGGCTTCTTGAGGGGAAAGCTGTAACTCTGTGAGATGATTTCACAGAACACAAAGAAGTTTCTCAGAAGGCTTCTTTCTCTTTGTTATCGGAGGATATTTCCTTTGGCCCTAGAGTCTTCTAAGGGATCCGAATTATCTGTTCTCAGATTCCACAGAAATAAGGCTAGCAAAGAGATCCACGAAATACAGATGTAACTCTGTGAGAAGAATTAACAGAACAATAAGCAGTTTCTCAGAAAGCTTCTTTCCAGATTTCATCTGAGGATATTTCCTTTTTCACCATAGCCCTGTATTGGCTTCCAAATATCTCTTTGGCAATTCCACAAGAACTGTCTTAGCGAAAGGATTCTTGAGGGGAAAGCTGTAACTCTGTGAGATGATTTCACAGAAGACAAAGAAGTTTCTCAGAAAGCTTCCTTCTCTTTGTTATCGGAAGATATTTACTTTGCCCCTATGGTCTTCTAAGGGATCCGAAATATCTGTTCTCAGATTCCACAGAATTAAAACTAGCAAAGAGATCCACGAAATACAGATGTATCTCTGTGAGATGAAGTAACAGAACACTACAGTTTCTCAGAAAGCTTCTTTCCAAACATCATCTGAGGATATTTCCTTTTTCACCATAGCCCTCTATGGGCTTCCAAATATCACTTTGCAAATTCCACAAGAACTGTCTCAGCGAAAGGCTTCTTGAGGGGAATGCTGTACCTCTCTGAGATGATTTTACAGAACACAAATTAGTTTCTCAGAAAGCTTCTTTCTCTTTGTTATCGGAGGATATTTCCTTTGGTCCTATAGTCTTCAAAGGGATCCGAAATATCTGTTCTCAGACTTCACAGACATAACGCTAGCAAAGAGGTCCACGAAATACAGATGCAACGCTGTGAGATGAATTAACAGAACACTAAGCAGTTTCTCAGAAAGCTTCTTTCCAGATATCATCTGAGGATATTTCCTTTTTCACCATAGCCCTCTATGCGATTCCAAATATCACTTTGCCAATTCCAGAAGAACTGTCTTAGCGAAAGCCTTCTTGAGGGAAAAGCTGTAAATCTGTGAGTTGATTTCACAGAACACAAAGAAGTTTCTCAGAAAGCTTCTTTCTCTTTGTTATCGGAGGATATTTCCTTTGGCCCTATAGTCCTCTAAGGGATCCGAAATATCTTTTCTCAGATTCCACAGAAATAAGGCTAGCAAAGAGATCCACGAAAAACAGATGTAACTCTGTGAGATGAATTAACAGAACACTGAGCAGTTTCTCAGAAAGCTTCTTTCCAGATTTCATCTGAGGATATTTCCTTTTTCACCATAGCCCTCTATGGGCTACCAAATATCACTTTGCCAATTCCAGAAGAACTGTCTTAGCGAAATGCTTCTTGTGGGAAAAGCTGTAACTCTGTGAGATGATTTCACAGAAGACAAAGAGATTTCTCAGAAAGCTTCTTTCTCTTTGTTATCGGAGGATATTTCCTTTGGCCCTATAGTCTTCTAAGGGATCTGAAATATCTGTTCTCAGATTCCACAGAAATAAGGCTAGCAAAGAGATCCACGAAACACAGATGTAACTCTGTGAGATGAATTAACAGAACATTACAGTTTCTCAGAAAGCTTCTTTCCAGAGATCATCTGAGGATATTTCCTTATTCACCATAGCCCTCTATGGGCTTCCAAATATCACTTTGCCAATCCACAAGAACTGTCTCAGCGAAAGGCTTCTTGAGGGGAATGCTATAACTCTCTGAGATGACTTCACAGAACACAAAGAAGTTTCTCAGAAATCTTCTTTCTCTTTGTTATCGGAGGTTATTTCCTTTGGCCCTATAGTCTTCAAAGGGATCCGAAATATCTGCTATCAGGTTCCACAGAAATAAGGCTAGCAAAGAGATCCACGAAATACAGATGTAACTCTGTGAGAAGAATTAACAGAACAATAAGCAGTTTCTCAGAAATCTTCTTTCCAGATTTCATCTGAGGATATTTCCTTTTTCACCATAGCCCTGTATTGGCTTCCAAATATCTCTTTGGCAATTCCACAAGAAATGTCTTAGCGAAAGGATTCTTGAGGGGAAAGCTGTAACTCTGTGAGATGATTTCACAGAAGACAAAGAAGTTTCTCAGAAAGCTTCTTTCTCTTTGTTATCGGAAGATATTTACTTTGGCCCTATAGTCTTCTAAGGGATCCGAAATATCTGTTCTCAGATTCCACAGAATTAAAACTAGCAAAGAGATCCACGAAATACAGATGTATCTCTGTGAGATGAATTAACAGAACACTACAGTTTCTCAGAAAGCTTCTTTCCAGAGATCATCTGAGGATATTTCCTTTTTCACCATAGCCCTCTATGGGCTTCCAAATATCACTTTGCGAATTCCACAAGAACTGTCTCAGCGAAAGGCTTCTTCAGGGGAATGCTGTACCTCTCTGAGATGATTTTACAGAACACAAATTAGTTTCTCAGAAAGCTTCTTTCTCTTTGTTATCGGAGGATATTTCCTTTGGTCCTATAGTCTTCAAAGGGATCCGAAATATCTGTTCTCAGACTTCACAGAAATAACGCTAGCAAAGAGGTCCACGAAATACAGATGCAACGCTGTGAGATGAATTAACAGAACACTAAGCAGTTTCTCAGAAATCTTCTTTCCAGATTTCATCTGAGGATATTTCCTTTTTCACCATAGCCCTCGATGCGATTCCAAATATCACTTTGCCAATTCCACAAGAACTGTCTTAGCGAAAGCCTTCTTGAGGGAAAAGCTGTAAATCTGTGAGTTGATTTCACAGAACACAAAGAAGTTTCTCAGAAAGCTTCTTTCTCTTTGTTATCGGAGGATATTTCCTTTGACCCTATAGTCCTCTAAGGGATCCGAAATATCTTTTCTCATATTCCACAGAAATAAGGCTAGCAAAGAGATCCACGAAATACAGATGTAACTCTGTGAGATGAATTAACAGAACACTGAGCAGTTTCTCAGAAAGCTTCTTTCCAGATTTCATCAGAGGATATTTCCTTTTTCACCATAGCCCTCTATGGGCTACCAAATATCACTTTGCCAATTCCAGAAGAACTGTCTTAGCGAAATGCTTCTTGTGGGGAAAGCTGTAACTCTGTGAGATGATTTCACAGAAGACAAAGAAATTTCTCAGAAAGCTTCTTTCTCTTTGTTATCGGAGGATATTTCCTTTGGCCCTATAGTCTTCTAAGGGATCTGAAATATCTGTTCTCAGATTCCACAGAAATAAGGCTAGCAAAGAGATCCACGAAACACAGATGTAACTCTGTGAGATGAATTAACAGAACATTACAGTTTCTCAGAAAGCTTCTTTCCAGATATCATCTGAGGATATTTCCTTATTCACCATAGCACTCTATGGGCTTCCAAATATCACTTTGCCAATCCACAAGAACTGTCTCAGCGAAAGGCTTCTTGAGGGGAATGCTGTAACTCTCTGAGATGACTTCACAGAACACAAAGAAGTTTCTCAGAAATCTTCTTTCTCTTTGTTATCGGAGGATATTTCCTTTGGCCCTATAGTCTTCTAAGGGATCCGAAATATCTGTTCTCAGATTTCACAGAAATAACGCTAGCAAAGAGATCCACGAAATACAGATGTAACTCTGTGAGATGAATTAACAGAACACTAAGCAGTTTCTCAGAAAGCTTCTTTCCAGATTTCATCTGAGGATATTTCCTTTTTCACCTTAGCCCTCTATGGGCTTCCAAATATCACTTTGCCAATTCCACAAGAACTGTCTTAGCGAAAGGCTTCTTGAGGGGAAAGCTGTAACTCTCTGAGATGATTTCACAGAACACAAAGTAGTTTCTCAGAAAGCTTCTTTCTCTTTGTTATCGGAGGTTATTTCCTTTGGCCCTATAGTCTTCAAAGGGATCCGAAATATCTCCTCTCAGGTTCCACAGAAATAAGGCTAGCAAAGAGATCCACGAAATACAGATGTATCTCTGTGATATGAATTAACAGAACAATAAGCAGTTTCTCAGAAAGCTTCTTTCCAGATTTCATCTGAGGATATTTCCTTTTTCAACATAGCCCTCTATGGGCTTCCAAATATCACTTTGGCAATTCCACAAGAACTGTCTTAGCGAAAGGCTTCTTGAGGGGAAAGCTGTAACTCTGTGAGATGATTTCACAGAACACAAAGAAGATTCTCAGAAGGCTTCTTTCTCTTTGTCATCGGAGGATATTTCCTTTGGCCCTAGAGTCTTCTAAGGGATCCGAATTATCTATTCTCAGATTCCACAGAAATAAGGCTAGCAAAGAGATCCACGAAATACAGTTGTAACTCTGTGAGAAGAATTAACAGAACAATAAGCAGTTTCTCAGAAAGCTTCTTTCCAGATTTCATCTGAGGATATTTCCTTTTTCACCATAGCCCTGTATTGGCTTCCAAATATCTCTTTGGCAATTCCACAAGAACTGTCTTAGCGAAAGGCTTCTTGAGGGGAAAGCTGTAACTCTGTGAGATGATTTCACAGAACACAAAGAAGTTTCTCAGAAAGCTTCTTTCTCTTTGTTATCGGAAGATATTTACTTTGGCCCTATAGTCTTCTAAGGGATCCGAAATATCTGTTCTCAGATTCCACAGAATTAAAACTAGCAAAGAGATCCACGAAATACAGATGTATCTCTGTGAGATGAATTAACAGAACACTACAGTTTCTCAGAAAGCTTCTTTCCAGAGATCATCTGAGGATATTTCCTTTTTCACATTGCCCTCTATGGGCTTCCAAATATCACTTTGCGAATTCCACAAGAACTGTCTCAGCGAAAGGCTTCTTGAGGGGAATGCTGTACCTCTCTGAGATGATATTACAGAACACAAATTAGTTTCTCAGAAAGCTTCTTTCTCTTTGTTATCGGAGGATATTACCTTTGGTCCTATAGTCTTCAAAGGGATCCGAAATATCTGTTCTCAGACTTCACAGAAATAACGCTAGCAAAGAGGTCCACGAAATACAAATGCAACGCTGTGAGATGAATTAACAGAACACTAAGCAGTTTCTCAGAAATCTTCTTTCCAGATTTCATCTGAGGATATTTCCTTTTTCACCATAGCCCTCGATGCGATTCCAAATATCACTTTGCCAATTCCAGAAGAACTGTCTTAGCGAAAGCCTTCTTGAGGGAAAAGCTGTAAATCTGTGAGTTGATTTCACAGAACACAAAGAAGTTTCTCAGAAAGCTTCTTTCTCTTTGTTATCGGAGGATATTTCCTTTGACCCTATAGTCCTCAAAGGGATCCGAAATATCTTTTCTCAGATTCCACAGAAATAAGGCAAGCAAAGAGATCCACGAAATACAGATGTAACTCTGTGAGATGAATTAACAGAACACTGAGCAGTTTCTCAGAAAGCTTCTTTCCAGATTTCATCTGAGGATATTTCCTTTTTCACCATAGCCCTCTATGGGCTACCAAATATCACTTTGCCAATTCCAGAAGAACTGTCTTAGCGAAATGCTTCTTGTGGGGAAAGCTGTAACTCTGTGAGATGATTTCACAGAAGACAAAGAAATTTCTCAGAAAGCTTCTTTCTCTTTGTTATCGGAGGATATTTCCTTTGGCCCTATAGTCTTCTAAGGGATCTGAAATATCTGTTCTCAGATTCCACAGAAATAAGGCTAGCAAAGAGATCCACGAAACACAGATGTAACTCTGTGAGATGAATTAACAGAACATTACAGTTTCTCAGAGAGCTTCTTTCCAGAGATCATCTGAGGATATTTCCTTATTCACCATAGCCCTCTATGGGCTTCCAAATATCACTTTGCCAATCCACAAGAACTGTCTCAGCGAAAGGCTTCTTGAGGGGAATGCTGTAACTCTCTGAGATGACTTCACAGAACACAAAGAAGTTTCTCAGAAATCTTCTTTCTCTTTGTTATCGGAGGATATTTCCTTTGGCCCTATAGTCTTCTAAGGGATCCGAAATATCTGTTCTCAGATTTCACAGAAATAACGCTAGCAAAGAGATCCACGAAATACAGATGTAACTCTGTGAGATGAATTAACAGAACACTAAGCAGTTTCTCAGAAAGCTTCTTTACAGATTTCATCTGAGGATATTTCCTTTTTCAACATAGCCCTCTATGGGCTTCCAAATATCACTTTGGCAATTCCACAAGAACTGTCTTAGCGAAAGGCTTCTTGAGGGGAAAGCTGTAACTCTGTGAGATGATTTCACAGAACACAAAGAAGTTTCTCAGAAGGCTTCTTTCTCTTTGTTATCGGAGGATATTTCCTTTGGCCCTAGAGTCTTCTAAGGGATCCGAATTATCTGTTCTCAGATTCCACAGAAATAAGGCTAGCAAAGAGATCCACGAAATACAGATGTAACTCTGTGAGAAGAATTAACAGAACAGTAAGCAGTTTCTCAGAAAGATTCTTTCCAGAATTCATCTGAGGATATTTCCTTTTTCACCATAGCCCTCTATGGGCTTCCAAATATCACTTTGGCAATTCCACAAGAACAGTCTTAGCTAAAGGCTTCTTGAGGGGAAAGCTGTAACTCTGTGAGATGATTTCACAGAACACAAAGAAGTTTCTCAGAAAGCTTCTTTCTGCTTGTTATCGGAAGATATTTCCTTTGGCCCTATAGTCTTCTAAGGGATCCGAAATATCTGTTCTCAGATTCCACATAAATAAAACTAGCAAAGAGATCCACGAAATACAGATGTAACTCTGTGAGATGAATTAACAGAACACTACAGTTTCTCAGAAAGCTTCTTTCCAGAGATCATCTGAGGATATTTCCTTTTTCACCATAGCCCTCTATGGGCTTCCAAATATCACTTTGCGAATTCCACAAGAACTGTCTCAGCGAAAGGCTTCTTGAGGGGAATGCTGTACCTCTCTGAGATGATTTTACAGAACACAAATTAGTTTCTCAGAAAGCTTCTGTCTCTTTGTTATCGGAGGATATTTCCTTTGGTCCTATAGTCTTCAAAGGGATCCGAAATATCTGTTCTCAGACTTCACAGAAATAACGCTAGCAAAGAGGTCCACGAAATACAGATGCAACGCTGTGAGATGAATTAACAGAACACTAAGCAGTTTCTCAGAAAGCTTCTTTCCAGATTTCATCTGAGGATATTCCCTTTTTCACCATAGCCCTCTATGCGATTCCAAATATCACTTTCCCAATTCCACAAGAACTGTCTTAGCGAAAGCCTTCTTGAGCGGAAAGCTGTAACTCTGTGAGATGATTTCACAGAACACAAAGAAGTTTCTCGGAAAGCTTCTTTCTCTTTGTTATCGGAGGATATTTCCTTTGGCCCTATAGTCCTCTAAGGGATCCGAAATATCTGTTCTCAGATTCCACAGAAATAAGGCTAGCAAAGAGATCAACGAAATACAGATGTAACTCTGTGAGATGAATTAACAGAACACTGAGCAGTTTCTCAGAAAGATTCTTTCCAGATTTCATCTGAGGATATTTCCTTTTTCACCATAGCCCTGTATGGGCTTCCAAATATCACTTTGCCAATTCCAGAAGAACTGTCTTAGCGAAATGCTTCTTGTGGGGAAAGCTGTAACTCTGTGAGATGATTTCACAGAAGACAAAGAAGTTTCTCAGAAAGCTTCTTTCTCTTTGTTATCGGAGGATATTTCCTTTGGCCCTATAGTCTTCTAAGGGATCTGAAATATCTGTTCTCAGATTCCACAGAAATAAGGCTAGCAAAGAGATCCACGAAACACAGATGTAACTCTGTGAGATGAATTAACAGAACATTACAGTTTCTCAGAAAGCTTCTTTCCAGAGATCATCTGAAGATATTTCCTTATTCACCATAGCCCTCTATGGGCTTCCAAATATCACTTTGCCAATCCACAAGAACTGTCTCAGCGAAAGGCTTCTTGAGGGGAATGCTGTAACTCTCTGAGATGACTTCACAGAACACAAAGAAGTTTCTCAGAAATCTTCTTTCTCTTTGTTATCGGAGGATATTTCCTTTGGCCCTATAGTCTTCTAAGGGATCCGAAATATCTGTTCTCAGATTTCACAGAAATAACGCTAGCAAAGAGATCCACGAAATACAGATGTAACACTGTGAGATGAATTAACAGAAAACTAAGCAGTTTCTCAGAAAGCTTCTTTCCAGATTTCATCTGAGGATATTTCCTTTTTCACCATAGCCCTCTATGGGCTTCCAAATATCACTTTGCCAATTCCACAAGAACTGTCATAGCGAAAGGCTTCTTGAGGGGAAAGCTGTAACTCTGTGAGGTGATTTCACAGAACACAAAGTAGTTTCTCAGAAAGCTTCTTTCTCTTTGTTATCGGAGGTTATTTCCTTTGGCCCTATAGTCTTCAAAGGGATCCGAAATATCTCCTCTCAGGTTCCACAGAAATAAGGCTAGCAAAGGGATCCACGAAATACAGATGTATCTCTGTGAGATGAATTAACAGAACAATAAGCAGTTTCTCAGAAAGCTTCTTTCCAGATTTCATCTGAGGATATTTCCTTTTTCACCATAGCCCTCTATGGGCTTCCAAATATCACTTTGGCAATTCCACAAGAACTGTCTTAGCGAAAGGCTTCTTGAGGGGAAAGCTGTAACTCTGTGAGATGATTTCACAGAACACAAAGAAGTTTCTCAGAAGGCTTCTTTCTCTTTGTCATCGGAGGATATTTCCTTTGGCCCTAGAGTCTTCTAAGGGATCCGAATTATCTGTTCTCAGATTCCACAGAAATAAGGCTAGCAAAGAGATCCACGAAATACAGATGTAACTCTGTGAGAAGAATTAACAGAACAATAAGCAGTTTCTCAGAAAGCTTCTTTCCAGATTTCATCTGAGGATATTTCCTTTTTCACCATAGCCCTGTATTGGCTTCCAAATATCTCTTTGGCAATTCCACAAGAACTGTCTTAGCGAAAGGCTTCTTGAGGGGAAAGCTGTAACTCTGTGAGATGATTTCACAGAACACAAAGAAGTTTCTCAGAAAGCTTCTTTCTCTTTGTTATCGGAAGATATTTACTTTGGCCCTATAGTCTTCTAAGGGATCCGAAATATCTGTTCTCAGATTCCACAGAATTAAAACTAGCAAAGAGATCCACGAAATACAGATGTATCTCTGTGAGATGAATTAACAGAACACTACAGTTTCTCAGAAAAATTCCTTCCAGAGATCATCTGAGGATATTTCCTTTTTCACATTGCCCTCTATGGGCTTCCAAATATCACTTTGCGAATTCCACAAGAACTGTCTCAGCGAAAGGCTTCTTGAGGGGAATGCTGTACCTCTCTGAGATGATTTTACAGAACACAAATTAGTTTCTCAGAAAGCTTCTTTCTCTTTGTTATCGGAGGATATTTCCTTTGGTCCTATAGTCTTCAAAGGGATCCGAAATATCTGTTCTCAGACTTCACAAAAATAACGCTAGCAAGGAGGTCCACGAAATACAAATGCAACGCTGTGAGATGAATTAACAGAACACTAAGCAGTTTCTCAGAAATCTTCTTTCCAGATTTCATCTGAGGATATTTCCTTTTTCACCATAGCCCTCGATGCGATTCCAGATATCACTTTGCCAATTCCACAAGATCTGTCTTAGAGAAAGCCTTCTTGAGGGAAAAGCTCTAAATCTGTGAGTTGATTTCACAGAACACAAAGAAGTTTCTCAGAAAGCTTCTTTCTCTTTGTTATCGGAGGATATTTCCTTTGACCCTATAGTCCTCTAAGGGATCCGAAATATCTTTTCTCAGATTCCACAGAAATAAGGCTAGCAAAGAGATCCACGAAATACAGATGTAACTCTGTGAGATGAATTAACAGAACACTGAGCAGTTTCTCAGAAAGCTTCTTTCCAGATTTCATCTGAGGATATTTCCTTTTTCACCGTAGCCCTCTATGGGCTACCAAATATCATTTTGCCAATTCCAGAAGAACTGTCTTAGCGAAATGCTTCTTGTGGGGAAAGCTGTAACTCTGTGAGATGATTTCACAGAAGACAAAGACATTTCTCAGAAAGCTTCTTTCTCTTTGTTATCGGAGGATATTTCCTTTGGCCCTATAGTCTTCTAAGGGATCTGAAATATCTGTTCTCAGATTCCACAGAAATAAGGCTAGCAAAGAGATCCACGAAACACAGATGTAACTCTGTGAGATGAATTAACAGAACATTACAGTTTCTCAGAAAGCTTCTTTCCAGAGATCATCTGAGGATATTTCCTTATTCACCATAGCCCTCTATGGTCTTCCAAATATCACTTTGCCATTCCACAAGAACTGTCTCAGCGAAAGGCTTCTTGAGGGGAATGCTGTAACTCTCTGAGATGACTTCACAGAACACAAAGAAGTTTCTCAGAAATCTTCTTTCTCTTTGTTATCGGAGGATATTTCCTTTGGCCCTATAGTCTTCTAAGGGATCCGAAATATCTGTTCTCAGATTTCACAGAAATAACGCTAGCAAAGAGATCCACGAAATACAGATGTAACTCTGTGAGATGAATTAACAGAACACTAAGCAGTTTCTCAGAAAGCTTCTTTACAGATTTCATCTGAGGATATTTCCTTTTTCAACATAGCCCTCTATGGGCTTCCAAATATCACTTTGCCAATTCCACAAGAACTGTCTTAGCGAAAGGCTTCTTGAGGGGAAAGCTGTAATTCTGTGAGATGATTTCACAGAACACAAAGTAGTTTCTCAGAAAGCTTCTTTCTCTTTGTTATCGGAGGTTATTTCCTTTGGCCCTATAGTCTTCAAAGGGATCCGAAATATCTGCTCTCAGGTTCCACAGAAATAAGGCTAGCAAAGAGATCCACGAAATACAGATGTATCTCTGTGAGAAGAATTAACAGAACAATAAGCAGTTTCTCAGAAAGCTTCTTTCCAGATTTCATCTGAGGATATTTCCTTTTTCACCATAGCCCTCTATGGGCTTCCAAATATCTCTTTGGCAATTCCACAAGAACTGTCTTAGCGAAAGGCTTCTTGAGGGGAAAGCTGTAACTCTGTGAGATGATCACAGAAGACAAAGAAGTTTCTCAGAAAGCTTCTTTCTCTTTGTTATCGGAAGATATTTACTTTGGCCCTATAGTCTTCTAAGGGATCCGAAATATCTGTTCTCAGATTCCACAGAATTAAAACTAGCAAAGAGATCCACGAAATACAGATGTATCTCTGTGAGATGAATTAACAGAACACTACAGTTTCTCAGAAAGCTTCTTTCCAGTGATCATCTGAGGATATTTCCTTTTTCACCATAGCCCTCTATGGGCTTCCAAATATCACTTTGCGAATTCCACAAGAACTGTCTCAGCGAAAGGCTTCTTGAGGGGAATGCTGTACCTCTCTGAGATGATTTTACAGAACACAAATTAGTTTCTCAGAAAGCTTCTTTCTCTTTGTTATCGGAGGATTTTTCCTTTGGTCCTATAGTCTTCAAAGGGATCCGAAATATCTGTTCTCAGACTTCACAGAAATAACGCTAGCAAAGAGGTCCACGAAATACAAATGCAACGCTGTGAGATGAATTAACAGAACACTAAGCAGTTTCTCAGAAAGCTTCTTTCCAGATTTCATCTGAGGATATTTCCTTTTTCACCATAGCCCTCGATGTGATTCCAAATATCACTTTGCCAATTCCACAAGAACTGTCTTAGCGAAAGCCTTCTTGAGGGAAAAGCTGTAAATCTGTGAGTTGATTTCACAGAACACAAAGAAGTTTCTCAGAAAGCTTCTTTCTCTTTGTTATCGGAGGATATTTCCTTTGACCCTATAGTCCTCTAAGGGATCCGAAATATCTTTTCTCAGATTCCACAGAAATAAGGCTAGCAAAGAGATCCACGAAATACAGATGTAACTCTGTGAGATGAATTAACAGAACACTGAGCAGTTTCTCAGAAAGCTTCTTTCCAGATTTCATCAGAGGATATTTCCTTTTTCACCATAGCCCTCTATGGGCTACCAAATATCACTTTGCCAATTCCAGAAGAACTGTCTTAGCGAAATGCTTCTTGTGGGGAAAGCTGTAACTCTGTGAGATGATTTCACAGAAGACAAAGAAATTTCTCAGAAAGCTTCTTTCTCTTTGTTATCGGAGGATATTTCCTTTGGCCCTATAGTCTTCTAAGGGATCTGAAATATCTGTTCTCAGATTCCACAGAAATAAGGCTAGCAAAGAGATCCACGAAACACAGATGTAACTCTGTGAGATGAATTAACAGAACATTACAGTTTCTCAGAAAGCTTCTTTCCAGAGATCATCTGAGGATATTTCCTTATTCACCATAGCCCTCTATGGGCTTCCAAATATCACTTTGCCAATCCACAAGAACTGTCTCAGCGAAAGGCTTCTTGAGGGGAATGCTGTAACTCTCTGAGATGACTTCACAGAACACAAAGAAGTTTCTCAGAAATCTTCTTTCTCTTTGTTATCGGAGGATATTTCCTTTGGCCCTATAGTCTTCTAAGGGATCCGAAATATCTGTTCTCAGATTTCACAGAAATAACGCTAGCAAAGAGATCCACGAAATACAGATGTAACTCTGTGAGATGAATTAACAGAACACTAAGCAGTTTCTCAGAAAGCTTCTTTCCAGATTTCATCTGAGAATATTTCCTTTTCCAAAATAGCCCTCTATGGGCTTCCAAATATCACTTTGCCAATTCCACAAGAACTGTCTTAGCGAAAGGCTTCTTGAGGGGATAGCTGTAACTCTGTGAGATGATTTCACAGAACACAAAGTAGTTTCTCAGAAAGCTTCTTTCTCTTTGTATTCCGAGGTTATTTCCTTTGGCCCTATAGTCTTCAATGGGATCCGAAATATCTGCTCTCAGGTTGCACAGAAATAAGGCTAGCAAAGAGATCCACGAAATACAGATGTATCTCTGTGAGATGAATTAACAGAACAATAAGCAGATTCTCAGAAAGCTTCTTTCCAGATTTCATCTGAGGATATTTCCTTTTTCACCATAGCCCTCTATGGGCTTCCAAATATCACTTTGGCAATTCCACAAGAACTGTCTTAGCGAAAGTCTTCTTGAGGGGAAACCTGTAACTCTGTGAGATGATTTCACAGAACACAAGGAAGTTTCTCAGAAAGCTTCTTTCACTTTGTTATCGGAGGATATTTCCTTTGGCCCTAGAGTCTTCTAAGGGATCCGAATTATCTGTTCTCAGATTCCACAGAAATAAGGCTAGCAAAGAGATCCACGAAATACAGATGTAACTCTGTGAGATGAATTAACAGAACAATAAGCAGTTTCTCAGAAAGCTTCTTTCCAGAATTCATCTGAGGATATTTCATTTTTCACCATAGCCCTCTATGGGCTTCCAAATATCACTTTGGCAATTCCACAAGAACTGTCTTAGCGAAAGGCTTCTTGAGGGGAAAGCTGTAACTCTGTGAGATGATTTCACAGAACACAAAGAAGTTTCTCAGAAAGCTTCTTTCTCCTTGTTATCGGAAGATATTTCCTTTGGCCCTATAGTCTTCTAAGGGATCCGAAATATCTGTTCTCAGATTCCACAGAAATAAAACTAGCAAAGAGATCCACGAAATACAGATGTAACTCTGTGAGATGAATTAACAGAACACTACAGTTTCTCAGAAAGCTTCTTTCCAGAGATCATCTGAGGATATTTCCTTTTTCACCATAGCCCTCTATGGGCTTCCAAATATCACTTTGCGAATTCCACAAGAACTGTCTCAGCGAAAGGCTTCTTCAGGGGAATGCTGTACCTCTCTGAGATGATTTTACAGAACACAAATTAGTTTCTCAGAAAGCTTCTTTCTCTTTGTTATCGGAGGATATTTCCTTTGGTCCTATAGTCTTCAAAGGGATCCGAAATATCTGTTCTCAGACTTCACAGAAATAACGCTAGCAAAGAGGTCCACGAAATACAGATGCAACGCTGTGAGATGAATTAACAGAACACTAAGCAGTTTCTCAGAAAGCTTCTTTCCAGATTTCATCTGAGGATATTTCCTTTTTCACCATAGCCCTCTATGCGATTCCAAATATCACTTTACCAATTCCACAAGAACTCTCTTAGCGAAAGCCTTCTTGAGGGAAAAGCTGTAACTCTGTGAGTTGATTTCACAGAACACAAAGAAGTTTCTCAGAAAGCTTCTTTCTCTTTGTTATCGGAGGATATTTCCTTTGGCCCTATAGTCCTCTAAGAGATCCGAAATATGTTTTCTCAGATTCCACAGAAATAAGGCTTGCAAAGAGATCAACGAAATACAGATGTAACTCTGTGAGATGAATTAACAGAACACTGAGCAGTTTCTCAGAAAGCTTCTTTCCAGATTTCATCTGAGGATATTTCCTTTTTCACCATACCCCTGTATGGGCTTCCAAATATCACTTTGCCAATTCCAGAAGAACTGTCTTAGCGAAATGCTTCTTGTGGGGAAAGCTGTAACTCTGTGAGATGATTTCACAGAAGACAAAGAAATTTCTCAGAAAGCTTCTTTCTCTTTGTTATCGGAGGATATTTCCTTTGGCCCTATAGTCTTCTAAGGGATCTGAAATATCTGTTCTCAGATTCCACAGAAATAAGGCTAGCAAAGAGATCCACGAAACACAGATGTAACTCTGTGAGATGAATTAACAGAACATTACAGTTTCTTAGAAAGCTTCTTTCCAGAGATCATCTGAGGATATTTCCTTATTCACCATAGCCCTCTATGGGCTTCCAAATATCCCTTTGCCAATCCACAAGAACTGTCTCAGCGAAAGACTTCTTGAAGGGAATGCTGTAACTCTCTGAGATGATTTCACAGAACACTAAGAAGTTTCTCAGAAATCTTCTTTCTCTTTGTTATCGGAGGATATTTCCTTTGGCCCTTTAGTCTTCTAAGGGATCCGAAATATCTGTTCTCAGATCTCACAGAAATAACGCTAGCAAAGAGATCCACGAAATACAGATGTAACTCTGTGAGATGAATTAACAGAACACTAAGCAGTTTCTCAGGAAGCTTCCTTGCAGATTTCATCTGAGGATATTTCCTTTTTCACCATAGCCCTCTATGGGCTTCCAAATATCACTTTGCCAATTCCACAAGAACTGTCTTAGCGCTTCTTGAGGGGAAAGCTGTAACTCTGCGAGATGATTTCACAGAACACAAAGAAGTTTCTCAGAAAGCTTCTTCCTCTTTGTTATCGGAGGATATTTCCTTTGGCCCTAGAGTCTTGTAAGGGATCCAAATTATCTGTTCTCAGATTAAACAGAAATAAGGCTAGCAAAGAGATCCACGAAATACAGATGTAACTCTGTGAGAAGAATTAACAGATCACTAAGCAGTTTCTCAGAAAGCTTCTTTCCAGATTTCATCTGAGGATATTTCCTTCTTCACCGTAGCCCTCTATGGTCTTCCAAATATCACATTGGCAATTCCACAAGAACTGTCTTAGCGAAAGGTTTCTTGTGGGGAAAGCTGTAACTCTGTGAAATGATTTCACAGAAGACAAAGAAGTTTCTCAGAAAGCTTCTTTCTCTTTGTTATAGGAGGATATTTCCTTTGGCCCTATAGTCTTCTAAGGGATCTGAAATATCTGTTCTCAGACTTCACAGAAATAACGCTAGCAAAGACATCCACGAAATACAGATGTAACTCTGTGAGATGAATTAACAGAACACTGCAGTTTCTCAGAAAGCTTCTTTCCAGAGATCATCTGAGGATATTTCCTTTTTCACCATAGCCCTCTATGGGCTTCCAAATGTCACTTTGCGAATTCCACAAGAACTGTCTCAGCGAAAGGCTTCTTGAGGGGAATGCTGTACCTCTCTGAGATGATTTTACAGAACACAAATTAGTTTCTCAGAAAGCTTCTTTCTCTTTGTTATCGGAGGATATTTCCTTTGGTCCTATATTCTTCAAAGGGCCGAAATATCTGTTCTCAGACTTCACAGAAATAACGCTAGCAAAGAGGACCACGAAATACAGATGTATCTCTGTGAGAAGAATTAACAGAACAATAAGGAGTTTCTCAGAAAGCTTCTTTCCAGATTTCATCTGAGGATATTTCCTTTTTCACCATAGCCCTCTATGGGCTTCCAAATATCTCTTTGGCAATTCCACAAGAACTGTCTTAGCGAAAGGCTTCTTGAGGGGAAAGCTGTAACTCTGTGAGATGATTTCACAGAACACAAAGAAGTTTCTCAGAAAGCTTCTTTCTCTTTGTTATCGGAAGATATTTACTTTGGCCCTATAGTCTTCTAAGGGATCTGAAATATCTGTTCTCAGATTCCACAGAATTAAAACTAGCAAAGAGATCCACGAAATACAGATGTATCTCTGTGAGATGAATTAACAGAACACTACAGTTTCTCAGAAAGCTTCTTTCCAGAGATCATCTGAGGATATTTCCTTTTTCACCATAGCCCTCTATGGGCTTCCAAATATCACTTTGCGAATTCCACAAGAACTGTCTCAGCGAAAGGCTTCTTGAGGGGAATTCTGTACCTCTCTGAGATGATTTTACAGAACACAAATTAGTTTCTCAGAAAGCTTCTTTCTCTTTGTTATCGGAGGATATTTCCTTTGGTCCTATAGTCTTCAAAGGGATCCGAAATATCTGTTCTCAGACTTCACAGAAATAACGCTAGCAAAGAGGTCCACGAAATACAAATGCAACGCTGTGAGATGAATTAACAGAACACTAAGCAGTTTCTCAGAAAGCTTCTTTCCAGATTTCATCTGAGGATATTTCCTTTTTCACCATAGCCCTCGATGCGATTCCAAATATCACTTTGCCAATTCCACAAGAACTGTCTTAGCGAAAGCCTTCTTGAGGGAAAAGCTGTAAATCTGTGAGTTGATTTCACAGAACACAAAGAAGTTTCTCAGAAAGCTTCTTTCTCTTTGTTATCGGAGGATATTTCCTTTGACCCTATAGTCCTCTAAGGGATCCGAAATATCTTTTCTCAGATTCCACAGAAATAAGGCTAGCAAAGAGATCCACGAAATACAGATGTAACTCTGTGAGATGAATTAACAGAACACTGAGCAGTTTCTCAGAAAGCTTCTTTCCAGATTTCATCAGAGGATATTTCCTTTTTCACCATAGCCCTCTATGGGATACCAAATATCACTTTGCCAATTCCAGAAGAACTGTCTTAGCGAAATGCTTCTTGTGGGTAAAGCTGTAACTCTGTGAGATGATTTCACAGAAGACAAAGAAATTTCTCAGAAAGCTTCTTTCTCTTTGTTATCGGAGGATATTTCCTTTGGCCCTATAGTCTTCTAAGGGATCTGAAATATCTGTTCTCAGATTCCACAGAAATAAGGCTAGCAAAGAGATCCACGAAACACAGATGTAACTCTGTGAGATGAATTAACAGAACATTACAGTTTCTCAGAAAGCTTCTTTCCAGATATCATCTGAGGATATTTCCTTATTCACCATAGCCCTCTATGGGCTTCCAAATATCACTTTGCCAATCCACAAGAACTGTCTCAGCGAAAGGCTTCTTGAGGGGAATGCTGTAACTCTCTGAGATGACTTCACAGAACACAAAGAAGTTTCTCAGAAATCTTCTTTCTCTTTGTTATCGGAGGATATTTCCTTTGGCCCTATAGTCTTCTAAGGGATCCGAAATATCTGTTCTCAGATTTCACAGAAATAACGCTAGCAAAGAGATCCACGAAATACAGATGTAACTCTGTGAGATGAATTAACAGAACACTAAGCAGTTTCTCAGAAAGCTTCTTTCCAGATTTCATCTCAGGATATTTCCTTTTTCACCATAGCCCTCTATGGGCTTCCAAATATCCCTTTGCCAATCCACAAGAACTGTCTCAGCGAAAGGCTTCTTGAAGGGAATGCTGTAACTCTCTGAGATGATTTCACAGAACACTAAGAAGTTTCTCAGAAATCTTCTTTCTCTTTGTTATCGGAGGATATTTCCTTTGGCCCTTTAGTCTTCTAAGGGATCCGAAATATCTGTTCTCAGATCTCACAGAAATAACGCTAGCAAAGAGATCCACGAAATACAGATGTAACTCTGTGAGATGAATTAACAGAACACTAAGCAGTTTCTCAGGAAGCTTCTTTGCAGATTTCATCTGAGGATATTTCCTTTTTCACCATAGCCCTCTATGGGCTTCCAAATATCACTTTGACAATTCCACAAGAACTGTCTTAGCGCTTCTTGAGGGGAAAGCTGTAACTCTGCGAGATGATTTCACAGAACACAAAGAAGTTTCTCAGAAAGCTTCTTCCTCTTTGTTATCGGAGGATATTTCCTTTGGCCCTAGAGTCTTCTAAGGGATCCGAATTATCTGTTCTCAGATTAAACAGAAATAAGGCTAGCAAAGAGATCCACGAAATACAGATGTAACTCTGTGAGAAGAATTAACAGATCACTAAGCAGTTTCTCAGAAAGCTTCTTTCCAGATTTCATCTGAGGATATTTCCTTCTTCACCGTAGCCCTCTATGGTCTTCCAAATATCACATTGGCAATTCCACAAGAACTGTCTTAGCGAAAGGCTTCTTGTGGGGAAAGCTGTAACTCTGTGAAATGATTTCACAGAAGACAAAGAAGTTTCTCAGAAAGCTTCTTTCTCTTTGTTATAGGAGGATATTTCCTTTGGCCCTATAGTCTTCTAAGGGATCTGAAATATCTGTTCTCAGACTTCACAGAAATAACGCTAGCAAAGAGATCCACGAAATACAGATGTAACTCTGTGAGATGAATTAACAGAACACTGCAGTTTCTCAGAAAGCTTCTTTCCAGAGATCATCTGAGGATATTTCCTTTTTCACCATAGCCCTCTATGGGCTTCCAAATGTCACTTTGCGAATTCCACAAGAACTGTCTCAGCGAAAGGCTTCTTGAGGGGAATGCTGTACCTCTCTGAGATGATTTTACAGAACACAAATTAGTTTCTCAGAAAGCTTCTTTCTCTTTGTTATCGGAGGATATTTCCTTTGGTCCTATATTCTTCAAAGGGCCGAAATATCTGTTCTCAGACTTCACAGAAATAACGCTAGCAAAGAGGTCCACGAAATACAGATGCAACGCTGTGAGATGAATTAACAGAACACTAAGCAGTTTCTCAGAAAGCTTCTTTCCAGATTTCATCTGAGGATATTTCCTTTTTCACCATAGCCCTCTATGCGATTCCAAATATCACTTTGCCAATTCCACAAGAACTCTCTTAGCGAAAGCCTTCTTGAGGGAAAAGCTGTAACTCTGTGAGTTGATTTCACAGAACACAAAGAAGTTTCTCAGAAAGCTTCTTTCTCTTTGTTATCGGAGGATATTTCCTTTGGCCCTATAGTCCTCTAAGAGATCCGAAATATGTTTTCTCAGATTCCACAGAAATAAGGCTTGCAAAGAGATCAACGAAATACAGATGTAACTCTGTGAGATGAATTAACAGAACACTGAGCAGTTTCTCAGAAAGCTTCTTTCCAGATTTCATCTGAGGATATTTCCTTTTTCACCATACCCCTGTATGGGCTTCCAAATATCACTTTGCCAATTCCAGAAGAACTGTCTTAGCGAAATGCTTCTTGTGGGGAAAGCTGTAACTCTGTGAGATGATTTCACAGAAGACAAAGAAATTTCTCAGAAAGCTTCTTTCTCTTTGTTATCGGAGGATATTTCCTTTGGCCCTATAGTCTTCTAAGGGATCTGAAATATCTGTTCTCAGATTCCACAGAAATAAGGCTAGCAAAGAGATCCACGAAACACAGATGTAACTCTGTGAGATGAATTAACAGAACATTACAGTTTCTTAGAAAGCTTCTTTCCAGAGATCATCTGAGGATATTTCCTTATTCACCATAGCCCTCTATGGGCTTCCAAATATCCCTTTGCCAATCCACAAGAACTGTCTCAGCGAAAGGCTTCTTGAAGGGAATGCTGTAACTCTCTGAGATGATTTCACAGAACACTAAGAAGTTTCTCAGAAATCTTCTTTCTCTTTGTTATCGGAGGATATTTCCTTTGGCCCTTTAGTCTTCTAAGGGATCCGAAATATCTGTTCTCAGATCTCACAGAAATAACGCTAGCAAAGAGATCCACGAAATACAGATGTAACTCTGTGAGATGAATTAACAGAACACTAAGCAGTTTCTCAGGAAGCTTCTTTGCAGATTTCATCTGAGGATATTTCCTTTTTCACCATAGCCCTCTATGGGCTTCCAAATATCACTTTGACAATTCCACAAGAACTGTCTTAGCGCTTCTTGAGGGGAAAGCTGTAACTCTGCGAGATGATTTCACAGAACACAAAGAAGTTTCTCAGAAAGCTTCTTCCTCTTTGTTATCGGAGGATATTTCCTTTGGCCCTAGAGTCTTGTAAGGGATCCAAATTATCTGTTCTCAGATTAAACAGAAATAAGGCTAGCAAAGAGATCCACGAAATACAGATGTAACTCTGTGAGAAGAATTAACAGATCACTAAGCAGTTTCTCAGAAAGCTTCTTTCCAGATTTCATCTGAGGATATTTCCTTCTTCACCGTAGCCCTCTATGGTCTTCCAAATATCACATTGGCAATTCCACAAGAACTGTCTTAGCGAAAGGCTTCTTGTGGGGAAAGCTGTAACTCTGTGAAATGATTTCACAGAAGACAAAGAAGTTTCTCAGAAAGCTTCTTTCTCTTTGTTATAGGAGGATATTTCCTTTGGCCCTATAGTCTTCTAAGGGATCTGAAATATCTGTTCTCAGACTTCACAGAAATAACGCTAGCAAAGAGATCCACGAAATACAGATGTAACTCTGTGAGATGAATTAACAGAACACTGCAGTTTCTCAGAAAGCTTCTTTCCAGAGATCATCTGAGGATATTTCCTTTTTCACCATAGCCCTCTATGGGCTTCCAAATGTCACTTTGCGAATTCCACAAGAACTGTCTCAGCGAAAGGCTTCTTGAGGGGAATGGTGTACCTCTCTGAGATGATTTTACAGAACACAAATTAGTTTCTCAAAAAGCTTCTTTCTCTTTGTTATCGGAGGATATTTCCTTTGGTCCTATATTCTTCAAAGGGCCGAAATATCTGTTCTCAGACTTCACAGAAATAACGCTAGCAAAGAGGACCACGAAATACAGATGTATCTCTGTGAGAAGAATTAACAGAACAATAAGGAGTTTCTCAGAAAGCTTCTTTCCAGATTTCATCTGAGGATATTTCCTTTTTCACCATAGCCCTCTATGGGCTTCCAAATATCACTTTGGCAATTCCACAAGAACTGTCTTAGCGAAAGGCTTCTTGAGGGGAAAGCTGTAACTCTGTGAGATGATTTCACAGAACACAAAGAAGTTTCTCAGAAAGCTTCTTTCTCTTTGTTATCGGAAGATATTTACTTTGGCCCTATAGTCTTCTAAGGGATCCGAAATATCTGTTCTCAGATTCCACAGAATTAAAACTAGCAAAGAGATCCACGAAATACAGATGTATCTCTGTGAGATGAATTAACAGAACACTACAGTTTCTCAGAAAGCTTCTTTCCAGAGATCATCTGAGGATATTTCCTTTTTCACCATAGCCCTCTATGGGCTTCCAAATATCACTTTGCGAATTCCACAAGAACTGTCTCAGCGAAAGGCTTCTTGAGGGGAATTCTGTACCTCTCTGAGATGATTTTACAGAACACAAATTAGTTTCTCAGAAAGCTTCTTTCTCTTTGTTATCGGAGGATATTTCCTTTGGTCCTATAGTCTTCAAAGAGATCCGAAATATCTGTTCTCAGACTTCACAGAAATAACGCTAGCAAAGAGGTCCACGAAATACAAATGCAACGCTGTGAGATGAATTAACAGAACACTAAGCAGTTTCTCAGAAAGCTTCTTTCCAGATTTCATCTGAGGATATTTCCTTTTTCACCATAGCCCTCGATGCGATTCCAAATATCACTTTGCCAATTCCACAAGAACTGTCTTAGCGAAAGCCTTCTTGAGGGAAAAGCTGTAAATCTGTGAGTTGATTTCACAGAACACAAAGAAGTTTCTCAGAAAGCTTCTTTCTCTTTGTTATCGGAGGATATTTCCTTTGACCCTATAGTCCTCTAAGGGATCCGAAATATCTTTTCTCAGATTCCACAGAAATAAGGCTAGCAAAGAGATCCACGAAATACAGATGTAACTCTGTGAGATGAATTAACAGAACACTGAGCAGTTTCTCAGAAAGCTTCTTTCCAGATTTCATCAGAGGATATTTCCTTTTTCACCATAGCCCTCTATGGGATACCAAATATCACTTTGCCAATTCCAGAAGAACTGTCTTAGCGAAATGCTTCTTGTGGGTAAAGCTGTAACTCTGTGAGATGATTTCACAGAAGACAAAGAAATTTCTCAGAAAGCTTCTTTCTCTTTGTTATCGGAGGATATTTCCTTTGGCCCTATAGTCTTCTAAGGGATCTGAAATATCTGTTCTCAGATTCCACAGAAATAAGGCTAGCAAAGAGATCCACGAAACACAGATGTAACTCTGTGAGATGAATTAACAGAACATTACAGTTTCTCAGAAAGCTTCTTTCCAGATATCATCTGAGGATATTTCCTTATTCACCATAGCCCTCTATGGGCTTCCAAATATCACTTTGCCAATCCACAAGAACTGTCTCAGCGAAAGGCTTCTTGAGGGGAATGCTGTAACTCTCTGAGATGACTTCACAGAACACAAAGAAGTTTCTCAGAAATCTTCTTTCTCTTTGTTATCGGAGGATATTTCCTTTGGCCCTATAGTCTTCTAAGGGATTCGAAATATCTGTTCTCAGATTTCACAGAAATAACGCTAGCAAAGAGATCCACGAAATACAGATGTAACTCTGTGAGATGAATTAACAGAACACTAAGCAGTTTCTCAGAAAGCTTCTTTCCAGATTTCATCTGAGGATATTTCCTTTTTCAAAATAGCCCTCTATGGGCTTCCAAATATCACTTTGCCAATTCCACAAGAACTGTCTTAGCGAAAGGCTTCTTGAGGGGAAAGCTGTAACTCTGTGAGATGATTTCACAGAACACAAAGTAGTTTCTCAGAAAGCTTCTTTCTCTTTGTTATCGGAGGTTATTTCCTTTGGCCCTATAGTCTTCAAAGGGATCCGAAATATCTGCTCTCAGGTTGCACAGAAATAAGGCTAGCAAAGAGATCCACGAAATACAGATGTATCTCTGTGAGATGAATTAACAGAGCAATAAGCAGATTCTCAGAAAGCTTCTTTCCAGATTTCATCTGAGGATATTTCCTTTTTCACCATAGCCCTCTATGGGCTTCCAAATATCACTTTGCCAATTCCACAAGAACTGTCTTAGCGAAAGGCTTCTTGAGGGGAAACCTGTAACTCTGTGAGATGATTTCACAGAACACAAGGAAGTTTCTCAGAAAGCTTCTTTCACTTTGTTATCGGAGGATATTTACTTTGGCCCCAGAGTCTTCTAAGGGATCCGAATTATCTGTTCTCAGATTCCACAGAAATAAGGCTAGCAAAGAGATCCACGAAATACAGATGTAACTCTGTGAGAAGAATTAACAGAACAATAAGCAGTTTCTCAGAAAGCTTCTTTCCAGAATTCATCTGAGGATATTTCCTTTTTCACCATAGCCCTCTATGGGCTTCCAAATATCACTTTGGCAATTCCACAAGAACTGTCTTAGCGAAAGGCTTCTTGAGGGAAAAGCTGTAACTCTGTGAGATGATTTCACAGAACACAAAGATGTTTCTCAGAAAGCTTCTTTCTCCTTGTTATCGGAAGATATTTCCTTTGGCCCTATAGTCTTTTGAGGGATCCGAAATATCTGTTCTCAGATTCCACAGAAATAAAACTAGCAAAGAGATCTACGAAATACAGATGTAACTCTGTGAGATGAATTAACAGAACACTACAGTTTCTCAGAAAGCTTCTTTTCAGAGATCATCTGAGGATATTTCCTTTTTCACCATAGCCCTCTATGGGCTTCCAAATATCACTTTGCGAATTCCACAAGAACTGTCTCAGCGAAAGGCTTCTTCAGGGGAATGCTGTACCTCTCTGAGATGATTTTACAGAACACAAATTAGTTTCTCAGAAAGCTTCTTTCTCTTTGTTATCGGAGGATATTTCCTTTGGTCCTATAGTCTTCAAAGGGATCCGAAATATCTGTTCTCAGACTTCACAGAAATAACGCTAGCAAAGAGGTCCACGAAATACAGATGCAACGCTGTGAGATGAATTAACAGAACACTAAGCAGTTTCTCAGAAAGCTTCTTTCCAGATTTCATCTGAGGATATTTCCTTTTTCACCATAGCCCTCTATGCGATTCCAAATATCACTTTGCCAATTCCACAAGAACTCTCTTAGCGAAAGCCTTCTTGAGGGAAAAGCTGTAACTCTGTGAGTTGATTTCACAGAACACAAAGAAGTTTCTCAGAAAGCTTCTTTCTCTTTGTTATCGGAGGATATTTCCTTTGGCCCTATAGTCCTCTAAGGGATCCGAAATATGTTTTCTCAGATTCCACAGAAATAAGGCTTGCAAAGAGATCAACGAAATACAGATGTAACTCTGTGAGATGAATTAACAGAACACTGAGCAGTTTCTCAGAAAGCTTCTTTCCAGATTTCATCTGAGGATATTTCCTTTTTCACCATACCCCTGTATGGGCTTCCAAATATCACTTTGCCAATTCCAGAAGAACTGTCTTAGCGAAATGCTTCTTGTGGGGAAAGCTGTAACTCTGTGAGATGATTTCACAGAAGACAAAGAAATTTCTCAGAAAGCTTCTTTCTCTTTGTTATCGGAGGATATTTCCTTTGGCCCTATAGTCTTCTAAGGGATCTGAAATATCTGTTCTCAGATTCCACAGAAATAAGGCTAGCAAAGAGATCCACGAAACACAGATGTAACTCTGTGAGATGAATTAACAGAACATTACAGTTTCTTAGAAAGCTTCTTTCCAGAGATCATCTGAGGATATTTCCTTATTCACCATAGCCCTCTATGGGCTTCCAAATATCCCTTTGCCAATCCACAAGAACTGTCTCAGCGAAAGGCTTCTTGAAGGGAATGCTGTAACTCTCTGAGATGATTTCACAGAACACTAAGAAGTTTCTCAGAAATCTTCTTTCTCTTTGTTATCGGAGGATATTTCCTTTGGCCCTTTAGTCTTCTAAGGGATCCGAAATATCTGTTCTCAGATCTCACAGAAATAACGCTAGCAAAGAGATCCACGAAATACAGATGTAACTCTGTGAGATGAATTAACAGAACACTAAGCAGTTTCTCAGGAAGCTTCTTTGCAGATTTCATCTGAGGATATTTCCTTTTTCACCATAGCCCTCTATGGGCTTCCAAATATCACTTTGACAATTCCACAAGAACTGTCTTAGCGCTTCTTGAGGGGAAAGCTGTAACTCTGCGAGATGATTTCACAGAACACAAAGAAGTTTCTCAGAAAGCTTCTTCCTCTTTGTTATCGGAGGATATTTCCTTTGGCCCTAGAGTCTTCTAAGGGATCCGAATTATCTGTTCTCAGATTAAACAGAAATAAGGCTAGCAAAGAGATCCACGAAATACAGATGTAACTCTGTGAGAAGAATTAACAGATCACTAAGCAGTTTCTCAGAAAGCTTCTTTCCAGATTTCATCTGAGGATATTTCCTTCTTCACCGTAGCCCTCTATGGTCTTCCAAATATCACATTGGCAATTCCACAAGAACTGTCTTAGCGAAAGGCTTCTTGTGGGGAAAGCTGTAACTCTGTGAAATGATTTCACAGAAGACAAAGAAGTTTCTCAGAAAGCTTCTTTCTCTTTGTTATAGGAGGATATTTCCTTTGGCCCTATAGTCTTCTAAGGGATCTGAAATATCTGTTCTCAGACTTCACAGAAATAACGCTAGCAAAGAGATCCACGAAATACAGATGTAACTCTGTGAGATGAATTAACAGAACACTGCAGTTTCTCAGAAAGCTTCTTTCCAGAGATCATCTGAGGATATTTCCTTTTTCACCATAGCCCTCTATGGGCTTCCAAATGTCACTTTGCGAATTCCACAAGAACTGTCTCAGCGAAAGGCTTCTTGAGGGGAATGCTGTACCTCTCTGAGATGCTTTTACAGAACACAAATTAGTTTCTCAGAAAGCTTCTTTCTCTTTGTTATCGGAGGATATTTCCTTTGGTCCTATATTCTTCAAAGGGCCGAAATATCTGTTCTCAGATTTCACAGAAATAACGCTAGCAAAGAGGACCACGAAATACAGATGCAACGCTCTGAGATGAATTAACAGAACACTAAGCAGTTTCTCAGAAGGCTTCTTTCCAGATTTCATCTGAGGATATTTCCTTTTTCACCATAGCCCTGTATGCGATTCCAAATATCACTTTGCCAATTCCACAAGAACTGTCTTAGCGAAAGCCTTCTTTAGGGGAAAGCTGTAACTCTGTGAGATGATTTCACAGAACACAAAGAAGTTTCTCAGAAAGCTTCTTTCACTTTGTTATCGGAGGATATTTCCTTTGGCCCTATAGTCCTCTAAGGGATCCGAAATATCTGTTCTCAGATTCCACAGAAATAAGGCTAGCAAAGAGATCCACGAAATACAGATGTAACTCTGTGAGATGAATTAACAGAACACTACAGTTTCTCAGAAAGCTTCTTTCCAGAGATCATCTGAGGATATTTCCTTTTTCACCATAGCCCTGTATTGGCTTCCAAATATCACTTTGCGAATTCCACAAGAACTGTCTCAGCGAAAGGCTTCTTGAGGGGAATGCTTTACCTCTCTGAGATGATTTTACAGAACACAAATTAGTTTCTCAGAAAGCTTCTTTCTCTTTGTTATCGGAGGATATTTCCTTTGGTCCTATAGTCTTCAAAGGGATCCGAAATATCTGTTCTCAGACTTCACAGAAATAACGTAGTAAAGAGGTCCACGAAATACAGATGCAACGCTGTGAGATGAATTAACAGAACACTAAGCAGTTTCTCAGAAAGCTTCTTTCCAGATTTCATCTGAGGATATTTCCTTTTTCACCATAGCCCTCTATTGGATTCCAAATATCACTTTGCCAATTCCACAAGAACTGTCTTAGCGAAAGCCGTCTTGAAGGGAAAGCTGTAACTCTGTTAGGTGATTTCACAGAACACAAAGAAGTTTCTCAGAAAGCTTCTCTTACTTTGTTATCGGAGGATATTTCCTTTGGCCCTATAGTCCTCTAAGGGATCCGAAATATCTTTTCTCAGATTCCACAGAAATAAGGCTAACAAAGAGATCCACGAAATACAGATGTAAGTCTGTGAGATGAATTAACAGAACACTGAGTAGTTTCTCAGAAAGCTTCTTTCCAGATTTCATCTGAGGATATTTCCTTTTTCACCATAGCCCTCTATGGGCTTCCAAATATCACTTTGCCAATTCCACAAGAACTGTCTTAGCGAAATGCTTCTTGTGGGGAAAGCTGTAACTCTGTGAGATGATTTCACAGAAGACAAAGAAGTTTCTCAGAAAGCTTCTTTCTCTTTGTTATCGGAGGATATTTCCTTTGGCCCTATAGTCTTCTAAGGGATCTGAAATATCTGTTCTCAGATTCCACAGAAATAAGGCTAGCAAAGAGATCCACGAAACACAGATGTAACTCTGTGAGATGAATTAACAGAACATTACAGTTTCTCAGAAAGCTTCTTTCCAGAGATCATCTGAGGATATTTCCTTATTCACCATAGCCCTCTATGGGCTTCCAAATATCACTTTGCCAATCCACAAGAACTGTCTCAGCGAAAGGCTTCTTGAGGGGAATGCTGTAACTCTCTGAGATGATTTCACAGAACACAAAGAAGTTTCTCAGAAAGCTTCTTTCTCTTTGTTATCGGAGGATATTTCCTTTGGCCCTATAATCTTCTAAGGGATCCGAAATATCTGTTCTCAGATTTCACAGAAATAAGGCTAGCAAAGAGATCCACGAAATACAGATGTAACTCTGTGAGATGAATTAACAGAACACTGAGCAGTTTCTCAGAAACCTTCTTTCCAGATTTCATCTGAGGATATTTCCTTTTTCACCATAGCCCTCTATGGGCTTCCAAATATCACTTTGCCAATTCCACAAGAACTGTCTTACCGAAAGGCTTCTTGAGGGGAAAGCTGTAACTCTGTGAGATGATCTCACAGAACACAAAGAAGTTTCTCAGAAAGATTCTTTCACTTTGTTATCGGAGAATATTTCCTTTGGCCCTGTATTCCTCAAAGGGATGCGAAATATCTGTTCTCAGACTTCACAGAAATAAGGCTACCAAAGAGATCCACGAAATACAGATGTAAATCTGTGAGATGAATTAACAGAACACTAAGCAGTTTCTCAGAAAGGTTCTTCCCATATTTCATCTGAGGATATTTCCTTTTTCACCCTAGCCCTCTCTGCGCTTCCAAATATCACTTTGCCAATTCCACAAGAACTGTCTTAGCGAAAGGCTTCTTGAGGGGAAAGCTGTAACTCTGTGAGATGATTTCACAGAACACAAAGAAGTTTCTCAGAAAGCTTCTTTCTCTTTGTTATAGGAGGATATTTCCTTTGGCCCTAGATTCTTCTAAGGGATCCGAATTATCTGTTCTCAGATTCCACAGAAATAAGGCTAGCAAAGAGATCCACGAATTACAGATGTAACTCTGTGAGAAGAATTAACAGAACAATAAGCAGTTTCTCAGAAAGCTTCTTTCCAGATTTCCTCTGAGGATATTTCCTTTTTCACCATAGCCCTCTATGGGCTTCCAAGTATCACTTTGGCAATTCCACAAGTACTGTCTTAGCGAAAGGCTTCTTGAGGGGAAAGCTGTAACTCTGTGAGATGATTTCACAGAACACAAAGAAGTTTCTCAGAAAGCTTCTTTCTCTTTGTTATCGGAAGATATTTCCTTTGGCCCTATAGTCTTCTAAGGGATCCGAAATATCTGTTCTCAGATTCCACAGAAATAAGGCTAGCAAAGAGATCCACGAAATACAGATGTAACTCTGTGAGATGAATTAACAGAACACTACAGTTTCTCAGAAAGCTTCTTTCCAGAGATCATCTGAGGATATTTCCTTTTTCACCATAGCCCTCTATGGGCTTCCAAATATCACTTTGCGAATTCCACAAGAACTGTCTCAGCGAAAGGCTTCTTCAGGGGAATGCTGTACCTCTCTGAGATGATTTTACAGAACACAAATTAGTTTCTCAGAAAGCTTCTTTCTCTTTGTTATCGGAGGATATTTCCTTTTGTCCTATAGTCTTCAAAGGGCCGAAATATCTGTTCTCAGACTTCACAGAAATAACGCTAGGAAAGAGGTCCACGAAATACAGATGCAACGCTGTGAGATGAATTAACAGAACACTAAGCAGTTTCTCAGAAAGCTTCTTTCCAGATTTCATCTGAGGATATTTCCTTTTTCACCATAGCCCTCTATGCGATTCCAAATATCACTTTGCCAATTCCACAAGAACTGTCTTAGCGAAAGCCTTCTTGAGGGGAAAGCTGTAACTCTGTGAGATGATTTCACAGAACACAAAGAAGTTTCTCAGAAAGCTTCTTTCACTTTGTTATCGGAGGATATTTCCTTTGGCCCTAGAGTCCTCTAAGGGATCCGAAATATCTTTTCTCAGATTCCACAGAAATAAGGCTAGCAAAGAGATCAACGAAATACAGATGTAACTCTGTGAGATGAATTAACAGAACACTGAGCAGTTTCTCAGAAAGCTTCTTTCCAGATTTCATCTGAGGATATTTCCTTTTTCACCATAGCCCTGTATGGGCTTCCAAATATCACTTTACCAATTCCACAAGAAGTGTCTTAGCGATATGCTTCTTGTGGGGAAAGCTGTAACTCTGTGAGATGATTTCACAGAAGACAACGAAGTTTCTCAGAAAGCTTCTTTCTCTTTGTTATCGGAGGATATTTCCTTTGGCCCTATAGTCTTCTAAGGGATCTGAAATATCTGTTCTCAGATTCCACAGAAATAAGGCTAGCAAAGAGATCCACGAAACACAGATGTAACTCTGTGAGATGAATTAACAGAACATTACAGTTTCTCAGAAAGCTTCTTTCCAGATATCATCTGAGGATATTTCCTTATTCACCATAGCCCTCTATGGGCTTCCAAATATCACTTTGCCAATCCACAAGAACTGTCTCAGCGAAAGGCTTCTTGAGGGGAATGCTGTAACTCTCTGAGATGATTTCACAGAACACAAAGAAGTTTCTCAGAAATCTTCTTTCTCTTTGTTATCGGAGGATATTTCCTTTGGCCCTATAGTCTTCTAAGGGATCCGAAATATCTGTTCTCAGATTTCACAGAAATAACGCTAGCAAAGAGATCAACGAAATACAGATGTAACTCTCTGAGATGAATTAACAGAACACTAAGCGGTTTTTCAGAAAGCTTCTTTCCAGATTTCATCTGAGGATACTTCCTTTTTCACCATAGCCCTCTATGGGCTTCCAAATATCACTTTGGCAATTCCACAAGAACTGTCTTAGCGAAAGGCTTCTTGAGGGGAAAGCTGTAACTCTGTGAGATGATTTCACAGAACACAAAGAAGTTTCTCAGAAAGCTTCTTTCTCCTTGTTATCGGAAGATATTTCCTTTGGCCCTATAGTCTTCTAAGGGATCCGAAATATCTGTTCTCAGATTACACAGAAATAAAACTAGCAAAGAGATCTACGAAATACAGATGTAACTCTGTGAGATGAATTAACAGAACACTACAGTTTCTCAGAAAGCTTCTTTCCAGAGATCATCTGAGGATATTTCCTTTTTCACCATAGCCCTCTATGGGCTTCCAAATATCACTTTGCGAATTCCACAAAAACTGTCTCAGCGAAAGGCTTCTTGAGGGGAATGCTGTACCTCTCTGAGATGATTTTACAGAACACAAATTAGTTTCTCAGAAAGCTTCTTTCTCTTTGTTATCGGAGGATATTTCCTTTGGTCCTATAGTCTTCAAAGGGCCGAAATATCTGTTCTCAGACTTCACAGAAATAACGCTAGCAAAGAGGTCCACGAAATACAGATGCAACGCTGTGAGATGAATTAACAGAACACTAAGCAGTTTCTCAGAAAGCATCTTTCCAGATTTCATCTGAGGATATTTCCTTTTTCACCATAGCCCTCTATGCGATTCCAAATATCACTTTGCCAATTCCACAAGAACTGTCTTAGCGAAAGCCTTCTTGAGGGGAAAGCTGTAACTCTGTGAGATGATTTCACAGAACACAAAGAAGTTTCTCAGAAAGCTTCTTTCACTTTGTTATCGGAGGATATTTCCTTTGGCCCTATAGTCCTCTAAGGGATCGAAATATCTTTTCTCAGATTCCACAGAAATAAGGCTAGCAAAGAGATCAACGAAATACAGATGTAACTCTGTGAGATGAATTAACAGAACACTGAGCAGTTTCTCAGAAAGCTTCTTTCCAGATTTCATCTGAGGATATTTCCTTTTTAACCATAGCCCTGTATGGGCTTCCAAATATCACTTTGCCAATTCCACAAGAACTGTCTTAGCGAAATGCTTCTTGTGGGGAAAGCTGTAACTCTGTGAGATGATTTCACAGAAGACAAAGAAGTTTCTCAGAAATCTTCTTTCTCTTTGTTATCGGAGGACATTTCCTTTGGCCCTATACTCTTCTAAGGGATCTGAAATATCTGTTCTCAGATTCCACAGAAATAAGGCTAGCAAAGAGATCCACGAAACACAGATGTAACTCTGTGAGATGAATTAACAGAACATTACAGTTTCTCAGAAAGCTTCTTTCCAGATATCATCTGAGGATATTTCCTTATTCACCATAGCCCTCTATGGGCTTCCAAATATCACTTTGCCAATCCACAAGAACTGTCTCAGCGAAAGGCTTCTTAAGGGGAATGCTGTAACTCTCTGAGATGATTTCACAGAACACAAAGAAGTTTCTCAGAAATCTTCTTTCTCTTTGTTATCGGAGGATATTTCCTTTGGCCCTATAGTCTTCTAAGGGATCCGAAATATCCGTTCTCAGATTTCACAGAAATAACGCTAGCAAAGAGATCAACGAAATACAGATGTAACTCTGTGAGATGAATTAACAGAACACTAAGCGGTTTTTCAGAAAGCTTCTTTCCAGATTTCATCTGAGGATACTTCCTTTTTCACCATAGCCCTCTATGGGCTTCCAAATATCACTTTGGCAATTCCACAAGAACTGTCTTAGCGAAAGGCTTCTGGAGGGGAAAGCTGTAACTCTGTGAGATGATTTCACAGAACACAAAGAAGTTTCTCAGAAAGCTTCTTTCTCCTTGTTATCGGAAGATATTTCCTTTGGCCCTATAGTCTTCTAAGGGATCCGAAATATCTGTTCTCAGATTCCACAGAAATAAAACTAGCAAAGAGATCCACGAAATACAGATGTAACTCTGTGAGATGAATTAACAGAACACTACAGTTTCTCAGAAAGCTTCTTTCCAGATTTCATCTGAGGATATTTCCTTTTTCACCATAGCCCTCCCTGCGATTCCAAATATCACTTTGCCAATTCCAGAAGAACTGTCTTAGCGAAAGGCTTCTTGAGGGGAATGCTGTACCTCTCTGAGATGATTTTACAGAACACAAATTAGTTTCTCAGAAAGCTTCTTTCTCTTTGTTATCGGAGGATATTTCCTTTGGTCCTATAGTCTTCAAAGGGCCGAAATATCTGTTCTCAGACTTCACAGAAATAACGCTAGCAAAGAGGACCACGAAATACAGATGCAACGCTGTGAGATGAATTAACAGAACACTAAGCAGTTTCTCAGAAAGCTTCTTTCCAGATTTCATCTGAGGATATTTCCTTTTTCACCATAGCCCTCTATGCGATTCCAAATATCACTTTGCCAATTCCACAAGAACTGTCTTAGCGAAAGCCCTCTTGAGGGGAAAGCTGTAACTCTGTTAGGTGATTTCACAGAACACAAAGAAGTTTCTCAGAAAGCTTCTCTTACTTTGTTATCGGAGGATATTTCCTTTGGCCCTATAGTCCTCTAAGGGATCCGAAATATCTTTTCTCAGATTCCACAGAAATAAGGCTAGCAAAGAGATCCACGAAATACAGATGTAACTCTGTGAGATGAATAAACAGAACACTAAGCAGTTTCTCAGAAAGGTTCTTCCCATATTTCATCTGAGGATATTTCCTTTTTCACCCTAGCCCTCTGTGCGCTTCCAAATATCACTTTGCCAATTCCACAAGAACTGTCTTAGCGAAAGGCTTCTTGAGGGGAAAGCTGTAACTCTGTGAGATGATTTCACAGAACACAAAGAAGTTTCTCAAAAAGCTTCTTTCTCTTTGTTATCGGAGGATATTTCCTTTGGCCCTAGAGTCTTCTAAGGGATCCGAATTATCTGTTCTCAGATTCCACAGAAATAAGGCTAGCAAAGAGATCCACGAATTACAGATGTAACTCTGTGAGAAGAATTAACAGAACAATAAGCAGTTTCTCAGAAAGCTTCTTTCCAGATTTCATCTGAGGATATTTCCTTTTTCACCATAGCCCTCTATGGGCTTCCAAGTATCACTTTGGCAATTGCACAAGTACTGTCTTAGCGAAAGGCTTCTTGAGGGGAAAGCTGTAACTCTGTGAGATGATTTCATAGAACACAAAGAAGTTTCTCAGAAAGCTTCTTTCTCTTTGTTATCGGAAGGTATTTCCTTTGGCCCTATAGTCTTCTAAGGGATCCGAAATATCTGTTCTCAGATTCCACAGAAATAAGGCTAGCAAAGAGATCCACGAAATACAGATGTAACTCAGTGAGATGAATTAACAGAACACTACAGTTTCTCAGAAAGCTTCTTTCCAGAGATCATCTGAGGATATTTCCTTTTTCACCATAGCCCTCTATGGGCTTCCAAATATCACTTTGCGAATTCCACAAGAACTGTCTCAGCGAAAGGCTTCTTGAGGGGAATGCTGTACCTCTCTGAGATGATTTTACAGAACACAAATTAGTTTCTCAGAAAGCTTCTTTCTCTTTGTTATCGGAGGATATTTCCTTTGGTCCTATAGTCTTCAAAGGGCCGAAATATCTGTTCTCAGACTTCACAGAAATAACGTAGCAAAGAGCTCCACGAAATACAGATGCAACGCTGTGAGATGAATTAACAGAACACTAAGCAGTTTCTCAGAAAGCTTCTTTCCAGATTTCATCTGAGGATATTTCCTTTTTCACCATAGCCCTCTATGCGATTCCAAATATCACTTTGCCAATTCCACAAGAACTGTCTTAGCGAAAGCCTTCTTGAGGGGAAAGCTGTAACTCTGTGAGATGATTTCACAGAACACAAAGAAGTTTCTCAGAAAGCTTCTTTCACTTTGTTATCGGAGGATATTTCCTTTGGCCCTATAGTCCTCTAAGGGATCCGAAATATCTTTTCTCAGATTCCACAGACATAAGGCTAGCAAAGAGATCAACGAAATACAGATGTAACTCTGTGAGATGAATTAACAGAACACTGAGCAGTTTCTCCGAAAGCTTCTTTCCAGATTTCATCTGAGGATATTTCCTTTTTCACCATAGCCCTCTATGGGCTTCCAAATATCACTTTGCCAATTCCACAAGAACTGTCTTACCGAAAGGGTTCTTGAGGGGAAAGCTGTAACTCTGTGAGATGATCTCACAGAACACAAAGTAGTTTCTCAGAAAGATTCTTTCACTTTGTTATCGGAGAATATTTCCTTTGGCCCTGTATTCCTCAAAGGGATGCGAAATATCTGTTCTCACACTTCACAGAAATAACGCTACCAAAGAGATCCACGAAATACAGATGTAACTCTGTGAGATGAATTAACAGAACACTAAGCAGTTTCTCAGAAAGGTTCTTCCCATATTTCATCTGAGGATATTTCCTTTTTCACCCTAGCCCTCTGTGCGCTTCCAAATATCACTTTGCCAATTCCACAAGAACTGTCTTAGCGAAAGGCTTCTTGAGGGGAAAGCTGTAACTCTGTGAGATGATTTCACAGAACACAAAGAAGTTTCTCAGAAAGCTTCTATCTCTTTGTTATCGGAGGATATTTCCTTTGGCCCTAGAGTCTTCTAAGGGATCCGAATTGTCTGTTCTCAGATTCCACAGAAATAAGGCTAGCAAAGAGATCCACGAATTACAGATGTAACTCTGTGAGAAGAATTAACAGAACAATAAGCAGTTTCTCAGAAAGCTTCTTTCCAGATTTCATCTGAGGATATTTCCTTTTTCACCTTAGCCCTCTATGGGCTTCCAAGTATCACTTTGGCAATTCCACAAGTACTGTCTTAGCGAAAGGCTTCTTGAGGGGAAAGCTGTAACTCTGTGAGATGATTTCACAGAACACAAAGAAGTTTCTCAGAAAGCTTCTTTCTCTTTGTTATCGGAAGATATTTCCTTTGGCCCTATAGTCTTCTAAGGGATCCGAAATATCTGTTCTGAGATTCCACAGAAATAAGGCTAGCAAAGAGATCCACGACATACAGATGTAACTCTGTGAGATGAATTAACAGAACACTACAGTTTCTCAGAAAGCTTCTTTCCAGAGATCATCTGAGGATATTTCCTTTTTCACCATAGCCCTCTATGGGCTTCCAAATATCACTTTGCGAATTCCACAAGAACTGTCTCAGCGAAAGGCTTCTTGAGGGGAATGCTGTACCTCTCTGAGATGATTTTACAGAACACAAATTAGTTTCTCAGAAAGCTTCTTTCTCTTTGTTATCGGAGGATATTTCCTTTGGTCCTATAGTCTTCAAAGGGCCGAAATATCTTTTCTCAGACTTCACAGAAATAACGCTAGCAAAGAGGTCCACGAAATACAGATGCAACGCTGTGAGATGAATTAACAGAACACTAAGCAGTTTCTCAGAAAGCTTCTTTCCAGATTTCATCTGAGGATATTTCCTTTTTCACCATAGCCCTCTATGCGATTCCAAATATCACTTGGCGAATTCCACTAGAACTGTCTTAGCGAAAGCCTTCTTGAGGGGAAAGCTGTAACTCTGTGAGATGATTTCACAGAACACAAGGAAGTTTCTCAGAAAGCTTCTTTCACTTTGTTATCGGAGGATATTTCCTTTGGCCCTATAGTCCTCTAAGGGATCCGAAATATCTTTTCTCAGATTCCACAGAAATAAGGCTAGCAAAGAGATCAACGAAATACAGATGTAACTCTGTGAGATGAATTAACAGAACACTGAGCAGTTTCTCAGAAAGCTTCTTTCCAGATTTCATCTGAGGATATTTCCTTTTTCACCATAGCCCTGTATGGGCTTCCAAATATCACTTTGCCAATTCCAGAAGAACTGTCTTAGCGAAATGCTTCTTGTGGGGAAAGCTGAAACTCTATGAGATGATTTCACAGAAGACAAAGAAGTTTCTCAGAAAGCTTCTTTCTCTTTGTTATCGGAGGATATTTCCTTTGGCCCTATAGTCTTCTAAGGGATCTGAAATATCTGTTCTCAGATTCCACAGAAATAAGGCTAGCAAAGAGATCCACGAAACACAGATGTAACTCTGTGAGATGAATTAACAGAACATTACAGTTTCTCAGAAAGCTTCTTTCCAGATATCATCTGAGGATATTTCCTTATTCACCATAGCCCTCTATGGGCTTCCAAATATCACTTTGCCAATCCACAAGAACTGTCTCAGCGAAAGGCTTCTTGAGGGGAATGCTGTAACTCTCTGAGATGATTTCACAGAACACAAAGAAGTTTCTCAGAAATCTTCTTTCTCTTTGTTATCGGAGGATATTTCCTTTGGCCCTATAGTCTTCTAAGGGATCCGAAATATCTGTTCTCAGATTTCACAGAAATAACGCTAGCAAAGAGATCCACGAAATACAGATGTAACTCTGTGAGATGAATTAACAGATAACTAAGCGGTTTTTCAGAAAGCTTCTTTCCAGATTTCATCTGAGGATACTTCCTTTTTCTCCGTAGCCCTCTATGGGCTTCCAAATATCACTTTGCCAATTCCACAAGAACTGTCTTACCGAAAGGCTTCTTGAGGGGAAAGCTGTAACTCAGTGAGATGACCTCACAGAACACAAAGAAGTTTCTCAGAAAGCTTCTTTCACTTTGTTATCGGAGAATATTTCCTTTGGCCCTGTATTCCTCAAAGGGATCCGAAATATCTGTTCTCAGACTTCACAGAAATAAGGCTAGCAAAGAGGTCCACGAATTACAGATGTAATTCTGTGAGATGAATTAACAGAACACTAAGCAGTTTCTCAGAAAGCTTCTTTCCAGATTTCATCTGAGGATATTTACTTTTTCACCATAGCCCTCTATGCGATTCCAAATATCACTTTGCCAATTCCACAAGAACTGTCTTACCGAAAGGCTTCTTGAGGTGAAAGCTGTAACTCTGTGAGATGATCTCACAGAACACAAAGAAGTTTCTCAGAAAGCTTCTTTCACTTTGTTATCGGAGAATATTTCCTTTGGCCCTGTATTCCTCAAAGGGATCCGAAATATCTGTTCTCAGACTTCACAGAAATAACGCTAGCAAAGAGATCCACGAAATACAGATGTAACTCTGTGAGATGAATTAACAGAACACTAAGCAGTTTCTCAGAAAGGTTCTTTCCATATTTCATCTGAGGATATTTCCTTTTTCACCCTAGCCCTCTGTGCGCTTCCAAATATCACTTTGCCAATTCCACAAGAACTGTCTTAGCGAAAGGCTTCTTGAGGGGAAAGCTGTAACTCTGTGAGATGATTTCACAGAACACAAAGAAGTTTCTCAGAAAGCTTCTTTCTCTTTGTTATCGGAGGATATTTCCTTTGGCCCAAGAGTCTTCTAAGGGATCCGAATTATCTGTTCTCAGATTCCACAGAAATAAGGCTAGCAAAGAGATCCACGAAATACAGATGTAACTCTGTGAGAAGAATTAACAGAACAATAAGCAGTTTCTCAGAAAGCTTCTTTCCAGATTTCATCTGAGGATATTTCCTTTTTCACCATAGCGCTCTATGGGCTTCCAAATATCACTTTGGCAATTCCACAAGTACTGTCTTAGCGAAAGGCTTCTTGAGGGTAAAGCTGTAACTCTGTGAGATGATTTCACAGAACACAAAGAATTTTCTCACAAAGATTCTTTCTCTTTGTTATCGGAAGATATTTCCTTTGGCCCTATAGTCTTCAAAGGGATCCGAAATATCTGTTCTCAGATTCCACAGAAATAAGGCTAGCAAAGAGATCAACGAAATACAGATGTAAATCTGTGAGATGAATTAACAGAACACTAAGCAGTTTCTCGGAAAGCTTCTTTCCAGATTTCATCTGAGGATATTTCCTTTTTCACCATAGCCCTCTATGGGCTTCCAAATATCACTGTGCCAATTCAACAAGTACTGTCTTAGCGAAAGGCTTCTTGAGGGAAAAGCTGTAACTCTGTGAGATGATTTCACAGAACACAAAGAAGTTTCTCAGAAAGCTTGTTTCTCTTTGTTATCGGAGGATATTTCCTTTGGCCCTACAGTCTTCCAAGGGATCCGAAATATCTGTTCTCAGATTCCACAGAAATAAGGCTAGCAAGGAGATCCACGAAATACATATGTAACCGTGTGGGATGAATTAACAGAACACTAAGCAGTTTCTCAGAAAGCTTCTTTCCAGATTTCATCTGAGGATATTTCCTTTTTCACCATAGCTCTCTGGGCTTCCAAATACCACTTTGCTAATTCCACAAGAACTGTCTTAGCGAAAGGCTTCTTGAGGGGAAAGCTGTAACTCTGTGAAATGATTTCACGGAACACAAAGAAGTTTCTCAGAAAGCTTCTTTCTCTTTCTTATCGGAGGATATTTCCTTTGGCCCTATGGTCTTTAAAGGGATCCGAAATATCTGTTCTCATTTTCCACAGAAATAAGGCTAGCAAAGAGATCCACGAAATACAGATGTAACTCTGTGAGATGAATTAACAGAACACTAAGCAGTTTCTCAGAAAGCTTCTTTCCAGATTTCATCTGAGTATATTTCCTTTTTCACCATAGCCCTCTATGGACTTCCTAATACCACTTTGCCAATGCCACAAGAACTGTCTTAGCGAAAGGCTTCTTGAGGGGAAAGCTGTAACTCTGTGAGATGATTTCACAGAACACAAAGAAGTTTCTCAGAAAGCTTCTTTCTCTTTGTTATCGGAGGATGTTTCCTTTGGCCCTATAGTCTTCCAAGGGATCCGAAATATCTGTTCTCATTTTCCACAGAAATAAGGCTAGCAAAGAGATCCACGAAATACAGATATAACACTGTGAGATGAATTAACAGAACACTAAGCAGTTTCTCAGAAAGCTTCTTTCCAGATTTCATCTGAGGATATTTCCTTTTTCACCATAGCCCTCTAAGGGCTTCCTAATACCACTTTGCCAATTCCACAAGAACTGTCTTAGCGAAAGGCTTCTTGAGGGGAAAGCTGTAACTCTGTGAGATGATTTCACAGAACACAAAGAAGTTTTTCAGAAAGCTTCTGTCTCTTTGTTATCGGAGGATATTTCCTTTGGCCCTATAGTCTTCAAAGGGATTCGAAATATCTGTTCTCTGATGCCACAGAAATAAGGCTAGCAAAGAGATCCACGAGATACAGATGTAACTCTGTGAGATGAATTAACAGAACACTAAGCAGTTTCTCAGAAAGCTTCTTTCCAGATTTCTTCTGAGGATATTTCCTTTTTCACCATAGTCCTCTATGGGCTTCCAAATACCACTTTGACAATTCCACAAGAACTGTCTTAGCGAAAGGCTTCTTGAGGGGAAAGCTGTAACTCTGTGAGATGATTTCACAGAACACAAAGAAGTTTCTCCGAAGGCTTCTTTCTCTTTGTTATCAGAGATTATTTCCTTTGGCCCTATAGTCTTCAAAGGCATCCGAAATATCTGTTCTCAGATTCCACAGAAATAACTAGCAAAGAGATCCACGAAATACAGATGTAACTCTGTGACACGAATTAACAGAACACTAAGCAGTTTCTCAGTAAGCTTCTTTCCAGATTTCATCTGAGGATATTTCCTTTTTCACCATAGCCCTCTATGCGCTTCCAAATATTACTTTGCCAATTCCAAAAGAACTGTCTTAGCGAAAGGCTTCTTGAGGGGAAAGCTGTAACTCTGTGAGATGATTTCACAGAACACAAAGAAGTTTTTCAGAAAGCTTCTTTCTCTTTGTTATCGGAGGATATTTCCTTTGGCCCTATAGTCTTCAAAGGGATCCGAAATATCTGTTCTCAGATTCCACAGAAATAAGGCAAGCAAAGAGATCCAAGAAATACAGATATAACTCTGTGAGAAGAATTAACAGAACACTAAGCAGTTTCTCAGAAAGCTTCTTTCCAGATTTCATCTGAGGATATTTCCTTTTTCACCATAGCCCTCTAGGCGCTTCCAAATATCAATTTGCCAATTGCACAAGACTGTCTCAGCGAAAGTCTTCTTGAGGGGAAAGCTGTAACTCTGTGAGATTATTTCATAGAACACAAAGAAATTTCTCAGAAAGCTTCTTTCTCTTTGTTATTGGAGTTTATTTCCTTTGGCCCTATAGTCTTCAAAGGGATCCGAAATATCTGTTCTCAGATTCCACAGAAATAAGGCTAGCAAAGAGATCCACGAAATACAGATGTAACACTGTGAGATGAATTAAGAGAACACTAAGCAGTTTCTCAGAAAGCTTCTCTCCAGATTTCATCTGAGGATATTTCCTTTTTCACCATAGCCCTCTATGGGGTTCCAAATATCACTTTGCCTATTCCACAAGAACTGTCTTTGCGAACGGCTTCTTGAGAGGAACGCTGTAACTGTGTGAGATGATTTCACAGAACACAAAGATGTTTCTCAGAAAGCTTCTTTCCAGATTTCATCTGAGGGTGTTTCCTTTTTCACCATAGCCCTCTAGGCCCTTCCAAATATCACTTTTCCAATTCCGCAAGAACTGTCTTAGCGAAAGGCTTCTTTAGGGGAATGCTGTAACTCCGTGAGATGATTTCAAAGAACACAAAGAAGTTTCTCAGAAAGCTTCTTTCTCTTTGTTATCGGAGGATATTTCCTTTGGCCTATTGTGTTCAAGGGATCCGAAATATCTGTTCTCCGATTCCACAGAAATAAGGCTAGCAAAGAGATACACCAAATAGAGATGTAACTCTGTGAGATGAATTCACAGAACACTAAGCAGTTTCTCAGAAATCTTCTTTCCAGATTTCATCTGAGGATATTTCCTTTTTCACCATTGCCCTCTATGGGCTTCCAAATATCACTTTGCCAATTGCACAAGAACTGTCTTAGCGAAAGGCTTCTTGAGCAGAAAGCTGTAATTCTCTGAGATGATTTCACAGAACACAAAGAAATTTCTCAGAAACCTTCCTTCTCTTTTTTATCGGAGGATATTTCCTTTGGCCCTATACTCTTCTAAAGGTTCCGAAATGTCTGTGTCAGATTCCACAGAAATAAGGTTAGCAAAGAGATACACGAAATACAGATGTAACACTGTGAGATGTATTAACAGAACACTAAGCAGTTTCTCAGAAAGCTTCTTTCCAGATTTCATCTGAGGATATTTCCTTTTTCACCATAGCCCTCTAAGCGATTCCAAATACCACTTTGCCAATTCCACAAGAACTCTCTTAGCGAAAGGCTTCTTGAGGTGAAAGCTGTAACTCTGTGAGATGATTTCACAGAACACAAAGAAGTTTCTCAGAAAACTTCTTTCTCTTTGTTATCGGAGGATATTTCCTTTGGCCCTATAGTCCTCAAAGGGATCCGAAATGTCTGTTCTGAGATTCCACAGAAATAAGGCTACCAAAGAGACCCACGAAATACAGATGTAACTCTATGAGATGAATTAACAGAACACTAAGCAGTTTCTCGAAAAACTTCTTTCCAGATTTCATCTGAGGATATTTCCTTTTTCACCATAGCCGTCTATGGAGTTCCAAATATCACTTTGCCTATTCCACAAGAACTGTCTTAGCGAAAGGCTTCTTTAGGGGAAAGCTGTAACTCTGTGAGATGATTTAACAGAACACAAAGAAGTTTATCAGAAAGCTTCTTTCCAGATTTCATCTGAGGGTGTTTCCTTTTTGACCATAGCCCTCTTTGCGCTTCCAAATATCACTTTGCCAATTCCACAAGAACTGTCTTAGCGAAAGGCTTCTTTAGGTGAAAGCTGTAACTCTGTGAGATGATTTCAAAGAACACAAAAAGTTTCTCAGAAATCTTCTTTCTCTTTGTTATCGGAGGATATTTCCTTTGGCCCTATTGTCTTCAAGGGATCCGAAATATCTGTTCTCAAATTCCACAGAAATAAGGCTAGCAAAGAGATACACCAAATACAGATGTAACTCTGTGAGATGAATTAACAGAACACTAAGCAGTTTCTCAGAAAGCTTCTTTCCAGATTTCATCTGAGGATATTTCCTTTTTCACCATAAACCTCTATGGGCTTCCAAATATCACTTTGCCAATTCCACAAGAACTGTCTTACTGAAAGGCTTCTTGAGCAGAAAGTTGTAATTCTCTGAGATGATTTCACAGAACACAAGGAAATTTCTCAGAAACCTTCCTTCTCTTTGTTATCAGAGGATATTTCCTTTGGCCCTATACTCTTCTAAAGGTTCCGAAATGTCTGTGTCAGATTCCACAGAAATAAGGTTAGCAAACAGATACACGAAATACAGATGTAACTCTGTGAGATGAATTAACAGAACACTAAGCAGTTTCTCATAAAGCTTCTTTCCAGATTTCATCTGAGGATATTTCCTTTTTCACCATTGCCCTCTATGGGCTTCCAAATATCACTTTGCCAATTCCACAAGAACAGTCTTAGCGAAAGGCTTCTTGAAGGGAAAGCTGTAACTCTGTGAGATGATTTCACAGAACACAAAGAAGTTTCTCAGAAAGCTTCTTTCTCTTTGTTATCGGAGGATATTTCCTTTGGCCCTATAGTCTTCAAAGGGATCCGAAATATCTGTTCTCAGATTCCACAGAAAAAAGGCTAGCAAAGAGATCCACGAAATACAGATGTAACACATTGAGATGAATTAACAGAACACTAAGCAGTTTCTCAGAAAGCTTCTTTCCAGATTTCATCTGAGGATATTTCCTTTTTCACCATAGCCCTCTATGGGCTTCCAAATATCACTTTGCCAATTCCACAAGAACTGTCTTAGCGAAAGGCTTCTTGAGGGGAAAGCAGTAACTCTGTGAGATGATTTCACAGAACACAAAGAAGTTTTTCAGAAAGCTTCTTTCTCTTTCTTTTCGGAGGATATTTCCTTTGGCCCTCTAGTCTTCAAAGGGATCCGAAATATCTGTTCTCAGATTCCACAGAAATAAGGCTAGCAAGGAGATCCACGAAATACTGATGTAACTCTGTGAGATGAATTAACAGAACACTAAGCAGTTTCTCGGAAAGCATCTTTCCAGATTTCATCTGAGGATATTTCCTTTTTCACCATAGCCCTGTATGGGCTTCCAAATATCACTTTGCCAATTCCAAAAGAACTGTCTTAGCGAAAGGCTTCTTTAGGGGAATGCTGTAACTCTGTGATATGATTTCAAAGAACACAAAGAAGTTTCTCAGAAAGCTTCTTTCTCTTTGTTATCGGGGGATATTTCCTTTGGCCCTATTGTCTTCAAGGGATCCGAAATATCTGTTCTCAGATTCCACAGAAATAAGGCTAGCAAAGAGATACACCAAATACAGATGTAACTCTGTGAGATGAATTAACAGAACACTAAGCAGTTTCTCAGAAATCTTCTTTCCAGATTTCATCTGAGGATATTTCCTTTTTCACCATAGCCCTCTATGGGCTTCCAAATATCACTTTGCCAATTCCACAAGAACTGTCTTAGCGAAAGGCTTCTTGAGCAGAAAGCTGTAATTCTCTGAGATGATTTCACAGAACACAAAGAAATTTCTCAGAAACCTTCCTTCTCTTTTTTATCGGAGGATATTTCCTTTGGCCCTATCCTCTTCTAAAGGTTCCGAAATGTCTGTGTCAGATTCCACAGAAATAAGGTTAGCAAAGAGATCCACGAAATACAGATGTAACTCTGTGAGACGAATTAACAGAACACTAAGCAGTTTCTCAGAAAGCTTCTTTCCAGATTTCATCTGAGGATATTTCCTTTTTCACCATAGCCCTCTAGGCGCTTCCAAATATCACTTTTCCAATTCCACAAGAACTGTCTTAGCGAAAGGCTTCTTTAGGGGAATGCTGTAACTCTGTGAGATGATTTCAAAGAACACAAAGAAGTTTCTCAGAAAGCTTCTTTCTCTTTGTTATCGGAGGATATTTCCTTTCGCCCTATTGTCTTCAAGGGATCCGAAATATCTGTTCTCAGATTCCTCAGAAATAAGGCTAGCAAAGAGATACACCAAATACAGATGTAACTCTGTGAGATGAATTAACAGAACACTAAGCAGTTTCTCAGAAAGCTTCTTTCCAGATTTCATCTGAGGATATTTTCTTTTTCACCATAGCCCTCTATGCGATTCCAAATACCACTTTGCCAATTCCACAAGAACTGTCTTAGCGAAAGGCTTCTTGAGGTGAACGCTGTAACTCTGTGAGATGATTTCACAGGACACAAAGAAGTTTCTCAGAAAACTTCTTTCTCTTTGTTATCGGAGGATATTTCCTTTGGCCCTATAGTCCTCAAAGGGATCCAAAATATCTGTTCTGAGATTCCACAGAAATAAGGCTACCAAAGACACCCACGAAATACAGATGTAACTCTATGAGATGAAATAACAGAACACTAAGCAGTTTCTCGGAAAACTTCTTTCCAGATTTCATCTGAGGATATTTCCTTTTTCACCATAGCCCTCTATGGAGTTCCAAATATCACTTTGCCTATTCCACAAGAACTGTCTTAGCGAAAGGCTTCTTTTGGGGAAAGCTGTAACTCTGTGAGATGATTTAACAGAACACAAAGAAGTTTATCAGAAAGCTTCTTTCCAGATTTCATCTGAGGGTGTTTCCTTTTTGACCATAGCCCTCTTTGCGCTTCCAAATATCACTTTGCCAATTCCACAAGAACTGTCTTAGCGAAAGGCTTCTTTAGGGGAAAGCTGTAACTCTGTGAGATGATTTCACAGAACACAAAGAAGTTTTTCAGAAAGCTTCTTTCTCTTTGTTATCGGAGGATATTTCCTTTGGCCCTATAGTCTTCAAAGGGATCCGAAATATCTGTTCTCAGATTCCACAGAAATAAGGCAAGCAAAGAGATCCAAGAAATACAGATATAACTCTGTGAGATGAATTAAGAGAACACTAAGCAGTTTCTCAGAAAGCTTCTCTCCAGATTTCATCTGAGGATATTTCCTTTTTCACCATAGCCCTCTATGGGGTTCCAAATATCACTTTGCCTATTCCACAAGAACTGTCTTTGCGAACGGCTTCTTGAGAAGAACGCTGTAACTGTGTGAGATGATTTCACAGAACACAAAGAAGTTTCTCAGAAAGCTTCTTTCCAGATTTCATCTGAGGGTGTTTCCTTTTTCACCATAGCCCTCTAGGCCCTTCCAAATATCACTTTTCCAATTCCGCAAGAACTGTCTTAGCGAAAGGCTTCTTTAGGGGAATGCTGTAACTCCGTGAGATGATTTCAAAGAACACAAAGAAGTTTCTCAGAAAGCTTCTTTCTCTTTGTTATCGGAGGATATTTCCTTTGGCCTATTGTGTTCAAGGGATCCGAAATATCTGTTCTCCGATTCCACAGAAATAAGGCTAGCAAAGAGATACACCAAATAGAGATGTAACTCTGTGAGATGAATTCACAGAACACTAAGCAGTTTCTCAGAAATCTTCTTTCCAGATTTCATCTGAGGATATTTCCTTTTTCACCATAGCCCTCTATGGGCTTCCAAATATCACTTTGCCAATTCCACAAGAACTGTCTTAGCGAAAGGCTTCTTGAGCAGAAAGCTGTAATTCTCTGAGATGATTTCACAGAACACAAAGAAATTTCTCAGAAACCTTCCTTCTCTTTTTTATCGGAGGATATTTCCTTTGGCCCTATACTCTTCTAAAGGTTCCGAAATGTCTGTGTCAGATTCCACAGAAATAAGGTTAGCAAAGAGATACACGAAATACAGATGTAACTCTGTGAGATGAATTAACAGAACACTAAGCAGTTTCTCAGAAAGCTTCTTTCCAGATTTCATCTGAGGATATTTCCTTTTTCACCATAGCCCTCTAAGGGCTTCCTAATACCACTTTGCCAATTCCACAAGAACTGTCTTAGCGAAAGGCTTCTTGAGGGGAAAGCTGTAACTCTGTGAGATGATTTCACAGAACACAAAGAAGTTTTTCAGAAAGCTTCTGTCTCTTTGTTATCGGAGGATATTTCCTGTGGCCCTATAGTCTTCAAAGGGATTCGAAATATCTGTTCTCTGATGCCACAGAAATAAGGCTAGCAAAGAGATCCACGAGATACAGATGTAACTCTGTGAGATGAATTAACAGAACACTAAGCAGTTTCTCAGAAAGCTTCTTTCCAGATTTCTTCTGAGGATATTTCCTTTTTCACCATAGTCCTCTATGGGCTTCCAAATACCACTTTGACAATTCCACAAGAACTGTCTTAGCGAAAGGCTTCTTGAGGGGAAAGCTGTAACTCTGTGAGATGATTTCACAGAACACAAAGAAGTTTCTCCGAAGGCTTCTTTCTCTTTGTTATCAGAGATTATTTCCTTTGGCCCTATAGTCTTCAAAGGCATCCGAAATATCTGTTCTCAGATTCCACAGAAATAACTAGCAAAGAGATCCACGAAATACAGATGTAACTCTGTGACACGAATTAACAGAACACTAAGCAGTTTCTCAGTAAGCTTCTTTCCAGATTTCATCTGAGGATATTTCCTTTTTCACCATAGCCCTCTATGCGCTTCCAAATATTACTTTGCCAATTCCAAAAGAACTGTCTTAGCGAAAGGCTTCTTGAGGGGAAAGCTGTAACTCTGTGAGATGATTTCACAGAACACAAAGAAGTTTTTCAGAAAGCTTCTTTCTCTTTGTTATCGGAGGATATTTCCTTTGGCCCTATAGTCTTCAAAGGGATCCGAAATATCTGTTCTCAGATTCCACAGAAATAAGGCAAGCAAAGAGATCCAAGAAATACAGATATAACTCTGTGAGAAGAATTAACAGAACACTAAGCAGTTTCTCAGAAAGCTTCTTTCCAGATTTCATCTGAGGATATTTCCTTTTTCACCATAGCCCTCTAGGCGCTTCCAAATATCAATTTGCCAATTGCACAAGACTGTCTCAGCGAAAGTCTTCTTGAGGGGAAAGCTGTAACTCTGTGAGATTATTTCATAGAACACAAAGAAATTTCTCAGAAAGCTTCTTTCTCTTTGTTATTGGAGTTTATTTCCTTTGGCCCTATAGTCTTCAAAGGGATCCGAAATATCTGTTCTAAGATTCCACAGAAATAAGGCTAGCAAAGAGATCCACGAAATACAGATGTAACACTGTGAGATGAATTAAGAGAACACTAAGCAGTTTCTCAGAAAGCTTCTCTCCAGATTTCATCTGAGGATATTTCCTTTTTCACCATAGCCCTCTATGGGGTTCCAAATATCACTTTGCCTATTCCACAAGAACTGTCTTTGCGAACGGCTTCTTGAGAGGAACGCTGTAACTGTGTGAGATGATTTCACAGAACACAAAGATGTTTCTCAGAAAGCTTCTTTCCAGATTTCATCTGAGGGTGTTTCCTTTTTCACCATAGCCCTCTAGGCCCTTCCAAATATCACTTTTCCAATTCCGCAAGAACTGTCTTAGCGAAAGGCTTCTTTAGGGGAATGCTGTAACTCCGTGAGATGATTTCAAAGAACACAAAGAAGTTTCTCAGAAAGCTTCTTTCTCTTTGTTATCGGAGGATATTTCCTTTGGCCTATTGTGTTCAAGGGATCCGAAATATCTGTTCTCCGATTCCACAGAAATAAGGCTAGCAAAGAGATACACCAAATAGAGATGTAACTCTGTGAGATGAATTCACAGAACACTAAGCAGTTTCTCAGAAATCTTCTTTCCAGATTTCATCTGAGGATATTTCCTTTTTCACCATAGCCCTCTATGGGCTTCCAAATATCACTTTGCCAATTGCACAAGAACTGTCTTAGCGAAAGGCTTCTTGAGCAGAAAGCTGTAATTCTCTGAGATGATTTCACAGAACACAAAGAAATTTCTCAGAAACCTTCCTTCTCTTTTTTATCGGAGGATATTTCCTTTGGCCCTATCCTCTTCTAAAGGTTCCGAAATGTCTGTGTCAGATTCCACAGAAATAAGGTTAGCAAAGAGATCCACGAAATACAGATGTAACTCTGTGAGACGAATTAACAGAACACTAAGCAGTTTCTCAGAAAGCTTCTTTCCAGATTTCATCTGAGGATATTTCCTTTTTCACCATAGCCCTCTATGCGCTTCCAAATATTACTTTGCCAATTCCAAAAGAACTGTCTTAGCGAAAGGCTTCTTGAGGGGAAAGCTGTAACTCTGTGAGATGATTTCACAGAACACAAAGAAGTTTTTCAGAAAGCTTCTTTCTCTTTGTTATCGGAGGATATTTCCTTTGGCCCTATAGTCTTCAAAGGGATCCGAAATATCTGTTCTCAGATTCCACAGAAATAAGGCAAGCAAAGAGATCCAAGAAATACAGATATAACTCTGTGAGAAGAATTAACAGAACACTAAGCAGTTTCTCAGAAAGCTTCTTTCCAGATTTCATCTGAGGATATTTCCTTTTTCACCATAGCCCTCTAGGCGCTTCCAAATATCAATTTGCCAATTGCACAAGACTGTCTCAGCGAAAGTCTTCTTGAGGGGAAAGCTGTAACTCTGTGAGATTATTTCATAGAACACAAAGAAATTTCTCAGAAAGCTTCTTTCTCTTTGTTATTGGAGTTTATTTCCTTTGGCCCTATAGTCTTCAAAGGGATCCGAAATATCTGTTCTCAGATTCCACAGAAATAAGGCTAGCAAAGAGATCCACGAAATACAGATGTAACACTGTGAGATGAATTAAGAGAACACTAAGCAGTTTCTCAGAAAGCTTCTCTCCAGATTTCATCTGAGGATATTTCCTTTTTCACCATAGCCCTCTATGGGGTTCCAAATATCACTTTGCCTATTCCACAAGAACTGTCTTTGCGAACGGCTTCTTGAGAGGAACGCTGTAACTGTGTGAGATGATTTCACAGAACACAAAGATGTTTCTCAGAAAGCTTCTTTCCAGATTTCATCTGAGGGTGTTTCCTTTTTCACCATAGCCCTCTAGGCCCTTCCAAATATCACTTTTCCAATTCCGCAAGAACTGTCTTAGCGAAAGGCTTCTTTAGGGGAATGCTGTAACTCCGTGAGATGATTTCAAAGAACACAAAGAAGTTTCTCAGAAAGCTTCTTTCTCTTTGTTATCGGAGGATATTTCCTTTGGCCTATTGTGTTCAAGGGATCCGAAATATCTGTTCTCCGATTCCACAGAAATAAGGCTAGCAAAGAGATACACCAAATAGAGATGTAACTCTGTGAGATGAATTCACAGAACACTAAGCAGTTTCTCAGAAATCTTCTTTCCAGATTTCATCTGAGGATATTTCCTTTTTCACCATTGCCCTCTATGGGCTTCCAAATATCACTTTGCCAATTGCACAAGAACTGTCTTAGCGAAAGGCTTCTTGAGCAGAAAGCTGTAATTCTCTGAGATGATTTCACAGAACACAAAGAAATTTCTCAGAAACCTTCCTTCTCTTTTTTATCGGAGGATATTTCCTTTGGCCCTATACTCTTCTAAAGGTTCCGAAATGTCTGTGTCAGATTCCACAGAAATAAGGTTAGCAAAGAGATACACGAAATACAGATGTAACACTGTGAGATGTATTAACAGAACACTAAGCAGTTTCTCAGAAAGCTTCTTTCCAGATTTCATCTGAGGATATTTCCTTTTTCACCATAGCCCTCTAAGCGATTCCAAATACCACTTTGCCAATTCCACAAGAACTCTCTTAGCGAAAGGCTTCTTGAGGTGAAAGCTGTAACTCTGTGAGATGATTTCACAGAACACAAAGAAGTTTCTCAGAAAACTTCTTTCTCTTTGTTATCGGAGGATATTTCCTTTGGCCCTATAGTCCTCAAAGGGATCCGAAATGTCTGTTCTGAGATTCCACAGAAATAAGGCTACCAAAGAGACCCACGAAATACAGATGTAACTCTATGAGATGAATTAACAGAACACTAAGCAGTTTCTCGAAAAACTTCTTTCCAGATTTCATCTGAGGATATTTCCTTTTTCACCATAGCCGTCTATGGAGTTCCAAATATCACTTTGCCTATTCCACAAGAACTGTCTTAGCGAAAGGCTTCTTTAGGGGAAAGCTGTAACTCTGTGAGATGATTTAACAGAACACAAAGAAGTTTATCAGAAAGCTTCTTTCCAGATTTCATCTGAGGGTGTTTCCTTTTTGACCATAGCCCTCTTTGCGCTTCCAAATATCACTTTGCCAATTCCACAAGAACTGTCTTAGCGAAAGGCTTCTTTAGGTGAAAGCTGTAACTCTGTGAGATGATTTCAAAGAACACAAAAAGTTTCTCAGAAATCTTCTTTCTCTTTGTTATCGGAGGATATTTCCTTTGGCCCTATTGTCTTCAAGGGATCCGAAATATCTGTTCTCAAATTCCACAGAAATAAGGCTAGCAAAGAGATACACCAAATACAGATGTAACTCTGTGAGATGAATTAACAGAACACTAAGCAGTTTCTCAGAAAGCTTCTTTCCAGATTTCATCTGAGGATATTTCCTTTTTCACCATAAACCTCTATGGGCTTCCAAATATCACTTTGCCAATTCCACAAGAACTGTCTTACTGAAAGGCTTCTTGAGCAGAAAGTTGTAATTCTCTGAGATGATTTCACAGAACACAAGGAAATTTCTCAGAAACCTTCCTTCTCTTTGTTATCAGAGGATATTTCCTTTGGCCCTATACTCTTCTAAAGGTTCCGAAATGTCTGTGTCAGATTCCACAGAAATAAGGTTAGCAAACAGATACACGAAATACAGATGTAACTCTGTGAGATGAATTAACAGAACACTAAGCAGTTTCTCATAAAGCTTCTTTCCAGATTTCATCTGAGGATATTTCCTTTTTCACCATTGCCCTCTATGGGCTTCCAAATATCACTTTGCCAATTCCACAAGAACAGTCTTAGCGAAAGGCTTCTTGAAGGGAAAGCTGTAACTCTGTGAGATGATTTCACAGAACACAAAGAAGTTTCTCAGAAAGCTTCTTTCTCTTTGTTATCGGAGGATATTTCCTTTGGCCCTATAGTCTTCAAAGGGATCCGAAATATCTGTTCTCAGATTCCACAGAAAAAAGGCTAGCAAAGAGATCCACGAAATACAGATGTAACACATTGAGATGAATTAACAGAACACTAAGCAGTTTCTCAGAAAGCTTCTTTCCAGATTTCATCTGAGGATATTTCCTTTTTCACCATAGCCCTCTATGGGCTTCCAAATATCACTTTGCCAATTCCACAAGAACTGTCTTAGCGAAAGGCTTCTTGAGGGGAAAGCAGTAACTCTGTGAGATGATTTCACAGAACACAAAGAAGTTTTTCAGAAAGCTTCTTTCTCTTTCTTTTCGGAGGATATTTCCTTTGACCCTCTAGTCTTCAAAGGGATCCGAAATATCTGTTCTCAGATTCCACAGAAATAAGGCTAGCAAGGAGATCCACGAAATACTGATGTAACTCTGTGAGATGAATTAACAGAACACTAAGCAGTTTCTCGGAAAGCATCTTTCCAGATTTCATCTGAGGATATTTCCTTTTTCACCATAGCCCTGTATGGGCTTCCAAATATCACTTTGCCAATTCCAAAAGAACTGTCTTAGCGAAAGGCTTCTTTAGGGGAATGCTGTAACTCTGTGATATGATTTCAAAGAACACAAAGAAGTTTCTCAGAAAGCTTCTTTCTCTTTGTTATCGGGGGATATTTCCTTTGGCCCTATTGTCTTCAAGGGATCCGAAATATCTGTTCTCAGATTCCACAGAAATAAGGCTAGCAAAGAGATACACCAAATACAGATGTAACTCTGTGAGATGAATTAACAGAACACTAAGCAGTTTCTCAGAAATCTTCTTTCCAGATTTCATCTGAGGATATTTCCTTTTTCACCATAGCCCTCTATGGGCTTCCAAATATCACTTTGCCAATTCCACAAGAACTGTCTTAGCGAAAGGCTTCTTGAGCAGAAAGCTGTAATTCTCTGAGATGATTTCACAGAACACAAAGAAATTTCTCAGAAACCTTCCTTCTCTTTTTTATCGGAGGATATTTCCTTTGGCCCTATCCTCTTCTAAAGGTTCCGAAATGTCTGTGTCAGATTCCACAGAAATAAGGTTAGCAAAGAGATCCACGAAATACAGATGTAACTCTGTGAGACGAATTAACAGAACACTAAGCAGTTTCTCAGAAAGCTTCTTTCCAGATTTCATCTGAGGATATTTCCTTTTTCACCATAGCCCTCTAGGCGCTTCCAAATATCACTTTTCCAATTCCACAAGAACTGTCTTAGCGAAAGGCTTCTTTAGGGGAATGCTGTAACTCTGTGAGATGATTTCAAAGAACACAAAGAAGTTTCTCAGAAAGCTTCTTTCTCTTTGTTATCGGAGGATATTTCCTTTCGCCCTATTGTCTTCAAGGGATCCGAAATATCTGTTCTCAGATTCCTCAGAAATAAGGCTAGCAAAGAGATACACCAAATACAGATGTAACTCTGTGAGATGAATTAACAGAACACTAAGCAGTTTCTCAGAAAGCTTCTTTCCAGATTTCATCTGAGGATATTTTCTTTTTCACCATAGCCCTCTATGCGATTCCAAATACCACTTTGCCAATTCCACAAGAACTGTCTTAGCGAAAGGCTTCTTGAGGTGAACGCTGTAACTCTGTGAGATGATTTCACAGGACACAAAGAAGTTTCTCAGAAAACTTCTTTCTCTTTGTTATCGGAGGATATTTCCTTTGGCCCTATAGTCCTCAAAGGGATCCAAAATATCTGTTCTGAGATTCCACAGAAATAAGGCTACCAAAGACACCCACGAAATACAGATGTAACTCTATGAGATGAAATAACAGAACACTAAGCAGTTTCTCGGAAAACTTCTTTCCAGATTTCATCTGAGGATATTTCCTTTTTCACCATAGCCCTCTATGGAGTTCCAAATATCACTTTGCCTATTCCACAAGAACTGTCTTAGCGAAAGGCTTCTTTTGGGGAAAGCTGTAACTCTGTGAGATGATTTAACAGAACACAAAGAAGTTTATCAGAAAGCTTCTTTCCAGATTTCATCTGAGGGTGTTTCCTTTTTGACCATAGCCCTCTTTGCGCTTCCAAATATCACTTTGCCAATTCCACAAGAACTGTCTTAGCGAAAGGCTTCTTTAGGGGAAAGCTGTAACTCTGTGAGATGATTTCACAGAACACAAAGAAGTTTTTCAGAAAGCTTCTTTCTCTTTGTTATCGGAGGATATTTCCTTTGGCCCTATAGTCTTCAAAGGGATCCGAAATATCTGTTCTCAGATTCCACAGAAATAAGGCAAGCAAAGAGATCCAAGAAATACAGATATAACTCTGTGAGATGAATTAAGAGAACACTAAGCAGTTTCTCAGAAAGCTTCTCTCCAGATTTCATCTGAGGATATTTCCTTTTTCACCATAGCCCTCTATGGGGTTCCAAATATCACTTTGCCTATTCCACAAGAACTGTCTTTGCGAACGGCTTCTTGAGAAGAACGCTGTAACTGTGTGAGATGATTTCACAGAACACAAAGAAGTTTCTCAGAAAGCTTCTTTCCAGATTTCATCTGAGGGTGTTTCCTTTTTCACCATAGCCCTCTAGGCCCTTCCAAATATCACTTTTCCAATTCCGCAAGAACTGTCTTAGCGAAAGGCTTCTTTAGGGGAATGCTGTAACTCCGTGAGATGATTTCAAAGAACACAAAGAAGTTTCTCAGAAAGCTTCTTTCTCTTTGTTATCGGAGGATATTTCCTTTGGCCTATTGTGTTCAAGGGATCCGAAATATCTGTTCTCCGATTCCACAGAAATAAGGCTAGCAAAGAGATACACCAAATAGAGATGTAACTCTGTGAGATGAATTCACAGAACACTAAGCAGTTTCTCAGAAATCTTCTTTCCAGATTTCATCTGAGGATATTTCCTTTTTCACCATAGCCCTCTATGGGCTTCCAAATATCACTTTGCCAATTCCACAAGAACTGTCTTAGCGAAAGGCTTCTTGAGCAGAAAGCTGTAATTCTCTGAGATGATTTCACAGAACACAAAGAAATTTCTCAGAAACCTTCCTTCTCTTTTTTATCGGAGGATATTTCCTTTGGCCCTATACTCTTCTAAAGGTTCCGAAATGTCTGTGTCAGATTCCACAGAAATAAGGTTAGCAAAGAGATACACGAAATACAGATGTAACTCTGTGAGATGAATTAACAGAACACTAAGCAGTTTCTCAGAAAGCTTCTTTCCAGATTTCATCTGAGGATATTTCCTTTTTCACCATAGCCCTCTAAGGGCTTCCTAATACCACTTTGCCAATTCCACAAGAACTGTCTTAGCGAAAGGCTTCTTGAGGGGAAAGCTGTAACTCTGTGAGATGATTTCACAGAACACAAAGAAGTTTTTCAGAAAGCTTCTGTCTCTTTGTTATCGGAGGATATTTCCTGTGGCCCTATAGTCTTCAAAGGGATTCGAAATATCTGTTCTCTGATGCCACAGAAATAAGGCTAGCAAAGAGATCCACGAGATACAGATGTAACTCTGTGAGATGAATTAACAGAACACTAAGCAGTTTCTCAGAAAGCTTCTTTCCAGATTTCTTCTGAGGATATTTCCTTTTTCACCATAGTCCTCTATGGGCTTCCAAATACCACTTTGACAATTCCACAAGAACTGTCTTAGCGAAAGGCTTCTTGAGGGGAAAGCTGTAACTCTGTGAGATGATTTCACAGAACACAAAGAAGTTTCTCCGAAGGCTTCTTTCTCTTTGTTATCAGAGATTATTTCCTTTGGCCCTATAGTCTTCAAAGGCATCCGAAATATCTGTTCTCAGATTCCACAGAAATAACTAGCAAAGAGATCCACGAAATACAGATGTAACTCTGTGACACGAATTAACAGAACACTAAGCAGTTTCTCAGTAAGCTTCTTTCCAGATTTCATCTGAGGATATTTCCTTTTTCACCATAGCCCTCTATGCGCTTCCAAATATTACTTTGCCAATTCCAAAAGAACTGTCTTAGCGAAAGGCTTCTTGAGGGGAAAGCTGTAACTCTGTGAGATGATTTCACAGAACACAAAGAAGTTTTTCAGAAAGCTTCTTTCTCTTTGTTATCGGAGGATATTTCCTTTGGCCCTATAGTCTTCAAAGGGATCCGAAATATCTGTTCTCAGATTCCACAGAAATAAGGCAAGCAAAGAGATCCAAGAAATACAGATATAACTCTGTGAGAAGAATTAACAGAACACTAAGCAGTTTCTCAGAAAGCTTCTTTCCAGATTTCATCTGAGGATATTTCCTTTTTCACCATAGCCCTCTAGGCGCTTCCAAATATCAATTTGCCAATTGCACAAGACTGTCTCAGCGAAAGTCTTCTTGAGGGGAAAGCTGTAACTCTGTGAGATTATTTCATAGAACACAAAGAAATTTCTCAGAAAGCTTCTTTCTCTTTGTTATTGGAGTTTATTTCCTTTGGCCCTATAGTCTTCAAAGGGATCCGAAATATCTGTTCTAAGATTCCACAGAAATAAGGCTAGCAAAGAGATCCACGAAATACAGATGTAACACTGTGAGATGAATTAAGAGAACACTAAGCAGTTTCTCAGAAAGCTTCTCTCCAGATTTCATCTGAGGATATTTCCTTTTTCACCATAGCCCTCTATGGGGTTCCAAATATCACTTTGCCTATTCCACAAGAACTGTCTTTGCGAACGGCTTCTTGAGAGGAACGCTGTAACTGTGTGAGATGATTTCACAGAACACAAAGATGTTTCTCAGAAAGCTTCTTTCCAGATTTCATCTGAGGGTGTTTCCTTTTTCACCATAGCCCTCTAGGCCCTTCCAAATATCACTTTTCCAATTCCGCAAGAACTGTCTTAGCGAAAGGCTTCTTTAGGGGAATGCTGTAACTCCGTGAGATGATTTCAAAGAACACAAAGAAGTTTCTCAGAAAGCTTCTTTCTCTTTGTTATCGGAGGATATTTCCTTTGGCCTATTGTGTTCAAGGGATCCGAAATATCTGTTCTCCGATTCCACAGAAATAAGGCTAGCAAAGAGATACACCAAATAGAGATGTAACTCTGTGAGATGAATTCACAGAACACTAAGCAGTTTCTCAGAAATCTTCTTTCCAGATTTCATCTGAGGATATTTCCTTTTTCACCATAGCCCTCTATGGGCTTCCAAATATCACTTTGCCAATTGCACAAGAACTGTCTTAGCGAAAGGCTTCTTGAGCAGAAAGCTGTAATTCTCTGAGATGATTTCACAGAACACAAAGAAATTTCTCAGAAACCTTCCTTCTCTTTTTTATCGGAGGATATTTCCTTTGGCCCTATCCTCTTCTAAAGGTTCCGAAATGTCTGTGTCAGATTCCACAGAAATAAGGTTAGCAAAGAGATCCACGAAATACAGATGTAACTCTGTGAGACGAATTAACAGAACACTAAGCAGTTTCTCAGAAAGCTTCTTTCCAGATTTCATCTGAGGATATTTCCTTTTTCACCATAGCCCTCTAGGCGCTTCCAAATATCACTTTTCCAATTCCACAAGAACTGTCTTAGCGAAAGGCTTCTTTAGGGGAATGCTGTAACTCTGTGAGATGATTTCAAAGAACACAAAGAAGTTTCTCAGAAAGCTTCTTTCTCTTTGTTATCGGAGGATATTTCCTTTCGCCCTATTGTCTTCAAGGGATCCGAAATATCTGTTCTCAGATTCCTCAGAAATAAGGCTAGCAAAGAGATACACCAAATACAGATGTAACTCTGTGAGATGAATTAACAGAACACTAAGCAGTTTCTCAGAAAGCTTCTTTCCAGATTTCATCTGAGGATATTTTCTTTTTCACCATAGCCCTCTATGCGATTCCAAATACCACTTTGCCAATTCCACAAGAACTGTCTTAGCGAAAGGCTTCTTGAGGTGAACGCTGTAACTCTGTGAGATGATTTCACAGGACACAAAGAAGTTTCTCAGAAAACTTCTTTCTCTTTGTTATCGGAGGATATTTCCTTTGGCCCTATAGTCCTCAAAGGGATCCAAAATATCTGTTCTGAGATTCCACAGAAATAAGGTTACCAAAGACACCCACGAAATACAGATGTAACTCTATGAGATGAAATAACAGAACACTAAGCAGTTTCTCGGAAAACTTCTTTCCAGATTTCATCTGAGGATATTTCCTTTTTCACCATAGCCCTCTATGGAGTTCCAAATATCACTTTGCCTATTCCACAAGAACTGTCTTAGCGAAAGGCTTCTTTTGGGGAAAGCTGTAACTCTGTGAGATGATTTAACAGAACACAAAGAAGTTTATCAGAAAGCTTCTTTCCAGATTTCATCTGAGGGTGTTTCCTTTTTGACCATAGCCCTCTTTGCGCTTCCAAATATCACTTTGCCAATTCCACAAGAACTGTCTTAGCGAAAGGCTTCTTTAGGGGAAAGCTGTAACTCTGTGAGATGATTTCACAGAACACAAAGAAGTTTTTCAGAAAGCTTCTTTCTCTTTGTTATCGGAGGATATTTCCTTTGGCCCTATAGTCTTCAAAGGGATCCGAAATATCTGTTCTCAGATTCCACAGAAATAAGGCAAGCAAAGAGATCCAAGAAATACAGATATAACTCTGTGAGATGAATTAAGAGAACACTAAGCAGTTTCTCAGAAAGCTTCTCTCCAGATTTCATCTGAGGATATTTCCTTTTTCACCATAGCCCTCTATGGGGTTCCAAATATCACTTTGCCTATTCCACAAGAACTGTCTTTGCGAACGGCTTCTTGAGAAGAACGCTGTAACTGTGTGAGATGATTTCACAGAACACAAAGAAGTTTCTCAGAAAGCTTCTTTCCAGATTTCATCTGAGGGTGTTTCCTTTTTCACCATAGCCCTCTAGGCACTTCCAAATATCACTTTTCCAATTCCGCAAGAACTGTCTTAGCGAAAGGCTTCCTTAGGGGAATGCTGTAACTCCGTGAGATGATTTCAAAGAACACAAAGAAGTTTCTCAGAAAGCTTCTTTCTCTTTGTTATCGGAGGATATTTCCTTTGGCCTATTGTGTTCAAGGGATCCGAAATATCTGTTCTCCGATTCCACAGAAATAAGGCTAGCAAAGAGATACACCAAATAGAGATGTAACTCTGTGAGATGAATTAACAGAACTCTAAGCAGTTTCTCAGAAATCTTCTTTCCAGATTTCATCTGAGGATATTTCCTTTTTCACCATAGCCCTCTATGGGCTTCCAAATATCACTTTGCCAATTGCACAAGAACTGTCTTAGCGAAAGGCTTCTTGAGCAGAAAGCTGTAATTCTCTGAGATGATTTCACAGAACACAAAGAAATTTCTCAGAAACCTTCCTTCTCTTTTTTATCGGAGGATATTTCCTTTGGCCCTATACTCTTCTAAAGGTTCCGAAATGTCTGTGTCAGATTCCACAGAAATAAGGTTAGCAAAGAGATACACGAAATACAGATGTAACTCTGTGAGATGAATTAACAGAACACTAAGCAGTTTCTCAGAAAGCTTCTTTCCAGATTTCATCTGAGGATATTTCCTTTTTCACCATAGCCCTCTAAGCGATTCCAAATACCACTTTGCCAATTCCACAAGAACTGTCTTAGCGAAAGGCTTCTTGAGGGGAAAGCTGTAACTCTGTGAGATGATTTCACAGAACACAAAGAAGTTTCTCAGAAAGCTTCTTTCTCTTTGTTATCGGAGGATATTTCCTTTGGCCCTATAGTCCTCAAAGGGATCCGAAATGTCTGTTCTGAGATTCCAAAGAAATAAGGCTACCAAAGAGACCCTCGAAATACAGATGTAACTCTATGAGATGAATTAACAGAACACTAAGCAGTTTCTCGAAAAACTTCTTTCCAGTTTTCATCTGAGGATATTTCCTTTTTCACCATAGCCGTCTATGGAGTTCCAAATATCACTTTGCCTATTCCACAAGAACTGTCTTAGCGAAAGGCTTCTTTAGGGGAAAGCTGTAACTCTGTGAGATGATTTAACAGAACACAAAGAAGTTTATCAGAAAGCTTCTTTCCAGATTTCATCTGAGGGTGTTTCCTTTTTGACCATAGCCCTCTTTGCGCTTCCAAATATCACTTTGCCTATTCCACAAGAACTGTCTTAGCGAAAGGCTTCTTTAGGGGAAAGCTGTAACTCTGTGAGATGATTTCAAAGAACACAAAGAAGTTTCTCAGAAATCTTCTTTCTCTTTGTTATCGGAGGATATTTCCTTTGGCCCTATGGTCTTCAAGGGATCCGAAATATCTGTTCTCAAATTCCACAGAAATAAGGCTAGCAAAGAGATACACCAAATACAGATGTAACTCTGTGAGATGAATTAACAGAACACTAAGCAGTTTCTCAGAAAGCTTCTTTCCAGATTTCATCTAAGGATATTTCCTTTTTCACCATAGCCCTCTATGGGCTTCCAAATATCACTTTGCCAATTCCACAAGAACTGTCTTACTGAAAGGCTTCTTGAGCAGAAAGTTGTAATTCTCTGAGATGATTTCACAGAACACAAAGAAATTTCTAAGAAACCTTCCTTCTCTTTGTTATCAGAGGATATTTCCTTTGGCCCTATACTCTTCTAAAGGTTCCGAAATGTCTGTGTCAGATTCCACAGAAATAAGGTTAGCAAACAGATACACGAAATACAGATGTAACTCTGTGAGATGAATTAAGAGAACACTAAGCAGTTTCTCATAAAGCTTCTTTCCAGATTTCATCTGAGGATATTTCCTTTTTCACCATTGCCCTCTATGGGCTTCCAAATATCACTTTGCCAATTCCACAAGAACAATCTTAGCGAAAGGCTTCTTGAGGGGAAAGCTGTAACTCTGTGAGATGATTTCACAGAACACAAAGAAGTTTCTCAGAAAGCTTCTTTCTCTTTGTTATCGGAAGATATTTCCTTTGGCCCTATAGTCTTCAAAGCGATCCGAAATATCTGTTCTCAGATTCTACAGAAAAAAGGCTAGCAAAGAGATCCACGAAATACAGATGTAACACTTTGAGATGAATTAACAGAACACTAAGCAGTTTCTCAGAAAGCTTCTTTCCAGATTTCATCTGAGGATATTTCCTTTTTCACCATAGCCCTCTATGGGCTTCCAAATATCACTTTGCCAATTCCACAAGAACTGTCTTAGCGAAAGGCTTCTTGAGGGGAAAGCAGTAACTCTGTGAGATGATTTCACAGACCACAAAGAAGTTTCTCAGAAAGCTTCTTTCTCTTTCTTATCGGAGGATATTTCCTTTGGCCCTCTAGTCTTCAAAGGGATCCGAAATATCTGTTCTCAGATTCCACAGAAATAAGGCTAGCAAGGAGATCCACGAAATACTGATGTAACTCTGTGAGATGAATTAACAGAACACTAAGCAGTTTCTCGGAAAGCATCTTTCCAGATTTCATCTGAGGATATTTCCTTTTTCACCATAGCCCTGTATGGGCTTCCAAATATCACTTTGCCTATTCCACAAGAACTGTCTTAGCGAAAGGCTTCTTTAGGGGAATGCTGTAACTCTGTGATATGATTTCAAAGAACACAAAGAAGTTTCTCAGAAAGCTTCTTTCTCTTTGTTATCGGAGGATATTTCCTTTGGCCCTATTGTCTTCAAGGGATCCGAAATATCTGTTCTCAGATTCCACAGAAATAAGGCTAGCAAAGAGATACACCAAATACAGATGTAACACTGTGAGATGAATTAACAGAACACTAAGCAGTTTCTCAGAAATCTTCTTTCCAGATTTCATCTGAGGATATTTCCTTTTTCACCATAGCCCTCTATGGGCTTCCAAATATCACTTTGCCAATTCCACAAGAACTGTCTTAGCGAAAGGCTTCTTGAGCAGAAAGCTGTAATTCTCTGAGATGATTTCACAGAACACAAAGAAATTTCTCAGAAACCTTCCTTCTCTTTTTTATCGGAGGATATTTCCTTTGGCCCAATTCTCTTCTAAAGGTTCCGAAATGTCTGTGTCAGATTCCACAGAAATAAGGTTAGCAAAGAGATCCACGAAATACAGATGTAACTCTGTGAGACGAATTAACAGAACACTAAGCAGTTTCTCAGAAAGCTTCTTTCCAGATTTCATCCGAGGATATTTCCTTTTTCACCATAGCCCTCTATGGAGTTCCAAATATCACTTTGCCTATTCCACAAGAACTGTCTTAGCGAAAGGCTTCTTTTGGGGAAAGCTGTAACTCTGTGAGATGATTTAACAGAACACAAAGAAGTTTATCAGAAAGCTTCTTTCCAGATTTCATCTGAGGGTGTTTCCTTTTTGACCATAGCCCTCTTTGCGCTTCCAAATATCACTTTGCCAATTCCACAAGAACTGTCTTAGCGAAAGGCTTCTTGAGGGGAAACCTGTAACTCAGTGAGATGATTTCACAGAACACAAGGAAGTTTCTCAGAAAGCTTCTTTCACTTTGTTATCGGAGGATATTTACTTTGGCCCCAGAGTCTTCTAAGGGATCCGAATTATCTGTTCTCAGATTCCACAGAAATAAGGCTAGCAAAGAGATCCACGAAATACAGATGTAACTCTGTGAGAAGAATTAACAGAACAATAAGCAGTTTCTCAGAAAGCTTCTTTCCAGAATTCATCTGAGGATATTTCCTTTTTCACCATAGCCCTCTATGGGCTTCCAAATATCACTTTGGCAATTCCACAAGAACTGTCTTAGCGAAAGGCTTCTTGAGGGAAAAGCTGTAACTCTGTGAGATGATTTCACAGAACACAAAGATGTTTCTCAGAAAGCTTCTTTCTCCTTGTTATCGGAAGATATTTCCTTTGGCCCTATAGTCTTCTGAGGGATCCGAAATATCTGTTCTCAGATTCCACAGAAATAAAACTAGCAAAGAGATCTACGAAATACAGATGTAACTCTGTGAGATGAATTAACAGAACACTACAGTTTCTCAGAAAGCTTCTTTTCAGAGATCATCTGAGGATATTTCCTTTTTCACCATAGCCCTCTATGGGCTTCCAAATATCACTTTGCGAATTCCACAAGAACTGTCTCAGCGAAAGGCTTCTTCAGGGGAATGCTGTACCTCTCTGAGATGATTTTACAGAACACAAATTAGTTTCTCAGAAAGCTTCTTTCTCTTTGTTATCGGAGGATATTTCCTTTGGTCCTATAGTCTTCAAAGGGATCCGAAATATCTGTTCTCAGACTTCACAGAAATAACGCTAGCAAAGAGGTCCACGAAATACAGATGCAACGCTGTGAGATGAATTAACAGAACACTAAGCAGTTTCTCAGAAAGCTTCTTTCCAGATTTCATCTGAGGATATTTCCTTTTTCACCATAGCCCTCTATGCGATTCCAAATATCACTTTGCCAATTCCACAAGAACTCTCTTAGCGAAAGCCTTCTTGAGGGAAAAGCTGTAACTCTGTGAGTTGATTTCACAGAACACAAAGAAGTTTCTCAGAAAGCTTCTTTCTCTTTGTTATCGGAGGATATTTCCTTTGGCCCTATAGTCCTCTAAGGGATCCGAAATATGTTTTCTCAGATTCCACAGAAATAAGGCTTGCAAAGAGATCAACGAAATACAGATGTAACTCTGTGAGATGAATTAACAGAACACTGAGCAGTTTCTCAGAAAGCTTCTTTCCAGATTTCATCTGAGGATATTTCCTTTTTCACCATACCCCTGTATGGGCTTCCAAATATCACTTTGCCAATTCCAGAAGAACTGTCTTAGCGAAATGCTTCTTGTGGGGAAAGCTGTAACTCTGTGAGATGATTTCACAGAAGACAAAGAAATTTCTCAGAAAGCTTCTTTCTCTTTGTTATCGGAGGATATTTCCTTTGGCCCTATAGTCTTCTAAGGGATCTGAAATATCTGTTCTCAGATTCCACAGAAATAAGGCTAGCAAAGAGATCCACGAAACACAGATGTAACTCTGTGAGATGAATTAACAGAACATTACAGTTTCTTAGAAAGCTTCTTTCCAGAGATCATCTGAGGATATTTCCTTATTCACCATAGCCCTCTATGGGCTTCCAAATATCCCTTTGCCAATCCACAAGAACTGTCTCAGCGAAAGGCTTCTTGAAGGGAATGCTGTAACTCTCTGAGATGATTTCACAGAACACTAAGAAGTTTCTCAGAAATCTTCTTTCTCTTTGTTATCGGAGGATATTTCCTTTGGCCCTTTAGTCTTCTAAGGGATCCGAAATATCTGTTCTCAGATCTCACAGAAATAACGCTAGCAAAGAGATCCACGAAATACAGATGTAACTCTGTGAGATGAATTAACAGAACACTAAGCAGTTTCTCAGGAAGCTTCTTTGCAGATTTCATCTGAGGATATTTCCTTTTTCACCATAGCCCTCTATGGGCTTCCAAATATCACTTTGACAATTCCACAAGAACTGTCTTAGCGCTTCTTGAGGGGAAAGCTGTAACTCTGCGAGATGATTTCACAGAACACAAAGAAGTTTCTCAGAAAGCTTCTTCCTCTTTGTTATCGGAGGATATTTCCTTTGGCCCTAGAGTCTTCTAAGGGATCCGAATTATCTGTTCTCAGATTAAACAGAAATAAGGCTAGCAAAGAGATCCACGAAATACAGATGTAACTCTGTGAGAAGAATTAACAGATCACTAAGCAGTTTCTCAGAAAGCTTCTTTCCAGATTTCATCTGAGGATATTTCCTTCTTCACCGTAGCCCTCTATGGTCTTCCAAATATCACATTGGCAATTCCACAAGAACTGTCTTAGCGAAAGGCTTCTTGTGGGGAAAGCTGTAACTCTGTGAAATGATTTCACAGAAGACAAAGAAGTTTCTCAGAAAGCTTCTTTCTCTTTGTTATAGGAGGATATTTCCTTTGGCCCTATAGTCTTCTAAGGGATCTGAAATATCTGTTCTCAGACTTCACAGAAATAACGCTAGCAAAGAGATCCACGAAATACAGATGTAACTCTGTGAGATGAATTAACAGAACACTGCAGTTTCTCAGAAAGCTTCTTTCCAGAGATCATCTGAGGATATTTCCTTTTTCACCATAGCCCTCTATGGGCTTCCAAATGTCACTTTGCGAATTCCACAAGAACTGTCTCAGCGAAAGGCTTCTTGAGGGGAATGCTGTACCTCTCTGAGATGCTTTTACAGAACACAAATTAGTTTCTCAGAAAGCTTCTTTCTCTTTGTTATCGGAGGATATTTCCTTTGGTCCTATATTCTTCAAAGGGCCGAAATATCTGTTCTCAGATTTCACAGAAATAACGCTAGCAAAGAGGACCACGAAATACAGATGCAACGCTCTGAGATGAATTAACAGAACACTAAGCAGTTTCTCAGAAGGCTTCTTTCCAGATTTCATCTGAGGATATTTCCTTTTTCACCATAGCCCTGTATGCGATTCCAAATATCACTTTGCCAATTCCACAAGAACTGTCTTAGCGAAAGCCTTCTTTAGGGGAAAGCTGTAACTCTGTGAGATGATTTCACAGAACACAAAGAAGTTTCTCAGAAAGCTTCTTTCACTTTGTTATCGGAGGATATTTCCTTTGGCCCTATAGTCCTCTAAGGGATCCGAAATATCTGTTCTCAGATTCCACAGAAATAAGGCTAGCAAAGAGATCCACGAAATACAGATGTAACTCTGTGAGATGAATTAACAGAACACTACAGTTTCTCAGAAAGCTTCTTTCCAGAGATCATCTGAGGATATTTCCTTTTTCACCATAGCCCTGTATTGGCTTCCAAATATCACTTTGCGAATTCCACAAGAACGGTCTCAGCGAAAGGCTTCTTGAGGGGAATGCATTACCTCTCTGAGATGATTTTACAGAACACAAATTAGTTTCTCAGAAAGCTTCTTTCTCTTTGTTATCGGAGGATATTTCCTTTGGTCCTATAGTCTTCAAAGGGATCCGAAATATCTGTTCTCAGACTTCACAGAAATAACGTAGTAAAGAGGTCCACGAAATACAGATGCAACGCTGTGAGATGAATTAACAGAACACTAAGCAGTTTCTCAGAAAGCTTCTTTCCAGATTTCATCTGAGGATATTTCCTTTTTCACCATAGCCCTCTATTGGATTCCAAATATCACTTTGCCAATTCCACAAGAACTGTCTTAGCGAAAGCCGTCTTGAAGGGAAAGCTGTAACTCTGTTAGGTGATTTCACAGAACACAAAGAAGTTTCTCAGAAAGCTTCTCTTACTTTGTTATCGGAGGATATTTCCTTTGGCCCTATAGTCCTCTAAGGGATCCGAAATATCTTTTCTCAGATTCCACAGAAATAAGGCTAACAAAGAGATCCACGAAATACAGATGTAAGTCTGTGAGATGAATTAACAGAACACTGAGTAGTTTCTCAGAAAGCTTCTTTCCAGATTTCATCTGAGGATATTTCCTTTTTCACCATAGCCCTCTATGGGCTTCCAAATATCACTTTGCCAATTCCACAAGAACTGTCTTAGCGAAATGCTTCTTGTGGGGAAAGCTGTAACTCTGTGAGATGATTTCACAGAAGACAAAGAAGTTTCTCAGAAAGCTTCTTTCTCTTTGTTATCGGAGGATATTTCCTTTGGCCCTATAGTCTTCTAAGGGATCTGAAATATCTGTTCTCAGATTCCACAGAAATAAGGCTAGCAAAGAGATCCACGAAACACAGATGTAACTCTGTGAGATGAATTAACAGAACATTACAGTTTCTCAGAAAGCTTCTTTCCAGAGATCATCTGAGGATATTTCCTTATTCACCATAGCCCTCTATGGGCTTCCAAATATCACTTTGCCAATCCACAAGAACTGTCTCAGCGAAAGGCTTCTTGAGGGGATTGCTGTAACTCTCTGAGATGATTTCACAGAACACAAAGAAGTTTCTCAGAAAGCTTCTTTCTCTTTGTTATCGGAGGATATTTCCTTTGGCCCTATAATCTTCTAAGGGATCCGAAATATCTGTTCTCAGATTTCACAGAAATAAGGCTAGCAAAGAGATCCACGAAATACAGATGTAACTCTGTGAGATGAATTAACAGAACACTGAGCAGTTTCTCAGAAACCTTCTTTCCAGATTTCATCTGAGGATATTTCCTTTTTCACCATAGCCCTCTATGGGCTTCCAAATATCACTTTGCCAATTCCACAAGAACTGTCTTACCGAAAGGCTTCTTGAGGGGAAAGCTGTAACTCTGTGAGATGATCTCACAGAACACAAAGAAGTTTCTCAGAAAGATTCTTTCACTTTGTTATCGGAGAATATTTCCTTTGGCCCTGTATTCCTCAAAGGGATGCGAAATATCTGTTCTCAGACTTCACAGAAATAAGGCTACCAAAGAGATCCACGAAATACAGATGTAAATCTGTGAGACGAATTAACAGAACACTAAGCAGTTTCTCAGAAAGGTTCTTCCCATATTTCATCTGAGGATATTTCCTTTTTCACCCTAGCCCTCTCTGCGCTTCCAAATATCACTTTGCCAATTCCACAAGAACTGTCTTAGCGAAAGGCTTCTTGAGGGGAAAGCTGTAACTCTGTGAGATGATTTCACAGAACACAAAGAAGTTTCTCAGAAAGCTTCTTTCTCTTTGTTATAGGAGGATATTTCCTTTGGCCCTAGATTCTTCTAAGGGATCCGAATTATCTGTTCTCAGATTCCACAGAAATAAGGCTAGCAAAGAGATCCACGAATTACAGATGTAACTCTGTGAGAAGAATTAACAGAACAATAAGCAGTTTCTCAGAAAGCTTCTTTCCAGATTTCATCTGAGGATATTTCCTTTTTCACCATAGCCCTCTATGGGCTTCCAAGTATCACTTTGGCAATTCCACAAGTACTGTCTTAGCGAAAGGCTTCTTGAGGGGAAAGCTGTAACTCTGTGAGATGATTTCACAGAACACAAAGAAGTTTCTCAGAAAGCTTCTTTCTCTTTGTTATCGGAAGATATTTCCTTTGGCCCTATAGTCTTCTAAGGGATCCGAAATATCTGTTCTCAGATTCCACAGAAATAAGGCTAGCAAAGAGATCCACGAAATACAGATGTAACTCTGTGAGATGAATTAACAGAACACTACAGTTTCTCAGAAAGCTTCTTTCCAGAGATCATCTGAGGATATTTCCTTTTTCACCATAGCCCTCTATGGGCTTCCAAATATCACTTTGCGAATTCCACAAGAACTGTCTCAGCGAAAGGCTTCTTCAGGGGAATGCTGTACCTCTCTGAGATGATTTTACAGAACACAAATTAGTTTCTCAGAAAGCTTCTTTCTCTTTGTTATCGGAGGATATTTCCTTTTGTCCTATAGTCTTCAAAGGGCCGAAATATCTGTTCTCAGACTTCACAGAAATAACGCTAGGAAAGAGGTCCACGAAATACAGATGCAACGCTGTGAGATGAATTAACAGAACACTAAGCAGTTTCTCAGAAAGCTTCTTTCCAGATTTCATCTGAGGATATTTCCTTTTTCACCATAGCCCTCTATGCGATTCCAAATATCACTTTGCCAATTCCACAAGAACTGTCTTAGCGAAAGCCTTCTTGAGGGGAAAGCTGTAACTCTGTGAGATGATTTCACAGAACACAAAGAAGTTTCTCAGAAAGCTTCTTTCACTTTGTTATCGGAGGATATTTCCTTTGGCCCTAGAGTCCTCTAAGGGATCCGAAATATCTTTTCTCAGATTCCACAGAAATAAGGCTAGCAAAGAGATCAACGAAATACAGATGTAACTCTGTGAGATGAATTAACAGAACACTGAGCAGTTTCTCAGAAAGCTTCTTTCCAGATTTCATCTGAGGATATTTCCTTTTTCACCATAGCCCTGTATGGGCTTCCAAATATCACTTTACCAATTCCACAAGAAGTGTCTTAGCGATATGCTTCTTGTGGGGAAAGCTGTAACTCTGTGAGATGATTTCACAGAAGACAACGAAGTTTCTCAGAAAGCTTCTTTCTCTTTGTTATCGGAGGATATTTCCTTTGGCCCTATAGTCTTCTAAGGGATCTGAAATATCTGTTCTCAGATTCCACAGAAATAAGGCTAGCAAAGAGATCCACGAAACACAGATGTAACTCTGTGAGATGAATTAACAGAACATTACAGTTTCTCAGAAAGCTTCTTTCCAGATATCATCTGAGGATATTTCCTTATTCACCATAGCCCTCTATGGGCTTCCAAATATCACTTTGCCAATCCACAAGAACTGTCTCAGCGAAAGGCTTCTTGAGGGGAATGCTGTAACTCTCTGAGATGATTTCACAGAACACAAAGAAGTTTCTCAGAAATCTTCTTTCTCTTTGTTATCGGAGGATATTTCCTTTGGCCCTATAGTCTTCTAAGGGATCCGAAATATCTGTTCTCAGATTTCACAGAAATAACGCTAGCAAAGAGATCAACGAAATACAGATGTAACTCTCTGAGATGAATTAACAGAACACTAAGCGGTTTTTCAGAAAGCTTCTTTCCAGATTTCATCTGAGGATACTTCCTTTTTCACCATAGCCCTCTATGGGCTTCCAAATATCACTTTGGCAATTCCACAAGAACTGTCTTAGCGAAAGGCTTCTTGAGGGGAAAGCTGTAACTCTGTGAGATGATTTCACAGAACACAAAGAAGTTTCTCAGAAAGCTTCTTTCTCCTTGTTATCGGAAGATATTTCCTTTGGCCCTATAGTCTTCTAAGGGATCCGAAATATCTGTTCTCAGATTCCACAGAAATAAAACTAGCAAAGAGATCTACGAAATACAGATGTAACTCTGTGAGATGAATTAACAGAACACTACAGTTTCTCAGAAAGCTTCTTTCCAGAGATCATCTGAGGATATTTCCTTTTTCACCATAGCCCTCTATGGGCTTCCAAATATCACTTTGCGAATTCCACAAAAACTGTCTCAGCGAAAGGCTTCTTGAGGGGAATGCTGTACCTCTCTGAGATGATTTTACAGAACACAAATTAGTTTCTCAGAAAGCTTCTTTCTCTTTGTTATCGGAGGATATTTCCTTTGGTCCTATAGTCTTCAAAGGGCCGAAATATCTGTTCTCAGACTTCACAGAAATAACGCTAGCAAAGAGGTCCACGAAATACAGATGCAACGCTGTGAGATGAATTAACAGAACACTAAGCAGTTTCTCAGAAAGCATCTTTCCAGATTTCATCTGAGGATATTTCCTTTTTCACCATAGCCCTCTATGCGATTCCAAATATCACTTTGCCAATTCCACAAGAACTGTCTTAGCGAAAGCCTTCTTGAGGGGAAAGCTGTAACTCTGTGAGATGATTTCACAGAACACAAAGAAGTTTCTCAGAAAGCTTCTTTCACTTTGTTATCGGAGGATATTTCCTTTGGCCCTATAGTCCTCTAAGGGATCGAAATATCTTTTCTCAGATTCCACAGAAATAAGGCTAGCAAAGAGATCAACGAAATACAGATGTAACTCTGTGAGATGAATTAACAGAACACTGAGCAGTTTCTCAGAAAGCTTCTTTCCAGATTTCATCTGAGGATATTTCCTTTTTCACCATAGCCCTGTATGGGCTTCCAAATATCACTTTGCCAATTCCACAAGAACTGTCTTAGCGAAATGCTTCTTGTGGGGAAAGCTGTAACTCTGTGAGATGATTTCACAGAAGACAAAGAAGTTTCTCAGAAATCTTCTTTCTCTTTGTTATCGGAGGACATTTCCTTTGGCCCTATACTCTTCTAAGGGATCTGAAATATCTGTTCTCAGATTCCACAGAAATAAGGCTAGCAAAGAGATCCACGAAACACAGATGTAACTCTGTGAGATGAATTAACAGAACATTACAGTTTCTCAGAAAGCTTCTTTCCAGATATCATCTGAGGATATTTCCTTATTCACCATAGCCCTCTATGGGCTTCCAAATATCACTTTGCCAATCCACAAGAACTGTCTCAGCGAAAGGCTTCTTGAGGGGAATGCTGTAACTCTCTGAGATGATTTCACAGAACACAAAGAAGTTTCTCAGAAATCTTCTTTCTCTTTGTTATCGGAGGATATTTCCTTTGGCCCTATAGTCTTCTAAGGGATCCGAAATATCCGTTCTCAGATTTCACAGAAATAACGCTAGCAAAGAGATCAACGAAATACAGATGTAACTCTGTGAGATGAATTAACAGAACACTAAGCGGTTTTTCAGAAAGCTTCTTTCCAGATTTCATCTGAGGATACTTCCTTTTTCACCATAGCCCTCTATGGGCTTCCAAATATCACTTTGGCAATTCCACAAGAACTGTCTTAGCGAAAGGCTTCTGGAGGGGAAAGCTGTAACTCTGTGAGATGATTTCACAGAACACAAAGAAGTTTCTCAGAAAGCTTCTTTCTCCTTGTTATCGGAAGATATTTCCTTTGGCCCTATAGTCTTCTAAGGGATCCGAAATATCTGTTCTCAGATTCCACAGAAATAAAACTAGCAAAGAGATCCACGAAATACAGATGTAACTCTGTGAGATGAATTAACAGAACACTACAGTTTCTCAGAAAGCTTCTTTCCAGAGATCATCTGAGGATATTTCCTTTTTCACCATAGCCCTCCCTGCGATTCCAAATATCACTTTACCAATTCCAGAAGAACTGTCTTAGCGAAAGGCTTCTTGAGGGGAATGCTGTACCTCTCTGAGATGATTTTACAGAACACAAATTAGTTTCTCAGAAAGCTTCTTTCTCTTTGTTATCGGAGGATATTTCCTTTGGTCCTATAGTCTTCAAAGGGCCGAAATATCTGTTCTCAGACTTCACAGAAATAACGCTAGCAAAGAGGACCACGAAATACAGATGCAACGCTGTGAGATGAATTAACAGAACACTAAGCAGTTTCTCAGAAAGCTTCTTTCCAGATTTCATCTGAGGATATTTCCTTTTTCACCATAGCCCTCTATGCGATTCCAAATATCACTTTGCCAATTCCACAAGAACTGTCTTAGCGAAAGCCTTCTTGAGGGGAAAGCTGTAACTCTGTTAGGTGATTTCACAGAACACAAAGAAGTTTCTCAGAAAGCTTCTCTTACTTTGTTATCGGAGGATATTTCCTTTGGCCCTATAGTCCTCTAAGGGATCCGAAATATCTTTTCTCAGATTCCACAGAAATAAGGCTAGCAAAGAGATCCACGAAATACAGATGTAACTCTGTGAGATGAATAAACAGAACACTAAGCAGTTTCTCAGAAAGGTTCTTCCCATATTTCATCTGAGGATATTTCCTTTTTCACCCTAGCCCTCTGTGCGCTTCCAAATATCACTTTGCCAATTCCACAAGAACTGTCTTAGCGAAAGGCTTCTTGAGGGGAAAGCTGTAACTCTGTGAGATGATTTCACAGAACACAAAGAAGTTTCTCAAAAAGCTTCTTTCTCTTTGTTATCGGAGGATATTTCCTTTGGCCCTAGAGTCTTCTAAGGGATCCGAATTATCTGTTCTCAGATTCCACAGAAATAAGGCTAGCAAAGAGATCCACGAATTACAGATGTAACTCTGTGAGAAGAATTAACAGAACAATAAGCAGTTTCTCAGAAAGCTTCTTTCCAGATTTCATCTGAGGATATTTCCTTTTTCACCATAGCCCTCTATGGGCTTCCAAGTATCACTTTGGCAATTGCACAAGTACTGTCTTAGCGAAAGGCTTCTTGAGGGGAAAGCTGTAACTCTGTGAGATGATTTCATAGAACACAAAGAAGTTTCTCAGAAAGCTTCTTTCTCTTTGTTATCGGAAGGTATTTCCTTTGGCCCTATAGTCTTCTAAGGGATCCGAAATATCTGTTCTCAGATTCCACAGAAATAAGGCTAGCAAAGAGATCCACGAAATACAGATGTAACTCAGTGAGATGAATTAACAGAACACTACAGTTTCTCAGAAAGCTTCTTTCCAGAGATCATCTGAGGATATTTCCTTTTTCACCATAGCCCTCTATGGGCTTCCAAATATCACTTTGCGAATTCCACAAAAACTGTCTCAGCGAAAGGCTTCTTGAGGGGATTGCTGTACCTCTCTGAGATGATTTTACAGAACACAAATTAGTTTCTCAGAAAGCTTCTTTCTCTTTGTTATCGGAGGATATTTCCTTTGGTCCTATAGTCTTCAAAGGGCCGAAATATCTGTTCTCAGACTTCACAGAAATAACGTAGCAAAGAGCTCCACGAAATACAGATGCAACGCTGTGAGATGAATTAACAGAACACTAAGCAGTTTCTCAGAAAGCTTCTTTCCAGATTTCATCTGAGGATATTTCCTTTTTCACCATAGCCCTCTATGCGATTCCAAATATCACTTTGCCAATTCCACAAGAACTGTCTTAGCGAAAGCCTTCTTGAGGGGAAAGCTGTAACTCTGTGAGATGATTTCACAGAACACAAAGAAGTTTCTCAGAAAGCTTCTTTCACTTTGTTATCGGAGGATATTTCCTTTGGCCCTATAGTCCTCTAAGGGATCCGAAATATCTTTTCTCAGATTCCACAGACATAAGGCTAGCAAAGAGATCAACGAAATACAGATGTAACTCTGTGAGATGAATTAACAGAACACTGAGCAGTTTCTCCGAAAGCTTCTTTCCAGATTTCATCTGAGGATATTTCCTTTTTCACCATAGCCCTCTATGGGCTTCCAAATATCACTTTGCCAATTCCACAAGAACTGTCTTACCGAAAGGGTTCTTGAGGGGAAAGCTGTAACTCTGTGAGATGATCTCACAGAACACAAAGTAGTTTCTCAGAAAGATTCTTTCACTTTGTTATCGGAGAATATTTCCTTTGGCCCTGTATTCCTCAAAGGGATGCGAAATATCTGTTCTCACACTTCACAGAAATAACGCTACCAAAGAGATCCACGAAATACAGATGTAACTCTGTGAGATGAATTAACAGAACACTAAGCAGTTTCTCAGAAAGGTTCTTCCCATATTTCATCTGAGGATATTTCCTTTTTCACCCTAGCCCTCTGTGCGCTTCCAAATATCACTTTGCCAATTCCACAAGAACTGTCTTAGCGAAAGGCTTCTTGAGGGGAAAGCTGTAACTCTGTGAGATGATTTCACAGAACACAAAGAAGTTTCTCAGAAAGCTTCTTTCTCTTTGTTATCGGAGGATATTTCCTTTGGCCCTAGAGTCTTCTAAGGGATCCGAATTGTCTGTTCTCAGATTCCACAGAAATAAGGCTAGCAAAGAGATCCACGAATTACAGATGTAACTCTGTGAGAAGAATTAACAGAACAATAAGCAGTTTCTCAGAAAGCTTCTTTCCAGATTTCATCTGAGGATATTTCCTTTTTCACCTTAGCCCTCTATGGGCTTCCAAGTATCACTTTGGCAATTCCACAAGTACTGTCTTAGCGAAAGGCTTCTTGAGGGGAAAGCTGTAACTCTGTGAGATGATTTCACAGAACACAAAGAAGTTTCTCAGAAAGCTTCTTTCTCTTTGTTATCGGAAGATATTTCCTTTGGCCCTATAGTCTTCTAAGGGATCCGAAATATCTGTTCTGAGATTCCACAGAAATAAGGCTAGCAAAGAGATCCACGACATACAGATGTAACTCTGTGAGATGAATTAACAGAACACTACAGTTTCTCAGAAAGCTTCTTTCCAGAGATCATCTGAGGATATTTCCTTTTTCACCATAGCCCTCTATGGGCTTCCAAATATCACTTTGCGAATTCCACAAGAACTGTCTCAGCGAAAGGCTTCTTGAGGGGAATGCTGTACCTCTCTGAGATGATTTTACAGAACACAAATTAGTTTCTCAGAAAGCTTCTTTCTCTTTGTTATCGGAGGATATTTCCTTTGGTCCTATAGTCTTCAAAGGGCCGAAATATCTTTACTCAGACTTCACAGAAATAACGCTAGCAAAGAGGTCCACGAAATACAGATGCAACGCTGTGAGATGAATTAACAGAACACTAAGCAGTTTCTCAGAAAGCTTCTTTCCAGATTTCATCTGAGGATATTTCCTTTTTCACCATAGCCCTCTATGCGATTCCAAATATCACTTTGCGAATTCCACTAGAACTGTCTTAGCGAAAGCCTTCTTGAGGGGAAAGCTGTAACTCTGTGAGATGATTTCACAGAACACAAGGAAGTTTCTCAGAAAGCTTCTTTCACTTTGTTATCGGAGGATATTTCCTTTGGCCCTATAGTCCTCTAAGGGATCCGAAATATCTTTTCTCAGATTCCACAGAAATAAGGCTAGCAAAGAGATCAACGAAATACAGATGTAACTCTGTGAGATGAATTAACAGAACACTGAGCAGTTTCTCAGAAAGCTTCTTTCCAGATTTCATCTGAGGATATTTCCTTTTTCACCATAGCCCTGTATGGGCTTCCAAATATCACTTTGCCAATTCCAGAAGAACTGTCTTAGCGAAATGCTTCTTGTGGGGAAAGCTGAAACTCTATGAGATGATTTCACAGAAGACAAAGAAGTTTCTCAGAAAGCTTCTTTCTCTTTGTTATCGGAGGATATTTCCTTTGGCCCTATAGTCTTCTAAGGGATCTGAAATATCTGTTCTCAGATTCCACAGAAATAAGGCTAGCAAAGAGATCCACGAAACACAGATGTAACTCTGTGAGATGAATTAACAGAACATTACAGTTTCTCAGAAAGCTTCTTTCCAGATATCATCTGAGGATATTTCCTTATTCACCATAGCCCTCTATGGGCTTCCAAATATCACTTTGCCAATCCACAAGAACTGTCTCAGCGAAAGGCTTCTTGAGGGGAATGCTGTAACTCTCTGAGATGATTTCACAGAACACAAAGAAGTTTCTCAGAAATCTTCTTTCTCTTTGTTATCGGAGGATATTTCCTTTGGCCCTATAGTCTTCTAAGGGATCCGAAATATCTGTTCTCAGATTTCACAGAAATAACGCTAGCAAAGAGATCCACGAAATACAGATGTAACTCTGTGAGATGAATTAACAGATAACTAAGCGGTTTTTCAGAAAGCTTCTTTCCAGATTTCATCTGAGGATACTTCCTTTTTCTCCGTAGCCCTCTATGGGCTTCCAAATATCACTTTGCCAATTCCACAAGAACTGTCTTACCGAAAGGCTTCTTGAGGGGAAAGCTGTAACTCAGTGAGATGACCTCACAGAACACAAAGAAGTTTCTCAGAAAGCTTCTTTCACTTTGTTATCGGAGAATATTTCCTTTGGCCCTGTATTCCTCAAAGGGATCCGAAATATCTGTTCTCAGACTTCACAGAAATAAGGCTAGCAAAGAGGTCCACGAATTACAGATGTAACTCTGTGAGATGAATTAACAGAACACTAAGCAGTTTCTCAGAAAGCTTCTTTCCAGATTTCATCTGAGGATATTTACTTTTTCACCATAGCCCTCTATGCGATTCCAAATATCACTTTGCCAATTCCACAAGAACTGTCTTACCGAAAGGCTTCTTGAGGTGAAAGCTGTAACTCTGTGAGATGATCTCACAGAACACAAAGAAGTTTCTCAGAAAGCTTCTTTCACTTTGTTATCGGAGAATATTTCCTTTGGCCCTGTATTCCTCAAAGGGATCCGAAATATCTGTTCTCAGACTTCACAGAAATAACGCTAGCAAAGAGATCCACGAAATACAGATGTAACTCTGTGAGATGAATTAACAGAACACTAAGCAGTTTCTCAGAAAGGTTCTTTCCATATTTCATCTGAGGATATTTCCTTTTTCACCCTAGCCCTCTGTGCGCTTCCAAATATCACTTTGCCAATTCCACAAGAACTGTCTTAGCGAAAGGCTTCTTGAGGGGAAAGCTGTAACTCTGTGAGATGATTTCACAGAACACAAAGAAGTTTCTCAGAAAGCTTCTTTCTCTTTGTTATCGGAGGATATTTCCTTTGGCCCAAGAGTCTTCTAAGGGATCCGAATTATCTGTTCTCAGATTCCACAGAAATAAGGCTAGCAAAGAGATCCACGAAATACAGATGTAACTCTGTGAGAAGAATTAACAGAACAATAAGCAGTTTCTCAGAAAGCTTCTTTCCAGATTTCATCTGAGGATATTTCCTTTTTCACCATAGCGCTCTATGGGCTTCCAAATATCACTTTGGCAATTCCACAAGTACTGTCTTAGCGAAAGGCTTCTTGAGGGTAAAGCTGTAACTCTGTGAGATGATTTCACAGAACACAAAGAATTTTCTCACAAAGATTCTTTCTCTTTGTTATCGGAAGATATTTCCTTTGGCCCTATAGTCTTCAAAGGGATCCGAAATATCTGTTCTCAGATTCCACAGAAATAAGGCTAGCAAAGAGATCAACGAAATACAGATGTAAATCTGTGAGATGAATTAACAGAACACTAAGCAGTTTCTCGGAAAGCTTCTTTCCAGATTTCATCTGAGGATATTTCCTTTTTCACCATAGCCCTCTATGGGCTTCCAAATATCACTGTGCCAATTCAACAAGTACTGTCTTAGCGAAAGGCTTCTTGAGGGAAAAGCTGTAACTCTGTGAGATGATTTCACAGAACACAAAGAAGTTTCTCAGAAAGCTTGTTTCTCTTTGTTATCGGAGGATATTTCCTTTGGCCCTACAGTCTTCCAAGGGATCCGAAATATCTGTTCTCAGATTCCACAGAAATAAGGCTAGCAAGGAGATCCACGAAATACATATGTAACCGTGTGGGATGAATTAACAGAACACTAAGCAGTTTCTCAGAAAGCTTCTTTCCAGATTTCATCTGAGGATATTTCCTTTTTCACCATAGCTCTCTGGGCTTCCAAATACCACTTTGCCAATTCCACAAGAACTGTCTTAGCGAAAGGCTTCTTGAGGGGAAAGCTGTAACTCTGTGAAATGATTTCACGGAACACAAAGAAGTTTCTCAGAAAGCTTCTTTCTCTTTCTTATCGGAGGATATTTCCTTTGGCCCTATGGTCTTTAAAGGGATCCGAAATATCTGTTCTCATTTTCCACAGAAATAAGGCTAGCAAAGAGATCCACGAAATACAGATGTAACTCTGTGAGATGAATTAACAGAACACTAAGCAGTTTCTCAGAAAGCTTCTTTCCAGATTTCATCTGAGTATATTTCCTTTTTCACCATAGCCCTCTATGGACTTCCTAATACCACTTTGCCAATGCCACAAGAACTGTCTTAGCGAAAGGCTTCTTGAGGGGAAAGCTGTAACTCTGTGAGATGATTTCACAGAACACAAAGAAGTTTCTCAGAAAGCTTCTTTCTCTTTGTTATCGGAGGATGTTTCCTTTGGCCCTATAGTCTTCCAAGGGATCCGAAATATCTGTTCTCATTTTCCACAGAAATAAGGCTAGCAAAGAGATCCACGAAATACAGATATAACACTGTGAGATGAATTAACAGAACACTAAGCAGTTTCTCAGAAAGCTTCTTTCCAGATTTCATCTGAGGATATTTCCTTTTTCACCATAGCCCTCTAAGGGCTTCCTAATACCACTTTGCCAATTCCACAAGAACTGTCTTAGCGAAAGGCTTCTTGAGGGGAAAGCTGTAACTCTGTGAGATGATTTCACAGAACACAAAGAAGTTTTTCAGAAAGCTTCTGTCTCTTTGTTATCGGAGGATATTTCCTTTGGCCCTATAGTCTTCAAAGGGATTCGAAATATCTGTTCTCTGATGCCACAGAAATAAGGCTAGCAAAGAGATCCACGAGATACAGATGTACCTCTGTGAGATGAATTAACAGAACACTAAGCAGTTTCTCAGAAAGCTTCTTTCCAGATTTCTTCTGAGGATATTTCCTTTTTCACCATAGTCCTCTATGGGCTTCCAAATACCACTTTGACAATTCCACAAGAACTGTCTTAGCGAAAGGCTTCTTGAGGGGAAAGCTGTAACTCTGTGAGATGATTTCACAGAACACAAAGAAGTTTCTCCGAAGGCTTCTTTCTCTTTGTTATCAGAGATTATTTCCTTTGGCCCTATAGTCTTCAAAGGCATCCGAAATATCTGTTCTCAGATTCCACAGAAATAACTAGCAAAGAGATCCACGAAATACAGATGTAACTCTGTGACACGAATTAACAGAACACTAAGCAGTTTCTCAGTAAGCTTCTTTCCAGATTTCATCTGAGGATATTTCCTTTTTCACCATAGCCCTCTATGCGCTTCCAAATATTACTTTGCCAATTCCAAAAGAACTGTCTTAGCGAAAGGCTTCTTGAGGGGAAAGCTGTAACTCTGTGAGATGATTTCACAGAACACAAAGAAGTTTTTCAGAAAGCTTCTTTCTCTTTGTTATCGGAGGATATTTCCTTTGGCCCTATAGTCTTCAAAGGGATCCGAAATATCTGTTCTCAGATTCCACAGAAATAAGGCAAGCAAAGAGATCCAAGAAATACAGATATAACTCTGTGAGAAGAATTAACAGAACTCTAAGCAGTTTCTCAGAAAGCTTCTCTCCAGATTTCATCTGAGGATATTTCCTTTTTCACCATAGCCCTCTATGGGGTTCCAAATATCACTTTGCCTATTCCACAAGAACTGTCTTTGCGAACGGCTTCTTGAGAGGAACGCTGTAACTGTGTGAGATGATTTCACAGAACACAAAGATGTTTCTCAGAAAGCTTCTTTCCAGATTTCATCTGAGGGTGTTTCCTTTTTCACCATAGCCCTCTAGGCCCTTCCAAATATCACTTTTCCAATTCCGCAAGAACTGTCTTAGCGAAAGGCTTCTTTAGGGGAATGCTGTAACTCCGTGAGATGATTTCAAAGAACACAAAGAAGTTTCTCAGAAAGCTTCTTTCTCTTTGTTATCGGAGGATATTTCCTTTGGCCTCTTGTGTTCAAGGGATCCGAAATATCTGTTCTCCGATTCCACAGAAATAAGGCTAGCAAAGAGATACACCAAATAGAGATGTAACTCTGTGAGATGAATTCACAGAACACTAAGCAGTTTCTCAGAAATCTTCTTTCCAGATTTCATCTGAGGATATTTCCTTTTTCACCATAGCCCTCTATGGGCTTCCAAATATCACTTTGCCAATTGCACAAGAACTGTCTTAGCGATAGGCTTCTTGAGCAGAAAGCTGTAATTCTCTGAGATGATTTCACAGAACACAAAGAAATTTCTCAGAAACCTTCCTTCTCTTTTTTATCGGAGGATATTTCCTTTGGCCCTATACTCTTCTAAAGGTTCCGAAATGTCTGTGTCAGATTCCACAGAAATAAGGTTAGCAAAGAGATACACGAAATACAGATGTAACACTGTGAGATGTATTAACAGAACACTAAGCAGTTTCTCAGAAAGCTTCTTTCCAGATTTCATCTGAGGATATTTCCTTTTTCACCATAGCCCTCTAAGCGATTCCAAATACCACTTTGCCAATTCCACAAGAACCCTCTTAGCGAAAGGCTTCTTGAGGTGAAAGCTGTAACTCTGTGAGATGATTTCACAGAACACAAAGAAGTTTCTCAGAAAACTTCTTTCTCTTTGTTATCGGAGGATATTTCCTTTGGCCCTATAGTCCTCAAAGGGATCCGAAATGTCTGTTCTGAGATTCCACAGAAATAAGGCTACCAAAGAGACCCACGAAATACAGATGTAACTCTATGAGATGAATTAACAGAACACTAAGCAGTTTCTCGAAAAACTTCTTTCCAGATTTCATCTGAGGATATTTCCTTTTTCACCATAGCCGTCTATGGAGTTCCAAATATCACTTTGCCTATTCCACAAGAACTGTCTTAGCGAAAGGCTTCTTTAGGGGAAAGCTGTAACTCTGTGAGATGATTTAACAGAACACAAAGAAGTTTATCAGAAAGCTTCTTTCCAGATTTCATCTGAGGGTGTTTCCTTTTTGACCATAGCCCTCTTTGCGCTTCCAAATATCACTTTGCCAATTCCACAAGAACTGTCTTAGCGAAAGGCTTCTTTAGGTGAAAGCTGTAACTCTGTGAGATGATTTCAAAGAACACAAAGAAGTTTCTCAGAAATCTTCTTTCTCTTTGTTATCGGAGGATATTTCCTTTGGCCCTATTGTCTTCAAGGGATCCGAAATATCTGTTCTCAAATTCCACAGAAATAAGGCTAGCAAAGAGATACACCAAATACAGATGTAACTCTGTGAGATGAATTAACAGAACACTAAGCAGTTTCTCAGAAAGCTTCTTTCCAGATTTCATCTGAGGATATTTCTTTTTTCACCATAAACCTCTATGGGCTTCCAAATATCACTTGGCCAATTCCACAAGAACTGTCTTACTGAAAGGCTTCTTGAGCAGAAAGTTGTAATTCTCTGAGATGATTTCACAGAACACAAGGAAATTTCTCAGAAACCTTCCTTCTCTTTGTTATCAGAGGATATTTCCTTTGGCCCTATACTCTTCTAAAGGTTCCGAAATGTCTGTGTCAGATTCCACAGAAATAAGGTTAGCAAACAGATACACGAAATACAGATGTAACTCTGTGAGATGAATTAAGAGAACACTAAGCAGTTTCTCATAAAGCTTCTTTCCAGATTTCATCTGAGGATATTTCCTTTTTCACCATTGCCCTCTATGGGCTTCCAAATATCACTTTGCCAATTCCACAAGAACAGTCTTAGCGAAAGGCTTCTTGAAGGGAAAGCTGTAACTCTGTGAGATGATTTCACAGAACACAAAGAAGTTTCTCAGAAAGCTTCTTTCTCTTTGTTATCGGAGGATATTTCCTTTGGCCCTATAGTCTTCAAAGGGATCCGAAATATCTGTTCTCAGATTCCACAGAAAAAAGGCTAGCAAAGAGATCCACGAAATACAGATGTAACACACTGAGATGAATTAACAGAACACTAAGCAGTTTCTCAGAAAGCTTCTTTCCAGATTTCATCTGAGGATATTTCCTTTTTCACCATAGCCCTCTATGGGCTTCCAAATATCACTTTGCCAATTCCACAAGAACTGTCTTAGCGAAAGGCTTCTTGAGGGGAAAGCAGTAACTCTGTGAGATGATTTCACAGAACACAAAGAAGTTTCTCAGAAAGCTTCTTTCTCTTTCTTTTCGGAGGATATTTCCTTTGGCCCTCTAGTCTTCAAAGGGATCCGAAATATCTGTTCTCAGATTCCACAGAAATAAGGCTAGCAAGGAGATCCACGAAATACTGATGTAACTCTGTGAGATGAATTAACAGAACACTAAGCAGTTTCTAGGAAAGCATCTTTCCAGATTTCATCTGAGGATATTTCCTTTTTCACCATAGCCCTGTATGGGCTTCCAAATATCACTTTGCCAATTCCAAAAGAACTGTCTTAGCGAAAGGCTTCTTTAGGGGAATGCTGTAACTCTGTGATATGATTTCAAAGAACACAAAGAAGTTTCTCAGAAAGCTTCTTTCTCTTTTTTATCGGGGGATATTTCCTTTGGCCCTATTGTCTTCAAGGGATCCGAAATATCTGTTCTCAGATTCCACAGAAATAAGGCTAGCAAAGAGATACACCAAATACAGATGTAACTCTGTGAGATGAATTAACAGAACACTAAGCAGTTTCTCAGAAATCTTCTTTCCAGATTTCATCTGAGGATATTTCCTTTTTCACCATAGCCCTCTATGGGCTTCCAAATATCACTTTGCCAATTCCACAAGAACTGTCTTAGCGAAAGGCTTCTTGAGCAGAAAGCTGTAATTCTCTGAGATGATTTCACAGAACACAAAGAAATTTCTCAGAAACCTTCCTTCTCTTTTTTATCGGAGGATATTTCCTTTGGCCCAATTCTCTTCTAAAGGTTCCGAAATGTCTGTGTCAGATTCCACAGAAATAAGGTTAGCAAAGAGATCCACGAAATACAGATGTAACTCTGTGAGACGAATTAACAGAACACTAAGCAGTTTCTCAGAAAGCTTCTTTCCAGATTTCATCTGAGGATATTTCCTTTTTCACCATAGCCCTCTATGGAGTTCCAAATATCACTTTGCCTATTCCACAAGAACTGTCTTAGCGAAAGGCTTCTTTTGGGGAAAGCTGTAACTCTGTGAGATGATTTAACAGAACACAAAGAAGTTTATCAGAAAGCTTCTTTCCAGATTTCATCTGAGGGTGTTTCCTTTTTGACCATAGCCCTCTTTGCGCTTCCAAATATCACTTTGCCAATTCCACAAGAACTGTCTTAGCGAAAGGCTTCTTTAGGGGAAAGCTGTAACTCAGTGAGATGATTTCAAAGAACACAAAGAAGTTTCTCAGAAAGCTTCTTTCTCTTTGTTATCGGAGGATATTTCCTTTGGCCCTATTGTCTTCAAGGGATCCAAAATATCTGTTCTCAGATTCCACAGAAATAAGGCTAGCAAAGAGATACACCAAATACAGATGTAACTCTGTGAGATGAATTAACAGAACACTAAGCAGTTTCTCAGAAAGCTTCTTTCCAGATTTCATCGGAGGATATTTCCTTTTTCATCATAGCCCTCTATGGGCTTCCAAATATCACTTTGCCAATTCCACAAGAACTGTCTTAGCGAAAGGCTTCTTTGGCAGAAAGTTGTAATTCTCTGAGATGATTTCACAGAACACAAAGAAATTTCTCAGAAACCTTCCTTCTCTTTGTTAGCAGAGGATATTTCCTTTGGCCTTATACTCTTCTAAAGGTTCCGAAATGTCTGTGACAGATTCCACAGAAATAAGGTTAGCAAAGAGATACACGAAATACAGATGTAACACTTTGAGATGAATTAAGAGAACACTAAGCAGTTTCTCAGAAAGCCTCTTTCCAGATTTTATCTGAGGATATTTCCGTTTTCACCATAGCCCTCTAAGGGCTTCCAAATATCACTTTGCCTATTCCACAAGAACTGTCTTAGCGAAAGGCTTCCTGAAGGGAAAGCTGTAACTCTGTGAGATGATTTCACAGAACACAAAGAAGTTTCTCAGAAAGCTTCTTTCTCTTTGTTATCGGAAGATATTTCCTTTGGCCCTATAGTCTTCAAAGCGATCCGAAATATCTGTTCTCAGATTCTACAGAAAAAAGGCTAGCAAAGAGATCCACGAAATACAGATGTAACACTTTGAGATGAATTAACAGAACACTAAGCAGTTTCTCAGAAAGCTTCTTTCCAGATTTCATCTGAGGATATTTCCTTTTTCACCATAGCCCTCTATGGGCTTCCAAATATCACTTTGCCAATTCCACAAGAACTGTCTTAGCGAAAGGCTTCTTGAGGGGAAAGCAGTAACTCTGTGAGATGATTTCACAGACCACAAAGAAGTTTCTCAGAAACCTTCTTTCTCTTTCTTATCGGAGGATATTTCCTTTGGCCCTCTAGTCTTCAAAGGGATCCGAAATATCTGTTCTCAGATTCCACAGAAATAAGGCTAGCAAGGAGATCCACGAAATACTGATGTAACTCTGTGAGATGAATTAACAGAACACTAAGCAGTTTCTCGGAAAGCATCTTTCCAGATTTCATCTGAGGATATTTCCTTTTTCACCATAGCCCTGTATGGGCTTCCAAATATCACTTTGCCTATTCCACAAGAACTGTCTTAGCGAAAGGCTTCTTTAGGGGAATGCTGTAACTCTGTGATATGATTTCAAAGAACACAAAGAAGTTTCTCAGAAAGCTTCTTTCTCTTTGTTATCGGAGGATATTTCCTTTGGCCCTATTGTCTTCAAGGGATCCGAAATATCTGTTCTCAGATTCCACAGAAATAAGGCTAGCAAAGAGATACACCAAATACAGATGTAACACTGTGAGATGAATTAACAGAACACTAAGCAGTTTCTCAGAAATCTTCTTTCCAGATTTCATCTGAGGATATTTCCTTTTTCACCATAGCCCTCTATGGGCTTCCAAATATCACTTTGCCAATTCCACAAGAACTGTCTTAGCGAAAGGCTTCTTGAGCAGAAAGCTGTAATTCTCTGAGATGATTTCACAGAACACAAAGAAATTTCTCAGAAACCTTCCTTCTCTTTTTTATCGGAGGATATTTCCTTTGGCCCAATTCTCTTCTAAAGGTTCCGAAATGTCTGTGTCAGATTCCACAGAAATAAGGTTAGCAAAGAGATCCACGAAATACAGATGTAACTCTGTGAGACGAATTAACAGAACACTAAGCAGTTTCTCAGAAAGCTTCTTTCCAGATTTCATCTGAGGATATTTCCTTTTTCACCATAGCCCTCTATGGAGTTCCAAATATCACTTTGCCTATTCCACAAGAACTGTCTTAGCGAAAGGCTTCTTTTGGGGAAAGCTGTAACTCTGTGAGATGATTTAACAGAACACAAAGAAGTTTATCAGAAAGCTTCTTTCCAGATTTCATCTGAGGGTGTTTCCTTTTTGACCATAGCCCTCTTTGCGCTTCCAAATATCACTTTGCCAATTCCACAAGAACTGTCTTAGCGAAAGGCTTCTTTAGGGAAAAGCTGTAACTCAGTGAGATGATTTCAAAGAACACAAAGAAGTTTCTCAGAAAGCTTCTTTCTCTTTGTTATCGGAGGATATTTCCTTTGGCCCTATTGTCTTCAAGGGATCCAAAATATCTGTTCTCAGATTCCACAGAAATAAGGCTAGCAAAGAGATACACCAAATACAGATGTAACTCTGTGAGATGAATTAACAGAACACTAAGCAGTTTCTCAGAAAGCTTCTTTCCAGATTTCATCGGAGGATATTTCCTTTTTCATCATAGCCCTCTATGGGCTTCCAAATATCACTTTGCCAATTCCACAAGAACTGTCTTAGCGAAAGGCTTCTTTGGCAGAAAGTTGTAATTCTCTGAGATGATTTCACAGAACACAAAGAAATTTCTCAGAAACCTTCCTTCTCTTTGTTAGCAGAGGATATTTCCTTTGGCCCTATACTCTTCTAAAGGTTCCGAAATGTCTGTGTCAGATTCCACAGAAATAAGGTTAGCAAAGAGATACACGAAATACAGATGTAACACTTTGAGATGAATTAAGAGAACACTAAGCAGTTTCTCAGAAAGCCTCTTTCCAGATTTTATCTGAGGATATTTCCGTTTTCACCATAGCCCTCTAAGGGCTTCCAAATATCACTTTGCCTATTCCACAAGAACTGTCTTAGCGAAAGGCTTCCTGAAGGGAAAGCTGTAACTCTGTGAGATGATTTCACAGAACACAAAGAAGTTTCTCAGAAAGCTTCTTTCTCTTTGTTATCGTAGGATATTTCCTTTGGCCCTATAGTCTTCAAAGTGATCCGAAATATCTGTTCTCAGATTAAACAGAAATAAGGCTAGCAAAGAGATCCACGAAATACAGATGTAACTCTGTGAGATGAATTAACAGAACACTAAGCAGTTTCTCAGAAAGCTTCTTTCCAGATTTCATCTGAGGATATTTCCTTTTTCACCATAGCCCTCTATTGGCTTCCAAATATCACTTTGCCAATTCCACAAGAACTGTCTTAGCGAAAGGCTTCTTGAGGGGAAAGCTGTAACTCTGTGAGATGATTTCACAGAACACAAAGAAGTTTCTCAGAAAGCTTCTTTCTCTTTGTTATCGGAGGATATTTCCTTTGGCCCTCTAGTCTTCAAAGGAATCCGAAATATCTGTTCTCAGATTCCACAGAAATAAGGCTAGCAAAGAGATCCACGAAATACAGATGTAACTCTGTGAGATTAATTAACAGAACACTAAGCAGTTTCTCGGAAAGCTTCTTTCCAGATTTCATCTGAGGACATTTCCTTTTTCACCATAGCCCTCTAAGGGCTTCCAAATATCACTTTGCCTATTCCACAAGAACTGTCTTAGCGAAAGGCTCCATGAGGGGAAAGCTGTAACTCTGTGAGATGATTTCACGGAACACAAAGAAGTTTCTCAGAAAGCTTCTTTCTCTTTGTTATCGGAGGATATTTCCTTTGGCCCTATAGTCCTCAAAGGGATCCGAAATATCTGTTCTCAGATTCCACAGAAATAAGGCTAGCAAAGAGATCCACGAAATACAGATGTAAATCTGTGAGATGAATTAAGAGAACACTAAGCAGTTTCTCAGAAAACTTCTTTCCAGATTTCATCTGAGGATATTTCCTTTTTCACCTTAGCCCTCTATGCGCTTCCAAATATCACTTTGCCAATTCCACAAGAACTGTCTTAGCGAAAGGCTTCTTGAGGAGAAAGCTGTAACTCTGTGAGATGATTTCAAAGAACACAAAGAAGTTTCTCAGAAAGCTTCTTTCTCTTTGTTATCGGAGTTTATTCCCTTTGGAACTGTAGTCTACAAAGGGATCCGAAATATCTGTTCTCAGATTCCACAGAAAGAAGGCTAGCAAAGAGATCCACGAAATACAGATGTAACTCTGTGAGATGAATTAACAGAACACTAAGCAGTTTCTCGGAAAGCTTCTTTCCAGATTTCATCTGAGGATATTTCCTTTTTCACCTTAGCCCTCTATGGGCTTCCAAATATCACTTTGCCTATTCCACAAGAACTGTCTTAGCGAAAGGTTTCTTGAAGGGAAAGCTGTAATTCTGTGAGATGATTTCACAGACCACAAAGAAGTTTCTCAGAATGCTTCTTTCTATTTGTTATCAGAGGATATTTCCTTTGGCCCTCTAGTCTTCAAAGGTATCCGAAATATGTGTTCTCAGATTCCACAGAAATAAGGCTAGCAAAGAGATCCACCAAATACAGATGTAACTCTGTGAGATGAATTAACAGAACACTAAGCAGTTTCTCAGAAAGCTTCTTTCCAGATTTCATCTGAGGATACTTCCTTTTTCACCATAGCCCTCTATGGGCTTCTAAATATCACTTTGCCTATTCCACAAGAACTGTCTTAGCGAAGGGCTCCTTGAGGGGAAAGCTGTAACTCTGTGAGATGATTTCAAAGAACACAAAGAAGTTTCTCAGAAAGCTTCTCTTTCTTTTTTATCGGAGGATATTTCCTTTGGCCCTATAGTCTTCAAAGGGATCCGAAATATCTGTTCTCAGATTCCACAGAAATAAGGCTAGCAAAGAGACCCACGAGATACAGATGTAACTCTGTGAGATGAATTAACAGAACACTAAGCATTTTCTCAGAAAACTTCTTTCCAGATTTCATCTGAGGATATTACCTTATTCACCATAGCCCACTATGGGCTTCCAAATACCACTTTGCCAATTGCACAAGAACTGTCTTAGCGAAAGGCTTCTTTAGGAGAAAGCTGTAACTCTGTGAGATAATTTCACAGAACACAAAGAAGTGTCTCAGAAAGCTTCTTTGTCTTTTTTAATGGAGGATATTTCCTTTGGCCCTATAGTCTTCAAAGGGATCAGAAATATCTGTTCTCAGATTCCACAGAAATAAGGCTAGCAAAGAGATCCACGAGATACAGATGTAACTCTGTGAGATGAATTAACAGAACACTAAGCAGTTTCTCGGAAAGCTTCTTTCCAGATTTCATCTGAGGATATTTCCTTTTCCACCATAGCCCTCTATGGTCTTCCAAATATCACTATGCCTATTCCACAAGAACTGTCTTAGCGAACGGCTTTCGAGGGGAAAGCTGTAACTCTATGAGATGATTTCACAGAACAAAAAGAAGTTTCTCAGAAAGCTTCTTTCTCTTTGTTATCGGGGGATATTTCCTTTGGCCCTATAGTCTAATAACGGATCCGAAATATCTGTTCTCAGATTCCACAGATATAAGGCTAGCAAAGAGATCCATGAAATACAGATGTAACTCTGTGAGATGAATTAACAGAACACTAAGCAGTTTCTCAGAAAGCTTCTTTCCAGATTTCATCTGAGGGTGTTTCCTTTTTCACCATAGCCCTCTATGTGCTTCCAAATATCACTTTGCCAATTCCACAAGAACTGTCTTAGCGAAAGGCTTCTTGAGGTGAAAGCTGTAAATCTGTGAGATGATTTCACAGAAAACAAAGAAGTTTCTCAGAAAACTTCTTTCTCTTTGTTATCGGAGGATATTTCCTTTGGCCCTATAGTCTTCAAAGGGATCCGAAATATCTGTTCTCAGATTCCACAGAAATAAGGCCCAAAGAGACCGACGAAATACAGATGTAACTCTATGAGATGAATTAACAGAACACTTAGCAGTTTCTCGGAAAACTTCTTTCCAGATTTCATCTGAGGATATTTCCCTTTTCACCTTAGCCCTCTATGGATTTCCAAATATCACTTTGCCTATTCCACAAGAACTCTCTTAGCGAAAGGCTTCTTGAGGGGTAAGCTGTAATTCTGTGAGATGATTTCACAGAACACAAAGAAGTTTATCAGAAAGCTTCTTTCCAGATTTCATCTGAGGGTGTTTCCTTTTTCACCATAGCCCTCTTTGCGCTTCCAAATATCACTTGCCAATTCCACAAGAACTGTCTTAGCGAAAGGCGTCTTTAGGGGAAAGCTGCAAATCTGTGAGATGATTTCAAAGAACACAAAGAAGTTTCTCAGAAAGCTTCTTTCTCTTTGTTATCGGAGGATATTTCCTTTGGTCCTATTGTCTTCAAGGGATCCGAAATATCTGTTCTCAGATTCCACAGAAATAAGGCTAACAAAGAGATACACCAAATACAGATGTAACTCTGTGAGATGAATTAACAGAACACTAAGCAGTTTCTCAGAAAGCTTCTTTCCAGATTTCATCTGAGGATATTTCCTTTTTCACCATAGCCCTCTATGGGCTTCCAAATATCACTTTGCCAATTCAAGAAGAACTGTCTTAGCAATAGTCATCTTGACGGGAAAGCCGTAACTCTCCGAGGTGATATCATAGAAAACAAAGAAGTTTCTCAGAAAGCTTCTTTCTCTTTGTTATCGGAGGATATTTCCTTTGGCCCTATAGTCTTCAAAGGGATCCGAAATATCTGTTCTCAGATTCCACAGAAATAAGGCTAGCAAAGAGATCCACGAAATACAGATGTAACTCTGTGAGATGAATTAACAGAACACTAAGCAGTTTCTCAGAAAACTTCTTTCCAGATTTCGTCTGAGGATATTTCCTTTTTCACCATAGCCCTCTATGGGCTTACAAATATCACTTTGCCAATTCCACAAGAACTGTCTTAGCGAAAGGCTTCTTGAGGGGAAAGCTGTAACTCTGTGAGATGATTTCACAGAACACAAAGAAGTTTCTCAGAAAGCTTCTTTCTGTTTGTTATCGGAGGATATTTCCTTTGGCCCTATAGTCTTCAAAGGGATCCGAAATATCTGTTCTCAGATTCCACAGAAATAAGGCTAGGAAAGAGATCCACGAAATACAGATGTAACCCTGTGAGATGAATAACAGAACACTAAGCAGTTTCTCAGAAAGCTTCTTTCCAGATTTCATCTGAGGATATTTCCCCTTTCAGCATAGCCCTCTATGGGCTTCCAAATATCAGTTTGGCAATTCCACAAGAACTGTCTTAGCGAAAGGCTTCTTGAGAGGAATGCTGGAACTCTGTGAGATGATTTCAAAGAACACAAAGAAGTTTCTCAGAAAGCTTGTTTCTCTTTGTCATCGGAGGATATTTCCTTTGGCCCTATAGTCTTCAAAGGGATCAGAAATATCTGTTCTCAGATTCCACAGAAATAAGGCTAGCAAAGAGATCCACGAAATACAGATGTAACTCTGTGAGATGAATTAACAGAAAACTAAGCATTTTCTCAGGAAGCTTCTTTCCAGATTTCTTCTGAGGATATTTCCTTTTTCACCATAGCCCTCTATGGGCTTCCAAATATCACTTTGCCAATTCCACAATAACTGTCTTAGTGAAAGGCTTCTTAGGGGAAAGTTGTAACTCTGTGAAATGGTTTCACAGAACAAAAAGAAGTTTCTCAGAAAGCTTCTTTCTCTTTGTTATCGGAGGATATTTCCTTTGGCCCTATAGTCTTCTAATGGATCCGAAATATCTGTTTCAGATTCCACAGAAATGAGGCTAGAAAAGAGATCCCCGAAATACAGATGTAACTCTGTGAGATGAATTAACAGAACACTAAGAAGTTTCTCATAAAGCTTCTTTCCAGATTTCATCTGAGGATATTTCCTTTTTCACCATAGCCCTCTATGCGCTTCCAAATATCACTTTGCCAATTCCACAAGAACTGTCTCAGCGAAAGTCTTCTTAACGGGAACGCTGTAACTCTCTGAGATGATATCATAGAAAACAAAGAAGTTTCTCAGAAAGCTTCTTTCTCTTTGTTATCGGAGGATATTTCCTTTGGCCCTATAGTCTTCAAAGGGATCCGAAATATCTGTTCTCAGATTCCACAGAAATAAGGCTAGCAAAGAGATCCACGAAATACAGATGTAACTCTGTGAGATGAATTAACAGAACAATAAGCAGTTTCTCAGAAGGCTTCTTTCCAGATTTCATCTGAGGATATTTCCTTTTTCACCATAGCCCTCTATGGGCTTCCAAATATCACTTTGCCAATTTCAGAAGAACTGTCTTAGCGATAGTCATCTTGACGGGAAAGCCGTAACTCTCTGAGGTGATATCATAGAAAACAAAGAAGTTTCTCAGAAAGCTTCTTTCTCTTTGTTATCGGAGGATATTTCCTTTGGCCCTATAGTCTTCAAAGGGATCCGAAATATCTGTTCTCAGACTCCACAGAAATAAGGCTAGCAAAGATATCCACGAAATACAGATGTAACTCTGTGAGATGAATTAACAGAACACTAAGCAGTTTCTCAGAAAGCTTCTTTCCAGATTTCATCTGAGGGTGTTTCCTTTTTCACCATAGTCCTCTATGCGCTTCCAAATATCACTTTTCCAATTCCACAAGAAATGTCTTAGCGAAAGGCTTCTTTAGGGGAATGCTGTAACTCTGTGAGATGATTTCAAAGAACACAAAGAAGTTTCTCAGAAAGCTTCTTTCTCTTTGTTATCGGAGGATATTTCCTTTGGCCCTATTTACTTCAAGGGATCCGAAATATCTGTTCTCAGATTCCACAGATATAAGGCTAGCAAAGAGATCCAAGAAATACAGATGTAACTCTGTGAGATGAATTAACAGAACACTAAGCAGTTTCTCAGAAAGCTTCTTTCCAGATTTCATCTGAGGATATTTCCTTTTTCACCATAGCCCTCTATGGGCTTCCCAATATCACTTTGCCAATTCCACAAGAACTGTCTTAGCGAAAGGCTTCTTGAGCAGAAAGCTGTAATTCTCTGTGAAGATTCACAGAACACAAAGAAATTTCTCAGAAACCTTCCTTCTCTTTGTTTTCGGAGGATATTTCCTTTGGCCCTATACTCTTCTAAAGGTTCCGAAATATCTGTCTCAGATTCCACAGAAATAATGCTAGCAAATAGATCCACGAAATACAGATGTAACTCTGTGAGATGAATTAGCAGAACACTAAGTAGTTTCTCGGAAAGCTTCTTTCCAGATTTCATCTGAGGGTGTTTCCTTTTTCACCATAGCCCTCTATGTGCTTCCAAATATCACTTTGCCAATTCCACAAGAACTGTCTTAGCGAAAGGCTTCTTGAGGTGAAAGCTGTAAATCTGTGAGATGATTTCACAGAAAACAAAGAAGTTTCTCAGAAAACTTCTTTCTCTTTGTTATCGGAGGATATTTCCTTTGGCCCTATAGTCTTCAAAGGGATCCGAAATATCTGTTCTCAGATTCCACAGAAATAAGGCCCAAAGAGACCGACGAAATACAGATGTAACTCTATGAGATGAATTAACAGAACACTTAGCAGTTTCTCGGAAAACTTCTTTCCAGATTTCATCTGAGGATATTTCCCTTTTCACCTTAGCCCTCTATGGATTTCCAAATATCACTTTGCCTATTCCACAAGAACTCTCTTAGCGAAAGGCTTCTTGAGGGGTAAGCTGTAATTCTGTGAGATGATTTCACAGAACACAAAGAAGTTTATCAGAAAGCTTCTTTCCAGATTTCATCTGAGGGTGTTTCCTTTTTCACCATAGCCCTCTTTGCGCTTCCAAATATCACTTGCCAATTCCACAAGAACTGTCTTAGCGAAAGGCGTCTTTAGGGGAAAGCTGCAAATCTGTGAGATGATTTCAAAGAACACAAAGAAGTTTCTCAGAAAGCTTCTTTCTCTTTGTTATCGGAGGATATTTCCTTTGGTCCTATTGTCTTCAAGGGATCCGAAATATCTGTTCTCAGATTCCACAGAAATAAGGCTAACAAAGAGATACACCAAATACAGATGTAACTCTGTGAGATGAATTAACAGAACACTAAGCAGTTTCTCAGAAAGCTTCTTTCCAGATTTCATCTGAGGATATTTCCTTTTTCACCATAGCCCTCTATGGGCTTCCAAATATCACTTTGCCAATTCAAGAAGAACTGTCTTAGCAATAGTCATCTTGACGGGAAAGCCGTAACTCTCCGAGGTGATATCATAGAAAACAAAGAAGTTTCTCAGAAAGCTTCTTTCTCTTTGTTATCGGAGGATATTTCCTTTGGCCCTATAGTCTTCAAAGGGATCCGAAATATCTGTTCTCAGATTCCACAGAAATAAGGCTAGCAAAGAGATCCACGAAATACAGATGTAACTCTGTGAGATGAATTAACAGAACACTAAGCAGTTTCTCAGAAAACTTCTTTCCAGATTTCGTCTGAGGATATTTCCTTTTTCACCATAGCCCTCTATGGGCTTACAAATATCACTTTGCCAATTCCACAAGAACTGTCTTAGCGAAAGGCTTCTTGAGGGGAAAGCTGTAACTCTGTGAGATGATTTCACAGAACACAAAGAAGTTTCTCAGAAAGCTTCTTTCTGTTTGTTATCGGAGGATATTTCCTTTGGCCCTATAGTCTTCAAAGGGATCCGAAATATCTGTTCTCAGATTCCACAGAAATAAGGCTAGGAAAGAGATCCACGAAATACAGATGTAACCCTGTGAGATGAATAACAGAACACTAAGCAGTTTCTCAGAAAGCTTCTTTCCAGATTTCATCTGAGGATATTTCCCCTTTCAGCATAGCCCTCTATGGGCTTCCAAATATCAGTTTGGCAATTCCACAAGAACTGTCTTAGCGAAAGGCTTCTTGAGAGGAATGCTGGAACTCTGTGAGATGATTTCAAAGAACACAAAGAAGTTTCTCAGAAAGCTTGTTTCTCTTTGTCATCGGAGGATATTTCCTTTGGCCCTATAGTCTTCAAAGGGATCAGAAATATCTGTTCTCAGATTCCACAGAAATAAGGCTAGCAAAGAGATCCACGAAATACAGATGTAACTCTGTGAGATGAATTAACAGAACACTAAGCATTTTCTCAGGAAGCTTCTTTCCAGATTTCTTCTGAGGATATTTCCTTTTTCACCATAGCCCTCTATGGGCTTCCAAATATCACTTTGCCAATTCCACAATAACTGTCTTAGTGAAAGGCTTCTTAGGGGAAAGTTGTAACTCTGTGAAATGGTTTCACAGAACAAAAAGAAGTTTCTCAGAAAGCTTCTTTCTCTTTGTTATCGGAGGATATTTCCTTTGGCCCTATAGTCTTCTAATGGATCCGAAATATCTGTTTCAGATTCCACAGAAATGAGGCTAGAAAAGAGATCCCCGAAATACAGATGTAACTCTGTGAGATGAATTAACAGAACACTAAGAAGTTTCTCATAAAGCTTCTTTCCAGATTTCATCTGAGGATATTTCCTTTTTCACCATAGCCCTCTATGCGCTTCCAAATATCACTTTGCCAATTCCACAAGAACTGTCTCAGCGAAAGTCTTCTTAACGGGAACGCTGTAACTCTCTGAGATGATATCATAGAAAACAAAGAACTTTCTCAGAAAGCTTCTTTCTCTTTGTTATCGGAGGATATTTCCTTTGGCCCTATAGTCTTCAAAGGGATCCGAAATATCTGTTCTCAGATTCCACAGAAATAAGGCTAGCAAAGAGATCCACGAAATACAGATGTAACTCTGTGAGATGAATTAACAGAACAATAAGCAGTTTCTCAGAAGGCTTCTTTCCAGATTTCATCTGAGGATATTTCCTTTTTCACCATAGCCCTCTATGGGCTTCCAAATATCACTTTGCCAATTTCAGAAGAACTGTCTTAGCGATAGTCATCTTGACGGGAAAGCCGTAACTCTCTGAGGTGATATCATAGAAAACAAAGAAGTTTCTCAGAAAGCTTCTTTCTCTTTTTTATCGGAGGATATTTCCTTTGGCCCTATAGTCTTCAAAGGGATCCGAAATATCTGTTCTCAGACTCCACAGAAATAAGGCTAGCAAAGATATCCACGAAATACAGATGTAACTCTGTGAGATGAATTAACAGAACACTAAGCAGTTTCTCAGAAAGCTTCTTTCCAGATTTCATCTGAGGATATTTCCTTTTTCACCAAAGCCCTGTATTGGCTTCCAAATATCACTTTGCCAATTCCCAAGAACTGTCTTAGCGAAAGGCTTCTTGAGGTGAACGCTGTAACTTTGTGAGATGATTTCACAGAACACAAAGAAGTTTCTCAGAAAGCTTCTTTCTCTTTGTTATCGGAGGATATTTCCTTTGGCCCTATAGTCTTCAAAGGGATCAGAAATATCTCTTCTCAGATTCCACAGAAATAAGACTAGCAAAGAGATCCTCGAAACACTGATGTAACTCTTTGAGATGAATTAACAGAACACTAAGCAGTTTCTCAGAAAGCTTCTTTCCAGATTTCATCTGAGGATATTTCCTTTTTCACCATAGCCCTCTATGGGCTTCCAAATATCACTTTCCCAATTCCACAAGAACTGTCTTAGCGAAAGGCTTCTTGAGATAAAAGCTGTAACTCTGTGAGATGATTTCACAGAACACAAAGAAGTTTCTCAGAAAGCTTCTTTCTCTTTGTTATCGGAGGATATTTCTTTTGGCCCTATAATCTTCTAAGGGATCCGAAATATCTGTTCTCAGATTCCACAGAAATAAGGCTAGCAAAGAGATCCACGAAATAGAGATGTAACTCTGTGAGATGAATTAACAGAACACTAAGCAGTTTCTCAGAAAACTTCTTTCCAGATTTAATCTGAGGATATTTCCTTTTTCTCCATAGCCCTCCATGCGCTTCCAAATATCACATTGCCAATTCCACAAGAAGTGTCTTAGCGAAAGTCTTCTTGACGGGAACGCTGTATCTCTGTGAGATGATATCATAGAAAACAAAGAAGTTTCTCAGAAAGCTTCTTTCTCTTTGTTATCGGAGGATATTTCCTTTGGCACTATAGTCTTCAAAGGGATCCGAAATATCTGTTCTCAGATTCCACAGAATTAAGGCTAGCAAAGAGATCCACGAAATACAGATGTAACTCTGTGAGATGAATTAACAGAACACTAAGCAGTTTCTCAGAAAGCTTCTTTCCAGATTTCATCTGAAGATATTTCCTTTTTCAGCATAGCCCTCCATGGGCTTCCAAATATCACTTTGCCAATTCCACAAGAACTGTCTTAGCGATAGTCTTCTTGACGGGAAAGCTGTAACTCTCTGAGATGATATCATAGAACACAAAGAAGTTTCTCAGAAAGCTTCTTTCTCTTTGTTCTCGGAGGATATTTCCTTTGGCCCTATAGTCTTCAAAGGGATCCGAAATACCTGTTCTTAGATTCCACAGAAATAAGGCTAGCAAAGAGATCCACGAAATACAGATGTAACTCTGTGAGATGAATTCACAGAACACTAAGCAGTTTCTCAGACAACTACTTTCCATATTTCATTAAGGATATTTACTTTTTCACCATAGCCCTCTACGGGCTTCCAAATATCACTTTGCCAATTCCACAAGAACTGTCTTAGCGAAAGGCTTCTTGAGGAGAAAGTTGTAACTCTGTGAAATGGTTTCACAGAACACAAAGAAGTTTATCAGAAAGCTTCTTTCTCTTTGTTTTCGGAGGATATTTCCTTTGGCCCTATAGTCTTCTAAGGGATTCGAAATATCTGTTCTCAGATTCCACAGAAATAAGGCTTGCAAAGAGATCCACGAAATACAGATGTAACTCTGTGAGATGAATTAACAGAACACTAAGCAGTTTTTCAGGAAGCTTCTTTCAAGATTTCATCTGAGGATATTTCCTTTTTCACCATAGCCCTCTATGCGCTTCCAAATATCACTTTGCCAATTCCACAAGAACTGTCTTAGCGAAAGTCTTCTTGACGGGAACGCTGTAACTCTCTGAGATTATATCATAGAAAACAAAGAAGTTTCTCAGAAAGCTTCTTTCTCTTTGTTATCGGGGGATATTTCCTTTGGCCCTATAGTCTTCAAAGGGATCCGAAATATCTGTTCTCAGATTCCACAGAAATAAGGCTAGCAAAGAGATCCACGAAATACAGATGTAACTTTGTGAGATGAATTAACAGAACACTAAGCAGTTTCTCAGAAAGCTTCTTTCCAGATTTCATCTGAGGATATTTCCTTTTTCATCATAGCCTTCTATGGGCTTCCAAATATCACGTTGCCAATTCAACAAGAACTGTCTTAGCGATAGTCATCTTGACGGGAAAGCTGTAACTCTCTGAGATGATATCATAGAAAACAAAGAAGTTTCTCAGAAAGCTTCTTTCTCTTTGTTATCGGAGGATATTTCCTTTGGCCCTATAGTCTTCAAAGAGATCCGAAATATCTGTTCTCAGATTCCACAGAAATAAGGCTAGCAAAGAGATCCACGAAATACAGACGTAACTCTGTGCGATGAATTAACAGAACACTAAGCAGTTTCTCAGAAAGCTTCTTTCCAGATTTCATCTGAGGATATTTCATTTTTCACCAGAGCCCTCTATGGGCTTCCAAATATCACTTTGCCAATTCCACAATAACTGTCTTAGCGAAAGGCTTCTTAGGGGAAAGTTGTAACTCTGTGAAATGGTTTCACAGAACACAAAGAAGTTTCTCAGAAAGCTTCTTTCTCTTTGTTATTGGAGGATATATCCTTTGGCCCTATAGCCTTCAAAGGGATCGGAAATATCTGTTCTCAGACTCCACAGAAATAACGCTAGAAAAGAGACCACGAAATACAGATGTAACTCTGTGAGATGAATTAACAGAACACTTAGCAGATTCTAGGAAAGTTTCTTTCCAGATTTCATCTGAGGATATTTCCTTTTTCACCATAGCCCTCTACGGGCTTCCAAATATCACTTTGCCAATTCCACAAGAACTGTCTTAGACAAAGGCTTCTTGAGGGGAAAGCTGTAACTCTGTAAGATGATTTCACAGAACCAAAGAAGATTCTCAGAAAGCTTCTCTCCCTTTGTTATCGGAGGATATTTCCTTTGGCCCTATAGACTTCTAAGGGATCCGAAATATCTGTTCTCAGATTCCACAGAAGTAAGGCTAGCAAAGAGATCCACGAAATACAGATGTAACTCTTTGAGATGAATTAACAGAAAACTAAGCAGTTTCTCAGGAAGCTTCTTTTCAGATATCTCCTGAGGATATTTCCTTTTTTACCATAGCCCTCTATGGGCTTACAAATATCACTTTGCCAATTCCACAAGAACTGTCTTAGCGAAAGGCTTCTTGAGGGGAAAGCTGTAACTCTGTGAGATGATTTCACAGAACACAAAGAAGTTTCTCAGAAAGCTTCTTTCTCTTTGTTATCGGAGGATATTTCCTTTGGCCCTATAGTCTTCAAAGGGATCCGAAATTTCCGTTCTCAAATTCCACAGAAATAACGCTAGCAAAGAGATCCACGAATTACAGATGTAACTCTGTTAGATGAATTAACAGAACACTAAGCAGTTTCTCAGAAATCTTCTTTCCAGATTTCATCTGAGGCTAATTCCTTTTTCACCATAGCCCTCTATGGGCTTCAAATATCACTTTGCCAATTCCACAAGAACTGTCTTAGCGAATGGCTTCTTCAGGGGAAATCTATAACTCTGTGAGATGATTTCACAGAACACAAGGAAGTTTCTCAGAAAGCTTCTTTCTCTTTTTTATCGGAGGATATTTCCTTTAGCCATGTAGTCTTCAAAGGGATCCGAAATATCTGTTCTCAGATTCCACAGAAATAAGGCTAGCAAAGAGGTCCACGAAATACACATGTAACTCTATGAGATGAATTAACAGAACACTAGGCAGTTTTTCAGAAAGCTTCTTTCCAGATTTCATCTGAGGATATTTCCTTTTTCACCATAGCCCTCTATGCGCTTCCAAATATCACTTTGCCAATTCCACAAGAACTGTCTTAGCGAGAGGCTTCTTGAGGGGAAAGCTGTAACTCTGTGAGAATATTTCAAAGAACACAAAGAAGTTTCTCTGAAAGCTTCTTTCTCTTTGCTGTCGGAGTTTATTTCCTTTGGCCCTATAGTCTTCTACGGGATCCGAAATATCTGTTCTCAGATACCACAGAAATGAGGCTAGCATAGAGATCTACGAAATACAGATGTAACGCTGTGAGATGAATTAACAGAACACTAAGCAGTTTCTAAGAAAGCTTCTTTCCAGATTTCATCTGAGGATATTTCCTTTTTCACCGTAGCCCTCTATGGGCTTCCAAATATCACTTTGCCAATTCCACAAAAACTGTCTTAGCGAAAGGCTTCCTGAGGGGAAAGCTGTAACTCGGTGAGATGATTTCACACAATACAAAGAAGTTTCTCAGAAAGCTTCTTCCTCTTTGTTATCGGAGGATATTTCCTTCGGCTCTATAGTCTTCAAAGGGATTCCAATTATCTGTTCTCAGATACCACAGAAGTAAGGCTAGCAAAGAGGTCCACGAAATACAGATGTAACTCTATGAGATGAATTAACAGAACACTAGGCAGTTTTTCAGAAAGCTTCTTTCCAGATTACATCTGAGGATATTTCCTTTTTCACCTTAGCCCTGTATTGGCTTCCAAATATCACTTTGCCAAATCCACAAGAACTGTCTTAGCGAAAGTCTTCTTGAGGGGAAAGCTGTAAGTCTGTGAGATGATTTCATAGAACACAAAGAAGTTTCTCAGAAAGCTTCTTTCTCTTTGTTATCGGAGGATATTTCCTTTGGCCCTATAGTCTTCAAAGGGATCCGAAATATCTGTTCTCAGATTCCACAGAAATAAGGCTAGCAAAGAGATCCACGAAATACAGATGTAACTCTGTGAGATGAATTAACAGAACACTAAGCAGTTTCTCAGAAAGCTTCTTTCCAGATTTCATCTGAAGATATTTCCTTTTTCAGCATAGCCCTCCATGGGCTTCCAAATATCACTTTGCCAATTCCACAAGAACTGTCTTAGCGATAGTCTTCTTGACGGGAAAGCTGTAACTCTCTGAGATGATATCATAGAACACAAAGAAGTTTCTCAGAAAGCTTCTTTCTCTTTGTTCTCGGAGGATATTTCCTTTGGCCCTATAGTCTTCAAAGGGATCCGAAATACCTGTTCTTAGATTCCACAGAAATAAGGCTAGCAAAGAGATCCACGAAATACAGATGTAACTCTGTGAGATGAATTCACAGAACACTAAGCAGTTTCTCAGACAACTACTTTCCATATTTCATTAAGGATATTTTCTTTTTCACCATAGCCCTCTATGGGCTTCCAAATATCACTTTGCCAATTCCACAAGAACTGTCTTAGCGAAAGGCTTCTTGAGGAGAAAGTTGTAACTCTGTGAAATGGTTTCACAGAACACAAAGAAGTTTATCAGAAAGCTTCTTTCTCTTTGTTTTCGGAGGATATTTCCTTTTGCCCTATAGTCTTCTAAGGGATTCGAAATATCTGTTCTCAGATTCCACAGAAATAAGGCTTGCAAAGAGATCCACGAAATACAGATGTAACTCTGTGAGATGAATTAACAGAACACTAAGCAGTTTTTCAGGAAGCTTCTTTCAAGATTTCATCTGAGGATATTTCCTTTTTCACCATAGCCCTCTATGCGCTTCCAAATATCACTTTGCCAATTCCACAAGAACTGTCTTAGCGAAAGTCTTCTTGACGGGAACGCTGTAACTCTCTGAGATTATATCATAGAAAACAAAGAAGTTTCTCAGAAAGCTTCTTTCTCTTTGTTATCGGGGGATATTTCCTTTGGCCCTATAGTCTTCAAAGGGATCCGAAATATCTGTTCTCAGATTCCACAGAAATAAGGCTAGCAAAGAGATCCACGAAATACAGATGTAACTCTGTGAGATGAATTAACAGAACACTAAGCAGTTTCTCAGAAAGCTTCTTTCCAGATTTCATCTGAGGATATTTCCTTTTTCATCATAGCCTTCTATGGGCTTCCAAATATCACGTTGCCAATTCAACAAGAACTGTCTTAGCGATAGTCATCTTGACGGGAAAGCTGTAACTCTCTGAGATGATATCATAGAAAACAAAGAAGTTTCTCAGAAAGCTTCTTTGTCTTTGTTATCGGAGGATATTTCCTTTGGCCCTATGGTCTTCAAAGGGATCCGAAATATCTGTTCTCAGATTCCACAGAAAGAAGGCTAGCAAAGAGATCCACGAAATACAGATGTAACTCTGTGAGATGAATTAACAGAACACTAAGCAGTTTCTCAGAAAGCTTCTTTCCAGATTTCATCTGAGGATATTTCCTTTTTCACCATAGCCCTCCATGGGCTTCCAAATATCACTTGCCAATTTACAAGAACTGTCTTAGCGATAGTCTTCTTGACGGGAAAGCTGTAACTCTCTGAGATGATATCATAGAAAACAAAGAAGTTTCTCAGAAAGCTTCTTTCTCTTTGTTATCGGAGGATATTTCCTTTGGCCCTATAGTCTTCAAAGGGATCCGAAATATCTGTTCTCAGATTCCACAGAAATAAGGCTAGCAAAGAGATCCACGAAATACAGACGTAACTCTGTGCGATGAATTAACAGAACACTAAGCAGTTTCTCAGAAAGCTTCTTTCCAGATTTCATCTGAGGATATTTCATTTTTCACCAGAGCCCTCTATGGGCTTCCAAATATCACTTTGCCAATTCCACAATAACTGTCTTAGCGAAAGGCTTCTTAGGGGAAAGTTGTAACTCTGTGAAATGGTTTCACAGAACACAAAGAAGTTTCTCAGAAAGCTTCTTTCTCTTTGTTATTGGAGGATATATCCTTTGGCCCTATAGCCTTCAAAGGGATCGGAAATATCTGTTCTCAGACTCCACAGAAATAACGCTAGAAAAGAGACCACGAAATACAGATGTAACTCTGTGAGATGAATTAACAGAACACTAAGCAGTTTCTAAGAAAGTTTCTTTCCAGATTTCATCTGAGGATATTTCCTTTTTCACCATAGCCCTCTACGGGCTTCCAAATATCACTTTGCCAATTCCACAAGAACTGTCTTAGACAAAGGCTTCTTGAGGGGAAAGCTGTAACTCTGTAAGATGATTTCACAGAACACAAAGAAGATTCTCAGAAAGCTTCTCTCCCTTTGTTATCGGAGGATATTTCCTTTGGCCCTATAGACTTCTAAGGGATCCGAAATATCTGTTCTCAGATTCCACAGAAGTAAGGCTAGCAAAGAGATCCACGAAATACAGATGTAACTCTTTGAGATGAATTAACAGAAAACTAAGCAGTTTCTCAGGAAGCTTCTTTTCAGATATCTCCTGAGGATATTTCCTTTTTTACCATAGCCCTCTATGGGCTTACAAATATCACTTTGCCAATTCCACAAGAACTGTCTTAGCGAAAGGCTTCTTGAGGGGAAAGCTGTAACTCTGTGAGATGATTTCACAGAACACAAAGAAGTTTCTCAGAAAGCTTCTTTCTCTTTGTTATCGGAGGATATTTCCTTTGGCCCTATAGTCTTCAAAGGGATCCGAAATTTCCGTTCTCAAATTCCACAGAAATAACGCTAGCAAAGAGATCCACGAATTACAGATGTAACTCTGTTAGATGAATTAACAGAACACTAAGCAGTTTCTCAGAAATCTTCTTTCCAGATTTCATCTGAGGCTAATTCCTTTTTCACCATAGCCCTCTATGGGCTTCAAATATCACTTTGCCAATTCCACAAGAACTGTCTTAGCGAATGGCTTCTTCAGGGGAAATCTATAACTCTGTGAGATGATTTCACAGAACACAAGGAAGTTTCTCAGAAAGCTTCTTTCTCTTTTTTATCGGAGGATATTTCCTTTAGCCATGTAGTCTTCAAAGGGATCCGAAATATCTGTTCTCAGATTCCACAGAAATAAGGCTAGCAAAGAGGTCCACGAAATACACATGTAACTCTATGAGATGAATTAACAGAACACTAGGCAGTTTTTCAGAAAGCTTCTTTCCAGATTTCATCTGAGGATATTTCCTTTTTCACCATAGCCCTCTATGCGCTTCCAAATATCACTTTGCCAATTCCACAAGAACTGTCTTAGCGAGAGGCTTCTTGAGGGGAAAGCTGTAACTCTGTGAGAATATTTCAAAGAACACAAAGAAGTTTCTCTGAAAGCTTCTTTCTCTTTGCTGTCGGAGTTTATTTCCTTTGGCCCTATAGTCTTCTACGGGATCCGAAATATCTGTTCTCAGATACCACAGAAATGAGGCTAGCATAGAGATCTACGAAATACAGATGTAACGCTGTGAGATGAATTAACAGAACACTAAGCAGTTTCTAAGAAAGCTTCTTTCCAGATTTCATCTGAGGATATTTCCTTTTTCACCGTAGCCCTCTATGGGCTTCCAAATATCACTTTGCCAATTCCACAAAAACTGTCTTAGCGAAAGGCTTCCTGAGGGGAAAGCTGTAACTCGGTGAGATGATTTCACACAATACAAAGAAGTTTCTCAGAAAGCTTCTTCCTCTTTGTTATCGGAGGATATTTCCTTCGGCTCTATAGTCTTCAAAGGGATTCCAATTATCTGTTCTCAGATACCACAGAAGTAAGGCTAGCAAAGAGGTCCACGAAATACAGATGTAACTCTATGAGATGAATTAACAGAACACTAGGCAGTTTTTCAGAAAGCTTCTTTCCAGATTACATCTGAGGATATTTCCTTTTTCACCTTAGCCCTGTATTGGCTTCCAAATATCACTTTGCCAAATCCACAAGAACTGTCTTAGCGAAAGTCTTCTTGAGGGGAAAGCTGTAAGTCTGTGAGATGATTTCATAGAACACAAAGAAGTTTCTCAGAAAGCTTCTTTCTCTTTGTTATCGGAGGATATTTCCTTTGGCCCTATAGTCTTCAAAGGGATCCGAAATATCTGTTCTCAGATTCCACAGAAATAAGGCTAGCAAAGAGATCCACGAAATACAGATGTAACTCTGTGAGATGAATTAACAGAACACTAAGCAGTTTCTCAGAAAGCTTCTTTCCAGATTTCATCTGAAGATATTTCCTTTTTCAGCATAGCCCTCCATGGGCTTCCAAATATCACTTTGCCAATTCCACAAGAACTGTCTTAGCGATAGTCTTCTTGACGGGAAAGCTGTAACTCTCTGAGATGATATCATAGAACACAAAGAAGTTTCTCAGAAAGCTTCTTTCTCTTTGTTCTCGGAGGATATTTCCTTTGGCCCTATAGTCTTCAAAGGGATCCGAAATACCTGTTCTTAGATTCCACAGAAATAAGGCTAGCAAAGAGATCCACGAAATACAGATGTAACTCCGTGAGATGAATTCACAGAACACTAAGCAGTTTCTCAGACAACTACTTTCCATATTTCATTAAGGATATTTTCTTTTTCACCATAGCCCTCTATGGGCTTCCAAATATCACTTTGCCAATTCCACAAGAACTGTCTTAGCGAAAGGCTTCTTGAGGAGAAAGTTGTAACTCTGTGAAATGGTTTCACAGAACACAAAGAAGTTTATCAGAAAGCTTCTTTCTCTTTGTTTTCGGAGGATATTTCCTTTTGCCCTATAGTCTTCTAAGGGATTCGAAATATCTGTTCTCAGATTCCACAGAAATAAGGCTTGCAAAGAGATCCACGAAATACAGATGTAACTCTGTGAGATGAATTAACAGAACACTAAGCAGTTTTTCAGGAAGCTTCTTTCAAGATTTCTTCTGAGGATATTTCCTTTTTCACCATAGCCCTCTATGCGCTTCCAAATATCACTTTGCCAATTCCACAAGAACTGTCTTAGCGAAAGTCTTCTTGACGGGAACGCTGTAACTCTCTGAGATTATATCATAGAAAACAAAGAAGTTTCTCAGAAAGCTTCTTTCTCTTTGTTATCGGGGGATATTTCCTTTGGCCCTATAGTCTTCAAAGGGATCCGAAATATCTGTTCTCAGATTCCACAGAAATAAGGCTAGCAAAGAGATCCACGAAATACAGATGTAACTCTGTGAGATGAATTAACAGAACACTAAGCAGTTTCTCAGAAAGCTTCTTTCCAGATTTCATCTGAGGATATTTCCTTTTTCATCATAGCCTTCTATGGGCTTCCAAATATCACGTTGCCAATTCAACAAGAACTGTCTTAGCGATAGTCATCTTGACGGGAAAGCTGTAACTCTCTGAGATGATATCATAGAAAACAAAGAAGTTTCTCAGAAAGCTTCTTTGTCTTTGTTATCGGAGGATATTTCCTTTGGCCCTATGGTCTTCAAAGGGATCCGAAATATCTGTTCTCAGATTCCACAGAAAGAAGGCTAGCAAAGAGATCCACGAAATACAGATGTAACTCTGTGAGATGAATTAACAGAACACTAAGCAGTTTCTCAGAAAGCTTCTTTCCAGATTTCATCTGAGGATATTTCCTTTTTCACCATAGCCCTCCATGGGCTTCCAAATATCACTTGCCAATTTACAAGAACTGTCTTAGCGATAGTCTTCTTGACGGGAAAGCTGTAACTCTCTGAGATGATATCATAGAAAACAAAGAAGTTTCTCAGAAAGCTTCTTTCTCTTTGTTATCGGAGGATATTTCCTTTGGCCCTATAGTCTTCAAAGGGATTCGAAATATCTGTTCTCAGATTCCACAGAAATAAGGCTAGCAAAGAGATCCACGAAATACAGACGTAACTCTGTGCGATGAATTAACAGAACACTAAGCAGTTTCTCAGAAAGCTTCTTTCCAGATTTCATCTGAGGATATTTCATTTTTCACCAGAGCCCTCTATGGGCTTCCAAATATCACTTTGCCAATTCCACAATAACTGTCTTAGCGAAAGGCTTCTTAGGGGAAAGTTGTAACTCTGTGAAATGGTTTCACAGAACACAAAGAAGTTTCTCAGAAAGCTTCTTTCTCTTTGTTATTGGAGGATATATCCTTTGGCCCTATAGCCTTCAAAGGGATCGGAAATATCTGTTCTCAGACTCCACAGAAATAACGCTAGAAAAGAGACCACGAAATACAGATGTAACTCTGTGAGATGAATTAACAGAACACTAAGCAGTTTCTAAGAAAGTTTCTTTCCAGATTTCATCTGAGGATATTTCCTTTTTCACCATAGCCCTCTACGGGCTTCCAAATATCACTTTGCCAATTCCACAAGAACTGTCTTAGACAAAGGCTTCTTGAGGGGAAAGCTGTAACTCTGTAAGATGATTTCACAGAACACAAAGAAGATTCTCAGAAAGCTTCTCTCCCTTTGTTATCGGAGGATATTTCCTTTGGCCCTATAGACTTCTAAGGGATCCGAAATATCTGTTCTCAGATTCCACAGAAGTAAGGCTAGCAAAGAGATCCACGAAATACAGATGTAACTCTTTGAGATGAATTAACAGAAAACTAAGCAGTTTCTCAGGAAGCTTCTTTTCAGATATCTCCTGAGGATATTTCCTTTTTTACCATAGCCCTCTATGGGCTTACAAATATCACTTTGCCAATTCCACAAGAACTGTCTTAGCGAAAGGCTTCTTGAGGGGAAAGCTGTAACTCTGTGAGATGATTTCACAGAACACAAAGAAGTTTCTCAGAAAGCTTCTTTCTCTTTGTTATCGGAGGATATTTCCTTTGGCCCTATAGTCTTCAAAGGGATCCGAAATTTCCGTTCTCAAATTCCACAGAAATAACGCTAGCAAAGAGATCCACGAATTACAGATGTAACTCTGTTAGATGAATTAACAGAACACTAAGCAGTTTCTCAGAAATCTTCTTTCCAGATTTCATCTGAGGCTAATTCCTTTTTCACCATAGCCCTCTATGGGCTTCAAATATCACTTTGCCAATTCCACAAGAACTGTCTTAGCGAATGGCTTCTTCAGGGGAAATCTATAACTCTGTGAGATGATTTCACAGAACACAAGGAAGTTTCTCAGAAAGCTTCTTTCTCTTTTTTATCGGAGGATATTTCCTTTAGCCATGTAGTCTTCAAAGGGATCCGAAATATCTGTTCTCAGATTCCACAGAAATAAGGCTAGCAAAGAGGTCCACGAAATACACATGTAACTCTATGAGATGAATTAACAGAACACTAGGCAGTTTTTCAGAAAGCTTCTTTCCAGATTTCATCTGAGGATATTTCCTTTTTCACCATAGCCCTCTATGCGCTTCCAAATATCACTTTGCCAATTCCACAAGAACTGTCTTAGCGAGAGGCTTCTTGAGGGGAAAGCTGTAACTCTGTGAGAATATTTCAAAGAACACAAAGAAGTTTCTCTGAAAGCTTCTTTCTCTTTGCTGTCGGAGTTTATTTCCTTTGGCCCTATAGTCTTCTACGGGATCCGAAATATCTGTTCTCAGATACCACAGAAATGAGGCTAGCATAGAGATCTACGAAATACAGATGTAACGCTGTGAGATGAATTAACAGAACACTAAGCAGTTTCTAAGAAAGCTTCTTTCCAGATTTCATCTGAGGATATTTCCTTTTTCACCGTAGCCCTCTATGGGCTTCCAAATATCACTTTGCCAATTCCACAAAAACTGTCTTAGCGAAAGGCTTCCTGAGGGGAAAGCTGTAACTCGGTGAGATGATTTCACACAATACAAAGAAGTTTCTCAGAAAGCTTCTTCCTCTTTGTTATCGGAGGATATTTCCTTCGGCTCTATAGTCTTCAAAGGGATTCCAATTATCTGTTCTCAGATACCACAGAAGTAAGGCTAGCAAAGAGGTCCACGAAATACAGATGTAACTCTATGAGATGAATTAACAGAACACTAGGCAGTTTTTCAGAAAGCTTCTTTCCAGATTACATCTGAGGATATTTCCTTTTTCACCTTAGCCCTGTATTGGCTTCCAAATATCACTTTGCCAAATCCACAAGAACTGTCTTAGCGAAAGTCTTCTTGAGGGGAAAGCTGTAAGTCTGTGAGATGATTTCATAGAACACAAAGAAGTTTCTCAGAAAGCTTCTTTCTCTTTGTTATCGGAGGATATTTCCTTTGGCCCTATAGTCTTCAAAGGGATCCGAAATATCTGTTCTCAGATTCCACAGAAATAAGGCTAGCAAAGAGATCCACGAAATACAGATGTAACTCTGTGAGATGAATTAACAGAACACTAAGCAGTTTCTCAGAAAGCTTCTTTCCAGATTTCATCTGAAGATATTTCCTTTTTCAGCATAGCCCTCCATGGGCTTCCAAATATCACTTTGCCAATTCCACAAGAACTGTCTTAGCGATAGTCTTCTTGACGGGAAAGCTGTAACTCTCTGAGATGATATCATAGAACACAAAGAAGTTTCTCAGAAAGCTTCTTTCTCTTTGTTCTCGGAGGATATTTCCTTTGGCCCTATAGTCTTCAAAGGGATCCGAAATACCTGTTCTTAGATTCCACAGAAATAAGGCTAGCAAAGAGATCCACGAAATACAGATGTAACTCTGTGAGATGAATTCACAGAACACTAAGCAGTTTCTCAGACAACTACTTTCCATATTTCATTAAGGATATTTTCTTTTTCACCATAGCCCTCTATGGGCTTCCAAATATCACTTTGCCAATTCCACAAGAACTGTCTTAGCGAAAGGCTTCTTGAGGAGAAAGTTGTAACTCTGTGAAATGGTTTCACAGAACACAAAGAAGTTTATCAGAAAGCTTCTTTCTCTTTGTTTTCGGAGGATATTTCCTTTTGCCCTATAGTCTTCTAAGGGATTCGAAATATCTGTTCTCAGATTCCACAGAAATAAGGCTTGCAAAGAGATCCACGAAATACAGATGTAACTCTGTGAGATGAATTAACAGAACACTAAGCAGTTTTTCAGGAAGCTTCTTTCAAGATTTCTTCTGAGGATATTTCCTTTTTCACCATAGCCCTCTATGCGCTTCCAAATATCACTTTGCCAATTCCACAAGAACTGTCTTAGCGAAAGTCTTCTTGACGGGAACGCTGTAACTCTCTGAGATTATATCATAGAAAACAAAGAAGTTTCTCAGAAAGCTTCTTTCTCTTTGTTATCGGGGGATATTTCCTTTGGCCCTATAGTCTTCAAAGGGATCCGAAATATCTGTTCTCAGATTCCACAGAAATAAGGCTAGCAAAGAGATCCACGAAATACAGATGTAACTCTGTGAGATGAATTAACAGAACACTAAGCAGTTTCTCAGAAAGCTTCTTTCCAGATTTCATCTGAGGATATTTCCTTTTTCATCATAGCCTTCTATGGGCTTCCAAATATCACGTTGCCAATTCAACAAGAACTGTCTTAGCGATAGTCATCTTGACGGGAAAGCTGTAACTCTCTGAGATGATATCATAGAAAACAAAGAAGTTTCTCAGAAAGCTTCTTTGTCTTTGTTATCGGAGGATATTTCCTTTGGCCCTATGGTCTTCAAAGGGATCCGAAATATCTGTTCTCAGATTCCACAGAAAGAAGGCTAGCAAAGAGATCCACGAAATACAGATGTAACTCTGTGAGATGAATTAACAGAACACTAAGCAGTTTCTCAGAAAGCTTCTTTCCAGATTTCATCTGAGGATATTTCCTTTTTCACCATAGCCCTCCATGGGCTTCCAAATATCACTTGCCAATTTACAAGAACTGTCTTAGCGATAGTCTTCTTGACGGGAAAGCTGTAACTCTCTGAGATGATATCATAGAAAACAAAGAAGTTTCTCAGAAAGCTTCTTTCTCTTTGTTATCGGAGGATATTTCCTTTGGCCCTATAGTCTTCAAAGGGATCCGAAATATCTGTTCTCAGATTCCACAGAAATAAGGCTAGCAAAGAGATCCACGAAATACAGACGTAACTCTGTGCGATGAATTAACAGAACACTAAGCAGTTTCTCAGAAAGCTTCTTTCCAGATTTCATCTGAGGATATTTCATTTTTCACCAGAGCCCTCTATGGGCTTCCAAATATCACTTTGCCAATTCCACAATAACTGTCTTAGCGAAAGGCTTCTTAGGGGAAAGTTGTAACTCTGTGAAATGGTTTCACAGAACACAAAGAAGTTTCTCAGAAAGCTTCTTTCTCTTTGTTATTGGAGGATATATCCTTTGGCCCTATAGCCTTCAAAGGGATCGGAAATATCTGTTCTCAGACTCCACAGAAATAACGCTAGAAAAGAGACCACGAAATACAGATGTAACTCTGTGAGATGAATTAACAGAACACTAAGCAGTTTCTAAGAAAGTTTCTTTCCAGATTTCATCTGAGGATATTTCCTTTTTCACCATAGCCCTCTACGGGCTTCCAAATATCACTTTGCCAATTCCACAAGAACTGTCTTAGACAAAGGCTTCTTGAGGGGAAAGCTGTAACTCTGTAAGATGATTTCACAGAACACAAAGAAGATTCTCAGAAAGCTTCTCTCCCTTTGTTATCGGAGGATATTTCCTTTGGCCCTATAGACTTCTAAGGGATCCGAAATATCTGTTCTCAGATTCCACAGAAGTAAGGCTAGCAAAGAGATCCACGAAATACAGATGTAACTCTTGAGATGAATTAACAGAAAACTAAGCAGTTTCTCAGGAAGCTTCTTTTCAGATATCTCCTGAGGATATTTCCTTTTTTACCGTAGCCCTCTATGGGCTTACAAATATCACTTTGCCAATTCCACAAGAACTGTCTTAGCGAAAGGCTTCTTGAGGGGAAAGCTGTAACTCTGTGAGATGATTTCACAGAACACAAAGAAGTTTCTCAGAAAGCTTCTTTCTCTTTGTTATCGGAGGATATTTCCTTTGGCCCTATAGTCTTCAAAGGGATCCGAAATATCCGTTCTCAAATTACACAGAAATAACGCTAGCAAAGAGATCCACGAAATACAGATGTAACTCTGTGAGATGAATTAACAGAACACTAAGCAGTTTCTCAGAAATCTTCTTTCCAGATTTCATCTGAGGCTAATTCCTTTTTCACCATAGCCCTCTATGGGCTTCAAATATCACTTTGCCAATTCCACAAGAACTGTCTTAGCGAATGGCTTCTTCAGGGGAAATCTATAACTCTGTGAGATGATTTCACAGAACACAAGGAAGTTTCTCAGAAAGCTTCTTTCTCTTTTTTATCGGAGGATATTTCCTTTAGCCATGTAGTCTTCTACGGGATCCGAAATATCTGTTCTCAGATTCCACAGAAATAAGGCTAGCAAAGAGGTCCACGAAATACACATGTAACTCTATGAGATGAATTAACAGAACACTAGGCAGTTTTTCAGAAAGCTTCTTTCCAGATTTCATCTGAGGATATTTCCTTTTTCACCATAGCCCTCTATGCGCTTCCAAATATCACTTGGCCAATTCCACAAGAACTGTCTTAGCGAGAGGCTTCTTGAGGGGAAAGCTGTAACTCTGTGAGAATATTTCAAAGAACACAAAGAAGTTTCTCTGAAAGCTTCTTTCTCTTTGCTGTCGGAGTTTATTTCCTTTGGCCCTATAGTCTTCTACGGGATCCGAAATATCTGTTCTCAGATACCACAGAAATGAGGCTAGCATAGAGATCTACGAAATACAGATGTAACGCTGTGAGATGAATTAACAGAACACTAAGCAGTTTCTAAGAAAGCTTCTTTCCAGATTTCATCTGAGGATATTTCCTTTTTCACCGTAGCCCTCTATGGGCTTCCAAATATCACTTTGCCAATTCCACAAAAACTGTCTTAGCGAAAGGCTTCCTGAGGGGAAAGCTGTAACTCGGTGAGATGATTTCACACAATACAAAGAAGTTTCTCAGAAAGCTTCTTCCTCTTTGTTATCGGAGGATATTTCCTTCGGCTCTATAGTCTTCAAAGGGATTCCAATTATCTGTTCTCAGATACCACAGAAGTAAGGCTAGCAAAGAGGTCCACGAAATACAGATGTAACTCTATGAGATGAATTAACAGAACACTAGGCAGTTTTTCAGAAAGCTTCTTTCCAGATTACATCTGAGGATATTTCCTTTTTCACCATAGCCCTGTATTGGCTTCCAAATATCACTTTGCCAAATCCACAAGAACTGTCTTAGCGAAAGTCTTCTTGAGGGGAAAGCTGTAAGTCTGTGAGATGATTTCATAGAACACAAAGAAGTTTCTCAGAAAGCTTCTTTCTCTTTGTTATCGGAGGATATTTCCTTTGGCCCTATAGTCTTCAAAGGGATCCGAAATATCTGTTCTCAGATTCCACAGAAATAAGGCTAGCAAAGAGATCCACGAAATACAGATGTAACTCTGTGAGATGAATTAACAGAACACTAAGCAGTTTCTCAGAAAGCTTCTTTCCAGATTTCATCTGAAGATATTTCCTTTTTCAGCATAGCCCTCCATGGGCTTCCAAATATCACTTTGCCAATTCCACAAGAACTGTCTTAGCGATAGTCTTCTTGACGGGAAAGCTGTAACTCTCTGAGATGATATCATAGAACACAAAGAAGTTTCTCAGAAAGCTTCTTTCTCTTTGTTCTCAGAGGATATTTCCTTTGGCCCTATAGTCTTCAAAGGGATCCGAAATACCTGTTCTTAGATTCCACAGAAATAAGGCTAGCAAAGAGATCCACGAAATACAGATGTAACTCTGTGAGATGAATTCACAGAACACTAAGCAGTTTCTCAGACAACTACTTTCCATATTTCATTAAGGATATTTTCTTTTTCACCATAGCCCTCTATGGGCTTCCAAATATCACTTTGCCAATTCCACAAGAACTGTCTTAGCGAAAGGCTTCTTGAGGATAAAGTTGTAACTCTGTGAAATGGTTTCACAGAACACAAAGAAGTTTATCAGAAAGCTTCTTTCTCTTTGTTTTCGGAGGATATTTCCTTTGGCCCTATAGTCTTCTAAGGGATTCGAAATATCTGTTCTCAGATTCCACAGAAATAAGGCTTGCAAAGAGATCCACGAAATACAGATGTAACTCTGTGGGATGAATTAACAGAACACTAAGCAGTTTTTCAGGAAGCTTCTTTCAAGATTTCTTCTGAGGATATTTCCTTTTTCACCATAGCCCTCTATGCGCTTCCAAATATCACTTTGCCAATTCCACAAGAACTGTCTTAGCGAAAGTCTTCTTGACGGGAACGCTGTAACTCTCTGAGATTATATCATAGAAAACAAAGAAGTTTCTCAGAAAGCTTCTTTCTCTTTGTTATCGGGGGATATTTCCTTTGGCCCTATAGTCTTCAAAGGGATCCGAAATATCTGTTCTCAGATTCCACAGAAATAAGGCTAGCAAAGAGATCCACGAAATACAGATGTAACTCTGTGAGATGAATTAACAGAACACTAAGCAGTTTCTCAGAAAGCTTCTTTCCAGATTTCATCTGAGGATATTTCCTTTTTCATCATAGCCTTCTATGGGCTTCCAAATATCACGTTGCCAATTCAACAAGAACTGTCTTAGCGATAGTCATCTTGACGGGAAAGCTGTAACTCTCTGAGATGATATCATAGAAAACAAAGAAGTTTCTCAGAAAGCTTCTTTGTCTTTGTTATCGGAGGATATTTCCTTTGGCCCTATGGTCTTCAAAGGGATCCGAAATATCTGTTCTCAGATTCCACAGAAAGAAGGCTAGCAAAGAGATCCACGAAATACAGATGTAACTCTGTGAGATGAATTAACAGAACACTAAGCAGTTTCTCAGAAAGCTTCTTTCCAGATTTCATCTGAGGATATTTCCTTTTTCACCATAGCCCTCCATGGGCTTCCAAATATCACTTGCCAATTTACAAGAACTGTCTTAGCGATAGTCTTCTTGACGGGAAAGCTGTAACTCTCTGAGATGATATCATAGAAAACAAAGAAGTTTCTCAGAAAGCTTCTTTCTCTTTGTTATCGGAGGATATTTCCTTTGGCCCTATAGTCTTCAAAGGGATCCGAAATATCTGTTCTCAGATTCCACAGAAATAAGGCTAGCAAAGAGATCCACGAAATACAGACGTAACTCTGTGCGATGAATTAACAGAACACTAAGCAGTTTCTCAGAAAGCTTCTTTCCAGATTTCATCTGAGGATATTTCATTTTTCACCAGAGCCCTCTATGGGCTTCCAAATATCACTTTGCCAATTCCACAATAACTGTCTTAGCGAAAGGCTTCTTAGGGGAAAGTTGTAACTCTGTGAAATGGTTTCACAGAACACAAAGAAGTTTCTCAGAAAGCTTCTTTCTCTTTGTTATTGGAGGATATATCCTTTGGCCCTATAGCCTTCAAAGGGATCGAAAATATCTGTTCTCAGACTCCACAGAAATAACGCTAGAAAAGAGACCACGAAATACAGATGTAACTCTGTGAGATGAATTAACAGAACACTAAGCAGTTTCTAAGAAAGTTTCTTTCCAGATTTCATCTGAGGATATTTCCTTTTTCACCATAGCCCTCTACGGGCTTCCAAATATCACTTTGCCAATTCCACAAGAACTGTCTTAGACAAAGGCTTCTTGAGGGGAAAGCTGTAACTCTGTAAGATGATTTCACAGAACACAAAGAAGATTCTCAGAAAGCTTCTCTCCCTTTGTTATCGGAGGATATTTCCTTTGGCCCTATAGACTTCTAAGGGATCCGAAATATCTGTTCTCAGATTCCACAGAAGTAAGGCTAGCAAAGAGATCCACGAAATACAGATGTAACTCTTGAGATGAATTAACAGAAAACTAAGCAGTTTCTCAGGAAGCTTCTTTTCAGATATCTCCTGAGGATATTTCCTTTTTTACCGTAGCCCTCTATGGGCTTACAAATATCACTTTGCCAATTCCCAAGAACTGTCTTAGCGAAAGGCTTCTTGAGGTGAACGCTGTAACTTTGTGAGATGATTTCACAGAACACAAAGAAGTTTCTCAGAAAGCTTCTTTCTCTTTGTTATCGGAGGATATTTCCTTTGGCCCTATAGTCTTCAAAGGGATCAGAAATATCTCTTCTCAGATTCCACAGAAATAAGACTAGCAAAGAGATCCATGAAACACTGATGTAACTCTTTGAGATGAATTAACAGACCACTAAGCAGTTTCTCAGAAAGCTTCTTTCCAGATTTCATCTGAGGATATTTCCTTTTTCACCATAGCCCTCTATGGGCTTCCAAATATCACTTTGCCAATTCCACAAGAACTGTCTTAGCGAAAGGCTTCTTGAGATAAAAGCTGTAACTCTGTGAGATGATTTCACAGAACACAAAGAAGTTTCTCAGAAAGCTTCTTTCTCTTTCTTATCGGAGGATATTTCTTTTGGCCCTATAATCTTCTAAGGGATCCGAAATATCTGTTCTCAGATTCCACAGAAATAAGGCTAGCAAAGAGTTCCACGAAATACAGATGTAACTCTGTGAGATGAATTAACAGAACACTAAGCAGTTTCTCAGAAAGCTTCTTTCCAGATTTAATCTGAGGATATTTCCTTTTTCTCCATAGCCCTCTATGCGCTTCCAAATATCACTTTGCCAATTCCACAAGAAGTGTCTTAGCGAAAGTCTTCTTGACGGGAACGCTGTATCTCTGTGAGATGATATCATAGAAAACAAAGAAGTTTCTCAGAAAGCTTCTTTCTCTTTGTTATCGGAGGATATTTCCTTTGGCACTATAGTCTTCAAAGGGATCCGAAATATCTGTTCTCAGATTCCACAGAATTAAGGCTAGCAAAGAGATCCACGAAATACAGATGTAACTCTGTGAGATGAATTAACAGAACACTAAGCAGTTTCTCAGAAAGCTTCTTTCCAGATTTCATCTGAAGATATTTCCTTTTTCAGCATAGCCCTCCATGGGCTTCCAAATATCACTTTGCCAATTCCACAAGAACTGTCTTAGCGATAGTCTTCTTGACGGGAAAGCTGTAACTCTCTGAGATGATATCATAGAACACAAAGAAGTTTCTCAGAAAGCTTCTTTCTCTTTGTTATCGGAGGATATTTCCTTTGGCCCTATAGTCTTCAAAGGGATCCGAAATACCTGTTCTTAGATTCCACAGAAATAAGGCTAGCAAAGAGATCCACGAAATACAGATGTAACTCTGTGAGATGAATTAACAGAACACTAAGCAGTTTCTCAGAAATCTTCTTTCCAGATTTCATCTGAGGCTAATTCCTTTTTCACCATAGCCCTCTATGGGCTTCAAATATCACTTTGCCAATTCCACAAGAACTGTCTTAGCGAATGACTTCTTCAGGGGAAATCTATAACTCTGTGAGATGATTTCACAGAACACAAGGAAGTTTCTCAGAAAGCTTCTTTCTCTTTTTTATCGGAGGATATTTCCTTTAGCCATGTAGTCTTCTACGGGATCCGAAATATCTGTTCTCAGATTCCACAGAAATAAGGCTAGCAAAGAGGTCCACGAAATACACATGTAACTCTATGAGATGAATTAACAGAACACTAGGCAGTTTTTCAGAAAGCTTCTTTCCAGATTTCATCTGAGGATATTTCCTTTTTCACCATAGCCCTCTATGCGCTTCCAAATATCACTTTGCCAATTCCACAAGAACTGTCTTAGCGAGAGGCTTCTTGAGGGCAAAGCTGTAACTCTGTGAGAATATTTCAAAGAACACAAAGAAGTTTCTCTGAAAGCTTCTTTCTCTTTGCTGTCGGAGTTTATTTCCTTTGGCCCTATAGTCTTCTACGGGATCCGAAATATCTGTTCTCAGATACCACAGAAATGAGGCTAGCATAGAGATCTACGAAATACAGATGTAACGCTGTGAGATGAATTAACAGAACACTAAGCAGTTTCTAAGAAAGCTTCTTTCCAGATTACATCTGAGGATATTTCCTTTTTCACCATAGCCCTCTACGGGCTTCCAAATATCACTTTGCCAATTCCACAAAAACTGTCTTAGCGAAAGGCTTCCTGAGGGGAAAGCTGTAACTCGGTGAGATGATTTCACACAATACAAAGAAGTTTCTCAGAAAGCTTCTTTCTCTTTGTTATCGGAGGATATTTCCTTCGGCTCTATAGTCTTCAAAGGGATTCGAATTATCTGTTCTCAGATACCACAGAAGTAAGGCTAGCAAAGAGGTCCACGAAATACAGATGTAACTCTATGAGATGAATTAACAGATCACTAGGCAGTTTTTCAGAAAGCTTCTTTCCAGATTACATCTGAGGATATTTCCTTTTTCACCATAGCCCTGTATTGGCTTCCAAATATCACATTGGCAATTCCACAAGAACTGTCTTAGCGAAAGTCTTCTTGAGGGGAAAGCTGTAAGTCTGTGAGATGATTTCATAGAACACAAAGAAGTTTCTCAGAAAGCTTCTTTCTCTTTGTTATCGGAGGATATTTCCTTTGGCCCTATAGTCTTCAAAGGGATCCGAAATATCTGTTCTCAGATTCCACAGAAATAAGGCTAGCAAAGAGATCCACGAAATACAGATGTAACTCTGTGAGATGAATTAACAGAACAATAAGCAGTTTCTCAGAAGGCTTCTTTCCAGATTTCATCTGAGGATATTTCCTTTTTCACCATAGCCCTCTATGGGCTTCCAGATATCACTTTGCCAATTCAAGAAGAACTGTCTTAGCGATAGTCATCTTGACGGGAAAGCCGTAACTCTCTGAGGTGATATCATAGAAAACAAAGAAGTTTCTCAGAAAGCTTCTTTCTCTTTGTTATCGGAGGATATTTCCTTTGGCCCTACAGTCTTCAAAGGGATCCGAAATATCTGTTCTCAGACTCCACAGAAATAAGGCTAGCAAAGATATCCACGAAATACAGATGTAACTCTGTGAGATGAATTAGCAGAACACTAAGCAGTTTCTCAGAAAGCTTCTTTCCAGATTTCATCTGAGGATATTTCCTTTTTCACCATAGCCCTGTATTGGCTTCCAAATATCACTTTGCCAATTCCCAAGAACTGTCTTAGCGAAAGGCTTCTTGAGGTGAACGCTGTAACTTTGTGAGATGATTTCACAGAACACAAAGAAGTTTCTCAGAAAACTTCTTTCTCTTTGTTATCGGAGGATATTTCCTTTGGCCCTATAGTCTTCAAAGGGATCAGAAATATCTCTTCTCAGATTCCACAGAAATAAGACTAGCAAAGAGATCCACGAAACACTGATGTAACTCTTTGAGATGAATTAACAGACCACTAAGCAGTTTCTCAGAAAGCTTCTTTCCAGATTTCATCTGAGGATATTTCCTTTTTCACCATAGCCCTCTATGGGCTTCCAAATATCACTTTGCCAATTCCACAAGAACTGTCTTAGCGAAAGGCTTCTTGAGATAAAAGCTGTAACTCTGTGAGATGATTTCACAGAACACAAAGAAGTTTCTCAGAAAGCTTCTTTCTCTTTCTTATCGGAGGATATTTCTTTTGGCCCTATAATCTTCTAAGGGATCCGAAATATCTGTTCTCAGATTCCACAGAAATAAGGCTAGCAAAGAGATCCACGAAATACAGATGTAACTCTGTGAGATGAATTAACAGAACACTAAGCAGTTTCTCAGAAAGCTTCTTTCCAGATTTAATCTGAGGATATTTCCTTTTTCTACATAGCCCTCTATGCGCTTCCAAATATCACTTTGCCAATTCCACAAGAAGTGTCTTAGCGAAAGTCTTCTTGACGGGAACGCTGTATCTCTGTGAGATGATATCATAGAAAACAAAGAAGTTTCTCAGAAAGCTTCTTTCTCTTTGTTATCGGAGGATATTTCCTTTGGCACTATAGTCTTCAAAGGGATCCGAAATATCTGTTCTCAGATTCCACAGAATTAAGGCTAGCAAAGAGATCCACGAAATACAGATGTAACTCTGTGAGATGAATTAACAGAACACTAAGCAGTTTCTCAGAAAGCTTCTTTCCAGATTTCATCTGAAGATATTTCCTTTTTCAGCATAGCCCTCCATGGGCTTCCAAATATCACTTTGCCAATTCCACAAGAACTGTCTTAGCGATAGTCTTCTTGACGGGAAAGCTGTAACTCTCTGAGATGATATCATAGAACACAAAGAAGTTTCTCAGAAAGCTTCTTTCTCTTTGTTCTCGGAGGATATTTCCTTTGGCCCTATAGTCTTCAAAGGGATCCGAAATACCTGTTCTTAGATTCCACAGAAATAAGGCTAGCAAAGAGATCCACGAAATACAGATGTAACTCTGTGAGATGAATTCACAGAACACTAAGCAGTTTCTCAGACAACTACTTTCCATATTTCATTAAGGATATTTTCTTTTTCACCATAGCCCTCTATGGGCTTCCAAATATCACTTTGCCAATTCCACAAGAACTGTCTTAGCGAAAGGCTTTTGAGGAGAAAGTTGTAACTCTGTGAAATGGTTTCACAGAACACAAAGAAGTTTATCAGAAAGCTTCTTTCTCTTTGTTTTCGGAGGATATTTCCTTTGGCCCTATAGTCTTCTAAGGGATTCGAAATATCTGTTCTCAGATTCCACAGAAATAAGGCTTGCAAAGAGATCCACGAAATACAGATGTAACTCTGTGAGATGAATTAACAGAACACTAAGCAGTTTTTCAGGAAGCTTCTTTCAAGATTTCATCTGAGGATATTTCCTTTTTCACCATAGCCCTCTATGCGCTTCCAAATATCACTTTGCCAATTCCACAAGAACTGTCTTAGCGAAAGTCTTCTTGACGGGAACGCTGTAACTCTCTGAGATTATATCATAGAAAACAAAGAAGTTTCTCAGAAAGCTTCTTTCTCTTTGTTATCGGGGGATATTTCCTTTGGCCCTATAGTCTTCAAAGGGATCCGAAATATCTGTTCTCAGATTCCACAGAAATAAGGCTAGCAAAGAGATCCACGAAATACAGATGTAACTTTGTGAGATGAATTAACAGAACACTAAGCAGTTTCTCAGAAAGCTTCTTTCCAGATTTCATCTGAGGATATTTCCTTTTTCATCATAGCCTTCTATGGGCTTCCAAATATCACGTTGCCAATTCAACAAGAACTGTCTTAGCGATAGTCATCTTGACGGGAAAGCTGTAACTCTCTGAGATGATATCATAGAAAACAAAGAAGTTTCTCAGAAAGCTTCTTTCTCTTTGTTATCAGAGGATATTTCCTTTGGCCCTATAGTCTTCAAAGGGATCCGAAATATCTGTTCTCAGATTCCACAGAAATAAGGCTAGCAAAGAGATCCACGAAATACAGACGTAACTCTGTGCGATGAATTAACAGAACACTAAGCAGTTTCTCAGAAAGCTTCTTTCCAGATTTCATCTGAGGATATTTCATTTTTCACCAGAGCCCTCTATGGGCTTCCAAATATCACTTTGCCAATTCCACAATAACTGTCTTAGCGAAAGGCTTCTTAGGGGAAAGTTGTAACTCTGTGAAATGGTTTCACAGAACACAAAGAAGTTTCTCAGAAAGCTTCTTTCTCTTTGTTATTGGAGGATATATCCTTTGGCCCTATAGCCTTCAAAGGGATCGGAAATATCTGTTCTCAGACTCCACAGAAATAACGCTAGAAAAGAGACCACGAAATACAGATGTAACTCTGTGAGATGAATTAACAGAACACTAAGCAGTTTCTAAGAAAGTTTCTTTCCAGATTTCATCTGAGGATATTTCCTTTTTCACCATAGCCCTCTACGGGCTTCCAAATATCACTTTGCCAATTCCACAAGAACTGTCTTAGACAAAGGCTTCTTGAGGGGAAAGCTGTAACTCTGTAAGATGATTTCACAGAACACAAAGAAGATTCTCAGAAAGCTTCTCTCCCTTTGTTATCGGAGGATATTTCCTTTGGCCCTATAGACTTCTAAGGGATCCGAAATATCTGTTCTCAGATTCCACAGAAGTAAGGCTAGCAAAGAGATCCACGAAATACAGATGTAACTCTTGAGATGAATTAACAGAAAACTAAGCAGTTTCTCAGGAAGCTTCTTTTCAGATATCTCCTGAGGATATTTCCTTTTTTACCGTAGCCCTCTATGGGCTTACAAATATCACTTTGCCAATTCCACAAGAACTGTCTTAGCGAAAGGCTTCTTGAGGGGAAAGCTGTAACTCTGTGAGATGATTTCACAGAACACAAAGAAGTTTCTCAGAAAGCTTCTTTCTCTTTGTTATCGGAGGATATTTCCTTTGGCCCTATAGTCTTCAAAGGGATCCGAAATATCCGTTCTCAAATTACACAGAAATAACGCTAGCAAAGAGATCCACGAAATACAGATGTAACTCTGTGAGATGAATTAACAGAACACTAAGCAGTTTCTCAGAAATCTTCTTTCCAGATTTCATCTGAGGCTAATTCCTTTTTCACCATAGCCCTCTATGGGCTTCAAATATCACTTTGCCAATTCCACAAGAACTGTCTTAGCGAATGGCTTCTTCAGGGGAAATCTATAACTCTGTGAGATGATTTCACAGAACACAAGGAAGTTTCTCAGAAAGCTTCTTTCTCTTTTTTATCGGAGGATATTTCCTTTAGCCATGTAGTCTTCTACGGGATCCGAAATATCTGTTCTCAGATTCCACAGAAATAAGGCTAGCAAAGAGGTCCACGAAATACACATGTAACTCTATGAGATGAATTAACAGAACACTAGGCAGTTTTTCAGAAAGCTTCTTTCCAGATTTCATCTGAGGATATTTCCTTTTTCACCATAGCCCTCTATGCGCTTCCAAATATCACTTGGCCAATTCCACAAGAACTGTCTTAGCGAGAGGCTTCTTGAGGGGAAAGCTGTAACTCTGTGAGAATATTTCAAAGAACACAAAGAAGTTTCTCTGAAAGCTTCTTTCTCTTTGCTGTCGGAGTTTATTTCCTTTGGCCCTATAGTCTTCTACGGGATCCGAAATATCTGTTCTCAGATACCACAGAAATGAGGCTAGCATAGAGATCTACGAAATACAGATGTAACGCTGTGAGATGAATTAACAGAACACTAAGCAGTTTCTAAGAAAGCTTCTTTCCAGATTTCATCTGAGGATATTTCCTTTTTCACCGTAGCCCTCTATGGGCTTCCAAATATCACTTTGCCAATTCCACAAAAACTGTCTTAGCGAAAGGCTTCCTGAGGGGAAAGCTGTAACTCGGTGAGATGATTTCACACAATACAAAGAAGTTTCTCAGAAAGCTTCTTCCTCTTTGTTATCGGAGGATATTTCCTTCGGCTCTATAGTCTTCAAAGGGATTCCAATTATCTGTTCTCAGATACCACAGAAGTAAGGCTAGCAAAGAGGTCCACGAAATACAGATGTAACTCTATGAGATGAATTAACAGAACACTAGGCAGTTTTTCAGAAAGCTTCTTTCCAGATTACATCTGAGGATATTTCCTTTTTCACCATAGCCCTGTATTGGCTTCCAAATATCACTTTGCCAAATCCACAAGAACTGTCTTAGCGAAAGTCTTCTTGAGGGGAAAGCTGTAAGTCTGTGAGATGATTTCATAGAACACAAAGAAGTTTCTCAGAAAGCTTCTTTCTCTTTGTTATCGGAGGATATTTCCTTTGGCCCTATAGTCTTCAAAGGGATCCGAAATATCTGTTCTCAGATTCCACAGAAATAAGGCTAGCAAAGAGATCCACGAAATACAGATGTAACTCTGTGAGATGAATTAACAGAACACTAAGCAGTTTCTCAGAAAGCTTCTTTCCAGATTTCATCTGAAGATATTTCCTTTTTCAGCATAGCCCTCCATGGGCTTCCAAATATCACTTTGCCAATTCCACAAGAACTGTCTTAGCGATAGTCTTCTTGACGGGAAAGCTGTAACTCTCTGAGATGATATCATAGAACACAAAGAAGTTTCTCAGAAAGCTTCTTTCTCTTTGTTCTCGGAGGATATTTCCTTTGGCCCTATAGTCTTCAAAGGGATCCGAAATACCTGTTCTTAGATTCCACAGAAATAAGGCTAGCAAAGAGATCCACGAAATACAGATGTAACTCTGTGAGATGAATTCACAGAACACTAAGCAGTTTCTCAGACAACTACTTTCCATATTTCATTAAGGATATTTTCTTTTTCACCATAGCCCTCTATGGGCTTCCAAATATCACTTTGCCAATTCCACAAGAACTGTCTTAGCGAAAGGCTTCTTGAGGATAAAGTTGTAACTCTGTGAAATGGTTTCACAGAACACAAAGAAGTTTATCAGAAAGCTTCTTTCTCTTTGTTTTCGGAGGATATTTCCTTTGGCCCTATAGTCTTCTAAGGGATTCGAAATATCTGTTCTCAGATTCCACAGAAATAAGGCTTGCAAAGAGATCCACGAAATACAGATGTAACTCTGTGGGATGAATTAACAGAACACTAAGCAGTTTTTCAGGAAGCTTCTTTCAAGATTTCTTCTGAGGATATTTCCTTTTTCACCATAGCCCTCTATGCGCTTCCAAATATCACTTTGCCAATTCCACAAGAACTGTCTTAGCGAAAGTCTTCTTGACGGGAACGCTGTAACTCTCTGAGATTATATCATAGAAAACAAAGAAGTTTCTCAGAAAGCTTCTTTCTCTTTGTTATCGGGGGATATTTCCTTTGGCCCTATAGTCTTCAAAGGGATCCGAAATATCTGTTCTCAGATTCCACAGAAATAAGGCTAGCAAAGATATCCACGAAATACAGATGTAACTCTGTGAGATGAATTAACAGAACACTAAGCAGTTTCTCAGAAAGCTTCTTTCCAGATTTCATCTGAGGATATTTCCTTTTTCATCATAGCCTTCTATGGGCTTCCAAATATCACGTTGCCAATTCAACAAGAACTGTCTTAGCGATAGTCATCTTGACGGGAAAGCTGTAACTCTCTGAGATGATATCATAGAAAACAAAGAAGTTTCTCAGAAAGCTTCTTTGTCTTTGTTATCGGAGGATATTTCCTTTGGCCCTATGGTCTTCAAAGGGATCCGAAATATCTGTTCTCAGATTCCACAGAAAGAAGGCTAGCAAAGAGATCCACGAAATACAGATGTAACTCTGTGAGATGAATTAACAGAACACTAAGCAGTTTCTCAGAAAGCTTCTTTCCAGATTTCATCTGAGGATATTTCCTTTTTCACCATAGCCCTCCATGGGCTTCCAAATATCACTTGCCAATTTACAAGAACTGTCTTAGCGATAGTCTTCTTGACGGGAAAGCTGTAACTCTCTGAGATGATATCATAGAAAACAAAGAAGTTTCTCAGAAAGCTTCTTTCTCTTTGTTATCGGAGGATATTTCCTTTGGCCCTATAGTCTTCAAAGGGATCCGAAATATCTGTTCTCAGATTCCACAGAAATAAGGCTAGCAAAGAGATCCACGAAATACAGACGTAACTCTGTGCGATGAATTAACAGAACACTAAGCAGTTTCTCAGAAAGCTTCTTTCCAGATTTCATCTGAGGATATTTCATTTTTCACCAGAGCCCTCTATGCGCTTCCAAATATCACTTTGCCAATTCCACAATAACTGTCTTAGCGAAAGGCTTCTTAGGGGAAAGTTGTAACTCTGTGAAATGGTTTCACAGAACACAAAGAAGTTTCTCAGAAAGCTTCTTTCTCTTTGTTATTGGAGGATATATCCTTTGGCCCTATAGCCTTCAAAGGGATCGGAAATATCTGTTCTCAGACTCCACAGAAATAACGCTAGAAAAGAGACCACGAAATACAGATGTAACTCTGTGAGATGAATTAACAGAACACTAAGCAGTTTCTCAGAAAGCTTCTTTCCAGATTTAATCTGAGGATATTTCCTTTTTCTCCATAGCCCTCTATGCGCTTCCAAATATCACTTTGCCAATTCCACAAGAAGTGTCTTAGCGAAAGTCTTCTTGACGGGAACGCTGTATCTCTGTGAGATGATATCATAGAAAACAAAGAAGTTTCTCAGAAAGCTTCTTTCTCTTTGTTATCGGAGGATATTTCCTTTGGCACTATAGTCTTCAAAGGGATCCGAAATATCTGTTCTCAGATTCCACAGAATTAAGGCTAGCAAAGAGATCCACGAAATACAGATGTAACTCTGTGAGATGAATTAACAGAACACTAAGCAGTTTCTCAGAAAGCTTCTTTCCAGATTTCATCTGAAGATATTTCCTTTTTCAGCATAGCCCTCCATGGGCTTCCAAATATCACTTTGCCAATTCCACAAGAACTGTCTTAGCGATAGTCTTCTTGACGGGAAAGCTGTAACTCTCTGAGATGATATCATAGAACACAAAGAAGTTTCTCAGAAAGCTTCTTTCTCTTTGTTATCGGAGGATATTTCCTTTGGCCCTATAGTCTTCAAAGGGATCCGAAATACCTGTTCTTAGATTCCACAGAAATAAGGCTAGCAAAGAGATCCACGAAATACAGATGTAACTCTGTGAGATGAATTAACAGAACACTAAGCAGTTTCTCAGAAATCTTCTTTCCAGATTTCATCTGAGGCTAATTCCTTTTTCACCATAGCCCTCTATGGGCTTCAAATATCACTTTGCCAATTCCACAAGAACTGTCTTAGCGAATGGCTTCTTCAGGGGAAATCTATAACTCTGTGAGATGATTTCACAGAACACAAGGAAGTTTCTCAGAAAGCTTCTTTCTCTTTTTTATCGGAGGATATTTCCTTTAGCCATGTAGTCTTCTACGGGATCCGAAATATCTGTTCTCAGATTCCACAGAAATAAGGCTAGCAAAGAGGTCCACGAAATACACATGTAACTCTATGAGATGAATTAACAGAACACTAGGCAGTTTTTCAGAAAGCTTCTTTCCAGATTTCATCTGAGGATATTTCCTTTTTCACCATAGCCCTCTATGCGCTTCCAAATATCACTTTGCCAATTCCACAAGAACTGTCTTAGCGAGAGGCTTCTTGAGGGGAAAGCTGTAACTCTGTGAGAATATTTCAAAGAACACAAAGAAGTTTCTCTGAAAGCTTCTTTCTCTTTGCTGTCGGAGTTTATTTCCTTTGGCCCTATAGTCTTCTACGGGATCCGAAATATCTGTTCTCAGATACCACAGAAATGAGGCTAGCATAGAGATCTACGAAATACAGATGTAACGCTGTGAGATGAATTAACAGAACACTAAGCAGTTTCTAAGAAAGCTTCTTTCCAGATTACATCTGAGGATATTTCCTTTTTCACCATAGCCCTCTACGGGCTTCCAAATATCACTTTGCCAATTCCACAAAAACTGTCTTAGCGAAAGGCTTCCTGAGGGGAAAGCTGTAACTCGGTGAGATGATTTCACACAATACAAAGAAGTTTCTCAGAAAGCTTCTTTCTCTTTGTTATCGGAGGATATTTCCTTCGGCTCTATAGTCTTCAAAGGGATTCGAATTATCTGTTCTCAGATACCACAGAAGTAAGGCTAGCAAAGAGGTCCACGAAATACAGATGTAACTCTATGAGATGAATTAACAGATCACTAGGCAGTTTTTCAGAAAGCTTCTTTCCAGATTACATCTGAGGATATTTCCTTTTTCACCATAGCCCTGTATTGGCTTCCAAATATCACATTGGCAATTCCACAAGAACTGTCTTAGCGAAAGTCTTCTTGAGGGGAAAGCTGTAAGTCTGTGAGATGATTTCATAGAACACAAAGAAGTTTCTCAGAAAGCTTCTTTCTCTTTGTTATCGGAGGATATTTCCTTTGGCCCTATAGTCTTCAAAGGGATCCGAAATATCTGTTCTCAGATTCCACAGAAATAAGGCTAGCAAAGAGATCCACGAAATACAGATGTAACTCTGTGAGATGAATTAACAGAACAATAAGCAGTTTCTCAGAAGGCTTCTTTCCAGATTTCATCTGAGGATATTTCCTTTTTCACCATAGCCCTCTATGGGCTTCCAAATATCACTTTGCCAATTCAAGAAGAACTGTCTTAGCGATAGTCATCTTGACGGGAAAGCCGTAACTCTCTGAGGTGATATCATAGAAAACAAAGAAGTTTCTCAGAAAGCTTCTTTCTCTTTGTTATCGGAGGATATTTCCTTTGGCCCTACAGTCTTCAAAGGGATCCGAAATATCTGTTCTCAGACTCCACAGAAATAAGGCTAGCAAAGATATCCACGAAATACAGATGTAACTCTGTGAGATGAATTAGCAGAACACTAAGCAGTTTCTCAGAAAGCTTCTTTCCAGATTTCATCTGAGGATATTTCCTTTTTCACCATAGCCCTGTATTGGCTTCCATATATCACTTTGCCAATTCCCAAGAACTGTCTTAGCGAAAGGCTTCTTGAGGTGAACGCTGTAACTTTGTGAGATGATTTCACAGAACACAAAGAAGTTTCTCAGAAAGCTTCTTTCTCTTTCTTATCGGAGGATATTTCTTTTGGCCCTATAATCTTCTAAGGGATCCGAAATATCTGTTCTCAGATTCCACAGAAATAAGGCTAGCAAAGAGATCCACGAAATACAGATGTAACTCTGTGAGATGAATTAACAGAACACTAAGCAGTTTCTCAGAAAGCTTCTTTCCAGATTTAATCTGAGGATATTTCCTTTTTCTACATAGCCCTCTATGCGCTTCCAAATATCACTTTGCCAATTCCACAAGAAGTGTCTTAGCGAAAGTCTTCTTGACGGGAACGCTGTATCTCTGTGAGATGATATCATAGAAAACAAAGAAGTTTCTCAGAAAGCTTCTTTCTCTTTGTTATCGGAGGATATTTCCTTTGGCACTATAGTCTTCAAAGGGATCCGAAATATCTGTTCTCAGATTCCACAGAATTAAGGCTAGCAAAGAGATCCACGAAATACAGATGTAACTCTGTGAGATGAATTAACAGAACACTAAGCAGTTTCTCAGAAAGCTTCTTTCCAGATTTCATCTGAAGATATTTCCTTTTTCAGCATAGCCCTCCATGGGCTTCCAAATATCACTTTGCCAATTCCACAAGAACTGTCTTAGCGATAGTCTTCTTGACGGGAAAGCTGTAACTCTCTGAGATGATATCATAGAACACAAAGAAGTTTCTCAGAAAGCTTCTTTCTCTTTGTTCTCGGAGGATATTTCCTTTGGCCCTATAGTCTTCAAAGGGATCCGAAATACCTGTTCTTAGATTCCACAGAAATAAGGCTAGCAAAGAGATCCACGAAATACAGATGTAACTCTGTGAGATGAATTCACAGAACACTAAGCAGTTTCTCAGACAACTACTTTCCATATTTCATTAAGGATATTTTCTTTTTCACCATAGCCCTCTATGGGCTTCCAAATATCACTTTGCCAATTCCACAAGAACTGTCTTAGCGAAAGGCTTCTTGAGGAGAAAGTTGTAACTCTGTGAAATGGTTTCACAGAACACAAAGAAGTTTATCAGAAAGCTTCTTTCTCTTTGTTTTCGGAGGATATTTCCTTTGGCCCTACAGTCTTCTAAGGGATTCGAAATATCTGTTCTCAGATTCCACAGAAATAAGGCTTGCAAAGAGATCCACGAAATACAGATGTAACTCTGTGAGATGAATTAACAGAACACTAAGCAGTTTTTCAGGAAGCTTCTTTCAAGATTTCATCTGAGGATATTTCCTTTTTCACCATAGCCCTCTATGCGCTTCCAAATATCACTTTGCCAATTCCACAAGAACTGTCTTAGCGAAAGTCTTCTTGACGGGAACGCTGTAACTCTCTGAGATTATATCATAGAAAACAAAGAAGTTTCTCAGAAAGCTTCTTTCTCTTTGTTATCGGGGGATATTTCCTTTGGCCTTATAGTCTTCATAGGGATCCGAAATATCTGTTCTCAGATTCCACAGAAATAAGGCTAGCAAAGAGATACACCAAATACAGATGTAACTCTGTGAGATGAATTAACAGAACACTAAGCAGTTTCTCAGAAAGCTTCTTTCCAGATTTCATCTGAGGATATTTCCTTTTTCATCATAGCCTTCTATGGGCTTCCAAATATCACGTTGCCAATTCAACAAGAACTGTCTTAGCGATAGTCATCTTGACGGGAAAGCTGTAACTCTCTGAGATGATATCATAGAAAACAAAGAAGTTTCTCAGAAAGCTTCTTTGTCTTTGTTATCGGAGGATATTTCCTTTGGCCCTATGGTCTTCAAAGGGATCCGAAATATCTGTTCTCAGATTCCACAGAAAGAAGGCTAGCAAAGAGATCCACGAAATACAGATGTAACTCTGTGAGATGAATTAACAGAACACTAAGCAGTTTCTCAGAAAGCTTCTTTCCAGATTTCATCTGAGGATATTTCCTTTTTCACCATAGCCCTCCATGGGCTTCCAAATATCACTTGCCAATTTACAAGAACTGTCTTAGCGATAGTCTTCTTGACGGGAAAGCTGTAACTCTCTGAGATGATATCATAGAAAACAAAGAAGTTTCTCAGAAAGCTTCTTTCTCTTTGTTATCGGAGGATATTTCCTTTGGCCCTATAATCTTCAAAGGGATCCGAAATATCTGTTCTCAGATTCCACAGAAATAAGGCTAGCAAAGAGATCCACGAAATACAGACGTAACTCTGTGCGATGAATTAACAGAACACTAAGCAGTTTCTCAGAAAGCTTCTTTCCAGATTTCATCTGAGGATATTTCATTTTTCACCAGAGCCCTCTATGGGCTTCCAAATATCACTTTGCCAATTCCACAATAACTGTCTTAGCGAAAGGCTTCTTAGGGGAAAGTTGTAACTCTGTGAAATGGTTTCACAGAACACAAAGAAGTTTCTCAGAAAGCTTCTTTCTCTTTGTTATTGGAGGATATATCCTTTGGCCCTATAGCCTTCAAAGGGATCGGAAATATCTGTTCTCAGACTCCACAGAAATAACGCTAGAAAAGAGACCACGAAATACAGATGTAACTCTGTGAGATGAATTAACAGAACACTTAGCAGTTTCTAAGAAAGTTTCTTTCCAGATTTCATCTGAGGATATTTCCTTTTTCACCATAGCCCTCTACGGGCTTCCAAATATCACTTTGCCAATTCCACAAGAACTGTCTTAGACAAAGGCTTCTTGAGGGGAAAGCTGTAACTCTGTAAGATGATTTCACAGAACACAAAGAAGATTCTCAGAAAGCTTCTCTCCCTTTGTTATCGGAGGATATTTCCTTTGGCCCTATAGACTTCTAAGGGATCCGAAATATCTGTTCTCAGATTCCACAGAAGTAAGGCTAGCAAAGAGATCCACGAAATACAGATGTAACTCTTTGAGATGAATTAACAGAAAACTAAGCAGTTTCTCAGGAAGCTTCTTTTCAGATATCTCCTGAGGATATTTCCTTTTTTACCATAGCCCTCTATGGGCTTGCAAATATCACTTTGCCAATTCCACAAGAACTGTCTTAGCGAAAGGCTTCTTGTGGGGAAAGCTGTAACTCTGTGAGATGATTTCACAGAACACAAAGAAGTTTCTCAGAAAGCTTCTTTCTCTTTGTTATCGGAGGATATTTCCTTTGGCCCTATAGTCTTCAAAGGGATCCGAAATATCCGTTCTCAAATTCCACAGAAATAACGCTAGCAAAGAGATCCACGAAATACAGATGTAACTCTGTGAGATGAATGAACAGAACACTAAGCAGTTTCTCAGAAATCTTCTTTCCAGATTTCATCTGAGGCTAATTCCTTTTTCACCATAGCCCTCTAAGGGCTTCAAATATCACTTTGCCAATTCCACAAGAACTGTCTTAGCGAATGGCTTCTTCAGGGGAAATCTATAACTCTGTGAGATGATTTCACAGAACACAAGGAAGTTTCTCAGAAAGCTTCTTTCTCTTTTTTATCGGAGGATATTTCCTTTAGCCATGTAGTCTTCAAAGGGATCCGAAATATCTGTTCTCAGATTCCACAGAAATAAGGCTAGCAAAGAGGTCCACGAAATACACATGTAACTCTATGAGATGAATTAACAGAACACTAGGCAGTTTTTCAGAAAGCTTCTTTCCAGATTTCATCTGAGGATATTTCCTTTTTCACCATAGCCCTCTATGCGCTTCCAAATATCACTTTGCCAATTCCACAAGAACTGTCTTAGCGAGAGGCTTCTTGAGGGGAAAGCTGTAACTCTGTGAGAATATTTCAAAGAACACAAAGAAGTTTCTGTGAAAGCTTCTTTCTCTTTGCTGTCGGAGTTTATTTCCTTTGGCCCTATAGTCTTCTACGGGATCCGAAATATCTGTTCTCAGATACCACAGAAATGAGGCTAGCATAGAGATCTACGAAATACAGATGTAACGCTGTGAGATGAATTAACAGAACACTAAGCAGTTTCTAAGAAAGCTTCTTTCCAGATTTCATCTGAGGATATTTCCTTTTTCACCGTAGCCCTCTATGGGCTTCCAAATATCACTTTGCCAATTCCACAAAAACTGTCTTAGCGAAAGGCTTCCTGAGGGGAAAGCTGTAACTCGGTGAGATGATTTCACACAATACAAAGAAGTTTCTCAGAAAGCTTCTTTCTCTTTGTTATCGGAGGATATTTCCTTCGGCTCTATAGTCTTCAAAGGGATTCCAATTATCTGTTCTCAGATACCACAGAAGTAAGGCTACCAAATAGGTCCACGAAATACAGATGTAACTCTATGAGATGAATTAACAGAACACTAGGCAGTTTTTCAGAAAGCTTCTTTCCAGATTACATCTGAGGATATTTCCTTTTTCACCATAGCCCTGTATTGGCTTCCAAATATCACTTTGCCAATTCCACAAGAACTGTCTTAGCGAAAGTCTTCTTGAGGGGAAAGCTGTAAGTCTGTGAGATGATTTTATAGAACACAAAGAAGTTTCTCAGAAAGCTTCTTTCTCTTTGTTATCGGAGGATATTTCCTTTGGCCCTATAGTCTTCAAAGGGATCCGAAATATCTGTTCTCAGATTCCACAGAAATAAGGCTAGCAAAGAGATCCACGAAATACAGATGTAACTCTGTGAGATGAATTAACAGAACACTAAGCAGTTTCTCAGAAAGCTTCTTTCCAGATTTCATCTGAAGATATTTCCTTTTTCAGCATAGCCCTCCATGGGCTTCCAAATATCACTTTGCCAATTACACAAGAACTGTCTTAGCGATAGTCTTCTTGACGGGAAAGCTGTATCTCTCTGAGATGATATCATAGAACACAAAGAAGTTTCTCAGAAAGCTTCTTTCTCTTTGTTCTCGGAGGATATTTCCTTTGGCCCTAGAGTCTTCAAAGGGATCCGAAATACCTGTTCTTAGATTCCACAGAAATAAGGCTAGCAAAGAGATCCACGAAATACAGATGTAACTCTGTGAGATGAATTCACAGAACACTAAGCAGTTTCTCAGACAACTACTTTCCATATTTCATTAAGGATATTTACTTTTTCACCATAGCCCTCTATGGGCTTCCAAATATCACTTTGCCAATTCCACAAGAACTGTCTTAGCGAAAGGCTTCTTGAGGAGAAAGTTGTAACTCTGTGAAATGGTTTCACAGAACACAAAGAAGTTTATCAGAAAGCTTCTTTCTCTTTGTTTACGGAGGATATTTCCTTTGGCCCTATAGTCTTCTAAGGGATTCGAAATATCTGTTCTCAGATTCCACAGAAATAAGGCTTGCAAAGAGATCCACGAAATACAGATGTAACTCTGTGAGATGAATTAACAGAACACTAAGCAGTTTTTCAGGAAGCTTCTTTCAAGATTTCATCTGAGGATATTTCCTTTTTCACCATAGCCCTCTATGCGCTTCCAAATATCACTTTGCCAATTCCACAAGAACTGTCTTAGCGAAAGTCTTCTTGACGGGAAGGCTGTAACTCTCTGAGATTATATCATAGAAAACAAAGAAGTTTCTCAGAAAGCTTCTTTCTCTTTGTTATCGGGGGATATTTCCTTTGGCCCTATAGTCTTCAAAGGGATCCGAAATATCTGTTCTCAGATTCCACAGAAATAAGGCTAGCAAAGAGATCCACGAAATACAGATGTAACTCTGTGAGATGAATTAACAGAACACTAAGCAGTTTCTCAGAAAGCTTCTTTCCAGATTTCATCTGAGGATATTTCCTTTTTCATCATAGCCTTCTATGGGCTTCCAAATATCACGTTGCCAATTCAACAAGAACTGTCTTAGCGATAGTCATCTTGACGGGAAAGCTGTAACTCTCTGAGATGATATCATAGAAAACAAAGAAGTTTCTCAGAAAGCTTCTTTGTCTTTGTTATCGGAGGATATTTCCTTTGGCCCTATGGTCTTCAAAGGGATCCGAAATATCTGTTCTCAGATTCCACAGAAAGAAGGCTAGCAAAGAGATCCACGAAATACAGATGTAACTCTGTGAGATGAATTAACAGAACACTAAGCAGTTTCTCAGAAAGCTTCTTTCCAGATTTCATCTGAGGATATTTCCTTTTTCACCATAGCCCTCCATGGGCTTCCAAATATCACTTGCCAATTTACAAGAACTGTCTTAGCGATAGTCTTCTTGACGGGAAAGCTGTAACTCTCTGAGATGATATCATAGAAAACAAAGAAGTTTCTCAGAAAGCTTCTTTCTCTTTGTTATCGGAGGATATTTCCTTTGGCCCTATAGTCTTCAAAGGGATCCGAAATATCTGTTCTCAGATTCCACAGAAATAAGGCTAGCAAAGAGATCCACGAAATACAGACGTAACTCTGTGCGATGAATTAACAGAACACTAAGCAGTTTCTCAGAAAGCTTCTTTCCAGATTTCATCTGAGGATATTTCATTTTTCACCAGAGCCCTCTATGGGCTTCCAAATATCACTTTGCCAATTCCACAATAACTGTCTTAGCGAAAGGCTTCTTAGGGGAAAGTTGTAACTCTGTGAAATGGTTTCACAGAACACAAAGAAGTTTCTCAGAAAGCTTCTTTCTCTTTGTTATTGGAGGATATATCCTTTGGCCCTATAGCCTTCAAAGGGATCGGAAATATCTGTTCTCAGACTCCACAGAAATAATGCTAGAAAAGAGACCACGAAATACAGATGTAACTCTGTGAGATGAATTAACAGAACACTAAGCAGTTTCTAAGAAAGTTTCTTTCCAGATTTCATCTGAGGATATTTCCTTTTTCACCATAGCCCTCTATGGGCTTCCAAATATCACTTTGCCAATTCCACAAGAACTGTCTTAGACAAAGGCTTCTTGAGGGGAAAGCTGTAACTCTGTAAGATGATTTCACAGAACCAAAGAAGATTCTCAGAAAGCTTCTCTCCCTTTGTTATCGGAGGATATTTCCTTTGGCCCTATAGACTTCTAAGGGATCCGAAATATCTGTTCTCAGATTCCACAGAAGTAAGGCTAGCAAAGAGATCCACGAAATACAGATGTAACTCTTTGAGATGAATTAACAGAAAACTAAGCAGTTTCTCAGGAAGCTTCTTTTCAGATATCTCCTGAGGATATTTCCTTTTTTACTGTAGCCCTCTATGGGCTTACAAATATCACTTTGCCAATTCCACAAGAACTGTCTTAGCGAAAGGCTTCTTGAGGGGAAAGCTGTAACTCTGTGAGATGATTTCACAGAACACAAAGAAGTTTCTCAGAAAGCTTCTTTCTCTTTGTTATCGGAGGATATTTCCTTTGGCCCTATAGTCTTCAAAGGGATCCGAAATATCCGTTCTCAAATTCCACAGAAATAACGCTAGCAAAGAGATCCACGAAATACAGATGTAACTCTGTGAGATGAATTAACAGAACACTAAGCAGTTTCTCAGAAATCTTCTTTCCAGATTTCATCTGAGGCTAATTCCTTTTTCACCATAGCCCTCTATGGGCTTCAAATATCACTTTGCCAATTCCACAAGAACTGTCTTAGCGAATGGCTTCTTCAGGGGAAATCTATAACTCTGTGAGATGATTTCACAGAACACAAGGAAGTTTCTCAGAAAGCTTCTTTCTCTCTTTTATCGGAGGATATTTCCTTTAGCCATGTAGTCTTCTACGGGATCCGAAATATCTGTTCTCAGATTCCACAGAAATAAGGCTAGCAAAGAGGTCCACGAAATACACATGTAACTCTATGAGATGAATTAACAGAACACTAGGCAGTTTTTCAGAAAGCTTCTTTCCAGATTTCATCTGAGGATATTTCCTTTTTCACCATAGCCCTCTATGCGCTTCCAAATATCACTTTGCCAATTCCACAAGAACTGTCTTAGCGAGAGGCTTCTTGAGGGGAAAGCTGTAACTCTGTGAGAATATTTCAAAGAACACAAAGAAGTTTCTCTGAAAGCTTCTTTCTCTTTGCTGTCGGAGTTTATTTCCTTTGGCCCTATAGTCTTCTACGGGATCCGAAATATCTGTTCTCAGATACCACAGAAATGAGGCTAGCATAGAGATCTACGAAATACAGATGTAACGCTGTGAGATGAATTAACAGAACACAAAGCAGTTTCTAAGAAAGCTTCTTTCCAGATTTCATCTGAGGATATTTCCTTTTTCACCATAGCCCTCTATGGGCTTCCAAATATCACTTTGCCAATTCCACAAAAACTGTCTTAGCGAAAGGCTTCCTGAGGGGAAAGCTGTAACTCGGTGAGATGATTTCACACAATACAAAGAAGTTTCTCAGAAAGCTTCTTTCTCTTTGTTATCGGAGGATATTTCCTTTGGCCCTATAGTCTTCAAAGGGATCCGAAATATCTGTTCTCAGATTCCACAGAAATAAGGCTAGCAAAGAGGTCCACGAAATACACATGTAACTCTATGAGATGAATTAACAGAACACTAAGCAGTTTCTCAGAAAGCTTCTTTCCAGATTTCATCTGAGGATATCTCCTTTTTCACCATAGCCCTCTTTGCGCTTCCAAATATAACTTTGCCAATTCCACAAGAACTGTCTTAGCGAAAGTCTTCTTGAGGGGAAAGCTGTGACTCTGTGACATGATTTCAAAGAACACAAAGAAGATTCTCAGAAAGTTTCTTTCTATTTGTTATCGGAGGATATTTCCTTTGGCTCTAGCGTTTTCAAAGGGATCCGAAATATCTACTCTCAGATTCCACAGAAATAAGGTTAGCAAAGAGATCCACGAAATACAGATGTAACTCTGTGAGATGAAATAACAGAACACTAAGCAGTTTGTCAGAAAGCTTCTTTCCAGATTTCATCTGAGGATATTTCCTTTTTCACCATAGCCCTCTATGGGCTTCCAAATATCACTTTGCCAATTCCCAAGAACTGTCTTAGCGAAAGGATTCTTGAGGTGAACGCTGTAACTCTGTGAGATGATTTCACAGTACACAAAGAAGTTTCTCAGAAAGCTTCTTTCAATTTGTTATCGGAGGATATTTCCTTTGGCCCTATAGTCTTCAAAGGAATCAGAAATATCTCTTCTGAGATTCCACAGAAATAAGGCTAGCAAAGAGATCCACGAAACACTGATGTAACTCTTTGAGGTGAATTAACAGACCACTAAGCAGTTTCTCAGAAAGCTTCTTTCCAGATTTCATCTGAGGATATTTCCTTTTTCACCATAGACCTCTATGGGCTTCCAAATATCACATTGCCAATTCCACAAGAACTGTCTTAGCGAAAGGCTTCTTGAGATGAAAGCTGTAACTCTGTGAGATGATTTCACAGAACACAGAGAAGTTTCTCTGAAAGCTTCTTTCTCTTTGTTATCGGAGGATATTTCCTTTGGCCCTATAATCTTCTAAGGGATCCGAAATATCTGTTCTCAGATTCCACAGAAATAAGGCTAGCAAAGAGATCCACGAAATACAGATGTAACTCTTTGAGATGAATTAACAGAACACTAAGCAGTTTCTCAGAAAGCTTCTTTCCAGATTTAATCTAAGGATATTTCCTTTTTCACCTTAGACCTCTAGGCACTTCCAAATATCACTTTGCCAATTCCACAAGAACTGTCTTAGCGAAAGTCTTCTTGACGGGAACGCTGTATCTCTGTGAGATGATATCATAGAAAACAAAGAAGTTTCTCAGAAAGCTTCTTTCTCTTTGTTATCGGAGGATATTTCCTTTGGCCCTAAGTCTTCAAAGGGATCCGAAATATCTGTTCTCAGATTCCACAGAAATAAGGCTAGCAAACAGATCCACGAAATACAGATGAAACTCTGTGAGATGAATTAACAGAACACTAAGCAGTTTCTCAGAAAGCTTCTTTCCAGATTTCATCTGAAGATATTTCCTTTTTCACCAGAGCCCTCCATGGGCTTCCAAATATCACTTTGCCAATTCCACAAGAACTGTCTTAGCGATAGTCTTCTTGACGGGAAAGCTGTAACTCTCTGAGATGATATCATAGAAAACAAAGAAGTTTCTCAGAAAGCTTCTTTCTCTTTGTTATCGGAGGATATTTCCTTTGGCCCTATAGTCTTCAAAGGGATCCGAAATACCTGTTCTTAGATTCCACAGAAATAAGGCTAGCAAAGAGATCCACGAAATACAGATGTAACTCTGTGGGATGAATTCACAGAATACTAAGCAGTTTCTCAGAAAACTTCTTTCCATATTTCATTAAGGATATTTCCTTTTTCACCGTAGCCCACTATGGGCTTCCAAATATCACTTTGCCAATTGCACAAGAACTTTCTTAGCGAAAGGCTTCTTGAGGGGAAAGCTGTAACTCTGTGAGGTGATTTCACAAAACACAAAAAGTTTCTCAGAAAGCTTCTTTCTCTTTGTTGTCGGAGGGTATTTCCTTTGTCCCTGTAGTCTTCAAAGGGATCTTAAATATCTGTTCTCAGATTCCACAGAAATAAGGCTAGCAAAGAGATCCACGAAATACAGATGTAACTCTTTGAGACGAATTAACAGAACACTAAGCAGTATCTCAGAAAGCTTCTTTCCAGATTTCATCTGAGGATATTTCCTTTTTCACCATAGCCCTAAATGGGCTTCCAAATATCACTTTTCGAATTCCACAAAAACTGTCTTAGCGAAAGGCTTCTTGAGGGGAAAGCTGTAACTCTGTGAGATGATTTCACAGAGCACAAAGAAGTTTCTCAGAAAGCTTCTTTCACTTTGTTATCGGAGGATATTTCCTTTGGCCCTATAGTCTTCTAAGGCATCCGAAATATCTGTTCTCCGATCCCACAGAAATAAGGCTAGCAAAGAGATCTACCAAATACAGATGTAACTCTGTGAGATGAAATAACAGAACGCTAAGCAGTTTCTCAGAAAGCTTCTTTACAGATTTCATCTGAGGATATTTCCTTTTTCACCATAGCCCTCTAGGGGCTTCCAAATATCACTTTGCCAATTCACAAGAACAGTCTTGGAGAAAGGCTTCTTGACGGGAAATCTGTAACTCTGTGAGGTGATATCAAAGAACACAAAGAAGTTTCTCAGAAAGCTTCTTTCTCTTTGTTATCGGAGGATATTTCCTTTGGCCCTATAGTCTTCTTAGGGATGCGAAATATCTGTTCTCAGATTCCACAGAAATAAGGCTAGCAAAGAGATCCACGAAATACAGATGTAACTCTATGAGATGAATTAAGAGAACACTAAGCAGTTTCTCAGAAAGCTTCTTTCCAGATTTCATCTGAGGATATTTCCTTTTTCACCATAGCCCTCTATGGGCTTCCAAATATCACTTTGCCAATTCCACCAGAACTGTCTTAGCGAAAGGCTTCTTGAAGGGAAAGCTGTAACTCTGTGAGATGATTTCACAGAACACAAAGAAGTTTCTCAGAATCCTTTCTCTTTGTTAACGGAGGATATTTCCTTTGGCCCTATAGTCTTGAAAGGGATCCGAAATATCTGTTCTCAGATTACACAGAAATAAGGCTAGCAAAGAGATCCACGAAATAAAGATGTAACTCTGTGAGATGAATTAACAGAACACTAAGCAGTTTCTCAGAAGGCTTCTTTCCAGATTTCATCTGAGGATATTTCCTTTTTCACCATAGCCCTCTATACGCTTCCAAATATCACTTTGCCAATTCCACAAGAACTGTCTTAGCGAAAGGCTTCTTGAGGGGAAAGCTGTATCTCTGTGAGATGATTTCGCAGAACACAAAGAAGTTTCTCAGAAACCTTTCTCTTTGTTAACGGAGGATATTTCCTTCGTCCCTACAGTCTTCTAAGGGATCCGAAATATCTGTTTTCAGATTCCACAGAAATAATGCTAGCAAAGAGATCCACGAAATACAGATGTAACTCTGTGAGATGAATTAACAGAACACTAAGCAGTTTCTCAGAAAGCTTCTTTCCAGATTTCATCTGAGGATATTTCCTTTTTCACCATAGCCCTCTAAGGGCTTCCAAATATCACTTTGCCAATTCCACAAGAACTGTGTTAGCGAAAGGCTTCTTGAGGGGAAAGCTGTAACTCTGTGAGATGATTTCACAGAACCCAAAGAAGTTTCTCAGAAAGCTTCTTTCTCTTTGTTCTCGGAGGATATTTCCTTTGGCCCTAGACTCTTCTAAGAGATCCGAAATATCTGTTCCCCGATTCCACAGAAATAAGGCTAGCAAACAGATCCACGAAATAAAGATGTAACTCTGTGAGATGAATTAACAGAACACTAAGCAGTGTCTCAGAAAGCTTCTTTCCAGATTTCATCTGAGGATATTTCCTTTTTCACCATAGCCCTCTAAGGGCTTCCAAATATCACTTTGCCAATTCCACAAGAACTGTGTTAGCGAAAGGCTTCTTGAGAGGAAAGCTGTAACTCTGTGAAATGATTTCACAGAACACAAAGAAGTTTCTCAGAAAGCTTCTTTCTCTTTGTTATCGGAGGATATTTCCTTTGGCCCTAGAGTCTTCTAAGGGTTTCGAAATATCTGTTCTCCGATTCCACAGAAATAAGGCTACCAAAGAGATCCACGAAGTACAGATGTAACTCTGTGAGATGAATTAACAGAACACTAAGAAGTTTCTCAGAAAGCTTCTTTCCAGATTTCATCTGAGGATATTTCCTTTTTCACCATAGCCCACTAAGGGCTTCCAAATATCACTTTGACAAGTCCACAAGAACTGTGTTAGCGAAAGGCTTCTTGAGGGGAAAGCTGTAACTCTGTGAGATGATTTCACAGAACACAAAGAAGTTTCTCAGAACGCTTCTTTCTCTTTGTTATCGGAGGATATTTCCTTAGGCCCTATAGTCTTCAAAGGGATCCGAAATATCTGTTCTCAGATTCCACAGAAATAAGGTTAGCAAAGAGATCCACGAAATACAGATGTAACTCTGTGAGATGAATTAACAGAACAGTAAGCAGTTTTCAGAAAGCTTCTTTCCAGATTTCATCTGAGGATATTTCCTTTTTCACCATAAACCTCTATGGGCTTCCAAATATCACTTTGCCAATTTACAAGAACAGTCTTAGCGTAAGGCTTCTTGAGGGGAAAGCTGTAACTCTGTGAGGTGATATCAAAGAACACAAAGAAGTTTCTCAGAAAGCTTCTTTCTCTTTGTTATCGGAGGATATTTCCTTTGGCCCTATAGTCTTCTTAAGGATGCGAAATATCTGTTCTCAGATTCCACAGAAATAAGGCTAGCAAAGAGATCCACGAAATACAGATGTAACTCTGTGAGATGAATTAACAGAACACTAAGTAGTTTCTGAGAAAGCTTCTTTCCAGATTTCATCTGAGGATATTTCCTATTTCACCGTATCCCTCTATGCGCTTCCAAATATCACTTTGCCAAAACCACAAGAACTGTCTGAGCGAAAGGCTTCTTGAGGGGAAAGCTGTGACTCTGTGACATGATTTCAAAGAACACAAAGAAGTTTCTCAGAAAGCTTCTTTCTCTTTGTTATCGGAGGATATTTCCTTTGGCTCTAGAGTTTTCAAAGGGACCCGAATTATCTGTTCTCATATTCGACAGAAATAAGGCTAGCAAAGAGATCCACGAAATACAGATGTAACTCTGTGAGTTGAGTTAACAGAACACTAAGCAGTTTGTCAGAAAGCTTCTTTCCAGATTTCATCTGAGGATACTTCCTTTTTCACCATAGCCCTCTATGGGCTTCCAAATATCACTTTGTCAATTCCACAAGAACTGTCTTAGCGAAAGGCTTCTTGAGGGGAAAGCTGTAACTCTGTGAGATGGTTTCACAGAACACAAAGAAGTTTCTCAGAAAGCTTCTTTCTCTTTGTTATCGGAGGATATTTCCTTTGGCCCTATAGTCTTCAAAGGGATCCGAAATATCTGTTCTCAGATTCCACAGAAATAAGGCAACAAAGAGATCCACGAAATACAGATGTAACTCTGTGAGATAAATTAACAGAACACTAAGCAGTTTCTCACAAAGCTTATTTCCAGATTTCATCTGAGGATATTTCCTTTTTCACTATAGCCCTCTAAGGGCTTCCAAATATCACTTTGCCAATTCCACAAGAACTGTGTTAGCGAAAGGCTTCTTGAGGGCAAAGCTGTAACTCTGTGATATGATTTCACAGAACCAAAGAAGTTTCTCAGAAAGCTTCTTTCTCTTTGTTATCGGAGGATATTTCCTTTGGCCCTATAATATTCTAAGGGATCCGAAATATCTGTTCTCACCTTACACAGAAATAAGTCTAGCAAAGAGATCCACGAAATACAGATGTAACTGTGTGAGATGAAATAACAGAACACTAAGCAGTTTCTCAGAAAGCTTCTTTCCAGATTTCTTCTGAGGATATTTCCTTTTTCACCAAAGCCCTCTATGGGCTTCCAAATATCACTTTGCCAATTCCACAACAACTGTCTTAGCGAAAGGCTTCTTCAGGGGAAAGCTGTAACTCTGTGAGATGATTCACAGAACACATAGAAGTTTCTCAGAAACCTTTCTCTTTGTTATCGGAGGATATTTCCTTTGGCCCTATAGTCTTCTAAGGGATCCGAAATATCTGTTCTCAGATTCCACACAAATAAGGCTACCAAAGAGATCTGCCAAATACAGAAGTAACTCTGTGAGGTAAATTTACAGAATGCTAAGCAGTTTCTCAGAAAGCTTCTTTCCAGATTGCATCTGAGGATATTTCCTTTTTCACCGCAGCCCTCTATGCACTTCCAAATATCACTTTGCCAATTCCACTAGAACTGTATTACCGAAAGGCTTCTTGAGGGGAAAGCTGTATCTCTGTGAGATGATTTCACAGAATACAAAGAAGTTTCTCGGAAAGCTTCTTTCTCTTTGTTATCGGAGGATATTTCCTTTGTCCTGTAGTCTTCTAAGGGATCCGAAATATCTGTTCTCAGATTCCACAGAAATAAGGCTAGCAAAGAGATCCACGAAATACAGAATTAACTCTGTGAGATGAATTAACAGAACAGTAAGCAGTTTTCAGAAAGCTTCTTTCCAGATTTCATCTGAGGATATTTCCTTTTTCACCATAACCCTCTATGGGCTTCCAAATATCACTTTGCCAATTCACAAGAACAGTCTTAGCGTAAGGCTTCTTGAGGGGAAAGCTGTAACTCTGTGAGGTGATATCAAAGAACACAAAGAAGTTTCTCAGAAAGCTTCTTTCTCTTTGTTATCGGAGGATATTTCCTTTGGCCCTATAGTCTTCTTAGGGATGCGAAATATCTGTTCTCAGATTCCACAGAAGTAAGGCTAGCAAAGAGATCCACGAAATACAGACGTAACTCTGTGAGATGAATTAACAGAACACTAAGCAGTTTCTCAGAAAGCTTCTTTCCAGATTTCATCTGAGGATATTTCCTATTTCACCGTATCCCTCTATGCGCTTCCAAATATCACTTTGCCAAAACCACAAGAACTGTCTTAGCGAAAGGCTTCTTGAGGGGAAAGCTGTGACTCTGTGACATGATTTCAAAGAACACAAAGAAGTTTCTCAGAAAGCTTCTTTCTCTTTGTTATCGGAGGATATTTCCTTTGGCTGTAGAGTTTTCAAAGGGATCCGAAATATCTGTTCTCATATTCGACAGAAAAAAGGCTAGCAAAGAGATCCACGAAATACAGATGTAACTGTGTGAGTTGAGTTAACAGAACACTAAGCAGTTTGTCAGAAAGCTTCTTTCCAGATTTCATCTTAGGATATTTCCTTTTTCACCATAGCCCTCTAAGGGCTTCCGAATATCACTTTGCCAAGTCCACAAGAACTGTCTTAGCGAAAGGCTTCTTGAGGGGAAAGCTGTAACTCTGTGAGATAATTTCACAGAACACAAAGAAGTTTCTCAGAAAGCTTCTTTCTCTTTGTTATCGGAGGATATTTCCTTTGGCCCTATAGTCTTCAAAGGGATCCGAAATATCTGTTCTCAGATTCCACAGAAATAAGGCTAGCAAAGAGATCCACGAAATACAGATGTAACTCTTTGAGATGAATTAACAGAACACTAAGCAGTTTCTCAGAAAGCTTCTTTCCAGCTTTCATCTGAGGATATTTCCTTTTTCACCATAGCCCTCTTTGGGCTTCCAAATATAACATTCCCAATTCCACAAGAACTGTCATAGCGAAAGGCTTCTTGAGGGGAAAGCTGTAATTTCGTGAGATGATTTCACAGAACACAAAGAAGTTTCTGAGAAAGCTTCTTTCTCTTTGTTGTCAGAGGATATTTCCTTTGGCCCTATTGTCTTCAAGAGGATCCGAAATATCTGTTCTCAGATTCCACAGAAATAAGGCTAGCAAAGAGATCCATGACATACAGATGTAACTCTGTGAGATGAATTAACAGAACACTAAGCAGTTTCTCAGAAAGCTTCTTTCCAGATTTCATCTGAGGATATTTCCTATTTCACCGTATCCCTCTATGCGCTTCCAAATATCACTTTGCCAAAACCACAAGAACTGTCTTAGCGAAAGGCTTCTTGAGGGGAAAGCTGTGACTCTGTGACATGATTTCAAAGAACACAAAGAAGTTTCTCAGAAAGCTTCTTTCTCTTTGTTATCGGAGGATATTTCCTTTGGCTCTAGAGTTTTCAAAGGGATCCGAAGTATCTGTTCTCATATTCGACAGAAATAAGGCTAGCAAAGAGATCCACGAAATACAGATGTAACTCTGTGAGTTGAGTTAACAGAACACTAAGCAGTTTCTCACAAAGCTTCTTTCCAGATTTCATCTGAGGATACTTCCTTTTTCACCATAGCCCTCTATGGGCTTCCAAATATCACTTTGTCAATACCACAAGAACTGTCTTAGCGAAAGGCTTCTTGAGGGGAAAGCTGTAACTCTGTGAGATGATTTCACATAACACAAAGAAGTTTCTCAGAAAGCTTCTTTCTCTTTGTTATCGGAGGATATTTCCTTGGGCCCTATAGTCTTCTAAGGGATCCGAAATATCTGTTCTCAGATTCCACAGAAATAAGGCAACAAAGAGATCCACGAAATACAGATGTAACTCCGTGAGATAAATTAACAGAACACTAAGCAGTCTCTCACAAAGCTTCTTTCCAGATTTCATCTGAGGATATTTCCTTTTTCACTATAGCCCTCTAAGGGCTTCCAAATATCACTTTGCCAATTCCACAAGAACTGTGTTAGCGAAAGACTTCTTGAGGGGAAAGCTGTAACTCTGTGAGATGATTTCACAGAACACAAAGAAGTTTCTCAGAAAGCTTCTTTCTCTTTGTTATCGGAGGATATTTCCTTTGGCCCTATAGTATTCTAAGGGATCCGAAATATCTGTTCTCAGATTCCACAGAAATAAGGCTAGCAAAGAGATCCACGAAATACATATGTAACTCTGTGAGATGAAATAACAGAACACTAAGCAGTTTCTCAGAAAGCTTCTTTCCAGATTTCTTCTGAGGATATTTCCTTTTTCACCAAAGCCCTCTATGGGCTTCCAAATATCACTTTGCCAATTCCACAACAACTGTCTTAGCGAAAGGCTTCTTGAGGGGAAAGCTGTAACTCTGTGAGATGATTCACAGAACACATAGAAGTTTCTCAGAAACCTTTCTCTTTGTTATCGGAGGATATTTCCTTTGGCCCTATAGTCTTCTAAGGGATCCGAAATATCTGTTCTCAGATTCCACACAAATAAGGCTACCAAAGAGATCTGCCAAATACAGAAGTAACTCTGTGAGGTGAATTTACAGAATGCTAAGCAGTTTCTCAGAAAGCTTCTTTCCAGATTTCATCTGAGGATATATCCTTTTTCACCGCAGCCCTCTATGCACTTCCAAATATCACTTTGCCAATTCCACTAGAACTGTGTTACCGAAAGGCTTCTTGAGGGGAAAGCTGTATCTCTGTGCGATGATTTCACAGAATACAAGAAGTTTCTCGGAAAGCTTCTTTCTCTTTGTTATCGGAGGATATTTCCTTTGTCCTGTAGTCTTCTAAGGGATCCGAAATATCTGTTCCCAGATTCCACAGAAATAAGACTAGCAAAGAGATCCACCAAATACAGATGTAACTCTGTGAGATGAATTAACAGAACACTAAGCAGTGTCTCAGAAAGCTTCTTTCAAGATTTCATCTGAGGATATTTCCTTTTTCACCATAGCCCTCTAAGGGCTTCCCAATATCACTTTGCCAATTCCACAAGAACTGTGTTAGCGAAAGGCTTCTTGAGGGGAAAGCTGTAACTCTGTGAAATGATTTCACAGAACACAAAGAAGTTTCTCAGAAAGCTTCTTTCTCTTTGTTATCGGAGGATATTTCCTTTGACCCTAGAGTCTTCTAAGGAATCCGAAATATCTGTTCCCCGATTCCACAGAAATAAGGCTAGCAAAGAGATCCACCAAATACACATGCAACTCTGTGAGATGAATTAACAGAACACTAAGCAGTTTCTCAGAAAGCTTCTTTCCAGATTTCATCTGAGGATATTTCCTTTTTCACCATAGCCCTCTATGGGCTTCCAAATATCACTTTGCCAATTACACAAGAACTGTCTTAGCGAAAGGCTTCTTGAGGGGAAAGCTGTAACTCTGTGAGATGATTTCACAGAACACAAAGAAGTTTCTCAGAAAGCTTCTTTCTCTTTGTTATCGGAGGATATTTCCTTCGGCCCTATAGTCTTCAAAGGGATACGAAATATCTGTTCTGAGATTCCACAGAAATAAGGCTAGCAAAGAGATCCACGAAATACAGATTTAACTCTTTGAGACGAATTAACAGAACACTAAGCAGTTTCTCAGAAAGCTTCTTTCCAGATTTCATCTGAGGATATTTCCTTTTTCACCATAGCCCTAAATGGGCTTCCAAATATCACTTTTCCAATTCCACAAAAACTGTCTTAGCGAAAGGCTTCTTGAGGGGAAAGCTGTAACTCTGTGAGATGATTTCACAGAGCACAAAGAAGTTTCTCAGAAAGCTTCTTTCTCTTTGTTATCGGAGGATATTTCCTTTGGCCCTATAGTCTTCTAAGGCATCCGAAATATCTGTTCTCCGATCCCACAGAAATAAGGCTAGCAAAGAGATCTACCAAATACAGATGTAACTCTGTGAGATGAAATAACAGAACGCTAAGCAGTTTCTCAGAAAGCTTCTTTACAGATTTCATCTGAGGATATTTCCTTTTTCACCGTAGCCCTCTAGGGGCTTCCAAATATCACTTTGCCAATTCACAAGAACAGTCTTGGAGAAAGGCTTCTTGACGGGAAATCTGTAACTCTGTGAGGTGATATCAAAGAACACAAAGAAGTTTCTCAGAAAGCTTCTTTCTCTTTGTTATCGGAGGATATTTCCTTTGGCCCTATAGTCTTCTTAGGGATGCGAAATATCTGTTCTCAGATTCCACATAAATAAGGCTAGCAAAGAGATCCACGAAATACAGATGTAACTCCGTGAGATGAATTAACAGAACACTAAGCAGTTTCTCAGAAAGCTTCTTTCCAGATTTCATCTGAGGATATTTCCTTTTTCACCATAGCCCTCTATGCGCTTCCAAATATCACTTTGCCAATTCCACAAGAACTGTCTTAGCGAAAGGCTTCTTGAGGGGAAAGCTGTATCTCTGTGAGATGATTTCACAGAACACAAAGAAGTTTCTCAGAAACCTTTCTCTTTGTTAACGGAGGATATTTCCTTCGGCCCTACAGTCTTCTAAGGGATCCGAAATATCTGTTTTCAGATTCCACAGAAATAAGGCTAGCAAAGAGATCCACGAAATACAGATGTAACTCTGTGAGATGAATTAACAGAACACTAAGCAGTTTCTCAGAAAGCTTCTTTCCAGATTTCATCTGAGGATATTTCCTTTTTCACCATAGCCCTCTAAGGGCTTCCAAATATCATTTTGTCAATTCCACAAGAACTGTGTTAGCGAAAGGCTTCTTGAGGGGAAAGCTGTAACTCTGTGAGATGATTTCACAGAACCCAAAGAAGTTTCTCAGAAAGCTTCTTTCTCTTTGTTATCGGAGGATATTTCCTTTGGCCCTAGACTCTTCTAAGAGATCCGAAATATCTGTTCCCCGATTCCACAGAAATAAGGCTAGCAAACAGATCCACGAAATAAAGATGTAACTCTGTGAGATGAATTAACAGAACACTAAGCAGTGTCTCAGAAAGCTTCTTTCCAGATTTCATCTGAGGATATTTCCTTTTTCACCATAGCCCTCTAAGGGCTTCCAAATATCACTTTGCCAATTCCACAAGAACTGTGTTAGCGAAAGGCTTCTTGAGAGGAAAGCTGTAACTCTGTGAAATGATTTCACAGAACACAAAGAAGTTTCTCAGAAAGTTTCTTTCTCTTTGTTATCGGAGGATATTTCCTTTGGCCCTAGAGTCTTCTAAGGGATTCGAAATATCTGTTCTCCGATTCCACAGAAATAAGGCTAGCAAAGAGATCCACGAAGTACAGATGTAACTCTGTGAGATGAATTAACAGAACACTAAGCAGTTTCTCAGAAAGCTTCTTTCCAGATTTCATCTGAGGATATTTCCTTTTTCACCATAGCCCACTAAGGGCTTCCAAATATCACTTTGACAAGTCCACAAGAACTGTGTTAGCGAAAGGCTTCTTGAGGGGAAAGCTGTAACTCTGTGAGATGATTTCACAGAACACAAAGAAGTTTCTCAGAACGCTTCTTTCTCTTTGTTATCGGAGTATATTTCCTTAGGCCCTATAGTCTTCAAAGGGATCCGAAATATCTGTTCTCAGATTCCACAGAAATAAGGTTAGCAAAGAGATCCACGAAATACAGATGTAACTCTGTGAGATGAATTAACAGAACAGTAAGCAGTTTTCAGAAAGCTTCTTTCCAGATTTCATATGAGGATATTTCCTTTTTCACCATAACCCTCTATGGGCTTCCAAATATCACTTTGAAAATTCACAAGAACAGTCTTAGCGTAAGGCTTCTTGAGGGGAAAGCTGTAACTCTGTGAGGTGATATCAAAGAACACAAAGAAGTTTCTCAGAAAGCTTCTTTCTCTTTGTTATCGGAGGATATTTCCTTTGGCCCTATAGTCTTCTTAAGGATGCGAAATATCTGTTCTCAGATTCCACAGAAATAAGGCTAGCAAAGAGATCCACGAAATACAGATGTAACTCTGTGAGATGAATTAACAGAACACTAAGCAGTTTCTCAGAAAGCTTCTTTCCAGATTTCATCTGAGGATATTTCCTATTTCACCGTATCCCTCTATGCGCTTCCAAATATCACTTTGCCAAAACCACAAGAACTGTCTGAGCGAAAGGCTTCTTGAGGGGAAAGTTGTGACTCTGTGACATGATTTCAAAGAACACAAATAAGTTTCTCAGAAAGCTTCTTTCTCTTTGTTATCGGAGGATATTTCCTTTGGCTCTAGAGTTTTCAAAGGGATCCGAAATATCTGTTCTCATATTCGACAGAAATAAGGCTAGCAAAGAGATCCACGAAATACAGATGTACAACTGTGAGTTGAGTTAACAGAACACTAAGCAGTTTGTCAGAAAGCTTCTTTCCAGATTTCATCTGAGGATACTTCCTTTTTCACCATAGCCCTCTATGGGCTTCCAAATATCACTTTGTCAATTCCACAAGAACTGTCTTAGCAAAAGGCTTCTTGAGGGGAAAGCTGTAACTCTGTGAGATGATTTCACAGAACACAAAGAAGTTTCTCAGAAAGCTTCTTTCTCTTTGTTATCGGAGGATATTTCCTTTGGCCCTATAGTCTTCAAAGGGATCCGAAATATCTGTTCTCAGATTCCACAGAAATAAGGCTAGCAAAGAGATCCACGAAATACAGATGTAACTCTGTGAGATGAAATAACAGAACACTAAGCAGTTTCTCAGAAAGCTTCTTTCCAGATTTCTTCTGAGGATATTTCCTTTTTCACCAAAGCCCTCTATGGGCTTCCAAATATCACTTTGCCAATTCCACAAGAACTGTGTTAGCGAAAGGCTTCTTGAGGGGAAAGCTGTAACTCTGTGAGATGATTTCACAGAACCCAAAGAAGTTTCTCAGAAAGCTTCTTTCCCTTTGTTATCGGAGGATATTTCCTTTGGCCGTAGAGTCTTCTAAGAGATCCGAAATATCTGTTCCCCGATTCCAGAGAAATAAGGCTAGCAAACAGATCCACGAAATAAAGATGTAACTCTGTGAGATGAATTAACAAAACACTAAGCAGTGTCTCAGAAAGCTTCTTTCCAGATTTCATCTGAGGATATTTCCTTTTTCACCATAGCCCTCTAAGGGCTTCCAAATATCACTTTGTCAATTCCACAAGAACTGTGTTAGCGAAAGGCTTCTTGAGGGGAATGCTGTAACTCTGTGAGATGATTTCACAGAACCCAAAGAAGTTTCTCAGAAAGCTTCTTTCCCTTTGTTATCGGAGGATATTTCCTTTGGCCGTAGAGTCTTCTAAGAGATCCGAAATATCTGTTCCCCGATTCCAGAGAAATAAGGCTAGCAAACAGATCCTCGAAATAAAGATGTAACTCTGTGAGATGAATTAACAGAACACTAAGCAGTGTCTCAGAAAGCTTCTTTCCAGATTTCATCTGAGGATATTTCCTTTTTCACCATAGCCCTCTAAGGGCTTCCAGATATCACTTTGCCAATTCCACAAGAACTGTGTTAGCGAAAGGCTTCTTGAGAGGAAAGCTGTAACTCTGTGAAATGATTTCACAGAACACAAAGAAGTTTCTCAGAAAGCTTCTTTCTCTTTGATATCGGAGGATATTTCCTTTGGCCCTATAGTCTTCAAAGGGATCCGAAATATCTGTTCTCAGATTCCACAGAAAAAAGGCTAGCAAAGAGATCCACGAAATACAGATGTAACTCTGTGAGATGAATTAACAGACCACTAAGCAGTTTCTCAGAAAGCTTCTTTCCAGATTTCATCTGAGAATATTTCCTTTTTCACCATAGACCTCTATGGGCTTCCAAATATCACTTTGCCAAGTCCACAAGAACTGTCTTAGCGAAAGGCTTCTTGAGGGGAAAGCTGTAACTCTGTGAGGTGATTTCACAGAACACAAAGATTTTTCTCAGAAAGCTTCTTTCTCTTTGTTATCGGAGTTTATTTCCTTTGGCCCTATAGTCTTCTAAGGGATCCGAATTATCTGTTCTCAGATTCCACAGAAATAAGGCTAGCAAAGAGATCCACGAAATACAGATGTAACACTGTGAGATGAATTAACAGAACACTAAGCAGTTTCTCAGAAAGCTACTATCCAGATTTCATCTGAGGATATTTCCCTTTTCACCATAGCCCTCTATGGGCATCCAAATATCACTTTGCCAATTCCAAAAGAACTGTCTTAGCGAAAGGCTTCTTGAGGAGAAAGCTGTAACACTGTGAGATGATTTCACAGAACACAAGGAAGTTTCTCAGAAAGCTTCTTTCTCTTTGTTATCGGAGGATATTTCCTTTGGCCCTATAGCCCTCAAAGGGATGCGAAATATCTATTCTCAGATTCCACAGAAATAAGGCTAGAAAAGAGATCTAAGAAATACAGCCGTAACTCTGTGAGATGAATTTACAGAACATGAAGCAGTTTCTCAGAAAGCTTCTTTCCAGATTTCATCTGAGGATATTTCCCTTTTCACCATAGCCCTCTATGGGCATCCAAATATCACTTTGCCAATTCCAAAAGAACTGTCTTAGCGAAAGGCTTCTTGAGGGGAAAGCTGTAACTCTGGTAGATGATTTCTCAGAACACAAAGAAGTTTCTCAGAAAGCTTCTTTCTCTTTGATATCGGAGGATATTTCCTTTCGCCCTATAGTTTTCTAAGGGACCCGAAATATCTGTTCTCAGATTCCAGAGAAATAAGGCTAGCAAAGAGATCCACGAAATACAGATGTAACTCTGTGAGATGAATTAACAGAACACTAAGCAGTTTCTCAGAAAGCTTCTTTCCAGATTTCATCTGAGGATATTTCTTTTTCACCATTGCCCTCTAAGGGCTTCCAAATATCACTTTTCCAATTCCACAAGAACTGTCTTAGTGAAAGTCTTCTTGAGCGGAAAGATGTAACTCTGTGAGATGATTTCACGGAAAACAAAGAAGTTTTTCAGAAAGCTTCTTTCTTTTTGTTATCGGAGTATATTTCCTTTGGCCCTATAGGCTTCTAAGGGATCCGAAATATCTGTTCTCAGATGCCACAGAAGTAAGGCTAGCAAACAGATCCACGAAATACAGATGTAACACTGTGAGATGAATTAACACAACTCTAAGCAGTTTCTCAGCAAGCTACTTTCCAGATTTCATCTGAGGATATTTCCTTTTTCACCATATCCCTCTAAGGGCTTCCAAATATCACTTTGCCAATTCCACAAAAACTGTGTTAGCGAAAGGCTTCTTGAGGGGAAAGCTGTAACGCTGTGAGATGATTTCACAGAACACAAAGAAGATTCTCAGAAAGCTTCTTTCTCTTTGTTATCCTAGGATATTTCCTTTGGCTCTATAGTCTTCTAAGGGATCGGAAATATCAGTTCTCAGATTCCACAGAAAAAAGGCTAGCAAAGAGATCCACGAAATACAGATGTAACTCTGTGAGATGAATTATCAGAACACTAAGCAGTTTCTCAGAAAGCTTCTTTCCAGATTTCATCTGAGAATATTTCCTTTTCCACCACAGCCCTCTATGGGCTTCCAAATATCACTTTGCCAATTCCACAAGAAGTGTCTTAGCGAAAGGCTTCTTGAGGGAAAGCTGTAACTCTGTGAGATGATTTCACAGAACACATAGAAGTTTCTCAGAAACCTTTCTCTTTGTTATCGGAGGATATTTCCTTTGGCCTTATGTTCTTCTAAGGGATCCGAAATATCTGTTCTCAGATTCCACAGAAATAAGGCTAGTAAAGAGATCTGCCAAATACAGATGTAACTCTGTGAGATGAATGAACAGAACGCTAAGCAGTTTCTCAGAAAGCTTCTTTCCAGTTGTCATCTGAGGATATTTCCTTTTTGAACATAGCCCTCTAAGGGCTTCCAAATACAACTTTGCCAATTCCAAAAGAACTGTCTTAGCGAAAGGCTTCTTGAGGGGAATGCTGTAACTCTGTGAGATGATTTCTCAGACACAAAGAAGTTTCTCAGAAAGCTTCTTTCTCTTTGATATCGGAGGATATTTCCTATCGCCCTATAGTTTTCTAAGGGATCCGAAATATCTGTTCTCAGATTCCAGAGGAATAAGGCTAGCAAAGAGATCCACGAAATACAGATGGAACACTGTGAGATGAATTAACAGAACATTAAGCAGTTTCTCGGAGAGCTTCTTTCCAGATTTCATCTGAGGATATTTCCTTTTTCACCGCAGCCCACTATGCACTTCCAAATATCACTTTGGCAATTCCACTAGAACTGAGTTAGCGAAAGGCTTCTTGAGGGGAAAGCTGTATCTCTGTGAGATGATTTCACAGAACACAAAGAAGTTTCTCAGAAAGCTTCTTTCTCTTTGTTATCGGAGGATATTTCCTTTGGCCCTATAGTCTTCTAAGGGATCCGAAATATCTCTTCTCAGATTCCACAGAATAAAGGCTAGCAAAAAGATCCACGAAATACAGATGTAACTCTGTGAGATGAATTAACAGAGCACTAAGCAGTTTCTCAGAAAGCTTCTTTCCAGATTTCATCTGAGAATATTTCCTTTTTCACCATAGCCCTCTAAGGGCTTCCAAATATCACTTTGCCAATTCCACAAGAACTGTCTTACCGAAAGGCTTCTTGAGGGGAAAGCTGTAACTCTGGGAGATGATTTCACAGAACACAAAGAAGTTTCTCAGAAAGCTTCTTTCTCTTTGTTATCGGAGGATATTTCCTTTGGCCCTAGAGTCTTCTAAGGGATCCGAAATATCTGTTCTCCGATTCCACAGCAATAAGGCTAGCAAAGAGATCCACGAAATACAGATGTAACTCTGTGAGATGTATTAACAGAACACTAAGCAGTTTCTCAGAAAGCTTCTTTCCAGATTTCATCTGAGGATATTTCCTTTTTCACCATTGCCCTCTAAGGGCTTCCAAATATCACTTTGCCAATTCCACAAGAACTGTGTTAGTGAAAGTCTTCTTGAGGGGAAAGCTGTATCTCTGTGAGATGATTTCACAGAACACAAAGAAGTTTCTAAGAAAGCTTCTTTCTCTTTGTTATCGAAGGATATTTCCTTTGGTCCTATAGTCTTGAAAGGGATCCGAAATATCTGTTCTCAGATTCCACAGAAATAAGGCTAGCAAAGATATCCACGAAATACAGATGTAACTCTGTGAGATGAATTAACAGAACACTAAGCAGTTTCTCACAAAGCTTCTTTCGAGATTTCTTCTGAGGATATTTCTTTTTTCACCATAGCCCTCTATGAGCTTCCAAATATCACATTGCCAATTCCACAAGAACTGTCTTAGCGAAAGGCTTCTTGAGGGAAAGCTGTAACTCTGTGAGATGATTTCACAGAACACATAGAAGTTTCTCAGAAACCTTTCTCTTTGTTATCGGAGGATATTTCCTTTGGCCTTCTGTTCTTCTAAGGGATCCGAAATATCTGTTCTCAGATTCCACAGAAATAAGGCTAGCAAAGAGATCTGCCAAATACAGATGTAACTCTGTGAGATGAATTAACAGAACGCTAAGCAGTTTCTCAGAAAGCTTCTTTCCAGTTTTCATCTGAGGATATTTCCTTTTTTACCATAGCCCTCTATGGGCTTCCAAATATAACTTTGCCAATTCCAAAAGAATTGTCTTAGCGAAAGGCTTCTTGAGGAGAAAGCTGTAACTCTGTGAGATGATTTCTCAGAACACAGAGAAGTTTCTCAGAAAGCTACTTTCTCTTTGATATCAGAGGATATTTCCTTTCGCCCTATAGTTTTCTAAGGGATCCGAAATATCTGTTCTCGGATTCCAGAGAAATAAGGCTAGCAAAGAGATCCACGAAATACAGATGGAACACTGTGAGATGAATTAACAGAACATTAAGCAGTTTCTCAGAAAGCTTCTTTCCAGATTTCATGTGAGGATATTTCCTTTTTCACCATAGCCCTCTATGAGCTTCCAAATATCACTTTGCCAATTCCACAAGAACTGTCTTAGCGAAAGGCTTCTTGAGGGGAAAGCTGGAACTCTGTGAGATGATTTCACAGAACACAAAGAAGTTTCTCAGAAAGCTTCTTTCTCTTTGTTATCGGAGGATATTTCCTTTGGCCCTATAGTCTTCAAAGGGATTCGAAATATCTGTTCTCAGATTCCACAGAAATAAGGCTAGCAAAGAGATCCACGAAATACAGATGTAACTCTGTGAGATGAATTAACTGAACAGTAAGCAGATTCTCAGAAAGCTTCTTTCCAGATTTCATCTGAGGATATTTCCTTTTTCACCATAGCCCTCTATGGGCTTCCAAATATCACTTTGCCAATTCCACAAGAACTGTCTTAGTGAAAGTCTTCTTGAGCGGAAAGCTGTAACTCTGTGAGATGATTTTACGGAACACAAAGAAGTTTCTCAGAAAGCTTCTTTCTTTTTGTTATCGGAAGATATTTCCTTTGGCCCTATAGTCTTCTAAGTGATCCGATATATCTGTTCTCAGATGCCACAGAAATAAGGTTAGCAAACAGATCCACGAAATACAGATGTAACACTGTGAGATGAATTAACAGAACTCTAAGGAGTTTCTCAGAAAGCTACTTTCCAGATTTCATCTGAGGATATTTCCTTTTTCACCATAGCCTTCTTAGCGATTCCAAATATCACTTTGCCAATTCCACAAGAACTGTCTTAGCCAAAGGCTTCTTGAGGTTAAAGCTGTAACTCAGTGAAAAGATTTCACAGAACACAAAGAATTTTCTCTGAAAGCTTCTTTCACTTTGTTATCGGAGGATATTTCCTTTGGCCTTATAGACTTCTAAGGGTTGTGAAATATCTGTTCTTCGATTCCACAGAAAGAAGGCTAGCAAAGAGATCCACGAAATACAGATGTAACTCTGTGAGATGAATTAACAGAACACTAAGCAGTTTCTCAGAAAGCTTCTTTCCAGATTTCTTCTGAGGATATTTCCTTTTTCACCATAGCCCTTTACGGGCTTCCAAATATCACTTTGCCAATTACACAAGAACTGTCTTAACGAAAGGCTTCTTGAGGGGAAAGCTGTAACTCTGTGAGATGATTTCACAGAACACAAAGAAGGTTCCCAGAAACCTTTCTCTTTGTTAACGGAGGATATTTCCTTTGGCCCTATAGTCTTCTAAGGGATCCGAAATATCTGTTCTCAGATTCCACAGAAATAAGGCTAGCAAAGAGATCTACCAAATACAGATGTAACTCTGTGAGATGAATTAACAGATCACTAAGCAGTTTCTCAGAAAGCTTCTTTCCAGATTTCATCTGAGAATATCTCCTTTTTCACCATAGCCTTCTATGGGCTTCCAAATATCACTTTGCCAATTCCAAAAGAACTGTCTTAGCGATCGGCTTCTTAGGGGGAAAGCTGTAAATCTGTGAGATGATTTCACAGAACACAAAGAAGTTTCTCAGAAAGCTTCTTTCTCTTTCTTATCCTAGGATATTTCCTTTGGCTCTATAGTCTTCTAAGGGATCGGAAATATCTGTTCTCAGATACCACAGAAAAAAGGCTAGCAAAGAGATCCACGAAATACAGATGTAACTCTGTGAGATGAATCATCAGAACACTAAGCAGTTTCTCAGAAAGCTTCTTTCCAGATTTCATCTGAGAATATTTCCTTTTTCACCATAGCCCTCTATGGGCTTCCAAATATCACTTTGCCAATTCCACAAGAACTGTCTTAGCGAAAGGCTTCTTGAGGGGAAAGCTGTAACTCTGTGAGATGATTTCGCAGAACACATAGAAGTTTCTCAGAAATCTTTCTCTTTGTTATCGGAGGATATTTCCTTTGGCCTTATGTTCTTCTAAGGGATCCGAAATATCTGTTCTCAGATTTCACAGAAATAAGGCTAGCAAAGAGATCGGCCAAATACAGATGTATCTCTGTGAGATGTATTAACAGAATACTAAGCAGTTTCTCAGAAAGCTTCTTTCCAGATTTCATCTGAGGATATTTCCTTTTTCACCATAGCCCTCTAAGGGCTTCCAAATATCACTTTGCCAATTCCACAAGAACTGTGTTAGTGAAAGTCTTCTTGAGGGGAAAGCTGTAACTCTGTGAGGTGATTTCGCAGAACACAAAGAAGGTTCTCAGAAAGATTCTTTCTCTTTGTTATCGGAGGATATTTCCTTTGGCCCTATAGTCTTCTAAGGGATCCGAAATATCTGTTCTCACATTCCACAGAAATAAGGCTAGCAAAGAGATCTACCAAATACAGATGTAACTCTTTGAGATGAATTAACAGATCACTAAGCAGTTTCTCAGAAAGCTTCTTTCCAGATTTCATCTGAGGATATTTCCTTTTTCACCGTAGCCTTCTATGGGCTTCCAAATATCACTTTGCCAATTCCAAAAGAACTCTCTTAGCGAAAGGCTTCTTGAGGGGAAAGCTGTAACTCTGTGAGATGATTTCACAGAACGCAAAGAAGTTAATCAGAAAGCTTCTTTCTCTTTGTTATCGGAGGATATTTCCTTTGGCCCTATAGTCTTCAAAGGGATCCGAAATATCTGTTCTCAGATTCCACAGAAATAAGGCTAGAAAAGAGATCCAAAAAATACAGATGTAACTCTGTGAGATGAATTAACAGAACAGTAAGCAGTTTCTCAGATAGCTTCTTTCTAGATTTCATCTGAGGATATTTCCTTTATCACCATAGCCCTCTAAGGGCTTCCAAATATCACTTTTCCAATTCCACAAAAACTGTCTTAGCGAAAGGCTTCTTGAGGGGAAAGCTGTAACTCTGTGAGATGATTTCACAGAACACAAAGAAGTTTCTCAGAAAGCTTCTTTCTCTTTGTTATCGGAGGATATTTCCGTTGGCCCTAGAGTCTTCTAAGGGATCCGAAATATCTGTTCTCCGATTCCACAGAAATAAGGCTAGCAAAGAGATCCACGAAATACAGATGTAACTCTGTGAGATGAATTAACAGAACACTAAGCATTTTCTCAGAAAGCTACTTTCCAGATTTCATCTGAGGATATTTCCTTTTTCATCATAGCCCTCTAAGGGCTTCCAAATATCACTTTGCCAATTCCACAAAAACTGTGTTAGCGAAAGGCTTCTTGAGGGGAAAGCTGTAACGCTGTGAGAAGATTTCACAGAACACAAAGAAGTTTCTCAGAAAGCTTCTTTCTCTTTGTTATCCTAGGTTATTTCCTTTGGATCTATAGTCTTCTAAGGGATCGGAAATATCTGTTCTCAGATTCCACAGAAAAAAGTCTAGCAAAGAGATCCACGAAATACAGATGTAACTCTGTGAGATGAATTATCAGAACACTAAGCAGTTTCTCAGAAAGCTTCTTTCCAGATTTCATCTGAGAATATTTCCTTTTTCACCATAGCCCTCTATGGGCTTCCAAATATCACTTTGCCAATTCCACAGGAAGTGTCTTAGCGAAAGGCTTCTTGAGGGAAAGCTGTAACTCTGTGAGATGATTTCACAGAACACATAGAAGTTTCTCAGAACCCTTTCTCTTTGTTATCGGAGGATATTTCCTTTGGCCCTATAGTCTTCTAAGGGATCCGAAATATCTGTTCTCAGATTCCACAGAAATAAGACTAGCAAAGAGATCCACGAAATACAGATGTAACTCTGTGAGATGAATTAACAGAACACTAAGCAGTTTCTCAGATAGCTTCTTTCCAGATTTCATCTGAGGATATTTCCTTTTTCACCATAGCCCTCTATGGGCTTCAAAATATCACTTTGCCAATTCCAAAAGAACAGTTTTAGCGAAAGGCTTCCTGAGAGGAAAGCTGTAACTCCGTGAAATGATTTCACAGAACGCAAAGAAGTTAATCAGAATGCTTCTTTCTCTTTGTTATCGGAGGATATTTTCTTTGGCCCTAGAGTCTTCTAAGGGATCCGAAATATCTGTTCTCCGATTCCACAGAAATAAGGCGAGCAAAGAGATACACGAAATACAGATGTAACTCTGTGAGATGAATTAACAGAGCACTAAGCAGTTTCTCAGAAAGCTTCTTTACAGATTTCATCTGAGAATATTTCCTTTTTCACCATAGCCCTCTATGGGCTTCCAAATATCACTTTGCCCATTCCAAAAGAACTGTCTTAGTGAAAGGCTTCTTGAGGGGAAAGCTGTAACTCTGTGAGTTGATTTCACAGAACACAAAGAAGTTTCTCAGAAAGCTTCATTCTCTTTGTTATCGGAGGATATTTCCTTTGGCCCTAGAGTCGTCTAAGTGATCCGAAATATCTGTTCTCTGATTCCACAGAAATAAGGCTAGCAAAGAGATCCACGAAATACAGATGTAACTCTGTGAGATGAATTAACAGAACACTAAGCAGTTTCTCAGAAATCTTCTTTCCAGATTTCATCTGAGGATATTTCCTTTTTCACCATAGCCCTCTAAGGGCTTCCAAATATCACTTTGCCAATTCCACAAGAACTGTCTTAGCGAAAGGCTTCTTGAGGGGAAAGCTGTATCTCTGTGAGATCATTTCACAGAACACAAAGAAGTTTCTCAGAAAGCTTCTTTCTCTTTGTTATCGGAGGATATTTCCTTTGGCCCTATAGTCTTCTAAGGGATCCGAAACATCTGTTCTCAGATTCCACAGAAATAAGGCTAGCAAAGAGATCCACGAAATACAGATGTAACTCTGTGAGATGAATTAACAGAACACTAAGCAGTTTCTCAGAAAGCTTCTTTCCAAATTTCTTCTGAGGATATTTCCTTTTTCACCATAGCCCTTTATGGGCTACCAAATATCACTTTACCAATTACACAAGAACTGTCTTAGGCAAAGGCTTTTTGAGGGGAAAGCTGTAACTCTGTGAGTTGATTTCACCGAACACAAAGAAGTTTCTCAGAAAGATTCTTTCTCTTTATTATCGGAGGATATTTCCTTTGGCCCTATAATCTTCTAAGGGATCCGAAATATCGGTTCTCAGATTCCACAGAAAAAAGGCTAGCAAAGACATACACGAAATACAAATGTAACTCTGTGAGATGAATTAACAGAGCACTAAGCAGTTTCTCAGAAAGCTTCTTTCCAGATTTCATCTGAGAATATTTCCTTTTTCACCATAGCCCTCTATGGGCTTACAAATATCACTTTGCCAATTCCACAAGAACTGTCTTAGCTAAAGGCTTCTTGAGGGGAAAGCTGTAACTCTGTGAGTTGATTTCACAGAACGCAAGGAAGTTAATCAGAAAGCTTCTTTCTCTTTGTTATCGGAGGATAATTCCTTTGGCACTAGAGTCTTCTAAGGGATGCGAAATATCTGTTCTCAGATTCCACAGAAATAAGGCTAGCAAAGAGATCTACGAAATACAGATGTAACTCTGTGAGATGAATTAACAGAACACTAAGCAGTTTCTCACAAAGCTTCTTCCCAGATTTCATGTGAGGATATTTCCTTTTTCACCATAGCCCTCTAAGGGCTTCCAAATACCACTTTGTCAATTCCACAAGAACTGTCTTAGCGAAAGGCTTCTTGAGGGGAAAGCTGTAACTCTGTGAGATGATTTCACAGAACACAAAGAAGTTTCTCAGAAAGCTTCTTTCTCTTTGTTATCGGAGGATATTTCCTTTGGCCCTAGAGTCTTCTAAGGGATCCGAAATATCTGTTCTCAGATTCCACAGAAATAAGACTAGCAAAGAGATCCACGAAATACAGATGTACCTCTTTGAGATGAATTAACAGAACACCAAGCAGTTTCTCACAAAGCTTCTTTCCAGATTTCATCTGAGGATATTTCCTTTTTCACCATAGCCCTCTATGGGCTTCCAAATATCACTTTGCCAATTCCAAAAGAACTGTCTTAGCGAAAGGCTTCTTGAGGGGAAACCTGTAACTCTGTGAGATGATTTCACAGAACACAAAGAGGTTTCTCAGAAAGCTTCTTTCTCTTTGTTATCGGAGGATATTTCCTTTGGCCCTATAGTCCTGAAAGGGATCCGAAATATCTGTTCTCAGATTCCACAGAAATAAGGCTAGCAAAGACATCCATGAAATACAGATGTAACTCTGTGAGATGAATTAACAGAACACTAAGCAGTTTCTCAGAAAGCTTCTTTCCAGATTTCATCTGAGGATATTTCCTTTTTCACCATAGCCCTCTATGGGCTTCCAAATATCACTTTGCCAATTCCAAAAGAACTGTCTTATCGCAAGACTTCCTCAGGGGAAAGCTGTAACTCTGTGAGATGATTTCACAGAACAGAAAGAAGTTTCTCAGAAAGCTTCTTTCTCTTTGTTATCGGAGGATATTTCCTTTGGAACTAGAGTCTTCAAAGGGATCCGAAATATCTGGTCTCAGATTCCACAGAAATAAGGCTAGCAAAGAGATACACCAAATACAGATGTAACTCTGTGAGATGATTTCACAGAACACAAAGAAGTTTCTCAGAAAGCTTCTTTCTCTTTGTTATCGGAGTTTATTTCCTTTGGCCCTATAATCTTCAAAGGGATCCGGAATATCTGTTCTCAGATTCCACAGAAATAAGGCTAGCAAAGAGATCCACGAAATACAGATGTAACTCTGTGAGATGAATTAACAGAACACAAAGCAGTTTCTCAGAAAGCTTCTTTCCAGATGTCATCTGCGGATAATTCCTTTTTCACCATAGCCCTCTATGCGCTTCCAAATATCACTTAGCCAATTCCACAAGAACTGTCTTAGCGAAAGGCTTCTTGAGGGGAAATCTGTAACTCTGTGAAATGATTTCACAGAACACAAAGAAGTTTCTCAGAAAGCTTCTTTCTCTTTGTTATCGGAGGATATTTCCTTTGGCCCTAGAGTCTTCTAAGGGATCCGAAATATCTCTTCTCCGATTCCACAGCAATAAGGCTAGCAAAGAGATCCACGAAATACAGATGTAACTCTGTGAGATGTATTAACAGAACACTAAGCAGTTTCTCAGAAAGCTTCTTTCCAGATTTCATCTGAGGATATTTCCTTTTTCACCATTGCCCTCTAAGGGCTTCCAAATATCACTTTGCCAATTCCACAAGAACTGTGTTAGTGAAAGTCTTCTTGAGGGGAAAGCTGTATCTCTGTGAGATGATTTCACAGAACACAAAGAAGTTTCTCAGAAAGCTTCTTTCTCTTTGTTATCGAAGGATATTTCCTTTGGTCCTATAGTCATGAAAGGGATCCGAAATATCTGTTCTCAGATTCCACAGAAATAAGGCTAGCAAAGATATCCACGAAATACAGATGTAACTCTGTGAGATGAATTAACAGAACACTAAGCAGTTTCTCAGAAAGCTTCTTTCGAGATTTCTTCTGAGGATATTTTTTTTTTTACCATAGCCCTCTATGAGCTTCCAAATATCACATTGCCAATTCCACAAGAACTGTCTTAGCGAAAGGCTTCTTGAGGGAAAGCTGTAACTCTGTGAGATGATTTCACAGAACACATAGAAGTTTCTCAGAAACCTTTCTCCTTGTTATCGGAGGATATTTCCTTTGGCCTTATGTTCTTCTAAGGGATCCGAAATATCTGTTCTCAGATTCCACAGAAATAAGGCTAGCAAAGAGATCTGCCAAATACAGATGTAACTCTGTGAGATGAATTAACAGAACGCTAAGCAGTTTCTCAGAAAGCTTCTTTCCAGTTTTCATCTGAGGATATTTCCTTTTTCACCATAGCCCTCTATGGGCTTCCAAAAATAACTTTGCCAATTCCAAAAGAATTGTCTTAGCGAAAGGCTTCTTGAGGAGAAAGGTGTAACTCTGTGAGATGATTTCTCAGAACACAAAGAAGTTTCTCAGAAAGCTATTTTCTCTTTGATATCAGAGGATATTTCCTTTCGCCCTATAGATTTCTAAGGGATCCGAAATATCTGTTCTCGGATTCCAGAGAAATAAGGCTAGCAAAGAGATCCACGAAATACAGATGGAACACTGTGAGATGAATTAACAGAACATTAAGCAGTTTCTCAGAAAGCTACTTTCCAGATTTCATCTGAGGATATTTCCTTTTTCAGCAAAGCCCTCTATGGGCTTTCAAATATTACTTTGCCAATTCCAAAACAACTGTCTTAGCGAAAGGCTTCTTGAGGGGAAAGCTGTAACTCTGTGAGATGATTTCACAGAACACAAAAAAGTTTCTCAGAAAGCTTCTTTCTCTTTGTTATCGGAGGATATTTCCTTTGGCCCTATAGTCTTCTAAGAGATCAGAAATATCTGTTCTCAGATTCCACAGAAATAAGGCTAGCAAAGAGATACACCAAATACAGATGTAACTCTGTGAGATGAATTAACAGAACACTAAACACTTTCTCAGAAAGCTTCTTTCCAGATTTCATCTGAGAATATTTCCTTTTTCACCATAGCCCTCTATGAGCTTCCAAATATCACTTTGCCAATTCCACAAGAACTGTCTTAGCGAAAGGCTTCTTGAGGGGAAAGCTGTAACTCTGTGAGATGATCTCACAGAACACAAAGAAGTTTCTCAGAAAGCTTTTTTCTCTTTGTTATCGGAGGATATTTCCTTTGGCCCTATAGTTTTAAAAGGGATCCCATATATCTGTTCTCATATTCCACAGAAATAAGGCTAGCAAACAGATCCAAGAAATACAGATGTAACTCTGTGAGATGAATTAACAGAACAGTAAGCAGTTTCTCAGAAAGCTTCTTTCCAGATTTCATCTGAGGATATTTCCTTTTTCACCATAGCCCTCTATGGGCTTCCAAATATCACTTTGCCAATTCCACAAGAACTGTCTTAGTGAAAGTCTTCTTGAGCGGAAAGCTGTAACTCTGTGAGATGATTTTACGGAACACAAAGAAGTTTCTCAGAAAGCTTCTTTCTTTTTGTTATCGGAGGATATTTCCTTTGGCCCTATAGTCTTCTAAGTGATCCGATATATCTGTTCTCAGATGCCACAGAAATAAGGTTAGCAAACAGATCCACGAAATACAGATGTAACACTGTGAGATGAATTAACAGAACTCTAAGGAGTTTCTCAGAAAGCTACTTTCCAGATTTCATCTGAGGATATTTCCTTTTTCACCATAGCCCTCTTAGCGATTCCAAATATCACTTTGCCAATTCCACAAGAACTGTCTTAGCCAAAGGCTTCTTGAGGTTAAAGCTGTAACTCAGTGAAAAGATTTCACAGAACACAAAGAATTTTCTCTGAAAGCTTCTTTCACTTTGTTATCGGAGGATATTTCCTTTGGCCTTATAGACTTCTAAGGGTTGTGAAATATCTGTTCTTCGATTCCACAGAAAGAAGGCTAGCAAAGAGATCCACGAAATACAGATGTAACTCTGTGAGATGAATTAACAGAACACTAAGCAGTTTCTCAGAAAGCTTCTTTCCAGATTTCTTCTGAGGATATTTCCTTTTTCACCATAGCCCTTTACGGGCTTCCAAATATCACTTTGCCAATTACACAAGAACTGTCTTAACGAAAGGCTTCTTGAGGGGAAAGCTGTAACTCTGTGAGATGATTTCACAGAACACAAAGAAGGTTCTCAGAAACCTTTCTCTTTGTTAACGGAGGATATTTCCTTTGGCCCTATACTCTTCAAAGGGATCCGAAATATCTGTTCTCAGATTCCACAGAAATAAGGCTAGCAAAGAGATCTACCAAATACAGATGTAACTCTGTGAGATGAATTAACAGATCACTAAGCAGTTTCTCAGAAAGCTTCTTTCCAGATTTCATCTGAGAATATTTCCTTTTTCACCATAGCCTTCTATGGGCTTCCAAATATCACTTTGCCAATTCCAAAAGAACTGACTTAGCGATCGGCTTCTTAGGGGGAAAGCTGTAACTCTGTGAGATGATTTCACAGAACACAAAGAAGTTTCTCAGAAAGCTTCTTTCTCTTTGTTATCGAAGGTTATTTCCTGTGGCCCTATAGTCTTGAAAGGGATCCGAAATATCTGTTCTCAGATTCCACAGAAATAAGGCTAGCAAAGAGATCCACGAAATACAGACGTAACTCTGTGAGATGAATTAACAGAACACTAAGCAGTTTCTCAGAAAGCTTCTTTCTAGATTTCTTCTGAGGATATTTCTTTTTTCACCATAGCCCTCTATGGGCTTCCAAATATCACTTTACCAATTCCACAAGAACTGTCTTAGCGAAAGGCTTCTTGAGGGGAAAGCTGTAACTCTGTGAGATGATTTCGCAGAACACAAAGAAGGTTCTCAGAAAGCTTCTTTCTCTTTGTTATCGGAGGATATTTCCTTTGGCCCTATAGTCTTCTAAGGGATCCGAAATATCTGTTCTCAGATTCCACAGAAATAAGGCTAGCAAAGAGATCTACCAAATACAGATGTAACTCTGTGAGATGAATTAACAGATCACTAAGCAGTTTCTCAGAAAGCTTCTTTCCAGATTTCATCTGAGGATATTTCCTTTTTCACCATAGCCTTCTATGGGCTTCCAAATATCACTTTGCCAATTCCAAAAGAACTCTCTTAGCGAAAGGCTTCTTGAGGGGAAAGCTGTAACTCTGTGAGATGATTTCACAGAACGCAAAGAAGTTAATCAGAAAGCTTCTTTCTCTTTGTTATCGGAGGATATTTCCTTTGGCCCTATACTCTTCAAAGGGATCCGAAATATCTGTTCTCAGATTCCACAGAAATAAGGCTAGAAAAGAGATCCAAAAAATACAGATGTAACTCTGTGAGATGAATTAACAGAACAGTAAGCAGTTTCTCAGATAGCTTCTTTCTAGATTTCATCTGAGGATATTTCCTTTATCACCATAGCCCTCTAAGGGCTTCCAAATATCACTTTTCCAATTCCACAAAAACTGTGTTAGCGAAAGGCTTCTTGAGGGGAAAGCTGTAACTCTGTGAGATGATTTCACAGAACACAAAGAAGTTTCTCAGAAAGCTTCTTTCTCTTTGTTATCGGAGGATATTTCCGTTGGCCCTAGAGTCTTCTAAGGGATCCGAAATATCTGTTCTCAGATTCCACAGAAATAAGGCTAGCAAAGAGATCTACCAAATACAGATGTAACTCTGTGAGATGAATTAACAGATCACTAAGCAGTTTCTCAGAAAGCTTCTTTCCAGATTTCATCTGAGGATATTTCCTTTTTCACCGTAGCCTTCTATGGGCTTCCAAATATCTCTTTGCCAATTCCAAAAGAACTCTCTTAGCGAAAGGCTTCTTGAGGGGAAAGCTGTAACTCTGTGAGATGATTTCACAGAACGCAAAGAAGTTAATCAGAAAGCTTCTTTCTCTTTGTTATCGGAGGATATTTCCTTTGGCCCTATAGTCTTCAAAGGGATCCGAAATATCTGTTCTCAGATTCCACAGAAATAAGGATAGAAAAGAGATCCAAAAAATACAGATGTAACTCTGTGAGATGAATTAACAGAACAGTAAGCAGTTTCTCAGATAGCTTCTTTCTAGATTTCATCTGAGGATATTTCCTTTATCACCATAGCCCTCTAAGGGCTTCCAAATATCACTTTTCCAATTCCACAAAAACTGTCTTAGCGAAAGGCTTCTTGAGGGGAAAGCTGTAACTCTGTGAGATGATTTCACAGAACACAAAGAAGTTTCTCTGAAAGCTTCTTTCTCTTTGTTATCGGAGGATATTTCCGTTGGCCCTAGAGTCTTCTAAGGGATCCGAAATATCTGTTCTCCGATTCCACAGAAATAAGGCTAGCAAAGAGATCCACGAAATACAGATGTAACTCTGTGAGATGAATTAACAGAACACTAAGCATTTTCTCAGAAAGCTACTTTCCAGATTTCATCTGAGGATATTTCCTTTTTCATCATAGCCCTCTAAGGGCTTCCAAATATCACTTTGCCAATTCCACAAAAACTGTGTTAGCGAAAGGCTTCTTGAGGGGAAAGCTGTAACGCTGTGAGAAGATTTCACAGAACACAAATAAGTTTCTCAGAAAGCTTCTTTCTCTTTGTTATCCTAGGATATTTCCTTTGGCTCTATAGTCTTCTAAGGGATCGGAAATATCTGTTCTCAGATTCCACAGAAAAAAGGCTAGCAAAGAGATCCACGAAATACAGATGTAACTCTGTGAGATGAATTATCAGAACACTAAGCAGTTTCTCAGAAAGCTTCTTTCCAGATTTCATCAGAGAATATTTCCTTTTTCACCATAGCCCTCTATGGGCTTCCAAGTATCACTTTGCCAATTCCACAAGAAGTGTCTTAGCGAAAGGCTTCTTGAGGGAAAGCTGTAACTCTGTGAGATGATTTCACAGAACACATAGAAGTTTCTCAGAAACCTTTCTCTTTGTTATCGGAGGATATTTCCTTTGGCCCTATAGTCTTCTAAGGGATCCGAAATATCTGTTCTCAGATTCCACAGAAATAAGACTAGCAAAGAGATCCACGAAATACAGATGTAACTCTGTGAGATGAATTAACAGAACACTAAGCAGTTTCTCAGATAGCTTCTTTCCAGATTTCATCTGAGGATATTTCCTTTTTCACCATAGCCCTCTATGGGCTTCCAAATATCACTTTGCCAATTCCACAAGAACTGTCTTAGCGAAAGGCTTCTTGAGGGGAAAGCTGTAACTCTGTGAGTTGATTTCACAGAACGCAAGGAAGTTAATGAGAAAGCTTTTTCTCTTTGTTATCGGAGGATATTTCCTTTGGCACTAGAGTCTTCTAAGGGATCCGAAATATCTGTTCTCAGATTCCACAGAAATAAGGCTAGCAAAGAGATCCACGAAATACAGATGTAACTCTGTGAGATGAATTAACAGAACACTAAGCAGTTTCTCACAAAGCTTCTTTCCAGATTTCATGTGAGGATATTTCCTTTTTCACCCTAGTCCTCTAAGGGCTTCCAAATATCACTTTGCCAATTCCACAAGAACTGTGTTAGCGAAAGGCTTCTTGAGGGGAAAGCTGTAACTCTGTGAGATGATTTCACAGAACACAAAGAAGTTTTTCAGAAAGCTTCTTTCTCTTTGTTATCGGAGGATATTTCCTTTGGCTCTAGAGTCTTCTAAGGGATCTGAAATATCTGTTCTCAGATTCCACAGAAATAAGGCTAGCAAAGAGATCCACGAAATAAAGATGTAACTCTGTGAGATGAATTAACAAAACACTAAGCAGTTTCTCACAAAGCTTCTTTCCAGATTTCATCTGTGGATATTTCCTTTTTCACCATAGCCCTCTAAGGGCTTCCAAATATCACTTTGCCAATTCCACAAGAACTGTGTTAGCGAAAGGCTTCTTGAGGGGAAAGCTGTACCTCTGTGAGATGATTTCACAGAACACAAAGAAGTTTCTCAGAAAGCTTCTTTCTCTTTGTTATCGGAGGATATTTCCTTTGGCCCTAGAGTCTTCTAAGGGATCCGAAATTTCTGTTCTCAGATTTCACAGAAATATGGCTAGCAAAAAGATCCACGAAATACAGATGTAACTCTGTGAGATGAATTAACAGAACACTAAGCAGTTTCTCAGAAAGCTTCTTTCCAGATTTCTTCTGAGGATGTTTCCTTTTTCACCATAGCCCTCTATGGGCTTCCAAATATCACTTTACCAATTACACAAGAACTGTCTTAGCCAAAGGCTTTTTGAGGGGAAAGCTATAACTCTGTGAGGTGATTTCACAGAACACAAAGAAGTTTCTCAGAAACCTTTCTCTTTGTTATCGGAGGATATTTCCTTTGGCCTTATATTCTTCAAAGGGATCCGAAATATCTGATCTCAGATTCCACAGAAATAAGGCTAGCAAAGAGATCTGCCACATACAGATGTAACTCTGTGAGATGAATTAACAGAACTCTAAGCCGTTTCTCAGAAAGCTTCTTTACAGTTTTCATCTGAGGATATTTCCTTTTTCACCATAGCCCTCTATGGGCTTCCAAATATCAGTTTGCCAATTCCAAAAGAACTGTCTTAGCGAAAGGTTTCTTGAGGGGAAAGCTGTAACTCTGTGAGATGATTTCACAGAACACAAAGAAGTTTCTCAGAAAGCTTCTTTCTCTTTGTTATCGGAGGATATTTCCTTTGGCCCTATAGTCTTCTAAGGGATCCTAAATATCTGTTCTGATTCCACAGAAATAAGACTAGCAAAGAGATCCATGAAATACAGATGTAACTCTTTGAGATGAACTAACAGAACACCAAGCAGTTTCTCACAAAGCTTCTTTCCAGATTTCATCTGAGGATATTTCCTTTCAACCATAGCCCTCCAAGGGCTTCCAAATATCACTTTGCCAATTCCACAAGAACTGTCTTAGCGAAAGGCTTCTTGAGGGGAAAGCTGGATCTCTGTGAGATGATTTCACAGAACACAAAGAAGTTTCTCAGAAAGCTTCTTTCTCTTTGTTATCGGAGGATATTTCCTTTGGCCCTATAGTCTTCTAAGGGATCCGAAATATCTGTTCTCAGATTCCACAGAAATAAGGCTAGCAAAGAGATCCACGAAATACAGATGTAACTCTGTGAGATGAATTAACAGAACACTAAGCAGTTTCTCACAAAGCTTCTTTCCAGATTTCATGTGAGGATATTTCCTTTTTCACCATAGCCCTCTAAGGGCTTCCAAATATCACTTTGCCAATTCCACAAGAACTGTGTTAGCGAAAGGCTTCTTGAGGGGAAAGCTGTAACTCTGTGAGATGATTTCACAGAACACAAAGAAGGTTCTCAGAAAGCTTCTTTCTCTTTGTTATCGGAGGATATTTCCTTTGGCCCTAGAGTCTTCTAAGGGATCCGAAATATCTGCTCTCAGATTCCACAGAAATAAGGCTAGCAAAGGGATCCACGAAATACAGATGTAACTCTGTGAGATGAATTAACAGAACACTAAGCAGTTTCTCAGAAAGCTTCTTTCCAGATTTCTTCTGAGGATATATCCTTTTTCACCATAGCCCTCTAGGGGCTTACAAATATCACTTTGCCAAATACACAAGAACTGTCTTAGCGAAAGGCTTCTTGAGGGGAAAGCTGTAACTCTGTGAGGTGATTTCACAGAACACAAAGAAGTTTCTCAGAAAGCTTCTTTTCTTTGTTCTCGGAGGATATTTCCTTTGGCCCTATAGTCTTCTAAGGGATCCGAAATATCTGTTCTCAGATTCCACCGAAAAAAGGCTAGCAAAGAGATCAACGAAATACAGATGTAACTCTGTGAGATGAATTAACAGAGCTCTTGGCAGTTTCTCAGAAAGCTTCTTTCCAGATTTCATCTGAGGATATTTCCTTTTTCACCATAGACCTCTCAGGGCTTCCAAATATCACTTTGGCAATTCCACAAGAACTGTCTTAGCGAAAGGCTTCTTGAGGGGAAAGCTGTAACTCTGTGAGATGATTTCACAGAACACAAAGAAGTTTCTCAGAAAGCTTCTTTCTCTTTGTTATCGGAAGATATTTCCTTGGCCCTATAGTCTTCTAAGGGATCCGAAATATCTGTTCTCAGATTCCACAGAAATAAGGCTAGCAAGGAGATACTCCAAATACAGATATGACTCTGTGAGAAGAATTAACAGAACACTAAGCAGTTTCTCAGAAAGCTACTTTCCAGATTTCATCTGAGGATATTTCCTTTTTCTGCAAAGCCCTCTATGGGCTTTCAAATATTACTTTGCCAATTCCAAAACAACTGTCTTAGCGAAAGGCTTCTTGAGGGGAAAGCTGTAACTCTGTGAGATGATTTCACAGAACACAAAAAAGTTTCTCAGAAAGCTTCTTTATCTTTGTTATCGGAGGATATTTCCTTTGGCCCTATAGTCTTCTAAGAGATCCGAAATATCTGTTCTCAGATTCCACAGAAATAAGGCTAGCAAAGAGATACACCAAATACAGATGTAACTCTGTGAGATGAATTAACAGAACACTAAACACTTTCTCAGAAAGCTTCTTTCCAGATTTCATCTGAGGATATTTCCTTTTTCACCATAGCCGTCTATGGGCTTCCAAATATCACTTTGCCAATTCCACAAGAACTGTCTTACCGAAAGACTTCCTCAGGGGAAAGCTGTAACTCTGTGAGATGATTTCACAGAACAGAAAGAAGTTTCTCAGAAAGCTTCTTTCTCTTTGTTATCGGAGGATATTTCCTTTGGCCCTAGAGTCTTCAAAGGGATCCGAAATATCTGGTCTCAGATTCCACAGAAATAAGGCTAGCAAAGAGATACACCAAATACAGATGTAACTCTGTGAGATGATTTCACAGAACACAAAGAAGTTTCTCAGAAAGCTTCTTTCTCTTTGTTATCGGAGTTTATTACCTTTGGCCCTATAATCTTCAAAGGGATCCGGAATATCTGTTCTCAGATTCCCCAGAAATAAGGCTAGCAAAGAGATCCACGAAATACAGATGTAACTCTGTGAGATGAATTAACAGAACACTAAGCAGTTTCTCAGAAAGCTTCTTTCCAGATTTCATCTGCGGATAATTCCTTTTTCACCGTAGCCCTCTATACGCTTCCAAATATCACTTACCAATTCCACAAGAACTGTCTTAGCGAAAGGCTTCTTGAGGGGAAATCTGTAACTCTGTGAGATGATTTCACAGAACACAAAGAAGTTTCTCAGAAAGCTTCTTTCTCTTTGTTATCGAGGATATTTCCTTTGGCCTTATAGTCTTCTAAGTTATCCGAAATATCTGTTCTCAGATTCCACAGAAATAAGGCTAGCAAAGAGATCCACGAAATACAGATGTAACTCAGTGAGATGAATTAACAGAACACTAAGCAGTTTCTCAGAAAGCTTCTTTCCAGATTTCATCTGAAGATATTTCCTTTTTCACCATAGCCCTCTATGGGCTTCCAAATATCACTTTGCCAATTCCACAAGAACTGTATTAGCGAAAGGCTTTTTGAGGGGAAAGCTGTAACTCTGTGAGAATATTTCACAGAACACAAAGAAGTTTCTAAGAAAGATTCTTTCTCTTTGTTATCAGAAGATATTTCCTTTGGCCCTATAGTCTTCTAAGGGATCCGAAATATCTGCTCTCAGATTCCACAGAAATAAGGCTATTAAAGAGATCCACGATATACAGATGTAACTCTGTGAGATGAATAAACAGAACACTAAGCAGTTCCTCCGAAAGCTTCTTTCCAGATTTCATCTGAGGATATTTCCTTTTTCACCATAGCCCTCTGTGGGCTTCCAAATATCACTTTGCCAATTCCACAAGAACTGTCTTAGCGAAAGGCGTCTTGAGGGGAAAGCTGTAACTCTGTGAGATGATTTCACAGAACACAAAGAAGTTTCTCAAAAAGCTTCTTTCACTTTGTTATCGGAGGATATTTCCTTTGGCCCTAGAGTCTTCAAAGGGATCCGAAATATCGGGTCTCAGATTCCACAGAAATAAGGCTAGCAAAGAGATCCACGAAATACAGATGTAACTCTGTGAGATGAATTAAAAGAACACTAAGGTGTTTCTCAGAAACCTACTTTCCAGATTTCATCTGAGGATATTTCCTTTTTCACCATAGCACTATATGGGCTTCCAAATATCACTCTGCCAATTCCACAAGAACTGTCTTAGCGAAAGGCTTCTCTAGGGGAAAACTGTATCTCTGTGAGATGATTTCACAGAACACAAAGAAGTTTCTCAGAAAGCTTCTTTCTCTTTGTTATCGGAAGATATTTCCTTTGGCCCTATAGTCTTCAAAGGGATCCGAAATATCTGTTCTCAGATTCCACAGAAATAAGGCTAGCAAAGAGATCCACGAAATACAGATGTAACTCAGTGAGATGAATTAACAGAACACTAAGCAGTTTCTCAGAAAGCTTCTTTCCAGATTTCATCTGAGGATATTTCCTTTTTCACCATAGCCCTCTATGGGCTTCCAAATATCACTTTGCCAATTCCACAAGAACTGTATTAGCGAAAGGCTTTTTGAGGGGAAAGCTGTAACTCTGTGAGAATATTTCACAGAACACAAAGAAGTTTCTAAGAAAGATTCTTTCTCTTTGTTATCAGAAGATATTTCCTTTGGCCCTATAGTCTTCTAAGGGATCCGAAATATCTGCTCTCAGATTCCACAGAAATAAGGCTATTAAAGAGATCCACGATATACAGATGTAACTCTGTGAGATGAATAAACAGAACACTAAGCAGTTCCTCCGAAAGCTTCTTTCCAGATTTCATCTGAGGATATTTCCTTTTTCACCATAGCCCTCTGTGGGCTTCCAAATATCACTTTGCCAATTCCACAAGAACTGTCTTAGCGAAAGGCGTCTTGAGGGGAAAGCTGTAACTCTGTGAGATGATTTCACAGAACACAAAGAAGTTTCTGAGAAAGCTTCGTGCTCTTTGTGATCGGAGGATATTTCCTTTGGCCCTATGGTCTTCTAAGGGATCCGAAATATCTGTTCTCAGATTCCACAGAAATAAGGCTAGCAAAGAGATCCACGAAATAAAGATGTAACTCTGTGAGATGAATTAACAGAACACTAAGCAGTTTCTCAGAAAGCTACTTTCCAGATTTCATCTGAGGATATTTCCTTTTTCACCATAGCCCTCTATGGGCTTCCAAATATTCCTTTTGCAATTCCACAAGAACTGTCTTAGCGAAAGGCTTCTTGAGGGAAAAGCTGTAACTCTGGAAGATGATTTCACAGAACACAAAGAAGTTTCTCAGAAAGCTTCTTACTCTTTGTTATCGAAGGATATTTCCTTTGGCCCTATAGTCTTCTAAGAGTTCCGAAATATCTGTTCTCAGATTCCACAGAAATAAGGCTAGCAAAGAGATACACCAAATACAGATGTAACTCTGTGAGATGAATTAAGAGAACACTAAGCAGTTTCTCAGAAAGCTTCTTTCCAGATTTCATCTGAGGATATTTCCTTTTTCACCATAGCCCTCTATGGGCTTCCAAATATCACTTTGCCAATTCCAAAAGAACTGTCTTAGCGAAAGATTCTTCAGGGGAAAGCTGTAACTCTGTGAGATGATTTCACAGAACACAAAGAAGTTTCTCAGAAAGCTTCTTTCTCTTTGTTATCGGAGGATATTTCCTTTGGCCCTATAGTCTTCTAAGGGTTCCGAAATATCTGTTCTCAGATTCCTCAGAAATAAGGCTAGCAAAGAGATCCACGAAATACAGATGTAACTCTGTGAGATGAATTAACAGAACACTAAGCAGTTTCTCAGAAATCTTCTTTCCAGAATTCATCTGAGGATATTTCCTTTTTCAAAATAGCCCTCTATGGGCTTCCAAATATCACTTTGCAAATTCCACAAGAACTGTCTTAGCGAAAGGCTTCTTGAGTGGAAAGCTGTAACTCTGTGAGATGATTTCACGGAACAAAAAGAAGTTTATGAGAAAGCTTCGTTCTCTTTGTGATCGGAGGATATTTCCTTTGGCCCTATAGTCTTCTAAGGGATCCGAAATATCTGTTCTCAGATTCCACAGAAATAAGGCTAGCAAAGAGATCCACGAAATACTGATGTAACTCTGTGAGATGAATTAACAGAACACTAAGCAGTTTCTCAGAAAGCTACTTTCCAGATTTCATCCGAGTATATTTCCTTTTTCACCATAGCCCTCTATGGGCTTCCAAATATTACTTTGCCAATTCCACAAGAACTGTCTTAGCGAAAGGCTTCTTGAGGGGAAAGCTGTAACTCTGTGAGATGATTTCACAGAGCACAAAGAAGTTTCTCAGAAAGCTTCTTTCTCTTTGTTATCGGAGGATATTTCCTTGGGCCCTATAGTCTTCTAAGGGATCCGAAATATCTGTTCTCAGATTCCACAGAAATAAGGCTAGCAAAGAGATACATCAAATACAGATGTAAATCTGTGAGATGAATTAACAGAACGCTAAGCAGTTTCTCAGAAAGCTTCTTTCCAGATTTCATCTGAGGATAATTCCTTTTTCATCATAGCCCTCTATGGGCTTCCAAATATCACTTTGCCAATTCCACAAGAACTGTCTTAGCGAAAGACTTCTTGAGGGGAAAGCTGTAACTCTGTGAGATGATTTCACAGAACACAAAGAAGTGTCTCAGAAAGCTTCTCTCTCTTTGTTATCGGAGGATATTTCCTTTGGCCCTATACTCTTCAAAGGGATCCGAAATATCTGTTCTCAGATTCCACAGAAATAAGGCTAGCAAAATATCCACGAAATGCAAATGTAACTCTGTGAGATGAATTAACAGAACCCTAAGCAGTTTCTCAGAAATCTACTTTCCAGATTTCATCTGAGGATATTTCCTTTTTCACCATAGCCCTCTAAGGGCTTCCAAATATCACTTTGCCAATTGCACAGAAACTGTCTTAGCCAAAGGCTTCTTTAGGGGAAAGCTGTAACTCTGTGAGATGATTTCACAGAACACAAAGAAGTTTCTCAGAAAGCTTCTTTCACTTTGTTATCGGAGGATATTTCCTTTGGCCCTAGAGTCTTCAAAGGGATCCGAAATATCGGGTCTCAGACTCCACAGAAATAAGGCTAGCAAAGAGATCCACGAAATACAGATGTAACTCTGTGAGATGAATTAAAAGAACACTAAGTTGTTTCTCAGAAACCTACTTTCCAGATTTCATCTGAGGATATTTCCTTTTTCACCATAGCACTATATGGGCTTCCAAATATCACTCTGCCAATTCCACAAGAACTGTCTTAGCGAAAGGCTTCTCTAGGGGAAAACTGTATCTCTGTGAGATGATTTCACAGAACACAAAGAAGTTTCTCAGAAAGCTTCTTTCTCTTTGTTATCGGAAGATATTTCCTTTGGCCCTATAGTCTTCAAAGGGATCCGAAATATCTGTTCTCAGATTCCACAGAAATAAGGCTAGCAAAGAGATCCACGAAATACAGATGTAACTCAGTGAGATGAATTAACAGAACACTAAGCAGTTTCTCAGAAAGCTTCTTTCCAGATTTCATCTGAAGATATTTCCTTTTTCACCATAGCCCTCTATGGGCTTCCAAATATCACTTTGCCAATTCCACAAGAACTGTATTAGCGAAAGGCTTTTTGAGGGGAAAGCTGTAACTCTGTGAGAATATTTCACAGAACACAAAGAAGTTTCTAAGAAAGATTCTTTCTCTTTGTTATCAGAAGATATTTCCTTTGGCCCTATAGTCTTCTAAGGGATCCGAAATATCTGCTCTCAGATTCCACAGAAATAAGGCTATTAAAGAGATCCACGATATACAGATGTAACTCTGTGAGATGAATAAACAGAACACTAAGCAGTTCCTCCGAAAGCTTCTTTCCAGATTTCATCTGAGGATATTTCCTTTTTCACCATAGCCCTCTGTGGGCTTCCAAATATCACTTTGCCAATTCCACAAGAACTGTCTTAGCGAAAGGCGTCTTGAGGGGAAAGCTGTAACTCTGTGAGATGATTTCACAGAACACAAAGAAGTTTCTCAGAAAGCTTCTTTCACTTTGTTATCGGAGGATATTTCCTTTGGCCCTAGAGTCTTCAAAGGGATCCGAAATATCGGGTCTCAGATTCCACAGAAATAAGGCTAGCAAAGAGATCCACGAAATACAGATGTAACTCTGTGAGATGAATTAAAAGAACACTAAGGTGTTTCTCAGAAACCTACTTTCCAGATTTCATCTGAGGATATTTCCTTTTTCACCATAGCACTATATGGGCTTCCAAATATCACTCTGCCAATTCCACAAGAACTGTCTTAGCGAAAGGCTTCTCTAGGGGAAAACTGTATCTCTGTGAGATGATTTCACAGAACACAAAGAAGTTTCTCAGAAAGCTTCTTTCTCTTTGTTATCGGAAGATATTTCCTTTGGCCCTATAGTCTTCAAAGGGATCCGAAATATCTGTTCTCAGATTCCACAGAAATAAGGCTAGCAAAGAGATCCACGAAATACAGATGTAACTCTGTGAGATGAATTAACAGAACACTAAGCAGTTTCTCAGAAAGCTTCTTTCCAGATTTCATCTGAGGATATTTCCTTTTTCACCATAGCCCTCTATGGGCTTCCAAATATCACTTTGCCAATTCCACAAGAACTGTATCAGCGAAACGCTTTTTGAGGGGAAAGCTGTAACTCTGTGAGAATATTTCACAGAACACAAAGAAGTTTCTAAGAAAGATTCTTTCTCTTTGTTATCAGAAGATATTTCCTTTGGCCCTATAGTCTTCTAAGGGATCCGAAATATCTGCTCTCAGATTCCACAGAAATAAGGCTATTAAAGAGATCCACGATATACAGATGTAACTCTGTGAGATGAATAAACAGAACACTAAGCAGTTCCTCCGAAAGCTTCTTTCCAGATTTCATCTGAGGATATTTCCTTTTTCACCATAGCCCTCTGTGGGCTTCCAAATATCACTTTGCCAATTCCACAAGAACTGTCTTAGCGAAAGGCGTCTTGAGGGGAAAGCTGTAACTCTGTGAGATGATTTCACAGAACACAAAGAAGTTTCTGAGAAAGCTTCGTGCTCTTTGTGATCGGAGGATATTTCCTTTGGCCCTATGGTCTTCTAAGGGATCCGAAATATCTGTTCTCAGATTCCACAGAAATAAGGCTAGCAAAGAGATCCACGAAATAAAGATGTAACTCTGTGAGATGAATTAACAGAACACTAAGCAGTTTCTCAGAAAGCTACTTTCCAGATTTCATCTGAGGATATTTCCTTTTTCACCATAGCCCTCTATGGGCTTCCAAATATTCCTTTTGCAATTCCACAAGAACTATCTTAGCGAAAGGCTTCTTGAGGGAAAAGCTGTAACTCTGGAAGATGATTTCACAGAACACAAAGAAGTTTCTCAGAAAGCTTCTTACTCTTTGTTATCGAAGGATATTTCCTTTGGCCCTATAGTCTTCTAAGAGTTCCGAAATATCTGTTCTCAGATTCCACAGAAATAAGGCTAGCAAAGAGATACACCAAATACAGATGTAACTCTGTGAGATGAATTAAGAGAACACTAAGCAGTTTCTCAGAAAGCTTCTTTCCAGATTTCATCTGAGGATATTTCCTTTTTCACCATAGCCCTCTATGGGCTTCCAAATATCACTTTGCCAATTCCAAAAGAACTGTCTTAGCGAAAGATTCTTCAGGGGAAAGCTGTAACTCTGTGAGATGATTTCACAGAACACAAAGAAGTTTCTCAGAAAGCTTCTTTCTCTTTGTTATCGGAGGATATTTCCTTTGGCCCTATAGTCTTCTAAGGGTTCCGAAATATCTGTTCTCAGATTCCTCAGAAATAAGGCTAGCAAAGAGATCCACGAAATACAGATGTAACTCTGTGAGATGAATTAACAGAACACTAAGCAGTTTCTCAGAAATCTTCTTTCCAGAATTCATCTGAGGATATTTCCTTTTTCAAAATAGCCCTCTATGGGCTTCCAAATATCACTTTGCAAATTCCACAAGAACTGTCTTAGCGAAAGGCTTCTTGAGTGGAAAGCTGTAACTCTGTGAGATGATTTCACGGAACAAAAAGAAGTTTATGAGAAAGCTTCGTTCTCTTTGTGATCGGAGGATATTTCCTTTGGCCCTATAGTCTTCTAAGGGATCCGAAATATCTGTTCTCAGATTCCACAGAAATAAGGCTAGCAAAGAGATCCACGAAATACTGATGTAACTCTGTGAGATGAATTAACAGAACACTAAGCAGTTTCTCAGAAAGCTACTTTCCAGATTTCATCCGAGTATATTTCCTTTTTCACCATAGCCCTCTATGGGCTTCCAAATATTACTTTGCCAATTCCACAAGAACTGTCTTAGCGAAAGGCTTCTTGAGGGGAAAGCTGTAACTCTGTGAGATGATTTCACAGAGCACAAAGAAGTTTCTCAGAAAGCTTCTTTCTCTTTGTTATCGGAGGATATTTCCTTGGGCCCTATAGTCTTCTAAGGGATCCGAAATATCTGTTCTCAGATTCCACAGAAATAAGGCTAGCAAAGAGATACAACAAATACAGATGTAAATCTGTGAGATGAATTAACAGAACGCTAAGCAGTTTCTCAGAAAGCTTCTTTCCAGATTTCATCTGAGGATAATTCCTTTTTCATCATAGCCCTCTATGGGCTTCCAAATATCACTTTGCCAATTCCACAAGAACTGTCTTAGCGAAAGACTTCTTGAGGGGAAAGCTGTAACTCTGTGAGATGATTTCACAGAACACAAAGAAGTGTCTCAGAAAGCTTGTCTCTCTTTGTTATCGGAGGATATTTCCTTTGGCCCTATACTCTTCAAAGGGATCCGAAATATCTGTTCTCAGATTCCACAGAAATAAGGCTAGCAAAATATCCACGAAATGCAAATGTAACTCTGTGAGATGAATTAACAGAACCCTAAGCAGTTTCTCAGAAATCTACTTTCCAGATTTCATCTGAGGATATTTCCTTTTTCACCATAGCCCTCTAAGGGCTTCCAAATATCACTTTGCCAATTGCACAGAAACTGTCTTAGCCAAAGGCTTCTTGAGGGGAAAGCTGTAACTCTGTGAGATGATTTCACAGAACACAAAGAAGTTTCTCAGAAAGCTTCTTTCACTTTGTTATCGGAGGATATTTCCTTTGGCCCTAGAGTCTTCAAAGGGATCCGAAATATCGGGTCTCAGATTCCACAGAAATAAGGCTAGCAAAGAGATCCACGAAATACAGATGTAACTCTGTGAGATGAATTAAAAGAACACTAAGTAGTTTCTCAGAAAGCTACTTTCCAGATTTCATCTGAGGATATTTCCTTTTTCACCATAGCACTATATGGGCTTCCAAATATCACTCTGCCAATTCCACAAGAACTGTCTTAGCGAAAGGCTTCTCTAGGGGAAAACTGTATCTCTGTGAGATGATTTCACAGAACACAAAGAAGTTTCTCAGAAAGCTTCTTTCTCTTTGTTATCGGAAGATATTTCCTTTGGCCCTATAGTCTTCAAAGGGATCCGAAATATCTGTTCTCAGATTCCACAGAAATAAGGCTAGCAAAGAGATCCACGAAATACAGATGTAACTCAGTGAGATGAATTAACAGAACACTAAGCAGTTTCTCAGAAAGCTTCTTTCCAGATTTCATCTGAGGATATTTCCTTTTTCACAATAGCCCTCTATGGGCTTCCAAATATCACTTTGCCAATTCCACAAGAACTGTCTTAGCGAAAGGCTTCTTGAGTGGAAAGCTGTATCTCTGTGAGATGATTTCACAGAACACAAAGAAGTTTCTGAGAAAGCTTCGTTCTCTTTGTGATCGGAGGATATTTCCTTTGGCCCTCTAGTCTTCTAAGGGATCCGAAATATCTGTTCTCACATTCCACAGAAATAAGGCTAGCAAAGAGATCCACGAAATACAGATGTAACTCTGTGAGATGAATTAACAGAACACTAAGCAGTTTCTCAGAAAGCATCTTTCTCTTTGTTATCGGAGGATTTTTCCTATGGCCCTATAGTCTTCTAAGGGACCCGAAATATCTGTTCTCAGATTCCACAGAAATAAGGCTAGCAAAGAGATACACGAAATACAGATGTAACTCTGTGAGATGATTTCACAGAACACAAAGAAGTTTCTCAGAAAGCTTCTTTCTCTTTGTTATCGGAGTTTATTTCCTTTGGCCCTATAATCTTCAAAGGGATCCGGAATATCTCTTCTCAGATTCCACAGAATTAAGGCCAGCAAAGAGATCCACGAAATACAGATGTAACTCTGTGAGATGAATTAACAGAACACTAAGCAGTTTCTCAGAAAGCTTCTTTCCAGATTTCATCTGAGGATATTTCCTTTTTCACCATAGCCCTCTATGGGCTTCCAAATATCACTTTGCCAATTCCACAAGAACTGTCTTAGAGAAAGACTTCTTGAGGGGAAAGCTCTAACGCTGTGAGGTGATTTCACAGAACACAAAGAAGTTTCTCAGAAAGCTTCTTTCTCTTTGTTATCGGAGTTTATTTCCTTTGGCCCTATAATCTTCAAAGGGATCCGGAATATCTGTTCTCAGATTCCACAGAAATAAGGCAAGCAAAGAGATCCACGAAATACAGATGTAACTCTGTGAGATGAATTAACAGAACACTAAGCAGTTTCTCAGAAACTTCTTTCCAGATTTCATCTGAGGATATTTCCTTTTTCACCATAGCCCTCTATGCGCTTCCAAATATCACTTTGCCAATTCCACAAGAACTGTCTTAGCGAAAGTCTTCTTGAGGGGAAAGCTGTAACTCTGTGAGATGATTTCACAGAACACAAAGAAGTTTCTAAGAAAGCTTCTTTCTCTTTGTTATCGGAAGATATTTCCTTTGGCCCTATAGTCTTCTAAGGGATCCGAAATATCTGTTCTCATATTCCACAGAAATAAGGCTAGCAAAGAGATCCACGAAATACAGATGTAACTCTGTGAGATGAATTAACAGAACACTAAGGAGTTTCTCAGAAAGCTTCTTTCCAGATTTCATCTGAGGATATTTCCTTTTTCACCATAGCCCTGTATGGGCTTCCAAATATTTCTTTCCAATTCCACAAGAACTGTCTTAGCGAAAGGCTTCTTGAGGGGAAAGCTGTAACTCTGTGAGATGATTTCACAGAACACAAAGAAGTTTCTCAGAAAGCTTCTTTCTCTTTGTTATCGGAGGATATTTCCTTTGGCCCTATAGTCTTCTAAGAGATCCGAAATATCTGATCTCAGATTCCACAGAAATAAGGCTAGCAAAGAGATACACCAAATACAGATGTAACTCTGTGAGATGAATTAACAGAACACTAAGCAGTTTCTCAGAAACCTTCTTTCCAGATTTCATCTGAGGATATTTCCTTTTTCACCATAGCCCTCTATGGGCTTCCAAATATCACTATGCCAATTCCACAAGAACTGTCTTAGCGAAAGACTTCTTCAGGGGAAAGCTGTAACTCTGTGAGACGATTTCACAGAACACAAAGAAGTTTCTCAGAAAGCTTCTTTCTCTTTGTTATCGGAGTTTATTTCCTTTGGCCCTAAAATCTTCAAAGGGATCCGGAATATCTGTTCTCAGATTCCACAGAAATAAGGCTAGCAAAGAGATCCACGAAATACAGATGTAACTCTGTGAGATGAATTAACAGAACACTAAGCAGTTTCTCAGAAAGCTTCTTTCCAGATTTCATCTGAGGATATTTCCTTTTTCACCATAGCCCTCTATGGGCTTCCAAATATCACTTTGCCAATTCCACAAGAACTGTCTTAGCGAAAGGCTTCTTGAGGGGAAAGCTGTAACTCTGTGAGATGATTTCACAGAACACAAAGAAGTTTCTCAGAAAGCTTCTTTCTCTTTGTTATCGGAGGATATTTCCTTGGGCCCTATATTCTTCTAAGGAATCCGAAATATCTGTTCTCAGATTCCACAGAAATAAGGCTAGCAAAGAGATACAACAAATACAGATGTAAATCTGTGAGATGAATTAACAGAACACTAAGCAGTTTCTCAGAAAGCTTCTTTCCAGATTTCATCTGAGGATATTTCCTTTTTCACCATAGCCCTCTATGGGCTTCCAAATATCACTTTGCCAATTCCACAAGAAGTGTGTTAGCGAAAGACTTCTTGAGGGGAAAGCTGTAACTCTGTGAGATGATTTCACAGAACACAAAGAAGTGTCTCAGAAAGCTTCTCTCTCTTTGTTATCGGAGGATATTTCCTTTGGCCCTATAGTCTTCAAAGGGATCCGAAATATCTGTTCTCACATTCCACAGAAATAAGGCTAGCAAAATATCCACGAAATGCAAATGTAACTCTGTGAGATGAATTAACAGAACACTAAGCAGTTTCTCAGAAAGCTACTTTCCAAATTTCATCTGAGGATATTTCTTTTTCACCATAGCCCTCTATGGGCTTCCAAATATCACTTTGCCAATTAAACAAGAACTGTCTTAGCGAAAGGCTTCTTGAGGGGAAAGCTGTAACTCTGTGAGTTGATTTCACAGAACACAAAGAAGTTTCTCAGAAAGCTTCTTTCTCTTTGTTATCAGAGTTTATTTCCTTTGGCCCTATAGTCTTTAAAGTGATCCGAAATATCTCTTCTTAGATTCCACAGAAATAAGGCTAGCCAAGAGATCCACGATATACAGATGTAACTCTGTGAGATGAATTAACAGAACACTAAGCAGTTTCTCAGAAAGCTTCTTTCCAGATTTCATCTGAGGATATTTTCTTTTTCACCATAGCCCTCTATGGGCTTCCAAATATCACTTTGCCAATTCCACTAGAACTGTCTTAGCGAAAGGTTTCTTGAGGGGAAAGCTGTAACTCTGTGAGATGATTTCAAAGAACACAAAGAAGTTTCTCAGAAAGTTTCGTTCTCTTTGTGATCCGAGGATATGTCCTTTGGCCCTATAGTCTTCTAAGGGATCTGAAATATCTGTTCTCAGATTCCACAGAAATAAGGCTAGCAAAGAGATCCACGAAATACAGATGTAACTCTGTGAGATGAATTAACAGAACACTAAGCAGTTTCTCAAAAAGCCACTTTCCAGATTTCATCTGAGGATATTTCCTTTTTCACCGTAGACCTCTATGGGCTTCCAAATATCACTTTGCCAATTCCACAAGAACTGTCTTAGCGAAAGGATTCTTGAGGGGAAAGCTGTAACTCCGTGAGATGATTTCACAGAACACAAAGAAGTTTCTCAGAAAGCTTCTTTCTCTTTGTTATCGGAGGATATTTCCTTTGGCCCTATAGTCTTCTAAGAGATCCGAAATATCTGATCTCAGATTCCACAGAAATAAGGCTAGCAAAGAGATACACCAAATACAGATGTAACTCTGTGAGATGAATTAACAGAACACTAAGCAGTTTCTCAGAAAGCTTCTTTCCAGATTTCATCTGAGGATATTTCCTTTTTCACCATAGCCCTCTATGGGCTTCCAAATATCACTATGCCAATTCCACAAGAACTGTCTTAGCGAAAGACTTCTTCAGGGGAAAGCTGTAACTCTGTGAGACGATTTCACAGAACACAAAGAAGTTTCTCAGAAAGTTTCTTTCTCTTTGTTATCGGAGTTTATTTCCTTTGGCCCTATAATCTTCAAAGGGATCCGGAATATCTGTTCTCAGATTCCACAGAAATAAGGCTAGCAAAGACATCCACGAAATACAGATGTAACTCTGTGAGATGAATTAACAGAACACTAAGCAGTTTCTCAGAAAGCTTCTTTCCAGATTTCATCTGAGGATATTTCCTTTTTCACCATAGCCCTCTATGGGCTTCCAAATATCACTTTGCCAATTCCACAAGAACTGTCTTAGCGAAAGTCTTCTTGAGTGGGAAGCTGTAACTCTGTGAGATGATTTCACAGAACACAAAGTAGTTTCTGAGAAAGCTTCGTTCTGTTTCTGATCAGAGGATATTTCTTTGGCCCTATACTCTTCTAAGGGATCCGAAATATCTGTTCTCAGATTCCACAGAAATAAGGCTAGCAAAGAGATCCACGAAATACAGATGTAACTCTGTGAGATGAATTAACAGAACACTAAGCAGTTTCTCAGAAAGCTTCTTTCCAGATTTCATCTGAGGATATTTCCTTTTTCACCATAGCCCTCTATGGGCTTCCAAATATCACTTTGCCAATTCCACAAGAACTGTCTTAGCGAAAGGCTTCTTGAGGGGAAAGCTGTAACTCTGTGAGATGATTTCACAGAACACAAAGAAGTTTCTCAGAAAGCTTCTTTCTCTTTGTTATCGGAGGATATTTCCTTTGGCCCTATAGTCTTCTAAGGGATCCGAAATATCTGTTCTCAGATTCCACAGAAATAAGGCTAGCAAAGAGATACACCAAATACAGATGTAACTCTGTGAGATGAATTAACAGAACACTAAGCAGTTTCTCAGAAAGCTTCTTTCCAGATTTCATCTGAGGATATTTCCTTTTTCACCTTAGCCCTCTATGGGCTTCAAATATCACTTTGCCAATTACAAAAGAACTGTCTTAACGAAAGGCTTCTTCAGGGGAAAGCTGTAACTCTGTGAGATGATTTCACAGAACACAAAGAAGTTTCTAAGAAAGCTTCTTTCTCTTTGTTATCGGAGGATATTTCCTTGGGCCCTATAGTCTTCTAAGGAATCCGAAATATCTGTTCTCAGATTCCACAGAAATAAGGCTAGCAAAGAGATACAACAAATACAGATTTAAATCTGTGAGATGAATTAACAGAACACTAAGCAGTTTCTCAGAAAGCTTCTTTCCAGATTTCATCTGAGGATATTTCCTTTTTCACCATAGCCCTCTATGGGCTTCCAAATATCACTTTGCCAATTCCACAAGAAGTGTGTTAGCGAAAGACTTCTTGAGGGGAAAGCTGTAACTCTGTGAGATGATTTCACAGAACACAAAGAAGTGTCTCAGAAAGCTTCTCTCTCTTTGTTATCGGAGGATATTTCCTTTGGCCCTATAGTCTTCAAAGGGATCCGAAATATCTGTTCTCATATTCCACAGAAATAAGGCTAGCAAAATATCCACGAAATGCAAATGTAACTCTGTGAGATGAATTAACAGAACACTAAGCAGTTTCTCAGAAAGCTACTTTCCAGATTTCATCTGAGGATATTTCTTTTTCACCATAGCCCTCTATGGGCTTCCAAATATCACTTTGCCAATTAAACAAGAACTGTCATAGCGAAAGGCTTCTTGAGGGGAAAGCTGTAACTCTGTGAGTTGATTTCACAGAACACAAAGAAGTTTCTCAGAAAGCTTCTTTCTCTTTGTTATCAGAGTTTATTTCCTTTGGCCCTATAGTCTTTAAAGTGATCCGAAATATCTCTTCTTAGATTCCACAGAAATAAGGCTAGCCAAGAGATCCACGATATACAGATGTAACTCTGTGAGATGAATTAACAGAACACTAAGCAGTTTCTCAGAAAGCTTCTTTCCAGATTTCATCTGAGGATATTTTCTTTTTCACCATAGCCCTCTATGGGCTTCCAAATATCACTTTGCCAATTCCACTAGAACTGTCTTAGCGAAAGGTTTCTTGAGGGGAAAGCTGTAACTCTGTGAGATGATTTCAAAGAACACAAAGATGTTTCTCAGAAAGTTTCGTTCTCTTTGTGATCCGAGGATATGTCCTTTGGCCCTATAGTCTTCTAAGGGATCTGAAATATCTGTTCTCAGATTCCACAGAAATAAGGCTAGCAAAGAGATCCACGAAATACAGATGTAACTCTGTGAGATGAATTAACAGAACACTAAGCAGTTTCTCAGAAAGCTTCTTTCCAGATTTCATCTGAGGATATTTCCTTTTTCACCATAGCCCTCTAAGGGCTTCCAAATATCACTTTGCCAATTCCACAAGAACTGTCTTAGCGAAAGGCTTCTTGAGGGGAAAGCTGTAACTCTGTGAGATGATTTCACGGAACACAAAGAAGTTTCTCAGAAAGCTTATCTCTCTTTGCTATCGGAGGATATTTCCTTTGGCCCTAGAGTCTTCAAAGGGATCCGAAATATCTGGTCTCAGATTCCACAGAAATAAGGCTAGCAAAGAGATCCACGAAATACAGATGTAACTCTGTGAGATGAATTAACAGAACACTAAGCAGTTTCTCAGAAGGCTACTTTCCAGATTTCATCTGAGGATATTTCCTTTTTCACCGTAGCACTATATGGGCTTCCAAATATCACCTTGCCAATTCCACAAGAACTGTCTTAGCGAAAGGCTTCTCTAGGGGAAAGCTGTATCTCTGTGAGATGATTTCACAGAACACAAAGAAGTTTCTCAGAAAGCTTCTTTCTCTTTGTTATCGGAAGATATTTCCTTTGGCCCTATAGTCTTCAAAGGGATCCGAAATATCTGTTCTCACATTCCACAGAAATAAGGCTAACAAAGAGATCCACGAAATACAGATGTAACTCTGTTATATGAATTAACAGAACACTAAGCAGTTTCTCAGAAAGCTTCTTTCCACATTTCATCTGAGGATATTTCCTTTTTCACCCTAGCCTTCTATGCGCTACCGAATATCACTTTGCCAATTGCATAAGAACTGTCTTAGCGAAAGACTTCTTGAGGGGAAAGCTGTAACTCCGTGAGATGATTTCACAGAACGCAAAGAAGTTTCTCTGAAAGCTTCTTTCTCTTTGTTATCGGAGTTTACTTCCTTTGGCCCTATAATCTTCAAAGGGATCCGGAATATCTGTTCTCAGATTCCACAGAAATAAGGCTAGCAAAGAGATCCACGAAATACAGATGTAACTCTGTGAGATGAATAAACAGAACACTAAGCAGTTTCTCAGAAAGCTTCTTTCCAGATTTCATCTGCGGATAATTCCTTTTTCACCATAGCCCTCTATGCGCTTCCAAATATCACTTTGTCAATTCCACAAGAACTGTCTTAGCGAAAGGCTTCTTGAGTGGAAAGCTGTAACTCTGTGAGATGATTTCACAGGACACAAAGAAGTTTCTGAGAAAGCTTCGTTCTCTTTGTGATCGGAGGATATGTCCTTTGGCCCCATAGTCTTCTAAGGGATCTGAAATATCTGTTCTCAGATTCCACAGAAATAAGACTTGCAAAGAGATCCACGAAATACAGATGTAACTCTGTGAGATGAATTAACAGAACACTAAGCAGTTTCTCAAAAATCTACTTTCCAGATTTCATCTGAGGATATTTCCTTTTTCACCATAGCCCTCTATGGGCTTCCAAATATCACTTTGCCAATTCCAAAAGAACTGTCTTAGCGAAAGACTTCTTCAGGGGAAAGCTGTACCTCTGTGAGATGATTTCACAGAACACAAAGAAGTTTCTCAGAAAGCTTCTTTCTCTTTGTTATCGGAGGATATTTCCTTTGGCCCTAGAGTCTTCAAAGGGATCCGAAATATCTTGTCTCAGATTCCACAGAAATAAGGCTAGCAAAGAGATACACCAAATACAGATGTAACTCTGTGAGATGATTTCACAGAACACAAAGAAGATTCTCAGAAAGCTTCTTTCTCTTTGTATCGGAGTTTATTTCCTTTGGCCCTATAATCTTCAAAGGGATCCGGAATATCTGTTCTCAGATTCCACAGAAATAAGGCTAGCAAAGAGATCCATGAAATACAGATGTAGCTCTGTGAGATGATTTAACAGAACACTAAGCAGTTTCTCAGAAAGCTTCTTTCCAGATTTCATCTGAGGATATTTCCTTTTTCACCATAGCCCTCTATGGGCTTCCAAATATCACTTTGCCAATTAAACAAGAACTGTCATAGCGAAAGGCTTCTTGAGGGGAAAGCTGTAACCCTGTGAGTTGATTTCACAGAACACAAAGAAGTTTCTCAGAAAGCTTCTTTCTCTTTGTTATCAGAGTTTATTTCCTTTGGCCCTATAGTCTTTAAAGTGATCCGAAATATCTCTTCTTAGATTCCACAGAAATAAGGCTAGCCAAGAGATCCACGATATACAGATGTAACTCTGTGAGATGAATTAACAGAACACTAAGCAGTTTCTCAGAAAGCTTCTTTCCAGATTTCATCTGAGGATATTTTCTTTTTCACCATAGCCCTCTATGGGCTTCCAAATATCACTTTGCCAATTCCACTAGAACTGTCTTAGCGAAAGGTTTCTTGAGGGGAAAGCTGTAACTCTGTGAGATGATTTCAAAGAACACAAAGAAGTTTCTCAGAAAGTTTCGTTCTCTTTGTGATCCGAGGATATGTCCTTTGGCCCTATAGTCTTCTAAGGGATCTGAAATATCTGTTCTCAGATTCCACAGAAATAAGGCTAGCAAAGAGATCCACGAAATACAGATGTAACTCTGTGAGATGAATTAACAGAACACTAAGCAGTTTCTCAAAAAGCCACTTTCCAGATTTCATCTGAGGATATTTCCTTTTTCACCGTAGACCTCTATGGGCTTCCAAATATCACTTTGCCAATTCCACAAGAACTGTCTTAGCGAAAGGATTCTTGAGGGGAAAGCTGTAACTCCGTGAGATGATTTCACAGAACACAAAGAAGTTTCTCAGAAAGCTTCTTTCTCTTTGTTATCGGAGGATATTTCCTTTGGCCCTATAGTCTTCTAAGAGATCCGAAATATCTGATCTCAGATTCCACAGAAATAAGGCTAGCAAAGAGATACACCAAATACAGATGTAACTCTGTGAGATGAATTAACAGAACACTAAGCAGTTTCTCAGAAAGCTTCTTTCCAGATTTCATCTGAGGATATTTCCTTTTTCACCATAGCCCTCTATGGGCTTCCAAATATCACTATGCCAATTCCACAAGAACTGTCTTAGCGAAAGACTTCTTCAGGGGAAAGCTGTAACTCTGTGACACGATTTCACAGAACACAAAGAAGTTTCTCAGAAAGCTTCTTTCTCTTTGTTATCGGAGTTTATTTCCTTTGGCCCTATAATCTTCAAAGGGATCCGGAATATCTGTTCTCAGATTCCACAGAAATAAGGCTAGCAAAGAGATCCACGAAATACAGATGTAACTCTGTGAGATGAATTAACAGAACACTAAGCAGTTTCTCAGAAAGCTTCTTTCCAGATTTCATCTGAGGATATTTCCTTTTTCACCATAGCCCTCTATGGGCTTCCAAATATCACTTTGCCAATTCCACAAGAACTGTCTTAGCGAAAGTCTTCTTGAGTGGGAAGCTGTAACTCTGTGAGATGATTTCACAGAACACAAAGTAGTTTCTGAGAAAGCTTCGTTCTGTTTCTGATCAGAGGATATTTCTTTGGCCCTATACTCTTCTAAGGGATCCGAAATATCTGTTCTCAGATTCCACAGAAATAAGGCTAGCAAAGAGATCCACGAAATACAGATGTAACTCTGTGAGATGAATTAACAGAACACTAAGCAGTTTCTCAGAAAGCTTCTTTCCAGATTTCATCTGAGGATATTTCCTTTTTCACCATAGCCCTCTATGGGCTTCCAAATATCACTTTGCCAATTCCACAAGAACTGTCTTAGCGAAAGGCTTCTTGAGGGGAAAGCTGTAACTCTGTGAGATGATTTCACAGAACACAAAGAAGTTTCTCAGAAAGCTTCTTTCTCTTTGTTATCGGAGGATATTTCCTTTGGCCCTATAGTCTTCTAAGGGATCCGAAATATCTGTTCTCAGATTCCACAGAAATAAGGCTAGCAAAGAGATACACCAAATACAGATGTAACTCTGTGAGATGAATTAACAGAACACTAAGCAGTTTCTCAGAAAGCTTCTTTCCAGATTTCATCTGAGGATATTTCCTTTTTCACCTTAGCCCTCTATGGGCTTCAAATATCACTTTGCCAATTACAAAAGAACTGTCTTAACGAAAGGCTTCTTCAGGGGAAAGCTGTAACTCTGTGAGATGATTTCACAGAACACAAAGAAGTTTGTAAGAAAGCTTCTTTCTCTTTGTTATCGGAGGATATTTCCTTGGGCCCTATAGTCTTCTAAGGAATCCGAAATATCTGTTCTCAGATTCCACAGAAATAAGGCTAGCAAAGAGATACAACAAATACAGATTTAAATCTGTGAGATGAATTAACAGAACACTAAGCAGTTTCTCAGAAAGCTCCTTTCCAGATTTCATCTGAGGATATTTCCTTTTTCACCATAGCCCTCTATGGGCTTCCAAATATCACTTTGCCAATTCCACAAGAAGTGTGTTAGCGAAAGACTTCTTGAGGGGAAAGCTGTAACTCTGTGAGATGATTTCACAGAACACAAAGAAGTGTCTCAGAAAGCTTCTCTCTCTTTGTTATCGGATGATATTTCCTTTGGCCCTATAGTCTTCAAAGGGATCCGAAATATCTGTTCTCATATTCCACAGAAATAAGGCTAGCAAAATATCCACGAAATGCAAATGTAACTCTGTGAGATGAATTAACAGAACACTAAGCAGTTTCTCAGAAAGCTACTTTCCAGATTTCATCTGAGGATATTTCTTTTTCACCATAGCCCTCTATGGGCTTCCAAATATCACTTTGCCAATTAAACAAGAACTGTCTTAGCGAAAGGCTTCTTGAGGGGAAAGCTGTAACTCTGTGAGTTGATTTCACAGAACACAAAGAAGTTTCTCAGAAAGCTTCTTTCTCTTTGTTATCAGAGTTTATTTCCATTGGCCCTATAGTCTTTAAAGTGATCCGAAATATCTCTTCTTAGATTCCACAGAAATAAGGCTAGCCAAGAGATCCACGATATACAGATGTAACTCTGTGAGATGAATTAACAGAACACTAAGCAGTTTCTCAGAAAGCTTCTTTCCAGATTTCATCTGAGGATATTTTCTTTTTCACCATAGCCCTCTATGGGCTTCCAAATATCACTTTGCCAATTCCACTAGAACTGTCTTAGCGAAAGGTTTCTTGAGGGGAAAGCTGTAACTCTGTGAGATGATTTCAAAGAACACAAAGATGTTTCTCAGAAAGTTTCGTTCTCTTTGTGATCCGAGGATATGTCCTTTGGCCCTATAGTCTTCTAAGGGATCTGAAATATCTGTTCTCAGATTCCACAGAAATAAGGCTAGCAAAGAGATCCACGAAATACAGATGTAACTCTGTGAGATGAATTAACAGAACACTAAGCAGTTTCTCAGAAAGCTTCTTTCCAGATTTCATCTGAGGATATTTCCTTTTTCACCATAGCCCTCTATGGGCTTCCAAATATCACTTTGCCAATTCCACAAGAACTGTCTTAGCGAAAGGCTTCTTGAGGGGAAAGCTGTAACTCTGTGAGATGATTTCACGGAACACAAAGAAGTTTCTCAGAAAGCTTATCTCTCTTTGCTATCGGAGGATATTTCCTTTGGCCCTAGAGTCTTCAAAGGGATCCGAAATATCTGGTCTCAGATTCCACAGAAATAAGGCTAGCAAAGAGATCCACGAAATACAGATGTAACTCTGTGAGATGAATTAACAGAACACTAAGCAGTTTCTCAGAAGGCTACTTTCCAGATTTCATCTGAGGATATTTCCTTTTTCACCGTAGCACTATATGGGCTTCCAAATATCACTTTGCCAATTCCACAAGAACTGTCTTAGCGAAAGGCTTCTCTAGGGGAAAGCTGTATCTCTGTGAGATGATTTCACAGAACACAAAGAAGTTTCTCAGAAAGCTTCTTTCTCTTTGTTATCGGAAGATATTTCCTTTGGCCCTATAGTCTTCAAAGGGATCCGAAATATCTGTTCTCACATTCCACAGAAATAAGGCTAACAAAGAGATCCACGAAATACAGATGTAACTCTGTTATATGAATTAACAGAACACTAAGCAGTTTCTCAGAAAGCTTCTTTCCACATTTCATCTGAGGATATTTCCTTTTTCACCCTAGCCTTCTATGCGCTACCGAATATCACTTTGCCAATTGCATAAGAACTGTCTTAGCGAAAGACTTCTTGAGGGGAAAGCTGTAACTCCGTGAGATGATTTCACAGAACGCAAAGAAGTTTCTCTGAAAGCTTCTTTCTCTTTGTTATCGGAGTTTACTTCCTTTGGCCCTATAATCTTCAAAGGGATCCGGAATATCTGTTCTCAGATTCCACAGAAATAAGGCTAGCAAAGAGATCCACGAAATACAGATGTAACTCTGTGAGATGAATAAACAGAACACTAAGCAGTTTCTCAGAAAGCTTCTTTCCAGATTTCATCTGCGGATAATTCCTTTTTCACCATAGCCCTCTATGCGCTTCCAAATATCACTTTGTCAATTCCACAAGAACTGTCTTAGCGAAAGGCTTCTTGAGTGGAAAGCTGTAACTCTGTGAGATGATTTCACAGGACACAAAGAAGTTTCTGAGAAAGCTTCGTTCTCTTTGTGATCGGAGGATATGTCCTTTGGCCCTATAGTCTTCTAAGGGATCTGAAATATCTGTTCTCAGATTCCACAGAAATAAGACTTGCAAAGAGATCCACGAAATACAGATGTAACTCTGTGAGATGAATTAACAGAACACTAAGCAGTTTCTCAAAAATCTACTTTCCAGATTTCATCTGAGGATATTTCCTTTTTAACCATAGCCCTCTATGGGCTTCCAAATATCACTTTGCCAATTCCAAAAGAACTGTCTTAGCGAAAGACTTCTTCAGGGGAAAGCTGTACCTCTGTGAGATGATTTCACAGAACACAAAGAAGTTTCTCAGAAAGCTTCTTTCTCTTTGTTATCGGAGGATATTTCCTTTGGCCCTAGAGTCTTCAAAGGGATCCGAAATATCTTGTCTCAGATTCCACAGAAATAAGGCTAGCAAAGAGATACACCAAATACAGATGTAACTCTGTGAGATGATTTCACAGAACACAAAGAAGATTCTCAGAAAGCTTCTTTCTCTTTGTTATCGGAGTTTATTTCCTTTGGCCCTATAATCTTCAAAGGGATCCGGAATATCTGTTCTCAGATTCCACAGAAATAAGGCTAGCAAAGAGATCCATGAAATACAGATGTAGCTCTGTGAGATGATTTAACAGAACACTAAGCAGTTTCTCAGAAAGCTTCTTTCCAGATTTCATCTGAGGATATTTCCTTTTTCACCATAGCCCTCTATGGGCTTCCAAATATCACTTTGCCAATACCACAAGAACTGTCTTAGCGAAAGACTTCTTGAGAGGAAAGCTCTAACGCCGTGAGGTGATTTCACAGAACACAAAGAAGTTTCTCAGAAAGCTTCTTTCTCTTTGTTATCGGAGGATATTTCCTTTGGCCCTATAGTCTTCAAAGGGATCCGAAATATCTGTTCTCAGATTCCACAGAAATAAGGCTAGCAAAAGATCCACGAAATACAAATGTAACTCTGTGAGATGAATTAACAGAACACTAAGCAGTTTCTCAGAAAGCTACTTTCCAGATTTCATCTGAGGATATTTTCTTTTTCGCCATAGCCCTCTATGGGCTTCCAAATATCACTTTGCCCATTAAACAAGAACTGTCTTAGCGAAAGACTTCTTGAGTGGAAAGCTGTAACTCTGTGAGATGATTTCACGGAACACAAAGAAGTTTCTGAGAAAGCTTCGTTCTCTTTGTGATCGGAGGATATTTCCTTTGGCCCTCTAGTCTTCTAAGGGATCCGAAATATATGTTCTCAGATTCCACAGAAATAAGGCTAGCAAAGAGATCCACGAAATACTGATGTAACTCTGTGAGATGAATTAACAGAACACTAAGCAGTTTCTCAGAAAGCTACTTTCCAGATTTCATCTGAGTATAATTCCTTTTTCAACATAGCCCTCTATGGGCTTCCAAATATTACTTTGCCAATTCCACAAGAACTGTCTTAGCGAAAGGCTTCTTGAGGGGAAAGCTGTAACTCTGTGAGATGATTTCACAGAACACAAAGAAGTTTCTCCGAAAGCTTCTCTCTCTTTGTTATCGGAGGATATTTCCTTTGGCCCTATAGTTTTCAAAGAGATCCGAAATATCTGTTCTCAGATTCAACAGAAATAAGGCTAGCAAAATATCCACGAAATACAAATGTAACTCTGTGAGATGAATTAAGAGAACACTAAGCAGTTTCTCAAAAAGCTACTTTCCAGATTTCATCTGAGGATATTTCCTTTTTCACCATAGCCCTCTATGGGCTTCCAAATATCACTTTGCCAATTCCACAAGAACTATCTTAGCGAAAGGCTTCTTGAGGGGAAAGCTGTAACTCTGTGAGATGATTTCACAGAACACAAAGAAGTTTCTCAGAAAGCTTATCTCTCTTTGCTATCGGAGGATATTTCCTTTGGCCCTAGAGTCTTCTAAGGGATCCGAAATATCTGGTCTCAGATTCCACAGAAATAAGGCTAGCAAAGAGATCCACGAAATACAGATGTAACTCTGTGAGATGAATTAACAAAACACTAAGCAGTTTCTCAGAAGGCTACTTTCCAGATTTCATCTGAGGATATTTCCTTTTTCACCATAGCACTATATGGGCTTCCAAATATCACTCTGCCAATTCCACAAGAACTGTCTTAGCGAAAGGCTTCTCTAGGGGAAAGCTGTATCTCTGTGAGATGATTTCACAGAACACAAAGATGTTTCTCAGAAAGCTTCTTTCTCTTTGTTATCGGAAGATATTTCCTTTGGCCCTATAGTCTTCAAAGGGATCCGAAATATCTGTTCTCACATTCCACAGAAATAAGGCTAGCAAAGAGATCCACGAAATACAGATGTAACTCTGTTATATGAATTAACAGAACACTAAGCAGTTTCTCAGAAAGCTTCTTTCCACATTTCATCTGAGGATATTTCCTTTTTCACCCTAGCCTTCTATGCGCTACCGAATATCACTTTGTCAATTCCACAAGAACTGTCTTAGCGAAAGGCTTCTTGAGTGGAAAGCTGTAATTCTGTGAGATGATTTCACTGGACACAAAGAAGTTTCTGAGAAAGCTTCGTTCTCTTTGTGATCGGAGGATATGTCCTTTGGCCCTATAGTCTTCTAAGGGATCTGAAATATCTGTTCTCAGATTCCACAGAAATAAGACTAGCAAAGAGATCCACGAAATACAGATGTAACTCTGTGAGATGAATTAACAGAACACTAAGCAGTTTCTCAAAAATCTACTTTCCAGATTTCATCTGAGGATATTTCCTTTTTCACCATAGCCCTCTATGGGCTTCCAAATATTACTTTGCCAATTCCACAAGAACTGTCTTAGCGAAAGGCTTCTTGAGGGGAAAGCTGTAACTCTGTGAGATGATTTCACAGAACACAAAGAAGTTTCTCAGAAAGCTTCTTTCTCTTTGTTATCGGAGGATATTTCCTTGGGCCCTATAGTCTTCTAAGGGATCCGAAATATCTGTTCTCAGATTCCACAGAAATAAGGCTAGCAAAGAGATACACCAAATACAGATGTAACTCTGTGAGATGAATTAACAGAACACTAAGCAGTTTCTCAGAAAGCTTCTTTCCAGATTTAATCTGAGGATATTTCCTTTTTCACCATAGCCCTCTATGGGCTTCCAAATATCACTTTGCCAATTCCAAAAGAACTGTCTTAGCGAAAGACTTCTTCAGGGGAAAGCTGTACCTCTGTGAGATGATTTCACAGAACACAAAGAAGTTTCTCAGAAAGCTTCTTTCTCTTTGTTATCGGAGGATATTTCCTTTGGCCCTAGAGTCTTCAAAGGGATCCGAAATATCTTGTCTCAGATTCCACAGAAATAAGGCTAGCAAAGAGATACACCAAATACAGATGTAACTCTGTGAGATGATTTCACAGAACACAAAGAAGATTCTCAGAAAGCTTCTTTCTCTTTGTTATCGGAGTTTATTTCCTTTGGCCCTATAATCTTCAAAGGGATCCGGAATATCTGTTCTCAGATTCCACAGAAATAAGGCTAGCAAAGAGATCCATGAAATACAGATGTAGCTCTGTGAGATAAATTAACAGAACACTAAGCAGTTTCTCAGAAAGCTTCTTTCCAGATTTCATCTGAGGATATTTCCTTTTTCACCATAGCCCTCTATGGGCTTCCAAATATCACTTTGCCAATTCCACAAGAACTGTCTTAGCGAAAGGCTTCTTGAGGGGAAAGCTGTAACTCTGTGAGATGATTTCACAGAGCACAAAGAAGTTTCTCAGAAAGCTTCTTTCTCTTTGTTATCGGAGGATATTTCCTTGGGCCCTATAGTCTTCTTAGGGACCTGAAATATCTTGTCTCAGATTCCACAGAAATAAGGCTAGCAAAGAGATACACCAAATACAGATGTAACTCTGTGAGATGAATTAACAGAACACTAAGCAGTTTCTCAGAAAGCTAATTTCCAGATTTCATCTGAGGATATTTCCTTTTTCACCATAGCCCTCTATGGGATTCCAAATATCACTTTGCCAATTCCACAAGAACTGTCTTAGCGAAAGGCTTCTTGAGGGGAAAGCTGTAACTTTGTGAGATGATATCACAGAACACAAAGAAGTTTGTAAGAAAGCTTCTTTCTCTTTGTTATCGGAAGATATTTCCTTTGGCCCTATAGTCTTCTAAGGGATCCGAAATATCTGTTCTCAGATTCCACTGAAGTAAGGCTAGCAAAGAGATCCACGAAATACAGATGTAACTCTGTGAGATGAATTAACAGAACACTAAGCAGTTTCTCACAAAGCTACTTTCCAGATTTCATCTGAGGATATTTCCTTTTTCACAATAGCCCTGTATGGGCTTCCAAATATTACTTTGCCAATTCCACAAGAACTGTCTTAGCGAAAGGCTTCTCTAGGGGAAAGCTGTATCTCCGTGAGATGATTTCACAGAACACAAAGAAGTTTCTCAGAAAGCTTCTTTCTCTTTGTTATCGGAGGATATTTCCTTTGGCCCTATAGTCTTCTAAGAGATCCGAAATATCTGTTCTCAGATTCCACAGAAATAAGGCTAGCAAAGAGATACACCAAATACAGATGTAACTCTGTGAGATGAATTAACAGAACACTAAGTAGTTTCTCAGAAAGCTTCTTTCCAGATTTCATCTGAGGATATTTCCTTTTTCACCACAGCCCTCTATGGGCTTCCAAATACCACTTTGCCTATTCCACAAGGACTGTCTTAGCTAAAGACTTCTTGAGGGGAAAGCTGTAACTCTGTGAGATGATTTCACAGAACACAAAGAAGTTTGTAAGAAACCTTCTTTCTCTTTGTTATCGGAAGATATTTCCTTTGGCCCTATAGTCTTCTAAGGGATCCGAAATATCTGTTCTCAGATTCCACAGAAATAAGGCTAGCAAAGAGATCCACGAAATACAGATGTAACTCTGTGAGATGAATTAACAGAACACTAAGCAGTTTCTCAGAAAGCTACTTTCCAGATTTCATCTGAGGATATTTCCTTTTTCACCATAGCCCTCTATGGGCTTCCAAATATTACTTTGCCAATTCCACAAGAACTGTCTTAGAGAAAGGCTTCTTGAGGGGAAAGCTGTAACTCTGTGAGATGATTTCACAGAACACAAAGAAGTTTCTCAGAAAGCTTCTTTCTCTTTGTTATCGGAGGATATTTCCTTTGGCCCTATAGTGTTCAAAGGGATCCAAAATATCTCTTCTCAGATTCCACAGAAATAACGATAGCAAGGAGGTACACCAAATACAGATGTAACTCTGTGGATGAATTAACAGAACACTAAGGAGTTTCTCAGAAAGATTCTTTCCAGATTTCATCTGAGGATATTTCCTTTTTCACCATAGCCCTCTATGGGCTTCCAAATATCACTTTGCCAATTCCACAAGAACTGCCTTAGCGAAAGACTTCTTGAGGGGAAAACTTTAACTCTGTGAGATGATTTCACGGAACACAAAGACGTTTCTGAGAAAGCTTCGTTCTCTTTGGATCAGAGGATATTTCCTTTGGCCCTCTAGTCTTCTAAGGGATCCGAAATATCTGTTCTCAGATTCCACAGAAATAAGGCTAGCAAAGAGATCCACGAAATACTGATGTAACTCTGTGAGATGAATTTACAGAACACTAAGCAGTTTCTCAGAAAGCTATTTTCCAGATTTCATCTGAGTATATTTCCTTTTTCACCATAGCCCTCTAAGGGCTTCCAAATATTACTTTGCCAATTACACAAGAACTGTCTTAGCGAAAGGCTTCTTGAGGGGAAAGCTGTATCTCTGTGAGATGATTTCACAGAACACAAAGAAGTTTCTCAGAAAGCTTATTTCTCTTTGTAATCGGAGGATATTTCCTTTGGCCCTATAGTCTTCAAAGGGATCCGAAATATCTGTTCTCACATTCCACAGAAATAAGGCTAGCAAAGAGATACACCAAATACAGATGTAACTCTGTGAGATGAATTAACAGAACACTAAGCAGTTTCTCAGAAAGCTTCTTTCCACATTTCATCTGAGGATATTTCCTTTTTCACCCTAGCCTTCTTTGCGCTACCGAATATCACTTTGCCAATTGCTTAAGAGCTGTCTTAGCGAAAGACTTCTTGAGGGGAAAGCTGTAACTCTGTGAGATGATTTCACAGAACACAAAGAAGTTTCTCACAAAGCTTCTTTCTCTTTGTTATTGGAGTTTACTTCCTTTGGCCCTATAATCTTCAAAGGGATCCGGAATATCTGTTCTCAGATTCCACAGAAATAAGGCTAGCAAAGAGATCCACGAAACAAAGATGTAACTCTGTGAGATGAATAAACAGAACACTAAGCAGTTTCTCAGAAAGCTTCTTTCCAGATTTCATCTACGGATAATTCCTTTTTCACCATAGCCCTCAATGCGCTTCCAAATATCACTTTGCCAATTCCTCAAGAACTGTCTTAGGGAAAGGCTCCTTGAGTGGAAAGCTGTAACCCTGTGAGATGATTTCACAGGACACAAAGAAGTTTCTGAGAAAGCTTCGTTCTCTTTGTGATCGGAGGATATGTCCTTTGGCCCTATAGTCTTCCAAGGGATCTGAAATATCTGTTCTCAGATTCCACAGAAATAAGGCTAGCAAAGAGATCCACGAAATACAGATGTAACTCTGTGAGATAAATTAAGAGAACACTAAGCAGTTTCTCAGAAAGCTACTTTCCAGATTTCATCTGAGGATATTTCCTTTTTCACCATAGCCCTCTATGGGCTTCCAAATATCACTTTGCCAATTCCACAAGAACTGTCTTAGCGAAAGGCTTCTTGAGGGGAAAGCTGTAACTCTGTGAGATGATTTCACAGAACACAAAGAAGTTTCTAAGAAAGCTTCTTTCTCTTTGTTATCGGAAGATATTTCCTTTGGCCCTATAGTCTTCTAAGGGATCCGAAATATCTGTTCTCAGATTCCACAGAAATAAGGCTAGCAAAGAGATCCACCAAATACAGATGTAACTCTGTGAGATGAATTAACAGAACACTGAGCAGTTTCTCAGAAAGCTTCTTTCCAGATTTCATCTGAGGATATTTCCTTTTTCACCTTAGCCCTCTATGGGCTTCCAAATATCACTTTGCAAATTCCACAAGAACTGTCTTAGCGAAAGGCTTCTTGAGTGGAAAGTGATAACTCTGTGAGATGATTTCACGGAACACAAAGAAGTTTCTGAAAAAGCTTCGTTCTCTTTGTGATCGGAGGATATTTCCTTTGGCCCTCTAGTCTTCTAAGGGATCCGAAATATCTGTTCTCAGATTCCACAGAAATAAGGCTAGCAAAGAGATCCACGAAATACAGATGTAACTCTGTGAGATGAATTAACACAACACTAAGCAGTTTCTCAGAAAGCTACTTTCCAGATTTCATCTGAGTATATTTCCTTTTTCACCATAGCCCTCTATGGGCTTCCAAATATTACTTTGCCAATTCCACAAGAACTGTCTTAGCGAAAGTCTTCTTGAGGGGAAAGCTGTAACTCTGTGAGATGATTTCACAGAGCGCAAAGAAGTTTCTCAGAAAGCTTCTTTCTCTTTGTTATCGGAGGATATTTCCTTGGGCCCTGTAGTCTTGTAAGGGATCCGAAATATCTGTTCTCAGATTCCACAGAAATAAGGCTAGCAAAGAGATACAACAAATACAGATGTAACTCTGTGAGATGAATTAACAGAACACTAAGCAGTTTCTCAGAAAGCTTCTTTCCCCATTTCATTTGAGGATATTTCCTTTTTCACCATAGCCCTCTATGGGCTTCCAAATATCACTTTGCCAATTCCACAAGAAGTGTCTTAGCGAAAGACTTCTTGAGGGGAAAGCTGTAATTCTGTGAGATGATTTCACAGAACACAAAGAAGTTTCTCAGAAAGCTTCTCTCTCTTTGTTATCGGAGGATATTTCCTTTGGCCCTATAGTCTTCAAAGGGATCCGAAATATCTGTTCTCAGATTCCACAGAAATAAGGCTAGCAAAATATCCACGAAATGCAAATGTAACTCTGTGAGATGAATTAACAGAACACTAAGCAGTTTCTCAGAAAGCTACTTTCCAGATTTCATCTGAGGATATTTCCTTTTTCACCATAGCCCTCTATGGGCTTCCAAATATCTCTTTGCCAATTCCACAAGAACTGTCTTAGCGAAAGGCTTCTTGAGGGGAAAGCTGTAACACTGTGAGATGATTTCACAGAACACAAAGAAGTTTCTCAGAAAGCTTCTTTCTCTTTGTTATCGGAGGATATTTCCTTTGGCCCTATAGTCTCTAAGAGATCCGAAATATCTGTTCTCAGATTCCACAGAAATAAGGCTAGCAAAGAGATACACCAAATACAGATGTAACTCTGTGAGATGAATTAAGAGAACACTAAGCAGTTTCTCAGAAAGCTTCTGTCCAGATTTCATCTGAGGATATTTCCTTTTTCACCATAGCCCTCTAAGGGCTTCCAAATATCACTTTGCCAATTACAAAAGAACTGTCTTAGCGAAAGACTTCTTCAGGGGAAAGCTGTACCTCTATGAGATGATTTCACAGAACACAAAGAAGTTTCTCAGAAAGCTTCTTTCTCTTTGTTATCGGAGGATATTTCCTTTGGCCCTAGAGTCTTCAAAGGGATCCGAAATATCTGGTCTCAGATTCCACAGAAATAAGGCTAGCAAAGAGATACACCACAAGCAGATGTAACTCTGTGAGATGATTTCACAGAACACAAAAAAGTTTCTCAGAAAGCTTCTTTCTCTTTGTTATTGGAGTTTATTTCCTTTGGCCCTAGAATCTTCAAAGGGATCCGGAATATCTGTTCTCAGATTCCACAGAAATAAGGCTAGCAAAGAGATCCACGAAATACAGATGTAACTCTGTGAGATGAATTAACAGAACACTAAGCCGTTTCTCAGAAAGCTTCTTTCCAGATTTCATCTGAGGATATTTCCTTTTTCACCATAGCCCTCTATGGGCTTCCAAATATCACTTTGCCAATACCACAAGAACTGTCTTAGCGAAAGACTTCTTGAGGGGAAAGCTCTAACGCTGTGAGGTGATTTCACAGAACACAAAGAAGTTTCTCAGAAAGCTTCTTTCTCTTTGTTATCGGAGTTTATTTCCTTTGGCCCTATAATCTTCAAAGGGATCCGGAATATCTGTTCTCAGATTCCACAGAAATAAGGCTAGCAAAGAGATCCACGAAATACAGATGTAACTCTGTGAGATGAATTAACAGAACACTAAGCAGTTTCTCAGAAACTTCTTTCCAGATTTCCTCTGAGGATATTTCCTTTTTCACCATAGCCCTCTATGCGCTTCCAAATATCACTTTGCCAATTCCACAAGAACTGTCTTAGCGAAAGACTTCTTGAGGTTAAAGCTGTAACTCTGTGAGATGATTTCACAGAACACAAAGAAGTTTCTAGGAAAGCTTCTTTATCTTTGTGATCGGAGGATATTTCCTTTGGCCCTAGAGTCTTCAAAGGGATCCGAAATATCTGTTCTCAGATTCCACAGAAATAAGGCGAGCAAAGAGATCCACCAAATACAGATGTAACTCTGTGAGATGAATTAACAGAACACTAAGCAGTTTCTCAGAAAGCTTCTTTCCAGATTTCATCTGAGGATATTTCCTTTTTCACCATAGCCCTCTATGCGCTTCCAAATATCACTTTGCCAATTCCAGAAGAACTGTCTTAGCGAAAGGTTTTTGAGGGGAAAGCTGTAACTCTGTGAGATGATTTCACAGAACACAAAGAAGTTTCTCAGAAAGCTTGTTTCTCTTTGTTATCGGAAGATTTTTCCTTTGGCCGTATAGTCTTCTAAGGGATCCGAAATATCTGTTCTCAGATTCCACAGAAATAAGGCTAGCAAAGAGATCCACGAAATACAGATGTAACTCTGTGAGATGAATTAACAGAACACTAAGCAGTTTCTCAGAAAGCTTCTTTCTCTTTGTTATCGGAGTTTATTTCATTTGGCCCTATAATCTTCAAAGGGATCCGGAATATCAGTTCTCAGATTCCACAGAAATAAGGCTAGCAAAGATATCCACGAAATACAGATGTAACTCTGTGAGATGAATTAACAGAACACTAAGCAGTTTCTCAGAAAGCTTCTTTCCAGATTTCATCTGAGGATATTTCCTTTTTCACCATAGCCCTCTATGGGCTTCCAAATATCACTTTGCCAATTCCACAAGAACTGCCTTAGCGAAAGTCTTCTTGAGGGGAAAGCTGTACTCTGTGAGATGATTTCACAGAACACAAAGTAGTTTCTGAGAAAGCTTCGTGCTCTTTCTGATAGGAGGATATTTCTTTGGCCCTAGAGTCTTCTAAGGGATCCGAAATATCTGTTCTCAGATTCCACAGAAATAAGGCTAGCAAAGAGATCCACGAAATACAGATGTAACTCTGTGAGATGAATAAACAGAACACTAAGCAGTTTCTCAGAAAGCTTCTTTCCAGATTTCATCTGCGGATAATTCCTTTTTCACCATAGCCCTCTATGTGCTTCCAAATATCACTTTGCCAATTCCACAAGAACGGTGTTAGCGAAAGGCTTCTTGAGTGGAAAGCTGTAACTCTGTGAGATGATTTCATAGAACACAAAGAAGTTTCTGAGAAAGCTTCGTTCTCTTTGTGATCGGAGGATATTTCCTTTGGCCCTATAGTCTTCTAAGGGATCTGAAATATCTGTTCTCAGATTCCACAGAAATAAGGCTACCAAAGAGATCCACGAAATACAGATGTAACTCTGTGAGATGAATTAACAGAACACTAAGCAGTTTCTCAAAAAGCTACTTTCCAGATTTCATCTGAGGATATTTCCTTTTTCACCATAGCCCTCTATGGGCTTCCAAATATCACTTTGCCAATTCCGCAAGAACTGTCTTAGCGAAAGGCTTCTTGAAGGGAAAGCTGTAACTCTGTGAGATGATTTCACAGAACACAAAGAAGTTTCTCAGAAAGCTTCTTTCTCTTTGTTATCGGAGGATATTTCCTTGGGCCCTGTAGTCTTCTTAGGGATCCGAAATATCTGTTCTCAGATTCCACAGAAATAAGGCTAGCAAAGAGATACACCAATTACAGATGTAACTCTGTGAGATGAATTAACAGAACACTAAGCAGTTTCTCAGAAAGCTTCTTTCCAGATTTCATCTGAGGATATTTCCTTTTTCACCATAGCCCTCTATGGGCTTCCAAATATCACTTTGCCAATTCCACAAGAACTGTCTTAGCGAAAGACTTCTTGAGGGGAAAGCTGTAACTCGGTGAGATGATTTCACAGAACACAAAGAAGTTTGTAAGAAAGCATCTTTCTCTTTGTTATCGGAAGATTTTTCCTTTGGCCCTATAGTCTTCTAAGGGATCCGAAATATCTGTTCTCAGATTCCACAGAAATAAGGCTAGCAAAGAGATCCACGAAATAGAGATGTAACTCTGTGAGTTGAATTAACAGAACACTAAGCAGTTCCTCAGAAAGCTACTTTCCAGATTTCATCTGAGGATATTTCCTTTTTCCCCATAGCCCTGTATGGGCTTCCAAATATTACTCTGCCAATTCCACAAGAACTGTCTTAGCGAAAGGCTTCTTGAGGGGAAAGCTGTAACTCTGTGAGATGATTACACAGAACACAAAGAAGTTTCTCAGAAAGCTTCTGTCTCTTTGTTATCGGAGGATATTTCCTTTGGCCCTATAATCTTCTAAGAGACCCGAAATATCTGTTCTCAGATTCCACAGAAATAAGGCTAGCAAAGAGATACACCATATACAGATGTAACTCTGTGAGATGAATTAACAGAACACTAAGCAGTTTCTCAGAAAGCTTCTTTCCAGATTTCATCTGAGGATATTTCCTTTTTCACCATAGCCCTCTATGGGCTTCCAAATATCACTTTGCCAATTCCACAAGAACTGCCTTAGCGAAAGACTTCTTGAGGGGAAAGCTGTAACTCTGTGAGATGATTTCACAGAACACAAAGAAGTTTGTAAGAAAGCTTCTTTCTCTTTGTTATCGGAGGATATTTCCTTTGGCCCTATAGTCTTCTAAGGGATCCGAAATATCTGTTCTCAGATTCCACAGAAATAAGGCTAGCAAAGAGATCCACGAAATACAGATGTAACTCTGTGAGATGAATTAACAGAACACTAAGCAGTTTCTCAGAAAGCTTCTTTCCAGATTTCATCTGAGGATATTTCCTTTTTCACCATAGCCCTCTATGGGCTTCCAAATATCACTTTGCCAATTCCACAAGAACTGTGTTAGCGAAAGGCTTCTTGAGGGGAAAGCTGTAACTCTGTGTGATGATTTCACAGAACACAAAGAAGTTTCTCAGAAAGCTTCTTTCTGTTTGTTATCAGAGGATATTTCCTAGGGCCCTATAGTCTTCTTAGGGATCCGCAATATCTGTTCTCAGATTCCACAGAAATAAGGCTAGCAAAGAGATACACGAAATACAGATGTAACTCTGTGAGATGAATTAACAGAACACTTAGCAGTTTCTCAGAAAGCTTCTTTCCAGATTTCATCTGAGGATATTTCCTTTTTCACGGTAGCCCTCTATGGGCTTCCAAATATCACTTTGCCAATTCCACAAGAACTGTCTTAGCGAAAGACTTCTTGAGGGGAAAGCTGTAACTCTGTGAGATGATTTCACAGAACACAAAGAACTTTGTAAGAAAGCTTCTTTCTCTTTGTTATCGGAAGATATTTCCTTTGGCCCTATAGTCTTCTAAGGGATCCGAAATATCTGTTCTCAGATTCCACAGAAATAAGGCTAGCAAAGAGATCCACGAAACACAGATGTAACTCTGTGAGATGAATTAACAGAACACTAAGCAGTTTCTCAGAAAGCTACTTTCCAGGTTTCATCTGAGGATATTTCCTTTTTCACCATAGCCCTCTAAGGGCTTCCAAATATCACTTTGCCAATTCCACAAGAACTGTCTTAGCGAAAGGGTTCTTGAGGGGAAAGCTGTAACTCTGTGAGATGATTTCCCAGAACACAAAGAAGTTTCTCCGAAAGCTTCTTTCTCTTTGTTATCGGAGGATATTTCCTATGGCCCTATAGTCTTCTAAGAGATCCGAAATATCTGTTCTCAGATTCCACAGAAATAAGGCTAGCAAAGAGATACACCATATACAGATGTAACTCGGTGAGATGAATTAACAGAACACTAAGCAGTTTCTCAGAAAGCTTCTTTCCAGATTTCATCTGAGGATATTTCCTTTTTCACCATAGCCCTCTATGGGCTTCCAAATATTACTTTGCCAATTCCACAAGAACTGTCTTAGCGAAAGGCTTCTTGAGGGGAAAGCTGTAACTCTGTGAGATGATTTCACAGAACACAAAGAAGTTTCTCAGAAAGCTTCTTTCTCTTTGTTATCGGAGGATATTTCCTTTGGCCCTATAGTCTTCTAAGAGATCCGAAATATCTGTTCTCAGATTCCACAGAAATAAGGCTAGCAAAGAGATACACCAAATACAGATGTAACTCTGTGAGATGTATTAACAGAACACTAAGCAGTTTCTCAGAAAGCTTCTTTCCAGATTTCATCTGAGGATATTTCCTTTTTCACCATAGCCCTCTATGGGCTTCCAAATATCACTTTGCCAATTCCACATGAACTGTCTTAGCCAAAAACTTCTTCAGGGGAAAGCTGTACCTCTGTGAGATGTTTTCACAGAACACAAAGAAGTTTCTCACAAAGCTTCTTTCTCTTTGTTATCGGAGGATATTTCCTTTGGCCCTAGAGTCTTCAAAGGGATCCGAAATATATGGTCACAGATTCCACAGAAATAAGGCTAGCAAAGAGATACACCAAATACAGATGTAACTCTGTGAGATGATTTCACAGAACACAAAGAAGTTTCTCAGAAAGCTTCTTTCTCTTTGTTATCGGAGTTTACTTCCTTTGGCCCTATAATCTTCAAAGGGATCCGGAATATCTGTTCTCAGATTCCACAGAAATAAGGCTAGCAAAGAGATCCACGAAATACAGATGTAACTCTGTGAGATGAATAAACAGAACACTAAGCAGTTTCTCAGAAAGCTTCTTTCCTGATTTCATATGCGGATAATTCTTTTTTCACCATAGCCCTCTATGCGCTTCCAAATATCACTTTGCCAATTCCACAAGAACTGTCTTAGCGAAAGGCTTCTTGAGTGGAAAGCTGTAACTCTGTGAGATGATTTCACAGGACACGAAGAAGTTTCTGAGAAAGCTTCGTTCTCTTTGTGAACGGAGGATATGTCCTTTGGCTCTATAGTCTTCTAAGGGAACTGAAATATCTGTTCTCAGATTCCACAGAAATAAGGCTAGCAAAGAGATACACCAAATACAGATGTAACTCTGTGAGATGAATTAAGAGAACACTAAGCAGTTTCTCAGAAAGCTTCTTTCCATATTTCATCTGAGGATATTTCCTTTTTCACCATAGCCCTCTACGGGCTTCCAAATATCACTTTGCCAATTCCACAAGAACTGTCTTAGCGAAAGACTTCTTGAGGTTAAAGCTGTAACTCTGTGAGATGATTTCACAGAACACAAAGAAGTTTCTAGGAAAGCTTCTTTATCTTTGTTATCGGAGGATATTTCCTTTGGCCCTAGAGTCTTCAAAGGGATCCGAAATATCTGTTCTCAGATTCCACAGAAATAAGGCGAGCAAAGAGATCCACCAAATACAGATGTAACTCTGTGAGATGAATTAACAGAACACTAAGCAGTTTCTCAGAAAGCTTCTTTCCAGATTTCATCTGAGGATATTTCCTTTTTCACCATAGCCCTCTATGCGCTTCCAAATATCACTTTGCCAATTCCAGAAGAACTGTCTTAGTGAAAGGTTCTTGAGGGGAAAGCTGTAACTCTGTGAGATGATTTCACAGAACACAAAGAAGTTTCTCAGAAAGCTTGTTTCTCTTTGTTATCGGAAGATATTTCCTTTGGCCGTATAGTCTTCTAAGGGATCCGAAATATCTGTTCTCAGATTCCAAAGAAATAAGGCTAGCAAAGAGATCCACGAAATACAGATGTAACTCTGTGAGATGAATTAACAGAACACTAAGCAGTTTCTCAGAAAGCTTCTTTCTCTTTGTTATCGGAGTTTATTTCCTTTGGCCCTATAATCTTCAAAGGGATCCGGAATATCAGTTCTCAGATTCCACAGAAATAAGGCTAGCAAAGATATCCACGAAATACAGATGTAACTCTGTGAGATGAATTAACAGAACACTAAGCAGTTTCTCAGAAAGCTTCTTTCCAGATTTCATCTGAGGATATTTCCTTTTTCACCATAGCCCTCTATGGGCTTCCAAATATCACTTTGCCAATTCCACAAGAACTGTCTTAGCGAAAGTCTTCTTGAGGGGAAAGCTGTACTCTGTGAGATGATTTCACAGAACACAAAGTAGTTTCTGAGAAAGCTTCGTGCTCTTTCTGATAGGAGGATATTTCTTTGGCCCTAGAGTCTTCTAAGGGATCCGAAATATCTGTTCTCAGATTCCACAGAAATAAGGCTAGCAAAGAGATCAACGAAATACAGATGTAACTCTGTGAGATGAATAAACAGAACACTAAGCAGTTTCTCAGAAAGCTTCTTTCCAGATTTCATCTGCGGATAATTCCTTTTTCACCATAGCCCTCTATGTGCTTCCAAATATCACTTTGCCAATTCCACAAGAACGGTGTTAGCGAAAGGCTTCTTGAGTGGAAAGCTGTAACTCTGTGAGATGATTTCACAGAACACAAAGAAGTTTCTGAGAAAGCTTCGTTCTCTTTGTGATCGGAGGATATTTCCTTTGGCCCTATAGTCTTCTAAGGGATCTGAAATATCTGTTCTCAGATTCCACAGAAATAAGGCTACCAAAGAGATCCACGAAATACAGATGTAACTCTGTGAGATGAATTAACAGAACACTAAGCAGCTTCTCAAAAAGCTACTTTCCAGATTTCATCTGAGGATATTTCCTTTTTCACCGTAGCCCTCTATGGGCTTCCAAATATCACTTGGCCAATTCCGCAAGAACTGTCTTAGCGAAAGGCTTCTTGAAGGGAAAGCTGTAACTCTGTGAGATGATTTCACAGAACACAAAGAAGTTTCTCAGAAAGCTTCTTTCTCTTTGTTATCGGAGGATATTTCCTTGGGCCCTGTAGTCTTCTTAGGGATCCGAAATATCTGTTCTCAGATTCCACAGAAATAAGGCTAGCAAAGAGATACACCAAATACAGATGTAACTCTGTGAGATGAATTAACAGAACACTAAGCAGTTTCTCAGAAAGCTTCTTTCCAGATTTCGTCTGAGGATATTTCCTTTTTCACCATAGCCCTCTATGGGCTTCCAAATATCACTTTGCCAATTCCACAAGAACTGTCTTAGCGAAAGACTTCTTGAGGGGAAAGCTGTAACTCGGTGAGATGATTTCACAGAACACAAAGAAGTTTCTAAGAAAGCATCTTTCTCTTTGTTATCGGAAGATATTTCCTTTGGCCCTATAGTCTTCTAAGGGATCCGAAATATCTGTTCTCAGATTCCACAGAAATAAGGCTAGCAAAGAGATCCACGAAATAGAGATGTAACTCTGTGAGTTGAATTAACAGAACACTAAGCAGTTCCTCAGAATGCTACTTTCCAGATTTCATCTGAGGATATTTCCTTTTTCACCATAGCCCTGTATGGGCTTCCAAATATTACTCTGCCAATTCCACAAGAACTGTCTTAGCGAAAGGCTTCTTGAGGGGAAAGCTGTAACTCTGTGAGATGATTTCACAGAACACAAAGAAGTTTCTCAGAAAGCTTCTTTCTCTTTGTTATCGGAGGATATTTCCTTTGGCCCTATAATCTTCTAAGAGACCCGAAATATCTGTTCTCATATTCCACAGAAATAAGGCTAGCAAAGAGATACACCATATACAGATGTAACTCTGTGAGATGAATTAACAGAACACTAAGCAGTTTCTCAGAAAGCTTCTTTCCAGATTTCATCTGAGGATATTTCCTTTTTCACCATAGCCCTCTATGGGCTTCCAAATATCACTTTGCCAATTCCACAAGAACGGCCTTAGCGAAAGACTTCTTGAGGGGAAAGCTGTAACTCTGTGAGATGATTTCACAGAACACAAACAAGTTTCTCAGAAAGCTTCTTTCTCTTTGTTATCGGAGGATATTTCCTTTGGCCCTAGAGTCTTCAAAGGGATCCGAAATATCTGTTCTCAGATTCCACAGAAATAAGGCGAGCAAAGAGATCCACGAAATACAGATGTAACTCTGTGAGATGAATTAACAGAACACTAAGCAGTTTCTCAGAAAGCTTCTTTCCAGATTTCATCTGAGGATATTTCCTTTTTCACCATAGCCCTCTATGCGCTTCCAAATATCACTTTGCCAATTCCACAAGAACTGTCTTAGCGAAAGGTTTTTGAGGGGAAAGCTGTAACTCTGTGAGATGATTTCACAGAACACAAAGAAGTTTCTAAGAAAGCTTGTTTCTCTTTGTTATCGGATGATATTTACTTTGGCCGTATATTCTTCTAAGGGATCCGAAATATCTGTTCTCAGATTCCACAGAAATAAGGCTAGCAAAGAGATCCACGAAATACAGATGTAACTCTGTGAGATGAATTAACAGAACACTAAGCAGTTTCTGAGAAAGCTTCTTTCTCTTTGTTATCGGAGTTTATTTCCTTTGGCCCTATAATCTTCAAAGGGATCCGGAATATCAGTTCTCAGATTCCACAGAAATAAGGCTAGCAAATATATCCACGAAATACAGATGTAACTCTGTGAGATGAATTAACAAAACACTAAGCAGTTTCTCAGAAAGCTTCTTTCCAGATTTCATCTGAGGATATTTCCTTTTTCACCATAGCCCTCTATGGGCTTCCAAATATCACTTTGCCAATTCCACAAGAACTGTCTTAGCGAAAGTCTTCTTGAGGGGAAAGCTGTACTCTGTGAGATGATTTCACAGAACACAAAGTAGTTTTTGAGAAAGCTTCGTTCTCTTTCTGATAGGAGGATATTTCTTTGGCCCTAGAGTCTTCTAAGGGATCCGAAATATCTGTTCTCAGATTCCACAGAAATAAGGCTAGCAAAGAGATCCACGAAATACAGATGTAACTCTGTGAGATGAATTAACAGAACACTAAATAGTTTCTCAGAAAGCTTCTTTCCAGATTTCATCTGAGGATATTTCCTTTTTCACCGTAGCCCTCTATGGGCTTCCAAATATCACTTTGCCAATTCCACAAGAACTGTCTTAGCGAAAGTCTTCTTGAGTGGAAAGCTGTAACTCTGTGAGATGATTTCACGGAACACAAAGAAGTTTCTGAGAAAGCTTCGTTCTCTTTGTGATCGGAGGATATTTCCTTTGGCCTTCTAGTCTCCTAAGGGATCCGAAATATCTGTTCTCAGATTCCACAGAAATAAGGCTAGCAAAGAGATCCAAGAAATACTCATGTAACTCTGTGAGATGAATTAACAGAACACTAAGCAGTTTCTCAGAAAGCTACTTTCCACATTTCATCTGAGTATATTTCCTTTTTCACCATAGCCCTCTATGGGCTTCCAAATATTACTTTGCAAATTCCACAAGAACTGTCTTAGTGAAAGGCTTCTTGAGGGGAAAGCTGTAACTCTGTGAGATGATTTCACAGAACACAAAGAAGTTTCTCAGAAAGCTTCTTTCTCTTTGTTATCGGAGTTTACTTCCTTTGGCCCTATAATCTTCAAAGGGATCCGGAATATCTGTTCTCAGATTCCACAGAAATAAGGCTAGCAAAGAGATCCAGGAAATACAGATTTAACTCTGTGAGATGAATAAACAGAACACTAAGCAGTTTCTCAGAAAGCTTCTTTCCTGATTTCATATGCGGATAATTCTTTTTTTCACCATAGCCCTCTATGCGCTTCCAAATATCACTTTGCCAATTCCACAAGAACTGTATTAGCGAAAGTCTTCTTGAGTGGAAAGCAGTAACTCTGTGAGATGATTTCACAGGACACGAAGAAGTTTCTGAGAAAGCTTCGTTCTCTTTGTGATCGGAGGATATGTCCTTTGGCCCTATAGTCTTCCAAGGGATCTGGAATATCTGTTCTCAGATTCCACAGAAATAAGGCTAGCAAAGAGATCCACGAAATACAGATGTAACTCTGTGAGATGAATTAACAGAACACTAAGCAGTTTCTCAAAAAGCTACTTTCCAGATTTCATCTGAGGATATTTCCTTTTTCACCATAGCCCTCTATGGGCTTCCAAATATCACTTTGCCAATTCCACAAGAACTGTCTTAGCGAAAGGCTTCTTGAGGGGAAAGCTGTAACTCTGTGAGATGATATCACAGAACACATAGAAGTTTCTCAGAAACTTCTTTCTCTTTGTTATCGGAGGATATTTCCTTGGGCCCTATAGTCTTCTAAGGGATCCGAAATATCTGTTCTCAGATTCCACAGAAATAAGGCTAGCAAAGAGATACACCAAATACAGATGTAACTCTGTGAGATGAATTAACAGAACACTAAGCAGTTTCTCAGAAAGCTTCTTTCCAGATTTCATCTGAGGATATTTCCTTTTTCACCAAAGCCCTCTATGGGCTTCCAAATATCACTTTGCCAATTCCACAAGAACTGTCTTAGCGAAAGGCTTCTTGAGGAGAAAGCTGTAACTCTGTGAGATGATTTCACAGAACACAAAGAAGTTTCTCAGAAAGCTTCTTTCTCTTTGTTATCGGAGGATATTTCCTTTGGCCCTCTAGTCTTCTAAGAGATCCGAAATGTCTGTTCTCAGATTCCACAGAAATAAGGCTAGCAAAGAGATACACCAAATACAGATGTAACTCTGTGAGATGAATTAACAGAACACTAAGCAGTTTCTCAGAAAGCTTCTTTCCAGATTTCATCTGAGGATATTTCCTTTTTCACCATAGCCCTCTATGGGCTTCCAAATATCACTTTGCCAATTCCACAAGAACCGTCTTAGCGAAAGACTTCTTCAGGGGAAAGCTGAACCTCTGTGAGATGATTTCACAGAACACAAAGAAGTTTCTCACAAAGCTTCTTTCTGTTTGTTATCGGAGGATATTTCCTTGGGCCCTATAGTCTTCTAAGGGATCCGAAATATCTGTTCTCAGATTCCACAGAAATTAGTCTAGCAAAGAGATCCACGAAATACAGATGTAACTCTGTGAGATGAATTAAGAGAACACTAAGCAGTTTCTCAGAAAGCTTCTTTCCAGATTTCATCTGAGGATATTTCCTTTTTCACCATAGCCCTCTATGGGCTTCCAAATATCACTTTGCCAATTCCACAAGAACTGTCTTAGCGAAAGTCTTCTTGAGGGGAAAGCTGTACTCTGTGAGATGATTTCACAGAACACAAAGTAGTTTCTGAGAAAGCTTCGTGCTCTTTCTGATAGGAGGATATTTCTTTGGCCCTAGAGTCTTCTAAGGGATCCGAAATATCTGTTCTCAGATTCCACAGAAATAAGGCTAGCAAAGAGATCAACGAAATACAGATGTAACTCTGTGAGATGAATAAACAGAACACTAAGCAGTTTCTCAGAAAGCTTCTTTCCAGATTTCATCTGCGGATAATTCCTTTTTCACCATAGCCCTCTATGTGCTTCCAAATATCACTTTGCCAATTCCACAAGAACGGTGTTAGCGAAAGGCTTCTTGAGTGGAAAGCTGTAACTCTGTGAGATGATTTCACAGAACACAAAGAAGTTTCTGAGAAAGCTTCGTTCTCTTTGTGATCGGAGGATATTTCCTTTGGCCCTATAGTCTTCTAAGGGATCTGAAATATCTGTTCTCAGATTCCACAGAAATAAGGCTACCAAAGAGATCCACGAAATACAGATGTAACTCTGTGAGATGAATTAACAGAACACTAAGCAGCTTCTCAAAAAGCTACTTTCCAGATTTCATCTGAGGATATTTCCTTTTTCACCATAGCCCTCTATGGGCTTCCAAATATCACTTGGCCAATTCCGCAAGAACTGTCTTAGCGAAAGGCTTCTTGAAGGGAAAGCTGTAACTCTGTGAGATGATTTCACAGAACACAAAGAAGTTTCTCAGAAAGCTTCTTTCTCTTTGTTATCGGAGGATATTTCCTTGGGCCCTGTAGTCTTCTTAGGGATCCGAAATATCTGTTCTCAGATTCCACAGAAATAAGGCTAGCAAAGAGATACACCAAATACAGATGTAACTCTGTGAGATGAATTAACAGAACACTAAGCAGTTTCTCAGAAAGCTTCTTTCCAGATTTCGTCTGAGGATATTTCCTTTTTCACCATAGCCCTCTATGGGCTTCCAAATATCACTTTGCCAATTCCACAAGAACTGTCTTAGCGAAAGACTTCTTGAGGGGAAAGCTGTAACTCGGTGAGATGATTTCACAGAACACAAAGAAGTTTCTAAGAAAGCATCTTTCTCTTTGTTATCGGAAGATATTTCCTTTGGCCCTATAGTCTTCTAAGGGATCCGAAATATCTGTTCTCAGATTCCACAGAAATAAGGCTAGCAAAGAGATCCACGAAATAGAGATGTAACTCTGTGAGTTGAATTAACAGAACACTAAGCAGTTCCTCAGAATGCTACTTTCCAGATTTCATCTGAGGATATTTCCTTTTTCACCATAGCCCTGTATGGGCTTCCAAATATTACTCTGCCAATTCCACAAGAACTGTCTTAGCGAAAGGCTTCTTGAGGGGAAAGCTGTAACTCTGTGAGATGATTTCACAGAACACAAAGAAGTTTCTCAGAAAGCTTCTTTCTCTTTGTTATCGGAGGATATTTCCTTTGGCCCTATAATCTTCTAAGAGAAGCGAAATATCTGTTCTCATATTCCACAGAAATAAGGCTAGCAAAGAGATACACCATATACAGATGTAACTCTGTGAGATGAATTAACAGAACACTAAGCAGTTTCTCAGAAAGCTTCTTTCCAGATTTCATCTGAGGATATTTCCTTTTTCACCATAGCCCTCTATGGGCTTCCAAATATCACTTTGCCAATTCCACAAGAACGGCCTTAGCGAAAGACTTCTTGAGGGGAAAGCTGTAACTCTGTGAGATGATTTCACAGAACACAAACAAGTTTCTCAGAAAGCTTCTTTCTCTTTGTTATCGGAGGATATTTCCTTTGGCCCTAGAGTCTTCAAAGGGATCCGAAATATCTGTTCTCAGATTCCACAGAAATAAGGCGAGCAAAGAGATCCACGAAATACAGATGTAACTCTGTGAGATGAATTAACAGAACACTAAGCAGTTTCTCAGAAAGCTTCTTTCCAGATTTCATCTGAGGATATTTCCTTTTTCACCATAGCCCTCTATGCGCTTCCAAATATCACTTTGCCAATTCCACAAGAACTGTCTTAGCGAAAGGTTTTTGAGGGGAAAGCTGTAACTCTGTGAGATGATTTCACAGAACACAAAGAAGTTTCTAAGAAAGCTTGTTTCTCTTTGTTATCGGATGATATTTACTTTGGCCGTATATTCTTCTAAGGGATCCGAAATATCTGTTCTCAGATTCCACAGAAATAAGGCTAGCAAAGAGATCCACGAAATACAGATGTAACTCTGTGAGATGAATTAACAGAACACTAAGCAGTTTCTGAGAAAGCTTCTTTCTCTTTGTTATCGGAGTTTATTTCCTTTGGCCCTATAATCTTCAAAGGGATCCGGAATATCAGTTCTCAGATTCCACAGAAATAAGGCTAGCAAATATATCCACGAAATACAGATGTAACTCTGTGAGATGAATTAACAAAACACTAAGCAGTTTCTCAGAAAGCTTCTTTCCAGATTTCATCTGAGGATATTTCCTTTTTCACCATAGCCCTCTATGGGCTTCCAAATATCACTTTGCCAATTCCACAAGAACTGTCTTAGCGAAAGTCTTCTTGAGGGGAAAGCTGTACTCTGTGAGATGATTTCACAGAACACAAAGTAGTTTCTGAGAAAGCTTCGTTCTCTTTCTGATAGGAGGATATTTCTTTGGCCCTAGAGTCTTCTAAGGGATCCGAAATATCTGTTCTCAGATTCCACAGAAATAAGGCTAGCAAAGAGATCCACGAAATACAGATGTAACTCTGTGAGATGAATTAACAGAACACTAAATAGTTTCTCAGAAAGCTTCTTTCCAGATTTCATCTGAGGATATTTCCTTTTTCACCGTAGCCCTCTATGGGCTTCCAAATATCACTTTGCCAATTCCACAAGAACTGTCTTAGCGAAAGTCTTCTTGAGTGGAAAGCTGTAACTCTGTGAGATGATTTCACGGAACACAAAGAAGTTTCTGAGAAAGCTTCGTTCTCTTTGTGATCGGAGGATATTTCCTTTGGCCTTCTAGTCTCCTAAGGGATCCGAAATATCTGTTCTCAGATTCCACAGAAATAAGGCTAGCAAAGAGATCCAAGAAATACTCATGTAACTCTGTGAGATGAATTAACAGAACACTAAGCAGTTTCTCAGAAAGCTACTTTCCACATTTCATCTGAGTATATTTCCTTTTTCACCATAGCCCTCTATGGGCTTCCAAATATTACTTTGCAAATTCCACAAGAACTGTCTTAGTGAAAGGCTTCTTGAGGGGAAAGCTGTAACTCTGTGAGATGATTTCACAGAACACAAAGAAGTTTCTCAGAAAGCTTCTTTCTCTTTGTTATCGGAGTTTACTTCCTTTGGCCCTATAATCTTCAAAGGGATCCGGAATATCTGTTCTCAGATTCCACAGAAATAAGGCTAGCAAAGAGATCCAGGAAATACAGATTTAACTCTGTGAGATGAATAAACAGAACACTAAGCAGTTTCTCAGAAAGCTTCTTTCCTGATTTCATATGCGGATAATTCTTTTTTTCACCATAGCCCTCTATGCGCTTCCAAATATCACTTTGCCAATTCCACAAGAACTGTATTAGCGAAAGTCTTCTTGAGTGGAAAGCAGTAACTCTGTGAGATGATTTCACAGGACACGAAGAAGTTTCTGAGAAAGCTTCGTTCTCTTTGTGATCGGAGGATATGTCCTTTGGCCCTATAGTCTTCCAAGGGATCTGGAATATCTGTTCTCAGATTCCACAGAAATAAGGCTAGCAAAGAGATCCACGAAATACAGATGTAACTCTGTGAGATGAATTAACAGAACACTAAGCAGTTTCTCAAAAAGCTACTTTCCAGATTTCATCTGAGGATATTTCCTTTTTCACCATAGCCCTCTATGGGCTTCCAAATATCACTTTGCCAATTCCACAAGAACTGTCTTAGCGAAAGGCTTCTTGAGGGGAAAGCTGTAACTCTGTGAGATGATATCACAGAACACATAGAAGTTTCTCAGAAACTTCTTTCTCTTTGTTATCGGAGGATATTTCCTTGGGCCCTATAGTCTTCTAAGGGATCCGAAATATCTGTTCTCAGATTCCACAGAAATAAGGCTAGCAAAGAGATACACCAAATACAGATGTAACTCTGTGAGATGAATTAACAGAACACTAAGCAGTTTCTCAGAAAGCTTCTTTCCAGATTTCATCTGAGGATATTTCCTTTTTCACCAAAGCCCTCTATGGGCTTCCAAATATCACTTTGCCAATTCCACAAGAACTGTCTTAGCGAAAGACTTCTTGAGGGGAAAGCTGTAACTCTGTGAGATGATTTCACAGAACACAAAGAAGTTTCTCAGAAAGCTTCTTTATCTTTGTTATCGGAGGATATTTCCTTTGGCGCTAGAGTCTTCAAAGGGATCCGAAATATCTGTTCTCAGATTCCACAGAAATAAGGCGAGCAAAGAGATCCACCAAATACAGATGTAACTCTGTGAGATGAATTAACAGAACACTAAGCAGTTTCTCAGAAAGCTTCTTTCCAGATTTCATCTGAGGATATTTCCTTTTTCACCATAGCCCTCTATGCGCTTCCATATATCACTTTGCCAATTCCACAAGAACTGTCTTAGCGAAAGGTTTTTTAGGGGAAAGCTGTAACTCTGTGAGATGATTTCACAGAACACAAAGAAGTTTCTAAGAAAGCTTGTTTCTCTTTGTTATCGGAAGATATTTCCTTTGGCCGTATAGTCTTCTAAGGGATCCGAAATATCTGTTCTCAGATTCCACAGAAATAAGGCTAGCAAAGAGATCCACGAAATACAGATGTAACTCTGTGAGATGAATTAACAGAACACTAAGCAGTTTCTCAGAAAGCTTCTTTCTCTTTGTTATCGGAGTTTATTACCTTTGGCCCTATAATCTTCAAAGGGATCCGGAATATCAGTTCTCAGATTCCACAGAAATAAGGCTAGCAAAGAGATCCACGAAATACAGATGTAACTCTGTGAGATGAATTAACAGAACACTAAGCAGTTTCTCAGAAAGCTACTTTCCAGATTTCATCTGAGGATATTTCCTTTTTCACCATAGCCCTGTAAGGGCTTCCAAATATTACTTTGCCAATTCCACAAGAACTGTCTTAGCGAAAGGCTTCTTGAGGAGAAAGCTGTAACTCTGTGAGATGATTTCACAGAACACAAAGAAGTTTCTCAGAAAGCTTCTTTCTCTTTGTTATCGGAGGATATTTCCTTTGGCCCTCTAGTCTTCTAAGAGATCCGAAATGTCTGTTCTCAGATTCCACAGAAATAAGGCTAGCAAAGAGATACACCAAATACAGATGTAACTCTGTGAGATGAATTAACAGAACACTAAGCAGTTTCTCAGAAAGCTTCTTTCCAGATTTCATCTGAGGATATTTCCTTTTTCACCATAGCCCTCTATGGGCTTCCAAATATCACTTTGCCAATTCCACAAGAACCGTCTTAGCGAAAGACTTCTTCAGGGGAAAGCTGAACCTCTGTGAGATGATTTCACAGAACACAAAGAAGTTTCTCACAAAGCTTCTTTCTGTTTGTTATCGGAGGATATTTCCTTGGGCCCTATAGTCTTCTAAGGGATCCGAAATATCTGTTCTCAGATTCCACAGAAATTAGTCTAGCAAAGAGATCCACGAAATACAGATGTAACTCTGTGAGATGAATTAAGAGAACACTAAGCAGTTTCTCAGAAAGCTTCTTTCCAGATTTCATCTGAGGATATTTCCTTTTTCACCATAGCCCTCTATGGGCTTCCAAATATCACTTTGCCAATTCCAAAAGAACTGTCTTAGCGAAAGACTTCTTCAGGGGAAAGCTGTAACTCTGTGAGATGATTTCACAGAACACAAAGAAGTTTCTCAGAAAGCTTCTTTCTCTTTGTTATCGGAGTTTACTTCCTTTGGCCCTATAATCTTCAAAGGGATCCGGAATATCTGTTCTCAGATTCCACAGAAATAAGGCTAGCAAAGAGATCCACGAAATACAGATGTAACTCTGTGAGATGAATAAACAGAACACTAAGCAGTTTCTCAGAAAGCTTCTTTCCTGATTTCATATGCGGATAATTCTTTTTTCACCGTAGCCCTCTATGCGCTTCCAAATATCACTTTGCCAATTCCACAAGAAATGTCTTAGCGAAAGGCTTCTTGAGTGGAAAGCTGTAACTCTGTGAGATGATTTCACAGGACACGAAGAAGTTTCTGAGAAAGCTTCGTTCTCTTTGTGATCGGAGGATATGTCCTTTGGCCCTATAGTCTTCTAAGGGAACTGACATATCTGTTCTCAGATTCCACAGAAATAAGGCTAGCAAAGAGATCCACGAAATACAGATGTAACTCTGTGAGATGAATTAACAGAACACTAAGCAGTTTCTCAAAAAGCTACTTTCCAGATTTCATCTGAGGATATTTCCTTTTTCACCATAGCCCTCTATGGGCTTCCAAATATCACTTTGCCAATTCCATAAGAACTGTCTTAGCGAAAGGCTTCTTGAGGGGAAAGCTGTAACTCTGTGAGATGATTTCACAGAACACAAAGAAGTTTCTCAGAAAGCTTCTTTCTCTTTGTTATCGGAGGATATTTCCTTTGGCCCTAGAGTCTTCAAAGGGATCCGAAATATCTGTTCTCAGATTCCACAGAAATAAGGCGAGCAAAGAGATACACCAAATACAGATGTAACTCTGTGAGATGAATTAACAGAACACTAAGCAGTTTCTCAGAAAGCTTCTTTCCAGATTTCATCTGAGGATATTTCCTTTTTCACCATAGCCCTCTATGCGCTTCCAAATATCACTTTGCCAATTCCACAAGAACTGTCTTAGCGAAAGGTTTTTGAGGGGAAAGCTGTAACTCTGTGAGATGATTTCTCAGAACACAAAGAAGTTTCTAAGAAAGCTTGTTTCTCTTTGTTATCGGAAGATATTTCCTTTGGCCGTATATTCTTCTAAGGGATCCGAAATATCTGTTCTCAGATTCCACAGAAATAAGGCTAGCAAAGAGATCCACGAAATACAGATGTAACTCTGTGAGATGAATTAACAGAACACTAAGCAGTTTCTGAGAAAGCTTCTTTCTCTTTGTTATCGGAGTTTATTTCCTTTGGCCCTATAATCTTCAAAGGGATCCGGAATATCAGTTCTCAGATACCACAGAAATAAGGCTAGCAAATATATGCACGAAATACAGATGTAACTCTGTGAGATGAATTAACAGAACACTAAGCAGTTTCTCAGAAAGCTTCTTTCCAGATTTCATCTGAGGATATTTCCTTTTTCACCATAGCCCTCTATGGGCTTCCAAATATCACTTTGCCAATTCCACAAGAACTGTCTTAGCGAAAGTCTTCTTGAGGGGAAAGCTGTACTCTGTGAGATGATTTCACAGAACACAAAGTAGTTTCTGAGAAAGCTTCGTTCTCTTTCTGATAGGAGGATATTTCTTTGGCCCTAGAGTCTTCTAAGGGATCCGAAATATCTGTTCTCAGATTCCACAGAAATAAGGCTAGCAAAGAGATCCACGAAATACAGATGTAACTCTGTGAGATGAATTAACAGAACACTAAGCAGTTTCTCAGAAAGCTTCTTTCCAGATTTCATCTGAGGATATTTCCTTTTTCACCATAGCCCTCTATGGGCTTCCAAATATCACTTTGCCAATTCCACAAGAACTGTCTTAGCGAAAGTCTTCTTGAGTGGAAAGCTGTAACTCTGTGAGATGATTTCACGGAACACAAAGAAGTTTCTGAGAAAGCTTCGTTCTCTTTGTGATCGGAGGATATTTCCTTTGGCCCTCTAGTCTCCTAAGGGATCCGAAATATCTGTTCTCAGATTCCACAGAAATAAGGCTAGCAAAGAGATCCAAGAAATACTCATGTAACTCTGTGAGATGAATTAACAGAACACTAAGCAGTTTCTCAGAAAGCTACTTTCCACATTTCATCTGAGTATATTTCCTTTTTCACCATAGCCCTCTATGGGCTTCCAAATATTACTTTGCAAATTCCACAAGAACTGTCTTAGTGAAAGGCTTCTTGAGGGGAAAGCTGTAACTCTGTGAGATGATTTCAAAGAACACAAAGAAGTTTCTCAGAAAGCTTCTTTCTCTTTGTTATCGGAAGATATTTCCTTTGGCCCTATAGTCTTCTAAGGGATCCGAAATATCTGTTCTCAGATTCCACAGAAATAAGGCTAGCAAAGAGATCCACGAAATACAGATGTTACTCTGTGAGATGAATTAACAGAACACTAAGCAGTTTCTCAGAAAGCTTCTTTCCAGATTTCATCTGAGGATATTTCCTTTTTCACCATAGCCCTCTAAGGGCTTCCAAATATCACTTTGCCAATTCCACAAGAACTGTCTTAGCGAAAGGCTTCTTGAGTGGAAAGCTGTAACTCTGTGAGATGATTTCACGGAACACAAAGAATTTTCTGAGAAAGCTTCGTTCTCTTTGTGATCGGAGGATGTTTCCTTTGGCCCTCTAGTCTTCTAAGGGATTCGAAATATCTGTTCTCAGATTCCACAGAAATAAGGCTAGCAAAGAGATCCACGAAGTACTGATGTAACTCTGTGAGATGAATTAAGAGAACACTAAGCAGTTTCTCAGAAAGCTACTTTCCAGATTTCATCTGAGGATATTTCCTTTTTCACCATAGCCCTCTATGGGCTTCCAAATATTACTTTGCCAATTCCACAAGAACTGTCTTAGCGAAAGGCTTCTTGAGGGGAAAGCTGTAACTCTGTGAGATGATTTCACAGAGCACAAAGAAGTTTCTCACAAAGCTTCTTTCTCTTTGTTATCGGAGGATTTTTCCTTGGGCCCTATAGTCTTCTAAGGGATCCGAAATATCTGTTCTCAGATTCCACAGAAATAAGGCTAGCAAAGAGATACAACAAACACAGATGTAACTCTGTGAGATGAATTAAGAGAACACTAAGCAGTTTCTCAGAAAGCTTCTTTCCAGATTTCATCTGAGGATATTTCCTTTTTCACCATAGCCCTCTATGGGCTTCCAAATATCACTTTGCCAATTCCACAAGAAGTGTCTTAGCGAAAGGCTTCTTGAGGGGAAAGCTGTAACTCTGTGAGATGATTTCACAGAACACAAAGAAGTTTCTAAGAAAGCTTCTTTCTCTTTGTTATCGCAAGATATTTCCTTTGGCCCTATAGTCTTCTAAGGGATCCGAAATATCTGTTCTCAGATTCCACAGAAATAAGGCTAGCAAAGAGATCCACGAAATACAGATGTAACTCTGTGAGATGAATTAACAGAACACTAAGCAGTTTCTCAGAAAGCTACTTTCCAGATTTCATCTGAGCATATTTCCTTTTTCTCCATAGCCCTGTATGGGCTTCCAAATATTACTTTGCCAATTCCACAAGAACTGTCTTAGCGAAAGGCTTCTTGAGGGGAAAGCTGTAACTCTTTGAGATGATTTCACAGAACACAAAGAAGTTTCTCAGAAAGCTTCTTTCTCTTTGTTATCGGAGGATATTTCCTTGGGCCCTATAATCTTCTTAGGGATCCGAAATATCTGTTCTCAGATTCCACAGAAATAAGGCTAGCAAAGAGATACACCATATACAGATGTAACTCTGTGAGATGAATTAACAGAACACTAAGCAGTTTCTCAGAAAGCTTCTTTCCAGATTTCATCTGAGGATATTTCCTTTTTCACCATAGCCCTCTATGGGCTTCCAAATATCACTTTGCCAATTCCACAAGAACTGCCTTAGCGAAAGACTTCTTGAGGGGAAAGCTGAAACTCTGTGAGATGATTTCACAGAACACAAAGAAGTTTGTAAGAAAGCTTCTTTCTCTTTGTTATCGGAAGATATTTCCTTTGGCCCTATAGTCTTCTAAGGCATCCAAAATATCTGTTCTCAGATTCCACAGAAATAAGGCTAGCAAAGAGATCCACGAAATACAGATATAACTCTGTGAGATGAATTAACAGAACACTAAGCAGTTTCTCAGAAAGCTTCTTTCCAGATTTCTTCTGAGGATATTTCCTTTTTCACCTTAGCCCTCTATGGGCTTCCAAATATCACTTTCCCAATTCCACAAGAACTGTCTTAGCAAAAGACTTCTTCAGGGGAAAGCTGTACCTCTGTGAGATGATTTCACAGAACACAAAGAAGTTTCTCACAAAGCTTATTTCTCTTTGTTATCGGAGGATATTTCCTTTGGCCCTATAGTCTTCTAAGGGATCCGAACTATCTGTTCTCAGATTCCACAGAAATTAGGCTACCAAAGAGATACACCAAATACGGATGTAACTCTGTGAGATGAATTAAGAGAACACTAAGCAGTTTCTCAGAAAGCTTCTTTCCAGATTTCATCTGAGGATATTTCCTTTTTCACCATAGCCCTGTATGGGCTTCCAAATATCACTTTGCCAATTCCAAAAGAACTGTCTTAGCGAAAGACTTCTTCAGGGGAAAGCTGTAACTCTGTGAGATGATTTCACAGAACACAAAGAAGTTTCTCAGAAAGCTTCTTTCTCTTTGTTATCGGAGGATATTTCCTTTGGCCCTAGAGTCTTCAAAGGGATCGGAAATATCTGTTCTCAGATTCCACAGAAATAAGGCTAGCAAAGAGATACACCAAATACAGATGTAACTCTGTCAGATGATTTCACATAACACAAAGAAGTTTCTCAGAAAGCTTCTTTCTCTTTGTTATCGGAGTTTATTTCCTTTGGCACTATAATCTTCAAAGGGATCTGGAATATCTGTTCTCAGATTCCACAGAAATAAGGCTAGCAAAGAGATCCACGAAATACAGATGTAACTCTGTGAGATGAATTAACAGAACACTAAGCAGTTTCTCAGAAAGCTTCTTTCCAGATTTCATCTGAGGATATTTCCTTTTTCACCATAGCCCTCTATGGGCTTCCAAATATCACTTTGCCAATTCCACAAGAACTGTCTTAGCGAAAGACTTCTTGATGGGAAAGCTCTAACGCTGTGAGGTGATTTCACAGAACACAAAGAAGTTTCTCAGAAAGCTTCTTTCTCTTTGTTATCGGAGTTTATTTCCTTTGGCCCTATAATCTTCAAAGGGATCCGGAATATCTGTTCTCAGATTCCACAGAAATAAGGCGAGCAAACAGATCCACGAAACACAGATGTAACTCTGTGAGATGAATTAACAGAACACTAAGCAGTTTCTCAGAAACTTCTTTCCAGATTTCATCTGAGGATATTTCCTTTTTCACCATAGCCCTCTATGCGCTTCCAAATATCACTTTGCCAATTCCACAAGAACTGTCTTAGCGAAAGGCTTTTTGAGGGGAAAGCTGTAACTCTGTGAGATGATTTCACAGAACACAAAGAAGTTTCTAAGAAAGCTTCTTTCTCTTTGTTATCGGAAGATATTTCCTTTGGCCCTATAGTCTTCTAAGGGATGCGAAATATCTCTTCTCAGATTCCACAGAAATAAGGCTAGCAAAGAGATCCACGAAATACAGATGTAACTCTGTGAGATGAATTAACAGAACACTAAGCAGTTTCTCAGAAAGCTACTTTCCAGATTTCATCTGAGGATATTTCCTTTTTCACCATAGCCCTGTATGGGCTTCCAAATATTACTTTGCCAATTCCACAAGAACTGTCTTAGCGAAAGGCTTCTTGAGGGGAAAGCTGTAACTCTGTGAGATGATTTCACAGAGCACAAAGAAGTTTCTCAGAAAGCTTCTTTCTCTTTGTTATCGGAGGATATTTCCTTTGGCCCTATAGTCTTCTAGGAGACCGAAATATCTGTTCTCAGATTCCACAGAAATAAGGCTACAAAGAGATACACCAAATACAGATGTAACACTGTGAGATGAATTAACAGAACACTAAGCAGTTTCTCAGAAAGCTTCTTTCCAGATTTCATCTGAGGATATTTCCTTTTTCACCATAGCCCTCTATGGGCTTCCAAATATCACTTTGCCAATTCCACAAGAACTGTCTTAGCGAAAGACTTCTACAGGGGAAAGCTGTACCTCTGTGAGACGATTTCACAGAACACAAAGAAGTTTATCACAAAGCTTCTTTCTCTTTGTTATCAGAAGATATTTCCTTTGGCCCTAGAGTCTTCTAAGGGATCCGAAATATCTGGTCTCAGATTCCACAGAAATAAGGCTAGGAAAGACATACACCAAATACAGATGTAACTCTGTGAGATGATTTCACAGAACACAAAGAAGTTTCTGAGAAAGCTTCTTTCTCTTTGTTATCGGAGTTTATTTCCTTTGGCACTATAATCTTCAAAGGGATCTGGAATATCTGTTCTCAGATTCCACAGAAATAAGGCTAGCAAAGAGATCCACGAAATACAGATGTAACTCTGTGAGATGAATTAACAGAACACTAAGCAGTTTCTCAGAAACTTCTTTCCAGATTTCATCTGAGGATATTTCCATTTTCACCATAGCCCTCTATGGGCTTCCAAATATCACTTTGCCAATTCCACAACAACTGTCTTAGCGAAAGACTTCTTGAGGGGAAAGCTCTGACGCTGTGAGGTGATTTCACAGAACACAAAGAAGTTTCTCAGAAAGCTTCTTTCTCTTTGTTATCGGAGGATATTTCCTTGGGCCCTATAGTCTTCTTAGGGATCCGAAATATCTGTTCTCAGATTTCACGGAAATAAGGCTAGCAAAGAGATACACCAAATACAGATGTAACTCTGTGAGATGAATTAACAGAACACTAAGCAGTTTCTCAGAAAGCTTCTTTCCAGATTTCATCTGAGGATATTTCCTTTTTCACCATAGCCCTCTATGGGCTTCCAAATATCACTTTGCCAATTCCACAAGAACTGTCTTAGCGAAAGACTTCTTGAGGGGAAAGCTGTAACTCTGTGAGATGATTTCACAGAACACAAAGAAGTTTCTAAGAAAGCTTCTTTCTCTTTGTTATCGGAAGATATTTCCTTTGGCCCTATAGTCTTCTAAGGGATCCGAAATATCTGTTCTCAGATTCCACAGAAATAAGGCTAGCAAAGAGATCCACGAAATACAGATGTAACTCTGTGAGATGAATTAACAGAACACTAAGCAGTTTCTCCTAAATCTACTTTCCAGATTTCATCTGAGCATATTTCCTTTTTCACCATAGCCCTCTAAGGGCTTCCAAATATTACTTTGCCAATTCCACAAGAACTGTCTTAGCGAAAGGCTTCTTGAGGGGAAAGCTGTAACTCTGTGAGATGATTTCACAGAACACAAAGAAGTTTCTCAGAAAGCTTCTTTCTCTTTGTTATCGGAGGATATTTCCTTTGGCCCTATAGTCTTCTAAGGGATCCGAAATATCTGTTCTGAGATTCCACAGAAATTAGGCTAGCAAAGAGATACACCAAATACAGATGTAACTCTGTGAGATGAATTAAGAGAACACTAAGCAGTTTCTCAGAAAGCTTCTTTCCAGATTTCATCTGAGGATATTTCCTTTTTCACCATAGCCCTGTATGGGCTTCCAAATATCACTTTGCCAATTCCAAAAGAACTGTCTTAGCGAAAGACTTCTTCAGGGGAAAGCTGTAACTCTGTGAGATGATTTCACAGAACACAAAGAAGTTTCTCAGAAAGCTTCTTTCTCTTTGTTATCGGAGGATATTTCCTTTGGCCCTAGAGTCTTCAAAGGGATCGGAAATATCTGTTCTCAGATTCCACAGAAATAAGGCTAGCAAAGAGATACACCAAATACAGATGTAACTCTGTCAGATGATTTCACATAACACAAAGAAGTTTCTCAGAAAGCTTCTTTCTCTTTGTTATCGGAGTTTATATCCTTTGGCACTATAATCTTCAAAGGGATCTGGAATATCTGTTCTCAGATTCCACAGAAATAAGGCTAGCAAAGAGATCCACGAAATACAGATGTAACTCTGTGAGATGAATTAACAGAACACTAAGCAGTTTCTCAGAAAGCTTCTTTCCAGATTTCATCTGAGGATATTTCCTTTTTCACCATAGCCCTCTATGGGCTTCCAAATATCACTTTGCCAATTCCACAAGAACTGTCTTAGCGAAAGACTTCTTGATGGGAAAGCTCTAACGCTGTGAGGTGATTTCACAGAACACAAAGAAGTTTCTCAGAAAGCTTCTTTCTCTTTGTTATCAGAGTTTATTTCCTTTGGCCCTATAATCTTCAAAGGGATCCGGAATATCTGTTCTCAGATTCCACAGAAATAAGGCGAGCAAACAGATCCACGAAACACAGATGTAACTCTGTGAGATGAATTAACAGAACACTAAGCAGTTTCTCAGAAACTTCTTTCCAGATTTCATCTGAGGATATTTCCTTTTTCACCATAGCCCTCTATGCGCTTCCAAATATCACTTTGTCAATTCCACAAGAACTGTCTTAGCGAAAGGCTTTTTGAGGGGAAAGCTGTAACTCTGTGAGATGATTTCACAGAACACAAAGAAGTTTCTAAGAAAGCTTCTTTCTCTTTGTTATCGGAAGATATTTCCTTTGGCCCTATAGTCTTCTAAGGGATGCGAAATATCTCTTCTCAGATTCCACAGAAATAAGGCTAGCAAAGAGATCCACGAAATACAGATGTAACTCTGTGAGATGAATTAACAGAACACTAAGCAGTTTCTCAGAAAGCTACTTTCCAGATTTCATCTGAGGATATTTCCTTTTTCACCATAGCCCTGTATGGGCTTCCAAATATTACTTTGCCAATTCCACAAGAACTGTCTTAGCGAAAGGCTTCTTGAGGGGAAAGCTGTAACTCTGTGAGATGATTTCACAGAACACAAAGAAGTTTCTCAGAAAGCTTCTTTCTCTTTGTTATCGGAGGATATTTCCTTTGGCCCTATAGTCTTCTAAGAGACCGAAATATCTGTTCTCAGATTCCACAGAAATAAGGCTACAAAGAGATACACCAAATACAGATGTAACACTGTGAGATGAATTAACAGAACACTAAGCAGTTTCTCAGAAAGCTTCTTTCCAGATTTCATCTGAGGATATTTCCTTTTTCACCATAGCCCTCTATGGGCTTCCAAATATCACTTTGCCAATTCCACAAGAACTGTCTTAGCGAAAGACTTCTACAGGGGAAAGCTGTACCTCTGTGAGACGATTTCACAGAACACAAAGAAGTTTATCACAAAGCTTCTTTCTCTTTGTTATCGGAAGATATTTCCTTTGGCCCTAGAGTCTTCTAAGGGATCCGAAATATCTGGTCTCAGATTCCACAGAAATAAGGCTAGGAAAGAGATACACCAAATACAGATGTAACTCTGTGAGATGATTTCACAGAACACAAAGAAGTTTCTCAGAAAGCTTCTTTCTCTTTGTTATCGGAGTTTGTTTCCTTTGGCACTATAATCTTCAAAGGGATCTGGAATATCTGTTCTCAGATTCCACAGAAATAAGGCTAGCAAAGAGATCCACGAAATACAGATGTAACTCTGTGAGATGAATTAACAGAACACTAAGCAGTTTCTCAGAAACTTCTTTCCAGATTTCATCTGAGGATATTTCCATTTTCACCATAGCCCTCTATGGGCTTCCAAATATCACTTTGCCAATTCCACAACAACTGTCTTAGCGAAAGACTTCTTGAGGGGAAAGCTCTGACGCTGTGAGGTGATTTCACAGAACACAAAGAAGTTTCTCAGAAAGCTTCTTTCTCTTTGTTATCGGAGTTTATTTCCTTTGGCCCTATAATCTTCAAAGGGATCCGGAATATCTGTTCTCAGATTCCACAAAATAAGGCGAGCAAACAGATCCACGAAATACAGATGTAACTCTGTGAGATGAATTAACAGAACACTAAGCAGTTTCTCAGAAACTTCTTTCCAGATTTCATCTGAGGATATTTCCTTTTTCAACATAGCCCTCTATGCGCTTCCAAATATCACTTTGCCAATTCCACAAGAACTGTCTTAGCGAAAGGCTTTTTGAGGGGAAAGCAGTAACTCTGTGAGATGATTTCACAGAACACAAAGAAGTTTCTAAGAAAGCTTCTTTCTCTTTGTTATCGGAAGATATTTCTTTTGGCCCTATAGTCTTCTAAGGGATGCGAAATATCTGTTCTCAGATTCCACAGAAATAAGGCTAGCAAAGAGATCCACGAAATACAGATGTAACTCTGTGAGATGAATTAACAGAACACTAAGCAGTTTCTCAGAAAGCTACTTTCCAGATTTCATCTGAGGATATTTCCTTTTTCACCATAGCCCTGTATGGGCTTCCAAATATTACTTTGCCAATTCCACAAGAACTGTCTTAGCGAAAGGCTTCTTGAGGGGAAAGCTGTAACTCTGTGAGATGATTTCACAGAACACAAAGAAGTTTCTCACAAACCTTCTTTCTCTTTGTTATCGGAGGATATTTCCTTTGGCCCTATAGTCTTCTAAGAGATCCGAAATATCTGTTCTCAGATTCCACAGAAATAAGGCTAGCAAAGAGATACACCATATACAGATGTAACTCTGTGAGATGAATTAACAGAACACTAAGCAGTTTCTCAGAAAGCTTCTTTCCAGATTTCATATGAGGATATTTCCTTTTTCACCATAGCCCTCTATGGGCTTCCAAATATCACTTTGCCAATTCCACAAGAACTGTCTTAGCGAAAGGCTTCTTGAGGGGAAAGCTGTAACTCTGTGAGATGATTTCACAGAACACAAAGAAGTTTCTCAGAAAGCTTCTTTCTCTTTGTTATCGGAGGATATTTCCTTGGGCCCTATAGTCTTCTTAGGGATCCGAAATATCTGTTCTCAGATTCCACGGAAATAAGGCTAGCAAAGAGATACACCAAATACAGATGTAACTCTGTGAGATGAATTAACAGAACACTAAGCAGTTTCTCAGAAAGCTTCTTTCCAGATTTCATCTGAGGATATTTCCTTTTTCACCATAGCCCTCTATGGGCTTCCAAATATCACTTTGCCAATTCCACAAGAACTGTCTTAGCGAAAGACTTCTTGAGGGGAAAGCTGTAACTCTGTGAGATGATTTCACAGAACACAAAGAAGTTAATAAGAAAGCTTCTTTCTCTTTGTTATCGGAAGATATTTCCTTTGGCCCTATAGTCTTCTAAGGGATCCGAAATATCTGTTCTCAGATTCCACAGAAATAAGGCTAGCAAAGAGATCCACGAAATACAGATGTAACTCTGTGAGATGAATTAACAGAACACTAAGCAGTTTCTCCTAAAGCTACTTTCCAAATTTCATCTGAGCATATTTGCTTTTTCACCATAGCCCTGTATGGGCTTCAAATATTACTTTGCCAATTCCACAAGAACTGTCTTAGCGAAAGGCTTCTTGAGGGGAAAGCTGTAACTCTGTGAGATGATTTCACAGAACACAAAGAAGTTTCTCAGAAAGCTTCTTTCTCTTTGTTATCGGAGGATATTTCCTTTGGCCCTATAGTCTTCTAAGGGATCCGAAATATCTGTTCTGAGATTCCACAGAAATTAGGCTAGCAAAGAGATACACCAAATACAGATGTAACTCTGTGAGATGAATTAAGAGAACACTAAGCAGTTTCTCAGAAAGCTTCTTTCCAGATTTCATCTGAGGATATTTCCTTTTTCACCATAGCCCTGTATGGGCTTCCAAATATCACTTTGCCAATTCCAAAAGAACTGTCTTAGCGAAAGACTTCTTCAGGGGAAAGCTGTAACTCTGTGAGATGATTTCACAGAACACAAAGAAGTTTCTCAGAAAGCTTCTTTCTCTTTGTTATCGGAGGATATTTCCTTTGGCCCTAGAGTCTTCAAAGGGATCGGAAATATCTGTTCTCAGATTCCACAGAAATAAGGCTAGCAAAGAGATACACCAAATACAGATGTAACTCTGTCAGATGATTTCACATAACACAAAGAAGTTTCTCAGAAAGCTTCTTTCTCTTTGTTATCGGAGTTTATTTCCTTTGGCACTATAATCTTCAAAGGGATCTGGAATATCTGTTCTCAGATTCCACAGAAATAAGGCTAGCAAAGAGATCCACGAAATACAGATGTAACTCTGTGAGATGAATTAACAGAACACTAAGCAGTTTCTCAGAAAGCTTCTTTCCAGATTTCATCTGAGGATATTTCCTTTTTCACCATAGCCCTCTATGGGCTTCCAAATATCACTTTGCCAATTCCACAAGAACTGTCTTAGCGAAAGACTTCTTGATGGGAAAGCTCTAACGCTGTGAGGTGATTTCACAGAACACAAAGAAGTTTCTCAGAAAGCTTCTTTCTCTTTGTTATCGGAGTTTATTTCCTTTGGCCCTATAATCTTCAACGGGATCCGGAATATCTGTTCTCAGATTCCACAGAAATAAGGCGAGCAAACAGATCCACGAAACACAGATGTAACTCTGTGAGATGAATTAACAGAACACTAAGCAGTTTCTCAGAAACTTCTTTCCAGATTTCATCTGAGGATATTTCCTTTTTCACCATAGCCCTCTATGCGCTTCCAAATATCACTTTGTCAATTCCACAAGAACTGTCTTAGCGAAAGGCTTTTTGAGGGGAAAGCTGTAACTCTGTGAGATGATTTCACAGAACACAAAGAAGTTTCTAAGAAAGCTTCTTTCTCTTTGTTATCGGAAGATATTTCCTTTGGCCCTATAGTCTTCTAAGGGATGCGAAATATCTCTTCTCAGATTCCACAGAAATAAGGCTAGCAAAGAGATCCACGAAATACAGATGTAACTCTGTGAGATGAATTAACAGAACACTAAGCAGTTTCTCAGAAAGCTACTTTCCAGATTTCATCTGAGGATATTTCCTTTTTCACCATAGCCCTGTATGGGCTTCCAAATATTACTTTGCCAATTCCACAAGAACTGTCTTAGCGAAAGGCTTCTTGAGGGGAAAGCTGTAACTCTGTGAGATGATTTCACAGAACACAAAGAAGTTTCTCAGAAAGCTTCTTTCTCTTTGTTATCGGAGGATATTTCCTTTGGCCCTATAGTCTTCTAAGAGACCGAAATATCTGTTCTCAGATTCCACAGAAATAAGGCTACAAAGAGATACACCAAATACAGATGTAACACTGTGAGATGAATTAACAGAACACTAAGCAGTTTCTCAGAAAGCTTCTTTCCAGATTTCATCTGAGGATATTTCCTTTTTCACCATAGCCCTCTATGGGCTTCCAAATATCACTTTGCCAATTCCACAAGAACTGTCTTAGCGAAAGACTTCTACAGGGGAAAGCTGTACCTCTGTGAGACGATTTCACAGAACACAAAGAAGTTTATCACAAAGCTTCTTTCTCTTTGTTATCGGAAGATATTTCCTTTGGCCCTAGAGTCTTCTAAGGGATCCGAAATATCTGGTCTCAGATTCCACAGAAATAAGGCTAGGAAAGAGATACACCAAATACAGATGTAACTCTGTGAGATGATTTCACAGAACACAAAGAAGTTTCTCAGAAAGCTTCTTTCTCTTTGTTATCGGAGTTTGTTTCCTTTGGCACTATAATCTTCAAAGGGATCTGGAATATCTGTTCTCAGATTCCACAGAAATAAGGCTAGCAAAGAGATCCACGAAATACAGATGTAACTCTGTGAGATGAATTAACAGAACACTAAGCAGTTTCTCAGAAACTTCTTTCCAGATTTCATCTGAGGATATTTCCATTTTCACCATAGCCCTCTATGGGCTTCCAAATATCACTTTGCCAATTCCACAACAACTGTCTTAGCGAAAGACTTCTTGAGGGGAAAGCTCTGACGCTGTGAGGTGATTTCACAGAACACAAAGAAGTTTCTCAGAAAGCTTCTTTCTCTTTGTTATCGGAGTTTATTTCCTTTGGCCCTATAATCTTCAAAGGGATCCGGAATATCTGTTCTCAGATTCCACAAAATAAGGCGAGCAAACAGATCCACGAAATACAGATGTAACTCTGTGAGATGAATTAACAGAACACTAAGCAGTTTCTCAGAAACTTCTTTCCAGATTTCATCTGAGGATATTTCCTTTTTCAACATAGCCCTCTATGCGCTTCCAAATATCACTTTGCCAATTCCACAAGAACTGTCTTAGCGAAAGGCTTTTTGAGGGGAAAGCAGTAACTCTGTGAGATGATTTCACAGAACACAAAGAAGTTTCTAAGAAAGCTTCTTTCTCTTTGTTATCGGAAGATATTTCTTTTGGCCCTATAGTCTTCTAAGGGATGCGAAATATCTGTTCTCAGATTCCACAGAAATAAGGCTAGCAAAGAGATCCACGAAATACAGATGTAACTCTGTGAGATGAATTAACAGAACACTAAGCAGTTTCTCAGAAAGCTACTTTCCAGATTTCATCTGAGCATATTTCCTTTTTCACCATAGCCCTGTATGGGCTTCCAAATATTACTTTGCCAATTCCACAAGAACTGTCTTAGCGAAAGGCTTCTTGAGGGGAAAGCTGTAACTCTGTGAGATGATTTCACAGAACACAAAGAAGTTTCTCACAAACCTTCTTTCTCTTTGTTATCGGAGGATATTTCCTTTGGCCCTATAGTCTTCTAAGAGATCCGAAATATCTGTTCTCAGATTCCACAGAAATAAGGCTAGCAAAGAGATACACCATATACAGATGTAACTCTGTGAGATGAATTAACAGAACACTAAGCAGTTTCTCAGAAAGCTTCTTTCCAGATTTCATATGAGGATATTTCCTTTTTCACCATAGCCCTCTATGGGCTTCCAAATATCACTTTGCCAATTCCACAAGAACTGTCTTAGCGAAAGGCTTCTTGAGGGGAAAGCTGTAACTCTGTGAGATGATTTCACAGAACACAAAGAAGTTTCTCAGAAAGCTTCTTTCTCTTTGTTATCGGAGGATATTTCCTTGGGCCCTATAGTCTTCTTAGGGATTCGAAATATCTGTTCTCAGATTCCACGGAAATAAGGCTAGCAAAGAGATACACCAAATACAGATGTAACTCTGTGAGATGAATTAACAGAACACTAAGCAGTTTCTCAGAAAGCTTCTTTCCAGATTTCATCTGAGGATATTTCCTTTTTCACCATAGCCCTCTATGGGCTTCCAAATATCACTTTGCCAATTCCACAAGAACTGTCTTAGCGAAAGACTTCTTGAGGGGAAAGCTGTAACTCTGTGAGATGATTTCACAGAACACAAAGAAGTTAATAAGAAAGCTTCTTTCTCTTTGTTATCGGAAGATATTTCCTTTGGCCCTATAGTCTTCTAAGGGATCCGAAATATCTGTTCTCAGATTCCACAGAAATAAGGCTAGCAAAGAGATCCACGAAATACAGATGTAACTCTGTGAGATGAATTAACAGAACACTAAGCAGTTTCTCCTAAAGCTACTTTCCAAATTTCATCTGAGCATATTTGCTTTTTCACCATAGCCCTGTATGGGCTTCAAATATTACTTTGCCAATTCCACAAGAACTGTCTTAGCGAAAGGCTTCTTGAGGGGAAAGCTGTAACTCTTTGAGATGATTTCACAGAACACAAAGAAGTTTCTCAGAAAGCTTCTTTCTCTTTGTTATCGGAGGATATTTCCTTTGGCCCTATAGTCTTCTAAGGGATCCGAAATATCTGTTCTGAGATTCCACAGAAATTAGGCTAGCAAAGAGATACACCAAATACAGATGTAACTCTGTGAGATGAATTAAGAGAACACTAAGCAGTTTCTCAGAAAGCTTCTTTCCAGATTTCATCTGAGGATATTTCCTTTTTCACCATAGCCCTGTATGGGCTTCCAAATATCACTTTGCCAATTCCAAAAGAACTGTCTTAGCGAAAGACTTCTTCAGGGGAAAGCTGTAACTCTGTGAGATGATTTCACAGAACACAAAGAAGTTTCTCAGAAAGCTTCTTTCTCTTTGTTATCGGAGGATATTTCCTTTGGCCCTAGAGTCTTCAAAGGGATCGGAAATATCTGTTCTCAGATTCCACAGAAATAAGGCTAGCAAAGAGATACACCAAATACAGATGTAACTCTGTCAGATGATTTCACATAACACAAAGAAGTTTCTCAGAAAGCTTCTTTCTCTTTGTTATCGGAGTTTATTTCCTTTGGCACTATAATCTTCAAAGGGATCTGGAATATCTGTTCTCAGATTCCACAGAAATAAGGCTAGCAAAGAGATCCACGAAATACAGATGTAACTCTGTGAGATGAATTAACAGAACACTAAGCAGTTTCTCAGAAAGCTTCTTTCCAGATTTCATCTGAGGATATTTCCTTTTTCACCATTGCCCTCTATGGGCTTCCAAATATCACTTTGCCAATTCCACAAGAACTGTCTTAGCGAAAGACTTCTTGATGGGAAAGCTCTAACGCTGTGAGGTGATTTCACAGAACACAAAGAAGTTTCTCAGAAAGCTTCTTTCTCTTTGTTATCGGAGTTTATTTCCTTTGGCCCTATAATCTTCAAAGGGATCCGGAATATCTGTTCTCAGATTCCACAGAAATAAGGCGAGCAAACAGATCCACGAAACACAGATGTAACTCTGTGAGATGAATTAACAGAACACTAAGCAGTTTCTCAGAAACTTCTTTCCAGATTTCATCTGAGGATATTTCCTTTTTCACCATAGCCCTCTATGCGCTTCCAAATATCACTTTGCCAATTCCACAAGAACTGACTTAGCGAAAGGCTTTTTGAGGGGAAAGCTGTAACTCTGTGAGATGATTTCACAGAACACAAAGAAGTTTCTAAGAAAGCTTCTTTCTCTTTGTTATCGGAAGATATTTCCTTTGGCCCTATAGTCTTCTAAGGGATGCGAAATATCTCTTCTCAGATTCCACAGAAAAAAGGCTAGCAAAGAGATCCACGAAATACAGATGTAACTCTGTGAGATGAATTAACAGAACACTAAGCAGTTTCTCAGAAAGCTACTTTCCAGATTTCATCTGAGGATATTTCCTTTTTCACCATAGCCCTGTATGGGCTTCCAAATATTACTTTGCCAATTCCACAAGAACTGTCTTAGCGAAAGGCTTCTTGAGGGGAAAGCTGTAACTCTGTGAGATGATTTCACAGAGCACAAAGAAGTTTCTCAGAAAGCTTCTTTCTCTTTGTTATCGGAGGATATTTCCTTTGGCCCTATAGTCTTCTAAGAGACCGAAATATCTGTTCTCAGATTCCACAGAAATAAGGCTACAAAGAGATACACCAAATACAGATGTAACACTGTGAGATGAATTAACAGAACACTAAGCAGTTTCTCAGAAAGCTTCTTTCCAGATTTCATCTGAGGATATTTCCTTTTTCACCATAGCCCTCTATGGGCTTCCAAATATCACTTTGCCAATTCCACAAGAACTGTCTTAGCGAAAGACTTCTACAGGGGAAAGCTGTACCTCTGTGAGACGATTTCACAGAACACAAAGAAGTTTATCACAAAGCTTCTTTCTCTTTGTTATCGGAGGATATTTCCTTTGGCCCTAGAGTCTTCTAAGGGATCCGAAATATCTGGTCTCAGATTCCACAGAAATAAGGCTAGGAAAGAGATACACCAAATACAGATGTAACTCTGTGAGATGATTTCACAGAACACAAAGAAGTTTCTCAGAAAGCTTCTTTCTCTTTGTTATCGGAGTTTATTTCCTTTGGCCCTATAATATTCAAAGGGATCCGGAATATCTGTTCTCAGATTCCACAGAAATAAGGCTAGCAAAGAGATCCACGAAATACAGATGTAACTCTGTGAGATGAATTAACAGATCACTAAGCAGTTTCTCAGAAAGCTTCTTTCCAGATTTCATCTGAGGATATTTCCTTTTTCACCTTAGCCCTCTATGGGCTTCCAAATATCACTTTGCCAATTCCACAAGAACTGTCTTAGCGAAAGTCTTCTTGAGTGGAAAGCTGTAATTCTGTGAGATGATTTCACAGAACACAAAGTAGTTTCTGAGAAATCTTCGTTCTCTTTCTGATCGGAGGATATTTCTTTGGCCCTATACTCTTCTAAGGGATCCGAAATATCTGTTCTTAGATTCCACAGAAATAGTGCTAGCAAAGAGATCCACGAAATACAGATGTAACTCTGTGAGATGAATTAACAGAACACTAAGCAGTTTCTCAGAAAGCTACTTTCCAGATTTCATCTGAGGATATTTCCTTTTTCACCATAGCCCTCTATGGGCTTCCAAATATCACTTTGCCAATTCCACAAGAACTGTCTTAGCGAAAGACTTCTTGATGGGAAAGCTCTAACGCTGTGAGGTGATTTCACAGAACACAAAGAAGTTTGTCAGAAAGCTTCTTTCTCTTTGTTATCGGAGTTTATTTCCTTTGGCCCTATAATCTTCAAAGGGATCCGGAATATCTGTTCTCAGATTCCACAGAAATAAGGCGAGCAAACAGATCCACGAAACACAGATGTAACTCTGTGAGATGAATTAACAGAACACTAAGCAGTTTCTCAGAAACTTCTTTCCAGATTTCATCTGAGGATATTTCCTTTTTCACCATAGCCCTCTATGCGCTTCCAAATATCACTTTGCCAATTCCACAAGAACTGACTTAGCGAAAGGCTTTTTGAGGGGAAAGCTGTAACTCTGTGAGATGATTTCACAGAACACAAAGAAGTTTCTAAGAAAGCTTCTTTCTCTTTGTTATCGGAAGATATTTCCTTTGGCCCTATAGTCTTCTAAGGGATGCGAAATATCTCTTCTCAGATTCCACAGAAAAAAGGCTAGCAAAGAGATCCACGAAATACAGATGTAACTCTGTGAGATGAATTAACAGAACACTAAGCAGTTTCTCAGAAAGCTACTTTCCAGATTTCATCTGAGGATATTTCCTTTTTCACCATAGCCCTGTATGGGCTTCCAAATATTACTTTGCCAATTCCACAAGAACTGTCTTAGCGAAAGGCTTTTTGAGGGGAAAGCTGTAACTCTGTGAGATGATTTCACAGAGCACAAAGAAGTTTCTCAGAAAGCTTCTTTCTCTTTTTTATCGGAGGATATTTCCTTTGGCCCTATAGTCTTCTAAGAGACCGAAATATCTGTTCTCAGATTCCACAGAAATAAGGCTACAAAGAGATACACCAAATACAGATGTAACACTGTGAGATGAATTAACAGAACACTAAGCAGTTTCTCAGAAAGCTTCTTTCCAGATTTCATCTGAGGATATTTCCTTTTTCACCATAGCCCTCTATGGGCTTCCAAATATCACTTTGCCAATTCCACAAGAACTGTCTTAGCGAAAGACTTCTACAGGGGAAAGCTGTACCTCTGTGAGACGATTTCACAGAACACAAAGAAGTTTATCACAAAGCTTCTTTCTCTTTGTTATCGGAGGATATTTCCTTTGGCCCTAGAGTCTTCTAAGGGATCCGAAATATCTGGTCTCAGATTCCACAGAAATAAGGCTAGGAAAGAGATACACCAAATACAGATGTAACTCTGTGAGATGATTTCACAGAACACAAAGAAGTTTCTCAGAAAGCTTCTTTCTCTTTGTTATCGGAGTTTATTTCCTTTGGCCCTATAATATTCAAAGGGATCCGGAATATCTGTTCTCAGATTCCACAGAAATAAGGCTAGCAAAGAGATCCACGAAATACAGATGTAACTCTGTGAGATGAATTAACAGATCACTAAGCAGTTTCTCAGAAAGCTTCTTTCCAGATTTCATCTGAGGATATTTCCTTTTTCACCTTAGCCCTCCATGGGCTTCCAAATATCACTTTGCCAATTCCACAAGAACTGTCTTAGCGAAAGTCTTCTTGAGTGGAAAGCTGTAATTCTGTGAGATGATTTCACAGAACACAAAGTAGTTTCTGAGAAATCTTCGTTCTCTTTCTGATCGGAGGATATTTCTTTGGCCCTATACTCTTCTAAGGGATCCGAAATATCTGTTCTTAGATTCCACAGAAATAGTGCTAGCAAAGAGATCCACGAAATACAGATGTAACTCTGTGAGATGAATTAACAGAACACTAAGCAGTTTCTCAGAAAGCTACTTTCCAGATTTCATCTGAGGATATTTCCTTTTTCACCATAGCCCTCTATGGGCTTCCAAATATCACTTTGCCAATTCCACAAGAACTGTCTTAGCGAAAGGCTTCTTGAGGGGAAAGCTGTAACTCTGTGAGATGATTTCACAGAACACAAAGAAGTTTCTAAGAAAGCTTCTTTCTCTTTGTTATCGGAAGATATTTTCTTTGGCCCTATAGCTTTCTAAGGGATCCGAAATATCTGTTCTCAGATTCCACAGAAATAAGGCTAGCAAAGAGATCCACGAAATACAGATGTAACTCTGTGAGATGAATTAATAGAACACTAAGCAGTTTCTCAGAAAGCTACTTTCCAGATTTCATCTGAGGATATTTCCTTTTTCACCATAGCCCTGTATGGGCTTCCAAATATTACTTTGCGAATTCCACAAAAACTGTCTCAGCGAAAGGCTTCTTGAGGGGAAAGCTGTAACTCTGTGAGATGATTTCACAGAACACAAAGAAGTTTCTCAGAAAGCTTCTTTCTCTTTGTTATCGGAGGATATTTCCTTTGGCCCTATAGTCTTCTAAGAGATCCGAAATATCTGTTCTCAGATTCCACAGAAATAAGGCTAGCAAAGAGATACACCATATACAGATGTAACTCTGTGAGATGAATTAACAGAACACTAAGCAGTTTCTCAGAAAGCTTCTTTCCAGATTTCATCTGAGGATATTTCCTTTTTCACCGTAGCCCTCTATGGGCTTCCAAATATCACTTTGCCAATTCCACAAGAACTGCCTTAGCGAAAGACTTCTTGAGGGTAAAGCTGTAACTCTGTGAGATGATTTCACAGAACACAAAAAGTTTCTAAGAAAGCTTCTTTCTCTTTGTTATCGGAAGATATTTCCTTCGGCCCTACAGTCTTCTAAGGGATCCGAAATATCTGTTCTCAGATTCCACAGAAATAGGGCTAGCAAAGAGATCCACGAAATACAGATGAAACTCTGTGAGATGAATTAACAGAACACTAAGCAGTTTCTCAGAAAGCTTCTTTCCAGATTTCATCTGAGGATATTACCTTTTTCACCATAGCCCTCTATGGGCTTCCAAATATCACTTTGCCAATTCCACAAGAACTGTCTTAGCGAAAGTCTTCTTGAGGGGAAAGCTGTACTCTGTGAGATGATTTCACAGAACACAAAGTAGTTTCTGAGAAAGCTTCGTTCTCTTTCTGATAGGAGGATATTTCTTTGGCCCTAGAGTCTTCAGAAAGAAGCTTTCTGAGAAACTTCTTTGTGTTCTGTGAAATCATCTCACAGAATTACAGCTTTCCACTCAAGAAGCTTTTCGTTAAGACAGTTCTTTAACAAAGCTTCTTTGTTATCGGAGGATATTTCCTTTGGCCCTATAGTCTTCAAAGGGATCCGAAATATCTGTTCTCAGATTCCACAGAAATAAGGCTAGCAAAAGATCCACGAAATACAAATGTAACTCTGTGAGATGAATTAACAGAACACTAAGCAGTTTCTCAGAAAGCTACTTTCCAGATTTCATCTGAGGATATGTCCTTTTTCGCCATAGCCCTCTATGGGCTTCCAAATATCACTTTGCCAATTCCACAAGAACTGTCTTAGCGAAAGGCTTCTTGAGTGGAAAGCTGTAACTCTGTGAGATGATTTCAAGGAACACAAAGAAGTTTCTGAAAAAGCTTCGTTCTCTTTGTGATCGGAGGATATTTCCTTTGGCCCTCTAGTCTCCTAAGGGATCCGAAATATCTGTTCTCAGATTCCACAGAAATAAGGCTAGCAAAGAGATCCAAGAAATACTCATGTAACTCTGTGAGATGAATTAACAGAACACTAAGCAGTTTCTCAGAAAGCTTCTTTCCAGATTTCATCTGAGGATATTTCCTTTTTCACCTTAGCCCTCTATGGGCTTCCAAATATCACTTTGCCAATTCCAAAAGAATTGTCTTAACGAAAGGCTTCTTGAGGGGAAAGCTGTAACTCTGTGAGATGATTTCACAGAACACAAAGACGTTTCTCAGAAAGCTTCTTTCTCTTTGTTAGCGGAGGATATTTCCTTTGGCCCTATAGTCTTCTAAGAGATCCGAAATATCTGTTTTTCAGATTCCACAGAAATAAGGCTAGCAAAGAGATACACCATATACAGATGTAACTCTGTGAGATGAATTAACAGAACACTAAGCAGTTTCTCAGAAAGCTTCTTTCCAGATTTCATATGAGGATATTTCCTTTTTCACCATAGCCCTCTATGGGCTTCCAAATATCACTTTGCCAATTCCACAAGAACTGTCTTAGCGAAAGGCTTCTTGAGGGGAAAGCTGTAACTCTGTGAGATGATTTCACAGAACACAAAGAAGTTTCTCAGAAAGCTTCTTTCTCTTTGTTATCGGAGGATATTTCCTTGGGCCCTATAGTCTTCTTAGGGATCCGAAATATCTGTTCTCAGATTCCACGGAAATAAGGCTAGCAAAGAGACACACCAAATACAGATGTAACTCTCTGAGATGAATTAACAGAACACTAAGCAGTTTCTCAGAAAGCTTCTTTCCAGATTTCATCTGAGGATATTTCCTTTTTCACCATAGCCCTCTATGGGCTTCCAAATATCACTTTGCCAATTCCACAAGAACTGTCTTAGCGAAAGACTTCTTGAGGGGAAAGCTGTAACTCTGTGAGATAATTTCACAGAACACAAAGAAGTTTCTAAGAAAGCTTCTTTCTCTTTGTTATCGGAAGATATTTCCTTTGGCCCTATAGTCTTCTAAGGGATCCGAAAAATCTGTTCTCAGATTCCACAGAAATAAGGCTAGCAAAGAGATCCACGAAATACAGATGTAACTCTGTGAGATGAATTAACAGAACACTAAGCAGTTTCTCCTAAAGCTACTTTCCAGATTTCATCTGAGCATATTTGCTTTTTCACCATAGCCCGGTATGGGCTTCCAAATATTACTTTGCCAATTCCACAAGAACTGCCTTAGCGAAAGACTTCTTGAGGGGAAAGCTGTAACTCTGTGAGATGATTTCACAGAACACAAAGAAGTTTGTAAGAAAGCTTCTTTCTCTTTGTTATCGGAGGATATTTCCTTTGGCCCTATAGTCTTCTAAGGGATCCGAAATATCTGTTCTCAGATTCCACAGAAATAAGGCTAGCAAAGAGATCCACGAAATACAGATGTAACTCTGTGAGATGAATTAACAGAACACTAAGCAGTTTCTCAGAAAGCTACTTTCCAGATTTCATCTGAGGATATTTCCTTTTTCACCATAGCCCTGTATGGGCTTCGAAATATTACTTTGCCAATTCCACAAGAACTGTCTTAGCGAAAGGCTTCTTGAGGGGAAAGCTGTAACTCTGTGAGTTGATTTCACAGAACACAAAGAAGTTTCTCAGAAAGCTTCTTTCTCTTTGTTATCGGAGGATATTTCCTTTGGCCCTATAGTCTTCTAAGAGATCCGAAATATCTGTTCTCAGATTCCACAGAAATAACGCTAGCAAAGAGATACACCAAATACAGAAGTAACTCTGTGAGATGAATTAACAGAACACTAAGCAGTTTCTCAGAAAGCTTCTTTCCAGATTTCATCTGAGGATATTTCCTTTTTCACCATAGCCCTCTATGGGCTTCCAAATATCACTTTGCCAATTCCAAAAGAACTGCCTTAGCGAAAGACTTCTTGAGGGGAAAGCTGTAACTCTGTGAGATGATTTCACAGAACACAAAGAAGTTTGTAAGAAAGCTTCTTTCTCTTTCTAATCGCAGGATATTTCCTTTGGCCCTATAGTCTTCTAAGGGATCCGAAATATCTGTTCTCAGACTCCACAGAAATAAGGCTAGCAAAGAGATCCACGAAATACAGATGTAACTCTGTGAGATGAATTAACAGAACACTAAGCAGTTTCTCAGAAAGCTACTTTCCAGATTTCATCTGAGGATATTTCCTTTTTCACCATAGCCCTGTATGGGCTTCCAAATATTACTTTGCCAATTCCACAAGACCTGTCTTATCGAAAGGCTTCTTGAGGGGAAAGCTGTAACTCTGTGAGTTGATTTCACAGAACACAAAGAAGTTTCTCAGAAAGCTTCTTTCTCTTTGTTATCGGAGGATATTTCCTTTGGCCCTATAGTCTTCTAAGAGATCCGAAATATCTGTTCTCAGATTCCACAGAAATAACGCTAGCAAAGAGATCCACCAAATACAGATGTAACTCTGTGAGATGAATTAACAGAACACTAAGCAGTTTCTCAGAAAGCTTCTTTCCAGATTTCATCTGAGGATATTTCCTTTTTCACCCTAGCCTTCTATGCGCTGCCGAATATCACTTTGCCAATTGCATAAGAACTGTGTTAGCGAAAGACTTCTTGAGGGGAAAGCTGTAACTCTGTGAGATGATTTCACGGAACACAAAGAAGTTTCTCAGAAAGCTTCTTTCTCTTTGTTATCGGAGTTTACTTCCTTTGGCCCTATAATCTTCAAAGGGATCCGGAATATCTGTTCTCAGATTCCAGAGAAATAAGGATAGCAAAGAGATCCACGAAATACAGATGTAACTCTGTGAGATGAATAAACAGAACACTAAGCAGTTTCTCAGAAAGCTTCTTTCCAGATTTCATCTGCGGATAATTCCTTTTTCACCATAGCCCTCTATGCGCTTCCAAATATCACTTTGCCAATTCCACAAGAACTGTGTTAGCGAAAGGCTTCTTGAGTGGAAAGCTGTAACTCAGTGAGATGATTTCACAGAACACAAAGAAGTTTCTCAGAAAGCTTCTTTCTCTTTGTTATCGGAAGATATTTCCTTTGGCCCTATAGTCTTCAAAGGGATCCGAAATATCTGTTCTCACATTCCACAGAAATAAGGCTAGCAAAGAGATCCACGAAATACAGATGTAACTCTGTTATATGAATTAACAGAACACTAAGCAGTTTCTCAAAAAGCTTCTTTCCACATTTCATCTGAGGATATTTCCTTTTTCACCCTAGCCTTCTATGCGCTGCCGAATATCACTTTGCCAATTGCATAAGAACTCTCTTAGCGAAAGACTTCTTGAGGGGAAAGCTGTAACTCTGTGAGATGATTTCACAGAACACAAAGAAGTTTCTCAGAAAGCTTCTTTCTCTTTGTTATCGGAGTTTACTTCCTTTGGCCCTATAATCTTCAAAGGGATCCGGAATATCTGTTCTCAGATTCCAGAGAAATAAGGATAGCAAAGAGATCCACGAAATACAGATGTAACTCTGTGAGATGAATAAACAGAACACTAAGCAGTTTCTCAGAAAGCTTCTTTCCAGATTTCATCTGCGGATAATTCCTTTTTCACCATAGCCCTCTATGCGCTTCCAAATATCACTTTGCCAATTCCACAAGAACTGTGTTAGCGAAAGGCTTCTTGAGTGGAAAGCTGTAACTCAGTGAGATGATTTCACAGAACACAAAGAAGTTTCTGAGAAAGCTTCGTTCTCTTTGTGATCGGAGGATATGTCCTTAAACCCTATAGTCTTCTAAGGGATCTGAAATATCTGTTCTCAGATTCCACAGAAATAAGGCTAGCAAAGAGATCCACGAAATACAGATGTAACTCTGTGAGATGAATTAACAGAACACTAAGCAGTTTCTCAAAAAGCTACTTTCCAGATTTCATCTGAGGATATTTCCTTTTTCACCATAGCCCTCTATGGGCTTCCAAATATCACTTTGCCAATTCCACAAGAACGGTCTTAGCGAAAGGCTTCTTGAGGGGAAAGCTGTAACTCTGTGTGATGATTTCACAGAACACAAAGAAGTTTCTCAGAAAGCTTCTTTCTCTTTGTTATCAGAGGATATTACCTTGGGCCCTATAGTCTTCTTAGGGATCCGAAATATCTGTTCTCAGATTCCACAGAAATAAGGCTAGCAAAGAGATACACGAAATACAGATGTAACTCTGCGAGATGAATTAACAGAACACTTAGCAGTTTCTCAGAAAGCTTCTTTCCAGATTTCATCTGAGGATATTTCCTTTTTCACCATAGCCCTCTGTGGGCTTCCAAATATCACTTTGCCAATTCCACAAGAACTGTCTTAGCGAAAGATTTCTTGAGGGGAAAGCTGTAACTCTGTGAGATGATTTCACAGAACACAAAGAACTTTGTAAGAAAGCTTCTTTCTCTTTGTTATCGGAAGATATTTCCTTTGGCCCTATAGTCTTCTAAGGGATCCGAAATATCTGTTCTCAGATTCCACAGAAATAAGGCTAGCAAAGAGATCCACGAAATACAGATGTAACTCTGTGAGATGAATTAACAGAACACTAAGCAGTTTCTCAGAAAGCTACTTTCCAGGTTTCATCTGAGGATATTTCCTTTTTCACCATAGCCCTGTATGGGCTTCCAAATATTACTTTGCCAATTCCACAAGAACTGTCTTAGCGAAAGGGTTCTTGAGGGGAAAGCTGTAACTCTGTGAGATGATTTCACAGAACACAAAGAAGTTTCTCAGAAAGCTTCTTTCTCTGTTATCGGAGGATATTTCCTATGGCCCTATAGTCTTCTAAGGGATCCGAAATATCTGTTCTCAGATTCCACAGAAATAAGGCTAGCAAAGAGATACACCAAATACAGATGTAACTCTGTGAGATGAATTAACAGAACACTAAGCAGTTTCTCAGAAAGCTTCTTTCCAGATTTCATCTGAGGATATTTCCTTTTTCACCATAGCCCTCTATGGGCTTCCAAATATCACTTTGCCAATTCCAAAAGAACTGTCTTAGCCAAAGACTTCTTCAGGGGAAAGCTGTAACTCTGTGAGATGATTTCACAGAACACAAAGAAGTTTCTCAGAAAGCCTCTTTCTCTTTGTTATCGGAGGATATTTCCTTTGGCCCTAGAGTCTTCAAAGGGATCCGAAATATCTGGTCTCAGATTCCACAGAAATAAGGCTAGCAAAGAGATACACCAAATACAGATGTAACTCTGTGAGATGATTTCACAGAACACAAACAAGTTTCTCAGAAAGCTTCTTTCTCTTTGTTATCGGAGTTTATTTCCTTTGGCCCTATAATCTTCAAAGGGATCCGGAATATCTGTTCTCAGATTCCACAGAAATAAGGCTAGCAAAGAGATCCACGAAATACAGATGTAACTCTGTGAGATGAATTAACAGAACACTAAGCAGTTTCTCCGAAAGGTTCTTTCCAGATTTCATCTGAGGATATTTCCTTTTTCACCATAGCCCTCTATGGGCTTCCAAATATCATTTTGCCAATTCCACAAGAACTGTCTTAGCGAAAGACTTCTTGAGGGGAAAGCTCTAACGCTGTGAGGTGATTTCACAGAACACAAAGAAGTTTCTCAGAAAGCTTCTTTCTCTTTGTTATCGGAGTTTATTTCCTTTGGCCCTTTAATCTTCAAAGGGATCCGGAATATCTGTTCTCAGATTCCACAGAAATAAGGCTAGCAAAGTGATCCACGAAATACAGATGTAACTCTGTGAGATGAATAAACAGAACACTAAGCAGTTTCTCAGAAAGCTTCTTTCCAGATTTCATCTGCGGATAATTCCTTTTTCACCATAGCACTATATGGGCTTCCAAATATCACTCTGGCAATTCCACAAGAACTGTCTTAGCGAAAGGCTTCTCTAGGGGAAAGCTGTATCTCTGTGAGATGATTTCACAGAACACAAAGAAGTTTCTCAGAAAGCTTCTTTCTCTTTGTTATCGGAAGATATTTCCTTTGGCCCTATAGTCTTCAAAGGGATCCGAAATATCTGTTCTCACATTCCACAGAAATAAGGCTAGCAAAGAGATCCACGAAATACAGACGTAACTCTGTTATATGAATTAACAGAACACTAAGCAGTTTCTCAGAAAGCTTCTTTCCACATTTCATCTGAGGATATTTCCTTTTACACCCTAGCCTTCTATGCGCTACCGAATATCACTTTGCCAATTGCATAAGAACTGTCTTAGCGAAAGACTTCTTCAGGGGAAAGCTGTAACTCTGTGTGATGATTTCACAGAACACAAAGAAGTTTCTCAGAAAACTTCTTTCTCTTTGTTATCGGAGGATATTTCCTTTGGCCCTAGAGTCTTCAAAGGGATCCGAATTATCTGGTCTCAGAATCCACAGAAATAAGGCTAGCAAAGAGATACACCAAATACAGATGTAACTCTGTTAGATGATTTCACAGAACACAAAGAAGTTTCTCAGAAAGCTTCTTTCTCTTTGTTATAGGAGTTCATTTCCTTTGGCCCTATACTCTTCAAAGGGATCTGGAATATCTGTTCTCAGATTCCACAGAAATAAGGCTAGCAAAGAGATCCACGAAATACAGATGTAACTCTGTGAGATGAATTAACAGAACACTAAGCAGTTTCTCAGAAAGCTTCTTTCCAGATTTCATCTGAGGATATTTCCTTTTTCACCATAGCCCTCTATGGGCTTCCAAATATCACTTTGCCAATTCCACAAGAACTGTCTTAGCGAAAGGCTTCTTGAGGGGAAAGCTGTAACTCTGTGAGATGATTTCACAGAACACAAAGAAGTTTCTCAGAAAGCTTCTTTCTCTTTGTTATCGGAGGATATTTCCTTTGGCCCTATAGTCTTCTAAGGGATCCGAAATATCTGTTCTCAGATTCCACAGAAATAAGGCTAGCAAAGAGATACACCAAATACAGATGTAACTCTGTGAGATGAATTAACAGAACACTAAGCAGTTTCTCAGAAAGCTTCTTTCCAGATTTCATCTGAGGATATTTCCTTTTTCACCTTAGCCCTCTATGGGCTTCCAAATATCACTTTGCCAGTTCAAAAAGAACTGTCTTAACGAAAGGCTTCTTCAGGGGAAAGCTGTAACTCTGTGAGATGATTTCACAGAACACAAAGAAGTTTCTCAGAAAGCTTCCTTCTCTTTGTTATCGGAGGATATTTCCTTTGACCCTATAGTCTTCAAAGGGATCCGAAATATCTGTTCTCAGATTCCACAGAAATAAGGCAAGCAAAAGATCCACGAAATACAAATGTAACTCTGTGAGATGAATTAACAGAACACTAAGCAGTTTCTCAGAAAGCTACTTTCCAGATTTCATCTGAGGATATTTCCTTTTTCGCCATAGCCCTCTATGGGCTTCCAAATATCACTTTGCCAATTCCACGAGAACTGTCTTAGCGAAAGGCTTCTTGAGGGGAAAGCTGTAACTCTGTGAGATGATTTCACAGAACACAAAGAAGTTTCTAAGAAAGCTTCTTTCTCTTTGTTATCGGAAGATATTTCCTTTGGCCCTATAGTCTTCTAAGGGATCCGAAATATCTGTTCTCAGATTCCACAGAAATAAGGCTAGCAAAGAGATCCACGAAATACAGATGTAACTCTGTGAGATGAATTAACAGAACACTAAGCAGTTTCTCAGAAAGCTTCTTTCCAGATTTCATCTGAGGATATTTCCTTTTTCACCATAGCCCTCTAAGGGCTTCCAAATATCACTTTGCCAATTCCACAAGAACTGTCTTAGCGAAAGGCTTCTTGAGTGGAAAGCTGTAACTCTGTGAGATGATTTCACGGAACACAAAGAAGTTTCTGAGAAAGCTTCGTTCTCTTTGTGATCGGAGGATGTTTCCTTTGGCCCTCTAGTCTTCTAAGGGATCCGAAATATCTGTTCTCAGATTCCACAGAAATAAGGCTAGGAAAGAGATCCACGAAATACTGATGTAACTCTGTGAGATGAATTAAGAGAACACTAAGCAGTTTCTCAGAAAGCTACTTTCCAGATTTCATCTGAGGATATTTCCTTTTTCACCATAGCCCTCTATGGGCTTCCAAATATTACTTTGCCAATTCCACAAGAACTGTCTTAGCGAAAGGCTCCTTGAGGGGAAAGCTGTAACTCTGTGAGATGATTTCACAGAGCACAAAGAAGTTTCTCACAAAGCTTCTTTCTCTTTGTTATCGGAGGATTTTTCCTTGGGCCCTATAGTCTTCTAAGGGATCCGAAATATCTGTTCTCAGATTCCACAGAAATAAGGCTAGCAAAGAGATACAACAAACACAGATGTAACTCTGTGAGATGAATTAACAGAACACTAAGCAGTTTCTCAGAAAGCTTCTTTCCAGATTTCATCTGAGGATATTTCCTTTTTCACCATAGCCCTCTATGGGCTTCCAAATATCACTTTGCCAATTCCAAAAGAACTGTCTTAGCGAAAGGCTTCTTGAGGGGAAAGCTGTAACTCTGTGAGATGATTTCACAGAACACAAAGAAGTTTCTAAGAAAGCTTCTTTCTGTTTGTTATCGCAAGATATTTCCTTTGGCCCTATAGTCTTCTAAGGGATCCGAAATATCTGTTCTCAGATTCCACAGAAATAAGGCTAGCAAAGAGATCCACGAAATACAGATGTAACTCTGTGAGATGAATTAACAGAACACTAAGCAGTTTCTCAGAAAGCTACTTTCCAGATTTCATCTGATCATATTTCCTTTTTCTCCATAGCCCTGTATGGGCTTCCAAATATTACTTTGCCAATTACACAAGAACTGTCTTACCGAAAGGCTTCTTGAGGGGAAAGCTGTAACTCTGTGAGATGATTTCACAGAACACAAAGAAGTTTCTCAGAAAGCTTCTTTCTCTTTGTTATCGGAGGATATTTCCTTGGGCCCTATAGTCTTCTTAGGGATCCGAAATATCTGTTCTCAGATTCCACAGAAATTAGGCTAGCAAAGAGATACACCATATACAGATGTAACTCTGTGAGATGAATTAACAGAACACTAAGCAGTTTCTCAGAAAGCTTCTTTCCAGATTTCATCTGAGGATATTTCCTTTTTCAACATAGCCCTCTATGGGCTTCCAAATATCACTTTGCCAATTCCACAAGAACTGCCTTAGCGAAAGACTTCTTGAGGGGAAAGCTGTAACTCTGTGTGATGATTTCACAGAACACAAAGAAGTTTGTAAGAAAGCTTCTTTCTCTTTGTTATCGGAAGATATTTCCTTTGGCCCTATAGTCTTCTAAGGGATCCGAAATATCTGTTCTCAGATTCCACAGAAAGAAGGCTAGCAAAGAGATCCACGAAATACAGATGTAACTCTGTGAGATGAATTAACAGAACACTAAGCAGTTTCTCAGAAAGCTTCTTTCCAGATTTCATCTGAGGATATTTCCTTTTTCACCATTGCCCTCTATGGGCTTCCAAATATCACTTTGCCAATTCCACAAGAACTGTCTTAGCAAAAGACTTCTTCAGGGGAAAGCTGTACCTCTGTGAGATGATTTCACAGAACACAAAGAAGTTTCTGACAAAGCTTCTTTCTCTTTGTTATCGGAGGATATTTCCTTTGGCCCTATAGTCTTCTAAGGGATCCGAAATATCTGTTCTCAGATTCCACAGAAATTAGGCTACCAAAGAGATACACCAAATACAGATGTAACTCTGTGAGATGAATTAACAGAACACTAAGCAGTTTCTCAGAAAGCTTCTTTCCAGATTTCATCTGAGGATATTTCCTTTTTCACCATAGCCCTCTATGGGCTTCCAAATATCACTTTGCCAATTCCAAAACAACTGTCTTAGCGAAAGACTTCTTCAGGGGAAAGCTGTAACTCTGTGAGATGATTTCACAGAACACAAAGAAGTTTCTCAGAAAGCTTCTTTCTCTTTGTTATCGGAGGATATTTCCTTTGGCCCTAGAGTCTTTAAAGGGATCCGAAATATCTGGTCTCAGATTCCACAGAAATAAGGCTAGCAAAGAGATACACCAAATACAGATGTAACTCTGTTAGATGATTTCACAGAACACAAAGAAGTTTCTCAGAAAGCTTCTTTCTCTTTGTTATCGGAGTTTATTTCCTTTGGCACTATAATCTTCAAAGGGATCTGGAATATCTGTTCTCAGATTCCACAGAAATAAGTCTAGCAAAGAGATACACGAAATACAGATGTAACTCTGTGAGATGAATTAACAGAACACTAAGCAGTTTCTCAGAAAGCTTCTTTCCTGATTTCATATGCGGATATTTCCTTTTTCACCATAGCCATCTATGGGCTTCCAAATATCACTTTGCCAATTCCACAAGAACTGTCTTAGCGAAAGGCTTCTTGAGGGGAAAGCTGTAACTCTGTGAGATGATTTCACAGAACACAAAGAAGTTTCTAAGAAAGCTTCTTTCTCTTTGTTATCGGAAGATATTTCCTTTGGCCCTATAGTCTTCTAAGGGATCCGAAATATCTGTTCTCAGATTCCACAGAAATAAGGCTAGCAAAGAGATCCACGAAATACAGATGTAACTCTGTGAGATGAATTAATAGAACACTAAGCAGTTTCTAAGAAAGCTACTTTCCAGATTTCATCTGAGGATATTTCCTTTTTCACCATAGCCCTGTATGGGCTTCCAAATATTACTTTGCCAATACCACAAGAACTGTCTTAACGAAAGGCTTCTTGAGGGGAAAGCTGTAACTCTATGAGATGATTTCACAGAACACAAAGAAGTTTCTCAGAAAGCTTCTTTCTCTTTTTTATCGGAGGATATTTCCTTTGGCCCTATAGTCTTCTAAGAGATCCGAAATATCTGTTCTCAGATTCCACAGAAATAAGGCTAGCAAAGAGATACACCATATACAGATGTAACTCTGTGAGATGAATTAAAAGAACACTAAGCAGTTTCTCAGAAAGCTTCTTTCCAGATTTCATCTGAGGATATTTCCTTTTTCACCGTAGCCCTCTATGGGCTTCCAAATATCACTTTGCGAATTCCACAAGAACTGCCTTAGCGAAAGACTTCTTGAGGGGAAAGCTGTAACTCTGTGAGATGATTTCACAGAACACAAAGAAGTTTCTAAGAAAGCTTCTTTCTCTTTGTTATCGGAAGATATTTCCTTCGGCCCTATAGTCTTCTAAGGGATCCGAAATATCTGTTCTCAGATTCCACAGAATAAGGCTAGCAAAGAGATCCATGAAATACAGATGTAACTCTATGAGATGAATTAACAGAACACTAAGCAGTTTCTCAGGAAGCTACTTTCCAGACTTCATCTGAGGATATTTCCTTTTTCACCAAAGCCCTGTATGGGCTTCCAAATATTACTTTGCCAATTCCACAAGAACCGTCTTAGCGAAAGGCTTCTTGAGGGGAAAGCTGTAACTCTCTGAGATGATTTCACAGAACACAAAGAAGTTTCTCAGAAAGCTTCTTTCTCTTTGTAATCGGAGGATATTTCCTTTGGTCCTAGAATCTTCAAAGGGATCCGGAATATCTGTTCTCAGATTCCACAGAAATAAGGCTAGCAAAGAGATCCACGAAATACACATGTAACTCTGTGAGATGAATTAACAGAACACTAAGCAGTTTCTCAGAACGCTTCTTTCCAGATTTCATCTGAGGATATTTCCTTTTTCACCATAGCCCTCTATGGGCTTCCAAATATCACTTTGCCAATTCCACAAGAACTGTCTTAGCGAAAGACTTCTTGAGGGGAAAGCTCTAACGCTGTGAGGTGATTTCACAGAACACAAAGAAGTTTCTCAGAAAGCTTCTTTCTCTTTGTTATCGGAGTTTATTTCCTTTGGCCCTATAATCTTCAAAGGGATCCGGAATATCTGTTCTCAGATTCCACAGAAATAAGGCGAGCAAACAGATCCACGAAATACAGATGTAACTCTGTGAGATGAATTAACAGAACACTAAGCAGTTTCTCAGAAACTTCTTTCCAGATTTCATCTGAGGATATTTCCTTTTTCACCATAGCCCTCTATGCGCTTCCAAATATCACTTTGCCAATTCCAAAAGAACTGTCTTAGCGAAAGGCTTCTTGAGGGAAAAGCTGTAACTCTGTGAGATGATTTCACAGAACACAAAGAAGTTTCTAAGAAAGTTTCTTTCTCTTTGTTATCGGAAGATATTTCCTTTGGCCCTATAGTCTTCTAAGGGATGCGAAATATCTCTTCTCAGATTCCACAGAAATAAGGCTAGCAAAGAGATCCACGAAATACAGATGTAACTCTGTGAGATGAATTAACAGAACACTAAGCAGTTTCTCAGAAAGCTACTTTCCAGATTTCATCTGAGGATATTTCCTTTTTCACCATAGCCCTGTATGGGCTTACAAATATTACTTTGCCAATTCCACAAGAACTGTCTTAGCGAAAGGCTTCTTGAGGGGAAAGCTGTAACTCTGTGAGATGATTTCACAGAACACAAAGAAGTTTCTCAGAAAGCTTCTTTCTCTTTGTTATCGGAGGATATTTCCTTTGGCCCTATAGTCTTCTAAGAGATCCGAAATATCTGTTCTCAGATTCCACAGAAATAAGGCTAGCAAAGAGATACACCATATACAGATGTAACTCTGTGAGATGAATTAACAGAACACTAAGCAGTTTCTCAGAAAGCTTCTTTCCAGATTTCATACGAGGATATTTCCTTTTTCAGCATAGCCCTCTATGGGCTTCCAAATATCACTTTGCCAATTCCACAAGAACTGTCTTAGCGAAAGGCTTCTTGAGGGGAAAGCTGTAACTCTGTGAGATGATTTCACAGAACACAAAGAAGTTTCTCAGAAAGCTTCTTTCTCTTTGTTATCGGAGGATATTTCCTTTGGCCCTAGAGTCTTCTAAGGGATCCGAAATATCTGGTCTCAAATTCCACAGAAATAAGGCTAGCAAAGAGATACACCAAATACAGATGTAACTCTGTGAGATGATTTCACAGAACACAAAGAAGTTTCTCAGAAAGCTTCTTTCTCTTTGTTATCGGAGTTTATTTCCTTTGGCCCTATAATCTTCAAAGGGATCCGGAATATCTGTTCTCAGATTCCACAGAAATAAGGCTAGCAAAGAGATCCACGAAATACAGATGTAACTCTGTGAGATGAATTAACAGATCACTAAGCAGTTTCTCAGAAAGCTTCTTTCCAGATTTCATCTGAGGATATTTCCTTTTTCACCATAGCCCTCTATGGGCTTCCAAATATCACTTTGCCAATTCCACAAGAACTGTCTTAGCGAAAGTCTTCTTGAGTGGAAAGCTGTAATTCTGTGAGATGATTTCACAGAACACAAAGTAGTTTCTGAGAAATCTTCGTTCTCTTTCTGATCGGAGGATATTTCTTTGGCCCTATACTCTTCTAAGGGATCCGAAATATCTGTTCTTAGATTCCACAGAAATAGTGCTAGCAATGAGATCCACGAAATACAGATGTAACTCTGTGAGAGGAATTAACAGAACACTAAGCAGTTTCTCAGAAAGCTACTTTCCAGATTTCATCTGAGGATATTTCCTTTTTCACCATAGCCCTGTATGGGCTTCCAAATATTACTATGCCAATTCCACAAGAACTGTCTTAGCGAAAGGCTTCTTGAGGGGAAAGCTGTAACTCTGTGAGATGATTTCACAGAACACAAAGAAGTTTCTCAGAAAGCTTCTTTCTCTTTTTTATCGGAGGATATTTCCTTTGGCCCTATAGTCTTCTAAGAGATCCGAAATATCTGTTCTCAGATTCCACAGAAATAAGGCTAGCAAAGAGATACACCATATACAGATGTAACTCTGTGAGATGAATTAACAGAACACTAAGCAGTTTCTCAGAAAGCTTCTTTCCAGATTTCATCTGAGGATATTTCCTTTTTCACCGTAGCCCTCTATGGGCTTCCAAATATCACTTTGCCAATTCCACAAGAACTGCCTTAGCGAAAGGCTTCTTGAGGGGAAAGCTGTAACTCTGTGAGATGATTTCACAGAACACAAAGAAGTTTCTAAGAAAGCTTCTTTCTCTTTGTTATCGGAAGATATTTCCTTCGGCCCTATAGTCTTCTAAGGGATCCGAAATATCTGTTCTCAGATTCCACAGAAATAAGGCTAGCAAAGAGATCCACGAAATACAGATGTAACACTATGAGATGAATTAACAGAACACTAAGCAGTTTCTCAGAAAGCTACTTTCCAGATTTCATCTGAGGATATTTCCTTTTTCACCATAGCCCTGTATGGGCTTCCAAATATTACTTTGCCAATTCCACAAGAACTGTCTTAGCGAAAGGCTTCTTGAGGGGAAAGCTGTAACTCTGTGAGATGATTTCACGGAACACAAAGAAGTTTCTCAGAAAGCTTCTTTCTCTTTTTTATCGGAGGATATTTCCTTTGGCCCTAGAATCTTCAAAGGGATCCGGAATATCTGTTCTCAGATTCCACAGAAATAAGGCTAGCAAAGAGATCCACGAAATACAGATGTAACTCTGTGATATGAATTAACAGAACACTATGCAGTTTCTCAGAAAGCTTCTTTCCAGATTTCATCTGAGGATATTTCCTTTTTCACCATAGCCCACTATGGGCTTCCAAATATCACTTTGCCAATACCACAAGAACTGTCTTAGCGAAAGACTTCTTGAGGGGAAAGCTCTAACGCTGTGAGGTGATTTCACAGAACACAAAGAAGTTTCTCAGAAAGCTTCTTTCTCTTTGTTATCGGAGTTTATTTCCTTTGGCCTTATAATCTTCAAAGGGATCCGGAATATCTGTTCTCAGATTCCACAGAAATAAGGCGAGCAAAGAGATCCACGAAATACAGATGTAACTCTGTGAGATGAATTAACAGAACACTAAGCCGTTTCTCAGAAACTTCTTTCCAGATTTCATCTGAGGATATTTCCTTTTTCACCATAGCCCTCTATGCGCTTCCAAATATCACTTTGCCAATTCCACAAGAACTGTCTTAGCGAAAGGCTTTTTGAGGGGAAATGTGTAACTCTGTGAGATGATTTCACAGAACACAAAGAAGTTTCTAAGAAAGCTTCTTTCTCTTTGTTTTCGGAAGATATTTCCTTTGGCCCTATAGTCTTCTAAGGGATCCGAAATATCTGTTCTCAGATTCCACAGAAATAAGGCTAGCAAAGAGATCCACGAAATACAGATGTAACTCTGTGAGATGAATTAACAGAACACTAAGCAGTTTCTCAGAAAGCTACTTTCCAGATTTCATCTGAGGATATTTTCTTTTTCACCATAGCCCTGTATGGGCTTCCAAATATTACTTTGCTAATTCCACAAGAACTGTCTTAGCGAAAGGTTTCTTGAGGGGAAAGCTGTAACTCTGTGAGATGATTTCACAGAACACAAAGAAGTTTCCAGAAAGCTTCTTTCTCTTTGTTATCGGAGTTTATTTCCTCTGGCCCTATAATCTTCAAAGGGATCCGGAATATCTGTTCTCAGATTCCACAGAAATAAGGCTAGCAAAGAGATCCACGAAATACTGATGTAACTCTGTGTGATGAATTAACAGAACACTAAGCAGTTTCTCAGAAAGCTACTTACCAGATTTCATCTGAGTATATTTCCTTTTTCACCATAGCCCTCTATGGGCTTCCAAATATTACTTTGCCAATTCCACAAGAACTGTCTTAGCGAAAGGCTTCTTGATGGGAAAGCTGTAACTGTGTGAGATGATTTCACAGAGCGAAAAGAAGTTTCTCAGAAATCTTCTTTCTCTTTGTTATCGGAGGATATTTCCTTGGGCCCTATAGTCTTCTAAGGGATCCGAAATATCTGCTCTCAGATTCCACAGAAATAAGGCTAGCAAAGAGATACAACAAATACAGATGTAACTCTGTGAGATGAATTAACAGAACACTAAGCAGTTTCTCAGAAAGCTTCTTTCCAGATTTCATCTGAGGATATTTCCTTTTTCACCATAGCCCTCTATGGGCTTCCAAATATCACTTTGCCAATTCCACAAGAAGTGTCTTAGCGAAAGACTTCTTGAGGGGAAAGCTGTAACGCTGTGAGATGATTTCACAGAGCACAAAGAAGTTTCTCAGAAAGCTTCTCTCTCTTTGTTATCGGAGGATATTTCCTTTGGCCCTATAGTCTTCAAAGGGATCCGAAATATCTGTTCTCAGATTCCACAGAAATAAGGCTAGAAAAATATCCACGAAATGCAAATGTAACTCTGTGAGATGAATTAACAGAACACTAAGCAGTTTCTCAGAAAGCTACTTTCCAGATTTCATATGAGGATATTTCCTTTTTCACCATAGCCCTCTATGGGCTTCCAAATATCTCTTTGCCAATTCCACAAGAACTGTCTTAGCGAAAGGCTTCTTGAGGGGAAAGCTGTAACTCTGTGAGATGATTTCACAGAACACAAAGAAGTTTCTCAGAAAGCTTATCTCTCTTTGTTATCGGAGGATATTTCCTTTAGCCCTAGAGTCTTTAAAGGGAACCGAAATATCTGGTCTCAGATTCCACAGAAATAAGGCTAGCAAAGAGATCCACGAAATACAGATGTAACTCTGTGATATGAATTTAAAGAACACTAAGCAGTTTCTCAGAAAGCTACTTTCCAGATTTCATCTGAGGATATTTCCTTTTTCACCATAGCACTATATGGGCTTCCAAATATCACTCTGCCAATTCCACAAGAACTGTCTTAGCGAAAGGCTTCTCTAGGGGAAAGCTGTATCTCTGTGAGATGATTTCACAGAACACAAAGAAGTTTCTCAGAAAGCTTCTTTCTCTTTGTTATCGGAAGATATTTCCTTTGGCCCTATAGTCTTCAAAGGGATCCGAAATATCTGTTCTCACATTCCAAAGAAATAAGGCTGGGAAAGAGATCCACGAAATACAGATGTAACTCTGTTATATGAATTAACAGAACACTAAGCAGTTTCTCAGAAAGCTTCTTTCCACATTTCATCTGAGGATATTTCCTTTTTCACCCTAGCCTTCTATGAGCTACCGAATATCACTTTGCCAATTGCATAAGAACTGTCTTAGCGAAAGACTTCTTGAGGGGAAAGCTGTAACTCTGTGAGATGATTTCACAGAACACAAAGAAGTTTCTCAGAAAGCTTCTTTCTCTTTGTTATCGTAGTTTACCTCCTTTGGCCCTATAATCTTCAAAGGGATCCGGAATATCTGTTCTCAGATTCCACAGAAATAAGGCTAGCAAAGAGATCCACGAAATACAGATGTAACTCTGTGAGATGAATAAACAGAACACTAAGCAGTTTCTCAGAAAGCTTCTTTCCAGATTTCATCTGCGGATAATTCCTTTTTCACCATAGCCCTCTATGTGCTTCCAAATATCACTTTGCCAATTCCACAAGAACGGTGTTAGCGAAAGGCTTCTTGAGTGGAAAGCTGTAACTCTGTGAGATGATTTCACAGAACACAAAGAAGTTTCTGAGAAAGCTTCGTTCTCTTTGTGATCGGAGGATACGTCCTTTGGCCCTATAGTCTTCTAAGGGATCTGAAATATCTATTCTCAGATTCCACAGAAATAAGGCTACCAAAGAGATCCACGAAATACAGATGTAACTCTGTGAGATGAATTAACAGAACACTAAGCAGTTTCTCAAAAAGCTACTTTCCAGATTTCATCTGAGGATATTTCGTTTTTCACCATAGCCCTCTATGGGCTTCCAAATATCACTTTGCCAATTCCACAAGAACTGTCTTAGCGAAAGGCTTCTTGAAGGGAAAGCTGTAACTCTGTGAGATGATTTCACAGAACACAAAGAAGTTTCTCAGAAAGCTTCTTTCTCTTTGTTATCGGAGGATATTTCCTTGGGCCCTATGGTCTTCTTAGGGATCCGAAATATCTGTTCTCAGATTCCACAGAAATAAGGCTAGCAAAGAGATACACCAAATACAGATGTAACTCTGTGAGATGAATTAACAGAACACTAAGCAGTTTCTCAGAAAGCTACTTTCCAGATTTCATCTTAGGATATTTTCTTTTTCACCATAGCCCTGTATGGGCTTCCAAATATTACTTTGCCAATTCCACAAGAACTGTCTTAGCGAAAGGCTTCTTGAGGGGAAAGCTGTAACTCTGTGAGATGATTTCACAGAACACAAAGAAGTTTCTCAGAAAGCTTCTTTCTCTTTGTTATCGGAGGATATTGCCTTTGGCCCTATAGTCTTCTAAGAGATCCGAAATATCTGTTCTCAGATTCCACAGAAATAAGGCTAGCAAAGAGATACACCATATACAGATGTAACTCTGTGAGATGAATTAACAGAACACTAAGCAGTTTCTCAGAAAGCTTCTTTCCAGATTTCATCTGAGGATATTTCCTTTTTCACCATAGCCCTCTATGGGCTTCCAAATATCACTTTGGCAATTCCACAAGAACTGCCTTAGCGAAAGACTTCTTGAGGGGAAAGCTGTAACTCTGTGAGATGATTTCACAGAACACAAAGAAGTTTGTAAGAAAGCTTCTTTCTCTTTGTTATCGGAGGATATTTCCTTTGGCCCTATAGTCTTCTAAGGGATCCGAAATATCTGTTCTCAGATTCCACAGAAATAAGGCTAGCAAAGAGATCCACGAAATACAGATATAACTCTGTGAGATGAATTAACAGAACACTAAGCAGTTTCTCAGAAAGCTACTTTCCAGATTTCATCTGAGGATATTTCCTTTTTCACCATAGCCCTGTATGGGCTTCCAAATATTACTTTGCTAATTCCACAAGAACTGTCTTAGCGAAAGGCTTCTTGAGGGGAAAGCTGTAACTCTGTGAGATGATTTCACAGAACACAAAGAAGTTTCCAGAAAGCTTCTTTCTCTTTGTTATCGGAGTTTATTTCCTTTGGCCCTATAATCTTCAAAGGGATCCGGAATATCTGTTCTCAGATTCCACAGAAATAAGGCTAGCAAAGAGATCCACGAAATACTGATGTAACTCTGTGTGATGAATTAACAGAACACTAAGCAGTTTCTCAGAAGGCTACTTACCAGATTTTATCTGAGTATATTTCCTTTTTCACCATAGCCCTCTATGGGCTTCCAAATATTACTTTGCCAATTCCACAAGAACTGTCTTAGCGAAAGGCTTCTTGAGGGGAAAGCTGTAACTCTGTGAGATGATTTCACAGAGCGCAAAGAAGTTTCTCAGAAAGCTTCTTTCTCTTTGTTATCGGAGGATATTTCCTTGGGCCCTATAGTCTTGTAAGGGATCCGAAATATCTGTTCTCAGATTCCACAGAAATAAGGCTAGCAAAGAGATACAACAAATACAGATGTAACTCTGTGAGATGAATTAACAGAGCACTAAGCAGTTTCTCAGAAAGCTTCTTTCCAGATTTCATCTGAGGATATTTCCTTTTTCACCATAGCCCTCTATGGGCTTCCAAATATCACTTTGCCAATTCCACAAGAACTGTCTTAGCGAAAGACTTCTTGAGGGGAAAGCTGTAACGCTGTGAGATGATTTCACAGAGCACAAAGAAGTTTCTCAGAAAGCTTCTCTCTCTTTGTTATCGGAGGATATTTCCTTTGGCCCTATAGTCTTCAAAGGGATCCGAAATATCTGTTCTCAGATTCCACAGAAATAAGGCTAGAAAAATATCCACGAAATGCAAATGTAACTCTGTGAGATGAATTAACAGAACACTAAGCAGTTTCTCAGAAAGCTACTTTCCAGATTTCATATGAGGATATTTCCTTTTTCACCATAGCCCTCTATGGGCTTCCAAATATCTCTTTGCCAATTCCACAAGAACTGTCTTAGCGAAAGGCTTCTTGAGGGGAAAGCTGTAACTCTGTGAGATGATTTCACAGAACACAAAGAAGTTTCTCAGAAAGCTTATCTCTCTTTGTTATCGGAGGATATTTCCTTTGGCCCTAGAGTCTTCAAAGGGATCCGAAATATCTGGTCTCAGATTTCACAAAAATAAGGCTAGCAAAGAGATCCACGAAATACAGATGTAACTCTGTGATATGAATTAACAGAACACTAAGCAGTTTCTCAGAAAGCTACTTTCCAGATTTCATCTGAGGATATTTCCTTTTTCACCATAGCACTATATGGGCTTCCAAATATCACTCTGCCAATTCCACAAGAACTGTCTTAGCGAAAGGCTTCTCTAGGGGAAATCTGTATCTCTGTGAGATGATTTCACAGAACACAAAGAAGTTTCTCAGAAAGCTTCTTTCTCTTTGTTATCGGAAGATATTTCCTTTGGCCCTATAGTCTTCAAAGGGATCCGAAATATCTGTTCTCACATTCCACAGAAATAAGGCTAGCAAAGAGATCCACGAAATACAGATGTAACTCTGTTATATGAATTAACAGAACACTAAGCAGTTTCTCAGAAAGCTTCTTTCCACATTTCATCTGAGGATATTTCCTTTTTCACCCTAGCCTTCTATGAGCTACCGAATATCACTTTGCCAATTGCATAAGAACTGTCTTAGCGAAAGACTTCTTGAGGGGAAAGCTGTAACTCTGTGAGATGATTTCACAGAACACAAAGAAGTTTCTCAGAAAGCTTCTTTCTCTTTGTTACCGGAGTTTACTTCCTTTGGCCCTATAATCTTCAAAGGGATCCGGAATATCTGTTCTCAGATTCCACAGAAATAAGGCTAGCAAAGAGATCCACGAAATACAGATGTAACACTATGAGATGAATTAACAGAACACTAAGCAGTTTCTCAGAAAGCTACTTTCCAGATTTCATCTGAGGATATTTCCTTTTTCACCATAGCCCTGTATGGGCTTCCAAATATTACTTTGCCAATTCCACAAGAACTGTCTTAGCGAAAGGCTTCTTGAGGGGAAAGCTGTAACTCTGTGAGATGATTTCACGGAACACAAAGAAGTTTCTCAGAAAGCTTCTTTCTCTTTTTTATCGGAGGATATTTCCTTTGGCCCTAGAATCTTCAAAGGGATCCGGAATATCTGTTCTCAGATTCCACAGAAATAAGGCTAGCAAAGAGATCCACGAAATACAGATGTAACTCTGTGATATGAATTAACAGAACACTATGCAGTTTCTCAGAAAGCTTCTTTCCAGATTTCATCTGAGGATATTTCCTTTTTCACCATAGCCCTCTATGGGCTTCCAAATATCACTTTGCCAATACCACAAGAACTGTCTTAGCGAAAGACTTCTTGAGGGGAAAGCTCTAACGCTGTGAGGTGATTTCACAGAACACAAAGAAGTTTCTCAGAAAGCTTCTTTCTCTTTGTTATCGGAGTTTATTTCCTTTGGCCCTATAATCTTCAAAGGGATCCGGAATATCTGTTCTCAGATTCCACAGAAATAAGGCGAGCAAAGAGATCCACGAAATACAGATGTAACTCTGTGAGATGAATTAACAGAACACTAAGCCGTTTCTCAGAAACTTCTTTCCAGATTTCATCTGAGGATATTTCCTTTTTCACCATAGCCCTCTATGCGCTTCCAAATATCACTTTGCCAATTCCACAAGAACTGTCTTAGCGAAAGGCTTTTTGAGGGGAAATGTGTAACTCTGTGAGATGATTTCACAGAACACAAAGAAGTTTCTGAGAAAGCTTCGTTCTCTTTGTGATCGGAGGATACGTCCTTTGGCCCTATAGTCTTCTAAGGGATCTGAAATATCTATTCTCAGATTCCACAGAAATAAGGCTACCAAAGAGATCCACGAAATACAGATGTAACACTGTGAGATGAATTAACAGAACACTAAGCAGTTTCTCAAAAAGCTACTTTCCAGATTTCATCTGAGGATATTTCGTTTTTCACCATAGCCCTCTATGGGCTTCCAAATATCACTTTGCCAATTCCACAAGAACTGTCTTAGCGAAAGGCTTCTTGAAGGGAAAGCTGTAACTCTGTGAGATGATTTCACAGAACACAAAGAAGTTTCTCAGAAAGCTTCTTTCTCTTTGTTATCGGAGGATATTTCCTTGGGCCCTATAGTCTTCTTAGGGATCCGAAATATCTGTTCTCAGATTCCACAGAAATAAGGCTAGCAAAGAGATACACCAAATACAGATGTAACTCTGTGAGATGAATTAACAGAACACTAAGCAGTTTCTCAGAAAGCTACTTTCCAGATTTCATCTTAGGATATTTTCTTTTTCACCATAGCCCTGTATGGGCTTCCAAATATTACTTTGCCAATTCCACAAGAACTGTCTTAGCGAAAGGCTTCTTGAGGGGAAAGCTGTAACTCTGTGAGATGATTTCACAGAACACAAAGAAGTTTCTCAGAAAGCTTCTTTCTCTTTTTTATCGGAGGATATTTCCTTTGGCCCTATAGTCTTCTAAGAGATCCGAAATATCTGTTCTCAGATTCCACAGAAATAAGGCTAGCAAAGAGATACACCATATACAGATGTAACTCTGTGAGATGAATTAACAGAACACTAAGCAGTTTCTCAGAAAGCTTCTTTCCAGATTTCATCTGAGGATATTTCCTTTTTCACCGTAGCCCTCTATGGGCTTCCAAATATCACTTTGCCAATTCCACAAGAACTGCCTTAGCGAAAGACTTCTTGAGGGGAAAGCTGTAACTCTGTGAGATGATTTCACAGAACACAAAGAAGTTTCTAAGAAAGCTTCTTTCTCTTTGTTATCGGAAGATATTTCCTTCGGCCCTATAGTCTTCTAAGGGATCCGAAATATCTGTTCTCAGATTCCACAGAAATAAGGCTAGCAAAGAGATCCACGAAATACAGATGTAACACTATGAGATGAATTAACAGAACACTAAGCAGTTTCTCAGAAAGCTACTTTCCAGATTTCATCTGAGGATATTTCCTTTTTCACCATAGCCCTGTATGGGCTTCCAAATATTACTTTGCCAATTCCACAAGAACTGTCTTAGCGAAAGGCTTCTTGAGGGGAAAGCTGTAACTCTGTGAGATGATTTCACGGAACACAAAGAAGTTTCTCAGAAAGCTTCTTTCTCTTTTTTATCGGAGGATATTTCCTTTGGCCCTAGAATCTTCAAAGGGATCCGGAATATCTGTTCTCAGATTCCACAGAAATAAGGCTAGCAAAGAGATCCACGAAATACAGATGTAACTCTGTGATATGAATTAACAGAACACTATGCAGTTTCTCAGAAAGCTTCTTTCCAGATTTCATCTGAGGATATTTCCTTTTTCACCATAGCCCTCTATGGGCTTCCAAATATCACTTTGCCAATACCACAAGAACTGTCTTAGCGAAAGACTTCTTGAGGGGAAAGCTCTAACGCTGTGAGGTGATTTCACAGAACACAAAGAAGTTTCTCAGAAAGCTTCTTTCTCTTTGTTATCGGAGTTTATTTCCTTTGGCCCTATAATCTTCAAAGGGATCCGGAATATCTGTTCTCAGATTCCACAGAAATAAGGCGAGCAAAGAGATCCACGAAATACAGATGTAACTCTGTGAGATGAATTAACAGAACACTAAGCCGTTTCTCAGAAACTTCTTTCCAGATTTCATCTGAGGATATTTCCTTTTTCACCATAGCCCTCTATGCGCTTCCAAATATCACTTTGCCAATTCCACAAGAACTGTCTTAGCGAAAGGCTTTTTGAGGGGAAATGTGTAACTCTGTGAGATGATTTCACAGAACACAAAGAAGTTTCTAAGAAAGCTTCTTTCTCTTTGTTTTCGGAAGATATTTCCTTTGGCCCTATAGTCTTCTAAGGGATCCGAAATATCTGTTCTCAGATTATACAGAAATAAGGCTAGCAAAGAGATCCACGAAATACAGATGTAACTCTGTGAGATGAATTAACAGAACACTAAGCAGTTTCTCAGAAAGCTACTTTCCAGATTTCATCTGAGGATATTTTCTTTTTCACCATAGCCCTGTATGGGCTTCCAAATATTACTTTGCTAATTCCACAAGAACTGTCTTAGCGAAAGGTTTCTTGAGGGGAAAGCTGTAACTCTGTGAGATGATTTCACAGAACACAAAGAAGTTTCCAGAAAGCTTCTTTCTCTTTGTTATCGGAGTTTATTTCCTCTGGCCCTATAATCTTCAAAGGGATCCGGAATATCTGTTCTCAGATTCCACAGAAATAAGGCTAGCAAAGAGATCCACGAAATACTGATGTAACTCTGTGTGATGAATTAACAGAACACTAAGCAGTTTCTCAGAAAGCTACTTACCAGATTTCATCTGAGTATATTTCCTTTTTCACCATAGCCCTCTATGGGCTTCCAAATATTACTTTGCCAATTCCACAAGAACTGTCTTAGCGAAAGGCTTCTTGATGGGAAAGCTGTAACTGTGTGAGATGATTTCACAGAGCGAAAAGAAGTTTCTCAGAAAGCTTCTTTCTCTTTGTTATCGGAGGATATTTCCTTGGGCCCTATAGTCTTCTAAGGGATCCGAAATATCTGCTCTCAGATTCCACAGAAATAAGGCTAGCAAAGAGATACAACAAATACAGATGTAACTCTGTGAGATGAATTAACAGAACACTAAGCAGTTTCTCAGAAAGCTTCTTTCCAGATTTCATCTGAGGATATTTCCTTTTTCACCATAGCCCTCTATGGGCTTCCAAATATCACTTTGCCAATTCCACAAGAAGTGTCTTAGCGAAAGACTTCTTGAGGGGAAAGCTGTAACGCTGTGAGATGATTTCACAGAGCACAAAGAAGTTTCTCAGAAAGCTTCTCTCTCTTTGTTATCGGAGGATATTTCCTTTGGCCCTATAGTCTTCAAAGGGATCCGAAATATCTGTTCTCAGATTCCACAGAAATAAGGCTAGAAAAATATCCACGAAATGCAAATGTAACTCTGTGAGATGAATTAACAGAACACTAAGCAGTTTCTCAGAAAGCTACTTTCCAGATTTCATATGAGGATATTTCCTTTTTCACCATAGCCCTCTATGGGCTTCCAAATATCTCTTTGCCAATTCCACAAGAACTGTCTTAGCGAAAGGCTTCTTGAGGGGAAAGCTGTAACTCTGTGAGATGATTTCACAGAACACAAAGAAGTTTCTCAGAAAGCTTATCTCTCTTTGTTATCGGAGGATATTTCCTTTAGCCCTAGAGTCTTTAAAGGGAACCGAAATATCTGGTCTCAGATTCCACAGAAATAAGGCTAGCAAAGAGATCCACGAAATACAGATGTAACTCTGTGATATGAATTTAAAGAACACTAAGCAGTTTCTCAGAAAGCTACTTTCCAGATTTCATCTGAGGATATTTCCTTTTTCACCATAGCACTATATGGGCTTCCAAATATCACTCTGCCAATTCCACAAGAACTGTCTTAGCGAAAGGCTTCTCTAGGGGAAAGCTGTATCTCTGTGAGATGATTTCACAGAACACAAAGAAGTTTCTCAGAAAGCTTCTTTCTCTTTGTTATCGGAAGATATTTCCTTTGGCCCTATAGTCTTCAAAGGGATCCGAAATATCTGTTCTCACATTCCAAAGAAATAAGGCTGGGAAAGAGATCCACGAAATACAGATGTAACTCTGTTATATGAATTAACAGAACACTAAGCAGTTTCTCAGAAAGCTTCTTTCCACATTTCATCTGAGGATATTTCCTTTTTCACCCTAGCCTTCTATGAGCTACCGAATATCACTTTGCCAATTGCATAAGAACTGTCTTAGCGAAAGACTTCTTGAGGGGAAAGCTGTAACTCTGTGAGATGATTTCACAGAACACAAAGAAGTTTCTCAGAAAGCTTCTTTCTCTTTGTTATCGGAGTTTACCTCCTTTGGCCCTATAATCTTCAAAGGGATCCGGAATATCTGTTCTCAGATTCCACAGAAATAAGGCTAGCAAAGAGATCCACGAAATACAGATGTAACTCTGTGAGATGATTAAACAGAACACTAAGCAGTTTCTCAGAAAGCTTCTTTCCAGATTTCATCTGCGGATAATTCCTTTTTCACCATAGCCCTCTATGTGCTTCCAAATATCACTTTGCCAATTCCACAAGAACGGTGTTAGCGAAAGGCTTCTTGAGTGGAAAGCTGTAACTCTGTGAGATGATTTCACAGAACACAAAGAAGTTTCTGAGAAAGCTTCGTTCTCTTTGTGATCGGAGGATACGTCCTTTGGCCCTATAGTCTTCTAAGGGATCTGAAATATCTATTCTCAGATTCCACAGAAATAAGGCTACCAAAGAGATCCACGAAATACAGATGTAACTCTGTGAGATGAATTAACAGAACACTAAGCAGTTTCTCAAAAAGCTACTTTCCAGATTTCATCTGAGGATATTTCGTTTTTCACCATAGCCCTCTATGGGCTTCCAAATATCACTTTGCCAATTCCACAAGAACTGTCTTAGCGAAAGGCTTCTTGAAGGGAAAGCTGTAACTCTGTGAGATGATTTCACAGAACACAAAGAAGTTTCTCAGAAAGCTTCTTTCTCTTTGTTATCGGAGGATATTTCCTTGGGCCCTATGGTCTTCTTAGGGATCCGAAATATCTGTTCTCAGATTCCACAGAAATAAGGCTAGCAAAGAGATACACCAAATACAGATGTAACTCTGTGAGATGAATTAACAGAACACTAAGCAGTTTCTCAGAAAGCTACTTTCCAGATTTCATCTTAGGATATTTTCTTTTTCACCATAGCCCTGTATGGGCTTCCAAATATTACTTTGCCAATTCCACAAGAACTGTCTTAGCGAAAGGCTTCTTGAGGGGAAAGCTGTAACTCTGTGAGATGATTTCACAGAACACAAAGAAGTTTCTCAGAAAGCTTCTTTCTCTTTGTTATCGGAGGATATTGCCTTTGGCCCTATAGTCTTCTAAGAGATCCGAAATATCTGTTCTCAGATTCCACAGAAATAAGGCTAGCAAAGAGATACACCATATACAGATGTAACTCTGTGAGATGAATTAACAGAACACTAAGCAGTTTCTCAGAAAGCTTCTTTCCAGATTTCATCTGAGGATATTTCCTTTTTCACCATAGCCCTCTATGGGCTTCCAAATATCACTTTGGCAATTCCACAAGAACTGCCTTAGCGAAAGACTTCTTGAGGGGAAAGCTGTAACTCTGTGAGATGATTTCACAGAACACAAAGAAGTTTGTAAGAAAGCTTCTTTCTCTTTGTTATCGGAGGATATTTCCTTTGGCCCTATAGTCTTCTAAGGGATCCGAAATATCTGTTCTCAGATTCCACAGAAATAAGGCTAGCAAAGAGATCCACGAAATACAGATATAACTCTGTGAGATGAATTAACAGAACACTAAGCAGTTTCTCAGAAAGCTACTTTCCAGATTTCATCTGAGGATATTTCCTTTTTCACCATAGCCCTGTATGGGCTTCCAAATATTACTTTGCTAATTCCACAAGAACTGTCTTAGCGAAAGGCTTCTTGAGGGGAAAGCTGTAACTCTGTGAGATGATTTCACAGAACACAAAGAAGTTTCCAGAAAGCTTCTTTCTCTTTGTTATCGGAGTTTATTTCCTTTGGCCCTATAATCTTCAAAGGGATCCGGAATATCTGTTCTCAGATTCCACAGAAATAAGGCTAGCAAAGAGATCCACGAAATACTGATGTAACTCTGTGTGATGAATTAACAGAACACTAAGTAGTTTCTCAGAAGGCTACTTACCAGATTTTATCTGAGTATATTTCCTTTTTCACCATAGCCCTCTATGGGCTTCCAAATATTACTTTGCCAATTCCACAAGAACTGTCTTAGCGAAAGGCTTCTTGAGGGGAAAGCTGTAACTCTGTGAGATGATTTCACAGAGCGCAAAGAAGTTTCTCAGAAAGCTTCTTTCTCTTTGTTATCGGAGGATATTTCCTTGGGCCCTATAGTCTTGTAAGGGATCCGAAATATCTGTTCTCAGATTCCACAGAAATAAGGCTAGCAAAGAGATACAACAAATACAGATGTAACTCTGTGAGATGAATTAACAGAGCACTAAGCAGTTTCTCAGAAAGCTTCTTTCCAGATTTCATCTGAGGATATTTCCTTTTTCACCATAGCCCTCTATGGGCTTCCAAATATCACTTTGCCAATTCCACAAGAACTGTCTTAGCGAAAGACTTCTTGAGGGGAAAGCTGTAACGCTGTGAGATGATTTCACAGAGCACAAAGAAGTTTCTCAGAAAGCTTCTCTCTCTTTGTTATCGGAGGATATTTCCTTTGGCCCTATAGTCTTCAAAGGGATCCGAAATATCTGTTCTCAGATTCCACAGAAATAAGGCTAGAAAAATATCCACGAAATGCAAATGTAACTCTGTGAGATGAATTAACAGAACACTAAGCAGTTTCTCAGAAAGCTACTTTCCAGATTTCATATGAGGATATTTCCTTTTTCACCATAGCCCTCTATGGGCTTCCAAATATCTCTTTGCCAATTCCACAAGAACTGTCTTAGCGAAAGGCTTCTTGAGGGGAAAGCTGTAACTCTGTGAGATGATTTCACAGAACACAAAGAAGTTTCTCAGAAAGCTTATCTCTCTTTGTTATCGGAGGATATTTCCTTTGGCCCTAGAGTCTTCAAAGGGATCCGAAATATCTGGTCTCAGATTTCACAAAAATAAGGCTAGCAAAGAGATCCACGAAATACAGATGTAACTCTGTGATATGAATTAACAGAACACTAAGCAGTTTCTCAGAAAGCTACTTTCCAGATTTCATCTGAGGATATTTCCTTTTTCACCATAGCACTATATGGGCTTCCAAATATCACTCTGCCAATTCCACAAGAACTGTCTTAGCGAAAGGCTTCTCTAGGGGAAATCTGTATCTCTGTGAGATGATTTCACAGAACACAAAGAAGTTTCTCAGAAAGCTTCTTTCTCTTTGTTATCGGAAGATATTTCCTTTGGCCCTATAGTCTTCAAAGGGATCCGAAATATCTGTTCTCACATTCCACAGAAATAAGGCTAGCAAAGAGATCCACGAAATACAGATGTAACTCTGTTATATGAATTAACAGAACACTAAGCAGTTTCTCAGAAAGCTTCTTTCCACATTTCATCTGAGGATATTTCCTTTTTCACCCTAGCCTTCTATGAGCTACCGAATATCACTTTGCCAATTGCATAAGAACTGTCTTAGCGAAAGACTTCTTGAGGGGAAAGCTGTAACTCTGTGAGATGATTTCACAGAACACAAAGAAGTTTCTCAGAAAGCTTCTTTCTCTTTGTTACCGGAGTTTACTTCCTTTGGCCCTATAATCTTCAAAGGGATCCGGAATATCTGTTCTCAGATTCCACAGAAATAAGGCTAGCAAAGAGATCCACGAAATACAGATGTAACACTATGAGATGAATTAACAGAACACTAAGCAGTTTCTCAGAAAGCTACTTTCCAGATTTCATCTGAGGATATTTCCTTTTTCACCATAGCCCTGTATGGGCTTCCAAATATTACTTTGCCAATTCCACAAGAACTGTCTTAGCGAAAGGCTTCTTGAGGGGAAAGCTGTAACTCTGTGAGATGATTTCACGGAACACAAAGAAGTTTCTCAGAAAGCTTCTTTCTCTTTTTTATCGGAGGATATTTCCTTTGGCCCTAGAATCTTCAAAGGGATCCGGAATATCTGTTCTCAGATTCCACAGAAATAAGGCTAGCAAAGAGATCCACGAAATACAGATGTAACTCTGTGATATGAATTAACAGAACACTATGCAGTTTCTCAGAAAGCTTCTTTCCAGATTTCATCTGAGGATATTTCCTTTTTCACCATAGCCCTCTATGGGCTTCCAAATATCACTTTGCCAATACCAGAAGAACTGTCTTAGCGAAAGACTTCTTGAGGGGAAAGCTCTAACGCTGTGAGGTGATTTCACAGAACACAAAGAAGTTTCTCAGAAAGCTTCTTTCTCTTTGTTATCGGAGTTTATTTCCTTTGGCCCTATAATCTTCAAAGGGATCCGGAATATCTGTTCTCAGATTCCACAGAAATAAGGCGAGCAAAGAGATCCACGAAATACAGATGTAACTCTGTGAGATGAATTAACAGAACACTAAGCCGTTTCTCAGAAACTTCTTTCCAGATTTCATCTGAGGATATTTCATTTTTCACCATAGCCCTCTATGCGCTTCCAAATATCACTTTGCCAATTCCACAAGAACTGTCTTAGCGAAAGGCTTTTTGAGGGGAAATGTGTAACTCTGTGAGATGATTTCACAGAACACAAAGAAGTTTCTAAGAAAGCTTCTTTCTCTTTGTTTTCGGAAGATATTTCCTTTGGCCCTATAGTCTTCTAAGGGATCCGAAATATCTGTTCTCAGATTCCACAGAAATAAGGCTAGCAAAGAGATCCACGAAATACAGATGTAACTCTGTGAGATGAATTAACAGAACACTAAGCAGTTTCTCAGAAAGCTACTTTCCAGATTTCATCTGAGGATATTTTCTTTTTCACCATAGCCCTGTATGGGCTTCCAAATATTACTTTGCTAATTCCACAAGAACTGTCTTAGCGAAAGGTTTCTTGAGGGGAAAGCTGTAACTCTGTGAGATGATTTCACAGAACACAAAGAAGTTTCCAGAAAGCTTCTTTCTCTTTGTTATCGGAGTTTATTTCCTCTGGCCCTATAATCTTCAAAGGGATCCGGAATATCTGTTCTCAGATTCCACAGAAATAAGGCTAGCAAAGAGATCCACGAAATACTGATGTAACTCTGTGTGATGAATTAACAGAACACTAAGCAGTTTCTCAGAAAGCTACTTACCAGATTTCATCTGAGTATATTTCCTTTTTCACCATAGCCCTCTATGGGCTTCCAAATATTACTTTGCCAATTCCACAAGAACTGTCTTAGCGAAAGGCTTCTTGATGGGAAAGCTGTAACTGTGTGAGATGATTTCACAGAGCGAAAAGAAGTTTCTCAGAAAGCTTCTTTCTCTTTGTTACCGGAGTTTACTTCCTTTGGCCCTATAATCTTCAAAGGGATCCGGAATATCTGTTCTCAGATTCCACAGAAATAAGGCTAGCAAAGAGATCCACGAAATACAGATGTAACACTATGAGATGAATTAACAGAACACTAAGCAGTTTCTCAGAAAGCTACTTTCCAGATTTCATCTGAGGATATTTCCTTTTTCACCATAGCCCTGTATGGGCTTCCAAATATTACTTTGCCAATTCCACAAGAACTGTCTTAGCGAAAGGCTTCTTGAGGGGAAAGCTGTAACTCTGTGAGATGATTTCACGGAACACAAAGAAGTTTCTCAGAAAGCTTCTTTCTCTTTTTTATCGGAGTTTATTTCCTTTGGCCCTATAATCTTCAAAGGGATCCGGAATATCTGTTCTCAGATTCCACAGAAATAAGGCGAGCAAAGAGATCCACGAAATACAGATGTAACTCTGTGAGATGAATTAACAGAACACTAAGCCGTTTCTCAGAAACTTCTTTCCAGATTTCATCTGAGGATATTTCCTTTTTCACCATAGCCCTCTATGCGCTTCCAAATATCACTTTGCCAATTCCACAAGAACTGTCTTAGCGAAAGGCTTCTTGAGGGGAAAGCTGTAACTCTGTGAGATGATTTCACAGAACACAAAGAAGTTTCTCAGAAAGCTTATCTCTCTTTGTTATCGGAGGATATTTCCTTTGGCCCTAGAGTCTTCAAAGGGATCCGAAATATCTGTTCTCAGATTCCACAGAAATAAGGCTAGCGAAGAGATACACCAAATACAGATGTAACTCTGTGAGATGAATTAACAGAACACTAAGCAGTTTCTCAGAAAGCTACTTTCCAGATTTCATCTTAGGATATTTTCTTTTTCACCATAGCCCTGTATGGGCTTCCAAATATTACTTTGCCAATTCCACAAGAACTGTCTTAGCGAAAGGCTTCTTGAGGGGAAAGCTGTAACTCTGTGAGATGATTTCACAGAACACAAAGAAGTTTCTCAGAAAGCTTCTTTCTCTTTGTTATCGGAGGATATTGCCTTTGGCCCTATAGTCTTCTAAGAGATCCGAAATATCTGTTCTCAGATTCCACAGAAATAAGGCTAGCAAAGAGATACACCATATACAGATGTAACTCTGTGAGATGAATTAACAGAACACTAAGCAGTTTCTCAGAAAGCTTCTTTCCAGATTTCATCTGAGGATATTTCCTTTTTCACCATAGCCCTCTATGGGCTTCCAAATATCACTTTGGCAATTCCACAAGAACTGCCTTAGCGAAAGACTTCTTGAGGGGAAAGCTGTAACTCTGTGAGATGATTTCACAGAACACAAAGAAGTTTGTAAGAAAGCTTCTTTCTCTTTGTTATCGGAGGATATTTCCTTTGGCCCTATAGTCTTCTAAGGGATCCGAAATATCTGTTCTCAGATTCCACAGAAATAAGGCTAGCAAAGAGATCCACGAAATACAGATATAACTCTGTGAGATGAATTAACAGAACACTAAGCAGTTTCTCAGAAAGCTACTTTCCAGATTTCATCTGAGGATATTTCCTTTTTCACCATAGCCCTGTATGGGCTTCCAAATATTACTTTGCTAATTCCACAAGAACTGTCTTAGCGAAAGGCTTCTTGAGGGGAAAGCTGTAACTCTGTGAGATGATTTCACAGAACACAAAGAAGTTTCCAGAAAGCTTCTTTCTCTTTGTTATCGGAGTTTATTTCCTTTGGCCCTATAATCTTCAAAGGGATCCGGAATATCTGTTCTCAGATTCCACAGAAATAAGGCTAGCAAAGAGATCCACGAAATACTGATGTAACTCTGTGTGATGAATTAACAGAACACTAAGCAGTTTCTCAGAAAGCTACTTACCAGATTTTATCTGAGTATATTTCCTTTTTCACCATAGCCCTCTATGGGCTTCCAAATATTACTTTGCCAATTCCACAAGAACTGTCTTAGCGAAAGGCTTCTTGAGGGGAAAGCTGTAACTCTGTGAGATGATTTCACAGAGCGCAAAGAAGTTTCTCAGAAAGCTTCTTTCTCTTTGTTATCGGAGGATATTTCCTTGGGCCCTATAGTCTTGTAAGGGATCCGAAATATCTGTTCTCAGATTCCACAGAAATAAGGCTAGCAAAGAGATACAACAAATACAGATGTAACTCTGTGAGATGAATTAACAGAGCACTAAGCAGTTTCTCAGAAAGCTTCTTTCCAGATTTCATCTGAGGATATTTCCTTTTTCACCATAGCCCTCTATGGGCTTCCAAATATCACTTTGCCAATTCCACAAGAACTGTCTTAGCGAAAGACTTCTTGAGGGGAAAGCTGTAACGCTGTGAGATGATTTCACAGAGCACAAAGAAGTTTCTCAGAAAGCTTCTCTCTCTTTGTTATCGGAGGATATTTCCTTTGGCCCTATAGTCTTCAAAGGGATCCGAAATATCTGTTCTCAGATTCCACAGAAATAAGGCTAGAAAAATATCCACGAAATGCAAATGTAACTCTGTGAGATGAATTAACAGAACACTAAGCAGTTTCTCAGAAAGCTACTTTCCAGATTTCATATGAGGATATTTCCTTTTTCACCATAGCCCTCTATGGGCTTCCAAATATCTCTTTGCCAATTCCACAAGAACTGTCTTAGCGAAAGGCTTCTTGAGGGGAAAGCTGTAACTCTGTGAGATGATTTCACAGAACACAAAGAAGTTTCTCAGAAAGCTTATCTCTCTTTGTTATCGGAGGATATTTCCTTTGGCCCTAGAGTCTTCAAAGGGATCCGAAATATCTGGTCTCAGATTTCACAAAAATAAGGCTAGCAAAGAGATCCACGAAATACAGATGTAACTCTGTGATATGAATTAACAGAACACTAAGCAGTTTCTCAGAAAGCTACTTTCCAGATTTCATCTGAGGATATTTCCTTTTTCACCATAGCACTATATGGGCTTCCAAATATCACTCTGCCAATTCCACAAGAACTGTCTTAGCGAAAGGCTTCTCTAGGGGAAATCTGTATCTCTGTGAGATGATTTCACAGAACACAAAGAAGTTTCTCAGAAAGCTTCTTTCTCTTTGTTATCGGAAGATATTTCCTTTGGCCCTATAGTCTTCAAAGGGATCCGAAATATCTGTTCTCACATTCCACAGAAATAAGGCTAGCAAAGAGATCCACGAAATACAGATGTAACTCTGTTATATGAATTAACAGAACACTAAGCAGTTTCTCAGAAAGCTTCTTTCCACATTTCATCTGAGGATATTTCCTTTTTCACCCTAGCCTTCTATGAGCTACCGAATATCACTTTGCCAATTGCATAAGAACTGTCTTAGCGAAAGACTTCTTGAGGGGAAAGCTGTAACTCTGTGAGATGATTTCACAGAACACAAAGAAGTTTCTCAGAAAGCTTCTTTCTCTTTGTTACCGGAGTTTACTTCCTTTGGCCCTATAATCTTCAAAGGGATCCGGAATATCTGTTCTCAGATTCCACAGAAATAAGGCTAGCAAAGAGATCCACGAAATACAGATGTAAATCTGTGAGATGAATAAACAGAACACTAAGCAGTTTCTCAGAAAGCTTCTTTCCAGATTTCATCTGCGGATAATTCCTTTTTCACCATAGCCCTCTATGTGCTTCCAAATATCACTTTGCCAATTCCACAAGAACGGTGTTAGCGAAAGGCTTCTTGAGTGGAAAGCTGTAACTCTGTGAGATGATTTCAAAGAACACAAAGAAGTTTCTGAGAAAGCTTCGTTCTCTTTGTGATCGGAGGATATGTCCTTTGGCCCTATAGTCTTCTAAGGGATCTGAAATATCTGTTCTCAGATTCCACAGAAATAAGGCTACCAAAGAGATCCACGAAATACAGATGTAACTCTGTGAGATGAATTAACAGAACACTAAGCAGTTTCTCAAAAAGCTACTTTCCAGATTTCATCTGAGGATATTTCGTTTTTCACCATAGCCCTCTATGGGCTTCCAAATATCACTTTGCCAATTCCACAAGAACTGTCTTAGCGAAAGGCTTCTTGAAGGGAAAGCTGTAACTCTGTGAGATGATTTCACAGAACACAAAGAAGTTTCTCAGAAAGCTTCTTTCTCTTTGTTATCGGAGGATATTTCCTTGGGCCCTATAGTCTTCTTAGGGATCCGAAATATCTGTTCTCAGATTCCACAGAAATAAGGCTAGCAAAGAGATACACCAAATACAGATGTAACTCTGTGAGATGAATTAACAGAACACTAAGCAGTTTCTCAGAAAGCTACTTTCCAGATTTCATCTTAGGATATTTCCTTTTTCACCATAGCCCTGTATGGGCTTCCAAATATTACTTTGCCAATTCCACAAGAACTGTCTTAGCGAAAGGCTTCTTGAGGGGAAAGCTGTAACTCTGTGAGATGATTTCACAGAACACAAAGAAGTTTCTCAGAAAGCTTCTTTCTCTTTGTTATCGGAGGATATTGCCTTTGGCCCTATAGTCTTCTAAGAGATCCGAAATATCTGTTCTCAGATTCCACAGAAATAAGGCTAGCAAAGAGATACACCATATACAGATGTAACTCTGTGAGATGAATTAACAGAACACTAAGCAGTTTCTCAGAAAGCTTCTTTCCAGATTTCATCTGAGGATATTTCCTTTTTCACCATAGCCCTCTATGGGCTTCCAAATATCACTTTGGCAATTCCACAAGAACTGCCTTAGCGAAAGACTTCTTGAGGGGAAAGCTGTAACTCTGTGAGATGATTTCACAGAACACAAAGAAGTTTGTAAGAAAGCTTCTTTCTCTTTGTTATCGGAGGATATTTCCTTTGGCCCTATAGTCTTCTAAGGGATCCGAAATATCTGTTCTCAGATTCCACAGAAATAAGGCTAGCAAAGAGATCCACGAAATACAGATGTAACTCTGTGAGATGAATTAACAGAACACTAAGCAGTTTCTCAGAACGCTACTTTCCAGATTTCATCTGAGGATATTTCCTTTTTCACCATAGCCCTGTATGGGCTTCCAAATATTACTTTGCCAATTCCACAAGAACTGTCTTAGCGAAAGGCTTCTTGAGGGGAAAGCTGTAACTCTGTGAGTTGATTTCACAGAACACAAAGAAGTTTCTCAGAAAGCTTCTTTCTCTTTGTTATCGGAGGATATTTCCTTTGGCCCCATAGTCTTCTAAGAGATCCGAAATATCTGTTCTCAGATTCCACAGAAATAACGCTAGCAAAGAGATACACCAAATACAGATGTAACTCTGTGAGATGAATTAACAGAACACTAAGCAGTTTCTCAGAAAGCTTCTTTCCAGATTTCATCTGAGGATATTTCCTTTTTCACCATAGGCCTCTATGGGCTTCCAAATATCACTTTGCCAATTCCAAAAGAACTGTCTTAGCGAAAGACTTCTTCAGGTGAAAGCTGTAACTCTGTGAGATGATTTCACAGAACACAAAGAAGTTTCTCAGAAAGCTTCTTTCTCTTTGTTATCGGAGGATATTTCCTTTGGCCCTAGAGTCTTCATAGGGATCCGAAATATCTGGTCTCAGATTCCACAGAAATAAGGCTAGCAAAGAGATACACCAAATACAGATGTAACTCTGTGAGATGATTTCACAGAACACAAACAAGTTTCTCAGAAAGCTTCTTTCTCTTTGTTATCGGAGTTTATTTCCTTTGGCCCTATAATCTTCAAAGGGATCCGGAATATCTGTTCTCAGATCCCACAGAAATAAGGCTAGCAAAGAGATCCACGAAATACAGATGTAACTCTGTGAGATGAATTAACAGAACACTAAGCAGTATCTCAGAAAGATTCTTTCCAGATTTCATCTGAGGATATTTCCTTTTTCACCATAGCCCTCTATGGGCTTCCAAATATCATTTTGCCAATTCCACAAGAACTGTCTTAGCGAAAGACTTCTTGAGGGGAAAGCTCTAACGCTGTGAGGTGATTTCACAGAACACAAAGAAGTTTCTAAGAAAGCTTCTTTCTCTTTGTTATCGGAGTTTATTTCCTTTGGCCCTATAATCTTCAAAGGGAACCGGAATATCTGTTCTCAGATTCCACAGAAATAAGGCTAGCAAAGAGATCCACGAAATACAGATGTAACTCTGTGAGATGAATAAACAGAACACTAAGCAGTTTCTCAGAAAGCTTCTTTCCAGATTTCATCCACGGATAATTCCTTTTTCACCATAGCACTATATGGGCTTCCAAATATCACTCTGGCAATTCCACAAGAACTGTCTTAGCGAAAGGCTTCTCTAGGGGAAAGCTGTATCTCTGTGAGATGATTTCACAGAACACAAAGAAGTTTCTCAGAAAGCTTCTTTCTCTTTGTTATCGGAAGATATTTCCTTTGGCCCTATAGTCTTCAAAGGGATCCGAAATATCTGTTCTCACATTCCACAGAAATAAGGCTAGCAAAGAGATCCACGAAATACAGATGTAACTCTGTTATATGAATTAACAGAACACTAAGCAGTTTCTCAGAAAGCTTCTTTCCACATTTCATCTGAGGATATTTCCTTTTTCACCCTAGCCTTCTATGCGCTGCCGAATATCACTTTGCCAATTGCATAAGAACTGTCTTAGCGAAAGACTTCTTGAGGGGAAAGCTGTAACTCTGTGAGATGATTTCACAGAACACAAAGAAGTTTCTCAGAAAGCTTCTTTCTCTTTGTTATCGGAGTTTACTTCCTTTGGCCCTATAATCTTCAAAGGGATCCAGAATATCTGTTCTCAGATTCCAGAGAAATAAGGATAGCAAAGAGATCCACGAAATACAGATGTAACTCTGTGAGATGAATAAACAGAACACTAAGCAGTTTCTCAGAAAGCTTCTTTCCAGATTTCATCTGCGGATAATTCCTTTTTCACCATAGCCCTCTATGCGCTTCCAAATATCACTTTGCCAATTCCACAAGAACTGTCTTAGCGAAAGACTTCTTGAAAGAAAGCTGTAACTCTGTGAGATGATTTCACAGAACACAAAGAACTTTGTAAGAAAGCTTCTTTCTCTTTGTTATCGGAAGATATTTCCTTTGGCCCTATAGTCTTCTAAGGGATCCGAAATATCTGTTCTCAGATTCCACAGAAATAAGGCTAGCAAAGAGATCCACGAAATACAGATGTAACTCTGTGAGATGAATTAACAGAACACTAAGCAGTTTCTCAGAAAGCTACTTTCCAGGTTTCATCTGAGGATATTTCCTTTTTCTCCATAGCCCTGTATGGGCTTCCAAATATTACTTTGCCAATTCCACAAGAACTGTCTTAGCGAAAGGGTTCTTGAGGGGAAAGCTGTAACTCTGTGAGATGATTTCACAGAACACAAAGAAGTTTCTGAGAAAGCTTCGTTCTCTTTGTGATCGGAGGATATGTCCTTTGGCCCTATAGTCTTCTAAGGGATCTGAAATATCTGTTCTCAGATTCCACAGAAATAAGGCTACCAAAGAGATCCACGAAATACAGATGTAACTCTGTGAGATGAATTAACAGAACACTAAGCAGTTTCTCAAAAAGCTACTTTCCAGATTTCATCTGAGGATATTTCGTTTTTCACCATAGCCCTCTATGGGCTTCCAAATATCACTTTGCCAATTCCACAAGAACTGTCTTAGCGAAAGGCTTCTTGAAGGGAAAGCTGTAACTCTGTGAGATGATTTCACAGAACACAAAGAAGTTTCTCAGAAAGCTTCTTTCTCTTTGTTATCGGAGGATATTTCCTTGGGCCCTATAGTCTTCTTAGGGATCCGAAATATCTGTTCTCAGATTCCACAGAAATAAGGCTAGCAAAGAGATACACCAAATACAGATGTAACTCTGTGAGATGAATTAACAGAACACTAAGCAGTTTCTCAGAAAGCTACTTTCCAGATTTCATCTTAGGATATTTCCTTTTTCACCATAGCCCTGTATGGGCTTCCAAATATTACTTTGCCAATTCCACAAGAACTGTCTTAGCGAAAGGCTTCTTGAGGGGAAAGCTGTAACTCTGTGAGATGATTTCACAGAACACAAAGAAGTTTCTCAGAAAGCTTCTTTCTCTTTGTTATCGGAGGATATTGCCTTTGGCCCTATAGTCTTCTAAGAGATCCGAAATATCTGTTCTCAGATTCCACAGAAATAAGGCTAGCAAAGAGATACACCATATACAGATGTAACTCTGTGAGATGAATTAACAGAACACTAAGCAGTTTCTCAGAAAGCTTCTTTCCAGATTTCATCTGAGGATATTTCCTTTTTCACCATAGCCCTCTATGGGCTTCCAAATATTACTTTGGCAATTCCACAAGAACTGCCTTAGCGAAAGAATTCTTGAGGGGAAAGCTGTAACTCTGTGAGATGATTTCACAGAACACAAAGAAGTTTGTAAGAAAGCTTCTTTCTCTTTGTTATCGGAGGATATTTCCTTTGGCCCTATAGTCTTCTAAGGGATCCGAAATATCTGTTCTCAGATTCCACAGAAATAAGGCTAGCAAAGAGATCCACGAAATACAGATGTAACTCTGTGAGATGAATTAACAGAACACTAAGCAGTTTCTCAGAAAGCTACTTTCCAGATTTCATCTGAGGATATTTCCTTTTTCACCATAGCCCTGTATGGGCTTCCAAATATTACTTTGCCAATTCCACAAGAACTGTCTTAGCGAAAGGCTTCTTGAGGGGAAAGCTGTAACTCTGTGAGTTGATTTCACAGAACACAAAGAAGTTTCTCAGAAAGCTTCTTTCTCTTTGTTATCGGAGGATATTTCCTTTGGCCCTAGAGTCTTCAAAGGGATCCGAAATATCTGGTCTCAGATTCCACAGAAATAAGGCTAGCAAAGAGATACACCAAATACAGATGTAACTCTGTGAGATGATTTCACAGAACACAAAGAAGTTTCTCAGAAAGCTTCTTTCTCTTTGTTATCGGAGTTTATTTCCTTTGGCCCTATAATCTTCAAAGGGATCCGGAATATCTGTTCTCAGATTCCACAGAAATAAGGCTAGCAAAGAGATCCACGAAATACAGATGTAACTCTGTGAGATGAATTAACAGAACACTAAGCAGTTTCTCAGAAAGGTTCTTTCCAGATTTCATCTGAGGATATTTCCTTTTTCACCATAGCCCTCTATGGGCTTCCAAATATCATTTTGCCAATTCCACAAGAACTGTCTTAGCGAAAGACTTCTTGAGGGGAAAGCTCTAACGCTGTGAGGTGATTTCACAGAACACAAAGAAGTTTCTCAGAAAGCTCCTTTCTCTTTGTTATCGGAGTTTATTTCCTTTGGCCCTATAATCTTCAAAGGGAACCGGAATATCTGTTCTCAGATTCCACAGAAATAAGGCTAGCAAAGAGATCCACGAAATACAGATGTAACTCTGTGAGATGAATAAACGGAACACTAAGCAGTTTCTCAGAAAGCTTCTTTACAGATTTCATCTGCGGATAATTCCTTTTTCACCATAGCACTATATGTGCTTCCAAATATCACTCTGGCAATTCCACAAGAACGGTGTTAGCGAAATGTTTTTGATGGGAAAGCTGTAACTCTGTGAGATGATTTCACAGAACACAAAGAATTTTCTAAGAAAGCTGGTTTCTCTTTGTTATCGGAAGATATTTCCTTTGGCCGTATAGTCTTCTAAGGGATCCGAAATATCTGTTCTCAGATTCCACAGAAATAAGGCTAGCAAAGAGATCCACGAAATACAGATGTAACTCTGTGAGATGAATTAACAGAACACTAAGCAGTTTCTCAGAAAGCTTCTTTCTCTTTGTTATCGGAGTTTATTTCCTTTGGACCTATAATCTTCAAAGGTATCCGGAATATCAGTTCTCAGATTCCACAGAAATAAGGCTAGCAAAGATATCCACGAAGTACAGATGTAACTCTGTGAGATGAATTAACAGAACACTAAGCAGTTTCTCAGAAAGCTTCTTTCCAGATTTCATCTGAGGATATTTCCTTTTTCACCATAGCCCTCTATGGGCTTCCAAATATCACTTTGCCAATTCCACAAGAACTGTCTTAGCGAAAGTCTTCTTGAGGGGAAAGCTGTACTCTGTGAGATGATTTCACAGAACACAAAGTAGTTTCTGAGAAAGCTTCGTTCTCTTTCTGATCGGAGGATATTTCTTTGGCCCTATAGTCTTCTAAGGGATCCGAAATATCTGTTCTCAGATTCCACAGAAATAAGGCTAGCAAAGAGATCCACGAAATACAGATGTAACTCTGTGAGATGAATTAACAGAACACTAAGCAGTTTCTCAGAAATCTACTTTCCAGATTTCATCTGAGGATATTTCGTTTTTCACCATAGCCCTCTATGGACTTCCAAATATCACTTTGCCAATTCCACAAGAACTGTCTTAGCGAAAGTCTTCTTGAGTGGAAAGCTGTAACTCTGTGAGATGATTTCACAGAACACAAAGTAGTTACTGAGAAAGCGTCGTTCTCTTTCTGATCGGGGGACATATCTTTGGCCCTATAGTCTTCTAAGGGATCCGAAATATCTGTTCTCAGATTCCACAGAAATAAGGCTAGCAAAGAGATCCACGAAATACAGATGTAACTCTGTGAGATGTATTAACAGAACACTAAGCAGTTTCTCAGAAAGCTTCTTTCCAGATTTCATCTGAGGATATTTCCTTTTTCACCTTAGCCCTCTATGGGCTTCCAAATATCACTTTGCCACTTCCAAAAGAACTGTCTTAACGAAAGGCTTCTTCAGGGGAGAGCTGTAACTCTGTGAGATGATTTCACAGAACACAAAGAAGTTTCTCAGAAAGCTTCTTTCTCTTTGTTATCGGAGGATATTTCCTTTGGCCCTATAGTCTTCAAAGGGATCCGAAATATCTGTTCTCAGATTCCACAGAAATAAGGCTATCAAAAGATCCACAAAATACAAATGTAACTCTGTGAGATGAATTAACAGAACACTAAGCAGTTTCTCAGAAAGCTACTTTCCAGATTTCATCTGAGGATATTTCCTTTTTCGCCATAGCCCTCTATGGGCTTCCAAATATCACTTTGCCAATTCCACAAGAACTGTCTTAGCCAAAGGCTTCTTGAGTGGAAAGCTGTAACTCTGTGAGATGATATCACGGAACACAAAGAAGTTTCTGAGAATGCTTCGTTCTCTTTGTGATCGGAGGATATTTCCTTTGGCCCTCTAGTCTCCTAAGGGATCCGAAATATCTGTTCTCAGATTCCACAGAAATAAGGCTAGCAAAGAGATCCAAGAAATACAGATGTAACTCTGTGAGATGAATTAACAGAACACTAAGCAGTTTCTCAGAAAGCTACTTTCCACATTTCATCTGAGTATATTTCCTTTTTCACCATAGCCCTCTATGGGCTTCCAAATATTACTTTGCAAATTCCACAAGAACTGTCTTAGTGAAAGGCTTCTTGAGGGGAAAGCTGTAACTCTGTGAGATGATTTCACAGAACACAAAGAAGTTTCTCAGAAAGCTTCTTTCTCTTTGTTATCGGAAGATATTTCCTTGGGCCCGATAGTCTTCTTAGGGATCCGAAATATCTGTTCTCAGATTCCACAGAAATAAGGCTAGCAAAGAGATACACCAAATACAGATGTAACTCTGTGAGATGAATTAACAGAACACTAAGCAGTTTCTCAGAAAGCTTCTTTCCAGATTTCATCTGATGATATTTCCTTTTTCACCGTAGCCCTCTATGGGCTTCCAAATATCACTTTGCCAATTCCACAAGAACTGTCTTAGCGAAAGTCTTCTTGAGGGGAAAGCTGTAACTCTGTGAGATGATTTCACGGAACATAAAGAAGTTTCTGAGAAAGCTTCGTTCTCTTTGTGATCGGAGGATATTTCCTTTGGCCCTCTAGTCTCCTAAGGGATCCGAAATATCTGTTCTCAGATTCCACAGAAATAAGGCTAGCAAAGAGATCCAAGAAATACTGATGTAACTCTGTGAGATGAATTAACAGAACACTAAGCAGTTTCTCAGAAAGCTACTTTCAGATTTCATCTGAGTATATTTCCTTTTTCACCATAGCCCTCTATGGGCTTCCAAATATTACTTTGCAAATTCCACAAGAACTGTCTTAGTGAAAGGCTTCTTGAGGGTAAAGCTGTAACTCTGTGAGATGATTTCACAGAACACAAAGAAGTTTCTCAGAAAGCTTCTTTCTCTTTGCTATCGGAAGATATTTCCTTTGGCCCTATAATCTTCAAAGGGATCCGAAATATCTGTTCTCACATTCCACAGAAGTAAAGCTAGCAAAGAGATCCACGAAATACAGATGTAACTCTGTGAGATGAATTAACAGAACACTAAGCAGTTTCTCAGAAAGCTTCTTTCCAGATTTCATCTGAGGATATTTCCTTTTTCACCATAGCCCTCTATGGGCTTCCAAATATCACTTTGCCAATTCCACAAGAAGTGTCTTAGCGAAAGACTACTTGAGGGGAAAGCTGTAACTCTGTGAGATTATTTCACAGAGCACAAAGAAGTTTCTCAGAAAGCTTCTCTCTCTTTGTTATCGGAGGATATTTCCTTTGGCCCTATAGTCTTCAAAGGGATCTGAAATATCTGTTCTCAGATTCCACAGAAATAAGGCTAGCAAAGAGATCCACGAAATGCAAATGTAACTCTGTGAGATGAATTAACAGAACACTAAGCAGTTTCTCAGAAAGCTACTTTCCAGATTTCATCTGAGGATATTTCCTTTTTCACCATAGCCCTCTATGGGCTTCCAAATATCACTTTGCCAATACCACAAGAACTGTCTTAGCGAAAGACTTCTGGAGGGGAAAGCTGTAACTCTGTGAGATGATTTCACAGAACACAAAGAAGTTTCTAAGAAAGCTTCTTTCTCTTTGTTATCGGAAGATATTTCCTTTGGCCCTATAGTCTTCTAAGGGATCCGAAATATCTGTTCTCAGATTCCACAGAAATAAGGCTAGCAAAGAGATCCACGAAATACAGATGTAACACTGTGAGATGAATTAACAGAACACTAAGCAGTTTCTCAGAAAGCTACTTTCCAGATTTCATCAGAGGATATTTCCTTTTTCACCATAGCCCTGTATGGCCTTCCAAATATCACTTTGCCAATTCCACAAGAACTGTCTTAGCCAAAGGCTTCTTGAGTGGAAAGCTGTAACTCTGTGAGATGATTTCACGGAACACAAAGAAGTTTCTGAGAAAGCTTCGTTCTCTTTGTGATCGGAGGATATTTCCTTTGGCCCTCTAGTCTCCTAAGGGATCCGAAATATCTGTTCTCAGATTCCACAGAAATAAGGCTAGCAAGGAGATCCAAGAAATACAGATGTAACTCTGTGAGATGAATTAACAGAACACTAAGCAGTTTCTCAGAAAGCTACTTTCCACATTTCATCTGAGTATATTTCCTTTTTCACCATAGCCCTCTATGGGCTTCCAAATATTACTTTGCCAATTCCACAAGAACTGTCTTAGTGAAAGGCTTCTTGAGGGGAAAGCTGTAACTCTGTGAGATGATTTCACAGAACACAAAGAAGTTTCTCAGAAAGCTTCTTTCTCTTTGTTATCGGAAGATATTTCCTTGGGCCCTATAGTCTTCTTAGGGATCCGAAATATCTGTTCTCAGATTCCACAGAAATAAGGCTAGCAAAGAGATACACCAAATACAGATGTAACTCTGTGAGATGAATTAACAGAACACTAAGCAGTTTCTCAGAAAGCTTCTTTCCAGATTTCATCTGATGATATTTCCTTTTTCACCGTAGCCCTCTATGGGCTTCCAAATATCACTTTGCCAATTCCACAAGAACTGTCTTAGCGAAAGGCTTCTTGAGTGGAAAGCTGTAACTCTGTGAGATGATTTCACGGAACATAAAGAAGTTTCTGAGAAAGCTTCGTTCTCTTGGTGATCGGAGGATATTTCCTTTGGCCCTCTAGTCTCCTAAGGGATCCGAAATATCCGTTCTCAGTTTCCACAGAAATAAGGCTAGCAAAGAGATCCAAGAAATACTGATGTAACTCTGTGAGATGAATTAACAGAACACTAAGCAGTTTCTCAGAAAGCTACTTTCAGATTTCATCTGAGTATATTTCCTTTTTCACCATAGCCCTCTATGGGCTTCCAAATATTACTTTGCAAATTCCACAAGAACTGTCTTAGTGAAAGGCTTCTTGAAGGTAAAGCTGTAACTCTGTGAGATGATTTCACAGAACACAAAGAAGTTTCTCAGAAAGCTTCTTTCTCTTTGCTATCGGAAGATATTTCCTTTGGCCCTATAATCTTCAAAGGGATCCGAAATATCTGTTCTCACATTCCACAGAAGTAAGGCTAGCAAAGAGATCCACGAAATACAGATGTAACTCTGTGAGATGAATTAACAGAACACTAAGCAGTTTCTCAGAAAGCTTCTTTCCAGATTTCATCTGAGGATATTTCCTTTTTCACCATAGCCCTCTACGGGCTTCCAAATATCACTTTGCCAATTCCACAAGAAGTGTCTTAGCGAAAGACTTCTTGAGGGGAAAGCTGTAACTCTGTGAGATGATTTCACAGAGCACAAAGAAGTTTCTCAGAAAGCTTCTCTCTCTTTGTTATCGGAGGATATTTCCTTTGGCCCTATAGTCTTCAAAGGGATCTGAAATATCTGTTCTCAGATTCCACAGAAATAAGGCTAGCAAAGAGATCCACGAAATGCAAATGTAACTCTGTGAGATGAATTAACAGAACACTAAGCAGTTTCTCAGAAAGCTACTTTCCAGATTTCATCTGAGGATATTTCCTTTTTCACCATAGCCCTCTATGGGCTTCCAAATATCACTTTGCCAATACCACAAGAACTGTCTTAGCGAAAGATTTCTGGAGGGGAAAGCTGTAACTCTGTGAGATGATTTCACAGAACACAAAGAAGTTTCTAAGAAAGCTTCTTTCTCTTTGTTATCGGAAGATATTTCCTTTGGCCCTATAGTCTTCTCAGGGATCCGAAATATCTGTTCTCAGATTCCACAGAAATAAGGCTAGCAAAGAGATCCACGAAATACAGATGTAACACTGTGAGATGAATTAACAGAACACTAAGCAGTTTCTCAGAAAGCTACTTTCCAGATTTCATCAGAGGATATTTCCTTTTTCACCATAGCCCTGTATGGGCTTCCAAATATTACTTTGCCAATTCCACAAGAACTGTCTTAGCGAAAGGCTTCTTGAGGGGAAAGCTGTAACTCTGTGAGATGATTTCACAGAACACAAAGAAGTTTCTCAGAAAGCTTCTTTCTCTTTGTTATCGGAGGATATTTCCTTTGGCCCTATATTCTTCTAAGAGATCCGAAATATCTGTTCTCAGATTCCACAGAAATAAGGCTAGCAAAGAGATACACCAAATACAGATGTAACTCTGTGAGATGAATTAACAGAACACTAAGCAGTTTCTCAGAAAGCTTCTTTCCAGATTTCATCTGAGGATATTTCCTTTTTCACCATAGCCCTCTATGGGCTTCCAAATATCACTTTGCCAATTCCACAAGAACCTTCTTAGCGAAAGACTTCTTCAGGGGAAAGCTGTACCTCTGTGAGATGATTTCACAGAACACAAAGAAGTTTCTCACAAAGCTTCTTTCTCTTTGTTATCGGAGGATATTTCCTTGGGCCCTATAGTCTTCTAAGGGATCCGAAATATCTGTTCTCAGATTCCACAGAAATTAGTCTAGCAAAGAGATACACCAAATACTGATGTAACTCTGTGAGATGATTTCACAGAACACAAAGAAGTTTCTCAGAAAGCTTCTTTCTCTTTGTTATCGGAGTTTATTTCCTTTGGCCCTATAATCTTCAAAGGGATCCGGAATATCTGTTCTCAGATTCCACAGAAATAAGGCTAGCAAAGGGATCCACGAAATACAGATGTAACTCTGTGAGATGAATTAACAGATCACTAAGCAGTTTCTCAGAAAGCTTCTTTCCAGATTTCATCTGAGGATATTTCCTTTTTCACCATAGCCCTCTATGGGCTTCCAAATATCACTTTGCCAATTCCACAAGAACTGTCTTAGCGAAAGTCTTCTTGAGTGGAAAGCTGTAATTCTGTGAGATGATTTCACAGAACACAAAGTAGTTTCTGAGAAATCTTCGTTCTCTTTCTGATCGGAGGATATTTCTTTGGCCCTATACTCTTCTAAGGGATCCGAAATATCTGTTCTTAGATTCCACAGAAATAGTGCTAGCAAAGAGATCCACGAAACACAGATGTAACTCTGTGAGAGGAATTAACAGAACACTAAGCAGTTTCTCAGAAAGCTACTTTCCAGATTTCATCTGAGGATATTTCCTTTTTCACCATAGCCCTGTATGGGCTTCCAAATATTACTATGCCAATTCCACAAGAACTGTCTTAGCGAAAGGCTTCTTGAGGGGAAAGCTGTAACTCTGTGAGATGATTTCACAGAACACAAAGAAGTTTCTCAGAAAGCTTCTTTCTCTTTTTTATCGGAGGATATTTCCTTTGGCCCTATAGTCTTCTAAGAGATCCGAAATATCTGTTCTCAGATTCCACAGAAATAAGGCTAGCAAAGAGATACACCATATACAGATGTAACTCTGTGAGATGAATTAACAGAACACTAAGCAGTTTCTCAGAAAGCTTCTTTCCAGATTTCATCTGAGGATATTTCCTTTTTCACCGTAGCCCTCTATGGGCTTCCAAATATCACTTTGCCAATTCCACAAGAACTGCCTTAGCGAAAGACTTCTTGAGGGGAAAGCTGTAACTCTGTGAGATGATTTCACAGAACACAAAGAAGTTTCTAAGAAAGCTTCTTTCTCTTTGTTATCGGAAGATATTTCCTTCGGCCCTATAGTCTTCTAAGGGATCCGAAATATCTGTTCTCAGATTCCACAGAAATAAGGCTAGCAAAGAGATCCACGAAATACAGATGTAACACTATGAGATGAATTAACAGAACACTAAGCAGTTTCTCAGAAAGCTACTTTCCAGATTTCATCTGAGGATATTTCCTTTTTCACCATAGCCCTGTATGGGCTTCCAAATGTTACTTTGCCAATTCCACAAGAACTGTCTTAGCGAAAGGCTTCTTGAGGGGAAAGCTGTAACTCTGTGAGATGATTTCACGGAACACAAAGAAGTTTCTCAGAAAGCTTCTTTCTCTTTGTTATCGGAGTTTATTTCCTTTGGCCCTATAATCTTCAAAGGGATCCGGAATATCTGTTCTCAGATTCCACAGAAATAAGGCGAGCAAAGAGATCCACGAAATACAGATGTAACTCTGTGAGATGAATTAACAGAACACTAAGCCGTTTCTCAGAAACTTCTTTCCAGATTTCATCTGAGGATATTTCCTTTTTCACCATAGCCCTCTATGCGCTTCCAAATATCACTTTGCCAATTCCACAAGAACTGTCTTAGCGAAAGGCTTTTTGAGGGGAAATGTGTAACTCTGTGAGATGATTTCACAGAACACAAAGAAGTTTCTAAGAAAGCTTCTTTCTCTTTGTTTTCGGAAGATATTTCCTTTGGCCCTATAGTCTTCTAAGGGATCCGAAATATCTGTTCTCAGATTCCACAGAAATAAGGCTAGCAAAGAGATCCACGAAATACAGATGTAACTCTGTGAGATGAATTAACAGAACACTAAGCAGTTTCTCAGAAAGCTACTTTCCAGATTTCATCTGAGGATATTTTCTTTTTCACCATAGCCCTGTATGGGCTTCCAAATATTACTTTGCTAATTCCACAAGAACTGTCTTAGCGAAAGGTTTCTTGAGGGGAAAGCTGTAACTCTGTGAGATGATTTCACAGAACACAAAGAAGTTTCCAGAAAGCTTCTTTCTCTTTGTTATCGGAGTTTATTTCCTCTGGCCCTATAATCTTCAAAGGTATCCGGAATATCTGTTCTCAGATTCCACAGAAATAAGGCTAGCAAAGAGATCCACGAAATACTGATGTAACTCTGTGTGATGAATTAACAGAACACTAAGCAGTTTCTCAGAAAGCTACTTACCAGATTTCATCTGAGTATATTTCCTTTTTCACCATAGCCCTCTATGGGCTTCCAAATATTACTGTGCCAATTCCACAAGAACTGTCTTAGCGAAAGGCTTCTTGAGGGGAAAGCTGTAACTGTGTGAGATGATTTCACAGAGCGAAAAGAAGTTTCTCAGAAAGCTTCTTTCTCTTTGTTATCGGAGGATATTTCCTTGGGCCCTATAGTCTTCTAAGGGATCCGAAATATCTGCTCTCAGATTCCACAGAAATAAGGCTAGCAAAGAGATACAACAAATACAGATGTAACTCTGTGAGATGAATTAACAGAACACTAAGCAGTTTCTCAGAAAGCTTCTTTCCAGATTTCGTCTGAGGATATTTCCTTTTTCACCATAGCCCTCTATGGGCTTCCAAATATCACTTTGCCAATTCCACAAGAAGTGTCTTAGCGAAAGACTTCTTGAGGGGAAAGCTGTAACGCTGTGAGATGATTTCACAGAGCACAAAGAAGTTTCTCAGAAAGCTTCTCTCTCTTTGTTATCGGAGGATATTTCCTTTGGCCCTATAGTCTTCAAAGGGATCCGAAATATCTGTTCTCAGATTCCACAGAAATAAGGCTAGAAAAATATCCACGAAATGCAAATGTAACTCTGTGAGATGAATTAACAGAACACTAAGCAGTTTCTCAGAAAGCTACTTTCCAGATTTCATATGAGGATATTTCCTTTTTCACCATAGCCCTCTATGGGCTTCCAAATATCTCTTTGCCAATTCCACAAGAACTGTCTTAGCGAAAGGCTTCTTGAGGGGAAAGCTGTAACTCTGTGAGATGATTTCACAGAACACAAAGAAGTTTCTCAGAAAGCTTATCTCTCTTTGTTATCGGAGGATATTTCCTTTAGCCCTAGAGTCTTTAAAGGGAACCGAAATATCTGGTCTCAGATTCCACAGAAATAAGGCTAGCAAAGAGATCCACGAAATACAGATGTAACTCTGTGATATGAATTTAAAGAACACTAAGCAGTTTCTCAGAAAGCTACTTTCCAGATTTCATCTGAGGATATTTCCTTTTTCACCATAGCACTATATGGGCTTCCAAATATCACTCTGCCAATTCCACAAGAACTGTCTTAGCGAAAGGCTTCTCTAGGGGGAAGCTGTATCTCTGTGAGATGATTTCACAGAACACAAAGAAGTTTCTCAGAAAGCTTCTTTCTCTTTGTTATCGGAAGATATTTCCTTTGGCCCTATAGTCTTCAAAGGGATCCGAAATATCTGTTCTCACATTCCACAGAAATAAGGCTGGGAAAGAGATCCACGAAATACAGATGTAACTCTGTTATATGAATTAACAGAACACTAAGCAGTTTCTCAGAAAGCTTCTTTCCACATTTCATCTGAGGATATTTCCTTTTTCACCCTAGCCTTCTATGAGCTACCGAATATCACTTTGCCAATTGCATAAGAACTGTCTTAGCGAAAGACTTCTTGAGGGGAAAGCTGTAACTCTGTGAGATGATTTCACAGAACACAAAGAAGTTTCTCAGAAAGCTTCTTTCTCTTTGTTATCGGAGTTTACTTCCTTTGGCCCTATAATCTTCAAAGGGATCCGGAATATCTGTTCTCAGATTCCACAGAAATAAGGCTAGCAAAGAGATCCACGAAATACAGATGTAACTCTGTGAGATGAATAAACAGAACACTAAGCAGTTTCTCAGAAAGCTTCTTTCCAGATTTCATCTGCGGATAATTCCTTTTTCACCATAGCCCTCTATGTGCTTCCAAATATCACTTTGCCAATTCCACAAGAACGGTGTTAGCGAAAGGCTTCTTGAGTGGAAAGCTGTAACTCTGTGAGATGATTTCACAGAACACAAAGAAGTTTCTGAGAAAGCTTCGTTCTCTTTGTGATCGGAGGATACGTCCTTTGGCCCTATAGTCTTCTAAGGGATCTGAAATATCTATTCTCAGATTCCACAGAAATAAGGCTACCAAAGAGATCCACGAAATACAGATGTAACTCTGTGAGATGAATTAACAGAACACTAAGCAGTTTCTCAAAAAGCTACTTTCCAGATTTCATCTGAGGATATTTCGTTTTTCACCATAGCCCTCTATGGGCTTCCAAATATCACTTTGCCAATTCCACAAGAACTGTCTTAGCGAAAGGCTTCTTGAAGGGAAAGCTGTAACTCTGTGAGATGATTTCACAGAACACAAAGAAGTTTCTCAGAAAGCTTCTTTCTCTTTGTTATCGGAGGATATTTCCTTGGGCCCTATAGTCTTCTTAGGGATCCGAAATATCTGTTCTCAGATTCCACAGAAATAAGGCTAGCAAAGAGATACACCAAATACAGATGTAACTCTGTGAGATGAATTAACAGAACACTAAGCAGTTTCTCAGAAAGCTACTTTCCAGATTTCATCTTAGGATATTTCCTTTTTCACCATAGCCCTGTATGGGCTTCCAAATATTACTTTGCCAATTCCACAAGAACTGTCTTAGCGAAAGGCTTCTTGAGGGGAAAGCTGTAACTCTGTGAGATGATTTCACAGAACACAAAGAAGTTTCTCAGAAAGCTTCTTTCTCTTTGTTATCGGAGGATATTGCCTTTGGCCCTATAGTCTTCTAAGAGATCCGAAATATCTGTTCTCAGATTCCACAGAAATAAGGCTAGCAAAGAGATACACCATATACAGATGTAACTCTGTGAGATGAATTAACAGAACACTAAGCAGTTTCTCAGAAAGCTTCTTTCCAGATTTCATCTGAGGATATTTCCTTTTTCACCATAGCCCTCTATGGGCTTCCAAATATCACTTTGGCAATTCCACAAGAACTGCCTTAGCGAAAGACTTCTTGAGGGGAAAGCTGTAACTCTGTGAGATGATTTCACAGAACACAAAGAAGTTTGTAAGAAAGCTTCTTTCTCTTTGTTATCGGAGGATATTTCCTTTGGCCCTATAGTCTTCTAAGGGATCCGAAATATCTGTTCTCAGATTCCACAGAAATAAGGCTAGCAAAGAGATCCACGAAATACAGATATAACTCTGTGAGATGAATTAACAGAACACTAAGCAGTTTCTCAGAAAGCTACTTTCCAGATTTCATCTGAGGATATTTCCTTTTTCACCATAGCCCTGTATGGGCTTCCAAATATTACTTTGCTAATTCCACAAGAACTGTCTTAGCGAAAGGCTTCTTGAGGGGAAAGCTGTAACTCTGTGAGATGATTTCACAGAACACAAAGAAGTTTCCAGAAAGCTTCTTTCTCTTTGTTATCGGAGTTTATTTCCTTTGGCCCTATAATCTTCAAAGGGATCCGGAATATCTGTTCTCAGATTCCACAGAAATAAGGCTAGCAAAGAGATCCACGAAATACTGATGTAACTCTGTGTGATGAATTAACAGAACACTAAGCAGTTTCTCAGAAGGCTACTTACCAGATTTTATCTGAGTATATTTCCTTTTTCACCATAGCCCTCTATGGGCTTCCAAATATTACTTTGCCAATTCCACAAGAACTGTCTTAGCGAAAGGCTTCTTGAGGGGAAAGCTGTAACTCTGTGAGATGATTTCACAGAGCGCAAAGAAGTTTCTCAGAAAGCTTCTTTCTCTTTGTTATCGGAGGATATTTCCTTGGGCCCTATAGTCTTCTAAGGGATCCGAAATATCTGTTCTCAGATTCCACAGAAATAAGGCTAGCAAAGAGATACAACAAATACAGATGTAACTCTGTGAGATGAATTAACAGAGCACTAAGCAGTTTCTCAGAAAGCTTCTTTCCAGATTTCATCTGAGGATATTTCCTTTTTCACCATAGCCCTCTATGGGCTTCCAAATATCACTTTGCCAATTCCACAAGAACTGTCTTAGCGAAAGACTTCTTGAGGGGAAAGCTGTAACGCTGTGAGATGATTTCACAGAGCACAAAGAAGTTTCTCAGAAAGCTTCTCTCTCTTTGTTATCGGAGGATATTTCCTTTGGCCCTATAGTCTTCAAAGGGATCCGAAATATCTGTTCTCAGATTCCACAGAAATAAGGCTAGAAAAATATCCACGAAATGCAAATGTAACTCTGTGAGATGAATTAACAGAACACTAAGCAGTTTCTCAGAAAGCTACTTTCCAGATTTCATATGAGGATATTTCCTTTTTCACCATAGCCCTCTATGGGCTTCCAAATATCTCTTTGCCAATTCCACAAGAACTGTCTTAGCGAAAGGCTTCTTGAGGGGAAAGCTGTAACTCTGTGAGATGATTTCACAGAACACAAAGAAGTTTCTCAGAAAGCTTATCTCTCTTTGTTATCGGAGGATATTTCCTTTGGCCCTAGAGTCTTCAAAGGGATCCGAAATATCTGGTCTCAGATTTCACAAAAATAAGGCTAGCAAAGAGATCCACGAAATACAGATGTAACTCTGTGATATGAATTAAAAGAACACTAAGCAGTTTCTCAGAAAGCTACTTTCCAGATTTCATCTGAGGATATTTCCTTTTTCACCATAGCACTATATGGGCTTCCAAATATCACTCTGCCAATTCCACAAGAACTGTCTTAGCGAAAGGCTTCTCTAGGGGAAATCTGTATCTCTGTGAGATGATTTCACAGAACACAAAGAAGTTTCTCAGAAAGCTTCTTTCTCTTTGTTATCGGAAGATATTTCCTTTGGCCCTATAGTCTTCAAAGGGATCCGAAATATCTGTTCTCACATTCCACAGAAATAAGGCTAGCAAAGAGATCCACGAAATACAGATGTAACTCTGTTATATGAATTAACAGAACACTAAGCAGTTTCTCAGAAACTTTCTTTCCACATTTCATCTGAGGATATTTCCTTTTTCACCCTAGCCTTCTATGAGCTACCGAATATCACTTTGCCAATTGCATAAGAACTGTCTTAGCGAAAGACTTCTTGAGGGGAAAGCTGTAACTCTGTGAGATGATTTCACAGAACACAAAGAAGTTTCTCAGAAAGCTTCTTTCTCTTTGTTACCGGAGTTTACTTCCTTTGGCCCTATAATCTTCAAAGGGATCCGGAATATCTGTTCTCAGATTCCACAGAAATAAGGCTAGCAAAGAGATCCACGAAATACAGATGTAAATCTGTGAGATGAATAAACAGAACACTAAGCAGTTTCTCAGAAAGCTTCTTTCCAGATTTCATCTGCGGATAATTCCTTTTTCACCATAGCCCTCTATGTGCTTCCATATATCACTTTGCCAATTCCACAAGAACGGTGTTAGCGAAAGGCTTCTTGAGTGGAAAGCTGTAACTCTGTGAGATGATTTCACAGAACACAAAGAAGTTTCTGAGAAAGCTTCGTTCTCTTTGTGATCGGAGGATATGTCCTTTGGCCCTATAGTCTTCTAAGGGATCTGAAATATCTGTTCTCAGATTCCACAGAAATAAGGCTACCAAAGAGATCCACGAAATACAGATGTAACTCTGTGAGATGAATTAACAGAACACTAAGCAGTTTCTCAAAAAGCTACTTTCCAGATTTCATCTGAGGATATTTCGTTTTTCACCATAGCCCTCTATGGGCTTCCAAATATCACTTTGCCAATTCCACAAGAACTGTCTTAGCGAAAGGCTTCTTGAAGGGAAAGCTGTAACTCTGTGAGATGATTTCACAGAACACAAAGAAGTTTCTCAGAAAGCTTCTTTCTCTTTGTTATCGGAGGATATTTCCTTGGGCCCTATAGTCTTCTTAGGGATCCGAAATATCTGTTCTCAGATTCCACAGAAATAAGGCTAGCAAAGAGATACACCAAATACAGATGTAACTCTGTGAGATGAATTAACAGAACACTAAGCAGTTTCTCAGAAAGCTACTTTCCAGATTTCATCTTAGGATATTTCCTTTTTCACCATAGCCCTGTATGGGCTTCCAAATATTACTTTGCCAATTCCACAAGAACTGTCTTAGCGAAAGGCTTCTTGAGGGGAAAGCTGTAACTCTGTGAGATGATTTCACAGAACACAAAGAAGTTTCTCAGAAAGCTTCTTTCTCTTTGTTATCGGAGGATATTTCCTTTGGCCCTATAGTCTTCTAAGGGATCCGAAATATCTGTTCTCAGATTCCACAGAAATAAGGCTAGCAAAGAGATCCACGAAATACAGATATAACTCTGTGAGATGAATTAACAGAACACTAAGCAGTTTCTCAGAAAGCTACTTTCCAGATTTCATCTGAGGATATTTCCTTTTTCACCATAGCCCTGTATGGGCTTCCAAATATTACTTTGCTAATTCCACAAGAACTGTCTTAGCGAAAGGCTTCTTGAGGGGAAAGCTGTAACTCTGTGAGATGATTTCACAGAACACAAAGAAGTTTCCAGAAAGCTTCTTTCTCTTTGTTATCGGAGTTTATTTCCTTTGGCCCTATAATCTTCAAAGGGATCCGGAATATCTGTTCTCAGATTCCACAGAAATAAGGCTAGCAAAGAGATCCACGAAATACTGATGTAACTCTGTGTGATGAATTAACAGAACACTAAGCAGTTTCTCAGAAGGCTACTTACCAGATTTTATCTGAGTATATTTCCTTTTTCACCATAGCCCTCTATGGGCTTCCAAATATTACTTTGCCAATTCCACAAGAACTGTCTTAGCGAAAGGCTTCTTGAGGGGAAAGCTGTAACTCTGTGAGATGATTTCACAGAGCGCAAAGAAGTTTCTCAGAAAGCTTCTTTCTCTTTGTTATCGGAGGATATTTCCTTGGGCCCTATAGTCTTCTAAGGGATCCGAAATATCTGTTCTCAGATTCCACAGAAATAAGGCTAGCAAAGAGATACAACAAATACAGATGTAACTCTGTGAGATGAATTAACAGAGCACTAAGCAGTTTCTCAGAAAGCTTCTTTCCAGATTTCATCTGAGGATATTTCCTTTTTCACCATAGCCCTCTATGGGCTTCCAAATATCACTTTGCCATTTCCACAAGAACTGTCTTAGCGAAAGACTTCTTGAGGGGAAAGCTGTAACGCTGTGAGATGATTTCACAGAGCACAAAGAAGTTTCTCAGAAAGCTTCTCTCTCTTTGTTATCGGAGGATATTTCCTTTGTCCCTATAGTCTTCAAAGGGATCCGAAATATCTGTTCTCAGATTCCACAGAAATAAGGCTAGAAAAATATCCACGAAATGCAAATGTAACTCTGTGAGATGAATTAACAGAACACTAAGCAGTTTCTCAGAAAGCTACTTTCCAGATTTCATATGAGGATATTTCCTTTTTCACCATAGCCCTCTATGGGCTTCCAAATATCTCTTTGCCAATTCCACAAGAACTGTCTTAGCGAAAGGCTTCTTGAGGGGAAAGCTGTAACTCTGTGAGATGATTTCACAGAACACAAAGAAGTTTCTCAGAAAGCTTATCTCTCTTTGTTATCGGAGGATATTTCCTTTGGCCCTAGAGTCTTCAAAGGGATCCGAAATATCTGGTCTCAGATTTCACAAAAATAAGGCTAACAAAGAGATCCACGAAATACAGATGTAACTCTGTGATATGAATTAAAAGAACACTAAGCAGTTTCTCAGAAAGCTACTTTCCAGATTTCATCTGAGGATATTTCCTTTTTCACCATAGCACTATATGGGCTTCCAAATATCACTCTGCCAATTCCACAAGAACTGTCTTAGCGAAAGGCTTCTCTAGGGGAAATCTGTATCTCTGTGAGATGATTTCACAGAACACAAAGAAGTTTCTCAGAAAGCTTCTTTCTCTTTGTTATCGGAAGATATTTCCTTTGGCCCTATAGTCTTCAAAGGGATCCGAAATATCTGTTCTCACATTCCACAGAAATAAGGCTAGCAAAGAGATCCACGAAATACAGATGTAACTCTGTTATATGAATTAACAGAACACTAAGCAGTTTCTCAGAAACTTTCTTTCCACATTTCATCTGAGGATATTTCCTTTTTCACCCTAGCCTTCTATGAGCTACCGAATATCACTTTGCCAATTGCATAAGAACTGTCTTAGCGAAAGACTTCTTGAGGGGAAAGCTGTAACTCTGTGAGATGATTTCACAGAACACAAAGAAGTTTCTCAGAAAGCTTCTTTCTCTTTGTTACCGGAGTTTACTTCCTTTGGCCCTATAATCTTCAAAGGGATCCGGAATATCTGTTCTCAGATTCCACAGAAATAAGGCTAGCAAAGAGATCCACGAAATACAGATGTAAATCTGTGAGATGAATAAACAGAACACTAAGCAGTTTCTCAGAAAGCTTCTTTCCAGATTTCATCTGCGGATAATTCCTTTTTCACCATAGCCCTCTATGTGCTTCCAAATATCACTTTGCCAATTCCACAAGAACGGTGTTAGCGAAAGGCTTCTTGAGTGGAAAGCTGTAACTCTGTGAGATGATTTCACAGAACACAAAGAAGTTTCTGAGAAAGCTTCGTTCTCTTTGTGATCGGAGGATATGTCCTTTGGCCCTATAGTCTTCTAAGGAATCTGAAATATCTGTTCTCAGATTCCACAGAAATAAGGCTACCAAAGAGATCCACGAAATACAGATGTAACTCTGTGAGATGAATTAACAGAACACTAAGCAGTTTCTCAAAAAGCTACTTTCCAGATTTCATCTGAGGATATTTCGTTTTTCACCATAGCCCTCTATGGGCTTCCAAATATCACTTTGCCAATTCCACAAGAACTGTCTTAGCGAAAGGCTTCTTGAAGGGAAAGCTGTAACTCTGTGAGATGATTTCACAGAACACAAAGAAGTTTCTCAGAAAGCTTCTTTCTCTTTGTTATCGGAGGATATTTCCTTGGGCCCTATAGTCTTCTTAGGGATCCGAAATATCTGTTCTCAGATTCCACAGAAATAAGGCTAGCAAAGAGATACACCAAATACAGATGTAACTCTGTGAGATGAATTAACAGAACACTAAGCAGTTTCTCAGAAAGCTACTTTCCAGATTTCATCTTAGGATATTTCCTTTTTCACCATAGCCCTGTATGGGCTTCCAAATATTACTTTGCCAATTCCACAAGAACTGTCTTAGCGAAAGGCTTCTTGAGGGGAAAGCTGTAACTCTGTGAGATGATTTCACAGAACACAAAGAAGTTTCTCAGAAAGCTTCTTTCTCTTTGTTATCGGAGGATATTGCCTTTGGCCCTATAGTCTTCTAAGAGATCCGAAATATCTGTTCTCAGATTCCACAGAAATAAGGCTAGCAAAGAGATACACCATATACAGATGTAACTCTGTGAGATGAATTAACAGAACACTAAGCAGTTTCTCAGAAAGCTTCTTTCCAGATTTCATCTGAGGATATTTCCTTTTTCACCATAGCCCTCTATGGGCTTCCAAATATCACTTTGGCAATTCCACAAGAACTGCCTTAACGAAAGACTTCTTGAGGGGAAAGCTGTAACTCTGTGAGATGATTTCACAGAACACAAAGAAGTTTGTAAGAAAGCTTCTTTCTCTTTGTTATCGGAGGATATTTCCTTTGGCCCTATAGTCTTCTAAGGGATCCGAAATATCTGTTCTCAGATTCCACAGAAATAAGGCTAGCAAAGAGATCCACGAAATACAGATGTAACTCTGTGAGATGAATTAACAGAACACTAAGCAGTTTCTCAGAAAGCTACTTTCCAGATTTCATCTGAGGATATTTCCTTTTTCACCATAGCCCTGTATGGGCTTCCAAATATTACTTTGCCAATTCCACAAGAACTGTCTTAGCGAAAGGCTTCTTGAGGGGAAAGCTGTAACTCTGTGAGTTGATTTCACAGAACACAAAGAAGTTTCTCAGAAAGCTTCTTTCTCTTTGTTATCGGAGGATATTTCCTTTGGCCCTAGAGTCTTCAAAGGGATCCGAAATATCTGGTCTCAGATTCCACAGAAATAAGGCTAGCAAAGAGATACACCAAATACAGATGTAACTCTGTGAGATGATTTCACAGAACACAAAGAAGTTTCTCAGAAAGCTTCTTTCTCTTTGTTATCGGAGTTTATTTCCTTTGGCCCTATAATCTTCAAAGGGATCCGGAATATCTGTTCTCAGATTCCACAGAAATAAGGCTAGCAAAGAGATCCACGAAATACAGATGTAACTCTGTGAGATGAATTAACAGAACACTAAGCAGTTTCTCAGAAAGGTTCTTTCCAGATTTCATCTGAGGATATTTCCTTTTTCACCATAGCCCTCTATGGGCTTCCAAATATCATTTTGCCAATTCCACAAGAACTGTCTTAGCGAAAGACTTCTTGAGGGGAAAGCTCTAACGCTGTGAGGTGATTTCACAGAACACAAAGAAGTTTCTCAGAAAGCTCCTTTCTCTTTGTTATCGGAGTTTATTTCCTTTGGCCCTATAATCTTCAAAGGGAACCGGAATATCTGTTCTCAGATTCCACAGAAATAAGGCTAGCAAAGAGATCCACGAAATACAGATGTAACTCTGTGAGATGAATAAACGGAACACTAAGCAGTTTCTCAGAAAGCTTCTTTCCAGATTTCATCTGCGGATAATTCCTTTTTCACCATAGCACTATATGTGCTTCCAAATATCACTCTGGCAATTCCACAAGAACGGTGTTAGCGAAATGTTTTTGATGGGAAAGCTGTAACTCTGTGAGATGATTTCACAGAACACAAAGAATTTTCTAAGAAAGCTGGTTTCTCTTTGTTATCGGAAGATATTTCCTTTGGCCGTATAGTCTTCTAAGGGATCCGAAATATCTGTTCTCAGATTCCACAGAAATAAGGCTAGCAAAGAGATCCACGAAATACAGATGTAACTCTGTGAGATGAATTAACAGAACACTAAGCAGTTTCTCAGAAAGCTTCTTTCTCTTTGTTATCGGAGTTTATTTCCTTTGGACCTATAATCTTCAAAGGTATCCGGAATATCAGTTCTCAGATTCCACAGAAATAAGGCTAGCAAAGATATCCACGAAGTACAGATGTAACTCTGTGAGATGAATTAACAGAACACTAAGCAGTTTCTCAGAAAGCTTCTTTCCAGATTTCATCTGAGGATATTTCCTTTTTCACCATAGCCCTCTATGGGCTTCCAAATATCACTTTGCCAATTCCACAAGAACTGTCTTAGCGAAAGTCTTCTTGAGGGGAAAGCTGTACTCTGTGAGATGATTTCACAGAACACAAAGTAGTTTCTGAGAAAGCTTCGTTCTCTTTCTGATCGGAGGATATTTCTTTGGCCCTATAGTCTTCTAAGGGATCCGAAATATCTGTTCTCAGATTCCACAGAAATAAGGCTAGCAAAGAGATCCACGAAATACAGATGTAACTCTGTGAGATGAATTAACAGAACACTAAGCAGTTTCTCAGAAATCTACTTTCCGGATTTCATCTGAGGATATTTCGTTTTTCACCATAGCCCTCTATGGACTTCCAAATATCACTTTGCCAATTCCACAAGAACTGTCTTAGCGAAAGTCTTCTTGAGTGGAAAGCTGTAACTCTGTGAGATGATTTCACAGAACACAAAGTAGTTACTGAGAAAGCGTCGTTCTCTTTCTGATCGGGGGACATATCTTTGGCCCTATAGTCTTCTAAGGGATCCGAAATATCTGTTCTCAGATTCCAGAGAAATAAGGCTAGCAAAGAGATCCACGAAATATAGATGTAACTCTGTGAGATGTATTAACAGAACACTAAGCAGTTTCTCAGAAAGCTTCTTTCCAGATTTCATCTGAGGATATTTCCTTTTTCACCTTAGCCCTCTATGGGCTTCCAAATATCACTTTGCCACTTCCAAAAGAACTGTCTTAACGAAAGGCTTCTTCAGGGGAGAGCTGTAACTCTGTGAGATGATTTCACAGAACACAAAGAAGTTTCTCAGAAAGCTTCTTTCTCTTTGTTATCGGAGGATATTTCCTTTGGCCCTATAGTCTTCAAAGGGATCCGAAATATCTGTTCTCAGATTCCACAGAAATAAGGCTATCAAAAGATCCACAAAATACAAATGTAACTCTGTGAGATGAATTAACAGAACACTAAGCAGTTTCTCAGAAAGCTACTTTCCAGATTTCATCTGAGGATATTTCCTTTTTCGCCATAGCCCTCTATGGGCTTCCAAATATCACTTTGCCAATTCCACAAGAACTGTCTTAGCCAAAGGCTTCTTGAGTGGAAAGCTGTAACTCTGTGAGATGATATCACGGAACACAAAGAAGTTTCTGAGAATGCTTCGTTCTCTTTGTGATCGGAGGATATTTCCTTTGGCCCTCTAGTCTCCTAAGGGATCCGAAATATCTGTTCTCAGATTCCACAGAAATAAGGCTAGCAAAGAGATCCAAGAAATACAGATGTAACTCTGTGAGATGAATTAACAGAACACTAAGCAGTTTCTCAGAAAGCTACTTTCCACATTTCATCTGAGTATATTTCCTTTTTCACCATAGCCCTCTATGGGCTTCCAAATATTACTTTGCAAATTCCACAAGAACTGTCTTAGTGAAAGGCTTCTTGAGGGGAAAGCTGTAACTCTGTGAGATGATTTCACAGAACACAAAGAAGTTTCTCAGAAAGCTTCTTTCTCTTTGTTATCGGAAGATATTTCCTTGGGCCCGATAGTCTTCTTAGGGATCCGAAATATCTGTTCTCAGATTCCACAGAAATAAGGCTAGCAAAGAGATACACCAAATACAGATGTAACTCTGTGAGATGAATTAACAGAACACTAAGCAGTTTCTCAGAAAGCTTCTTTCCAGATTTCATCTGATGATATTTCCTTTTTCACCGTAGCCCTCTATGGGCTTCCAAATATCACTTTGCCAATTCCACAAGAACTGTCTTAGCGAAAGTCTTCTTGAGGGGAAAGCTGTAACTCTGTGAGATGATTTCACGGAACATAAAGAAGTTTCTGAGAAAGCTTCGTTCTCTTTGTGATCGGAGGATATTTCCTTTGGCCCTCTAGTCTCCTAAGGGATCCGAAATATCTGTTCTCAGATTCCACAGAAATAAGGCTAGCAAAGAGATCCAAGAAATACTGATGTAACTCTGTGAGATGAATTAACAGAACACTAAGCAGTTTCTCAGAAAGCTACTTTCAGATTTCATCTGAGTATATTTCCTTTTTCACCATAGCCCTCTATGGGCTTCCAAATATTACTTTGCAAATTCCACAAGAACTGTCTTAGTGAAAGGCTTCTTGAGGGTAAAGCTGTAACTCTGTGAGATGATTTCACAGAACACAAAGAAGTTTCTCAGAAAGCTTCTTTCTCTTTGCTATCGGAAGATATTTCCTTTGGCCCTATAATCTTCAAAGGGATCCGAAATATCTGTTCTCACATTCCACAGAAGTAAAGCTAGCAAAGAGATCCACGAAATACAGATGTAACTCTGTGAGATGAATTAACAGAACACTAAGCAGTTTCTCAGAAAGCTTCTTTCCAGATTTCATCTGAGGATATTTCCTTTTTCACCATAGCCCTCTATGGGCTTCCAAATATCACTTTGCCAATTCCACAAGAAGTGTCTTAGCGAAAGACTACTTGAGGGGAAAGCTGTAACTCTGTGAGATTATTTCACAGAGCACAAAGAAGTTTCTCAGAAAGCTTCTCTCTCTTTGTTATCGGAGGATATTTCCTTTGGCCCTATAGTCTTCAAAGGGATCTGAAATATCTGTTCTCAGATTCCACAGAAATAAGGCTAGCAAAGAGATCCACGAAATGCAAATGTAACTCTGTGAGATGAATTAACAGAACACTAAGCAGTTTCTCAGAAAGCTACTTTCCAGATTTCATCTGAGGATATTTCCTTTTTCACCATAGCCCTCTATGGGCTTCCAAATATCACTTTGCCAATACCACAAGAACTGTCTTAGCGAAAGACTTCTGGAGGGGAAAGCTGTAACTCTGTGAGATGATTTCACAGAACACAAAGAAGTTTCTAAGAAAGCTTCTTTCTCTTTGTTATCGGAAGATATTTCCTTTGGCCCTATAGTCTTCTAAGGGATCCGAAATATCTGTTCTCAGATTCCACAGAAATAAGGCTAGCAAAGAGATCCACGAAATACAGATGTAACACTGTGAGATGAATTAACAGAACACTAAGCAGTTTCTCAGAAAGCTACTTTCCAGATTTCATCAGAGGATATTTCCTTTTTCACCATAGCCCTGTATGGCCTTCCAAATATCACTTGGCCAATTCCACAAGAACTGTCTTAGCCAAAGGCTTCTTGAGTGGAAAGCTGTAACTCTGTGAGATGATTTCACGGAACACAAAGAAGTTTCTGAGAAAGCTTCGTTCTCTTTGTGATCGGAGGATATTTCCTTTGGCCCTCTAGTCTCCTAAGGGATCCGAAATATCTGTTCTCAGATTCCACAGAAATAAGGCTAGCAAGGAGATCCAAGAAATACAGATGTAACTCTGTGAGATGAATTAACAGAACACTAAGCAGTTTCTCAGAAAGCTACTTTCCACATTTCATCTGAGTATATTTCGTTTTTCACCATAGCCCTCTATGGGCTTCCAAATATTACTTTGCAAATTCCACAAGAACTGTCTTAGTGAAAGGCTTCTTGAGGGGAAAGCTGTAACTCTGTGAGATGATTTCACAGAACACAAAGAAGTTTCTCAGAAAGCTTCTTTCTCTTTGTTATCGGAAGATATTTCCTTGGGCCCTATAGTCTTCTTAGGGATCCGAAATATCTGTTCTCAGATTCCACAGAAATAAGGCTAGCAAAGAGATACACCAAATACAGATGTAACTCTGTGAGATGAATTAACAGAACACTAAGCAGTTTCTCAGAAAGCTTCTTTCCAGATTTCATCTGATGATATTTCCTTTTTCACCGTAGCCCTCTATGGGCTTCCAAATATCACTTTGCCAATTCCACAAGAACTGTCTTAGCGAAAGGCTTCTTGAGTGGAAAGCTGTAACTCTGTGAGATGATTTCACGGAACATAAAGAAGTTTCTGAGAAAGCTTCGTTCTCTTGGTGATCGGAGGATATTTCCTTTGGCACTCTAGTCTCCTAAGGGATCCGAAATATCCGTTCTCAGTTTCCACAGAAATAAGGCTAGCAAAGAGATCCAAGAAATACTGATGTAACTCTGTGAGATGAATTAACAGAACACTAAGCAGTTTCTCAGAAAGCTACTTTCAGATTTCATCTGAGTATATTTCCTTTTTCACCATAGCCCTCTATGGGCTTCCAAATATTACTTTGCAAATTCCACAAGAACTGTCTTAGTGAAAGGCTTCTTGAGGGTAAAGCTGTAACTCTGTGAGATGATTTCACAGAACACAAAGAAGTTTCTCAGAAAGCTTCTTTCTCTTTGCTATCGGAAGATATTTCCTTTGGCCCTATAATCTTCAAAGGGATCCGAAATATCTGTTCTCACATTCCACAGAAGTAAGGCTAGCAAAGAGATCCACGAAATACAGATGTAACTCTGTGAGATGAATTAACAGAACACTAAGCAGTTTCTCAGAAAGCTTCTTTCCAGATTTCATCTGAGGATATTTCCTTTTTCACCATAGCCCTCTACGGGCTTCCAAATATCACTTTGCCAATTCCACAAGAAGTGTCTTAGCGAAAGACTTCTTGAGGGGAAAGCTGTAACTCTGTGAGATGATTTCACAGAGCACAAAGAAGTTTCTCAGAAAGCTTCTCTCTCTTTGTTATCGGAGGATATTTCCTTTGGCCCTATTGTCTTCAAAGGGATCTGAAATATCTGTTCTCAGATTCCACAGAAATAAGGCTAGCAAAGAGATCCACGAAATGCAAATGTAACTCTGTGAGATGAATTAACAGAACACTAAGCAGTTTCTCAGAAAGCTACTTTCCAGATTTCATCTGAGGATATTTCCTTTTTCACCATAGCCCTCTATGGGCTTCCAAATATCACTTTGCCAATACCACAAGAACTGTCTTAGCGAAAGATTTCTGGAGGGGAAAGCTGTAACTCTGTGAGATGATTTCACAGAACACAAAGAAGTTTCTAAGAAAGCTTCTTTCTCTTTGTTATCGGAAGATATTTCCTTTGGCCCTATAGTCTTCTAAGGGATCCGAAATATCTGTTCTCAGATTCCACAGAAATAAGGCTAGCAAAGAGATCCACGAAATACAGATGTAACACTGTGAGATGAATTAACAGAACACTAAGCAGTTTCTCAGAAAGCTACTTTCCAGATTTCATCAGAGGATATTTCCTTTTTCACCATAGCCCTGTATGGGCTTCCAAATATTACTTTGCCAATTCCACAAGAACTGTCTTAGCGAAAGGCTTCTTGAGGGGAAAGCTGTAACTCTGTGAGATGATTTCACAGAACACAAAGAAGTTTCTCAGAAAGCTTCTTTCTCTTTGTTATCGGAGGATATTTCCTTTGGCCCTATATTCTTCTAAGAGATCCGAAATATCTGTTCTCAGATTCCACAGAAATAAGGCTAGCAAAGAGATACACCAAATACAGATGTAACTCTGTGAGATGAATTAACAGAACACTAAGCAGATTCTCAGAAAGCTTCTTTCCAGATTTCATCTGAGGATATTTCCTTTTTCACCATAGCCCTCTATGGGCTTCCAAATATCACTTTGCCAATTCCACAAGAACCTTCTTAGCGAAAGACTTCTTCAGGGGAAAGCTGTACCTCTGTGAGATGATTTCACAGAACACAAAGAAGTTTCTCAGAAAGCTTCTTTCTCTTTGTTATCGGAGGATATTTCCTTGGGCCCTATAGTCTTCTAAGGGATCCGAAATATCTGTTCTCAGATTCCACAGAAATTAGTCTAGCAAAGAGATACACCAAATACTGATGTAACTCTGTGAGATGAATTAAGAGAACACTAAGCAGTTTCTCAGAAAGCTTCTTTCCAGATTTCATCTGAGGACATTTCCTTTTTCACCATAGCCCTCTATGGGCTTCCAAATATCACTTTGCAAATTCCAAAAGAACTGTCTTAGCGAAAGACTTCTTCAGGAGAAAGCTGTAACTCTGTTAGATGATTTCACAGAACACAAAGAAGTTTCTCAGAAAGCTTCTTTCTCTTTGTTATCGGAGTTTATTTCCTTTGGCCCTATAATCTTCAAAGGGATCTGGAATATCTGTTCTCAGATTCCACAGAAATAAGGCTAGCAAAGAGATCCACGAAATACAGATGTAACTCTGTGAGATGAATTAACAGAACACTAAGCAGTTTCTCAGACAGCTTCTTTCCAGATTTCATCTGAGGATATTTCCTTTTTCACCATAGCCCTCTATGGGCTTCCAAATATCACTTTGCCAATTCCACAAGAACTGTCTTAGCGAAAGTCTTCTTGAGTGGAAAGCTGTAACTCTGTGAGATGATTTCACAGAACACAAAGTAGTTTCTGAGAAAGCTTCGTTCTCTTTCTGATCGAAGGATATTTCTTTGGCCCTATACTCTTCTAAGGGATCCGAAATATCTGTTCTCAGATTCCACAGAAATAATGCTATCAAAGAGATCCACGAAATACAGATGTAACTCTGTGAGATGAATTAACAGAACACTAAGCAGTTTCTCAGAAAGCTACTTTACATATTTCATCTGAGGATATTTCTCTTTTCACCATAGCCCTCTATGGGCTTCCAAATATCACTTTGCCAATTCCACAAGAACTGTCTTAGCGAAAGGCTTCTTGAGGGGAAAGCTGTAACTCTGTGAGATGATTTCACAGAACACGAAGAAGTTTCTCAGAAAGCTTCTTTCTCTTTGTTATCGGAGGATATTTCCTTTGGCCCTATAGTCTTCTAAGGGATCCGAAATATCTGTTTTCAGATTCCACAGAAATAAGGCTAGCAAAGAGATACACCAAATACAGATGTAACTCTGTGAGATGAATTAACAGAACTCTAAGCAGTTTCTCAGAAAGCTTCTTTCCAGATTTCATCTGAGGATATTTCCTTTTTCACCCTAGCCTTCTATGCGCTACCGAATATCACTTTGCCAATTGCATAAGAAGTGTCTTAGCGAAAGACTTCTTGAGGAGAAAGCTGTAACTCTGTGAGATGATTTCACAGAACACAAAGAAGTTTCTAAGAAAGCTTCTTTCTCTTTGTTATCGGAGGATATTTCCTTTGGCCCTATAGTCTTCTAAGAGATACGAAATATCTGTTCTCAGATTCCACAGAAATAAGGCTAGCAAAGAGATCCACGAAATACAGATGTAACTCTGTGAGATGAATTAACAGAACAATAAGCAGTTTCTCAGAAAGCTTCTTTCTCTTTGTTATCGGAGTTTATTTCCTTTGGCCCTATAATCTTCAAAGGGATCCGGAATATCTGTTCTCAGATTCCACAGAAATAAGGCGAGCAAACAGATCCACGAAATACAGATGTAACTCTGTGAGATGAATTAACAGAACACTAAGCAGTTTCTCAGAAACTTCTTTCCAGATTTCATCTGAGGATATTTCCTTTTTCACCATAGCCCTCTATGCGCTTCCAAATATCACTTTGCCAATTCCACAAGAACTGTCTTAGCGAAAGGCTTTTTGAGGGGAAAGCTGTAACTCTGTGAGATGATTTCACAGAACACAAAGAAGTTTCTAAGAAAGCTTCTTTCTCTTTGTTATCAGAAGATATTTCCTTTGGCCCTATAGTCTTCTAAGGGATCCGAAATATCTGTTCTCAGATTCCACAGAAATTAGGCTAGCAAAGAGATACACCAAATACAGATGTAACTCTGTGAGATGAATTAAGAGAACACTAAGCAGTTTCTCAGAAAGCTTCTTTCCAGATTTCATCTGAGGATATTTCCTTTTTCACCATAGCCCTCTGTGGGCTTCCAAATATCACTTTGCCAATTCCAAAAGAACTGTCTTAGCGAAAGACTTCTTCAGGGGAAAGCTGTAACTCTGTGAGATGATTTCACAGAACACAAAGAAGTTTCTCAGAAAGCTTCTTTCTCTTTGTTATCGGAGGATATTTCCTTTGGCCCTAGAGTCTTCAAAGGGATCGGAAATATCTGTTCTCAGATTCCACAGAAATAAGGCTAGCAAAGAGATACTCCAAATGCAGATGTAACTCTGTTAGATGATTTCACATAACACAAAGAAGTTTCTCAGAAAGCTTCTTTCTCTTTGTTATCGGAGGTTATTTCCTTTGGCACTATAATCTTCAAAGGGATCTGGAATATCTGTTCTCAGATTCCACAGAAATAAGGCTAGCAAAGAGATCCACGAAATACAGATGTAACTCTGTGAGATGAATTAACAGAACACTAAGCAGTTTCTCAGAAAGCTTCTTTCCAGATTTCATCTGAGGATATTTCCTTTTTCACCATAGCCCTCTATGGGCTTCCAAATATCACTTTGCCAATTCCACAAGAACTGTCTTAGCGAAAGTCTTCTTGAGGGGAAAGCTCTAACGCTGTGAGGTGATTTCACAGAACACAAAGAAGTTTCTCAGAAAGCTTCTTTCTCTTTGTTGTCGGAGTTTATTTCCTTTGGCCCTATAATCTTCAAAGGGATCCGGAATATCTGTTCTCAGATTCCACAGAAATAAGGCGAGCAAACAGATCCACGAAATACAGATGTAACTCTGTGAGATGAATTAACAGAACACTAAGCAGTTTCTCAGAAACTTCTTTCCAGATTTCATCTGAGGATATTTCCTTTTTCACCATAGCCCTCTATGCACTTCCAAATATCACTTTGCCAATTCCACAAGAACTGTCTTAGCGATAGGCTTTTTGAGGGGAAAGCTGTAACTCTGGGAGATGATTTCACAGAACACAAAGTAGTTTCTAAGAAAGCTTCTTTCTCTTTGTTATCGGAAGATATTTCCTTTGGCCCTATAGTCTTCTAAGGGATGCGAAATATCTCTTCTCAGATTCCACAGAAATAAGGCTAGCAAAGAGATGCACGAAATACAGATGTAACTCTGTGAGATGAATTAACAGAACACTAAGCAGTTTCTCAGAAAGCTACTTTCCAGATTTAATCTGAGGATATTTCCTTTTTCACCATAGCCCTGTATGGGCTTACAAATATTACTTTGCCAATTCCACAAGAACTGTCTTAGCGAAAGGCTTCTTGAGGGGAAAGCTGTAACTCTGTGAGATGATTTCACAGAACACAAAGAAGTTTCTCAGAAAGCTTCTTTCTCTTTGTTATCGGAGGATATTTCCTTTGGCCCTATAGTCTTCTAAGAGACCGAAATATCTGTTCTCAGATTCCACAGAAATAAGGCTAGCAAAGAAATACACCAAATACAGATGTAACACTGTGAGATGAATTAACAGAACAATAAGCAGTTTCTCAGAAAGCTTCTTTCCAGATTTCATCTGAGGATATTTCCTTTTTCACCATAGCCCTCTATGGGCTTCCAAATATCACTTTGCCAATTCCACAAGAACTGTCTTAGCGAAAGACTTCTACAGGGGAAAGCTGTACCTCTGTGAGACGATTTCACAGAACACAAAGAAGTTTATCACAAAGCTTCTTTCTCTTTGTTATCGGAGGATATTTCCTTTGGCCCTAGAGTCTTCTAAGGGATCCGAAATATCTGGTCTCAGATTCCACAGAAATAAGGCTAGCAAAGAGATACACCAAATACAGATGTAACTCTGTGAGATGATTTCACAGAACACAAAGAAGTTTCTCAGAAAGCTTCTTTCTCTTTGTTATCGGAGTTTATTTCCTTTGGCCCTATAATCTTCAAAGGGATCCGGAATATCTGTTCTCAGATTCCACAGAAATAAGGCTAGCAAAGAGATACACGAAATACAGATGTAACTCTGTGAGATGAATTAACAGATCACTAAGCAGTTTCTCAGAAAGCTTCTTTCCAGATTTCATCTGAGGATATTTCCTTTTTCACCATAGCCCTCTATGGGCTTCCAAATATCACTTTGCCAATTCCACAAGAACTGTCTTAGCGAAAGACTTCTTGAGGGGAAAGCTCTAACGCTGTGAGGTGATTTCACAGAACACAAAGAAGTTTCTCAGAAAGCTTCTTTCTCTTTGTTATCGGAGTTTATTTCCTGTGGCCCTATAAACTTCAAAGGGATCCGGAATATCTGTTCTCAGATTCCACAGAAATAAGGCTAGCAAAGAGATCCACGAAATGCAGATGTAACTCTGTGAGATGAATTAACAGATCACTAAGCAGTTTCTCAGAAAGCTTCTTTCCAGATTTCATCTGAGGATATTTCCTTTTTCACCATAGCCCTCTATGGGCTTCCAAATATCACTTTGCCAATTCCACAAGAACTGTCTTAGCGAAAGACTTCTTGAGGGGAAAGCTCTAACGCTGTGAGGTGATTTCACAGAACACAAAGAAGTTTCTCAGAAAGCTTCTTTCTCTTTGTTATCGGAGTTTATTTCCTTTGGCCCTATAATCTTCAAAGGGATCCGGAATATCTGTTCTCAGATTCCACAGAAATAAGGCGAGCAAACAGATCCACGAAATACAGATGTAACTCTGTGAGATGAATTAACAGAACACTAAGCAGTTTCTCAGAAACTTCTTTCAAGATTTCATCTGAGGATATTTCCTTTTTCACCATAGCCCTCTATGCACTTCCAAATATCACTTTGCCAATTCCACAAGAACTGTCTTAGCGAAAGGCTTTTTGAGGGGAAAGCTGTAACTCTGTGAGATGATTTCACAGAACACAAAGAAGTTTCTAAGAAAGCTTCTTTCTCTTTGTTATCGGGAGATATTTCCTTTGGCCCTATAGTCTTCTAAGGGATGCGAAATATCTCTTCTCAGATTCCACAGAAATAAGGCTAGCAAACAGATCCACGAAATACAGATGTAACTCTGTGAGATGAATTAACAGAACACTAAGCAGTTTCTCAGAAAGCTACTTTCCAGATTTCATCTGAGGATATTTCCTTTTTCACCATAGCCCTGTATTGGCTTCCAAATATTACTTTGCCAATTCCACAAGAACTGTCTTAGCGAAAGGCTTCTTGAGGGGAAAGCTGTAACTCTGTGAGATGATTTCACAGAACACAAAGAAGTTTCTCAGAAAGCTTCTTTCTCTTTGTTATCGGAGGATATTTCCTTTGGCCCTATAGTCTTCTAAGAGACCGAAATATCTGTTCTCAGATTCCACAGAAATAAGGCTTGCAAAGAGATACACCAAATACAGATGTAACACTGTGAGATGAATTAACAGAACACTAAGCAGTTTCTCAGAAAGCTTCTTTCCAGATTTCATCTGAGGATATTTCCTTTTTCACCATAGCCCTCTATTGGCTTCCAAATATCACTTTGCCAATTCCACAAGAACTGTCTTAGCGAAAGACTTCTACAGGGGAAAGCTGTACCTGTGTGAGACGATTTCACAGAACACAACGAAGTTTATCACAAAGCTTCTTTCTCTTTGTTATCGGAGGATATTTCCTTTGGCCCTAGAGTCTTCTAAGGGATCCGAAATATCTGGTCTCAGATTCCACAGAAATAAGGCTAGCAAAGAGATCCACAAAATACAGATGTAACTCTGTGAGATGATTTCACAGAACACAAAGAAGTTTCTCAGAAAGCTTCTTTCTCTTTGTTATCGGAGTTTATTTCCTTTGGCCCTATAATCTTCAAAGGGATCCGGAATATCTGTTCTCAGATTCCACAGAAATAAGGCTAGCAAAGAGATCCACGAAATACAGATGTAACTCTGTGAGATGAATTAACAGATCACTAAGCAGTTTCTCAGAAAGCTTCTTTCCAGATTTCATCTGAGGATATTTCCTTTTTCACCATAGCCCTCTATGGGCTTCCAAATATCACTTTGCCAATTCCACAAGAACTGTCTTAGCGAAAGTCTTCTTGAGTGGAAAGCTGTAATTCTGTGAGATGATTTCACAGAACACAAAGTAGTTTCTGAGAAATCTTCGTTCTCTTTCTGATCGGAGGATATTTCTTTGGCCCTATACTCTTCTAAGGGATCCGAAATATCTGTTCTTAGATTCCACAGAAATAGTGCTAGCAAAGAGATCCACGAAAAACAGATGTAACTCTGTGAGATGAATTAACAGAACACTAAGCTGTTTCTCAGAAAGCTACTTTCCAGATTTCATCTGAGGATATTCCTTTTTCACCATAGCCCTCTATGGGCTTCCAAATATCACTTTGCCAATTCCACAAGAACTGTCTTAGCGAAAGTCTTCTTGAGGGGAAAGCTGTAACTCTGTGAGATGATTTCACAGAACACAAAGAAGTTTCTCAGAAAGCTTCTTTCTCTTTGTTATCGGAGGATATTTACTTTGGCCCTATAGTCTTCTAAGGGATCCGAAATATCTGTTCTCAGATTCCACAGAAATAAGGCTAGTAAAGAGATCCACGAAATACAGATGTAACTCTGTGAGATGAATTAACAGAACACTAAGCAGTTTCTCAGAAAGCTACTTTCCAGATTTCATCTGAGGATATTTCCTTTTTCACCATAGCCATCTGTGGGCTTCCAAATATCACTTTGCCAATTCCACAAGAACTGTCTTAGCGAAAGGCTTCTTGAGGGGAAAGCTGTAACTCTGTGAGATGATTTCACAGAACACAAAGAAGTTTCTAAGAAAGCTTCTTTCTCTTTGTTATCGGAAGATATTTCCTTTGGCCCTATAGTCTTCTAAGGGATCCGAAATATCTGTTCTCAGATTCCACAGAAATAAGGCTAGCAAAGAGATCCACGAAATACAGATGTAACTCTGTGAGATGAATTAATAGAACACTAAGCAGTCTCTCAGAAAGCTACTTTCCAGATTTCATCTGAGGATATTTCCTTTTTCACCATAGCCCTGTATGGGCTTCCAAATATTACTTTGCCAATTCCACAAGAACTGTCTTAACGAAAGGCTTCTTGAGGGGAAAGCTGTAACTCTATGAGATGATTTCACAGAACACAAAGAAGTTTCTCAGAAAGCTTCTTTCTCTTTTTTATCGGAGGATATTTCCTTTGGCCCTATTGTCTTCTAAGAGATCCGAAATATCTGTTCTCAGATTCCACAGAAATAAGGCTAGCAAAGAGATACACCATATACAGATGTAACTCTGTGAGATGAATTAAAAGAACACTAAGCAGTTTCTCAGAAAGCTTCTTTCCAGATTTCATCTGAGGATATTTCCTTTTTCACCATAGCCCTCTATGCGCTTCCAAATATCACTTTGCCAATTCCACAAGAACTGTCTTAGCGAAAGGCTTTTTGAGGGGAAAGCAGTAACTCTGTGAGATGATTTCACAGAACACAAAGAAGTTTCTAAGAAAGCTTCTTTCTCTTTGTTATCGGAAGATATTTCCTTTGGCCCTATAGTCTTCTAAGGGATCCGAAATATCTGTTCTCAGATTCCACAGAAATAAGGCTAGCAAAGAGATCCACGAAATACAGATGTAACTCTGTGAGATGAATTAACAGAACACTAAGCAGTTTCTCAGAAAGCTACTTTCCAGATTTCATCTGAGGATATTTTCTTTTTCACCATAGCCCTGTATGGGCTTCCAAATATTACTTTGCTAATTCCACAAGAACTGTCTTAGCGAAAGGTTTCTTGAGGGGAAAGCTGTAACTCTGTGAGATGATTTCACAGAACACAAAGAAGTTTCCAGAAAGCTTCTTTCTCTTTGTTATCGGAGTTTATTTCCTTTGGCCCTATAATCTTGAAAGGAATCCGGAATATCTGTTCTCAGATTCCACAGAAATAAGGCTAGCAAAGAGATCCACGAAATACTGATGTAACTCTGTGTGATGAATTAACAGAACACTAAGCAGTTTCTCAGAAAGCTACTTACCAGATTTCATCTGAGTATATTTCCTTTTTCAACATAGCCCTCTATGGGCTTCCAAATATTACTTTGGCAATTCCACAAGAACTGTCTTAGCGAAAGGCTTCTTGAGGGGAAAGCTGTAACTCTGTGAGATGATTTCACAGAGCGCAAAGAAGTTTCTCAGAAAGCTTCTTTCTCTTTGTTATCGGAGGATATTTCCTTGGGCCCTATAGTCTTCTAAGGGATCCGAAATATCTGTTCTCAGATTCCACAGAAATAAGGCTAGCAAAGAGATACAACAAATACAGATGTAACTCTGTGAGATGAATTAACAGAACACTAAGCAGTTTCTCAGAAAGCTTCTTTCCAGATTTCATCTGAGGATATTTCCTTTTTCACCATAGCACTATATGGGCTTCCAAATATCACTCTGCCAATTCCACAAGAACTGTCTCAGCGAAAGGCTTCTCTAGGGGAAAGCTGTATCTCTGTGAGATGATTTCACAGAACACAAAGAAGTTTCTCAGAAAGCTTCTTTCTCTTTGTTATCGGAAGATATTTCCTTTGGCCCTATAGTCTTCAAAGGGATCCGAAATATCTGTTCTCACATTCCACAGAAATAAGGCTAGCAAAGAGATCCACGAAATACAGATGTAACTCTGTTATATGAATTAACAGAACACTAAGCAGTTTCTCAGAAAGCTTCTTTCCACATTTCATCTGAGGATATTTCCTTTTTCACCCTAGCCTTCTATGAGCTACAGAATATCACTTTGCCAATTGCATAAGAACTGTCTTAGCGAAAGACTTCTTGAGGGGAAAGCTGTAACTCTGTGAGATGATTTCACAGAACACAAAGAAGTTTCTGAGAAAGCTTCGTTCTCTTTGTGATCGGAGGATATGTCCTTTGGCCCTATAGTCTTCTAAGGGATCTGAAATATCTGTTCTCAGATTCCACAGAAATAAGGCTACCAAAGAGATCCACGAAATACAGATGTAACTCTGTGAGATGAATTAACAGAACACTAAGCAGTTTCTCAAAAAGCTACTTTCCAGATTTCATCTGAGGATATTTCGTTTTTCACCATAGCCCTCTATGGGCTTCCAAATATCACTTTGCCAATTCCACAAGAACTGTCTTAGCGAAAGGCTTCTTGAAGGGAAAGCTGTAACTCTGTGAGATGATTTCACAGAACACAAAGAAGTTTCTCAGAAAGCTTCTTTCTCTTTGTTATCGGAGGATATTTCCTTGGGCCCTATAGTCTTCTTAGGGATCCGAAATATCTGTTCTCAGATTCCACAGAAATAAGGCTAGCAAAGAGATACACCAAATACAGATGTAACTCTGTGAGATGAATTAACAGAACACTAAGCAGTTTCTCAGAAAGCTACTTTCCAGATTTCATCTTAGGATATTTCCTTTTTCACCTTAGCCCTGTATGGGCTTCCAAATATTACTTTGCCAATTCCACAAGAACTGTCTTAGCGAAAGGCTTCTTGAGGGGAAAGCTGTAACTCTGTGAGATGATTTCACAGAAAACAAAGAAGTTTCTCAGAAAGCTTCTTTCTCTTTGTTATCGGTGGATATTTCCTTTGGCCCTATAGTCTTCTAAGAGATCCGAAATATCTGTTCTCAGATTCCACAGAAATAAGGCTAGCAAAGAGATACACCATATACAGATGTAACTCTGTGAGATGAATTAACAGAACACTAAGCAGTTTCTCAGAAAGCTACTTTCCAGATTTCATCTGAGGATATTTCCTTTTTCACCATAGCCCTGTATGGGCTTCCAAATATTTCTTTGCCAATTCCACAAGAACTGTCTTAGCGAAAGGCTTCTTGAGGGGAAAGCTGTAACTCTGTGAGTTGATTTCACAGAACACAAAGAAGTTTCTCAGAAAGCTTCTTTCTCTTTGTTATCGGAGGATATTTCCTTTGGCCCTAGAGTCTTCAAAGGGATCCGAAATATCTGGTCTCAGATTCCACAGAAATAAGGCTAGCAAAGAGATACACCAAATACAGATGTAACTCTGTGATGATTTCACAGAACACAAAGAAGTTTCTCAGAAAGCTTCTTTCTCTTTGTTATCGGAGTTTATTTCCTTTGGCCCTATAATCTTCAAAGGGATCCGGAATATCTGTTCTCAGATTCCACAGAAATAAGGCTAGCAAAGAGATCCACGAAATACAGATGTAACTCTGTGAGATGAATTAACAGAACACTAAGCAGTTTCTCAGAAAGGTTCTTTCCAGATTTCATCTGAGGATATTTCCTTTTTCACCATAGCCCTCTATGGGCTTCCAAATATCATTTTGCCAATTCCACAAGAACTGTCTTAGCGAAAGACTTCTTGAGGGGAAAGCTCTAACGCTGTGAGGTGATTTCACAGAACACAAAGAAGTTTCTCAGAAAGCTTCTTTCTCTTTGTTATCGGAGTTTATTTCCTTTGGCCCTATAATCTTCAAAGGGAACCGGAATATCTGTTCTCAGATTCGACAGAAATAAGGCTAGCAAAGAGATCCACGAAATACAGATGTAACTCTGTGAGATGAATAAACAGAACACTAAGCAGTTTCTCAGAAAGCTTCTTTCCAGATTTCATCTGCGGATAATTCCTTTTTCACCATAGCACTATATGGGCTTCCAAATATCACTCTGGCAATTCCACAAGAACTGTCTTAGCGAAAGGCTTCTCTAGGGGAAAGCTGTATCTCTGTGAGATGGTTTCACAGAACACAAAGAAGTTTCTCAGAAAGCTTCTTTCTCTTTGTTATCGGAATTTATTTCCTTCGGCCCTATAGTCTTCAAAGAGATCCGAAATATCTGTTCTCACATTCCACAGAAATAAGGCTAGCAAAGAGATCCACGAAATACAGATGTAACTCTGTTATATGAATTAACAGAACACTAAGCAGTTTCTCAGAAAGCTTCTTTCCACATTTCATCTGAGGATATTTCCTTTTTCACCCTAGCCTTCTATGCGCTACCGAATATCACTTTGCCAATTGCATAAGAACTGTCTTAGCGAAAGACTTCTTGAGGGGAAAGCTGTAACTCTGTGAGATGATTTCACAGAACACAAAGAAGTTTCTCAGAAAGCTTCTTTCTCTTTGTTATCGGAGTTTACTTCCTTTGGCCCTATAATCTTCAAAGGGATCCGGAATATCTGTTCTCAGATTCCAGAGAAATAAGGATAGCAAAGAGATCCACGAAATACAGATGTAACTCTGTGAGATGAATAAACAGAACACTAAGCAGTTTCTCAGAAAGCTTCTTTCCAGATTTCATCTGCGGATAATTCCTTTTCACCATAGCCCTCTATGCGCTTCCAAATATCACTTTGCCAATTCCACAAGAACTGTCTTAACGAAAGGCTTCTTGAGGGGAAAGCTGTAACTCTATGAGATGATTTCACAGAACACAAAGAAGTTTCTCAGAAAGCTTCTTTCTCTTTTTTATCGGAGGATATTTCCTTTGGCCCTATTGTCTTCTAAGAGATCCGAAATATCTGTTCTCAGATTCCACAGAAATAAGGCTAGCAAAGAGATACACCATATACAGATGTAACTCTGTGAGATGAATTAACAGAACACTAAGCAGTTTCTCAAAAAGCTACTTTCCAGATTTCATCTGAGGATATTTCGTTTTTCACCATAGCCCTCTATGGGCTTCCAAATATCACTTTGCCAATTCCACAAGAACTGTCTTAGCGAAAGGCTTCTTGAAGGGAAAGCTGTAACTCTGTGAGATGATTTCACAGAACACAAAGAAGTTTCTCAGAAAGCTTCTTTCTCTTTGTTATCGGAGGATATTTCCTTGGGCCCTATAGTCTTCTTAGGGATCCGAAATATCTGTTCTCAGATTCCACAGAAATAAGGCTAGCAAAGAGATACACCAAATACAGATGTAACTCTGTGAGATGAATTAACAGAACACTAAGCAGTTTCTCAGAAAGCTACTTTCCAGATTTCATCTTAGGATATTTCCTTTTTCACCATAGCCCTGTATGGGCTTCCAAATATTACTTTGCCAATTCCACAAGAACTGTCTTAGCGAAAGGCTTCTTGAGGGGAAAGCTGTAACTCTGTGAGATGATTTCACAGAACACAAAGAAGTTTCTCAGAAAGCTTCTTTCTCTTTGTTATCGGTGGATATTTCCTTTGGGCCTATAGTCTTCTAAGAGATCCGAAATATCTGTTCTCAGATTCCACAGAAATAAGGCTAGCAAAGAGATACACCATATACAGATGTAACTCTGTGAGATGAATTAACAGAACACTAAGCAGTTTCTCAGAAAGCTTCTTTCCAGATTTCATCTGAGGATATTTCCTTTTTCACCATAGCCCTCTATGGGCTTCCAAATATCACTTTGCCAATTCCACAAGAACTGCCTTAGCGAAAGACTTCTTGAGGGGAAAGCTGTAACTCTGTGAGATGATTTCACAGAACACAAAGAAGTTTGTAAGAAAGCTTCTTTCTCTTTGTTATCGGAGGATATTTCCTTTGGCCCTATAGTCTTCTAAGGGATCCGAAATATCTGTTCACAGATTCCACAGAAATAAGGCTAGCAAAGAGATCCACGAAACACAGATGTAACTCTGTGAGGTGAATTAACAGAACACTAAGCAGTTTCTCAGAAAGCTACTTTCCAGATTTCATCTGAGGATATTTCCTTTTTCACCATAGCCCTGTATGGGCTTCCAAATATTTCTTTGCCAATTCCACAAGAACTGTCTTAGCGAAAGGCTTCTTGAGGGGAAAGCTGTAACTCTGTGAGTTGATTTCACAGAACACAAAGAAGTTTCTCAGAAAGCTTCTTTCTCTTTGTTATCGGAGGATATTTCCTTTGGCCCTATAGTCTTCTAAGAGATCCGAAATATCTGTTCTCAGATTCCACAGAAATAACGCTAGCAAAGAGATACACCAAATACAGATGTAACTCTGTGAGATGAATTAACAGAACACTAAGCAGTTTCTCAGAAAGCTTCTTTCCAGATTTCATCTGAGGATATTTCCTTTTTCACCATAGCCCTCTATGGGCTTCCAAATATCACTTTGCCAATTCCACAAGAACTGTCTTAGCGAAAGACTTCTTCAGGGGAAAGCTGTAACTCTGTGAGATGATTTCACAGAACACAAAGAAGTTTCTCAGAAAGCTTCTTTTTCTTTGTTATCGGAGGATATTTCCTTTGGCCCTAGAGTCTTCAAAGGGATCCGAAATATCTGGTCTCAGATTCCACAGAAATAAGGCTAACAAAGAGATACACCAAATACAGATGTAACTCTGTGAGATGATTTCACAGAACACAAAGAAGTTTCTCAGAAAGCTTCTTTCTCTTTGTTATCGGAGTTTATTTCCTTTGGCCCTATAATCTTCAAAGGGATCCGGAATATCTGTTCTCAGATTCCACAGAAATAAGGCTAGCAAAGAGATCCACGAAATACAGATGTAACTCTGTGTGATGAATTAACAGAACACTAAGCAGTTTCTCAGAAAGCTACTTACCAGATTTCATCTGAGTATATTTCCTTTTTCAACATAGCCCTCTATGGGCTTCCAAATATTACTTTGCCAATTCCACAAGAACTGTCTTAGCGAAAGGCTTCTTGAGGGGAAAGCTGTAACTCTGTGAGATGATTTCACAGAGCGCAAAGAAGTTTCTCAGAAAGCTTCTTTCTCTTTGTTATCGGAGGATATTTCCTTGGGCCCTATAGTCTTCTAAGGGATCCGAAATATCTGTTCTCAGATTCCACAGAAATAAGGCTAGCAAAGAGATACAACAAATACAGATGTAACTCTGTGAGATGAATTAACAGAACACTAAGCAGTTTCTCAGAAAGCTTCTTTCCAGATTTCATCTGAGGATATTTCCTTTTTCACCATAGCACTATATGGGCTTCCAAATATCACTCTGCCAATTCCACAAGAACTGTCTCAGCGAAAGGCTTCTCTAGGGGAAAGCTGTATCTCTGTGAGATGATTTCACAGAACACAAAGAAGTTTCTCAGAAAGCTTCTTTCTCTTTGTTATCGGAAGATATTTCCTTTGGCCCTATAGTCTTCAAAGGGATCCGAAATATCTGTTCTCACATTCCACAGAAATAAGGCTAGCAAAGAGATCCACGAAATACAGATGTAACTCTGTTATATGAATTAACAGAACACTAAGCAGTTTCTCAGAAAGCTTCTTTCCACATTTCATCTGAGGATATTTCCTTTTTCACCCTAGCCTTCTATGAGCTACAGAATATCACTTTGCCAATTGCATAAGAACTGTCTTAGCGAAAGACTTCTTGAGGGGAAAGCTGTAACTCTGTGAGATGATTTCACAGAACACAAAGAAGTTTCTGAGAAAGCTTCGTTCTCTTTGTGATCGGAGGATATGTCCTTTGGCCCTATAGTCTTCTAAGGGATCTGAAATATCTGTTCTCAGATTCCACAGAAATAAGGCTACCAAAGAGATCCACGAAATACAGATGTAACTCTGTGAGATGAATTAACAGAACACTAAGCAGTTTCTCAAAAAGCTACTTTCCAGATTTCATCTGAGGATATTTCGTTTTTCACCATAGCCCTCTATGGGCTTCCAAATATCACTTTGCAAATTCCACAAGAACTGTCTTAGCGAAAGGCTTCTTGAAGGGAAAGCTGTAACTCTGTGAGATGATTTCACAGAACACAAAGAAGTTTCTCAGAAAGCTTCTTTCTCTTTGTTATCGGAGGATATTTCCTTGGGCCCTATAGTCTTCTTAGGGATCCGAAATATCTGTTCTCAGATTCCACAGAAATAAGGCTAGCAAAGAGATACACCAAATACAGATGTAACTCTGTGAGATGAATTAACAGAACACTAAGCAGTTTCTCAGAAAGCTACTTTCCAGATTTCATCTTAGGATATTTTCTTTTTCACCATAGCCCTGTATGGGCTTCCAAATATTACTTTGCCAATTCCACAAGAACTGTCTTAGCGAAAGGCTTCTTGAGGGGAAAGCTGTAACTCTGTGAGATGATTTCACAGAAAACAAAGAAGTTTCTCAGAAAGCTTCTTTCTCTTTGTTATCGGTGGATATTTCCTTTGGCCCTATAGTCTTCTAAGAGATCCGAAATATCTGTTCTCAGATTCCACAGAAATAAGGCTAGCAAAGAGATACACCATATACAGATGTAACTCTGTGAGATGAATTAACAGAACACTAAGCAGTTTCTCAGAAAGCTTCTTTCCAGATTTCATCTGAGGATATTTCCTTTTTCACCATAGCCCTCTATGGGCTTCCAAATATCACTTTGCCAATTCCACAAGAACTGCCTTAGCGAAAGACTTCTTGAGGGGAAAGCTGTAACTCTGTGAGATGATTTCACAGAACACAAAGAAGTTTGTAAGAAAGCTTCTTTCTCTTTGTTATCGGAGGATATTTCCTTTGGCCCTATAGTCTTCTAAGGGATCCGAAATATCTGTTCACAGATTCCACAGAAATAAGGCTAGCAAAGAGATCCACGAAATACAGATGTAACTCTGTGAGGTGAATTAACAGAACACTAAGCAGTTTCTCAGAAAGCTACTTTCCAGATTTCATCTGAGGATATTTCCTTTTTCACCATAGCCCTGTATGGGCTTCCAAATATTTCTTTGCCAATTCCACAAGAACTGTCTTAGCGAAAGGCTTCTTGAGGGGAAAGCTGTAACTCTGTGAGTTGATTTCACAGAACACAAAGAAGTTTCTCAGAAAGCTTCTTTCTCTTTGTTATCGGAGGATATTTCCTTTGGCCCTATAGTCTTCTAAGAGATCCGAAATATCTGTTCTCAGATTCCACAGAAATAACGCTAGCAAAGAGATACACCAAATACAGATGTAACTCTGTGAGATGTATTAACAGAACACTAAGCAGTTTCTCAGAAAGCTTCTTTCCAGATTTCATCTGAGGATATTTCCTTTTTCACCATAGCCCTCTATGGGCTTCCAAATATCACTTTGCCAATTCCAAAAGAACTGTCTTAGCGAAAGACTTCTTCAGGGGAAAGCTGTAACTCTGTGAGATGATTTCACAGAACACAAAGAAGTTTCTCAGAAAGCTTCTTTCTCTTTGTTATCGGAGGATATTTCCTTTGGCCCTAGAGTCTTCAAAGGGATCCGAAATATCTGGTCTCAGATTCCACAGAAATAAGGCTAGCAAAGAGATACACCAAATACAGATGTAACTCTGTGATGATTTCACAGAACACAAAGAAGTTTCTCAGAAAGCTTCTTTCTCTTTGTTATCGGAGTTTATTTCCTTTGGCCCTATAATCTTCAAAGGGATCCGGAATATCTGTTCTCAGATTCCACAGAAATAAGGCTAGCAAAGAGATCCACGAAATACAGATGTAACTCTGTGAGATGAATTAACAGAACACTAAGCAGTTTCTCAGAAAGGTTCTTTCCAGATTTCATCTGAGGATATTTCCTTTTTCACCATAGCCCTCTATGGGCTTCCAAATATCATTTTGCCAATTCCACAAGAACTGTCTTAGCGAAAGACTTCTTGAGGGGAAAGCTCTAACGCTGTGAGGTGATTTCACAGAACACAAAGAAGTTTCTCAGAAAGCTTCTTTCTCTTTGTTATCGGAGTTTATTTCCTTTGACCCTATAATCTTCAAAGGGAACCGGAATATCTGTTCTCAGATTCGACAGAAATAAGGCTAGCAAAGAGATCCACGAAATACAGATGTAACTCTGTGAGATGAATAAACAGAACACTAAGCAGTTTCTCAGAAAGCTTCTTTCCAGATTTCATCTGCGGATAATTCCTTTTTCACCATAGCACTATATGGGCTTCCAAATATCACTCTGGCAATTCCACAAGAACTGTCTTAGCGAAAGGCTTCTCTAGGGGAAAGCTGTATCTCTGTGAGATGGTTTCACAGAACACAAAGAAGTTTCTCAGAAAGCTTCTTTCTCTTTGTTATCGGAATTTATTTCCTTCGGCCCTATAGTCTTCAAAGAGATCCGAAATATCTGTTCTCACATTCCACAGAAATAAGGCTAGCAAAGAGATCCACGAAATACAGATGTAACTCTGTTATATGAATTAACAGAACACTAAGCAGTTTCTCAGAAAGCTTCTTTCCACATTTCATCTGAGGATATTTCCTTTTTCACCCTAGCCTTCTATGCGCTACCGAATATCACTTTGCCAATTGCATAAGAACTGTCTTAGCGAAAGACTTCTTGAGGGGAAAGCTGTAACTCTGTGAGATGATTTCACAGAACACAAAGAAGTTTCTCAGAAAGCTTCTTTCTCTTTGTTATCGGAGTTTACTTCCTTTGGCCCTATAATCTTCAAAGGGATCCGGAATATCTGTTCTCAGATTCCAGAGAAATAAGGATAGCAAAGAGATCCACGAAATACAGATGTAACTCTGTGAGATGAATAAACAGAACACTAAGCAGTTTCTCAGAAAGCTTCTTTCCAGATTTCATCTGCGGATAATTCCTTTTCACCATAGCCCTCTATGCGCTTCCAAATATCACTTTGCCAATTCCACAAGAACTGTCTTAACGAAAGGCTTCTTGAGGGGAAAGCTGTAACTCTATGAGATGATTTCACAGAACACAAAGAAGTTTCTCAGAAAGCTTCTTTCTCTTTTTTATCGGAGGATATTTCCTTTGGCCCTATTGTCTTCTAAGAGATCCGAAATATCTGTTCTCAGATTCCACAGAAATAAGGCTAGCAAAGAGATACACCATATACAGATGTAACTCTGTGAGATGAATTAAAAGAACACTAAGCAGTTTCTCAGAAAGCTTCTTTCCAGATTTCATCTGAGGATATTTCCTTTTTCACCGTAGCCCTCTATGGGCTTCCAAATATCACTTTGCGAATTCCACAAGAACTGCCTTAGCGAAAGACTTCTTGAGGGGAAAGCTGTAACTCTGTGAGATGATTTCACAGAACACAAAGAAGTTTCTAAGAAAGCTTCTTTCTCTTTGTTATCGGAAGATATTTCCTTCGGCCCTATAGTCTTCTAAGGGATCCGAAATATCTGTTCTCAGATTCCACAGAATAAGGCTAGCAAAGAGATCCATGAAATACAGATGTAACTCTGTGAGATGAATTAACAGAACACTAAGCAGTTTCTCAGAAAGCTTCTTTCCAGATTTCATCTGAGGATATTTCCTTTTTCACCATAGCCCTCTATGGGCTTCCAAATATCACTTTGCCAATTACACAAGAACTGTCTTAGCGAAAGGATTCTTGAGGGGAAAGCTGTAACTCTGTGAGATGATTTCACAGAACACAAAGAAGTTTCTCAGAAAGCTTATCTCTCTTTGTTATCGGAGGATATTTCCTTTGGCCCTAGAGTCTTCAAAGGGATCCGAAATATCTGGTCTCAGATTCCACAGAAATAAGGCTAGCAAAGAGATCCACGAAATACAGATGTAACTCTGTGATATGAATTAAAAGAACACTAAGCAGTTTCTCAGAAAGCTACTTTCCAGATTTCATCTGAGGATATTTCCTTTTTCACCATAGCACTATATGGGCTTCCAAATATCACTCTGCCAATTCCACAAGAACTGTCTCAGCGAAAGGCTTCTCTAAGGGAAAGCTGTATCTCTGTGAGATGATTTCACAGAACACAAAGAAGTTTCTCAGAAAGCTTCTTTCTCTTTGTTATCGGAAGATATTTCCTTTGGCCCTATAGTCTTCAAAGGGATCCGAAATATCTGTTCTCACATTCCACAGAAATAAGGCTAGCAAAGAGATCCACGAAATACAGATGTAACTCTGTTACATGAATTAACAGAACACTAAGCAGTTTCTCAGAAAGCTTCTTTCCACATTTCATCTGAGGATATTTCCTTTTTCACCCTAGCCTTCTATGAGCTACAGAATATCACTTTGCCAATTGCATAAGAACTGTCTTAGCGAAAGACTTCTTGAGGGGAAAGCTGTAACTCTGTGAGATGATTTCACAGAACACAAAGAAGTTTCTGAGAAAGCTTCGTTCTCTTTGTGATCGGAGGATGTGTCCTTTGGCCCTATAGTCTTCTAAGGGATCTGAAATATCTGTTCTCAGATTCCACAGAAATAAGGCTACCAAAGAGATCCACGAAATACGATGTAACTCTGTGAGATGAATTAACAGAACACTAAGCAGTTTCTCAAAAAGCTACTTTCCAGATTTCATCTGAGGATATTTCGTTTTTCACCATAGCCCTCTATGGGCTTCCAAATATCACTTTGCCAATTCCACAAGAACTGTCTTAGCGAAAGGCTTCTTGAAGGGAAAGCTGTAACTCTGTGAGATGATTTCACAGAACACAAAGAAGTTTCTCAGAAAGCTTCTTTCTCTTTGTTATCGGAGGATATTTCCTTGGGCCCTATAGTCTTCTTAGGGATCCGAAATATCTGTTCTCAGATTCCACAGAAATAAGGCTAGCAAAGAGATACACCAAATACAGATGTAACTCTGTGAGATGAATTAACAGAACACTAAGCAGTTTCTCAGAAAGCTACTTTCCAGATTTCATCTTAGGATATTTCCTTTTTCACCATAGCCCTGTATGGGCTTCCAAATATTACTTTGCCAATTCCACAAGAACTGTCTTAGCGAAAGGCTTCTTGAGGGGAAAGCTGTAACTCTGTGAGATGATTTCACAGAACACAAAGAAGTTTCTCAGAAAGCTTCTTTCTCTTTGTTATCGGTGGATATTTCCTTTGGGCCTATAGTCTTCTAAGAGATCCGAAATATCTGTTCTCAGATTCCACAGAAATAAGGCTAGCAAAGAGATACACCATATACAGATGTAACTCTGTGAGATGAATTAACAGAACACTAAGCAGTTTCTCAGAAAGCTTCTTTCCAGATTTCATCTTAGGATATTTCCTTTTTCACCATAGCCCTCTATGGGCTTCCAAATATCACTTTGCCAATTCCACAAGAACTGCCTTAGCGAAAGACTTCTTGAGGGGAAAGCTGTAACTCTGTGAGATGATTTCACAGAACACAAAGAAGTTTGTAAGAAAGCTTCTTTCTCTTTGTTATCGGAGGATATTTCCTTTGGCCCTATAGTCTTCTAAGGGATCCGAAATATCTGTTCACAGATTCCACAGAAATAAGGCTAGCAAAGAGATCCACGAAACACAGATGTAACTCTGTGAGGTGAATTAACAGAACACTAAGCAGTTTCTCAGAAAGCTACTTTCCAGATTTCATCTGAGGATATTTCCTTTTTCACCATAGCCCTGTATGGGCTTCCAAATATTTCTTTGCCAATTCCACAAGAACTGTCTTAGCGAAAGGCTTCTTGAGGGGAAAGCTGTAACTCTGTGAGTTGATTTCACAGAACACAAAGAAGTTTCTCAGAAAGCTTCTTTCTCTTTGTTATCGGAGGATATTTCCTTTGGCCCTATAGTCTTCTAAGAGATCCGAAATATCTGTTCTCAGATTCCACAGAAATAACGCTAGCAAAGAGATACACCAAATACAGATGTAACTCTGTGAGATGAATTAACAGAACACTAAGCAGTTTCTCAGAAAGCTTCTTTCCAGATTTCATCTGAGGATATTTCCTTTTTCACCATAGCCCTCTATGGGCTTCCAAATATCACTTTGCCAATTCCACAAGAACTGTCTTAGCGAAAGACTTCTTCAGGGGAAAGCTGTAACTCTGTGAGATGATTTCACAGAACACAAAGAAGTTTCTCAGAAAGCTTCTTTCTCTTTGTTATCGGAGGATATTTCCTTTGGCCCTAGAGTCTTCAAAGGGATCCGAAATATCTGGTCTCAGATTCCACAGAAATAAGGCTAACAAAGAGATACACCAAATACAGATGTAACTCTGTGAGATGATTTCACAGAACACAAAGAAGTTTCTCAGAAAGCTTCTTTCTCTTTGTTATCGGAGTTTATTTCCTTTGGCCCTATAATCTTCAAAGGGATCCGGAATATCTGTTCTCAGATTCCACAGAAATAAGGCTAGCAAAGAGATCCACGAAATACAGATGTAACTCTGTGAGATGAATTAACAGAACACTAAGCAGTTTCTCAGAAAGATTCTTTCCAGATTTCATCTGAGGATATTTCCTTTTTCACCATAGCCCTCTATGGGCTTCCAAATATCATTTTGCCAATTCCACAAGAACTGTCTTAGCGAAAGACTTCTTGAGGGGAAAGCTCTAACGCTGTGAGGTGATTTCACAGAACACAAAGAAGTTTCTCAGAAAGCTTCTTTCTCTTTGTTATCGGAGTTTATTTCCTTTGGCCCTATAATCTTCAAAGGGAACCGGAATATCTGTTCTCAGATTCGACAGAAAGAAGGCTAGCAAAGAGATCCACGAAATACAGATGTAACTCTGTGAGATGAATAAACAGAACACTAAGCAGTTTCTCAGAAAGCTTCTTTCCAGATTTCATCTGCGGATAATTCCTTTTTCACCATAGCACTATATGGGCTTCCAAATATCACTCTGGCAATTCCACAAGAACTGTCTTAGCGAAAGGCTTCTCTAGGGGAAAGCTGTATCTCTGTGAGATGATTTCACAGAACACAAAGAAGTTTCTCAGAAAGCTTCTTTCTCTTTGTTATCGGAAGATATTTCCTTCGGCCCTATAGTCTTCAAAGGGATCCGAAATATCTGTTCTCACATTCCACAGAAATAAGGCTAGCAAAGAGATCCACGAAATACAGATGTAACTCTGTTATATGAATTAACAGAACACTAAGCAGTTTCTCAGAAAGCTTCTTTCCACATTTCATCTGAGGATATTTCCTTTTTCACCCTAGCCTTCTATGCGCTACCGAATATCACTTTGCCAATTGCATAAGAACTGTCTTAGCGAAAGACTTCTTGAGGGGAAAGCTGTAACTCTGTGAGATGATTTCACAGAACACAAAGAAGTTTCTCAGAAAGCTTCTTTCTCTTTGTTATCGGAGTTTACTTCCTTTGGCCCTATAATCTTCAAAGGGATCCGGAATATCTGTTCTCAGATTCCAGAGAAATAAGGATAGCAAAGAGATCCACGAAATACAGATATAACTCTGTGAGATGAATAAACAGAACACTAAGCAGTTTCTCAGAAAGCTTCTTTCCAGATTTCATCTGCGGATAATTCCTTTTCACCATAGCCCTCTATGCGCTTCCAAATATCACTTTGCCAATTCCACAAGAACTGTGTTAGCGAAAGGCTTCTTGAGTGGAAAGCTGTAACTCAGTGAGATGATTTCACAGAACACAAAGAAGTTTCTGAGAAAGCTTCGTTATCTTTGTGATCGGAGGATATGTCCTTTGACCCTATAGTCTTCTAAGGGATCTGAAATATCTGTTCTCAGATTCCACAGAAATAAGGCTAGCAAAGAGATCCACGAAATACAGATGTAACTCTGTGAGATGAATTAACAGAACACTAAGCAGTTTCTCAAAAAGCTACTTTCCAGATTTCATCTGAGGATACTTCCTTTTTCACCATAGCCCTCTATGGGCTTCCAAATATCACTTTGCCAATTCCACAAGAACGGTCTTAGCGAAAGGCTTCTTGAGGGGAAAGCTGTAACTCTGTGTGATGATTTCACAGAACACAAAGAAGTTTCTCAGAAAGCTTCTTTCTCTTTGTTATCAGAGGATATTTCCTTGGGCCCTATAGTCTTCTTAGGGATCCGAAATATCTGTTCTCAGATTCCACAGAAATAAGGATAGCAAAGAGATACACGAAATACAGATGTAACTCTGTGAGATGAATTAACAGAACACTTAGCAGTTTCTCAGAAAGCTTCTTTCCAGATTTCATCTGAGGATATTTCCTTTTTCACCATAGCCCTCTGTGGGCTTCCAAATATCACTTTGCCAATTCCACAAGAACTGTCTTAGCGAAAGACTTCTTCAGGGGAAAGCTGTACCTCTGTGAGATGATTTCACAGAACACAAAGAAGATTCTGACAAATCTTCTTTCTCTTTGTTATCGGAGGATATGTCCTTTGGCCCTAGAGTCTTCAAAGGGATCCGAAATATCTGGTCACAGATTCCACAGAAATAAGGCTAGCAAAGAGATACACCAAATACAGATGTAACTCTGTGAGATGATTTCACAGAACACAAAGAAGTTTCTCAGAAAGCTTCTTTATCTTTGTTATCGGAGGATATTTCCTTTGGCCCTAGAGTCTTCAAAGGGATCCGAAATATCTGTTCTCAGATTCCACAGAAATAAGGCGAGCAAAGAGATCCACCAAATACAGATGTAACTCTGTGAGATGAATTAACAGAACACTAAGCAGTTTCTCAGAAAGCTTCTTTCCAGATTTCATCTGAGGATATTTCCTTTTTCACCATAGCCCTCTATGCGCTTCCAAATATCACTTTGCCAATTCCACAAGAACTGTCTTAGCGAAAGGTTTTTGAGGGGAAAGCTGTAACTCTGTGAGATGATTTCACAGAACACAAAGAAGTTTCTAAGAAAGCTTGTTTCTCTTTGTTATCGGAAGATATTTCCTTTGGCCGTATAGTCTCCTAAGGGATCCGAAATATCTGTTCTCAGATTCCACAGAAATAAGGCTAGCAAAGAGATCCACGAAATACAGATGTAACTCTGTGAGATGAATTAACAGAACACTAAGCAGTTTCTCAGAAAGCTTCTTTCTCTTTGTTATCGGAGTTTATTTCCTTTGGCCCTATAATCTTCAAAGGTATCCGGAATATCAGTTCTCAGATTCCACAGAAATAAGGCTAGCAAAGATATCCACGAAGTACAGATGTAACTCTGTGAGATGAATTAACAGAACACTAAGCAGTTTCTCAGAAAGCTTCTTTCCAGATTTCATCTGAGGATATTTCCTTTTTCACCATAGCCCTCTATGGGCTTCCAAATATCACTTTGCCAATTCCACAAGAACTGTCTTAGCGAAAGTCTTCTTGAGGGGAAAGCTGTACTCTGTGAGATGATTTCACAGAACACAAAGTAGTTTCTGAGAAAGCTTCGTTCTCTTTCTGATCGGAGGATATTTCCTTGGCCCTATAGTCTTCTAAGGGATCCGAAATATCTGTTCTCAGATTCCACAGAAATAAGGCTAGCAAAGAGATCCACGAAATACAGATGTAACTCTGTGAGATGAATTAACAGAACACTAAGCAGTTTCTCAGAAATCTACTTTCCAGATTTCATCTGAGGATATTTCGTTTTTCACCATAGCCCTCTATGGACTTCCAAATATCACTTTGCCAATTCCACAAGAACTGTCTTAGCGAAAGTCTTCTTGAGTGGAAAGCTGTAACTCTGTGAGATGATTTCACAGAACACAAAGTAGTTACTGAGAAAGCGTCGTTCTCTTTCTGATCGGGGGACATATCTTTGGCCCTATAGTCTTCTAAGGGATCCGAAATATCTGTTCTCAGATTCCACAGAAATAAGGCTAGCAAAGAGATCCACGAAATACAGATGTAACTCTGTGAGATGAATTAACAGAACACTAAGCAGTTTCTCAGAAAGCTTCTTTCCAGATTTCATCTGAGGATATTTCCTTTTTCACCTTAGCCCTCTATGGGCTTCCAAATATCACTTTGCCAATTCCAAAAGAACTGTCTTAACGAAAGGCTTCTTCAGGGGAGAGCTGTAACTCTGTGAGATGATTTCACAGAACACAAAGAAGTTTCTCAGAAAGCTTCTTTCTCTTTGTTATCGGAGGATATTTCCTTTGGCCCTATAGTCTTCAAAGGGATCCGAAATATCTGTTCTCAGATTCCACAGAAATAAGGCTAGCAAAAGATCCACGAAATACAAATGTAACTCTGTGAGATGAATTAACAGAACACTAAGCAGTTTCTCAGAAAGCTACTTTCCAGATTTCATCAGAGGATATTTCCTTTTTCGCCATAGCCCTCTATGGGCTTCCAAATATCACTTTGCCAATTCCACAAGAACTGTCTTAGCCAAAGGCTTCTGGAGTGGAAAGCTGTAACTCTGTGAGATGATTTCACGGAACATAAAGAAGTTTCTGAGAAAGCTTCTTTCTCTTTGTGATCGGAGGATATTTCCTTTGGCCCTCTAGTCTCCTAAGGGATCCGAAATATCTGTTCTCAGATTCCACAGAAATAAGGCTAGCAAAGAGATCCAAGAAATACTGATGTAACTCTGTGAGATGAATTAACAGAATAGTAAGCAGTTTCTCAGAAAGCTACTTCAGGTTTCATCTGAGTATATTTCCTTTTTCACCATTGCCCTCTATGGGCTTCCAAATATTACTTTGCAAATTCCACAAGAACTGTCTTAGTGAAAGGCTTCTTGAGGGTAAAGCTGTAACTCTGTGAGATGATTTCACAGAACACAAAGAAGTTTCTCAGAAAGCTTCTTTCTCTTGGCTATCGGAAGATATTTCCTTTGGCCCTATAATCTTCAAAGGGATCCGAAATATCTGTTCTCACATTCCACAGAAATAAGGCTAGCAAAGAGATCCACGAAATACAGATGTAACTCTGTGAGATGAATTAACAGAACACTAAGCAGTTTCTCAGAAAGCTTCTTTCCAGATTTCATCTGAGGATATTTCCTTTTTCACCATAGCCCTCTATGGGCTTCCAAATATCACTTTGCCAATTCCACAAGAAGTGTCTTAGCGAAAGACTTCTTGAGGGGAAAGCTGTAACTCTGTGAGATGATTTCACAGAGCACAAAGAAGTTTCTCAGAAAGCTTCTCTCTCTTTGTTATCGGAGGATATTTCCTTTGGCCCTATAGTCTTCAAAGGGATCCGAAATATCTGTTCTCAGATTCCACAGAAATAAGGCTAGCAAAAGATCCACGAAATACAAATGTAACTCTGTGAGATGAATTAACAGAACACTAAGCAGTTTCTCAGAAAGCTACTTTCCAGATTTCATCTGAGGATATTTCCTTTTTCGCCATAGCCCTCTATGGGCTTCCAAATATCACTTTGCCAATTCCACAAGAACTGTCTTAGCGAAAGGCTTCTTGAGGGGAAAGCTGTAACTCTGTGAGATGATTTCACAGAACACAAAGAAGTTTCTCAGAAAGCTTCCTTCTCTTTGTCATCGGAGTTTATTTCCATTGGCCCTATATTCATAAAAGGGATCCGAAATATCTGTTCTCAGATTCCACAGAAATAAGGCTAGCAAAGAGATCCACGAAATACAGATGTAACTCTGTGAGATGAATTAACAGAACACTAAGCAGTTTCTCAGAAAGCTTCTTTCCTGATTTCATCTGAGGATATTTCCTTTTTCACCATAGCCCGCTATGGGCTTCCAAATATCACTTTGCCAATTCCACAAGAACTGTCTTAGCGAAAGGCTTCTTGAGTGGAAAGCTGTAACTCTGTGAGATGATTTCACGGAACACAAAGATGTTTCTGAGAAAGCTCGTTCTCTTTGTGATCGGAGGATATTTCCTTTGGCCCTCTAGTCTTCTAAGGGATCCGAAATATCTGTTCTCAGATTCCACAGAAATAAGGCTAGCAAAGAGATCCACGAAATACTGATGTAACTCTGTGAGATGAATTAAGAGAACACTAAGCAGTTTCTCAGAAAGCTACTTTCCAGATTTCATCTGAGGATATTTCCTTTTTCACCATAGCCCTCTATGGGCTTCCAAATATTACTTTGCCAATTCCACAAGAACTGTCTTAGCGAAAGGCTTCTTGAGGGGAAAGCTGTAACTCTGTGAGATGATTTCACAGAGCACAAAGAAGTTTCTCACAAACCTTCTTTCTCTTTGTTATCGGAGGATTTTTCCTTGGGCCCTATAGTCTTCTAAGGGATCCGAAATATCTGTTCTCAGATTCCACAGAAATAAGGCTAGCAAAGAGATACACCAAATACAGATGTAACTCTGTGAGATGAATTAACAGAACACTAAGCAGTTTCTCAGAAAGCTTCTTTCCAGATTTCATCTGAGGATATTTCCTTTTTCACCATAGCCCTCTATGGGCTTCCAAATATCACTTTGCCAATTCCACAAGAAGTGTCTTAGCGAAAGACTTCTTGAGGGGAAAGCTGTAACTCTGTGAGATGATTTCACAGAACACAAAGAAGTTTCTAAGACAGCTTCTTTCTCTTTGTTATCGCAAGATATTTCCTTTGGCCCTATAGTCTTCTAAGGGATCCGAAATATCTGTTCTCAGATTCCACAGAAATAAGGCTAGCAAAGAGATCCACGAAATACAGATGTAACTCTGTGAGATGAATTAACAGAACACTAAGCAGTTTCTCAGAAAGCTACTTTCCAGATTTCATCTGAGCATATTTCCTTTTTCACCATAGCCCTGTATGGGCTTCCAAATATTACTTTGCGAATTCCACAAGAACTGTCTTAGCGAAAGGCTTCTTGAGGGGAAAGCTGTAACTCTGTGAGATGATTAAACAGAACACAAAGAAGTTTCTCAGAAAGCTTCTTTCTCTTTGTTATCGGAGGATATTTCCTTTGGCCCTATAGTCTTCTAAGAGATCCGAAATATCTGTTCTCAGATTCCACAGAAATAAGGCTAGCAAAGAGATACACCATATACAGATGTAACTCTGTGAGATGAATTAACAGAACACTAAGCAGTTTCTCAGAAAGCTTCTTTCCAGATTTCATCTGAGGATATTTCCTTTTTCACCATAGCCCTCTATGGGCTTCCAAATATTACTTTGCCAATTCCACAAGAACTGTCTTAGCGAAAGGCTTCTTGAGGGGAAAGCTGTAACTCTGTGAGATGATTTCACAGAACACAAAGAAGTTTCTAGGAAAGCTTCTTTCTCTTTGTTATCGGAAGATATTTCCTTTGGCCCTATAGTCTTCTAAGGGATCCGAAATATCTGTTCTCAGATTCCACAGAAATAAGGCTAGCAAAGAGATCCAGGAAATACAGATGTAACTCTGTGAGATGAATTAACAGAACACTAAGCAGTTTCTCCTAAATCTACTTTCCAGATTTCATCTGAGCATATTTCCTTTTTCACCATAGCCCTCTAAGGGCTTCCAAATATTACTTTGCCAATTCCACAAGAACTGTCTTAGCGAAAGGCTTCTTGAGGGGAAAGCTGTAACTCTGTGAGATGATTTCACAGAACACAAAGAAGTTTCTCAGAAAGCTTCTTTCTCTTTGTTATCGGAGGATATTTCTTTTGGCCCTATAGTCTTCTAAGAGATCCGAAATATGTGTTCTCAGATTCCACAGAAATAAGGCTAGCAAAGAGATACACCATATACAGATGTAACTCTGTGAGATGAATTAACAGAACACGAAGCAGTTTCTCAGAAAGCTTCTTTCCAGATTTCATCTGAGGATATTTCCTTTTTCACCATAGCCCTCTATGGCCTTCCAAATATCACTTTGTCAATTCCACAAGAACTGCCTTAGCGAAAGACTTCTTGAGGGGAAAGCTGTAACTCTGTGAGATGATTTCACAAAACACTAAGAAGTTTGTAAGAAAGCTTCTTTCTCTTTGTTATCGGAAGATATTTCCTTTGGCCCTATAGTCTTCTAAGGGATCCGAAATATCTGTTCTCAGATTCCACAGAAATAAGGCTAGCAAAGAGATCCACGAAATACAGATGTAACTCTGTGAGATGAATTAACAGAACACGAAGCAGTTTCTCAGAAAGCTACTTTCCAGATTTCATCTGAGGATATTTCCTTTTTCACCATAGCCCTGTATGGGCTTCCAAATATTACTTTGCCAATTCCACAAGAACTGTCTTAGCGAAAGCCTTCTTGAGGGGAAAGCTGTAACTCTGTGAGTTGATTTCACAGAACACAAAGGAGTTTCTCAGAAAGCTTCTTTCTCTTTGTTATCGGAGGATATTTCCTTTGGCCCTATAGTCTTCTAAGAGATCCGAAATATCTGTTCTCAGATTCCACAGAAATAACGCTAGCAAAGAGATACACCAAATACAGATGTAACTCTGTGAGATGAATTAACAGAACACTAAGCAGTTTCTCAGAAAGCTTCTTTCCAGATTTCATCTGAGGATATTTCCTTTTTCACCATAGCCCTCTATGGACTTCCAAATATCACTTTGCCAATTCCAAAAGAACTGTCTTAGCGAAAGACTTCTTCAGGGGAAAGCTGTAACTCTGTGAGATGATTTCACAGAACACAAAGAAGTTTCTCAGAAATCTTCTTTCTCTTTGTTATCGGAGGATATTTCCTTTGGCCCTAGAGTCTTCAAAGGGATCCGAAATATCTGGTCTCAGATTCCACAGAAATAAGGCTAGCAAAGAGATACACCAAATACAGATGTAACTCTGTGAGATGATTTCACAGAACACAAAGAAGTTTCTCAGAAAGCTTCTTTCTCTTTGTTATCGGAAGATATTTCCTTTGACCCTATAGTCTTCAAAGGGATCCGAAATATCTGTTCTCACATTCCACAGAAATAAGGCTAGCAAAGAGATCCACGAAATACAGATGTAACTCTGTTATATGAATTAACAGAACACTAAGCAGTTTCTCAGAAAGCTTCTTTCCACATTTCATCTGAGGATATTTCCTTTTTCACCCTAGCCTTCTATGCGCTACCGAATATCACTTTGCCAATTGCATAAGAAGTGTCTTAGCGAAAGACTTCTTGAGGGGAAAGCTGTAACTCTGTGAGATGATTTCACAGAGCACAAAGAAGTTTCTCAGAAAGCTTCTCTCTCTTTGTTATCGGAGGATATTTCCTTTGGCCCTATAGTCTTCAAAGGGATCTGAAATATCTGTTCTCAGATTCCACAGAAATAAGGCTAGCAAAGAGATCCACGAAATGCAAATGTAACTCTGTGAGATGAATTAACAGAACACTAAGCAGTTTCTCAGAAGGCTACTTTCCAGATTTCATCTGAGGATATTTCCTTTTTCACCATAGCCCTCTATGGGCTTCCAAATATCACTTTGCCAATACCACAAGAACTGTCTTAGCGAAAGACTTCTGGAGTGGAAAGCTGTAACTCTGTGAGATGATTTCACAGAACACAAAGAAGTTTCTAGGAAAGCTTCTTTCTCTTTGTTATCGGAAGATATTTCCTTTGGCCCTATACTCTTCTAAGGGATCCGAAATATCTGTTCTCAGATTCCACAGAAATAATGCTAGCAAAGAGATCCACGAAATACAGATATAACTCTGTGAGATGAATTAACAGAACACTAAGCAGTTTCTCAGAAAGCTACTTTACAGATTTCATCTGAGGATATTTCCTTTTTCACCATTGCCCTCTATGGGCTTCCAAATATCACTTTGCCAATTCAAAAAGAAGTGTCTTAACAAAAAGCTTCTTCAGGGGAAAGCAGTAACTCTGTGAGATGATTTCACAGAACACAAAAAAGTTTCTCAGAAAGCTTCTTTATCTTTGTTATCGGAGGATATTTCCTTGGGCCCTATAGTCTTCAAAGGGATGCGAAATATCTGTTCTCAGATTCCACAGAAATAAGTCTAGCAAAAGATCCACGAAATACAAATGTAACTCTGTGAGATGAATTAACAGAACACTAAGCAGTTTCTCAGAAAGCTACTTTCCAGATTTCATCTGAGGATATTTCCTTTTTCGCCATAGCCCTCTATGGGCTTCCAAATATCACTTTGCCAATTCCACAAGAACTGTCTTAGCGAAAGGCTTCTTGGGTGGAAAGCTGTAACTCTGTGAGATGATTTCACAGAACACAAAGAAGTTTCTAAGAAAGCTTCTTTCTCTTTGTTATCGGAAGATATTTCCTTTGGCCCTATAGTCTTCTAAGGGATCCGAAATATCTGTTCTCAGATTCCACAGAAATAAGGCTAGCAAAGAGATCCACGAAATACAGATGTAACTCTGTGAGATGAATTAACAGAACACTAAGCAGTTTCTCAGAAAGCTTCTTTCCAGATTTCATCTGAGGATATTTCCTTTTTCACCAAAGCCCTCTATGGGCTTCCAAATATCACTTTGCCAATTCCACGAGAACTGTCTTAGCGAAAGTCTTCTTGAGTGGAAAGCTGTAACTCTGTGAGATGATTTCACAGAACACAAAGTAGTTTCTGAGAAATCTTCGTTCTCTTTCTGATCGAAGGATATTTCTTTGGCCCTATACTCTTCTAAGGGATCCGAAATATCTGTTCTCAGATTCCACAGAAATAATGCTAGCAAACAGATCCACGAAATACAGATGTAACTCTGTGAGATGAATTAACAGAACACTAAGCAGTTTCTCAGAAAGCTACTTGACAGATTTCATCTGAGGATATTTCCTTTTTCACCTTAGCCCTCTATGGGCTTCCAAATATCACTTTGCCAATTCAAAAAGAACTGTCTTAACGAAAGGCTTCTTCAGGGGAAAGCTGTAACTCTGTGAGATGATTTCACAGAACACAAAGAAGTTTCTCAGAAAGCTTCTTTCTCTTTGTTATCAGAGGATATTTCCTTTGACCCTATAGTCTTCAAAGGGATCCGAAATATCTGTTCTCAGATTCCACAGAAATAAGGCTAGCAAAAGATCCACGAAATACAAATGTAACTCTGTGAGATGAATTAACAGAACACTAAGCAGTTTCTCAGAAAGCTTCTTTCCAGATTTCATCTGAGGATATTTCCTTTTTCACCATAGCCCTCTAAGGTCTTCCAAATATCACTTTGCCAATTCCACGAGAACTGTCTTAGCGAAAGGCTTCTTGAGTGGAAAGCTGTAACTCTGTGAGATGATTTCACGGAACACAGAGAAGTTTCCCAGACAGCTTCGTTCTCTTTGTGATCGGAGGATGTTTCCTTTGGCCCTCTAGTCTTCTAAGGGATCCGAAATATCTGTTCTCAGATTCCACAGAAATAAGGCTAGCAAAGAGATCCACGAAATACTGATGTAACTCTGTGAGATGAATTAAGAGAACACTAAGCAGTTTCTCAGAAAGCTACTTTCCAGATTTCATCTGAGGATATTTCCTTTTTCACCATAGCCCTGTATGGGCTTCCAAATATTACTTTGCCAATTCCACAAGAACTGTCTTAGCGAAAGGCTTCTTGAGGGGAAAGCTGTAACTCTGTGAGATGATTTCACAGAGCACAAAGAAGTTTCTCACAAAGCTTCTTTCTCTTTGTTATCGGAGGATTTTTCCTTGGGCCCTATAGTCTTCTAAGGGATCCGAAATATCTGTTCTCAGATTCCACAGAAATAAGGCTAGCAAAGAGATACAACAAACACAGATGTAACTCTGTGAGATGAATTAACAGAACACTAAGCAGTTTCTCAGAAAGCTTCTTTCCAGATTTCATCTGAGTATATTTCCTTTTTCACCATAGCCCTCTAAGGGCTTCCAAATATCACTTTGCCAATTCCACAAGAAGTGTCTTAGCGAAAGGCTTCCTGAGGGGAAAGCTGTAACTCTGTGAGATGATTTCACAGAACACAAAGAAGTTTCTAAGAAAGCTTCTTTCTCTTTGTTATCGCAAGATATTTCCTTTGGCCCTATAGTCTTCTAAGGGATCCGAAATATCTGTTCTCAGATTCCACAGAAATAAGGCTAGCAAAGAGATCCACGAAATACAGATGTAACTCTGTGAGATGAATTAACAGAACACTAAGCAGTTTCTCAGAAAGCTACTTTCCAGATTTCATCTGAGCATATTTCCTTTTTCTCCATAGCCCTGTATGGGCTTCCAAATATTACTTTGCCAATTCCACAAGAACTGTCTTAGCGAAAGGCTTCTTGAGGGGAAAGCTGTAACTCTGTGAGATGATTTCACAGAACACAAAGAAGTTTCTCAGAAAGCTTCTTTCTCTTTGTTATCGGAGGATATTTCCTTGGGCCCTATAGTCTTCTTAGGGATCCGAAATATCTGTTCTCAGATTCCACAGAAATAAGGCTAGCAAAGAGATACACCATATACAGATGTAACTCTGTGAGATGAATTAACAGAACACTAAGCAGTTTCTCAGAAAGCTTCTTTCCAGTTTTCATCTGAGGATATTTCCTTTTTCAACATAGCCCTCTATGGGCTTCCAAATATCACTTTGCCAATTCCACAAGAACTGCCTTAGCGAAAGACTTCTTGAGGGGAAAGCTGTAACTCTGTGAGATGATTTCACAGAACACAAAGAAGTTTGTAAGAAAGTTTCTTTCTCTTTGTTATCGGAAGATATTTCCATTGGCCCTATAGTCTTCTAAGGGATCCGAAATATCTGTTCTCAGATTCAACAGAAATAAGGCTAGCAAAGAGATCCACGAAATACAGATGTACCTCTGTGAGATGAATTAACAGAACACTAAGCAGTTTCTCAGAAAGCTTCTTTCCAGATTTCATCTGAGGATATTTCCTTTTTCACCGTAGCCCTCTATGGGCTTCCAAATATCACTTTGCCAATTCCACAAGAACTGTCTTAGCAAAAGACTTCTTCAGGGGAAAGCTGTACCTCTGTGAGATGATTTCACAGAACACAAAGAAGTTTCTCACAAAGCTTATTTCTCTTTGTTATCGGAGGATATTTCCTTTGGCCCTATAGTCTTCTAAGGAATCCGAAATATCTGTTCTCAGATTCCACAGAAATTAGGCTAGCAAAGAGATACACCAAATACAGATGTAACTCTGTGAGATGAATTAAGAGAACACTAAGCAGTGTCTCAGAAAGCTTCTTTCCAGATTTCATCTGAGGATATTTCCTTTTTCACCATAGCCTTCTATGGGCTTCCAAATATCACTTTGCCAATTCCAAACGAACTGTCTTAGCGAAAGACTTCTTCAGGGGAAAGCTGTAACTCTGTGAGATGATTTCACAGAACACAAAGAAGTTTCTCAGAAAGCTTCTTTCTCTTTGTTATCGGAGGATATTTCCTTTGGCCCTAGAGTCTTCAAAGGGATCGGAAATATCTGTTCTCAGATTCCACAGAAATAAGGCTAGCAAAGAGATACACCAAATACAGATGTAACTCTGTTAGATGATTTCACATAACACAAAGAAGTTTCTCAGAAAGCTTCTTTCTCTTTGTTATCGGAGTTTATTTCCTTTGGCACTATAATCTTCAAAGGGATCTGGAATATCTGTTCTCAGATTCCACAGAAATAAGGCTAGCAAGGAGATCCACGAAATACAGATGTAACTCTGTGAGATGAATTAACAGAACACTAAGCAGTTTCTCAGAAAGCTTCTTTCCAGATTTCATCTGAGGATATTTCCTTTTTCACCATAGCCCTCTATGGGCTTCCAAATATCACTTTGCCAATTCCACAAGAACTGTCTTAGCGAAAGACTTCTTGAGGGGAAAGCTCTAACGCTGTGAGGTGATTTCACAGAACACAAAGAAGTTTCTCAGAAAGCTTCTTTCTCTTTGTTATCGGAGTTTATTTCCTTTGGCCCTATAATCTTCAAAGGGATCCGGAATATCTGTTCTCAAATTCCACAGAAATAAGGCGAGCAAACAGATCCACGAAATACAGATGTAACTCTGTGAGATGAATTAACAGAACACTAAGCAGTTTCTCAGAAACTTCTTTCCAGATTTCATCTGAGGATATTTCCTTTTTCACCATAGCCCTCTATGCGCTTCCAAATATCACTTTGCCAATTCCACAAGAACTGTCTTAGCGAAAGGCTTTTTGAGGGGAAAGCTGTAACTCTGTGAGATGATTTCACAGAACACAAAGAAGTTTCTAAGAAAGCTTCTTTCTCTTTGTTATCGGAAGATATTTCCTTTGGCCCTATAGTCTTCTAAGGGATGCGAAATATCTCTTCTCAGATTCCACAGAAATAAGGCTAGCAAAGAGATCCACGAAATACAGATGTAACTCTGTGAGATGAATTAACAGAACACTAAGCAGTTTCTCAGAAAGCTACTTTCCAGATTTCATCTGAGCATATTTCCTTTTTCACCATAGCCCTCTATGGGCTTCCAAATATCACTTTGCCAATTCCACAAGAACTGTCTTAGCGAAAGGCTTCTTGAGGGGAAAGCTGTAACTCTGTGAGATGATTTCACAGAACAGAAAGAAGTTTCTCAGAAAGCTTCTTTCTCTTTGTTATCGGAGGATATTTCCTTGGGCCCTATAGTCTTCTTAGGGATCCGAAATATCTGTTCTCAGATTCCACGGAAATAAGGCTAGCAAAGAGATACACCAAATACAGATGTAAATCTGTGAGATGAATTAACAGAACACTAAGCAGTTTCTCAGAAAGCTTCTTTCCAGATTTCATCTGAGGATATTTCCTTTTTCACCATAGCCCTCTATGGGCTTCCAAATATCACTTTGCCAATTCCACAAGAACTGTCTTAGCGAAAGACTTCTTGAGGGGAAAGCTGTAACTCTGTGAGATAATTTCACAGAACACAAAGAAGTTTCTAAGAACGCTTCTTTCTCTTTGTTATCGGAAGATATTTCCTTTGGCCCTATAGTCTTCTAAGGGATCCGAAATATCTGTTCTCAGATTCCACAGAAATAAGGCTAGCAAAGAGATCCACGAAATACAGATGTAACTCTGTGAGATGAATTAACAGAACACTAAGCAGTTTCTCCTAAAGCTACTTTCCAGATTTCATCTGAGCATATTTGCTTTTTCACCATAGCCCTGTATGGGCTTCCAAATATTACTTTGCCAATTCCACAAGAACTGTCTTAGCGAAAGTCTTCTTGAGGGGAAAGCTGTAACTCTGTGAGATGATTTCACAGAACACAAAGAAGTTTCCCAGAAAGCTTCTTTCTCTTTGTTATCGGAGGATATTTCCTTTGGCCCTATAGTCTTCTAAGAGATCCGAATTATCTGTTCTCAGATTCCACAGAAATAAGGCTAGCAAAGAGATACACCATATACAGATGTAACTCTGTGAGATGAATTAACAGAACACTAAGCAGTTTCTCAGAAAGCTTCTTTCCAGATTTCATCTGAGGATATTTCCTTTTTCACCATAGCCCTCTATGGGCTTCCAAATATCACTTTGCCAATTCCACAAGAACTGCCTTAGCGAAAGACTTCTTGAGGGGAAAGCTGTAACTCTGTTAGATGATTTAACAGAACACAAAGAAGTTTGTAAGAAAGCTTCTTTCTCTTTGTTATCGGACGATATTTCCTTTGGCCCTATAGTCTTCTAAGGGATCCGAAATATCTGTTCTCAGATTCCACAGAAATAAGGCTAGCAAAGAGATCCACGAAATACAGATGTAACTCTGTGAGATGAATTAACAGAACACTAAGCAGTTTCTCAGAAAGCTACTTTCCAGATTTCATCTGAGGATATTTCCTTTTTCACCATAGCCCTGTATGGGCTTCCAAATATTACTTTGCCAATTCCACAAGAACTGTCTTAGCGAAAGGCTTCTTGAGGGGAAAGCTGTAACTCTGTGAGATGATTTCACAAAACACAAAGAAGTTTCTCAGAAAGCTTATTTCTCTTTGTTATCGGAGGATATTTCCTTTGGCCCTATAGTCTTCTAAGGGATCCGAAATATCTGTTCTCAGATTCCACAGAAATTAGGCTAGCAAAGAGATACACCAAATACAGATGTAACTCTGTGAGATGAATTAAGAGAACACTAAGCAGTTTCTCAGAAAGCTTCTTTCCAGATTTCATCTGAGGATATTTCCTTTTTCACCATAGCCCTCTGTGGGCTTCCAAATATCACTTTGCCAATTCCAAAAGAACTGTCTTAGCGAAAGACTTCTTCAGGGGAAAGCTGTAACTCTGTGAGATGATTTCACAGAACACAAAGAAGTTTCTCAGAAAGCTTCTTTCTCTTTGTTATCGGAGGATATTTCCTTTGGCCCTAGAGTCTTCAAAGGGATCGGAAATATCTGTTCTCAGATTCCACAGAAATAAGGCTAGCAAAGAGATACACCAAATGCAGATGTAACTCTGTTAGATGATTTCTCATAACACAAAGAAGTTTCTCAGAAAGCTTCTTTCTCTTTGTTATCGGAGTTTATTTCCTTTGGCACTATAATCTTCAAAGGGATCTGGAATATCTGTTCTCAGATTCCACAGAAATAAGGCTAGCAAAGAGATCCACGAAATACAGATGTAACTCTGTGAGATGAATTAACAGAACACTAAGCAGTTTCTCAGAAAGCTTCTTTCCAGATTTCATCTGAGGATATTTCCTTTTTCACCATAGCCCTCTAAGGGCTTCCAAATATCACTTTGCCAATTCCACAAGAACTGTCTTAGCGAAAGACTTCTTGAGGGGAAAGCTCTAACGCTGTGAGGTGATTTCACAGAACACAAAGAAGTTTCTCAGAAAGCTTCTTTCTCTTTGTTGTCGGAGGATATTTCCTTTGGCCCTATAATCTTCAAAGGGATCCGGAATATCTGTTCTCAGATTCCACAGAAATAAGGCGAGCAAACAGATCCACGAAATACAGATGTAACTCTGTGAGATGAATTAACAGAACACTAAGCAGTTTCTCAGAAACTTCTTTCCAGATTTCATCTGAGGATATTTCCTTTTTCACCATAGCCCTCTATGCACTTCCAAATATCACTTTGCCAATTCCACAAGAACTGTCTTAGCGAAAGGCTTTTTGAGGGGAAAGCTGTAACTCTGTGAGATGATTTCACAGAACACAAAGAAGTTTCTAAGAAAGCTTCTTTCTCTTTGTTATCGGAAGATATTTCCTTTGGCCCTATAGTCTTCTAAGGGATGCGAAATATCTCTTCTCAGATTCCACAGAAATAAGGCTAGCAAAGAGATCCACGAAATACAGATGTAACTCTGTGAGATGAATTAACAGAACACTAAGCAGTTTCTCAGAAAGCTACTTTCCAGATTTCATCTGAGGATATTTCCTTTTTCACCATAGCCCTGTATGGGCTTCCAAATATTACTTTGCCAATTCCACAAGAACTGTCTTAGCGAAAGGCTTCTTGAGGGGAAAGCTGTAACTCTGTGAGATGATTTCACAGAACACAAAGAAGTTTCTCAGAAAGCTTCTTTCTCTTTGTTATCGGAGGATATTTCCTTTGGCCCTATAGTCTTCTAAGAGACCGAAATATCTGGTCTCAGATTCCACAGAAATAAGGCTAGCAAAGAGATACACCAAATACAGATGTAACTCTGTGAGATGATTTCACAGAACACAAAGAAGTTTCTCAGAAAGCTTCTTTCTCTTTGTTATCGGAGATTATTTCCTTTGGCCCTATAATCTTCAAAGGGATCCGGAATATCTGTTCTCAGATTCCACAGAAATAAGGCTAGCAAAGAGATCCACGAAATACAGATGTAACTCTGTGAGATGAATTAACAGATCACTAAGCAGTTTCTCAGAAAGCTTCTTTCCAGATTTCATCTGAGGATATTTCCTTTTCACCATAGCCCTCTATGGGCTTCCAAATATCACTTTGCCAATTCCACAAGAACTGTCTTAGCGAAAGACTTCTTGAGGGGAAAGCTGTAACTCTGTGAGATGATTTCACAGAACACAAAGAAGTTTCTAAGAAAGCTTCTTTCTCTTTGTTATCGGAAGATATTTCCTTTGGCCCTATAGTCTTCTAAGGGATCCGAAATATCTGTTCTCAGATTCCACAGAAATAAGGCTAGCAAAGAGATCCACGAAATACAGATGTAACTCTGTGAGATGAATTAACAGAACACTAAGCAGTTTCTCCTAAAGCTACTTTCCAGATTTCATCTGAGCATATTTGCTTTTTCACCATAGCCCTGTATGGGCTTCCAAATATTACTTTGCCAATTCCACAAGAACTGTCTTAGCGAAAGTCTTCTTGAGGGGAAAGCTGTAACTCTGTGAGATGATTTCACAGAACACAAAGAAGTTTCCCAGAAAGCTTCTTTCTCTTTGTTATCGGAGGATATTTCCTTTGGCCCTATAGTCTTCTAAGAGATCCGAATTATCTGTTCTCAGATTCCACAGAAATAAGGCTAGCAAAGAGATACACCATATACAGATGTAACTCTGTGAGATGAATTAACAGAACACTAAGCAGTTTCTCAGAAAGCTTCTTTCCAGATTTCATCTGAGGATATTTCCTTTTTCACCATAGCCCTCTATGGGCTTCCAAATATCACTTTGCCAATTCCACAAGAACTGCCTTAGCGAAAGACTTCTTGAGGGGAAAGCTGTAACTCTGTTAGATGATTTAACAGAACACAAAGAAGTTTGTAAGAAAGCTTCTTTCTCTTTGTTATCGGAAGATATTTCCTTTGGCCCTATAGTCTTCTAATGGATCCGAAATATCTGTTCTCAGATTCCACAGAAATAAGGCTAGCAAAGAGATCCACGAAATACAGATGTAACTCTGTGAGATGAATTAACGGAACACTAAGCAGTTTCTCAGAAAGCTACTTTCCAGATTTCATCTGAGGATATTTCCTTTTTCACCATAGCCCTGTATGGGCTTCCAAATATTACTTTGCCAATTCCACAAGAACTGTCTTAGCGAAAGGCTTCTTGAGGGGAAAGCTGTAACTCTGTGAGATGATTTCACAGAACACAAAGAAGTTTCTCAGAAAGCTTCTTTCTCTTTGTTGTCGGAGTTTATTTCCTTTGGCCCTATAATCTTCAAAGGGATCCGGAATATCTGTTCTCAGATTCCACAGAAATAAGGCGAGCAAACAGATCCACGAAATACAGATGTAACTCTGTGAGATGAATTAACAGAACACTAAGCAGTTTCTCAGAAACTTCTTTCCAGATTTCATCTGAGGATATTTCCTTTTCACCATAGCCCTCTATGGGCTTCCAAATATCACTTTGCCAATTCCACAAGAACTGTCTTAGCGAAAGACTTCTTGAGGGGAAAGCTGTAACTCTGTGAGATGATTTCACAGAACACAAAGAAGTTTCTAAGAAAGCTTCTTTCTCTTTGTTATCGGAAGATATTTCCTTTGGCCCTATAGTCTTCTAAGGGATCCGAAATATCTGTTCTCAGATTCCACAGAAATAAGGCTAGCAAAGAGATCCACGAAATACAGATGTAACTCTGTGAGATGAATTAACAGAACACTAAGCAGTTTCTCCTAAAGCTACTTTCCAGATTTCATCTGAGCATATTTGCTTTTTCACCATAGCCCTGTATGGGCTTCCAAATATTACTTTGCCAATTCCACAAGAACTGTCTTAGCGAAAGTCTTCTTGAGGGGAAAGCTGTAACTCTGTGAGATGATTTCACAGAACACAAAGAAGTTTCCCAGAAAGCTTCTTTCTCTTTGTTATCGGAGGATATTTCCTTTGGCCCTATAGTCTTCTAAGAGATCCGAATTATCTGTTCTCAGATTCCACAGAAATAAGGCTAGCAAAGAGATACACCATATACAGATGTAACTCTGTGAGATGAATTAACAGAACACTAAGCAGTTTCTCAGAAAGCTTCTTTCCAGATTTCATCTGAGGATATTTCCTTTTTCACCATAGCCCTCTATGGGCTTCCAAATATCACTTTGCCAATTCCACAAGAACTGCCTTAGCGAAAGACTTCTTGAGGGGAAAGCTGTAACTCTGTTAGATGATTTAACAGAACACAAAGAAGTTTGTAAGAAAGCTTCTTTCTCTTTGTTATCGGAAGATATTTCCTTTGGCCCTATAGTCTTCTAATGGATCCGAAATATCTGTTCTCAGATTCCACAGAAATAAGGCTAGCAAAGAGATCCACGAAATACAGATGTAACTCTGTGAGATGAATTAACGGAACACTAAGCAGTTTCTCAGAAAGCTACTTTCCAGATTTCATCTGAGGATATTTCCTTTTTCACCATAGCCCTGTATGGGCTTCCAAATATTACTTTGCCAATTCCACAAGAACTGTCTTAGCGAAAGGCTTCTTGAGGGGAAAGCTGTAACTCTGTGAGATGATTTCACAGAACACAAAGAAGTTTCTCAGAAAGCTTCTTTCTCTTTGTTGTCGGAGTTTATTTCCTTTGGCCCTATAATCTTCAAAGGGATCCGGAATATCTGTTCTCAGATTCCACAGAAATAAGGCGAGCAAACAGATCCACGAAATACAGATGTAACTCTGTGAGATGAATTAACAGAACACTAAGCAGTTTCTCAGAAACTTCTTTCCAGATTTCATCTGAGGATATTTCCTTTTTCACCATAGCCCTCTATGCACTTCCAAATATCACTTTGCCAATTCCACAAGAACTGTCTTAGCGAATGGCTTTTTGAGGGGAAAGCTGTAACTCTGTGAGATGATTTCACAGAACACAAAGAAGTTTCTAAGAAAGCTTCTTTCTCTTTGTTATCGGAAGATATTTCCTTTGGCCCTATAGTCTTCTAAGGGATGCGAAATATCTCTTCTCAGATTCCACAGAAATAAGGCTAGCAAAGAGATCCACGAAATACAGATGTAACTCTGTGAGATGAATTAACAGAACACTAAGCAGTTTCTCAGAAAGCTACTTTCCAGATTTCATCTGAGGATATTTCCTTTTTCACCATAGCCCTGTATGGGCTTCCAAATATTACTTTGCCAATTCCACAAGAACTGTCTTAGCGAAAGGCTTCTTGAGGGGAAAGCTGTAACTCTGTGAGATGATTTCACAGAACACAAAGAAGTTTCTAAGAAAGCTTCTTTCTCTTTGTTATCGGAAGATATTTCCTTTGGCCCTATAGTCTTCTAAGGGATCCGAAATATCTGTTCTCAGATTCCACAGAAATAAGGCTAGCAAAGAGATCCACGAAATACAGATGTAACTCTGTGAGATGAATTAACAGAACACTAAGCAGTTTCTCCTAAAGCTACTTTCCAGATTTCATCTGAGCATATTTGCTTTTTCACCATAGCCCTGTATGGGCTTCCAAATATTACTTTGCCAATTCCACAAGAACTGTCTTAGCGAAAGTCTTCTTGAGGGGAAAGCTGTAACTCTGTGAGATGATTTCACAGAACACAAAGAAGTTTCCCAGAAAGCTTCTTTCTCTTTGTTATCGGAGGATATTTCCTTTGGCCCTATAGTCTTCTAAGAGATCCGAATTATCTGTTCTCAGATTCCACAGAAATAAGGCTAGCAAAGAGATACACCATATACAGATGTAACTCTGTGAGATGAATTAACAGAACACTAAGCAGTTTCTCAGAAAGCTTCTTTCCAGATTTCATCTGAGGATATTTCCTTTTTCACCATAGCCCTCTATGGGCTTCCAAATATCACTTTGCCAATTCCACAAGAACTGCCTTAGCGAAAGACTTCTTGAGGGGAAAGCTGTAACTCTGTTAGATGATTTAACAGAACACAAAGAAGTTTGTAAGAAAGCTTCTTTCTCTTTGTTATCGGAAGATATTTCCTTTGGCCCTATAGTCTTCTAATGGATCCGAAATATCTGTTCTCAGATTCCACAGAAATAAGGCTAGCAAAGAGATCCACGAAATACAGATGTAACTCTGTGAGATGAATTAACGGAACACTAAGCAGTTTCTCAGAAAGCTACTTTCCAGATTTCATCTGAGGATATTTCCTTTTTCACCATAGCCCTGTATGGGCTTCCAAATATTACTTTGCCAATTCCACAAGAACTGTCTTAGCGAAAGGCTTCTTGAGGGGAAAGCTGTAACTCTGTGAGATGATTTCACAGAACACAAAGAAGTTTCTCAGAAAGCTTCTTTCTCTTTGTTGTCGGAGTTTATTTCCTTTGGCCCTATAATCTTCAAAGGGATCCGGAATATCTGTTCTCAGATTCCACAGAAATAAGGCGAGCAAACAGATCCACGAAATACAGATGTAACTCTGTGAGATGAATTAACAGAACACTAAGCAGTTTCTCAGAAACTTCTTTCCAGATTTCATCTGAGGATATTTCCTTTTTCACCATAGCCCTCTATGCACTTCCAAATATCACTTTGCCAATTCCACAAGAACTGTCTTAGCGAATGGCTTTTTGAGGGGAAAGCTGTAACTCTGTGAGATGATTTCACAGAACACAAAGAAGTTTCTAAGAAAGCTTCTTTCTCTTTGTTATCGGAAGATATTTCCTTTGGCCCTATAGTCTTCTAAGGGATGCGAAATATCTCTTCTCAGATTCCACAGAAATAAGGCTAGCAAAGAGATCCACGAAATACAGATGTAACTCTGTGAGATGAATTAACAGAACACTAAGCAGTTTCTCAGAAAGCTACTTTCCAGATTTCATCTGAGGATATTTCCTTTTTCACCATAGCCCTGTATGGGCTTCCAAATATTACTTTGCCAATTCCACAAGAACTGTCTTAGCGAAAGGCTTCTTGAGGGGAAAGCTGTAACTCTGTGAGATGATTTCACAGAACACAAAGAAGTTTCTCAGAAAGCTTCTTTCTCTTTGTTATCGGAGGATATTTCCTTTGGCCCTATAGTCTTCTAAGAGACCGAAATATCTGTTCTCAGATTCCACAGAAATAAGGCTAGCAAAGAAATACACCAAAAACAGATGTAACACTGTGAGATGAATTAACAGAACAATAAGCAGTTTCTCAGAAAGCTTCTTTCCAGATTTCATCTGAGGATATTTCCTTTTTCACCATAGCCCTCTGTGGGCTTCCAAATATCACTTTGCCAATTCCAAAAGAACTGTCTTAGCGAAAGACTTCTTCAGGGGAAAGCTGTAACTCTGTGAGATGATTTCACAGAACACAAAGAAGTTTCTCAGAAAGCTTCTTTCTCTTTGTTATCGGAGGATATTTCCTTTGGCCCTAGAGTCTTCAAAGGGATCGGAAATATCTGTTCTCAGATTCCACAGAAATAAGGCTAGCAAAGAGATACACCAAATGCAGATGTAACTCTGTTAGATGATTTCACATAACACAAAGAAGTTTCTCAGAAAGCTTCTTTCTCTTTGTTATCGGAGTTTATTTCCTTTGGCACTATAATCTTCAAAGGGATCTGGAATATCTGTTCTCAGATTCCACAGAAATAAGGCTAGCAAAGAGATCCACGAAATACAGATGTAACTCTGTGAGATGAATTAACAGAACACTAAGCAGTTTCTCAGAAAGCTTCTTTCCAGATTTCATCTGAGGATATTTCCTTTATCACCATAGCCCTCTATGGGCTTCCAAATATCACTTTGCCAATTCCACAAGAACTGTCTTAGCGAAAGACTTCTTGAGGGGAAAGCTCTAACGCTGTGAGGTGATTTCACAGAACACAAAGAAGTTTCTCAGAAAGCTTCTTTCTCTTTGTTGTCGGAGTTTATTTCCTTTGGCCCTATAATCTTCAAAGGGATCCGGAATATCTGTTCTCAGATTCCACAGAAATAAGGCGAGCAAACAGATCCACGAAATACAGATGTAACTCTGTGAGATGAATTAACAGAACACTAAGCAGTTTCTCAGAAAGCTTCTTTCCAGATTTCATCTGAGGATATTTCCTTTTTCACCATAGCCCTCTATGGGCTTCCAAATATCACTTTGCCAATTCCACAAGAACTGTCTTAGCGAAAGACTTCTACAGGGGAAAGCTGTACCTCTGTGAGACGATTTCACAGAACACAAAGAAGTTTATCACAAAGCTTCTTTCTCTTTGTTATCGGAGGATATTTCCTTTGGCCCTAGAGTCTTCTAAGGGATCCGAAATATCTGGTCTCAGATTCCACAGTAATAAGGCTAGCAAAGATATCCACGAAATACAGATGTAACTCTGTGAGATGATTTGACAAACACAAAGAAGTTTCTCAGAAAGATTCTTTCTCTTTGTTATCGGAGTTTATTTCCTTTGGCCCTATAATCTTCAAAGGGATCCGGAATATCTGTTCTCAGATTCCACAGAAATAAGGCTAGCAAAGAGATCCACGAAACACAGATGTAACTCTGTGAGATGAATTAACAGATCACTAAGCAGTTTCTCAGAAAGCTTCTTCCCAGATTTCATCTGAGGATATTTCCTTTTTCACCATAGCCCTCTATGGGCTTCCAAATATCACTTTGCCAATTCCACAAGAACTGTCTTAGCGAAAGTCTTCTTGAGTGGAAAGCTGTAATTCTGTGAGATGATTTCACAGAACACAAAGTAGTTTCTGAGAAATCTTCGTTCTCTTTCTGATCGGAGGATATTTCTTTGGCCCTATACTCTTCTAAGGGATCCGAAATATCTGTTCTTAGATTCCACAGAAATAGTGCTAGCAAAGAGATCCACGAAATACAGATGTAACTCTGTGAGATGAATTAACAGAACACTAAGCAGTTTCTCAGAAAGCTACTTTCCAGATTTCATCTGAGGATATTTCTTTTTCACCATAGCCCTCTATGGGCTTCCAAATATCACTTTGCCAATTCCACAAGAACTGTCTTAGCGAAAGGCTTCTTGAGGGGAAAGCTGTAACTCTGTGAGATGATTTCACAGAACACAAAGAAGTTTCTCAGAAAGCTTCTTTCTCTTTGTTATCGGAGGATATTTACTTTGGCCCTATAGTCTTCTAAGGGATCCGAAATATCTGTTCTCAGATTCCACAGAAATAAGGCTAGTAAAGAGATACACCAAATACAGATGTAACTCTGTGAGATGAATTAATAGAACACTAAGCAGTTTCTCAGAAAGCTACTTTCCAGATTTCATCTGAGGATATTTCCTTTTTCACCAAAGCCCTGTATGGGCTTCCAAATATTACTTTGCCAATTCCACAAGAACTGTCTTAGCGAAAGGCTTCTTGAGGGGAAAGCTGTAACTCTGTGAGATGATTTCACAGAACACAAAGAAGTTTCTCAGAAAGCTTCTTTCTCTTTGTTATCGGAGGATATTTCCTTTGGTCCTAGAATCTTCAAAGGGATCTGGAATATCTGTTCTCAGATTCCACAGAAATAAGGCTAGCAAAGAGATCCACGAAATACACATGTAACTCTGTGAGATGAATTAACAGAACACTAAGCAGTTTCTCAGAAAGGTTCTTTCCAGATTTCATCTGAGGATATTTCCTTTTTCACCATAGCCCTCTATGGGCTTCCAAATATCACTTTGCCAATACCACAAGAACTGTCTTAGCGAAAGACTTCTTGAGGGGAAAGCTCTAACGCTGTGAGGTGATTTCACAGAACACAAAGAAGTTTCTCAGAAAGCTTCTTTCTCTTTGTTATCAGAGGATATTTCCTTGGTCCCTATAGTCTTCTTAGGGATCCGAAATATCTGTTCTCAGATTCCACAGAAATAAGGCTAGCAAAGAGATACACGAAATACAGATGTAACTCTGTGAGATGAATTAACAGAACACTTAGCAGTTTCTCAGAAAGCTTCTTTCCAGATTTCATCTGAGGATATTTCCTTTTTCACCATAGCCCTCTGTGGGCTTCCAAATATCACTTTGCCAATTCCACAAGAACTGTCTTAGCGAAAGACTTCTTGAGGGGAAAGCTGTAACTCTGTGAGATGATTTCACAGAACACAAAGAACTTTGTAAGAAAGCTTCTTTCTCCTTGTTATCGGAAGATATTTCCTTTGACCCTATAGTCTTCTAAGGGATCCGAAATATCTGTTCTCAGATTCCACAGAAATAAGGCTAGCAAAGAGATCCACGAAATACAGATGTAACTCTGTGAGATGAATTAACAGAACACTAAGCAGTTTCTCAGAAAGCTACTTTCCAGGTTTCATCTGAGGATATTTCCTTTTTCACCATAGCCCTCTATGGGCTTCCAAATATTACTTTGCCAATTCCACAAGAACTGTCTTAGCGAAAGGGTTCTTGAGGGGAAAGCTGTAACTCTGTGAGGTGATTTCACAGAACACAAAGAAGTTTCTCAGAAAGCTTCTTTCTCTGTTATCGGAGGATATTTCCTATGGCCCTATAGTCTTCTAAGGGATCCGAAATATCTGTTCTCAGATTCCACAGAAATATGGCTAGCAAAGAGATACACCATATACAGATGTAACTCGGTGAGATGAATTAACAGAACACTAAGCAGTTTCTCAGAAAGCTTCTTTCCAGATTTCATCTGAGGATATTTCCTTTTTCACCTTAGCCCTCTATGGGCTTCCAAATATCACTTTGCCAATTCAAAAAGAACTGTCTTAACGAAAGGCTTCTTCAGGGGAAAGCTGTAACTCTGTGAGATGATTTCACAGAACACAAAGAAGTTTCTCAGAAAGCTTCTTTATCTTTGTTATCGGAGGATATTTCCTTTGGCCCTATAGTCTTCAAAGGGATCCGAAATATCTGTTCTCAGATTCCACAGAAATAAGGCTAGCAAAAGATCCACGAAATACAAATGTAACTCTGTGAGATGAATTAACAGAACACTAAGCAGTTTCTCAGAAAGCTACTTTCCAGATTTCATCTGAGGATATTTCCTTTTTCGCCGTAGCCCTCTATCGGCTTCCAAATATCACTTTGCCAATTCCACAAGAACTGTCTTAGCGAAAGGCTTCTTGAGGGGAAAGCTGTAACTCTATGAGATGATTTCACAGAACACAAAGAAGTTTCTAAGAAAGCTTCTTTCTCTTTGTTATCGGAAGATATTTCCTTTGGCCCTATAGTCTTCTAAGGGATCCGAAATATCTGTTCTCAGATTCCACAGAAATAAGGCTAGCAAAGAGATCCACGAAATACAGATGTAACTCTGTGAGATGAATTAACAGAACACTAAGCAGTTTCTCAGAAAGCTTCTTTCCTGATTTCATCTGAGGATATTTCCTTTTTCACCATAGCCCTCTATGGGCTTCCAAATATCACTTTGCCAATTCCACAAGAACTGTCTTAGCGAAAGGCTTCTTGAGTGGAATGCAGTAACTCTGTGAGATGATTTCACGGAACACAAAGAAGTTTCTGAGAAAGCTCCTTCTCTTTGTGATCGGAGGATATTTCCTTTGGCCCTCTAGTCTTCTAAGGGATCCGAAATATCTGTTCTCAGATTCCACAGAAATAAGGCTAGCAAAGAGATCCACGAAATACTGATGTAACTCTGTGAGATGAATTAAGAGAACACTAAGCAGTTTCTCAGAAAGCTACTTTCCAGATTTCATCTGAGGATATTTCCTTTTTCACCATAGCCCTCTATGGGCTTCCAAATATTACTTTGCCAATTCCACAAGAACTGTCTTAGCGAAAGGCTTCTTGAGGGGAAAGCTGTAACTCTGTGAGATGATTTCACAGAGCACAAAGATGTTTCTCACAAAGCTTCTTTCTCTTTGTTATCGGAGGATTTTTCCTTGGGCCCTATAGTCTTCTAAGGGATCCGAAATATCTGTTCTCAGATTCCACAGAAATAAGGCTAGCAAAGAGATACACCAAATACAGATGTAACTCTGTGAGATGAATTAACAGAACACTAAGCAGTTTCTCAGAAAGCTTCTTTCCAGATTTCATCTGAGGATATTTCCTTTTTCACCATAGCCCTCTATGGGCTTCCAAATATCACTTTGCCAATTCCACAAGAAGTGTCTTAGCGAAAGACTTCTTGAGGGGAAAGCTGTAACTCTGTGAGATGATTTCACAGAACACAAAGAAGTTTCTAAGACAGCTTCTTTCTCTTTGTTATCGCAAGATATTTCCTTTGGCCCTATAGTCTTCTAAGGGATCCGAAATATCTGTTCTCAGATTCCACAGAAATAAGGCTAGCAAAGAGATCCACGAAATACAGATGTAACTCTGTGAGATGAATTAACAGAACACTAAGCAGTTTCTCAGAAAGCTTCTTTCCAGATTTCATCTGAGGATATTTCCTTTTTCACCATAGCCCTCTATGGGCTTTCAAATACCACTTTGCCAATTCCACAAGAACTGTCTTAGCGAAAGACTTCTACAGGGGAAAGCTGTACCTCTGTGAGACGATTTCACAGAACACAAAGAAGTTTATCACAAAGCTTCTTTCTCTTTGTTATCGGAGGATATTTCCTTTGGCCCTAGAGTCTTCTAAGGGATCCGAAATATCTGGTCTCAGATTCCACAGAAATAAGGCTAGCAAAGAGATACACCAAATACAGATGTAACTCTGTTAGATGATTTCACAGAACACAAAGAAGTTTCTCAGAAAGCTTCTTTCTCTTTGTTATCGGAGTTTATTTCCTTTGGCCCTATAATCTTCAAAGGGATCCGGATTATCTGTTCTCAGATTCCACAGAAATAAGGCTAGCAAAGAGATCCACGAAATACAGATGTAACTCTGTGAGATGAATTAACAGAACACTAAGCAGTTTCTCAGAAAGCTTCTTTCCAGATTTCATCTGAGGATATTTCCTTTTTCACAATAGCCCTCTATGGGCTTCCAAATATCACTTTGCCAATTCCACAAGAACTGTCTTAGCGAAAGGCTTCTTGAGGGGAAAGCTGTAACTCTGTGAGATGATTTCACAGAACACAAAGAAGTTTCTCAGAAAGCTTCTTTCTCTTTGTTATCGGAGGATATTTCCTTTGGCCCTAGAGTCTTCAAAGGGATCCGAAATATCTGGTCTCAGATTCCACAGAAATAAGGCTAGCAAAGAGATACACCAAATACAGATGTAACTCTGTTAGATGATTTCAAAGAATACAAAGAAGTTTCTCAGAAAGCTTCTTTCTCTTTGTTATCGGAGTTTATTTCCTTTGGCCCTATAATCTTCAAAGGGATCTGGAATATCTGTTCTCACATTCCACAGAAATAAGGCTAGCAAAGAGATCCAAGAAAAACAGATGTAACTCTGTGAGATGAATTAACAGAACACTAAGCAGTTTCTCAGAAAGCTTCTTTCCAGATTTCATCTGAGGATATTTCCTTTTTCACCATAGCCCTCTATGGGCTTCCAAATATCACTTTGCCAATTCCACAAGAACTGTCTTAGCGAAAGTCTTCTTGAGTGGAAAGCTGTAACTCTGTGAGATGATTTCACAGAACACAAAGTAGTTTCTGAGAAATCTTCGTTCTCTTTCTGATCGAAGGATATTTCTTTGGCCCTAAACTCTTCTAAGGGATCCGAAATATCTGTTCTCAGATTCCACAGAAATAATGCTAGCAAAGAGATCCACGAAATACAGATGTAACTCTGTGAGATGAATTAACAGAACACTAAGCAGTTTCTCAGAAAGCTACTTTACAGATTTCATCTGAGGATATTTCCTTTTTCACCATAGCCCTCTATGGGCTTCCAAATATCACTTTGCCAATTCCACAAGAACTGTCTTAGCGAAAGGCTTCTTGAGGGGAAAGCTGTAACTCTGTGAGATGATTTCACAGAACACAAAGAAGTTTCTCAGAAAGCTTCTTTCTCTTTGTTATCGGAGGATATTTCCTTTGGCCCTATAGTCTTCTAAGGGATCCGAAATATCTGTTCTCAGATTCCACAGAAATAAGGCTAGCAAAGAGATACACCAAATACAGATGTAACTCTGTGAGATGAATTAACAGAACACTAAGCAGTTTCTCAGAAAGCTTCTTTCCAGATTTCATCTGAGGATATTTCCTTTTTCACCTTAGCCCTCTATGGGCTTCCAAATATCACTTTGCCAATTCAAAAAGAACTGTCTTAACGAAAGGCTTCTTCAGGGGAAAGCTGTAACTCTGTGAGATGATTTCACAGAACACAAAGAAGTTTCTCAGAAAGCTTCTTTATCTTTGTTATCGGAGGATATTTCCTTTGGCCCTATAGTCTTCAAAGGGATCCGAAATATCTGTTCTCAGATTCCACAGAAATAAGGCTAGCAAAAGATCCACGAAATACAAATGTAACTCTGTGAGATGAATTAACAGAACACTAAGCAGTTTCTCAGAAAGCTACTTTCCAGATTTCATCTGAGGATATTTCCTTTTTAGCCGTAGCCCTCTATCGGCTTCCAAATATCACTTTGCCAATTCCACAAGAACTGTCTTAGCGAAAGGCTTCTTGAGGGGAAAGCTGTAACTCTGTGAGATGATTTCACAGAACACAAAGAAGTTTCTAAGAAAGCTTCTTTCTCTTTGTTATCGGAAGATATTTCCTTTGGCCCTATAGTCTTCTAAGGGATCCGAAATATCTGTTCTCAGATTCCACAGAAATAAGGCTAGCAAAGAGATCCACGAAATACAGATGTAACTCTGTGAGATGAATTAACAGAACACTAAGCAGTTTCTCAGAAAGCTTCTTTCCTGATTTCATCTGAGGATATTTCCTTTTTCACCATAGCCCTCTATGGGCTTCCAAATATCACTTTGCCAATTCCACAAGAACTGTCTTAGCGAAAGGCTTCTTGAGTGGAATGCTGTAACTCTGTGAGATGATTTCACGGAACACAAAGAAGTTTCTGAGAAAGCTCCTTCTCTTTGTGATCGGAGGATATTTCCTTTGGCCCTCTAGTCTTCTAAGGCATCCGAAATATCTGTTCTCAGATTCCACAGAAATAAGGCTAGCAAAGAGATCCACGAAATACTGATGTAACTCTGTGAGATGAATTAAGAGAACACTAAGCAGTTTCTCAGAAAGCTACTTTCCAGATTTCATCTGAGGATATTTCCTTTTTCACCATAGCCCTCTATGGGCTTCCAAATATTACTTTGCCAATTCCACAAGAACTGTCTTAGCGAAAGGCTTCTTGAGGGGAAAGCTGTAACTCTGTGAGATGATTTCACAGAGCACAAAGATGTTTCTCACAAAGCTTCTTTCTCTTTGTTATCGGAGGATTTTTCCTTGGGCCCTATAGTCTTCTAAGGGATCCGAAATATCTGTTCTCAGATTCCACAGAAATAAGGCTAGCAAAGAGATACACCAAATACAGATGTAACTCTGTGAGATGAATTAACAGAACACTAAGCAGTTTCTCAGAAAGCTTCTTTCCAGATTTCATCTGAGGATATTTCCTTTTTCACCATAGCCCTCTATGGGCTTCCAAATATCACTTTGCCAATTCCACAAGAAGTGTCTTAGCGAAAGACTTCTTGAGGGGAAAGCTGTAACTCTGTGAGATGATTTCACAGAACACAAAGAAGTTTCTAAGACAGCTTCTTTCTCTTTGTTATCGCAAGATATTTCCTTTGGCCCTATAGTCTTCTAAGGGATCCGAAATATCTGTTCTCAGATTCCACAGAAATAAGGCTAGCAAAGAGATCCACGAAATACAGATGTAACTCTGTGAGATGAATTAACAGAACACTAAGCAGTTTCTCAGAAAGCTACTTTCCACATTTCATCTGAGCATATTTCCTTTTTCACCATATCCCTGTATGGGCTTCCAAATATTACTTTGCGAATTCCACAAGAACTGTCTTAGCGAAAGGCTTCTTGAGGGGAAAGCTGTAACTCTGTGAGATGATTAAACAGAACACAAAGAAGTTTCTCAGAAAGCTTCTTTCTCTTTGTTATCGGAGGATATTTCCTTTGGCCCTATAGTCTTCTAAGAGATCCGAAATATCTGTTCTCAGATTCCACAGAAATAAGGCTAGCAAAGAGATACACCATATACAGATGTAACTCTGTGAGATGAATTAACAGAACACTAAGCAGTTTCTCAGAAAGCTTCTTTCCAGATTTCATCTGAGGATATTTCCTTTTTCACCATAGCCCTCTATGGGCTTCCAAATATTACTTTGCCAATTCCACAAGAACTGTCTTAGCGAAAGGCTTCTTGAGGGGAAAGCTGTAACTCTGTGAGATGATTTCACAAAACACAAAGAAGTTTGTAAGAAAGCTTCTTTCACTTTGTTATCGGAAGATATTTCCTTTGGCCCTATAGTCTTCTAAGGGATCCGAAATATCTGTTCTCAGATTCCACAGAAATAAGGCTAGCAAAGAGATCCACGAAATACAGATGTAACTCTGTTATATGAATTAACAGAACACTAAGCAGTTTCTCAGAAAGCTACTTTCCAGATTTCATCTGAGGATATTTCCTTTTTCACCATAGCCCTGTATGGGCTTCCAAATATTACTTTGCCAATTCCACAAGAACTGTCTTAGCGAAAGGCTTCTTGAGGGGAAAGCTGTAACTCTGTGAGATGATTTCACAGAACACAAAGAAGTTTCTCCGAAAGCTTCTTTCTCTTTGTTATCGGAGGATATTTCCTTTGGCCCTATAGGCTTCTAAGAGATCCGAAATATCTGTTCTCAGATTCCACAGAAATAACGCTAGCAAAGAGATACACCAAATACAGATCTAACTCTGTGAGATGAATTAACAGAACACTAAGCAGTTTCTCAGAGAGCTTCTTTCCAGATTTCATCTGAGGATATTTCCTTTTTCACCATAGCCCTCTATGGGCTTCCAAATATCACTTTGCCAATTCCAAAAGAACGGTCTTAGCGAAAGACTTCTTCAGGGGAAAGCTGTAACTCTGTGAGATGATTTCACAGAACACAAAGAAGTTTCTCAGAAAGCTTCTTTCTCTTTGTTATCGGAGGATATTTCCTTTGGCCCTAGAATCTTCAAAGGGATCCGAAATATCTGTTCTCAGATTCCACAGAAATAAGGCTAGCAAAGAGTTACACCAAATACAGATGTAACTCTGTTAGATGATTTCACAGAACACAAAGAAGTTTCTCAGAAAGCTTCTTTCTCTTTGTTATCGGAGGATATTTCCTTTGGCCCTATAGTCTTCTAAGAGATCCGAAATATCTGTTCTCAGATTCCACAGAAATAAGGCTAGCAAAGAGATACACCAAATACAGATGTAACACTGTGAGATGAATTAAGAGAACACTAAGCAGTTTCTCAGAAAGCTTCTTTCCAGATTTCATCTGAGGATATTTCCTTTTTCACCATAGCCCTCTATGGGCTTTCAAATACCACTTTGCCAATTCCACAAGAACTGTCTTAGCGAAAGACTTCTACAGGGGAAAGCTGTACCTCTGTGAGACGATTTCACAGAACACAAAGAAGTTTATCACAAAGCTTCTTTCTCTTTGTTATCGGAGGATATTTCCTTTGGCCCTAGAGTCTTCTAAGGGATCCGAAATATCTGGTCTCAGATTCCACAGAAATAAGGCTAGCAAAGAGATACACCAAATACAGATGTAACTCTGTTAGATGATTTCACAGAACACAAAGAAGTTTCTAAGACAGCTTCTTTCTCTTTGTTATCGGAGTTTATTTCCTTTGGCCCTATAATCTTCAAAGGGATCCGGATTATCTGTTCTCAGATTCCACAGAAATAAGGCTAGCAAAGAGATCCACGAAATACAGATGTAACTCTGTGAGATGAATTAACAGAACACTAAGCAGTTTCTCAGAAAGCTTCTTTCCAGATTTCATCTGAGGATATTTCCTTTTTCACCATAGCCCTCTATGTGCTTCCAAATATCACTTTGCCAATTCCACAAGAACTGTCTTAGCGAAAGGCTTCTTGAGGGGAAAGCTGTAACTCTGTGAGATGATTTCACAGAACACAAAGAAGTTTCTCAGAAAGCTTCTTTCTCTTTGTTATCGGAGGATATTTAGTTTGGCCCTATAGTCTTCTAAGGGATCCGAAATATCTGTTCTCAGATTCCACAGAAATAAGGCTAGCAGAGAGATACACCAAATACAGATGTAACTCTGTGAGATGAATTAACAGAACACTAAGCAGTTTCTCAGAAAGCTTCTTTCCAGATTTCATCTGAGGATATTTCGTTTTTCACCATAGCCCTCTATGGGCTTCCAAATATCACTTTGCCAATTCCACAAGAACTGTCTTAGCGAAAGGCTTCTTGAGTGGAAAGCTGTAACTCTGTGAGATGATTTCACGGAACACAAAGAAGTTTCTGAGAAAGCTTCGTTCTCTTTGTGATCGGAGGATATTTCCTTTGGCCCTCTAGTCTTCTAAGGGATCCGAAATATCTGTTCTCAGATTCCACAGAAATAAGGCTAGCAAAGAGATCCACGAAATACAGATGTAGCTCTGTGAGATGAATTAACAGAACACTAAGCAGTTTCTCAGAAAGCTACTTTCCACATTTCATCTGAGGATATTTCCTTTTTCACCATAGCCCTGTATGGGCTTCCAAATATTACTTTGCCAATTCCACAAGAACTGTCTTAGCGAAAGGCTTCTTGAGGGGAAAGCTGTAACTCTGTGAGATGATTTCACAGAGCACAAAGAAGTTTCTCAGAAAGCTTCTTTCTCTTTGTTATCGGAGGATTTTTCCTTGGGCCCTATAGTCTTCTAAGGGATCCGAAATATCTGTTCTCAGATTCCACAGAAATAAGGCTAGCAAAGAGGTACAACAAATACAGATGTAACACTGTGAGATGAATTAACAGAACACTAAGCAGTTTCTCAGAAAGCTTCTTTCCAGATTTCATCTGAGGATATTTCCTTTTTCACCATAGGCCTCTATCGGCTTCCAAATATCACTTTGCCAATTCCACAAGAAGTGTCTTAGCGAAAGACTTCTTGAGGGGAAAGCTGTAACTCTGTGAGATGATTTCACAGAGCACAAAGAAGTTTCTGAGAAAGCTTCTTTCTCTTTGTGATCGGAGGATATTTCCTTTGGCCCTCTAGTCTTCTAAGGGATCCGAAATATCTGTTCTCAGATTCCACAGAAATAAGGCTAGCAAAGAGATCCACGAAATACTGATGTAACTCTGTGAGATGAATTAAGAGAACACTAAGCAGTTTCTCAGAAAGCTACTTTCCAGATTTCATCTGAGGATATTTCCTTTTTCACCATAGCCCTGTATGGGCTTCCAAATATTACTTTGCCAATTCCACAAGAACTGTCTTAGCGAAAGGCTTCTTGAGGGGAAAGCTGTAACTCTGTGAGATGATTTCACAGAACAAAAAGAAGTTTCTCACAAAACTTCTTTCTCTTTGTTATCGGAGGATTTTTCCTTGGGCCCTATAGTCTTCTAAGGGATCCGAAATATCTCTTCTCAGATTTCACAGAAATAAGGCTAGCAAAGAGATACAACAAATACAGATGTAACTCTGTGAGATGAATTAACAGAACACTAAGCAGTTTCTCAGAAAGCTTCTTTCCAGATTTCATCTTAGGATATTTCCTTTTTCACCATAGCCCTCTATGAGCTTCCAAATATCACTTTGCCAATTCCACAAGAAGTGTCTTAGCGAAAGACTTCTTGAGGGGAAAGCTGTAACTCTGTGAGATGATTTCACAGAACACAAAGAAGTTTCTCAGATAGCGTCTCTCTCTTTGTTATCGGAGGATATTTCCTTTGGCCCTATAGTCTTCAAAGGGATCTGAAATATCTGTTCTCAGATTCCACAGAAATAAGGCTAGCAAAATATCCGCGAAATGCAAATGTAACTCTGTGAGATGAATTAACAGAACACTAAGCAGTTTCTCAGAAAGCTACTTTCCAGATTTCATCTGAGGATATTTCCTTTTTCACCATAGCCCTCTATGGGCTTCCAAATATCACTTTGCCAATTCCACAAGAACTGTCTTAGCGAAAGGCTTCTTGAGGGGAAAGCTGTAACTCTGTGACATGATTTCACAGAACACAAAGAAGTTTCTAAGAAAGCTTCTTCCTCTTTGTTATCGGAAGATATTTCCTTTGGCCCAATAGTCTTCTAAGGGATCCGAAATATCTGTTCTCAGATTCCACAGAAATAAGGCTAGCAAAGAGATCCACGAAATACAGATGTAACTCTGTGAGATGAATTAACAGAACACTAAGCAGTTTCTCAGAAAGCTACTTTCCAGATTTCATCTGAGGATATTTCCTTTTTCACCATAGCCCTCTATGGGCTTCCAAATATCACTTTGCCAATTCCACAAGAACTGTCTTAGCGAAAGGCTTCTTGAGGGGAAAGCTGTAACTCTGTGAGATGATTTCACAGAACACAAAGAAGTTTCTAAGAAAGCTTCTTCCTCTTTGTTATCGGAAGATATTTCCTTTGGCCCAATAGTCTTCTAAGGGATCCGAAATATCTGTTCTCAGATTCCACAGAAATAAGGCTAGCAAAGAGATCCACGAAATACAGATGTAACTCTGTGAGATGATTTCACAGAACACAAAGAAGTTTCTCAGAAAGCTTCTTTCTCTTTGTTATCGGAGTTTACTTCCTTTGGCCCTATAATCTTCAAAGGGATCCGGAATATCTGTTCTCAGATTCCACAGAAATAAGGCTAGCAAGGAGATCCACGAAATACAGATGTAACTCTGTGAGATGAATAAACAGAACACTAAGCAGTTTCTCAGAAAGCTTCTTTCCAGATTTCATCTGCGGATAGTTCTTTTTTCACCATAGCCCTCTATGCGCTTCCAAATATAACTTTGCCAATTCCACAAGAACTGTCTTAGCGAAAGGCTTCTTGAGTGGAAAGCTGTAACTCTGTGAGATGATTTCACAGGACACAAAGAAGTTTCTGGGAAAGCTTCGTTCTCTTTGTGATCAGAGGATATGTCCTTTGGCCCTATAGTCTTCTAAGGGATCCGAAATATCTGTTCTCAGATTCCACAGAAATAAGGCTAGCAAAGAGATACACCAAATACAGATGTAACTCCGTGAGATGAATTAACAGAACACTAAGCAGTTTCTCAGAAAGCTTCTTTCCAGATTTCATCTGAGGATATTTCCTTTTTCACCATAGCCCTCTATGGGCTTCCAAATATCACTTTGCCAATTCCACAAGAACTGTCTTAGCGAAAGACTTCTTGAGGGGAAAGCTGTAACTCTGTGAGATGATTTCACAGAACACAAAGAAGTTTCTCAGAAAGCTTCTTTATCTTTGTTATCGGAGGATATTTCCTTTGGCCCTAGAGTCTTCAAAGGGATCCGAAATATCTGTTCTCAGATTCCACAGAAATAAGGCAAGCAAAGAGATCCACGAAATACAGATGTAACTCTGTGAGATGAATTAACAGAACACTAAGCAGTTTCTCAGAAAGCTTCTTTCCAGATTTCATCTGACGATATTTCCTTTTTCACCACAGCCCTCTACGCGCTTCCAAATATCACTTTGCCAATTCCACAACAACTGTCTTAGCGAAAGGCTTCTTGAGGGGAAAGCTGTAACTCTGTGAGATGATTTCACAGAACACAAAGAAGTTTCTAAGAAAGCTTGTTTCTCTTTGTTATCGGAAGATATTTCCTTTGGCCCTATAGTCTTCTAAGGGATCCGAAATATCTGTTCTCAGATTCCACAGAAATAAGGCTAGCAAAGAGATCCACGAAATACAGATGTAACTCTGTGAGATGAATTAACAGAACACTAAGCAGTTTCTCAAAAAGCTACTTTCCAGATTTCATCTGAGGATATTTCCTTTTTCACCATAGCCCTCTATGGGCTTCCAAATATCACTTTGCCAATTCCACAAGAACTGTCTTAGCGAAAGGCTTCTTGAGGGGAAAGCTGTAACTCTGTGAGATGATTTCACGGAACACAAAGTAGTTTCTCAGAAAGCTTCTTTCTCTTTGTTATCGGAGGATATTTCCTTTGGCCCTATAGTCTTCTAAGGGATCCGAAATATCTGTTCTCAGATTCCACAGAAATAAGGCTAGCAAAGAGATACACGAAATACAGATGTAACTCTGTGAGATGAATTAGCAGAACACTAAGCAGTTTCTCAGAAAGCTTCTTTCCAGATTTCATCTGAGGATATTTCCTTTTTCACCTTAGCCCTCTTTGGGCTTCCAAATATCACTTTGCCAATTCCACAAGAACTGTCTTAGCGAAAGGCTTCTTGAGGGGAAAGCTGTAACTCTGTGAGATGATTTCACAGAACACAAAGAAGTTTCTCAGAAAGCTTCTTTCTCTTTGTTATCGGAGGATATTTCCTTTGGCCCTATAGTCTTCAAAGGGATCCGAAATATCTGTTCTCAGATTCCACGGAAATAAGGCTAGCAAAGAGATACACCAAATACAGATGTAACTCTGTGAGATGAATTAATAGAACAGTAAGCAGTTTCTCAGAAAGCTACTTTCCAGATTTCATCTGAGGATATTTCCTTTTTCACCATAGCCCTATATGGGCTTCCAAATATCACTCTGCCAATTCCACAAGAACTGTCTTAGCGAAAGGCTTCTCTAGGGGAAAGCTGTATCTCTGTGAGATGATTTCACAGTACACAAAGAAGTTTCTCAGAAAGCTTATTTCTCTTTGTTATCGGAGGATATTTCCTTGGGCCCTATAGTCTTCAAAGGGATCCGAAATATCTGTTCTCACATTCCACAGAAATAAGGCTAGCAAAGAGATCCACGAAATACAGATTTAACACTTTTATATGCATTAACAGAACACTAAGCAGTTTCTCAGAAAGCTTCTTTCCACATTTCATCTGAGGATATTTCCTTTTTCACCAAAGCTTTCTATGCGCTTCCGAATATCACTTTGCTAATTCAATAAGAACTGTATTAGCGAAAGACTTCTTGAGTGGAAAGCTGTACCTCTGTGAGATGATTTCACAGAACACAAAGAAGTTTCTCAGAAAGCTTCTTTCTCTTTGTTATCGGAGTTTATTTCCTTTGGCCCTATAATCTTCAAAGGGATCCGGAATATCTGTTCTCTGATTCCACAGAAATAAGGCTAGCAAAGAGATCCACGAAATACAGATGTAACTCGTTGAGATGAATTAACAGAACACTAACAAGTTTCTCAGAAAGCTTCTTTCCAGATTTCATTTGCGGGTAATTCCTTTTTCACCATAGCCCTCTATGCGCTTCCAAATATCACTTTGCCAATTCCACAAGAACTGTCTTAGCGAAAGGCTTCTTGAGTGGAAAGCTGTAACTCTGTGAGATGATTTCACAGAACACAAAGAAGTTTCTGAGAAAGCTTCGTTCTCTTTGTGATCGGAGGATATTTCCAATGGCCCTATAGTCTTCTAAGGGATCCGAAATATCTGTTCTCAGGTTCCACAGAAATAAGGCTAGCAAAGAGATCCACCAAATACAGATGTAACTCGGTGAGATGAATTAACAGAACACTAAGCAGTTTCTCACAAAGCTTCTTTCCAGATTTCATCTGAGGATATTTCCTTTTTCACCATAGCCCTCTATCGGCTTCCAAATATCACTTTGCCAATTCCAAAAGAACTGTCTTAGCGAAAGGCTTCTCTAGGGGGAAGCTGTAACTCTGTGAGGTGATTTCACAGAACACAAAGAAGTTTCTCAGAAAGCTTATTTCACTTTGTTATCGGAGGATATTTCCTTTGGCCCTATAGTCTTCTAAGCGATCCGAAATATCTGTTCTCAGATTCCACAGAAATAAGGCTAGCAAAGAGATACACGAAATACAGATGTAACTCTGTGAGATGAATTAACAGAACACCAAGCAGTTTCTCACAAAGCTTCTTTCCAGATTTCATCTGAGGATATTTCCTTTTTCACCATAGCCCTCTATGGGCTTCCAAATATCACTTTGCCAATTCCACAAGAACTGTCTTAGCGAAAGGCTTCTTGAGGGGAAAGCTGTAACTCTGTGAGATGATTTCACAAAACACAAAGAAGTTTCTCAGAAAGCTTCTTTCTCTTTGTTATCAGAGGATATTTCCTTGGGCCCTATAGTTTTCTTAGGGATCCGAAATATCTGTTCTCAGATTCCACAGAAATAAGGCTAGCAAAGAGATACACCAAATACAGATGAAACTCTGTGAGATGAATTAACAGAACACTAAGCAGTTTCTCAGAAAGCTTCTTTCCAGATTTCATCTGAGGATATTTCCTTTTTCACCATAGCCCTCGAGGGGCTTCCAAATATCACTTTGCCAATTCCACAAGAACTGTCTTAGCGAAAGACTTCTTGAGGGGAAAGCTGTAACTCTGTGAGATGATTTCACAGAACACAAAGAAGTTTGTAAGAAAGCTTCTTTCTCTTTGTTATCGGAAGATATTTCCTTTGGCCCTGTAGTCTTCTAAGGGATCCGAAATATCTGTTCTCAGATTCCATAGAAATAAGGCTAGCAAAGAGATCCACGAAACACAGATGTAACTCTGTGAGATGAATTAACAGAACACTAAGCAGTTTCTCAGAAAGCTACTTTCCAGATTTCATCTGAGGATATTTCCTTTTTCACCATAGCCCTGTATGGGCTTCCAAATATTACTTTGCCAATTCCACAAGAACTGTCTTAGCGAAAGGCTTCTTGAGGGGAAAGCTGTAACTCTGTGAGATGATTTCACAGAACACAAAGAAGTTTCTCAGAAAGCTTCTTTCTCTTTGTTATCGGAGGATATTTCCTATGGCCCTATAGTCTTCTAAGAGATTCGAAATATCTGTTCTCAGATTCCACAGAAATAAGGCTAGCAAAGAGATACACCATATACAGATGTAACTCGGTGAGATGAATTAACAGAACACTATGCAGTTTCTCAGAAAGCTTCTTTCCAGATTTCATCTGAGGATATTTCCTTTTTCACCATAGCCCTGTATGGGCTTCGAAATATTACTTTGCCAATTCCACAAGAACTGTCTTAGCGAAAGGCTTCTTGAGGGGAAAGCTGTAACTCTGTGAGATGATTTCACAGAACACAAAGAAGTTTCTCAGAAAGCTTCTTTCTCTTTGTTATCGGAGGATATTTCCTTTAGCCCTATAGTCTTCTAAGAGATCCGAAATATCTGTTCTCAGATTCCACAGAAATAAGGCTAGCAAAGAGATCCACGAAATACAGATGTAAATCTGTGAGATGAATTAACAGAACACTAATCAGTTTCTCAGAAAGCTTCTTTCCAGATTTCATCTGAGGATATTTCCTTTTTCACCATAGCCCTCTAAGGGCTTCCAAATATCACTTTGCCAATTCCACAAAAACTGTGTTAGCGAAAGGCTTCTTCAGGGGAAAGCTGTACCTCTCTGAGATGATTTCACAGAACACAAAGAAGTTTCTCACAAAGCTTCTTTCTCTTTGTTATCGGAGGATATTTCCTTTGGCCCTAGAGTCTTCAAAGGGATCCGAAATATCTGTTCTCAGAATCCACAGAAATAAGGCTAGCAAAGAGATACACCAAATACAGATGAAACTCTGTGAGATGATTTCACAGAACACAAAGAAGTTTCTCAGAAAGCTTCTTTCTCTTTGTTATCGGAGTTTACTTCCTTTGGCCCTATAATCTTCAAAGGGATCCGGAATATCTGTTCTCAGATTCCACAGAAATAAGGCTAGCAGAGATCCACGAAATACAGATGTAACTCTGTGAGATGAATAAACAGAACACTAAGCAGTTTCTCAGAAAGCTTCTTTCCAGATTTCATCTGCGGATAATTCCTTTTTCACCATAGCCCTCTATGCGCTTCCAAATATCACTTTGCCAATTCCACAAGAACTGTCTTAGCGAAAGGCTTCTTGAGTGGAAAGCTGTAACTCTGTGAGATGATTTCACAGGACACAAAGAAGTTTCTGAAAAAGCTTCGTTCTCTTTGTGATCAGAGGATATGTCCTTTGGCCCTATAGTCTTCTAAGGGATCCGAAATATCTGTTCTCAGATTCCACAGAAATAAGGCTAGCAAAGAGATACACCAAATACAGATGTAACTCTGTGAGATGAATTAACAGAACACTAAGCAGTTTCTCAGAAAGCTTCTTTCCAGATTTCATCTGAGGATATTTCCTTTTTCACCATAGCCCTCTATGGGCTTCCAAATATCACTTTGCCAATTCCACAAGAACTGCCTTAGCGAAAGACTTCTTGAGGGGAAAGCTGTAACTGTGTGAGATGATTTCACAGAACACAAAGAAGTTTCTCAGAAAGCTTCTTTATCTTTGTTATCGGAGGATATTTACTTTGGCCCTAGAGTCTTCAAAGGGATCCGAAATATCTGTTCTCAGATTCCACAGAAATAAGGCGAGCAAAGAGATCCACGAAATACAGATGTAACTCTGTGAGATGAATTAACAGAACACTAAGCAGTTTCTCAGAAAGCTTCTTTCCAGATTTCATCTGAGTATATTTCCTTTTTCACCATAGCCCTCTACGCGCTTCCAAATATCACTTTGCCAATTCCACAAGAACTGTCTTAGCGAAAGGCTTTTTGAGGGGAATGCTGTAACTCTGTCAGATGATTTCACAGAACACAAAGAAGTTTCTAAGATAGCTTGTTTCTCTTTGTTATCGGAAGATATTTCCTTTGGCCCTATAGTCTTCTAAGGGATCCGAAATATCTGTTCTCAGATTCCACAGAAATAAGGCGAGCAAAGAGATCCACGAAATACAGATGTAACTCTGTGAGATGAATTAACAGAACACTAAGCACTTTCTGAGAAAGCTACTTTCCAGATTTCATCTGAGGATATTTCCTTTTTCACCATAGCCCTGTATGGGCTTCCAAATATTACTTTGCCAATTCCACAAGAACTGTCTTAGCGAAAGGCTTCTTGAGTGGAAAGCTGTAACTCTGTGAGATGATTTCACAGAACACAAAGAAGTTTCTCAGAAAGCTTCTTTCTCTTTGTTATCGGAGGATATTTCCTTTAGCCCTATAGTCGTCTAAGAGATCCGAAATATCTGTTCTCAGATTCCACAGAAATAAGGATAGCAAAGAGATACACCAAATACAGATGTAACTCTGTGAGATGAATTAACAGAACACTAAGCAGTTTCTCAGAAAGCTACTTTCCAGATTTCATCTGAGGATATTTCCTTTTTCACCATAGCCCTCTATGGGCTTCCAAATATCACTTTGCCAATTCCACAAGAACTGTCTTAGCGAAAGGCTTCTTGAGGGGAAAGCTGTAACTCTGTGAGATGATTTCACAGAACACAAAGTAGTTTCTCAGAAAGCTTCTTTCTCTTTGTTATCGGAGGATATTTCCTTTGGCCCTAGAGTCTTCTAAGGGATCCGAAATATCTGTTCTCAGATTCCACATAAATAAGGCTAGCAAAGAGATACACGAAATACAGATGTAACTCTGTGAGATGAATTAACAGAACACTAAGCAGTTTCTCAGAAAGCTTCTTTCCAGATTTCATCTGAGGATATTTCCTTTTTCACCTTAGCCCTCTTTGGGCTTCCAAATATCACTTTGCCAATTCCAAAAGAACTGTCTTAGCGAAAGGCTTCTTGAGGGGAAAGCTGTAACTCTGTGAGATGATTTCACAGAACACAAAGAAGTTTCTCAGAAAGCTTCTTTCTCTTTGTTATCGGAGGATATTTCCTTTGGCCCTATAGTCTTCAAAGGGATCCGAAATATCTGTTCTCAGATTCCACGGAAATAAGGCTAGCAAAGAGATACACCAAATACAGATGTAACTCTGTGAGATGAATTAAGAGAACAGTAAGCAGTTTCTCAGAAAGCTACTTTCCAGATTTCATCTGAGGATATTTCCTTTTTCACCATAGTCCTATATGGGCTTCCAAATATCACTCTGCCAATTCCACAAGAACTGTCTTAGCGAAAGGCTTCTCTAGGGGAAAGCTGTATCTCTGTGAGATGATTTCACAGTACACAAAGAAGTTTCTCAGAAAGCTTATTTCTCTTTGTTATCGGAGGATATTTCCTTGGGCCCTATAGTCTTCAAAGGGATCCGAAATATCTGTTCTCACATTCCACAGAAATAAGGCTAGCAAAGAGATCCACGAAATACAGATTTAACACTTTTATATGCATTAACAGAACACTAAGCAGTTTCTCAGAAAGCTTCTTTCCACATTTCATCTGAGGATATTTCCTTTTTCACCAAAGCTTTCTATGCGCTTCGGAATATCACTTTGCCAATTCAATAAGAACTGTCTTAGCGAAAGACTTCTTGAGTGGAAAGCTGTAACTCTGTGAGATGATTTCACAGAACACAAAGAAGTTTCTCAGAAAGCTTCTTTCTCTTTGTTATCGGAGTTTATTTCCTTTGGCCCTATAATCTTCAAAGGGATCCGGAATATCTGTTCTCAGATTCCACAGAAATAAGGCTAGCAAAGAGATCCACGAAATACAGATGTAACTCGGTGAGATGAATTAACAGAACACTAACAAGTTTCTCAGAAAGCTGCTTTCCAGATTTCATTTGCGGGTAATTCCTTTTTCACCATAGCCCTCTATGCGCTTCCAAATATCACTTTGCCAATTCCACAAGAACTGTCTTAGCGAAAGGCTTCTTGAGTGGAAAGCTGTAACTCTGTGAGATGATTTCACAGAACACAAGGAAGTTTCTGAGAAAGCTTCGTTCTCTTTGTGATCGGAGGATATTTCCAATGGCCCTATAGTCTTCTAAGGGATCCGAAATATCTGTTCTCAGGTTCCACAGAAATAAGGCTAGCAAAGAGATCCACCAAATACAGATGTAACTCGGTGAGATGAATTAACAGAACACTAAGCAGTTTCTCACAAAGCTTCTTTCCATATTTCATCTGAGGATATTTCCTTTTTCACCATAGCCCTCTATGGGCTTCCAAATATCACTTTGCCAATTCCAAAAGAACTGTCTTAGCGAAAGGCTTCTCTAGGGGGAAGCTGTAACTCTGTGAGATGATTTCACAGAACACAAAGAAGTTTCTCAGAAAGCTTATTTCTCTTTGTTATCGGAGGATATTTCCTTTGGCCCTATAGTCTTCTAAGGGATCCGAAATATCTGTTCTCAGATTCCACAGAAATAAGACTAGCAAAGAGATACACGAAATACAGATGTAACTCTGTGAGATGAATTAACAGAACACCAAGCAGTTTCTCACAAAGCTTCTTTCCAGATTTCATCTGAGGATATTTCCTTTTACACCATAGCCCTGTATGGGCTTCCAAATATCACTTTGCCAATTCCACAAGAACTGTCTTAGCGAAAGGCTTCTTGAGGGGAAAGCTGTAACTCTGTGAGATGATTTCACAGAACACAAAGAAGTTTCTCAGAAAGCTTCGTTCTCTTTCTGATCGGAGGATATTTCCTTTAGCCCTATAGTCTACTAAGAGATCCGAAATATCTGTTCTCAGATTCCACAGAAATAAGGCTAGCAAAGAGATACACCAAATACAGATGTAACTCTGTGAGATGAATTAACAGAACACTAAGCAGTTTCTCAGAAAGCTTCTTTCCAGATTTCATCTGAGGATATTTCCTTTTTCACCATAGCCCTCTACGCGCTTCCAAATATCACTCTGCCAATTCCACAAGAACTGTCTTAGCGAAAGGCTTTTTGAGGGGAAAGCTGTAACTCTGTGAGATGATTTCACAGAACACAAAGAAGTTTCTAAGATAGCTTGTTTCTCTTTGTTATCGGAAGATATTTCCTTTGGCCCCATAGTCTTCTGAAGGATCCGAAATATCTGTTCTCAGATTCCACAGAAATAAGGCGAGCAAAGAGATCCACGAAATACAGATGTAACTCTGTGAGATGAATTAACAGAACACTAAGCAGTTTCTCAGAAAGCTACTTTCCAGATTTCATCTGAGGATATTTCCTTTTTCACCATAGTCCTGTATGGGCTTCCAAATATTACTTTGCCAATTCCACAAGAACTGTCTTAGCGAAAGGCTTCTTGAGGGGAAAGCTGTAACTCCGTGAGATGATTTCACAGAACACAAAGAAGTTTCTCAGAAAGCTTCTTTCTCTTTGTTATCGGAGGATATTTCCTTTAGCCCTATAGTCTTCTAAGAGATCCGAAATATCTGCTCTCAGATTCCACAGAAATAAGGCTAGCAAAGAGATACACCAAATACAGATGTAACTCTGTGAGATGAATTAACAGAACACTAAGCAGTTTCTCAGAAAGCTTCTTTCCAGATTTCATCTGAGGATATTTCCTTTTTCACCAAAGCTTTCTATGCGCTTCGGAATATCACTTTGCCAATTCAATAAGAACTGTCTTAGCGAAAGACTTCTTGAGTGGAAAGCTGTAACTCTGTGAGATGATTTCACAGAACACAAAGAAGTTTCTCAGAAAGCTTCTTTCTCTTTGTTATCGGAGTTTATTTCCTTTGGCCCTATAATCTTCAAAGGGATCCGGAATATCTGTTCTCAGATTCCACAGAAATAAGGCTAGCAAAGAGATCCACGAAATACAGATGTAACTCTGTGAGATGAATTAACAGAACACTAAGCAGTTTCTCAGAAAGCTACTTTCCAGATTTCATCTGAGGATATTTCCTTTTTCACCATAGTCCTGTATGGGCTTCCAAATATTACTTTGCCAATTCCACAAGAACTGTCTTAGCGAAAGGCTTCTTGAGGGGAAAGCTGTAACTCCGTGAGATGATTTCACAGAACACAAAGAAGTTTCTCAGAAAGCTTCTTTCTCTTTGTTATCGGAGGATATTTCCTTTAGCCCTATAGTCTTCTAAGAGATCCGAAATATCTGCTCTCAGATTCCACAGAAATAAGGCTAGCAAAGAGATACACCAAATACAGATGTAACTCTGTGAGATGAATTAACAGAACACTAAGCAGTTTCTCAGAAAGCTTCTTTCCAGATTTCATCTGAGGATATTTCCTTTTTCACCATAGGCCTCTAAGGGCTTCCAAATATCACTTTGCCAATTCCACAAAAACTGTCTTAGCGAAAGGCTTCTTGAGGGGAAAGCTGTACCTCTCTGAGATGATTTCACAGAACACAAAGAAGTTTCTCACAAAGCTTCTTTCTCTTTGTTATCGGAGGTTATTTCCTTTGGCCCTAGAGTCTTCAAAGGGATCCGAAATATCTGGTCTCAGATTCCACAGAAATAAGGCTAGCAAAGAGATACACCAAATACAGATGTAACTCTGTGAGATGATTTCACAGAACACAAAGAAGTTTCTCAGAAAGCTTCTTTCTCTTTGTTATCGGAGGATATTTCCTTGGGCCCTATAGTCTTCAAAGGGATCCGAAATATCTGTTCTCACATTCCACAGAAATAAGGCTAGCAAAGAGATCCACGAAATACAGATTTAACACTTTTATATGCATTAACAGAACACTAAGCAGTTTCTCAGAAAGCTTCTTTCCACATTTCATCTGAGGATATTTCCTTTTTCACCAAAGCTTTCTATGCGCTTCGGAATATCACTTTGCCAATTCAATAAGAACTGTCTTAGAGAAAGACTTCTTGAGTGGAAAGCTGTAACTCTGTGAGATGATTTCACAGAACACAAAGAAGTTTCTCAGAAAGCTTCTTTCTCTTTGTTATCGGAGTTTATTTCCTTTGGCCCTATAATCTTCAAAGGGATCCGGAATATCTGTTCTCAGATTCCACAGAAATAAGGCTAGCAAAGAGATCCACGAAATACAGATGTAACTCGGTGAGATGAATTAACAGAACACTAACAAGTTTCTCAGAAAGCTGCTTTCCAGATTTCATTTGCGGGTAATTCCTTTTTCACCATAGCCCTCTATGCGCTTCCAAATATCACTTTGCCAATTCCACAAGAACTGTCTTAGCGAAAGGCTTCTTGAGTGGAAAGCTGTAACTCTGTGAGATGATTTCACAGAACAGAAAGAAGTTTCTGAGAAAGCTTCGTTCTCTTTGTGATCGGAGGATATTTCCAATGGCCCTATAGTCTTCTAAGGGATCCGAAATATCTGTTCTCAGGTTCCACAGAAATAAGGCTAGCAAAGAGATCCACCAAATACAGATGTATCTCGGTGAGATGAATTAACAGAACACTAAGCAGTTTCTCACAAAGCTTCTTTCCAGATTTCATCTGATGATATTTCCTTTTTCACCATAGCCCTCTATGGGCTTCCAAATATCACTTTGCCAATTCCAAAAGAACTGTCTTAGCGAAAGGCTTCTCTAGGGGGAAGCTGTAACTCTGTGAGATGATTTCACAGAACACAAAGAAGTTTCTCAGAAAGCTTATTTCTCTTTGTTATCGGAGGATATTTCCTTTGGCCCTATAGTCTTCTAAGGGATCCGAAATATCTGTTCTCAGATTCCACAGAAATAAGACTAGCAAAGAGATACACGAAATACAGATGTAACTCTGTGAGATGAATTAACAGAACACCAAGCAGTTTCTCACAAAGCTTCTTTCCAGATTTCATCTGAGGATATTTCCTTTTACACCATAGCCCTATATGGGCTTCCAAATATCACTTTGCCAATTCCACAAGAACTGTCTTAGCGAAAGATTTCTGGAGGGGAAAGCTGTAACTCTGTGAGATGATTTCACAGAACACAAAGAAGTTTCTCAGAAAGTTTCGTTCTCTTTCCGATCGGAGGATATTTCTTTGGCCCTATATTCTTCTAAGGGATCCGAAATATCTGTTCTCAGATTCCACAGAAATAAGGCGAGCAAAGAGATCCACGAAATACAGATGTAACTCTGTGAGATGAATTAACAGAACACTAAGCAGTTTCTCAGAAAGCTACTTTCCAGATTTCATCTGAGGATATTTCCTTTTTCACCATAGCCCTCTATGGGCTTCCAAATATCACTTTGCCAATTCCACAAGAACTGTCTCAGCGAAAGGCTTCTTGAGGGGAAAGCTGTAACTCTGTAAGATGATTTCACAGAACACAAAGAAGTTTCTCAGAAAGCTTCTTTCTCTTTGTTATCGGAGGATATTTCCTTTAGCCCTATAGTCTACTAAGAGATCCGAAATATCTGTTCTCAGATTCCACAGAAATAAGGCTAGCAAAGAGATACACCAAATACAGATGTAACTCTGTGAGATGAATTAACAGAACACTAAGCAGTTTCTCAGAAAGCTTCTTTCTCTTTGTTATCGGAGTTTACTTCCTTTGGCCCTATAATCTTCAAAGGGATCCGGAATATCTGTTCTCAGATTCCACAGAAATAAGGCTAGCAAAGAGATCCACGAAATACAGATGTAACACTGTGAGATGAATAAACAGAACACTAACAAGTTTCTCAGAAAGCTTCTTTCCAGATTTCCTTTGCGGGTAATTCCTTTTTCACCATAGCCCTCTATGGGCTTCCAAATATCACTTTGCCAATTCCAAAAGAACTGTCTTAGCGAAAGGCTTCTTGAGGGGGAAGCTGTAACTCTGTGAGATGATTTCACAGAACACAAAGAAGTTTCTCAGAAAGCTTATTTCTCTTTGTTATCGGAAGATATTTCCTTTGGCCCTATAGTCTTCTAAGGGATCCGAAATATCTGTTCTCAGATTCCACAGAAATAAGGCTAGCAAAGAGATACACGAAATACAGATGTAACTCTGTGAGATGAATTAACAGAACACTAAGCAGTTTCTCAGAAAGCTACTTTCCAGATTTCATCTGAGGATATTTCCTTTTTCACCATAGCCCTGTGTGGGCTTCCAAATATCAATTTGCCAATTCCACAGGAACTGTCTTAGCGAAAGGCTTCTTGAGTGGAAAGCTGTAACTCTGTGAGATGATTTCAAAGAACACAAAGAAGTTTCTGAGAAAGCTTCGTTCTCTTTCTGATCGGAGGATATTTCTTTGGCCCTATAGTCTTCTAAGGGATCCGAAATATCTGTTCTCAGATTCCACAGAAATAACGCTAGCAAAGAGATCCACGAAATACAGATGTAACTCTGTGAGATGAATTAACAGAACACTAAGCAGTTTCTCAGAAAGCTACTTTCCAGATTTCATCTGAGGATATTTCCTTTTTCACCATAGCCCTCTATGGGCTTCCAAATATCACTCTGCCAATTCCAAAAGAACTGTCTTAGCGAAAAGCTTCTTGAGGGGAAAGCTGTAACTCTGTGAGATGATTTCACAGAACACAAAGAACTTTCTCAGAAAGCTTATTTCTCTGTGTTATCGGAGGATATTTCCTTTGGCCCTATACTCTTCAAAGGGATCCGAAATATCTGTTCTCAGATTCCACAGAAATAAGGATAGCAAAAGATCCACGAAATAAAAATGTAACTCTGTGAGATTAATTAACAGAACACTAAGCAGTTTCTCAGAAAGCTACTTTTCAGATTTCAACTGAGGATATTTCCTTTTTCACCATAGCCCTCTAGGGGCGTCCAAATATCACTTTGCCAATTCCACAAGAACTGTCTTAGCGAAAGACTTCTTGAGGGGAAAGCTGTAACTCTGTGAGATGATTTCACAGAACACCAAGAAGTTTCTCAGAAAGCTTATTTCTCTTTGTTATCGGAGGATATTTCCTTTGGCCCTAGAGTCTTCAAAGGGATCCGAAATATCTGGTCTCAGATTCCACAGAAATAAGGCTAGCCAAGAGATCCACGAAATACAGATGTAACTCTGTGAGATGAATTAACAGAACACTAAGCAGTTTCTCAGAAAGCTACTTTCCAGATTTCATCTGAGGATATTTCCTTTTTCTCCATAGCCCTATATGGGCTTCCAAATATCACTCTGCCAATTCCACAAGAACTGTCTTAGCGAAAGGCTTCTTGAGGGGAAAGCTGTAACTCTGTGAGATGATTTCACAGAACACAAAGAAGTTTCTGAGAAAGTTCGTTCTCTTTCTGATCGGAGGATATTTCTTTGGCCCTATAGTCTTCTAAGGGATCCGAAATATCTGTATTCAGATTCCACAGAAATAAGGCTAGCAAAGAGATCCACGAAAGACAGAAGTAACTCTGAGAGATGAATTAACAGAACAGTAAGCAGTTTCTCAGAAAGCTACTTTCCAGATTTCATCGGAGGATATTTCCTTTTTCACCATAGCCCTCTATGGGCTTCCAAATATCACTCTGCCAATTCCACAAGAACTGTCTTAGCACTTCTTGAGGGGAAAGCTGTATCTCTGTGAGATGATTTCACAGAACACAAAGAAGTTTCTCAGAAAGCTTCTTTCTCTTTGTTATCGGAGGATATTTCCTTTGGCCCTATAGTCTTCTAAGTGATCCGAAATATCTGCTCTCAGATTCCACAGAAATAAGGCTAGCAAAGAGATACACCAAATACAGATGTAACTCTGTGAGATGATTTCACAGAACACTAAGCAGTTTCTCAGAAAGCTTCTTTCCAGATTTCATCTGAGGATATTTCCTTTTTCACCATAGCCCTCTAGGGGCGTCCAAATATCACTTTGACAATTCAATAAGAACCGTCTTAGCGAAAGACTTCTTGAGTGGAAAGCTGTAACTCTGTGAGATGATTTCACAGAACACAAAGAAGGTTCTCAGAAAGCTTCTTTCTCTTTTTTATCGGAGTTTATTTCCTTTGGCCCTATAATCTTCAAAGGAATCCGAATTATCTGTTCTCAGATTCCACAGAAATAAGGATAGCAAAAGATCCACGAAATAAAAATGTAACTCTGTGAGATTAATTAACAGAACACTAAGCAGTTTCTCAGAAAGCTACTTTCCAGATTTCATCTGAGGATATTTCCTTTTTCACCATAGCCCTCTAAGGGCTTCCAAATATCACTTTGCCAATTCCACAAGAACTGTCTTAGCGAAAGGCTTCTCTGGGTGAAAGCTGTATCTCTGTGAGATGATTTCACAGAACACAAAGAAGTTTCTCAGAAAGCTTCTTTCTCTTTGTTATCGGAGGATATTTCCTTGGGCCCTATAGTCTTCAAAGGGATCCGAAATATCTGTTCTGAGATTCCACAGAAATAAGGCTAGGAAAGAGATCCACGAAATACAGATGTAACTCTGTGAGATGAATTAACAGAACATTAAGCAGTTTCTCAGAAAGCTTCTTTCTACATTTCTTCTGAGGATATTTCGTTTTTCACCAAAGCCTTCTATGCGCTTCCGAATATCACTTTGCCAATTCCATAAGAACTGTCTAAGCGAAAGACTTCTTGAGGGGAAAGCTGTAACTCTGTGAGATGATTTCACAGAACACAAAGAAGTTCTCAGAAAGCTTCTTTCTCTTTGTTATCGGAGTTTATTTCCTTTGGACCTATAATCTTCAGAAGGGATCCGGAATATCTGTTCTCAGATTCCATAGAAATAAGGCTAGCAAAGAGATCCACGAAATACAGATGTAACTCTGTGAGATGAATTAACAGAACACTAAGCAGTTTCTCAGAAAGCTTCTTTCCAGATTTCTTCTGCGGGTAATTCCTTTTTCACCATAGCCCTCTATGCGCTTCCAAATATCACCTTGCCAATTCCACAAGAACTGTCTTAGCGAAAGCCTTCTTGAATGGAAAGCTGTAACTCTGTGAGATGATTTCACAGAACACAAAGAAGTTTCTGAGAAAGCTTCGTTCTCTTTGTGATCGGAGGAAATTTCCATTGGCCCTATAGTCTTTAATGGATCCGAAATATCTGTTCTCAGATTCCACAGAAATAAGGCTAGCAAAGAGATCCACGAAATACAGATGCAACTCTGTGAGATGAATTAACAGAACACTAAGCAGTTTCTCAGAAAGCTACTTTCCAGATTTCATCTGAGGATATTTCCTTTTTCACCATAGCCCTCTATGGGCTTCCGAATATCACTTTGCCAATTCCACAAGAACTGTCTTAGCGAGAGGCTTCCTGAGAGGAAAGCTGTAACTCTGTGAGATGATTTCACAGAACACAAAGAAGTTTCTCAGAAAGCTTCTTTCTCTTTGTTATCGGAGGATATTTCTTTGGCCCTATAGTCTTCTAAGGGATCCGAAATATCTGTTCTCAGATTCCACAGAAATAACGCTAGTAAAGAGATCCACGAAATACAGATGTAACTCTGTGAGATGAATTAACAGAACACGAAGCAGTTTCTCAGAAAGCTTCTTTCCAGATTTCATCTGAGGATATTTCCTTTTTCACCATAGCCCTCTAAGGGCTTCCAAATATCACTTTGCCAATTCCAAAAGAACTGTCTTAGCGAAAGGCTTCTTGAGGGAAAAGCTGTAACTCTGTGAGGTGATTTCACAGAACACAAAGAAGTTTCTCAGAAAGCTTATTTCTCTTTGTTATCGGAGGATATTTCCTTTGGCCCTATAGTCTTCAAAGGGATCCGAAATATCTGTTCTCAGATTCCACGGAAATAAGGCAAGCAAAGAGATACACCAAATACAGATGTAACTCTGTGAGATGAATTAACAGAACACTAAGCAGTTTCTCGCAAAGCTTCTTTCCAGATTTCATCTGAGGATATTTCCTTTTTCACCGTAGCCCTCTATGCGCTTCCAAATATCACTTTGTCAATTCCACAAGAACTGTCTTAATGAAAGGCTTCTTGAGGGGAACGCTGTAACTCTGTGAGATGATTTCACAGAACACAAAGAAGTTTCTCAGAAAGCTTCCTTCTCTTTGTTATCGGAGGATATTTCCTTTGACTCAATAGTCTTCAAAGGGATCCGAAGTATCTGTTCTCAGATTCCACAGAAATAAGGATAGCAAAAGATCCACGAAATAAAAATGTAACTCTGTGAGATTAATTAACAGAACACTAAGCAGTTTTTCAGAACGCTACTTTTCAGATTTCAACTGAGGATATTTCCTTTTTCACCATAGCCCTCTAGGGCTTCCAAATATCACTTTGCCAATTCCACAAGAAATGACTTAGCGAAAGACTTCTTGAGGGGAAAGCTGTAACTCTGTGAGATGATTTCACAGAAAACCAAGAAGTTTGTCAGAAAGCTTTTTTCTCTTTGTTATCGGAGGATATTTCCTTTGGCCCTAGAGTCTTCAAAGGGATCCGAAATATCTGGTCTCAGATTCCACAGAAATAAGGCTAGCAAAGAGATACACGAAATACAGATGTAACTCTGTGAGATGAATTAACAGAACACTAAGCAGTTTCTCAGAAAGCTACTTTCCAGATTTCATCTGAGGATATTTCGTTTTTCTCCTTAGCCCTATATGGGCTTCCAAATATCACTCTGCCAATTCCACAAGAACTGTCTTAACGAAAGGCTTCTTGAGGGGAAAGCTGTAACTCTGTGAGATGATTTCACAGAACACAAAGAAGTTTCTGAGAAGGCTTCGTTCTCTTTCTGATCGGAGGATATTTCTTTGGCCCTATAGTCTTCTAAGGGATCCGAAATATCTGTTCTCAGATTCCACAGAAATAAGGCTAGCAAAGAGATCCACGAAATACAGATGTAACTCTGTGAGATGAATTAACAGAACACTAAGCAGTTTCTCAGAAAGCTACTTTCCAGATTTCATCTGAGGATAATTCCTTTTTCACCATAGCCCTCTATGGGCTTCCAAATATCACTTTGGCAATTCCACAAGAACTGTCTTAACGAAAGGCTTCTTGAGGGGAAAGCTGTAACTCTGTGAGATGATATCACACAACACCAAGAAGTTTCTCAGAAAGCTTATTTCTCTTTGTTATCGGAGGATATTTCCTTTGGCCCTAGAGTCTTCAAAGGGATCCGAAATATCTGGTCTCAGATTCCACAGAAATAAGGCTAGCAAAGAGATCCACGAAATACAGATGTAACTCTGTGAGATGAATTAACAGAACACTAAGCAGTTTCTCAGAAAGCTACTTTCCAGATTTCATCTGAGGATATTTCCTTTTTCACCATAGCCCTATATGGGCTTCCAAATATCTCTCTGCCAATTCCACAAGAACTGTCTTACCGAAAGGCTTCTTGAGGGGAAAGCTGTAACTCTGTGAGATGATTTCACAGAACACAAAGAAGTTTCTGAGAAAGTTCGTTCTCTTTCTGATCGGAGGATATTTCTTTGGCCCTATAGTCTTCTAAGGGATCCGAAATATCTGTTCTCAGATTCCACAGAAATAAGGCTAGCAAAGAGATCCACGAAAGACAGAAGTAACTCTGAGAGATGAATTAACAGAATAGTAAGCAGTTTCTCAGAAAGCTACTTTCCAGATTTCATCGGAGGATATTTCCTTTTTCACCATAGCCCTCTATGGGTTTCCAAATATCACTCTGCCAATTCCACAAGAACTGTCTTAGCGCTTCTTGAGGGGAAAGCTGTATCTCTGTGAGATGATTTCACAGAACACAAAGAAGTTTCTCAGAAAGCTTCTTTCTCTTTGTTATCGGAGGATATTTCCTTTGGCCCTATAGTCTTCTAAGGGATCCGAAATATCTGCTCTCAGATTCCACAGAAATAAGGCTAGCAAAGAGATACACCAAATACAGATGTAACTCTGTGAGATGAATTAACAGAACACTAAGCAGTTTCTCAGAAAGCTTCTTTCCACATTTCATCTGAGGATATTTCCCTTTTCACCAAAGCCTTCTATGCGCTTCCGAATATCACTTTGCCAATTCAATAAGAACTGTCTTAGCGAAAGACTTCTTGAGTGGAAAGCTGTAACTCTGTGAGATGATTTCACAGAACACAAAGAAGTTTCTCAGAAAGCTTCTTTCTCTTTTTTATCGGAGTTTATTTCCTTTGGCCCTATAATCTTCAAAGGAATCCGAATTATCTGTTCTCAGATTCCACAGAAATAAGGATAGCAAAAGATCCACGAAATACAGATGCAACTCTGTGAGATGAATTAACAGAACACTAAGCAGTTTCTCAGAAAGCTACTTTCCAGATTTCATCTGAGGATATTTCCTTTTTCACCACAGCCCTCTATGGGCTTCCAAATATCACTTTGCAAATTCCACAAGAACTGTCTTAGCGAGAGGCTTCCTGAGAGGAAAGCTGTAACTCTGTGAGATGATTTCACAGAACACAAAGAAGTTTCTGAGAAAGCTTCGTTCTCTTTGTGATCGGAGGAAATTTCCATTGGCCCTATAGTCTTTAATGGATCCGAAATATCTGTTCTCAGATTCCACAGAAATAAGGCTAGCAAAGAGATCCACGAAATACAGATGCAACTCTGTGAGATGAATTAACAGAACACTAAGCAGTTTCTCAGAAAACTACTTTCCAGATTTCATCTGAGGATATTTCCTTTTTCACCATAGCCCTCTATGGGCTTCCAAATATCACTTTGCCAATTCCACAAGAACTGTCTTAGCGAGAGGCTTCCTGAGAGGAAAGCTGTAACTCTGTGAGATGATTTCACAGAACACAAAGAAGTTTCTCAGAAAGCTTCTTTCTCTTTGTTATCGGAGGATATTTCTTTGGCCCTATAGTCTTCTAAGGGATACGAAATATCTGTTCTCAGATTCCACAGAAATAACGCTAGTAAAGAGATCCACGAAATACAGATGTAACTCTGTGAGATGAATTAACAGAACACTAAGCAGTTTCTCAGAAAGCTTCTTTCCAGATTTCATCTGAGGATATTTCCTTTTTCACCATAGCCCTCTAAGGGCTTCCAAATATCACTTTGCCAATTCCAAAAGAACTGTCTTAGCGAAAGGCTTCTTGAGGGGAAAGCTGTAACTCTGTGAGGTGATTTCACAGAACACATAGAAGTTTCTGAGAAAGCTTCTTTCTCTTTGTTATCGGAGGATATTTCCTTTGGCCCTATAGTCTTCTAAGGGATCCGAAATATCTGTTCTCAGATTCCACAGAAATAAGGCTAGTAAAGAGATCCACGAAATACAGATGTAACTCTGTGAGATGAATTAACAGAACACTAAGCAGTTTCTCAGAAAGCTTCTTTCCAGATTTCATCTGAGGATATTTCCTTTTTAACCATAGCCCTCTAAGGGCTTCCAAATATCACTTTGCCAATTCCAAAAGAACTGTCTTAGCGAAAGGCTTCTTGAGGGGAAAGCTGTAACTCTGTGAGGTGATTTCACAGAACACAAAGAAGTTTCTCAGAAAGCTTATTTCTCTTTGTTATCGGAGGATATTTCCTTTGGCCCTATAGTCTTCAAAGGGATCCGAAATATCTGTTCTCAGATTCCACGGAAATAAGGCTAGCAAAGAGATACACCAAATACAGATGTAACTCTGTGAGATGAATTAACAGAACACTAAGCAGTTTCTCGCAAAGCTTCTTTCCAGATTTCATCTGAGGATATTTCCTTTTTCACCGTAGCCCTCTATGCGCTTCCAAATATCATTTTGTCAATTCCACAAGAACTGACTTAGTGAAAGGCTTCTTGAGGGCAACGCTGTAACTCTGTGAGATGATTTCACAGAACACAAAGAAGTTTCTCAGAAAGCTTCCTTCTCTTTGTTATCGGAGGATATTTCCTTTGACTCAATAGTCTTCAAAGGGATCCGAAATATCTGTTCTCAGATTCCATAGAAATAAGGATAGCAAAAGATCCACGAAATAAAAATGTAACTCTGTGAGATTAATTAACAGAACACTAAGCAGTTTTTCAGAACGCTACTTTTCAGATTTCAACTGAGGATATTTCCTTTTTCACCATAGCCCTCTAGGGCTTCCAAATATCACTTTGCCAATTCCACAAGAAATGACTTAGCGAAAGACTTCTTGAGGGGAAAGCTGTAACTCTGTGAGATGATTTCACAGAAAACCAAGAAGTTTCTCAGAAAGCTTTTTTCTCTTTGTTATCGGAGGATATTTCCTTTGGCCCTAGAGTCTTCAAAGGGATCCGAAATATCTGGTCTCAGATTCCACAGAAATAAGGCTAGCAAAGAGATACACGAAATACAGATGTAACTCTGTGAGATGAATTAACAGAACACTAAGCAGTTTCTCAGAAAGCTACTTTCCAGATTTCATCTGAGGATATTTCGTTTTTCTCCTTAGCCCTATATGGGCTTCCAAATATCACTCTGCCAATTCCACAAGAACTGTCTTAGCGAAAGGCTTCTTGAGGGGAAAGCTGTAACTCTGTGAGATGATTTCACAGAACACAAAGAAGTTTCTGAGAAGGCTTCGTTCTCTTTCTGATCGGAGGATATTTCTTTGGCCCTATAGTCTTCTAAGGGATCCGAAATATCTGTTCTCAGATTCCATAGAAATAAGGCTAGCAAAGAGATCCACGAAATACAGATGTAACTCTGTGAGATGAATTAACAGAACACTAAGCAGTTTCTCAGAAAGCTACTTTCCAGATTTCATCTGAGGATATTTCCTTTTTCACCATAGCCCTCTATGGGCTTCCAAATATCACTTTGGCAATTCCACAAGAACTGTCTTAACGAAAGGCTTCTTGAGGGGAAAGCTGTAACTCTGTGAGATGATATCACACAACACCAAGAAGTTTCTCAGAAAGCTTATTTCTCTTTGTTATCGGAGGATATTTCCTTTGGCCCTAGAGTCTTCAAAGGGATCCGAAATATCTGTTCTCAGATTCCACAGAAATAAGGCTAGCAAAGAGATCCACGAAATACAGATGTAACTCTGTGAGATGAATTAACAGAACACTAAGCAGTTTCTCAGAAAGCTACTTTCCAGATTTCATCTGAGGATATTTCCTTTTTCACCATAGCCCTATATGGGCTTCCAAATATCTCTCTGCCAATTCCACAAGAACTGTCTTAGCGAAAGGCTTTTCTAGGGTAAACCTGTATCTCTGTGAGATGATTTCACAGAACACAAAGAAGTTTCTCAGAAAGCTTATTTCTCTTTGTTATCAGAGGATATTTCCTTGGGCCCTATAGTCGTCAAAGGAATCCGAAATATCTGTTCTCACATTCCACAGAAATAAGGCTAGCAAAGAGATCCACGAAATACAGATGTAACTCTGGGATATGAATTAACAGAACACTAAGCAGTTTCTCAGAAAGCTTCTTTCCACATTTCATCTGAGGATATTTCCTTTTCCACCAAAGCCTTCTATGCGCTTCCGAATATCACTTTGCCAATTCAATAAGAACTGTCTTTGCGAAAGACTTCTTGAGGGGAAAGCTGTAACTCTGTGAGATGATTTCACAGAACACAAAGAAGTTTCTCAGAAAGCTTCTTTCTGTTTGTTATCGGAGTTTATTTCCTTTGGCCCTATAATCTTCAGTGGGATCCGGAATATCTGTTCTCAGATTCCACAGAAATAAGGCTAGCAAAGAGATACACCATATACAGATGTAACTCGGTGAGATGAATTAACAGAACACTAAGCAGTTTCTCAGAAAGCTTCTTTCCAGATTTCATCTGCGGGTAATTCCTTTTTCACCATAGGCCTCTATGCGCTTCCAAATATCACTTTGCCAATTCCACAAGAACTGTCTTAGCGAAAGCCTTCTTGTGGGGAAAGTTGTAACTCTGTGAGATGATTTCACAGAACACAAAGAAGTTTCTGAGAAAGCTTCTTTCTCTTTGTTATCGGAGGATATTTCCTTTGGCCCTATAGTCATCAAAGGGATTCGAAATATCTGTTCTCAGATTCCACAGAAATAAGGCTAGCAAAACATCCACGAAATACAGATGTAACGCTGTGAGATGAATTAACAGAACACTAAGTAGTTTCTGAGAAAGCTACTTTCCAGATTTCATCTGAGGATATTTCCTTTTTCACCATAGCCCTCTATGGGCTTCCAAATATCACTATGCCAATTCCACAAGAACTGTCTTAGTGAAAGGCTTCTTGAGGGGAAAGCTGTAATTCTGTGAGATGATTTCACAGAACACGAAGAAGTTTCTCAGAAAGCTTCTTTCTCTTTGTTATCGGAGGATATTTCTTTGGCCCTATAGTCTTCAAAGGGATCCGAAATATCTGTTCTCAGATTCCACAAAATAAGGCTAGCAAAGAGATCCACGAAATAGAGATGTAACTCTGTGAGATGAATTAACAGAACACTAAGCAGTTTCTCAGAAATCTTCTTTCCAGATTTCATCTGAGGATATTTCCTCTTTCACCATAGCCCTCTATGGGCTTCCAAATATCACTTTGCCAATTCCACAAGAACTGTCTAAGCGAAAGGCTTCTTGAGGGGAAAGTTGTAACTCTGTCAGATGATTTCACAGAACACAAAGGAGTTTCTCAGAAAGCTTCTTTCTCTTTTATATCGGAGGATATTTCCTTTGGCTCTATAGTCTTCTAAGGGATCCGAAATATCTGTTCTCAGATTCCACAGAAATAAGGCTAGCAAAGAAATCCACGAAGTACAGATGTAACTCTGTGAGATGAATTAACAGAACACTAAGCAGCTTCCCAGAAAGCTTCTTTCCAGATTTCATCAGAGGATATTTCCTTTTTAACCATAGCCCTCTAAGGGCTTCCAAATATCACTCTGCCAATTCCACAAGAACTGTCTTAGAGAAAGGCTTCTCTAGGGGAAAAATGTGTCTCTGTGAGATGATTTCCAAGAACACAAAGAAGTTTCTCAGAAAGATTCTTTCTCTTTGTTATCGGAGGATATTTCCTTGGGCCCTATAGCCTTCAAAGGGATCCGAAATATCTGTTCTCATATTCCACAGAAATAAGGCTAGCCAAGAGATCCACGAAATACAGATGTAACTCTGTTATATGAATTAACAGAACACTAAGCAGTTTCTCAGAAAGCTACTTTACAGATTTCATCTGAGGATATTTCCTTTTTCACCATAGCTCTCTATGGGCTTCCAAATATCACTTTGCCAATTCCACAAGAACTGTCTTAGCGGAAGGCTTCTTGAGTGGAAAGCTGTAACTCTGAGAGATGATTTCACAGAACACAAAGAAGTTTCTGAGAAAGCTTCGTTCTCTTTGTGATCGGAGGATATTTCCATTGGCCCTGTAGTTTTCTAAGGGATCGGAAATATCTGTTCTCAGATTCCACAGAAATAACGCTAGCAAAGAGATGCACGAAATACAGATGTAACTCTGTGAGATGAATTAACAGAACACTAAGCTGTTTCTCAGAAAGCTACTTTCCAGATTTCATCTGAGAATATTTCCTTTTTCACCATAGCCCTCTATGGGCTTTCAAATATCACTTTGCCAATTCCACAAGAACTGTCTCAGCGAAAGGCTTCTTGAGTGGAAAGCTGTAACTCTGTGAGATGATTTCACAGAACCCAAAGAAGTTTGTAAGAAAGCTTCTTTCTCTTTGTTATCGGAGGATATTTCCTTTGGCCCTCTAGTCTTCTAAGGGATCCGAAATATCTGTTCTCAGATTAAACAGAAATAAGGCTAGCAAAGAGATACACCAAATACACATGTAACTCTGTGAGATGAATTAACAGAACACTAAGCAGTTTCTCAGAAAGCTTCTTTCCAGATTTCATCTGAGGATATTTCCTTTGTCACCATAGCCTTCCATGCGCTTCCTAATATCACATTGCCAATTGCATAAGAACTGTCTTAGCGAAAGACTTCTTGAGGGGAAAGCTCTAACTCTGTGAGGTGATTTCACAGAACACAAAGAAGTTTCTCATAAAGCTTCTTTCTCTTTGTTATCGGAGTTTATTTCCTTTGGCCCTATAATCTTCAAAGGGATCCGGAATATCTGTTCTCAGATTCCACAGAAATAAGACTAGCAAAGAGATCCACGAAATACAGATGTAACACTGTGAGATGAATTAACAGAACACTAAGCAGTTTCTCAGAAAGCTTCTTTAAAGATTTCATCTGAGGATATTTCCTTTTTCACCATAGCCCTCTATGCGCTTCCAAATATCACTTTGCCAATTCCACAAGAACTGTCTTAGCGAAAGGCTTTTTGAGGGGAAAGCTGTAACTCTGTGAGATGATTTTACAGAACACAAAGAAGTTTCTAAGGAAGCTTCTTTCTCTTTGTTATCGGAAAATATTTCCTTTGGCCCTATAGTATTCTAAGGGATCCGAAATATCCGTTCTCAGATTCCACAGAAATAAGGCTAGCAAAGAGATCCACGAAATACAGATGTAATTCTGTGAGAAGAATTAACAGAACACTAAGCAGTTTCTCAGAAAGCTTCTTTCCAGATTTCATCTGAGGATATTTCCTTTTTCACCATAGCCCTCTATGGGCTTCCAAATATCACTTTGCCAATTCCACAAGAACTGACTTAGCGAAAGCCATCTTGAGTGGAAAGCTGTAACTCTGTGAGATGATTTCACAGAACACAAAGAAGTTTCTGATAAAGCTTCGTTCTATTTGTGATCGGAGGATATTTCCTTTGGCCCTATAGTCTTCTAAGGGATCCGAAATATCTGTTCTCAGATTCCACAGAAATAAAGCTAGCAAAGAGATCCACGAAATACAGATGTAACTCTGTGAGATGAATTAACAGAACACTAAGCAGTTTCTCAGAAAGCTACTTTCCAGATTTCATCTGAGGATATTTCCTTTTTCACCATAGCCCTCTATGGGCTTCCAAATATTACTTTGCCAATTCCACAAGAACTGTCTTAGCGAAAGGCTTCTTGAGGGGAAAGCTGTAACTCTGTGAGATGATTTCACAGAACACAAAGAAGTTTCTCAGAAAGCTTCCTTCTCTTTGTTATCGGATTATATTTCCTTTCGCCCTATAGTCTTCAAAGGGATCCGAAATATCTCTTATCAGATTCCACAGAAATAAGGCTAGCAAAGAGATACACCAAATACAGATGTAACTCTGTGAGGTGAATTAACAGAACTCTAAGCAGTTTCTCAGAAAGGTTCTTTCGAGATTTCATCTGAGGATATTTCCTTTTTCACCATAGCCCTCTATGGGCTTCCAAATATCACTGTGCCAATTCCACAAGAACTGTCTTAGCGAAAGGCTTCTTGAGTGGAAAGCTGTAACTCTGTGAGATGATTTCACAGAACACAAATAAGTTTCTCAGAAAGCTTCTTTCTCTTTGTTATCGGAGGATATTTCCTTTGGCCCTATAGTCATCAAAGGGATCCGAAATATCTGTTCTCAGATTCCACAGAAATAAGGGCTAGCAAAAGATCCACGAAATACAGATGTAACGCTGTGAGATGAATTAACAGAACACTAAGCAGTTTCTCAGAAAGCTACTTTCCAGATTTCATCTGAGGATATTTCCTTTTTCACCATAGCCCTCTATGGGCTTCCAAATATCACTATGCCAATTCCACAAGAACTGTCTTAGTGAAAGGCTTCTTGAGGGGAAAGCTGTAATTCTCTGAGATGATTTCACAGAACACAAAGGAGTTTCTCAGAAAGCTTCTTTCTCTTTTATATCGGAGGATATTTCCTTTGGCTCTATAGTCTTCTAAGGGATCCGAAATATCTCTTATCAGATTCCACAGAAATAAGGCTAGCAAAGAAATCCACGAAATACAGATGTAACTCTGTGAGATGAATTAACAGAACACTAAGCAGCTTCCCAGAAAGCTTCTTTCCAGATTTCATCAGAGGATATTTCCTTTTTCACCATAGCCCTCTAAGGGCTTCCAAATATCACTCTGCCAATTCCACAAGAACTGTCTTAGCGAAAGGCTTCTCTAGGGGAAAAATGTGTCCCTGTGAGATGATTTCCAAGAACACAAAGAAGTTTCTCAGAAAGCTTCTTTCTCTTTGTTATCGGAGGATATTTCCTTGGGCCCTATAGCCTTCAAAGGGATCCGAAATATCTGTTCTCATATTCCACAGAAATAAGGCTAGCAAAGAGATCCACGAAATACAGATGTAACTCTGTTATATGAATTAACAGAACACTAAGCAGTTTCTCAGAAAGCTACTTTACAGATTTCATCTGAGGATATTCCCTTTTTCACCATAGCTCTCAATGGGCTTCCAAATATCACTTTGCCAATTCCACAAGAACTGTCTTAGCGGAAGGCTTCTTGAGTGGAAAGCTGTAACTCTGTGAGATGATTTCACAGAACACAGAGAAGCTTCTGAGAAAGCTTCGTTCTCTTTGTGATCGGAGGATATTTCCATTGGCCCTGGAGTTTTCTAAGGGATCGGAAATATCTGTTCTCAGATTCCACAGAAATAAGGCTAGCAAAGAGATACACCAAATACAAATATAACTCCGTGAGATGAATTAACAGAACACTACAGTTTCTCATAAAGCTTCTTTCCAGAAATCATCTGAGGATATTTCCTTATTCACCATAGCCCTCTATGGGCTTCCAAATATCACTGTGCCAATTGTACATGAACTGTCTTAGCGAAAGGCTTCTTGAGAGGAAAGCTGTAACTCTGTGAGATGATTTCACAGAACACAAAGAAGTTTCTCAGAATGCCACTTTCTCTTTGTTATCGGAGGATATTTCCTTTGGCCCCATAGTCTTCTAAGGGATGCGAAATATCTGTTCCCAGATTCCACAGAAATATGGCTAGCAAAGAGATCCACGAAACACAGATGTAACTCTGTGAGATGAATTAACAGAACACTACAGTTTCTCAGAAAGCTTCTTTCCAGAAATCATCTGATGATATTTCCTTATTCACCATAGCCCTCTCTGGGCTTCCAAATGTCACTTTGCCAATCAACAAGAACTGTCTCAGCGAAAGGCTTCTTGTGGGGAATGCTGTAACTCTCTGGGATGATTTCACAGAACACAAAGAAGTTTCTCAGAAATCTTCTTTCTCTTTGTTATCGGAGGATATTTCCTTTGCCCTATAGTCTTCAAAGGGATCCGAAATATCTGTTCTCAGATTCCACAGAAATAAGGCTAGCAAAGAGATCCAGGAAATACAGATGTAACTCTGTGAGATGAATTAACAGAACACTAAGCAGTTTCTCAGAAAGCTTCTTTCCATATTTCATCTGAGGATATTTCCTTTTTCACCATAGCCCTCCATGGGCTTCCAAATATCACTTTGCCAATTCCACAAGAACTGTCTTAGCGAAAGGCTTCTTGAGGGGAAAGCTGTAACTCTGTCAGATGATTTCACAGAACACAAAGAAGTTTTTCAGAAAGCTTCTTTCTCTTTGTTTTCGGAGGATATTGCCTTTGACCATAGAGTCTTCAAAGGAATCCGAAATATCTGTTCTCCTATTCAACAGAAATAAGGCTAGCAAAGAAATCCACGAAAGACAGATGTAACTCTTTGAGATGAATTAACAGAACACTAAGCAGTTTCTCAGAAAGCTTCTCTCCAGATTTCATCAGAGGATATTTCCTTTTTCACCATTGCCCTCTATGGGCTTCCAAATATCACTCTGCCTATTCCACAAGAACTGTCTTAGCGAAAGGCTTCTCTAGGGGAAAGCTGTATCTCTGTGAGATGATTTCACAGAACACAAAGAAGTTTCTCAGAAAGCTTCTTTCTCTTTGTTATCGGAGGATATTACCTTTGGCCCTATAGTCTTCAAAGGATCCGAAATATCTGTTCTCACATTCCACAGAAATAAGGCTAGCAAAGAGATCCACGAAATACAGATGTAAACTGTGAGATGAATTAACAGAACACTAAGCAGTTTCTCAGAAAGCTTCTTTCCAGATTTCATCTGAGGATATTTCCCTTTTCACCATAGACTTCTATGCGCTTCCTAATATCACTTTGCCAATTCCATAAGAACTGTCTTAGAGAAAGACTTCTTGAGGGGAAAGCTGTAACTCTGTGAGGTGATTTCACAGAACACAAAGAAGTTTCTCAGAAAGCTTCTTTCTCTTTGTTATCGGAGTTTATTTCCTTTGGCCCTATAATCTTCAAAGAGATCCGCAATATCTGTTCTCACATTCCACAGAAATAAGGCTAGAAAAGAGATACACGAAATACAGATGTAATTCTGAGAGATGAATTAACAGAACACTAAGCAGTTTCTCATAAAGCTTCTTTCCAGATTTCATCTGAGGATATTTCCTTTTTCACCATAGCCCTCTATGCGCTTCCAAATATCATCTTGGAAATTCCACAAGAACTTCCTTAGCGAAAGGCTTCTTTAGAGGAAAGCTGTAACTCTGTGAGATGATTTCACAGAACACAAAGAAGTTTCTCAGAAAGCTTCTTTCTCTTTGTTATCGGAGTTTATTTCCTTTGGCCCTATAATCTTCAAAGGGATCTGGAATATCCGTACTAAGATTTCACAGAAATAAGGCTAGCAAAGGGATCCACGAAATACAGATGAAACTCTGTGAGATGAATTAACAGAACACTAAGGAATTTCTCAGAAAGCTTCTTTCCAGATTTCATCAGATGATATTTCCTTTTTCACCATAGCCCTCTATGGGCTTCCAAATATCACTTTGCCAATTCCACAAGAACTGTCTTAGTGAAAGGCTTCTTGAGGGGAAAGCTATAACTCTGTGAGATGATTTCACAGAACACAAAGAAGTTTCTCAGAAAGCTTCTTTCCCTTTTTTATCGGAGGATATTTCCTTTTGCCCTGTAGTATTCTAAGGGATCCGAAATATCTGTTCTCAAATTCCAAAGAAATTAGGCGAGCAAAGTGATACACCAAATAGAGATGTAACTCTGTGAGATGAATTAACAGAACACTGAGCAGTTTCTCACAAAGCTTCTTTCCATATTTCATCTCTGGATATTTCCTTTTTCACCATATCCTTCTATGGGCTTCCAAATATCACTTTGCCAATTGCACAAGAACTGTCTTAGCGAAAGGCTTCTTGAGGAGAAAGCTGTAACTCTGTGAGATGATTTCACAGAACACAAAGAAGTTTCTCAGAAAGCTTCTTTCTCTTTGTTATCGGAGGATATTTCCTTTGGCCCTAGAGTCTTCAAAGGGATCCGAATTATCTGTTCTCAGATTCCACAGAAATAAGGCTAGCAAAGAGATCCACGAAATACAGATGTATCTCTGTGAGTTGAATTAACAGAACAATAAGCAGTTTCTCAGAAAGCTTCTTTCCAGATTTCATCTGAGGATATTTCCTTTTTCACCATAGCCCTCTATGAGCTTCAAAATATCACTATGGCAATTTCACAGGAACTGTCTTAGCGAAAGGCTTCTTGAGGGGAAAGCTGTAACTCTGTGAGATGATTTCACAGAACACAAAGAAGTTTCTCAGAAAGCTTCTTTCACTTTGTTATCGGAAGATAATACCTTTGGCCCTATAGTCTTCTAAGGGATTCGAAATATCTCTTCTCAGATTCCACAGGAATAAGGCTAGCAAAGAGATCCACGAAATACAGATGTAACTCTGTGAGATGAATTAACAGAACACTACAGTTTCTCAGAAAGCTTCTTTCCAGATTTCATCTGTGGATATTTCCTTTTTCACCATAGCCCTCAATGGGCTTACAAATATCATTTTGCCAATTGCACAAGAACTGTCTTAGCGAAAGGCTTCTTGAGGGGAAAGCTGTAACTCTGTGAGATGATTTCAAAGAACACAAAGAAGTTTCTCAGAAAGCCACTTTCTCTTTGTTATCGGAGGATATTTCCTTTGGCCCTGTAGTCTTCTAAGGGATGCGAAATATCTGTTCTCAGATTCCACAGAAATAAGGCTAGCAAAGAGATCCACGAAACACACATGTAACTCTGTGAGATGAATTAACAGAACACTACAGTTTCTCAGAAAGCTTCTTTCCAGAAATCATCTGAGGATATTTCCTTATTCACCATAGCCCTCTATGGGCTTCCAAATATCACTTTGCCAATCCACAAGAACTGTCTCAGCGAAAGGCTTCTTGAGGGGAATGCTGTAACTCTCTGAGATGATTTCACAGAACACAAAGAAGTTTCTCAGAAATCTTCTTTCTCTTTGTTATCGGAGGATATTTCCTTTGGCCCTATAGTCTTCTACGGGATCCGAAATATCTGTTCTTAGATTCCACAGAAATAAGGCTAGCAAAGAGATCCAGGAAATACAGATGTAACTCTGTGAGATGAATTAACAGAACACTAAGCAGTTTCTCAGAAAGCTTTTTTCCATATTTCATCTGAGGATATTTCCTTTTTCACCATAGCCCTCTATGAGCTTCCAAATATCACTTTGCCAATTCCACAAGAACTGTCTTAGCGAAAGGCTTCTTGAGGGGAAAGCTGTAACTCTGTCAGATGATTTCACAGAACACAAAGAAGTTTTTCAGAAAGCTTCTTTCTCTTTGTTATCGGAGGATATTTCCTTTGGCCCTGTAGTCTTCTAAGGGATCTGAAATATCTGTTCTCAGATTCCACAGAAATAGGGCTAGCAAGGAATCCACGAAATACAGATGTAACTCTGTGAGATGAATTAACAGAATACTAAGCAGTTTCTCAGAAAGCTTCTTTCCAGATTTCATCTGAGGATATTTCCTTTTTCACCTTAGCCCTCTATGGGCTTTCAAATATCACTCTGCCATTTCCACAAGAACTGTCTTAGCGAAAGGCTTCTTGAGGGGAAAGCTGTAACTCTGTGAGATGATTTCACAGAAGACAAAGAAGTTTCTCAGAAAGCTTCTATCTCTTTGTCATTGGAGGATATTTCCTTTGGACCTACAGTCTTCTAAGGGATCCGAAATATCTGTTCTCAGGTTCCACAGAAATAAGGCTAGCAAAGAGATCCACGAAATACAGATGTAACTCTGTGAGATGAATTAACAGATCTCCAAGCAGTTTCTCAGAAAGCTTCTTTCCAGATTTCATCTGAGGATATTTCCTTTTTCACCATAGCCCTCTATGGGCTTCCAAATATCACTTTGCCAATTCCACAAGAACTGTCTTAGCGAAAGTCTTCTTGAGGGGAAAGCTGTAACTCTGTGATATGATTTCACAGAACACAAAGAAGTTTCTCAGAAAGCTTCTTTCTCTTTGTTATCGGAGGATATTTCTTTTGGCCCTATATTCTTCTAAGGATGCGAAATATCTTTTTTCAGATTCCACACAAATAAGGCTAGCAAACACATCCAGGAAATACAGATGTAACTCTGTGAGATGAATTAACAGAACACTACAGTTTCTCAGAAAGCTTCTTTCCAGAGATCATGAGGATATTTCCTTTTTCATCATAGCCCTCTATGGGCTTCCAAATATCACTTTGCCAATTCCACAAGAACTGTCTTAGCGAAATGCTTCTTGTGGGGAAAGCTGTAACTCTGTGAGATGATTTCACAGAAGACAAAGAAGTTTCTCAGAAAGCTTCTTTCTCTTTGTTATCGGAGGATATTTCCTTTGGCCGTATAGTCTTCTAAGGGATCTGAAATATCTGTTCTCAGATTTCACAGAAATAACGCTAGCAAAGAGATCCACGAAATACAGATGTAACACTGTGAGATGAATTAACAGAACAGTAAGCAGTTTCTCAGAAAGCTTCTTTCCAGATTTCATCTGAGGATATTTCCTTTTTCGCCATAGCCCTCTATGGGCTTCCAAATATCACTTTGCCAATTCCACAAGAACTGTCTTAGCGAAAGGCTTCTTGAGGGGAAAGCTGTAACTCTGTGAGATGATTTCACAGAACACAAAGTAGTTTCTCAGAAAGCTTCTTTCTGTTTGTTATCGGAGGATATTTCCTTTGGCCCTATAGTCTTCAAAGGGATCCGAAATATCTGCTCTCAGGTTCCACAGAAATAAGGCTAGCAAAGAGATCCACGAAATACAGATGTAACTCTGTGAGATTAATTAACAGAACACTAAGCAGTTTCTCAGAAAGCTTCTTTCCAGATTTCATCTGAGGATATTTCCTTTTTCACCATTTCCCTCTACGGGCTTCCAAATATCACTTTGCCAATTCAACAAGAACTGTCTTAGCGAAAGGCTTCTTGAGGGGAAAGCTGTAACTCTGAGAGATGATTTCACAGAACACAAAGAAGTTTCTCAGAAAGCTTCTTTCTCTTTGTTATCGGAGGATATTTCCTTTGGCCCTATAGTCTTCAAAGGGATCCGAAATATCTGTTCTCAGATTCCACAGAAATAAGTCTAGCAAAGAGATCCACTAAATAGAGATGTAACTCTGTGAGATGAATTAACAGAACACCAAGGAGTTTCACAGAAATCTTCTTTCCAGATTTCATCAGAGGATATTTCCTCTTTCACCATAGCCCTCTATGGGCTTCCAAATATCACTTTTCCAATTCCACAAGAACTGTCTTAGCGAAAGGCTTCTCTAGGGGAAAGCTGTATCTCTGTGAGATGATTTCACAGAACACAAAGAAGTTTCTCAGAAAGCTTCTTTCTCCTTGTTATCGGCGGATATTTCTTTTGGCCCTAGAGTCTTCAAAGGGATCCGAAATATCTGTTCTCAGATTCCACAGAAATAAGGCTAGCAAAGAAATCCACGAAATACAGATGTAACTCTGTGAGATGAATTAACAGAACACTAAGCAGTTTCTCAGAAAGCTTCTTTCCAGTTTTCATCTGAGGATATTTCCTTTTTCACCATTGCCCTCTATGGGCTTCCAAATATCACTCTGCCAATTTCACAAAAACTGTCTTAGCGAAAGGCTTCTCTAGGGGAAAGCTGTATCTCTGTGAGATGATTTCACAGAACACAAAGAAGTTTCTCAGAAAGCTTCTTTCTCTTTGTTATGGGAGGATATTTCATTTGGCTCTATACTCTTCAAAGGGATCCGAAATATCTCTTCTCACATTCCACAGAAATAAGGCTAGCAAAGAGATCCACGAAATACAGATGTAACTCTGTGAGATGAATTAACAGAACACTAAGCAGTTTCTCAGAAAGCTTCTTTCCAGATTTCATCTGAGGGTATTTCCTTTTTCACCATAGCCTTCTATGCGCTTCCTAATATCACTGTGCCAATTCCATAAGAACTGTCTTAGAGAAAGACTTCTTGAGGGGAAAGCTGTAACTCTGTGAGGTGATTTCACTGACACAAAGAAGTTTCTCAGAAAGCTTCTTTCTCTTTGTTATCGGAGTTTATTTCCTTTGGCCCTATAATCTTCAAAGGGATCCGGAATATCTGTTCTCAGATTCCACAGAAATAAGGCTAGCAAAGAGATCCACGAAATACAGATGTAACTCTGTGAGATGAATTAACAGAACACTAAGCAGTTTCTCAGAAAGCTTCTTTCCACATTTCATCTGAGGATATCTCCTTTTTAACCATAGCCTTCTATGCGCTTCCTAATATCAATTTGCCAATTCCATAAGAACTGTCTTAGCGAAAGACTTCTTGAGGGGAAAGCTGTAACTCTGTGAGGTGATTTCACAGAACACAAAGAAGTTTCTCCGAAAGCTTCTTTCCCTTTTTTATCGGAGGATATTTCCTTTTGCCCTGTAGTATTCTAAGGGATCCGAAATATCTGTTCTCAGATTCCACAGAAATAAGGCGAGCAAAGTAATACACCAAATACAGATGTAACTCTGTGAGATGAATTAACAGAACACTAAGCAGTTTCTCAGAAAGCTTCTTTCCAGATTTCATCTGAGGCTATTTCCTCTTTCACCATTGCCTTCTATGGGCTTCCAAATATCACTTTGCCAATTCCACAAGAACTATCTTAGCGAAAGGTTTCTTGAGGGGAAAGCTGAAACTCTGTGAGATGATTTCACAGAACACAAAGAAGTTTCTCAGAATGCCACTTTCTCTTTGTTATCGGAGGATATTTCCTTTGGCCCTATAGTCTTCTAAGGAAAGCGAAATATCTGTTCTCAGATTCCACAGAAATAAGGCTAGCAAAGAGATCCACGAAATACAGATGAAACTCTGTAAGATGAATTAACAGAACACTGAGCAGATTCTCAGAAAGCTTCTTTCCAGATTTCATCTGTGGATATTTCCTTTTTCACCATAGCCCTCTATGGGCTTCCAAATATCACTTTGCCAATTGCACAAGAACTGTCTTAGCGAAAGGCTTCTTGAGGGGAAAGTTGTAACTCTGTGAAATGGTTTCACAGAACACAAATAAGTTTCTCAGAAAGCTTCTTTCTCTTTGTTATCAGAGGATATTTCCTAAGGCCCTATAGTCTTCCAAGGGATCCGAAATATCTGTTCTCAGATTCCACAGAAATAAGGCTAGCAAAGAGATCCCCAAAATACAGATGTAACTCTGTGAGATGAATTAACAGAACACTAAGCAGTTTCTAAGAAAGCTTCTTTCCAGATTTCATCTGAGGATATTTCCTTTTTTACCTTAGCCTTCTATGGACTTCCAAATATCACTTTGTCAATTAAACAAGAACTGTCTTAGCGAAAGGCTTCTTGAGGGGAAAGCTGTGACTCTTGGACATGATTTCAAAGAACACAAGGAAGTTTCTCAGAAAGCTTCTTTCTCTTTGTTATCGGAGGATATTTCCTTTGGCTCTAGAGTTTTCAAAGGGATCCGAAATACCTGTTCTCATATTCCTAAGAAATAAAGCTAGCAAAGAGATCCATGAAATACAGATGTAACTCTGTGAGATGAATTCACAGAAGAATAAGCAGTTTCTCAGAAAGCTTCTTTCCAGATTTCGTCTGAGGATATTTCCCTTTTCACCATAACCCTCTATGGGCTTCGAAATATCACTTTGCCAATTCCACAAGAAATGTCTTAGCGAAAGGCTTCTTGAGTGGAAAGCTGTAACTCTGTGAGATGATTTCAAAGAACACAAAGAAGTTTCTCAGAAAGCTTCTTTCTCTTTGTTTTCGGAGGATATTTCCTTTGGCCCTATAGTCTTCTAAGGGATCCGAAATATCTGTTCTCAGATTCCACAGAAATAAGGCTAGCAAAGAGATCCACGAAATACAGATGTAACTCTGTGAGATGAATTAACAGAACACTAAGCAGTTTCTCAGAAAACTTCTTTCCAGATTTCATCTGAGGATATTGCCTTTTTCACCATAGCCCTCTATGGGCTTCCAAATATCACTTTGCCAATTCCACAATAACTGTCTTAGCGAAAGGCTTCCTGAGGGGAAAGCTGTAACTCTGTGAGATGATTTCACAGTACACAAAGAAGTTTCTCACAAACCTTCTTTCTCTTTGTTATCGGAGGATATTTCCTTTGGCCCTATAGTCTTCAAAGGGATCCGAAATATCTGTTCTAAGATTCCACAGAAATAAGACTAGCAAAGAGATCCACGAAATACAGATGTAACTCAGTGAGATGAATTAACAGAACATTAAGCAGTTTCTCAGAAAGCTTCTTTTCAGATTTCATCTAAGTATATTTCCTTTTTCAAGACAGCCCTCTATGGGCTTCCAAATATCACTTTGCCAATTCCACAAGAACTGTCTTAGCGAAAGGCTTCTTGAGGGGAAAGCTGTAACTCTGTGAGATGATTTCACAGAACACAAAGAAGTTGCTCAGAAAGCTCCTTTCTCTTTGTTATCAGAGGATATTTCCTTTGGCCCTATAATCTTCAATGGTATCCGAAATATCTGTTCTCAGATTCCACAGAAATAAGGCTAGCAAAGAGATCCACGAAATACAGATATAACTCTGTGAGAAGAACTAAGAAACCCTAAGCGGTTTCTTAGAATGCTTCTTTCCAGATTTCATCTGAGGATATTTCCTTTTTCACTATAGCCCTCTATGGGCTTCCAAATATCACTTTGCCAATTCCACAAGAACTGTCTTAGCGAAAGGCTTCTTGAGGGGAAAGCTGTAACTCGGTGAGGTGATTTCAAAGAACACAAGGAAGTTTCTCAGGAAGCTTCTTTCTCTTTGTTATCGGAGTTTATATCCTTTGGCCGTATAATCTTCAAAGGGATCCGAAATATCTGTTCTTAGATTCCACAGAAATAAGGCTAGCAAAGAGATCCACGAAATACAGATGTAACTCTGTGAGATGAATTAACGGAAGTCTAAAAAGTTTCTCAGAAAGCTTCTTTCCAGATTTCATCTGAGGATATTTCCTCTTTCACCCTATATCTCTATGCGCTTCCAAATATCACTTTGCCAATTCCACAAGAACTGTCTTAGCGAAAGGCTTCTTTAAGGGAAAGCTGTGACTCTGTGACATGATTTCAAAGAACAAAAAGAAGTTTCTCGGAAAGCTTCTTTCTCTTTGTTATCTGAGGATATTTCCTTTGGCCCTATAGTCTTCAAAGGGATCCGAAATATCTGTTCTCAGATTCCACAGAAATAAGGCTAGCAAAGAGATCCATGAAAAACAGATGTAACTCTGTGAGATTAATTAACAGAACACTAAGCAGTTTCTCAGAAAGCTTCTCTCCAGATTTCATCTAAGGATATTTCCTTTTTCACCATTACCCTCTATGGGATCCCAAATATCACTTTGCCAATTCCACAAGAGATGTCTTAGCGCAAGGCTTCTTGAGGGGAATGCTGTAACTCTGGGAGATGATTTCAAAGAACACAAAGAAGTTTCTCAGAAAGCTTCATTCTCTTTGTTATCGGAGGATATTTCCATTGGCCCTATAGCCTTCAAAGGGATCCGAAATATCTGTTCTCAGACTCCACAGAAATAAGGCTAGCAAAGAGATCCACGAAATACAGATGTAACTCTGTGAGATGAATTAACAGAACACTAAGCAGTTTCTCAGAAATCTTCTTTCCAGATTTCATCTGAGGATATTTCCTTTTTCACCATAGCCCTCTATAGGCTTCCAAATATCATTTTGCCAATTCCACAAGAACTGTCTTGGCGAACGGCTTCTTGAGGGGAAATCTCTAACTCTGTGAGATGATTTCACAGAACACAAGGAAGTTTCTCAGAAAGCTTCATTCTCTTTGTTTTCGGAGGATATTTCCTTTGGCCCTATAGTCTTCAAAGGGATCCGAAATATCTGTTCTTAGAATCCACAGAAATAAGGCTAGCAAAAAGATCCAGGAAATACAGATGTAACTCGGTAAGATGAATTAACAGAACACTTAGCAGTTTCTCAGAAAGTTTCTTTCCAGATTTCATCTGAGGATATTTCCTTTTTCACCATAGCCCTCTAGGCGCTTCCAAATATCACTTTGCCAATTCCACAAGAACTGTCTTAGCGAAAGGCTTCTTGAGGGGAAAGCTGTGACTCTGTGACATGATTTCAAAGAAGACAAAGAAGATTCTCCGAAAGTTTCTTTCTATTTGTTATCGGAGGATATTTCCTTTGGCTCTAGAGTTTTCAAAGGGATCCGCAATATCTGTTCTCAGATTCCACAGAAATAAGGCTAGCAAAGAGATCCACGAAATACAGATGTAACTCTGTGAGATGAAATAACAGAACACTAAGCAGTTTGTCAGAAAGCTTCTTTCCAGATTACATCTGAGGATATTTCCTTTTTCACCATAACGCTGTATTGGCTTCCAAATATCACTTTGGCAATTCCACAAGAACTGTCTTAGCGAAAGGCTTCTAGAGAGGAAAGCTGTAACTCTGTGAGATGATTTCACAGAACACAAAGAAGTTTCTCAGAAAGCTTCTTTCTCTTTGTTATGGGAGGATATTTCCTTTGGCCCTATAGTCTTGTAAGGGATCCGAAATATCTGTTCTCAGATTCCACAGAAATAAGGCTAGCAAAGAGATCCCAGAAAAACAGATGTAACTCTGTGAGATGAATTAACAGAACACTAAGCAGTTTCTCAGAAAGCTTCTTTCCAGATTTCATCTGAGGATATTTCCTTTTACACCGTAACCCTCTATGGGCTCCCAAATATCACTTTGCCACTTCCACAAGAACTGTCTTAGCGAAAGGCTTCTTGAGGGGAAAGCTGTAACTCTGGGAGATGATTTCACAGAACACAAAGAAGTTTCTCAGAAAGCTTCTTTCTCTTTTTTATCGGAGGATATTTCCTTTGGCCCAATAGTCTTCAAGGGGATCCGAAATATCTGTTCTCAGATTCCACAGAAATAAGGCTAGCAAAGAGATCCACGAAATACAGATGTAACTCTGTGAGATGAATTAACAGAAGACTAAGAAGTTTCTCAGAAAGCTTCTTTCCAGATTTCATCTGAGGATATTTCATTTTTCACCCTATATCTCTATGCGCTTCCAAATATCACTTTGCCAATTCCACAAGAACTGTCTTAGAGAAAGGCTTCTTTAAGGGAAAGCTGTGACTCTGTGACATGATTTCAAAGAACACAAAGAAGTTTCTCAGAAAGCTTCTTTCTCTTTGTTATCTGAGGATATTGCCTTTGGCCCTATAGCCTTCAAAGGGATCCGAAATATCTGTTCTCAAACTCCACAGAAATAACGCTAGCAAAGAGATCCACGAAATACAGATGTAACTCTGTGTGATGAATTAACAGATCACTAAGTAGTTTCTAGGAAAGATTCTTTCCAGATTTCACCTGAAGATATTTCCTTTTTCACCATAGCCCTCTATGCGCTTCCAAATATCACTTTGCCAATTCCACAAGAACTGTCTTAGCGAAAGTCTTCTTGAGGGGAAAGCTGTAACTCTGTGAGATGATTTCACATAACACAAAGAAGTTTCTCACAAAGCTTCTTTCTCTTTGTTATCGGAGGATATTTCCTTTGGCCCTATAGTCTTCTAAGGGATATGAAATATCTGTTCTCAGATTCCACAGAAATAACGCTAGCAAAGAGATCCACGAAATACAGATGTAACTCTGTGAGATGAATTAACAGAAACCTAAGCAGTTTCTCAGGAAGCTTCTTTCCAGATTTCTTCTGAGGATATTTCCTTTTTCACCATAGCCCTCTATGGGCTTCCAAATATCACTTTGCCAATTCCACAAGAACTGTCTTAGCGAAATTCTTCTTGAGGGGAAAGCTGTAACTCTGTGAGATGATTTCACATAACACAAAGAAGTTTCTCAGAAAGCTTCTTTCTCTTTGTTATCGGAGGATATTTCCTTTGGCTCTAAAGTCTTCAAAGGGATCCGAAATATCTGTTCTCAGATTCCACAGAAATAAGGCTAGGAAAGAGAGCCACGAAATACAGATGTAACTCTGTGAGATGAATTAACAGAACACTAAGCAGTTTCTCAGAAAGCTTCTTTCCAGAATTCATCTGAGGACATTTCCAGTTTCAGCATAGCCCTCTATGGGCTTCCAAATATGACTTTGGCAATTCCACAAGAACTGTCTTAGCGAAAGGCTTATTGAGGGGAATGCTGGAATTCTGTGAGATGATTTCAAAGATCACAAAGAAGTTTCTCAGAAAGCTTCTTTCTCTTTGTTATCGGAGGATATTTCCTTTGGCCCTATAGTCTTCAAAGGGATCCGAAATATCTGTTCTCAGATTCCACAGAAATAAGGCTAGCAAAGAGATCCACGAAATACAGATGGAACTCTGTGAGATGAATTAACAGAACACTAAGCAGTTTCTCAGGAAGCTTCATTCCAGATTTCATCTGAGGATATTTCCTTTTTCACCCTAGCCCTCTAAGGGGTTCCAAATATCACTTTGCCAATTCCACAAGAACTGTCTTAGCGAAAGGCTTCTTGAGGGTAAAGCTGTGACACTGTGACATGATTTCAAAGAACACAAAGAAGATTCTCAGAAAGTTTCTTTCTATTTGTTATCGGAGGATATTTCCTTTGGCTCTAGAGTTTTCAAAGGGATCCGAAATATCTGTTCTCAGATTCCACAGAAATAAGGCTAGCAAAGAGATCCACGAAATACAGATGTAACTCTGTGAGATGAATTAACAGAACACTAAGCAGTTTCTCAGAAAGCTTTTTCCAGATTTCATCTGAGGATATTTCCTTTTTCACCATAGCCCTCTATGGGCTTCCAAATATCACTTTGCAATTCCCAAGAACTGTCTTAGCGAAAGTCTTCTTGACGTGAACGCTGTAACTCTATGAGATGATTTCACAGAACACAAAGAAGTTTCTCAGAAAGCTTCTTTCTCTTTGTTATCGTAGGATATTTCCTTTGGCCCTATAGTCTTCAAGGGGATCCGAAATATCTGTTCTCAGATTCCACAGAAATAAGGCCAGCAAAGAAAACCACGAAATACAGAGGTAAATCTGTGAGATGAATTAACAGAACACTAAGCAGTTTCTCAGAAAGTTTCTTTCCAGATTTCATCTTGGGATATTTCCTTTATGACCATAGCCTTCTATGGGCTTCCAAATATCACTTTGCCAATTCCACAAGAAATGTCTTAGCGAAAGGATTCTTGAGGGGAAAGCTGTAACTCTCTGAGATGATTTCACAGAACACAAAGAAGTTTCTCAGAAAGCTTCTTTCTTTTTGTTATCGGAGCATATTTCCTTTGGCCCTATTGTATTCAAAGGGATCCGAAATATCTCTTCTCAGATTCCACAGAAATAAGGCTAGCAAAGAGATCCACGAAATACAGATGGAACTCTGTGAGATGAATTAACAGAACACTAAGCAGTTGCTAAGGAAGCTTCTTTCCAGATTTCATCTGAGGATATTTCCTTTTTCACCCTAGCCCTCTATGGGCTTCCGAATATCACTTTGCCAATTCCACAAGAACTGTCTTAGCGAAAGGCTTCTTGTGGGGAAAGCTTTAACTCTGTGAGATGATTTCAAAGAACACAAAGAAGTTTCTCAGAAAGCTTCTTTCTCTTTGTTATCGGAGGATATTTCCTTTGGCCCTATAGTCTTCAAGGCGATCCGAAATATCTGTTCTCAGATTCCACAGAAATAAGGCTAGCAAAGAGATCCACGAAATACCGACGTAACTCTGTGAGAAGAATTAACAGAACACTAAGCAGTTTCTCAGAAAGCTTCTTTCCAGATTTCATCTGAGCATATTTCCTTTTTCACCATAGCCCTCTTCGGGCTTCCAAATATAACATTCCCAATTCCACAAGAACTGTCTTAGCGAAAGGCTTCTTGAGGGGAAAGCTGTAACTTCGTGAGATGATTTCACAGAACACAAAGAAGTTTCTGAGAAAGCTTCTTTCTCTTTGTTGTCGGAGGATATTTCCTTTGGCCCTATAATTTTCAAAGGGATCCGAAATATCTGTTCTCAGATTCCACAGAAATAAGGCTAGCAAAGACATCCACGAAATACAGAGGTAACTCTGTGAGATGAATTAACAGAACACTAAGCAGTTTCTCAGGAAGCTTCTTTCCAGATTTAATCTGAGGATATTTCCTTTTTCACCATAGCCCTCTATGGGCTTCCAAATATCACTTTGCCAATTCCACAAGAACTGTCTTAGCGAAAGGATTCTTGAGGGTAAAGCTGTGACACTGTGACATGATTTCAAAGAACACAAAGAAGTTTCTCAGAAAGTTTCTTTCTCTTTGTTATCGTAGGATATTTCCTTTGGCCCTATACTCTTCTAAGGGATCCGAAATATCTGTTCTCAGATTCCACAGAAATAAGGCTAGCAAAGAGATCCACGAAATACAGATGTAACTCTGTGAGATGAATTAACAGAACACTATGCAGTTTCTCAGAAAGCTTCTTTCTAGATTTCATCGGAGGATATTTCCTTTTTCACCATAGCCCTCTATGCGCTTCCAAATATCATTTTGCCAATGCCACAAGAAGTGTCTTAGCGAAAGGCTTCTTGACGGGAAAACTGTAACTCTGTGAGATGATTTCACAGAACACAAATAAGATTCTCAGAAAGCTTCTTTCTCTTTGTTATCAGAGGATATTTCCTTTGACCCTATAGTCTTCAAAGGGATCCTTAATATCTGTTCTCAGATTCCACAGAAATAAGGCTAGCAAAGAGATCCACGAAATACAGATGTAACTCTGTGAGATGAATTAACAGAACACTAAGGAGTTTCCCAGAATGCTTCTTTCCGGATTTCATCTGAGGATATTTACTTTTTCACCATAGCCCTCTATGCGCTTCCAAATATGACTTTGCCAATTCCGCAAGAACTGTCTTAGTGAAAGGCTTCTTGAGGGGAAAGCTGTAACTCGGTGAGATGATTTCACAGAACACAAAGAAGTTTCTCAGAAAGCTTCTTTCTCTTTTTTATCGGAGGATATTTCCATTGGCCCTGTAGTCTTCAAAGGGATTCGAATTATCTGTTCTCAGATTCCACAGAAATAAGGCTAGCAAAGAGATCCACGAAATACAGATGTAACTCTATGAGTTGAATTACAGAACACTAGGCAGTTTTTCAGAAAGCTTCTTTCCAGATTTCATCTGAGGATATTTCCTTTTTCACCATAGCCCTATATTGGCTTCCAAATATCACTTTGCCAATTCCACAAGAACTGTCTTAGCGAAAGGCTTCTTGAAGGGAAAGCTGTAAGTCTGTGAGATGATTTCACAGAATACAAAGAAGTTTCTCAGAAAGCTTCTTTCTCTTTGTTATCGGAGGATATTTCCTTTGGCCCTAGAGTCTTCAAAGGGATCCGAAATATCTGTTCTCAGATTCCACAGAAATAAGGCGAGCAAAGAGATCCACCAAATACAGATGTAAGTCTGTGACATGAATTAACAGAACACTAAGCAGTTTCTCAGAAAGTTTCTTTCCAGATTTCATCTGGGGATATTTCCTTTATGACGATAGCCTTCTATGGGCTTCCAAATATCACTTTCCCAATTCCACAAGAACTGTCTTAGCGAAAGGATTCTTGAGGGGAAAGCTGTAACTCTCTGAGATGATTTCACAGAACACAAAGAAGTTTCTCAGAAAGCTTCTGTCTTTTTGTTATCGGAGCATATTTCCTTTGGCCCTATTGTATTCAAAGGGATCCGAAATATCTCTTCTCAGATTCCACAGAAATAAGGCTAGCAAACAGATCCACGAAAAGCAGATGGAACTCTGTGAGATGAATTAACAGAACACTAAGCAGTTTCTCAGAAAGCTTCTTTCCAGATTTCATCTGAGGATATTTCCTTTTTCACCATAGCCCTCTATACGCTTCCAAATATCACTTTGCCAATTCCACAAGAACTGTCTTAGCGAAAGGCTTCTTGAGGGGAAAGCTGTGACTCTGTGACATGATTTCAAGGAACACAAAGAAGATTCTCAGAAAGTTTCTTTCTATTTGGTATCGGAGGATATTTCCTTTGGCTCTAGAGTTTTCAAAGGGTTCCGAAATATCTGTTCTCAGATTCCACAGAAATAAGGCTAGCAAAGAGATCCACGAAATACAGATGTAACTCTGTGAGATGAATTCACAGAACACTAAGCAGTTTCTCAGAAAGCTTCTTTCCAGATTTCATCTGAGGATATTTCCTTTTTCACCATAGCCCTCTAAGGGCTTCCAAATATCACTTTGCCAATTCCACCAGAACTGTCTTAGCGAAAGGCTTCTTGAAGAGAAAGTTGTGACTCTTTGAAATGGTTTCACAGAACACAAAGAAGTTTCTCAGAAAGCTTCTTTCTCTTTGTTATCGGAGGATATTTCCTTTGGCCCTATAGTCTAATAAGGGATCCGAAATATCTGTTCTCAGATTCCACAGAAATAAGGCTAGCAAAGAGATCCACGAAATACAGATGTAACTCTGTGAGATGAATTAACAGAACACTAAGCAGTTGCTCAGGAAGCTTCTTTCCAGATTTCATCTGAGGATATTTCCTTTTTCAACCTAGCCCTCCATGGGCTTCCGAATATCACTTTGCCAATTCCACAAGAACTGTCTTAGCGAAAGGCTTCTTGTGGGGAAAGCTTTAACTCTGTGAGATGATTTCAAAGAACACAAAGAAGTTTCTCGGAAAGCTTCTTTCTCATTGTTATCGGAGGATTTTTCCTTTGGCCCTATAGTCTTCAAGGGGATCCGAAATATCTGTTCTCAGATTCCACAGAAAAAAGGCTAGCAAAGAGATCGATGACATACAGATGTAATTCTGTGAGATGAATTAACTGAACACTAAGCAGTTTCTCAGAAAGCTTCTTTCCAGATTTAATCTGAGGATATTTCCTATTACACCGTAGCCCTCTATGCGCTTCCAAATATCACTTTGCCAAATCCACAAGAACTGTGTTAGCGAAAGGCTTCTTGAGGGGAAAGCGGTGACTCGGTGAGATGATTTCACAAAACACAAAGAAGTTTCTCAGAAACCTTCTTTCTCTTTGTTATCGGAGGATATTTCCTTTGGCACTATAGTCTTCTAAGGGATCCGAAATATCTGTTCTCAGATTCCACAGAAATAAAGCTCGCAAAGAGGTCCACGAAATACAGATATAACTCTATGAGATGAATTAACAGAACACTAAGCGGTTTCTCAGAAAGCTTCTTTCCAGACTTCATCTGGAGATAATTCCTTTTTCAACATAGCTCTGTATGGGCCTGCAAATATCACTTTGCCAATTCCACAGGAACTGTCTTAGCAAAAGACTTCTTCAGGGGAAAGCTGTAACTCTGTGAGATGATTTCACAGAACACAAAGAAGTTTCTCAGAAAGCTTCTTTCTCTTTGTTATCGGAGATTATTTCCGTTGGTCCTTTAGTCTTCTAAGGGATCCGAAATATCTGTTCTCAGATTCCACAGAAATAAGGCTAGCAAAGAGATCCACGAAATACAGTTGTAACTCTGTGAGATGAATTAACAGAACACTAAGCAGTTTCTCAGAAAGCTTCTTTCCAGATTTCATCTGAGGATATTTCCTTTATCACCATAGCCCTCTATGGGCTTCCAAATATCACTTTGCCAATTCCACAAGAACTGTCTTAGCGAAAGGCTTCTTGAGGGGAAAGCTGTAACTCTGTGAGATGATTTCACAGAACACAAAGAAGTTTCTCAGAAAGCTTCTTTCTCTTTGTTATCGGAGGATATTTCCTTTGGCCCTATAGTCCTCAAAGGGATCCGAATTATCTGTTCTCAGATTCCACAGAAATAAGGCTAGCAAAGAGATCCATGAAATACAGACGTAACTCTGTGAGATGAATTAACAGAACTCTAAGCAGTTTCTCAGAAAGCTTCTTTCCAGATTTCATCTGAGGATATTTCCTTATTCACCATAGCCGTCTATGCGCTTCCAAATATCACTTTGCCAATTCCACAAGAACTGTCTTAGCGAAAGGCTTCTTGAGGGGAAAGCTGTAACTCTGTGAGGTGATTTCACAGAACACAAAGAAATTTCTAAGAAAGCTTCTTTCTCTTTGTTATCGGAGGATATTTCCTTTGGCCCTATAGTCTTCAAAGAGATCCGAAATATCTGTTCTCAGATTCCACAGAAATAAGGCTAGCAAAGAGATCCACGAAATACAGATGGAACTCTGTGAGATGAATTAACAGAACACTAAGTAGTTTCTCAGAAATCTTCTTTCCAGATTTCATCTGAGGATATTTCCTTTTTCACCGTAGTGCTCTATGGGCTTCGAAATATCACTTTGCCAATTCCACAAGAACTGTCTTAGCGAAAGTCTTCTTGAGGGGAAAGCTGTAACTCTGTGAGATGATTTCACAGAACACAAAGAAGTTTCTCAAAAGCATCTTTCTCTTTGTTATTGGAGGATATTTCATTTGGCCCTATAGTCTTCTAAGGGATCCGAAATATCTGTTCTCAGATTCCACAGAAATAAGGCTAGCAAAGAGATCCGCGAAATACAGATGTAACTCTGTGAGATGAATTAACAGAACACTAAGCAGTTTCTCAGGAAGCTTCTTTCCAGATTTCATCTGAGGATATTTCCTTTTTCACCATAGCCCTCTATGGGCTTCCAAATATCACTTTGCCAATTCCACAAGAACTGTCTTAGCGAAAGGCTTCTTGAGGGGAAAGCTGTATCTCTGTGAGGTGATTTCACAGGACACAAAGAAGTTTCTCAGAAAGCTTCTTTCTCTTTGTTATCGGAGGACATTTCCTTCGGCCCTATAGTCTTCTAAGGGATCCGAAATATCTGTTCTCAGATTCCACAGAAATAAGGCTAGCACAGAGATCCACGAAATACAGATATAACCCTGTGAGTTGAATTAACAGAACACTAAGCAGTTTCTCAGAAATCTTCTTTCCAGATTTCATCTGAGGATATTTCCCCTTTCAGCATAGCCCTCTACGGGCTTCCAAATATCACTTTTCCAATTCCACAAAAACTGTCTTAGCGAAAGACTTCTTGAGGGTAAAGCTGTAACTCTGTGAGATGATCACAGAACACAAAGAAGTTTCTCACAAAGCTTCTTTCTCTTTGTTATCGGAGGGTATTTCCTTTGTCCCTATAGTCTTCAATGGGATCTGAAATATCTGTTCTCAGATTCCACAGAAATAAGGCTAGCAAAGAGAACCACGAAATACACATGTAACACTTTGAGAAGAATTAACAGAACAATAAGCAGTTTCACAGAAAGCTTCTTTCCAGATTTCATCTGAGGATATTTCCTTTTTCACCATAGCCCTCTTTCGGCTTCCAAATATAACATTCCCAATTCCTCAAGAACTGTCTTAGCGAAAGGCTTCTTGAGGGGAAAGCTGTAACTTCATGAGATGATTTCCCAGAACACAAAGAATTTTCTCAGAAAGCTTCTTTCTCTTTGTTGTCGGAGGATATTTCCTTTGGCCCTATAGTCTTCAAGGGGATCCGAAATATCTGTTCTCAGATTCCACAGAAAAAAGGCTAGCAAAGAGATCCATGACATACAGATGTAACTCTGTGAGATGAATTAACAGAACACTAAGCAGTTTCTCAGAAAGCTTCTTTCCAGATTTCATCTGAGGATATTTCCTATTTCACCGTAGCCCTCTATGCGCCTACAAATATCACTTTGCCAAATCCACAAGAACTGTCTTAGCGAAAGGCTTCTTGAGGGGAAAGCGGTGACTCGGTGAGATGATTTCACAGAACACAAAGAAGTTTCTCAGAAAGCTTCTTTCTCTTTGTTATCGGAGGATATTTCCTTTGGCCCTATAGTCCTCAAAGGGATCCGAAATATCTGTTCTCAGATTCCACAGAAATAAGGCTAGCAAAGAGATCCGCGAAATACAGATGTAACTCTGTGAGATGAATTAACAGAACAGTAAGCAGTTTCTCAGGAAGCTTCTTTCCAGATTTCTTCTGAGGATATTTCCTTTTTCACCATAGCCCTCTATGGGCTTCCAAATATCACTTTGCCAATTCCACAAGAACTGTCTTAGCGAAAGCCTTCTTGAGGGGAAAGCTGTACCTCTGTGAGGTGATTTCACAGGACACAAAGAAGTTTCTCAGAAACCTTCTTTCTCTTTGTTATCGGAGGACATTTCCTTCGTCCCTATAGTCTTCTAAGGGATCCGAAATATCTGTTCTCAGATTCCACAGAAATAAGGCTAGCACAGAGATCCACGAAATACAGATATAACCCTGTGAGATGAATTAACAGAACACTAAGCAGTTTCTCAGAAATCTTCTTTCCAGATTTCACCTGAGGATATTTCCCCTTTCAGCATAGCCCTCTACGGGCTTCCAAATATCACTTTTCCAATTCCACAAAAACTGTCTTAGCGAAAGGCTTCTTGAGGGTAAAGCTGTAACTCTGTGAGATGATCACAGAACACAAAGAAGTTTCTCACAAAGCTTCTTTCTCTTTGTTATCGGAGGATATTTCCTTTGGCCCTATAGTCTTCAAAGGGATCCGAAATATCTGTTCTCAGATTCCATAGAAATAAGGCTAGCAAAGAGATTCACGAAATACAGATGAAACTCTGTGAGATGAATTAACAGAACACTAAGCAGTTTCTCAGAAAGCTTCTTTCCATATTTCATCTGAGGATATTTCCTTTTTCACCCTAGCCCTCTGTGCGCTTCCAAATATCACTTTGCCAATTCCACAACAACTGTCTTAGCGAAAGGCTTCTTGAGGGGAAAGCTGTAACTCTCTGAGATGATTTCACAGAACACAAAGAAGTTTCTCAGAAAGCTTCTTTCTCTTTGTTATCGGAGCATATTTCCTTTGGTCCTATTGTCTTCAAAGGGATCCGAAATATCTCTTCTCAGATTCCACAGAAATAAGGCTAGCAAACAGATCAACGAAATACAGATGGGACTCTGTGAGATGAATTAACAGAACACTAAGCAGTTTCTCAGAAAGCTTCTTTCCAGATTTCATCTGAGGATATTTCCTTTTTCACCATAGCCCTCTATGCGCTTCCAAATATCACTTTGCCAATTCCACAAGAACTGTCTTAGCGAAAGGCTTCTTGAAGGGAAAGCTGTGACTCTGTGACATGATTTCAAAGAACACAAAGAAGATTCTCAGAAAGTTTCTTTCTATTTGTTATCGGAGGATATTTCCTTTGGCTCTAGAGTTTTCAAAGGGATCCGAAATATCTGTTCTCAGATTCCACAGAAATAAGGCTAGCAAAGAGATCCACGAAATACAGATGTAACTCTGTGAGATGAATTAACAGAACACTATACAGTTTCTCAGAAAGCTTCTTTCTAGATTTCATCGGAGGATATTTCCTTTTTCACCATAGCCCTCTATGCGCTTCCAAATATCATTTTGCCAATTCCACAAGAACTGTCTTAGCGAAAGGCTTCTTGAAGGGAAAACTGTAACTCTGTGAGATGATTTCAGAGAACACAAATAAGTTTCTCAGAAAGCTTCTTTCTCTTTGTTATCAGAGGATATTTCCTTTGGCCCTATAGTCTTCAAAGGGATCCTTAATATCTGTTCTCAGATTCCACAGAAATAAGGCTAGCAAAGAGATCCACGAAATACAGATGTAACTCTGTGAGATGAATTAACAGAACACTAAGGAGTTTCCCAGAAAGCTTCTTTCCAGATTTCATCTGAGGATATTTCCTTTTTCACCATAGCCCTCTATGCGCTTCCAAATATGACTTTGCCAATTCCGCAAGAACTGTCTTAGTGAAATGCTTCTTGAGGGGAAAGCTGTAACTCGGTGAGATGATTTCACAGAACACAAAGAAGTTTCTCAGAAAGCTTCTTTCTCTTTTTTATCGGAGGATATTTCCATTGGCCCTGTAGTCTTCAAAGGGATTCGAATTATCTGTTCTCAGATTCCACAGAAATAAGGCTAGCAAAGAGATCCACGAAATACAGATGTAACTCTATGAGTTGAATTAACAGAACACTAGGCAGTTTTTCAGAAAGCTTCTTTCCAGATTTCATCTGAGGATATGTCCTTTTTCACCATAGCCCTGTATTGGCTTCCAAATATCACTTTGCCAATTCCACAAGAACTGTCTTAGCGAAAGGCTTCTTGAAGGGAAAGCTGTAAGTCTGTGAGATGATTTCACAGAATACAAAGAAGTTTCTCAGAAAGCTTCTTTCTCTTTGTTATCGGAGGATATTCCCTTTGGCCCTAGAGTCTTCAAAGGGATCCGAAATATCTGTTCTCAGATTCCACAGAAATAAGGCGAGCAAAGAGATCCACCAAATACAGATGTAAGTCTGTGAGACGAATTAACGGAACACTAAGCAGTTTCTCAGAAAGTTTCTTTCCAGATTTCATCTGGGGATATTTCCTTTATGACGATAGCCTTCCATGGGCTTCCAAATATCACTTTGCCAATTCCACAAGAACTGTCTTAGCGAAAGGATTCTTGAGGGGAAAGCTGTAACTCTCTGAGATGATTTCACAGAACACAAAGAAGTTTCTCAGAAAGCTTCTGTCTTTTTGTTATCGGAGCATATTTCCTTTGGCCCTATTGTATACAAAGGGATCCGAAATATCTCTTCTCAGATTCCACAGAAATAAGGCTAGCAAACAGATCCACGAAATGCAGATGGAACTCTGTGAGATGAATTAACAGAACACTAAGCAGTTTCTCAGAAAGCTTCTTTCCAGATTTCATCTGAGGATATTTCCTTTTTCCCCATAGCCCTCTATGCGATTCCAAATATCACTTTGCCAATTCCACAGGAACTGTCTTAGCGAAAGGCTTCTTGAGGGGAATGCTGTAACTCTGTGAGATGATTTCACAGAACACAAAGAAGTTTCTGAGAAAGCTTCTTTCTCTTTGTTGTCGGAGGATATTTCCTTTGGCCCTGTAGTCTTCAAGGTAATCCGAAATATCTCTTCTCAGATTCCACAGAAAAAAGGCTAGCAAAGAAATCCATGACATACAGATGTAACTCTTTGAGATGAATTAACAGAACACTAAGCAGTTTCTCAGAAAGCTTCTTTCCAGAATTCATCTGAGGATATTTCCCCTTTCAGCATAGCCCTCTGTGGGCTTCCAAATATCTCTTTGGAAATTCCACAAGAACTGTCTTAGCGAAAGGCTTATTGAGGGGAATGCTGGAACTCTGTGAGATGATTTCAAAGAACACAAAGAAGTTTCTCAGAAAGCTTCTTTCTCTTTGTTATCGGAGGATATTTCCTTTGGCCCTATAGTCTTCAAAGGGATTCGAAATATCTGTTCTCAGATTCCACAGAAATAAGGCTAGCAAAGAGATCCACTAAATACAGATGTAAATCTGTGAGATGAATTAACAGAACACTAAGCAGTTTCTCAGAAAGCTTCTTTCCAGATTTCATCTGAGGATATTTCCTTTTTCACCATTACCCTCTATGGGCTCCCAAATATCACTTTGCCAATTCCACAAGAACTGTCTTAGCGAAAGGCTTCTTGAGGGGAAAGCTGTAACTCTGGGAGATGATTTCACAGAATACAAAAAAGTTTCTCAGAAAGCTTCTTTCTCTTTGTTATCGGAGGATATTTCCTTTGGCCCTGTAGTCTTCAAAGGGATTCGAAATATCTGTTCTCAGATTCCACAGAAATAAGGCCAGCAAAGAGATCCACGAAATACAGATGTAACTCTGTGAGGTGAATTAACAGAACACTAAGCAGTTTCTCAGGAAGCTTCTTTCCAGATTTCATCTGAGGATATTTCCTTTTTCACCATAGCCCTCTATGGTCTTCCAAATATCACTTTGCCAATTCCACAAGAACTGTTTTAGCGAAAGGCTTCTTGAGGGGAAAGCTGTGACACTGTGACATGATTTCAAAGAACACAAAGAAGTTTCTCAGAAAGTTTCTTTCTCTTTGTTATCGTAGGATATTTCCTTTGGCCCTATACTCTTCTAAGGGATCCGAAATATCTGTTCTCAGATTCCACAGAAATAAGGCTAGCAAAGAGATCCACGAAATACAGATGTAACTCTGTGAGAGGAATTAACAGAACACTAAGCAGTTTCTCAGGAAGCTTCTTTCCAGATTTCATCTGAGGATATTTCCTTTTTCACCCTAGCCCTCTATGGGCTTTCGAATATCACTTTGACAATTCCACAAGAACTGTCTTAGCGAAAGTCTTCTTGTGGGGAAAGCTTTAACTCTGTGAGATGATTTCAAAGAACACCAAAAAGTTTCTCAGAAAGCTTCTTTCTCTTTGTTATCGGAGGATATTTCCTTTGGCCCTATAGTCTTCAAAGAGATCAGAAATATCTCTTCTCAGATTCCACAGAAATAAAGCTGGCAAAGAGATCCACGAAACACAGATGTAACTCCTTGAGATGAATTAACAGAACACTAAGCAGTTTCTCAGAAATCTTCTTTCCAGATTTCATCAGAGGATATTTCCTTTTTCACCGTAAGCCTCTATGGGCTCCCAAATATCACTTTGCCACTTCCACAAGAACTGTCTCAGCGAAAGGCTTCTTGAGGGGAAAGCTGTAACTCTGGGAGATGATTTCACAGAACACAGAGAAGTTTCTCAGAAAGCTTCTTTCGCTTTGTTATCGGAGGATATTTCCTTTGGCCCTATAGTCTTCAAGGGGATCTGAAATATCTGTTCTCAGATTCCACAGAAATAAGGCTAGCAAAGAGATCCACGAAATACAGATGTAACTCCGTGAGATGAATTAACAGAAGACTAAGCAGTTTCTAAGAAAGCTTCTTTCCAGATTTCATCTGAGGATATTTCCTTTTTCACCCTAAAACTCTAGGCGCTTCCAAATATCACTTTGCCAATTCCACAAGAACTGTCTTAGCGAAAGGCTTCTTTAAGGGAAAGCTGTGACTCTGTGACATGATTTCAAAGAACACAAAGAAGTTTCTCAGAAAGCTTCTTTCTCTTTGTTATCGGAGGATATTTCCTTCGGCCCTATAGTCTTCAAACGGATCCGAAATATCTGTTCTCAGATTCCACAGAAATAAAGCTAGCAAATAGATCCACGAAATACAGATGTAACCCTTTGAGAAGAATTAACAGAACACTAAGCAGTTTCTCAGAAATCTTCTTTCCAGATTTCATCTGAGGCTATTTCCTTTTCCACCATAGCCTTCTATGGGCTTCCAAATATCACTTTGCCAATTCCACAAGAACTGTCTTAGCGAAAGGATTCTTGAGGGGAAAGCTGTAACTCTCTGAGATGATTTCACAGAACACAAAGAGGTTTCTCAGAAAGCTTCTTTCTCTTTGTTATCGGAGCATATTTCCTTTGGTCCTATTGTCTTCAAAGGGATCCGAAATATCTGTTCTCAGATTCCACAGAAATAAGGCGAGCAAACAGATCAACGAAATACAGATGGAACTCTGTGAGATGAATTAACAGAACACTAAGCAGTTTCTCAGAAACCTTCTTTCCAGATTTCATCTGAGGAGATTTCCTTTTTCACCATAGCCCTCTATGCGCTTCCAAATATCACTTTGCCAATTCCACAAGAACTGTCTTAGCGAAAGGCTTCTTGAAGGGAAAGCTGTGACTCTGTGACATGATTTCAAAGAACACAAAGAAGATTCTCAGAAAGTTTCTTTCTATTTGTTATCGGAGGATATTTCCTTTGGCTCTAGAGTTTTCAAAGGGATCCGAAATATCTGTTCTCAGATTCCACAGAAATAAGGCTAGCAAAGAGATCCACGAAATACAGATGTAACTCTGTGAGATGAATTAACAGAACACTATGCAGTTTCTCAGAAAGTTTCTTTCTAGATTTCATCGGAGGATATTTCCTTTTTCACCATAGCCCTCTATGCGTTTCCAAATATCATTTTGCCAATTCCACAAGAACTGTCTTAGCGAAAGGCTTCTTGACGGGAAAACTGTAACTCTGTGAGATGATTAAAGAGAACACAAATAAGTTTCTCAGAAAGCTTCTTTCTCTTTGTTATCAGAGGATATTTCCTTTGGCCCTATAGTCTTCAAAGGGATCCTTAATATCTGTTCTCAGATTCCACAGAAATAAGGCTAGCAAAGAGATCCACGAAATACAGATGTAACTCTGTGAGATGAATTAACAGAACACTAAGGAGTTTCCCAGAAAGCTTCTTTCCAGATTTCATCTGAGGATATTTCCTTTTTCACCATAGCCCTCTTTGCGCTTCCAAATATGACTTTGCCAATTCCGCAAGAACTGTCTTAGTGAAAGGCTTCTTGAGGGGAAAGCTGTAACTCGGTGAGATGATTTCACAGAACACAAAGAAGTTTCTCAGAAAGCTTCCTTCTCTTTTTTATTGGAGGATATTTCCATTGGCCCTGTAGTCTTCAAAGGGATTCAAATTATCTGTTCTCAGATTCCACAGAAATAAGGCTAGCAAAGAGATCCACGAAATACAGATGTAACTCTATGAGTTGAATTAACAGAACACTAGGCAGTTTTTCAGAAAGCTTCTTTCCAGATTTCATCTGAGGATATGTCCTTTTTCACCATAGCCCTGTATTGCCTTCCAAATATCACTTTGCCAATTCCACAAGAACTGTCTTAGCGAAAGGCTTCTTGAAGGGAAAGCTGTAAGTCTGTGAGATGATTTCACAGAATACAAAGAAGTTTCTCAGAAAGCTTCTTTCTCTTTGTTATCGGAGGATATTTCCTTTGGCCCTGGAGTCTTCAAAGGGATCCGAAATATCTGTTCTCAGATTCCACAGAAATAAGGCGAGCAAAGAGATCCACCAAATACAGATGTAAGTCTGTGAGATGAATTAACAGAACACTAAGCAGTTTCTCAGAAAGTTTCTTTCCAGATTTCATCTGGGGATATTTCCTTTATGACGATAGCCTTCTATGGGCTTCCAAATATCACTTTGCCAATTCCACAAGAACTGTCTTAGCGAAAGGATTCTTGAGGGGAAAGCTGTAACTCTCTGAGATGATTTCACAGAATACAAAGAAATTTCTCAGAAAGCTTCTGTCTTTTTGTTATCGGAGCATATTTCCTTTGGCCCTATTGTATTCAAAGGGATCCGAAATATCTCTTCTCAGATTCCACAGAAAAAAGGCTAGCAAACAGATCCACGAAATGCAGATGGAACTCTGTGAGATGAATTAACAGAACACTAAGCAGTTTCTCAGAAAGCTTCTTTCCAGATTTCATCTGAGGATATTTCCTTTTTCACCATAGCCCTCTATACGCTTCCAAATATCACTTTGCCAATTCCACAAGAACTGTCTTAGCGAAAGGCTTCTTGAGGGGAAAGCTGTGACTCTGTGACATGATTTCAAAGAACACAAAGAAGATTCTCAGAAAGTTTCTTTCTAATTGGTATCGGAGGATATTTCCTTTGGCTCTAGAGTTTTCAAAGGGATCCGAAATATCTGTTCTCAGATTCCACAGAAATAAGGCTAGCAAAGAGATCCACGAAATACAGATGTAACTCTGTGAGATGAATTCACAGAACACTAAGCAGTTTCTCAGAAAGCTTCTTTCCATATTTCATCTGAGGATATTTCCTTTTTCACCGTAGCCCTCTAAGGGCTTCCAAATATCACTTTGCCAATTCCACCAGAACTGTCTTAGCGAAAGGCTTCTTGAGGAGAAAGTTGTGACTCTGTGAAATGGTTTCACAGAACACAAAGAAGTTTCTCAGAAAGCTTCTTTCTCTTTGTTATCGGAGGATATTTCCTTCGGCCCTATAGTCTTCAAACGGATCCGAAATATCTGTTCTCAGATTCCACAGAAATAAAGCTAGCAAATAGATCCACGAAATACAGATGTAACCCTTTGAGAAGAATTAACAGAACACTAAGCAGTTTCTCAGAAATCTTCTTTCCAGATTTCATCTGAGGCTATTTCCTTTTCCACCATAGCCTTCTATGGGCTTCCAAATATCACTTTGCCAATTCCACAAGAACTGTCTTAGCGAAAGGATTCTTGAGGGGAAAGCTGTAACTCTCTGAGATGATTTCACAGAACACAAAGAGGTTTCTCAGAAAGCTTCTTTCTCTTTGTTATCGGAGCATATTTCCTTTGGTCCTATTGTCTTCAAAGGGATCCGAAATATCTGTTCTCAGATTCCACAGAAATAAGGCGAGCAAACAGATCAACGAAATACAGATGGAACTCTGTGAGATGAATTAACAGAACACTAAGCAGTTTCTCAGAAACCTTCTTTCCAGATTTCATCTGAGGAGATTTCCTTTTTCACCATAGCCCTCTATGCGCTTCCAAATATCACTTTGCCAATTCCACAAGAACTGTCTTAGCGAAAGGCTTCTTGAAGGGAAAGCTGTGACTCTGTGACATGATTTCAAAGAACACAAAGAAGATTCTCAGAAAGTTTCTTTCTATTTGTTATCGGAGGATATTTCCTTTGGCTCTAGAGTTTTCAAAGGGATCCGAAATATCTGTTCTCAGATTCCACAGAAATAAGGCTAGCAAAGAGATCCACGAAATACAGATGTAACTCTGTGAGATGAATTAACAGAACACTATGCAGTTTCTCAGAAAGTTTCTTTCTAGATTTCATCGGAGGATATTTCCTTTTTCACCATAGCCCTCTATGCGTTTCCAAATATCATTTTGCCAATTCCACAAGAACTGTCTTAGCGAAAGGCTTCTTGACGGGAAAACTGTAACTCTGTGAGATGATTAAAGAGAACACAAATAAGTTTCTCAGAAAGCTTCTTTCTCTTTGTTATCAGAGGATATTTCCTTTGGCCCTATAGTCTTCAAAGGGATCCTTAATATCTGTTCTCAGATTCCACAGAAATAAGGCTAGCAAAGAGATCCACGAAATACAGATGTAACTCTGTGAGATGAATTAACAGAACACTAAGGAGTTTCCCAGAAAGCTTCTTTCCAGATTTCATCTGAGGATATTTCCTTTTTCACCATAGCCCTCTTTGCGCTTCCAAATATGACTTTGCCAATTCCGCAAGAACTGTCTTAGTGAAAGGCTTCTTGAGGGGAAAGCTGTAACTCGGTGAGATGATTTCACAGAACACAAAGAAGTTTCTCAGAAAGCTTCCTTCTCTTTTTTATTGGAGGATATTTCCATTGGCCCTGTAGTCTTCAAAGGGATTCAAATTATCTGTTCTCAGATTCCACAGAAATAAGGCTAGCAAAGAGATCCACGAAATACAGATGTAACTCTATGAGTTGAATTAACAGAACACTAGGCAGTTTTTCAGAAAGCTTCTTTCCAGATTTCATCTGAGGATATGTCCTTTTTCACCATAGCCCTGTATTGCCTTCCAAATATCACTTTGCCAATTCCACAAGAACTGTCTTAGCGAAAGGCTTCTTGAAGGGAAAGCTGTAAGTCTGTGAGATGATTTCACAGAATACAAAGAAGTTTCTCAGAAAGCTTCTTTCTCTTTGTTATCGGAGGATATTTCCTTTGGCCCTGGAGTCTTCAAAGGGATCCGAAATATCTGTTCTCAGATTCCACAGAAATAAGGCGAGCAAAGAGATCCACCAAATACAGATGTAAGTCTGTGAGATGAATTAACAGAACACTAAGCAGTTTCTCAGAAAGTTTCTTTCCAGATTTCATCTGGGGATATTTCCTTTATGACGATAGCCTTCTATGGGCTTCCAAATATCACTTTGCCAATTCCACAAGAACTGTCTTAGCGAAAGGATTCTTGAGGGGAAAGCTGTAACTCTCTGAGATGATTTCACAGAATACAAAGAAATTTCTCAGAAAGCTTCTGTCTTTTTGTTATCGGAGCATATTTCCTTTGGCCCTATTGTATTCAAAGGGATCCGAAATATCTCTTCTCAGATTCCACAGAAAAAAGGCTAGCAAACAGATCCACGAAATGCAGATGGAACTCTGTGAGATGAATTAACAGAACACTAAGCAGTTTCTCAGAAAGCTTCTTTCCAGATTTCATCTGAGGATATTTCCTTTTTCACCATAGCCCTCTATACGCTTCCAAATATCACTTTGCCAATTCCACAAGAACTGTCTTAGCGAAAGGCTTCTTGAGGGGAAAGCTGTGACTCTGTGACATGATTTCAAAGAACACAAAGAAGATTCTCAGAAAGTTTCTTTCTAATTGGTATCGGAGGATATTTCCTTTGGCTCTAGAGTTTTCAAAGGGATCCGAAATATCTGTTCTCAGATTCCACAGAAATAAGGCTAGCAAAGAGATCCACGAAATACAGATGTAACTCTGTGAGATGAATTCACAGAACACTAAGCAGTTTCTCAGAAAGCTTCTTTCCATATTTCATCTGAGGATATTTCCTTTTTCACCGTAGCCCTCTAAGGGCTTCCAAATATCACTTTGCCAATTCCACCAGAACTGTCTTAGCGAAAGGCTTCTTGAGGAGAAAGTTGTGACTCTGTGAAATGGTTTCACAGAACACAAAGAAGTTTCTCAGAAAGCTTCTTTCTCTTTGTTATCGGAGGATATTTCCTTTGGCCCTATAGTCTAATAAGGGATCCGAAATATCTGTTCTCAGATTCCAGAGAAATAAGGCTAGCAAAGAGATCCACGAAATACAGATGTAACTCTGTGAGATGAATTAACAGAACACTAAGGAGTTTCCCAGAAAGCTTCTTTCCAGATTTCATCTGAGGATATTTCCTTTTTCACCATAGCCCTCTTTGCGCTTCCAAATATGACTTTGCCAATTCCGCAAGAACTGTCTTAGTGAAAGGCTTCTTGAGGGGAAAGCTGTAACTCGGTGAGATGATTTCACAGAACACAAAGAAGTTTCTCAGAAAGCTTCCTTCTCTTTTTTATCGGAGGATATTTCCATTGGCCCTGTAGTCTTCAAAGGGATTCAAATTATCTGTTCTCAGATTCCACAGAAATAAGGCTAGCAAAGAGATCCACGAAATACAGATGTAACACTATGAGTTGAATTAACAGAACACTAGGCAGTTTTTCAGAAAGCTTCTTTCCAGATTTCATCTGAGGATATTTCCTTTTTCACCATAGCCCTGTATTGCCTTCCAAATATCACTTTGCCAATTCCACAAGAACTGTCTTAGCGAAAGGCTTCTTGAAGGGAAAGCTGTAAGTCTGTGAGATGATTTCACAGAATACAAAGAAGTTTCTCAGAAAGCTTCTTTCTCTTTGTTATCGGAGGATATTTCCTTTGGCCCTGGAGTCTTCAAAGGGATCCGAAATATCTGTTCTCAGATTCCACAGAAATAAGGCGAGCAAAGAGATCCACCAAATACAGATGTAAGTCTGTGAGATGAATTAACAGAACACTAAGCAGTTTCTCAGAAAGTTTCTTTCCAGATTTCATCTGGGGATATTTCCTTTATGACGATAGCCTTCTATGGGCTTCCAAATATCACTTTGCCAATTCCACAAGAACTGTCTTAGCGAAAGGATTCTTGAGGGGAAAGCTGTAACTCTCAGAGATGATTTCACAGAATACAAAGAAATTTCTCAGAAAGCTTCTGTCTTTTTGTTATCGGAGCATATTTCCTTTGGCCCTATTGTATTCAAAGGGATCCGAAATATCTCTTCTCAGATTCCACAGAAAAAAGGCTAGCAAACAGATCCACGAAATGCAGATGGAACTCTGTGAGATGAATTAACAGAACACTAAGCAGTTTCTCAGAAAGCTTCTTTCCAGATTTCATCTGAGGATATTTCCTTTTTCACCATAGCCCTCTATACGCTTCCAAATATCACTTTGCCAATTCCACAAGAACTGTCTTAGCGAAAGGCTTCTTGAGGGGAAAGCTGTGACTCTGTGACATGATTTCAAAGAACACAAAGAAGATTCTCAGAAAGTTTCTTTCTAATTGGTATCGGAGGATATTTCCTTTGGCTCTAGAGTTTTCAAAGGGTTCCGAAATATCTGTTCTCAGATTCCACAGAAATAAGGCTAGCAAAGAGATCCACGAAATACAGATGTAACTCTGTGAGATGAATTCACAGAACACTAAGCAGTTTCTCAGAAAGCTTCTTTCCATATTTCATCTGAGGATATTTCCTTTTTCACCGTAGCCCTCTAAGGGCTTCCAAATATCACTTTGCCAATTCCACCAGAACTGTCTTAGCAAAAGGCTTCTTGAGGAGAAAGTTGTGACTCTGTGAAATGGTTTCACAGAACACAAAGAAGTTTCTCAGAAAGCTTCTTTCTCTTTGTTATCGGAGGATATTTCCTTTGGCCCTATAGTCTAATAAGGGATCCGAAATATCTGTTCTCAGATTCCAGAGAAATAAGGCTAGCAAAGAGATCCACGAAATACAGATGTAACTCTGTGAGATGAATTAACAGAACACTAAGGAGTTTCCCAGAAAGCTTCTTTCCAGATTTCATCTGAGGATATTTCCTTTTTCACCATAGCCCTCTTGGCGCTTCCAAATATGACTTTGCCAATTCCGCAAGAACTGTCTTAGTGATAGGCTTCTTGAGGGGAAAGCTGTAACTCGGTGAGATGATTTCACAGAACACAAAGAAGTTTCTCAGAAAGCTTCCTTCTCTTTTTTATCGGAGGATATTTCCATTGGCCCTGTAGTCTTCAAAGGGATTCAAATTATCTGTTCTCAGATTCCACAGAAATAAGGCTAGCAAAGAGATCCACGAAATACAGATGTAACTCTATGAGTTGAATTAACAGAACACTAGGCAGTTTTTCAGAAAGCTTCTTTCCAGATTTCATCTGAGGATATTTCCTTTTTCACCATAGCCCTGTATTGCCTTCCAAATATCACTTTGCCAATTCCACAAGAACTGTCTTAGCGAAAGGCTTCTTGAAGGGAAAGCTGTAAGTCTGTGAGATGATTTCACAGAATACAAAGAAGTTTCTCAGGAAGCTTCTTTCTCTTTGTTATCGGAGGATATTTCCTTTGGCCCTGGAGTCTTCAAAGGGATCCGAAATATCTGTTCTCAGATTCCACAGAAATAAGGCGAGCAAAGAGATCCACCAAATACAGATGTAAGTCTGTGAGATGAATTAACAGAACACTAAGCAGTTTCTCAGAAAGTTTCTTTCCAGATTTCATCTGGGGATATTTCCTTTATGACAATAGCCTTCTATGGGCTTCCAAATATCACTTTGCCAATTCCACAAGAACTGTCTTAGCGAAAGGATTCTTGAGGGGAAAGCTGTAACTCTCTGAGATGATTTCACAGAATACAAAGAAATTTCTCAGAAAGCTTCTGTCTTTTTGTTATCGGAGCATATTTCCTTTGGCCCTATTGTATTCAAAGGGATCCGAAATATCTCTTCTCAGATTCCACAGAAAAAAGGCTAGCAAACAGATCCACGAAATGCAGATGGAACTCTGTGAGATGAATTAACAGAACACTAAGCAGTTTCTCAGAAAGCTTCTTTCCAGATTTCATCTGAGGATATTTCCTTTTTCACCATAGCCCTCTATACGCTTCCAAATATCACTTTGCCAATTCCACAAGAACTGTCTTAGCGAAAGGCTTCTTGAGGGGAAAGCTGTGACTCTGTGACATGATTTCAAAGAACACAAAGAAGATTCTCAGAAAGTTTCTTTCTAATTGGTATCGGAGGATATTTCCTTTGGCTCTAGAGTTCAAAGGGTTCCGAAATATCTGTTCTCAGATTCCACAGAAATAAGGCTAGCAAAGAGATCCATGAAATACAGATGTAACTCTGTGAGATGAATTCACAGAACACTAAGCAGTTTCTCAGAAAGCTTCTTTCCATATTTCATCTGAGGATATTTCCTTTTTCACCGTAGCCCTCTAAGGGCTTCCAAATATCACTTTGCCAATTCCACCAGAACTGTCTTAGGGAAAGGCTTCTTGAGGAGAAAGTTGTGACTCTGTGAAATGGTTTCACAGAACACAAAGAAGTTTCTCAGAAAGCTTCTTTCTCTTTGTTATCGGAGGATATTTCCTTTGGCCCTATAGTCTAATAAGGGATCCGAAATATCTGTTCTCAGATTCCACAGAAATAAGGCTAGCAAAGAGATCCACGAAATACAGATGTAACTCTGTGAGATGAATTAACAGAACACTAAGCAGTTGCTCAGGAAGCTTCTTTCCAGATTTCATCTGAGGATATTTCCTTTTTCACCCTAGCCCTCTATGGGCTTCCGAATATCACTTTGCCAATTCCACAAGAACTGTCTTAGCGAAAGGCTTCTTGTGGGGAAAGCTTTAACTCTGTGAGATGATTTCAAAGAACACAAAGAAGTTTCTCGGAAAGCTTCTTTCTCTTTGTTATCGGAGGATATTTACTTTGGCCCTATAGTCTTCAAGGGGATCCGAAATATCTGTTCTCAGATTCCACAGAAAAAAGGCTAGCAAAGAGATCGATGACATACAGATGTAATTCTGTGAGATGAATTAACAGAACACTAAGCAGTTTCTCAGAAAGCTTCTTTCCAGATTTCATCTGAGGATATTTCCTTTTTCACCGTAGCCCTCTATGCGCTTCCAAATATCACTTTGCCAAATCCACAAGAACTGTCTTAGCGAAAGGCTTCTTGAGGGGAAAGTGGTGACTCGGTGAGATGATTTCACAAAACACAAAGAAGTTTCTCAGAAAGCTTCTTTCTCTTTGTTATCGGAGGATATTTCCTTTGGCACTATAGTCTTCTAAGGGATCCGAAATATCTGTTCTCAGATTCCACAGAAATAAGGCTCGCAAAGAGGTCCACGAAATACAGATATAACTCTATGAGATGAATTAACAGAACACTAAGCGGTTTCTCAGAAAGCTTCTTTCCAGACTTCATCTGGACATAATTCCTTTTTCACCATAGCTCTGTATTGGCTTGCAAATATCACTTTGCCAATTCCACAGGAACTGTCTTAGCAAAAGACTTCTTCAGGGGAAAGCTGTAACTCTGTGAGATGATTTCACAGAACACAAAGAAGTTTCTCAGAAAGCTTCTTTCTCTTTGTTATCGGAGATTATTTCCGTTGGTCCTATAGTCTTCTAAGGGATCCGAAATATCTGTTCTCAGATTCCACAGAAATAAGGCTAGCAAAGAGATCCACGAAATACAGATGTAACTCTGTGAGATGAATTAACAGAACACTAAGCAGTTTCTCAGAAAGCTTCTTTCCAGATTTCATCTGAGGATATTTCCTTTTTCACCATAGCCCTCTATGGGCTTCCAAATATCACTTTGCCAATTCCACAAGAACTGTCTTAGCGAAAGGCTTCTTGAGGGGAAAGCTGTAACTCTGTGAGATGATTTCACAGAACACAAAGAAGTTTCTCAGAAAGCTTCTTTCTCTTTGTTATCGGAGGATATTTCCTTTGGCCCTATAGTCCTCAAAGGGATCCGAATTATCTGTTCTCAGATTCCACAGAAATAAGGCTAGCAAAGAGATCCACGAAATACAGACGTAACTCTGTGAGATGAATTCACAGAACTCTAAGCAGTTTCTCAGAAAGCTTCTTTCCAGATTTCATCTGAGGATATTTCCTTATTCACCATTGCCGTCTATGCGCTTCCAAATATCACTTTGCCAATTCCACAAGAACTGTCTTAGCGAAAGGCTTCCTGAGGGGAAAGCTGTAACTCTGTGAGGTGATTTCACAGAACACAAAGAAATTTCTAAGAAAGCTTCTTTCTCTTTGTTATCGGAGGATATTTCCTTTGGCCCTATAGTCTTCAAAGAGATCTGAAATATCTGTTCTCAGATTCCACAGAAATAAGGCTAGCAAAGAGATCCACGAAATACAGATGTAACTCTGTGAGATGAATTAACAGAACACTAAGCAGTTTCTCAGAAATCTTCTTTCCAGATTTCATCTGAGGATATTTCCTTTTTCACCGTAGCGCTCTATGGGCTTCGAAATATCACTTTGCCAATTCCACAAGAACTGTCTTAGCGAAAGACTTCTTGAGGGGAAAGCTGTAACTCTGTGAGATGATTTCACAGAACACAAAGAAGTTTCTCAAAAGCATCTTTCTCTTTGTTATCGGAGGATATTTCATTTGGCCCTATAGTCTTCTAAGGGATCCGAAATATCTGTTCTCAGATTCCACAGAAATAAGGCTAGCAAAGAGATCCGCCAAATACAGATGTAACTCTGTGAGATGAATTAACAGAACAGTAAGCAGTTTCTCAGGAAGCTTCTTTCCAGATTTCTTCTGAGGATATTTCCTTTTTCACCATAGCCCTCTATGGGCTTCCAAATATCACTTTGCCAATTCCACAAGAACTGTCTTAGCGAAAGGCTTCTTGAGGGGAAAGCTGTACCTCTCTGAGGTGATTTCACAGGACACAAAGACGTTTCTTAGAAAGCTTCTTTCTCTTTGTTATCGGAGGACATTTCCGTCGGCCCTATAGTCTTCTAAGGGATCCGAAATATCTGTTCTCAGATTCCACAGAAATAAGGCTAGCACAAAGATCCACGAAATACAGATGTAACCCTGTGAGATGAATTAACAGAACACTAAGCAGTTTCTCAGAAATCTTCTTTCCTGATTTCATCTGAGGATATTTCCCCTTTCAGCATAGCCCTCTACGGGCTTCCAAATATCACTTTGCCAATTCCACAAAAACTGTCTTAGCGAAAGGCTTCTTGAGGGTAACGCTGTAACTCTGTGAGATGATCACAGAACACAAAGAAGTTTCTCAGAAAGCTTCTTTCACTTTGTTATCGGAGGGTATTTCCTTTGTCCCTATAGTCTTCAAAGGGATCTGAAATATCTGTTCTCAGATTCCACAGAAATAAGGCTAGCAAAGAGAACCACGAAATACACATGTAACTCTTTGAGAAGAATTAACAGAACACTAAGCAGTTTCTCAGAAACCTTCTTTCCAGATTTCATCTGAGGATATTTCCTTTTTCACCATAGCCCTCTTTGGGCTTCCAAATATAACATTCCCAATTCCACAAGAACTGTCTTAGCGAAAGGCTTCTTCAGGGGAAAGCTGTAACTTGGTGAGATGATTTCACAGAACACAAAGAAGTTTCTGAGAAAGCTTCTTTCTCTTTGTTGTCGGAGGATATTTCCTTTGGCCCTATAGTCTTCAAGGTAATCCGAAATATCTGTTCTCAGATTCCACAGAAATAAGGCTAGCAAAGATATCCACGAAATACAGACGTAACTCTGTGAGTTGAATTAACAGAACTCTAAGCAGTTTCTCAGAAAGCTTCTTTCCAGATTTCATCTGAGGATATTTCCTTATTCACCATAGCCGTCTATGCGCTTCCAAATATCACTTTGCCAATTCCCCAAGAACTGTCTTAGTGAAAGGCTTCTTGAGGGGAAAGCTGTAACTCTGTGCGATGATTTCACAGGACACAAAGAAGTTTCTCAGAAAGCTTCTTTCTCTTTGTTATCGGAGGATATTTCCTTTGGCCCTATATTCTTCAAAGGGATCCGAAATATCTGTTCTCAGATTCCACAGAAATAAGGCTAGCAAAGAGATCCACGAAATACAGATGTAACTCTGTGAGATGAATTAACAGAACACTAAGCAGTCTCTGAAAGCTTCTTTCCAGATTTCATCTGAGGATACTTCCTTTTGCACCATACCCCTCTATGGGCCTCCAAATTTCACTTTGCCAATTCCACAAGAACTGACTTAGCGAAAGGCTTCTTGAGGGGAAAGTTGTAACTCTGTGAAATGGTTTCACAGAAAACAAATAAGTTTCTCAGAAAGCTTCTTTCTCTTTTTTATCAGAGGATATTTCCTTAGGCCCTATAGTCTTCCAAGGGATCCGAAGTATCTGTTCTCAGATTCCACAGAAATAAGGCTAGCAAAGAGATCCAAGAAATACAGATGTAATTCTGTGAGATGAATTAACAGAACACTAAGCAGTTTCTAAGAAAGCTTCTTTCCAGATTTCATCTGAGGATATTTCCTTTTTCACCTTAGCCTTCTATGGGCTTCCAAATATCACTTTGCCAATTAAACAAGAACTGTCTTAGCGAAAGGCTTCTTGAGGGGAATGCTGTAACTCTCTGAGATGATTTCACAGAACACAAAGAAGTTTCTCAGAAAGCTTCTTTCTCTTTGTTATCGGAGGATATTTCATTTGGCCGTATAGTCTTCTAAGGGATCCGAAATATCTGTTCTCAGATTCCACAGAAATAAGGCTAGCAAAGAGGTCCGCGAAATACAGATGTAACTCTGTGAGATGAATTAACAGAACAGTAAGCAGTTTCTCAGGAAGCTTCTTTCCAGATTTCTTCTGAGGATATTTCCTTTTTCACCATAGCCCTCTATGGGCTTCCAAAATATCACTTTGCCAATTCCACAAGAACTGTCTTAGCGAAAGGCTTCTTGAGGGGAAAGCTGTACCTCTGTGAGGTGATTTCACAGGACACAAAGAAGTTTCACAGAAAGCTTCTTTCTCTTTGTTATCGGAGGACATTTCCTTCGGCCCTATAGTCTTCTAAGGGATCCGAAATATCTGTTCTCAGATTCCACAGAAATAAGGCTAGCACAGAGATCCACGAAATACAGATATAACCCTGTGAGATGAATTAACAGAACACTAAGCAGTTTCTCAGAAATCTTCTTTCCAGATTTCATCTGAGGATATTTCCCCTTTCAGCATAGCCCTCTACGGGCTTCCAAATATCACTTTTCCAATTCCACAAAAACTGTCTTAGCGAAAGACTTCTTGAGGGTAAAGCTGTAACTCTGTGAGATGATCACAGAACACAAAGAAGTTTCTCACAAACCTTCTTTCTCTTTGTTATCGGAGGGTATTTCCTTTGTCCCTATAGTCTTCAAAGGGATCTGAAATATCTGTTCTCAGATTCCACAGAAATAAGGCTAGCAAAGAGAACCACGAAATACACATGTAACACTTTGAGAAGAATTAACAGAACACTAAGCAGTTTCACAGAAAGCTTCTTTCCAGATTTCATCTGAGGATATTTCCTTTTTCACCATAGCCCTCTTTGGGCTTCCAAATATAACATTCCCAATTCCACAAGAACTGTCTTAGCGAAAGGCTTCTTCAGGGGAAAGCTGTAACTTCGTGAGATGATTTCCCAGAACACAAAGAATTTTCTGAGAAAGCTTCTTTCTCTTTGTTGTCGGAGGATATTTCCTTTGGCCCTATAGTCTTCAAGGGGATCCGAAATATCTGTTCTCAGATTTCACAGAAAAAAGGCTAGCAAAGAGATCCATGACATACAGATGTAACTCTGTGAGATGAATTAAGAGAACACTAAGCAGTTTCTCAGAAAGCTTCTTTCCAGATTTCATCTGAGGATATTTCCTATTTCACCGTAGCCCTCTATGCGCCTCCAAATATCACTTTGCCAAATCCACAAGAACTGTCTTAGCGAAAGGCTTCTTCAGGGGAAAGCTGTAACTTGGTGAGATGATTTCACAGAACACAAAGAAGTTTCTGAGAAAGCTTCTTTCTCTTTGTTGTCGGAGGATATTTCCTTTGGCCCTATAGTCTTCAAGGTAATCCGAAATATCTGTTCTCAGATTCCACAGAAATAAGGCTAGCAAAGATATCCACGAAATACAGACGTAACTCTGTGAGTTGAATTAACAGAACTCTAAGCAGTTTCTCAGAAAGCTTCTTTCCAGATTTCATCTGAGGATATTTCCTTATTCACCATAGCCGTCTATGCGCTTCCAAATATCACTTTGCCAATTCCCTAAGAACTGTCTTAGTGAAAGGCTTCTTGAGTGGAAAGCTGTAACTCTGTGCGATGATTTCACAGGACACAAAGAAGTTTCTCAGAAAGCTTCTTTCTCTTTGTTATCGGAGGATATTTCCTTTGGCCCTATAGTCTTCAAAGGGATCCGAAATATCTGTTCTCAGATTCCACAGAAATAAGGCTAGCAAAGAGATCCACGAAATACAGATGGAACTCTGTGAGATGAATTAACAGAACACTAAGCAGTTTCTCAGAAACCTTCTTTCCAGATTTCATCTGAGGATATTTCCTTTTTCACCCTAGCCCTCTATGGGCTTCCAAATATCACTTTGCCAATTCCACAAGAACTGTCTTAGCGAAAGGCTTCTTGAAGGGAAAGCTGTGACTCTGTGACATGATTTCAAAGAACACAAAGAAGATTCTCAGAAAGTTTCTTTCTATTTGTTATCGGAGGATATTTCCTTTGGCTCTAGAGTTTTCAAAGGGATCCGAAATATCTGTTCTCAGATTCCACAGAAATAAGGCTAGCAAAGAGATCCACGAAATACAGATGTAACTCTGTGAGATGAATTAACAGAACACTATGCAGTTTCTCAGAAAGCTTCTTTCTAGATTTCATTGTAGGATACTTCCTTTTTCACCATAGCCCTCTATGCACTTCCAAATATCATTTTGCCAATTCCACAAGAACTGTCTTAGCGAAAGGCTTCTTGACGGGAAAACTGTAACTCTGTGAGATGATTTCACAGAACACAAAGAAGTTTCTCAGAAAGCTTCCTTCTCTTTGTTATCAGAGGATATTTCCTTTGGCCCTATAGTCTTCAAAGGGATCCTTAATATCTGTTCTCAGATTCCACAGAAATAAGGCTAGCAAAGAGATCCACGAAATACAGATGTAACTCTGTGAGATGAATTAACAGAACACTAAGGAGTTTCCCAGAAAGCTTCTTTCCAGATTTCATCTGAGGATATTTCCTTTTTCACCATAGCCCTCTATGCGCTTCCAAATATGACTTTGCCAATTCCGCAAGAACTGTCTTAGTGAAAGGCTTCTTGAGGGGAAAGCTGTAACTCGGTGAGATGATTTCACAGAACACAAAGAAGTTTCTCAGAAAGCTTCTTTCTCTTTTTTATCGGAGGATATTTCCATTGGCCCTATAGTCTTCAAAGGGATTCGAATTATCTGTTCTCAGATTCCACAGAAATAAGGCTAGCAAAGAGATCCACGAAATACAGATGTAACTCTATGAGTTGAATTAACAGAACACTAGGCAGTTTTTCAGAAACCTTCTTTCCAGATTTCATCTGAGGATATTTCCTTTTTCACCATAGCCCTGTATTGGCTTCCAAATATCACTTTGCCAATTCCACAAGAACTGTCTTAGCGAAAGGCTTCTTGAAGGGAAAGCTGTAAGTCTGTGAGATGATTTCACAGAATACAAAGAAGTTTCTCAGAAAGCTTCTTTCTCTTTGTTATCGGAGGATATTTCCTTTGGCCCTAGAGTCTTCAAAGGGATCCGAAATATCTGTTCTCAGATTCCACAGAAATAAGGCGAGCAAAGAGATCCACCAAATACAGATGTAAGTCTGTGAGATGAATTAACAGAACACTAAGCAGTTTCTCAGAAAGTTTCTTTCCAGATTTCATCTGGGGATATTTCCTTTATGACGATAGCCTTCTATGGGCTTCCAAATATCACTTTGCCAATTCCAGAAGAACTGTCTTAGCGAAAGGATTCTTGAGGGGAAAGCTGTAACTCTCTGAGATGATTTCACAGAACACAAAGAAGTTTCTCAGAATGCTTCTGTCTTTTTGTTATCGGAGCATATTTCCTTTGGCCCTATTGTATTCAAAGGGATCCGAAATATCTCTTCTCAGATTCCACAGAAATAAGGCTAGCAAACAGATCCACGAAATGCAGATGGAACTCTGTGAGATGAATTAACAGAACACTAAGCAGTTTCTCAGAAAGCTTCTTTCCAGATTTCATCTGAGGATATTTCCTTTTTCACCATAGCCCTCTATACGCTTCCAAGTATCACTTTGCCAATTCCACAAGAACTGTCTTAGCGAAAGGCTTCTTGAGGGGAAAGCTGTGACTCTGTGACATGATTTCAAGGAACACAAAGAAGATTCTCAGAAAGTTTCTTTCTATTTGGTATCGGAGGATATTTCCTTTGGCTCTAGAGTTTTCAAAGGGTTCCGAAATATCTGTTCTCAGATTCCACAGAAATAAGGCTAGCAAAGAGATCCACGAAATACAGATGTAACTCTGTGAGATGAATTCACAGAACACTAAGCAGTTTCTCAGAAAGCTTCTTTCCATATTTCATCTGAGGATATTTCCTTTTTCACCGTAGCCCTCTAAGGGCTTCCAAATATCACTTTGCCAATTCCACCAGAACTGTCTTAGCGAAAGGCTTCTTGAGGAGAAAGTTGTGACTCTGTGAAATGGTTTCACAGAACACAAAGAAGTTTCTCAGAAAGCTTCTTTCTCTTTGTTATCGGAGGATATTTCCTTTGGCCCTATAGTCTAATAAGGGATCCGAAATATCTGTTCTCAGATTCCACAGAAATAAGGCTAGCAAAGAGATCCACGAAATACAGATGTAACTCTGTGAGATGAATTAACAGAACACTAAGCAGTTGCTCAGGAAGCTTCTTTCCAGATTTCATCTGAGGATATTTCCTTTTTCACCCTAGCCCTCTATGGGCTTCCGAATATCACTTTGCCAATTCCACAAGAACTGTCTTAACGAAAGGCTTCTTGTGGGGAAAGCTTTAACTCTGTGAGATGATTTCAAAGAACACAAAGAAGTTTCTCGGAAAGCTTCTTTCTCTTTGTTATCGGAGGATATTTCCTTTGGCCCTATAGTCTTCAAGGGGATCCGAAATATCTGTTCTCAGATTCCACAGAAAAAAGGCTAGCAAAGAGATCGATGACATACAGATGTAATTCTGTGAGATGAATTAAATGAACACTAAGCAGTTTCTCAGAAAGCTTCTTTCCAGATTTCATCTGAGGATATTTCCTATTTCACCGTAGCCCTCTATGCGCTTCCAAATATCACTTTGCCAAATCCACAAGAACTGTCTTAGCGAAAGGCTTCTTGAGGGGAAAGCGGTGACTCGGTGAGATGATTTCAAAAAACACAAAGAAGTTTCTCAGAAAGCTTCTTTCTCTTTGTTATCGGAGGATATTTCCTTTGGCACTATAGTCTTCTAAGGGATCCGAAATATCTGTTCTCAGATTCCACAGAAATAAGGCTCGCAAAGAGGTCCACGAAATACAGATATAACTCTATGAGATGAATTAACAGAACACTAAGCGGATTCTCAGAAAGCTTCTTTCCAGACTTCATCTGGAGATAATTCCTTTTTCACCATAGCTCTGTATGGGCTTGCAAATATCACTTTGCCAATTCCACAGGAACTCTCTTAGCAAAAGACTTCTTCAGGGGAAAGCTGTAACTCTGTGAGATGATTTCACAGAACACAAAGAAGTTTCTCAGAAAGCTTCTTTCTCTTTGTTATCGGAGATTATTTCCGTTGGTCCTATAGTCTTCTAAGGGATCCGAAACATCTGTTCTCAGATTCCACAGAAATAAGGCTAGCAAAGAGATCCACGAAATACAGATGTAACTCTGTGAGTTGAATTAACAGAACACTAAGCAGTTTCTCAGAAAGCTTCTTTCCAGATTTCATCTGAGGATATTTCCTTTTTCACCATAGCCCTCTATGGGCTTCCAAATATCACTTTGCCAATTCCACAAGAACTGTCTTAGCGAAAGGCTTCTTGAGGGGAAAGCTGTAACTCTGTGAGATGATTTCACAGAACACAAAGAAGTTTCTCAGAAAGCTTCTTTCTCTTTGTTATCGGAGGATATTTCCTTTGGCCCTATAGTCCTCAAAGGGATCCGAAATATCTGTTCTCAGATTCCACAGAAATAAGGCTAGCAAAGAGATCCACGAAATACAGATGTAACTCTGTGAGATGAATTAACAGAACACTAAGCACTTTCTCAGAAATCTTCTTTCCAGATTTCATCTAAGGATATTTCCTTTTTCACCATAGCGCTCTATGGGCTTCGAAATATCACTTTGCCAATTCCACAAGAACTGTCTTAGTGAAAGGCTTCTTGAGGGGAAAGCTGTAACTCTGTGAGATGATTTCACAGAACACAAAGAAGTTTCTCAAAAGCATCTTTCTCTTTGTTATCGGAGGATATTTCATTTGGCCCTATAGTCTTCTAAGGGATCCGAAATATCTGTTCTCAGATTACACAGAAATAAGGCTAGCAAAGAGATCCGCGAAATACAGATGTAACTGTGTGAGATGAATTAACAGAACACTAAGCAGTTTCTCAGGAAGCTTCTTTCCAGATTTCTTCTGAGGATATTTCCTTTTTCACCATAGCCCTCTATGGGCTTCCAAATATCACTTTGCCAATTCCACAAGAACTGTCTTAGCGAAAGGCTTCTTGAGGGGAAAGCTGTACCTCTGTGAGGTGATTTCACAGGACACAAAGAAGTTTCTCAGAAAGCTTCTTTCTCTTTGTTATCGGAGGACATTTCCTTCGGCCCTATAGTCTTCTAAGGGATCCGAAATATCTGTTCTCAGATTCCACAGAAATAAGGCTAGCACAAAGATCCACGAAATACAGATGTAACCCTGTGAGATGAATTAACAGAACACTAAGCAGTTTCTCAGAAATCTTCTTTCCAGATTTCATCTGAGGATATTTCCTCTTTCAGCATAGCCCTCTAAGGGCTTCCAAATATCACTTTGCCAATTCCACAAAAACTGTCTTAGCGAAAGGCTTCTTGAGGGTAACGCTGTAACTCTGTGAGATGATCACAGAACACAAAGAAGTTTCTCAGAAAGCTTCTTTCACTTTGTTATCGGAGGGTATTTCCTTTGTCCCTATAGTCTTCAAAGGGATCTGAAATATCTGTTCTCAGATTCCACAGAAATAAGGCTAGCAAAGAGAACCACGAAATACACATGTAACTCTTTGAGAAGAATTAACAGAACACTAAGCAGTTTCTCAGAAACCTTCTTTCCAGATTTCATCTGAGGATATTTCCTTTTTCACCATAGCCCTCTTTGGGCTTCCAAATATAACATTCCCAATTCCACAAGAACTGTCTTAGCGAAAGGCTTCTTCAGGGGAAAGCTGTAACTTGGTGAGATGATTTCACAGAACACAAAGAAGTTTCTGAGAAAGCTTCTTTCTCTTTGTTGTCGGAGGATATTTCCTTTGGCCCTATAGTCTTCAAGGTAATCCGAAATATCTGTTCTCAGATTCCACAGAAATAAGGCTAGCAAAGATATCCACGAAATACAGACGTAACTCTGTGAGTTGAATTAACAGAACTCTAAGCAGTTTCTCAGAAAGCTTCTTTCCAGATTTCATCTGAGGATATTTCCTTATTCACCATAGCCGTCTATGCGCTTCCAAATATCACTTTGCCAATTCCCCAAGAACTGTCTTAGTGAAAGGCTTCTTGAGGGGAAAGCTGTAACTCTGTGCGATGATTTCACAGGACACAAAGAAGTTTCTCAGAAAGCTTCTTTCTCTTTGTTATCGGAGGATATTTCCTTTGGCCCTATATTCTTCAAAGGGATCCGAAATATCTGTTCTCAGATTCCACAGAAATAAGGCTAGCAAAGAGATCCACGAAATACAGATGTATCTCTGTGAGATGAATTAACAGAACACTAAGCAGTTTCTCAGAAAGCTTCTTTCCAGATTTCATCTGAGGATACTTCCTTTTGCACCATACCCCTCTATGGGCCTCCAAATTTCACTTTGCCAATTCCACAAGAACTGACTTAGCGAAAGGCTTCTTGAGGGGAAAGTTGTAACTCTGTGAAATGGTTTCACAGAAAACAAATAAGTTTCTCAGAAAGCTTCTTTCTCTTTTTTATCAGAGGATATTTCCTTAGGCCCTATAGTCTTCCAAGGGATCCGAAGTATCTGTTCTCAGATTCCACAGAAATAAGGCTAGCAAAGAGATCCAAGAAATACAGATGTAATTCTGTGAGATGCATTAACAGAACACTAAGCAGTTTCTAAGAAAGCTTCTTTCCAGATTTCATCTGAGGATATTTCCTTTTTCACCTTAGCCTTCTATGGGCTTCCAAATATCACTTTGCCAATTAAACAAGAACTGTCTTAGCGAAAGGCTTCTTGAGGGGAATGCTGTAACTCTCTGAGATGATTTCACAGAACACAAAGAAGTTTCTCAGAAAGCTTCTTTCTCTTTGTTATCGGAGGATATTTCATTTGGCCGTATAGTATTCTAAGGGATCCGAAATATCTGTTCTCAGATTCCACAGAAATAAGGCTAGCAAAGAGGTCCGCGAAATACAGATGTAACTCTGTGAGATGAATTAACAGAACAGTAAGCAGTTTCTCAGGAAGCTTCTTTCCAGATTTCTTCTGAGGATATTTCCTTTTTCACCATAGCCCTCTATGGGCTTCCAAATATCACTTTGCCAATTCCACAAGAACTGTCTTAGCGAAAGGCTTCTTGAGGGGAAAGCTGTACCTCTGTGAGGTGTTTTCACAGGACACAAAGAAGTTTCACAGAAAGCTTCTTTCTCTTTGTTATCGGAGGACATTTCCTTCGGCCCTATAGTCTTCTAAGGGATCCGAAATATCTGTTCTCAGATTCCACAGAAATAAGGCTAGCAAAGAGAACCACGAAGTACACATGTAACACTTTGAGAAGAATTAACAGAACACTAAGCAGTTTCACAGAAAGCTTCTTTCCAGATTTCATCTGAGGATATTTCCTTTTTCACCATAGCCCTCTTTGGGCTTCCAAATATAACATTCCCAATTCCTCAAGAACTGTCTTAGCGAAAGGCTTCTTGAGGGGAAAGCTGTAACTTCGTGAGATGATTTCCCAGAACACAAAGAATTTTCTGAGAAAGCTTCTTTCTCTTTGTTGTCGGAGGATATTTCCTTTGGCCCTATAGTCTTCAAGGGGATCCGAAATATCTGTTCTCAGATTTCACAGAAAAAAGGCTTGCAAAGAGATCCATGACATACAGATGTAACTCTGTGAGATGAATTAACAGAACACTAAGCAGTTTCTCAGAAAGCTTCTTTCCAGATTTCATCTGAGGATATTTCCTATTTCACCGTAGCCCTCTATGCGCCTCCAAATATCACTTTGCCAAATCCACAAGAACTGTCTTAGCGAAAGGCTTCTTGAGGGGAAAGCGGTGACTCGGTGAGATGATTTCACAGAACACAAAGAAGTTTCTCAGAAAGCTTCTTTCTTTTTGTTATCGGAGGATATTTCCTTTGGCCCTATAGTCCTCAAAGGGATCCGAAATATCTGTTCTCAGATTCCACATAAATAAGGCTAGCAAAGAGAACCGCGAAATACAGATGTAACTCTGTGAGATGAATTAACAGAACAGTAAGCAGTTTCTCAGGAAGCTTCTTTCCAGATTTCTTCTGAGGATATTTCCTTTTTCACCATAGCCCTCTATGGGCTTCCAAATATCACTTTGCCAATTCCACAAGAAATGTCTTAGCGAAAGCCTTCTTGAGGGGAAAGCTGTACCTCTGAGAGGTGATTTCACAGGACACAAAGAAGTTTCTCAGAAACCTTCTTTCTCTTTGTTATCGGAGGACATATCCTTCGGCCCTAGAGTCTTCTAAGGGATCCGAAATATCTGTTCTCAGATTCCACAGAAATAAGGCTAGCACAGAGATCCACGAAATACAGATATAACCCTGTGAGATGAATTAACAGAACACTAAGCAGTTTCTCAGAAATCTTCTTTCCAGATTTCACCTGAGGATATTTCCCCTTTCAGCATAGCCCTCTACGGGCTTCCAAATATCACTTTTCCAATTCCACAAAAACTGTCTTAGCGAAAGGCTTCTTGAGGGGAAAGCTGTAACTCTGTGAGATGATCACAGAACACAAAGATGTTTCTCACAAAGCTTCTTTATCTTTGTTATCGGAGGATATTTCCTTTGGCCCTATAGTCTTCAAAGGGATCCGAAATATCTGTTCTCAGATTCCATAGAAATAAGGCTAGCAAAGAGATCCACGAAATACAGATGAAACTCTGTGAGATGAATTAACAGAACACTAAGCAGTTTCTCAGAAAGCTTCTTTCCATATTTCATCTGAGGATATTTCCTTTTTCACCCTAGCCCTCTGTGCGCTTCCAAATATCACTTTGCCAATTCCACGAAAACTGTCTTAGCGAAAGGCTTCTTGAGGGTAAAGCTGTAACTCTGTGAGATGACGACAGAACACAAAGAAGTCTCTCAGAAATAATCTTTCTCTTTGTTATCGGAGGGTATTTCCTTTGTCCCTTTAATCTTCAAAGGGATCTGAAATATCTGTTCTCAGATTCCACAGAAATATGGCTAGCAAAGAGATCCACGAAATACACATGTAACTCTTTGAGAAGAATTAACAGGACACTAAGCAGTTTCTCAGAAAGCTTCTTTCCAGATTTCATCTGAGGGTATTTCCTTTTTCACCATAGCCCTCTTTGGGCTTCCAAATATAACTTTCCCAATTCCACAAGAACTGTCTTAGCGAAAGGCTTCTTGAGGGGAAAGCTGTAACTTCGAGAGATGATTTCACAGAACACAAAGAAGTTTCTGAGAAAGCTTCTTTCTCTTTGTTATCGGAGGATATTCCCTTTGGCCCTATAGTCTTCAAGGGGATCCGAAATATCTGTTCTCAGATTCCACAGAAATAAGGCTAGCAAAGAGATCCATGACAAACAGATGTAACTCTGTGAGATAAATTAACAGAACAGTAAGCAGTTTCTCAGAAAGCTTCTTTCCAGATTTCATCTGAGGATATTTCCTATTTCACCGAAGCCCTCTATGCGCTTCCAAATATCACTTTGCCAAATCCACAAGAACTGTCTTAGCGAAAGGCTTCTTGAGGGGAAAGCTGTGACTCTGTGACATGATTTCAAAGAACTAAAGAAGTTTCTCAGAAAGCTTCTTTCTCTTTGTTATCGGAGGATATTTCCTTTGGTTCTAGAGTTTTCAAAGGGATCCGAAATATCTGTTCGCATATTCCACAGAAATAAGGCTAGCAAAGAGATCCACGAAATGCAGATGTAACTCTGTGAGTTGAGTTCACAGAACACTAAGCAGTTTGTCAGAAACTTCTTTCCAGATTTCATCTGAGAATACTTTCCTTCTCACCATATCCCTCTAGGGGCTTCCAAATATCACTTTGCCAATACCACAAGAACTGTCTTAGCGAAAGGCTTCTTGAGGGGAAAGTTGTAACTCTGTGAGATGATTTCACAGAACACAAAGAAGTTTCTCAGAAAGCTTCTTTCTCTTTGTTATGGGAGATTTTTTCCTTTGGACCTATAGTCTTCAAAGGGATGCGAAATATCTGTTCTCAGATTCCACAGAAATAAGGCTAGCAAAGAGATCCACGAAAAACAGATGTAACTCTGTGAGATGAATTAAACGAACACTAAGCCGTTTCTCAGAAAGCTTCTTTCCAGATTTCATCTGAGGATATTTCCTTTTTCACCGTAGCCCCCTATGGGCATCCAAATATCACTTTGCCTATTCCACAATAACTGTCTTAGCGAAAGGCTTCTTGAGGGGAAAGCTGTAACTCTGTGAGATGAATTAACAGAACACTAAGCAGTTTCTCAGAAAGCTTCTTTCCAGATTTCATCTGAGGATATTTCCTTTTTCACCGTAGCCCCCTATGGGCATCCAAATATCACTTTGCCAATTCCACAAGAACTGTCTTAGCGAAAGGCTTCTTGAGGGGAAAGCTGTATCTCTGTGAGGTGATTTCACAGGACACAAAGAAGTTTCTCAGAAAGCTTCTTTCTCTTTGTTATCGGAGGACATTTCCTTCGGCCCTATAGTCTTCTAAGGGATCCGAAATATCTGTTCTCAGATTCCACAGAAATAAGGCTAGCACAGAGATCCACGAAATACAGATATAACCCTGTGAGTTGAATTAACAGAACACTAAGCAGTTTCTCAGAAATCTTCTTTCCAGATTTCATCTGAGGATATTTCCCCTTTCAGCATAGCCCTCTACGGGCTTCCAAATATCACTTTTCCAATTCCACAAAAACTGTCTTAGCGAAAGACTTCTTGAGGGTAAAGCTGTAACTCTGTGAGATGATCACAGAACACAAAGAAGTTTCTCACAAAGCTTCTTTCTCTTTGTTATCGGAGGGTATTTCCTTTGTCCCTATATTCTTCAATGGGATCTGAAATATCTGTTCTCAGATTCCACAGAAATAAGGCTAGCAAAGAGAACCACGAAATACACATGTAACACTTTGAGAAGAATTAACAGAACAATAAGCAGTTTCACAGAAAGCTTCTTTCCAGATTTCATCTGAGGATATTTCCTTTTTCACCATAACCCTCTTTCGGCTTCCAAATATAACATTCCCAATTCCTCAAGAACTGTCTTAGCGAAAGGCTTCTTGAGGGGAAAGCTGTAACTTCGTGAGATGATTTCCCAGAACACAAAGAATTTTCTCAGAAAGCTTCTTTCTCTTTGTTGTCGGAGGATATTTCCTTTGGCCCTATAGTCTTCAAGGGGATCCGAAATATCTGTTCTCAGATTCCACAGAAAAAAGGCTAGCAAAGAGATCCATGACATACAGATGTAACTCTGTGAGATGAATTAACAGAACACTAAGCAGTTTCTCAGAAAGCTTCTTTCCAGATTTCATCTGAGGATATTTCCTATTTCACCGTAGCCCTCTATGCGCCTACAAATATCACTTTGCCAAATCCACAAGAACTGTCTTAGCGAAAGGCTTCTTGAGGGGAAAGCGGTGACTCGGTGAGATGATTTCACAGAACACAAAGAAGTTTCTCAGAAAGCTTCTTTCTCTTTGTTATCGGAGGATATTTCCTTTGGCCCTATAGTCCTCAAAGGGATCCGAAATATCTGTTCTCAGATTCCACAGAAATAAGGCTAGCAAAGAGATCCGCGAAATACAGATGTAACTCTGTGAGATGAATTAACAGAACAGTAAGCAGTTTCTCAGGAAGCTTCTTTCCAGATTTCTTCTGAGGATATTTCCTTTTTCACCATAGCCCTCTATGGGCTTCCAAATATCACTTTGCCAATTCCACAAGAACTGTCTTAGCGAAAGCCTTCTTGAGGGGAAAGCTGTACCTCTGTGAGGTGATTTCACAGGACACAAAGAAGTTTCTCAGAAACCTTCTTTCTCTTTGTTATCGGAGGACATTTCCTTCGTCCCTATAGTCTTCTAAGGGATCCGAAATATCTGTTCTCAGATTCCACAGAAATAAGGCTAGCACAGAGATCCACGAAATACAGATATAACCCTGTGAGATGAATTAACAGAACACTAAGCAGTTTCTCAGAAATCTTCTTTCCAGATTTCACCTGAGGATATTTCCCCTTTCAGCATAGCCCTCTACGGGCTTCCAAATATCACTTTTCCAATTCCACAAAAACTGTCTTAGCGAAAGGCTTCTTGAGGGTAAAGCTGTAACTCTGTGAGATGATCACAGAACACAAAGAAGTTTCTCACAAAGCTTCTTTCTCTTTGTTATCGGAGGATATTTCCTTTGGCCCTATTGTCTTCAAAGGGATCCGAAATATCTGTTCTCAGATTCCATAGAAATAAGGCTAGCAAAGAGATTCACGAAATACAGATGAAACTCTGTGAGATGAATTAACAGAACACTAAGCAGTTTCTCAGAAAGCTTCTTTCCATATTTCATCTGAGGATATTTCCTTTTTCACCCTAGCCCTCTGTGCGCTTCCAAATATCACTTTGCCAATTCCACAACAACTGTCTTAGCGAAAGGCTTCTTGAGGGGAAAGCTGTAACTCTCTGAGATGATTTCACAGAACACAAAGAAGTTTCTCAGAAAGCTTCTTTCTCTTTGTTATCGGAGCATATTTCCTTTGGTCCTATTGTCTTCAAAGGGATCCGAAATATCTCTTCTCAGATTCCACAGAAATAAGGCTAGCAAACAGATCAACGAAATACAGATGGGACTCTGTGAGATGAATTAACAGAACACTAAGCAGTTTCTCAGAAAGCTTCTTACCAGATTTCATCTGAGGATATTTCCTTTTTCACCATAGCCCTCTATGCGCTTCCAAATATCACTTTGCCAATTCCACAAGAACTGTCTTAGCGAAAGGCTTCTTGAAGGGAAAGCTGTGACTCTGTGACATGATTTCAAAGAACACAAAGAAGATTCTCAGAAAGTTTCTTTCTATTTGTTATCGGAGGATATTTCCTTTGGCTCTAGAGTTTTCAAAGGGATCCGAAATATCTGTTCTCAGATTCCACAGAAATAAGGCTAGCAAAGAGATCCACGAAATACAGATGTAACTCTGTGAGATGAATTAACAGAACACTATGCAGTTTCTCAGAAAGCTTCTTTCTAGATTTCATCGGAGGATATTTCCTTTTTCACCATAGCCCTCTATGCGCTTCCAAATATCATTTTGCCAATTCCACAAGAACTGTCTTAGCTAAAGGCTTCTTGAAGGGAAAACTGTAACTCTGTGAGATGATTTCACAGAACACAAATAAGTTTCTCAGAAAGCTTCTTTCTCTTTGTTATCAGAGGATATTTCCTTTGGCCCTATAGTCTTCAAAGTGATCCTTAATATCTGTTCTCAGATTCCACAGAAATAAGGCTAGCAAAGAGATCCACGAAATACAGATGTAACTCTGTGAGATGAATTAACAGAACACTAAGGAGTTTCCCAGAAAGCTTCTTTCCAGATTTCATCTGAGGATATTTCCTTTTTCACCATAGCCCTCTATGCGCTTCCAAATATGACTTTGCCAATTCCGCAAGAACTGTCTTAGTGAAATGCTTCTTGAGGGGAAAGCTGTAACTCGGTGAGATGATTTCACAGAACACAAAGAAGTTTCTCAGAAAGCTTCTTTCTCTTTTTTATCGGAGGATATTTCCATTGGCCCTGTAGTCTTCAAAGGGATTCGAATTATCTGTTCTCAGATTCCACAGAAATAAGGCTAGCAAAGAGATCCACGAAATACAGATGTAACTCTATGAGTTGAATTAACAGAACACTAGGCAGTTTTTCAGAAAGCTTCTTTCCAGATTTCATCTGAGGATATGTCCTTTTTCACCATAGCCCTGTATTGGCTTCCAAATATCACTTTGCCAATTCCACAAGAACTGTCTTAGCGAAAGGCTTCTTGAAGGGAAAGCTGTAAGTCTGTGAGATGATTTCACAGAATACAAAGAAGTTTCTCAGAAAGCTTCTTTCTCTTTGTTATCGGAGGATATTCCCTTTGGCCCTAGAGTCTTCAAAGGGATCCGAAATATCTGTTCTCAGATTCCACAGAAATAAGGCGAGCAAAGAGATCCACCAAATACAGATGTAAGTCTGTGAGACGAATTAACGGAACACTAAGCAGTTTCTCAGAAAGTTTCTTTCCAGATTTCATCTGGGGATATTTCCTTTATGACGATAGCCTTCCATGGGCTTCCAAATATCACTTTGCCAATTCCACAAGAACTGTCTTAGCGAAAGGATTCTTGAGGGGAAAGCTGTAACTCTCTGAGATGATTTCACAGAACACAAAGAAGTTTCTCAGAAAGCTTCTGTCTTTTTGTTATCGGAGCATATTTCCTTTGGCCCTATTGTATACAAAGGGATCCGAAATATCTCTTCTCAGATTCCACAGAAATAAGGCTAGCAAACAGATCCACGAAATGCAGATGGAACTCTGTGAGATGAATTAACAGAACACTAAGCAGTTTCTCAGAAAGCTTCTTTCCAGATTTCATCTGAGGATATTTCCTTTTTCCCCATAGCCCTCTATGCGATTCCAAATATCACTTTGCCAATTCCACAGGAACTGTCTTAGCGAAAGGCTTCTTGAGGGGAATGCTGTAACTCTGTGAGATGATTTCACAGAACACAAAGAAGTTTCTGAGAAAGCTTCTTTCTCTTTGTTGTCGGAGGATATTTCCTTTGGCCCTGTAGTCTTCAAGGTAATCCGAAATATCTCTTCTCAGATTCCACAGAAAAAAGGCTAGCAAAGAAATCCATAACATACAGATGTAACTCTTTGAGATGAATTAACAGAACACTAAGCAGTTTCTCAGAAAGCTTCTTTCCAGAATTCATCTGAGGATATTTCCCCTTTCAGCATAGCCCTCTGTGGGCTTCCAAATATCTCTTTGGAAATTCCACAAGAACTGTCTTAGCGAAAGGCTTATTGAGGGGAATGCTGGAACTCTGTGAGATGATTTCAAAGAACACAAAGAAGTTTCTCAGAAAGCTTCTTTCTCTTTGTTATCGGAGGATATTTCCTTTGGCCCTATAGTCTTCAAAGGGATTCGAAATATCTGTTCTCAGATTCCACAGAAATAAGGCTAGCAAAGAGATCCACGAAATACAGATGTAAATCTGTGAGATGAATTAACAGAACACTAAGCAGTTTCTCAGAAAGCTTCTTTCCAGATTTCATCTGAGGATATTTCCTTTTTCACCATTACCCTCTATGGGCTCCCAAATATCACTTTGCCAATTCCACAAGAACTGTCTTAGCGAAAGGCTTCTTGAGGTGAAAGCTGTAACTCTGGGAGATGATTTCACAGAATACAAAGAAGTTTCTCAGAAAGCTTCTTTCTCTTTGTTATCGGAGGATATTTCCTTTGGCCCTATAGTCTTCAAAGGGATTCGAAATATCTGTTCTCAGATTCCACAGAAATAAGGCCAGCAAAGAGATCCACGAAATACAGATGTAACTCTGTGAGGTGAATTAACAGAACACTAAGCAGTTTCTCAGGAAGCTTCTTTCCAGATTTCATCTGAGGATATTTCCTTTTTCACCATAGCCCTCTATGGTCTTCCAAATATCACTTTGCCAATTCCACAAGAACTGTTTTAGCGAAAGGCTTCTTGAGGGGAAAGCTGTGACACTGTGACATGATTTCAAAGAACACAAAGAAGTTTCTCAGAAAGTTTCTTTCTCTTTGTTATCGTAGGATATTTCCTTTGGCCCTATACTCTTCTAAGGGATCCGAAATATCTGTTCTCAGATTCCACAGAAATAAGGCTAGCAAAGAGATCCACGAAATACAGATGTAACTCTGTGAGAGGAATTAACAGAACACTAAGCAGTTTCTCAGGAAGCTTCTTTCCAGATTTCATCTGAGGATATTTCCTTTTTCACCCTAGCCCTCTATGGGCTTTCGAATATCACTTTGACAATTCCACAAGAACTGTCTTAGCGAAAGTCTTCTTGTGGGGAAAGCTTTAACTCTGTGAGATGATTTCAAAGAACACCAAAAAGTTTCTCAGAAAGCTTCTTTCTCTTTGTTATCGGAGGATATTTCCTTTGGCCCTATAGTCTTCAAAGAGATCAGAAATATCTCTTCTCAGATTCCACAGAAATAAAGCTGGCAAAGAGATCCACGAAACACAGATGTAACTCCTTGAGATGAATTAACAGAACACTAAGCAGTTTCTCAGAAATCTTCTTTCCAGATTTCATCTGAGGATATTTCCTTTTTCACCGTAAGCCTCTATGGGCTCCCAAATATCACTTTGCCACTTCCACAAGAACTGTCTCAGCGAAAGGCTTCTTGAGGGGAAAGCTGTAACTCTGGGAGATGATTTCACAGAACACAAAGAAGTTTCTCAGAAAGCTTCTTTCGCTTTGTTATCGGAGGATATTTCCTTTGGCCTTATAGTCTTCAAGGGGATCTGAAATATCTGTTCTCAGATTCCACAGAAATAAGGCTAGCAAAGAGATCCACGAAATACAGATGTAACTCCGTGAGATGAATTAACAGAAGACTAAGCAGTTTCTCAGAAAGCTTCTTTCCAGATTTCATCTGAGGATATTTCCTTTTTCACCCTAAACCTCTATGCGCTTCCAAATATCACTTTGCCAATTCCACAAGAACTGTCTTAGCGAAAGGCTTCTTTAAGGGAAAGCTGTGACTCTGTGACATGATTTCAAAGAACACAAAGAAGTTTCTCAGAAAGCTTCTTTCTCTTTGTTATCGGAGGATATTTCCTTCGGCCCTATAGTCTTCAAACGGATCCGAAATATCTGTTCTCAGATTCCACAGAAATAAAGCTAGCAAATAGATCCACGAAATACAGATGTAACCCTTTGAGAAGAATTAACAGAACACTAAGCAGTTTCTCAGAAATCTTCTTTCCAGATTTCATCTGAGGCTATTTCCTTTTCCACCATAGCCTTCTATGGGCTTCCAAATATCACTTTGCCAATTCCACAAGAACTGTCTTAGCGAAAGGATTCTTGAGGGGAAAGCTGTAACTCTCTGAGATGATTTCACAGAACACAAAGAGGTTTCTCAGAAAGCTTCTTTCTCTTTGTTATCAGAGCATATTTCCTTTGGTCCTATTGTCGTCAAAGGGATCCGAAATATCTGTTCTCAGATTCCACAGAAATAAGGCGAGCAAACAGATCAACGAAATACAGATGGAACTCTGTGAGATGAATTAACAGAACACTAAGCAGTTTCTCAGAAACCTTCTTTCCAGATTTCATCTGAGGAGATTTCCTTTTTCACCATAGCCCTCTATGCGCTTCCAAATATCACTTTGCCAATTCCACAAGAACTGTCTTAGCGAAAGGCTTCTTGAAGGGAAAGCTGTGACTCTGTGACATGATTTCAAAGAACACAAAGAAGATTCTCAGAAAGTTTCTTTCTATTTGTTATCGGAGGATATTTCCTTTGGCTCTAGAGTTTTCAAAGGGATCCGAAATATCTGTTCTCAGATTCCACAGAAATAAGGCTAGCAAAGAGATCCACGAAATACAGATGTAACTCTGTGAGATGAATTAACAGAACACTATGCAGTTTCTCAGAAAGCTTCTTTCTAGATTTCATCGGAGGATATTTCCTTTTTCACCATAGCCCTCTATGCGTTTCCAAATATCATTTTGCCAATTCCACAAGAACTGTCTTAGCGAAAGGCTTCTTGACGGGAAAACTGTAACTCTGTGAGATGATTTCAGAGAACACAAATAAGTTTCTCAGAAAGCTTCTTTCTCTTTGTTATCAGAGGATATTTCCTTTGGCCCTATAGTCTTCAAAGGGATCCTTAATATCTGTTCTCAGATTCCACAGAAATAAGGCTAGCAAAGAGATCCACGAAATACAGATGTAACTCTGTGAGATGAATTAACAGAACACTAAGGAGTTTCCCAGAAAGCTTCTTTCCAGATTTCATCTGAGGATATTTCCTTTTTCACCATAGCCCTCTTTGCGCTTCCAAATATGACTTTGCCAATTCCGCAAGAACTGTCTTAGTGAAAGGCTTCTTGAGGGGAAAGCTGTAACTCGGTGAGATGATTTCACAGAACACAAAGAAGTTTCTCAGAAAGCTTCCTTCTCTTTTTTATCGGAGGATATTTCCATTGGCCCTGTAGTCTTCAAAGGGATTCAAATTATCTGTTCTCAGATTCCACAGAAATAAGGCTAGCAAAGAGATCCACGAAATACAGATGTAACTCTATGAGTTGAATTAACAGAACACTAGGCAGTTTTTCAGAAAGCTTCTTTCCAGATTTCATCTGAGGATATTTCCTTTTTCACCATAGCCCTGTATTGCCTTCCAAATATCACTTTGCCAATTCCACAAGTACTGTCTTAGCGAAAGGCTTCTTGAAGGGAAAGCTGTAAGTCTGTGAGATGATTTCACAGAATACAAAGAAGTTTCTCAGAAAGCTTCTTTCTCTTTGTTATCGGAGGATATTTTCTTTGGCCCTGGAGTCTTCAAAGGGATCCGAAATATCTGTTCTCAGATTCCACAGAAATAAGGCGACCAAAGAGATCCACCAAATACAGATGTAAGACTGTGAGATGAATTAACAGAACACTAAGCAGTTTCTCAGAAAGTTTCTTTCCAGATTTCATCTGGGGATATTTCCTTTATGACGATAGCCTTCTATGGGCTTCCAAATATCACTTTGCCAATTCCACAAGAACTGTCTTAGCGAAAGGATTCTTGAGGGGAAAGCTGTAACTCTCTGAGATGATTTCACAGAATACAAAGAAATTTCTCAGAAAGCTTCTGTCTTTTTGTTATCGGAGCATATTTCCTTTGGCCTTATTGTATTCAAAGGGATCCGAAATATCTCTTCTCAGATTCCACAGAAAAAAGGCTAGCAAACAGATCCACGAAATGCAGATGGAACTCTGTGAGATGAATTAACAGAACACTAAGCAGTTTCTCAGAAAGCTTCTTTCCAGATTTCATCTGAGGATATGTCCTTTTTCACCATAGCCCTGTATTGGCTTCCAAATATCACTTTGCCAATTCCACAAGAACTGTCTTAGCGAAAGGCTTCTTGAGGGGAAAGCTGTGACTCTGTGACATGATTTCAAAGAACACAAAGAAGATTCTCAGAAAGTTTCTTTCTAATTGGTATCGGAGGATATTTCCTTTGGCTCTAGAGTTTTCAAAGGGTTCCGAAATATCTGTTCTCAGATTCCACAGAAATAAGGCTAGCAAAGAGATCCACGAAATACAGATGTAACTCTGTGAGATGAATTCACAGAACACTAAGCAGTTTCTCAGAAAGCTTCTTTCCATATTTCATCTGAGGATATTTCCTTTTTCACCGTAGCCCTCTAAGGGCTTCCAAATATCACTTTGCCAATTCCACCAGAACTGTCTTAGCGAAAGGCTTCTTGAGGAGAAAGTTGTGACTCTGTGAAATGGTTTCACAGAACACAAAGAAGTTTCTCAGAAAGCTTCTTTCTCTTTGTTATCGGAGGATATTTCCTTTGGCCCTATAGTCTAATAAGGGATCCGAAATATCTGTTCTCAGATTCCAGAGAAATAAGGCTAGCAAAGAGATCCACGAAATACAGATGTAACTCTGTGAGATGAATTAACAGAACACTAAGGAGTTTCCCAGAAAGCTTCTTTCCAGATTTCATCTGAGGATATTTCCTTTTTCACCATAGCCCTCTTTGCGCTTCCAAATATGACTTTGCCAATTCCGCAAGAACTGTCTTAGTGAAAGGCTTCTTGAGGGGAAAGCTGTAACTCGGTGAGATGATTTCACAGAACACAAAGAAGTTTCTCAGAAAGCTTCCTTCTCTTTTTTATCGGAGGATATTTCCATTGGCCCTGTAGTCTTCAAAGGGATTCAAATTATCTGTTCTCAGATTCCACAGAAATAAGGCTAGCAAAGAGATCCACGAAATACAGATGTAACTCTATGAGTTGAATTAACAGAACACTAGGCAGTTTTTCAGAAAGCTTCTTTCCAGATTTCATCTGAGGATATGTCCTTTTTCACCATAGCCCTGTATTGCCTTCCAAATATCACTTTGCCAATTCCACAAGAACTGTCTTAGCGAAAGGCTTCTTGAAGGGAAAGCTGTAAGTCTGTGAGATGATTTCACAGAATACAAAGAAGTTTCTCAGAAAGCTTCTTTCTCTTTGTTATCGGAGGATATTTCCTTTGGCCCTGGAGTCTTCAAAGGGATCCGAAATATCTGTTCTCAGATTCCACAGAAATAAGGCGAGCAAAGAGATCCACCAAATACAGATGTAAGTCTGTGAGATGAATTAACAGAACACTAAGCAGTTTCTCAGAAAGTTTCTTTCCAGATTTCATCTGGGGATATTTCCTTTATGACGATAGCCTTCTATGGGCTTCCAAATATCACTTTGCCAATTCCACAAGAACTGTCTTAGCGAAAGGATTCTTGAGGGGAAAGCTGTAACTCTCTGAGATGATTTCACAGAATACAAAGAAATTTCTCAGAAAGCTTCTGTCTTTTTGTTATCGGAGCATATTTCCTTTGGCCCTATTGTATTCAAAGGGATCCGAAATATCTCTTCTCAGATTCCACAGAAAAAAGGCTAGCAAACAGATCCACGAAATGCAGATGGAACTCTGTGAGATGAATTAACAGAACACTAAGCAGTTTCTCAGAAAGCTTCTTTCCAGATTTCATCTGAGGATATTTCCTTTTTCACCATAGCCCTCTATACGCTTCCAAATATCACTTTGCCAATTCCACAAGAACTGTCTTAGCGAAAGGCTTCTTGAGGGGAAAGCTGTGACTCTGTGACATGATTTCAAAGAACACAAAGAAGATTCTCAGAAAGTTTCTTTCTAATTGGTATCGGAGGATATTTCCTTTGGCTCTAGAGTTTTCAAAGGGTTCCGAAATATCTGTTCTCAGATTCCACAGAAATAAGGCTAGCAAAGAGATCCACGAAATACAGATGTAACTCTGTGAGATGAATTCACAGAACACTAAGCAGTTTCTCAGAAAGCTTCTTTCCATATTTCATCTGAGGATATTTCCTTTTTCACCGTAGCCCTCTAAGGGCTTCCAAATATCACTTTGCCAATTCCACCAGAACTGTCTTAGCGAAAGGCTTCTTGAGGAGAAAGTTGTGACTCTGTGAAATGGTTTCACAGAACACAAAGAAGTTTCTCAGAAAGCTTCTTTCTCTTTGTTATCGGAGGATATTTCCTTTGGCCCTATAGTCTAATAAGGGATCCGAAATATCTGTTCTCAGATTCCAGAGAAATAAGGCTAGCAAAGAGATCCACGAAATACAGATGTAACTCTGTGAGATGAATTAACAGAACACTAAGGAGTTTCCCAGAAAGCTTCTTTCCAGATTTCATCTGAGGATATTTCCTTTTTCACCATAGCCCTCTTTGCGCTTCCAAATATGACTTTGCCAATTCCGCAAGAACTGTCTTAGTGATAGGCTTCTTGAGGGGAAAGCTGTAACTCGGTGAGATGATTTCACAGAACACAAAGAAGTTTCTCAGAAAGCTTCCTTCTCTTTTTTATCGGAGGATATTTCCATTGGCCCTGTAGTCTTCAAAGGGATTCAAATTATCTGTTCTCAAATTCCACAGAAATAAGGCTAGCAAAGAGATCCACGAAATACAGATGTAACTCTATGAGTTGAATTAACAGAACACTAGGCAGTTTTTCAGAAAGCTTCTTTCCAGATTTCATCTGAGGATATTTCCTTTTTCACCATAGCCCTGTATTGGCTTCCAAATATCACTTTGCCAATTCCACAAGAACTGTCTTAGCGAAAGGCTTCTTGAAGGGAAAGCTGTAAGTCTGTGAGATGATTTCACAGAATACAAAGAAGTTTCTCAGGAAGCTTCTTTCTCTTTGTTATCGGAGGATATTTCCTTTGGCCCTGGAGTCTTCAAAGGGATCCGAAATATCTGTTCTCAGATTCCACAGAAATAAGGCGAGCAAAGAGATCCACCAAATACAGATGTAAGTCTGTGAGATGAATTAACAGAACACTAAGCAGTTTCTCAGAAAGTTTCTTTCCAGATTTCATCTGGGGATATTTCCTTTATGACGATAGCCTTCTATGGGCTTCCAAATATCACTTTGCCAATTCCACAAGAACTGTCTTAGCGAAAGGATTCTTGAGGGGAAAGCTGTAACTCTCTGAGATGATTTCAGAGAACACAAAGAAATTTCTCAGAAAGCTTCTGTCTTTTTGTTATCGGAGCATATTTCCTTTGGCCCTATTGTATTCAAAGGGATCCGAAATATCTCTTCTCAGATTCCACAGAAAAAAGGCTAGCAAACAGATCCACGAAATGCAGATGGAACTCTGTGAGATGAATTAACAGAACACTAAGCAGTTTCTCAGAAAGCTTCTTTCCAGATTTCATCTGAGGATATTTCCTTTTTCACCATAGCCCTCTATACGCTTCCAAATATCACTTTGCCAATTCCACAAGAACTGTCTTAGCGAAAGGCTTCTTGAGGGGAAAGCTGTGACTCTGTGACATGATTTCAAAGAACCCAAAGAAGATTCTCAGAAAGTTTCTTTCTAATTGGTATCGGAGGATATTTCCTTTGGCTCTAGAGTTTTCAAAGGGTTCCGAAATATCTGTTCTCAGATTCCACAGAAATAAGGCTAGCAAAGAGATCCACGAAATACAGATGTAACTCTGTGAGATGAATTCACAGAACACTAAGCAGTTTCTCAGAAAGCTTCTTTCCATATTTCATCTGAGGATATTTCCTTTTTCACCGTAGCCCTCTAAGGGCTTCCAAATATCACTTTGCCAATTCCACCAGAACTGTCTTAGCGAAAGGCTTCTTGAGGAGAAAGTTGTGACTCTGTGAAATGGTTTCACAGAACACAAAGAAGTTTCTCAGAAAGCTTCTTTCTCTTTGTTATCGGAGGATATTTCCTTTGGCCCTATAGTCTAATAAGGGATCCGAAATATCTGTTCTCAGATTCCACAGAAATAAGGCTAGCAAAGAGATCCACAAAATACAGATGTAACTCTGTGAGATGAATTAACAGAACACTAAGCAGTTGCTCAGGAAGCTTCTTTCCAGATTTCATCTGAGGATATTTCCTTTTTCACCCTAGCCCTCTATGGGCTTCCGAATATCACTTTGCCTATTCCACAAGAACTGTCTTAGCGAAAGGCTTCTTGTGGGGAAAGCTTTAACTCTGTGAGATGATTTCAAAGAACACAAAGAAGTTTCTCGGAAAGCTTCTTTCTCTTTGTTATCGGAGGATATTTCCTTTGGCCCTATAGTCTTCAAGGGGATCCGAAATATCTGTTCTCAGATTCCACAGAAAAAAGGCTAGCAAAGAGATCGATGACATACAGATGTAATTCTGTGAGATGAATTAACAGAACACTAAGCAGTTTCTCAGAAAGCTTCTTTCCAGATTTCATCTGAGGATATTTCCTTTTTCACCGTAGCCCTCTATGCGCTTCCAAATATCACTTTGCCAAATCCACAAGAACTGTCTTAGCGAAAGGCTTCTTGAGGGGAAAGCGGTGACTCGGTGAGATGATTTCACAAAACACAAAGAAGTTTCTCAGAAAGCTTCTTTCTCTTTGTTATCGGAGGATATTTCCTTTGGCACTATAGTCTTCTAAGGGATCCGAAATATCTGTTCTCAGATTCCACAGAAATAAGGCTCGCAAAGAGGTCCACGAAATACAGATATAACTCTATGAGATGAATTAACAGAACACTAAGCGGATTCTCAGAAAGCTTCTTTCCAGACTTCATCTGGAGATAATTCCTTTTTCACCATAGCTCTGTATGGGCTTGCAAATATCACTTTGCCAATTCCACAGGAACTGTCTTAGCAAAAGACTTCTTCAGGGGAAAGCTGTAACTCTGTGAGATGATTTCACAGAACACAAAGAAGTTTCTCAGAAAGCTTCTTTCTCTTTGTTATCGGAGATTATTTCCGTTGGTCCTATAGTCTTCTAAGGGATCCGAAACATCTGTTCTCAGATTCCACAGAAATAAGGCTAGCAAAGAGATCCACGAAATACAGATGTAACTCTGTGAGATGAATTAACAGAACACTAAGCAGTTTCTCAGAAAGCTTCTTTCCAGATTTCATCTGAGGATATTTCCTTTTTCACCATAGCCCTCTATGGGCTTCCAAATATCACTTTGCCAATTCCACAAGAACTGTCTTAGCGAAAGGCTTCTTGAGGGGAAAGCTGTAACTCTGTGAGATGATTTCACAGAACACAAAGAAGTTTCTCAGAAAGCTTCTTTCTCTTTGTTATCGGAGGATATTTCCTTTGGCCCTATAGTCCTCAAAGGGATCCGAATTATCTGTTCTCAGATTCCACAGAAATAAGGCTAGCAAAGAGATCCACGAAATACAGACGTAACTCTGTGAGATGAATTCACAGAACTCTAAGCAGTTTCTCAGAAAGCTTCTTTCCAGATTTCATCTGAGGATATTTCCTTATTCACCATAGCCGTCTATGCGCTTCCAAATATCACTTTGCCAATTCCACAAGAACTGTCTTAGCGAAAGGCTTCCTGAGGGGAAAGCTGTAACTCTGTGAGGTGATTTCACAGAACACAAAGAAATTTCTAAGAAAGCTTCTTTCTCTTTGTTATCGGAGGATATTTCCTTTGGCCCTATAGTCTTCAAAGAGATCCGAAATATCTGTTCTCAGATTCCACAGAAATAAGGCTAGCAAAGAGATCCACGAAATACAGATGTAACTCTGTGAGATGAATTAACAGAACACTAAGCAGTTTCTCAGAAATCTTCTTTCCAGATTTCATCTGAGGATATTTCCTTTTTCACCGTAGCGCTCTATGGGCTTCGAAATATCACTTTGCCAATTCCACAAGAACTGTCTTAGCGAAAGACTTCTTGAGGGGAAAGCTGTAACTCTGTGAGATGATTTCACAGAACACAAAGAAGTTTCTCAAAAGCATCTTTCTCTTTCTTATCGGAGGATATTTCATTTGGCCCTATAGTCTTCTAAGGGATCCGAAATATCTGTTCTCAGATTACACAGAAATAAGGCTAGCAAAGAGATCCGCGAAATACAGATGTAACTGTGTGAGATGAATTAACAGAACACTAAGCAGTTTCTCAGGAAGCTTCTTTCCAGATTTCTTCTGAGGATATTTCCTTTTTCAACATAGCCCTCTATGGGCTTCCAAATATCACTTTGCCAATTCCACAAGAACTGTCTTAGCGAAAGGCTTCTTGAGGGGAAAGCTGTACCTCTGTGAGGTGATTTCACAGGACACAAAGAAGTTTCTCAGAAAGCTTCTTTCTCTTTGTTATCGGAGGACATTTCCTTCGGCCCTATAGTCTTCTAAGGGATCCGAAATATCTGTTCTCAGATTCCACAGAAATAAGGCTAGCACAAAGATCCACGAAATACAGATGTAACCCTGTGAGATGAATTAACAGAACACTAAGCAGTTTCTCAGAAATCTTCTTTCCAGATTTCATCTGAGGATATTTCCTCTTTCAGCATAGCCCTCTAAGGGCTTCCAAATATCACTTTGCCAATTCCACAAAAACTGTCTTAGCGAAAGGCTTCTTGAGGGTAACGCTGTAACTCTGTGAGATGATCACAGAACACAAAGAAGTTTCTCAGAAAGCTTCTTTCACTTTGTTATCGGAGGGTATTTCCTTTGTCCCTATAGTCTTCAAAGGGATCTGAAATATCTGTTCTCAGATTCCACAGAAATAAGGCTAGCAAAGAGAACCACGAAATACACATGTAACTCTTTGAGAAGAATTAACAGAACACTAAGCAGTTTCTCAGAAACCTTCTTTCCAGATTTCATCTGAGGATATTTCCTTTTTCACCATAGCCCTCTTTGGGCTTCCAAATATAACATTCCCAATTCCACAAGAACTGTCTTAGCGAAAGGCTTCTTCAGGGGAAAGCTGTAACTTGGTGAGATGATTTCACAGAACACAAAGAAGTTTCTGAGAAAGCTTCTTTCTCTTTGTTGTCGGAGGATATTTCCTTTGGCCCTATAGTCTTCAAGGTAATCCGAAATATCTGTTCTCAGATTCCACAGAAATAAGGCTAGCAAAGATATCCACGAAATACAGACGTAACTCTGTGAGTTGAATTAACAGAACTCTAAGCAGTTTCTCAGAAAGCTTCTTTCCAGATTTCATCTGAGGATATTTCCTTATTCACCATAGCCGTCTATGCGCTTCCAAATATCACTTTGCCAATTCCCTAAGAACTGTCTTAGTGAAAGGCTTCTTGAGGGGAAAGCTGTAACTCTGTGCGATGATTTCACAGGACACAAAGAAGTTTCTCAGAAAGCTTCTTTCTCTTTGTTATCGGAGGATATTTCCTTTGGCCCTATATTCTTCAAAGGGATCCGAAATATCTGTTCTCAGATTCCACAGAAATAAGGCTAGCAAAGAGATCCACGAAATACAGATGTAACTCTGTGAGATGAATTAACAGAACACTAAGCAGTTTCTCTGAAAGCTTCTTTCCAGATTTCATCTGAGGATACTTCCTTTTGCACCATACCCCTCTATGGGCCTCCAAATTTCACTTTGCCAATTCCACAAGAACTGACTTAGCGAAAGGCTTCTTGAGGGGAAAGTTGTAACTCTGTGAAATGGTTTCACAGAAAACAAATAAGTTTCTCAGAAAGCTTCTTTCTCTTTTTTATCAGAGGATATTTCCTTAGGCCCTATAGTCTTCCAAGGGATCCGAAGTATCTGTTCTCAGATTCCACAGAAATAAGGCTAGCAAAGAGATCCAAGAAATACAGATGTAATTCTGTGAGATGCATTAACAGAACACTAAGCAGTTTCTAAGAAAGCTTCTTTCCAGATTTCATCTGAGGATATTTCCTTTTTCACCTTAGCCTTCTAAGGGCTTCCAAATATCACTTTGCCAATTAAACAAGAACTGTCTTAGCGAAAGGCTTCTTGAGGGGAATGCTGTAACTCTCTGAGATGATTTCACAGAACACAAAGAAGTTTCTCAGAAAGCTTCTTTCTCTTTGTTATCGGAGGATATTTCATTTGGCCGTATAGTCTTCTAAGGGATCCGAAATATCTGTTCTCAGATTCCACAGAAATAAGGCTAGCAAAGAGGTCCGCGAAATACAGATGTAACTCTGTGAGATGAATTAACAGAACAGTAAGCAGTTTCTCAGGAAGCTTCTTTCCAGATTTCTTCTGAGGATATTTCCTTTTTCACCATAGCCCTCTATGGGCTTCCAAATATCACTTTGCCAATTCCACAAGAACTGTCTTAGCGAAAGGCTTCTTGAGGGGAAAGCTGTACCTCTGTGAGGTGATTTCACAGGACACAAAGAAGTTTCACAGAAAGCTTCTTTCTCTTTGTTATCGGAGGACATTTCCTTCGGCCCTATAGTCTTCTAAGGGATCCGAAATATCTGTTCTCAGATTCCACAGAAATAAGGCTAGCAAAGAGAACCACGAAGTACACATGTAACACTTTGAGAAGAATTAACAGAACACTAAGCAGTTTCACAGAAAGCTTCTTTCCAGATTTCATCTGAGGATATTTCCTTTTTCACCATAGCCCTCTTTGGGCTTCCAAATATAACATTCCCAATTCCTCAAGAACTGTCTTAGCGAAAGGCTTCTTGAGGGGAAAGCTGTAACTTCGTGAGATGATTTCCCAGAACACAAAGAATTTTCTGAGAAAGCTTCTTTCTCTTTGTTGTCGGAGGATATTTCCTTTGGCCCTATAGTCTTCAAGGGGATCCGAAATATCTGTTCTCAGATTTCACAGAAAAAATGCTTGCAAAGAGATCCATGACATACAGATGTAACTCTGTGAGATGAATTAACAGAACACTAAGCAGTTTCTCAGAAAGCTTCTTTCCAGATTTCATCTGAGGATATTTCCTATTTCACCGTAGCCCTCTATGCGCCTCCAAATATCACTTTGCCAAATCCACAAGAACTGTCTTAGCGAAAGGCTTCTTGAGGGGAAAGCGGTGACTCGGTGAGATGATTTCACAGAACACAAAGAAGTTTCTCAGAAAGCTTCTTTCTTTTTGTTATCGGAGGATATTTCCTTTGGCCCTATAGTCCTCAAAGGGATCCGAAATATCTGTTCTCAGATTCCACATAAATAAGGCTAGCAAAGAGAACCGCGAAATACAGATGTAACTCTGTGAGATGAATTAACAGAACAGTAAGCAGTTTCTCAGGAAGCTTCTTTCCAGATTTCTTCTGAGGATATTTCCTTTTTCACCATAGCCCTCTATGGGCTTCCAAATATCACTTTGCCAATTCCACAAGAAATGTCTTAGCGAAAGCCTTCTTGAGGGGAAAGCTGTACCTCTGAGAGGTGATTTCACAGGACACAAAGAAGTTTCTCAGAAACCTTCTTTCTCTTTGTTATCGGAGGACATATCCTTCGGCCCTAGAGTCTTCTAAGGGATCCGAAATATCTGTTCTCAGATTCCACAGAAATAAGGCTAGCACAGAGATCCACGAAATACAGATATAACCCTGTGAGATGAATTAACAGAACACTAAGCAGTTTCTCAGAAATCTTCTTTCCAGATTTCACCTGAGGATATTTCCCCTTTCAGCATAGCCCTCTACGGGCTTCCAAATATCACTTTTCCAATTCCACAAAAACTGTCTTAGCGAAAGGCTTCTTGAGGGGAAAGCTGTAACTCTGTGAGATGATCACAGAACACAAAGATGTTTCTCACAAAGCTTCTTTCTCTTTGTTATCGGAGGATATTTCCTTTGGCCCTATAGTCTTCAAAGGGATCCGAAATATCTGTTCTCAGATTCCATAGAAATAAGGCTAGCAAAGAGATCCATGAAATACAGATGAAACTCTGTGAGATGAATTAACAGAACACTAAGCAGTTTCTCAGAAAGCTTCTTTCCATATTTCATCTGAGGATATTTCCTTTTTCACCCTAGCCCTCTGTGCGCTTCCAAATATCACTTTGCCAATTCCACGAAAACTGTCTTAGCGAAAGGCTTCTTGAGGGTAAAGCTGTAACTCTGTGAGATGACGACAGAACACAAAGAAGTCTCTCAGAAATAATCTTTCTCTTTGTTATCGGAGGGTATTTCCTTTGTCCCTTTAATCTTCAAAGGGATCTGAAATATCTGTTCTCAGATTCCACAGAAATATGGCTAGCAAAGAGATCCACGAAATACACATGTAACTCTTTGAGAAGAATTAACAGGACACTAAGCAGTTTCTCAGAAAGCTTCTTTCCAGATTTCATCTGAGGGTATTTCCTTTTTCACCATAGCCCTCTTTGGGCTTCCAAATATAACTTTCCCAATTCCACAAGAACTGTCTTAGCGAAAGGCTTCTTGAGGGGAAAGCTGTAACTTCGAGAGATGATTTCACAGAACACAAAGAAGTTTCTGAGAAAGCTTCTTTCTCTTTGTTATCGGAGGATATTCCCTTTGGCCCTATAGTCTTCAAGGGGATCCGAAATATCTGTTCTCAGATTCCACAGAAATAAGGCTAGCAAAGAGATCCATGACAAACAGATGTAACTCTGTGAGATAAATTAACAGAACAGTAAGCAGTTTCTCAGAAAGCTTCTTTCCAGATTTCATCTGAGGATATTTCCTATTTCACCGAAGCCCTCTATGCGCTTCCAAATATCACTTTGCCAAATCCACAAGAACTGTCTTAGCGAAAGGCTTCTTGAGGGGAAAGCTGTGACTCTGTGACATGATTTCAAAGAACTAAAGAAGTTTCTCAGAAAGCTTCTTTCTCTTTGTTATCGGAGGATATTTCCTTTGGTTCTAGAGTTTTCAAAGGGATCCGAAATATCTGTTCGCATATTCCACAGAAATAAGGCTAGCAAAGAGATCCACGAAATGCAGATGTAACTCTGTGAGTTGAGTTCACAGAACACTAAGCAGTTTGTCAGAAACTTCTTTCCAGATTTCATCTGAGAATACTTCCCTTCTCACCATAGCCCTCTAGGGGCTTCCAAATATCACTTTGCCAATACCACAAGAACTGTCTTAGCGAAAGGCTTCTTGAGGGGAAAGCTGTAACTCTGTGAGATGATTTCACAGAACACAAAGAAGTTTCTCAGAAAGCTTCTTTCTCTTTGTTATGGGAGATTTTTTCCTTTGGACCTATAGTCTTCAAAGGGATGCGAAATATCTGTTCTCAGATTCCACAGAAATAAGGCTAGCAAAGAGATCCACGAAAAACAGATGTAACTCTGTGAGATGAATTAAACGAACACTAAGCCGTTTCTCAGAAAGCTTCTTTCCAGATTTCATCTGAGGATATTTCCTTTTTCACCGTAGCCCCCTATGGGCATCCAAATATCACTTTGCCTATTCCACAATAACTGTCTTAGCGAAAGGCTTCTTGAGGGGAAAGCTGTAACTCTGTGAGATGAATTAACAGAACACTAAGCAGTTTCTCAGAAAGCTTCTTTCCAGATTTCATCTGAGGATATTTCCTTTTTCACCATAGCCCTCTATGGGCTTGCAAATATCACTTTGCCAATTCCACAAGAACTGTCTTAGCGAAAGGCTTCTTGAGGGGAAAGCTGTAACTCTGTGAGGTGATTTCAAAGAACACGAAGAAGTTTCTCAGAAGCTTCTATCTCTTTCTTATCGGAGGATATTTCCTTTGGACCTATAGTCTTCTAAGGGATCCGAAATACCTGTTCTCAGATTCCACAGAAATAAGGATAGCAAAGACATCCAAGAAAAACAGATGTAACTCTGTGAGATGAATTAACAGAACACTAAGCAGTTTCTCAGAAAGCGTCTTTCCAGATTTCATCTGAGGTTATTTCCTTTTTCACCATAGCCCTCTATGCGCTTCGAAATATCACTTTGCCAATTCCACAAGAACTGTCTTAGCAAAAGGCTTCTTGAGGGGAACGCTGTAACTCTGTGAGATGATTTCACAGAACACAAAGAAGTTTCGCAGAAAGCTTCTTTCTCTTTGTTATCGGAGGATATTTACTTTGGCCCTATAGTCTTCTAAGGGATCCGAAATATCTTTTCTCAGATTCCACAGAAATAAGGCTACCAAAGAGATCCACCACATACAGATGTAACTCTGTGAGATGAATTAACAGAACACTAAGCAGTTTCTAGAAAGCTTCTTTCCAGATTTCATCTGAGGATATTTCCTTTTTCACCATAGCCCTCTATGGTCTTCCAAATATCACTTTGCAATTCCACAAGAACTGTCTTAGCGAAAGACCTCTTGAGGGGAAAGCTGTAACTCTGTGAGATGATTTCACAGAACACAAGGAAGTTTCTCAGAAAGCTTCTTTCTCTTTGTCATCGGAGGATATTTCCTTTGGCCGTATAGTCTTCTAAGGGATCCGAAATATCTGTTCTCAGATTCCACAGAAATAAGGTTAGCAAAGAGATCCAGGAAATACAGATGTAACTCAGTGAGATGAATTAACCGAACACTAAGCAGTTTCTCAGAAAGCTTCTTTCCAGATTTCATCTGAGGATATTTCCTTTTTCACCATAGCCTTCTGGGCGCTTCTAAATATCACTTTGCCAATTCCACAAGAACTGTCTTAGCAAAAGGCTTCTTGAGGGGAAAGCTGTATCTCTGTGAGATGAATTCACAGAACACAAAGAAGTTTCTCAGAAGGCTTCTTTCTCTTTGTTATCGGAGGATATTTCCTTTTGCCCTATAGTCTTCAAAGGGATCCGAAATATCTGTTCTCAGAATCCAGAGAAATAAGGCTAACAAAGAGATCCACGAAATACAGATGTAACTCTGTGAGATGAATTAACAGAACACTGAGCAATTTCTCAGAAATCTTCTTTCCATATTTCATCTGAGGATATTTCCTTTTTCACCCTTGCCTTCTATGTGCTTCCAAATATCACTTTGCCAATTCCACAAGAACTGTCTTAGTGAAAGGCTTCTTGAGGGGAAAGCTGTAACTCGGTGAGGTGATTTCAAAGAACACAAGGAAGTTTCTCAGAAAGCTTCTTTTTCTTTGTTACCGGAGTTTATATCCTTTGGCCCTATAATCTTCAAAGGGATCCGAAATATCTGTTCTCAGATTCCACAGAAATAAGGCAACAAAGAGATCCACTAAATACAGATGTAACTCTGTGAGATGAATTAACCGAACACTAAGGAGGTTCTCAGAAAGCTACTTTCCAGATTTCATCTGAGAATATTTCCTTTTTCACCGTAGCCCTCTATGGGCATCCAAATATCACTTTGCCAATTCCACAAGAACTGTCTTAGCGAAAGGCTTCTTGAGGGGAAAGCTGTAACTCTGTGAGATGATTTCACAGAACACAAAGAAGTTTCTCACAAAGCTTCTTTCTCTTTGTTATCGGAGGATATTTCCTTTGGCCCTATAGTCTTCTAAGGGATCCAAAATATCTGTTCTCAGATTCCACAGAAATAAGGCTAGCAAAGAGATCCACGAAATACAGATGTAACTCTGTGAGATGAATTAACAGAACACTAAGCAGTTTCTCACAGAGCTTCTTTCCAGATTTCATCGGAGTATATTGCCTTTTTCACCATAGCCCTCTGAGGGCTTCCAAATATCACTTTGCCAATTCCACAGGAACTGTCTTAGCGAAAGGCTTCTTGAGGAGAAAGCTGTAACTCTGTGAGATGATGTCACAGAACACAAGGAATTTCTCAGAAAGCTTCTTTCTCTTTGTTATCGGAGGATATTTCCTTTGGCCCTATAGTCTTCAAAGGGATCGGAAATATCTGTTCTCAGATTCCACAGAAATAAGGCTAGCAAAGAGATCCACGAAATACAGATGTAACTCTGTGAGATGAATTAACAGAACACTAAGCAGTTTCTCAGAAAGCTTCTTTCAAGATTTCATCTGAGGATATTTCCTTTTTCACCATAGCCCTCTGTGGGCTTCCAAATATCACTTTGCCAATTCCACAAGAACTGTCTTGGCGAAAGGCTTCTTGAGGGGAAAGCTGTAATTCTGTGAGATGATTTCACAGAAAACAAAGAAGTTTCTCAGAAATCTTCTTTCTCTTTGTTATCGGAGGATATTTCCTTTGGCCCTATAGTCTTCTAAGGGATCCGAAATATCTGTTCTCAGATTCCACAGAAATAAGGCTAGCAAAGAGATCCACGAAATACAGATGTAACTCTGTGAGATGAATTATCAGAACACTAAGCAGTTTCTCAGACAGCTTCTTTCCAGATTTCATCTGAGGATATTTCCTTTTTCACCCTAGCCTTCTGTGCACTTCCAAATATCACTTTGCCCCATCCAAAAGAACTGTCTTAGCGAAAGGCTTCTGGAGGGGAAAGCTGTAACTCGGTGAGATGATTTCACAGAAAACAAGGAAGTTTCTCACAAAGCTTCTTTCTCTTTGTTATCGGAGGATATTTCCTTTGGCCCTATAGTCTTCTAAGGGATTCAAAATATCTGTTCTCAGATTCCACAGAAATAAGGCTAGCAAAGAGATCCACGAAATACAGATGTAACTCTGTGAGGTGAATTAACAGAACACTAAGCAGTTTCTCAGAAAACTTCTTTCCTGATCTCATCTGAGGATATTTCCTTTTTCACCATAGCCCTCTATGGGCTTCCAAATATCACTTTGCCAATTCCACAAGAACTGTCTTAGTGAAAGGCTTCTGAGAGGAAAGCTGTAACTCTGTGAGATGGTTTCACAAAACACAAAGAATTTTCTCAGAAAGCTTCTTTCTATTTGTTATCGGAGGATATTTCCTTTGGCCCTATAGTCTTCAAAGGGATCCGAAATATCGGTTCTCAGATTCCACAGAAATAAAGCTAGCAAAGAGATACACGAAATACAGAAGTCACTCTGTGAGACGAATTATCAGAACACTAAGCAGTTTCTCAGGAAGCTTCTTTCCAGATTTCATCTGAGGGTATTTCCTTTTTCACCATAGCCCTCTATGGGCTTCCAAATATCACTTTGCCAATTCCACAAGAACTGTCTTAGCGAAAGGCTTCTTGAGAGGAAAGCTGTAACTCTGTGAGATGATTTCACAGAACAAAAAGAAGTTTCTCAGAAAGCTTCTTTCTCTTTGTTTCGGAGCATTTTTTCTTTGGCCCTGTAGTCCTCAAAGGGATCCGAAATATCTGTACTCAGATTTCACAGAAATAAGGCTAGCAAAGAGATCCATGAAATACAGATATAACTTTGTGAGATGAATTAACAGAACACTAAGCAGTTTCTCAGTAAGCTTCCTTCCAGGTTTCATCTGAGGATATTTCCTTTTTCTCCATAGCCCTCTACGGGCATCGAAATATCACTTTGCCAATTCCACAAGAACAGGCTTAGCGAAAGGCTTCTTGAGGGCATAGTTGTAATTCTGTGAGATGATTTCACAGAACACAAAGAAGTTTCTTAAAAATCTTCTTCCACTTTGTTATCGGAGGATATTTCCTTTGGCCCTAGAGTCTACAAAGGGATCCGAAATATGAGTTCTCAGATTCCACAGAAATAAGGCTACCAAAGATATCCACCAAATACAGATATCACTCTGTGTGTGGAAGTAACTCTTTACAAAGCAGTTTCACAGAAAGCTTCTTTCCAGTGTTTCTCGGAGGATATTTTCTTTTTCACCTTAGCCCTCTATATGCTTCGAAATATCACTTTGCCAATTCAACAAGAACAGGCTTAGCGAATGGCTTCTTGAGGGGAAAGCTGTAACTCTGTGAGATGAATTAACGGAACACTAAGCAGTTTCTCAGAAACCTTCTTTCCAGATTTCATCTGAGGATATTTCCTTTTTCAACGTAGCCTTCTATGGGCAACTATTTATCACTTTGCCAATTCCACAAGAACAGGTTTAGCGAAAGGCTTCTTGAGGGGGAAGCTGTAAGTCTGTGATATGACTACACAGAACACAAGGAAGTTTCTCAGAAAGCTTCTTTCTCTTTGATATCGGAGGATATTTCCTTTGGCCCAGATTCTACAAAGGGTTCCGAAATATGACTTCTCATTTCCAAAGAAATAAGGCTAGCAAAAGGATCCACGAAATACAGATTTAACTCTCTGGGTGGAAGTCACACATATCAAAGCAGTTTCTCAGAAAGCTTCTTTCCAGTTTTTCTCGGAGGATATTTTCTTTTTCACCATAGCCCTATATGGGCTTCCAAATATCACTTTGCCAATTCCACAAGAACATGCTTAGCGAATGGCTTCTTGAGGGGAAAGCTGTAACTATGTGAGATGAATTAACAGAACACTAAGCAGTTTCTCAGAGAGGTTCTTTCCATATTTCATCTGAGGATATTTCCTTTTTCAACGTAGCCCTCTATGGGCTTCCAAATATCACTTTGCCAATTTTACAAGAACAGGCTTAGTGAAAGGCTTCTTGAGGGCAAAGCTGTAACTCTGTGAGATGATTTCACAGAACACGAAGAAGTTTCTCAGAGAGCTTCTTTCTGTTTTTTATCGGAGGATATTTCCTTTGGCCCTATAGTCTTCAAAGGGATCCGAAATATCAGTTCTCAGATTCCACAGAAATAAGGCTAGGAAACGGATTCACGAAATAGAGATGTAACTCTGTGAGTGGAAGTCACACATCACAAGGCACTTTCTCAGAAAGCTTCTTTCCAGTTTTTCTCGGAGGACATTTTCTTTTTCAGCATAGCCCTCTGTGGGCTTCCAAATATCCCTTTGTGAATTCCACAAAAAGAGGCTTAGCGAACGACTTCTTGTGGGGTAAGCTGTATCTCTCTGAGATCAACTAACAGAACACTAAGCAGTTTCTCAGAAAGCTTCTTTCTGATTTCATCTGAGGATATTTCCTTTTTCTCCGTAGCCCTCCACGGATTCCAAATATCACTATGCCAATTCCACAAGAACAGGCTTAGCAAATGGCTTCATGAGGGGAAAGCTGTAACTCTGTGAGATGAATTAACAGAACGAAGCAGTTTCTTAGAAAGCTTCTTTCTCTTTGTTATCGGAGGATATTTCCTTTGGCCCCAGAGTTTTCAAAGGGATCCGAAATATGAGTTCTCAGATTCCACAGAAATAAGACCAGCAAACATATTCACGAAATACAGATGTAATTCTGTGAGTGGAAGTCACACATCACAAAGCAGATTCTCAGAAAGCTTCTTTCCAGTTTTTCTCGGAGGATATTTTCTTTTTCACCATAGCCCTTTATGGGCTTCAAAATATCACTTTTCCAATTCCACAAGAACAGGCTAAGCGAACGGCTTCTTCAGGGGAAAGCTGTAACTCTGTGAGATGAAATAACAGCCCACTAAGCAGTTCTCAGAAAGCTTCTTCCCAGATTTCATCTGAGGATATTGCCTTTTTCACCATAGCCCTCTATGGGCTTCCAAATACCACTTTGCCTATTCCACAAGAACAAGCTTAGCGAACGACTTCTTGAGGGGAAAGCTGTAACTCTGTGAGATGAATTAACAGAACACGAAGCAGTTTCTCAGAAAGCTTCTTTCTCTTTGTTATCGGAGGATATTTCCTTTGGCCCTAGAGTCTTCAATGGGATCCGAAATATGAGTTCTCAGATTCCACAGAAATAAGATAAGCAAACAGATCCACGAAATACAGATGTAACTCTGTGAGTTGAAGTCACACTTCACAAAGCAGTTTCACAGAAACCTTCTTTCCAGTTTTTCTAGGAGGATATTTTCTAATTCACCATAGCCCTCTATGGGCTTCGAAATATCACTTTGCCAATTCCACAAGAACAGGCTTAGCGAATGCCTTCTTAAGGGGAAAGCTGTAACTCTGACAGATGAATTGACGGAACACGAAGCAGTTTCTCAGAAAGCTTCTTTCTCTTTGTTATCGGAGGATATTAACATTGGCCCTGGAGTCTTCAAAGGTATCCGAAATATGAGTTCTCAGATTCCACAGAAATAAGGCTAGCAAACAGATCCACGAAATACAGATGTAACTCTGTGTGTGGAAGTAACATTTCACAAAGCAGTTTCACAGAAAGCTTCTTTCCAGTTTTTCTCGGAGGATATTTTCTTTTTCACCATAGCCCTCTATGGGATTCCAAATATCACTTTGCCAATTCCACAAGAACAGGCTTAGCGAACGGCTTCTTGAGGGGAAAGCTGTAAGCCTGTGAGATGAATTAACAGAACACTAAGCAGTTTCTCAGAAAGCTTCTTTAAAGATTTCATCTGCGGATATTTCCTTTTTCACCGTAGCCTTCTATGGGCATCGAAATATCAGTTTGCCAATTCCACAAGAACAGGTTAAGCGAAAGACTTCTTGAAGGGGAAGCTGTAAGTCTGTGATATGACTACACAGAACACAAAGAAGTTTCTCAGAAAGCTTCTTTCTCTTTGTTATCGGAGGATATTTCCTTTCGCCCTTGATTCTTCAAAGGGTTCCGAAATACTAGTTCTCAGATACCAAAGAAATAAGCCTAGCAAAAGGATCCACGAAATACAGATGTAACTCTGTGAGTGGAAGTCACACATCACAAAGCAGTTTCTCAGAAAGCTTCTTTCCAGTTTTTCTCGGAGGATATTTTCTTTTTCACCATAGCCCTCTGTGGGCTTCCAAACATCACTTTGCCAATTCCACAAGAACAGGCATAGCGAATGGGTTCTTGAGGGGAAAGCTGTAACTCTGTGAGATGATTTCACAGAACACAAAGCAGTTTCACAGAAATCTTCTTTCTCTTTGTTATCGGAGGATATTTCCTTTGGCCCTATAGTCTTCAAAGGGATCCGAAATATCAGTTCTCAGATTCCACAGAAATAAGGCTAGCCAAGAGATCCACGAAATACAGATGCAAATCTGTGAGTGGAAGTCACACATCACAAAGCTGTTTCTCAGAAAGCTTCTTTCCAGTTTTTCTCGGAGGATATTTTCTTTTTCACCTTAGTACTCTATGGGCTTCCAAATATCACTTTGCAAATTCCACAAGAACAGGCTTAGCGAACGGCTTCTTGAGGGGAAAGCTGTTTCTCTGTGAGATAAATTAACAGAACAGGAAGCAGCTTCTCAGAAAGCTTCTTTCCAGATTTCATCGGAGGATATTTCCTTTTTCACCATAGCCCTCTATGCGCTTCTAAATATCACTTTGCCAATTCCACAAGAACTGTCTTAGCGAAAGGCTTCTTGAGGGGAAAGCTGTAACTCTGTGAGATGATTTCACAGAACACAAAGAAGTTTCTCAGTAATCTTCTTTCTCTGTGTTATCGGAGGATATTTCCTTTGGCCCTATATTCTTCTAAGAGATCCGAAATATCTGTTCTCAGATTCCACAGAAATAAGGCTAGCAAACAGATACACCAAATACAAATAACTCCGTGAGATGAATTAACAGAACACTACAGTTACTTAGAAAGCATCTTTCCAGAAATCATCTGAGGATATTTCCTTATTCACCATAGCCCTCTATGGGCTTCCAAATATCACTTTGCCAATCAACAAGAACTGTCTCAGCGAAAGGCTTCTTGAGGGGAATGCTGTAACTCTCTGAGATGATTTCACAGAACACAAAGAAGTTTCTCAGAAAGCTTCTTTTTCTTTGTTATCGGAGGATATTTCCTTTGGCCCTATAGTCTTCTAAGGAATTCGAAATATCTGTTCTCAGATTCCACAGAAATAAGGCTAGCAAAGAGATCCAGGAAATACAGATGTAACTCTGTGAGATGAATTAACAGAACACTAAGCAGTTTCTCAGAAAGCTTCTTTCCACATTTCATCTGAGGATATCTCATTTTTCACCATAGCCCTCTATGGGCTTCCAAATATCACTTTGCCAATTCCACAAGAACTGTCTTAGCGAAAGGCTTCTTGAGGGGAAAGCTGTAACTCTGTCAGATGATTTCACAGAACACAAAGAAGTTTTTCAGAAAGCTTCTTTCTCTTTGTTATCGGAGGATATTTCCTTTGGCCCTGTAGTCTTCTAAGGGATCTGAAATATCTGTTCTCAGATTCCACAGAAATAGGGCTAGCAAAGAGATCCACGAAATACAGATGTAACTCTGTGAGATGAATTAACAGAACAATAAGCAGTTTCTCAGAAAGATTCTTTCTAGATTTCATCTGAGGATATTTCCTTTTTCACCATAGCCCTGTGTTTGCTTCCCAAATATCACTTTGCCAATTCCACAAGAACTGTCTTAGCGAAAGCCTTCTTGTGGGGAAAGTTGTAACTCTGTGAGATGATTTCACAGAACACAAAGAAGTTTCTCAGAAAGCTTCTTTCTCTTTGTTATCAGAGGATATTTCCTTTGGCCCTATAGTCTTCTAAGGGATCCGAAATATCTGTTCTCAGATTCCACAGAAATAAGGCTAGCACAGAGATGCACGAAATACAGATGTAACTCTGTGAGATTAATTAACAGAACACTAAGCAGTTTCTCAGAAAGCTTCTTTCCAGATTTCATCTGAGGATATTTCCTTTTTCACCATTGCCCTCTACGGGCTTCCAAATATCACTTTGCCAATTCAACAAGAACTGTCTTAGCGAAAGGCTTCTTGAGGGGAAAGCTGTAACTCTGAGAGATGATTTCACAGAACACAAAGAAGTTTCTCAGAAAGCTTCTTTCTCTTTGTTATCGGAGGATATTTCCTTTGGCCCTATAGTCTTCAAAGGGATCCGCAATATCTGTTCTCAGATTCCACAGAAATAAGTCTAGCAAAGAGATCCACTAAATAGAGATGTAACTCTGTGAGATGAATTAACAGAACACTAAGCAGTTTCTCAGAAATCTTCTTTCCAGATTTCATCAGAGGATATTTCCTCTTTCACCATAGCCCTCTATGGGCTTCCAAATATCACTTTTCCAATTCCACAAGAACTGTCTTAGCGAAAGGCTTCTCTAGGGGAAAGCTGGATCTCTGTGAGATGATTTCAGAGAACACAAAAGAGTTTCTCAGAAAGCTTCTTTCTCCTTGTTATCGGCGGATATTTCCTTTGGCCCTAGAGTCCTCAAAGGGATCCGAAATATCTGTTCTCAGATTCCACAGAAATAAGGCTAGCAAAGAGATCCACGAAATACAGATGTAACTCTGTGAGATGAATTAACAGAACACTAAGCAGTTTCTCAGAAAGCTTCTTTCCAGATTTCATCTGAGGATATTTCCTTTTTCACCATAGCCTTCTATGCGCTTCCTAATATCACTGTGCCAATTCCATAAGAACTGTCTTAGAGAAAGACTCCTTGAGGGGAAAGCTGTAACTCTGTGAGGTGATTTCACTGACACAAAGAAGTTTCTCAGAAAGCTTCTTTCTCTTTGTTATCGGAGTTTATTTCCTTTGGCCCTATAATCTTCAAAGGGATCCGGAATATCTGTTCTCAGATTCCACAGAAATAAGGCTAGCAAAGAGATCCACGAAATACAGATGTAACTCTGTGAGATGAATTAACAGAACACTAAGCAGTTTCTCAGAAAGCTTCTTTCCAGATTTCATCTGAGGATGTTTCCTTTTTCACCATAGCCCTCTATGCGCTTCCAAATATCACTTTGCCAATTCCACAAGAACTGTCTTAGCGAAAGGCTTCTTGAGGCGAAAGCTGTAACTCTGTGAGATGATTTCACAGAACACAAAGAAGTTTCTCAGAAAGCTTCTTTCTCTTTGTTATCGGAGGATATTTCCTTTGGCCCTATAGTCTTCAAAGGGATCCGAAATATCTGTTCTCATATTCCACAGAAATAAGGCTAGCAAAGAGATCCACGAAATACAGATGTAACTCTGTTATATGAATTAACAGAACACTAAGCAGTTTCTCAGAAAGCTACTTTACAGATTTCATCTGAGGATATTCCCTTTTTCACCATAGCTCTCAATGGGCTTCCAAATATCACTTTGCCAATTCCACAAGAACTGACTTAGCGGAAGGCTTCTTGAGGGGAAAGCTGTAACTCTGTGAGATGATTTCACAGAACACAAAGAAGCTTCTGAGAAAGCTTCGTTCTCTTTGTGATCGGAGGATATTTCCATTGGCCCTGGAGTTTTCTAAGGGATCGGAAATATCTGTTCTCAGATTCCACAGAAATAAGGCTAGCAAAGAGATACACCAAATACAAATATAACTCCGTGAGATGAATTAACAGAACACTACAGTTTCTCAGAAAGCTTCTTTCCAGAAATCATCTGAGGATATTTCCTTATTCACCATAGCCCTCTATGGGCTTCCAAATATCACTTTGCCAATCAACAAGAACTGTTTCAGCGAAACGCTTCTTGAGGGGAATGCTGTAACTCTCTGAGATGATTTCACAGAACACAAAGAAGTTTCTCAGAAATCTTCTTTCTCTTTGTTATCGGAGGATATTTCCTTTGGCCCTATAGTCTTCTAAGGGATTCGAAATATCTGTTCTCAGATTCCACAGAAATAAGGCGAGCAAAGAGATCCAGGAAATACAGATGTAACTCTGTGAGATGAATTAACAGAACACTAAGCAGTTTCTCAGAAAGCTTCTTTCCACATTTCATCTGAGGATATCTCCTTTTTCACCATAGCCCTCTATGGGCTTCCAAATATCACTTTGCCAATTCCACAAGAACTGTCTTAGCGAAAGGCTTCTTGAGGGGAAAGCTGTAACTCTGTCAGATGATTTCACAGAACACAAAGAAGTTTCTCAGAAAGCTTCTTTCTCTTTGTTATCGGAGGATATTTCCTTTGGCCCTGTAGTCTTCTAAGGGATCTGAAATATCTGTTCTCAGATTCCACAGAAATAAGGCTAGCAAAGAGATCTACGAAATACAGATGTAACACTGTGAGATGAATTAACAGAACAATAAGCAGTTTCTCAGAAAGATTCTTTCTAGATTTCATCTGAGGATATTTCCTTTTTCACCATAGCCCTGTGTTTGCTTCCAAATATCACTTTGCCAATTCCACAAGAACTGTCTTAGCGAAAGCCTTCTTGTGGGGAAAGTTGTAACTCTGTGAGATGATTTCACAGAACACAAAGAAGTTTCTCAGAAAGCTTCTTTCTCTTTGTTATCAGAGGATATTTCCTTTGACCCTATGGTCTTCTAAGGGATCCGAAATATCTGTTCTCAGATTCCACAGAAATAAGGCTAGCACAGAGATGCACGAAATACAGATGTAACTCTGTGAGATTAATTAACAGAACACTAAGCAGTTTCTCAGAAAGCTTCTTTCCAGATTTCATCTGAGGATATTTCCTTTTTCACCATTGCCCTCTATGGGCTTCCAAATATCACTTTGCCAATTCAACAAGAACTGTCTTAGCGAAAGGCTTCTTGAGGGGAAAGCTGTAAATCTGAGAGATGATTTCACAGAACACAAAGAAGTTTCTCAGAAAGCTTCTTTCTCTTTGTTATCGGAGGATATTTCCTTTGGCCCTATAGTCTTCAAAGGGATCCGAAATATCTGTTCTCACATTCCACAGAAATAAGTCTAGCAAAGAGATCCACTAAATAGAGATGTAACTCTGTGAGATGAATTAACAGAACACTAAGCAGTTTCTCAGAAATCTTCTTTCCAGATTTCATCAGTGGATATTTCCTCTTTCACCATAGCCCTCTATGGGCTTCCAAATATCACTTTTCCAATTCCACAAGAACTGTCTTAGCGAAAGGCTTCTCTAGGGGAAAGCTGTATCTCTGTGAGATGATTTCAGAGAACACAAAGAAGTTTCTCAGAAAGCTTCTTTCTCCTTGTTATCGACGGATATTTCCTTTGGCCCTAGAGTCTTCAAAGGGATCCGAAATATCTGTTCTCAGATTCCACAGAAATAAGTCTAGCAAAGAAATCCACGAAATACAGATGTAACTCTGTGAGATGAATTAACAGAACACTAAGCAGTTTCTCAGAAAGCTTCTTTCCAGTTTTCATCTGAGGATATTTCCTTTTTCACCATTGCCCTCTATGGGCTTCCAAATATCACTCTGCCAATTTCACAAGAACTGTCTTAGCGAAAGGCTTCTCTAGGGGAAAGCTGTATCTCTGTGAGATGTTTTCACAGAACACAAAGAAGTTTCTCAGAAAGCTTCTTTCTCTTTGTTATCGGAGGATATTTCCTGTGGCCCTATACTCTTCAAAGGGATCCGAAATATCTCTTCTCACATTCCACAGAAATAAGGCTAGCAAAGAGATCCACGAAATACAGATGTAACTCTGTGAGATGAATTAACAGAACACTAAGCAGTTTCTCAGAAAGCTTCTTTCCAGATTTCATCTGAGGATATTTCCTTTTTCACCATAGCCTTCTATGCGCTTCCTAATATCACTGTGCCAATTCCATAAGAACTGTCTTAGAGAAAGACTTCTTGAGGGGAAAGCTGTAACTCTGTGAGGTGATTTCACTGACACAAAGAAGTTTCTCAGAAAGCTTCTTTCTCTTTGTTATCGGAGTTTATTTCCTTTGGCCCTATAATCTTCAAAGGGATCCGGAATATCTGTTCTCAGATTCCACAGAAATAAGCCTAGCAAAGAGATCCACGAAATACAGATGTAACTCTGTGACATGAATTAACAGAACACTAAGCAGTTTCTCAGAAAGCTTCTTTCCAGATTTCATCTGAGGATGTTTCCTTTTTCACCATAGCCCTCTATGCGCTTCCAAATATCACTTTGCCAATTCCACAAGAACTGGCTTAGCGAAAGACTTCTTGAGGCGAAAGCTGTAACTCTGTGAGATGATTTCACAGAACACAAAGAAGTTTCTCAGAAAGCTTCTTCTCTTTATTTTCGGAGGATATTTCCTTTGGCCCTAAAGTCTTCAAAGGGATCCGAAATATCTGTTCTCACATTCCACAGAAATAAGCCTAGCAAAAGATATACGAAATACAAATGTAACTCTGTGAGATGAATTAACAGAACACTAAGCAGTTTCTCAGAAAGCTTCTTTCCAGATTTCATCTGAGGATGTTTCCTTTTTCACCATAGCCCTCTATGCGCTTCCAAATATCACTTTGCCAATTCCACAAGAACTGTCTTAGCGAAAGGCTTCTTGAGGCGAAAGCTGTAACTCTGTGAGATGATTTCACAGAACACAAAGAAGTTTCTCAGAAAGCTTCTTTCTCTTTGTTATCGGAGGATATTTCCTTTGGCCCTATAGTCTTCAAAGGGATCCGAAATATCTGTTCTCATATTCCACAGAAATAAGGCTAGCAAAGAGATCCACGAAATACAGATGTAACTCTGTTATATGAATTAACAGAACACTAAGCAGTTTCTCAGAAAGCTACTTTACAGATTTCATCTGAGGATATTCCCTTTTTCACCATAGCTCTCAATGGGCTTCCAAATATCACTTTGCCAATTCCACAAGAACTGACTTAGCGGAAGGCTTCTTGAGGGGAAAGCTGTAACTCTGTGAGATGATTTCACAGAACACAAAGAAGCTTCTGAGAAAGCTTCGTTCTCTTTGTGATCGGAGGATATTTCCATTGGCCCTGGAGTTTTCTAAGGGATCGGAAATATCTGTTCTCAGATTCCACAGAAATAAGGCTAGCAAAGAGATACACCAAATACAAATATAACTCCGTGAGATGAATTAACAGAACACTACAGTTTCTCAGAAAGCTTCTTTCCAGAAATCATCTGAGGATATTTCCTTATTCACCATAGCCCTCTATGGGCTTCCAAATATCACTTTGCCAATCAACAAGAACTGTTTCAGCGAAACGCTTCTTGAGGGGAATGCTGTAACTCTCTGAGATGATTTCACAGAACACAAAGAAGTTTCTCAGAAATCTTCTTTCTCTTTGTTATCGGAGGATATTTCCTTTGGCCCTATAGTCTTCTAAGGGATTCGAAATATCTGTTCTCAGATTCCACAGAAATAAGGCGAGCAAAGAGATCCAGGAAATACAGATGTAACTCTGTGAGATGAATTAACAGAACACTAAGCAGTTTCTCAGAAAGCTTCTTTCCACATTTCATCTGAGGATATCTCCTTTTTCACCATAGCCCTCTATGGGCTTCCAAATATCACTTTGCCAATTCCACAAGAACTGTCTTAGCGAAAGGCTTCTTGAGGGGAAAGCTGTAACTCTGTCAGATGATTTCACAGAACACAAAGAAGTTTCTCAGAAAGCTTCTTTCTCTTTGTTATCGGAGGATATTTCCTTTGGCCCTGTAGTCTTCTAAGGGATCTGAAATATCTGTTCTCAGATTCCACAGAAATAAGGCTAGCAAAGAGATCTACGAAATACAGATGTAACACTGTGAGATGAATTAACAGAACAATAAGCAGTTTCTCAGAAAGATTCTTTCTAGATTTCATCTGAGGATATTTCCTTTTTCACCATAGCCCTGTGTTTGCTTCCAAATATCACTTTGCCAATTCCACAAGAACTGTCTTAGCGAAAGCCTTCTTGTGGGGAAAGTTGTAACTCTGTGAGATGATTTCACAGAACACAAAGAAGTTTCTCAGAAAGCTTCTTTCTCTTTGTTATCAGAGGATATTTCCTTTGACCCTATGGTCTTCTAAGGGATCCGAAATATCTGTTCTCAGATTCCACAGAAATAAGGCTAGCACAGAGATGCACGAAATACAGATGTAACTCTGTGAGATTAATTAACAGAACACTAAGCAGTTTCTCAGAAAGCTTCTTTCCAGATTTCATCTGAGGATATTTCCTTTTTCACCATTGCCCTCTATGGGCTTCCAAATATCACTTTGCCAATTCAACAAGAACTGTCTTAGCGAAAGGCTTCTTGAGGGGAAAGCTGTAAATCTGAGAGATGATTTCACAGAACACAAAGAAGTTTCTCAGAAAGCTTCTTTCTCTTTGTTATCGGAGGATATTTCCTTTGGCCCTATAGTCTTCAAAGGGATCCGAAATATCTGTTCTCACATTCCACAGAAATAAGTCTAGCAAAGAGATCCACTAAATAGAGATGTAACTCTGTGAGATGAATTAACAGAACACTAAGCAGTTTCTCAGAAATCTTCTTTCCAGATTTCATCAGAGGATATTTCCTCTTTCACCATAGCCCTCTATGGGCTTCCAAATATCACTTTTCCAATTCCACAAGAACTGTCTTAGCGAAAGGCTTCTCTAGGGGAAAGCTGTATCTCTGTGAGATGATTTCAGAGAACACAAAGAAGTTTCTCAGAAAGCTTCTTTCTCCTTGTTATCGACGGATATTTCCTTTGGCCCTAGAGTCTTCAAAGGGATCCGAAATATCTGTTCTCAGATTCCACAGAAATAAGGCTAGCAAAGAAATCCACGAAATACAGATGTAACTCTGTGAGATGAATTAACAGAACACTAAGCAGTTTCTCAGAAAGCTTCTTTCCAGTTTTCATCTGAGGATATTTCCTTTTTCACCATTGCCCTCTATGGGCTTCCAAATATCACTCTGCCAATTTCACAAGAACTGTCTTAGCGAAAGGCTTCTCTAGGGGAAAGCTGTATCTCTGTGAGATGTTTTCACAGAACACAAAGAAGTTTCTCAGAAAGCTTCTTTCTCTTTGTTATCGGAGGATATTTCCTGTGGCCCTATACTCTTCAAAGGGATCCGAAATATCTCTTCTCACATTCCACAGAAATAAGGCTAGCAAAGAGATCCACGAAATACAGATGTAACTCTGTGAGATGAATTAACAGAACACTAAGCAGTTTCTCAGAAAGCTTCTTTCCAGATTTCATCTGAGGATATTTCCTTTTTCACCATAGCCTTCTATGCGCTTCCTAATATCACTGTGCCAATTCCATAAGAACTGTCTTAGAGAAAGACTTCTTGAGGGGAAAGCTGTAACTCTGTGAGGTGATTTCACTGACACAAAGAAGTTTCTCAGAAAGCTTCTTTCTCTTTGTTATCGGAGTTTATTTCCTTTGGCCCTATAATCTTCAAAGGGATCCGGAATATCTGTTCTCAGATTCCACAGAAATAAGCCTAGCAAAGAGATCCACGAAATACAGATGTAACTCTGTGACATGAATTAACAGAACACTAAGCAGTTTCTCAGAAAGCTTCTTTCCAGATTTCATCTGAGGATGTTTCCTTTTTCACCATAGCCCTCTATGCGCTTCCAAATATCACTTTGCCAATTCCACAAGAACTGGCTTAGCGAAAGACTTCTTGAGGCGAAAGCTGTAACTCTGTGAGATGATTTCACAGAACACAAAGAAGTTTCTCAGAAAGCTTCTTCTCTTTATTTTCGGAGGATATTTCCTTTGGCCCTAAAGTCTTCAAAGGGATCCGAAATATCTGTTCTCACATTCCACAGAAATAAGCCTAGCAAAAGATATACGAAATACAAATGTAACTCTGTGAGATGAATTAACAGAACACTAAGCAGTTTCTCAGAAAGCTACTTTCCAGATTTCATCTGAGGATATTTCCTTTTTCACCCCAGGCCTCTATGGGCTTCCAACTATCAATTTGCCAATTCCACAAGAACTGTCTTAGTGAAAGGCTTCTTGAGGGGAAAGCTGTAACTCTGTGAGATGAAATCACAGAACACAAAGAAGTTTCTCAGAAAGCTTCTTTCTCTTTGTTATCGGAGGATATTTCCTTTGGCCCTAGAGTCTTCAAAGGGATCCGAAATATCTGTTCTCAGTTTCCACTGAAATAATTCTAGCAAAGGAATCCACGAAATACAGTTGTAACTCTGTGAGATGAATTAACAGAACACTAAGCAGTTTCTCAGAAAGCTTCTTTCCAGATTTCATCTGAGGATATTTGCTTTTTCACCATTGTCCTCTATGGGCTTCCAAATATCACTCTGCCAATTTCACAAGAACTCTCTTAGCGAAAGGCTTCTCAAGGGGAAAGCTGTATCTCTGTGAGATGATTTCAGAGAACACAAAGAAGTTTCTCAGAAAGCTTCTTTCTCTTTGTTATCGGAGGATATTTACTTTGGCCCTATACTCTTCAAAGGGATCCGGAATATCTGTTCTCAGATTCCACAGAAATAAGGGTAGCAAAGAGATCCACGAAATACAGATGTAACTCTGTTATATGAATTAACAGAACACTAACCAGTTTCTCAGAAAGCTTCTTTCCAGATTTCATCTGAGGATATTTCCTTTTTCACCGTAGCCTTCTATGCGCTTTCTAATATCATTTTGCAATTCCATAAGAACTGTCTTAGAGAAAGACTTCTTGAGGGGAAAGCTGTAACTCTGTGAGGTGATTTCACAGAACACAAAGAAGTTTCTCAGAAAGCTTCTTTCTATTTTTTATGGGAGTTTATTTCCTTTGGCCCTATAATTTTCAAAGGGATCCGGAATATCTGTTCTCAGATTCCACAGAAATAAGGCTAGCAAAGAGATCCACGAAATACAGATGTAACTCTGTGAGATGAATTAACAGAACACTAAGCAGTTTCTCAGAAAGCTTCTTTCCAGATTTCACCTGAGGATATTTCGTTTTTCACCATAATCCTCTATGGGCTTCCAAATATCACTTTGCCAATTCCACAAGAACTGTCTTAACGAAAGGCTTCCTGAGGGGAAAGCTGTAACTCTCTCAGATGATTTCACAGAACACAAAGAAGTTTCTCAGAAAGCATCTTTCTCTTTGTTATCGGAGGACATTTCCTTTGGCCCTATACTCTAATAAGGGATCCGAAATATCTGTTCTCACATTCCACAGAAATAAGCCTAGGAAAAGATATACGAAATACAAATGTAACTCTGTGAGATGAATTAACAGAACACTAAGCAGTTTCTCAGAAAGCTACTTTCCAGATTTCATCTGAGGATATTTCCTTTTTCACCATAGCCCTCTATGGGCTTCCAAATATCAATTTGCCAATTCCACAAGAACTGTCTTAGCGAAAGGCTTCTTGAGGGGAAAGCTGTAACTCTGAGAGATGATTTCACAGAACACAAAGAAGTTTCTCAGAAAGATTCTTTCTCTTTGTTAGCGGAGGATATTTCCTTTGGCCCTATAGTCTTCAAAGGGATCCGAAATATCTGTTCTCAGATTCCACAGAAATAAGTCTAGCAAAGAGATCCAGTAAATAGAGATGTAACTCTGTGAGATGAATTAACAGAACACTAAGAAGTTTCTCAGAAATCTTCTTTCCAGATTTCATCAGAGGATATTTCCTCTTTCACCATAGCCCTTTTTGGGCTTCCAAATATCACTTTGCCAATTACACAACAATTGTCTTAGCGAAAGGCTTCTTGAGGGGAAAGCTGTAACTCTGTGAGATGATTACACAGAACACAAAGAAGTTTCTCAGAAAGCCACTTTCTGTTTGTTATCGGAGGATATTTCCTTTGCCCTGTAGTCTTCTAAGGGATCCGAAATATCTGTTCTCAGATTCCACAAAAATAAGGCTAGCAAACAGATCCACGAAATACAGATGTAACTCTGTGAGATGAATTAACAGAACACTAAGCAGTTTCTCAGAAAGCTTCTTTCCAGATTTCGTCTGAGGATATTTCCTTTTTCACCATAGCCTTCTATGCGCTTCCTAATATCACTGTGCCAATTCCATAAGAACTGTCTTAGAGAAAGACTCCTTGAGGGGAAAGCTGTAACTCTGTGAGGTGATTTCACTGACACAAAGAAGTTTCTCAGAAAGCTTCTTTCTCTTTTTTATCGGAGTTTATTTCCTTTGGCCCTATAATCTTCAAAGGGATCCGGAATATCTGTTCTCAGATTCCACAGAAATAAGGCTAGCAAAGAGATCCACGAAATACAGATGTAACTCTGTGAGATGAATTAACAGAACACTAAGCAGTTTCTCAGAAAGCTTCTTTCCAGATTTCATCTGAGGATGTTTCCTTTTTCACCATAGCCCTCTATGCGCTTCCAAATATCACTTTGCCAATTCCACAAGAACTGTCTTAGCGAAAGGCTTCTTGAGGCGAAAGCTGTAACTCTGTGAGATGATTTCACAGAACACAAAGAAGTTTCTCAGAAAGCTTCTTTCTCTTTGTTATCGGAGGATATTTCCTTTGGCCCTATAGTCTTCAAAGGGATCCGAAATATCTGTTCTCAGATTCCACAGAAATAAGGCGAGCAAAGAGATCCACGAAATACAGATGTAACTCTGTGAGATGAATTAACAAAACACTAAGCAGTTTCTCACAAAGCTTCTTTCCAGATTTCATCTGAGGATATTTCCTTTTTCACCATAGCCCTCTATGCGCTTCTAAATATCACTTTGCCAATTCCACAAGAACTGTCTTAGCGAAAGACTTCTTCAGGGGAAACCTGTAACTCTGTGAGATGATTTCACAGAACACAAAGAAGTTTCTCAGTAATCTTCTTTCTCTGTGTTATCGGAGGATATTTCCTTTGGCCCTATATTCTTCTAAGAGATCCGAAATATCTGTTCTCAGATTCCACAGAAATAAGGCTAGCAAAGAGATACACCAAATCCAAATATAACTCCGTGAGATGAATTAACAGAACACTACAGTTTCTCAGAAAGCTTCTTTCCAGAAATCATCTGAGGATATTTCCTTATTCACCATAGCCCTCTATGGGCTTCCAAATATCACTTTGCCAATCAACAAGAACTGATTCAGCGAAAGGCTTCTTGAGGGGAATGCTGTAACTCTCTGAGATGATTTCACAGAACACAAAGAAGTTTCTCAGAAAGCTTCTTTCTCTTTGTTATCGGAGGATATTTCCTTTGGCCTATAGTCTTCTAAGGGATTCGAAATATCTGTTCTCAGATTCCACAGAAATAAGGCTAGCAAAGAGATCCAGGAAATACAGATGTAACTCTGTGAGATGAATTAACAGAACACTAAGCAGTTTCTCAGAAAGCTTCTTTCCACATGTCATCTGAGGATATCTCCTTTTTCACCATAGCCCTCTATGGGCTTCCAAATATCACTTTGCCAATTCCACAAGAACTGTCTTAGCGAAAGGCTTCTTGAGAGGAAAGCTGTAACTCTGTCAGATGATTTCACAGAACACAAAGAAGTTTTTCAGAAAGCTTCTTTCTCTTTGTTATCGGAGGATATTTCCTTTGGCCCTATAGTCTTCTAAGGGATCTGAAATATCTGTTCTCAGATTCCACAGAAATAAGGCTACCAAAGAGATCCACGAAATACAGATGTAACTCTGTGAGATGAATTAACAGAACAATAAGCAGTTTCTCAGAAAGATTCTTTCTAGATTTCATCTGAGGATATTTCCTTTTTCACCATAGCCCTGTGTTTGCTTCCAAATATCACTTTGCCAATTCCACAAGAACTGTCTTAGCGAAAGCCTTCTTGTGGGGAAAGTTGTAACTCTGTGAGATGATTTCACAGAACACAAAGAAGTTTCTCAGAAAGCTTATCTCTCTTTGTTATCGGAGGATATTTCCTTTGGCCCTATAGTCTTCTAAGGGATCCGAAATATCTGTTCTCAGATTCCACAGAAATAAGGCTAGCACAGAGATGCACGAAATACAGATGTAACTCTGTGAGATTAATTAACAGAACACTAAGCAGTCTCTCAGAAAGCTTCTTTCCAGATTTCATCTGAGGATATTTCCTTTTTCACCATTGCCTTCTATGGGCTTCCAAATATCACTTTGCCAATTCAACAAGAACTGTCTTAGCGAAAGGCTTGTGAGGGGAAAGCTGTAACTCTGTGAGATGATTTCACAAAACACAAAGAAGTTTCTCAGAAAGCTTCTTTCTCTTTGTTATCGGAGTATATTGCCTTTGACCATAGAGTCTTCACAGGGATCCGAAATATCTGTTCTCCTATTCAACAGAAATAAGGCTACCAAAGAAATCCACGAAAGACAGATGAAATTCTGTGAGATGAATTAACAGAACACTAAGCAGTTTCTCAGAAAGCTTCTTTCCAGTTTTCTTCAGAGGATATATCCTTTTTCACCATTGCCCTCTATGGGCTTCCAGATATCACTCTGCCAATTCCACAAGAACTGTCTTAGCGAAAGGCTTCTCTAGGGGAAAGTTGTATCTCTGTGAGATGATTTCACAGAACACAAAGAAGTTTCTCAGAAAGATTCTTTCTCTTTGTTATCGGATTATATTTCCTTTGTCCCTATAGTCTTCAAAGGGATCCGAAATATCTGTTCTCACATTCCACAGAAATAAGGCTAGCAAAGAGATCCACGAAATACAGATGTAACTCTGTGAGATGAATTAACAAAACACTAAGCAGTTTCTCAGAAAGCTTCTTTCCACATTTCATCTGAGGATATCTCCTTTTTCACCATAGCCTTCTATGCGCTTCCTAATATCAATTTGCCAATGCCATAAGAACTGTCTTAGCGAAAGACTTCTTGAGGGGAAAGCTGTAACTCTGTGAGGTGATTTCACAGAACACAAAGAAGTTTCTCAGAAAGCTTCTTTCCCTTTTTTTCGGAGGATATTTCCTTTTGCCCTGTAGTATTCTAAGGGATCCGAAATATCTGTTCTCAGATTCCACAGAAAGAAGGCGAGCAAAGTAATACACCAAATACAGATGTAACTCTGTGAGATGAATTAACAGAACACTTAGCAGTTTCTCAGAAAGCTTCTTTCCAGATTTCATCTGAGGCTATTTCCTCTTTCACCATTGCCTTCTATGGGCTTCCAAATATCACTTTGCCAATTCCACAAGAACTATCGTAGCGAAAGGTTTCTTGAGGGGAAAGCTGAAACTCTGTGAGATGATTTCACAGAACACTAAGAAGTTTCTCAGAAAGCCGCTTTCTCTTTGTTATCGGAGGATATTTCCTTTGGCCCTATAGTCTTCTAAGGAATGCGAAATATCTGTTCTCAGATTCCACAGAAATAAGGCTAGCAAAGAGATCCACGAAATACAGATGTAACTCTGTGAGATGAATTAAGAGAACACTGAGCAGTTTCTCTCAAAGCTTCTTTCCATATTTCATCTCTGGATATTTCCTTTTTCACCATAGCCCTCTATGGGCTTCCAAATATCACTGTGCCAATTGTACATGAACTGTCTTAGCGAAAGGCTTCTTGAGAGGAAAGCTGTAACTCTGTGAGATGATTTCACAGAACACAAAGAAGTTTCTCAGAATGCCACTTTCTCTTTGTTATCGGAGGATATTTCCTTTGGCCCCATAGTCTTCTAAGGGATGCGAAATATCTGTTCTCAGATTCCACAGAAATAAGGCTAGCAAAGAGATCCACGAAACACAGATGTAACTCTGTGAGATGAATTAACAGAAAACTACAGTTTCTCAGAAAGCTTCTTTCCAGAAATCATCTGATGATATTTCCTTATTCACCATAGCCCTCTCTGGGCTTCCAAATGTCACTTTGCCAATCAACAAGAACTGTCTCAGCGAAAGGCTTCTTGTGGGGAATGCTGTAACTCTCTGGGATGATTTCACAGAACACAAAGAAGTTTCTCAGAAATCTTCTTTCTCTTTGTTATCGGAGGATATTTCCTTTGCCCTATAGTCTTCTAAGGGATCCGAAATATCTGTTCTCAGATTCCACAGAAATAAGGCTAGCAAAGAGATCCAGGAAATACAGATGTAACTCTGTGAGATGAATTAACAGAACACTAAGCAGTTTCTCAGAAAGCTTCTTTCCATATTTCATCTGAGGATATTTCCTTTTTCACCATAGCCCTCCATGGGCTTCCAAATATCACTTTGCCAATTCCACAAGAACTGTCTTAGCGAAAGGCTTCTTGAGGGGAAAGCTGTAACTCTGTCAGATGATTTCACAGAACACAAAGAAGTTTTTCAGAAAGCTTCTTTCTCTTTGTTTTCGGAGGATATTGCCTTTGACCATAGAGTCTTCAAAGGAATCCGAAATATCTGTTCTCCTATTCAACAGAAATAAGGCTAGCAAAGAAATCCACGAAAGACAGATGTAACTCTGTGAGATGAATTAACAGAACACTAAGCAGTTTCTCAGAAAGCTTCTTTCCAGATTTCATCAGAGGATATTTCCTTTTTCACCATTGCCCTCTATGGGCTTCCAAATATCACTCTGCCTATTCCACAAGAACTGTCTTAGCGAAAGGCTTCTCTAGGGGAAAGCTGTATCTCTGTGAGATGATTTCACAGAACACAAAGAACTTTCTCAGAAAGCTTCTTTCTCTTTGTTATCGGAGGATATTACCTTTGGCCCTATAGTCTTCAAAGGATCCGAAATATCTGTTCTCACATTCCACAAAAATAAGGCTAGCAAAGAGATCCACGAAATACAGATGTAACACTGTGAGATGAATTAACAGAACACTAAGCAGTTTCTCAGAAAGCTTCTTTCCAGATTTCATCTGAGGATATTTCCCTTTTCACCATAGACTTCTATGCGCTTCCTAATATCACTTTGCCAATTCCATAAGAACTGTCTTAGAGAAAGACTTCTTGAGGGGAAAGCTGTAACTCTGTGAGGTGATTTCACAGAACACAAAGAAGTTTCTCAGAAAGCTTCTTTCTCTTTGTTATCGGAGTTTATTTCCTTTGGCCCTATAATCTTCAAAGAGATCCGCAATATCTGTTCTCACATTCCACAGAAATAAGGCTAGAAAAGAGATACACGAAATACAGATGTAATTCTGAGAGATGAATTAACAGAACACTAAGCAGTTTCTCATAAAGCTTCTTTCCAGATTTCATCTGAGGATATTTCCTTTTTCACCATAGCCCTCTATGCGCTTCCAAATATCATCTTGGAAATTCCACAAGAACTTCCTTAGCGAAAGGCTTCTTTAGAGGAAAGCTGTAACTCTGTGAGATGATTTCACAGAACACAAAGAAGTTTCTCAGAAAGCTTCTTTCTCTTTGTTATCGGAGTTTATTTCCTTTGGCCCTATAATCTTCAAAGGGATCTGGAATATCTGTTCTCAGATTTCACAGAAATAAGGCTAGCAAAGTGATCCACGAAATACAGATGAAACTCTGTGAGATGAATTAACAGAACACTAAGCAATTTCTCAGAAAGCTTCTTTCCAGATTTCATCAGATGATATTTCCTTTTTCACCATAGCCCTCTATGGGCTTCCAAATATCACTTTGCCAATTCCACAAGAACTGTCTTAGTGAAAGGCTTCTTGAGGGGAAAGCTATAACTCTGTGAGATGATTTCACAGAGCACAAAGAAGTTTCTCAGAAAGCTTCTTTCCCTTTTTTATCGGAGGATATTTCCTTTTGCCCTGTAGTATTCTAAGGGATCCGAAATATCTGTTCTCAAATTCCAAAGAAATTAGGCGAGCAAAGTGATACACCAAATAGAGATGTAACTCTGTGAGATGAATTAACAGAACACTGAGCAGTTTCTCACAAAGCTTCTTTCCATATTTCATCTCTGGATATTTCCTTTTTCACCATATCCTTCTATGGGCTTCCAAATATCACTTTGCCAATTGCACAAGAACTGTCTTAGCGAAAGGCTTCTTGAGGAGAAAGCTGTAACTCTGTGAGATGATTTCACAGAACACAAAGAAGTTTCTCAGAAAGCTTCTTTCTCTTTGTTATCGGAGGATATTTCCTTTGGCCCTAGAGTCTTCAAAGGGATCCGAATTATCTGTTCTCAGATTCCACAGAAATAAGGCTAGCAAAGAGATCCACGAAATACAGATGTATCTCTGTGAGTTGAATTAACAGAACAATAAGCAGTTTCTCAGAAAGCTTCTTTCCAGATTTCATCTGAGGATATTTCCTTTTTCACCATAGCCCTCTATGAGCTTCAAAATATCACTATGGCAATTTCACAGGAACTGTCTTAGCGAAAGGCTTCTTGAGGGGAAAGCTGTAACTCTGTGAGATGATTTCACAGAACACAAAGAAGTTTCTCAGAAAGCTTCTTTCACTTTGTTATCGGAAGATAATACCTTTGGCCCTATAGTCTTCTAAGGGATTCGAAATATCTCTTCTCAGATTCCACAGGAATAAGGCTAGCAAAGAGATCCACGAAATACAGATGTAACTCTGTGAGATGAATTAACAGAACACTACAGTTTCTCAGAAAGCTTCTTTCCAGATTTCATCTGTGGATATTTCCTTTTTCACCATAGCCCTCAATGGGCTTACAAATATCATTTTGCCAATTGCACAAGAACTGTCTTAGCGAAAGGCTTCTTGAGGGGAAAGCTGTAACTCTGTGAGATGATTTCAAAGAACACAAAGAAGTTTCTCAGAAAGCCACTTTCTCTTTGTTATCGGAGGATATTTCCTTTGGCCCTGTAGTCTTCTAAGGGATGCGAAATATCTGTTCTCAGATTCCACAGAAATAAGGCTAGCAAAGAGATCCACGAAACACACATGTAACTCTGTGAGATGAATTAACAGAACACTACAGTTTCTCAGAAAGCTTCTTTCCAGAAATCATCTGAGGATATTTCCTTATTCACCATAGCCCTCTATGGGCTTCCAAATATCACTTTGCCAATCCACAAGAACTGTCTCAGCGAAAGGCTTCTTGAGGGGAATGCTGTAACTCTCTGAGATGATTTCACAGAACACAAAGAAGTTTCTCAGAAATCTTCTTTCTCTTTGTTATCGGAGGATATTTCCTTTGGCCCTATAGTCTTCTACGGGATCCGAAATATCTGTTCTCAGATTCCACAGAAATAAGGCTAGCAAAGAGATCCAGGAAATACAGATGTAACTCTGTGAGATGAATTAACAGAACACTAAGCAGTTTCTCAGAAAGCTTTTTTCCATATTTCATCTGAGGATATTTCCTTTTTCACCATAGCCCTCTATGAGCTTCCAAATATCACTTTGCCAATTCCACAAGAACTGTCTTAGCGAAAGGCTTCTTGAGGGGAAAGCTGTAACTCTGTCAGATGATTTCACAGAACACAAAGAAGTTTTTCAGAAAGCTTCTTTCTCTTTGTTATCGGAGGATATTTCCTTTGGCCCTGTAGTCTTCTAAGGGATCTGAAATATCTGTTCTCAGATTCCACAGAAATAGGGCTAGCAAGGAATCCACGAAATACAGATGTAACTCTGTGAGATGAATTAACAGAATACTAAGCAGATTCTCAGAAAGCTTCTTTCCAGATTTCATCTGAGGATATTTCCTTTTTCACCTTAGCCCTCTATGGGCTTTCAAATATCACTCTGCCATTTCCACAAGAACTGTCTTAGCGAAAGGCTTCTTGAGGGGAAAGCTGTAACTCTGTGAGATGATTTCACAGAAGACAAAGAAGTTTCTCAGAAAGCTTCTATCTCTTTGTCATTGGAGGATATTTCCTTTGGACCTACAGTCTTCTAAGGGATCCGAAATATCTGTTCTCAGGTTCCACAGAAATAAGGCTAGCAAAGAGATCCACGAAATACAGATGTAACTCTGTGAGATGAATTAACAGATCTCCAAGCAGTTTCTCAGAAAGCTTCTTTCCAGATTTCATCTGAGGATATTTCCTTTTTCACCATAGCCCTCTATGGGCTTCCAAATATCACTTTGCCAATTCCACAAGAACTGTCTTAGCGAAAGTCTTCTTGAGGGGAAAGCTGTAACTCTGTGATATGATTTCACAGAACACAAAGAAGTTTCTCAGAAAGCTTCTTTCTCTTTGTTATCGGAGGATATTTCTTTTGGCCCTATATTCTTCTAAGGATGCGAAATATCTTTTTTCAGATTCCACACAAATAAGGCTAGCAAACACATCCAGGAAATACAGATGTAACTCTGTGAGATGAATTAACAGAACACTACAGTTTCTCAGAAAGCTTCTTTCCAGAGATCATGAGGATATTTCCTTTTTCATCATAGCCCTCTATGGGCTTCCAAATATCACTTTGCCAATTCCACAAGAACTGTCTTAGCGAAATGCTTCTTGTGGGGAAAGCTGTAACTCTGTGAGATGATTTCACAGAAGACAAAGAAGTTTCTCAGAAAGCTTCTTTCTCTTTGTTATCGGAGGATATTTCCTTTGGCCCTATAGTCTTCTAAGGGATCTGAAATATCTGTTCTCAGATTTCACAGAAATAACGCTAGCAAAGAGATCCACGAAATACAGATGTAACACTGTGAGATGAATTAACAGAACAGTAAGCAGTTTCTCAGAAAGCTTCTTTCCAGATTTCATCTGAGGATATTTCCTTTTTCGCCATAGCCCTCTATGGGCTTCCAAATATCACTTTGCCAATTCCACAAGAACTGTCTTAGCGAAAGGCTTCTTGAGGGGAAAGCTGTAACTCTGTGAGATGATTTCACAGAACACAAAGTAGTTTCTCAGAAAGCTTCTTTCTGTTTGTTATCGGAGGATATTTCCTTTGGCCCTATAGTCTTCAAAGGGATCCGAAATATCTGCTCTCAGGTTCCACAGAAATAAGGCTAGCAAAGAGATCCACGAAATACAGATGTAACTCTGTGAGATTAATTAACAGAACACTAAGCAGTTTCTCAGAAAGCTTCTTTCCAGATTTCATCTGAGGATATTTCCTTTTTCACCATTTCCCTCTACGGGCTTCCAAATATCACTTTGCCAATTCAACAACAACTGTCTTAGCGAAAGGCTTCTTGAGGGGAAAGCTGTAACTCTGAGAGATGATTTCACAGAACACAAAGAAGTTTCTCAGAAAGCTTCTTTCTCTTTGTTATCGGAGGATATTTCCTTTGGCCCTATAGTCTTCAAAGGGATCCGAAATATCTGTTCTCAGATTCCACAGAAATAAGTCTAGCAAAGAGATCCACTAAATAGAGATGTAACTCTGTGAGATGAATTAACAGAACACCAAGGAGTTTCACAGAAATCTTCTTTAAAGATTTCATCAGAGGATATTTCCTCTTTCACCATAGCCCTCTATGGGCTTCCAAATATCACTTTTCCAATTCCACAAGAACTGTCTTAGCGAAAGGCTTCTTGAGGGGAAAGCTGTATCTCTGTGAGATGATTTCACAGAACACAAAGAAGTTTCTCAGAAAGCTTCTTTCTCCTTGTTATCGGCGGATATTTCTTTTGGCCCTAGAGTCTTCAAAGGGATCCGAAATATCTGTTCTCAGATTCCACAGAAATAAGGCTAGCAAAGAAATCCACGAAATACAGATGTAACTCTGTGAGATGAATTAACAGAACACTAAGCAGTTTCTCAGAAAGCTTCTTTCCAGTTTTCATCTGAGGATATTTCCTTTTTCACCATTGCCCTCTATGGGCTTCCAAATATCACTCTGCCAATTTCACAAAAACTGTCTTAGCGAAAGGCTTCTCTAGGGGAAAGCTGTATCTCTGTGAGATGATTTCACAGAACACAAAGAAGTTTCTCAGAAAGCTTCTTTCTCTTTGTTATGGGAGGATATTTCCTTTGGCTCTATACTCTTCAAAGGGATCCGAAATATCTCTTCTCACATTCCACAGAAATAAGGCTAGCAAAGAGATCCACGAAATACAGATGTAACTCTGTGAGATGAATTAACAGAACACTAAGCAGTTTCTCAGAAAGCTTCTTTCCAGATTTCATCTGAGGGTATTTCCTTTTTCACCATAGCCTTCTATGCGCTTCCTAATATCACTGTGCCAATTCCATAAGAACTGTCTTAGAGAAAGACTTCTTGAGGGGAAAGCTGTAACTCTGTGAGGTGATTTCACTGACACAAAGAAGTTTCTCAGAAAGCTTCTTTCTCTTTGTTATCGGAGTTTATTTCCTTTGGCCCTATAATCTTCAAAGGGATCCGGAATATCTGTTCTCAGATTCCACAGAAATAAGGCTAGCAAAGAGATCCACGAAATACAGATGTAACTCTGTGAGATGAATTAACAGAACACTAAGCAGTTTCTCAGAAAGCTTCTTTCCAGATTTCATCTGAGGATATTTCCTTTTTCACCATTGCCCTCTATGGGCTTCCAAATATCACTTTGCCAATTCAACAAGAACTGTCTTAGCGAAAGGCTTCTTGAGGGGAAAGCTGTAACTCTGTGAGATGATTTCACAAAACACAAAGAAGTTTCTCAGAAAGCTTCTTTCTCTTTGTTATCGGAGTATATTGCCTTCGACCATAGAGTCTTCACAGGGATCCGAAATATCTGTTCTCCTATTCAACAGAAATAAGGCTAGCAAAGAAATCCACGAAAGACAGATGAAATTCTGTGAGATGAATTAACAGAACACTAAGCAGTTTCTCAGAAAGCTTCTTTCCAGATTTCTTCAGAGGATATTTCCTTTTTCACCATTGCCCTCTATGGGCTTCCAGATATCACTCTGCCAATTCCACAAGAACTGTCTTAGCGAAAGGCTTCTCTAGGGGAAAGTTGTATCTCTGTGAGATGATTTCACAGAACACAAAGAAGTTTCTCAGAAAGATTCTTTCTCTTTGTTATCGGATTATATTTCCTTTGTCCCTATAGTCTTCAAAGGGATCCGAAATATCTGTTCTCACATTCCACAGAAATAAGGCTAGCAAAGAGATCCACGAAATACAGATGTAACTCTGTGAGATGAATTAACAGAACACTAAGCAGTTTCTCAGAAAGCTTCTTTCCACATTTCATCTGAGGATATCTCCTTTTTAACCATAGCCTTCTATGCGCTTCCTAATATCAATTTGCCAATTCCATAAGAACTGTCTTAGCGAAAGACTTCTTGAGGGGAAAGCTGTAACTCTGTGAGGTGATTTCACAGAACACAAAGAAGTTTCTCAGAAAGCTTCTTTCCCTTTTTTATCGGAGGATATTTCCTTTTGCCCTGTAGTATTCTAAGGGATCCGAAATATCTGTTCTCAGATTCCACAGAAATAAGGCGAGCAAAGTAATACACCAAATACAGATGTAACTCTGTGAGATGAATTAACAGAACACTAAGCAGTTTCTCAGAAAGCTTCTTTCCAGATTTCATCTGAGGCTATTTCCTCTTTCACCATTGCCTTCTATGGGCTTCCAAATATCACTTTGCCAATTCCACAAGAACTATCTTAGCGAAAGGTTTCTTGAGGGGAAAGCTGAAACTCTGTGAGATGATTTCACAGAACACAAAGAAGTTTCTCAGAATGCCACTTTCTCTTTGTTATCGGAGGATATTTCCTTTGGCCCTATAGTCTTCTAAGGAAAGCGAAATATCTGTTCTCAGATTCCACAGAAATAAGGCTAGCAAAGAGATCCACGAAATACAGATGAAACTCTGTAAGATGAATTAACAGAACACTGAGCAGATTCTCAGAAAGCTTCTTTCCAGATTTCATCTGTGGATATTTCCTTTTTCACCATAGCCCTCTATGGGCTTCCAAATATCACTTTGCCAATTGCACAAGAACTGTCTTAGCGAAAGGCTTCTTGAGGGGAAAGTTGTAACTCTGTGAAATGGTTTCACAGAACACAAATAAGTTTCTCAGAAAGCTTCTTTCTCTTTGTTATCAGAGGATATTTCCTAAGGCCCTATAGTCTTCCAAGGGATCCGAAATATCTGTTCTCAGATTCCACAGAAATAAGGCTAGCAAAGAGATCCCCAAAATACAGATGTAACTCTGTGAGATGAATTAACAGAACACTAAGCAGTTTCTAAGAAAGCTTCTTTCCAGATTTCATCTGAGGATATTTCCTTTTTTACCTTAGCCTTCTATGGACTTCCAAATATCACTTTGTCAATTAAACAAGAACTGTCTTAGCGAAAGGCTTCTTGAGGGGAAAGCTGTGACTCTTGGACATGATTTCAAAGAACACAAGGAAGTTTCTCAGAAAGCTTCTTTCTCTTTGTTATCGGAGGATATTTCCTTTGGCTCTAGAGTTTTCAAAGGGATCCGAAATACCTGTTCTCATATTCCTAAGAAATAAAGCTAGCAAAGAGATCCATGAAATACAGATGTAACTCTGTGAGATGAATTCACAGAAGAATAAGCAGTTTCTCAGAAAGCTTCTTTCCAGATTTCGTCTGAGGATATTTTCCTTTTCTCCATAACCCTCTATGGGCTTCGAAATATCACTTTGCCAATTCCACAAGAAATGTCTTAGCGAAAGGCTTCTTGAGTGGAAAGCTGTAACTCTGTGAGATGATTTCAAAGAACACAAAGAAGTTTCTCAGAAAGCTTCTTTCTCTTTGTTATCGGAGGATATTTCCTTTGGCCCTATAGTCTTCTAAGGGATCCGAAATATCTGTTCTCAGATTCCACAGAAATAAGGCTAGCAAAGAGATCCACGAAATACAGATGTAACTCTGTGAGATGAATTAACAGAACACTAAGCAGTTTCTCAGAAAACTTCTTTCCAGATTTCATCTGAGGATATTGCCTTTTTCACCATAGCCCTCTATGGGCTTCCAAATATCACTTTGCCAATTCCACAATAACTGTCTTAGCGAAAGGCTTCCTGAGGGGAAAGCTGTAACTCTGTGAGATGATTTCACAGTACACAAAGAAGTTTCTCACAAACCTTCTTTCTCTTTGTTATCGGAGGATATTTCCTTTGGCCCTATAGTCTTCAAAGGGATCCGAAATATCTGTTCTAAGATTCCACAGAAATAAGACTAGCAAAGAGATCCACGAAATACAGATGTAACTCAGTGAGATGAATTAACAGAACATTAAGCAGTTTCTCAGAAAGCTTCTTTTCAGATTTCATCTAAGTATATTTCCTTTTTCAAGACAGCCCTCTATGGGCTTCCAAATATCACTTTGCCAATTCCACAAGAACTGTCTTATCGAAAGGCTTCTTGAGGGGAAAGCTGTAACTCTGTGAGATGATTTCACAGAACACAAAGAAGTTGCTCAGAAAGCTCCTTTCTCTTTGTTATCAGAGGATATTTCCTTTGGCCCTATAATCTTCAAAGGTATCCGAAATATCTGTTCTCAGATTCCACAGAAATAAGGCTAGCAAAGAGATCCACGAAATACAGATATAACTCTGTGAGAAGAACTAAGAAACCCTAAGCGGTTTCTTAGAATGCTTCTTTCCAGATTTCATCTGAGGATATTTCCTTTTTCACCATAGCCCTCTATGGGCTTCCAAATATCACTTTGCCAATTCCACAAGAACTGTCTTAGCGAAAGGCTTCTTGAGGGGAAAGCTGTAACTCGGTGAGGTGATTTCAAAGAACACAAGGAAGTTTCTCAGGAAGCTTCTTTCTCTTTGTTATCGGAGTTTATATCCTTTGGCCGTATAATCTTCAAAGGGATCCGAAATATCTGTTCTTAGATTCCACAGAAATAAGGCTAGCAAAGAGATCCACGAAATACAGATGTAACTCTGTGAGATGAATTAACGGAAGTCTAAAAAGTTTCTCAGAAAGCTTCTTTCCAGATTTCATCTGAGGATATTTCCTCTTTCACCCTATATCTCTATGCGCTTCCAAATATCACTTTGCCAATTCCACAAGAACTGTCTTAGCGAAAGGCTTCTTTAAGGGAAAGCTGTGACTCTGTGACATGATTTCAAAGAACAAAAAGAAGTTTCTCGGAAAGCTTCTTTCTCTTTGTTATCTGAGGATATTTCCTTTGGCCCTATAGTCTTCAAAGGGATCCGAAATATCTGTTCTCAGATTCCACAGAAATAAGGCTAGCAAAGAGATCCATGAAAAACAGATGTAACTCTGTGAGATTAATTAACAGAACACTAAGCAGTTTCTCAGAAAGCTTCTCTCCAGATTTCATCTAAGGATATTTCCTTTTTCACCATTACCCTCTATGGGATCCCAAATATCACTTTGCCAATTCCACAAGAGATGTCTTAGCGCAAGGCTTCTTGAGGGGAATGCTGTAACTCTGGGAGATGATTTCAAAGAACACAAAGAAGTTTCTCAGAAAGCTTCGTTCTCTTTGTTATCGGAGGATATTTCCATTGGCCCTATAGCCTTCAAAGGGATCCGAAATATCTGTTCTCAGACTCCACAGAAATAAGGCTAGCAAAGAGATCCACGAAATACAGATGTAACTCTGTGAGATGAATTAACAGAACACTAAGCAGTTTCTCAGAAATCTTCTTTCCAGATTTCATCTGAGGATATTTCCTTTTTCACCATAGCCCTCTATAGGCTTCCAAATATCATTTTGCCAATTCCACAAGAACTGTCTTGGCGAACGGCTTCTTGAGGGGAAATCTCTAACTCTGTGAGATGATTTCACAGAACACAAGGAAGTTTCTCAGAAAGCTTCATTCTGTTTGTTTTCGGAGGATATTTCCTTTGGCCCTATAGTCTTCAAAGGGATCCGAAATATCTGTTCTTAGAATCCACAGAAATAAGGCTAGCAAAAAGATCCAGGAAAAACAGATGTAACTCGGTAAGATGAATTAACAGAACACTTAGCAGTTTCTCAGAAAGTTTCTTTCCAGATTTCATCTGAGGATATTTCCTTTTTCACCATAGCCCTCTAGGCGCTTCCAAATATCACTTTGCCAATTCCACAAGAACTGTCTTAGCGAAAGGCTTCTTGAGGGGAAAGCTGTGACTCTGTGACATGATTTCAAAGAAGACAAAGAAGATTCTCAGAAAGTTTCTTTCTATTTGTTATCGGAGGATATTTCCTTTGGCTCTAGAGTTTTCATAGGGATCCGAAATATCTGTTCTCAGATTCCACAGAAATAAGGCTAGCAAAGAGATCCACGAAATACAGATGTAACTCTGTGAGATGAAATAACAGAACACTAAGCAGTTTGTCAGAAAGCTTCTTTCCAGATTACATCTGAGGATATTTCCTTTTTCACCATAACGCTGTATTGGCTTCCAAATATCACTTTGGCAATTCCACAAGAAATGTCTTAGCGAAAGGCTTCTAGAGAGGAAAGCTGTAACTCTGTGAGATGATTTCACAGAACACAAAGAAGTTTCTCAGAAAGCTTCTTTCTCTTTGTTATGGGAGGATATTTCCTTTGGCCCTATAGTCTTGTAAGGGATCCGAAATATCTGTTCTCAGATTCCACAGAAATAAGGCTAGCAAAGAGATCCCAGAAAAACAGATGTAACTCTGTGAGATGAATTGACAGAACACTAAGCAGTTTCTCAGAAAGCTTCTTTCCAGATTTCATCTGAGGATATTTCCTTTTTCACCATTACCCTCTATGGGCTCCCTAATATCACTTTGCCAATTCCACAAGAACTGTCTTAGCGAAAGGCTTCTTGAGGGGAAAGCTGTAACTCTGTGAGATGATTTCAAAGAACACAAAGTAGTTTCTCAGAAAGCTTCTTTCTCTTTGTTATCGGAGGATATTTCCTTTGGCCCTATAGTCTTCAAAGGGATCAGAAATATCCCTTCTCAGATTCCACAGAAATAAGGCTAGCAAAGAGATCCACGAAACACAGATGTAACTCCTTGAGATGAATTAACAGAACACTAAGCAGTTTCTCAGAAAGCTTCTTTCCAGATTTCATCTGAGGATATTTCCTTTTACACCGTAACCCTCTATGGGCTCCCAAATATCACTTTGCCACTTCCACAAGAACTGTCTTAGCGAAAGGCTTCTTGAGGGGAAAGCTGTAACTCTGGGAGATGATTTCACAGAACACAAAGAAGTTTCTCAGAAAGCTTCTTTCTCTTTTTTATCGGAGGATATTTCCTTTGGCCCAATAGTCTTCAAGGGGATCCGAAATATCTGTTCTCAGATTCCACAGAAATAAGGCTAGCAAAGAGATCCACGAAATACAGATGTAACTCTGTGAGATGAATTAACAGAAGACTAAGAAGTTTCTCAGAAAGCTTCTTTCCAGATTTCATCTGAGGATATTTCATTTTTCACCCTATATCTCTATGCGCTTCCAAATATCACTTTGCCAATTCCACAAGAACTGTCTTAGCGAAAGGCTTCTTTAAGGGAAAGCTGTGACTCTGTGACATGATTTCAAAGAACACAAAGAAGTTTCTCAGAAAGCTTCTTTCTCTTTGTTATCTGAGGATATTGCCTTTGGCCCTATAGCCTTCAAAGGGATCCGAAATATCTGTTCTCAAACTCCACAGAAATAACGCTAGCAAAGAGATCCACGAAATACAGATGTAACTCTGTGTGATGAATTAACAGATCACTAAGTAGTTTCTAGGAAAGATTCTTTCCAGATTTCACCTGAAGATATTTCCTTTTTCACCATAGCCCTCTATGCGCTTCCAAATATCACTTTGCCAATTCCACAAGAACTGTCTTAGCGAAAGTCTTCTTGAGGGGAAAGCTGTAACTCTGTGAGATGATTTCACATAACACAAAGAAGTTTCTCACAAAGCTTCTTTCTCTTTGTTATCGGAGGATATTTCCTTTGGCCCTATAGTCTTCTAAGGGATATGAAATATCTGTTCTCAGATTCCACAGAAATAACGCTAGCAAAGAGATCCACGAAATACAGATGTAACTCTGTGAGATGAATTAACAGAAAACTAAGCAGTTTCTCAGGAAGCTTCTTTCCATATTTCTTCTGAGGATATTTCCTTTTTCACCATAGCCCTCTATGGGCTTCCAAATATCACTTTGCCAATTCCACAAGAACTGTCTTAGCGAAATTCTTCTTGAGGGGAAAGCTGTAACTCTGTGAGATGATTTCACATAACACAAAGAAGTTTCTCAGAAAGCTTCTTTCTCTTTGTTATCGGAGGATATTTCCTTTGGCTCTAAAGTCTTCAAAGGGATCCGAAATATCTGTTCTCAGATTCCACAGAAATAAGGCTAGGAAAGAGAGCCACGAAATACAGATGTAACTCTGTGAGATGAATTAACAGAACACTAAGCAGTTTCTCAGAAAGCTTCTTTCCAGAATTCATCTGAGGACATTTCCAGTTTCAGCATAGCCCTCTATGGGCTTCCAAATATCACTTTGGCAATTCCACAAGAACTGTCTTAGCGAAAGGCTTATTGAGGGGAATGCTGGAATTCTGTGAGATGATTTCAAAGATCACAAAGAAGTTTCTCAGAAAGCTTCTTTCTCTTTGTTATCGGAGGATATTTCCTTTGGCCCTATAGTCTTCAAAGGGATCCGAAATATCTGTTCTCAGATTCCACAGAAATAAGGCTAGCAAAGAGATCCACGAAATACAGATGGAACTCTGTGAGATGAATTAACAGAACACTAAGCAGTTTCTCAGGAAGCTTCATTCCAGATTTCATCTGAGGATATTTCCTTTTTCACCATAGCCCTCTATGGGCTTCCAAATATCACTTTGCCAATTCCACAAGAACTGTCTTAGCGAAAGGCTTCTTGAGGGTAAAGCTGTGACACTGTGACATGATTTCAAAGAACACAAAGAAGATTCTCAGAAAGTTTCTTTCTATTTGTTATCGGAGGATATTTCCTTTGGCTCTAGAGTTTTCAAAGGGATCCGAAATATCTGTTCTCAGATTCCACAGAAATAAGGCTAGCAAAGAGATCCACGAAATACAGATGTAACTCTGTGAGATGAATTAACAGAACACTAAGCAGTTTCTCAGAAAGCTTTTTCCAGATTTCATCTGAGGATATTTCCTTTTTCACCATAGCCCTCTATGGGCTTCCAAATATCACTTTGCAATTCCCAAGAACTGTCTTAGCGAAAGTCTTCTTGACGTGAACGCTGTAACTCTATGAGATGATTTCACAGAACACAAAGAAGTTTCTCAGAAAGCTTCTTTCTCTTTGTTATCGTAGGATATTTCCTTTGGCCCTATACTCTTCTAAGGGATCCGAAATATCTGTTCTCAGATTCCACAGAAATAAGGCTAGCAAAGAGATCCCAGAAATACAGATGTAACTCTGTGAGATGAATTAACAAAACACTAAGCAGTTTCTAAGAAAGATTCTTTCCAGATTTCACCCTAGGATATTTCCTTTTTCACCATAGCCCTCTATGGGCTTCCAAATATCACTTTGCCAATTCCACAAGAGCTGTCTTAGCGAAAGTCTTCTTGAGGGGAAAGCTGTAACTCTCTAACGTGATTTCACAGAACACAAAGAAGTTTCTCAGAAATCTTCTTTCTCTTTGTTATCGGAGGATATTTCCTTTGGCCCTATAGTCTTCTAAGGGATCCGAAATATCTGTTCTCAGATTCCACAGACATAAGGCTAGCAAAGAGATCCACGAAATACAGATGTAACTCTGTGAGATGAATTAACGGAAAACTGAGCAGTTTCTCAAGAAGCTTCTTTCCAGATTTCTTCTGAGGATATTTCCTTTTTCACCTTAGCCCTCTATGGGCTTCCAAATATCAGTTTGGCAATTCCACAAGAACTGTCTTATCGAAAGACTTCTTGAGGTGAATGTTGGAACTCTGTGAGATGATTTCAAAGAACACAAAGAAGTTTCTCAGAAAGCTTCTTTCTCTTTGTTATCGGAGGATATTTCCTTTGGCCCTATAGTCTTCAAGGGGATCCGAAATATCTTTTCTCAGATTCCACAGAAATAAGGCCAGCAAAGAAAACCACGAAATACAGAGGTAAATCTGTGAGATGAATTAACAGAACACTAAGCAGTTTCTCAGAAAGTTTCTTTCCAGATTTCATCTTGGGATATTTCCTTTATGACCATAGCCTTCTATGGGCTTCCAAATATCACTTTGCCAATTCCACAAGAAATGTCTTAGCGAAAGGATTCTTGAGGGGAAAGCTGTAACTCTCTGAGATGATTTCACAGAACACAAAGAAGTTTCTCAGAAAGCTTCTTTCTTTTTGTTATCGGAGCATATTTCCTTTGGCCCTATAGTCTAATAAGGGATCCGAAATATCTCTTCTCAGATTCCACAGAAATAAGGCTAGCAAAGAGATCCACGAAATACAGATGGAACTCTGTGAGATGAATTAACAGAACACTAAGCAGTTGCTCAGGAAGCTTCTTTCCAGATTTCATCTGAGGATATTTCCTTTTTCACCCTAGCCCTCTATGGGCTTCCGAATATCACTTTGCCAATTCCACAAGAACTGTCTTAGCGAAAGGCTTCTTGTGGGGAAAGCTTTAACTCTGTGAGATGATTTCAAAGAACACAAAGAAGTTTCTCAGAAAGCTTCTTTCTCTTTGTTATCGGAGGATATTTCCTTTGGCCCTATAGTCTTCAAGGCGATCCGAAATATCTGTTCTCAGATTCCACAGAAATAAGGCTAGCAAAGAGATCCACGAAATACCGACGTAACTCTGTGAGAAGAATTAACAGAACACTAAGCAGTTTCTCAGAAAGCTTCTTTCCAGATTTCATCTGAGCATATTTCCTTTTTCACCATAGCCCTCTTCGGGCTTCCAAATATAACATTCCCAATTCCACAAGAACTGTCTTAGCGAAAGGCTTCTTGAGGGGAAAGCTGTAACTTCGTGAGATGATTTCACAGAACACAAAGAAGTTTCTGAGAAAGCTTCTTTCTCTTTGTTGTCGGAGGATATTTCCTTTGGCCCTATAATTTTCAAAGGGATCCGAAATATCTCTTCTCAGATTCCACAGAAATAAGGCTAGCAAAGACATCCACGAAATACAGAATTAACTCTGTGAGATGAATTAACAGAACACTAAGCAGTTTCTCAGGAAGCTTCTTTCCAGATTTAATCTGAGGATATTTCCTTTTTCACCATAGCCCTCTATGGGCTTCCAAATATCACTTTGCCAATTCCACAAGAACTGTCTTAGCGAAAGGATTCTTGAGGGTAAAGCTGTGACACTGTGACATGATTTCAAAGAACACAAAGAAGTTTCTCAGAAAGTTTCTTTCTCTTTGTTATCGTAGGATATTTCCTTTGGCCCTATACTCTTCTAAGGGATCCGAAATATCTGTTCTCAGATTCCACAGAAATAAGGCTAGCAAAGAGATCCACGAAATACAGATGTAACTCTGTGAGATGAATTAACAGAACACTATGCAGTTTCTCAGAAAGCTTCTTTCTAGATTTCATCGGAGGATATTTCCTTTTTCACCATAGCCCTCTATGCGCTTCCAAATATCATTTTGCCAATGCCACAAGAAGTGTCTTAGCGAAAGGCTTCTTGACGGGAAAACTGTAACTCTGTGAGATGATTTCACAGAACACAAATAAGATTCTCAGAAAGCTTCTTTCTCTTTGTTATCAGAGGATATTTCCTTTGACCCTATAGTCTTCAAAGGGATCCTTAATATCTGTTCTCAGATTCCACAGAAATAAGGCTAGCAAAGAGATCCACGAAATACAGATGTAACTCTGTGAGATGAATTAACAGAACACTAAGGAGTTTCCCAGAATGCTTCTTTCCGGATTTCATCTGAGGATATTTACTTTTTCACCATAGCCCTCTATGCGCTTCCAAATATGACTTTGCCAATTCCGCAAGAACTGTCTTAGTGAAAGGCTTCTTGAGGGGAAAGCTGTAACTCGGTGAGATGATTTCACAGAACACAAAGAAGTTTCTCAGAAAGCTTCTTTCTCTTTTTTATCGGAGGATATTTCCATTGGCCCTGTAGTCTTCAAAGGGATTCGAATTATCTGTTCTCAGATTCCACAGAAATAAGGCTAGCAAAGAGATCCACGAAATACAGATGTAACTCTATGAGTTGAATTACAGAACACTAGGCAGTTTTTCAGAAAGCTTCTTTCCAGATTTCATCTGAGGATATTTCCTTTTTCACCATAGCCCTATATTGGCTTCCAAATATCACTTTGCCAATTCCACAAGAACTGTCTTAGCGAAAGGCTTCTTGAAGGGAAAGCTGTAAGTCTGTGAGATGATTTCACAGAATACAAAGAAGTTTCTCAGAAAGCTTCTTTCTCTTTGTTATCGGAGGATATTTCCTTTGGCCCTAGAGTCTTCAAAGGGATCCGAAATATCTGTTCTCAGATTCCACAGAAATAAGGCGAGCAAAGAGATCCACCAAATACAGATGTAAGTCTGTGACATGAATTAACAGAACACTAAGCAGTTTCTCAGAAAGTTTCTTTCCAGATTTCATCTGGGGATATTTCCTTTATGACGATAGCCTTCAATGGGCTTCCAAATATCACTTTCCCAATTCCACAAGAACTGTCTTAGCGAAAGGATTCTTGAGGGGAAAGCTGTAACTCTCTGAGATGATTTCACAGAACACAAAGAAGTTTCTCAGAAAGCTTCTGTCTTTTTGTTATCGGAGCATATTTCCTTTGGCCCTATTGTATTCAAAGGGATCCGAAATATCTCTTCTCAGATTCCACAGAAATAAGGCTAGCAAACAGATCCACGAAAAGCAGATGGAACTCTGTGAGATGAATTAACAGAACACTAAGCAGTTTCTCAGAAAGCTTCTTTCCAGATTTCATCTGAGGATATTTCCTTTTTCACCATAGCCCTCTATACGCTTCCAAATATCACTTTGCCAATTCCACAAGAACTGTCTTAGCGAAAGGCTTCTTGAGGGGAAAGCTGTGACTCTGTGACATGATTTCAAGGAACACAAAGAAGATTCTCAGAAAGTTTCTTTCTATTTGGTATCGGAGGATATTTCCTTTGGCTCTAGAGTTTTCAAAGGGTTCCGAAATATCTGTTCTCAGATTCCACAGAAATAAGGCTAGCAAAGAGATCCACGAAATACAGATGTAACTCTGTGAGATGAATTCACAGAACACTAAGCAGTTTCTCAGAAAGCTTCTTTCCATATTTCATCTGAGGATATTTCCTTTTTCACCGTAGCCCTCTAAGGGCTTCCAAATATCACTTTGCCAATTCCACCAGAACTGTCTTAGCGAAAGGCTTCTTGAAGAGAAAGTTGTGACTCTTTGAAATGGTTTCACAGAACACAAAGAAGTTTCTCAGAAAGCTTCTTTCTCTTTGTTATCGGAGGATATTTCCTTTGGCCCTATAGTCTAATAAGGGATCCGAAATATCTGTTCTCAGATTCCACAGAAATAAGGCTAGCAAAGAGATCCACGAAATACAGATGTAACTCTGTGAGATGAATTAACAGAACTCTAAGCAGTTGCTCAGGAAGCTTCTTTCCAGATTTCATCTGAGGATATTTCCTTTTTCAACCTAGCCCTCCATGGGCTTCCGAATATCACTTTGCCAATTCCACAAGAACTGTCTTAGCGAAAGGCTTCTTGTGGGGAAAGCTTTAACTCTGTGAGATGATTTCAAAGAACACAAAGAAGTTTCTCGGAAAGCTTCTTTCTCATTGTTATCGGAGGATTTTTCCTTTGGCCCTATAGTCTTCAAGGGGATCCGAAATATCTGTTCTCAGATTCCACAGAAAAAAGGCTAGCAAAGAGATCGATGACATACAGATGTAATTCTGTGAGATGAATTAACTGAACACTAAGCAGTTTCTCAGAAAGCTTCTTTCCAGATTTAATCTGAGGATATTTCCTATTACACCGTAGCCCTCTATGCGCTTCCAAATATCACTTTGCCAAATCCACAAGAACTGTCTTAGCGAAAGGCTTCTTGAGGGGAAAGCGGTGACTCGGTGAGATGATTTCACAAAACACAAAGAAGTTTCTCAGAAACCTTCTTTTTCTTTGTTATCGGAGGATATTTCCTTTGGCACTATAGTCTTCTAAGGGATCCGAAATATCTGTTCTCAGATTCCACAGAAATAAAGCTCGCAAAGAGGTCCACGAAATACAGATATAACTCTATGAGATGAATTAACAGAACACTAAGCGGTTTCTCAGAAAGCTTCTTTCCAGACTTCATCTGGAGATAATTCCTTTTTCAACATAGCTCTGTATGGGCCTGCAAATATCACTTTGCCAATTCCACAGGAACTGTCTTAGCAAAAGACTTCTTCAGGGGAAAGCTGTAACTCTGTGAGATGATTTCACAGAACACAAAGAAGTTTCTCAGAAAGCTTCTTTCTCTTTGTTATCGGAGATTATTTCCGTTGGTCCTTTAGTCTTCTAAGGGATCCGAAATATCTGTTCTCAGATTCCACAGAAATAAGGCTAGCAAAGAGATCCACGAAATACAGTTGTAACTCTGTGAGATGAATTAACAGAACACTAAGCAGTTTCTCAGAAAGCTTCTTTCCAGATTTCATCTGAGGATATTTCCTTTATCACCATAGCCTTCTATGGGCTTCCAAATATCACTTTGCCAATTCCACAAGAACTGTCTTAGCGAAAGGCTTCTTGAGGGGAAAGCTGTAACTCTGTGAGATGATTTCACAGAACACAAAGAAGTTTCTCAGAAAGCTTCTTTCTCTTTGTTATCGGAGGATATTTCCTTTGGCCCTATAGTCCTCAAAGGGATCCGAATTATCTGTTCTCAGATTCCACAGAAATAAGGCTAGCAAAGAGATCCATGAAATACAGACGTAACTCTGTGAGATGAATTAACAGAACTCTAAGCAGTTTCTCAGAAAGCTTCTTTCCAGATTTCATCTGAGGATATTTCCTTATTCACCATAGCCGTCTATGCGCTTCCAAATATCACTTTGCCAATTCCACAAGAACTGTCTTAGCGAAAGGCTTCTTGAGGGGAAAGCTGTAACTCTGTGAGGTGATTTCACAGAACACAAAGAAATTTCTAAGACAGCTTCTTTCTCTTTGTTATCGGAGGATATTTCCTTTGGCCCTATAGTCTTCAAAGAGATCCGAAATATCTGTTCTCAGATTCCACAGAAATAAGGCTAGCAAAGAGATCCACGAAATACAGATGGAACTCTGTGAGATGAATTAACAGAACACTAAGTAGTTTCTCAGAAATCTTCTTTCCAGATTTCATCTGAGGATATTTCCTTTTTCACCGTAGTGCTCTATGGGCTTCGAAATATCACTTTGCCAATTCCACAAGAACTGTCTTAGCGAAAGTCTTCTTGAGGGGAAAGCTGTAACTCTGTGAGATGATTTCACAGAACACAAAGAAGTTTCTCAAAAGCATCTTTCTCTTTGTTATTGGAGGATATTTCATTTGGCCCTATAGTCTTCTAAGGGATCCGAAATATCTGTTCTCAGATTCCACAGAAATAAGGCTAGCAAAGAGATCCGCGAAATACAGATGTAACTCTGTGAGATGAATTAACAGAACACTAAGCAGTTTCTCAGGAAGCTTCTTTCCAGATTTCATCTGAGGATATTTCCTTTTTCACCATAGCCCTCTATGGGCTTCCAAATATCACTTTGCCAATTCCACAAGAACTGTCTTAGCGAAAGGCTTCTTGAGGGGAAAGCTGTATCTCTGTGAGGTGATTTCACAGGACACAAAGAAGTTTCTCAGAAAGCTTCTTTCTCTTTGTTATCGGAGGACATTTCCTTCGGCCCTATAGTCTTCTAAGGGATCCGAAATATCTGTTCTCAGATTCCACAGAAATAAGGCTAGCACAGAGATCCACGAAATACAGATATAACCCTGTGAGTTGAATTAACAGAACACTAAGCAGTTTCTCAGAAATCTTCTTTCCAGATTTCATCTGAGGATATTTCCCCTTTCAGCCTAGCCCTCTACGGGCTTCCAAATATCACTTTTCCAATTCCACAAAAACTGTCTTAGCGAAAGACTTCTTGAGGGTAAAGCTGTAACTCTGTGAGATGATCACAGAACACAAAGAAGTTTCTCACAAAGCTTCTTTCTCTTTGTTATCGGAGGGTATTTCCTTTGTCCCTATAGTCTTCAATGGGATCTGAAATATCTGTTCTCAGATTCCACAGAAATAAGGCTAGCAAAGAGAACCACGAAATACACATGTAACACTTTGAGAAGAATTAACAGAACAATAAGCAGTTTCACAGAAAGCTTCTTTCCAGATTTCATCTGAGGATATTTCCTTTTTCACCATAGCCCTCTTTCGGCTTCCAAATATAACATTCCCAATTCCTCAAGAACTGTCTTAGCGAAAGGCTTCTTGAGGGGAAAGCTGTAACTTCATGAGATGATTTCCCAGAACACAAAGAATTTTCTCAGAAAGCTTCTTTCTCTTTGTTGTCGGAGGATATTTCCTTTGGCCCTATAGTCTTCAAGGGGATCCGAAATATCTGTTCTCAGATTCCACAGAAAAAAGGCTAGCAAAGAGATCCATGACATACAGATGTAACTCTGTGAGATGAATTAACAGAACACTAAGCAGTTTCTCAGAAAGCTTCTTTCCAGATTTCATCTGAGGATATTTCCTATTTCACCGTAGCCCTCTATGCGCCTACAAATATCACTTTGCCAAATCCACAAGAACTGTCTTAGCGAAAGGCTTCTTGAGGGGAAAGCGGTGACTCGGTGAGATGATTTCACAGAACACAAAGAAGTTTCTCAGAAAGCTTCTTTCTCTTTGTTATCGGAGGATATTTCCTTTGGCCCTATAGTCCTCAAAGGGATCCGAAATATCTGTTCTCAGATTCCACAGAAATAAGGCTAGCAAAGAGATCCGCGAAATACAGATGTAACTCTGTGAGATGAATTAACAGAACAGTAAGCAGTTTCTCAGGAAGCTTCTTTCCAGATTTCTTCTGAGGATATTTCCTTTTTCACCATAGCCCTCTATGGGCTTCCAAATATCACTTTGCCAATTCCACAAGAACTGTCTTAGCGAAAGCCTTCTTGAGGGGAAAGCTGTACCTCTGTGAGGTGATTTCACAGGACACAAAGAAGTTTCTCAGAAACCTTCTTTCTCTTTGTTATCGGAGGACATTTCCTTCGTCCCTATAGTCTTCTAAGGGATCCGAAATATCTGTTCTCAGATTCCACAGAAATAAGGCTAGCACAGAGATCCACGAAATACAGATATAACCCTGTGAGATGAATTAACAGAACACTAAGCAGTTTCTCAGAAATCTTCTTTCCAGATTTCACCTGAGGATATTTCCCCTTTCAGCATAGCCCTCTACGGGCTTCCAAATATCATTTTGCCAATTCCACAAGAACTGTCTTAGCGAAAGGCTTCTTGAAGGGAAAACTGTAACTCTGTGAGATGATTTCACAGAACACAAATAAGTTTCTCAGAAAGCTTCTTTCTCTTTGTTATCAGAGGATATTTCCTTTGGCCCTATAGTCTTCAAAGCGATCCTTAATATCTGTTCTCAGATTCCACAGAAATAAGGCTAGCAAAGAGATCCACGAAATACAGATGTAACTCTGTGAGATGAATTAACAGAACACTAAGCAGTTTCTCAGAAAGCTTCTTTCCAGATTTCATCTGAGGATATTTCCTATTTCACCGTAGCCCTCTATGCGCCTACAAATATCACTTTGCCAAATCCACAAGAACTGTCTTAGCGAAAGGCTTCTTGAGGGGAAAGCGGTGACTCGGTGAGATGATTTCACAGAACACAAAGAAGTTTCTCAGAAAGCTTCTTTCTCTTTGTTATCGGAGCATATTTCCTTTGGTCCTATTGTCTTCAAAGGGATCCGAAATATCTCTTCTCAGATTCCACAGAAATAAGGCTAGCAAACAGATCAACGAAATACAGATGGGACTCTGTGAGATGAATTAACAGAACACTAAGCAGTTTCTCAGAAAGCTTCTTTCCAGATTTCATCTGAGGATATTTCCTTTTTCACCATAGCCCTCTATGCGCTTCCAAATATCACTTTGCCAATTCCACAAGAACTGTCTTAGCGAAAGGCTTCTTGAAGGGAAAGCTGTGACTCTGTGACATGATTTCAAAGAACACAAAGAAGATTCTCAGAAAGTTTCTTTCTATTTGTTATCGGAGGATATTTCCTTTGGCTCTAGAGTTTTCAAAGGGATCCGAAATATCTGTTCTCAGATTCCACAGAAATAAGGCTAGCAAAGAGATCCACGAAATACAGATGTAACTCTGTGAGATGAATTAACAGAACACTATGCAGTTTCTCAGAAAGCTTCTTTCTAGATTTCATCGGAGGATATTTCCTTTTTCACCATAGCCCTCTATGCGCTTCCAAATATCATTTTGCCAATTCCACAAGAACTGTCTTAGCGAAAGGCTTCTTGAAGGGAAAACTGTAACTCTGTGAGATGATTTCACAGAACACAAAGAAGTTTCTCAGAAAGCTTCTTTCTCTTTGTTATCGGAGGATATTTCCTTTGGCCCTATAGTCTAATAAGGGATCCGAAATATCTGTTCTCAGATTCCACAGAAATAAGGCTAGCAAAGAGATCCACGAAATACAGATGTAACTCTGTGAGATGAATTAACAGAACTCTAAGCAGTTGCTCAGGAAGCTTCTTTCCAGATTTCATCTGAGGATATTTCCTTTTTCAACCTAGCCCTCCATGGGCTTCCGAATATCACTTTGCCAATTCCACAAGAACTGTCTTAGCGAAAGGCTTCTTGTGGGGAAAGCTTTAACTCTGTGAGATGATTTCAAAGAACACAAAGAAGTTTCTTGGAAAGCTTCTTTCTCATTGTTATCGGAGGATTTTTCCTTTGGCCCTATAGTCTTCAAGGGGATCCGAAATATCTGTTCTCAGATTCCACAGAAAAAAGGCTAGCAAAGAGATCGATGACATACAGATGTAATTCTGTGAGATGAATTAACTGAACACTAAGCAGTTTCTCAGAAAGCTTCTTTCCAGATTTAATCTGAGGATATTTCCTATTACACCGTAGCCCTCTATGCGCTTCCAAATATCACTTTGCCAAATCCACAAGAACTGTCTTAGCGAAAGGCTTCTTGAGGGGAAAGCGGTGACTCGGTGAGATGATTTCACAAAACACAAAGAAGTTTCTCAGAAACCTTCTTTTTCTTTGTTATCGGAGGATATTTCCTTTGGCACTATAGTCTTCTAAGGGATCCGAAATATCTGTTCTCAGATTCCACAGAAATAAAGCTCGCAAAGAGGTCCACGAAATACAGATATAACTCTATGAGATGAATTAACAGAACACTAAGCGGTTTCTCAGAAAGCTTCTTTCCAGACTTCATCTGGAGATAATTCCTTTTTCAACATAGCTCTGTATGGGCCTGCAAATATCACTTTGCCAATTCCACAGGAACTGTCTTAGCAAAAGACTTCTTCAGGGGAAAGCTGTAACTCTGTGAGATGATTTCACAGAACACAAAGAAGTTTCTCAGAAAGCTTCTTTCTCTTTGTTATCGGAGATTATTTCCGTTGGTCCTTTAGTCTTCTAAGGGATCCGAAATATCTGTTCTCAGATTCCACAGAAATAAGGCTAGCAAAGAGATCCACGAAATACAGTTGTAACTCTGTGAGATGAATTAACAGAACACTAAGCAGTTTCTCAGAAAGCTTCTTTCCAGATTTCATCTGAGGATATTTCCTTTATCACCATAGCCCTCTATGGGCTTCCAAATATCACTTTGCCAATTGCACAAGAACTGTCTTAGCGAAAGGCTTCTTGAGGGGAAAGCTGTAACTCTGTGAGATGATTTCACAGAACACAAAGAAGTTTCTCAGAAAGCTTCTTTCTCTTTGTTATCGGAGGATATTTCCTTTGGCCCTATAGTCCTCAAAGGGATCCGAATTATCTGTTCTCAGATTCCACAGAAATAAGGCTAGCAAAGAGATCCATGAAATACAGACGTAACTCTGTGAGATGAATTAACAGAACTCTAAGCAGTTTCTCAGAAAGCTTCTTTCCAGATTTCATCTGAGGATATTTCCTTATTCACCATAGCCGTCTATGCGCTTCCAAATATCACTTTGCCAATTCCACAAGAACTGTCTTAGCGAAAGGCTTCTTGAGGGGAAAGCTGTAACTCTGTGAGGTGATTTCACAGAACACAAAGAAATTTCTAAGACAGCTTCTTTCTCTTTGTTATCGGAGGATATTTCCTTTGGCCCTATAGTCTTCAAAGAGATCCGAAATATCTGTTCTCAGATTCCACAGAAATAAGGCTAGCAAAGAGATCCACGAAATACAGATGGAACTCTGTGAGATGAATTAACAGAACACTAAGTAGTTTCTCAGAAATCTTCTTTCCAGATTTCATCTGAGGATATTTCCTTTTTCACCGTAGTGCTCTATGGGCTTCGAAATATCACTTTGCCAATTCCACAAGAACTGTCTTAGCGAAAGTCTTCTTGAGGGGAAAGCTGTAACTCTGTGAGATGATTTCACAGAACACAAAGAAGTTTCTCAAAAGCATCTTTCTCTTTGTTATTGGAGGATATTTCATTTGGCCCTATAGTCTTCTAAGGGATCCGAAATATCTGTTCTCAGATTCCACAGAAATAAGGCTAGCAAAGAGATCCGCGAAATACAGATGTAACTCTGTGAGATGAATTAACAGAACACTAAGCAGTTTCTCAGGAAGCTTCTTTCCAGATTTCATCTGAGGATATTTCCTTTTTCACCATAGCCCTCTATGGGCTTCCAAATATCACTTTGCCAATTCCACAAGAACTGTCTTAGCGAAAGGCTTCTTGAGGGGAAAGCTGTATCTCTGTGAGGTGATTTCACAGGACACAAAGAAGTTTCTCAGAAAGCTTCTTTCTCTTTGTTATCGGAGGACATTTCCTTCGGCCCTATAGTCTTCTAAGGGATCCGAAATATCTGTTCTCAGATTCCACAGAAATAAGGCTAGCACAGAGATCCACGAAATACAGATATAACCCTGTGAGTTGAATTAACAGAACACTAAGCAGTTTCTCAGAAATCTTCTTTCCAGATTTCATCTGAGGATATTTCCCCTTTCAGCCTAGCCCTCTACGGGCTTCCAAATATCACTTTTCCAATTCCACAAAAACTGTCTTAGCGAAAGACTTCTTGAGGGTAAAGCTGTAACTCTGTGAGATGATCACAGAACACAAAGAAGTTTCTCACAAAGCTTCTTTCTCTTTGTTATCGGAGGGTATTTCCTTTGTCCCTATAGTCTTCAATGGGATCTGAAATATCTGTTCTCAGATTCCACAGAAATAAGGCTAGCAAAGAGAACCACGAAATACACATGTAACACTTTGAGAAGAATTAACAGAACAATAAGCAGTTTCACAGAAAGCTTCTTTCCAGATTTCATCTGAGGATATTTCCTTTTTCACCATAGCCCTCTTTCGGCTTCCAAATATAACATTCCCAATTCCTCAAGAACTGTCTTAGCGAAAGGCTTCTTGAGGGGAAAGCTGTAACTTCATGAGATGATTTCCCAGAACACAAAGAATTTTCTCAGAAAGCTTCTTTCTCTTTGTTGTCGGAGGATATTTCCTTTGGCCCTATAGTCTTCAAGGGGATCCGAAATATCTGTTCTCAGATTCCACAGAAAAAAGGCTAGCAAAGAGATCCATGACATACAGATGTAACTCTGTGAGATGAATTAACAGAACACTAAGCAGTTTCTCAGAAAGCTTCTTTCCAGATTTCATCTGAGGATATTTCCTATTTCACCGTAGCCCTCTATGCGCCTACAAATATCACTTTGCCAAATCCACAAGAACTGTCTTAGCGAAAGGCTTCTTGAGGGGAAAGCGGTGACTCGGTGAGATGATTTCACAGAACACAAAGAAGTTTCTCAGAAAGCTTCTTTCTCTTTGTTATCGGAGGATATTTCCTTTGGCCCTATAGTCCTCAAAGGGATCCGAAATATCTGTTCTCAGATTCCACAGAAATAAGGCTAGCAAAGAGATCCGCGAAATACAGATGTAACTCTGTGAGATGAATTAACAGAACAGTAAGCAGTTTCTCAGGAAGCTTCTTTCCAGATTTCTTCTGAGGATATTTCCTTTTTCACCATAGCCCTCTATGGGCTTCCAAATATCACTTTGCCAATTCCACAAGAACTGTCTTAGCGAAAGCCTTCTTGAGGGGAAAGCTGTACCTCTGTGAGGTGATTTCACAGGACACAAAGAAGTTTCTCAGAAACCTTCTTTCTCTTTGTTATCGGAGGACATTTCCTTCGTCCCTATAGTCTTCTAAGGGATCCGAAATATCTGTTCTCAGATTCCACAGAAATAAGGCTAGCACAGAGATCCACGAAATACAGATATAACCCTGTGAGATGAATTAACAGAACACTAAGCAGTTTCTCAGAAATCTTCTTTCCAGATTTCACCTGAGGATATTTCCCCTTTCAGCATAGCCCTCTACGGGCTTCCAAATATCATTTTGCCAATTCCACAAGAACTGTCTTAGCGAAAGGCTTCTTGAAGGGAAAACTGTAACTCTGTGAGATGATTTCACAGAACACAAATAAGTTTCTCAGAAAGCTTCTTTCTCTTTGTTATCAGAGGATATTTCCTTTGGCCCTATAGTCTTCAAAGCGATCCTTAATATCTGTTCTCAGATTCCACAGAAATAAGGCTAGCAAAGAGATCCACGAAATACAGATGTAACTCTGTGAGATGAATTAACAGAACACTAAGCAGTTTCTCAGAAAGCTTCTTTCCAGATTTCATCTGAGGATATTTCCTATTTCACCGTAGCCCTCTATGCGCCTACAAATATCACTTTGCCAAATCCACAAGAACTGTCTTAGCGAAAGGCTTCTTGAGGGGAAAGCGGTGACTCGGTGAGATGATTTCACAGAACACAAAGAAGTTTCTCAGAAAGCTTCTTTCTCTTTGTTATCGGAGCATATTTCCTTTGGTCCTATTGTCTTCAAAGGGATCCGAAATATCTCTTCTCAGATTCCACAGAAATAAGGCTAGCAAACAGATCAACGAAATACAGATGGGACTCTGTGAGATGAATTAACAGAACACTAAGCAGTTTCTCAGAAAGCTTCTTTCCAGATTTCATCTGAGGATATTTCCTTTTTCACCATAGCCCTCTATGCGCTTCCAAATATCACTTTGCCAATTCCACAAGAACTGTCTTAGCGAAAGGCTTCTTGAAGGGAAAGCTGTGACTCTGTGACATGATTTCAAAGAACACAAAGAAGATTCTCAGAAAGTTTCTTTCTATTTGTTATCGGAGGATATTTCCTTTGGCTCTAGAGTTTTCAAAGGGATCCGAAATATCTGTTCTCAGATTCCACAGAAATAAGGCTAGCAAAGAGATCCACGAAATACAGATGTAACTCTGTGAGATGAATTAACAGAACACTATGCAGTTTCTCAGAAAGCTTCTTTCTAGATTTCATCGGAGGATATTTCCTTTTTCACCATAGCCCTCTATGCGCTTCCAAATATCATTTTGCCAATTCCACAAGAACTGTCTTAGCGAAAGGCTTCTTGAAGGGAAAACTGTAACTCTGTGAGATGATTTCACAGAACACAAATAAGTTTCTCAGAAAGCTTCTTTCTCTTTGTTATCAGAGGATATTTCCTTTGGCCCTATAGTCTTCAAAGGGATCCTTAATATCTGTTCTCAGATTCCACAGAAATAAGGCTAGCAAAGAGATCCACGAAATACAGATGTAACTCTGTGAGATGAATTAACAGAACACTAAGGAGTTTCCCAGAAAGCTTCTTTCCAGATTTCATCTGAGGATATTTCCTTTTTCACCATAGCCCTCTATGCGCTTCCAAATATGACTTTGCCAATTCCGCAAGAACTGTCTTAGTGAAATGCTTCTTGAGGGGAAAGCTGTAACTCGGTGAGATGATTTCACAGAACACAAAGAAGTTTCTCAGAAAGCTTCTTTCTCTTTTTTATCGGAGGATATTTCCATTGGCCCTGTAGTCTTCAAAGGGATTCGAATTATCTGTTCTCAGATTCCACAGAAATAAGGCTAGCAAAGAGATCCACGAAATACAGATGTAACTCTATGAGTTGAATTAACAGAACACTAGGCAGTTTTTCAGAAAGCTTCTTTCCAGATTTCATCTGAGGATATGTCCTTTTTCACCATAGCCCTGTATTGGCTTCCAAATATCACTTTGCCAATTCCACAAGAACTGTCTTAGCGAAAGGCTTCTTGAAGGGAAAGCTGTAAGTCTGTGAGATGATTTCACAGAATACAAAGAAGTTTCTCAGAAAGCTTCTTTCTCTTTGTTATCGGAGGATATTCCCTTTGGCCCTAGAGTCTTCAAAGGGATCCGAAATATCTGTTCTCAGATTCCACAGAAATAAGGCGAGCAAAGAGATCCACCAAATACAGATGTAAGTCTGTGAGACGAATTAACGGAACACTAAGCAGTTTCTCAGAAAGTTTCTTTCCAGATTTCATCTGGGGATATTTCCTTTATGACGATAGCCTTCCATGGGCTTCCAAATATCACTTTGCCAATTCCACAAGAACTGTCTTAGCGAAAGGATTCTTGAGGGGAAAGCTGTAACTCTCTGAGATGATTTCACAGAACACAAAGAAGTTTCTCAGAAAGCTTCTGTCTTTTTGTTATCGGAGCATATTTCCTTTGGCCCTATTGTATACAAAGGGATCCGAAATATCTCTTCTCAGATTCCACAGAAATAAGGCTAGCAAACAGATCCACGAAATGCAGATGGAACTCTGTGAGATGAATTAACAGAACACTAAGCAGTTTCTCAGAAAGCTTCTTTCCAGATTTCATCTGAGGATATTTCCTTTTTCCCCATAGCCCTCTATGCGATTCCAAATATCACTTTGCCAATTCCACAGGAACTGTCTTAGCGAAAGGCTTCTTGAGGGGAATGCTGTAACTCTGTGAGATGATTTCACAGAACACAAAGAAGTTTCTGAGAAAGCTTCTTTCTCTTTGTTGTCGGAGGATATTTCCTTTGGCCCTGTAGTCTTCAAGGTAATCCGAAATATCTCTTCTCAGATTCCACAGAAAAAAGGCTAGCAAAGAAATCCATGACATACAGATGTAACTCTTTGAGATGAATTAACAGAACACTAAGCAGTTTCTCAGAAAGCTTCTTTCCAGAATTCATCTGAGGATATTTCCCCTTTCAGCATAGCCCTCTGTGGGCTTCCAAATATCTCTTTGGAAATTCCACAAGAACTGTCTTAGCGAAAGGCTTATTGAGGGGAATGCTGGAACTCTGTGAGATGATTTCAAAGAACACAAAGAAGTTTCTCAGAAAGCTTCTTTCTCTTTGTTATCGGAGGATATTTCCTTTGGCCCTATAGTCTTCAAAGGGATTCGAAATATCTGTTCTCAGATTCCACAGAAATAAGGCTAGCAAAGAGATCCACTAAATACAGATGTAAATCTGTGAGATGAATTAACAGAACACTAAGCAGTTTCTCAGAAAGCTTCTTTCCAGATTTCATCTGAGGATATTTCCTTTTTCACCATTACCCTCTATGGGCTCCCAAATATCACTTTGCCAATTCCACAAGAACTGTCTTAGCGAAAGGCTTCTTGAGGTGAAAGCTGTAACTCTGGGAGATGATTTCACAGAATACAAAAAAGTTTCTCAGAAAGCTTCTTTCTCTTTGTTATCGGAGGATATTTCCTTTGGCCCTATAGTCTTCAAAGGGATTCGAAATATCTGTTCTCAGATTCCACAGAAATAAGGCCAGCAAAGAGATCCACGAAATACAGATGTAACTCTGTGAGGTGAATTAACAGAACACTAAGCAGTTTCTCAGGAAGCTTCTTTCCAGATTTCATCTGAGGATATTTCCTTTTTCACCATAGCCCTCTATGGTCTTCCAAATATCACTTTGCCAATTCCACAAGAACTGTTTTAGCGAAAGGCTTCTTGAGGGGAAAGCTGTGACACTGTGACATGATTTCAAAGAACACAAAGAAGTTTCTCAGAAAGTTTCTTTCTCTTTGTTATCGTAGGATATTTCCTTTGGCCCTATACTCTTCTAAGGGATCCGAAATATCTGTTCTCAGATTCCACAGAAATAAGGCTAGCAAAGAGATCCACGAAATACAGATGTAACTCTGTGAGAGGAATTAACAGAACACTAAGCAGTTTCTCAGGAAGCTTCTTTCCAGATTTCATCTGAGGATATTTCCTTTTTCACCCTAGCCCTCTATGGGCTTTCGAATATCACTTTGACAATTCCACAAGAACTGTCTTAGCGAAAGTCTTCTTGTGGGGAAAGCTTTAACTCTGTGAGATGATTTCAAAGAACACCAAAAAGTTTCTCAGAAAGCTTCTTTCTCTTTGTTATCGGAGGATATTTCCTTTGGCCCTATAGTCTTCAAAGAGATCTGAAATATCTCTTCTCAGATTCCACAGAAATAAAGCTGGCAAAGAGATCCACGAAACACAGATGTAACTCCTTGAGATGAATTAACAGAACACTAAGCAGTTTCTCAGAAATCTTCTTTCCAGATTTCATCTGAGGATATTTCCTTTTTCACCGTAAGCCTCTATGGGCTCCCAAATATCACTTTGCCACTTCCACAAGAACTGTCTCAGCGAAAGGCTTCTTGAGGGGAAAGCTGTAACTCTGGGAGATGATTTCACAGAACACAAAGAAGTTTCTCAGAAAGCTTCTTTCGCTTTGTTATCGGAGGATATTTCCTTTGGCCCTATAGTCTTCAAGGGGATCTGAAATATCTGTTCTCAGATTCCACAGAAATAAGGCTAGCAAAGAGATCCACGAAATACAGATGTAACTCCGTGAGATGAATTAACAGAAGACTAAGCAGTTTCTAAGAAAGCTTCTTTCCAGATTTCATCTGAGGATATTTCCTTTTTCACCCTAAACCTCTAGGCGCTTCCAAATATCACTTTGCCAATTCCACAAGAACTGTCTTAGCGAAAGGCTTCTTTAAGGGAAAGCTGTGACTCTGTGACATGATTTCAAAGAACACAAAGAAGTTTCTCAGAAAGCTTCTTTCTCTTTGTTATCGGAGGATATTTCCTTCGGCCCTATAGTCTTCAAACGGATCCGAAATATCTGTTCTCAGATTCCACAGAAATAAAGCTAGCAAATAGATCCACGAAATACAGATGTAACCCTTTGAGAAGAATTAACAGAACACTAAGCAGTTTCTCAGAAATCTTCTTTCCAGATTTCATCTGAGGCTATTTCCTTTTCCACCATAGCCTTCTATGGGCTTCCAAATATCACTTTGCCAATTCCACAAGAACTGTCTTAGCGAAAGGATTCTTGAGGGGAAAGCTGTAACTCTCTGAGATGATTTCACAGAACACAAAGAGGTTTCTCAGAAAGCTTCTTTCTCTTTGTTATCGGAGCATATTTCCTTTGGTCCTATTGTCTTCAAAGGGATCCGAAATATCTGTTCTCAGATTCCACAGAAATAAGGCGAGCAAACAGATCAACGAAATACAGATGGAACTCTGTGAGATGAATTAACAGAACACTAAGCAGTTTCTCAGAAACCTTCTTTCCAGATTTCATCTGAGGAGATTTCCTTTTTCACCATAGCCCTCTATGCGCTTCCAAATATCACTTTGCCAATTCCACAGAACTGTCTTAGCGAAAGGCTTCTTGAAGGGAAAGCTGTGACTCTGTGACATGATTTCAAAGAACACAAAGAAGATTCTCAGAAAGTTTCTTTCTATTTGTTATCGGAGGATATTTCCTTTGGCTCTAGAGTTTTCAAAGGGATCCGAAATATCTGTTCTCAGATTCCACAGAAATAAGGCTAGCAAAGAGATCCACGAAATACAGATGTAACTCTGTGAGATGAATTAACAGAACACTATGCAGTTTCTCAGAAAGTTTCTTTCTAGATTTCATCGGAGGATATTTCCTTTTTCACCATAGCCCTCTATGCGTTTCCAAATATCATTTTGCCAATTCCACAAGAACTGTCTTAGCGAAAGGCTTCTTGACGGGAAAACTGTAACTCTGTGAGATGATTTCAGAGAACACAAATAAGTTTCTCAGAAAGCTTCTTTCTCTTTGTTATCAGAGGATATTTCCTTTGGCCCTATAGTCTTCAAAGGGATCCTTAATATCTGTTCTCAGATTCCACAGAAATAAGGCTAGCAAAGAGATCCACGAAATACAGATGTAACTCTGTGAGATGAATTAACAGAACACTAAGGAGTTTCCCAGAAAGCTTCTTTCCAGATTTCATCTGAGGATATTTCCTTTTTCACCATAGCCCTCTTTGCGCTTCCAAATATGACTTTGCCAATTCCGCAAGAACTGTCTTAGGGAAAGGCTTCTTGAGGGGAAAGCTGTAACTCGGTGAGATGATTTCACAGAACACAAAGAAGTTTCTCAGAAAGCTTCCTTCTCTTTTTTATCGGAGGATATTTCCATTGGCCCTGTAGTCTTCAAAGGGATTCAAATTATCTGTTCTCAGATTCCACAGAAATAAGGCTAGCAAAGAGATACACGAAATACAGATGTAACTCTATGAGTTGAATTAACAGAACACTAGGCAGTTTTTCAGAAAGCTTCTTTCCAGATTTCATCTGAGGATATGTCCTTTTTCACCATAGCCCTGTATTGCCTTCCAAATATCACTTTGCCAATTCCACAAGAACTGTCTTAGCGAAAGGCTTCTTGAAGGGAAAGCTGTAAGTCTGTGAGATGATTTCACAGAATACAAAGAAGTTTCTCAGAAAGCTTCTTTCTCTTTGTTATCGGAGGATATTTCCTTTGGCCCTGGAGTCTTCAAAGGGATCCGAAATATCTGTTCTCAGATTCCACAGAAATAAGGCGAGCAAAGAGATCCACCAAATACAGATGTAAGTCTGTGAGATGAATTAACAGAACACTAAGCAGTTTCTCAGAAAGTTTCTTTCCAGATTTCATCTGGGGATATTTCCTTTATGACGATAGCCTTCTATGGGCTTCCAAATATCACTTTGCCAATTCCACAAGAACTGTCTTAGCGAAAGGATTCTTGAGGGGAAAGCTGTAACTCTCTGAGATGATTTCACAGAATACAAAGAAATTTCTCAGAAAGCTTCTGTCTTTTTGTTATCGGAGCATATTTCCTTTGGCCCTATTGTATTCAAAGGGATCCGAAATATCTCTTCTCAGATTCCACAGAAAAAAGGCTAGCAAACAGATCCACGAAATGCAGATGGAACTCTGTGAGATGAATTAACAGAACACTAAGCAGTTTCTCAGAAAGCTTCTTTCCAGATTTCATCTGAGGATATTTCCTTTTTCACCATAGCCCTCTATACGCTTCCAAATATCACTTTGCCAATTCCACAAGAACTGTCTTAGCGAAAGGCTTCTTGAGGGGAAAGCTGTGACTCTGTGACATGATTTCAAAGAACACAAAGAAGATTCTCAGAAAGTTTCTTTCTAATTGGTATCGGAGGATATTTCCTTTGGCTCTAGAGTTTTCAAAGGGTTCCGAAATATCTGTTCTCAGATTCCACAGAAATAAGGCTAGCAAAGAGATCCACGAAATACAGATGTAACTCTGTGAGATGAATTCACAGAACACTAAGCAGTTTCTCAGAAAGCTTCTTTCCATATTTCATCTGAGGATATTTCCTTTTTCACCGTAGCCCTCTAAGGGCTTCCAAATATCACTTTGCCAATTCCACCAGAACTGTCTTAGCGAAAGGCTTCTTGAGGAGAAAGTTGTGACTCTGTGAAATGGTTTCACAGAACACAAAGAAGTTTCTCAGAAAGCTTCTTTCTCTTTGTTATCGGAGGATATTTCCTTTGGCCCTATAGTCTAATAAGGGATCCGAAATATCTGTTCTCAGATTCCAGAGAAATAAGGCTAGCAAAGAGATCCACGAAATACAGATGTAACTCTGTGAGATGAATTAACAGAACACTAAGGAGTTTCCCAGAAAGCTTCTTTCCAGATTTCATCTGAGGATATTTCCTTTTTCACCATAGCCCTCTTTGCGCTTCCAAATATGACTTTGCCAATTCCGCAAGAACTGTCTTAGTGAAAGGCTTCTTGAGGGGAAAGCTGTAACTCGGTGAGATGATTTCACAGAACACAAAGAAGTTTCTCAGAAAGCTTCCTTCTCTTTTTTATCGGAGGATATTTCCATTGGCCCTGTAGTCTTCAAAGGGATTCAAATTATCTGTTCTCAGATTCCACAGAAATAAGGCTAGCAAAGAGATCCACGAAATACAGATGTAACTCTATGAGTTGAATTAACAGAACACTAGGCAGTTTTTCAGAAAGCTTCTTTCCAGATTTCATCTGAGGATATGTCCTTTTTCACCATAGCCCTGTATTGCCTTCCAAATATCACTTTGCCAATTCCACAAGAACTGTCTTAGCGAAAGGCTTCTTGAAGGGAAAGCTGTAAGTCTGTGAGATGATTTCACAGAATACAAAGAAGTTTCTCAGAAAGCTTCTTTCTCTTTGTTATCGGAGGATATTTCCTTTGGCCCTGGAGTCTTCAAAGGGATCCGAAATATCTGTTCTCAGATTCCACAGAAATAAGGCGAGCAAAGAGATCCACCAAATACAGATGTAAGTCTGTGAGATGAATTAACAGAACACTAAGCAGTTTCTCAGAAAGTTTCTTTCCAGATTTCATCTGGGGATATTTCCTTTATGACGATAGCCTTCTATGGGCTTCCAAATATCACTTTGCCAATTCCACAAGAACTGTCTTAGCGAAAGGATTCTTGAGGGGAAAGCTGTAACTCTCTGAGATGATTTCACAGAATACAAAGAAATTTCTCAGAAAGCTTCTGTCTTTTTGTTATCGGAGCATATTTCCTTTGGCCCTATTGTATTCAAAGGGATCCGAAATATCTCTTCTCAGATTCCACAGAAAAAAGGCTAGCAAACAGATCCACGAAATGCAGATGGAACTCTGTGAGATGAATTAACAGAACACTAAGCAGTTTCTCAGAAAGCTTCTTTCCAGATTTCATCTGAGGATATTTCCTTTTTCACCATAGCCCTCTATACGCTTCCAAATATCACTTTGCCAATTCCACAAGAACTGTCTTAGCGAAAGGCTTCTTGAGGGGAAAGCTGTGACTCTGTGACATGATTTCAAAGAACACAAAGAAGATTCTCAGAAAGTTTCTTTCTAATTGGTATCGGAGGATATTTCCTTTGGCTCTAGAGTTTTCAAAGGGATCCGAAATATCTGTTCTCAGATTCCACAGAAATAAGGCTAGCAAAGAGATCCACGAAATACAGATGTAACTCTGTGAGATGAATTCACAGAACACTAAGCAGTTTCTCAGAAAGCTTCTTTCCATATTTCATCTGAGGATATTTCCTTTTTCACCGTAGCCCTCTAAGGGCTTCCAAATATCACTTTGCCAATTCCACCAGAACTGTCTTAGCGAAAGGCTTCTTGAGGAGAAAGTTGTGACTCTGTGAAATGGTTTCACAGAACACAAAGAAGTTTCTCAGAAAGCTTCTTTCTCTTTGTTATCGGAGGATATTTCCTTTGGCCCTATAGTCTAATAAGGGATCCGAAATATCTGTTCTCAGATTCCAGAGAAATAAGGCTAGCAAAGAGATCCACGAAATACAGATGTAACTCTGTGAGATGAATTAACAGAACACTAAGGAGTTTCCCAGAAAGCTTCTTTCCAGATTTCATCTGAGGATATTTCCTTTTTCACCATAGCCCTCTTTGCGCTTCCAAATATGACTTTGCCAATTCCGCAAGAACTGTCTTAGTGAAAGGCTTCTTGAGGGGAAAGCTGTAACTCGGTGAGATGATTTCACAGAACACAAAGAAGTTTCTCAGAAAGCTTCCTTCTCTTTTTTATCGGAGGATATTTCCATTGGCCCTGTAGTCTTCAAAGGGATTCAAATTATCTGTTCTCAGATTCCACAGAAATAAGGCTAGCAAAGAGATCCACGAAATACAGATGTAACTCTATGAGTTGAATTAACAGAACACTAGGCAGTTTTTCAGAAAGCTTCTTTCCAGATTTCATCTGAGGATATGTCCTTTTTCACCATAGCCCTGTATTGCCTTCCAAATATCACTTTGCCAATTCCACAAGAACTGTCTTAGCGAAAGGCTTCTTGAAGGGAAAGCTGTAAGTCTGTGAGATGATTTCACAGAATACAAAGAAGTTTCTCAGAAAGCTTCTTTCTCTTTGTTATCGGAGGATATTTCCTTTGGCCCTGGAGTCTTCAAAGGGATCCGAAATATCTGTTCTCAGATTCCACAGAAATAAGGCGAGCAAAGAGATCCACCAAATACAGATGTAAGTCTGTGAGATGAATTAACAGAACACTAAGCAGTTTCTCAGAAAGTTTCTTTCCAGATTTCATCTGGGGATATTTCCTTTATGACGATAGCCTTCTATGGGCTTCCAAATATCACTTTGCCAATTCCACAAGAACTGTCTTAGCGAAAGGATTCTTGAGGGGAAAGCTGTAACTCTCTGAGATGATTTCACAGAATACAAAGAAATTTCTCAGAAAGCTTCTGTCTTTTTGTTATCGGAGCATATTTCCTTTGGCCCTATTGTATTCAAAGGGATCCGAAATATCTCTTCTCAGATTCCACAGAAAAAAGGCTAGCAAACAGATCCACGAAATGCAGATGGAACTCTGTGAGATGAATTAACAGAACACTAAGCAGTTTCTCAGAAAGCTTCTTTCCAGATTTCATCTGAGGATATTTCCTTTTTCACCATAGCCCTCTATACGCTTCCAAATATCACTTTGCCAATTCCACAAGAACTGTCTTAGCGAAAGGCTTCTTGAGGGGAAAGCTGTGACTCTGTGACATGATTTCAAAGAACACAAAGAAGATTCTCAGAAAGTTTCTTTCTAATTGGTATCGGAGGATATTTCCTTTGGCTCTAGAGTTTTCAAAGGGATCCGAAATATCTGTTCTCAGATTCCACAGAAATAAGGCTAGCATAGAGATCCACGAAATACAGATGTAACTCTGTGAGATGAATTCACAGAACACTAAGCAGTTTCTCAGAAAGCTTCTTTCCATATTTCATCTGAGGATATTTCCTTTTTCACCGTAGCCCTCTAAGGGCTTCCAAATATCACTTTGCCAATTCCACCAGAACTGTCTTAGCGAAAGGCTTCTTGAGGAGAAAGTTGTGACTCTGTGAAATGGTTTCACAGAACACAAAGAAGTTTCTCAGAAAGCTTCTTTCTCTTTGTTATCGGAGGATATTTCCTTTGGCCCTATAGTCTAATAAGGGATCCGAAATATCTGTTCTCAGATTCCAGAGAAATAAGGCTAGCAAAGAGATCCACGAAATACAGATGTAACTCTGTGAGATGAATTAACAGAACACTAAGGAGTTTCCCAGAAAGCTTCTTTCCAGATTTCATCTGAGGATATTTCCTTTTTCACCATAGCCCTCTTTGCGCTTCCAAATATGACTTTGCCAATTCCGCAAGAACTGTCTTAGTGAAAGGCTTCTTGAGGGGAAAGCTGTAACTCGGTGAGATGATTTCACAGAACACAAAGAAGTTTCTCAGAAAGCTTCCTTCTCTTTTTTATCGGAGGATATTTCCATTGGCCCTGTAGTCTTCAAAGGGATTCAAATTATCTGTTCTCAGATTCCACAGAAATAAGGCTAGCAAAGAGATCCACGAAATACAGATGTAACTCTATGAGTTGAATTAACAGAACACTAGGCAGTTTTTCAGAAAGCTTCTTTCCAGATTTCATCTGAGGATATTTCCTTTTTCACCATAGCCCTGTATTGCCTTCCAAATATCACTTTGCCAATTCCACAAGAACTGTCTTAGCGAAAGGCTTCTTGAAGGGAAAGCTGTAAGTCTGTGAGATGATTTCACAGAATACAAAGAAGTTTCTCAGAAAGCTTCTTTCTCTTTGTTATCGGAGGATATTTCCTTTGGCCCTGGAGTCTTCAAAGGGATCCGAAATATCTGTTCTCAGATTCCACAGAAATAAGGCGAGCAAAGAGATCCACCAAATACAGATGTAAGTCTGTGAGATGAATTAACAGAACACTAAGCAGTTTCTCAGAAAGTTTCTTTCCAGATTTCATCTGGGGATATTTCCTTTATGACGATAGCCTTCTATGGGCTTCCAAATATCACTTTGCCAATTCCACAAGAACTGTCTTAGCGAAAGGATTCTTGAGGGGAAAGCTGTAACTCTCTGAGATCATTTCACAGAATACAAAGAAATTTCTCAGAAAGCTTCTGTCTTTTTGTTATCGGAGCATATTACCTTTGGCCCTATTGTATTCAAAGGGATCCGAAATATCTCTTCTCAGATTCCACAGAAAAAAGGCTAGCAAACAGATCCACGAAATGCAGATGGAACTCTGTGAGATGAATTAACAGAACACTAAGCAGTTTCTCAGAAAGCTTCTTTCCAGATTTCATCTGAGGATATTTCCTTTTTCACCATAGCCCTCTATACGCTTCCAAATATCACTTTGCCAATTCCACAAGAACTGTCTTAGCGAAAGGCTTCTTGAGGGGAAAGCTGTGACTCTGTGACATGATTTCAAAGAACACAAAGAAGATTCTCAGAAAGTTTCTTTCTAATTGGTATCGGAGGATATTTCCTTTGGCTCTAGAGTTTTCAAAGGGTTCCGAAATATCTGTTCTCAGATTCCACAGAAATAAGGCTAGCAAAGAGATCCACGAAATACAGATGTAACTCTGTGAGATGAATTCACAGAACACTAAGCAGTTTCTCAGAAAGCTTCTTTCCATATTTCATCTGAGGATATTTCCTTTTTCACCGTAGCCCTCTAAGGGCTTCCAAATATCACTTTGCCAATTCCACCAGAACTGTCTTAGCGAAAGGCTTCTTGAGGAGAAAGTTGTGACTCTGTGAAATGGTTTCACAGAACACAAAGAAGTTTCTCAGAAAGCTTCTTTCTCTTTGTTATCGGAGGATATTTCCTTTGGCCCTATAGTCTAATAAGGGATCCGAAATATCTGTTCTCAGATTCCAGAGAAATAAGGCTAGCAAAGAGATCCACGAAATACAGATGTAACTCTGTGAGATGAATTAACAGAACACTAAGGAGTTTCCCAGAAAGCTTCTTTCCAGATTTCATCTGAGGATATTTCCTTTTTCACCATAGCCCTCTTGGCGCTTCCAAATATGACTTTGCCAATTCCGCAAGAACTGTCTTAGTGATAGGCTTCTTGAGGGGAAAGCTGTAACTCGGTGAGATGATTTCACAGAACACAAAGAAGTTTCTCAGAAAGCTTCCTTCTCTTTTTTATCGGAGGATATTTCCATTGGCCCTGTAGTCTTCAAAGGGATTCAAATTATCTGTTCTCAGATTCCACAGAAATAAGGCTAGCAAAGAGATCCACGAAATACAGATGTAACTCTATGAGTTGAATTAACAGAACACTAGGCAGTTTTTCAGAAAGCTTCTTTCCAGATTTCATCTGAGGATATTTCCTTTTTCACCATAGCCCTGTATTGCCTTCCAAATATCACTTTGCCAATTCCACAAGAACTGTCTTAGCGAAAGGCTTCTTGAAGGGAAAGCTGTAAGTCTGTGAGATGATTTCACAGAATACAAAGAAGTTTCTCAGGAAGCTTCTTTCTCTTTGTTATCGGAGGATATTTCCTTTGGCCCTGGAGTCTTCAAAGGGATCCGAAATATCTGTTCTCAGATTCCACAGAAATAAGGCGAGCAAAGAGATCCACCAAATACAGATGTAAGTCTGTGAGATGAATTAACAGAACACTAAGCAGTTTCTCAGAAAGTTTCTTTCCAGATTTCATCTGGGGATATTTCCTTTATGACGATAGCCTTCTATGGGCTTCCAAATATCACTTTGCCAATTCCACAAGAACTGTCTTAGCGAAAGGATTCTTGAGGGGAAAGCTGTAACTCTCTGAGATCATTTCACAGAATACAAAGAAATTTCTCAGAAAGCTTCTGTCTTTTTGTTATCGGAGCATATTTCCTTTGGCCCTATTGTATTCAAAGGGATCCGAAATATCTCTTCTCAGATTCCACAGAAAAAAGGCTAGCAAACAGATCCACGAAATGCAGATGGAACTCTGTGAGATGAATTAACAGAACACTAAGCAGTTTCTCAGAAAGCTTCTTTCCAGATTTCATCTGAGGATATTTCCTTTTTCACCATAGCCCTCTATACGCTTCCAAATATCACTTTGCCAATTCCACAAGAACTGTCTTAGCGAAAGGCTTCTTGAGGGGAAAGCTGTGACTCTGTGACATGATTTCAAAGAACACAAAGAAGATTCTCAGAAAGTTTCTTTCTAATTGGTATCGGAGGATATTTCCTTTGGCTCTAGAGTTTTCAAAGGGTTCCGAAATATCTGTTCTCAGATTCCACAGAAATAAGGCTAGCAAAGAGATCCACGAAATACAGATGTAACTCTGTGAGATGAATTCACAGAACACTAAGCAGTTTCTCAGAAAGCTTCTTTCCATATTTCATCTGAGGATATTTCCTTTTTCACCGTAGCCCTCTAAGGGCTTCCAAATATCACTTTGCCAATTCCACCAGAACTGTCTTAGCAAAAGGCTTCTTGAGGAGAAAGTTGTGACTCTGTGAAATGGTTTCACAGAACACAAAGAAGTTTCTCAGAAAGCTTCTTTCTCTTTGTTATCGGAGGATATTTCCTTTGGCCCTATAGTCTAATAAGGGATCCGAAATATCTGTTCTCAGATTCCAGAGAAATAAGGCTAGCAAAGAGATCCACGAAATACAGATGTAACTCTGTGAGATGAATTAACAGAACACTAAGGAGTTTCCCAGAAAGCTTCTTTCCAGATTTCATCTGAGGATATTTCCTTTTTCACCATAGCCCTCTTGGCGCTTCCAAATATGACTTTGCCAATTCCGCAAGAACTGTCTTAGTGATAGGCTTCTTGAGGGGAAAGCTGTAACTCGGTGAGATGATTTCACAGAACACAAAGAAGTTTCTCAGAAAGCTTCCTTCTCTTTTTTATCGGAGGATATTTCCATTGGCCCTGTAGTCTTCAAAGGGATTCAAATTATCTGTTCTCAGATTCCACAGAAATAAGGCTAGCAAAGAGATCCACGAAATACAGATGTAACTCTATGAGTTGAATTAACAGAACACTAGGCAGTTTTTCAGAAAGCTTCTTTCCAGATTTCATCTGAGGATATTTCCTTTTTCACCATAGCCCTGTATTGCCTTCCAAATATCACTTTGCCAATTCCACAAGAACTGTCTTAGCGAAAGGCTTCTTGAAGGGAAAGCTGTAAGTCTGTGAGATGATTTCACAGAATACAAAGAAGTTTCTCAGGAAGCTTCTTTCTCTTTGTTATCGGAGGATATTTCCTTTGGCCCTGGAGTCTTCAAAGGGATCCGAAATATCTGTTCTCAGATTCCACAGAAATAAGGCGAGCAAAGAGATCCACCAAATACAGATGTAAGTCTGTGAGATGAATTAACAGAACACTAAGCAGTTTCTCAGAAAGTTTCTTTCCAGATTTCATCTGGGGATATTTCCTTTATGACAATAGCCTTCTATGGGCTTCCAAATATCACTTTGCCAATTCCACAAGAACTGTCTTAGCGAAAGGATTCTTGAGGGGAAAGCTGTAACTCTCTGAGATGATTTCACAGAATACAAAGAAATTTCTCAGAAAGCTTCTGTCTTTTTGTTATCGGAGCATATTTCCTTTGGCCCTATTGTATTCAAAGGGATCCGAAATATCTCTTCTCAGATTCCACAGAAAAAAGGCTAGCAAACAGATCCACGAAATGCAGATGGAACTCTGTGAGATGAATTAACAGAACACTAAGCAGTTTCTCAGAAAGCTTCTTTCCAGATTTCATCTGAGGATATTTCCTTTTTCACCATAGCCCTCTATACGCTTCCAAATATCACTTTGCCAATTCCACAAGAACTGTCTTAGCGAAAGGCTTCTTGAGGGGAAAGCTGTGACTCTGTGACATGATTTCAAAGAACACAAAGAAGATTCTCAGAAAGTTTCTTTCTAATTGGTATCGGAGGATATTTCCTTTGGCTCTAGAGTTTTCAAAGGGTTCCGAAATATCTGTTCTCAGATTCCACAGAAATAAGGCTAGCAAAGAGATCCACGAAATACAGATGTAACTCTGTGAGATGAATTCACAGAACACTAAGCAGTTTCTCAGAAAGCTTCTTTCCATATTTCATCTGAGGATATTTCCTTTTTCACCGTAGCCCTCTAAGGGCTTCCAAATATCACTTTGCCAATTCCACCAGAACTGTCTTAGCGAAAGGCTTCTTGAGGAGAAAGTTGTGACTCTGTGAAATGGTTTCACAGAACACAAAGAAGTTTCTCAGAAAGCTTCTTTCTCTTTGTTATCGGAGGATATTTCCTTTGGCCCTATAGTCTAATAAGGGATCCGAAATATCTGTTCTCAGATTCCACAGAAATAAGGCTAGCAAAGAGATCCACGAAATACAGATGTAACTCTGTGAGATGAATTAACAGAACACTAAGCAGTTGCTCAGGAAGCTTCTTTCCAGATTTCATCTGAGGATATTTCCTTTTTCACCCTAGCCCTCTATGGGCTTCCGAATATCACTTTGCCAATTCCACAAGAACTGTCTTAGCGAAAGGCTTCTTGTGGGGAAAGCTTTAACTCTGTGAGATGATTTCAAAGAACACAAAAAAGTTTCTCGGAAAGCTTCTTTCTCTTTGTTATCGGAGGATATTTCCTTTGGCCCTATAGTCTTCAAGGGGATCCGAAATATCTGTTCTCAGATTCCACAGAAAAAAGGCTAGCAAAGAGATCGATGACATACAGATGTAATTCTGTGAGATGAATTAACAGAACACTAAGCAGTTTCTCAGAAAGCTTCTTTCCAGATTTCATCTGAGGATATTTCCTTTTTCACCGTAGCCCTCTATGCGCTTCCAAATATCACTTTGCCAAATCCACAAGAACTGTCTTAGCGAAAGGCTTCTTGAGGGGAAAGCGGTGACTCGGTGAGATGATTTCACAAAACACAAAGAAGTTTCTCAGAAAGCTTCTTTCTCTTTGTTATCGGAGGATATTTCCTTTGGCACTATAGTCTTCTAAGGGATCCGAAATATCTGTTCTCAGATTCCACAGAAATAAGGCTCGCAAAGAGGTCCACGAAATACAGATATAACTCTATGAGATGAATTAACAGAACACTAAGCGGTTTCTCAGAAAGCTTCTTTCCAGACTTCATCTGGAGATAATTCCTTTTTCACCATAGCTCTGTATTGGCTTGCAAATATCACTTTGCCAATTCCACAGGAACTGTCTTAGCAAAAGACTTCTTCAGGGGAAAGCTGTAACTCTGTGAGATGATTTCACAGAACACAAAGAAGTTTCTCAGAAAGCTTCTTTCTCTTTGTTATCGGAGATTATTTCCGTTGGTCCTATAGTCTTCTAAGGGATCCGAAATATCTGTTCTCAGATTCCACAGAAATAAGGCTAGCAAAGAGATCCACGAAATACAGATGTAACTCTGTGAGATGAATTAACAGAACACTAAGCAGTTTCTCAGAAAGCTTCTTTCCAGATTTCATCTGAGGATATTTCCTTATTCACCATTGCCGTCTATGCGCTTCCAAATATCACTTTGCCAATTCCACAAGAACTGTCTTAGCGAAAGGCTTCCTGAGGGGAAAGCTGTAACTCTGTGAGGTGATTTCACAGAACACAAAGAAATTTCTAAGAAAGCTTCTTTCTCTTTGTTATCGGAGGATATTTCCTTTGGCCCTATAGTCTTCAAAGAGATCCGAAATATCTGTTCTCAGATTCCACAGAAATAAGGCTAGCAAAGAGATCCACGAAATACAGATGTAACTCTGTGAGATGAATTAACAGAACACTAAGCAGTTTCTCAGAAATCTTCTTTCCAGATTTCATCTGAGGATATTTCCTTTTTCCCCGTAGCGCTCTATGGGCTTCGAAATATCACTTTGCCAATTCCACAAGAACTGTCTTAGCGAAAGACTTCTTGAGGGGAAAGCTGTAACTCTGTGAGATGATTTCACAGAACACAAAGAAGTTTCTCAAAAGCATCTTTCTCTTTGTTATCGGAGGATATTTCATTTGGCCCTATAGTCTTCTAAGGGATCCGAAATATCTGTTCTCAGATTCCACAGAAATAAGGCTAGCAAAGAGATCCGCCAAATACAGATGTAACTCTGTGAGATGAATTAACAGAACAGTAAGCAGTTTCTCAGGAAGCTTCTTTCCAGATTTCTTCTGAGGATATTTCCTTTTTCACCATAGCCCTCTATGGGCTTCCAAATATCACTTTGCCAATTCCACAAGAACTGTCTTAGCGAAAGGCTTCTTGAGGGGAAAGCTGTACCTCTCTGAGGTGATTTCACAGGACACAAAGACGTTTCTTAGAAAGCTTCTTTCTCTTTGTTATCGGAGGACATTTCCGTCGGCCCTATAGTCTTCTAAGGGATCCGAAATATCTGTTCTCAGATTCCACAGAAATAAGGCTAGCACAAAGATCCACGAAATACAGATGTAACCCTGTGAGATGAATTAACAGAACACTAAGCAGTTTCTCAGAAATCTTCTTTGCAGATTTCATCTGAGGATATTTCCCCTTTCAGTATAGCCCTCTACGGGCTTCCAAATATCACTTTGCCAATTCCCCAAAAACTGTCTTAGTGAAAGGCTTCTTGAGGGGAAAGCTGTAACTCTGTGCGATGATTTCACAGGACACAAAGAAGTTTCTCAGAAAGCTTCTTTCTCTTTGTTATCGGAGGATATTTCCTTTGGCCCTATATTCTTCAAAGGGATCCGAAATATCTGTTCTCAGATTCCACAGAAATAAGGCTAGCAAAGAGATCCACGAAATACAGATGTAACTCTGTGAGATGAATTAACAGAACACTAAGCAGTTTCTCTGAAAGCTTCTTTCCAGATTTCATCTGAGGATACTTCCTTTTGCACCATACCCCTCTATGGGCCTCCAAATTTCACTTTGCCAATTCCACAAGAACTGACTTAGCGAAAGGCTTCTTGAGGGGAAAGTTGTAACTCTGTGAAATGGTTTCACAGAAAACAAATAAGTTTCTCAGAAAGCTTCTTTCTCTTTTTTATCAGAGGATATTTCCTTAGGCCCTATAGTCTTCCAAGGGATCCGAAGTATCTGTTCTCAGATTCCACAGAAATAAGGCTAGCAAAGAGATCCAAGAAATACAGATGTAATTCTGTGAGATGAATTAACAGAACACTAAGCAGTTTCTAAGAAAGCTTCTTTCCAGATTTCATCTGAGGATATTTCCTTTTTCACCTTAGCCTTCTATGGGCTTCCAAATATCACTTTGCCAATTAAACAAGAACTGTCTTAGCGAAAGGCTTCTTGAGGGCAATGCTGTAACTCTCTGAGATGATTTCACAGAACACAAAGAAGTTTCTCAGAAAGCTTCTTTCTCTTTGTTATCGGAGGATATTTCATTTGGCCGTATAGTCTTCTAAGGGATCCGAAATATCTGTTCTCAGATTCCACAGAAATAAGGCTAGCAAAGAGGTCCGCGAAATACAGATGTAACTCTGTGAGATGAATTAACAGAACAGTAAGCAGTTTCTCAGGAAGCTTCTTTCCAGATTTCTTCTGAGGATATTTCCTTTTTCACCATAGCCCTCTATGGGCTTCCAAATATCACTTTGCAAATTCCACAAGAACTGTCTTAGCGAAAGGCTTCTTGAGGGGAAAGCTGTACCTCTGTGAGGTGATTTCACAGGACACAAAGAAGTTTCACAGAAAGCTTCTTTCTCTTTGTTATCGGAGGACATTTCCTTCGGCCCTATAGTCTTCTAAGGGATCCGAAATATCTGTTCTCAGATTCCACAGAAATAAGGCTAGCACAGAGATCCACGAAATACAGATATAACCCTGTGAGATGAATTAACAGAACACTAAGCAGTTTCTCAGAAATCTTCTTTCCAGATTTCATCTGAGGATATTTCCCCTTTCAGCATAGCCCTCTACGGGCTTCCAAATATCACTTTTCCAATTCCACAAAAACTGTCTTAGCGAAAGACTTCTTGAGGGTAAAGCTGTAACTCTGTGAGATGATCACAGAACACAAAGAAGTTTCTCACAAAGCTTCTTTCTCTTTGTTATCGGAGGGTATTTCCTTTGTCCCTATAGTCTTCAAAGGGATCTGAAATATCTGTTCTCAGATTCCACAGAAATAAGGCTAGCAAAGAGAACCACGAAATACACATGTAACACTTTGAGAAGAATTAACAGAACACTAAGCAGTTTCACAGAAAGCTTCTTTCCAGATTTCATCTGAGGATATTTCCTTTTTCACCATAGCCCTCTTTGGGCTTCCAAATATAACATTCCCAATTCCACAAGAACTGTCTTAGCGAAAGGCTTCTTCAGGGGAAAGCTGTAACTTCGTGAGATGATTTCCCAGAACACAAAGAATTTTCTGAGAAAGCTTCTTTCTCTTTGTTGTCGGAGGATATTTCCTTTGGCCCTATAGTCTTCAAGGGGATCCGAAATATCTGTTCTCAGATTTCACAGAAAAAAGGCTAGCAAAGAGATCCATGACATACAGATGTAACTCTGTGAGATGAATTAACAGAACACTAAGCAGTTTCTCAGAAAGCTTCTTTCCAGATTTCATCTGAGGATATTTCCTATTTCACCGTAGCCCTCTATGCGCCTCCAAATATCACTTTGCCAAATCCACAAGAACTGTCTTAGCGAAAGGCTTCTTCAGGGGAAAGCTGTAACTTGGTGAGATGATTTCACAGAACACAAAGAAGTTTCTGAGAAAGCTTCTTTCTCTTTGTTGTCGGAGGATATGTCCTTTGGCCCTATAGTCTTCAAGGTAATCCGAAATATCTGTTCTCAGATTCCACAGAAATAAGGCTAGCAAAGATATCCACGAAATACAGACGTAACTCTGTGAGTTGAATTAACAGAACTCTAAGCAGTTTCTCAGAAAGCTTCTTTCCAGATTTCATCTGAGGATATTTCCTTATTCACCATAGCCGTCTATGCGCTTCCAAATATCACTTTGCCAATTCCCTAAGAACTGTCTTAGTGAAAGGCTTCTTGAGTGGAAAGCTGTAACTCTGTGCGATGATTTCACAGGACACAAAGAAGTTTCTCAGAAAGCTTCTTTCTCTTTGTTATCGGAGGATATTTCCTTTGGCCCTATAGTCTTCAAAGGGATCCGAAATATCTGTTCTCAGATTCCACAGAAATAAGGCTAGCAAAGAGATCCACGAAATACAGATGGAACTCTGTGAGATGAATTAACAGAACACTAAGCAGTTTCTCAGAAACCTTCTTTCCAGATTTCATCTGAGGATATTTCCTTTTTCACCATAGCCCTCTATGGGCTTCCAAATATCACTTTGCCAATTCCACAAGAACTGTCTTAGCGAAAGGCTTCTTGAAGGGAAAGCTGTGACTCTGTGACATGATTTCAAAGAACACAAAGAAGATTCTCAGAAAGTTTCTTTCTATTTGTTATCGGAGGATATTTCCTTTGGCTCTAGAGTTTTCAAAGGGATCCGAAATATCTGTTCTCAGATTCCACAGAAATAAGGCTAGCAAAGAGATCCACGAAATACAGATGTAACTCTGTGAGATGAATTAACAGAACACTATGCAGTTTCTCAGAAAGCTTCTTTCTAGATTTCATTGGAGGATACTTCCTTTTTCACCATAGCCCTCTATGCACTTCCAAATATCATTTTGCCAATTCCACAAGAACTGTCTTAGCGAAAGGCTTCTTGACGGGAAAACTGTAACTCTGTGAGATGATTTCACAGAACACAAAGAAGTTTCTCAGAAAGCTTCTTTCTCTTTGTTATCAGAGGATATTTCCTTTGGCCCTATAGTCTTCAAGGTAATCCGAAATATCTGTTCTCAGATTCCACAGAAATAAGGCTAGCAAAGATATCCACGAAATACAGACGTAACTCTGTGAGTTGAATTAACAGAACTCTAAGCAGTTTCTCAGAAAGCTTCTTTCCAGATTTCATCTGAGGATATTTCCTTATTCACCATAGCCGTCTATGCGCTTCCAAATATCACTTTGCCAATTCCGCAAGAACTGTCTTAGTGAAAGGCTTCTTGAGGGGAAAGCTGTAACTCGGTGAGATGATTTCACGGAACACAAAGAAGTTTCTCAGAAAGCTTCTTTCTCTTTTTTATCGGAGGATATTTCCATTGGCCCTGTAGTCTTCAAAGGGATTCGAATTATCTGTTCTCAGATTCCACAGAAATAAGGCTAGCAAAGAGATCCACGAAATACAGATGTAACTCTATGAGTTGAATTAACAGAACACTAGGCAGTTTTTCAGAAACCTTCTTTCCAGATTTCATCTGAGGATATTTCCTTTTTCACCATAGCCCTGTATTGGCTTCCAAATATCACTTTGCCAATTCCACAAGAACTGTCTTAGCGAAAGGCTTCTTGAAGGGAAAGCTGTAAGTCTGTGAGATGATTTCACAGAATACAAAGAAGTTTCTCAGAAAGCTTCTTTCTCTTTGTTATCGGAGGATATTTCCTTTGGCCCTAGAGTCTTCAAAGGGATCCGAAATATCTGTTCTCAGATTCCACAGAAATAAGGCGAGCAAAGAGATCCACCAAATACAGATGTAAGTCTGTGAGATGAATTAACAGAACACTAAGCAGTTTCTCAGAAAGTTTCTTTCCAGATTTCATCTGGGGATATTTCCTTTATGACGATAGCCTTCTATGGGCTTCCAAATATCACTTTGCCAATTCCAGAAGAACTGTCTTAGCGAAAGGATTCTTGAGGGGAAAGCTGTAACTCTCTGAGATGATTTCACAGAACACAAAGAAGTTTCTCAGAATGCTTCTGTCTTTTTGTTATCGGAGCATATTTCCTTTGGCCCTATTGTATTCAAAGGGATCCGAAATATCTCTTCTCAGATTCCACAGAAATAAGGCTAGCAAACAGATCCACGAAATGCAGATGGAACTCTGTGAGATGAATTAACAGAACACTAAGCAGTTTCTCAGAAAGCTTCTTTCCAGATTTCATCTGAGGATATTTCCTTTTTCACCATAGCCCTCTATACGCTTCCAAATATCACTTTGCCAATTCCACAAGAACTGTCTTAGCGAAAGGCTTCTTGAGGGGAAAGCTGTGACTCTGTGACATGATTTCAAGGAACACAAAGAAGATTCTCAGAAAGTTTCTTTCTATTTGGTATCGGAGGATATTTCCTTTGGCTCTAGAGTTTTCAAAGGGTTCCGAAATATCTGTTCTCAGATTCCACAGAAATAAGGCTAGCAAAGAGATCCACGAAATACAGATGTAACTCTGTGAGATGAATTCACAGAACACTAAGCAGTTTCTCAGAAAGCTTCTTTCCATATTTCATCTGAGGATATTTCCTTTTTCACCGTAGCCCTCTAAGGGCTTCCAAATATCACTTTGCCAATTCCACCAGAACTGTCTTAGCGAAAGGCTTCTTGAGGAGAAAGTTGAGACTCTGTGAAATGGTTTCACAGAACACAAAGAAGTTTCTCAGAAAGCTTCTTTCTCTTTGTTATCGGAGGATATTTCCTTTGGCCCTATAGTCTAATAAGGGATCCGAAATATCTGTTCTCAGATTCCACAGAAATAAGGCTAGCAAAGAGATCCACGAAATACAGATGTAACTCTGTGAGATGAATTAACAGAACACTAAGCAGTTGCTCAGGAAGCTTCTTTCCAGATTTCATCTGAGGATATTTCCTTTTTCACCCTAGCCCTCTATGGGCTTCCGAATATCACTTTGCCAATTCCACAAGAACTGTCTTAGCGAAAGGCTTCTTGTGGGGAAAGCTTTAACTCTGTGAGATGATTTCAAAGAACACAAAGAAGTTTCTCGGAAAGCTTCTTTCTCTTTGTTATCGGAGGATATTTCCTTTGGCCCTATAGTCTTCAAGGGGATCCGAAATATCTGTTCTCAGATTCCACAGAAAAAAGGCTAGCAAAGAGATCGATGACATACAGATGTAATTCTGTGAGATGAATTAAATGAACACTAAGCAGTTTCTCAGAAAGCTTCTTTCCAGATTTAATCTGAGGATATTTCCTAATTCACCGTAGCCCTCTATGCGCTTCCAAATATCACTTTGCCAAATCCACAAGAACTGTCTTAGCGAAAGGCTTCTTGAGGGGAAAGCGGTGACTCGGTGAGATGATTTCAAAAAACACAAAGAAGTTTCTCAGAAAGCTTCTTTCTCTTTGTTATCGGAGGATATTTCCTTTGGCACTATAGTCTTCTAAGGGATCCGAAATATCTGTTCTCAGATTCCACGGAAATAAGGCTCGCAAACAGGTCCACGAAATACAGATATAACTCTATGAGATGAATTAACAGAACACTAAGCGGATTCTCAGAAAGCTTCTTTCCAGACTTCATCTGGAGATAATTCCTTTTTCACCATAGCTTTGTATGGGCTTGCAAATATCACTTTGCCAATTCCACAGGAACTGTCTTAGCAAAAGACTTCTTCAGGGGAAAGCTGTAACTCTGTGAGATGATTTCACAGAACACAAAGAAGTTTCTCAGAAAGCTTCTTTCTCTTTGTTATCGGAGATTATTTCCGTTGGTCCTATAGTCTTCTAAGGGATCCGAAACATCTGTTCTCAGATTCCACAGAAATAAGGCTAGCAAAGAGATCCACGAAATACAGATGTAACTCTGTGAGTTGAATTAACAGAACACTAAGCAGTTTCTCAGAAAGCTTCTTTCCAGATTTCATCTGAGGATATTTCCTTTTTCACCATAGCCCTCTATGGGCTTCCAAATATCACTTTGCCAATTCCACAAGAACTGTCTTAGCGAAAGGCTTCTTGAGGGGAAAGCTGTAACTCTGTGAGATGATTTCACAGAACACAAAGAAGTTTCTCAGAAAGCTTCTTTCTCTTTGTTATCGGAGGATATTTCCTTTGGCCCTATAGTCCTCAAAGGGATCCGAATTATCTGTTCTCAGATTCCACAGAAATAAGGCTAGCAAAGAGATCCACGAAATACAGACGTAACTCTGTGAGATGAATTCACAGAACTCTAAGCAGTTTCTCAGAAAGCTTCTTTCCAGATTTCATCTGAGGATATTTCCTTATTCACCATTGCCGTCTATGCGCTTCCAAATATCACTTTGCCAATTCCACAAGAACTGTCTTAGCGAAAGGCTTCCTGAGGGGAAAGCTGTAACTCTGTGAGGTGATTTCACAGAACACAAAGAAATTTCTAAGAAAGCTTCTTTCTCTTTGTTATCGGAGGATATTTCCTTTGGCCCTATAGTCTTCAAAGAGATCCGAAATATCTGTTCTCAGATTCCACAGAAATAAGGCTAGCAAAGAGATCCACGAAATACAGATGTAACTCTGTGAGATGAATTAACAGAACACTAAGCAGTTTCTCAGAAATCTTCTTTCCAGATTTCATCTGAGGATATTTCCTTTTTCACCGTAGCGCTCTATGGGCTTCGAAATATCACTTTGCCAATTCCACAAGAACTGTCTTAGCGAAAGACTTCTTGAGGGGAAAGCTGTAACTCTGTGAGATGATTTCACAGAACACAAAGAAGTTTCTCAAAAGCATCTTTCTCTTTGTTATCGGAGGATATTTCATTTGGCCCTATAGTCTTCTAAGGGATCCGAAATATCTGTTCTCAGATACCACAGAAATAAGGCTAGCAAAGAGATCCGCCAAATACAGATGTAACTCTGTGAGATGAATTAACAGAACAGTGAGCAGTTTCTCAGGAAGCTTCTTTCCAGATTTCTTCTGAGGATATTTAATTTTTCACCATAGCCCTCTATGGGCTTCCAAATATCACTTTGCCAATTCCACAAGAACTGTCTTAGCGAAAGGCTTCTTGAGGGGAAAGCTGTACCTCTGTGAGGTGATTTCACAGGACACAAAGACGTTTCTTAGAAAGCTTCTTTCTCTTTGTTATCGGAGGACATTTCCGTCTGCCCTATAGTCTTCTAAGGGATCCGAAATATCTGTTCTCAGATTCCACAGAAATAAGGCTAGCACAAAGATCCACGAAATACAGATGTAACCCTGTGAGATGAATTAACAGAACACTAAGCAGTTTCTCAGAAATCTTCTTTCCAGATTTAATCTGAGGATATTTCCCCTTTCAGCATAGCCCTCTACGGGCTTCCAAATATCACTTTGCCAATTCCACAAAAACTGTCTTAGCGAAAGGCTTCTTGAGGGTAACGCTGTAACTCTGTGAGATGATCACAGAACACAAAGAAGTTTCTCAGAAAGCTTCTTTCACTTTGTTATCGGAGGGTATTTCCTTTGTCCCTATAGTCTTCAAAGGGATCTGAAATATCTGTTCTCAGATTCCACAGAAATAAGGCTAGCAAAGAGAACCACGAAATACACATGTAACTCTTTGAGAAGAATTAACAGAACACTAAGCAGTTTCTCAGAAACCTTCTTTCCAGATTTCATCTGAGGATATTTCCTTTTTCACCATAGCCCTCTTTGGGCTTCCAAATATAACATTCCCAATTCCACAAGAACTGTCTTAGCGAAAGGCTTCTTCAGGGGAAAGCTGTAACTTGGTGAGATGATTTCACAGAACACAAAGAAGTTTCTCAGAAAGCTTCTTTCTCTTTGTTGTCGGAGGATATTTCCTTTGGCCCTATAGTCTTCAAGGTAATCCGAAATATCTGTTCTCAGATTCCACAGAAATAAGGCTAGCAAAGATATCCACGAAATACAGACGTAACTCTGTGAGTTGAATTAACAGAACTCTAAGCAGTTTCTCAGAAAGCTTCTTTCCAGATTTCATCTGAGGATATTTTCTTATTCACCATAGCCGTCTATGCGCTTCCAAATATCACTTTGCCAATTCCCCAAGAACTGTCTTAGTGAAAGGCTTCTTGAGGGGAAAGCTGTAACTCTGTGCGATGATTTCACAGGACACAAAGAAGTTTCTCAGAAAGCTTTTTTCTCTTTTTTATCGGAGGATATTTCCTTTGGCCCTATATTCTTCAAAGGGATCCGAAATATCTGTTCTCAGATTCCACAGAAATAAGGCTAGCAAAGAGATCCACGAAATACAGATGTATCTCTGTGAGATGAATTAACAGAACACTAAGCAGTTTCTCAGAAAGCTTCTTTCCAGATTTCATCTGAGGATACTTCCTTTTGCACCATACCCCTCTATGGGCCTCCAAATTTCACTTTGCCAATTCCACAAGAACTGACTTAGCGAAAGGCTTCTTGAGGGGAAAGTTGTAACTCTGTGAAATGGTTTCACAGAAAACAAATAAGTTTCTCAGAAAGCTTCTTTCTCTTTTTTATCAGAGGATATTTCCTTAGGCCCTATAGTCTTCCAAGGGATCCGAAGTATCTGTTCTCAGATTCCACAGAAATAAGGCTAGCAAAGAGATCCAAGAAATACAGATGTAATTCTGTGAGATGAATTAACAGAACCCTAAGCAGTTTCTAAGAAAGCTTCTTTCCAGATTTCATCTGAGGATATTTCCTTTTCAACCTTAGCCTTCTATGGGCTTCCAAATATCACTTTGCCAATTAAACAAGAACTGTCTAAGCGAAAGGCTTCTTGAGGGGAATGCTGTAACTCTCTGAGATGATTTCACAGAACACAAAGAAGTTTCTCAGAAAGCTTCTTTCTCTTTGTTATCGGAGGATATTTCATTTGGCCGTATAGTCTTCTAAGGGATCCGAAATATCTGTTCTCAGATTCCACAGAAATAAGGCTAGCAAAGAGGTCCGCGAAATACAGATGTAACTCTGTGAGATGAATTAACAGAACAGTAAGCAGTTTCTCAGGAAGCTTCTTTCCAGATTTCTTCTGAGGATATTTCCTTTTTCACCATAGCCCTCTATGGGCTTCCAAATATCACTTTGCCAATTCCACAAGAACTGTCTTAGCGAAAGGCTTCTTGAGGGGAAAGCTGTACCTCTGTGAGGTGATTTCACAGGACACAAAGAAGTTTCACAGAAAGCTTCTTTCTCTTTGTTATCGGAGGACATTTCCTTCGGCCCTATAGTCTTCTAAGGGATCCGAAATATCTGTTCTCAGATTCCACAGAAATAAGGCTAGCACAGAGATCCACGAAATACAGATATAACTCTGTGAGATGAATTCACAGAACACTAAGCAGTTTCTCAGAAAGCTTCTTTCCATATTTCATCTGAGGATATTTCCTTTTTCACCGTAGCCCTCTAAGGGCTTCCAAATATCACTTTGCCAATTCCACCAGAACTGTCTTAGCGAAAGGCTTCTTGAGGAGAAAGTTGTGACTCTGTGAAATGGTTTCACAGAACACAAAGAAGTTTCTCAGAAAGCTTCTTTCTCTTTGTTATCGGAGGATATTTCCTTTGGCCCTATAGTCTAATAAGGGATCCGAAATATCTGTTCTCAGATTCCACAGAAATAAGGCTAGCAAAGAGATCCACGAAATACAGATGTAACTCTGTGAGATGAATTAACAGAACACTAAGCAGTTGCTCAGGAAGCTTCTTTCCAGATTTCATCTGAGGATATTTCCTTTTTCACCCTAGCCCTCTATGGGCTTCCGAATATCACTTTGCCAATTCCACAAGAACTGTCTTAGCGAAAGGCTTCTTGTGGGGAAAGCTTTAACTCTGTGAGATGATTTCAAAGAACACAAAGAAGTTTCTCGGAAAGCTTCTTTCTCTTTGTTATCGGAGGATATTTCCTTTGGCCCTATAGTCTTCAAGGGGATCCGAAATATCTGTTCTCAGATTCCACAGAAAAAAGGCTAGCAAAGAGATCGATGACATACAGATGTAATTCTGTGAGATGAATTAAATGAACACTAAGCAGTTTCTCAGAAAGCTTCTTTCCAGATTTAATCTGAGGATATTTCCTATTTCACCGTAGCCCTCTATGCGCTTCCAAATATCACTTTGCCAAATCCACAAGAACTGTCTTAGCGAAAGGCTTCTTGAGGGGAAAGCGGTGACTCGGTGAGATGATTTCAAAAAACACAAAGAAGTTTCTCAGAAAGCTTCTTTCTCTTTGTTATCGGAGGATATTTCCTTTGGCACTATAGTCTTCTAAGGGATCCGAAATATCTGTTCTCAGATTCCACAGAAATAAGGCTCGCAAAGAGGTCCACGAAATACAGATATAACTCTATGAGATGAATTAACAGAACACTAAGCGGATTCTCAGAAAACTTCTTTCCAGACTTCATTTGGAGATAATTCCTTTTTCACCATAGCTCTGTATGGGCTTGCAAATATCACTTTGCCAATTCCACGAAAACTGTCTTAGCGAAAGGCTTCTTGAGGGTAAAGCTGTAACTCTGTGAGATGACGACAGAACACAAAGAAGTCTCTCAGAAATAATCTTTCTCTTTGTTATCGGAGGGTATTTCCTTTGTCCCTTTAATCTTCAAAGGGATCTGAAATATCTGTTCTCAGATTCCACAGAAATATGGCTAGCAAAGAGATCCACGAAATACACATGTAACTCTTTGAGAAGAATTAACAGGACACTAAGCAGTTTCTCAGAAAGCTTCTTTCCAGATTTCATCTGAGGGTATTTCCTTTTTCACCATAGCCCTCTTTGGGCTTCCAAATATAACTTTCCCAATTCCACAAGAACTGTCTTAGCGAAAGGCTTCTTGAGGGGAAAGCTGTAACTTCGAGAGATGATTTCACAGAACACAAAGAAGTTTCTGAGAAAGCTTCTTTCTCTTTGTTATCGGAGGATATTCCCTTTGGCCCTATAGTCTTCAAGGGGATCCGAAATATCTGTTCTCAGATTCCACAGAAATAAGGCTAGCAAAGAGATCCATGACAAACAGATGTAACTCTGTGAGATAAATTAACAGAACAGTAAGCAGTTTCTCAGAAAGCTTCTTTCCAGATTTCATCTGAGGATATTTCCTATTTCACCGAAGCCCTCTATGCGCTTCCAAATATCACTTTGCCAAATCCACAAGAACTGTCTTAGCGAAAGGCTTCTTGAGGGGAAAGCTGTGACTCTGTGACATGATTTCAAAGAACTAAAGAAGTTTCTCAGAAAGCTTCTTTCTCTTTGTTATCGGAGGATATTTCCTTTGGTTCTAGAGTTTTCAAAGGGATCCGAAATATCTGTTCGCATATTCCACAGAAATAAGGCTAGCAAAGAGATCCACGAAATGCAGATGTAACTCTGTGAGTTGAGTTCACAGAACACTAAGCAGTTTGTCAGAAACTTCTTTCCAGATTTCATCTGAGAATACTTCCCTTCTCACCATAGCCCTCTAGGGGCTTCCAAATATCACTTTGCCAATACCACAAGAACTGTCTTAGCGAAAGGCTTCTTGAGGGGAAAGCTGTAACTCTGTGAGATGATTTCACAGAACACAAAGAAGTTTCTCAGAAAGCTTCTTTCTCTTTGTTATGGGAGATTTTTTCCTTTGGACCTATAGTCTTCAAAGGGATGCGAAATATCTGTTCTCAGATTCCACAGAAATAATGCTAGCAAAGAGATCCACGAAAAACAGATGTAACTCTGTGAGATGAATTAAACGAACACTAAGCCGTTTCTCAGAAAGCTTCTTTCCAGATTTCATCTGAGGATATTTCCTTTTTCACCGTAGCCCCCTATGGGCATCCAAATATCACTTTGCCTATTCCACAATAACTGTCTTAGCGAAAGGCTTCTTGAGGGGAAAGCTGTAACTCTGTGAGATGAATTAACAGAACACTAAGCAGTTTCTCAGAAAGCTTCTTTCCAGATTTCATCTGAGGATATTTCCTTTTTCACCATAGCCCTCTATGGGCTTGCAAATATCACTTTGCCAATTCCACAAGAACTGTCTTAGCGAAAGGCTTCTTGAGGGGAAAGCTGTAACTCTGTGAGGTGATTTCAAAGAACACGAAGAAGTTTCTCAGAAGCTTCTATCTCTTTCTTATCGGAGGATATTTCCTTTGGACCTATAGTCTTCTAAGGGATCCGAAATACCTGTTCTCAGATTCCACAGAAATAAGGATAGCAAAGACATCCAAGAAAAACAGATGTAACTCTGTGAGATGAATTAACAGAACACTAAGCAGTTTCTCAGAAAGCGTCTTTCCAGATTTCATCTGAGGTTATTTCCTTTTTCACCATAGCCCTCTATGCGCTTCGAAATATCACTTTGCCAATTCCACAAGAACTGTCTTAGCAAAAGGCTTCTTGAGGGGAACGCTGTAACTCTGTGAGATGATTTCACAGAACACAAAGAAGTTTCGCAGAAAGCTTCTTTCTCTTTGTTATCGGAGGATATTTACTTTGGCCCTATAGTCTTCTAAGGGATCCGAAATATCTGTTCTCAGATTCCACAGAAATAAGGCTAGCAAAGAGATCCACCACATACAGATGTAACTCTGTGAGATGAATTAACAGAACACTAAGCAGTTTCTAGAAAGCTTCTTTCCAGATTTCATCTGAGGATATTTCCTTTTTCACCATAGCCCTCTATGGTCTTCCAAATATCACTTTGCAATTCCACAAGAACTGTCTTAGCGAAAGACCTCTTGAGGGGAAAGCTGTAACTCTGTGAGATGATCTCACAGAACACAAGGAAGTTTCTCAGAAAGCTTCTTTCTCTTTGTCATCGGAGGATATTTCCTTTTTCCGTATAGTCTTCTAAGGGATCCGAAATATCTGTTCTCAGATTCCACAGAAATAAGGTTAGCAAAGAGATCCAGGAAATACAGATGTAACTCAGTGAGATGAATTAACCGAACACTAAGCAGTTTCTCAGAAAGCTTCTTTCCAGATTTCATCTGAGGATATTTCCTTTTTCACCATAGCCTTCTAGGCGCTTCTAAATATCACTTTGCCAATTCCACAAGAACTGTCTTAGCAAAAGGCTTCTTGAGGGGAAAGCTGTATCTCTGTGAGATGAATTCACAGAACACAAAGAAGTTTCTCAGAAGGCTTCTTTCTCTTTGTTATCGGAGGATATTTCCTTTTGCCCTATAGTCTTCAAAGGGATCCGAAATATCTGTTCTCAGAATCCAGAGAAATAAGGCTAACAAAGAGATCCACGAAATACAGATGTAACTCTGTGAGATGAATTAACAGAACACTGAGCAATTTCTCAGAAATCTTCTTTCCATATTTCATCTGAGGATATTTCCTTTTTCACCCTTGCCTTCTATGTGCTTCCAAATATCACTTTGCCAATTCCACAAGAACTGTCTTAGTGAAAGGCTTCTTGAGGGGAAAGCTGTAACTCGGTGAGGTGATTTCAAAGAACACAAGGAAGTTTCTCAGAAAGCTTCTTTTTCTTTGTTACCGGAGTTTATATCCTTTGGCCCTATAATCTTCAAAGGGATCCGAAATATCTGTTCTCAGATTCCACAGAAATAAGGCAACAAAGAGATCCACTAAATACAGATGTAACTCTGTGAGATGAATTAACCGAACACTAAGGAGGTTCTCAGAAAGCTACTTTCCAGATTTCATCTGAGAATATTTCCTTTTTCACCGTAGCCCTCTATGGGCATCCAAATATCACTTTGCCAATTCCACAAGAACTGTCTTAGCGAAAGGCTTCTTGAGGGGAAAGCTGTAACTCTGTGAGATGATTTCACAGAACACAAAGAAGTTTCTCACAAAGCTTCTTTCTCTTTGTTATCGGAGGATATTTCCTTTGGCCCTATAGTCTTCTAAGGGATCCAAAATATCTGTTCTCAGATTCCACAGAAATAAGGCTAGCAAAGAGATCCACGAAATACAGATGTAACTCTGTGAGATGAATTAACAGAACACTAAGCAGTTTCTCACAAAGCTTCTTTCCAGATTTCATCTGAGGATATTTCCTTTTTCACCATATCCCTCTATGCGCTTCCAAATATCACTTTGCCAGTTCCACTAGAACTGTCTTATCGAAAGGCTTCTTGAGGGGAAAGCTGTAATTCTGTGAGATGATTTCACAGAAAACAAAGAAGTTTCTCAGAAAGCTTCTTTCTCTTTTTTATCGGAGGCTATTTCCTTTGGCCCTACAGTCTTCAAATGGATCCGAAATATCTGTTCTCAAATTCCACAGAAATAAGGCAAGCAAAGAGATCCATGAAATACAGATGTAACTCTGTGAGATGAATTAACAGAACACTAAGCAGTTTCTCACAGAGCTTCTTTCCAGATTTCATCGGAGTATATTGCCTTTTTCACCATAGCCCTCTGAGGGCTTCCAAATATCACTTTGCCAATTCCACAGGAACTGTCTTAGCGAAAGGCTTCTTGAGGAGAAAGCTGTAACTCTGTGAGATGATGTCACAGAACACAAGGAATTTCTCAGAAAGCTTCTTTCTCTTTGTAATCGGAGGATATTTCCTTTGGCCCTATAGTCTTCAAAGGGATCGGAAATATCTGTTCTCAGATTCCACAGAAATAAGGCTAGCAAAGAGATCCACCAAATACAGATGTAACTCTGTGAGATGAATTAACAGAACACTAAGCAGTTTCTCAGAAAGCTTCTTTCAATATTTCATCTGAGGATATTTCCTTTTTCACCATAGCCCTCTGTGGGCTTCCAAATATCACTTTGCCAATTCCACAAGAACTGTGTTGGCGAAAGGCTTCTTGAGGGGAAAGCTGTAATTCTGTGAGATGATTTCACAGAAAACAAAGAAGTTTCTCAGAAATCTTCTTTCTCTTTGTTATCGGAGGATATTTCCTTTGGCCCTATAGTCTTCTAAGGGATCCGAAATATCTGTTCTCAGATTCCACAGAAATAAGGCTAGCAAAGAGATCCACGAAATACAGATGTAACTCTGTGAGATGAATTATCAGAACACTAAGCAGTTTCTCAGACAGCTTCTTTCCAGATTTCATCTGAGGATATTTCCTTTTTCACCCTAGCCTTCTGTGCACTTCCAAATATCACTTTGCCCCATCCAAAAGAACTGTCTTAGCGAAAGGCTTCTGGAGGGGAAAGCTGTAACTCGGTGAGATGATTTCACAGAAAACAAGGAAGTTTCTCACAAAGCTTCTTTCTCTTTGTTATCGGAGGATATTTCCTTTGGCCCTATAGTCTTCTAAGGGATTCAAAATATCTGTTCTCAGATTCCACAGAAATAAGGCTAGCAAAGAGATCCACGAAATACAGATGTAACTCTGTGAGGTGAATTAACAGAACACTAAGCAGTTTCTCAGAAAACTTCTTTCCTGATCTCATCTGAGGATATTTCCTTTTTCACCATAGCCCTCTATGGGCTTCCAAATATCACTTTGCCAATTCCACAAGAACTGTCTTAGTGAAAGGCTTCTGAGAGGAAAGCTGTAACTCTGTGAGATGGTTTCACAAAACACAAAGAATTTTCTCAGAAAGCTTCTTTCTCTTTGTTATCGGAGGATATTTCCTTTGGCCCTATAGTCTTCAAAGGGATCCGAAATATCGGTTCTCAGATTCCACAGAAATAAAGCTAGCAAAGAGATACACGAAATACAGAAGTCACTCTGTGAGACGAATTATCAGAACACTAAGCAGTTTCTCAGGAAGCTTCTTTCCAGATTTCATCTGAGGGTATTTCCTTTTTCACCATAGCCCTCTATGGGCTTCCAAATATCACTTTGCCAATTCCACAAGAACTGTCTTAGCGAAAGGCTTCTTGAGAGGAAAGCTGTAACTCTGTGAGATGATTTCACAGAACAAAAAGAAGTTTCTCAGAAAGCTTCTTTCTCTTTGTTTCGGAGCATTTTTTCTTTGGCCCTGTAGTCCTCAAAGGGATCCGAAATATCTGTACTCAGATTTCACAGAAATAAGGCTAGCAAAGAGATCCATGAAATACAGATATAACTTTGTGAGATGAATTAACAGAACACTAAGCAGTTTCTCAGTAAGCTTCCTTCCAGGTTTCATCTGAGGATATTTCCTTTTTCTCCATAGCCCTCTACGGGCATCGAAATATCACTTTGCCAATTCCACAAGAACAGGCTTAGCGAAAGGCTTCTTGAGGGCATAGTTGTAATTCTGTGAGATGATTTCACAGAACACAAAGAAGTTTCTTAAAAATCTTCTTCCACTTTGTTATCGGAGGATATTTCCTTTGGCCCTAGAGTCTACAAAGGGATCCGAAATATGAGTTCTCAGATTCCACAGAAATAAGGCTACCAAAGATATCCACCAAATACAGATATCACTCTGTGTGTGGAAGTAACTCTTTACAAAGCAGTTTCACAGAAAGCTTCTTTCCAGTGTTTCTCGGAGGATATTTTCTTTTTCACCTTAGCCCTCTATATGCTTCGAAATATCACTTTGCCAATTCAACAAGAACAGGCTTAGCGAATGGCTTCTTGAGGGGAAAGCTGTAACTCTGTGAGATGAATTAACGGAACACTAAGCAGTTTCTCAGAAACCTTCTTTCCAGATTTCATCTGAGGATATTTCCTTTTTCAACGTAGCCTTCTATGGGCAACTATTTATCACTTTGCCAATTCCACAAGAACAGGTTTAGCGAAAGGCTTCTTGAGGGGGAAGCTGTAAGTCTGTGATATGACTACACAGAACACAAGGAAGTTTCTCAGAAAGCTTCTTTCTCTTTGATATCGGAGGATATTTCCTTTGGCCCAGATTCTACAAAGGGTTCCGAAATATGACTTCTCATTTCCAAAGAAATAAGGCTAGCAAAAGGATCCACGAAATACAGATTTAACTCTCTGGGTGGAAGTCACACATATCAAAGCAGTTTCTCAGAAAGCTTCTTTCCAGTTTTTCTCGGAGGATATTTTCTTTTTCACCATAGCCCTATATGGGCTTCCAAATATCACTTTGCCAATTCCACAAGAACATGCTTAGCGAATGGCTTCTTGAGGGGAAAGCTGTAACTATGTGAGATGAATTAACAGAACACTAAGCAGTTTCTCAGAGAGGTTCTTTCCATATTTCATCTGAGGATATTTCCTTTTTCAACGTAGCCCTCTATGGGCTTCCAAATATCACTTTGCCAATTTTACAAGAACAGGCTTAGTGAAAGGCTTCTTGAGGGCAAAGCTGTAACTCTGTGAGATGATTTCACAGAACACGAAGAAGTTTCTCAGAGAGCTTCTTTCTGTTTTTTATCGGAGGATATTTCCTTTGGCCCTATAGTCTTCAAAGGGATCCGAAATATCAGTTCTCAGATTCCACAGAAATAAGGCTAGGAAACGGATTCACGAAATAGAGATGTAACTCTGTGAGTGGAAGTCACACATCACAAGGCACTTTCTCAGAAAGCTTCTTTCCAGTTTTTCTCGGAGGACATTTTCTTTTTCAGCATAGCCCTCTGTGGGCTTCCAAATATCCCTTTGTGAATTCCACAAAAAGAGGCTTAGCGAACGACTTCTTGTGGGGTAAGCTGTATCTCTCTGAGATCAACTAACAGAACACTAAGCAGTTTCTCAGAAAGCTTCTTTCTGATTTCATCTGAGGATATTTCCTTTTTCTCCGTAGCCCTCCACGGATTCCAAATATCACTATGCCAATTCCACAAGAACAGGCTTAGCAAATGGCTTCATGAGGGGAAAGCTGTAACTCTGTGAGATGAATTAACAGAACGAAGCAGTTTCTTAGAAAGCTTCTTTCTCTTTGTTATCGGAGGATATTTCCTTTGGCCCCAGAGTTTTCAAAGGGATCCGAAATATGAGTTCTCAGATTCCACAGAAATAAGACCAGCAAACATATTCACGAAATACAGATGTAATTCTGTGAGTGGAAGTCACACATCACAAAGCAGATTCTCAGAAAGCTTCTTTCCAGTTTTTCTCGGAGGATATTTTCTTTTTCACCATAGCCCTTTATGGGCTTCAAAATATCACTTTTCCAATTCCACAAGAACAGGCTAAGCGAACGGCTTCTTCAGGGGAAAGCTGTAACTCTGTGAGATGAAATAACAGCCCACTAAGCAGTTCTCAGAAAGCTTCTTCCCAGATTTCATCTGAGGATATTGCCTTTTTCACCATAGCCCTCTATGGGCTTCCAAATACCACTTTGCCTATTCCACAAGAACAAGCTTAGCGAACGACTTCTTGAGGGGAAAGCTGTAACTCTGTGAGATGAATTAACAGAACACGAAGCAGTTTCTCAGAAAGCTTCTTTCTCTTTGTTATCGGAGGATATTTCCTTTGGCCCTAGAGTCTTCAATGGGATCCGAAATATGAGTTCTCAGATTCCACAGAAATAAGATAAGCAAACAGATCCACGAAATACAGATGTAACTCTGTGAGTTGAAGTCACACTTCACAAAGCAGTTTCACAGAAACCTTCTTTCCAGTTTTTCTAGGAGGATATTTTCTAATTCACCATAGCCCTCTATGGGCTTCGAAATATCACTTTGCCAATTCCACAAGAACAGGCTTAGCGAATGCCTTCTTAAGGGGAAAGCTGTAACTCTGACAGATGAATTGACGGAACACGAAGCAGTTTCTCAGAAAGCTTCTTTCTCTTTGTTATCGGAGGATATTAACATTGGCCCTGGAGTCTTCAAAGGTATCCGAAATATGAGTTCTCAGATTCCACAGAAATAAGGCTAGCAAACAGATCCACGAAATACAGATGTAACTCTGTGTGTGGAAGTAACATTTCACAAAGCAGTTTCACAGAAAGCTTCTTTCCAGTTTTTCTCGGAGGATATTTTCTTTTTCACCATAGCCCTCTATGGGATTCCAAATATCACTTTGCCAATTCCACAAGAACAGGCTTAGCGAACGGCTTCTTGAGGGGAAAGCTGTAAGCCTGTGAGATGAATTAACAGAACACTAAGCAGTTTCTCAGAAAGCTTCTTTAAAGATTTCATCTGCGGATATTTCCTTTTTCTCCGTAGCCTTCTATGGGCATCGAAATATCAGTTTGCCAATTCCACAAGAACAGGTTAAGCGAAAGACTTCTTGAAGGGGAAGCTGTGAGTCTGTGATATGACTACACAGAACACAAAGAAGTTTCTCAGAAAGCTTCTTTCTCTTTGTTATCGGAGGATATTTCCTTTCGCCCTAGATTCTTCAAAGGGTTCCGAAATACTAGTTCTCAGATACCAAAGAAATAAGCCTAGCAAAAGGATCCACGAAATACAGATGTAACTCTGTGAGTGGAAGTCACACATCACAAAGCAGTTTCTCAGAAAGCTTCTTTCCAGTTTTTCTCGGAGGATATTTTCTTTTTCACCATAGCCCTCTGTGGGCTTCCAAACATCACTTTGCCAATTCCACAAGAACAGGCATAGCGAATGGGTTCTTGAGGGGAAAGCTGTAACTCTGTGAGATGATTTCACAGAACACAAAGCAGTTTCACAGAAATCTTCTTTCTCTTTGTTATCGGAGGATATTTCCTTTGGCCCTATAGTCTTCAAAGGGATCCGAAATATCAGTTCTCAGATTCCACAGAAATAAGGCTAGCCAAGAGATCCACGAAATACAGATGCAAATCTGTGAGTGGAAGTCACACATCACAAAGCTGTTTCTCAGAAAGCTTCTTTCCAGTTTTTCTCGGAGGATATTTTCTTTTTCACCTTAGTACTCTATGGGCTTCCAAATATCACTTTGCAAATTCCACAAGAACAGGCTTAGCGAACGGCTTCTTGAGGGGAAAGCTGTTTCTCTGTGAGATAAATTAACAGAACAGGAAGCAGCTTCTCAGAAAGCTTCTTTCCAGATTTCATCGGAGGATATTTCCTTTTTCACCATAGCCCTCTAAGGGCATCGAAATATCACTTTGCCAATTCCACAAGAACAGGCTTAGCGAAAGGCTTCTTGAGGGGAAAGCTGTAACTCTGTGAGGTGATTTCACAGAACACAAAGAAGTTTCTCAGAAAGCTTCTTTCTCTTTGTTATCAGAGGATATTTCCTTTGGCCCTATAGTCTTCAAAGGGATCCGAGATATCAGTTCTCAGATTCCACAGAAATAAGGCTAGCAAACAGATCCACGAAATACAGATGTAACTCTGTGAGTGGAAGTCACACATCACAAAGCAGTTCCTCAGAAAACTTCTTTCCAGTTTTTTTCGGAGGATATTTTCTTTTTCACCATAGCCCTGTATTTGATTCCAAATATCACTTTCCAATTCCACACGAACTGGCTTAGCGAACGGTTTCTTGACGGGAAATCTAAAACTTTGTGAGATGAATGAACAGAACACTAAGCAGTTTCTCAGTAAGCTACCTTCCAGATTTCATCTGAGGATATTTCCTTTTTCTCCATAGCCCTCTACGGGCATCGAAATATCACTTTGCCAATTCCAAAAGAAGAGGCTTAGCGAAAGGCTTCTTGAGGGGATAGTTGTAAGTCTGTGAGATGATTTCACAGAACACAAAGAAGTTTCTCAGAAATCTTCTTCCTCTTTGTTATCGTAGGATATTTCCTTTGGCCGTAGAGTCTACAAAGCGATCCGAATTATGAGTTCTGAGATTCCACAGAAATAAGGCTAGCAAAGAAATCCACCAAATACAGATGTCACTCTGTGTGTGGAAGTAACACTTCACAAAGCAGTTTCACAGAAAGCTTCCTTCCAGTTTTTCTTGGAGGATATTTTCTTTTTCACCATAGCCCTCTATAGGCTTCGAAATATCACTTTGCCAATTCCACAAGAACAGGCTTAGCGAATGGCTTCTTGAGGGGAGAGCTGTAACTCTGTGAGATGAATTAACGGAACACTAAGCAGTTTCTCAGAAAGCTTCTTTCCAGATTTCATCTGAGGATATTTCCTTTTTCACCGTAGCCTTCTATCGGCATCGAAATATCAGTTTGCCAATTCCACAAGAACAGGTTTAGCGAAAGGCTTCTTGAAGGGGAAACTGTAAGCCTGTGATATGACCACACAGAACACAAAGAAGTTTCTCAGAAAGCTTCTTTCTCTTTGTTATCGGAGGATATTTCCTTTTGCCCTAGATTCTTAAAAGGGTTCCGAAATACGAGTTCTTAGATACCAAAGAAATAAGCCTAGCAAAAGGATCCACGAAATACAGACGTAACTCTGTGAGTGGAAGTCACACATCACAAAGCAGTTTCTCAGAAAGCTTCTTTCCAATTTTTCTCGGAGGATATTTTCTTTTTCACCATAGCCCTCTGTGGGCTTCCAAATATCACTTTGCCAATTTCACAAGAACAGGCTTAGCGAATGGGTTCTTGAGGGGAAAGCTGCAACTCTGTGAGATGATTTCCCAGAACACAAAGCAGTTTCTCAGACATCTTCTTTCTCTTTGTTATCGGAGGATATTTCCTTTGGCCCTATAGTCTTCAAAGGGATCCGAAATATCAGTTCTCAGATTCCACAGAAATGAGGCTAGCCAAGAGATCCACGAAATACAGATGCAACTCTGTGAGTGGAAGTCACACATTACAAAACTGTTTCTCAGAAAGCTTCTTTCCAGTTTTTCTCGGAGGATATTTTCTTTTTCACCTTAGTCCTCTATGGGCTTCCAAATATCACTTTGCCAATTTCACAAGAACAGGCTTAGCGAACGGCTTCTTGAGGGGAAAGATGTATCTCTGTGAGATAAATTAACAGAACAGAAAGCAGTTTCTCAGAAAGCTTCTTTCCAGATTTCATCTTAGGATATTTCCTTTTTCACCATAGCTCTCTATGGGCTTCCAAATATCACTTTGCCAACCCCACAAGAACTGTCTTATCGAAAGGCTTCTTGAGGGGAAAGCTGTAAATCTGTGAGAAGATTTCACAGAACACAAAGAAGTTTCTCAGAAAGCTTCTTTCTCTTTGTTATCGGAGGATATTTCCTTTGGCCCTATAGTCTTCTAAGGGATCCGAAATATCTGTTCTCAGATTCCACATAAATAAGGCTAAAAAAGAGATCCACGAATTACAGATATAACTCTGTGAGATGAATTAACAAAACACTAAGCAGTTTCTCTGAAAGCTTCTTTCCAGATTTCATCTCAGGATATTTCCTTTTTCACCATAGTCCTCTATGGGCTTCCAAATATCACTTTGCCAATTCCACTAGAACTGTCTTAGCGAAAGGCTTCTTGAGGGGAAAGCTGTAACTCTGTGAGATTATTTCACAGAACACAAAGAAGTTTCTCACAAACCTCTTTTCTCTTTGTTATCGGAGGATATTTCCTTTGGCCCTATAGTCTTCTAAGATATCCGAAATATCTGTTCTCAGATTCCACAGAAATAAGGCTAGCAAAGAAATCCCCGAAATACAGATGTAACTCTGTGAGATGAATTAACAGAACACTAAGCTGTTTCTCAGAAAGCTTCTTTCCAAATTTCATCTGAGGATATTTCCTTTTTCACCATAGCCCTCTATAGGCTTCGAAATATCACTTTGCCAATTCCACAAGAACAGGCTTAGCGAATGGCTTCTTGAGGGGAAAGCTGTAACTCTGTGAGATGAATTAACGGAACACTAAGCAGTTTCTCAGAAACCTTCTTTCCAGATTTCATCTGAGGATATTTCCTTTTTCACCGTAGCCTTCTATGGGCATCTATTTATCACTTTGCCAATTCCACAAGAACAGGTTTAGCGAAAGGCTTCTTGAGGGGAAAGCTGTAAGTCTGTGATATGACTACACAGAACACAAGGAAGTTTCTCAGAAAGCTTCTTTCTCTTTGTTATCGGAGGATATTTCCTTTGGCCCAGATTCTACAAAGGGTTCCGAAATATGACTTCTCATTTCCAAAGAAATAAGGCTAGCAAAAGGATCCACGAAATACAGATGTAACTCTGTGAGTGGAAGTCACACATATCAAAGCAGTTTCTCAGAAAGCTTCTTTCCAGTTTTTCTCGGAGGATATTTTCTTTTTCACCATAGCACTATATGGGCTTCCAAATATCATTTGCCAATTGCACAAGAACAGGCTTAGCGAATGGCTTCTTGAGGGAAAAGCTGTAACTCTGTGAGATGAATTAACAGTACACTAAGCAGTTTCTCAGAAAGGTTCTTTCCATATTTCTTCTGAGGATATTTCCTTTTTCAACGTAGCCCTCTATGGGCTTCCAAATATCACTTTGCCAATTCCACAAGAACAGGCTTAGTGAAAGGCTTCTTGAGGGCAAAGCTGTAACTCTGTGAGATGATTTCACAGAACACGAAGAAGTTTCTCAGGGAGCTTCTTTCTGTTTTTTATCAGAGGATATTTCCTTTGGCCCTATAGTCTTCAAAGGGATCCAAAATATCAGTTCTCAGATTCCACAGAAATAAGGCTAGCAAACGGATTCACGAAATAGAGATGTAACTCTGTGAGTGGAAGTCACACATCACAAGGCACTTTCTCAGAAAGCTTCTTTCCAGTTTTTCTCGGAGGATATTTTCTTTTTCAGCATAGCCCTCTGTGGGCTTCCAAATATCCCTTTGTGAATTCCACAAAAACAGGCTTAGCGAACGACTTCTTGTGGGGAAAGCTGTAACTGTCTGAGATCAACTAACAGAACACTAAGTAGTTTCTCAGAAAGCTTCTTTCTGATTTCATCTGAGGATATTTCCTTTTTCTCCGTAGCCCTACACGGATTCCAAATATCACTGTGCCAATTCCACAAGAACAGGCTTAGCAAACGGCTTCTTGAGGGGAAAGCTGTAACTCTGTGAGATGAATTAACAGAACGAAGCAGTTTCTTAGAAAGCTTCTTTCACTTTGTTATCGGAGGATATTTCCTTTGGCCCCAGAGTTTTCAAAGGGATCCGAAATATGAGTTCTCAGATTCCACAGAAATAAGACTAGCAAACATATTCACGAAATACAGATGTAATTCTGTGAGTGGAAGTCACACATCACAAAGCAGATTCTCAGAAAGCTTCTTTCCAGGTTTTCTCGGAGGATATTTTCTTTTTCACCATAGCCCTTTAAGGGCTTCAGAATATCACTTTGCCAATTCCACAAGAACAGGCTTAGCGAACGGCTTCTTGAGGGGAAAGCTGTAACTCTGTGAGATGAATTAACAGAAAACGAAGCAGTTTCTCAGAAAGCTTCTTTCTCTTTGTTATCGGACGATATTTCCTTTGGCCCTAGAGTCTTCAATGAGATCCGAAATATGAGTTCTCAGATTCCACAGAAATAAGATTAGCAAACAGATCCACGAAATACAGATGTAACTCTGTGAGTGGAAGTCACACTTCACAAAGCAGTTTCACAGAAACCTTCTTTCCAGTTTTTCTAGGAGGATATTTTCTTATTCACCATAGCCCTCTATGGGCTTCGAAATATCACTTTGTCAATTCCACAAGAACAGGCTTAGCGAATGCCTTCTTAAGGGGAAAGCTGTAACTCTGTCAGATGAATTGACGGAACACGAAGCAGTTTCTCAGAAAGCTTCTTTCTCTTTGTTATCGGAGGATATTTCCATTGGCCCTGGAGTCTTCAAAGGTATCCGAAATATGAGTTCTCAGATTCCACAGAAATAAGGCTAGCAAACAGATCCACGAAATACAGATGTAAATCTGTGAGTGGAAGTCACACATCACAAAGCAGTTTCTCAGAAAGCTTCTTTCTAGTTTTTCTCGGAGGATATTTTCTTTTTCACCATAGCCCTCTATGGGCTTCCAAATATCACTTTGCCAATTCCACAAGAACAGGCTTAGCGAAAGGCTTCCTGAGGGGAAAGCTGTAACTCTGTGAGATGATTTAACAGAACACTAAGCAGCTGCTCAGAAAGCTTCTTTCCTGATTTCATCTGAGGATATTTCCTTCTTCACCGTAGCCCTCTACGGTCATCGAAATATCATTTTGCCAATTCCACAAGAACAGGTTTTGCGAAAGGCTTCTTGAGGGGATAGCTGTAAATCTGTGAGATGATTTCACAGAACACAAAGAAGTTTCTCAGAAAGCTTCTTTCTCTTTGTTATCGGAGGATATTTCTTTTGGCCCTAGAGTCTCCAAAGGGATCCGAAATATGAGTTCTCAGACTCCACAGAAATAAGGCTACTAAAGAGATCCACGAAATACAGATGTAAATCTGTGTGTGGAAGTAACATTTCACAAAGCAGTTTCACAGAAAGCTTCTTTCCAGTTTTTCTCGGAGGATAATTTCTTTTTCACCATAGCCCTCTATGGGATTCCAAATATCACTTTGCCAATTCCACAAGAACAGGCTTAGGGAACGGCTTCTTGAGGGGAAAGCTGTCAGCCTGTGAGATGAATTAACAGAACACTAAGCAGTTTCTCAGAAAGCTTCTTTCCAGATTTCATCTGCAGATATTTCCTTTTTCAATGTAGCCTTCTATGGGCATCGAAATATCAGTTTGCCAATTCCACAAGAACAGGTTTAGCGAAAGGCTTCTTGAAGAGGAAGCTGTAAGTCTGTGATATGACTACACAGAACACAAAGAAGTTTCTCAGAAAGCTTCTTTCTCTTTGTTATCGGAGGATATTTCCTTTCGCCCTAGATTCTTCAAATGGTTCCGAAATACGAGTTCTCAGATACCAAAGAAATAAGCCTAGCAAAAGGATACACGAAATACAGATGTAACTCTGTGAGTGGAAGTCACACATCACAAAGCAGTTTCTCAGAAAGCTTCTTTCCAGTTTTTCTCGGAGGATATTTTCTTTTTCACCATAGCCCTCTGTGGGCTTCCAAATATCACTTTGCCAATTCCACAAGAACAGGCTTAGCGAATGGGTTCTTGAGGGGAAAGCTGTAACTCTGTGAGATGATTTCACAGAACACAAAGCAGTTTCTCAGAAATCTTCTTTCTCTTTGTTATCGGAGGATATTTCCTTTGGCCCTATAGTCTTCAAAGGGATCCGAAATATCAGTTCTCAGATTCCACAGAAATAAGGCTAGCCAAGAGATCCACGAAATACAGATGCAACTCTGTGAGTGGAAGTCACACATCACAAAGCTGTTTCTCAGAAAGCTTCTTTCCAGTTTTTCTCGGAGGATATTTTCTTTTTCACCTTAGTCCTCTATGGGCTTCCAAATATCACTTTGCCAATTCCACAAGAACAGGCTTAGCGAACGGCTTCTTGAGGGGAAAGCTGTAACTCTGTGAGATGAAATAACAGCCCACTAAGCAGTTTCTCAGAAAGCTTCTTCCCAGATTTCATCTGAGGATATTGCCTTGTTCACCGTAGCCGTCTATGGGCTTCCAAATACCACTTTGCCTATTCCACAGGAACAAGCTTAGCGAAAGGCTTCTTTAGGGGAAAGCTGTAACTCTGTGAGATGAATTAACGGAACACGAAGCAGTTTCTCAGAAAGCTTCTTTCTCTTTGTTATCGGACGATATTTCCTTTGGCCCTAGAGTATTCAATGGGATCCAAAATATGAGTTCTCAGATTCCACAGAAATAAGATAAGCAAACAGATCCACGAAATACAGATGTAACTCTGTGAGTGGAAGTCACACTTCACAAAGCAGTTTCACAGAAACCTTCTTTCCAGTTTTTGTAGGAGGATATTTTCTTATTCACCATAGCCCTCTAAGGGCTTCGAAATATCACTTTGCCAATTCCACAAGAACAGGCTTAGCGAATGACTTCTTAAGGGGAAAGCTATAACTCTGTCAGATGAATTGACGGAACACGAAGCAGTTTCTCAGAAAGCTTCTTTCTCTTTGTGGTCGGAGGATATTTCCTTTGGCCCTAGAGTCTCTAAAGGGATCCGAAATTTGAGTTCTCAGACTCCACAGAAATAAGGCTACTAAAGAGATCCACGAAATACAGATGTAACTCTGTATGTGGAAGTAATATTTCACAAAGCAGTTTCACAGAAAGCTTCTTTCCAGTTTTTCTCTGAGGATATTTTCTTTTTCACCATAGCCCTCTATGGGATTCCAAATATCACTTTGCCAATTCCACAAGAACAGGCTTAGCGAACGGCTTCTTGAGGGCAAAGCTGTAATTCTGTGAGATGAATTAACAGAACACTAAGCAGTTTCTCCGAAAGCTTCTTTCCAGATTTCATCTGCGGATATTTCCTTTTTCACCGTAGCCTTCTATGGGCATCGAAATATCAGTTTGCCAATTCCCCAAGAACAGGTTTAGCGAAAGGCTTCCTGAAGGGGAAGCTGTAAGTCTGTGATATGACTACACAGAACACAAAGAAGTTTCTCAGAAAGCTTATTTCTCTTTGTTATCGGAGGATATTTCCTTTCGCCCTAGATTTTTCAAATGGTTCCGAAATAAGAGTTCTCAGATACCAAGGAAATAAGCCTAGCAAAAGGATCCACGAAATACAGATGTAACTCTGTGAGGGGAAGTCACACATCCCAAAGCAGTTTCTCAGAAAGTTTCTTTCTAGTTTTTCTCGGAGGATATTTTCTTTTTCACCATAGCCCTCTATGGGCTTCCAAATATCACTTTGCCAATTCCACAAGAACAGGCTTAGCGAATGGGTTCTTGAGGGGAAAGCTGTAACTCTGTGAGATGATTTCACAGAACACAAAGCAGTTTCTCAGAAATCTTCTTTCTCTTTGTTATCGGAGGATATTTCCTTTGGACCTATAGCCTTCAAAGGGATCCGAAATATCTGTTCGCAGATTCCACTGAAATAAGGCTAGCAAAGAGATCCACGAAATACATATGTAACTCTGTGAGATGAATTAACAGAACACTAAGCAGTTTCTCAGAAAGCTTCTTTTCAGATTTCATCTGAGGATATTTCCTTTTTCACCCTTGCCTTCTATGTGCTTCTAAATATCACTTTGCCAATTTCACAAGAACTGTCTTAGTGAAAGGCTTCTTGAGGGGAAAGCTGTAACTCGGTGAGGTGATTTCAAAGAACACAAGGAAGTTTCTCAGAAAGCTTCTTTTTCTTTGTTACCGGAGTTTATATCCTTTGGCCCTCTAATCTTCAAAGGGATCCGAAATATCTGTTCTCAGATTCCACAGAAATAAGGCAACAAAGAGATCCACGAAATACAGATGTAACTCTGTGAGATGAATTAACCGAACACTAAGGAGGTTCTCAGAAAGCTACTTCCCAGATTTCATCTGAGGGTATTTCTTCTTTCACCATAGCCCTCCATGGGCTTCCAAATATCACTTTGCCAATTTCACAAGAACAGTCTTAGCGAAAGACCTCTTCAGCGGAAAGCTGTAACTCTCTTAGATGATTTCACAGAACACAAAGAAGTTTCTCAGCAAGCTTCTTTCTCTTTGTTATCGGAGGATATTTCCTTTGGCCCTAGAGTCCTCTAAGGGATGCGAAATATCTGTTATCAGAATCCACAGAAATAAGGCTAGCAAAGAGATCCACCAAATACAGATGTAACTCTGTGAGATGAATTAACAGAACACTAAGCAGTTTCTCAGAAAGCTTCTTTCCAGATTTCATCTGAGGATATTTCCTTTTTCACCATAGCCCTCTATGGGCTTCCAAATATCACTTTGCCAATTCCACAAGAACTGTCTTAGCGAAAGGCTTCTTGAGGGGAAAGCTGTAACTCTGTGAGATGATTTCACAGAACAAAAAGAAGTTTCTCAGAAAGCTTCATTCTCTTTGTTATCGGAGGATATTTCCTTTGGCCCTATAGTCTTCAAAGGGATCAGAAATATCTGTTCTCAGATTCCACAGAAATAAGGCTAGCAATGAGATCCACGAAATACAGATGTAACTCAGTGAGATGAATTAACAGAAAACTAAGCAGTTTCCCAGAAAGCTTCTTTCCAGATTTCATCTGAGGATATTTCCTTTTTCACCATAGCCCTCTATGGCCTTCCAAATATCAATTTGCCAATTCCACAAGAGTTGTCTTAGCAAAAGGCTTCTTGAGGGGAAAGCTGTACTCTGTGAGATGATTTCACAGAACACAAAGAAGTTTCTCAGAAAGCTTCTTTCTCTTTGTTATCGGAGGATATTTCCTTAGGCCCTATAGACTTCTAAGGGATCCGAAATATCTGTTCTCAGATTCCACAGAAATAAGTCTAGGAAAGAGATCCACGAAATACAGATGTACCTCTGTGAGATGAATTGACAGAACACTAAGCAGTTTCTCAGAAAGTTTCTTTCCAGATTTCATCTGAGGATATTTCCTTTTTCACCGTAGCCCTCTATGCGCTTCCAAAAATCACTTTGCCTATTCCACTAGAACTGTCTTAGCGAAAGGCTTCTTGAGGGTAAAGCTGTAACTCCCTGAGGTGATTTCAAAGAACAGAAAGAAGTTTCTCAGAAAGCTTCTTTCTCTTTGTTATCAGAGTTTATTTCCTTTTGCCCTATAATCTTCAAAGGGATCCGAAATATCTGTTCTCAGATTCGACAGAAATAAGGCTGGCAAAGAGATCCACGAAATGAAGATGTAACTCTGTGAGATGAATTAAGAGAACACTAAGCAGTTTCTCAGAAAGCTTCTTTCCACATTTCATCTGAGGATATTTCCTTTTTCACCATAGCCCTCTAAGGGCTTCCAAATATCACTTTGCCAATTCCACAAGAAGTGTCTTAGCGAAAGGCTTCCTAAGGGGAAAGCTGTAACTCTGTGAGATGATTTCACAGAACACAAAGAATTTTCTCAGAAAGCTTCTTTCTCTTTGTTGTCGGAGGATATTTCCTTTGGCCCTATAGTCTTCAAAGGGATCCGAAATATCTGTTCGCAGAATCCACAGAAATAAGGCTAGCAATGAGATCCACGAAATACAGATGTAACTCTGTGAGATGAATTAACAGAACAATAAGCAGTTTCCCAGAAACCTTCTTTCCAGATTTCATCTGAAGTTATTTCCTTTTTCACCATAGCCCTCTATGGGCTTCCAAATATCACTTTGCCAAATCCACAAGAACTGTCTTACCGAAAGGCTACTTGAGGGGAAAGCTGTAACTCTGTGAGATGATTTCACAGAACACAAAAAGTTTCTCAGAAACCTTCTTTCTCTTTGTTATCGGAGGATATTTCCTTTGGCCCTTTAGTCTTCAAAGGGATCCGAAATATCTGTTCGCAGATTCCACAGAAATAAGGCTAGCAAAGAGATCCACGAAACACAGATGTAACTCTGTGAGATGTTTTAACAGAACACTAAGCAGTTTCTCAGAAAGCTTCTTTACAGATTTCATCTGAGGATATTTCCTTTTTCACCATAGCCCTCTATGTGCTTCGAAATATCACTTTGCCAATTCCACAAGAACTGTCTTAACGAAAGGCTTCTTGAGGGGAAAGCTGTAACTCTGTCAGATGATTTCACAGAACCCAAAGAAGTTTCTCAGAAAACTTCTTTCTCTTTGTTATCGGAGGACATTTCCTTTGGCCCTATAGTCTTCAAAGGGATCCGAAATATCTGTTCTCAGATTACACAGAAACAAGGCTAGCAAAGAGATCCACTAAATACAGATGTAACTCTGTGAGATGTTTTAACAGAACACTAAGCAGTTTCTCAGAAAGCTTCTTTACAGATTTCATCTGAGGATATTTCCTTTTTCACCATAGCCCTCTATGCGCTTCCAAATATCACTTTGCCAATTCCACTAGAACTGTCTTAGCGAAAGTCTTCTTGAGGGGAAAGCTCTAACTCTGTGAGGTGATTTCAAAGAACACAAAGAAGTTTCTCAGAAAGCTTCTTTCTCTTTGTTATCGGAGGATATTTCCTTTAGCCCTGTAGTCATCTAAGGGATCCGATATATCTGTTCTCATATTCCACAGAAATAAGGCTAGCAAAGAGATCCAAGAAATACAGATGTAACTCTGTGAGATGAATTAACAGAACACAAAGCAGTTTCTCAGAAAGTTTCTTTCCAGATTTCATCTGAGGATATTTCCTTTTTCACCATAGCCGTCTATGTGCTTCCAAATATCACTTTGCCAATTCCAGAAGAACTCTCTTAGTGAAAGGCTTCTTGAGGGGAACGCTGTAACTCTGTGAGATGATTTCACAGAACACAAAGAAGTTTCTCAGAAATCTTCTTTCTCTTTGTTATCGGAGGATATTTCCTTTGGCCCTATAGTCTTCAGGGGATCCGAAATATCTGTTCTCAAATTCCACAGAAAAATGGCGAGCAAAGAGATCCACGAAATACAGATGTAAATCTGTGAGATGAATTAACAGAGCACTTAGCAGTTTCTCAGAAAGCTTCCTTCCAGATATTATCTGAGAATATTTCCTTTTTCACCATACCCCTCTATGGGCTTCCAAATATCACTTTGCCAATTCCACTAGAACTGTCTTAGCGAAAGGCTTCTTGAGGGCAAAGCTGTAACTCTGTGAGATGATTTCACAGAACACAAAGAAGTTTCTCAGAAACCTTTCTCTTTGTTACCGGAGGATATTTTCTTTGGCCCTATATTCTTCTAAGGGATACGAAGTATCTGTTCTCAGATTCCACAGAAATAAGGCTAGCAAAGAGATCTACCAAAAACAGGTGTAACTCTGTTAGATGAATTAACAGAACGATAAGCAGTTTCTCAGAAAGCTTCTTTACACATTTCATCTGAGGATATGTCCTTTTCACCATAGCCCTCCCTGGGCTTCCAAATATCACTTTGCCAATTCCACAAGAACTGTCTTAGCGAAAGGCTTCTTGAGGGGAAAGCTGTAACTCTCTGAGATGATTTCACAGAACACAAAGAAGTTTCTCAGAAAGCTTCTTTCTCTTTGATATCGGAGGATATTTCCTTTGGCCCTATAGTTTTCTAAGGGATCCGAAATATCTGTTCTCAGATTCCACAGAAATAAGGTTAGCAAAGAGATCCACGAAATACCCATGGAACACTGTGAGATGAATTAACAGAACACTAAGCAGTTTCTCAGAAAGCTTCTTTACAGATTTCATCTGAGGATATTTCCTTTTTCACCATAGCCCTCTATGCGCTTCCAAATATCACTTTGCCAATTCCACTAGAACTGTCTTAGCGAAAGGCATCTTGAGGGGAAAGCTGTAACTCTGTGAGATGATTTCACAGAACACAAAGAAGTTTCTCAGAAAGTTTCTTTCTCTTTGTTATCAGAGTTTATTTCCTTTGACCTTATAATTTTCAAAGAGACAGGAAATATCATTTCTCAGATTCCACAGAAATAAGGCTAGCAAAGAGATCCACGAAATACAGATGTAAACTGTGAGACAAATTAACAGAACACTAAGCAGTTTCTCAGAAAGCTACTTTCCAGATTTCATCTGAGGATATTTCCTTTTTCACCATAGCCCTCTATGGGCTTCCAAATATCACTTTACCAATTCCACAAGAACTGTCTTAGCGAAAGGCTTCTTGAGGGGAAAGCTGTAACTCTGTGAGATGGTTTCACAGAACACAAAGAAGTTTCTCAGAAAGGTTCTTTCTCTTTGCTATGGGAGGACATTTCCTTTGGCCCTATAGTCTACAAAGGGATCCGAAATATCTGTTCTCAGATTCCACAGAAATAATGCTAACAAAGAGATCCACGAAATACAGATGTAACTCTGTGAGATGAATTAACAGAACACTAAGCAGTTTCTCAGAAAGCTTCTTTCCAGATTTGAAACGAGGATATTTCCTTTTTCACCATAGCCGTCTATGCCCTTCCAAATATCACTTTGCCAATTCCAGAAGAACTGTCTTAGCGATAGGCTTCTTGAGGGGAAAGATGTAACTCTGTGAGATGATTTCACAGAACACAAAGAAGTTTCTCAGGAAGCTTCTTTCTCTTTGTTATCGGAGGATATTTCCTTTGGCCCTGCAGTCTTCTAAGGTATCGGAAATATCTGTTCTCAGATTCCACAGAAATAAGGCTAGCAAAGAGATCCACGAAATACAGATGTAACTCTGTGAGACGAACTAACAGAACACTAAGCAGTTTCTCAGAAAGCTTCTTTCCAGATTTCATCTGAGGATATTTCCTTTCTCACCATAGCCCTCTATGCGCTTCCGAATATCACTTTGCCAATTCCACTATAACTGTCTTATCGAAAGGCTTCTTGAGGGGAAAGCTGTAACTCTGTGAGATGATTTCAAAGAACATAAAGAAGTTTCTCAGAAAGCTTCTTTCTCTTTGTTATCAGAGGATATTTCCTTTGGCCCTATATTCTTCTAAGGGATCCGAAATATCTGTTCTCAGATTCCACAGAAATAAGGCTAGCAAAGAGATCTACCAAAAACAGGTGTAACTCTGTGAGATGAATAAACAGAACGCTAAGCAGTTTCTCAGAAAGCTTCTTTACAGATTTCATCTGAGGATATTTCCTTTTCACCATAGCCCTCCCTGGGCTTCCAAATATCACTTTGCCAATTCCACAAGAACTGTCTTAGCGAAAGGCTTCTTGAGGGGAAAGCTGTAACTCTCTGAGATGAGTACACAGAACACAAAGAAGTTTCTCAGAAAGCTTCTTTCTCTTTGATATCGGAGGATATTTCCTTTGGCCCTATAGATTTCTAAGGGATCCGAAATATCTGTTCTCAGATTCCACAGAAATAAGGTTAGCAAAGAGATCCATGAAATACCCATGGAACACTGTGAGATGAATTAACAGAACAATAAGCAGTTTCTCAGAAAGCTTCTTTCCAGATTTCATCTAAGGATATTTCCTTTTTCACCCTAACCCTCTATGGGCTTCCAAATATCACTTTGCCATTTCCACAAGATCTGCCTTAGCGAAAGTCTTCTTGAGGGGCAAGCGGTAACTCTGTGAGATGATTTCATAGAACACAAAGAAGTTTCTCAGAAGGCTCCTTTCCCTTTGTTATCGGAGGATATTTCCTTTGGCCCTATAGTCTTCTAAGGGATCCGAAATATCTGTTCTCAGATTCCACAGAAATAAGGCTAGCAAAGAGAACCACGAAATACAGATGTAACTCTGTGAGATGAATTAACAGAACACTAAGCAGTTTCTCAGAAAGCTTCTTTCCAGATTTCAAATGAGGATATTTCCTTTTTCACCATAGCCGTCTATGCGCTTCCAAATATCACTTTGCCAATTCCACAAGAACTGTCTTAGCGAAAGGCTTCTTCAGGGGAAAGCTGTAACTCTGTGAGATGATTTTAAAGAACATTAAGAAGTTTCTCAGAAAGCTTCCTTCTCTTTGTTATCGGAGTTTATTTCCTTTGGCCCTATAAACTTCAATGGGATCCGAAATATCTATTCTCATATTCCACAGAAATAAGGCTAGCAAAGAGATCCACGAAATACAGATGTAACTCTGTGAGATGAACTACCAGAACAGTAAGGAGTTTCTCAGAAAGCTTCTTTCCAGATTTCATCTGAGGATATTTCCTTTTTCACCATAGCCCTCTATGTGCTTCCAAATATCACTTTGCCAATTCCACAAGAACTGCCTTAGCGAAAGGCTTCATGAGGGGAAATCTGTAACTCTGTGTGATGATTTCACAGAACACATAGAAGTTTCTCAGAAACCTTTCTCTTTGTTATCGGAGGATATTTCCTTTGGCCCTATAGTCTTCAAATGTATCCGAAATATCTGTTTGCAGATTCCACAGAAATAAGGCTAGCAAAGAGATCCATGAAATACAGATGTAACTCTCTGAGATGAATTAACAGAACACTACGCAGTTTCTCAGAAAGCTTCTTTCCAGATTTCATCTGAGGTTATTTCCTTTTTCACCATAGCCCTCTATGTGCTTCGAAATATCACTTTGCCAATTCCACAAGAACTGTCTTAGCGAAAGGCTTCTTGAGGGGAAAGCTGTAACTCTGTGAGATGATTTCACAGAACTCAAAGAAGTTTGTAAGAAAGCTTCTTTCTCTTTGTTATCGGAAGATATTTCCTTTGACCCTATAGTCTTCTAAGGGATCTGAAATATCTGTTCTCAGATTCCACAGAAATAAGGCTAGCAAAGAGATCCACGAAATACAGATGTAACTCTGGGAGATGAATTAACAGAACACTACGCAGTTTCTCAGAAAGCTTCTTTCCAGATTTCATCTGAGGTTATTTCCTTTTTCACCATAGCCCTCTATGTGCTTCGAAATATCACTTTGCCAATTCCACAAGAACTGTCTTAGCGAAAGGCTTCTTGAGGGGAAAGCTGTAACTCTGTGAGATGATTTCACAGAACACAAAGAAGTTTGTAAGAAAGCTTCTTTCTCTTTGTTATCGGAAGATATTTCCTTTGACCCTATAGTCTTCTAAGGGATCTGAAATATCTGTTCTCAGATTCCACAGAAATAAGGCTAGCAAAGAGATCCACGAAATACAGATGTAACTCTGGGAGATGAATTAACAGAACACTAAGCAGTTTCTCAGAAAGCTACTTTCCAGATTTCATCTGAGGATATTTCCTTTTTCACCATAGCCCTCTATGCGCTTCCGAATATCACTTTTCTAATTCCACTAGAAATGTCTTAGCGAAAGGATTCTTGAGGGGAAACTGTAACTCTGTGGGATGATTTCACAGAACATAAAGGAGTTTCTCAGAAACCTTCTTTCTCTTTGTTATCGCAGGATATTTCCTTTGCCCCTATAGTCTTCTAAGGTATCCGAAATATCTTTTCAAAGATTTCACAGAAATAAGGCTAGCAAAGGGAATCACGAAATACAGATGTAACTCTGTGAGATTAATTAACAGAACTCTAAGCAGTTTCTCAGAAAGTTTCTTTCCAGATTTCATCTGAGGATATTTCCATTTTCACCATAGCCTTCTATGCGCTTCCAAATATCACTTTGCCAATTACACAAGAACTGTCTTAGAGAAAGTCTTCTTGAGGGGAAAGCTGAGGTTATTTCAAAGAACATAAAGAAGTTTCTCAGAAAGCTTCTTTCTCTCTGTTATCGGAGATTATTTCCTTTGGCCCTATAAACTTCAAACGGATCCGAAATATCTGTTCTCATATTCCACAGAAATAAAGCTAGCAAAGAGATCCACGAAATACAGATGTAACTCTGTGAGATGAACTAACAGAACACTAAGGAGTTTCTCAGAAAGCTTCTTTCCAGATTTCATCTGAGGATAATTCCTTTTTCACCATAGCCCTCTATGTGCTTCCAAATATCACTTTGCCAATTCCACAAGAACTGCCTTAGCGAAAGGCTTCGTAAGGGGAAATCTGTAACTCTGTGTGATGATTTCACAGAACACATAGAAGTTTCTCAGAAACCTTTCTCTTTGTTATCGGAGGATATTTCCTTTGGCCCTATAGTCTTCAAATGTATCCGAAATATCCGTTTGCAGATTCCACAGAAATAAGGTTAGCAAAGAGATCCATGAAATACAGATGTAACTCTCTGAGATGAATTAACAGAACACTACGCAGTTTCTCAGAAAGCTTCTTTCCAGATTTCATCTGAGGTTATTTCCTTTTTCACCTTAGCCCTCTATGTGCTTCGAAATATCACTTTGCCAATTCCACAAGAACTGTCTTAGCGAAAGGCTTCTTGAGGGGAAAGCTGTAACTCTGTGAGGTGATTTCAAAGAACAGGAAGAAGTTTCTCAGAAAGCTTCTTCTCTTTGTTATCGGAGGATATTTCCTTTAGCCCTGTAGTCTTCTAAGGGATCCGATACATCTGTTCTCAGATTCCACAGAAATAAGGCTAGCAAAGAGATCCACGAAATACAGAAGTAACTCTCTGAGATGAATTAACAGAACACTAAGCAGTTTCTCAGAAAGCTTCTTTCCAGATTTCTTCTGAGGATATTTCCTTTTTCACCACAGCCCTCTATGTGCTTCCAAATATCACTTTGCCAATTCCACTAGAACTGTCTTAGCGAAAGACTTCTTAAGGGGAAAGCTGTAACTCCCTGTGGAGATTTCAAAGAACAGAAAGAAGTTTCTCAGAAAGCTTCTTTGTCTTTGCTATGGGAGGATATTTCCTATGGCCCTATAGTCTTCAAAGGGATCCGAAATATCTGTTCTCAGATTCCACAGAAATAAGGATAGCAAAGAGATCCACGAAATATAGATGTAACTCTGTGAGATGAATAACAGAACACTTGCAGTTTCTCAGAAAGCTTCTTTCCAGATTTCAGCTGAGGATATTTCCTTTTTCACCAAAGCCCTCTATGCGCTTCCGAATATCACTTTTCTAATTCCACTAGAAATGTCTTAGCGAAAGGATTCTTGAGGGGAAACTGTAACTCTGTGGGATGATTTCACAGAACATAAAGGAGTTTCTCAGAAACCTTCTTTCTCTTTGTTATCGCAGGATATTTCCTTTGACCCTATAGTCTTCTAAGGTATCCGAAATATCTTTTCAAAGATTTCACAGAAATAAGGCTAGCAAAGGGAATCACGAAATACAGATGTAACTCTGTGAGATTAATTAACAGAACTCTAAGCAGTTTCTCAGAAAGCTTCTTCCCAGATTTCATCTGAGGTTAATTCCTTTTTCACCATAGGCCTCTAAGCCCTCCTAAATATCACTTTGCCAATTCCACAAGAACTCTCTTAGCGAAAGGCTTCTTGAAGGGAAAGCTGTAACTCTGTGAGCTGATTTCACAGAACACAAAGAAGTTTCTCAGAAAGATTCTTTCTCTTTGTTATCGGAGTTTATTTCCTTTGGCCCTATAATTTTCAAAGGGATCCGAAATATCTGCTCTCAGATTCCACAGAAATAAGGCTAGCAAAGAGATCCACGAAATACAGATGTAACTCTGTGAGATGAATTAACAGAACACTAAGCAGTTTCTCAGAAAGCTTCTTTCCAGATTTCATCTGAGGACATTTCCTTTTTCACCATAGCCTTCTATGGGCTTCCAAATATCCCTTTGCCAATTTCACAAGAACTGTCTTAGCGAACGGCTACTTGAGGGGAAAGCTGTAACTCTGTGAGGTGATTTCAAAGAACACAAAGAAGTTTCTCAGAAAGATTCTTTCTCTTTGTTATCGGAGTTTATTTCCTTTGGCCCTATAATCTTCAAAGGGATCGGAAATATCTGTTCGCCGATTCCACAGAAATAAGGCTAGCAAAGAGATCCACCAAATACAGATGTAACTCTGTGCGATGAATTAACAGAACACTAGGCAGTTTCTCAGAAAGCTTCTTTCCAGATTTCATCTGACGTTATTTCCTTATTCACCATAGCCCTGTACGCGCTTCGAAATATCACTTTGCCAATTCCACAAGAACTGTCTTAGCGAAAGGCTTCTTGAGGGGAAAGCTGTAACTCTGTGAGATGATTTCACAGAACACAAAGAAGTATCTCAGAAAGCTTCGTTCTCTTTGTTATCGGAGGATATTTCCTTTGGCCCTATAGTGTTCTAAGGGATCCGAAATATCTGTTCTCAGATTCCAGATAAATAAGGCTAGCAAAGAGATCCAGGAAATACAGATGTAACTCTGTGAGATGAATTAACAGAACACTAAGCAGTTTCTCAGAAAGCATCTTTCCAGATTTCATCTAAGGATATTTCCTTTTTCACCATAGCCGTCTATGTGCTTCCAAATATCACTTTGCCAATTTCAGAAGAACTGTGCTAGCGAAAAGCTTCTTGAGGGGAAAGCTGTAACTATGTGAGATGATTTCACAGAACACATAGAAGTTTCTCAGAAACCTTTCTCTTTGTTATCGGAGGATATTTCCTTTGGCCCTAGAGTTTTCAAAGGGATCCGAAATATCTGTTCTCAGATTCCAGATAAATAAGGCTAGCAAAGAGATCCACGAAATTCAGATGTAACTCTGTGAGATGAATTAAGAGAACACTAAGCAGTTTCTCAGAAAGCTTCTTTCCAGATTTCATCTGTGTTTATTTCCTTTTTCACCGTAGCACTCTATGCGCTTCGAAATATAACTTTGCCAATTCCACAATAACTGTCTTAGCGAAAGGCTTCTTGAGGGGAAAGCTGTAACTCTGTGAGGTGATTTCACCTATAGTCTTCAAAGTGATCGGAAATATCTGTTCTCAGATTCCACAGAAATAAGGTTAGCAAAGAGATCCACGAAATACAGATGTATCTCTGTGAGATGAATTAACAGAACACTAAGCAGTTTCTCAGAAAGCTTCTTTCCAGATTTCATCTGAGGTTAATTCCTTTTTCACCGTAGCCCTCTATGGGCTTCCAAATAACACTTTGTCAATTCCACAAGAACTGTCTTAGTGAAAGGCTTCTTGAGGGGAAAGCTGTAACTCCCTGAGGTGATTTCAAAGAACAGAAAGAAGTTTCTCAGAAAGCTTCTTTCTCTTTTTTATCGGAGGATATTTCCTTTGGCCCTATAGTCTTCAAAGTGATCCGAAATATCTGTTCTGAGATTCCACAGAAATAAGGCTAGCAAATAGATCCACGAAATACAGATGTAACTCTGTGAGATGAATTAACAGAACACTAAGCAGTTTCTCAGAAAGCTTCTTTCCAGATTTCATCTGAGGATATTTCCTTTTTCACCATAGCCCTCTAAGTGGTTCTAAATATCACTTTGCCAATTCCACAAGAACTGTTTTAGGGAAAGGCTTCTTGAGGGGAAAGCTGTAATTGTGTGAGATGATTTCACAGAACACAAAGAAGTTTCTCAGAAAGCCTCTTTCTCTTTGTTATTGGAGGATAGTTCCTTTGGCCCTAGAGTCTTCAAAGGGATCTGAAATAGATGTTCTCAGATTCCACAGAAATAAGGCTAGCAAAGAGACCCATGATATACAGATGTAACTCTGTGAGATGAATTAACAGAACACTAAGGAGTTTATCAGAAAGCTTCTTTCCTGATTTCATCTGAGGATATTTCCTTTTTCACCATAGCCCTCTATGGGCTTCCAAATACCACTTTGCCAATTGGACAAGAACTGTCTTAGCGAAAGGCTTCTTTCGGAGAAATCTGTAACTCTGAGAGATGATTTCACAGAACACAAAGAAGTTTCTCAGAAAGCTTCTTTCTCTTTGTTATCGGAGGATATTTCCTTTGGCCCTATAGTCTTCTAAGGGATGCGAAATATCTGTTCTCAGATTCCACAGAAATAAGGCTAGCAAAGAGATCCACGAAATACAGATGTAACACTGTGAGATGAATTAACAGAACACTAAGCAGTTTCTCAGAAACCTTCTTTCCAGATTTCATATGACGATATTTCCTTTTTCACCATAGCCCTCTAGGGGCTTCCAAATATCACTTTGCCAATTCCACAAAAACGTCTTAGCGAAAGGCTTCTTAAGGGGAAAGCTGTAACTTTGTGAGATGATTTCACAGAACACAAAGAAGTTTCTCAGAAAGCTTCTTTCTCTTTGTTATCGGAGGATATTTCCTTTGACCCTATAGTGTTCTAAGGGATCCGAAATATCTGTTCTCAGATTCCACAGAAATAAGGCTAGCAAAGAGATCTACGAAATACAGATGTAACTCTGTGAGATGAATTAACAGAACACTAAGCAGTTTCTCAGAACGCTTCCTTCCAGATTTCATCTGAGGATATTTCCTTTTTCACCATAGCCCTCTATGGGCTTCCAAATATCACTTTGCCAATTCCACAAGAACTGTCTTAGTGAAAGGCTTCTTGAGGGGAAAGCTGTAAGGCTTCTTGAGGGGAAAGCTGTAACTCTGTGAGATGATTTCACAGAACACAAAGAAGTTTCTCACAAACCTTCTTTCTCTTTGTTATCGGAGGATGTTTCCTTTGGCCCTATAGTCTTCTAAGGGATCCGAAATATCTGTTCTCAGATTCCACAGAAATAAGGCTAGCAAAGAGATCCACCAATTACAGATGTAACTCTGTGAGATGAATTAACAGAACACTAAGCAGTTTCTCAGAAAGCTTCTTTCCAGATTTCATTTGAGGATATTTCCTTTTTCACCATAGCCCTCTGTGGGCTTGCAAATGTCACTTTGCCAATTCCACAAAAACGTCTTAGCCAAAGGCTTCTTGAGGGGAAAGCTGTAACTCTGTGAGATGATTTAACAGAACACTAAGAAGTTTCTCAGAAAGCTTCTTTCTCTTTGTTATCGGAGGGTATTTCCTTTAGCCCTATAGTCTTCTAAGGGAACCGAAATATCTGTTCTCAGATTCCAGAGAAATAAGGCTAGCAAAGAGATACACCAAATACAGATGTAACTCTGTGAGATGAATTAACAGAACACTAAGCAGTTTCTCAGAAAGCTTCTTTCCAGATTTCATCTTAGGATATTTCCTTTTTCACCATAGCCATCTATGGGCTTCCAAATATCACTTTGCCAATTCCACAAGAACTGTCTTAGCGAAAGGCTTCTAGAGGGGAAAGCTGTAACTCTGTGAGATGATTTCACAGAACACAAAGAAGTTTCTCAGAAAGCTTTTTTCTCTTTGTTATCGGAGGATATTTCCTTTGGCCCTGTAGTCTTCTGAGGGATCCAAAGTAACTCTTCTCAGATTTCACAGAAATAACTATAGCAAAGAGATCCACGACATACAGATGTAACTCTGTGAGATGCATTAACCGAACACTAAGCAGTCTCTGAAAGCTGCTTTCCAGATTTCATCTGAGGATATTTCCTTTTTCACCATAGCCTTCTAGGCGCTTCCAAATATCACTTTGCCAATTCACAAGAACAGTCTTAGCGAAAGGCTTCTTGAGGGGAAAGCTGTAACTCTGTGAGGTGATATCAAAGAACACAAAGAAGTTTCTCAGAAAGCTTCTTTCTCCTTGATATGGGAGGATATTTCCTTTGGCCCTATAGTGTTGTAAGAGATCCGAAATATCGGTTCTCAGATTCCACAGAAATAAGGCTAGCAAAGAGATCCACGAAATACAGAAGGAACACAGTGAGATGAATTGCCACAACATTAAGGAGTTCTCGGAAAGCTTCTTTCCAGATTTCATCTGAGGATATTTCCTTTTTCACCATAGCCCTCTAAGGGCTTCCAAATATCACTTTGCCAATTCCACAAGAACTGTCTTAGCAAAAGGCTTCTTGAGGGGAAAGCTGTAACTCTGTGAGAAGATTTTATAGAAAACAAAGAAGTTTCTCAGAAAGCTTCTTTCTCTTTGTTATCGGAGGATATTTCCTTTGGCCCTAGAGACTTCAAAGGGATCCGAAATATCTGTTCTCAGATTCCACAGAAATAAGACTAGCAAAGAGATCCACGAAATACAGATGTAACTCTGTGAGATGAATTAACAGAACACTAAGCAGTTTCTCAGAAAGCATCTTTCCAGATTTCATCTGAGGATATTTCCTTTTTCACCATAGCCCTCTATGCGCTTCGAAATATCACTTTGCCAATTCCACTAGAACTCTCTTAGCGAAAGGCTTCTTGAGGAGAAAGCGATAACTCTGTGAGATGATTTCACAGAACACAAAGAAGTTTCTCCGAAACCTTCTTTCTCTTTCTTATCGGAGGATATTTCCTTTGGCCCTAGATACTTCAAAGGGATCCGAAATATCTGTTCTCAGATTCCACAGAAATAAGGCTAGCAAAGCGATCCACGAAATACCAATGTAACTCTGTGAGATGAATTAACAGAACACTAAGCAGTTTCTCAGAAAGCTTCTTTCCAGATTTCATCTGAGGATATTTCCTTTTTCACCATAGCCCTCTATGCACTTCGAAATATCACTTTGCCAATTCCACAAGAACTGTCTTAGCGAAAGTCTTCTTGAGGGGAAAGCTGTAACTCTGTGAGATGATTTCACAGAACACAAAGAAGTTTCTCAGAAAGCTTTTTTCTCTTTATTATCAGGGGTTATTTCCTTTGGCCCCATGGTCTTCAAAGGGATCCGAAATATCTGTTCTCTGATTCCACAGAAAAAAGGCTAGCAAAGAGATCCACGAAATACAGATGTAATTCTGTGAGATGAATTAACAGAACACTACCCAGATTCTCAGAAAGCTTCTTTCCAGATTTCATCTGAGGTTATTTCCTTTTTCACCATAGTCCTTATGCGCTTCCAAATATCACTTTCCCAATTCCACAAGAACTGTCTTAGCGAATGGCTTCTTGAGCGGAAAGCTGTAACTCTGTGAGATGATTTCACAGAACACAAAGAAGTTTCTCAGAAAGCTTCTTTCTCTTTGTTGTCGGAGGATATTTCCTTTGGCCCTATAGTCATCAAAGGGATCCGAAATATCTGTTCTCAGATTCCAGAGAAATAAGGCTAGCAAAGAGATCCACGAAATACAGAAGTAACTCTGTGAGATGAATTAACAGAACACTAAGCATTTTCTCAGAAAGCTTCTTTCCAGATTCCATCTGAGGATATTTCCTTTCTCACCATAGCCATCTATGGGCTTCCAAATATCACTTTGCCAATTCCACAAGAACTGTCTTAGCGAAAGGCTTCTTGAGGGGAAAGCTGTAACTCTGTGAGATGATTTCACAGAACACAAAGAAGTTTCTCAGGAAGCTTCCTTCTCTTTGTTATCGGAGGAAATTTCCTTTGGCCCTATAGTTTTCTAAGGGATCCGAAATATCTGTTCTCAGATTCCACAGAAATAAGGCTAGCAAAGAGTTCCACGAAATACAGATGTAACTCTGTGAGATGAATTAACAGAACACTAAGCAGTTTCTCACAAAGCTTCTTTCCACATTTCATCTGAGGATATTTCCTTTTTCACCATAGCCCTCTATGGGCTTCCAAATATCACTTTGCCTATTCAACTAGAACTGTCTTAGCGAAAGGCTTCTTGAGGGGAAAGCTGTAACTCTCTGAGATGATTTCACAGAACACAAAGAAGTTTCTCAGAAAGCTTCTTTCTCTTTGTTATCGGAGGATATTTCCTTTGGCCCTATAGTCTACCAAGGGATCCGAAATATCTGTTCTCAGATTCTAGAGAAATTAGGCTAGTAAAGAGATCCACGAAATACAGATGTAACTCTGTGAGATGAATTAACAGAACACTAAGCAGTTTCTCAGAAAGCTTCTTTCCAGATTTCTTCTGAGGTTATTTCCTTTTTCACCATAGCCCTGTATGTGCTTCGAAATATCACTTTGCCAATTCCACAAGAACTCTCTTAGCGAAAGGCTTCTTGAGGGGAAAGCTGTAACTCTGTGAGATGATTTCCCAGAACACAAAGAAGTTTCTCAGAAGGCTTCTTTCTCTTTTTTATCGGAGGATATTTCCTTTGGCCCTATAATCTTCTAAGGGATCCGAAATATCTGTTCTCAGATTCCACAGAAATAAGGCTAGCAAAGAGATCCACGAAATACAGATGTAACTCTGTGAGATGACTTAACAGAACACTAAGCAGTTTCTCAGAAAGCTGCTTTCCAGATTTCATCTGGGGATATTTCCTTTTTCAGCATAGCCCTCTATGCGCTTCCAAATATCACTTTGCCAATTCCACTTGAACTCTCTTAGCGAAAGGCTTCTTGAGGGGAGAGCTGTAACTCTGTGAGATGATTTCACAGTACACAAAGAAGTTTCTCAGAAAGCTTCTTTCTCTTTGTTATCGGTGGATATTTCCTTTGGCCCTATAGTCTTCCAAGGGATCCGAAATAACTGTTCTCAGATTCCACAGAAATAAGGCTAGCAAAGAGATCCACGAAATACAGATGTAACTCTGTGAGATGAATTAACAGAACACTAAGGAGTTTCTCAGAGAGCTACTTTCCAGATTTCATCTGAGGATATTTCCTTTTTCACCATAGACCTCTAAGGGCATCCATATATGACTTGCCAATTCCGCAAGAACTGTCTTAGCGAAAGGCTTCTGGAGGGGATAGCTGTAACTCTCAGAGATGATTTCACAGACCACAAAGAAGTTTCTAGAAAGCTTCTTTCTCTTTGTTATCAGAGGATATTTCCTTTGGTCCTATAGTCTTCAAAGGGATCCGTAATATCTCTTCGCAGATTCCACAGATATAACGTTAGTAAAGAGATCCACGAAATACAGATGTAACTCTCTGAGATGAATTAATAGAACTCTAAGCAGTTTCTCAGAAAGCTTCCTTCCAGATTTCATCTGAGGTTATTTCCTTTTTCACCATAGCCCTGTATGTGCTTCGAAATATCACTTTGCAATTCCACAAGAACTCTCTTAGCGAAAGGCTCCATGAGGGGAAAGCTGTAACTCTGTGTGATGATTTCACAGAACACAAAGAACTTTCTCAGAAAGCTTCTTTCTCTTTGTTATCGGAGGATATTTCCTTTGGCCCTATAGTCTTCTAAGAGATCCGAAATGTCTGTTCTCCGATTCCACAGAAATAAGGCTAGCAAAGAGATCCACGAAATACAGATGTAACTCTGTGAGATGAATTAACAGAACACTAAGCAGTTTCTCAGAAAGCTTCTTTCCAGATTTCATCTGAGGATATTTCCTTTTTAACCATAGCCCTCTTAGGGCTTCCAAATATCACTTTGCCAATTCCACAAGAACTGTCTTATCGAAAGGCTTCTTGAGGGCAAAGCTGTAACTCTGTGAGATGATTTTATAGAAAACAAAGAAGTTTCTCAGAAAGCTTCTTTCTCTTTGTTATCGGAGGATATTTCCTTTGGCCCTATAGTCTTCAAAGGGATCCGAAATATCTGTTCTCAGATTCCAGAGAAATAAGGCTAGCAAAGAGATCCACGAAATACAGATGTAACTCTGTGAGGTGAATTAACAGAACACTAAGCAGTTTCTCAGAAAGCTTCTTTCTCGATTTCATCTAAGGTTATTTCCTTTTTCACCATAGCCCTCTATGGGCTTCCAAATATCACTATGCCAATTCCACAAGAACTGTGTTAGTGAAAGGCTTCTTGATGGGAAAGCTGTAACTCTGTGAGATGATTTCACAGAACAAAAAGAAGTTTCTCAGAAACCTTCTTTCTCTTTGTTATCCGAGGATGTTTCCTTTGGCCCTATAGTCTTCTAAGGGATGGGAAATATCTGTTCTCAGATTCCACAAAAATAAGGCTAGCAAAGAGATCCATGAAATACAGATGTAACTCTGTGAGATGAATTAAGAACACTAAGCAGTTTCTCAGAAAGCTTCTTTCCAGATTTCTACTGAGGATATTTCCTTTTTCACAATAGCCCTCTATGGGCTTCCAAATATCACTTTGCCAATTCCACAAGAACTGTCTTAGCGAAAGGCTTCTTGAGGGGAACGCTGTAACTCTGTGAGATGATTTCACAGAACACAAAGAAGTTTCTCAGAAAGCTTCTTTCTCTTTGTTATCGGAGGATATTACCTTTGGCCCTATTGTCTTCAATGGCATCCGAAATATGTGTTCGCAGATTCCACAGAAATAAGGCTAGCAAAGAGATCCACGAAATACAGATGTAACTCTGTGAGATGAATTAACAGAACACTAAGCAGTTTCTCAGAAAGCTTCTTTCCATATTTCATCTGAGGATATTTCCTTTTTCACCCCAGCCCTCTATGCGCTTCCAAATATCACTCTGCCAATTCCACTAGAACTCTCTTAGCGAAAGGCTGCATGGGGAGAAAGCTGTAACTCAGTGAGATGATTTCAGAGAACACGAAGAAGTTTCTCAGAAAGCTACTTTCTCTTTGTTTTCGCAGGATATTTACTTTAGTCCTATAGTCTTCAAAGGGATCCGAAATATCTATTCGCACATTCCACAGAAATAAGGCTAGCAAAGAGATCCACGAAATACAGATGTAACTCTGTGAGATGAATTAACAGAACACTAAGCAGTTTCTCAGAAAGCTTCTTTCCAGATTTCATCTGAGGTTATTTCCTTTTTCACCATAGCCCTCTATGTGCTTCGAAATATCACTTTGCCAATTCCACAAGAACTGTCTGAGCGAAAGGCTTCTGGAGGGGAAAGCTGTAACTCTGTGAGATGATATCACAGAACACAAAGAAGATTCTCAGAAAGCTTCTTTCTCTTTGTTATCGGAGGATATTTCCTTTGGCCCTAGAGTCTTCAAAGGGATCCAAAATATCTGTTCTCAGATTACGCAGAAATAAGGCTAGCAAAGAGATCCACGAAATACAAATGTAACTCTGTGAGATGAATTAGCAGAACACTAAGCAGTTTTCCAGAAAGCATCTTACCAGATTTCATCTGAGGTTATTTCCTTTTTCACCATAGCCCTGTATATGCTTCCAAATATCACTTTGCCAATTCCACAAGAACTCTCTTAGCGAAAGGCTTCTTGAGGGAAAAGCTGTAACTCTGTGAGATGATTTCACAAAACACAAAGAAGTATCTCAGAAAGCTTCTTTCTCTTTGTTAAATGAGGATATTTCCTTTGGCCCTATAGTCTTCAAAGGGATTCGAAATATCTGTTCTCAGAATCCACAGAAATAAGGCTAGCAAAGAGATCCACGAAATACAGATGTAACTCTGTGAGATGAATTAACAGAACACTAAGCAGTTTCTCAGAAAGCTTCTTTCTAGATTTCATCTGAGGATATTTCCTTTTTCACCATAGCCCTCTAAGGGCTTCCCAATATCACTTTGCCAATTCCACAAGAACTGTCTTAGCGAAAGGCTTCTTGAGGGGAAGGCTGTAACTCTGTGAGATGATTTTATAGAAAACAAATAAGTTTCTCAGAAAGCTTCTTTCTCTTTGTTATCGGAGGATATTTCCTTTGGCCCTAGAGACTTCAAAGGGATCCGAAATATCTGTTCTCAGATTCCACAGAAATAAGGCTAGCAAAGCGATCCACGAAATACCAATGTAACTCTGTGAGATGAATTAACAGAACACTAAGCAGTTTCTCAGAAAGCTTCTTTCCAGATTTCATCTGAGGATATTTCCTTTTTCACCATAGCCCTCTATGCGCTTCGAAATATCACTTTGCCAATTTCACAAGAACTGTCTTAGCGAAAGTCTTCTTGAGGGGAAAGCTGTAACTCTGTGAGATGATTTCACAGAACACAAAGAAGTTTCTCAGAAAGCTTTTTTCTCTTTATTATCAGAGGTTATTTCCTTTGGCCCTATGGTCTTCAAAGGGATCCGAAATATCTGTTCTCTGATTCCACAGAAAAAAGGCTAGCAAAGAGATCCACGAAATACAGATGTAATTCTGTGAGATGAATTAACAGAACACTACCCAGATTCTCAGAAAGCTTCTTTCCAGATTTCATCTGAGGTTATTTCCTTTTTCACCACAGTCCTTATGCGCTTCAAAATATCACTTTGCCAATTCCACAAGAACTGTCTTAGCGAATGGCTTCTTGAGCGGAAAGCTGTAACTCTGTGAGATGATTTCACAGAACACCAAGAAGTTTCTCAGAAAGCTTCTTTCTCTTTGTTGTCGGAGGATATTTCCTTTGGCCCTATAGTCATCAAAGGTATCCGAAATATCTGTTCTCAGATTCCAGAGAAATAAGGCTAGCAAAGAGATCCACGAAATACAGAAGTAACTCTGTGAGATGAATTAACAGAACACTAAGCATTTTCTCAGAAAGCTTCTTTCCAGATTCCATCTGAGGATATTTCCTTTCTCACCATAGCCCTCTATGGGCTTCCAAATATCACTTTGCCAATTCCACAAGAACTGTCTTAGCGAAAGGCTTCTTGAGGGGAAAGCTGTAACTCTGTGAGATGATTTCACAGAACACAAAGAAGTTTCTCAGAAAGCTTCCTTCTCTTTGTTATCGGAGGAAATTTCCTTTGGCCCTATAGTCTTCTAAGGGATCCGAAATATCTGTTCTCAGATTCCACAGAAATAAGGCTAGCAAAGAGTTCCACGAAATACAGATGTAACTCTGTGAGATGAATTAACAGAACACTAAGCAGTTTCTCACAAAGCTTCTTTCCACATTTCATCTGAAGATATTTCCTTTTTCACCATAGCCCTCTATGGGCTTCCAAATATCACTTTGCCTATTCAACTAGAACTGTCTTAGCGAAAGGCTTCTTGAGGGGAAAGCTGTAACTCTCTGAGATGATTTCACAGAACACAAAGAAGTTTCTCAGAAAGCTTCTTTCTCTTCGTTATCGGAGGATATTTCCTTTGGCCCTATAGTCTACCAAGGGATCCGAAATATCTGTTCTCAGATTCTAGAGAAATTAGGCTAGTAAAGAGATCCACGAAATACAGATGTAACTCTGTGAGATGAATTAACAGAACACTAAGCAGTTTCTCAGAAAGCTTCTTTCCAGATTTCTTCTGAGGTTATTTCCTTTTTCACCATAGCCCTGTATGTGCTTCGAAATATCACTTTGCCAATTCCACAAGAACTCTCTTAGCGAAAGGCTTCTTGAGGGGAAAGCTGTAACTCTGTGAGATGATTTCCCAGAACACAAAGAAGTTTCTCAGAAGGCTTCTTTCTCTTTTTTATCGGAGGATATTTCCTTTGGCCCTATAATCTTCTAAGGGATCCGAAATATCTGTTCTCAGATTCCACAGAAATAAGGCTAGCATAGAGATCCACGAAATACAGATGTAACTCTGTGAGATGAATTAACAGAACACTAAGCAGTTTCTCAGAAAGCTGCTTTCCAGATTTCATCTGGGGATATTTCCTTTTTCAGCCTAGCCCTCTATGCACTTCCAAATATCACTTTGCCAATTCCACTTGAACTCTCTTAGCGAAAGGCTTCTTGAGGGGAGAGCTGTAACTCTGTGAGATGATTTCACAGTACACAAAGAAGTTTCTCAGAAAGCTTCTTTCTCTTTGTTATCGGTGGATATTTCCTTTGGCCCTATAGTCTTCCAAGGGATCCAAAATAACTGTTCTCAGATTCCACAGAAATAAGGCTAGCAAAGAGATCCACGAAATACAGATGTAACTCTGTGAGATGAATTAACAGAACATTAAGGAGTTTCTCAGTGAGCTACTTTCCAGATTTCATCTGAGGATATTTCCTTTTTCACCATAGACCTCTATGGGCATCCATATATGACTTGCCAATTCCGCAAGAACTGTCTTAGCGAAAGGCTTCTGGAGGGGAAAGCTGTAACTCTCAGAGATGATTTCACAGAACACAAAGAAGTTTCTAGAAAGCTTCTTTCTCTTTGTTATCAGAGGATATTTCCTTTGGTCCTATAGTCTTCAAAGGGATCCGTAATATCTCTTCGCAGATTCCACAGATATAACGTTAGTAAAGAGATCCACGAAATACAGATGTAACTCTCTGAGATGAATTAATAGAACTCTAAGCAGTTTCTCAGAAAGCTTCCATCCAGATTTCATCTGAGGTTATTTCCTTTTTCACCATAGCCCTGTATGTGCTTTGAAATATCACTTTGCCAATTCCACAAGAACTCTCTTAGCGAAAGGCTTCATGAGGGGAAAGCTGTAACTCTGTGTGATGATTTCACAGAACACAAAGAAGTTTCTCAGAAAGCTTCTTTCTCTTTGTTATCGGAGGATATTTCCTTTGGCCCTATAGTCTTCTAAGAGATCCGAAATGTCTGTTCTCTGATTCCACAGAAATAAGGCTAGCAAAGAGATCCACGAAATACAGATGTAACTCTGTGAGATGAATTAACAGAACACTAAGCAGTTTCTCAGAAAGCTTCTTTCCAGATTTCATCTGAGGATATTTCCTTTTTAACCATAGCCCTCTTAGGGCTTCCAAATATCACTTTGCCAATTCCACAAGAACTGTCTTATCGAAAGGCTTCTTGAGGGGAAAGCTGTAACTCTGTGAGATGATTTTATAGAAAACAAACAAGTTTCTCAGAAAGCTTCTTTCTCTTTGTTATCGGAGGATATTTCCTTTGGCCCTATAGTCTTCAAAGGGATCCGAAATATCTGTTCTCAGATTCCAGAGAAATAAGGCTAGCAAAGAGATCCACGAAATACAGATGTAACTCTGTGAGGTGAATTAACAGAACACTAAGCAGTTTCTCAGAAAGCTTCTTTCTCGATTTCATCTAAGGTTATTTCCTTTTTCACCATATCCCTCTATGGGCTTCCAAATATCACTATGCCAATTCCACAAGAACTGTGTTAGTGAAAGGCTTCTTGATGGGAAAGCTGTAACTCTGTGAGATGATTTCACAGAACAAAAAGAAGTTTCTCAGAAACCTTCTTTCTCTTTGTTATCCGAGGATGTTTCCTTTGGCCCTATAGTCTTCTAAGGGATGGGAAATATCTGTTCTCAGATTCCACAAAAATAAGGCTAGCAAAGAGATCCATGAAATACAGATGTAACTCTGTGAGATGAATTAAGAACACTAAGCAGTTTCTCAGAAAGCTTCTTTCCAGATTTCTACTGAGGATATTTCCTTTTTCACAATAGCCCTCTATGGGCTTCCAAATATCACTTTGCCAATTCCACAAGAACTGTCTTAGCGAAAGGCTTCTTGAGGGGAACGCTGTAACTCTGTGAGATGATTTCACAGAACACAAAGAAGTTTCTCAGAAAGCTTCTTTCTCTTTGTTATCGGAGGATATTACCTTTGGCCCTATTGTCTTCAATGGCATCCGAAATATGTGTTCGCAGATTCCACAGAAATAAGGCTAGCAAAGAGATCCACGAAATACAGATGTAACTCTGTGAGATGAATTAACAGAACACTAAGCAGTTTCTCAGAAAGCTTCTTTCCATATTTCATCTGAGGATATTTCCTTTTTCACCCCAGCCCTCTATGCGCTTCCAAATATCACTCTGCCAATTCCACTAGAACTCTCTTAGCGAAAGGCTGCATGGGGAGAAAGCTGTAACTCAGTGAGATGATTTCAGAGAACACGAAGAAGTTTCTCAGAAAGCTACTTTCTCTTTGTTTTCGCAGGATATTTACTTTAGTCCTATAGTCTTCAAAGGGATCCGAAATATCTATTCGCACATTCCACAGAAATAAGGCTAGCAAAGAGATCCACGAAATACAGATGTAACTCTGTGAGATGAATTAACAGAACACTAAGCAGTTTCTCAGAAAGCTTCTTTCCAGATTTCATCTGAGGTTATTTCCTTTTTCACCATAGCCCTCTATGTGCTTCGAAATATCACTTTGCCAATTCCACAAGAACTGTCTGAACGAAAGGCTTCTGGAGGGGAAAGCTGTAACTCTGTGAGATGATATCACAGAACACAAAGAAGTTTCTCAGAAAGCTTCTTTCTCTTTGTTATCGGAGGATATTTCCTTTGGCCCTAGAGTCTTCAAAGGGATCCAAAATATCTGTTCTCAGATTCCGCAGAAATAAGGCTAGCAAAGAGATCCACGAAATACAAATGTAACTCTGTGAGATGAATTAGCAGAACACTAAGCAGTTTTCCAGAAAGCATCTTACCAGATTTCATCTGAGGTTATTTCCTTTTTCACCATAGCCCTGTATATGCTTCCAAATATCACTTTGCCAATTCCACAAGAACTCTCTTAGCGAAAGGCTTCTTGAGGGAAAAGCTGTAACTCTGTGAGATGATTTCACAAAACACAAAGAAGTATCTCAGAAAGCTTCTTTCTCTTTGTTATCGGAGGATATTTCCTTTGGCCCTATAGTCTTCAAAGGGATTCGAAATATCTGTTCTCAGAATCCACAGAAATAAGGCTAGCAAAGAGATCCACGAAATACAGATGTAACTCTGTGAGATGAATTAACAGAACACTAAGCAGTTTCTCAGAAAGCTTCTTTCTAGATTTCATCTGAGGATATTTCCTTTTTCACCATAGCCCTCTAAGGGCTTCCCAATATCACTTTGCCAATTCCACAAGAACTGTCTTAGCGAAAGGCTTCTTGAGGGGAAGGCTGTAACTCTGTGAGATGATTTTATAGAAAACAAATAAGTTTCTCAGAAAGCTTCTTTCTCTTTGTTATCGGAGGATATTTCCTTTGGCCCTAGAGACTTCAAAGGGATCCGAAATATCTGTTCTCAGATTCCACAGAAATAAGGCTAGCAAAGAGATCCACGATATACAGATGTAACTCTGTGAGATAAATTAACAGAACACTAAGCAGTTTCTCAGAAAGCATCTTTCCAGATTTCATCTGAGGATATTTCCTTTTTCACCATAGCCCTCTATGCGCTTCGAAATATCACTTTGCCAATTCCACTAGAACTGTCTTAGCGAAAGGCTTCTTGAGGGGAAAGCGATAACTCTGTGAGATGATTTCACAGAACACAAAGAAGTTTCTCCGAAACCTTCTTTCTCTTTGTTATCGGAGGATATTTCCTTTGGCCCTAGATACTTCAAAGGGATCCGAAATATCTGTTCTCAGATTCCACAGAAATAAGGCTAGCAAAGCGATCCACGAAATACCAATGTAACTCTGTGAGATGAATTAACAGAACACTAAGCAGTTTCTCAGAAAGCTTCTTTCCAGATTTCATCTGAGGATATTTCCTTTTTCACCATAGCCCTCTATGCGCTTCGAAATATCACTTTGCCAATTTCACAAGAACTGTCTTAGCGAAAGTCTTCTTGAGGGGAAAGCTGTAACTCTGTGAGATGATTTCACAGAACACAAAGAAGTTTCTCAGAAAGCTTTTTTCTCTTTATTATCAGAGGTTATTTCCTTTGGCCCTATGGTCTTCAAAGGGATCCGAAATATCTGTTCTCTGATTCCACAGAAAAAAGGCTAGCAAAGAGATCCACGAAATACAGATGTAATTCTGTGAGATGAATTAACAGAACACTACCCAGATTCTCAGAAAGCTTCTTTCCAGATTTCATCTGAGGTTATTTCCTTTTTCACCATAGCCCTCTATGGGCTTCCAAATATCACTTTGCCAATTCCACAAGAACTGTCTTCGCGAAAGGCTTCTTGAGGGGAAAGCTGTAACTCTGTGAGATGATTTCACAGAACACAAAGAAGTTTCTCAGAAAGCTTCCTTCTCTTTGTTATCGGAGGAAATTTCCTTTGGCCCTATAGTCTTCTAAGGGATCCGAAATATCTGTTCTCAGATTCCACAGAAATAAGGCTAGCAAAGAGTTCCACGAAATACAGATGTAACTCTGTGAGATGAATTAACAGAACACTAAGCAGTTTCTCAGAAAGCTTCTTTCCACATTTCATCTGAGGATATTTCCTTTTTCACCATAGCCCTCTATGGGCTTCCAAATATCACTTTGCCTATTCAACTAGAACTGTCTTAGCGAAAGGCTTCTTGAGGGGAAAGCTGTAACTTTCTGAGATGATTTCACAGAACACAAAGAAGTTACTCAGAAAGCTTCTTTCTCTTCGTTATCGGAGGATATTTCCTTTGGCCCTATAGTCTACCAAGGGATCCGAAATATCTGTTCTCAGATTCTAGAGAAATTAGGCTAGTAAAGAGATCCACGAAATACAGATGTAACTCTGTGAGATGAATTAACAGAACACTAAGCAGTTTCTCAGAAAGCTGCTTTCCAGATTTCATCTGGGGATATTTCCTTTTTCAGCATAGCCCTCTATGCACTTCCAAATATCACTTTGCCAATTCCACTTGAACTCTCTTAGTGAAAGGCTTCTTGAGGGGAGAGCTGTAACTCTGTGAGATGATTTCACAGTACACAAAGAAGTTTCTCAGAAAGCTTCTTTCTCTTTGTTATCGGTGGATATTTCCTTTGGCCCTATAGTCTTCCAAGGGATCCGAAATAACTGTTCTCAGATTCCACAGAAATAAGGCTAGCAAAGAGATCCACGAAATACAGATGTAACTCTGTGAGATGAATTAACAGAACACTAAGGAGTTTCTCAGAGAGCTACTTTCCAGATTTCATCTGAGGATATTTCCTTTTTCACCATAGACCTCTATGGGCATCCATATATGACTTGCCAATTCCGCAAGAACTGTCTTAGCGAAAGGCTTCTGGAGGGGAAAGCTGTAACTCTCAGAGATGATTTCACAGAACACAAAGAAGTTTCTAGAAAGCTTCTTTCTCTTTGTTATCAGAGGATATTTCCTTTGGTCCTATAGTCTTCAAAGGGATCCGTATTATCTCTTCGCAGATTCCACAGATATAACGTTAGTAAAGAGATCCACGAAATACAGATGTAACTCTCTGAGATGAATTAATAGAACTCTAAGCAGTTTCTCAGAAAGCTTCCATCCAGATTTCATCTGAGGTTATTTCCTTTTTCACCATAGCCCTGTATGTGCTTCGAAATATCACTTTGCCAATTCCCCAAGAACTCTCTTAGCGAAAGGCTTCATGAGGGGAAAGCTGTAACTCTGTGTGATGATTTCACAGAACACAAAGAAGTTTCTCAGAAAGCTTCTTTCTCTTTGTTATCGGAGGATATTTCCTTTGGCCCTATAGTCTTCTAAGAGATCCGAAATGTCTGTTCTCCGATTCCACAGAAATAAGGCTAGCAAAGAGATCCACGAAATACAGATGTAACTCTGTGAGATGAATTAACAGAACACTAAGCAGTTTCTCAGAAAGCTTCTTTCCAGATTTCATCTGAGGATATTTCCTTTTTAACCATAGCCCTCTTAGGGCTTCCAAATATCACTTTGCCAATTCCACAAGAACTGTCTTATCGAAAGGCTTCTTGAGGGGAAAGCTGTAACTCTGTGAGATGATTTTATAGAAAACAAAGAAGTTTCTCAGAAAGCTTCTTCCTCTTTGTTATCGGAGGATATTTCCTTTGGCCCTATAGTCTTCAAAGGGATCCGAAATATCTGTTCTCAGATTCCAGAGAAATAAGGCTAGCAAAGAGATCCACGAAATACAGATGTAACTCTGTGAGGTGAATTAACAGAACACTAAGCAGTTTTTCAGAAAGCTTCTTTCTCGATTTCATCTAAGGTTATTTCCTTTTTCACCATAGCCCTCTATGGGCTTCCAAATATCACTATGCCAATTCCACAAGAACTGTGTTAGTGAAAGGCTTCTTGATGGGAAAGCTGTAACTCTGTGAGATGATTTCACAGAACAAAAAGAAGTTTCTCAGAAACCTTCTTTCTCTTTGTTATCCGAGGATGTTTCCTTTGGCCCTATAGTCTTCTAAGGGATGGGAAATATCTGTTCTCAGATTCCACAAAAATAAGGCTAGCAAAGAGATCCATGAAATACAGATGTAACTCTGTGAGATGAATTAAGAACACTAAGCAGTTTCTCAGAAAGCTTCTTTCCAGATTTCTACTGAGGATATTTCCTTTTCACAATAGCCCTCTATGGGCTTACAAATATCACTTTGCCAATTCCACAAGAACTGTCTTAGCGAAAGGCTTCTTGAGGGGAACGCTGTAACTCTGTGAGATGATTTCACAGAACACAAAGAAGTTTCTCAGAAAGCTTCTTTCTCTTTGTTATCGGAGGATATTACCTTTGGCCCTATTGTCTTCAATGGCATCCGAAATATGTGTTCGCAGATTCCACAGAAATAAGGCTAGCAAAGAGATCCACGAAATACAGATGTAACTCTGTGAGATGAATTAACAGAACACTAAGCAGTTTCTCAGAAAGCTTCTTTCCATATTTCATCTGAGGATATTTCCTTTTTCACCCCAGCCCTCTATGCGCTTCCAAATATCACTCTGCCAATTCCACTAGAACTCTCTTAGCGAAAGGCTGCATGGGGAGAAAGCTGTAACTCAGTGAGATGATTTCAGAGAACACGAAGTAGTTTCTCAGAAAGCTACTTTCTCTTTGTTTTCGCAGGATATTTACTTTAGTCCTATAGTCTTCAAAGGGATCCGAAATATCTATTCGCACATTCCACAGAAATAAGGCTAGCAAAGAGATCCACGAAATACAGATGTAACTCTGTGAGATGAATTAACAGAACACTACCAAGTTTCTCAGAAAGCTTCTTTCCAGATTTCATCTGAGGTTATTTCCTTTTTCACCATAGCCCTCTATGTGCTTCGAAATATCACTTTGCCAATTCCACAAGAACTGTCTGAGCGAAAGGCTTCTGGAGGGGAAAGCTGTAACTCTGTGAGATGATATCACAGAACACAAAGAAGTTTCTCAGAAAGCTTCTTTCTCTTTGTTATCGGAGGATATTTCCTTTGGCCCTAGAGTCTTCAAAGGGATCCAAAATATCTGTTCTCAGATTCCGCAGAAATAAGGCTAGCAAAGAGATCCACGAAATACAAATGTAACTCTGTGAGATGAATTAGCAGAACACTAAGCAGTTTTCCAGAAAGCATCTTACCAGATTTCATCTGAGGTTATTTCCTTTTTCACCATAGCCCTGTATATGCTTCCAAATATCACTTTGCCAATTCCACAAGAACTCTCTTAGCGAAAGTCTTCTTGAGGGAAACGCTGTAACTCTGTGAGATGATTTCACAAAACACAAAGAAGTATCTCAGAAAGCTTCTTTCTCTTTGTTATCGGAGGATATTTCCTTTGGCCCTATAGTCTTCAAAGGGATTCGAAATATCTGTTCTCAGAATCCACAGAAATAAGGCTAGCAAAGAGATCCACGGAATACAGATGTAACACTGTGAGATGAATTAACAGAACACTAAGCAGTTTCTCAGAAAGCTTCTTTCTAGATTTCATCTGAGGATATTTCCTTTTTCACCATAGCCCTCTAAGGGCTTCCAAATATCACTTTGTCAATTCCACAAGAACTGTCTTAGCGAAAGGCTTCTTGAGGGGAAGGCTGTAACTCTGTGAGATGATTTTATAGAAAACAAATAAGTTTCTCAGAAAGCTTCTTTCTCTTTGTTATCGGAGGATATTTCCTTTGGCCCTAGAGACTTCAAAGGGATCCGAAATATCTGTTCTCAGATTCCACAGAAATAAGGCTAGCAAAGAGATCCACGATATACAGATGTAACTCTGTGAGATAAATTAACAGAACACTAAGCAGTTTCTCAGAAAGCTTCTTTCCAGATTTCATCTGAGGATATTTCCTTTTTCACCGTAGCCCTCTATGGGCTTCCAAATATGACTTTGCCAATTCCACTAGAACTGTCTTAGCAAAAGGCTTCTTGAAGGGAAAGCTGTAACTATGTGAGATGATTTCACAGAACACAAACAAGTTTCTCAGAAAGCTTCTTTCTCTTTGTTATCGGAGTTTATTTCCTTAGGCCCTATAATCTTCTAAGGGATCCGAAATATCTGTTCTCTGATTCCACAGAAAAAAGGCTAGCAAAGAGATCCACGAAATACAGATGTAATTCTGTGAGATGAATTACACGAACACTACGCAGATTCTCAGAAAGCTTCTTTCCAGATTTCATCTGAGGTTATTTCCTTTTTCACCATTGTCCTTATGCGCTTCAAAATATCACTTTGCCAATTCCACAAGAACTGTCTTAGCGAATGGCTTCTTGAGCGGAAAGCTGTAACTCTGTGAGATGATTTCACAGAACACAAAGAAGTTTCTCAGAAAGCTTCTTTCTCTTTGTTGTCAGAGGATATTTCCTTTGGCCCTATAGTCATCAAAGGGATCCGAAATATCTGTTCTCAGATTCCAGAGAAATAAGGCTAGCAAAGAGATCCACGAAATACAGAAGTAACTCTGTGAGATGAATTAACAGAACACTAAGCATTTTCTCAGAAAGCTTCTTTCCAGATTCCATCTGAGGATATTTCCTTTCTCACCATAGCCCTCTATGGGCTTCCAAATATCACTTTGCCAATTCCACAAGAACTGTCTTAGCGAAAGGCTTCTTGAGGGGAAAGCTGTAACTCTGTGAGATGATTTCACAGAACACAAAGAAGTTTCTCAGAAAGCTTCCTTCTCTTTGTTATCGGAGGAAATTTCCTTTGGCCCTCTAGTCTTCAAAGGGATCCGAAATATCTGTTCTCAGATTCCACAGAAATAAGGTTAGCAAAGAGTTCCACGAAATACAGATGTAACTCCGTGAGATGAATTAACAGAACACTAAGCAGTTTCTCAGAAAGCTTCTTTCCACATTTCATCTGAGGATATTTCCTTTTTCACCATAGCGCTCTATGGGCTTCCAAATATCACTTTGCCAATTCAACTAGAACTGTCTTAGCGAAAGGCTTCTTGAGGGGAAAGCTGTAACTCTCTGAGATGATTTCACAGAACACAAAGAAGTTTCTCAGAAAGCTTCTTTCTCTTTGTTATCGGAGGATATTTCCTTTGGCCCTATAGTCTACCAAGGGATCCGAATTATCTGTTCTCAGATTCTAGAGAAATTAGGCTAGCAAAGAGATCCACGAAATACAGATGTAACTCTGTGAGATGAATTAACAGAACACTAAGCAGTTTCTCAGAAAGCTTCTTTCCAGATTTCATCTGAGGTTATTTCCTTTTTCAGCATAGCCCTGTATGTGCTTCGAAATATCACTTTGCCAATTCCACAAGAACACTCTTAGCGAAAGGCTTCTTGAGGGGAAAGCTGTAACTCTGCCAGATGATTTCCCAGAACACAAAGAAGTTTCTCAGAAAGATTCTTTCTCTTTGTTATCGGAGGATATTTCCTTTGGCCCTACAGTCTTCTAAGGGATCCGAAATAACTGTTCTCAGATTCCACAGAAATAAGGCTAGCAAAGAGATCCACGAAATACAGATGTAACTCTGTGAGATGAATTAACAGAACACTAAGGAGTTTCTCAGAGAGCTACTTTCCAGATTTCATCTGAGGATATTTCCTTTTTCACCATAGACCTCTATGGGCATCCATATATGACTTGCCAATTCCGCAAGAACTGTCTTAGCGAAAGGCTTCTGGAGGGGAAAGCTGTAACTCTCAGAGATGATTTCACAGAACACAAAGAAGTTTCTAGAAAGCTTCTTTCTCTTTGTTATCAGAGGATATTTCCTTTGGTCCTATAGTCTTCAAAGGGATCCGTAATATCTCTTCGCAGATTCCACAGATATAACGTAAGTAAAGAGATCCACGAAATACAGATGTAACTCTCTGAGATGAATTAATAGAACTCTAAGCAGTTTCTCAGAAAGCTTCCTTCCAGATTTCATCTGAGGTTATTTCCTTTTTCACCATTGCCCTGTATGTGCTTCGAAATATCACTTTGCCAATTCCACAAGAACTCTCTTAGCGAAAGGCTTCATGAGGGGAAAGCTGTAACTCTGTGTGATGATTTCACAGAACACAAAGAAGTTTCTCAGAAAGCTTCTTTCTCTTTGTTATCGGAGGATATTTCCTTTGGCCATATAGTCTTCAAAGGGATCCGAAATATCTGTTCTCAGATTCCACAGAAATAAGGCTGGCAAAGAGATCCATGAAATACAGATGTAACTCTGTGAGATGAATTAACAGAACACTAAGCATTTTCTCAGAAAGCTTCTTTCCAGATTCCATCTGAGGATATTTCCTTTTTCACCATAGCCCTCTAAGGGCTTCCAAATATCACTTTGCCAATTCCACAAGAACTGTCTTAGCGAAAGGCTTCTTGAGGGGAAAGCTGTAACTCTGTGAGATGATTTCACAGAACACAAACAAGTTTCTCAGAAAGCTTCTTTCTCTTTGTTATCGGAGGATATTTCCTTTGGCCCTATAGTCTTCAAAGGGATCCGAAATATCTGTTCTCAGATTCCAGAGAAATAAGGCTAGCAAAGAGATCCACGAAATACAGATGTAACTCTGTGAGGTGAATTAACAGAACACTAAGCAGTTTCTCAGAAAGCTTCTTTCTCGATTTCATCTAAGGTTATTTCCTTTTTCACCATAGCCCTCTATGGGCTTCCAAATATCACTATGCCAATTCCACAAGAACTGTGTTAGTGAAAGGCTTCTTGATGGGAAAGCTGTAACTCTGTGAGATGATTTCACAGAACAAAAAGAAGTTTCTCAGAAACCTTCTTTCTCTTTGTTATCCGAGGATGTTTCCTTTGGCCCTATAGTCTTCTAAGGGATGGGAAATATCTGTTCTCAGATTCCACAAAAATAAGGCTAGCAAAGAGATCCATGAAATACAGATGTAACTCTGTGAGATGAATTAAGAACACTAAGCAGTTACTCAGAAAGCTTCTTTCCAGATTTCTACTGAGGATATTTCATTTTCACAATAGCCCTCTATGGGCTTACAAATATCACTTTGCCAATTCCACAAGAACTGTCTTAGCGAAAGGCTTCTTGAGGGGAACGCTGTAACTCTGTGAGATGATTTCACAGAACACAAAGAAGTTTCTCAGAAAGCTTCTTTCTCTTTGTTATCGGAGGATATTACCTTTGGCCCTATTGTCTTCAATGGCATCCGAAATATGTGTTCGCAGATTCCACAGAAATAAGGCTAGCAAAGAGATCCACGAAATACAGATGTAACTCTGTGAGATGAATTAACAGAACACTAAGCAGTTTCTCAGAAAGCTTCTTTCCATATTTCATCTGAGGATATTTCCTTTTTCACCACAGACCTCTAGGCGCTTCCAAATATCACTCTGCCAATTCCACTAGAACTCTCTTAGCGAAAGGCTGCATGGGGAGAAAGCTGTAACTCAGTGAGATGATTTCAGAGAATACGAAGAAGTTTCTCAGAAAGCTACTTTCTCTTTGTTTTCGCAGGATATTTACTTTAGTCCTATAGTCTTCAAAGGGATCCGAAATATCTATTCGCACATTCCACAGAAATAAGGCTAGCAAAGAGATCCACGAAATACAGATGTAACTCTGTGAGATGAATTAACAGAACACTACCAAGTTTCTCAGAAACCTTCTTTCCAGATTTCATCTGAGGTTATTTCCTTTTTCACCATAGCCCTCTATGTGCTTCGAAATATCACTTTGCCAATTCCACAAGAACTGTCTGAGCGAAAGGCTTCTGGAGGGGAAAGCTGTAACTCTGTGAGATGATATCACAGAACACAAAGAAGTTTCTCAGAAAGCTTCTTTCTCTTTGTTATCGGAGGATATTTCCTTTGGCCCTAGAGTCTTCAAAGGGAACCGAAATATCTGTTCTCAGATTCCGCAGAAATAAGGCTAGCAAAGAGATCCACGAAATACAAATGTAACTCTGTGAGATGAATTAGCAGAACACTAAGCAGTTTTCCAGAAAGCATCTTACCAGATTTCATCTGAGGTTATTTCCTTTTTCACCATAGCCCTGTATATGCATCCAAATATCACTTTGCCAATTCCACAAGAACTCTCTTAGCGAAAGGCTTCTTGAGGGAAAAGCTGTAACTCTGTGAGATGATTTCACAAAACACAAAGAAGTATCTCAGAAAGCTTCTTTCTCTTTGTTATCGGAGGATATTTCCTTTGGCCCTATAGTCTTCAAAGGGATTCGAAATATCTGTTCTCAGAATCCACAGAAATAAGGCTAGCAAAGAGATCCACGAAATACAGATGTAACTCTGTGAGATGAATTAACAGAACACTAAGCAGTTTCTCAGAAAGCTTCTTTCTAGATTTCATCTGAGGATATTTCCTTTTTCACCATAGCCCTCTAAGGGCTTCCAAATATCACTTTGCCAATTCCACAAGAACTGTCTTAGCGAAAGGCTTCTTGAGGGGAAAGCTGTAACTCTGTGAGATGATTTCACAGAACACAAACAAGTTTCTCAGAAAGCTTCTTTCTCTTTGTTATCGGAGTTTATTTCCTTAGGCCCTATAATCTTCTAAGGGATCCGAAATATCTGTTCTCTGATTCCACAGAAAAAAGGCTAGCAAAGAGATCCACGAAATACAGATGTAATTCTGTGAGATGAATTAACAGAACACTACCCAGATTCTCAGAAAGATTCTTTCCAGATTTCATCTGAGGTTATTTCCTTTTTCACCATTGTCCTTATGCGCTTCAAAATATCACTTTGCCAATTCCACAAGAACTGTCTTAGCGAATGGCTTCTTGAGCGGAAAGCTGTAACTCTGTGAGATGATTTCACAGAACACAAAGAAGTTTCTCAGAAAGCTTCTTTCTCTTTGTTGTCGGAGGATATTTCCTTTGGCCCTATAGTCATCAAAGGGATCCGAAATATCTGTTCTCAGATTCCAGAGAAATAAAGCTAGCAAAGAGATCCATGAAATACAGAAGTAACTCTGTGAGATGAATTGACAGAACACTAAGCATTTTCTCAGAAAGCTTCTTTCCAGATTCCATCTGAGGATATTTCCTTTCTCACCATAGCCCTCTATGGGCTTCCAAATATCACTTTGCCAATTCAACTAGAACTGTCTTAGCGAAAGGCTTCTTGAGGGGAAAGCTGTAACTCTCTGAGATGATTTCACAGAACACAAAGAAGTTTCTCAGAAAGCTTCTTTCTCTTTGTTATCGGAGGATATTTCCTTTGGCCCTATAGTCTACCAAGGGATCCGAAATATCTGTTCTCAGATTCTAGAGAAATTAGGCTAGCAAAGAGATCCACGAAATACAGATATAACTCTGTGAGATGAATTAACAGAACACTAAGCAGTTTCTCAGAAAGCTTCTTTCCAGATTTCATCTGAGGTTATTTCCTTTTTCACAATAGCCCTGTATGTGCTTCGAAATATCACTTTGCCAATTCCACAAGAACTGTCTTAGCGAATGGCTTCTTGAGCGGAAAGCTGTAACTCTGTGAGATGATTTCACAGAACACAAAGAAGTTTCTCAGAAAGCTTCCTTCTCTTTGTTGTCGGAGGATATTTCCTTTGGCCCTATAGTCTACCAAGGGATCCGAAATATCTGTTCTCAGATTCCAGAGAAATAAAGCTAGCAAAGAGATCCACGAAATACAGAAGTAACTCTGTGAGATGAATTAACAGAACACTAAGCATTTTCTCAGAAAGCTTCTTTCCAGATTCCATCTGAGGATATTTCCTTTCTCACCATAGCCCTCTATGGGCTTCCAAATATCACTTTGCCAATTCCACAAGAACTGTCTTAGCGAAAGGCTTCTTGAGGGGAAAGCTGTAACTCTGTGAGATGATTTCACAGAACACAAAGAAGTTTCTCAGAAAGCTCCTTCTCTTTGTTATCGGAGGAAATTTCCTTTGGCCCTCTAGTCTTCAAAGGGATCCGAAATATCTGTTCTCAGATTCCACAGAAATAAGGCTACCAAAGAGTTCCACGAAATACAGATGTAACTCGGTGAGATGAATTAACAGAACACTAAGAAGTTTCTCAGAAAGCTTCTTTCCAGATTTCATCTGAGGATATTTCCTTTTTCACCATAGCCCTCTATGGGCTTCCAAATATCACTTTGCCAATTCAACTAGAACCGTCTTAGCGAAAGGCTTCTTGAGGGGAAAGCTGTAACTCTCTGAGATGATTTCACAGAACACAAAGAAGTTTCTCAGAAAGCTTCTTTCTCTTTGTTATCGGAGGATATTTCCTTTGGACCTATAGTCTACCAAGGGATCCGAAATATCTGTTCTCAGATTCTAGAGAAATTAGGCTAGCAAAGAGATCCACGAAATACAGATGTAACTCTGTGAGATGAATTAACAGAACACTAAGCAGTTTCTCAGAAAGCTTCTTTCCAGATTTCATCTGAGGTTATTTCCTTTTTCAACATAGCCCTGTATGTGCTTCGAAATATCACTTTGCCAATTCCACAAGAACTCTCTTAGCGAAAGGCTTCTTGAGGGGAAAGCTGTAACTCTGTGAGATGATTTCCCAGAACACAAAGAAGTTTCTCAGAAGGCTTCTTTCTCTTTTTTATTGGAGGATATTTACTTTGGCCCTATAATCTTCTAAGGGATCCGAAATATCTGTTCTCAGATTCCACAGAAATAAGGCTAGCAAAGAGATCCACGAAATACAGATGTAACTCTGTGAGATGAATTAACAGAACACTAAGCAGTTTCTGAGAAAGCTGCTTTCCAGATATCATCTGGGGATATTTCCTTTTTCACCATAGCCCTCTAAGGGCTTCCAAATATCACTTTGCCAATTCCACTTGAACTCTCTTAGCGAAAGGCTTCTTGAGGGGAGAGCTGTAACTCTGTGAGATGATTTCACAGTACACAAAGAAGTTTCTCAGAAAGCTTCTTTCTCTTTGTTATCGGAGGATATTTCCTTTGGCCCTATAGTCTTCCAAGGGATCCGAAATAACTGTTCTCAGATTCCACAGAAATAAGGCTAGCAAAGAGATCCACGAAATACAGATGTAACTCTGTGAGATGAATTAACAGAACACTAAGGAGTTTCTCAGAGAGCTACTTTCCAGATTTCATTTGAGGATATTTCCTTTTTCACCATAGTCCTCTATGGGCATCAATATATGACTTGCCAATTCCGCAAGAACTGTCTTAGCGAAAGGCTTCTGGAGGGGAAAGCTGTAACTCTCAGAGATGATTTCACAGAACACAAAGAAGTTTCTAGAAAGCTTCTTTCTCTTTGTTATCGGAGGATATTTCCTTTGGTCCTATAGTCTTCAAAGGGATCCGAAATATCTCTTCGCAGATTCCACAGAAATAACGGTAGAAAAGAGATCCACGAAATACAAATGTAACTCTCTGAGATGAATTAATAGAACTCTAAGCAGTTTCTCAGAAAGCTTCTTTCCAGATATCATCTGAGGATATTTCCTTTTTAACCATAGCCCTCTTAGGGCTTCCAAATATCACTTTGCCAATTCCACAAGAACTGTCTTAGCGATAGGCTTCTTTAGGGGAAAGCTGTAACTCTGTGAGATGATTTTATAGAAAACAAAGACGTTTCTCAGAAAGCTTCTTTCTCTTTGTTATCGGAGGATATTTCCTTTGGCCCTATAGTCTTCAAAGGGATCCGAAATATCTGTTCTCAGATTCCAGAGAAATAAGGCTAGCAAAGAGATCCTCGAAATACAGATGTAACTCTGTGAGATGAATTAATAGAACACTAAGCAGTTTCTCAGAAAGCTTCTTTCTCGATTTCATCTAAGGTTATTTCCTTTTTCACCATAGCCCTCTATGGGCTTCCAAATATCACTATGCCAATTCCACAAGAACTGTCTTAGTGAAAGGCTTCTTGATGGGAAAGCTGTAACTCTGTGAGATGATTTCACAGAACAAAAAGAAGTTTCTCAGAAACCTTCTTTCTCTTTGTTATCCGAGGATGTTTCCTTTGGCCCTATAGTCTTCTAAGGGATGGGAAATATCTGTTCTCAGATTCCACAAAAATAAGGCTAGCAAAGAGATCCATGAAATACAGATGTAACTCTGTGAGATGAATTAAGAACACTAAGCAGTTTCTCAGAAAGCTACTTTCCAGATTTCTACTGAGGATATTTCCTTTTTCACAATAGCCCTCTATGGGCTTCCAAATATCACTTTGCCAATTCCACAAGAACTGTCTTAGCGAAAGGCTTCTTGAGGGGAACGCTGTAACTCTGTGAGATGATTTCACAGAACACAAAGAAGTTTCTCAGAAAGCTTCTTTCTCTTTGTTATCGGAGGATATTACCTTTGGCCCTATTGTCTTCAATGGCATCCGAAATATGTGTTCGCAGATTCCACAGAAATAAGGCTAGCAAAGAGATCCACGAAATACAGATGTAACTCTGTGAGATGAATTAACAGAACACTAAGCAGTTTCTCAGAAAGCTTCTTTCCATATTTCATTTGAGGATATTTCCTTTTTCACCACAGCCCTCTATGCGCTTCCAAATATCACTCTGCCAATTCCACTAGAACTCTCTTAGCGAAAGGCTGCATGGGGAGAAAGCTGTAACTCAGTGAGATGATTTCAGAGGACACGAAGAAGTTTCTCAGAAAGCTACTTTCTCTTTGTTTTCGCAGGATATTTACTTTAGTCCTATAGTCTTCAAAGGGATCCGAAATATCTATTCGCACATTCCTCAGAAATAAGGCTAGCAAAGAGATCCACGAAATACAGATGTAACTCTGTGAGATGAATTAACGGAACACTACCAAGTTTCTCAGAAAGCTTCTTTCCAGATTTAATCTGAGGTTATTTCCTTTTTCACCATAGCCCTCTATGTGCTTCGAAATATCACTTTGCCAATTCCACAAGAACTGTCTGAGCGAAAGGCTTCTGGAGGGGAAAGCTGTAACTCTGTGAGATGATTTCACAGAACACAAAGAAGTTTCTCAGAAAGCTTCTTTCTCTTTGTTATCGGAGGATATTTCCTTTGGCCCTAGAGTCTTCAAAGGGATCCGAAATATCTGTTCTCAGATTCCGCAGAAATAAGGCTAGCAAAGAGATCCACGAAATACAAATGTAACTCTGTGAGATGAATTAGCAGAACACTAAGCAGTTTTCCAGAAAGCATCTTACCAGATTTCATCTGAGGTTATTTCCTTTTTCACCATAGCCCTGTATATGCTTCCAAATATCACTTTGCCAATTCCACAAGAACTCTCTTAGCGAAAGGCTTCTTGAGGGACAAGCTGTAACTCTGTGAGATGATTTCACAAAACACAAAGAAGTATCTCAGAAAGCTTCTTTCTCTTTGTTATCGGAGGATATTTCCTTTGGCCCTATAGTCTTCAAAGGGATCCGAAATATCTGTTCTCAGACTCCACAGAAATAAGGCTAGCAAAGAGATCCACGAAATACAGATGTAACTCTGTGAGATAAATTAACGAACACTAAGCAGTTTCTCAGAAAGCTTCTTTCCAGATTTCATCTGAGGATATTTCCTTTTTCACCATAGCCCTCTAAGGGCTTCCCAATATCACTTTGCCAATTCCACAAGAACTGTCTTAGCGAAAGGCTTCTTGAGGGGAAGGCTGTAACTCTGTGAGATGATTTTATAGAAAACAAAGAAGTTTCTCAGAAAGCTTCTTTCTCTTTGTTATCGGAGGATATTTCCTTTGGCCCTAGAGACTTCAAATGGATCCGAAATATCTGTTCTCAGATTCCACAGAAATAAGGCTACAAAAGAGATCCACGAAATACAGATGTAACTCAGTGAGATGAATTAACAGAACACTAAGCAGTTTCTCAGAAAGCTTCTTTCCAGATTTCATCTGAGGATATTTCCTTTTTCACCATAGCCCTCTATAGGCTTCCAAATATCACTTTGCCAATTCCACAAGAACTGTCTTAGGGAAAGGCTTCTTGAGGGGAAAGCAGTAACTCTGTGAGATGATGTCACAGAACACAAAGAAGTTTCTCAGAAAGCTTCTTATTCTTTGTTATCAGAGGATAACTACTTTGGACCTATAGTCTTCAAAGGGATCCGAAATATCTGTTTTCAGATTCCACAGAAGTAAGGCTAGCAAAGAGATCCACGAAATACAGATGTAACTCTGTGAGATGAATTAACAGAACACTAAGCAGTTATTTAGAAAGCTTCTTTCCAGATTTCAAGTGAGGATATTTCCTTTTTCACCATAGCCCTCTAAGGGCTTCCAAATATCACATGGCCAATTCCACAAGAACTGTCTTAGCGAAAGGATTCTTGAGGGGAAAGCTGTAACTCTGTGAGATGATTTCACAGAACAAAAAGAAGTTTCTCAGAAACCTTCTTTCTCTTTGTTATCGGAGAATATTTCCTTTGGCCCAATAGTCTTCAAAGGGATCCGAAATATCTGTTCTCAGATTCCACAGAAATAAGGCTAGCAAAGAGATCCACGAAATACAGATGTAACTCTGTGAGGTGAATTAAGAAAACACTAAGCAGTTTCTCAGAAAGCTTCTTTCCAAATTTCATCTGAGGATATTTCCTCTTTCACCAAAGCCTTCTATGGGCTTCCAAATATCACTTTGCCAATTCCACAAGAACTGTCTAAGCGAAAGCCTTCTCTAGGGGAAAGCTGTATCTCTGTGAGATGATTTCACAGAACACAAAGAAGTTTCTCAGAAGGCTTCTTTCTCTTTGTTATCGGAGGATATTTCCTTTGGCCCTATAGTCTTCAAAGGGATTCGAAATATCTGTTCTCAGATTCCACAGAAATAAGGCTAGCAAAGAGATCAACGAAATACAGATGTAACTCTGTGAGATGAATTAACAGAACACTAAGCATTTTCTCAGAAAGCTTCTTTCCAGATTCCATCTGAGGATATTTCCTTTTTCACCAGCGCCCTCTAAGGGCTTCCAAATATCACTTTTCCAATTCCACAAGAACTGTCTTATCGAAAGGCTTCTTGAGGTTAAAGCTGTAACTCTGTGAGATGATTTCACAGAACACAAAGAAGTTTCTCAGAAAGCTTCTTTCTCTTTGTTATCGGAGGATATTTCCTTTGGCCCTATAGTGTTCTAAGGGATACGAAATATCTGTTCTCAGATTCCACAGAAATAAGGATAGCAAAGAGATCCACCAAATACAGATGTAACTCTGTGAGATGAATTAACAGAACACTAAGCAGTTTCTAGAAAGCTTCTTTCCAGATTTCATCTGAGGATATTTCCTTTTTCACCATAGCCCTCTATGGTCTTCCAAATATCACTTTGCAATTCCACAAGAACTGTCTTAGCGAAAGGCTTCTTGAGGGGAAAGCTGTAACTCTGTGAGATGATTTCACAGAACACAAAGAAGTTTCTCAGAAAGCTTCTTTCTCTTTGTTATCGGAGGATATTGCCTTTGGCCCTATAGTCTTCTAAGGGATCCGAAATATCTGTTCTCAGATTCCACAGAAATAAGGTTAGCAAAGAGATTCACGAAATACAGATGTAACTCAGTGAGATGAATTAACTGAACACTAAGCATTTTCTCAGAAAGCTTCTTTCCAGATTTCTTCTGAGGATATTTTCTTTTTCACCATAGCCTTCTAGGCGCTTCCAAATATCACATTGCCAATTCCACAAGAACTGTCTTAGCGAAAGGCTTCTTGAGTGGAAAGCTGTAACTCTGTGAGGTGATTTCAAAGAACACGAAGAAGTTTCTCAGAAAGGTTCTTTCTCTTGCTTATCGGAAGATATTTCCTTTGGCCCTATAGTCTTCAAAGGGATCAGAAATGTCTGTTCTCAGATTCCACAGAAATAAGGCTAGCAAAGAGATACATGAAATACAGATGTACTCAGTGATATGAATTAAAAAAACACTAAGCAGTTTCTCAGAAAGCTTCTTTCCAGATTTCATCTGAGGATATTTCCTTTTTCACCATAGACCTCTACGGGCTTCCAAATATCACTTTGCCAATTCCACGAGAACTGTCTTAACAAAAGGCTTCTGAGGGGAAAGCTGTAACTCTGTGAGATGATTTCACAGAACACAAAGAAGTTTCTCAGAAAGCTTCTTTCTCTTTGTTATCGGAGGATATTTCCTTTGGCCCTATAGTATTCAAAGGGATCCGAAATATCAGTTCTCAGATTCCAGAGAAATAAGGCTAGCAAAGACATCCACGAAAAACAGATGTAACTCTGTGAGATGAATTAAAAGAACACTAAGCAGTTTCTCAGAAAGCGTCTTTCCAGATTTCATCTGAGGTTATTTCCTTTTTCACCATAGCCCTTTATCTTCGAAATATCACTTTGCCAATTCCACAAGAACTGTCTTAGCAAAAGGCTTCTTGAGGGGAAAGCTGTAACTCTGTGAGATGATTTCACAGAACACAAAGACGTTTCTCAGAAAGCTTCTTTCTCTTTGTTACCGGAGTTTATATCCTTTGGCCCTATAATATTCAAAGGGATCCGAAATATCTGTTCTCAGATTCCACAGAAATAAGGCAGCAAAGAGATCCACTAAATACAGATGTAACTCTGTGAGATGAATTAACCAAACACTAAGGAGGTTCTCAGAAAGCTACTTTCCAGATTTCATCTGAGAATATTTCCTTTTTCACCATAGCCCTCTATGGGCATCCAAATATCACTTTGCCAATTCCACAAGAACTGTCTTAGCGAAAGGCTTCTTGAGGGGAAAGCTGTAACTCTGTGAGATGATTTCACAGAACACAAAGAAGTTTCTCACAAAGCTTCTTTCTCTTTGTTATCGGAGGATATTTCCTTTGGCCCTATAGTCTTCAAAGGGATCGGAAATATCTGTTCTCAGATTCCACAGAAATAAGGTTAGCAAAGAGATCCACGAAATACAGATGTAACTCTGTGAGGTGAATTAACAGAACACTAAGCAGTTTCTCAGAAAACTTCTTTCCTGATCTCATCTGAGGATATTTCCTTTTTCACCATAGCCCTCTTTGGGCTTCCAAATATCACTTTGCCAATTCCACAAGAACTGTCTTAGTGAAAGGCTTCTGAGAGGAAAGCTGTAACTCTGTGAGATGGTTTCACAAAACACAAAGAATTTTCTCAGAAAGCTTCTTTCTCTTTGTTATCGGAGGATATTTCCTTTGGCCCTATAGTCTTCAAAGGGATCCGAAATATCGGTTCTCAGATTCCACAGAAATAAAGCTAGCAAAGAGATACACGAAATACAGATGTCACTCTGTGAGACGAATTAACAGAACACTAAGCAGTTTCTCAGAAAGCTTCTTTCCAGATTTCATCTGAGGATATTTCCTTTTTCACCATAGCCCTCTATGGGCTTGCAAATATCACTTTGCCAATTCCACAAGAACTGTCTTAGCGAAAGGCTTCTTGAGGGGAAAGCTGTAACTCTGTGAGGTGATTTCAAAGAACACGAAGAAGTTTCTCAGAAGCTTCTATCTCTTTCTTATCGGAGGATATTTCCTTTGGACCTATAGTCTTCTAAGGGATCCGAAATAGCTGTTCTCAGATTCCACAGAAATAAGGATAGCAAAGAGATCCACGAAATACAGATGTAACCCTGTGAGATGAATTAACGGAACACTAAGTCGTTTCGCAGACAGCTTCTTTCCAGATTTCATCTGAGGATATTTCCTTTTTCACCATAGCCCTGTATGGGCTTCCAATTATCACTTTGCCAATTCCACAAGAACTGTCTTATCGAAAGGCTTCTTGAGGTTAAAGCTGTAACTCTGTGAGATGATTTCACAGAACACAAAGAAGTTTCTCAGAAAGCTTCTTTCTCTTTGTTATCGGAGGATATTTCCTTTGGCCCTATAGTGTTCTAAGGGATACGAAATATCTGTTCTCAGATTCCACAGAAATAAGGATAGCAAAGAGATCCACCAAATACAGATGTAACTCTGTGAGATGAATTAACAGAACACTAAGCAGTTTCTAGAAAGCTTCTTTCCAGATTTCATCTGAGGATATTTCCTTTTTCACCATATCCCTCTATGGTCTTCCAAATATCACTTTGCAATTCCACAAGAACTGTCTTAGCGAAAGGCTTCTTGAGAGGAAAGCTGTATCTCTGTGAGATGATTTCACAGAACACAAAGAAGTTTCTCAGAAAGCTTCTTTCTCTTTGTTATCGGAGGATATTGCCTTTGGCCCTATAGTCTTCTAAGGGATCCGAAATATCTGTTCTCAGATTCCACAGAAATAAGGTTAGCAAAGAGATCCAGGAAATACAGATGTAACTCAGTGAGATGAATTAACCGAACACTAAGCAGTTTCTCAGAAAGCTTCTTTCCAGATTTCATCTGAGGATATTTCCTTTTTCACCATAGCCTTCTAGGCGCTTCCAAATATCACTTTGCCAATTCCACAAGAACTGTCTTAGCAAAAGGCTTCTTGAGGGGAAAGCTGTATCTCTGTGAGATGAATTCACAGAACACAAAGAAGTTTCTCAGAAGGCTTCTTTCTCTTTGTTATCGGAGGATATTTCCTTTTGCCCTATAGTCTTCAAAGGGATCCGAAATATCTGTTCTCAGATTCCAGAGAAATAAGGCTAACAAAGAGATCCACGAAATACAGATGTAACTCTGTGAGATGAATTAACAGAACACTGAGCAATTTCTCAGAAATCTTCTTTCCATATTTCATCTGAGGATATTTCCTTTCTCACCGTTCCCTTCTATGTGCTTCCAAATATCACTTTGCCAATTCCACAAGAACTGTCTTAGTGAAAGGCTTCTTGAGGGGAAAGCTGTAACTCGGTGAGGTGATTTCAAAGAACACAAGGAAGTTTCTCAGAAAGCTTCTTTTTCTTTGTTACCGGAGTTTATATCCTTTGGCCCTATAATCTTCAAAGGGATCCGAAATATCTGTTCTCAGATTCCACAGAAATAAGGCAACAAAGAGATCCACTAAATACACATGTAACTCTGTGAGATGAATTACCGAACACTAAGGAGGTTCTCAGAAAGCTACTTTCCAGATTTCATCTGAGAATATTTCCTTTTTCACCATAGCCCTCTATGGGCATCCAAATATCACTTTGCCAATTCCACAAGAACTGTCTTAGCGAAAGGCTTCTTGAGGGGAAAGCTGTAACTCTGTGAGATGATTTCACAGAACACAAAGAAGTTTCTCACAAAGCTTCTTTCTCTTTGTTATCGCAGGATATTTCCTTTGGCCCTATAGTCTTCTAAGGGATCCAAAATATCTGTTCTCAGATTCCACAGAAATAAGGCTAGCAAAGAGATCCACGAAATACAGATGTAACTCTGTGAGATGAATTAACAGAACACTAAGCAGTTTCTCAGAAAGCTTCTTTCCAGATTTCATCTGAGGATATTTCCTTTTTCACCATATCCCTCTATGCGCTTCCAAATATCACTTTGCCAATTCCACTAGAACTGTCTTATCGAAAGGCTTCTTGAGGGGAAAGCTGTAATTCTGTGAGATGATTTCACAGAAAACAAAGGAGTTTCTCAGAAAGCTTCTTTCTCTTTGTTATCGGAGGATATTTCCTTTGGCCCTATAGTTTTCAAATGGATCCGAAATATCTGTTCTCAAATTCCACAGAAATAAGGCGAGCAAAGAGATCCATGAAATACAGATGTAACTCTGTGAGATGAATTAACAGAACACTAAGCAGTTTCTCACAGAGCTTCTTTCCCGATTTCATCGGAGTATATTGCCTTTTTCACCATAGCCCTCTGAGGGCTTCCAAATATCACTTTGCCAATTCCACAGGAACTGTCTTAGCGAAAGGCTTCTTGAGGAGAAAGCTGTAACTCTGTGAGATGATGTCACAGAACACAAGAAATTTCTCAGAAAGCTTCTTTCTCTCTGTTATCGGAGGATATTTCCTTTTTCCCTATAGTCTTCAAAGGGATCGGAAATATCTGTTCTCAGATACCACAGAAATAAGGCTAGCAAAGAGATCCACCAAATACAGATGTAACTCTGTGAGATGAATTAACAGAACACTAAGCAGTTTCTCAGAAAGCTTCTTTCAAGATTTCATCTGAGGATATTTCCTTTTTCACCATAGCCCTCTGTGGGCTTCCAAATATCACTTTGCCAATTCCACAAGAACTGTCTTAGCGAAAGGCTTCTTGAGGGGAAAGCTGTAATTCTGTGAGATGATTTCACAGAAAACAAAGAAGTTTCTCAGAAATCTTCTTTCTCTTTGTTATCGGAGGATATTTCCTTTGGCCCTATAGTCTTCTAAGGGATCCGAAATATCTGTTCTCAGATTCCACAGAAATAAGGCTAGCAAAGAGATCCACGAAATACAGATGTAACTCTGTGAGATGAATTATCAGAACACTAAGCAGTTTCTCAGACAGCTTCTTTCCAGATTTCATCTGAGGATATTTCCTTTTTCACCCTAGCCTTCTATGCACTTCCAAATATCACTTTGCCAATTCCAAAAGAACTGTCTTAGCGAAAGGCTTCTGGAGGGGAAAGCTGTAACTCGGTGAGATGATTTCACAGAACACAAAGAAGTTTCTCACAAAGCTTCTTTCTCTTTGTTATCGCAGGATATTTCCTTTGACCCTATAGTCTTCTAAGGGATTCAAAATATCTGTTCTCAGATTCCACAGAAATAAGGCTAGCAAAGAGATCCACGAAATACAGATGTAACTCTGTGAGGTGAATTAACAGAACCCTAAGCAATTTCTCAGAAAACTTCTTTCCTGATCTCATCTGAGGATATTTCCTTTTTCACCATAGCCCTCTATAGGCTTCCAAATATCACTTTGCCAATTCCACAAGAACTGTCTTAGTGAAAGGCTTCTGAGAGGAAAGCTGTAACTCTGTGAGATGGTTTCACAAAACACAAAGAATTTTCTCAGAAAGCTTCTTTCTCTTTGTTATCGGAGGATATTTCCTTTGGCCCTATAGTCTTCAAAGGGATACGAAATATCGGTTCTCAGATTCCACAGAAATAAAGCTAGCAAAGAGATACACGAAATACAGATGTCACTCTGTGAGACGAATTAACAGAACACTAAGCAGTTTCTCAGAAAGCTTCTTTCCAGATTTCATCTGAGGGTATTTCCTTTTTCACCATAGCCCTCTAGGGGTTCCAAATATCACTTTGCCAATTCCACAAGAACTGTCTTAGCGAAAGGCTTCTTGAGAGGAAAGCTGTAATTCTGTGAGATGATTTCACAGAACAAAAAGAAGTTTCTCAGAAAGCTTCTTTCTCTTTGTTTCGGAGCATTTTTTCTTTGGCCCTATAGTCCTCAAAGGGATCCGAAATATCTGTACTCAGATTTCACAGAAATAAGGCTAGCAAAGAGATCCACGAAATACAGATATAACTTTGTGAGATGAATTAACAGAACACTAAGCAGTTTCTCAGTAAGCTTCCTTCCAGGTTTCATCTGAGGATATTTCCTTTTTCTCCATAGCCCTCTACGGGCATCGAAATATCACTTTGCCAATTCCACAAGAACAGGCTTAGCGAAAGGCTTCTTGAGGGCATAGTTGTATTTCTGTGAGATGATTTCACAGAACACAAAGAAGTTTCTTAAAAATCTTCTTCCACTTTGTTATCGGAGGATATTTCCTTTGGCCCTAGAGTCTACAAAGGGATCCGAAATATCTGTTCTCAGATTCCACAGAAATAAGGCTACCAAAGATATCCACCAAATACAGATATCACTCTGTGTGTGGAAGTAACTCTTTACAAAGCAGTTTCACAGAAAGCTTCTTTCCAGTGTTTCTCGGAGGATATTTTCTTTTTCACCTTAGCCCTCTATATGCTTCGAAATATCACTTTGCCAATTCAACAAGAACAGGCTTAGCGAATGGCTTCTTGAGGGGAAAGCTGTAACTCTGTGAGATGAATTAACGGAACACTAAGCAGTTTCTCAGAAACCTTCTTTCCAGATTTCATCTGAGGATATTTCCTTTTTCAACGTAGCCTTCTATGGGCAACTATTTATCACTTTGCCAATTCCACAAGAACAGGTTTAGCGAAAGGCTTCTTGAGGGGGAAGCTGTAAGTCTGTGATATGACTACACAGAACACAAGGAAGTTTCTCAGAAAGCTTCTTTCTCTTTGATATCGGAGGATATTTCCTTTGGCCCAGATTCTACAAAGGGTTCCGAAATATGACTTCTCATTTCCAAAGAAATAAGGCTAGCAAAAGGATCCACGAAATACAGATGTAACTCTCTGAGTGGAAGTCACACATATCAAAGCAGTTTCTCAGAAAGCTTCTTTCCAGTTTTTCTCGGAGGATATTTTCTTTTTCACCATAGCCCTATATGGGCTTCCAAATATCACTTTGCCAATTCCACAAGAACAGGCTAAGCGAATGGCTTATTGAGCGGAAAGCTGTAACTATGTGAGATGAATTAACAGAACACTAAGCAGTTTCTCAGAGAGGTTCTTTCCATATTTCATCTGAGGATATTTCCTTTTTCAACGTAGCCCTCTATGGGCTTCCAAATATCACTTTGCCAATTCCACAAGAACAGGCTTAGTGAAAGGCTTCTTGAGGGCAAAGCGGTAACTCTGTGAGATGATTTCACAGAACACGAAGAAGTTTCTCAGAGAGCTTCTTTCTGTTTTTTATCGGAGGATATTTCCTTTGGCCCTATAGTCTTCAAAGGGATCCGAAATATCAGTTATCAGATTCCACAGAAATAAGGCTAGCAAACGGATTCACGAAATAGAGATGTAACTCTGTGAGTGGAAGTCACACATCACAAGGCACTTTCTCAGAAAGCTTCTTTCCAGTTTTTCTCGGAGGACATTTTCTTTTTCAGCATAGCCCTCTGTGGGCTTCCAAATAACCCTTTGTGAATTCCACAAAAAGAGGCTTAGCGAACGACTTCTTGTGGGGTAAGCTGTATCTCTCTGAGATCAACTAACAGAACACTAAGCAGTTTCTCAGAAAGCTTCTTTCTGATTTCATCTGAGGATATTTCCTTTTTCTCCGTAGCCCTCCACGGATTCCAAATATCACTATGCCAATTCCACAAGAACAGGCTTAGCAAACGGCTTCTTGAGGGGAAAGCTGTAACTCTGTGAGATGAATTAACAGAACACGAAGCAGTTTCTTAGAAAGCTTCTTTCTCTTTGTTATCGGAGGATATTTCCTTTGGCCCCAGAGTCTTCAATGGGATCCAAAATATGAGTTCTCAGATTCCACAGAAATAAGATTAGCAAACAGATCCACGAAATACAGATGTAACTCTGTGAGTGGAAGTCACACTTCACAAAGCAGTTTCACAGAAACCTTCTTTCCAGTTTTTCTAGGAGGATATTTTCTAATTCACCATAGCCCTCTATGGGCTTCGAAATATCACTTTGCCAATTCCACAAGAACAGGCTTAGCGAATGCCTTCTTAAGGGGAAAGCTGTAACTCTGACAGATGAATTGACGGAACACGAAGCAGTTTCTCAGAAAGCTTCTTTCTCTTTGTTATCGGAGGATATTAACATTGGCCCTGGAGTCTTCAAAGGTATCCGAAATATGAGTTCTCAGATTCCACAGAAATAAGGCTAGCAAACAGATCCACGAAATACAGATGTAACTCTGTGTGTGGAAGTAACATTTCACAAAGCAGTTTCACAGAAAGCTTCTTTCCAGTTTTTCTCGGAGGATATTTTCTTTTTCACCATAGCCCTCTAAGGGATTCCAAATATCACTTTGCCAATTCCACAAGAACAGGCTTAGCGAACGGCTTCTTGAGGGGAAAGCTGTAAGCCTGTGAGATGAATTAACAGAACACTAAGCAGTTTCTCAGAAAGCTTCTTTAAAGATTTCATCTGCGGATATTTCCTTTTTCACCGTAGCCTTCTATGGGCATCGAAATATCAGTTTGCCAATTCCACAAGAACAGGTTAAGCGAAAGACTTCTTGAAGGGGAAGCTGTGAGTCTGTGATATGACTACACAGAAAACAAAGAAGTTTCTCAGAACGCTTCTTTCTCTTTGTTATCGGTGGATATTTCCTTTCGCCCTAGATTCTTCAAAGGGTTCCGAAATACTAGTTCTCAAATACCAAAGAAATAAGCCTAGCAAAAGGATCCACGAAATACAGATGTAACTCTGTGAGTGGAAGTCACACATCACAAAGCAGTTTCTCAGAAAGCTTCTTTCCAGTTTTTCTCGGAGGATATTTTCTTTTTCACCATAGCCCTCTGTGGGCTTCCAAACATCACTTTGCCAATTCCACAAGAACAGGCATAGCGAATGGGTTCTTGAGGGGAAAGCTGTAACTCTGTGAGATGATTTCACAGAACACAAAGCAGTTTCACAGAAATCTTCTTTCTCTTTGTTATCGGAGGATATTTCATTTGGCCCTATAGTCTTCAAAGGGATCCGAAATATCAGTTCTCAGATTCCACAGAAATAAGGCTAGCCAAGAGATCCACGAAATACAGATGCAAATCTGTGAGTGGAAGTCACACATCACAAAGCTGTTTCTCAGAAAGCTTCTTTCCAGTTTTTCTCGGAGGATATTTTCTTTTTCACCTTAGTCCTCTATGGGCTTCCAAATATCACTTTGCCAATTCCACAAGAACAGGCTTAGCGAACGGCTTCTTGAGGGGAAAGCTGTTTCTCTGTGAGATAAATTAACAGAACAGGAAGCAGCTTCTCAGAAAGCTTCTTTCCAGATTTCATCTTAGGATATTTCCTTTTTCACCATAGCCCTCTATGGGCATCGAAATATCACTTTGCCAATTCCACAAGAACAGGCTTAGCGAAAGGCTTCTTGAGGGGAAAGCTGTAACTCTGTGAGGTGATTTCACAGAACACAAAGAAGTTTCTCAGAAAGCTTCTTTCTCTTTGTTATCAGGGGATATTTCCTTTGGCCCTATAGTCTTCAAAGGGATCCGAGATATCAGTTCTCAGATTCCACAGAAATAAGGCTAGCAAACAGATCCACGAAATACAGATGTAACTCTGTGAGTGGAAGTCACACATCACAAAGCAGTTCCTCAGAAAACTTCTTTCCAGTTTTTTTCGGAGGATATTTTCTTTTTCACCATAGCCCTGTATTTGATTCCAAATATCACTTTCCAATTCCACACGAACTGGCTTAGCGAACGGTTTCTTGAGGGGAACTCTAAAACTTTGTGAGATGAATTAACAGAACACTAAGCAGTTTCTCAGTAAGCTACCTTCCAGATTTCATCTGAGGATATTTCCTTTTTCTCCATAGCCCTCTACGGGCATCGAAATATCACTTTGCCAATTCCAAAAGAACAGGCTTAGCGAAAGGCTTCTTGAGGGGATAGTTGTAAGTCTGTGAGATGATTTCACAGAACACAAAGAAGTTTCTCAGAAATCTTCTTCCTCTTTATCGTAGGATATTTCCTTTGGCCCTAGAGTCTACAAAGCGATCCGAATTATGAGTTCTGAGATTCCACAGAAATAAGGCTAGCAAAGAAATCCACCAAATACAGATGTCACTCTGTGAGTGGAAGTAACACTTCACAAAGCAGTTTCACAGAAAGTTTCTTTCCAGTTTTTCTCGGAGGATATTTTCTTTTTCACCATAGCCCTCTATAGGCTTCGAAATATCACTTTGCCAATTCCACAAGAACAGGCTTAGCGAACGGCTTCTTGAGGGGAAAGCTGTAACTCTGTGAGATGAATTAACGGAACACTAAGCAGTTTCTCAGAAAGCTTCTTTCCAGATTTCATCTGAGGATATTTCCTTTTTCACCGTAGCCTTCTATGGGCATCGAAATATCAGTTTGCCAATTCCACAAGAACAGGTTTAGCGAAAGGCTTCTTGAAGGGGAAGCTGTAAGCCTGTGATATGACCACACAGAACACAAAGAAGTTTCTCAGAAAGCTTCTTTCTCTTTGTTATCGGAGGATATTTCCTTTTGCCCTAGATTCTTAAAAGGGTTCCGAAATACGAGTTCTTAGATACCAAAGAAATAAGCCTAGCAAAAGGATCCACGAAATACAGACGTAACTCTGTGAGTGGAAGTCACACATCACAAAGCAGTTTCTCAGAAAGCTTCTTTCCAGTTTTTCTCGGAGGATATTTTCTTTTTCACCATAGCCCTCTGTGGGCTTCCAAATATCACTTTGCCAATTCCACAAGAACAGGCTTAGCGAATGGGTTCTTGAGGGGAAAGCTGCAACTCTGTGAGATGATTTCCCAGAACACAAAGCAGTTTCTCAGACATCTTCTTTCTCTTTGTTATCGGAGGATATTTCCTTTGGCCCTATAGTCTTCAAAGGGATCCGAAATATCAGTTCTCAGATTCCACAGAAATGAGGCTAGCCAAGAGATCCACGAAATACAGATGCAACTCTGTGAGTGGAAGTCACACATCACAAAACTGTTTCTCAGAAAGCTTCTTTCCAGTTTTTCTCGGAGGATATTTTCTTTTTCACCTTAGTCCTCTATGGGCTTCCAAATATCACTTTGCCAATTTCACAAGAACAGGCTTAGCGAACGGCTTCTTGAGGGGAAAGATGTATCTCTGTGAGATAAATTAACAGAACAGGAAGCAGTTTCTCAGAAAGCTTCTTTCCAGATTTCATCTTAGGATATTTCCTTTTTCACCATAGCTCTCTATGGGCTTCCAAATGTCACTTTGCCAACCCCACAAGAACTGTCTTATCGAAAGGCTTCTTGAGGGGAAAGCTGTAAATCTGTGAGAAGATTTCACAGAACACAAAGAAGTTTCTCAGAAAGCTTCTTTCTCTTTGTTATCGGAGGATATTTCCTTTGGCCCTATAGTCTTCTAAGGGATCCGAAATATCTGTTCTCAGATTCCACAGAAATAAGGCTAAAAAAGAGATCCACGAATTACAGATATAACTCTGTGAGATGAATTAACAAAACACTAAGCAGTTTCTCTGAAAGCTTCTTTCCAGATTTCATCTCAGGATATTTCCTTTTTCACCATAGCCCTCTATGGGCTTCCAAATATCACTTTGCCAATTCCACTAGAACTGTCTTAGCGAAAGGCTTCTTGAGGGGAAAGCTGTAACTCTGTGAGATTATTTCACAGAACACAAAGAAGTTTCTCACAAACCTCCTTTCTCTTTGTTATCGGAGGATATTTCCTTTGGCCCTATAGTCTTCTAAGATATCCGAAATATCTGTTCTCAGATTCCACAGAAATAAGGCTAGCAAAGAGATCCCCGAAATACAGATGTAACTCTGTGAGATGAATTAACAGAACACTAAGCTGTTTCTCAGAAAGCTTCTTTCCAAATTTCATCTGAGGATATTTCCTTTTTCACCATAGCCCTCTATGGGTTTCCAAATATCACTTTGCCAATTCCACAAGTACTGATTAAGCGAAAGGCTTCTTGAGGTGAAAGCTGTAACTCTGTGAGATGATTTCACAGAAGACAAAGAAGTTTCACAGAAAGCTTCTTTCTCTTTGTTATCGGAGGATATTTCCTTTGGCCCTATAGTCTTCAAAGGGATCCCAAATATCAGTTCTCAGATTTCACAGAAATAAGGCTAGCAAACGGATTCACGAAATAGAGATGTAACTCTGTGAGTGGAAGTCACACATCACAAGGCACTTTCTCAGAAAGCTTCTTTCCAGTTTTTCTCGGAGGATATTTTCTTTTTCAGCATAGCCCTCTGTGGGCTTCCAAATATCCCTTTGTGAATTCCACAAAAACAGGCTTAGCGAACGACTTCTTGTGGGGAAAGCTGTAACTGTCTGAGATCAACTAACAGAACACTAAGTAGTTTCTCAGAAAGCTTCTTTCTGATTTCATCTGAGGATATTTCCTTTTTCTCTGTAGCCCTCCAAGGATTCCAAATATCACTATGCCAATTCCACAAGAACAGGCTTAGCAAACGGCTTCTTGAGGGGAAAGCTGTAACTCTGTGAGATGAATTAACAGAACGAAGCAGTTTCTTAGAAAGCTTCTTTCTCTTTGTTATCGGAGGATATTTCCTTTGGCCCCAGAGTTTTCAAAGGGATCCGAAATATGAGTTCTCAGATTCCACAGAAATAAGACTAGCCAAGAGATCCACGAAATACAGATGTAATTCTGTGAGTGGAAGTCACACATCACAAAGCAGATTCTCAGAAAGCTTCTTTCCAGGTTTTCTCGGAGGATATTTTCTTTTTCACCATAGCCCTTTAAGGGCTTCAAAATATCACTTTGCCAATTCCACAAGAACAGGCTTAGCGAACGGCTTCTTGAGGGGAAAGCTGTAACTCTGTGAGATGAATTAACAGAAAACGAAGCAGTTTCTCAGAAAGCTTCTTTCTCTTTGTTATCGGACGATATTTCCTTTGGCCCTAGAGTCTTCAATGGGATCCGAAATATGAGTTCTCAGATTCCACAGAAATAAGATTAGCAAACAGATCCACGAAATACAGATGTAACTCTGTGAGTGGAAGTCACACTTCACAAAGCAGTTTCACAGAAACCTTCTTTCCAGTTTTTCTAGGAGGATATTTTCTTATTCACCATAGCCCTCTATGGGCTTCGAAATATCACTTTGCCAATTCCACAAGAACAGGCTTAGCGAATGCCTTCTTAAGGGGAAAGCTGTAACTCTGTCAGATGAATTGGCGGAACACGAAGCAGTTTCTCAGAAAGCTTCTTTCTCTTTGTTATCGGAGGATATTTCCATTGGCCCTGGAGTCGTCAAAGGTATCCGAAATATGAGTTCTCAGATTCCACAGAAATAAGGCTAGCAAACAGATCCACGAAATACAGATGTAAATCTGTGAGTGGAAGTCACACATCACAAAGCAGTTTCTCAGAAAGCTTCTTTCTAGTTTTTCTCGGAGGATATTTTCTTTTTCACCATAGCCCTCTATGGGCTTCCAAATATCACTTTGCCAATTCCACAAGAACAGGCTTAGCGAAAGGCTTCCTGAGGGGAAAGCTGTAACTCTGTGAGATGATTTAACAGAACACTAAGCAGCTGCTCAGAAAGCTTCTTTCCTGATTTCATCTGAGGATATTTCCTTCTTCACCGTAGCCCTCTACGGGCATCGAAATATCATTTTGCCAATTCCACAAGAACAAGTTTTGCGAAAGGCTTCTTGAGGGGATAGCTGTAAATCTGTGAGATGATTTCACAGAACACAAAGAAGTTTCTCAGAAAGCTTCTCTCTCTTTGTTATCGGAGGATATTTCTTTTGGCCCTAGAGTCTCCAAAGGGATCCGAAATATGAGTTCTCAGACTCCACAGAAATAAGGCTACTAAAGAGATCCACGAAATACAGATGTAAATCTGTGTGTGGAAGTAACATTTCACAAAGCAGTTTCACAGAAAGCTTCTTTCCAGTTTTTCTCGGAGGATATTTTCTTTTTCACCATAGCCCTCTATGGGATTCCAAATATCACTTTGCCAATTCCACAAGAACAGGCTTAGCGAACGGCTTCTTAAGGGGAAAGCTGTCAGCCTGTGAGATGAATTAACAGAACACTAAGCAGTTTCTCAGAAAGCTTCTTTCCAGATTTCATCTGCGGATATTTCCTTTTTCACTGTAGCCTTCTATGGGCATCGAAATATCAGTTTGCCAATTCCACAAGAACAGGTTTAGCGAAAGGCTTCTTGAAGAGGAAGCTGTAAGTCTGTGATATGACTACACAGAACACAAAGAAGTTTCTCAGAAAGCTTCTTTCTCTTTGTTATCGGAGGATATTTCCTTTCGCCCTAGATTCTTCAAATGGTTCCGAAATACGAGTTCTCAGATACCAAAGAAATAAGCCTAGCAAAAGGATACACGAAATACAGATGTAACTCTGTGAGTGGAAGTCACACATCACAAAGCAGTTTCTCAGAAAGCTTCTTTCCAGTTTTTCTCGGAGGATATTTTCTTTTTCACCATAGCCCTCTGTGGGCTTCCAAATATCACTTTGCCAATTCCACAAGAACAGGCTTAGCGAATGGGTTCTTCAGGGGAAAGCAGTAACTCTGTGAGATGATTTCACAGAACACAAAGCAGTTTCTCAGAAATCTTCTTTCTCTTTGTTATCGGAGGATATTTCCTTTGGCCCTATAGTCTTCAAAGGGATCCGAAATATCAGTTCTCAGATTCCACAGAAATAAGGCTAGCCAAGAGATCCACGAAATACAGATGCAACTCTGTGAGTGGAAGTCACACATCACAAAGCTGTTTCTCAGAAAGCTTCTTTCCAGTTTTTCTCGGAGGATATTTTCTTTTTCACCTTAGTCCTCTATGGGCTTCCAAATATCACTTTGCCAATTCCACAAGAACAGGCTTAGCGAACGGCTTCTTGAGTGGAAAGCTGTAACTCTGTGAGATGAAATAACAGCCCACTAAGCAGTTTCTCAGAAAGCTTCTTCCCAGATTTCATCTGAGGATATTGCCTTGTTCACCGTAGCCGTCTATGGGCTTCCAAATACCACTTTGCCTATTCCACAGGAACAAGCTTAGCGAAAGGCTTCTTGAGGGGAAAGCTGTAACTCTGTGAGATGAATTAACAGAACACGAAGCAGTTTCTCAGAAAGCTTCTTTCTCTTTGTTATCGGACGATATTTCCTTTGGCCCTAGAGTATTCAATGGGATCCGAAATATGAGTTCTCAGATTCCACAGAAATAAGATTAGCAAACAGATCCACGAAATACAGATGTAACTCTGTGAGTGGAAGTCACACTTCACAAAGCAGTTTCACAGAAACCTACTTTCCAGTTTTTGTAGGAGGATATTTTCTAATTCACCATAGCCCTCTATGGGCTTCGAAATATCACTTTGCCAATTCCACAAGAACAGGCTTAGCGAATGCCTTCTTAAGGGGAAAGCTGTAACTCTGTCAGATGAATTGACGGAACACGAAGCAGTTTCTCAGAATTCTTCTTTCTCTTTGTTATCGGAGGATATTTCCATTGGCCCTGGAGTCTTCAAAGGTATCCGAAATATGAGTTCTCAGATTCCACAGAAATAAGGCTAGCAAACAGATCCACGAAATACAGATGTAAATCTGTGAATGGAAGTCACACACCACAAAGCAGTTTCTCAGAAAGCTTCTTTCTAGTTTTTCTAGGAGGATATTTTCTTTTTCACCATAGCCCTCTATGGGCTTCCAAATATCACTTTGCCAATTCCACAAGAACAGGCTTAGCGAATGGCTTCCGGAGGGGAAAGCTGTAACTCTGTGAGATGATTTAACAGAACACTAAGCAGCTGCTCAGAAAGCTTCTTTCCAGATTTCATCTGAGGATATTTCCTTATTCACCGTACCCCTCTACGGGCATCGAAATATCATTTTGCCAATTCCACAAGAACAGGTTTTGCGAAAGGCTTCTTGAGGGGATAGTTGTAAATCTGTGAGATGATTTCACAGAACACAAAGAAGTTTCTCAGAAAGCTTCTTTCTCTTTGTGGTCGGAGGATATTTCCTTTGGCCTAGAGTCTCCAAAGGGATCCGAAATATGAGTTCTCAGACTCCACAGAAATAAGGCTACTAAAGAGATCCACGAAATACAGATGTAACTCTGTATGTGGAAGTAATATTTCACAAAGCAGTTTCACAGAAAGCTTCTTTCCAGTTTTTCTCGGAGGATATTTTCTTTTACACCATAGCCCTCTATGGGATTCCAAATATCACTTTGCCAATTCCACAAGAACAGGCTTAGCGAATGGGTTCTTGAGGGGAAAGCTGTAATTCTGTGAGATGAATTAACAGAACACGAAGCAGTTTCTCAGAAAGCTTCTTTCCAGATTTCATCTGAGGATATTTCCTTTTTCACCGTAGCCTTCTATGGGCATCGAAATATCAGTTTGCCAATTCCCCAAGAACAGGTTTAGCGAAAGGCTTCTTGAAGGGGAAGCTGTAAGTCTGAGATATGACTACACAGAACACAAAGAAGTTTATCAGAAAGCTTATTTCTCTTTGTTATCGGAGGATATTTCCTTTCGCCCTAGATCCTTCAAATGGTTCCGAAATACGAGTTCTCAGATACCAAAGAAATAAGCCTAGCAAAAGGATCCACGAAATACAGATGTAACTCTGTGAGTGGAAGTCACACATCCCAAAGCAGTTTCTCAGAAAGCTTCTTTCCAGTTTTTCTCGGAGGATATTTTCTTTTTCACCATAGCCCTCTGTGGGCTTCCAAATATCACATTGCCAATTCCACAAGAACAGGCTTAGCGAATGGGTTCTTGAGGGGAAAGCTGTAACTCTGTGAGATGATTTCACAGAAAACAAAGCAGTTTCTCAGAAATCTTCTTTCTCTTTGTTATCGGAGTATATTTCCTTTGGTCCTATAGCCTTCAAAGGGATCCGAAATATCTGTTCGCAGATTCCACAGAAATAAGGCTAGCAAAGAGATCCACGAAATACAGATGTAACTCTGTGAGATGAATTAACAGAACACTAAGCAGTTTCTCAGAAAGCTTCTTTCCAGATTTTATCTGAGGATATTTCCTTTTTCACCCTTGCCTTCTATGTGCTTCCAAATATCACTTTGCCAATTTCACAAGAACTGTCTTAGTGAAAGGCTTCTTGAGGGGAAAGCTGTAACTCGGTGAGGTGATTTCAAAGAACACAAGGAAGTTTCTCAGAAAGCTTCTTTTTCTTTGTTACCGTAGTTTATATCCTTTGGCCCCCTAATATTCAAAGGGATCCGAAATATCTGTTCTCAGATTCCACAGAAATAAGGCAACAAAGAGATCCACGAAATACAGATGTAACTCTGTGAGATGAATTAACCGAACACTAAGGAGGTTCTCAGAAAGCTACTTCCCAGATTTCATCTGAGGATATTTCTTTTTCACCATAGCCCTCCATGAGCTTCCAAATATCACTTTGCCAATTTCACAAGAACAGTCTTAGCGAAAGACTTCTTCAGCGGAAAGCTGTAACTCTCTTAGATGATTTCACAGAACACAAAAAAGTTTCTCAGCAAGCTTATTTCTCTTTGTATCGGAGGATATTTCCTTTGCCCCTATAGTCTTCTAAGGGATGCGAAATATCTGTTATCAGAATCAACAGAAATAAGGCTGGCAAAGAGATCCACCAAATACAGATGTAACTCTGTGAGATGAATTAACAGAACACTAAGCAGTTTCTCAGAAACCTTCTTTCCAGATTTCATCTGAGGATATTTCCTTTTTCACCATAGCCCTCTATGGGCTTCCAAATATCACTTTGGCAATTCCACAAGAACTGTCTTAGCGAAAGGCTTCTTGAGGGGAAACCTGTAACTCTGTGAGATGATTTCACAGAGAACAAAGAAGTTTCTCAGAAAGCTTCTTTCTCTTTGTTATCGGAGATTATTTCCTTTGGCCCTATAGTCTTCAAAGGGATCCGAAATATCTGTTCTCAGATTCCACAGACATAAGGCTAGCAAAGAGATCCACCAAATACAGGTGTAACTCTCTGAGATGAATTAACAGAACACTAAGCAGTTTCTCACAAAGCTTCTTTCCAGATTTCATCTGAGGATATTTCCTTTTTCACCATAGCCCTCTATGGGCTTCCAAATATCACTTTGCCTATTCCACAAGAACTGTCTTAGCGAAAGGCTTCTTCAGGGGAAAGCTGTATCTCTGTGAGATGATTTCAAGAACACAAAGAAGTTTCTCAGAAAGCTTCTTTCTCTTTGTTATCGGAGGATATTTCCTTTGGCCCTATAGTCTTCAAAGAGATCCGAAATATCTTTTCTCAGATTCCACAGAAATAAGGCTAGCAAAGAGATCCATGAAATACAGATGTAACTCTGGGAGATGAATTAACAGAACACTAAGCAGTTTCCAGAAAGCTACTTTCCAGATTTCCTCTGAGGATATTTCCTATTTCACCATAGCCCTCTATGGGCTTCCAAATATCACTTTGCCAATTCCACAAGAACTGTCTTAGCGAAAGTCTTCTTGAGGGGAAAGTTGTAACTCTGTGAGATAATTTCACACAACACAAAGAAGTTTCTCAGAAAGCTTCTTTCTCTTTGTTATCGGAGGATATTTCCTTTGGCCCTATAGTCTTCAAAGGGATCCGAGATATCAGTTCTCAGATTCCACAGAAATAAGGCTAGCAAACAGATCCACGAAATACAGATGTAACTCTGTGAGTAGAAGTCACACATCACAAAGTAGTTTCTCAGAAAGCTTCTTTCCAGTTTTTTTCGGAGGATATTTTCTTTTTCACCATAGCCCTCTATGGGATTCCAAATATCACTTTCCAATTCCACACGAACTGGCTTAGCGAACGGTTTCTTGAGGGGAAAGCTAAAACTTTGTGAGATGAATTAACAGAACACTAAGCAGTTTCTCAGTAAGTTTCCTTCCAGGTTTCATCTGAGGATATTTCCTTTTGCTCCATAGCCCTCTACGGGCATCGAAATATCACTTTGCCAATTCCACAAGAACAGGCTTAGCGAAAGGCTTCTTGAGGGGACAGTTGTAAGTCTGTGAGATGATTTCACAGAACACAAAGAAGTTTCTCAGAAATCTTCTTCCTCTTTGTTTTCGGAGGATGTTTCCTTTGGCCCTAGAGTCTACAAAGGGATCCGAAATATGAGTTCTCAGATTCCACAGAAATAAGGCTACCGAAGAGATCCACCAAATACAGATATCACTCTGTGAGTGGAAGTAACACTTCACAAAGCAGTTTCACAGATAGCTTCTTTCCAGTTTTTCTCGGAGGATATTTTCTTTTTCACCATAGCCCTCTATAGGCTTCGAAATATCACTTTGCCAATTCCACAAGAACAGGCTTAGCGAATGGCTTCTTGAGGGGAAAGCTGTAACTCTGTGAGATGAATTAACGGAACACTAAGCAGTTTCTCAGAAACCTTCTTTCCAGATTTCATCTGAGGATATTTCCTTTTTCACCGTAGCCTTCTATGGGCATCTATTTATGACTTTGCCAATTCCACAAGAACAGGTTTAGCGAAAGGCTTCTTGAGGGGAAATCTGTAAGTCTGTGATATGACTACACAGAACACAAGGAAGTTTCTCAGAAAGCTTCTTTCTCTTTGTTATCGGAGGATATTTCCTTTGGCCCAGATTCTACAAAGGGTTCCGAAATATGACTTCCCATTTCCAAAGAAATAAGGCTAGCAAAAGGATCCACGAAATACAGATGTAACTCTGTGAGTGGAAGTCACACATATCAAAGCAGTTTCTCAGAAAGCTTCTTTCCAGTTTTTCTCGGAGGATATTTTCTTTTTCACCATAGCACTATATGGGCTTCCAAATATCATTTGCCAGTTGCACAAGAACAGGCTTAGTGAATGGCTTCTTGAGGGAAAAGCTGTAACTCTGTGAGATGAATTAACAGTACACTAAGCAGTTTCTCAGAAAGGTTCTTTCCATATTTCATCTGAGGATATTTCCTTTTTCAACGTAGCCCTCTATGGGCTTCCAAATATCACTTTGCCAATTCCACAAGAACAGGCTTAGTGAAAGGCTTCTTGAGGGCAAAGCTGTAACTCTGAGATGATTTCACAGAACACGAAGAAGTTTCTCAGGGAGCTTCTTTCTGTTTTTTATCAGAGGATATTTCCTTTGGCCCTATAGTCTTCAAAGGGATCCAAAATATCAGTTCTCAGATTCCACAGAAATAAGGCTAGCAAACGGATTCACGAAATAGAGATGTAACTCTGTGAGTGGAAGTCACACATCACAAGGCACTTTCTCAGAAAGCTTCTTTCCAGTTTTTCTCGGAGGATATTTTCTTTTTCAGCATAGCCCTCTGTGGGCTTCCAAATATCCCTTTGTGAATTCCACAAAAACAGGCTTAGCGAACGACTTCTTGTGGGGAAAGCTGTAACTGTCTGAGATCAACTAACAGAACACTAAGTAGTTTCTCAGAAAGCTTCTTTCTGATTTCATCTGAGGATATTTCCTTTTTCTCCGTAGCCCTCCACGGATTCCAAATATCACTGTGTCAATTCCACAAGAACAGGCTTAGCAAACGGCTTCTTGAGGGGAAAGCTGTAACTCTGTGAGATGAATTAACAGAAAGAAGCAGTTTCTTAGAAAGCTTCTTTCACTTTGTTATCGGAGGATATTTCCTTTGGCCCCAGAGTTTTCAAAGGGATCCGAAATATGAGTTCTCAGATTCCACAGAAATAAGACTAGCAAACATATTCACGAAATACAGATGTAATTCTGTGAGTGGAAGTCACACATCACAAAGCAGATTCTCAAAAAGCTTCTTTCCAGGTTTTCTCGGAGGATATTTTCTTTTTCACCATAGCCCTTTAAGGGCTTCAAAATATCACTTTGCCAATTCCACAAGAACAGGCTTAGCGAACGGCTTCTTGAGGGGAAAGCTGTAACTCTGTGAGATGAATTAACAGAAAACGAAGCAGTTTCTCAGAAAGCTTCTTTCTCTTTGTTATCGGACGATATTTCCTTTGGCCCTAGAGTCTTCAATGGGATCCGAAATATGAGTTCTCAGATTCCACAGAAATAAGATTAGCAAACAGATCCACGAAATACAGATGTAACTCTGTGAGTGGAAGTCAAACTTCACAAAGCAGTTTCACAGAAACCTTCTTTCCAGTTTTTCTAGGAGGATATTTTCTTATTCACCATAGCCCTCTATGGGCTTCGAAATATCACTTTGCCAATTCCACAAGAACAGGCTTAGCGAATGCCTTCTTAAGGGGAAAGCTGTAACTCTGTCAGATGAATTGACGGAACACGAAGCAGTTTCTCAGAAAGCTTCTTTCTCTTTGTTATCGGAGGATATTTCCATTGGCCCTGGAGTCTTCAAAGGTATCCGAAATATGAGTTCTCAGATTCCACAGAAATAAGGCTAGCAAACAGATCCACGAAATACAGATGTAAATCTGTGAGTGGAAGTCACACATCACAAAGCAGTTTCTCAGAAAGCTTCTTTCTAGTTTTTCTCGGAGGATATTTTCTTTTTCACCATAGCCCTCTATGGGCTTCCAAATATCACTTTGCCAATTCCACAAGAACAGGCTTAGCGAAAGGCTTCCTGAGGGGAAAGCTGTAACTCTGTGAGATGATTTAACAGAACACTAAGCAGCTGCTCAGAAAGGTTCTTTCCTGATTTCATCTGAGGATATTTCCTTCTTCACCGTAGCCCTCTACGGGCATCGAAATATCATTTTGCCAATTCCACAAGAACAGGTTTTGCGAAAGGCTTCTTGAGGGGATAGCTGTAAATATGTGAGATGATTTCACAGAACACAAAGAAGTTTCTCAGAAAGCTTCTTTCTCTTTGTTATCGGAGGATATTTCTTTTGGCCCTAGAGTCTCCAAAGGGATCCGAAATATGAGTTCTCAGACTCCACAGAAATAAGGCTACTAAAGAGATCCACGAAATACAGATGTAAATCTGTGTGTGGAAGTAACATTTCACAAAGCAGTTTCACAGAAAGCTTCTTTCCAGTTTTTCTCGGAGGATAATTTCTTTTTCATCATAGCCCTCTATGGGATTCCAAATATCACTTTGCCAATTCCACAAGAACAGGCTTAGTGAACGGCTTCTTGAGGGGAAAGCTGTCAGCCTGTGAGATGAATTAACAGAACACTAAGCAGTTTCTCAGAAAGCTTCTTTCCAGATTTCATCTGCGGATATTTCCTTTTTCAATGTAGCCTTCTATGGGCATCGAAATATCAGTTTGCCAATTCCACAAGAACAGGTTTAGCGAAAGGCTTCTTGAAGAGGAAGCTGTAAGTCTGTGATATGACTACACAGAACACAAAGAAGTTTCTCAGAAAGCTTCTTTCTCTTTGTTATCGGAGGATATTTCCTTTCGCCCTAGATTCTTCAAATGGTTCCGAAATACGAGTTCTCAGATACCAAAGAAATAATCCTAGCAAAAGGATACACGAAATACAGATGTAACTCTGTGAGTGGAAGTCACACATCACAAAGCAGTTTCTCAGAAAGCTTCTTTCCAGTTTTTCTCGGAGGATATTTTCTTTTTCACCATAGCCCTCTGTGGGCTTCCAAATATCACTTTGCCAATTCCACAAGAACAGGCTTAGCGAATGGGTTCTTGAGGGGAAAGCTGTAACTCTGTGAGATGATTTCACAGAACACAAAGCAGTTTCTCAGAAATCTTCTTTCTCTTTGTTATCGGAGGATATTTCCTTTGGCCCTATAGTCTTCAAAGGGATCCGAAATATCAGTTCTCAGATTCCACAGAAATAAGGCTAGCCAAGGGATCCACGAAATACAGATGCAACTCTGTGAGTGGAAGTCACACATCACAAAGCTGTTTCTCAGAAAGCTTCTTTCCAGTTTTTCTCGGAGGATATTTTCTTTTTCACCTTAGTCCTCTATGGGCTTCCAAATATCACTTTGCCAATTCCACAAGAACAGGCTTAGCGAACGGCTTCTTGAGTGGAAAGCTGTAACTCTGTGAGATGAAATAACAGCCCACTAAGCAGTTTCTCAGAAAGCTTCTTCCCAGATTTCATCTGAGGATATTGCCTTGTTCACCGTAGCCGTCTATGGGCTTCCAAATACCACTTTGCCTATTCCACAGGAACAAGCTTAGCGAAAGGCTTCTTGAGGGGAAAGCTGTAACTCTGTGAGATGAATTAACAGAACACGAAGCAGTTTCTCAGAAAGCTTCTTTCTCTTTGTTATCGGACGATATTTCCTTTGGCCCTAGAGTATTCAATGGGATCCAAAATATGAGTTCTCAGATTCCACAGAAATAAGATAAGCAAACAGATCCACGAAATACAGATGTAACTCTGTGAGTGGAAGTCACACTTCACAAAGCAGTTTCACAGAAACCTTCTTTCCAGTTTTTGTAGGAGGATATTTTCTTATTCACCATAGCCCTCTATGGGCTTCGAAATATCACTTTGCCAATTCCACAAGAACTGTCTTAGCGAAAGGCTTCTTGAGGGGAAGGCTGTCACTCTGTGAGATGATTTTATAGAAAACAAATAAGTTTCTCAGAAAGCTTCTTTCTCTTTGTGATCGGATATATTTCCTTTGGCCCTAGAGTCTCCAAAGGGATCCGAAATATGAGTTCTCAGACTCCACAGAAATAAGGCTACTAAAGAGATCCACGAAATACAGATGTAACTCTGTATGTGGAAGTAATATTTCACAAAGCAGTTTCACAGAAAGCTTCTTTCCAGTTTTTCTCGGAGGATATTTTCTTTTTCACCATAGCCCTCTATGGGATTCCAAATATCACTTTGCCAATTCCACAAGAACAGGCTTAGCGAACGGCTTCTTGAGGGGAAAGCTGTAATTCTGTGAGATGAATTAACAGAACACTAAGCAGTTTCTCAGAAAGCTTCTTTCCAGATTTCATCTGCGGATATTTCCTTTTTCACCGTAGCCTTCTATGGGCATCGAAATATCAGTTTGCCAATTCCCCAAGAACAGGTTTAGCGAAAGGCTTCTTGAAGGGGAAGCTGTAAGTCTGTGATATGACTACACAGAACACAAAGAAGTTTCTCAGAAAGCTTATTTCTCTTTGTTATCGGAGGATATTTCCTTTCGCCCTAGATTTTTCAAATGGTTCCGAAATAAGAGTTCTCAGATACCAAGGAAATAAGCCTAGCAAAAGGATCCAGGAAATACAGATGTAACTCTGTGAGTGGAAGTCACACATCCCAAAGCAGTTTCTCAGAAAGCTTCTTTCCAGTTTTTCTCGGAGGATATTTTCTTTTTCACCATAGCCCTCTATGGGCTTCCAAATATCACTTTGCCAATTCCACAAGAACAGGCTTAGCGAATGGGTTCTTGAGGGGAAAGCTGTAACTCTGTGAGATGATTTCACAGAACACAAAGCAGTTTCTCAGAAATCTTCTTTCTCTTTGTTATCGGAGGATATTTCCTTTGGTCCTATAGCCTTCAAAGGGATCCGAAATATCTGTTCGCAGATTCCACAGAAATAAGGCTAGCAAAGAGATCCACGAAATACATATGTAACTCTGTGAGATGAATTAACAGAACACTAAGCAGTTTCTCAGAAAGATTCTTTCCAGATTTCATCTGAGGATATTTCCTTTTTCACCCTTGCCTTCTATGTGCTTCTAAATATCACTTTGCCAATTTCACAAGAACTGTCTTAGGGAAAGGCTTCTTGAGGGGAAAGCTGTAACTCGGTGAGGTGATTTCAAAGAACACAAGGAAGTTTCTCAGAAAGCTTCTTTTTCTTTGTTACCGGAGTTTATATCCTTTGGCCCTCTAATCTTCAAAGGGATCCGAAATATCTGTTCTCAGATTCCACAGCAATAAGGCTAGCAAAGAGATCCACGAAATACAGATGTAACTCTGTGAGATGAACAAACAGAACACTAAGGAGTTTCTCAGAAAGCTACTTTCCAGATTTCATCTGAGGATATTTCCTTTTTCACCGTAGCCCTCTATGGGCTTCCAAATATCACTTTGCCAATTCCACAAGAACTGTCGTAGCGAAAGGCTTCATGAGGGGAAATCTGTAACTCTGTGAGATGATTTCACAGAACACAATGAAGTTTCTCAGAAACCTTTCTCTTTGTTATCGGAGGATATTTCCTTTGGCCCTATAGTCTTCTAAGGGATCCGAGATACCTGTTCTCAGTTTCCAGACCAATAAGGCTAGCAAAGAGATCTACCAAATACAGATGTAAATCTGTGAGATGAATTAACAGAACACTAAGCAGTTTCTCAGAAAGCTTCTTTCCAGATTTCATCTGAGGATATTTCCTTTTTCACCATAGCCCTCTATGGGCTTCCAAATATCACTTTGCCAATTCCACAAGAACTGTCTTAGCGAAAGGCTTCTTGAGGGGAAAGCTGTAACTCTGTGAGATGATTTCACAGAACACAAAGAAGTTTCTCAGAAAGCTTCTTTCTCTTTGTTATCGGAGGATATTTCCTTTGGCCCTATAGTCTTCAAAGGGATCAGAAATATCTGTTCTCAGATTCCACAGAAATAAGGCTAGCAATGAGATCCACGAAATACAGATGTAACTCAGTGAGATGAATTAACAGAAAACTAAGCAGTCTCCCAGAAAGCTTCTTTCCAGATTTCATCTGAGGTTATATCCTTTTTCACCATAGCCCTTTTTGGGCTTCCAAATATCACTTTGCCAATTCCACAAGAACTCACATAGTGAAAGGCTTCTTGAGGGGAAAGCTGTAACTCTGTGAGATGATTTCACAGAACACAAAGAAGCTTCTCAGAAACCTTCTTTCTCTTTCTTATCTGAGGATATTTCCTTTGCCCTATAGTCTTCAAAGGTATCCGAAATATCTGTTCGCAGATTCCACAGAAATAAGGCTAGCAAAGAGATACACGAAATACCGATGTAACTCTCTGAGATGAATTAACAGAACACTACGCAGTTTCTCAGAAAGCTTCTTTCCAGATTTCATCTGAGGTTATTTCCTTTTTCACCATAGCCCTCTATGGGCTTCCAAATATCACTTTGCCAATTCCACAAAAACTGTCTTAGCGAAAGGCTTCTTGAGGGGAAAGCTGCAACTCTGTGAGATGATTTCACAGAACACAAAGAAGTTTCTCAGAAAGCTTCTTTCTCTTTGTTATCGGAGATTATTTCCTTTGGCCCTATAGTCTTCAAAGGGATCCGAAGTATCTGTTCGCAGATTCCACAGAAATAAGGCTAGCAATGAGATCCACTAAATACAGATGTAACTCTGTGAGATGAATTAACATAACACTAAGCAGTTTCCCAGAAAGCTTCTTTCCAGATTTCATCTGAGGATATTTCCTTTTTCACCATAGCCCTCTATGGGCTTCCAAATATCACTTTGCCCAATCCATAAGAACTGTCTTAGCGAAAGACTTCTTGAGGGGAAAGCTGTAACTCTGTGAGATGATTTCACAGAACACAAAGAAGTTTCTCAGACACCTTCTTTCTCTTTGTTATCGGAGGATATTTCCTTTGGCCCTATAGTCTTCAAAGGGATCAGAAATATCTGTTCGCAGATTCCACAGAAATAAGGCTAGCAAAGAGATCCACGAAATACAGATGTAACTCCATGAGATGAATTAACAGAACACTAAGCAGTTTCTCAGAAAGCTTCTTTCCAGATTTCATCTGAGGATATTTCCTTTTTCACCATAGCCCTCTATGTGATTCGAAATATCACTTTGCCAATTCCACAAGAACTGTCTTAGCCCAAGGCTTCTTGAGGGAAAGCTGTAACTCTGTGAGATGATTTCACAGAACACAAAGAAGTTTCTCAGAAAGCTTCTTTCTCTTTGTTATCGGAGGATAATTCCTTTGGCCCTATAGTCTTCTAAGGGATCCGAAATATCTGTTTTCAGATTCCACAAAAATAAGGCTAGCAAAGAGATCCACGAAATACAGATGTAACTCTGTGAGATGAATTAACAGAACACTAAGCAGTTTCCCAGAAAGCTTCTTTCCAGATTTCATCTGAGGATATTTCCTTTTTCACCATAGCCCTCTATGGCCTTCCAAATATCAATTTGCCAATTCCACAAGAATTGTCTTAGCAAAAGGCTTCTTGAGGGGTAAGCTGTACTCTGTGAGATGATTTCACAGAACACAAAGAAGTTTCTCAGAAAGCTTCTTTCTCTTTGTTATCAGAGGATATTTCCTTAGGCCCTATAGACTTCTAAGGGATCCGAAATATCTGTTCTCAGATTCCACAGAAATAAGTCTAGGAAAGAGATCCACAAAATGCAGATGTAACTCTGTGAGATGAATTAACAGAACACTAAGCAGTTTCTCAGAAAGCTTCTTTCCACATTTCATCTGAGGATATTTCCTTTTTCACCATAGCCCTCTATGGGCTTCCAAATATCACTTTGCCAATTCCACAAGAACTGTCTTAGCGAAAAGCTTCTTGAGGGGAAAGCTGTAACTCTGTGAGATGATTTCACAGAACACAAAGAAGTTTCTCAGAAAGCGTCTTTTTCTTTGTTATCGGAGGATATTTCCTTTGGCCCTATAGTCTTCTTAGGGATCCGAAATATCTGTTCTCAGATTCCACAGCAATAAGGCTTGCAAAGAGATCCACGAAATACAGATGTAACTCTGTGAGATGAATTAACAGAACACTAAGCAGTTTCTCATAAAGCTTCTTTACAGATTTCATCTGAGGATATTTCCTTTTTCACCATAGCCCTCTATGCGCTTCCAAATATCACTTTGCCAATTCCACTAGAACTGTCTTAGCGAAAGGCTTCTTGAGGGGAAAGCTCTAACTCTGTGAAGTGATTTCAAAGAACACAAAGAAGTTCCTCAGAAAGCTTCTTTCTCTTTGTTATCGGAGGATATTTCCTTTGGCCCTATATTCTTCTAAGGGATCCGAAATATCTGTTTTCAGATTCCACAAAAATAAGGCTAGCAAAGAGATCCACGAAATACAGATGTAACTCTGTGAGATGAATTAACAGAACACTAAGCAGTTTCCCAGAAAGCTTCTTTCCAGATTTCATCTGAGGATATTTCCTTTTTCACCATAGCCCTCTATGGCCTTCCAAATATCAATTTGCCAATTCCACAAGAGTTGTCTTAGCAAAAGGCTTCTTGAGGGGAAAGCTGTACTCTGTGAGATGATTTCACAGAACACAAAGAAGTTTCTCAGAAAGCTTCTTTCTCTTTGTTATCGGAGGATATTTCCTTAGGCCCTATAGACTTCTAAGGGATCCGAAATATCTGTTCTCAGATTCCACAGAAATAAGTCTAGGAAAGAGATCCACGAAATACAGATGTACCTCTGTGAGATGAATTAACAGAACACTAAGCAGTTTCTCAGAAAGTTTCTTTCCAGATTTCATCTGAGGATATTTCCTTTTTCACCGTAGCCCTCTATGCGCTTCCAAAAATCACTTTGCCAATTCCACTAGAACTCTCTTAGCGAAAGGCTGCATGGGGAGAAAGCTGTAACTCAGTGAGATGATTTCAGAGAACACGAAGAAGTTTCTCAGAAAGCTACTTTCTGTTTGTTTTCGCAGGATATTTACTTTAGTCCTATAGTCTTCAAAGGGATCCGAAATATCTATTCGCACATTCCACAGAAATAAGGCTAGCAAAGAGATCCACGAAATACAGATGTAACTCTGTGAGATGAATTAACAGAACACTACCAAGTTTCTCAGAAAGCTTCTTTCCAGATTTCATCTGAGGTTATTTCCTTTTTCACCATAGCCCTCTATGTGCTTCGAAATATCACTTTGCCAATTCCACAAGAACTGTCTGAGCGAAAGGCTTCTGGAGGGGAAAGCTGTAACTCTGTGAGATGATATCACAGAACACAAAGAACTTTCTCAGAAAGCTTCTTTCTCTTTGTTATCGGAGGATATTTCCTTTGGCCCTAGAGTCTTCAAAGGGATCCGAAATATCTGTTCTCAGATTCCGCAGAAATAAGGCTAGCAAAGAGATCCACGAAATACAAATGTAACTCTGTGAGATGAATTAGCAGAACACTAAGCAGTTTTCCATAAAGCATCTTACCAGATTTCATCTGAGGTTATTTCCTTTTTCACCATAGCCCTGTATATGCTTCCAAATATCACTTTGCCAATTCCACAAGAGCTCTCTTAGCGAAAGGCTTCTTGAGGGAAAAGCTGTAACTCTGTGAGATGATTTCACAAAACACAAAGAAGTATCTCAGAAAGCTTCTTTCTCTTTGTTATCGGAGGATATTTCCTTTGGCCCTATAGTCTTCAAAGGGATTCGAAATATCTGTTCTCAGAATCCACAGAAATAAGGCTAGCAAAGAGATCCACGAAATACAGATGTAACTCTGTGAGATGAATTAACAGAACACTAAGCAGTTTCTCAGAAAGCTTCTTTCTAGATTTCATCTGAGGATATTTCCTTTTTCACCATAGCCCTCTAAGGGCTTCCAAATATCACTTTGCCAATTCCACAAGAACTGTCTTAGCGAAAGGCTTCTTGAGGGGAAAGCTGTAACTCTGTGAGATGATTTCACAGAACACAAACAAGTTTCTCAGAAAGCTTCTTTCTCTTTGTTATCGGAGTTTATTTCCTTAGGCCCTATAATCTTCTAAGGGATCTGAAATATCTGTTCTCTGATTCCACAGAAAAAAGGCTAGCAAAGAGATCCACGAAATACAGATGTAACTCTGTGAGATGAATTAAGAGAACACTAAGCAGTTTCTCAGAAAGCTTCTTTCCAGATTTCATCTGAGGATATTTCCTTTTTCACCATAGCCCTCTAAGGGCTTCCAAATATCACTTTGCCAATTCAACTAGAACTGTCTTAGCGAAAGGCTTCTTGAGGGGAAAGCTGCAACTCTCTGAGATGATTTCACAGAACACAAAGAAGTTTCTCAGAAAGCTTCTTTCTCTTTGTTATCGGAGGATATTTCCTTTGGCCCTATAGTCTACCAAGGGATCCGAAATATCTGTTCTCAGATTCTAGAGAAATTAGGCTAGCAAAGAGATCCACGAAATACAGATGTAACTCTGTGAGATGAATTAACAGAACACTAAGCAGTTTCTCAGAAAGCTTCTTTCCAGATTTCATCTGAGGTTATTTCCTTTTTCACCATAGCCCTGTATGTGCTTCGAAATATCACTTTGCCAATTCCACAAGAACTCTCTTAGCGAAAGGCTTCTTGAGGGGAAAGCTGTAACTCTGTGAGATGATTTCCCAGAACACAAAGAAGTTTCTCAGAAGGCTTCTTTCTCTTTGTTATCGGAGGATATTTCCTTTGGCCCTATAATCTTCTAAGGGATCCGAAATATCTGTTCTCAGATTCCACAGAAATAAGGCTAGCAAAGAGATCCACGAAATACAGATGTAACTCTGTGAGATGAATTAACAGAACACTAAGCAGTTTCTCAGAAAGCTGCTTTCCAGATTTCATCTGGGGATATTTCCTTTTTCACCATAGCCCTCTAAGGGCTTCCTAATATCACTTTGCCAATTCCACTTGAACTCTCTTAGCGAAAGGCTTCTTGAGGGGAGAGCTGTAACTCTGTGAGATGATTTCACAGTACACAAAGAAGTTTCTCAGAAAGCTTCTTTCTCTTTGTTATCGGAGGATATTTCCTTTGGCCCTATAGTCTTCCAAGGGATCCGAAATAACTGTTCTCAGATTCCACAGAAATAAGGCTAGCAAAGAGATCCACGAAATACAGATGTAACTCTGTGAGAAGAATTAACAGAACACTCAGGAGTTTCTCAGAGAGCTACTTTCCAGATTTCATCTGAGGATATTTCCTTTTTCACCATAGCCCTCTATGGGCATCCATATATGACTTGCCAATTCCGCAAGAACTGTCTTAGCGAAAGGCTTCTGGAGGGGAAAGCTGTAACTCTCAGAGATGATTTCACAGAACACAAAGAAGTTTCTAGAAAGCTTCTTTCTCTTTGTTATCGGAGGATATTTCCTTTGGTCCTATAGTCTTCAAAGGGATCCGAAATATCTCTTCACAGATTCCACAGAAATAACGGTAGCAAAGAGATCCACGAAATACAGATGTAACTCTCTGAGATGAATTAATAGAACTCTAAGCAGTTTCTCAGAAAGCTTCCTTCCAGATTTCATCTGAGGTTATTTCCTTTTTCACCATAGCCCTGTATGTGCTTCGAAATATCACTTTGCCAATTCCACAAGAACTCTCTTAGCGAAAGGCTTCATGAGGGGAAAGCTGTAACTCTGAGTGATGATTTCACAGAACACAAAGAAGTTTCTCAGAAAGTTTCTTTCTCTTTGTTATCGGAGGATATTTCCTTTGGCCCTATAGTCTTCTAAGAGATCCGAAATGTCTGTTCTCCGATTCCACAGAAATAAGGCTAGCAAAGAGATCCACGAAATACAGATGTAACTCTGTGAGATGAATTAACAGAACACTAAGCAGTTTCTCAGAAAGCTTCTTTCCAGATTTCATCTGAGGATATTTCCTTTTTCACCATAGCCCTCTATGGGCTTCCAAATATCACTTTGCCAATTCAACTAGAACTGTCTTAGCGAAAGGCTTCTTGAGGGGAAAGCTGTAACTCTCTGAGATGATTTCACAGAACACAAAGAAGTTTCTCAGAAAGCTTCTTTCTCTTTGTTATCGGAGGATATTTCCTTTGGCCCTAGAGTCTACCAAGGGATCCGAAATATCTGTTCTCAGATTCTAGAGAAATTAGGCTAGCAAAGAGATCCACGAACTACAGATGTAACTCTGTGAGATGAATTAACAGAACACTAAGCAGTTTCTCAGAAAGCTTCTTTCCAGATTTCATCTGAGGTTATTTCCTTTTTCACCATAGCCCTGTATGTGCTTCGAAATATCACTTTGCCAATTCCACAAGAACTCTCTTAGCGAAAGGCTTCTTGAGGGGAAAGCTGTAACTCTGTGAGATGATTTCCCGGAACACAAAGCAGTTTCTCAGAAGGCTTCTTTCTCTTTGTTATCGGAGGATATTTCCTTTGGCCCTATAATCTTCTAAGGGATCCGAAATATCTGTTCTTAGATTCCACAGAAATAAGGCTAGCAAAGAGATCCACGAAATACAGATGTAACTCTGTGAGATGAATTAACAGAACACTAAGCAGTTTCTCAGAAAGCTGCTTTCCAGATTTCATCTGGGGATATTTCCTTTTTCACCATAGCCCTTTAAGGGCTTCCAAATATCACTTTGCCAATTCCACTTGAACTCTCTTAGCGAAAGGCTTCTTGAGGGGAGAGCTGTAACTCTGTGAGATGATTTCACAGTACACAAAGAAGTTTCTCAGAAAGCTTCTTTCTCTTTGTTATCGGAGGATATTTCCTTTGGCCCTATAGTCTTCCAAGGGATCCGAAATAACTGTTCTCAGATTCCACAGAAATAAGGCTAGCAAAGAGATCCACGAAATACAGATGTAACTCTGTGAGATGAATTAACAGAACACTAAGGAGTTTCTCAGAGAGCTACTTTCCAGATTTCATCTGAGGATATTTCCTTTTTCACCATAGCCCTCTATGGGCATCAATATATGACTTGCCAATTCCGCAAGAACTGTCTTAGCGAAAGGCTTCTGGAGGGGAAAGCTGTAACTCTCAGAGATGATTTCACAGAACACAAAGAAGTTTCTAGAAAGCTTCTTTCTCTTTGTTATCGGAGGATATTTCCTTTGGTCCTATAGTCTTCAAAGGGATCCGAAATATCTCTTCGCAGATTCCACAGAAATAACGGTAGCAAAGAGATCCACGAAATACAGATGTAACTCTCTGAGATGAATTAATAGAACTCTAAGCAGTTTCTCAGAAAACTTCCTTCCAGATTTCATCTGAGGTTATTTCCTTTTTCACCATAGCCCTGTATGTGCTTCGAAATATCACTTTGCCAATTCCACAAGAACTCTCTTAGCGAAAGGCTTCATGAGGGGAAAGCTGTAACTCTGAGTGATGATTTCACAGAACACAAAGAAATTTCTCAGAAAGCTTCTTTCTCTTTGTTATCGGAGGATATTTCCTTTGGCCCTATAGTCTTCTAAGAGATCCGAAATGTCTGTTCTCCGATTCCACAGAAATAAGGCTAGCAAAGAAATCCATGAAATACAGATGTAACTCTGTGAGATGAATTAACAGAACACTAAGCAGTTTCTCAGAAAGCTTCTTTCCAGATTTCATCTGAGGATATTTCCTTTTTAACCATAGCCCTCTTAGGGCTTCCAAATATCACTTTGCCAATTCCACAAGAACTGTCTTAGCGAAAGGCTTCTTGAGGGGAAAGCTGTAACTCTGTGAGATGATTTTATAGAAAACAAAGACGTTTCTCAGAAAGCTTCTTTCTCTTTGTTATCGGAGGATATTTCCTTTGGCCCTATAGTCTTCAAAGGGATCCGAAATATCTGTTCTCAGATTCCAGAGAAATAAGGCTAGCAAAGAGATCCACGAAATACAGATGTAACTCTGTGAGATGAATTAACAGAACACTAAGCAGTTTCTCAGAAAGCTTTTTTCTCGATTTCATCTAAGGTTATTTCCTTTTTCACCATAGCCCTCTATGGGCTTCCAAATATCACTATGCCAATTCCAGAAGAACTGTCTTAGTGAAAGGCTTCTTGATGGGAAAGCTGTAACTCTGTGAGATGATTTCACAGAACACAAAGAAGTTTCTCAGAAACCTTCTTTCTCTTTGTTATCCGAGGATGTTTCCTTTGGCCCTATAGTCTTCTAAGGGATGGGAAATATCTGTTCTCAGATTCCACAAAAATAAGGCTAGCAAAGAGATCCATGAAATACAGATGTAACTCTGTGAGATGAATTAAGAACACTAAGCAGTTTCTCAGAAAGCTTCTTTCCAGATTTCTACTGAGGATATTTCCTTTTTCACAATAGCCCTCTATGGGCTTCCAAATATCACTTTGCCAATTCCACAAGAACTGTCTTAGCAAAAGGCTTCTTGAGGGGAACGCTGTAACTCTGTGAGATGATTTCACAGAACACAAAGAAGTTTCTCAGAAAGCTTCTTTCTCATTGTTATCGGAGGATATTACCTTTGGCCCTATTGTCTTCAATGGCATCCGAAATATGTGTTCGCAGATTCCACAGAAATAAGGCTAGCAAAGATATCCACGAAATACAGATGTAACTCTGTGAGATGAATTAACAGAACACTAAGCAGTTTCTCAGAAAGCTTCTTTCCATATTTCATCTGAGGATATTTCCTTTTTCACCACAGCCCTCTATGCGCTTCCAAATATCACTCTGCCAATTCCACTAGAACTCTCTTAGCGAAAGGCTGCATGGGGAGAAAGCTGTAACTCAGTGAGATGATTTCAGAGAACACGAAGAAGTTTCTCAGAAAGCTACTTTCTGTTTGTTTTCGCAGGATATTTACTTTAGTCCTATAGTCTTCAAAGGGATCCGAAATATCTATTCGCACATTCCACAGAAATAAGGCTAGCAAAGAGATCCACGAAATACAGATGTAACTCTGTGAGATGAATTAACAGAACACTACCAAGTTTCTCAGAAAGCTTCTTTCCAGATTTCATCTGAGGTTATTTCCTTTTTCACCATAGCCCTCTATGTGCTTCCAAATATCACTTTGCCAATTCCACAAGAACTGTCTGAGCGAAAGGCTTCTGGAGGGGAAAGCTGTAACTCTGTGAGATGATTTCCCAGAACACAAACAAGTTTCTCAGAAAGCTTCTTTCTCTTTGTTATCGGAGGATATTTCTTTTGGCCCTAGAGTCTTCAAAGGGATCCGAAATATCTGTTCTCAGATTCCGCAGAAATAAGGCTAGCAAAGAGATCCACGAAATACAAATGTAACTCTGTGAGATGAATTAGCAGAACACTAAGCAGTTTTCCAGAAAGCATCTTACCAGATTTCATCTGAGGTTATTTCCTTTTTCACCATAGCCCTGTATATGCTTCCAAATATCACTTTGCCAATTCCACAAGAACTCTCTTAGCGAAAAGCTTCTTGAGGGAAAAGCTGTAACTCTGTGAGATGATTTCACAAAACACAAAGAAGTATCTCAGAAAGCTTCTTTCTCTTTGTTATCGGAGGATATTTCCTTTGGCCCTATAGTCTTCAAAGGGATCCGAAATTTCTGTTCTCAGACTCCACAGAAATAAGGCTAGCAAAGAGATACACGAAATACAGATGTAACTCTGTGAGATAAATTAACAGAACACTAAGCAGTTTCTCAGAAAGCTTCTTTCCAGATTTCATCTGAGGATATTTCCTTTTTCACCATAGCCCTCTAAGGGCTTCCAAATATCACTTTGCCAATTCCACAAGAACTGTCTTAGCGAAAGGCTTCTTGAGGGGAAGGCTGTAACTCTGTGAGATGATTTTATAGAAAACAAAGAAGTTTCTCAGAAAGCTTCTTTCTCTTTGTTATCGGAGGATATTTCCTTTGGCCCTAGAGACTTCAAATGGATCCGAAATATCTGTTCTCAGATTCCACAGAAATAAGGCTAGCAAAGAGATCCACGAAATACAGATGTAACTCTGTGAGATGAATTAACAGAACACTAAGCAGTCTCTCAGAAAGCTTCTTTCCAGATTTCATCTGAGGATATTTCCTTTTTCACCATAGCCCTCTAAGCGCTTCGAAATATCACTTTGCCAATTCCACTAGAACTGTCTTAGCGAAAGGCTTCTTGAGGGGAAAGCGATAAATCTGTGAGATGATTTCACAGAACACAAAGAAGTTTCTCAGAAAGCTTCTTTCTCTTTGTTATCAGAGGATATTTCCTTTGTCCCTATAGTCTTCAAAGGGATCCGAAATATCTGTTCTCAGTTTCCACAAAAATAAGGCTAGTAAAGAGAATCACGATATACTGATGTAACTCTGTGAGGTGAATTAACAGAACACTGAGCAGTTTTCCAGAAAGCTTCTTTCCAGATTTCATCTGAGGTTATTTCCTTTTTCACCATAGCCCTGTATGTGCTTCCAAATATCACTTTGCCAATTCCACAAGAACTCTCTTAGCGAAAGGCTTCTTGAGGGAAAAGCTGTAACTCTGTGAGATGATTTCAGAAAACACAAAGAAGTATCTCAGAAAGCTTCTTTCTCTTTGTTATCGGAGGATATTTCCTTTGGCCCTATAGTCTTCAAAGGGATCCGAAATATCTGTTCTCAGATTCCACAGAAATAAGGCTAGCAAAGAGATCCACGAAATACAGATGTAACTCTGTGAGATGAATTAACAGAACACTAAGCAGTTTCTCAGAAAGCTTCTTTCCAGATGTCATCTGAGGATATTTCCTTTTTCACCGTAGCCCTCTATGGGCTTCCAAATATCACTTTGCCAATTCCACTAGAACTGTCTTAGCAAAAGGATTCTTGAGGGGAAAGCTGTAACTATGTGAGGTGATTTCACAGAACACAAAGAAGTTTCTTAGAAAGCTTCTTTCTCTTTGTTATCGGAGGATATTTCCTTTGGCCCTATAGTCTTCAAAGGGATCCGAAATATCTGTTCTCAGATTCCACAGAAATAAGGCTAGCAAAGAGATCCACGAAATACAGATGTAACTCTGTGAGATGAATTAACAGAACACTAAGCATTTTCTCAGAAAGCTTCTTTCCAGATTCCATCTGAGGATATTTCCTTTTTCACCATAGCCCTCTAAGGGCTTCCAAATATCACTTTGCCAATTCCACAAGAACTGTCTTAGCGAAAGGCTTCTTGAGGGGAAAGCTGTAACTCTGTGAGATGATTTCACAGAACACAAACAAGTTTCTCAGAAAGCTTCTTTCTCTTTGTTATCGGAGTTTATTTCCTTAGGCCCTATAATCTTCTAAGGGATCCGAAATATCTGTTCTCTGATTCCACAGAAATAAGGCTAGCAAAGAGATCCACGAAATACAGATGTAATTCTGTGAGATGAATTAGCAGAACACAACCCAGATTCTCAGAAAGCTTCTTTCCAGATTTCATCTGAGGTTATTTCCTTTTTCACCATAGTTCTTATGCGCTTCAAAATATCACTTTGCCAATTCCACAAGAACTGTCTTAGCGAATGGCTTCTTGAGCGGAAAGCTGTAACTCTGTGAGATGATTTCACAGAACACAAAGAAGTTTCTCAGAAAGCTTCTTTCTCTTTGTTGTCGGAGGATATTTCCCTTGGGCCTATAGTCATCAAAGGGATCCGAAATATCTGTTCTCAGATTCCAGAGAAATAAGGCTAGCAAAGAGATCCACGAAATACAGATGTAACTCTGTGAGATGAATTAAAAGAACACTAAGCAGTGTCTCAGAAAGCTTCTTTCCAGATTTCATCTGAGGTTACTTCCTTTTTCACCATAGCCCTGTATGTGCTTCGAAATATCACTTTGCCAATTCCACAAGAACTCTCTTAGCGAAAGGCTTCTTGAGGGGAAAGCTGTAACTCTGTGAGATGATTTCCCAGAACACAAAGAAGTTTCTCAGAAGGCTTCTTTCTCTTTTTTATCGGAGGATATTTCCTTTGGCCCTATAATCTTCTAAGGGATCCGAAATATCTGTTCTCAGATTCCACAGAAATAAGGCTAGCAAAGAGATCCACGAAATACAGATGTAACTCTGTGAGATGAATTAACAGAACACTAAGCAGTTTCTCAGAAAGCTGCTTTCCAGATTTCATCTGGGGATATTTCCTTTTTCACCATAGCCCTCTATGCGCTTCCAAATATCACTTTGCCAATTCCACTTGAACTCTCTTAGCGAAAGGCTTCTTGAGGGGAGAGCTGTAACTCTGTGAGATGATTTCACAGTACACAAAGAAGTTTCTCAGAAAGCTTCTTTCTCTTTGTTATCGGAGGATATTTCCTTTGGCCCTATAGTCTTCCAAGGGATCCGAAATAACTGTTCTCAGATTCCACAGAAATAAGGCTAGCAAAGAGATCCACGAAATACAGATGTAACTCTGTGAGATGAATTAACAGAACACTAAGGAGTTTCTCAGAGAGCTACTTTCCAGATTTCATCTGAGGATATTTCCTTTTTCACCATAGCCCTCTATGGGCATCCATATATGACTTGCCAATCCCGCAAGAACTGTCTTAGCGAAAGGCTTCTGGAGGGGAAAGCTGTAACTCTCAGAGATGATTTCACAGAACACAAAGAAGTTTCTAGAAAGCTTCTTTCTCTTTGTTATCGGAGGATATTTCCTTTGGTCCTATAGTCTTCAAAGGTATCCGAAATATCTCTTCGCAGATTCCACAGAAATAACGGTAGCAAAGAGATCCACGAAAAACAGATGTAACTCTCTGAGATGTATTAATAGAACTCTAAGCAGTTTCTCAGAAAGCTTCCTTCCAGATTTCATCTGAGGTTATTTCCTTTTTCACCATAGCCCTGTATGTGCTTCGAAATATCACTTTGCCAATTCCACAAGAACTCTCTTAGCGAAAGGCTTCATGAGGGGAAAGCTGTAACTCTGTGTGATGATTTCACAGAACACAAAGAAGTTTCTCAGAAAGCTTCTTTCTCTTTGTTATCGGAGGATATTTCCTTTGGCCCTATAGTCTTCTAAGAGATCCGAAATGTCTGTTCTCCGATTCCACAGAAATAAGGCTAGCAAAGAGACCCACGAAATACAGATGTAACTCTGTGAGATGAATTAACAGAACACTAAGCAGTTTCTCAGAAAGCTTCTTTCCAGATTTCATCTGAGGATATTTCCTTTTTAACCATAACCCTCTTAGGGCTTCCAAATATCACTTTGCCAATTCCACAAGAACTGTCTTAGCGAAAGGCTTCTTGAGGGGAAAGCTGTAACTCTGTGAGATGATGTTATAGAAAACAAAGAAGTTTCTCAGAAAGCTTCTTTCTCTTTGTTATCGGAGGATATTTCCTTTGGCCCTATAGTCTTCAAAGGGATCCGAAATATCTGTTCTCAGATTCCAGAGAAATAAGGCTAGCAAAGAGATCCACGAAATACAGATGTAACTCTGTGAGATGAAGTATCAGAACACTAAGCAGTTTCTCAGAAAGCTTCTTTCTCGATTTCATCTAAGGTTATTTCCTTTTTCACCATAGCCCTCTATGGGCTTCCAAATATCACTTTGCCAATTCCACAAGAACTGTCTTAGCGAAAGGCTTCTTGAGGAGAACGCTGTAACTCTGTGAGATGATTTCACAGAACACAAAGAAGTTTCTCAGAAAGCTTCTTTCTCTTTGTTATCGGAGGATATTACCTTTGGCCCCATTGTCTTCAATGGCATCCGAAATATGTGTTCGCAGATTCCACAGAAATAAGGCTAGCAAAGAGATCCACGAAATACAGATGTAACTCTGTGAGATGAATTAACAGAACACTAAGCAGTTTCTCAGAAAGCTTCTTTCCATATTTCATCTGAGGATATTTCCTTTTTCACCACAGCCCTCTATGCGCTTCCAAATATCACTCTGCCAATTCCACTAGAACTCTCTTAGCGAAAGGCTGCATGGGGAGAAAGCTGTAACTCAGTGAGATGATTTCAGAGAACACGAAGAAGTTTCTCAGAAAGCTACTTTCTGTTTGTTTTCGCAGGATATTTACTTTAGTCCTATAGTCTTCAAAGGGATCCGAAATATCTATTCGCACATTCCACAGAAATAAGGCTAGCAAAGAGATCCACGAAATACAGATGTAACTCTGTGAGATGAATTAACAGAACACTACCAAGTTTCTCAGAAAGCTTCTTTCCAGATTTCATCTGAGGTTATTTCCTTTTTCACCATAGCCCTCTATGTGCTTCCAAATATCACTTTGCCAATTCCACAAGAACTGTCTGAGCGAAAGGCTTCTGGAGGGGAAAGCTGTAACTCTGTGAGATGATATCACAGAACACAAAGAAGTTTCTCAGAAAGCTTCTTTCTCTTTGTTATCGGAGGATATTTCCTTTGGCCCTAGAGTCTTCAAAGGGATTCGAAATATCTGTTCTCAGATTCCGCAGAAATAAGGCTAGCAGAGAGATCCACGAAATACAAATGTAACTCTGTGAGATGAATTAGCAGAACACTAAGCAGTTTTCCAGAAAGCATCTTACCAGATTTCATCTGAGGTTATTTCCTTTTTCACCATAGCCCTGTATATGCTTCCAAATATCACTTTGCCAATTCCACAAGAACTCTCTTAGCGAAAAGCTTCTTGAGGGAAAAGCTGTAACTCTGTGAGATGATTTCACAAAACACAAAGAAGTATCTCAGAAAGCTTCTTTCTCTTTGTTATCGGAGGATATTTCCTTTGGCCCTATAGTCTTCAAAGGGATCCGAAATTTCTGTTCTCAGACTCCACAGAAATAAGGCTAGCAAAGAGATACACGAAATACAGATGTAACTCTGTGAGATAAATTAACAGAACACTAAGCAGTTTCTCAGAAAGCTTCTTTCCAGATTTCATCTGAGGATATTTCCTTTTTCACCATAGCCCTCTAAGGGCTTCCAAATATCACTTTGCCAATTCCACAAGAACTGTCTTAGCGAAAGGCTTCTTGAGGGGAAGGCTGTAACTCTGTGAGATGATTTTATAGAAAACAAAGAAGTTTCTCAGAAAGCTTCTTTCTCTTTGTTATCGGAGGATATTTCCTTTGGCCCTAGAGACTTCAAATGGATCCGAAATATCTGTTCTCAGATTCCACAGAAATAAGGCTAGCAAAGAGATCCACGAAATACAGATGTAACTCTGTGAGATGAATTAACAGAACACTAAGCAGTTTCTCAGAAAGCTTCTTTCCAGATTTCATCTGAGGATATTTCCTTTTTCACCATAGCCCTCTAAGCGATTCGAAATATCACTTTGCCAATTCCACTAGAACTGTCTTAGCGAAAGGCTTCTTGAGGGGAAAGCGAAAACTCTGTGAGATGATTTCACAGAACACAAAGAAGTTTCTCAGAAAGCTTCTTTCTCTTTGTTATCAGAGGATATTTCCTTTGGCCCTATAGTCTTCAAAGGGATCCGAAATATCTGTTCTCAGATTCCACAAAAATAAGGCTAGTAAAGAGAATCACGATATACTGATGTAACTCTGTGAGATGAATTAACAGAACACTAAGCAGTTTTCCAGAAAGCTTCTTTCCAGATTTCATCTGAGGTTAGTTCCTTTTTCACCATAGCCCTGTATGTGCTTCCAAATATCACTTTGCCAATTCCACAAGAACTCTCTTAGCGAAAGGCTTCTTGAGGGAAAAGCTGTAACTCTGTGAGATGATTTCAGAAAACACAAAGAAGTATCTCAGAAAGCTTCTTTCTCTTTGTTATCGGAGGATATTTCCTTCGGCCCTATAGTCTTCAAAGGGATCCGAAATATCTGTTCTCAGATTCCACAGAAATAAGGCTAGCAAAGAGATCCACGAAATACAGATGTAACTCTGTGAGATGAATTAACAGAACACTAACCAGTTTCTCAGAAAGCTTCTTTCCAGATGTCATCTGAGGATATTTCCTTTTTCACCGTAGCCCTCTATGGGCTTCCAAATATCACTTTGCAATTCCACTAGAACTGTCTTAGCAAAAGGCTTCTTGAGGGGAAAGCTGTAACTATGTGAGGTGATTTCACAGAACACAAAGAAGTTTCTCAGAAAGCTTCTTTCTCTTTGTTATCAGAGGATATTTCCTTTGGCCCTATAGTCTTCAAAGGGATCCGAAATATCTGTTCTCTGATTCCACAGAAATAAGGCTAGCAAAGAGATCCACGAAATACAGATGTAATTCTGTGAGATGAATTAGCAGAACACAACCCAGATTCTCAGAAAGCTTCCTTCCAGATTTCATCTGAGGTTATTTCCTTTTTCACCATAGTTCTTATGCGCTTCAAAATATCACTTTGCCAATTCCACAAGAACTGTCTTAGCGAATGACTTCTTGAGCGGAAAGCTGTAACTCTGTGAGATGATTTCACAGAACACAAAGAAGTATCTCAGAAAGCTTCTTTCTCTTTGTTGTCGGAGGATATTTCCCTTGGGCCTATAGTCATCAAAGGGATCCGAAATATCTGTTCTCAGATTCCAGAGAAATAAGGCTAGCAAAGAGATCCACGAAATACAGATGTAACTCTGTGAGATGAATTAACAGAACACTAAGCAGTGTCTCAGAAAGCTTCTTTCCAGATTTCATCTGAGGTTATTTCCTTTTTCACCATAGCCCTGTATGTGCTTCGAAATATCACTTTGCCAATTCCACAAGAACTCTCTTAGCGAAAGGCTTCTTGAGGGGAAAGCTGTAACTCTGTGAGATGATTTCCCAGAACACAAAGAAGTTTCTCAGAAGGCTTCTTTCTCTTTTTTATCGGAGGATATTTCCTTTGGCCCTATAATCTTCTAAGGGATCCGAAATATCTGTTCTCAGATTCCACAGAAATAAGGCTAGCAAAGAGATCCACGAAATACAGATGTAACTCTGTGAGATGAATTAACAGAACACTAAGCAGTTTCTCAGAAAGCTGCTTTCCAGATTTCATCTGGGGATATTTCCTTTTTCACCGTAGCCCTCTATGCGCTTCCAAATATCACTTTGCCAATTCCACTTGAACTCTCTTAGCGAAAGGCTTCTTGAGGGGAGAGCTGTAACTCTGTGAGATGATTTCACAGAACACAAAGAAGTTTCTCAGAAAGCTTCTTTCTCTTTGTTATCGGAGGATATTTCCTTTGGCCCTATAGTCTTCCAAGGGATCCGAAATAACTGTTCTCAGATTCCACAGAAATAAGGCTAGCCAAGAGATCCACGAAATACAGATGTAACTCTGTGAGATGAATTAACAGAACACTAAGGAGTTTCTCAGAGAGCTACTTTCCAGATTTCATCTGAGGATATTTCCTTTTTCACCATAGCCCTCTATGGGCATCCATATATGACTTGCCAATCCCGCAAGAAGTGTCTTAGCGAAAGGCTTCTGGAGGGGAAAGCTGTAACTCTCAGAGATGATTTCACAGAACACAAAGAAGTTTCTAGAAAGCTTCTTTCTCTTTGTTATCGGAGGATATTTCCTTTGGTCCTGTAGTCTTCAAAGGGATCCGAAATATCTCTTCGCAGATTCCACAGAAATAACGGTAGCAAAGAGATCCACGAAAAACAGATGTAACTCTCTGAGATGTATTAATAGAACTCTAAGCAGTTTCTCAGAAAGCTTCCTTCCAGATTTCATCTGAGGTTATTTCCTTTTTCACCATAGCCCTGTATGTGCTTCGAAATACCACTTTGCCAATTCCACAAGAACTCTCTTAGCGAAAGGCTTCATGAGGGGAAAGCTGTAACTCTGTGTGATGATTTCACAGAACACAAAGAAGTTTCTCAGAAAGCTTCTTTCTCTTTGTTATCGGAGGATATTTCCTTTGGCCCTATAGTCTTCTAAGAGATCCGAAATGTCTGTTCTCCGATTCCACAGAAATAAGGCTAGCAAAGAGACCCACGAAATACAGATGTAACTCTGTGAGATGAATTAACAGAACACTAAGCAGTTTCTCAGAAAGCTTCTTTCCAGATTTCATCTGAGGATATTTCCTTTTTAACCATAACCCTCTTAGGGCTTCCAAATATCACTTTGCCAATTCCACAAGAACTGTCTTAGCGAAAGGCTTCTTGAGGGGAAAGCTGTAACTCTGTGAGATGATGTTATAGAAAACAAAGAAGTTTCTCAGAAAGCTTCTTTCTCTTTGTTATCGGAGGATATTTCCTTTGGCCCTATAGTCTTCAAAGGGATCCGAAATATCTGTTCTCAGATTCCAGAGAAATAAGGCTAGCAAAGAGATCCACGAAATACAGATGTAACTCTGTGAGATGAATTATAAGAACACTAAGCAGTTTCTCAGAAAGCTTCTTTCTCGATTTCATCTAAGGTTATTTCCTTTTTCACCATAGCCCTCTATGGGCTTCCAAATATCACTTTGCCAATTCCACAAGAACTGTCAGCGAAAGGCTTCTTGAGGAGAACGCTGTAACTCTGTGAGATGATTTCACAGAACACAAAGAAGTTTCTCAGAAAGCTTCTTTCTCTTTGTTATCGGAGGATATTACCTTTGGCCCCATTGTCTTCAATGGCATCCGAAATATGTGTTCGCAGATTCCACAGAAATAAGGCTAGCAAAGAGATCCACGAAATACAGATGTAACTCTGTGAGATGAATTAACAGAACACTAAGCAGTTTCTCAGAAAGCTTCTTTCCATATTTCATCTGAGGATATTTCCTTTTTCACCACAGCCCTCTATGCGCTTCCAAATATCACTCTGCCAATTCCACTAGAACTCTCTTAGCGAAAGGCTGCATGGGGAGAAAGCTGTAACTCAGTGAGATGATTTCAGAGAACACGAAGAAGTTTCTCAGAAAGCTACTTTCTCTTTGTTTTCGCAGGATATTTACTTTAGTCCTATAGTCTTCAAAGGGATTCGAAATATCTATTCACACATTCCACAGAAATAAGGCTAGCAAAGAGATCCACGAAATACAGATGTAACTCTGTGAGATGAATTAACAGAACACTACCAAGTTTCTCAGAAAGCTTCTTTCCAGATTTCATCTGAGGTTATTTCCTTTTTCACCATAGCCCTCTATGTGCTTCGAAATATCACTTTGCCAATTCCACAAGAACTGTCTGAGCGAAAGGCTTCTGGAGGGGAAAGCTGTAACTCTGTGAGATGATTTCACAGAACACAAAGAAGTTTCTCAGAAAGCTTCTTTCTCTTTGTTATCGGAGGATATTTCCTTTGGCCCTAGAGTCTTCAAAGGGATCCGAAATATCTGTTCTCAGATTCCGCAGAAATAAGGCTAGCAAAGAGATCCACGAAATACAAATGTAACTCTGTGAGATGAATTAGCAGAACACTAAGCAGTTTTCCAGAAAGCATCTTACCAGATTTCATCTGAGGTTATTTCCTTTTTCACCATAGCCCTGTATATGCTTCCAAATATCACTTTGCCAATTCCACAAGAACTCTCTTAGCGAAAGGCTTCTTGAGGGAAAAGCTGTAACTCTGTGAGATGATTTCACAAAACACAAAGAAGTATCTCAGAAAGCTTCTTTCTCTTTGTTATCGGAGGATATTTCCTTTGGCCCTATAGTCTTCAAAGGGATCCGAAATATCTGTTCTCAGACTCCACAGCAATAAGGCTAGCAAAGAGATCCACGAAATACAGATGTAACTCTGTGAGATGAATTAACAGAACACTAAGCAGTTTCTCAGAAAGCTTCTTTCTAGATTTCATCTGAGGATATTTCCTTTTTCACCATAGCCCTCTAAGGGCTTCCAAATATCACTTTGCCAATTCCACAAGAACTGTCTTAGCGAAAGGCTTCTTGAGGGGAAGGCTGTAACTCTGTGAGATGATTTTATAGAAAACAAAGAAGTTTCCCAGAAAGCTTCTTTCTCTTTGTTATCGGAGGATATTTCCTTTGGCCCTAGAGACTTCAAAGGGATCCGATATATCTGTTCTCAGATTCCACAGAAATAAGGCTAGCAAAGAGATCCACGAAATACAGATGTAACTCTGTGAGATGAATTAACAGAACACTAAGCAGTTTCTCAGAAAGCTTCTTTCCAGATTTCATCTGAGGATATTTCCTTTTTCACCGTACCCCTCTATGGGCTTCCAAATATCACTTTGCCAATTCCACTAGAACTGTCTTAGCAAAAGGCTTCTTGAGGGGAAAGCTGTAACTATGTGAGGTGATTTCACAGAACACAAAGAAGTTTCTCAGAAAGCTTCTTTCTCTTTGTTATCGGAGGATATTTCCTTTGGCCCTATAGTCTTCAAAGGGATCCGAAATATCTGTTCTCAGATTCCACAGAAAGAAGGCTAGCAAAGAGATCCACGAAATACAGATGTAACTCTGTGAGATGAATTAACAGAACACTAAGCATTTTCTCAGAAAGCTTCTTTCCAGATTCCATCTGAGGATATTTCCTTTTTCACCATAGCCCTCTAAGGGCTTCCAAATATCACTTTGCCAATTCCACAAGAACTGTCTTAGCGAAAGGCTTCTTGAGGGGAAAGCTGTAACTCTGTGAGATGATTTCACAGAACACAAACAAGTTTCTCAGAAAGCTTCTTTCTCTTTGTTATCGGAGTTTAGTTCCTTAGGCCCTATAATCTTCTAAGGGATCCGAAATATCTGATCTCAGATTCCACAGAAATAAGGCTAGCAAAGATATCCACGAAATACAGATGTAACTCTGTGAGATGAATTAACAGAACACTAAGCAGTTTCTCAGAAAGCTTCTTTCCAGATTTCATCTGAGGTTATTTCCTTTGTCACCATAACCCTCTATGGGCTTCCAAATATCACTTTGCCAATTCCACAATTACTGTCTTAGCGAAAGACTTCTTGAGGGGAAAGCTGTAACTCTGTGAGATGATTTCACAGAACACAAACAAGTTTCTCAGAAAGCTTCTTTCTCTTTTTTATCGGAGGATATTTCCTTTGGCCCTATAGTCTTCAAAGGGATCCGAAATATCTGTTCCCATATTCCACAGAAAAAAGGTTAGCAAAGAGATCCACGAAGTACAGATGTAACTCTGTGAGATGAATTAACAGAACACTAAGCAGTTTCTCAGAAAGCTTGTTTCCAGATTTCTTCTGAGAATATTTCCTTTTTCACCATAGCCCTCTATGGGCTTCCAAATATCACTTTGCCAATTCCACAAGAACTGTCTTAGCGAAAGGCTTCTTGAGGGGAAAGCTGTAACTCTGTGAGATGATTTCACACTACACTAAGAGGTTTATCAGAAAGCTTCTTTCTCTTTGTTATCGGAGGATATTTACTTTGGCCCTATAGTCTTCAAAGGGATCCGAAGTATCTGTTCTCAGATTCCACAGAAATAAGGCTAAAAAAGAGATCCACGAAATACAGATGTAACACAGTGAGATGAATTAACAGAACACTAAGCAGTTTCTCAGAAAGCTTCTTTCCAGATTTCATCCTAGGATATTTCCTTTTTCACCACAGCCCTCTATGGGCTTCCAAATATCACTTTGCCAATTCCACAAGAACTGTCTTAGCGAAAGGCTTCTTGAGGGGAAAGCTGTAACTCTGTGAGATGATTTCACAGAACACAAAGAAGTTTCTCAGAAACCTTCTTTCTCTTTTTTATCAGAAGATATTTCCTTTGGCCCTATAGTCTTAAAAGGGATCCGAAATATCTGTTCTCAGATTCCACAGAAATAAGGCTAGCAAAGAGAATCACGAAAAACAGATGTAACTCTGTGAGATGACTTAACAGAACACTAAGCAGTTTCTAAAAAAGCTACTTTCCAGATTTCATCCTAGGATATTTCCTTTTTCACCATAGCCCTCTATGGGCTTCCAAATATCACTTTGCCAATTGCACAAGAACTGTCTTAGGGAAAGGCTTCTTGAGGGGAAAGCAGTAACTCTGAGAGATGATGTCACAGAACACAAAGAAGTTTCTCAGAAAGCTTCTTATTCTTTGTTATCAGAGGATAATTCCTTCGGACCTATAGTCTTCAAAGGGATCCGAAATATCTGTTCTCAGATTCCACAGAAATAAGGCGAGCAAAGAGATCCACCAAATACAGATGTAACTCTGTGAGATGAATTAACAGAACACTAAGCAGTTTCTCAGAAAGCTTCTTTCCAGATTTCTTCTGAGAATATTTCCTTTTTCACCGTAGCCCTCTATTGGCTTCCAAATATCACTTTGCCAATTCCACAAGAACTGTCTTAGCGAAAGGATTCTTGAGAGCAAAGCTGTAACTCTGAGAGATGATTTCAAAGAACACAAAGAAGTTTCTCAGAAAGCTACTTTCTGTTTTTTATCGGAGGATATTTCCTTTGGCCCTATACTCTTTAAAGTGATCCGAAATATCTGTTCTCAGATTCCACAGAAATAAAGCAAGCAAAGAGATCCACGAAATACAGATGTAACTCTGTGAGATGGATTAACAGAACACTAAGCAGTTTCTCAGAGAGCTTCCTTCCAGATTTCATCTGAGGATATTTCCTTTTTCACCATAGCCCTCTACGGGCTTCCAAATATCACTTTGCCAATTCCACGAGAACTGTCTTAGCGAAAGGCTTCTTGAGGGGAAAGCTATAACTCTTTGAGATGATTTCACAGAACACAAAGAAGTTTCTCAGAAAGCTTCTTTCTCTTTGTTATCGGAGGATACTTCCTTTGGCCCTAGAGTCTTCAAAGGGATCCGAAATATCTGTTCTCAGATTCCACAGAAATAAGGCTAGCAAAAAGATCCACGAAATACAGATGTAACTCTGTGATATGAATTAACGGAACACTAAGCATTTTCTCAGAAAGCTTCTTTCCAGATTTCATCTGAGGATATTTCCTTTTTCACCATAGCCCTCTATGCGCTTCTAAATATCACTTTGCCAATTCCACAAGAACTGTCTTAGCGAACGGCTTCTTGAGGGGAAAGCTGTAACTCTGTGAGATGATTTCAAAGAACACAAAGAAGTTTCTCAGACAGCTTCCTTCTTATTGTTATCGGAGATTATTTCCTTTTCCCCAAGAGTCTTCAAAGGGATCCGAAATATCTGTTCTCAGATTCCACAGAAATAAGACTAGCAAAGTGATACACGAAATACATATGTAACTCTGTGAGATGAATTAACAGAACACTAAGCAGTTTCTCAGAAAGCTTCTTTCCAGATTTCATCCTAGGATATTTCCTTTTTCACATAGCCCTCTGTGGACTTCCAAATATCACTTTGCCAATTCCACAAGAGCTGTCTTAGCGAAAGGCTTCTTGAGGGGAAAGCTGTAACTCTGTGAGATGATTTCACAGAACACAAAGAAGTTTCTCAGAAACCTTCTTTCTCTTTTTTATCGGAGGATATTTCCTTTGGCCCTATAGTCTTAAAAGGGATCTGAAATATCTGTTCTCAGATTCCACAGAAATAAGGCTAGCAAAGAGATCCACGAAATACAGATGTAACTCTGTGAGATGACTTAACAGAACACTAAGCAGTTTCTAAAAAAGCTACTTTCCAGATTTCATCTGAGGATATTTCCTTTTTCACCATAGCCCTCTATGGGCTTCCAAATATCACCGTGCCAATTGCACAAGAACTGTCTTAGGGAAAGGCTTCTTGAGGGGAAAGCAGTAACTCTGTGAGATGATGTCACAGAACACAAAGAAGTTTCTCAGAAAGCTTCTTATTCTTTGTTATCAGAGGATAACTCCTTTGGACCTATAGTCTTCAAAGGGATCCGAAATATCTGTTTTCAGATTCCACAGAAGAAAGGCTAGCAAAGAGATCCACGAAATACAGATGTAACTCTGTGAGATGAATTAACAGAACACTAAGCAGTTATTTAGAAAGCTTCTTTCCAGATTTCAAGTGAGGATATTTCCTTTTTCACCGTAGCCCTCTAAGGGCTTCCAAATATCACATGGCCAATTCCACAAGAACTGTCTTAGCGAAAGGATTCTTGAGGGGAAAGCTGTAACTCTGTGAGATGATTTCACAGAACAAAAAGAAGTTTCTCAGAAACCTTCTTTCTCTTTGTTATCGGAGAATATTTCCTTTGGCCCAATAGTCTTCAAAGGGATCCGAAATATCTGTTCTCAGATTCCACAGAAATAAGGCTAGCAAAGAGATCCACGAAATACAGATGTAACTCTGTGAGGTGAATTAAGAAAACACTAAGCAGTTTCTCAGAAAGCTTCTTTCCAAATTTCAACTGAGGATATTTCCTCTTTCACCAAAGCCTTCTATGGGCTTCCAAATATCACTTTGCCAATTGCACAAGAACTGTCTAAGCGAAAGCCTTCTCTAGGGGAAAGCTGTATCTCTGTGAGATGATTTCACAGAACACAGAGAAGTTTCTCAGAAGGCTTCTTTCTCTTTGTTATCGAAGGATATTTCCTTGGGCCCTATAGTCTTCAAAGGGATCCGAAATATCTGTTCTCACATTCCACAGAAATAAGGCTAGAAAAGAGAACTACGAAATACAGATGTAACTCTGTGAGATGAATTAACAGAACACTAAGCAGTTTCTCAGAAAGCTTCTTTCCAGATTTCATCTGAGGTTATTTCCTTTTTCCCCATAGCCCTCTATGTGCTTCGAAATATCACTTTGCCAATTCCAAAGAACTGTCTTAGCGAAAGGGTTCTTGAGGGGAAAGCTGTAACTCTGTGAGATGATTTCCCAGAACACAAACAAGTTTCTCAGAAAGCTTCTTTCTCTTTTTTATCGGAGGTTATTTCCTTTGGCCCTATAGTCTTCAAAGGGATCCGAAATATCTGTTCCCAGATTCCACAGAAATAAGGTTAGCAAAGAGACCCACGAAGTACAGATGTAACTCTGTGAGATGAATTAACAGAACACTAAGCAGTTTCCCAGAAAGCTTCTATCCAGATTTCATCTGAGGATATTTCCTTTTTCACCATAGCCCACGATGGGCTTCCAAATATCACTTTGCCAATTCCACAAGAACTGTCTTAGCAAAAGCCTTCTTGAGGGGAAAGCTGTAACTCTGTGAGATGATTTCACAGAACACAAAGAAGTTTCTCAGAAAGCTTCTTTCTCTTTGATATCGGAGGATATTTCCTTTGGTCCTACAGTCTTCAAAGGGATCCGAAATATCTGTTCTCAGATTCCACAGAAATAAGGCTAGCAAAGAGATCCACGAAATACAGATGTAACTATGTGAGATGAATTAACGGAACACTAAGCAGTTTCTCAGAAAGCTTCTTTCCAGATTTCTTCTGAGAATATTTCCTTTTTCACCGTAGCCCTCTATGGGCTTCCAAATATCACTTTGCCTATTCCACAAGAACTGTCTTAGCGAAAGGCTTCTTGAGAGCAAAGCTGTAACTCTGAGAGATGATTTCACAGAACACAAAGAAGTTTCTCAGAAAGCTACTTTCTCTTTTTTATCGGAGGATATTTCCTTTGGCCCTATACTCTTTAAAGTGATCCGAAATATCTGTTCTCAGATTCCACAGAAATAAGGCAAGCAAAGAGATCCACGAAATACAGATGTAACTCTGTGAGATGGATTAACAGAACACTAAGCAGTTTCTCAGAAAGCTTCCTTCCAGATTTCATCTGAGGATATTTCCTTTTTCACCATAGCCCTCTACGGGCTTCCAAATATCACTTTGCCAATTCCACGAGAACTGTCTTAGCGAAAGGCTTCTTGAGGGGAAAGCTGTAACTCTGTGAGATGATTTCACAGAACACAAAGAAGTTTCTCAGAAAGCTTCTTTCTCTTTGTTATCGGAGGATACTTCCTTTGGCCCTAGAGTCTTCAAAGGCATCCGAAATATCTGTTCTCAGATTCCACAGAAATAAGACTAGCAAAGTGATACACGAAATACATATGTAACTCTGTGAGATGAATTAACAGAACACTGAGCAGTTTCTCAGAAAGCTTCTTTCCAGATTTCATCTGAGGATATTTCCTTTTTCACCATAGTCCTCTAGGGGCTTCCAAATATCACTTTGCCAATTCCACAAGTACTGTGTTAGTGAAAGGCTTCTTGAGGGGAAATCTGTAACTCTGTGAGATGATTTCACAGAACACAAAGAAGTTTCTCAGAAAGCTTCCTTCTCTTTGTTATCGGAGGATATTTCCTGTGGCCCTATAATTTTCAAAGGGATGCGAAATATCTGTTCTCGGATTCCACAGGAATAAGGCTAGCAAAGAGATCCACGAAATACAGGTGTAACTCTGTGAGATGAATTAACAGAACACTAAGAAGTTTCTCAAAACGCTTCTTTCCAGATTTCATCTGAGGATATTTCCTTTTTCACCATAGCCCTCCAGTCGCTTCCAAATAACACTTGGCCAAATCCACAAGAACTGTCTTAGCGAAAGGCTTCTTGAGGGGAAAGCTGTAACTGTGTGAGATGATTTCACAGCACACAAAGAAGTTTATCAGAAAGCTTCTTTCTCTTTGTTATCGGAGGATATTTCCTTTGGCCCTATAGTCTTCAAGGGGATCCGAAATATCTGTTCTCAGATTCCACAGAAATAAGGCTAGAAAAGGGATCCACGAAATACAGATGTAACTCTGTGAGATGAATTAACAGAACACTCATCAGTTTCTCAGAAAGCTTCTTTCCAGATTTCATCTGAGGATATTTCCTTTTTCAACATAGCCCTATAAGGTCTTCCAAATATCACTTTGCCAATTCCACAAGAACTGTCTTCGCGAAAGGCTTCTTGAGGGGAAAGCTGTAACTCTGTGAGATGATTTCACAGAAAACAAAGAAGTTTCTCAGAAAGCTTCTTTCTCTTTGTTATCGGAGGATATTTCCTTTGGCCCTATAGTCTTCTAAAGGATCCGAAATATCTGTTCTCAGATTCCACATAAGTAAGGTTAGCAAAGAGATCCACGAAATACAGATGTAACTCTGTGAGATGAATTAACAGAAGACTAAGCAGTTTCTCAGAAAACTTCTTTCCAGATTTCATCTGAGAATATTTCCTTTTTCACTATAGCCCTCTATGGGCTTCCAAATATCACTTTGCCAATTCCACAAGAACTGTCTTAGCGAAAGGTTTCTTGAGGGGAAAGCTGTAACTCTGTGAGATGATTTCACAGAACACAAAGAAGTTTCTCAGAAAGCTTCTTTCTCTTTGTTATCGGAGGTTATTTCCTTTGGCCCTGTAGTCTTCTAAGGGATCCGAAATATCTGTTCTCAGATTCTACAGAAATAAGGCTAGCAAAGAGATCCACGAAATACAGATGTAACTCTGTGAGATGAATTAACAGAACACTAAGCAGTTTCTCAGAAAGCTTCTTTCCAGATTTCATTTGAGGATATTTCCTTTTTCACCAAGGCCCTCTATGGGCTTCCAAATATCACTTTGCCAATTCCACAAGAACTGTCTTAGCGAAAGGCTTCTTGAGGGGAAAGCTGTAACTCTGTGAGATGATTTCACAGAACACAAAGAAGTTTCTCAGAAAGCTTCTTTCTCTTTGTTATCGGAGGATATTTACTTTGGCCCTACAGTCTTCTCAGGAATCCGAAATATCTGTTCTCAGATTCCACAGAAATAAGGCTACAAAGAGTAAAGGAAATACAGACGTGACTCTGTGAGATGGATGAACAGAACACTAAGCAGTTTCTCTGAAAGCTTCTTTCCAGATTTCATCTGACGATATTTCCTTTTTCACCGTAGCCCTCTATGCGCTTCCAAATATCACTTTGCCAATTCCACAGGAACTGTCTTAGAGAAAGGCTTCTTGAGGTGAAAGTTGTAACTCTGTGAGATGATTTCACAGAACACAAAGAAGTTTCTCAGAAAGTTTCCTTCACTTTGTCATCGGAGTTTATTTCCTTTGGCCCTATATTCATCAAAGGGATCCGAAATATCTGTTCTCAGATTCCACAGAAATAAGGCTAGCAAAGAGATCCACGAAATACAGATGTAACTCTGTGAGCATAATTAACAGAACACTAAGCAGTTTTTCTGAAAGCTTCTTTCCAGATTTCATCTGAGGATATTTCCTTTTTTAAACATAGCCCTCTATGCGCTTCCAAATATCACTTTGCCAATTCCACAAGAAATGTCTTAGCGAAAGGCTTCTTCAGGGGAAAGCTGCAACTCTGTGAGATGATTTCACAGAACACAAAGAAGTTTCTCAGAAAGCTTCTTTCTCTTTGTTATTGGAGTTTATTTCCTTTGGTCCTATAGTCTTCAAAGGGATCCGAAATAACTGTTTTCAGATTCCACAGAAATAAGGCTAGCAAAGAGATCCATGAAATACAGATGTAACTCTGTGAGAAGAACTAACAGAACACTAAGCAGTTTCTCAGAAAGCTTCTTTCCAGATTTCATCTGAGGATATTTCCTTTTTCACCATAGCCCTCAAAGGGCTTCCAAATATCACTTTGCCAATTCCACAAGAACTGTCTTAGCGAAAGGCTTCTTGAGGGGAAAGCTGTAATGCCGTGAGATGAATTCACAGGACACAAAGAAGTTTTTCAGAAAGCTTCTTTCTCTTTGTTTTCGGAGGATATTTCCTTTGGCCCTATAGTCTTCTAAGGGATCCGAAATATCTGTTTTCAGATTCTACAGAAATAAGGCTAGCAAAGAGATCCACGAAATACAGATATAACTCTGTCAGATGAATTAACAGAACACTAAGCAGTTTCTCAGAAAGCTTCTTTGCAGATTTCATTTGAGGATATTTCCTTTTTCACCATAGCCCTGTAGGGGCTTCCAAATATCACTATGCCAATTCCACAAGAACCGTCTTAGCGAAAGGCTTCTTGAGGGGAAAGCTCTAACTCTGTGAGATGATTTCACAGAAAACAAAGAAGTTTCTCAGAAAGCTTCTTTCTCTTTGTTATCGGAGGATATTTCCTTTGGCCCTATAGTCTTTAACGGGATCCGAAATATCTGTTCTCAGATTCCACAGAAATAAGGCTAGCAAAGAGATCCACGAAATACAGATATAACTCTGTGAGATGAGTTAACAGAACACTAAGCAGTTTCTCAGAAAGCTTCTTTCCAGATTTCATCTGAGGATATTTCCTTTTTCACCATAGCCCTCTAGGCGCTTCCAAATATCACTTCGCCAATTCCACAAGAACTGTCTTAGCGAAAGGCTTCTTGAGGTGAAATCTGTAACTCTGTGAGATGATTTCACAGAACACAAAGAAGTTTCTCAGAAAGCTTCTTTCTCTTTTTTATCGGAGGTATTTCCTTTGGCCCTATAATTTTCAAAGGGATCCGAAATATCTGTTCTCAGATTCCACAGAAATAAGGCTAGCAAAGAGATCCACGAAATATAGATGTAACTCTGTGAGATGAATTAACAGAACACTAAGCAGTTTCTCAGAAAGCTTCTTTCCAGATTTCATCTGAGGATATTTCCTTTTCCACCATAGCCCTCTAGGCGCTTCCAAATGTCACTTTGCCAATTCCACAAGAACTTTCTTAGCGAAAGGCTTCTTGAGGGGAAAGCTGTAACTCTGTGAGATGATTTCACAGTACACAAAGATGTTTGTCAGAAAGCTTCTTTCTCTTTGTTATCGGAGGATATTTCCTTTGGCCCTATAGTCTTCAAGGGTATCCGAAATATCTGTTCTCAGATTCCACAGAAATAAGGTTAGAAACGAGATCCACGAAATACAGATGTAACTCTGTGAGATGAATTAACAGAACACTCAGCAGTTTCTCAGAAAGCTTCTTTCCAGATTTCATCTGAGGATATTTCCTTTTTCACCATAGTCCTCTATGGGCTTCCAAATATAACTTTGCCAATTCCACAAGAACTGTCTTAGCGAAAGGCTTCTTCAGGGGAAAGTTGGAACTCTGTGAGATGATTTCACAGAACACAAAGAAGTTTCTCAGAAAGTTTCCTTCACTTTGTCATCGGAGTTTATTTCCTTTGGCCCTATATTCATCAAAGGGATCCGAAATATCTGTTCTCAGATTCCACAGAAAAAAGGCTAGCAAAGAGATCCACGAAATACAGATGTAACTCTGTGAGAATAATTAACAGAACACTAAGCAGTTTCTCAGAAAACTTCTTTCCAGATTTCATCTGAGGATATTTCCTTTTTTAAACATAGCCCTCTATGCGCTTCCAAATATCACTTTGCCAATTCCACAAGAAATGTCTTAGCGAAAGGCTTCTTGAGGGGAAAGCTGCAACTCTGTGAGATGATTTCACAGAACACAAAGAAGTTTCTCAGAAAGCTTCTTTCTCTTTGTTATCGCAGTTTATTTCCTTTGGCCCTATAGTCTTCAAAGGGATCCGAAATAACTGTTCTCGGATTCCACAGAAATAAGGCTAGCAAAGAGATCCATGAAATACAGATGTAACTCTGTGAGAAGAACTAACAGAACACTAAGCAGTTTCTCAGAAAGCTTCTTTCCAGATTTCATCTGAGGATATTTCCTTTTTCACCATAGCCCTCAAAGGGCTTCCAAATATCACTTTGCCAATTCCAGAAGAACTGTCTTAGCGAAAGGCTTCTTGAGGGGAAAGCTCTAACTCTGTGAGATGATTTCACAGAAAACAAAGAAGTTTTTCTGAAAGCTTCTTTCTCTTTGTTATCGGAGGATATTTCCTTTGGCCCTATAGTCTTCTAAGGGATCCGAAATACCTGTTCTCAGATTCTACAGAAATAAGGCTAGCAAAGAGATCCACGAAATACAGATTTAACTCTGTCAGATGAATTAACAGAACACTAAGCAGTTTCTCAGAAAGCTTCTTTCCAGATTTCATTTGAGGATATTTCCTTTTTCACCATAGCCCTCTAGGGGCTTCCAAATATCACTATGCCAATTCCACAAGAACTGTCTTAGCGAAAGGCTTCTTGAGGGGAAAGCTCTAACTCTGTGAGATGATTTCACAGAAAACAAAGAAGTTTCTCAGAAAGCTTCTTTCTCTTTGTTATCGGAGGATATTTCCTTTGGCCTTATAGTCTTTAACGGGATCCGAAATATCTGTTCTCAGATTCCACAGAAATAAGGCTAGCAAAGAGATCCACGAAATACAGATATAACTCTGTGAGATGAGTTAACAGAACACTAAGCAGTTTCTCAGAAAGCTTCTTTCCAGATTTCATCTGAGGATATTTCCTTTTTCACCATAGCCCTCTAGGCGCTTCCAAATATCACTTCGCCAATTCCACAAAAAGTGTCTTAGCGAAAGGCTTCTTGAGGGGAAATCTGTAACTCTGTGAGATGATTTCACAGAACACAAAGAAGTTTCTCAGAAAGCTTCTTTCTCTTTGTTATCGGAGGTATTTCCTTTGGTCCTATAATTTTCAAAGTGATCCGAAATATCTGTTCTCAGATTCCACAGAAATAAGGCTAGCAAAGAGATCCACGAAATACAGATGTAACTCTTTGAGATGAATTAACAGAACACTAAGCAGTTTCTCAGAAAGCTTCTTTCCAGATTTCTTCTGAGGATATTTCCTTTTTCACCATAGCCCTCTAGGCGCTTCCAAATGTCACACTGCAAATTCCACACGAACTGTCTTAGCGAAAGGCTTCTTGAGGGGAAAGGTGTAACTCTGTGAGATGATTTCACAGAACACAAATAAGTTTCTCAGAAAGCTTCTTTCTCTTTGTTATCGGAGGATATTTCCTTTGGCCCTATAGTCTTCTAAGGGATTCGAAATATCTGTTCTCAGATTCCATAGAAATAAGGCTAGCAAAGAGATTTACGAAATACAGATGTAACTCTGCGAGATGAATTAACAGAACACTAAGAAGTTTCTAAGAAAGCTTCTTTCCAGATTTCATCTGAGGATATTTCCTTTTTCACCATAGCCCTCTATGGGCTTCCAAATATAACGTTGCCAATTCCACAAGAACTGTCTAAGCGAAAGGCTTCTTGAGGGGAAAGCTGTAACTCTGGGAGATGATTTCACAGAACACAAAGAAGTTTCTCAGAAAGATTCTTTCTCTTTCCTATCGGAGGATATTTCCTTTGGCCCTATAGTCTTCTAAGGGATCCGAAATATCTGTTCTCAGATTCTACAGAAATAAGGCTAGCAAAGAAATCCACGAAATACAGATGTAACTCTGTCAGATGAATGAACAGAACACTAAGCAGTTTCTCAGAAAGCTTCTTTCCAGATTTCATTTGATATTATTTCCTCTTTCACCATAGCCCTATAAGGGCTTCCAAATATCACTTTGCCTATTCCACAAGAACTGTCTTAGCGAAAGGCTTCTTGAGGGGAAAGCTGTAACTCTGTGGGATGATTTCACAGAACACAAAGAAGTTTCTCAGAAAGCTTCTTTCTCTTTGTTATCAGAGGAGATTTCCTTTGGCCGTATAGTCTTCTAAGTGATCCGAAATACCTGTTCTCAGATTCCACAGAAACAAGGCTAGCAAAGAGATCCACGAAATAAAGATGTAACTCTGTGAGATGAATTAACAGAACACTAAGCAGTTTCTCAGAAAGCTTCTTTCCAGATTTCATCTGAGGATATTTCCTTTTTCACCATAGTCCTCTATGGGCTTCCAAATATCACTTTGCCAATTCCACAAGAACTGTCTTAGCGAAAGGCTTCTTGAGGGGAAATCTGTAACTCTGTGAGATGATTTCACAGGACACAAAGAAGTTTCTCAGAAAGCTTCTTTCTCTTTGTTATCGGAGGATATTTCCTTTGGCCCTATAATTTTCAAAGGGATCCGAAATATCTGTCCTGAGATTCCACAGTAATAAGGCTAGCAAAGAGATCCACGAAATACAGATGTAACTCTGTGAGATGAATTAACAGAGCACTCAGCAGTTTCTCAGAAAGTTTCTTTCCAGATTTCATCTGAGGATATTTCCTTTTTCACCATAGCCCTCTAGGCGCTTCCAAATGTCACATTGCAAATTCCACAAGAACTGTCTTAGCGAAAGGCTTCTTGAGGGGAAAGCTGTAACTCTGTGAGATGATTTCACAGAACACAAATAAGTTTCTCAGAAAGCTTCTTTCTCTTTGTTATCAGAGGATATTTCCTTTGGCCCTATAGTCTTCTAAGGGATCCGAAATATCTGTTCTCAGATTCCACAGAAATAAGGTTAGCAAAAAGATCCACGAAATACAGATGTAACTCTGTGAGATGAATTAACAGAACACTAAGCAGTTTCTCAGAAAGCTTCTTTCCAGATTTCATCTGAGGATATTTCCTTTTTCACCATAGTCCTCTATGGGCTTCCAAATATAACTTTGCCAATTCCACAAGAACTGTCTTAGCGAAAGGCGTCTTGAGGGGAAAGTTGTAACTCTGTGAGATGATTTCACAGAACACAAAGAAGTTTCTCAGAAAGTTTCCTTCACTTTGTCATCGGAGTTTATTTCCTTTGGCCCTATATTCATCAAAGGGATCCGAAATATCTGTTCTCAGATTCCACAGAAAAAAGGCTAGCAAAGAGATCCACGAAATACAGATGTAACTCTGTGAGAATAATTAACAGAACACTAAGCAGTTTCTCAGAAAACTTCTTTCCAGATTTCATCTGAGGATATTTCCTTTTTTAAACATAGCCCTCTATGCGCTTCCAAATATCACTTTGCCAATTCCACAAGAAATGTCTTAGCGAAAGGCTTCTTGAGGGGAAAGCTGCAACTCTGTGAGATGATTTCACAGAACACAAAGAAGTTTCTCAGAAAGCTTCTTTCTCTTTGTTATCGCAGTTTATTTCCTTTGGCCCTATAGTCTTCAAAGGGATCCGAAATAACTGTTCTCGGATTCCACAGAAATAAGGCTAGCAAAGAGATCCATGAAATACAGATGTAACTCTGTGAGAAGAACTAACAGAACACTAAGCAGTTTCTCAGAAAGCTTCTTTAAAGATTTCATCTGAGGATATTTCCTTTTTCACCATAGCCCTCAAAGGGCTTCCAAATATCACTTTGCCAATTCCAGAAGAACTGTCTTAGCGAAAGGCTTCTTGAGGGGAAAGCTGTAACGCTGTGAGATGAATTCACAGGACACAAAGAAGTTTTTCAGAAAGCTTCTTTCTCTTTGTTATCGGAGGATATTTCCTTTGGCCCTATAGTCTTCTAAGGGATCCGAAATATCTGTTCTCAGATTCTACAGAAATAAGGCTAGCAAAGAGATCCACGAAATACAGATTTAACTCTGTCAGATGAATTAACAGAACACTAAGCAGTTTCTCAGAAAGCTTCTTTCCAGATTTCATTTGAGGATATTTCCTTTTTCACCATAGCCCTCTTGGGGCTTCCAAATATCACTATGCCAATTCCACAAGAACTGTCTTAGCGAAAGGCTTCTTGAGGGGAAAGCTCTAACTCTGTGAGATGATTTCACAGAAAACAAAGAAGTTTCTCAGAAAGCTTCTTTCTCTTTGTTATCGGAGGATATTTCCTTTGGCCCTATAGTCTTTAACGGGATCCGAAATATCTGTTCTCAGATTCCACAGAAATAAGGCTAGCAAAGAGATCCACGAAACACAGATATAACTCTGTGAGATGAGTTAACAGAACACTAAGCAGTTTCTCAGAAAGATTCTTTCCAGATTTCATCTGAGGATATTTCCTTTTTCACCATAGCCCTCTAGGCGCTTCCAAATATCACTTCGCCAATTCCACAAAAAGTGTCTTAGCGAAAGGCTTCTTGAGGGGAAATCTGTAACTCTGTGAGATGATTTCACAGAACACAAAGAAGTTTCTCGGAAAGCTTCTTTCTCTTTGTTATCGGAGGTATTTCCTTTGGTCCTATAATTTTCAAAGTGATCCGAAATATCTGTTCTCAGATTCCACAGAAATAAGGCTAGCAAAGAGATCCACGAAATACAGATGTAACTCTTTGAGATGAATTAACAGAACACTAAGCAGTTTCTCAGAAAGCTTCTTTCCAGATTTCTTCTGAGGATATTTCCTTTTTCACCATAGCCCTCTAGGCGTTTCCAAATGTCACTTCGCCAATTCCACAAGAACTGTCTTAGCGAAAGGCTTCTTGAGGGGAAAGCTGTAACTCTGTGAGATGATTTCACAGGACACAAAGAAGTTTCTCAGAAAGCTTCTTTCTCTTTGTTATCGGAGGATAATTCCTTTGGCCCTATAGTCTTCTAAGGGATGCGAAATATCTGTTCTCAGATTCCACAGAAATAAGGCTAGCAAAGAGATCCACGAAATACAGATGTAACTCTGTGAGATGAATTAACAGAACACTAAGCAGTTTCTCAGAAAGCTTCTTTCCAGATTTCATCTGAGGATATTTCCTTTTTCACCATAGCCCTCTATTCGCTTCCAAATAACACTTTGCCATATCCAAAAGAACTGTCTTAGCAAAAGGGTTCTTGAGGGGAAAGCTGTAACTCTGTGAGATGATTTCACAGTACACAAAGATGTTTGTCAGAAAGCTTCTTTCTCTTTGTTATCGGAGGATATTTCCTTTGGCCCTATAGTCTTCAAGGGTATCCGAAATATCTGTTCTCAGAATCCACAGAAATAAGGTTAGAAACGAGATCCACGAAATACAGATGTAACTCTGTGAGATGAATTAACAGAACCCTAATCAGTTTCTCAGAAAGCTTCTTTCAAGATTTCATCTGAGGATATTTCCTTTTTCACCATAGCCCTCTAAGGGCTTCGAAATATCACTTTGCCAATTCCACAAGAACTGCCTTAGCGAAAAGCTTCTTGAGGGGAAAGCTGTAACTCTGTGAGATGAATCACAGGACACAAATAAGTTTTTCAGAAAGCGTCTTTCTCTTTGTTATCGGAGGATATTTCCTTTGGCCCTATAGTCTTCTAAGAGATTTGAAATATCTGTTCTCAGATTCCATAGAAATAAGGCTAGCAAAGAGATTTACGAAGTACAGATGTAACTCTGTGAGATGAATTAACAGAACACTAAGAAGTTTCTAAGAAAGCTTCTTTCCAGATTTCATCTGAGGATATTTCTTTTTTCAACATAGCCCTCTATGGGCTTCCAAATATAACGTTGCCAATTCCACAAGAACTGTCTAAGCGAAAGGCTTCTTGAGGGGAAAGCTGTAACTCTGGGAGATTATTTCACAGAACCCAAAGAAGTTTCTCAGAAGATTCTTTCCCTTTCCTATCGGAGGATATTTCCTTTGGCCCTATAGTCTTCTAAGGGATCCGAAATATCTGTTCTCAGATTCTACAGAAATAAGGCTAGCAAAGAGATCCACGAAATACAGATGTAACTCTGTCAGATGAATGAACAGAACACTAAGCAGTTTCTCAGAAAGCTTCTTTCCAGATTTCATTTGAGATTATTTCCTTTTTCACCATAGCCCTATAAGGGCTTCCAAATATCACTTTGCCTATTCCACAAGAACTGTCTTAGCGAAAGGCTTCTTGAGGGGAAACCTGTAACTCTGTGGGATGATTTCACAGAACACAAAGAAGTTTCTCAGAAAGCTTCTTTCTCTTTGTTATCGGAGGATATTTCCTTTGGCCCTATACTCCTCAACGGGATCCGAAATATCTGTTCTCAGATTCCACAGAAATATGGCTAGCAAAGAGATCCACGAAATACAGATGTAACTCTGTGAGATGAATTAACAGAACACTAAGCAGTTTCTCAGAAAGCTTCTTTCCAGATTTCATTTGAGGATATTTCCTTTCTCACCGTAGCCCTCTAGGCGCCTCCAAATATCACTTCGCCAATTCCACAAGAACTGTCTTAGCGAAAGGCTTCTTGAGGGGAAAGCTGTAACTCTGTGAGATGATTTCACAGAACACAAAGAAGTTTCTCAGAAAGTTTCCTTGACTTTGTTATCGGAGTTTATTTCCTTTGTCCTTATATTCATCAAAGGGATCCGAAATATCTGTTCTCAGATTCCACAGAAATAAGGCTAGCAAATAGATCCACGAAATACAGATGTAACTCTGTGATAATAATTAACAGAACACTAAGCAGTTTCTCAGAAAGCTTCTTTCCAGATTTCATCTGAGGATATTTCCTTTTTCACCATAGCCCACTATGCGCTTCCAGATATCACTTAGCCAATTCCACAAGAAATGTCTTAGCGAAAGGCTTCTTGAGGGGAAAGCTTTAACTCTGTGAGATGATTTCACAGAACACAAAGAAGTTTTTCAGAAAGCTTCTTCTCTTTGTTATCGGAGGATATTTCCTTTGGCTCTATAGTCTTCTAAGGGATCCGAAATATCTGTTCTCAGATTCTACAGAAATAAGGCTAGCAAAGAGATCCACGAAATACAGATTTAACTCTGTCAGATGAATTAACAGAACACTAAGCAGTTTCTCAGAAAGCTTCTTTCCAGATTTCATTTGAGGATATTTCCTTTTTCACCATAGCCCTCTTGGGGCTTCCAAATATCACTATGCCAATTCCACAAGAACTGTCTTAGCGAAAGGCTTCTTGAGGGGAAAGCTCTAACTCTGTGAGATGATTTCACAGAAAACAAAGAAGTTTCTCAGAAAGCTTCTTTCTCTTTGTTATCGGAGGATATTTCCTTTGGCCCTATAGTCTTTAACGGGATCCGAAATATCTGTTCTCAGATTCCACAGAAATAAGGCTAGCAAAGAGATCCACGAAACACAGATATAACTCTGTGAGATGAGTTAACAGAACACTAAGCAGTTTCTCAGAAAGATTCTTTCCAGATTTCATCTGAGGATATTTCCTTTTTCACCATAGCCCTCTAGGCGCTTCCAAATATCACTTCGCCAATTCCACAAAAAGTGTCTTAGCGAAAGGCTTCTTGAGGGGAAATCTGTAACTCTGTGAGATGATTTCACAGAACACAAAGAAGTTTCTCGGAAAGCTTCTTTCTCTTTGTTATCGGAGGTATTTCCTTTGGTCCTATAATTTTCAAAGTGATCCGAAATATCTGTTCTCAGATTCCACAGAAATAAGGCTAGCAAAGAGATCCACGAAATACAGATGTAACTCTTTGAGATGAATTAACAGAACACTAAGCAGTTTCTCAGAAAGCTTCTTTCCAGATTTCTTCTGAGGATATTTCCTTTTTCACCATAGCCCTCTAGGCGTTTCCAAATGTCACTTCGCCAATTCCACAAGAACTGTCTTAGCGAAAGGCTTCTTGAGGGGAAAGCTGTAACTCTGTGAGATGATTTCACAGGACACAAAGAAGTTTCTCAGAAAGCTTCTTTCTCTTTGTTATCGGAGGATAATTCCTTTGGCCCTATAGTCTTCTAAGGGATGCGAAATATCTGTTCTCAGATTCCACAGAAATAAGGCTAGCAAAGAGATCCACGAAATACAGATGTAACTCTGTGAGATGAATTAACAGAACACTAAGCAGTTTCTCAGAAAGCTTCTTTCCAGATTTCATCTGAGGATATTTCCTTTTTCACCATAGCCCTCTATTCGCTTCCAAATAACACTTTGCCATATCCAAAAGAACTGTCTTAGCAAAAGGGTTCTTGAGGGGAAAGCTGTAACTCTGTGAGATGATTTCACAGTACACAAAGATGTTTGTCAGAAAGCTTCTTTCTCTTTGTTATCGGAGGATATTTCCTTTGGCCCTATAGTCTTCAAGGGTATCCGAAATATCTGTTCTCAGAATCCACAGAAATAAGGTTAGAAACGAGATCCACGAAATACAGATGTAACTCTGTGAGATGAATTAACAGAACCCTAATCAGTTTCTCAGAAAGCTTCTTTCAAGATTTCATCTGAGGATATTTCCTTTTTCACCATAGCCCTCTAAGGGCTTCGAAATATCACTTTGCCAATTCCACAAGAACTGCCTTAGCGAAAAGCTTCTTGAGGGGAAAGCTGTAACTCTGTGAGATGAATCACAGGACACAAATAAGTTTTTCAGAAAGCGTCTTTCTCTTTGTTATCGGAGGATATTTCCTTTGGCCCTATAGTCTTCTAAGAGATTTGAAATATCTGTTCTCAGATTCCATAGAAATAAGGCTAGCAAAGAGATTTACGAAGTACAGATGTAACTCTGTGAGATGAATTAACAGAACACTAAGAAGTTTCTAAGAAAGCTTCTTTCCAGATTTCATCTGAGGATATTTCTTTTTTCAACATAGCCCTCTATGGGCTTCCAAATATAACGTTGCCAATTCCACAAGAACTGTCTAAGCGAAAGGCTTCTTGAGGGGAAAGCTGTAACTCTGGGAGATTATTTCACAGAACCCAAAGAAGTTTCTCAGAAGATTCTTTCCCTTTCCTATCGGAGGATATTTCCTTTGGCCCTATAGTCTTCTAAGGGATCCGAAATATCTGTTCTCAGATTCTACAGAAATAAGGCTAGCAAAGAGATCCACGAAATACAGATGTAACTCTGTCAGATGAATGAACAGAACACTAAGCAGTTTCTCAGAAAGCTTCTTTCCAGATTTCATTTGAGATTATTTCCTTTTTCACCATAGCCCTATAAGGGCTTCCAAATATCACTTTGCCTATTCCACAAGAACTGTCTTAGCGAAAGGCTTCTTGAGGGGAAACCTGTAACTCTGTGGGATGATTTCACAGAACACAAAGAAGTTTCTCAGAAAGCTTCTTTCTCTTTGTTATCGGAGGATATTTCCTTTGGCCCTATACTCCTCAACGGGATCCGAAATATCTGTTCTCAGATTCCACAGAAATATGGCTAGCAAAGAGATCCACGAAATACAGATGTAACTCTGTGAGATGAATTAACAGAACACTAAGCAGTTTCTCAGAAAGCTTCTTTCCAGATTTCATTTGAGGATATTTCCTTTCTCACCGTAGCCCTCTAGGCGCCTCCAAATATCACTTCGCCAATTCCACAAGAACTGTCTTAGCGAAAGGCTTCTTGAGGGGAAAGCTGTAACTCTGTGAGATGATTTCACAGAACACAAAGAAGTTTCTCAGAAAGTTTCCTTGACTTTGTTATCGGAGTTTATTTCCTTTGTCCTTATATTCATCAAAGGGATCCGAAATATCTGTTCTCAGATTCCACAGAAATAAGGCTAGCAAATAGATCCACGAAATACAGATGTAACTCTGTGATAATAATTAACAGAACACTAAGCAGTTTCTCAGAAAGCTTCTTTCCAGATTTCATCTGAGGATATTTCCTTTTTCACCATAGCCCACTATGCGCTTCCAGATATCACTTAGCCAATTCCACAAGAAATGTCTTAGCGAAAGGCTTCTTGAGGGGAAAGCTTTAACTCTGTGAGATGATTTCACAGAACACAAAGAAGTTTTTCAGAAAGCTTCTTCTCTTTGTTATCGGAGGATATTTCCTTTGGCTCTATAGTCTTCTAAGGGATCCGAAATATCTGTTCTCAGATTCTACAGAAATAAGGCTAGCAAAGAGATCCACGAAATATAGATATAACTCTGTCAGATGAATGAACAGAACACTAAGCAGTTTCTCAGAAAGCTTCTTTCCAGATTTCATTTGAGGATATTTCCTTTTTCACCATAGCCCTCTAAGGGCTTCCAAATATCACTATGCCAATTCCACAAGAACTGTCTTAGCGAAAGGCTTCTGGAGGGGAAAGCTGTAACTCTGTGAGATGATTTCACAGACAACAAAGAAGTTTCTCACAAAGCTTCTTTCTCTTTGTTATCGGAGGATATTTCCTTTGGGCCTATAGTCTTCTAAGGGATCCGAAATATCTGTTCTCAGATTCCACAGAAATAAGGCTAGCAAAGAGATCCACGAAATACAGATGTAACTCTGTGAGATGAATTAACAGAACACTAAGCAGTTTCTCTGAAAGCTTCTTTCCAGATTTCAACTGAGGATATTTCCTTTTTCACCATAGCCCTCTATGCGCTTCCAGATAACACATTGCCAAATCCACAAGAACTGTCTTACCGAAAGGCTTCTTGAGGTGAAAGCTGTAACTCTGTGAGATGATTTCACAGAACACAAAGAAGTTTCTCAGAAAGCTTCTTTCCCTTTGTTATCGGAGGATATTTCCTTTGGCTTTATAGTCTTCAAGGGGATCCGAAATATCTGTTCTCAGATTCCACAGAAATAAGGCAAGCAAAGACATCCACAAAATAGAGATATCACTCTGTGAGATGAAATAACAGAATACTAACTAGTTTCTCAGGAAGCTTCTTTCCAGATTTCATCTGAGGATATTTCCTTTTTCAAAATAGCCCTCTATTCGCTTCCAAATATCACTTTGCCAATTCCACAAGAACTATCTTAGCGAAAGACTTCTTGAGGGGAAAGCTGTAACTCTGTGAGATGATTTCACAGAACACAAAGAAGTTTCTCAGAAATTTTCTTTATCTTTGTTATCGGAGAATATTTCCTTTGGCCCTATAGTCTTCTAAGGGATCCGAAATATCTGTTCTCAGATTCCACAGAAATAAGGCAAGCAAAGAGGTCCACTAAATACAGATGTAACTCTGTGAGATGAATTAACAGAACACTAAGCAGTTTCTCAGAAAGCTTCCTTCCAGATTTCATCTGAGTATATTCCCTTTTTCACCATAGCCCTCTATGGGCTTCCAAATATCACTTTTCCACTTCACAAAAACTGTCTTAGCGAAAGGCTTCTTGAGGGGAAAGCTGTAACTCTGTGAGATGATTTCACAGAACACAAAGAAGTTTCTCAGAAAGCTTCTTTGTCTTTGTTATCGGAGGATATTTCCTTTGGCCCTATAGTCTAATAAGGGATGCGAAATATCTGTTCTCAGATTCCAAGGAAATAAGGCTAGCAAATAGATCCACGAAATGCAGATGTAACTCTGTGAGATGAATTAACAGAACACTAAGAAGTTTCTCAGAAAGCTTCTATCCAGATTTCATCTGAGGATATTTCCTATTTCACCACAGCCCTCTATGCACTTCCAAATAACACTTTGACAAATCCACGAGAACTGTCTTAGCGAAAGGCTTCTTGAGGGTGAAGCTGTAAGTCTGTGAGATGATTTCACAGTTCACAAAGATGTTTATCAGAAAGCTTCTTTCTCTTTCTTATCCGGGGATATTTCCTTTGGCCCTATAGTCTTCAAGGGAATCCGAAGTATCTGTTCTCAGATTCCACAGAAATAAGGCTAGAAAAGAGATCCACGAAATACAGATGTAACTCTGTGAGATGAATTAACAGAACCCTAATCAGTTTCTCAGAAAGCTTCTTTCCAGATTTCATCTGAGGATATTTCCTTTTTCACCATAGCCCTCTAAGGGCTTCCAAATATCACTTTGCCAATTCCACAAGAACTGTCTTAGCGAAAGGCTTCTTGAGGGGAAAGCTGTAACTCTGTGAGATGAATTCACAGGACACAAAGAAATTTTTCAGAAAGCTTCTTTCTCTTTGTTATCGGAGGATATTTCCTTTGGCCCCATAGTCTTCTAAGGGATCCGAAATATCTGTTCTCAGATTCCACAGATATAAGGCTAGCAAAGAGATCTACGAAATACAGATGTAACTCTGTGAGATGAATTAACCGAACACTAAGCAGTTTCTCAGAAAGCTTCTTTACAGACTTCATCTGAGGATATTTCCTTTTTCAACATAGCCCTCTATGGGCTTCCAAATATCACTCTGCCAATTCCACAAGACCTGTCTTAGCGAAAGGCTTCTTGAGGGGAAAGCTGTAACTCTGTGAGATGATTTCACAGTACACAAAGAAGTTTATCAGAAAGCTTCTTTCTCTTTGTTATCGGAGGATATTTCCTTTGGCCCTATAGTCTTCAAGGGAATCCGAAATATCTGTTCTCAGATTCCACAAAAATAAGGATAGAAAAGAGATCCACGAAATACCGATGTAACTCTGTGAGATGAATTAACAGAACCCTAAACAGTTTCTCAGAAAGCTTCTTTCCAGATTTCATCTGAGGATATTTCCTTTTTCACCATAGTCCACTATGGGCTTCCAAATATCACTTTGCCAATTCCAAAAGAACTCTCTTAGCGAAAGGGTTCTTGAGGGGAAATCTGTAACTCTGTGAGATGATTTCACAGAACACAAAGAAGTTTCTCAGAAAGCTTCTTTCTCTTTGTTATCTGAGGTTATTTCCTTTGGCCCTATAATTTTCAAAGGGATCCGAAATATCTGTTCTCAGATTCCACAGAAATAAGGCTAGCAAAGAGATCCACGAAATACAGATGTAACTCTTTGAGATGAATTAACATAACACGAAGCAGTTTCTCAAAAAGCTTCTTTCCAGATTTCATCTGAGGATATTTCCTTTTTCACCATAGCCCTCAAGGCGCTTCCAAATGTCACTTTGCCAATTCCACAAGAACTGTCTTAGCGAAAGGCTTCTTGAGGGGAAAGCTGTAACTCTGTGAGATGATTTCACAGAACACAAAGAAGTTTCTCAGAAAGCTTCTTTCTCTTTGTTATCGGAGGATAATTCCTTTGGCCCTATAGTCTTCTAAGGGATGAGAAATGTCTGTTCTCAGATTCCACAGAAATAAGGCTAGCAAAGAGATCCACGAAATACAGATGTAACTCTGTGAGATGAATTAACAGAACACTAAGAAGTTTCTCAGAAAGCTTCTCTCCAGATTTCATCTGTGGATATTTCCTTTTTCACCATAGCCCTCTATGGGCTTCGAAATATAACGTTGCCAATTCCACAAGAACTGTCTTAGCGAAAGGCTTCTTGAGGGGAAAGCTGTAACTCTGGGAGATTATTTCACAGAACACAAAGAAGTTTCTCAGAAAGATTCTTTCTCTTTCCTATCGGAGGATATTTCCTTTGGCCCTATAATCTTCTAAGGGATCCGAAATATCTGTTCTCAGATTCTACAGAAATAAGGCTAGCAAAGAGATCCACGAAATACAGATGTAACTCTGTCAGATGAATGAACAGAACACTAAGCAGTTTCTCAGAAAGCTTCTTTCCAGATTTCATTTGAGATTATTTCCTTTTTCACCATAGCCCTATAAGGGCTTCCAAATATCACTTTGCCTATTCCACAAGAACTGTCTTAGCGAAAGGCTTCTTGAGGGGAAAGCTGTAACTCTGTGGGATGATTTCACAGAACACAAAGAAGTTTCTCAGAAAGTTTCTTTCTCTTTGTTATCGGAGGAGATTTCCTTTGGCCGTATAGTCTTCTAAGTGATCCGAAATACCTGTTCTCAGATTCCACAGAAACAAGGCTAGCAAAGAGATCCACGAAACACAGATGTAACTCTGTGAGATGAATTAACAGAACACTAAGCAGTTTCTCAGAAAGCTTCTTTCCAGATTTCATCTGAGGATATTTCCTTTTTCACCATAGCCCTCTATGGGCTTCCAAATATCACTTTGCTAATTCCACAAGAACTGTCTTAGCGAAAGGCTTCTTGAGGGGAAATCTGTAACTCTGTGAGATGATTTCACAGGACACAAAGAAGTTTCTCAGAAAGCTTCTTTCTCTTTGTTATCGGAGTTTATTTCCTTTGGCCCTATACTCTTCAAAGGGATCCGAAATAACTGTTCTCAGATTCCACAGAAATAAGGCTAGCAAAGTGATCCACGAAATACAGATGTAAATCTGTGAGATGAATTAACAGAACACTAAGAAGTTTCTCAGAAAGCTTCCTTCCAGATTTCATCTGAGGATATTTCCTTTTTCACCATAGCCCGCTATGGGCTTTCAAATATCACTTTGCCAATTCCACAAGAACTGTCTTAGCGAAAGGCTTCTTGAGGGGAAAGCTGTAACTCTGTGAGATGAATTCACAGGCCTCAAAGAAGTTTTTCAGAAAGCTTCTTTCTATTTGTTATCGGAGGATATTTCCTTTGGCTCTATAGTCTTCTAAGGGATCCGAAATATCTGTTCTCAGATTCTACAGAAATAAGGCTAGCAAAGAGATATACGAAATACAGATGTAACTCTGTCAGATGAATTAACAGAACACTAAGCAGTTTCTCAGAAAGCTTCTTTCCCCATTTCATTTGAGGATATTTCCTTTTTCACCATAGCCCTCTAAGGGCTTCCAAATATCACTATGCCAATTCCACAAGAACTGTCTTAGCGGAAGGCTTCTTGAGGGGAAAGCTGTAAATCGGTGAGATGATTTCACAGAAAACAAAGAAGTTTCTCAGAAAGCTTCTTTCTCTTTGTTATCGGAGGATATTTCCTTTGGCCCTATAGTCTTCTAAGGGATCCGAAATATCTGTTCTAAGATTCCACAGAAATAAGGCTAGCAAAGAGAACCATGAAATACAGATGAAACTCTGTGAGAAGAATTAACAGAACACTAAGCAGTTTCTCTGAAAGCTTCTTTCCAGACTTGAACTGAGGATATTTCCTTTTTCACCATAGCCCTCTATGGGCTTCCAAATATCACTTTGCCAATTCCACAAGAACTGTCTTAGCGAAAGGCTCCTTGAGGGGAAAGCTGTAACTCTGTGAGTTGATTTCACAGAACACAAAGAAGTCTCTCAGAAAGCTTCTTTCTCTTTGTTATCGGAGGACATTTCCTTGGGCCCTCTAATCTTCTAAGGGATCCCAAATATCTGTTCTCAGATTCCACAGAAATAAGGCTAGCAAAGAGATCCACGAAATACAGATGTAACTCTGTGAGATGAATTAACAGAACACTAAGCAGTTTCTCAGAAAGCTTCTTTCCAGATTTCATCTGAGGATATTTCCTTTTTCACCATAGCCCTCTATGCGCTTCCATATATCACTTTGCCAATTCCACAAGAAATGTCTTAGCGAAAGGCTTCTTGAGGGGAAAGCTGTAACTCTGTGAGATGAATTCACAGGACTCAAAGAAGTTTTTCAGAAAGCTTCTTTCTCTTTGTTATCGGAGGATATTTCCTTTGGCTCTATAGTCTTCTAAGGGATCCGAAATATCTGTTCTCAGATTCTACAGAAATAAGGCTAGCAAAGAGATATACGAAATACAGATATAACTCTGTCAGATGAATTAACAGAACACTAAGCAGTTTCTCAGAAAGCTTCTTTCCCCATTTCATTTAAGGATATTTCCTTTTTCACCATAGCCCTCTAAGGGCTTCGAAATATCACTATGCCAATTCCACAAGAACTGTCTTAGCGAAAGGCTTCTTGAGGGGAAAGCTGTAACTCTGTGAGATGATTTCACAGAAAACAAAGAAGTTTCTCAGAAAGCTTCTTTCTCTTTGTTATTGGAGTTTATTTCCTTTGGCCCTATAGTCTTCAAAGGGATCCGAAATAACTGTTCTCAGATTCCACAGAAATAAGGCTAGCAAAGAGATCCATGAAATACAGATGTAACTCTGTGAGAAGAACTAACAGAACACTAAGCAGTTTCTCAGAAAGCTTCTTTCCAGATTTCATCTGAGGATATTTCCTTTTTCACCATAGCCCTCTAGGCGCTTCCAAATGTCACTTTGCCAATTCCACAAGAACTTTCTTAGCGAAAGGCTTCTTGAGGGGAAAGCTCTAACTCTGTGAGATGATTTCACAGAAAACAAAGAAGTTTCTCAGAAAGCTTCTTTCTCTTTGTTATCGGAGGATATTTCCTTTGGCCCTATAGTCTTTAACGGGATCCGAAATATCTGTTCTCAGATTCCACAGAAATAAGGCTAGCAAAGAGATCCACGAAATACAGATATAACTCTGTGAGATAAGTTAACAGAACACTAAGCAGTTTCTCAGAAAGCTTCTTTCCAGATTTCATCTGAGGATATTTCCTTTTTCACCATAGCCCTCTAGGCGCTTCCAAATATCACTTCGCCAATTCCACAAGAACTGTCTTAGCGAAAGGCTTCTTGAGGGGAAAGCTGTAACTCTGTGAGATGATGTCACAGAACACAAAGAAGTTTCTCAGAAAGCTTCTTTCTCTTTTTTATCGGAGGTATTTCCTTTGGCCCTATAATTTTCAAAGGGATCCGAAATATCTGTTCTCAGATCCACAGAAATAAGGCTAGCAAAGAGATCCACGAAATACAGATGTAACTCTTTGAGATGAATTAACAGAACACTAAGCAGTTGCTCAGAAAGCTTCTTTCCAGATTTCATCTGAGGATATTTCCTTTTTCACCATAGCCCTCTAGGCGCTTCCAAATGTCACTTTGCCAATTCCACAAGAACTTTCTTAGCGAAAGGCTTCTTGAGGGGAAAGCTGTAACTCTGTGAGATGATTTCACAGGACACAAAGAAGTTTCTCAGAAAGCTTCTTTCTCTTTGTTATCGGAGGATAATTCCTTTGGCCCTATAGTCTTCTAAGGGATGAGAAATATCTGTTCTCAGATTCCACAGAAATAAGGCTAGCAAAGAGATCCACGAAATACAGATGTAACTCTGTGAGATGAATTAACAGAACACTAAGAAGTTTCTCGGAAAGCTTCTCTCCAGATTTCATCTGTGGATATTTCCTTTTTCACCATAGCCCTCTATGGGCTTCCAAATATAACGTTGCCAATTCCACAAGAACTGTCTTAGCGAAAGGCTTCTTGAGGGGAAAGCTGTAACTCTGGGAGATGATTTCACAGAACACAAAGAAGTTTCTCAGAAAGATTCTTTCTCTTTCCTATCGGAGGATATTTCCTTTGGCCCTATAATCTTCTAAGGGATCCGAAATATCTGTTCTCAGCTTCTACAGAAATAAGGCTAGCAAAGAGATCCACGAAATACAGATGTAACTCTGTCAGATGAATGAACAGAACACTAAGCAGTTTCTCAGAAAGCTTCTTTCCAGATTTCATTTGAGATTATTTCCTTTTTCACCATAGCCCTATAAGGGCTTCCAAATATCACTTTGCCTATTCCACAAGAACTGTCTTAGCGAAAGGCTTCTTGAGGGGAAAGCTGTAACTCTGTGGGATGATTTCACAGAACACAAAGAAGTTTCTCAGAAAGTTTCTTTCTCTTTGTTATCGGAGGAGATTTCCTATGGCCGTATAGTCTTCTAAGTGATCCGAAATACCTGTTCTCAGATTCCACAGAAACAAGGCTAGCAAAGAGATCCACGAAACACAGATGTAACTCTGTGAGATGAATTAACAGAACACTAAGCAGTTTCTCAGAAAGCTTCTTTCCAGATTTCATCTGAGGATATTTCCTTTTTCACCATAGCCCTCTATGGGCTTCCAAATATCACTTTGCCAATTCCACAAGAACTGTCTTAGCGAAAGGCTTCTTGAGGGGAAATCTGTAACTCTGTGAGATGATTTCACAGGACACAAAGAAGTTTCTCAGAAAGCTTCTTTCTCTTTGTTATCGGAGGATATTTCCTTTGGTCCTATAATTTTCAAAGGGATCCGAAATATCTGTTCTCAGATTCCACAGAAATAAGGCTAGCAAAGAGATCCACGAAATACAGATGTAACTCATTGAGATGAATTAACAGAACACTAAGCAGTTTCTCAGAACGCTTCTTTCCAGATTTCTTCTGAGGACATTTCCTTTTTCACCATAGCCCTCTAGGCGCTTCCAAATGTCACATTGCAAATTCCACACAAACTGTCTTAGCGAAAGGCTTCTTGAGGGGAAAGGTGTAACTCTGTGAGATGATTTCATAGAACACAAATAAGTTTCTCAGAAAGCTTCTTTCTCTTTTTTATCAGAGGATATTTCCTTCGGCCCTATAGTCTTCTAAGGGATCCGAAATATCTGTTCTCAGATTCCACAGAATTAAGGTTAGAAAAAAGATACACGAAATACAGATGTAACTCTGTGAGATGAATTAACAGAACACTAAGCAGTTTCTCAGAAAGCTTCTTTCCAGATTTCATCTGAGGTTATTTACTTTTTCACCATAGCCCTCTATGGGCTTCCAAATATCATTTTGCCAATTCCACAAGAACTGTCTTAGCGAAAGGCTTCTTGAGGTGAAAGTTGTAACTCTGTGAGATGATTTCACAGAACACAAAGTAGTTTCTCAGAAAGTTTCCTTCACTTTGTCATCGGAGTTTATTTCCTATGGCCCTATATTCATCAAAGGGATCCGAAATATCTGTTCTCAGATTCCACAGAAATAAGGCTAGCAAAGAGATCCACGAAATACAGATGTAACTCTGTGAGAATAATTAACAGAACACTAAGCAGTTTCCCAGAAAGCTTCTTTCCAGATTTCATCTGAGGATATTTCCTTTTTTAAACATAGCCCTCTATGCGCTTCCAAATATCACTTTGCCAATTCCACAAGAAATGTCTTAGCGAAAGGCTTCTTGAGGGGAAAGCTGCAACTCTGTGGGATGATTTCACAGAACACAAAGAAGTTTCTCAGAAAGCTTCTTTCTCTTTGTTATCGGAGTTTATTTCCTTTGGCCCTGGAGTCTTCAAAGGGATCCGAAATAACTGTTCTCAGATTCCACAGAAATAAGGCTAGGAAAGAGATCCATGAAATACAGATGTAACTCTGTGAGAAGAACTAACAGAACACTAAGCAGTTTCTCAGAAAGCTTCTTTCCAGATTTCATCTGAGGATATTTCCTTTTTCACCATAGCCCTCAAAGGGCTTCCAAATATCACTTTGCCAATTCCACAAGAGCTGTCTTAGCGAAAGGCTTCTTGAGGGGAAAGCTGTAACGCTGTGAGATGAATTCACAGGACACAAAGAAGTTTTTCAGAAAGCTTCTTTCTCTTTGTTATCGGAGGATATTTCCTTTGGCCCTATAGTCTTCTAAGGGATCCGAAATATCTGTTCTCAGATTCTACAGAAATAAGGCTAGCAAAGAGAGCCATGAAATACAGATTTAACTCTGTCAGATGAATTAACAGAACACTAAGCAGTTTCTCAGAAAGCTTCTTTCCAGATTTCATTTGAGGATATTTCCTTTTTCACCATAGCCCTCTAGGGGCTTCCAAATATCACTATGCCAATTCCACAAGAACTGTCTTAGCGAAAGGCTTCTTTAGGGGAAAGCTCTGACTCTGTGAGATGATTTCACAGAAAACAAAGAAGTTTCTCAGAAAGCTTCTTTCTCCTTGTTATCGGAGGATATTTCCTTTGGCCCTATAGTCTTTAACGGGATCCGAAATATCCGTTCTCAGATTCCACAAAAATAAGGCTAGCAAAGAGATCCACGAAATACAGATATAACTCTGTGAGATGAGTTAACAGAACACTAAGCAGTTTCTCAGAAAGCTTCTTTCCAGATTTCATCTGAGGATATTTCCTTTTTCACCATAGCCCTCTAGGCGCTTCCAAATATCACTTCGCCAATTCCACAAGAACAGTCTTAGCGAAAGGCTTCTTGAGGGGAAATCTGTAACTCTGTGAGATGATTTCACAGAACACAAAGAAGTTTCTCAGAAAGCTTCTTTCTCTTTTTTATTGGAGGTATTTCCTTTGGCCCTATAATTTTCAAAGGGATCCGAAATATCTGTTCTCAGATTCCACAGAAATATGGCTAGCAAAGAGATCCACGAAATACAGATGTAACTCTGTGAGATGAATTAACAGAACACTAAGCAGTTTCTCAGAAAGATTCTTTCCAGATTTCTTCTGAGGATATTTCCTTTTTCACCATAGCCCTCTATTCGCTTCCAAATAACACTTTGCCAAATCCAAAAGAACTGTCTTAGCAAAAGGGTTCTTGAGGGGAAAGCTGTAACTCTGTGAGACGATTTCACAGTACACAAAGATGTTTGTCAGAAAGCTTCTTTCTCTTTGTTATCGGAGGATATTTCCTTTGGCCCTATAGTCTTCAAGGGAATCCGAAATATCTGTTCTCAGATTCCACAGAAATAAGGTTAGAAACGAGATCCACGAAATTCAGATGTAACTCTGTGAGATGAATTAACAGAACCCTAATCAGTTTCTCAGAAAGCTTTTTTCAATATTTCATCTGAGGATATTTCCTTTTTCACCATAGCCCTCTAAGGGCTTCGAAATATCACTTTGCCAATTCCACAAGAACTGCCTTAGCGAAAAGCTTCTTGAGGGGAAAGCTGTAACTCTGTGAGATGAATTCACAGGACACAAAGAAGTTTTTCAGAAAGCGTCTTTCTCTTTGTCATCGGAGGATATTTCCTTTGGCCCTATAGTCTTCTAAGGGATTCGAAATATCTGTTCTCAGATTCCATAGAAATAAGGCTAGCAAAGAGATTAACGAAATACAGATGTAACTCTGTGAGATGAATTAACAGAACACTAAGAAGTTTCTAAGAAAGCTTCTTTCCAGATTTCATCTGAGGATATTTCCTTTTTCACCATAGCCCTCTATGGGCTTCCAAATATAACGTTGCCAATTCCACAAGAACTGTCTTAGCGAAAGGCTTCTTGAGGGGAAAGCTGTAACTCTGGGAGATGATTTCACAGACAACAAAGAAGTTTCTCAGAAAGATTCTTTCTCTTTCCTATCGGAGGATATTTCCTTTGGCCCTATAGTCTTCTAAGGGATCCGAAATATCTGTTCTCAGATTCTACAGAAATAAGGCTAGCAAAGAGATCCACGAAATACAGATGTAACTCTGTCAGATGAATGAACAGAACACTAAGCAGTTTCTCAGAAAGCTTCTTTCCAGATTTCATTTGAGATTATTTCCTTTTTCACCATAGCCCTATAAGGGCTTCCAAATATCACTTTGCCTATTCCACAAGAACTGTCTTAGCGAAAGGCTTCTTGAGGGGAAAGCTGTAACTCTGTGGGATGATTTCACAGAACACAAAGAAGTTTCTCAGAAAGCTTCTTTCTCTTTGTTATCGGAGGATATTTCCTTTGGCCCTATAGTCCTCAACGGGATCCGAAATATCTGTTTTCAGATTCCACAGAAATATGGCTAGCAAAGAGATCCACGAAATACAGATGTAACTCTGTGACATGAATTAACAGAACACTAAGCAGTTTCTCAGAAAGCTTCTGTCCAGATTTCATTTGAGGATATTTCCTTTCTCACCGTAGCCCTCTAGGCGCTTCCAAATATCACTTTGCCAATTCCACAAGAAATGTCTTAGCGAAAGGCTTCTTGAGGGGAAAGCTGTAACTCTGTGAGATGATTTCACAGAACACAAAGAAGTTTCTCAGAAATCTTCTCTCTCTTTGTTGTCGGAGTTTATTTCCTTTGGCCCTATACTCTTCAAAGGGATCTGAAATAACGGTTCTCAGATTCCACAGAAATGAGGCTAGCAAAGAGATCCACGAAATACAGATGTAACTCTGTGAGATGAATTAACAGAACACTAATAACTTTCTCAGAAAGCTTCTTTCCAGATTTCATCTGAGGATATTTCCTTTTTCACCATACCCCCCTAAGGGCTTCCAAATATGACTTTGCCAATTCCACAAGAACTGTCTTAGCGAATGGCTTCTTGAGGGGAAAGCTGTAACTCTGTGAGATGAATTCACAGGACACAAAGAAGATTTTCAGAAAGCTTCTTCTCTTTGTTATCGGAGGATATTTCCTTTGGCTCTATAGTCTTCTAAGGGATCCGAAATATCTGTTCTCAGATTCTACAGAAATAAGGCTAGCAAAGAGATCCACGAAATACAGATGTAACTCTGTCAGATGAATTAAGAGAACACTAAGCAGTTTCTCAGAAAGCTTCTTTCCAGATTTCATTTGAGGATCTTTCCTTTTTCACCATAGCCCTCAAAGGGCTTCCAAATATCACTATGCCAATTCCACAAGAACTGTCTTAGCGAAAGGCTTCTGGAGGGGAAAGCTGTAACTCTGTGAGATGATTTCACAGACAACAAAGAAGTTTCTCAGAAAGCTTCTTTCTCTTTGTTATCGGAGGATATTTCCTTTGGGCCTATAGTCTTCTAAGGGATCCGAAATATCTGTTCTCAGAATCCACAGAAATAAGGCCAGCAAAGAGATCCACGAAATACAGATGTAACTCTGTGAGATGAATTAACAGAACACTAAGCAGTTTCTGTGAAAGCTTCTTTCCAGATTTCAACTGAGGATATTTCCTTTTTCACCGTAGCCCTCCATGCGCTTCCAGATAACACTTTCCCAAATCCACAAGAACTGTCTTAGCGAAAGGCTTCTTGAGGGGAAAGCTGTAACTCTGTGAGATGATTTCACAGAACACAAAGAAGTTTCTCAGAAAGCTTCTTTCTCTTTGTTATCGGAGGATATTTCCTTTGGCCCTATAGTCTTCAAGGGGATCCGAAATATCTGTTCTCAGATTCCACAGAAATAAGGCTAGCAAAGAGATCCACGAAATACAGATGTAACTCTGTGAGATGAATTAACAGAACACTAATCAGTTTCTCAGAAAGCTTCTTTCCATATTTCATCTGAGGATATTTCCTTTTTCACCGTAGCCCAATAAGGGCCTCCAAATATCACTTTGCCAAGTCCACAAGAACTGTCTTAGCGAAAGGCTTCTTGAGGGGAAAGCTGTAACTCAGTGACATGAATTCACACGACACATAGAAGTTTCTCAGAAAGCTTCTTTCTCTTTGTTTTCGGAGGATATTTCCTTTGGCCCTATAGTCTTCTAAGGGATCCGAAATATCTGTTCTCAGATTCTACAGAAATAAGGCTAGCAAAGAGATCCACGAAATACAGATGTAACTCTGTAAGATGAATTAACAGAACACTAAGCAGTTTCTCAGAAAGCTTCTTTCCAGATTTCATCTGAGGATATTTCCTTTTTCACCATAGCCCTCTATGGGCTTCCAAATATCACTTTGCCAATTCCACAAGAACTGTCTTAGCGAAAGGCTTCTGGAGGGGAAAGCTGTAACTCTGTCAGATGATTTCACAGTACACAAAGAAGTTTATCAGTAAGCTTCTTTCTCTTTGTTTTCGGAAGATATTTCCTTTGGCCCTATAGTCTTCAAAGGGATCCGAAATATCTGTTCTCAGATTCCACAGAGATAAGGCTACAAAAGAGATCCACGAAATACAGATGTAACTCTCTGAGATGAATTAACAGAACACTAAGCAGTTTCTCAGAAAGCTTCTTTCCAGATTTCATCTGAGGATATTTCCTTTTTCACCATAGCCCTCTATGCGCTTCCAAATATCACTCTGCCAATTCAACAAGAACTGTCTTAGCTAAAGTCTTCTTGAAGGGAAAGCTGTAACTCTGTGAGATGATTTCACAGAACACAAACAAGTTTCTCAGAAAGCTTCTTTCTCTTTGTTATCGGAGGATATTTCCTTTGGCCCTATAGTCTTCTAAGGGATCCGAAATATCTGTTCTCAGATTTCACAGAAATAAGGCTAGCAAAGAGATCCACGAAATACTGATGTAAATCAGTGAGATTAATTAACAGAACACTAAGCAGTTTCTCAGAAAGCTTCTTTCCAGATTTCATCTGAGGATATTTCCTTTTTCACCGTAGCCCTCTATGGGCTTCAAAATATCACTTTGCCAATTCCACAAGAACTGTCTGAGCGAAAGGCTTCTTGAGGGGAAAGCTGTAACTCTGTGAGATGATTTCACAGGACACAAAGAAGTTTCTCAGAAAGCTTCTTTTTCTTTGTTATCGGAGGATATTTCCTTTGGCCCTATAGTCTTCTAAGGGATGGGAAATATCTGTTCTCAGATTCCAAAGAAATAAGGCTAGCAAATAGATCCACGAAATGCAGATGTAACTCTGTGAGATGAATTAACGGAACCCTAATCAGTTTCTCAGAAAGCTTCTTTCCAGATTTCATCTGAGGATATTTCCTTTTTCACCATAGCCCTCTAAGGGCTTCCAAATATCACTTTCCCAATTCCACAAGAACTGTCTTAGCGAAAGGCTTCTTGAGGGGAAAGCTGTAACTCTGTGAGATGAATTCACAGGACACAAAGAAGTTTTTCAGAAAGTTTCTTTCTCTTTGTTATCGGAGGATATTTCCTTTGGCCCCATAGTATTCTAAGGGATCCGAAATATCTGTTCTCAGATTCTACAGAAATAAGGCTAGCAAAGAGATCCACGAAATACAGATGTAACTCTGTCAGATGAATTAACAGAACACTAAGCAGTTTCTCAGAAAGCTTCTTACCAGATTTCATTTGAGGATATTTCCTTTTTCACCTTAGCCCTCTATGGGTTTCCAAATATCACTATGCCAATTCCACAAGAACTGTCTTAGCGATAGGCTTCTTGAGCGGAAAGCTGTAACCCTGTGAGATGATTTCACAGAACACAAAGAAGTTTCTCAGAAAGCTTGTTTCTCTTTGTGATCGGAGGATATTTGCTTTGGCCCTATAGTCTTCTAAGGAATCCGAAATATCTGTTCTCAGATTCCACAGAAATAAGGCTAGCAAAGAGATAAAGCAAATATAGATGTATCTCTGTGAGATGAATTAACAGAACACTAAGCAGTTTCTCAGAAAGGTTCTTTCCAGATTTCATCTGACGATATTTCCTTTTTCACCGTAGCCCTCTATGCGCTTCCAAATATCACTTTGTGAATTCCACAACTACTGTTTTAGCAAAAGGCTTCTTGAGGGGAATGCTGTAACTCTGTGAGATGATTTCACAGAACACAAAGAAGTTTCTCAGAAAGCTTCATTCTCTTTGTTATCGGAGGAGATTTCCTTTGGCCCTATAGTGTTCTAAGGGATCCGAAATATCTGTTCTCAGATTCCACAGAAATAAGGCTAGCAAAGAGATCTACGAAATACAGATGTAACTCTGTGAGATGAATTAACAGAACACTAAGCAGTTTCTCATAAAGCTTCTTTACAGACTTCATCTGAGGATATTTCCTTTTTCACCATAGCCCTCTATGGGCTTCCAAATATCACTCTGCCAATTCCACAAGAACTGTCTTAGCGAAAGGCTTCTTGAGGGGAAAGCTGTAACTCTGTGAGATGATTTCACAGTACACAAAGAAGTTTATCAGAAAGCTTCTTTCTCTTTGTTATCGGAGGATATTTCCTTTGGCCCTATAGTCTTCAAGGGAATCCGAAATATCTGTTCTCAGATTCCACAGAAATAAGGATAGAAAAGAGATCCACGAAATACCGATGTAACTCTGTGAGATGAATTAACAGAACCCTAAACAGTTTCTCAGAAAGCTTCTTTCCAGATTTCATCTGAGGATATTTCCTTTTTCACCATAGTCCACTATGGGCTTCCAAATATCACTTTGCCAATTCCAAAAGAACTGTCTTAGCGAAAGGGTTCTTGAGGGGAAATCTGTAACTCTGTGAGATGATTTCACAGAACACAAAGAAGTTTCTCAGAAAGCTTCTTTCTCTTTGTTATCGGAGGTATTTCCTTTGGCCCTATAATTTTCAAAGGGATCCGAAATATCTGTGCTCAGATTCCACAGAAATAAGGCTAGCAAAGAGATCCACGAAATACAGATGTAACTCTTTGAGATGAATTAACATAACACTAAGCACTTTCTCAAAAAGCTTCTTTCCAGATTTCATCTGAGGATATTTCCTTTTTAACCATAGCCCTCAAGGCGCTTCCAAATGTCACTTTGCCAATTCCACAAGAACTGTCTTAGCGAAAGGCTTCTTGAGGGGAAAGCTGTAACTCTGTGAGACGATTTCACAGAACACAAAGAAGTTTCTCAGAAAGCTTCTTTCTCTTTGTTATCGGAGGAGATTTCCTTTGGCCCTATAGTCTTCTAAGGGATCCGAAATACCTGTTCTCATATTCCACAGAAATAAGGCTAGCAAAGAGATCCACGAAATACAGATATAACTCTGTGAGATGAATTAACAGAACACTGAGCAGTTTCTCAGAAAGCTTCTTTCCAGATTTCATCTGAGGATATTTCCTTTGTCACCATAGCCCTCTATGGGCTTCCAAATATCACTTTGCAAATTCCACAAGAACTGTCTTAGCGAAAGGCTTATTGAGGGGAAAGCTGTAACTCTGTGAGATGATTTCACAGAACACAAAGAAGTTTCTCAGAAAGTTTCCTTGACTTTGTTATCGGAGTTTATTTCCTTTGACCCTATATTCATCAAAGGGATCCGAAATATCTGTTCTCAGATTCCACAGAAATAAGGCTAGCAAAGAGATCCACGAAATACAGATGTAACTCTGTGAGAATAATTAACAGAACACTAAGCAGTTTCTCAGAAAGCTTCTTTCCAGATTTCATCTGAGGATATTTCCTTTTTCACCATAGCCCTCTTTGCGCTTCCATATATCACTTTGCCAATTCCACAAGAAATGTCTTAGCGAAAGGCTTCTTGAGGGGAAAGCTGTAACTCTGTGAGATGATTTCACAGAACACAAAGAAGTTCTCAGAAAGCTTCTTTCTCTTTGTTATCGGAGTTTATTTCCTTTGGCCCTATACTCTTCAAAGGGATCCGAAATAACTGTTCTCAGATTCCACAGAAATAAGGCTAGCAAAGTGTTCCACGAAATACAGATGTAAATCTGTGAGATGAATTAACAGAACACTAAGCAGTTTCTCAGAAACCTTCTTTCCAGATTTCATCTGAGGATATTTCCTTTTTCACCATAGCCCTCTATGGGCTTCCAAATATCACTTTGCCAATTCCACAAGAACTGTCTTAGCGAAAGGCTTCTTGAGGGGAAAGTTGTAACTCTGTGAGATGATTTCACAGAACACAAAGAAGTTTCTAAGAAAGTTTCCTTCACTTTGTCATCGGAGTTTATTTCCTTTGGCCCTATATTCATCAAAGGGATCCGAAATATCTGTTCTCAGATTCCACAGAAATAAGGATAGCAAAGAGATCCACGAAATACAGATGTAACTCTGTGAGAATAATTAACAGAACACTAAGCAGTTTCTCAGAAAGCTTCTTTCCAGATTTCATCTGAGGATATTTCCTTTTTTAAACATAGCCCTCTATGCGCTTCCAAATATCACTTTGCCAATTCCACAAGAAATGTCTTAGCGAAAGGCTTCTTGAGGGGAAAGCTGCAACTCTGTGAGATGATTTCACAGAACACAAAGAAGTTTCTCAGAAAGCTTCTTTCTCTTTGTTATCGGAGGATATTTCCTTTGGCCCTATAGTCTTCTAAGGGATCCGAAATATCTGTTCTCAGATTCTACAGAAATAAGGCTAGCAAAGAGATCCAGGAAATACAGATTTAACTCTGTCAGATGAATTAACAGAACACTAAGCAGTTTCTGAGAAAGCTTCATTCCAGATTTCATTTGAGGATATTTCCTTTTTCACCATAGCCCTCTAGGGGCTTCCAAATATCACTATGCCAATTCCACAAGAACTGTCTTAGCGAAAGGCTTCTTGAGGGGAAAGCTCTAACTCTGTTAGATGATTTCACAGAAAACAAAGAAGTTTCTCAGAAAGCTTCTTTCTCTTTGTTATCGGAGGATATTTCCTTTGGCCCTATAGTCTTTAACGGGATCCGAAATATCTGTTCTCAGATTCCACAGAAATAAGGCTAGCAAAGAGATCCACGAAATACAGATATAACTCTGTGAGATGAGTTAACAGAACACTAAGCAGTTTCTCAGAAAGCTTCTTTCCAGATTTCATCTGAGGATATTTCCTTTTTCACCATAGCCCTGTAGGCGCTTCCAAATATAACTTCGCCAATTCCACAAAAACTGTCTTAGCGAAAGGCTTCTTGAGGGGAAATCTGTAACTCTGTGAGATGATTTCACAGAACACAAAGAAGTTTCTCAGAAAGCTTCTTTCTCTTTGTTATCGGAGGTATTTCCTTTGGCCCTATAATTTTCAAAGGGATCCGAAATATCTGTTCTCAGATTCCACAGAAATAAGGCTAGCAAAGAGATCCACGAAATACAGATGTAACTCTTTGAGATGAATTAACAGAACACTAAGCAGTTTCTCAGAAAGCTTCTTTCCAGATTTCATCTGAGGATATTTCCTTTTTCACCATAGCCCTCTAGGCGCTTCCAAATGTCACTTTGCCAATTCCACAAGAACTGTCTTAGCGAAAGGCTTCTTGAGGGGAAAGCTGTAACTCTGTGAGATGATTTCACAGAACACAAAGAAGTTTCTCAGAAACCTTCTTTCTCTTTGTTATCGGAGGAGATTTCCTTTGGCCCTATAGTCTTCTAAGGGATCCGAAATATCTGTTCTCAGATTCCACAGAAATAAGGCTAGCAAAGAGATCCACGAAATACAGATGTAACTCTGTGAGATGAATTAACAGAACACTAAGCAGTTTCTCAGAAAAGTTCTTTCCAGATTTCATCTGAGGATATTTCCTTTTTCACCATAGCCCTCTATGGGCTTCCAAATATCACTTTGCCAATTCCACAAGAACTGTCTTAGCGAAAGGCTTCTTGAGGGGAAAGCTGTAACTCTGTGAGATGATTTCACAGAACACAAAGAAGTCTCTCAGAAAGTTTCCTTGACTTTGTTATCAGAGTTTATTTCCTTTTTCCCTATATTCATCAGAGGGATCCGAAATATCTGTTCTCAGATTCCACAGAAATAAGGCTAGCAAAGAGATCCACGAAATACAGATGTAACTCTGTGAGAATAATTAACAGAACACTAAGCAGTTTCTCATAAAGCTTCTTTCCAGATTTCATCTGAGGATATTTCCTTTTTCACCACAGCCCACTATGCGCTTCCAGATATCACTTTGCCGTTTCCACAAGAAATGTCTTAGCGAAAGGCTTCTTGAGGGGAAAGCTGTAACTCTGTGAGATGATTTCACAGAACTCAAAGAAGTTTCTCAGAAAGCTTCTTTCTCTTTGTTGTCGGAGTTTATTTCCTTTGGCCCTATACTCTTCAAAGGGATCCGAAATAACTGTTCTCAGCTTCCACAGAAATGAGGCTAGCAAAGAGATCCACGAAATACAGATGTAACTCTGTGAGATGAATTAACAGAACACTAATCAGTTTCTCAGAAAGCTTCTTTCCAGATTTCTTCTGAGGATATTTCCTTTTCACCATACCCCCCTAAGGGCTTCCAAATATCACTTTGCCAATTCCACAAGAACTGTCTTAGCGAAAGGCTTCTTGAGGGGAAAGCTGTAACTCTGTGAGATGAATTCACAGGACACAAAGAAGTTTTTCAGAAAGCTTCTTCTCTTTGTTATCGGAGGATATTTCCTTTGGCTCTATAGTCTTCTAAGGGATCCGAAATATCTGTTCTCAGATTCTACAGAAATAAGGCTAGCAAAGAGATGCACGAAATACAGATGTAACTCTGTGAGATGAATTTACAGAACACTAAGAAGTTTCTCAGAAAGCTTCTTTCCAGATTTCATCTGAGGATATTTCCTTTTTCACCATAGCCCTCTATTCGCTTCCAAATAACACTTTGCCAAATCCAAAAGAACTGTCTTAGCGAAAGGCTTCTTGAGGGGAAAGCTGTAACTCCGTGAGATGATTTCACAGTACACAAAGATGTTTGTCAGAAAGCTTCTTTCTCTTTGTTATCGGAGGATATTTCCTTTGGCCCTATAGTCTTCAAGGTTATCCGAAATATCTGTTCTCAGATTCCACAGAAATAAGGTTAGAAACGAGATCCACGAAATACAGATGTAACTCTGTGAGATGAATTAACAGAACCCTAATCAGTTTCTCAGAAAGCTTCTTTCAAGATTTCATATGAGGATATTTCCTTTTACACCATAGCCCTCTAAGGGCTTCGAAATATCACTTTGCCAATTCCACAAGAACTGCCTTAGCGAAAAGCTTCTTGAGGGGAAAGCTGTAACTCTGTGAGATGAATTCACAGGACACAAAGAAGTTTTTCAGAAAGCTTCTTTCTCTTTGTTATCGGAGGATATTTCCTTTGGCCCTATAGTCTTCTAAGGGATTCGAAATATCTGTTCTCAGATTCCATAGAAATAAGGCTAGCAAAGAGATTTACGAAATACAGATGTAACTCTGTGAGATGAATTAACAGAACACTAAGAAGTTTCTAAGAAAGCTTCTTTCCAGATTTCATCTGAGGATATTTCCTTTTTCACCATAGCCCTCTATGGGCTTCCAAATATAAAGTTGCCAATTCCACAAGAACTGTCTAAGCGAAAGGCTTCTTGAGGGGAAAGCTGTAACTCTGGGAGATGATTTCACGGAACCCAAAGAAGTTTCTCAGAAAGATTCTTTCTCTTTCCTATCGGAGGATATTTCCTTTGGCCCTATAGTCTTCTAAGCGATCCGAAATATCTGTTCTCAGATTCTACAGAAATAAAGCTAGCAAAGAGATCCACGAAATACAGATGTAACTCTGTTAGATGAATGAACAGAACACTAAGGAGTTTTCAGAAAGCTTCTTTCCAGATTTCATTTGAGATTATTTCCTTTTTCACCATAGCCCTATAAGGGCTTCCAAATATCACTTTGCCTATTCCACAAGAACTGTCTTAGCGAAAGGCTTCTTGAGGGGAAAGCTGTAACTCTGTCTGATGATTTCACAGAACACAAAGAAGTTTCTCAGAAAGCTTCTTTCTCTTTGTTATCGGAGGATATTTCCTTTGGCCCTATAGTCCTCAAGGGCATCCGAAATATCTGTTCTCAGATTCCACAGAAATAAAGCTAGCAAAGAGATCCACGAAATACAAATGTAACTCTGTGACATGAATTAACAGAACACTAAGCAGTTTCTCAGAAAGCTTCTTTCCAGATTTCATTTGAGGATATTTCCTTTTTCACCGTAGCCCTCTAGGCGCTTCCAAATATCACTTCGCCAATTCCACAAGTACTGTCTTAGCGAAAGGCTTCTTGAGGGGAAAGCTGTAACTCTGTGAGATGATTTCACAGTACACAAAGATGTTTGTCAGAAAGCTTCTTTCTCTTTGTTATCGGAGGATATTTCCTTTGGCCCTATAATTTTCAAAGGGATCCGAAATATCTGTTCTGAGATTCCACAGTAATAAGGCTAGCAAAGAGATCCACGAAATACAGATGTAACTCTGTGAGATGAATTAACAGAACACTCAGCAGTTTCTCAGAAAGCTTCTTTCCAGATTTCATCTGAGGATATTTCCTTTTTCACCTTAGCCCTCTAGGCGCTTCCAAATGTCACATTGCAAATTCACAAGAACTGTCTTAGCGAAAGGCTTCTTGAGGTGAAAGTTGTAGCTCTGTGAGATGATTTCACAGAACACAAAGAAGTTTCTCAGAAAGTTTCCTTCACTTTGTCATCGGAGTTTATTTCCTTTGGCCCTATATTCATCAAAGGGATCCGAAATATCTGTTCTCAGATTCCACAGAAATAAGGCTAGCAAAGAGATCCACGAAATACAGATGTAACTCTGTGAGAATAATTAACAGAACACTAAGCAGTTTCTCAGAAAGCTTCTTTCCAGATTTCATCTGAGGATATTTCCTCTTTTAAACATAGCCCTCTATGCGCTTCCAAATATCACTTTGCCAATTCCACAAGAAATGTCTTAGCGAAAGGCTTCTTGAGGGGAAAGCTACAACTCTGTGAGATGATTTCACAGAACACAAAGAAGTTTCTCAGAAAGCTTTTTTCTCTTTGTTATTGGAGTTTATTTCCTTTGGCCCTATAGTCTTCAAAGGGATCCGAAATAACTGTTCTCAGATTCCACAGAAATAAGGCTAGCAAAGAGATCCATGAAATACAGATGTAACTCTGTGAGAAGAACTAACAGAACACTAAGCAGTTTCTCAGAAAGCTTCTTTCCAGATTTCATCTGAGGATATTTCCTTTTTCACCATAGCACTCAAAGGGCTTCCAAATATCACTTTGCCAATTCCACAAGAACTGTCTTAGCGAAAGGCTTCTTGAGGGGAAAGCTGTAACGCTGTGAGATGAATTCACAGGACACAAAGAAATTTTTCAGAAAGCTTCTTTCTCTTTGTTTTCGGAGGATATTTCCTTTGGCCCTATAGTCTTCTAAGGGATCCGAAATATCTGTTTTCAGATTCTACAGAAATAAGGCTAGCAAAGAGATCCACGAAATACAGATTTAACTCTGTCAGATGAATTAACAGAACACTAAGCAGTTTCTCAGAAAGCTTCTTTCCAGATTTCATTTGAGGATATTTCCTTTTTCACCATAGCCCTCTAGGGGCTTCCAAATATCCCTATGCCAATTCCACAAGAACCGTCTTAGCGAAAGGCTTCTTGAGGGGAAACCTCTAACTCTGTGAGATGATTTCACAGAAAACAAAGAAGTTTCTCAGAAAGCATCTTTCTCTTTGTTATCGGAGGATATTTCCTTTGGCCCTATAGTCTTTAACGGGATCCGAAATATCTGTTCTCAGATTCCACAGAAATAAGGCTAGCAAAGAGATCGACGAAATACAGATATAACTCTGTGAGATGAGTTAACAGAACACTAAGCAGTTTCTCTGAAAGCTTCTTTCCAGATTTCATTTGAGGATATTTCCTTTCTCACCGTAGCCCTCTAGGCGCCTCCAAATATCACTTCGCCAATTCCACAAGAACTGTCTTAGCGAAAGGCTTCTTGAGGGGAAAGCTGTAACTCTGTGAGATGATTTCACAAAACACAAAGAAGTTTCTCAGAAAGCTTCTTTCTCATTATTATCGGAGGAGATTTCCTTTGGCCCTATAGTCTTCTAAGGGATCCGAAATATCTGTTCTCAGATTCCACAGAAATAAGGCTAGCAAAGAGATCCACGAAATACAGATGTAACTCTGTGAGATGAATTAACAGAACACTAAGCAGTTTCTCAGAAAACTTCTTTCCAGATTTCATCTGAGGATATTTCCTTTTTCACCATAGCCCTCTATGGGCTTCCAAATATCACTTTGCCAATTCCACAAGAACTGTCTTAGCGAAAGGCTTCTTGAGGGGAAAGCTGTAACTCTGTGAGATGATTTCACAGAACACAAAGAAGTTTCTCAGAAAGTTTCCTTGACTTTGTTATCGGAGTTTATTTCCTTTGTCCCTATATTCATCAAAGGGATCCGAAATATCTGTTCTCAGATTCCACAGAAATAAGGCTAGCAAAGAGATCCACGAAATACAGATGTAACTCTGTGAGAATAATTAACAGAACACTAAGCAGTTTCTCAGAAAGCTTCTTTCCAGATTTCATCTGAGGATATTTCCTTTTTCACCATAGCCCACTATGCGCTTCCAAATATCACTTTGCCAATTCCACAAGAAATGTCTTAGCGAAAGGCTTCTTGAGGGGAAAGCTGTAACTCTGTGAGATGATTTCACAGAACACAAAGAAGTTTTTCAGAAAGCTTCTTCTCTTTGTTATCGGAGGATATTTCCTTTGGCTCTATAGTCTTCTAAGGGATCCGAAATATCTGTTCTCAGATTCTACAGAAATAAGGCTAGCAAAGAGATCCACGAAATACAGATGTAACTCTGTCAGATGAATGAACAGAACACTAAGCAGTTTCTCAGAAAGCTTCTTTCCAGATTTCATTTGAGGATATTTCCTTTTTCACCATAGCCCTCTAAGGGCTTCCAAATATCACTATGCCAATTCCACAAGAACTGTCTTAGCGAAAGGCTTCTGGAGGGGAAAGCTGTAACTCTGTGAGATGATTTCACAGACAACAAAGAAGTTTCTCAGACAGCTTCTTTCCCTTTGTTATCGGAGGATATTTCCTTTGGCCCTATAGTCTTTAACGGGATCCGAAATATCTGTTCTCAGATTCCACAGAAATAAGGATAGCAAAGAGATCCACGAAATACAGATATAACTCTGTGAAATGAGTTAACAGAACACTAAGCAGTTTCTCTGAAAGCTTCTTTCCAGATTTCAACTGAGGATATTTCCTTTTTCACCATAGCCCTCTATGCGCTTCCAGATAACACTTTGCCAAATCCACAAGAACTGTCTTAGCGAAAGGCTTCTTGAGGGGAAAGCTCTAACTCTGTGAGATGATTTCACAGAACACAAAGAAGTTTCTCAGAAAGCTTCTTTCCCTTTGTTATCGGAGGATATTTCCTTTGGCCCTATAGTCTTCAAGGGGATCCGAAATATCTGTTCTCAGATTCCACAGAAATAAGGCTAGCAAAGAGATCCACGAAATACAGATGTAACTCTGTGAGATGAATTAACAGAACACTAATCAGTTTCTCAGAAGGCTTCTTTCCATATTTCATCTGAGGATATTTCCTTTTTCACCATAGCCCAATAAGGGCCTCCAAATATCACTTTGCCAAGTCCACAAGAAGTGTCTTAGCGAAAGGCTTCTTGAGGGGAAAGCTGTAACTCTGTGACATGAATTCACACGACACACAGAAGTTTCTCAGAAAGCTTCTTTCTCTTTGTTTTCGGAGGATATTTCCTTTGGCCCTATAGTCTTCTAAGGGATCCGAAATATCTGTTCTCAGATTCTACAGAAAAAAGGCTAGCAAAGAGATCCACGAAATACAGATGTAAGTCTGTGAGATGAATTAACAGAACACTAAGCAGTTTCTCAGAAAGCTTCTTTCCAGATTTCATCTGAGGATATTTCCTTTTTCACCATAGCCCTCTATGGGCTTCCAAATATCACTTTGCCAATTCCACAAGAACTGTCTTAGCGAAAGGCTTCTTGAGGGGAAAGCTGTAACTCTGTGAGATGATTTCACAGGACACAAAGAAGTTTCTCAGAAAGCTTCTTTCTCTTTGTTATCGCAGGATATTTCCTTTGGCCCTATAGTCTTCTAAGGTATCCGAAATATCTGTTCTCAGATTCCACAGAAATAAGGCAAGCAAAGAGATTCACAAAATAGAGATATAACTCTGTGAGATGGAATAACAGAATACTAACTAGTTTCTCAGGAAGCTTCTTTCCAGATTTCATCTGAGGATATTTCCTTTTTCAAAATAGCCCTCTATGCGCTTCCAAATATCACTTTGCCAATTCCACAAGAACTGTCTTAGCGAAAGGCTTCTTGAGGGGAAAGCTGTAACTCTGTGAGATGATTTCACAGTTCACAAAGATGTTTATCAGAAAGTTCTTTCTCTTTGTTATCCGAGGATATTTCCTTTGGCCCTATAGTCTTCAAGGGAATCCGAAGTATCTGTTCTCAGATTCCACAGAAATAAGGCTAGAAAAGAGATCCACGAAATACAGATGTAACTCTGTGAGATGAATTAACAGAACCCTAATCAGTTTCTCAGAAAGCTTCTTTCCAGATTTCATCTGAGGATATTTCCTTTTTCACCATAGCCCTCTAAGGGCTTCCAAATATCACTTTGCCAATTCCACAAGAACTGTCTTAGCGAAAGGCTTCTTGAGGGGAAAGCTGTAACTCTGTGAGATGAATTCACAGGACACAAAGAAGTTTTTCAGAAAGCTTCTTTCTCTTTGTTATCGGAGGATATTTCCTTTGGCCCCATAGTCTTCTAAGGGATCCGAAATATCTGTTCTCAGATTCTACAGAAATAAGGCTAGCAGAGAGATCCACGAAATACAGATGTAACTCTGTCAGATGAATTAACAGAACACTAAGCAGTTTCTCAGAAAGCTTCTTACCAGATTTCATTTGAGGATATTTCCTTTTTCACCTTAGCCCTCTATGGGTTTCCAAATATCACTATGCCAATTCCACAAGAACTGTCTTAGCGAAAGGCTTCTTGAGCGGAATGCTGTAACCCTGTGAGATGATTTCACAGAACACAAAGAAGTTTCTCAGAAAGCTTCTTTCTCTTTGTGATCGGAGGATATTTGCTTTGTCCCTATAGTCTTCTAAGGAATCCGAAATATCTGTTCCCAGATTCCACAGAAATAAGGCTAGCAAAGAGATAAAGGAAATATAGATGTATCTCTGTGAGATGAATTAACAGAACACTAAGCAGTTTTTCAGAAAGGTTCTTTCCAGATTTCATCTGACGATATTTCCTTTTTCACCGTAGCCCTCTATGCGCTTCCAAATATCACTTTGTGAATTCCACAACTACTGTTTTAGCAAAAGGCTTCTTGAGGGGAAAGCTGTAACTCTGTGAGGTGATTTCACAGAACACAAAGAAGTTTCTCAGAAAGCTTCATTCTATTTGTTATCGGAGGATATTTCCTTTCGCCCTATAGTGTTCTAAGGGATCCGAAATATCTGTTCTCAGATTCCACAGAAATAAGGCTAGCAAAGAGATCTAAGAAATACAGATGTAACTCTGTGAGATGAATTAACAAAACACTAAGCAGTTTCTCAGAAAGCTTCTTTACAGACTTCATATGAGGATATTTCCTTTTTCACCATAGCCCTCTATGGGCTTCCAAATATCACTCTGCCAATTCCACAAGAACTGTCTTAGCGAAAGGCTTCTTGAGGGGAAAGCTGTAACTCTGTGAGATGATTTCACAGTACACAAAGAAGTTTATCAGAAAGCTTCTTTCTCTTTGTTATCGGAGGATATTTCCTTTGGCCCTATAGTCTTCAAGGGAATCCGAAATATCTGTTCTCAGATTCCACAAAAATAAGGATAGAAAAGAGATACACGAAATACCGATGTAACTCTGTGAGATGAATTAACAGAACCCTAAACAGTTTCTCAGTAAGCTTCTTTCCAGATTTCATCTGAGGATATTTCCTTTTTCACCATAGTCCACTATGGGCTTCCAAATATCACTTTGCCAATTCCAAAAGAACTGTCTTAGCGAAAGGGTTCTTGAGGGGAAAGCTGTAACTCTGTGAGATGATTTCACAGAACACAAAGAAGTTTCTCAGAAAGCTTCTTTCTCTTTGTTATCGGAGGAGATTTCCTTTGGCCCTATAGTCTTCTAAGGGATCCGAAATACCTGTTCTCATATTCCACAGAAATAAGGCTAGCAAAGAGATCCACGAAATACAGATATAACTCTGTGAGATGAATTAACAGAACACTGAGCAGTTTCTCAGAAAGCTTCTTTCCAGAATTCATCTGAGGATATTTCCTTTGTCACCATAGCCCTCTATGGGCTTCCAAATATCACTTTGCAAATTCCACAAGAACTGTCTTAGCGAAAGGCTTATTGAGGGGAAAGCTGTAACTCTGTGAGATGATTTCACAGAACACAAAGAAGTTTCTCAGAAAGTTTCCTTGACTTTGTTATCGGAGTTTATTTCCTTTGGCCCTATATTCATCAAAGGGATCCGAAATATCTGTTCTCAGATTCCACAGAAATAAGGCTAGCAAAGAGATCCACGAAATACAGATGTAACTCTGTGAGAATAATTAACAGAACACTAAGCAGTTTCTCAGAAAGCTTCTTTCCAGATTTCATCTGAGGATATTTCCTTTTTCACCATAGCCCTCTATGCGCTTCCATATATCACTTTGCCAATTCCACAAGAAATGTCTTAGCGAAAGGCTTCTTGAGGGGAAAGCTGCAACTCTGTGAGGTGATTTCACAGAACACAAAGAAGTTCTCAGAAAGCTTCTTTCTCTTTGTTATCGGAGTTTACTTCCTTTGGCCCTATACTCTTCAAAGGGATCCGAAATAACTGTTCTCAGATTCCACAGAAATAAGGCTAGCAAAGTGTTCCACGAAATACAGATGTAAATCTGTGAGATGAATTAACAGAACACTAAGCAGTTTCTCAGAAAGCTTCTTTCCAGATTTCATCTGAGGATATTTCCTTTTTCACCATAGCCCTCTATGGGCTTCCAAATATCACTTTGCCAATTCCACAAGAACTGTCTTAGCGAAAGGCTTCTTGAGGGGAAAGTTGTAACTCTGTGAGATGATTTCACAGAACACAAAGAAGTTTCTAAGAAAGTTTCCTTCACTTTGTCATCGGAGTTTTTTTCCTTTGGCCCTATATTCATCAAAGGGATCCGAAATATCTGTTCTCAGATTCCACAGAAATAAGGATAGCAAAGAGATCCACGAAATACAGATGTAACTCTGTGAGAATAATTAACAGAACACTAAGCAGTTTCTCAGAAAGCTTCTTTCCAGATTTCATCTGAGGATATTTCCTTTTTTAAACATAGCCCTCTATGCGCTTCCAAATATCACTTTGCCAATTTCACAAGAAATGTCTTAGCGAAAGGCTTCTTGAGGGGAAAGCTGCAACTCTGTGAGATGATTTCACAGAACACAAAGAAGTTTCTCAGAAAGCTTCTTTCTCTTTGTGATCGGAGGATATTTGCTTTGTCCCTATAGTCTTCTAAGGAATCCGAAATATCTGTTCTCAGATTCCACAGAAATAAGGCTAGCAAAGAGATAAAGGAAATATAGATGTATCTCTGTGAGATGAATTAACAGAACACTAAGCAGTTTTTCAGAAAGGTTCTTTCCAGATTTCATCTGACGATATTTCCTTTTTCACCGTAGCCCTCTATGCGCTTCCAAATATCACTTTGTGAATTCCACAACTACTGTTTTAGCAAAAGGCTTCTTGAGGGGAAAGCTGTAACTCTGTGAGGTGATTTCACAGAACACAAAGAAGTTTCTCAGAAAGCTTCATTCTATTTGTTATCGGAGGATATTTCCTTTCGCCCTATAGTGTTCTAAGGGATCCGAAATATCTGTTCTCAGATTCCACAGAAATAAGGCTAGCAAAGAGATCTAAGAAATACAGATGTAACTCTGTGAGATGAATTAACAAAACACTAAGCAGTTTCTCAGAAAGCTTCTTTACAGACTTCATATGAGGATATTTCCTTTTTCACCATAGCCCTCTATGGGCTTCCAAATATCACTCTGCCAATTCCACAAGAACTGTCTTAGCGAAAGGCTTCTTGAGGGGAAAGCTGTAACTCTGTGAGATGATTTCACAGTACACAAAGAAGTTTATCAGAAAGCTTCTTTCTCTTTGTTATCGGAGGATATTTCCTTTGGCCCTATAGTCTTCAAGGGAATCCGAAATATCTGTTCTCAGATTCCACAAAAATAAGGATAGAAAAGAGATCCACGAAATACCGATGTAACTCTGTGAGATGAATTAACAGAACCCTAAACAGTTTCTCAGTAAGCTTCTTTCCAGATTTCATCTGAGGATATTTCCTTTTTCACCATAGTCCACTATGGGCTTCCAAATATCACTTTGCCAATTCCAAAAGAACTGTCTTAGCGAAAGGGTTCTTGAGGGGAAAGCTGTAACTCTGTGAGATGATTTCACAGAACACAAAGAAGTTTCTCAGAAAGCTTCTTTCTCTTTGTTATCGGAGGAGATTTCCTTTGGCCCTATAGTCTTCTAAGGGATCCGAAATACCTGTTCTCATATTCCACAGAAATAAGGCTAGCAAAGAGATCCACGAAATACAGATATAACTCTGTGAGATGAATTAACAGAACACTGAGCAGTTTCTCAGAAAGCTTCTTTCCAGATTTCATCTGAGGATATTTCCTTTGTCACCATAGCCCTCTATGGGCTTCCAAATATCACTTTGCAAATTCCACAAGAACTGTCTTAGCGAAAGGCTTATTGAGGGGAAAGCTGTAACTCTGTGAGATGATTTCACAGAACACAAAGAAGTTTCTCAGAAAGTTTCCTTGACTTTGTTATCGGAGTTTATTTCCTTTGGCCCTATATTCATCAAAGGGATCCGAAATATCTGTTCTCAGATTCCACAGAAATAAGGCTAGCAAAGAGATCCACGAAATACAGATGTAACTCTGTGAGAATAATTAACAGAACACTAAGCAGTTTCTCAGAAAGCTTCTTTCCAGATTTCATCTGAGGATATTTCCTTTTTCACCATAGCCCTCTATGCGCTTCCATATATCACTTTGCCAATTCCACAAGAAATGTCTTAGCGAAAGGCTTCTTGAGGGGAAAGCTGCAACTCTGTGAGATGATTTCACAGAACACAAAGAAGTTCTCAGAAAGCTTCTTTCTCTTTGTTATCGGCGTTTACTTCCTTTGGCCCTATACTCTTCAAAGGGATCCGAAATAACTGTTCTCAGATTCCACAGAAATAAGGCTAGCAAAGTGTTCCACGAAATACAGATGTAAATCTGTGAGATGAATTAACAGAACACTAAGCAGTTTCTCAGAAAGCTTCTTTCCAGATTTCATCTGAGGATATTTCCTTTTTCACCATAGCCCTCTATGGGCTTCCAAATATCACTTTGCCAATTCCACAAGAACTGTCTTAGCGAAAGGCTTCTTGAGGGGAAAGTTGTAACTCTGTGAGATGATTTCACAGAACACAAAGAAGTTTCTAAGAAAGTTTCCTTCACTTTGTCATCGGAGTTTATTTCCTTTGGCCCTATATTCATCAAAGGGATCCGAAATATCTGTTCTCAGATTCCACAGAAATAAGGATAGCAAAGAGATCCACGAAATACAGATGTAACTCTGTGAGAATAATTAACAGAACACTAAGCAGTTTCTCAGAAAGCTTCTTTCCAGATTTCATCTGAGGATATTTCCTTTTTTAAACATAGCCCTCTATGCGCTTCCAAATATCACTTTGCCAATTTCACAAGAAATGTCTTAGCGAAAGGCTTCTTGAGGGGAAAGCTGCAACTCTGTGAGATGATTTCACAGAACACAAAGAAGTTTCTCAGAAAGCTTCTTTCTCTTTGTCATCGGAGGATATTTCCTTTGGCCCTATAGTCTTCTAAGGGATCCGAAATATCTGTTCTCAGACTCTACAGAAATAAGGCTAGCAAAGAGATCCTGGAAATACAGATTTAACTCTGTCAGATGAATTAACAGAACACTAAGCAGTTTCTGAGAAAGCTTCATTCCAGATTTCATTTGAGGATATTTCCTTTTTCACCATAGCCCTCTAGGGGCTTCCAAATATCACTATGCCAATTCCACAAGAACTGTCTTAGCGAAAGGCTTCTTGAGGGGAAAGCTCTAACTCTGTGAGATGATTTCACAGAACACAAAGAAGTTCTCAGAAAGCTTCTTTCTCTTTGTTATCGGAGGATATTTCCTTTGGCCCTATAGTCTTTAACGGGATCCGAAATATCTGTTCTCAGATTCCACAGAAATAAGGCTAGCAAAGAGATCCACGAAATACAGATATAACTCTGTGAGATGAGTTAACAGAACACTAAGCAGTTTCTCAGAAAGCTTCTTTCCAGATTTCATCTGAGGATATTTCCTTTTTCACCATAGCCCTCTAGGCGCTTCCTAATATAACTTCGCCAATTCCACAAAAACTGTCTTAGCGAAAGGCTTCTTGAGGGGAAATCTGTAACTCTGTGAGATGATTTCACAGAACACAAAGAAGTTTCTCAGAAAGCTTCTTTCTCTTTGTTATCGGAGGTATTTCCTTTGGCCCTATAATTTTCAAACGGATCCGAAATATCTGTTCTCAGATTCCACAGAAATAAGGCTAGCAAAGAGATCCACGAAATACAGATGTAACTCTTTGAGATGAATTAACAGAACACAAAGCAGTTTCTCAGAAAGCTTCTTTCCAGATTTCATCTGAGGATATTTCCTTTTTCACCATAGCCCTCTAGGCGCTTCCAAATGTCACTTTGCCAATTCCACAAGAACTGTCTTAGCGAAAGGCTTCTTGAGGGGAAAGCTGTAACTCTGTGAGATGATTTCACAGAACACAAAGAAGTTTCTCAGAAACCTTCTTTCTCTTTGTTATCGGAGGAGATTTCCTTTGGCCCTATAGTCTTCTAAGGGATCCGAAATATCTGTTCTCAGATTCCACAGAAATAAGGCTAGAAAAGACATCCACGAAATACAGATGTAACTCTGTGAGATGAATTAACAGAACACTAAGCAGTTTCTCAGAAAACTTCTTTCCAGATTTCATGTGAGGATATTCCCTTTTTCACCATAGCCCTCTATGGGCTTCCAAATATCACTTTGCCAATTCCACAAGAACTGTCTTAGCGAAAGGCTTCTTGAGGGGCAAGCTGTAACTCTGTGAGATGATTTCACAGAACAAAAGAAGTCTCTCAGAAAGTTTCCTTGACTTTGTTATCAGAGTTTATTTCCTTTTTCCCTATATTCATCAAAGGGATCCGAAATATCTGTTCTCAGATTCCACAGAAATAAGGCTAGCAAAGAGATCCACGAAATACAGATGTAACTCTGTGAGAATAATTAACAGAACACTAAGCAGTTTCTCAGAAAGCTTCTTTCCAGATTTCATCTGAGGATATTTCCTTTTTCACCACAGCCCACTATGCGCTTCCAGATATCACTTTGCCGTTTCCACAAGAAATGTCTTAGCGAAAGGCTTCTTGAGGGGAAAGCTGTAACTCTGTGAGATGATTTCACAGAACACAAAGAAGTTTCTCAGAAAGCTTCTTTCTCTTTGTTGTCGGAGTTTATTTCCTTTGGCCCTATACTCTTCAAAGGGATCCGAAATAACTGTTCTCAGATTCCACAGAAACGAGGCTAGCAAAGAGATCCACGAAATACAGATGTAACTCTGTGAGATGAATTAACAGAACACTAATCAGTTTCTCAGAAAGCTTCTTTCCAGATTTCATCTGAGGATATTTCCTTTTCACCATACCCCCCTAAGGGCTTCCAAATATCACTTTGCCAATTCCACAAGAACTGTCTTAGCGAAAGGCTTCTTGAGGGGAAAGCTGTAACTCTGTGAGATGAATTCACAGGACACAAAGAAGTTTTTCAGAAAGCTTCTTCTCTTTGTTATCGGAGGATATTTCCTTTGGCTCTATAGTCTTCTAAGGGATCCGAAATATCTGTTCTCAGATTCTACAGAAATAAGGCTAGCAAAGAGATCCACGAAATACAGATGTAACTCTGTGAGATGAATTAACAGAACACTAAGAAATTTCTCAGAAAGCTTCTTTCCAGATTTCATCTGAGGATATTTCCTTTTTCACCATAGCCCTCTATTCGCTTCCAAATAACACTTTGCCAAATCCAAAAGAACTGTCTTAGCGAAAGGCTTCTTGAGGGGAAAGCTGTAACTCCGTGAGATGATTTCACAGTACACAAAGATGTTTGTCAGAAAGCTTCTTTCTCTTTGTTATCGGAGTATATTTCCTTTGGCCCTATAGTCTTCAAGGGTATCCGAAATATCTGTTCTCAGATTCCACAGAAATAAGGTTAGAAACGAGATCCACGAAATACAGATGTAACTCTGTGAGATGAATTAACAGAACCCTAATCAGTTTCTCAGAAAGCTTCTTTCAAGATTTCATCTGAGGATATTTCCTTTTACACCATAGCCCTCTAAGGGCTTCGAAATATCACTTTGCCAATTCCACAAGAACTGCCTTAGCGAAAAGCTTCTTGAGGGGAAAGCTGTAACTCTGTGAGATGAATTCACAGGACACAAAGAAGTTTTTCAGAAAGCTTCTTTCTCTTTGTTATCGGAGGATATTTCCTTTGGCCCTATAGTCTTCTAAGGGATTCGAAATATCTGTTCTCAGATTCCATAGAAATAAGGCTAGCAAAGAGATTTACGAAATACAGATGTAACTCTGTGAGATGAATTAACAAAACACTAAGAAGTTTCTAAGAAAGCTTCTTTCCAGATTTCATCTGAGGATATTTCCTTTTTCACCATAGCCCTCTATGGGCTTCCAAATATAACGTTGCCAATTCCACAAGAACTGTCTAAGCGAAAGGCTTCTTGAGGGGAAAGCTGTAACTCTGGGAGATGATTTCACGGAACCCAAAGAAGTTTCTCAGAAAGATTCTTTCTCTTTCCTATCGGAGGATATTTCCTTTGGCCCTATAGTCTTCTAAGGGATCCGAAATATCTGTTCTCAGATTCTACAGAAATAAAGCTAGCAAAGAGATCCACGAAATACAGATGTAACTCTGTTAGATGAATGAACAGAACACTAAGCAGTTTTCAGAAAGCTTCTTTCCAGATTTCATTTGAGATTATTTCCTTTTTCACCATAGCCCTATAAGGGCTTCCAAATATCACTTTGCCTATTCCACAAGAACTGTCTTAGCGAAAGGCTTCTTGAGGGGAAAGCTGTAACTCTGTCTGATGATTTCACAGAACACAAAGAAGTTTCTCAGAAAGCTTCTTTCTCTTTGTTATCGGAGGATATTTCCTTTGGCCCTATAGTCCTCAACGGCATCCGAAATATCTGTTCTCAGATTCCACAGAAATAAGGCAAGCAAAGAGATCCACGAAATACAGATGTAACTCTGTGACATGAATTAACAGAACACTAAGCAGTTTCTCAGAAAGCTTCTTTCCAGATTTCATTTGAGGATATTTCCTTTTTCACCGTAGCCCTCTAGGCGCTTCCAAATATCACTTCGCCAATTCCACAAGTACTGTCTTAGCGAAAGGCTTCTTGAGGGGAAAGCTGTAACTCTGTGAGATGATTTCACAGTACACAAAGATGTTTGTCAGAAAGCTTCTTTCTCTTTGTTATCGGAGGATATTTCCTTTGGCCCTATAATTTTCAAAGGGATCCGAAATATCTGTTCTGAGATTCCACAGTAATAAGGCTAGCAAAGAGATCCACGAAATACAGATGTAACTCTGTGAGATGAATTAACAGAACACTCAGCAGTTTCTCAGAAAGCTTCTTTCCAGATTTCATCTGAGGATATTTCCTTTTTCACCATAGCCCTCTAGGCGCTTCGAAATGTCACATTGCAAATTCACAAGAACTGTCTTAGCGAAAGGCTTCTTGAGGTGAAAGTTGTAACTCTGTGAGATGATTTCACAGAACACAAAGAAGTTTCTCAGAAAGTTTCCTTCACTTTGTCATCGGAGTTTATTTCCTTTGGCCCTATATTCATCAAAGGGATCCGAAATATCTGTTCTCAGATTCCACAGAAATAAGGCTAGCAAAGAGATCCACGAAATACAGATGTAACTCTGTGAGAATAATTAACAGAACACTAAGCAGTTTCTCAGAAAGCTTCTTTCCAGATTTCATCTGAGGATATTTCCTTTTTTAAACATAGCCCTCTATGCGCTTCCAAATATCACTTTGCCAATTCCACAAGAAATGTCTTAGCGAAAGGCTTCTTGAGGGGAAAGCTACAACTCTGTGAGATGATTTCACAGAACACAAAGAAGTTTCTCAGAAAGCTTTTTTCTCTTTGTTATTGGAGTTTATTTCCTTTGGCCCTATAGTCTTCAAAGGGATCCGAAATAACTGTTCTCAGATTCCACAGAAATAAGGCTAGCAAAGAGATCCATGAAATACAGATGTAACTCTGTGAGAAGAACTAACAGAACACTAAGCAGTTTCTCAGAAAGCTTCTTTCCAGATTTCATCTGAGGATATTTCCTTTTTCACCGTAGCACTCAAAGGGCTTCCAAATATCACTTTGCCAATTCCACAAGAACTGTCTTAGCGAAAGGCTTCTTTAGGGGAAAGCTGTAACGCTGTGACATGAATTCACAGGACACAAAGAAATTTTTCAGAAAGCTTCTTTCTCTTTGTTTTCGGAGGATATTTCCTTTGGCCCTATAGTCTACTAAGGGATCCGAAATATCTGTTTTCAGATTCTACAGAAATAAGGCTAGCAAAGAGATCCACGAAATACAGATTTAACTCTGTCAGATGAATTAACAGAACACTAAGCAGTTTCTCAGAAAGCTTCTTTCCAGATTTCATTTGAGGATATTTCCTTTTTCACCATAGCCCTCTAGGGGCTTCCAAATATCACTATGCCAATTCCACAAGAACCGTCTTAGCGAAAGGCTTCTTGAGGGGAAAGCTCTAACTCTGTGAGATGATTTCACAGAAAACAAAGAAGTTTCTCAGAAAGCATCTTTCTCTTTGTTATCGGAGGATATTTCCTTTGGCCCTATAGTCTTTAACGGGATCCGAAATATCTGTTCTCAGATTCCACAGAAATAAGGCTAGCAAAGAGATCCACGAAATACAGATGTAAGTCTGTGAGATGAATTAACAGAACACTAAGCAGTTTCTCAGAAAGCTTCTTTCCAGATTTCATTTGAGGATATTTCCTTTTTCACCATAGCCCTCTATGGGCTTCCAAATATCACTTTGCCAATTCCACAAGAACTGTCTTAGCGAAAGGCTTCTTGAGGGGAAAGCTGTAACTCTGTGAGATGATTTCACAGGACACAAAGAAGTTTCTCAGAAAGCTTCTTTCTCTTTGTTATCGCAGGATATTTCCTTTGGCCCTATAGTCTTCTAAGGTATCCGAAATATCTGTTCTCAGATTCCACAGAAATAAGGCAAGCAAAGGGATTCACAAAATAGAGATATAACTCTGTGAGATGGAATAACAGAATACTAACTAGTTTCTCAGGAAGCTTCTTTCCAGATTTCATCTGAGGATATTTCCTTTTTCAAAATAGCCCTCTATGCGCTTCCAAATATCACTTTGCCAATTCCACAAGAACTGTCTTAGCGAAAGGCTTCTTGAGGGGAAAGCTGTAACTCTGTGAGATGATTTCACAGTTCACAAAGATGTTTATCAGAAAGTTCTTTCTCTTTGTTATCCGAGGATATTTCCTTTGGACCTATAGTCTTCAAGGGAATCCGAAGTATCTGTTCTCAGATTCCACAGAAATAAGGCTAGAAAAGAGGTCCACAAAATACAGATGTAACTCTGTGAGATGAATTAACAGAACCCTAATCAGTTTCTCAGGAAGCTTCTTTCCAGATTTCATCTGAGGATATTTCCTTTTTCACCATAGCCCTCTAAGGGCTTCCAAATATCACTTTGCCAATTCCACAAGAACTGTCTTAGCGAAAGGCTTCTTGAGGGGAAAGCTGTAACTCTGAGAGATGAATTCACAGGACACAAAGAAGTTTTTCAGAAAGCTTCTTTCTCTTTGTTATCGGAGGATATTTCCTTTGGCCCCATAGTCTTCTAAGGGATCCGAAATATCTGTTCTCAGATTCTACAGAAATAAGGCTAGCAGAGAGATCCACGAAATACAGATGTAACTCTGTCAGATGAATTAACAGAACACTAAGCAGTTTCTCAGAAAGCTTCTTACCAGATTTCATTTGAGGATATTTCCTTTTTCACCTTAGCCCTCTATGGGTTTCCAAATATCACTATGCCAATTCCACAAGAACTGTCTTAGCGAAAGGCTTCTTGAGCGGAATGCTGTAACCCTGTGAGATGATTTCACAGAACACAAAGAAGTTTCTCAGAAAGCTTCTTTCTCTTTTTGATCGGAGGATATTTGCTTTGGCCCTATAGTCTTCTAAGGAATCCGAAATATCTGTTCTCAGATTCCACAGAAATAAGGCTAGCAAAGAGATAAAGGAAATATAGATGTATCTCTGTGAGATGAATTAACAGAACACTAAGCAGTTTTTCAGAAAGGTTCTTTCCAGATTTCATCTGACGATATTTCCTTTTTCACCGTAGCCCTCTATGCGCTTCCAAAAATCACTTTGTGAATTCCACAACTACTGTTTTAGCAAAAGGCTTCTTGAGGGGAAAGCTGTAACTCTGTGAGATGATTTCACAGAACACAAAGAAGTTTCTCAGAAAGCTTCTTTCTCTTTGTTATCGGAGGACATTTCCTTGGGCCCTCTAATCTTCTATGGGATCCCAAATATCTGTTCTCAGATTCCACAGAAATAAGGCTAGCAAAGAGATCCACGAAATACAGATGTAACTCTGTGAGATGAATTAACAGAACACTAAGAAGTTTCTCAGAAAGCTTCTTTCCAGATTTCATCTGAGGATATTTCCTTTTTCACCATAGCCCTCTATGCGCTTCCATATATCACTTTGCCAATTCCACAAGAAATGTCTTAGCGAAAGGCTTCTTGAGGGGAAAGCTGTAACTCTGTGAGATGAATTCACAGGACTCAAAGAAGTTTTTCAGAAAGCTTCTTTCTCTTTGTTATCGGAGGATATTTCCTTTGGCTCTATAGTCTTCTATGTGATCCGAAATATCTGTTCTCAGATTCTACAGAAATAAGGCTAGCAAAGAGATATACGAAATACAGATGTAACTCTGTCAGATGAATTAACAGAACACTAAGCAGTTTCTCAGAAAGCTACTTTCCAGATTTCATCTGAGGATATTTCCTTTTTCACCATAGTCGTCTAGGCGCTTCCAAATATCACTTCGCCAATTCCACAAGAACTGTCTTAGCGAAAGGCTTCTTGAGGGGAAATCTGTAACTCTGTGAGATGATTTCACAGAACACAAAGAAGTTTCTCAGAAAGCTTCTTTCTCTTTTTTATCGGAGGTATTTCCTTTGGCCCTATAATTTTCAAAGGGATCCGAAATATCTGTTCTCAGATTCCACAGAAATAAGGCTAGCAAAGAGATCCACGAAGTACATATGTAACTCTTTGAGATGAATTAACAGAACACTAAGCAGTTGCTCAGAAAGCTTCTTTCCAGATTTCATCTGAGGATATTTCCTTTTTCACCATAGCCCTCTAGGCGCTTCCAAATGTCACTTTGCCAATTCCACAAGAACTTTCTTAGCGAAAGGCTTCTTGAGGGGAAAGCTGTAACTCTGTGAGATGATTTCACAGGACACAAAGAAGTTTCTCAGAAAGCTTCTTTCTCTTTGTTATCGGAGGATAATTCCTTAGGCCCTATAGTCTTCTAAGGGATTCGAAATATCTGTTCTCAGATTCCACAGAAATAAGGCTAGCAAAGAGATCCACGAAATACAGATGTAACTCTGTGAGATGAATTAACAGAACACTAAGAAGTTTCTCAGAAAGCTTCTGTCCAGGTTTCATCTGAGGATATTTCCGTTTTCACCATAGCCCTCTATGGGCTTCCAAATATAACGTTGCCAATTCCACAAGAACTGTCTTAGCGAAAGGCTTCTTGAGGGGAAAGCTGTAACTCTGGGAGATGATTTCACAGAACACAAAGAAGTTTCTCAGAAAGATTCTTTCTCTTTCCTATCGGAGGATATTTCCTTTGGCCCTATAGTCTTCTAAGGGATCCGAAATATCTGTTCTCAGATTCTACAGAAATAAGGCTAGCAAAGAGATCGACGAAATACAGATGTAACTCTGTCAGATGAATGAACAGAACACTAAGCAGTTTCTCAGAAAGCTTCTTTCCAGATTTCATTTGAGATTATTTCCTTTTTCACCATAGCCCTATAAGGGCTTCCAAATATCACTTTGCCTATTCCACAAGAACTGTCTTAGCGAAAGGCTTCTTGAGGGGAAAGCTGTAACTCTGTGGGATGATTTCACAGAACACAAAGAAGTTTCTCAGAAAGCTTCTTTCTCTTTGTTATCGGAGGAGACTTCCTTTGGCCGTATAGTCTTCTAAGTGATCCGAAATACCTGTTCTCAGATTCCACAGAAACAAGGCTAGCAAAGAGATGCACGAAACACAGATGTAACTCTGTGAGATGAATTAACAGAACACTAAGCAGTTTCTCAGAAAGCTTCTTTCCAGATTTCATCTGAGGATATTTCCTTTTTCACCACAGTCCTCTATGGGCTTCCAAATATCACTTTGCCAATTCCACAAGAACTGTCTTAGCGAAAGGCTTCTTGAGGGGAAATCTGTAACTCTGTGAGATGATTTCACAGGACACAAAGAAGTTTCTCAGAAAGCTTCTTTCTCTTTGTTATCGGAGGATATTTCGTTTGGTCCTATAATTTTCAAAGCGATCCGAAATATCTGTTCTCAGATTCCACAGAAATAAGGCTAGCAAAGAGATCCACGAAATACAGATGTAACTCTTTGAGATGAATTAACAGAACAGAAAGCAGTTTCTCAGAACGCTTCTTTCCAGATTTCTTCTGAAGATATTTCCTTTTTCACCATAGCCCTCTAGGCGCTTCCAAATGTCACTTTGCAAATTCCACACGAACTGTCTTAGCGAAAGGCTTCTTGAGGGGAAAGCTGTAACTCTGTGAGATGATTTCACAGAACACAAATAAGTTTCTCAGAAAGCTTCTTTCTCTTTGTTATCAGAGGATATTTCCTTTGGCCCTATAGTCTTCTAAGGGATCCGAAATATCTGTTCTCAGATTCCACAGAAATAAGGTTAGCAAAAAGATACACGAAATACAGATGTAACTCTGTGAGATGAATTAACAGAACACTAAGCAGTTTCTCAGAGAGCTTCTTTCCAGATTTCATCTGAGGTTATTTACTTTTTCACCATAGCCCTCTATGGGCTTCCAAATATCACTTTGCCAATTCCACAAGAACTGTCTTAGCGAAAGGCTTCTTGAGGTGAAAGTTGTAACTCTGTGAGATGATTTCACAGAACACAAAGTAGATTCTCAGAAAGTTTCCTTCACTTTGTCATCGGAGTTTATTTCCTTTGGCCCTATATTCATCAAAGGGATCCGAAATATCTGTTCTCAGATTCCACAGAAATAAGGCTAGCAAAGAGATCCACGAAATACAGATGTAACTCTGTGAGAATAATTAACAGAACACTAAGCAGTTTCCCCGAAAGCTTCTTTCCAGATTTCATCTGAGGATATTTCCTTTTTCACCGTAGCCCAATAAGGGCCTCCAAATATCACTTTGCCAAGTCCACGAGAACTGTCTTAGCAAAAGGCTTCTTGAGGGGAAAGCTGTAACTCTGTGACATGAATTCACACGACACAAAGAAGTTTCTCAGAAAGCTTCTTTCTCTTTGTTTTCGGAGGATATTTCCTTTGGCCCTATAGTCTTCTAAGGGATCCGAAATATCTGTTCTCAGATTCTACAGAAATAAGGCTAGCAAAGAGATACACGAAATACAGATGTAAGTCTGTGAGATGAATTAACAGAACACTAAGCAGTTTCTCAGAAAGCTTTTTTCCAGATTTCATCTGAGGATATTTCCTTTTTCACCATAGCCCTCTATGGGCTTCCAAATATCACTTTGCCAATTCCACAAGAACCGTCTTAGCGAAAGGCTTCTTGAGGGGAAAGCTGTAACTCTGTGAGATGATTTCACAGTACACAAAGAAGTTTATCAGTAAGCCTCTTTCTCTTTGTTTTCGGAAGATATTTCCTTTCGCCCTATAGTCTTCAAAGGGATCCGAAATATCTGTTCTCAGATTCCCCAGAAATAAGGCTACAAAAGAGATCCACGAAATACAGATGTAACTCTCTGAGATGAATTAACAGAACACTAAGCAGTTTCTCAGAAAGCTTCTTTCCAGATTTCATCTGAGGATATTTCCTTTTTCACCATAGCCCTCTATGCGCTTCCAAATATCACTCTGCCAATTCAACAAGAACTGTCTTAGCTAAAGTCTTCTTGAAGGGAAAGCTGTAACTCTGTGAGATGATTTCACACACACAAACAAGTTTCTCAGAAAGCTTCTTTCTCTTTGTTATCGGAGGATATTTCCTTTGGCCCTATAGTCTTCTAAGGGATCCGAAATATCTGTTCTCAGATTTCACAGAAATAAGGCTAGCAAAGAGATCCACGAAATACTGATGTAAATCAGTGAGATTAATTAACAGAACACTAAGCAGTTTCTCAGAAAGCTTCTTTCCAGATTTCATCTGAGGATATTTCCTTTTTCACCGTAGTCCTCTATGGGCTTCAAAATATCACTTTGCCAATTCCACAAGAACTGTCTTAGCGAAAGGCTTCTTGAGGGGAAAGCTGTAACTCTGTGAGATGATTTCACAGGACACAAAGAAGTTTCTCAGAAAGCTTCTTTCTCTTTGTTATCGCAGGATATTTCCTTTGGCCCTATAGTCTTCTAAGGTATCCGAAATACTGTTCTCAGATTCCACAGAAATAAGGCAAGCAAAGAGATCCACAAAATACAGATATAACTCTGTGAGATGAAATAACAGAATACTAAGTAGTTTCTCAGGAAGCTTCTTTCCAGATTTCATCTGAGGATATTTCCTTTTTCAAAATAGCCCTCTATGCGCTTCCAAATATCACTTTGCCAATTCCACAAGAACCCTCTTAGCGAAAGACTTCTTGAGGGGAAAGCTGTAACTCTGTGAGAAGATTTCACAGAACACAAAGAAGTTTCTCAGAAAGCTTCTTTCTCTGTTATCGAAGGATATTTCCTTTGGCCCTATAGTCTTCTAAGGAATCCGAAATATCTGTTCTCAGATTCCACAGAAATAAGGCTAGCAAAGAGATAAAGGAAATATAGATGTATCTCTGTGAGATGAATTAACAGAACACTAAGCAGTTTCTCAGAAAGGTTCTTTCCAGATTTCATCTGACGATATTTCCTTTTTCACCGTAGCCCTCTATGCGCTTCCAAATATCACTTTGTGAATTCCACAACTACTGTTTTAGCAAAAGGCTTCTTGAGGGGAAAGCTGTAACTCTGTGAGATGATTTCACAGAACACAAAGAAGTTTCTCAGAAAGCTTCATTCTCTTTGTTATCGGAGGATATTTCCTTTGGCCCTATGGTGTTCTAAGGGATCCGAAATATCTGTTCTCAGATTCCACAGAAATAAGGCTAGCAAAGAGATCTACGAAATACAGATGTAACTCTGTGAGATGAATTAACAGAACACTAAGCAGTTTCTCAGAAAGCTTCTTTACAGACTTCATCTGAGGATATTTCCTTTTTCACCATAGCCCTCTATGGGCTTCCAAATATCACTCTGCCAATTCCACAAGAACTGTCTTAGCGAAAGGCTTCTTGAGGGGAAAGCTGTAACTCTGTGAGATGATTTCACAGTACACAAAGAAGTTTATCAGAAAGCTTCTTTCTCTTTGTTATCGGAGGATATTTCCTTTGGCCCTATAGTCTTCAAGGGAATCCGAAATATCTGTTATCAGATTCCACAGAAATAAGGATAGAAAAGAGATCCACGAAATACCGATGTAACTCTGTGAGATGAATTAACAGAACCCTAAACAGTTTCTCAGAAAGCTTCTTTCCAGATTTCATCTGAGGATATTTCCTTTTTCACCATAGTCCACTATGGGCTTCCAAATATCACTTTGCCAATTCCAAAAGAACTGTCTTAGCGAAAGGGTTCTTGAGGGGAAATCTGTAACTCTGTGAGATGATTTCACAGAACACAAAGAAGTTTCTCAGAAAGCTTCTTTCTCTTTGTTATCGGAGGTATTTCCTTTGGCCCTATAATTTTCAAAGGGATCCGAAATATCTGTTCTCAGATTCCACAGAAATAAGGCTAGCAAAGAGATCCACGAAATACAGATGTAACTCTTTGAGATGAATTAACATAACACTATGCAGTTTCTCAAAAAGCTTCTTTCCAGATTTCATCTGAGGATATTTCCTTTTTCACCATAGACCTCAAGGCGCTTCCAAATGTCACTTTGCCAATTCCACAAGAACTGTCTTAGCGAAAGGCTTCTTGATGGGAAAGCTGTAACTCTGTGAGATGATTTCACAGAACACAAAGAAGTTTCTCAGAAAGCTTCTTTCTCTTTGTTATCGGAGGAGATTTCCTTTGGCCCTATAGTCTTCTAAGGGATCCGAAATATCTGTTCTCATATTCCACAGAAATAAGGCTAGCAAAGAGATCCTCGAAATACAGATGTAACTCTGTGAGATGAATTAACAGAACACTAAGAAGTTTCTCAGAAAGCTTCTTTCCAGATTTCATCTGAGGATATTTCCTTTTTCAGCATAGCCCTCTATGGGCTTCCAAATATCACTTTGCCAATTCCACAAGAACTGTCTTAGCGAAAGGCTACTTCAGGGGAAAGCTGTACCTCTGGGAGACGATTTCACAGAACACAAAGAAGTTTCTCAGAAAGCTTCTTTCTCTTTCCTATCGGAGGATATTTCCTTTGGCCCTATAGTCTTCAAGGGGATCCGAAATATCTGTTCTCAGATTCCACAGATATAAGGATAGAAAAGAGATCCACGAAATACAGATGTAACTCTGTGAGATGAATTAACAGAACATTAATCAGTTTCTCAGAAAGCTTCTTTCCAGATTTCATCTGAGGATATTTCCTTTTTCACCATAACCCGCTATGGGCTTCCAAATATCACTTTGCCAATTCCACAAGAACTGTCTTAGCGAAAGGCTTCTTGAGGGGAAAGCTGTAACTCTGTGAGATGATTTCACAGAACACAAAGAAGTTTCTCAGAAAGCTTCTTTTTTTTCCTATCGGAGGATATTTCCTTTGGCCCTATAGTCTTCAAGGGGATCCGAAATATCTGTTCTCAGATTCCACAGAAATAAGGCTAGAAAAGACATCCACGAAATACAGATGTAACGCTCTGAGATGAATTAAAAGAACACTAATCAGTTTCTCAGAAATCTTCTTTCCAGATTTCATCTGAGGATAATTCCTTTTTCACCATAGCCCTATAAGGGCTTCCAAATATCACTTTGCCAATTCCACAAGAACTGTCTTAGCGAAAGGCTTCTTGAGGGGAAAGCTGTAACTCTGTGAGATGAATTCACAGGACACAAAGAAGTTTCTCAGAAAGCTTCTTTCTCTTTGTTATCGGAGGATATTTCCTTTGGCCCTATAGTCTTCTAAGGGATGCGAAATATCAGTTCTCAGATTCCACAGAAATAAGGCTAGCAAAGAGATCCACGAAATACAGATGTAACTCTGTGAGATGAATTAACAGAACACTAAGAAGTTTCTCAAAAAGCTTCTTTCGAGATTTCATCTGAGGATATTTCCTTTTTCACCGTAACCCTCTATGCACTTCCAAATAACACTTTGCCAAATCCACAAGAACTGTCTTAGCGAAAGGCTTCTTGAGGGGAAAGCTGTAACTCTGTGAGATGATTTCACAGAACAAAGAATTTTATCAGAAAGCTTCTTTCTCTTTGTTATGGAAGATATTTCCTTTGGCCCTATAGTCTTCAAGGGGATCCGAAATATCTGTTCTCAGATTCCACAGAAATGAGGCTAGCAAAGTGATCCTCGAAATACAGATGTAACTCTGTGAGATGAATTAACAGAACACTAATCAGTTTCTCACAAAGCTTTTTTCCAGATTTCATGTGAGGATATTTCCTTTATCACCATAGCCCAATAAGGGCTTCCAAATATCACTTTGCCAATTCCACAAGAACTGTCTTAGCGAAAGGCTTCTTGAGGGGAAAGCTGTAAATCCGTGACATGAATTCACCCGACACAAACAAGTTTCTCAGAAAGCTTCTTTCTCGTTGTTATCAGAGGATATTTCCTTTGGCCCTATAGTCTTCTAAGGGATCCGAAATATCTGTTCTCAGATTCTACAGAAATAAGGCTAGCAAAGAGATCCACGAAATACAGATGTAACTCTGTGAGATGAATTAACAGAACACTAAGCAGTTTCTCAGAAAACTTCTTTCCAGATTTCATCTGAGGATATTTCCTTTTCCACCATAGCCCTCTAGGGGCTTCCAAATATCACTTTGCCAATTCCACAAGAACTGTCTTAGCGAAAGGCTTCTTGAGGGGAAAGCTGTAACTCTGTGAGATGATTTCACAGTACACAAAGAAGTTTATTAGAAAGCTTCTGTCTCTTTGTTATCGAAGGATATTTCCTTTGGCCCTATATTCTTCAAGGGGATCCGAAATATCTGTTCTCAGATTCCAAAGAAATAAGGCTAGAAAAGAGATCCACGAAATACAGATGTAACTCTGTGAGATGAATTAATAGAACCCTAAGCAGTTTCTCAGAAAGCTTCTTTCCAGATTTCATCTGAGGATATTTCCTTTTTCACCATAGCCCACTAAGGGCATCCAAATATCACTTTGCCAAATCCACAAGAACTGTCTTAGCGAAAGGCTTCTTGAGGGGAAAGCTGTAACTCTGTGAGATGATTTCACAGAACAAGAAGTTTATCAGAAAGCTTCTTTCTCTTTGTTATGGAAGATATTTCCTTTGGCCCTATAGTCTTCAAGGGGATCCGAAATATCTGTTCTCAGATTCCATAGAAATAAGGCTAGAAAAGAGATCCACGAAATACAGATGTAACTCTCTGAGATGAATTAACAGAACACTAAGCAGTTTCTCAGAAAGCTTCTTTCCAGATTTCATTTGTCGATATTTGCTTTTTCACCATAGCCCTCTATGCGATTCCAAATATCACTTTGCAAATTCCACAAGAACTGTCTTAGCGAAAGGCTTCTTGAGGGGAAAGCTGTAACTCTGTGAGATGATTTCACAGAACACAAAGAAGTTTCTCAGAAAGCTTCTTTCTCTTTGTTATCGGAGGATATTTCCTTTGGCCCTATAGTCTTCTAAGGGATGCGAAATATCAGTTCTCAGATTCCACAGAAATAAGGCTAGCAAAGAGATCCACGAAATACATATGTAACTCTGTGAGATGAATTAACAGAACACTAAGAAGTTTCTCAAAAAGCTTCTTTCGAGATTTCATCTGAGGATATTTCCTTTTTCACCATAACCCTCTATGCGCTTCCAAATAACACTTTGCCAAATCCACAAGAACTGTCTTAGCGAAAGGCTTCTTGAGGGGAAAGCTGTAACTCTGTGAGATGATTTCACAGAACAAAGAATTTTATCAGAAAGCTTCTTTCTCTTTGTTATGGAAGATATTTCCTTTGGCCCTATAGTCTTCAAGGGGATCCGAAATTTCTGTTCTCAGATTCCACAGAAATGAGGCTAGCAAAGTGATCCTCGAAATACAGATGTAACTCTGTTAGATGAATTAACAGAACACTAATCAGTTTCTCACAAAGCTTCTTTCCAGATTTCATGTGAGGATATTTCCTTTTTCACCATAGCCCAATAAGGGCTTCCAAATATCACTCTGCCAATTCCACAAGAACTGTCTTAGCGAAAGGCTTCTTGAGGGGAAAGCTGTAAATCCGTGACATGAATTCACCCGACACAAACAAGTTTCTCAGAAAGCTTCTTTCTCGTTGTTATCAGAGGATATTTCCTTTGGCCCTATAGTCTTCTAAGGATCCGAAATATCTGTTCTCAGATTCCACAGAAATAAGGCTAGCAAAGAGATCCACGAAATACAGATGTAACTCTGTGAGATGAATTAACAGAACACTAAGCAGTTTCTCAGAAAGCTTCTTTCCAGATTTCAACTGAGGATATTTCCTTTTTCCCCATAGCCCTCTATGGGCTTCCAAATATCACTTTGCCAATTCCACAAGAACTGTCTTAGCGAAAGGCTTCTTGAGGGGAAAGCTGTAACTCTGTGAGTTGATTTTGCAGAACACAAAGATGTTTCTCAGAAAGCTTCTTTCTCTTTGTTATCGGAGGACATTTCCTTGGGCCCTCTAATCTTCTAAGGGATCCCAAATATCTGTTCTCAGATTCCACAGAAATAAGGCTAGCAAAGGGATCCAGGAAATACAGATGTAACTCTGTGAGATGAATTAACAGAACACTAAGCAGCTTCTCAGAATGCTTCTTTCCAGATTTCATCTGAGGATATTTCCTTTTTTACCATAGCCCTCTATGCCCTTCCAAATATCACTTGACAATTACACAAGAACTGTCTTAGCGAAAGGCTTCTTGAGGGGAAAGCTGTAACTCTGTGAGATGATTTCACAGAACACAAAGAAGTTTCTCAGAAAGCTTCTTTCTCTTTGTTATCGGAGGATATTTCCTTTGGCCCTATAGTCTTCTAAGGGATCCGAAATACCTGTTCTCGGATTCCACAGAAATAAGGCTAGCGAAGCGATCCATGAAATACAGATGTAACTCTGTGAGATGAATTAACGGAACACTAAGCTGTTTCTCAGAAAGCTTCTTTCCAGATTTCATCTGAGGATATTTCCTTTTTCACCATAGCCCTCTATGCGCTTCCAAATATCACTTGGCCAATTCCACAAGAACTGTCTTAGCGAAAGGCTTCTTGAGGAGAAAGCTGTAACTCTGTGAGATGAATTCACAGGACACAAAGAAGTTTCTCAGAAAGCTTCTTTCTCTTTGTTATCGGAGGATATTTCCTTTGGCCCTATAGTCTTCTAAGGGATTCGAAATATCTGTTCTCAGATTCCACAGAAATAAGGCTAGCAAAGAGATCCATGAAATACAGATGTAACTCTGTGAGATGAATTAACAGAACACTAAGAAGTTTCTCAGAAAGCTTCTTTCCAGATTTCATCTGAGGATATTTCCCTTTTCACCATAGCCGTCTATGGGCTTCCAAATATCACTTTGCCAGTTCCACAAGAACTGTCTTAGCGAAAGGCTACTTCAGGGGAAAGCTGTAACTCTGGGAGACGATTTCACAGAACACAAAGAAGTTTCTCAGAAAGCTTCTTTCTCTTTCCTATCGGAGGATATTTCCTTTGGCCCTAGAGTCTTGAAGGGGATCCGAAATATCTGTTCTCAGATTCCACAGATATAAGGATAGAAAAGAGATCCACGAAATACAGATGTAACTCTGTGAGATGAATTAACAGAACATTAATCAGTTTCTCAGAAAGCTTCTTTCCAGATTTCATCTGAGGATATTTCCTTTTTCACCATAACCCGCTATGGGCTTCCAAATATCACTTTGCCAATTCCACAAGAACTGTCTTAGCGAAAGGCTTCTTGAGGGGAAAGCTGTAACTCTGTGAGATGAAATCACAGGACAGAAAGAAGTTTCTCAGAAAGTTTCTTTCTCTTTGTTATCGGAGGATATTTCCTTTGGCCCTATAGTCTTCTAAGGGTTTCGAAATATCTGTTCTCAGATTCCACAGAAATAAGGCTGGCAAAGAGATCCATGAAATACAGATGTAACTCTGTGAGATGAATTAACAGAACACTAATAAGTTTCTCAGAAAGCTTCTTTCCAGATTTCATCTGAGGATATTTCCTTTTTCACCATAGCCGTCTATGGGCTTCCAAATATCACTTTGCCAGTTCCACAAGAACTGTCTTAGCGAAAGGCTTCCTGAGGGGAAAGCTGTAACTCTGTGAGATGAATTCACAGGACACAAAGAAGTTTTTCAGAAAGCTTCTTTCTCTTTGTTATCGCAGGATATTTCCTTTGGCCCTATAGTCTTGTAAGGGATCCGAAATATCTGTTCTCAGATTCTACAGAAATAAGGCTAGCAAAGAGATCCACGAAATACAGATGTAACCCTGTGAGATGAATTAACAGAACACTAAGCAGTTTCTCAGAAAGCTTCTTTCCAGATTTCATTTGAGGATATTTCCTTTTTCACCATGGCCTTCTATGGGTTTCCAAATATCACTTTGCCAATTCCACAAGAACTGTCTTAGCGAAAGGCTTCGAGAACGGAAAGCTGTAACTCTGTGAGATGATTTCACAGAACACAAAGAAGTTTCTCAGAAAGCTTCTTTCTCTTTGTTATCGGAGGATATTTCCTTTGGCCCTATAGTCTTCTAAGGGGTGCGAAATATCTGTTCTCAGATTCCAAAGAAATAGGGCTCGCAAATAGATCCACGAAATACAGATGTAACTCTGTGAGATGAATTAACAGAACCCTAATCAGTTTCTCAGAAAGCTTCTTTCCAGATTTCATCTGAGGATATTTCCTTTTTCACCATAGCCCTCTAAGGGCTTCCAAATATCACTTTGCCATTTCCACAAGAACTGTCTTAGCGAAAGGCTTCTTGAGGGGAAAGCTGTAACTCTGTGAGATGAATTCACAGGACACAAAGAAGTTTTTCAGAAAGCTTCTTTCTCTTTTTTATCGGAGGATATTTCCTTTGGCCCCATAGTCTTCTAAGGGATCCGAAATATCTGTTCTCAGATTCTACAGAAATAAGGCTAGCAAAGAGATCCACGAAATACAGATGTAACTCTGTCAGATGAATTAACAGAACACTAAGCAGTTTCTCAGAAAGCTTCTTACCAGATTTCATTTGAGGATATTTCCTTTTTCACCTTAGCCCTCTATGGGTTTCCAAATATCACTATGCCAATTTCACAAGAACTGTCTTAGCGAAAGGCTTCTTGAGCGGAAAGCTGTAACCCTGTGAGATGATTTCACAGAACACAAAGAAGTTTCTCAGAAGGCTTCTTTCTCTTTGTTATCGCAGGATATTTCCTTTGGCCCTATAGTCTTCTAAGGAATCCGAAATATCTGTTCTCAGATTCCACAGAAATAAGGCTAGCAAAGAGATACAGGAAATATAGATGTATCTCTGTGAGATGAATTAACAGAACACTAAGCAGTTTCTCAGAAAGGTTCTTTCCAGATTTCATCTGAGGATATTTCCTTTTTCACCGTAGCCCTCTATGCGCTTCCAAATATCACTTTGTGAATTCCACAACTACTGTTTTAGCAAAAGGCTTCTTGAGGGGAAAGCTGTAACTCTGTGAGATGATTTCACAGAACACAAAGAAGTTTCTCAGAAAGCTTCATTCTCTTTGTTATCGGAGGATATTTCCTTTCGCCCTATAGTGTTCTAAGGGATCCGAAATATCTGTTCTCAGATTCCACAGAAATAAGGCTAGCAAAGAGATCTGCGAAATACAGATGTAACTCTGTGAGATGAATTAACAGAACACTGAGCAGTTTCTCAGAAAGCTTCTTTCCAGATTTCATCTGAGGATATTTCTTTTTCACCATAGCCCTCTATGGGCTTCCAAATATCACTTTGCCAATTCCACAAGAACTGTCTTAGCGAAAGGCTTATTGAGGGGAAAGCTGTAACTCTGTGAGATGATTTCACAGAACACAAAGAAGTTTCTCAGAAAGTTTCCTTGACTTTGTTATCGGAGTTTATTTCCTTTGGCCCTATATTCATCAAAGGGATCCGTAATATTTGTTCTCAGATTTCACAGAAATAAGGCTAGCAAAGAGATCCACGAAATACAGATGTAACTCTGTGAGAATAATTAACAGAACACTAAGCAGTTTCTCAGAAAGCTTCTTTCCAGATTTCATCTGAGGATATTTCCTTTTTCACCATAGCCCTCTATGCGCTTCCATATATCACTTTGCCAATTCCACAAGAACTGTCTTCGCGAAAGGCTTCTTGAGGGGAAAGCTGTAACTCTGTGAGATGATTTCACAGAACACAAAGAAGTTCTCAGAAAGCTTCTTTCTCTTTGTTATCGGAGTTTATTTCCTTTGGCCCTATACTCTTCAAAGGGATCCGAAATAACTGTTCTCAGATTCCACAGAAATAAGGCTAGCAAAGTGATCCACGAAATACATATGTAAATCTGTGAGATGAATTAACAAAACACTAAGAAGTTTCTCAGAAAGCTTCCTTCCAGATTTCATCTGAGGATATTTCCTTTTTCACCATAGCCCGCTATGGGCTTTCAAATATCACTTTGCCAATTCCACAAGAACTGTCTTAGCGAAAGACTTCTTGAGGGGAAAGCTGTAACTCTGTGAGATGAATTCACAGGACTCAAAGAAGTTTTTCAGAAAGCTTCTTTCTATTTGTTATCGGAGGATATTTCCTTTGGCTCTATAGTCTTCTAAGGGATCCGAAATATCTGTTCTCAGATTCTACAGAAATAAGGCTAGCAAAGAGATATACGAAATACAGATGTAACTCTGTCAGATGAATTAACAGAACACTAAGCAGTTTCTCAGAAAGCTTCTTTCCCCATTTCATTTGAGGATATTTCCTTTTTCACCATAGCCCTCTAAGGGCTTCCAAATATCACTATGCCAATTCCACAAGAACTGTCTTAGCGAAAGGCTTCTTGAGGGGAAAGCTGTAAATCGGTGAGATGATTTCACAGAAAACAAAGAAGTTTCTCAGAAAGCTTCTTTCTCTTTGTTATCGGAGGATATTTCCTTTGGCCCTATAATCTTCTAAGGGATCCGAAATATCTGTTCTAAGATTCCACAGAAATAAGGCTAGCAAAGAGATCCACGAAATACAGATGAAACTCTGTGAGAAGAATTAACAGAACACTAAGCAGTTTCTCTGAAAGCTTCTTTCCAGATTTAAACTGAGGATATTTCCTTTTTCACCATAGCCCTCTATGGGCTTCCAAATATCACTTTGCCAATTCCACAAGAACTGTCTTAGCGAAAGGCTCCTTGAGGGGAAAGCTGTAACTCTGTGAGTTGATATCACAGAACACAAAGAAGTCTCTCAGAAAGCTTCTTTCTCTTTGTTATCGGAGGACATTTCTTGGGCCCTCTAATCTTCTAAGTGATCCCAAATATCTGTTCTCAGATTCCACAGAAATAAGGCTAGCAAATAAATACACGAAATACAGATGTAAGTCTGTGAGATGAATTAACAGAACACTAAGCAGTTTCTCAGAAAGCTTTTTTCCAGATTTCATCTGAGGATATTTCCTTTTTCACCATAGCCCTCTATGGGCTTCCAAATATCACTTTGCCAATTCCACAAGAACCGTCTTAGCGAAAGGCTTCTTGAGGGGAAAGCTGTAACTCTGTGAGATGATTTCACAGTACACAAAGAAGTTTATCAGTAAGCCTCTTTCTCTTTGTTTTCGGAAGATATTTCCTTTCGCCCTATAGTCTTCAAAGGGATCCGAAATATCTGTTCTCAGATTCCCCAGAAATAAGGCTACAAAAGAGATCCACGAAATACAGATGTAACTCTCTGAGATGAATTAACAGAACACTAAGCAGTTTCTCAGAAAGCTTCTTTCCAGATTTCATCTGAGGATATTTCCTTTTTCACCATAGCCCTCTATGCGCTTCCAAATATCACTCTGCCAATTCAACAAGAACTGTCTTAGCTAAAGTCTTCTTGAAGGGAAAGCTGTAACTCTGTGAGATGATTTCACACACACAAACAAGTTTCTCAGAAAGCTTCTTTCTCTTTGTTATCGGAGGATATTTCCTTTGGCCCTATAGTCTTCTAAGGGATCCGAAATATCTGTTCTCAGATTTCACAGAAATAAGGCTAGCAAAGAGATCCACGAAATACTGATGTAAATCAGTGAGATTAATTAACAGAACACTAAGCAGTTTCTCAGAAAGCTTCTTTCCAGATTTCATCTGAGGATATTTCCTTTTTCACCGTAGTCCTCTATGGGCTTCAAAATATCACTTTGCCAATTCCACAAGAACTGTCTTAGCGAAAGGCTTCTTGAGGGGAAAGCTGTAACTCTGTGAGATGATTTCACAGGACACAAAGAAGTTTCTCAGAAAGCTTCTTTCTCTTTGTTATCGCAGGATATTTCCTTTGGCCCTATAGTCTTCTAAGGTATCCGAAATACTGTTCTCAGATTCCACAGAAATAAGGCAAGCAAAGAGATCCACAAAATACAGATATAACTCTGTGAGATGAAATAACAGAATACTAAGTAGTTTCTCAGGAAGCTTCTTTCCAGATTTCATCTGAGGATATTTCCTTTTTCAAAATAGCCCTCTATGCGCTTCCAAATATCACTTTGCCAATTCCACAAGAACCCTCTTAGCGAAAGACTTCTTGAGGGGAAAGCTGTAACTCTGTGAGAAGATTTCACAGAACACAAAGAAGTTTCTCAGAAAGCTTCTTTCTCTTTGTGATCGGAGGATATTTGCTTTGGCCCTATAGTCTTCTAAGGAATCCGAAATATCTGTTCTCAGATTCCACAGAAATAAGGCTAGCAAAGAGATAAAGGAAATATAGATGTATCTCTGTGAGATGAATTAACAGAACACTAAGCAGTTTCTCAGAAAGGTTCTTTCCAGATTTCATCTGACGATATTTCCTTTTTCACCGTAGCCCTCTATGCGCTTCCAAATATCACTTTGTGAATTCCACAACTACTGTTTTAGCAAAAGGCTTCTTGAGGGGAAAGCTGTAACTCTGTGAGATGATTTCACAGAACACAAAGAAGTTTCTCAGAAAGCTTCATTCTCTTTGTTATCGGAGGATATTTCCTTTGGCCCTATGGTGTTCTAAGGGATCCGAAATATCTGTTCTCAGATTCCACAGAAATAAGGCTAGCAAAGAGATCTACGAAATACAGATGTAACTCTGTGAGATGAATTAACAGAACACTAAGCAGTTTCTCAGAAAGCTTCTTTACAGACTTCATCTGAGGATATTTCCTTTTTCACCATAGCCCTCTATGGGCTTCCAAATATCACTCTGCCAATTCCACAAGAACTGTCTTAGCGAAAGGCTTCTTGAGGGGAAAGCTGTAACTCTGTGAGTTGATTTCACAGTACACAAAGAAGTTTATCAGAAAGCTTCTTTCTCTTTGTTATCGGAGGATATTTCCTTTGGCCCTATAGTCTTCAAGGGAATCCGAAATATCTGTTATCAGATTCCACAGAAATAAGGATAGAAAAGAGATCCACGAAATACCGATGTAACTCTGTGAGATGAATTAACAGAACCCTAAACAGTTTCTCAGAAAGCTTCTTTCCAGATTTCATCTGAGGATATTTCCTTTTTCACCATAGTCCACTATGGGCTTCCAAATATCACTTTGCCAATTCCAAAAGAACTGTCTTAGCGAAAGGGTTCTTGAGGGGAAATCTGTAACTCTGTGAGATGATTTCACAGAACACAAAGAAGTTTCTCAGAAAGCTTCTTTCTCTTTGTTATCGGAGGTATTTCCTTTGGCCCTATAATTTTCAAAGGGATCCGAAATATCTGTTCTCAGATTCCACAGAAATAAGGCTAGCAAAGAGATCCACGAAATACAGATGTAACTCTTTGAGATGAATTAACATAACACTATGCAGTTTCTCAAAAAGCTTCTTTCCAGATTTCATCTGAGGATATTTCCTTTTTCACCATAGACCTCAAGGCGCTTCCAAATGTCACTTTGCCAATTCCACAAGAACTGTCTTAGCGAAAGGCTTCTTGATGGGAAAGCTGTAACTCTGTGAGATGATTTCACAGAACACAAAGAAGTTTCTCAGAAAGCTTCTTTCTCTTTGTTATCGGAGGAGATTTCCTTTGGCCCTATAGTCTTCTAAGGGATCCGAAATATCTGTTCTCATATTCCACAGAAATAAGGCTAGCAAAGAGATCCTCGAAATACAGATGTAACTCTGTGAGATGAATTAACAGAACACTAAGAAGTTTCTCAGAAAGCTTCTTTCCAGATTTCATCTGAGGATATTTCCTTTTTCAGCATAGCCCTCTATGGGCTTCCAAATATCACTTTGCCAATTCCACAAGAACTGTCTTAGCGAAAGGCTACTTCAGGGGAAAGCTGTACCTCTGGGAGACGATTTCACAGAACACAAAGAAGTTTCTCAGAAAGCTTCTTTCTCTTTCCTATCGGAGGATATTTCCTTTGGCCCTATAGTCTTCAAGGGGATCCGAAATATCTGTTCTCAGATTCCACAGATATAAGGATAGAAAAGAGATCCACGAAATACAGATGTAACTCTGTGAGATGAATTAACAGAACATTAATCAGTTTCTCAGAAAGCTTCTTTCCAGATTTCATCTGAGGATATTTCCTTTTTCACCATAACCCGCTATGGGCTTCCAAATATCACTTTGCCAATTCCACAAGAACTGTCTTAGCGAAAGGCTTCTTGAGGGGAAAGCTGTAACTCTGTGAGATGATTTCACAGAACACAAAGAAGTTTCTCAGAAAGCTTCTTTTTTTTCCTATCGGAGGATATTTCCTTTGGCCCTATAGTCTTCAAGGGGATCCGAAATATCTGTTCTCAGATTCCACAGAAATAAGGCTAGAAAAGACATCCACGAAATACAGATGTAACGCTCTGAGATGAATTAAAAGAACACTAATCAGTTTCTCAGAAATCTTCTTTCCAGATTTCATCTGAGGATAATTCCTTTTTCACCATAGCCCTATAAGGGCTTCCAAATATCACTTTGCCAATTCCACAAGAACTGTCTTAGCGAAAGGCTTCTTGAGGGGAAAGCTGTAACTCTGTGAGATGAATTCACAGGACACAAAGAAGTTTCTCAGAAAGCTTCTTTCTCTTTGTTATCGGAGGATATTTCCTTTGGCCCTATAGTCTTCTAAGGGATGCGAAATATCAGTTCTCAGATTCCACAGAAATAAGGCTAGCAAAGAGATCCACGAAATACAGATGTAACTCTGTGAGATGAATTAACAGAACACTAAGAAGTTTCTCAAAAAGCTTCTTTCGAGATTTCATCTGAGGATATTTCCTTTTTCACCGTAACCCTCTATGCACTTCCAAATAACACTTTGCCAAATCCACAAGAACTGTCTTAGCGAAAGGCTTCTTGAGGGGAAAGCTGTAACTCTGTGAGATGATTTCACAGAACAAAGAATTTTATCAGAAAGCTTCTTTCTCTTTGTTATGGAAGATATTTCCTTTGGCCCTATAGTCTTCAAGGGGATCCGAAATATCTGTTCTCAGATTCCACAGAAATGAGGCTAGCAAAGTGATCCTCGAAATACAGATGTAACTCTGTGAGATGAATTAACAGAACACTAATCAGTTTCTCACAAAGCTTTTTTCCAGATTTCATGTGAGGATATTTCCTTTATCACCATAGCCCAATAAGGGCTTCCAAATATCACTTTGCCAATTCCACAAGAACTGTCTTAGCGAAAGGCTTCTTGAGGGGAAAGCTGTAAATCCGTGACATGAATTCACCCGACACAAACAAGTTTCTCAGAAAGCTTCTTTCTCGTTGTTATCAGAGGATATTTCCTTTGGCCCTATAGTCTTCTAAGGGATCCGAAATATCTGTTCTCAGATTCTACAGAAATAAGGCTAGCAAAGAGATCCACGAAATACAGATGTAACTCTGTGAGATGAATTAACAGAACACTAAGCAGTTTCTCAGAAAACTTCTTTCCAGATTTCATCTGAGGATATTTCCTTTTCCACCATAGCCCTCTAGGGGCTTCCAAATATCACTTTGCCAATTCCACAAGAACTGTCTTAGCGAAAGGCTTCTTGAGGGGAAAGCTGTAACTCTGTGAGATGATTTCACAGTACACAAAGAAGTTTATTAGAAAGCTTCTGTCTCTTTGTTATCGAAGGATATTTCCTTTGGCCCTATATTCTTCAAGGGGATCCGAAATATCTGTTCTCAGATTCCAAAGAAATAAGGCTAGAAAAGAGATCCACGAAATACAGATGTAACTCTGTGAGATGAATTAATAGAACCCTAAGCAGTTTCTCAGAAAGCTTCTTTCCAGATTTCATCTGAGGATATTTCCTTTTTCACCATAGCCCACTAAGGGCATCCAAATATCACTTTGCCAAATCCACAAGAACTGTCTTAGCGAAAGGCTTCTTGAGGGGAAAGCTGTAACTCTGTGAGATGATTTCACAGAACAAGAAGTTTATCAGAAAGCTTCTTTCTCTTTGTTATGGAAGATATTTCCTTTGGCCCTATAGTCTTCAAGGGGATCCGAAATATCTGTTCTCAGATTCCATAGAAATAAGGCTAGAAAAGAGATCCACGAAATACAGATGTAACTCTCTGAGATGAATTAACAGAACACTAAGCAGTTTCTCAGAAAGCTTCTTTCCAGATTTCATTTGTCGATATTTGCTTTTTCACCATAGCCCTCTATGCGATTCCAAATATCACTTTGCAAATTCCACAAGAACTGTCTTAGCGAAAGGCTTCTTGAGGGGAAAGCTGTAACTCTGTGAGATGATTTCACAGAACACAAAGAAGTTTCTCAGAAAGCTTCTTTCTCTTTGTTATCGGAGGATATTTCCTTTGGCCCTATAGTCTTCTAAGGGATGCGAAATATCAGTTCTCAGATTCCACAGAAATAAGGCTAGCAAAGAGATCCACGAAATACATATGTAACTCTGTGAGATGAATTAACAGAACACTAAGAAGTTTCTCAAAAAGCTTCTTTCGAGATTTCATCTGAGGATATTTCCTTTTTCACCATAACCCTCTATGCGCTTCCAAATAACACTTTGCCAAATCCACAAGAACTGTCTTAGCGAAAGGCTTCTTGAGGGGAAAGCTGTAACTCTGTGAGATGATTTCACAGAACAAAGAATTTTATCAGAAAGCTTCTTTCTCTTTGTTATGGAAGATATTTCCTTTGGCCCTATAGTCTTCAAGGGGATCCGAAATTTCTGTTCTCAGATTCCACAGAAATGAGGCTAGCAAAGTGATCCTCGAAATACAGATGTAACTCTGTTAGATGAATTAACAGAACACTAATCAGTTTCTCACAAAGCTTCTTTCCAGATTTCATGTGAGGATATTTCCTTTTTCACCATAGCCCAATAAGGGCTTCCAAATATCACTCTGCCAATTCCACAAGAACTGTCTTAGCGAAAGGCTTCTTGAGGGGAAAGCTGTAAATCCGTGACATGAATTCACCCGACACAAACAAGTTTCTCAGAAAGCTTCTTTCTCGTTGTTATCAGAGGATATTTCCTTTGGCCCTATAGTCTTCTAAGGATCCGAAATATCTGTTCTCAGATTCCACAGAAATAAGGCTAGCAAAGAGATCCACGAAATACAGATGTAACTCTGTGAGATGAATTAACAGAACACTAAGCAGTTTCTCAGAAAGCTTCTTTCCAGATTTCAACTGAGGATATTTCCTTTTTCCCCATAGCCCTCTATGGGCTTCCAAATATCACTTTGCCAATTCCACAAGAACTGTCTTAGCGAAAGGCTTCTTGAGGGGAAAGCTGTAACTCTGTGAGTTGATTTTGCAGAACACAAAGATGTTTCTCAGAAAGCTTCTTTCTCTTTGTTATCGGAGGACATTTCCTTGGGCCCTCTAATCTTCTAAGGGATCCCAAATATCTGTTCTCAGATTCCACAGAAATAAGGCTAGCAAAGGGATCCAGGAAATACAGATGTAACTCTGTGAGATGAATTAACAGAACACTAAGCAGCTTCTCAGAATGCTTCTTTCCAGATTTCATCTGAGGATATTTCCTTTTTTACCATAGCCCTCTATGCCCTTCCAAATATCACTTGACAATTACACAAGAACTGTCTTAGCGAAAGGCTTCTTGAGGGGAAAGCTGTAACTCTGTGAGATGATTTCACAGAACACAAAGAAGTTTCTCAGAAAGCTTCTTTCTCTTTGTTATCGGAGGATATTTCCTTTGGCCCTATAGTCTTCTAAGGGATCCGAAATACCTGTTCTCGGATTCCACAGAAATAAGGCTAGCGAAGCGATCCATGAAATACAGATGTAACTCTGTGAGATGAATTAACGGAACACTAAGCTGTTTCTCAGAAAGCTTCTTTCCAGATTTCATCTGAGGATATTTCCTTTTTCACCATAGCCCTCTATGCGCTTCCAAATATCACTTGGCCAATTCCACAAGAACTGTCTTAGCGAAAGGCTTCTTGAGGAGAAAGCTGTAACTCTGTGAGATGAATTCACAGGACACAAAGAAGTTTCTCAGAAAGCTTCTTTCTCTTTGTTATCGGAGGATATTTCCTTTGGCCCTATAGTCTTCTAAGGGATTCGAAATATCTGTTCTCAGATTCCACAGAAATAAGGCTAGCAAAGAGATCCATGAAATACAGATGTAACTCTGTGAGATGAATTAACAGAACACTAAGAAGTTTCTCAGAAAGCTTCTTTCCAGATTTCATCTGAGGATATTTCCCTTTTCACCATAGCCGTCTATGGGCTTCCAAATATCACTTTGCCAGTTCCACAAGAACTGTCTTAGCGAAAGGCTACTTCAGGGGAAAGCTGTAACTCTGGGAGACGATTTCACAGAACACAAAGAAGTTTCTCAGAAAGCTTCTTTCTCTTTCCTATCGGAGGATATTTCCTTTGGCCCTAGAGTCTTGAAGGGGATCCGAAATATCTGTTCTCAGATTCCACAGATATAAGGATAGAAAAGAGATCCACGAAATACAGATGTAACTCTGTGAGATGAATTAACAGAACATTAATCAGTTTCTCAGAAAGCTTCTTTCCAGATTTCATCTGAGGATATTTCCTTTTTCACCATAACCCGCTATGGGCTTCCAAATATCACTTTGCCAATTCCACAAGAACTGTCTTAGCGAAAGGCTTCTTGAGGGGAAAGCTGTAACTCTGTGAGATGAAATCACAGGACAGAAAGAAGTTTCTCAGAAAGTTTCTTTCTCTTTGTTATCGGAGGATATTTCCTTTGGCCCTATAGTCTTCTAAGGGTTTCGAAATATCTGTTCTCAGATTCCACAGAAATAAGGCTGGCAAAGAGATCCATGAAATACAGATGTAACTCTGTGAGATGAATTAACAGAACACTAATAAGTTTCTCAGAAAGCTTCTTTCCAGATTTCATCTGAGGATATTTCCTTTTTCACCATAGCCGTCTATGGGCTTCCAAATATCACTTTGCCAGTTCCACAAGAACTGTCTTAGCGAAAGGCTTCCTGAGGGGAAAGCTGTAACTCTGTGAGATGAATTCACAGGACACAAAGAAGTTTTTCAGAAAGCTTCTTTCTCTTTGTTATCGCAGGATATTTCCTTTGGCCCTATAGTCTTGTAAGGGATCCGAAATATCTGTTCTCAGATTCTACAGAAATAAGGCTAGCAAAGAGATCCACGAAATACAGATGTAACCCTGTGAGATGAATTAACAGAACACTAAGCAGTTTCTCAGAAAGCTTCTTTCCAGATTTCATTTGAGGATATTTCCTTTTTCACCATGGCCTTCTATGGGTTTCCAAATATCACTTTGCCAATTCCACAAGAACTGTCTTAGCGAAAGGCTTCGAGAACGGAAAGCTGTAACTCTGTGAGATGATTTCACAGAACACAAAGAAGTTTCTCAGAAAGCTTCTTTCTCTTTGTTATCGGAGGATATTTCCTTTGGCCCTATAGTCTTCTAAGGGGTGCGAAATATCTGTTCTCAGATTCCAAAGAAATAGGGCTCGCAAATAGATCCACGAAATGCAGATGTAACTCTGTGAGATGAATTAAGAGAACACTAAGAAGTTTCTCAGAAAACTTCTATCCAGATTTCATCTGAGGATATTTCCTTTTTCACCATAGCCCTCTATGCACTTCCAAATACCACTTTGCCAAATCCACAAGAACTGTCTTAGCGAAAGGCTTCTTGAGGGGAAAGCTGTAACTCTGTGAGATGATTTCACAGTTCACAAAGATGTTTATCAGAAAGCTTCTTTCTCTTTGTTATCCGAAGATATTTCCTTTGGCCCTATAGTCTTCAAGGGAATCCGAAGTATCTGTTCTCAGATTGCACAGAAATAAGGCTAGAAAAGAGATCCACGAAATACAGATGTAACTCTGTGAGATGAATTAACAGAACCCTAATCAGTTTCTCAGAAAGCTTCTTTCCAGATTTCATCTGAGGATATTTCCTTTTTCACCATAGCCCTCTAAGGGCTTCCAAATATCACTTTGCCATTTCCACAAGAACTGTCTTAGCGAAAGGCTTCTTGAGGGGAAAGCTGTAACTCTGTGAGATGAATTCACAGGACACAAAGAAGTTTTTCAGAAAGCTTCTTTCTCTTTTTTATCGGAGGATATTTCCTTTGGCCCCATAGTCTTCTAAGGGATCCGAAATATCTGTTCTCAGATTCTACAGAAATAAGGCTAGCAAAGAGATCCACGAAATACAGATGTAACTCTGTCAGATGAATTAACAGAACACTAAGCAGTTTCTCAGAAAGCTTCTTACCAGATTTCATTTGAGGATATTTCCTTTTTCACCTTAGCCCTCTATGGGTTTCCAAATATCACTATGCCAATTTCACAAGAACTGTCTTAGCGAAAGGCTTCTTGAGCGGAAAGCTGTAACCCTGTGAGATGATTTCACAGAACACAAAGAAGTTTCTCAGAAGGCTTCTTTCTCTTTGTTATCGCAGGATATTTCCTTTGGCCCTATAGTCTTCTAAGGAATCCGAAATATCTGTTCTCAGATTCCACAGAAATAAGGCTAGCAAAGAGATACAGGAAATATAGATGTATCTCTGTGAGATGAATTAACAGAACACTAAGCAGTTTCTCAGAAAGGTTCTTTCCAGATTTCATCTGAGGATATTTCCTTTTTCACCGTAGCCCTCTATGCGCTTCCAAATATCACTTTGTGAATTCCACAACTACTGTTTTAGCAAAAGGCTTCTTGAGGGGAAAGCTGTAACTCTGTGAGATGATTTCACAGAACACAAAGAAGTTTCTCAGAAAGCTTCATTCTCTTTGTTATCGGAGGATATTTCCTTTCGCCCTATAGTGTTCTAAGGGATCCGAAATATCTGTTCTCAGATTCCACAGAAATAAGGCTAGCAAAGAGATCTGCGAAATACAGATGTAACTCTGTGAGATGAATTAACAGAACACTGAGCAGTTTCTCAGAAAGCTTCTTTCCAGATTTCATCTGAGGATATTTCTTTTTCACCATAGCCCTCTATGGGCTTCCAAATATCACTTTGCCAATTCCACAAGAACTGTCTTAGCGAAAGGCTTATTGAGGGGAAAGCTGTAACTCTGTGAGATGATTTCACAGAACACAAAGAAGTTTCTCAGAAAGTTTCCTTGACTTTGTTATCGGAGTTTATTTCCTTTGGCCCTATATTCATCAAAGGGATCCGTAATATTTGTTCTCAGATTTCACAGAAATAAGGCTAGCAAAGAGATCCACGAAATACAGATGTAACTCTGTGAGAATAATTAACAGAACACTAAGCAGTTTCTCAGAAAGCTTCTTTCCAGATTTCATCTGAGGATATTTCCTTTTTCACCATAGCCCTCTATGCGCTTCCATATATCACTTTGCCAATTCCACAAGAACTGTCTTCGCGAAAGGCTTCTTGAGGGGAAAGCTGTAACTCTGTGAGATGATTTCACAGAACACAAAGAAGTTCTCAGAAAGCTTCTTTCTCTTTGTTATCGGAGTTTATTTCCTTTGGCCCTATACTCTTCAAAGGGATCCGAAATAACTGTTCTCAGATTCCACAGAAATAAGGCTAGCAAAGTGATCCACGAAATACATATGTAAATCTGTGAGATGAATTAACAAAACACTAAGAAGTTTCTCAGAAAGCTTCCTTCCAGATTTCATCTGAGGATATTTCCTTTTTCACCATAGCCCGCTATGGGCTTTCAAATATCACTTTGCCAATTCCACAAGAACTGTCTTAGCGAAAGACTTCTTGAGGGGAAAGCTGTAACTCTGTGAGATGAATTCACAGGACTCAAAGAAGTTTTTCAGAAAGCTTCTTTCTATTTGTTATCGGAGGATATTTCCTTTGGCTCTATAGTCTTCTAAGGGATCCGAAATATCTGTTCTCAGATTCTACAGAAATAAGGCTAGCAAAGAGATATACGAAATACAGATGTAACTCTGTCAGATGAATTAACAGAACACTAAGCAGTTTCTCAGAAAGCTTCTTTCCCCATTTCATTTGAGGATATTTCCTTTTTCACCATAGCCCTCTAAGGGCTTCCAAATATCACTATGCCAATTCCACAAGAACTGTCTTAGCGAAAGGCTTCTTGAGGGGAAAGCTGTAAATCGGTGAGATGATTTCACAGAAAACAAAGAAGTTTCTCAGAAAGCTTCTTTCTCTTTGTTATCGGAGGATATTTCCTTTGGCCCTATAATCTTCTAAGGGATCCGAAATATCTGTTCTAAGATTCCACAGAAATAAGGCTAGCAAAGAGATCCACGAAATACAGATGAAACTCTGTGAGAAGAATTAACAGAACACTAAGCAGTTTCTCTGAAAGCTTCTTTCCAGATTTAAACTGAGGATATTTCCTTTTTCACCATAGCCCTCTATGGGCTTCCAAATATCACTTTGCCAATTCCACAAGAACTGTCTTAGCGAAAGGCTCCTTGAGGGGAAAGCTGTAACTCTGTGAGTTGATATCACAGAACACAAAGAAGTCTCTCAGAAAGCTTCTTTCTCTTTGTTATCGGAGGACATTTCTTGGGCCCTCTAATCTTCTAAGTGATCCCAAATATCTGTTCTCAGATTCCACAGAAATAAGGCTAGCAAATAAATCCACGAAATGCAGATGTAACTCTGTGAGATGAATTAACAGAACACTAAGCAGCTTCTCAGAATGCTTCTTTCCAGATTTCATCTGAGGATATTTCCTTTTTTACCATAGCCCTCTATGCCCTTCCAAATATCACTTGACAATTACACAAGAACTGTCTTAGCGAAAGGCTTCTTGAGGGGAAAGCTGTAACTTTGTGAGATGATTTCACAGAACACAAAGAAGTTTCTCAGAAAGCTTCTTTCTCTTTGTTATCGGAGGATATTTCCTTTGGCCCTATAGTCTTCTAAGGGATCCGAAATACCTGTTCTCAGATTCCACAGAAATAAGGCTAGCGAAGCGATCCATGAAATACAGATGTAACTCTGTGAGATGAATTAACGGAACACTAAGCAGTTTCTCAGAAAGCTTCTTTCCAGATTTCATCTGAGGATATTTCCTTTTTCACCATAGCCCTCTAAGGGCTTCCAAATATCACTTTGCCATTTCCACAAGAACTGTCTTAGCGAAAGGCTTCTTGAGGGGAAAGCTGTAACTCTGTGAGATGAATTCACAGGACACAAAGAAGTTTTTCAGAAAGCTTCTTTCTCTTTTTTATCGGAGGATATTTCCTTTGGCCCCATAGTCTTCTAAGGGATCCGAAATATCTGTTCTCAGATTCTACAGAAATAAGGCTAGCAAAGAGATCCACGAAATACAGATGTAACTCTGTCAGATGAATTAACAGAACACTAAGCAGTTTCTCAGAAAGCTTCTTACCAGATTTCATTTGAGGATATTTCCTTTTTCACCTTAGCCCTCTATGGGTTTCCAAATATCACTATGCCAATTTCACAAGAACTGTCTTAGCGAAAGGCTTCTTGAGGGGAAAGCTGTAAATCGGTGAGATGATTTCACAGAACACAAAGAAGTTTCTCAGAAAGCTTCTTTCTCTTTGTTATCGGAGGATATTTCCTTTGGCCCTATAGTCTTCTAAGGGATCCGAAATATCTGTTCTAAGATTCCACAGAAATAAGGCTAGCAAAGAGATCCACGAAATACAGATGAAACTCTGTGAGAAGAATTAACAGAACACTAAGCAGTTTCTCTGAAAGCTTCTTTCCAGATTTAAACTGAGGATATTTCCTTTTTCACCATAGCCCTCTATGGGCTTCCAAATATCACTTTGCCAATTCCACAAGAACTGTCTTAGCGAAAGGCTCCTTGAGGGGAAAGCTGTAACTCTGTGAGTTGATATCACAGAACACAAAGAAGTCTCTCAGAAAGCTTCTTTCTCTTTGTTATCGGAGGACATTTCTTGGGCCCTCTAATCTTCTAAGTGATCCCAAATATCTGTTCTCAGATTCCACAGAAATAAGGCTAGCAAATAAATCCACGAAATGCAGATGTAACTCTGTGAGATGAATTAACAGAACACTAAGCAGCTTCTCAGAATGCTTCTTTCCAGATTTCATCTGAGGATATTTCCTTTTTTACCATAGCCCTCTATGCCCTTCCAAATATCACTTGACAATTACACAAGAACTGTCTTAGCGAAAGGCTTCTTGAGGGGAAAGCTGTAACTTTGTGAGATGATTTCACAGAACACAAAGAAGTTTCTCAGAAAGCTTCTTTCTCTTTGTTATCGGAGGATATTTCCTTTGGCCCTATAGTCTTCTAAGGGATCCGAAATACCTGTTCTCAGATTCCACAGAAATAAGGCTAGCGAAGCGATCCATGAAATACAGATGTAACTCTGTGAGATGAATTAACGGAACACTAAGCAGTTTCTCAGAAAGCTTCTTTCCAGATTTCATCTGAGGATATTTCCTTTTTCACCATAGCCCTCTAAGGGCTTCCAAATATCACTTTGCCATTTCCACAAGAACTGTCTTAGCGAAAGGCTTCTTGAGGGGAAAGCTGTAACTCTGTGAGATGAATTCACAGGACACAAAGAAGTTTTTCAGAAAGCTTCTTTCTCTTTTTTATCGGAGGATATTTCCTTTGGCCCCATAGTCTTCTAAGGGATCCGAAATATCTGTTCTCAGATTCTACAGAAATAAGGCTAGCAAAGAGATCCACGAAATACAGATGTAACTCTGTCAGATGAATTAACAGAACACTAAGCAGTTTCTCAGAAAGCTTCTTACCAGATTTCATTTGAGGATATTTCCTTTTTCACCTTAGCCCTCTATGGGTTTCCAAATATCACTATGCCAATTTCACAAGAACTGTCTTAGCGAAAGGCTTCTTGAGCGGAAAGCTGTAACCCTGTGAGATGATTTCACAGAACACAAAGAAGTTTCTCAGAAGGCTTCTTTCTCTTTGTTATCGCAGGATATTTCCTTTGGCCCTATAGTTTTCTAAGGAATCCGAAATATCTGTTCTCAGATTCCACAGAAATAAGGCTAGCAAAGAGATAAAGGAAATATAGATGTATCTCTGTGAGATGAATTAACAGAACACTAAGCAGTTTCTCAGAAAGGTTCTTTCCAGATTTCATCTGAGGATATTTCCTTTTTCACCGTAGCCCTCTATGCGCTTCCAAATATCACTTTGTGAATTCCACAACTACTGTTTTAGCAAAAGGCTTCTTGAGGGGAAAGCTGTAACTCTGTGAGATGATTTCACAGAACACAAAGAAGTTTCTCAGAAAGCTTCATTCTCTTTGTTATCGGAGGATATTTCCTTTCGCCCTATAGTGTTCTAAGGGATCCGAAATATCTGTTCTCAGATTCCACAGAAATAAGGCTAGCAAAGAGATCTGCGAAATACAGATGTAACTCTGTGAGATGAATTAACAGAACACTAAGCAGTTTCTCAGAAAGCTTCTTTACAGACTTCATCTGAGGATATTTCCTTTTTCACCATAGCCCTCTATGGGCTTCCAAATATCACTCTGCCAATTCCACAAGAACTGTCTTAGCGAAAGGCTTCTTGAGGGGAAAGCTGTAACTCTGTGAGATGATTTCACAGTACACAAGGAAGTTTATCAGAAAGCTTCTTTCTCTTTGTTATCGGAGGATATTTAATTTGGCCCTATAGTCTTCAAGGGAATCCGAAATATCTGTTCTCAGATTCCACAGAAATAAGGATAGAAAAGAGATCCACGAAATACCGATGTAACTCTGTGAGATGAATTAACAGAACCCTAAACAGTTTCTCAGAAAGCTTCTTTCCAGATTTCATCTGAGCATATTTCCTTTTTCACCATAGTCCACTATGGGCTTCCAAATATCACTTTGCCAATTCCAAAAGAACTGTCTTAGCGAAAGGGTTCTTGAGGGAAAATCTGTAACTCTGTGAGATGATTTCACAGAACACAAAGAAGTTTCTCAGAAAGCTTCTTTCTCTTTGTTATCGGAGGTATTTCCTTTGGCCCTAAAATTTTCAAAGGGATCCGAAATATCTGTTCTCAGATTCCACAGAAATAAGGCTAGCAAAGAGATCCACGAAATACAGATGTAACTCTTTTAAGTGAATTAACATAACACTAAGCAGTTTCTCAAAAAGCTTCTGTCCAGATTTCATCTGAGGATATTTCCTTTTTCAAAATAGCCCTCAAGGCGCTTCCAAATGTCACTTTGCCAATTCCACAAGAACTGTCTTAGCGAAAGGCTTCTTGAGGGGAAAGCTGTAACTCTGTGAGATGATTTCACAGAACACAAAGAAGTTTCTTAGAAAGCTTCTTTCTCTTTGTTATCGGAGGAGATTTCCTTTGGCCCTATAGTCTTCTAAGGGATCCGAAATATCTGTTCTCATATTCCACAGAAATAAGGCTAGCAAAGAGATCCACGAAATACAGATGTAACTCTGTGAGATGAATTAACAGAACACTGAGCAGTTTCTCAGAAAGCTTCTTTCCAGATTTCATCTGAGGATATTTCCTTTTTCACCATAGCCCTCTATGGGCTTCCAAATATCACTTTGCCAATTCCACAAGAACTGTCTTAGCGAAAGGCTTATTGAGGGGAAAGCTGTAACTCTGTGAGATGATTTCACAGAACACAAAGAAGTTTCTCAGAAAGTTTCCTTGACTTTGTTATCGGAGTTTATTCCTTTGGCCCTATATTCATCAAAGGGATCCGAAATATTTGTTCTCAGATTCCACAGAAATAAGGCTAGCAAAGAGATCCACGAAATACAGATGTAACTCTGTGAGAATAATTAACAGAACACTAAGCAGTTTCTCAGAAAGCTTCTTTCCAGATTTCATCTGAGGATATTTCCTTTTTCACCATAGCCCTCTATGCGCTTCCATATATCACTTTGCCAATTCCACAAGAAATGTCTTAGCGAAAGGCTTCTTGAGGGGAAAGCTGTAACTCTGTGAGATGATTTCACAGAACACAAAGAAGTTCTCAGAAAGCTTCTTTCTCTTTGTTATCGGAGTTTATTTCCTTTGGCCCTATACTCTTCAAAGGGATCCGAAATAACTGTTCTCAGATTCCACAGAAATAAGGCTAGCAAAGTGATCCACGAAATACATATGTAAATCTGTGAGATGAATTAACAGAACACTAAGAAGTTTCTCAGAAAGCTTCCTTCCAGATTTCATCTGAGGATATTTCCTTTTTCACCATAGCCCGCTATGGGCTTTCAAATATCACTTTGCCAATTCCACAAGAACTGTCTTAGCGAAAGGCTTCTTGAGGGGAAAGCTGTAAATCGGTGAGATGATTTCACAGAAAACAAAGAAGTTTCTCAGAAAGCTTCTTTCTCTTTGTTATCGGAGGATATTTCCTTTGGCCCTATAGTCTTCTAAGGGATCCGAAATATCTGTTCTAAGATTCCACAGAAATAAGGCTAGCAAAGAGATCCACGAAATACAGATGAAACTCTGTGAGAAGAATTAACAGAACACTAAGCAGTTTCTCTGAAAGCTTCTTTCCAGATTTAAACTGAGGATATTTCCTTTTTCCCCATAGCCCTCTATGGGCTTCCAAATATCACTTTGCCAATTCCACAAGAACTGTCTTAGCGAAAGGCTCCTTGAGGGGAAAGCTGTAACTCTGTGAGTTGATATCACAGAACACAAAGAAGTCTCTCAGAAAGCTTCTTTCTCTTTGTTATCGGAGGACATTTCTTGGGCCCTCTAATCTTCTAAGGGATCCAAAATATCTGTTCTCAGATTCCACAGAAATAAGGCTAGCAAAGAGATCCATGAAATACAGATGTAACTCTGTGAGATGAATTAACAGAACACTAAGCAGTTTCTCAGAAAGCTTCTTTCCAGATTTCATCTGAGGATATTTCCTTTTTCACCATAGCCCTCTATGCGCTTCCATATATCACTTTGCCAATTCCACAAGAAATGTCTTAGCGAAAGGCTTCTTGAGGGGAAAGCTGTAACTCCGTGAGATGAATTCACAGGACTCAAAGAAGTTTTTCAGAAAGCTTCTTTCTCTTTGTTATCGGAGGATATATCCTTTGGCTCTATAGTCTTCTAAGGGATCCGAAATATCTGTTCTCAGATTCTACAGAAATAAGGCTAGCAAAGAGATATACGAAATACAGATGTAACTCTGTCAGATGAATTAACAGAACACTAAGCAGTTTCTCAGAAAGCTTCTTTCCCCATTTCATTTGAGGATATTTCCTTTTTCACCATAGCCCTCTAAGGGCTTCCAAATATCACTATGCCAATTCCACAAGAACTGTCTTAGCGAAAGGCTTCTTGAGGGGAAAGCTGTAACTCTGTGAGATGATTTCACAGAAAACAAAGAAGTTTCTCAGAAAGCTTCTTTCTCTTTGTTATTGGAGTTTATTTCCTTTGGCCCTATAGTCTTCAAAGGGATCCGAAATAACTGTTCTCAGATTCCACAGAAATAAGGCTAGCAAAGAGATCCATGAAATACGGATGTAACTCTGTGAGAAGAACTAACAGAACACTAAGCAGTTTCTCAGAAAGCTTCTTTCCAGATTTCATCTGAGGATATTTCCTTTTTCACCATAGCCCTCAAAGGGCTTCCAAATATCACTTTGCCAATTCCACAAGAACTGTCTTAGCGAAAGTCTTCTTGAGGGGAAAGCTGTAACGCTGTGAGATGAATTCACAGGACACAAAGAAGTTTTTCAGAAAGCTTCTTTCTCTTTGTTTTCGGAGGATATTTCCTTTGGCCCTATAGTCTTCTAAGGGATCCGAAATATCTGTTCTCAGATTCTACAGAAATAAGGCTAGCAAAGAGATCCATGAAATACAGATTTAACTCTGTCAGATTAATTAACAGAACACTAAGCAGTTTCTCAGAAAGCTTCTTTCCAGATTTCATTTGAGGATATTTCCTTTTTCACCATAGCCCTCTAGGGGCTTCCAAATATCACTATGCCAATTCCACAAGAACCGTCTTAGCGAAAGGCTTCTTGAGGGGAAAGCTCTAACTCTGTGAGATGATTTCACAGAAAGCAAAGAAGTTTCTCAGAAAGCTTCTTTCTCTTTGTTATCGGAGGAGATTTCCTTTGGCCCTATAGTCTTTAACGGGATCCGAAATATCTGTTCTCAGATTCCACAGAAATAAGGCTAGCAAAGAGATCCACGAAATACAGATATAACTCTGTGAGATGAGTTAACAGAACATTAAGCAGTTTCTCAGAAAGCTTCTTTCCAGATTTCATCTGAGGATATTTCCTTTTTCACCATAGCCCTCTAGGCGCTTCCAAATATCACTTCGCCAATTCCACAAGAACTGTCTTAGCGAAAGGCTTCTTGAGGGGAAATCTGTAACTCTGTGAGATGATTTCACAGAACACAAAGAAGTTTCTCAGAAAGCTTCTTTCTCTTTTTTATCGGAGGTATTTTCTTTGGTCCTATAATTTTCAAAGGAATCCGAAATATCTGTTCTCAGATTCCACAGAAATAACGCAAGCAAAGAGATCCACGAAATACAGATGTAACTCTTTGAGATGAATTAACAGAACACTAAGCAGTTGCTCAGAAAGCTTCATTTCAGATTTCATCTGAGGATATTTCCTTTTTCACCATAGCCCTCTATGCGCTTCCAAATGTCACTTTGCCTATTCCACAAGAACTGTCTTAGCGAAAGACTTCTTGAGGGGAAAGCTGTAACTCGGTGAGATTATTTCACAGAACACAAACAAGTTTCTCAGAAAGCTTCTTTCTCTTTGGTATTGGAGAATATTTCCTTTGTCCCTATAGTCTTCTAAGGGATCCGAAATATCTGTTCTCAGATTCCACAGAAATAAGGCTAGCAAAGAGGTCCACGAAATACAGATGTAACTCTGTGAGATGAATTAACAGAACACTAAGCAGTTTCTCAGAAAGCTTCCTTCCAGATTTCATCTGAGTATATTTCCTTTTTCACCATAGCCCTCTATGGGCTTCCAAATATCACTTTGCCACTTCCACAAGAACTGTCTTAGCGAAAGGCTTCCTGAGGGGAAAGCTTTAACTCTGTGAGATGATTTCACAGAACACAAAGAAGTTTCTCAGAAAGATTCTTTCTCTTTGTTATCGGAGGATATTTCCTTTGGCCCTATAGTCTTCTAAGGGATCCGAAATATCTCTTCTCAGATTCCACAGAAATAAGGCTAGCAAAGAGGTCCACGAAATACAGATGTAACTCTGTGAGATGAATTAACAGAACACTAAGCAGTTTCTCAGAAAGCTTCCTTCCAGATTTCATCTGTGGATATTTCCTTGTTCACCATAGCCCTCTATGGGCTTTCAAATATCTCTTTGCCAATTCCACAAGAACTGTCGCAGCGAAAAGCTTCTTGAGGGGAAAGCTGTAACTCTGTAGGATGATTTCACAGAACACAAAGAAGTTTCTCAGAAAGCTTCTTTCTCTTTGTTATCGGAGGATATTTCCTTTGGCCCCATAGTCTTCTAAGGGATCCGAAATACCTGTTCTCAGATTCCACAGAAATAAGGCTAGCGAAGCGATCCATGAAATACAGATGTAACTCTGTGAGATGAATTAACAGAACACTAAGCTGATTCTCAGAAAGCTTCTTTCCAGATTTCATCTGACGATATTTCCTTTTTCACCATAGCCCTCTAGGCGCTTCCAAATATCACTTTGCCAATTCCACAAGAACTGTCTTAGCGAAAGGTTTCTTGAGGGGAAAGATGTAACTCTGTGAGATGATTTCACAGAACACAAAGAAGTTTCTCAGAAAGCTTCTTTCTCTTTGTTATCGGAGGATATTTCCTTTGGCCCTATAGTCTTCTAAGGGATTAGAAATATCTGTTCACAGATTCCACAGAAATAAGGCTAGCAAAGAGATCCACGAAATACAGATGTAACTCTGTGAGATGAATTAACAGAACACTAAGCAGTTTCTCAGAAAGCTTCCTTCCAGATTTCATCTGAGGATATTTCCTTTTTCACCATAGCCCTCTATGGGCTTCCAAAATCACTTTGCCAATTCCAGAAGCACTGTCTAAGTGAAAGGCTTCTTGAGGGGAAAGGTGTAACTCTGTGAGATGATTTCACAGAACACAAAGAAGTTTCTCAGAAACCTTCTTTCTCTTTGTTATCGGAGGATATTTCCTTTGGCCCTATAGTGTTCTAAGGGATCCGAAATATCTGTTCTCATATTTCACAGAAATAAGGCTAGCCAAGACATCCACGAAATACAGATGTAACTCTCTGAGATGAATTAACAGAACACTAAGCAGTTTCTCAGACAGCTTCTTTCCAGATTTCATCTGAGGATATTTCCTTTTTCACCATAGCCCTCTATGGGCTTCCAAATATAACTTTGCCAATTCCACAAGAACTGTCTTAGCGAAAGGCTTCTTGAGGGGAATGCTGTAACTCTGTGAGATGATTTCACAGAACACAAAGAAGTTTCTCAGAAACCTTCTTTCTCTTTGTTATCGGAGGATATTTCCTTTGGCCCTATAGTCTTCTAAGGGATCCGAAATATCTCTTCTCAGATTCCACAGAAATAAGGCTAGCAAAGAGACACACGATATACAGATATAACTCTTTGAGATGAATTAACAGAACACTAAGCTGTTTCTCAGAAAGCTTCTTTCCAGATTTCATCTGAGGATATTTCCTTTTTCACCATAGCCCTCAAAGGGCTTCCAAATGTCACTTTGCCAATTCCAGAAGAACTGTCTTAGCAAAAGACTTCTTGAAGGGAAAGCTGTAACTCTGTGAGTTGATTTCACAGAACACAAAGAAGTTTCTCAGAAAGCTTCTTTCTCTTTGTTATCGGAGGACATTTCCTTGGGCCCTCTAATCTTCTAAGGGATCCCAAATATCTGTTCTCAGATTCCACAGAAATAAGGCTAGCAAATGGATCCAGGAAATACAGATGTAACTCTGTGAGATGAATTAACAGAACACTAAGCAGCTTCTCAGAATGCTTCTTTCCAGATTTCATCTGAGGATATTTCCTTTTTTACCATAGCCCTGTATGCGCTTCAAAATATCACTTGCCAATTCCACAAGAACTGTCTTAGCGAAAGGCTTCTTGAGGGGAAAGATGTAACTCTGTGAGATGATTTCACAGAACACAAAGAAGTTTCTCAGAAAGCTTCTTTCTCTTTGTTATCGGAGGATATTTCCTTTGGCACTATAGTCTTCTGAGGGATTAGAAATATCTGTTCACAGATTCCACAGAAATAAGGCTAGCAAAGAGATCCACGAAATACAGATGTAACACTGTGAGATGAATTAACAGAACACTAAGCAGTTTCTCAGAAAGCTTCTTTCCAGATTTCATCTGAGGATATTTCCTTTTTCACCATAGCCCTCTATGGGCTTCCAAAATCACTTTGCCAATTCCAGAAGAACTGTCTAAGTGAAAGGCTTCTTGAGGGGAAAGCTGTAACTCGGTGAGATTATTTCACAGAACACAAACAAGTTTCTCAGAAAGCTTCTTTCTCTTTGGTATTGGAGAATATTTCCTTTGTCCCTATAGTCTTCTAAGGGATCCGAAATATCTGTTCTCAGATTCCACAGAAATAAGGCTAGCAAAGAGGTCTACGAAATACAGATGTAACCTTGTGAGATGAATTAACAGAACACTAAGCAGTTTCTCAGAAAGCTTCCTTCCAGATTTCATCTGAGTATGTTTCCTTTTTCACCATAGCCCTATATGGGCTTCCAAATATCACTTTGCCACTTCCACAAGAACTGTCTTAGCGAAAGGCTTCTTGAGGGGAAAGCTGTAACTCTGTGGGATGATTTCACAGAACACAAAGAAGTTTCTCAGAAAGCTTCTTTCTCTTTGTTATCGGAGGATATTTCCTTTGGCCCTAAAGTCTTCTAAGGGATCCGAAATACCTGTTCTCAGATTCCACAGAAATAAGGCTAGCGAAGCGATCCATGAAATACAGATGTAACTCTGTGAGATGAATTAACAGAACACTAAGCTGATTCTCAGAAAGCTTCTTTCCAGATTTCATCTGACGATATTTCCTTTTTCACCATAGCCCTCTAGGCGCTTCCAAATATCACTTTGCCAATTCCACAAGAACTGTCTTAGCGAAAGGCTTCTTGAGCGGAAAGATGTAACTCTGTGAGTTGATTTCACAGAACACAAAGAAGTTTCTCAGAAAGCTTCTTTCTCTTTGTTATCGGAGGACATTTCCTTGGGCCCTCTAATCTTCTAAGGGATCCCAAATATCTGTTCTCAGATTCCACAGAAATAAGGCTAGCAAATGGATCCAGGAAATACATATGTAACTCTGTGAGATGAATTAACAGAACACTAAGCAGCTTCTCAGAATGCTTCTTTCCAGATTTCATCTGAGGATATTTCCTTTTTTACCATAGCCCTGTATGCGCTTCAAAATATCACTTGCCAATTCCACAAGAACTGTCTTAGCGAAAGGCTTCTTGAGGGGAAAGTTGTAACTCTGTGAGATGATTTCACAGAACACAAAGAAGTTTCTCAGAAACCTTCTTTCTCTTTGTTATCGGAGGATATTTCCTTTGGCCCTATAGTCTTCTAAGGGATGCGAAATGTCTGTTCTCAGATTCCACAGAAATTAGGCTAGCAAAGAGATACACGAAATATATATGTAACTCTGTGAGATGAATTAACAGAACACTAAGCAGTTTCTCAGAAAGTTTCCTTCCAGATTTCATCAGAGGATATTTCCTTTTTCACCATAGCCCGCTATGGGCTTCCAAATATCACTTTGCCAATTACTCAAGAACTGTCTTAGCGAAAGGCTTCTTGAGGGGAAAGCTGTAACTCTGTGAGATTATTTCACAGAACACAAAGAAGTTTCTCAGAAACCTTCTTTCTCTTTGTTATCGGAGGATATTTCCTTTGGCCCTATAGTCTTCTAAGGGATCCGAAATATATGTTCTCAGATTCCACAGAAATAAGGCTAGCAAAGAGATCCACGAAATACAGATGTAACTCTGTGAGATGAATTAACAGAACACTAAGCAGTTTCTCTGAAGCTTCTTTCCAGATTTCATCTGAGGATATTTCCTTTTTCATCATAGCCCTCTATGGGCTTCCAAATATCACTTTGGCAATTCCACAAGAACTATCTTAGCGAATGGCTTCTTGAGGGGAAACCTGTAACTCTGTGAGATGATTTCACAGAACAGAAAGAAGTTTCTCAGAAAGCTTCTTTCTCTTTGTTATCGGAGGATATTTCCTTTGGCCCTATAGTCTTCTAAGGGATGCGAAATATTTGTTCTCAGTTTCCACAGAAATAAGGCTAGCAAAGAGATCCACGAAATAGAGATGTAACTCTGTGAGATGAATTAACAGAACACTAAGCAGTTTCTCAGATAGCTTCTTTCCAGATTTCTTCTGAGGATATTTCCTTTTTCACCATAGGCCTCAAAGGGCTTCCAAATGTCACTTTGCCAATTCCAGAAGAACTGTGTTAGCGAAAGGCTTCTTGAGGGTAAAGCTGTAACTCTGTGAGTTGATTTCACAGAACACAAACAAGTTTCTCAGAAAGCTTCTTTCTCTTTGTTATCGGAGGACATTTCCTTGGGCCCTCTAATCTTCTAAGGGATCCCAAATATCTGTTCTCAGATTCCACAGAAATAAGGCTAGCAAAGAGATCCACGAAATATAGATGTAACTCTGTGAGATGAATTAACAGAACACGAAGCAGTTTCTCAGAAAGTTTCCTTCCAGATTTCATCTGAGGATATTTCCTTTTTCACCATAGCCCTCTAGGGGCTTCCAAATATCACTTTGCCAATTCCACAAGAACTGTCTTACCGAAAGGCTTCTTGAGGGGAAAGCTGTAACTCTGTGAGATGATTTCACAGAACACAAAGAAGTTTACCAGAAAGCTTCTTTCTCTTTGTTTTCGGAGGATATTTCCTTTGGCCCTGTAGTCTTCAAAGGGATCCGAAATATCTGTTCTCAGATTCCACAGAAATAAGGCTACAAAAGAGATCCACGAAATACAGATGTAACTCTGTGAGATGAATTAACAGAACACTAAGCAGTTTCTCAGAAAGCTTCTTTCCAGATTTCATCTGAGGATATTTCCTTTTTCACCATAGCCCTCTATCAGCTTCCAAATATCATTCTGCCAATTCCACAAGAACTGTCTTAGCGACAGTCTTCTTGAGGGGAAAGCTGTAACTCTGTGAGATGATTTCACAGAACACAAACAAGTTTCTCAGAAAGCTTCTTTCTCTTTGTTATCCGAGGATATTTCCTTTGGCCCTATAGTCTTCTAAGGGATCCGAAATATCTGTTCTCAGATTTCACTGAAATAAGGCTAGCAAAGAGATCCACGAAATACTGATGTAAATCTGTGAGATGAATTAACAGAACACTAAGCAGTTTCTCAGAAAGCTTCTTTCCAGATTTCATCTGACGATATTTCCTTTTTTACCATAGACCTCTATGCACTTCAAATTACCACTTGCCATTTCCACAAGAACTGTCTTAGCGAAAGGCTTCTTGAGCGGAAAGCTGTAACTCTGTGAGATGATTTCACAGAACACAAAGTAGTTTCTCAGAAACCTTCTTTCTCTTTGTTATCGGAGGATATTTCCTTTGGCCCTATTGTCTTCTAAGGGATGCGAAATATCTGTTCTCAGATTCCACAGAAATAAGGCTAGCAAAGAGATCCACGAAGTACTTATGTAACTCTGTGAGATGAATTAACAGAACACTAAGCAGTTTCTCAGAAAGTTTCCTTCCAGATTTCATCTGAGGATATTTCCTTTTTCACCATAGCCCTCTATGGGCTTCCAAATATCACTTTGCCAATTCCACAAGAACTGTCTTAGGGAAACGCTTCCTGAGGGGAAAGCTGTAACTCTGTGAGATGATTTCACAGAACACAAAGAAGTTTCTCAGAAAGCTTCTTTCCCTTTGTTATCGGAGGATATTTCCTTTGGCCTTTTAGTCTTCAAAGGGATCCGAAATGTCTGTTCTCAGATTCCACAGAAATAAGGCTAGCAAAGAGATCCACGAAATACAGATGTAACTCTATGAGATGAATTAACAGAACACTAAGCAGTTTCTCAGAAAGCCTCTTTCCAGATTTCATCAGAGGATATTTCATTTTTCACCGTAGCGCGCTATGGGCTTCCAAATATCACTGTGCCAATTCCACAAGAACTGTCTTAGCAAAAGGCTTTTTGAGGGGAAACCTCTAACTCTGTGAGTTGATTTCACAGAACAGAGAGAAGTTTCTCAGAAAGCTTCTTTCTCTTTGTTATCGGAGGATATTTCCTTTGGCCCTATAGTCTTCAAAGGGATCCGAAATATCTCTTCTCAGATTCCACAGAAATAAGGCTAGCAAAGAGATCCACGAAATACAGATGTAACTCTGTGAGATAAATTAACGGAACACTAAGCAGCTTCTCAGAATGCTTCTTTCCAGATTTCATCTGAGGATATTTCCTTTTTCAACATAGCCCTCTATGGGCTTCCAAATATCACTTTGCCAATTCCACAAGAACTGTCATAGCGAAAGGCTTCTTGAGGGGAAAGCTGTACCTCTGTGAGTTGATTTCACAGAACACAAAGAAGTTTCTCAGAAAGATTCTTTCTCTTTGTTATCGGAGTTTATTTCCTTTGGCCCTATATTCATCAAAGGGATGCGAAATATCTGTTCTCAGATTCCACAGAAATAAGGCTAGCAAAGAGATCCACGAAATACAGATGTAACTCTGTGAGATGAATTAACGCAACACTAAGCAGTTTCTCAGAAATCTTCTCTCCAGATTTCATCTGAGGATATTTCCTTTTTCACCATGGCCCTCTATGGGCTTCCAAATATCACTTTGCCAATTCCACAAGTACTGTCTTAGCGAAAGACTTCTTGAGGGGAAAGCTGTAACTCTGGGAGATGATTTCACAGGACACAAAGAAGTTTCTCAGAAAGCTTCTTTCTCTTTGTTATCGCAGGATATTTCCTTTGGCCCTATAGTGTTCTAAGGGATCCGAAATATCTGTTCTCAGATTCGACAGAAATAAGGCTAGCAAAGAGATCCACGATATACAGATAAAACTCTTTGAGATGAATTAACAGAACACTAAGCTGTTTCTCAGAAAGCTTCTTTCCAGATTTCATCTGAGGATATTTCCTTTTTCACCATAGCCCTCTAGGCGCCTCCAAATATCACTTTGCCAATTCCACAAGAACTGTCTTAGCGAAAGGCTTCTTGAAGGGAAAGCTGTAACTCAGTGAGATGATTTCACAGAACACGAAGAAGTTTCTCAGAAAGCTTCTTTCTCTTTGTTATCGGAGGATATTTCCTTTGGCCCTATAGTCTTCCAAGGGATCCGAAATAGCTGTTCTCAGATTCCACAGAAATAAGGCTAGCAAAGAGATCCACGAAATACAGATGTAACTGGGTGAGATGAATTAACAGAACACTAAGAAGTTTCTCAGAAAGCTTCTTTTAAGATTTCATCTGAGGATATTTCCTTTTTCACCATAGCCCTATAAGGGCTTCCAAATATCACTTTGCCAATTCCACAAGAACTGTCTTAGCGAAAGGCTTCTTGAGGGGAAAGCTGTAACTCTGTGAGATAAATTCACAGGACACAAAGAAGTTTTTCAGAAAGGTTCTTTCTCTTTGTTATCGGAGGATATTTCCTTTGGCCCTATAGTCTTCTAAGGGATCCGAAATATCTGTTCTCAGATTCTACAGAAATAAGGCTAGCAAAGAGATCCACGAAATACAGATGTAACTCTGTGAGATGAATTAACAGAACACTAAGCAGTTTCTCAGAAAGCTTCTTTCCAGATTTCATTTGAGGATATTTCCTTTTTCACCGTAGCCCTCTATGGGCTTCCAAATATCACTTTGCCAATTCCACAAGAACTGTCTTAGCAAAAGGCTTTTTGAGGGGAAACCTCTAACTCTGTGAGTTGATTTCACAGAACAGAGAGAAGTTTCTCAGAAAGCTTCTTTCTCTTTGTTATCGGAGGATATTTCCTTTGGCCCTATAGTCTTCAAAGGGATCCGAAATATCTCTTCTCAGATTCCACAGAAATAAGGCTAGCAAAGAGATCCACGAAATACAGATGTAACTCTGTGAGATAAATTAACGGAACACTAAGCAGCTTCTCAGAATGCTTCTTTCCAGATTTCATCTGAGGATATTTCCTTTTTCAACATAGCCCTCTATGGGCTTCCAAATATCACTTTGCCAATTCCACAAGAACTGTCATAGCGAAAGGCTTCTTGAGGGGAAAGCTGTACCTCTGTGAGTTGATTTCACAGAACACAAAGAAGTTTCTCAGAAAGATTCTTTCTCTTTGTTATCGGAGTTTATTTCCTTTGGCCCTATATTCATCAAAGGGATGCGAAATATCTGTTCTCAGATTCCACAGAAATAAGGCTAGCAAAGAGATCCACGAAATACAGATGTAACTCTGTGAGATGAATTAACGCAACACTAAGCAGTTTCTCAGAAATCTTCTCTCCAGATTTCATCTGAGGATATTTCCTTTTTCACCATGGCCCTCTATGGGCTTCCAAATATCACTTTGCCAATTCCACAAGTACTGTCTTAGCGAAAGACTTCTTGAGGGGAAAGCTGTAACTCTGGGAGATGATTTCACAGGACACAAAGAAGTTTCTCAGAAAGCTTCTTTCTCTTTGTTATCGCAGGATATTTCCTTTGGCCCTATAGTGTTCTAAGGGATCCGAAATATCTGTTCTCAGATTCGACAGAAATAAGGCTAGCAAAGAGATCCACGATATACAGATAAAACTCTTTGAGATGAATTAACAGAACACTAAGCTGTTTCTCAGAAAGCTTCTTTCCAGATTTCATCTGAGGATATTTCCTTTTTCACCATAGTCCTCTAGGCGCCTCCAAATATCACTTTGCCAATTCCACAAGAACTGTCTTAGCGAAAGGCTTCTTGAAGGGAAAGCTGTAACTCAGTGAGATGATTTCACAGAACACGAAGAAGTTTCTCAGAAAGCTTCTTTCTCTTTGTTATCGGAGGATATTTCCTTTGGCCCTATAGTCTTCCAAGGGATCCGAAATAGCTGTTCTCAGATTCTACAGAAATAAGGCTAGCAAAGAGATCCACGAAATACAGATGTAACTCTGTGAGATGAATTAACAGAACACTAAGCAGTTTCTCAGAAAGCTTCTTTCCAGATTTCATTTGAGGATATTTCCTTTTTCACCGTAGCCCTCTATGGGCTTCCAAATATCACTTTGCCAATTCCACAAGAACTGTCTTAGCGAAAAGCTTCTTGAGGGGAAAGCTGTAACTCTGTGAGATGATTTCACAGAAAACAAAGAAGTTTATCAGAAAGCTTCTTTCTCTTTGTTATCGGAGGATATTTCCTTTGGCCCTATAGTCTTCTAAGGGATGCGAAATATCTGTTCTAGATTCCACAGAAATAAGGCTAGCATAGAGATCCACGAAATACAGGTGTAACTCTGTGAGATGAATTAACAGAACACTAAGAAGTTTCTCAAAAAGCTTCCTTCCAGATTTCATCTGAGGATATTTCCTATTTCACCATAGCCCTCTATGCGCTTCCAAATAACACTTTGCCAAATCCAGAAGAACTGTCTCAGCGAAAGGCTTCTTGAGGGGAAAGCTGTAACTCTGTGAGATGATTTCACAGAACACAAACAAGTTTATCAGAAAGCTTCTTTCTCTTTGTTATCGGAGGATAATTCCTTTGGCCCTATAGTCTTCTAAGGGATCCGAAATATCTGTTCTCAGATTCTACAGAAATAAGGCTAGCAAAGAGATCCACGAAATACAGATATAACTCTGTCAGATGAATGAACAGAACACTAAGCAGTTTCTCAGAAAGCTTCTTTGCAGATTTCCTTTGAGGATATTTCCTTTTTCACCATAGCCCTCTATGGGCTTCCAAATATCACTATGACAATTCCACAAGAACTGTCTTAGCGAAAGGCTTTTCGAGGGGAAAGCTGTAACTCTGGGAGATGATTTCACAGAAAACAAAGAAGTTTCTCAGAAAGTTTCTTTCCCTTTGTTATCGGAGGATATTTCCTTTGGCCATATAATCTTCAGGGGATCCGAAATATCTGTTCTCAGATTCCACAGAAATAAGGCTAGAAAAGAGATCGACGAAATACAGATGTAACTCTGTTAGATGAATTAACAGAAGAGTAAGCAGTTTCTCAGAAAGCCTCTTTCCAGATTTCGTCAGAGGATATTTCATTTTTCACCGTAGCCCGCTATGGGCTTCCAAATATCACTTTGCCAATTCCACAAGAACTGTCTTAGCGAAAGGCTTTATGAGGCGAAACCTCTAACTCTGTGAGATGATTTCACATAACACAGAGAAGTTTCTCAGAAAGCTTCTTTCTCTTTGTTATCGGAGGATATTTCCTTTGGACCTATAATCTTCAAAGGGATCCGAAATATCTGTTCTGAGATTCCACAGAAATAAGGTTAGCAAAGAGATCCACGAAATACAGATGTAACTCTGTGAGATAAATTAACGGAACACTAAGCAGCTTCTCAGAATGCTTCTTTCCAGATTTCATCTGAGGATATTTCCTTTTTCGACATAGCCCTCTAGGGGCTTCCAAATATCACTTTGCCATTTCCACAAGAACTGTCTTAGCGAAAGGCTTCTTGAGCGGAAAGCTGTAACTCTGTGAGATGATTTCACAGAAAACAAAGAAGTTTCTCAGAAAGCTTCTTTCTCTTTGTTATTGGAGGATATTTCCTTTGGACCTATAGTCTTCTAAGGGATGCGAAATATCTGTTCTCAGATTCCACAGAAATAAGGCTAGCGAAGCGATCCACGAAATGCAGATGTACCTCTGTGAGACAAATTAACAGAACACTAAGAAGTTTCTCAGAAAGCTTCTATCCAGATTTCATCTGAGGATATTTCTTTTTTCACCATAGCCCTCTAAGCGCTTCCAAATAACACTTTACTAAATCCACATGAACTGTCTTAGCGAAAGGCTTCTTGAGGGGAAAGCTGTAACTCTGTGAGATGATTTCACAGTTCACAAAGATGTTTATCAGAAAGCTTCTTTCTCTTTGTTATCGGAGGATATTTCCTTTGGCCCTATAGTCTTCAAGGGGATCCGAAATATCTGTTCTCAGATTCCACAGAAATAAGGCTAGAAAAGAGATCCACGAAATACAGATGTAACTCTGTGAGATGAATTAACAGAACCCTAAGCAGTTTCTCAGAAAGCTTCTTTCCAGATTTCATCTGAAGATATTTCCTTTTTCACCATAGCCCTCTATGGGCTTCCAAATATCACTTTGCCAATTCCACAAGAACTGTCTTAGCGAAAGTCTTCTTGAGGCGAAAGCTGTAACTCTGTGAGATGAATTCACAGGACACAAAGAAGTTTCTCAGAAAGCTTCTTTCTCTTTGTTATCGGAGGATATTTCCTTTGGCCCTATAGTCTTCTAAGGGATCCGAAGTATCTGTTCTCAGATTCTACAGAAATAAGGCTAGAAAAGAGAACTACGAAATACAGATGTAACTCTGTGAGATGAATTAACAGAACACTAAGCAGTTTCTCAGAAAGCTTCCTTCCAGACTTCATCTGTGGATATTTCCTTTTTCACCATAGCCCTCTATGGGCTTCCAAATATCACTTTGCCAATTCCACAAGAACTGTCTTAGCGAAAGGCTTCTTGAGGGGAAAGCTGTAACTCTGTGAGATGATTTCACAGAACACAAAGAAATTTCTCACAAACCTTCTTTCTCTTTGATATCGGAAAATATTTCCTTTGGCCCTGTAGTCTTCTAAGGGTTCCGAAATATCTGTTCTCAGATTCCACAGAAATAAGGCTAGCAAAGAGACAAACGAAATACAGATGTAACTCTGTGAGATGAATTAACAGAACACTAAGCTGTTTCTCAGAAAGTTTCCTTCCAGATTTCATCTGAGGATATTTCCTTTTTCACCATAGCCCTCAAAGGGCTTCCAAATGTCACTTTGCCAATTCCAGAAGAACTGTCTTAGCGAAAGGCTTCTTGAGGGGAAAGCTGTAACTCTGTGAGTTGATTTCACAGAACACAAACAAGTTTCTCAGAAAGCTTCTTTCCTTTTGTTATCGGAGGACATTTCCTTGGGCCCTCTAATCTTCTAAGGGATCCCAAATATCTGTTCTCAGATTCCACAGAAATAAGGCTAGCAGAGAGATCCACGAAATGTAGATGAAACTCTGTGAGATGAATTAACAGAACACTAAGCAGTTTCTCAGAAAGTTTCCTTCCAGATTTCATCTGAGGATATTTCCTTTTTCACCATGGCCCTCTATGGGCTTCCAAATATCACTTTGCCAATTCCACAAGAACTGTCTTCGCGAAAGGCTTCTTAAGGGGAAAGCTGAAACTCTGTGACATGAATTCACAGGACACCAAGAAGTTTTTCAGAAAGGTTCTTTCTCTTTGTTATCGGAGGATATTTCCTTTGGCCCTATAGTCTTCAAAGGGATCCGAAATATCTGTTCTCAGATTCTACAGAAATAAGGCTAGCAAAGAGATCCACGAAATACAGATGTAACTCTGTGAGATGAATTAACAGAACACTAAGCAGTTTCTCAGAAAGCTTCTTTCCAGATTTCATTTGAGGATATTTCCTTTCTCACCGTACCCCACTATGGGCTTCCAAATATCACTATGCCAATTCCACAAAAAGTGTCTTAGCGAAAGGCTTCTTGAGGGGAAAGCTGTAACTCTGTGAGATGATTTCACAGAACACAAAGAAGTTTCTCAGAAAGCTTCTTTCTCTTTGTTATCGGAGGATATTTCCTTTGGCCCTATAGTCTTCTAAGGGATCCACAATATCTGTTCTCAGATTCCACAGAAATAAGGTTAGCAAAGAGATCCACGAAATACAGATGTAACTCTGTGAGATGAATTAACAGAACACTAAGCAGTTTCTCAGAAAGCTTCTTTCCAGATTTCATCTGAGAATATTTCCTTTTTCACTCTAGCCCTATATGGGCTTCCAAATATCACATTGCCAATTCCACAAGAACTGTCTTAGCGAAAGGCTTCTTGAGGGGAAAGCTGTAACTCTGTGAGATGATTTCACAGAACACAAAGAAGTTTCTCAGAAAGCTTCTTTCTCTTTGTTATCGGAGGATATTTCCTTTGGCCCTATAGTCTTCTAAGGAATCCGAAATATCTGTTCTCAGATTCCACGGAAATAAGGCTAGCAAAGAGATCCACGAAATACAGATGTAACTCTGTGAGATGAATTAACAGAACACTAAGCAGTTTCTCAGAAAGCTTCTTTCCAGATTTCATTTGAGGATATTTCCTTTTTCACCATGGACCTCTATGGGCTTCCAAATATCACTTTGCCAATTCCACAAGAACTGACTTAGCGAAAGGCTTCTTGAGGGGAAAGCTGTAACTCTGTGAGATGATTTCACAGAACACAAAGAAGTTTCTCAGAAAGCTTCTTTCTCTTTGTTATTGGAGGATATTTCCTTTGGCTCTATAGTCTTCTAAGGAATCCGAAATATCGGTTCTCAGATTCGACAAAAATAAGGCTAGCAAAGAGTTAACGAAATACAGATGTAACTCTGCGAGATGAATTAACAGAACACTAAGCAGTTTCTCAGAAAGCTTCTTTCCAGATTTCATCTGACGATATTTCCTTTTTCACCATAGCCCTCTAGGCGCTTCCAAATATCACTTTGCCAATTCCACAAGAACTGTCTTAGCGAAAGGCTTCTTGAGGGTAAAGCTGTAACTCTGTGAGATGAATTCACAGGACACAAAGAAGTTTCTCAGAAAGCTTCTTTCTCTTTGTTATCGGAGGATATTTCCTTTGGCCCTATAGTCTTCAAGGGGATCCGAAATATCTGTTCTCAGATTCCACAGAAATAAGTCTAGAAACGAGATCCACGAAATACAGAAATAACTCTGTGAGTTGAATTAACAGAACCCTAATCAGTTTCTCAGAAAGCTTCTTTCCAGATTTCATCTGAGGATATTTCCTTTTTCACCATAGCCCTCTAAGGGCTTCCAAATATCACTTTGCCAATTCCACAAGAACTGTCTTAGCGAAAGGCGTCTTGAGAGGAAAGCTGTAACTCTGTGAGATGAATTCACAGGACACAAAGAAGTTTTTCAGAAAGCTTCTTTCTCTTTGTTATCGGAGGATATTTCCTTTGGCCCAATAGTCTTCTAAGGGATCCGAAATATCTGTTCTCAGATTCTACAGAAATAAGGCTAGAAAAGAGATACACGAAATACAGATGTAACTCTGTGAGATGAATTAACCGAACACTAAGCAGTTTCTCAGAAAGCCTCTTTCCAGATTTCGTCAGAGGATATTTCATTTTTCACCGTAGCCCGCTATGGGCTTCCAAATATCACTTTGCCAATTCCACAAGAACTGTCTTAGCGAAAGGCTTTTTGAGGGGAAACCTCTAACTCTGTGAGATGATTTCACAGAACACAGAGAAGTTTCTCAGAAAGCTTCTTTCTCTTTGTTATCGGAGGATATTTCCTTTGGCCCTGTAGTCTTCAAAGGGATCCGAAATATCTGTTCTCAGATTCTACAGAAAGAAGGCTAACAAAGAGATCCACGAAATACAGATGTAACCCTGTGAGATAAATTAACGGAACACTAAGCAGCTTCTCAGAATGCTTCTTTGCAGATTTCATCTGAGGATATTTCCTTTTTCAACATAGCCCTCTATGGGCTTCCAAATATCACTTTGCCAATTCCACAAGAACTGTCTTAGCGAAAGGTTTCCTGAGGGGAAAGCTGTAACTCTGTGAGATGATTTCACAGAACACAAAGAAGTTTCTCGGAAAGATTCTTTCTCTTTGTTATCTGAGGATATTTCCTTTGTCCCTACAGTCTTCTAAGGGATCCGAAATATCTGTTCTCAGATTCCACAGAAATAAGGCTAGCAAAGAGATCCACGAAATACAGATATAACTCTGTGAGATGAAATAACAGAACACTAAGTAGATTCTCAGAAAGCTTCTTTCCAGATTTCATCTGAGGATATTTCCTTTTTCACCATAGCCCTCTATGCGCTTCCAAATATCACTTTGCCTATTCCACAAGAACTGTCTTAGCGAAAGACTTCTTGATGGGAAAGCTGTAACTCGGTGAGATGATTTCACAGAACACAAAGGAGTTTCTCAGAAATCATCTTTCTCTTTGTTATCGGAGAATATTTCCTTTGGCCCTATAGTCTTCTAAGGGATCCGAAATATCTGTTCTCAGATTCCACAGAAATAAGGATAGCAAAGAGGTCCACGAAATACAGATGTAACTCTGTGAGATGAATTAACAGAACACTAAGCAGTTTCTCAGAAAGCTTCCTTCCAGATTTCATCTGAGTTTATTTCCTTTTTCACCATAGCCCTCTATGGGCTTCCAAATATCTCTTTGCCACTTCCACAAGAACTGTCTTAGCGAAAGGCTTCCTGAGGGGAAAGCTTTAACTCTGTGAGATGATTTCACAGAACACAGAGAAGTTTCTCAGAAAGATTCTTTCTCTTTGTTATCGGAGGATATTTCCTTTGGCCCTATAGTCTTCTAAGGGATCCGAAATATCTCTTCTCAGATTCCACAGAAATAAGGCTAGCAAAGAGATCCACGAAATACAGATGTGACTCTGTGAGATGAATTAACAGAACACTAAGCAGTTTCTCAGAAAGCTTCTTTCCAGATTTCATCTGAGGATATTTCCTTTTTCACCATAGCCCTCTATGGGCTTCCAAATATCACTTTGCCAATTCCACAAGAACTGTCTTAGCGAAAGGTTTCCTGAGGGGAAAGCTGTAACTCTGTGAGATGATTTCCCAGAACAGAAAGAAGTTTCTCGGAAAGATTCTCTCTCTTTGTTATCGGAGGATATTTCCTTTGTCCCTATAGTCTTCTAAGGGATCCGAAATATCTCTTCTCAGATTCCACAGAAATAAGGCTAGCAAAGAGATCCACGAAATACAGATGTAACTCTGTGAGATGAATTAACAGAACACTAAGCAGTTTCTCAGAAAGCTTCCTTCCAGATTTCATCTGTGGATATTTCCTTGTTCACCATAGCCCTCTAGGGGCTTCCAAATATCACTTTGCCAATTCCACAAGAACTGTCTTAGCGAAAGGCTTCTTGAGGGGAAAGCTGTAACTCTGTGAGATGATTTCACAGAACACAAAGAGGTTTTCACAAAGGTTCTTTCTCTTTGTTATCGCAGGATATTTCCTTTGGCCCTATAGTCTTCTAAGGGATCCGAAATATCTGTTCTCAGATTCCACAGAAATAAGGCTAGAAAAGAGATCCACGAAATACAGATGTAACTCTGTGAGATGAATTAACAGAACACTAAGCAGTTTCTCAGAAAGCTTCTTTCCAGATTTCATTTGAGGATATTTCCTTTTTCAACATGGCCCTCTATGGGCTTCCAAATATCACTTTGCCAATTACACAAGAACTGTCTTAGCGAAAGGCTTCTTGAGCGGAAAGCTGTAACTCTGTTAGATGATTTCACAGAACACAAAGAAGTTTCTCAGAAAGCTTCTTTCTCTTGGTTATCGGAGGATATTTCCTTTGGCCCTATAGTCTTCTAAGGGATCCGAAATACCTGTTCTCAGATTCCACAGAAATAAGACTAGCGAAGCGATCCACGAAATACAGATGTAACTCTGTGAGATGAATTAACAGAACACTAAGCTGATTCTCAGAAAGCTTCTTTCCAGATTTCATCTGAGGATATTTCCTTTTTCACCATAGCCCTCTAAGGGCTTCCAAATATCACTTTGCCACTTCCACAAGAACTGTCTTAACGAAAGGCTTCCTGAGGGGAAAGCTTTAACTCTGTGAGATGATTTCACAGAACAAAAAGAAGTTTCTCAGAAAGATTCTTTCTCTTTGTTATCGGAGGATATTTCCTTTGGCCCTACAGTCTTCTAAGGGATCCGAAATATCTGTTCTCAGATTCCACAGAAACAAGGCTAGCAAAGAGATCCACGAAATACAGATGTAACTCTGTGAGATGAATTAACAGAACACAAAGCAGTTTCTCAGAAAGCTTCCTTCCAGATTTCATCTGAGGATATTTCCTTTTTCACCATAGCCCTCTATGGGCTTCCAAATATCACTTTGCCAATTCCACAAGAACTGTCCTAACGAAAGGTTTCCTGAGGGGAAAGCTGTAACTCTGTGAGATGATTTCACAGAACACAAAGAAGTTTCTCGGAAAGTTTCTTTCTCTTTGTTATCGGAGGATATTTCCTTTGTCCCTATAGTCTTCTAAGGGATCCGAAATATCTGTTCTCAGATTCCACAGAAATAAGGCTAGCAAAAAGATCCACGAAATACAGATGTAACTCTGTGAGATGAATTAACAGAACACTAAGCAGTTTCTCAGAAAGCTTCCTTCCAGATTTCATCTGTGGATATTTCCTTGTTCACCATAGCCCTCTATGGGCTTCAAAATATCACTTTGCCAATTCCACAAGAACTGTCTTAGCGAAAGGCTTCTTGAGGGGAAAGCTGTAAGTCTGTGAGATGATTTCACAGAACACAAAGAGGTTTTCACAAAGGTTCTTTCTCTTTGATATCGCAGGATATTTCCTTTGGCCCTATAGTCTTCTAAGGAATCCGAAATATCTCTTCTCAGATTCCACAGAAATAAGGATAGCAAAGAGGTCCACGAAATACAGATGTAACTCTGTGAGATGAATTAACAGAACACTAAGCAGTTTCTCAGAAAGCTTCCTTCCAGATTTCATCTGAGTATATTTCCTTTTTCACCATAGCCCTCTATGGGCTTCCAAATATCACTTTGCCACTTCCACAAGAACTGTCTTAGCGAAAGGCTTCCTGAGGGGAAAGCTTTAACTCTGTGAGATGATTTCACAGAACACAGAGAAGTTTCTCAGAAAGATTATTTCTCTTTGTTATCGGAGGATATTTCCTTTGGCCCTATAGTCTTCTAAGGGATCCGAAATATCTCTTCTCAGATTCCACAGAAATAAGGCTAGCAAAGAGATCCACGAAATACAGATGTAACTCTGTGAGATGAATTAACAGAACACTAAGCAGTTTCTCAGAAAGCTTCCTTCCAGATTTCATCTGAGGATATTTCCTTTTTCACCATAGCCCTCTATGGGCTTCCAAATATCACTTTGCCAATTCCACAAGAACTGTCTTAGCGAAAGGTTTCCTAAGGGGAAAGCTGTAACTCTGTGAGATGATTTCACAGAACACAAAGAAGTTTCTCGGAAAGATTCTTTCTCTTTGTTATCGGAGGATATTTCCTTTGTCCCTATAGTCTTCTAAGGGATCCGAAATATCTCTTCTCAGATTCCACAGAAATAAGGCTAGCAAAGAGATCCACGAAATACAGATGTAACTCTGTGAGATGAATTAACAGAACACTAAGCAGTTTCTCAGAAAGCTTCCTTCCAGATTTCATCTGTGGATATTTCCTTGTTCACCATAGCCCTCTATGGGCTTCCAAATATCACTTTGCCAATTCCACAAGAACTGTCTTAGCGAAAGGCTTCTTGAGGGGAAAGCTGTAACTCTGTGAGGTGATTTCACAGTTCACAAAGATGTTTATCAGAAAGCTTCTTTCTCTTTGTTATCGGAGGATATTTCCTTTGGCCCTATAGTCTTCTAAGGGATCCGAAATACCTGTTCTCAGATTCCACAGAAATAAGGCTAGCGAAGCGATCCACGAAATACAGATGTAACTCTGTGAGATGAATTAACAGAACACTAAGCTGATTCTCAGAAAGCTTCTTTCCAGATTTCATCTGAGGATATTTCCTTTTTCACCATAGCCCTCTATGGGCTTCCAAATATCACTTTGCCAATTCCCCAAGAACTGTCTTAGCGAAAGGCTTCTTGAGAATAAAGCTGTAACTCTGTGAGATGATTTCACAGAACACAAAGAAGTTTCTCAGAAAGCTTCTTTCTCTTTGTTATCGGAGGATATTTCCTTTGGCCCTATAGGCTTCTAAGGGATTAGAAATATCTGTTCACAGATTTCACAGAAATAAGGCTAGCAAAGAGATCCACGAAATACAGATATAACTCTGTGAGATGAATTAACAGAACACTAAGCAGTTTCTCAGGAAGCTTCTTTCCAGATTTCATCTGAGGATATTTCCTTTTTCACCACAGCCCTCTATGGGCTTCTAAATATCACTTTGCCAATTACAGAAGAACTGTCTAAGTGAAAGGCTTCTGGAGGGGAAAGCTGTAACTCTGTGAGATGATTTCACAGAACACAAAGAAGTTTCTCAGAAACCTTTTTTCTCTTTGTTATCGGAGGATATTTCCTTTGGCCCTATAGTGTTCTAAGGGATCCGAAATATCTGTTCTCAGATTTCACAGAAATAAGGCGAGCCAAGACATCCACGAAATACAGATGTAACTCTCTGAGATGAATTAACAGAACACTAAGCAGTTTCTCAGAAAGCTTCTTTCCAGATTTCATCTGAGGATATTTCTTTTTTCATCATAGCCCTCAATGCGATTCCAAATATCACTTTGCCAATTCCACAAGAACGGTCTTAGCGAAAGACTTCTTGAGGGGAAAGCTGTAACTCTGTGAGATGATTTCACAGAACCCAAAGAAGTTTCTCAGAAAGCTTTTTTCTCTTTTTTATCAGAGGATATTTCCTTTGGCCCTATAGTCTTCTAAGGGATCCGAAATATCTGTTCTCAGATTCCACAGAAATAAGGCTAGCAAAGAGATCCAGGAAATACAGATGTAACTCTGTGAGATGAATTAACAGAACACTAAGCAGTTTCTCAGAAAGTTTCTTTCCAGATTTCATCTGACGATATTCCTTTTTCACCATAGCCCTCTATGGGCTTCCAAATATCACTTTGCCAATTCCACAAGAACTGTCTTAGCGAAAGGCTTCTTGAGGGGAATGCTGTAACTCTGTGAGATGATTTCACAGAACACAAAGAAGTTTCTCAGAAAGCTTCTTTCTCTTTGTTATCGGAGGATATTTCCTTTGGCCCAATAGTCTTCTAAGGGATGCGAAATATCTCTTCTCAGATTCCACAGAAATAACGCTAGCAAAGAGATCCACGATATACAGATATAACTCTTTGAGATGAATTAACAGAACACTAAGCTGTTTCTCAGAAAGCTTCTTTCCAGATTTCATCTGAGGATATTTCCTTTTTCACCATAGCCCTCATAGGGCTTCCAAATGTCACTTTGCCAATTCCAGAAGAACTGTCTTAGTGAAAGACTTCTTGAAGGGAAAGCTGTAACTCTGTGAGTTGATTTCTCAGAACACAAAGAAGTTTCTCAGAAAGCTTCTTTCTCTTTGTTATCGGAGGACATTTCCTTGGGCCCTCTAATCTTCTAAGGGATCCCAAATATCTGTTCTCAGATTCCACAGAAATAAGGCTAGCAAATGGATCCAGGAAATACAGATGTAACTCTGTGAGATGAATTAACAGAACACTAAGCAGCTTCTCAGAATGCTTCTTTCCAGATTTCATCTGAGGATATTTCCTTTTTTACCATAGCCCTGTATGCGCTTCAAAATATCACTTGCCAATTCCACAAGAACTGTCTTAGCGAAAGGCTTCTTGAGGGGAAAGCTGTAACTCTGTGAGATGATTTCACAGAACACAAAGAAGTTTCTCGGAAACCTTCTTTCTCTTTGTTATTGGAGGATATTTCCTTTGGCCCTATAGTCTTCAAGGGGATCCGAAATATCTGTTCTCAGATTCCACAGAAATAAGGCTAGAAAAGAGATCCACGAAATACAGATGTAACTCTGTGAGATGAATTAACAGAACACTAAGCAGTTTCTCAGAAAGCTTCTATCCAGATTTCATCTGAGGATATTTCCTTTTTCACCATAGCCCTCTATGCGCTTCCAAATAACACTTTACTAAATCCACAAGAACTGTCTTAGCGAAAGGCTTCTTGAGGGGAAAGCGGTAACTCTGTGAGATGATTTCACAGTTCACAAAGATGTTTATCAGAAAGCTTCTTTCTCTTTGTTATTGGAGGATATTTCCTTTGGCCCTATAGTCTTCTAAGGGATCCGAAATACCTGTTCTCATATTCCACAGAAATAAGGCTAGCGAAGCGATCCACGAAATACAGATGTAACTCTGTCAGATGAATTAACAGAACACTAAGCTGATTCTCAGAAAGCTTCTTTCCAGATTTCATCTGAGGATATTTCCTTTTTCACCGTAGCCCTCTATGGGCTTCCAAATATCACTTTGCCAATTCCACAAGAACTGTCTTAGCGAAAGGCTTCTTGAGGGGAAAGTTGTAACTCTGTGAGATGATTTCACAGAACACAAAGAAGTTTCTCAGAAAGCTTCTTTCTCTTTGTTATCGGAGGACATTTCCTTGGGACCTCTAATCTTCTAAGGGATCCCAAATATCTGTTCTCAGATTCCACAGAAATAAGGATAGCAGAGAGATCCACGAAATATAGATGTAACTCTGTGAGATGAATTAACAGAACACTAAGCAGTTTCTCAGAAAGTTTCCTTCCAGATTTCATCAGAGGATATTTCCTTTTTCACCATGGCCCTCTATGGGCTTCCAAATATCACTTTGCCAATTCCACAAGAACTGTCTTAGCAAAAGGCTTCTTGATTGGAAAGCTGTAACTCTGTGAGATGATTTCACAGAACACAAAGAAGTTTCTCAGAAAGCTTCTTTCTCTTTGTTATCGGAGGATATTTCCTTTGGCCCTATAGTCTTCAAAGGGATCCGAAATATCTGTTCTCAGATTCCACAGAAATAAGGCTACAAAAGAGATCCACGAAATACAGATGTAACTCTCTGAGATGAATTAACAGAACACTAAGCAGTTTCTCAGAAAGCTTCTTTGAAGATGTCATCCGAGGATATTTCCTTTTTCACCCTAGCCCTCTATGGGCTTCCAAATATCACTCTGCCAATTCCACAAGAACTGTCTTAGCGAAAGTCTTCTTGAGGGGAAAGCTGTAACTCTGTGAGATGATTTCACAGAACACAAAGAAGTTTCTCAGAAAGCTTCTTTATCTTTGTTATCGGAGGATATTTCCTTTGGCCATATAGTCTTCTCAGGGATCCGAAATATCTGTTCTCAGATTTCACAGAAATAAGGCTAGCAAAGAGATCCACGAAATACTGATGTAAATCAGTGAGATGAATTAACAGAACACTAAGCAGTTTCTCAGAAAGCTTCTTTCCAGATTTCATCTGAGGATATTTCCTTTTTCACCATAGCCCTCTATGGGCTTCCAAATATCACTCTGCCAATTCCACAAGAACTGTCTTGGCGAAAGGCTTCTTGAGGGGAAAGCTGTAACTCTGCGAGATGATTTCACAGAACACAAAGAAGTTTCTCAGAAAGCTTCTTTCTCTTTGTTATCGCAGGATATTTCCTTTGGCCTTATAGTCTTCTAAGGAATCCGAAATATCTGTTCTCAGATTCCACAGAAATAAGGCAAGCAAAGAGATTCACAAAATACAGATATAACTCTGTGAGATGAAATAACAGAAGACTAAGTAGTTTCTCAGAAAGCTTCTTTCCAGATTTCATCTGAGGATATTTCCTTTTTCACCATAGCCCTCTATGCGCTTCCAAATATCACTTTGCCTATTCCACAAGAACTGTCTTAGCGAAAGACTTCTTGAGGGGAAAGCTGTAACTCTGTGAGTTGATTTCACAGAACACAAAGAAGTTTCTCAGAAAGCTTCTTTCTCTTTGTTATCGCAGGATATTTCCTTTGGCCTTATAGTCTTCTAAGGAATCCGAAATATCTGTTCTCAGATTCCACAGAAATAAGGCAAGCAAAGAGATTCACAAAATACAGATATAACTCTGTGAGATGAAATAACAGAACACTAAGTAGTTTCTCAGAAACCTTCTTTCCAGATTTCATCTGAGGATATTTCCTTTTCCACCATAGCCCTCTATGCGCTTCCAAATATCACTTTGCCTATTCCACAAGAACTGTCTTAGCGAAAGACTTCTTGAGGGGAAAGCTGTAACTCTGTGAGTTGATTTCACAGAACACAAAGAAGTTTCTCAGAAAGCTTCTTTCTCTTTGTTATCGGAGAATATTTCCTTTGGCCCTATAGTCTTCTTAGGGATCCGAAATATCTGTTCTCAGATTCCACAGAAATAAGGCTAGCAAAGAGGTCCACGAAATACAGATGTAACTCTGAGAGATGAATTAACAGGACACTAAGCAGTTTCTCAGAAAGCTTCTTTCCATATTTCATCTGAGGATATTTCCTTTTTCACCATAGCCCTCTATGGGCTTCCAAATATCACTTTGCCAATTCCACAAGAACTGTCTTAGCGAAAGGTTTCCTGAGGGGAAAGCTGTAACTCTGTGAGATGATTTCACAGAACACAAAGAAGTTTCTCGGAAAGATTCTTTCTCTTTGTTATCGGAGGATATTTCCTTTGTCCCTAGTGTCTTCAAAGGGATCCGAAATATCTGTTCTCAGATTCCACAGAAATAAGGCTAGCAAAGAGATCCACGAAATACAGATGTAACTCTGTGAGATGAATTAACAGAACACTGAGCAGTTTCTCAGAAAGCTTCCTTCCAGATTTCATGTGTGGATATTTCCTTGTTCACCATAGACCTCTATGGGCTTCAAAATATCACTTTGCCAATTCCACAAGAACTGTCTTAGCGAAAGGCTTTTTGAGGGGAAAGCTGTAAGTCTGTGAGATGATTTCACAGAACACAAAGAGGTTTTCACAAAGGTTCTTTCTCTTTGTTATCGCAGGATATTTCCTTTGGCCCTATAGTCTTCTAAGTTATCCGAAATATCTCTTCTCATATTCCACAGAAATAAGGCTAGCAAAGAGATCCACGAAATACAGATATAACTCTGTGAGATGAAATAACAGAACACTAAGTAGATTCTCAGAAAGCTTCTTTCCAGATTTCATCTGAGGATATTTCCTTTTTCACCATAGCCCTGTATGCGCTTCCAAATATCACTTTGCCTATTCCACAAGAACTGTCTTAGCGAAAGACTTCTTGATGGGAAAGCTGTAACTCGGTGAGATGATTTCACAGAACACAAAGAAGTTTCTCAGAAATCATCTTTCTCTTTGTTATCGGAGAATATTTCCTTTGGCCTTATAGTCTTCTAAGGGATCCGAAATATCTGTTCTCAGAATCCACAGAAATAAGGATAGCAAAGAGGCCCACGAAATACAGATGTAACTCTGTGAGATGAATTAACAGAACACTAAGCAGTTTCTCAGAAAGCTTCCTTCCAGATTTCATCTGAGGATATTTCCTTTTTCACCATAGCCCTCTATGGGCTTCCAAATATCACTTTGCCAATTCCACAAGAACTGTCTTAGCGAAAGGTTTCCTGAGGGGAAAGCTGTAACTCTGTGAGATGATTTCACAGAACACAAAGAAGTTTCTCGGAAAGATTCTTTCTCTTTGTTATCGGAGGATATTTCCTTTGTCCCTATAGTCTTCTAAGGGATCCGAAATATCTCTTCTCAGATTCAACAGAAATAAGGCTAGCAAAGAGATCCACGAAATACAGATGTAACTCTGTGAGATGAATTAACAGAACACTAAGCAGTTTCTCAGAAAGCTTCCTTCCAGATTTCATCTGTGGATATTTCCTTGTTCACCATAGCCCTCTATGGGCTTCCAAATATCACTTTGCCAATTCCACAAGAACTGTCTTAGCGAAAGGTTTCTTGAGGGGAAAGCTGTAACTCTGTGAGATGATTTCACAGAACACAAAGAGGTTTTCACAATGGTTCTTTCTCTTTGTTATCGCAGGATATTTCCTTTGGCCCTATAGTCTTCTAAGGGATCCGAAATATCTGTTCTCAGATTCCACAGAAATAAGGCTAGAAAAGAGATCCACGAAATACAGATGTAACTCTGTGAGATGAATTAACAGAACACTAAGCAGTTTCTCAGAAATCTTCTTTCCAGATTTCATTTGAGGATATTTCCTTTTTCAACATGGCCCTCTATGGGCTTCCAAATATCACTTTGCCAATTCCACAAGAACTGTCTTAGCGAATGGCTTCTTGAGCGGAAAGCTGTAACTCTGTTAGATGATTTCACAGAACACAAAGAAGTTTCTCAGAAAGCTTCTTTCTCTTTGTTATCGGAGGATATTTCCTTTGGCCCTATAGTCTTCTAAGGGATGCGAAATATCTGTTCTCAGATTCCACAGAAATAAGGCTAGCGAAGCGATCCACGAAATGCAGATGTAACTCTGTGAGATGAATTAACAGAACACTAAGAAGTTTCTCAGAAAGCTTCTATCCAGATTTCATCTGAGGATATTTCCTTTTTCACCATAGCCCTCTATGCGCTTCCAAATAACACTTTACTAAATCCACAAGAACTGTCTTAGCGAAAGGCTTCTTGAGGGGAAAGCTGTAACTCTGTTAGATGATTTCACAGAACAGAAAGAAGTTTCTCAGAAACCTTCTTTCTCTTTGTTATCAGAGGATATTTCCTTTGGCCCTATTGTCTTCTAAGGGATGCGAAATATCTGTTCTCAGATTCCACAGAAATAAGGCTAGCAAAGAGATCCACGAAATATAGATGTAACTCTGTGAGATCAATAAACAGAACACTAAGCAGTTTCTCAGAAAGTTTCCTTCCAGATTTCATCTGAGGATATTTCCTTTTTCACCATAGCCCTCTATGGGCTTCCAAATATCACTTTGCCAATTCCACAAGAACTGTCTTAGCGAAAGGCTTCTTGAGGGGAATGCTGTAACTCTCTGAGATGATTTCACAGAACACAAAGAAGTTTCTCAGAAACCTTCTTTCTCTTTGTTATCGGAGGATATTTCCTTTGGCCCAATAGTCTTCTAAGGGATCCGAAATATCTCTTCTCAGATTCCACAGAAATAAGGCTAGCAAAGAGATCCACGATATACAGATATAAACCTTTGAGATGAATTAACAGAACACTAAGCTGTTTCTCAGAAAGCTTCTTTCCAGATTTCATATGAGGATATTTCCTTTTTCACCAGAGCCCTCAAAGGGCTTCCAAATGTCACTTTGCCAATTCCAGAAGAACTGTCTTAGCGAAAGACTTCTTGAAGGGAAAGCTGTAACTCTGTGAGTTGATTTCACAGAACACAAAGAAGTTTCTCAGAAAGCTTCTTTCTCTTTGTTATCGGAGGACATTTCCTTGGGCCCTCTAAACTTCTAAGGGATCCCAAATATCTGTTCTCAGATTCCACAGAAATAAGGCTAGCAAATGGATCCAGGAAATACAGATGTAACTCTGTGAGATCAATTAACAGAACACTAAGCAGCTTCTCAGAAAGCTTCTTTCCAGATTTCATCTGAGGATATTTCCTTTTTTACCATAGCCCTGCATGTGCTTCAAAATATCACTTGCCAATTCCACAAGAACTGTCTTAGCGAAAGGCTTCTTGAGCGGAAAGCTGTAACTCTGTGAGATGATTTCACAGAACACAAAGAAGTTTCTCAGAAACCATCTTTCTCTTTGTTATCGGAGGATATTTCCTTTGGCCCTATTGTCTTCTAAGGGATGCGAAATATCTGTTCTCAGATTCCACAGAAATAAGGCTGGCAAAGAGATCCACGAAATATAGATGTAACTCTGTGAGATGAATTAACAGAACACTAAGGAGTTTCTCAGAAAGTTTCCTTCCAGATTTCATCTGAGGATATTTCCTTTTTCACCCTAGCCCTCTATGGGCTTCCAAATATCACTCTGCCAATTCCACAAGAACTGTCTTAGCGAAAGTCTTCTTGAGGGGAAAGCTGTAACTCTGTGAGATGATTTCACAGAACACAAAGAAGTTTCTCAGAAAGCTTCTTTATCTTTGTTATCGGAGGATATTTCCTTTGGCCCTATAGTCTCCTAAGGGATCCGAAATATCTGTTCTCAGATTCCACAGAAATAAGGCTAGAAAAGAGATCCACGAAATACAGATGTAACTCTGTGAGATGAATTAACAGTACACTAAGCAGTTTCTCTGAAGCTTCTTTACAGATTTCATCTGAGGATATTTCCTTTTTCACCATAGCCCTCTATGGGCTTCCAAATATCACTTTGCCAATTCCACAAGAACTATCTTAGCGAATGGCTTCTTGAGGGGAATCCTGTAACTCTGTGAGATGATTTCACAGAACAGAAAGAAGTTTCTCAGAAAGCTTCTTTCTCTTTGTTATCGGAGGATATTTCCTTTGGCCCTATAGTCTTCTAAGGGATGCGAAATATCTGTTCTCAGTTTCCACAGAAATAAGGCTAGCAAAGAGATCCACGAAATACAGATGTAACTCTGTGAGATGAATTAACAGAACACTAAGCAGTTTCTCAGAAAGCTTCTTTCCAGATTTCATCTGAGGATATTTCCTTTTTCAACATAGCCCTCTATGGGCTTCCAAATATCACTTTGCCAATTCCACAAGAACTGTCTTAGCGAAAGGCTTCTTGAGGGGAAAGCTGTAACTATGTGAGATGATTTCACAGAAAACAAAGTAGTTTCTCAGAGAGCTTCTTTCTCTTTGTTATCGGAGGATATTTCCTTTGGCCCTATAGTGTTCTAAGGGATCCGAAATATCTGTTCTCAGATTTCACTGAAATAAGGCTAGCCAAGACATCCACGAAATACAGATGTAACTCTCTGAGGTGAATTAACAGAACACTAAGCAGTTTCTCAGAAAGCTTCTTTCCAGATTTCATCTGAGGATATTTCTTTTTTCACCATAGCCCTCTATGCGATTCCAAATATCACTTTGCCAATTCCACAAGAACGGTCTTAGAGAAAGACTTCTTGAGTGGAAAGCTGTAACTCTGTGAGATGAATTCACAGGACACAAAGAAGTTTCTCAGAAAGCTTCTTTCTCTTTGTTATCGGAGGATATTTCCTTTGGCCCTATAGTCTTCTAAGGGATCCGAAATATCTGTTCTCAGATTCTACAGAACAAAGGCTAGAAAAGAGATCTACGAAATACAGATGTAACTCTGTGAGATGAATTAACAGAACACTAAGCAGTTTCTCAGAAAGATTCCTTCCAGATTTCATCTGTGGATATTTCCTTTTTCACCATAGCCCTCTATGGGCTTCCAAATATCACTTTGCCAATTCCACAAGAACTGTCTTAGCGAAAGGCTTCTTGAGGGGAAAGCTGTAACTCTGTGAGATGATTTCACAGAACACAAAGAAGTTTCTCAGAAAGCTTCTTTCTCTTTGTTATTGCAGGATATTTCCTTTGGCCCTATAGTCTTCTAAGGGATCCGAAATATCTGTTCTCAGATTCCACAGAAATAAGTCTACAAAAGAGATCCACGAAATACAGATGTAACTCTGTGAGATGAATTAACAGAACACTAAGCAGCTTCTCAGAAAGCTTCTTTCCAGATTTCATCTGAGGATATTTCCTTTTTTACCATAGCCCTGTATCCGCTTCAAATTATCACTTGCCCATTCCACAAGAACTGTCTTAGCGAAAGGCTTCTTGAGGGGAAAGCTGTAACTCTGTGAGATGATTTCACAGAACACAAAGAAGTTTCTCAGAAACCTTCTTTCTCTTTGTTATCGGAGGATATTTCCTTTGGCCCTATTGTCTTCTAAGGGATGCGAAATATCTGTTCTCAGATTCCACAGAAATAAGGCTAGCAAAGAGATCCACGAAATATAGATGTAACTCTGTGAGATCAATTAACAGAACACTAAGCAGTTTCTCAGAAAGTTTCCTTCCAGATTTCATCTTTGGATATTTCCTTTTTCACCATAACCCTCTATGGGCTTCCAAATATCACTTTGCCAATTCCACAAGAACTGTCTTAGCGAAAGGCTTCTTGAGGGGAAAGCTGTAACTCTGTGAGATGATTTCACAGAACACAAAGAAGTTTCTCAGAAAGCTTCTTTCTCTTTGTTGTCGGAGGATATTTCCTTTGGCCCTATAGTCTTCTAAGGGATGCGAAATATCTGTTCTCAGTTTCCACAGAAATAAGGCTAGCAAAGAGATCCACGAAATACAGATGAAACTCTGTGAGATGAATTAACAGAACACTAAGCAGTTTCTCAGAAAGCTTCTTTCCAGATTTCATCTGAGGATATTTCCTTTTTCAACATAGCCCTCTATGGGCTTCCAAATATCACTTTGCCAATTCCACAAAAACTGTCTTAGCGAAAGGCTTCTTGAGGGGAAAGCTGTAACTATGTGAGATGATTTCACAGAAAACAAAGTAGTTTCTCAGAGAGCTTCTTTCTCTTTGTTATCGGAGGATATTTCCTTTGGCCCTATAGTGTTCTAAGGGATCCGAAATGTCTGTTCTCAGATTTCACAGAAATAAGGCTAGCCAAGACATCCACGAAATACAGATGTAACTCTCTGAGATGAATTAACAGAACACTAAGCAGTTTCTCAGAAAGCTTCTTTCCAGATTTCATCTGAGGATATTTCTTTTTTCACCATAGCCCTCTATGCGATTCCAAATATCACTTTGCCAATTCCACAAGAACGGTCTTAGCGAAAGACTTCTTGAGTGGAATGCTGTAACTCTGTGAGATGAATTCACAGGACACAAAGAAGTTTCTCAGAAAGCTTCTTTCTCTTTGTTATCGGAGGATATTTCCTTTGGCCCTATAGGCTTCTAAGGGATTAGAAATATCTGTTCACAGATTCCACAGAAATAAGGCTAGCAAAGAGATCCACGAAATACAGATGTAACTCTGTGAGATGAATTAACAGAACACTAAGCAGATTCTCAGAAAGCTTCTTTCCAGATTTCATCTGAGGATATTTCCTTTTTCACCATAGCCCTCTATGGGCTTCCAAATATCACTCTGACAATTCCACAAGAACTGTCTTAGCGAAAGGCTTCTTGAGGGGAAAGCTGTAACTCTGTGAGATGATTTCACAGAACACAAAGAAGTTTCTCAGAAAGCTTCTTTCTCTTTGTTATCGCAGGATATTTCCTTTGGCCCTATAGTCTTCTAAGGAATCCGAAATATCTGTTCTCAGATTCCACAAAAATAAGGCAAGCAAAGAGATTCACAAAATACAGATATAACTCTGTGAGATGAAATAACAGAACACTAAGTAGTTTCTCAGAAAGCTTCTTTCCAGATTTCATCTGAGGATATTTCCTTTTTTCTCTGTAGCCCTCTATGCGCTTCCAAATATCACTTTGCCAATTCCACAACTACTGTTTTAGCGAAAGACTTCTTGAGGGGAAAGCTGTAACTCGGTGAGATGATTTCACAGAACACAAAGAAGTTTCTCAGAAATCTTCTTTCTCTTTGTTATCGGAGAATATTTCCTTTGGCCCTATAGTCTTCTAAGGGATCCGAAATATCTGTCCTCAGATTCCACAGAAATAAGGCTAGCAAAGAGGTCCACGAAATACAGATGTAACTCTGTGAGATGAATTAACAGAACACTAAGCAGTTTCTCAGAAAGCTTCCTTCCAGATTTCATCTGAGTATATTTCCTTTTTCAACATAGCCCTCTATGGGCTTCCAAATATCACTTTGCCACTTCCAGAAGAACTGTCTTAGCGAAAGGCTTCCTGAGGGGAAAGCTTTAACTCTGTGAGATGATTTCACATAACACAAAGAAGTTTCTCAGAAAGCTTCTTTCTCTTTGTTATTGCAGGATATTTCCTTTGGCCCTATAGTCTTCTAAGGGATCCGAAATATCTGTTCTCAGATTCCACAGAAATAATTCTACAAAAGAGATCCACGAAATACAGATGTAACTCTGTGAGATGAATTAAGAGAACAATAAGCAGTTTCTCAGAAAGCTTCCTTCCAGATTTCATCTGAGGATATTTCCTTTTTCACCATAGCCCTCTATGGGCTTCCAAATATCACTTTGCCAATTCCACAAGAACTGTCTTAGCGAAAGGCTTCTTGAGGGGAAAGCTCTAGCTCTGTGAGATGATTTCACAGAACACAAAGAAGTTTCTCAGAAAGCTTCTTTCTCTTTGTTATCGGAGGATATTTCCTTTGGCCCTATAGTCTTCTAAGGGATGCGAAATACCTATTCTCAGATTCCACAGAAATAAGGCTAGCGAAGCGATCCATGAAATACAGATGTAACTCTGTGAGATGAATTAACAGAACACTAAGCTGTTTCTCAGAAAGCTTCTTTCCAGATTTCATCTGAGGATATTTCCTTTTTCACTATAGCCCTCTATGCGCTTCCAAATATCACTTTGCCAATTCCACAAGAACTGTCTTAGCGAAAGGCTTCTTCAGGGGAAAGCTGTAACTCTGTGAGTTGATTTCACAGAACACAAACAAGTTTCTCAGAAAGCTTCTTTCTCTTTGTTATCGGAGGACATTTCCTTGGGCCCTCTAATCTTCTAAGGGATCCCAAATATCTGTTCTCAGATTCAACAGAAATAAGGCTACAAAAGAGATCCACGAAATACAGATGTAACTCTCTGAGATGAATTAACAGAACACTAAGCAGTTTCTCAGAAAGCCTCTTTCCAGATTTCATCTGAGGATATTTCCTTTTTCACCGTAGCCCTCTATGGGCTTCCAAATATCACTCTGCCAATTCCACAAGAACTGTCTTAGCGAAAGTCTTCTTGAGGGGAAAGCTGTAACTCTGTGAGATGATATCACAGAACACAAAGAAGTTTCTCAGAAAGCTTCTTTCTCTTTGTTATCGCAGGATATTTCCTTTGGCCCTATAGTCTTCTAAGGGATTAGAAATATCTGTTCTCAGATTCCACAGAAATAAGGGTAGCAAATGGATCCAGGAAATACAGATGTAACTCTGTGAAATGAATTAAAAGAACACTAAGCAGCTTCTCAGAAAGCTTCTTTCCAGATTTCATCTGAGGATATTTCCTTTTTTACCATAGCCCTGTATCCGCTTCAAATTATCACTTGCCAATTCCACAAGAACTGTCTTAGCGAAAGGCTTCTTGAGGGGAAAGCTGTAACTCTGTGAGATGATTTCACAGAACACAAAGAAGTTTCTCAGAAACCTTCTTTCTCTTTGTTATCGGAGGATATTTCCTTTGGCCCTATTGTCTTCTAAGGGATGCGAAATATCTGTTCTCAGATTCCACAGAAATAAGGCTAGCAAAGAGATCCACGAAATATAGATGTAACTCTGTGAGATGAATTAACAGAACACTAAGCAGTTTCTCAGAAAGTTTCCTTCCAGATTTCATCTTTGGATAATTCGTTTTTCACCATAGCCCTCTATGGGCTTCCAAATATCACTTTGCCAATTCCACAAGAACTGTCTTAGCGAAAGGCTTCTTGAGGGAAAAGCTGTAACTCTGTGAGATGATTTCACAGAACAGAAAGAAGTTTCTCAGAAAGCTTCTTTCTCTTTGTTATCGGAGGATATTTCCTTTGGCCCTATAGGCTTCTAAGGGATTAGAAATATCTGTTCACAGATTCCACAGAAATAAGTCTAGCAAAGAGATCCACGAAATACAGATGTAACTCTGTGAGATGAATTAACAGAACACTAAGCAGTTTCTCAGGAAGCTTCTTTCCAGCTTTCATCTGAGGATATTTCCTTTTTCACCACAGCCCTCTATGGGCTTCCAAATATCACTTTGCCAATTACAGAAGAACTGTCTAAGTGAAAGGCTTCTTGAGGGGAAAGCTGTAACTCTGTGAGATGATTTCACAGAACACAAACAAGTTTCTCAGAAAGCTTCTTTCTCTTTGTTATCGGAGGACATTTCCTTGGGCCCTCTAATCTTCTAAGGGATCCCAAATATCTGTTCTCAGATTCCACAGAAATAAGGCTAGCAGAGAGATCCATGAAATATAGATGTAACTCTGTCAGATGAATTAACAGAACACTAAGCAGTTTCTCAGAAAGTTTCCTTCCAGATTTCATCTGAGGATATTTCCTTTTTCACCATGGCCCTCTATGGGCTTCCAAATATCACTTTGCCAATTCCACAAGAACTGTCTTAGCAAAAGGCTTCTTGATTGGAAAGCTGTAACTCTGTGAGATGATTTCACAGAACACAAAGAAGTTTCTCAGAAAGCTTCTTTCTCTTTGTTATCGGAGGATATTTCCTTTGGCCCTTTAGTCTTCAAAGGGATCCGAAATATCTGTTCTCAGATTCCACAGAAATAAGGCTACCAAAGAGATCTACGAAATACAGATGTAACTCTCTGAGATGAATTAACAGAACACTAAGCAGTTTCTCAGAAAGCTTCTTTCCAGATTTCATCTGAGGATATTTCCTTTTTCACCATAGCCCTCTATGGGCTTCCAAATATCACTCTGCCAATTCCACAAGAACTGTCTTAGCGAAAGGCTTCTTGAGGGGAAAGCTGTAACCCGGTGAGATGATTTCACAGAACACAAAGAAGTTTCTCAGAAATCTTCTTTCTCTTTGCTATCGGAGAATATTTCCTTTGGCCCTATAGTCTTCTAAGGGATCCGAAATATCTGTAATCAGATTCCACAGAAATAAGGCTAGCAAAGAGGTCCACGAAATACAGATGTAACTCTGTGAGATGAATTAACAGAACACTAAGCAGTTTCTCAGAAAGCTTCCTTCCAGATTTCATCTATTTCCTTTTTCAACATAGCCCTCTATGGGCTTCCAAATATCACTTTGCCACTTCCACAAGAACTGTCTTAGCGAAAGGCTTCCTGAGGGGAAAGCTTTAACTCTGTGAGATGATTTCACAGAACACAAAGAAGTTTCTCAGAAAGATTCTTTCTTTTTGTTATCAGAGGATATTTCCTTTGGCCCTATAGTCTTCTAAGGGATCCGAAATATCTCTTCTCAGATTCCACAGAAATAAGGCTAGCAAAGAGATCCACGAAATACAGATGTAACTCTGTGAGATAATTAACAGAACACTAAGCAGTTTCTCAGAAAGCTTCCTTCCAGATTTCATCTGAGGTTATTTCCTTTTTCACCGTAGCCCTCTGTTGGCTTCCAAATATCACTTTGCCAATTCCACAAGAACTGTCTTAGCGAAAGGTTTCCTGAGGGGAAAGCTGTAACTCTGTGAGATGATTTCACAGAACCCAAAGAAGTTTCTCCGAAAGATTCTTTCTATTTGTTATCGGAGGATATTTCCTTTGTCCCTATAGTCTTCTAAGGGATCCGAAATATCTCTTCTCAGATTCCACAGAAATAAGGCTAGCAAAGAGATCCACGAAATATAGATGTAACTCTGTGAGAGGAATTAACAGAACACTAAGCAGTTTCTCAGAAAGTTTCCTTCCAGCTTTCATCTGAGGATATTTCCTTTTTCACCATGGCCCTCTATGGGCTTCCAAATACCACTTTGCCAATTCCACAAGAACTGTCTTAGCGAAAGGCTTCCTGAGGGGAAAGCTGTAACTCTGTGAGATGATTTCACAGAACACAAAGAAGTTTCTCGGAAAGCTTCTTTCTCTTTGTTATCGCAGGATATTTCCTTTGGCCCTATAGTCTTCTAAGGGATTAGAAATATCTGTTCTCAGATTCCACAGAAATAAGGGTAGCAAATGGATCCAGGAAATACAGATGTAACTCTTTGAAATGAATTAAAAGAACACTAAGCAGCTTCTCAGAAAGCTTCTTTCCAGATTTCATCTGAGGATATTTCCTTTTTTACCATAGCCCTGTATCCGCTTCAAATTATCACTTGCCAATTCCACAAGAACTGTCTTAGCGAAAGGCTTCTTGAGGGGAAAGCTGTAACTCTGTGAGATGATTTCACAGAACACAAAGAAGTTTCTCAGAAACCTTCTTTCTCTTTGTTATCGGAGGATATTTCCTTTGGCCCTATTGTCTTCTAAGGGATGCGAAATATCTGTTCTCAGATTCCACAGAAATAAGGCTAGCAAAGAGATCCACGAAATATAGATGTAACTCTGTGAGATGAATTAACAGAACACTAAGCAGTTTCTCAGAAAGTTTCCTTCCAGATTTCATCTTTGGATATTTCCTTTTTCACCATAGCCCTCTAAGGGCTTCCAAATATCACTTTGCCAATTCCACAAGAACTGTCTTAGCGAAAGGCTTCTTGAGGGGAAAGCTGTAACTCTGTGAGATGATTTCACAGAACAGAAAGAAGTTTCTCAGAAAGCTTCTTTCTCTTTGTTATCGGAGGATATTTCCTTTGGCCCTATAGTCTTCTAAGGGATGCGAAATATCTGTTCTCAGTTTCCACAGAAATAAGGCTAGCAAAGAGATCCACGAAATACAGATGTAACTCTGTGAGATGAATTAACAGAACACTAAGCAGTTTCTCAGAAAGCTTCTTTCCAGATTTCATCTGAGGATATTTCCTTTTTCAACATAGCCCTCTATGGGCTTCCAAATATCACTTTGCCAATTCCACAAGAACTGTCTTAGCGAAAGGCTTCTTGAGGGGAAAGCTGTAACTATGTGAGATGATTTCACAGAAAACAAAGTAGTTTCTCAGAGAGCTTCTTTCTCTTTGTTATCGGAGGATATTTCCTTTGGCCCTATAGTGTTCTAAGGGATCCGAAATATCTGTTCTCAGATTTCACAGAAATAAGGCTAACCAAGACATCCACGAAATACAGATGTAACTCTCTGAGATGAATTAACAGAACACTAAGCAGTTTCTCAGAAAGCTTCTTTCCAGATTTCATCTGAGGATATTTCTTTTTTCACCATAGCCCTCTATGCGATTCCAAATATCACTTTGCCAATTCCACAAGAACGGTCTTAGCGAAAGACTTCTTGAGTGGAATGCTGTAACTCTGTGAGATGAATTCACAGGACACAAAGAAGTTTCTCAGAAAGCTTCTTTCTCTTTGTTATCGGAGGATATTTCCTTTGGCCCTATAGTCTTCAAAGGGATCCGAAATATCTGTTCTCAGATTCCACAGAAATAAGGCTACAAAAGAGATCCACGAAATACAGATGTAACTCTGTGAGATGAATTAACAGAACACTAAGCAGTTTCTCAGAAAGCCTCTTTCCAGATTTCATCTGAGGATATTTCCTTTTTCACCATAGCCCTCTATGGGCTTCCAAATATCACTCTGCCAATTCCACAAGAACTGTCTTAGCGAAAGTCTTCTTGAGGGGAAAGCTGTAACTCTGTGAGATGATTTCACAGAACACAAAGAAGTTTCTCAGAAAGCTTCTTTCTCTGTGTTATCGCAGGATATTTCCTTTGGCCCTATAGTCTTCTAAGGGATTAGAAATATCTGTTCTCAGATTCCACAGAAATAAGGCTAGCAAATGGATCCAGGAAATACAGATGTAACTCTGTGAAATGAATTAACAGAACACTAAGCAGCTTCTCAGAAAGCTTCTTTCCAGATTTCATCTGAGGATATTTCCTTTTTTACCATAGCCCTGTATCCGCTTCAAATTATCACTTGCCAATTCCACAAGAACTGTCTTAAAGAAAGGCTTCTTGAGGGGAAAGCTGTAACTCTGTGAGATGATTTCACAGAACACAAAGAAGTTTCTCAGAAACCTTCTTTCTCTTTGTTATCGGAGGATATTTCCTTTGGCCCTATTGTCTTCTAAGGGATGCGAAATATCTGTTCTCAGATTCCACAGAAATAAGGCTAGCAAAGAGATCCACGAAACATAGATGTAACTCTGTGAGATGAATTAACAGAACACTAAGCAGTTTCTCAGAAAGTTTCCTTCCAGATTTCATCTGAGGATATTTCCTTTTTCACCTAGCCCTCTATGGGCTTCCAAATATCACTTTGCCAATTCCACAAGAACTGTCTTAGCGAAAGGCTTCTTGAGGGGAAAGCTGTAACTCTGTGAGATGATTTCACAGAACAGAAAGAAGTTTCTCAGAAAGCTTCTTTCTCTTTGTTATCGGAGGATATTTCCTTTGGCCCTATAGTCTTCTAAGGGATCCGAAATATCTGTTCTCAGATTTCACAGAAATAAGGCTAGCCAAGACATCCACGAAATACAGATGTAACTCTCTGAGATGAATTAACAGAACACTAAGCAGTTTCTCAGAAAGCTTCTTTCCAGATTTCATCTGAGGATATTTCTTTTTTCACCATAGCCCTCTATGCGATTCCAAATATCACTTTGCCAATTCCACAAGAACGGTCTTAGCGAAAGACTTCTTGAGTGGAATGCTGTAACTCTGTGAGATGAATTCACAGGACACAAAGAAGTTTCTCAGAAAGCTTCTTTCTCTTTGTTATCGGAGGATATTTCCTTTGGCCCTATAGTCTTCTAAGGGATCCGAAATATCTGTTCTCAGATTTCACAGAAATAAGGCTAGCAGAGAGATCCAAGAAATATAGATGTAACTCTGTGAGATGAATTAACAGAACACTAAGCAGTTTCTCAGAAAGTTTCCTTCCAGATTTCATCTGAGGATATTTCCTTTTTCACCATGGCCCTCTATGGGCTTCCAAATATCACTTTGCCTATTCCACAAGAACTGTCTTAGCAAAAGGCTTCTTGATTGGAAAGCTGTAACTCTGTGAGATGATTTCACAGAACACAAAGAAGTTTCTCAGAAAGCTTCTTTCTCTTTGTTATCGGAGGATATTTCCTTTGGCCCTATAGTCTTCAAAGGGATCCGAAATATCTGTTCTCAGATTCCACAGAAATAAGGCTACAAAAGAGATCCACGAAATACAGATGTAACTCTCTGAGATGAATTAACAGAACACTAAGCAGTTTCTCAGAAAGCTTCTTTGAAGATGTCATCCGAGGATATTTCCTTTTTCACCCTAGCCCTCTATGGGCTTGAAAATATCACTCTGCCAATTCCACAAGAACTGTCTTAGCGAAAGTCTTCTTGAGGGGAAAGCTGTAACTCTGTGAGATGATTTCACAGAACACAAAGAAGTTTCTCAGAAAGCTTCTTTATCTTTGTTATCGGAGGATATTTCCTTTGGCCATATAGTCTTCTAAGGGATCCGAAATATCTGTTCTCAGATTTCACAGAAATAAGGCTAGCAAAGAGATCCACGAAATACTGATGTAAATCAGTGAGATGAATTAACAGAACACTAAGCAGTTTCTCAGAAAGCTTCTTTCCAGATTTCATCTGAGGATATTTCCTTTTTCACCATAGCCCTCTATGGGCTTCCAAATATCACTTTGCCAATTCCACAAGAACCTTCTTAGCGAAAGGCTTCTTGAGGGGAAAGCTGTAACTCTGTGAGATGATTTCACAGAACACAAAGAAGTTTCTCAGAAAGCTTCTTTCTCTTTGTTATCGGAGGATATTTCCTTTGGCCCTATAGGCTTCTAAGGGATTAGAAATATCTGTTCACAGATTCCACAGAAATAAGGCTAGCAAAGAGATCCAAGAAATACAAATGTAACTCTGTGAGATGAATTAACAGAACACTAAGCAGTTTCTCAGGAAGCTTATTTCCAGATTTCATCTGAGGATATTTCCTTTTTCACCACAGCCCTCTATGGGCTTCCAAATATCACTTTGCCAATTACAGAAGAACTGTCTAAGTGAAAGGCTTCTTGAGGGGAAAGCTGTAACTCTGTGAGATGATTTCACAGAACACAAACAAGTTTCTCAGAAAGCTTCTTTCTCTTTGTTATCGGAGGACATTTCCTTGGGCCCTCTAATCTTCTAAGGGAACCCAAATATCTGTTCTCAGATTCCACAGAAATAAGGCTAGCAGAGAGATCCACGAAATATAGATGTAACTCTGTGAGATGAATTAACAGAACACTAAGCAGTTTCTCAGAAATCTTCTTTCCAGATTTCATCTGAGGATATTTCCTTTTTCACCATAGCCCTCTATGGGCTTCCAAATATCACTCTGCCAATTCCACAAGAACTGTCTTAGCGAAAGGCTTCTTGAGGGGAAAGCTGTAACTCTGTGAGATGATTTCACAGAACACAAAGATGTTTCTCAGAAAGCTTCTTTCTCTTTGTTATCGCAGGATATTTCCTTTGGCCCTATAGTCTTCTAAGGAATCCGAAATATCTGTTCTCAGATTCCACAGAAATAAGGCAAGCAAAGAGATTCACAAAATACAGATATAACTCTGTGAGATGAAATAACAGAACACTAAGTAGTTTCTCAGGAAGCTTCTTTCCAGATTTCATCTGAGGATATTTCCTTTTTCACCATAGCCCTCTATGCGCTTCCAAATATCACTTTGCCTATTCCACAAGAACTGTCTTAGCGAAAGACTTCTTGAGGGGAAAGCTGTAACTCGGTGAGATGATTTCACAGAACACAAAGATGTTTCTCAGAAATCTTCTTTCTCTTTGTTATCGGAGAATATTTCCTTTGGCCCTATTGTCTTCTAAGGGATCCGAAATATCTGTTCTCAGATTCCACAGAAATGAGGCTAGCAAAGAGGTCCACGAAATACAGATGTAACTCTGTGAGATGAATTAACAGAACACTAAGCAGTTTCTCAGAAAGCTTCCTTCCAGATTTCATCTGAGTATATTTCCTTTTTCAACATATCCCTCTATGGGCTTCCAAATATCACTTTGCCACTTCCACAAGAACTGTCTTAGCGAAAGGCTTCCTGAGGGGAAAGCTTTAACTCTGTGAGATGATTTCACAGAACACAAAGAAGTTTCTCAGAAAGATTCTTTCTTTTTGTTATCGGAGGATATTTCCTTTGGCCCTATAGTCTTCTAAGGGATCCGAAATATCTCTTCTCAGATTCCACAGAAATAAGGCTAGCAAAGAGATCCACGAAATACAGATGTAACTCTGTGAGATGAATTAACAGAACACTAAGCAGTTTCTCAGAAAGCTCCCTTCCAGATTTCATCTGAGGTTATTTCCTTTTTCACCATAGCCCTCTATTGGCTTCCAAATATCACTTTGCCAATTCCACAAGAACTGTCTTAGCGAAAGGTTTCCTGAGGGGAAAGCTGTAACTCTGTGAGATGATTTCACAGAACCCAAAGAAGTTTCTCCGAAAGATTCTTTCTATTTGTTATCGGAGGATATTTCCTTTGTCCCTATAGTCTTCTAAGGGATCCGAAATATCTCTTCTCAGATTCCACAGAAATAAGGCTAGCAAAGAGATCCACGAAATACAGATGTAACTCTGTGAGATCAATTAACAGAACACTAAGCAATTTCTCAGAAAGCTTCCTTCCAGATTTCATCTGTGGATATTTCCTTGTTCACCATAGCCCTCTATGGGCTTCCAAATATCACTTTGCCAATTCCACAAGAACTGTCTTAGCGAAAGGCTTCTTGAGGGGAAAGCTGTAACTCTGTGAGATGATTTCACAGAACACAAAGAAGTTTCTCACAAAGGTTCTTTCTCTTTGTTATCGCTGGATATTTCCTTTGTCCCTATAGTCTTCTAAGGGATCCAAAATATATGTTCTCAGATTCCACAGAAATAAGGCTAGCAAAGAGATTCACGAAATACAGATGTAACTCTGTGAGATGAATTAACAGAACACTAAGCAGTTTCTCAGAAATCTTCTTTCCAGATTTCATCTGAGGATATTTCCTTTTTCACCATGGCCCTCTATGGGCTTCCAAATATCACTTTGCCAATTCCACAAGAACTGTCTTAGCGAAAGGCTTCTTGAGGGGAAAGCTGTAACTCTGTGAGATGATTTCACAGAACACAAAGAAGTTTCTCAGAAAGCTTCTTTCTCTTTGTTATCGGAGGATATTTCCTTTGGCCCTATAGTCTTCTAAGGGATCCGAAATACCTGTTCTCAGATTCCACAGAAGTAAGGCTATCGAAGCGATCCATGAAATACAGATGTAACTCTGTGAGATGAATTAACAGAACACTAAGGTGATTCTCAGAAAGCATCTTTCCAGATTTCATCTGAGGATATTTCCTTTTTCAACATAGCCCTCTATGCGCTTCAAAATATCACTTTGCCAATTCCACAAGAACTGTCTTAGCGAAAGGCTTCTTGAGGGGAAAGCTGTAACTCTGTGAGATGATTTCACAGAACACAAAGAAGTTTCTCAGAAAGCTTCTTTCTCTTTGTTATCGGAGGATATTTCCTTTGGCCCTTTAGTCTTCTAAGGGATTAGAAATATCTGTTCACCGATTCCACAGAAATAAGGCTAGCAAAGAGATCCACCAAACACAGATGTAACTCTCTGAGATGAATTAACAGAACACTAAGCAGTTTCTCAGAAAGCTTCTTTCCAGATTTCATCTGAGGATATTTCTTTTTTCATCATAGCCCTCAATGCGATTCCAAATATCACTTTGGCAATTCCACAAGAACGGTCTTAGCGAAAGACTTCTTGAGGGGAAAGCTGTAACTCTGTGAGATGATTTCACAGAACACAAAGAAGTTTCTCAGAAAGCTTCTTTCTCTTTGTTATCTTAGGATATTTCCTTTGGCCCTATAGTGTTCTAAGGGATCCGAAATATCTGTTCTCAGATTTCACAGAAATAAGGCTAGCCAAGACATCCACGAAATACAGATGTAACTCTCTGAGATGAATTAACAGAACACTAAGCAGTTTCTCAGAAAGCTTCTTTCCAGATTTCATCTGAGGATATTTCTTTTTTCATCATAGCCCTCAATGCGATTCCAAATATCACTTTGGCAATTCCACAAGAACGGTCTTAGCGAAAGACTTCTTGAGGGGAAAGCTGTAACTCTGTGAGATGATTTCACAGAACACAAAGAAGTTTCTCAGAAAGCTTCTTTCTCTTTTTTATCAGAGGATATTTCCTTTGGCCCTATAGTGTTCTAAGGGATCCGAAATATCTGTTCTCAGATTCCACAGAAATAAGGCTAGCAAATGGATACAGGAAATACAGATGTAACTCTGTGAGATGAATTAACAGAACACTAAGCAGCTTCTCAGAAAGCTTCTTTCCAGATTTCATCTGAGGATATTTCCTTTTTTACCATAGCCATGTATGCGCTTCAAAATATCACTTGCCAATTGCACAAGAACTGTCTTAGCGAAAGGCTTCTTGAGGGGAAAGCTGTAACTCTTTTAGATGATTTCACAGAACACAAAGAAGTTTCTCAGAAACCTTCTTTCTCTTTGTTTTGGAGGATATTTCCTTTGGCCCTATTGTCTTCTTAGGGATGCGAAATATCTGTTCTCAGATTCCACAGAAATAAGGCTAGCATAGAGATCCACGAAATATAGATGTAACTCTGTGAGATCAATTAACAGAACACTAAGCAGTTTCTCAGAAAGCTTCTTTCCAGATTTCATCTGAGGATATTTCCTTTTTCACCATAGCCCTCTATGGGCTTCCAAATATCACTTTGCCAATTCCACAAGAACTATCTTAGCGAAGGGCATCTTGAGGGGAATCCTTTAACTCTGTGAGATGATTTCACAGAACAGAAAGAAGTTTCTCAGAAAGCTTCTTTCTCTTTGTTATTGGAGGATATTTCCTTTGGCCCTATAGTCTTCTAAGGGATGCGAAATATCTGTTCTCAGTTTCCACAGAAATAAGGCTAGCAAAGAGATCCACGAAATACAGATGTAACTCTGTGAGATGAATTAACAGAACACTAAGCAGTTTCTCAGAAAGCTTCTTTCCAGATTTCATCTGAGGATATTTCCTTTTTCAACATAGCCCTCTATGGGCTTCCAAATATCACTTTGCCAATTCCACAAGAACTGTCTTAGCGAAAGGCTTCTTGAGGGGAAAGCTGTAACTATGTGAGATGATTTCACAGAAAACAAAGTAGTTTCTCAGAGAGCTTCTTTCTCTTTGTTATCGGAGGATATTTCCTTTGGCCCTATAGTGTTCTAAGGGATCCGAAATATCTGTTCTCAGATTTCACAGAAATAAGGCTAGCCAAGACATCCACGAAATACAGATGTAACTCTCTGAGATGAATTAACAGAACACTAAGCAGTTTCTCAGAAAGCTTCTTTCCAGATTTCATCTGAGGATATTTCTTTTTTCACCATAGCCCTCTATGCGATTCCAAATATCACTTTGCCAATTCCACAAGAACGGTCTTAGCGAAAGACTTCTTGAGTGGAATGCTGTAACTCTGTGAGATGAATTCACAGGACACAAAGAAGTTTCTCAGAAAGCTTCTTTCTCTTTGTTATCGGAGGATATTTCCTTTGGCCCTATAGTCTTCTAAGGGATCCGAAATACCTGTTCTCAGATTTCACAGAAATAAGGCGAGCGAAGCGATCCATGAAATACAGATGTGACTCTGTGAGATGAATTAACAGAACACTAAGCTGTTTCTCAGAAAGCTTCTTTCCAGATTTCATCTGAGGATATTTCCTTTTTCACCTTAGCCCTCTATGCGCTTCCAAATATCACTTTGCCAATTCCACAAGAACTGTCTTAGCGAAAGGCTTCTTGAGGGGAAAGCTGTAAATATGTGAGATGATTTCACAGAAAACAAAGTAGTTTCTCAGAGAGCTTCTTTCTCTTTGTTATCGGAGGATATTTCCTTTGGCCCTATAGTGTTCTAAGGGATCCGAAATATCTGTTCTCAGATTTCACAGAAATAAGGCTAGCCAAGACATCCACGAAATACAGATGTAACTCTGTGAGATGAATTAACAGAACACTAAGCAGTTTCTCAGAAACCTTCTTTCCAGATTTCATCTGAGGATATTTCTTTTTTCACCATAGCCCTCTATGCGATTCCAAATATCACTTTGCCAAATCCACAAGAACGGTCTTAACGAAAGACTTCTTGAGTGGAAAGCTGTAACTCTGTGAGATGAATTCACAGGACACAAAGAAGTTTCTCAGAAAGCTTCTTTCTCTTTGTTATCGGAGGATATTTCCTTTGGCCCTATAGTCTTCTAAGGGATCCGAAATATCTGTTCTCAGATTCTACAGAAATAAGGCTAGAAAAGAGATCTACGAAATACAGATGTAACTCTGTGAGATGAATTAACAGAACACTAAGCAGTTTCTCAGAAAGTTTCCTTCCAGATTTCATCTGAGGATGTTTCCTTTTTCACCGTAGCCCTCTATGGGCTTCCAAATATCACTTTGCCAATTCCACAAGAACTGTCTTAGCGAAAGGCTTCTTGAGGGGAAAGCTGTAACTCTGTGAGATGATTTCACAGAACACAAAGAAGTTTCTCAGAAAGCTTCTTTCTCTTTGTTATCGGAGGATATTTCCTTTGGCCCTATAGTCTTCTAAGGGATCCGAAATATCTGTTCTCAGATTCCACAGAAATAAGGCTAGAAAAGACATCCACGAAATACAGATGTAACTCTGTGAGATGAATTAACAGTACACTAAGCAGTTTCTCTGAAGCTTCTTTCCAGATTTCATCTGAGGATATTTCCTTTTTCACCATAGCCCTCTATGGGCTTCCAAATATCACTTTGGCAATTCCAAAAGAACTATCTTAGCGAATGGCTTCTTGAGGGGAAACCTGTAACTCTGTGAGATGATTTCACAGAACAGAAAGAAGTTTCTCAGAAAGCTTCTTTCTCTTTGTTATCGGAGGATATTTCCTTTGGCCCTATAGTCTTCTAAGGGATGCGAAATATCTGTTCTCAGTTTGCACAGAAAGAAGGCTAGGAAAGAGATCCACGAAATACAGATGTAACTCTGTGAGATGAATTAACAGAACACTAAGCAGTTTCTCAGAAAGCTTCTTTCCAGATTTCATCTGAGGATATTTCCTTTTTCACCATAGCCCTCTATGCGATTCCAAATATCACTTTGCCAATTCCACAAGAACTGTCTTAGCGAAAGGCTTCTTGAGGGGAAAGCTGTAACTCTGTGAGATGATTTCACAGAACACAAAGAAGTTTCTCAGAAAGCTTCTTTCTCTTTGTTATCGGAGGATATTTCCTTTGGCCGTATAGTTTTCTAAGGGATCCGAAATATCTGTTCTCAGATTCCACAGAAATAAGGCTACAAAAGGGATGCACGAAATACAGATGTAACTCTGTGAGATGAATTAAGAGAACAATAAGCAGTTTCTCAGAAAGCTTCCTTCCAGATTTCATCTGAGGATATTTCCTTTTTTACCATAGCCCTCTATGGGCTTCCAAATATCACTTTGCCAATTCCACAAGAACTGTCTTAGCGAAAGGCTTCTTGAGGGGAAAGCTGTAGCTCTGTGAGATGATTTCACAGAACACAAAGAAGTTTCTCAGAAAGCTACTTTCTCTTTGTTATCGGAGGATATTTCCTTTGGCCCTATAGTCTTCTAAGGGATCCGAAATATCTGTTCTCAGATTTCACAGAAATAAGGCTAGCCAAGACATCCACGAAATACAGATGTAACTCTCTGAGATGAATTAACAGAACACTAAGCAGTTTCTCAGAAAGCTTCTTTCCAGATTTCATCTGAGGATATTTCTTTTTTCATCATAGCCCTCAATGCGATTCCAAATATCACTTTGGCAATTCCACAAGAACGGTCTTAGCGAAAGACTTCTTGAGGGGAAAGCTGTAACTCTGTGAGATGATTTCACAGAACACAAAGAAGTTTCTCAGAAAGCTTCTTTCTCTTTTTTATCAGAGGATATTTCCTTTGGCCCTATAGTCTTCTAAGGGATCCGAAATATCTGTTCTCAGATTCCACAGAAATAAGGCTAGCAAATGGATACAGGACATACAGATGTAACTCTGTGAGATGAATTAACAGAACACTAAGCAGCTTCTCAGAAAGCTTCTTTCCAGATTTCATCTGAGGATATTTCCTTTTTTACCATAGCCATGTATGCGCTTCAAAATATCACTTGCCAATTCCACAAGAACTGTCTTAACGAAAGGCTTCTTGAGGGGAAAGCTGTAACTCTGTTAGATGATTTCACAGAACACAAAGAAGTTTCTCAGAAACCTTCTTTCTCTTTGTTATCGGAGGATATTTCCTTTGTCCCTATAGTCTTCTAAGGGATCCGAAATATCTCTTCTCAGATTCCACAGAAATAAGGCTAGCAAAGAGATCCACGAAATACAGATATAACTCTGTGAGATGAATTAAGAGAACACTAAGCAGTTTCTCAGAAAGCTTCCTTCCAGATTTCATCTGTGGATATTTCCTTGTTCACCATAGCCCTCTATGGGCTTCCAAATATCACTTTGCCAATTCCACAAGAACTGTCTTAGCGAAAGGCTTCTTGAGGGGAAAGCTGTAACTCTGTGAGATGATTTCACAGAACACAAAGAAGTTTCTCACAAAGGTTCTTTCTCTTTGTTATCGCAGGATATTTCCTTTGGCACTATAGTCTTCTAAGGGATCCAAAATATATGTTCTCAGATTCCACAGAAATAAGGCTAGCAAAGAGATCCACGAAATACAGATGTAACTCTGTGAGATGAATTAACAGAACACTAAGCAGTTTCTCAGAAATCTTCTTTCCAGATTTCATTTGAGGATATTTCCTATTTCAACATGGCCCTCTATGGGCTTCCAAATATCACTTTGCCAATTCCACAAGAACTGTCTTAGCGAAAGGCTTCTTGAGCGGAAAGCTGTAACTCTGTGAGATGATTTCACAGAACACAAAGAAGTTTCTCAGAAAGCTTCTTTCTCTTTGTTACCGGAGGATATTTCCTTTGGCCCTATAGTCTTCTAAGGGATGCGAAATATCTGTTCTCAGATTCCACAGAAATAAGGCTAGCGAAGCGATCCACGAAATGCAGATGTAACTCTGTGAGATGAATTAACAGAACACTAAGAAGTTTCTCAGAAAACTTCTATCCACATTTCATCTGAGGATATTTCCTTTTTCACCATAGCCCTCTATGCGCTTCCAAATAACACTTTACTAAATCCACAAGAACTGTCTTAGCGAAAGGCTTCTTGAGGGGAAAGCTGTAACTCTGTGAGATGATTTCACAGTTCACAAAGATGTTTATCAGAAAGCTTCTTTCTCTTTGTTATCGGAGGATGTTTCCTTTGGCCCTATAGTCTTCTAAGGGATCCGAAATACCTGTTCTCAGATTCCACAGAAGTAAGGCTAGCGAAGCGATCCATGAAATACAGATGTAACTCTGTGAGATGAATTAACAGAACACTAAGGTGATTCTCAGAAAGCATCTTTCCAGATTTCATCTGAGGTTATTTCCTTTTTCACCATAGCCCTCTATGCGCTTCAAAATATCACTTTGCCAATTCCACAAGAACTGTCTTAGCGAAAGGCTTCTTGAGGGGAAAGCTGTAACTCTGTGAGATGATTTCACAGAACACAAAGAAGTTTCTCAGAAAGCTTCTTTCTCTTTGTTATCGGAGGATATTTCCTTTGGCCCTTTAGTCTTCTAAGGGATTAGAAATATCTGTTCACAGATTCCACAGAAATAAGGCTAGCAAAGAGATCCACCAAACACAGATGTAACTCTGTGAGATGAATTAACAGAACACTAAGCAGTTTCTCAGAAAGCTTCTTTCCAGATTTCATCTGAGGATATTTCCTTTTTCACCATAGCCCTCTATGGGCTTCCAAATATCACATTGCCAATTCCAGAAGAACTGTCTAAGTGAAAGGCTTCTTGAGGGGAAAGCTGTAACTCGGTGAGATGATTTCACAGAACACAAAGAAGTTTCTCAGAAAGCTTCTTTCTCTTTGTTATCTTAGGATATTTCCTTTGGCCCTATAGTGTTCTAAGGGATCCGAAATATCTGTTCTCAGATTTCACAGAAATAAGGCTAGCCAAGACATCCACGATATACAGATGTAACTCTCTGAGATGAATTAACAGAACACTAAGCAGTTTCTCAGAAAGCTTCTTTCCAGATTTCATCTGAGGATATTTCTTTTTTCATCATAGCCCTCAATGCGATTCCAAATATCACTTTGGCAATTCCACAAGAACGGTCTTAGAGAAAGACTTCTTGAAGGGAAAGCTGTAACTCTGTGAGATGATTTCACAGAACACAAAGAAGTTTCTCAGAAAGCTTCTTTCTCTTTTTTATCAGAGGATATTTCCTTTGGCCCTATAGTCTTCTAAGGGATCCGAAATATCTGTTCTCAGATTCCACAGAAATAAGGCTAGCAAATGGATACAGGAAATACAGATGTAACTCTGTGAGATGAATTAACAGAACACTAAGCAGCTTCTCAGAAAGCTTCTTTCCAGATTTCATCTGAGGATATTTCCTTTTTTACCATAGCCATGTATGCGCTTCAAAATATCACTTGCCAATTGCACAAGAACTGTCTTAGCGAAAGGCTTCTTGAGGGGAAAGCTGTAACTCTGTTAGATGATTTCACAGAACACAAAGAAGTTTCTCAGAAACCTTCTTTCTCTTTGTTTTGGAGGATATTTCCTTTGGCACTATTGTCTTCTAAGGGATGCGAAATATCTGTTCTCAGATTCCACAGAAATAAGGCTAGCATAGAGATCCACGAAATATAGATGTACCTCTGTGAGATCAATTAACAGAACACTAAGCAGTTTCTCGGAAAGCTTCTTTCCAGATTTCATCTGAGGATATTTCCTTTTTCACCATAGTCCTCTATGGGCTTCCAAATATCACTTTGCCAATTCCACAAGAACTATCTTAGCGAAGGGCTTCTTGAGGGGAAACCTTTAACTCTGTGAGATGATTTCACAGAACAGAAAGAAGTTTCTCAGAAAGCTTCTTTCTCTTTGTTATTGGAGGATATTTCCTTTGGCCCTATAGTCTTCTAAGGGATGCGAAATATCTGTTCTCAGTTTCCACAGAAATAAGGCTAGCAAAGAGATCCACGAAATACAGATGTAACTCTGTGAGATGAATTAACAGAACACTAAGCAGTTTCTCAGAAAGCTTCTTTCCAGATTTCATCTGAGGATATTTCTTTTTTCACCATAGCCCTCTATGCGATTCCAAATATCACTTTGCCAATTCCACAAGAACGGTCTTAGCGAAAGACTTCTTGAGTGGAATGCTGTAACTCTGTGAGATGAATTCACAGAACACAAAGAAGTTTCTCAGAAAGCTTCTTTCTCTTTGTTATCGGAGGATATTTCCTTTGGCCCTATAGTCTTCTAAGGGATCCGAAATACCTGTTCTCAGATTCCACAGAAATAAGGCTAGCGAAGCGATCCATGAAATACAGATGTAACTCTGTGAGATGAATTAAGAGAACACTAAGCAGTTTCTGAGAAAGCTTCTTTCCAGATTTCATCTGAGGATATTTCCTTTTTCACCTTAGCCCTCTATGCGCTTCCAAATATCACTTTGCCAATTCCACAAGAACTGTCTTAGCGAAAGGCTTCTTGAGGGGAAAGCTGTAAATATGTGAGAAGATTTCACAGAAAACAAAGTAGTTTCTCAGAGAGCTTCTTTCTCTTTGTTATCGGAGGATATTTCCTTTGGCCCTATAGTGTTCTAAGGGATCCGAAATATCTGTTCTCAGATTTCACAGAAATAAGGCTAGCCAAGACATCCACGAAATAAAGATGTAACTCTGTGAGATGAATTAACAGAACACTAAGCAGTTTCTCAGAAACCTTCTTTCCAGATTTCATCTGAGGATATTTCTTCTTTCACCATAGCCCTCTATGCGATTCCAAATATCACTTTGCCAAATCCACAAGAACGGTCTTAACGAAAGACTTCTTGAGTGGAAAGCTGTAACTCTGTGAGATGATTTCACAGAACACAAAGAAGTTTCTCAGAAAGCTTCTTTCTCTTTTTTATCGGAGGATATTTCCTTTGGCCCTATAGTCTTCTAAGGGATCCGAAATATCTGTTCTCAGATTCTACAGAAATAAAGCAAACAAAGAGATCCGGGAAATACAGATATAACTCTGTGAGATGAATTAACAGAACACTAAGGAGTTTCTCAGAAAGCTTCTTTCCAGATTTCATCTGAGGATATTTCCTTTTTCAACATAGCCCCCTATGGGCCTCCAAATATCACTTTGCCAATTCCACAAGAACTGTCTTAGCGAATGGCTTCTTGAGGGAAAAGCTGTAACTCTGTGAGATGATTTCACAGAACACAAAGAAGTTTCTCAGAAAGCTTCTTTCTCTTTGTTATCGGAGATTATTTCCTTTGGCCCTAGAGTCTTCAAAGGGATACGAAATATCTGTTCTCAGTTTCCAAAGAAATAAGACTAGCAAAGAGATCCACAAAACACTGATGCAACTCTGTGAGATGAATTAACAGAACACTAAGCAGTTTCTAAGAAAGCTTCTTTCCAGATTTCATCTGAGGATATTTCCTTATTCACCATAGCCCTCTATGGGCTTCCAAATATCACTTTGCCAATTCCACAAGAACTGTCTTAGCGAAAGGCTTCTTAGGGGAAAGCTGTAACTCTGTGAGATGATTTCACAGAACACAGAGAAGTTTCTCAGAAAGCTTCTTTCTCTTTGTTATCGGCGACATTTCCTTTGGCCCTATAGACTTCTAAGGGATCCGAAATATCTCTTCTCAGATTCTACAGAAATAAAGCAAGCAAAGAGATCCACGAAATACAGATATAACTCTGTGAGATGAATTAACAGAACACTAAGGAGTTTCTCAGAAAGCTTCTTTCCAGATTTCATCTGAGGATATTTCCTTTTTAACCATAGCCCTCTATGGGCCTCCAAATATCACTTTGCCAATTCCACAAGAACTGTCTTAGCGAAAGGCTTCTTGAGGGGAAAGCTGTAACTCTGTGAAATGATTTCACAGAACTCAAAGAAGTTTCTCAGAAAGCTTCTTTCTTTTTGTTATCGGTGATTATTTCCTTTGGCCCTAGAGTCTTCAAAGGGATACGAAATATCTGTTCTCAGATTCCACAGAAATTAGACTAGCAAAGAGATCCACGAAATACTGATGTAACTCTGTGAGATGAATTAACAGAACACTAAGCAGTTTCTCAGAAATCTTCTTTCCTGATTTCATCTGAGGATATTTCCTTTTTCACCATAGCCCTCTATGGGCTTCCAAATATCACTTTGCCAATTCCACAAGAACTGTCTTAGCGAAAGGCTTCTTAGGGGAAAGCTGTAACGCTGTGAGATGATTTCACAGAACACAAAGACGTTTATCAGAAATCTTCTTACTCTTTGTTATCGGAGGATATTTCCTTTGGCCCTATAGTCTTCCAAGGGATCCGAAATATCTGTTCTCCGATTCCACAGAAATAAGGCTAGCAAAGAGATCCACGAAATACATGTGTAACTCCGTGAGATGAATTAACAGAACACTCAGCAGTTTCTCAGAAAGCTTCTTTCCAGATTTCATCTGACGATATTTCCTTTTTCACCATAGCCCTCTATGGGCTTCCAAATATCACTATGACAATTCCACAAGAACTGTCTTAGCGAAAGGATTCTTGTGGGGAAAGCTATAACTCTGTGAGATGTTTTCACAGAAAACAAAGAAGTTTCTTAGAAAGCTTCTTTCTCTTTGTTATTGGAGGATATTTCCTTTGGCCCTATAGTCTTCTAAGGGATCTGAAATATCTATTCTCAGATTCCACAGAAAAAAGGTTAGCAAAGAGATCCACGAAATACAGATGTAACTCTGTGAGATTAATTAACAGAACAATAAGCAGTTTCTCAGAAAGCTTCTTTCCAGATTTCATCTGAGAATATTTCCTTTTTCTCCATAGCCCTCTATGGGCTTCCAAATATCACTTTGCCAATTACAAAAGAACTGTCTTAGCTAAAGGCTTCTTGAGGGGAAAGCTGTAACTCTGTGAGATGAATTCACAGGACACAAAGAAGTTTCTCAGAAAGCTTCTTTTTCTTTGTTATCGGAGGATATTTCCTTTGGCCCTATAGTGTTCTAAGGGATCCGAAATACCTGTTTTCAGATTCTACAGAAATAAGGCTAGCAAAGAGATCCACGAAATACAGATGTAACTCTGTGAGATGAATTAACAGAACACTAAGCAGTTTCTCAGAAAGCTTCTTTCCAGATTTCATTTGAGTATATCTCCTTTTTCACCATGGCCCTCTATGGGCTTCCAAATATCACTTTGCCAATTCCACAAGAACTGTCTTAGCGAAAGGCTTCTTGAGGGGAAAGCTGTAACTCTGTGAGATGAATTCACAGAACACAAAGAAGTTTCTCAGAAAGCTTCTTTCTCTTTGTTATCTTAGGATATTTCCTTTGGCCCTATAGTGTTCTAAGGGATCCGAAATATCTGTTCTCAGATTTCACAGAAATAAGGCTAGCCAAGACATCCACGATATACAGATGTAACTCTCTGAGATGAATTAACAGAACACTAAGCAGTTTCTCAGAAAGCTTCTTTCCAGATTTCATCTGAGGATATTTCTTTTTTCATCATAGCCCTCAATGCGATTCCAAATATCACTTTGGCAATTCCACAAGAACGGTCTTAGAGAAAGACTTCTTGAAGGGAAAGCTGTAACTCTGTGAGATGATTTCACAGAACACAAAGAAGTTTCTCAGAAAGCTTCTTTCTCTTTTTTATCAGAGGATATTTCCTTTGGCCCTATAGTCTTCTAAGGGATCCGAAATATCTGTTCTCAGATTCCACAGAAATAAGGCTAGCAAATGGATACAGGAAATACAGATGTAACTCTGTGAGATGAATTAACAGAACACTAAGCAGCTTCTCAGAAAGCTTCTTTCCAGATTTCATCTGAGGATATTTCCTTTTTTACCATAGCCATGTATGCGCTTCAAAATATCACTTGCCAATTGCACAAGAACTGTCTTAGCGAAAGGCTTCTTGAGGGGAAAGCTGTAACTCTGTTAGATGATTTCACAGAACACAAAGAAGTTTCTCAGAAACCTTCTTTCTCTTTGTTTTGGAGGATATTTCCTTTGGCCCTATTGTCTTCTAAGGGATGCGAAATATCTGTTCTCAGATTCCACAGAAATAAGGCTAGCATAGAGATCCACGAAATATAGATGTAACTCTGTGAGATCAATTAACAGAACACTAAGCAGTTTCTCAGAAAGCTTCTTTCCAGATTTCATCTGAGGATATTTCCTTTTTCACCATAGTCCTCTATGGGCTTCCAAATATCACTTTGCCAATTCCACAAGAACTATCTTAGCGAAGGGCTTCTTGAGGGGAAACCTTTAACTCTGTGAGATGATTTCACAGAACAGAAAGAAGTTTCTCAGAAAGCTTCTTTCTCTTTGTTATTGGAGGATATTTCCTTTGGCCCTGTAGTCTTCTAAGGGATGAGAAATATCTGTTCTCAGTTTCCACAGAAATAAGGCTAGCAAAGAGATCCACGAAATACAGATGTACCTCTGTGAGATGAATTAACAGAACACTAAGCAGTTTCTCAGAAAGCTTCTTTCCAGATTTCATTTGAGGATATTTCCTTTTTCACCAAGGCCCTCTATGGGCTTCCAAATATCACTTTGCCAATTCCACAAGAACTGTCTTAGCGAAAGGCTTCTTGAGGGGAAAGCTGTAACTCTGTGAGATGATTTCACAGAACACAAAGAAGTTTCTCAGAAAGCTTCTTTCTCTTTGTTATCGGAGGATATTTCCTTTGGCCCTATAGTCTTCTAAGGGATCCGAAATATCTGTTCTCAGATTCCACAGAAATAAGGCTAGAAAAGAGATCCACGAAATACAGATGTAACTCTGTGAGATGAATTAACAGTACACTAAGCAGTTTCTCTGAAGCTTCTTTCCAGATTTCATCTGAGGATATTTCCTTTTTCACCATAGCCCTCTATGGGCTTCCAAATATCACTTTGGCAATTCCAAAAGAACTATCTTAGCGAATGGCTTCTTGAGGGGAAACCTGTAACTCTGTGAGATGATTTCACAGAACAGAAAGAAGTTTCTCAGAAAGCTTCTTTCTCTTTGTTATCGGAGGATATTTCCTTTGGCCCTATAGTCTTCTAAGGGATGCGAAATATCTGTTCTCAGTTTGCACAGAAAGAAGGCTAGGAAAGAGATCCACGAAATACAGATGTAACTCTGTGAGATGAATTAACAGAACACTAAGCAGTTTCTCAGAAAGCTTCTTTCCAGATTTCATCTGAGGATATTTCCTTTTTCACCATAGCCCTCTATGCGATTCCAAATATCACTTTGCCAATTCCACAAGAACTGTCTTAGCGAAAGGCTTCTTGAGGGGAAAGCTGTAACTCTGTGAGATGATTTCACAGAACACAAAGAAGTTTCTCAGAAAGCTTCTTTCTCTTTGTTATCGGAGGATATTTCCTTTGGCCGTATAGTTTTCTAAGGGATCCGAAATATCTGTTCTCAGATTCCACAGAAATAAGGCTACAAAAGGGATGCACGAAATACAGATGTAACTCTGTGAGATGAATTAAGAGAACAATAAGCAGTTTCTCAGAAAGCTTCCTTCCAGATTTCATCTGAGGATATTTCCTTTTTTACCATAGCCCTCTATGGGCTTCCAAATATCACTTTGCCAATTCCACAAGAACTGTCTTAGCGAAAGGCTTCTTGAGGGGAAAGCTGTAGCTCTGTGAGATGATTTCACAGAACACAAAGAAGTTTCTCAGAAAGCTACTTTCTCTTTGTTATCGGAGGATATTTCCTTTGGCCCTATAGTCTTCTAAGGGATCCGAAATATCTGTTCTCAGATTTCACAGAAATAAGGCTAGCCAAGACATCCACGAAATACAGATGTAACTCTCTGAGATGAATTAACAGAACACTAAGCAGTTTCTCAGAAAGCTTCTTTCCAGATTTCATCTGAGGATATTTCTTTTTTCATCATAGCCCTCAATGCGATTCCAAATATCACTTTGGCAATTCCACAAGAACGGTCTTAGCGAAAGACTTCTTGAGGGGAAAGCTGTAACTCTGTGAGATGATTTCACAGAACACAAAGAAGTTTCTCAGAAAGCTTCTTTCTCTTTTTTATCAGAGGATATTTCCTTTGGCCCTATAGTCTTCTAAGGGATCCGAAATATCTGTTCTGAGATTCCACAGAAATAAGGCTAGCAAATGGATACAGGACATACAGATGTAACTCTGTGAGATGAATTAACAGAACACTAAGCAGCTTCTCAGAAAGCTTCTTTCCAGATTTCATCTGAGGATAATTCCTTTTTTACCATAGCCATGTATGCGCTTCAAAATATCACTTGCCAATTCCACAAGAACTGTCTTAACGAAAGGCTTCTTGAGGGGAAAGCTGTAACTCTGTTAGATGATTTCACAGAACACAAAGAAGTTTCTCAGAAACCTTCTTTCTCTTTGTTATCGGAGGATATTTCCTTTGTCCCTATAGTCTTCTAAGGGATCCGAAATATCTCTTCTCAGATTCCACAGAAATAAGGCTAGCAAAGAGATCCACGAAATACAGATATAACTCTGTGAGATGAATTAAGAGAACACTAAGCAGTTTCTCAGAAAGCTTCCTTCCAGATTTCATCTGTGGATATTTCCTTGTTCACCATAGCCCTCTATGGGCTTCCAAATATCACTTTGCCAATTCCACAAGAACTGTCTTAGCGAAAGGCTTCTTGAGGGGAAAGCTGTAACTCTGTGAGATGATTTCACAGAACACAAAGAAGTTTCTCACAAAGGTTCTTTCTCTTTGTTATCGCAGGATATTTCCTTTGGCACTATAGTCTTCTAAGGGATCCAAAATATATGTTCTCAGATTCCACAGAAATAAGGCTAGCAAAGAGATCCACGAAATACAGATGTAACTCTGTGAGATGAATTAACAGAACACTAAGCAGTTTCTCAGAAATCTTCTTTCCAGATTTCATTTGAGGATATTTCCTATTTCAACATGGCCCTCTATGGGCTTCCAAATATCACTTTGCCAATTCCACAAGAACTGTCTTAGCGAAAGGCTTCTTGAGCGGAAAGCTGTAACTCTGTGAGATGATTTCACAGAACACAAAGAAGTTTCTCAGAAAGCTTCTTTCTCTTTGTTACCGGAGGATATTTCCTTTGGCCCTATAGTCTTCTAAGGGATGCGAAATATCTGTTCTCAGATTCCACAGAAATAAGGCTAGCGAAGCGATCCACGAAATGCAGATGTAACTCTGTGAGATGAATTAACAGAACACTAAGAAGTTTCTCAGAAAACTTCTATCCACATTTCATCTGAGGATATTTCCTTTTTCACCATAGCCCTCTATGCGCTTCCAAATAACACTTTACTAAATCCACAAGAACTGTCTTAGCGAAAGGCTTCTTGAGGGGAAAGCTGTAACTCTGTGAGATGATTTCACAGTTCACAAAGATGTTTATCAGAAAGCTTCTTTCTCTTTGTTATCGGAGGATGTTTCCTTTGGCCCTATAGTCTTCTAAGGGATCCGAAATACCTGTTCTCAGATTCCACAGAAGTAAGGCTAGCGAAGCGATCCATGAAATACAGATGTAACTCTGTGAGATGAATTAACAGAACACTAAGGTGATTCTCAGAAAGCATCTTTCCAGATTTCATCTGAGGATATTTCCTTTTTCACCATAGCCCTCTATGCGCTTCAAAATATCACTTTGCCAATTCCACAAGAACTGTCTTAGCGAAAGGCTTCTTGAGGGGAAAGCTGTAACTCTGTGAGATGATTTCACAGAACACAAAGAAGTTTCTCAGAAAGCTTCTTTCTCTTTGTTATCGGAGGATATTTCCTTTGGCCCTTTAGTCTTCTAAGGGATTAGAAATATCTGTTCACAGATTCCACAGAAATAAGGCTAGCAAAGAGATCCACCAAACACAGATGTAACTCTGTGAGATGAATTAACAGAACACTAAGCAGTTTCTCAGAAAGCTTCTTTCCAGATTTCATCTGAGGATATTTCCTTTTTCACCATAGCCCTCTATGGGCTTCCAAATATCACATTGCCAATTCCAGAAGAACTGTCTAAGTGAAAGGCTTCTTGAGGGGAAAGCTGTAACTCGGTGAGATGATTTCACAGAACACAAAGAAGTTTCTCAGAAAGCTTCTTTCTCTTTGTTATCTTAGGATATTTCCTTTGGCCCTATAGTGTTCTAAGGGATCCGAAATATCTGTTCTCAGATTTCACAGAAATAAGGCTAGCCAAGACATCCACGATATACAGATGTAACTCTCTGAGATGAATTAACAGAACACTAAGCAGTTTCTCAGAAAGCTTCTTTCCAGATTTCATCTGAGGATATTTCTTTTTTCATCATAGCCCTCAATGCGATTCCAAATATCACTTTGGCAATTCCACAAGAACGGTCTTAGAGAAAGACTTCTTGAAGGGAAAGCTGTAACTCTGTGAGATGATTTCACAGAACACAAAGAAGTTTCTCAGAAAGCTTCTTTCTCTTTTTTATCAGAGGATATTTCCTTTGGCCCTATAGTCTTCTAAGGGATCCGAAATATCTGTTCTCAGATTCCACAGAAATAAGGCTAGCAAATGGATACAGGAAATACAGATGTAACTCTGTGAGATGAATTAACAGAACACTAAGCAGCTTCTCAGAAAGCTTCTTTCCAGATTTCATCTGAGGATATTTCCTTTTTTACCATAGCCATGTATGCGCTTCAAAATATCACTTGCCAATTGCACAAGAACTGTCTTAGCGAAAGGCTTCTTGAGGGGAAAGCTGTAACTCTGTTAGATGATTTCACAGAACACAAAGAAGTTTCTCAGAAACCTTCTTTCTCTTTGTTTTGGAGGATATTTCCTTTGGCACTATTGTCTTCTAAGGGATGCGAAATATCTGTTCTCAGATTCCACAGAAATAAGGCTAGCATAGAGATCCACGAAATATAGATGTACCTCTGTGAGATCAATTAACAGAACACTAAGCAGTTTCTCAGAAAGCTTCTTTCCAGATTTCATCTGAGGATATTTCCTTTTTCACCATAGTCCTCTATGGGCTTCCAAATATCACTTTGCCAATTCCACAAGAACTATCTTAGCGAAGGGCTTCTTGAGGGGAAACCTTTAACTCTGTGAGATGATTTCACAGAACAGAAAGAAGTTTCTCAGAAAGCTTCTTTCTCTTTGTTATTGGAGGATATTTCCTTTGGCCCTATAGTCTTCTAAGGGATGCGAAATATCTGTTCTCAGTTTCCACAGAAATAAGGCTAGCAAAGAGATCCACGAAATACAGATGTAACTCTGTGAGATGAATTAACAGAACACTAAGCAGTTTCTCAGAAAGCTTCTTTCCAGATTTCATCTGAGGATATTTCTTTTTTCACCATAGCCCTCTATGCGATTCCAAATATCACTTTGCCAATTCCACAAGAACGGTCTTAGCGAAAGACTTCTTGAGTGGAATGCTGTAACTCTGTGAGATGAATTCACAGAACACAAAGAAGTTTCTCAGAAAGCTTCTTTCTCTTTGTTATCGGAGGATATTTCCTTTGGCCCTATAGTCTTCTAAGGGATCCGAAATACCTGTTCTCAGATTCCACAGAAATAAGGCTAGCGAAGCGATCCATGAAATACAGATGTAACTCTGTGAGATGAATTAAGAGAACACTAAGCAGTTTCTGAGAAAGCTTCTTTCCAGATTTCATCTGAGGATATTTCCTTTTTCACCTTAGCCCTCTATGCGCTTCCAAATATCACTTTGCCAATTCCACAAGAACTGTCTTAGCGAAAGGCTTCTTGAGGGGAAAGCTGTAAATATGTGAGAAGATTTCACAGAAAACAAAGTAGTTTCTCAGAGAGCTTCTTTCTCTTTGTTATCGGAGGATATTTCCTTTGGCCCTATAGTGTTCTAAGGGATCCGAAATATCTGTTCTCAGATTTCACAGAAATAAGGCTAGCCAAGACATCCACGAAATAAAGATGTAACTCTGTGAGATGAATTAACAGAACACTAAGCAGTTTCTCAGAAACCTTCTTTCCAGATTTCATCTGAGGATATTTCTTCTTTCACCATAGCCCTCTATGCGATTCCAAATATCACTTTGCCAAATCCACAAGAACGGTCTTAACGAAAGACTTCTTGAGTGGAAAGCTGTAACTCTGTGAGATGATTTCACAGAACACAAAGAAGTTTCTCAGAAAGCTTCTTTCTCTTTTTTATCGGAGGATATTTCCTTTGGCCCTATAGTCTTCTAAGGGATCCGAAATATCTGTTCTCAGATTCTACAGAAATAAAGCAAACAAAGAGATCCAGGAAATACAGATATAACTCTGTGAGATGAATTAACAGAACACTAAGGAGTTTCTCAGAAAGCTTCTTTCCAGATTTCATCTGAGGATATTTCCTTTTTCAACATAGCCCCCTATGGGCCTCCAAATATCACTTTGCCAATTCCACAAGAACTGTCTTAGCGAATGGCTTCTTGAGGGAAAAGCTGTAACTCTGTGAGATGATTTCACAGAACACAAAGAAGTTTCTCAGAAAGCTTCTTTCTCTTTGTTATCGGAGATTATTTCCTTTGGCCCTAGAGTCTTCAAAGGGATACGAAATATCTGTTCTCAGTTTCCAAAGAAATAAGACTAGCAAAGAGATCCACAAAACACTGATGCAACTCTGTGAGATGAATTAACAGAACACTAAGCAGTTTCTAAGAAAGCTTCTTTCCAGATTTCATCTGAGGATATTTCCTTATTCACCATAGCCCTCTATGGGCTTCCAAATATCACTTTGCCAATTCCACAAGAACTGTCTTAGCGAAAGGCTTCTTAGGGGAAAGCTGTAACTCTGTGAGATGATTTCACAGAACACAGAGAAGTTTCTCAGAAAGCTTCTTTCTCTTTGTTATCGGCGACATTTCCTTTGGCCCTATAGACTTCTAAGGGATCCGAAATATCTCTTCTCAGATTCTACAGAAATAAAGCAAGCAAAGAGATCCACGAAATACAGATATAACTCTGTGAGATGAATTAACAGAACACTAAGGAGTTTCTCAGAAAGCTTCTTTCCAGATTTCATCTGAGGATATTTCCTTTTTAACCATAGCCCTCTATGGGCCTCCAAATATCACTTTGCCAATTCCACAAGAACTGTCTTAGCGAAAGGCTTCTTGAGGGGAAAGCTGTAACTCTGTGAAATGATTTCACAGAACTCAAAGAAGTTTCTCAGAAAGCTTCTTTCTTTTTGTTATCGGTGATTATTTCCTTTGGCCCTAGAGTCTTCAAAGGGATACGAAATATCTGTTCTCAGATTCCACAGAAATTAGACTAGCAAAGAGATCCACGAAATACTGATGTAACTCTGTGAGATGAATTAACAGAACACTAAGCAGTTTCTCAGAAATCTTCTTTCCTGATTTCATCTGAGGATATTTCCTTTTTCACCATAGCCCTCTATGGGCTTCCAAATATCACTTTGCCAATTCCACAAGAACTGTCTTAGCGAAAGGCTTCTTAGGGGAAAGCTGTAACGCTGTGAGATGATTTCACAGAACACAAAGACGTTTATCAGAAATCTTCTTACTCTTTGTTATCGGAGGATATTTCCTTTGGCCCTATAGTCTTCCAAGGGATCCGAAATATCTGTTCTCCGATTCCACAGAAATAAGGCTAGCAAAGAGATCCACGAAATACATGTGTAACTCCGTGAGATGAATTTACAGAACACTCAGCAGTTTCTCAGAAAGCTTCTTTCCAGATTTCATCTGACGATATTTCCTTTTTCACCATAGCCCTCTATGGGCTTCCAAATATCACTATGACAATTCCACAAGAACTGTCTTAGCGAAAGGATTCTTGTGGGGAAAGCTATAACTCTGTGAGATGTTTTCACAGAAAACAAAGAAGTTTCTTAGAAAGCTTCTTTCTCTTTGTTATTGGAGGATATTTCCTTTGGCCCTATAGTCTTCTAAGGGATCTGAAATATCTATTCTCAGATACCACAGAAAAAAGGTTAGCAAAGAGATCCACGAAATACAGATGTAACTCTGTGAGATTAATTAACAGAACAATAAGCAGTTTCTCAGAAAGCTTCTTTCCAGATTTCATCTGAGAATATTTCCTTTTTCTCCATAGCCCTCTATGGGCTTCCAAATATCACTTTGCCAATTACAAAAGAACTGTCTTAGCTAAAGGCTTCTTGAGGGGAAAGCTGTAACTCTGTGAGATGAATTCACAGGACACAAAGAAGTTTCTCAGAAAGCTTCTTTTTCTTTGTTATCGGAGGATATTTCCTTTGGCCCTATAGTGTTCTAAGGGATCCGAAATACCTGTTTTCAGATTCTACAGAAATAAGGCTAGCAAAGAGATCCACGAAATACAGATGTAACTCTGTGAGATGAATTAACAGAACACTAAGCAGTTTCTCAGAAAGCTTCTTTCCAGATTTCATTTGAGTATATCTCCTTTTTCACCATGGCCCTCTATGGGCTTCCAAATATCACTTTGCCAATTCCACAAGAACTGTCTTAGCGAAAGGCTTCTTGAGGGGAAAGCTGTAACTCTGTGAGATGAATTCACAGAACACAAAGAAGTTTCTCAGAAAGCTTCTTTCTCTTTGTTATCTTAGGATATTTCCTTTGGCCCTATAGTGTTCTAAGGGATCCGAAATATCTGTTCTCAGATTTCACAGAAATAAGGCTAGCCAAGACATCCACGATATACAGATGTAACTCTCTGAGATGAATTAACAGAACACTAAGCAGTTTCTCAGAAAGCTTCTTTCCAGATTTCATCTGAGGATATTTCTTTTTTCATCATAGCCCTCAATGCGATTCCAAATATCACTTTGGCAATTCCACAAGAACGGTCTTAGAGAAAGACTTCTTGAAGGGAAAGCTGTAACTCTGTGAGATGATTTCACAGAACACAAAGAAGTTTCTCAGAAAACTTCTTTCTCTTTTTTATCAGAGGATATTTCCTTTGGCCCTATAGTCTTCTAAGGGATCCGAAATATCTGTTCTCAGATTCCACAGAAATAAGGCTAGCAAATGGATACAGGAAATACAGATGTAACTCTGTGAGATGAATTAACAGAACACTAAGCAGCTTCTCAGAAAGCTTCTTTCCAGATTTCATCTGAGGATATTTCCTTTTTTACCTTAGCCATGTATGCGCTTCAAAATATCACTTGCCAATTGCACAAGAACTGTCTTAGCGAAAGGCTTCTTGAGGGGAAAGCTGTAACTCTGTTAGATGATTTCACAGAACACAAAGAAGTTTCTCAGAAACCTTCTTTCTCTTTGTTTTGGAGGATATTTCCTTTGGCCCTATTGTCTTCTAAGGGATGCGAAATATCTGTTCTCAGATTCCACAGAAATAAGGCTAGCATAGAGATCCACGAAATATAGATGTAACTCTGTGAGATCAATTAACAGAACACTAAGCAGTTTCTCAGAAAGCTTCTTTCCAGATTTCATCTGAGGATATTTCCTTTTTCACCATAGTCCTCTATGGGCTTCCAAATATCACTTTGCCAATTCCACAAGAACTATCTTAGCGAAGGGCTTCTTGAGGGGAAACCTTTAACTCTGTGAGATGATTTCACAGAACAGAAAGAAGTTTCTCAGAAAGCTTCTTTCTCTTTGTTATTGGAGGATATTTCCTTTGGCCCTATAGTCTTCTAAGGGATGAGAAATATCTGTTCTCAGTTTCCACAGAAATAAGGCTAGCAAAGAGATCCACGAAATACAGATGTACCTCTGTGAGATGAATTAACAGAACACTAAGCAGTTTCTCAGAAAGCTTCTTTCCAGATTTCATCTGAGGATATTTCTTTTTTCACCATAGCCCTCTATGCGATTCCAAATATCACTTTGCCAATTCCACAAGAACGGTCTTATCGAAAGACTTCTTGAGTGGAATGCTGTAACTCTGTGAGATGAATTCACAGAACACAAAGAAGTTTCTCAGAAAGCTTCTTTCTCTTTGTTATCGGAGGATATTTCCTTTGGCCCTATAGTCTTCTAAGGGATCCGAAATACCTGTTCTCAGATTCCACAGAAATAAGGCTAGCGAAGCGATCCATGAAATACAGATGTAACTCTGTGAGATGAATTAACAGAACACTAAGCTGTTTCTCAGAAAGCTTCTTTCCAGATTTCATCTGAGGATATTTCCTTTTTCACCTTAGCCCTCTATGCGCTTCCAAATATCACTTTGCCAATTCCACAAGAACTGTCTTAGCGAAAGGCTTCTTGAGGGGAAAGCTGTAAATATGTGAGAAGATTTCACAGAAAACAAAGTAGTTTCTCAGAGAGCTTCTTTCTCTTTGTTATCGGAGGATATTTCCTTTGGCCCTATAGTGTTCTAAGGGATCCGAAATATCTGTTCTCAGATTTCACAGAAATAAGGCTAGCCAAGACATCCACGAAATACAGATGTAACTCTGTGAGATGAATTAACAGAACACTAAGCAGTTTCTCAGAAACCTTCTTTCCAGATTTCATCTGAGGATATTTCTTTTTTCACCATAGCCCTCTATGCGATTCCAAATATCACTTTGCCAAATCCACAAGAACGGTCTTAACGAAAGACTTCTTGAGTGGAAAGCTGTAACTCTGTGAGATGATTTCACAGAACACAAAGAAGTTTCTCAGAAAGCTTCTTTCTCTTTTTTATCGGAGGATATTTCCTTTGGCCCTATAGTCTTCTAAGGGATCCGAAATATCTGTTCTCAGATTCTACAGAAATAAAGCAAACAAAGAGATCCAGGAAATACAGATATAACTCTGTGAGATGAATTAACAGAACACTAAGGAGTTTCTCAGAAAGCTTCTTTCCAGATTTCATCTGAGGATATTTCCTTTTTCAACATAGCCCTCTATGGGCCTCCAAATATCACTTTGCCAATTCCACAAGAACTGTCTTAGCGAATGGCTTCTTGAGGGAAAAGCTGTAACTCTGTGAGATGATTTCACAGAACACAGAGAAGTTTCTCAGAAAGCTTCTTTCTCTTTGTTATCGGCGACATTTCCTTTGGCCCTATAGACTTCTAAGGGATCCGAAATATCTCTTCTCAGATTCTACAGAAATAAAGCAAGCAAAGAGATCCACGAAATACAGATATAACTCTGTGAGATGAATTAACAGAACACTAAGGAGTTTCTCAGAAAGCTTCTTTCCAGATTTCATCTGAGGATATTTCCTTTTTAACCATAGCCCTCTATGGGCCTCCAAATATCACTTTGCCAATTCCACAAGAACTGTCTTAGCGAAAGGCTTCTTGAGGGGAAAGCTGTAACTCTGTGAAATGATTTCACAGAACTCAAAGAAGTTTCTCAGAAAGCTTCTTTCTTTTTGTTATCGGTGATTATTTCCTTTGGCCCTAGAGTCTTCAAAGGGATACGAAATATCTGTTCTCAGATTCCACAGAAATTAGACTAGCAAAGAGATCCACGAAATACTGATGTAACTCTGTGAGATGAATTAACAGAACACTAAGCAGTTTCTCAGAAATCTTCTTTCCTGATTTCATCTGAGGATATTTCCTTTTTCACCATAGCCCTCTATGGGCTTCCAAATATCACTTTGCCAATTCCACAAGAACTGTCTTAGCGAAAGGCTTCTTAGGGGAAAGCTGTAACGCTGTGAGATGATTTCACAGAACACAAAGACGTTTATCAGAAATCTTCTTACTCTTTGTTATCGGAGGATATTTCCTTTGGCCCTATAGTCTTCAAAGGGATCCGAAATATCTGTTCTCCGATTCCACAGAAATAAGGCTAGCAAAGAGATCCACGAAATACATGTGTAACTCCGTGAGATCAATTAACAGAACACTCAGCAGTTTCTCAGAAAGCTTCTTTCCAGATTTCATCTGACGATATTTCCTTTTTCACCATAGCCCTCTATGGGCTTCCAAATATCACTATGACAATTCCACAAGAACTGTCTTAGCGAAAGGATTCTTGTGGGGAAAGCTATAACTCTGTGAGATGTTTTCACAGAAAACAAAGAAGTTTCTTAGAAAGCTTCTTTTTCTTTGTTATTGGAGGATATTTCCTTGGCCCTATAGTCTTCTAAGGGATCTGAAATATCTATTCTCAGATTCCACAGAAAAAAGGTTAGCAAAGAGATCCACGAAATACAGATGTAACTCTGTGAGATTAATTAACAGAACAATAAGCAGTTTCTCAGAAAGCTTCTTTCCAGATTTCATCTGAGAATATTTCCTTTTTCTCCATAGCCCTCTATGGGCTTCCAAATATCACTTTGCCAATTACAAAAGAACTGTCTTAGCTAAAGGCTTCTTGAGGGGAAAGCTGTAACTCTGTGAGATGAATTCACAGGACACAAAGAAGTTTCTCAGAAAGCTTCTTTTTCTTTGTTATCGGAGGATATTTCCTTTGGCCCTATAGTGTTCTAAGGGATCCGAAATACCTGTTTACAGATTCTACAGAAATAAGGCTAGCAAAGAGATCCACGAAATACAGATGTAACTCTGTGAGATGAATTAACAGAACACTAAGCAGTTTCTCAGAAAGCTTCTTTCCAGATTTCATTTGAGTATATCTCCTTTTTCACCATGGCCCTCTATGGGCTTCCAAATATCACTTTGCCAATTCCACAAGAACTGTCTTAGCGAAAGGCTTCTTGAGGGGAAAGCTGTAACTCTGTGAGATGATTTCACAGAACACAAAGAAGTTTCTCAGAAAGCTTCTTTCTCTTTGTTATCGGAGGATATTTCCTTTGGCTCTATAGTCTAAGGAATCCGAAATATCTGTTCGCAGATTCCACAGTAATAAGGCTAGCAATGAGATCCACCAAATACAGATGTAACTCTGTGAGATGAATTAACAGAACACTACGCAGTTTCTCAGAAAGCTTCTTTCCAGATTTCATCTGACTTTATTTCCTTTTTCACCGTAGCCCTGTAAGCGCTTCGAAATATCACTTTGCCAATTGCACAAGAACTTTCTTAGCGAAAGGGTTCTTGAGGGGAAAGCTGTAACTCTGTGAGATGATTTCAGAGAACACAAAGAAGTTTCTCAGAAAGCTTCTTTCTCTTTGTTATCAAAGGATATTTCCTTTGTCCCTATAGTGTTCTAAGGGATCTGAAATATCTGTTCTCAGATTCTACAGAAATAAGGCGAGCAAAGAGATCCACGAAATACAGATATAACTCTATGAGATGAATTAACAGAACACTAAGCAGTTTCTCAGAAAGCTTCTTTCCAGATTTCATTTGAGGATTTTTCCTTTTTCACCATGGCCCTCTACGGGCTTCCAAATATCACTTTGCCAATTCCACAAGAACTGTCTTAGCGAAAAGCTTCTTGAGGGGAAAGCTGTAACTCTGTGAGATGATTTCACAGTACACAAAGAAGTTTATCAGAAAGCTTCTTTCTCTTTGTTATCAGAGGATATTTCCTTTGGCACTACAGTCTTCTAAGGGATCCGAAATATCTGTTCTCAGATTCTCCAGAAATAAGGCTAGCAAAGAGATCCACGAAATACAGATAAAACTCTGTGAGATGAATTAACAGAACATTCAGCAGTTTCTCAGAAAACTTCTTTCCAGATTTCATCTGAGGATATTTCCTTTTTCACCATAGCCCTCTATGGGCGTCCAAATATCACTATGCCAATCCCACAAGAACTGTCTTAGCGAAAGGCTTCTTGAGGGGAAAGCTGTAACTCTGTGAGATGATTTCACAGAACACAAAGAAGTTTATCAGAAAGCTTCTTTCTCTTTGTTATCGGAGGATATTTCCTTTGGCCCTATAGTCTTCTAAGGGATCTGAAATATCTGTTCTCAGATTCCACAGAAATAAGGCTATAAAAGAGATCCACGAAATACAGATGTAACTCTGTGAGATGAATTAACAGAACACTAAGCAGTTTCTCAGAAAGCTTCTTTCCAGATTTTATCTGAGGATATTTCCTTTTTCACCATAGCCCGGTATGGGCTTCAAAATGTCACTTTGCCAATTCCAGAAGATCTGTCTTAGCAAGGCTTCTTGATGGGAAAGCTGTAACTCTGTGAGATGATTTTACAGAACACAAAGAAGTTTCTCAGAAACCTTCTTTCTCTTTGTTATCAAAGGATATTTCCTTTGTCCCTATAGTCTTCTAAGTTATCGGAAATATTTGTTCTCAGATTCTACAGAAATAAGGCTAGCAAAGAGATCCACGAAAAAAAGATGTAACTCTGTGAGATGGATTAACAGAACACTAAGCAGTTTCTGAGAAAGCTTCTTTCCAGATTTCATCTGATGATATATCCTTTTTCACCATAGCCCTCTATGGGCTTCCAAATATCACTTTGCCAATTCCACAAGAACTGTCTTAGCGAAAGGCTTCTGGAGGGGAAAGCTGTAACTCTGTGAGATGATTTCACAGAACACAAAGAAGTTTCTCAGAAAGCTTCTTTCTCTTTTTTATCGGAGGATATTTCCTTTGGCCCTACAGTCTTCTAAGGGATCCGAAATATCTGTTCTCAGATTCTACAGAAATAAAGCAAACAAAGAGATCCACGAAATACAGATATAACTCTGTGAGATGAATTAACAGAACACTAAGGAGTTTCTCAGAAAGCTTCTTTCCAGATTTCATCTGAGGATATTTCCTTTTTCAACATAGCCCTCTATGGGCCTCCAAATATCACTTTGCCAATTCCACTAGAACTGTCTTGGCGAAAGGCTTCTTGAGGGAAAAGCTGTAACTCTGTGAGATGATTTCACAGAACACAAAGAAGTTTCTCAGAAAGCTTCTTTCTTTTTGTTATCGGTGATTATTTCCTTTGGCCCTAGAGTCTTCAAAGGGATACGAAATATCTGTTCTCAGTTTCCAAAGAAATAAGACTATCAAAGAGATCCACAAAACACTGATGTAACTCTGTGAGATGAATTAACAGAACACTAAGCAGTTTCTAAGAAAGCTTCTTTCCAGATTTCATCTGAGGATATTTCCTTATTCACCATAGCCCTCTATGGGCTTCCAAATATCACTTTGCCAATTCCACAAGAACTGTCTTAGCGAAAGGCTTCTTAGGGGAAAGCTGTAACTCTGTGAGATGATTTCACAGAACACAGAGAAGTTTCTCAGAAAGCTTCTTTCTCTTTGTTATCGGCGACATTTCCTTTGGCCCTATAGTCTTCTAAGGGATCCGAAATATCTGTTCTCAGATATACCAGAAATAAGGCTAGCAAAGAGATCCACGAAATACAGATGTAACTCTGTGAGATGAATTAACAGAACAATAAGCAGTTTCTCAGAAAGCTTCTTTCCAGATTTCATCTGAGAATATTTCCTTTTTCTCCATAGCCCTCTATGGGCTTCCAAATATCACTTTGCCAATTACAAAAGAACTGTCTTAGCTAAAGGCTTCTTGAGGGGAAAGCTGTAACTCTGTGAGATGAATTCACAGTACATAAAGAAGTTTCTCAGAAAGCTTCTCTTTCTTTGTTATCGGAGGATATTTCCTTTGGCCCTATAGTCTTCTAAGGGATCCGAAATATCTGTTCTCAGATATACCAGAAATAAGGCTAGCAAAGAGATCCACGAAATACAAATGTAACTCTGTGAGGTGAATTAACAGAACACTAAGCAGTTTCTAAGAAAGCTTCTTTCCAGATTTCATCTCTGGATATTTCCTTTTTCACCATAGCCCACTATGGGCTTCCAAATGTCACTTTGCCAGTTCCACAAGAACTGTCTTAGCGAAAGGCTTCTTGAGGAGAAAGCTGTAACTCTGTGAGATGATTTCACAGAACACAAAGAAGTTTCTCAGAATGCTTCTTTCTCTTTGTTATCGGAGGATATTTCCTTTGGCTCTATAGTCTAAGGAATCCGAAATATCGGTTCGCAGATTCCACAGTAATAAGGCTAGCAATGAGATCCACCAAATACAGATGTATCTCTGTGAGATGAATTAACAGAACACTTAGCAGTTTCTCAGAAAGCTTCTTTCCAGATTTCATCTGACGTTATTTCCTTTTTCACCATAGCCCTGTAAGCGCTTCGAAATATCACTTTGCCAATTCCACAAGAACTGTCTTAGCGAAAGGCTTCTTGAGGGGAAAGCTGTAACTCAGTGAGATGATTTCACAGAACACAAAGAAGTTTCTCAGAAAGCTTCTTTCTCTTTGTTTTCAGAGGATATTTCCTTTGGCCCTATAGTCTTCTAAGGGATCCGAAATATCTCTTCTCAGATTCCACAGAAATAAGGCTAGTAAAGAGATCCACGAAATACAGATGTAACTCAGTGAGAGGAATTAACAGAACACTAAGCAGTTTCTCAGAAACCTTCTTTCCCGATTTCATCTGAGGATATTTCCTTTATAAACATAGCCCTCTATGCGCTTCCAAATATCACTTTGCCAATTCCACAAGAACTGTCTTAGCGAAAGGCTTCTTGAGGGGAAAGCTGTAACTCTGTGAGATGATTTCACGGAACACAAAGAAGTTTCTCGGAAACCTTCTTTCTCTTTGTTATCAAAGGATATTTCCTTTGGCCCTATAGTCTTCTAAGTTATCCGAAATATTTGTTCTCAGATTCTACAGAAATAAGGCTAGCAAAGAGATCCACGAAAAAAAGATGTAACTCTGTGAGATGAATTAAGAGAACACTAAGCAGTTTCTGAGAAAGCTTCTTTCCAGATTTCATCTGAGGATATTTCCTTTTTCACCGTAGCCCTCTATGGGCTTCCAAATATCACTTTGCCAATTCCACAAGAACTGTCTTAGCGAAAGGCTTCTCGAGGGGAAAGCTGTAACGCTGTGAGATGATTTCACAGAACACAAAGAAGTTTCTCAGAAATCTTCTTTCTCTTTGTTATCGCAGGATATTTCCTTTGGCCTTATAGTCTTCAAAGGGATCCGAAATATCTGTTCTCAGATTCCACAGAAATAAGGCTAGCAAAGAGAGCCACGAAATACAGATGTAACTCCGTGAGATGAATTAACAGAAAACTCAGCAGTTTCTCAGAAAGCTTCTTTCCAGATTTCATCTGACGATATTTCCTTTTTCACCACAGCCCTCTATGGGCTTCCAAATAACACTATGACAATTCCACAAGAACTGTCCTGGCGAAAGGCTTCTTGAGGGGAAAGCTGTAACTCTGTGAGATGATTTCACAGAAAACAAAGAAGTTTCTTAGAAAGATTTTTTCTCTTTGTTATCGGAGGATATTTCCTTTGGCCCTATAGTCTTCTAAGGGATCTGAAATATCTATTCTCATATTCCACAGAAATAAGGTAAGCAAAGAGATCCACGAAATACAGATGGAACTCTGTGGGATGAATTAACAGAACACTAAGCAGTTTCTCAGAAAGCTTCTTTCCAGATTTCATCTGAGGATATTTCCTTTTTCACCATAGCCCACTATGGGCTTCCAAATGTCACTTTGCCAGTTACACAAGAACTGTCTTAGCGAAAGGCTTCTTGAGGAGAAAGCTGTAACTCTGTGAGATGATTTCACAGAACACAAAGAAGTTTCTCAGAATGCTTCTTTCTCTTTGTTATCGGAGGATATTTCCTTTGGCTCTATAGTCTAAGGAATCCGAAATATCTGTTCGCAGATTCCACAGTAATAAGGCTAGCAATGAGATCCACCAAATACAGATGTATCTCTGTGAGATGAATTAACAGAACACTTAGCAGTTTCTCAGAAAGCTTCTTTCCAGATTTCATCTGACGTTATTTCCTTTTTCACCATAGCCCTGTAAGCGCTTCGAAATATCACTTTGCCAATTCCACAAGAACTGTCTTAGCGAAAGGCTTCTTGAGGGGAAAGCTGTAACTCAGTGAGATGATTTCACAGAACACAAAGAAGTTTCTCAGAAAGCTTCTTTCTCTTTGTTTTCAGAGGATATTTCCTTTGGCCCTATAGTCTTCTAAGGGATCCGAAATATCTCTTCTCAGATCCCACAGAAATAAGGCTAGTAAAGAGATCCACGAAATACAGATGTAACTCAGTGAGAGGAATTAACAGAACACTAAGCAGTTTCTCAGAAATCTTCTTTCCCGATTTCATCTGAGGATATTTCCTTTATAACCATAGCCCTCTATGCGCTTCCAAATATCACTTTGCCAATTCCACAAGAACTGTCTTAGCGAAAGGCTTCTTGAGGGGAAAGCTGTAACTCTGTGAGATGATTTCACGGAACACAAGGAAGTTTCTCGGAAACCTTCTTTCTCTTTGTTATCAAAGGATATTTCCTTTGGCCCTATAGTCTTCTAAGTTATCCGAAATATTTGTTCTCAGATTCTACAGAAATAAGGCTAGCAAAGAGATCGACGAAAAAAAGATGTAACTCTGTGAGATGAATTAAGAGAACACTAAGCAGTTTCTGAGAAAGCTTCTTTCCAGATTTCATCTGAGGATATTTCCTTTTTCACCATAGCCCTCTATGGGCTTCCAAATATCACTTTGCCAATTCCACAAGAACTGTCTTAGCGAAAGGCTTCTCGAGGGGAAAGCTGTAACGCTGTGAGATGATTTCACAGAACACAAAGAAGTTTCTCAGAAATCTTCTTTCTCTTTGTTATCGCAGGATATTTCCTTTGGCCCTATAGTCTTCAAAGGAATCCGAAATATCTGTTCTCAGATTCCACAGAAATGAGGCTAGCAAAGAGAGCCACGAAATACAGATGTAACTCCGTGAGATGAATTAACAGAAAACTCAGCAGTTTCTCAGAAAGCTTCTTTCCAGATTTCATGTGACGATATTTCCTTTTTCACCACAGCCCTCTATGGGCTTCCAAATAACACTATGACAATTCCACAAGAACTGTCTTAGCGAAAGGCTTCTTGAGGGGAAAGCTGTAACTCTGTGAAATGATTTCACAGAAAACAAAGAAGTTTCTTAGAAAGATTTTTTCTCTTTGTTATCGGAGGATATTTCCTTTGGCCCTGTAGTCTTCGAAGGGATCTGAAATATCTATTCTCATATTCCACAGAAATAAGGTAAGCAAAGAGATCCACGAAATACAGATGGAACTCTGTGGGATGAATTAACAGAACACTAAGCAGTTTCTCAGAAAGCTTCTTTCCAGATTTCATCTGAGGATATTTCCTTATTCACCATAGCCCTCTATGGGCTTCCAAATATCACTTTGCCAATTCCACAAGAACTGTCTTAGCGAAAGGCTTCTTCAGAGCAAAGCTGTAACTCTGTGAGAAGATTTCACAGTACACAAAGAAGTTTATCAGAAAGCTTCTTTCTCTTTGTTATCGGAGGATATTTCCTTTGGCCCTATAGTCTTCAAGGGGATCCGAAATATCTGTTCTCAGATTCCACAGAAATAAGGCTAGAAAAGAGATCCACGAAATACAGATGTAACTCTGTGAGATGAATTAACAGAACACTAAGAAGATTCTCAGAAAGCTTCTTTCCAGATTTCATCTGAGGATATTTCCTTTTTCACCATAGCCATCTAAGGGCTTCCAAATATCACTTTGCCAATTCCACAAGAACTGTCTTAGAGAAAGGTTTCATGAGGGGAAAGCTGTAACTCTGTGAGATGAATTCACAGGACACAAAGAAGTTTCTCAGAAAGCTTCTTTCTCTTTCTTATCGGACGATATTTCCTTTGGCCCGGTGGTCTTCTAAGGGATCCGAAATATCTGTTCTCAGATTGCACAGAAATAAGGCTAGCAAAGAGATCCACGAAATACAGATGTAACTCAGTGAGATGAATTCACAGAACACTAAGCAGTTTCTCAGAAAGCTTCTTTCCAGATTTCATCTGAGGATATTTGCTTTTTCACCATAGCCCTCAATGGGCTTCCAAATATCATTTTGCCAATTCCACAAGAACTGTCTTAGCGAAAGGCTTCTTGAGGGGAAAGCTGTAACTCTGTGAGATGATTTCACTGAACACAAAGAAGTTTCTCAGAAAGCTTCTTTCTCTTTGTTATCGGAGGATATTTCCTTTGGCCCTATAGTCTTCAAAGGGATCCGAAATATCTGTTCTCAGATTCCACAGAAATAAGGCTAGCAAAGAGATCCACGAAATACAGATGTAACTCCGTGAGATGAATTAACAGAACACTAAGCAGTTTTTCGGAAAGCTTCTTTCCAGATTTCAACTGAGGTTATTTCCTTTATCACCATAGCCCTTTATGGGCTTCCAAATGTCACTTTGCCAGTTCCACCAGAACTGTCTTAGCGAAAGGCTTCTTGAGGGGAAAGCTGTAACTCTGTGAGATGATTTCACAGAACACAAAGTAGTTTCTCAGAAAGCTTCTTTCTCTTTGTTATCTGAGGATATTTCCTTCGGCCCTATAATCTTCTAAGGAATCCGAAAAATCTGTTCTCAGATTCCACAGAAATAAGGCTAGCAAAGAGATCCATGAAATACAGATGTAACTCTGTGAGATGAATTAACAGAACACTAAGCAGTTTCTCAGAAAGCTTCTCTCCAGATTTCATCTGAGGATATTTCCTTTTTCACCATAGCCCTATATGCGCTTCCAAATATCACTTTGCCAATTCCAGAAGAACTCTCTTAGCGAAAGGCTTCTTGAGGGGAAAGCTGTAACGCTGTGAGATGATTTCACAGTACACAAAGACGTTTATTAGAAAGCTTCTTTCTCTTTGTTATTGTAGGATATTTCCTTTGGCCCTATGGTCTTCTTAGGGATCCGAAATATCTGTTCTCAGATTCCAGAGAAATAAGGCTAGCAAAGAGATCCACGAAATACAAATGTAACTCTGTGAGATGAATTAAGAGAACACTAAGCAGTTTCTCAGAAAGCTTCTTTCCAGATTTCATCTGAGGATATTTCCTTTTTCACCATAGCCCTCTATGGACTTCCAAATATCACTTTGCCAATTCCACAAGAACTGTCTTATCGAAAGTATTCTTGAGGGGAAAGCTGTTAATCTGGGAGATGATTTCACAGAACACAAAGAAGTTTCTCAGAAAGCTTCTTTCTCTTTGTTATCGGAGGATATTTCCTTTTGCCCTATAGTCTTCTAAGGGATCCGAAATATCTGTTCTCAGATTCCACAGAAATAAGGCTAGAAAAGAGATCCAAGAAATACAGAAGTAACTCTATGAGATGAATTAACAGAACACTAAGCAGTTTCACAGAAAGCTTCTATCCAGATTTCATCTAAGGATATTTCCTTTTTCACCGTAGCCCTATATGGGCTTCCAAATATCACTTTGCCTATTCCACAAGAACTTTCTTAGCGAAAGGCTTCTTGAGGGGAAAGCTGAAACTCTGTGAGATGATTTCACAGAACACAAAGAAGTTTCTCAGAAAGCTTCTTTCTCTTTGTTATCGGAGGATATTTCCTTTGGCCCTATAGTCTTCAAAGGGATCCGAAATATCTGTTCTCAGATTCCACAGAAATAAGGCTAGCAAGGAGGTCCACGAAATACAGATGTAACTCTATGAGATGAAGTAACAGAACACTAAGCAGTTTCTCAGAAAGCTTCTTTCCAGATTTCATCTGAGGATATTTTCTTTTTCACCGTAGCCATCCATGGGCTTCCAAATATCACTTTGCCAATTCCACAAGAACTGTCTTAGCGAATGGCTTCTTGAGGGGAAAGCTGTAACTCTGTGAGGTGATTTCAGAGAACACAAAGAAGTTTCTCAGAAAGCTTCTTTCTCTTTGTTATCGGAGGATATTTCCTTTGGCCCTATAGTCTTCAAAGGGATACGAAATATCTGTTCTCAGATTCCACAGAAATAAGGCTAGCAAAGAGATCTACGAAGCACAGATGTAACTCTGTATGATGAATTAACAGAACACTAAGTAGTTTCTCAGAAAGCTTCTTTCCAGATTTCATCTGAGGATATTTCCTTTTTCAGCATAGCCCTCTATGCACTTCCAAATATCACTTTGCAAATTCCACAAGAACTCTCTTAGCGAAAGGCTTCTTGAGGGGAAAGCTGTAACTCTGTGAAATGATTTCACAGGACACAAAGAAGTTTCTCAGAAAGCTTCTTTCTCTTTGTTATCGGAGGATATTTCTTTTGGCCCTATAGTCTTCAAAGGGATCCGAAATATCTGTTCTCAGATTCCACAGAAATAAGGCTAGCAAAGAGATCCACGAAATACAGATGTAACTCCGTGAGATGAATCAACAGAACACTAAGCAGTTTCTCGGGAAGCTTCTATCCAGATTTCAACTGAGGATATTTCCGTTATCACCATACCCTTTTATGGGCTTCCAAATATCACTTTGCCAATTCCACAAGAAGTGTCTTAGCGAAAGGCTTCTCGAGGGGAAAGCTGTAACGCTGTGAGATGATTTCACAGAACACAAAGAAGTTTCTCAGAAATCTTCTTTCTCTTTGTTATCGCAGGATATTTCCTTTGGCCTTATAGTCTTCAAAGGGATCCGAAATATCTGTTCTCAGATTCCACAGAAATAAGGTTAGCAAAGAGAGCCACGAAATACAGATGTAACTCCGTGAGATGAATTAACAGAAAACTCAGCAGTTTCTCAGAAAGCTTCTTTCCAGATTTCATCTGACGATATTTCCTTTTTCACCACAGCCCTCTATGGGCTTCCAAATAACACTATGACAATTCCACAAGAACTGTCCTGGCGAAAGGCTTCTTGAGGGGAAAGCTGTAACTCTGTGAGATGATTTCACAGAAAACAAAGAAGTTTCTTAGAAAGATTTTTTCTCTTTGTTATCGGAGGATATTTCCTTTGGCCCTATAGTCTTCTAAGGGATCTGAAATATCTATTCTCATATTCCACAGAAATAAGGTAAGCAAAGAGATCCACGAAATACAGATGGAACTCTGTGGGATGAATTAACAGAACACTAAGCAGTTTCTCAGAAAGCTTCTTTCCAGATTTCATCTGAGGATATTTCCTTTTTCACCGTAGCCCACTATGGGCTTCCAAATGTCACTTTGCCAGTTACACAAGAACTGTCTTAGCGAAAGGCTTCTTGAGGAGAAAGCTGTAACTCTGTGAGATGATTTCACAGAACACAAAGAAGTTTCTCAGAATGCTTCTTTCTCTTTGTTATCGGAGGATATTTCCTTTGGCTCTATAGTCTAAGGAATCCGAAATATCTGTTCGCAGATTCCACAGTAATAAGGCTAGCAATGAGATCCACCAAATACAGATGTATCTCTGTGAGATGAATTAACAGAACACTTAGCAGTTTCTCAGAAAGCTTCTTTCCAGATTTCATCTGACGTTATTTCCTTTTTCACCATAGCCCTGTAAGCGCTTCGAAATATCACTTTGCCAATTCCACAAGAACTGTCTTAGCGAAAGGCTTCTTGAGGGGAAAGCTGTAACTCAGTGAGATGATTTCACAGAACACAAAGAAGTTTCTCAGAAAGCTTCTTTCTCTTTGTTTTCAGAGGATATTTCCTTTGGCCCTATAGTCTTCTAAGGGATCCGAAATATCTCTTCTCAGATTCCACAGAAATAAGGCTAGTAAAGAGATCCACGAAATACAGATGTAACTCAGTGAGAGGAATTAACAGAACACTAAGCAGTTTCTCAGAAATCTTCTTTCCCGATTTCATCTGAGGATATTTCCTTTATAACCATAGCCCTCTATGCGCTTCCAAATATCACTTTGCCAATTCCACAAGAACTGTCTTAGCGAAAGGCTTCTTGAGGGGAAAGCTGTAACTCTGTGAGATGATTTCACGGAACACAAGGAAGTTTCTCGGAAACCTTCTTTCTCTTTGTTATCAAAGGATATTTCCTTTGGCCCTATAGTCTTCTAAGTTATCCGAAATATCTGTTCTCAGATTCTACAGAAATAAGGCTAGCAAAGAGATCGACGAAAAAAAGATGTAACTCTGTGAGATGAATTAAGAGAACACTAAGCAGTTTCTGAGAAAGCTTCTTTCCAGATTTCATCTGAGGATATTTCCTTTTTCACCATAGCCCTCTATGGGCTTCCAAATATCACTTTGCCAATTCCACAAGAACTGTCTTAGCGAAAGGCTTCTCGAGGGGAAAGCTGTAACGCTGTGAGATGATTTCACAGAACACAAAGAAGTTTCTCAGAAATCTTCTTTCTCTTTGTTATCGCAGGATATTTCCTTTGGCCCTATAGTCTTCAAAGGAATCCGAAATATCTGTTCTCAGATTCCACAGAAATGAGGCTAGCAAAGAGAGCCACGAAATACAGATGTAACTCCGTGAGATGAATTAACAGAAAACTCAGCAGTTTCTCAGAAAGCTTCTTTCCAGATTTCATGTGACGATATTTCCTTTTTCACCACAGCCCTCTATGGGCTTCCAAATAACACTATGACAATTCCACAAGAACTGTCTTAGCGAAAGGCTTCTTGAGGGGAAAGCTGTAACTCTGTGAGATGATTTCACAGAAAACAAAGAAGTTTCTTAGAAAGATTTTTTCTCTTTGTTATCGGAGGATATTTCCTTTGGCCCTGTAGTCTTCGAAGGGATCTGAAATATCTATTCTCATATTCCACAGAAATAAGGTAAGCAAAGAGATCCACGAAATACAGATGGAACTCTGTGGGATGAATTAACAGAACACTAAGCAGTTTCTCAGAAAGCTTCTTTCCAGATTTCATCTGAGGATATTTCCTTATTCACCATAGCCCTCTATGGGCTTCCAAATATCACTTTGCCAATTCCACAAGAACTGTCTTAGCGAAAGGCTTCTTCAGAGCAAAGCTGTAACTCTGTGAGAAGATTTCACAGTACACAAAGAAGTTTATCAGAAAGCTTCTTTCTCTTTGTTATCGGAGGATATTTCCTTTGGCCCTATAGTCTTCAAGGGGATCCGAAATATCTGTTCTCAGATTCCACAGAAATAAGGCTAGAAAAGAGATCCACGAAATACAGATGTAACTCTGTGAGATGAATTAACAGAACACTAAGAAGATTCTCAGAAAGCTTCTTTCCAGATTTCATCTGAGGATATTTCCTTTTTCACCATAGCCATCTAAGGGCTTCCAAATATCACTTTGCCAATTCCACAAGAACTGTCTTAGAGAAAGGTTTCATGAGGGGAAAGCTGTAACTCTGTGAGATGAATTCACAGGACACAAAGAAGTTTCTCAGAAAGCTTCTTTCTCTTTCTTATCGGACGATATTTCCTTTGGCCCGGTGGTCTTCTAAGGGATCCGAAATATCTGTTCTCAGATTGCACAGAAATAAGGCTAGCAAAGAGATCCACGAAATACAGATGTAACTCAGTGAGATGAATTCACAGAACACTAAGCAGTTTCTCAGAAAGCTTCTTTCCAGATTTCATCTGAGGATATTTGCTTTTTCACCATAGCCCTCAATGGGCTTCCAAATATCATTTTGCCAATTCCACAAGAACTGTCTTAGCGAAAGGCTTCTTGAGGGGAAAGCTGTAACTCTGTGAGATGATTTCACTGAACACAAAGAAGTTTCTCAGAAAGCTTCTTTCTCTTTGTTATCGGAGGATATTTCCTTTGGCCCTATAGTCTTCAAAGGGATCCGAAATATCTGTTCTCAGATTCCACAGAAATAAGGCTAGCAAAGAGATCCACGAAATACAGATGTAACTCCGTGAGATGAATTAACAGAACACTAAGCAGTTTTTCGGAAAGCTTCTTTCCAGATTTCAACTGAGGTTATTTCCTTTATCACCATAGCCCTTTATGGGCTTCCAAATGTCACTTTGCCAGTTCCACCAGAACTGTCTTAGCGAAAGGCTTCTTGAGGGGAAAGCTGTAACTCTGTGAGATGATTTCACAGAACACAAAGTAGTTTCTCAGAAAGCTTCTTTCTCTTTGTTATCTGAGGATATTTCCTTCGGCCCTATAATCTTCTAAGGAATCCGAAAAATCTGTTCTCAGATTCCACAGAAATAAGGCTAGCAAAGAGATCCATGAAATACAGATGTAACTCTGTGAGATGAATTAACAGAACACTAAGCAGTTTCTCAGAAAGCTTCTCTCCAGATTTCATCTGAGGATATTTCCTTTTTCACCATAGCCCTATATGCGCTTCCAAATATCACTTTGCCAATTCCAGAAGAACTCTCTTAGCGAAAGGCTTCTTGAGGGGAAAGCTGTAACGCTGTGAGATGATTTCACAGTACACAAAGACGTTTATTAGAAAGCTTCTTTCTCTTTGTTATTGTAGGATATTTCCTTTGGCCCTATGGTCTTCTTAGGGATCCGAAATATCTGTTCTCAGATTCCAGAGAAATAAGGCTAGCAAAGAGATCCACGAAATACAAATGTAACTCTGTGAGATGAATTAAGAGAACACTAAGCAGTTTCTCAGAAAGCTTCTTTCCAGATTTCATCTGAGGATATTTCCTTTTTCACCATAGCCCTCTATGGATTTCCAAATATCACTTTGCCAATTCCACAAGAACTGTCTTATCGAAAGTATTCTTGAGGGGAAAGCTGTTAATCTGGGAGATGATTTCACAGAACACAAAGAAGTTTCTCAGAAAGCTTCTTTCTCTTTGTTATCGGAGGATATTTCCTTTTGCCCTATAGTCTTCTAAGGGATCCGAAATATCTGTTCTCAGATTCCACAGAAATAAGGCTAGAAAAGAGATCCAAGAAATACAGAAGTAACTCTATGAGATGAATTAACAGAACACTAAGCAGTTTCACAGAAAGCTTCTATCCAGATTTCATCTAAGGATATTTCCTTTTTCACCGTAGCCCTCTATGGGCTTCCAAATATCACTTTGCCTATTCCACAAGAACTTTCTTAGCGAAAGGCTTCTTGAGGGGAAAGCTGAAACTCTGTGAGATGATTTCACAGAACACAAAGAAGTTTCTCAGAAAGCTTCTTTCTCTTTGTTATCGGAGGATATTTCCTTTGGCCCTATAGTCTTCAAAGGGATCCGAAATATCTGTTCTCAGATTCCACAGAAATAAGGCTAGCAAGGAGGTCCACGAAATACAGATGTAACTCTATGAGATGAAGTAACAGAACACTAAGCAGTTTCTCAGAAAGCTTCTTTCCAGATTTCATCTGAGGATATTTTCTTTTTCACCGTAGCCATCCATGGGCTTCCAAATATCACTTTGCCAATTCCACAAGAACTGTCTTAGCGAATGGCTTCTTGAGGGGAAAGCTGTAACTCTGTGAGGTGATTTCAGAGAACACAAAGAAGTTTCTCAGAAAGCTTCTTTCTCTTTGTTATCGGAGGATATTTCCTTTGGCCCTATAGTCTTCAAATGGATACGAAATATCTGTTCTCAGATTCCACAGAAATAAGGCTAGCAAAGAGATCTACGAAGCACAGATGTAACTCTGTATGATGAATTAACAGAACACTAAGTAGTTTCTCAGAAAGCTTCTTTCCAGATTTCATCTGAGGATATTTCCTTTTTCAGCATAGCCCTCTATGCACTTCCAAATATCACTTTGCAAATTCCACAAGAACTCTCTTAGCGAAAGGCTTCTTGAGGGGAAAGCTGTAACTCTGTGAAATGATTTCACAGGACACAAAGAAGTTTCTCAGAAAGCTTCTTTCTCTTTGTTATCGGAGGATATTTCTTTTGGCCCTATAGTCTTCAAAGGGATCCGAAATATCTGTTCTCAGATTCCACAGAAATAAGGCTAGCAAAGAGATCCACGAAATACAGATGTAACTCCGTGAGATGAATCAACAGAACACTAAGCAGTTTCTCGGGAAGCTTCTATCCAGATTTCAACTGAGGATATTTCCGTTATCACCATACCCTTTTATGGGCTTCCAAATATCACTTTGCCAATTCCACAAGAAGTGTCTTACCGAAAGGCTTCTTGAGGGAAAGCTGTAACTCTGTGAGATGATTTCACAGAACACAAAGTGGTTTCTCAGAAAGCTTCTTTCTCTTTGTTATCGGAGGATATTTTCTTTGGCCCTATAGTCTTCTAAGAAATCCGAAATATCTGTTCTCAGATTCCACAGAAATAAGGCTAGCAAAGAGATCCACGAAATACAGATGTAACTCTGTGAGATGAATTAACAGAACATTAAGCAGTTTCTCAGAAATCTTCTTTCCAGATTTCATCTGAGGATATTTCCTTTTTCACCATAGCCCTCTATGCGCTTCCAAATATCACTTTGCCAATTCCACAAGAACTATCTTAGCGAAAGGCTTCTTGAGGGGAATGCTGAAACTCGGTGAGATGATTTCACAGAACACAAAGAAGTTTCTCAGAAAGCTTCTTTCTCTTTGTTATCGGAGGATATTTCCTTTGGCCCTATAGTCTTCAAAGGGATCCGAAATATCTGTTCTCCGATTCCACAGAAATAAGGCTAGCAAGGAGGTCCACGAAATACAGATGTAACTCTATGAGATGAATTAACAAAACTAAGCAGTTTCTCAGAAAGCTTCTTTCCAGTTTTCATCTGAGGATATTTTCTTTTTCACCGTAGCCCTCCATGGGCTTCCAAATATCACTTTGCCAATTCCACAAGAACTGTCTTAGCGAATGGCTTCTTGAGGTGAAAGCTGTAACTCTGTGAGGTGATTTCACAGAACACAAAGAAGTTTCTCAGAAAGCTTCTTTCTCTTTGTTATCAGAGGATATTTCCTTTGGCCCTATAATCTGCAAAGTGATCCGAAATATCTGTTCTCAGATTACACAGAAATAACGCTGGCAAAGAGATCTACGAAGCACAGATGTAACTCTGTGTGATGAATTAACAGAACACTAAGTAGTTTCTCAGAAAGCTTCTTTCCAGGTTTCATCTGAGGATATTTCCTTTTTCACCATAGCCCTCTATGCGCTTCCAAATATCACTTTTCCAATTACACAAGAACTGTCTTAGCGAAAGGCTTCTTGAGGGGAAAGCTGTAACTCTGTGAGGTGATATCACAGAACACAAAGAAGTGTCTCAGAAAGCCTCTTTCTCTTTGTTATCGGAGGATATTTCCCTTGGCCCTATAGTCTTCTAAGGGATCCGAAATATCTGTTCTCAGATTCCACAGAAATAAGGCTAGCAAAGATATCCACGAAATACAGATGTAACTCGGTGAGATGAATTAACAGACACCAAGCAGTTTCTCAGAAAGCTTCTTTCCAGATTTCATCTGAGGATACTTCCTGTTTCACCATAGTCCTCTATGGGCTTCCAAATATCACTTTGCCAATTCCACAAGATCTGTCTTAGCGAAAGGCTTCTTGAGGGGAAAGCTGTAACTCTGTGAGATGATTTCACAGAACACGAAGAAGTTTCTTAGAAAGCTTCTTTCTCTTTGTTATCTGAGGATATTTCCTTTGGCCCTGTAGTCTTCTATGGGATACGAAATATCTGTTCTCAGATTCCACAGAAATAAGGCTAGCAAAGATATCCACGAAATACAGATGTAACTCTGTGAGATGAATTAACCGAACACTAAGCAGTTTCTCAGAAATCTTCTTTCCAGATTTCATCTGAGGATATTTCCTTTTTCACCATAGCCCTGTATTGGCTTCCAAATATCACTTTGCCAATTCCACAAGAACTGTCTTAGCGAAAGGGTTCTTGAGGGGAAAGCTGTAACTCTCTGAGATGATTTCACAGAACACATAGAAGTTTCTCAGAAAGCTTCTTTCTCTTTGTAATCGGAGGATATTTCCTTTGGCCCTATAGTCTTCTAAGGGATCCGAAATATCTGTTCTCAGATTCCACAGAAATAAGGCTAGCAAAGAGTTCCACGAAATACAGAAGTAACTCTATGAGATGAATTAACAGAACACTAAGCAGTTTCTCAGAAAGCTTCTTTCCAGATTTCATCTCAGGATATTTCCTTTTTCACCGTAGCCCTGTATTGGCTTCCAAATATCACTTTGCCAATTCCACAAGAACTGTCTTAGCGAAAGGCTTCTTGAGGAGAAAGCTGTAACTCTGTGAGATGATTTCACAGAACACTAGGAAGTTTCTCAGAAAGCTTCTTTCTCTTTGTTATCGGAGGATATTTCCTTTGGCCCTATAGTCTTCAAAGGGATCCGAAATATCTGTTCTCAGATTCCACAGAAATAAGGCTAGCAAACAGGTCCACGAAATATAGATGTAACTCTATGAGATGAATTAACAGAACACTAAGCAGTTTCTCAGAAAGCTTCTTTCCAGACTTCATCTGAGGATAATACCTTTTTCACCATAGCCTGTATGGGATTCCAAATATCACTTTGCCAATTCCACAAGAACTGTCTTAGCGAAAGGCTTCTTGAGGGGAAAGCTGTAACTCGTTGAGATGATTTCACAGAACACAAAGAAGTTTCTCAGAAAGCTTTTTCTCTTTGTTATCGGAGGATATTTCCTTTGGCCCTATAGTCTTCTAAGGGATCCGAAATATCTGTTCTCAGAATCCACAGAAATAAGGCTAGCAAAGAGATCCACGAAATACAGATGTAACTCTGTGAGATGAATTAACAGAACACTAAGCAGTTTCTCAGAAAGTTTCTTTCCAGATTTCATCTGAGGATATATCGTTTTTCACCATAGCCCTCTAGGGGCTTCCAAATATCACTTTGCCAATTCCAAAAGAACTGTCTTAGCGAAAGGCTTCTTGAGGGGAAAGCTGTAACTCGTTGAGATGATTTCACAGAACACAAAGAAGTTTCTCAGAAATCTTCTTTCTCTTTGTTATCTGAGGATATTTCCTTTGGCACTATAGTCTTCTAAGGGTTACGAAATATCTGCTCTCAGATTCCACAGAAATAAGGCTAGTAAAGAGGTCCACGAAATACAGATGTAACTCTATGTGATGAATTAAGAGAACACTAAGCAATTTCTCAGAGAGCTTCTTTCCAGATTTCATCTGAGGATATTTCCTTTTTACAGTAACCCTCTAAGGAATTTCAAATTCCACTTTGGCAATTACACAAGAACTTTCTTAGCTAAAGGCTTCTTGAGGGGAAAGCTGTAACTCGTTGAGATGATTTCACAGAACACAAAGAAGTGTCTCAGAAAGCTTCTTTCTCTTTGTTATCGGAGGATATTTCCTTTGGCCCTATAGTCTTCAAAGGGATCCGAAATATCTGTTCTCAGATTCCACAGAAATAAGGATAGCAAAGACATCCACGAAATACAGATGTAACTCGGTGAGATGAATTAACAGACACTAAGCAGTTTCTCAGAAAGCTTCTTTCCAGATTTCATCTGAGGTTATTTCCTTTTTCACCCTAGCCCTGTATGAGCTTCCAAATATCACTTTGTCAATTCCACAAGAACTGTCTTAGCGAAAGGCTTCTTGAGGGGAAAGCTGTAATTCTGTGAGATGATTTCACAGAACACAAAGAAGTTTCTCAGAAAGCTTCTTTCTCTTTGTTATTGGAGGATATTTGCTTTGGCCCTATAGTCTTCAAAGGGATCCGAAATATCTGTTCTCAGATTCCACAGAAATAAGGCTAGCAAAGAGATCCACGAAATACAGATATAACTCTATGAGACGAATTAACAGAACACTAAGCAGTTTCTCAGAAAGCTTCTTTCCGGACTTCATCTCAGGATATTTCCTTTTTCACCGTAACCCTCAGTGGGCTTCCAAATATCACGTTGCCAATTCCGCAAGAACTGTGTTAGCGAAAGGTTTCTTGAGGGGAAAGCTGTAATTCTCTGAGATATTTTCACAGAATGCAAAGAAGTTTCTCAGAAAGCGTCTTTGTCTTTGTTATCGGAGGATATTTCCTTTGGCCCTATAGTCTTCAAAGGGATCCGAAATATCTGTTCTCAGATTCCACAGAAATAAGGCTAGCAAAGAGATCCACGAAATACAGATGTAACTCTGTGAGATGAATTAACACAACAGTAAGCAGTTTCACAGAAAGCTTCTTTCCATATTTCATCTGAGGATATTTCCTTTTTCACCGTAGCCCTCTAGGGGCCTCCAAATATCACTTTGCCAATTCCACAAGAACTGTCTTAGCGAAAGGCTTCTTGAGGGGAAAGCTGTAACTCTCTGATATGATTTCACAGAACACAAAGAAGTTTCTCAGAAAGATTCTTTCGCTTTGTTATCGGAGGATATTTCCTTTGGCCCTATAGTCTTCAAAGGGATCCGAAATATGTGTTCTCAGATTCCACAGAAATAAGGCTAGCAAAGAGATCCACGAAAAACAGATGTAACTTTGTGAGATGAATTAACAGAACACTAAACAGTTTTTCAGAAAGCTTCTTTCCATATTTCATCTGACGATATTTACTTATTCACCATAGCCCTCTATGGGCTGCCAAATATCACTTTGCCAATTCCACAAGAACTCTTGCAGCGAAAGACTTCTTCAGGGGAAAGCTGTAACACTGTGAAATGATTTCACAGAACACAAAGAAGTTTCTCAGAAAGCTTCTTTCTCTTTGTTATCGGAGGATATTTCGTTTGGCCCTATAGTCTTCAAAGGGATCCGAAATATCTGTTCTCAGATTCCACAGAACTAAGGCTAGCAAAGAGATCCACTAAATCCAGATGTAACTCGGTTAGATGAATTAACAGACACTAAGCAGTATCTCAGAAAGCTTCTTTCCAGATTTCATCTGAGGATACTTCCTGTTTCACCATAGCCCTCTATGGGCTTCCAAATATCACTTTGCCAATTCCACAAGATCTGTCTTAGCGAAAGGCTTCTTGAGGGGAAAGCTGTAACTCTGTGAGATGATTTCACAGACACAAAGAAGTTTCTCAAAAAGCTTCTTTCTCTTTGTTATCGGAGGATATTTCCTTTGGCCCTGTAGTCTTCTATGGGATCCGAAATATCTGTTCTCAGATTCCACAGAAATAAGGCTAGCAAAGAGATCCACGAAATACAGATGTAACTCTGTGAGATGAATTAACAGAACCCTAAGCAGTTTCTCAGAAAGCTTCTTTCCAGATTTCATCTGATTATATTTCCTTTTTCAACCTAGCCCTGTATGGGCTTCCAAATATCACTTTGCCAATTCCACAGGAACTGTCTTAGCGAAAGGCTTCTTGAGGGGAAAGCTGTAACTCTGTGAGATGATTTCACAGAACACAAAGAAGTTTCTCAGAAAGCTTTTTCTCTTTGTTATCGGAGGATGTTTCCTTTGGCCCTGTAGTCTTCTATGGGATCGGAAAATCTCTTCTCAGATTCCACAGAAATAAGGCTAGCAAAGAGATCCACGAAATACAGATGTAACTCTGTGAGATGAATTAACAGAACACTAAGCAGTTTCTCAGAAAGCTTCTTTCCAGATTTCATCTGAGGATATTTCCTTTTTCACCCTAGCCCTGTATGTGCTTCCAAATATCTCATTGCCAATTCCACAAGAACTGTCTTAGCTAAAGACTTCTTGAGGGGAAAGCTGTAACTCTGTGAGATGATTTCACAGAACACAAAGTAGTTTCTCAGAAAGCTTCTTTCTCTTTGTTATCGGAGGATATTTCCTTTGGCCCTATAGTCTTCTAAGGTATCCGAAATATCTGTTGTCAGACTCCACAGAAATAAGGCTAGCAAAGAGATCCACGAAATTCAGATGTACCTCTATGAGATGAATTAACAAAACACTAAGCAGTTCCTCAGAAAGCTTCTTTCCAGACTTCATCTGAGGATATTTCCTTTTTCACCGTAACCCTCAGTGGGCTTCCAAATATCACGTTGCCAATTCCACAAGAACTGTCTTAGCGAAAGGCTTCTTGAGGGGAAAGCTGTAATTCTCTGAGATGATTTCACAGAACACAAAGAAGTTTCTCAGAAAGCGTCTTTGTCTTTGTTATCGGAGGATATTTCCTTTGGCCCTATAGTGTTCAAAGGGATCCGAAATATCTGTTCTCAGATTCCACAGAAATAAGGCTAGCAAAGAGACCCACGAAATCCAGATGTAACTCGGTTAGATGAATTAACAGACACTAAGCAGTTTCTCAGAAAGCTTCTTTCCAGATTTCATCTGAGGATACTTCCTGTTTCACCATAGCCCTCTATGGGCTTCCAAATATCACTTTGCCAATTCCACAAGATCTGTCTTAGCGAAAGGCTTCTTGAGGGTAAAGCTGTAACTCTGTGAGATGATTTCACTGAACACAAAGAAGTTTCTCAGAAAGCTTCTTTCTCTTTGTTATCGGAGGATATTTCCTTTGGCCCTGTAGTCTTCTATGGGATCGGAAATATCTCTTCTCAGATTCCACAGAAATAAGGATAGCAAAGAGATCCACGAAATACAGATGTAACTCTGTGAGATGAATTAACAGAACACTAAGCAGTTTCTCAGAAAGCTTCTTTCCAGATTTCATCTCACGATATTTCCTTTTTCACCGTAGTTCTGTATTGGCTTCCAAATATCACTTTGCCAATTCCATAAGAACTGTCTTAGCAAAAGGGTTCTTGAGGGGAAAGCTGTAACTCTGTGAGATGATTTCACAGAACACAAAGAAGTTTCTCAGAAAGCTTCTTTCTCTTTGTTATCGGAGGATATTTCCTTTGGCCCTATAGTCTTCTAAGGGATCCGAAATATCTGTTCTCAGATTCTACAGAAATAAGGATAGCAAAGAGGTCCACGAAATATAGATGTAACACTATGAGATGAATTAACAGAACATTAAGCAGTTTCTCAGAAAGCTTCTTTCCAGATTTCATCTCAGGATATTTCCTTTTTCACCCTAGCCCTGTATGTGCTTCCAAATATCTCTTTGCCAATTCCACAAGAACTGTCTTAGCGAAAGACTTCTTGAGGGGAAAGCTGTAACTCTGTGAGATGATTTCACAGAACACAAAGTAGTTTCTCAGAAAGCTTCTTTCTCTTTGTTATCGGAGGATATTTCCTTTGGCCCTATAGTCTTCTAAGGTATCCGAAATATCTGTTGTCAGACTCCACAGAAATAAGGCTAGCAAAGAGATCCACGAAATTCAGATGTACCTCTATGAGATGAATTAACAAAACACTAAGCAGTTCCTCAGAAAGCTTCTTTGCAGATTTCATCTGAGGATATTTCCTTTATCACCATAGCCCTGTATGGGCTTCCAAATATCACTTTGCCAATGCCAAAAGAACTGTCTTAGCGAAAGGCTTCTTGAGGGGAAAGCTGTAACTCTGTGAGATGATTTCACAGAACACAAAGTAGTTTCTCAGAAAGCTTCTTTCTCTTTGTTATCGGAGGATATTTCCTATGGCCCTCTAGTCTTCTGAGGGATCCGAAACATCTGTTCTCGGATTCCACAGAAATAAGGCTAGCAAAGAGATCCACGAAATACAGATGTAACTCTATGAGATGAATTAAGAGTACACTAAGCAATTTCTCAGAAAGCTTCTTTCCAGATTTCATCTGAGGATATTTCCTTTTTACCGTAACCCTCTATGGAATTCCAAATAGCACTTTGGCAATTGCACAAGAACTTTCTTAGCGAAAGGCTTCTTGAGGGGAGAGCTGTAACTCTGTGAGGTGATTTCACAGAACACAAAGAAGTGTCTCAGAAAGCTTCTTTCTCTTTGTTATCGGAGGATATTTCCTTTGGCCCTATAGTCTTCAAAGGGATCCGAAATATCTGTTCTCATATTCCCCAGAAATAAGGCTAGCAAAGATATCCACGAAATACAGATGTAACTCGGTGAGATGAATTAACAGACACTAAGCAGTTTCTCAGAAAGCTTCTTTCCAGATTTCATCTGAGGATACTTCCTGTTTTACCATAGCCCTCTAAGGGCTTCCAAATATCACTTTGCCAATTCCACAAGATCTGTCTTAGCGAAAGGCTTCTTGAGGGGAAAGCTGTAACTCTGTGAGATGATTTCACAGATCACGAAGAAGTTTCTCAGAAAGCTTCTTTCTCTTTGTTATCGGAGGATATTTCCTTTGGCCCTGTAGTCTTCTATGGGATCCGAAATATCTGTTCTCAGATTCCACAGAAATAAGGCTAGCAAAGAGATCCACGAAATACAGATGTAACTCTGTGAGATGAATTAACCGAACACTAAGCAGTTTCTCAGAAATCTTCTTTCCAGATTTCATCTCAGGATATTTCCTTTTTCACCGTAATTCTGTATTGGCTTCCAAATATCACTTTGCCAATTCCACAAGAACTGTCTTAGCAAAAGGGTTCTTGAGGGGAAAGCTGTAACTCTGTGAGATGATTTCACAGAACACAAAGAAGTTTCTCAGAAAGCTTCTTTCTCTTTGTTATCGGAGGATATTTCCTTTGGCCCTATAGTCTTCTAAGGGATCCGAAATATCTGTTCTCAGATTCTACAGAAATAAGGATAGCAAAGAGGTCCACGAAATACAGATGTAACTCTATGAGATGAATTAACAGAACACTAAGCAGTTTCTCAGAAAGCTTCTTTCCAGATTTCATCTCAGGATATTTCTTTTTTCACCATAGCCCTGTATTGGCTTCCAAATATCACGTTGCCAATTCCACAAGAACTGTCTTAGCGAAAGGCTTCTTGAGGGGAAAGCTGTAACTCTGTGAGATGATTTCACAGAACACAAGGAAGTTTCTCAGAAAGCTTCTTTTTTTTTGTTATCGGAGGATATTTCCTTTGGCCCTATAGTCTTCAAAGGGATCCTTAATATCTGTTCTCAGATTCCACAGAAATAAGGCTAGAAAAGAGGTCCACGAAATACAGATGTAACTCTATGAGATGAATTAACAGAACACTAAGCAGTTTCTCAGAAAGCTGCTTTCCAGATTTCATCTGAGGTTATTTCCTTTTTCACCCTATCCATGTATGGGCTTCCAAATATCACTTTGCCAGTTCCACAAGAACTGTCGTAGCGAAAGGCTTCTTGAGGGGAAAGCTGTAACTCTGTGAGATGATTTCACAGAACACAAAGAAGTTTCTCAGGAAGCATTTTTCTCTTTGTTATCGGAGGATATTTCCTTTGGCCCTGTAGTCTTCTAAGGGATCCGAAATATCTGTTCTCAGATTCCACAGAAATAAGGCTAGCAAAGAGATCCACGAAGTACAGATGTAACTCTGTGAGATGGATTAAAAGAACACTAAGCAGTTTCTCAGAAAGCTTCTTTCCAGACTTCATCTGAGGATAATTCCTTTTTCACCATAGCCCTGTATGGGATTCCAAATATCACGTTGCCAATTCCACAAGAACTGTCTTAGCGAAAGGCTTCTTGAGGGGAAAGCTGTAACTCTGTGAGGTGATTTCACAGAACACAAAGAAGTTTCTCAGAAAGCTTCTTTCTCTTTGTTATCGGAGGTTATTTCCCTTGGCCCTATAGTCTTCAAAGGGATCCGAAATATCTGTTCTCAGATTCCACAGAAATAAGGCTAGCAAAGAGATGCACGGAATACAGATGTAACTCGGTGAGATGAATTAACAGAACACTAAGCAGTTTCTCAGAAAGTTTCTTTCCAGATTTCATCTGAGGATACTTCCTTTTTCACCATAGCCCGCTATGCGCTTCCAAATATCACTTTGCCAATTCCACAAGAACTGTCTTAGCGAAAGGCTTCTTGAGGGGAAAGCTGTAACTCGTTGACATGATTTCACAGAACACAAAGAAGTTTCTCAGAAAGCTTCTTTCTCTTTGTTATCGGAGGATATTTCCTTTGGCCCTGTAGTCTTCTAAGGGATTCGAAAAATCTGCTCTCAGATTCCACAGAAATAAGGCAAGCAAAGAGGTCCACGAAATACAGATGTAACTCTATGTGATGAATTAAGAGAACACTAAGCAATTTCTCAGAGAGCTTCTTTCCAGATTTCATCTGAGGATATTTCCTTTTTACCGTAGCCCTCTATGGAATTCCAAATAGCACTTTGGCAATTACACAAGAACTGTCTTAGCGAAAGGCTTCTTGAGGGGAAAGCTGTAAATCTGTGAGGTGATTTCACAGAACACAAAGAAGTGTCTCAGAAAGCTTCTTTCTCTTTGTTATCGGAGGATATTTCCCTTGGCCCTATAGTCTTCAAAGGGATCCGAAATATCTGTTCTCAGATTCCACAGATATAAGGCTGGCAAAGATATCCACGAAATACAGATGAAACTCGGTGAGATGAATTAACAGACACTAAGCAGTTTCTCAGAAAGCTTCTTTCCAGATTTCATCTGAGGATACTTCCTGTTTCACCATAGTCCTCTATGGGCTTCCAAATATCACTTTGCCAATTCCAAAAGATATGTCTTAGCGAAAGGCTTCTTGAGGGGAAAGCTGTAACTCTGTGAGATGATTTCACAGAACACGAAGAAGTTTCTCAGAAAGCTTCTTTCTCTTTGTTATCGGAGGATATTTCCTTTGGCCCTGTAGTCTTCTATGGGATCTGAAATATCTGTTCTCAGATTCCACAGAAATAAGGCTATCAAAGAGATCCACGAAATGCAGATGTAACTCTGTGAGATGAATTAACCGAAAACTAAGCAGTTTCTCAGAAATCTTCTTTCCAGATTTCATCAGAGGATATTTCCTTTTTCACCATAGCCCTGTATTGGCTTCCAAATATCACTTTGCCAATTCCACAAGAACTGTCTTAGGGAAAGGGTTCTTGATTGGAAAGCTGTAACTCTCTGAGATGATTTCACAGAACACAAAGAAGTTTCTCAGAAAGCTTCTTTCTCTTTGTTATCGGAGGATATTTCCTTTGGCTTATAGTCTTCTAAGGGATTCGAAATATCTGTTCTCAGATTCCACAGACATAAGGAGAGCAAAGAGTTCCACGAAATACAGATGTAACTCTATGAGATGAATTAACAGAACACTAAGCAGTTTCTCAGAAAGTTTCTTTCCAGATTTCATCTCAGGATATTTCCTTTTTCACCATAGCCCTGTATTGGCTTCCAAATATCACTTTGCCAATTCTACAAGAACTGTCTTAGCGAAAGGCTTCTTGAGGAGAAAGCTGTAACTCTGTGAGATGATTTCACAGAACACAAAGAAGTTTCTCAGAAAGCTTCTTTCTCTTTGTTATCGGAGGATATTTCCTTTGTCCCTATAGTCTTCAAAGGGATCCGAAATATCTGTTCTCAGATTCCACAGAAATAAGGCTAGCAAAGATGTCCACGAAATATAGATGTAACTCTATGAGATGAATTAACAGAACACTAAGCAGTTTCTCAGAAAGCTTCTTTCCAGATTTCATCTGAGGTTATTTCCTTTTTCACCCTAGCCCTGTATGAGCTTCCAAATATCACTTTGCCAATTCCACAAGAACTGTCGTAGCGAAAGGCTTCTTGAGGGGAAAGCTGTAACTCTGTGAGATGATTTCACAGAACACAAAGAAGTTTCTCAGAAAGCTTTTTTCTCTTTGTTATCGGAGGATATTTCCTTTGGCCCTATAGTCTTCTAAGGGATCCGAAATATCTGTTCTCAGATTCCACAGAAATAAGGCTAGCAAAGAGATCCACGAAATACAGATGTAACTCTGTGAGATGGATTAACAGAACACTAAGCAGTTTCTCAGAAAGCTTCTTTCCAGACTTCATCTGAGGATAATTCCTTTTTCACCATAGCCCTGTATGGGATTCCAAATATCACGTTGCCAATTTCACAAGAACTGTCTTAGCGAAAGGCTTCTTGAGGGGAAAGCTGTAACTCGTTGAGATGATTTCACAGAACACAAAGAAGTTTCTCAGAAATCTTCTTTCTCTTTGTTATCTGAGGATATTTCCTTTGGCACTATAGTCTTCTAAGAGTTACGAAATATCTGCTCTCAGATTCCACAGAATAAGGCTAGCAAAGAGGTCCACGAAATACAGATGTAACTCTATGTGATGAATTAAGAGAACACTAAGCAATTTCTCAGAAAGCTTCTTTCCAGATTTCATCTGAGGATATTTCCTTTTTACCGTAGCCCTCTATGGAATTCCAAATAGCACTTTGACAATTACACAAGAACATCCTTAGCGAAAGGCTTCTTGAGGGGAAAGCTGTAACTCTGTGAGATGATTTCACAGAACACAAAGAAGTGTCTCAGAAAGCTTCTTTCTCTTTGTTATCGGAGGATATTTCCTTTGGCCCTGTAGTCTTCTAAGGGTTCCGAAATATCTGTTCTCAGATTCCACAGAAATAATGATAGCAAAGAGTTCCACGAGATACAGATGTAATTCTATGAGATGAATTAACAGAACACAAAGCAGTTTCTCAGAAAGCTTCTTTCCAGATTTCATCTCAGGATATTTCCTTTTTCACCATAGCCCTGTATTGGCTTCCAAATATCACTTTGCCAATTCCACAAGAACTGTCTTATCGAAAGGCTTCTTGAGGGGAAAGCTGTAAATCTGTGAGATGATTTCACAGAACACAAGGAAGTTTCTCAGAAAGCTTCTTTCTCTTTGTTATCGGAGGATATTTCCTTTGGCCCTATAGTCTTCAAAGGTATCCGAAATATCTGTTCTCAGATTCCACAGAAATAAGGCTAGAAAAGAGGTCCACGAAATACAGATGTAACTCTATGAGATGAATTAACAGAACACTAAGCAGTTTCTCAGAAAGCTTCTTTCCAGATTTCATCTGAGGATATTTCCTTTTTCAACATAGCCCTGTATTGGCTTCCAAATATCACTTTGCCAATTCCACAAGAACTGTCGTAGCAAAAGACTTCTTGAGGGGAAAGCTGTAACTCTGTGAGATGATTTAACAGAACACAAAGAAGTTTCTCAGAAAGCTTTTTTCTCTTTGTTATAGGAGGATATTTCCTTTGGCACTATAGTCTTCTAAGGGATCCGAAATATCTGTTCTCAGATTCCACAGAAATAAGGCGAGCAAAGAGATCCACGAAATACAGATGTAATTCTGTGAGAGGAATTAACAGAACACTAAGCAGTTTCTCAGAAAGCTTCTTTCCAGATTTCATCTGAGAATATTTACTTTTTCACCATAGCCCTCTATCGGCTTCCAAATATCACTTTGCAAATTCCACAGGAACTGTCGGAGCGAAAGGCTTCTTGAGGGGAAAGCTGTAACTCTTTGAGATGATTTCAGAGAACACAAAGTATTTTCTCAGAAACCTTCTTTCTCTTTGTTATCGGAGGATATTTCCTTTGGCCCTATAGTCTTCTAAGGGATCCAAAATATCTGTTCTCAGATTCCACAGAAATAAGGCTACCAAAGATATCCACGAAATACAGATGTAACTCGGTGAGATGAATTAACAGACACTAAGCAGTTTCTCAGAAAGCTTCTTTCCAGATTTCATTTGAGGATACTTCCTGTTTCACCATAGCCCTCTATGGGCTTCCAAATATCACTTTGCCAATTCCACAAGATCTGTCTTAGCGAAAGGCTTCTTGAGGGGAAAGCTGTAACTCTGTGAGATGATTTCACAGAACACGAAGAAGTTTCTCAGAAAGCTTCTTACTCTTTGTTATAGGAGGATATTTCCTTTGGCCCTGTAGTCTTCTATGGGATCCGAAATATCTGTTCTCAGATTCCACAGCAATAAGGCTAGCAAAGAGATCCACGAAATACAGATGTAACTCTGAGAGATGCATTAACAGAACACTAAGCAGTTTCTCAGAAAGCTTCTTTCCAGACTTCATCTGAGGATAATTCCTTTTTCACCATAGCCCTGTATGGGATTCCAAATATCACGTTGCCAATTCCACAAGAACTGTCTTAGCGAAAGGCTTCTTGAGGGGAAAGCTGTAACTCGTTGAGATGATTTCACAGAACACAAAGAAGTTTCTCAGAAATCTTCTTTCTCTTTGTTATCAGAGGATATTTCCTTTGGCACTATAGTCTTCTAAGAGTTACGAAATATCTGCTCTCAGATTCCACAGAATAAGGCTAGCAAAGAGGTCCACGAAATACAGATGTAACTCTATGTGATGAATTAAGAGAACACTAAGCAATTTCTCAGAAATCTTCTTTCCAGATTTCATCTGAGGATATTTCGTTTTTACCGTAGCCCTCTATGGAATTCCAAATAGCACTTTGGCAATTACACAAGAACATCCTTAGCAAAAGGCTTCTTGAGGGGAAAGCTGTAACTCTGTGAGGTGATTTCACAGAACACAAAGAAGTGTCTCAGAAAGCTTCTTTCTCTTTGTTATCGGAGGATATTTCCTTTGGCCCTATAGTCTTCAAAGGGATCCGAAATATCTGTTCTCAGATTCCACAGAAATAAGGTTAGCAAGGATATCCACGAAATACAGAGGTAACTCATTGAGATGAATTAACAGACACTAAGCAGTTTCTCAGAAAGCTTCTTTCCAGATTTCATCTGAGGATACTTCCTGTTTCACCATAGCCCTCTATGGGCTTCCAAATATCACTTTGCCAATTCCACAAGATCTGTCTTAGCCAAAGGCTTCTTGAGGGGAAAGCTGTAACTCTGTGAGATGATTTCACAGAACACGAAGAAGTTTCTCAGAAAGCTTCTTTCTCTTTGTTATCGGAGGATATTTCCTTTGGCCCTGTAGTCTTCTATGGGATTCGAAATATCTGTTCTCAGATTCCACAGAAATAAGGCTAGCAAAGAGATTCACGAAATACAGATGTAACTCTGTGAGATGAATTAACCGAACACTAAGCAGTTTCTCTGAAATCTTCTTTCCAGATTTCATCTGAGGATATTTCCTTTTTCACCATAGCCCTGTATTGGCTTCCAAATATCACTTTGCCAATTCTACAAGAACTGTCTTAGCGAAAGGCTTCTTGAGGGGAAAGCTGTAACTCTGTGAGATGATTTCACAGAACACAAAGAAGTTTCTCAGAAAGCTTCTTTCTCTTTGTTATCGGAGGATATTTCCTTTGGACCTATAGTCTTCTAAGGGATCCGAAATATCTGTTCTCAGATTCCACAGAAATAATGATAGCAAAGAGTTCCACGAGATACAGATGTAATTCTATGAGATGAATTAACAGAACACAAAGCAGTTTCTCAGAAAGCTTCTTTCCAGATTTCATCTCAGGATATTTCCTTTTTCACCATAGCTCTGTATTGGCTTCCAAATATCACTTTGCCAATTCCACAAGAACTGTCTTATCGAAAGGCTTCTTGAGGGGAAAGCTGTAAATCTGTGAGATGATTTCACAGAACACAAGGAAGTTTCTCAGAAAGCTTCTTTCTCTTTGTTATCGGAGGATATTTCCTTTGGCCCTATAGTCTTCAAAGGTATGCGAAATATCTGTTCTCAGATTCCACAGAAATAAGGCTAGAAAAGAGTTCCACGAAATACAGATGTAACTCTATGAGATGAATTAACAGAACACTAAGCAGTTTCTCAGAAAGCTTCTTTCCAGATTTCATCTGAGGATATTTCCTTTTTCAACATAGCCCTGTATTGGCTTCCAAATATCACTTTGCCAATTCCACAAGAACTGTCGTAGCAAAAGGCTTCTTGAGGGGAAAGCTGTAACTCTGTGAGATGATTTCACAGAACACAAAGAAGTTTCTCAGAAAGCTTTTTTCTCTTTGTTATAGGAGGATATTTCCTTTGGCACTATAGTCTTCTAAGGGATCCGAAATATCTGTTCTCAGATTCCACAGAAATAAGGCTAGCAAAGAGATGCACGAAATACAGATGTAATTCTGTGAGAGGAATTAACAGAACACTAAGCAGTTTCTCAGAAAGCTTCTTTCCAGATTTCATCTGAGAATATTTACTTTTTCACCATAGCCCTCTATCGGCTTCCAAATATCACTTTGCAAATTCCACAGGAACTGTCGGAGCGAAAGGGTTCTTGAGGGGAAAGCTGTAACTCTTTGAGATGATTTCACAGAACACAAAGTATTTTCTCAGAAACCTTCTTTCTCTTTGTTATCGGAGGATATTTCCTTTGGCCCTATAGTCTTCTAAGGGATCCAAAATATCTGTTCTCAGATTCCACAGAAATAAGGCTACCAAAGATATCCACGAAATACAGATGTAACTCGGTGGGATGAATTAACAGACACTAAGCAGTTTCTCAGAAAGCTTCTTTCCAGATTTCATTTGAGGATACTTCCTGTTTCACCATAGCCCTCTAATGGCTTCCAAATATCACTTTGCCAATTCCACAAGATCTGTCTTAGCGAAAGGCTTCTTGAGGGGAAAGCTGTAACTCTGTGAGATGATTTCACAGAACACGAAGAAGTTTCTCAGAAAGCTTCTTACTCTTTGTTATAGGAGGATATTTCCTTTGGCCCTGTAGTCTTCTATGGGATCCGAAATATCTGTTCTCAGATTCCACAGAAATAAGGCTAGCAAAGAGATCCACGAAATACAGATGTAACTCTGTGAGATGAATTAACCGAACACTAAGCAGTTTCTCAGAAATCTTCTTTCCAGATTTCATCTGAGGATATTTCCTTTTTCACCATAGCCCTGTATTGGCTTCCAAATATCACTTTGCCAATTACACAAGAACTGTCTTAGCGAAAGTGTTCTTGAGGGGAAAGCTGTAACTCTGTGAGATGATTTCACAGAACACAAAGAAGTTTCTCAGAAAGCTTCTTCTCTTTGTTATCGGAGGATATTTCCTTTGGCCCTATAGTCTTCTAAGGAATCCGAAATATCTGTACTCAGATTCCACAGAAATAAGGATAGCAAATAGGTCCACGAAATATAGATGTAACACTATGAGATGAATTAACAGAACATTAAGCAGTTTCTCAGAAAGCTTCTTTCCAGATTTCATCTCAGGATATTTCCTTTTTCAACCTAGCCCTGTATTGTTCCAAATATCACTTTGCCAATTTCACAAGAACTGTCGTAGCAAAAGCCTTCTTGAGGGGAAAGCTGTAACTATGTGAGATGATTTCACAGAACACAAAGAAGTTTCTCAGAAAGCTTCTTTCTCTTTGTTATCGGAGGATATTTCCTTTGGCCCTATAGTCTTCAAAGGGATCCGAAATATCTGTTCTCAGATTCCAGAGAAATAAGGCTAGGAAAGAGGTCCACGAAATACAGATGTAACTCTGTGACATGAATTAACAGAACACTAAGCAGTTTCTGAGAAAGCTTCTTTCCAGATTTCATCTGAGGTTATTTCCTTTTTCACCCTAGCCCTGTATGGGCTTCCAAATATCACTTTGCCAATTCCACAAGAACTGTCTTAGCGAAAGGCTTCTTGAGGGGAAAGCTGTAACTCTGTGAGATGATTTCACTGAACACAAAGTAGTTTCTCAGAAAGCTTCTTTCTCTTTGTTATCGGAGGATATTTCCTTTGGCCCTATAGTCTTCTAAGGGATCCGAAATATCTGTTGTGAGATTCCACAGAAATAAGTCTAGGAAAGAGATCCAGGAAATACAGATGTAACTATGTGAGGTGAATTAACAGAACACTAAGCAGTTTCTCAAAAAGCTTCTTTCCAGATTTCATCGGAGGATATTTCCTTTTTCACCATAGCCCTCTATTGGCTTCCAAATATCACTTTGCCAATTCCACAAGAACTGTCTTAGCGAAAGGCTTCTTGAGGGGAAAGCTGTAACTCTGTGAGATGATTTCACTGAACACAAAGTAGTTTCTCAGAAAGCTTCTTTCTCTTTGTTATCGGAGGATATTTCCTTTGGCCCTATATTCTTCTAAGGAATTCGAAATATCTGCTCTCAGATTCCACCGAAATAAGGCTAGCTAAGAGGTCCACGAAATACAGATGTAACTCTATGAGATGAATTAACAGAACACTAAGCAGTTTCTCAGAAAGCTTCTTTCCAGATTTCATCTCAGGATACTTCCTTTTTAACCATTGCCCTGTATTGGCTTCCAAATATCACTTTGCCAATTCCACAAGAACTGTCTTAGCGAAAGTGTTCTTGATGGGAAAGCTGTAACTCTGTGAGATGATTTCACAGAACACAAGGAAGTTCCTCAGAAAGCTTCTTTCTCTTTGTTATCGGAGGATATTTCCTTTGGCCCTATATTCTTCTAAGGAATTCGAAATATCTGCTCTCAGATTCCACCGAAATAAGGCTAGCTAAGAGGTCCACGAAATACAGATGTAACTCTATGAGATGAATTAACAGAACACTAAGCAGTTTCTCAGAAAGCTTCTTTCCAGATTTCATCTCAGGATACTTCCTTTTTAACCATTGCCCTGTATTGGCTTCGAAATATCACTTTGCCAATTCCACAAGAACTGTCTTAGCGAAAGGGTTCTTGATGGGAAAGCTGTAACTCTGTGAGATGATTTCACAGAACACAAGGAAGTTTCTCAGAAAGCTTCTTTCTCTTTGTTATCCGAGGATATTTCCTTTGGCCCTATAGTCTTCTAAGGGATCCGAAATATCTGTTCTCAGATTCTACAGAAATAAGGATAGCAAAGAGGTCCACGAAATACAGATGTAACTCTATGAGATGAATTAACAGAACACTAAGCAGTTTCTCAGAAAGCTTCTTTCCAGATTTCATCTCAGGATATTTTTTTTTTCACCATAGCCCTGTATTGGCTTCCAAATATCACGTTGCCAATTCCACAAGAACTGTCTTAGCGAAAGGCTTCTTGAGGGGAAAGCTGTAACTCTGTGAGATGATTTCACAGAACACAAGGAAGTTTCTCAGAAAGCTTCTTTTTTTTTGTTATCGGAGGATATTTCCTTTGGCCCTATAGTCTTCAAAGGGATCCTTAATATCTGTTCTCAGATTCCACAGAAATAAGGCTAGAAAAGAGGTCCACGAAATACAGATGTAACTCTATGAGATGAATTAACAGAACACTAAGCAGTTTCTCAGAAAGCTGCTTTCCAGATTTCATCTGAGGTTATTTCCTTTTTCACCCTATCCATGTATGGGCTTCCAAATATCACTTTGCCAATTGAACAAGAACTGTCGTAGCGAAAGACTTCTTGAGGGGAAAGCTGTAACTCTGTGAGTTGATTTCACAGAACACAAAGAAGTTTCTCAGGAATCATTTTTCTCTTTGTTATCGGAGGATATTTCCTTTGGCCCTGTAGTCTTCTAAGGGATCCGAAATATCTGTTCTCAGATTCCACAGAAATAAGGCTAGCAAAGAGATCCACGAAATACAGATGTAACTCTGTGAGATGGATTAAGAGAACACTAAGCAGTTTCTCAGAAAGCTTCTTTCCAGACTTCATCTGAGGATAATTCCTTTTTCACCATAGCCCTGTATGGGATTCCAAATATCACGTTGCCAATTCCACAAGAACTGTCTTAGCGAAAGGCTTCTTGAGGGGAAAGCTGTAACTCTGAGGTGATTTCACAGAACACAAAGAAGTTTCTCAGAAAGCTTCTTTCTCTTTGTAATCGGAGGTAACTTCCCTTGGCCCTATAGTCTTCAAAGGGATCCGAAATATCTGTTCTCAGATTCCACAGAAATAAGGCTAGCAAAGAGATGCACGGAATACAGATGTAACTCGGTGAGATGAATTAACAGAACACTAAGCAGTTTCTCAGAAAGTTTCTTTCCAGATTTCATCTGAGGATACTTCCTTTTTCACCATAGCCCGCTATGCGCTTCCAAATATCACTTTGCCAATTCCACAAGAACTGTCTTAGCGAAACGCTTCTTGAGGGCAAAGCTGTAACTCGTTGACATGATTTCACAGAACACAAAGAAGTTTCTCAGAAAGCTTCTTTCTCTTTGTTATCGGAGGATATTTCCTTTGGCCCTGTAGTCTTCTAAGGGATTCGAAAAATCTGCTCTCAGATTCCACAGAAATAAGGCAAGCAAAGAGGTCCACGAAATACAGATGTAACTCTATGTGATGAATTAAGAGAACACTAAGCAATTTCTCAGAGAGCTTCTTTCCAGATTTCATCTGAGGATATTTCCTTTTTACCGTAGCCCTCTATGGAATTCCAAATAGCACTTTGGCAATTACACAAGAACTGTCTTAGCGAAAGGCTTCTTGAGGGGAAAGCTGTAACTCTGTGAGGTGATTTCACAGAACACAAAGAAGTGTCTCAGAAAGCTTCTTTCTCTTTGTTATCGGAGGATATTTCCCTGGGCCCTATAGTCTTCAAAGGGATCCGAAATATCTGTTCTCAGATTCCACAGATATAAGGCTGGCAAAGATATCCACGAAATACAGATGAAACTCGGTGAGATGAATTAACAGACACTAAGCAGTTTCTCAGAAAGCTTCTTTCCAGATTTCATCTGAGGATACTTCCTGTTTCACCATAGTCCTCTTTGGGCTTCCAAATATCACTTTGCCAATTCCACAAGATATGTCTTAGCGAAAGGCTTCTTGAGGGGAAAGCTGTAACTCTGTGAGATGATTTCACAGAACACGAAGAAGTTTCTCAGAAAGCTTCTTTCTCTTTGTTATCGGAGGATATTTCCTTTGGCCCTGTAGTCTTCTATGGGATCTGAAATATCTGTTCTCAGATTCCACAGAAATAAGGCTATCAAAGAGATCCACGAAATACAGATGTAACTCTGTGAGATGAATTAACCGAACACTAAGCAGTTTCTCAGAAATCTTCTTTCCAGATTTCATCAGAGGATATTTCCTTTTTCACCATAGCCCTGTATTGGCTTCCAAATATCACTTTGCCAATTCCACAAGTACTGTCTTAGGGAAAGGGTTCTTGAGGGGAAAGCTGTAACTCTCTGAGATGATTTCACAGAACACAAAGAAGTTTCTCAGAAAGCTTCTTTCTCTTTGTTATCGGAGGATATTTCCTTTGGCTTATAGTCTTCTAAGGGATCCGAAATATCTGTTCTCAGATTCCACAGACATAAGGATAGCAAAGAGTTCCACGAAATACAGATGTAACTCTCTGAGATGAATTAACAGAACACTAAGCAGTTTCTCAGAAAGCTTCTTTCCAGATTTCATCTCAGGATATTTCCTTTTTCACCATAGCCCTGTATTGGCTTCCAAATATCACTTTGCCAATTCTACAAGAACTGTCTTAGCGAAAGGCTTCTTGAGGAGAAAGCTGTAACTCTGTGAGATGATTTCACAGAACACAAAGAAGTTTCTCAGAAAGCTTCTTTCTCTTTGTTATCGGAGGATATTTCCTTTGTCCCTATAGTCTTCAAAGGGATCCGAAATATCTGTTCTCAGATTCCACAGAAATAAGGCTAGCAAAGATGTCCACGAAATATAGATGTAACTCTATGAGATGAATTAACAGAACACTAAGCAGTATCTCAGAAAGCTTCTTTCCAGATTTCATCTGAGGTTATTTCCTTTTTCACCCTAGCCCTGTATGAGCTTCCAAATATCACTTTGCCAATTCCACAAGAACTGTCGCAGCGAAAGGCTTCTTGAGGGGAAAGCTGTAACTCTGTGAGATGATTTCACAGAACACAAAGAAGATTCTCAGAAAGCTTTTTTCTCTTTGTTATCGGAGGATATTTCCTTTGGCCCTATAGTTTTCTAAGGGATCCGAAATATCTGTTCTCAGATTCCACAGAAATAAGGCTAGCAAAGAGATCCACGAAATACAGATGTAACTCTGTGAGATGAATTAACCGAACACTAAGCAGTTTCTCAGAAATCTTCTTTCCAGATTTCATCTGAGGATATTTCCTTTTTCACCATAGCCCAGTATTGGCTTCCAAATATCACTTTGCCAATTTCACAAGAACTGTCTTAGCGAAAGTGTTCTTGAGGGGAATGCTGTAACTCTGTGAGATGATTTCACAGAACACAAAGAAGTTTCTCAGAAAGCTTCTTCTCTTTGTTATCGGAGGATATTTCCTTTGGCCCTATAGTCTTCTAAGGAATCCGAAATATCTGTTCTCAGATTGCACAGAAATAAGGATAGCAAATAGGTCCACGAAATATAGATGTAACACTATGAGATGAATTAACAGAATATTAAGCAGTTTCTCAGAAAGCTTCTTTCCAGATTTCATCTCAGGATATTTCCTTTTTCAACCTAGCCCTGTATTGTTCCAAATATCACTTTGCCAATTTCACAAGAACTGTCGTAGCAAAAGGCTTCTTGAGGGGAAAGCTGTAACTCTGTGAGATGATTTCACAGAACACAAAGAAGTTTCTCAGAAAGCTTCTTTCTCTTTGTTATCGGAGGATATTTCCTTTGGCCCTATAGTCTTCAACGGGATCCGAAATATCTGTTCTCAGATTCCAGAGAAATAAGGCTAGGAAAGAGGTCCACGAAATACAGATGTAACTCTGTGAGATGAATTAACAGAACACTAAGCAGTTTCTGAGAAAGCTTCTTTCCAGATTTCATCTGAGGTTATTTCCTTTTTCACCCTAGCCCTGTATGGGCTTCCAAATATCACTTTGCCAATTCCACAAGAACTGTCTTAGCGAAAGGCTTCTTGAGGGGAAAGCTGTAACTCTGTGAGATGATTTCACTGAACACAAAGTAGTTTCTCAGAAAGCTTCTTTCTCTTTGTTATCGGAGGATATTTCCTTTGGCCCTATAGTCTTCTAAGGGATCCGAAATATCTGTTGTGAGATTCCACAGAAATAAGTCTAGGAAAGAGATCCAGGAAATACAGATGTAACTATGTGAGGTGAATTAACAGAACACTAAGCAGTTTCTCAAAAAGCTTCTTTCCAGATTTCATCTGAGGATATTTCCTTTTTCACCATAGCCCTCTATTGGCTTCCAAATATCACTTTGCCAATTCCACAAGAACTGTCTAAGCGAAAGGCTTCTTGAGGGGAAAGCTGTAACTCTGTAAGATGATTTCACAGAACACAAAGAAGTTTCTCAGAAACCTTCTTTCTCTTTGTTATCGGAGGATATTTCCTTTGGCCCTATATTCTTCTAAGGAATTCGAAATATCTGCTCTCAGATTCCACCGAAATAAGGCAAGCTAAGAGGTCCACGAAATAGAGATGTAACTCTATGAGATGAATTAACAGAACACTAAGAAGTTTCTGAGAAAGCTTCTTTCCAGATTTCATCTGAAGTTATTTCCTTTTTCACCCTAGCCCTGTATGGGCTTCCAAATATCACTTTGCCAATTCCACAAGAACTGTCGTAGCGAAAGGCTTATTGAGGGGAAAGCTGTAACTCTGTGAGATGATTTCACAGAACACGAAGAAGTTTCTCAGAAAGCTTCTTTCTCTTTGTTATCGGAGGATATTTCCTTTGGCCCTATAGTCTTCTAAGGGATCCGAAATATCTGTTCTCAGATTCCAGAGAAATAAGGGTAGCAAAGAGATCCACGAAATACAGATGTAACTCTAAGAGATGAATTAACAGAACACTAAGCAGTGTCTCAGAAAGCTTCTTTCCAGATTTCATCTCAGGATATTTCCTTTTTCACCATAGCCCTGTATTGGCTTCCAAACATCACTTTGCCAATTCCGCAAGAAGTGTCTTATCGAAAGGCTTCTTGAGGGGAAAGCTGTAACTCTGTGAGATGATTTCACAGACCACAAGGAAGTTTCTCAGAAAGCTTCTTTCTCTTTGTTATCGGAGGATATTTCCTTTGGCCCTATAGTCTTCAAAGGGATCCGAAATATCTGTTCTCAGATTCCACAGAAAAAAGGCTAGAAAAGAGGTCCACGAAATACAGATGTAACTCTATGAGATGAATTAACAGAACACTAAGCAGTTTCTCAGAAAGCTTCTTTCCAGATTTCATCTCAGGATATTTCCTTTTTCAACATAGCCCTGTATTGGCTTCCAAATATCACTTTGCCAATTCCACAAGAACTGTCTTAGCGAAAGGCTTCTTGAGGGGAAAGCTGTAACTCTGTGAGATGATTTCACAGAACACAAAGAAGTTCCTCAGAAAGCTTTTTTCTCTTTGTTATAGGAGGATATTTCCTTTGGCACTATAGTCTTCTAAGGGATCCGAAATATCTGTTCTCAGATTCTACAGAAATAAGACTAGCAAAGAGATCCACGAAATACAGATGTAACTCTGTGAGATGAATTAACAGAACACTAAGCAGTTTCTCAGAAAGCTACTTTCCAGGTTTGGTTTGAGGATATTTCCTTTTTCACCATGGCCCTCTATGAGCTTCCAAATATCACTTTGCCAATTCCACAAGAACTGTCTTAGCGAAAGGCTTCTTGAGCGGAAATCTCTAACTCTGTGAGATGATTTCACAGAACACAAAGAAGTTTATCAGAAAGCTTCTTTGTCTTTGTTATCGGAGGATATTTCCTTTGGCCCTATAGTCTTCTAAGGGATGCGAAATATCTGTTCTCAGATTCCACAGAAATAAGGCTAGCAAAGAAATCCACGAAACACAGATATAACTCTGTGACATGAATTAAAAGAACACTAAGATGTTTCTCGGAAAGCTTCATCCAGGTTTCATCTGAGGATATTTGCTTTTTCACCATAGCCCTCTATGTGCTTCCAAATAACACCTTGCCAAATCCACAAGAACTGTCTTAGCGAAAGGCTTCTTGAGGGGAAAGCTGTAACTGTGTGAGATGATTTCACAGTACACAAAGAAGTTTCTCAGAAAGCTTCTTTCTCTTTGTTATCGGAGGATATTTCCTTTGGCCCTATAGTCTTCTAAGGGATCCGAAATATCTGTTCTCAGATTCTACAGAAATAAGGCTAGCAAAGAGATCCATGAAATACAGATGTAACTCTGTGAGATGAATTAACAGAACACTAAGCAGTTTCTCAGATAACTTCTTTCCAGATTTCATCTGAGGATATTTCCTTTTTCACCATGGCCCTCTATGGGCTTCCAAATATCACTTTGCCAATTCCACAAGAACTGTCTTAGCGAAAGTCTTCTTGAGGGGAAAGCTGTAACTCTGTGAGATGATTTCACAGAACACAAAGAAGTTTCTCAGAAAGCTTCTTTCTCTTTGTTATCGGAGGATATTTCCCTTGGCCCTATAGTCTTCTAAGGGATGCGAAATATCTGTTCTCAGATTCCACAGAAATAAGGCTAGCAAAGAGATCCACGAAATACAGATGTAACTCTGTGAGATGAATTAACAGAACACTAAGCAGATTCTCAGAAAGCTTCTTTCCAGATTTCACATGACGATATTTCCTTTTTCACCATAGCTCTCTATGCGCTTCCAAATATCACTTTGCCAATTCCACAAGAACTGTCTTAGCGAAAGGCTTCTGGAGGGGAAAGTTGTAACTCTGTGAGATGATTTCACAGGACACAAAGAAGTTTATCAGAAAGCTTCTTTATCTTTGTTATCGGAGGATATTTCCTTTGGCCCTATAGTATTCAAGGGGATCCGAAATATCTGTTCTCAGACTCCACAGAAATAAGGCTAGAAAAGAGTTACACGAAATACAGATGTAACTCTGTGAGATGAATTAACAGAACACTAAGCAGTTTCTCAGAAAGCTTCTTTCCATATATCGTCTGAGGATATTTCCTTTTTCACCATAGCCCTCTATGGGCTTCCAAATATCACTTTGCCAATTCCACAAGAACTCTCTTAGCGAAAGGCTTCTTGAGGGGAAAGCTGTTACTCTGTGAGATGAATTGACAGGACACAAAGAAGTTTCTCAGAAAGCTTCTTTCTCTTTATTATCGGAGGATATTTCCTTTGGCCCTATAATCTTCTAAGGGATCAGAAATATCTGTTCTCACATTCTACAGAAATAACGCTAGCAAAGAGATCCACGAAATACACATGTAACTATGTGAGATGAATTAACAGAACACTAAGCAGTTTCTCAGAAAGCTTCTTTCCAGATTTCTTTTGAGGATATTTCCTTTTTCACCATGGCCCTCTATGGGCTTCCAAATATCACTTTGCCAATTTCACAAGAACTGTCTTAGAGAAAGGCTTCTTGAGCGGAAAGCTGATACTCTGTGAGATGATTTCACAGAACACAAAGAAGTTTCCCAGAAAGCTTCTTTCTCTTTGTTATCGGAGGATATTTCCTTTGGCCCTACAGTCTTCAAGTGGATCCGAAATATCTGTTCTCAGATTCCACAGAAATGAGGCTACAAAAGAGATCCACGAAATACAGATGTAACTCTGTGAGATGAATTAACAGAACCCTAAGCAGTTTCTCAGAAAGCTTCTTTCCAGATTTCATCTGATGATATTTCCTTTTTCACCTTAGCCCTCTAAGGGCTTCCAAATATCACTTTGCCAATTCCACAAGAACTGTCTTAGCGAAAGGCTTCTTGAGGGGAAAGCTGTAACTCTGTGAGATGAATTCACAGGACACAAATAAGTTTTTCAGAAAGCTTCTTTCTCTTTGTTATCGGAGGATATTTCCTTTGGCCCTATAGTCTTCTAAGGGATCCGAAATATCTGTTCTCAAATTTTACAGAAATAAGGCTAGCAAAGAGATCCACGAAATACAGGTGTAACTCTGTCAGATGAATTAACAGAACACTAAGCAGTTTCTCAGAAAGCTTCTTTCCAGATTTCATTTGCGGATATTTCCTTTTTCACCTTAGTCCTCTATGGCCTTCCAAATATCACTATGCCAATTCCACAAGAACTGTCTTAGCGAAAGGCTTCTTGAGGGGAAAGCTGTAACTCTGTGAGATGATTTCACAGAAAACAAAGATGTTTCTCAGAAAGCGTCTTTCTCTTTGTTATCGGAAGATATTTCCTTTGGCCCTATAGTGTTCTAAGTGATCCGAAATATCTGTTCTCAGATTCCACCAAAATAAGGTTAGCAAAGAGATCCACGAAATACAGATGTAACTCTGTGAGATGAATTAACAGAGCACTAAGCAGTTTCTCAGAAAGCTTCTTTCCAGATATCATCTGAGAATATTTCCTTTTTCACCATAACCATCTATGGGCTTCCAAATATCACTTTGCCAATTCCACAAGAACTGTCTTAGCGAAAGGATTCTTGAGGCGAAAGCTGTAACTCTGTGAGATGAATTCACAGGACACAAAGAAGTTTCTCAGAAAGCTTCTTTCTCTTTGTTATCGGAGGATATTTCCTTTGGCCCCATAGTCTTCTAAGGGATCCGAAATATCTGTTCTCAGATTCTACAGAAATAAGGCTAGCAAAGAGATCCACGAAATACAGATGTAACTCTGTGAGATGAATTAACAGAACACTAAGCAGTTTCTCAGAAAGCTTCTTTCCAGATTTCTTTTGAGGATATTTCCTTTTTCACCATAGACCTCTAGGCGCTTCCAAATATCACTTTGCAAATTCCACAATTACTGTCCTAGCGAAAGGCTTCTTCAGGGGAAAGCTGTAACCCTTTGAGATGATTTCACAGAACCCGAAGAAGTTTCTCAGACACCTTCTTTCTCTTTGTTATCGGAGGATATTTCCTTTGGCCCTATAGTCTTCTAAGGGATCCGAAATATTGTTCTCAGATTCCACAGAAATAAGGCTAGGAAAGAGATCCAGGAAATACAGATATAACTCTGTGAGATGAATTAACAGAACACTAATCAGTTTCTCAGAAAGCGTCTTTCCAGATTTCATCTGAGGATAATTCCTTTTTCACCATAGCCCTCTATGCGCTTCCAAATATCACTTTGCCAATTCCACAAGAACTGTCTTAGCGAAAGGCTTCTTGAGGGGAAAGCTGTAACTCTGTGAGATGATTTCGTAGAACAGAAAGATGTTTCTCAGAAAGCTTCTTTATCTTTGTTATCGGAGGATATTTCCTTTGGCCCTATAGTCTTCTAAGGGATCCGAAATGTCTGCTCTCAGATTCCACAGAAATAAGGCTAGCAAAGAGACCCACGAAATAGAGATGTAACTCTGTGAGATGAATTAACAGAACACTAAGCAGTTTCTTAGAAAGCTTCTTTCCAGATTTCATCTGAGGATACTTCCTTTTTCACCTTAGCCCTCTATGCGCTTCCAAATATCACTTTGCCAATTCCACAAGAACTGTCTTAGCGAAAGGCTTCTTGAGGGGAAAGCTGTAACTCTGTGAGATTATTTCACAGAACACAGAGAAGTTTATCAGAAAGCTTCCTTCTCTTTGTTATCGGAGGATATTTCCTTTGGCCCTATAGTCTTCAAGGGGATCCGAAATATCTGTTCTCAGATTCCACAGAAATAAGGCTACAAAAGAGATCCACGAAATACAGATGTAACTCTGTGAGATGAATTAACAGAACCCTAATCAGTTTATCAGAAAGCTTCTTTCCAGATTTCCTCTGAGGATATTTCCTTTTTCACCTTAGCCCTCTATGGGCTTCCAAATATCACTTTGCCAATTCCACAAGAACTGTCTTAGCGAAAGGGTTCTTGAGGGGAATGCTGTAACTCGGTGAGATGATTTCACAGAAAACAAAGAAGTTTCTCATAAAGCTTCTTTCTCTTTGTTATCGGAGGATATTTCCTTTGGCCCTATAGTCTTCTAAGGGATCCGAAATATCTGTTCTCAGATTCCACAGAAATAAGGTTAGCAAAGAGATCCACAAAATACAGATGTAACTCTGTGAGATGAATTAACAGAACACTAAGCAGTTTCTCAGAAAGCCACTTTAAAGATTTCATCTGAGAATATTCCCTTTTTCACCATAGCCCTCTATGGGCTTCCAAATATCACTTTGCCAATTCCACAAGAACTGTCTTAGCGAAAGGCTTCTTGAGAGGAATGCTGTAACTCTGTGAGATGATTTCACATAACACAAAAAAGTTTCTCAGTAAGCTTCTTTCTCTCTGTTATCGGAGGAGATTTCCTTTGGCCCTATAGTCTTCTAAGGGATCCGAAATATCTGTTCTCAGATTCTACAGAAATAAGGCTAGCAAAGAGATCCACGAAATACAGATGTAACTCTGTGAGATGAATTAACAGAACACTAAGCAGTTTCTCAGAAATCTTCTTTCCAGATTTCATTTGAAGATATTTCCTTTTTCACCATAGCCCTCTATGGGCTTCCAAATATCACTATGCCAATTCCACAAGAACTGGCTTAGCGAAAGGCTTCTTGAGGGGAAAGCTGTAACTCTGTGAGATGATTACACAGAATACAAAGAAGTTTCTCAGAAGGCTTCCTTCTCTTTGTTATCGGAGGATATTTCCTTTGGCCCTATAGTCTTCTAAGGGATGCGAAATATCTGTTCTCAGATTCCACAGAAATAAGGCTAGCAAAGAGATCCACGAAATGCAGATGTAACTCTGTGAGATGAATTAACAGAACACTAAGAAGTTTCTCAAAAAGCTTCTCTCCACATTTCATCTGAGGATATTTGCTTTTTCACCATAGCCCTCTAGGCGCTTCCAAATAACACTTTGACAAATCCACAAGAACTGTCTTACCGAAAGGCTTCTTGAGGGGAAAGCTGTAACTCTGTGAGATGATTTCAAAGAACACAAAGAAGTTTGTCAGAAAGCTTCTTTCTCTTTGTTATCGGAGGATATTTCCTTTGGCCCTAGAGTCTTCAAGGGGTTCCGAAATATCTGTTCTCAGATTCCACAGAAATAGGGCTAGCAAAGAGATCCACGAAATACAGATGTAACTCTGTGAGATGAATTAAGAGAACACTAATCAGTTTCTCAGAAAGCTTCTTTCCAGATTTCATCTGAGGATATTTCCGTTTACACCATAGCCATCTAAGGGCTTCCAAATATCACTTTGCCAATTCCACAAGAACTGTCTTAGGGAAAGGCTTCTTGAGGGGAAAGCTGTAACTCTGTGAGATGAATTCACAGGACACAAAGAAGTTTTTCAGAAAGGTTCTTTCTCTTTGTTATCGGAGGATATTTCCTTTGGCCGTATAGTCTTCTAAGGGATCCGAAGTATCTGTTCTCTGATTCTACAGAAATAAGGCAAGAAACAGATCCACGAAATACAGATGTAACTCTGTGGGATGAATTAACAGAACACTAAGCAGTTTCTCAGAAAGCTTCTTTCCAGGTTTCATTTGAGGATATTTCTTTTTTCACCATAGCCCTCTAGGCGCTTCCAAATATCACTTTGCAAATTCCACATTTACTGTCCTAGCGAAAGGCTTCTTCAGGGGAAAGCTGTAACCCTTTGAGATGATTTCACAGAACCCGAAGAAGTTTCTCAGAAACCTTCTTTCTCTTTGTTATCGGAGGATATTTCCTTTGGCCCTATAGTCTTCTAAGGGATCCGAAATATTGTTCAAAGATTCCACAGAAATAAGGCAAGGAAAGAGATCCAGGAAATACAGATATAACTCTGTGAGATGAATTAACAGAACACTAATCAGTTTCTCAGAAAGCTTCTTTCCACATTTCATCTGAGAATATTTCCTTTTTCACCATAGCCCTCTATGCGCTTCCAAATATCACTTTGCCAATTCCACAAGAACTGTCTTAGCGAAAGGCTTCTTGAGGGGAAAGCTGTAACTCTGTGAGATGATTTCGCAGAACAGAAAGATGTTTCTCAGAAAGCTTCTTTATCTTTGTTATCGGAGGATATTTCCTTTCGCCCTATAGTCTTCTAAGGGATCCGAAATATCTGCTCTCAGATTCCACAGAAATAAGGCTAGCAAAGAGACCCAAGAAATAGAGATGTAACTCTGTGAGATGAATTAACAGAACACTAAGCAGTTTCTTAGAAAGCTTCTTTCCAGATTTCATCTGAGGATACTTCCTTTTTCACCTTAGCCCTCTATGCGCTTCCAAATATCACTTTGCCAATTCCACAAGAACTGTCTTAGCGAAAGGCTTCTTGAGGGGAAAGCTGTAACTCTGTGAGATGAATTCACAGGACACAAAGAAGTTTCTCAGAAAGCTTCTTTCTCTTTGTTATCGGAGGATATTTCCTTTGGCCCTATAGTCTTCTAAGGGATACGAAATATCTGTTCTCAGATTCTACAGAAATAAGGCTAGCAAAGAGATCCACGAAATACAGATGTAACTCTGTGAGATGAATTAACAGAACACTAAGCAGTTTCTGAGAAAGCTTCTTTCCAGATTTCATCTGAGGATATTTCCTTTTTCACCATGGCCCTCTATGGGCTTCCAAATATCACTTTGCCAATTCCACAAGAACTGTCTTAGCGAAAGGCTTCTTGAACGGAAAGCTGTAACTCTGTGAGATGATTTCACAGAACACAAAGAAGTTTCTCAGAAAGCTTCTTTCTCTTTTTTATCGGAGGATATTTCCTTTGGCCCTATACTCTTCTAAAGGTACCGAAATGTCTGTTCTCAGATTCCACAGAAATAAGGCTAGCAAAGAGATCCATGAAAAACAGATGTAAATCTGTGAGATGAATTAACATATCACTAAGCAGTTTCTCAGAAAGCTTCTTTCCAGATTTCATCTGAGGATATTTCCTTTTTCAACATAGCCCTCTATACGCCTCCAAATATCACATTGCCAATTCCACAAGAACTGTCTTAGCGAAAGTCTTCTTGAGAGGAAAGCTGTAACTCTCTGAGATGATTTCACAGAACACAACCGAGTTTCTCAGAAAGCTTCTTTCTCTTTGTTATCGGAGGATATTTCCTTTGGCCCTATTGTCTTCAAGGGATCCGAAATATCTGTTCTCAGATTCCACAGAAATAAGGCTAGTAAAAGATCCACGAAATACAGATGTAACTCTGTGAGATGAATTAACAGAACCCTAAGCAGTTTCTCGGAAAGCTTCTTTCCAGATTGCATCTGAGGATATTTCCTTTTTCACCATAGCCCTCTATGGGCTTCCAAATATCACCTTGCCAATTCCACAAAAACTCTCTTAGCGAAAGGCTTCTTGAGGGGAAAGCTGTAACTCTGTGAGATGATTTCACAGAACACAAAGAAGTTTCTCAGAAAGCTTCTTTCTCTTTGTTATCGGAGGATATTTCCTTTGGCCCTGTAGTCTTCTAAGGAATTCGAAATATCTGTTCTCAGATTCTACAGAAATAAGGCTAGCAAAGAGATCCACGAAATACAGATGTAACTCTGTGAGATGAATTAACAGAACACTAAGCAGTTTCTCAGAAAGCTTCTTTCCAGATTTCATTTGAGGATATTTCCTTTATCACCATGGCCCTCTAGGGGTTCCAAATATCACTTTGCCAATTCCACAAGAACTGTCTTAGCGAAAGGCTTCTTGAGGGGAAAGCTGAAACTCTGTGAGTTGATTTCACAGAACACAAAGAAGCTTCTCAGAAAGCTTCTTTCTCTTTGTTATCGGAGGATATTTCCTTTGGCCCTATAGTCTTCTAAGGAATCCGAAATATCTGTTCGCAGATACCACAGAAATAAGCCTAGCAAAGAGATAAAGGAAATACAGATGTAACTCTGTGAGATGAATTAACAGAACACTAAGCAGTTTCTCAGAAAGCTTCTTTCCAGATTTCATCTGACGATATTTCCTTTTTCACCATAGCCCTGTATGTGCTTCCAAATATCACTTTGCCAATTCCACAAGAACTGTCTTAGCGAAAGGCTTCTTGAGGGGAAAGCTGTAACTCTGTGAGATGATTTCACAGTACACAAAGAAGTTTATCAGAAAGCTTCTTTCTCTTTGTTATCGGAGGATATTTCCTTTGGCCCTATAGTCTTCAAGGGGATCCGAAATATCTGTTCTCAGATTCCACAGAGATAAGGCTAGCAAAGAGATCCACGAAATACACATGTAACACTGTGAGATGAATTATCAGAACACTAAGCAGTTTCTCAGAAAGCTTCTTTCAAGATTTCATATGAGGATATTTCCTTTTTCACCGTAGCCCTTTATGGGCTTCCAAATATCACTTTGCCAATTCCGCAAGAACTGTCTAAGCGAAAGGCTTCTTGAGGGGAAAGCTGTAACTCGGTGAGATGATTTCACAGAACACAAAGAAGCTTTTCAGAAAGCTTCTTTCTCTTTGTTATCGGAGGATATTTCCTTTGGCCCTATAGTCTTCTAAGGGATTCAAAGTATCTGTTCTCATATTCCATAGAAATAAGGCGAGCAAAGAGATCCACGAAATACAGATGTAACTCTGTGAGATGAATTAACAGAACACTAAGCAGTTTCTCAGAAAGCTTCTTTCCAGATTTCATTTGAGGATATTTCCTTTTTCACCATGGCCCTCTATGGGCTTCCAAATATCACTTTGCCAATTCCACAAGAACTGTCTTAGCGAAAGGCTTCTTGAGGGGAAAGCTGTACCTCTGTGAGATGATTTCACAGAACACAAAGAAGTTTCTCAGAAAGCTTCTCTCTCTTTGTTATCGGAGGATATTTACTTTGGCCCTATAGTCTTCTAAGGAATCCGAAATATCTCTTCTCAGGTTCCACAGAAATGAGGCTACAAAGAGATAAAGGAAATACAGGTGTAACTCTGTGAGATGAATGAAGAGAACACTAAGCAGTTTCTCAGAAAGCTTCTTTCCATATTTCATCTGACGATATTTCCTTTTTCACCATAGCCCTCTATGCGCTTCCAAATATCACATTGCCAATTCCACAAGAACTGTCTTAGCGAAAGACTTCTTGAGGGGAAAGCTGTAACTCTGTGAGATGATTTCACAGAACACAAAGAAGTTTCTCAAAAGCTTCTTTCTCTTTTTTATCAGAAGATATTTCCTTTGGCCCTATAGTCTTCTAAGGGATCCGAAATATCTGTTCTCAGATTCCACAGAAATAAGGCTAGCAAAGAGATCCACGAAATACGGATGTAACTCTGTGAGATGAATTAACAGAACACTAAGCAGTTTCTCCGAAAGTTTCCTTCCAGATTTCATCTGAGGATATTTCCTTTTTCACCATAGCCCTCTATGGGCTTCCAAATATCACTTTGCCAATTCCACAAGAACTGTATTAGCGAAAGGCTTCTTGAGGGGAAAGCTGTAACTCTGTGAGATGATTTCACAGAACACAAAGAAGTTTATAAAAAGCTTTTTTCTCTTTGTTATCGGAGGATATTTCCTTTGGCCCTATAGTCTTCAAAGGGATCCGAAATATCTGTTCTCAGATTCCACAGAAATAAGGCTAGCAAAGAGATCCACGAAATACAGATGTAACTCTGTGTGATGAAATAACAGAACACTAAGCAGTTTCTCAGAAAGCTTCTTTCCAGATTTCATCTGAGGATATTTCTTTTTTCACCATAGCCCTCTATGAGCTTCCAAATATCACTTTGCCAATTCCACAAGAACTGTCTTAGCGAAAGGCTTCTTGAGGGGAAAGCTGTAACTCTGGGAGATGATTTCACAGAACACAAAGAAGTTTATCAGAAAGCTTCTTTTTTTTCCTATCGGAGGATATTTCCTTTGGCCCTATAGTCTTCATGGGGATCCGAAATATCTGTTCTCAGATTCCACAGAAATGAGGCTAGAAAAGAGATTCACGAAATACAGATGTAACTCTGTGAGTTGAATTAACAGAACACTAAGCAGTTTCTCAGAAAGCTTCTTTACAGATTTCATCTGAGGATATTTCGTTTTTAAACATAGCCCTCTATGGGCTTCCAAATATCACTTTGCCAATTCCACAAGAACTGTCTTAGCGAAAGGCTTCTTGAGGGGAAAGCTGTAACTTTGTGAGATGAATTCACAGGACACAAAGGAGTTTCTCAGAAAGCTTCTCTCTCTTTGTTATCGGAGGATATTTCCTTTGGCCCTATAGTCTTCTAAGGGATCCGAAATATCTGTTCTCAGATTCTACAGAAATAAGACTAGCAAAGAGATCCACGAAATACAGATGTAACTCTGTGAGATGAATTAACAGAACACTAAGCAGTTTCTCATAAAGCTACTTTCCAGGTTTGGTTTGAGGATATTTCCTTTTTCACCATGGCCCTCTATGAGCTTCCAAATATCACTTTGCCAATTCCACAAGAACTGTCTTAGCGAAAGGCTTCTTGAGCGGAAATCTCTAACTCTGTGAGATGATTTCACAGAACACAAAGAAGTTTATCAGAAAGCTTCTTTGTCTTTGTTATCGGAGGATATTTCCTTTGGCCCTATAGTCTTCTAAGGGATGCGAAATATCTGTTCTCAGATTCCACAGAAATAAGGCTAGCAAAGAAATCCACGAAATACAGATATAACTCTGTGAGATGAATTAACAGAACACTAAGATGTTTCTCGGAAAGCTTCTTTCCAGGTTTCATCTGAGGATATTTCCTTTTTCACCATAGCCCTCTATGTGCTTCCAAATAACACTTTGCCAAATCCACAAGAACTGTCTTAGCGAAAGGTTTCTTGAGGGGAAAGCTGTAACTCTGTGAGATGATTTCACAGTACACAAAGAAGTTTCTCAGAAAGCTTCTTTCTCTTTGTTATCGGAGGATATTTCCTTTGGCCCTATAGTCTTCTAAGGGATCCGAAACATCTGTTCTCAGATTCTACAGAAATAAGGCTACAAAAGAGATCCACGAAATACAGATGTAACTCTGTGAGATGAATTAAGAGAACCCTAATCAGTTTCTCAGAAAGCTTCTTTCCAGATTTCATCTGAGGATATTTCCTTTTTCACCTTAGCCCTCTAAGGGCTTCCAAATATCACTGTGCCAATTCCACAAGAACTGTCTTAGCGAAAGGCTTCTTGAGGGGAAAGCTGTAACTCTGTGAGATGAATTCACAAGACCCAAATAAGTTTTTCAGAAAGCTTCTTTCTCTTTGTTATCGGAGGATATTTCCATTGGCCCTATAGTCTTCTAAGGGATCCGAAATATCTGTTCTCAGATTTTACAGAAATAAGGCTAGCAAAGAGATCCACGAAATACAGATGTAACTCTGTCACATGAATTAACAGAACACTAAGCAGTTTCTCAGAAAGCTTCTTTCCAGATTTCATTTGCGGATATTTCCTTTTTCACCTTAGTCCTCTATGGCCTTCCAAATATCACTATGCCAATTCCACAAGAACTGTCTTAGCGAAAGGCTTCTTGAGGGGAAAGCTGTAACTCTGTGAGATGATTTCACAGAAAACAAAGATGTTTCTCAGAAAGCGTCTTTCTCTTTGTTATCGGAGGATATTTCCTTTGGCCCTATAGTGTTCTAAGTGATCCGAAATATCTGTTCTCAGATTCCACAAAAATAAGGTTAGCAAAGAGATCCACGAAATACAGATGTAACTCTGTGAGATGAATTAACAGAGCACTAAGCAGTTTCTCAGAAAGCTTCTTTCCAGATATCATCTGAGAATATTTCCTTTTTCACCATAACCATCTATGGGCTTCCAAATATCACTTTGCCAATTCCACAGGAACTGTCTTAGCGAAAGGATTCTTGAGGCGAAAGCTGTAACTCTGTGAGATGAATTCACAGGACACAAAGAAGTTTCTCAGGGAGCTTCTTTCTCTTTCTTATCAGAGGATATTTCCTTTGGCCCTATAGTCTTCTAAGGGATCCGAAATATCTGTTCTCAGATTCTACAGAAATAAGGCTAGAAAAGAGATCCACGAAATACAGATTTAACTCTGTGAGATGAATTAACAGAACACTAAGCAGTTTCTCAGAAAGCTTCTTTCCAGATTTCATTTGAGGATATTTCCTTTTTCACCATGGCCCTCTATGGGCTTCCAAATATCACTTTGCCAATTCAACAAGACCTGTCTTAGCAAAAGGCTTCTTGAGGGGAAAGCTGTAACTCTGTGAGATGATTTCACAGAACACAAAGTAGTTTCCCAGAAAGCTTCTTTCTCTTTGTTATCGGAGGATATTTCCTTTGTCCCTGTAGTATTCAAGGGGATCCGAAATATCCGTTCTCAGATTCCACAGAAATAAGGCTAGAAAAGAGATACACGAAATACAGATGTAACTCTGTAAGATGAATTAACAGAACACTAAGCAGTTTCTCAGAAAGCTTCTTTCCATATATCGTCTGAGGCTATTTCCTTTTTCAACATAGCCCTCTATGGGCTTCCAAATATCACTTTGCCAATTCCACAAGAACTCTCTTAGCGAAAGGATTCTTGATGGGAAAGCTGTAACTCTGTGAGATGAATTGACAGGACACAAAGAAGTTTCTCAGAAAGCTTCTTTCTCTTTGTTATCGGAGTATATTTCCTTTGGCCCTATAATCTTCTAAGGGATCAGAAATATCTGTTCTCAGATTCTACAGAAATAAGGCTAGCAAAGAGATCCACGAAATGCAGATGTAACTATGTGAGATGAATTAACAGAACACTAAGCAGTTTCTCAGAAAGCTTCTTTCCAGATTTCATTTGAGGATATTTCCTTTTTCACCATGGCCCTCTATGGGCTTCCAAATATCACTTTGCCAATTCCACAAGAACTGTCTTAGCGAAAGGCTTCTTGAGCGGAAAGCTGTTACTCTGTGAGATGATTTCGCAGAACACAAAGAAGTTTCTCAGAAAGCTTCTTTCTCTTTGTTATCGGAGGATATTTCCTTTGGCCCTACAGTCTTCAGGGGGATCCGAAATATCTGTTCTCAGATTCCACAGAAATAAGGCGACAAAAGAGATCCACGTAATACAGATGAAACTCTGTGAGATGAATTAACAGAACACAAAGAAGTTTCTCAAAAAGCTTCTTTCCAGATTTCGTCTGATGATATTTCCTTTTTCACCATAGCCCTTTAGGCGCTTCCAAATAACACTTTGACAAATCCACAAGAACTGTCTTACCGAAAGGCTTCTTGAGGGGAAAGCTGTAACTCTGTGAGATGATTTCACAGTACACTAAGAAGTTTGTCAGAAAGCTTCTTTCTCTTTGTTATCGGAGTTTATTTCCTTTGGCCCTATAGTCTTCAAGGGGATCCGAAATATCTGTTCTCAGATTCCACAGAAATAAGGCTAGCAAAGAGATCCACGAAATACAGATGTAACTCTGTGAGATGAATTAGGAGAACACTAATCAGTTTCTCAGAAAGCTTCTTTCCATATTTCATCTGAGGATATTTCCGTTTTCACCATAGCCCTCTAAGGGCTTCCAGATATCACTTTGCCAATTCAACAAGAACTGTCTTAGCGAAAGGCTTCTTGAGGGGAAAGCTGTAACTCTGTGAGATGAATTCACAGGACACAAAGAAGTTTTTCAGAAAGGTTCTTTCTCTTTGTAATCGGAGGATATTTCCTTTGGACGTATAGTCTTCTAAGGGATCCGAAGTATCTGTTCTCAGATTCTACAGAAATAAGGCAAGAAAGAGATCCATGAAATACAGATGTAACTCTGTGAGATGAATTAACAGAACACTAATCAGTTTCTCAGAAAGCTTCTTTCCACATTTCATCTGAGAATATTTCCTTTTTCACCATAGCCCTCTATGCGCTTTCAAATATCACTTTGCCAATTCCACAAGAACTGTCTTAGCGAAAGACTTCTTCAGGGGAAAGCTGTAACTCTGTGAGATGATTTCGCAGAACAGAAAGATGTTTCTCAGAAAGCTTCTTTATCTTTGTTATCGGAGGATATTTCCTTTCGCCCTATAGTCTTCTAAGGGATCCGAAATATCTGCTCTCAGATTCCACAGAATTAAGGCTAGCAAAGAGACCCAAGAAATAGAGATGTAACTCTGTGAGATGAATTAACAGAACACTAAGCAGTTTCTTAGAAAGCTTCTTTCCAGATTTCATCTGAGGATTCTTCCTTTTTCACCTTAGCCCTCTATGCGCTTCCAAATATCACTTTGTCAATTCCACAAGAACTGTCTTAGCGAAAGGCTTCTTGAGGTGAAAGCTGTAACTCTGTGAGATTATTTCACAGAACACAAAGAAGTTTATCAGAAAGCTTCTTTCTCTATGTTATCGGAGGATATTTCCTTTGGCCCTATAGTCTTCAAGAGGATCCGAGATATCTGTTCTCAGATTCCACAGAAATAAGGCTACAAAAGAGATCCACGAAATACAGATGTAACTCTGTGAGATGAATTAACAGAACCCTAATCAGTTTCTCAGAAAGCTTCTTTCCAGATTTCCTCTGAGGATTTCCTTTTTCACCTTAGCCCTCTATGGGCTTCCAAATATCACTTTGCCAAATCCACAAGAACTGTCTTAGCGAAAGTCTTCTTGAGGGGAAAGCTGTAACTCTGTGAGATGAATTCACAGGACACAAAGAAGTTTCTCAGAAAGCTTCTTTCTCTTTGTTATCGGAGGATATTTCCTTTGGCCCTATAGTCTTCTAAGGGATACGAAATATCTGTTCTCAGATTCTACAGAAATAAGGCTAGCAAAGAGATCCACGAAATACAGATGTAACTCTGTGAGATGAATTAACAGAACACTAAGCAGTTTCTGAGAAAGCTTCTTTCCAGATTTCATCTGAGGATATTTCCTTTTTCACCATGGCCCTCTAGGGGCTTCCAAATATCACTTTGCCAATTCCACAAGAACTGTCTTAGCGAAAGGCTTCTTGAACGGAAGCTGTAACTCTGTGAGATGATTTCACAGAGCACAAAGAAGTTTCTCAGAAAGCTTCTTTCTCTTTTTTATCGGAGGATATTTCCTTTGGGCCTATTGTCTTCAAAGGGATGGGAAATATCTGTTCTCAGATTCCACAGAAATAAGGCTAGCAAAGAGATCCACGAAATACAGATGTAACTCTGTGAGATGAATTAACAGAACACTAAGCAGTTTCTCAGAAAGCTTCTATCCAGATTTCATCTGAGGATATTTCCTTTTTCACCATAGCCCTCTATGCGCTTCCAAATAACACTTTGCCAAATCCACAAGAACTGTCTTAGCGAAAGGCTTCTTGAGGGGAAAGCTGTAACTCTGTGAGATGATTTCACAGTTCACAAAGATGTTTATCAGAAAGCTTCTTTCCCTTTGTTATCGGAGGATATTTCCTTTGGCCCTACAGTCTTCAAGGGGATCCGAAATATCTGTTCTCAGATTCCACAGAAATAAGGCTAGAGAAGAGATCCACGAAATACAGATGTAACTCTGTGAGATGAATTAACAGAACCCTAATCAGTGTCTCAGAAAGCTTCTTTCCTGATTTCAACTGATGATATTTCCTTTTTCACCATAGCCCTCTAAGGGCTTCCAAATATCACTTTGCCAATTCCACAAGAACTGTCTTAGCGAAAGGCTTCTTGAGGGGAAGGCTGTAACTCTGTGAGATGAATTCACAGGACACAAAGAAGTTTCTCAGAAAGTTTCCTTCACTTTGTTATCGGAGTTTATTTCCTTTGGCCCTATATTCATCAAAGGGATCCGAAATATCTGTTCTCAGATTCCACAGAAATAAGGCTAGCAAAGAGATCCACGAAATACAGATGTAACTCTGTGAGAATAATTAACAGAACACTAAGCAGTTTCTCAGAAAGCTTCTTTCCAGATTTCATCTGAGGATATTTCCTTTTTCACCATAGCCCGCTATGGGCTTCCAAATATCACTTTGCCAATTCCACAAGAACTGTCTTAGCGAAAGGCTTCTTGAGGGGAAAGCTGTAACTCTGGGAGATGATTTCACAGAACACAAAGAAGTTTATCAGAAAGCTTCTTTTTTTTCCTATCGGAGGATGGATATTTCCTTTGGCCCTATAGTCTTCATGGGGATCCGAAATATCTGTTCTCAGATTCCACAGAAATAAGGCTAGCAAAGAGATCCACGAAATACAGATATAACTCTGTGAGATGAATTAACAGAACAATAAGATGTTTCTCGGAAAACTTCTTTCCAGGTTTAATCTGAGGATATTTCCTTTTTCACCATAGCCCCCTATGTGCTTCCAAATAACACTTTGCCAAATCCACAAGAACTGTCTTAGCGAAAGGCTTCTTGAGGGGAAAGCTGTAACTGTGTGAGATGATTTCACAGTACACAAAGAAGTTTCTCAGAAAGCTTCTTTCTCTTTGTTATCGGAGGATATTTCATTTGGCCCTATAGTCTTCTATGGGATCCGAAATATCTGTTCTCAGATTCTAAAGAAATAAGGCTAGCAAAGAGATCCACGAAATACAGATGTAACTCTGTGAGATGAATTAACAGAACACTAAGCAGTTTCTCAGAAAACTTCTTTCCAGATTTCATCTGAGGATATTTCCTTTTTCACCATGGCCCTCTATGGGCTTCCAAATATCACTTTGCCAATTCCACAAGAACTGTCTTAGCGAAAGTCTTCTTGAGGGGAAAGCTGTAACTCTGTGAGATGATTTCACAGAAAACAAAGAAGTTTCTCAGAAAGCTTCTTTCTGTTTGTTATCGGAGGATATTTCCTTTGGCCCTATAGTCTTCTAAGGAATCCGAAATATCTGTTCTCAGATTCCACAGAAATAAGGCTAGCAAAGAGATAAAGGAAATACAGATGTAACTCTGTGAGATGAATTAACAGAACACTAAGCAGTTTCTCAGAAAGCTTCTTTCCAGATTTCATTTGCGGATATTTCCTTTTTCACCTTAGTCCTCTATGGCCTTCCAAATATCACTATGCCAATTCCACAAGAACTGTCTTAGCGAAAGGCTTCTTGAGGGGAAAGCTGTAACGCTGTGAGATGATTTCACAGAAAACAAAGATGTTTCTCAGAAAGCGTCTTTCTCTTTGTTATCGGAGGATATTTCCTTTGGCCCTGTAGTCTTCTAAGGGATCCGAAATATCTGTTCTCAGATTCCACAAAAATAAGGTTAGCAAAGAGATCCACGAAATACAGATGTAACTCTGTGAGATGAATTAACAGAGCACTAAGCAGTTTCTCAGAAAGCTTCTTTCCAGATATCATCTGAGAATATTTCCTTTTTCACCATAACCATCTATGGGCTTCCAAATATCACTTTGCCAATTCCACAAGAACTGTCTTAGCGAAAGGATTCTTGAGGCGAAAGCTGTAACTCTGTGAGATGAATTCACAGGAGGCAAAGAAGTTTCTCAGAAAGCTTCTTTCTCTTTCTTATCGGAGGATATTTCCTTTGGCCCTATAGTCTTCTAAGGGATCCGAAATATCTGTTCTCAGATTCTACAGAAATAAGGCTAGAAAAGAGATCCAAGAAATACAGATGTAACTCTGTGAGATGAATTAACAGAACACTAAGCAGTTTCTCAGAAAGCTTCTATCCAGATTTCATTTGAGGATATTTCCTTTTTCACCATGGCCGTCTATGGGCTTCCAAATATCACTTTGCCAATTCAACAAGAACTGTCTTAGGGAAAGGCTTCTTGAGGGGAAAGCTGTAACTCTGTGAGATGATTTCACAGAACCCAAGGAAGTTTCCCAGAAAGCTTCTTTCTCTTTGTTATCGGAGGATATTTCCTTTGTCCCTGTAGTATTCAAGGGGATCCGAAATATCTGTTCTCAGATTCCACAGAAATAAGGCTAGAAAAGAGATAAAGGAAATACAGATGTAACTCTGTGAGATGAATTAACAGAACACTAAGCAGTTTCGCAGAAAGCTTCTTTCCATATATCGTCTGAGGATATTTCCTTTTTCACCATAGCCCTCTATGGGCTTCCAAATATCACTTTGCCGATTCCACAAGAACTCTCTTAGCGAAAGGCTTCTTGAGGGCAAAGCTGTAACTCTGTGAGATGAATTGACACGACACAAAGAAGTTTCTCAGAAAGCTTCTTTCTCTTTGTTATCGGAGGATATTTCCTTTGGCCCTATAATCTTCTAAGGGATCAGAAATATCTGTTCTCAGATTCTACAGAAATAAGGCTAGCAAAGAGATCCACGAAATACAGATGTAACTATGTGAGATGAATTAACAGAACACTAAGCAGTTTCTCAGAAAGCTTCTTTCCCGATTTCATTTGAGGATATTTCCTTTTTCACCATGGCCCTCTATGGGCTTCCAAATATCACTTTGCCAATTCCACAAGAACTGTCTTAGCGAAAGGCTTCATGAGCGGAAAGCTGTTACTCTGTGAGATGATTTCACAGAACACAAAGAAGTTTCCCAGAAAGCTTCTTTCTCTTTGTTATCGGAGGATATTTCCTTTGGCCCTACAGTCTTCAAGGGGATCCGAAATATCTGTTCTCAGATTCCACAGAAATAAGGCTACAAAAGAGATCCATGAAATACAGATGTAACTCTGTGAGATGAATTAACAGAACCCTAATCAGTTTCTCAGAAAGCTTCTTTCCAGATTTCATCTGATGATATTTCCTTTTTCACCTTAGCCCTCTAAGGGCTTCCAAATATCACTTTGCCAATTCCACAAGAACTGTCTTAGCGAAAGGCTTCTTGAGGGGAAAGCTGTAACTCTGTGAGATGAATTCACAGGACACAAGTAAGATTTTCAGAAAGCTTCTTTCTCTTTGTTATCGGAGGATATTTCCTTTGGCCCTATAGTCTTCTAAGGGATCCGAAATATCTGTTCTGAGATTTTACAGAAATAAGGCTAGCAAAGTGATCCACGTAATACAGATGTAACTCCGTGAGATGAATTAACAGAACACTAAGCAGTTTCTCAGAAAGCTTCTTTCCAGATTTCATTAGAGGATATTTCCTTTTTCACCATGGCCCTCTATCGGCTTCCAAATATCACTATGCCAATTCCACAAGAACTGTCTTAGCGAAAGGCTTCTTGAGAGGAAAGCTGTAACTCTGTGAGATGATTTCACAGTACACAAAGATGTTTGTCAGAAAGCTTCTTTCTCTTTGTTATCGGAGGATATTTCCTTTGGCCCTATAGTATTCAAGGGGATCCGAAATATCTGTTCTCAGATTCCACAGAAATAAGGCTAGAAACGAGACCCAAGAAATACAGATGTAACTCTGTGAGATGAATTAACAGAACACTAAGCAGTTTCTCAGAAAGCTTCTTTCCAGATTTCATTTGAGGATATTTCCTTTCTCACCATAGCCCTCTATGGGCTTCCAAATATCACTATGCCAATTCCACAAGAACTGTCTTAGCGAAAGGCTTCTTGAGGGGAAAGCTGTAACTCGGTGAGATGATTTCACAGAAAACAAAGAAGTTTCTCAGAAAGCTTCTTTCTCTTTGTTATCGGAGGATATTTCCTTTGGCCCTATAGTCTTCTAAGGGATCCGAAATATCTGTTCTCAGATTCCACAGAAATAAGGTAAGCAAAGAGATCCACAAAATACAGATGTAACTCTGTGAGATGAATTAACAGAACACTAAGCAGTTTCTCAGAAAGCCACTTTAAAGATTTCATCTGAGAATATTTCCTTTTTCACCATAGCCCTCTATGGGCTTCCAAATATCACTTTGCCAATACCACAAGAACTGTCTTAGCGAAAGGCTTCTTGAGAGGAATGCTGTAACTCTGTGAGATGATTTCACATAACACAAAAAAGTTTCTCAGAAAGCTTCTTTCTCTCTTTTATCGGAGGAGATTTCCTTTGGCCCTATAGTCTTCTAAGGGATCCGAAATATCTGTTCTCAGATTCTACAGAAATAAGGCTAGCAAAGAGATCCACGAAATACAGATGTAACTCTGTGAGATGAATTAACAGAACACTAAGCAGTTTCTCAGAAATCTTCTTTCCAGATTTCATTTGAGGATATTTCCTTTTTCACCATAGCCCTCTATGGGCTTCCAAATATCACTATGCCAATTCCACAAGAACTGTCTTAGCGAAAGGCTTCTTGAGGGGAAAGCTGTAACTCTGTGAGATTATTTCACAGAACACAAAGAAGTTTATCAGAAAGCTTCTTTCTCCTTGTTATCGGAGGATATTTCCATTGGCCCTATAGTCCTCTAAGGGATTCGAAATATCTGTTCTCAGATTCCACAGAAATAAGGCTAGAAAAGAGATCCATGAAATACAGTTGTAACTCTGTGAGATGAATTAACAGAACACTAAGAAGTTTCTCAGAAAGCTTCTTTCCAGATTTCATCTGAGGATATTTCCTTTTTCACCATAGCCCTCTATGGGCTTCCAAATATCACTTTGCCAATTCCACAAGAACTGTCTTAGCGAAAGGATTCTTGAGGGGAAAGCTGTAACTCTGTGAGATGAATTCACAGGACACAAAGAAGTTTCTCAGAAAGCTTCTTTCTCTTTGTTATCGGAGGATATTTCCTTTGGCCCTATAGTCTTCTAAGGGATCCGAAATATCTGTTCTCAGATTCTATAGAAATACGGCTAGAAAAGAGATCCACGAAATACAGATGTAACTCTGTGAGATGAATTAACAGAACACTAAGCAGTTTCTCAGAAAGCTTCTTTCCAGATTTCATTTGAGGATATTTCCTTTTTCACCATGGCCCTCTATGGGCTTCCAAATATCACTTTGCCAATTCAACAAGAACTGTCTTAGCGAAAGGCTTCTTGAGGGGAAAGCTGTAACTCTGTGAGATGATTTCACAGTACACAAAGAAGTTTCTCAGAAAGCTTCTTTCTCTTTGTTATCGGAGGATATTTCCTTTGGCCCTGTAGTCTTCAAGGGGATCCGCAATATCTGCTCTCAGATTCCACAGAAATAAGGCGAGAAAAGACATCCACGAAATACAGATGTAACTCTGTGAGATGAATTAACAGAACACTAAGCAGTTTCTCAGAAAGCTTCTTTCCAGATTTCATGTGAGGATATTTCCTTTTTCACCATAGCCCTCTATGGGCTTCCAAATATCACTTTGCCAATTCCTCAAGAAATGTCTTAGCGAAAGGCTTCTTGAGGGGAAAGCTGTAACTCTTTGAGATGAATTCACAGGACACACAGAAGTTTCTCAGAAAGCTTCTTTCTCTTTGTTATCGGAGGATATTTCCTTTGGCCCTATAGTCTTCTAAGGGATACGAAGTATCTGTTCTCAGATTCTACAGAAATAAGGCTAGCAAAGAGATCCACGAAATACAGATGTAACTCTGTGAGATGAATTAACAGAACACTAAGCAGTTTCTCAGAAAGCTTCTTTCCAGATTTCATTTGAGGATATTTCCTTTTTCACCATGGCCCTCTATGGGCTTCCAAATATCACTTTGCCAATTCCACAAGAACTGTCTTAGCGAAAGGCTTCTTGAGGGGAAAGCTGTAACTCTGTGAGATGATTTCACAGAAAACAAAGAAGTTTCTCAGAAAGCTTCTTTCTCTTTGTTATCGGAGGATATTTCCTTTGGCCCTATAGTCTTCTCAGGGATCCGAAATATCTGTTCTCAGATTCCACAGAAATAAGGTTAGCAAAGAGATCCACGAAATACAGATGTAACTCTGTGAGATGAATTAACAGAACACTAAGCAGTTTCTCAGAAAGCTTCTTTCCAGATTTCATCTGAGAATATTTCCTTTTTCACCATAGCCCTCTATGGGCTTCCAAATATCACTTTGCCAATTCCACAAGAACTGTCTTAGCGAAAGGCTTCTCGAGGGGAAAGCTGTAACTCTGTGAGATGAATTCACAGGACACAAAGAAGTTTCTCAGAAAGCTTCTTTCTCTTTGTTATCATAGGATATTTCCTTTGGCCCTATAATCTTCAACGGGATCCGAAATATGTGTTCTCAGATTCTACAGAAATAAAGCTAGCAAAGTGATCCACGTAATACAGATGTAACTCTGTGAGATGAATTAGCAGAACACTAAGCAGTTTCTCAGAAAGCTTCTTTCCAGATTTCATTTGAGGATATTTCCTTTTTCACCATGGCCCTCTAAGGGCTTCCAAATATCACTTTGCCAATTCCACAAGAACTGTCTTAGCGAAAGGCTTCTTGAGGGGAAAGCTGTAACTCTGTGAGATGATTTCACAGGACACAAAGAAGTTTCTCAGAAAGCTTCTTTCTCTTTTTTATAGGAGGATATTACCTTTGGCCCTATAGTCTTCTAAGGAATCCGAAATATCCGTTCTCAGATTCCACAGAGATAAGGCTAGCAAAGACATAAAGGAAATACAGATGTAACTCTGTGATATGAATTAACAGAACACTAAGCAATTTCTCAGATAGCTTCTTTGCAGATTTCATCTGACGATATTTCCTTTTTCACCATAGCCCTCTATGCGCTTCCAAATATCACTTTGCCAATTCCACAAGAACTGTCTTAGCGAAAGGCTTCTTGAGGGAAAAGCTGTAACTCTGTGAGATGATTTCACAGTACCCGAATAAGTTTATCAGAAAGCTTCTTTCTCTTTGTTATCGGAGGATATTTCCTTTGGCCCTACAGTCTTCAGGGGGATCCGAAACATCTGTTCTCAGATTCCACAGAAATAAGGCTAGCAAATAGATCCACGAAATGCAGATGTAACTCTGTGAGATGAATTAACAGAACACTAAGAAGTTTCTCAGAAAGCTTCTATCCAGATTTCATCTGAGGATATTTCCTTTTTCACCATAGCCCTCTATGCACTTCAAAATAACACTTTGCCAAATCCACAAGAACTGTCTTAGCGAAAGGCTTCTTGAGGGGAAAGCTGTAACTCTGTGAGATGATTTCACAGTTCACAAAGATGTTTATCAGAAAGCTTCTTTCTCTTTGTTATCGGAGGATATTTCCTTTGGCCATACAGTCTTCAAGGGGATCCGAAATATCTTTTCTCAGATTCCACAGAAATAAGGCTACAAAAGAGATCCACGAAATACAGATGTAACTCTGTGAGATGAATTAACAGAACCCTAATCAGTTTCTCAGAAAGCTTCTTTCCAGATTTCATCTGAGGATATTTCCTTTTTCACCGTAGCCCTCTATGGGCTTCCAAATATCACTTTGCCAATTCCACAAGAACTGTCTTAGCGAAAGGCTTCTTGAGGGGAAAGCTGTAACTCTGTGAGATGATTTCACAGAACGCAAAGACGTTTCTCAGAGAGCTTCTTTCTCTTTGTTATCGGAGGATATTTCCTTTGGCCCTATAGTCTTCTAAGGGACACGAAATATTGTTCTCAGATTCCACAGAAATAAGGCTAGCAAAGACATCCACGAAATACAGATATAACTCTGTGTGATGAATTAACAGAACACTAAGCAGTTTCTCAGAAAGCTTCTTTCCAGATTTCATCTGAGGATAATTCCTTTTTCACCATAGCCCTCTATCCGCTTCCAATTACCACTTTGCAAATTCCACAAGAACTGTCTTAGCGAAAGGCTTCTTGAGGGGAAAGCTGTAACTCTGTGAGATGATTTCACAGGACACAAAGAAGTTTCTCAGAAAGCTTCTTTCTCTTTGGTATCGGAGGACATTTCCTTTGGCCCTATAGTCTTCTAAGGAATCCGAAATATCCGTTCTCAGATTCCACAGAAAGAAGGCTAGCAAAGAGATAAACTAAATACAGATGGACCTCTGTGAGATGAATTAACAGAACACTAAGCAATTTCTCAGATAGCTTCTTTCCAGATTTCATCTGACGATATTTCGTTTTTCACCATAGCCCTCTATCGGCTTCCAAATATCACTATGCCAATTCCACAAGAACTGTCTTAGCGAAAGGCTTCTTGAGAGGAAAGCTGTAACACTGTGAGATGATTTCACGGAAAACAAAGAAGTTTCTCAGAAAGCTTCTTTCTCTTTGTTATCGGAGGATATTTCCTTTGGCCCTATATTCTTCTAAGGGATCCGAAATATCTGTTCTCAGATTCCACAGAAATAAGGTTAGCAAAGAGATCCACGAAATACAGATGTAACTCTGTGAGATGAATTAACAGAACACTAAGCAGTTTCTCAGAAAACTTCTTTCCAGATTTCATCTGAGAATATTTCCTTTTTCACCAGAGCCCTCTATGGGCTTCCAAATATCACTTTGCCAATTCCACAAGAACTGTCTTAGCGAAAGGCTTCTTGAGGGGAAAGCTGTAACTCTGTGAGATAATTTCACAGAACACAAAGAAGTTTCTCAGAAAGCTTCTATCTCTTTGTTATCGGAGGATATTTACTTTGGCCCTATAGTCTTCTAAGGAATCCGAAATATCTGTTCTCAGATTCCACAGAAATGAGGCTGCAAAGAGATAAAGGAAATACAGATGTAACTCTGTGAGATGAATGAACAGAACACTAAGCAGTTTCTCAGAAAGCTTCTTTCCAGATTTCATCTGAGGATATTTCCTTTTTCAACATAGCCCTCTATGCGCTTCCAAATATCACTTTGCCAATTCCACAGGAACTGTGTTAGCGAAAGTCTTCTTGAGGGGAAAGCTGTACCTCTGTGAGATGATTTCACAGTACACAAAGAAGTTTATCAGAAAGCTTCTTTCTCTTTTTTATCGGAGGATATTATTTCTTTTGGCCCTATAGTCTTCTAAGGGATGCGAAATATCTGTTCTCAGATTCCACAGAAATAAGGCTAGCAAAGAGATCCACGAAATACAGATGTAACTCTGTGAGATGAGTTAACAGAACACTAAGAAGTTTCTCAGAAAGCTTCTTTCCAGATTTCATCTCAGGATATTTCCTTTTTCACCATAGCCCCCTATGCGCTTCCAAATAACACTTTGCCAAATCCAAAAGAACTGTCTTAGCGAAAGGCTTCTTGAGGGGAAAGCTGTAACTCTATGAGATGATTTCACAGTACACAAAGATGTTTGTCAGAAAGCTTCTTTCTCTTTGTTATCGGAGGATATTTCCTTTGGCCCTATAGTATTCAAGGGGATCCGAAATATCTGTTCTCAGATTCCACAGAAATAAGGCTAGAAACGAGACCCACGAAATACAGATGTAACTCTGTGAGGTGAATTAACAGAACACTAAGCAGTTTCTCAGAAAGCTTCTTTCCAGATTTCATTTGAGGATATTTCCTTTCTCACCATAGCCCTCTATGGGCTTCCAAATATCACTATGCCAATTCCACAAGAACTGTCTTAGCGAAAGGCTTCTTGAGGGGAAAGCTGTAACTCGGTGAGATGATTTCACAGAAAACAAAGAAGATTCTCAGAAAGCTTCTTTCTCTTTGTTATCGGAGGATATTTCCTTAGGCCCTATAGTCTTCTAAGGGATCCGAAATATCTGTTCTCAGATTCCACAGAAATAAGGTTAGCAAAGAGATTCACAAAATACAGATGTAACTCTGTGAGATGAATTAACAGAACACTAAGTTGTTTCTCAGAAAGCCACTTTAAAGATTTCATCTGAGAATATTTCCTTTTTCACCATAGCCCTCTAGGGGCTTCCAAATATCACTTTGCCAATTCCACAAGAACTGTCTTAGCGAAAGGCTTCTTGGTGGGAACGCTGTAACTCTGTGAGATGATTTCACATAACACAAAAAAGTTTCTCAGAAAGCTTCTTTCTCTCTGTTATCGGAGGAGATTTCCTTTGGCCCTATAGTCTTCTAAGGGATCCGAAATATCTGTTCTCAGATTCTACAGAAATAAGGCTAGCAAAGAGATCCACGAAATACAGATGTAACTCTGTGAGATGAATTAACAGAATACTAAGCAGTTTCTCAGAAATCTTCTTTCCAGATTTCATTTGAGGATATTTCCTTTTTCACCATAGCCCTCTATGGGCTTCCAAATATCACTATGCCAATTCCACAAGAACTGTCTTAGCGAAAGGCTTCTTGAGGGGAAAGCTGTAACTCTGTGAGATGATTACACAGAAAACAAAGAAGTTTCTCAGAAGGCTTCCTTCTCTTTGTTATCGGAGGATATTTCCTTTGGCCCTATAGTCTTCTAAGAGATGCGAAATATCTGTTCTCAGATTCCACAGAAATAAGGCTAGCAAAGAGATCCACGAAATACAGATGTAACTCTGTGAGATGAATTAACAGAACACTAAGAAGTTTCTCAAAAAGCTTCTCTCCAGATTTCATCTGAGGATATTTCCTTTTTCACCATAGCCCTCTAGGCGCTTCCAAATAACACTTTGACAAATCCACAAGAACTGTCTTAAAGAAAGGCTTCTTGAGGGGAACGCTGTAACTCTGTGAGATGATTTCACAGTACACAAAGAAGTTTATCAGAAAGCTTCTTTCTCTTTGTTATCGGAGGATATTTCCTTTGGCCCTATAGTCTTCAAGGGGATCCGAAATATCTGTTCTCAGATTCCACAGAAATAAGGCTAGCAAAGAGATCCACGAAATACAGATGTAACTCTGTGAGATGAATTAAGAGAACACTAATCAGTTTCTCAGAAAGCTTCTTTCCAGATTTCATCTGAGGATATTTCCGTTTTCACCATAGCCCTCTAAGGGCTTCCAAATATCACTTTGCCAATTCCACAAGAACTGTCGTAGCGAAAGGCTTCTTGAGGGGAAAGCTGTAACTCTGTGAGATGAATTCACAGGACACAAAGAAGTTTTTCAGAAAGGTTCTTTCTCTTTGTTATCGGAGGATATTTCCTTTGGCCGTATATTCTTCTAAGGGATCCGAAGTATCTGTTCTCTGATTCTACAGAAATAAGGCAAGAAACAGATCCACGAAATACAGATGTAACTCTGTGAGATGAATTAACAGAACACTAAGCAGTTTCTCAGAAAGCTTCTTTCCAGAGTTCATTTGAGGATATTTCCTTTCTCACCATAGCCCTCTAGGGGTTCCAAATTTCACTATGCCAATTCCACAAGAACTGTCTTAGCGAAAGGTTTCTTGAGGGGAAAGCTGTAACTCTGTGAGATGATTTCACAGAAAACAAAGAAGTTTCTCAGAAAGCTTCTTTCTCTTTGTTATCGGAGGATATTTCCTTTGGCCCTATATTCTTCAAGGGGATCCGAAATATCTGTTCTCAGATTCCACAGAAATAAGGCTAGAAAAGAGATCCACGAAATACAGATGTAACTCTGTGAGATGAATTAACAGAACCCCAATCAGTGTCTCAGAAAGCTTCTTTCCAGATTTCATCTGAGGATATATCCTTTTTCACCATAGCCCTCTAAGGGCTTCCAAATATCACTTTGCCAATTCCACAAGAACTGTCTTAGCGAAAGGCTTCTTGAGGGGAAGGCTGTAACTCTGTGAGATGAATTCACAGGACACAAAGAAGTTTTTCAGAAAGCTTCTTTCTCTTTGTTATCGGAGGATATTTCCTTTGGCCCTATAGTCTTCTAAGGGATCCGAAATATCTGTTCTCAGATTCCACAAAAATAAGGTTAGCAAAGAGATCCACGAAATACAGATGTAACTCTGTGAGATGAATTAACAGAACACTAAGCAGTTTCTCAGAAAGCTTCTTTCCAGATTTCATCTGAGAATAATTCCTTTTTCACCATAGCCCTCTACGGGCTTCCAAATATCACTTTGCCAATTCCACAAGAACTGTCTTAGCGAAAGGCTTCTCGAGGAGAAAGCTGTAACTCTGTGAGATGAATTCACAGGACACAAAGAAGTTTCTCAGAAAGCTTCTTTGTCTTTGTTATCGGAGGATATTTCCTTTGGCCCTATAGTCTTCTAAGGGATCCGAAATATCTGTTCTCAGATTCAACAGAAATAAGGTTAGCAAAGAGATCCACGAAATACAGATGTAACTCTGTGAGATGAATTAAGAGAACACTAAGCAGTTTCTCAGAAAGCTTCTTTCCAGATTTCATCTGAGAATATTTCCTTTTTCACCATAGCCCTCTATGGGCTTCCAAATATCACTTTGCCAATTCCACAAGAACTGTCTTAGTGAAAGGCTTCTTGAGGGGAAAGCTGTATCTCTGTGAGATGATTTCACAGAACACAAAGAAGTTTCTCAGAAAGCTTCTTTCTCTTTGTTATCGGAGGATACTTCCTTTGGCCCCTTGTCTTCTAAGGGATCCGAAATATCTGTTCTCAGATTCTACAGAAATAAGGCTAGCAAAGAGATCCACCAAATACAGATGTAACTCTGTGAGATGAATTAACAGAACACTACGCAGTTTCTCAGAAAGCTTCTTTCCATATTTCATTTGAGGATATTTCCTTATTAACCATAGCCCTCTAGGCGCTTCCAAATATCACTTTGCCACTTCCACAAGAACTGTCTTAGCGAAAGGCTTCTTGAGGGGAAAGCTGTAACTCTGTGAGATGAAATCACAGGACACAAAGAAGTTTCTCAGAAAGCTTCTTTCTCTTTGTTATCGGAGGATATTTCCTTTGGCCCTATACTCTTCTAAGGGATCCGAAATATCTGTTCTCAGATTCTACAGAAATAAGGCTAGCAAAGAGATCCACGAAATACAGATGTAACTCTGTGAGATGAGTTAACAGAACACTAAGCAGTTTCTCTGCAAGCTTCTTTCCAGATTTCATTTGAGGATATTCCCTTTTTCAACATGGCCCTCTATGGGCTTCCAAATATCACTTTGCCAATTCCACAAGAACTGTCTTAGCGAAAGGCTTCTTGAGGGGAAAGATGTAACTCTGTGAGATGATTTCACAGAACGCAAAGACGTTTCTCAGAGAGCTTCTTTCTCTTTGTTATCGGAGGATATTTCCTTTGGCCCTATAGTCTTCTAAGGGACACGAAATATTGTTCTCAGATTCCACAGAAATAAGGCTAGCAAAGAGATCCACGAAATACCGATATAACTCTATGAGATGAATTAACAGAACACTAATCAGTTTCTCAGAAAGCTTCTTTCCAGATTTCATCTGAGGATAATTCCTTTTTCACCATAGCCCTCTATGAGCTTCCAAATACCACTTTGCCAATTCCACAAGAACTGTCTTAGCGAAAGGCTTCCTGAGGGGAAATCTGTAACTCTGTGAGATGATTTCACAGAACAGAAAGAAGTTTCTCAGAAAGCTTCTTTCTCTTTGTTATCGGAGGATAATTCTTTTGGCCCTATAGTCTTCTAAGTGATTCGAAATTTGTGTTCTCAGATTCCACAGAAATAAGGCTAGCAAAGAGATCCAAGAAATACAGATGTAACTTTGTGAGATGAATTAGCAGAACACTAAGAAGTTTCTCAGAAAGCTTCTTTCGAGATTTCAACTGAGGATATTTCCTTTTTACAAGAGCCCTCTATGAGCTTCCAAATATCACTTTGCCAATTCCACAAGAACTGTCTTAGCGAAAGGCTTCTTGAGGGGAAAGCTGCAACTTTGGGAGATGATTTCACAGAACACAAAGAAGTTTCTCAGAAAGCTTCTTTTTCTTTCCTATCGGAGGATATTTCCTTTGGCCCTATAGTCTTCACAGGGATCCGAAATATCTGTTCTCAGATTCCACAGAGATAAGGCTAGAAAAGAGATCCACGAAATGCAGATGTAACTCTGTGAGATGAATTAACAGAACATTAATCAGTTTCTCAGAATGCTTCTTTCCACATTTCATCTGAGGATATTTCCTTTTTCAACATCGCCCTCTATGGGCTTCCAAATATCACTTTGCCAATTCAACAAGAACTGTCTTAGTGAAAGGCTTCTTGAGGGGAAAGCTGTAACTCTGTGAGATGAAATCACAGGACAAAAAGAAGTTTCTCAGAAAGCTTCTTTCTCTTTGTTATCGGAGGATATTTCCTTTGGCCCTATAGTCTTCTAAGGGATCCGAAATATCTGTTCTCAGATTCCAAAGAAATAAGGCTAGCAAAGAGATCCACGAAATACAGATGTAACTCTGTGAGATGAATTAACAGAACACTAATCAGTTTCTCAGAAAGCTTCTTTCCAGATTTCATCTGAGAATAATTCCTTTTTCACCATAGCCCTCTACGGGCTTCCAAATATCACTTTGCCAATTCCACAAGAACTGTCTTAGCGAAAGGCTTCTCGAGGAGAAAGCTGTAACTCTGTGAGATGAATTCACAGGACACAAAGAAGTTTCTCAGAAAGCTTCTTTGTCTTTGTTATCGGAGGATATTTCCTTTGGCCCTATAGTCTTCTAAGGGATCCGAAATATCTGTTCTCAGATTCAACAGAAATAAGGTTAGCAAAGAGATCCACGAAATACAGATGTAACTCTGTGAGATGAATTAAGAGAACACTAAGCAGTTTCTCAGAAAGCTTCTTTCCAGATTTCATCTGAGAATATTTCCTTTTTCACCATAGCCCTCTATGGGCTTCCAAATATCACTTTGCCAATTCCACAAGAACTGTCTTAGTGAAAGGCTTCTTGAGGGGAAAGCTGTATCTCTGTGAGATGATTTCACAGAACACAAAGAAGTTTCTCAGAAAGCTTCTTTCTCTTTGTTATCGGAGGATACTTCCTTTGGCCCCTTGTCTTCTAAGGGATCCGAAATATCTGTTCTCAGATTCTACAGAAATAAGGCTAGCAAAGAGATCCACCAAATACAGATGTAACTCTGTGAGATGAATTAACAGAACACTACGCAGTTTCTCAGAAAGCTTCTTTCCATATTTCATTTGAGGATATTTCCTTATTAACCATAGCCCTCTAGGCGCTTCCAAATATCACTTTGCCACTTCCACAAGAACTGTCTTAGCGAAAGGCTTCTTGAGGGGAAAGCTGTAACTCTGTGAGATGAAATCACAGGACACAAAGAAGTTTCTCAGAAAGCTTCTTTCTCTTTGTTATCGGAGGATATTTCCTTTGGCCCTATACTCTTCTAAGGGATCCGAAATATCTGTTCTCAGATTCTACAGAAATAAGGCTAGCAAAGAGATCCACGAAATACAGATGTAACTCTGTGAGATGAGTTAACAGAACACTAAGCAGTTTCTCTGCAAGCTTCTTTCCAGATTTCATTTGAGGATATTCCCTTTTTCAACATGGCCCTCTATGGGCTTCCAAATATCACTTTGCCAATTCCACAAGAACTGTCTTAGCGAAAGGCTTCTTGAGGGGAAAGATGTAACTCTGTGAGATGATTTCACAGAACGCAAAGACGTTTCTCAGAGAGCTTCTTTCTCTTTGTTATCGGAGGATATTTCCTTTGGCCCTATAGTCTTCTAAGGGACACGAAATATTGTTCTCAGATTCCACAGAAATAAGGCTAGCAAAGAGATCCACGAAATACCGATATAACTCTATGAGATGAATTAACAGAACACTAATCAGTTTCTCAGAAAGCTTCTTTCCAGATTTCATCTGAGGATAATTCCTTTTTCACCATAGCCCTCTATGAGCTTCCAAATACCACTTTGCCAATTCCACAAGAACTGTCTTAGCGAAAGGCTTCCTGAGGGGAAATCTGTAACTCTGTGAGATGATTTCACAGAACAGAAAGAAGTTTCTCAGAAAGCTTCTTTCTCTTTGTTATCGGAGGATAATTCTTTTGGCCCTATAGTCTTCTAAGTGATTCGAAATTTGTGTTCTCAGATTCCACAGAAATAAGGCTAGCAAAGAGATCCAAGAAATACAGATGTAACTTTGTGAGATGAATTAGCAGAACACTAAGAAGTTTCTCAGAAAGCTTCTTTCGAGATTTCAACTGAGGATATTTCCTTTTTACAAGAGCCCTCTATGAGCTTCCAAATATCACTTTGCCAATTCCACAAGAACTGTCTTAGCGAAAGGCTTCTTGAGGGGAAAGCTGCAACTTTGGGAGATGATTTCACAGAACACAAAGAAGTTTCTCAGAAAGCTTCTTTTTCTTTCCTATCGGAGGATATTTCCTTTGGCCCTATAGTCTTCACAGGGATCCGAAATATCTGTTCTCAGATTCCACAGAGATAAGGCTAGAAAAGAGATCCACGAAATGCAGATGTAACTCTGTGAGATGAATTAACAGAACATTAATCAGTTTCTCAGAATGCTTCTTTCCACATTTCATCTGAGGATATTTCCTTTTTCAACATCGCCCTCTATGGGCTTCCAAATATCACTTTGCCAATTCAACAAGAACTGTCTTAGTGAAAGGCTTCTTGAGGGGAAAGCTGTAACTCTGTGAGATGAAATCACAGGACAAAAAGAAGTTTCTCAGAAAGCTTCTTTCTCTTTGTTATCGGAGGATATTTCCTTTGGCCCTATAGTCTTCTAAGGGATCCGAAATATCTGTTCTCAGATTCCAAAGAAATAAGGCTAGCAAAGAGATCCACGAAATACAGATGTAACTCTGTGAGATGAATTAACAGAACACTAATCAGTTTCTCAGAAAGCTTCTTTCCAGATTTCATCTGAGAATAATTCCTTTTTCACCATAGCCCTCTACGGGCTTCCAAATATCACTTTGCCAATTCCACAAGAACTGTCTTAGCGAAAGGCTTCTCGAGGAGAAAGCTGTAACTCTGTGAGATGAATTCACAGGACACAAAGAAGTTTCTCAGAAAGCTTCTTTGTCTTTGTTATCGGAGGATATTTCCTTTGGCCCTATAGTCTTCTAAGGGATCCGAAATATCTGTTCTCAGATTCAACAGAAATAAGGTTAGCAAAGAGATCCACGAAATACAGATGTAACTCTGTGAGATGAATTAAGAGAACACTAAGCAGTTTCTCAGAAAGCTTCTTTCCAGATTTCATCTGAGAATATTTCCTTTTTCACCATAGCCCTCTATGGGCTTCCAAATATCACTTTGCCAATTCCACAAGAACTGTCTTAGTGAAAGGCTTCTTGAGGGGAAAGCTGTATCTCTGTGAGATGATTTCACAGAACACAAAGAAGTTTCTCAGAAAGCTTCTTTCTCTTTGTTATCGGAGGATACTTCCTTTGGCCCCTTGTCTTCTAAGGGATCCGAAATATCTGTTCTCAGATTCTACAGAAATAAGGCTAGCAAAGAGATCCACCAAATACAGATGTAACTCTGTGAGATGAATTAACAGAACACTACGCAGTTTCTCAGAAAGCTTCTTTCCATATTTCATTTGAGGATATTTCCTTATTAACCATAGCCCTCTAGGCGCTTCCAAATATCACTTTGCCACTTCCACAAGAACTGTCTTAGCGAAAGGCTTCTTGAGGGGAAAGCTGTAACTCTGTGAGATGAAATCACAGGACACAAAGAAGTTTCTCAGAAAGCTTCTTTCTCTTTGTTATCGGAGGATATTTCCTTTGGCCCTATACTCTTCTAAGGGATCCGAAATATCTGTTCTCAGATTCTACAGAAATAAGGCTAGCAAAGAGATCCACGAAATACAGATGTAACTCTGTGAGATGAGTTAACAGAACACTAAGCAGTTTCTCTGCAAGCTTCTTTCCAGATTTCATTTGAGGATATTCCCTTTTTCAACATGGCCCTCTATGGGCTTCCAAATATCACTTTGCCAATTCCACAAGAACTGTCTTAGCGAAAGGCTTCTTGAGGGGAAAGATGTAACTCTGTGAGATGATTTCACAGAACGCAAAGACGTTTCTCAGAGAGCTTCTTTCTCTTTGTTATCGGAGGATATTTCCTTTGGCCCTATAGTCTTCTAAGGGACACGAAATATTGTTCTCAGATTCCACAGAAATAAGGCTAGCAAAGAGATCCACGAAATACCGATATAACTCTATGAGATGAATTAACAGAACACTAATCAGTTTCTCAGAAAGCTTCTTTCCAGATTTCATCTGAGGATAATTCCTTTTTCACCATAGCCCTCTATGAGCTTCCAAATACCACTTTGCCAATTCCACAAGAACTGTCTTAGCGAAAGGCTTCCTGAGGGGAAATCTGTAACTCTGTGAGATGATTTCACAGAACAGAAAGAAGTTTCTCAGAAAGCTTCTTTCTCTTTGTTATCGGAGGATATTTCCTTTGGCCCTATAGTCTTCTAAGTGATTCGAAATTTGTGTTCTCAGATTCCACAGAAATAAGGCTAGCAAAGAGATCCAAGAAATACAGATGTAACTTTGTGAGATGAATTAGCAGAACACTAAGAAGTTTCTCAGAAAGCTTCTTTCGAGATTTCAACTGAGGATATTTCCTTTTTCACAAGAGCCCTCTCTGAGCTTCCAAATATCACTTTGCCAATTCCACAAGAACTGTCTTAGCGAAAGGCTTCTTGAGGGGAAAGCTGCAACTTTGGGAGATGATTTCACAGAACACAAAGAAGTTTCTCAGAAAGCTTCTTTTTCTTTCCTATCGGAGGATATTTCCTTTGGCCCTATAGTCTTCACAGGGATCCGAAATATCTGTTCTCAGATTCCACAGAGATAAGGCTAGAAAAGAGATCCACGAAATGCAGATGTAACTCTGTGAGATGAATTAACAGAACATTAATCAGTTTCTCAGAATGCTTCTTTCCACATTTCATCTGAGGATATTTCCTTTTTCAACATCGCCCTCTATGGGCTTCCAAATATCACTTTGCCAATTCAACAAGAACTGTCTTAGTGAAAGGCTTCTTGAGGGGAAAGCTGTAACTCTGTGAGATGAAATCACAGGACAAAAAGAAGTTTCTCAGAAAGCTTCTTTCTCTTTGTTATCGGAGGATATTTCCTTTGGCCCTATAGTCTTCTAAGGGATCCGAAATATCTGTTCTCAGATTCCAAAGAAATAAGGCTAGCAAAGAGATCCACGAAATACAGATGTAACTCTGTGAGATGAATTAACAGAACACTAATCAGTTTCTCAGAAAGCTTCTTTCCAGATTTCATCTGAGGATAATTCCTTTTTCACCATAGCCCTCTATCCGCTTCCAAATACCACTTTGCAAATTCCACAAGAACTGTCTTAGCGAAAGGCTTCTTGAGGGGAAAGCTGTAACTCTGTGAGATGATTTCACAGTACAGAAAGAAGTTTCTCAGAAAGCTTCTTTCTCTTTGTTATTGGAGGATATTTCCTTTGGCCCTGTAGACTTCTAAGGGATCCGAAATATCTGCTCTCAGATTCCACGGAAATAAGGCTAGCAAAGAGATCCACGAAACAGAGATGAAACTCTGTCAGATGAAGTAACAGAACACTAAGCAGTTTCTCAGAAAGCTTCTTTCCAGATTTCTTCTGAGGAAACTTCCTTTTTCACATTAGCCCTCTATGCGCTTCCAAATATCACTTTGCCAATTCCACAAGAACTGTCGTAGCGAAAGGCTTCTTGAGGGGAAAGCTGTCACTCTGTGACATGATTTCACAGAACACAAAGAAGTTTCTCAGAAAGCTTCTTTCTGTTTGTTATCCGAGGATATTTCCTTTGGCCCTATAGTCTTCTAAGGGATCCGAAATATCTGTTCTCAGATTCCACAGAAATAAGGATAGAAAAGAGATCCACGAAATACAGATGTAACTCTGTGAGATGAATTAACAGAACACTAAGAAGTTTCTCAGAAAGCTTCTTTCCAGATTTCATCTGAGGAAATTTCTTTTTTCACCATAGCCCTCTATGGGCTTCCAAATATCACTTTGCCAATTCCACAAGAACTGTCTTAGCGAAAGGATTCTTGAGGCGAAAGCTGTAACTCTCTGAGATGAATTCACAGGACACAAAGAAGTTTCTCAGAAAGCTTCTTTCTCTTTGTTATCGGAGGATATTTCCTTTGGCCCTATAGTCTTCTAAGGGATCCGAAATATATGTTCTCAGATTCTACAGAAATAAGGCTAGAAAAGAGGTCCACGAAATACAGATGTAACTCTGTGAGATGAATTAACAGAACACTAAGCAGTTTCTCAGAGGCTTCTTTCCAGATTTCATTTGAGGATATTTCCTTTTTCACCATGGCCCTCAATGGTCTTCCAAATATCAGTTTGCCAATTCCACAAGAACTGTCTTAGCGAAAGCCTTCTTGAGGGGAAAGCTGTAACTCTGTGAGATGATTTCACAGAACACAAAGAAGTTTCTCAGAAAGCTTCTTTCTCTTTGTTTTCGGAGGATATTTCCTTTGGCCCTGTAGTCTTCAAGGGGATCCGCAATATCTGTTCTCAGATTCCACAGAAATAAGGCTAGAAAAGAGATCCACGAAATAAAGATGTAACTCTGTGAGATGAATTAACAGAACACTAAGCAGTTTCTCAGAAAGCTTCTTTCCAGATTTCATCTCAGGATATTTCCTTTTTCACCTTAGCCCTCTAAGGGCTTCCAAATATCACTTTGCCAATTCCACAAGAAATGTCTTAGCGAAAGGCTTCTTGAGGGGAAAGCTGTAACTCTGTGAGATGATTTCACAGAAAACAAAGAAGTTTCTCAGAAGCTTCTTTCTCTTTGTTATCGGAGGATATTTCCTTTGGCCCTATAGTCTTCTAAGGGATCCGAAATATCTGTTCTCAGATTCCACAGAAATAAGGTTAGCAAAGAGATCCACGAAATACAGATGTAACACTGTGAGATGAATTAACAGAACACTAAGCTGTTTCTCAGAAAGCCACTTTAAAGATTTCATCTGAGAATATTTCCTTTTTCACCATAGCCCTCTAGGGGCTTCCAAATATCACTTTGCCAATTCCACAAGAACTGTCTTAGGGAAAGGCTTCTTGAGAGGAATGCTGTAACTCTGTGAGATGATTTCACAATACACAAAAAAGTTTCTCAGAAAGCTTCTTTCTCTCTGTTATCGGAGGAGATTTCCTTTGGCCCTATAGTCTTCTAAGGGATCCGAAATATCTGTTCTCAGATTCTACAGAAATAAGGCTAGCAAAGAGATCCACGAAATACAGATGTAACTCTGTGAGATGAATTAACAGAACACTAAGCAGTTTCTCAGAAATCTTCTTTCCAGATTTCATTTGAGGATATTTCCTTTTTCACCATAGCCCTCTATGGGCTTCCAAATATCACTATGCCAATTCCACAAGAACTGTCTTAGCGAAAGGCTTCTTGAGGGGAAAGCTGTATCTCTGTGAGATGATTACACAGAAAACAAAGAAGTTTCTCAGAAGGCTTCCTTCTCTTTGTTATCGGAGGATATTTCCTTTGGCCCTATAGTCTTCTAAGGGATGCGAAATATCTGTTCTCAGATTCCACAGAAATAAGGCTAGCAAAGAGATCCACGAAATACAGATGTAACTCTGTGAGATGAATTAACAGAACACTAAGAAGTTTCTCAAAAAGCTTCTCTCCAGATTTCATCTGAGGATATTTCCTTTTTCACCATAGCCCTCTAGGCGCTTCCAAATAACACTTTGACAAATCCACAAGAACTGTCTTACCGAAAGGCTTCTTGAGGGGAAAGCTGTAACTCTGTGAGATGATTTCACAGTACACAAAGAAGTTTATCAGAAAGCTTCTTTCTCTTTGTTATCGGAGGATATTTCCTTTGGCCCTATAGTCTTCAAGGGGATCCGAAATATCTGTTCTCAGATTCCACAGAAATAAGGCTAGCAAAGAGATCCACGAAATACAGATGTAACTCTGTGAGATGAATTAAGAGAACACTAATCAGTTTCTCAGAAATCTTCTTTCCAGATTTCATCTGAGGGTATTTCCGTTTTCACCATAGCCCTCTAAGGGCTTCCAATTATCACTTTGCCAATTCCACAAGAACTGTCTTAGCGAAAGGCTTCTTGAGGGGAAAGCTGTAACTCTGTGAGATGAATTCACAGGACACAAAGAAGTTTTTCAGAAAGGTTCTTTCTCTTTGTTATCGGAGGATATTTCCTTTGGCCCTATAGTCTTCTAAGGGATCCGAAGTATCTGTTCTCTGATTCTACAGAAATAAGGCAAGAAAGAGATCCACGAAATATAGATGTAACTCTGTGAGATGAATTAACAGAACACTAAGCAGTTTCTCAGAAAGCTTCTTTCCAGATTTCACTTGAGGATATTTCCTTTCTCACCATAGCCCTCTAGGGGTTCCAAATATCACTATGCCAATTCCACAAGAACTGTCTTAGCGAAAGGCTTCTTGAGGGGAATGCTGTAACTCTGTGAGATGATTTCACAGAACACAAAGAAGTTTCTCAGGAAGCTTCTTTCTCTTTGTTATCGGAGGATATTTCCTTTGGCCCTACAGTCTTGAAGGGGATCCGAAATATCTGTTCTCAGATTCCACAGAAATAAGGTTACAAAAGAGATCCACGAAATACATATGTAACTCTGTGAGATGAATTAACAGAACCCTAATCAGTTTCTCAGAAAGCTTCTTTCCAGATTTCATCTGATGATATTTCCTTTTTCACCTTAGCCCTCTAAGGGCTTCCAAATATCACTTTTCCAATTCCACAAGAAATGTCTTAGCGAAAGGCTTCTTGAGGGGAAAGCTGTATCTCTGTGAGATGAATTCACAGGACACAAATAAGTTTTTCAGAAAGCTTCTTTCTCGTTGTTATCGGAGGATATTTCCTTTGGCCCTATAGTCTTCTAAGGGATCCGAAATATCTGTTCTCAGATTCTACAGAAATAAGGCTAGCAAAGAGATCCACGAAATACTGATGTAACTCTGTGAGATGAATTAACAGAACACTAAGCAGTTTCTCAGAAATCTTCTTTCCAGATTTCATTTGAGGATATTTCCTTTTTCACCGTAGCCCTCTAGGCGCTTCCAAATATCACTTTGACAAATCCACAAGAACTGTCTTACCGAAAGGCTTCTTGAGGGGAAAGCTGTAACTCTGTGAGATGATTTCACAGTACACAAAGAAGTTTATCAGAAAGCTTCTTTCTCTTTGTTATCGGAGGATATTTCCTTTGGCCCTATAGTCTTCAAGGGGATCCGAAATATCTGTTCTCAGATTCCACAGAAAGAAGGCTAGCAAAGAGATCCACGAAATACAGATGTTACTTTGTGAGATGAATTAACAGAACACTTATCAGTTTCTCAGATAGCTTCTTTCCAGATTTCATCTGAGGATATTTCCTTCTTCACCATAGCCCTATAAGGGCTTCCAAATATCACTTTGCCAATTCCACAAGAACTGTCTTAGCGAAAGGCTTCTTGAGGGGAAAGCTGTATCTCTGTGAGAAGAATTCACAGGACACAAAGAAGTTGTTCCGAAAGGTTCTTTCTTTTTGTTATTGGAGGATATTTCCTTTGGCCATATAGTCTTCTAAGGGATCCGAAGTATCTGTTCTCTGATTCTACAGAAATAAGGCAAGAAAGAGATCCACGAAATACAGATGTAACTCTGTGAGATGAATTAACAGAACACAAAGCAATTTCTCAGAAAGCTTCTTTCCAGGTTTCATTTGAGGATATTTCCTTTCTCACCATAGCCCTCTATGGACTTCCAAATATCACTATGCCAATTCCACAAGAACTGTCTTAGCGAAAGGCTTCTTGAGGGGAAAGCTGTAACTCTGTGAGATGATTTCACAGAAAACAAAGAAGTTTCTCAGAAAGCTTCTTTCTCTTTGTTATCGGAGGATATTTCCTTTGGCCCTAAAGTCTTCTAAGGGATCCGAAATATCTGTTCTCAGATTCAACAGAAATAAGGTTAGCAAAGAGATCCACGAAATACAGATGTAACTCTGTGAGATGAATTAAGAGAACACTAAGAAGTTTCTCAGAAAGCTTCTTTCCAGATTTCATCTGAGAATATTTCCTTTTTCAACATAGCCCTCTATGGGCTTCCAAATATCACTTTGCCAATTCCACAAGAACTGTCTTAGTGAAAAGCTTCTTGAGGGGAAAGCTGTAACTCTGGGAGATGATTTCACAGAACACAAAGAAGTTTCTCAGAAAGCTTCTTTTTCTTTTCTATCGGAGGATATTTCCTTTGGCCCTATAGTCTTCACGGGGATCCGAAATATCTGTTCTCAGATTCCACAGAAATAAGGCTAGAAAAGAGATCCACGAAATACAGATGTAACTCTGTGAGATGAATTAACAGAACATTAATCAGTTTCTCAGAAAGCTTCTTTCCACATTTCATCTGAGGATATTTCCTTTTTCAACATAGCCCTCTATGGGCTTCCAAATATCACTTTGCCAATTCCACAAGAACTGTCTTAGCGAAAGGCTTCTCGAGGGGAAAGCTGTAACTCTGTGAGATGAATTCACAGGACACAAAGAAGTTTCTCAGAAAGCTTCTTTGTCTTTGTTATCGTAGGATATTTTCTTAGGCCCTATAGTCTTCAACGGGATCCGAAATATGTGTTCTCAGATTCTACAGAAATAAGGCTAGCAAAGTGATCCATGTAATACAGATGTAACTCTGTGAGATGAATTAACAGAGCATTAAGCAGTTTCTCAGAAAGCTTCTTTCCAGATTTCATCTGACGATATTTTCTTTTTCACCGTAGCCCTCTATGCGCTTCCAAATATCACTTTGCCAATTCCACAACTACTGTTTTAGCAAAAGGCTTCTTGAGGGGAAAGCTGTAACTCTGTGAGATGATTTGACAGAACACAAAGAAGTTTCTCAGAAAGCTTCATTCTCTTTGTTATCGGAGGATATTTCCTTTGGCCCTATAGTCTTCTAAGGGATCCGAAATATCTGTTCTCAGATTCCAAAGAATTAAGGCTACCAAAGAGATCTACGAAATAGAGATGTAACTCTGTGAGATGAATTAACAGAACACTAAGCAGTTTCTCAGAAAGCTTCTTTCCAGATTTCATCTGAGGATATTTCCTTTTTCACCATAGCCCTCTATGGGCTTCCAAATATCACTTCGCCATTTCCTCAAGAAATGTCTTAGCGAAAGGCTTCTTGAGGGGAAAGCTGTAACTCTGTGAGATGATTTCACAGAAAACAAAGAAGTTTCTCAGAAGCTTCTTTCTCTTTTTTATCGGAGGATATTTCCTTTGGGCCTATAGTCTTCAAAGAGATGCGAAATATCTGTTCTCAGATTCCAAAGAAATAAGGCTAGCAAAGAGATCCACGAAATACAGATGTAACTCTGTGAGATGAATTAAATGAAGACTAAGCAGTTTCTCAGAAAGCTTCTTTCCAGATTTCATCTGACGATATTTCCTATTTCACCATAGCCCTCAAGGCGCTTCCAAATATCACTTTGCCAATTCCACAAGAACTGTCTTAGCGAAAGGCTTCTTGAGGGGAAAGCTGTAACTCTGTGAGATGATTTCACAGAACACAAAGTAGTTTTTCAGAAAGCTTCTTTTTCTTTATTATCGGAGGATATTTCCTTTGGCCCTCTAGTCTTCTAAGGAATCCGAAATATCTCTTCTCAGATTCTACAGAAATAAGGCTAGCAAAGAGATCCACGAAATACAGATGTAACTCTGTGAGATGAATTAACAGAACACTAAGCAGTTTCTCAGAAAGCTTCTTTCCAGATTTCATTTGAGGATATTTCCTTTTTCACCATGGCCCTCTATAGGCTTCCAAATATCACTTTGCGAATTCCACAAGAACTGTCTTAGCGAAAGGCTTCTTGAACGGAAAGTTGTAACTCTGTGAGATGATTTCACAGAACACAAAGAAGTTTCTCAGAAAGCTTCTTTCTCTTTTTTATCGGAGGATATTTCCTTTGGGCCTATAGTCTTCAAAGAGATGCGAAATATCTGTTCTCAGATTCCAAAGAAATAAGGCTAGCAAAGAGATCCACGAAATACAGATGTAACTCTGTGAGATGAATTAAATGAAGACTAAGCAGTTTCTCAGAAAGCTTCTTTCCAGATTTCATCTGACGATATTTCCTATTTCACCATAGCCCTCAAGGCGCTTGCAAATATCACTTTGCCAATTCCACAAGAACTGTCTTAGCGAAAGGCTTCTTGAGGGGAAAGCTGTAACTCTGTGAGATGATTTCACAGAACACAAAGTAGTTTTTCAGAAAGCTTCTTTTTCTTTATTATCGGAGGATATTTCCTTTGGCCCTCTAGTCTTCTAAGGAATCCGAAATATCTCTTCTCAGATTCTACAGAAATAAGGCTAGCAAAGAGATCCACGAAATACAGATGTAACTCTGTGAGATGAATTAACAGAACACTAAGCAGTTTTTCAGAAAACTTCTTTCCAGATTTCATCTGTGGATATTTCCTTTTTCACCATAGCCCTCTATGCGCTTCCAAATATCAATTTGCCAATTCCACAAGAAGTGTCTTAGGGTAAGGCTTCTTGAGGGGAAAGCTGTAACTCTGTGAGATGATTTAACAGTACACAAAGAAGTTTATTTGAAAGCTTCTTTCTCTTTGTTATCGAAGGATATTTCCTTTGGCCCTATAGTCTTCAAGGGGATCCGAAATATCTGTTCTCAGATTCCAAAGAAAAAAGGATAGAAAAGAGATCCACGAAATATAGATGTAACTCTGTGAGATGAATTAACAGAGCACTAAGCAGTTTCTCAGAAAGCTTCTTTCCAGATTTCATCTGAGGATATTTCCTTTTTCACCATAGCCTACTAAGGGCTTCCAAATATCACTTTGCCATTTCCACAAGAAATGTCTTAGCGAAAGGCTTCTTGAGGGGAAAGCTGTAACTCTGTTAGATGAATTCACAGGACACAAAGAAGTTTTTCAGAAAGCTTCTTTCTCTTTGTTATCGGAGGATATTTCCTTTGGCCCTATAGTCTTCAAGGGGATCCGAAATATCTGTTCTCAGATTCCACAGAAATAAGGCTAGCAAAGAGATCCACGAAATACAGATGTAACTCTGTGAGATGAATTAACAGAACACTAAGCAGTTTCTCAGAAAGCTTCTTTCCAGATTTCATTTGAGAATATTTCCTTTTTCACCGTAGCCCTCTATGGGCTTCCAAATATCACTTTGCCAATTCCACAAGAACTGTCTTAGCGAAAGGCTTCTTGAGGGGAAAGCTGTAATTCTGTGAGATGATTTCACAGAACACAAAGAAGTTTCTCAGAAAGCTTCTTTCTCTTTGTTATCGGATGATATTTCCTTTGGCCCTATAGTCTTCTAAGGAATCCGAAATATCTCTTCTCAGATTCCACAGAAATAAGGCTAGCAAAGAGATAAGGAAATACAGATGTAACTCTGTGAGATGAATTAACAGAAGACTAAGCAGTTTCTCAGAAAGCTTCTTTCCAGATTTCATCTGACGATATTTCCTATTTCACCATAGCCCTCAAGGCGTTTCCAAATATAACTTTGCCAATTCCACAAGAACTGTCTTAGCGAAAGGCTTCTTGAGGGGAAAGCTGTAACTCTGTGAGATGATTTCACAGAACACAAAGTAGTTTCTCAGAAAGCTTCTTTCTCTTTTTTATCGGAGGATATTTCCTTTGGCCCTCTAGTCTTCTAAGGAATCCGAAATATCTGTTCTCAGATTCTACAGAAGTAAGGCTAGCAAAGAGATCCACGAAATACAGATGTAACTCTGTGAGATGAATTAACAGAACACCAAGCAGTTTCTCTAAAAGCTTCTTTCAAGATTTCATTTGAGGATATTTCCTTTTTCAACATGGCCCTCTATGGGCTTCCAAATATCACTTTGCCAATTCCACAAGAACTGTCTTAGCGAAAGGCTTCTTGAGGGGAAAGCTGTAACTCTGTGAGATGATTTCACAGAACACAAAGAAGTTTCTCAGAAAGCTTCTTTCTCTTTGTTATCGGAGGATATTTCCTTTGGACCTATAGTCTTCTAAGGGACACGAAATATTGTTCTCAGATTCCACAGAAATAAGGCTAGCAAAGAGATCCACGAAATACAGATATAACTCTGTGAGATGAATTAACAGAACACTAATCAGTTTCTAAGAAAGCTTCTTTCCAGATTTCATCTGAGGATAATTCCTTTTTCATCATAGCCCTCTATGCGCTTCCAAATACCACTTTGCCAATTCCACAAGAACTGTCTTCGCGAAAGGCTTCTTGAGGGGAAAGCTGTAACTCTGTGAGATGATTTCACAGAACAGAAAGAAGTTTCTCAGAAAGCTTCTTTCTCTTTGTTATCGGAGGATATTTCCTTTGGCCCTGTAGTCTTCTAAGGGATACGAAATATCTGCTCTCAGATTCCACGTAAATAAGGCTAGAAAAGAGATCCACGAAATACAGATGTAACTCTGTGAGATGAATTAACAGAACACTAAGAAGTTTATCAGAAAGCTTCTTTCCAGATTTCACCTCAGGATATTTCCTTTTTCACCATAGCCCTCTATGGGCTTCCAAATATCACTTTGCCAATTCCACAAGAACTGTCTTAGCGAAAGGCTTCTTGAGGGGAAAGCTGAAACTCTGTGAGATGAATTCACAGAACACAAATAAGTTTTTCAGAAAGCTTCTTTCTCTTTGTTATCGGAGGATATTTCCTTTGGCCCTATAGTCTTCTAAGGGATCCGAAATATCTGTTCTCAGATTCTACAGAAATAAGGCTAGCAAAGAGATCCACGAAATACAGATGTAACTCTGTCAGATGAATTAACAGAAAACTAAGCAGTTTCTCAGAAAGCTTCTTTCCAGATTTCATTTGAGGATATTTCCTTTTTCACCTTAGCCCTCTATGGCCTTCCAAAAACCACTATGCCAATTCCACAAGAACTGGCTTAGCGAAAGGCTTCTTGAGGGGAAAGCTGTAACTCTGTGAGATGATTTCACAGAAAACAAAGATGTTTTTCAGAAAGCGTCTTTCTCTTTCTTATCGGAGGATATTTCCTTTGGCCCTATAGTCTTCTAAGGGATCCGAAATATCTGTTCTGAGATTCCACAGAAATAAGGTTAGCAAAGAGATCCACGAAATACAGATGTAACTCTGTGAAATGAATTAACAGAGCACTAAGCAGTTTCTCAGAAAGCTTCTGTCCAGATATCATCTGAGAATATTTCCTTTTTCACCATAACCCTCTATAGGCTTCCAAATATCACTTTGCCAATTCCACAAGAACTGTCTTAGCGAAAGCCTTCTTGAACGGAAAGCTGTAACTCTGTGAGATGATTTCACAGAACACAAAGAAGTTTCTCAGAAAGCTTCTTTCTCTTTTTTATCGGAGGATATTTCCTTTGGGCCTATAGTCTTCAAATGGATGCGACATATCTGTTCTCAGATTCCAAAGAAATAAGGCTAGCAAAGAGATCCACGAAATACAGATGTAACTCTGTGTGATGAATTAACAGAACACTAAGAAATTTCTCAGAAAGCTTCTATCCAGATTTCATCTGACGATATTTCCTTTTTCACCATAGCCCTATATGCGCTTCCAAATAACACTTTGCCAAATCCACAAGAACTGTCTTAGCGAAAGGCTTCTTGAGGGGAAAGCTGTAACTCTGTGAGATGATTTCACAGTTCACAAAGATGTTTATCAGAAAGCTTCTTTCTCTTTGTTATCGGAGGATATTTCCTTTGGCCCTATAGTCTTCAAGGGGATCCGAAATATCTGTTCTCAGATTCTACAGAAATAAGGCTAGAAAAGAGATCCACGAAATACAGATGTAACTCTGTCAGATGAATTAACAGAACACTAAGCAGTTTCTCAGAAAGCTTCTTTCCAGATTTCATTTGAGGATATTTCCTTTTTCACCATAGCCCTCTATTGGCGTCCAAATATCACTTTGCCAATTCCACAAGAACTGTCTTAGCGAAAGGCTTCTTGAGGGGAAAGCTGTAACTCTGTGAGATGATTTCACAGAAATTAAAGAAGTTTCTCAGAAAGCTTCTTTCTGTTTGTTATCGGAGGTTATTTCCTTTGGCCCTCTAGTCTTCTAAGGGATCCGAAATATCTGTTCTCAGATTCCACAGAAATAAGGTTAGCAAAGAGATCCACGAAATACAGATATAACTCTGTGAGATGAATTAACAGAACACTAAGCAATTTCTCAGATAGCTTCTTTCTTGATTTCATCTGATGATATTTCCTTTTTCACCATAGCCCTCTATGCGCTTCCAAATATCACTTTGCCAATTCCACAAGAACTGTCTTAGCGAAAGGCTTCTTGAGGGAAAAGCTGTAACTCTGTGAGATGATTTCACAGTACACAAAGAAGTTTATCAGAAAGCTTCTTTCTCTTTGTTATCAGAGGATATTTCCTTTGGCCCTGTAGACTTCAAGGGGATCCGAAATATCTGTTCTCAGATTCCACAGAAATAAGTCTACAAAAGAGATCCACGAAATACAGATGTAACTCTGTGGGATGAATTAACAGAACACAAATCAGTTTCTCAGAAAGCTTCTTTCCAGATTTCATCTGAGGATATTTCCTTTTTCACCGTAGCCCTCTATGGGCTTCCAAATATCACTTTGCCACTTCCACAAGAACTGTCTTAGCAAAATGCTTCCTGAGGGGAAAGCTGTAACTCTGTGAAATGATTTCACAGAACACAAAGAAGTTTCTCAGAAAGATTCTTTCTCTTTGTTATCGGAGGATATTTCCTTTGGACCTATAGTCTTCTAAGGGATCCGAAATATCTCTTCTCAGATTCCAGAGAAATAAGGCTAGCAAAGAGATCCACGAAATACAGATGTAACTCTGTGAGAAGAATTAACAGAACACTAAGCAGTTTCTCAGAAAGCTTCTTTCCAGATTTCATCTGAGAATATTTCCTTTTTCACCATAGCCCTCTAGGGGCTTCCAAATATCACTTTGCCAATTCCACAAGAACTGTCTTAGCAAAATGCTTCCTGAGGGGAAAGCTGTAACTCTGTGAAATGATTTCACAGAACACAAAGAAGTTTCTCAGAAAGATTCTTTCTCTTTGTTATCGGAGGATAATTCCTTTGGCCCTATAGTCTTCTAAGGGATCCGAAATATCTCTTCTCAGATTCTACAGAAATAAGGCCAGCAAAGAGATCCAGGCAATACAGATGCAACTCCGTGAGATGAATTAACAGAACACAAAGAAGTTTCTCAGAAAGCTTCTTTCTCTTTGTTATCGGAGGATATTTCCTTTGGACCTATAGTCTTCTAAGGGACACGAAATATTGTTCTCAGATTCCACAGAAATAAGGCTAGCAAAGAGATCCACGAAAAACAGATATAACTCTGTGAGATGAATTAACAGAACACTAATCAGTTTCTAAGAAAGCTTTTTTCCAGATTTCATCTGAGGATAATTCCTTTTTCATCATAGCCCTCTATGCGCTTCCAAATACCACTTTGCCAATTCCACAAGAACTGTCTTAGCGAAAGACTTCTTAAGGGGAAAGCTGTAACTCTGTGAGATGATTTCAGAGAACACAAAGGAGTTTCTCAGAAAGCTTCCTTCTCTTTGTTATCGGAGGATACTTCCTTTGGCCCTATAGTGTTCTAAGGGATCCGAAATATCTGTTCTCACATTCTAAAGAAATGAGGCTAGCACAGAGATAAAGGAAATACAGATGTAACTCTGTGAGATGAATTAACAGAACACTAAGCAGTTTCTCAGAAAGCTTCTTTCCAGATTTCATCTGAGGATATTTCCTTTTTCACCATAGCCCTCTATGCGCTTCCAAATATCACTTTGCCAATTCCACAAGAACTGTCTTAGCGAAAGACTTCTTAAGGGGAAAGCTGTAACTCTGTGAGATGATTTCACAGTACACAAAGAAGTTTATCAGAAAGCTTCTTTCTCTTTGTTATCGGAGGATATTTCCTTTGGCCCTATAGTCTTCAAGGGGATCCGAAATATCTCTTCTCAGATTCCACAGAAATAAGGCTAGCAAAGAGATCCACGAAATACAGATGTAACTCTGTAAGATGAATTAACAGAACACTAAGCAGTTTCTCAGAAAGCTTCTTTCCAGATTTCATTTGAGGATAATTCCTCTTTCACCATAGCCCTCTATGGGCTTCCAAATATCACTATGCCAATTCCACAAGAACTGTCTTAGCGAAAGGCTTCTTGAGGGGAAAGCTGTAACTCTGTGAGATGATTTCACAGAAAACAAAGAAGTTTCTCAGAAAGCTTCTTTCACTTTGTTATCGGAGGATATTTCCTTTGGCCCTAGAGTCTTCTAAGGGATCCGATATATCTGTTCTCAGATTCCACAGAAATAAGGTTAGCAAAGAGATCCACGAAATACAGATGTCACTCTGTGAGATGAATTCACAGAACACTAAGCAGTTTCTCAGAAAGCTTCTTTCCAGATTTCATCTGAGAATATTTCCTTTTTCACCATAGCCCTCTATGGGCTTCCAAATATCACTTTGCCAATTCCACAAGAACTGTCTTAGCGAAAGGCTTCTTGAGGGAAAGGCTGTAACTCTGTGAGATGAATTCACAGGACACAAAGAAGTTTCTCAGAAAGGTTCTTTCTCTTTGTTATCGGAGGATATTTCATTTGGCCCTATAGTGTTCTAAGGGATCCGAAATATCTGTTCTCACATTCTAAAGAAATGAGGCTAGCACAGAGATCCACGAAATACAGATATAACTCTGTGAGATGAATTAACAGAACACTAAGAAGTTTCTAAGAAAGCTTCTTTCATGATTTCATCTGACGATATTTCCTTTTTCACCATAGCCCTCTAGGGGCTTCCAAATATCACTTTGCCAATTCCACAAGAACTGTCTTAGCGAAAGGCTTCTTGAGGGGAAAGCTGTAATTCTGTGAGATGATTTCACAGAACACAAAGAAGTTTCTCAGAAAGCTTCTTTCTCTTTGTTATCGGATGATATTTCGTTTGGCTCTATAGTCTTCTAAGGAATCCGAAATATCTCTTCTCATATTCCACAGAAATAAGGCTAGCAAAGAGATAAGCAAATACAGATGTAACTCTGTGAGATGAATTCACAGGACACAAAGAAGTTTTTCAGAAAGCTTCTTTCTCTTTTTTATCGGAGGATATTTCCTTTGGCCCTATAGTCTTCTAAGGGATCCGAAATATCTGTTCTCAGATTCTACAGAAATAAGGCTAGCAAAGAGATCCACGAAATACAGATGTAACTCTGTCATATGAATTAAGAGAACACTAAGCAGTTTCTCAGAAAGCTTCTTTCCAGATTTCATTTGAGGATATTTCCTTTTTCACCATAGCCCTCTATGGCCTTCCAAATATCACTATGCCAATTCCACAAGAACTGTCTTAGCGAAAGGCTTCTTGAGGGGAAAGCTGTAACTCTGTGAGATGATTTCACAGAATACAAAGATGTTTCTCAGAAAGCTTCTTTCTCTTTGTTATCGGAGGATATTTCCTTTGGCCCTATAGTCTTCTAAGGGATCCGAAATATCTGTTCTCAGATTCTACAGAAATAAGGCTAGAAAAGAGATACACGAAATAGAGATGTAACGCTATGAGATGAATTAACAGAACACTAAGAAGTTTCTCAGAAAGCTTCTTTCCAGATTTCATTTGAGGATATTTCCTTTTTCACCATGGCCCTCTACGGGCTTTCAAATATCACTTTGCCAATTCCACAAGAACTGTCTTAGCGAAAGGCTTCTTGAGGGGAAAGCTGTAACTCTGTGAGATGATTTCACAGTACACACAGAAGTTTATCAGAAAGCTTCTTTCTCTTTGTTATCGGAAAATATTTCCTTTTGCCCTATAGTCTTCTAAGTTATCCGAAATATCTGTTCTCAGATTCCACAGAAATAATTCTAGCAAAGAGATTCTCGAAATACAGATATAACTCTGTGAGATGCATTAAGAGAACACTAAGAAGTTTCTCAGAAAGCTCCTTTACAGATTTCATCTGAGGATATTTCCTTTTTCACCTTAGCCCTCTATGCGCTTCCAAATACCACTTTGCCAATTCCACAAGAACTGTCTTAGCGAAAGGCTTCTTGAGGGGAAAGCTGTAACTCTGTGAGATGATTTCACAGAAGAGGAAGAAGTTTCTCAGAAAGCTTCTTTCTCTTTGTTATCGGAGGATATTTCCTTTGGCCCTATACTCTAAGGAATCCGAAATATCTGTTCTGAGATTCCACAGAAATAAGGCTAGCAAAGACATCAACGAAATACAGATAAAACTCTGTGAGATGAATTAACAGACCACTAAGCAGTTTCTCAGAAAGATTCTTTCCAGATTTCATCTGAGGATATTTCCTTATTCACCATAGCCCTCTATGGGTTTCCAAATATCACTTTGCCAATTCCACAAGAACTGTCTTATCGAAAGGCTTCTTGAGGGAAAGCTGTAACTCTGAGAGGTGATTTCACAGAACACAAAGATGTTTCTCAGAAAGCTTCTTTCTCTTTGTTATCGGAGGATATTTCCTTTGACCCTATAGTCGTCTAAGGGTTCCGAAATACCTGTTCTCAGATTCCACAAAAAAAAGGCTAGCAAAGAGATCCACGAAATACAAATGTAACTCTGTGAGATGAATTAACAGAACACTAAGCAGTTTCTCAGAAAGCTTCTTTCCAGATTTCATCTGATGATATTTCCTTTTTCACCATAGCCCTCTATGGGCTTACAAATGTCACGTTGCCAATGCCACAAGAACTGTCTTAGCGAAAGGCTTCTTGAGGAGAAAGCTGTAACTCTGTGAGATGATTTTACAGAACACAAAGAAGTTTCTCAGAAACCTTCTTTCTCTTTGTTATCGGAGGATATTTCCTTTGGCCCTATAGTCTTCAAAGAGATCCGAAATATCTGTTCTCAGATTCCACAGAAATAAGGCTGCCAAAGAAATCCACGAAATACAGATGTAACTCTGTGAGATGAATTAACAGAACACTAAGCAGTTTCTCAGAAAGATTCTTTGCAGATTTCATCTAAGGATATTTCCTTTTTCACCGTAGCCCTCTATGGGCTTCCAAATATCACTTTGCCAATTCCACAAGAACTGTCTTAGTGAAAGGCTTCTTGAGGGGAAAGCTGTAACACTGTGAGATTATTTCACAGAACACAAAGAAGTTTCTCAGAAAGCTTCTTTCTCTTTGTTATCGGAGGATATTTCCTTTGGCCCTATAGTATTCTAACGGATGCGAAATATCTGTTCTCCGATTCCACAGAAATAAGGCTAGCAAAGAGATCCATGAAATACTGATGTAACTCTGTGAGATGAATTAACAGAACACTAAGCAGTTTCTCAGAAAGCTTCTTTCCAGATTTCATCTGACGATATTTCCTTTCTCACCATAGCCCTCTATGGGCTTCCAAATATCTCTTTGCCAATTCCACAAGAACTGTCTTAGCGAAAGGCTTCTTGAGGGGAAAGCTGTAACTCTGTGAGATGATTTCACAGAACACAAAGTAGTTTATCAGAAAGCTTCTTTCTCTTTGTTATCGGAGGATATTTCCTTTGGCCCTGTAGTCTTCTAAGGGATCCGAAATATCTGTTCTCAGATTCCACAGAAATAAGGCTAGCAAAGACATCCACGAAATACAGATAAAACTCTGTGAGATGAATTAACAGACCACTAAGCAGTTTCTCAGAAAGCTTCTTTCCAGATTTCATCTGACGATATTTCCTTTTTCACCATAGCCCTCTATGGGCTTCCTAATATCACTATGCCAATTCCACAAGAACTGTCTTAGCGAAAGGCTTCTTGAGGGGAAAGCTGTAACTCTGAGAGATGATTTCACAGAACACAAAGATGTTTCTCAGAAAGCTTCTTTCTCTTTGTTATCGGAGGATATTTCCTTTGACCCTATAGTCTTCTAAGGGTTCCGAAATATCTGTTCTCAGATTCCACAAAAAAAAGGCTAGCAAAGGGATCCACGAAATACAAATGTAACTCTGTGAGATGAATTAACAGAACACTAAGCAGTTTCTCAGAAAGCTTCTTTCCAGATTTCATCTGAGGATATTTCCTTTTTCACCATAGCCCTCTATGGGCTTACAAATGTCACTTTGCCAATGCCACAGGAACTGTCTTAGCGAAAGGCTTCTTGAGGAGAAAGCTGTAACTCTGTGAGATGATTTTACAGAACACAAAGAAGTTTCTCAGAAACCTTCTTTCTATTTGTTATCGGAGGATATTTCCTTTGGCCCTATAGTCTTCAAAGAGATCCGAAATATCTGTTCTCAGATTCCAGAGAAATAAGGCTACCAAAGAAATCCACGAAATACAGATGTAACTCTGTGAGATGAATTAACAGAACACTAAGCAGTTTCACAGAAAGCTTCTTTCCAGATTTCATCTAAGGATATTTCCTTTTTCACCGTAGCCCTCTATGGGCTTCCAAATATCACTTTGCCAATTCCACAAGAACTTTCTTAGCGAAAGGCTTCTTGAGGGGAAAGCTGTAACTCTGTGAGATGATTTTACAGAACACAAAGAAGTTTCTCAGAAACCTTCTTTCTCTTTGTTATCGGAGGATATTTCCTTTGCCCTATAGTCTTCTAAGGGATCCGAAATATTTGTTCTCAGATTCTACAGAAATAAGGCTAGCAATGAGATCCATGAAAAACAGATGTGACTCTGTGAGATGAATTAACAGAACACTAAGCAGTTTCTCAGAAAACTTCTTTCCAGATTTCATTTGAGGATATTTCCTTTTTCACCATGGCCCTCTAAGGGCTTCCAAATATCACTTTGCCAATTCCACAAGAACTGTCTTAGTGAAAGGCTTCTTGAACGGAAAGCTGTAACTCTGTGAGATGATTTCACAGAACACAAAGAACTTTCTCAGAAAGCTTCTTTCTGTTTGTTATCGGAGGATATTTCCTTTGGCTCTATAGTCTTCTAAGGGATGCGAAATATCTGTTCTCAGATTCCAAAGAAATAAGGCTAGCAAAGAGATCCACGAAATACAGATGTAACTCTGTGAGATGAATTAACAGAACACTAAGAAGGTTCTCAGAAGGCTTCTATCCAGATTTCATCTGAGGATATTTCCTTTTTCACCATAGCCCTCTATGCGCTTTCAAATAACACTTTGCCAAATCCACAAGAACTGTCTTAGCGAAAGGCTTCTTGAGGGGAAAGCTGTAACTCTGTGAGATGATTTCACAGTTCACAATGATGTTTATCAGAAAGCTTCTTTCCCTTTGTTATCGGAGGATATATCCTTTGGCCCTGTAGTCTTCAAGGGGATCCGAAATATCTGTTCTCAGATTCCACAGAAATATGGCTAGAAAAGAGATCCACGAAATACAGATGTAACTCTGTTGGATGAATTAACAGAACACTAAGCAGTTTCTCAGAAAGCTTCTTTCCAGATTTCATTTGAGGATATTTCCTTTTTCACCATGGCCCTCTATGGGATTCCAAATATCACTTTGCCAATGCCACAAGAACTGTCTTAGCGAAAGGCTTCTTGAGCAGAAAGCTGTAACTCTGTGATATGATTTCACAGAACACAAAGAAGTTTCTCAGAATGCTTCTTGGTCTTTTTTATCGGAGGATATTTCCTTTGGCCCTATAGTCTTCTAAGGAATCCGAAATATCTGTTCTCGGGTTCCACAGAAATAAGGCTAGCAAAGAGATCCACGAAATACAGATGTAACTCTGTGAGATGAATTGGCAGAACACAAGCAGTTTCTCAGAAAGCTTCTTTCAGATTTCATTTGAGGATATTTCCTTTTTCACCATGTCCCTCTATGGGCTTCCAAATATCACTTTGCCAATTCCACAAGAACTGTCTTACCGAAAGGCTTCTTTAGGGGAAAGCTGTAACTCTGTGAGATGATTTCACAGAACACAAAGATGTTTCTCAGAAAGCTTCTTTCTCTTTGTTATCGGAGGATATTTCCTTTGACCCTATAGTCGTCTAAGGGTTCCGAAATACCTGTTCTCAGATTCCACAAAAAAAAGGCTAGCAAAGAGATCCACGAAATACAAATGTAACTCTGTGAGATGAATTAACAGAACACTAAGCAGTTTCTCAGAAAGCTTCTTTCCAGATTTCATCTGATGATATTTCCTTTTTCACCATAGCCCTCTATGGGCTTACAAATGTCACGTTGCCAATGCCACAAGAACTGTCTTAGCGAAAGGCTTCTTGAGGAGAAAGCTGTAACTCTGTGAGATGATTTTACAGAACACAAAGAAGTTTCTCAGAAACCTTCTTTCTCTTTGTTATCGGAGGATATTTCCTTTGGCCCTATAGTCTTCAAAGAGATCCGAAATATCTGTTCTCAGATTCCACAGAAATAAGGCTGCCAAAGAAATCCACGAAATACAGATGTAACTCTGTGAGATGAATTAACAGAACACTAAGCAGTTTCTCAGAAAGATTCTTTCCAGATTTCTTCTAAGGATATTTCCTTTTTCACCGTAGCCCTCTATGGGCTTCCAAATATCACTTTGCCAATTCCACAAGAACTGTCTTAGCGAAAGGCTTCTTGAGGGGAAAGCTGTAACACTGTGAGATTATTTCACAGAACACAAAGAAGTTTCTCAGAAAGCTTCTTTCTCTTTGTTATCGGAGGATATTTCCTTTGGCCCTATAGTATTCTAACGGATGCGAAATATCTGTTCTCCGATTCCACAGAAATAAGGCTAGCAAAGAGATCCATGAAATACTGATGTAACTCTGTGAGATGAATTAACAGAACACTAAGCAGTTTCTCAGAAAGCTTCTTTCCAGATTTCATCTGACGATATTTCCTTTTTCACCATAGCCCTCTATGGGCTTCCAAATATCTCTTTGCCAATTCCACAAGAACTGTCTTAGCGAAAGGCTTCTTGAGGGGAAAGCTGTAACTCTGTGAGATGATTTCACAGAACACAAAGTAGTTTATCAGAAAGCTTCTTTCTCTTTGTTATCGGAGGATATTTCCTTTGGCCCTGTAGTCTTCTAAGGGATCCGAAATATCTGTTCTCAGATTCCACAGAAATAAGGCTAGCAAAGACATCCACGAAATACAGATAAAACTCTGTGAGATGAATTAACAGACCACTAAGCAGTTTCTCAGAAAGCTTCTTTCCAGATTTCATCTGACGATATTTCCTTTTTCACCATAGCCCTCTATGGGCTTCCTAATATCACTATGCCAATTCCACAAGAACTGTCTTAGCGAAAGGCTTCTTGAGGGGAAAGCTGTAACTCTGAGAGATGATTTCACAGAACACAAAGATGTTTCTCAGAGAGCTTCTTTCTCTTTGTTATCGGAGGATATTTCCTTTGACCCTATAGTCTTCTAAGGGTTCCGAAATATCTGATCTCAGATTCCACAAAAAAAAGGCTAGCAAAGAGATCCACGAAATACAAATGTAACTCTGTGAGATGAATTAACAGAACACTAAGCAGTTTCTCAGAAAGCTTCTTTCCAGATTTCATCTGAGGATATTTCCTTTTTCACCATAGCCCTCTATGGGCTTACAAATGTCACTTTGCCAATGCCACAAGAACTGTCTTAGCGAAAGGCTTCTTGAGGAGAAAGCTGTAACTCTGTGAGATGATTTTACAGAACACAAAGAAGTTTCTCAGAAACCTTCTTTCTATTTGTTATCGGAGGATATTTCCTTTGGCCCTATAGTCTTCAAAGAGATCCGAAATATCTGTTCTCAGATTCCAGAGAAATAAGGCTACCAAAGAAATCCACGAAATACAGATGTAACTCTGTGAGATGAATTAACAGAACACTAAGCAGTTTCACAGAAAGCTTCTTTCCAGATTTCATCTAAGGATATTTCCTTTTCACCGTAGCCCTCTATGGGCTTCCAAATATCACTTTGCCAATTCCACAAGAACTTTCTTAGCGAAAGGCTTCTTGAGGGGAAAGCTGTAACTCTGTGAGATGATTTTACAGAACACAAAGAAGTTTCTCAGAAACCTTCTTTCTCTTTGTTATCGGAGGATATTTCCTTTGCCCTATAGTCTTCTAAGGGATCCGAAATATTTGTTCTCAGATTCTACAGAAATAAGGCTAGCAATGAGATCCATGAAAAACAGATGTGACTCTGTGAGATGAATTAACAGAACACTAAGCAGTTTCTCAGAAAACTTCTTTCCAGATTTCATTTGAGGATATTTCCTTTTTCACCATGGCCCTCTAAGGGCTTCCAAATATCACTTTGCCAATTCCACAAGAACTGTCTTAGTGAAAGGCTTCTTGAACGGAAAGCTGTAACTCTGTGAGATGATTTCACAGAACACAAAGAACTTTCTCAGAAAGCTTCTTTCTGTTTGTTATCGGAGGATATTTCCTTTGGCTCTATAGTCTTCTAAGGGATGCGAAATATCTGTTCTCAGATTCCAAAGAAATAAGGCTAGCAAAGAGATCCACGAAATACAGATGTAACTCTGTGAGATGAATTAACAGAACACTAAGAAGGTTCTCAGAAGGCTTCTATCCAGATTTCATCTGAGGATATTTCCTTTTTCACCATAGCCCTCTATGCGCTTCCAAATAACACTTTGCCAAATCCACAAGAACTGTCTTAGCGAAAGGCTTCTTGAGGGGAAAGCTGTAACTCTGTGAGATGATTTCACAGTTCACAATGATGTTTAACAGAAAGCTTCTTTCCCTTTGTTATCGGAGGATATATCCTTTGGCCCTGTAGTCTTCAAGGGGATCCGAAATATCTGTTCTCAGATTCCACAGAAATATGGCTAGAAAAGAGATCCACGAAATACAGATGTAACTCTGTTGGATGAATTAACAGAACACTAAGCAGTTTCTCAGAAAGCTTCTTTCCAGATTTCATTTGAGGATATTTCCTTTTTCACCATGGCCCTCTATGGGATTCCAAATATCACTTTGCCAATGCCACAAGAACTGTCTTAGCGAAAGGCTTCTTGAGCAGAAAGCTGTAACTCTGTGATATGATTTCACAGAACACAAAGAAGTTTCTCAGAATGCTTCTTGGTCTTTTTTATCGGAGGATATTTCCTTTGGCCCTATAGTCTTCTAAGGAATCCGAAATATCTGTTCTCGGGTTCCACAGAAATAAGGCTAGCAAAGAGATCCACGAAATACAGATGTAACTCTGTGAGATGAATTGGCAGAACACAAGCAGTTTCTCAGAAAGCTTCTTTCAGATTTCATTTGAGGATATTTCCTTTTTCACCATGTCCCTCTATGGGCTTCCAAATATCACTTTGCCAATTCCACAAGAACTGTCTTACCGAAAGGCTTCTTTAGGGGAGAGCTGTAACTCTGTGAGATGATTTCACAGAACACAAAGAAGTTTCTCAGAAAGCTTCTTTCTCTTTGTTATCGGAGGATATTTCATTTGGCCCTATAGTCTAAGGAATCCTAAATATCTGTTCTCAGATTCCACAGAAACAAGGCTAGCAAAGAGATAAAGGAAATACAGATGTAACTCTGTGAGATGAATTAACAGAACACTAAACAGTTTCTCAGAAAGCTTCTTTCCAGATTTCAACTGAGGATATTTCCTTTTTCACCATAGCCCTCTATGCGCTTCCAAATATCACTTTGCCAATTCCACAAGAACTGTCTTAGCGAAAGGCTTCTTGAGGGGAAAGCTGTAATTCTGGGAGATGATTTCACAGAACACAAAGAAGTTTCTCAGAAAGCTTCTTTCTCTTTGTTATCGGAGGATATTTCCTTTGGCCCTATAGTCTTCTAAGGGATCCGAAATATCTGTTCTCAGATTCCACAGAAAAAAGGCTAGCAAAGAGATCCACGAAATACAGATGTAACTCTGTGAGATGAATTAACAGAACACTAAGCGGTTTCTCAGAAAGCTTCTCTCCAGATTTCATCTGAGGATATTTCCTTTTTCACCATAACCTGTATGCCCTTCCAAATATCACTTTGCCAATTCCACAAGAACTGTCTTAGCGAAAGGCTTCTTGAGGGGAAAGCTGTAACTCTGTGAGATGAATTCACAGGACACAAAGAAGTTTCTCAGAAAGCTTCTTTGTCTTTTTTATTGGAGGATATTTCCTTTGGCCCTATAGTCTTCTAAGGAATCCGAAATATCTGTTCTCAGATTCCACAGAAATAAGGCTAGCAAAGAGATCCACGAAATACAGATGTAACTCTCTGAGATGAATTAACAGAACAGTCAGCAGTTTCTCAGAAACCTTCTTTCCAGATTTCATCTGTGATATTTCCTTTTTCACCATAGCCCTCTATGGGCTTCCCAATATCACTATGCCAATTCCACAAGAACTGTCTTAGCGAAAGGCTTCTTGAGGGGAAAGCTGTAACTATGTGAGATGATTTCACAGAAAACAAAGAAGTTTCTTAGAAAGCTTCTTTCTCTTTGTTATCGGAGGATATTTCCTTTGGCCCTATAGTCTTCTAAGGGATCCGAAATATCTATTCTCAGATTCCACAGAAATAAGGTTAGCAAAGAGATCCACGAAATACAGATGTAACTCTGTGAGATGAATTAACAGAACACTAAGCAGTTTCTCAGAAAGCTTCTTTCCAGATTTCATCTGACGATATTTCCTTTTTCACCATAGCCCTCTATGGGCTTCCAAATATCACTATGCCAATTCCACAAGAACTGTCTTAGCGAAAGGCTCCTTGAGGGGAAAGCTGTGACTCGGTGAGATGATTTCACAGAACACAAAGAAGTTTCTCAGAAAGCTTCTTTCTCTTTGTTATCGGAGGATATTTCCTTTGGCCCTATAGTCTTCTAAGGGATCCGGAATATCTGTTCTCAGATTCTACAGAAATAAGGCTAGCAAGGAGATCCAAGAAATACAGATATAACTCTGTGAGATGAATTAACAGAACACTCAGCAGTTTCTCAGAAAGCTTCTTTACAGATTTCATCTGACGATATTTCCTTTTTCACCATAGCCCTCTATGGGCTTCCAAATATCACTATGCCAATTCCACAAGAACTGTCTTAGCGAAAGGCTTCTTTAGAGGAAAGCTGTCCCTCTGTGAGATGATTTCACACAAGACAAAGATGTTTATCAGAAATCTTCTTTCTCTTTGTTATCGGAGGATATTTCCTTTGGCCCTATAGTCTTCAATGGGATCCGAAATATCTGTTCTCAGATTCCACAGAAATAAAGCTAGCAAAGAGATCCAAGAAATACAGATGTAACTCCGTGAGATGAATTAACAGAACACTCAGCAGTTTCTCAGAAAGCTTCTTTCCAGATTTCATCTGACAATATTTCCTTTTTCACCACAGCCATCTATGGGCTTCCAAATATCTCTATGCCAATTACACAAGAACTGTCTTAGCGAAAGGCTTCTTTAGGGGAAAGCTGTAACTCTGTGAGATGATTTCACAGAAAACAAAGAAGTGTCTTAGAAAGCTTTTTTCTCTTTGTTATCGGAGGATATTTGATTTGGCCCTATAGTCTTCTAAGGGATCTGAAATATCTATTCTCAGATTCCACAGATATAAAGTAAGCAAAGAGATCCACAAAATAAAGATGTAACTCTGTGAGATGAATTAACAGAACACTAAGCGGTTTCTCAGAAAGCTTCTTTCCAGATTTCATCTGAGGATATTTCCTTTTTCACCGTAGCCCTCTATGGGCTTCCAAATATCACTTTGCCAATTCCACAAGAACTCTCTTAGCGAAAGGCTTCTTGAGGGGAAAGCTGTAACTCTGTGAGATGATTTCACAGTACACAAAGAAGTTTCTCAGAAAGCTTCTTTCTCTTTGTTATCGGAGAATATTTCCTTTGGCACTATAATCTTCAAGGGGATCCGAAATATCTGTTCTCAGATTCCACAGAAATAAGGCTAGAAAAGAGATCCACGAAATACAGATGTAACTCTGTGAGATGAATTAACAGAGCACTAAGCAGTTTCTCAGAAAGCTTCTTTCCAGATTTCATCTGAGGATATTTCCTTTTTCACCGTAGCCCTCTATGGGCTTCCAAATATCACTTTGCCAATTCCAGAAGAACTGTCTTAGCGAAAGGCTTCTTGAGGGGAAAGCTGTAACTCTGTGAAATGAATTCACAGGACACAAAGAAGTTTTTCAGAAAGCTTCTTTCTCTTTCTTATCGGAGGATATTTCCTTTGGCCCTATAGTCTAAGGAATCCGAAATATCCGTTCTCAGATTCCACAGAAACAAGGCTAGCAAAGAGATAAAGGAAACACAGATGTAACTCTGTGAGATGAATTAACAGAACACTAAGCAGTTTCTAAGAAAGCTTCTTTCCAGATTTCATCTGTGGATATTTCCTTTTTCACCATAGCCCTCTATGGGCTTCAAAATGTCACTTTGCCAATTCCAGAAGAACTGTCTTAGCGAAAGGCTTCTTTAGAGGAAAGCTGTAACTCTGTGAGATGATTTCACAGAAAACAGAGAAGTTTCTCAAAAAGCTTCTTTCTCTTTGTTATCGGAGGATATTTCCTTTGGCCCTATAGTCTTCTAAGGGATCCGAAATATCTGTTCTCAGATTCCATAGAAATAAGACTAGCAAAGAGATCCACGAAATACAGAGGTAACTCTGTGAGATGAATTAACAGAACACTCAGCAGTTTCTCAGAAAGCTTCTTTACAGATTTCATCTGACGATATTTCCTTTTTCACCATAGCCCTCTATGGGCTTCCAAATATCACATTGCCAATTCCACAAGAACTGTCTTAGCGAAAGGCTTCTTAGGGGAAAGCTGTAACTCTGTGAGATGATTTCACAAAACACAAAGAAGTGTCTCAGAAAGCTTCTTTGTCTTTGTTATCCGAGGATATTTCCTTTGGCCCTATAGTCTTCTAAGGGATCCGAAATATCTGTTCTCAGATTCTACAGAAATAAAGCAAGCAAAGAGATCCACGAAATACAGATATAACTCTGTGAGATGAATTAACAGAACACTAAGGAGTTTCTCAGAAAGCTTCTTTCCAGATTTCATCTGAGGATATTTCCTTTTTCACCATAGCACTCTCTGGGCCTCCAAATATCACTTTGCCAATTCCACAAGAACTGTCTTAGCGAAAGGCTTCTTAAGGGGAAAGCTGTAACTCTGTGAGATGATTTCACAGAACACAAAGAAGTTTCTCAGAAAACTTCTTTCTCTTTGTTATCGGAGGATATTTCCTTTGGCCCTATAGTCTTCTAAGGGATGCGAAATATCTGTTTTCAGATTCTACAGAAATAAGGCTAGCAAAGAGATCCACGAAATACAGATGTAACTCTGTGAGATGAATTAACAGAACACTAAGCAGTTTCTCAGAAAGCTTCTTTCCAGATATCATTTGAGGATATTTCCTTTTTCACCATGGCCCTCTTCGGTCTTCCAAACATCACTTTGCCAATTCCACAAGAACTGTCTTAGCGAAAGGCTTCTTGAGGGGAAAGCTGTAACTCTGTGAGATGATTTCACAGAACACAAAGAAGTTTCTCAGAAAGTTTCTTTCTCTTTGTTATCGGAGGATATTTCCTTTGGCCCTATAGTCTTCTAAGGGATCCGAAATATCTGTTCTCAGATTCTACAGAAATAAAGCAAGCAAAGAGATCCACGAAATACAGATATAACTCTGTGAGATGAATTAATAGAACACTAAGGAGTTTCTCAGCAAGCTTCTTTCCAGATTTCATCTGAGGATATTTCCTTTTTCACCATGGCCCTCTATGGGCCTCCAAATATCACTTTGCCAATTCCACAAGAACTGTCTTAGCGAAAGGCATCTTGAGGAGAAAGCTGTAACTCTGTGAGATGATTTCACAGAACACAAAGAAGTTTTTCAGAAAGCTTCTTTCTTTTTGTTATCGGAGATTATTTCCTTTGGCCCTAGAGTCTTCAATGGGATACGAAGTATCTGTTCTCAGATTCCACAGAAATAAGACTAGCAAAGAGATCCACGAAATATTGACGTAACTCTGTGAGATGACTTAACAGAACAGTAATCAGTTTCTCAGAAAGCTTCTTTCCAGATTTCATCTGAGGATATTTCCTTTTTCACCATAGCCCTCTAAGGGCTTCCAAATATCACTTTGCCAATTCCAGAAGAACTGTCTTTGCGAAAGGCTACTTGAGGGGAAAGCTGTAACTCTGTGAGATGAATTCACAGGACACAAAGAAGTTTCTCAGAAAGCTTCTTTCTCTTTGTCATCAAAGGATATTTCCTTTGGCCCTATAGTGTTCTAAGGGATCCGAAATATCTGTTCTCAGATTCTACAGAAATAAGGCTAGCAAAGAGATCCACGAAATACAGATGTAACTCTATGAGATGAATTAACAGAACACTAAGCAGTTTCTCAGAAAGCTTCTTTCCAGATTTCATCTGAGGATATTTCCTTTTTCACCGTAGCCCTCTGTGGGCTTCCAAATATCACTTTGCCAATTCCACAAGAACTGTCTTAGCGAAAGGCTTCTTGAGGGGAAAACTGTAACTCTGTGAGATGATTTCACAGAAAACAAAGAAGTTTCTTAGAAAGCTTTTTTCTCTTTGTTATCGGAGGATATTTGATTTGGCCCTATAGTCTTCTAAGGGATCTGAAATATCTATTCTCAGATTCCACAGAAATAAAGTAAGCAAAGAGATCCACAAAATACAGATGTAACTCTGTGAGATGAATTAACAGAACACTAAGCGGTTTCTCAGAAAGCTTCTTTCCAGATTTCATCTGAGAATATTTCCTTTTTCACCATAGCCATCTATGGGGTTCCTAATATCACTTTGCCAATTCCAAAAGAACTGTCTTATCTGAAGGCTTCTTGAGTGGAAAGCTGTAACTCTGTGAGATGAATTCACAGGACACAAAGAAGTTTCTCAGAAAGCTTCTTTCTCTTTGTTATTGGAGGATATTTCCTATGGCCCTATAGTCTTCTAAGGGATCCGAAATATCTGTTTTCAGATTCTACCAAAATAAGGCTAGCAAAGAGATCCACGAAATACAGATGTAACTCTGTGAGATGAATTAACAGAACACTAAGCAGTTTCTCAGAAAGCTTCTTTCCAGATTTCATTTGAGGATATTTCCTTTTTCACCATGACCCTCTATGGGCTTCCAAATATCACTTTGCCAATTCCACAAGAACTGTCTTAGAAAAAGGCTTCTTGAGGGGAAAGCTGTAACTCTGTGAGATGATTTTAGAGAACACAAAGAAGTTTCTCAGAAAGCTTTTTTCTCTTTGTTAACGGAGGATATTTCCTTTCCTCCTATAGTCTAAGGAATCCGAAATATCTGTTCTCAGATTCCACAGAAATAAGGCTAGCAAAGAGATAAAGGAAACACAGATGTAACTCTGTGAGATGAATTAACAGAACACTAAGCAGTTTCTCAGAAAGCTTCTTTCCAGATTTCATTGACGATATTTCCTTTTTCACCATAGCCCTCTATGCGCTTCCAAATGTCACTTGGCCAATTCCACAAGAACTGTCTTAGCGAAAGGCTTCTTGGTGGGAACGCTGTAACTCTGTGAGATGATTTCACAGAACACAAAGAAGTTTCTCAGAAAGCTTCTTTCTCTTTGTTATCGGAGGATATTTCCTTTGGCCCTATAGTCTTCTAAGGGATGCGAAATATCTGCTCTCAGATTCCACAGAAATAAGGCTAGCAAAGAGATCCACGAAATACAGATGTAACTCTGTGAGATGAATTAACAGAGCACTAAGCAGTTTCTCAGAAAGCTTCTTTCCAGATTTCATCTGAGGATATTTCCTTTTTCACCGTAGCCCTCTATGGGCTTCCAAATATCACTTTGCCAATTCCACAAGAACTCTCTTAGCGAAAGGCTTCTTGAGGGGAAAGCTGTAACTCTGTGAGATGATTTCACAGAAAAAAAAGAAGTTTCTCAAAAAGCTTCTTTCTCTTTGTTATCGGAGGATATTTCCTTTGGCCCTATAGTCTTCTAAGGGATCCGAAATATCTGTTCTCAGATTCCACAGAAATAAGACTAGCAAAGAGATCCACGAAATACAGAGGTAACTCTGTGAGATGAATTAACAGAACACTAAGCAGTTTCTCAGAAAGCTTCTTTCCAGATTTCATCTGAGGACATTTCCTTTTTCACCATAGCCCTCTATGGGCTTCCAAATATCACCTTGCCAATTTGACAAGAACTGGCTTGGCGAAAGGCTTCTTGAGGGAAAAGCTGTAACTCTGTGAGATGATTTTACAGAACACAAAGACGTTTCTCAGAAACATTCTTTCTCTTTGTTATCAAAGGATATTTCCTTTGGCCCTATAGTCTTCTAAGTTATCCGAAATATTTGTTCTCAGATTCTACAGAAATAAGGCTAGCAAAGAGATCCACCAAATACAGATGTAACTCTGTGAGATGAATTAACAGAACACTAAGCAGTTTCTCAGAAAGCTTCTTTCCAGATTTTGTCTGAGGATATTTCCTTTTTCACCATAGCCCGCTATGGGCTTTCAAATGTCACTTTGCCAATTCCAGAAGATCTGTCTTAGCGAAAGGCTTTTTGAGGGGAAAGCTGTAACTCTGTGAGATGATTTTACAGAACACAAAGAAGTTTCTCAGAAACCTTCTTTCTCTTCGTTATCAAAGGATATTTCCTTTGGCCCTATACTCTTCTAAGTTATCCGAAATATTTGTTCTCAGATTCTACAGAAATAAGGCTAGCAAAGAGATCCACGAAATACAGATGTAACTCTGTGAGATGAACGAACAGAACACTAAGCAGTTTCTCAGAAAGCTTCTTTTCAGATTTCATCTGAGGATGTATCCTTTTTCACCATAGCCCTCTATGGGCTTCCAAATATCACTTTGCCAATTCCACAAGAACTGTCTTAGCGAAAGGCTTCTTGAGGGGAAAGCTGTAACTCTGTGAGATGATTTCACAGAACACAAAGAAGCTTCTCAGAAAGCTTCTTTCTCTTTGTTATCGGAGGATATTTCCTTTGAATCTATAGTCTAAGGAATCCGAAATATCTGTTCTCAGATTCCACAGAAATAAGGCTAGCAAAGAGATAAAGGAAATACAGATGTAACTCTGTGAGATGCATTAACAGAACACTAAGCAGTTTCTCAGAAAGCTTCTTTCCAGATTTCATCTGAGGATATTTCCTTTTTCACCATAGCCCTCTATGCGTTTCCAAATATCACTTTGCCAATTCCACAAGAACTGTCTTGGGAAAGACTTCTTTAGGGGAACGCTGTAACTCTGTGAGATGATTTCACAGAACACAAAGAAGTTTCTCAGAGAGCTTCTTTCTCTTTGTTATCGGAGGATATTTCCTTTGGCCCTATAGCCTTCTAAGGGATGCGAAATATCTGTTCTCAGATTCCACAGAAATAAGGCTAGCAAAGAGATACACGAAATACAGATGTAACTCTGTGAGAGGAATTAACAGAACACTAAGCAGTTTCTCAGAAAGCTTCTTTCCAGATTTCATCTGAGGATATTTCCTTTTTCACCATGGCCCTCTATGGGCCTCCAAATATCACTTTGCCAATTCCACAAGAACTGTCTCAGCGAAAGGCTTCTTGAGGAGAAAGCTGTAACTCTGTGAGATGATTTCACAGAACACAAAGAAGTTTTTCAGAAAGCTTCTTTCTTTTTGTTATCGGAGATTATTTCCTTTGGCCCTAGAGTCTTCAATGGGATACGAAGTATCTGTTGTCAGATTCCACAGAAATAAGACTAGCAAAGAGATCCACGAATTATTGACGTAACTCTGTGAGATGACTTAACAGAACAGTAATCAGTTTCTCAGAAAGCTTCTTTCCAGATTTCATCTGAGGATATTTCCTTTTTCACCATAGCCCTCTAAGGGCTTCCAAATATCACTTTGCCAATTCCAGAAGAACTGTCTTTGCGAAAGGCTACTTGAGGGGAAAGCTGTAACTCTGTGAGATGAATTCACAGGACACAAAGAAGTTTCTCAGAAAGTTTCTTTCTCTTTGTCATCAAAGGATATTTCCTTTGGCCCTATAGTGTTCTAAGGGATCCGAAATATCTGTTCTCAGATTCTACAGAAATAAGGCTAGCAAAGAGATCCACGAAATACAGATGTAACTCTATGTGATGAATTAACAGAACACTAAGCAGTTTCTCAGAAAGCTTCTTTCCAGATTTCATTGACGATATTTCCTTTTTCACCATAGCCCTCTATGCGCTTCCAAATATCACTTTGCCAATTCCACAAGAACTCTCTTAGCGAAAGGCTTCTTGGTGCGAACGCTGTAACTCTGTGAGATGATTTCACAGAACACAAAGAAGTTTCTCAGAAATCTTCTTTCTCTTTGTTATTGGAGGATATTTCCTTTGGCCCTATAGTCTTCTAAGGGATGCGAAATATCTGCTCTCAGATTCCACAGAAATAAGGATAGCAAAGAGATCCACGAAATACAGATGAAACACTGTGAGATGAAATAACAGAGCACTAAGCAGTTTCTCAGAAAGCTTCTTTCCAGATTTCATCTGAGGATATTTCCTTTTTCACCGTAGCCCTCTATGGGCTTCCAAATATCACTTTGCCAATTCCACAAGAACTGTCTTAGCGAAAGGCTTCTTGAGGGGAAAGCTGTAACTCTGTGAGATGATTTCACAGTACACAAAGAAGTTTATCAGAAAGTTTCTTTCTCTTTCTTATCGGAGGATAATCCTTTGGCCCTATAATCTTCAAGGGGATCCGAAATATCTGTTCTCAGATTCCACAGAAATAAGGCTAGGAAAGAGATCCACGAAATACAGATGTAACTCTGTGAGATGAATTAACAGAACACTAATCAGTTTCTCAGAAAGCTTCTTTCCAGATTTCATCTGAGGATATTTCCTTTTTCACCATAGCCCTCTATGGGCTTCCAAATATCACTTTGCCAATTCCACAAGAACTGTCTTAGAGAAAGGCTTCTTGAGGGGAAAGTTGTAACTCTGTGAAATGAATTCACAGGACACAAAGAAGTTTCTCAGAGAGCTTCTTTCTCTTTCTTATCGGAGGATATTTCCTTTGGCCCTATGTTCTTCTAAGGGATCCGAAATATCGGTTCTCACATTCCACAGAAATAAGGCTAGCAAAGAGATCCACGAAATACAGATGTAATTCTGTGAGATGAATTAACAGAACACTAAGCAGTTTCTGAGAAAGCTTCTTTCCAGATTTCATCTGTGGATATTTCCTTTTTCACCATAGCCCTCTATGGGCTTCGAAATGTCACTTTGCCCATTCCAGAAGAACTGTCTTAGCGAAAGGCTTCTTGAGGGGAAAGCTGTAACTCTGTGAGATGATTTCACAGAACACAAAGAAGTTTTTCAGAGAGCTTCTTTCTCTTTGTTATCGGAGGATATTTCCTTTGGCCCTATAGCCTTCTAAGGGATGCGAAATATCTGTTCTCAGATTCCACAGAAATAAGGCTAGCAAAGAGATACACGAAATACAGATGTAACTCTGTGAGAGGAATTAACAGAACACTAAGCAGTTTCTCAGAAAGCTTCTTTCCAGATTTCATCTGAGGATATATCCTTTTTCACCATAGCCCTCTATGGGCTTCCAAATATCACTTTGCCAATTCCACAAGAACTGTCTTAGCGAAAGGCTTCTTGAGGGGAAAGCTGTAACTCTGTGAGATGATTTCACAGAACACAAAGAAGTTTCTCAAAAAGTTTCTTTCTCTTTGTTATCGGAGGATATTTCCTTTGGCCCTATAGTCTTCTAAGGGATCCGAAATATCTGTTCTCAGATTCTACAGAAATAAAGCAAGCAATGAGATCCACGAAATACAGATATAACTCTGTGAGATGAATTAACAGAACACTAAGGAGTTTCTCAGAAAGCTTCTTTCCAGATTTCATCTGAGGATATTTCCTTTTTCACCATGGCCCTCTATGGGCCTCCAAATATCACTTTGCCAATTCCACAAGAACTGTCTTAGCGAAAGGCTTCTTGAGGAGAAAGCTGTAACTCTGTGAGATGATTTCACAGAACACAAAGAAGTTTTTCAGAAAGCTTCTTTCTTTTTGTTATCGGAGATTATTTCCTTTGGCCCTAGAGTCTTCAATGGGATACGAAGTATCTGTTGTCAGATTCCACAGAAATAAGACTAGCAAAGAGATCCACGAAATATTGACGTAACTCTGTGAGATGACTTAACAGAACAGTAATCAGTTTCTCAGAAAGCTTCTTTCCAGATTTCATCTGAGGATATTTCCTTTTTCACCATAGCCCTCTAAGGGCTTCCAAATATCACTTTGCCAATTCCAGAAGAACTGTCTTTGCGAAAGGCTACTTGAGGGGAAAGCTGTAACTCTGTGAGATGAATTCACAGGACACAAAGAAGTTTCTCAGAAAGTTTCTTTCTCTTTGTCATCAAAGGATATTTCCTTTGGCCCTATAGTGTTCTAAGGGATCCGAAATATCTGTTCTCAGATTCTACAGAAATAAGGCTAGCAAAGAGATCCACGAAATACAGATGTAACTCTATGAGATGAATTAACAGAACACTAAGCAGTTTCTCAGAAAGCTTCTTTCCAGATTTCATTGACGATATTTCCTTTTTCACCATAGCCCTCTATGCGCTTCCAAATATCACTTTGCCAATTCCACAAGAACTCTCTTAGCGAAAGGCTTCTTGGTGCGAACGCTGTAACTCTGTGAGATGATTTCACAGAACACAAAGAAGTTTCTCAGAAATTTTCTTTCTCTTTGTTATTGGAGGATATTTCCTTTGGCCCTATAGTCTTCTAAGGGATGCGAAATATCTGCTCTCAGATTCCACAGAAATAAGGATAGCAAAGAGATCCACGAAATACAGATGAAACACTGTGAGATGAATTAACAGAGCACTAAGCAGTTTCTCAGAAAGCTTCTTTCCAGATTTCATCTGAGGATATTTCCTTTTTCACCGTAGCCCTCTATGGGCTTCCAAATATCACTTTGCCAATTCCACAAGAACTGTCTTAGCGAAAGGCTTCTTGAGGGGAAAGCTGTAACTCTGTGAGATGATTTCACAGTACACAAAGAAGTTTATCAGAAAGTTTCTTTCTCTTTCTTATCGGAGGATAATCCTTTGGCCCTATAATCTTCAAGGGGATCCGAAATATCTGTTCTCAGATTCCACAGAAATAAGGCTAGGAAAGAGATCCACGAAATACAGATGTAACTCTGTGAGATGAATTAACAGAACACTAATAAGTTTCTCAGAAAGCTTCTTTCCAGATTTCATCTGAGGATATTTCCTTTTTCACCATAGCCCTCTATGGGCTTCCAAATATCACTTTGCCAATTCCACAAGAACTGTCTTAGAGAAAGGCTTCTGAGGGGAAAGTTGTAACTCTGTGAAATGAATTCACAGGACACAAAGAAGTTTCTCAGAGAGCTTCTTTCTCTTTCTTATCGGAGGATATTTCCTTTGGCCCTATGTTCTTCTAAGGGATCCGAAATATCTGTTCTCACATTCCACAGAAATAAGGCTAGCAAAGAGATCCACGAAATACAGATGTAATTCTGTGAGATGAATTAACAGAACACTAAGCAGTTTCTGAGAAAGCTTCTTTCCAGATTTCATCTGTGGATATTTCCTTTTTCACCATAGCCCTCTATGGGCTTCGAAATGTCACTTTGCCCATTCCAGAAGAACTGTCTTAGCGAAAGGCTTCTTGAGGGGAAAGCTGTAACTCTGTGAGATGATTTCACAGAACACAAAGAAGTTTCTCAGAGAGCTTCTTTCTTTTTGTTATCGGAGGATATTTCCTTTGGCCCTATAGCCTTCTAAGGGATGCGAAATATCTGTTCTCAGATTCCACAGAAATAAGGCTAGCAAAGAGATACACGAAATACAGATGTAACTCTGTGAGAGGAATTAACAGAACACTAAGCAGTTTCTCAGAAAGCTTCTTTCCAGATTTCATCTGAGGATATATCCTTTTTCACCATAGCCCTCTATGGGCTTCCAAATATCACTTTGCCAATTCCACAAGAACTGTCTTAGCGAAAGGCTTCTTGAGGGGAAAGCTGTAACTCTGTGAGATGATTTCACAGAACACAAAGAAGTTTCTCAAAAAGTTTCTTTCTCTTTGTTATCGGAGGATATTTCCTTTGGCCCTATAGTCTTCTAAGGGATCCGAAATATCTGTTCTCAGATTCTACAGAAATAAAGCAAGCAATGAGATCCACGAAATACAGATATAACTCTGTGAGATGAATTAACAGAACACTAAGGAGTTTCTCAGAAAGCTTCTTTCCAGATTTCATCTGAGGATATTTCCTTTTTCACCATGGCCCTCTGTGGGCCTCCAAATATCACTTTGCCAATTCCACAAGAACTGTCTTAGCGAAAGGCTTCTTGAGGAGAAAGCTGTAACTCTGTGAGATGATTTCACAGAACACAAAGAAGTTTTTCAGAAAGCTTCTTTCTTTTTGTTATCGGAGATTATTTCCTTTGGCCCTAGAGTCTTCAATGGGATACGAAGTATCTGTTGTCAGATTCCACAGAAATAAGACTAGCAAAGAGATCCACAAAATATTGACGTAACTCTGTGAGATGACTTAACAGAACAGTAATCAGTTTCTCAGAAAGCTTCTTTCCAGATTTCATCTGAGGATATTTCCTTTTTCACCATAGCCCTCTAAGGGCTTCCAAATATCACTTTGCCAATTCCAGAAGAACTGTCTTTGCGAAAGGCTACTTGAGGGGAAAGCTGTAACTCTGTGAGATGAATTCACAGGACACAAAGAAGTTTCTCAGAAAGTTTCTTTCTCTTTGTCATCAAAGGATATTTCCTTTGGCCCTATAGTGTTCTAAGGGATCCGAAATATCTGTTCTCAGATTCTACAGAAATAAGGCTAGCAAAGAGATCCACGAAATACAGATGTAACTCTATGAGATGAATTAACAGAACACTAAGCAGTTTCTCAGAAAGCTTCTTTCCAGATTTCATTGACGATATTTCCTTTTTCACCATAGCCCTCTATGCGCTTCCAAATATCACTTTGCCAATTCCACAAGAACTCTCTTAGCGAAAGGCTTCTTGGTGCGAACGCTGTAACTCTGTGAGATGATTTCACAGAACACAAAGAAGTTTCTCAGAAATCTTCTTTCTCTTTGTTATCGGAGGATATTTCCTTTGGCCCTATAGTCTTCTAAGGGATCCGAAATATCTGTTCTCAGATTCCACAGAAATAAGGCTAGCAAAGAGATCCAAGAAATACAGATATAACTCTGTGAGATGAATTAACAGAACACTCAGCAGTTTCTCAGAAAGCTTCTTTCCTGATTTCATCTGACGATATTTCCTTTTTCACCATAGCCCTCTATGGGCTTCCAAATATCACTATGCCAATTCCACAAGAACTGTCTTAGCGAAAGGCTTCTTTAGAGGAAAGCTGTACCTCTGTGAGATGATTTCACAGAAGACAAAGATGTTTATCAGAAATCTTCTTTCTCTTTGTTATCGGAGGATATTTCCTTTGGCCCTATAGTCTTCAATGGGATCCGAAATATCTGTTCTCAGATTCCACAGAAATAAAGCTAGCAAAGAGATCCACGAAATACAGATGTAACTCCGTGAGATGAATTAACAGAACACTCAGCAGTTTCTCAGAAAGCTTCTTTCCAGATTTCATCTGACAATATTTCCTTTTTCACCACAGCCATCTATGGCTTCCAAATATCTCTATGCTAATTCCACAAGAACTGTCTTAGCGAAAGGCTTCTTGAGGGGAAAGCTGTAACTCTGTGAGATGATTTCACAGAAAACAAAGAAGTTACTTAGAAAGCTTTTTTCTCTTTGTTATCGGAGGATATTTGATTTGGCCCTATAGTCTTCTAAGTTATCCGAAATATTTGTTCTCAGATTCTACAGAAATAAGGCTAGCAAAGAGATCCACCAAATACAGATGTAACTCTGTGAGATGAATTAACAGAACTCTAAGCAGTTTCTCAGAAAGCTTCTTTCCAGATTTCATCTGAGGATATATCCTTTTTCACCATAGCCCTCTATGGGCTTCCAAATATCACTTTGCCAATTCCACAAGAACTGTCTTAGTGAAAGGCTTCTTGAGGGGAAAGCTGTAACTCTGTGAGATGATTTCACAGAACCCAAAGAAGTTTCTCAGAAAGTTTCTTTCTCTTTGTTATCGGAGGATATTTCCTTTGGCCCTATAGTCTTCTAATTGATCCGAAATATCTGTTTTCAGATTCTACCAAAATAAGGCTAGCAAAGAGATCCACGAAATACAGATGTAACTCTGTGAGATGAATTAACAGAACACTAAGCAGTTTCTCAGAAAGCTTCTTTCCAGATTTCATTTGAGGATATTTCCTTTTTCACCATGACCCTCTATGGGCTTCCAAATATCACTTTGCCAATTCCACAAGAACTGTCTTAGAAAAAGGCTTCTTGAGGGGAAAGCTGTAACTCTGTGAGATGATTTCAGAGAACACAAAGAAGTTTCTCAGAAAGCTTTTTTCTCTTTGTTAACGGAGGATATTTCCTCTGCCCCTATAGTCTAAGGAATCCGAAATATCTGTTCTCAGATTCCACAGAAATAAGGCTAGCAAAGAGATAAAGGAAACACAGATGTAACTCTGTGAGATGAATTAACAGAACACTAAGCAGTTTCTCAGAAAGCTTCTTTCCAGATTTCATTGACGATATTTCCTTTTTCACCATAGCCCTCTATGCGCTTCCAAATGTCACTTTGCCAATTCCACAAGAACTGTCTTAGCGAAAGGCTTCTTGGTGGGAACGCTGTAACTCTGTGAGATGATTTCACAGAACACAAAGAAGTTTCTCAGAAAGCTTCTTTCTCTTTGTTATCGGAGGATATTTCCTTTGGCCCTATAGTCTTCTAAGGGATGCGAAATATCTGCTCTCAGATTCCACAGAAATAAGGCTAGCAAAGAGATCCACGAAATACAGATGAAACTCTGTGAGATGAATTAACAGAGCACTAAGCAGTTTCTCAGAAAGCTTCTTTCCAGATTTCATCTGAGGATATTTCCTTTTTCACCGTAGCCCTCTATGGGCTTCCAAATATCACTTTGACAATTCCACAAGAACTCTCTTAGCGAAAGGCTTCTTGAGGGGAAAGCTGTAGCTCTGTGAGATGATTTCACAATACACAAAGAAGTTTCTCAGAAAGCTTCTTTCTCTTTGTTATCGGAGAATATTTCCTTTGGCCCTATAATCTTCAAGGGGATCCGAAATATCTGTTCTCAGATTCCACAGAAATAAGGCTAGAAAAGAGATCCACGAAATACAGATGTAACTCTGTGAGATGTATTAACAGAGCACTAAGCAGTTTCTCAGAAAGCTTCTTTCCAGATTTCATCTGAGGATATTTCCTTTTTCACCGTAGCCCTCTATGGGCTTCCAAATATCACTTTGCCAATTCCAGAAGAACTGTCTTAGCGAAAGGCTTCTTGAGGGGAAAGCTGTAACTCTGTGAAATGAATTCACAGGACACAAAGAAGTTTTTCAGAAAGCTTCTTTCTCTTTCTTATCGGAGGATATTTCCTTTGGCCCTATAGTCTAAGGAATCCGAAATATCCGTTCTCAGATTCCACAGAAACAAGGCTAGCAAAGAGATAAAGGAAACACAGATGTAATTCTGTGAGATGAATTAACAGAACACTAAGCAGTTTCTAAGAAAGCTTCTTTCCAGATTTCATCTGTGGATATTTCCTTTTTCACCATAGCCCTCTATGGGCTTCAAAATGTCACTTTGCCAATTCCAGAAGAACTGTCTTAGCGAAAGGCTTCTTTAGAGGAAAGCTGTAACTCTGTGAGATGATTTCACAGAAAACAAAGAAGTTTCTCAAAAAGCTTCTTTCTCTTTGTTATCGGAGGATATTTCCTTTGGCCCTATAGTCTTCTAAGGGATCCGAAATATCTGTTCTCAGATTCCACAGAAATAAGACTAGCAAAGAGATCCACGAAATACAGAGGTAACTCTGTGAGATGAATTAACAGAACACTCAGCAGTTTCTCAGAAAGCTTCTTTCCAGATTTCATCTGAGGATATTTCCTTTTTCACCATAGCCCTCTATGGGCTTCCAAATATCACCTTGCCAATTTGACAAGAACAGTCTTGGCGAAAGGCTTCTTGAGGGAAAAGCTGTAACTCTGTGAGATGATTTTACAGAACACAAAGACGTTTCTCAGAAACCTTCTTTCTCTTTGTTATCAAAGGATATTTCCTTTGGCCCTATAGTCTTCTAAGTTATCCGAAATATTTGTTCTCAGATTCTAGAGAAATAAGGCTAGCAAAGAGATCCACCAAATACAGATGTAACTCTGTGAGATGAATTAACAGAACACTAAGCAGTTTCTCAGAAAGCTTCTTTCCAGATTTCATCTGAGGATATATCCTTTTTCACCATAGCCCTCTATGGGCTTCCAAATATCACTTTGCCAATTCCACAAGAACTGTCTTAGCGAAAGGCTTCTTGAGGGGAAAGCTGTAACTCTGTGAGATGATTTCACAGAACCCAAAGAAGTTTCTCAGAAAGTTTCTTTCTCTTTGTTATCGGATTATATTTCCTTTGGCCCTATAGTCTTCAAAGGGATCCGAAATATCTGTTCTCAGATTCTACAGAAATAAAGCAAGCAAAGAGATCCACGAAATAAAGATATAACTCTGTGAGATGAATTAACAGAACACTAAGGAGTTTCTCAGAAAACTTCTTTCCAGATTTCATCTGAGGATATTTCCTTTTTCACCATGGCCCTCTATGGGCCTCCAAATATCACTTTGCCAATTCCACAAGAACAGTCTTAGCGAAAGGCTTCTTGAGGGGAAAGCTGTAACTCTGTGAGATGATTTCACAGAACACAAAGAAGTTTTTCAGAAAGCTTCTTTCTTTTTGTTATCGGAGATTATTTCCTTTGGCCCTAGAGTCTTCAATGGGATACGAAGTATCTGTTGTCAGATTCCACAGAAATAAGACTAGCAAAGAGATCCACGAAATATTGACGTAACTCTGTGAGATGACTTAACAGAACAGTAATCAGTTTCTCAGAAAGCTTCTTTCCAGATTTCATCTGAGGATATTTCCTTTTTCACCATAGCCCTCTAAGGGCTTCCAAATATCACTTTTCCAATTCCAGAAGAACTGTCTTTGCGAAAGGCTACTTGAGGGGAAAGCTGTAACTCTGTGAGATGAATTCACAGGACACAAAGAAGTTTCTCAGAAAGCTTCTTTCTCTTTGTCATCAAAGGATATTTCCTTTGGCCCTATAGTGTTCTAAGGGATCCGAAATATCTGTTCTCAGATTCTACAGAAATAAGGCTAGCAAAGAGATCCACGAAATACAGATGTAACTCTATGAGATGAATTAACAGAACACTAAGCAGTTTCTCAGAAAGCTTCTTTCCAGATTTCATTGACGATATTTCCTTTTTCACCATAGCCCTCTATGCGCTTCCAAATATCATTTTGCAAATTCCACAAGAACTCTCTTAGCGAAAGGCTTCTTGGTGCGAACGCTGTAACTCTGTGAGATGATTTCACAGAACACAAAGAAGTTTCTCAGAAATCTTCTTTCTCTTTGTTATTGGAGGATATTTCCTTTGGCCCTATAGTCTTCTAAGGGATGCGAAATATCTGCTCTCAGATTCCACAGAAATAAGGATAGCAAAGAGATCCACGAAATACAGATGAAACTCTGTGAGATGAATTAACAGAGCACTAAGCAGTTTCTCAGAAAGCTTCTTTCCAGATTTCATCTGAGGATATTTCCTTATTCACCGTAGCCCTCTATGGGCTTCCAAATATCACTTTGCCAATTCCACAAGAACTGTCTTAGCGAAAGACTTCTTGAGGGGAAAGCTGTAACTCTGTGAGATGATTTCACAGTACACAAAGAAGTTTATCAGAAAGTTTCTTTCTCTTTCTTATCGGAGGATAATCCTTTGGCCCTATAATCTTCAAGGGGATCCGAAATATCTGTTCTCAGATTCCACAGAAATAAGGCTAGGAAAGAGATCCACGAAATACAGATGTAACTCTGTGAGATGAATTAACAGAACACTAATCAGTTTCTCAGAAAGCTTCTTTCCAGATTTCATCTGAGGATATTTCCTTTTTCACCATAGCCCTCTATGGGCTTCCAAATATCACTTTGCCAATTCCACAAGAACTGTCTTAGAGAAAGGCTTCTTGAGGGGAAAGTTGTAACTCTGTGAGATGAATTCACAGGACACAAAGAAGTTTCTCAGAGAGCTTCTTTCTCTTTCTTATCGGAGGATATTTCCTTTGGCCCTATGTTCTTCTAAGGGATCCGAAATATCTGTTCTCAGATTCCACAGAAATAAGGCTAGCAAAGAGATCCACGAAATACAGATGTAATTCTGTGAGATGAATTAACAGAACACTAAGCAGTTTCTGAGAAAGCTTCTTTCCAGATTTCATCTGTGGATATTTCCTTTTTCACCATAGCCCTCTATGGGCTTCGAAATGTCACTTTGCCCATTTCAGAAGAACTGTCTTAGCGAAAGGCTTCTTGAGGGGAAAGCTGTAACTCTGTGAGATGATTTCACAGTACACAAAGAAGTTTCTCAGAAAGCTTCTTTCTCTTTGTTATCGGAGGATATTTCCTTTGGCCCTATAGTCTTCAAAGGGATCCGAAATATCTGTTCTCAGATTCCACAGAAATAAGGCTAGCAAAGAGATCCACGACATACAGATGTAACTCTGTGAGATGAATTAACAGAACACTAATCAGTTTCTCAGAAAGCTTCTTTCCAGATAGTATCTGAGGATATTTCCTTTTTCACCATAGCCCTCTAAGGGCTTCCAAATATCACTTTGCCAATTCCACAAGAACTGTCTTAGCGAAGGCTACTTGAGGGGAAAGCTGTAACTCTGTGAGATGAATTCACAGGACACAAAGAAGTTTCTCAGAAAGCTTCTTTCTCTTTGTTATCAAAGGATTTTCCTTTGGGCCTATAGTGTTCGACGGGATCCGAAATATCTGTTCTCAGATTCTACAGAAATAAGGCTAGCAAAGAGATCCACGAAATAAAGATGTAACTCTATGAGATGAATTTACAGAACACTAAGCAGTTTCTCAGAAAGCTTCTTTTCAGATTTCATTTGAGGATATTTCCTTTTTCACCATGGCCCTCTAAGGGCTTCCAAATATCACTTTGCCAATTCCACAAGAACTGTCTTAGCGAAAGGCTCCTTGAGGGGAAAGCTGTGACTCGGTGAGATGATTTCACAGAACACAAAGAAGTTTCTCAGAAAGCTTCTTTCTCTTTGTTATCGGAGGATATTTCCTTTGGCCCTATAGTCTTCTAAGGGATCCGAAATATCTGTTCTCAGATTCCACAGAAATAAGGCTAGCAAAGAGATCCAAGAAATACAGATATAACTCTGTGAGATGAATTAACAGAACACTCAGCAGTTTCTCAGAAAGCTTCTTTCCTGATTTCATCTGACGATATTTCCTTTTTCACCATAGCCCTCTATGGGCTTCCAAATATCACTATGCCAATTCCACAAGAACTGTCTTAGCGAAAGGCTTCTTTAGAGGAAAGCTGTACCTCTGTGAGATGATTTCACAGAACACAAAGATGTTTATCAGAAATCTTCTTTCTCTTTGTTATCGGAGGATATTTCCTTTGGCCCTATAGTCTTCAATGGGATCCGAAATATCTGTTCTCAGATTCCACAGAAATAAAGCTAGCAAAGAGATCCACGAAATACAGATGTAACTCCGTGAGATGAATTAACAGAACACTCAGCAGTTTCTCAGAAAGCTTCTTTCCAGATTTCATCTGACAATATTTCCTTTTTCACCACAGCCATCTATGGGCTTCCAAATATCTCTATGCCAATTCCACAAGAACTGTCTTAGCGAAAGGCTTCTTGAGGGGAAAGCTGTAACTCTGTGAGATGATTTCACAGAAAACAAACAAGTTTCTTAGAAAGCTTTTTTCTCTTTGTTATCGGAGGATATTTGATTTGGCCCTATAGTCTTCTAAGGGATCTGAAATATCTATTCTCAGATTCCACAGAAATAAAGTAAGCAAAGATCCACAAAATACAGATGTAACTCTGTGAGATGAATTAACAGAACACTAAGCGGTTTCTCAGAAAGCTTCTTTCCAAATTTCATCTGAGAATATTTCCTTTTTCACCATAGCCATCTATGGGGTTCCTAATATCACTTTGCCAATTCCAAAAGAACTGTCTTATCTGAAGGCTTCTTGAGTGGAAAGCTGTAACTCTGTGAGATGAATTCACAGGACACAAAGAAGTTTCTCAGAAAGCTTCTTTCTCTTTGTTATTGGAGGATATTTCCTTTGGCCCTATAGTCTTCTAAGGGATCCGAAATATCTGTTTTCAGATTCTACCAAAATAAGGCTAGCAAAGAGATCCACGAAATACAGATGTAACTCTGTGAGATGAATTAACAGAACACTAAGCAGTTTCTCAGAAAGCTTCTTTCCAGATTTCATTTGAGGATATTTCCTTTTTCACCATGACCCTCTATGGGCTTCCAAATATCACTTTGCCAATTCCACAAGAACTGTCTTAGAAAAAGGCTTCTTGAGGGGAAAGCTGTAACTCTGTGAGATGATTTCAGAGAACACAAAGAAGTTTCTCAGAAAGCTTTTTTCTCTTTGTTAACGGAGGATATTTCCTCTGCCCCTATAGTCTAAGGAATCCGAAATATCTGTTCTCAGATTCCACAGAAATAAGGCTAGCAAAGAGATAAAGGAAACACAGATGTAACTCTGTGAGATGAATTAACAGAACACTAAGCAGTTTCTCAGAAAGCTTCTTTCCAGATTTCATTGACGATATTTCCTTTTTCACCATAGCCCTCTATGCGCTTCCAAATGTCACTTTGCCAATTCCACAAGAACTGTCTTAGCGAAAGGCTTCTTGGTGGGAACGCTGTAACTCTGTGAGATGATTTCACAGAACACAAAGAAGTTTCTCAGAAAGCTTCTTTCTCTTTGTTATCGGAGGATATTTCCTTTGGCCCTATAGTCTTCTAAGGGATGCGAAATATCTGCTCTCAGATTCCACAGAAATAAGGCTAGCAAAGAGATCCACGAAATACAGATGAAACTCTGTGAGATGAATTAACAGAGCACTAAGCAGTTTCTCAGAAAGCTTCTTTCCAGATTTCATCTGAGGATATTTCCTTTTTCACCGTAGCCCTCTATGGGCTTCCAAATATCACTTTGACAATTCCACAAGAACTCTCTTAGCGAAAGGCTTCTTGAGGGGAAAGCTGTAGCTCTGTGAGATGATTTCACAATACACAAAGAAGTTTCTCAGAAAGCTTCTTTCTCTTTGTTATCGGAGAATATTTCCTTTGGCCCTATAATCTTCAAGGGGATCCGAAATATCTGTTCTCAGATTCCACAGAAATAAGGCTAGAAAAGAGATCCACGAAATACAGATGTAACTCTGTGAGATGTATTAACAGAGCACTAAGCAGTTTCTCAGAAAGCTTCTTTCCAGATTTCATCTGAGGATATTTCCTTTTTCACCGTAGCCCTCTATGGGCTTCCAAATATCACTTTGCCAATTCCAGAAGAACTGTCTTAGCGAAAGGCTTCTTGAGGGGAAAGCTGTAACTCTGTGAAATGAATTCACAGGACACAAAGAAGTTTTTCAGAAAGCTTCTTTCTCTTTCTTATCGGAGGATATTTCCTTTGGCCCTATAGTCTAAGGAATCCGAAATATCCGTTCTCAGATTCCACAGAAACAAGGCTAGCAAAGAGATAAAGGAAACACAGATGTAATTCTGTGAGATGAATTAACAGAACACTAAGCAGTTTCTAAGAAAGCTTCTTTCCAGATTTCATCTGTGGATATTTCCTTTTTCACCATAGCCCTCTATGGGCTTCAAAATGTCACTTTGCCAATTCCAGAAGAACTGTCTTAGCGAAAGGCTTCTTTAGAGGAAAGCTGTAACTCTGTGAGATGATTTCACAGAAAACAAAGAAGTTTCTCAAAAAGCTTCTTTCTCTTTGTTATCGGAGGATATTTCCTTTGGCCCTATAGTCTTCTAAGGGATCCGAAATATCTGTTCTCAGATTCCACAGAAATAAGACTAGCAAAGAGATCCACGAAATACAGAGGTAACTCTGTGAGATGAATTAACAGAACACTAAGCAGTTTCTCAGAAAGCTTCTTTCCAGATTTCATCTGAGGATATTTCCTTTTTCACCATAGCCCTCTATGGGCTTCCAAATATCACCTTGCCAATTTGACAAGAACAGTCTTGGCGAAAGGCTTCTTGAGGGAAAAGCTGTAACTCTGTGAGATGATTTTACAGAACACAAAGACGTTTCTCAGAAACCTTCTTTCTCTTTGTTATCAAAGGATATTTCCTTTGGCCCTATAGTCTTCTAAGTTATCCGAAATATTTGTTCTCAGATTCTAGAGAAATAAGGCTAGCAAAGAGATCCACCAAATACAGATGTAACTCTGTGAGATGAATTAACAGAACACTAAGCAGTTTCTCAGAAAGCTTCTTTCCAGATTTCATCTGAGGATATATCCTTTTTCACCATAGCCCTCTATGGGCTTCCAAATATCACTTTGCCAATTCCACAAGAACTGTCTTAGCGAAAGGCTTCTTGAGGGGAAAGCTGTAACTCTGTGAGATGATTTCACAGAACCCAAAGAAGTTTCTCAGAAAGTTTCTTTCTCTTTGTTATCGGATTATATTTCCTTTGGCCCTATAGTCTTCAAAGGGATCCGAAATATCTGTTCTCAGATTCTACAGAAATAAAGCAAGCAAAGAGATCCACGAATTAAAGATATAACTCTGTGAGATGAATTAACAGAACACTAAGGAGTTTCTCAGAAAACTTCTTTCCAGATTTCATCTGAGGATATTTCCTTTTTCACCATGGCCCTCTATGGGCCTCCAAATATCACTTTGCCAATTCCACAAGAACAGTCTTAGCGAAAGGCTTCTTGAGGGGAAAGCTGTAACTCTGTGAGATGATTTCACAGAACACAAAGAAGTTTTTCAGAAAGCTTCTTTCTTTTTGTTATCGGAGATTATTTCCTTTGGCCCTAGAGTCTTCAATGGGATACGAAGTATCTGTTGTCAGATTCCACAGAAATAAGACTAGCAAAGAGATCCACGAAATATTGACGTAACTCTGTGAGATGACTTAACAGAACAGTAATCAGTTTCTCAGAAAGCTTCTTTCCAGATTTCATCTGAGGATATTTCCTTTTTCACCATAGCCCTCTAAGGGCTTCCAAATATCACTTTTCCAATTCCAGAAGAACTGTCTTTGCGAAAGGCTACTTGAGGGGAAAGCTGTAACTCTGTGAGATGAATTCACAGGACACAAAGAAGTTTCTCAGAAAGCTTCTTTCTCTTTGTCATCAAAGGATATTTCCTTTGGCCCTATAGTGTTCTAAGGGATCCGAAATATCTGTTCTCAGATTCTACAGAAATAAGGCTAGCAAAGAGATCCACGAAATACAGATGTAACTCTATGAGATGAATTAACAGAACACTAAGCAGTTTCTCAGAAAGCTTCTTTCCAGATTTCATTGACGATATTTCCTTTTTCACCATAGCCCTCTATGCGCTTCCAAATATCATTTTGCAAATTCCACAAGAACTCTCTTAGCGAAAGGCTTCTTGGTGCGAACGCTGTAACTCTGTGAGATGATTTCACAGAACACAAAGAAGTTTCTCAGAAATCTTCTTTCTCTTTGTTATTGGAGGATATTTCCTTTGGCCCTATAGTCTTCTAAGGGATGCGAAATATCTGCTCTCAGATTCCACAGAAATAAGGAAAGCAAAGAGATCCACGAAATACAGATGAAACTCTGTGAGATGAATTAACAGAGCACTAAGCAGTTTCTCAGAAAGCTTCTTTCCAGATTTCATCTGAGGATATTTCCTTATTCACCGTAGCCCTCTATGGGCTTCCAAATATCACTTTGCCAATTCCACAAGAACTGTCTTAGCGAAAGACTTCTTGAGGGGAAAGCTGTAACTCTGTGAGATGATTTCACAGTACACAAAGAAGTTTATCAGAAAGTTTCTTTCTCTTTCTTATCGGAGGATAATCCTTTGGCCCTATAATCTTCAAGGGGATCCGAAATATCTGTTCTCAGATTCCACAGAAATAAGGCTAGGAAAGAGATCCACGAAATACAGATGTAACTCTGTGAGATGAATTAACAGAACACTAATCAGTTTCTCAGAAAGCTTCTTTCCAGATTTCATCTGAGGATATTTCCTTTTTCACCATAGCCCTCTATGGGCTTCCAAATATCACTTTGCCAATTCCACAAGAACTGTCTTAGAGAAAGGCTTCTTGAGGGGAAAGTTGTAACTCTGTGAGATGAATTCACAGGACACAAAGAAGTTTCTCAGAGAGCTTCTTTCTCTTTCTTATCGGAGGATATTTCCTTTGGCCCTATGTTCTTCTAAGGGATCCGAAATATCTGTTCTCAGATTCCACAGAAATAAGGCTAGCAAAGAGATCCACGAAATACAGATGTAATTCTGTGAGATGAATTAACAGAACACTAAGCAGTTTCTGAGAAAGCTTCTTTCCAGATTTCATCTGTGGATATTTCCTTTTTCACCATAGCCCTCTATGGGCTTCGAAATGTCACTTTGCCCATTCCAGAAGAACTGTCTTAGCGAAAGGCTTCTTGAGGGGAAAGCTGTAACTCTGTGAGATGATTTCACAGTACACAAAGAAGTTTCTCAGAAAGCTTCTTTCTCTTTGTTATCGGAGGATATTTCCTTTGGCCCTATAGTCTTCAAAGGGATCCGAAATATCTGTTCTCAGATTCCACAGAAATAAGGCTAGAAAAGAGATCCACGACATACAGATGTAACTCTGTGAGATGAATTAACAGAACACTAGTCAGTTTCTCAGAAAGCTTCTTTCCAGATAGTATCTGAGGATATTTCCTTTTTCACCATAGCCCTCTAAGGGCTTCCAAATATCACTTTGCCAATTCCACAAGAACTGTCTTAGCGAAGGCTACTTGAGGGGAAAGCTGTAACTCTGTGAGATGAATTCACAGGACACAAAGAAGTTTCTCAGAAAGCTTCTTTCTCTTTGTTATCAAAGGATTTTCCTTTGGGCCTATAGTGTTCGACGGGATCCGAAATATCTGTTCTCAGATTCTACAGAAATAAGGCTAGCAAAGAGATCCACGAAATAAAGATGTAACTCTATGAGATGAATTTACAGAACACTAAGCAGTTTCTCAGAAAGCTTCTTTTCAGATTTCATTTGAGGATATTTCCTTTTTCACCATGGCCCTCTAAGGGCTTCCAAATATCACTTTGCCAATTCCACAAGAACTGTCTTAGCGAAAGGCTCCTTGAGGGGAAAGCTGTGACTCGGTGAGATGATTTCACAGAACACAAAGAAGTTTCTCAGAAAGCTTCTTTCTCTTTGTTATCGGAGGATATTTCCTTTGGCCCTATAGTCTTCTAAGGGATCCGAAATATCTGTTCTCAGATTCCACAGAAATAAGGCTAGCAAAGAGATCCAAGAAATACAGATATAACTCTGTGAGATGAATTAACAGAACACTCAGCAGTTTCTCAGAAAGCTTCTTTCCTGATTTCATCTGACGATATTTCCTTTTTCACCATAGCCCTCTATGGGCTTCCAAATATCACTATGCCAATTCCACAAGAACTGTCTTAGCGAAAGGCTTCTTTAGAGGAAAGCTGTACCTCTGTGAGATGATTTCACAGAACACAAAGATGTTTATCAGAAATCTTCTTTCTCTTTGTTATCGGAGGATATTTCCTTTGGCCCTATAGTCTTCAATGGGATCCGAAATATCTGTTCTCAGATTCCACAGAAATAAAGCTAGCAAAGAGATCCACGAAATACAGATGTAACTCCGTGAGATGAATTAACAGAACACTCAGCAGTTTCTCAGAAAGCTTCTTTCCAGATTTCATCTGACAATATTTCCTTTTTCACCACAGCCATCTATGGGCTTCCAAATATCTCTATGCCAATTCCACAAGAACTGTCTTAGCGAAAGGCTTCTTGAGGGGAAAGCTGTAACTCTGTGAGATGATTTCACAGAAAACAAACAAGTTTCTTAGAAAGCTTTTTTCTCTTTGTTATCGGAGGATATTTGATTTGGCCCTATAGTCTTCTAAGGGATCTGAAATATCTATTCTCAGATTCCACAGAAATAAAGTAAGCAAAGATCCACAAAATACAGATGTAACTCTGTGAGATGAATTAACAGAACACTAAGCGGTTTCTCAGAAAGCTTCTTTCCAAATTTCATCTGAGAATATTTCCTTTTTCACCATAGCCATCTATGGGGTTCCTAATATCACTTTGCCAATTCCAAAAGAACTGTCTTATCTGAAGGCTTCTTGAGTGGAAAGCTGTAACTCTGTGAGATGAATTCACAGGACACAAAGAAGTTTCTCAGAAAGCTTCTTTCTCTTTGTTATTGGAGGATATTTCCTTTGGCCCTATAGTCTTCTAAGGGATCCGAAATATCTGTTTTCAGATTCTACCAAAATAAGGCTAGCAAAGAGATCCACGAAATACAGATGTAACTCTGTGAGATGAATTAACAGAACACTAAGCAGTTTCTCAGAAAGCTTCTTTCCAGATTTCATTTGAGGATATTTCCTTTTTCACCATGACCCTCTATGGGCTTCCAAATATCACTTTGCCAATTCCACAAGAACTGTCTTAGAAAAAGGCTTCTTGAGGGGAAAGCTGTAACTCTGTGAGATGATTTCAGAGAACACAAAGAAGTTTCTCAGAAAGCTTTTTTCTCTTTGTTAACGGAGGATATTTCCTCTGCCCCTATAGTCTAAGGAATCCGAAATATCTGTCCTCAGATTCCACAGAAATAAGGCTAGCAAAGAGATAAAGGAAACACAGATGTAACTCTGTGAGATGAATTAACAGAACACTAAGCAGTTTCTCAGAAAGCTTCTTTCCAGATTTCATTGACGATATTTCCTTTTTCACCATAGCCCTCTATGCGCTTCCAAATGTCACTTTGCCAATTCCACAAGAACTGTCTTAGCGAAAGGCTTCTTGGTGGGAACGCTGTAACTCTGTGAGATGATTTCACAGAACACAAAGAAGTTTCTCAGAAAGCTTCTTTCTCTTTGTTATCGGAGGATATTTCCTTTGGCCCTATAGTCTTCAAGGGGATCCGAAATATCTGTTCTCAGATTCCACAGAAATAAGGCTAGAAAAGAGATCCACGAAATACAGATGTAACTCTGTGAGATGAATTAACAGAGCACTAAGCAGTTTCTCAGAAAGCTTCTTTCCAGATTTCATCTGAGGATATTTCCTTTTTCACCGTAGCCCTCTATGGGCTTCCAAATATCACTTTGCCAATTCCAGAAGAACTGTGTTAGCGAAAGGCTTCTTGAGGGGAAAGCTGTAACTCTGTGAAATGAATTCGCAGGACACAAAGAAGTTTTTCAGAAAGCTTCTTTCTCTTTCTTATCGGAGGATATTTCCTTTGGCACTATAGTCTAAGGAATCCGAAATATCCGTTCTCAGATTCCACAGAAACAAGGCTAGCAAAGAGATAAAGGAAACACAGATGTAACTCTGTGAGATGAATTAACAGAACACAAAGCAGTTTCTAAGAAAGCTTCTTTCCAGATTTCATCTGTGGATATTTCCTTTTTCACCATAGCCCTCTATGGGCTTCAAAATGTCACTTTGCCAATTCCAGAAGAACTGTCTTAGCGAAAGGCTTCTTTAGAGGAAAGCTGTAACTCTGTGAGATGATTTCACAGAAAACAAAGAAGTTTCTCAGAAAGTTTCTTTCTCTTTGTTATCGGAGGATATTTCCTTTGGCTCTATAGTATTCTAAGGGATCCGAAATATCTGTTCTCAGATTCTACAGAAATAAAACAAGCAAAGAGATCCACGAAATAAAGATATAACTCTGTGAGATGAATTAACAGAACACTAAGGAGTTTCTCAGAAAACTTCTTTCCAGATTTCATCTGAGGATATTTCCTTTTTCACCATGGCCCTCTATGGGCCTCCAAATATCACTTTGCCAATTCCACAAGAACAGTCTTAGCGAAAGGCTTCTTGAGGGGAAAGCTGTAACTCTGTGAGATGATTTCACAGAACACAAAGAAGTTTTTCAGAAAGCTTCTTTCTTTTTGTTATCGGAGATTATTTCCTTTGGCCCTAGAGTCTTCAATGGGATACGAAGTATCTGTTCTCAGATTCCACAGAAATAAGACTAGCAAAGACATCCACGAAATATTGACGTAACTCTGTGAGATGAATTAACAGAACACTAAACAGTTTCTCAGAAAGCTTCTTCCAGATTTCATCTGAGGATATTTCCTTTTTCACCATAGCCCTCTATGGGCTTCCAAATATCACATTGCCAATTCCACAAGAACTGTCTTAGCGAAAGGCTTCTTAGGGGAAAGCTGTAACTCTGTGAGATGATTTCACAAAACACAAAGAAGTGTCTCAGAAAGCTTCTTTGTCTTTGTTATCCGAGGATATTTCCTTTGGCCCTATAGTCTTCTAAGGGATCCGAAATATCTGTTCTCAGATTCTTCAGAAATAAAGCAAGCAAAGAGATCCACGAAATACAGATATAACTCTGTGAGATGAATTAACAGAACACTAAGGAGTTTCTCAGAAAGCTTCTTTCCAGATTTCATCTGAGGATATTTCCTTTTTCACCATAGCACTCTCTGGGCCTCCAAATATCACTTTGCCAATTCCACAAGAACTGTCTTAGCGAAAGGCTTCTTGAGGTGAAAGCTGTAACTCTGTGAGATGATTTCACAGAACACAAAGAAGTTTCTCAGAAAGCTTCTTTCTCTTTGTTATCGAAGGATATTTCCTTTGGCCCTATAGTCTTCAAGGGGATCCGAAATATCTGTTCTCAGATTCCACAGAAATAAAGCTAGAAAAGAGATCCACGACATACAGTTGTAACTCTGTGAGATGAATTAACAGAACACTAATCAGTTTCTCAGAAAGCTTCTTTCCAGATTTCATCTGAGGATATTTCCTTTTTCACCATAGCCCTCTAAGGGCTTCCAAATATCACTTTGCCAATTCCAGAAGAACTGTCTTAGCGAAAGGCTACTTGAGGGGAAAGCTGTAACTCTGTGAGATGAATTCACAGGACACAAAGAAGTTTCTCAGAAAGCTTCTTTCTCTTTGTCATCAAAGGATATTTCCTTTGGCCCTATAGTGTTCTAAGGGATCCGAAATATCTGTTCTCAGATTCTACAGAAATAAGGCTAGCAAAGAGATCCACGAAATACAGATGTAACTCTATGAGGTGAATTAACAGAACACTAAGCAGTTTCTCAGAAAGCTTCTTTCCAGATTTCATTTGAGGATATTTCCTTTTTCACCATGGCCCTCTATGGGCTTCCAAATATCACTTTGCCAATTCCACAAGAACTGTCTTACCGAAACGCTTCTTGAGGGGAAAGCTGTAACTCTGTGAGATGATTTCACAGAACACAAAGAAGTTTCGCAGAAAGCTTCTTTCTCTTTGTTATCGGAGGATATTTCCATTGACCCAATAGTCTTCTAAGGGATCCGAAATATCTGTTCTCATATTCCACAGAAATAAGGCTAGCAAAGAGATCCACGAAATACAGATGTAACTCTGTGAGATGAATTAGCAGAACACTAAGCAGTTTCTCAGAAAGCTTCTTTCCAGATTTTGTCTGAGGATATTTCCTTTTTCACCATAGTCCGCTATGGGCTTTCAAATGTCACTTTGCCAATTCCAGAAGATCTGTCTTAGCGAAAGGCTTCTTGAGGGGAAAGCTGTAACTCTGTGAGATGATTTTACAGAACACGAAGAAGTTTCTCAGAAACCTTCTTTCTCTTCGTTATCAAAGTATATTTCCTTTGGCCCTATACTCTTCTAAGTTATCCGAAATATTTGTTCTCATATTCTACAGAAATAAGGCTAGCAAAGAGATCCACGAAAAAAAGATGTAACTCTGTGAGATGATTTCACAGAACACAAAGAAGTTTCTCAGAAAGTTTCTTTCTCTTTGTTATCGGAAGATATTTCCTTTGGCCCTTTTGGCTTCTAAGGGATCCGAAATATCTGTTCTCAGATTATACAGAAATAAAGCAAGCAAAGAGATCCACGAAATACAGATATAACTCTGTGAGATGAATTAACAGAACACTTAGGAGATTCTCAGAAAGCTTCTTTCCAGATTTCATCTGAGGATATTTCCTTTTTCACCATGGCCCTCTATGGGCCTCCAAATATCACTTTGCCAATTCCACAAGAACTGTCTTAGCGAAAGGCTTCTTTAGGGGAAAGCTGTAACACTGTGAGATGATTTCACAGAACACACAGAAGTTTTTCAGAAAGCTTCTTTCTTTTTGTTATCGGAGATTATTTCCTTTGGCCCTAGACTCTTCAAAGGGATACGAAATATCTTTTCTCAGAATTCAGAGAAATAAGACTAGCAAAGAGATCCATGAAATATTGATGTAACTGTGTGAGAAGAATTAACAGAACACTAAGCAGTTTCTCAGAAAGCTTCTTTCCAGATTTCATCTGAGGATATTTCCTTTTTCACCATAGACCTCTATGGGCTTCCAAATATCACTTTGCCAATTCCACAAGAACTGTGTTAGCGAAAGGCTTCTTAGGGGAAAGCTGTAACTCTGTGAGATGATTTCACAGAACACAAAGAAGTTTCTCAGAAAGCTTCTTTCTCTTTGTTATCGGAGGATATTTCCTTTGGCCCTATAGTCTTCTAAGGGATCTGAAATATCTGTTCTCAGATTCCACAGAAATAAGGTTACCAAAGAGATCCACGAAATACAGATGTAACTCTGTGAGATGAATTAACAGAACACTAAGCAGTTTCTTAGAAAGATTATTTCCAGATTTCATCTGAGAATATTTCCTTTTTCTCCATAGCCCTCTATGGGCTTCCAAATATCACTTTGCCAATTCCAAAAGAACTGTCTTAGCTAAAGGCTTGTTGAGGGGAAAGCTGTAACTCTGTGAGATGAATTCACAGGACACAAAGAAGTTTCTCAGAAAACTTCTTTCTCTTTGTTATCGGAGGATATTTCCTTTTTCCCTATAGTCTTCTAAGGGATGCGAAATATCTGTTTTCAGATTCTACAGAAATAAGGCTAGCAAAGAGATCCACGAAATACAGATGTAACTCTGTGAGATGAATTAACAGAACACTAAGCAGTTTCTCAGAAAGCTTCTTTCCAGATTTCATTTGAGGATATTTCCTTTTTCACCATGGCCCTCTTCAGTCCTCCAAACATCACTTTGCCAATTCCACAAGAACTGTCTTAGCGAAAGGCTTCTTGAGGGGAAAGCTGTAACTCTGTGAGATGATTTCACAGAACACAAAGAAGTTTCTCAGAAAGATTCTTTCTCTTTGTTATCGGAGGATATTTCCTTTGAATCTATAGTCTAAGGAATCCGAAATATCTGTTCTCAGATTCCACAGAAATAAGGCTAGCAAAGAGATAAATGAAATACAGATGTAACTCTGTGAGAGGAATTAACGGAACACTAAGCAGTTTCTCAGAAAGCTTCTTTCCAGATTTCATCTGAGGATATTTCCGTTTTCACCATAGCCCTCTATGGGCTTCCAAATATCACTTTGCCAATTCCACAAGAACTGTCTTGGCAAAAGGCTTCTTGAGGGGAAACCGGTAAATCTGGGAGATGATTTCACAGAACACAAAGAAGTTTCTCAGAAAGCTTCTTTCTCTTTCTTATCGGAGGATATTTCCTTTGGCCCTATAGTCTTCTAAGGGATCCGAAATATCTGTTCTCAGATTCCACAGAAATAAGGCTAGCAAAGAGATCCACGAAATACCGATGTAACACTGTGAGATGAATTAACAGAACACTAAGAAGTTTCTCAGAAAGCTACTTTCCAGATTTCATCTGAGGATATTTCCTTTTTCACCATAGCCCTCTATGCGCTTCCAAATATCACTATGCCAATTCCACAAGAACTCTCTTAGCGAAAGGCTTCTTGAGGGGAAAGCTGTAACTCTGTGAGATGATTTCACAGTACACAAAGCTGTTTATTAGAAAGCTTCTTTCTCTTTGTTATCGGAGGATATTTCCTTTGGCCTATATTCTTCAAGGGGATCCGAAATATCTGTTCTCAGATTCCACAGAAATAAGGCTAGAAAAGAGATCCACGAAATACAGATGTAACTCTGTGAGATGAATTAACAGAACACTAAGCAGTTTCTCAGAAAGCTTCTTTCCAGATTTCATTTGAGGTTATTTCCTTTCTCACCATGGCCCTCGATGGGCTTCCAAATATCACTTTGCCAATTCCACAAGAACTGTCTTAGCGAAAGGCTTCTTGAGGGGAAAGCTGTAACTCTGTGAGATGATTTCACAGAACACAAAGAAGTTTCTCATAAAGCTTCTTTCTCTTTGTTATCGGAGGATATTTTCTTTGGCCCTGTAGTCTTCTAAGGGATCCGAAATATCTGTTCTCAGATTCCCCAGAAATAAGGCTAACAAAGAGATCCACGAAATACAGATAAAACTCTGTGAGAAGAATTATCAGAACACTAAGCAGTTTCTCAGAAAGCTTCTTTCCAGATTTCATCTGACGATATTTCCTTTTTCACCATAGCCCTCTATGGGCTTCCAAATATCACTATGCCAATTCCACAAGAACTGTCTTAGCGAAAGGCTTCTTGAGGGGAAACTGTAACTCTGAGAGATGATTTCACAGAACACAAAGATGTTTCTCAGAAAGCTTCTTTCTCTTTGTTATCGGAGGATATTTCCTTTGGCCCTATAGTCTTCTAAGGGTTCCGAAATATCTGTTCTCAGATTCCACAGAAAAAAGGCTAGCAAAGAGATCCACGAAATACAAATGTAACTCTGTGAGATGAATTAAAGGAACACTAAGCAGTTTCTCTGAAAGCTTCTTTCCGGATTTCATCTAGGATATTTCCTTTTTCACCATAGCCCTGTATGGGCTTCCAAATGTCTCTTTGCCAATTCCACAAGAACTGTCTTAGCGAAAGGCTTCTTGAGGAGAAAGCTGTAAGTCTGTGAGATGATTTTACAGAACAAAAAGAAGTTTCTCAGAAACCTTCTTTCTCTTTGTTATCGGAGGATATTTCCTTTGGCCCTATAGTCTTCAAAGAGATCCGAAATATCTTTTCTCAGATTCCAGAGAAATAAGGCAACCAAAGAGATCCACGACATACAGATGTAACTCTGTGAGATGAATTAACAGAACACTAAGCGGTTTCACAGAAAGCTTCTTTCCAGGTTTCATCTAAGGATAATTCCTTTTTCACCGTAGCCCTCTATGGGCTTCCAAATATCACTTTGCCAATTCCACAAGCACTTTCTTAGCGAAAGGCTTCTTGAGGGGAAAGCTGTAACTCTGTGACATGATTTCACAGAACACAAAGAAGTTTCTCGGAAAGCTTCTTTCTCTTTGTTATCGCAGGATATTTCCTTTGGCCCTATAGTCTTCTAAGAGATCCGAAATATTTGTTCTCAGATTCTACAGAAATAAGGCTAGCAAAGAGATCCACGAAAAAAAGATGTAACACTGTGAGATGAATTAACAGAACACTAAGCAGTTTCTGAGAAAGCTTCTTTCCAGATTTCATCTGAGGATATATCCTTTTTCACCATAGCCCTCTATGGGCTTCCAAATATCACTTTGCCAACTCCACAAGAACTGTCTTAACGAAAGGCTTCTTGAGGGGAAAGCTGTAACTCTGTGAGATGATTTCACAGAACACAAAGAAGTTTCTCAGAAAGCTTCTTTCTCTTTGTTATCGGAGGATATTTCCTTTGGCTCTATAGTTTTCTAAGGGATCCGAAATGTCTGTTCTCAGATTCTACAGAAATAAGGCTAGCAAAGAGATCCACGAAATAAAGATGTAACTCTATGAGATGAATTTACAGAACACTAAGCAGTTTCTCAGAAAGCTTCTTTTCAGATTTCATTTGAGGATATTTCCTTTTTCACCATGGCCCTCTAAGGGCTTCCAAATATCACTTTGCCAATTCCACAAGAACTGTCTTAGCGAAAGGCTCCTTGAGGGGAAAGCTGTGACTCGGTGAGATGATTTCACAGAACACAAAGAAGTTTCTCAGAAAGCTTCTTTCTCTTTGTTATCGGAGGATATTTCCTTTGGCCCTATAGTCTTCTAAGGGATCCGAAATATCTGTTCTCAGATTCCACAGAAATAAGGCTAGCAAAGAGATCCAAGAAATACAGATATAACTCTGTGAGATGAATTAACAGAACACTCAGCAGTTTCTCAGAAAGCTTCTTTCCTGATTTCATCTGACGATATTTCCTTTTTCACCATAGCCCTCTATGGGCTTCCAAATATCACTATGCCAATTCCACAAGAACTGTCTTAGCGAAAGGCTTCTTTAGAGGAAAGCTGTACCTCTGTGAGATGATTTCACAGAACACAAAGATGTTTATCAGAAATCTTCTTTCTCTTTGTTATCGGAGGATATTTCCTTTGGCCCTATAGTCTTCAATGGGATCCGAAATATCTGTTCTCAGATTCCACAGAAATAAAGCTAGCAAAGAGATCCACGAAATACAGATGTAACTCCGTGAGATGAATTAACAGAACACTCAGCAGTTTCTCAGAAAGCTTCTTTCCAGATTTCATCTGACAATATTTCCTTTTTCACCACAGCCATCTATGGGCTTCCAAATATCTCTATGCCAATTCCACAAGAACTGTCTTAGCGAAAGGCTTCTTGAGGGGAAAGCTGTAACTCTGTGAGATGATTTCACAGAAAACAAACAAGTTTCTTAGAAAGCTTTTTTCTCTTTGTTATCGGAGGATATTTGATTTGGCCCTATAGTCTTCTAAGGGATCTGAAATATCTATTCTCAGATTCCACAGAAATAAAGTAAGCAAAGAGATCCACAAAATACAGATGTAACTCTGTGAGATGAATTAACAGAACACTAAGCGGTTTCTCAGAAAGCTTCTTTCCAGATTTCATCTGAGAATATTTCCTTTTTCACCATAGCCATCTATGGGGTTCCTAATATCACTTTGCCAATTCCAAAAGAACTGTCTTATCTGAAGGCTTCTTGAGTGGAAAGCTGTAACTCTGTGAGATGAATTCACAGGACACAAAGAAGTTTCTCAGAAAGCTTCTTTCTCTTTGTTATTGGAGGATATTTCCTTTGGCCCTATAGTCTTCTAAGGGATCCGAAATATCTGTTTTCAGATTCTACCAAAATAAGGCTAGCAAAGAGATCCACGAAATACAGATGTAACTCTGTGAGATGAATTAACAGAACACTAAGCAGTTTCTCAGAAAGCTTCTTTCCAGATTTCATTTGAGGATATTTCCTTTTTCACCATGACCCTCTATGGGCTTCCAAATATCACTTTGCCAATTCCACAAGAACTGTCTTAGAAAAAGGCTTCTTGAGGGGAAAGCTGTAACTCTGTGAGATGATTTCAGAGAACACAAAGAAGTTTCTCAGAAAGCTTTTTTCTCTTTGTTAACGGAGGATATTTCCTCTGCCCCTATAGTCTAAGGAATCCGAAATATCTGTCCTCAGATTCCACAGAAATAAGGCTAGCAAAGAGATAAAGGAAACACAGATGTAACTCTGTGAGAGGAATTAACAGAACACTAAGCAGTTTCTCAGAAAGCTTCTTTCCAGATTTCATTGACGATATTTCCTTTTTCACCATAGCCCTCTATGCGCTTCCAAATGTCACTTTGCCAATTCCACAAGAACTGTCTTAGCGAAAGGCTTCTTGGTGGGAACGCTGTAACTCTGTGAGATGATTTCACAGAACACAAAGAAGTTTCTCAGAAAGCTTCTTTCTCTTTGTTATCGGAGGATATTTCCTTTGGCCCTATAGTCTTCAAAGGGATGCGAAATATCTGCTCTCAGATTCCACAGAAATAAGGCTAGCAAAGAGATCCACGAAATACAGATGAAACTCTGTGAGATGAATTAACAGAGCACTAAGCAGTTTCTCAGAAAGCTTCTTTCCAGATTTCATCTGAGGATATTTCCTTTTTCACCGTAGCCCTCTATGGGCTTCCAAATATCACTTTGCCAATTCCACAAGAACTCTCTTAGCGAAAGGCTTCTTGAGGGGAAAGCTGTAACTCTGTGAGATGATTTCACAGAACACAAAGAAGTTTCTCAGAAAGCTTCTTTCTCTTTGTTATCGGAGAATATTTCCTTTGGCCCTATAATCTTCAAGGGGATCCGAAATATCTGTTCTCAGATTCCACAGAAATAAGGCTAGAAAAGAGATCCACGAAATACAGATGTAACTCTGTGAGATGAATTAACAGAGCACTAAGCAGTTTCTCAGAAAGCTTCTTTCCAGATTTCATCTGAGGATATTTCCTTTTTCACCGTAGCCCTCTATGGGCTTCCAAATATCACTTTGCCAATTCCAGAAGAACTGTCTTAGCGAAAGGCTTCTTGAGGGGAAAGCTGTAACTCTGTGAAATGAATTCGCAGGACACAAAGAAGTTTTTCAGAAAGCTTCTTTCTCTTTCTTATCGGAGGATATTTCCTTTGGCACTATAGTCTAAGGAATCGGAAATATCCGTTCTCAGATTCCACAGAAACAAGGCTAGCAAAGAGATAAAGGAAACACAGATGTAACTCTGTGAGATGAATTAACAGAACACTAAGCAGTTTCTAAGAAAGCTTCTTTCCAGATTTCATCTGTGGATATTTCCTTTTTCACCATAGCCCTCTATGGGCTTCAAAATGTCACTTTGCCAATTCCAGAAGAACTGTCTTAGCGAAAGGCTTCTTTAGAGGAAAGCTGTAACTCTGTGAGATGATTTCACAGAAAACAAAGAAGTTTCTCAGAAAGTTTCTTTCTCTTTGTTATCGGAGGATATTTCCTTTGGCCCTATAGTATTCTAAGGGATCCGAAATATCTGTTCTCAGATTCTACAGAAATAAAACAAGCAAAGAGATCCACGAAATAAAGATATAACTCTGTGAGATGAATTAACAGAACACTAAGGAGTTTCTCAGAAAACTTCTTTCCAGATTTCATCTGAGGATATTTCCTTTTTCACCATGGCCCTCTATGGGCCTCCAAATATCACTTTGCCAATTCCACAAGAACAGTCTTAGCGAAAGGCTTCTTGAGGGGAAAGCTGTAACTCTGTGAGATGATTTCACAGAACACAAAGAAGTTTTTCAGAAAGCTTCTTTCTTTTTGTTATCGGAGATTATTTCCTTTGGCCCTAGAGTCTTCAATGGGATACGAAGTATCTGTTCTCAGATTCCACAGAAATAAGACTAGCAAAGACATCCACGAAATATTGACGTAACTCTGTGAGATGAATTAACAGAACACTAAACAGTTTCTCAGAAAGCTTCTTCCAGATTTCATCTGAGGATATTTCCTTTTTCACCATAGCCCTCTAAGGGCTTCCAAATATCACTTTGCCAATTCCAGAAGAACTGTCTTAGCGAAAGGCTACTTGAGGGGAAAGCTGTAACTCTGTGAGATGAATTCACAGGACACAAAGAAGTTTCTCAGAAAGCTTCTTTCTCTTTGTCATCAAAGGATATTTCCTTTGGCCCTATAGTGTTCTAAGGGATCCGAAATATCTGTTCTCAGATTCTACAGAAATAAGGCTAGCAAAGAGATCCACGAAATACAGATGTAACTCTATGAGGTGAATTAACAGAACACTAAGCAGTTTCTCAGAAAGCTTCTTTCCAGATTTCATTTGAGGATATTTCCTTTTTCACCATGGCCCTCTATGGGCTTCCAAATATCACTTTGCCAATTCCACAAGAACTGTCTTACCGAAACGCTTCTTGAGGGGAAAGCTGTAACTCTGTGAGATGATTTCACAGAACACAAAGAAGTTTCTCAGAAAGCTTCTTTCTCTTTGTTATCGGAGGATATTTCCATTGACCCAATAGTCTTCTAAGGGATCCGAAATATCTGTTCTCATATTCCACAGAAATAAGGCTAGCAAAGAGATCCACGAAATACAGATGTAACTCTGTGAGATGAATTAGCAGAACACTAAGCAGTTTCTCAGAAAGCTTCTTTCCAGATTTTGTCTGAGGATATTTCCTTTTTCACCATAGTCCGCTATGGGCTTTCAAATGTCACTTTGCCAATTCCAGAAGATCTGTCTTAGCGAAAGGCTTCTTGAGGGGAAAGCTGTAACTCTGTGAGATGATTTTACAGAACACGAAGAAGTTTCTCAGAAACCTTCTTTCTCTTCGTTATCAAAGGATATTTCCTTTGGCCCTATACTCTTCTAAGTTATCCGAAATATTTGTTCTCAGATTCTACAGAAATAAGGCTAGCAAAGAGATCCACGAAAAAAAGATGTAACTCTGTGAGATGATTTCACAGAACACAAAGAAGTTTCTCAGAAAGTTTCTTTCTCTTTGTTATCGGAAGATATTTCCTTTGGCCCTTTTGGCTTCTAAGGGATCCGAAATATCTGTTCTCAGATTATACAGAAATAAAGCAAGCAAAGAGATCCACGAAATACAGATATAACTCTGTGAGATGAATTAACAGAACACTTAGGAGATTCTCAGAAAGCTTCTTTCCAGATTTCATCTGAGGATATTTCCTTTTTCACCATGGCCCTCTATGGGCCTCCAAATATCACTTTGCCAATTCCACAAGAACTGTCTTAGCGAAAGGCTTCTTTAGGGGAAAGCTGTAACTCTGTGAGATGATTTCACAGAACACACAGAAGTTTTTCAGAAAGCTTCTTTCTTTTTGTTATCGGAGATTATTTCCTTTGGCCCTAGACTCTTCAAAGGGATACGAAATATCTTTTCTCAGAATTCAGAGAAATAAGACTAGCAAAGAGATCCATGAAATATTGATGTAACTGTGTGAGAAGAATTAACAGAACACTAAGCAGTTTCTCAGAAAGCTTCTTTCCAGATTTCATCTGAGGATATTTCCTTTTTCACCATAGACCTCTATGGGCTTCCAAATATCACTTTGCCAATTCCACAAGAACTGTCTTAGCGAAAGGCTTCTTAGGGGAAAGATGTAACTCTGTGAGATGATTTCACAGAACACAAAGAAGTTTCTCAGAAAGCTTCTTTCTCTTTGTTATCGGAGGATATTTCCTTTGGCCCTATAGTCTTCTAAGGGATCTGAAATATCTGTTCTCAGATTCCACAGAAATAAGGTTACCAAAGAGATCCACGAAATACAGATGTAACTCTGTGAGATGAATTAACAGAACACTAAGCAGTTTCTTAGAAAGATTATTTCCAGATTTCATCTGAGAATATTTCCTTTTTCTCCATAGCCCTCTATGGGCTTCCAAATATCACTTTGCCAATTCCAAAAGAACTGTCTTAGCTAAAGGCTTGTTGAGGGGAAAGCTGTAACTCTGTGAGATGAATTCACAGGACACAAAGTAGTTTCTCAGAAAACTTCTTTCTCTTAGTTATCGGAGGATATTTCCTTTTTCCCTATAGTCTTCTAAGGGATGCGAAATATCTGTTTTCAGATTCTACAGAAATAAGGCTAGCAAAGAGATCCACGAAATACAGATGTAACTCTGTGAGATGAATTAACAGAACACTAAGCAGTTTCTCAGAAAGCTTCTTTCCAGATTTCATTTGAGGATATTTCCTTTTTCACCATGGCCCTCTTCAGTCTTCCAAACATCACTTTGCCAATTCCACAAGAACTGTCTTAGCGAAAGGCTTCTTGAGGGGAAAGCTGTAACTCTGTGAGATGATTTCACAGAACACAAAGAAGTTTCTCAGAAAGATTCTTTCTCTTTGTTATCGGAGGATATTTCCTTTGAATCTATAGTCTAAGGAATCCGAAATATCTGTTCTCAGATTCCACAGAAATAAGGCTAGCAAAGAGATAAATGAAATACAGATGTAACTCTGTGAGAGGAATTAACAGAACACTAAGCAGTTTCTCAGAAAGCTTCTTTCCAGATTTCATCTGAGGATATTTCCGTTTTCACCATAGCCCTCTATGGGCTTCCAAATATCACTTTGCCAATTCCACAAGAACTGTCTTGGCAAAAGGCTTCTTGAGGGGAAACCGGTAAATCTGGGAGATGATTTCACAGAACACAAAGAAGTTTCTCAGAAAGCTTCTTTCTCTTTCTTATCGGAGGATATTTCCTTTGGCCCTATAGTCTTCTAAGGGATCCGAAATATCTGTTCTCAGATTCCACAGAAATAAGGCTAGCAAAGAGATCCACGAAATACCGATGTAACACTGTGAGATGAATTAACAGAACACTAAGAAGTTTCTCAGAAAGCTACTTTCCAGATTTCATCTGAGGATATTTCCTTTTTCACCATAGCCCTCTATGCGCTTCCAAATATCACTATGCCAATTCCACAAGAACTCTCTTAGAGAAAGGCTTCTTGAGGGGAAAGCTGTAACTCTGTGAGATGATTTCACAGTACACAAAGCTGTTTATTAGAAAGCTTCTTTCTCTTTGTTATCGGAGGATATTTCCTTTGGCCTATATTCTTCAAGGGGATCCGAAATATCTGTTCTCAGATTCCACAGAAATAAGGCTAGAAAAGAGATCCACGAAATACAGATGTAACTCTGTGAGATGAATTAACAGAACACTAAGCAGTTTCTCAGAAAGCTTCTTTCCAGATTTCATTTGAGGTTATTTCCTTTCTCACCATGGCCCTCGATGGGCTTCCAAATATCACTTTGCCAATTCCACAAGAACTGTCTTAGCGAAAGGCTTCTTGAGGGGAAAGCTGTAACTCTGTGAGATGATTTCACAGAACACAAAGAAGTTTCTCAGAAAGCTTCTTTCTCTTTGTTATCGGAGGATATTTCCTTTGGCCCTATAGTCTTCTAAGGGATGCGAAATATCTGCTCTCAGATTCCACAGAAATAAGGCTAGCAAAGAGATCCACGAAATACAGATGAAACTCTGTGAGATGAATTAACAGAGCACTAAGCAGTTTCTCAGAAGCTTCTTTCCAGATTTCATCTGAGGATATTTCCTTTTTCACCGTAGCCCTCTATGGGCTTCCAAATATCACTTTGCCAATTCCACAAGAACTCTCTTAGCGAAAGGCTTCTTGAGGGGAAAGCTGTAACTCTGTGAGATGATTTCACAGTACACAAAGAAGTTTCTCAGAAAGCTTCTTTCTCTTTGTTATCGGAGAATATTTCCTTTGGCCCTATAATCTTCAAGGGGATCCGAAATATCTGTTCTCAGATTCCACAGAAATAAGGCTAGAAAAGAGATCCACGAAATACAGATGTAACTCTGTGAGATGAATTAACAGAGCACTAAGCAGTTTCTCAGAAAGCTTCTTTCCAGATTTCATCTGAGGATATTTCCTTTTTCACCGTAGCCCTCTATGGGCTTCCAAATATCACTTTGCCAATTCCAGAAGAACTGTCTTAGCGAAAGGCTTCTTGAGGGGAAAGCTGTAACTCTGTGAAATGAATTCGCAGGACACAAAGAAGTTTTTCAGAAAGCTTCTTTCTCTTTCTTATCGGAGGATATTTCCTTTGGCACTATAGTCTAAGGAATCCGAAATATCCGTTCTCAGATTCCACAGAAACAAGGCTAGCAAAGAGATAAAGGAAACACAGATGTAACTCTGTGAGATGAATTAACAGAACACTAAGCAGTTTCTAAGAAAGCTTCTTTCCAGATTTCATCTGTGGATATTTCCTTTTTCACCATAGCCCTCTATGGGCTTCAAAATGTCACTTTGCCAATTCCAGAAGAACTGTCTTAGCGAAAGGCTTCTTTAGAGGAAAGCTGTAACTCTGTGAGATGATTTCACAGAAAACAAAGAAGTTTCTCAGAAAGTTTCTTTCTCTTTGTTATCGGAGGATATTTCCTTTGGCCCTATAGTATTCTAAGGGATCCGAAATATCTGTTCTCAGATTCTACAGAAATAAAACAAGCAAAGAGATCCACGAAATAAAGATATAACTCTGTGAGATGAATTAACAGAACACTAAGGAGTTTCTCAGAAAACTTCTTTCCAGATTTCATCTGAGGATATTTCCTTTTTCACCATGGCCCTCTATGGGCCTCCAAATATCACTTTGCCAATTCCACAAGAACAGTCTTAGCGAAAGGCTTCTTGAGGGGAAAGCTGTAACTCTGTGAGATGATTTCACAGAACACAAAGAAGTTTTTCAGAAAGCTTCTTTCTTTTTGTTATCGGAGATTATTTCCTTTGGCCCTAGAGTCTTCAATGGGATACGAAGTATCTGTTCTCAGATTCCACAGAAATAAGACTAGCAAAGAGATCCACGAAATATTGACGTAACTCTGTGAGATGAATTAACAGAACACTAAACAGTTTCTCAGAAAGCTTCTTCCAGATTTCATCTGAGGATATTTCCTTTTTCACCATAGCCCTCTATGGGCTTCCAAATATCACATTGCCAATTCCACAAGAACTGTCTTAGCGAAAGGCTTCTTAGGGGAAAGCTGTAACTCTGTGAGATGATTTCACAAAACACAAAGAAGTGTCTCAGAAAGCTTCTTTGTCTTTGTTATCCGAGGATATTTCCTTTGGCCCTATAGTCTTCTAAGGGATCCGAAATATCTGTTCTCAGATTCTTCAGAAATAAAGCAAGCAAAGAGATCCACGAAATACAGATATAACTCTGTGAGATGAATTAACAGAACACTAAGGAGTTTCTCAGAAAGCTTCTTTCCAGATTTCATCTGAGGATATTTCCTTTTTCACCATAGCACTCTCTGGGCCTCCAAATATCACTTTGCCAATTCCACAAGAACTGTCTTAGCGAAAGGCTTCTTGAGGTGAAAGCTGTAACTCTGTGACATGATTTCACAGAACACAAAGAAGTTTCTCAGAAAGCTTCTTTCTCTTTGTTATCGAAGGATATTTCCTTTGGCCCTATAGTCTTCAAGGGGATCCGAAATATCTGTTCTCAGATTCCACAGAAATAAAGCTAGAAAAGAGATCCACGACATACAGTTGTAACTCTGTGAGATGAATTAACAGAACACTAATCAGTTTCTCAGAAAGCTTCTTTCCAGATTTCATCTGAGGATATTTCCTTTTTCACCATAGCCCTCTAAGGGCTTCCAAATATCACTTTGCCAATTCCAGAAGAACTGTCTTAGCGAAAGGCTACTTGAGGGGAAAGCTGTAACTCTGTGAGATGAATTCACAGGACACAAAGAAGTTTCTCAGAAAGCTTCTTTCTCTTTGTCATCAAAGGATATTTCCTTTGGCCCTATAGTGTTCTAAGGGATCCGAAATATCTGTTCTCAGATTCTACAGAAATAAGGCTAGCAAAGAGATCCACGAAATACAGATGTAACTCTATGAGGTGAATTAACAGAACACTAAGCAGTTTCTCAGAAAGCTTCTTTCCAGATTTCATTTGAGGATATTTCCTTTTTCACCATGGCCCTCTATGGGCTTCCAAATATCACTTTGCCAATTCCACAAGAACTGTCTTACCGAAACGCTTCTTGAGGGGAAAGCTGTAACTCTGTGAGATGATTTCACAGAACACAAAGAAGTTTCTCAGAAAGCTTCTTTCTCTTTGTTATCGGAGGATATTTCCATTGACCCAATAGTCTTCAGGGATCCGAAATATCTGTTCTCATATTCCACAGAAATAAGGCTAGCAAAGAGATCCACGAAATACAGATGTAACTCTGTGAGATGAATTAGCAGAACACTAAGCAGTTTCTCAGAAAGCTTCTTTCCAGATTTTGTCTGAGGATATTTCCTTTTTCACCATAGTCCGCTATGGGCTTTCAAATGTCACTTTGCCAATTCCAGAAGATCTGTCTTAGCGAAAGGCTTCTTGAGGGGAAAGCTGTAACTCTGTGAGATGATTTTACTGAACACGAAGAAGTTTCTCAGAAACCTTCTTTCTCTTCGTTATCAAAGGATATTTCCTTTGGCCCTATACTCTTCTAAGTTATCCGAAATATTTGTTCTCAGATTCTACAGAAATAAGGCTAGCAAAGAGATCCACGAAAAAAAGATGTAACTCTGTGTGATGATTTCACAGAACACAAAGAAGTTTCTCAGAAAGTTTCTTTCTCTTTGTTATCGGAAGATATTTCCTTTGGCCCTTTTGGCTTCTAAGGGATCCGAAATATCTGTTCTCAGATTATACAGAAATAAAGCAAGCAAAGAGATCCACGAAATACAGATATAACTCTGTGAGATGAATTAACAGAACACTTAGGAGATTCTCAGAAAGCTTCTTTCCAGATTTCATCTGAGGATATTTCCTTTTTCACCATGGCCCTCTATGGGCCTCCAAATATCACTTTGCCAATTCCACAAGAACTGTCTTAGCGAAAGGCTTCTTTAGGGGAAAGCTGTAACTCTGTGAGATGATTTCACAGAACACACAGAAGTTTTTCAGAAAGCTTCTTTCTTTTTGTTATCGGAGATTATTTCCTTTGGCCCTAGACTCTTCAAAGGGATACGAAATATCTTTTCTCAGAATTCAGAGAAATAAGACTAGCAAAGAGATCCATGAAATATTGATGTAACTGTGTGAGAAGAATTAACAGAACACTAAGCAGTTTCTCAGAAAGCTTCTTTCCAGATTTCATCTGAGGATATTTCCTTTTTCACCATAGACCTCTATGGGCTTCCAAATATCACTTTGCCAATTCCACAAGAACTGTCTTAGCGAAAGGCTTCTTAGGGGAAAGCTGTAACTCTGTGAGATGATTTCACAGAACACAAAGAAGTTTCTCAGAAAGCTTCTTTCTCTTTGTTATCGGAGGATATTTCCTTTGGCCCTATAGTCTTCTAAGGGATCTGAAATATCTGTTCTCAGATTCCACAGAAATAAGGTTACCAAAGAGATCCACGAAATACAGATGTAACTCTGTGAGATGAATTAACAGAACACTAAGCAGTTTCTCAGAAAGCTTCTTTCCAGATTTCATTTGAGGATATTTCCTTTTTCACCATGGCCCTCTTCAGTCTTCCAAACATCACTTTGCCAATTCCACAAGAACTGTCTTAGCGAAAGGCTTCTTGAGGGGAAAGCTGTAACTCTGTGAGATGATTTCACAGAACACAAAGAAGTTTCTCAGAAAGATTCTTTCTCTTTGTTATCGGAGGATATTTCCTTTGAATCTATAGTCTAAGGAATCCGAAATATCTGTTCTCAGATTCCACAGAAATAAGGCTAGCAAAGAGATAAATGAAATACAGATGTAACTCTGTGAGATGAATTAACAGAACACTAAGCAGTTTCTCAGAAAGATTATTTCCAGATTCCATCTGAGGATATTTCCTTTTTCACCATAGCCCACTATGCGTTTCCAAATATCACTTTGCCAATTCCACAAGAACTGTCTTGGGAAAGACTTCTTGAGGGGAACGCTGTAACTCTGTGAGATGATTTCACAGAACACAAAGAAGTTTTTCAGAAAGCTTCTTTCTCTTTGTTATCGGAGGATATTTCCTTTGGCCCTATAGCCTTCTAAGGGATGCGAAATATCTGTTCTCAGATTTACAGAAATAAGGCTAGCAAAGAGATACACGAAATACAGATGTAACTCTGTGAGAGGAATTAACAGAACACTAAGCAGTATCTCAGAAATCTTCTTTCCAGATTTCATCTGAGGATATTTCCGTTTTCACCATAGCCCTCTATGGGCTTCCAAATATCACTTTGCCAATTCCACAAGAACTGTCTTGGCAAAAGGCTTCTTGAGGGGAAACCGGTAAATCTGGGAGATGATTTCACAGAACACAAAGAAGTTTCTCAGAAAGCTTCTTTCTCTTTCTTATCGGAGGATATTTCCTTTGGCCCTATAGTCTTCTAAGGGATCCGAAATATCTGTTCTCAGATTCCACAGAAATAAGGCTAGCAAAGAGATCCACGAAATACCGATGTAACACTGTGAGATGAATTAACAGAACACTAAGAAGTTTCTCAGAAAGCTACTTTCCAGATTTCATCTGAGGATATTTCCTTTTTCACCATAGCCCTCTATGCGCTTCCAAATATCACTATGCCAATTCCACAAGAACTCTCTTAGCGAAAGGCTTCTTGAGGGGAAAGCTGTAACTCTGTGAGATGATTTCACAGTACACAAAGCTGTTTATTAGAAAGCTTCTTTCTCTTTGTTATCGGAGGATATTTCCTTTGACCTATATTCTTCAAGGGGATCCGAAATATCTGTTCTCAGATTCCACAGAAATAAGGCTAGAAAAGAGATCCACGAAATACAGATGTAACTCTGTGAGATGAATTAACAGAACACTAAGCAGTTTCTCAGAAAGCTTCTTTCCAGATTTCATTTGAGGTTATTTCCTTTCTCACCATGGCCCTCGATGGGCTTCCAAATATCACTTTGCCAATTCCACAAGAACTGTCTTAGCGAAAGGCTTCTTGAGGGGAAAGCTGTAACTCTGTGAGATGATTTCACAGAACACAAAGAAGTTTCTCATAAAGCTTCTTTCTCTTTGTTATCGGAGGATATTTTCTTTGGCCCTGTAGTCTTCTAAGGGATCCGAAATATCTGTTCTCAGATTCCCCAGAAATAAGACTAACAAAGAGATCCACGAAATACAGATAAAACTCTGTGAGATGAATTATCAGAACACTAAGCAGTTTCTCAGAAAGCTTCTTTCCAGATTTCATCTGACGATATTTCCTTTTTCACCATAGCCCTCTATGGGCTTCCAAATATCACTATGCCAATTCCACAAGAACTGTCTTAGCGAAAGGCTTCTTGAGGGGAAACTGTAACTCTGAGAGATGATTTCACAGAACACAAAGATGTTTCTCAGAAAGCTTCTTTCTCTTTGTTATCGGAGGATATTTCCTTTGGCCCTATTGTCTTCAAAGAGATCCGAAATATCTGTTCTCAGATTCCAGAGAAATAAGGCAACCAAAGAGATCAACGACATACAGATGTAACTCTGTGAGATGAATTAACAGAACACTAAGCAGTTTCACAGAAAGCTTCTTTCCAGGTTTCATCTAAGAATAATTCCTTTTTCACCGTAGCCCTCTATGGGATTCCTAATATCACTTTGCCAATTCCATAAGAACTTTCTCAGCGAAAGGCTTCTTGAGGGGAAAGCTGTAACTCTGTGACATGATTTCACAGAACACAAAGAAGTTTCTCGGAAAGCTTCTTTCTCTTTGTTATCGCAGGATATTTCCTTTGGCCCTATAGTCTTCTAAGAGATCCGAAATATTTGTTCTCAGATTCTACAGAAATAAGGCTAGCAAAGAGTTCCACGAAAAAAAGATGTAACTCTGTGAGATGAATTAACAGAACACTAAGCAGTTTCTGAGAAAGCTTCTTTCCAGATTTCATCTGAGGATATATCCTTTTTCACCATAGCCCTCTATGGGCTTGCAAATATCACTTTGCCAACTCCACAAGAACTGTCTTAACGAAAGGCTTCTTGAGGGGAAAGCTGTAACTCTGTGAGATGATTTCACAGAACACAAAGAAGTTTCTCAGAAAGCTTCTTTCTCTTTGTTATCGGAGGATATTTCCTTTGGCTCTATAGTTTTCTAAGGGATCCGAAATATCTGTTCTCAGATTCTACAGAAATAAAACAAGCAAAGAGATCCACGAAATACAGATATAACTCTGTGAGATGAATTAACAGAACACTAAGCAGTTTCTCAGAAAGCTTCTTTCCAGATTTCTTCTGAGGATATTTCCTTTTTCACCATAGACCTCTATGGGCTTCCAAATATCACTTTGCCAATTCCACAAGAACTGTCTTAGCGAAAGGCTACTTAGGGGAAAGCTGTAACGCTGTGAGATGATTTCACAGAACACAAAGATGTTTATCAGAAAACTTCTTTCTCTTTGTTATCGGAGGATATTTCCTTTGGCCCTATAGTCTTCAAAGGGATCCGAAATATCTGTTCTCAGATTCCACAGAAATAAAGCTAGCAAAGCGTTCCACGAAATACAGATGTAAATCCGTGAGATGAATTAACAGAACACTCAGCAGTTTCTCTGAAAGCTTCTTTCCAGATTTCATCTGAGGATATTTCCTTTTTCACCATAGCCCTCTATGGGCTTCCAAATGTCTCTTTGCCAATTCCACAAGAACTGTCTTAGCGAAAGGCTTCTTTAGGAGAAAGCTGCAACTCTGTGGGATGATTTTACAGAACACAAAGAAGTTTCTCAGAAACCTTCTTTCTCTTTGTTATCGGAGGATATTTCCTTTGGCCCTATTGTCTTCAAAGAGATCCGAAATATCTGTTCTCAGATTCCAGAGAAATAAGGCAACCAAAGAGATCAACGACATACAGATGTAACTCTGTGAGATGAATTAACAGAACACTAAGCAGTTTCTGAGAAAGCTTCTTTCCAGATTTCATCTGAGGATATATCCTTTTTCACCGTAGCCCTCTATGGGCTTCCAAATATCACTTTGCCAACTCCACAAGAACTGTCTTAACGAAAGGCTTCTTGAGGGGAAAGTTGTAACTCTGTGAAATGAATTCACAGGACACAAAGCAGTTTCTCAGAGAGCTTCTTTCTCTTTCTTATCGGAGGATATTTCCTTTGGCCCTATGGTCTTCTAAGGGATCCGAAATATCTGTTCTCAGATTCCACAGAAATAAGGCTAGAAAAGAGATCCACGACATACAGATGTAACTCTGTGAGATGAATTAACAGAACACTAATCAGTTTCTCAGAAAGCTTCTTTCCAGATAGTATCTGAGTATATTTCCTTTTTCACCATAGCCCTCTAAGGGCTTCCAAATATCACTTTGCCAATTCCACAAGAACTGTCTTAGCGAAGGCTACTTGAGGGGAAAGCTGTAACTCTGTGAGATGAATTCACAGGACACAAAGAAGTTTCTCAGAAAGCCTCTTTCTCTTTGTTATCAAAGGATTTTCCTTTGGGCCTATAGTGTTCTAAGGGATCCGAAATATCTGTTCTCAGATTCTACAGAAACAAGGCTAGCAAAGAGATCCACGAAATAAAGATGTAACTCTATGAGGTGAATTAACAGATCACTAAGCAGGTTCTCAGAAAGCTTCTTTCCAGATTTCATCTGAGAATATTTCCTTTTTCACCATGGCCCTCTAAGGGCTTCCAAATATCACTTTGCCAATTCCACAAGAACTGTCTTAGCGAAAGGCTCCTTGAGGGGAAAGCTGTGACTCGGTGAGATGATTTCACAGAACACAAAGAAGTTTCTCAGAAAGCTTCTTTCTCTTTGTTATCGGAGGATATTTCCTTTGGCCCTATAGTCTTCTAAGGAATCCGAAATATCTGTTCTCAGATTCCACAGAAATAAGGCTAGCAAAGAGATCCACGAAATACAGATATAACTCTGTGACATGAATTAACAGAACACTCAGCAGTTTCTCAGAAAGCTTCTTTCCTGATTTCATCTGACGATATTTCCTTTTTCACCATAGCCCTCTTTGGGCTTCCAAATATCACTATGCCAATTCCACAAGAACTGTCTTAGCGAAAGGCTTCTTTAGAGGAAAGCTGTACCTCTGTGAGATGATTTCACAGAACACAAAGATGTTTATCAGAAATCTTCTTTCTCTTTGTTATCGGAGGATATTTCCTTTGGCCCTATAGTCTTCAATGGGATCCGAAATATCAGTTCTCAGATTCCACAGAAATAAAGCTAGCAAAGAGATCCACGAAATACAGATGTAACTCCGTGAGATGAATTAACAGAACACTCAGCAGTTTCCAGAAAGCTTCTTTCCAGATTTCATCTGACGATATTTCCTTTTTCACCACAGCCATCTATGGGCTTCCAAATATCTCTATGCCAATTCCACAAGAACTGTCTTAGCGAAAGGCTTCTTGAGGGGAAAGCTGTAACTCTGTGAGATGATTTCACAGAAAACAAAGAAGTTTCTTAGAAAGCTTTTTTCTCTTTCTTATCGGAGGATATTTGATTTGGCCCTATAGTCTTCTAAGGGATCTGAAATATATATTCACAGATTCCACAGAAATAAAGTAAGCAAAGAGATCCACAAAATACAGATGTAACTCTGTGAGATGAATTAACAGAACACTAAGCGGTTTCTCAGAAAGCTTCTTTCCAGATTTCATCTGAGAATATTTCCTTTTTCTCCATAGCCATCTATGGGGTTCCCAATATCACTTTGCCAATTCCAAAAGAACTGTCTTAGCTAAAGGCTTCTTGAGTGGAAAGCTGTAACTCTGTGAGATGAATTCACAGGACACAAAGAAGTTTCTCAGAAAGCTTCTTTCTCTTTGTTATTGGAGGATACTTCCTTTGGCCCTATAGTCTTCTAAGGGATCCGAAATATCTGTTTTCAGATGCCACCGAAATAAGGCTAGCAAAGAGATCCACGAATTACAGATGTAACTCTGTGAGATGAATTAACAGAACACTAAGCAGTTTCTCAGAAAGCTTCTTTCCAGATTTCATTTGAGGATATTTCCTTTTTCACCATGACCCTCTATGGGCTTCCAAATATAACCTTGCCAATTCCACAAGAACTGTCTTAGAAAAAGGCTTCTTGAGGGGAAAGCTGTAACTCTGTGAGATGATTTCAGAGAACACAAAGAAGTTTCTCAGAAAGCTTCTTTCTCTTTGTTATCGGAGGATATTTCCTTTGGCCCTATAGTCTAAGGAATCCGAAATATCCGTTCTCAGATTCCACAGAAACAAGGCTAGCAAAGAGATAAAGGAAACACAGATGTAACCCTGTGAGATGAATTAACAGAACACTAAGCAGTTTCTCAGAAAGCTTCTTTCCAGATTTCATTGACGATATTTCCTTTTTCACCATAGCCCTCTATGCGCTTCCAAATATCACTTTGCCAATTCCACAAGAACTGTCTTAGCGAAAGGCTTCTTGGTGGGAACGCTGTAACTCTGTGAGATGATTTCACAGAACACAAAGAAGTTTCTCAGAAAGCTTCTTTCTCTTTGTTATCGGAGGATATTTCCTTTGGCCCTATAATCTTCAAGGGGATCCGAAATATCTGTTCTCAGATTCCACAGAAATAAGCCTAGAAAAGAGATCCACGAAATACAGATGTAACTCTGTGAGATGAATTAACAGAACACTAATCAGTTTCTCAGAAAGCTTCTTTCCAGATTTCATCTGAGGATATTTCCTTTTTCACCATAGCCCTCTAAGGGCTTCCAAATATCACTTTGCCAATTCCACAAGAACTGTCTTAGAGAAAGGCTTCTTGAGGGGAAAGCTGTAACTCTGTGAAATGAATTCACAGGACACAAAGAAGTTTCTCAGAAAGCTTCTTTCTCTTTCTTATCGGAGGATATTTCCTTTGGCCCTATGGTCTTCTAAGGGATCCGAAATATCTGTTCTCAGATTCCACAGAAATAAGGCTAGCAAAGAGATCCACGAAATACAGATGTAATTCTGTGAGATGAATTAACAGAACACTAAGCAGTTTCTAAGAAAGCTTCTTTCCAGATTTCATCTGAGGATATTTCCTTTTTCACCATAGCCCTCTATGGGCTTCAAAATTTCACTTTGCCAATTCCAGAAGAACTGTCTTAGCGAAAGGCTTCTTGAGGGGAAAGCTGTAACTCTGTGAGATGATTTCACAGTACACAAAGAAGTTTCTCAGAAACCTTCTTTCTCATTGTTATCGGAGGATATTTCCTTTGGCCCTATAGTCTTCAAAGGGATCCGAAATATCTGTTCTCAGATTCCACAGAAATAAGGCTAGAAAAGAGATCCACGACATACAGATGTAACTCTGTGAGATGAATTAACAGAACACTAATCAGTTTCTCAGAAAGCTTCTTTCCAGATAGTATCTGAGTATATTTCCTTTTTCACCATAGCCCTCTAAGGGCTTCCAAATATCACTTTGCCAATTCCACAAGAACTGTCTTAGCGAAGGCTACTTGAGGGGAAAGCTGTAACTCTGTGAGATGAATTCACAGGACACAAAGAAGTTTCTCAGAAAGCCTCTTTCTCTTTGTTATCAAAGGATTTTCCTTTGGGCCTATTGTGTTCTAAGGGATCCGAAATATCTGTTCTCAGATTCTACAGAAACAAGGCTAGCAAAGAGATCCACGAAATAAAGATGTAACTCTATGAGGTGAATTAACAGATCACTAAGCAGGTTCTCAGAAAGCTTCTTTCCAGATTTCATCTGAGAATATTTCCTTTTTCACCATGGCCCTCTAAGGGCTTCCAAATATCACTTTGCCAATTCCACAAGAACTGTCTTAGCGAAAGGCTCCTTGAGGGGAAAGCTGTGACTCGGTGAGATGATTTCACAGAACACAAAGAAGTTTCTCAGAAAGCTTCTTTCTCTTTGTTATCGGAGGATATTTCCTTTGGCCCTATAGTCTTCTAAGGAATCCGAAATATCTGTTCTCAGATTCCACAGAAATAAGGCTAGCAAAGAGATCCACGAAATACAGATATAACTCTGTGACATGAATTAACAGAACACTCAGCAGTTTCTCAGAAAGCTTCTTTCCTGATTTCATCTGACGATATTTCCTTTTTCACCATAGCCCTCTTTGGGCTTCCAAATATCACTATGCCAATTCCACAAGAACTGTCTTAGCGAAAGGCTTCTTTAGAGGAAAGCTGTACCTCTGTGAGATGATTTCACAGAACACAAAGATGTTTATCAGAAATCTTCTTTCTCTTTGTTATCGGAGGATATTTCCTTTGGCCCTATAGTCTTCAATGGGATCCGAAATATCAGTTCTCAGATTCCACAGAAATAAAGCTAGCAAAGAGATCCACGAAATACAGATGTAACTCCGTGAGATGAATTAACAGAACACTCAGCAGTTTCTCAGAAAGCTTCTTTCCAGATTTCATCTGACGATATTTCCTTTTTCACCACAGCCATCTATGGGCTTCCAAATATCTCTATGCCAATTCCACAAGAACTGTCTTAGCGAAAGGCTTCTTGAGGGGAAAGCTGTAACTCTGTGAGATGATTTCACAGAAAACAAAGAAGTTTCTTAGAAAGCTTTTTTCTCTTTCTTATCGGAGGATATTTGATTTGGCCCTATAGTCTTCTAAGGGATCTGAAATATATATTCTCAGATTCCACAGAAATAAAGTAAGCAAAGAGATCCACAAAATACAGATGTAACTCTGTGAGATGAATTAACAGAACACTAAGCGGTTTCTCAGAAAGCTTCTTTCCAGATTTCATCTGAGAATATTTCCTTTTTCTCCATAGCCATCTATGGGGTTCCCAATATCACTTTGCCAATTCCAAAAGAACTGTCTTAGCTAAAGGCTTCTTGAGTGGAAAGCTGTAACTCTGTGAGATGAATTCACAGGACACAAAGAAGTTTCTCAGAAAGCTTCTTTCTCTTTGTTTTTGGAGGATACTTCCTTTGGCCCTATAGTCTTCTAAGGGATCCGAAATATCTGTTTTCAGATGCCACCGAAATAAGGCTAGCAAAGAGATCCACGAATTACAGATGTAACTCTGTGAGATGAATTAACAGAACACTAAGCAGTTTCTCAGAAAGCTTCTTTCCAGATTTCATTTGAGGATATTTCCTTTTTCACCATGACCCTCTATGGGCTTCCAAATATAACCTTGCCAATTCCACAAGAACTGTCTTAGAAAAAGGCTTCTTGAGGGGAAAGCTGTAACTCTGTGAGATGATTTCAGAGAACACAAAGAAGTTTCTCAGAAAGCTTCTTTCTCTTTGTTATCGGAGGATATTTCCTTTGGCCCTATAGTCTAAGGAATCCGAAATATCCGTTCTCAGATTCCACAGAAACAAGGCTAGCAAAGAGATAAAGGAAACACAGATGTAACCCTGTGAGATGAATTAACAGAACACTAAGCAGTTTCTCAGAAAGCTTCTTTCCAGATTTCATTGACGATATTTCCTTTTTCACCATAGCCCTCTATGCGCTTCCAAATATCACTTTGCCAATTCCACAAGAACTGTCTTAGCGAAAGGCTTCTTGGTGGGAACGCTGTAACTCTGTGAGATGATTTCACAGAACACAAAGAAGTTTCTCAGAAAGCTTCTTTCTCTTTGTTATCGGAGGATATTTCCTTTGGCCCTATAATCTTCAAGGGGATCCGAAATATCTGTTCTCAGATTCCACAGAAATAAGCCTAGAAAAGAGATCCACGAAATACAGATGTAACACTGTGAGATGAATTAACAGAACACTAATCAGTTTCTCAGAAAGCTTCTTTCCAGATTTCATCTGAGGATATTTCCTTTTTCACCATAGCTCTCTAAGGGCTTCCAAATATCACTTTGCCAATTCCACAAGAACTGTCTTAGAGAAAGGCTTCTTGAGGGGAAAGCTGTAACTCTGTGAAATGAATTCACAGGACACAAAGAAGTTTCTCAGAAAGCTTCTTTCTCTTTCTTATCGGAGGATATTTCCTTTGGCCCTATGGTCTTCTAAGGGATCCGAAATATCTGTTCTCAGATTCCACAGAAATAAGGCTAGCAAAGAGATCCACGAAATACAGATGTAATTCTGTGAGATGAATTAACAGAACACTAAGCAGTTTCTAAGAAAGCTTCTTTCCAGATTTCATCTGAGGATATTTCCTTTTTCACCATAGCCCTCTATGGGCTTCAAAATTTCACTTTGCCAATTCCAGAAGAACTGTCTTAGCGAAAGGCTTCTTGAGGGGAAAGCTGTAACTCTGTGAGATGATTTCACAGTACACAAAGAAGTTTCTCAGAAACCTTCTTTCTCATTGTTATCGGAGGATATTTCCTTTGGCCCTATAGTCTTCAAAGGGATCCGAAATATCTGTTCTCAGATTCCACAGAAATAAGGCTAGAAAAGAGATCCACGACATACAGATGTAACTCTGTGAGATGAATTAACAGAACACTAATCAGTTTCTCAGAAAGCTTCTTTCCAGATAGTATCTGAGTATATTTCCTTTTTCACCATAGCCCTCTAAGGGCTTCCAAATATCACTTTGCCAATTCCACAAGAACTGTCTTAGCGAAGGCTACTTGAGGGGAAAGCTGTAACTCTGTGAGATGAATTCACAGGACACAAAGAAGTTTCTCAGAAAGCCTCTTTCTCTTTGTTATCAAAGGATTTTCCTTTGGGCCTATTGTGTTCTAAGGGATCCGAAATATCTGTTCTCAGATTCTACAGAAACAAGGCTAGCAAAGAGATCCACGAAATAAAGATGTAACTCTATGAGGTGAATTAACAGATCACTAAGCAGGTTCTCAGAAAGCTTCTTTCCAGATTTCATCTGAGAATATTTCCTTTTTCACCATGGCCCTCTAAGGGCTTCCAAATATCACTTTGCCAATTCCACAAGAACTGTCTTAGCGAAAGGCTCCTTGAGGGGAAAGCTGTGACTCGGTGAGATGATTTCACAGAACACAAAGAAGTTTCTCAGAAAGCTTCTTTCTCTTTGTTATCGGAGGATATTTCCTTTGGCCCTATAGTCTTCTAAGGAATCCGAAATATCTGTTCTCAGATTCCACAGAAATAAGGCTAGCAAAGAGATCCACGAAATACAGATATAACTCTGTGACATGAATTAACAGAACACTCAGCAGTTTCTCAGAAAGCTTCTTTCCTGATTTCATCTGACGATATTTCCTTTTTCACCATAGCCCTCTTTGGGCTTCCAAATATCACTATGCCAATTCCACAAGAACTGTCTTAGCGAAAGGCTTCTTTAGAGGAAAGCTGTACCTCTGTGAGATGATTTCACAGAACACAAAGATGTTTATCAGAAATCTTCTTTCTCTTTGTTATCGGAGGATATTTCCTTTGGCCCTATAGTCTTCAATGGGATCCGAAATATCAGTTCTCAGATTCCACAGAAATAAAGCTAGCAAAGAGATCCACGAAATACAGATGTAACTCCGTGAGATGAATTAACAGAACACTCAGCAGTTTCTCAGAAAGCTTCTTTCCAGATTTCATCTGACGATATTTCCTTTTTCACCACAGCCATCTATGGGCTTCCAAATATCTCTATGCCAATTCCACAAGAACTGTCTTAGCGAAAGGCTTCTTGAGGGGAAAGCTGTAACTCTGTGAGATGATTTCACAGAAAACAAAGAAGTTTCTTAGAAAGCTTTTTTCTCTTTCTTATCGGAGGATATTTGATTTGGCCCTATAGTCTTCTAAGGGATCTGAAATATATATTCTCAGATTCCACAGAAATAAAGTAAGCAAAGAGATCCACAAAATACAGATGTAACTCTGTGAGATGAATTAACAGAACACTAAGCGGTTTCTCAGAAAGCTTCTTTCCAGATTTCATCTGAGAATATTTCCTTTTTCTCCATAGCCATCTATGGGGTTCCCAATATCACTTTGCCAATTCCAAAAGAACTGTCTTAGCTAAAGGCTTCTTGAGTGGAAAGCTGTAACTCTGTGAGATGAATTCACAGGACACAAAGAAGTTTCTCAGAAAGCTTCTTTCTCTTTGTTTTTGGAGGATACTTCCTTTGGCCCTATAGTCTTCTAAGGGATCCGAAATATCTGTTTTCAGATGCCACCGAAATAAGGCTAGCAAAGAGATCCACGAATTACAGATGTAACTCTGTGAGATGAATTAACAGAACACTAAGCAGTTTCTCAGAAAGCTTCTTTCCAGATTTCATTTGAGGATATTTCCTTTTTCACCATGACCCTCTATGGGCTTCCAAATATAACCTTGCCAATTCCACAAGAACTGTCTTAGAAAAAGGCTTCTTGAGGGGAAAGCTGTAACTCTGTGAGATGATTTCAGAGAACACAAAGAAGTTTCTCAGAAAGCTTCTTTCTCTTTGTTATCGGAGGATATTTCCTTTGGCCCTATAGTCTAAGGAATCCGAAATATCCGTTCTCAGATTCCACAGAAACAAGGCTAGCAAAGAGATAAAGGAAACACAGATGTAACCCTGTGAGATGAATTAACAGAACACTAAGCAGTTTCTCAGAAAGCTTCTTTCCAGATTTCATTGACGATATTTCCTTTTTCACCATAGCCCTCTATGCGCTTCCAAATATCACTTTGCCAATTCCACAAGAACTGTCTTAGCGAAAGGCTTCTTGGTGGGAACGCTGTAACTCTGTGAGATGATTTCACAGAACACAAAGAAGTTTCTCAGAAAGCTTCTTTCTCTTTGTTATCGGAGGATATTTCCTTTGGCCCTATAATCTTCAAGGGGATCCGAAATATCTGTTCTCAGATTCCACAGAAATAAGCCTAGAAAAGAGATCCACGAAATACAGATGTAACACTGTGAGATGAATTAACAGAACACTAATCAGTTTCTCAGAAAGCTTCTTTCCAGATTTCATCTGAGGATATTTCCTTTTTCACCATAGCTCTCTAAGGGCTTCCAAATATCACTTTGCCAATTCCACAAGAACTGTCTTAGAGAAAGGCTTCTTGAGGGGAAAGCTGTAACTCTGTGAAATGAATTCACAGGACACAAAGAAGTTTCTCAGAAAGCTTCTTTCTCTTTCTTATCGGAGGATATTTCCTTTGGCCCTATGGTCTTCTAAGGGATCCGAAATATCTGTTCTCAGATTCCACAGAAATAAGGCTAGCAAAGAGATCCACGAAATACAGATGTAATTCTGTGAGATGAATTAACAGAACACTAAGCAGTTTCTAAGAAAGCTTCTTTCCAGATTTCATCTGTGGATATTTCCTTTTTCACCATAGCCCTCTATGGGCTTCAAAATGTCACTTTGCCAATTCCAGAAGAACTGTCTTAGCGAAAGGCTTCTTGAGGGGAAAGCTGTAACTCTGTGAGATGATTTCACAGTACACAAAGAAGTTTCTCAGAAAGCTTCTTTCTCATTGTTATCGGAGGATATTTCCTTTGGCCCTATAGTCTTCAAAGGGATCCGAAATATCTGTTCTCAGATTCCACAGAAATAAGGCTAGAAAAGAGATCCACGACATACAGATGTAACTCTGTGAGATGAATTAACAGAACACTAATCAGTTTCTCAGAAAGCTTCTTTCCAGATAGTATCTGAGGATATTTCCTTTTTCACCATAGCCCTCTAAGGGCTTCCAAATATCACTGTGCCAATTCCACAAGAACTGTCTTAGCGAAGGCTACTTGAGGGGAACGCTGTAACTCTGTGAGATGAATTCACAGGACACAAAGAAGTTTCTCAGAAAGCTTCTTTCTCTTTGTTATCAAAGGATTTTCCTTTGGGCCTATAGTGTTCTAAGGGATCCGAAATATCTGTTCTCAGATTCTACAGAAATAAGGCTAGCAAAGAGATCCACGAATTACAGATGTAACTCTATGAGATGAATTAACAGAACACTAAGCAGTTTCTCAGAAAGCTTCTTTCCAGATTTCATTTGAGGATATTTCCTTTTTCACCATGGCCCTCTAAGGGCTTCCAAATATCACTTTGCCAATTCCACAAGAACTGTCTTAGCGAAAGGCTTCTTGAGGGGAAAGCTGTAACTCTGTGAGTTGATTTCAGAGAACACAAAGAAATTTCTCAGAAAGCTTCTTTCTCTTTGTTATCGGAGGATATTTCCTTTGGCCCTATAGTCTTCTAAGGGATCCGAAATATCTGTTCTCAGATTACACAGAAATAAGGCTAGCAAAGAGATCCCCGAAATACAGATGTAACTCTGTGAGTCTAAGTCACACATCACAGAGCAGTTTCTCAGAAAGCTTCTTTCCAGATTTCATCTGAGGATATTTCCTTTTTCACCATAGCCCTCTATGGGCTTCCAAATATCACTTTGCCAATTCCACAAGAACTGTCTCAGCGAAAGGCTTCTTGAGGGGAATGCTGTAACTCTCTGAGATGATTTTACAGAACACAAAGAAGTTTCTCAGAAAGCTTCTTTCTCTTTGTTATCGGAGGATATTTCCTTTGGCCCTATAGTCTTCAAAGGGATCCGAAATATCTGTTCTCAGATTCCACAGAAATAAGGCTGGCAAAGAGATCCAAGAAATACAGATGTAACTCTGTGAGACGAAATAACAGAACAGGAAGCAGTTTCTCAGAAAGCTTCTTTCCAGATTTCATCTGAGTATATTTCCCTTTTCACCATAGCCCTCTATGAGCTTCCAAATATCTCTTTGCCAATTCCACAAGAACTGTCTTGGCGAAAGGCTTCTTGAGGGGAAAGCTGTAACTCTGTGAGATGATTTCAGAGAACACAAAGAAATTTCTCAGAAAGCTTCTTTCTCTTTGTTATCGGAGGATATTTCCTTTGGCCCTGTAGTCTTCTAAGGGATCCGAAATATCTGTTCTCAGATTCCACAGAAATAAGGCTAGCACAGAGATCCCCGATATACAGATGTAACTCTGTGAGTCTAAGTCACACATCACAGAGCAGTTTCTCAGAAAGCTTCTTTCCAGATTTCATCTGAGGATATTTCGTTTTTCACCATAGCCCTGTAAGGGCTTCCAAGTATCACTTTGCCAATTTCACAAGAACTGTCTTAGCGAAAGACTTCTTGAGGGGAAAGCTGTAACTCTCTCAGATGATTTCACAGAACACTAAGAAGTTTCTCAGAAAGCTTCTTTCTCTTTGTTATCGGAGGATATTTCCTTCGGCCCGATAGACTTCAAAGGGATCTGAAATATGGGTTCTCAGATTCCAGAGAAAAAAGGCTAGCAAAGAGATCCACGAAATACAGATGTAACTCTGTGAGATGAATTAACAGAACCCCAAGCAGTTTCTCAGAAAGCCTATTTCCAAATTTCATCTGACGATATTTCCTTTTTCATCATAGCCCTCTATGGACTTCCAAAAACCACGTTGCCAATTCCACAAGAACTGTCTTAGCGAAAGGCTTCTTGAGGTGAAAGCTGTAACTCTGTGAGATGATTTCACAGAACACAAAGAAGTTTCTCAGAAAGCTTCTTTCTCTTTGTTATCAGAGGATATTTCTTTTGGCCCTATAGTCTTCAAAGGGATCCGAAATATCTGTTCTCAGATTCCACAGAAATAAGGCTAGCAAAGAGATCCACGAAATACAGAGGTAACTCTGTGAGATGAATTAACAGAACACTAAGCAGTTTCTCAGAAAGCTTCTTTCCAGATTTCATCTGAGGATATTTCCTTTTTCACCATAGCCCTCTAAGGGCTTCCAAATATCACTTTGCCAATTCCACAAGAACTGTCTTAGAGAAAGGCTTCTTGAGGGGAAAGTTGTAACTCTGTGAAATGAATTCACAGGACACAAAGCAGTTTCTCGGAGAGCTTCTTTCTCTTCTTATCGGAGGATATTTCCTTTGGCCCTATGGTCTTCTAAGAGATCCGAAATATCTGTTCTCAGATTCCACAGAAATAAGGCTAGCAAAGAGATCCACGAAATACACATATAACTCTGTGAGATGAATTAACAGAACACTCAGCAGTTTCTCAGAAAGCTTCTTTCCACATTTCATCTGACGATATTTCCTTTTTCACCACAGCCATCTATGGGCTTCCAAATATCTCTATGCCAATTCCACAAGAACTGTCTTAGCGAAAGGCTTCTTGAGGGGAAAGCTGTAACTCTGTGAGATGATTTCACAGAAAACAAAGAAGTTTCTTAGAAAGCTTTTTTCTCTTTGTTATCGGAGGATATTTGATTTGGCCCTATAGTCTTCTAAGGGATCTGAAATATCTATTCTCAGATTCCACAGAAATAAAGTAAGCAAAGAGATCCACAAAATACAGATGTAACTCTGTGAGATGAATTAACAGAACACTAAGCGGTTTCTCAGAAAGCTTCTTTCCAGATTTCATCTGAGAATATTTCCTTTTTCACCATAGCCATCTATGGGGTTCCCAATATCACTTTGCCAATTCCAAAAGAACTGTCTTAGCTAAAGGCTTCTTGAGTGGAAAGCTGTAACTCTGTGAGATGAATTCACAGGACACAAAGAAGTTTCTCAGAAAGCTTCTTTCCCTTTGTTATTGGAGGATACTTCCTTTGGCCCTATAGTCTTCTAAGGGATCCGAAATATCTGTTTTCAGATTCCACCGAAATAAGGCTAGCAAAGAGATCCACGAATTACAGATGTAACTCTGTGAGATGAATTAACAGAACACTAAGCAGTTTCTCAGAAAGCTTCTTTCCAGATTTCATTTGAGGATATTTCCTTTTTCACCATGACCCTCTATGGGCTTCCAAATATCACTTTGCCAATTCCACAAGAACTGTCTTAGAAAAAGGCTTCTTGAGGGGAAAGCTGTAACTCTGTGAGATGATTTCAGAGAACACAAAGAAGTTTCTCAGAAAGCTTCTTTCTCTTTGTTATCGGAGGATATTTCCTTTGGCCCTATAGTCTAAGGAATCCGAAATATCCGTTCTCAGATTCCACAGAAACAAGGCTAGCAAAGAGATAAAGGAAACACAGATGTAACTCTGTGAGATGAATTAACAGAACACTAAGCAGTTTCTCAGAAAGCTTCTTTCCAGATTTCATTGACGATATTTCCTTTTTCACCGTAGCCCTCTATGCGCTTCCAAATATCACTTTGCCAATTCCACAAGAACTGTCTTAGCGAAAGGCTTCTTGGTGGGAACGCTGTAACTCTGTGAGATGATTTCACAGAACACAAAGAAGTTTCTCAGAAAGCTTCTTTCTCTTTGTTATCGGAGGATATTTCCTTTGGCCCTATAATCTTCAAGGGGATCCGAAATATCTGTTCTCAGATTCCACAGAAATAAGCCTAGAAAAGAGATCCACGAAATACAGATGTAACTCGGTGAGATGAATTAACAGAACACTAATCAGTTTCTCAGAAATCTTCTTTCCAGATAGTATCTGAGGATATTTCCTTTTTCACCATAGCCCTCTAAGTGTTTCCAAATATCACTGTGCCAATTCCACAAGAACTGTCTTAGCGAAGGCTACTTGAGGGGAACGCTGTAACTCTGTGAGATGAATTCACAGGACACAAAGAAGTTTCTCAGAAAGCTTCTTTCTCTTTGTTATCAAAGGATTTTCCTTTGGGCCTATAGTGTTCTAAGGGATCCGAAATATCTGTTCTCAGATTCTACAGAAATAAGGCTAGCAAAGAGATCCACGAAATACAGATGTAACTCTATGAGATGAATTAACAGAACACTAAGCAGTTTCTCAGAAAGCTTCTTTCCAGATTTCATTTGAGGATATTTCCTTTTTCACCATGGACCTCTAAGGGCTTCCAAATATCACTTTGCCAATTCCACAAGAAGTGTCTTAGCGAAAGGCTTCTTGAGGGGAAAGCTGTAACTCTGTGAGTTGATTTCAGAGAACACAAAGAAATTTCTCAGAAAGCTTCTTTCTCTTTGTTATCGGAGGATATTTCCTTTGGCCCTATAGTCTTCTAAGGGATCCGAAATATTTGTTCTCAGATTCCACAGAAATAAGGCTAGCAAAGAGATCCCCGAAATACAGATGTAACTCTGTGAGTCTAAGTCACACATCACAGAGCAGTTTCTCAGAAAGCTTCTTTCCAGATTTCATCTGAGGATATTTCCTTTTTCACCATAGCCCTCTAGGGGCTTCCAAATATCACTTTGCCAATTCCACAAGAACTGTCTCAGCGAAAGGCTTCTTGAGGGGAATGCTGCAACTCTCTGAGATGATTTTACAGAACACAAAGAAGTTTCTCAGAAAGCTTCTTTCTCTTTGTTATCGGAGGATATTTCCTTTGGCCCTATAGTCTTCAAAGGGATCCGAAATATCTGTTCTCAGATTCCACAGAAATAAGGCTGGCAAAGAGATCCACGAAATACAGATGTAACTCTGTGAGACGAAATAACAGAACAGGAAGCAGTTTCTCAGAAAGCTTCTTTCCAGATTTCATCTGAGGATATTTCCTTTTTCACCATAGCCCTGTAAGGGCTTCCAAGTATCACTTTGCCAATTCCACAAGAACTGTCTTAGCGAAAGAGTTCTTGAGGGGAAAGCTGTAACTCTCTCAGATGATTTCACAGAACACTAAGAAGTTTCTCAGAAAGCTTCTTTTTCTTTGTTATCGGAGGATATTTCCTTCGGACCGATAGACTTCAAAGGGATCTGAAATATGGGTTCTCAGATTCCAGAGAAAAAAGGCCAGCAAAGAGATCCACGAAATACAGATGTAACTCTGTGAGATGAATTACCAGAACACCAAGCAGTTTCTCAGAAAGCCTATTTCCAAATTTCATCTGACGATATTTCCTTTTTCATCATAGCCCTCTATGGACTTCCAAAAACCACTTTGCCAATTCCACAAGAGCTGTCTTAGCGAAAGGCTTCTTGAAGGGAAAGCTGTAACTCTGTGAGATGATTTCACAGAACACAAAGAAGTTTCTCAGAAAGCTTCTTTCTCTTTGTTATCAGAGGATATTTCTTTTGGCCCTATAGTCTTCAAAGGGATCCGAAATATCTGTTCTCAGATTCCACAGAAATAAGGCTAGCAAAGAGATCCACGAAATACAGAGGTAACTCTGTGAGATGAATTAACAGAACACTAAGCAGTTTCTCAGAAAGCTTCTTTCCAGATTTCATCTGAGGATATTTCCTTTTTCACCATAGCCCTCTATGGGCTTCCAAATATCACTTTACCAATTCCACAAGAACCGTCTTAACGAAAGGCTTCTTGAGGGGAAAGCTGTAACTGTGTGAGTTGATTTCACAGAATACAAAGAAGTTTCTCACAAAGCTTCTTTCTCTTTGTTATCGGAGGATATTTCCTTTGGCCCTTTAGTCTTCAAAGGGATGCGAAATATCTGTTCTCAGATTCCACAGAAATAAGGTTAGCAAAGAGATCCATGAATTACAGGTCTAACTCTGTGAGTCTAAGTCACACATCACAGAGCAGTTTCTCAGAAAGCTTCCTTCCAGATTTCATCTAGTATATTTCCTTTTACACCATAGCCATCTATGGGCTTCCAAATATCACTTTGCCAATTCCACAAGAACTGTCTTAGCACAAGGCTACTTGAGGGGAAAGCTGTAACTCTGTGAGATGATTTCACAGAACACAAAGAAGTTTCTCAAAAAGCTTCTTTCTCTTTGTTATCGGAGGATATTTCCTTGGACCCTATAGTCTTCAAAGCTATCCGAAATATCTGTTCTCCGATTCCACAGAAATAAGGCTAGCAAAGATATCCACGAAATACCGTTGTAAATCTGTGAGATAATTTAACAGACACTAAGCAGTTTCTCAGAAAGATTATTTCCAGATTTCATCTGAGGAAACGTCCTGTTTCACCTTAGCCCTCTATGGGCTTCCAAATATCACTTTGTCAATTCCACAAGATCTGTCTTAGCGAAAGGCTTCTTGAGGGGAAAGCTGTAACTCTGTGAGATGATTTCACAGAACACAAAGAAGTTCCTCTGAAAGCATCTTTTTCTTAATTATCGGAGGATATTTCCTTTGGCCCTCTAGTCTTCAAAGGCATCCGAATAATCTGTTCTCAGATTCCACAGAAATAAGGCTAGCAAAGAGATCCACGAAATACAGATGTAACTCTGTGAGATGAATTAACAGAACAGTAAGCAGTTTCTCAGAAAGCTTCCTTCCAGATTTCATCTGAGGATATTTCCTTTTTCACCGTAACCCTATATGGGCTTCCAAATATCACTTTGCTAATTCCACAAAAATTGTCTTAGCCAAAGGCTTCTTGAGGGGAAAGCTGTAACTCTGTGAGATGATTTCACAGAACTCAAAGAAGTTTCTCAGAAAGCTTCTATCTCTTTGTTATCGGAGGATATTTCCTTAGGCCCTATACACTTCAAAGGGATGCGAAATATCTGTTCTCAGATTCCACAGAAATAAGGCTAGCAAAGAAATCCACGAAATACAGATGCAATTCCGTGAGTGGAAGTCACCCATCACAGAGCAGTTTCTCAGAAAGCTTCTTTCCAGATTTCATCTGAGGATATTTCCTTTCTCACCATAGCCCTCTATGGGCTTCTAAATATCACTTTGCCTTTTCCACAAGTACTGTCTTAGCAAAAGGCTTCTTGAGGGGAAAGCTGTAACTCTGTTAGATGATTTCACAGAACACAAAAAAGTTTCTCGGAAAGCTTCTTTCTCATTCTTATCGGAGGATATTTTCTTAGGCCCTATACTCTTCAAAGGAATGCGAAATATCTGTTCTCAGATTCCACAGAAATAAGGCTAGCAAAGAGATCCACGAAATACACATGTAACTACGTGAGTGGAAGTCACACATCACAGAGTAGTTTCTCAGAAAGTTTCTTTCCAGATTTCATATGAGGATATTTCCTATTTCACCGTAGCCCTCTATTGGCTTCCAAATATCACTTTACCAATTCCACAAGAACCGTCTTAACGAAAGGCTTCTTGAGGCTAAAGCTGTAACTGTGTGAGATGATTTCACAGAATACAAAGAAGTTTCTCACAAAGCTTCTTTCTCTTTGTAATCAGAGGATATTTCCTTTGGCCCTATAGTCTTCAAAGGGATGCGAAATATCTGTTCTCAGATTCCACAGAAATAAGGCTAGCAAAGAGATCCATGAATTACAGATCTAACCCTGTGAGTCTAAGTCACACATCACAGAGCAGTTTCTCAGAAAGCTTCTTTCCAGATTTCATCTGAGTATATTTCCTTTTACAACATAGCCATCTATGGGCTTCCAAATATCACTTTGCCAATTCCACAAGAACTGTCTTAGCACAAGGCTACTTGAGGGGAAAGCTGTAACTCTGTGAGATGATTTCACAGAACACAAAGAAGTTACTCAAAAAGCATCTTTCTCTTTGTTATCGGACGATATTTCCTTTGACCCTATAGTCTTCAAAGGGATCCGAAATATCTGTTCTCAGATTCCACAGAAATAAGGCTAGCAGAGATATCCAGGAAATACAGTTGTAAATCTGTGAGATGAATTAACAGACACTAAGCAGTTTCTCAGAAAGCTTCTTTCCAGAATTCATCTGAGGAAACGTCCTGTTTCACCTTAGCCCTCTATGGGCTTCCAAATATCACTTTGCCAATTCCACAAGATCTGTCTTAGCGAAAGGCTTCTTGAGGGGAAAGCTGTAACTCTGTGAGATGATTTCACGGAACACAAAGAAGTTCCTCTGAAAGCATCTTTTTCTTTGTTATCGGAGGATATTTCCTTTGGCCCTATAGTTTTCAAAGGGATCCGAAATATCTGTTCTCAGATTCCACAGAAATAAGGCTAGCAAAGAGATCCATGAAATACAGATGTAACTCTGGGAGTGGAAGTCTCACATCACGGAGCAGATTCTCAGAAAGCTTCTTTCCAGATTTCATCTGAGGATGTTTCCTTTTTCACCGTAGCCCTCTAAGAGCTTCCAAATATCACTTTTCGAATTCCACAAGAAGTGTCTTAGCGAAAGGCTTCTTGAGGGGAAAGCTGTAACTCTGTGAGATGATTTCACAAAACACAAAGAAGTTTCTCAGAAAGCTTCTTTCTCTTTGTTATCGGAGGATATTTCCTTTGGCCCTATAGTCTTCTAAGGGATCCGAAATATCTGTTCTCAGATTCCACAGAAATAAGGCTAGCAAAGAGATCCAGGAAATACAGATGTAACTCTGTGAGACGAAATAACAGAACACTAAGCAGTTTCTCAGAAAGCTTCTTTCCAGATTTCATCTGAGGATATTTCCTTTTTCAACATTCCCCTCTATGGGCTTCCAAATATCACTTTGCCAATTCCACAAGAACTGTCTTGGCGAAAGGCTTCTTGAGGGGAAAGCTGTAACTCTGTGAGATGATTTCGAAGAACACAAAGAAGTTTCTCAGAAAGCTTCTTTCTCTTTGTTACCGGAGGATATTTCCTTTGGCCCTATAGTCTTCAAAGGGATACGAAATATCTGTTCTCAGATTCCACAGAAATAAGGCTAGCAAAGAGATCCACGAAATACAGATGTAACTCTGTGAGATGAAGTAACAGAACTCTAAGAAGTTTCTCAGAAAGCTTCTTTCCATATTACATCTGAGGATATTTCCTTTTTCACCATAGCCCTCTATGGGGTTCCAAATATCACTTTGCCAATTCCACAAGAACTGTCTTAGCGAAAGGCTTCTTGAGGGGAAAGCTGTAACTCTGTGAGTTGATTTCACAAAACACAAAGAAGTTTCTCAGAAAGCTTCTTTCTCTTCTTATCGGAGGATATTTCCTTTGGCCCTATAGTCTTCTAAGGGATCCGAAATATCTGTTCTCAGATTCCACAGAAATAAGGCTAGCAAAGAGATCCACGAAATACAGATGTAACTCTGTGAGATGAATTAACAGAGCACTAAGCAGTTTCTCAGAAAGCTTCTTTCCCGATTTCATCTGAGGATATTTCCTTTTTCACCATAGCCCTCTATGGGCTTCCAAATATCACTTTGCCAATTCCACAAGAAGTGTCTTAGTGAAAGGCTTCTTGAGGGGAAAGCTGTAACTCTGTGAGATGATTTCAGAGAACACAAAGAAATTTCTCAGAAAGCTTCCTTCTCTTTGTTATCGGAGGATATTTCCTTTGGCCCTATAGTCTTCTAAGGGATCCGAAATATCTGTTCTCAGATTCCACAGAAATAAGGCTAGCAAAGAGATCCCCGAAATACAGATGTAACACTGTGAGTATAAGTCACACATCACAGAGCAGTTTCTCAGAAAGCTTCTTTCTCTTTGTTATCGGAGGATTTTTACTTTGGACCTATAGTCTTCATAGGGATCCGAAATATCTGTTCTCAGAATCCACAGAAATAAGGCTAGCAAAGAGATCCTCGAAATACAGATGTAATTCTCTGAGTGGAAATCACGCATCACAGAGCAGTTTCTCAGAAAGCTTCTTTCCAGATTTCATCTGAGGATATTTCCTTTTTCACCATAGCCCTCTATGGGCTTCCAAGTATCACTTTGCCAATTCCACAAGAACTGTCTTTGCGAAAGACTTCTTGAGGGGAAAGCTGTAACTCTCTCAGATGATTTCACAGAACACGAAGAAGTTGCTCAGAAAGCTTCTTTTTCTTTGTTATCGGAGGATATTTCCTTCGGCCCGATAGTCTTCAAAGGGATCTGAAATATGGGTTCTCAGATTCCAGAGAAAAACGGCTAGCAAAGAGATCCACGAAATACAGATGTAACTCTGTGAGATGAATTACCAGAACACCACGCAGTTTCTCAGAAAGCTTATTTCCAAATTTCATCTGACGATATTTCCTTTTTCATCATATCCCTCTACGGACTTCCAAAAACCACTTTGCCAATTCCACAAGAACTGTCTTAGCGAAAGGCTTCTTGAGGGGAAAGCTGTAACTCTGTGAGATAATTTCACAGAACACAAAGAAGTTTCTCAGAAAGCTTCTTTCTCTTTGTTATCGGAGGATATTTCCTTTGGCCCTATAGTCTTCTAAGGGATCCGAAATATCTGTTCTCAGATTCCACAGAAATAAGGCTAGCAAAGAGATCCACGAAATACAGATGTAACTCTGTGAGATGAATTAACAGAACAGTAAGAAATTTCTCAGAAAGCTTCTTTCCATATTACATCTGAGGATATTTCCTTTTTCACCATAGCCCTCTATGGGCTTCCAAATATCACTTTGCCAATTCCACAAGAACTGTCGTAGCGAAGGGCTTCTTGAGGCGAAAGCTGTAACTCTGTGAGATGATTTCACAAAACACAAAGAAGTTTCTCAGAAAGCTTCTTTCTCTTTGTTATCGGAGGATATTTCCTTTGGCCCTATTGTCTTCTAAGGGATCCGAAATATCTGTTCTCAGATTCCACAGAAATAAGGCTAGCAAAGAGATCCACGAAATACAGATGTAATTCTGTGAGACGAAATAACAGAACACTAAGCATTTTCTCAGAAAGCTTCTTTCCAGATTTCATCTGAGGATATTTCCTTTTTCACCATAGCCCTCTATGGGCTTCCAAATATCACTTTGCCAATTCCACAAGAACTGTCTTGGTGCAAGGCTTCTGGAGGGGAAAGCTGTAACTCTGTGAGATGATTTCACAGAACACAAAGAAGTTTCTCAGAAAGCTTCTTTCTCTTTGTTATCGGAGGATATTTGCTTTGGCCCTGTAGTCTTCTAAGCGATCCGAAATATCTGTTCTCAGATTCCACAGAAAAAAGGCTAGCAAAGAGATCCACGAAATACAGATGTAACTCTGTGAGATGAATTAACAGAACACTAAGCAGTTTCTCAGAAAGCTTCATGCCAGATTTCATCTGAGGATATTTCCTTTTTCACCGTAGCCCTCTATGGGCTTCGAAATATCACTTTGCCAATTCAACAAGAACTGTCTTAGCGAAAGGCTTCTTGAGGGGAAAGCTGTAACTCTGTGAGATGATTTCACAGAACACAAAGAAGTTTCTCAGAAAGCTTCTTTCTCTTTGTTACCGGAGGATATTTCCTTTGGCCCTATAGTCTTCAAAAGAATCCGAAATATCTGTTCTCAGATTCCACAGAAATAAGGCTAGCAAAGAGATCCACGAAATACAGATGTAACTCTGTGAGATGAATTAACAGAACTCTAAGAAGTTTCTCAGAAAGCTTCTTTCCATATTACATCTGAGGATATTTCCTTTTTCACCACAGCCCTCTATGGGGTTCCAAATATAACTTTGCCAATTCCACAAGAACTGACGTAGCGAAAGGCTTCTTGAGGGGAAAGGTGTAACTCTGTGAGATGATTTCACAAAACACAAAGAAGTTTCTCAGAAAGCTTCTTTCTCTTTGTTATCGGAGGATATTTCCTTTGGCCCTATAGTCTTCTAAGGGATCCGAAATATCTGTTCTCAGATTCCACAGAAATAAGGCTAGCAAAGAGATCCACGAAATACAGATGTAACTCTGTGAGACGAAATAACAGAAAACGAAGCAGTTTCTCAGAAAGCTTCTTTCCAGATTTCATCTGAGGATATTTCCCTTTTCACCATAGCCCTCTTTGCGCTTCCAAATATCACTTTGCCAATTCCACAAGAACTGTCTTGGCGAAAGGCTTCTTGAGGGGAACGCTGTAACTCTGTGAGATGATTTCACAGAACACAAAGAAGTTTCTCAGAAAGCTTCTTTCTCTTTGTTATCGGAGGATATTCCCTTTGGCCCTGTAGTCTTCTAAGGGATCCGAAATATCTGTTCTCAGATTCCACAGAAATAAGGCTAGCAAAGAGATTCACGAAATACAGATGTAACTCTGTGAGATGAATTAACACAGCACTAAGCAGTTTCTCAGAAAGCTTCTTTCCCGATTTCATCTGAGGATATTTCCTTTTTCACCATAGCCCTGTATGGGCTTCCAAATATCACTTTGCCAATTCCACAAGAAGTGTCTTAGCGAAAGGCTTCTTGAGGGGAAAGCTGAAACTCTGTGAGTTGATTTCAGAGAACACAAAGAAATTTCTCAGAAAGCTTCTTTCTCTTTGTTATCGGAGGATATTTCCTTTGGCCCTATAGTCTTCTAAGGGATCCGAAATATCTGTTCTCAGATTCCACAGAAATAAGGCTAGCAAAGAGATCCCCGAAATACAGGTGTAACTCTGTGAGTCTAAGTCACACATCACAGAGCAGTTTCTCAGAAAGCTTCTTTCCAGATTTCATCTGAGGATATTTCCTTTTTCACCATAGCCCTCTATGGGCTTCCAAATATCACTTTGCCAATTTGACAAAACTGTCTTGGCGAAAGGTTTCTTGAGGGGAAAGCTGTAACTCTGTGAGATGATTTCACAGAATACAAAGAAGTTTCTCAGAAAGCTTCTTTCTCTTTCTTATCGGAGGATACTTTCTTAAGCCCTATACTCTTCAAAGGAATGCGAAATATCAGTTCTTAGATTCCACAGAAATAACGCTAGCAAAGAGATCCACGAAATACAGATGTAACTCCGTGAGTGGAAGTCACACATCACAGAGTAGTTTCTCAGAAAGCTTCTTTCCAGATTTCATATGAGGATATTTCCTTTTTCACCATAGCCCTCTATGGGCTTCCAAATATCACTTTACCAATTCCACAAGAACCGTCTTAACGAAAGGCTTCTTGAGGGGAAAGCTGTAACTGTGTGAGATGATTTCACAGAATACAAAGAAGTTTCTCACAAAGCCTCTTTCTCTTTGTTATCGGAGGATATTTCCTTTGGCCCTATAGTCTTCAAAGGGATGCGAAATATCTGTTCTCAGATTCCACAGAAATAAGGCTAGCAAAGAGATCCATGAATTACAGATCTAACTCTGTGAGTCTAAGTCACACATCACAGAGCAGTTTCTCAGAAATCTTCTTTCCAGATTTCATCTCAGTATATTTCCTTTTACACCATAGCCATCTATGGGCTTCCAAATATCACTTTACCAATACCACAAGAACCGTCTTAACGAAAGGCTTCTTGAGGGGAAAGCTGTAACTGTGTGAGATGATTTCACAGAATACAAAGAAGTTTCTCACAAAGCTTCTTTCTCTTTGTTATCGGAGGATATTTCCTTTGGCCCTATAGTCTTCAAAAGGATGCGAAATATCTGTTCTCAGATTCCACAGAAATAAGGCTAGCAAAGAGATCCATGAATTACAGATCTAACTCTGTAAGTCTAAGTCACACATCACAGAGCAGTTTCTCAGAAAGCTTCTTTCCAGATTTCATCTAGTATATTTCCTTTTACACCATAGTCATCTATGGACTTCCAAATATCACTTTGCCAATTCCACAAGAACTGTCTTAGCACAAGGCTACTTGAGGGGAAAGCTGTAACTCTGTGAGATGATTTCACAGAACACAAAGAATTTTCTCAAAAAGCTTCTTTCTCTTTGTTATCGGAGGATATTTCCTTGGACCCTATAGTCTTCAAAGCTATTCGAAATATCTGTTCTCAGATTCCACAGAAATAAGGCTAGCAAAGATATCCACGAAATACCGTTGTAAATCTGTGAGATGATTTAACAGACACTAAGCAGTTTCTCAGAAAGCTTCTTTCCAGATTTCATCTGAGGAAACGTCCTGTTTCACCTTAGCCATCTATGGGCTTCCAAATATCACTTTGCCAATTCCACAAGATCTGTCTTAGCGAAAGGCTTCTTGAGGGGAAAGCTGTAACCCTGTGAGATGATTTCACAGAACACAAAGAAGTTCCTCCGAAAGCATCTTTTTCTTAGTTATCGGAGGATATTTCCTTTGGCCCTCTAGTCTTCAAAGGCATCCGAATAATCTGTTCTCAGATTCCACAGAAATAAGGCTAGCAAAGAGATCCACGAAATACAGATGTAACTCTGTGAGATGAATTAACAGAACAGTAAGCAGTTTCTCAGAAAGCTTCCTTCCAGATTTCATCTGAGGATATTTCCTTTTTCACCGTAACCCTATATGGGCTTCCAAATATCACTTTGCTAATTCCACAAAAATTGTCTTAGCCAAAGGCTTCTTGAGGGGAAAGCTGTAACTCTGTGAGATGATTTCACAGAACTCAAAGAAGTTTCTCAGAAAGCTTCTATCTCTTTGTTATCGGAGGATATTTCCTTACGCCCTATACACTTCCAAGGGATGCGAAATATCCGTTCTCAGATTCCACAGAAATAAGGCTAGCAAAGAAATCCACGAAATACAGATGCAATTCCGTGAGTGGAAGTCACCCATCACAGAGCAGTTTCTCAGAAAGCTTCTTTCCAGATTTCATCTGAGGATATTTCCTTTCTCACCATAGCCCTCTATGGGCTTCTAAATATCACTTTGCCTTTTCCACAAGTACTGTCTTAGCAAAAGGCTTCTTGATGGGAAAGCTGTAACTCTGTTAGATGATTTCACAGAACACAAAGAATTTTCTCAGAAAGCTTCTTTCTCATTCTTATCGGAGGATATTTTCTTAGGCCCTATACTCTTCAAAGGAATGCGAAATATCTGTTCTCAGATTCCACAGAAATAAGGCTAGCAAAGAGATCCACGAAATACACATGTAACTACGTGAGTGGAAGTCACACATCACAGAGTAGTTTCTCAGAAAGTTTCTTTACAGACTTCATATGAGGATATTTCCTTTCTCACCATAGCCCTCTATTGGCTTCCAAATATCACTTTACCAATTCCACAAGAACCGTCTTAACGAAAGGCTTCTTGAGGCTAAAGCTGTAACTGTGTGAGATGATTTCACAGAATACAAAGAAGTTTCTCACAAAGCTTGTTTCTCTTTGTTATCAGAGGATATTTCCTTTGGCCCTATAGTCTTCAAAGGGATGCGAAATATCTGTTCTCAGATTCCACAGAAATAAGGCTAGCAAAGAGATCCATGAATTACAGATCTAACCCTGTGAGTCTAAGTCACACATCACAGAGCAGTTTCTCAGAAAGCTTCTTTCCAGATTTCATCTGAGTATATTTCCTTTTACAACATAGCCGTCTATGGGCTTCCAAATATCACTTTGCCAATTCCACAAGAACTGTCTTAGCACAAGGCTACTTGAGGGGAAAGCTGTAACTCTGTGAGATGATTTCACAGAACACAAAGAAGTTACTCAAAAAGCTTCTTTCTCTTTGTTATCGGAGGATATTTCCTTTGACCTTATAGTCTTCAAAGGGATCCGAAATATCTGTTCTCAGATTCCACAGAAATAAGGCTAGCAAAGATATCCACGAAATACAGTTGTAAATCTGTGAGATGAATTAACAGACACTAAGCAGTTTCTCAGAAAGCTTCTTTGCAGAATTCATCTGAGGAAACGTCCTGTTTCACCTTAGCCCTCTATGGGCTTCCAAATATCACTTTGCCAATTCCACAAGATCTGTCTTAGCGAAAGGCTTCTTGAGAGGAAAGCTGTAACTCTGTGAGATGATTTCACGGAACACAAAGAAGTTCCTCTGAAAGCATCTTTTTCTTTGTTATCGGAGGATATTTCCTTTGGCCCTATAGTTTTCAAAGGGATCCGAAATATCTGTTCTCAGATTCCACAGAAATAAGGCTAGCAAAGAGATCCATGAAATACAGATGTAACGCTGGGAGTGGAATTCGCACATCACGGAGCAGTTTCTCAGAAAGCTTCTTTCCAGATTTCATGTGAGGATGTTTCCTTTTTCACCGTAGCCCTCTAAGAGCTTCCAAATATCACTTTTCGAATTCCACAAGAACTGTCTTAGCGAAAGGCTTCTTGAGGGGAAAGCTGTAACTCTGTGAGATGATTTCGCAGAACACAAAGATGTTTCCCAGAAAGCTTCTTTCTCTTTCTTATCAGAGGATATTTCCTTTGGCCCTATACTCTTCAAAGGGATCCGAAATAGCTGTTCTCAGATTCCACAGAAATAAGGCTAGCAAAGAGATCCACCAAATACAGATGAAACTCTGTGAGATGAATTAACAGAATACTAAGCAGTTTGTCAGAAAGCTTCTTTCCAGATTTCATCTGAGGATAATTCCTCTTTCACCATAGCCCTCTAAGGGCTTCCAAATATCACTTTGACAATTCCACAAGAACTCTCTTAGCGAAAGTCTTCTTGAGGAGAAAGCTCTAACTCTGTCAGATGATTTCACAGAACACATAGAAGCTCCGCAGAAAGCTTCTTTCTCTTTGTTCTCGGAGGATATTTCCTTTGTCCCTATAGTCTTCAAAGTAATCCCAAATATCTGTTCTCAGATTCCACAAAATAAGGCTAGGAAAGAGATCCACGAAATACAGGTGTATCTCTGTGAGTGGGAGTCACAGATCACAGAGCAGTTTCTCAGGAAGCTTCTTTCCAGATTTCATCTGAGGATATTTCCTTTTTCACCTTAGCCCTCTCTGGGCTTCCAAATATCACTTTGCCAATTCCATAAGAACTGTCTTAGTGAAAGGTTTCTTGAGGGTAAAGCTGTAACTCTGTGAGATGATTTCGTAGAACACAAAGAAGTTTCTCAGAAAGCTTCTTTCTCTTTATTATCGGAGGATATTTCCTTTGGCCCTATAGTCTTCAACGGCATCCGAAATATCGGTTCTCAGCTCCTACAGAAATAAGGCTAGCAAAGAGATCAACGAAATACAGATGTAACTCTGTGAGATGAATTCACAGAACACCAAGCAGTTTCTCATAAAGCTTCTTCAAAGATTTCATCTGAGGATATTTTCTTTTTCACCATAGCCCTCTATGGCCTTCCAAATATCACTTTGCCAATTCTACAAGAACTGTCGTCGCGAAAGGCTTCTTGAGGGGAAAGCTGTAACTCTCTGAGATGATTTCTAAGAACACAAAGAAGTTTCTCAGAAAGCATCTTTCTCTCTGTTATCAGAGGTTATTTCATTTGGCCCTATAGTTTTCTAAGGTATCCGAAATATCTGTTCTGAGATTCCACAGAAATAAGGCTAGCAAAGAGATCCACGAAATACAGATGTAACTCTGTGAGATGAATTAACAGAACACTAAGCAGTTTCTCAGAAAGCCTCTTTCCAGATTTCATCTTAGGATATTCCCTTTTCATCATAACCCTCGATTGGCTTCCAAAGATCACTTTGTCTATTCCACAAGAACTGTCTTAGCGAAAGTCTTCTTGAGGGGAAAGCTGTAACTCTGTGAGATGATTTCACAGAACACAAAGAAGTTTCTCAGAAAGCTTCTTTCTCTTTGTTATCGGAGGATATTTCCTTAGGCCCTGTACTCTTCAAAGGGATGCGAAATATCTGTTTTCATATTCCACAGAAATAGGGCTAGCAAAGAGATCCACGAAAAACTGATGTAACTCTCTGAGTGGAAGTCACACATCACAGAGCAGTTTCTCAGAAAGCTTCCTTCCAGATTTCATCTGAGGATATTTCCTTTTTCACCATAACCCTGTATTGGCTTCCAAATATCACTTTGCCAATTCCACAAGAACTGTCTTAGCGAAAGGCTTCTTGAGGGGAAAGCTGTAACTCTGTGAGATGATTTCACAGAACACAAAGAAGTTTCTCAGAAAGCTTCTTTGTCTTTGTTATCGGATGATATTTCCTTTGGCCCTATAGTCTTCAAAGGGATCCGAAATATATGTTGTCAGATTCCACAGAAATAAGGTTAGCAAAGAGATCCACGAAATACAGATGAAACTCTGTGAGATGAATAGAGAGAACACTAAGCAGTTTCTCAGAAAGCTTCTTTCCAGATTTCATCTGAGGATATTTCCTTTTTCACCATAGCCATCTATGGGCTTCCAAACATCACTTTGCCAATTCCACAAGAACTGTCTTAGCGAAAGGCTTCTTGAGGGCAAAGCTGTAACTCTGTGAGATGATTTCACAGAACACAAAGAAGTTTCTCAGAAAGCTTCTTTCTCTTTGTTATCGGAGGAGATTTCCTTTGGCCCTATAGTCTTCAAAGGGATCCGAAATATCTGTTCTCAGATTCCACAGAAATAAGGATAGCAAAGAGATCAAGGAAATACAGATGTAACTCTGTGAGATGAATTAACAGAACACTAAGCAGCTTCTCAGAAAGCTTCTTTCCAGATTTCCTTTGAGGATATTTCCTTTTTCACCATAATCCTGTATTTTCTTCCAAAGATCACTTTGCCAATTCCACAAGAACTGTCTTAGCGAAAGGCTTCTTGAGGGGAAAGCTGTAACTCTGTGAGATGATTTCACAGAACACAAAGACGTTTCTCAGAAAGCTCCTTTCGCTCTGTTATCGGAGGATATTTCCTTTGGCTCTATACTCTTCAAAGGGATCCGAAATATCTGTTCTCTCATTCCACAGAAATAAAGGTAGCAAAGAGACCCACGAAATACAGATGTAACTCTGTGAGATGAATTAACAGAACACTAAGCAGTTTCTCAGAAAGCTTCTTTCCATATTTCATCTGAGGATATTTCCTTTTTCACCGTAGCATTCTATGGGCTTCCAAATATAACTTTGCCAATTCCACAAGAACTGTCTAAGCGAAAGGAATCTTGAGGGGAAAGCTGTAACTCTGTGAGAAGATTTCACAGAACACAAAGAAATTTCTCAGAAAGTTCTTTCTCTTTGTTATCGGAGGATATTTCCTTTTGCCCTACAGTCTTCAAAAGGATCCGAAATATCTCTTCTCAGATTTCACAGAAATAAGGCTAGCAAAGAGATCCACGAAATACAGATATAACTCTGTGAGATGAATTAACAGAACACTATGCAGTTTCTCATAAAGCTTCTTTCCAGATTTCATCTGAGGATATTTTCTTTTTCACCGTAGCCCTCTATGGCCTTCCAAATATCACTTTGCCAATTCTACAAGAACTGTTGTCGCGAAAGGCTTCTTGAGGGGAAAGCTGTAACTCTGTGAGATGATTTCTAAGAACACAAAGAAGTTTCTCAGAAAGCATCTTTCTCTCTGTTGTCGGAGGATATTTCCTTTGGCCCTATAGTCTTTAAAGGGATTCGAAATATCTGTTCTCATATTTCACAGAAATAAGGCGTGCAAAGCATACCACGAAATACAGATGTAACTCTTTGAGTGGAAGTCACACATCACAGAGCAGTTTCCCAGAAATCTTCTTTCCAGATTTCATCTGAGGATATTTCCTTTTTCACCATAGCCATCTATGGGCTTCCAAACATCACTTTGCCAATTCCACAAGAACTGTCTTAGCGAAAGGCTTCTTGAGGGGAAAGCTGTAACTCTGTGAGATGATTTCACAGAACACAAAGAAGTTTCTCAGAAAGCTTCTTTCTCTTTGTTATCGGAGGAGATTTCCTTTGGCCCTATAGTCTTCAAAGGGATCCGAAATATCTGTTCTCAGATTCCACAGAAATAAGGCTAGCAAAGAGATCCACGAAATACAGATGTAACTCTGTGAGTGGAAGTCACACATCACAGAGCAGTTTCTCAGAAATCTTCTTTCCAGATTTCATCTGAGGATATTTCCTTTTTCACCTTAGCCCTCTCTGGGCTTCCAAATATCACTGTGACAATTCCATAAGAACTGTCTTAACGAATGTCTACTTGAGGATAAAGCTGTAACTCTGTGAGATGATTTCACAGGACACAAAGAAGTTTCTCAGAAAGCTTCTTTCTCTTTGTTATCGCAGGATATTTCCTTTGACCCCATAATCTTCAAAGGGAACCGAAATATCTGTTCTCAGATTCCACAGAAATAAGTCTAGCAAAGAGATCCACGAAATACAGATGTAACTCTGTGAGATGAATTTACAGTACACTGAGCAGTTTCTCAGAAAGGTTCATTACAGATTTCATCAGAGGATATTTCCTTTTTCACCATAGCCCTCTATGGGCTTCCAAATATCACTTTGTCAATTCCAAAAGAACAAGCTAAGCGAACGGCTACTTAAGGGCAAAGCTGTCACTCTGTGAGATGAAGTAACAGAACACTAAGCAGTTTCTCAGAAAGCTTCTTTCCAGATTTCATCTGAAGACATGTTCTTTTTCACCGTAGCCCTCGATGGGCATCGAAATATCACTTTGCCAATTCCACAAGCAGAGGCCTAGCGAAGGACTTCTTGAGGGGAAAGCTGTAACTATGTGAGATGATTTCACAGAACACAAAGGAGTTTCTCAGAAACCTTCTTTCTCTTTGTTATCGGAGGATAATTTCTTTGGCACTAGAGTCTTCAAAGGCATCCGAAATATCAGTTCTCAGATTCCACAGAAATAAGGCTAGGAAACAGATCCAGGAAAAACAGATGTAACTCTGTGAGTGGAAGACACACATCACAGAGTAGTTTCTCAGAAAGCTTCTCTCCAGATTTCGTCTGAGGATATTTCCCTTTTCACCGTAACCCTCTATGGCTCCCAAATATCACTTTACCAATTCCAAAAGAACTGTCTTAGCGAAAGGCTTCTTGAGGGGAAAGCTGTAACTCTGTGAGATGATTTCACAGAACACAAAGAAGTTTCTCAGAAAGCTTCTTTCTCTTTGTTATCGGAGGATATTTCCTTCGGCCCTATAGTCTTCCAAGGGATCCGAAATACCTGTTCTCATATTCCACAGAAATAAGGTTAGCAAACAGATGCACGAAATAGAAATGTAAATCTGTGAGATGAATTAACAGAACACGAAGCAGTTTCTCAGAAAGCTTCTTTCCAGATTTCATCTGAGGATATTTCCTTTTCACAGAAACCCTCTATGGGCATGGAAATATCACTTTGCCAGTTCCACAAAAAGAGGCTTAGCGAAAGTTTTCTTAAGGGGCAAGCTGTAACTCTGTGAGATGATTTCACAGAACACCAAGAAGTTTCTCAGAAAGCTTCTTTCTCTTTGTTATCGGAGGATATTTCCTTTGGCCCTATAGTCTTCAAAGGGATCCTAAATATCTGTTCTCAGATTCCACAGTCACACATCACAAAAGCACACAAAACAGAAGCAGTTTCTCAGAAAGCTTCTTTCCAGATTTCATGAGAATATTTCCTTTTTCACTGTAGCCCTCTATGGGCTTCAAAATATCACTTTGCCAATTCCACATCAACAGGCTTAGCGAACGGCTTCTTGAGGCGAAAGGTGTAACTCTGTGAGATGAATTAACAGAACACCAAGCAGTTTCTCATAAAGCTTCTTCAAAGATTTCATCTGAGGATATTTTCTTTTTCACCATAGCCCTCTATGGCCTTCCAAATATCACTTTGCCAATTCTACAAGAACTGTCGTCGCGAAAGGCTTCTTGAGGGGAAAGCTGTAACTCTCTGAGATGATTTCTAAGAACACAAAGGAGTTTCTCAGAAAGCATCTTTCTCTCTGTTATCGGAGGTTATTTCATTTGGCCCTATAGTTTTCTAAGGTATCCGAAATATCTGTTCTCAGATTCCACAGAAATAAGGCTAGCAAAGAGATCCACGAAATACAGATGTAACTCTGTGAGATGAATTAACAGAACACTAAGCAGTTTCTCAGAAAGCCTCTTTCCAGATTTCATCTTAGGATATTCCCTTTTCATCATAACCCTCGATTGGCTTCCAAAGATCACTTTGTCTATTCCACAAGAACTGTCTTAGCGAAAGTCTTCTTGAGGGGAAAGCTGTAACTCTGTGAGATGATTTCACAGAACACAAAGAAGTTTCTCAGAAAGCTTCTTTCTCTTTGTTATCGGAGGATATTTCCTTAGGCCCTGTACTCTTCAAAGGGATGCGAAATATCTGTTTTCATATTCCACAGAAATAGGGCTAGCAAAGAGATCCACGAAAAACTGATGTAACTCTCTGAGTGGAAGTCACACATCACAGAGCAGTTTCTCAGAAAGCTTCCTTCCAGATTTCATCTGAGGATATTTCCTTTTTCACCATAACCCTGTATTGGCTTCCAAATATCACTTTGCCAATTCCACAAGAACTGTCTTAGCGAAAGGCTTCTTGAGGGGAAAGCTGTAACTCTGTGAGATGATTTCACAGAACACAAAGAAGTTTCTCAGAAAGCTTCTTTGTCTTTGTTATCGGATGATATTTCCTTTGGCCCTATAGTCTTCAAAGGGATCCGAAATATATGTTGTCAGATTCCACAGAAATAAGGTTAGCAAAGAGATCCACGAAATACAGATGAAACTCTGTGAGATGAATAGAGAGAACACTAAGCAGTTTCTCAGAAAGCTTCTTTCCAGATTTCATCTGAGGATATTTCCTTTTTCACCATAGCCATCTATGGGCTTCCAAACATCACTTTGCCAATTCCACAAGAACTGTCTTAGCGAAAGGCTTCTTGAGGGGAAAGCTGTAACTCTGTGAGATGATTTCACAGAACACAAAGAAGTTTCTCAGAAAGCTTCTTTCTCTTTGTTATCGGAGGAGATTTCCTTTGGCCCTATAGTCTTCAAAGGGATCCGAAATATCTGTTCTCAGATTCCACAGAAATAAGGATAGCAAAGAGATCAAGGAAATACAGATGTAACTCTGTGAGATGAATTAACAGAACACTAAGCAGCTTCTCAGAAAGCTTCTTTCCAGATTTCCTTTGAGGATATTTCCTTTTTCACCATAATCCTGTATTTTCTTCCAAAGATCACTTTGCCAATTCCACAAGAACTGTCTTAGCGAAAGGCTTCTTGAGGGGAAAGCTGTAACTCTGTGAGATGATTTCACAGAACACAAAGACGTTTCTCAGAAAGCTCCTTTCGCTCTGTTATCGGAGGATATTTCCTTTGGCTCTATACTCTTCAAAGGGATCCGAAATATCTGTTCTCTCATTCCACAGAAATAAAGGTAGCAAAGAGACCCACGAAATACAGATGTAACTCTGTGAGATGAATTAACAGAACACTAAGCAGTTTCTCAGAAAGCTTCTTTCCATATTTCATCTGAGGATATTTCCTTTTTCACCGTAGCATTCTATGGGCTTCCAAATATAACTTTGCCAATTCCACAAGAACTGTCTAAGCGAAAGGAATCTTGAGGGGAAAGCTGTAACTCTGTGAGAAGATTTCACAGAACACAAAGAAATTTCTCAGAAAGTTCTTTCTCTTTGTTATCGGAGGATATTTCCTTTTGCCCTACAGTCTTCAAAAGGATCCGAAATATCTCTTCTCAGATTTCACAGAAATAAGGCTAGCAAAGAGATCCACGAAATACAGATATAACTCTGTGAGATGAATTAACAGAACACTATGCAGTTTCTCATAAAGCTTCTTTCCAGATTTCATCTGAGGATATTTTCTTTTTCACCGTAGCCCTCTATGGCCTTCCAAATATCACTTTGCCAATTCTACAAGAACTGTTGTCGCGAAAGGCTTCTTGAGGGGAAAGCTGTAACTCTGTGAGATGATTTCTAAGAACACAAAGAAGTTTCTCAGAAAGCATCTTTCTCTCTGTTGTCGGAGGATATTTCCTTTGGCCCTATAGTCTTTAAAGGGATTCGAAATATCTGTTCTCATATTTCACAGAAATAAGGCGTGCAAAGCATACCACGAAATACAGATGTAACTCTTTGAGTGGAAGTCACACATCACAGAGCAGTTTCCCAGAAATCTTCTTTCCAGATTTCATCTGAGGATATTTCCTTTTTCACCATAGCCATCTATGGGCTTCCAAACATCACTTTGCCAATTCCACAAGAACTGTCTTAGCGAAAGGCTTCTTGAGGGGAAAGCTGTAACTCTGTGAGATGATTTCACAGAACACAAAGAAGTTTCTCAGAAAGCTTCTTTCTCTTTGTTATCGGAGGAGATTTCCTTTGGCCCTATAGTCTTCAAAGGGATCCGAAATATCTGTTCTCAGATTCCACAGAAATAAGGCTAGCAAAGAGATCCACGAAATACAGATGTAACTCTGTGAGTGGAAGTCACACATCACAGAGCAGTTTCTCAGAAATCTTCTTTCCAGATTTCATCTGAGGATATTTCCTTTTTCACCTTAGCCCTCTCTGGGCTTCCAAATATCACTGTGACAATTCCATAAGAACTGTCTTAACGAATGTCTACTTGAGGATAAAGCTGTAACTCTGTGAGATGATTTCACAGGACACAAAGAAGTTTCTCAGAAAGCTTCTTTCTCTTTGTTATCGCAGGATATTTCCTTTGACCCCATAATCTTCAAAGGGAACCGAAATATCTGTTCTCAGATTCCACAGAAATAAGTCTAGCAAAGAGATCCACGAAATACAGATGTAACTCTGTGAGATGAATTTACAGTACACTGAGCAGTTTCTCAGAAAGGTTCATTCCAGATTTCATCAGAGGATATTTCCTTTTTCACCATAGCCCTCTATGGGCTTCCAAATATCACTTTGTCAATTCCAAAAGAACAAGCTAAGCGAACGGCTACTTAAGGGCAAAGCTGTCACTCTGTGAGATGAAGTAACAGAACACTAAGCAGTTTCTCAGAAAGCTTCTTTCCAGATTTCATCTGAAGACATGTTCTTTTTCACCGTAGCCCTCGATGGGCATCGAAATATCACTTTGCCAATTCCACAAGCAGAGGCCTAGCGAAGGACTTCTTGAGGGGAAAGCTGTAACTATGTGAGATGATTTCACAGAACACAAAGGAGTTTCTCAGAAACCTTCTTTCTCTTTGTTATCGGAGGATAATTTCTTTGGCACTAGAGTCTTCAAAGGCATCTGAAATATCAGTTCTCAGATTCCACAGAAATAAGGCTAGCAAACAGATCCAGGAAAAACAGATGTAACTCTGTGAGTGGAAGACACACATCACAGAGTAGTTTCTCAGAAAGCTTCTCTCCAGATTTCGTCTGAGGATATTTCCCTTTTCACCGTAACCCTCTATGGCTCCCAAATATCACTTTACCAAATCCAAAAGAACTGTCTTAGCGAAAGGCTTCTTGAGGGGAAAGCTGTAACTCTGTGAGATGATTTCACAGAACACAAAGAAGTTTCTCAGAAAGCTTCTTTCTCTTTGTTATCGGAGGATATTTCCTTCGGCCCTATAGTCTTCCAAGGGATCCGAAATACCTGTTCTCATATTCTACAGAGATAAGGTTAGCAAACAGATGCACGAAATAGAAATGTAAATCTGTGAGATGAATTAACAGAACACGAAGCAGTTTCTCAGAAAGCTTCTTTCCAGATTTCATCTGAGGATATTTCCTTTTCACAGAAACCCTCTATGGGCATGGAAATATCACTTTGCCAGTTCCACAAAAAGAGGCTTAGCGAAAGTTTTCTTAAGGGGCAAGCTGTAACTCTGTGAGATGATTTCACAGAACACCAAGAAGTTTCTCAGAAACCTTCTTTCTCTTTGTTATCGGAGGATATTTCCTTTGGCCCTATAGTCTTCAAAGGGATCCTAAATATCTGTTCTCAGATTCCACAGTCACACATCACAAAAGCACACAAAACAGAAGCAGTTTCTCAGAAAGCTTCTTTCCAGATTTCATGAGAATATTTCCTTTTTCACTGTAGCCCTCTATGGGCTTCAAAATATCACTTTGCCAATTCCACATCAACAGGCTTAGCGAACGGCTTCTTGAGGCGAAAGGTGTAACTCTGTGAGATGAATTAACAGAACACGAAGCAGTTTCTCAGAAAGCTTCTTTCTCTTTGTTATCGGAGGATATTCTTTTGGCCCTAGAGTCTTCAAAGGGATCCGAAATATAAGTTCTCAGATTCCACAGAAATAAGGCTAGCAAACAGTGCCACGAAATACAGATGTAACTCTGTGAGTGGAAGTCACACATCACAAAGAAGTTTCTCAGAAAGCTTCTTCCTGTTATTCTTGAAGGATAATTTCTTTTTCCCCATAGCCCTCCATGGGCTTCCATATATCACTTTGCCAATTCCACAAGAAGAGGCTTAGCAAACGTCTTCTTGAGGGGAAAGCTGTAACTCTGTGAGATGAATTAACAGAACACAAAACACTTTCTCAGAAAGCTTCTTTCTCTTTGTTATTAGAGGATATTTCCTATGGCCGTAGGGTCTTCAACGGGGTCCGAAATATGAGTTATCAAATTCCACAGAAATAAGGCTAGCAAACAGATCCACGAAATACAGATGTAAATCTGTGAGTGGAAGTCACCCATCACAAAGCTGTTAATCAGAAATTTTCTTTCAAGGTTTTCTCGGAGGATATTTTCTTTTTCACCATAGCCCTCTATCGGCTTCCAAATGTCACTTTGCCAATTCCACAAGAAGAGGCTTAGCGAACTGCTTCTTAAGGGAAAGCTGTAACTCTGTGAGATGAATTAACAGAACACTAAGCAGTTTCTCAGAAAGCTTCTTTCTCTCTGTTATCGGAGGATATTTCCTTTGGCCCTAGCATCTTCAAAGGGATCCGAAATATGAGTTCTCAGATTCCACAGAAATAAGGCTAGCAAACAGAGCCACGAAATACAGATATAACTCTGTGAGTGGAAGTCACACGTCACCAAGCAGTTTCTCAGAAACCTTCTTTCCAGTTTTTCTGGGAGGATATTTTGTTTTTCACCATAGCCCTCTGTGGGATTCCATATATCACTTTGCCAATTCCAGAAGAACAGGCTTAGCGAACGGCTTCTTGAGGGGAAAGCTGTAACTCTGTGAGATGAATTAAGAGAACACGAAGCAGTTTCTCAGAAAGCTTCTTTCCAGATTTCATCTGAGGATATTTACTTCTCACAGAAGCCATTTATGGGCATCGAAATATCACTTTGCCAATTCCACAAGAACAGGCTTAGCGAACAGCTTCTTAAGGGAAAGCTGTAACTCTGTGAGATGAATTAACAGAACACTAAGCAGTTTCTCAGAAAGATTCTTTCTCCTTGTTATCGGAGGATATATCCTTGGGCCCTAGAGTCTTCAAAGGGATCCGGAATATCAGTTCTCAGATTCCACAGAAAAAAGGCTAGCAAACAGAGCCACGAAATACAGATGTAACTCTGTGGGTGGAAGTCAGACATCACAAAGCAGTTTCTCAGAAAGCTTCTTTCCAGTTTTTCTGGGAGGATATTTTGTTTTTCACCAGAGCCCTCTGTGGGCTTCCAAACATCACTTTGCCAATTCCACAAGAACAAGCTTAGCGAACGGCTTCTTGAGGGGAAAGCTGTAACTCTGTGAGATGAATTAACAGAACACTAAGCAGCTTCTCAGAAAGCTTCTTTCCAGATTTCATCTGAGGATATTTCCTTCTTCACCGTAGCCCTCTACGGGCATCGAAATATCACTTTGCCAATTCCACAAGAACAGGCTTAGCAAAAGGCTTCTTGAGGGGATAGCTGTAAGTCTGTGAGATGATTTCACAGAACACAAAGAAGTTTCTCAGAAAGCTTCTTTCTCTTTGTTATCGGAGGATATTTCCTTTCGCCCTAGAGTCTTCAAAGGGATCAGAAATATGAGTTCTCAGATTCCACAGAAATAAGGCTAGCAAAGAGATCCACGAAACACAGATGTAACTCTGTGAGTGGAAGTAACACTTCACAAAGCAGTTTCCCAGAAAGCTTCTTTCCAGTTTTTCTCGGAGGATATTTTCTTTTTCACCATACCCCTCTATAGGCTTCCAAATATCACTTTGCCAATTCCACAAGAACAAGCTTAGCGAATGGCTTCTTCAGGGGAAAGATGTAACTCTGTGAGATGAATTAACAGAACACGAAGCAGTTTCTCAGAAAGCTTCTTTCTCTTTGTTATCGGAGGATATTTCCTTTGGCCCTATAGTCTTCACAGGGATCCGAAATATGAGTTCTCAGATTCCACAGAAATAAGGCTAGCAAACAGATCCACGAAATAAAGATGTAACCCTGTGAGTGGAAGTCACACATCACAAAGCAGTTTCTCGGAGAGCTTCTTTCCAGTTTTTCTCGGAGGATATTTTCTTTTTCACCATAGGCCTCCATAGGCTTCCAAATATCATTTTGCCAATTCCACAAGAACATGCTTAGCGAATGGCTTCTTGAGGGGAAAGCTGTAACTCTGTGAGATGAATTAACAGAACACTAAGCAGCTTCTCAGAAAGCTTCTTTCCAGATTTCAACTGGGGATATTTACTTCTTCACCGTAGCCCTCTACGGGCATCGAAATATCACTTTGCCAATTCCACAAGAACAGGCTTAGCGAAAGGCTACTTGAGGGGAGAGCTGGAAGTCTGTGAGATGATTTCACAGAACACAAAGAAGTTTCTCAGTAAGCTTCTTTCTCTTTGATATCAGAGGATATTTCCTTTGGCCCTAGAGTCTACAAAGGGATCCGAAATATGAGTTCTCAGATTCCACAGAAATAAGGCTACCAAACAGATGCACGAAATACAGATGTTACTCTGTGAGTGGAAGTCACACATCACAAAGAAGTTTCTCAGAGAGCTTCTTTCCAGTTTTTCTCGGAGGATAATTTCTTTTTCCCCATAGCCCTCCATGGGCTTCCAAATATCACTTTGCCAATTCCACAAGAAGAGGCTTAGCCAACGTCTTTTTGAGGGGAAAGCTGTAACGCTGTGAGATGAATTAACAGAACACAAAACAGTTTCTCAGAAAGCTTCTTTCTCTTTGTTATCAGAGGATATTTCCTATGGCCGTAGGGTCTTCAAAGGGATCCGAAATATGAGTTCTCAGATTCCACAGAAATAAGACTAGCAAACAGATCCACGAAATACAGATGTAAATCGGTGAGTGGAAGTCACCCATCATAAAGCAGTTAATCAGAAATTTTTTTTCCAAGATTTCTCGGAGGATATATCACTTTGCCAATTCCACAAGAACAGGTTTAGCGAAAGGCTTCTTGAGGGGGAAGCTGTAAGTCTGTGATATGACAACACAGAACACAAAGAAGTTTCTCAGAAAGCTTCTTTCTCTTTGTTATCGGAGGATATTTCCTTTGGCCCTAGATTCTACAAAGGGTTCCGAAATATGACTTCTCAGATTGCAAAGAAATAAGGCTAGCAAAAGGATCCACGAAAAACAGATGTAACTCTTTGAGTGGAAGTCACACATATCAAAGCAGTTTCTCAGAAAGCTTCTTTCCAGTTTTTCTCGGAGGATATTTTCTTTTTCACCATAGCCCTATATGGGCTTCCAAATATCACTTTGCCAATTCCACAAGAACAGGCTTAGCGAATGGCTTCTTGAGGGGAAAGCTGTAACTCTATGAGATGAATTAACAGAACACTAAGTAGTCTCTCAGAAAGGTTCTTTCCATATTTCATCTGAGGATATTTCCTTTTTCAACGTAGCCCTCTATGGGTTACAAATATCACTTTGCCAATTCCACAAGAACAGGCTTAGTGAAAGGCTTCTTGAGGTCAAAGCTGTAACTCTGTGAGATGATTTCACAGAACACGAAGAAGTTTCTCAGACAGACTCTTTCTGTTTTTTATCGGAGGATATTTCCTTTGGCCCTATAGTCTTCAAAGGGATCCGAAATATCAGTTCTCAGATTCCACAGAAATAAGGCTACCAAACGGATTCACGAAATAGAGATGTAACTCTGTGAGTGGAAGTCACTCATCACAAGGCACTTTCTCAGAAAGCTTCTTTCCAGTTTTTTTCGGAGGATATTTTCTTTTTCAGCATAGCCCTCTATGGGCTTCCAAATATCCCTTTGTGAATTCCACAAAAAGAGGCTTAGCGAACGACTTCTTGTGGGGAGAGCTGTAACTATCTGAGATGAACTAACAGAACACTAAGCAGTTTCTCAGCAAGTTTCTTTCTGATTTCATCTGAGGATATTTCCTTTTTCTCCGTAGCCCTCCACGGCTTCCAAATATCACTATGCCAATTCCACAAGAACAGGCTTAGCGAACGGCTTCTTCAGGGGAAAGCTGTAACTCTGTGAGATGAATTAACAGAACACTAAGCAGTTTCTCAGAAAGCTTCTTCCCAGATTTCATCTGAGGATATTGCCTTTTTCACCATAGCCCTCTATGGGCTTCCAAATACCACTTTGCCTTTTCCACAAGAACAAGCTTAGCGAACGGCTTCTTGAGGGGAAAGCTGTAACTCTGTGAGATGAATTAACAGAACACGAAGCAGTTTCTCAGAAAGCTTCTTTCTCTTTGTTATCGGACGATATTTCCTTTGGCCCTAGAGTCTTCAATGGGATCCGAATTATGAGTTCTCAGATTCCACAGAAATAAGATTAGCAAACAAATCCACGAAATACAGATGTAACTCTGTGGGTGGAAGTCACACTTCACAAAGCAGTTTCACAGAAACCTTCTTTCCGGTTTTTCTAGGAGGATATTTTCTTATTCACCATAGCCCTCTCTGGGCTTCCAAATATCACTTTGCCAATTCCACAAAAACAGGCTTATCGAATGCCTTCTTAAGGGGAAAGCTGTAACTCTGTCAGATGAATTGACGGAACACGAAGCAGTTTCTCAGAAAGATTCTTTCTCTTTGTTATCGGAGGATATTTCCATTGGCCCTAGAGTCTTCAAAGGGATCCGAAATATGAGTTCTCAGATTCCACAGAAATAAGGTTAGCAAACAGATCCACGAAATACAGATGTAAATCTGTGAGTGGAAGTCACACATCACAAAGCAGTTTCTCAGAAAGCTTCTTTCTAGTTTTTCTCGGAGGATATTAACTTTTTCACCATAGCCCTCTATGGGCTTCCAAATATCACTTTGCCAATTCCACAAGAACAGGCTTAGCGAATGGCTTCCTGAGGGGAAAGCCGTAACTCTGTGAGATGAATTAACAGAACACTAAGCAGCTGCTCAGAAAGCTTCTTTCCAGATTTCATCTGAGGATATTTCCTTCTTCACCGTAGCCCTCTACGGGCATCGAAATATCATTCTGCCAATTCCGCAAGAACAGGTTTTGCGAAAGGCTTCTTGGGGGCAAAGCTGTAACTCTGTGAGACGATTTCACAGAACAGAAAGAAGTTTCTCATAAAACTTCTTTCTCCTTGTTATCGGAGGATATTTCCTTTGGCCCCATAATCTTCAAAGGGATCCGAATTATCAGTTCTCAGATTCCACAGAAATAAGTCTAGTAAACAGATCCACGAAATACAGATGTAACTCTGTAAATTGAAGTCACACATCACAGAGCAATTTGTCAGAAAGCTTCTTTCCAGTTGTCCTCGGAGGATACTTTCTTTTTCACCATAGCCTTCTATGGGCTTCCAAATATCACTTTGCAAATTCCACAAGAACAGGCTTAGCGAACGCCTTCTTGAGCGGAAGGCTGTAACTCTGTGGGATGAACTAACAGAACACTAAGCAGTTTCTCAGAAAGCTTCTTCCCAGATTTCATCTGAGGATATTTCCTTTTTCACCGTAGCCCTCTATGGGCATCGAAATATCACTTTCCCAATTCCACAAGAACAGGCGTAGCAAAAGGATTTTTGAGGCGAAAGATGTAACTCTGTGAGATGATTTCACAGTACACAAAGAAGTTTCTCATAAATCTTCTTCCTCTTTGTTATCGGAGGATATTTCCTTTGGCCCTAAAGTCTACAAAGGGATCTGAAATATGAGTACTCAGATTCCACAGAAATAAGGCTAGCAAAGAGATCCACCAAATACAGATGTCAATCTGTGAGTGGAAGCAACACTTCACAAAGCAGTTTCACAGAAAGCTTCTTTCCAGTTTTTCTCGGAGGATATTTTCTTTTTAACCATAGCCCTCTATAGGCTTCGAAATATCACTTTGCCAATTCCACAAGAACAGGCTTAGCGAACGGCTTCTTGAGCGGAAAGCTGTAACTCTGTGAGATAAATTAACAGAACAGTAAGCAGTTTCTCAGAAAGCTTCTTTCCAGATTTCATCTTAGGATATTTCCTTTTTCACCATATCCCTCTATGGGTATCGAAATATCACTTTGCCAATTCCACAAAAACAGGCTTAGCGAAAGGCTTCTTGAAGGGAAAGCTGTAACTCTGTGAGATGATTTCACAGAACACAAAGAGGTTTCTCAGAACGCTTCTTTCTCTTTGTTATCGGAGGATATTTCCTTTGGCCCTATAGTCTTCAAAGGGATCCGAGATATCAGTTCTCAGATTCCACAGAAATAAGGCTAGCAAACAGATCCACGAAATACAGATGAACCTTTGTGAGTGGAAGTCACACATCACAAAGCAGTTTCTCAGAAAGCTTCTTTCCAGTTTTTTTCGGAGGATATTTTCTTTTTCACCATAGCCCTCTATGGGATTCCAAATATCACTTTCCAATTCCACACGAACTGGCTTAACGAACGGTTTCTTGAGGGGAAAGCTAAAACTTTGTGAGATGAATTAACAGAACACTAAGCAGTTTCTCAGTAATCTTCCCTCCAGATTTCATCTGAGGATATTTCCTTTTTCACCATAGCCCTCTACGGGCATCGAAATATCACTTTGCCAATTCCACAAGAACTGTCTTAGCGAAAGGCTTCTTGAGGGCAAAGCTGTAACTCCGTGAGACGATTTCACAGAACACAAAGGAGTTTCTCAGAGAGCTTCTTTCTCCTTGTTATCAGAGGATATTTCCTTTGGCCCTGTAGTCTAGAAAGGGATCCGAATTTTCAGTTCTCACATTCCACAGAAATAAGTCCAGCAAACAGATCCACGAAATACAGATGTAACTCTGTGAGTGGAAGTCACACATCGCAGAGCAATTTGTCAGAAAGCTTCTTTCCAATTTTCCTCGGAGGATACTTGCTTTTTCACCATAGCCCTCTATGGGCTTCCAAATATCACTTTTCCAATTCCACAAGAACAGGCTTAGCGAAAGGCTTCTTGAGGGGATAATTGTAAGTCTGTGAGATGATTTCACAGAACACAAAGAAGTTTCTCAGAAATCTTCTTCCTCTTTGTAATCGGAGGATATTTCCATTGGCCCTAGAGTCTACAAAGGGATCTGAAATATGAGTATTCAGATTCCACAGAAATAAGGCTAGCAAAGAGATCCACCAAATACAGATGTCAATCTGTGAGTGGAAGTAACACTTCACAAAGCAGTTTCACAGAAAGCTTCTTTCCAGTTTTTCTCGGAGGATATTTTCTTTTTCACCATAGCCCTCTATAGGCTTCGAAATATCACTTTGCCAATTCCATAAGAACAAGCTTAGCGAATGGCTTGTTGAGGGGAAAGCTGTAACTCTGTGAGATGAATTAACGGAACACTAAGCAGTTTCTCAGAAACCTTCTTTCCAGATTTCATCTCAGGATATTTCCTTTTTCACCGTAGCCTTCTATGGGCATCTAAATATCACTTTGCCAATTCCACAGGAACAGGTTTAGCTAAAGGCTTCTTGAGGGGGACGCTGTAAGTCTGTGATATGACTACACAGAACACAAGGAAGTTTCTCAGAAAGCTTCTTTCTCTTTGTTATCGGAGGATATTTCCTTTGGCCCTATAGTCTTCAAAGGGATCCGAAATATCAGTTCTCAGATTCCACAGAAATAAGGCTAGCAAACGGATTCACGAAATAGAGATGTAACTCTGTGAGTGGAAGTCACACATCACAAGGCACTTTCTCAGAAAGCTTCTTTCCAGTTTTTCTCGGAGGATATTTTCTTTTTCAGCATAGCCCTCTATGGGCTTCCAAATATCCCTTTGTGAATTCCATAAAAAGATTCTTAGCGAACGACTTCTTGTGGGGAAAGCTGTAACTCTCTGAGATCAACTAACAGAACACTAAGCAGTTTCTCAGAAAGCTTCTTTCTGATTTCATCTGAGGATATTTCCTTTTTCTCCGTAGCCCTCCACGGCTTCCAAATATCACTAGGCCAATTCCACAAGAACAGGCTTAGCAAACGGCTCCTTGAGGGGAAAGCTGTAACTCTGTGAGATGAATTAACAGAACGAAGCAGTTTCTTAGAAAGCTTCTGCCTCTTTGTTATCGGAGGATATTTCCTTTGGCCCCAGAGTTTTCAAAGGGATCCGAAATATGAGTTCTCAGATTCCACAGAAATAAGACTAGCAAACAGATTCACGAAATACAGATGTAATTCTGTGAGTGGAAGTCACACATCACAAAGCAGATTCTCAGAAAGCTTCTTTCCAGTTTTTCTCGGAGGATATTTTCTTTTTCACCATAGCCCTTTATGGGCTTCAAAATATCACTTTGCCAATTCCACAAGAACAGGCTTAGCGAACGGCTTCTTCAGGGGAAAGCTGTAACTCTGTCAGATGAAAAAACAGCCCACTAAGCAGTTTCTCAAAAAGCTTCTACCCAGATTTCATCTGAGGATATTGCCTTTTTCACCATAGCCCTCTATGGGCTTCCAAATACCACTTTGCCTATTCCACAAGAACAAGCTTAGCGAAAGACTTCTTGAGGGGAAAGCTGTAACTCTGTGAGATAAATTAACAGAACACGAAGCAGTTTCTCAAAAAACTTCTTTCTCTTTGTTACCGGACGATATTTCCTTTGGCCCTAGAGTCTTCAATGAGATCCGAAATATGAGTTCTCAGATTCCATAGAAATAAGATTAGCAAACAGATCCACGAAATACAGATGTAACTCTGTGAGTGGAAGTCACACTTCACAAAGCAGTTTCACAGAAAGCGTCTTTCTAGTTTTTCTCGGAAGATATTATCTTTTTCCCCATAGCCCTCCATGGGCTTCCAAATATCACTTTGCCAATTCCACAAGAACAGGCTTATTGAATGGCTTCCTGAGGGGAAAGCTGTAACTCTGTGAGATGAATTAACAGAACACTAAGCAGCTGCTCAGAAAGCTTCTTTCCAGATTTCATCTGAGGATATTTCCTTCTTCACCGTAGCCCTCTACGGGCATCGAAATATCATTTTGCCAATTCCACAAGAAGAGGTTTTGCGAAAGGCTTCTTGAGGGGATAGCTGTAAATCTGTGAGATGATTTCACCGAACGCAAAGAAGTTGCTCAGAAAGCTTCTTTCTCTTTGTTATCGGAGGATATTTCCTTTGGCCCTAGAGTCTCCAAAGGGATCCGAAATATGAGTTCTCAGACTCCACAGAAATAAGGCTACTAAAGTAATCCAAGAAATACAGATGTTACTCTGTGTGTGGAAGTAACATTTCACAAAGCAGTTTCACAGAAAGCTTCTTTCCAGTTTTTCTCGGAGGATATTTTCTTTTTCACCTTAGCCCTCTATGGGATTCCAAATATCACTTTGCCAATTCCAAAAGAACAGGCTTAGCGAACGGCTTCTTGAGGGGAAAGCTGTAAGTCTGTGAGATGAATTAACAGAACACTAAGCAGTTTCTCAGAAAGCTTCTTTCCAGATTTCATCTGCGGATAATTCCTTTTTCACCGTAGCCTTCTATGGGCATCGAAATATCAGTTTGCCAATTCCACAAGAACAGGTTTAGCGAAAGGCTTCTTGAAGGGGAAGCTGTAAGTCTGTGATATGACTACACAGAACACAAAGAAGTTTCTCAGAAAGCTTCTTTCTCTTTGTTATAGGAGGATATTTCCTTTCGCCCTAGATTCTTCAAAGGGTTCCGAAATATGAGTTCTCAGATACCAAAGAAATAAGCCTAGCAAAAGGATCCACGAAATACAGATGTAACTCTGTGAGTGGAATTCACACATCACAAAGCAGTTTCTCAGAAAGCTTCTTTCCAGTTTTTCTCGGAGGATATTTTCTTTTTCACCATAGCCCTCTATGGGCTTCCAAATATCACTTTGCCAATTCCACAAGAACAGGCTTAGCGAATGGGTTCTTGAGGGGAAAGCTGTAACTCTTTGAGATGATTTCACAGAACACAAAGAAGTTTCTCAGAAAGCTTCTTTCTCTTTGTTATCGGAGGATATTTCCTTGGTCAATATAGTCTTCAAAGGGATCCGAAATATCAGTTCTCAGATTCCACAGAAATAAGGCTAGCAAAGAGATCCACGAAATACAGATGCAACTCTGTGAGTAGAAGTCACACATCACAAAGTAGTTTCTCAGAAAGCTTCTTTCCAGTTTTTCTCGGAGGATATTTTCTTTTTCACCTTAGTCCTCTATGGGCTTCCAAATATCACTTTGCCAATTCCACAAGAACAGTCTTAGCGAACGGCTTCTTGATGGGAAAGCTGTATCTCTGTGAGATAAATTAACAGAACAGGAAGCAGTTTCTCAGAAAGCTTCTTTCCAGATTTCATCTTAGGATATTTCCTTTTTCTCCGTAGCCCTCTATGGGCATCGAAATATCACTTTGCCAATTCCACAAGAATAGGCTTAGCGAAGGGCATCTTGAGGGCAAAGCTGTAACTCCGTGAGACGATTTCACAGAACACAAAGAAGTTACTCAGAAAGCTTCTTTCTCCTTGTTATCGGAGGATATTTCCTTTGGCCCTGTAGTCTAGAAAGGGATTCGAATTATCAGTTCTCAGATTCCACAGAAATAAGTCCAGCAAACAGATCCACGAAATACAGATGTAACTCTGTGAGTGGAAGTCACACATCACAGAGCAATTTGTCAGAAAGCTTCTTTCCAGTTTTCCTCGGAGGATACTTTCTTTTTCACCATAGCCCTCTATGGGCTTCCAAATATCACTTTTCCAATTCCACAAGAACAGGCTTAGCGAACGGCTTCTTGACGGGAAAGCTGTAACTCCGTGAGATGAATTAACAGAACACTAAGCAGTTTCTCAGAAAGCTTCTATCCACATTTCATCTGAGGATATTTCCTTTTTCACCATATCCCTGTATGGGCATTGAAATATCACTTCGCCAATTCCACAAGAAAAGGCTTAGCGAAAGGCTTTTTGAGGAGAAAGCTGTAACTCTGTGAGAAGATTTCACCGTACACAAAGAAGTTTCTCAGAAAGCTTCTTTCTCTTTATTATCGGAGGATATTTCCTTTGGCCCTATAGTCTTCAAAGGGATCTGAATTATCAGTTCTGAGATTCCACAGAAATAAGGCTGGCAAACAGATCCACGAAATACAGATGTAACTCTGTGAGTGGAAGTCACACATCACAAAGCAGTTTCTCAGAAAGGTTCTCTCTAGTTTTTCTTGAGATTATTTACTTTTTCACCTTAGCCCTCTATGGGCTTCCAAATATCACTTTGCCAATTCCACAAGAACAGGCTTAGCGAACGGCTTCTTGAGGGGAAAGCTGTGACTCTGTGAGATAAATTAACAGAACAATAAGCAGTTTCTCAGAAAGCTTCTTTCCAGATTTCATCTGAGGATATTTCCTTTTTCACCATAGCCATCTATGGGCATCGAAATACCACTTTGCCAATTCCACAAGAATAGGCTTATCGAAAGGCTTCTTGAGGGGAAAGCTGTAACTCTGTGAGATGAATTAACAGAACACTAAGCAGTTTCTCAGAGAGCTTCTTTCCATGTTCATCTGAGGATATTTCCTTTTTCACCGTAGCCCTCTATGGGAATCGAAATATCACTTTGCCAATTCCAGAAGAACAGGCTTAGCGAAAGGCTTCCTGAGGGGAAAGCTGTATCTCTGTGAGATGAATTAATGGAACACGAAGTAATTTCTCAGAAAGCTTATTTCTATTTGTTATCAGAGGATATTTCCTTTGGCCTTAGAGTCTTCAAAGGGATCCGAAATATGAATTCTTAGATACCACAGAAATAAGGCTAGCAAACAGATCCATGAAATACAGATGTAACTCTGAGTGGAAGTCACACATCACAAAGCACATTCTCAGAAAGCTTCTTTCCAGTTTTTCTCGGAGGATATTTTCTTTTTCAGCGTAGCCCTGTATGGGCTCCCAAATATCACTTTGCCAATTCCACAAGAACAGGCTTAGAGAACGGCTTCTTGAAGGGAAAGCTGTAACTCTGTGAGATGAATTAACAGAACACTAAGCAGTTTCTCAGAAGGCTTCTTTCCAGATTTCATCTGCGGATATTTCCTTTTTCACCGTAGCCCTCTATGGGCATCGAAATATCACTTTGCCAATTCCACAAGAACAGGCTTAGCGATAGGCTTCTTGAGGGGAAACCTGTAACTCTGTGAGATGATTTCACAGAACACAAAGAAGTTGCTCAGAAAGCTTCTTTCTCTTTGTTATCGACGGATATTTCCTTTGGCCGTATAGTCTTCAAAGGGTTCCGAAATATGAGTTCTCAGATTCCTCAGAAATAAGGCTAGCATACAGATCCACGAAATACAGATGTTACTCTGTGAGTGGAAGTCACACATCACAAAGCAGTTTCTCAGAAATCTTCTTTCCAGTTTTTCTCGGAGGATATTTTCTTTTTCACCATAGCCCTCCATGGGCTTCCAAATATCACTTTGCCAATTTCACAAGAACAGGCTTAGCGAACGGCTTATTGAAGGGAAACCTGTAATCCTGTGAGATGAATTAACAGAACACTAAGCAGTTTCTCAAAAAGCTTCTTTCCAGATTTCATCTGAGGATATTTCCTTTTTCACCCTAGCCCTCTATGGGCATCGAATTATCACTTTGCCATTTCCACAAGAACAGGCTTAGTTAAAGGCTACTTGAGGGGAAAGCTGTAATCTGTGAGATGAATTCACAAGACACAAAGAAGTTTTTCAGAAAGCTCTTTCTCTTTGTTATCGGAGGATATTTCCCTTGGCCCTATAGTGTTCTAAGGGATCCGAAATATCTGTTCTCAGATTCTACAGAAATAAGGCTAGCAAAGAGATCCACGAAATGCAGATGTAACTCTGTGAGATGAGTTAACAGAACACTAAGCAGTTTCTCTGAAAGCTTCTTTCCAGATTTCATCTGAGGATACATCCTTTTTCAACGGAGCCCTCTATGGGCTTCCAAATATCACTTTGCCAATTCCACAAGAACAGGCATAGCGAAAGGCTTCCAGAGGGCAAACCTGAAACTTTGTGAGATGATTTCACAGAACTCAAAGAAGTTTCTCAGAAAGCTTCTTTCTCTTTGTTATCGGAGGATACTTCCTTTGGCCCTATTGCCTTCAAAGGGATCCGAAATATCAGTTCTCAGATTCCACTGAAATAAGGCTAGCAAACAGATCCATGAAACACGGATGTAACTCTGCGAGTGGAAATCACATATCACATAGCAGTTTCTCAGAAACCTTCTTTCCAGTTTTTCTCGAAAGATATTTTCTTTTTCACCATAGACCTCCATAGGCTTCCAAATATCACTTTGCCAATTCCACAAGAACAGGCTGAGCGAACGGCTTCTTGAGGGTAAAGCTATAACTTTGTGAGATGAATTAACAGAACACGTAGCAGTTTCTCTGAAAGATTTTTTCCAGATTTCATCTGAGGACATTTCCTTTTTCACATAAGAACTCAAAGGGCATCGAAATATCACTTTGCCAATTCCACAAGACCAGGCTTATCGAAAGGGTTCCTGAGTGGAAAGCTGTAACTCTGTGAGTTGATTTCACAGACCAAGAAGAAGTTTCTCAGAAAGCTGCTTTCTCTTTCTTATCACAGGATATTTCTTTTGGCCCTAGAGTCTTCAAAGGGATGCGAAATATCAGTTCTCAGATTCCACAGAAATAAGGCTAGCAAACAGATCCACGAAATACAGATGTTACTCTGTGAGTGGAAGTCACACATCACAAAGCAGTTTCTCAGAAAGCTTCTTTGCAGTTTTTCTCGGAGGATATTTTCTTTTTCACCATAGCCCTCTATGGGCTTCCAAATATCACTTTGCCAATTCCACAAGAACTGTCTTAGCGAAAGGCTTCTTGAGGGGAAAGCTGTAACTCTGTGAGATGATTTCACAGAACACAAAGAAGTTTCTCATAAAGCTTCTTTCTCTTTGTTATCGGAGGATATTTCCTTTGGCCCTATAGTCTTCAAAGGGATCCGAAATATCTGTTCTCAGATTCCACAGAAATAAGGCTAGCAAAGAGATCCACGAAATACAGATGTAACTCTGTGAGATGAATTAACAGAACACTAAGCAGTTTCTCAGAAAGCTTCTTTCCAGATTCCTTCTGAGTATATTTCCTTTTTCACCGTTGCCGTCTATGGGCATCGAAATATCACTTTGCCAATTCCAGAAGAACAGGCGTAGCGAATGGCTTCTTGAGGGGAAAGCTATAACTCTGTGAGATAAATTAACAGAACATGAAGAAGTTTCTCAGAAAGCATCTTTCTTTTTGTTATCGGAGGATGTTTCCTTTGGCCCTAGTGTCTTCAATGGAATCCCAAATATCATTTCTCAGATTCCACAGAAATAAGGCTAGCAAAGAGAACCACGAAATACATATGTAACTCTGTGAGTGGAAGTCACTCATCACCAAGCTATTTCTAAGGAAGTTTCTTTCCAGTTTTGCCCACAGGATATTTTCCTTTTCACCATAGCCCTCTATGGGCTTCCAAATATCACTTTGCCAATACCACAAGAACACGCTTAGCGAATGGCTTCATAAGGGGAAAGCTGTAACTCCGTTAGATGAATTAAAAGAACACTAAGCAGTTTCTCAGAAAGCTTCTTTCCAGATTTCATCTGAGGATATTTCCTTTTTCACCGTAGCCCTCTATGGGCTTCCAAATATCACTTTGCCAATTCCACAAGATCAAGCTTAGCGAACGGCTTCTTGAGGGGAAAGCTGTAACTCTGTGACATGAATTAAAAGAACACAAAGCAGTTTCTCAGAAAGCTTCTTTCTCTTTGTTATCGGAGGATATTTCCTTTGGCCCTATAGTCTTCAAAGGGATCCGAAATATGAGTTCTCAGATACCACAAAAATAAGGCTAGGAAACAGATCAACGAAATATAGATGTAACTCTGTGAGTGGAATTCACACATCACAAAGCAGTTTCTTGAAAGCTTCTTTCCAGTTTTTCTCGGAGGATATTTTCTTTTTCACCAGAGCCCTCTATGCGCTTCTCAATATCACTTTACCAATTCCACAATAACAGGCTTAGCGAACGGCTTCTTGATGGGAAAGCTGTAACTCTGTGACATGAATTAACAGAACACTAAGCAGTTTATCAGAAAGCTTCTTTCCAGATTTCATATGAGGATATTTCCTTTTTCACAGTAGCCCTCTATGGGCATCGAAATATCACTTTCCCAATTCCACAAGAACAGGCTTAGCGAAAGGTTTCTTGAGGGGAATGTTGTAACTCCGTGAGAGGAATTAACAGAACACGAAGCAGACTCTCAGAAAGCTTCTTTCTCTTTGTTATCAGAGGATATTTCCTTTGGCCCTATAGTCTTCAAAGGGATCAGAAATATCAGTTCTCAGATTCCACCGAAATAAGGCTAGCAAACATATCCATGAAACACAGATGTATCTCTCTCAGTGGAAATCACACATCACAAAGCAGTTTCTCAGAAACCTTCTTTCCAGTTTTTCTCGGAGGATATTTTCTTTTTCACCATAGCCCTCTATGGGCTTCAAAATATCACTTTGCCAATTCCACAAAAACAGGCTTAGCGAACGGCTTCTTGAGGGTAAAGCTGTAACTCTGTGAGATGAATTAACAGAACACTAAGCAGTTTCTCTGAAAGCTTTTTCCCAGATTTCATCTGAGGACATTTCCTTTTTCACATAAGAACTCAAAGGGCATCGAAATATCACTTTTCCAATTCCACAAGACCAGGCTTATCGAAAGGGTTCCTGAGTGGAAAGCTGTAACTCTGTGAGACGATTTCACAGACCACGAAGAAGTTTCTCAGAAAGCTGCTTTCTCTTTCTTATCACAGGATATTTCTTTTGGCCCTGTAGTCTTCAAAGGGATCCGAAATATCAGTTTTCAGATTCCACAGAAATAAGGCTAGCAAACAGATCATCGAAAGACAGATGTGCTTCTGTGAGTGGAAATCACACATGGCAAAGCAGTTTCTCAGAAAGCTTCTTTCCAGTTTTTCTCGGAGGATATTTTCTTTTTCACCATAGCCCTCGAAGGACTTCCAAGTATCACTTTGCCAATTCCACAAGAACAGGCTTAGCGAACGGCTTCTTGACGGCAAAGCTGTAACACTGTGAGATGAATTAACAGAACACTAAGCAGTTTCTCAGAAAGCTTCCTTCCAGATTTCATCTGAGGATATTTCCTTTTTCACCATAGCCCTCTATGGCTTCCAAATATCACTTTTCCAATTCCACAAGAACAGCCTTAGCGAACGGCTTCTTGACGGGAAAGCTGTAACTCTGTGAGATGAAATAAAAGCACACTAAGCAGCCTCTCAGAAACGTTCTTCCCAGATTTCATCTGAGGATATTGCCTTTTTCACCATAGCCCTCTATGGGCTTCCAAATATCACAATGTCAATTCCACAAGAACAGGCTTAGCGAAAGGCTTCTTGAGGGGAAAGCTGTAACTCTGTGATTTGATTTCACACAACACAAAGAAGTTTCTCAGAAAGCTTCTTTCTATTTGTTATCGGAGGATATTTACTTTGGCCCTATAGTCTTAAAAGGGATCCGAAATACCAGTTTTCAGATTCCACAGAAATAAGGCTAGCAAACAGATCCACGAACTACTGATGTAACTCTGTGACTGGAAGTCAAACATCACAAAGCAGCTTCACAGAAAACCTCTTTCCAGTTTTTCTCAGAGGATATTTTCTTTTTCACCATAGCCCTCTATGGGCTTCCAAATATCACTTTGGCAATTCACAAAAACAGGCTTAGCGAACGGCCTCTTGGAGGGAAGGCTGTAACTCTGTGAGGTGAATTAACAGAACAGAAAGAAGTTTCTCAGAAAGCTTCTTTCCAGATTTCATCTGAGGATATTTCCTTTTTCACCATAGCCCTCTAAGGGCTTCCAAATATCACTTTGCCAATTCCACAAGAACAGGTTTAGCGAAAGGCTTCTTGAGGGGAAAGCTGTAACTCTGTGAGATGAATTAACAGAACACAAAGAAGTTTTTTAAAAAGCTTCTTTCTCTTTATTATTGGAGGATATTCCCTTTGGCCCTATTGTCTTCAAAGGGATCCGAAATATCTGTTCTCAGATTCCACAGTAATAAGGCTAGCAAAGAGATCCACGAAATACAGATGTAACTCTGTGAGATGAATTAACAGAACACTAAGCAGTTTCTCAGAATGATTCTTTCCAGATTTCATCTGAGGATATTTCCTTTTTCATCATAGCCCACTATGGGCTTCCAAATATCACTTTGCCCATTCCACAAGAACTGTCTTAGGGAAAGGCTTCTTGAGGGGAAACCTGTAACTCTGTGAGATGATATCCCAGAACACAAAGAAATTTCTCAGAAAGCTTCTTTCTCTTGTTATGTGAGGATATTTCCTTTGGCCCTATAGTCTTCTAATGGATCCGAAATATCTGTTCTCAGATTCCACAGAAATAAGGCTAGCAAAGACATCCACTAAATACAGATGTAACTCTGTGAGATGAATTAACAGAACACTAAGCAGTTTCTCAGAAAGCTTCTTTCCAGATTTCATCTGAGGATATTTCCTTTTTCATCTTAGCCCACTATGGGCTTCCAAATATCACTTTGACAATTCCACAAGAACTGTCTTGGCGAAAGGCTTCTTGAGGGGAAAGCTGTAACTCTGTGAGATGATTTCACAGAACACAAAAAGTTTCTCAGAAAGTTTCTTTCTCTTTGCTATCGGAGGATATTTCCTTTGGCCCTATAGTCTTCAAAGGGATCCGAAATCTCTGTTCTCATATTCCACAGAAATAAGGCTAGCAAAGAGATCCACGAAATACAGATGTAACTCTGTGAGATGAATTAACAGAACACTAAGCAGTTTCTCAGAAAGCTTCCTTCCAGATTTCATCTGAGGATATTTCCTTTTTCATCACAACCCACTATGGGCTTCCAAATATCACTTCGCCCATTCCACAAGAACTGTCTTAGCGAAAGGCTTCTTGAGGGGAAAGCTGTAACTCTGTGAGATGATTTCACAGAACCCAAAGAAATTTCTCAGAAAGCTTCTTTCTCTTGTTATGTGAGGATATATCCTTTGGCCCTATAGTCTTCTAATGGATCCGAAATATCTGTTCTCAGATTCCACAGAAATAAGGCTAGCAAAGAGATCCACGAAATACAGAGGTATCTCTGTGAGATGAATTAACAGAACACTAAGCAGTTTCTCAGAAAGCTTCTTTCCAGATTTCATCTGAGGATATTTCCTTTTTCACCATAGCCCTCTATGGGCTTCCAAATATCACTTTGCCAATTCCACAAGAACTGTCCTAGTGAAAGGCTGCTTGAGGGGAAAGCTGTAACTCAGTGAGATGATTTCACAGAACACAAAGAAGTTTCTCGAAACCTTCTTTCTCTTTCTTATCGGATGATATTTCCTTTGGCCCTATAGTCTTCTAAGGGATTCGAAATATCTGTTCTCAGATTCCACAGAAATAAGGCTAGCAAAGACATCCACTAAATACAGATGTAACTCTGTGAGATGAATTAACAGAACACTAAGCAGTTTCTCAGAAAGCTTCTTTCCAGATTTCATCTGAGGATATTTCCTTTTTCACCTTAGCCCACTATGGGCTTCCAAATATCACTTTCACAATTCCACAAGAACTGTCTTGGCGAAAGGCTTCTTGAGGGGAAAGCTGTAACTCTGTGAGATGATTTCACAGAACACAAAGAAGTTTCTCAGAAAGCTTCTTTCTCTTTCTTTTCGGAGGATATTTCCTTTGGCCCTATAGTCTTCAAAGGGATCCGAAATCTCTGTTCTCATATTCCACAGAAATAAGGCTAGCAAAGAGATCCACGAAATACAGATGTAACTCTGTGAGATGAATTAACAGAACACTAAGCAGTTTCTCAGAAAGCTTCTTTCCAGATTTCATCTGAGCATATTTCCTTTTTCACCATAGCCCTCTATGAGCTTCCAAATATCACTTTGCCAATTCCACTAGAACTGTCTTAGCGAAAGGGTTCTTGAGGGGAAAGTTGTAACTCTGTGAGATGATTTCACAGAACACAAATAAGTTTCTCAGACAGATTCTTTCTCTTTGTTATCAGAGGATATTTCCTTTGGCCCTATAGTCTTCTAAGGGATCCGAAATATCTGCCCGAAGATTTCACAGAAATAAGGCTAGCAAAGAGATCCACGAAATACAGATGTAACTCTGTGAGACGAATTATCAGAACACTAAGCAGTTTCTCAGAAAGCTTCTATCCAGATTTCATCTGTAGATATTTCCTTTTTCAACATAGCCTTCTATGCGCTTCCAAATAGCACTTTGCCAATTCCACAAGAACCGTCTTAGCGAAAGTCTTCTTGAGGGGAAAGCTGTACCTCGGTGAGGTGATTTCAAAGACACAAAGATGTTTCTCAGAAAGCTTCTTTCTCTTTGTTATCGGAGTTTATTTCCTTTGGCCCTATAATCTTCAAAGGGATCCGAAATATCTGTTCTCAGATTCCACAGAAATAAGGCTAGCAAAGAGATCCACGAAATACAGATGTAACTCTGTGAGATGAATTAACAGAACACTAAGCAGTTTCTCAGAAAGCTTCTTTACAGATTTCATCTGAGGATATTTCCTTTTTTACCATAGCCCTCTATGGGCTTCCAAATATCACTTTTGCAATTCCACAAGAACTCTCTTAGTGAAAGGCTTCTTGAGGGGAAAGCTGTAACTCTGTGAGATGATTTCACAGAACACAAGGAAGTTTCTCAGAAAGCTTCTTTTTCTTTGTTTTCGGAGGATATTTCCTTTGACCCTATAGTCTTCAAAGGAATCCGAAATCTCTGTTCTCAGATTCCACAGAAATAAGGCTAGCAAAGAGATCCACGAAATAGAGATGTAACTCTGTGAGATGAATTAACAGAACACTAGGCAGTTTCTCAGAAAGCTTCTTTCCGTTTTCATCTGAGGATATTTCCTTTTTCACCATAGCCCTCTATGCGCTTCCAAATATCACTTTGCCAATTCCACTAGAACTGTCTTAGCGAAAGGCTTCTTGAGGGGAAAGCTGTAACTCTGTGAGGTGATTAACAGAGAACACAAATAAGTTTCTCAGAAAGCTTCTTTATCTTTGTTATCGGAGGATATTTCCTTTGGCCCTATAGTCTTCTAAGGTATCCGAAATATCTGTTCGCAGATTTCACAGATATAAGGCTAGCAAAGAGATCCACGAAATACAGATGTAACTCTGTGAGATGAATTAACAGAACACTAAGCAGTTTCTCAGAAAGCATCTTTCCAGATTTCATCTGAGGATATTTCCTTTTTCACCATAGCCCTCTATGGGCTTCCAAATATCACTTTGCCAATTCCACAAGAACTGTCTTAGCGAAAGGCTTCTTGACGTGAAATCTGTAACTCTGTGAGATGATCTCAAAGAACACAAAGAAGTTTCTCAGAAAGCTTCTTTCTTTTTGTTATCAGAGATTATTTCCTTTGGCCCTAGAGTCTTCAAAGGTATCCGAAATATCTGTTCTGAGATTCCACAGAAACAAGACTAGCAAAGAGATCCACGAAATACAGATGTAACTCTGTGAGATGAATTAACAGAACACTAAGCAGTTTCTCAGAAAGCTTCTTTCCAGATTTCATCTGAGGATATTTCCTTTTTCACCATAGCCCTCTATGGGCTTCCAAATATCACTTTGCCAATTCTACAAGAACTGTCTTAGCGAAAGGGTTCTAGAGGGGAAAGCTGTAACTCTGTGGGATGATTTCAGAGAACACAAAGAAGTTTCTCAGAAGGCTTCGTTTTCTTTGTTATAGGAGGATATTTCCTTTGGCCCTATAGTCTTCTAAGGGATCCAAAATATCTGTTCTCAGATTCCACAGAAATAAGGCTAGGAAAGAGATCCAAGAAATACAGATGTAACTCTGTGAGATGAATTAACAGAACACTAAGCAGTTTCTCAGAAAGCTACTTTCCAGATTTCATCTGAGGATATTTCCTTTTTTACCATAGCCCTCTATGGGCTTCCAAATAACACTTTGCCAATTCCACAAGAACTGTCTTAGCCGAAGGCTTCTTGAAGGAAAAGCTGTAACTCTGTGAGATGATTTCACAGAACACAAAGAAATTTCTCAGAAAGCTTCTTACTCTTTGTTATCGGAGGATATTTCCTTTGGCCCTATAGTCTTCTAAGGGGTCCGAAATATCTGTTCTCAGATTCCACAGAAATAAGGCTAGCAAATAGATACAGCAAATACAGATGTAACTCTGTGAGATGAATTAACAGAACAGTAAGCAGTTTCTCAGAAAACTTCTTTCCTGATTTCATCGGATGATATTTCCTTTTTCATCATAGCCCTCTATGGGCTTCCAAATATCACTTTACCAATTCCACAAGAACTGTCTTAGTGAAAGGCTTCTTGAGGCGAAAGCTGTAACTCTTTGAGATGATTTCACAGAACACAAAGAAGTTTCTCAGAATGCTTCTCTCCCTTTTTTATCGGAGAATATTTCCTTTGGCCGTATAGTCTTCAAAGGGATCCGAAATATCTGTTCTCTGATTCCACAGAAATAAGGCTAGCAAGGAGATCCACGAAATACAGATGTAAATCTGTGAGATGAATTAACAGAACACTAAGCAGTTTCTCAGAAAGCTTCTTTCCAGATTTCATCAGAGGATATTTCCTCTTTCACCATAGCCCTCTATGGACTTCCAAATATCACTTTGCCAATTCCACAAGAAGTGTCATAGCGAAAGGCTTCTTGAGGGGAAAGCTGTAACTCTGTGAGGTGATTTCACAGAACACAAAGAAGTTTCTCAGAAAGTTTCTTTCTCTTTGTTATCGGAGTTTTTACTTTGGCCCTATAAACTTCAAAGCGGTCCGAAATATCTGTTCTCAGATTCCACAGAAATAAGGCTAGCAAAGGGATCCAAGAAATACAGATGTAACTCTGTGAGATGAATTAACAGAACACTAAGCAGTTTCCCAGAAAGCTACTTTCCAGATTTCATCTGAGGATATTTCCTTTTTCACCATAGCCGTCTATGGGCTTCCAAATATCACTTTGCCAATTCCACAAGAACTGTCTTAGCGAAAGGCTTCTTGAGGGGAAAGCTGTAACTCTGTGAGATGATTTCACAGAACACAAAGAAGTTTCTCAGAAAGCTTCTTTCTCTTTGTTATCGGAGGATATTTCCTTTGGCCCTAGAGTCTTCAAAGGGATCCGAAATATCTGTTCTCAGATTCCACAGAAATAAGGCTTGCAATGAGATCCACGAAATACAGATGAAACTCTGTGAGGTGAATTAACAGAACACTAAGCAGTTTCTCAGAAAGATTCTTTCCAGATTTCATCAGAGGATATTTCATTCTTCACCATAGCCCTCTAAGGGCTTCCGAATATCACTCTGCCAATTCCACAAGAACTGTCTTAGCGAAAGGCTTCTTGAGAGGAAAGCTGTAACTCTGTGAGATGATTTCACAGAACACAAAGAGGTTTCTCAGAAAGCTTCTTTCTCTTTGTTATCGGAGGATATTTCCTTTGGCCCTATAGTCTTCTAAGGGATCCCAAATATCTGTTCTCAGATTCCACAGAAATAAGGCTAGCAAAGAGATCCACGAAATACAGATGTAACAGTGTGAGATGAATTAACAGAACACTAAGCAGTTTCTCAGAAAGCTTCTTTCCAGATTTCATCTGAGGATATTTCCTTTTTCACCATAGCCCTCTATGGGCTTCCAAATATCACTTTCCCAATTCCACAAGAACTGTCTTAGCGAAAGGCTTCCTGAGGGGAAAGCTGTAAATCTGTGAGATGATTTCACAGAACACAAGGAAGTTTCTCAGAAACCTTCTTTATCTTTGTTATCGGAGGATATTTCCTTTGGCCCTATAGTCTTCAAAGGGATCCGATATATCTGTTCTCAGATTCCACAGAAATAAGGCTAGCAAAGAGGTCCACGAAATACAGATGTCACTCTGTGAGATGAATTAACAGAACACTAAGCAGTTTCTCAGAGAGCTTCTTTCCAGATTTCATCTGAGGTTATGTCCTTTTTCACCATAGCCCTCTATGCGTCTCCAAATATCACTTTGCCAATTCCACAAGAGCTGTCTTAGCGAAAGGCTTCTTAAGGGGAAAGGTGTAACTCTGTGAGATGATTTCACAAAACACAAAGAAGTTTCTCAGAAGGCTTCTTTCTCTTTTTTATCGGAGGATATTTCCTTTGGCCCCATAGCCTTCAAAGGGTCTGAAATATCTGTCCTCAGATTCCACAGAAATAAGGCTAGCAAAGAGATCCACGAAATACAGACGTTACTCTTTGAGATGAATTAACAGAACACTAAGCAGTTTCTCAGAAAGCTTCTTTCCAGATTTCATCTGAGGTTATTTCCTTTTTAACCATAGCCCTCTATGCGCTTCCAAATATCACCTTGCCAATTCCACAAGAACTGTCTTAGCGAAAGGCTTCTTGAGGGAAAGCTGTAACTCTATGAAATGATTTCACAGAACACAAAGAAGTTTCTCAGAAAGCTTCTTTCTCTTTGTTATCAGAGTTTTTTCCCTTTGGCCCTATAATCTTCAAAGGGATCTGAAATATCTGTTCTCAGATTCCACAGAAATAGGGCTAGCAAAGACATCCACGAAATACAGATGTAACTCTGTGAGATGAATTAACAGAACACTAAGCAGTTTCTCAGAAAGCTTCCTTCCACATTTCATCTGTGGACATATCGTTTTTCACCATAGCCTTCAATGAGCTTCCAAATGTCACTTTGCCAATTCCACAAGAACTGTCTTAGCGAAAGGATTCTTGAGGGGAAAGCTGTAACTCTGTGAGATGATTTCACAGAACACAAAGAAGTTTCTCAGGAAGCTTCTTTCTCTTTGTTATCGGAGGATATTTCCTTTGGCCCTATAGTCTTCTATGGGATCCAAAATATCTGTTCTCAGATTCCACAGAAATAACGCTAGCAAAGAGATCCACGAAATACAGATGTAACTCTGTGAGATTAATTAACAGAATACTAAGTAGTTTCTCAGAAAACTTCTTTACAGATTTCATCTGAGGATATTTCCTTTTTAACCATAGCCCCCTATGCACTTCCAAATATCACTTTGTCAATTCCACAAGAACTGTCTTAGCGAAAGGCTTCTTGAGGGGAAAGCTGTAACTCTGTGAGATGATTTCAAAGAACACAAAGATGTTTCCCACAAAACCGTCTTTCTCTTTGTTATCGGAGGATATTTTCTTTGGCCCTACAGTCTTCTAAGGGATCCGAAATATCTGTTCTCAGATTCCACAGAAATAAGGCTAGCAAGGAGATCCAGGAAATACAGATGTAACTCTGTGAGATGAATTAACAGAACACTAAGCAGTTTCTCAGAAAGCTTCTTTCCAGATTTCATCTGAGGATATTTCCTTTTTCACCGTAGCCCTCTATGGGCTTCCAAATATCACTTTGCCAATTCCACAAGAACTGTCTTAACGAAAGGCTTCTTGAGGGGAAAGCTGTAACTCTGTGTGATGATTTCACAGAACACAAAGAAGTTTCTCAGAAAGCTTCTTTCTCTTTGTTTTCGGAGGATATTTCCTTTGGCCCTATAGTCTTCTAAGGGATCCGAAATATCTGTTCTCAGATTCCAGAGAAATAAGGCAAGCAAAGAGACCCACGAAATACAGATGTAACTCTGTGAGATGAATTAACAGAACACTAAGCAGTTTCTCAGAAAGCTTCTTTCCAGATTTCATCTGAGGACATTTCGTTTTTCACCATAGCCTTCTATGCGCTTCCAAATGTCACTTTGCCAATTCTACAAGAAATGTCTTAGCGAAAGGCTTCTTGAGGGGAAAGCTGTAACTCTGTTAGGTGATTTCAAAGAAAACAAAGAAGTTTCTCAGAAAGCTTCTTTCTCTTTGTTATCGGAGTTTATTTCCTTTGGCCCTATAATCTTCAAAGTGATCCGAAATATCTGTTCTCAGATTCCACAGAAATAAGGCTAGCAAAGAGATTCACCAAATACAGATGTTACTCTGTGAGATGAATTAACAGAACACTAAGCAGTTTCTCAGAAAGCTTCTTTCCAGATTTCATCTGAGGATATTTCCTTTTTCACCGTAGCCCTCTATGGGCTTCCAAATATCACTTTGCCAATTCCACAAGAACAGTCTTAGCGAAAGGCTTCTTGAAGGGAAAGCTGTAACTCTGTGTGATGATTTCACAGAACACAAAGAAGTTTCTCAGAAAGCTTCTTTCTCTTTGTTATCGGAGGATATTTCCTTTGGCCCTATAGTCTTCTAAGGGATCCGAAATATCTGTTCGCAGATTACAGAGAAATAAGGCTAGCAAAGAGATCCACGAAATACAGATGTAACTCTGTGAGATGAATTAACAGAACACTAAGCAGTTTCTCAGAAAGCTTCTTACCAGATTTCATCAGAGGACATTTCGTTTTTCACCATAGCCTTCAATGCGCTTCCAAATGTCACTTTGCCAATTCCAGAAGAACTGTCTTAGTGAAAGTTTTCTTGAGGGGACAGCTGTATCTCGGTGAGGTGATTTCAAAGAACACAAGGAAGTTTCTCAGAAAGCTTCTTTCTCTTTGTTATCGGAGTTTATATCTTTTGGCCCTATAATCTTCAAAGGGATCCGAAATATCTGTTCTCAGATTCCACAGAAATAAGTCTAGCGAGGAGATTCACGAAATACAGATGTAACTCTGTGAGATGAATTAACAGAACACTAAGCAGTTTCTCTAAAAGCTTCTTTCCCGATTGCATCTGAGGATATTTCCTTTTTCACCATAGCCCTCTATGGGCTTCCAAATATCACTTTGCCAATTCCACAAGAACTGTCTTAGCGAAAGGCTTCTTGAGGGGAAAGATGTAACTCGGTGAGGTGATTTCAAAGAACACAAGGAAGTTTCTCTGAAAGCTTCTTTCTCTTTGTTATCGGAGTTTTTATACTTTGGCCCTAAAATCTTCAAAGGGATCCGAAATATCTGTTCTCAGATTCCACAGAAATAAGGCAACAAAGAGATCCTCGAAATACAGATGTAACTCTATGAGATTAATTAACAGAACACTAAGGAGTTTCTCAGAAAGCTACTTTCCAGATTTCATCTGAGGATATTTCCTTTTTCACCATAGCCGACTGTGGGCTTCCAAATATCACTTTGCCAATTCCACAAGAAGTGTCTTAGCGAAAGGCTTCTTGAGGGGAAAGCTGTAACTCTCTCGGATGGTTTCACAGAACACAAAGAAGTTTCTCAGAAAGCATCTTTCTCTTTGTTATCGGAGGATATTTCCTTTGCCTCTATAGTCTTTAAAGGGATCCGAAATATATGTTCTCAGATTCCACAGAAATAAGGCTAGCAAAGAGATCCAGGAAATACAGATGTAACTCTGTGAGATGAATTAACAGAACACTAAGCAGTTTCTCAGAAAGCTTCTTTCCAGATTTCATCTGAGGATATTTCCTTTTTCACCATAGCCCTCGATGCGCTTCCAAATACCACTTTGCCAATTCCAGAAGAATTGTCTTAGCGAAAGGCTTCTTGAGGGGAAAGCTGTAACTCTGGGAGATGATTTCACAGAACACAAAGTAGTTTTTCAGAAAGCTTCTTTCCCTTTGTTATCGGAGGATATTTCCTTTGGCCCTATAGTCTTCTAAGGGATGCGAAATATCTGTTCTCAGATTCCACAGAAATAAGGTTAGCAAAGAGATCCACGAAATACAGAGGTAACTCTGTGAGATGAATTAACAGAACACTAAGCAGTTTCTCAGATAGCTTCTTTCCAGATTTCATCTGAGGATATTTCCTTTTTCATCATAGCCCTCCATGGGCTTCCAAATATCACTTTGCCAATTCCACAAGAACTGTCTTAGCGAAAGGTTTCTTGATGGGAAAGCTGTAACTCTGTGAGATGATTTCACAGAACACCAAGAAGTTTCTCAGAAAGCTTCTTTCTCTTTGTTATCGGAGGATATTTCCTTTGGCCCTATAGTCTTCCAAGGGATCCGAAATATCTCTTCTCAGATTCCACAGAAATAAGGCTAGCAAAGAGATCCTCGAAATACAGATGTAACTTTGTGAGATGAACTAACAAAACCCTAAGTAGTTTCTCTGAAAGCTTCTTTCCAGATTTCATCTGAGGATATTTCCTTTTTCACCATAGCCCTCTATGGGCTTCCAAATATCACTTTGCCAATTCCACAAGAACTGTCTTAAAGAAAGGCTTCTGAGGGTATAGCTGTAACTCTGTGAGATGGTTTCACAGAACACAAAGAAGTTTCTCAGAAAGCTTCTTTCTCTTTGTTATTGGAGATTATTTCCTTTGGCCCTATACTCTTCAAATGGATCCGCAATATCTGTTCTCAGATTCCACAGACCTAAGACTAGCAAAGAGATCCATGAAATACACATGTAACTCTGGGAGATGAATTAACAGAACACTAAGCAGTTTCTAGAAAGCTACTTTCCAGATTTCATCTGAGGATATTTCCTTTTTCTCCATGGCCCTCTATGCGCTTTCAAATATCACTTTGCCAATTCCACAAGAACTGTCTTGGCGAAAGGCTTCTTGAGGGGAAAGCTGTAACTCTGCGAGATGATTTCACAGAACACAAAGAAGTTTCTCAGAAACCTTCTTTCTCCATGTTATCGAAGTTTATTTCCTTTGGCACTATAGTCTTCAAAGGGATCCGAAATATCTGTTCTCAGATTCCACAGAAATAAGGCTAGCAAAGAGATACACGAAATACAGATGTAACTCTGTGAGGTGAATTAACAGAACACTAAGTAGTTTCTCAGAAAGCTTTTTCCCAGATTTCATCTGAGGATATTTCCTTTTTCACCATAGCCCTCTTGGGCTTCCAAGTATCACTTTGCCAATTCCACAAGAACTGTATTAGCGAAAGGCTTCTTGAGGGGAAAACTGTAACTCGGTGAGGTGATTTCAAACAACACAGGGATTTCCCAAAAAGCTTCTTTCCCTTTGTTATCGGAGTTTATATACTTAGGCCCTATAATCTTCAAAGAGATCCGAAATATCTGTTCTCAGAATCCACAGAAATAAGGCAACAAAGAGATCCACGAAATACAGATGTAACTCTGTGAGATGAATTAAGAGAACACTAAGGAGTTTCTCAGAAAGCTACTTTCCAGATTTCATCTGAGGATATTTCCTTTTTCACCATAGCCCTCTATGGGCTTCCAAATTTCACTTTGCCAATTCCACAAGAAGTGTCTTTGCGAAAGGCTTCTTGAGGGGGAAGCTGTAACTCTCTCAGATGATTTCACAGAAAACAAAGAAGTTTCTCAGAAAGCATCTTTCTCTTTGTTATCGGAGGATATTTCCTTTGGCCCTATAGTCTTCAAAGGGATCCGAAATATCTGTTCTCAGATTCCACAGAAATAAGGCTAGCAAAGAGATCCACGAAATACAGATGTAACTCTGTGAGATGAATTAACAGAAAACTAAGCAGATTCTCAGAAAGCTTCTTTCCAGATTTCATCTGAGGATATTTCCTTTTTCACCATAGCCCTCGATGCGCTTCCAAATATCACTTTGCCAATTCCACTAGAACTGTCTTAGCGAAAGGTTTCTTGAGGGGAAAGCTGTAGCTCTGTGAGATGATTTCACAGAACACAAAGAAGTTGCTCAGAAAGCTTCTTTCTCTTTTTTATCGGAGGATATTTCCTTTGGCCCTATAGTCTTCTAAGAGATGCGAAATATCTGTTCTCAGATTCCATAGAAATAAGGTTAGCAAAGAGATCCACGAAATACAGATGTAACTCTGTGAGATGAATTATCAGAACACTAAGCAGTTTCTCAGATAGCTTCTTTCCAGATTTCATCTGAGGATATTTCCTTTTTCACCATAGCCCTCTATGTGCTTTGAAATATCACTTTGCCAATTCCACACAAACGTCTTAGCGAAAGGCTTCTTGAGGGGAAAGCTGTAACTCTGTGAGATGATTTCACAGAACACAAAGAAGTTTCTCAGAAAGCTTCTTTCTCTTTGTTATCGGAGGATATTTCCTTTGGCCCTATAGTCTTCCAAGGGATCCGAAATATCTGTTCTCAGATTCCACAGAAATAAGGCTAGCAAGGAGATCCTCGAAATACAGATGTAACTTTGTGAGATGAACTAACAAAACCGTAAGCAGTTTCTCTGAAAGCTTCTTTCCCGATTTCATCTGAGAATATTTCCTTTTTCACCATAGCCCTCTATGGGATTCCAAATATCACTTTGCCAATTCCACAAGAACTGTCTTCGCGAAAGGCTTCTTGAGGGGAAAGCTGTAACTCGGTGAGATGATGTCACAGTACACAAAGAAGTTTCTCAGAAAGCTTCTTTCTCTTTGTTATCGGAGGATATTTCCTTTGGCCCTATAGTCTTCTAAGGGATGCGAAATATCTGTTCTCAGATTCCACAGAAATAAGGCTAGCAAAGAGATCCACCAAATACAGATGTAACACTGTGAGATGAATTAACAGAATACTAAGCAGTTTCTCAGAAAGCTTCTTTCCAGATTTCATCTGAGGATATTTCCTTTTTCACCATAGCCCTCTATGTGATTCCAATTATCACTTTGCCAATTCCACTAGAACTGTCTTAGCGAAAGGCTTCTTGAGGGGAAAACTGTAACTCGGTGAGGTGATTTCAAAGAACACAATGAAGTTTCTCAGAAAGCTTCTTTCTCTTTGTTTCGGAGTTTTTATACTTTGGCCCTAAAATCATCAAAGGGATCGGAAATATCTGTTCTCAGATTTCACAGAAATAAGGCAACAAAGAGATCCACGAAATACAGATGTAACTCTATGAGATTAAATAACAGAACACTAAGGAGTTTCTCAGAAAGCTACTTTCCAGATTTCATCTGAGGATATTTCCTTTTTCACCATAGCCGACTATGGACTTCCAAATATCACTTTGCCAATTCCACAAGAAGTGTCTTAGCGAAAGGCTTCTTGAGGGGAAAGCTGTAACTCTCTCGGATGATTTCACAGAACACAAAGAAGTTTCTCAGAAAGCATCTTTCTCTTTGTTATTGGAGGATATTTCCTTTGGGCCTATAGTCTTTAAAGGGATCCGAAATATCTGTTCTCAGATTCCACAGAAATAAGGCTAGCAAAGAGATCCACGAAATACAGATGTAACTCTGTGAGATGAATTAAAAGAACACTAAGCAGTTTCTCAGAAAGCTTCTTTCCCCATTTCATCTGAGGATAATTTCTTTTTCACCATAGACCTCTATGGGCTTTCAAATATCACTTTGCCTATTCCACAAGAAAGGTCTTATCGAAAGGCTTCTTCAGGGGAAAGCTGTATCTCTGTGAGATGATTTCACAGAACACAAAGAAGTTTCTCAGAAAGCCTCTTTCTCTTTGTTATCGGAGGATATTTCCTTTGGCCCTATAGTCTTCTAAGGGATCCGAAATATCTGTTCTCAGATTCCACAGAAATAAGGCTAACAAAGAGATCCACGAAATACAGATGTAACTCTGTGAGATGAATTCACAGAACACTAAGCAGTTTCTCAGAAAGCTTTTTTCCAGATTTCATCTGAGGATATTTCCTTTTTCACCATAGCCCTCTATGGGCTTCCAAATATCACTTTGCCAATTCCACAAGAACTGTCTTAAAGAAAGGCTTCTGAGGGAATAGCTCTAACTCTGTGAGATGGTTTCACAGAACACAAAGAAGTTTCTCAGAAAGCTTCTTTCTCTTTGTTATCGGAGATTATTTCCTTTGGCCCTATACTCTTCAAAGGGATCCGCAATATCTGTTCTCAGATTCCATAGAACTAAGGCTAGCAAAGAGATCCATGAAATACAGATGTAACTCTTGGAGATGAATTCACAGAACACTAAGCAGTTTCTAGAAAGCTACTTTCCAGATTTCATCTGAGGATATTTCCTTTTTCTCCATAGCCCTCTATGCGCTTTCAAATATCACTTTGCCAATTCCACAAGAACTGTCTTGGCGAAAGGCTTCTTGAGGGGAAAGCTGTAACTCTGTGAGATGATTTCACAGAACACAAAGAAGTTTCTCAGAAAGCTTCTTTCTCTTTGTTATCGAAGTTTATTTCCTTTGGCACTATAGTCTTCAAGGGGATCCGAAATATCTGTTCTCAGATTCCACTGAAATAAGGCTAGCAAAGAGATACACGAAATACAGATGTAACTCTGTGAGGTGAATTAACGGAACACTAAGTAGTTTCTCAGAAAGCTCTTTTCCAGATTTCATCTGAGGATATTTCCTTTTTCACCATAGCCCTCTTGGACTTCCAAGTATCACTTTGCCAATTCACCAAGACCTGTATTAGCGAAAGGCTTCTTGAAGGGAAAGCTGTAACTCTGTGAGATGATTTCACAGAACACAAAGAAGTTTCTCAGAAAGCTTCTTTCTCTTTGTTATCGCAGGATATTTCCTTTGGCCCTATAGTCTTCTAAGGGATGCTAAATATATGTTCTCAGATTCCACAGAAATAAGGCTAGCAAAGAGATCCACCAAATACAGATGTAACTCTGTGAGATGAATTAACAGAACACTAAGCAGTTTCTCAGAAAGCTTCTTTCCAGATTTCATCTGAGGATATTTCCATTTTCATCCTTGCCTTCTATGCGCTTCCAAATATCACTTTGCCAATTCCACAAGAACTGTCTTAGCGAAAGGCTTCTTGAGGGGAAAGCTGTAACTCGGTGAGGTGATTTCAAAGAACACAAGGAAGTTTCTCAGAAAGCTTCTTTCTCTTTGTTATCGGAGTTTTTATACTTTGGCCCTAAAATCTTCAAAGGGATCCGAAATATCTGTTCTCAGATTCCACAGAAATAAGGCAACAAACATATCCACGAAATACAGATGTAACTCTATGAGATTAATTAACAGAACACTAAGGAGTTTCTCAGAAAGCTACTTTCCAGATTTCATCTGAGGATATTTCCTTTTTCACCATAGCCGACTGTGGGCTTCCAAATATCACTTTGCCAATTCCACAAGAAGTGTCTTAGCGAAAGGCTTCTTGAGGGGAAAGCTGTAACTCTCTCGGATGGTTTCACAGAACACAAAGAAGTTTCTCAGAAAGCATCTTTCTCTTTGTTATCGGAGGATATTTCCTTTGCCTCTATAGTCTTTAAAGGGATCCGAAATATATGTTCTCAGATTCCACAGAAATAAGGCTAGCAAAGAGATCCAGGAAATACAGATGTAACTCTGTGAGATGAATTAACAGAACACTAAGCAGTTTCTCAGAAAGCTTCTTTCCAGATTTCATCTGAGGATATTTCCTTTTTCACCATAGCCCTCGATGCGCTTCCAAATACCACTTTGCCAATTCCAGAAGAATTGTCTTAGCGAAAGGCTTCTTGAGGGGAAAGCTGTAACTCTGGGAGATGATTTCACAGAACACAAAGTAGTTTTTCAGAAAGCTTCTTTCCCTTTGTTATCGGAGGATATTTCCTTTGGCCCTATAGTCTTCTAAGGGATGCGAAATATCTGTTCTCAGATTCCACAGAAATAAGGTTAGCAAAGAGATCCACGAAATACAGAGGTAACTCTGTGAGATGAATTAACAGAACACTAAGCAGTTTCTCAGATAGCTTCTTTCCAGATTTCATCTGAGGATATTTCCTTTTTCATCATAGCCCTCCATGGGCTTCCAAATATCACTTTGCCAATTCCACAAGAACTGTCTTAGCGAAAGGTTTCTTGATGGGAAAGCTGTAACTCTGTGAGATGATTTCACAGAACACCAAGAAGTTTCTCAGAAAGCTTCTTTCTCTTTGTTATCGGAGGATATTTCCTTTGGCCCTATAGTCTTCCAAGGGATCCGAAATATCTCTTCTCAGATTCCACAGAAATAAGGCTAGCAAAGAGATCCTCGAAATACAGATGTAACTTTGTGAGATGAACTAACAAAACCCTAAGTAGTTTCTCTGAAAGCTTCTTTCCAGATTTCATCTGAGGATATTTCCTTTTTCACCATAGCCCTCTATGGGCTTCCAAATATCACTTTGCCAATTCCACAAGAACTGTCTTAAAGAAAGGCTTCTGAGGGTATAGCTGTAACTCTGTGAGATGGTTTCACAGAACACAAAGAAGTTTCTCAGAAAGCTTCTTTCTCTTTGTTATTGGAGATTATTTCCTTTGGCCCTATACTCTTCAAATGGATCCGCAATATCTGTTCTCAGATTCCACAGACCTAAGACTAGCAAAGAGATCCATGAAATACACATGTAACTCTGGGAGATGAATTAACAGAACACTAAGCAGTTTCTAGAAAGCTACTTTCCAGATTTCATCTGAGGATATTTCCTTTTTCTCCATGGCCCTCTATGCGCTTTCAAATATCACTTTGCCAATTCCACAAGAACTGTCTTGGCGAAAGGCTTCTTGAGGGGAAAGCTGTAACTCTGCGAGATGATTTCACAGAACACAAAGAAGTTTCTCAGAAACCTTCTTTCTCCATGTTATCGAAGTTTATTTCCTTTGGCACTATAGTCTTCAAAGGGATCCGAAATATCTGTTCTCAGATTCCACTGAAATAAGGCTAGCAAAGAGATACACGAAATACAGATGTAACTCTGTGAGGTGAATTAACAGAACACTAAGTAGTTTCTCAGAAAGCTTTTTCCCAGATTTCATCTGAGGATATTTCCTTTTTCACCATAGCCCTCTTGGGCTTCCAAGTATCACTTTGCCAATTCCACAAGAACTGTATTAGCGAAAGGCTTCCTGAGGTGAAAACTGTAACTCGGTGAGGTGATTTCAAACAACACAGGGATTTCCCAAAAAGCTTCTTTCCCTTTGTTATCGGAGTTTATATACTTAGGCCCTATAATCTTCAAAGAGATCCGAAATATCTGTTCTCAGAATCCACAGAAATAAGGCAACAAAGAGATCCACGAAATACAGATGTAACTCTGTGAGATGAATTAAGAGAACACTAAGGAGTTTCTCAGAAAGCTACTTTCCAGATTTCATCTGAGGATATTTCCTTTTTCACCATAGCCCTCTATGGGCTTCCAAATTTCACTTTGCCAATTCCACAAGAAGTGTCTTTGCGAAAGGCTTCTTGAGGGGGAAGCTGTAACTCTCTCAGATGATTTCACAGAAAACAAAGAAGTTTCTCAGAAAGCATCTTTCTCTTTGTTATCGGAGGATATTTCCTTTGGCCCTATAGTCTTCAAAGGGATCCGAAATATCTGTTCTCAGATTCCACAGAAATAAGGCTAGCAAAGAGATCCACGAAATACAGATGTAACTCTGTGAGATGAATTAACAGAAAACTAAGCAGATTCTCAGAAAGCTTCTTTCCAGATTTCATCTGAGGATATTTCCTTTTTCACCATAGCCCTCGATGCGCTTCCAAATATCACTTTGCCAATTCCACTAGAACTGTCTTAGCGAAAGGTTTCTTGAGGGGAAAGCTGTAGCTCTGTGAGATGATTTCACAGAACACAAAGAAGTTGCTCAGAAAGCTTCTTTCTCTTTTTTATCGGAGGATATTTCCTTTGGCCCTATAGTCTTCTAAGAGATGCGAAATATCTGTTCTCAGATTCCATAGAAATAAGGTTAGCAAAGAGATCCACGAAATACAGATGTAACTCTGTGAGATGAATTATCAGAACACTAAGCAGTTTCTCAGATAGCTTCTTTCCAGATTTCATCTGAGGATATTTCCTTTTTCACCATAGCCCTCTATGTGCTTTGAAATATCACTTTGCCAATTCCACACAAACGTCTTAGCGAAAGGCTTCTTGAGGGGAAAGCTGTAACTCTGTGAGATGATTTCACAGAACACAAAGAAGTTTCTCAGAAAGCTTCTTTCTCTTTGTTATCGGAGGATATTTCCTTTGGCCCTATAGTCTTCCAAGGGATCCGAAATATCTGTTCTCAGATTCCACAGAAATAAGGCTAGCAAGGAGATCCTCGAAATACAGATGTAACTTTGTGAGATGAACTAACAAAACCGTAAGCAGTTTCTCTGAAAGCTTCTTTCCCGATTTCATCTGAGAATATTTCCTTTTTCACCATAGCCCTCTATGGGATTCCAAATATCACTTTGCCAATTCCACAAGAACTGTCTTCGCGAAAGGCTTCTTGAGGGGAAAGCTGTAACTCGGTGAGATGATGTCACAGTACACAAAGAAGTTTCTCAGAAAGCTTCTTTCTCTTTGTTATCGGAGGATATTTCCTTTGGCCCTATAGTCTTCTAAGGGATGCGAAATATCTGTTCTCAGATTCCACAGAAATAAGGCTAGCAAAGAGATCCACCAAATACAGATGTAACACTGTGAGATGAATTAACAGAATACTAAGCAGTTTCTCAGAAAGCTTCTTTCCAGATTTCATCTGAGGATATTTCCTTTTTCACCATAGCCCTCTATGTGATTCCAATTATCACTTTGCCAATTCCACTAGAACTGTCTTAGCGAAAGGCTTCTTGAGGGGAAAACTGTAACTCGGTGAGGTGATTTCAAAGAACACAATGAAGTTTCTCAGAAAGCTTCTTTCTCTTTGTTTCGGAGTTTTTATACTTTGGCCCTAAAATCATCAAAGGGATCGGAAATATCTGTTCTCAGATTTCACAGAAATAAGGCAACAAAGAGATCCACGAAATACAGATGTAACTCTATGAGATTAAATAACAGAACACTAAGGAGTTTCTCAGAAAGCTACTTTCCAGATTTCATCTGAGGATATTTCCTTTTTCACCATAGCCGACTATGGACTTCCAAATATCACTTTGCCAATTCCACAAGAAGTGTCTTAGCGAAAGGCTTCTTGAGGGGAAAGCTGTAACTCTCTCGGATGATTTCACAGAACACAAAGAAGTTTCTCAGAAAGCATCTTTCTCTTTGTTATTGGAGGATATTTCCTTTGGGCCTATAGTCTTTAAAGGGATCCGAAATATCTGTTCTCAGATTCCACAGAAATAAGGCTAGCAAAGAGATCCACGAAATACAGATGTAACTCTGTGAGATGAATTAAAAGAACACTAAGCAGTTTCTCAGAAAGCTTCTTTCCCCATTTCATCTGAGGATAATTTCTTTTTCACCATAGACCTCTATGGGCTTTCAAATATCACTGTGCCTATTCCACAAGAAAGGTCTTATCGAAAGGCTTCTTCAGGGGAAAGCTGTATCTCTGTGAGATGATTTCACAGAACACAAAGAAGTTTCTCAGAAAGCCTCTTTCTCTTTGTTATCGGAGGATATTTCCTTTGGCCCTATAGTCTTCTAAGGGATCCGAAATATCTGTTCTCAGATTCCACAGAAATAAGGCTAACAAAGAGATCCACGAAATACAGATGTAACTCTGTGAGATGAATTCACAGAACACTAAGCAGTTTCTCAGAAAGCTTTTTTCCAGATTTCATCTGAGGATATTTCCTTTTTCACCATAGCCCTCTATGGGCTTCCAAATATCACTTTGCCAATTCCACAAGAACTGTCTTAAAGAAAGGCTTCTGAGGGAATAGCTCTAACTCTGTGAGATGGTTTCACAGAACACAAAGAAGTTTCTCAGAAAGCTTCTTTCTCTTTGTTATCGGAGATTATTTCCTTTGGCCCTATACTCTTCAAAGGGATCCGCAATATCTGTTCTCAGATTCCATAGAACTAAGGCTAGCAAAGAGATCCATGAAATACAGATGTAACTCTTGGAGATGAATTAACAGAACACTAAGCAGTTTCTAGAAAGCTACTTTCCAGATTTCATCTGAGGATATTTCCTTTTTCTCCATAGCCCTCTATGCGCTTTCAAATATCACTTTGCCAATTCCACAAGAACTGTCTTGGCGAAAGGCTTCTTGAGGGGAAAGCTGTAACTCTGTGAGATGATTTCACAGAACACAAAGAAGTTTCTCAGAAAGCTTCTTTCTCTTTGTTATCGAAGTTTATTTCCTTTGGCACTATAGTCTTCAAGGGGATCCGAAATATCTGTTCTCAGATTCCACTGAAATAAGGCTAGCAAAGAGATACACGAAATACAGATGTAACTCTGTGAGGTGAATTAACGGAACACTAAGTAGTTTCTCAGAAAGCTCTTTTCCAGATTTCATCTGAGGATATTTCCTTTTTCACCATAGCCCTCTTGGACTTCCAAGTATCACTTTGCCAATTCCACAAGACCTGTATTAGCGAAAGGCTTCTTGAAGGGAAAGCTGTAACTCTGTGAGATGATTTCACAGAACACAAAGAAGTTTCTCAGAAAGCTTCTTTCTCTTTGTTATCGCAGGATATTTCCTTTGGCCCTATAGTCTTCTAAGGGATGCTAAATATATGTTCTCAGATTCCACAGAAATAAGGCTAGCAAAGAGATCCACCAAATACAGATGTAACTCTGTGAGATGAATTAACAGAACACTAAGCAGTTTCTCAGAAAGCTTCTTTCCAGATTTCATCTGAGGATATTTCCATTTTCATCCTTGCCTTCTATGCGCTTCCAAATATCACTTTGCCAATTCCACAAGAACTGTCTTAGCGAAAGGCTTCTTGAGGGGAAAGCTGTAACTCGGTGAGGTGATTTCAAAGAACACAAGGAAGTTTCTCAGAAAGCTTCTTTCTCTTTGTTATCGGAGTTTTTATACTTTGGCCCTAAAATCTTCAAAGGGATCCGAAATATCTGTTCTCAGATTCCACAGAAATAAGGCAACAAACATATCCACGAAATACAGATGTAACTCTATGAGATTAATTAACAGAACACTAAGGAGTTTCTCAGAAAGCTACTTTCCAGATTTCATCTGAGGATATTTCCTTTTTTACTATAGCCGTCTATGGGCTTCCAAATATCACTTTGCCAATTCCACAAGAAGTGTCTTAGCAAAAGGCTTCTTGAGGGGAAAGCTGTAACTCTCTCAGATGATTTCACAGAACACAAAGAAGTTTCTCAGAAAGCATCTTTCTCTTTGTTATCGGAGGATATTTCCTTTGGCCCTATGGTCTTTAAAGGGATCCGAAATATCTGTTCTCAGATTCCACAGAAATAAGGCTAGCAAAGAGATCCACGAAATACAGATGTAACTCTGTGAGATGAATTAATAGAACACGAAGCAGTTTCTCAGAAAGCTTCTTTCAAGATTTCATCTGAGAATATTTCCTTTTTCACAATAGCCCTATACGGGCTTCCAAATATCACTTTGCCTATTCCACAAAAAAGGTCTTAGCGAAAGGCTTCTTGAGGGGAAAGCTGTAATTCTGTGAGATGATTTCACAGAACACAAAGAAGTTTCTCAGAAAGCTTCTTTCTCTTTGTTATCGGAGGATATTTCCTTTGGCCCTATAGTCTTCAAAGGATCCGAAATAACTGTTCTCAGATTCCACAGAAAAAAGGCTAGTAAAGAGATCCACCAAATACAGAAGTAACTCTGTGAGATGAATTAACAGAACACTAAGCAGTTTCTCAGAAAACTTCTTTGCAGATTTCATCTGAGGATATTTCCTTTTTCACCATAGCCCTCAATGGGCTTCCAAATACAACTTGGCCTATTCCCCAAGAACTTTCTTAGCGAAAGGCTTCTTCAGGGGAATGCTGTATCTGTGTGAGATGATTTCACAGAACACAAAGAAGTTTCTCAGAAAGCTTCTTTCTCTTTGTTATCGGAGGATATTTCCGTGGGCCCTATATCTTCTAAGGGATCCGAAATATCTGTTCTCAGATACCTCAGAAATAAGGCTAAAAAAGAGATCCACGAAATACAGACGTACTCTGTGAGATGAATTAACAGAACACTAAGCAGTTTCTCAGAAAGCTTCTTTCCAGATTTCATCTGAGGATATTTCCATTTTCATCCTAGCCTTCTATGCGCTTCCAAATATCACTTTGCCAATTCCACAAGAACTGTCTTAGCGAAAGGCTTCTTGAGGGGAAAGCTGTAACTCGGTGAGGTGATTTCAAAGAACACAAGGAAGTTTCTCAGAAAGCTTCTTTCTCTTTGTTATCGGAGTTTTTATACTTTGGCCCTAAAATCTTCAAAGGGATCCGAAATATCTGTTCTCAGATTCCACAGAAATAATGCTGGCAAAGAGATCCACCAAATACAGATGTAACACTGTGAGGTGAATTAACAGAACACTAAGCAGTTTCTCAGAAAGCTTCTTTCCAGATTTCATCTGAGGATATTCCCTTTTTCACCATAGCGCTCTACGGGCTTCCAAATATCACTTTGCCAATTCCATAAGCTGTCTTAGCGAAAGGCTTCTAGAGGGGAAACCTGTAACTCTCTGAGATAATTTCACAGAACTCAAAGAAGTTCCTCAGAAAGCTTCTTTCTCTTTGTTATCGGAGGATATTTCCTTGGGCCTTTAGTCTTCAAAGGGATACGAAATATCTGTTCTCAGATTCCACAGAAATAAGGGTAGCAAAGAGATCCAGGAAATACTTTTGTAACTCTGTGAGTGGAAGTCACACATCACAGAGCACTTTCTCAGAAAGTTTCTTTTCAGATTTCATCTGAGGATATTTCCTTTTTCACCATAGCCCTCTATGGGCTTCCAAATATCACTTTGCCAATTCCACAAACACGTCTTAGCGAAAGGCTTCTTGAGGGGAAAGCTGTAACACTGTGAGATGATTTCACAGAAGACAAAGAAGTTTTTCAGAAAGCTTCTTTCTCTTTGTTATCGGAGGATATTTCCTTTGGTCCTATAGTCTTCTAAGGGATCCGAAATATCTGTTCTCAGATTCCACAGAAATAAGGCAAGCAAAGAGATCCACGAAATACAGATGTAACTCTGTGAGATGAATTAACAGAACAGTAAGCAGTTTCTCAGAAAGCTTCTTTCCAGATTTCATCTGAGGATATTTCCTTTTTTACCATAGCCCTCTTTGGGCTTCCAAATATCACTTTGCCAATTCCAATAGAACTGTGTTAGCGAAAGGCTTCTTGACGGGACAGCTGTAACTCTGTGAGATGATTTCACAGAACACAAATAAGTTTCTCAGAAAGCTTCTTTCTTTTTGTTATCGGAGGATATTTCCTTTGGCCCTATAGTGTTCTAAGGGATCCGAAATATGTGTTCTCAGATTCCACAGAAATAAGGCTAGCAAAGAGATCCACGAAATACAGATGTAACTCTGTGAGATGAAGTAACAGAACATTAAGCATTTTCTCAGAAAGCTTCTTTCCAGATTTCATCTAAGGATATTTCCTTTTTCACCATAGCCCTCTATGGGCTTCCAAATATCACTTTGCCAATTCCACAAGAACTGTCTTAGCGAAAGGCTTATTGAGGGGAAAGCTTTACCTTGGTGAGGTGATTTCAAAGAACACAAGGAAGTTTCTCAGAAAGCTTCTTTCTCTTTGTTATCGGAGGATATTTCCTTTGGCCCTATTGTCTTCTAAGGGATCCGAAATATCTGTTCTCAGATTCCACAGAAATAAGGCTAGCAAAGAGATCCACCAAATACAGATGTAACTCTGTGAGATGAATTAACAGAACACTAAGCAGTTTCTCAGAAAGCTTCTTTCCAGATTTCATCTGAGGATATTTCCTTTTTCACCTTAGCCGTCTATGGGCTTCCAAATATCACTTTGCCAATTCCACAAGCTGTCTTAGCGAAAGGCTTCTAGAGGGGAAAGCTGTAACTCTGTGAGATAATTTCACAGAACTCAAAGAAGTTTCTCAGAAAGCTTCTTTCTCTTTGTTATCGGAGGATATTTCCTTTGGCCCTATAGTCTTCAAAGGGATGCAAAATATCTGTTCTCAGATTCCACAGAAATAAGGCTACCAAAGAGATCCACGAAATACAGATGTAACTCTGTGAGATGAATTAACAGAACACTAAGCAGTTTCACAGAAAACTTCTTTGCAGATTTCATCTGAGGGTATTGCCTTTTTCACCCTAGCCCTCTTTGGGCTTCCAAATATCACTTTGCCCATTACACAAGAAATGTCTTAGCGAAAGGCTTCTTGAAGGGAAAGCTGAAACTCTGTGAGATGATTTCACAGAACACTAAGAAGTTCCTCAGAAAGCTTCTTTCTCTTTGTTATCAGAGGATATTTCCTTGGGCCTTTAGTCTTCAAAGGGATCCGAAATATCTGTTCTCAGATTCCACAGAAATAAGGGTAGCAAAGAGATCCACGAAATACTTATGTAACTCTGTGAGTGGAAGTCACACACCACAGAGCACTTTCTCAGAAAGCTTCTTTCCAGATTTCATCTGAGGATATTGCCTTTTTCACCATAGCCCTCTTTGGGCTTCCAAATATCACTTTGCAATTTCCAATAGAACTGTCTTAGCGAAAGGCTTCTTGACGGGAAAGCTGTAACTCTGTGAGGTGATTTCACAGAACACAAATAAGTTTCTCAGAAAGCTTCTTTCTCTTTGTTATCGGGGGATATTTCCTTTGGCCCTATAGTGTTCTAAGGGATCCGAAATATGTGTTCTCAGATTCCACAGAAATAAGGCTAGCAAAGAGATCCACGAAACACAGATGTAACTCTGTGAGATGAATTAACAGAACATTAAGCATTTTCTCAGAAAGCTTCTTTCCAGATTTCATCTAAGGATATTTCCTTTTTCACCATTGCCCTCTATGGGCTTCCAAATATCACTTTGCCAATTCCACAAGAACTGTCTTAGCGATAGGCTTCTTGAGGGGAAAGCTGTAACTCTGTGAGGTGATTTCACACAACACAAAGAAGTTTCTCAGAAAGTTTCTTTCTCTTTGTTATCGGAGGATATTTCCTTTGGCCATATTGTCTTCTAAGGGATCCGAAATATCTGTTCTCAGATTCCATAGAAATAAGGCTAGAAAAGAGATTCACGAAATACAGATGTAAATCTGTGAGATGAATTATCAGAACACTAAGCAGTTTCTCAGAAAACTTCTTTCCAGATTTCATCTGAGGATACTTACTTTTTCACCGTAGCTCTCTATGGGCTTCCAAATATCACTTTGCCTATTCCACAAGAAATGTCTTAGCGAAAGGCTTCTTGAGGGGAAAGCTGTAACTCTGTGAAATGATTTCACAGAACACAAAGAAGTTTTTCAGAAAGCTTCTTTCTCTTTGTTATCGGAGTATATTTCCTTTGGCCCTATAGTCTTATAAGGGATCCCAAATATCTGTTCTCAGATTCCACAGAAATAAGACTAGCAAAGAGATCCACCAAATACAGATGTAACTCTGTGAGATGAATTAACAGAACACTAAGTAGTTTCTCAGAAAGCTTCTTTCCAGATTTAATCTGAGGATATTTCTTTTTTCACCATAGCCCTCTATGGGCTTCCAAATATCACTTTGCCAATTCCACAAGAACTGTCTTAGCGAAAGGCTTCTTGAGGAGAAAGCTGTAACTCTGTGAGATGATTTCACAGAACACAAAGAAGTTTCTCAGAAAGCTTCTTTCTCTTTGTTACCGGAGGATATTTCCTTTAGCCCTATAGTCTTCTAAGGTATCCGAAATATCAGTTCTCAAATTCCACAGAAATAAGGCTTGCAAAGAGATCCACGAAATATAGACGTAACTGTGTGAGATGAATTAACAGAACATTAAGCAGTTTCTCAGAAAGCTTCTTTCCAGATTTCATCTAAGGATACTTCCTTTTTCACCATAGCCCTCTTCGGGCTTCGAAATATCACTTTGCCAATTCCACAAGAACTGTCTTAGCGAAAGGCTTATTGAGGGGAAAGCTGTAACTCTGTGAGATGATTTCACAGAACACAAAGAAGTGTCTCAGAAAGCTTCTTTCTCTTTGTTATCGGAGGATATTTCCTTTGGCCCAATAGTCTTCAAAGGGATCCGAAATATCTGTTCTCAGATTCCACAGAAATAAGGCTAGCAAAGAGTTCCACGAAATACAGATGTAACTCTGTGAGATGAATTAACAGAACACTAAGCAGTTTCTCAGAAAGCTTTTTCCAGATTTCATCTGAGGATATTTCCTTTTTCACCATAGCCCTCTAAGGAGTTCCATATATCACTTTGCCAATTCCATAAAAACGTCTTAGCGAAAGGCTTCTTGAGGGGAAAGCTGTAACTCTGTGAGATGATTTCACAGAACACAAAGAAGTTTCTCAGAAAGCTTCTTTCTCTTTTTTATCGGAGGATATTTCCTTTGGCCCTATAGTCTTCTAAGGGATCCGAAATATCTGTTCTCAGATTCCACAGAAATAAGTCTAGCAAATAGATCCACCAAATACAGACGTAACTCTGTGAGATGAATTATCAGAACAATAAGCAGTATCTCGGAAAGCTTCTTTCCAGATTTCATCTGAGGATATTTCCTTTTTCACACTAGCCTTATGCGCTTCCAAATATCACTTTGCCAATTCCACAAGAACTGTCTTAGCGAAAGGCTTCTTGAGGGGAAAGCTGTACCTCGGTGAGGTGTTTTCAAAGAACACAAGGAGTTTCTCAGAAAGCTTCTTTGTCTTTGTTATCAGAGGATATTTCCTTTGGCCCTATAGACTTCTAATGGATGCGAAATATCTGTTCTCAGATTCCACAGAAATAAGGCTAGCAAAGGGTCCATGAAATACAGATGAAACTCTGTGAGATGAATTAACAGAATACTAAGCAGTTTCTCAGAAAGCTTTTTCCAAATTTCATCTGAGGATATTTCCTTTTTCACCATAGCCCTCTAAGGAGTTCCATATATCACTTTGCCAATTCCATAAAAACGTCTTAGCGAAAGGCTTCTTGAGGGGAAAGCTGTAACTCTGTGAGATGATTTCACAGAACACAAAGAAGTTTCTCAGAAAGCTTCTTTCTCTTTGTTATCGGAGGAAATTTCCTTTGGCCCTATAGTCTTCTAAGGGATCCGAAATATCTATTCGCAGATTCCACTGAAATAAGGCTAGCAAAGAAATCCACGAAATACAGATGTAACTCTGTGACATGAATTAAAAGAACACTAAGCAGTTTCTCAGAAAGCTTCTTTCCACATTTCATCTGAGGATATTTCCTTTTTCAACCTAGCCTTCTATGCGCTTCCAAATATCACTTTGACAATTCCACAAGAACTGTCTTAGCGAAAGGCTTCTTGAGGGGAAAGCTGTACCTCGGTGAGGTGTTTTCAAAGAACACAAGGAGTTTCTCAGAAACCTTCTTTCTCTTTGTTATCGGTGTTTATATCCTTTGGACCTATAATCTTCAAAGGGATCCGAAATATCTGTTCTCAGATCCCACAGAAATAAGGCTACCAAAGAGATCCACGAAATACAGATGTAACTCCGTGAGATGAAATAACAGAACAGTAAGGAGTTTCTCAGAGAGCTACTTTCCAGATTTCATCTGAGGATATTTACTTTTTCACCTAGCCCTCTATGGGCTTCCAAATATCACTTTGCCAATTCCACAAGAACTGTCTTAGCGTAACGCTTCTTGAGGGGAAAGCTGCAACTCTCTGAGATGATTTCACAGAACACAAAGAAGTTACTCAGAAAGCTTCTTTCTCCTTGTTATCGGAGGATATTTCCTTTGGCCCTATAGTCTTCTAAGGGATGCGAAATATCTGTTCTCAGATTCCACAGAAATAAGGCTAGCAAAGAGATCCACGAAATACAGATGAAACTCTGTGAGATGAATTAACAGAACACTAAAGAGTTTCTAGGAAAGCTACTTTCCATATTTCATCTGAGGATATTTCCTTTTTCACCATAGCCCTCTATGGGCTCCAAATATCACTTTGCCAATTCCACAAGAACTGTCTCAGCGAAAGGCTTCTTGAGGGGAAAGCTGTAACTCTGTGAGATGATTTCACAGAACACAAAGAAGTTTCTCAGAAAGCTTCTTTCTCTTTGTTATCGGAGGATATTTCCTTTGGCCCTATAGTCTTCTAAGGGATCCGAAATATCTGTTCTCAGATTCCACAGAAATAAGTCTAGCAAATAGATCCACCAAATACAGACGTAACTCTGTGAGATGAATTAACAGAACACTAAGCAGTTTCTCAGAAAGCTTCTTTCCAGATTTCATCTGAGGATATTTCCTTTTTCACCATAGCCCTCTATGGGCTTCCAAATATCACTTTGCCAATTCCACTAGAACTGTCTTAGCGAAAGGCTTCTTTAGGGGAAAGCTGTAACTCTGTGAGATGATTTCACAGAACACAAAGAAGTTTCTCACAAACCTTCTTTCTCTATGTTATCGGAGGATTTTTACTTTGGCCCTATAGTCCTCAAAGGGATCCGAAATATCTGTTCTCAGATTCCACAGAAATAAGGCTAGCAAAGAGATCCACGAAATACAGATGTAACTCTGTGAGATGAATTAACAGAACACTAAGCAGTTTCTCAGAAACTTCTTTCCAGATTTCATCTGAGGATATTTCCTTTTTCACCCTAGCCTTATGCGCTTCCAAATATCACTTTGCCAATTCCACAAGAACTGTCTTAGCGAAAGGCTTCTTGAGGGGAAAGCTGTACCTCGGTGAGGTGTTTTCAAAGAACACAAGGAGTTTCTCAGAAAGCTTCTTTCTCTTTGTTATCAGAGGATATTTCCTTTGGCCCTATAGACTTCTAATGGATGCGAAATATCTGTTCTCAGATTCCACAGAAATAAGGCTAGCAAAGGGTCCATGAAATACAGATGAAACTCTGTGAGATGAATTAACAGAATACTAAGCAGTTTCTCAGAAAGCTTTTTCCAGATTTCATCTGAGGATATTTCCTTTTTCACCATAGCCCTCTAAGGAGTTCCATATATCACTTTGCCAATTCCATAAAAACGTCTTAGCGAAAGGCTTCTTGAGGGGAAAGCTGTAACTCTGTGAGATGATTTCACAGAACACAAAGAAGTTTCTCAGAAAGCTTCTTTCTCTTTGTTATCGGAGGATATTTCCTTTGGCCCTATAGTCTTCTAAGGGATCCGAAATATCTGTTCTCAGATTCCACAGAAATAAGTCTAGCAAATAGATCCACCAAATACAGACGTAACTCTGTGAGATGAATTAACAGAATACTAAGCAGTTTCTCAGAAAGCTTCTTTCCAGATTTCATCTCAGGATATTTCCTTTTTCACCATTGCCCTCTATGGGCTTCCAAATATCACTTTGCCAATTCCACTAGAACTGTCTTAGCGAAAGGCTTCTTTAGGGGAAAGCTGTAACTCTGTGAGATGATTTCACAGAACACAAAGAAGTTTCTCACAAACCTTCTTTCTCTATGTTATCGGAGGATTTTTACTTTGGCCCTATAGTCCTCAAAGGGATCCGAAATATCTGTTCTCAGATTCCACAGAAATAAGGCTAGCAAAGAGATCCACGAAATACAGATGTAACTCTGTGAGATGAATTAACAGAACACTAAGCAGTTTCTCAGAAAGCTTCTTTCCAGATTTCATCCGAGGATATTTCCTTTTTCACCATAGCCCTCTTTGCGCTTCCAAATGTCACTTTGCCAATTGGACTTGAATTGTCTTAGCGAAAGGCTTCTTGAGGGGAAAGCTGTAACTCCCTGAGATGATTTCACAGAACGCAAAGAAGTTTCTCAGAAACCTTCTTTCTCTTTGTTATCAGAGATATTTCCTTTGGCCCTATAGTCTTCTAAGGGATCCGAAATATCTATTCGCAGATTCCACTGAAATAAGGCGAGCAAAGAAATCCATGAAATACAGATGTAACTCTGTGACATGAATTAACAGAACACTAAGCAGTTTCTCAGAAAGCTTCTTTCCACATTTCATCTGAGGATATTTCCTTTTTCAACCTAGCCTTCTATGCGCTTCCAAATATCACTTTGACAATTCCACAAGAACTGTCTTAGCGAAAGGCTTCTTGAGGGGAAAGCTGTACCTCGGTGATGTGTTTTCAAAGAACACAAGGAGTTTCTCAGAAAGCTTCTTTCTCTTTGTTATCGGAGTTTATATCCTTTGGCCCTATAATCTTCAAAGGGATCCGGAATATCTGTTCTCAGATTACACAGAAAAAAGGCTAGCAAAGAGATCCACGAAATACAGATGTAACTCTGTGAGATGAATTAACAGAACAGTAAGGAGTTTCTCCGAAAGCTACTTTCCAGATTTCATCTGAGGATATTTACTTTTTCACCATAGCCCACTATGGGCTTCCAAATATCACTTTGCCAATTCCACAAGAACTCTCTTAGCGAAAGGCTGCTTGAGGAGAAAGCTGCAACTCTCTGAGATGATTTCAGAGAACACAAAGAAGTTACTCAGAGAGCTTCTTTCTCTTTGTTATCGGAGGATATTTCCTTTGGCCCTACAGTGTTCTAAAGGATGTGAAATATCTGTTCTCAGATTCCACAGAAAAAAGGCTAGCAAAGAGATCCACGAAATACATATGTAACTCTGAGAGATGAATTAAGAGAACACTAAGCAGTTTCTCAGAAAGCTTCTTTCCAGATTTCATCTGAGGATATTTCCTTTTTCACCCTAGCCTTCTATGCGCTTCCAAATATCACTTTGCCAATTCCACAAGAACTGTCTTAGCGAAAGGCTTCTTGAGGGGAAACCTTTACCTCGGTGAGGTCATTCTAAAAGAACACAAGGAAGTTTCTCACAAACCTTCTTTCTCTTTGTTATTGGAGGATAATTCCTTTGGCCCTATAGTTTTATAAGGGATCCGAAATATCTGTTCTCAGATTCCACAGAAATAAGACTAGCAAAGAGATCCACCAAATACAGATGTAACACTGTGAGATGAATTAACAGAACACTAAGTAGTTTCTCAGAAAGCTTCTTTCCAGATTTCATCTGAGGATATTTCCTTTTTCACCATAGCCTTCTATGGGCTTCCAAATATCACTTTGCCAATTCCACAAGAACTGTGTTAGCGAAAGGCTTCTGGAGGCGAAAGCTGTAACTCTGTGTGATGATTTCACAGAACACAAAGAAGTTTCTCAGAAACCTTCTTTCTCTTTGTTATCTGAGGATATTTCCTTTGGCACTATAGTCTTCTAAGGGATCCGAAATATCTGTTCTCAGATTCCACAGAAATAAGGCTAGCAAAGAGATCCACCAAATACAGACGTAACTCAGTGAGATGAATTAACAAAATACTAAGCAGTTTCTCAGAAAGCTTCGTTCCAGATTTCATGGGAGGATATTTCCTTTTTCACCATAGCCCTCTATGGGCTTCCAAAATATCACTTTGCCAATTCCACAAGAACTGTGTTAGCGAAAGGCTTCTGGAGGGGAAAGCTGTATCTCAGAGAATGATTTCACAGAACACAAATAAGTTTCTCAGAAAGCTTCTTTCTCATTGTTATCGGAGGATATTTCCTTTGGCCCTTTAGTGTTCTAAGGGATCCGAAATATTTGTTCTCAGATTCCACAGAAATAAGGCTAGCAAAGTGATCCACGAAATACAGATGTAACTCTGTGAGATGAACTAACAAAACACTAAGCAGTTTCTCAGAAAGCTTCTTTCCATATTTCATCTGAGGATATTTCCTTTTTCACCATAGCCCTCTTTGGGCTTCCAAATATCACTTTGCCAATTCCACAAGAACTATGTTAGCGAAAGGCTTCTTGAGGGGAAAGCTGTAACTTTGTGAGATGATGTCACAGAACACAAAGAAGTTTCTCACAAACCTTCTTTCTCTTTGTTATCTGAGGATATTTCCTTTGGCCCTATAGTCTTCTAAGGGATCCGAAATATCTCTTCTCAGATTCCACAGAAATAAGGCTAGCAAAGAAATCCACCAAATACAGACGTAACTCAGTGGGATGAATTAACAAAATACTAAGCAGTTTGTCAGAAAGCTTCTTTCCAGATTTCATTGGAGGATATTTCCTTTTTCACCATAGCCCTCTATGGGCTTCCAAAATATCACTTTGCCAATTCCACAAGAACTGTGTTAGCGAAAGGCTTCTGGAGGGGAAAGCTGTATCTCTGAGAGATGATTTCACAGAACACAAATAAGTTTCTCAGAAAGCTTCTTTCTCATTGTTATCGGAGGATATTTCCTTTGGCCCTTTAGTGTTCTAAGGGGTCCGAAATATTTGTTCTCAGATTCCACAGAAATAAGGCTAACAAAGAGATCCACGAAATACAGATGTAACTCTGTGAGATGAACTAACAAAACCCTAAGCACTTTCTCAGAAAGCTTCTTTCCATATTTCATCTGAGGATATTTCCTTTTTCACCATAGCCCTCTATGGGCTTCCAAATATCACTTTGCCAATTCCACAAGAACTATGTTACGAAAGGCTTCTTGAGGGGAAAGCTGTAACTTTGTGAGATGATGTCACAGAACACAGAGAAGTTTCTCAGAAAGCTTCTTTCTCTTTGTTATCGGAGGATATTTCCTTTGACCCTATAGTCTTCAAAGGGATTCGAAATATCTGTTCTCAGATTCCACAGAAATAAGGCTAGCAAAGAGATCCACCAAATACAAATGTAACTCTGTGAGATGAATTAACAGAACACTAAGCAGTTTCTCAGAAAGCTTCTTTCCAGATTTCATCTGAGGATATTTCCTTTTTCACCATAGCCCTCTAGGGGCTTCCAAATATCACTTTGTCAATTCCACAAGAACTGTCTTAGCGAAAGGCTTCTTGACGGGAAAGCTGTAAGTCTGTGAGATGATTTCACAGAACACAAGTAGTTTCTCACAATCCTTCTTTCTCTTTGTTATCGGAGGATATTTCCTTTGGCCCTATAGTCTTCTAAGTGATCCGAAATATCTGTTCGCAGATTCCACTGAAATAAGGCTAGCAAAGAGATCCACGAAATACAGATGTAACTCTTTGAGATGAATTAACAGAATACTAAGCAGTTTCTCAGAAAACTTCTTTCCATATTTCATCTGAGGATATTTCCTTTTTCACCCTAGCCTTCTATGCGCTTCCAAATATCACTTTGACAATTCCACAAGAACTGTCTTAGCGAAAGGCTTCTTGAGGGGAAAGCTGTACCTCGGTGAGGTGTTTTCAAAGAACACAAGGAGTTTCTCAGAAAGCTTCTTTCTCTTTGTTATCGGAGTTTATATCCTTTGGCCCTATAATCTTCAAAGGGATCCGAAATATCTGTTCTCAGATTCCACAGAAAAAAGGCTAGCAAAGAGATCCACGAAATACAGATGTAACTCTGTGAGATGAATTAACAGAACAGTAAGGAGTTTCTCAGAAAGCTACTTTCCAGATTTCATCTGAGGATATTTCCTTTTTCACCATAGCCCTCTATGGGCTTCCAAATATCACTTTGCCAATTCCACAAGAACTGTCTTAGCGAAAGGCTGCTTGAGGAGAAAGCTGCAACTCTCTGAGATGATTTCACAGAACACAAAGAAGTTACTCAGAGAGCTTCTTTCTCTTTGTTATCCGAGGATATTTCCTTTGGCCCTACAGTGTTCTAAGGGATGCGAAATATCCGTTCTCAGATTCCACAGAAAAAATGCTAGCAAAGAGATCCACGAAATACAGATGTAACTCTGTGAGATGAATTAGCAGAACACTAAGCAGTTTCTCAGAAAGCTTCTTTCCAGATTTCATCTGAGGATATTTCCTTTTTCACCCTAGACTTCTATGCGCTTCCAAATATCACTTTGCCAATTCCACAAGAACTGTCTTAGCGAAAGGCTTCTTGAGGGGAAAGCTTTTCCTCGGTGAGGTGATTTCAAAGAACACAAAGAAGTTTCTCACAAACCTTCTTTCTCTTTGTTATCGGAGGATAATTCCTTTGGCCCTATAGTTTAATAAGGGATCCGAAATATCTGTTCTCAGATTCCACAGAAATAAGACTAGCAAAGAGATCCACCAAATACCGAAGTAACTCTGTGAGTCGAATTAACAGAACACTAAGCAGTTTCTCAGAAAGCTTCTTTCCAGATTTCATCTGAGGATATTTCCTTTTTCACCATAGCCCTCTATGGGCTTCCAAATATCACTTTGCCAATTCCACAAGAACTGTCTTAGCGAAAGGCTTCTTGAGGGGAAAGCGGTACCTCGGTGAGGTGTATTCAAAGAACACAAGGAGTTTCTCAGAAAGCTTCTTTCTCTTTGTTATCGGAGTTTATATACTTTGGCCCTGTAATCTTCAAAGGGATCCGAAATATCTGTTCTCAGATTCCACAGAAATAAGGCTAGCAAAGAGATCCACGAAATACAGATGTCACTCTGTGAGATGAATTAACAGAACAGTAAGGAGTTTCTCCAAAAGCTACTTTCCAGATTTCATCTGAGGATATTTCCTTTTTCACCATAGCCCTCTATGGGCTTCCAAATATCACTTTGCCAATTCCACAAGAACTGTCTTACCGAAAGGCTTCTTGAGGGGAAAGCTGTAACTCTCTGAGATTATTTCACAGAACACAAAGAAGTTTCTCAGAAAGCTTCTTTCTCTTTGTTATCGGAGGATATTTCCTTTGGCCCTATAGTCTTCTAAGGAAATTCGAAATATCTGTTCTCAGATTCCACAGAAATAAGGCTAGCAAAGAGATCCACGAAATACAGATGTAACTCTGTGAGATGAATTAACAGAACACTAAGCAGTTTCTCAAAAAGCTTCTTCCAGATTTCATCTGAGGATATTTCCTTTTTCCCCATAGCCCTCTATGGGATTCCGAATATCACTTTGCCAATTCCACAAAAACGTCTTAGCGAAAGGCTTCTTGAGGGGAAAGCTGTAACTCTGTGAGATGATTTCACAGAACACAAAGAAGTTTCTCAGAAAGCTTCTTTCTCTTTGTTATCGGAGGATATTTCCTTTGGCCCTATAGCCTTAAAAGGGATCCTAAATATCTGTTCTCAGATTCCACAGAAATAAGGCTAGCAAAGAGATACACCAAATACAGGTGTAACTCTGTGAGATGAATTAACAGAACACTAAGCAGTTTCTCAGAAAGCTTTTTTCCAGATTTCATCTAAGGATATTTCCTTTTTCACCACAGCCCTCTATGGGCTTCCAAATATCACTTTGCCAATTCCACAAGAACAGTCTTAGCGAAAGGCTTCTTGAGGGAAACGCTGTAATTCGGTGAGGTGATTTCAAAGAACACAAGGAAGTTTCTCAGAAAGCTTCTTTCTCTTTGTTATCGGAGGATATTTCCTTTGGCCCTATAATCTTCAAAGGGATCAGAAATATCTGTTCTTAGATTCCAAAGAAATAAGGCAACAAAGAGATCCACGAAATACAGATGTAACTCTGTGAGATGAACTAACAAAACCCTAAGCAGTTTGTCAGAAAGCTTCTTTCCAGATTTCATCTGAGGATATTTCCTTTTTCACCATAGCCCTCTATGGGCTTCCAAATATCACTTTGCCAATTCCAAAAGAACTATCTTAGCGAAAGGCTTCTTGAGGGGAAAGCTGTAACTCTCTGAGATGATTTCACAGAACACAAAGAAGTTTCTCAGAAAGCTTCTTTCTCTTTGATATCGGAGGATATTTCTTTTGGCCCTATAGTCCTCAAAGGGATCCGAAATATCTGGTCTCAGATTCCACAGAAATAAGGCTAGCAAAGAGATCCACGAAATACAGATGTAACTCTGTGAGATGAATTAACAGAACACTAAGCAGTTTCTCAGAAAGCTTCTTTCCAGATTTCATCTGAGGATATTTCCTTTTTCACCCTAGCCCTCTATGCGCTTCCAAATATGACTTTGCCAAATGCACTTGAACTCACTTAGCGAAAGGCTTCTTGAGGGGAAAGCTGTAACTCCCTGAGATGATTTCACAGAACACGAAGATGTTTCTCAGAAAGCTTCTTTCTCTTTGTTATGGGAGGATATTTCCTTTGGCCCTATAGTCTTCTAAGGGATCCGAAATATCTGTTCTCAGATTCCACAGAAATAAGGCTAGCAAAGAGATCCACCAAATACAGACGTAACTCAGTGAGATGAATTAACAAAATACTAAGCAGTTTCTCCGAAAGCTTCTTTCCAGATTTCATGTGAGGATATTTCCTTTTTCACCATAGCCCTCTATGGGCTTCCAAAATATCACTTTGCCAATTCCACAAGAACTGTGTTAGCGAAAGGCTTCTGGAGGGGAAAGCTGTATCTCTGAGAGATGATTTCACAGAACACAAATAAGTTTCTCAGAAAGCTTCTTTCTCTTTGTTATTGGAGGATATTTCCTTTGGCCCTTTAGTGTTCTAAGGGGTCCGAAATATTTGTTCTCAGATTCCACAGAAATAAGGCTAGCAAAGAGATCCACCAAATACAGATGTAACTCTGTGAGATGAATTAACAGAACACTAAGCAGTTTCTCAGAAAGCTTTTTCCAGATTTCGTCTGAGGATATTTCCTTTTTCACCATAGCCCTCTAAGGGCTTACAAATATCACTTTGCCAATTCCACAAAAATATCTTAGCGAAAGGCTTCTTGAGGGGAAAGCTGTAACTCTGTGAGATGATTTCACAGAACACAAAGAAGTTTCTCAGAAAGCTTCTTTCTCTTTGTTATCGGAGGATTTTTCCTTTGGCCCTATAGTCCTCAAAGGGATCCGAAATATCTGGTCTCAGAATCCACAGAAATAAGGTTAGCAAAGAGATCCACGAAATACAGATGTAACTCTGTGAGATGAATTAACAGAACACTAAGCAGTTTCTCAGAAAGCTTCTTTCCAGATTTCATCTGAGGATATTTCCTTTTTCACCAAAGCCCTCTATGCGCTTCCAAATATCACTTTGCCAATTGCACTTGAACTGTCTTAGCAAAAGGCTTCTTGAGCAGAAATCTATAACTCCCTGAGATGATTTCACAGAACACAAAGAAGTTTCTCAGAAAGCTTCTTTCTCTTTGTTATCGGAGGATATTTCCTGTGGCCCTATAGTCTTCTAAGGGTTCTGAAATATCTGTTCGCAGATTCCACAGAAATAAGGCTAGCAAAGAGATCGACGAAATACAGATGTAACTCTGTGAGATGAATTAACAGAACACTAAGTAGTTTCTCAGAAAGCTTCTTTCCAGATTTCGTCTGAGGATATTTCCTTTTTCACCATAGCCTTCTATGCGCTTCCCAATATCACTTTGCCAATTCCACAAGAACTGTCTTAGCGAAAGGCTTCTTGAGGGGAAAGCTGTACCTCGGTGAGGTGTTTTCAAAGAACACAAGGAGTTTCTCAGAAAGCTTCTTTCTCTTTGTTATTGGAGTTTATATCCTTTGGCTCTATAGTCTTCACAGGGATCCGAAATATCTGTTCTCAGATTCCACAGAAATAAGGCTAGCAAAGGGATCCACGAAATACAGATGTAACTCTGGGAGATGAATTAACAGAACACTAGGCAGTTTCTAGAAAGCTACTTTCCAAATTTCATCTGAGGATATTTCCTTTTTCACCATACCCCTCTATGGGCTTCCAAATTTCACTTTGCCAATTCCACAAGAACTGTCTTAGGGAAAGGCTTCTGGAGGGGAAGGTGTAAATCTGTGTGATGATTTCACAGAACACAAAGAAGTTTCTCAGAAATCTTCTTTCTCTTTCTTATCGGAGGATATTTCCCTTGGACCTATAGTCTACTAAGGGATGCGAAATATCTCTTTTCAGATTTCACAGAAATAAGGCTAGCACAGAGATCTACGAATTACAGATGTAATTTCTGAGATGCATTAACAGAACACTAAGCAGTTTCTCAGAAAGCTTCTTTCCAGATTTCATCTGAGGATATTTCCTTTTTCACCATAGCCCTCTATGGGCTTCCAAATATCACTTTGCCAATTCCACAAGAACTGTCTTATCGAAAGGCTTCTTAAGGGGAAAGCTGTAACTCTGTGAGATGATTTCACAGAACACAAAGAAGTTTCTCAGAAATATTCTTTCTCTTTGTTATCGTAGGATAATTCCTTTGGCCCTATAGTCTTCTAAGGGATCCGAAATATCTGTTCTCAGATTCCACAGAAATAAGGCTAGCAAAGAGATCCACGAAATACAGATGTAACTCTGTGAGATGAAATAACAGAACACTAAGGAGTTTCTAAGAAAGCTAGTTTCCATATTTCATCTGAGGATAATTCGTTTTTCACCATAGCCCTCTATGGGCTTCCAAATATCACTTTGCCAAATACACAGGAACTGTCTTAGCGAAAGGCTTCTTGAGGGGAAAGCTATAACTCTGTGAGATGATTTCACAGAAAACAAAGAAATTTCCCAGAAGGCTTCTTTCTCTTTGTTATCGGAGGATATTTCCTTTGGCCCTATAGTCTTCTAAGGGTTCCGAAATATCTGTTCGCAGATTCCACAGATGTAAGGCTAGCAAAGAGATCCACGACATGCAGATGTAACTCTGTGAGATGAATTAACAGAACACTAAGCAGTTTCCCAGAAAGCTTCTTTCCAGATTTCATCTGAGGATATTTCCTTTTTCACCCTAGCCTTCTATGCGCTTCCAAATATCACTTAGCCAATTCCACAACAACTGTCTTAGCGAAAGGCTTCTTGAGGGAAACGCTGTAACTCGGTGAGGTGATTTCAAAGAACACAAGGAAGTTTCTCAGAAAGCTTCTTTCTCTTTGTTATCGGAGTTTATATCCTTTTGCCCTATAATCTTCAAAGGGATCCGAAATATCAGTTCTTAGATTCCACAGAAATAAGGCAACAAAGAGATCCGTGAAATACAGATGTAACTCCGTGAGATGAATCAACAGAACACTAAGCAGTTTCTCAGAAAACATCTTTCCAGATTTCATCTGAGGATATTACCTTTTTCACCGTAGCCCTCTATGGGCTTCTAAATATCACTTTGCCAATTCCACAAGAACTGTCTTAGCGAAAGGCTTCTTGAGGGGAAAGCTGTAACTCTGTGAGATGATTTCACAGAACACAAAGAAGTTTCTCACAAACCTTCTTTCTCTTTGTTATCAGAGGATATTTCCTTTGGCCCTATAGTCTTCTAAGGGATCCGAAATATCTGCTCTCAGATTCCACAGAAATAAGGCTAGCAAAGAGATCCACGAAATACAGATGTAACTCTGTGAGATGAATTAACAGAACACTAAGCAGTTTCTCAGAAAGCTTCTTTCCAGATTTCATGTGAGGATATTTCCTTTTTCACCATAGCCCTCTATGGGCTTCCAAATATCACTTTGCCAATTCCACAAGAACTGTGTTAGCGAAAGGCTTCTTGAGGGGAAAGCTGTAACTCTTTGAGATGATTTCACAGAACACAAATAAGTTTCTCAGAAAGCTTCCTTCTCTTTGTTATCGGAGGATATTTCCTTTAGCCCTATAGTGTTCTAAGGGATCCGAAATATTTGTTCTCAGATTCCACAGAAATAAGGCTAGCAAAGAGATCCACCAAATACAGATGTAACTCTGTGAGATGAACTAAGGAACCCCTAAGCAGTTTCTTAGAATGCTTCTTTCCAGATTTCATCTGAGGATATTTCCTTTTTCACCATAGCCCTCTATGGGCTTCCAAATATCACTTTGCCAGTTCCACAAAAACATCTTAGCGAAAGGCTTCTTGAGGGGGAAAGCTGTAACTCTGTGAGATGATTTCACAGAACACAAAGTAGTTTCTCAGAAAGCTTCTTTCTCTTTGTTATCGGAGGATATTTCCTTTGGCCCTATAGACGTCAAAGGGATCCTAAATATCTGTTCTCAGATTCGACAGAAATAAGGCTAGCAAAGAGATACACCAAATACAGATGTAACTCTGTGAGATGAATTAACAGAACACTAAGCAGTTTCTCAGAAATCTTCTTTCCAGATTTCATCTAAGGATATTTCCTTTTTCACCGCAGCCCTCTATTGGCTTCCAAATATCACTTTGCCAATTCCAAAAGAACTGTCTTAGAGAAAGGCTTCTTGAGGGGAAAGCTGTAACTCTGTGAGATCATTTCACAGAACACAAAGAAGTTTCTCAGAAAGCTTCTTTCTCTTTGTTATCGGAGGATATTTCCTTTGGCCCTATAGACTTCAAAGGGATCCTAAATATCTGTTCCCAGATTCCACAGAAATAAGGCTAGCAAAGAGATCCACCAAATACAGATGTAACTCTGTGAGATGAATTAACAGAACACTAAGCAGTTTCTCAGAAAGCTTCTTTCCAGATTTCATCTGAGGATATTTCCTTTTTCACCATAGCCCTCTATTATCTTCCAAATATCACTTTGCCAACTCCCCAAGAACTGTCTTAGAGAAAGGCTTCTTGAGGGGAAAGCTGTAACTCTGTGAGATGATTTCACACAACACTAAGAAGTTTCTCAGAAAGCTTCTTTCTCTTTGTTATCGGAGGATATTTCCTTTGGCCCTATAGTTTTCAAAGGGATCCGAAATATCTGTTCTCAGATTCCACAGAAATAAGGCTGGCAAAGAGATCCAAGAAATACAGATGTAACTCTGTGAGACGAACTATCAAAACCCTTAGCAGTTTCTCAGAAAGCTTGTTTCCAGGTTTCATCTGAGGATATTTCCTTTTTCACCATAGCCCTCTATGGGCTTCCAAATATCACTTTGCCAATTCCACAAGAACTGTCTTAGCGAAAGGCTTCTTGAGGGGAGAGATGTAACTCTGTGAAATGATTTCACAGATAACAAAGTAGTTTCTCACAAACCTTCTTTCTCTTTGTTATCGGAGGATATTTCCTTTGGCCCTATAGTCTTCTAAGGGATGCGAAATATCTGTTCTCAGATTCCACAGAAATAAGGCTAGCAAAGAAATCCACCAAATGCAGATGTCACTCTGTGAGATGAATTAACAGAACACTAAGCAGTTTCTCAGAAAGCTTCTTTCCGATTTCATGTTAGGATATTTCCTTTTTCACCTTAGCCCTCTATGGGCTTCCAAATATAACTTTGTCATTTCCAAAAGAACTGTGTTAGCGAAAGGCTTCTTGAGGGGAAAGCTGTATCTCTGTGAGATGATTTCACAGAACACAAAGAAGTTTCTCAGAAAGCTTCTTTCCCTTTGTTATCGGATTTTGTATCCTTTGGCCCAATAATCTTCAAAGGGATCCGAAATATCTGTCCTCAGATTCCACAGAAATAAGGCAACAAAGAGATCCAAGAAATACAGATGTAACTCTGTGAGATGAATTAACAGAACATAAGCAGTTTCTCAGAAAGCTTCATTCCAGATTTCATCTGAGGATATTTCCTTTTTCACCATAGCACTCTAGGGGCTTCCAAATATCACTTTGCCAATTCCACAAAAACTTCTTAGCGAAAGGCTTCTTGAGGGGAAAGCTGTAACCCTGTGAGATGATTTCACAGAACACAAAGAAGTTTCTCAGAAAGCTTCTTTCTCTTTGTTATCGGAGGATATTTCCTTTGGCCCTATAGTCTTCAAAGGGATCAGAAATATCTCTTCTCAGATTCCACAGAAATAAGGCTAGCAAACAGATCCACGAAATACGGATGTAACTCTGTGAGATGAATTAAGAGAACAATAAGCAGTTTCTCAGAAAGCTTCTTTCCAGATTTCATGTGAGGATATTTCCTTTTTCACCATAGCCCTCTATGGGCTTCCAAATATCACTTTGCCAATTCCACAAGAACTGTGTTTGCGAAAAGCTTCTCGAGGGGAAAGCAGTAACTCTGAGAGATGGTTTCACAGAACACAAATAAGTTTCTCAGAAAGCTTCTTTCTCTTTGTTATCGGAGGATATTTCCTTTGGCCCTATAGTGTTCTAAGAGATCCGAAATATTTGTTCTCAGATTCCACAAAAATAAGGCTAGCAAAGAGATCCACGAAATGCAGATGTAACTCTGTGAGATGAATTAACAGAACATTAAGCAGTTTCTCAGAAAGCTTCTTTTCAGATTTCATTTAAGTATATTTCCTTTTTCACCACAGCCCTCTATGGGCTTCCAAATATAACTTTGCCAATTCCACAAGAACTGTGTTAGCGAAAGGCTTCTTGAGGGGAAAGCTGTAACTCTGTGAGATGATTTCACAGAACACAAAGAAGTTTCTCAGAAAGCTTCTCTCTCTTTGTTATCGGAGGATATTTACTTTGGCCCTATAATCTTCAAAGGGATCCGAAATATCTGTTCTCAGATTCCACAGAAATAAGGCTAGCAAAGAGATCCACGAAATACAGATGTAACTCTGTGAGAAGAACTAAGAAACCCTAAGCAGTTTCTTAGAATGCTTCTTTCCAGATTTCATCTGAGGATATTTCCTTTTTCACCATAGCCCTCTATGGGCTTCCAAATATCACTTTGCCAATTCCACAAGAACTGTCTTAGCGAAAGGCTTCTTGAGCGTAAAGTTGTAACTCTGTGAGATGATTTCATAGAACGCAAAGAAGTTTCTCAGAAGGCTTCCTTCTCTTTGTTATCGGAGGATATTTCCTTTGGCCCTATAGTCTTCTAAGAGATCCGAAATACCTGTTCTCAGATTCCACAGAAATAAGGCTAGCAAAGTGATCCACGAAATGCAGATGTAACACTGTGAGATGAATTAACAGAACACTAAGCAGTTTCTCAGAAAGCTTGTTTCCAGATTTCATCTGAGGATATTTCCTTTTTCACCCTAGCCTTCAATGTGCTTCCAAATATGACTTTGCCAATTCCACAAGAACTCTCTTAGCGAAAGGCTTCTGGAGTGGAACGCTGTAACTCGGTGAGGTGATTTCAAAGAACAAATGGAAGTTTCTCAGAAAGCTTCTTTCTCTTTGTTATCGGAGTTTATATCCTTTGGCACTATATTCTTCAAAGGAATCCGAAATATCTGTTCTCAGATTCCACAGAAATAAGGCTGGCGAAGAAATCCACCAAATACAGATGTAACTCTATGAGATGAATTAACAGAATACTAAGCAGTTTCTTAGAAAACTTCTTTACAGATTTCATCTGAGGATATTTCCTTTTTCACCTTAGCCCTCTATGGGCTTCCAAATATCACTTTGCCAATTCCAGAAGAACTGTCTTAGCGAAAGGCTTCTTGAGTGGAAAGCTGTAACTCTATGAGATGATTTCACAGAACACAAAGAAGTTTCTCAGAAAGCTTCTTTCTCTTTGTTATCGGAGGATATTTCCTTTGGCTCTATAGTCTTCTAAGGGATCCGAAATATCTCCTCTAAGATTCCACAGAAATAAGGCTAGCAAAGAGATCCACGAAATACAGATGTAACTCTGTGAGATGAATTAACAGAACACTAAGCAGTTTCTCAGGAAGCTTCTTTCCAGATTTCATCTGAGGATATTTCCCCTTTCAGCATAGCCCTCTATGGGCTTCCAAATATCACTTTGCCAATTCCACAAGAACTGTCTTATCGAAAGGCTTCTTGAGGAGAATGCTGTAAGTCTCTGAGATGATTTCAAGGAACACAAAGAAGTTTCTCACAAAGCTTCTTTCTCTTTGTTATCGCAGGATATTTCCTTTGGACCTATAGTCTTCAAAGGGATCCGAAATATCTCTTCTCAGATTCCACAGAAATAAGGCTAGCAATGAGATGCACGAAATACAGATGTAACTCTTTGAGATGAATTAACAGATCACTAAGCAATTTCCCAGAAAGCTTCTTTCCAGATTTCATCTGAGGATATTTCCTTTTTCACCATAGCCGTCTTTGGGCTTCCAAATATAATTTTGCCTATTCCACAAGAACTGTCTTAGTGAAAGGCTTCTTGAGGGGAAAGCTGTAACTCCGTGAGATGATTTCACAGAACACAAAGACGTTTCTGAGAAAGCTTCTTTCTCATTGTAATCAGAGGATATTTCCTTTGGCCCTATAGTCTTCAAAGGGATCCGAAATATCTGTTCTCAGATTCCACAGAAATAAGGCTAGCAAAGAGATCCCCGAAATACAGATGTAACTCTGTGAGTTGAATTAACAGAACACTAAGCAGTTTCTTATAAAGCTTCTTTCCAGATTTCATCTGAGGATATTTCCTTTTTCACCTTAGCCATCTATGGGCTTCCAAATATCACTTTGCCAATGCCACAAGAACTGTCTTAGCGAAGGCTTCTTTAGAGGAATGCTGTAACTCTGTGAGATGATTTCACAGAACACAAAGAAGTTTCTCAGAAAGCTTCTTTCTCTTTGTTATCGGAGGATATTTCCTTTGGCCCTATAGCCTTCAACGGGATCCGAAATATCTGTTCTCAGACTCCACAGAAATAAGGCTAGCAAAGAGATCCACGAAATACAGATGTAACTCTGTGAGATGAATTAACAGAACACTAAGCAGTTTCTAAGATAGATTCTTTCCAGATTTCATCTGAGGATATTACCTTTTTCACCATAGCCCTCTATGGGCTTCCAAATATCACTTTGCCAATAGCACAAGAACTGTCTTAGCGAAAGTCTTCTTGAGGGAAAAGCTGTATCTCTGTAAGATGATTTCACAGAACACAAAGAAGTTTCTCAGAAAGCTTCTACTCTTTGTTATTGGAGGATATTTCCTTTGGCCCTATAGTCTTCTAAGGGATCCGAAATATCTGTTCTCAGATTCCACAGAAATAAGGCTAGCAAAGAGATCCCCGAAATACAGATGTAACTCTGTGAGATGAATTAACAGAACACTAAGCAGTTTCTCAGAAAGCATCTTTCCAGATTTCATCTGAGGATATTTCCTTTTTCACCTTAGCCTTCTATGGGCTTCCAAATATCACTTTGCCAATTCCACAAGAACTGTCTTAGCGAAAGTCTTCTTGACGGGAACGCTGTAACTCTCTGAGATGATATCATAGAAAACAAAGAAGTTTCTCAGAAAGCTTCTTTCCCTTTGTTATCGGAGGATATTTCCTTTGGCCCTATAGTCTTCAAAGGGATCCGAAATATCTGTTCTCAGATTCCACAGAAATAAGGCTACCAAAGAGATCCACGAAATACTGATGTAATTCTGTGAGATGAATTAACAGAACACTAAGCAGTTTCTCAGAAAGCTTCTTTCCAGATTTCATCTGAGGATATTTCCCCTTTCAGCATAGACCTCTATGGGCTTCCAAATATCAGTTTGGCAATTCCACAAGAACTGTTTTAGCGAAAGGTTTCTTGAGGGGAATGCTGGAACTCTGTGAGATGATTTCAAAGAACACAAAGAAGTTTCTCAGAAAGCTTCTTTCTCTTTGTTATCGGAGGATATTTCTTTGGCCCTATAGCCTTCAAAGGGATCCGAAAGATCTGTTCTCAGATTCCACAGAAATAACGCTAGCAAAGAGATCCACGAAATACGGATGTAACTCTGTGAGATGAATTAACAGAACACTAAGCAGTTTCTAGGAAATATTCTTTCCTGATTTCATCTGAGGATATTTCCTTTTTCACCATAGCCCTCTATGGGCTTCCAAATATCACTTTGCCAATTCCACAAGAACTGTCTTAGCGAAAGGCTTCTTGAGGAGAATGCTGTAAGTCTGTGAGATGATTTCAAGGAACACAAAGAAGTTTCTCACAAAGCTTCTTTCTCTTTGTTATCGCAGGATATTTCCTTTGGACCTATAGTCTTCAAAGGGATCCGAAATATCTCTTCTCAGATTCCACAGAAATAAGGCTAGCAATGAGATGCACGAAATACAGATGTAACTCTTTGAGATGAATTAACAGATCACTAAGCAATTTCCCAGAAAGCTTCTTTCCAGATTTCATCTGAGGATATTTCCTTTTTCACCATAGCCGTCTTTGGGCTTCCAAATATAATTTTGCCTATTCCACAAGAACTGTCTTAGCGAAAGGCTTCTTGAGGGGAAAGCTGTAACTCCGTGAGATGATTTCACAGAACACAAAGACGTTTCTGAGAAAGCTTCTTTCTCATTGTAATCAGAGGATATTTCCTTTGGCCCTATAGTCTTCAAAGGGATCCGAAATATCTGTTCTCAGATTCCACAGAAATAAGGCTAGCAAAGAGATCCCCGAAATACAGATGTAACTCTGTGAGTTGAATTAACAGAACACTAAGCAGTTTCTTATAAAGCTTCTTTCCAGATTTCATCTGAGGATATTTCCTTTTTCACCTTAGCCATCTATGGGCTTCCAAATATCACTTTGCCAATGCCACAAGAACTGTCTTAGCGAAGGCTTCTTTAGAGGAATGCTGTAACTCTGTGAGATGATTTCACAGAACACAAAGAAGTTTCTCAGAAAGCTTCTTTCTCTTTGTTATCGGAGGATATTTCCTTTGGCCCTATAGCCTTCAACGGGATCCGAAATATCTGTTCTCAGACTCCACAGAAATAAGGCTAGCAAAGAGATCCACGAAATACAGATGTAACTCTGTGAGATGAATTAACAGAACACTAAGCAGTTTCTAAGATAGATTCCTTCCAGATTTCATCTGAGGATATTACCTTTTTCACCATAGCCCTCTATGGGCTTCCAAATATCACTTTGCCAATAGCACAAGAACTGTCTTAGCGAAAGTCTTCTTGAGGGAAAAGCTGTATCTCTGTAAGATGATTTCACAGAACACAAAGAAGTTTCTCAGAAAGCTTCTACTCTTTGTTATTGGAGGATATTTCCTTTGGCCCTATAGTCTTCTAAGGGATCCGAAATATCTGTTCTCAGATTCCACAGAAATAAGGCTAGCAAAGAGATCCCCGAAATACAGATGTAACTCTGTGAGATGAATTAACAGAACACTAAGCAGTTTCTCAGAAAGCATCTTTCCAGATTTCATCTGAGGATATTTCCTTTTTCACCTTAGCCTTCTATGGGCTTCCAAATATCACTTTGCCAATTCCACAAGAACTGTCTTAGCGAAAGTCTTCTTGACGGGAACGCTGTAACTCTCTGAGATGATATCATAGAAAACAAAGAAGTTTCTCAGAAAGCTTCTTTCCCTTTGTTATCGGAGGATATTTCCTTTGGCCCTATAGTCTTCAAAGGGATCCAAAATATCTGTTCTCAGATTCCACAGAAATAAGGCTACCAAAGAGATCCACGAAATACTGATGTAATTCTGTGAGATGAATTAACAGAACACTAAGCAGTTTCTCAGAAAGCTTCTTTCCAGATTTCATCTGAGGATATTTCCCCTTTCAGCATAGACCTCTATGGGCTTCCAAATATCAGTTTGGCAATTCCACAAGAACTGTTTTAGCGAAAGGTTTCTTGAGGGGAATGCTGGAACTCTGTGAGATGATTTCAAAGAACACAAAGAAGTTTCTCAGAAAGCTTCTTTCTCTTTGTTATCGGAGGATATTTCTTTGGCCCTATAGCCTTCAAAGGGATCCGAAAGATCTGTTCTCAGATTCCACAGAAATAACGCTAGCAAAGAGATCCACGAAATACGGATGTAACTCTGTGAGATGAATTAACAGAACACTAAGCAGTTTCTAGGAAATATTCTTTCCTGATTTCATCTGAGGATATTTCCTTTTTCACCATAGCCCTCTATGGGCTTCCAAATATCACTTTGCCAATTCCACAAGAACTGTCTTAGCGAAAGTCTTCTAGAGGGGAAAGCTGTAACTCTGTAAGATGATTTCACAGAACACAAAGAAGTTTCTCAGAAAGCTTCTTTCTCTTTGTTATCGGAGGATATTTCCTTTGGCCCTATAGTCTTCTAAGGTATCCGAAATATCTGTTCTCAGATTCCACAGAAATAAGGCTAGCAAAGAGATCCACGAAATACAGATGTAACTCTGTGAGATTAATTAACAGAAAACTAAGCAGTTTCTCAGGAAGCTTCTTTCCAGATTTCATCTGAGGATATTTCCTTTTTCACCATAGCCCTCTATGGGCTTCCAAATATCACTTTGCCAATTCCACAAGAACTGTCTTAGAGATAGTCTTCTTGACGGGAAAGCTGTAACTCTCTGAGATGATATCATAGAAAACAAAGAAGTTTCTCAGAAAGCTTCTTTCTCTTTGTTATCGGAGGATATTTCCTTTGGCCCTAGAGTCTTCAAAGGGATCCGAAATATCTGTTCTCAGATTCCACAGAAATAAGGCTGGCAAAGAGATCCACGAAATACAGATGTAACTCTGTGAGATGAATTAACAGAACACTAAGCAGTTTCTCAGAAAGCTTCTTTCCAGATTTCATCTGAGGATATTTCCTTTTTCACCTTAGCCTTCTATGGGCTTCCAAATATCACTTTGCTAATTCTACAAGAACTGTCTTAGCGAAAGGCTTCTTGAGCGGAATGCTGTAACTCACTGAGATGATTTCACAGAACACAAAGAAGTTTCTCAGAAAGCTTCTTTCTCTTTGTTATCGGAGGATATTTCCTTTGGCCCTATAGCCATCAAAGGGATCCGAAATATCTGTTCTCAGTCTCCACAGAAATAATGCTAGCAAAGAGATCCACGAAATACATATGTAACTCTGTGAGATGAATTAACAGAACACTAAGCAGTTTCTAAGAAAGCTTCTTTCTAGATTTCATCTGAGGATATTTCCTGTTTCACCATAGCCCTCTAAGGGCTTCCAAATATCACTTTGCCAAATCCACAAGAACTGTCTTAGAAAAAGGCTTCTTGAGGGGAAAGCTGTAACTCTGTGAGATGATTTCACAGAACACAAAGAAGTTTCTCAGAAAGCTTCTTTCTCTTTGTTATCGGAGGATATTTCCTTTGGCCCTATAGTCTTCTAAGGTATCCGAAATATCTGTTCTCAGATTCCACAGAAATAAGGCTAGCAAAGAGATCCACGAAATACAGATGTAACTCTGTGAGATTAATTAACAGAAAACTAAGCAGTTTCTCAGGAAGCTTCTTTCCAGATTTCATCTGAGGATATTTCCTTTTTCACCGTAGCCCTCTATGGGCTTCCAAATATCACTTTGCCAATTCCACAAGAACTGTCTTAGCGAAAGGCTTCTTGAGAGGAATGCTGTAACTCTGTGAGATGATTTCACAGAACACAAAGAAGTTTCTCAGAAAGCTGCTTTCTCTTTGTTATCGGAGGATATTTCATTTGGCCGTATAGTCTTCTAAGGGATCCGAAATATCTGTTCTCAGATTCCACAGAAATAAGGCTAGGAAAGAGATCCACGAAATACAGATGTAACTCTGTGAGATGAATTAACAGAAAACTAAGCAGTTTCTCAGGAAGCTTCTTTCCAGATTTCTTCTGAGGATATTTCCTTTTTCACCATAGCCCTCTATGGGCTTCCAAATATCACTTTGCCAATTCCACAAGAACTGTCTTAGCGAAAGGCTTCTTGAGGGGAAAGCTGTAACTCTGTGAGGTGATTTCGCAGAACACAAAGAAATTAGTCAGAAAGCTTCTTTCTCTTTGTTATCGGAGGGTATTTCCTTTGGACCTATAGTCTTCAAAGGGATCCGAAATATCTGTTCTCAGATTCCACAGAAATAAGGCTAGCAAAGAGATCCCCGAAATACAGATGTAACTCTGTGAGATGAATTAACAGAACACTAAGCAGTTTCTCATAAAGCTTCTTTCCAGATTTCATCTGAGGATATTTCCTTTTTCACCTTCGCCTTCTATGGGCTTCCAAAATATCACTTTGCCAATTCCACAAAAACTGTCTTAGCGAAAGGCTTCTTGAGAGGAATGCTGTAACTCTGTGAGATGATTTCACAGAACACAAAGAAGTTTCTCAGAAAGCTTCTTTCTCTTTGTTATCGGAGGATATTTCATTTGGCCGTATAGTCTTCTAAGGGATCCGAAATATCTGTTCGCAGATTCCACAAAAATAAGGCTAGCAAAGAGATCCACGAAATACAGATGTAACCCTGTGAGATGAATTAACAGAACACTAAGCAGTTTTTCATAAAGCTTCTTTCCAGATTTCATCTGAGGATATTTCCCCTTTCAGCATAGCCCTCTATGGGCTCCCAAATATCACTTTGCCAATTCCAAAAGAACTGTCTTAGTGAAAGGCTTCTTGAGGGGAAAGCTGTAACTCTGGGAGATGATTTCACAGAATACAAAGAAGTTTCTCAGAAAGCTTCTTTCTCTTTGTTATGGGAGGATATTTCCTTTGGCCCTATAGACTTCAAGGGGATCCGAAATATCTGTTCTCAGATTCCACAGAAATAAGGCTAGCAAATAGATCCACGAAATACAGATGTAACTCTGTGAGATGAATTAACAGATCACTGAGCAGTTTCTCAGAAAGCTTCTTTCCAGATTTCAACTGAGGATATTTCGTTTTTCACCATAGCCCTCTAGGCGCTTCCAAATATCACTTTACCAATTCCACAAGAACTGTCTTAGCGAAAGGCTTCTTGAGGGTACAGCTGTGACACTGTGACATGATTTCAAAGAACACAAAGAAGATTCTCAGAAAATTTCTTTCTATTTGTTATCGGAGGATATTTCCTTTGGCCCTATAGTCTTCAAAGGGATCCGAAATATCTCTTCTCAGATTCCACAGAAATAAGGCTAGCAAAGAGATCCACGAAATACAGATGTAACTCTGTGAGATGAATTAACAGAACACTAAGCAGTTTCTCAGAAAGCTTCTTTCCAGGTTTCATCTGAGGATATTTCCTTTTTCACCATAGCCCTCTATGGGCTTCCAAATATCACTTTGCCAATTCCACAAGAACTATCTTGGAAAAAGGCTTCTTGAGGGGAAAGTTGTAACACTGTGAAATGGTTTCACAGAACACAAAGTAGTTTCTCAGAAAGCTTCTTTCTCTTTGTTATCGAAGGATATTTCCTTTGACCCTATAGTCTTCTAAGTGATCCGAAATATCTGTTCTCAGATTCCACAGAAATAAGGCTAGCAAGAGATCCCCGAAATACAGATGTAACTCTGTGAGATGAATCAACAGAACACTAAGCAGTTTCTCAAAAAGCATCTTTCGAGATTTCATCTGAGGATATTTCCTTTTTCACCTTAGCCTTCTATGGGCTTCCAAATATCACTTTGCCAATTCCACAAGAACTGTCTTAGCGAAAGGCTTCTTGAGGGGAATGCTGTAACTCTCTGAGATGATTTCACAGAACACAAAGAAGTTTCTCAGAAAGCTTCTTTCGCTTTGTTATCGGAGGATATTTCCTTTGGCCCTATAGCCTTCAAAGGGATCCGAAATATCTGTTCTCAGTCTCCACATAAATAACGCAAGCAAAGAGATAAACGAAATACAGATGTAACTCTGTGAGATGAATTAACAGAACACTAAGCAGTTTCTCATAAAGCTTCTTTCCAGATTTCATCTGAGGATATTTCCTTTTTCACCATTGCCCTCTAAGGGCTTCCAAATATCACTTTGCCAATTCCACAAGAACTGTCTTAACGAAAGGGTTCTTGAGGGGAAAGCTTTAACTCTGTGAGATGATTTCATAGAACACAAAGAAGTTTCTCAGAAAGCTTCTTTCTCTTTGTTATCAGAGGATATTTCATTTGGCCGCATAGTCTTCCAAGGGATCCGAAATATCTGTTCTCAGATTCCACAGAAATAAGGCTAGCAAAGAGATCCACGAAATACAGATGTAACTCTGTGAGATGAATTAACAGAAAACTAAGCAGTTTCTCAGGAAGCTTCTTTCCAGATTTCATCTGAGGATATGTCCTTTTTCACCATAGCCTTCTATGGCTTCCAAATATCACTTTGCCAATTCCACAAGAACTGTCTTAGCGAAAGGCTTCTTGAGAGGAATGCTGTAACTCTGTGAGATGATTTCACAGAACACAAAGAAGTTTCTCAGAAAGCTTCTTTCTCTTTGTTATCGGAGGATATTTCCTTTGGCCCTACAGCCTTCAAAGGGATCCGAAATATCTGTTCTCAGACTCCACAGAAATAACGCTAGCAAAGAGATCCACGAAATACAGATGTAACTCTGTGAGATGATTTAACAGAACACTAAGCAGTTTGTGAGAAAGATTCTTTCCAGATTTCATCTGAGGATATTTCCTTTTTCACCTTAGCCCTCTATGGGCTTCCAAATATCACTTTGCCAATTCCACAAGAACTGTCTTAGCGAAAGGCTTCTTGAGTGGAAAGGTGTAAGTCTGGGAGATGATTTCACAGAATACAAAGAAGTTTCTCAGAAAGCTTCTTTCTCTTTGTTATCGGAGGATATTTCCTTTGGCCCTATAGACTTCAAGGGGATCCGAAATATCTGTTCTCAGATTCCACAGAAATAAGGCTAGCAAAGAGATCCACGAAATACAGATGTAACACTGTGAGATGAATTAACAGAACACTGAGCAGTTTCTCAGAAAGCTTCTTTCCAGAATTCATCTGAGGATATTTCATTTCTCATCATAGCCCTCTATGCGCTTCCAAATATCACCTTGCCAATTCCACAAGAACTGTGTTAGCGAAAGTCTTCTTGACGGGAACGCTGTAACTCTCTGAGATGATATCATAGAAAACAAAGAAGATTCTCAGAAAGCTTCTTTCCCTTTGTTATCGGAGGATATTTCCTTTGGCCGTATAGTCTTCTAAGGGATCCGAAATGTCTGTTCGCAGATTCCACAGAAATAAGGCTACCAAAGAGATCCACGAAATACAGATGTAACTCTGTGAGATGAATTAAGAGAAAACTAAGCAGTTTCTCAGGAAGCTTCTTTCCAGATTTCTTCTGAGGATATTTCCTTTTTCACCACAGCCCTCTATGGGCTTCCAAATATCACTTTGCCAATTCCACAAGAACTGTCTTAGCGAATGGCTTCTTGAGGGGAAAGCTGTAACTCTGTGAGGTGATTTCACAGAACACAAAGAAATTTCTCAGAAAGCTTCTTTCTCTTTGTTATCGGAGGATATTTCCTTTGGACCTATAGTCTTCAAAGGGATCCGAAATATCTGTTCTCAGATTCCACAGAAATAAGGCTAGCAAAGAGATCCACGAAATACAGACGTAACTCTGTGAGATGAATTAACAGAACCCTGAGGAGTTTCTCAGAAAGCTTCTTTCCAGATTTCATCTGAGGATATTTCATTTTTCATCATAGCCCTCTATGCGCTTCCAAATATCACTTTGCCAATTCCACAAGAACTGTGTTAGCGAAAGTCTTCTTGACGGGAACGCTGTAACTCTCTGAGATGATATCATAGAAAACAAAGAAGATTCTCAGAAAGCTTCTTTCCCTTTGTTATCGGAGGATATTTCCTTTGGCCCTATAGTCTTCTAAGTGATCCGAAATATCTGTTCTCAGATTCCACAGAAATAAGGCTAGCAAGAGATCCCCGAAATACACATGTAACTCTGTGAGATGAATCAACAGAACACTAAGCAGTTTCTCAGAAAGCATCTTTCCAGATTTCATCTGAGGATATTTCCTTTTTCACCTTAGCCTTCGATGGGCTTCCAAATATCACTTTGCCAATTCCACAAGAACTGTCTTAGCGAAAGGCTTCTTGAGGGGAATGCTGTAACTCTCTGAGATGATTTCACAGAACACAAAGAAGTTTCTCAGAAAGCTTCTTTCTCTTTGTTATCGGAGGATATTTCCTTTGGCCCTATAGCCTTCAAAGGGATCCGAAATATCTGCTCTCAGTCTCCACATAAATAACGCTAGCAAAGAGATTCACGAAATACAGATGTAACTCTGTGAGATGAATTAACAGAACACTAAGCAGTTTCTAAGAAAGCTTCTTTCCAGATTTCATCTGAGGATATTTCCTTTTTCACCATAGCCCTCTAAGGGCTTCCAAATATCACTTTGCCAATTCTACAAGAACTGTCTTAACGAAAGGCTTCTTGAGGGGAAAACTGTAACTCTGTGAGATGATTTCACAGAACACAAAGAAGTTTCTCAGAAAGCTTCTTTCTCTTTGTTATCGGAGGATATTTCATTTGGCCGTATAGTCTTCTAAGGGATCCGAAATATCTGTTCTCAGATTCCACAGAAATAAGGCTAGCAAGGAGATCCACGAAATACAGATGTAACTCTGTGAGATGAATTAACAGAAAACTAAGCAGTTTCTCAGGAAGCTTCTTTCCAGATTTCTTCTGAGGATATTTCCTTTTTCACCATAGCCCTCTATGGGCTTCCAAATATCACTTTGCCAATTCCACAAGAACTGTCTTAGCGAAAGGCTTCTTGAGGGGAAAGCTGTAACTCTGTGAGGTGATTTCACAGAACTCAAAGAAATTTCTCAGAAGGCTTCTTTCTCTTTGTTATCGGAGGATATTCCTTTGGCCCTATAGTCTTCAAAGGGATCCGAAATATCTGTTCTCAGATTCCACAGAAATAAGGCTAGGAAAGAGATCCACGAAATACAGATGTAACTCTGTGATATGAATTAACAGAACACTAAGCAGTTTCTCAGAAAGCTTCTTTCCAGATTTCATCTGAGGATATTTCCTTTTTCACCATAGCCCTCTATGGGCTTCCAAATATCGCTTTGGCAATTCCAGAAGAACTGTCTTAGCGTAAGGGTTCTTGAGGGGAAAGCTGTAACTCTTTGAGAAGATTTCGTAGAACAGAAAGAAGTTTCTCAGAAAGCTTCTTTCTCTTTGTTATCGGAGGATATTTCCTTTGGCCCTATAGTCTTCTACGGGATCCGAAATATCTGTTCTCAGGTACCTCAGAAATAAGGCTAAAAAAGAGATCCACGAAATACAGATATAACTCTGTGAGAAGAATTAACAGAACACTAAGCAGTTTCTCTGAAAGCTTCTTTCCGGACTTCATCTCAGGATATTTCCTTTTTCACCATAGTCCTCTATGGCCTTCAAAATATCACTTTGCCAATTCCACTAGAACTGTCTTAGCGAAAGGCTTCTTGAGGGGAAAGCGGTAACTCTGTGAGATTATTTCACAGAACACAAAGAAGTTTCTCACAAACCTCCTTTCTCTTTGTTATCGGAGGATATTTCCTTTGGCCCTATAATCTTCAAAGGGATCCGAAATATCTGTTCTCAGATTCCACAGAAATAAGGCTAGCAAAGTGATCCACGAAATACAGATGTAACTCTGTGAGATGAATTAACAGAACACTAAGCAGTTTCTCAGAAAGCTACTTTCCAGATTTCATCTGAGGATATTTCCTTTTTCACCTTAGCCCTCTATGGGCTTCCAAATATCACTTTGACAATTCCACAAGAACTGTCTTAGCGAAAGGCTTCTTGAGGTGAATGCTGTAACTCTGTGAGAAGATTTCACAGAACACAAAGAAGTTTCTCAGAAAGCTTCTTTCTCTTTGTTATCGGAGGATATTTCCTGTGGCCCTAGAGTCTACAAAGGGATCCGAAATATGGGTTCTCAGATTCCGCAGAAATAAGGCTACCAAAGATATCCTCCAAATACAGATATCACTCTGTGAGTGGAAGTAACGCTTCACAAAGCAGTTTCACAGAAAGCTTCTTTCCAGTTTTTCTCGGAGGATATTTTCTTTTTCACCATAGCCCTCTATAGGCTTCGAAATATCACTTTGCCAATTCCACAAGAACAGGCTTAGCTAATGGCTTCTTGAGGGGAAAGCTGTAACTCTGTGAGATGAATTAACGGAACACTAAGGAGTTTCTCAGAAACCTTCTTTCCAGATTTCATCTGAGGATATTTCCTTTTTCACCGTAGCCTTCTATGGGCATCTATTTATCACTTTGCCAATTCCACAAGAACAGGTTTATCGAAAGGCTTCTTGAGGGGGAAGCTGTAAGTCTGTGATATGACTACACAGAACACAAGGAAGTTTCTCAGAAAGCTTCTTTCTCTTTGTTATCGGAGGATATTTCCTTTGGCCCAGATTCTACAAAGGGTTCCGAAATATGACTTCGCAGATTCCAAAGAAAAAAGGCTAGCAAAAGGATCCACGAAATACAGATGTAACTCTGTGAGTGGAAGTCACACATATCAAAGCAGTTTCTCAGAAAGCTTCTTTCCAGTTTTTCTCGTAGGATATTTTCTTTTTCACCACAGCCCTATATGGGCTACCAAATATCACTCTGCCAATTCCACAAGAACAGGCTTAGCGAATGGCTTCTTGAGTGGAAAGCTGTAACTCTGTGAGATGAATTAACAGAACACTAAGCAGTTTCTCAGAAAGGTTCTTTCCATATTTCATCTGAGGATATTTCCTTTTTCAAAGTAGCCCTCTATGGGCTTCCAAATATCACTTTGCCAATTCCACAAGAACAGGCTTAGCGAAAGCCTTCTTAAGGGGAAAGCTGTAACTCTGTCAGATGAATTGACGGAACACGAAGCAGTTTCTCAGAAAGCTTCTTTCTCTTTGTTATCGGAGGATATTTCCATTGGCCCTAGAGTCTTCAAAGGGATCCGAAATATGAGTTCTCAGATTCCACAGAAATAAGGCTAGCAAACAGATCCACGAAATACAGATGTAAATCTGTGAGTGGAAGTCACACATCACAAAGCAGTTTCTCAGAAAGCTTCTTTCTAGTTTTTCTCAGAGGATATTTTCTTTTTCACCATAGCCCTCTATTGGCTTCCAAATATCACTTTGCCAATTCCACAAGAACAGGCTTAGCGAATGGCTTCCTGAGGGGAAAGCTGTAACTCTGTGAGATGATTTAACAGAACACTAAGCAGCTGCTCAGAAAGCTTCTTTCCAGATTTCATCTGAGCATATTTCCTTCTTCACCGTAGCCCTCTACGGGCATCGAAATATCATTTTGCGAATTCCACAAGAACAGGTTTGCGAAAGGCTTCTTGAGGGGATAGCTGTAAATCTGTGAGATGATTTCACAGAACACAAAGAAGTTTCTCAGAAAGCTTCTTTCTCTTTGTTATCGGAGGATATTTCCTTTGGCCCTAGAGTCTCCAAAGGGATCCGAAATATGAGTTCTCAGACTCCACAGAAATAAGGCTACTAAAGAGATCCACGAAATACAGATGTAACTCTGTGTGTGGAAGTAACATTTCACAAAGCAGTTTCACAGAAAGCTTCTTTCCAGTTTTTCTCGGAGGATATTTTCTTTTTCACCATAGCCCTCTATGGGATTCCAAATATCACTTTGCCAATTCCACAAGAACAGGCTTAGCGAACGGCTTCTTCAGGGGAAAGCTGTAAGTCTGTGAGATGAATTAACAAAACACTAAGCAGTTTCTCAGAAAGCTTCTTTCCAGATTTCATCTGCGGATATTTCCTTTTTCACCATAGCCTTCTATGGGCATCGAAATATCAGTTTGCCAATTCCACAAGAACAGGTTTAGCGAAAGGCTTCTTGAAGGGGAAGCTGTAAGTCTGTGATATGACTACACAGAACACAAAGAAGTTTCTCAGAAAGCTTCTTTCTCTTTGTTATCGGAGGATATTTCCTTTCGCCCTAGATTCTTCAAAGGGTTCCGAAATACGAGTTCTCAGATACCAAAGAAATAAGCCTAGCAAAAGGATCCACGAAATACAGATGTAACTCTGTGAGTGGAAGTGACGCATCACAAAGCAGTTTCTCAGAAAGCTTCTTTCCAGTTTTTCTCGGAGGATATTTTCTTTTTCACCATAGCCCTCTGTGGGCTTCCAAATATCACTTTGCCAATTCCACAAGAACAGGCTTAGCGAATGGGTTCTTGAGTGGAAAGCTGTAACTCTGTGAGCTGATTTCACAGAACACAAAGAAGTTTCTCAGAAATCTTCTTTCTCTTTGTTATCGGAGGATATTTCCTTTGGCCCTATAGTCTTCAAAGGTATCCGAAACATCAGTTCTCAGACTCCACAGAAATAAGGCTAGCCAAGAGATCCACGAAATACAGATGCAACTCTGTGAGTGGAAGTCACACATCACAAAGCTGTTTCTCAGAAAGCTTCTTTCCAGTTTTTCTCGGAGGATATTTTCTTTTTCACCTTAGTCCTCTATGGGCTTCCAAATACCACTTTGCCAATTCCACAAGAACAGGCTTAGCGAACGGCTTCTTGAGGGGGAAAGCTGTATCTCTGTGAGATAAATTAACAGAACAGGAAGCAGTTTCTCAGAAAGCTTCTTTCCAGATTTCATCTTAGGATATTTCCTTTTTCACCATATCCCTCTATGGGCATCGAAATATCACTTTGCCAATTCCACAAGAACAGGCTTAGCGAAAGGCTTCTTGAGGGGAAAGCTGTAACTCTGTGAGGTGATTTCACAGAACACAAAGAAGTTTCTCAGAAAGCTTCTTTCTCTTTGTTATCGGAGGATATTTCCTTTGGCCCTATAGTCTTCAAAGGGATCCGAGATATCAGTTCTCAGATTCCACAGAAATAAGGCTAGCAAACAGATCCACGAAATACAGATGTAACTCTGTGAGTGGAAGTCACACATCACAAAGCAGTTCCTCAGAAAGCTTCTTTCCAGTTTTTTTCGGAGGATATTTTCTTTTTCACCATAACCCTGTATTTGATTCCAAATATCACTTTCCAATTCCACACGAACTGGCTTGGCGAACGGTTTCTTGAGGGGAAAGCTAAAACTTTGTGAGATGAATTAAAAGAACACTAAGCAGTTTCTCAGTAAGCTTCCTTCCAGATTTCATCTGAGGATACTTCCTTTTTCTCCATAGCCCTCTACGGGCATCGAAATATCACTTTGCCAATTCCACAAGAACAGACATAGCGAAAGGCTTCTTGGGGGCAAAGCTGTAACTCTTTGAGACGACTTCACAGAACACAAAGAAGTTTCTGACAAAACTTCTTTCTCCTTGTTATCGGAGGATATTTCCTTTGGCCCTATAATCTTCAAAGGGATCCGAATTATCAGTTCTCAGATTCCACAGAAATAAGGCTAGCAAACAGATCCACGAAATACAGATGTAACTCCGTAAATTGAAGTCACACATCACAGAGCAATTTGTCAGAAAGCTTCTTTCCAGTTGTCCTCGGAGGATATTTTCTTTTTCACCATAGCCCTCTATGGACTTCCAAATATCACTTTGCCAATTCCACAAGAACAGGCTTAGCGAACGCCTTCTCGAGCGGAAGGGTGTAACTCTGGGGGATGAATTAACACAACAGTAAGCAGTGTCTCAGAAAGCTTCTTCCCAGATTTCATCTGAGGATATTTCCTATTTCACAGTAGCCATCTATGGGCATCGAAATATCACTTTCCCAATTCCACAAGAACAGGCGTAGCGAAAGGATTTTTTAGGCGAAAGCTGTAACTCTTTGAGATGATTTCACAGTACACAAACAAGTTTCTCAGAAAGCTTCTTTCTCTTTGTTATCGGAGGATATTTCCTTGGTCAATATAGCCTTCAAAGGGATCCGAAATATCAGTTCTCAGATTCCACAGAAATAAGGCTAGCCAAGAGATCCACGAAATACAGATGCAACTCTGTGAGTGGAAGTCACACATCACAAAGCTGTTTCTCAGAAAGCTTCTTTCCAGTTTTTCTCGGAGGATATTTTCTTTTTCACCTTAGTCCTCTATGGGCTTCAAAATATCACTTTGCCAATTCCACAAGAACAGGCTTAGTGAACGGCTTCTTGAGGGGAAAGCTGTATCTCTGTGAGATAAATTAACAGAACAGGAAGCAGTTTCTCAGAAAGCTTCTTTCCAGATTTCATCTTAGGATATTTCCTTTTTCACCATATCCCTCTATGGGCATCGAAATAACACTTTGCCAATTCCACAAGAACAGGCTTAGCGAAAGGCTTCTTAAGGGGAAAGCTGTAACTGTGTGAGGTGATTTCAGCGAACACAGAGAGGTTTCTCAGAAAGCTTCTTTCTCTTTGTTATCGGAGGATATTTCCTTTGGCCCTATAGTCTTCAAAGGGATCCGAGATATCAGTTCTCAGATTCCACAGAAATAAGGGTAGCAAACAGATCCACGAAATACAGATGTAACTCTGTGAGTGGAAGTCACACATCACAAAGCAGTTTCTCAGAAAGCTTCTTTCCAGTTTTTCTCGGAGGATATTTTCTTTTTCACCATAGCCCTCTATGGGATTCGAAATATCACTTTCCAATTCCACACGAACTGTCTTAGCGAACGGTTTCTTGAGGGGAAAGCTAAAACTTTGTGAGATGAATTAACAGAACACTAAGCAGTTTCTCAGTAAGCTTCCCTCCAGATTTCATCTGAGGATATTTCCTTTTTCTCCATAGCCCTCTACGGGCATCGAAATATCACTTTGCCAATTCCACAAGAACAGGCTTACCGAAAGGCTACTTGAGGTCAAAGCTGTAACTCCGTGAGACGATTTCACAGAACACAAAGAAATTTCTCAGACAGCTTCTTTCGCCTTGTTATCAGAGGATATTTCCTTTGGCCCTGTAGTCTAGAAAGGGATCCGAATTATCAGGTCTCAGATTCCACAGAAATAAGTCCAGGAAACAGATCCACGAAATACAGATGTAACTCTGTGAGTGGAAGTCACACATCACAGAGCAATTTGTCAGAAAACTTCTTTCTAGTTTTCCTCGAAGGATCCTTTTTTTTCACCATAGCCCTCTATGGGCTTCCAAATATCACTTTTCCAATTCCACAAGAACAGGCTTAGCGAAAGGCTTCTTGAGGGGATAATTGTAAGTCTGTGAGATGATTTCACAGAACACAAAGAAGTTTCTCAGAAATCTTCTTCCTCTTTGTTATCGGAGGATATTTCCTTTGGCCCTAGAGTCTACAAAGGGATCTGAAATATGACTACTCAGATTACACAGAAATAAGGCTAGCAAAGATCCACCAAATACAGATGTCAATCTGTGAGTGGAAGTAACACTTCACAAAGCAGTTTCACAGAAAGCTTCTTTCCAGTTTTTCTCGGAGGATATTTTCTTTTTCACCATAGCCCTCTATAGGCTTCGAAATATCACTTTGCCAATTCCACAAGAACAGGCTTAGCGAATGGCTTCTTGAGGGGAAAGCTGTAACTCTGTGAGATGAATTAACGGAACACTAAGCAGTTTCTCAGAAACCTTCTTTCCAGATTTCATCTGAGGATTTTCCTTTTTCACCGTAGCCTTCTATGGGCATCTAAATATCACTTTGCCAATTCCACAGAACAGGTTTAGCGAAACGCTTCTTGAGGAGAAAGCTGTAACTCTGTGAGATGAATTAACAGAACACAAAGAAGTTTTTCAAAAAGCTTCTTTCTCTTTATTATTGGAGGATATTCCCTTTGGCCCTATAGTCTTCAAAGGGATCCGAAATATCTGTTCTCAGATTCCACAGAAATAAGGCTGGCAAAGAGATCCACGAAATACAGATGTATCTCTCTGAGTGGAATTCACATATCACAGAGCAGTTTCTCTAAAGCTTCTTTCCAGATTTCATCTGAGGATATTTCCTTTTTCACCATAGCCCTCTATGGGCTTCCAAATTTCACTTTGCCAATTCCAGAAGAACTGTCTTAGCGAAAGGCTTCTTTAGGGGAAAGCTGTAACTCTGTGAGATGATTTCACAGAACACAAAGAATTTCTCCGAAAGCTTCTCTCTCCTTGTTATCGGAGGATATTTCCTTTGGTCCTATAGTCTTCAAAGGGATCTGAAATATCTGTTCGCAGATTCCACAGAAATAAGGCTAGCAAAGAGATCCACGAAATACAGATGTAACTCTGTGAGTGGAAGTCACACATCACAGAGCAGTTTCTCAGAAGGCTTCTTTCTCATTGTTATCGGAGGATATTTCTTTTGGCCCTCTAGACTTCAAAGCTATCCGAAACATCTGTTCTCAGATTCCACAGAAATAAGGCTACCAAAGAGATCCACGAAATACAGATGTAACTCTGTGAGATGAATTGAGAGAACAGTAAGTAGTTTCTCAGAAAGCTTCTTTCCAGATTTCATCTGAGGATATTTTCTTTTTCACCATAGCCCTCTATGGGCTTCCAAATTTCACTTTGCCAATTCTACAAGAACTGTCTTAGCGAAAGGCTTCTTGAGGGGAAGGCTGTAACTCTGTGAGATGATTTCACAGAACACAAATAGGTTTCTCAGAAAGCTTCTTTCTCTTTGTTATCGGAGGATATTTCCTTTGGCCCTATAGTCTTCTAAGGGATCCGAAATATCTATTCTCAGAATCCACAGAAATAAGGCTAGCAAAGACATCCACGAAATACAGAGGTAACACTGTGAGATGAATTAAAAGAACACTAAGCAGTTTCTCAGAAAGCTTCTTTCCAGATTTCATCTGAGGATATTTCCTTTTACACCATAGCCCTCTATGAGCTTCCAAATATCACTTTGCCAATTCCACAAGAACTTTCTTAGCGAAAGGCTTCTTGAGGGAAAAGCTGTAACTCTGTGAGATGATTTCACAGAACACAAAGAAGTTTCTCAGAAACCTTTCTCTTTGTTATCGGAGGATATTTCCTTTGGCCCTATAATCTTAAAAGGGATCCGAAATATCTGTTCTCAGATTAAACAGAAATAAGGCTAGCAAAGAGATCCACGAAATACAGATGTAACTCTGTGAGATGAATTAACAGAACACTAAGGAGTTTCTCAGAAAGCTACTTTCCAGATTTCATCTGAGGATATTTCCTTTTTAACCTTAGCCCTCTATGGGTTTCCAAATATCACTTTGCCAATTCCACAAGAACTGTCACAGCGAAAGGCTTCTTGAGGGGAAAGCTGTAATTCTGTGCCATGATTTCACAGAACACAAAGAAGTTAATCAGGAAGCTTCTTTCTCTTTGTTATCGGAGTTTATTTCCTTTGGCCCTATAATCTTAAAAGGGATACGAAATATCTGTTCTCAGATTAAACAGAAATAAGGCTAGCAAAGATATCCACGAAATACAGATGTAACTCTATGAGATGAATTAACAGAACACTAAGCAGTTTCTCAGAAAGCTTCTTTCCACTTTTCATCTGAGGATATTTCCTTATTCACCATAGCCCTCTATGGGTTTCCAAATATCACTTTGCCAATTCCACAAGAACTGTCTTAGCGAAAGGCTTCTTGAGGGGAAAGTTGTAACTCTGTGTGATGATTTCACAGAACACAAAGAAATTTCTCAGAAAGCTTCTTTCTCTTTGTTATCGGAGGATATTTCCTTTGGCCCTATAGTCTTCAAAGGGATCTGAAATATCTGTTCTCAGATTCCACAGAAATAAGGCTAGCAAAGAGATCCACGAAATACAGATGTAACTCTGTGAGATGAATTAACAGAACACTAAGCAGTTTCTCAGAAAGTTTCTTTCCAGATTTCATCTGAGGTTATTTCCTTTTTCACCATAGCCCTCTATGCCATTCGAAATATCACTTTGCCAAATCCACAAGAACTGTCTTAGCGAAAGGCTTCTTTAGGGGAAAGCTGTAACTCTGTGAGATGATTTCAAAGAACACAAAGAAGTTTCTCAGAAAGCTTCCTTCTCTTTTTTTATCAGAGAATATTTCCTTTGGCCCTATAGTCATCTAAGGGATCCGAAATATCTGTTCTCAGATTCCACAGAAATAAGGCTAGCAAAGAGATCCACGAAATACAGATGTAACTCTGTGAGATGAATTAACAGAACACTAAGCACTTTCTCAGAGCTGCTTCTTTCCAGATTTCATCTGAGGATATATCCTTTTTCACCATAGCCTTCTATGCGCTTCCAAATATGACTTTGCCAATTCTACAAGAACTGTTTTAGCGAAAGGCTTCTTGAGGGGAAAGCTCTAACTCTGTGAGGTGATTTCAAAGAACACAAAGAAGTTTCTCAGAAAGCTTCTTTCTCTTTGTTATCGGAGCTTATTTCCTTTGACCCTATAATCTTCAAAGGGATCCGAAATATCTGTTCTCAGATTCCACAGAAATAAGGCTAGCAAAGAGATCCACGAAATACAGATGTAACTCTGTGAGATGAATTAACAGAACACTAAGGAGTTTCTCAGAGAGCTACTTTCCAGTTTTCATCTGAGGATATTTCCTTTTTCACCATAGCCCTCTAAGGGCTTCCAAATATCACTTTTCCAATTCCACAAGAACTGTCTTAGCGAAAGGCTTCTTCAGGGGACAGCTGTAACTCTATGAGATGATTTCACAGAACACGAAGAAGTTTCTCAGAAAGCTTCTTTCTCTTTGTTAACGGAAGATATTTCCTTTGGCCATATAATCTTCAAAGGGATCCGAAATATCTGTTCTCAGATTCCACAGAAATAAGGCGAGCAAAGAGATCCACCAAATACAGATGTAACTCTGTGAGATGAATTAACAGAACACTAAGGAGTTTCTCAGAAAGCTACTTTCCAGATTTCATCTGAGGATATTTCCTTTTTCACCTTAGCCCACTATGGGCTCCCAAATATCACTTTGCCAATTCCACAAGAACTGTCTCAGCGAAAGGCTTCTTGATGGGAAAGCTGTAACTCTGTGCCATGATTTCTCAGAACACAAAGAAGTTAGTCAGAAAGCTTCTTTCTCTTTGTTATCGGAGTTTATTTCCTTTGGCCCTATAATCTTCTAGGGATCCGAAATATCTGTTCTCAGAATCCAAAGAAATAAGGCTAGCAAAGAGATCCACGAAATACAGATGTAACTGTGTGAGATGAACTAACAGAACACTAAGCAGTTTCTCAGAAAGCTGCTTTCCAGATTTCATCTGAGGATATTTCCTTTTTCACCATAGCCTTCGATGTGCTTCCAAATATCACCTTGCCAATTCACAAGAACAGTCTTACCGAAAGGCTTCTTGAGTGGAAAGCTGTAACTTTGTGAGGTGATATCAAAGAACACAAAGGAGTTTCTCAGAAAGCTTCTTTCTCTTTGTTATCGGAGTTTATTTCCTATGGCCCTATAATCTTCAAAGGGATCCGAAATATCTGTTCTCAGATTCCACACAAATAAGACTAGCAAAGAGATCCACCAAATACAGATGTAACTCTGTGAGATGAATTAACAGAACACTAAGGAGTTTCTCAGAAAGCTACTTTCCAGATTTCATCTGAGTATATTTCCTTTTTCACCTTAGCCCTCTATGGGCTTCCAAATATCACTTTGCCAATTCCACAACAACTGTCTCAGCGAAAAGCTTCTTGAGGGGAAGCTGTAACTCTGTGCCATGATTTCACAGAACACAAAGAAGTTAATCAGGAAGCTTCTTTCTCTTTGTTATCGGAGTTTATTTCCTTTGGCCCTATAATCTTAAAAGGGATCCGAAATATCTGTCTCAGATTCCATAGAAATAAGGCTAGCAAAGAGATCCACCAAATACAGATGTAACTCTATGAGATGAATTAACAGAACACTAAGCAGTTTCTCAGAAAGCTTCTTTCCACTTTTCATCTGAGGATATTTCCTTATTCACCATAGCCCTCTATGGGCTTCCAAATATCACTTTGCCAATTCCACAAGAACTGTCTTAGCGAAAGGCTTCTTGAGAGGAAAGTTGTAACTCTGTGAGATGATTTCACAGAACACAAAGAAGTTTCTCAGAAAGCTTCTTTCTCTTTTTTATCAGAGAATGTCTCCTTTGGCCCTATAGTCATCTAAGGGATCCGAAATATCTGTTCTCAGATTTCACTGAAATAAGGCTAGCAAAGAGATCCACGAAATACCGATGTAACTCTGTGAGATGAATTAACAGAATACTAAGCACTTTCTCAGAAAACTTCTTTCCAGATTTCATCTGAGGATATTTCCTGTTTCACCGTATCCTTCTATGCGCTTCCAAATATCACTTTGCCAATTCCACAAAAACTGTCTTAGCCAAAGGCTTCTTGAGGGGCAAGCTGTAACTCTGTGAGATGATTTCACAGAACACAAAGAAGTTTCTCAGAAGGCTTCTTTCTCTTTGTTATCGGAGGATATTTCCTTTGGCCCTATAGCCTTCTAAGGGATCCGATATATCTGTTCTCAGATTCCACAGAAATAAGGCTAGAAAACAGATCCACGAAATACAGATGTAACTGTATGAGATGAATTAACAGAACACTAAGCAGTTTCTCAGAAAACTGCTTTCCAGGTTTCATCTGAGGATATTTCCTTTTTCACCATAGCCTTCTATGCGCTTCCAAATATCACTTTGCCAATTCACAAGATCAGTCTTAGCGAAAGGCTTCTTGAGTGGAAAGCTGTAACTTTGTGAGGTGATATCAAAGAACACAAAGAAGTTTCTCAGAAAGCTGCTTTCTCTTTGTTATGGGAATTTATTTCATTTGGCCCAGTAATCTTCAAAGGGATCCGAAATATCTGTTCTCAGATTCCACAGAAATAAGGCAACAAAGAGATCAACGAAATACAGATGTAACTCTGTGAGATGAATTAACAGAACACTAAGCAGTTTCTCAGAAAGCTACTTTCCAGATTTCATCTGAGGATATTTCCTTTTTCACCTTAGCCCTCTATTGGCTCCCAAATATCACTTTGCCAATTCCACAAGAACTGTCTCAGCGAAAGGCTTCTTGAGGGGAAAGCTACAACTCTGTACCATGATTTTACAGAACACAAAGAAGTTAATCAGAAAGCTTCTTTCTCTTTGTTATCGGAGAATATTTCCTATGGCCCTTTAGTCTTCAAAGGGATCCGAAATATCTCTTCTCAGATTTCACAGAAATAAGGCTAGCAAAGAGATCCACGAAATACAGATGTAACTCTGTGAGATGAATTAATAGAACACTAAAAAGTTTCTCAGAAAGCTTCTTTCCACATTTCATCTGAGGATATTTCCTTTTTCACCGTAGCCCTCTATGGGCTTCCAAATATCACTTTGCCAATTCAACAAGAACTGTCTTAGCGAAAGGTTTCTTGAGGAGAAAGCTGTAACTCTGTGAGACAATTTCAAAGAAGACAAAGAAGTTTCTCAGATAGCTTCTTTCTCTTTTTTATCAGAGGATATTTCCTTTGGCCCTATAGTCTTCTAAGGGATCCGAAATATCTGTTCTCAGATTCCACAGAAATAAGGCTAGCAAAGAGATCCACGAAATACAGATGTAACACTGTGAGATGAATTAACAGAACACTAAGGAGTTTCTCAGAGAGCTACTTTCCAGATTTCATCTGAGGATATTTCCTTTTTCACCTTAGCCCACTATGGGCTCCCAAATATCACTTTGCCAATTCCACAAGAACTGTCTCAGCGAAAGGCTTCTTGATGGGAAAGCTGTAACTCTGTGCCATGATTTCTCAGAACACAAAGAAGTTAGTCAGAAAGCTTCTTTCTCTTTGTTATCGGAGTTTATTTCCTTTGGCCCTATAATCTTCTAGGGATCCGAAATATCTGTTCTCAGAATCCAAAGAAATAAGGCTAGCAAAGAGATCCACGAAATACAGATGTAACTGTGTGAGATGAACTAACAGAACACTAAGCAGTTTCTCAGAATGCTGCTTTCCAGATTTCATCTGAGGATATTTCCTTTTTCACCATAGCCTTCGATGTGCTTCCAAATATCACCTTGCCAATTCACAAGAACAGTCTTACCGAAAGGCTTCTTGAGTGGAAAGCTGTAACTTTGTGAGGTGATATCAAAGAACACAAAGGAGTTTCTCAGAAAGCTTCTTTCTCTTTGTTATCGGAGTTTATTTCCTATGGCCCTATAATCTTCAAAGGGATCCGAAATATCTGTTCTCAGATTCCACACAAATAAGACTAGCAAAGAGATCCACCAAATACAGATGTAACTCTGTGAGATGAATTAACAGAACACTAAGGAGTTTCTCAGAAAGCTACTTTCCAGATTTCATCTGAGTATATTTCCTTTTTCACCTTAGCCCTCTATGGGCTTCCAAATATCACTTTGCCAATTCCACAACAACTGTCTCAGCGAAAAGCTTCTTGAGGGGAAGCTGTAACTCTGTGCCATGATTTCACAGAACACAAAGAAGTTAATCAGGAAGCTTCTTTCTCTTTGTTATCGGAGTTTATTTCCTTTGGCCCTATAATCTTAAAAGGGATCCGAAATATCTGTTCTCAGATTCCATAGAAATAAGGCTAGCAAAGAGATCCACCAAATACAGATGTAACTCTATGAGATGAATTAACAGAACACTAAGCAGTTTCTCAGAAAGCTTCTTTCCACTTTTCATCTGAGGATATTTCCTTATTCACCATAGCCCTCTATGGGCTTCCAAATATCACTTTGCCAATTCCACAAGAACTGTCTTAGCGAAAGGCTTCTTGAGGGGAAAGTTGTAACTCTGTGAGATGATTTCACAGAACACAAAGAAGTTTCTCAGAAAGCTTCTTTCTCTTTTTTATCAGAGAATGTCTCCTTTGGCCCTATAGTCATCTAAGGGATCCGAAATATCTGTTCTCAGATTTCACTGAAATAAGGCTAGCAAAGAGATCCACGAAATACCGATGTAACTCTGTGAGATGAATTAACAGAATACTAAGCACTTTCTCAGAAAACTTCTTTCCAGATTTCATCTGAGGATATTTCCTTTTTCACCATATCCTTCTATGCGCTTCCAAATATCACTTTGCCAATTCCACAAAAACTGTCTTAGCCAAAGGCTTCTTGAGGGGCAAGCTGTAACTCTGTGAGATGATTTCACAGAACACAAAGAAGTTTCTCAGAAGGCTTCTTTCTCTTTGTTATCGGAGGATATTTCCTTTGGCCCTATAGCCTTCTAAGGGATCCGATATATCTGTTCTCAGATTCCACAGAAATAAGGCTAGAAAACAGATCCACGAAATACAGATGTAACTGTATGAGATGAATTAACAGAACACTAAGCAGTTTCTCAGAAAACTGCTTTCCAGGTTTCATCTGAGGATATTTCCTTTTTCACCATAGCCTTCTATGCGCTTCCAAATATCACTTTGCCAATTCACAAGATCAGTCTTAGCGAAAGGCTTCTTGAGTGGAAAGCTGTAACTTTGTGAGGTGATATCAAAGAACACAAAGAAGTTTCTCAGAAAGCTGCTTTCTCTTTGTTATGGGAATTTATTTCATTTGGCCCAGTAATCTTCAAAGGGATCCGAAATATCTGTTCTCAGATTCCACAGAAATAAGGCAACAAAGAGATCAACGAAATACAGATGTAACTCTGTGAGATGAATTAACAGAACACTAAGCAGTTTCTCAGAAAGCTTCTTTCCTGATTTCATCTGAGGATATTTCCTTTTTCACCATAGCCCTCTATGGGCTTTCAGATATCACTTTGCCAATCCCACAAGAACTGTCTTAGCGAAAGGCTTCTTTAGGGGAACGCTGTAACTCTGTGAGGTGATTTCACAGAACACAAAGAGGTTTCTCAGGAAGCTTCTTTCTCTTTGTTATCGGAGGATATTTCCATTGGCCCTATAGTCTTCTAAGGGATCCGAAATATCTGTTCTCAGATTCCACAGAAATAAGGCTAGCAAAGAGATCCACGAAATACAGATGTAACTCTGTGAGATGAATTAACAGAACACTAAGCAGTTTCTCAGAAAGCTTCTTTCCAGATTTCATCTGAGGATATTTCTTTTTTCACCATAGCCCTCTATGGGCTTCCAAATATCACTTTGCCAATTCCACAAGAACTTTCTTAGCGAAAGGCTTCTTCAGGGGAAAGCTGTATCTCTGTGAGATGATTTCACAGAACACAAAGAAGTTTCTCAGAAAGCTTCTTTCTCTTTGTTATCGGATGATATTTCCTTTGGCCCTATAGTCTTCAAAGGGATGCAAAATATCTGTTCTCAGATTCCACAGAAATAAGGCTAGCAAAGAGATCCACGAAATACAGATGTAACTCTGTGAGATGAATTAACAGAACACTAAGCAGTTTCTCAGAAAGCTTCTTTCCAGATTTCATCTGAGTATATTTCCTTTTTCACCATAGCCCTCTAAGGGCTTCCAATGATCACTTTGCCAATTCCACAAGAACTGTCTTAGCGAAAGGCTTCTTGAGGGGAAAGCTGTAACTCGGTGAGATGATTTCACAGAACAAAAAGAAGTTTATCAGAAAGCTTCTTTCTCCTTGATATCGGAGGATATTTCCTTTCGCCCTATAGTCTTCCAAGGGATCCGAAATATCTGTTCTCAGATTTCAGAGAAATAAGGCTAGCCAAGAGATCCACGAAATACAGATGTAACTCTGTGAGATGAAATAACAGAACACTACGCAGTTTCTCAGAAAGCTTCTTTCCAGATTTCATCTGAGGTTATTTCCTTTTTCACCATAGCCCTCTATAAGCTTCGAAATATCACTTTGACAATTCCACAAGAACTGTCTTAGCGAAAGGCTTCTTAAGGGGAAAGCTGTAACTCTGTGAGATGATTTTCCAGAACACAAAGAAATTTCTCAGAAAGTTTCTTTCTCTTTTTTATCGGAGGATATTTCCTTTTGCCCTTTAGTCTTCAAAGGGATCCGAAATATCTCTTCTCAGATTCCACAGAAATAAGGCTAGCAAAGAGATCCACGAAATACAGATGTAACTCTGTGAGATGAAATAACAGAACACTACGCAGTTTCTCAGAAAGCTTCTTTCCAGATTTCATCTGAGGATATTTCCTTTTTCACCATAGCCCTCTATGGGCTTGCAAATATCACTTTGCCAATTCCACAAGAACTGTCGTAGCGAAAGGCTTCTTCAGGGGAAAGCTGTATCTCTGTGAGATGATTTCACAGAACACAAAGAAGTTTCTCAGAAAGCTTCCTTCTCTTTGTTATCGGAGGATATTTCCTTTGGCCCTATAGTCTTCAAAGGGATGGGAAATGTCTGTTCTCAGATTCCACAGAAATAAGGCTAGCAAAGAGATTCACGAAATACAGATGTAACTCTGTGAGATGAATTAACAGAACACTAAGCAGTTTCTCAGAAAGCTTCTTTCCAGATTTCATCTGAAGATATTTCCTTTTTCAACATAGCCCTCTATGGGCTTCCAAATATCACTTTGCCAAATCCACAACAACTGTCTTAGCGAAAGGCTTCTTGAGAGGAAAGCTGTAACTCTGTGAGGTGATTTCACAGAACACAAAGAATTTTCTCAGAAAGCTTCTTTCTCTTTGTTATCAGAGGATATTTCCTTAGGCCCTATAGTCTTCTAAGGGATGCGAAATATCTGTTCTCAGATTCCACAGAAATAAGGCTAGCAAAGAGATCCACGAAATACAGATGTAACTCTGTGAGATGAATTATCAGAACACTAAGCAGCTTCTCAGAAAGCTGCTTGCCAGATTTCATCTGAGGATATTTCCTTTTTCACCATAGCCTTCTACGCGCTTCAAAATATCACTTTGCCAATTCACAAGAATAGTCTTAACGAAAGGCTTCTTCAGGGGAAAGCTGTAACTTTGTGAGGTGATATCAAAGAACACAAAGAAGTTTCTCAGAAAGCTTCTTTCTCTTTGTTATCGGAGTTTATTTCCTTTGGCCCTATAATCTTCAAAGGGATCCGAAATATCTGTTCTCAGATTCCACAGAAATAAGGCTAGCAAAGAGATCCACCAAATACAGATGTAACTCTGTGAGATTATTAAACAGAACACTAAGGAGTTTCTCAGAAAGCTACTTTCCCCATTTCATCTGAGGATATTTGCTTTTTCACCATAGCCCTCCAGGGGCTTCCAAATAACACTTTGCCAATTCCACAAGAACTGTCTTAGCGAAAGGCTTCATGAGGGGAAAGCAGTAACTCTGTGAGGTGATTTCACAGAACACAAAGAAGTTTCTCAGAAAGCCTCTTTCTCTTTGTAATCGGAGGATATTTCCTTTGGCCCTGTAGTCTTCAAAGGGATGGGAAATATCTGTTCTCAGATTCCACAGAAATAAGGCTAGCAAAGAGTTCCACGAAATACAGATGTAACTCTGTGAGATGAATTAACAGAACACTAAGCAGTTTCTCAGAAAGCTTCTTTCCAGATTTCATCTGAGGATATTTCCTTTTTCACCGTAGCCCTCTATAAGCTTCGAAATATCACTTTGCCAATTCCACAAGAACTGTCTTAGCGAAAGGCTTCTTAAGGGGAAAGCTGTAACTCTGTGAGATGATTTTCCAGAACACAAAGAAGTTTCTCAGAAAGTTTCTTTCTCTTTTTTATCGGAGGATATTTCCTTTTGCCCTTTAGTCTTCAAAGGGATCCGAAATATCTCTTCTCAGATTCCACAGAAATAAGGCTAGGCAAGAGATCCACGAAATACAGATGTAACTCTGTGAGATGAAATAACAGAACACTACGCAGTTTCTCAGAAAGCTTCTTTCCAGATTTCATCTGAGGATATTTCCTTTTTCACCATAGCCCTCTATGGACTTCCAAATATCACTTTGCCAAATCCACAAGAACTGTCTTAGCGAAAGGCTTCTTGAGGGGAAAGCTGTAACTCTGTGAGGTGATTTCACAGAACACAAAGAAGTTTCTCAGAAAGATTCTTTCTCTTTGTTAACGGAGGATATTTCCTGTGGCCCTATAGTCTTCTCAGGGATCCGAAATATCTGTTCTCAGAATCCACAGAAATAAGGCTAGCCAAGAGATCCACGAAATACAGATGTAACTCTGTGAGACGAATTATCAGAACACTAAGCAGTTTCTCAGAAAGCTGCTTTCCAGATTTCATCTGGGGATATTTCCTTTTTCACCATTGCCTTCTATGCGCTTCCAAATATCACTTTGCCAATTCACAAGAACAGTCTTAGCGAAAGGCTTCTTGAGGGGAAAGCTGTAACTTTGTGAGGTGATATGAAAGAACACAAAGAAGTTTCTCAGAAAGCTTCTTTCTCTTTGTTATCGGAGTTTATTTCCTTTGGCCCTATAATCTTCAAAGCTTCTTTCTTTTTGTTATCGGAGATTATTTCCTTTGGCCCTATAGACTTCAAAGGGATCCGAAATATCTGTTCTCAGATTCCACAGAAATAAGGCTAGCAAAGAGATCCACCAAATACAGATGTAACTCTGTGAGATGAATTAACAGAACACTAAGCAGTTTCTCAGAAAACTTCTTTCCAGATTTCATTTGAGGATAATTCCTTTTTCATAATAGCCCTCTATGGGCTTCCAAATATCACTTTGCAAATTCCACAAGAACTGTCTTAGCCAAAGGCTTCTTGAGGGGAAAGTGGTAACTCTGTGGGATGATTTCACAGAACACATAGAAGTTTCTCAGAAAGCTTCTTTCTCTTTGTTATCGGAGGACATTTCCTTTAGCCTTATAGTCTTCTAAGGGATCCGAATTATCTGTTCTCAGATTCCACATTAATAAGGCTAGCAAAGAGATCCACGAAATACAGATGTAACTCTGTGAGATGAATTAACAGAACACTAAGCAGTTTCGCAGAAAGCTTCTTTCCAGATTTCATCTTAGGATATTTCCTTTTTCACCATAGCCATCTCTGGGCTTCCAAATATCACTTTGCCAATTCCACAAGAACTGTCTTAGCGAAAGGCTTCTTGAGGGGAAAGCTGTAACTCTGTGAGATGATTTCACAGAACACAAAGAACTTTCTCAGAAAGCTTTTTTCTCTTTGTTATCGGCGGATATTTCCTTTAGCCCTGTAGTCTTCTGAGGGATCCGAAATATCTCTTCTCAGATTTCACAGAAATAAGTATAGCAAAGTGATCCACGAAATACAGATGTAACTCTGTGAGATGCATTAACCGAACACTAAGCAGTCTCTGAAAGCTGCTTTCCAGATTTCATCTGAGGATATTTCCTTTTTCACCATAGTCTTCTATGCGCTTCCAAATATCACTTTGCCAATCCACAAGAACAGTCTTAGCGAAAGGCTTCTTGAGGGGAAAGCTGAAACTCTGAGAGGTGATATCAAAGAACACAAAGAAGTTTCTCAGAAAGCATCTTTCTCTTTGTTATCGGAGTTTATTTCCTTTGGCACTATAATCTTCAAAAGGATCCAAAATATCATTTCTCAGATTTCACAGAAATAAGGCTACCAAAGAGATCCACGAAATACTGATGTAACATTTGAGATGAAATGACAGAACACTAAGGAGTTTCTCAGAGAGCTACTTTCCAGATTTCATCTGAGGATATTTCCTTTTTCACCATAGCCCTCTAAGGGCTTCCAAAAATCACTTTGCCAATTCCACAAGAACTGTCTTAGCGAAAGGCTTCTTGAGGGGAAAGCTGCAACTCGGTGAGATGATTTCACAGAACACAAAGAAGTTTCTCAGAAAGCTTCTTTCTCCTTGATATCAGAGGATATTTGCTTTGGCCCTATAGTGTTCTAAGGGATCCGAAATATCGGTTCTCAGATTCCACAGAAATGAGGCTAGCAAACAGATCCAGGAAATACAGATGTAACTCTGTGAGATGAATTAACAGAACACTAAGCAGTTTCTCAGAAAGCTGCTTTCCTGATTTCATCTGAGGATATTTCCTTTTTCACCATAGCCTTCTATGCGCTTCCAAATATCACTTTGCCAATTCACAAGAACAGTCTTAGCGAAAGGCTTCTTGAGAGGAAAGCTGACACTCTGAGAGGTGATATCAAAGAACACAAAGACGTTTCTCAGAAAGCATCTTTCTCTTTGTTATCAGAGTTTATTTCCTTTGGCCCTATAATCTTCACAGGGATCCGAAATATCATTTCTCAGATTGCACAGAAATAAGGCTAGCAAAGAGATCCACGAAATATTGATGTAACTCTGTGAGATGAAATAATGGAACACTAAGGAGTTTCTCAGAGAGCTACTTTCCAGATTTCTTCTGAAGATATTTCCTTTTTCACCATAGCCCTCTAAGGGCTTCCAAATATCACTTTGCCAATTCCACAAGAAGTGTCTTAGCGAAAGGCTTCTTGAGGGGAAAGCTGTAACTCTGTGAGATGATTTCACAGAACACAAATAGGTTTTTCAGAAAGCTTCTTTCTCTTTGTTATCGGAGGATATTTCCTTTGGCCCTATAGTCTTCTAAGGGATCCGAAATATCTATTCTCAGAATCCATAGAAATAAGGCTAGCAAAGACATCCACGAAATACAGAGGTAACACTGTGAGATGAATTAAAAGAACACTAAGCAGTTTCTCAGAAAGCTTCTTTCCAGATTTCATCTGAGGATATTTCCTTTTACACCATAGCCCTCTATGAGCTTCCAAATATCACTTTGCCAATTCCACAAGAACTTTCTTAGCGAAAGGCTTCTTGAGGGAAAAGCTGTAACTCTGTGAGATGATTTCACAGAACACAAAGAAGTTTCTCAGAAACCTTTCTCTTTGTTATCGGAGGATATTTCCTTTGGCCCTATAATCTTAAAAGGGATCCGAAATATCTGTTCTCAGATTAAACAGAAATAAGGCTAGCAAAGAGATCCACGAAATACAGATGTAACTCTGTGAGATGAATTAACAGAACACTAAGGAGTTTCTCAGAAAGCTACTTTCCAGATTTCATCTGAGGATATTTCCTTTTTCACCTTAGCCCTCTATGGGTTTCCAAATATCACTTTGCCAATTCCACAAGAACTGTCACAGCGAAAGGCTTCTTGAGGGGAAAGCTGTAATTCTGTGCCATGATTTCACAGAACACAAAGAAGTTAATCAGGAAGCTTCTTTCTCTTTGTTATCGGAGTTTATTTCCTTTGGCCCTATAATCTTAAAAGGGATCCGAAATATCTGTTCTCAGATTAAACAGAAATAAGGCTAGCAAAGATATCCACGAAATACAGATGTAACTCTATGAGATGAATTAACAGAACACTAAGCAGTTTCTCAGAAAGCTTCTTTCCACTTTTCATCTGAGGATATTTCCTTATTCACCATAGCCCTCTATGGGTTTCCAAATATCACTTTGCCAATTCCACAAGAACTGTCTTAGCGAAAGGCTTCTTGAGGGGAAAGTTGTAACTCTGTGTGATGATTTCACAGAACACAAAGAAATTTCTCAGAAAGCTTCTTTCTCTTTGTTATCGGAGGATATTTCCTTTGGCCCTATAGTCTTCAAAGGGATCTGAAATATCTGTTCTCAGATTCCACAGAAATAAGGCTAGCAAAGAGATCCACGAAATACAGATGTAACTCTGTGAGATGAATTAACAGAACACTAAGCAGTTTCTCAGAAAGTTTCTTTCCAGATTTCATCTGAGGTTATTTCCTTTTTCACCATAGCCCTCTATGCCATTCGAAATATCACTTTGCCAATTCCACAAGAACTGTCTTAGCGAAAGGCTTCTTTAGGGGAAAGCTGTAACTCTGTGAGATGATTTCAAAGAACACAAAGAAGTTTCTCAGAAAGCTTCCTTCTCTTTTTTTATCAGAGAATATTTCCTTTGGCCCTATAGTCATCTAAGGGATCCGAAATATCTGTTCTCAGATTCCACAGAAATAAGGCTAGCAAAGAGATCCACGAAATACAGATGTAACTCTGTGAGATGAATTAACAGAACACTAAGCACTTTCTCAGAGCTGCTTCTTTCCAGATTTCATCTGAGGATATATCCTTTTTCACCATAGCCTTCTATGCGCTTCCAAATATGACTTTGCCAATTCTACAAGAACTGTTTTAGCGAAAGGCTTCTTGAGGGGAAAGCTCTAACTCTGTGAGGTGATTTCAAAGAACACAAAGAAGTTTCTCAGAAAGCTTCTTTCTCTTTGTTATCGGAGCTTATTTCCTTTGACCCTATAAACTTCAAAGGGATCCGAAATATCTGTTCTCAGATTCCACATAAATAAGGCTAGCAAAGAGATCCACGAAATACAGATGTAACTCTGTGAGATGAATTAACAGAACACTAAGGAGTTTCTCAGAGAGCTACTTTCCAGATTTCATCTGAGGATATTTCCTTTTTCACCATAGCCCTCTAAGGGCTTCCAAATATCACTTTTCCAATTCCACAAGAACTGTCTTAGCGAAAGGCTTCTTCAGGGGAAAGCTGTAACTCTATGAGATGATTTCACAGAACACGAAGAAGTTTCTCAGAAAGCTTCTTTCTCTTTGTTAACGGAAGATATTTCCTTTGGCCATATAATCTTCAAAGGGATCCGAAATATCTGTTCTCAGATTCCACAGAAATAAGGCTAGCAAAGAGATCCACCAAATACAGATGTAACTCTGTGAGATGAATTAACAGAACACTAAGGAGTTTCTCAGAAAGCTACTTTCCAGATTTCATCTGAGGATATTTCCTTTTTCACCTTAGCCCTCTATTGGCTCCCAAATATCACTTTCCAATTCCACAAGAACTGTCTCAGCGAAAGGCTTCTTGAGGGGAAAGCTACAACTCTGTACCATGATTTTACAGAACACAAAGAAGTTAATCAGAAAGCTTCTTTCTCTTTGTTATCGGAGAATATTTCCTATGGCCCTTTAGTCTTCAAAGGGATCCGAAATATCTCTTCTCAGATTTCACAGAAATAAGGCTAGCAAAGAGATCCACGAAATACAGATGTAACTCTGTGAGATGAATTAACAGAACACTAAAAAGTTTCTCAGAAAGCTTCTTTCCACATTTCTTCTGAGGATATTTCCTTTTTCACCGTAGCCCTCTATGGGCTTCCAAATATCACTTTGCCAATTCAACAAGAACTGTCTTAGCGAAAGGTTTCTTGAGGGGAAAGCTGTAACTCTGTGAGACAATTTCAAAGAAGACAAAGAAGTTTCTCAGATAGCTTCTTTCTCTTTTTTATCAGAGGATATTTCCTTTGGCCCTATAGTCTTCTAAGGGATCCGAAATATCTGTTCTCAGATTCCACAGAAATAAGGCTAGCAAAGAGATCCACGAAATACAGATGTAACACTGTGAGATGAATTAACAGAACACTAAGGAGTTTCTCAGAGAGCTACTTTCCAGATTTCATCTGAGGATATTTCCTTTTTCACCTTAGCCCACTATGGGCTCCCAAATATCACTTTGCCAATTCCACAAGAACTGTCTCAGCGAAAGGCTTCTTGATGGGAAAGCTGTAACTCTGTGCCATGATTTCTCAGAACACAAAGAAGTTAGTCAGAAAGCTTCTTTCTCTTTGTTATCGGAGTTTATTTCCTTTGGCCCTATAATCTTCTAGGGATCCGAAATATCTGTTCTCAGAATCCAAAGAAATAAGGCTAGCAAAGAGATCCACGAAATACAGATGTAACTGTGTGAGATGAACTAACAGAACACTAAGCAGTTTCTCAGAAAGCTGCTTTCCAGATTTAATCTGAGGATATTTCCTTTTTCACCATAGCCTTCGATGTGCTTCCAAATATCACCTTGCCAATTCACAAGAACAGTCTTACCGAAAGGCTTCTTGAGTGGAAAGCTGTAACTTTGTGAGGTGATATCAAAGAACACAAAGGAGTTTCTCAGAAAGCTTCTTTCTCTTTGTTATCGGAGTTTATTTCCTATGGCCCTATAATCTTCAAAGGGATCCGAAATATCTGTTCTCAGATTCCACACAAATAAGACTAGCAAAGAGATCCACCAAATACAGAATTAACTCTGTGAGATGAATTAACAGAACACTAAGGAGTTTCTCAGAAAGCTACTTTCCAGATTTCATCTGAGGATATTTCCTTTTTCACCTTAGCCCTCTATGGGCTTCCAAATATCACTTTGCCAATTCCACAACAACTGTCTCAGCGAAAAGCTTCTTGAGGGGAAGCTGTAACTCTGTGCCATGATTTCACAGAACACAAAGAAGTTAATCAGGAAGCTTCTTTCTCTTTGTTATCGGAGTTTATTTCCTTTGGCCCTATAATCTTAAAAGGGATCCGAAATATCTGTTCTCAGATTCCATAGAAATAAGGCTAGCAAAGAGATCCACCAAATACAGATGTAACTCTATGAGATGAATTAACAGAACACTAAGCAGTTTCTCAGAAAGCTTCTTTCCACTTTTCATCTGAGGATATTTCCTTATTCACCATAGCCCTCTATGGGCTTCCAAATATCACTTTGCCAATTCCACAAGAACTGTCTTAGCGAAAGTCTTGTTGAGGGGAAAGTTGTAACTCTGTGAGATGATTTCACAGAACACAAAGAAGTTTCTCAGAAAGCTTCTTTCTCTTTGTTATCGGAGGATATTTCCTTTGGCCCTATAGTCTTCAACAGGATCTGAAATATCTTTTCTCAGATTCCACAGAAATAAGGCTAGCAAAGAGATCCACGAAATACAGATGTAACTCTGTGAGATGAATTAACAGAACACTAAGCAGTTTCTCAGAAAGCTTCTTTCCAGATTTCATCTGAGGTTATTTCCTTTTTCACCATAGCGCTCTATGCGCTTCGAAATATCACTTTGCCAATTCCACAAGAACTGTCTTAGTGAAAGGCTTCTTCAGGGGAAAGCTGTAACTCTGTGAGATGATTTCAAAGAACACAAAGAAGTTTCTCAGAAAGCTTCTTTCTCTTTTTTATCAGAGAATGTCTCCTTTGGCCCTATAGTCATCTAAGGGATCCGAAATATCTGTTCTCAGATTTCACTGAAATAAGGCTAGCAAAGAGATCCACGAAATACACATGTAACTCTGTGAGATGAATTAACAGAATACTAAGCACTTTCTCAGAAAATTTCTTTCCAGATTTCATCTGAGGATATTTCCTTTTTCACCATAGCCTTCTATGCGCTTCCAAATATCACTTTGCCAATTCCACAAAAACTGTCTTAGCCAAAGGCTTCTTGAGGGGCAAGCTGTAACTCTGTGAGATGATTTCACAGAACACAAAGAAGTTTCTCAGAAGGCTTCTTTCTCTTTGTTATCAGAGGATATTTCCTTTGGCCCTATAGCCTTCTAAGGGATCCGATATATCTGTTCTCAGATTCCACAGAAATAAGGCTAGAAAACAGATCCACGAAATACAGATGTAACTGTATGAGATGAATTAACAGAACACTAAGCAGTTTCTCAGAAAACTGCTTTCCAGGTTTCATCTGAGGATATTTCCTTTTTCACCATAGCCTTCTATGCGCTTCCAAATATCACTTTGCCAATTCACAAGATCAGTCTTAGCGAAAGGCTTCTTGAGTGGAAAGCTGTAACTTTGTGAGGTGATATCAAAGAACACAAAGAAGTTTCTCAGAAAGCTGCTTTCTCTTTGTTATGGGAATTTATTTCATTTGGCCCAGTAATCTTCAAAGGGATCCGAAATATCTGTTCTCAGATTCCACAGAAATAAGGCAACAAAGAGATCAACGAAATACAGATGTAACTCTGTGAGATGAATTAAGAGAACACTAAGCAGTTTCTCAGAAAGCTTCTTTCCTGATTTCATCTGAGGATATTTCCTTTTTCACCATAGCCCTCTATGGGCTTTCAAATATCACTTTGCCAATCCCACAAGAACTGTCTTAGCGAAAGGCTTCTTTAGGGGAACGCTGTAACTCTGTGAGGTGATTTCACAGAACACAAAGAGGTTTCTCAGGAAGCTTCTTTCTCTTTGTTATCGGAGGATATTTCCTTTGGCCCTATAGTCTTCAAAGGGATGGGAAATGTCTGTTCTCAGATTCCACAGAAATAAGGCTAGCAAAGAGATCCACGAAATACAGATGTAACTCTGTGAGATGAATTAACAGAACACTAAGCAGTTTCTCAGAAAGCTTCTTTCCAGATTTCATCTGAAGATATTTCCTTTTTCAACATAGCCCTCTATGGGCTTCCAAATATCACTTTGCCAAATCCACAACAACTGTCTTAGCGAAAGGCTTCTTGAGAGGAAAGCTGTAACTCTGTGAGATGATTTCACAGAACACAAAGAATTTTCTCAGAAAGCTTCTTTCTCTTTGTTATCAGAGGATATTTCCTTAGGCCCTATAGTCTTCTAAGGGATGCGAAATATCTGTTCTCAGATTCCACAGAAATAAGGCTAGCAAAGAGATCCACGAAATACAGATGTAACTCTGTGAGATGAATTATCAGAACACTAAGCAGTTTCTCAGAAAGCTGCTTGCCAGATTTCATCTGAGGATATTTCCTTTTTCACCATAGCCTTCTACGCGCTTCAAAATATCACTTTGCCAATTCACAAGAATAGTCTTAACGAAAGGCTTCTTCAGGGGAAAGCTGTAACTTTGTGAGGTGATATCAAAGAACACAAAGAAGTTTCTCAGAAAGCTTCTTTCTCTTTGTTATCGGAGTTTATTTCCTTTGGCCCTATAATCTTCAAAGGGATCCGAAATATCTGTTCTCAGATTCCACAGAAATAAGGCTAGCAAAGAGATCCACCAAATACAGATGTAACTCTGTGAGATTATTAAACAGAACACTAAGGAGTTTCTCAGAAAGCTACTTTCCCCATTTCATCTGAGGATATTTGCTTTTTCACCATAGCCCACCAGGGGCTTCCAAATAACACTTTGCCAATTCCACAAGAACTGTCTTAGCGAAAGGCTTCATGAGGGGAAAGCAGTAACTCTGTGAGGTGATTTCACAGAACACAAAGAAGTTTCTCAGAAAGCCTCTTTCTCTTTGTAATCGGAGGATATTTCCTTTGGCCCTGTAGTCTTCAAAGGGATGGGAAATATCTGTTCTCAGATTCCACAGAAATAAGGCTAGCAAAGAGTTCCACGAAATACAGATGTAACTCTGTGAGATGAATTAACAGAACACTAAGCAGTTTCTCAGAAAGCTTCTTTCCAGATTTCATCTGAGGATATTTCCTTTTTCACCATAGCCCTCTATAAGCTTCGAAATATCACTTTGCCAATTCCACAAGAACTGTCTTAGCGAAAGGCTTCTTAAGGGGAAAGCTGTAACTCTGTGAGATGATTTTCCAGAACACAAAGAAGTTTCTCAGAAAGTTTCTTTCTCTTTTTTATCGGAGGATATTTCCTTTTGCCCTTTAGTCTTCAAAGGGATCCGAAATATCTCTTCTCAGATTCCACAGAAATAAGGCTAGGCAAGAGATCCACGAAATACAGATGTAACTCTGTGAGATGAAATAACAGAACACTACGCAGTTTCTCAGAAAGCTTCTTTCCAGATTTCATCTGAGGATATTTCCTTTTTCACCATAGCCCTCTATGGACTTCCAAATATCACTTTGTCAAATCCACAAGAACTGTCTTAGCGAAAGGCTTCTTGAGGGGAAAGCTGTAACTCTGTGAGGTGATTTCACAGAACACAAAGAAGTTTCTCAGAAAGATTCTTTCTCTTTGTTAACGGAGGATATTTCCTGTGGCCCTATAGTCTTCTCAGGGATCCGAAATATCTGTTCTCAGAATCCACAGAAATAAGGCTAGCCAAGAGATCCACGAAATACAGATGTAACTCTGTGAGACGAATTATCAGAACACTAAGCAGTTTCTCAGAAAGCTGCTTTCCAGATTTCATCTGGGGATATTTCCTTTTTCACCATTGCCTTCTATGCGCTTCCAAATATCACTTTGCCAATTCACAAGAACAGTCTTAGCGAAAGGCTTCTTGAGGGGAAAGCTGTAACTTTGTGAGGTGATATTAAAGAACACAAAGAAGTTTCTCAGAAAGCTTCTTTCTCTTTGTTATCGGAGTTTATTTCCTTTGGCCCTATAATCTTCAAAGCTTCTTTCTTTTTGTTATCGGAGATTATTTCCTTTGGCCCTATAGACTTCAAAGGGATCCGAAATATCTGTTCTCAGATTCCACAGAAATAAGGCTAGCAAAGAGATCCACCAAATACAGATGTAACTCTGTGAGATGAATTAACAGAACACTAAGCAGTTTCTCAGAAAACTTCTTTCCAGATTTCATTTGAGGATAATTCCTTTTTCATAATAGCCCTCTATGGGCTTCCAAATATCACTTTGCAAATTCCACAAGAACTGTCTTAGCCAAAGGCTTCTTGAGGGGAAAGTGGTAACTCTGTGAGATGATTTCACAGAACACATAGAAGTTTCTCAGAAAGCTTCTTTCTCTTTGTTATCGGAGGACATTTCCTTTAGCCTTATAGTCTTCTAAGGGATCCGAATTATCTGTTCTCAGATTCCACAGAAATAAGGCTAGCAAAGAGATCCACGAAATACAGATGTAACTCTGTGAGATGAATTAACAGAACACTAAGCAGTTTCTCAGAAAGCTTCTTTCCAGATTTCATCTTAGGATATTTCCTTTTTCACCATAGCCATCTCTGGGCTTCCAAATATCACTTTGCCAATTCCACAAGAACTGTCTTAGCGAAAGGCTTCTTGAGGGGAAAGCTGTAACTCTGTGAGATGATTTCACAGAACACAAAGAACTTTCTCAGAAAGCTTTTTTCTCTTTGTTATCGGCGGATATTTCCTTTGGCCCTGTAGTCTTCTGAGGGATCCGAAATATCTCTTCTCAGATTTCACAGAAATAAGTATAGCAAAGAGATCCACGAAATACAGATGTAACTCTGTGAGATGCATTAACCGAACACTAAGCAGTCTCTGAAAGCTGCTTTCCAGATTTCATCTGAGGATATTTCCTTTTTCACCATAGTCTTCTATGCGCTTCCAAATATCACTTTGCCAATTCACAAGAACAGTCTTAGCGAAAGGCTTCTTGAGGGGAAAGCTGAAACTCTGAGAGGTGATATCAAAGAACACAAAGAAGTTTCTCAGAAAGCTTCTTTCTCTTTGTTATCGGAGTTTATTTCCTTTGGCCCTGTAATCTTCAAAAGGATCCAAAATATCATTTCTCAGATTTCACAGAAATAAGGCTACCAAAGAGATCCACGAAATACTGATGTAACATTTGAGATGAAATAACAGAACACTAAGGAGTTTCTCAGAGTGCTACTTTCCAGATTTCATCTGAGGATATTTCCTTTTTCACCATAGCCCTCTAAGGGCTTCCAAAAATCACTTTGCCAATTCCACAAGAACTGTCTTAGCGAAAGGCTTCTTGAGGGGAAAGCTGCAACTCGGTGAGATGATTTCACAGAACACAAAGAAGTTTCTCAGAAAGCTTCTTTCTCCTTGATATCAGAGGATATTTGCTTTGGCCCTATAGTGTTCTAAGGGATCCGAAATATCGGTTCTCAGATTCCACAGAAATGAGGCTAGCAAACAGATCCAGGAAATACAGATGTAACTCTGTGAGATGAATTAACAGAACACTAAGCAGTTTCTCAGAAAGCTGCTTTCCTGATTTCATCTGAGGATATTTCCTTTTTCACCATAGCCTTCTATGCGCTTCCAAATATCACTTTGCTAATTCACAAGAACAGTCTTAGCGAAAGGCTTCTTGAGAGGAAAGCTGACACTCTGAGAGGTGATATCAAAGAACACAAAGACGTTTCTCAGAAAGCATCTTTCTCTTTGTTATCAGAGTTTATTTCCTTTGGCCCTATAATCTTCACAGGGATCCGAAATATCATTTCTCAGATTGCACAGAAATAAGGCTAGCAAAGAGATCCACGAAATATTGATGTAACTCTGTGAGATGAAATAATGGAACACTAAGGAGTTTCTCAGAGAGCTACTTTCCAGATTTCTTCTGAAGATATTTCCTTTTTCACCATAGCCCTCCAAGGGCTTCCAAATATCACTTTGCCAATTCCACAAGAAGTGTCTTAGCCAAAGGCTTCTTGAGGGGAAAGCTGTAACTCTGTGAGATGATTTCACAGAACACAAAGAAGTTTCTCAGAAACCTTTCTCTTTGTTATCGGAGGATATTTCGTTTGGCCCTATAGTCTTCTAAGGTATTCGAAATATCTGTTCTCAGATTCCACAGAAATAATGCTAGCAAAGAGAACTACCAAATACAGATGTAACTCTGTGAGATGAATTAACAGATCACTAAGCAGTTTCTCAGAAAGCTTCTTTCCAGATTTCATCTGAGGATAGTTCCTTTTTCACCATAGCCCTCTAAGGGCTTCCAAAGATCACTTTGCCAATTCCACAAGAACTGTCTTAGCGAAAGGCTTCTTGAGGGGAAAGCTGTAACTCGGTGAGATGATTTCACAGAACGAAAAGAAGTTTATCAGAAAGCTTCTTTCTCCTTGATATCGGAGGATATTTCCTTTCGCCCTATAGAGTTCTAAGGGATCCGAAATATCGGTTCTCAGATTCCACAGAAATAAGGCTAGCAAAGAGATCCTCGAAATACAGATGGAACACTGTGAGATGAATTAACACAACATTAAGTAGTTTCTCGGAAAGATTCTTTCCAGATTTCATCTAAGGATATTTCCTTTCCCACCTTAACCCTCTATGGGCTTCCAAATATCACTTTGCCATTTCCACAAGAACAGTCTTAGCGAAAGGCTTCTTGAGGGGAAAGCTGTAACTCTGTGAAATGATTTCACAGAACACAAGGAAGTTTCTCAGAAAGCGTCTTTCTCTTTGTTATCGGAGGATATTTCCTTTGGTCCTATAGTCTTCTAAGGGATCCGAAATATCTGTTCTCAGAATCCACAGAAATAAGGCTAGCAAAGAGTTCCACGAAATACAGATGTAACTTTGTGAGATGAATTAACAGAACACTAAGCAGTTTCTCAGAAAGCTTCTTTCCAGATTTCATCTGAGGATATTTCCTTTTTCACCATAGCCCTCTATGCGCTTCCAAATATCACTTTGCCAATTCAACTAGAACTGTCTTAGCGAAAGGCTTCTTAAGGGGAAAGCTGTAACTCTGTGAGATGATTTCCCAGAACACAAAGAAGTTTCTCAGAAAGCTTCTTTCTCTTTTTTATCCGAGGATATTTCCTTAGGCCCAATTATCTTCTAAGGGATCCGAAATATCTGTTCTCAGATTCCACAGAAATAAGGCTAGCAAAGAGATCCATGAAATACTGATGTAACTCTGTGAGATGCATTAACAGAACACTAAGCAGTTTCTCAGAAAGCTGCTTTCCAGATTTCATCTGGGGATATTTCCTTTTTCACCATAGCCCTCTATGCGCTTTCAAATATCACGTTGCCAATTCCACTAGAACTGTCTTAGCGAAAGGCTTCTTGAGGGGAAAGCTGTAACACTGTGAGATGATTTCACAGTACACAAAGAAGTTTCTCAGAAAGCTTCTTTCTCTTTGTTATCGGAGGATATTTCCTTTGGCCCTATAGTCTTCAAAGGGATCCGAAATAACTGTTTTCAGATTTCACAGAAATAAGGCTAGCAAAGAGATCCACGAAATACAGATGTAACTCTGTGAGATGAATTAACAGCACACTACCCAGTTTCTCTGAAAGCTTCTTTCCAGATTTCATCTGAGGATATTTCCTTTTTCACCATAGCCCTCTATGGGCCTTCAAATTTCACTTTGCCAATTCCACAAGAACTCTCTTAGCGAAAGGCATCTTGACGGGAAAGTTGTAACTCTGTGAAATGGTTTCACAGAACACAAATAAGTTTCTCAGAAAGCTTCTTTCTCTTTGTTATCAGAGGATATTTCCTTTGGCCCTATAGTCTTCCAAGGGATCTGAAATATCTGTTCTCAGATTCCACAGAAATAAGGCTAGCAAAGAGATCCCCGAAACACAGATGTAACTCTGTGAGATGAATTAACAGAACACTAAGCAGTTTCTCAGAAAGCTTCTTTCCAGATTTCATGTGAGGATATTTCCTTTTTCACCTTAGCCTTCTATGGGCTTCCAAATATCACTTTGCCAATTAAACAAGAAATGTCTTAGCGAAAGGCTTCTTGAGGGGAATGCTGTAACTCTGTGAGATGATTTCACAGAACACAAAGAAGTTTCTCAAAAAGCTTCTTTCTCTTTGTTATCGGAGGATATTTCCTTTGGCCCTGTAGTCCTCAAAGGGATCCGAAATATCTGTTCTCAGATTTCACAGAAATAAGGCTAGCAAAGAGATCCACAAAATACAGACGTAACTCTGTGAGATGAATTAAGAGAACTCTAAGCAGTTTCTCAGAAAGCTTCTTTCCAGTTTTCATCTCAGGATATTTCCTTTTTCACCATAGCCCTCTATGGGCTTCCAAATATCACTTTGCCAATTCCACTAGAACTGTCTTAGCGAAAGGCTTCTTGAGGGGAAAGCTGTAACTCTGTGAGATTATTTCACAGAACACAAAGAAGTTTCTCACAAATCTCCTTTCTCTTTGTTATCAGAGGATATTTCCTTTGGCCCTATAGTCTTCTAAGGGATCCGAAATATCTGTACTCAGATTCCACAGAAATAAGGCTAGCAAAGAGATCCACCAAATACAGATGTAACTCTGTGAGATGAATTAACAGAACACTAAGCAGTTTCTCAGAAAGCTTCTTTCCAAATTTCATCTGAGGATATTTCCTTTTTCAACATAGCCCTCTATGGGTTTCCAAATATCACCTTGCCAATTCCACAAGAACTGTCTTAGCGAAAGGCTTCTTGAGGGGAAAGCTGTAATTCCGTGAGATGATTTCACAGAACACAAATAAGTTTCTCAGAAAGCTTCTTTCTGTTTGTTATTGGAGGATATTTCCTTTGGCCCTATAGTGTTTTAAGGGATCCAAAATATCTGTTCTCAGATTCCACAGAAATAAGGCTAGCAAAGAGATCCCCAATATACAGATGTAACGCTGTGAGATGAATTAACAGCACACTACCCAGTTTCTCTGAAAGCTTCTTTCCAGATTTCATCTGAGGATATTTCCTTTTTCAACATAGCCCTCTATGGGCCTTCAAATTTCACTTTGCCAATTCCACAAGAACTCTCTTAGCGAAAGGCATCTTGACGGGAAAGTTGTAACTCTGTGAAATGGTTTCACAGAACACAAATAAGTTTCTCAGAAAGCTTCTTTCTCTTTGTTATCAGAGGATATTTCCTTTGGCCCTATAGTCTTCCAAGGGATCTGAAATATCTGTTCTCAGATTCCACAGAAATAAGGCTAGCAAAGAGATCCCCGAAACACAGATGTAACTCTGTGAGATGAATTAACAGAACACTAAGCAGTTTCTAAGAAAGCTTCTTTCCAGATTTCATCTGAGGATATTTCCTTTTTCACCTTAGCCTTCTATGGGCTTCCAAATATCACTTTGCCAATTAAACAAGAAATGTCTTAGCGAAAGGCTTCTTGAGGGGAATGCTGTAACTCTCTGAGATGATTTCACAGAACACAAAGAAGTTTCTCAAAAAGCTTCTTTCTCTTTGTTATCGGAGGATATTTCCTTTGGCCCTGTAGTCCTCAAAGGGATCCGAAATATCTGTTCTCAGATTTCACAGAAATAAGGCTAGCAAAGAGATCCACGAAATACAGACGTAACTCTGTGAGATGAATTAAGAGAACTCTAAGCAGTTTCTCAGAAAGCTTCTTTCCAGTTTTCATCTCAGGATATTTCCTTTTTCACCATAGCCCTCTATGGGCTTCCAAATATCACTTTGCCAATTCCACTAGAACTGTCTTAGCGAAAGGCTTCTTGAGGGGAAAGCTGTAACTCTGTGAGATTATTTCACAGAACACAAAGAAGTTTCTCACAAATCTCCTTTCTCTTTGTTATCAGAGGATATTTCCTTTGGCCCTATAGTCTTCTAAGGGATCCGAAATATCTGTACTCAGATTCCACAGAAATAAGGCTAGCAAAGAGATCCACCAAATACAGATGTAACACTGTGAGATGAATTAACAGAACACTAAGCAGTTTCTCAGAAAGCTTCTTTCCAAATTTCATCTGAGGATATTTCCTTTTTCAACATAGCCCTCTATGGGTTTCCAAATATCACCTTGCCAATTCCACAAGAACTGTCTTAGCGAAAGGCTTCTTGAGGGGAAAGCTGTAATTCCGTGAGATGATTTCACAGAACACAAATAAATTTCTCAGAAAGCTTCTTTCTCTTTGTTATTGGAGGATATTTCCTTTGGCCCTATAGTGTTTTAAGGGATCCAAAATATCTGTTCTCAGATTCCACAGAAATAAGGCTAGCAAAGAGATCCACAATATACAGATGTAACGCTGTGAGATGAATTAACAGAACACTAAGCAGTTTCTAGAAAGCTACTATCCAGATTTCATCTGAGGATATTTCCTTTTTCACCATAGCCCTCTATGGGCTTACAAATATCGCTTTGGCTATTCCACAAGAACTGTCTTAGCGAAAGGCTTCTTGAGGGGAAAGCTGTAACTCTGTGAGATGATTTAATAGAACACAAAGAAGTTTCTCACAAACCTTCTTTCTATTTGTTATCGGAGGATATTTCCTTTGCCCTTTAGTCTTCTAAGGGATCCGAAATATCTGTTCTCAGATTCCACAGAAATAAGGCTAGCAAAGAGATCCACCAAATACAGATTTAACTCTGGGAGATGAATTAACAGAACACTAAGCAGTTTCTCAGAAAGCTTCTTTCCAGATTTCATCTCAGGATATTTCCTTTTTCTCCATAGCCCTCTATGGGCTTCCAAATATCACTTTGCCAATTCCACAAGAATTGTCTTAGCGAAAGGCTTCTTGAGGGGAAAGCTGTCATTCTGTGAGATGATTTCACAGAACACAAATAAGTTTCTCAGAAAGCTTCTTTCTCTTTTTTATTGGAGGATATTTCCTTTGGCCCTATAGTGTTTTAAGGGATCCAAAATATCTGTTCTCAGATTCCACAGAAATAAGGCTAGCAAAGAGATCCACAAAATACAGATGTAACGCTGTGAGATGAATTAACAGAACACTAAGCAGTTTCTAGAAAGCTACTATCCAGATTTCATCTGAGGATATTTCCTTTTTCCCCATAGCCCTCTATGGGCTTACAAATATCGCTTTGGCTATTCCACAACAACGGTCTTAGCGAAAGGCTTCTTGAGGGGAAAGCTGTAACTCTGTGAGATGATTTCATAGAACATAAAGAAGTTTCTCAGAAAGCTTCTTTCTCTTTGTTATCGGAGGATATTTCCTTTGGCCCTATAGTCTTCTAAGGGATCCGAAATATCAGTTCTCAGATTCCACAGAAATAAGGCTAGCAAAGGCATCCACCAAATACAGATGTAACCCTGTGAGATGAATTAACAGAACACTAAGCAGTTCCTCAGAAAGCTTCTTTCCAGTTTTCATCTCAGGATATTTCCTTTTTCACCATAGCCCTCTATGGGCTTCCAAATATCACTTTGCCAATTCCACTAGAACTGTCTTAGCGAAAGGCATCTTGAGGGGAAAGCTGTAACTCTGTGAGATTATTTCACAGAACACAAAGAAGTTTCTCACAAACCTTTTTCTGTTTGTTATCGGAGGATATTTCCTTTGCCCTTTAGTCTTCTAAGGGATCCGAAATATCTGTTCTCAGATTCCACAGAAATAAGGCTAGCAAAGAGATCCACCAAATACAGATGTAACTCTGTGAGATGAATTAACAGAACACTAAGCAGTTTCTCAGAAAGCTTCTTTGCAGATTTCATCTGAGGATATTTCCTTCTTCTCCATAGCCCTCTATGGGCTTCCAAATATCACTTTGCCAATTCCACAAGAACTGTCTTAGCGAAAGGCTTCTTGAGGGGAAAGCTGTAACTCTGTGAGATGATTTCACACAACACAAATAAGTTTCTCAGAAAGCTTCTTTCTCTTTCTTATCAGAGGATATTTCCTTTGGCCCTATAGTCTTCTAAGGGATCCGAAATATCTGTTCTCAGATTCCACAGAAATAAGGCTAGCAAAGAGATCCACGAAATACAGATGTAACACTGTGAGATGATTTAACAGAACACTAAGCAGTTTCTCAGAAAGCTTCTTTCCAGATTTCATCTGAGGATATTTCCTTTTTCACCATAGCCCTCTATGGGCTTCCAAATATCACTTTGCCAATTCCACAAGAACTGTCTTAGCGAAAGGCTTCTTGAGGGGAAAGCTGTAACTCTGTGAGATGATTTCACAGAACCCAAAGAAGTTTCTCAGAAAGCTTCTTTCTCTTTGTTATCGGAGATTATTTCCTTTGGCCCTATAGTCTTCAAAGGGATCCGAAATATCTGTTCTCAGATTCCAGAGAAATAAGGCTGGCAAAGTGATCCACGACATACAGATGTAACTCTGTGAGATGAATTAACAGAACACTAAGCAGTTTCTCAGAAAGCTTCTTTCCAGATTTCATCTGAGGATATTTCCTTTTTCACCATACCCCTCTTAGGGCTTCCAAATATCAATTTGCCAATTACACAAGAACTGTCTTAGCGAAAGGCTTCTTGAGGGGAAAGCTGTAACTCTGTGAGAAGATTTCACAGAACACAAAGAAGTTTCTCAGAAAGCTTCTTTCTCTTTGTTATCGGAGGATACTTCCTTTGGCCCTATAGTCTTCTAAGGGATCCGAAATATCTGTTCTCAGATTCCACAGAAATAAGGCTAACAAAGAGATCCACAAAATACAGATATAACTCTGTGAAATGAATTAACAGAACACTAAGCAGTTTCTCTGAAAGCTTCTTTCCAGATTTCATCTCAGGATATTTCCTTTTTCACCATAGCCCTCTATGGGCTTCCAAATATCACTTTGCCAATTCCACTAGAACTGTCTTAGCGAAAGGCTTCTTGAGGGGAAAGCTGTAACTCTGTGAGATGATTTCACAGAACCCAAAGAAGGTTCTCAGAAAGCTTCTTTCTCTTTGTTATCGGAGATTATTTCCTTTGGCCCTATAGTCTTCAAAGGGATCCGAAATATCTGTTCTCAGATTCCACAGAAATAAGGCTGGCAAAGTGATCCACGAAATACAGATGTAACTCTGTGAGATGAATTAACAGAACACTAAGCAGTTTCTCAGAAAGCTTCTTTCCAGATTTCATCTGAGGATATTTCCTTTTTCACCATACCCCTCTTAGGGCTTCCAAATATCAATTTGCCAATTACACAAGAACTGTCATAGCGAAAGGCTTCTTGAGGGGAAAGCTGTAACTCTGTGAGAAGATTTCACAGAACACAAAGAAGTTTCTCACAAACCTTGTTTCTGTTTGTTATCGGAGGATATTTCCTTTGGCCTTTAGTCTTCTAAGGGATCCGAAATATCTGTTCTCAGATTCCACAGAAATAAGGCTAGCAAAGAGATCCACCAAATACAGATGTAACTCTGTGAGATGAATTAACAGAACACTAAGCAGTTTCTCAGAAAGCGTCTTTGCAGATTTCATTTGAGGATATTTCCTTTTTCTCCATAGCCCTCTATGGGCTTCCAAATATCACTTTGCCAATTCCACAAGAACTGTCTTAGCGAAAGGCTTCTTGAGGGGAAAGCTGTAACTCTGTGAGATGATTTCACAGAACACAAGGAAGTTTCCTAGAAAGCTTCTTTCTCTTTGTTATCGGAGGATATTTCCTTTGGCCCTATAGTCTTCTAAGGGATCTGAAATATCTGTTCTCAGATTCCACAAAAATAAGGCTAGCAAATAGATCCAGGAAATACAGATGTACAACTGTGAGATGAATTAACAGAACACTAAGCAGTTTCTCAGAAAGCCTCTTTCCAGATTTCATCTGAGGATATTTCCTTTTTCACCATAGCCCTCTATGGGCTTCCAAATATCACTTTGCCAATTCCACAAGAACTGTCTTAGCGAAAGTCTTCTTGAGGGGAAAGCTGTAACTCTGTGAGATGATTTCACAGAACACAAAGAAGTTTCTCAGAAAGCTTCCTTCTCTTTGTTATCGGAGGAGATTTCCTTTGGCCCTATAGTCTTCTAAGGGATCCGAAATACCTGTTCTCAGATTCCACAGAAATAAGGCTAAAAAAGAGATCCACGAAATACAGATATAACTCTGTGAGTTGAATTACCAGAACACTAAGCAGTTTCTCTGAAAGCTTCTTTCCAGATTTCATCTCAGGATATTTCCTTTTTCACCGTAGCCCTCTATGGGCTTCCAAATATCACTTTGCCAATTCCACTAGAACTTTCTTAGCGAAAGGCTTCTTGAGGGGAAAGCTGTAACTCTGTGAGATTATTTCACAGAACACAAAGAAGTTCCTCACAAACTCCTCTCTCTTTGTTATCGGAGGATATTTCCTTTGGCCCTATAGTCTTCTAAGGGATCCGAAATATCTGTTCTCAGATTCCACAGAAATAAGGCTAGCAAAGTGATCCACCAAATACAGATGTAACTCTGTGAGATGAATTAACAGAACACTAAGCAGTTTCTCAGAAAGTTTCTTTGCAGATTTCATCTGAGGATATTTCCTTTTTCTCCCTAGCCCTCTATGGGCTTCCAAATATCACTTTGCCAATTCCACAAGAACTGTCTTAGCGAACGTCTTCTTGATGGGAAAGCTGTAACTCTGTGAGATGATTTCACAGAACACAAGCAAGTTTCCTAGAAAGCTTCTTTCTCTTTGTTATCGGAGGATATTTCCTTTGGCCCTATAGTCTTCTAAGGGATCCGAAATATCTGTTCTCAGATTCCACAGAAATAAGGCTAGCAAAGAGATCCACGAAATACAGATGTAACACTGTGAGATGAATTAACAGAACACTAAGCAGTTTCTCAGAAAGAGTCTTTCCAGATTCCATCTGAGGATATTTCCTTTTTCACCATACCCCTCTAAGGGCTTCCAAATATCACTTTGCCAATTCCACAAGAACTGTCTTAGCGAAAGGCTTCTTGAGGGGAAAGCTGTAACTCTGTGAGAAGATTTCACAGAACACAAAGAAGTTTCTCAGAAAGCTTCTTTCTCTTTGTTATCGGAGGATATTTCCTGTGGCCCAATAGTCTTCTAAGGGATCCGAAATATCTGTTCTCAGATTCCACAGAAATAAGGCTAAAAAAGAGATCCACGAAATACAGATATAACTCTGTGAGATGAATTAACAGAACACTGAGCAGTTTCTCTGAAAGCTACTTTCTAGATTTTATCTCAGGATATTTCCTTTTTCACCATAGCCCTCTATGAGTTTCCAAATATCACTTTGCCAATTCCACTAGAACTGTCTTACGAAAGGCTTCTTGAGGGGAAAGCTGTAACTCTGTGAGATGATTTCACACAACACAAAAAAGTTTCTCAGAAAGCTTCTTTCTCTTTGTTATCGGAGGATATTTCCTTTGTCCCTATAGTCTTCTAAGGGATCCGAAATATCTGTTCTCAGATTCCACAGAAATAAGGCTAGCAAAGAGATCCACGAAATACAGATGTAACACTGTGAGATGAATTAACAGAACACTAAGCAGTTTCTCAGAAAGCTTCTTTCCAGATTTCATCTGAGGATATTTCCTTTTTCACCATAGCCCTCTTCGGGCTTCCAAATATCACTTTGCCAATTCCACAAGAACTGTCTTAGCGAAAGGCTTCTTGAGGGGAAAGCTGTAACTCTGTGAGATGATTTCACAGAACCCAAAGAAGTTTCTCAGAAAGCTTCTTTCTCTTTGTTATCGGAGATTATTTCCTTTGGCCCTATAGTCTGCAAAGGGATCCGAAATATCTGTTCTCAGATTCCACAGAAATAAGGCTAGCAAAGAGATCCACGAAATACAGATGTAACTCTGTGAGATGAATTAACAGAACACTAAGCAGTTTCTCAGAAAGCTTCTTTCCAGATTTCATCTGAGGATATTTCCTTTTTCACCATACCCCTCTAAGGGTTTCCAAATATCACTTTGCCAATTCCACAAGAACTGTCTTAGCGAAAGGGTTCCTGAGGGGAAAGCTGTAACTCTGTGAGAAGATTTCACAGAACACAAAGAAGTTTCTCAGAAAGCTTCTTTCTCTTTGTTATCGGAGGATATTTCCTTTGGCCCTATAGTCTTCTAAGGGTTCTGAAATATCTGTTCTCAGATTCCACAGAAATAAGGCTAACAAAGAGATCCACGAAATACCGATGTAACTCTGTGAGATGAATTAACAGAACACTAAGCAGTTTCTCAGAAATTTTCTTTGCAGATTTCATCTGAGGATATTTCCTTTTTCTCCCTAGCCCTCTATGGGCTTCCAAATATCTCCTTGCCAATTCCACAAGAACTGTCTTAGCGAAAGTCTTCTTGAGGGGAAAGCTGTAACTCTGTGAGATGATTTCACAGAACACAAGCAAGTTTCCTAGAAAGCTTCTTTCTCTTTGTTATCGGTGGATATTTCCTTTGGCCCTATATTCTTCTAAGGGATCCGAAATATCTGTTCTCAGATTCCACAGAAATAAGGCTAGCAAAGATATCCACGAAATACAGATGTAACACTGTGAGATGAATTAACAGAACACTAAGCAGTTTCTCAGAAAGCTTCTTTCCAGATTCCATCTGAGGATATTTCCTTTTTCACCATACCCCTCTAAGGGCTTCCAAATATCACTTTGCCAATTCCACAAGAACTGTCTTAGCGAAAGGCTTCTTGAGGGGAAAGCTGTAACTCTGTGAGAGGATTTCACGGAACCCAAAGAAGTTTCTCAGAAAGCTTCTTTCTCTTTTTCTTCGGAGATTATTTCCTTTGGCCCTATAGTCTTCAGTCTTCAGAGGGATCCGAAATATCTGTTCTCAGATCCAAGAGAAATAAGGCTAGCAAAGTGATCCACGAAATACAGATGTAACTCTGTGAGATGAATTAACAGAACTTTATGCAGGTTCTCAGAAAGCTTCTTGCCAGATTCCATCTGAGGATACTTCCTTTTTCACCATAGCCCTCTATGGGCTTCCAAATATCACTTTGCCAATTCCACAAGAACTGTCTTAGCGAAAGGTTTCTTGAGGGGAAAGCTGTAACTCTGTGAGATGATTTCACAGAACACAAAGAAGTTTCTCAGAAAGCTTCTTTCTCTTTGTTATCGGAGGATATTTCCTTTGGCCCTATAGTCTTCAAGGGATCCGAAATATCAGTTCTCAGATTCCACAGAAATAAGGCTAGCAAAGAGATCCACGAAATACAGATGCAGCTCTGTGAGTGGAAGTCACACATCACAAAGCAGTTTCTCAGAAAGCTTCTTTCCAGTTTTTCTCCGAGGATATTTTCTTTTTCACCTTAGCCCTCTATGGGCTTCCAAATATCACTTTGCCAATTCCACAAGAACAGGCTTAGCCAACGGCTTCTTGAGGTGAAAGCTGTATCTCTGTGAGATAAATTAACAGAACAGGAAGCAGTTTCTCAGAAAGCTTCTTTCCAGATTTCTTCTGAGGATATTTCCTTTTTCACCATATCCCTCTATGGGCATCGAAATATCACTTTGCCAATTCCACAATAACAGGCTTAGCGAAAGGCTTCTTGAGGGTAAAGCTGTAACTCTGTGAGGTGATTTCACAGAACACAAAGAAGTTTCTCAGAAAGCTTCTTTCTCTTTGTTATCGGAGGATATTTCCTTTGGCCCTATAGTCTTCAAAGGGATCCGAGATATCAGTTCTCAGATTCCACAGAAATAAGGCTAGCAAACAGATCCACGAAATACAGATATAACTCTGTGAGTGGAAGTCACACATCACAAAGCAGTTTCTCAGAAAGCTTCTTTCCAGTTTTTTTCGGAGGATATTTTCTTTTTCACCATAGCCCTCTATGGGATTCCAAATATCACTTTCCAATTCCACACGAACTGGCTTAGCGAACGGTTTCTTGAGGGGAAAGCTAAAACTTTGTGAGATGAATTAACAGAACACTAAGCATTTTCTCAGTTAGCTTCCTTCCAGGTTTCATCTGAGGATATTTCCTTTTTCTCCATAGTCCTCTACGGGCATCGAAATATCACTTTGCCAATTCCACAAGAACAGGCTTAGCGAAAGGCTTCTTGAGGGGATAGTTGTAAGTCTGTGAGATGATTTCACAGAACACAAAGTAGTTCCTCAGAAATCTTCTTCCTCTTTGTTTTCGGAGGATATTTGCTTTGGCCCTAGAGTCTACAAAGGGATCCGAAATATGAGTTCTCAGGTTCCACAGAAATAAGGCTACCAAAGAGATCCACCAAATACAGATATCACTCTGTGAGTGGAAGTAACACTTCACAAAGCAGTTTCACAGATAGCTTCTTTCCAGTTTTTCTCGGAGGATATTTTCTTTTTCACCATAGCCCTCTATAGGCTTCGAAATATCACTTTGCCAATTCCACAAGAACAGGCTTAGCGAATGGCTTCTTGAGGGGAAAGCTGTAACTCTGTGAGATGAATTAACGGAACACTAAGCAGTTTCTCAGAAACCTTCTTTCCAGATTTCATCTGAGGATATTTCCTTTTTCACCGTAGTCTTCTATGGGCATCTATTTATCACTTTGCCAATTCCACAAGAACAGATTTAGCGAAAGGCTTCTTGAGGGGGAAGCTGTAAGTCTGTGATATGACTACACAGAACACAAGGAAGTTTCTCAGAAAGCTTCTTTCTCTTTGTTATCGGAGGATATTTCCTTTGGCCCAGATTCTACAAAGGGTTCCGAAATATGACTTCTCAGATTCCAAAGAAATAAGGCTAGCAAAAGGATCCACGAAATACAGATGTAACTCTGTGAGTGGAAGTCACACATATCAAAGCAGTTTCTCAGAAAGCTTCTTTCCAGTTTTTCTCGGAGGATATTTTCTTTTTCACCATAGCCCTATATGGGCTTCCAAATATCACTTTGCCAATTCCACAAGAACAGGCTTAGCGAATGGCTTCTTGAGGGGAAAGCTGTAACTCTGTGAGATGAATTAACAGAACACTAAGCAGTTTCTCAGAAAGGTTCTTTCCATATTTCCTCTGAGGATATTTCCTTTTTCAACGTAGCCCTCTATGGGCTTCCAAATATCACTTTGCCAATTCCACAAGAACAGGCTTAGTGAAAGGCTTCTTGAGGGCAAAGCTGTAACTCTGTGAGATGATTTCACAGAACACGAAGAAGTTTCTCAGAGAGCTTAATTCTGTTTTTTATCGAAGGATATTTCCTTTGGCCCTATAGTCTTCAAAGGGATCCGAAATATCAGTTCTCAGATTCCACAGAAATAAGGCTAGCAAACGGATTCACGAAATAGAGATGTAACTCTGTGGGTGGAAGTCACACATCACAAGGCACTTTCTCAGAAAGCTTCTTTCCAGTTTTTCTCGGAGGATATTTTCTTTTTCAGCATAGCCCTCTGTGGGCTTCCAAATATCCCTTTGTGAATTCCACAAAAAGAGGCTTAGCGAACGACTTCTTGTGGGGAAAGCTGTAACTCTCTGAGATCAACTAACAGAACACTAAGCAGTTTCTCAGAAAGCTTCTTTCTGATTTCATCTGAGGATATTTCCTTTTTCTCCGTAGCCCTCCACGGATTCCAAATATCACTATGCCAATTCCACAAGAACAGGCTTAGCAAACGGCTTCTTCAGGGGAAACCTGTAACTCTGTGAGATGAATTAACAGAACGAAGCAGTTTCTTAGAAAGCTTCTTTCTCTTTGTTATCGGAGGATATTTCCTTTGGCCCCAGAGTTTTCAAAGGGATCCGAAATATGAGTTCTCAGATTCCACAGAAATAAGACTAGCAAACATATTCACGAAATACAGATGTAATTCTGTGAGTGGAAGTCGCACATCAAAAAGCAGATTCTCAGAAAGCTTCTTTCCAGTTTTTCTCGGAGGATATTTTCTTTTTCACCATAGTCCTTTATGGGCTTCAAAATATCACTTTGCCAATTCCACAAGAACAGGCTTAGCGAACGGCTTCTTCAGGGGAAAGCTGTAACTCTGTGAGATGAAATAACAGCCCACTAAGCAGTTTCTCAGAAAGCTTCTTCCCAGATTTCATCTGAGGATATTGCCTTTTTCACCATAGCCCTCTATGGGCTTCCAAATACCACTTTGCCTATTCCACAAGAACAAGCTTAGCGAACGGCTTCTTGAGGGGAAAGCTGTAACTCTGTGAGATGAATTAACAGAACACGAAGCAGTTTCTCAGAAAGCTTCTTTCTCTTTGTTATTGGACGATATTTCCTTTGGCCCTAGAGTCTTCAATGGGATCCGAAATATGAGTTCTCAGATTCCACAGAAATAAGATTAGCAAACAGATCCACGAAATACAGATGTAACTCTGTGAGTGGAAGTCACACTTCACAAAGCAGTTTCACAGAAACCTTCTTTCCAGTTTTTCTAGGAGGATATTTTCTTATTCACCATAGCCCTCTATGGGCTTCCAAATATCACTTTGCCAATTCCACAAGAACAGGCTTAGCGAATGCCTTCTTAAGGGGAAAGCTGTAACTCTGTCAGATGAATTGAAGGAACACGAAGCAGTTTCTCAGAAAGCTTCTTTCTCTTTGTTATCGGAGGATATTTCCATTGGCCCTGGAGTCTTCAAAGGGATCCGAAATATCTGTTCTCAGATTCTACAGAAATAAGGCTAGCAAAGAGATAAAGGAAATACAGATGTAACTCTGTGAGATGAATTAACAGAACACTAAGCAGTTTCTCAGAAAGCTTCTTTCCAGATTTCATTTGAGGATATTTCCTTTTTCACCATGGCCCTCTATGGGCTTCCAAATATCACTTTGCCAATTCCACAAGAACTGTCTTAGCGAAAGGCTTCTTGAACGGAAAGCTGTAACTCTGTGAGATGATTTCACAGAACACAAAGAAGTTTCTCAGAAAGCTTCTTTCTCTTTGTTATCGGAGGATATTTCCTTTGGGCCTATAATCTTCTAAGGGATGAGAAATATCTGTTCTCAGATTCCAAAGAAATAAGGCTAGCAAAGAGATCCACGAAATACAGATGTAACTCTGTGAGATGAATTAACAGAACACTAAGAAGTTTCTCAGAAAGCTTCTATCCAGATTTCATCTGAGGATATTTCCTTTTTCACCGTAGCCCTCTATGCGCTTCCAAATAACACTTTGCCAAATCCAAAAGAACTGTCTTAGCGAAAGGCTTCTTGAGGGGAAAGCTGTATCTCTGTGAGATGATTTCACACGACACAAAGAAGTTTCTCAGAAAGCTTCTTTCTCTTTTTTATCGGATGATATTTCCTTTGGCCTTATAGTCTTCTAAAGAATCCGAAATATCCGTTCTCAGATTCCACAGAAATAAGGCTAGCAAAGAGATAAAGGAAAAACAGATGTAACTCTGTGAGATGAATTAACAGAACACTAAGCAGTTTCTCAGATAGCTTCTTTCCAGATTTCATCTGAGGATATTTCCTTTTTCACCATAGCTCTCTATGGGCTTCCAAATATCACTTTGCCAATTGCACAAGAACTGTCTTATCGAAAGGCTTCTTGAGGGGAAAGCTGTAACTCTGTGAGATGATTTCACAGAACCCAAAGAAGTTTCTCAGATAGCTTCTTTCTCTTTGTTATCGGAGGATATTTCCTTTGGCCCTATGGTATTCTAAGGGATCCGAAATATCTGTTCTCAGATTCCACAGAAATAAGGCTAAAAAAGAGATCCACGAATTACAGATATAACTCTGTGAGATGAATTAACAGAACACTCAGCAGTTTCTCTGAAAGCTTCTTTCCAGATTTCATCTCAGGATATTTCCTTTTTCACCATAGCCCTCTATTGGCTTCCACATATCACTTTGCAAATTCCACTAGAACTGTCTTAGCGTAAGGCTTCTTGAGGGGAAAGCTGTAACTCTGTGAGATTATTTCACAGAACACAAAGAAGTTTCTCACAAACCTCCTTTCTCTTTTTTATCGGAGGATATTTCCTTTGTCCCTATAGTCTTCTAAGGGATCCGAAATATCTGTTCTCCGGTTCCACAGAAATAAGGCTAGCAAAGTGATCCCCGAAAAACAGATGTAACTCTGTGAGATGAATTATCAGAACACTAAGCAGTTTCTCAGAAAGCTTCTTTCCAAATTTCATCCGAGGATATTTCCTTTTTCACCATAGCCCTCTATGGGTTTCCAAATATCACTTTGCCAATTCGACAAGAACTGTCTTAGCGAAAGGCTTCTTGAGGGGAAAGCTGTAACTCTGTGAGATGATTTCACAGAAAACAAAGAAGTTTCTCAGAAAGCTTCTTTCTCTTTGTTATCGGAGGATATTTCCTTTGGCCCTATAGTGTTCTAAGGGATCCGAAATATCTGTTCTCAGATTCCACAGAAATAAGGCTCGCAAAGAGATCCACGAAATACAGATGTAACTCTGTGAGATGAAGTAACAGAACTTTATGCAGTTTCTCAGAAAGCTTCTTTCCAGATTCCATCTGAGGATATTTACTTTTTCACCATAGCCCTCTATGGGCTTCCAAATATCACTTTGCCAATTCCACAAGAACTGTCTTAGCGAAAGGCTTCTTGAGCTGAAAGCTGTAACTCTGTGAGATGATTTCACAGAAAACAAAGAAGTTTCTCAGAAAGCTTCTTTCTCTTTGTTATCGGAGGATATTTCCTTTGGCCCAGATTCTACAAAGGGTTCCGAAATATGACTTCTCAGATTCCAAAGAAATAAGGCTAGCAAAAGGATCCACGAAATACAGATGTAACTCTGTGAGTGGAAGTCACACATATCAAAGCAGTTTCTCAGAAAGCTTCTTTCCAGTTTTTCTCGGAGGATATTTTCTTTTTCACCATAGCCCTATATGGGCTTCCAAATATCACTTTGCCAATTCCACAAGAACAGGCTTAGCGAATGGCTCTTGAGGGGAAAGCTGTAACTCTGTGAGATGAATTAACAGAACACTAAGCAGTTTCTCAGAAAGGTTCTTTCCATATTTCCTCTGAGGATATTTCCTTTTTCAACGTAGCCCTCTATGGGCTTCCAAATATCACTTTGCCAATTCCACAAGAACAGGCTTAGTGAAAGGCTTCTTGAGGGCAAAGCTGTAACTCTGTGAGATGATTTCACAGAACACGAAGAAGTTTCTCAGAGAGCTTCTTTCTGTTTTTTATCGAAGGATATTTCCTTTGGCCCTATAGTCTTCAAAGGGATCCGAAATATCAGTTCTTAGATTCCACAGAAATAAGGCTAGCAAACGGAATCATGAAATAGAGATGTAACTCTGTGGGTGGAAGTCACACATCACAAGGCACTTTCTCAGAAAGCTTCTTTCCAGTTTTTCTCGGAGGATATTTTCTTTTTCAGCATAGCCCTCTGTGGGCTTCCAAATATCCCTTTGTGAATTCCACAAAAAGAGGCTTAGCGAACGACTTCTTGTGGGGAAAGCTGTAACTCTCTGAGATCAACTAACAGAACACTAAGCAGTTTCTCAGAAAGCTTCTTTCTGATTTCATCTGAGGATATTTCCTTTTTCTCCGTAGCCCTCCACGGATTCCAAATATCACTATGCCAATTCCACAAGAACAGGCTTAGCAAACGGCTTCTTCAGGGGAAACCTGTAACTCTGTGAGATGAATTAACAGAACGAAGCAGTTTCTTAGAAAGCTTCTTTCTCTTTGTTATCGGAGGATATTTCCTTTGGCCCCAGAGTTTTCAAAGGGATCCGAAATATGAGTTCTCAGATTCCACAGAAATAAGACTAGCAAACATATTCACGAAATACAGATGTAATTCTGTGAGTGGAAGTCACACATCAAAAAGCAGATTCTCAGAAAGCTTCTTTCCAGTTTTTCTCGGAGGATATTTTCTTTTTCACCATAGTCCTTTATGGGCTTCAAAATATCACTTTGCCAATTCCACAAGAACAGGCTTAGCGAACGGCTTCTTCAGGGGAAAGCTGTAACTCTGTGAGATGAAATAACAGCCCACTAAGCAGTTTCTCAGAAAGCTTCTTCCCAGATTTCATCTGAGGATATTGCCTTTTTCACCATAGCCCTCTATGGGCTTCCAAATACCACTTTGCCTATTCCACAAGAACAAGCTTAGCGAACGGCTTCTTGAGGGGAAAGCTGTAACTCTGTGAGATGAATTAACAGAACACGAAGCAGTTTCTCAGAAAGCTTCTTTCTCTTTGTTATTGGACGATATTTCCTTTGGCCCTAGAGTCTTCAATGGGATCCGAAATATGAGTTCTCAGATTCCACAGAAATAAGATTAGCAAACAGATCCACGAAATACAGATGTAACTCTGTGAGTGGAAGTCACACTTCACAAAGCAGTTTCACAGAAACCTTCTTTCCAGTTTTTCTAGGAGGATATTTTCTTATTCACCATAGCCCTCTATGGGCTTCCAAATATCACTTTGCCAATTCCACAAGAACAGGCTTAGCGAATGCCTTCTTAAGGGGAAAGCTGTAACTCTGTCAGATGAATTGAAGGAACACGAAGCAGTTTCTCAGAAAGCTTCTTTCTCTTTGTTATCGGAGGATATTTCCATTGGCCCTGGAGTCTTCAAAGGGATCCGAAATATCTGTTCTCAGATTCTACAGAAATAAGGCTAGCAAAGAGATAAAGGAAATACAGATGTAACTCTGTGAGATGAATTAACAGAACACTAAGCAGTTTCTCAGAAAGCTTCTTTCCAGATTTCATTTGAGGATATTTCCTTTTTCACCATGGCCCTCTATGGGCTTCCAAATATCACTTTGCCAATTCCACAAGAACTGTCTTAGCGAAAGGCTTCTTGAACGGAAAGCTGTAACTCTGTGAGATGATTTCACAGAACACAAAGAAGTTTCTCAGAAAGCTTCTTTCTCTTTTTTATCGGAGGATATTTCCTTTGGGCCTATAATCTTCTAAGGGATGAGAAATATCTGTTCTCAGATTCCAAAGAAATAAGGCTAGCAAAGAGATCCACGAAATACAGATGTAACTCTGTGAGATGAATTAACAGAACACTAAGAAGTTTCTCAGAAAGCTTCTATCCAGATTTCATCTGAGGATATTTCCTTTTTCACCGTAGCCCTCTATGCGCTTCCAAATAACACTTTGCCAAATCCAAAAGAACTGTCTTAGCGAAAGGCTTCTTGAGGGGAAAGCTGTATCTCTGTGAGATGATTTCACAGGACACAAAGAAGTTTCTCAGAAAGCTTCTTTCTCTTTTTTATCAGATGATATTTCCTTTGGCCTTATAGTCTTCTAAAGAATCCGAAATATCCGTTCTCAGATTCCACAGAAATAAGGGTAGCAAAGAGATAAAGGAAAAACAGATGTAACTCTGTGAGATGAATTAACAGAACACTAAGCAGTTTCTCAGATAGCTTCTTTCCAGATTTCACCTGAGGATATTTCCTTTTTCACCATAGCTCTCTATGGGCTTCCAAATATCACTTTGCCAATTCCACAAGAACTGTCTTATCGAAAGGCTTCTTGAGGGGAAAGCTGTAACTCTGTGAGATGATTTCACAGAACCCAAAGAAGTTTCTCAGATAGCTTCTTTCTCTTTGTTATCGGAGGATATTTCCTTTGGCCCTATAGTATTCTAAGGGATCCGAAATATCTGTTCTCAGATTCCACAGAAATAAGGCTAAAAAGGAGATCCACGAATTACAGATATAACTCTGTGAGATGAATTAACAGAACACTCAGCAGTTTCTCTGAAAGCTTCTTTCCAGATTTCATCTCAGGATATTTCCTTTTTCACCATAGCCCTCTATTGGCTTCCAAATATCACTTTGCAAATTCCACTAGAACTGTCTTAGCGTAAGGCTTCTTGAGGGGAAAGCTGTAACTCTGTGAGATTATTTCACAGAACACAAAGAAGTTTCTCACAAACCTCCTTTCTCTTTTTTATCGGAGGATATTTCCTTTGGCCCTATAGTCTTCTAAGGGATCCGAAATATCTGTTCTCCGGTTCCACAGAAATAAGGCTAGCAAAGTGATCCCCGAAAAACAGATTTATCTCTGTGAGATGAATTATCAGAACACTAAGCAGTTTCTCAGAAAGCTTCTTTCCAAATTTCATCCGAGGATATTTCCTTTTTCACCATAGCCCTCTATGGGTTTCCAAATATCACTTTGCCAATTCGACAAGAACTGTCTCAGCGAAAGGCTTCTTGAGGGGAAAGCTGTAACTCTGTGAGATGATTTCACAGAAAACAAAGAAGTTTCTCAGAAAGCTTCTTTCTCTTTGTTATCGGAGGATATTTCCTTTGGCCCTATAGTGTTCTAAGGGATCCGAAATATCTGTTCTCAGATTCCACAGAAATAAGGCTCGCAAAGAGATCCACGAAATACAGATGTAACTCTGTGAGATGAATTAACAGAACTTTATGCAGTTTCTCAGAAAGCTTCTTTCCAGATTCCATCTGAGGATATTTCCTTTTTCACCATAGCCCTCTATGGGCTTCCAAATATCACTTTGCCAATTCCACAAGAACTGTCTTAGCGAAAGGCTTCTTGAGCTGAAAGCTGTAACTCTGTGAGATGATTTCACAGAAAACAAAGAAGTTTCTCAGAAAGCTTCTTTCTCTTTGTTATCGGAGGATATTTCCTTTGGCCCAGATTCTACAAAGGGTTCCGAAATATGACTTCTCAGATTCCAAAGAAATAAGGCTAGCAAAAGGATCCACGAAATACAGATGTAACTCTGTGAGTGGAAGTCACACATATCAAAGCAGTTTCTCAGAAAGCTTCTTTCCAGTTTTTCTCGGAGGATATTTTCTTTTTCACCATAGCCCTATATGGGCTTCCAAATATCACTTTGCCAATTCCACAAGAACAGGCTTAGCGAATGGCTCTTGAGGGGAAAGCTGTAACTCTGTGAGATGAATTAACAGAACACTAAGCAGTTTCTCAGAAAGGTTCTTTCCATATTTCCTCTGAGGATATTTCCTTTTTCAACGTAGCCCTCTATGGGCTTCCAAATATCACTTTGCCAATTCCACAAGAACAGGCTTAGTGAAAGGCTTCTTGAGGGCAAAGCTGTAACTCTGTGAGATGATTTCACAAAACACGAAGAAGTTTCTCAGAGAGCTTCTTTCTGTTTTTTATCGAAGGATATTTCCTTTGGCCCTATAGTCTTCAAAGGGATCCGAAATATCAGTTCTCAGATTCCACAGAAATAAGGCTAGCAAACGGAATCACGAAATAGAGATGTAACTCTGTGGGTGGAAGTCACACATCACAAGGCACTTTCTCAGAAAGCTTCTTTCCAGTTTTTCTCGGAGGATATTTTCTTTTTCAGCATAGCCCTCTGTGGGCTTCCAAATATCCCTTTGTGAATTCCACAAAAAGAGGCTTAGCGAACGACTTCTTGTGGGGAAAGCTGTAACTCTCTGAGATCAACTAACAGAACACTAAGCAGTTTCTCAGAAAGCTTCTTTCTGATTTCATCTGAGGATATTTCCTTTTTCTCCGTAGCCCTCCACGGATTCCAAATATCACTATGCCAATTCCACAAGAACAGGCTTAGCAAACGGCTTCTTCAGGGGAAACCTGTAACTCTGTGAGATGAATCAACAGAACGAAGCAGTTTCTTAGAAAGCTTCTTTCTCTTTGTTATCGGAGGATACTTCCTTTGGCCCCAGAGTTTTCAAAGGGATCCGAAATATGAGTTCTCAGATTCCACAGAAATAAGACTAGCAAACATATTCACGAAATACAGATGTAATTCTGTGAGTGGAAGTCACACATCAAAAAGCAGATTCTCAGAAAGCTTCTTTCCAGTTTTTCTCGGAGGATATTTTCTTTTTCACCATAGTCCTTTATGGGCTTCAAAATAGCACTTTGCCAATTCCACAAGAACAGGCTTAGCGAACGGCTTCTTCAGGGGAATGCTGTAACTCTGTGAGATGAAATAACAGCCCACTAAGCAGTTTCTCAGAAAGCTTCTTCCCAGATTTCATCTGAGGATATTGCCTTTTTCACCATAGCCCTCTATGGGCTTCCAAATACCACTTTGCCTATTCCACAAGAACAAGCTTAGCGAACGGCTTCTTGAGGGGAAAGCTGTAACTCTGTGAGATGAATTAACAGAACACGAAGCAGTTTCTCAGAAAGCTTCTTTCTCTTTGTTATCGGACGATATTTCCTTTGGCCCTAGAGTCTTCAATGGGATCCGAAATATGAGTTCTCAGATTCCACAGAAATAAGATTAGCAAACAGATCCACGAAATACAGATGTAACTCTGTGAGTGGAAGTCACACTTCACAAAGCAGTTTCACAGAAACCTTCTTTCCAGTTTTTCTAGGAGGATATTTTCTTATTCACCATAGCCCTCTATGGGCTTCCAAATATCACTTTGCCAATTCCACAAGAACAGGCTTAGCGAATGCCTTCTTAAGGGGAAAGCTGTAACTCTGTCAGATGAATTGAAGGAACACGAAGCAGTTTCTCAGAAAGCTTCTTTCTCTTTGTTATCGGAGGATATTTCCATTGGCCCTGGAGTCTTCAAAGGGATCCGAAATATCTGTTCTCAGATTCTACAGAAATAAGGCTAGCAAAGAGATAAAGGAAATACAGATGTAACTCTGTGAGATGAATTAACAGAACACTAAGCAGTTTCTCAGAAAGCTTCTTTCCAGATTTCATTTGAGGATATTTCCTTTTTCACCATGGCCCTCTATGGGCTTCCAAATATCACTTTGCCAATTCCACAAGAACTGTCTTAGCGAAAGGCGTCTTGAGGGGAAAGCTGTAACTCTGTGAGGTGATTTCACAGAACACAAAGAAGTTTCTCAGAAAGCTTCTTTCTCTTTGTTATCGGAGGATATTTCCTTTGGCCCTATAGTCTTCAAAGGGATCCGAGATATCAGTTCTAAGATTCCACAGAAATAAGGGTAGCAAACAGATCCACGAAATACAGATGTAAATCTGTGAGTGGAAGTCACACATCACAAAGCAGTTTCTCAGAAAGCTTCTTTCTAGTTTTTCTCGGAGGATATTTTCTTTTTCACCATAGCCCTCTATGGGCTTCCAAATATCACTTTGCCAATTCCACAAGAACAGGCTTAGCGAATGGCTTCCTGAGGGAAAAGCTGTAACTCTGTGAGATGATTTAACAGAACACTAAGTAGCTGCTCAGAAAGCTTCTTTCCAGATTTCATTTGAGGATATTTCCTTCTTCACCGTTAGCCCTCAACGGGCATCGAAATATCATTTTGCCAATTCCACAAGAACAGGTTTTGCGAAAGGCTTCTTGAGGGGATAGCTGTAAATCTGTGAGATGATTTCACAGAACACAAAGAAGTTTCTCAGAAAGCTTCTTTCTCTTTGTTCTCGGAGGATATTTCCTTTGGCCCTAGAGTCTCCAAAGAGATCCGAAATATGAGTTCTCAGACTCCACAGAAATTAGGCTACTAAAGAGATCCACGAAATACAGATGTAACTCTGTGTGTGGAAGTAACATTTCACAAAGCAGTTTCACAGAAAGCTTCTTTCCAGTTTTTCTCGGAGGATATTTTCTTTTTCACCATAGACCTCTATGGGATTCCAAATATCACTTTGCCAGTTCCACAAGAACTGTCTTAGCGAAAGGCTTCTAGAGGGGAAAGCTGTAACTCTGTGAGATGATTTCACAGAAAACAAAGAAGTTTCTCAGAAAGCTTCTTTCTCTTTGTTATCGGAGGATATTTCCTTTGGCCCTATAGTCTTGAAAGGGATCCGAAATATCTGTTTTCAGATTCCACAGAAATAAGGCTAGCAAAGAGATCCACCAAATACAGATGTAACTCTGTGAGATGAATTAACAGAACACAAAGCAGTTTCTCAGAACGCTTCTTTACAGATTTCATCTGAGAATATTTCCTTTTTCACCATAGCCCTCTATGGGTTCCAAATATCACTTTGCCAAATCCACAAGAACTGTCTTACCGAAAGGCTTCTGGAGGGGAACGCTGTAACTCTGTGAGGTGATGTCACAGAACACAAAGAAGTTTCACAGAAAGCTTCTTTCTCTTTGTTTTCGGAGGATATTTCCTTTGGCCCTATAGTCTTCAAAGGGATCCGAAATATCTGTTCTCAGATTCCACAGAAATAACTCTAGCAAAGAGATCCACCAAATACAGATGTAACTCTGTTAGATGAGTTAACAGAACACTAAGCAGTTTCTCTGAAACCTTCTTTCCAGGTTTCATCTGAGGATATTTCCTTTTTCACCATAGCCCTCTTTGGGCTTCCAAATATCACTTTGCCAATTCTACTAGAACTGTCTTAGCGAAAGGCTTCTTGAGGGGAAAGCTGTATCTCTGTGAGATGATTTCAAGAACACAAAGAAGTTTCTCAGAAAGCTTCTTTCTCTTTTATGTCGGAGGATATTTCCTTTGGCCCTATAGTCTTCAAAGGGATCCGAATTATCTGTTCTCAGATTCCACAGAAATAAGGCTAGCAAAGAGATCCACGAAATACAGATGTAACTCTGGGAGATGAATTAACAGAACACTAAGCAGTTTCTAGAAAGCTACTTTCCAGATTTCCTCTGAGAATATTTCCTATTTCACCACAGCCCTCTATGGGCTTCCAAATATCACTTTGCCAATTCCACAAGAACTGTCTTAGCGAAAGTCTTCTTGAGGGGAAATCTGTAATTCTGTGAGATGATTACACACCACACAAATAAGTTTCTCAGAAAGCTTCTTTCTCTTTGTTATCGGAGGATATTTCCTTTGGCCCTATAGTCTTCTAAGGGATCCGAAATATCTATTCTCAGATTCCACAGAAATAAGGCTAGCAAAGAGATCCACGAAATACAGATGTAACATTGTGAGATGAATTAACAGAACACTAAGCAGTTTCTCAGAAAGCTTCTTTCCAGATTTCATCTGAGGATATTTCCTTTTTCACCATAGCCCACTAGGGGCTTCCAAATACCACTTTGCCAATTCGACAAGAACTGTCTTATCGAAAGGCTCTTGAGGGGAAAGCTGTAACTCTGTGAGATGATTTCACAGAACACAAAGAAGTTTCTCACAAACCTCCTTTCTCTTTTTTATCGGAGGATATTTCCTTTGGCCCTATAGTCTTCTAAGGGATCCGAAATATCTGTTCTCAGATTCCACAGAAATAAGGCTAGCAAAGTGATCCCCGAAATACAGGTGTAACTCTGTGAGATGAATTAACAGAACACTAAGCAGTTTCTCAGAAAGCTTCTTTCCAAATTTCATCCGAGGATATTTCCTTTTTCACCATAGCCCTCTATGGGTTTCCAAATATCACTTTGCCAATTCGACAAGAACTGTCTCAGCGAAAGGCTTCTTGAGGGGAAAGCTGTAACTCTGTGAGATGATTTCACAGAAAACAAAGAAGTTTCTCAGAAAGCTTCTTTCTCTTTGTTATCGGAGGATATTTCCTTTGGCCCTATAGTGTTCTAAGGGATCCGTAATATCTGTTCTCAGATTCCACAGAAATAAGGCTAGCAAAGAAATCCACGAAATACAGATGTAACTCTGTGAGATGAATTAACAGAACTTTATGCAGTTTCTCAGAAAGCTTCTTTCCAGATTTCATCTGAGGATATTTCCTTTTTCACCATAGCCCTCTAAGGGCTTCCAAATATCACTTTGCCAATTCCACAAGAACTGTCTTAGCGAAAGGCTTCTTGAGCGGAAAGCTGTAACTCTGGGAGATGATTTCACAGAACACAAAGAAGTTTCTCAGAAAGCTTCTTTCTCTTTGTTATCGGAGGATATTTCCTTTGGCCCTATAGTGTTCTAAGGGATCCGAAATATCTGTTCTCAGATTCCACAGAAATAAGGCCAGCAAAGAGATCCACGAAACACAGATGTAACTCTGTGAGATGAATTAACAGAACTTTATGCAGGTTCTCAGAAAGCTTCTTGCCAGATTCCATCTGAGGATACTTCCTTTTTCACCATAGCCCTCTATGGGCTTCCAAATATCACTTTGCCAATTCCACAAGAACTGTCTTAGCGAAAGGTTTCTTGAGGGGAAAGCTGTAACTCTGTGAGATGATTTCACAGAACACAAAGAAGTTTCTCAGAAAGCTTCTTTCTCTTTGTTATCGGAGGATATTTCCTTTGGCCCTATAGTCTTCAAGGGATCCGGAATATCAGTTCTCAGATTCCACAGAAATAAGGCTAGCAAAGAGATCCACGAAATACAGATGCAGCTCTGTGAGTGGAAGTCACACATCACAAAGCAGTTTCTCAGAAAGCTTCTTTCCAGTTTTTCTCCGAGGATATTTTCTTTTTCACCTTAGCCCTCTATGGGCTTCCAAATATCACTTTGCCAATTCCACAAGAACAGGCTTAGCCAACGGCTTCTTGAGGGGAAAGCTGTATCTCTGTGAGATAAATTAACAGAACAGGAAGCAGTTTCTCAGAAAGCTTCTTTCCAGATTTCTTCTGAGGATATTTCCTTTTTCACCATATCCCTCTATGGGCATCGAAATATCACTTTGCCAATTCCACAATAACAGGCTTAGCGAAAGGATTCTTGAGGGTAAAGCTGTAACTCTGTGAGGTGATTTCACAGAACACAAAGAAGTTTCTCAGAAAGCTTCTTTCTCTTTGTTATCGGAGGATATTTCCTTCGGCCCTATAGTCTTCAAAGGGATCCGAGATATCAGTTCTCAGATTCCACAGAAATAAGGCTAGCAAACAGATCCACGAAATACAGATATAACTCTGTGAGTGGAAGTCACACATCACAAAGCAGTTTCTCAGAAAGCTTCTTTCCAGTTTTTTTCGGAGGATATTTTCTTTTTCACCATAGCCCTATATGGGATTCCAAATATCACTTTCCAATTCCACACGAACTGGCTTAGCGAACGGTTTCTTGAGGGGAAAGCTAAAACTTTGTGAGATGAATTAACAGAACACTAAGCAGTTTCTCAGTAAGCTTCCTTCCAGGTTTCATCTGAGGATATTTCCTTTTTCTCCATAGTCCTCTACGGGCATCGAAATATCACTTTGCCAATTCCACAAGAACAGGCTTAGTGAAAGGCTTCTTGAGGGGATAGTTGTAAGTCTGTGAGATGATTTCACAGAACACAAAGTAGTTCCTCAGAAATCTTCTTCCTCTTTGTTTTCGGAGGATATTTCCTTTGGCCCTAGAGTCTACAAAGGGATCCGAAATATGAGTTCTCAGATTCCACAGAAATAAGGCTACCAAAGAGATCCACCAAATACAGATATCACTCTGTGAGTGGAAGTAACACTTCACAAAGCAGTTTCACAGATAGCTTCTTTCCAGTTTTTCTCGGAGGATATTTTCTTTTTCACCATAGCCCTCTATAGGCTTCGAAATATCACTTTGCCAATTCCACAAGAACAGGCTTAGCGAATGGCTTCTTGAGGGGAAAGCTGTAACTCTGTGAGATGAATTAACGGAACACTAAGCAGTTTCTCAGAAACCTTCTTTCCAGATTTCATCTGAGGATATTTCCTTTTTCACCGTAGTCTTCTATGGGCATCTATTTATCACTTTGCCAATTCCACAAGAACAGATTTAGCGAAAGGCTTCTTGAGGGGGAAGCTGTAAGTCTGTGATATGACTACACAGAACACAAGGAAGTTTCTCAGAAAGCTTCTTTCTCTTTGTTATCGGAGGATATTTCCTTTGGCCCAGATTCTACAAAGGGTTCCGAAATATGACTTCTCAGATTCCAAAGAAATAAGGCTAGCAAAAGGATCCACGAAATACAGATGTAACTCTGTGAGTGGAAGTCACACATATCAAAGCAGTTTCTCAGAAAGCTTCTTTCCAGTTTTTCTCGGAGGATATTTTCTTTTTCACCATAGCCCTATATGGGCTTCCAAATATCACTTTGCCAATTCCACAAGAACAGGCTTAGCGAATGGCTTCTTGAGGGGAAAGCTGTAACTCTGTGAGATGAATTAACAGAACACTAAGCAGTTTCTCAGAAAGGTTCTTTCCATATTTCCTCTGAGGATATTTCCTTTTTCAACGTAGCCCTCTATGGGCTTCCAAATATCACTTTGCCAATTCCACAAGAACAGGCTTAGTGAAAGGCTTCTTGAGGGCAAAGCTGTAACTCTGTGAGATGATTTCACAGAACACGAAGAAGTTTCTCAGAGAGCTTAATTCTGTTTTTTATCGAAGGATATTTCCTTTGGCCCTATAGTCATCAAAGGGATCCGAAATATCAGTTCTCAGATTCCACAGAAATAAGGCTAGCAAACGGATTCACGAAATAGAGATGTAACTCTGTGGGTGGAAGTCACACATCACAAGGCACTTTCTCAGAAAGCTTCTTTCCAGTTTTTCTCGGAGGATATTTTCTTTTTCAGCATAGCCCTCTGTGGGCTTCCAAATATCCCTTTGTGAATTCCACAAAAAGAGGCTTAGCGAACGACTTCTTGTGGGGAAAGCTGTAACTCTCTGAGATCAACTAACAGAACACTAAGCAGTTTCTCAGAAAGCTTCTTTCTGATTTCATCTGAGGATATTTCCTTTTTCTCCGTAGCCCTCCACGGATTCCAAATATCACTATGCCAATTCCACAAGAACAGGCTTAGCAAACGGCTTCTTCAGGGGAAACCTGTAACTCTGTGAGATGAATTAACAGAACGAAGCAGTTTCTTAGAAAGCTTCTTTCTCTTTGTTATCGGAGGATATTTCCTTTGGCCCCAGAGTTTTCAAAGGGATCCGAAATATGAGTTCTCAGATTCCACAGAAATAAGACTAGCAAACATATTCACGAAATACAGATGTAATTCTGTGAGTGGAAGTCACACATCAAAAAGCAGATTCTCAGAAAGCTTCTTTCCAGTTTTTCTCGGAGGATATTTTCTTTTTCACCATAGTCCTTTATGGGCTTCCAAATATCACTTTGCCAATTCCACAAGAACAGGCTTAGCGAACGGCTTCTTCAGGGGAAAGCTGTAACTCTGTGAGATGAAATAACAGCCCACTAAGCAGTTTCTCAGAAAGCTTCTTCCCAGATTTCATCTGAGGATATTGCCTTTTTCACCATAGCCCTCTATGGGCTTCCAAATACCACTTTGCCTATTCCACAAGAACAAGCTTAGCGAACGGCTTCTTGAGGGGAAAGCTGTAACTCTGTGAGATGAATTAACAGAACACGAAGCAGTTTCTCAGAAAGCTTCTTTCTCTTTGTTATCGGACGATATTTCCTTTGGCCCTAGAGTCTTCAATGGGATCCGAAATATGAGTTCTCAGATTCCACAGAAATAAGATTAGCAAACAGATCCACGAAATACAGATGTAACTCTGTGAGTGGAAGTCACACTTCAGAAAGCAGTTTCACAGAAAACTTCTCTCCAGTTTTTCTAGGAGGATATTTTCTTATTCACCATAGCCCTCTATGGGCTTCCAAATATCACTTTGCCAATTCCACAAGAACAGGCTTAGCGAATGCCTTCTTAAGGGGAAAGCTGTAACTCTGTCAGATGAATTGAAGGAACACGAAGCAGTTTCTCAGAAAGCTTCTTTCTCTTTGTTATCGGAGGATATTTCCATTGGCCCTGGAGTTTTCAAAGGGATCCGAAATATCTGTTCTCAGATTCTACAGAAATAAGGCTAGCAAAGAGATAAAGGAAATACAGATGTAACTCTGTGAGATGAATTAACAGAACACTAAGCAGTTTCTCAGAAAGCTTCTTTCCAGATTTCATATGAGGACATTTCCTTTTTCACCATGGCCCTCTATGGGCTTCCAAATATCACTTTGCCAATTCCACAAGAACTGTCTTAGCGAAAGGCTTCTTGAACGGAAAGCTGTAACTCTGTGAGATGATTTCACAGAACACAAAGAAGTTTCTCAGAAAGCTTCTTTCTCTTTTTTATCGGAGGATATTTCCTTTGGGCCTATAATCTTCTAAGAGATGAGAAATATCTGTTCTCAGATTCCAAAGAAATAAGGCTAGCAAAGAGATCCACGAAATACAGATGTAACTCTGTGAGATGAATTAACAGAACACTAAGAAGTTTCTCAGAAAGCTTCTATCCAGATTTCATCTGAGGATATTTCCTTTTTCACCGTAGCCCTCTATGCGCTTCCAAATAACACTTTGCCAAATCCAAAAGAACTGTCTTAGCGAAAGGCTTCTTGAGGGGAAAGCTGTATCTCTGTGAGATGATTTCACAGGACACAAAGAAGTTTCTCAGAAAGCTTCTTTCTCTTTTTTATCGGATGATATTTCCTTTGGCCTTATAGTCTTCTAAAGAATCCGAAATATCCGTTCTCAGATTCCACAGAAATAAGGCTAGCAAAGAGATAAAGGAAAAACAGATGTAACTCTGTGAGATGAATTAACAGAACACTGAGCAGTTTCTCAGAAAGCTTCTTTCCAGATTTCATCTGAGGATATTTCCTTTTTCACCATAGCTCTCTATGGGCTTCCAAATATCACTTTGCCAATTCCACAAGAACTGTCTTATCGAAAGGCTTCTTTAGGGGAAAGCTGTAACTCTGTGAGATGATTTCACAGAACCCAAAGAAGTTTCTCAGATAGCTTCTTTCTCTTTGTTATCGGAGGATATTTCCTTTGGCCCTATAGTATTCTAAGGGATCCGAAATATCTGTTCTCAGATTCCACAGAAATAAGGCTAAAAAAGAGATCCACGAATTACAGATATAACTCTGTGAGATGAATTAACAGAACACTCAGCAGTTTCTCTGAAAGCTTCTTTCCAGATTTCATCTCAGGATATTTCCTTTTTCACCATAGCCCTCTATTGGCTTCCAAATATCACTTCGCAAATTCCACTAGAACTGTCTTAGCGTAAGGCTTCTTGAGGGGAAAGCTGTAACTCTGTGAGATTATTTCACAGAACACAAAGAAGTTTCTCACAAACCTCCTTTCTCTTTTTTATCGGAGGATATTTCCTTTGGCCCTATAGTCTTCTAAGGGATCCGAAATATCTGTTCTCAGGTTCCACAGAAATAAGGCGAGGAAAGTGATCCCCGAAAAACAGATGTAACTCTGTGAGATGAATTATCAGAACACTAAGCAGTTTCTCAGAAAGCTTCTTTCCAAATTTCATCCGAGGATATTTCCTTTTTCACCATAGCCCTCTATGGGTTTCCAAATATCACTTTGCCAATTCGACAAGAACTGTCTCAGCGAAAGGCTTCTTGAGGGGAAAGCTGTAACTCTGTGAGATGATTTCACAGAAAACAAAGAAGTTTCTCAGAAAGCTTCTTTCTCTTTGTTATCGGAGGATATTTCCTTTAGCCCTGTAGTGTTCTAAGGGATCCGAAATATCTGTTCTCAGATTCCACAGAAATAAGGCTCGCAAAGAGATCCACGAAATACAGATGTAACTCTGTGAGATGAATTAACAGAACTTTATGCAGTTTCTCAGAAAGCTTCTTTCCAGATTCCATCTGAGGATATTTCCTTTTTCACCATAGCCCTCTATGGGCTTCCAAATATCACTTTGCCAATTCCACAAGAACTGTCTTAGCGAAAGGCTTCTTGAGCTGAAAGCTGTAACTCTGTGAGATGATTTCACAGAAAACAAAGAAGTTTCTCAGAAAGCTTCTTTCTCTTTGTTATCGGAGGATATTTCCTTTGGCCCAGATTCTACAAAGGGTTCCGAAATATGACTTCTCAGATTCCAAAGAAATAAGGCTAGCAAAAGGATCCACGAAATACAGATGTAACTCTGTGAGTGGAAGTCACACATATCAAAGCAGTTTCTCAGAAAGCTTCTTTCCAGTTTTTCTCGGAGGATATTTTCTTTTTCACCATAGCCCTATATGGGCTTCCAAATATCACTTTGCCAATTCCACAAGAACAGGCTTAGCGAATGGCTCTTGAGGGGAAAGCTGTAACTCTGTGAGATGAATTAACAGAACACTAAGCAGTTTCTCAGAAAGGTTCTTTCCATATTTCCTCTGAGGATATTTCCTTTTTCAATGTAGCCCTCTATGGGCTTCCAAATATCACTTTGCCAATTCCACAAGAACAGGCTTAGTGAAAGGCTTCTTGAGGGCAAAGCTGTAACTCTGTGAGATGATTTCACAGAACACGAAGAAGTTTCTCAGAGAGCTTCTTTCTGTTTTTTATCGAAGGATATTTCCTTTGGCCCTATAGTCTTCAAAGGGATCCGAAATATCAGTTCTCAGATTCCACAGAAATAAGGCTAGCAAACGGAATCACGGAATAGAGATGTAACTCTGTGGGTGGAAGTCACACATCACAAGGCACTTTCTCAGAAAGCTTCTTTCCAGTTTTTCTCGGAAGATATTTTCTTTTTCAGCATAGCCCTCTGTGGGCTTCCAAATATCCCTTTGTGAATTCCACAAAAAGAGGCTTAGCGAACGACTTCTTGTGGGTAAAGCTGTAACTCTCTGAGATCAACTAACAGAACACTAAGCAGTTTCTCAGAAAGCTTCTTTCTGATTTCATCTGAGGATATTTCCTTTTTCTCCGTAGCCCTCCACGGATTCCAAATATCACTATGCCAATTCCACAAGAACAGGCTTAGCAAACGGCTTCTTCAGGGGAAACCTGTAACTCTGTGAGATGAATTAACAGAACGAAGCAGTTTCTTAGAAAGCTTCTTTCTCTTTGTTATCGGAGGATATTTCCTTTGGCCCCAGAGTTTTCAAAGGGATCCGAAATATGAGTTCTCAGATTCCACAGAAATAAGACTAGCAAACATATTCACGAAATACAGATGTAATTCTGTGAGTGGAAGTCACACATCAAAAAGCAGATTCTCAGAAAGCTTCTTTCCAGTTTTTCTCGGAGGATATTTTCTTTTTCACCATAGTCCTTTATGGGCTTCAAAATATCACTTTGCCAATTCCACAAGAACAGGCTTAGCGAACGGCTTCTTCAGGGGAATGCTGTAACTCTGTGAGATGAAATAACAGCCCACTAAGCAGTTTCTCAGAAAGCTTCTTCCCAGATTTCATCTGAGGATATTGCCTTTTTCACCATAGCCCTCTATGGGCTTCCAAATACCACTTTGCCTATTCCACAAGAACAAGCTTAGCGAACGGCTTCTTGAGGGGAAAGCTGTAACTCTGTGAGATGAATTAACAGAACACGAAGCAGTTTCTCAGAAAGCTTCTTTCTCTTTGTTATCGGACGATATTTCCTTTGGCCCTAGAGTCTTCAATGGGATCTGAAATATGAGTTCTCAGATTCCACAGAAATAAGATTAGCAAACAGATCCACGAAATACAGATGTAACTCTGTGAGTGGAAGTCACACTTCACAAAGCAGTTTCACAGAAACCTTCTTTCCAGTTTTTCTAGGAGGATATTTTCTTATTCACCATAGCCCTCTATGGGCTTCCAAATATCACTTTGCCAATTCCACAAGAACAGGCTTAGCGAATGCCTTCTTAAGGGGAAAGCTGTAACTCTGTCAGATGAATTGAAGGAACACGAAGCAGTTTCTCAGAAAGCTTCTTTCTCTTTGTTATCGGAGGATATTTCCATTGGCCCTGGAGTCTTCAAAGGGATCCGAAATATCTGTTCTCAGATTCTACAGAAATAAGGCTAGCAAAGAGATAAAGGAAATACAGATGTAACTCTGTGAGATGAATTAACAGAACACTAAGCAGTTTCTCAGAAAGCTTCTTTCCAGATTTCATTTGAGGATATTTCCTTTTTCACCATGGCCCTCTATGGGCTTCCAAATATCACTTTGCCAATTCCACAAGAACTGTCTTAGCCAAAGGCTTCTTGAACGGAAAGCTGTAACTCTGTGAGATGATTTCACAGAACACAAAGAAGTTTCTCAGAAAGCTTCTTTCTCTTTTTTATCGGAGGATATTTCCTTTGGGCCTATACTCTTCTAAGGGATTAGAAATATCTGTTCTCAGATTCCAAAGAAATAAGGCTAGCAAAGAGATCCACGAAATACAGATGTAACTCTGTGAGATGAATTAACAGAACACTAAGAAGTTTCTCAGAAAGCTTCTATCCAGATTTCATCTGAGGATATTTCCTTTTTCACCATAGCCCTCTATGCGCTTCCAAATAACACTTTGACAAATCCAAAAGAACTGTATTAGCGAAAGGCTTCTTGAGGGGAAAGCTGTATCTCTGTGAGATGATTTCACAGGACACAAAGAAGTTTCTCAGAAAGCTTATTTCTCTTTTTTATCGGATGATATTTCCTTTGGCCTTATAGTCTTCTAAAGAATCCGAAATATCCGTTCTCAGATTCCACAGAAATAAGGCTAGCAAAGAGATAAAGGAAAAACAGATGTAACTCTGTGAGATGAATTAACAGAACACTAAGCAGTTTCTCAGATAGCTTCTTTCCAGATTTCATCTGAGGATATTTCCTTTTTCACCATAGCCGTCTATGGGCTTCCAAATATCACTTTGCCAATTCCACAAGAACTGTCTTATCGAAAGGCTTCTTGAGGGGAAAGCTGTAACTCTGTGAGATGATTTCACAGAACCCAAAGAAGTTTCTCAGATAGCTTCTTTCTCTTTGTTATCGGAGGATATTTCCTTTGGCCCTATAGTCTTCTAAGGATCCGAAATATCTGTTCTCAGATTCCACAGAAATAAGGCTAAAAAAGAGATCCAGGAATTACAGATATAACTCTGTGAGATGAATTAACAGAACACTCAGCAGTTTCTCTGAAAGCTTCTTTCCAGATTTCATCTCAGGATATTTCCTTTTTCACCATAGCCCTCTATTGGCTTCCAAATATCACTTTGCCAATTCCACTAGAACTGTCTTAGCGTAAGGCTTCTTGAGGGGAAAGCTGTAACTCTGTGAGATTATTTCACAGAACACAAAGAAGTTTCTCACAAACCTCCTTTCTCTTTTTTTTCGGAGGATATTTCCTTTGGCCCTATAGTCTTCTAAGGGATCCGAAATATCTGTTCTCAGATTCTACAGAAATAAGGCTAAAAAAGAGATCCACGAAATACAGATGTTACTCTGTGGGATGAAATAACAGAACACTAATCAGTTTCTCAGAAAGTTTCTTTCCAGATTTCATCTGAGGATATTTCCTTTTTCACCATAGCCCTCTATGGGCTACCAAATATCACTTTGCCAATTCCACAAGAACTGTCTTAGCGAAACCCTTCTTGAGGGGAAAGCTGTAACTCTGTGAGATGAATTCACAGGACACAAAGAAGTTTTTCAGAAAGCTTCTTTCTCTTTGTTATCGGAGGATATTTCCTTTGTCCCTATAGTCTTCTAAGGGATCCGAAATATCTGTTCTCATATTCTACAGAAATAAGGCTAGCAAAGAGATCCACGAAATACAGATGTAACTCTGTGAGATGAATTAACAGAACACTAAGCAGTTTCTCGTAAAGCTTCTTTCCAGATTTCATTTGAGGATATTTCCTTTTTCACCACAGCCCTCTATGGGCTTCCAAATATCACTTTGCCAATTCCACAAGAACAGTCTTAGCGAAAGGCTTCTTGAGCGGAAAGCTGTTACCCTGTGAGATGATTTCACAGAACACAAAGAAGTTTCTCAGAAAGCTTCTTTCTCTTTATAATCGGAGGATCTTTGCTTTGGCCCTATAGTCTTCTAAGGAATCCGAAATATCTGTTCTCAGATTCTTCAGAAATAAGGCTTGCAAAGAGATAAAGGAAATACAGATGTAACTCTGTGAGATGAATTAACAGAACACTAAGCAGTTTCTCAGAAAGCTTCTTTCCAGATTTCATCTGTCGATATTTCCTTTTTTCTCTGTAGCCCTCTATGCGCTTCCAAATATCACTTTGCCAATTCCACAACTACTGTTTTACCAAAAGGCTTCTTGAGGGGAAAGCCGTAACTCTGTGAGATGATTTCACAGAACACAAAGAAGTTTCTCAGAAAGCTTCTTTCTCTTTGTTATCGGAGGATATTTCCTTTGGCCCTATAGTCTTCTAAGGGATCCGAAATATCTGTTCTCAGATTCCACAGAAATAAGGCTAGAAAAGAGATCTACGAAATACAGATGTAACTCCGTGAGATGAATTAACAGAACACTAAGCAGTTTCTCAGAAAGCTTCTTTCCAGATTTAATCTGAGGATATTTCCTTTTTCACCATAGCCCTCTATGGGCTTCCAAATATCACTTTGCCAATTCCACAAGAACTGTCTTAGCGAAAGGCTTCTTGAGGGGAAAGCTGTAACTCTGTGAGATGATTTCACAGGACACAAAGAAGTTTCTCAGAAAGCTTCTTTCTCTTTTTTATCGGATGATATTTCCTTTGGCCTTATAGTCTTCTAAAGAATCCGAAATATCCGTTCTCAGATTCCACAGAAATAAGGCTAGCAAAGAGATAAAGGAAAAACAGATGTAACTCTGTGATATGAATTAACAGAACACTAAGCAGTTTCTCAGATAGCTTCTTTCCAGATTTCATCTGAGGATATTTCCTTTTTCACCATAGCCCTCTATGGGCTTCCAAATATCACTTTGCCAATTCCACAAGAACTGTCTTAGCGAAAGGCTTCTTGAGCTGAAAACTGTAACTCTGTGAGATGATTTCACAGAAAACAAAGAAGTTTCTCAGAAAGCTTCTTTCTCTTTGTTATCGAAGGATATTTCCTTTGGCCCTATAGTGTTCTAAGGGATCCGAAATATCTGTTCTCAGATTCCACAGAAATAAGGCTAGCAAAGAGATCCACGAAATACAGATGTAACTCTGTGAGATGAATTAACAGAACTTTATGCAGGTTCTCAGAAAGCTTCTTGCCAGATTCCATCTGAGGATATTTCCTTTTTCACCATAGCCCTGTATGGGCTTCCAAATATCACTTTGCCAATTCCACAAGAACTGTCTTAGCGAAAGGTTTCTTGAGGGGAAAGCTGTAACTCTGTGAGATGATTTCACAGAACACAAAGAAGTTTCTCAGAAAGCTTCTTTCTCTTTGTTATCGGAGGATATTTCCTTTGGCCCTATAGTCTTCAAGGGATCCGAAATATCAGTTCTCAGATTCCACAGAAATAAGGCTAGCAAAGAGATCCACGAAATACAGATGCAACTCTGTGAGTGGAAGTCACACATCACAAAGCAGTTTCTCAGAAAGCTTCTTTCCAGTTTTTCTCCGAGGATATTTTCTTTTTCACCTTAGCCCTCTATGGGCTTCCAAATATCACTTGGCCAATTCCACAAGAACAGGCTTAGCCAACGGCTTCTAGAGGGGAAAGCTGTATCTCTGTGAGATAAATTAACAGAACAGGAAGCAGTTTCTCAGAAAGCTTCTTTCCAGATTTCATCTGAGGATATTTCCTTTTTCACCATATCCCTCTATGGGCATCGAAATATCACTTTGCCAATTCCACAATAACAGGTTTAGCGAAAGGCTTCTTGAGGGTAAAGCTGTAACTCTGTGAGGTGATTTCACAGAACACAAAGAAGTTTCTCAGAAAGCTTCTTTCTCTTTGTTATCGGAGGATATTTCCTTTGGCCCTATAGTCTTCAAAGGGATCCGAGATATCAGTTCTCAGATTCCACAGAAATAAGGCTAGCAAACAGATCCACGAAATACAGATATAACTCTGTGAGTGGAAGTCACACATCACAAAGCAGTTTCTCAGAAAGCTTCTTTCCAGTTTTTTTCGGAGGATATTTTCTTTTTCACCCTAGCCCTATATGGGATTCCAAATATCACTTTCCAATTCCACACGAACTGGCTTAGCGAACGGTTTCTTGAGGGGAAAGCTAAAACTTTGTGAGATGAATTAACAGAACACTAAGCAGTTTCTCAGTAAGCTTCCTTCCAGGTTTCATCTGAGGATATTTCCTTTTTCTCCATAGCCCTCTACGGGCATCGAAATATCACTTTGCCAATTCCACAAGAACAGGCTTAGCGAATGGCTTCTTGAGGGGATAGTTGTAAGTCTGTGAGATGATTTCACAGGACACAAAGTAGTTCCTCAGAAATCTTCTTCCTCTTTGTTTTCGGAGGATATTTGCTTTGGCCCTAGAGTCTACAAAGGGATCCGAAATATGAGTTCTCAGATTCCACAGAAATAAGGCTACCAAAGAGATCCACCAAATACAGATATCACTCTGTGAGTGGAAGTAACACTTCACAAAGAAGTTTCACAGATAGCTTCTTTCCAGTTTTTCTCGGAGGATATTTTCTTTTTCACCATAGCCCTCTATAGGCTTCGAAATATCACTTTGCCAATTCCACAAGAACAGGCTTAGCGAATGGCTTCTTGAGGGGAAAGCTGTAACTCTGTGAGATGAATTAACGGAACACTAAGCAGTTTCTCAGAAACCTTCTTTCCAGATTTCATCTGAGGATATTTCCTTTTTCACCGTAGTCTTCTATGGGCATCTATTTATCACTTTGCCAATTCCACAAGAACAGATTTAGCGAAAGGCTTCTTGAGGGGGAAGCTGTAAGTCTGTGATATGACTACACAGAACACAAGGAAGTTTCTCAGAAAGCTTCTTTCTCTTTGTTATCGGAGGATATTTCCTTTGGCCCAGATTCTACAAAGGGTTCCGAAATATGACTTCTCAGATTCCAAAGAAATAAGGCTAGCAAAAGGATCCACGAAATACAGATGTAACTCTGTGAGTGGAAGTCACACATATCAAAGCAGTTTCTCAGAAAGCTTCTTTCCAGTTTTTCTCGGAGGATATTTTCTTTTTCACCATAGCCCTATATGGGCTTCCAAATATCACTTTGCCAATTCCACAAGAACAGGCTTAGCGAATGGCTTCTTGAGGGGAAAGCTGTAACTCTGTGAGATGAATTAACAGAACACTAAGCAGTTTCTCAGAAAGGTTCTTTCCATATTTCCTCTGAGGATATTTCCTTTTTCAACGTAGCCCTCTATGGGCTTCCAAATATCACTTTGCCAATTCCACAAGAACAGGCTTAGTGAAAGGCTTCTTGAGGGCAAAGCTGTAACTCTGTGAGATGATTTCACAGAACACGAAGAAGTTTCTCAGAGAGCTTCTTTCTGTTTTTTATCGAAGGATATTTCCTTTGGCCCTATAGTCTTCAAAGGGATCCGAAATATCAGTTCTCAGATTCCACAGAAATAAGGCTAGCAAACGGAATCACGAAATAGAGATGTAACTCTGTGGGTGGAAGTCACACATCACAAGGCACTTTCTCAGAAAGCTTCTTTCCAGTTTTTCTCGGAGGATATTTTCTTTTTCAGCATAGCCCTCTGTGGGCTTCCAAATATCCCTTTGTGAATTCCACAAAAAGAGGCTTAGCGAACGACTTCTTGTGGGGAAAGCTGTAACTCTCTGAGATCAACTAACAGAACACTAAGCAGTTTCTCAGAAAGCTTCTTTCTGATTTCATCTGAGGATATTTCCTTTTTCTCCGTAGCCCTCCACGGATTCCAAATATCACTATGCCAATTCCACAAGAACAGGCTTAGCAAACGGCTTCTTCAGGGGAAACCTGTAACTCTGTGAGATGAATTAACAGAACGAAGCAGTTTCTTAGAAAGCTTCTTTCTCTTTGTTATCGGAGGATATTTCCTTTGGCCCCCGAGTTTTCAAAGGGATCCGAATTATGAGTTCTCAGATTCCACAGAAATAAGACTAGCAAACATATTCACGAAATACAGATGTAATTCTGTGAGTGGAAGTCACACATCACAAAGCAGATTCTCAGAAAGCTTCTTTCCAGTTTTTCTCGGAGGATATTTTCTTTTTCACCATAGTCCTTTATGGGCTTCAAAATATCACTTTGCCAATTCCACAAGAACAGGCTTAGCGAACGGCTTCTTCAGGGGAATGCTGTAACTCTGTGAGATGAAATAACAGCCCACTAAGCAGTTTCTCAGAAAGCTTCTTCCCAGATTTCATCTGAGGATATTGCCTTTTTCACCATAGCCCTCTATGGGCTTCCAAATACCACTTTGCCTATTCCACAAGAACAAGCTTAGCGAACGGCTTCTTGAGGGGAAAGCTGTAACTCTGTGAGATGAATTAACAGAACACGAAGCAGTTTCTCAGAAAGCTTCTTTCTCTTTGTTATCGGACGATATTTCCTTTGGCCCTAGAGTCTTCAATGGGATCTGAAATATGAGTTCTCAGATTCCACAGAAATAAGATTAGCAAACAGATCCACGAAATACAGATGTAACTCTGTGAGTGGAAGTCACACTTCACAAAGCAGTTTCACAGAAACCTTCTTTCCAGTTTTTCTAGGAGGATATTTTCTTATTCACCATAGCCCTCTATGGGCTTCCAAATATCACTTTGCCAATTCCACAAGAACAGGCTTAGCGAATGCCTTCTTAAGGGGAAAGCTGTAACTCTGTCAGATGAATTGAAGGAACACGAAGCAGTTTCTCAGAAAGCTTCTTTCTCTTTGTTATCAGAGGATATTTCCATTGGCCCTGGAGTCTTCAAAGGGATCCGAAATATCTGTTCTCAGATTCTACAGAAATAAGGCTAGCAAAGAGATAAAGGAAATACAGATGTAACTCTGTGAGATGAATTAACAGAACACTAAGCAGTTTCTCAGAAAGCTTCTTTCCAGATTTCATTTGAGGATATTTCCTTTTTCACCATGGCCCTCTATGGGCTTCCAAATATCACTTTGCCAATTCCACAAGAACTGTCTTAGCCAAAGGCTTCTTGAACGGAAAGCTGTAACTCTGTGAGATGATTTCACAGAACACAAAGAAGTTTCTCAGAAAGCTTCTTTCTCTTTTTTATCGGAGGATATTTCCTTTGGGCCTATACTCTTCTAAGGGATTAGAAATATCTGTTCTCAGATTCCAAAGAAATAAGGCTAGCAAAGAGATCCACGAAATACAGATGTAACTCTGTGAGATGAATTAACAGAACACTAAGAAGTTTCTCAGAAAGCTTCTATCCAGATTTCATCTGAGGATATTTCCTTTTTCACCATAGCCCTCTATGCGCTTCCAAATAACACTTTGACAAATCCAAAAGAACTGTATTAGCGAAAGGCTTCTTGAGGGGAAAGCTGTATCTCTGTGAGATGATTTCACAGGACACAAAGAAGTTTCTCAGAAAGCTTATTTCTCTTTTTTATCGGATGATATTTCCTTTGGCCTTATAGTCTTCTAAAGAATCCGAAATATCCGTTCTCAGATTCCACAGAAATAAGGCTAGCAAAGAGATAAAGGAAAAACAGATGTAACTCTGTGAGATGAATTAACAGAACACTAAGCAGTTTCTCAGATAGCTTCTTTCCAGATTTCATCTGAGGATATTTCCTTTTTCACCATAGCCGTCTATGGGCTTCCAAATATCACTTTGCCAATTCCACAAGAACTGTCTTATCGAAAGGCTTCTTGAGGGGAAAGCTGTAACTCTGTGAGATGATTTCACAGAACCCAAAGAAGTTTCTCAGATAGCTTCTTTCTCTTTGTTATCGGAGGATATTTCCTTTGGCCCTATAGTCTTCTAAGGATCCGAAATATCTGTTCTCAGATTCCACAGAAATAAGGCTAAAAAAGAGATCCAGGAATTACAGATATAACTCTGTGAGATGAATTAACAGAACACTCAGCAGTTTCTCTGAAAGCTTCTTTCCAGATTTCATCTCAGGATATTTCCTTTTTCACCATAGCCCTCTATTGGCTTCCAAATATCACTTTGCCAATTCCACTAGAACTGTCTTAGCGTAAGGCTTCTTGAGGGGAAAGCTGTAACTCTGTGAGATTATTTCACAGAACACAAAGAAGTTTCTCACAAACCTCCTTTCTCTTTTTTATCGGAGGATATTTCCTTTGGCCCTATAGTCTTCTAAGGGATCCGAAATATCTGTTCTCAGATTCTACAGAAATAAGGCTAAAAAAGAGATCCACGAAATACAGATGTTACTCTGTGGGATGAAATAACAGAACACTAATCAGTTTCTCAGAAAGCTTCTTTCCAGATTTCATCTGAGGATATTTCCTTTTTCACCATAGCCCTCTATGGGCTACCAAATATCACTTTGCCAATTCCACAAGAACTGTCTTAGCGAAACCCTTCTTGAGGGGAAAGCTGTAACTCTGTGAGATGAATTCACAGGACACAAAGAAGTTTTTCAGAAAGCTTCTTTCTCTTTGTTATCGGAGGATATTTCCTTTCTCCCTATAGTCTTCTAAGGGATCCGAAATATCTGTTCTCATATTCTACAGAAATAAGGCTAGCAAAGAGATCCACGAAATACAGATGTAACTCTGTGAGATGAATTAACAGAACACTAAGCAGTTTCTCGTAAAGCTTCTTTCCAGATTTCATTTGAGGATATTTCCTTTTTCACCACGGCCCTCTATGGGCTTCCAAATATCACTTTGCCAATTCCACAAGAACAGTCTTAGCGAAAGGCTTCTTGAGCGGAAAGCTGTTACCCTGTGAGATGATTTCACAGAACACAAAGAAGTTTCTCAGAAAGCTTCTTTCTCTTTATAATCGGAGGATCTTTGCTTTGGCCCTATAGTCTTCTAAGGAATCCGAAATATCTGTTCTCAGATTCTTCAGAAATAAGGCTTGCAAAGAGATAAAGGAAATACAGATGTAACTCTGTGAGATGAATTAACAGAACACTAAGCAGTTTCTCAGAAAGCTTCTTTCCAGATTTCATCTGTCGATATTTCCTTTTTTCTCTGTAGCCCTCTATGCGCTTCCAAATATCACTTTGCCAATTCCACAACTACTGTTTTACCAAAAGGCTTCTTGAGGGGAAAGCCGTAACTCTGTGAGATGATTTCACAGAACACAAAGAAGTTTCTCAGAAAGCTTCTTTCTCTTTGTTATCGGAGGATATTTCCTTTGGCCCTATAGTCTTCTAAGGGATCCGAAATATCTGTTCTCAGATTCCACAGAAATAAGGCTAGAAAAGAGATCTACGAAATACAGATGTAACTCCGTGAGATGAATTAACAGAACACTAAGCAGTTTCTCAGAAAGCTTCTTTCCAGATTTAATCTGAGGATATTTCCTTTTTCACCATAGCCCTCTATGGGCTTCCAAATATCACTTTGCCAATTCCACAAGAACTGTCTTAGCGAAAGGCTTCTTGAGGGGAAAGCTGTAACTCTGTGAGATGATTTCACAGGACACAAAGAAGTTTCTCTCAAAGCTTCTTTCTCTTTTTTATCGGATGATATTTCCTTTGGCCTTATAGTCTTCTAAAGAATCCGAAATATCCGTTCTCAGATTCCACTGAAATAAGGCTAGCAAAGAGATAAAGGAAAAACAGATGTAACTCTGTGATATGAATTAACAGAACACTAAGCAGTTTCTCAGATAGCTTCTTTCCAGATTTCATCTGAGGATATTTCCTTTTTCACCATAGCCCTCTATGGGCTTCCAAATATCACTTTGCCAATTCCACAAGAACTGTCTTAGCGAAAGGCTTCTTGAGCTGAAAACTGTAACTCTGTGAGATGATTTCACAGAAAACAAAGAAGTTTCTCAGAAAGCTTCTTTCTCTTTGTTATCGAAGGATATTTCCTTTGGCCCTATAGTGTTCTAAGGGATCCGAAATATCTGTTCTCAGATTCCACAGAAATAAGGCTAGCAAAGAGATCCACGAAATACAGATGTAACTCTGTGAGATGAATTAACAGAACTTTATGCAGGTTCTCAGAAAGCTTCTTGCCAGATTCCATCTGAGGATATTTCCTTTTTCACCATAGCCCTGTATGGGCTTCCAAATATCACTTTGCCAATTCCACAAGAACTGTCTTAGCGAAAGGTTTCTTGAGGGGAAAGCTGTAACTCTGTGAGATGATTTCACAGAACACAAAGAAGTTTCTCAGAAAGCTTCTTTCTCTTTGTTATCGGAGGATATTTCCTTTGGCCCTATAGTCTTCAAGGGATCCGAAATATCAGTTCTCAGATTCCACAGAAATAAGGCTAGCAAAGAGATCCACGAAATACAGATGCAACTCTGTGAGTGGAAGTCACACATCACAAAGCAGTTTCTCAGAAAGCTTCTTTCCAGTTTTTCTCCGAGGATATTTTCTTTTTCACCTTAGCCCTCTATGGGCTTCCAAATATCACTTTGCCAATTACACAAGAACAGGCTTAGCCAACGGCTTCTAGAGGGGAAAGCTGTATCTCTGTGAGATAAATTAACAGAACAGGAAGCAGTTTCTCAGAAAGCTTCTTTCCAGATTTCATCTGAGGATATTTCCTTTTTCACCATATCCCTCTATGGGCATCGAAATATCACTTTGCCAATTCCACAATAACAGGTTTAGCGAAAGGCTTCTTGAGGGTAAAGCTGTAACTCTGTGAGGTGATTTCACAGAACACAAAGAAGTTTCTCAGAAAGCTTCTTTCTCTTTGTTATCGGAGGATATTTCCTTTGGCCCTATAGTCTTCAAAGGGATCCGAGATATCAGTTCTCAGATTCCACAGAAATAAGGCTAGCAAACAGATCCACGAAATACAGATATAACTCTGTGAGTGGAAGTCACACATCACAAAGCAGTTTCTCAGAAAGCTTCTTTCCAGTTTTTTTCGGAGGATATTTTCTTTTTACCATAGCCCTATATGGGATTCCAAATATCACTTTCCAATTCCACACGAACTGGCTTAGCGAACGGTTTCTTGAGGGGAAAGCTAAAACTTTGTGAGATGAATTAACAGAACACTAAGCAGTTTCTCAGTAAGCTTCCTTCCAGGTTTCATCTGAGGATATTTCCTTTTTCTCCATAGCCCTCTACGGGCATCGAAATATCACTTTGCCAATTCCACAAGAACAGGCTTAGCGAATGGCTTCTTGAGGGGATAGTTGTAAGTCTGTGAGATGATTTCACAGGACACAAAGTAGTTCCTCAGAAATCTTCTTCCTCTTTGTTTTCGGAGGATATTTGCTTTGGCCCTAGAGTCTACAAAGGGATCCGAAATATGAGTTCTCAGATTCCACAGAAATAAGGCTACCAAAGAGATCCACCAAATACAGATATCACTCTGTGAGTGGAAGTAACACTTCACAAAGAAGTTTCACAGATAGCTTCTTTCCAGTTTTTCTCGGAGGATATTTTCTTTTTCACCATAGCCCTCTATAGGCTTCGAAATATCACTTTGCCAATTCCACAAGAACAGGCTTAGCGAATGGCTTCTTGAGGGGAAAGCTGTAACTCTGTGAGATGAATTAACGGAACACTAAGCAGTTTCTCAGAAACCTTCTTTCCAGATTTCATCTGAGGATATTTCCTTTTTCACCGTAGTCTTCTATGGGCATCTATTTATCACTTTGCCAATTCCACAAGAACAGATTTAGCGAAAGGCTTCTTGAGGGGGAAGCTGTAAGTCTGTGATATGACTACACAGAACACAAGGAAGTTTCTCAGAAAGCTTCTTTCTCTTTGTTATCGGAGGATATTTCCTTTGGCCCAGATTCTACAAAGGGTTCCGAAATATGACTTCTCAGATTCCAAAGAAATAAGGCTAGCAAAAGGATCCACGAAATACAGATGTAACTCTGTGAGTGGAAGTCACACATATCAAAGCAGTTTCTCAGAAAGCTTCTTTCCAGTTTTTCTCGGAGGATATTTTCTTTTTCACCATAGCCCTATATGGGCTTCCAAATATCACTTTGCCAATTCCACAAGAACAGGCTTAGCGAATGGCTTCTTGAGGGGAAAGCTGTAACTCTGTGAGATGAATTAACAGAACACTAAGCAGTTTCTCAGAAAGGTTCTTTCCATATTTCCTCTGAGGATATTTCCTTTTTCAACGTAGCCCTCTATGGGCTTCCAAATATCACTTTGCCAATTCCACAAGAACAGGCTTAGTGAAAGGCTTCTTGAGGGCAAAGCTGTAACTCTGTGAGATGATTTCACAGAACACGAAGAAGTTTCTCAGAGAGCTTCTTTCTGTTTTTTATCGAAGGATATTTCCTTTGGCCCTATAGTCTTCAAAGGGATCCGAAATATCAGTTCTCAGATTCCACAGAAATAAGGCTAGCAAACGGAATCACGAAATAGAGATGTAACTCTGTGGGTGGAAGTCACACATCACAAGGCACTTTCTCAGAAAGCTTCTTTCCAGTTTTTCTCGGAGGATATTTTCTTTTTCAGCATAGCCCTCTGTGGGCTTCCAAATATCCCTTTGTGAATTCCACAAAAAGAGGCTTAGCGAACGACTTCTTGTGGGGAAAGCTGTAACTCTCTGAGATCAACTAACAGAACACTAAGCAGTTTCTCAGAAAGCTTCTTTCTGATTTCATCTGAGGATATTTCCTTTTTCTCCGTAGCCCTCCACGGATTCCAAATATCACTATGCCAATTCCACAAGAACAGGCTTAGCAAACGGCTTCTTCAGGGGAAACCTGTAACTCTGTGAGATGAATTAACAGAACGAAGCAGTTTCTTAGAAAGCTTCTTTCTCTTTGTTATCGGAGGATATTTCCTTTGGCCCCCGAGTTTTCAAAGGGATCCGAATTATGAGTTCTCAGATTCCACAGAAATAAGACTAGCAAACATATTCACGAAATACAGATGTAATTCTGTGAGTGGAAGTCACACATCACAAAGCAGATTCTCAGAAAGCTTCTTTCCAGTTTTTCTCGGAGGATATTTTCTTTTTCACCATAGTCCTTTATGGGCTTCAAAATATCACTTTGCCAATTCCACAAGAACAGGCTTAGCGAACGGCTTCTTCAGGGGAAAGCTGTAACTCTGTGAGATGAAATAACAGCCCACTAAGCAGTTTCTCAGAAAGCTTCTTCCCAGATTTCATCTGAGGATATTTCCTATTTCACCATAGCCCTCTATGGGCTTCCAAATACCACTTTGCCTATTCCACAAGAACAAGCTTAGCGAACGGCTTCTTGAGGGGAAAGCTGTAACTCTGTGAGATGAATTAACAGAACACGAAGCAGTTTCTCAGAAAGCTTCTTTCTCTTTGTTATCGGACGATATTTCCTTTGGCCCTAGAGTCTTCAATGGGATCCGAAATATGAGTTCTCAGATTCCACAGAAATAAGATTAGCAAACAGATCCACGAAATACAGATGTAACTCTGTGAGTGGAAGTCACACTTCACAAAGCAGTTTCACAGAAACCTTCTTTCCAGTTTTTCTAGGAGGATATTTTCTTATTCACCATAGCCCTCTATGGGCTTCCAAATATCACTTTGCCAATTCCACAAGAACAGGCTTAGCGAATGCCTTCTTAAGGGGAAAGCTGTAACTCTGTCAGATGAATTGAAGGAACACGAAGCAGTTTCTCAGAAAGCTTCTTTCTCTTTGTTATCGGAGGATATTTCCATTGGCCCTGGAGTCTTAAAGGGATCCGAAATATCTGTTCTCAGATTCTACAGAAATAAGGCTAGCAAAGAGATAAAGGAAATACAGATGTAACTCTGTGAGATGAATTAACAGAACACTAAGCAGTTTCTCAGAAAGCTTCTTTCCAGATTTCATTTGAGGATATTTCCTTTTTCACCATGGCCCTCTATGGGCTTGCAAATATCACTTTGCCAATTCCACAAGAACTGTCTTAGCGAAAGGCTTCTTGAACGGAAAGCTGTAACTCTGTGAGATGATTTCACAGAACACAAAGAAGTTTCTCAGAAAGCTTCTTTCTCTTTTTTATCGGAGGATATTTCCTTTGGGCCTATAGTCTTCTAAGGGATGAGAAATATCTGTTCTCAGATTCCAAAGAAATAAGGCTAGCAAAGAGATCCACGAAATACAGATGTAACTCTGTGAGATGAATTAACAGAACACTAAGAAGTTTCTCAGAAAGCTTCTATCCAGATTTCATCTGAGGATATTTCCTTTTTCACCGTAGCCCTCTATGCGCTTCCAAATAACACTTTGCCAAATCCAAAAGAACTGTCTTAGCGAAAGGCTTCTTGAGGGGAAAGCTGTAACTCTGTGAGATGACTTCGCAGTTCACAAAGATGTTTATCAGAAAGCTTCTTTCTCTTTGTTATCGGAGGATATATCCTTTGGCCCTACAGTCTTCAAGGGGATCCGAAATATTTGTTCTCAGATTCCACAGAAATAAGGCTAGAAAAGAGATCCATGAAATACAGATGTAACTCTGTGAGATGAATTAACAGAACCCTAATCAGTATCTCAGAAAGCTTCTTTCCAGATTTCATCTGAGGATATTTCCTTTTTCACCATAGCCCTCTAAGGGCTTCCAAATATCACTTTGCCAATTCCACAAGAACTGTCTTAGCGAAAGGCTTCTTGAGGGGAAAGCTGTAACTCTGTGAGATGAATTCACAGGACACAAAGAAGTTTTTCAGAAAGCTTCTTTCTCTTTGTTATCGGAGGATATTTCCTTTGGCCCTATAGTCTTCTAAGGGATCCGAAATATCTGTTCTCAGATACTACAGAAATAAGGCTATCAAACAGATCCCCGAAATACAGATGTAACTCTGTCAGATGAATTAACAGAACACTAAGCAGTTTCTCAGAAAGCTTCTTTCCACATTTCATTTGGGGATATTTCCTTTTTCACCATAGCCCTCTATGGGCTTCCAAATATCACTTTGCCAATTCCACAAGAACTGTCTTAGCGAAAGGCTTCTTGAGGGGAAAGCTGTAATTCTGTGAGATGATTTCACAGAAAACAAAGAAGTTTCTCAGAAAGCTTCTTTCTCTTTGTTATCGGAGGATATTTCCTTTGGCCCTATAGTCTTCAAAGGGATCCGAAATATCTGTTCTCAGATTCTACAGAAATAAGGCTAGCAAAGAGATCCACGTAGTACAGATGTAACTCTCTGAGATGAATTAACAGAATACTAAGCAGTTTCTCAGAAAGCTTCTTTCCAGATTTCATTTGAGGATATTTCCTTTTTCACCACGGCCCTCTATGGGCTTCCAAATATCACTTTGCCAATTCCACAAGAACTGTCTTAGCGAAAGGCTTCTTGAGGGGAAAGCTGTAACTCTGTGAGATGAATTCACAGGACACAAAGAAGTTTCTCAGAAAGCTTCTTTCTCTTTGTTATCGGAGGATATTTCCTTTGGCCCTATAGTCTTCTAAGGGATCCGAAATATCTGTTCTCATATTCTACAGAAATAAGGCTAGCAAAGAGATCCACGAAATACAGATGTAATTCTGTGAGATGAATTAACAGAACACTAAGCAGTTTCTCATAAAGCTTCTTTCCAGATTTCATTTGAGGATATTTCCTTTTTCAATATGGCCCTCTATGGGCTTCCAAATATCACTTTGCCAGTTCCACAATAACAGTCTTAGCGAAAGGCTTCTTGAGCGGAAAGCTGTTACCCTGTGAGATGATTTCACAGAACACAAAGAAGTTTCTCAGAAAGCTTCTTTCTCTTTGTTATCGGAGGATATTTACTTTGGCCCTATAGTCTTCTAAGGAATCCGAAATATCTGTTCTCAGATTCCACAGAAATAAGGCTAGCAAAGAGATAAAGGAAATACAGATGTAACTCTGTGAGATGAATTAACAGAACACTAAGCAGTTTCTCAGAAAGCTTCTTTCCAGATTTCATCTGTCGATATTTCCTTTTTTCTCTGTAGCCCTCTATGTGCTTCCAAATATCACTTTGCCAATTCCACAACTACTGTTTTAGCAAAAGGCTTCTTGAGGGGAAAGCTGTAACTCTGTGAGATGATTTCACAGAACACAAAGAAGTTTCTCAGAAAGCTTCTTTCTCTTTGTTATCGGAGGATATTTCCTTTCTCCCTATAGTCTTCTAAGGGATCCGAAATATCTGTTCTCAGATTCCAGAGAAATAAGGCGACAAAAGAGATCCACGAAATACAGATGTAACTCTCTGAGATGAATTAACAGAACACTAAGCAGTTTCTCAGAGAGCTTCTTTCCAGATTTCATCTGAGATTATTTCCTTTTCCACCATAGCCCTCTATGGGCTTCCAAATATCACTCTGGCAATTCCACAAGAACTGTCTTAGCGAAAGTCTTCTTGAGGGGAAAGCTGTAACTCTGTGAGATGATTTCACAGAACACAAAAAAGTATCTCAGAAAGCTTCTTTCTCTTTGTTATCGGAGGATATTTCCTTTGGCCCTATTGTCTTCTAAGAAATCCGAAATATCTGTTCTCAGATTCCACAGAAATAAGACAAGCAAAGAGATCCACAAAATAAAGATATAACTCTGTGAGATGAAATAACAGAACACTAAGTAGCTTCTCAGAAAGCTTCTTTCCAGATTTCATCTAAGGATATTTCCGTTTTCACCATAGCCCTCTATGCACTTCCAAATATCACTTTTCCTATTCCACAAGAACTGACTTAGCGAAAGACTTCTTGAGGGGAAAGCTGTAACTCTGTGAGATGATTTCACAGAGAACAAAGAAGTTTCTCAGAAATCTTCTTTCTCTTTGTTATCGGAGGATATTTCCTTTGGCCCTATAGTCTTCTAAGGGATTAGAAATATCTGTTCTCAGATTCCACAGAAATAAGGGTAGCAAAGAAATCCACGAAATACAGATGTAACTCTGTGAGATGAATTAACAGAACACTAAGCAGTTTCTCAGAAAGCTTCTTTCCAGATTTCATCTGAGGATATTTCCTTTTTCACCATAACCCTCTATGGGTTTCCAAATATCACTTTGCCAGTTCCACAAGAACTGTCTTAGTGAAAGGCTTCTTGAGGGGGAAGCTGTAACTCTGTGAGATGATTTCACAGAACACAAAGAAGTTTCTCAGAAAGCTTCTTTCTCTTTGTTATCGGAGAATATTTCCTTTGGCCCTATAGTCTTCTAAGGGTTCCGAAATATCTGTTCTCAGATTCCACAGATATAAGGCTAGCAAAGAGATAAAGGAAATACAGATGTAACTCTGTGAGATGAATTAACAGAACACTAAGCAGTTTCTCAGAAAGCTTCTTTCCAGATTTCATCTGAGGATATTTCCTTTTTCACCATAGCCCTCTATGGGCTTCCAAATATCACTTTGCCAATTCCAGAAGAACTGTCTTAGCGAAAGGCTTCTTGAGGGGAAAGCTGTAACTCTGTGAGTTGATTTCACAGAACACAAAGAAGTTTCTCAGAAAGCTTCTTTCTCTTTGTTATCGAAGGACATTTCCTTGGGCCCTCTAATCTTCTAAGGGATCCCAAATATCTGTTCTCAGATTCCACAGAAATAATTCTAGCAAAGGGATCCAGGAAGTACAGGTGTAACTCTGTGAGGTGAAATAACAGAACACTAAGCAGCTTGTCAGAATGCTTCTTTCCAGATTTCATCTGAGGATATTTCCTTTTTTACCATAGCCCTCTATGCGCTTCAAAATATCACTTTGCCAATTCCACAAGAACTGTCTTAGGGAAAGGCTTCTTGAGCGGAAAGCTGTAACTCTGTGAGATGATTTCACAGAACACAAAGAAGTTTCTCAGAAAGCTTCTTTGTCTTTTTTATCGGAGGATATTTCCTTTGGCCCTATAGTCTTCAAAGGGATCCGAAATATCTGTTCTCAGATTCTACAGAAATAAGGCTAGCAAAGAGATCCACGTAATACAGATGTAACTCTGTGAGATGAATTAACAGAACACTAAGCAGTTTCTCAGAAAGCTTCTTTCCAGATTTCATTTGAGGATATTTCCTTTTTCACCATGGCCCTCTATGGGCTTCCAAATATCACTTTGCCAATTCCACAAGAACTGTCTTAGCGAAAGGCTTCTCAAGGGGAAAGCTGTAACTCTGTGAGATGATTACACAGGACACAAAGAAGTTTCTCAGAAAGCTTCTTTCTCTTTTTTATCGGAGGATATTTCCTTTGGCCTTATAGTCTACTAAGGAATCCGAAATATCCTTTCTCAGATTCCACAGAAATAAGGCTAGCAAAGAGATAAAGGAAAAACAGATGTAACTCTGTGAGATGAATTAACAGAACACTAAGCAGTTTCTCAGATAGCTTCTTTCCAGATTTCATCTGACGATATTTCCTTTTTCACAATAGCCCTCTATGAGCTTCCAAATATCACTTTGCCAATTCCACAAGAACTGTCTTAGCGAAAGGCTTCTTGAGGGGAATGCTGTATCTCAGTGAGATGATTTCACAGAACCCAAAGAAGTTTCTCAGAAAGCTTCTTTCTCTTTGTTATCGGAGGATATTTCCTTTGGCCCTATAGTCTTCTAAGGGATCCGAAATATCTGTTCTCAGATTCCACAGAAATAAGGCTAGCAAAGAGATCTACGAAATACAGATGTAACTCTGTGAGATGAATTAACAGAACACTAAGCAGTTTCTCAGAAAGCTTCTCTCCAGATTTAATCTGAGGATATTTCCTTTTTCACCATAGCCCTCTATGGGCTTCCAAATATCACTTTGCCAATTCCACAAGAACTGTCTTAGCGAAAGGCTTCTTGAGGGGAATGCTGTAACTCTGTGAGATGATTTCACAGTACACAAAGAAGTTTATAAGAAAGCTTCTTTCTCTTTGTTTTCGGAGGATATTTCCTTTGGCCCTATAGTCTTCAAAGGGATCCGAAATATCTGTTCTCAGATTCCACAGAAATAAGGCTAGCAAAGAGATCCACGAAATACAGATGTAACTCTGTGAGATGAATTAACAGAACACTAAGCAGTTTCTCAGAAAGCTTCTTTCCAGATTTCATCTGAGGATATTTCCTTTTTCACCATAGCCCTCTATGGGCTTCCAAATATCACTTTGCCAATTCCACAAGAACTGTCTTAGCGAAAGGCTTCTTGAGGGGAAAGCTGTAGCTCTGTGAGATGATTTCACAGAACACAAAGAAGTTTCTCAGAAAGCTTCTTTCTCTTTGTATCGCAGGACATTTCCTTTGGCCCTATAGTCTTCTAAGGGATCCGAAATATCTCTTCTCAGATTCCACAGAAATAAGGCTAGCAAAGAAATCCACGAAATACAGATGTAACTCTGTGATGTGAGTTAACAGAACACTAAGCAGTTTCTCAGAAAGCTTCTTTCCAGATTTCATCTGAGGATATTTCCTTTTTCAACATGGCCCTCTATGGGCTTCCAAATATCACTTTGCCAATTCCACAAGAACTGTCTTAGCGAAAGGCTTCTTGAGGGGAAAGCTGTAACTCTGCGAGATGAATTCACAGGACACAAAGAAGTTTCTCAGAAAGCTTCTTTCTCTTTGTTTTCGGAGGATATTTCCTTTGGCCCTATATTCTTCTAAGGGATCCGAAATATCTGTTCTAAGATTCCATAGAAATAAGGCTACAAAAGAGATCCACGAAATACAGATGTAACTCTCTGAGATGAATTAACAGAACACTAAGCTGTTTCTCAGAAAGCTTCTTTCCAGATTTCATCTGAGGATATTTCCTTTTTCACCATAGCCCTCTATGCGCTTTCAAATATCACTTTGCCAATTCCACAAGAACTGTCTTAGCGAAAAGCTTCTTGAGGGGAAAGCTGTAACTCTGTGAGATGATTTCACAGAACACAAAGAAGTTCCTCAGAAAGCTTCTTTGTCTGTGTTATCGGAGTTTATTTCCTTTGGCCCTATAGTCTTCAAAGGGATCCGAAATATCTGTTCTCAGATTCTACAGAAATAAGGCTAGCAAAGAGATCCACGAAATACAGATGTAACTCTGTGAGATGAATTAAGAGAACACTAAGCAGTTTCTCAGAAAGCTTCTTTCCAGATTTCATTTGAGGATATTTCCTTTATCACCATGGCCCTCTATGGGCTTCCAAATATCACTTTTCCAATTCCACAAGAACTGTCTTAGCGAAAGGCTTCTTGAGGGGAAAGCTGTAACTCTGTGAGATGATTTCACAGAACACAAAGAAGTTTCTCAGAAAGCTTCTTTCTCTTTGTTTTCGGAGGACATTTCCTTTGGCCCTATAATCTTCTAAGGGATTCGAAATATCTGTTCTTAGATTCCACAGAAATAAGGCTAGCAAAGAGATCCACGAAATACAGATGTAACTCTGTGAGATGAATTAACAGAACACTAAGAAGTTTCTCAGAAAGACTCTTTCCAGATTTCATTAGAGGATATTTCATTTTTCACCGTAGCCCGCTCTGGGCTTCCAAATATCACTTTGCCAATTCCACAAGAACTGTCTTAGCGAAAGGCTTCTTGAGGGGAAACCTCTATCTCTGTGAGATGATTTCACAGTACACAGAGAAGTTTCTCAGAAAGCTTCTTTCTCTTTGTTATCGGAGGATATTTCCTTTGGCCCTATAGTCTTCAAAGGGATCCGAAATATCTGTTCTCGGATTCCACAGAAATAAGGCTAGCAAAGAGATCCACGAAATACAGATGTAACTCTGTGAGATGAATTAACAGAACACTAAGCAGTTTCTCAGAAAATTTCCGTCCAGATTTCATCTGAGGATATTTCCTTTTTCACGATAGCCCTCTATGGGCTTCCAAATATCACTTTGCCAATTCCACAAAAACTGTCTTAGCGAAAGGCTTCTTGAGAGGAAAGCTGTAACTCCGTGAGAGGATTTCACAGAACACAAAGAAGTTTCTCAGAAAGCTTCTTTCTGTTTGTTATCGGAGGATATTTCCTTTGGCCCTATAGTCTTCTAAGGGATCCGAAATATCTGCTCTCAGATTCCACAGAAATAAGGCTAGCAAAGAGATCCACGAAATGCAGATGTAACTCTGTGAGATGAGTTAACAGAACACTAAGCAGTTTCTCTGAGAGCTTCTTTCCAGATTTCATCTGAGGATATTTCCTTTTTCACCATTGCCCTCTAGGCGCTTCAAAATATCACTTTGGCAATTCCACAAGAACTATCTTAGCGAATGGCTTCTTCAGGGGAAACCTGTAACTCTGTGAGATGATTTCACAGAACACAAAGAAGTTTCTCAGAAAGCTTCTTTCTCTTTGTTATCGGAGGATATTTCCTTTGGCCCTATAGTCTTCTAAGGGATGCGAAATATCTGTTCTCAGATTCCACCGAAATAAGGCTAGCAAAGAGATCCACCAAATACAGATGTAACTCTGTGCGATGAATTAACAGAACACTAAGCAGTTTCTCAGAAAGCCTCTTTCCAGATTTCATCAGAGGATATTTCATTTTTCACCGTAGCCCGCTATGGGCTTCCAAATATCACTTTTCCAATTCCACAAGAACTGTCTTAGCGAAAGGCTTCTTGAGGGGAAACCTCTAACTCTGTGAGATGATTTCACAGAACAAAGAGAAGTTTCTCAGAAAGCTTCATTCTCTTTGTTATCGGAGGATATTTCCTTTGGCCCTATAGTCTTCAAAGGGATCCGAAATATCTGTTCTCAGATTCCACAGAAATAAGGCTAGCAAAGAGATCCACGAAATACAGATGTAAGTCTGTGAGATGAATTAACGGAACACTAAGCAGCTTCTCAGAATGCTTCATTCCAGATTTCATCTGAGGATATTTCCTTTTTCACCATAGCCCTCTATGGGCTTCCAAATATCACTTGCCAATTCCTCAAGAACTGTCTTAGCGAAAGGCTTCTTGAGGGGAAAGCTGTAACTCTGTGACATGATTTCTCAGAACACAAAGAAGTTTCTCAGAAACCTTTCTCGTTGTTATCGGATGTTATTTCCTTTGGCCCTATAGTCTTCTAAGAGATGCGAAATATCTGTTCTCAGATTCCACAGAAATAAGGCTAGTAAAGAGATCCACGAAATACAGATGTAACTCTGTGAGATGAATTAACAGAACACTACGCAGTTTCTCAGAAAGCTTCTTTACAGATTTCATCTGAGGATATTTCCTTTTTCACCATAGCCCTCTATGGGCTTCCAAATATCACTTTGCCAATTCCACAAGAACTGTCTTAGCGAAATGCTTCTTGAGGGGAAAACTGTAACTCTGTGAGATGATTTCACAGAAAACAAAGTAGTTTCTCAGAAAGCTTCTTTCTCTTTGTTATCGGAGGATATTTCCTTTGGGCCTATAGTGTTCTAAGGGATCCGAAATATCTGTTCTCAGATTTCACAGAAATAAGGCTAGCCAAGACATCCACGAAATACAGATGTAACTCTCTGAGATGAATTAACAGAACACTAAGAAGTTTCTCAAAAAGCCTCTTTCCAGATTTCATCTGAGGATATTTCCTTTTTCACCATAGCCCTCTATGCGCTTCCAAATAACACTTTGCCAAATCCACAAGAACTGTCTTAGCGAAAGGCTTCTTGAGGGCAAAGCTGTAACACTGTGAGATGATTTCACAGAACACAAAGAAGTTTATCAGAAAGCTTCTTTCTCTTTGTTATCGGAGGATATTTCCTTTGGCCCTAAAATCTTAAAGGGGATCCGAAATATCTGTTCTCAGATTCCACAGAAATAAGGCTAGCAAAGAGATCCACAAAATACAGATGTAACTCTGTGGGATGAATTAACAGAACACTAATCAGTTTCTCAGAAAGCTTCTTTCCAGATTTCATCTGAGGATATTTCCTTTTTCACCATAGCACAATAAGGGCTTCCAAATATCCCTTTGCCAATTCCACAAGAACTGTCTTAGCGAAAGGCTTCTTGAGGGGAAAGCTGTAACACTGTGACGTGAATTCACAGGACACGAAGAAGTTTTTCAGAAAGGTTCTTTCTCTTTGTTATCGGAGGATATTTCCTTTGGCTCTATAGTCTTCTAAGGGATCCGAAATATCTGTTCTCAGATTCTACAGAAATAAGTCTAGGAAAGAGATCCACGAAATACAGATGTAACTCTGTGAGATGAATTAACTGAATACTAAGCAGTTTCACAGAAAGCTTCTTTCCAGATTTCATTTGAGGATATTTCCTTTTTCACCATGGCCCTATATGGGCTTCCAAATATCACTTTGCCAATTCCACAAGAATTGTCTTAGCGAAAGGCTTCTTGAGGGGAAAGCTGAAACTCTGTGAGATGATTTCACAGAACACAAAGAAGTTTCTCAGAAAGCTTCTTTCTCTTTGTTATCGGAGGATATTTCCTTTGGCCCTATAGCCTTCTAAGGAATCCGAAATATCTGTTCTCAGATTCCACAAAAATAAGGCTAGCAAAGAGATAAGGAAATACAGATGTAACTATGCGAGATGAATTAACAGAACACTAAGCAGTTTCTCAGAAAGCTTCTTTCCAGATTTCATCTGACGATATTTCCTTTTTCACCATAGCCCTCTAGGCGCTTCCAAATATCACTTTGCCAATTCCACAAGAACTGTCTTAGCGAAAGGCTTCTAGAGCGGAAAGCTGTAACCCTGTGAGATGATTTCACAGAACACAAAGAAGTTTCTCAGAAAGCTTCTTTCTCTTTGTTATCGGAGGATATTTCCTTTGGCCCTATAGTCTTCTAGGGGATGCGAAATATCTGTTCTCAGATTCCACAGAAATAAGGCTAGCAAAGAGATCCACGAAATACAGATGTAACTCTGTGAGATGAATTAACAGAACACTAAGCAGTTTCTCAGAAAGCTTCTTTCCAGAATTCATCGGAGGATATTTCCTTTTTCACCATAGCCCTCTATGCGCTTCCAAATAACACTTTGCCAAATCCACAAGAACTGTCTTAGCGAAAGGCTTCTTGAGGGGAAAGCTGTAACTCTGTGAGATGATTTCACAGAACACAAAGAAGTTTCTCAGAAAGCTTCTTTCACTTTGTTATCGAAGGATATTTCCTTTGGCCCTATAGTCCTCTAAGGGATCCGAAATATCTGTTGTCAGATTCCACAGAAATAAGGCTAGCAAAGAGATCCACGAAATACAGTTGTAACTCTGTGAGATGAATTAACAGAACACTAAGCAGTTTCTCAGAAAGCTTCTTTCCAGATTTCATCTGAGGATATTTCCTTTTTCACCATAGCCCTCTATGCACTTCCAAATATCACTTTGCCAATTCCACAAGAACTGTCTTAGCGAAAGGCTTCTTCAGGGGAAAGCTGTAACTCTGTGAGATGATTTCACAGAATACAAAGAAGTTTTTCAGAAAGCTTCTTTCTCTTTGTTATCGGAGGATATTTCCTTTGGCCCTATAGTCTTCTAAGGGATCCGAAATATCTGTTCTCATATTCTACAGAAATAAGGCTAGCAAAGAGATCCACGAAATACAGATGTAACTCTGTGAGATGAATTAACAGAACACTAAGCAGTTTCTCATAAAGCTTCTTTCCAGATTTCATTTGAGGATATTTCCTTTTTCAATATGGCCCTCTATGGGCTTCCAAGTATCACTTTGCCAGTTCCACAATAACAGTCTTAGCGAAAGGCTTCTTGAGCGGAAAGCTGTTACCCTGTGAGATGATTTCACAAACACAAAGAAGTTTCTCAGAAAGCTTCTTTCTCTTTGTTATCGGAGGATATTTGCTTTGGCCCTATAGTCTTCTAAGGAATCCGAAATATCTGTTCTCAGATTCCACAGAAATAAGGCTAGCAAAGAGATAAAGGAAATACAGATGTAACTCTGTGAGATGAATTAACAGAACACTAAGCAGTTTCTCAGAAAGCTTCTTTCCAGATTTCATCTGTCGATATTTCCTTTTTTCTCTGTAGCCCTCTATGCGCTTCCAAATATCACTTTGCCAATTCCACAACTACTGTTTTAGCAAAAGGCTTCTTGAGGGGAAAGCTGTAACTCTGTGAGATGATTTCACAGAACACAAAGAAGTTTCTCAGAAAGCTTCTTTCTCTTTGTTATCGGAGGATATTTCCTTTCTCCCTATAGTCTTCTAAGGGATCCGAAATATCTGTTCTCAGATTCCACAGAAATAAGGCTAGCAAAGAGATCTACGAAATACAGATGTAACTCCGTGAGATGAATTAACAGAACACTAAGCAGTTTCTCAGAAAGCTTCTTTCCAGATTTAATCTGAGGATATTTCCTTTTTCACCATAGCCCTCTATGGGCTTCCAAATATCACTTTTCCAATTCCACAAGAACTGTCTTAGCGAAAGGCTTCTTGAGGGGAAAGCTGTAAGTCTGTGAGATGATTTCACAGGACACAAAGAAGTTTCTCAGAAACCTTCTTTCTCTTTTTTATCGGAGGATATTTCCTTGGCCTTATAGTCTTCTAAAGAATCCGAAATATCCGTTCTCAGATTCCACAGAAATAAGGCTAGCAAAGAGATAAAGGAAAAACAGATGTAACTCTCTGAGATGAATTAACAGAACACTAAGCAGTTTCTCAGATAGCTTCTTTCCAGATTTCATCTGACGATATTTCCTTTTTCACCATAGCCCTCTACGCGCTTCCAAATATCACTTTGCCAATTCCACAAGAACTGTCTTAGCGAAAGGCTTCTTGAGGGGAAAGCTGTAACTCTTTGAGATGATTTCACAGTACACAAAGAAGTTTATCAGAAAGCTTCTTTCTCTTTTTTGTCGGAGGATATTTCCTTTGGCCCTATAGTCTTCAAGGGGATCCGAAATATCTGTTCTCAGATTCCACAGAAATAAGGCTAAAAAAGAGATCCACGAAATACAGATGTAACTCTGTGGGATCAATTAACAGAACACTAATCAGTTTCTCAGAAACTTCTTTCCAGATTTCATCTGAGGATATTTCCTTTTTCACCATAGCCCTCTATGGGCTTCCAAATATCACTTTGCCAATTCCACAAGAACTGTCTTAGCGAAACGCTTCTTGAGGGGAAAGCTGTAACTCTGTGAGATGAATTCACAGGACACAAAGAAGTTTCTCAGAAATCTTCTTTCTCTTTGTTATCGGAGGATATTTCCTTTGGCCCTGTACTCTTCTAGGGGATCCGAAATATCTGTTCTCATATTCTACAGAAATAAGGCTAGCAAAGAGATCCACGAAATACAGATGTAACTCTGTGAGATGAATTAACAGAACACTAAACAGTTTCTCATAAAGCTTCTTTCCAGATTTCATTTGAGGATATTTCCTTTTTCAATATGGCCCTCTAAGGGCTTCCAAATATCACTTTGCCAATTCCACAAGAACAGTCTTAGCGAAAGGCTTCTTCAACGAAAAGCTGTTACCCTGTGAGATGATTTCACAGAACACAAAGAAGTTTCTCAGAAAGATTCTTTCTCTTTGTTATCGGAGGATATTTGCTGTGGCCCTATAGTCTTCTAAGGAATCCGAAATATCTGTTCTCAGATTCCACAGAAATAAGGCTAGCAAAGAGATAAAGGAAATACAGATGTAACTCTGTGAGATGAATTAACAGAACACTAAGCAGTTTCTCAGAAAGCTTCTTCCCAGATTTCATCTGTCAATATTTCCTTTTTTCTCTGTAGCCCTCTATGTGCTTCCAAATATCACTTTGGCAATTCCACAATTACTGTTTTAGCAAAAGGCTTCTTGAGAGGAAAGCTGTAACTCTGTGAGATGATTTCACAGAACAGAAAGAAGTTTCTCAGAAAGCTTCTTTCTCTTTGTTATCGGAGGATATTTCCTTTGGCCCTATAGTCTTCTAAGGGATCCGAAATATCTGTTCTCAGATTACACAGAAATAAGGCTAGCAAAGAGATCTACGAAATACAGATGTAACTCCGTGAGATGAATTAACAAAACACTAAGCAGTTTCTCAGAAAGCTTCTTTTCAGATTTAATCTGAGGATATTTCCTTTTTCACCATAGCCCTCTATGGGCTTCCAAATATCACTTTGCCAATTCCACAAGAACTGTCTTAGCGAAAGGCTTCTTGAGGGGAATGCTGTAACTCTGTGAGATGATTTCACAGTACACAAAGAAGTTTATCACAAAGCTTGTTTCTCTTTGTTTTCGGATGATATTTCCTTTGGCCCTATTGTCTTCAAAGGGATCCGAAATATTTGTTCTCAGATTCCAGAGAAATAAGGCGACAAATGAGATCCACGAAATACAGATGTAACTCTCTGAGATGAATTAACAGAACACTAAGCAGTTTCTCAGAGAGCTTGTTTCCAGATTTCATCTGAGATTATTTCCTTTTCCACCATAGCCCTCTATGGGCTTCCAAATATCACTCTGGCAATTCCACAAGAACTGTCTTAGCGAAAGTCTTCTTGAGGGGAAAGCTGTAACTCTGTGAGATGATTTCACAGAACACAAAAAAGTATCTCAGAAAGCTTCTTTCTCTTTGTTATCGGAGGATATTTCCTTTGTCCCTATAGTCTTCTAAGGAATCCGAAATATCTGTTCTCAGATTCCACAGAAATAAGACAACAAAGAGATCCACAAAATAAAGATATAACTCTGTGAGATGAAATAACAGAACACTAAGTAGCTTCTCAGAAAGCTTCTTTCCAGATTTCATCTGAGGATATTTCCGTTTTCACCATAGCCCTCTATGCACTTCCAAATATCACTTTTCCTATTCCACAAGAACTGACTTAGCGAAAGACTTCTTGAGGGGAAAGCTGTAACTCTGTGAGATGATTTCACAGAGAACAAAGAAGTTTCTCAGAAATCTTCTTTCTCTTTGTTATCGGAGAATATTTCCTTTGGCCCTATAGTCTTCTAAGGGATCCGAAATATCTGTTCTCAGATTCCACAGAAATAAGGCTAGCAAAGAGATCCACAAAACACAGATGTAACTCTGTGAGATGAATTAACAGAACACTAAGCAGTTTCTCAGAAAGCTTCCTTCCAGATTTCATCTGAGGATATTTCCTTTTTCACCATAGCCCTCTTTGGGCTTCCAAATATCACTTTGCTAATTCCACAAGAACTGTCTTAGCGAAAGGTTTCCTGAGGGAAAGCTGTAACCCTGGGAGATGATTTCACGAACACAAAGAAGTTTCTCAGAAAGATTCTTTCTCTTTGTTATCGGAGGATATTTCCTTTGGCCCTATAGTCTTCTAAGGGATCCGAAATATCTCTTCTCAGATTCCACAGAAATAAGGCTAGCATACAGATCCACGAAATACAGATGTAACTCTGTGAGATGAATTAACGGAACACTAAGCAGTTTCTCAGAAAGCTTCCTTCCAGATTTCATCTGAGGATATTTCCTTTTTCACCATAGCCCTCTATGGGCTTCCAAATATCACTTTGCCAATTCCACAAGAACTGTCTTAGCGAAAGGCTTCTTGAGGGGAAAGCTGTAACTCTGTGGGATGATGTCACAGAACACAAAGAAGTTTCTAGAGAGCTTCTTTCTCTTTGTTATCGGAGGATATTTCCATTGGCCCTATAGTCTTCTAAGGGATTAGAAATATCTGTTCTCAGATTCCACAGAAATAAGGCTAGCAAAGAAATCCACGAAATACAGATGTAACTCTGTGAGATGAATTAACAGAACACTAAGCAGTTTCTCAGAAAGCTTCTTTCCAGATTTCATCTGAGGATATTTCCTTTTTCACCGTAGCCCTCTATGGGTTTCCAAATATCACTTTGCCAATTCCACAACAACAGTCTTAGTGAAAGGCTTCTTGAGGGGAAAGCTGTAACTCTGTGAGATGATTTCACAGAACACAAAGAAGTTTCTCAGAAAGCTTCTTTCTATTTGTTATCGGAGAATATTTCCTTTGGCCCTATAGTCTTCTAAGGGTTCCGAAATATCTGTTCTCAGATTCCACAGATGTAAGGCTAGCAAAGAGATAAACGAAATACAGATGTAACTCTGTGAGATGAATTAACAGAACACTAAGCAGTTTCTCAGAAAGCTTCTTTCCAGATTTCATCTGAGGATATTTCCTTTTTCACCATAGCCCTCTATGGGCTTCCAAATGTCATTTTGCCAATTCCAGAAGAACTGTCTTAGCGAAAGGCTTCTTGAGGGGAAAGCTGTAACTCTGTGAGTTGATTTCACAGAACACAAAGAAGTTTCTCAGAAAGCTTCTTTCTCTTTGTTATCGAAGGACATTTCCTTGGGCCCTCTAATCTTCTAAGGGATCCCAAATATCTGTTCTCAGATTCCACAGAAATAAGGCTAGCAAAGAGATCCACGAAATACAGATGTAACTCTGTGAGATGAATTAACAGAACACTAAGCAGTTTCTCATAAAGCTTCTTTCCAGATTTCATTTGAGGATATTTCCTTTTTCAATATGGCCCTCTATGGGCTTCCAAGTATCACTTTGCCAGTTCCACAATAACAGTCTTAGCGAAAGGCTTCTTGAGCGGAAAGCTGTTACCCTGTGAGATGATTTCACAAACACAAAGAAGTTTCTCAGAAAGCTTCTTTCTCTTTGTTATCGGAGGATATTTGCTTTGGCCCTATAGTCTTCTAAGGAATCCGAAATATCTGTTCTCAGATTCCACAGAAATAAGGCTAGCAAAGAGATAAAGGAAATACAGATGTAACTCTGTGAGATGAATTAACAGAACACTAAGCAGTTTCTCAGAAAGCTTCTTTCCAGATTTCATCTGTCGATATTTCCTTTTTTCTCTGTAGCCCTCTATGCGCTTCCAAATATCACTTTGCCAATTCCACAACTACTGTTTTAGCAAAAGGCTTCTTGAGGGGAAAGCTGTAACTCTGTGAGATGATTTCACAGAACACAAAGAAGTTTCTCAGAAAGCTTCTTTCTCTTTGTTATCGGAGGATATTTCCTTTCTCCCTATAGTCTTCTAAGGGATCCGAAATATCTGTTCTCAGATTCCACAGAAATAAGGCTAGCAAAGAGATCTACGAAATACAGATGTAACTCCGTGAGATGAATTAACAGAACACTAAGCAGTTTCTCAGAAAGCTTCTTTCCAGATTTAATCTGAGGATATTTCCTTTTTCACCATAGCCCTCTATGGGCTTCCAAATATCACTTTTCCAATTCCACAAGAACTGTCTTAGCGAAAGGCTTCTTGAGGGGAAAGCTGTAAGTCTGTGAGATGATTTCACAGGACACAAAGAAGTTTCTCAGAAACCTTCTTTCTCTTTTTTATCGGAGGATATTTCCTTGGCCTTATAGTCTTCTAAAGAATCCGAAATATCCGTTCTCAGATTCCACAGAAATAAGGCTAGCAAAGAGATAAAGGAAAAACAGATGTAACTCTCTGAGATGAATTAACAGAACACTAAGCAGTTTCTCAGATAGCTTCTTTCCAGATTTCATCTGACGATATTTCCTTTTTCACCATAGCCCTCTACGCGCTTCCAAATATCACTTTGCCAATTCCACAAGAACTGTCTTAGCGAAAGGCTTCTTGAGGGGAAAGCTGTAACTCTTTGAGATGATTTCACAGTACACAAAGAAGTTTATCAGAAAGCTTCTTTCTCTTTTTTGTCGGAGGATATTTCCTTTGGCCCTATAGTCTTCAAGGGGATCCGAAATATCTGTTCTCAGATTCCACAGAAATAAGGCTAAAAAAGAGATCCACGAAATACAGATGTAACTCTGTGGGATCAATTAACAGAACACTAATCAGTTTCTCAGAAACTTCTTTCCAGATTTCATCTGAGGATATTTCCTTTTTCACCATAGCCCTCTATGGGCTTCCAAATATCACTTTGCCAATTCCACAAGAACTGTCTTAGCGAAACGCTTCTTGAGGGGAAAGCTGTAACTCTGTGAGATGAATTCACAGGACACAAAGAAGTTTCTCAGAAATCTTCTTTCTCTTTGTTATCGGAGGATATTTCCTTTGGCCCTATACTCTTCTAGGGGATCCGAAATATCTGTTCTCATATTCTACAGAAATAAGGCTAGCAAAGAGATCCACGAAATACAGATGTAACTCTGTGAGATGAATTAACAGAACACTAAACAGTTTCTCATAAAGCTTCTTTCCAGATTTCATTTGAGGATATTTCCTTTTTCAATATGGCCCTCTAAGGGCTTCCAAATATCACTTTGCCAATTCCACAATAACAGTCTTAGCGAAAGGCTTCTTCAACGAAAAGCTGTTACCCTGTGAGATGATTTCACAGAACACAAAGAAGTTTCTCAGAAAGCTTCTTTCTCTTTGTTATCGGAGGATATTTCCTTTGGCCCTATAGTCTTCTAAGGGATCCGAAATATCTGTTCTCAGATTACACAGAAATAAGGCTAGCAAAGAGATCTACGAAATACAGATGTAACTCCGTGAGATGAATTAACAAAACACTAAGCAGTTTCTCAGAAAGCTTCTTTTCAGATTTAATCTGAGGATATTTCCTTTTTCACCATAGCCCTCTATGGGCTTCCAAATATCACTTTGCCAATTCCACAAGAACTGTCTTAGCGAAAGGCTTCTTGAGGGGAATGCTGTAACTCTGTGAGATGATTTCACAGTACACAAAGAAGTTTATCAGAAAGCTTGTTTCTCTTTGTTTTCGGATGATATTTCCTTTGGCCCTATAGTCTTCAAAGGGATCCGAAATATTTGTTCTCAGATTCCAGAGAAATAAGGCGACAAAAGAGATCCACGAAATACAGATGTAACTCTCTGAGATGAATTAACAGAACACTAAGCAGTTTCTCAGAGAGCTTGTTTCCAGATTTCATCTGAGATTATTTCCTTTTCCACCATAGCCCTCTATGGGCTTCCAAATATCACTCTGGCAATTCCACAAGAACTGTCTTAGCGAAAGTCTTCTTGAGGGGAAAGCTGTAACTCTGTGAGATGATTTCACAGAACACAAAAAAGTATCTCAGAAAGCTTCTTTCTCTTTGTTATCGGAGGATATTTCCTTTGGCCCTATAGTCTTCTAAGGAATCCGAAATATCTGTTCTCAGACTCCACAGAAATAAGACAACAAAGAGATCCACAAAATAAAGATATAACTCTGTGAGATGAAATAACAGAACACTAAGTAGCTTCTCAGAAAGCTTCTTTCCAGATTTCATCTGAGGATATTTCCGTTTTCACCATAGCCCTCTATGCACTTCCAAATATCACTTTTCCTATTCCACAAGAACTGACTTAGCGAAAGACTTCTTGAGGGGAAAGCTGTAACTCTGTGAGATGATTTCACAGAGAACAAAGAAGTTTCTCAGAAATCTTCTTTCTCTTTGTTATCGGAGAATATTTCCTTTGGCCCTATAGTCTTCTAAGGGATCCGAAATATCTGTTCTCAGATTCCACAGAAATAAGGCTAGCAAAGAGATCCACAAAACACAGATGTAACTCTGTGAGATGAATTAACAGAACACTAAGCAGTTTCTCAGAAAGCTTCCTTCCAGATTTCATCTGAGGATATTTCCTTTTTCACCATAGCCCTCTTTGGGCTTCCAAATATCACTTTGCTAATTCCACAAGAACTGTCTTAGCGAAAGGTTTCCTGAGGGAAAGCTGTAACCCTGGGAGATGATTTCACGAACACCAAGAAGTTTCTCAGAAAGATTCTTTCTCTTTGTTATCGGAGGATATTTCCTTTGGCCCTATAGTCTTCTAAGGGATCCGAAATATCTCTTCTCAGATTCCACAGAAATAAGGCTAGCATACAGATCCACGAAATACAGATGTAACTCTGTGAGATGAATTAACGGAACACTAAGCAGTTTCTCAGAAAGCTTCCTTCCAGATTTCATCTGAGGATATTTCCTTTTTCACCATAGCCCTCTATGGGCTTCCAAATATCACTTTGCCAATTCCACAAGAACTGTCTTAGCGAAAGGCTTCTTGAGGGGAAAGCTGTAACTCTGTGGGATGATGTCACAGAACACAAAGAAGTTTCTAGAGAGCTTCTTTCTCTTTGTTATCGGAGGATATTTCCATTGGCCCTATAGTCTTCTAAGGGATTAGAAATATCTGTTCTCAGATTCCACAGAAATAAGGGTAGCAAAGAAATCCACGAAATACAGATGTAACTCTGTGAGATGAATTAACAGAACACTAAGCAGTTTCTCAGAAAGCTTCTTTCCAGATTTCATCTGAGGATATTTCCTTTTTCACCGTAGCCCTCTATGGGTTTCCAAATATCACTTTGCCAATTCCACAACAACAGTCTTAGTGAAAGGCTTCTTGAGGGGAAAGCTGTAACTCTGTGAGATGATTTCACAGAACACAAAGAAGTTTCTCAGAAAGCTTCTTTCTATTTGTTATCGGAGAATATTTCCTTTGGCCCTATAGTCTTCTAAGGGTTCCGAAATATCTGTTCTCAGATTCCACAGATGTAAGGCTAGCAAAGAGATAAAGGAAATACAGATGTAACTCTGTGAGATGAATTAACAGAACACTAAGCAGTTTCTCAGAAAGCTTCTTTCCAGATTTCATCTGAGGATATTTCCTTTTTCACCATAGCCCTCTATGGGCTTCCAAATGTCATTTTGCCAATTCCAGAAGAACTGTCTTAGCGAAAGGCTTCTTGAGGGGAAAGCTGTAACTCTGTGAGATGATTTCACAGAACACAAAGAAGTTCCTCAGAAAGCTTCTTTGTCTTTGTTATCGGAGTTTATTTCCTTTGGCCCTATAGTCTTCAAAGGGATCCGAAATATCTGTTCTCAGATTCTACAGAAATAAGGCTAGCAAAGAGATCCACGAAATACAGATGTAACTCTGTGAGATGAATTAAGAGAACACTAAGCAGTTTCTCAGAAAGCTTCTTTCCAGATTTCATTTGAGGATATTTCCTTTATCACCATGGCCCTCTATGGGCTTCCAAATATCACTTTTCCAATTCCACAAGAACTGTCTTAGCGAAAGGCTTCTTGAGGGGAAAGCTGTAACTCTGTGAGATGATTTCACAGAACACAAAGAAGTTTCTCAGAAAGCTTCTTTCTCTTTGTTTTCGGAGGACATTTCCTTTGGCCCTATAATCTTCTAAGGGATTCGAAATATCTGTTCTTAGATTCCACAGAAATAAGGCTAGCAAAGAGATCCACGAAATACAGATGTAACTCTGTGAGATGAATTAACAGAACACTAAGCAGTTTCTCAGAAAGCCTCTTTCCAGATTTCATCAGAGGATATTTCATTTTTCACCGTAGCCCGCTATGGGCTTCCAAATATCACTTTTCCAATTCCACAAGAACTGTCTTAGCGAAAGGCTTCTTGAGGGGAAACCTCTAACTCTGTGAGATGATTTCACGGAACACAGAGAAGTTTCTCAGAAAGCTTCATTCTCTTTGTTATCGGAGGATATTTCCTTTGGCCCTATAGTCTTCAAAGGGATCCGAAATATCTGTTCTCAGATTCCACAGAAATAAGGCTAGCAAAGAGATCCAGGAAACACAGATGTAAGTCTGTGAGATGAATTAACGGAACACTAAGCAGCTTCTCAGAATGCTTCTTTCCAGATTTCATCTGAGGATATTTCCTTTTTCACCATTGCCCTCTATGGGCTTCCAAATATCACTTGCCAATTCCTCAAGAACTGTCTTAGCGAAAGGCTTCTTGAGGGGAAAGCTGTAACTCTGTGACATGATTTCACAGAACACAAAGAAGTTTCTCAGAAACCTTCTTTCTCGTTGTTATCGGATGTTATTTCCTTTGGCCCTATAGTCTTCTAAGAGATGCGAAATATCTGTTCTCAGATTCCACAGAAATAAGGCTAGTAAAGAGATCCACGAAATACAGATGTAACTCTGTGAGATGAATTAACAGAACACTACGCAGTTTCTCAGAAAGCTTCTTTCCAGATTTCATCTGAGGATATTTCCTTTTTCACCATAGCCCTCTATGAGCTTCCAAATATCACTTTTCCAATTCCACAAGAACTGTCTTAGCGAAAGGCTTCTTGAGGGGAAAACTGTAACTCTGTGAGATGATTTCACAGAAAACAAAGTAGTTTCTCAGAAAGCTTCTTTCTCTTTGTTATCGGAGGATATTTCCTTTGGGCCTATAGTGTTCTAAGGGATCCGAAATATCTGTTCTCAGATTTCACAGAAATAAGGCTAGCCAAGACATCCACGAAATACAGATGTAACTCTCTGAGATGAATTAACAGAACACTAAGAAGTTTCTCAAAAAGCTTCTTTCCAGATTTCATCTGAGGATATTTCCTTTTTCACCATAGCCCTCTATGCGCTTCCAAATAACACTTTGCCAAATCCACAAGAACTGTCTTAGCGAAAGGCTTCTTGAGGGCAAAGCTGTAACTCTGTGAGATGATTTCACAGAACACAAAGAAGTTTATCAGAAAGCTTCTTTCTCTTTGTTATCGGAGGATATTTCCTTTGGCCCTAAAATCTTAAAGGGGATCCGAAATATCTGTTCTCAGATTCCACAGAAATAAGGCTAGCAAAGAGATCCACAAAATACAGATGTAACTCTGTGGGATGAATTAACAGAACACTAATCAGTTTCTCAGAAAGCTTCTTTCCAGATTTCATCTGAGGATATTTCCTTTTTCAACATAGCCCAATAAGGGCTTCCAAATATCACTTTGCCAATTCCACAAGAACTGTCTTAGCGAAAGGCTTCTTGAGGGGAAAGCTGTAACTCTGTGACATGAATTCACAGGACACGAAGAAGTTTTTCAGAAAGGTTCTTTCTCTTTGTTATCGGAGGATATTTCCTTTGGCTCTATAGTCTTCTAAGGGATCCGAAATATCTGTTCTCAGATTCTACAGAAATAAGTCTAGGAAAGAGATCCACGAAATACAGATGTAACTCTGTGAGATGAATTAACTGAATACTAAGCAGTTTCACAGAAAGCTTCTTTCCAGATTTCATTTGAGGATATTTCCTTTTTCACCATGGCCCTATATGGGCTTCCAAATATCACTTTGCCAATTCCACAAGAATTGTCTTAGCGAAAGGCTTCTTGAGGGGAAAGCTGAAACTCTGTGAGATGATTTCACAGAACACAAAGAAGTTTCTCAGAAAGCTTCTTTCTCTTTGTTATCGGAGGATATTTCCTTTGGCCCTATAGCCTTCTAAGGAATCCGAAATATCTGTTCTCAGATTCCCCAAAAATAAGGCTAGCAAGGAGATAAGGAAATACAGATGTAACTATGCGAGATGAATTAACAGAACACTAAGCAGTTTCTCAGAAAGCTTCTTTCCAGATTTCATCTGACGATATTTCCTTTTTCACCATAGCCCTCTAGGCGCTTCCAAATATCACTTTGCCAATTCCACAAGAACTGTCTTAGCGAAAGGCTTCTAGAGCGGAAAGCTGTAACCCTGTGAGATGATTTCACAGAACACAAAGAAGTTTCTCAGAAAGCTTCTTTCTCTTTGTTATCAGAGGATATTTCCTTTGGCCCTATAGTCTTCTAGGGGATGCGAAATATGTGTTCTCAGATTCCACAGAAATAAGGCTAGCAAAGAGATCCACGAAATACAGATGTAACTCTGTGAGATGAATTAACAGAACACTAAGCAGTTTCTCAGAAAGCTTCTTTCCAGAATTCATCGGAGGATATTTCCTTTTTCACCATAGCCCTCTATGCGCTTCCAAATAACACTTTGCCAAATCCACAAGAACTGTCTTAGCGAAAGGCTTCTTGAGGGGAAAGCTGTAACTCTGTGAGATGATTTCACAGAACACAAAGAAGTTTCTCAGAAAGCTTCTTTCACTTTGTTATCGAAGGATATTTTCTTTGGCCCTATAGTCTTCTAAGGGATCCGAAATATCTGTTGTCAGATTCCACAGAAATAAGGCTAGCAAAGAGATCCACGAAATACAGTTGTAACTCTGTGAGATGAATTAACAGAACACTAAGCAGTTTCTCAGAAAGCTTCTTTCCAGATTTCATCTGAGGATATTTCCTTTTTCACCATAGCCCTCTATGCGCTTCCAAATATCACTTTGCCAATTCCACAAGAACTGTCTTAGCGAAAGGCTTCTTCAGGGGAAAGCTGTAACTCTGTGAGATGATTTCACAGAATACAAAGAAGTTTTTCAGAAAGCTTCTTTCTCTTTGTTATCGGAGGAGATTTCCTTTGGCCCTATAGTCTTCTAAGGGTTCCGAAATATTGTTCCAAGATTCCACAGAAATAAGGCTAGCAAAGAGATCCACGAAATACAGTTATAACTCTGTGAGATGAATTAAGAGAACACTAAGCTGTTTCTCAGAAAGCTTCTCTCCAGATTTCATCTGAGGATATTTCCTTTTTCACCATAGCCCTCTATGCGCTTCCAAATATCACTTTGCCAATTCCTCAAGAACTGTCTTAGCGAAAGGCTTCTTGAAGGGAAAGCTGTAACTCTGTGAGATGATTTCACAGAACACAAAGAAGTTTCTCAGAAACCTTCTTTCTCTTTGTTATCGGAGGATATTTCCTTTGGCCCTATAGTCTTCTAAGGGATCCGAAATATCTCTTCTCAGATTCCACAGAAATAAGGCTAGGATAGAGATCCACGAAACACAGATGTAAATCTGTGAGATGAATTAACAGAACACTAAGCAGTTTCTCAGAAAGATTCTTTCCAGATTTCATCTGAGGATATTTCCTTTTTCACCGTAGCCCTCTATGCGCTTCCAAATATCACTTTGCCAATTCCACAAGAACTGTCTTAGCAAAAGGCTTCTTGAGGGGAAAGCTTTAACTCTGTGAGATTATTTCACAGAACACAAAGAAGTTTTTCAGAAAGCTTCTTTCTCTTTGTTATCGGAGGATATTTCCTTTGGCCCTATAGTCTTCTAAGGGATTCGAAATATCTGTTCTCAGATTCCACAGAAATAAGGCTAGAAAAGAGATCCACGAAATACAGATGTAACTCTGTGAGATGAATTAACAGAACACTAAGAATTTTCTCAGAGAGCTTCTTTCCAGATTTCATCTGAGGATATTTCCTTTTTCACCATAGTCCTCTATGCGCTTCCAAATATGACTTTGCAAATTCCACAAGAACTGTCTTAGCGAAAGGCTTCTTGAGGGGAAAGCTGTAACTGTGCGAGATGATTTCACAGTACACAAAGAAGTTTATCAGAAAGCTTCTTTCTCTTTGTTATCGGAGGATATTTCCTTTGGCCCTATAGTCTTCAAGGGGATCCGAAATATCTGTTCTCAGATTCCACAGAAATAAGGCTAGAAAAGAGATCCACGAAATACAGATGTAACTCTGTGAGATGAATTAACAGAACACTAATCAGTTTCTCAGAAAGCTTCCTTCCAGATTTCATCTGAGGATATTTCCTTTTTCACCATAGCCCAATAAGGGCTTCAAAATAACACTTTGCCAATTCCACAAGAACTGTCTTAGCGAAAGGCTTCTTGAGGGGAAAGCTGTAACTCTGTGACATGAATTCACAGGACACAAAGAAGTTTTTCAGAGGTTCTTTCTCTTTGTTATCGGAGGATATTTCCATTGGCCCTATAGTCTTCTAAGGGATCCGAAATATCTGTTCTCAGATTCCACAGAAACAAGACTAGCAAAGAGATTCTCGAAATACAGATGTAACTCTGTGAGATGAATTAACAGAACACTAAGCAGTTTCTCAGAAAGCTTCTTTCCAGATTTCATCTGAGGATATTTCCTTTTTCACTATAGCCCTCTATGGGCTTCCAAATATCACTTTGCCAATTACAGAAGAACTGTCTTAGCGAAAGGCTTCTTGAGGGGAAAGCTGTAACTCTGTGAGATGATTTCACAGAACACAAAGAAGTTTCTCAGAAACCTTCTTTCTCTTTGTTATCGGAGAATATTTCCTTTGGCCCTATAGTCTTCTAAGGGATCCGAAATATCTGTTCTCAGATTCCACAGAAATAAGGCTAGCAGAGAGATCAACGAAATACAGATGTAACTCTGTGAGATGAATTAACAGAACACTAAGCTGTTTCTCAGAAAGCTTCTTTCCAGATTTCATCTGAGGATATTTCCTTTTTCACCATAGCCGTCTATGGGCTTCCAAATGTCGCTTTGCCAATTCCAGAAGTACTGTCGTAGCGAAAGGCTTCTTGAGGGGAACGCTGTAACTCTGTGAGTTGATTTCACAGAACACAAAGAAGTTTCTCAGAAAGCTTCTTTCTCTTTGTTATCGGAGGACATTTCCTTGGGCCCTCTAATCTTCTAAGGGATCCCAAATATCTGTTCTCAGATTCCACAGAAATAAGGCTAACAAAGAGATCCACGAAATACAGATGTAACTCTCTGAGATGAATTAACAGAACACTAAGCAGTTTCTCAGAAAGCCTCTTTCCAGATTTCATCTGAGAATATTTTCTTTTTCACCGTAGCCCTCTATGGGCTTCCAAATATCACTTTGCCAATTCTGGAAGAACTGTCTTAGTGAAAGGCTTCTTGAGCGGAAAGCTGTAACTCTGTGAGATGAATTCACACGACACAAAGAAGTTTCTCAGAAAGCTTCTTTCTCTTTGTTATCGGAGGATATTTCCTTTGGCCCTATAGTCTTCTAAGGGATCAGAAATATCTGTTCTCAGATTCTACAGAAATAAGGCTAGCAAAGAGATCCACAAAATACAGATGTAACTCTGTGAGATGAATTAACAGAACACTAAGCAGTTTCTCAGAAAGCTTCTTTCCAGATTTCATTTGAGGATATATCCTTTTCCACCATGGCTCTCTATGGGTTTCCAAATATCACTTTGCCAATTCCACAAGAACTGTCTTAGCGAAAGGCTTCTTGAGGGGAAAGCTGTAACTCTGTGAGATGATTTCACAGAACACAAAGAAGTTTCTCAGAAAGCTTCTTTCTCTTTGTTATCGGAGGATATTTCCTTTGGCCCTATAGTCTTCTAAGGAATCCGAAATATCTGTTCTCAGATTCCACAAAAATAAGGCTAGCAAAGAGATAAAGGAAATACAGATGTAACACTGTGAGATGAATTAACAGAACACTAAGCATTTTCTCAGAAAGTTTCCTTCCAGATTTCATCTGAGGATATTTCCTTTTTCACGATAGCCCTCTATGGGCTTCCAAATATCACTTTGCCAATTCCACAGAACTGTCTTAGCGAAAGGCTTCTTGAGGGGAAAGCTGTAACTCTGTGAGATGATTTCACAGAAGGGGAAGAAGTTTCTCAGAAAGCTTCTTTCTCTTTGTTATCGGAGGATATTTCCTTTGGCCCTATAGTCTTCTAAGGGATCCGAAATATCTGCTCTCAGATTCCACAGAAATAAGGCTAGCAAAGACATCCACGAAATGGAGATGTAACTCTGTGAGATGAATTAACAGAACACTAAGCAGCTTCTCAGAACGCTTCTTTCCAGATTTCATCTGAGGATATTTCCTTTTTACCATAGCCCTCTATGCGCTTCAAAATATCACTTGCCAATTCCACAAGAACTGTCTTAGCGAAAGGCTTCTTGAGGTGAAATCTGTAACTCTGTGAGATGATTTCACAGAACACAAAGAAGTTTCACAGGAACCTTCTTTCTCTTTGTTATCAGAGGATATTTCCTTTAGCCCTATTGTCTTCTAAGGGATGCGAAATATCTGTTCTCAGATTCCACAGAAATAAGGCTTGCAAAGAGATCCACGAAGTACAGATGTAACTCTGTGAGATGAATAAACAGAACACTAAGCAGTTTCTCAGAAAGTTTCCTTCCAGATTTCATCTGAGTATATTTCCTTTTTCCCATAGCCCACTATGTGCTTCCAAATATCACTTTGCCAATTCCAGAAGAACTGTCTTAGCGAAAGGCTTCTTGAGGGGAAAGCTGAAACTCTGTGAGATGATTTCACAGAACACAAAGAAGTTTCTCAGAAAGATTCTTTCTCTTTGTTATCGGAGGACATTTCCTTTGGCCCTATAATCTTCTAAGGGATCCGAAATATCTGTTCTCAGATTCCACAGAAATAAGGCTAGCAATGAGATCCACGAAATACAGATGTAACTCTGTGAGATGAATTAACAGAACACTAAGCAGTTTCTCAGAAAGCTTCTTTCCAGATTTCTTCTGAGAATATTTCCTTTTTCACCGTAGCCCTCTATGGGCTTCCAAATATCACTTTGCCAATTCCACAAGAACTGTCTTATCGAAAGGCTTCTTGAGGGGAAAGCTGTAACTCTGTGAGATGATTTCACAGAACAGAGAGAAGTTTCTCAGAAAGCTTCTTTCTCTTTGTTATCGGAGGATATTTCCTTTGGCCCTATAGTCTTCAAAGGGATCCGAATATCTGTTCTCAGATTCCACAGAAATAAGGCTAGCAAAGAGATCCACGAAATACAGATGTAACTCTGTGAGATTAATTAACAGAACACTAAGCAGCTTCTCAGAACGCTTCTTTCCAGATTTCATATGAGGATATTTCCTTTTTACCATAGCCTTCTATGCGCTTCAAAATATCACTTGCCAATTCCACAAGAACTGTCTTATCGAAAGGCTTCTTGAGGGGAAAGCTGTAACTCTGTGAGATGATTTCACAGAACACAAAGAAGTTTCACAGAAACCTTCTTTCTCTTTGTTATCAGAGGATATTTCCTTTGGCCCTATTGTCTTCTAAGGGATGCGAAATATCTGTTCTCAGATTCCACAGAAATAAGGCTTGCCAAGAGATCCACGAAGTACAGATGTAACTCTGTGAGATGAATAAACAGAACACGAAGCAGTTTCTCAGAAAGTTTCCTTCTAGATTTCATCTGAGGATATTTCCTTTTTCACCATAGCCCTCTATTCGCTTCCAAATATCACTTTGCCAATTCCACAAGAACTGTCTTAGCGAAAGGTTTCTTGAGGGGAAAGCTGTAACTCTGTGAGATGATTTCACAGAACACAAAGAAGCTTCTCAGAAAGCTTCTTTCTCTTTGTTATCGGAGGATACTCCTTTTGGCCTTAGAGTCTTCATAGGGATCCGAAATATCTGTTCTCAGATTCCACAGAAATAAGGCTAGCAAAGAGATCCACGAAATACAGATGTAGCTGTGTGAGATGAATTAACAGAACACTAAGCAGTTTCTCAGAAACCTTCTTTCCAGATTTCATCTGAGGATATTTCCTTTTTCACCATAGCCCTCTATGCGCTTCCAAATATCACTTTGCCAATTCCACAAGAACTGTCTTAGCGAAAGGCTTCTTGAGGGGAAAGCTGTAACTCTGTGAGATGATTTCACAGTACACAAAGAAGTTTATCAGAAAGCTTCTTTCTCTTTGTTATCGGAGGATATTTCCTTTGGCCCTATAGTCTTCAAAGGGATCCGAAATATCTGTTTTCAGATTCCACAGAAATAAGGCTACAAAAGAGATCCACGAAATACAGATGTAACTCTCTGAGATGAATTAACAGAACACTAAGCAGTTTCACAGAAACCTTCCTTCCAGATTTCATCTGAGGATATTTCCTTTTTCACCATAGCCCTCTATGGGCTTCCAAATATCACTTTGCCAATTCCACAAGAACTTTCTTAGCGAAAGGCTTCTTGAGGGGAAAGCTGTAACTCTGTGAGATGATTTCACAGAACACAAAGAAGTTTCTCAGAAAGCTTCTTTCTCTTTGTTATCGGAGGATATTTCCTTTGGCCCTATAGACTTCTAAGTGATCCGAAATATCTGTTCTTAGATTCCACAGAAATAAGGCTAGCAAAGAGATCCACGAAATACAGATGTAACTCTGTGAGATGAATTAACAGAACACTAAGCAGTTTCTCAGAAAGCTTCCTTTCAGATTTCATCTGAGGATATTTTCTTCTTCACCATAGCCCTCTATGGGCTTCCAAATATCACTTTGCCAATTCCACAAGAACTGTCTTAGCGAAAGGCTCCCTGATGGAAAAGCTGTAACTCTGTGAGATGATTTCACAGAACACAAGGAAGTTTCTCAGAAAGATTCTTTCTCTTTGTTATCGGAGGATATTTCCTTTGGCCCTATAGTCTTCTAAGGGATCCGAAATATCTGTTCTCAGATTCCACAGAAATAAGGCTAGCAAAGACATCCATCAAATACAGATGTAACTCTGTGAGATGAATTAACAGAACAAGAAGCAGTTTCTCAGAAAGCTTCTTTCCAGATTTCATCTGAGGATATTTCCTTTTTCACTATAGCCCTCTATGCGCTTCCAAATATCACTTTGCCAATTCCACAACAACTGTCTTAGCGAAAGGCTTCTTGAGGGGAAAGCTGTAACTCTGTGAGATGATTTCACAGAACACAAAGAAGTTTCTCAGAAAGCTTCTTTCTCTTTGTTATCGGAGGACATTTCCTTTGGCCCTATAATCTTCTAAGGGATCCGAAATATCTGTTCTCAGATTCCAGAGAAATGAGGCTAACAAAGAGATCCACGAAATACAGATGTAACTCTGGGAGATGAATTAACAGAACACTAAGCAGTTTCTCAGAAAGCCTCTTTCCAGATTTCATCTGAGAATATTTCCTTTTTCACCGTAGCCCTCTATGGGCTTCCAAATACCACTTTGCCATTTCCACAAGAACTGTCTTATCGAAAGGCTTCCTGAGAGGAAAGCTGTAACTCTGTGAGATGATTTCACAGAACAGAGAGAAGTTTCTCAGAAAGCTTCTTTCTCTTTGTTATCGGTGGATATTTCCTTTGGCCCTAGAGTCTTCAAAGGGATCCGAAATATCTGTTCTCAGATTCCACAGAAATAAGGCTAGCAAAGAGATCCACGAAATACAGATGTAACTCTGTGAGATGAATTAACAGAACACTAAGCAGCTTCTCAGAACGCTTCTTTCCAGATTTCATCTGAGGATATTTCCTTTTTACCATAGCCCTCTATGCGCTTCAAAATATCACTTGCCAATTCCACAAGAACTGTCTTAGCGAAAGGCTTCTTGAGGTGAAAGCTGTAACTCTGTGAGATGATTTCACAGAACACAAAGAAGTTTCACAGAAACCTTCTTTCTCTTTGTTATCAGAGGATATTTCCTTTGGCCCTATTGTCTTCTAAGGGATCCGAAATATCTGTTCTCAGATTCCACAGAAATAAGGCTTGCAAAGAGATCCACGAAGTACAGATGTAACTCTGTGAGATGAATAAACAGAACACTAAGCAGTTTCTCAGAAAGTTTCCTTCCAGATTTCATCTGAGTATATTTCCTTTTTCAACATAGCCCACTGTGCGCTTCCAAATATCACTTTGCCAATTCCACAAGAACTGTCTTAGCGAAAGGCTTCTTGAGGGGAAAGCTGAAACTCTGTGAGATGATTTCACAGAACACAAAGAAGTTTCTCAGAAAGATTCTTTCTCTTTGTTATCGGTGGATATTTCCTTTGGCCCTATAATCTTCTAAGGGATCCGAAATATCTGTTCTCAGATTCCACAGAAATAAGGCTAGCAATGAGATCCACGAAATACAGATGTAACTCTGTGAGATGAATTAACAGAACACTAAGCAGTTTCTCAGAAAGCTTCTTTCCAGATTTCTTCTGAGAATATTTCCTTTTTCACCGTAGCCCTCTATGGGCTTCCAAATATCACTTTGCCAATTCCACAAGAACTGTCTTATCGAAAGGCTTCTTGAGGGGAAAGCTGTAACTCTGTGAGATGATTTCACAGAACAGAGAGAAGTTTCTCAGAAAGCTTCTTTCTCTTTGTTATCGGAGGATATTTCCTTTGGCCCTATAGTCTTCAAAGGGATCCGAAATATCTGTTCTCAGATTCCACAGAAATAAGGCTAGCAAAGAGATCGACGAAATACAGATGTAACTCTGTGAGATGAATTAACAGAACACTAAGCAGCTTCTCAGAACGCTTCTTTCCAGATTTCATATGAGGATATTTCCTTTTTACCATAGCCTTCTATGTGCTTCAAAATATCACTTGCCAATTCCACAAGAACTGTCTTATCGAAAGGCTTCTTGAGGGGAAAGCTGTAACTCTGTGAGATGATTTCACAGAACACAAAGAAGTTTCACAGAAACCTTCTTTCTCTTTGTTATCAGAGGATATTTCCTTTGGCCCTATTGTCTTCTAAGGGATGCGAAATATCTGTTCTCAGATTCCACAGAAATAAGGCTTGCCAAGAGATCCACGAAGTACAGATGTAACTCTGTGAGATGAATAAACAGAACACTAAGCAGTTTCTCAGAAAGTTTCCTTCTAGATTTCATCTGAGGATATTTCCTTTTTCACCATAGCCCTCTATGCGCTTCCAAATATCACTTTGCCAATTCCACAAGAACTGTCTTAGCGAAAGGTTTCTTGAGGGGAAAGCTGTAACTCTGTGAGATGATTTCACAGAACACAAAGAAGCTTCTCAGAAAGCTTCTTTCTCTTTGTTATCGGAGGATATTTCCTTTGGCCCTATAGTCTTCTAAGGGATTAGAAATATCTGTTCTCAGATTCCACAGAAATAAGGCTAGCAAAGAGATCCACGAAATACAGATGTAACTCTGTGAGATGAATTAACAGAACACTAAGCAGTTTCTCAGAAAGCTTCCTTTCAGATTTCATCTGAGGATATTTTCTTCTTCACCATAGCCCTCTATGGGCTTCCAAATATCACTTTGCCAATTCCACAAGAACTGTCTTAGCGAAAGGCTCCCTGATGGAAAAGCTGTAACTCTGTGAGATGATTTCACAGAACACAGGGAAGTTTCTCAGAAAGATTCTTTCTCTTTGTTATCGGAGGATATTTCCTTTGGCCCTATAGTCTTCTAAGGGATCCGAAATATCTGTTCTCAGATTCCACAGAAATAAGGCTTGCAAAGAGATCCACGAAGTACAGATGTAACTCTGTGAGATGAATAAACAGAACACTAAGCAGTTTCTCAGAAAGTTTCCTTCCAGATTTCATCTGAGTATATTTCCTTTTTCAACATAGCCCACTGTGCGCTTCCAAATATCACTTTGCCAATTCCACAAGAACTGTCTTAGCGAAAGGCTTCTTGAGGGGAAAGCTGAAACTCTGTGAGATGATTTCACAGAACACAAAGAAGTTTCTCAGAAAGATTCTTTCTCTTTGTTATCGGAGGACATTTCCTTTGGCCCTATAATCTTCTAAGGGATCCGAAATATCTGTTCTCAGATTCCACAGAAATAAGGCTAGCAATGAGATCCACGAAATACAGATGTAACTCTGTGAGATGAATTAACAGAACACTAAGCAGTTTCTCAGAAAGCTTCTTTCCAGATTTCTTCTGAGAATATTTCCTTTTTCACCGTAGCCCTCTATGGGCTTCCAAATATCACTTTGCCAATTCCACAAGAACTGTCTTATCGAAAGGCTTCTTGAGGGGAAAGCTGTAACTCTGTGAGATGATTTCACAGAACAGATAGAAGTTTCTCAGAAAGCTTCTTTCTCTTTGTTATCGGAGGATATTTCCTTTGGCCCTATAGTCTTCAAAGGGATCCGAAATACCTGTTCTCAGATTCCACAGAAATAAGGCTAGCAAAGAGATCGACGAAATACAGATGTAACTCTGTGAGATGAATTAACAGAACACTAAGCAGCTTCTCAGAACGCTTCTTTCCAGATTTCATATGAGGATATTTCCTTTTTACCATAGCCTTCTATGCGCTTCAAAATATCACTTGCCAATTCCACAAGAACTGTCTTATCGAAAGGCTTCTTGAGGGGAAAGCTGTAACTCTGTGAGATGATTTCACAGAACACAAAGAAGTTTCACAGAAACCTTCTTTCTCTTTGTTATCAGAGGATATTTCCTTTGGCCCTATTGTCTTCTAAGGGATGCGAAATATCTGTTCTCAGATTCCACAGAAATAAGGCTTGCCAAGAGATCCACGAAGTACAGATGTAACTCTGTGAGATGAATAAACAGAACACTAAGCAGTTTCTCAGAAAGTTTCCTTCTAGATTTCATCTGAGGATATTTCCTTTTTCACCATAGCCCTCTATGCGCTTCCAAATATCACTTTGCCAATTCCACAAGAACTGTCTTAGCGAAAGGTTTCTTGAGGGGAAAGCTGTAACTCTGTGAGATGATTTCACAGAACACAAAGAAGCTTCTCAGAAAGCTTCTTTCTCTTTGTTATCGGAGGATATTTCCTTTGGCCCTATAGTCTTCTAAGGGATTAGAAATATCTGTTCTCAGATTCCACAGAAATAAGGCTAGCAAAGAGATCCACGAAATACAGATGTAACTCTGTGAGATGAATTAACAGAACACTAAGCAGTTTCTCAGAAAGCTTCCTTTCAGATTTCATCTGAGGATATTTTCTTCTTCACCATAGCCCTCTATGGGCTTCCAAATATCACTTTGCCAATTCCACAAGAACTGTCTTAGCGAAAGGCTCCCTGATGGAAAACCTGTAACTCTGTGAGATGATTTCACAGAACACAAGGAAGTTTCTCAGAAAGATTCTTTCTCTTTGTTATCGGAGGATATTTCCTTTGGCCCTATAGTCTTCTAAGGGATCCGAAATATCTGTTCTCAGATTCCACAGAAATAAGGCTAGCAAAGACATCCATCAAATACAGATGTAACTCTGTGAGATGAATTAACAGAACAAGAAGCAGTTTCTCAGAAAGCTTCTTTCCAGATTTCATCTGAGGATATTTCCTTTTTCACTATAGCCCTCTATGTGCTTCCAAATATCACTTTGCCAATTCCACAACAACTGTCTTAGCGAAAGGCTTCTTGAGGGGAAAGCTGTAACTCTGTGAGATGATTTCACAGAACACAAAGAAGTTTCTCAGAAAGCTTCTTTCTCTTTGTTATCGGAGGACATTTCCTTTGGCCCTATAATCTTCTAAGGGATCCGAAATATCTGTTCTCAGATTCCACAGAAATGAGGCTAACAAAGAGATCCACGAAATACAGATGTAACTCTGGGAAGATGAATTAACAGAACACTAAGCAGTTTCTCAGAAAGCCTCTTTCCAGATTTCATCTGAGAATATTTCCTTTTTCACCGTAGCCCTCTATGGGCTTCCAAATACCACTTTGCCAATTCCACAAGAACTGTCTTATCGAAAGGCTTCCTGAGGGGAAAGCTGTAACTCTGTGAGATGATTTCACAGAACAGAGAGAAGTTTCTCAGAAAGCTTCTTTCTCTTTGTTATCGGTGGATATTTCCTTTGCCCCCAGAGTCTTCAAAGGGATCCGAAATATCTGTTCTCAGATTCCACAGAAATAAGGCTAGCAAAGAGATCCACGAAATACAGATGTAACTCTGTGAGATGAATTAACAGAACACTAAGCAGCTTCTCAGAACGCTTCTTTCCAGATTTCATCTGAGGATATTTCCTTTTTACCATAGCCCTCTATGCGCTTCAAAATATCACTAGCCAATTCCACAAGAACTGTCTTAGCGAAAGGCTTCTTGAGGTGTAAGCTGTAACTCTGTGAGATGATTTCACAGAACACAAAGTAGTTTCACAGAAACCTTCTTTCTCTTTGTTATCAGAGGATATTTCCTTTGGCCCTATTGTCTTCTAAGGGATCCGAAATATCTGTTCTCAGATTCCACAGAAATAAGGCTTGCAAAGAGATCCACGAAGTACAGATGTAACTCTGTGAGATGAATAAACAGAACACTAAGCAGTTTCTCAGAAAGTTTCCTTCTAGATTTCATCTGAGGATATTTCCTTTTTCACCATAGCCCTCTAGGCGCTTCCAAATATCACTTTGCCAATTCCACAAGAACTGTCTTAGCGAAAGGTTTCTTGAGGGGAAAGCTGTAACTCTGTGAGATGATTTCACAGAACACAAAGAAGCTTCTCAGAAAGCTTCTTTCTCTTTGTTATCGGAGGATATTTCCTTTGGCCCTATAGTCTTCTAAGGGATTAGAAATATCTGTTCTCAGATTCCACAGAAATAAGGCTAGCAAAGAGATCCACGAAATACAGATGTAACTCTGTGAGTTGAATTAACAGAACACTAAGCAGTTTCTCAGAAAGCTTCTTTCCAGATTTCATCTGAGGATATTTCCTTTTTCTCCATAACCCTCTATGGGCTTTCATATATCACTTTGCCAATTCCAGAAGAACTGTCTTAGCGAAAGGCTTCTCGAGGGGAAAGCTGTAACTCTGTGAGATGATTTCACAGAACAGAAAGAAGTTTCTCAGAAACCTTCTTTCTCTTTTTTATCGGGGAATATTTACTTTGGCCCTATAGTCTTCTAAGGGTTCCGAAATATCTGTTCTCAGATTCCACAGAAATAAGGCTAGCAAAGAGATAAACGAAATACAGATGTAACTCTGTGAGATGAATTAACAGAACACTAAGCTGTTTCTCAGAAAGCTTCTTTCCAGATTTCATCTAAGGATATTTCATTTTTCACCATAGCCCTCTATGGGCTTCCAAATGTCACTTTGCCAATTCCAGAAGAACTGTCTTAGCGGAAGGCTTCTTGAGGGGAAAGCTGTAACTCTTTGAGATGATTTCACAGAACACAAAGAAGTATCTCAGAAAGCTTCTTTCTCTTTGTTATCGGAGGATATTTCCTTTGGCCCTATAGTCTTCTAAGGGATCCGAAATACCTGTTCTCAGATTCCACAGAAGTAAGGCTAGCAAAGCAATCCACGAAATACAGATGTAACTCTGTGAGATGAATTAACAGAACACTAAGCAGTTTCTCAGAAAGCTTCTTTCCAGATTTCACCTGAGGATATTTCCTTTTTCACCATAGCCCTCTATGCGCTTCCAAATATCACTTTGCCAATTCCAGAAGAACTGTCTTAGCGAAAGGCTTCTTGAGGGGAAAGCTGTAACTCTGTGAGATGATTTCACAGAACACAAAGAAGTTTCTCAGAAAGCTTCTTTCTCTTTGTTATCGGAGGATACTCCTTTTGGCCTTAGAGTCTTCATAGGGATCCGAAATATCTGTTCTCAGATTCCACAGAAATAAGGCTAGCAAAGAGATCCACGAAATACAGATGTAACTGTGTGAGATGAATTAACAGAACACTAAGCAGTTTCTCAGAAAGCTTCTTTCCAGATTTCATCAGAGGATATTTCCTTTTTCACCGTAGCCCTCTATGGGCTTCCAAATATCACTTTGCCAATTCCACAAGAACTATCTTAGCGAAAGGCTTCTTGAGGGGAAAGCTGTAACTCTGTGAGATGATTTCACAGAACACAAAGAAGTTTCTCAGAAAGCTTCTTTCTCTTTGTCATTGGAGGATATTTCCTTTGGCCCTATAGTCTTCTAAGGGATCCGAAATATCTGTTCTCAGATTCCACAGAAATAAGGCTAGCAAAGAGATCCACGAAATACAGATGTAACTCTGTGAGATGAATTAACAGAACACTAAGCAGTTTCTCAGAAACCTTCTTTCCAGATTTCATCTGAGGATATTTCCTTTTTCACCATAGCAATCTATGCGCTTCCAAATATCACTTTGCCAATTCCACAAGAACTGTCTTAGCGATAGGCTTCTTGAGGGGAAAGCTGTAACTCTGTGAGATGATTTCACAGTACACAAAGAAGTTTATCAGAAAGCTTTTTTCTCTTTGTTATCGGAGGATATTTCCTTTGGCCCTATAGTCTTCAAAGGGATCCGAAATATCTGTTTTCAGATTCCACAGAAATAAGGCTACAAAAGAGATCCACGAAATACAGATGTAACTCTCTGAGATGAATTAACAGAACACTAAGCAGTTTCACAGAAACCTTCCTTCCAGATTTCATCTGAGGATATTTCCTTTTTCACCATAGACCTCTATGGGCTTCCAAATATCACTTTGCCAATTCCACAAGAACTTTCTTAGCGAAAGGCTTCTTGAGGGGAAAGCTGTAACTCTGTGAGATGATTTCACAGAACACAAAGAAGTTTCTCAGAAACCTTCTTTCTCTTTTTTATCGGGGAATATTTACTTTGGCCCTATAGTCTTCTAAGGGTTCCGAAATATCTGTTCTCAGATTCCACAGAAATAAGGCTAACAAAGAGATAAACGAAATACAGATGTAACTCTGTGAGATGAATTAACAGAACACTAAGCTGTTTCTCAGAAAGCTTCTTTCCAGATTTCATCTAAGGATATTTCCTTTTTCACCATAGCCCTCTATGGGCTTCCAAATGTCCCTTTGCCAATTCCAGAAGAACTGTCTTAGCGGAAGGCTTCTTGAGGGGAAAGCTGTAACTCTTTGAGATGATTTCACAGAACACAAAGAAGTTTCTCAGAAAGCTTCTTTCTCTTTGTTATCGGAGGATATTTCCTTTGGCCCTATAGTCTTCTAAGGGATCCGAAATACCTGTTCTCAGATTCCACAGAAATAAGGCTAGCAAAGCGATCCACGAAATACAGATGTAACTCTGTGAGATGAATTAACAGAACACTAAGCAGTTTCTCAGAAAGCTTCCTTTCAGATTTCACCTGAGGATATTTTCTTCTTCACCATAGCCCTCTATGGGCTTCCAAATATCACTTTGCCAATTCCACAAGAACTGTCTTAGCGAAAGGCTCCCTGATGGAAAAGCTGTAACTCTGTGAGATGATTACACAGAACACAAGGAAGTTTCTCAGAAAGATTCTTTCTCTTTGTTATCGGAGGATATTTCCTTTGGCCCTATAGTCTTCTAAGGGATCCGAAATATCTGTTCTCAGATTCCACAGAAATAAGGCTAGCAAAGACATCCATCAAATACAGATGTAACTCTGTGAGATGAATTAACAGAACAATAAGCAGTTTCTCAGAAAGCTTCTTTCCAGATTTCATCTGAGGATATTTCCTTTTTCACTATAGCCCTCTATGCGCTTCCAAATATCACTTTGCCAATTCCACAACAACTGTCTTAGCGAAAGGCTTCTTGAGGGGAAAGCTGTAACTCTGTGAGATGATTTCACAGAACACAAAGAAGTTTCTCAGAAAGCTTCTTTCTCTTTGTTATCGGAGGACATTTCCTTTGGCCCTATAATCTTCTAAGGGATCCGAAATATCTGTTCTCAGATTCCACAGAAATGAGGCTAACAAAGAGATCCACGAAATACAGATGTAACTCTGGGAGATGAATTAACAGAACACTAAGCAGTTTCTCAGAAAGCCTCTTTCCAGATTTCATCTGAGAATATTTCCTTTTTCACCGTAGCCCTCTATGGGCTTCCAAATATCACTTTGCCAATTCCACAAGAACTGTCTTATCGAAAGGCTTCCTGAGGGGAAAGCTGTAACTCTGTGAGATGATTTCACAGAACAGAGAGAAGTTTCTCAGAAAGCTTCTTTCTCTTTGTTATCGGTGGATATTTCCTTTGGCCCTAGAGTCTTCAAAGGGATCCGAAATATCTGTTCTCAGATTCCAAAGAAATAAGGCTAGCAAAGAGATCCACGAAATACAGATGTAACTCTGTGAGATGAATTAACAGAACACTAAGCAGCTTCTCAGAACGCTTCTTTCCAGATTTCATCTGAGGATATTTCCTTTTTACCATAGCCCTCTAGGCGCTTCAAAATATCACTTGCCAATTCCACAAGAACTGTCTTAGCGAAAGGCTTCTTGAGGTGAAAGCTGTAACTCTGTGAGATGATTTCACAGAACACAAAGAAGTTTCACAGGAACCTTCTTTCTCTTTGTTATCAGAGGATATTTCCTTTGGCCCTATTGTCTTCTAAGGGATGCGAAATATCTGTTCTCAGATTCCACAGAAATAAGGCTTGCAAAGAGATCCACGAAGTACAGATGTAACTCTGTGAGATGAATAAACAGAACACTAAGCAGTTTCTCAGAAAGTTTCCTTCCAGATTTCATCTGAGTATATTTCCTTTTTCACCATAGCCCACTGTGCGCTTCCAAATATCACTTTGCCAATTCCACAAGAACTGTCTTAGCGAAAGGCTTCTTGAGGGGAAAGCTGAAACTCTGTGAGATGATTTCACAGAACACAAAGAAGTTTCTCAGAAAGATTCTTTCTCTTTGTTATCGGAGGACATTTCCTTTGGCCCTATAATCTTCTAAGGGATCCGAAATATCTGTTCTCAGATTCCACAGAAATAAGGCTAGCAATGAGATCCACGAAATAGAGATGTAACTCGGTGAGATGAATTAACAGAAAACTAAGCAGTTTCTCAGAAAGCTTCTTTCCAGATTTCTTCTGAGAATATTTCCTTTTTCACCGTAGCCCTCTATGGGCTTCCAAATATCACTTTGCCAATTCCAGAAGTACTGTCTTATCGAAAGGCTTCTTGAGGGGAAAGCTGTAACTCTGTGAGATGATTTCACAGAACAGAGAGAAGTTTCTCAGGAAGCTTCTTTCTCTTTGTTATCAGAGGATATTTCCTTTGGCCCTATAGTCTTCAAAGGGATCCGAAATATCTGTTCTCAGATTCCACAGAAATAAGGCTAGCAAAGAGATCCACGAAATACAGATGTAACTCTGTGAGATGAATTAACAGAACACTAAGCAGCTTCTCAGAACGCTTCTTTCCAGATTTCATATGAGGATATTTCCTTTTTACCATAGCCTTCTATGCGCTTCAAAATATCACTTGCCAACTCCACAAGAACTGTCTTATCGAAAGGCTTCTTGAGGGGAAAGCTGTAACTCTGTGAGATGATTTCACAGAACACAAAGAAGTTTCACAGAAACCTTCTTTCTCTTTGTTATCAGAGGATATTTCCTTTGGCCCTATGGTCTTCTAAGGGATGCGAAATATCTGTTCTCAGATTCCACAGAAATAAGGCTTGCCAAGAGATCCACGAAGTACAGATGTAACTCTGTGAGATGAATAAACAGAACACTAAGCAGTTTCTCAGAAAGTTTCCTTCTAGATTTCATCTGAGGATATTTCCTTTTTCACCATAGCCCTCTATGCGCTTCCAAATATCACTCTGCCAATTCCACAAGAACTGTCTTAGCGAAAGGTTTCTTGAGGGGAAAGCTGTAAATCTGTGAGATGATTTCACAGAACAGAGAGAAGTTTCTCAGAAAGCTTCTTTCTCTTTGTTATCGGAGGATATTTCCTTTGGCCCTATAGTCTTCAAAGGGATCCAAAATATCTGTTCTCAGATTCCACAGAAATAAGGCTAGCAAAGAGATCCACGAAATGCAGATGTAACTCTGTGAGATGAATTAACAGAACACTAAGCAGCTTCTCAGAACGCTTCTTTCCAGATTTCATCTGAGCATATTTCCTTTTTACCATAGCCCTCTATGCGCTTCAAAATATCACTTGCCAATTCCACAAGAACTGTCTTAGCGGAAGGCTTCTTGAGGGGAAAGCTGTAACTCTTTGAGATGATTTCACAGAACACAAAGAAGTTTCTCAGAAAGGTTCTTTCTCTTTGTTATCGGAGGATATTTCCTTTGGCCCTATAGTCTTCTAAGGGATCCGAAATACCTGTTCTCAGATTCCACAGAAATAAGGCTAGCAAAGCGATCCACGAAATACAGATGTAACTCTGTGAGATGAATTAACAGAACACTAAGCAGTTTCTCAGAAAGCTTCTTTCCAGATTTCATCTGAGGATATTTCCTTTTTCACCATAGCCCTCTATGCGTTTCCAAATATCACTTTGCCAATTCCACAAGAACTGTCTTAGCGAAAGGCTTCTTGAGGGGAAAGCTGTAACTCTGTGAGATGATTTCACAGAACACAAAGAAGTTTCTCAGAAAGCTTCTTTCTCTTTGTTATCGGAGGATATTTCGGTTGGCCCTATAGTCTTTTGAGTGATCCGAAATATCTGTTCTCAGATTCCACAGAAATAAGGCTAGCAAAGAGATCCACGAAATACAGATGTAACTCTGGGAGATGAATTAACAGAACACTAAGCAGTTTCTCAGAAAGCTTCTTTCCAGATTTCATCTGAGGATATTTCCTTTTTCACCATAGCCCTCTATGCGCTTCCAAATATCACTTTGCCAATTCCACAAGAACTGTCTTAGCGAAAGGCTTCTTGAGGGGAAAGCTGTAACTCTGTTAGATGATTTCACAGAACACAAAGAAGTTTCTCAGAAAGCTTCTTTCTCTTTGTTATCTGAGGAAATTTCCTTTGGCCCTATAATCTTCTAAGGGATCCGAAATATCTGTTCTCAGATTCCACAGAAATAAGGCTAACAAAGAGATCCACGAAATACAGATGTAACTCTGTGATGAATTAACAGAACACTAAGCAGATTCTCAGAAAGCCTCTTTCCAGATTTCATCTGAGAATATTTGCTTTTTCACCGTAGCCCTCTATGGGCTTCCAAATATCACTTTGCCAATTCCACAAGAACTGTCTTATCGAAAGGCTTCCTGAGGGGAAAGCTGTAACTCTGTGAGATGATTTCACAGAACAGAGAGAAGTTTCTCAGAAAGCTTCTTTCTCTTTGTTATCGGTGGATATTTCCTTTGGCCCTAGAGTCTTCAAAGGGATCCGAAATATCTGTTCTCAGATTCCACAGAAATAAGGCTAGCAAAGTGATCCACGAAATACAGATGTAAAGCAGTGAGATGAATTAACAGAACACTAAGCAGCTTCTCAGAACGCTTCTTTCCAGATTTCATCTGAGGATATTTCCTTTTTACCATAGCCCTCTATGCGCCTCAAAATATCAGTTGCCAATTCCACAAGAACTGTCTTAGCGAAAGGCTTCTTGAGGTGAAAGCTGTAACTCTGTGAGATGACTTCACAGAACACAAAGAAGTTTCACAGAAACCTTCTTTCTCTTTGTTATCAGAGGATATTTCCTTTGGCCCTATTGTCTTCTAAGGGATGCGAAATATCTGTTCTCAGATTCCACAGAAATAAGGCTTGCAAAGAGATCCACGAAGTACAGATGTAACTCTGTGAGATGAATAAACAGAACACTAAGCAGTTTCTCAGAAAGTTTCCTTCCAGATTTCATCTGAGTATATTTCCTTTTTCACCATAACCCACTATGCGCTTCCAAATATCACTTTGCCAATTCCACAAGAACTGTCTTAGCGAAAGGCTTCTTGAGGGGAAAGCTGAAACTCTGTGAGATGATTTCACAGAACACAAAGAAGTTTCTCAGAAAGATTCTTTCTCTTTGTTATCGGAGGACATTTCCTTTGGCCCTATAATCTTCTAAGGGATCCGAAATATCTGTTCTCAGATTCCACAGAAATAAGGCTAGCAATGTGATCCACGAAATACAGATGTAACTCTGTGAGATGAATTAACAGAACACTAAGCAGTTTCTCAGAAAGCTTCTTTCCAGATTTCTTCTGAGAATATTTCCTTTTTCACCGTAGCCCTGTATGGGCTTCCAAATATCACTTTGCCAATTCCACAAGAACTGTCTTATCGAAAGGCTTCTTGAGGGGAAAGCTGTAACTCTGTGAGATGATTTCACAGAACAGAGAGAAGTTTCTCAGAAAGCTTCTTTCTCTTTGTTATCTGAGGAAATTTCCTTTGGCCCTATAATCTTCTAAGGGATCCGAAATATCTGTTCTCAGATTCCACAGAAATAAGGCTAACAAAGAGATCCACGAAATACAGATGTAACTCTGTGAGATGAATTAACAGAACACTAAGCAGTTTCTCAGAAAGCCTCTTTCCAGATTTCATCTGAGAATATTTCCTTTTTCACCGTAGCCCTCTATGGGCTTCCAAATATCACTTTGCCAATTCCACAAGAACTGTCTTATCGAAAGGCTTCCTGAGGGGAAAGCTGTAACTCTGTGAGATGATTTCACAGAACAGAGAGAAGTTTCTCAGAAAGCTTCTTTCTCTTTGTTATCGGTGGATATTTCCTTTGGCCCTAGAGTCTTCAAAGGGATCCGAAATATCTGTTCTTAGATTCCACAGAAATAAGGCTAGCAAAGAGATCCACGAAATACAGATGTAACTCTGTGAGATGAATTAACAGAACACTTAGCAGTTTCTCAGAAAGCTTCCTTTCAGATTTCATCTGAGGATATTTTCTTCTTCACCATAGCCCTCTATGGGCTTCCAAATATCACTTTGCCAATTCCACAAGAACTGTCTTAGCGAAAGGCTCCCTGAGGGAAAAGCTGTAACTCTGTGAGATGATTTCACAGAACACAAGGAAGTTTCTCAGAAAGATTCTTTCTCTTGTTATCGGAGGATATTTCCTTTGGCCCTATAGTCTTCTAAGGGATCCGAAATATCTGTTCTCAGATTCCACAGAAATAAGGCTAGCAAAGACAACCATCAAATACAGATGTAACTCTGTGAGATGAATTAACAGAACAATAAGCAGTTTCTCAGAAACTTCTTTCCAGATTTCATCTGAGGATAATTCCTTTTTCATTATAGCCCTCTATGCGCTTCCAAATATCACTTTGCCAATTCCACAACAACTGTCTTAGCGAAAGGCTTCTTGAGGGGTAAGCTGTAACTCTGTGAGATGGTTTCACAGAACACAAAGAAGTTTCTCAGAAAGCTTCTTTCTCTTTGTTATCGGAGGACATTTCCTTTGGCCCTATAATCTTCTAAGAGATCCGAAATATCTGTTCTCAGATTCCACAGAAATGAGGCTAACAAAGAGATCCACGAAATACAGATGTAACTCTGGGAGATGAATTAACAGAACACCAAGCAGTTTCTCAGAAAGCCTCTTTCCAGATTTCATCTGAGAATATTTCCTTTTTCACCGTAGCCCTGTATGGGCTTCCAAATATCACTTTGCCAATTCCACAAGAACTGTCTTATCGAAAGGCTTCTTGAGGGGAAAGCTGTAACTCTGTGAGATGATTTCAGAGAACAGAGAGAAGTTTCTCAGAAAGCTTCTTTCTGTTTGTTATCGGAGGATATTTCCTTTGGCCCTATAGTCTTCAAAGGGATCCGAAGTATCTGTTCTCAGATTCCACAGAAATAAGGCTAGCAAAGAGATCCACGAAATGCAGATGTAACTCTGTGAGATGAATTAACAGAACACTCAGCAGCTTCTCAGAACGCTTCTTTCCAGATTTCATCTGAGCATATTTCCTTTTTACCATAGCCCTCTATGCGCTTCAAAATATCTCTTGCCAATTCCACAAGAACTGTCTTAGCGAAAGGCTTCTTGAGGTGAAAGCTGTAACTCTGTGAGATGATTTCACAGAACACAAAGAAGTTTCTCAGAAAGATTCTTTCTCTTTGTTATCGGAGGATATTTCCTTTGGCCCTATATTCTTCTAAGGGATCCGAAATACCTATTCTCAGATTCCACAGAAATAAGGCTAGCAAACCGATCCACGAAATACAGATGTAACACTGTGAGATGAACTAACAGAACACTAAGCTGTTTATCAGAAAGCATCTTTCCAGATTTCATCTGAGGATATTTCCTTTTTCAACATAGCCCTCTATGCGCTTCCAAATATCACTTTGCCAATTCCACAACAACTGTCTTAGCGAAAGGCTTCTTGAGGGGAAAGCTGTTACTCTCTGGGATGATTTCACAGAACACAAAGAAGTTTCTCAGAAAGCTTCTTTCTCTTTGTTATCGGAGGATATTTCCTTTGGCCCTAGAGTCTTCAAAGGGATCCGAAATATCTGTTCTCAGATTCCACAGAAATAAGGCTAGCAAAGAGATCCACGAAATACAGATGTAAAGCAGTGAGATGAATTAACAGAACACTAAGCAGCTTCTCAGAACGCTTCTTTCCAGATTTCATCTGAGGATATTTCCTTTTTACCATAGCCCTCTATGCGCCTCAAAATATCAGTTGCCAATTCCACAAGAACTGTCTTAGCGAAAGGCTTCTTGAGGTGAAAGCTGTAACTCTGTGAGATGACTTCACAGAACACAAAGAAGTTTCACAGAAACCTTCTTTCTCTTTGTTATCAGAGGATATTTCCTTTGGCCCTATTGTCTTCTAAGGGATGCGAAATATCTGTTCTCAGATTCCACAGAAATAAGGCTTGCAAAGAGATCCACGAAGCACAGATGTAACTCTGTGAGATGAATAAACAGAACACTAAGCAGTTTCTCAGAAAGTTTCCTTCCAGATTTCATCTGAGTATATTTCCTTTTTCACCATAGCCCACTATGCGCTTCCAAATATCACTTTGCCAATTCCACAAGAACTGTCTTAGCGAAAGGCTTCTTGAGGGGAAAGCTGAAACTCTGTGAGATGATTTCACAGAACACAAAGAAGTTTCTCAGAAAGATTCTTTCTCTTTGTTATCGGAGGACATTTCCTTTGGCCCTATAATCTTCTAAGGGATCCGAAATATCTGTTCTCAGATTCCACAGAAATAAGGCTAGCAATGAGATCCACGAAATACAGATGTAACTCTGTGAGATGAATTAACAGAACACTAAGCAGTTTCTCAGAAAGCTTCTTTCCAGATTTCTTCTGAGTATATTTCCTTTTTCACCGTAGCCCTGTATGGGCTTCCAAATATCACTTTGCCAATTCCACAAGAACTGTCTTATCGAAAGGCTTCTTGAGGGGAAAGCTGTAACTCTGTGAGATGATTTCACAGAACAGAGAGAAGTTTCTCAGAAAGCTTCTTTCTCTTTGTTATCTGAGGAAATTTCCTTTGGCCCTATAATCTTCTAAGGGATCCGAAATATCTGTTCTCAGATTCCACAGAAATAAGGCTAACAAAGAGATCCACGAAATACAGATGTAACTCTGTGAGATGAATTAACAGAACACTAAGCAGTTTCTCAGAAAGCCTCTTTCCAGATTTCATCTGAGAATATTTCCTTTTTCACCGTAGCCCTCTATGGGCTTCCAAATATCACTTTGCCAATTCCACAAGAACTGTCTTATCGAAAGGCTTCCTGAGGGGAAAGCTGTAACTCTGTGAGATGATTTCACAGAACAGAGAGAAGTTTCTCAGAAAGCTTCTTTCTCTTTGTTATCGGTGGATATTTCCTTTGGCCCTAGAGTCTTCAAAGGGATCCGAAATATCTGTTCTCAGATTCCACAGAAATAAGGCTAGCAAAGAGATCCACGAAATACAGATGTAACTCTGTGAAATGAATTAACAGAACACTAAGCAGCTTCTCAGAACGCTTCTTTCCAGATTTCATCTGAGGATATTTCCTTTTTACCATAGCCCTCTATGCGCCTCAAAATATCAGTTGCCAATTCCACAAGAACTGTCTTAGCGAAAGGCTTCTTGAGGTGAAAGCTGTAACTCTGTGAGATGACTTCACAGAACACAAAGAAGTTTCACAGAAACCTTCTTTCTCTTTGTTATCAGAGGATATTTCCTTTGGCCCTATTGTCTTCTAAGGGATCCGAAATATCTGTTCTCAGATTCCACAGAAATAAGGCTTGCAAAGAGATCCACGAAGTACAGATGTAACTCTGTGAGATGAATAAACAGAACACTAAGCAGTTTCTCAGAAAGTTTCCTTCCAGATTTCATCTGAGTATATTTCCTTTTTCACCATAGCCCACTATGCGCTTCCAAATATCACTTTGCCAATTCCACAAGAACTGTCTTAGCGAAAGGCTTCTTGAGGGGAAAGCTGAAACTCTGTGAGATGATTTCACAGAACACAAAGAAGTTTCTCAGAAAGATTCTTTCTCTTTGTTATCGGAGGACATTTCCTTTGGCCCTATAATCTTCTAAGGGATCCGAAATATCTGTTCTCAGATTCCACAGAAATAAGGCTAGCAATGAGATCCACGATATACAGATGTAACTCTGTGAGATGAATTAACAGAACACTAAGCAGTTTCTCAGAAAGCTTCTTTCCAGATTTCTTCTGAGAATATTTCCTTTTTCACCGTAGCCCTCTATGGGCTTCCAAATATCACTTTGCCAATTCCACAAGAACTGTCTTATCGAAAGGCTTCTTGAGGGGAAAGCTGTAACTCTGTGAGATGATTTCACAGAACAGAGAGAAGTTTCTCAGAAAGCTTCTTTCTCTTTGTTATCGGAGGATATTTCCTTTGGCCCTATAGTCTTCAAAGGGATCCGAAATATCTGTTCTCAGATTCCACAGAAATAAGGCTAGCAAAGAGATCCACGAAATACAGATGTAACTCTGTGAGATGAATTAACAGAACACTAAGCAGCTTCTCAGAACGCTTCTCTCCAGATTTCATATGAGGATATTTCCTTTTTACCATAGCCTTCTATGCGCTTCAAAATATCACCTGCCAATTCCACAAGAACTGTCTTATCGAAAGGCTTCTTGAGGGGAAAGCTGTAACTCTGTGAGATGATTTCACAGAACACAAAGAAGTTTCACAGAAACCTTCTTTCTCTTTGTTATCAGAGGATATTTCCTTTGGCCCTATTGTCTTCTAAGGGATGCGAAATATCTGTTCTCAGATTCCACAGAAATAAGGCTTGCCAAGAGATCCACGAAGTACAGATGTAACTCTGTGAGATGAATAAACAGAACACTAAGCAGTTTCTCAGAAAGTTTCCTTCTAGATTTCATCTGAGGATATTTCCTTTTTCACCATAGCCCTCTATGCGCTTCCAAATATCACTTTGCCAATTCCACAAGAACTGTCTTAGTGAAAGGCTTCTTGAGGGGAAAGCTGTAACTCTGTGAGATGATTTCACAGAACACAAAGAAGCTTCTCAGAAACCTTCTTTCTCTTTGTTATCGGAGGATATTTCCTTTGGCCCTATAGTCTTCTAAGGGATTATAAATATCTGTTCTCAGATTCCACGGAAATAAGGCTAGCAAAGAGATGCACGAAATACAGATGTAACTCTGTGAGTTGAATTTACAGAACACTAAGCAGTTTCTCAGAAAGCTTCTTTCCAGATTTCATCTGAGGATATTTCCTTTTTCTCCATAACCCTCTATGGGCTTCCAAATATCACTTTGCCAATTCCAGAAGAACTGTCTTAGCGAAAGGCTTCTCGAGGGGAAAGCTGTAACTCTGTGAGATGATTTCACAGAACACAAAGAAGTTTCTCAGAAACCTTCTTTCTCTTTTTTATCGGGGAATATTTACTTTGTCCCTATAGTCTTCTAAGGGTTCCGAAATATCTGTTCTCAGATTCCACAGAAATAAGGCTAGCAAAGAGATAAACGAAATACAGATGTAACTCTGTGAGCTGAATTAACAGAACACTAAGCTGTTTCTCAGAAAGCTTCTTTCCAGATTTCATCTAAGGATATTTCCTTTTTCACCATAGCCCTCTATGGGCTTCCAAATGTCACTTTGCCAATTCCAGAAGAACTGTCTTAGCGGAAGGCTTCTTGAGGGGAAAGCTGTAACTCTTTGAGATGATTTCACAGAACACAAAGAAGTTTCTCAGAAAGCTTCTTTCTCTTTGTTATCGGAGGATATTTCCTTTGGCCCTATAGTCTTCTAAGGGATCCGAAATACCTGTTCTCAGATTCCACAGAAATAAGGCTAGCAAAGCGATCCACGAAATGCAGATGTAACTCTGTGAGATGAATTAACAGAACACTAAGCAGTTTCTCAGAAAGCTTCTTTCCAGATTTCATCTGAGGATATTTCCTTTTTTACCATAGCCCTCTATGCGCTTCCAAATATCACTTTGCCAATTCCACAAGAACTGTCTTAGCGAAAGGCTTCTTGAGGGGAAAGCTGTAACTCTGTGAGACGATTTCACAGAACACAAAGAAGTTTCTCAGAAAGCTTCTTTCTCTTTGTTATCGGAGGATACTCCTTTTGGCTTTAGAGTCTTCATAGGGATCCGAAATATCTGTTCTCAGATTCCACAGAAATAAGGCTAGCAAAGAGATCCACGAAATACAGATGTAACTCTGTGAGATGAATTAACAGAACACTAAGCAGTTTCCCAGAAAGCTTCTTTCCAGATTTCATCAGAGGATATTTCCTTTTTCACCATAGCCCTCTATGGGCTTCCAAATATCACTTTGCCAATTCCACAAGAACTGTCTTAGCGAAAGGCTTCTTGAGGGGAAAGCTGTAACTCTGTGAGATTATTTCACAGTACACAAAGAAGTTTATCAGAAACCTTCTTTCTCTTTGTTATCGGAGGATATTTCCTTTGGCCCTATAGTCTTCAAAGGGATCCGAAATATCTGTTTTCAGATTCCACAGAAATAAGGCTACAAAAGAGATCCACGAAATACAGATGTAACTCTCTGAGATGAATTAACAGAACACTAAGCAGTTTCACAGAAACTTTCCTTCCAGATTTCATCTGAGGATATTTCCTTTTTCACCATAGCCCTCTATGGGCTTCCAAATATCACTTTGCCAATTCCACAAGAACTTTCTTAGCGAAAGGCTTCTTGAGGGGAAAGCTGTAACTCTGTGAGATGATTTCACAGAACACAAAGAAGTTTCTCAGAAAGCTTCTTTCTCTTTGTTATCGGAGGATATTTCCTTTGGCCCTATAGACTTCTAAGTGATCCGAAATATCTGTTCTTAGATTCCACAGAAATAAGGCTAGCAAAGAGATCCACGAAATACAGATGTAACTCTGGGAGATGAATTAACAGAACACCAAGCAGTTTCTCAGAAAGCTTCCTTTCAGATTTCATCTGAGGATATTTTCTTCTTCACCATAGCCCTCTATGGGCTTCCAAATATCACTTTGCCAATTCCACAAGAACTGTCTTAGCGAAAGGCTCCCTGAGGGAAAAGCTGTAACTCTGTGAGATGATTTCACAGAACACAAGGAAGTTTCTCAGAAAGATTCTTTCTCTTGTTATCGGAGGATATTTCCTTTGGCCCTATAGTCTTCTAAGGGATCCGAAATATCTGTTCTCAGATTCCACAGAAATAAGGCTAGCAAAGACAACCATCAAATACAGATGTAACTCTGTGAGATGAATTAACAGAACAATAAGCAGTTTCTCAGAAACTTCTTTCCAGATTTCATCTGAGGATATTTCCTTTTTCATTATAGCCCTCTATGCGCTTCCAAATATCACTTTGCCAATTCCACAACAACTGTCTTAGCTAAAGGCTTCTTGAGGGGTAAGCTGTAACTCTGTGAGATGATTTCACAGAACACAAAGAAGTTTCTCAGAAAGCTTCTTTCTCTTTGTTATCGGAGGACATTTCCTTTGGCCCTATAATCTTCTAAGAGATCCGAAATATCTGTTCTCAGATTCCACAGAAATGAGGCTAACAAAGAGATCCACGAAATACAGATGTAACTCTGGGAGATGAATTAACAGAACACCAAGCAGTTTCTCAGAAAGCCTCTTTCCAGATTTCATCTGAGAATATTTCCTTTTTCACCGTAGCCCTGTATGGGCTTCCAAATATCACTTTGCCAATTCCACAAGAACTGTCTTATCGAAAGGCTTCTTGAGGGGAAAGCTGTAACTCTGTGAGATGATTTCAGAGAACAGAGAGAAGTTTCTCAGAAAGCTTCTTTCTGTTTGTTATCGGAGGATATTTCCTTTGGCCCTATAGTCTTCAAAGGGATCCGAAGTATCTGTTCTCAGATTCCACAGAAATAAGGCTAGCAAAGAGATCCACGAAATGCAGATGTAACTCTGTGAGATGAATTAACAGAACACTCAGCAGCTTCTCAGAACGCTTCTTTCCAGATTTCATCTGAGCATATTTCCTTTTTACCATAGCCCTCTATGCGCTTCAAAATATCTCTTGCCAATTCCACAAGAACTGTCTTAGCGAAAGGCTTCTTGAGGTGAAAGCTGTAACTCTGTGAGATGATTTCACAGAACACAAAGAAGTTTCTCAGAAAGATTCTTTCTCTTTGTTATCGGAGGATATTTCCTTTGGCCCTATATTCTTCTAAGGGATCCGAAATACCTATTTTCAGATTCCACAGAAATAAGGCTAGCAAACCGATCCACGAAATACAGATGTAACACTGTGAGATGAACTAACAGAACACTAAGCTGTTTATCAGAAAGCATCTTTCCAGATTTCATCTGAGGATATTTCCTTTTTCAACATAGCCCTCTATGCGCTTCCAAATATCACTTTGCCAATTCCACAACAACTGTCTTAGCGAAAGGCTTCTTGAGGGGAAAGCTGTTACTCTCTGGGATGATTTCACAGAACACAAAGAAGTTTCTCAGAAAGCTTCTTTCTCTTTGTTATCGGAGGATATTTCCTTTGGCCCTATAGTCTTCTAAGGGATTAGAAATATCTGTTCTCAGATTCCACAGAAATAAGGGTAGCAAAGAGATCCACGAAATACAGTTGTAACTGTGTGAGATGAATTAACAGAACACTAAGCAGTTTCTCAGAAAGCTTCTTTCCAGATTTCATCTGAGGATATTTCCTTTTTCACTATAGCCCTCTATGGGCTTCCAAATATCACTTTGCCAATTCCAGAAGAACTGTCTTAGCGAAAGGGTTCTTGAGGGGAAAGCTGTAATTCTGTGAGATGATTTCACAGAACACAAAGAAGTTTCTCAGAAACCTTCTTTCTCTTTGTTATCGGAGAATATTTCCTTTGGCCCTATAGTCTTCTAAGGGATCCGAAATATCTGTTCTCAGATTCCACAGAAATAAGGCTAGCAAAGAGATAAACGAAATACTGATGTAACTCTGTGAGATGAATTAACAGAACACTAAGCAGTTTCTCAGAAAGCCTCTTTCCAGATTTCATCTGAGAATATTTTCTTTTTCACCGTAGCCCTCTATGGGCTTCCAAATATCACTTTGCCAATTCCAGTAGAACTGTCTTAGTGAAAGGCTTCTGGAGCGGAAAGCTGTAACTCTGTGAGATGAATTCACACGACACAAAGAAGTGTCTCAGAAAGCTTCTTTCTCTTTGTTATCGGAGGATATTTCCTTTGGCCCTATAGTCTTCAAAGCGATCCGAAATATCTGTTCTCAGATTCCACAGGAATAAGTCTAGCAAAGAGATCCACGAAATACAGATGTAACTCTGGGAGATGAATTAACAGAACACTAAGCAGTTTCTCAGAAAGCTTATTTCCAGATTTCATCGGAGGATATTTCCTTTTTCACTTAGCCTTCTATGGGCTTCCAAATACCACTTTGCCAATTCCACAAGAACTGTCTTAGCGAAAGGCTTCTTGAGGGGAAAGCTGTAACTCTGTGAGATGATTTCACAGAACCCAAAGAAGTTTCTCAGAAAGCTTCTTTCTCTTTGTTATCGGAGGATATTTCCTTTGGCCCTATAGTGTAAAAAGCGATCCGAAATATCTGTTCTCAGATTCCACTGAAATAAGGCTAGCAAAGAGATCCACGAAAAACAGATGTAACTCTGTGAGATGAATTAATAGAACACTAAGCAGTTTCTCAGAAAGCTTCTTTCCAGATTTCATCCGAGGAAATTTCCTTTTTCACCGTAGCCCTCTATGGGCTTCCAAATATTACTTTGCCAATTCCACAAGAACTGTCTTAGCGAAAGGCTTCTTGAGGGGAAAGCTGTAACTCTGTGAGATGACTTCACAGAACACAAACAAGTTTCTCAGAAAGCTTCTTTCTCTTTGTTATCGTAGGATATTTCCTTTGGCCCTATAGTCTTCAAAGCGATCCGAAATATCTGTTCTCAGATTCCACAGGAATAAGTCTAGCAAAGAGGTCCACGAAATACAGATGTAACTCTGTGAGATGAATAAACAGAACACTAAGCAGTTTCTCAGAAAGCTTCTTTCCTGATTTCTTCGGAGGATATTTCCTTTTTCACCATAGCCCTCTATGGGCTTCCAAATATCACTTTGCCAATTCCGCAAGAACTGTCTTAGCGAAAGGCTTCTTGAGGCTAAAGCTGTAACTCTGTGAGATGATTTCACAGAACACAAAGAAGTTTCTCAGAAAGCTTCTTTCTCTTTGTTATCGGAGGATATTTCCTTTGGCCCTATAGTCTTCTTAGGGATCCGAAATATCTGTTCTCAGATTCCACAGAAATAAGGCTAGCAAAGAGATCCACGAAATACAGATGTAACTCTGTGAGATGAATTAACAGAACACTAAGCAGCTTCTCAGAACGCTTCTTTCCAGATTTCATCTGAGGATATTTCCTTTTTACCATAGCCCTCTATGTGCTTCAAAATATCACTTGCCAATTCCACAAGAACTGTCTTAGCGAAAGGCTTCTTGAGGGGAAAGCTGTAACTCTGTGAGATGATTTCACAGAACACAAAGAAGTTTCACAGAAACCTTCTTTCTCTTTGTTATCAGAGGATATTTTCTTTGGCCCTATTGTCTTCTAAGGGATGCGAAATATCTGTTCTCAGATTCCACAGAAATAAGGCTTGCCAAGAGATCCACGAAGTACAGATGTAACTCTGTGACATGAATAAACAGAACACTAAGCAGTTTCTCAGAAAGTTTCCTTCCAGATTTCATCTGAGGATATTTCCTTTTTCACCATAGCCCTCTATGCGCTTCCAATTATCACTTTGCCAATTACACAAGAACTGTCCTAGCGAAAGGCTTCTTGAGCGGAAAGCTGTAACTCTGTGAGATGATTTCACAGAACACAAAGAAGTTTCTCAGAAAGCTTCTTTCTCTTTGATATCGGAGGACATTTCCTTTGGCCCTATAATCTTCTAAGGGATCCGAAATATCTGTTCTCTGATTCCACAGAAATAAGGCTAGCAAGGAGATCCACGAAATACAGATGTAACTCTGTGAGATGAATTAACAGAACACTAAGCAGTTTCTCAGAAAGCCTCTTTCCAGATTTCATCTGAGAATATTTCCTTTTTCACCGTAGCCCTCCATGGGCTTCCAAATATCACTTTGCCAATTCCACAAGAACTGTCTTATCGAAAGGCTTCTTGAGGGGAGAGCTGTAACTCTGTGAGATGATTTCACAGAACACAAAGAAGTTTCTCAGAAAGCTTCTTTCTCTTTGTTATCGGAGGATATTTCCTTTGGCCCTAGAGTCTTCAAAGGGATCCGAAATATCTGTTCTCAGATTCCACAGAAATAAGGCTAGCAAAGAGATCCACGAAATACAGATGTAACTCTGTGAGATGAATTAACAGAACACTAAGCAGTTTCTCAGAAAGCTTCTTTCCAGATTTCATCTGAGGATATTTCCTTTTTCTCCATAACCCTCTATGGGCTTCCAAATATCACTTTGCCAATTCCAGAAGAACAGTCTTAGCGAAAGGCTTCTTGAGGGGAAAGCTGTAACTCTGTGAGATGATTTCACAGAACACAAAGAAGTTTCTCAGAAACCTTCTTTCTCTTTTTTAACGGGGAATATTTCCTTTGGCCCTATAGTCTTCTAAGGGTTCCGAAATATCTGTTCTCAGATTGCACAGAAATAAGGCTAGCAAAGAGATAAACGAAATACAGATGTAACTTTGTGAGATGAATTAACAGAACACTAAGCTATTTCTCAAAAAGCTTCTTTCCAGATTTCATCTAAGGATATTTCCTTTTTCACCATAGCCCTCTATGGGCTTCCAAATGTCACTTTGCCAATTCCACAAGAACTGTCTTAGCGAAAGGCTTCTTGAGGGGAAAGCTGTAACTCTGTGAGATGATTTCACAGAACACAAAGAATTTTCTCAGAAAACTTCTTTCTCTTTGTTATCGGAGGAGATTTCCGTTGGCCCTATAATCTTCTAAGGGATCCGAAATATCTGTTCTTAGATTCCACAGAAATACGGCTAGCGAAGAGATCCACGAAATACAGACGTAACTATGTGAGATGAATTAACAGAACACTAAGCAGTTTCTCAGAAAGCCTCTTTCCAGATTTCATCAGAGAATATTTCATTTTTCACCGTAGCCCTCTATGGGCTTCCAAATATTACTTTGCCAATTCCACAAGAACTGTATTAGCGAAAGGCTTCTTGAGGGGAAACCTCTAACTCTGTGAGATGATTTCACAGAACACAGAGAAGTTTCTCAGAAAGCTTCTTTCTCTTTGTTATCGGAGGATATTTCCTTTGGCCCTATAGTCTTCAAAGGGATCCGAAATATCTGTTCTCAGATTCCCAGAAATAAGGCTAGCAAAGACATCCACGAAATACAGATGTAACTCTGTGAGATGAATTAAAGGAACGCTAAGCAGATTCTCGGAATGCTTCTTTCCAGATTTCATCTGAGGATATTTCCTTTTTCACCATAGCCCTCTATGCGCTTCCAAATATCACTTGCCAATCCCTCAAGAACTGTCTTAGCGAAAGGCTTCTTCAGGGGAAAACTGTAACTCTGTGAGATGATTTCACAGAACACAAAGAAGTTTCTCAGAAACCTTCTTTCACTTTGTTCTCAGAGGTTATTTCCTTTGGCTCTATAGTCTTCTAAGGGATGCGAAATATCTGTTCTCAGATTCCACAGAAATAAGTCTAGCAAAGAGATCCACGAAATATAGATGTAACTCCGTGAGATGAATTAAGAGAACACTAAGCAGTTTCTCAAAAAGATTCTTTCCAGATTTCATCTGAGGATATTTCCTTTTTCACCATAGCCTTCTAAGGGCTTCCAAATATCACTTTGCCAATTCCACAAGAACTATCTTAGCGAAAGGCTTCTTCAGGGGAAAGCTGTAACTCTGTGAAATGAATTCACAGGACACAAAGAAGTTTCTCAGAAAGCTTCTTTCTCTTTGTTATCGGAGGATATTTCCGTTTACCCTATAGTCTTCTAAGGGATCCGATATATCTGTTCTCAGATTCTACAGAAATAAGGCTAGGAAAGAGATCGACGAAATACAGATGTAACTCTGTGAGATGAATTAAGAGAACACTAAGCAGTTTCTCAGAAAGCTTCTTTCCAGATTTCATCTGAGGATATTTCCTTTTTCACCATAGCCCTCTATTTGATTCCAAATATCACTATGCCAATTCCACAAGAACTGTCTTTGCGAAAGGCTTCTTCAGGGGAAAGCTGTAACTCTGTGAGATGATTTCACAGAACACAAAGAAGTGTCTCAGAAAGCTTCTTTCTCTTTTTTATCGGAGGACATTTCCTTGGGCCCTCTAATCTTCTAAGGGATCCCAAATATCTGTTCTCAGATTCCACAGAAATAAGGCTAGCAAAGGGATCCACGAAATACAGATGTAACTCTGTGAGATGAATTAACAGAACACTAAGCAGTTTCTCAGAATGCTTCTTTCCAGATTTCATCTGAGGATATTTCCTTTTTTACCATAGCCCTCTATGCGCTTCAAAATATCACTTGCTAATTCCACAAGAACTGTCTTAGCGAAAGGCTTCTTGAGGGGAAAGCTGTAACTCTGTGAGATGATTTCACAGAACACAAAGAAGTTTCTCAGTATCCTTCTTTCTCTTTGTTATCAGAGGATATTTCCTTTGGCCCTATTGTCTTCTAAGGGATGCGAAATATCTGTTCTCAGATTCCACAGAAATAAGGCTAGCAAAGACATCCACGAAGTACAGATGTAACTCTGTGAGATGAATTAACAGAACACTAAGCAGTTTCTCAGAAAGCTTCTTTCCAGATTTCATCTGAGGATATTTCCTTTTTCACCATAGACCTCTATGCGCTTCCAAATATCACTTTGCCAATTCCACAAGAACTGTCTTAGCGAAAGGCTTCTTGAAGGGAAAGCTGTAACTCTGTGAGATGATTTCACAGAACACAAAGAAGTTTCTCAGAAAACTTCTTTCTCTTTGTTATCGGAGGAGATTTCCTTTGGCCCTATAATCTTCTAAGGGATCCGAAATATCTGTTCTTAGATTCCACAGAAATAAGGCTAGCAAAGAGATCCACGAAATACAGATGTAACTATGTGAGATGAATTAACAGAACACTAAGCAGTTTCTCAGAAAACCTCTTTCCAGATTTCATCAGAGAATATTTCATTTTTCACCGTAGCCCTCTATGGGCTTCCAAATATCACTTTGCCAATTCCACAAGAACTGTATTAGCGAAAGACTTCTTGAGGGGAAACCTCTAACTCTGTGAGATGATTTCACAGAACACAGAGAAGTTTCTCAGAATGCTTCTTTCTCTTTGTTATCGGAGGATATTTCATTTGGCCCTATAGTCTAAAGAATCTGAAATATCTATTCTCAGATTCCACAGAAATATGGCTAGCAAAGATATAAAGGAAATACAGATGTAACTCTGTGAGATGAACTAACAGAACACTAAGCAGTTTCTCTGAAAGCTTCTTTCCAGATTTCATCTGAGGATATTTCCTTTTTCACCATAGCCCTCTATGGGCTTCCAAATATCACTTTGCCAATTCCACAAGAACTTTCTTAGCGAAAGGCTTCTTGAGGGGAGAGCTGTAACTCTGGGAGATGATTTCACAGAACACAAAGAAGTTTCTCAGAAAGCTTCTTTCTCTTTCTTATCGGAGGATATTTCCCTTGGCCCTATAGTCTTCTAAGGGATCCGAAATATCTGTTCTCAGATTCCACAGAAATAAGCCTAGCAAAGAGATCCACGAAATACAGATGTAACTCTGTGAGATGAATTAACAGAACACTAAGCAGTTTCTCAGAAAGCTTCTTTCCAGATTTCATTTGAGGATATTTCCTTTTTCACCATTGCCCTCTATGGGCTTCTAAATATCACTTTGCCAATTCCACAACAACTGTCTTAGCGAAAGTCTTCTTGAGGGAAAAATTCTAATTCTATGAGATGAATTCACAGGACACATAGAAGTTTCTCAAAAAGCTTCTTTCTCTTTGTTATCGGAGGATATTTCCTTTGGCACTATAGTCTTCTAAGGGATCCGAAATATCTGTTCTCAGATTCCACAGAAATAAGGCTAGCAAAGAGATCCACGAAATACAGATGTAACTCTGTGAGATTAATTAACAGAACACTAAGCAGTTTCTCAAAAAGCTTCTTTCCAGATTTCATCTAAGAATATTTCCCTTTTCACCATAGCCCTCTATGGGCTTCCAAATATCACTTTGCCAATTCCACAAGAACTGTCTTAGCGAAAGGCTTCTTGAGGGGAAAGCTGTAACTATGTGAGATGATTTCAAAGAACACAAAGAAGTTTCTCAGAAAGCTTCTTTCTCTTTGTTATCGGAGGATATTTCCTTTGGCCCTATAGTCTTCAAAGGGATCCGAAATATCTGTTCTCAGATTCCACAGAAATAAGGCTAGCAAAGGGATACACGAAATACAGATGTAACTCTGTGAGATGAATTAACAGAACACTAAGCAGCTTCTCAGAACGCTTCTTTCCAGATTTCATCTGAGGATATTTCCTTTTTACCATAGCCCTCTATGCGCTTCAAAATATCACTTGCCAATTCCACAAGAACTGTCTTAGCGAAAGGCTTCTTGAGGGGAAAGCTGTAACTCTGTGAGATGATTTCACAGAACACAAAGAAGTTTCACAGAAACCTTCTTTCTCTTTGTTATCAGAGGATATTTCCTTTGGCCCTATTGTCTTCTAAGGGATGCGAAATATCTGTTCTCAGATTCCACAGAAATAAGGCTTGCCAAGAGATCCACGAAGTACAGATGTAACTCTGTGAGATGAATAAACAGAACACTAAGCAGTTTCTCAGAAAGTTTCCTTCCAGATTTCAACTGAGGATATTTCCTTTTTCACCATAGCCCTCTATGCGCTCCCAAATATCACTTTGCCAATTCCACAAGAACTGTCTTAGCGAAAGGCTTCTTGAGGGGAAAGCTGTAACTCTGTGAGATGATTTCACAGAACACAAAGAAGTTTCTCAGAAAGCTTCTTTCTCTTTGTTATCGGAGGACATTTCCTTGGGCCTTCTAATCTTCTAAGGGTTTCGAAATATCTGTTCTCAGATTCCACAGAAATAAGGCTAGCAAAAAGATCCACGAAACACACATGTAACTCTGTGACATGAATTAACAGAACACTAAGCAGTTTCTCAGAAAGCCTCTTTCCAGATTTCATCTGAGAATGTTTTCTTTTTCACCGTAGCCCTCTATGGGCTTCCAAATATCACTTTGCCAATTCCAGAAGAACTGTCTTAGTGAAAGGGTTCTTGAGGGGAAAGCTGTAACTCTGTGAGATGATTTCAGAGAACACAAAGATGTTTCTCAGAAAGCTTCTTTCTCTTTGTTATCGGAGGATATTTCCTTTGGCCCTATAGTCTTCAAAGGGATCCGAAATATCTGTTCTCAGATTCCACAGAAATAAGGCTAGCAAAGAGATCCACGAAATACAGATGTAACTCTGTGAGATGAGTTAACAGAACACTAAGCAGCTTCTCAGAACGCTTCTTTCCAGATTTCATCTGAGGATATTTCCTTTTTACCATAGCCCTCTATGCGCTTCAAAGTATCACTTGCCAATTCCACAAGAACTGTCTTAGCGAAAGGCTTCTTGAGGGGAAAGCTGTAACTCTGTGAGATGATTTCACAGAACACAAAGAAGTTTCACAGAAACCTTCATTCTCTTTGTTATCAGAGGTTTTTCCTTTGGCCCTATTGTCTTCTAAGGGATGCGAAATATCTCTTCTCAGATTCCACAGAAATAATGCTTGCAAACAGATCCACGAAGTACAGATGTACCTCTGTGAGATGAATAAACAGAACACTAAGCAGTTTCTCAGAAAGTTTCCTTCCAGATTTCATCTGAGGATATTTCCTTTTTCACCATAGCCCTCTATGCGCTTCCAAATATCACTTTGCCAAATCCACAAGAACTGTCTTAGCGAAAGGCTTCTTGAGCGGAAAGCTGTAACTCTGTGAGATGATTTCACAGAACACAAAGAAGTTTCTCAGAAAGCTTCTTTCTCTTTGCTATCGGAGGATATTTCCTTTGGTCCTATAGTCTTCAAAGGGATCCGAAATACCTGTTCTCAGATTCCACAGAAATAAGGCTAGCAAAGCGATCCACGAAATACAGATGTAACTCTGTGAGATGCATTAACAGAACACTAAGCTGTTTCTCAGAAAGCTTCTTTCCAGATTTCATCTGAGAATATTTTGTTTTTCACCATAGCCCTCTATGCGCTTCCAAATATTACTTTGCCAATTCCACAAGAACTGTCTTATCGAAAGGCTTCTTGAGGGGAAAGCTGTAACTCTGTGAGATGATTTCACAGAACACAAAGAAGTTTCTCAGAAAGCTTCTTTCTCTTTGTTATCGGAGGATATTTCCTTTGGCCCTATAGTCTTCAAAGGGATCCGAAATATCTGTTCTCAGATTCCACAGAAATAAGGCTAGCAAAGAGATCCACGAAATACAGATGTAACTCTGTGAGATGAATTAACAGAACACTAAGCAGCTTCTCAGAACGCTTCTTTCCAGATTTCATCTGAGGATATTTCCTTTTTACCATAGCCCTCTATGCGCTTCAAAATATCACTTGCCAATTCCACAAGAACTGTCTTAGCGAAAGGCTTCTTGAGGGGAAAGCTGTAACTCTGTGAGATGATTTCACAGAACACAAAGATGTTTCACAGAAACCTTCTTTCTCTTTGTTATCAGAGGATATTTCCTTTGGCCCTATTGTCTTCTAAGGGATGCGAAATATCTGTTCTCAGATTCCACAGAAATAAGGCTTGCCAAGAGATCCACGCAATACAGATGTAACTCTGTGACATGAATTAACAGAACACTAAGCAGTTTCTCAGAAAGCTTCTTTCCAGATTTCATCTGAGGATACTTCCTTTTTCTCCATAACCCTCTATGGGCTTCCAAATATCACTTTGCCAATTGCAGAAGAACTGTCTTAGCGAAAGGCTTCTTGAGGGGAAAGCTGTAACTCTGTGAGATGATTTCACAGAACACAAAGAAGTTTCTCAGAAACCTTCTTTCTCTTTTTTAACGGGGAATATTTCCTTTGGCCCTATAGTCTTCTAAGGGTTCCGAAATATCTGTTCTCAGATTCCACAGAAATAAGGCTAGCAAAGAGATAAACGAAATACAGATGTAACTCTGTGAGATGAATTAACAGAACACTAAGCTGTTTCTCAGAAAGCTTCTTTCCAGATTTCATCTAAGGATATTTCCTTTTTCACCATAGCCCTCTATGGGCTTCCAAATGTCACTTTGCCAATTCCAGAAGAACTGTCTTAGCGAAGGCTTCTTGACGGGAAAGCTGTAACTCTGTGAGTTGATTTCACAGAACACAAAGAAGTTTCTCAGAAAGCTTCTTTCTCTTTTTTATCGGAGGACATTTCCTTGGGCCCTCTAATCTTCTAAGGGATCCCAAATATCAGTTCTCAGATTCCACAGAAATAAGGCTAGCAAAGGGATCCACGAAGTCCAGATGTAACTCTGTGAGATGAATTAACAGAACACTAAGCAGTTTCTCAGAAAGCTTCTTTCCAGATTTCATCTGAGGATATTTCCTTTTTCACCATAGCCCTCTATGGGCTTCCAAATATCACTTTGCCAATTCCACAAGAACTGTCTTAGCGAAAGGCTTCCTGAGGGGAAAGCTGTAACTCTGTGAGATGATTTCACAGAACACAAAGAAGTTTCTCAGAAAGATTCTTTCTCTTTGTTATCGGAGGATGTTTACTTTGGCCCTATAGTCTACTAAGGGATCCGAAATATCTGTTCTCAGATTCCAAAGAAATAAGGCTAGCAAAGAGATCCACGAAATACAGATGTAACTCTGTGAGATGAATTAACAGAACACTAAGCAGTTTCTCAGAAAGCTTCATTCCAGATTTAATCTGAGGATATTTCCTTTTTCACCATAGCCGTCTATGGGCTTCCAAATAACACTTTGCCAATTCCACAAAAAGTGTCTTAGCGAAAGGCTTCCTGAGGGAAAAGCTGTAACTCTGTGAGATGATTTCACAGAACACAAAGAAGTTTCTCAGAAAGATTCTTTCTCTTTGTTATTGGAGGATATTTCCTTTGGCCCTATAGTCTTCTAAGGGATCCGAAATACCTGGTCTCAGATTCCACAGAAATAAGGCTAGCAAAGCGATCCAGGAAATACATATGTAACTCTGTGAGATGAATTAACAGAACACTAAGCTGTTTCTCAGAAAGCTTCTTTCCAGATTTCATCTGAGGATATTTCTTTTTTCACCATAGCCCTCTATGTGCTTCCAAATATTACTTTGCCACTTCCACAACAACTGTCTTAGCGAAAGGCTTCTTGAGGGGAAAGCTGTAACTCTGTGAGATGATTTCACAGAACACAAAGAAGTTTCTCAGAAAGCTTCTTTCTCTTTGTTATCGGAGGATATTTCCTTTGGCCCTATAGTCTTCAAAAGGAAAGGAAATATCTGTTCTCAAATTCCACAGAAATAAGGCTAGCAAAGAGATCCACGAAATACAAATGTAACTCTGGGAGATGAATTAACAGAACACTAAGCAGTTTCTCAGAAAGCTTATTTCCAGATTTCATCGGAGGATATTTCCTTTTTCACCATAGCCCTCTATGGGCTTCCAAATATCACTGCCAATTCCACAAGAACTGTCTTAGCGAAAGGCTTCTTGAGGGGAAAGCTGTAACTCTGTGAGATGATTTCACAGAACCCAAAGTAGTTTCTCAGAAAGCTTCTTTCTCTTTGTGGTCGGAGGATATTTCCTTTGGCCCTATAGCCTTCAAAGGGATCCGAAATATCTGTTCTCAGATTCCAGAGAAATAAGGCTAGCAAAGAGATCCACGAAATACAGATGTAAGTCTGTGAGATGAATTAACAGAACAATAAGCAGTTTCTCAGAAAGCTTCTTTCCAGAATTCATCGGAGGATATTTCCTGTTTCACCATAGCCTTCTATGGTCTTGCAAATATCACTTTGACTATTCCACAAGAACTGTCTTAGCGAAAGGCTTCTTGAAGGGAAATCTGTAACTCTGTGAGATGATTTCACAGAACACAAAGAAGTTTCACAGAGAGCTTCTTTCTCTTTGTAATCGGGGGATATTTCCTTTGGCCCTGTTGTCTTCAAAGGCATCCGAAATATCTGTTCTCAGATTCCACAGAAATAAGGCTAGCAAAGAGATCCACGAAATACAAATGTAACTCTGTGAAATGAATTAACAGAACACTAAGCAGATTCTCAGAAAGCTTCTTTCCAGATTTCATCGGAGGATATTTACTTTTTCACTTAGCCTTCTATGGGCTTCCAAATACCACTTTGCCAATTCCACAAGAACTGTCTTAGCGAAAGGCTTCTTGAGGGGAAAGCTGTAACTCTGTGAAATGATTTCACAGAACACAAAGAAGTTTCTCAGAAAGCTTCTTTCTCTTTGTTATCGGAGGATATTTCCTTTAGCCCTATAGTCTAAAAAGGGATCCGAAATATCTGTTCTCAGATTCCACTGAAATAAGGCTAGCAAAGAGATCCACGAAATACAGATGTAACTCTGTGAGATGAATTACTAGAACACTAAGCAGTTTCTCAGAAAGCTTCTTTCCAGATTTCATCCGAGGATATTTCCTTTTTCACCGTAGCCCTCTATGGGCTTCCAAATATCACTTTGCCAATTCCACAATAACTGTCTTAGCGAAAGGCTTCTTGAGGGGAAAGCTGTAACTCTGTGAGATGACTTCACAGAACACAAAGAAGTTTCTCAGAAAGCTTCTTTCTCTTTGTTATCGTAGGATATTTCCTTTCGCCCTATAGTCTTCAAAGCGATCCGAAATATCTGTTCTCAGATTCCACAGGAATAAGGCTAGCAAAGAGGTCCACGAAATACAGATGTAACTCTGTGAGATGAATAAACAGAACACTAAGCAGTATCTCAGAAATCTTCTTTCCTGATTTCTTCGGAGGATATTTCCTTTTTCACCATAGCCCTCTATGGGCTTCCAAATATCACTTTTCCAATGCCGCAAGAACTGTCTTGGCGAAAGGCTTCTTGAGGGGAAAGCTGTAACTCTGTGAGATGATTTCACATAACAGAGAGAAGTTTCTCAGAAAGCTTCTTTCTCTTTGTTATCGGAGGATATTTCCTTTGGCCCTATAGTCTTCAAAGGGATCCAAAATATCTGTTCTCAGATTCCACAGAAATAAGGCTAGCAAAGAGATCCACGAAATACAGATGTAACTCTGTGAGATGAATTAACAGAACACTAAGCAGCTTCTCAGAACGCTTCTTTCCAGATTTCATCTGAGGATATTTCCTTTTTACCATAGCCCTCTATGCGCTTCAAAATATCACTTGCCAATTCCACAAGAACTGTCTTAGCGAAAGGCTTCTTGAGGGGAAAGCTGTAACTCTGTGAGATGATTTCACAGAACACAAAGAAGTTTCACAGAAACCTTCTTTCTCTTTGTTATCAGAGGATATTTCCTTTGGCCCTATTGTCTTCTAAGGGATGCGAAATATCTGTTCTCAGATTTCACAGAAATAAGGCTTGCCAAGAGATCCACGAAGTACAGATGTAACTCTGTGAGATGAATAAATAGAACACTAAGCAGTTTCTCAGAAAGTTTCCTTCCAGATTTCATCTGAGGATATTTCCTTTTTCACCATAGCCCTCTATGCGCTTCCAAATATCACTTTTCCAATTCCACAAGAACTTTCTTAGCGAAAGGCTTCTTGAGGGGAAAGCTGTAACTCTGTGAGATGATTTCACAGAACACTAAGAAGTTTCTCAGAAAGCTTCTTTCTCTTTGTTATCGGAGGATATTTCTTTTCGCCCTATAGTCTTCTACGGGATCCGAAATATCTGTTCTCTTATTCCACAGAAATAAGGCAAGTAAAGAGATTCACGAAATACAGGTGTAACTCTGTGAGATGAATTAACAGAACACTAAGCAGTTTCTCAGAAAGCTTCTTTCCAGATTTCATCTGAGGATATTTTCTTTTTCACCATAGCCCTCTATGGGCTTCCAAATATCACTTTGCCAATTCCACAACAACTGTCTTAGCGAAAGGCTTCTTGAGGGGAAAGCTGTAACTCTGTGAGGTGATTTTACAGAACACAAAGAAGTTTCTCAGAAAGCTTCTTTCTCTTTGTTATCGGAGTTTATTTCCTTTGGCCCTAGAGTCTTCTAAGGGATCCGAAATATCTGTTCTCAGATTCCACAGAAATAAGGCTAACAAAGAGATCTACGAAATACAGATGTAACTCTGTGAGATCAATTAACAGAACACTAAGCAATTTCTCAGAAAGCTTCTTTCCAGATTTCATCTGAGGATATTTCCTTTTTCACCATAGCCCTGTATTGGCTTCCAAATATCACTTTGCCAATTCCACAAGAACTGTCTTAGTGAAAGGCTTCTTGAGGGGAAAGCTGTAACTCCGTGAGATGATTTCACAGAACACAAAGAAGTTTCTCAGAAAGCTTCTTTCTCTTTGTTATCAGAGGATATTTCCTTTGGCCCTATAGTCTTCTAAGGGTTCCGAAATATCTGCTCTCAGATTCCGCAGAAATATGGCTAGCAAAGAGATCCACGAAATACAGATGTAACTCTGTGAGATGAATTAACAGGACACTAAGCAGTTTCTCAGAAAGCTTCTTTTCAGATTTCCTCTGAGAATATTTCCTTTTTCACCATAGCCCTCTAAGGGCTTTCAAATATCTCTTTGCCAATTCCACAAGAACTGTCTTAGCGAAAGGCTTCTTCAGGGGAAAGCTGTAACTCTGTGAAATGATTTCACACAACACAAAGAAGTTTCTCAGAAAGCTTCTTTCTCTTTGTTATCGCAGGATATTTCCTTTGACACTATAGTCTTCTAAGGGATCCGAAATATCTGTTCTCAGATTCCACATTAATAAGGCTAGCAAAGAGGTCCACGAAATTCAGATGTAACGCTATGAGATGAATTAACAGAACACTAAGCAATTTCTCAGAAAGCTTCTTTCCAGATTTCATCTGAGGATATTTCCTTTTTCACCGTAGCCCACAATGGGCTTCCAAATATCACTTTGCCATTTCCACAAGAACTTTCTTAGCGAAAGGTTTCTTGATGGGAAAGCTGTAACTCGGTGAGTTGATTTCACAGAACACAAAGAAGTTTCTCAGAAAGCTTCTTTCCTTTTGTTATCCTAGGATATTTCCTTTGGCCCTATAGTCTTCAAAGGGATCCGCAATGTCTGTTCTCAGATTCCACAGAAATAAGGCTAGCAAAGAGATTAACGAAATACAGATATAACTCTATGAGACGAATTAACAGAACACTAAGCAGTTTCTCAGAAAGCTATTTTCCAGATTTCATCTGAGGATATTTCCTTTTTCACCGTAGACCTCAGTGGGCTTCCAAATATCACGTTGCCAATTCAACAAGAACTGTCTTTGCGAAAGGCTTCTTGAGGGTAAAGCTCTAATTCTGTGAGATGATTTCACAGAACACAAAGAAGTTTCTCAGAAAGCTTCTTTGTCTTTGTTATCGGAGGATATTTCCTTTGGCCCTATAGTCTTCAAAGGGATCCGAAATATCTGTTCTCAGATTCCACAGAAATAAAGCTGGCAAAGAGATCCACGAAATACAGATGTTACTCTGTGAGATGAATTAACAGAACACTAAGCAGTTTCTCAGAAAGCTTCTTTCCAGATTTCATCTGAGGATATTTCCTTTTTCACCATAGCCCTCTATGGGCTTTCAAATATCACTTTGCCAATTCCACAACAACAGTGTTAGCTAAAGGCTTCTTGAGGGGAAAGCGGTAATTCTGTGAGATGATTTCACAGAACACAAAGAAGTTTCTCAGAGAGCTTCATTCTCCTTGTTATCGGAGGATATTTCCTTTGGCCCTATAGTCTTCTAAGGGATCCGAAATATCTGTTCTCAGATTCCACAGAAATAAGGCTAGCAAAGAGATCCACGAAATACCGATGTAACTCTGTGAGATGAATTAACAGAACACTAAGCAGTTTCTAAGAAAGCTTCTTTCCAGATTTCATCGGAGGATATTTACTTTTTCACTTAGCCTTCTATGGGCTTCCAAATACCACTTTGCCAATTCCACAAGAACTGTCTTAGCGAAAGGCTTCTTGAGGGGAAAGCTGTAACTCTGTGAAATGATTTCACAGAACACAAAGAAGTTTCTCAGAAAGCTTCTTTCTCTTTGTTATCGGAGGATATTTCCTTTGGCCCTATAGTCTAAAAAGGGATCCGAAATATCTGTTCTCAGATTCCACTGAAATAAGGCTAGCAAAGAGATCCACGAAATACAGATGTAACTCTGTGAGATGAATTAATAGAACACTAAGCAGTTTCTCAGAAAGCTTCTTTCCAGATTTCATCCGAGGATATTTCCTTTTTCACCGTAGCCCTCTATGGGCTTCCAAATATCACTTTGCCAATTCCACAATAACTGTCTTAGCGAAAGGCTTCTTGAGGGGAAAGCTGTAACTCTGTGAGATGACTTCACAGAACACAAAGAAGTTTCTCAGAAAGCTTCTTTCTCTTTGTTATCGTAGGATATTTCCTTTCGCCCTATAGTCTTCAAAGCGATCCGAAATATCAGTTCTCAGATTCCACAGGAATAAGGCTAGCAAAGAGGTCCACGAAATACAGATGTAACTCTGTGAGATGAATAAACAGAACACTAAGCAGTATCTCAGAAAGCTTCTTTCCTGATTTCTGCGGAGGATATTTCCTTTTTCACCATAGCCCTCTATGGGCTTCCAAATATCACTTTTCCAATTCCGCAAGAACTGTCTTAGCGAAAGGCTTCTTGAGGGGAAAGCTGTAACTCTGTGAGATGATTTCACAGAACACAAAGAAGTTTCTCAGAAAGCTTCTTTCTCTTTGTTATTGGAGGATATTTCCTTTGGCCCTATAGTCTTCAAAGGAATCCGAAATATCTGTTCTCAGATTCCACAGAAATAAGGCTAGCGAAGAGATCCACGAAATACAGATGTAACTCTGAGAGATGAATTAACGAAACACTAAGCAGTTTCTCAGAAAGCCTCTTTCCAGATTTCATCTGAGAATATTTCCTTTTTCACCGTAGCCCTCTATGGGCTTCCAAATATCACTTTGCCAATTCCACAAGGACTGTCTTATCGAAAGGCTTCTTGAGGGGAAAGCTGTAACTCTGTGAGATGATTTCACATAACAGAGAGAAGTTTCTCAGAAAGCTTCTTTCTCTTTGTTATCGGAGGATATTTCCTTTGGCCCTATAGTCTTCAAAGGGATCCAAAATATCTGTTCTCAGATTCCACAGAAATAAGGCTAGCAAAGAGATCCACGAAATACAGATGTAACTCTGTGAGATGAATTAACAGAACACTAAGCAGCTTCTCAGAACGCTTCTTTCCAGATTTCATCTGAGGATATTTCCTTTTTACCATAGCCCTCTATGCACTTCAAAATATCACTTGCCAATTCCACAAGAACTGTCTTAGCGAAAGGCTTCTTGAGGGGAAAGGTGTAACTCTGTGAGATGATTTCACAGAACACAAAGAAGTTTCACAGAAACCTTCTTTCTCTTTGTTATCAGAGGATATTTCCTTTGGCCCTATTGTCTTCTAAGGGATGCGAAATATCTGTTCTCAGATTTCACAGAAATAAGGCTTGCCAAGAGATCCACGAAGTACAGATGTAACTCTGTGAGATGAATAAATAGAACACTAAGCAGTTTCTCAGAAAGTTTCCTTCCAGATTTCATCTGAGGATATTTCCTTTTTCACCATAGCCCTCTATGCGCTTCCAAATATCACTTTTCCAATTCCACAAGAACTTTCTTAGCGAAAGGCTTCTTGAGGGGAAAGCTGTAACTCTGTGAGATGATTTCACAGAACACTAAGAAGTTTCTCAGAAAGCTTCTTTCTCTTTGTTATCGGAGGATATTTCTTTTCGCCCTATAGTCTTCTACGGGATCCGAAATATCTGTTCTCTTATTCCACAGAAATAAGGCAAGTAAAGAGATTCACGAAATACAGGTGTAACTCTGTGAGATGAATTAACAGAACACTAAGCAGTTTCTCAGAAAGCTTCTTTCCAGATTTCATCTGAGGATATTTTCTTTTTCACCATAGCCCTCTATGGGCTTCCAAATATCACTTTGCCAATTCCACAACAACTGTCTTAGCGAAAGGCTTCTTGAGGGGAAAGCTGTAACTCTGTGAGGTGATTTTACAGAACACAAAGAAGTTTCTCAGAAAGCTTCTTTCTCTTTGTTATCGGAGTTTATTTCCTTTGGCCCTAGAGTCTTCTAAGGGATCCGAAATATCTGTTCTCAGATTCCACAGAAATAAGGCTAACAAAGAGATCTACGAAATACAGATGTAACTCTGTGAGATCAATTAACAGAACACTAAGCACTTTCTCAGAAAGCTTCTTTCCAGATTTCATCTGAGGATATTTCCTTTTTCACCATAGCCCTGTATTGGCTTCCAAATATCACTTTGCCAATTCCACAAGAACTGTCTTAGTGAAAGGCTTCTTGAGGGGAAAGCTGTAACTCCGTGAGATGATTTCACAGAACACAATGAAGTTTCTCAGAAAGCTTCTTTCTCTTTGTTATCAGAGGATATTTCCTTTGGCCCTATAGTCTTCTAAGGGTTCCGAAATATCTGCTCTCAGATTCCGCAGAAATATGGCTAGCAAAGAGATCCACGAAATACAGATGTAACTCTGTGAGATGAATTAACAGGACACTAAGCAGTTTCTCAGAAAGCTTCTTTTCAGATTTCCTCTGAGAATATTTCCTTTTTCACCATAGCCCTCTAAGGGCTTTCAAATATCTCTTTGCCAATTCCACAAGAACTGTCTTAGCGAAAGGCTTCTTGAGGAGAAAGTTGTAACTCTGTGCGATGATTTCACGGAACACAAAGAAGTTTCTCAGAAAGCTTCTTTCTCTTTGTTATCGGAGGATATTTCCTTTGGCCATATAGTCTTCTAAGGGATCCGAAATATCTGTTCTCAGATTCCACAGAAATAAGGCTAGCAAAGAGATCCACGAAATACAGATGTAACTCTGTGAGATGAATTTACAGAACAATAAGCAGTTTCTCAGAAAGCTTCTTTCCAGATTTCATCTGAGGATATTTCCTTTTTCACCATAGCCCTCTATGGGCTTCCAAATATCACTTTGCCAATTCCACAAGAACTGTCTTAGCGAAAGGCTTCTTGATGGGAATGCTGTAACTCGGTGAGATGATTTCGCAGAACACAAAGAAGTTTCTCAGAAAGCCTCTTTCTCTTTGTTATCGGAGGATATTTCCTTTGGCCCTATAGTCTTCAAAGGGATACGAAATATCGGTTCTCAGATTCCACAGAAATAAGGCTAGCAAGGAGGTCCACGAAATACAGATGTAACTCTGTGAGATGAATTAACAGAACACTAAGCAGTTTCTCAGAAAGCTTCTTTCCAGATTTCATCTGAGGATATTTCCTTTTTCACCGTAGCCCTCTAGGCGCTTCCAAATATCACTTTGCCAATTCCACAAGAACTGTCTTAGCGAAAGGCTTCTTGAGGGGAAAGCTGTAACTCTCAGATATGATTTCACAGAACACAAAGAAGTTTCTCAGAAAGCTTCTTTCTCTTTGTTATCGGAGGATATTTCCTTTGGCCCTATAGTCTTCAAAGGGATCCGAAATATCTGTTCTCAGATTCCACAGAAATAAGGCTAGCAAAGAGATCCACGAAAAACAGATGTAACTCTGGGAGACGAATTAACAGAACACTAAGCAGTTTCTCAGAAAGCTTCTTTCCATATTTCATCTGACGATATTTCCTTATTCACCATAGCCCTCTATGGGCTTCCAAATATCACTTTGCCAATTCCACAAGAACTGTCTTAGCGAAAGGCTTCTTCAGGGGAAAGCTGTAACTCTGTGAAATTATTTCACAGAACACAAAGAAGTTTCTCAGAAAGCTTCATTCTCTTTGTTATCGCAGGATATTTCCTTTGACACTATAGTCTTCTAAGGGATCCGAAATATCTGTTCTCAGATTCCACAGAAATAAGGCTAGCAAAGAGGTCCACGAAATTCAGATGTAACGCTATGAGATGAATTAACAGAACACTAAGCAATTTCTCAGAAAGCTTCTTTCCAGATTTCATCTGAGGATATTTCCTTTTTCACCGTAGCCCACAATGGGCTACCAAATATCACTTTGCCATTTCCACAAGAACTTTCTTAGCGAAAGGTTTCTTGAGGGGAAAGCTGTAACTCGGTGAGTTGATTTCACAGAACACAAAGAAGTTTCTCAGAAAGCTTCTTTCCTTTTGTTATCCTAGGATATTTCCTTTGGCCCTATAGTTTTCAAAGGGATCCGCAATGTCTGTTCTCAGATTCCACAGAAATAAGGCTAGCAAAGAGATTAACGAAATACAGATATAACTCTATGAGACGAATTAACAGAACACTAAGCAGTTTCTCAGAAAGCTATTTTCCAGATTTCATCTGAGGATATTTCCTTTTTCACCGTAGACCTCAGTGGGCTTCCAAATATCACGTTGCCAATTCAACAAGAACTGTCTTTGCGAAAGGCTTCTTGAGGGGAAAGCTCTAATTCTGTGAGATGATTTCACAGAACACAAAGAAGTTTCTCAGAAAGCTTCTTTGTCTTTGTTGTCGGAGGATATTTCCTTTGGCCCTATAGTCTTCAAAGGGATCCGAAATATCTGTTCTCAGATTCCACAGAAATAAAGCTGGCAAAGAGATCCACGAAATACAGATGTTACTCTGTGAGATGAATTAACAGAACACTAAGCAGTTTCTCAGAAAGCTTCTTTCCAGATTTCATCTGAGGATATTTCCTTTTTCACCATAGCCCTCTATGGGCTTCCAAATATCACTTTGCGAATTCCACAACAACAGTGTTAGCTAAAGGCTTCTTGAGGGGAAAGCGGTAACTCTGTGAGATGATTTCACAGAACACAAAGAAGTTTCTCAGAAAGCTTCATTCTCCTTGTTATCGGAGGATATTTCCTTTGGCCCTATAGTCTTCTAAGGGATCCGAAATATCTGTTCTCAGATTCCACAGAAATAAGGCTAGCAAAGAGATCCACGAAATACCGATGTAACTCTGTGAGATGAATTAACAGAACACTAAGCAGTTTCTAAGAAAGCTTCTTTCCAGATTTCATCTGTGGATATTTCCTTTTTCACCATAGCCCTCTATGCGCTTCCAAATATCACTTTGCCAATTCCACAAGAACTGTCTCAGCGAAAGGCTTCATGAGGGGAAAGCTGTAACTCTGTGAGATGATTTCACAGTACAGAAAGAAGTTTATCAGAAACCTTCTTTCTCTTTGTTGTCGGAAGATATTTCCTTTGGCCCTATAGTCTTCAAGAGGATCCGAATGATCTGTTCTCAGATTCCACAGAAATAAGGCTAGCAAAGAGATCCACGAAATACAGATGTAACTCTGAGAGATGAATTAAGAGAACACTAAGCAGTTTCTCAGAAAGCTTCTTTCCCGATTTCATCTGAGGATATTTCCTTTTTCACCATAGCCCTCTATTTGATTCCGAATATCACTATGCCAATTCCACAAGAACTGTCTTTGCGAAAGGCTTCTTGAGGGGAAAGCTGTAACTCTGTGAGATGATTTCACAGAACACAAAGAAGTGTCTCAGAAAGCTTATTTCTCTTTGTTATCGGAGGATATTTCCTTTGGCCTTATAGTCTTCTAAGGGATCCGAAATATCTCTTCTCAGATTTCACAGAAATAAGGCTAGCAAAGAGATCCACGAAATAGAGGTGTAACTCTGTGAGATGAATTAACAGAACACTAAGCAGTTTCTAAGAAAGCTGCTTTCCAGATTTCATCTGAGGATATTTCCTTTTTCACCATAGCCCTCTATGGGCTACCAAATGTCACTTTGTCAATTCAAGAAGAACTGTCTTAGCGAAAGGCTTCTTGAGGGGAAAGCTGTAACTCTGGGAGATGATTTCACAGAACACAAAGAAGTTTCTCAGAAAGCTTCTTTCTCTTTCTTATTGGAGGATATTTCCTTTGGCCCTATAGTCTTATAAGGGATCAGAAATATCTGTTCTCAGATTCCACAGAAATATGGCTAGCAAAGAGATCCACGAAATACAGATGTAACACTGTGAGATGAATTAACAGAACACTAAGCAGTTTCTCAGAAAGCTTCTTTCCAGATTTCATCTGAGGATATTTACTTTTTCACCATAGCCCTCTAGGCGCTTCCAAATATCACTTTGCCAATTCCACAAGAACTGTCTTAGCGAAAGGCTTCTTGAGGGGAAAGCTGTAACTCTGTGAGATGATTTCACAGTACACAAAGAAGTTTATCAGAAAGCTTCTTTCTCTTTGTTATCGGAGGATATTTCCTTTGGCACTATAGTCTTCAAGGGTATCCGAAATATCTGTTCTCAGATTCCACAGAAATAAGGCTATAAAAGAGATCCACGAAATACAGATGTAACTCTGTGAGATGAATTAACAGAACACTAATCAGTTTCTCAGAAAGATTCTTTCCAGATTTCATCAGAGGATATTTCCTTTTTCACCATAGTCTTCCAAGGGATTCCAAATATCACTTTGCCAGTTCCACAAGAACTATCTTAGCGAAAGGCTTCTTCAGGGGAAAGCTGTAACTCTGTGAAATGAATTCACAGGACACAAAGAAGTTTCTCAGAAAGCTTCTTTCTCTTTGTTATCGGAGGATATTTCCGTTTACCCCATAGTCTTCTAAGGGATCCGATATATCTGTTCTCAGATTCTACAGAAATAAGGCTAGCAAAGAGATCCACGAAATACAGATGTAACTCTGAGAGATGAATTAAGAGAACACTAAGCAGTTTCTCAGAAAGCTTCTTTCCCGATTTCATCTGAGGATATTTCCTTTTTCACCATAGCCCTCTATTTGATTCCGAATATCACTATGCCAATTCCACAAGAACTGTCTTTGCGAAAGGCTTCTTGAGGGGAAAGCTGTAACTCTGTGAGATGATTTCACAGAACACAAAGAAGTGTCTCAGAAAGCTTATTTCTCTTTGTTATCGGAGGATATTTCCTTTGGCCTTATAGTCTTCTAAGGGATCCGAAATATCTCTTCTCAGATTTCACAGAAATAAGGCTAGCAAAGAGATCCACGAAATAGAGGTGTAACTCTGTGAGATGAATTAACAGAACACTAAGCAGTTTCTAAGAAAGCTGCTTTCCAGATTTCATCTGAGGATATTTCCTTTTTCACCATAGCCCTCTATGGGCTACCAAATGTCACTTTGTCAATTCAAGAAGAACTGTCTTAGCGAAAGGCTTCTTGAGGGGAAAGCTGTAACTCTGTGAGATGATTTCACAGAACACAAAGAAGTTTCTCAGAAAGCTTCTTTCTCTTTGTTATCGGAGGATATTTCCTTTGGCCCTATAGTCTTCTAAGGGATCCGTAACATCTATTCTCAGATTCCACAGAAATAAGGTTAGCAAAGAGATCCACGAAATACAGATGTAACGCTGTGAGATGAATTAACAGAACACTAAGCAGTTTCTCAGAAAGCTATTTTCCAGATTTTATCTGAGAATATTTCCTTTTTCACCTTAGCCCTCTATGGGCTTCCAAATATCACTTTGCCAATTCCACAAGAACTGTCTTAGCGAAAGGCTTCTTGAGGGGAAACCTCTAACTCTGTGAGGTGATTTCACAGAACACAAAGAAGTTTCTCAGAAACCTTCTTTCTCTTTGTTATCGGAGGATATTTCGTTTGGCCCTATAGACTAAGGAATCCGAAATATCTCTTCTCAGATTCCACAGAAACAAGGCTAGCAAAGAGGTAAAGGAAATGCAGATGTAACTCTGTGAGATGAATTAACAGAACACTAAACAGTTTCTCAGAAAGCTTCTTTCCAGATTTCATCTGAGGATATTTCCTTTTTCACCACAGCCCTCTATGCGCTTCCAAATATCACTTTGCCAATTCCACAAGAACTGTCTTAGCGAAAGGCTTCTTGAGGGGAAAGCTGTAACTCTGTGAGATGAATTCACAGGACACAAAGAAGTTTCTCAGAAAGCTTCTTTCTCTTTGTTATCAAAGGATATTTCCTTTGGTCCTATAGTGTTCTAAGGGTTCCGAAATATCTGTTCTCAGATTCTACAGAAATAAGGCTAGCAAAGAGATCCAAGAAATACACATGTAACTCTGTGAGATGAATTAACAGAACACTAAGCAGTTTCTCAGAAAGCTTCTTTCCAGATTTCATCTGAGGATATTTCCTTTTTCACCGTAGCCCTCTATGGGCTACCAAATATCACTTTGCCTATTCCACAAGAACTGTCTTAGGGAAAGGCTTCTTGAGGGGAAAGCTGTAACTCTGTGAGATGATTTCACAGAACGCAAAGAAGTTTCTCAGAAAGCTTCTTTCTCTTTGTTATCGGAGGATATTTTCTTTGGCCCTATAGTCTTCAAAGGGATCCGAAATATCTGTTCTCAGATTCCAGAGAAATAAGGCTAGCAAAGAGATCCACGAAATACAGATGTAACTCTGTGAGATGAATTAACAGAACACTAAGCAGTTTCTCAGAAAGCTTCTTTCCGGATTTCATCTAAGGATATTTCCGTTTTCAACGTAGCCCTCTATGGGCTTCCAAATATCACTTTTCCAATTCCACAAGAACTGTCTTAGCGAAAGGCTTCTTGAGGGGAAAGCTGTAACTCTGTGAGATGATTTCACAGAACACTAAGAAGTTTCTCAGAAAGCTTCTTTCTCTTTGTTATCGGAGGATATTTCTTTTCGCCCTATAGTCTTCTACGGGATCCGAAATATCTGTTCTCTTATTCCACAGAAATAAGGCAAGTAAAGAGATTCACGAAATACAGATGTAACTCTGTGAGATGAATTAACAGAACACTAAGCAGTTTCTCAGAAAGCTTCTTTCCAGATTTCATCTGAGGATATTTTTTTTTCACCATAGCCCTGTATGGGCTTCCAAATATCACTTTGCCAATTCCACAACAACTGTCGTAGCGAAAGGCTTCTTGAGGGGAAAGCTGTAACTCTGTGAGGTGATTTCACAGAACACAAAGAAGTTTCTCAGAAAGCTTCTTTCTCTTTGTTATCGGAGTTAATTTCCTTTGGCCCTAGAGTCTTCTAAGGGATCCGAAATATCTGTTCTCAGATTCCACAGAAATAAGGCTAACAAAGAGATCTACGAAATACAGATGTAACTCTGTGAGATCAATTAACAGAACACTAAGCACTTTCTCAGAAAGCTTCTTTCCAGATTTCATCTGAGGATATTTTCTTTTTCACCATAGCCCTGTATTGGCTTCCAAATATCACTTTGCCAATTCCACAAGAACTGTCTTAGTGAAAGGCTTCTTGAGGGGAAAGCTGTAACTCCGTGAGATGATTTCACAGAACACAAAGAAGTTTCTCAGAAAGCTTCTTTCTCTTTGTTATCAGAGGATATTTCCTTTGGCCCTATAGTCTTCTAAGGGTTCCGAAATATCTGCTCTCAGATTCCGCAGAAATATGGCTAGCAAAGAGATCCACGAAATACAGATGTAACTCTGTGAGATGAATTAACAGGACACTAAGCAGTTTCTCAGAAAGCTTCTTTTCAGATTTCCTCTGAGAATATTTCCTTTTTCACCATAGCCCTCTAAGGGCTTTCAAATATCTCTTTGCCAATTCCACAAGAACTGTCTTAGCGAAAGGCTTCTTGAGGAGAAAGCTGTAACTCTGTGAGATGATTTCATGGAACACAAAGAAGTTTCTCAGAAAGCTTCTTTCTCTTTGTTATCGGAGGATATTTCCTTTGGCCATATAGTCTTCTAAGGGATCCGAAATATCTGTTCTCAGATTCCACAGAAATAAGTCTAGCAAAGAGATCCACGAAATACAGATGTAACTCTGTGAGATGAATTTACAGAACAATAAGCAGTTTCTCAGAAAGCTTCTTTCCAGATTTCATCAGAGGATATTTCCTTTTTCACCATAGCCCTCTTTGGGCTTCCAAATATCACTTTGCCAATTCCACAAGAACTGTCTTAGCGAAAGGCTTCTTGAGGGGAATGCTGTAACTCGGTGAGATGATTTCGCAGAACACAAAGAAGTTTCTCAGAAAGCCTCTTTCTCTTTGTTATCGGAGGATATTTCCTTTGGCCCTATAGTCTTCAAAGGGATACGAAATATCGGTTCTCAGATTCCACAGAAATAAGGCTAGCAAGGAGGTCCACGAAATACAGATGTAACTCTGTGAGATGAATTAACAGAACACTAAGCAGTTTCTCAGAAAGCTTCTTTCCAGATTTCATCTGAGGATATTTCCTTTTTCATCGTAGCCCTCTAGGTGCTTCCAAATATCACTTTGCCAATTCCACAAGAACTGTCTTAGCGAAAGGCTTCTTGAGGGAAAGCTGTAACTCTCAGATATGATTTCACAGAACACAAAGAAGTTTCTCAGAAAGCTTCTTTCTCTTTCTTATCGGAGGATATTCCTTTTGGCCTTAGAGTCTTCATAGGGATCCTAAATATCAGTTCTCAGATTCCACAGAAATAAGGCTAGCAAAGAGATCCACGAAATACAGATGTAACTGTGTGAGATGAATTAACAGAACACTAAGCAGTTTCTCAGAAAGCTACTTTCCAGATTTCATCAGAGGATATTTCCTTTTTCACCGTAGCCCTCTATGGGCTTCCAAATATCACTTTGTCAATTCCACAAGAACTATCTTAGCGAAAGGCTTCTTGAGGGGAAAGCTGTAACTCTGTGAGATGATTTCACAGAACACAAAGAAGTTTCTCAGAAAGCTTCTTTCTCTTTGTTATCGGAGGATATTTCCTTTGGCCCTATAGTCTTCAAAAGGAAAGGAAATATCTGTTCTCAAATTCCACAGAAATAAGGCTAGCAAAGAGATCCACGAAATACAAATGTAACTCTGGGAGATGAATTAACAGAACACTAAGCAGTTTCTCAGAAAGCTTATTTCCAGATTTCATCGGAGGATATTTCCTTTTTCACCATAGCCCTCTATGGGCTTCCAAATATCACTGCCAATTCCACAAGAACTGTCTTAGCGAAAGGCTTCTTGAGGAGAAAGCTGTAACTCTGTGAGTAGAATTCACAGGACACAAAGAAGTTTCTCAGAAAGCTTCTTTCTCTTTGTTATCGGAGGATATTTCCTTTGGCCGTCTAGTCTTCTAAGGGATCTGAAATATCTATTCTCAGATTCCACAGAAATAAGTTTAGCAAAGAGATCCACGAAATACAGATGTAACTCTGTGAGATGAATTAACAGAACACAAAGAAGTTTCTCAGAAAGCTTCTTTCTCTTTGTTATCGGACGATATTTCATTAGGCCCTATAGTCTAAGGAATCCGAAATATCTATTCTCAGATTCCACAGAAATATGGCTAGCAAAGATATAAAGGAAATACAGATGTAACTCTGTGAGATGAACTAACAGAACACTAAGCAGTTTCTCTGAAAGCTTCATTCCAGATTTCATCTGAGGATATTTCCTTTTTCACCATAGACCTCTAGGGGTTCCAAATATCACTTTGCCAATTCCACAAGAACTGTCTTAGTGAAAGGCTTCTTGAGGGGAAAGCTGTAACTCTGTGAGATGATTTCACAGAACACAAAGAAGTTTCTCAGAAACCTTCTTTGTCTTTGTTATCGGAGGATATTTCCTTTGGCCGTATAGTCTTCTAAGGGATGCGAAATATCTGTTCTCAGATTCCACAGAAATAAGGCTAGCAAAGAGATCCACGAAATACAGATGTAACTCTGTGAGATGAATTAACAGAACACTAAGCAGTTTCTCAGAAAGCTTCTTTCCAGATTTCATCTGAGGATATTTCCTTTTTCACCATAGCCCTCTATGGGCTTCCAAATATCACTTTGCCAATTCCAGAAGAACTGTCTTAGCGAAAGGCTTCTTGAAGGGTAAGCTGTAACTCTGTGAGATGATTTCACAGAACACAAAGAAGTTTCTCAGAAAGCTTCTTTCTCTTTCTTATCGGAGGATATTTCCTTTGGCACTATAGTCTTATAAGGGATCAGAAATATCTGTTCTCAGATTCCACAGAAATATGGCTAGCAAAGAGATCCACGAAATACAGATGTAACACTGTGAGATGAATTAACAGAACACTAAGCAGTTTCTCAGAAAGCTTCTCTCCAGATTTCATCTGAGGATATTTACTTTTTCACCATAGCCCTCTAGGCGCTTCCAAATATCACTTTGCCAATTCCAGAAGAACTGTCTTAGCGAAAGGCTTCTTGAGGGGAAAGCTGTAACTCTGAGAGATGATTTCACAGAACACAAAGAAGTTTCTCAGAAAGCTTCTTTCTCTTTGTTATCGGAGGATATTTCCTTTGGCCCTATAGTCTTCTAAGGGATGCGAAATATCTGTTCTCAGATTCCACAGAAATAAGGCTAGCAAAGAGATCCACGAAATACAGATGTAACTCTGTGAGATGAATTAACAGAACACTAAGCAGTTTCTCAGAAAGCTTCTTTCCAGATTTCATCTGAGGATATTTCCTTTTTCACCATAGCCCTCTATGGGTTTCCAAATATCACTTTGCCAATTCCAGAAGAACTGTCTTAGCGAAAGGCTACTTGAGGGGTAAGCTGTAACTCTGTGAGATGATTTCACAGAACACAAAGAAGTTTCTCAGAAAGCTTCTTTCTCTTTCTTATCGGAGGATATTTCCTTTGGCCCTATAGTCTTATAAGGGATCGGAAATATCTGTTCTCAGATTCCACAGAAATATGGCTAGCAAAGAGATCCACCAAATAGAGATGTAACTCTGTGAGATGAATTAACAGAACACTAATCAGTTTCTCAGAAAGATTCTTTCCAGTTTTCATCTGAGGATATTTCCTTTTTCACCATAGCCTTCTAAGGGCTTCCAAATATCACTTTGCCAATTCCACAAGAACTATCTTAGCGAAAGGCTTCTTCAGGGGAAAGCTGTAACTCTGTGAAATGAATTCACAGGACACAAAGAAGTTTCTCAGAAAGCTTCTTTCTCTTTGTTATCGGAGGATATTTCCGTTTACCCTATAGTCTTCAAAGGGATCCAATATATCTGTTCTCAGACTCTACAGAAATAAGGCTAGCAAAGAGATCCACGAAATACAGATGTAACTCTGTGAGATGAATTAAGAGAACACTAAGCAGTTTCTCAGAAAGCTTCCTTCCAGATTTCATTTGAGGATATTTCCTTTTTCACCATGGCCCTCTATGGGCTTCAAAATATCACTTTGCCAATTCCACAAGAACTGTCTTAGCGAAAGGCTTCTTGAGGGGAAAGCTGTAACTCTGTGAGATGAATTCACAGGACACAAAGAAGTTTCTCAGAAAGCTTCTTTCTCTTTGTTATCAAAGGATATTTCCTTTGGTCCTATAGTGTTCTAAGGGTTCCGAAATATCTGTTCTCAGATTCTACAGAAATAAGGCTAGCAAAGAGATCCAAGAAATACAAATGTAACTCTGTGAGATGAATTAACAGAACACTAAGAAGTTTCTCAGAAAGCTTCTTTCCAGATTTCATCTGAGGATATTTCCTTTTTCACCGTAGCCCTCTATGGGCTACCAAATATCACTTTGCCTATTCCACAAGAACTGTCTTAGGGAAAGGCTTCTTGAGGGGAAAGCTGTAACTCTGTGAGATGATTTCACAGAACGCAAAGAAGTTTCTCAGAAAGCTTCTTTCTCTTTGTTATCGGAGGATATTTTCTTTGGCCCTATAGTCTTCAAAGGGATCCGAAATATCTGTTCTCAGATTCCAGAGAAATAAGGCTAGCAAAGAGATCCATGAAATACAGATGTAACTCTGTGAGATGAATTAACAGAACACTAAGCAGTTTCTCAGAAAGCTTCTTTCCGGATTTCATCTAAGGATATTTCCGTTTTCAACGTAGCCCTCTATGGGCTTCCAAATATCACTTTTCCAATTCCACAAGAACTTTCTTAGCGAAAGGCTTCTTGAGGGGAAAGCTGTAACTCTGTGAGATGATTTCACAGAACACAAAGAAGTTTCTCAGAAAGCTTCTTTCTCTTTGTTATCGGAGTTTATTTCCTTTGGCCCTAGAGTCTTCTAAGGGATCCGAAATATCTGTTCTCAGATTCCACAGAAATAAGGCTAACAAAGAGATCTACGAAATACAGATGTAACTCTGTGAGGTCAATTAACAGAACACTAAGCACTTTCTCAGAAAGCTTCTTTCCAGATTTCATCTGAGGATATTTTCTTTTTCACCATAGCCCTGTATTGGCTTCCAAATATCACTTTGCCAAGTCCACAAGAACTGTCTTAGTGAAAGGCTTCTTGAGGGGAAAGCTGTAACTCCGTGAGATGATTTCACAGAACACAAAGAAGTTTCTCAGAAAGCTTCTTTCTCTTTGTTATCAGAGGATATTTCCTTTGGCCCTATAGTCTTCTAAGGGTTCCGAAATATCTGCTCTCAGATTCCGCAGAAATATGGCTAGCAAAGAGATCCACGAAATACAGATGTAACTCTGTGAGATGAATTAACAGGACACTAAGCAGTTTCTCAGAAAGCTTCTTTTCAGATTTCCTCTGAGAATATTTCCTTTTTCACCATAGCCCTCTAAGGGCTTTTAAATATCTCTTTGCCAATTCCACAAGAACTGTCTTAGCGAAAGGCTTCTTGATGGGAATGCTGTAACTCGGTGAGATGATTTCGCAGAACACAAAGAAGTTTCTCAGAAAGCCTCTTTCTCTTTGTTATCGGAGGATATTTCCTTTGGCCCTATAGTCTTCAAAGGGATACGAAATATCGGTTCTCAGATTCCACAGAAATAAGGCTAGCAAGGAGGTCCACGAAATACAGATGTAACTCTGTGAGATGAATTAACAGAACACTAAGCAGTTTCTCAGAAAGCTTCTTTCCAGATTTCATCTGAGGATATTTCCTTTTTCACCGTAGCCCTCTAGGTGCTTCCAAATATCACTTTGCCAATTCCACAAGAACTGTCTTAGCGAAAGGCTTCTTGAGGGGAAAGCTGTAACTCTCAGATATGATTTCACAGAACACAAAGAAGTTTCTCAGAAAGCTTCTTTCTCTTTGTTATCGGAGGATATTTCCTTTGGCCCTAGAGTCTTCAAAGGGATCCGAAATATCTGTTCTCAGATTCCACAGAAATAAGGCTAGCAAAGAGATCCACGAAAAACAGATGTAACTCTGGGAGACGAATTAACAGAACACTAAGCAGTTTCTCAGAAAGCTTCTTTCCATATTTCATCTGACGATATTTCCTTATTCACCATAGCCCTCTATGGGCTTCCAAATATCACTTTGCCAATTCCACAAGAACTGTCTTAGCGAAAGGCTTCTTCAGGAGAAAGCTGTAACTCTGTGAAATGATTTCACAGAACACAAAGAAGTTTCTCAGAAAGCTTCTTTCTCTTTGTTATCGCAGGATATTTCCTTTGACACTATAGTCTTCTAAGGGATCCGAAATATCTGTTCTCAGATTCCACAGAAATAAGGCTAGCAAAGAGGTCCACGAAATTCAGATGTAACGCTATGAGATGAATTAACAGAACACTAAGCAATTTCTCAGAAAGCTTCTTTCCAGATTTCATCTGAGGATATTTCCTTTTTCACCGTAGCCCACAATGGGCTTCCAAATATCAATTTGCCATTTCCACAAGAACTTTCTTAGCGAAAGGTTTCTTGAGGGGAAAGCTGTAACTCGGTGAGTTGATTTCACAGAACACAAAGAAGTTTCTCAGAAAGCTTCTTTCCCTTTGTTATCCTAGGATATTTCCTTTGGCCCTATAGTCTTCAAAGGGATCCGCAATGTGTGTTCTCAGATTCCACAGAAATAAGGCTAGCAAAGAGATTAACGAAATACAGATATAACTCTATGAGACGAATTAACAGAACACTAAGCAGTTTCTCAGAAAGCTATTTTCCAGATTTCATCTGAGGATATTTCCTTTTTCACCGTAGACGTCAGTGGGCTTCCAAATATCACGTTGCCAATTCAACAAGAACTGTCTTTGCGAAAGGCTTCTTGAGGGGAAAGCTCTAATTCTGTGAGATGATTTCACAGAACACAAAGAAGTTTCTCAGAAAGCTTCTTTCTCTTTGTTATCGGAGGATATTACCTTTGGCCCTATAGTCTTCAAAGGGATCCGAAATATCTGTTCTCAGATTCCACAGAAATAAGAGGGGCAAAGAGATCCACGAAATAAAGACGTAACTCTGTGAGATGAACTAACAGAACACTAAGCAGTTTCTCAGAAAGCTTCTTTCCAGATTTCATCTCAGGATATTTCCTTTTTCACCATAGCCCTCTATGCGCTTCCAAATATCACTTTGCCAGTTCCACAAGAACTGTCTTAGCGAAAGGCTTCTTGAGGGGAAAGCTGTATCTCTGTGAGATGATTTCACAGTACACAAAGATGTTTATCAGAAAGCTTCTTTCTCTTTGTTATCGGAGCATATTTCCTTTGTCCGTATAGTCTTCAAGGGGATCCGAAATATCTGTTCTCAGATTCCACAGATATAAGGCTGGCAAAGAGATCCACGAAATAAAGATGTAACTCTGTGAGATGAAATAACAGAACACTAAGCGGTTTCTCAGAAGGCTTCTTTCCAGATTTCATCTGAGGATATTTCCTTTTTCACCATAGCCCTCTATGGGCTTCCAAATATCACTTTGCCAATTCCACAAGAACTGTCTTAGCGAAAGGCTTCTTGAGGGGAAAGCTGTAACTCTGTGAAAAGATTTCAAAGAACACAGAGAAGTTTCTCAGAATGCTTCTTTCTCTTTGTTATCGGAGGATATTTCCTTAGGCCCTATAGTCTTCAAAGGGATCCGAAATATCTGTTCTCAGATTCCACAGAAATAGGGCTAGCAAAGAGATCCACGAAATACAGATGTAACTCTCTGAGTGGAAGTCACGCATCACAGAGCAGTTTCTCAGAAATCTTCTTCCCAGATTTTGTCTGAGGATATTTCCTTTTTCACCGTAGCCCTCTATGGGCTTCCAAATATCACTTTGCCAATTCCACAAGAACTGTCTTAGCGAAAGGCTTCTTGAGGGGAAAGCTGTAACTCTGTGAGATGATTTCGAAGAACACAAAGATGTTTCTCAGAAAGCTTCTTTCTCTTTGTTATCGGAGGATTTTTACTTTGGCCCTATAGTCTTCAAAGGGATCCGAAATATCTGTTCTCAGAATCCACAGAAATAAGGCTAACAAAGAGATCCTCGAAATACAGATGTAACTCTGTGAGTGGAATTCACGCATCACAGAGCAGTTTCTCAGAAAGCTTGTTTCCAGATTTCATCTGAGGATATTTCCCTTTTCCCCATAGCCCTCTATGGGCTTCCAAATATCTCTTTGCCAATTCCACAAGAACTTTCTTGGCGAAAGGCTTCTTGAGGGGAAAGCTGTAACTCTGTGAGATGATTTCACAGAACACAAAGAAGTTTCTCAGAAAGCTTCTTTCTCTTTGTTATCGGAGGATATTCCCTTTGGCCCTGTAGTCTTCTAAGTGATCCGAAATATCGGTTCTCAGATTCCACAGAAATAAGGCTAGCAAAGAGATCCACGAAATGCAGATGTAACTCTGTGAGATGAATTAACAGAGCACTAAGCAGTTTCTCAGAAAGCTTCTTTCCAGATTTCATCTGAGGATATTTCCTTTTTCACCATAGCCCTGTATGGGCTTCCAAATATCACTTTGCCAATTCCACAAGAACTGTCTTAGCGAAAGGCTTCTTGAGGGGAAAGCTGTAACTCTGTGAGGTGATTTCAGAGAACACAAAGAAATTTCTCAGAAAGCTTCTTTCTCTTTGTTATCGGAGGATATTCCTTGGGCCCTATAGTCTTCTAAGGGATCCGAAATATCTGTTCTCAGATTCCACAGAAATAAGGCTAGCAAAGAGATCCCCGAAATACAGATGTAACTCTGTGAGTCTACGTCACACATCACAGAGCAGTTTCTCAGAAAGCTTCTTTCCATATTTCATCTGAGGATATTTCCTTTTTCACCATAGCCCTGTAAGGTCTTCCAAGTATCACTTTGCCAATTCCACAAGAACTGTCTTAGCGAAAGACTTCTTGAGGGGAAAGCTGTAACTCTCTCAGATGATTTCACAGAACACTAAGAAGTTTCTCAGAAAGCTTCTTTCTCTTTGTTATCGGAGGATATTTCCTTCGGCCCGATAGACTTCAAAGGGATCTGAAATATGGGTTCTCAGATTCCAGAGAAAAAAGGCTAGCAAAGAGATCCACGAAATACAGATGTAACTCTGTGAGATGAATTACCAGAACACCAAGCAGTTTCTCAGAAAGCCTATTTCCAAATTTCATCTGACGATATTTCCTTTTTCATCATAGCCCTCTATGGACTTCCAAAAACCACTTTGCCAATTCCACAAGAACTGTCTTAGCGAAAGGCTTCTTGAGGTGAAAGCTGTAACTCTGTGAGATGATTTCACAGAACACAAAGAAGTTTCTCAGAAAGCTTCTTTCTCTTTGTTATCAGAGGATATTTCTTTTGGCCCTATAGTCTTCAAAGGGATCCGAAATATCTGTTCTCAGATTCCACAGAAATAAGGCTAGCAAAGAGATCCACGAAATACAGAGGTAACTCTGTGAGATGAATTAACAGAACACTAAGCAGTTTCTCAGAAAGCTTCTTTCCAGATTTCATCTGAGGATATTTCCTTTTTCACCATAGCCCTCTATGGGCTTCCAAATATCACTTTGCCAATTTGACAAGAACTGTCTTGGCGAAAGGTTTCTTGAGGGGAAAGCTGTAACTCTGTGAGATGATTTCACAGAACAAAAAGAAGTTTCTCAGAAAGCTTCTTTCTCTTTCTTATCGGAGGATACTTTCTTAAGTCCTATACTCTTCAAAGGAATGCGAAATATCAGTTCTCAGATTCCACAGAAATAAGGCTAGCAAAGAGATCCACGAAATACAGATGTAACTCCGTGAGTGGAAGTCACACATCACAGAGTAGTTTCTCAGAAAGCTTCCTTCCAGATTTCATATGAGGATATTTCCTTTTTCACCATAGCCCTCTATGGGCTTCCAAATATCACTTTACCAATTCCACAAGAACCGTCTTAACGAAAGGCTTCTTGAGGGGAAAGCTGTAACTGTGTGAGATGATTTCACAGAATACAAAGAAGTTTCTCAGAAAGCTTCTTTCTCTTTGTTATCGGAGGATATTTCCTTTGGCCCTATAGTCTTCAAAGGGATCCGAAATATCTGTTCTCAGATTCCACAGAAATAAGGCTAGCAAAGAGATCCATGAATTACAGATCTAACTCTGTGAGTCTAAGTCACACATCACGGAGCAGTTTCTCAGAAAGCTTCTTTCCAGATTTCATCTGAGTATATTTCCCTTTACACCATAGCCATCTATGGGCTTCCAAATATCACTTTACCAATTCCACAAGAACCGTCTTAACGAAAGGCTTCTTGAGGGGAAAGCTGTAACTGTGTGAGATGATTTCACAGAATACAAAGAAGTTTCTCAAAAAGCTTCTTTCTCTTTGTTATCGGAGGATATTTCCTTTGGCCCTATAGTCTTCAAAGGGATGCGAAATATCTCTTCTCAGATTCCACAGAAATGAGGCTACCAAAGAGATCCATGAATTACAGATCTAACTCTGTGAGTCTAAGTCACACATCACAGAGCAGTTTCTCACAAAGCTTCTTTCCAGATTTCATCTGAGTATATTTCCTTTTACACCATAGCCATCTATGGGCTTCCAAATATCACTTTGCCAATTCCACAAGAACTGTCTTAGCACAAGGCTACTTGAGGGGAAAGCTGTGACTCTGTGAGATGATTTCACAGAACACAAAGAAGTTTCTCAAAAAGCTTCTTTCTCTTTGTTATCGGAGGATATTTCCTTGGACCCTATAGTCTTCAAAGCTATCCGAAATATCTGTTCTCAGATTCCACAGAAATAAGGCTAGCAAAGATATCCACGAAATACCGTTGTAAATCTGTGAGATGATTTAACAGACACTAAGCAGTTTCTCAGAAAGCTTCTTTCCAGATTTCATCTGAGGAAACGGCCTGTTTCACCTTAGCCCTCTATGGGCTTCCAAATATCAGTTTGCCAATTCCACAAGATCAGTCTTAGCGAAAGGCTTCTTGAGGGGAAAGCTGTAACTCTGTGAGATGATTTCACAGAACACAAAGAAGTTCCTCTGAAAGCATCTTTTTCTTTGTTATCGGAGGATATTTCCTTTGGCCCTAGAGTTTTCAAAGGGATCCGAAATATCTGTTCTCAGATTCCACAGAAATAAGGCTAGCAAAGGGATCCATGAAATACAGATGTAACTCTGGGAGTGGAAGTCGCACATCACAGAGCAGTTTCTCTGAAATCTTCTTTCCAGATTTCATCTGAGGATATTTCCTTTTTCACCGTAGCCCTCTAAGGGCTTCCAAATATCACTTTTCGAATTCCACAAGAACTGTCTTAGCGAAAGGATTCTTGAGGGGAAAGCTGTAACTCTGTGAGATGATTTTACAGAACACAAAGATGTTTCCCAGAAAGCTTCTTTCTCTTTCTTATCGGAGGATATTTCCTTTGGCCCTATACTCTTCAAAGGGATCCGAAATAGCTGTTCTCAGATTCCACAGAAATAAGGCTAGCAAAGAGATCCATGAAATAGAGATGTAACTCTGTGAGATGAATTAACAGAACACTAAGCAGTTTCTCAGAATGCTTCCTTCCAGATTTCATCTGAGGATATTTCCTTTTTCAACATGGCCCTCTATGGGCTTCCAAATATCACTTTGCTAATTCCACAATAATTGTCTTAGCGAAAGGCTTCTTGAGAGGAAAGCTGTAACACTGTGAGATGATTTCACAGAACACAAAGAAGTTTCTCAGAAAGCTTCTTTTTCTTTGTTATCGGAGGATCTTTCCTTTGGCCCTATAGTCTTCAAAGGGATCCGAAATATCTGTTCTCAGATTCCACAGAAATAAGGCTAGCAAAGAGATCCACGAAATACAGATGTAACTCTGTGAGTGGAAGTCACAGATCACAGAACAGTTTCTCAGGAAGATTCTTTCCAGATTTCATCTGAAGATATTTCCTTTTTCACTGTATACATATATGGGCTTCCAAATATCACTTTGCCCATTCCCCAATAACTGTCTAAACGAAAGGCTTCTTGAGGGGAAAGCTGTAACTCTGTGAGATGATTTCACAGAACACAAAGAAGTTTCTCAGAAAGCTTCTGTCTCTTTGTTATTGGAGGATATTTCCTTTGGCCCTGTAGTCTTCAGAGGGATCCGAAATATCTGGTCTCAGATTCCACAGAAATAAGGCTAGCAAAGAGATCCACGAAATACAGATGTAACTCTGTGAGATGAATTAACAGAACAGTAAGCAGTTTCTCAGAAAGCTTCCTTTCAGATTTCATCTGCGGATATTTCCTTTTTCACCGTAACCCTATATGGGCTTCCAAATATCACTTTGCTAATTCCACAAAAACTGTCTTAGCCAAAGGCTTCTTGAGGGGAAAGCTGTAACTCTGTGAGATGATTTCACAGAACACAAAGAAGTTTCTCAGAAAGCTTCTATCTCTTTGTTATCGGAGGATATTTCCTTAGGCCCTATACACTTCAAAGGGATGCGAAATATCTGTTCTCAGATTCCACAGAAATAAGGCTAGCAAAGAAATCCACGAAATACACATGCAATTCCGTGAGTGGAAGTCACCCATCACAGAGCAGTTTCTCAGAAAGCTTCTTTCCAGATTTCATCTGAGGATATTTCCTTTCTCACCATAGCCCTCTATGGGCTTCTAAATATCACTTTGCCTTTTCCACAAGTACTGTCTTAGCAAAAGGCTTCTTGAGGGGAAAGCTGTAACTCTGTTAGATGATTTCACAGAACACAAAGAAGTTTCTCAGAAAGCTTCTTTCTCATTCTTATCGGACGATATTTTCTTAGGCCCTATACTCTTCAAAGGAATGCGAAATATCTGTTCTCAGACTCCACAGAAAAAAGGCTAGCAAAGAGATCCACGAAATACACATGTAACTACGTGAGTGGAAGTCACACATCACAGAGTAGTTTCTCAGAAAGTTTCTTTCCAGATTTCATATGAGGATATTTCCTTTTTCACCATAGCCCTCTATTGGCTTCCAAATATCACTTTACCAATTCCACAAGAACCGTCTTAACGAAAGGCTTCTTGAGGCTAAAGCTGTAACTGTGTGAGATGATTTCACAGAATACAAAGAAGTTTCTCACAAAGCTTCTTTCTCTTTGTTATCAGAGGATATTTCCTTTGGCCCTATAGTCTTCAAAGGGATGCGAAATATCTGTTCTCAGATTCCACAGAAATAAGGCTAGCAAAGAGATCCATGAATTACAGATCTAACCATGTGAGTCTAAGTCACACATCACAGAGCAGTTTCTCAGAAAGCTTCTTTCCAGATTTCATCTGAGTATATTTCCTTTTACAACATAGCCGTCTACGGGCTTCCAAATATCACTTTGCCAATTCCACAAGAACTGTCTTAGCACAAGGCTACTTGAGGGGAAAGCTGTAACTCTGGGAGATGATTTCACAGAACACAAAGAAGTTACTCAAAAAGCATCTTTCTCTTTGTTATCGGAGGATATTTCCTTTGACCCTATAGTCTTCAAAGGGATCCGAAATATCTGTTCTCAGATTCCACAGACATAAGGCTAGCAAAGATATCCACGAAATACAGTTGTAAATCTGTGAGATGAATTAACAGACACTAAGCAGTTTCTCAGAAAGCTTCTTTCCAGAATTCATCTGAGGAAACGTCCTGTTTCACCTTAGCCCTCTATGGGCTTCCAAATATCACTTTGCCAATTCCACAAGATCTGTCTTAGCGAAAGGCTTCTTGAGGGGAAAGCTGTAACTCTGTGAGATGATTTCACGGAACACAAAGAAGTTCCTCTGAAAGCATCTTTTTCTTTGTTATCGGAGGATATTTCCTAAGGCCCTATAGTTTTCAAAGGGATCCGAAATATCTGTTCTCAGATTCCACAGAAATAAGGCTAGCAAAGAGATCCATGAAATACAGATGTAACTCTGGGAGTGGAAGTCGCACATCACGGAGCAGATTCTCAGAAAGCTTCTTTCCAGATTTCATCTGAGGATGTTTCCTTTTTCACCGTAGCCCTCTAAGAGCTTCCAAATATCACTTTTCGAATTCCACAAGAACTGTCTTATCGAAAGGCTTCTTGAGGGGAAAGCTGTAACTCTGTGAGATGATTTTACAGAACACAAAGATGTTTCCCAGAAAGCTTCTTTCTCTTTCTTATCAGAGGATATTTCCTTTGGCCCTATACTCTTCAAAGAATTGCGAAATATCAGTTCTCAGATTCCACAGAAATAAGGCTAGCAAAGAGATCCACGAAATACAGATGTAACTCCGTGAGTGGAAGTCACACATCACAGAGTAGTTTCTCAGAAATCTTCTTTCCAGATTTCATATGAGGATATTTCCTTTTTCACCATAGCCCTCTATGGGCTTCCAAATATCACTTTACCAATTCCACAAGAACCGTCTTAACGAAAGACTTCTTGAGGGGAAAGCTGTAACTGTGTGAGATGATTTCACAGAATACAAAGAAGTTTCTCACAAAGCTTCTTTCTCTTTGTTATCGGAGGATATTTCCTTTGGCCCTATAGTCTTCAAAGGGATGCGAAATATCTGTTCTCAGATTCCACAGAAATAAGGCTAGCAAAGAGATCCATGAATTACAGATCTAACTCTGTGAGTCTATGTCACACATCACGGAGCAGTTTCTCAGAAAGCTTCTTTCCAGATTTCATCTGAGTATATTTCCTTTTACACCATAGCCATCTATGGGCTTCCAAATATCACTTAACCAATTCCACAAGAACCGTCTTAACGAAAGGCTTCTTGAGGGGAAAGCTGTAACTGTGTGAGATGATTTCACAGAATACAAAGAAGTTTCTCACAAAGCTTCTTTCTCTTTGTTATCGGAGGATATTTCCTTTGGCCCTATAGTCTTCAAAGGGATGCGAAATATCTCTTCTCAGATTCCACAGAAATGAGGCTAGCAAAGAGATCCATGAATTACAGATCTAACTCTGTGAGTCTAAGTCACACATCACAGAGCAGTTTCTCAGAAAGCTTCTTTCCAGATTTCATCTGAGTATATTTCCTTTTACACCATAGCCATCTATGGGCTTCCAAATATCACTTTGCCAATTCCACAAGAACTGTCTTAGCACAAGGCTACTTGTGGGGAAAGCTGTAACTCTGTGAGATGATTTCACAGAACACAAAGAAGTTTCTCAAAAAGCTTCTTTCTCTTTGTTATCGGAGGATATTTCCTTGGACCCTATAGTCTTCAAAGCTATCCGAAATATGTGTTCTCAGATTCCACAGAAATAAGGCTAGCAAAGAGATCCAGTAAATACAGATGTAACTCCGTGAGACGAAATAACAGAACACTAAGCAGTTTCTCAGAAAGCTTCTTTCCAGATTTCATCTGAGGATATTTCCTTTTTCACCATAGCCCTCTATGGGCTTCCAAATATCACTTTGCCAATTCCACAAGAACTGTCTTGGCGAAAGGCTTCTGGAGGGGAAAGCTGTAACTCTGTGAGATGATTTCACAGAACACAAAGAAGTTTCTCAGAAAGCTTCTTTCTCTTTGTTACCGGAGGATATTTCCTTTGGCCCTATAGTCTTCAAAGGGATCAGAAATATCTGTTCTCAGATTCCACAGAAATAAGGCTAGCAAAGAGATCCACGAAATACAGATGTAACTCTGTGAGATGAATTAACAGAACTCTAAGAAGTTTCTCAGAAAGCTTCTTTCCATATTACATCTGAGGATATTTCCTTTTTCACCACAGGCCTCTATGGGGTTCCAAATATCGCTTTGCCAATTCCACAAGAACTGACGTAGCGAAAGGCTTCTTGAGGGGAAAGGTGTAACTCTGTGAGATGATTTCACAGAACACTAAGAAGTTTCTCAGAAAGCTTCTTTCTCTTTGTTATCGGAGGATATTCCCTTTGGCCCTGTAGTCTTCTAAGGGATCCGAAATATCTGTTCTCAGATTCCACAGAAATAAGGCTAGCAAAGAGATCCACGAAATACAGATGTAACTCTGTGAGATGAATTAACACAGCACTAAGCAGTTTCTCAGAAAGCTTCTTTCCCGATTTCATCTGAGGATATTTCCTTTTTCACCATAGTCCTCTATGGGCTTCCAAATATCACTTTGCCAATTCCACAAGAAGTGTCTTAGCGAAAGGCTTCTTGAGGGGAAAGCTGTAACTCTGTGAGTTGATTTCAGAGAACACAAAGAAATTTCTCAGAAAGCTTCTTTCTCTTTGTTATCGGAGGAGATTTCCTTTGGCCCTATAGTCTTCTAAGGGATCCGAAATATCTGTTCTCAGATTCCACAGAAATAAGGCTAGCAAAGAGATCCCCGATATACAGATGTAACTCTGTGAGTCTAAGTCACACATCACAGAGCAGTTTCTCAGAAAGCTTCTTTCCAGATTTCATCTGAGGATATTTCCTTTTTCACCATAGCCCTCTATGGACTTCTAAATATCACTTTGCCAATTCCACAAGAACTGTCTCAGCGAAAGGCTTCTTGAGGGGAATGCTGTAACTCTCTGAGATGATTTTACAGAACACAAAGAAGTTTCTCAGAAAGCTTCTTCCTCTTTGTTATCGGAGGATATTTCCTTTGGCCCTATAGTCTTCAAAGGGATCCGAAATATCTGTTCTCAGATTCCACAGAAATAAGGCTGGCAAAGAGATCCACGAAATACAGATGTAACTCTGTGAGACGAAATAACAGAACAGGAAGCAGTCTCTCAGAAAGCTTCTTTCCAGATTTCATCTGAGGATATTTCCTTTTTCACCATAGCCCTGTAAGGGCTTCCAAGTATCACTTTGCCAATTCCACAAGAACTGTCTTAGCGAAAGACTTCTTGAGGGGAAAGCTGTAACTCTCTCAGATGATTTCACAGAACACTAAGAAGTTTCTCAGAAAGCTTCTTTCTCTTTGTTATCGGAGGATATTTCCTTCGGCCCGATAGACTTCAAAGGGATCTGAAATATGGGTTCTCAGATTCCAGAGAAAAAAGGCTAGCAAAGAGATCCACGAAATACAGATGTAACTCTGTGAGATGAATTACCAGAACACCAAGCAGTTTCTCAGAAAGCCTATTTCCAAATTTCATCTGACGATATTTCCTTTTTCATCATAGCCCTCTATGGACTTCCAAAAACCACTTTGCCAATTCCACAAGAACTGTCCTAGCGAAAGGCTTCTTGAGGTGAAAGCTGTAACTCTGTGAGATGATTTCACAGAACACAAAGAAGTTTCTCAGAAAGCTTCTTTCTCTTTGTTATCGGAAGATATTTCCTTTGGCCCTATAGTCTTCAAAGGGATGCGAAATATCTGTTCTCAGATTCCACAGAAATAAGGCTAGCAAAGAGATCCATGAATTACAGATCTAACTCTGTGAGTCTAAGTCACACATCACAGAGCAGTTTCTCAGAAAGCTTCTTTCCAGATTTCATCTGAGTATATTTCCTTTTACACCATAGCCATCTATGGGCTTCCAAATATCACTTTACCAATTCCACAAGAACCGTCTTAACGAAAGGCTTCTTGAGGGGAAAGCTGTAACTGTGTGAGATGATTTCACAGAATACAAAGAAGTTTCTCACAAAGCTTCTTTCTCTTTGTTATCGGAGGATATTTCCTTTGGCCCTATAGTCTTCAAAGGGATGCGAAATATCTGTTCTCAGATTCCACAGAAATAAGGCTAGCAAAGAGATCCATGAATTACAGATCTAACTCTGTGAGTCTAAGTCACACATCACAGAGCAGTTTCTCAGAAAGCTTCTTTCCAGATTTCATCTAGTATATTTCCTTTTACACCATAGCCATCTATGGGCTTCCAAATATCACTTTGCCAATTCCACAAGATCTGTCTTATCACAAGGCTACTTGAGGGGAAAGCTGTAACTCTGTGAGATGATTTCACAGAACACAAAGAAGTTTCTCAAAAAGCTTCTTTCTCTTTGTTATCGGAGGATATTTCCTTGGACCCTATAGTCTTCAAAGCTATCCGAAATATCTGTTCTCAGATTCCACAGAAATAAGGCTAGCAAAGATATCCACGAAATACCGTTGTAAATCTGTGAGATGATTTAACAGACACTAAGCAGTTTCTCAGAAAGCTTCTTTCCAGATTTCATCTGAGGAAACGTCCTGTTTCACCTTAGCCCTCTATGGGCTTCCAAATATCACTTTGCCAATTCCACAAGATCTGTCTTAGCGAAAGGCTTCTTGAGGGGAAAGCTGTAACTCTGTGAGATGATTTCACAGAACACAAAGAGGTTCCTCTGAAAGCATCTTTTTCTTAGTTATCGGAGGATATTTCCTTTGGCCCTCTAGTCTTCAAAGGCATCCGAATTATCTGTTCTCAGATTCCACAGAAATAAGGCTAGCAAAGAGATCCACGAAATACAGATGTAACTCTGTGAGATGAATTAACAGAACAGTAAGCAGTTTCTCAGAAAGCTTCCTTCCAGATTTCATCTGAGGATATTTCCTTTTTCACCGTAACCCTATATGGGCTTCCAAATATCACTTTGCTAATTCCACAAAAATTGTCTTAGCCAAAGGCTTCTTGAGGGGAAAGCTGTAACTCTTTGAGATGATTTCACAGAATTCAAAGAAGTTTCTCAGTAAGCTTCTATCTCTTTGTTATCGGAGGATATTTCCTTAGGCCCTATACACTTCAAAGGGATGCGAAATATCTGTTCTCAGATTCCACAGAATTAAGGCTAGCAAAGAAATCCACGAAATACAGATGCAATTCCGTGTGTGGAAGTCACCCATCACAGAGCAGTTTCTCAGAAAGCTTCTTTCCAGATTTCATCTGAGGATGTTTCCTTTTTCACCGTAGCCCTCTAAGAGCTTCCAAATATCACTTTTCGAATTCCACAAGAACTGTCTTAGGGAAAGGCTTCTTGAGGGGAAAGCTGTAACTCTGTGAGATGATTTTACAGAACACAAAGATGTTTCCCGGAAAGTTTCTTTCTCTTTCTTATCAGAGGATATTTCCTTTGGCCCTATACTCTTCAAAGGGATCCGAAATAGCTGTTCTCAGATTCCACAGAAATAAGGCTAGCAAAGAGATCCACCAAATACAGATGAAACTCTCTGAGATGAATTAACAGAATACTAAGCAGTTTGTCAGAAAGCTTCTTTCCAGATTTCATCTGAGGATAATTCCTCTTTCACCATAGCCCCCTAAGGGCTTCCAAATATCACTTTGACAATTCCACAAGAACTCTCTTAGCGAAAGTCTTCTTGAGGAGAAAGCTATAACTCTGTCAGATGATTTCACAGAACACATAGAAGTTTCGCAGAAAGCTTCTTTCTCTTTGTTCTCGGAGGATATTTCCTTTGTCCCTATAGTCTTCAAAGTAATCCCAAATATCTGTTCTCAGATTCCACAAAATAAGGCTAGGAAAGAGATCCACGAAATACAGGTGTAACTCTGTGAGTGGGAGTCACAGATCACAGAGCAGTTTCTCAGGAAGCTTCTTTCCGGATTTCATCTGAAGATATTTCCTTTTTCACTGTAGACCTTTATGGTCTTCCAAATATCACTTTGCCCATTCCACAAGAACTGTTTAAATGAAAGGCTTCTTGAGGGGAAAGTTGTAACTCTGTGAGATGATTTCACAGACACAAAGAAGTTTCTCAGAAAGATTCTTTCTCTTTGTTATCGGAGGATATTTCCTTTGGCCCTATAGTCTTCAAAGGGATCCGAAATATCTGTTCTCATATTTCACAGAAATAAGGCGTGCAAAGCATACCACGAAATACAGATGTAACTCTTTGAGTGGAAGTCACACATCACAGAGCAGTTTCCAGAAAACTTCTTTCCAGATTTCATCTGAGGATATTTCCTTTTTCACCATAGCCATCTATGGGCTTCCAAACATCACTTTGCCAATTCCACAAGAACTGTCTTAGCGAAAGGCTTCTTGAGGGGAAAGCTGTAACTCTGTGAGATGATTTCACAGAACACAAAGAAGTTTCTCAGAAAGCTTCTTTCTTTTTGTTATCAGAGGAGATTTCCTTTGGCCCTATAGTCTTCAAAGGGATCCGAAATATCTGTTCTCATATTCCACAGAAATAAGGCTAGCAAAGAGATCCACGAAATACAGATGTAACTCTGTGAAATGAAATAACAGAACACTAAGCAGTTTCTCAGAAATATACTTTCCAGATTTCATCTGAGGATATTTCCTTTTTCACCATAGCCCTCTAAGGGCTTCCAAATATCACTTTGCCAATTCCAAAAGAACTGTCTTAGCGAAAGGCTTCTTGAGGGGAAAGTTGTAACTCTGTGAGATGATTTCACAGAACACAAAGAAGTTTCTCAGAAAGCTTCTTTCTCTTTGTTATCGGAGGATATTTCCTTTGGCCCTAGAGTCTTCAAAGGTATCCGAAATATCTGTTCTCAGATTCCACAGAAATAAGGCTAGCAAAGAGATCCACGAAATACAGATGTAACTCTGTGAGATGAATTAACAGAACACTAAGCAGTTTCTCAGAAAGCTACTTTCCAGATTTCATCTGAGGATATTTCCTTTTTCACCATAGCCCTCTATGGGCTTCCAAATACCACTTTTCCAATTCCCCTGGAACTGTCTTAGCGAAAGGCTTCTTCAGGGGAAAGCTGTAACTGTGTGAGATGATTTCACAGAACACAAAGAAGGTTCTCTGAAAGTTTCTTTCTCTTTGTTATCGGAGGATATATCCTTTGGCCCTATAGTCTTCAAAGGATTCGAAATATCTATTCTCAGATTCCACAGAAATAAGGCGAGAAAGTGATCCACGAAACACAGATGTAACTCTGTGAGTGGAAATCACACTTCACAGAGCAGTTTCTCAGAAATATTCTTTCCAGATTTCATCTGAGGATATTTCCTTTTTCACCTTAGCCCTCTCTGGGCTTCCAAATATCACTTTGCCAATTCCATAAGAACTGTCTTAGTGAAAGGTTTCTTGAGGGTAAAGCTGTAACTCTTTCAGATGATTTCGTAGAACACAAAGAAGTTTCTCAGAAAGCTTCTTTCTCTTTATTATCGGAGGATATTTCCTTTGGCCCTATAGTCTTCAACGGGATCCGAAATATCGGTTCTCAGCTCCTTCAGAAATAAGGCTAGCAAAGAGATCCACGAAATACAGATGTAACTCTGTGAGATGAATTAACAGTACACTAAGCAGTTTCTCAGAAAGCTTTTTTCCAGATTTCATCTGAGGATATTTCCTTTTTTACCATAGCACTCTATGGGCTTCCAAATATCACTTTTCCAATTCCACAAGAACTGTCTACGCGAAAGGCATCTTGAGGGGAAAGCTGCAACTCTCTGAGATGATTTCACAGAACACAAAGAAATTTCTCAGAAAGTTCTTTCTCTATGTTATCGGAGGATATTTCCTTTTGCCCTACTGTATTCAAAAGGATCCGAAATATCTGTTCTCAGATTCCAAAGAAATAAGGCTAGCAAAGAGATCCAGGAAAAACAGATGTAACTCTGTGAGTGGAAGACACACATCACAGAGTAGTTTCTCAGAAAGCTTCTCTCCAGATTTCGTCTGAGGATATTTCCCTTTTCACCGTAACCCTCTATGGCTCCCAAATATCACTTTACCAATTCCAAAAGAACTGTCTTAGCGAAAGGCTTCTTGAGGGGAAAGCTGTAACTCTGTGAGATGATTTCACAGAACACAAAGAAGTTTCTCAGAAAGCTTCTTTCTCTTTGTTATCGGAGGATATTTCCTTCGGCCCTATAGTCTTCCAAGGGATCCGAAATACCTGTTCTCATATTCCACAGAAATAAGGTTAGCAAACAGATGCACGAAATACAAATGTAAATCTGTGAGATGAATTAACAGAACTCGAAGCAGTTTCTCAGAAAGCTTCTTTCCAGATTTCATCTGAGGATATTTCCTTTTCACAGAAACCCTCTATGGGCATGGAAATATCACTTTGCCAGTTCCACAAAAAGAGGCTTAGCGAAAGTTTTCTTAAGGGGAAAGCTGTAACTCTGTGAGATGATTTCACAGAACACCAAGAAGTTTCTCAGAAACCTTCTTTCTCTTTGTTATCGGAGGATATTTCCTTTGGCCCTATAGTCTTCAAAGGGATCCGAAATATCTGTTCTCAGATTCCACAGTCACACATCACAAAAGCACACAAAACAGAAGCAGTTTCTCAGAAAGCTTCTTTCCAGATTTCATGAGAATATTTCCTTTTTCACCGTAGCCCTCTATGGGCTTCGAAATATCACTTTGCCAATTCCACACCAACAGGCTTAGCGAACGGCTTCTTGAGGCGAAAGGTGTAACTCTGTGAGATGAATTAACAGAACACGAAGCAGTTTCTCAGAAAGCTTCTTTCTCTTTGTTATCGGAGGATATTCTTTTGGCCCTAGAGTCTTCAAAGGGATCCGAAATATAAGTTCTCAGATTCCACAGAAATAAGGTTAGCAAACAGTGCCACGAAATACAGATGTAACTCTGTGAGTGGAAGTCACACATCACAAAGAAGTTTCTCAGAAAGCTTCTTCCTGTTATTCTTGAAGGATAATTTCTTTTTCGCCATAGCCCTCCATGGGCTTCCAAATATCACTTTGCCAATTCCACAAGAAGAGGCTTAGCAAACGTCTTCTTGAGGGGAATGCTGTAACTCTGTGAGATGAATTAACAGAACACTAAACACTTTCTCAGAAAGCTTCTTTCTCTTTGTTATTAGAGGATATTTCCTATGGCCGTAGGGTCTTCAACGGGGTCCGAAATATGAGTTATCAGATACCACAGAAATAAGGCTAGCAAACAGATCCACGAAATACAGATGTAAATCTGTGAGTGGAAGTCACCCATCACAAAGCTGTTAATCAGAAATTTTCTTTCAAGGTTTTCTCGGAGGATATTTTCTTTTTCACCATAGCCCTCTATCGGCTTCCAAATGTCACTTTGCCAATTCCACAAGAAGAGGCTTAGCGAACTGCTTCTTAAGGGAAAGCTGTAACTCTGTGAGATGAATTAACAGAACACTAAGCAGTTTCTCAGAAAGCTTCTTTCTCTCTGTTATCGGAGGATATTTCCTTTGGCCCTAGCGTCTTCAAAGGGATCCGAAATATGAGTTCTCAGATTCCACAGAAATAAGGCTAGCAAACAGAGCCACGAAATACAGATATAACTCTGTGAGTGGAAGTCACACGTCACCAAGCAGTTTCTCAGAAACCTTCTTTCCAGTTTTTCTGGGAGGATATTTTGTTTTTCACCATAGCCCTCTGTGGGCTTCCATATATCACTTTGCCAATTCCAGAAGAACAGTCTTAGCGAACGGCTTCTTGAGGGGAAAGCTGTAACTCTGTGAGATGAATTAAGAGAACACGAAGCAGTTTCTCAGAAAACTTCTTTCCAGATTTCATCTGAGGATATTTACTTCTCACAGAAGCCATTTATGGGCATCGAAATATCACTTTGCCAATTCCACAAGAACAGGCTTAGCGAACAGCTTCTTAAGGGAAAGCTGTAACTCTGTGAGATGAATTAACAGAACACTAAGCAGTTTCTCAGAAAGATTCTTTCTCCTTGTTATCGGAGGATATATCCTTGGGCCCTAGAGTCTTCAAAGGGATCCGGAATATCAGTTCTCAGATTCCACAGAAAAAAGGCTAGCAAACAGAGCCACGAAACACAGATGTAACTCTGTGGGTGGAAGTCAGACATCACAAAGCAGTTTCTCAGAAAGCTTCTTTCCAGTTTTTCTGGGAGGATATTTTGTTTTTCACCAGAGCCCTCCGTGGGCTTCCAAACATCACTTTGTCAATTCCACAAGAACAAGCTTAGTGAACGTCTTCTTGAGGGGAAAGCTGTAACTCTGTGAGATGAATTAACAGAACACTAAGCAGCTTCTCAGAAAGCTTCTTTCCAGATTTCATTTGAGGATATTTCCTTCTTCACCGTAGCCCTCTACGGGCATCGAAATATCACTTTGCCAATTCCACAAGAACAGGCTTAGCAAAAGGCTTCTTGAGGGGATAGCTGTAAGTCTGTGAGATGATTTCACAGAACACAAAGAAGTTTCTCAGAAAGCTTCTTTCTCTTTGTTATCGGAGGATATTTCCTTTCGCCCTAGAGTCTTCAAAGGGATCAGAAATATGAGTTCTCAGATTCCACAGAAATAAGGCTAGCAAAGAGATCCACGAAACACAGATGTAACTCTGTGAGTGGAAGTAACACTTCACAAAGCAGTTTCCCAGAAAGCTTCTTTCCAGTTTTTCTCGGAGGATATTTTCTTTTTCACCATACCCCTCTATAGGCTTCCAAATATCACTTTGCCAATTCCACAAGAACAAGCTTAGCGAATGGCTTCTTCAGGGGAAAGCTGTAACTCTGTGAGATGAATTAACAGAACACGAAGCAGTTTCTCAGAAAGCTTCTTTCTCTTTGTTATCGGAGGATATTTCCTTTGGCCCTAGAGTCTTCACAGGGATCCGAAATATGAGTTCTCAGATTCCACAGAAATAAGGCTAGCAAACAGATCCACGAAATAAAGATGTAACCCTGTGAGTGGAAGTCACACATCACAAAGCAGTTTCTCGGAGAGCTTCTTTCCAGTTTTTCTCGGAGGATATTTTCTTTTTCACCATAGGCCTCCATAGGCTTCCAAATATCATTTTGCCAATTCCACAAGAACATGCTTAGCGAATGGCTTCTTGAGGGGAAAGCTGTAACTCTGTGAGATGAATTAACAGAACACTAAGCAGCTTCTCAGAAAGCTTCTTTCCAGATTTCAACTGGGGATATTTACTTCTTCACCGTAGCCCTCTACGGGCATCGAAATATCACTTTGCCAATTCCACAAGAACAGGCTTAGCGAAAGGCTTCTTGAGGGGAGAGCTGGAATTCTGTGAGATGATTTCACAGAACACAAAGAAGTTTCTCAGTAAGCTTCTTTCTCTTTGATATCAGAGGATATTTCCTTTGGCCCTAGAGTCCACAAAGGGATCCGAAATATGAGTTCTCAGATTCCACAGAAATAAGGCTACCAAACAGATGCAAAAATACAGATGTTACTCTGTGAGTGGAAGTCACACATCACAAAGAAGTTTCTCAGAGAGCTTCTTTCCAGTTTTTCTCGGAGGATAATTTCTTTTTCCCCATAGCCCTCCATGGGCTTCCAAATATCACTTTGCCAATTTCACAAGAAGAGGATTAGCCAACGTCTTTTTGAGGGGAAAGCTGTAACGCTGTGAGATGAATTAACAGAACAAAAAACAGTTTCTCAGAAAGCTTCTTTCTCTTTGTTATCAGAGGATATTTCCTATGGCCGTAGGGTCTTCAAAGGGATCAGATTATGAGTTCTCAGATTCCACAGAAATAAGGCTAGCAAACAGATCCACGAAATACAGATGTAAATCGGTGAGTGGAAGTCACCCATCACAAAGCTGTTAATCAGAAATTTTTTTTCCAAGATTTCTCGGAGGATATATCACTTTGCCAATTCCACAAGAAGAGGCTTAGCCAACGTCTTTTTGAGGGGAAAGCTGTAACTCTGTGAGATGAATTAACGGAACACTAAGCAGTTTCTCAGAAACCTTCTTTCCAGATTTCATCTGAGGATATTTCCTTTTTCACCGTAGCCTTCTATGGGCATCTAAATATCACTTTGCCAATTCCACAAGAACAGGTTTAGCGAAAGGCTTCTTGAGGGGGAAGCTGTAAGTCTGTGATATGACAACACAGAACACAAAGAAGTTTCTCAGAAAGCTTCTTTCTCTTTGTTATCGCAGGATATTTCCTTTGGCCCTAGATTCTACAAAGGGTTCCGAAATATGACTTCTCAGATTGCAAAGAAATAAGGCTAGCAAAAGGATCCACGAAAAACAGATGTAACTCTTTGAGTGGAAGTCACACATATCAAAGCAGTTTCTCAGAAAGCTTCTTTCCAGTTTTTCTCGGAGGATATTTTCTTTTTCACCATAGCCCTATATGGGCTTCCAAATATCACTTTGCCAATTCCACAAGAACAGGCTTAGCGAATGGCTTCTTGAGGGGAAAGCTGTAACTCTATGAGATGAATTAACAGAACACTAAGTAGTCTCTCAGAAAGGTTCTTTCCATATTTCATCTGAGGATATTTCCTTTTTCAACGTAGCCCTCTATGGGTTACAAATATCACTTTGCCAATTCCACAAGAACAGGCTTAGTGAAAGGCTTCTTGAGGTCAAAGCTGTAACTCTGTGAGATGATTTCACAGAACACGAAGAAGTTTCTCAGACAGCCTCTTTCTGTTTTTTATCGGAGGATATTTCCTTTGGCCCTATAGTCTTCAAAGGGATCCGAAATATCAGTTCTCAGATTCCACAGAAATAAGGCTAGCAAACGGATTCACGAAATAGAGATGTAACTCTGTGAGTGGAAGTCACTCATCACAAGGCACTTTCTCAGAAAGCTTCTTTCCAGTTTTTTTCGGAGGATATTTTCTTTTTCAGCATAGCCCTCTATGGGCTTCCAAATATCCCTTTGTGAATTCCACAAAAAGAGGCTTAGCGAACGACTTCTTGTGGGGAGAGCTGTAACTTTCTGAGATGAACTAACAGAACACTAAGCAGTTTCTCAGAAAGTTTCTTCCCAGATTTCATCTGAGGATATTGCCTTTTTCACCATAGCCCTCTTTTGGCTTCCAAATACCACTTTGCCTATTCCACAAGAACAAGCTTAGCGAACGGCTTCTTGAGGGGAAAGCTGTAACTCTGTGAGATGAATTAACAGAACACGAAGCAGTTTCTCAGAAAGCTTCTTTCTCTTTGTTATCGGACGATATTTCCTTTGGCCCTAGAGTCTTCAATGGGATCCGAATTATGAGTTCTCAGATTCCACAGAAATAAGATTAGCAAACAGATCCACGAAATACAGATGTAACTCTGTGGGTGGAAGTCACACTTCACAAAGCAGTTTCACAGAAACCTTCTTTCCAGTTTTTCTAGGAGGATATTTTCTTATTCACCATAGCCCTCTATGGGCTTCCAAATATCACTTTGCCAATTCCACAAAAACAGGCTTATCGAATGCCTTCTTAAGGGGAAAGCTGTAACTCTGTCAGATGAATTGACGGAACACGAAGCAGTTTCTCAGAAAGATTCTTTCTCTTTGTTATCGGAGGATATTTCCATTGGCCGTAGAGTCTTCAAAGGGATCCGAAATATGAGTTCTCAGATTCCACAGAAATAAGGTAAGCAAACAGATCCACGAAATACAGATGTAAATCTGTGAGTGGAAGTCACACATCACAAAGCAGTTTCTCAGAAAGCTTCTTTCTAGTTTTTCTCGGAGGATATTATCTTTTTCACCATAGCCCTCTATGGGCTTCCAAATATCACTTTGCCAATTCCACAAGAACAGGCTTAGCGAATGGCTTCCTGAGGGGAAAGCCGTAACTCTGTGAGATGAATTAACAGAACACTAAGCAGCTGCTCAGAAAGCTTCTTTCCAGATTTCATCTGAGGATATTTCCTTCTTCACCGTAGCCCTCTACGGGCATCGAAATACCATCTGCCAATTCCACAAGAACAGGTTTTGCGAAAGGCTTCTTGGGGGCAAAGCTGTAACTCTGTGAGACGATTTCACAGAACAGAAAGAAGTTTCTCACAAAACTTCTTTCTCCTTGTTATCGGAGGATATTTCCTTTGGCCCCATAATCTTCAAAGGGATCCGAATTATCAGTTCTCAGATTCCACAGAAATAAGTCTAGTAAACAGATCCACGAAATACAGATGTAACTCTGTAAATTGAAGTCACACATCACAGAGCAATTTGTCAGAAAGCTTCTTTCCAGTTGTCCTCGGAAGATACTTTCTTTTTCACCACAGCCTTCTATGGGCTTCCAAATATCACTTTGCAAATTCCACAAGAACAGGCTTAGCCAACGCCTTCTTGAGCGGAAGGCTGTAACTCTGTGGGATGAACTAACAGAACACTAAGCAGTTTCTCAGAAAGCTTCTTCCCAGATTTCATCTGAGGATATTTCCTTTTTCACCGTAGCCCTCTATGGGCATCGAAATATCACTTTCCCAATTCCACAAGAACAGGCGTAGCGAAAGGATTTTTGAGGCGAAAGATGTAACTCTGTGAGATGATTTCACAGTACACAAAGAAGTTTCTCATAAATCTTCTTCCTCTTTGTTATCGGAGGATATTTCCTTTGGCTCTAAAGTCTACAAAGGGATCTGAAATATGAGTACTCAGATTCCACAGAAATAAGGCTAGCAAAGAGATCCACCAAATACAGATGTCAATCTGTGAGTGGAAGCAACACTTCACAAAGCAGTTTCACAGAAAGCTTCTTTCCAGTTTTTCTCGGAGGATATTTTCTTTTTAACCATAGCCCTCTATAGGCTTCGAAATATCACTTTGCTAATTCCACAAGAACAGGCTTAGCGAACGGCTTCTTGAGCAGAAAGCTGTAACTCTGTGAGATAAATTATCAGAACAGTAAGCAGTTTCTCAGAAAGCTTCTTTCCAGATTTCATCTTAGGATATTTCCTTTTTCACCATATCCCTCTATGGGCATCGAAATATCACTTTGCCAATTCCACAAGAACAGGCTTAGCGAAAGGCTTCTTGAGGGGAAAGCTGTAACTCTGTGAGATGATTTCACAGAACACAAAGAGGTTTCTCAGAAAGCTTCTTTCTCTTTGTTATCGGAGGATATTTACTTTGGCCCTATAGTCTTCAAAGGGATCCGAGATATCAGTTCTCAGATTCCACAGAAAGAAGGCTAGCAAACAGATCCACGAAATACAGATGTAACTTTGTGAATGGAAGTCACACATCACAAAGCAGTTTCTCAGAAAGCTTCTTTCCAGTTTTTTTCGGAGGATATTTTCTTTTTCACCATAGCCCTCTATGGGATTCCAAATATCCCTTTCCAATTCCACACGAACTGGCTTAACGAACGGTTTCTTGAGGGGAAAGCTAAAACTTTGTGAGATGAATTAACAGAACACTAAGCAGTTTCTCAGTAATCTTCCCTCCAGATTTCATCTGAGGATATTTCCTTTTTCACCATAGCCCTCTACGGGCATCGAAATATCACTTTGCCAATTCCACAAGAACAGGCTTAGCGAAAGGCTTCTTGAGGGCAAAGCTGTAACTCCGTGAGACGATTTCACAGAACACAAAGGAGTTTCTCAGAGAGCTTCTTTCTCCTTGTTATCAGAGGATATTTCCTTTGGCCCTGTAGTCTAGAAAGGGATCCGAATTATCAGTTCTCACATTCCACAGAAATAAGTCCAGCAAACAGATCCACGAAATACAGATGTAACTCTGTGAGTGGAAGTCACACATCGCAGAGCAATTTGTCAGAAAGCTTCTTTCCAGTTTTCCTCGGAGGATACTTGCTTTTTCACCATAGCCCTCTATGGGCTTCCAAATATCACTTTTCCAATTCCACAAGAACAGGCTTAGCGAAAGGCTTCTTGAGGGGATAATTGTAAGTCTGTGAGATGATTTCACAGAACACAAAGAAGTTTCTCAGAAATCTTCTTCCTCTTTGTAATCGGAGGATATTTCCTTTGGCCCTAGAGTCTACAAAGGGATCTGAAATATGAGTATTCAGATTCCACAGAAATAAGGCTAGCAAAGAGATCCACCAAATACAGATGTCAATCTGTGAGTGGAAGTAACACTTCACAAAGCAGTTTCACAGAAAGCTTCTTTCCAGTTTTTCTCGGAGGATATTTTCTTTTTCACCATAGCCCTCTATAGGCTTCGAAATATCACTTTGCCAATTCCATAAGAACAAGATTAGCGAATGGCTTCTTGAGGGGAAAGCTGTAACTCTGTGAGATGAATTAACGGAACACTAAGCAGTTTCTCAGAAACCTTCTTTCCAGATTTCATCTCAGGATATTTCCTTTTTCACCGTAGCCTTCTATGGGCATCTAAATATCACTTTGCCAATTCCACAGGAACAGGTTTAGCTAAAGGCTTCTTGAGGGGGAAGCTGTAAGTCTGTGATATGACTACACAGAACACAAGGAAGTTTCTCAGAAAGCTTCTTTCTCTTTGTTATCGGAGGATATTTCCTTAGGCCCTAGATTCTACAAAGGGTTCCGAAATATGACTTCTCAGATTCCAAAGAAATAAGACTAGCAAAAGCATCCACGAAATACAGATGTAACTCTGTGAGTGGAAGTCACACATCACAAAGCAGTTTCTCAGAAAGCTTCTTTCCAGTTTTTCTCAGAGGATATTTTCTTTTTCACCACAGCCCTATATGGGCTTCCAAATATCACTTTGCCAATTCCACAAGAACTGTCTTAGCGAAAGGCTTCTTGAGGGGAAAACTGTAACTCTGTGACATGATTTCACAGAACACCAAGAAGTTTCTAAGAAAGCTTCTTTCTCTTTGTTATTGGAGGATATTTCCTTTGGCCCTATAGTCTTCAAAGGGATCCGAAATATCAGTTCTCAGATTCCACAGAAATAAGGCTAGCAAACGGATTCACGAAATAGAGATGTAACTCTGTGAGTGGAAGTCACACATCACAAGGCACTTTCTCAGAAAGCTTCTTTCCAGTTTTTCTCGGAGGATATTTTCTTTTTCAGCATAGCCCTCTATGGGCTTCCAAATATCCCTTTGTGAATTCCACAAAAAGATTCTTAGCGAACGACTTCTTGTGGGGAAAGCTGTAACTCTCTGAGATCAACTAACAGAACACTAAGCAGTTTCTCAGAAAGCTTCTTTCTGATTTCATCTGAGGATATTTCCTTTTTCTCCGTAGCCCTCCACGGCTTCCAAATATCACTAGGCCAATTCCACAAGAACAGGCTTAGCAAACGGCTCCTTGAGGGGAAAGGTGTAACTCTGTGAGATGAATTAACAGAACGAAGCAGTTTCTTAGAAAGCTTCTGCCTCTTTGTTATCGGAGGATATTTCCTTTGGCCCCAGAGTTTTCAAAGGGATCCGAAATATGAGTTCTCAGATTCCACAGAAATAAGACTAGCAAACATATTCAAGAAATACAGATGTAATTCTGTGAGTGGAAGTCACACGTCACAAAGCAGATTCTCAGAAAGCTTCTTTCCAGTTTTTCTCGGAGGATATTTTCTTTTTCACGATAGCCCTTTATGGGCTTCAAAATATCACTTTGCCAATTCCACAAGAACAGGCTTAGCGAACGGCTTCTTCAGGGTTAAGCTGTAACTCTGTCAGATGAAAAAACAGCCCACTAAGCAGTTTCTCAAAAAGCTTCTACCCAGATTTCATCTGAGGATATTGCCTTTTTCACCATAGCCCTCTATGGGCTTCCAAATACCACTTTGCCTATTCCACAAGAACAAGCTTAGCGAAAGACTTCTTGAGGGGAAAGCTGTAACTCTGTGAGATAAATTAACAGAACACGAAGCAGTTTCTCAAAAAACTTCTTTCTCTTTGTTATCGGACGATATTTCCTTTGCCCCTAGAGTCTTCAATGAGATCCGAAATATGAGTTCTCAGATTCCATAGAAATAAGATTAGCAAACAGATCCACGAAATACAGATGTAACTCTGTGATTGGAAGTCACACTTCACAAAGCAGTTTCACAGAAAGCTTCTTTCTAGTTTTTCTCGGAGGATATTATCTTTTTCCCCATAGCCCTCCATGGGCTTCCAAATATCACTTTGCCAATTCCACAAGAACAGGCTTATTGAATGGCTTCCTGAGGGGAAAGCTGTAACTCTGTGAGATGAATTAACAGAACACTAAGCAGCTGCTCAGAAAGCTTCTTTCCCGATTTCATCTGAGGATATTTCCTTCTTCACCGTAGCCCTCTACGGGCATCGAAATATCATTTTGCCAATTCCACAAGAAGAGGTTTTGCGAAAGGCTTCTTGAGGGGATAGCTGTAAATCTGTGAGATGATTTCACCGAACGCAAAGAAGTTGCTCAGAAAGCTTCTTTCTCTTTGTTATCGGAGGATATTTCCTTTGGCCCTAGAGTCTCCAAAGGGATCCGAAATATGAGTTCTCAGACTCCACAGAAATAAGGCTACTAAAGTAATCAAAGAAATACACATGTTACTCTGTGTGTGGAAGTAACATTTCACAAAGCTGTTTCACAGAAAGCTTCTTTCCAGTTTTTCTCAGAGGATATTTTCTTTTTCACCTTAGCCCTCTTTGGGATTCCAAATATCACTTTGCCAATTCCAAAAGAACAGGCTTAGTGAACGGCTTCTTGAGGGGAAAGCTGTAAGTATGTGAGATGAATTAACAGAACACTAAGCAGTTTCTCAGAAAGCTTCTTTCCAGATTTCATCTGCGGATAATTCCTTTTTCACCGTAGCCTGCTATGGGCAACGAAATATCAGTTTGCCAATTCCACAAGAACAGGTTTAGCGAAAGGCTTCTTGAAGGGGAAGCTGTAAGTCTGTGATATGACTACACAGAACACAAAGAAGTTTCTCAGAAAGCTTCTTTCTCTTTGTTATAGGAGGATATTTCCTTTCGCCCTAGATTCTTCCAAGGGTTCCGAAATATGAGTTCTCAGATACCAAAGAAATAAGCCTAGCAAAAGGATCCACGAAATACAGATGTAACTCTGTGAGTGGAATTCACACATCACAAAGCAGTTTCTCAGAAAGCTTCTTTCCAGTTTTTCTCGGAGGATATTTTCTTTTTCACCATAGCCCTCTATGGGCTTCCAAATATCACTTTGCCAATTACACAAGAACAGGGTTAGCGAATGGGTTCTTGAGGGGAAAGTTGTAACTCTTTGAGATGATTTCACAGAACACAAAGAAGTTTATCAGAAAGCTTCTTTCTCTTTGTTATCGGAGGATATTTCCTTGGTCAATATAGTCTTCAAAGGGATCCGAAATATCAGTTCTCAGATTCCACAGAAATAAGGCTAGCAAAGAGATCCACGAAATACAGATGCAACTCTGTGAGTAGAAGTCACACATCACAAAGTAGTTTCTCAGAAAGCTTCTTTCCAGTTTTTCTCGGAGGATATTTTCTTTTTCACCTTAGTCCTCTATGGGCTTCCAAATATCACTTTGCCAATTCCACAAGAACAGTCTTAGCGAACGGCTTCTTGATGGGAAAGCTGTATCTGTGTGAGATAAATTAACAGAACAGGAAGCAGTTTCTGGGAAAGCTTCTTTCCCGATTTCATCTTAGGATATTTCCTTTTCCTCCGTAGCCCTCTATGGGCATCGAAATATCACTTTGCCAATTCCACAAGAACAGGCTTAGCGAAGGGCATCTTGAGGGCAAAGCTGTAACTCCGTGAGACGATTTCACAGAACACAAAGAAGTTACTCAGAAAGCTTCTTTCTCCTTGTTATCGGAGGATATTTCCTTTGGCACTGTAGTCTAGAAAGGGATTCGAATTATCAGTTCTCAGATTCCACAGAAATAAGTCCAGCAAACAGATCCACGAAATACAGATGTAACTCTGTGAGTGGAAGTCACACATCACAGAGCAATTTGTCAGAAAGCTTCTTTCCAGTTTTCCTCGGAGGATACTTTCTTTTTCACCATAGCCCTCTATGGGCTTCCAAATATCACTTTTCCAATTCCACAAGAACAGGCTTAGCGAACGGCTTCTTGACGGGAAAGCTGTAACTCCGTGAGATGAATTAACAGAACACTAAGCAGTTTCTCAGAAAGCTTCTATCCACATTTCATCTGAGGATATTTCCTTTTTCACCATATCCCTGTATGGGCATCGAAATATCACTTCGCCAATTCCACAAGAACAGGCTTAGCGAAAGGCTTTTTGAGGAGAAAGCTGTAACTCTGTGAGAAGATTTCACCGTACACAAAGAAGTTTCTCAGAAAGCTTCTTTCTCTTTATTATCGGAGGATATTTCCTTTGGCCCTATAGTCTTCAAAGGGATCTGAAATATCAGTTCTGAGATTCCACAGAAATAAGGCTGGCAAACAGATCCACGAAATACAGACGTAACTCTGTGAGTGGAAGTCACACATCACAAAGCAGTTTCTCAGAAAGGTTCTCTCTAGTTTTTCTTGAGATTATTTACTTTTTCACCTTAGCCCTCTATGGGCTTCCAAATATCACTTTGCCAATTCCGCAAGAACAGGCTTAGCGAACGGCTTCTTGAGGGGAAAGCTGTGACTCTGTGAGATAAATTAACAGAACAATAAGCAGTTTCTCAGAAAGCTTCTTTCCAGATTTCATCTGAGGATATTTCCTTTTTCACCATAGCCATCTATGGGCATCGAAATACCACTTTGCCAATTCCACAAGAACAGGCTTATCGAAAGGCTTCTTGAGGGGAAAGCTGTAACTCTGTTAGATGAATTAACAGAACACTAAGCAGTTTCTCAGAGAGCTTCTTTCCATGTTCATCTGAGGATATTTCCTTTTTCACCGTAGCCCTCTATGGGAATCGAAATATCACTTTGCCAATTCCAGAAGAACAGGCTTAGCGAAAGGCTTCATGAGGGGAAAGCTGTATCTCTGTGAGATGAATTAATGGAACACGAAGTAATTTCTCAGAAAGCTTATTTCTATTTGTTATCAGAGGATATTGGCCCTAGAGTCTTCAAAGGGATCCGAAATATGAATTCTTAGATACCACAGAAATAAGGCTAGCAAACAGATCCATGAAATACAGATGTAACTCTGAGTGGAAGTCACACATCACAAAGTACATTCTCAGAAAGCTTCCTTCCAGTTTTTCTCGGAGGATATTTCCTTTTTCACCATAGCCCTGTATGGGCTCCCAAATATCACTTTGCCAATTCCACAAGAACAGGCTTAGAGAACGGCTTCTTGAAGGGAAAGCTGTAACTCTGCGAGATGAATTAACAGAACACTAAGCAGTTTCTCAGAAGGCTTCTTTCCAGATTTCATCTGCGGATATTTCCTTTTTCACCGTAGCCCTCTATGGGCATCGAAATATCACTTTGCCAATTCCACAAGAACAGGCTTAGCGATAGGCTTCTTGAGGGGAAACCTGTAACTCTGTGAGATGATTTCACAGAACACAAAGAAGTTGCTCAGAAAGCTTCTTTCTCTTTGTTATCGACGGATATTTCCTTTGGCCGTATAGTCTTCAAAGGGTTCCGAAATATGAGTTCTCAGATTCCTCAGAAATAAGGCTAGCATACAGATCCACGAAATACAGATGTTACTCTGTGAGTGGAAGTCACACATCACAAAGCAGTTTCTCAGAAATCTTCTTTCCAGTTTTTCTCGGAGGATATTTTCTTTTTCACCATAGCCCTCCATGGGCTTCCAAATATCACTTTGCCAATTACACAAGAACAGGCTTAGCGAACGGCTTATTGAAGGGAAACCTGTAATCCTGTGAGACGAATTAACAGAACACTAAGCAGTTTCTCAAAAAGCTTCTTTCCAGATTTCATCTGAGGATATTTCCTTTTTCACCGTAGCCCTCTATGGGCTTCCAAATATCACTTTGCCAATTCCACAAGAACTGTCCTAGTGAAAGGCTGCTTGAGGGGAAAGCTGTAACTCAGAGAGATGATTTCACAGAACACAAAGAAGTTTCTCGAAACCTTCTTTCTCTTCATTATCGGATGATATTTCCTTTGGCCCTATAGTCTTCAAAGGGATCCGAAATATCTGTTCTCAGATTCCACAGAAATAAGGCTAGCAAAGACATCCACTAAATACAGATGTAACTCTGTGAGATGAATTAACAGAACACTAAGCAGTTTCTCAGAAAGCTTCTTTCCAGATTTCATCTGAGGATATTTCCTTTTTCACCTTAGCCCACTATGCGCTTCCAAATATCACTTTGACAATTCCACAAGAACTGTCTTGGCGAAAGACTTCTTGAGGGGAAAGCTGTAACTCTGTGAGATGATTTCACAGAACACAAAGAAGTTTCTGAGAAAGCTTCTTTCTCTTTCTTTTCGGAGGATATTTCCTTTGGCCCTATAGTCTTCAAAGGGATCCGAAATCTCTGTTCTCATATTCCACAGAAATAAGGCTAGCAAAGAGATCCACGAAATACAGATATAACTCTGTGAGATGAATTAACAGAACACTAAGCAGTTTCTCAGAAAGCTTCTTTCCAGATTTCATCTGAGGATATTTCCTTTTTCACCATAGCCCTCTATGGGCTTCCAAATATCACTTTGCCAATTCCACTAGAACTGTCTTAGCGAAAGGGTTCTTGAGGGGAAAGTTGTAACTCTGTGAGATGATTTCACAGAACACAAATAAGTTTCTCAGACAGATTCTTTCTCTTTTTTATCAGAGGATATTTCCTTTGGCCCTAAAGTCTTCTAAGGTATCCGAAATATCTGCTCGCAGATTTCACAGAAATAAGGCTAGCAAAGAGATCCACGAAATACAGATGTAACTCTGTGAGACGAATTATCAGAACGCTAAGCAGTTTCTCAGAAAGCTTCTTTCCAGATTTCATCTGTAGATATTTCCTTTTTCAACATAGCCTTCTATGCGCTTCCAAATATCACTTTGCCAATTCCACAAGAACTGTCTTAGCGAAAGTCTTCTTGAGGGGAAAGCTGTACCTCGGTGAGGTGATTTCAAAGAACACAAAGATGTTTCTCAGAAAGCTTCTTTCTCTTTGTTATCGGAGTTTATTTCCTTTGGCCCTATAATCTTCAAAGGGATCCGAAATATCTGTTCTCATATTCCGCAGAAATAAGGCGTGCAAAGAGATCCACGAAATACAGATGTAACTCTGTGAGATGAATTAACGGAACACTAAGCAGTTTCTCAGAAAGCTTCTTTCCAAATTTCATCTGAGGATATTTCCTTTTTCACCATAGCCCTCTATGGGCTTCCAAATATCACTTTGGCAATTCCACAAGAACTCTCTTAGTGAAAGGCTTCTTGAGGGGAAAGCTGTAACTCTGTGAGATGATTTCACAGAACACAAGGAAGTTTCTCAGAAAGCTTCTTTCTCTTTGTTATCGGAGGATATTACCTTTGGCCCTATAGTCTTCAAAGGAATCCGAAATCTCTGTTCTCAGATTCCACAGAAATAAGGCTAGCAAAGAGATCCACGAAATACAGATGTAACTCTGTGAGATGAATTAACAGAACACTAGGCAGTTTCTCAGAAAGCTTATTTCCGTTTTCATCTGAGGATATTTCCTTTTTCACCATAGCCCTCTATGCGCTTCCAAATATCACTTTGCCAATTCCACTAGAACTGACTTAGCGAAAGGCTTCTTGAGGGGAAAGCTGTAACTCTGTGAGATGATTAACAGAGAACACTAATAAGTTTCTCAGAAAGCTTCTTTCTCTTTGTTATCGGAGGATATTTCCTTTGGCCCTATAGTCTTCTAAGGTATCCGAAATATCTGTTCGCAGATTTCACAGATATAAGGCTAGCAAAGAGATCCACGAAATACAGATGTAACTCTGTGAGATGAATTAACAGAACACTAAGCAGTTTCTCAGAAAGCATCTTTCCAGATTTCATCTGAGGATATTTCCTTTTTCACCATAGCCCTCTATGGGCTTCCAAATATCACTTTGCCAATTCCACAAGAACTGTCTTAGCGAAAGTCTTCTTGACGGGAAATCTGTAACTCTGTGAGATGATCTCAAAGAACACAAAGAAGTTTCTCAGAAAGCTTCTTTCTTTTTGTTATCAGAGATTATTTCCTTTGGCCCTAGAGTCTTCAAAGGGATCCGAAATATCTGTTCTGAGATTCCACAGATATAAGACTAGCAAACAGATCCACGAAATACAGATGTAACTCTGTGAGATGAATTAACAGAACACTAAGCAGTTTCTCAGAAAGCTTCTTTCCAGATTTCATCTGAGGATATTTCCTTTTTCACCATAGCCCTCTATGGGCTTCCAAATATCACTTTGCCAATTCCACAAGAACTGTCTTAGCGAAAGGCTTCTTGAGGGGAAAGCTGTAAATCTGTGAGATGATTTCACAGAACACAAAGAAGTTTCTCAGAAAGCTTCTTTCTCTTTGTTATCTGAGATTATTTCCTTTGGCCCTATACTCTTCAAAGGGATCCGAAATATCTGTTCTCAGATTCCACAGAAATGAGGCTAGCAAAGTGATCCACGAAATACAGATGTAACTCTGTGAGATGAATTAACAGAACACTAAGCAGTTTCTCAGAAAGCTTCTTTCCAAATTTCATCTGAGGATATTTCCTTTTTCAACATAGCCCTTTATGGGTTTCCAAATATCACCTTGCCAATTCCACAAGAACTGTCTTAGCGAAAGGCTTCTTGAGGGGAAAGCTGTAATTCTGTGAGATGATTTCACAGAACACCAAGAAGTTTCTCACAAACCTTCTTTCTGTTTGTTATCAGAGGATATTTCCTTTGGCCCTATAGTCTTCTAAGGGATCCGAAATATCTGTTCTCAGATTCCACAGAAATAAGGCTAGCAAAGAGATCCACGAAATACAGATGTAACTCTGGGAGATGAAATAACAGAACACTAAGCAGTTTCTAGAAAGCTACTTTCCAGATTTCCTCTGAAGATATATCCTATTTCACCATAGCCCTCTATGGGCTTCCAAATATCACTTTGCCAATTCCACAAGAACTGTCTTAGAGAAAGTCTTCTTGAGGGGAAAGCAGTAACTCTGTGAGATGATTTCACACAACACAAAGAAGTTTCTCAGAAAGCTTCTTTCTCTTTGTTATCGGAGGAAATTTCCTTTGGCCCTTTAGTCTTCTAAGGGAACCGAAATATCTGTTCTCAGATTCCACAGAAATAAGGGTAAAAAAGAGATCCACGAAATACAGATATAACTCTGTGAGATGAATTAACAGAACACTAAGCAGTTTCTCTGAAAGCTTCTTTCCAGATTTCATCTCAGGATATTTCCTTTTTCACCATAGCCCTCTATGGGCTTCCAAATATCACTTTGCCAATTCCACTAGAACTGTCTTAGCGAAAGGCTTCTTGAGGGGAAAGCTGTAACTCTGTGAGATTATTTCACAGAACACAAAGAAGTTTCTCACAAACCTCCTCTCTCTTTGTTATCGGAGGATATTTCCTTTGGCCCTATAGTCTTCTAAGGGATCCGAAATATCTGTTCTCAGATTCCACAGAAATAAGACTAGCAAAGAGATCCACCAAATACAGATGTAACTCTGTGAGATGAATTAACAGAACACTAAGCAGTTTCTCAGAAAGCTTCTTTCCAAATTTCATCTGAGGATATTTCCTTTTTCACCATAGCCCTCTATGGGCTTCCAAATATCACTTTGCCAATTCCACAAGAACTGTCTTAGCGAAAGGCTTCTTGAGGGGAAAGCTGTAAATCTGTGAGATGATTTCACAGAACCCAAGAAGTTTCTCAGAAAGCTTCTTTCTCTTTGTTATCGGAGATTATTTCCTTTGGCCCTATAGTCTTCAAAGGGATCCGAAATATCTGTTCTCAGATTCCACAGAAATAAGGCTAGCAAAGTCATCCACGAAATACAGATGTAACTCTGTGAGATGAATTAACAGAACACTAAGCAGTTTCTCAGAAAGCTTCTTTCCAGATTTCATCTGAGGATATTTCCTTTTTCACCATAGCCCTCTATGGGCTTCCAAATATCACTTTGCCAATTCCACAAGAACTGTCTTAGCGAAAGTCTTCTTGAGGGGAAAGCTGTAACTCTGTGAGATGATTTCACAGAACACAAACAAGTTTCTCAGAAAGCTTCTTTCTCTTTGTTATCGGAGGATATTTCCTTTGGCCCTATAGTCTTCTAAGGGATCCGAAATATCTGTTCTCAGAATCCACAGAAATAAGGCTAGCAAGGAGATCCACGAAATACAGATGTAACTCTGTGAGATGAATTAACAGAACACTAAGCAGTTTCTAGAAAGGTACTTTCCAGATTTCGCTGAAGATATTTCCTATTTCACCATAGCCCTCTATGGGCTTCCAAATATCACTTTGCCAATTCCACAAGAACTGTCTTAGCGAAAGTCTTCTTGAGGGGAAAGCTGTAACTCTGTGAGATGATTTCACACAACACAAAGAAGTTTCTCAGAAAGCTTCTTTCTCTTTGTTATCGGAGGAGATTTCCTTTGGCCCTATAGTCTTCTAAGGGATCCGAAATACCTGTTCTCAGATTCCACAGAAATAAGGCTAAAAAAGTGATCCACGAAATACAGATATAACTCTGTGAGATGAATTAACAGAACACTAAGCAGTTTCTCTGAAAGCTTCTTTCCAGATTTCATCTCAGGATATTTCCTTTTTCACCGTAGCCCTCTATGGGCTTCCAAATATCACTTTGCCAATTCCACTAGAGCTTTCTTAGCGAAAGGCTTCTTGAGGGGAAAGCTGTAACTCTGTGAGATGATTTCACAGAACCCAAAGAAGTTTCTCAGAAAGCTTCTTTCTCTTTGTTATCGGAGGATATTTCCATTGGCCCTGGAGTCTTCAAAGGGATCCGAAATATGAGTTCTCAGATTCCACAGAAATAAGGCTAGCAAACAGATCCACGAAATACAGATGTAAATCTTTGAGTGGAAGTCACACATCACAAAGCAGTTTCTCAGAAAGCTTCTTTCTCTTTGTTATCGGAGGATATTTCCTTTGGACCTAGAGTCTCCAAAGAGATCCGAAATATGAGTTCTCAGACTCCACAGAAATAAGGCTACTAAAGAGATCCACGAAATACAGATGTAACTCTGTGTGTGGAAGTAACATTTCACAAAGCAGATTCACAGAAAGCTTCCTTCCAGTTTTTCTCGGAGGATATTTTCTTTTTCACCATAGCCCTCTATGGGATTCCAAATATCACTTTGCCAATTCCACAAGAACTGTCTTAGCGAAAGGCTTCTAGAGGGGAAAGCTGTAACTCTGTGACATGATTTCACAGAAAACAAAGAAGTTTCTCAGAAAGCTTCTTTCTCTTTATTATCGGAGGATATTTCCTTTGGCCCTATAGTGTTCTAAGGGATCCGAAATATCTGTTCTCAGATTACACAGAAATAAGTCTAGCAAAGAGATCCAGGAAATACAGATGTAACTCTGTGAGATGAATTAACAGAACATTAAGCAGTTTGTCAGAAAGGTTCTTTCCAGATTCCATCTGAGGATATTTCCTTTTTCACCATAGCCCTCTATGGGCTTCCAAATATCACTTTGCCAATTCCACAAGAACTGTCTTAGCGAAAGGCTTCTTGAGGGGAAAGCTGTAACTCTGTGAGATGATTTCACAGAACACAAAGAAGTTTCTCAGAAAGCTTCTTTCTCTTTGTTATCGGAGGATATTTCCTTTGCCCCTATAGTCTTGAAAGGGATCCGAAATATCTGTTTTCAGATTCCACAGAAATAAGGCTATCAAAGAGATCCACCAAATACAGATGTAACTCTGTGAGATGAATTAACAGAACACAAAGCAGTTTCTCAGAAAGCTTCTTTCCAGATTTCATCTGAGAATATTTCCCATTTCACCATAGCCCTCTATGCGCTTCCAAATATCACTTTGCCAAATCCACAAGAACTGTCTTAGCGAAAGGCGTCTTGAGGGGAAAGCTTTAACTCTGTGAGATGATTTCACAGAACACAAAGAAGTTTCTCAGAAAGCTTCTTTCTCTTTTATATCGGAGGATATTTCCTTTGGCCCTGTAGTCTTCAAAGGGATCCGAATTATCTGTTCTCAGATTCCACAGAAATAAGGCTGGCAAAGAGATCCACGAAATACAGATATATCTCGGGGAGATGAAGTAACAGAACACTAAGCAGTTTCTAGAAAGCTACTTTCCAGATTTCCTCTGAGAATATTTTCTTTTTCACCATAGCCCTTTATGGGCTTCCAAATATCACTTTTCCAATTCCACAAGAACTGTCTTAGCGAAAGGCTTCTTGAGGGGAAAGCTGTAACTCTGTGAGATGATTTCACAGAACAGAGAGAAGTTTCTCACAAACCTCCTTTCTCTTTGTTATCGGAGGATATTTCCTTTGGCCCTATAGTCTTCTAAGGGATCCGAAATATCTGTTCTCAGATTCCACAGAAATAAGGCTAGCAAAGAGATACCCGAAATACAGTTGTAACTCTGTGAGATGAATTAACAGAACACTAAGCAGTTTCTCAGAAAGCTTATTTCTAAATTTCATCTGACGATATTTCCTTTTTCACCGTAGCCCTCTATGGGTTTCCAAATATCACTTTGCCAATTCCACAAGAACTGTCTTAGCGAAAGGCTTCTTGAGGGGAAAGCTGTAACTCTGTGAGATGATTTCACAGAAAACAAAGAAGTTTCTCAGAAAGCTTCTTTCTCTTTGTTATCGGAGGATATTTCCTTTGGCCCTATAGTGTTCTAAGGGATCCGAAATATCTGTTCTCAGATTCCACAGAAATAAGGCTAGCAAAGAGATCCACGAAATACAGATGTAACTCTGTGAGATGAATTAAGAGAACATTAAGCAGTTTCTCAGAAAGCTTCTTTCCAGATTCCATCTGAGGATATTTCCTTTTTCACCATAGCCCTCTATGGGCTTCCAAATATCACTTTGCCAATTCCACAAGAACTGTCTTAGCGAAAGGCTTCTTGAGGGGAAAGCTGTAACTCTGTGAGATGATTTCACAGAACACAAAGAAGTTTCTCAGAAAGCTTCTTTCTCTTTGTTATCGGAGGATATTTCCTTTGGCCCTATAGTCTTCAAAGGGATCCGAAATATCAGTTCTCAAATTCCAGAGAAATAAGGCTAGCAAAGAGATCCACGAAATACAGATGCAACTCTGTGAGTGGAAGTCACACATCACAAAGCTGTTTCTCAGAAAGCTTCTTTCCAGTTTTTCTCGGAGGATATTTTCTTTTTCACCTTAGTCCTCTATGGGCTTCCAAATATCACTTTGCCAATTCCACAAGAACAGGCTTAGCGAACGGCTTCTTGAGGGGAAAGCTGTATCTCTGTGAGATAAATTAACAAAACTGGAAGCAGTTTCTCAGAAAGCTTCTTTCCAGATTTCATCTTAGGATATTTCCTTTTTCACCATATCCCTCTATGGGCATCGAAATATAACTTTGCCAATTCCACAAGTACAGGCTTAGCGAAAGGCTTCTTGAGGGGAAAGCTGTAACTCTGTGAGGTGATTTCACAGAACACAAAGAAGTTTCTCAGAAAGCTTCTTTCTCTTTGTTATCGGAGGATATTTCTTTGGCCCTATATTCTTCAAAGGGATCCGAAAGATGAGTTCTCAGATTCCACAGAAATAAGACTAGCAAACATATTCACGAAATACAGATGTAATTCTGTGAGTGGAAGTCACACATCACAAAGCAGATTCTCAGAAAGCTTCTTTCCAGTTTTTCTCGCAGGATATTTTCTTTTTCACCATAGTCCTTTATGGGCTTCAAAATATCACTTTGCCAATTCCACAAGAACAGGCTTAGCAAACGGTTTCTTCAGGGGAAAGCTGTAACTCTGTGAGATGAAATAACAGCCCACTAAGCAGTTTCTCAGAAAGCTTCTTCCCAGATTTCATCTGAGGATATTGCCTTTTTCACCATAGCCCTCTATGGCCTTCCAAATACCACTTTGCCTATTCCACAAGAACAAGCTTAGCGAACGGCTTCTTGAGGGGAAAGCTGTAACTCTGTGAGATGAATTAACAGAACACTAAGCAGTTTCTCAGAAAGCTTCTTTCTCTTTGTTATTGGATGATATTTCCTTTGGCCTTAGAGTCTTCAATGGGATCCGAAATATGAGTTCTCAGATTCCATAGAAATAAGATTAGCAAACAGATCCACGAAATACAGATGTAACTCTGTGAGTGGAAGTCACACTTCACAAAGCAGTTTCACAGATACCTTCTTTCCAGTTTTTCTAGTAGGATATTTTCTTATTCACCATAGTCCTCTATGGGCTTCAAAATATCACTTTGCCAATTCCACAAGAACAGGCTTAGCGAATGCCTTCTTAAGGGGAAAGCTGTAACTCTGTCAGATGAATTGACGGAACATGAAGCAGTTTCTCAGAAAGCTTCTTTCTCTTTGTTATCGGAGGATGTTTCCATTGTCCCTGGAGTCTTCAAAGGGATCCGAAATATGAGTTCTCAGATTCCACAGAAATAAGGCTAGCAAACAGATCCACGAAATACAGATGTAAATCTGTGAGTGGAAGTCACACATCACAAAGAGGTTTCTCAGAAAGCTTCTTTCTAGTTTTTCTCGGAGGATATTTTCTTTTTCACCATAGCCCTCTATGGGCTTCCAAATATCACTTTGCCAATTCCACAAGAACAGGCTTAGCGAATGGCTTCCTGAGGGGAAAGCTGTAACTCTGTGAGATGATTTAACAGAACACAAAGCAGCTGCTCAGAAAGCTTCTTTCCAGATTTCATCTGAGGATATTTCCTTCTTCACCGTAGCCCTCTACGGGCATCGAAATATCATTTTGCCAATTCCACAGGAACAGGTTTTGCGAAAGGCTTCTTGAGGGGATAGCTGTAAATCTGTGAGATGATTTCACAGAACACAAAGAAGTTTCTCAGAAAGCTTCTTTCTCTTTGTTATCGGAGGATATTTCCTTTGGCCCTAGAGTCTCCAAAGGGATCCGAAATATCAGTTCTCAGACTCCACAGAAATAAGGCTACTAAAGAGATCCACGAAATACAGATGTAACTCTGTGTGTGGAAGTAACATTTCACAAAGCAGTTTCACAGAAAGTTTCTTTCCAGTTTTTCTCGGAGGATATTTTCTTTTTCACCATAGCCCTCTATGGGATTCCAAATATCAATTTGCAAATTCCACAAGAACAGGCTTAGCGAACGGCTTCTTGAGTGGAAAGCTGTATCTCTGTGAGATAAATTAACAGAACAGGAAGAGCTTCTCAGAAAGCTTCTTTCCAGATTTCATCTTAGGATATTTCCTTTTTCACCGTAACCCTCTATGGGCATCGAAATATCACTTTGCCAATTCCACAAGAACAGGCTTAGAGAAAGGCTTCTTGAGGGGAAAGCAGTAACTCTGTGAGGTGATTTCACAGAACACAAAGAAGTTTCTCAGAAAGCTTCTTTCTCTTTGTTATCGGAGGATATTTCCTTTGGCCCTATAGTCTTCAAAGGGATCCGAGATATCAGTTCTCAGATTCGACAGAAATAAGGCTAGCAAACAGATCCACGAAATACAGATGTAACTCTGTGAGTGGAAGTCACACATCACAAAGCAGTTCCTCAGAAAGCTTCTTTCCAGTTTTTTTCGGAAGATATTTTCTTTTTCACCATAGCCCTGTAATTGATTCCAAATATCACTTTCCAATTCCACACGAACTGGCTTAGCGAACGGTTTCCTGAGGGGAAAGCTAAAACTTTGTGAGATGAGTTAACAGAACACTAAGCAGTTTCTCAGTAAGCTTCCTTCTAGATTTCATCTGAGGATATTTCCTTTTTCTCCATAGCCCTCTACGGGCATCGAAATATCACTTTACCAATTCCACAAGAACAGGCTTAGCGAAAGGCTTCTTGAGGGGATAGTTGTAAGTCTGTGACATGATTTCACAGAAAACAAGGAAGTTTCTCAGAAATCTTCTTCCTCTTTGTTATCGGATGTTATTTCCTTTGGCCCTAGAGTCTACAAAGGGATCCGAAATATGAGTTCTCAGATTCCACAGAAATAAGGCTAGCAAAGAGATCCACCAAATACAGATGTCACTCTGTGAGTGGAAGTAACACTTCACAAAGCAGTTTCACAGAAAGCTTCTTTCCAGTTTTTCTCGGAGCATATTTTCTTTTTCACCATAGCCCTCTATAGGCTTCGAAATATCACTTTGCCAATTCCACAAGAACAGGCTTAGCGAATGGCTTCTTGATTGGAAAGTTGTAACTCTGTGAGATGAATTAACGGAACACTCAGCAGTTTCTCAGAAACCTTCTTTCCAGATTTCATCTGAGGATATTTCCTTTTTCACCGTAGCCTTCTATGGGCATCGAAATATCAGTTTGCCAATTCCACAAGAACAGGTTTAGCGAAAGACTTCTTAAGGGGGAAGCTGTAAGTCTGTGATATGACTACACAGAACACAAAGAAGTTTCTCAGAAAGCTTCTTTCTCTTTGTTATCGGAGGATATTTCCTTTCGCCCTACATTCTTCAAAGGGTTCCGAAATACGAGTTCTCAGATACCAAAGAAATAAGCCTAGCAAAAGGATCCACGAAATACAGATGTAACTCTGTGAGTGGAAGTCACACATCACAAAGGAGTTTCTCAGAAAGCTTCTTTCCAGTTTTTCTCTGAGGATATTGTCTTTTTCACCATAGCCCTCTGTGGGCTTGCAAATATCACTTTGCCAATTCCACAAGAACAGGCTTAGCGAATGGGTTCTTGAGGGGAAAGCTGTAACTCTGTGAGATGATTTCACAGAACACAAAGCAGTTTCTCAGAAATCTTCTTTCTCTTTGTTATCGGAGGATATTTCCTTTGGCCCTATTGTCTTCAAAGGGATCCGAAATATCAGTTCTCAGATTCCACAGAAATAAGGCTAGCCAAGAGATCCACGAAATACAGATGCAACTCTGTGAGTGGAAGTCACAAATCACAAAGCTGTTTCTCAGAAAGCTTCTTTCCAGTTTTTCTCGGAGGATATTTTCTTTTTCACCTTAGCCCTCTATGGGCTTCCAAATATCACTTTGCCAATTCCACAAGAACAGGCTTAGCGCACGGCTTCTTGAGGGGAAAGCTGTATCTCTCTGAGATAAATTAACAGAACAGGAAGCAGTTTCTCAGAAAGCTTCTTTCCACATTTCATCTTAGGATATTTCCTTTTTCACCATAGCCCTCTATGGGCTTCCAAATATCACTTTGCCAACTCCACAAGAACTGTCTTATCGAAAGGCTTCTTGAGGGGAAAGCTGTAACTCTGTGAGAAGATTTCACAGAACACAAAGAAGTTTCTCAGAAAGCTTCTTTCTCTTTGTTATCGGAGGATATTTCCTTTGGCCCTATAGTCTTCTAAGGGATGCGAAATATCTGTTCTCAGATTCCACAGAAATAAGGCTAAAAAAGAGATCCACGAATTACAGATATAACTCTGTGAGATGAATTAACAGAACACTAAGCAGTTTCTCTGAAAGCTTCTTTCCAGATTTCATCACAGGATATTTCCTTTTTCACCATAGCCCTCTATGCGCTTCCAAATATCACTTTGCCAATTCCACTAGAACTGTCTTAGCGGAAGGCTTCTTGAGGGGAAAGCTGTAACTCTGTGAGATGATTTCAAAGAACACAAAGAAGTTTCTCAGAAAGCTTCTTTCTCTTTGTTATCGGAGGATATTTCCTTTGGCCCTATAGTGTTCTAAGGGATCTGAAATATCTGTTCTCAGATTCCACAGAAATAAGGCTAGCAAAGAGATCCACGAAATACAGATGTAACTCTGTGAGATGAATTAACAGAACATTAAGCAGTTTGTCAGAAAGCTTCTTTCCAGATTCCATCTGAGGATATTTCCTTTTTCACCATAGCCCTCTATGGGCTTCCAAATATCACTTTGCCAATTCCACAAGAACTGTCTTAGCGAAAGGCTTCTTGAGAGGAAAGCTGTAACTCTGTGAGATGAATTGACGGAACATGAAGCAGTTTCTCAGAAAGCTTCTTTCTCTTTGTTATCGGAGGATATTTCCTTTGGCCCTATAGTCTTCAAGGGTATCCGAAATATCAGTTCTCAGATTCCACAGAAATACGGCTAGCAAAGAGATCCACGAACTACAGATGCAACTCTGTGAATGGAAGTCACACATCACAAAGCAGTTCCTCAGAAAGCTTCTTTCCAGTTTTTCTCGGAGGATATTTTCTTTTTCACCTTAGTCTTCTATGACCTTCCAAATATCACTTTGCCAATTCCACAAGAACAGGCTTAGCGAACGGCTTCTTGAGTGGAAAGCTGTATCTCTGTGAGATAAATTAACAGAACAGGAAGAGCTTCTCAGAAACCTTCTTTCCAGATTTCATCTTAGGATATTTCCTTTTTCACCGTAACCCTCTATGGGCATCGAAATATCACTTTGCCAATTCCACAAGAACAGGCTTAGAGAAAGGCTTCTTGAGGGGAAAGCAGTAACTCTGTGAGGTGATTTCACAGAACACAAAGAAGTTTCTCAGAAAGCTTCTTTCTCTTTGTTATCGGAGGATATTTCCTTTGGCCCTATAGTCTTCAAAGCGATCCGAGATATCAGTTCTCAGATTCCACAGAAATAAGGCTAGCAAACAGATCCACGAAATACAGATGTAACTCTGTGAGTGGAAGTCACACATCACAAAGCAGTTCCTCAGAAAGCTTCTTTCCAGTTTTTTTCGGAGGATATTTTCTTTTTCACCATAGCCCTGTAATTGATTCCAAATATCACTTTCCAATTCCACACGAACCGGCTTAGCGAACGGTTTCTTGAGGGGAAAGCTAAAACTTTGTGAGATGAGTTAACAGAACACTAAGCAGTTTCTCAGTAAGCTTCCTTCCAGATTTCATCTGAGGATATTTCCTTTTTCTCCATAGCCCTCTACGGGCATCGAAATATCACTTTGCCAATTCCACAAGAACAGGCTTAGCGAAAGGCTTCTTGAGGGGATAGTTGTAAGTCTGTGACATGATTTCACAGAAAACAAAGAAGTTTCTCAGAAATCTTCTTCCTCTTTGTTATCGGAGGTTATTTCCTTTGGCACTAGAGTCTACAAAGGGATCCGAAATATGAGTTCTCAGATTCCACAGAAATAAGGCTAGCAAAGAGATCCACCAAATACAGATGTCACTCTCTGAGTGGAAGTAACACTTCACAAAGCAGTTTCACAGAAAGCTTCTTTCCAGTTTTTCTCGGAGGATATTTTCTTTTTCACCATAGCCCTCTATAGGCTTCGAAATATCACTTTGCCAATTCCACAAGAACAGGCTTAGCGAATGGCTTCTTGATTGGAAAGTTGTAACTCTGTGAGATGAATTAACAGAACACGAAGCAGTTTCTCAGAAAGCTTCTTTCCAGATTTCATCTTAGGATATTTCCTTTTTCACCATAGCCCTCTAAGGGCATCGAAATATCACTTTGCCAATTCCACAAGAACAGGCTTAGCGAAAGGTTTCTTAAGGGGAAAGCTGTAACTCTGTGAGGTGATTTCACAGAACACAAAGAAGTTTCTCAGAAAGATTCTTTCTCTTTGTTATTGGAGGATATTTCCTTTGGCCCTATAGTCTTCAAATGGATCCGAAGTATCAGTTCTCAGATGCCACAGAAAGAAGGCTAGCAAAGAGATCCACCAAATACATTTGTAACTCTGTGAGTGGAAGTCACACATCACAAAGCAGTTTCTCAGAAAGCTTCTTTCCAGTTTTTTTCGGAGGATATTTTCTTTTTCACCATAGCCCTCTATGGGATTCCAAATATCACTTTCCAATTCCACACGAACTGGCTTAGCGAACGGTTTCTTGAGGGGAAATCTAAAACTTTGTGAGATGAATTAACAGAACACTAAGCAGTTTCTCAGTAAGCTTCCTTCCAGATTTCATCTGAGGATATTTCCTTTTTCTCCATAGCCCTCTACGGGCATCGAAATATCACTTTGCCAATTCCACAAGAACAGGCTTAGCAAAGGGCATCTTTAGGGCAAAGCTGTATTTCCGTGAGACGATTTCACAGAACACAAAGAAGTTTCTCAGAAAGCTTCTTTCGCCTTGTTATCGGAGGATATTTCCTTTGGCCCTGTAGTCTTCAAAGGGATCCGAATTATCAGTTCTCAGATTCCACAGAAATAAGTCCAGCAAACAGATCCACGAAATACAGATGTAACTCTGTGAGTGGAAGTCAAACATAACAGAGCAATTTGTCAGAAAGCTTCTTTCCAGTTTTCCTCGGAGGAGACTTTCTTTCTCACCATAGCCCTCTATGGGCTTCCAAATATCACTTTGCCAATTCCACAAGAACAGGCTTAGCGAATGGCTTCTTGAAGGGAAAGTTGTAACTCTGTGAGATGAATTAACAGAACACGAAGCAGTTTCTAAGAAAGCTTCTTTCTCTTTGTTTTCGGAGGATATTTCCTTCGGCCCTAGAGTCTACAAAGGGATCCGAAATATGAGTTCTCAGATTCCACAGAAATAAGGCGAACAAACAGATCCACGAAATAAAGATGTAACTCTGTGAGTGGAAGTCACAAATCACAAAGCAGTTTCTCAGAGAGCTACTTTCCAGTTTTTCTCGGAGGATATTTTCTTTTTCAGCATAGACCTCCATAGGCTTCCAAATATCACTTTGCCAATTCCTCATGAACAGGCTTAGCGAATGGCTTCCTGAGGGGTAAGCTGTAACTCTGTGAGATGAATTAACGGAACACTAAGCAGTTTCTCAGTAACCTTCTTTCCAGATTTCATCTGAGGATATTTCCTTTTTCACCGTAGCCTTCTGTGGGCATCTAAATATCACTTTGCCAATTCCACAAGAACAGGTTTAGTGAAAGGCTTCTTGAGGGGGAAGTTGTAAGTCTGTGATATGACTACACAGAACACAAGGAAGTTTCTCAGAAAGCTTCTTTCTCTTTGTTATCAGAGGATATTTCCTTTGGCCCTAGATTCTTCAAAGCGTTCCGAAATATGACTTCTCAGATTCCAAAGAAATAAGGCGAACAAAAGGATCCACGAAATACAGATGTAACTCTGTGAGTGGAAGTCACACATATCAAAGCAGTTTCTCAGAAAGCTTCTTTCCAGTTTTTCTCGGAGGATATTTTCTTTTTCACCATAGCCCTATATGGGCTTCCAAATATCACTTTGCCAATTCCACAAGAACAGGCTTAGCGAAAGGCTTCTTGAGGGCAAAGCTGTAACTCTGTGAGATGATATCACAGAAGACGAAGAAGTTTCTCAGAGAGCTTCTTTCTGTTTTTTCTCGGAGGATATTTCCTTTGGCCCTATAATCTTCAAAGGGATCCGAATTATCAGTTCTCAGATTCCACAGAAATAAGTCTAGCAAACAGAACCACGAAATACAGATGTAACGCTGTAAATTGAAGTCACACATCACAGAGCAATTTGTCAGAAAGCTTCTTTCCAGTTGTCCTTGGAGGATACTTTCTTTTTCACCATAGCCCTCTATGGGCTTCCAAATATCACTTTGCGAATTCCACAAGAACAGCCTTCGAACGCCTTCTTGAGCGGAAAGCTGTAACTCTGTGTGTTGAATTAACACAACAGTAAGCAGTTTCTCAGAAAGCTTCTTTGCAGATTTCATCTGAGGATATTTCTTTTTCACCGTAGCCCTCTATGGGCATCGAAATATCACCTTCCCAATTCCACAAGAACAGGCTTAGCGAAAGGCTTTTTGAAGTGAAAGCTGTAACTCTTTGAGATGATTTCACAGTACACAAAGAAGTTTCTCAGAAAGCTTCTTTCTCTTTGTTATCGAAGGATATTTCCTTTGGCCCTATAGTCTTCAAAGGGATCCGAAATATCAGTTCTCAGATTCCACAGAAATAAGGCTAGCAAAGAGATCCATGAAATACAGATGCAACTCTTTGAGTGGAAGTCACAAATCACAAAGCAGTTTCTCAGAGAGCTACTTTCCAGTTTTTCTCGGAGGATATTTTCTTTTTCACCATAGACCTCCATAGGCTTCCAAATATCACTTTGCCTATTCCACAAGAACAGGCTTAGCGAAAGGCTTCTTGAGGGGATAGCTGTAAGTCTGTGAGATGATTTCACAGAACACAAAGAAGTTTCTCAGAAATCTTCTTCCTCTTTGTTATCGGTGGATATTTCCTTTGGCCCTAGATTCTACAAAGGGATCCGAAATATGAGTTCTCAGATTCCACAGAAATAAGGTTAGCAAAGTTATCCACCAAATAGAGATGTAACTCTGTGAGTGGAAGTAACACTTCACAAAACAGTTTCACAGAAAGCTTCTTTCCAGTTTTTCTCGGAGGATATTTTCTTTTTCACCATAGCCCTCTATAGGCTTCGAAATATCACTTTGCCAATTCCACAAGAACAGGCTTAACGAATGGCTTCTTGAGGGGAAAGCTGTAAATCTGTGAGATGAACTAACAGAACACTAAGCAGTTTCTCAGAAAGCTTGTTTCTGATTTCATCTGAGGATATTTCCTTTTTCTCCGTAGCCCTCTATGGGCTTCCAAATATCACTATGCTGATTCCACAAGAACAGGCTTAGCAAAAGGCTTCTTGAGGGGGAAGATGTAAGTCTGTGATATGACTACACAGAACACAAAGAAGTTTCTCAGAAGGCTTCTTTCTCTTTGTTATCGGAGGATATTTCCTTTGGCCTCAGAGTTTTCAAAGGGATCCGAAATATGAGTTCTCAGATTCAACAGAAATAAGACTAGCAAACAGATTCACGAAATACAGATGTAATTCTGTGAGTGGAAGTGACACATCACAAAGCAGATTCTCAGAAAGCTTCTTTCCAGTTTTTCTCGGAGGATATTTTCTTTTTCACCTTAGCCCTCTATGGGTTTCCAAATATCACTTTGCCAATTCCACAAGAACAGGCTTAGCGAATGCCTTCTTAAGGGGAAAGCTGTTGGCCGGGCGCAGTGGCTCAAGCCTGTAATCCCAGCACTTTGGGAGGCCGAGGCGGGCGGATCACAAGGTCAGGAGATCGAGACCACAGTGAAACCCCGTCTCTACTAAAAATACAAAAAATTAGCCGGGCGCGGTGGCGGGCGCCTGTAGTCCCAGCTACTCAGGAGGCTGAGGCAGGAGAATGGCGGGAACCCGGGAGGCGGAGCTTGCAGTGAGCCAGATCGCGCCACTGCACTCCAGCCTGGGCAACAGCGTGAGACTCCGTCTCAAAAAAAAAAAAAAAAAAAAAAAAAAGGGGAAAGCTGTAACGCTGTGAGATGAATTGATGGAACACGAAGCAGTTTCTCAGAAAGCTTCTTTCTCTTTGTTATCGGAGGATATTTCCATTGGCCCTATAGTCTTCAAAGGGATCCGAAATATGAGTTCTCAGATTCCACAGAAATAAGGCTAGCAAACAGATCCAAGAAATACAGATGTAAACCTGTGAGTGGAAGTGACTCATCACAAAGCAGTTTCTCAGAAAGCTTCTTTCTAGTTTTTCTCGGAGGATATTTTCTTTTTCACCATAGACCTCTATGGGCTTCCAAATATCACTTTGCCAATTCCACAAGAACAGGCTTAGCGAATGGCTTCCTGAGGGGAAAGCTGTAACTCTGTGAGATGAATTAACAGAACACTAAGCAGCTGCTCAGAAAGCTTCTTTCCAGATTTCACCTGAGGATATTTCCTTCATCAACATAGCCCTCTACAGGCATCGAAATATCATTTTTCCAATTCCACAAGAACAAGCTTAGCGAAAGGCTTTTTGAGGCGAAAGCTGTAACTCTTTGAGATGATTTCACAGTACACAAAGAAGTTTCTCAGAAAGCTTCTTTCTCTTTGTTATCGGAGGATATTTCCTTTGGCCCTAGAGTCTCCAAAGGGATCCGAAATATGAGTTCTCAGACTCCACAGAAATAAGGCTACTGAACAGATCCACGAAATACAGATGTAACTCTGTGTGTGGAAGTAACATTTCACAAAGCAGTTTCACAGAAAGTTTCTTTCCAGTTTTTTTCGGAGGATATTTTCTTTTTCACCATAGCCCTCTATGGGATTCCAAATATCTCTTTGCCAATTCCACAACAACAGGCTAAGCGAACGGCTTCTTGAGGGGAAAGCTGTAAGTCTGTGAGATGAATTAACTGAACACTAAGCAGTTTCTCAGAAAGCTTCTTTCCAGATTTCATCTTAGGATATTTCCTTTTTCACCGTAGCCTTCTATGGGCATCGAAATATCAGTTTGCCAATTACACAAGAACAGGTTTAGCGAAAGGCTTCTTGAAGGGGAAGCTGTAAGTCTGTGATATGACTACAGATAACACAAAGAAGTTTCTCAGAAAGCTTCTTTCTCTTTGTTATAGGAGGATATTTCCTTTCGCCCTAGATTCTTCAAAGGGTTCCGAAATATGAGTTCTCAGATACCAAAGAAATAAGCCTAGCAAAAGAATCCACGAAATACAGATGTAACTCTGTGAGTGGAAGTCACAAATCACAAAGCAGTTTCTCAGAAAGCTTCTATCCAGTTTTTCTCGGAGGATATTTTCTTTTTCACCATAGCCCTCTAAGGGCTTCCAAATATCACTTTGCCAATTCCAATAGAACTGTCTTAGCGTAAGGCCTCCTGAGGCGAAAGCTGTAACTCTGTGAGATGATTTCACAGAACACAAAGAAGTTTCTCTGAAAGCTTCTTTCTCTTTGTTATCGGAGGATATTAGCTTTGGCCCTATACTCTTCTAAGGGATCTGAAATATCTGTTCTCAGATTCCACAGAAATAAGGCTAGCAAAGAGATCCACGAAATACAGATGTAACTGTGTGAGATGAATTAACAGAACACTAAGCAGTTTCTCAGAAAGCTACTTTCCAGATTTCATCTGAGGTTAAGTCCTTTTTCACCATAGCCCTCTATGCGCCTCCAAATATCACTTTGCCAATTCCACAAGAACTGTCTTAGCGAAAGGCTTCTTAAGGGGAAAGCTGTAACTCTGTGAGATGATTTCACAAAACACAAAGAAGTTTCTCAGAAGGCTTCTTTCTCTTTTTTATCGGAGGATATTTCCTTTGGCCCCATAGCCTTCAAAGGGTCCGAAATATCTGTCCTCAGATTCCACAGAAATAAGGCTAGCAAAGAGATCCACGAAATACAGATGTAACTCTGTGAGATGAATTAACAGAACACTAAGCAGTTTCTCAGAAAGCTTCTTTCCAGATTTCATCTGAGGACGTTTCGTTTTTCACCATAGCCTTCAATGCGCTTCCAAATGTCACTTTGCCAATTCTACAAGAAATGTCTTAGCGAAAGGCTTCTTGAGGGGAAAGCTGTAACACTGTGAGGTGATTTCAAAGAAAAAAAAAAGTTTCACAGAAAGCTTCTTTCTCTTTTTTATCGGAGTTTATTTCCTTTGGCCCTATAATCTTCAAAGTGATCCGAAATATCTGTTCTCAGATTCCACAGAAATAAGGCTAGCAAAGAGATTCACGAAATACAGATGTAACTCTTTGAGATGAATTAACGGAACACTAAGCAGTTTCTCAAAAAGCTTTTTTCCAGATTTCATATGAGGATATTTCCTTTTTCACCATAGCCCTCTATGGGCTTCCAAATACGACTTTGCCAATTCCACAAGAACTGTCTTAGCGAAAGGCTTCTTGAGGGGAAAGCTGTAACTCTGTGTGATGATTTCACACAACACAAAGAAGTTTCTCAGAAAGCTTCTTTCTCTTTGTTATCGGAGGATATTTCCTTTGGCCCTATAGTCTTCTAAGGGATCCGAAATATCTGTTCTCAGATTACAGAGAAATAAGGCTAGCAAAGAGATCCACGAAATACAGATGTAACTGTGTGAGATGAATTAACAGAACACTAAGCAGTTTCTCAGAAAGCTTTTTCCAGATTTCATCTGTGGACATTTCGTTTTTCACCATAGCCTTCTATGCGCTTCCAAATGTCACTTTGCAAATTCCACAGGAAATGTCTTAGCGAAAGGCTTCTTGAGGGGAAAGCTGTAACTCTGTGAGGTGATTTCCAAGAAAACAAAGAAGTTTCTCAGAAAGCTTCTTTCTCTTTGTTATCGGAGTTTATTTCCTTTGGCCCTATAATCTTCAAAGTGATCCGAAATATCTGTTCTCAGATTCCACAGAAATAAGGCTAGCAAAGAGATCCCCGAAATACAGATGTAACTCTGTGAGATGAATTAACACAACACCAAGCAGTTTCTCAGAAACCTTCTTTCCAGATTTCATCTGAGGATATTTCCTTTTTCACCATAGCCCTCTATTGGCTTCCAAATATCAATTTGCCAATTACACAAGAACTGTCTTAGCGAAAGGCTTCTTGACGGGTAAGCTGTAACTCTGTGAGATGATTTCACAGAACACAAAGAAGTTTCTCACAAACCTTCTTTCTGTTTGTTATCGGAGGATATTTCCTTTGGCCCTATAGTCTTCTAAGGGATCCGAAATATCTGTTCTCAGATTCCACAGAAATAAGGCTAGCAAAGAGATCCACGAAATACACATGTAACTCTGTGAGATTAATTAACAGAATTCTAAGCAGTTTCTCAGAAAACTTCTTTCCAGATTTCATCTGAGGATATTTCCTTTTTCACCATAGCCCTCTATGCACCTCCAAATATCACTTTGCCATTTCATCAAGAACTGTCTTAGCGAAAGGCTTCTTGAGGGGAAAGCTGTAACTCTGTGAGATGATTTCAAAGAACACAAAGAAGTTTCTCAGAAACCGTCTTTCTCTTTGTTATCGGAGGATATTTCCTTGGGCCCTATAGTCTTCTAAGGGATCCGAAATATCTGTTCTCAGATTCCACAGAAATAAAGCTAGCAAAGAGATCCACGAAATACAGATGTAACTCTGTGAGATGAATTAACAGAACACTAAGCAGTTTCTCAGAAAGCTTTTTTCCAGATTTCATCTGAGGATATTTCCTTTTTCACCGTACCCCTCTATGGGCTTCCAAATATCACTTTGCCAATTCCACAAGAAGTGTCTTTGCGAAAGGCTTCTTGAGGGGTAAGCTGTAACTCTCTCAGATGATTTCACAGAAAACAAAGAAGTTTCTCAGAAAGCATCTTTCTCTTTGTTATCGGAGGATATTTCCTTTGGCCCTATAGTCTTCAAAGGGATCCGAAATATCTGTTCTCAGATTCCACAGAAATAAGGCTAGCAAAGAGATCCACGAAATACAGATGTAACTCTGTGAGATGAATTAACAGAAAACTAAGCAGTTTCTCAGAAAGCTTCTTTCCAGATTTCATCTGAGGATATTTCCTTTTTCACCATAGCACTCGAGGCGCTTCCAAATATCACTTTGCCAATTCCACTAGAACTGTCTTAGCGAAAGGTTTCTTGAGGGGAAAGCTGTAACTCTGTGAGATGATTTCACAGAACACAAAGAAGTTGCTCAGAAAGCTTCTTTCTCTTTTTTATCGGAGGATATTTCCTTTGGCCCTATAGTCTTCACAGGGATCCGAAATATCTGTTCTCAGATTCCACAGAAATAAGGCTAGCAAAGAGATCCACGAAATACAGATGTAACTCTGTGAGATGAACTAACAAAACCCTAAGCAGTTTCTCAGAAAGCTTCTTTCCGGATTTCATCTGAGGATATTTCCTTTTTCTCCATAGCCCTCTATGCGCTTCCAAATATCACTTTGCCAATTCCACAAGAACTGTCTTAGCGCAAGGCTTCTTGAGGGGAAAGCTGTAACTCTCTGAGATGATTTCACAGAACACAAAGAAGTTTCTCAGAAAGCTTCTTTCTCTTTGTTATCGGAGGATATTTCCTTTGGCCCTATAGTCTTCTAAGGGATCCGAAAGATCTGTTCTCAGATTCCACAGAAATAAGCCTAGCAAAGAGATCCATGAAACACAGATGTAACTCTGTGAGATGAATTAACAGAACACTAAGCAGTTTCTCAGAAAGCTTCTTTCCAGATTTCATCTTAGGATATTTCCTTTTTCACCATAGCCCTCTATGTGCTTCGAAATATCACTTTGCCAATTCCACTAGAACTGTCTTAGCGAAAGACTTCTTTAGGGGAAAGCTGTAACTCTCTCAGATGATTTCACAGAACACAAAGAAGTTTCTCAGAAAGCTTCTTTCTCTTTGTTAGCGGAGGATATTTCCTTTGGCCCTATAGTGTTCTTAGAGATCTGAAATATCTGTTCTCAGATTCCACAGAAATAAAGCTAGCAAAGAGATCCACGAAATACAGATGTAACTCTGTGAGATGAATTAACAGATCATTAAGCAGTTTCTTAGAAAGCTTCTTTCCGGATTTCATCAAAGGATATTTCCTTTTTCACCATAGCCCTCCATGGGCTTCCAAATATCACATTGCCAAATCCACAAGAACTGTCTTAGCGAAAGGCTTCTTGATGGGAAAGCTGTAACTCTGTGAGATGATTTCGCAGAACACAAAGAAGTTTCTCAGAAAGCTTCTTTCTCTTTGTTATCGGAGGATATTTCCTTTGGCCCTATAGTCTTCCAAGGGATCCGAAAGATCTGTTCTCAGATTCCACAGAAATAAGGCTAGCAAAGAGATCCTCGAAATACAGATGTAACTTTGTGAGATGAACTAACAAAACCCTAAGAAGTTTCTCTGAAAGCTTCTTTCCCGATTGCATCTGAGGATATTTCCTTTTTCACCATAGCCCTCTATGGGCTTCCAAATATCACTTTGCCAATTCCACAAGAACTGTCTTAGCGAAAGGCTTCTTGAGGGGAAAGCTGTAACTCGGTGAGGTGATTTCAAAGAACACAAGGAAGTTTCTCAGAAAGCTTCTTTCTCTTTATTATCGGAGTTTTTATACTTTGGACCTAAAATCTTCAAAGGGATCGGAAATATCTGTTCTCAGATTCCACAGAAATAAGGCAACAAAGAGATCCACGAAATACAGATGTAACTCTATGAGATTAATTAACAGAACACTAAGGAGTTTCTCAGAAAGCTACTTTCCAGATTTCATCTGAGGATATTTCCTTTTTCACCATAGCCGACTATGGACTTCCAAATATCACTTTGCCAATTCCACAAGAAGTGTCTTAGCGAAAGGCTTCTTGAGGGGAAAGCTGTAACTTTCTCGGATGATTTCACAGAACACAAAGAAGTTTCTCAGAAAGCATCGTTCTCTTTGTTATTGGAGGATATTTCCTTTGGGCCTATAGTCTTTAAAGGGATCCGAAATATCTGTTCTCAGATTCCACAGAAATAAGGCTAGCAAAGAGATCCACGAAATACAGATGTAACTCTGTGAGATGAATTAACAGAACACTAAGCAGTTTCTCAGAAAGCTTCTTTCCCGATTTCATCTGAGGATATTTCCTTTTTCAATATAGCCCTCGATGCGCTTCCAAATATCACTTTGCCAATTCCACTAGACCTGTCTTAGCGAAAGGCTTCTTTAGGGGAAAGCAGTAACTCTGTGAGATGATTTCACAGAACACAAAGAAGTTTTACAGAAAGCTTCCTTATCTTTGTTATCGGAGGATATTTCCTTTGGCCCTGTAGTCTTCTAAGGGATGCGAAATATCTGTTCTCAGATTCCACAGAAATAAGGTTAGCAAAGAGATCCACCAAATACAGATGTAACTCTGTGAGATGTATTAACAGAACACTAAGCAGTTTCTCAGATAGCTTCTTTCCAGATTTCATTTGAGGATATTTCCTTTTTCACCATAGCCCTCCATGTGCTTAGAAATATCACTTTGCCAATTCCACACAAACGTCTTAGCGAAAGGCTTCTTGAGGGGAAAGCTGTAACTCTGTGAGATGTTTTCACAGAACACAAAGAAGTTTCTCAAAAAGCTTCTTTCTCTTTGTTATCGGAGGATATTTCCTTTGGCCCTATAGTCTTCAAAGGGATTCGAAATATCTGTTCTCAGATTCCACAGAAATAAGGCTAGCAAAGAGATCCACCAAATACAGATGTAACTCTGTGAGATGAATTAACAGAACACTAAGCAGTTTCTCAGAAAGCTTCTTTCCAGATTTCATCTGAGGATATTTCCTTTTTCACCATAGCCTTCTATGCGCTTCCATATATCACTTTGCCAATTCCACAAGAACTGTCTTAGCGAAAGGCTTCTTGAGGGGAAAGCTGTAACTCGGTGAGGTGATTTCAAAGAACACAAGGAAGTTTCTCAGAAAGCTTCTTTCTTTTTGTTATCGGAGGATATTTCCTTTGGCCCTATAGTCTTCTAAGGGATCCGAAATATCTGTTCTCAAATTCCACAGAAATAAGGCTAGCAAAGAGATCTACGAAATACAGATGTAACTCTGGGAGATGATTTAGGAGAACACTAAGCAGTTTCTAGAAAGCTACTTTCCAGATTTCATCTGAGGATATTTCCTTTTTCACCATAGTCCTCAATGGGCTTCCAAATATCACTTTGCCAATTCCACAAGAACTGTCTTAGCGAAAGGCTTCTTGAGGGGAAAGCTGTAACTCGGTGAGGTGATTTCAAAGAACACAAGGAAGTTTCTCAGAAAGCTTCTTTCTCTTTGTTATCGGAGTTTTTATACTTTGGCCCTAAAATCTTCAAAGGGATCCGAAATATCTGTTCTCAGATTCCACAGAAATAAGGCAACAAAGAGATCCACGAAATACAGATGTAACTCTATGAGATTAATTAACAGAACACTAAGGAGTTTCTCAGAAAGCTACTTTCCAGATTTCATCTGAGGATATTTCCTTTTATACCATAGCCCTCTATGGGCTTCCAAATATCACTTTGCCAATTTCACAAGAAGTGTCTTAGCAAAAGGCTTCTTGAGGGGAAAGCTGTAACTCTCTCAGATGATTTCACAGAACACAAAGAAGTTTCTCAGAAAGCATCTTTCTCTTTGTTATCGGAGGATATTTCCTTTGGCCCTATGGTCTTTAAAGGGATGCGAAATATCTGTTCTCAGATTCCACAGAAAAAAGGCTAGCAAAGAGATCCACGAAATACAGATGTAACTCTCTGAGATGAATTAATAGAACACTAAGCAGTTTCTCAGAAAGCTTCTTTCAAGATTTCATCTGAGAATATTTCCTTTTTCACAATAGCCCTATACGGGCTTCCAAATATCACTTTGCCTATTCCACAAAAAAGGTCTTAGCAAAAGGCTTCTTGAGGGGAAAGCTGTAATTCTGTGAGATGATTTCACAGAACACAAAGAAGTTTCTCAGAAAGCTTCTTTCTCTTTGTTATCGGAGGATATTTCCTTTGGCCCTATAGTCTTCAAAGGATCCGAAATAACTGTTCTCAGATTCCACAGAAATAAGGCTAGTAAAGAGATCCACCAAATACAGAAGTAACTCTGTGAGATGAATTAACAGAACACTAAGCAGTTTCTCAGAAAATGTCTTTGCAGATTTCATCTGAGGATATTTCCTTTTTCACCATAGCCCTCAATGGGCTTCCAAATACAACTTGGCCTATTCCCCAAGAACTGTCTTAGCGAAAGGCTTCTTCAGGGGAATGCTGTATCTGTGTGAGACGATTTCACAGAACACAGAGAAGTTTCTCAGAAAGCTTCTTTCTCTTTGTTATCGGAGGATATTTCCGTTGGCCCTATAGTCTTCTAAGGGATCTGAAATATCTGTTCTCAGATACCACAGAAATAAGGCTAGCAAAGAGATCCACGAAATACAGACGTACTCTGTGAGATGAATTAACAGAACACTAAGCAGTTTCTCAGAAAGCTTCTTTCCAGATTTCATCTGAGGATATTTCCTTTTTCACCATAGCCCTCTATGGGCTTCCAAATATCACTTTGCCAATTCCACAAGAACTGTCTTAACGAAAGGCTTCTGTGGGGAATGCTGTACCTCTGTGGGATGGTTTCACAGCACACAAAGAAGTTTCTCAGAAAGCTTCTTTCTCTTTGTTATCGGAGTTTATTTCCTTTGACCCTATAGTCTTCAAAGGGATCCGAAATATCTCTTCTCAGTTTCCGCAGAAATAAGGCTAGCAAAGAGATCCAAGAAATACGCATGTAACACTGGGAGATGAATTAACAGAACACTAAGCAGTTTCTCAGAAAGCTTCTTTCCAGATTTCACCTGAGTATATTTGCTTTTCACCATAGCCCTCTATGCGCTTCTAAATATCACTTTGCCAATTCCACAAGAACTGTGTTAGCGAAAGGCTTCTTGAAGGGAAAGCTGTAACTCTGTGAGATGATTTCACAGAACACAAAGAAGTTTCTCAGAAAGCCTCTTTCTCTTTGTTATCGGAGGATATTTCCTTTGGCCCTATAGTGTTCAACGGGATCCGAAATATCTGTTCTCAGATTCCACAGAAATAAGGCTAGCAAAGAGATCCACGAAATATAGATGTAACTCTGTGAGATGAATTAACAGAACACTAAGCAGTTTCTCAGAAAGCTTCTTTCCAGATTTCATCTGAGGATATTTCCTTTTTCACCATAGCCCTCTAAGGGCTTCCAAATATCACTTTGCCAATTCCACAAGAACTGTCTTAGCGAAAGGCTTCTTGAGGGGAAAGCTGTAACTCTGTGATATGATTTCACAGAAAACAAAGAAGTTTCTCAGAAAGCTTCTTTCTCTTTGTTATCGGAGATTATTTCCTTTTGCCCTATAGTCTTCAAAGGGATCCGAAATATCTGTTCTCAGATTCCACAGAAATAAGGCTAGCAAAGAGATCCACGAAATACTGATGTAACTCTGTGAGATGAATTAACAGAACACTAAGCAGTTTCTCAGAAAGCTTCTTTCCAGATTTCATCTGAGGATATTTTCTATTTCACCGTATCCCTCTATGGGCTTCCAAATATCACTTTGCCTATTCCATAAGAAAGGTCTTAGCGAAAGGCTTCTTCAGGGGAAAGCTGTATGTCTGTGAGATGATTTCACAAAACACAACGGAGTTTCTCAGAAAGCTTCTTTCTCTTTGTTATCGGAGGATATTTCCTTTGGCCCAATAGTCTTCTAAGGGATCAAAAATATCTGTTCTCAGATTGCACAGAAATAAGGCTAGGAAAGAGATCCACGAAATACGGATGTACTCTGGGAGAAGAATTAACAAAACACTAAGCAGTTTCTCAGGAAGCTTCTTTCCAGATTTCATCTGAGGATATTTCCTTTTTCACCATAGCCCTCTATTGGATTCCAAATATCACTTTTCCAATTACACAAGAACTGTCTTAACGAAAGGCTTCTGAGAGGAAAGCTGTAACTCTGTGAGATGATTTCACAGAACACAAAGTAGTTTCTCAGAAAGCTTCTTTCTCTTTGTTATCGGAGTTTATTTCCTTTGGCACTATAGTCTTCAAAGGGATCCGAAATATCTGTTCTCACATTCCACAGAAATAAGGCTAGCAAAGAGATCCACGAAATACATATGTAACTCTGTGAGATGAATTAACAGAACACTAAGCAGTTTCTCAGAAAGCTTCTTTCCATATTTCATCTGAGGATATTTCCTTTTTCACCATAGCCTTCTATGCTCTTCCCAATATCACTTTGCCAATTCCATAAGAACTGTCTTTGCGAAAGACTTTTTGAGGGGAAAGCTGTAACTCTGTGAGGTGATTTCACAGAACACAAAGAAGTTTCTCAGAAAGCTTTTTTCTTTTTTTTATCTTAGTTTATTTCCTTTAGCCCTATAATCTTCAAAGGGATCCGGAATATCAATTCTCAGATTCCGCAGAAATAAGTCCAGAAAAGAGATTCACGAAATACAGATATAACTCTGTGAGATGAAAAACAGAACACTAAGCAGTTTCTCAGAAAGCTTCTTTCCAGATTTCATCTGAGGATATTTGCTTTTTCACCATAGCCCTCTATGCGCTTCCAAATATCACTTTGCCAATTCCACAAGAACTGTGTTAGCGAAAGGCTTCTTGAGGGGAAAGCTGTAACTCTGTGAGATGATTTCTCAGAACACAAAGAAGATTCTCAGAAAGCTTCTTTCTCTTTGTTATCGGAGGATATTTCCTTTGGCCCTATATTCTTCTCAGGGATCCGAAATATCTGTTCTCAGATTCCACAGAAATAAGGCTAGCAAAGAAATCAACCAAATACAGCTGTAACTCCGCGAGATCAATTAACAGAAGACTAAGCAGTTTCTCAGAAAGCTACTTTCCAGATTTCATCTGAGGATATTTCCTTTTTCACCATAGCCCTCTATGGGCTTCCAAATATCACTTTGCCAATTCACAACAATTGTCTTAGCGAAAGGCTGCTTGAGGGGAAGGCTGTAACTTTGTGAGATGATTTCACAGAACACAAAGAAGTTTCTCAGAAAGCTTCTTTCTCTTTGTTATCGGAGTATATTTCCTTTGGACCTATAATCTTCAATGGGATCCGAAATATCTGTTCTCAGATTCCACAGAAATAAGGCTAGCAAAGACATCCACGAAATACAGATGTAACTCTGGGAGATGAATTAACAGAACACTAAGCAGTTTCTCAGAAAGCTTCATTACAGATTTCATCTGAGGACATTTCCTTTTTCACCGAAGCCTTCTATGCGCTTCCAAATATCACTTTGAAAATTCCACAAGAACTGTCTTAGCGAAAGGCTTCTTGAGGGGAAAGCTGTAAATCTCTGAGGTGATTTCAAAGAACACAAAAAAGTTTCTCAGAAACCTTCTTTCTCTTTGTTATCGGAGTTTATTTCCTTTGGCCGTATAATCTTCAAAGGGATCTGAAATATCGGTTCTCAGATTCCACAGAAATAAGGCTAGCAAAGAGATCCAAGAAATACAGATGTAACTCTGTGATATGAATTAACAGAACACTAAGCAGTTTCTCAGAAAGCTATTTTCCAGATTTCATCCTTGGATATTTCCTTTTTCACCATAGCCCTCTAAGGGCTTCCAAATATCACTTTGCCAATTCCACAAGAACTGTCTTAGCGAAAGGCTTACTGAGGGGAAAGCTGTAACTCTGTGAGATGATTTCACAAAACACAAAGAAGTTTCTCAGAAAGCTTCTTTCTCTTTGTTATCGGAGGATATTTCCTTTGGCCCTATAGTCCTCAAAGGGATCCGAAATAGCTGTTCTCAGATTCCACAGAAATAAGGCTAGCAAAGAGATCCAAGAAATACAGATGTAACTCTGTGAGATGAATTAACAGAACACTAAGCAGTTTCTCAGAAAGCTTCTTTCCAGATTTCATCTGAGGATATTTCCTTTTTCACCATAGCCCTCTATGGGCTTCCAAATATCACTTTGCCAATTCCGCAAGCACTGTCTTAGCGAAAGGCTTCTTGAGGGGAAAGCTGTAACTCTGTGAGATGATTTCACAGAACAAAAAGAAGTTTCTCAGAAACTTTCTTTCTCTTTGTTATCGGAGGATATTTCCTTTGGCCCTATAGTCTTCAAGGGGATCTGAAATATCTGTTCTCAGATTCCACAGAAATAAGGCTAGCAAATAGATCCACGAAATACAGATGTAACTCTGTGAGATGAATTAACAGAACACTAAGCAGTTTCTCAGAAAGCTTCTTTCCAGATTTCATCTGAGGATAAGTCCTTTTTCACCATAGCCCTCTATGGGCTTCCAAATATCACTTTGCCAATTCCACAAGAACTGTCTTAGCGAAAGGCTTCTTGAGGGGAAAGCTGTAACTCTGTGAGATGATTCCACAGAACACAAAGAAGTTTTTCAGAATGCTTCTTTCTCTTTCTTATCGGAGGATATTTCCTTTGGCCCTATAGTCTTCTAAGGGATGCAAAATATCTGTTCTCAGATTCCACCGAAATAAGGGTAGGAAAGAGATCCATGAAATACAGATGTAACTCTGTGAGATGAATTAACAGAACACTAAGCAGTTTCTCAGAAAGCTTCTTTCCAGATTTCATCTGAAGATATTTCCTTTTTCACCATAGCCCTCTATGGGCTTCCAAATATCACTTTGCCAATTCCACAAAAACGTCTTAGCGAAAGGCTTCTTGAGGGGAAAGCTGTAACTCTGTGAGATGATTTCACAGAACACAAAGAAGTTTCTCAGAAAGCTTCTTTCTCTTTGTTATCGGAGGATATTTCCGTTGGCCCTATAGTCTTCTAAGGGATCCGAAATATCTCTTCTCAGAATCCACAGAAATAAGGCAAGCAAAGAGATCCACGAAATACAGATGTAATTCAGTGAGATGAATTAACAGAACACTAAGCAGTTTCTCAGAAAGCTTCTTTCCAGATTTCATCTAAGGATATTTCCTTTCTCACCATCGCCCTCTATGGGCTTCCAAATATCACTTTGCCAATTCCACAAGAACAGTCTTAGCGATAGGCTTCTTGAGGGGAAAGCTGTAACTCTCTGAGATGATTTCACAGAACACAAGGAAGTTTCTCAGAATGCTTCTTTCTCTTTGTTATCGGAGGATATTTCCTATGTCCCTATAGTCTTCAAAGGGATCTGAAATATCTGTTCTGAGATTCCACAGAAATAAGGCTAGCAAAGAGATCCACGAAATACAGATGTAACTCTGTGAGATGAACTAACAAAACCCTAAGCAGTTTCTCAGAAAGCTTCTTTCCAGATTTCATCTGAGGATCATTCCTTTTTCACCATAGCCCTCTATGGGCTTCCAAATATCACTTTGCCAATTCCACAAGAACTACCTTAGCGAAAGATTTCTGGAGGTGAAAGCTGTAACTCTGTGAGATGATGTCACAGAACACAAAGAAGATTCTCAGAAAGCTTCTTTCTCTTTGTTATCGGAGGATATTTCCGTTGGCCCTATAGTCTTCAAAGGGATGCGAAATATCTGTTCTCAGATTCCACAGAAATAAGATTAGCAAAGAGATCCAAAAAATACAGATGTAACTCTGTGAGATGAATTAACAGAACACTAAGCAGTTTCTCAGAGAGCTTCTTTCCAGATTTCATCTGAGGATATTTCCTTTTTCACCATAGCCCTCTATGGGCTTCCAAATATCACTTTGCCAATTGCACAAGAACTGTCTTAGCGAAAGGCTTCTTGATGGGAAAGCTGTAACTCTGTGAGATGATGTCTCAGAACACAACGAAGTTTCTCAGAAAGCTTCTTTCTCTTTGTTATTGGTGGAGATTTCCTTTGGCCCTATAGTCTTCAAATGGATCCGAAATATCTGTTCTCAGATTCCACAGAAATAAGGCTAGCAAAGAGATCCACGAAATACAGATGTAACTCTGTGAGATGAATTAACCGAACACTAATCAGTTTCTCAGAAAGCTTCTTTCCAAATTTCATCTGAGGATATTTCCTTTTTCACCCTAGCCTTCTATGCGCTTCCAAATATCACTTTGCCAATTCCACAAGAACTGTCTTAGCGAAAGGCTTCTTGAGGGGAAAGCTGTAACTCTGTGAGATGATTTCAAAGAACACAAAGAAGTTTCTCAGAAAGCTTCTTTCTATTTGTTATCGGAGGAGATTTCCTTTGGCCCTATAGTCTTCTAAGTGATCCGAAATATCTGTTCTCAGATTGAACAGAAATAAGGCTAGCAAGAGATCCCCGAAATACAGATGTAACTCTGTGAAATGAATCAACAGAACACTAAGCAGTTTCTCAGAAAGCATCTTTCCAGATTTCATCTGAGGATATTTCCTTTTTCACCTTAGCCTTCTATGGGCTTCCAAATATCACTTTGCCAATTCCACAAGAACTGTCATAGCGAAAGGCTTCTTGAGGGGAATGCTGTAACTCTCTGAGATGATTTCACAGAACACAAAGAAGTTTCTCAGAAAGCTTCTTTCACTTTGTTATCGGAGGATATTTCCTTTGGCCCTATAGCCTTCAAAGGGATCTGAAATATCTGTTCTCAGTCTCCACATAAATAACGCTAGCAAAGAGATCCACGAAATACAGATGTAACTCTGTGAGAGGAATTAACAGAACACTAAGCAGTTTCTAAGAAACCTTCTTTCCAGATTTCATCTGAGGATATTTCCTTTTTCACCATAGCCCTCTAAGGGCTTCCAAATATCACTTTGCCAATTCCACAAGAACTGTCTTAACGAAAGGCTTCTTGAGGGGAAAGCTGTAACTCTGTGAGATGATTTCACAGAACACAAAGAAGTTTCTCAGAAACCTTCTTTCTCTTTGTTATCGGAGGATATTTCCTTTGGCCCTATAGTCTTCAAGGGGATCTGAAATATCTGTTCTCAGATTCCACAGAAATAAGGCTAGCAAAGAGATCCACGAAATACAGATGTAACTCTGTGAGATGAATTAACAGAACACTAAGCAGTTTCTCAGAAAGCTTCTTTCCATATTTCATCTGAGGATATTCCCTTTTTCACCATAGCCTTCTATGCTCTTCCCAATATCACTTTGCCAATTCCATAAGAACTGTCTTTGCGAAAGACTTTTTGAGGGGAAAGCTGTAACTCTGTGAGGTGATTTCACAGAACACAAAGAAGTTTCTCAGAAAGCTTTTTTCTTTTTTTTATCTTAGTTTATTTCCTTTAGCCCTATAATCTTCAAAGGGATCCGGAATATCAATTCTCAGATTCCGCAGAAATAAGTCCAGAAAAGAGATTCACGAAATACAGATATAACTCTGTGAGATGAAAAACAGAACACTAAGCAGTTTCTCAGAAAGCTTCTTTCCAGATTTCATCTGAGGATATTTGCTTTTTCACCATAGCCCTCTATGCGCTTCCAAATATCACTTTGCCAATTCCACAAGAACTGTGTTAGCGAAAGGCTTCTTGAGGGGAAAGCTGTAACTCTGTGAGATGATTTCTCAGAACACAAAGAAGATTCTCAGAAAGCTTCTTTCTCTTTGTTATCGGAGGATATTTCCTTTGGCCCCATATTCTTCTCAGGGATCCGAAATATCTGTTCTCAGATTCCACAGAAATAAGGCTAGCAAAGAAATCAACCAAATACAGCTGTAACTCCGCGAGATCAATTAACAGAAGACTAAGCAGTTTCTCAGAAAGCTACTTTCCAGATTTCATCTGAGGATATTTCCTTTTTCACCATAGCCCTCTATGGGCTTCCAAATATCACTTTGCCAATTCACAACAATTGTCTTAGCGAAAGGCTGCTTGAGGGGAAGGCTGTAACTTTGTGAGATGATTTCACAGAACACAAAGAAGTTTCTCAGAAAGCTTCTTTCTCTTTGTTATCGGAGTATATTTCCTTTGGACCTATAATCTTCAATGGGATCCGAAATATCTGTTCTCAGATTCCACAGAAATAAGGCTAGCAAAGACATCCACGAAATACAGATGTAACTCTGGGAGATGAATTAACAGAACACTAAGCAGTTTCTCAGAAAGCTTCATTACAGATTTCATCTGAGGACATTTCCTTTTTCACCGAAGCCTTCTATGCGCTTCCAAATATCACTTTGCCAATTCCACAAGAACTGTCTTAGCGAAAGGCTTCTTGAGGGGAAAGCTGTAAATCTCTGAGGTGATTTCAAAGAACACAAAAAAGTTTCTCAGAAACCTTCTTTCTCTTTGTTATCGGAGTTTATTTCCTTTGGCCGTATAATCTTCAAAGGGATCTGAAATATCGGTTCTCAGATTCCACAGAAATAAGGCTAGCAAAGAGATCCAAGAAATACAGATGTAACTCTGTGATATGAATTAACAGAACACTAAGCAGTTTCTCAGAAAGCTATTTTCCAGATTTCATCCTTGGATATTTCCTTTTTCACCATAGCCCTCTAAGGGCTTCCAAATATCACTTTGCCAATTCCACAAGAACTGTCTTAGCGAAAGGCTTACTGAGGGGAAAGCTGTAACTCTGTGAGATGATTTCACAAAACACAAAGAAGTTTCTCAGAAAGCTTCTTTCTCTTTGTTATCGGAGGATATTTCCTTTGGCCCTATAGTCCTCAAAGGGATCCGAAATAGCTGTTCTCAGATTCCACAGAAATAAGGCTAGCAAAGAGATCCAAGAAATACAGATGTAACTCTGTGAGATGAATTAACAGAACACTAAGCAGTTTCTCAGAAAGCTTCTTTCCAGATTTCATCTGAGGATATTTCCTTTTTCACCATAGCCCTCTATGGGCTTCCAAATATCACTTTGCCAATTCCGCAAGCACTGTCTTAGCGAAAGGCTTCTTGAGGGGAAAGCTGTAACTCTGTGAGATGATTTCACAGAACAAAAAGAAGTTTCTCAGAAACTTTCTTTCTCTTTGTTATCGGAGGATATTTCCTTTGGCCCTATAGTCTTCAAGGGGATCTGAAATATCTGTTCTCAGATTCCACAGAAATAAGGCTAGCAAATAGATCCACGAAATACAGATGTAACTCTGTGAGATGAATTAACAGAACACTAAGCAGTTTCTCAGAAAGCTTCTTTCCAGATTTCATCTGAGATTAAGTCCTTTTTCACCATAGCCCTCTATGGGCTTCCAAATATCACTTTGCCAATTCCACAAGAACTGTCTTAGCGAAAGGCTTCTTGAGGGGAAAGCTGTAACTCTGTGAGATGATTCCACAGAACACAAAGAAGTTTTTCAGAATGCTTCTTTCTCTTTCTTATCGGAGGATATTTCCTTTGGCCCTATAGTCTTCTAAGGGATGCAAAATATCTGTTCTCAGATTCCACCGAAATAAGGGTAGGAAAGAGATCCATGAAATACAGATGTAACTCTGTGAGATGAATTAACAGAACACTAAGCAGTTTCTCAGAAAGCTTCTTTCCAGATTTCATCTGAAGATATTTCCTTTTTCACCATAGCCCTCTATGGGCTTCCAAATATCACTTTGCCAATTCCACAAAAACGTCTTAGCGAAAGGCTTCTTGAGGGGAAAGCTGTAACTCTGTGAGATGATTTCACAGAACACAAAGAAGTTTCTCAGAAAGCTTCTTTCTCTTTGTTATCGGAGGATATTTCCGTTGGCCCTATAGTCTTCTAAGGGATCCGAAATATCTCTTCTCAGAATCCACAGAAATAAGGCAAGCAAAGAGATCCACGAAATACAGATGTAATTCAGTGAGATGAATTAACAGAACACTAAGCAGTTTCTCAGAAAGCTTCTTTCCAGATTTCATCTAAGGATATTTCCTTTCTCACCATCGCCCTCTATGGGCTTCCAAATATCACTTTGCCAATTCCACAAGAACAGTCTTAGCGATAGGCTTCTTGAGGGGAAAGCTGTAACTCTCTGAGATGATTTCACAGAACACAAGGAAGTTTCTCAGAATGCTTCTTTCTCTTTGTTATCGGAGGATATTTCCTATGTCCCTATAGTCTTCAAAGGGATCTGAAATATCTGTTCTGAGATTCCACAGAAATAAGGCTAGCAAAGAGATCCACGAAATACAGATGTAACTCTGTGAGATGAACTAACAAAACCCTAAGCAGTTTCTCAGAAAGCTTCTTTCCAGATTTCATCTGAGGATCATTCCTTTTTCACCATAGCCCTCTATGGGCTTCCAAATATCACTTTGCCAATTCCACAAGAACTACCTTAGCGAAAGATTTCTGGAGGTGAAAGCTGTAACTCTGTGAGATGATGTCACAGAACACAAAGAAGATTCTCAGAAAGCTTCTTTCTCTTTGTTATCGGAGGATATTTCCGTTGGCCCTATAGTCTTCAAAGGGATGCGAAATATCTGTTCTCAGATTCCACAGCAATAAGATTAGCAAAGAGATCCAAAAAATACAGATGTAACTCTGTGAGATGAATTAACAGAACACTAAGCAGTTTCTCAGAGAGCTTCTTTCCAGATTTCATCTGAGGATATTTCCTTTTTCACCATAGCCCTCTATGGGCTTCCAAATATCACTTTGCCAATTGCACAAGAACTGTCTTAGCGAAAGGCTTCTTGATGGGAAAGCTGTAACTCTGTGAGATGATGTCTCAGAACACAACGAAGTTTCTCAGAAAGCTTCTTTCTCTTTGTTATTGGTGGAGATTTCCTTTGGCCCTATAGTCTTCAAATGGATCCGAAATATCTGTTCTCAGATTCCACAGAAATAAGGCTAGCAAAGAGATCCACGAAATACAGATGTAACTCTGTGAGATGAATTAACCGAACACTAATCAGTTTCTCAGAAAGCTTCTTTCCAAATTTCATCTGAGGATATTTCCTTTTTCACCCTAGCCTTCTATGCGCTTCCAAATATCACTTTGCCAATTCCACAAGAACTGTCTTAGCGAAAGGCTTCTTGAGGGGAAAGCTGTAACTCTGTGAGATGATTTCAAAGAACACAAAGAAGTTTCTCAGAAAGCTTCTTTCTATTTGTTATCGGAGGAGATTTCCTTTGGCCCTATAGTCTTCTAAGTGATCCGAAATATCTGTTCTCAGATTGAACAGAAATAAGGCTAGCAAGAGATCCCCGAAATACAGATGTAACTCTGTGAAATGAATCAACAGAACACTAAGCAGTTTCTCAGAAAGCATCTTTCCAGATTTCATCTGAGGATATTTCCTTTTTCACCTTAGCCTTCTATGGGCTTCCAAATATCACTTTGCCAATTCCACAAGAACTGTCATAGCGAAAGGCTTCTTGAGGGGAATGCTGTAACTCTCTGAGATGATTTCACAGAACACAAAGAAGTTTCTCAGAAAGCTTCTTTCACTTTGTTATCGGAGGATATTTCCTTTGGCCCTATAGCCTTCAAAGGGATCTGAAATATCTGTTCTCAGTCTCCACATAAATAACGCTAGCAAAGAGATCCACGAAATACAGATGTAACTCTGTGAGAGGAATTAACAGAACACTAAGCAGTTTCTAAGAAACCTTCTTTCCAGATTTCATCTGAGGATATTTCCTTTTTCACCATAGCCCTCTAAGGGCTTCCAAATATCACTTTGCCAATTCCACAAGAACTGTCTTAACGAAAGGCTTCTTGAGGGGAAAGCTGTAACTCTGTGAGATGATTTCACAGAACACAAAGAAGTTTCTCAGAAACCTTCTTTCTCTTTGTTATCGGAGGATATTTCCTTTGGCCCTATAGTCTTCAAGGGGATCTGAAATATCTGTTCTCAGATTCCACAGAAATAAGGCTAGCAAAGAGATCCACGAAATACAGATGTAACTCTGTGAGATGAATTAACAGAACACTAAGCAGTTTCTCAGAAAGCTTCTTTCCAGATTTCATCTGAGGATAAGTCCTTTTTCACCATAGCCCTCTATGGGCTTCCAAATATCACTTTGCCAATTCCACAAGAACTGTCTTAGCGAAAGGCTTTTTGAGGGGAAAGCTGTAACTCTGTGAGATGATTCCACAGAACACAAAGAAGTTTTTCAGAATGCTTCTTTCTCTTTCTTATCGGAGGATATTTCCTTTGGCCCTATAGTCTTCTAAGGGATGCAAAATATCTGTTCTCAGATTCCACCGAAATAAGGGTAGGAAAGAGATCCATGAAATACAGATGTAACTCTGTGAGATGAATTAACAGAACACTAAGCAGTTTCTCAGAAAGCTTCTTTCCAGATTTCATCTGAGGATATTTCCTTTTTCACCATAGCCCTCTATGGGCTTCCAAATATCACTTTGCCAATTCCACAAAAACGTCTTAGCGAAAGGCTTCTTGAGGGGAAAGCTGTAACTCTGTGAGATGATTTCACAGAACACAAAGAAGTTTCTCAGAAAGCTTCTTTCTCTTTGTTATCGGAGGATATTTCCTTTGGCCCTATAGTCTTCTAAGGGATCCGAAATATCTCTTCTCAGAATCCACAGAAATAAGGCAAGCAAAGAGATCCACGAAATACAGATGTAATTCAGTGAGATGAATTAACAGAACACTAAGCAGTTTCTCAGAAAGCTTCTTTCCAGATTTCATCTAAGGATATTTCCTTTCTCACCATCGCCCTCTATGGGCTTCCAAATATCACTTTGCCAATTCCACAAGAACAGTCTTAGCGATAGGCTTCTTGAGGGGAAAGCTGTAACTCTCTGAGATGATTTCACAGAACACAAGGAAGTTTCTCAGAATGCTTCTTTCTCTTTGTTATCGGAGGATATTTCCTATGTCCCTATAGTCTTCAAAGGGATCTGAAATATCTGTTCTGAGATTCCACAGAAATAAGGCTAGCAAAGAGATCCACGAAATACAGATGTAACTCTGTGAGATGAACTAACAAAACCCTAAGCAGTTTCTCAGAAAGCTTCTTTCCAGATTTCATCTGAGGATAATTCCGTTTTCACCATAGCCCTCTATGGGCTTCCAAATATCACTTTGCCAATTCCACAAGAACTACCTTAGCGAAAGATTTCTGGAGGTGAAAGCTGTAACTCTGTGAGATGATGTCACAGAACACAAAGAAGATTCTCAGAAAGCTTTTTTCTCTTTGTTATCGGAGGATATTTCCGTTGGCCCTATAGTCTTCAAAGGGATGCGAAATATCTGTTCTCAGATTCCACAGAAATAAGATTAGCAAAGAGATCCAAAAAATACAGATGTAACTCTGTGAGATGAATTAACAGAACACTAAGCAGTTTCTCAGAGAGCTTCTTTCCAGATTTCATCTGAGGATATTTCCTTTTTCACCATAGCCCTCTATGGGCTTCCAAATATCACTTTGCCAATTGCACAAGAACTGTCTTAGCGAAAGGCTTCTTGATGGGAAAGCTGTAACTCTGTGAGATGATGTCTCAGAACACAACGAAGTTTCTCAGAAAGCTTCTTTCTCTTTGTTATTGGTGGAGATTTCCTTTGGCCCTATAGTCTTCAAATGGATCCGAAATATCTGATCTCAGATTCCACAGAAATAAGGCTAGCAAAGAGATCCACGAAATACAGATGTAACTCTGTGAGATGAATTAACCGAACACTAATCAGTTTCTCAGAAAGCTTCTTTCCAAATTTCATCTGAGGATATTTCCTTTTTCACCCTAGCCTTCTATGCGCTTCCAAATATCACTTTGCCAATTCCACAAGAACTGTCTTAGCGAAAGGCTTCTTGAGGGGAAAGCTGTAACTCTGTGAGATGATTTCAAAGAACACAAAGAAGTTTCTCAGAAAGCTTCTTTCTATTTGTTATCGGAGGAGATTTCCTTTGGCCCTATAGTCTTCTAAGTGATCCGAAATATCTGTTCTCAGATTGAACAGAAATAAGGCTAGCAAGAGATCCCCGAAATACAGATGTAACTCTGTGAGATGAATCAACAGAACACTAAGCAGTTTCTCAGAAAGCATCTTTCCAGATTTCATCTGAGGATATTTCCTTTTTCACCTTAGCCTTCTATGGGCTTCCAAATATCACTTTGCCAATTCCACAAGAACTGTCATAGCGAAAGGCTTCTTGAGGGGAATGCTGTAACTCTCTGAGATGATTTCACAGAACACAAAGAAGTTTCTCAGAAAGCTTCTTTCACTTTGTTATCGGAGGATATTTCCTTTGGCCCTATAGCCTTCAAAGGGATCTCAAATATCTGTTCTCAGTCTCCACATAAATAACGCTAGCAAAGAGATCCACGAAATACAGATGTAACTCTGTGAGAGGAATTAACAGAACACTAAGCAGTTTCTAAGAAACCTTCTTTCCAGATTTCATCTGAGGATATTTCCTTTTTCACCATAGCCCTCTAAGGGCTTCCAAATATCACTTTGCCAATTCCACAAGAACTGTCTTAACGAAAGGCTTCTTGAGGGGAAAGCTGTAACTCTGTGAGATGATTTCACAGAACACAAAGAAGTTTCTCAGAAAGCTTCTTTCTCTTTGTTATCGGAGGATATTTCATTTGGCCGTATAGTCTTCTAAGGGATCCGAAATATCTGTTCTCAGATTCCACAGAAATAAGGCTAGCAAGGAGATCCACGAAATACAGATGTAACTCTGTGAGATGAATTAACAGAAAACTAAGCAGTTTCTCAGGAAGCTTCTTTCCAGATTTCTTCTGAGGATATTTCCTTTTTCACCATAGCCCTCTATGGGCTTCCAAATATCACTTTGCCAATTCCACAAGAACTGTCTTAGCGAAAGGCTTCTTGAGGGGAAAGCTGTAACTCTGTGAGGTGATTTCACAGAACTCAAAGAAATTTCTCAGAAAGCTTCTTTCTCTTTGTTATCGGAGGATATTCCTTTGGCCCTATAGTCTTCAAAGGGATCCGAAATATCTGTTCTCAGATTCCACAGAAATAAGCCTAGGAAAGAGATCCACGAAATACAGATGTAACTCTGTGAGATGAATTAACAGAACACTAAGCAGTTTCTCAGAAAGCTTCTTTCCAGATTTCATCAGAGGATATTTCCTTTTTCACCATTACCCTCTATGGGCTCCCAAATATCACTTTGCCAATTCCACAAGAACTGTCTTAGCGAATGGCTTCTTGAGGGGAAAACTGTAACTCTGGGAAATGATTTCACAGAATACAAAGAAGTTTCTCAGAAAGCTTCTTTCTCTTTGTTATCGGAGGATATTTCCTTTGGCCCTATAGACTTCAAGGGGATCCGAAATATCTGTTCTCAGATTCCACAGAAATAAGGCTAGCAAAGAGATTCACCAAATACAGATGGAACTCTGTGAGATGAATTAACAGAACACTGAGCAGTTTCTCAGAAAGCTTCTTTCCAGATTTCATCTGAGGATATTTCATTTTTCACCATAGCCCTCTATGCGCTTCCAAATATCACTTTGCCAATTCCACAAGAACTGTCTTAGCGAAAGGCTTCTTGAGGGGAAAGCTGTGACACTGTGACATGATTTCAAAGAACCCAAAGAAGATTCTTAGAAAGTTTCTTTCTATTTGTTATCGGAGGATATTTCCTTTGGCTCTAGAGTCTTCAAAGGGATCCGAAATATCTGTTCTCAGATTCCACAGAAATAAGGCTAGCAAAGAGATCCACGAAATACAGATGTAACTCTGTGAGATGAATTAACAGAACACTAAGCAGTTTGTCAAAAAGCTTCTTTCCAGATTACATCTGAGGACATTTCCTTTTTCACCATAACTCTCTATGGGCTCCCAAATATCAGTTTGCCACTTCCACAAGAACTGTCTTAGCGAAAGGCTTCTTGAGGGGAAAGCTGTAACTCTGTTAGATGATTTCACAGAACACAAAGAAGTTTCTCAGAAAGCTTCTTTCTCTTTGTTATCGGAAGATATTTCCTTTGGCCCTATACTCTTCAAGGGGATCCGAATTATCTGTTCTCAGATTCCAGAGAAATAAGGCTAACAAAGAGATCCACGAAATACAGATGTAACTCTGTGAGATGAATTAACAGAAGACTAAGCAGTTTCTCAGAAAGCTTCTTTCCAGATTTCATCTGAGGATATTTCCTTTTTCACGTTAGACCTCTATGCGCTTCCAAATATCACTTTGCCAATTCCACAAGAACTGTCTTAGCGAAAGGCTTCTTTAAGGGAAAGCTGTGACTCTGTGACATGATTTCAAAGAACACAAAGAAGTTTCTCAGAAATTTTTTTTCTATTTGTTATCGGGGGATATTTCCTTTGGCTCTAGAGTTTTCAAAGGGATCCAAAATATCTGTTCTCAGATTCCACAGAAATAAGGCTAGCAAAGAGATGCACGAAATACAGATGTAACTCTGTGAGATGAATTAACAGAACACTAAGCAGATTGTCAGAAAGCTTCTTTACAGATTTCATCTGAGGATATTTCCTTTTTCACCATAGCCCTCTATGGGCTTCCAAAAATCACCTTGCCAATTCCACAAGAACTGTCTTAGCGAAAGGCTTGTTGAGGGGAAAGCTGTAACTCTGTGAGATGATTTCACAGAACACAAAGAAGTTTCTCAGAAATCTTCTTTCTCTTTGTTATCGGAGGATATTTCCTTCGGCCCTATAGTCTTCAAAATGATCCGGAATATCTGTTCTCAGATTCCACAGAAATAAGACTGGCAAAGAGATCCACCAAATACAGATGTAACCCTGTGAGATGAATTAACAGAACACTAAGCAGTGTCTCAGAAAGCTTCTTTCCAGATTTCATCTGAGGATATTTCCTTTTTCACCATAGCCCTCTATGGGCTTCCAAATATCACTTTGCCAATTCCACAAGAACTGTCTTAGCGAAAGGCTTCTTAAGGGGAAAGCTGTAACTCTGTGAGATGATTTCACAGAACACAAAGAAGTTTCTCAGAAATTTTCTTTCTATTTTTTCTCGGAGGATATTTCCTTTGGCTCTAGAGTTTTCAAAGGGATCCGAAATATCTGTTCTCAGATTCCACAGAAATAAGGCTAGCAAAGAGATCCACGAAATACAGATGTAACTCTGTGAGATGAATTAACAGAACACTAAGCAGTTTGTCAAAAAGCTTCTTTCCATATTTCATCTGAGGATATTTCCTTTTCCACCTTAGCCCTCTATGGGCTTCCAAATATCACTTTGCCAATTCCCAAGAACTGTCTTAGCGAAAGGCTTCTTGAGGTGAACGCTGTAACTCTGTGAGATGATTTCACAGAACACAAAGAAGTTTCTCATAAAGCTTCTTTCTCTTTGTTATCGGAGGATATTTCCTTTGGCCCTATAGTCTTCTAAGGGATCCGAAATATCTGTTCTCAGATTCCACAGAAATAAGGCTAGGAAAGAGATCCAGGAAATGCAGATGTAACTCTGTGAGATGAATTAACAGAACAATAAGCAGTTTCTCAGAAAGCTTCTTTCCAGATTTCATCTGAGGATATTTCCCCTTTCAGCATAGCCCACTATGGTTTTCCAATTATCAGTTTGGCAATTCCACAAGAACTGTCTTAGCGAAAGGCTTCTTGAGGGGAATGCTGGAACTCTGTGAGATGATTTCAAAGAACACAAAGAAGTTTCTCAGAAAGCTTCTTTCTCTTTGTTATCGGAGGATATTTCCTTTGGCCCTATAGTCTTCAAAGGGATTCGAAATATCTGTTCTCAGATTCCACAGAAATAAGGCTAGCAAAGAGATCCACGAAATACAGATGTAACTCTGTGAGATGAATGAACAGAACACTAAGCAGTTTCTCAGAAAGTTTCTTTCCAGATTTCATCTAAGGATATTTGCTTTTTCACCATTACCCTCTATGGGCTCCCAAATATCACTTTGCGAATACCACAAGAGCTGTCTTAGCCCAAGGCTTCTTCAGAGGAAAGCTGTAACTCTGGGAGATGATTTCACAGAACACAAAGAAGTTTCTCAGAAAGCTTCTTTCTCTTTGTTATCGGAGGATATTTCCTTTGGCCCTACAGCCTTCAAAGGGATCCGAAATATCTGTTCTCAGACTCCACAGAAATAACGCTAGCAAAGGGATCCACGAAATACAGATGTAACTCTCTGAGATGAATTAACAGAACACTAAGCAGTTTCTACGAAAGCTTCTATCCAGATTTCATCTGAGGATATTTCCTTTTTCAGCATAGCCCTCTATGGGCTTCCAAATATCACTTTGCCAATTCCACAAGAACTGTCTTATCGAAAGGCTTCTTGAGGGGAAAGCTGTAACTCTGTGAGGTGATTTCCAAGAACACGAAAAAGTTTCTCAGAAAGCTTCTTTCTCTTTGTTATCGGAGGATATTTCCTTCGGCCCTATAGTCTTCAAACGGATCCGAAATACCTGTTCTCAGATTCCACAGAAATAAAGCTAGCAAATAGATCCACGAAATACAGATGTAACCCTTTGAGATGAATTAACAGAACACTAAGCAGTTTCTCAGAAATGTTCTTTCCAGATTTCATCTGAGGATATTTCCTTTTTCACCATAGCCCTCTATGGGCTTCCAAATATCACTTTGCCAATTCCACAAGAACTGTCTTAGCGATCGGCTTCTTGAGGGGAAATCTATAACTCTGTGAGATGATTTCACAGAACAAAAGGAAGTTTCTCAGAAAGCTTCATTTCTTTCTTATCGGAGGATATTTCCTTTGGCCCTATAGTCTTCAAAGGGATCCGAAATATCTGTTCTTAGAATCCACAGAAATAAGGCTAGCAAAAAGATCCAGGAAATACAGATGTAACTCTGTGAGATGACTTAACGGAACACTAAGTAGTTTCTCAGAAAGTTTCTGTCCAGATTTCATCTGAGGATATTTCCTTTTTCACCATAGCCCTCCAGGCGCTTCCAAATATCACTTTGCCAATTCCACAAGAACTGTCTTAGCGAGAGGCTTTTTGAGGGGCAAGATGTAACTCCTTGAAATAATTTCACAGAACACAAAGAATTTTCTCAGAAAGCTTCTTTCTCTTTGTTATCGGAGGATATTTACTTTGGCCGTATAGTCTTCAAAGGGATCCGAAATATCTGTTCTCAGATTCCACAGAAATAAGGCTAGCAAAGAGATCCAGGAAATACAGATGTAAATCGGTGAGATGAATTTACAGAACACTAAGCAGTTTCTCGAAAAGGTTCTTTCCAGATTTCATCTCAGGATATTTCCTTTTTCACCATAGCCCTCTATGCGCTTCGAAATATCACCTTTCCAATTCCACAAGAACTGTCTTAGCGAAAGACTTCCTGAGGGGAAAGCTGTAACTCTGTGAAATGATTTCACAGAACACAAAGAAGTTCCTCAGAAAGCTTCTTTGTTTTTGTTATCGGAGGATATTTCCTTTGGCCTTATAGTCTTCTAAGGGATTCGAAATATCTGTTCTCAGATTCCACAAAAATAAGGCTAGCAAAGAGATCCACGCAATACAGATGTAACTCTGTGAGATGAATTAACAGAACACTAAGCAGTTTCTCAGAAAGCTTCTTTCCAGATTTCATCTGAGGATATTTCCTTTTTCACCGTAGCCCTCTATGTGCTTCCAAATATCACTTTTCCAATTCCACAAGAACTGTCTTAGTGAAAGGCTTCTTGAGGGGAAAGCTGTAACTCTGTGAGATGATTTCACAGAACACAAAGAAGTTTCTCAGAAAGCTTCTTTCTCTTTGTTATCGGAGCATATTTCCTTTGGCCCTATTGTCTTCAAAGGGATCCGAATTATCTCTTCTCAGATTCCACAGAAATAAGGCTGGCAAACAGATCCACGAAATACAGATGTAACTCTGTGAGATGAATTAACAGAACACTAAGCAGTTTCTCAGAAAGCTTCTTTCCAGATTTCATCTGAGGATATTTCCTTTTTCACCATAGCCCTCAATGCGCTTCCAAATATCACTTAGCCAATTCCACAAGAACTGTCTTAGAGAACGGCTTCTTGAGGGGAAAGCTGTGACTCTGTGACATGATTTCAAAGAACAAAAAGAAGATTCTCAGAAAGTTTCTTTCTATTTGTTATCGGAGGATATTTCCTTTGGCTCTAGAGTTTTCAAAGGGATCCGAAATATCTGTTCTCAGATTCCACAGAAATAAGGCTAGCAAAGAGATCCACCAAATACAGATGTAACTCTGTGAGATGAATTAACAGAACACTAAGCAGTTTGTCAGAAAGATTCTTTCCAGATTTCATCTGAGGATATTTCCTTTTTCACCCTAGCCCTCTATGGGCTTCCGAATATCACTTTTCCAATTTCACAAGAACTGTCTTAGCAAATGGCTTCTTGTGGGGAAAGATTTAACTCTGTGAGATGATTTCAAAGAACACAAAGACGTTTCTCAGAAAGCTTCTTTCTCTTTGTTATCGGAGGATATTTCCTTTGGCCCTATAGTCTTCAAAGGGATGAGAAATATCTCTTCTCAGATTCCACAGAAATAAGGCTACCAAAGAGATCCACGAAACACTGATGTAACTCTTTGAGATGAATTAACAGAACACTAAGCAGTTTCTCAGAAAGCTTCTTTCCAGATTTCATCTGAGGATATTTCCTTTTTCACCATAGCCCTCTATGGGCTTCCATATATCACTTTGCCAATTCCAAAAGAACTGTCTTAGCGAAAGGCTTCTTGAGATGAAAGCTGTAACTCTGTGAGATGATTTCACAGAACACAAAGAACTTTCTCAGAAAGCTTCTTTCTCTTTGTTATAGGAGGATATTTCCTTTGGCCCTATAGTCTTCAAAGGGATCCGAAATATCTGTTCTCAGATTCCACAGAAATAAGGCTAGCAAAGAGATCCACGAAATACAGATGTAACTCTGTGATATGAATTCACAGAACACTAAGCAGTTTCTCAGAAAGCTTCTTTCCTGATTTCATCTGAGGATATTTCCTTTTTCACCATTGCCCTCTATGGGCTTCCAAATATCACTTTGCCAATTCCACAAGAACTGTCTTAGCGAAAGGCTTCTTGAGGGTAAAGCTGTGACACTGTGATATGATTTCAAAGAACACAAAGAAGATTCTCAGAAAGTTTCTTTCTATTTGTTATCGGAGGATATTTCCTTTGGCTCTAGAGTTTTCAAAGGGATCCCAAATATCTGTTCTCAGATTCCACAGAAATAAGGCTAGCAAAGAGATCCACGAAACACAGATAACTGTGTGAGATGAATTAACAGAACACTAAGCAGTTTCTAAGAAAGTTTCTTTCCAGATTTCATGTGAGGATATTTCCCCTTTCAGCATAGCCCTCTATGGGCTTCCAAATATCACTTTGCCAATTCCACAAGAACTGTCTTAGCGAAAGGCTTCTTGAGGGTAAAGCTGTGACACTGTGATATGATTTCAAAGAACACAAAGAAGATTCTCAGAAAGTTTCTTTCTATTTGTTATCGGAGGATATTTCCTTTGGCTCTAGAGTTTTCAAAGGGATCCGAAATATCTGTTCTCAGATTCCACAGAAATAAGGCTAGCAAAGAGATCCACGAAATACAGAAGTAACTCTGTGAGATGAATTGACAGAACTCTAAGCAGTTTGTCAAAAAGCTTCTTTCCATATTTCATCTGAGGATATTTCCTTTTTCACCATAGCCCTCTATGGGCTTCCAAATATCACTTTGACAATTCCACAAGAACTGTCTTAGCGAAAGGCTTCTTGAGGGGAAAGCTGTAACTCTGTGAGATGATTTCACAGAACACAACGAAGTTTCTCAGAAAGCCTCATTCTCTTTGTTATCGGAGGATATTTCCTTTGGCCCTATAATCTTCAAAGGGATCCGAAATATCTGTTCTTAGAATCCACAGAAATAAAGCTAGCAAATAGATCCACGAAATACAGAGGTAACCCTTTGAGATGAATTAACAGAACACTAAGCAGTTTCTCAGAAATCTTCTTTCCAGATTTCATCTGAGGATATTTCCTTTTTCACCATAGCCCTCTATGGGCTTCCAAATATCACTTTGCCAATTCCAGAAGAACTGTCTTAGCGAACGGCTTCTTGAGGGGAAATCTATAACTCTGTGAGATGATTTCACAGAACAGAACGAAGTTTCTCAGAAAGCCTCATTCTCTTTGTTATTGGAGGATATTTCCTTTGGCCCTATAATCTTCAAAGGGATCCGAAATATCTGTTCTTAGAATCCACAGAAATAAGGCTAGCAAAAAGATCCAGGAAATACAGATGTAAATCTGTGAGATGAATTAACAGAACACTAAGCAGTTTCTCAGAAAGTTTCATTCCAGATTTCATCTGAGGATATTTCCTTTTTCACGAGAGCCCTCCAGGCGCTTAAAAATATCACTTTGCCAATTCCAGAGGAACTGTCTTAGCGAAAGGCTTTTTGAGGGGCAAGCTGTAACTCTTTGAGATGATTTCACAGAACACAAAGAATTTTCTCAGAAAGCTTCTTTCTCTTTGTTATTGGAGTTTATTTCCTTTGGCGCTATAGTCTTCAAAGGGATCCGAAATATCTCTTCTCAGATTCCACAGAAATAAGGCTAGCAAAAAGATCCAGGAAATACAGATGTAAATCGGTGAGATGAATTTACAGAACACTAAGCAGTTTCTCGGAAAGCTCCTTTCCAGATTTCATCTGAGGATATTTCCTTTTTCACCATAGCCCTCTATGCGCTTCCAAATATCACCTTGCCAATTCCACAAGAACTGTCTTAGCGAAAGACTTCTTGAGGGGAAAGCTGTAACTCTGTGAGAAGATATCAAAGAACACAAAGAAGTTTCTCAGAAAGCTTCTTTCTCTTTGTTGTCGGAGTTTATTTCCTTTGGCGCTATAGTCTTCAAAGGGATCCGAAATATCTGTTCTCAGATACCACAGAAATAAGGCTAGCATAGAGATCTACGAAATACAGATGTAACTCTGTGAGATGAATTAACAGAACACTAAGCCGTTTCTCAGAAAGCTTCTTTCCAGATTTCATCTGAGGATATTTCCTTTTTCACCATAGCCCTCTATGGACTTCCAAATATCACTTTGCCAATTCCACAAAAACTGTCTTAGCGAAAGACTTCCTGAGGGGAAAGCTGTAACTCTGTGAGATGATTTCACAGAACACAAAGAAGTTCCTCAGAAAGCTTCTTTGTCTTTGTTATCGGAGGATATTTCCTTTGGCCCTATAGTCTTCAAAGGGATCCGAAATATCTGTTCTCAGATTCCACAAAAATAAGGCTAGCAAAGAGATCCACGCAATACAGATGTAACTCTGTGAGATGAATTAACAGAACACTAAGCAGTTTCTCAGAAAGCTTCTTTCCAGATTTCATCTGAGGATATTTCCTTTTTCACCGTAGCCCTCTATGGGCTTCCAAATATCACTTTGCCAATTCCACAAGAACTGTCTTAGTGAAAGGCTTCTTGAGGGGAAAGCTGTAACTCGGTGAGATGATTTCACACAACACAAAGAAGTTTCTCAGAAAGAGTCTTTCTCTTTGTTATCGGAGGATATTTCCTTTGGCCCTATAGTCTTCAAAGGGATTCGAATTATCTGTTCTCAGATTCCACAGAAATAAGGCTAGCAAAGACGTCCACGAAATACATATGTAACTCTATGAGATGAATTAACAGAACACTAGGCAGTTTTTCAGAAAGCTTCTTTCCAGATTAGATCTGAGGATATTTCCTTTTTCACCATAGCCCTCTATGGGCTTCCAAATATCACTTTGCCAATTCCACAAAAACTGTCTTAGAGAAAGGCTTCTTGAGGGGAAAGCTGTGACTCTGTGACATGATTTCGAAGAACACAAAGAAGATTCTCAGAAAGTTTCTTTCTATTTGTTATCGTAGGATATTTCCTTTGGCTCTAGAGTTTTCAAAGGGATCCGAAATATCTGTTCTCAGATTCCACAGAAATAAGGCTAGCAAAGAGATCCACCAAATACAGATGTAACTCTGTGAGATGAATTAACAGAACACTAAGAAGTTTGTCAGAAAGCTTCTTTCCAGATTTCATCTGAGGATATTTCCTTTTTCACCACAGCCCTCTATGGGTTTCCAAATATCACTTTGCCAATTCCCAAGAACTGTCTTAGCGAAAGGCTTCTTGAGGTGAACACTGTAACTCTGTGAGATGATTTCTCAGAACACAAAGAAGTTTCTCAGAAAGCTTCTTTCTCTTTGTTATCGGAGGATATTTCCTTTGGCCCTATAGACTTCTAAGGGATCCGAAATATCCGTTCTCAGATTCCACAGATATAAGGCTAGCAAAGAGATACACGAAATAGAGATGTAACTCTGTGAGGTGAATTAACAGAACACTAAGCAGTTTCTCAGGAAGCTTCTTTCCAGATTTCATCTGAGGATATTTCCTTTTTCACCCTAGCCCTCTATGGGCTTCCGAATATCACTTTGACAATTCCACAAGAACTGTCTTAGCGAAAGGCTTCTTGTGGGGAAAGCTTTACCTCTGTGAGATGATTTCACAGAACACAAAGAAGTTTCTCAGAAAGCTTCTTTCTCTTTGTTATCGGAGGATATTTCCTTTGGCCCTATAGTCTTCTAAGGGATCCGAAATATCTGTTCTCAGATTCCACAGAAATAAGGCTAGCAAAGAGAACCATGAAATACAGATGTAACTCTGTGAGATGAATTAACAGAACACTAAGCAGTTTCTCAGAAAGCTTCTTTCCAGATTTAATCTGAGAATATTTCCTTTTTCACCATAGCCCTCTAGGCGCTTCCAAATATCACTTTGCCAATTCCACCAGAACTGTCTTAGCGAAAGGCTTCTTGAGGAGAAAGTTGTAACTCTGTGAAATGGTTTCACAGAACACGAAGAAGTTTCTCAGAAAGATTCTTTCTCTTTGTTATCTGAGGATATTTCCTTTGTCACCATAGACCTCTATAGGCCTCCAAATTTCACTTTGCCAATTCCACAAGAACTGTCTTAGCGAAAGGCTTCTTGAGGGGAAAGTTGTAACTCTCGAAATGGTTTCACAGAACACAAGTAAGTTTCTCAGAAAGCTTCTTTCTCTTTTTTATCAGAGGATATTTCCTTAGGCCCTATAGTCTTCCAAGGGATCCGAAATATCTGTTCTCAGATTCCACAGAAATAAGGCTAGCAAAGAGATCCCCGAAATACATATGTAACTCTGTGAGATGAATTAACAGAACACTAAGCAGTTTCTAAGAAAGCTTCTTTCCAGATTTCATCTGAGGATATTTCCTTTTTCACCTTAGCCTTCTATGGGCTTCCAAATATCACCTTGCCAATTCCACAAGAACTGTCTTAGTGAAAAGCTTCTTGAGGGGAAAGCTGTAACTCTGTGAGATGATTTCACAGAACACAAAGAAGTTTCTCAGAAAGCTTCCTTCTCTTTGTTATCGGAGGATATTTCCTTTGGTCCTATAGTCTTCAAAGGGATCCGAAATATCTGTTCTCAGATTCCACAGAAATAAGGCTAGCAAAGAGATCCACGAAATACAGATGTAACTCTGTGAGATGAATTAACAGAACACTAAGCAGTTTCTCAGAAAGCTTCTTTCCAGATTTCATCTGAAGATATTTCCTTTTTCATCGTAGCCCTCTATGGGCTTCCAAATATCACTTAGCCAATTCCACAGGAACTTTCTTAGCGAAAGGCTTGTTGAGGGGAAAGCTGTAACTCTTTGAGGTGATTTCACAGAACACAAAGAAGTTTCTCAAAAGCTTATTTCTCTTTGTTATCGGAGGCTATTTCCTTTGGCCCTATAGTCTTCAAGGGGATCCGAAATATCTGTTCTCAGATTCCACAGAAATAAGGCTAGCAAAAAGACCCACGAAATACAGATGTAACTCTGTGAGATGAATTAACAGAACACTAAGCAGTTTCTCAGAAAGCTTCTTTCCAGATTTCATCTGAGGATATTTCCTTTTTCACCGTAGCGCTCTATGGGCTTCCAAATAACACTTTGACCATTCCACAAGAACTGCCTTAGCAAAAGGCTTCTTGAGGGGAAAGCTGTAACTCTGTGAGATGATTTCACAGAACACAAAGAAGTTTCTCAGAAAGCATCTTTCTCTTTGTTATCGGAGGATATTTCATTAGGCCGTATAGTCTTCAAAGGGATCCGAAATATCTGTTCTCAGATTACACAGAAATAAGGCTAGCAAAGAGATCCGCGAAATACAGATGTAACTCTGTGAGATGAATTAAGAGAACAGTAAGCAGTTTCTCAGAAAGCTTCTTTCCAGATTTCATCTGAGGATACTTCCTATTTCACCGTAAACCCCTATGCGCTTCCAAATATCACTTTGCCAAATCCACAAGAACTGTCTTAGCGAAAGGCTTCTTGAGGGGAAAGCTGTGACTCTGTGACATGATTTCAAAGAACACAAAGAAGTTTCTCAGAAAACTTCTTTCTCTTTGTTATCGGAGGACATTTCCTTTCGCTCTAGAGTTTTCAAAGGGATCCGAAATATCTGTTCTCATATTCCACAGAAATAAGGCTAGCAAAGAGATCCACGAAATACAGATGTAACTCTTTGAGTTGAGTTAACAGAACACTAAGCAGTTTGTCAGAAAGCTTCTTTCCAGATTTCATCTGAGGATACTTCCTTTTTCACCGTAGCCCTCTAGGGGCTTCCAAATATCACTTTGCCAATTCCACAAGAACTGTCTTATCGAAAGGCTTCTTGAGGGGAAAGCTGTAACTCTGTGAGATGATTTCACAGAACACAAAGAAGTTTCTCAGAAAGCTTCTTTCTCTTTGTTATCGGAGATTATTTCCTTTTGCCCTATAGTCTTCAAAGGGATACGAAATATCTGTTCTCAGATTCAGCATAAATAAGGCTAGCAAAGAGATCCACGAAATACAGATGTAACTCTGTGAGATGAATTAACAGAACACTAAGCAGTTTCTCAGAAAGCTTCTTTCTAGATTTCATCTAAGGATATTTCCTTTTTTAACAAAGCCCTCTAGGGGCTTCATTTATCACTTTGCCAATTCCACAAGAGTTGTCTTAGCGAAAGGCTTCTTGAGGGGAAAGCTGTAACTCTGTGAGATGATTTCACAGAACACAGAGAAGTTTCTCAGAAAGTTTCTTACTCTTTGTATTCGGAGGATATTTCCTTTGACCCTATACTCTTCTAAGGCATCCGAAATATCTGTTCTCAGATTCCACAGAAATAAGGCTAGCAAAGAGATCCACGAAATACAGATGTAACTCTGTGAGATGAATTAACAGAACACTAATCAGTTTCTCAGAAAGCTTCTTTCCAGATTTCATCTGAGGATATTTCCTTTTTCACCATAGCCCTCTATGGGCTTGCAAATATCACTTTGCCAATTCCACAAGAACTGTCTTACCGAACGGCTTCTTGAGGGGAAAGCTGTAACTCTGTGTGGTGACTTCAAAGAACTCGAAGAAGTTTCTCAGAAGCTTCTAGCTCTTTCTTTTCGGAGGATATTTCCTTTGGCCCTATAGTCTTCAAAGGGATCCAAAATATCTGTTTTCAGATTCCACAGAAATAAGGCTAGCAAAGAGATCCACGAAATACAGATGTACTCTGTGAGATGAATTAAAAAAACACTGAGCAGTTTCTCGGAAAGCTTCTTTCCAGATTTCATCTGAGGATATTCCCTTTTTCACCATAGACCTCTACGGGCTTCCAAATATCACTTTGCCAATTCCACAAGAACTGTCTTATCAAAATGTTTCTGAGGGGAAAGCTGTAACTCTGTGAGATGATTTCACAGAACACAAAGAATTTTCTCAGAAAGCTTCTTTCTCTTTGTTATCGGAGTTAATTTCCTTTGGCCCTATAGTCTTCAAAGGGATCCGAAATATCTGTTCTCAGATTCCACAGAAATAAGGCTAGCAAAGAGATCCAGGAAATACAGATGTACCCCTGTGAGATGAATTAACAGAACACTAAGCAGTTTCTCAGAAAGCTTCCTTCCAGATTTCATCTGAGGATATTTCCTTTTTCACCATAGCCCTCTATGGGCTTCCAAATATCGCTTTGGCAATTCCAGAAGAACTGTCTTAGCGTAAGGCTTCTTGAGGGGAAAGCTGTAACTCTTTGAGATGATTTCATAGAACACAAAGAAGTTCCTCAGAAAGCTTCTTTCTCTTTGTTATCGGAGGATATTTCCTTTGGCCCTATAGTCTTCTACGGGATCCGAAATATCTGTTCTCAGGTACCACAGAAATAAGGCTAAAAAAGAGATCCACGAAATACAGATATAACTCTGTGAGAAGAATTAACAGAACACTAAGCAGTTTCTCTGAAAGCTTCTTTCCGGACTTCATCTCAGGATATTTCCTTTTTCACCATAGCCCTCTATGGCCTTCAAAATATCACTTTGCCAATTCCACTAGAACTGTCTTAGCGAAAGGCTTCTTGAGGGGAAAGCGGTAACTCTGTGAGATTATTTCACAGAACACAAAGAAGTTTCTCGCAAACATCCTTTCTCTTTGTTATCGGAGGATATTTCCTTTGGCCCTATAGTCTTCTAAGGGATCCGAAATATCTGTTCTCAGATTCCACAGAAAAAACGCTAGCAAACAGATCCACGAAATACAGATGCAACTCTGTGAGATGAATTATCAGAACACTATGCAGTTTCTCAGAAAGCTTCTTTCCAGATTTAATCTGAGGATATTTCCTTTTTCACCCTAGCCTGCTATGCGCTTCCAAATATCACTTTGCCAATTCCAAAAGAACTGTCTTAGCGAATGGCTTCTTGAGGGGAAAGCTGTAACTCGGTGAGATGATTTCACAGAACACAAAGAAGTTTCTCACAAAGCTTCTTTCTCTTTGTTATCGGAGGATATTTCCTTTGGCCCTATAGTCTTCTAAGGGAAACACAATATCTGTTCTCAGATTCCACAGAAATAAGGCTAGCAAAGAGATCCACGAACCACAGATGTAACTCTGTGAGATGTATTAACAGAACACTAAGCAGTTTCTCAGAAAACTTCTTTCCAGATTTCATCTGAGGATATTTCCTTTTTCACTATAGCCCTCTATGGGCTTTAAAATATCACTTTGCCAATTCCACAAGAACTGTCTTAGCGAAAGGCTTCTTGAGGGGAAAGCTGTAACTCTGTGAGATGATTTCACGGAACACAGAGAAGTTTCTCACAAACCTTCTTTCTCCTTGTTATCGGAGGATATTTCCTTTGGCCCTATAGTCTTCGAAGGGATGCCCAATATCTGTTCTCAGATTCCACAGAAATAAGGCTAGCAAAGAGATCCACGAAATACATATGTATCTCTGGGAGATGAATTAACCGAACACTAAGCAGTTTCTAGAAATCTACTTTCCAGATTTCATCTGAGGATATTTCCTTTTTCACCATAGCCCTCTATGCCCTTCCAAATATCACTTTGCCAATTCCACAAGAACTGTCTTAGCGAAAGGCTTCTTGAGGGGAAAGCTGTAACTCTGTGAGAAGATTTCACAGAACACAAAGAAGTTTCTCAGAAATCTTCTTTCTCTTTGTTATTGGAGGATATTTCCTTTGGCCCTATAGTCTTCAAAGGGATCCGAAATATCTGTTCTCAGATTCCACAGAAATAAGGCTAACAAAGAGATCCACGAAATACAGATATTACTCTGTGAGATGAGTTAACAGAACACTTAGCAGTTTCTCTGAAAGCTTATTTCCAGGTTTCATCTGAGGATATTTCCTTTTTCACCATAGCCCTCTTTGGGCTTCCAAATATCACTTTGCCAATTCCACTAGAACTGTCTTAGCGAAAGGCTTCTTGAGGGGAAAGCTGTAACTCTGTGAGATGATTTCACAGAGCACAAAGAAGTTTCTCAGAATGCTTCTTTCTCTTTGTTATCGGAGAATATCTCCTTTGGTGCTCTAGTCTTCTAAGGGATCCGAAATATCTGTTCTCAGATTCCACAGAAATAAGGCTAGCAAAGAGACCCACGAAGTAGAGATGTATGTCTGTGATATGAATTAACAGAACACTAAGCAGTTTCTCAGAAAGCTTCTTTGCAGATTTCATCTGAGAATATTTCCTTTTTCACCATAGCCCTCTATGGGCTTCCAAATATCACTTTGCCAATTCCACTAGAACTGTCTTAGCGAAAGGCTTCTTGAGGGGAAAGCTGTAACTCTGTGAGATGATTTCAGAGAACACAAAGAAGTTTCTCAGAAAGCTTCTTTCTCTTTGTTATCGGAGGATATTCCCTTTGGCCCTATAGTCTTCTACGGGATCCGAAATATCTGTTCCCAGATTCCAAAGAAATAAGGCTAGCAAAGAGATCCACGAAATACAGATGTAACTCTGTGAGATGAATTAACAGAACACTAAGCAGTTTCTCAGAAAGCTTCTTTCCAGATTTCATCTGAGGATATTTCCTTTTTCACCCTTGCCTTCCATGTGCTTCCAAATATCACTTTGCCAATTTCATAAGAACTCTCTTAGTGAAAGGCTTCTTGAGGGGAAAGCTGTAACTCGGTGAGGTGATTTCGAAGAACACAAGGAAGTTTCTTAGAAAGCTTCTTTTTCTTTGTTACCGGAGTTTATATCCTTTGGCCCTATAATCTTCAAAGGGATCTGAAATATCTGTTCTCAGATTCCACAGAAATAAGGCAACAAAGAGATCCACGAAATACAGATGTAACTCTGTGAGGTGAATTAACCGAACACTAAGGAGGCTCTCAGAAAGCTACTTTCCAGATTTCATCTGAGGATATTTCCTTTTTCACCATAGCCCTCTATGGGCTTCCAAATATCACTTTGCCAATTTCACAAGAACTGTCTTAGCGAAACGCTTCTTCAGCGGAAAGCTGTAACTCTCTTAGATGATTTCACAGAACACAAAGAAGTTTCTCAGCAAGCTTCTTTCTCTTTGTTATCGGAGGATATTTCCTTTGGCCCTATAGTCTTCTAAGGGATCCGAAATATCTGTTCTCAGATTCCACAGAAATAAGGCTAGCAAAGACATCCACCAAATACAGATGTAACTCTGTGAGATGAATTAACAGATCACTAAGCAGTTTCTAGAAAACTTCTTTCCAGATTTCATCTGAGGATATTTCTTTGTTCACCATAGCACTCTATGGGCTGCCAAATATCACTTTGCCAATTCCACAAGAACTGTCTTAGCGAAAGGCTTCTTGAGGGGAAAGCTGTAACTCTGTTAGATGATTTCACAGAACACAAAGAAGTTTCTCACAAACCTTCTTTCTGTTTCTTATCGGAGGATATTTCCTTTGGCTCTATAGTCTTCAAAGGGATCCGAAATATCTGTTCTCAGATTCCACAGAAATAAGGCTAGCAAAGAGATCCACGAAATACAGATGTAACTCTGTGAGATGAACTAACAAAACCCTAGGCAGTTTCTCAGAATGCTATTTTCCAGATTTCATCTGAGGATATTTACTTTTTCACCATAGCCCTCTATGGGATTCCAAATACCACTTTTCCAATTCCACAAGAACTGTCTTAGCGAAAGTCTTCTTGAGGGGAAAGCTGTAACTCTCTTAGATGATTTCACAGAACACAAATAAGTTTCTCAGAAAGCTTCTTTCTCTTTGTTATCGGAGGATATTTCTTTTGCCCCTATAGGATTCTAAGGGATCCGAAATATCTGTTCTCAGATTCCGCAGAAATAAGGCTAAAAAAGAGATCCACGAAATACAGATATAACTCTGTGAGATGAATTAACAGAACACTAAGCAGTTTCTCTGAAAGCTTCTTTCCAGATTTCATCTCAGGATATTTCCTTTTTCACCAAAGCCCTCTATGGGCTTCCAAATATCACTTTGCCAATTCCACTACAACTGTTTTAGCGAAAGGCTTCTTGAGGGGAAAGCTGTAACTCTGTGAGATTATTTCACAGAACTCAAAGAAGTTTCTCACAAACCTCCTTTCTCTTTGTTATCGGAGGATATTTCCTTTGGCCATATTGTCTTCTAAGGGATCCGAAATATCTGTTCTGAGATTCCACAGAAATAAGGCTAGCAAAGAGATCCACCAAATACAGATGTAACTCTATGAGATGAATTAACAGAACACTAAGCAGTTTCTCAGAAAGCTTCTTTCCAAATTTCATCTGAGGATATTTCCTTTTTCACCATAGCCCTCTATGGGTTTCCAAATATCACTTTGCCAATTTCACAAGAACTGTCTTAGCGAAAGGCTTTTTGAGGGGAAAGCTGTAACTCTGTGAGATGATTTCACAGAACACAAAGAAGTTTCTCAGAAAGCTTCTTTCTCTTGGTTATCGGAGGATATTTCCTTTGGCCCTATAGTCTTCTAAGGGATCCGAAATATCTGTTCTCAGGTTCCTCAGAAACAAGTCTAAAAAAGAGATCCACCAAATACAGATGTAACTCTGTGAGATGAACTAACAGAACACTAAGCAGTTTCTCAGAAAGCTTCTTTGCAGATTTCATCTGAGGATATTTCCTTTTTCTCCATAGCCCTCTATGGGCTTCCAAATATCACTTTGCCAATTCCACAAGAACTGTCTTAACGAAAGGCTTCTTGAATGGAAAGCTGTAACTCTGTGAGATGATTTCACAGAACACAAGGAAGTTTCCTAGAAAGCTTCTTTCTCTTTTTTATCGGAGGATATTTCCTTTGGCCCTATAGTCTTCCAAGGGATCCGAAATATCTGTTCTCAGATTCCACAGAAATAAGGCAAGCAAAGAGATCCACCAAATACAGATGTAACTCTGTGAGATGAATTAACAGAACACCAAGCAGTTTCTCAGAAAGCTTCTTTCCAGATTTCATCTGAGGATATTTCCTTTTTCACCATAGTCCTCTAAGGGTTTCCAAATATCACTTTTCCAATTCCACAAGAACTGTCTTAGCGAAAGTCTTCTTGAGGGGAAAGCTGTAACTCTGTGAGATGATTTCAGAGAACACAAATAAGTTTCTCAGAAAGCTTCTTTCTCTTTGTTATAAGAGGATATTTCCTTTGGCCCTATTGTCTTCTAATTGATCCGAAATATCTGTTCTCAGATTCCACAGAAATAAGGCTAAAAAAGAGATCCACGAAATACAGATATAACTCTGTGAGATGAATTAACAGAACACTAAGCAGTTTCTCTGAAAGCTTCTTTCCAGATTCCATCTCAATATATTTCCTTTTTCACCATAGCCCTCTATGGGCTTCCAAATATCACTTTGCCAATTCCACTACAACTGTCTTAGCGAAAGGCTTTTTGAGGGGAAAGCTGTAACTCTGTGAGATTAAATCACAGAACACAAAGAAGTTTCTCAGAAACCTCCTTTCTCATTGTTATCGGAGGATATTTCCTTTGGCCCTATTGACTTCTAAGGGATCCGAAATATCTGTTCTCAGATTCCACAGAAATAAGGCTAGCAAAGAGATCCACCAAATACAGATGTAACTCTGTGAGATGAATTAACAGAACACTAAGCAGTTTCTCAGAAAGCTTCTTTCCAAATTTCATCTGAGGATATTTCCTTTTTCACCATAGCCCTCTATGGGTTTCCAAATATCACTTTGCCAATTCCATAATAACTGTCTTAGCGAAAGGCTTTTTCAGGGGAAAGCTGTAACTTTGTGAGATGATTTCACAGAACACAAAGAAGTTTCTCACAACCCTTCTTTCTCCTTGTTATCGGAGGATATTTCCTTTGCCCTTTAGTCTTCTAAGGGATCCGAATTATCTGTTCTCAGATTCCACAGAAATAAGGCTAGCAAAGATATCCACCAAATACAGATGTAACTCTGTGAGATGAATTAACAGAACACTAAGCAGTTTCTCAGAAAGCTTCTTTGCAGATTTCATCTGAGGATATTTCCTTTTTCTCCATAGCCCTCTATGGGCTTCCAAATATCACTTTGCCAATTCCACTAGAACTGTCTTAGCGAAAGGCTTCTTGAGGGGAAAGCTGTAACTTTGTGAGAAGATTTCGCAGAACACAAAGAAGTTTCTCAGAAAGCTTCTTTCTCTTTGTTATCGGAGGATATTTACTTTGGCCCTATAGTCGTCTATGGGATCCGAAATATCTGTTCTCAGATTCCACAGAAATAAGGCTAGCAAAGAGATCCACGAAATACAGATGTAACACTGTGAGATGAATTAACAGAACACTAAGCAGTTTCTCAGAAAGCTTCTTTCCAGATTTCATCTGAGGATATTTCCTTTTTCACCATAGCCCTCTATGGGCTTCCAAATATCACTTTGCCAATTCCACAAGAACTGTCTTAGCGAAAGGCTTCTGGAGGGGAAAGCTGTAACTCTGTGAGATGATTTCACAGAACCCAAAGAAGTTTCTAAGAAACCTTCTTTCTCTTTGTTATCAGGGATTATTTCCTTTGGCCCTATAATCTTCAAATGGATCCGAAATATCTGTTCTCAGATTCCCCAGAAATAAGGCTAGCAAAGTGTTCCACGAAATACAGATGTAACTCTGTGAGATGAATTAACAGAACACTAAGCAGTTTCTCAGAAAGCTACTTTCCAGATTTCATCTGAGGATATTTCCTTTCTCACCTTAGCCCTCTATGGGCTTCCAAATATCACTTTGCCAATTCCACAAGAACTGTCTTAGCGAAAGGCTTCTTGAGGTGAAAGCTGTAACTCTGTGAGAAGATTTCACAGAACACAAAGAAGTTTCTCAGAAAGCTTCTTTCTCTTTGTTATCGGAGGATATTTCCTGTGGCCCTAGAGTCTACAAAGGGATCCGAAATATGGGTTCTCAGATTCCACAGAAATAAGGCTACCAAAGATATCCTCCAAATACAGATATCACTCTGTGAGTGGAAGTAACACTTCACAAAGCAGTTTCACAGAAAGCTTCTTTCCAGTTTTTCTCGGAGGATATTTTCTTTTTCACCATAGTCCTCTATAGGCTTCGAAATATCACTTTGCCTTTTCCACAAGAACAGGCTTAGCTAATGGCTTCTTGAGGGGAAAGCTGTAACTCTGTGAGATGAATTAACGGAACACTAAGGAGTTTCTCAGAAACCTTCTTTCCAGATTTCATCTGAGGATATTTCCTTTTTCACCGTAGCCTTCTATGGGCATCTGTTTATCACTTTGCCAATTCCACAAGAACAGGTTTATCGAAAGGCTTCTTGAGGGGGAAGCTGTAAGTCTGTGATATGACTACACAGAACACAAGGAAGTTTCTCAGAAAGCTTCTTTCTCTTTGTTATCGGAGGATATTTCCTTTGGCCCAGATTCTACAAAGGGTTCAGAAATATGACTTCTCAGATTCCAAAGAAAAAAGGCTAGCAAAAGGATCCACGAAATACAGATGTAACTCTGTGAGTGGAAGTCACACATATCAAAGCAGTTTCTCAGAAAGCTTCTTTCCAGTTTTTCTCGTAGGATATTTTCTTTTTCACCACAGCCCTAAATGGGCTTCCAAATATCACTCTGCCAATTCCACAAGAACAGGCTTAGCGAATGGCTTCTTGAGGGGAAAGCTGTAACTCTGTGAGATGAATTAACAGAACACTAAGCAGTTTCTCAGAAAGGTTCTTTCCATATTTCATCTGAGGATATTTCCTTTTTCAAAGTAGCCCTCTATGGGCTTCCAAATATCACTTTGCCAATTCCTCAAGAACAGGCTTAGTGAAAGGCTTCTTGAGGGCAAAGCTGTAACTCTGTGAGATGATTTCACAGAACACGAAGAAGTTTCTCAGAGAGCTTCTTTCTGTTTTTTATCAGAGGATATTTCCTTTGGCCCTATAGTCTTCAAAGGGATCCGAAATATCAGTTCTCAGATTCCACAGAAATAAGGCTAGCAAACGGATTCACGAAATAGAGATGTAACTCTGTGAGTGGAAGTCACACATCACAAGGCAGTTTCTCAGAAAGCTTCTTTCCAGTTTTTCTCGGAGGATATTTTCTTTTTCACCATAGCCCTTTATGGGCTTCAAAATATCACTTTGCCAATTCCACAAGAACTGGCTTAGCGGACGGCTTTTTCAGGGGAAAGCTATATCTCTGTGAGATGAAATAACAGCCACCTAAGCAGTTTCTCAGAAAGCTTCTTCCCAGATTTCATCTGAGGATATTGCCTTTTTCACCATAGCCCTCTATGGGCTTCCAAATACCACTGTGCCTATTCCACAAGAACAAGCTTAGCGAACGGCTTCTTGAGGGGAAAGCTGTAACTCTGTCAGATGAATTGACGGAACACGAAGCAGTTTCTCAGAAAGCTTCTTTCTCTTTGTTATCGGAGGATATTTCCATTGGCCCTAGAGTCTTCAAAGGGATCCGAAATATGAGTTCTCAGATTCCACAGAAATAAGGCTAGCAAACAGATCCACGAAATACAGATGTAAATCTGTGAGTGGAAGTCACACATCACAAAGCAGTTTCTCAGAAAGCTTCTTTCTAGTTTTTCTCAGAGGATATTTTCTTTTTCACCATAGCCCTCTATTGGCTTCCAAATATCACTTTGCCAATTCCACAAGAACAGGCTTAGCGAATGGCTTCCTGAGGGGAAAGCTGTAACTCTGTGAGATGATTTAACAGAACACTAAGCAGCTGCTCAGAAAGCTTCTTTCTAGATTTCATCTGACGATATTTCCTTCTTCACCGTAGCCCTCTACGGGCATCGAAATATCATTTTGCGAATTCCACAAGAACAGGTTTTGCCAAAGGCTTCTTGAGGGGATAGCTGTAAATCTGTGAGATGATTTCACAGAACACAAAGAAGTTTCTCAGAAAGCTTCTTTCTCTTTGTTATCGGAGGATATTTCCTTTGGCCCTAGAGTCTCCAAAGGGATCCGAAATATGAGTTCTCAGACTCCACAGAAATAAGGCTACGAAAGAGATCCACGAAATACAGATGTAACTCTGTGTGTGGAAGTAACATTTCACAAAGCAGTTTCACAGAAAGCTTCTTTCCAGTTTTTCTCGGAGGATATTTTCTTTTTCACCATAGCCCTCTATGGGATTCCAAATATCACTTTGCCAATTCCACAAGAACAGGCTTAGCGAACGGCTTCTTGAGGGGAAAGCTGTAAGTCTGTGAGATGAATTAACAGAACACTAAGCAGTTTCTCAGAAAGCTTCTTTCCAGATTTCATCTGCGAATATTTCCTTTTTAACCGTAGCCTTCTATGGGCATCGAAATATCAGTTTGCCAATTCCACAAGAACAGGTTTAGCGAAAGGCTTCTTGAAGGGGAAGCTGTAAGTCTGTGATATGACTACACAGAACACAAAGAAGTTTCTCAGAAAGCTTCTTTCTCTTTGTTATCGGAGGATATTTCCTTTCGCCCTAGATTCTTCAAAGGGTTCCGAAATACGAGTTCTCAGATACCAAAGAAATAAGCCTAGCAAAATGATCCACGAAATACAGATGTAACTCTGTGAGTGGAAGTGACACATCACAAAGCAGTTTCTCAGAAAGATTCTTTCCAGTTTTTCTCGGAGGATATTTTCTTTTTCACCATAGCCCTCTGTGGGCTTCCAAATATCACTTTGCCAATTCCACAAGAACAGGCTTAGCGAATGGGTTCTTGAGTGGAAAGCTGTAACTCTGTGAGCTGATTTCACAGAACACAAAGAAGTTTCTCAGAAATCTTCTTTCTCTTTGTTATCGGAGGATATTTCCTTTGGCACTATAGTCTTCAAAGGTATCCGAAACATCAGTTCTCAGACTCCACAGAAATAAGGCTAGCCAAGAGATCCACGAAATACAGATGCAACTCTGTGAGTGGAAGTCACACATCACAAAGCTGTTTCTCAGAAAGCTTCTTTCCAGTTTTTCTCGGAGGATATTTTCTTTTTCACCTTAGTCCTCTATGGGCTTCCAAATATCACTTTGCCAATTCCACAAGAACAGGCTTAGCGAACGGCTTCTTGAGGGGGAAAGCTGTATCTCTGTGAGATAAATTAAGAGAACAGGAAGAAGCTTCTCAGAAAGCTTCTTTCCAGATTTCATCATAGGATATTTCCTTTTTCACCATATCCCTCTATGGGCATCGAAATAACACTTTGCCAATTCCACAAGAACAGGCTTAGCGAAAGGCTTCTTAAGGGGAAAGCTGTAACTCTGTGAGGTGATTTCAGCGAACACAGAGAGGTTTCTCAGAAAGCTTCTGCCTCTTTGTTATCGGAGGATATTTCCTTTGGCCCCAGAGTTTTCAAAGGGATCCGAAATATGAGTTCTCAGATTCCACAGAAATAAGACTAGCAAACAGATTCACGAAATACAGATGTAATTCTGTGAGTGGAAGTCACACATCACAAAGCAGTTCCTCAGAAAGCTTCTTTCCAGTTTTTCTCAGAGGATATTTTCTTTTTCACCATAGCCCTCTATGGGCTTCCAAATAACACTTTGCCAATTCCACAAGAACAGGCTTAGCGAACGGCTTCTTCAGGGGAAAGCTGTAACTCTGTGAGATGAAATAACAGCCCACTAAGCAGTTTCTCAGAAAGCTTCTTCCCAGATTTCATCAGAGGATATCGCCTTTTTCACCATAGCCCTCTATGGGCTTCCAAATACCACTGTGCCTATTCCAAAAGAACAAGCTTAGCGAAAGGCTTCTTGAGGGGAAAGCTGTAACTCTGTGAGATGAATTAACAGAACACGAAGCAGTTTCTCAGAAAGCTTCTTTCTCTTTGTTATCGGACGATATTTCCTTTGGCCCTAGAGTCTTCAATGGGATCCGAAATATGAGTTCTCAGATTCCACAGAAATAAGATTAGCAAACAGATCCACGAAATACAGATGTAACTCTGTGAGTGGAAGTCACACTTCACAAAGCAGTTTCACAGAAACCTTCTTTCCATTTTTTCTAGGAGGATATTTTCTTATTCACCATAGCCCTCTATGGGCTTCCAAATATCACTTTGCCAATTCCACAAGAACAGGTTTAGCGAATGCCTTCTTAACAGGAAAACTGTAACTCTGTCAGATGAATTGACGGAACACGAAGCAGTTTCTCAGAAAGCTTCTTTCTCTTTGTTATCGGAGGATATTTCCATTGGCCCTAGAGTCTTCAAAGGGATCCGAAATATGAGTTCTCAGATTCCACAGAAATAAGGCTAGCAAACAGATCCACGAAATACAGATGTAAATCTGTGAGTGGAAGTCACACATCACAAAGCAGTTTCTCAGAAAGCTTCTTTCTAGTTTTTCTCGGAGGTTATTATCTTTTTCACAATAGCCCTCTATGGGCTTCCAAATATCACTTTGCCAATTCCACAAGAACAAGCTTAGCGAATGGCTTCCTGAGGGGAAAGCTGTAACTCTGTGATATGAATTAACAGAACACTAAGCAGCTGCTCATAAAGCTTCTTTCCAGATTTCATCTGAGGATATTTCCTTCTTCACCGTAGCCCTCTACGGGCATCGAAATATCATTTTGCCAATTCCACAAGAACAGGTTTTACCAAAGGCTTCTTGAGGGGATAGCTGTAAGTCTGTGAGATGATTTCACAGAACACAAAGAAGTTTCTCAGAAAGCTTCTTTCTCTTTGTTATCGGAGGATATTTCCTTTGGCCCTAGAGTCTCCAAAGGGATCCGAAATATGAGTTCTCAGACTCCACAGAAATAAGGCTACTAAAGAGATCCACGAAATACAGATGTAACTCTGTGTGTGGAAGTAACATTTCACAAAGCAGTTTCACAGAAAGCTTCTTTCCAGTTTTTCTCGGAGGATATTTTCTTTTTCACCATAGCCCTCTATGGGATTCCAAATATCACTTTGCCAATTCCACAAGAACAGTCTTAGCGAACGGCTTCTTGAAGGGAAAGCTGTAACTCTGTGAGATGAATTAACAGAACACTAAGCAGTTTCTCAGAAAGCTTCTTTCCAGATTTCATCTGCGGATAATTCCTTTTTCACCGTAGCCTTCTATGGGCATCGAAATATCAGTTTGCCAATTCCACAAGAACAGGTTTAGCGAAAGGCTTCTTGAAGGGGAAGCTGTAAGTCTGTGATATGACTACACAGAACACAAAGAAGTTTCTCAGAAAGCTTCTTTCTCTTTGTTATAGGAGGATATTTCCTTTCGCCCTAGATTCTTCAAAGGGTTCCGAAATATGAGTTCTCAGATACCAAAGAAATAAGCCTAGCAAAAGGATCCACGAAATACAGATGTAACTCTGTGAGTGGAATTCACAATTCACAAAGCAGTTTCTCAGAAAGATTCTTTCCAGTTTTTCTCGGAGGATATTTTCTTTTTCACCATAGCCCTCTATGGGCTTCCAAATATCACTTTGCCAATTCCACAAGAACAGGCTTAGTGAATGGGTTCTTGAGCGGAAAGCTGTAACACTGTGGGATGAATTAACACAACAGTAAGCAGTTTCTCAGAAAGCTTCTTCCGAGATTTCATCTGAGGATATTTGCTTTTTCACCGTAGCCCTCTATGGGCATCGAAATATCACTTTCCCAATTCCAAAAGAACAGGCGTAGTGAAAGGCTTTTTGAGGCGAAAGCTGTATCTCTTCGAGATGATTTCACAGTACACAAAGAAGTTTCTCAGAAAGCTTCTTTCTCTTTGTTATCGGAGGATATTTCCTTTGGCCCTATAGTCTTCAAAGGGATCCGAAATATCAGTTCTCAGATTCCACAGAAATAAGGCTAGCAAAGAGATCCACGAAATACAGATGCAACTCTGTGAGTGGAAGTCACACATCACAAAGTAGTTTCTCAGAAAGCTTCTTTCCAGTTTTTCTCGGAGGATATTTTCTTTTTCACCTTAGTCCTCTATGGGCTTCCAAATATCACTTTGCCAATTCCACAAGAACAGGCTTAACGAACGGCTTCTTCAGGGGAAAGCTGTAACTCTGTGAGAGGAAATAACAGCCCACTAAGCAGTTTCTCAGAAAGCTTCTTTCTCCTTGTTATCAGAGGATGTTTCCTTTGGCCCTGTAGTCTAGAAAGGGATCCGAATTATCAGTTCTCAGATTCCACAGAAATAAGTCCAGGAAACAGATCCACGAAATACAGATGTAACTCTGTGAGTGAAAGTCACACATCACAGAGCAATTTGTCAGAAAACTTCTTTCTAGTTTTCCTCGGAGGATACTTTCTTTTTCACCATAGCCCGCTATGGGATTCCAAATATCACTTTTCCAATTCCACAAGAACAGGCTTAACGAAAGGTTTCTTGAGGGGATAATTGTAAGTCTGTGAGATGATTTCACAGAACACAAAGAAGTTTCTCAGAAATCTTCTTCCTCTTTGTTATCGGAGGATATTTCCTTTGGCCCTAGAGTCTACAAAGGGATCTGAAATATGAGTACTCAGATTACACAGAAATAAGGCTAGCAAAGAGATCCACCAAATACAGATGTCAATCTGTGAGTGGAAGTAACACTTCACAAAGCAGTTTCACAGAAAGCTTCTTTCCAGTTTTTCTCGGAGGATATTTTCTTTTTCACCATAGCGCTCTATAGGCTTCGAAATATCACTTTGCCAATTCCACAAGAACAGGCTTAGAGAACGCCTTCTTGGGCGGAAAGCTGTAACTCTGTGGGATGAATTAACACAACAGTAAGCAGTTTCTCAGAAAACTTCTTTCCAGATTTCATCTGAGGATATTTCCTTTTTCTCCGTAGCCCTCTATGGGCATCGAAATATCACTTTGCCAATTCCACAAGAACAGGCTTAGCGAAGGGCATCTTGAGGGCAAAGCTGTAACTCCGTGAGACGATTTCACAGAACACAAAGAAGTTTCTCAGAAAGCTTCTTTCTCCTTGTTATCGGAGGATATTTCCTTTGGCCCTGTAGTCTAGAAAGGGATCCGAATTATCAGTTCTCAGATTCCACTGAAATAAGTTCAGCAAACAGATCCACGAAATACAGATGTAACTCTGTAAGTGGAAGTCACACATCACAGAGCAATTTGTCAGAAAGCTTCTTTCCAGTTTTCCTCGGGGGATACTTTCTTTTTCACCATAGCCCTCTATGGGCTTCCAAATATCACTTTTCCAATTCCACAAGAACAGGCTTAGCGAATGGCTTCTTGACGGGAAAGCTGTAACTCCGTGAAATGAATTAACAGAACACTAAGCAGTTTCTCAGAAAGCTTCTTTCCACATTTCATCTGAGGATATTTCCTTTTTCACCGTAGCCCTCTATGGTCATCGAAATATCACTTCGCCAATTCCATAAGAACAGGCTTAGCGAAAGGCTTTTTGAGGAGAAAGCTGTAACTCTGTGATATGATTTCACCGTACACAAAGAAGTTTCTCAGAAAGCTTCTTTCTCTTTATTATCGGAGGATATTTCCTTTGGCCCTATAGTCTTCAAAGGGATCTGAAATATCAGTTCTGAGATTCCACAGAAATAAGGCTAGCAAACTGATCCACCAAATACAGATGTAACTCTGTGAGTGGAAGTCACACATCACAAAGCAGTTTCTCAGAAAGCTTCTTTCTAGTTTTTCTCGAGATTATTTACTTTTTCACCTTAGCCCTCTATGGGCTTCCAAATATCACTTTGCCAATTCCGCAAGAACAGGCTTTGCAAACGGCTTCTTGAGGGGAGAGCTGTAACCCTGTGAGATGAATTAGCAGAACACCAAGCAGTTTCTAAGAAAGCTTCTTTCCAGATTTCATCTGAGGATACTTCCTTTTTCACCGGAGCCCTCTATGGGCTTCCAAATATCACTTTGCCAATTCCACAAGAACAGGCATAGCGAAAGGCTTCCAGAGGGCAATCCTGAAACTTTGTGAGATGATTTCACAGAACTCAAAGAAGTTTCTCAGAAAACTTCTTTCTCTTTGTTATCGGAGGATAATTCCTTTGGCCCTCTAGTCTTCTAAGGGATCCGAAATAGTTGTTCTCAGATTCCACAGAAATAAGGCTAGCAAAGAGATCCACGAAATACAGATGTATCTCTGTGAGATGAATTAACAGAACACTAAGCAGTTTCTCAGAAAGCTTCTTTCCAGATTCCTTCTGAGGATATTTCCTTTTTCACCGTTGCCCTCTATGGGCATCGAAATAACACTCTGCCAATTCCAGAAGAACAGGCGTAGCGAATGGCTTCTTGAGGGGAAAGCTATAACTCTGTGAGATAAATTAACAGAACATGAAGAAGTTTCTCAGAAAGCATCTTTCTTTTTGTTATCGGCCGATGTTTCCTTTGGCCCTAGTGTCTTCAATGGAATCCCAAATATCAGTTCTCAGATTCCACAGAAATAAGGCTAGCAAAGAGATCCTCGAAACACAGATGTAACTCTGTGAGTGGAAGTCACTCATTACCAAGCAATTTCTAAGGAAGCTTCTTTCCATTTTTTCCCTCAGGATATTTTCCTTTTCACCATAGCCCTCTATGGGCTTCCAAATATCACATTGCCAATTCCACAAGAACAGGCTTAGTGAAAGGCTTCTAGAGGGGAAAACTGTAACTCTGTGACATGATTTCACACAACACAAAGAATTTTCTCAGAAAGCTTCTTTCTCTTTGTTTCGGAGGATATTTCCTTTGGCCCTATAGTCTTCAAAGGGATCCGAAATACCAGTTCTCAGATTCCACAGAAATAAGGCTAGGAAACAGAACCACGAACTACTGATGTAACTCTGTGACTGGAAGTCAAACATCACAAAGCAGCTCCTCAGAAACCTTCTTTCCAGGTTTTCTCAGAGGATATTTTGTTTTTCACCATAGCCCTCTATGGGCTTCCAAATATCACTTTGGCAATTCACAAGAACAGGCTTAGCGAACGGCCTCTTGGAGGGAAGGCTGTAACTCTGTGAGGTGAATTAACAGAACAGAAAGCAGTTTCTCAGAAAGCTTCTTTCCAGATTTCATCTGAGGATATTTCCTTTTTCACCATAGCCCTCTATGGGCTTCCACATATCACTTTGCCAATTCCACAGAACAGGTTTAGCGAAACGCTTCTTGAGGAGAAAGCTGTAACTCTGTGAGATGAATTAACAGAACACAAAGAAGTTTTTCAAAAAGCTTCTTTCTCTTTATTATTGGAGGATATTCCCTTTGGCCCTATAGTCTTCAAAGGGATCCGAAATATCTGTTCTCAGATTCCACAGAAATAAGGCTGGCAAAGAGATCCACGAAATACAGATGTATCTCTCTGAGTGGAATTCACATATCACAGAGCAGTTTCTCTAAAGCTTCTTTCCAGATTTCATCTGAGGATATTTCCTTTTTCACCATAGCCCTCTATGGGCTTCCAAATTTCACTTTGCCAATTCCAGAAGAACTGTCTTAGCGAAAGGCTTCTTTAGGGGAAAGCTGTAACTCTGTGAGATGATTTCACAGAACACAAAGAATTTCTCAGAAAGCTTCTCTCTCCTTGTTATCGGAGGATATTTCCTTTGGTCCTATAGTCTTCAAAGGGATCTGAAATATCTGTTCGCAGATTCCACAGAAATAAGGCTAGCAAAGAGATCCACGAAATACAGATGTAACTCTGTGAGTGGAAGTCACACATCACAGAGCAGTTTCTCAGAAGGCTTCTTTCTCATTGTTATCGGAGGATATTTCTTTTGGCCCTCTAGACTTCAAAGCTATCCGAAACATCTGTTCTCAGATTCCACAGAAATAAGGCTACCAAAGAGATCCACGAAATACAGATGTAACTCTGTGAGATGAATTGAGAGAACAGTAAGTAGTTTCTCAGAAAGCTTCTTTCCAGATTTCATCTGAGGATATTTCCTTTTTCACCATAGCCCTCTATGGGCTTCCAAATTTCACTTTGCCAATTCTACAAGAACTGTCTTAGCGAAAGGGTTCTTGAGGGGAAAGCTGTAACTCTGTGAGATGATTTCACAGAACACAAATAGGTTTCTCAGAAAGCTTCTTTCTCTTTGTTATCGGAGGATATTTCCTTTGGCCCTATAGTCTTCTAAGGGATCCGAAATATCTATTCTCAGAATCCACAGAAATAAGGCTAGCAAAGAGATCCACGAAATACAGAGGTAACACTGTGAGATGATTTAAGAGAACACTAAGCAGTTTCTCAGAAAGCTTCTTTCCAGATTTCATCTGAGGATATTTCCTTTTTCACCATAGCCCTCTATGGGTTTCCAAATATCACTTTGCCAATTCCACAAGAACTTTCTTAGCGAAAGGCTTCTTGAGGGAAAAGCTGTAACTCTGTGAGATGATTTCACAGAACACAAAGAAGTTTCTCAGAAACCTTTCTCTTTGTTATCGGAGGATATTTCCTTTGGCCCTATAGTCTTCTACAAGATCCGAAATATCTGTTCTCATATTCCAGAGAAATAAGGCTAGCAAAGAGATCTACCAAATACAGATGTAACTCTGTGAGATCAATTAACAGAACACTAAGCAGTTTCTCAGAAAGCTTCTTTCCAGATTTCATCTGAGGATATTTCCTTTTTCAACATAGCCCTCTATGGGCTTCCAAATATCACTTTGCCATTTCCACAAGAACTGTCTTAGCGAAAGGCTTCTTGAGGGGATAGCTGTAACTCTTTGACATGATTTCACAGAATACAAAGAAGTTTCTCAAAATCTTCTTTCTGTATGTTATCGGAGGATATTTCTTTTGGCCCTATAGTCTTCAAAGGGATCCGAAATATCTTTTCTCAGATTCCACAGAAATAAGGCTAGCAAAGAGATCCACGAAATACAGATGTAACACTGTGAGATGAATTAACAGAACACTAAGCAGTTTCTCAGATAGCTTGTTTCCAGATTTCATCTGAGGATATTTCCTTTTTCACCATAGCCTTCTAGGCGCTTCCAAATATCACTTTGCCAATTCCACAAGTAACTGTCTTAGCGAAAGACTTCTTGAGGGGAAAGCTCTAACTCTGTGAGGTGATTTCAAAGAACACAAAGAAGTTTCTCAGAAAGCTTCTTTCTCTTTGTTTTCGGAGCTTATTTCCTTTGGCCCTATATTCTTCAAAGGGATCCGAAATATTTATTCTCAGATTCCACAGAAATACGGCTAGCAAAGAGATCCACGAAATACAGATGTAACTCTGTGAGGTGAATTAACCGAACACTAAGGAGTTTCTCAGAGAGCTACTTTTCAGATTTCATCTGAGGATATTTCCTTTTTCACAATATCCCTCTATGGGCTTCAAAATATCACTTTGCCAATTCACAAGAACAGTCTTAGCGAAACGCTTCTTGAGTGGAAAGCTGTAACTTTGTGAGGTGATATCAAAGACCACAAAGGAGTTTCTCACAAAGCTTCTTTCTCTTCGTTATCGGAGTTTATTTCCTTTGGCCCTATAATCTTCAAAGGGATCCGAAATATCTGTTCTCAATTCCACAAAAATAAGGCTAGCAAAGAGATCCACCAAATACAGATGTAACTCTGTGAGATGAATTAACAGAACACTAAGGAGTTTCTCAGAAAGCTACTTTCCAGATTTCATCTGAGGATATTTCCTTTTTCACCTTAGCCCTCTATGTGTTTCCAAATATCACTTTGCCAATTCCACAAGAACTGTCACAGCGAAAGGCTTCTTGAGGGGAAAGCTGTAACTCTGTGCCATGATTTCACAGAACACAAAGAAGTTAATCAGGAAGCTTCTTTCTCTTTGTTATCGGAGTTTATTTCCTTTTGCCCTATAATCTTAAAAGGGATCCGAAATATCTGTTCTCAGATTAAACAGAAATAAGGCTAGCAAAGAGATCCACGAAATAGAGATGTAACTCTATGAGATGAATTAACAGAACACTAAGCAGTTTCTCAGAAAGCTTCTTTCCACTTTTCATCTGAGGATATTTCCTTATTCACCATAGCCCTCTATGGGTTTCCAAATATCACTTTGCCAATTCCACAAGAACTGTCTTAGCGAAAGGCTTCTTGAGGGGAAAGTTGTAACTCTGTGTGATGATTTCACAGAACACAAAGAAATTTCTCAGAAAGCTTCTTTCTCTTTGTTATCGGAGGATATTTCCTTTGGCCCTATAGTCTTCAAGGGATCTGAAATATCTGTTCTCAGATTCCACAGAAATAAGTCTAGCAAAGAGATTCACGAAATACAGATGTAACTCTGTGAGATGAATTAACAGAATACTAAGCAGTTTCTCAGAAAGCTTCTTTCCAGATTTCATCTGAGGTTATTTCCTTTTTCACCATAGCCCTCTATGCCCTTCGAAATATCACTTTGCAAATTCCACAAGAACTGTCTTAGCGAAAGGCTTCTTTAGGGGAAAGCTGTAACTCTGTGAGATGAATTCAAAGAACACAAAGAAGTTTCTCAGAAAGCTTCTTTCTCTTTTTTTATCAGAGAATATTTCCTTTGGCCCTATAGTCATCTAAGGGATCCGAAATATCTGTTCTCAGATTCCACAGAAATAAGGCTAGCAAAGAGATCCACCAAATACAGATGTAACTCAGAGAGATGAATTAACAGAACACTAAGGAGTTTCTCAGAAAGCTACTTTCCAGATTTCATCTGAGAATATTTCCTTTTTCACCTTAGCCCTCTATGGGCTTCCAAATATCATTTTGCCAATTCCACAAGAACTGTCTTAGCGAAAGGTTTCTTGAGGGGAAAGCTATAACTCTGTGCCATGATTTCACAGAACACAATGAAGTTAATCAGAAAGCTTCTTTCTCTTTGTTATCGGAGTTTATTTCCTTTGGCCCTATAATCTTCAAAGGGATCTGAAATATCTGTTCTCAGATTCCAAAGAAATAAGGCTAGCAAAGAGATCCAAGAAATTCAGATGTAACTCTCTGAGATGAATTAACAGAACACTGAGGAGTTTCTCAGAAAGCTACTTTCCAGATTTCATCGGTGGATATTTCCTTTTTCACCATAGCCCTCTAAGGGCTTCCCAATATCACTTTGCCAATTCCACAAGAAGTTTCTTAGCCAAAGGCTTCTTGAGGGGAAAGCTGTAACTCTGTGAGATGATTTCACAGAACACAAAGAAGTTTCTCAGAAAGCTTCTTTCTCTTTGTTATTGGAGGATATTTCCTTTGGCCCTATAGTCTTCTAAGGGATCCGAAATATCTGTTCGCAGATTCCACAGAAATAAGGCTAGCAAAGAGATCCACGAAATACAGATGTAACTCTGTGAGATGCATTAACAGAACATTAAGCAGTTTCTCAGAAAGCTGCTTTCCAGATTTCATCTGAGGATATCTCCTTTTTCCCCATAGCCCTCTAGGGGCTTCCAAATATCACTTTGAAAATTCCACATGAACTGTCTTAGCGAAAGGCTTCTTGAGGGGAAAGCTGTAACTCTGTGAGGTGATTTCACAGAACACAAAGAAGTTTCTCAGAAAGCTTCTTTCTCTTCGTTATCGGAGGATAATTCCTTTGGCCCTATAGTCTTCTAAGGGATCCGAAATATTTGTTCTCAGAATCCACAGAAATAAGGCTAGCAAAGAGATCCACGAAATACAGATGTAACTCTGTGAGATGAATTAACAGACCACTAAGCAGTTTCTCAGAAAGCTTCTTTCCACATTTCATCTGAGGATACTTCCTTTTTCACCCTAGTCTTCTATGGTCTTCCAAATATCACTTTGCCAATTCCACAAGAACTGTCTTAGCGAAAGGCTTCTTGAGGGGAAAGCTGTAACTCTGTGAGGTGATTTCACAGAACACAAAGAAGTTTCTCAGAAACCTTCTTTCTCTTTGTTATCGGAGGATATTTCCTTTGGCCCTATAGTCTTAAAAGGGATCCGAAATATAGTTCTCAGATTCCACAGAAATAAGGCTAGCAAAGAGATCCACCAAATACAGATGTAACTCTGTGAGATGAATTAAGAGAACATTAGGCAGTTTCTCATAAAGCTTCTTTCCGGATTTCATCTAAGGATATTTCCTTTTTCACCATAGCCCTCTATGGGCTTCCAAACATCACTTTGCCAATTCCACAAGAACTGTCTTAGCAAAAGGCTTTTTGAGGGGAAAGCTGTAACTCTGTGAGAGTATTTCACAGAACACAAAGAAGTTTCTCAGAAAGCTTCTTTCTCTTTTTTATCGGAGGATATTTCCTTTGGCCCTATAGTCTTCTAAGGGATCCGAAATATCTGTTCTCAGATTCCACAGAAATAAGGCTCGCAAAGAGATCCACGATATACAGATGTAACTCTGTGAGATGAATTAACAGAATCCTAAACAGTTTCTCAGAAAGCTTCTTTCCAGACTTCATCTGAGGATATTTCCTTTTTCACCATAGCCCTCTATGGGCTTCCAAATATCACTTTGCCAATTCCACAAGAACTGTCTTAGCGAAAGGCTTAATGAGGGGAAAGCTGTAACTCTGTGAGATGATGTCACAGAACACAAAGAAGTTTCTCAGAAACCTTCTTTCTCTTTGTTATCGGAGGATATTTCCTTTGGTCCTATAGTCTTCAAAGGGATCCGAAATATCTGTTCTCAGATTCCACAGAAATAAGACTAGCAAAGCGATCCACCAAATACAGTTGTAACTCTGTGAGATGAATTAACAGAACACTAACAAGTTCTCAGAAAGCTTCTTTCCAGATTTCATCTGAGGATATTTCCTTTTTCACCATAGCCCTCTAGGGGCTTCCAAATATCACTTTGCCTATTCCAGAAGAACTGTCTTAGCGAAAGGCTTCTACAGGGGAAAGCTGTATCTCTGTGAGCTGATTTCACAGAACACAAAGAAGTTTCTCAGAACGCTTCTGTCTCTTTGTTATCGGAGGATATTTCTTTTGGCACTATAGTCTTCAAAGGGATCCGAAATATCTGCTCTCAGATTCCACAGAAATAAAGCTAGCGAACAGATCCACGAAATACAGATGTAACTCTGAGAGATGAATTAACAGAACACTAAGCAGTTTCTCAGAAAGCTTCTTTCCAGATTTCATCAGAGGATATTTCCTTTTTCACCATAGGCCTCTATGCGCTTCCAAATATCAGTTTGCCAATTCCACAAAAACTGTCTTAGCAAAAGGCTTCTTGAGGGGAAAGCTGTAACTCTGTGAAATGATTTCACAGAACACAAAGAAGTTTCTCAGAAAGCTTCGTTCTCTTTGTGATTGGAGGATATTTCCTTTGGCCCTATAGTCTTCTAAGGGTTCCGAAATATCTGTTCTCAGATTCCACAGAAATAAGGCTAGCAAAGAGATCCACGAAATACAGATGTAACTCTGTGAGATGAACTATCAAAACCCTAAGCAGTTTCTCAGAAAGCTTCTTTCCAGATTTCATCTGAGGAGATTTCCTTTTTCATCGTAGCTCTCTATGGGCTTCCAAATATCACTTTGCCAATTCCACAAGAACTGTCTTAGCGAAAGGCTTCTTGAGGGGAAAGCTGTAACTCTGTGAGATGATTTCACAGAACACAAAGAAGTTTCTCAGAAAGCTTCTTTCTCTTTTTTATCTGAGGATATTTCCTTTGGCCCTATAGTCTTCAAAGGTATCCGAAATATCTGTTCTCAGATTCCACAGAAATAAGGCTCGCAAAGAGATCCACGATATACAGATGTAACTCTGTGAGATGAATTAACAGAATCCTAAACAGTTTCTCAGAAAGCTTCTTTCCAGACTTCATCTGAGGATATTTCCTTTTTCACCATAGCCCTCTATGGGCTTCCAAATATCACTTTGCCAACTCCACAAGAACTGTCTTAGCGAAAGGCTTAATGAGGGGAAAGCTGTAAGTCTGTGAGATGATGTCACAGAACACAAAGAAGTTTCTCAGAAACCTTCTTTCTCTTTGTTATCGGAGGATATTTCCTTTGGTCCTATAGTCTTCAAAGGGATCCGAAATATCTGTTCTCAGATTCCACAGAAATAAGACTAGCAAAGTGATCCACCAAATACAGTTGTAACTCTGTGAGATGAATTAACAGAACACTAAGCAGTTTCTCAGAAAGCTTCTTTCCAGATTTCATCTGAGGATATTTCCTTTTTCACCATAGCCCTCTATGGGCTTCCAAATATCACTTGGCCAATTCCACAAGAACTGTCTTAGCGAAAGGCTTCTTGAGGGGAAAGCTGTAACTCTGTGAGATGATTTCACAGAACACAAAGAAGTTTCTCACAAACCTTCTTTCTCTATGTTATCGGATGATATTTCCTTTGGCACTATAGTCTTCTAAGCGATCCGAAATATCTGTTCGCAGATTCCACAGAAATAAGGCTAGCAAAGAGATCCACGAAATACAGATGTAACTCTGTGAGATGAATTATCAGAACACTAAGCAGTTATTCAGAAATCTTCTTTCCAGATTTCATGTGAGGATATTTCGCTTTTCACCATAGCCCTCTATGGGCTTCCAAATATCACTCGGCCAATTCCACAAGAACTGTCTTAGCAAAAGGCTTCTTGAGGGGAAAGCTGTAACTCTGTGAGATGATTTCACAGAACAAAAAGAAGTTTCTCACAAACCTTCTTTCTCTTTGTTATCGGAGGATATTTCCTTTGGCCCTCTGTTCTTCTAACGGATCCGAAATATCTGTTCTCACATTCCACAGAAATAAGGCTAGCAAAGAGATCCACCAAATATAGATGTAACTCTGTGAGATCAATGAACAGAACACTTAGGAGTTTCTCAGAAAGCTTTTTTCCAGATTTCATCTAAGGATAATTCCTTTTTCACCATAGCCCTCTACGGGTTTCCAAATATCACTTTGACAATTCCACAAGAACTGTCTTAGCGAAAGGCTTCTTGAGGGGAAAGCTGTAACTCTGTGAGATGATTTCACAGAACACAAAGAAGTTTCTCAGAAAGCTTCTTTCTCTTTGTTATCAGAGGATATTTCCTTTGGCCCTGTAGTTTTCAAAGGGATCCGAAATATCTCTTCTCAGATTCCACAGAAATAAGGGTCGCAAAGAGTTCCACCAAATACAGATGTAACTCTGTGAGATGAATTAAAAGAACACTAAGCAGTTTCTCAGAAAGCTTCTTTCCAGAATTCATCTGAGGATATTTCCTTTTTCAACATAGCCCTCTATGCGCTTCCAAATATCACTTTGCCAATTCCACAAGAACTGTCTTAGCGAAAGGCTTCTTCGGGGGAAAGCTGTATCTCTGTGAGATGATTTCACAGAACACAAAGAAGTTTCTCAGAATGCTTCTTTCTCTTTGTTATCGGAGGATATTTCCTTTATCCCTATAGTCTTCTAAGGGATCCGAAATATCTGTTCTCAGATTCCACAAAAATAAGGCTACTAAAGAGATCCACGAAATACAGATGTAACTCTGTGAGATGAATTAACAGAACACTAAGCAGTTTCTCAGAAAGCTTCTTTCCAGATTTCATCTAAGGATATTTCCTTTTTCACCATAGCCCTCTATGGCCTTCCAAATATCACTTTGCCAATTCCACAAGAACTGTCTTAGCGAAAGGCTTCTGAGGGGAAAGATGTAACTCTATGAGATGATTTCATAGAAGAAAAAGAAGTTTCTCAGAAGCCTTCTTTCTCTTTGTTATCGGAAGATATTTCCTTTGGCCCTGTAGTCTTCAAAGGGATCCGACATATCTGTTCTCATATTCCACAGAAATAAGGTTAGCAAAGAGATCCACCAAATACAGATGTAACTCTGTGAGGTGAATTAAGAAAACACTAAGCAGTTTCTCAGAAAGCTTCTTTCCAGATTTCATCTGAGGATATTTCCTCTTTCACCAAATCCCTCTATGGGCTTCCAAATATCACTTTGCCAATTCCACAAGAACTGTCTAAGCGAAAGGCTTCTCTAGGGGAAAGCTGTATCTCTGTGAGATGATTTCACAGAACACAAAGAAGTTTCTCAGAAAGCTTCTTTCTCTTTGTTATCGGAGGATATTTCCTTTGGCCCTATAGTCTTCAAAGGGATCCGAAATATCTGTTCTGAGATTCCACAGAAATAACGCTAGCAAAGAGATTACGAAATACAGATGTAACTCTGTGAGATGAATTAACAGAACACTAAGCAGTTTCTCAGAAAGCTACTTTCCAGATTTCATCTGAGGATATTTCCTTTTTCACTAAAGCCCTCTATGGGCTTCCAAATATCACTTTGCCAATTCCACTAGAACTGTCTTAGCGAAAGTCTTCTTGAAGGGAAAGCTGTAACTCTGTGAGATGATTTCACAGAACACAAAGAAGTTTCTCAGAAAGCTTCGTTCTCTTTGTGATTGGAGGATATTTCCTTTGGCCCTATAGTCTTATAAGGGATCCGAATATCTGTTCTCAGATTCCACAGAAATAAGGCTAGCAAAGAGATCCACGAAATACAGATGTAACTCTGTGAGATGAATTAACAGAACACTAAGCAGTTTCTCAGAAAGCTACTTTCCAGATTTCATCTGAGGATATTTCCTTTTTCACCATAGCCCTCTATGGGCATCCAAATATCACTCTGCCAATTCCACAAGAACTGTCTTAGGGAAAGGCTTCTTGAGGGGAAAGCTGTAACTCTGTGAGATGATTTCACAGAACACAAAGAAGTTTCTCAGAATGCTTCTTTCCCTTTTTTATCGGAGGATATTTCCTTTGGCCCTGTAGACTTCAAAGGGATCCGGAATATCTGTTCTCAGATTCCACAGAAATAAGGCTAGCAAAGAGATCCACGAAATACAGATGTAACACTGTGAGATGAATTAACAGAACACTAAGCACGTTCTCAGAAAGCTTCTTTCCAGATTTCATCTGAGGATATTTCCTTTTTCACCATAGCCCTCTATGCGCTTCCAAATATCACTTTGCCAATTCCACAAGAACTGTCTTAGCGAAAGGCTTCTTGAGGGGAAATCTGTAACTCTGTGAGATGGTTTCCAAGAACACAAAGAAGTTTCTCAGAAAGCTTCTTTCTTTTTGTTATCGGAGATTATTTCCTTTGGCCCTAGAGTCTTCAAAGGGATCCGAAATATCTGATCTCAGATTCCACAGAAATAAGACTAGCAAAGAGATCCACGAAATACAGATGTAACTCTGTGAGATGAATTAAGAGAACACTAAGCAGTTTCTCAGAAAGCTTCTTTCCAGATTTCATCTGAGGATATTTCCTTTTTCACCATAGCCCTCTTAGGGCTTCCACATATCACTTTGCCAATTCCACAAGAACTTTCTTAGCGAAAGGGTTCTTGAGGGGAAAGCTGTAACTCTGTGAGATGATTTCACAGAACACAAAGAAGTTTCTCAGAATGCTTCTTTCCCTTTTTTATCGGAGGATATTTCCTTTGGCACTATAGACTTCAAAGGGATCCGAAATATCTGTTCTCAGATTCCACAGAAATAAGGCTAGCAAATAGATCCACGAAATACAGATGTAACTCTGTGAGGTGAATTAACAGAACACTAAGCAGTTTCTCAGAAAACTTCTTTCCAGATTTCATCAGAGGATATTTCCTCTTTCACCATAGCCCTCTAAGGGCTTCCAAATATCACTTTGCCAATTCCACAAGAACTGTCTTAGCGAAAGCCTTCTTGAGGGGAAAGCTGTAATTCTGTGAGATGATTTCACAGACCACAAGGAAGTTTCTCAGAAAGCTTCTTTCTCTTTGTTATCGGAGGATATTTCCTTTGGCCCTATAGTCTTCAAAGGGATCCGAAATATCTGTTCTGAGATTCCACAGAAATAAGGCTAGCAAAGAGATCCACGAAATACAGATGTAACTCTGTGAGATGAAATAACAGAACACTAAGCAGTTTCTCAGAAAGCTACTTTCCAGATTTCATCTGAGGATATTTCCTTTTTCACCATAGCCCTCTAAGGGCTTCCAAATATCACTTTGCCAACTCCACAAATCTGTCTTAGAGAAAGGCTTCTTGAGGGGAAAGCTGTAACTCTGCGAGATGATTTCACAGAACACAAAGAAGTTTCTTAGAAAGCTTCTTTCTCTTTGTTATCGGAGGATATTTCCTTTGGCTCTATAGTCTTCAAAGGTATCCGAAATATCTGTTCTCAGATTCCACAGAAATAAGGCTAGCAAAGAGATCCACGACAAACAGATGTAACTCTGTGAGATGAATTAACAGAACACTAAGCAGTTTCTCAGAATGCTACTTTCCAGATTTCATCTGAGGATATTTCCTTTTTCACCATAGCCCTCTATGGGCTTCCAATTTTCACTTTGCCAATTCCACAAGAACTGTCTTAGCGAAAGTCTTCTTGAGGGGAAAGCTGTAACTCTGTGAGATGATTTCACAGAACACAAAGAAGTTTCTCAGAAACCTTCTTTCTCTTTGTTATCGGAGTATATTTCCTTTGGCTCTATAGTCTTCAAATGGATCCGAAATATCTGTTCTCAGATTCCACAGAAATAAGGCTGGCAAAGAGATCCACGAAATACAGATGTAACTCTGTGAGATGAATTAACAGAACACTAAACAGTTTCTCAGAAAGCTAATTTGCAGATTTCATCTGAGGATATTTCCTTTTTCTCCATAGCCCTCTATGGGCTTCCAAATATCACTTTGCCAATTCCACAAGAACTGTCTTAGGGAAAGGCTTCTTGAGGGGAATGAAGTACCTCTGTGAGATGATTTCAGAGAACACAAAGAAGTTTCTCAGAAAGCTTCTTTCTCTGTGTTATCGGAGAATATTTCCTTGGACCCTATGGTCTTTTAAGGGATCTGAAATATCTGTTCTCAGATTCCACATAAATAAGGCTAGCAAAGAGATCCACGAAATAGAGATGTAACTCTTTGAGATGAATTAACAGAACACTAAGCAGTTTCTCAGAAAGCTTCTTTCCAGATTTCATCAGAGGATATTTCTTCTTTCACCATAGCCCTCTATGGGCTTCCAAATATCACTTTGACAATTCCACAAGAACTGTCTAAGCGAAAGGCTTCTTGAGGGGAAAGCTGTAACTCTGTGAGATGATTTCACAGAACACAAAGAAGTTTCTCAGAAAGCTTCTTTCTCTGTGTTATCGGAGGATATTTCCTTGGGCCCTAAAGTCTTCTAAGGGATCCGAAATATCTGTTCTCAGATTCCACAGAAATATGGCTAGCAAAGAGATCCACGAAATAGAGATGTAACCCTTTGAGAGGAATTAACAGAATACTAAGCAGTTTCTCAGAAATCTTCTTTCCAGATTTCATCAGAGGATATTTCCTCTTTCACCATAGCCCTCTATGGGCTTCCAAATATCACTCTGTCAATTCCACAAGAACTGTCTTTGCGAAAAGCTTCTCTAGGGGAAAGGTGTATCTCTGTGAGACGATTTCACAGAACACAAAGAAGTTTCTCAGAAAGCTTCTTTCTCTTTGTTATCGGAGGATATTTCCTTTGGCCCTATAGTCTTCAAAGGGATCTGAAATATCTGTTCTCAGATTCCCCAGAAATAAGGCTAGCAAAGAGATCCACGAAATACAGATGTAACTCTGTGAGATGAATTAACAGAAAACTAAGCAGTTTCTCAGAAAGCTTTTTTCCAGATTTCATCTGAGGATATTTCCTTTTTCACCATAGCCTTTTATGCGCTTCCTAATATCACTTTGCCAATTCCATAAGAACTGTCTTAGCGAAAGACTTCTTCAGGGGAAAGCTGTAACTCTGTGAGGTGATTTCACAGAACACAAAGAAGATTCTCAGAATACTTCTTTCCCTTTTTTATCGGTTGATATTTCCTATGGCCCTATAGTCTTCAAAGGGATCCGAAATATCTGTTCTCAGATTCCACAGAAATAAAGCTAGCAAAGAGATCCACGAAATACAGATGTAACTCTGTGAGATGAATTAACAGAACACTAAGCAGTTTCTCAGAACGCTTCTTTCCAGATTTCATCAGAGGATATTTCCTCTTTAACCATAGCCCTCTATGGGCTTCCAAATATCACTTTGCCAATTCCGCAAGAACTGTCTAAGCGAAAGGCTTCTTGAGGGGAAAGCTGTAACTCTGTGAGGTGATACCACAGAACACAAAGAAGTTTCTCAGAAAGCTTCTTTCTCTTTGTTTTCGGAGTTTATTTCCTTTGGCCCTATAATCCTCAAAGGTATCCGGAATATCTGTTCTCAGATTCCACAGAAATAAGGCTAGCAAAGAGATCCACGAAATACAGATGAAACTCTGTGAGATAAATTAACAGAACACTAAGCAGGTTCTCAGAAAGCTTCTTTCCAGATTTCATCTGAGGATATTTCCTTTTTCACCATAGCCCTCTATGCGCTTCCAAATATCACTTTGCCAATTCCCCAAGAACTGTCTTAGCGAAAGGCTTCTTGAGGGGAAATCTGTAACTCTGTGAGATGGTTTCAAAGAACACAAAGAAGTTTCTCAGAAAGCTTCTTTCTTTTTGTTATCGGAGATTATTTCCTTTGGCCCTAGAGTCTTCAAAGGGATCCGAAATATCTGTTCTCAGATTCCACAGAAATAAGACTAGCAAAGAGATCCACGAAATACAGATGTAACTCTGTGAGATGAATTAACAGAACACTAAGCAGTTTCTCAGAAAGCTTCTTTCCAGATTTCATCTGAGGATATTTCCTTTTTCACCATAGCCCTCTTAGGGCTTCCAAATATCACTTTGCCAATTCCACAAGAACTGTCTTAGCGAAAGGGTTCTTGAGGGGAAAGCTGTAACTCTGTGAGATGATTTCACAGAACACAAAGAAGTTTCTAAGAAAGATTCTTTCTCTTTGTTATCGGAAGATATTTCCTTTGTCCTATAGTCTTCAAAGGTATCCGAAATATCTGTTCTCAGATTCCACAGAAATAAGGCTAGCAAAGAGATCCACGAAATACAGATGTAACACTGTGAGATGAATTAACAGAACACTAAGCAGTTTCTCAGAATGCTACTTTCCATATTTCATCTGAGGATATTTCCTTTTTCCCCATAGTCCTCTATGGGCTTCCAAATATCACTTTGCCAATTCCACAAGAACTGTCTTAGTGAAAGTCTTCTTGAGGGGAAAGCTGTAACTCTGTGAGATGATTTCCCAGAACACAAAGAAGTTTCTCAGACCGCTTCTTTCTCTTTGTTATCGGAGGATATTTCCTTTGGCCCTATAGTCTAATAAGGGATCCGAAATATCTGTTCGCAGATTCCACAGAAATAATTCTAGCAAAGAGATCCACGAAATACAGATGTAACTCTGTGAGATGAATTAACAGAACACTAAGCAGTTTCTCAGAAATCTTCTTTCCAGATTTCATCTGAGGATATTTCCTTTTTCACCATAGCCCTCTATGGGCTTCCAAATATCACTTTGCCAATTCCACAAAAACGTCTTAGCGAAAGGCTTCTTGAGGGGAAAGCTGTAACTCTGTGAGATGATTTCACAGAACACAAAGAAGTTTCTCAGAGAGCTTCTATCTCTTTGTTATCGGAGGATATTTCCTTTGGCCCTATAGTCTTCTAAGGGATCCAAAATATCTGTTCTCACATTCCACAGAAATAAGGCTAGCAAAGAGATCCACGAAATACAGATGTAACTCTGTGAGATGAATTATCAGAACACTAAGCAGTTATTCAGAAAGCTTCTTTCCAGATTTCATCTGAGGATATTTCCTTTTTCACCATAGCCCTCTATGGGCTTCCAAATATCACTTGGCCAATTCCACAAGAACTGTCTTAGCGAAAGACTTCTTGAGGGGAAAGCTGTAACTCTGTGAGATGATTTCACAGAACACAAAGAAGTTTCTCAGAAAGCTTCTTCCTCTTTGTTATCGGAGGATATTTCCTTTGGCCCTATAGACTTCAAAGGGATCCGAAATATCTGTTCTCAGATTCCACAGAAATAAGGCTAGCAAATAGATGCACGAGATACAGATGTAACTCTGTGAGGTGAATTAACAGAACACTAAGCAGTTTTTCAGAAATCTTCTTTCCCGATTTCATCAGAGGATATTTCCTCTTTCACCATAGCCCTCTAAGGGCTTCCAAATATCACTTTGCCAATTCCACAAGAACTGTCTTAGCGAAAGGCTTCTTGAGGGGAAAGCTGTAATTCTGTGAGATGATTTCACAGAACACAAAGAAGTTTCTCACAAAGCTCCTTTCTCTTTGTTATCGGAGGATATTTCCTTTATCCCTATAGTCTTCAAAGGGATCCGAAATATCTGTTCTGAGATTCCACAGAAATAAGGCTAGCAAAGAGATTATGAAATACAGATGTAACTCTGTGAGATGAATTAACAGAACACTAAGCAGTTTCTCAGAAAGCTACTTTTCAGATTTCATCTGAGGATAATTCCTTTTTCACTATAGCCCTCTATGGGCTTCCAAATATCACTTTGCCAATTCCACTAGAACTGTCTTAGCGAAAGTCTTCTTGAGGGGAAAGCTGTAACTCTGTGTGATAATTTCACAGAACACAAAGAAGTTTCTCAGAAAACTTCGTTCTCTTTGTGATTGGAGGATATTTCCTTTGGCCCTATAGTCTTATAAGGGATCCGAAATATCTGTTCTCAGATTCCACAGAAATAAGGCTAGCAAAGAGATCCACGAAATACAGATGTAACTCTGTGAGATGAATTAACAGAACACTAAGCAGTTTCTCAGAAAGCTACTTTCCAGATTTCATCTGAGGATATTTCCTTTTTCACCATAGCCCTCTATGGGCATCCAAATATCACTCTGCCAATCCACAAGAACTGTCTTAGGGAAAGGCTTCTTGAGGGGAAAGCTGTAACTCTGTGAGATGATTTCACAGAACACAAAAAAGTTTCTCAGAATGCTTCTTTCCCTTTTTTATCGGAGGATATTTCCTTTGGCCCTGTAGACTTCAAAGGGATCCGGAATATCTGTTCTCAGATTCCACAGAAATAAGGCTAGCAAAGAGATCCACGAAATACAGATGAAACTCTGTGAGATGAATTAAGAGAACACTAAGCACTTTCTCAGAAAACTTCTTTCCAGATTTCATCTGAGGATATTTCCTTTTTCACCATAGCCCTCTATGCGCTTCCAAATATCACTTTGCCAATTCCACAAGAACTGTCTTAGCGAAAGGCTTCTTGAGGGGAAATCTGTAACACTGTGAGATGGTTTCAAAGAACACAAAGAAGTTTCTCTGAAAGCTTCTTTCTTTTTGTTATCGGAGATTATTTCCTTTGGCCCTAGAGTCTTCAAAGGGATCCGAAATATCAGATCTCAGATTCCACAGAAATAAGACTAGCAAAGAGATCCACGAAATACAGATGTAACTCTGTGAGATGAATTAAGAGAACACTAGGCAGTTTCTCAGAAAGCTTCTTTCCAGATTTCATCTGAGGATATTTCCTTTTTCACCATAGCCCTCTTAGGGCTTCCAAATATCACTTTGCCAATTCCACAAGAACTGTCTTAGCGAAAGGGTTCTTGAGGGGAAAGCTGTAACTCTGTGAGATGATTTCACAGAACACAAAGAAGTTTCTCAGAATGCTTCTTTCCCTTTTTTATCGGAGGATATTTCCTTTGGCCCTATAGACTTCAAAGGGATCCGAAATATCTGTTCTCAGATTCCACAGAAATAAGGCTAGCAAATAGATCCACGAAATACAGATGTAACTCTGTGAGGTGAATTAACAGAACACTAAGCAGATTCTCAGAAAGCTTCTTTCCAGAATTCATCTGAGGATATTTCCTTTTTCAACATAGCCCTCTATGCGCTTCCAAATATCACTTTGCCAATTCCACAAGAACTGTCTTAGCGAAAGGCTTCTTCGGGGGAAAGCTGTATCTCTGTGAGATGATTTCACAGAACACAAAGAAGTTTCTCAGAATGCTTCTTTCTCTTTGTTATCGGAGGATATTTCCTTTATCCCTATAGTCTTCTAAGGGATCCGAAATATCTGTTCTCAGATTCCACAAAAATAAGGCTACTAAAGAGATCCACGAAATACAGATGTAACTCTGTGAGATGAATTAACAGAACACTAAGCAGTTTCTCAGAAAGCTTCTTTCCAGATTTCATCTAAGGATATTTCCTTTTTCACCATAGCCCTCTATGGCCTTCCTAATATCACTTTGCCAATTCCACAAGAACTGTCTTAGCGAAAGGCTTCTGAGGGGAAAGATGTAACTCTATGAGATGATTTCATAGAAGAAAAAGAAGTTTCTCAGAAGCCTTCTTTCTCTTTGTTATCGGAAGATATTTCCTTTGGCCCTGTAGTCTTCAAAGGGATCCGACATATCTGTTCTCATATTCCACAGAAATAAGGTTAGCAAAGAGATCCACCAAATACAGATGTAACTCTGTGAGGTGAATTAAGAAAACACTAAGCAGTTTCTCAGAAAGCTTCTTTCCAGATTTCATCTGAGGATATTTCCTCTTTCACCAAATCCCTCTATGGGCTTCCAAATATCACTTTGCCAATTCCACAAGAACTGTCTAAGCGAAAGGCTTCTCTAGGGGAAAGCTGTATCTCTGTGAGATGATTTCACAGAACACAAAGAAGTTTCTCAGAAAGCTTCTTTCTCTTTGTTATCGGAGGATATTTCCTTTGGCCCTATAGTCTTCAAAGGGATCCGAAATATCTGTTCTGAGATTCCACAGAAATAACGCTAGCAAAGAGATTACGAAATACAGATGTAACTCTGTGAGATGAATTAACAGAACACTAAGCAGTTTCTCAGAAAGCTACTTTCCAGATTTCATCTGAGGATATTTCCTTTTTCACTAAAGCCCTCTATGGGCTTCCAAATATCACTTTGCCAATTCCACTAGAACTGCCTTAGCGAAAGTCTTCTTGAAGGGAAAGCTGTAACTCTGTGAGATGATTTCACAGAACACAAAGAAGTTTCTCAGAAAGCTTCGTTCTCTTTGTGATTGGAGGATATTTCCTTTGGCCCTATAGTCTTATAAGGGATCCGAAATATCTGTTCTCAGATTCCACAGAAATAAGGCTAGCAAAGAGATCCACGAAATACAGATGTAACTCTGTGAGATGAATTAACAGAACACTAAGCAGTTTCTCAGAAAGCTACTTTCCAGATTTCATTTGAGGATATTTCCTTTTTCACCATAGCCCTCTATGGGCATCCAAATATCACTCTGCCAATTCCACAAGAACTGTCTTAGGGAAAGGCTTCTTGAGGGGAAAGCTGTAACTCTGTGAGATGATTTCACAGAACACAAAGAAGTTTCTCAGAATGCTTCTTTCCCTTTTTTATCGGAGGATATTTCCTTTGGCCCTGTAGACTTCAAAGGGATCCGGAATATCTGTTCTCAGATTCCACAGAAATAAGGCTAGCAAAGAGATCCACGAAATACAGATGTAACACTGTGAGATGAATTAACAGAACACTAAGCACGTTCTCAGAAAGCTTCTTTCCAGATTTCATCTGAGGATATTTCCTTTTTCACCATAGCCCTCTATGCGCTTCCAAATATCACTTTGCCAATTCCACAAGAACTGTCTTAGCGAAAGGCTTCTTGAGGGGAAATCTGTAACTCTGTGAGATGGTTTCCAAGAACACAAAGAAGTTTCTCAGAAAGCTTCTTTCTTTTTGTTATCGGAGATTATTTCCTTTCGCCCTAGAGTCTTCAAAGGGATCCGAAATATCTGATCTCAGATTCCACAGAAATAAGACTAGCAAAGAGATCCACGAAATACAGATGTAACTCTGTGAGATGAATTAAGAGAACACTAAGCAGTTTCTCAGAAAGCTTCTTTCCAGATTTCATCTGAGGATATTTCCTTTTTCACCATAGCCCTCTTAGGGCTTCCACATATCACTTTGCAATTCCACAAGAACTGTCTTAGCGAAAGGGTTCTTGAGGGGAAAGCTGTAACTCTGTGAGATGATTTCACAGAACACAAAGAAGTTTCTCAGAATGCTTCTTTCCCTTTTTTATCGGAGGATATTTCCTTTGGCCCTATAGACTTCAAAGGGATCCGAAATATCTGTTCTCAGATTCCACAGAAATAAGGCTAGCAAATAGATCCACGAAATACAGATGTAACTCTGTGAGGTGAATTAACAGAACACTAAGCAGTTTCTCAGAAAACTTCTTTCCAGATTTCATCAGAGGATATTTCCTCTTTCACCATAGCCCTCTAAGGGCTTCCAAATATCACTTTGCCAATTCCACAAGAACTGTCTTAGCGAAAGCCTTCTTGAGGGGAAAGCTGTAATTCTGTGAGATGATTTCACAGACCACAAGGAAGTTTCTCAGAAAGCTTCTTTCTCTTTGTTATCGGAGGATATTTCCTTTGGCCCTATAGTCTTCAAAGGGATCCGAAATATCTGTTCTGAGATTCCACAGAAATAAGGCTAGCAAAGAGATCCACGAAATACAGATGTAACTCTGTGAGATGAAATAACAGAACACTAAGCAGTTTCTCAGAAAGCTACTTTCCAGATTTCATCTGAGGATATTTCCTTTTTCACCATAGCCCTCTAAGGGCTTCCAAATATCACTTTGCCAACTCCACAAATCTGTCTTAGAGAAAGGCTTCTTGAGGGGAATGAAGTACCTCTGTGAGATGATTTCAGAGAACACAAAGAAGTTTCTCAGAAAGCTTCTTTCTCTGTGTTATCGGAGAATATTTCCTTGGACCCTATGGTCTTTTAAGGGATCTGAAATATCTGTTCTCAGATTCCACATAAATAAGGCTAGCAAAGAGATCCACGAAATAGAGATGTAACTCTTTGAGATGAATTAACAGAACACTAAGCAGTTTCTCAGAAAGCTTCTTTCCAGATTTCATCAGAGGATATTTCTTCTTTCACCATAGCCCTCTATGGGCTTCCAAATATCACTTTGACAATTCCACAAGAACTGTCTAAGCGAAAGGCTTCTTGAGGGGAAAGCTGTAACTCTGTGAGATGATTTCACAGAACACAAAGAAGTTTCTCAGAAAGCTTCTTTCTCTGTGTTATCGGAGGATATTTCCTTGGGCCCTAAAGTCTTCTAAGGGATCCGAAATATCTGTTCTCAGATTCCACAGAAATATGGCTAGCAAAGAGATCCACGAAATAGAGATGTAACCCTTTGAGAGGAATTAACAGAATACTAAGCAGTTTCTCAGAAAGCTTCTTTCCAGATTTCATCAGAGGATATTTCCTCTTTCACCATAGCCCTCTATGGGCTTCCAAATATCACTCTGTCAATTCCACAAGAACTGTCTTTGCGAAAAGCTTCTCTAGGGGAAAGGTGTATCTCTGTGAGACGATTTCACAGAACACAAAGAAGTTTCTCAGAAAGCTTCTTTCTCTTTGTTATCGGAGGATATTTCCTTTGGCCCTATAGTCTTCAAAGGGATCTGAAATATCTGTTCTCAGATTCCCCAGAAATAAGGCTAGCAAAGAGATCCACGAAATACAGATGTAACTCTGTGAGATGAATTAACAGAAAACTAAGCAGTTTCTCAGAAAGCTTTTTTCCAGATTTCATCTGAGGATATTTCCTTTTTCACCATAGCCTTTTATGCGCTTCCTAATATCACTTTGCCAATTCCATAAGAACTGTCTTAGCGAAAGACTTCTTCAGGGGAAAGCTGTAACTCTGTGAGGTGATTTCACAGAACACAAAGAAGATTCTCAGAATACTTCTTTCCCTTTTTTATCGGTTGATATTTCCTATGGCCCTATAGTCTTCAAAGGGATCCGAAATATCTGTTCTCAGATTCCACAGAAATAAAGCTAGCAAAGAGATCCACGAAATACAGATGTAACTCTGTGAGATGAATTAACAGAACACTAAGCAGTTTCTCAGAACGCTTCTTTCCAGATTTCATCAGAGGATATTTCCTCTTTAACCATAGCCCTCTATGGGCTTCCAAATATCACTTTGCCAATTCCGCAAGAACTGTCTAAGCGAAAGGCTTCTTGAGGGGAAAGCTGTAACTCTGTGAGATGATACCACAGAACACAAAGAAGTTTCTCAGAAAGCTTCTTTCTCTTTGTTATCGGAGTTTATTTCCTTTGGCCCTATAATCCTCAAAGATATCCGGAATATCTGTTCTCAGATTCCACAGAAATAAGGCTAGCAAAGAGATCCACGAAATACAGATGAAACTCTGTGAGATAAATTAACAGAACACTAAGCAGGTTCTCAGAAAGCTTCTTTCCAGATTTCATCTGAGGATATTTCCTTTTTCACCATAGCCCTCTATGCGCTTCCAAATATCACTTTGCCAATTCCCCAAGAACTGTCTTAGCGAAAGGCTTCTTGAGGGGAAATCTGTAACTCTGTGAGATGGTTTCAAAGAACACAAAGAAGTTTCTCAGAAAGCTTCTTTCTTTTTGTTATCGGAGATTATTTCCTTTGGCCCTAGAGTCTTCAAAGGGATCCGAAATATCTGTTCTCAGATTCCACAGAAATAAGACTAGCAAAGAGATCCACGAAATACAGATGTAACTCTGTGAGATGAATTAACAGAACACTAAGCAGTTTCTCAGAAAGCTTCTTTCCAGATTTCATCTGAGGATATTTCCTTTTTCACCATAGCCCTCTTAGGGCTTCCAAATATCACTTTGCCAATTCCACAAGAACTGTCTTAGCGAAAGGGTTCTTGAGGGGAAAGCTGTAACTCTGTGAGATGATTTCACAGAACACAAAGAAGTTTCTAAGAAAGATTCTTTCTCTTTGTTATCGGAAGATATTTCCTTTGTCCTATAGTCTTCAAAGGTATCCGAAATATCTGTTCTCAGATTCCACAGAAATAAGGCTAGCAAAGAGATCCACGAAATACAGATGTAACACTGTGAGATGAATTAACAGAACACTAAGCAGTTTCTCAGAATGCTACTTTCCATATTTCATCTGAGGATATTTCCTTTTTCCCCATAGTCCTCTATGGGCTTCCAAATATCACTTTGCCAATTCCACAAGAACTGTCTTAGTGAAAGTCTTCTTGAGGGGAAAGCTGTAACTCTGTGAGATGATTTCCCAGAACACAAAGAAGTTTCTCAGACCGCTTCTTTCTCTTTGTTATCGGAGGATATTTCCTTTGGCCCTATAGTCTAATAAGGGATCCGAAATATCTGTTCGCAGATTCCACAGAAATAATTCTAGCAAAGAGATCCACGAAATACAGATGTAACTCTGTGAGATGAATTAACAGAACACTAAGCAGTTTCTCAGAAATCTTCTTTCCAGATTTCATCTGAGGATATTTCCTTTTTCACCATAGCCCTCTATGGGCTTCCAAATATCACTTTGCCAATTCCACAAAAACGTCTTAGCGAAAGGCTTCTTGAGGGGAAAGCTGTAACTCTGTGAGATGATTTCACAGAACACAAAGAAGTTTCTCAGAGAGCTTCTATCTCTTTGTTATCGGAGGATATTTCCTTTGGCCCTATAGTCTTCTAAGGGATCCAAAATATCTGTTCTCACATTCCACAGAAATAAGGCTAGCAAAGAGATCCACGAAATACAGATGTAACTCTGTGAGATGAATTATCAGAACACTAAGCAGTTATTCAGAAAGCTTCTTTCCAGATTTCATCTGAGGATATTTCCTTTTTCACCATAGCCCTCTATGGGCTTCCAAATATCACTTGGCCAATTCCACAAGAACTGTCTTAGCGAAAGACTTCTTGAGGGGAAAGCTGTAACTCTGTGAGATGATTTCACAGAACACAAAGAAGTTTCTCAGAAAGCTTCTTCCTCTTTGTTATCGGAGGATATTTCCTTTGGCCCTATAGACTTCAAAGGGATCCGAAATATCTGTTCTCAGATTCCACAGAAATAAGGCTAGCAAATAGATCCACGAGATACAGATGTAACTCTGTGAGGTGAATTAACAGAACACTAAGCAGTTTTTCAGAAATCTTCTTTCCCGATTTCATCAGAGGATATTTCCTCTTTCACCATAGCCCTCTAAGGGCTTCCAAATATCACTTTGCCAATTCCACAAGAACTGTCTTAGCGAAAGGCTTCTTGAGGGGAAAGCTGTAATTCTGTGAGATGATTTCACAGAACACAAAGAAGTTTCTCACAAAGCTCCTTTCTCTTTGTTATCGGAGGATATTTCCTTTATCCCTATAGTCTTCAAAGGGATCCGAAATATCTGTTCTGAGATTCCACAGAAATAAGGCTAGCAAAGAGATTATGAAATACAGATGTAACTCTGTGAGATGAATTAACAGAACACTAAGCAGTTTCTCAGAAAGCTACTTTTCAGATTTCATCTGAGGATAATTCCTTTTTCACTATAGCCCTCTATGGGCTTCCAAATATCACTTTGCCAATTCCACTAGAACTGTCTTAGCGAAAGTCTTCTTGAGGGGAAAGCTGTAACTCTGTGTGATAATTTCACAGAACACAAAGAAGTTTCTCAGAAAACTTCGTTCTCTTTGTGATTGGAGGATATTTCCTTTGGCCCTATAGTCTTATAAGGGATCCGAAATATCTGTTCTCAGATTCCACAGAAATAAGGCTAGCAAAGAGATCCACGAAATACAGATGTAACTCTGTGAGATGAATTAACAGAACACTAAGCAGTTTCTCAGAAAGCTACTTTCCAGATTTCATCTGAGGATATTTCCTTTTTCACCATAGCCCTCTATGGGCATCCAAATATCACTCTGCCAATCCACAAGAACTGTCTTAGGGAAAGGCTTCTTGAGGGGAAAGCTGTAACTCTGTGAGATGATTTCACAGAACACAAAAAAGTTTCTCAGAATGCTTCTTTCCCTTTTTTATCGGAGGATATTTCCTTTGGCCCTGTAGACTTCAAAGGGATCCGGAATATCTGTTCTCAGATTCCACAGAAATAAGGCTAGCAAAGAGATCCACGAAATACAGATGAAACTCTGTGAGATGAATTAAGAGAACACTAAGCACTTTCTCAGAAAACTTCTTTCCAGATTTCATCTGAGGATATTTCCTTTTTCACCATAGCCCTCTATGCGCTTCCAAATATCACTTTGCCAATTCCACAAGAACTGTCTTAGCGAAAGGCTTCTTGAGGGGAAATCTGTAACACTGTGAGATGGTTTCAAAGAACACAAAGAAGTTTCTCAGAAAGCTTCTTTCTTTTTGTTATCGGAGATTATTTCCTTTGGCCCTAGAGTCTTCAAAGGGATCCGAAATATCAGATCTCAGATTCCACAGAAATAAGACTAGCAAAGAGATCCACGAAATACAGATGTAACTCTGTGAGATGAATTAAGAGAACACTAGGCAGTTTCTCAGAAAGCTTCTTTCCAGATTTCATCTGAGGATATTTCCTTTTTCACCATAGCCCTCTTAGGGCTTCCAAATATCACTTTGCCAATTCCACAAGAACTGTCTTAGCGAAAGGGTTCTTGAGGGGAAAGCTGTAACTCTGTGAGATGATTTCACAGAACACAAAGAAGTTTCTCAGAATGCTTCTTTCCCTTTTTTATCGGAGGATATTTCCTTTGGCCCTATAGACTTCAAAGGGATCCGAAATATCTGTTCTCAGATTCCACAGAAATAAGGCTAGCAAATAGATCCACGAAATACAGATGTAACTCTGTGAGGTGAATTAACAGAACACTAAGCAGATTCTCAGAAAGCTTCTTTCCAGATTTCATCAGAGGATATTTCCTCTTTCACCATAGCCCTCTAAGGGCTTCCAAATATCACTTTGCCAATTCCACAAGAACTGTCTTAGCGAAACCCTTCTTGAGGGGAAAGTTGTAATTCTGTGAGATGATTTCACAGAACACAAGGACGTTTCTCAGAAAGCTTCTTTCTCTTTGTTATCGGAGGATATTTCCTTTGCCCTATAGTCTTCAAAGGGATCCGAAATATCTGTTCTGAGATTCCACAGAAATAAGGCTAGCAAAGAGATCCACGAAATACAGATGTAACTCTGTGAGATGATATAACAGAACACTAAGCAGTTTCTCAGAAAGCTACTTTCCAGATTTCATCTGAGGATATTTCCTTTTTCACCATAGCCCTCTAAGGGCTTCCAAATATCACTTTGCCAATTCCACAAATCTGTCTTAGAGAAAGGCTTCTTGAGGGGAAAGCTGTAACTCTGCGAGATGATTTCACAGAACACAAAGAAGTTTCTTAGAAAGCTTCTTTCTCTTTGTTATCGGAGGATATTTCCTTTGGCTCTATAGCCTTCAAAGGTATCCGAAATATCTGTTCTCAGATTCCACAGAAATAAGGCTAGCAAAGAGATCCACGACATACAGATGTAACTCTGTGAGATGAATTAACAGAACACTAAGCAGTTTCTCAGAATGCTACTTTCCAGATTTCATCTGAGGATATTTCCTTTTTCACCATAGCCCTCTATGGGCTTCCAATTTTCACTTTGCCAATTCCACAAGAACTGTCTTAGCGAAAGTCTTCTTGAGGGGAAAGCTGTAACTCTGTGAGATGATTTCACAGAACACAAAGAAGTTTCTCAGAAACCTTCTTTCTCTTTGTTATCGGAGTATATTTCCTTTGGCTCTATAGTCTTCAAAGGGATCCGAAATATCTGTTCTCAGATTCCACAGAAATAAGGCTAGCAAAGAGATCCACGAAATACAGATGTAACTCTGTGAGATGAATTAACAGAACACTAAACAGTTTCTCAGAAAGCTAATTTGCAGATTTCATCTGAGGATATTTCCTTTTTCTCCATAGCCCTCTATGGGCTTCCAAATATCACTTTGCCAATTCCACAAGAACTGTCTTAGGGAAAGGCTTCTTGAGGGGAATGAAGTACCTCTGTGAGATGATTTCAGAGAACACAAAGAAGTTTCTCAGAAAGCTTCTTTCTCTGTGTTATCGGAGGATATTTCCTTGGACCCTATGGTCTTCTAAGGGATCTGAAATATCTGTTCTCAGATTCCACATAAATAAGGCTAGCAAAGAGATCCACGAAATAGAGATGTAACTCTTTGAGATGAATTAACAGAACACTAAGCAGTTTCTCAGAAAGCTTCTTTCCAGATTTCATCAGAGGATATTTCTTCTTTCACCATAGCCCTCTATGGGCTTCCAAATATCACTTTGACAATTCCACAAGAACTGACTAAGCGAAAGGCTTCTTGAGGGGAAAGCTGTAACTCTGTGAGATGATTTCACAGAACACAAAGAAGTTTCTCAGAAAGCTTCTTTCTCTGTGTTATCGGAGGATATTTCCTTGCGCCCTACAGTCTTCTAAGGGATCCGAAATATCTGTTCTCAGATTCCACAGAAATATGGCTAGCAAAGAGATCCACGAAATAGAGATGTAACTCTTTGAGAGGAATTAACAGAATACTAAGCAGTTTCTCAGAAAGCTTCTTTCCAGATTTCATCAGAGGATATTTCCTCTTTCACCATAGCCCTCTATGGGCTTCCAAATATCACTCTGTCAATTCCACAAGAACTGTCTTTGCGAAAAGCTTCTCTAGGGGAAAGGTGTATCTCTGTGAGATGAATTAACAGAACACTAAACAGTTTCTCAGAAAGCTAATTTGCAGATTTCATCTGAGGATATTTCCTTTTTCTCCATAGCCCTCTATGGGCTTCCAAATATCACTTTGCCAATTCCACAAGAACTGTCTTAGGGAAAGGCTTCTTGAGGGGAATGAAGTACCTCTGTGAGATGATTTCACAGAACACAAAGAAGTTTCTAAGAAAGCTTCTTTCTCTTTGTTATCGGAAGATATTTCCTTTGTCCTATAGTCTTCAAAGGTATCCGAAATATCTGTTCTGAGATTCCACAGAAATAAGGCTAGCAAAGAGATCCACGAAATACAGATGTAACTCTGTGAGATGAATTAACAGAACACTAAGCAGTTTCTCAGAATGCTACTTTCCATATTTCATCTGAGGATATTTCCTTTTTCCCCATAGTCCTCTATGGGCTTCCAAATATCACTTTGCCAATTCCACAAGAACTGTCTTAGTGAAAGTCTTCTTGAGGGGAAAGCTGTAACTCTGTGAGATGATTTCCCAGAACACAAAGAAGTTTCTCAGACCGCTTCTTTCTCTTTGTTATCGGAGGATATTTCCTTTGGCCCTATAGTCTAATAAGGGATCCGAAATATCTGTTCTCAGATTCCACAGAAATAATTCTAGCAAAGAGATCCACGAAATACAGATGTAACTCTGTGAGATGAATTAACAGAACACTAAGCAGTTTCTCAGAAATCTTCTTTCCAGATTTCATCTGAGGATATTTCCTTTTTCACCATAGCCCACTATGGGCTTCCAAATATCACTTTGCCAATTCCAAAAAAAGGTCTTAGCGAAAGGCTTCTTGAGGGGAAAGCTGTAACTCTGTGAGATGATTTCACAGAACACAAAGAAGTTTCTCAGAGAGCTTCTATCTCTTTGTTATCGGAGGATATTTCCTTTGGCCCTATAGTCTTCTAAGGGATCCAAAATATCTGTTCTCACATTCCACAGAAATAAGGCTAGCAAAGAGATCCACGAAATACAGATGTAACTCTGTGAGATGAATTATCAGAACACTAAGCAGTTATTCAGAAAGCTTCTTTCCAGATTTCATCTGAGGATATTTCCTTTTTCACCATAGCCCTCTATGGGCTTCCAAATATCACTTGGCCAATTCCACAAGAACTGTCTTAGCGAAAGACTTCTTGAGGGGAAAGCTGTAACTCTGTGAGATGATTTCACAGAACACAAGGAAGTTTCTCAGAAAGCTTCTTCCTCTTTGTTATCGGAGGATATTTCCTTTGGCCCTATAGACTTCAAAGGGATCCGAAATATCTGTTCTCAGATTCCACAGAAATAAGGCTAGCAAATAGATCCACGAGATACAGATGTAACTCTGTGAGGTGAATTAACAGAACACTAAGCAGTTTTTCAGAAAGCTTCTTTCCCGATTTCATCAGAGGATATTTCCTCTTTCACCATAGCCCTCTAAGGGCTTCCAAATATCACTTTGCCAATTCCACAAGAACTGTCTTAGCGAAAGGCTTCTTGAGGGGAAAGCTGTAATTCTGTGAGATGATTTCACAGAACACAAAGAAGTTTCTCACAAAGCTTCTTTCTCTTTGTTATCGGAGGATATTTCCTTTGGCCCTATAGTCTTCAAAGGGATCCGAAATATCTGTTCTGAGATTCCACAGAAATAAGGCTAGCAAAGAGATTACGAAATACAGATGTAACTCTGTGAGATGAATTAACAGAACACTAAGCAGTTTCTCAGAAAGCTACTTTCCAGATTTCATCTGAGGATAATTCCTTTTTCACTATATCCCTCTATGGGCTTCCAAATATCACTTTGCCAATTCCACTAGAACTGTCTTAGCGAAAGTCTTCTTGAGGGGAAAGCTGTAACTCTGTGAGATAATTTCACAGAACACAAAGAAGTTTCTCAGAAAGCTTCGTTCTCTTTGTGATTGGAGGATATTTCCTTTGGCCCTATAGTCTTATAAGGGATCCGAAATATCTGTTCTCAGATTCCACAGAAATAAGGCTAGCAAAGAGATCCACGAAATACAGATGTAACTCTGTGAGATGAATTAACAGAACACTAAGCAGTTTCTCAGAAAGCTACTTTCCAGATTTCATCTGAGGATATTTCCTTTTTCACCATAGCCCTCTATGGGCATCCAAATATCACTCTGCCAATTCCACAAGAACTGTCTTAGGGAAAGGCTTCTTGAGGGGAAAGCTGTAACTCTGTGAGATGATTTCACAGAACACAAAAAAGTTTCTCAGAATGCTTCTTTCCCTTTTTTATCGGAGGATATTTCCTTTGGCCCTGTAGACTTCAAAGGGATCCGGAATATCTGTTCTCAGATTCCACAGAAATAAGGCTAGCAAAGAGATCCACGAAATACAGATGAAACTCTGTGAGATGAATTAAGAGAACACTAAGCACTTTCTCAGAAAGCTTCTTTCCAGATTTCATCTGAGGATATTTCCTTTTTCACCATAGCCCTCTATGCGCTTCCAAATATCACTTTGCCAATTCCACAAGAACTGTCTTAGCGAAAGGCTTCTTGAGGGGAAATCTGTAACTCTGTGAGATGGTTTCAAAGAACACAAAGAAGTTTCTCAGAAAGCTTCTTTCTTTTTGTTATCGGAGATTATTTCCTTTGGCCCTATAGTCTTCAAAGGGATCCGAAATATCTGATCTCAGATTCCACAGAAATAAGACTAGCAAAGAGATCCACGAAATACAGATGTAACTCTGTGAGATGAATTAAGAGAACACTAGGCAGTTTCTCAGAACGCTTCTTTCCAGATTTCATCAGAGGATATTTCCTCTTTCACCATAGCCCTCTAAGGGCTTCCAAATATCACTGTGCCAATTCCACAAGAACTGTCTAAGCGAAAGGCTTCTTGAGGGGAAAGCTGTAACTCTGTGAGGTGATATCACAGAACACAAAGAAGTTTCTCAGAAAGCTTCTTTCTCTTTGTTATCGGAATTTATTTCCTTTGGCCCTATAATCTTCAAAGGGATCCGGAATATCTGTTCTCAGATTCCACAGAAATAAGGCTAGCAATGAGATACACGAAATACAGATGAAACTCTGTGAGATGAATTAACAGAGCACTAAGCAGGTTCTTAGAAAGCTTCTTTCCAGATTTCATCTGAGGATATTTCCTTTTTCACCATAGCCCTCTATGCGCTTCCATGTATCACATTGCCAATTGCACAAGAACTATCTTAGCGATAGGCTTCTTGAGAAGAAAGCTGTAACTCTGTGAGATGATTTCACAGAACACAAAGAAGTGTCTCAGAAAGCCACTTTCTCTTTGTTAACGGAGTATATTTCCTTTGGCCCTACAGTCTTCTAAGGGATCCGAAATATCTGTTCTCAAATTCCACAGAAATAAGGCTAGCAAAGAGATCCACGAAACATAGATGTATCTCTGTGAGATGAATTAACAGAACACTAAGCAGTTTCTCAGAAAGCTTCTTTCCAGATTTCATCTGAGGATATTTAATTTTTCACCATAGCCCTCTATGGGCTTCCAAATATCACTTTGCCAATTCCACAAGAACTGTCTTAGCGAAAGGCTTCTTGAGAGGAAAGCTGTAACTCTGTGAGATGATTTCACAGACCACAAAGAAGTTTCTCTGAAAGCTTCTTTCTCTTTGTTATCTCAGGATATTTCCTTGGCCCTATAGTCTTCTAAGGGATCCGAAATATCTGTTCTCAGATTGCACAGAAATAAGGCTAGCAAAGAGATCCACGTAATACAATTGTAATTCTGTGAGATGAATTAACAGAACACTAAGCAGTTTCTCTGAAAGCTTCTTTCCAGATTTCATCTGAGGATATTTCCTTTTTCACCATAGCCCTCTATGGGCTTCCAAATATCACTTTGCCAATTCCACAAGAACTGTCTTAGCGAAAGGGTTCTTGAGGGGAAAGCTGTAACTCTGTGAGATGATTTCACAGTACACAAAGAAGTTTCTCAAAAAGCTTCGTTCTCTTTGTGATCGGAGGATATTTCCTTTGGACCTATAGTCTTCTAAGGGATCCAAAATATCTGTTCTCAGATTCCACAGAAATAAGGCTAGCAAAGAGATCCACGAAATACAATTGTAATTCTGTGAGATGAATTAACAGAACACTAAACAGTTTCTCAGAAAGCTAATTTGCAGATTTCATCTGAGGATATTTCCTTTTTCTCCATAGCCCTCTATGGGCTTCCAAATATCACTTTGCCAATTCCACAAGAACTGTCTTAGGGAAAGGCTTCTTGAGGGGAATGAAGTACCTCTGTGAGATGATTTCAGAGAACACAAAGAAGTTTCTCAGAAAGCTTCTTTCTCTGTGTTATCGGAGGATATTTCCTTGGACCCTATGGTCTTCTAAGGGATCTGAAATATCTGTTCTCAGATTCCACATAAATAAGGCTAGCAAAGAGATCCACGAAATAGAGATGTAACTCTTTGAGATGAATTAACAGAACACTAAGCAGTTTCTCAGAAAGCTTCTTTCCAGATTTCATCAGAGGATATTTCTTCTTTCACCATTGCCCTCTATGGGCTTCCAAATATCACTTTGACAATTCCACAAGAACTGACTAAGCGAAAGGCTTCTTGAGGGGAAAGCTGTAACTCTGTGAGATGATTTCACAGAACACAAAGAAGTTTCTCAGAAAGCTTCTTTCTCTGTGTTATCGGAGGATATTTCCTTGCGCCCTACAGTCTTCTAAGGGATCCGAAATATCTGTTCTCAGATTCCACAGAAATATGGCTAGCAAAGAGATCCACGAAATAGAGATGTAACTCTTTGAGAGGAATTAACAGAATACTAAGCAGTTTCTCAGAAAGCTTCTTTCCAGATTTCATCAGAGGATATTTCCTCTTTCACCATAGCCCTCTATGGGCTTCCAAATATCACTCTGTCAATTCCACAAGAACTGTCTTTGCGAAAAGCTTCTCTAGGGGAAAGGTGTATCTCTGTGAGATGAATTAACAGAACACTAAACAGTTTCTCAGAAAGCTAATTTGCAGATTTCATCTGAGGATATTTCCTTTTTCTCCATAGCCCTCTATGGGCTTCCAAATATCACTTTGCCAATTCCACAAGAACTGTCTTAGGGAAAGGCTTCTTGAGGGGAATGAAGTACCTCTGTGAGATGATTTCACAGAACACAAAGAAGTTTCTAAGAAAGCTTCTTTCTCTTTGTTATCGGAAGATATTTCCTTTGTCCTATAGTCTTCAAAGGTATCCGAAATATCTGTTCTGAGATTCCACAGAAATAAGGCTAGCAAAGAGATCCACGAAATACAGATGTAACTCTGTGAGATGAATTAACAGAACACTAAGCAGTTTCTCAGAATGCTACTTTCCATATTTCATCTGAGGATATTTCCTTTTTCCCCATAGTCCTCTATGGGCTTCCAAATATCACTTTGCCAATTCCACAAGAACTGTCTTAGTGAAAGTCTTCTTGAGGGGAAAGCTGTAACTCTGTGAGATGATTTCCCAGAACACAAAGAAGTTTCTCAGACCGCTTCTTTCTCTTTGTTATCGGAGGATATTTCCTTTGGCCCTATAGTCTAATAAGGGATCCGAAATATCTGTTCTCAGATTCCACAGAAATAATTCTAGCAAAGAGATCCACGAAATACAGATGTAACTCTGTGAGATGAATTAACAGAACACTAAGCAGTTTCTCAGAAATCTTCTTTCCAGATTTCATCTGAGGATATTTCCTTTTTCACCATAGCCCTCTATGGGCTTCCAAATATCACTTTGCCAATTCCAAAAAAAGGTCTTAGCGAAAGGCTTCTTGAGGGGAAAGCTGTAACTCTGTGAGATGATTTCACAGAACACAAAGAAGTTTCTCAGAGAGCTTCTATCTCTTTGTTATCGGAGGATATTTCCTTTGGCCCTATAGTCTTCTAAGGGATCCAAAATATCTGTTCTCACATTCCACAGAAATAAGGCTAGCAAAGAGATCCACGAAATACAGATGTAACTCTGTGAGATGAATTATCAGAACCCTAAGCAGTTATTCAGAAAGCTTCTTTCCAGATTTCATCTGAGGATATTTCCTTTTTCACCATAGCCCTCTATGGGCTTCCAAATATCACTTGGCCAATTCCACAAGAACTGTCTTAGCGAAAGACTTCTTGAGGGGAAAGCTGTAACTCTGTGAGATGATTTCACAGAACACAAGGAAGTTTCTCAGAAAGCTTCTTCCTCTTTGTTATCGGAGGATATTTCCTTTGGCCCTATAGACTTCAAAGGGATCCGAAATATCTGTTCTCAGATTCCACAGAAATAAGGCTAGCAAATAGATCCACGAGATACAGATGTAACTCTGTGAGGTGAATTAACAGAACACTAAGCAGTTTTTCAGAAAGCTTCTTTCCCGATTTCATCAGAGCATATTTCCTCTTTCACCATAGCCCTCTAAGGGCTTCCAAATATCACTTTGCCAATTCCACAAGAACTGTCTTAGCGAAAGGCTTCTTGAGGGGAAAGCTGTAATTCTGTGAGATGATTTCACAGAACACAAAGAAGTTTCTCACAAAGCTTCTTTCTCTTTGTTATCGGAGGATATTTCCTTTGGCCCTATAGTCTTCAAAGGGATCCGAAATATCTGTTCTGAGATTCCACAGAAATAAGGCTAGCAAAGAGATTACGAAATACAGATGTAACTCTGTGAGATGAATTAACAGAACACTAAGCAGTTTCTCAGAAAGCTACTTTCCAGATTTCATCTGAGGATAATTCCTTTTTCACTATATCCCTCTATGGGCTTCCAAATATCACTTTGCCAATTCCACTAGAACTGTCTTAGCGAAAGTCTTCTTGAGGGGAAAGCTGTAACTCTGTGAGATAATTTCACAGAACACAAAGAAGTTTCTCAGAAAGCTTCGTTCTCTTTGTGATTGGAGGATATTTCCTTTGGCCCTATAGTCTTATAAGGGATCCGAAATATCTGTTCTCAGATTCCACAGAAATAAGGCTAGCAAAGAGATCCACGAAATACAGATGTAACTCTGTGAGATGAATTAACAGAACACTAAGCAGTTTCTCAGAAAGCTACTTTCCAGATTTCATCTGAGGATATTTCCTTTTTCACCATAGCCCTCTATGGGCATCCAAATATCACTCTGCCAATTCCACAAGAACTGTCTTAGGGAAAGGCTTCTTGAGGGGAAAGCTGTAACTCTGTGAGATGATTTCACAGAACACAAAAAAGTTTCTCAGAATGCTTCTTTCCCTTTTTTATCGGAGGATATTTACTTTGGCCCTGTAGACTTCAAAGGGATCCGGAATATCTGTTCTCAGATTCCACAGAAATAAGGCTAGCAAAGAGATCCACGAAATACAGATGAAACTCTGTGAGATGAATTAAGAGAACACTAAGCACTTTCTCAGAAAGCTTCTTTCCAGATTTCATCTGAGGATATTTCCTTTTTCACCATAGCCCTCTATGCGCTTCCAAATATCACTTTGCCAATTCCACAAGAACTGTCTTAGCGAAAGGCTTCTTGAGGGGAAATCTGTAACTCTGTGAGATGGTTTCAAAGAACACAAAGAAGTTTCTCAGAAAGCTTCTTTCTTTTTGTTATCGGAGATTATTTCCTTTGGCCCTATAGTCTTCAAAGGGATCCGAAATATCTGATCTCAGATTCCACAGAAATAAGACTAGCAAAGAGATCCACGAAATACAGATGTAACTCTGTGAGATGAATTAAGAGAACACTAGGCAGTTTCTCAGAACGCTTCTTTCCAGATTTCATCAGAGGATATTTCCTCTTTCACCATAGCCCTCTAAGGGCTTCCAAATATCACTGTGCCAATTCCACAAGAACTGTCTAAGCGAAAGGCTTCTTGAGGGGAAAGCTGTAACTCTGTGAGGTGATATCACAGAACACAAAGAAGTTTCTCAGAAAGCTTCTTTCTCTTTGTTATCGGAATTTATTTCCTTTGGCCCTATAATCTTCAAAGGGATCCGGAATATCTGTTCTCAGATTCCACAGAAATAAGGCTAGCAATGAGATACACGAAATACAGATGAAACTCTGTGAGATGAATTAACAGAGCACTAAGCAGGTTCTTAGAAAGCTTCTTTCCAGATTTCATCTGAGGATATTTCCTTTTTCACCATAGCCCTCTATGCGCTTCCATGTATCACATTGCCAATTGCACAAGAACTATCTTAGCGATAGGCTTCTTGAGAAGAAAGCTGTAACTCTGTGAGATGATTTCACAGAACACAAAGAAGTGTCTCAGAAAGCCACTTTCTCTTTGTTAACGGAGGATATTTCCTTTGGCCCTACAGTCTTCTAAGGGATCCGAAATATCTGTTCTCAAATTCCACAGAAATAAGGCTAGCAAAGAGATCCACGAAACATAGATGTATCTCTGTGAGATGAATTAACAGAACACTAAGCAGTTTCTCAGAAAGCTTCTTTCCAGATTTCATCTGAGGATATTTCCTTTTTCACCATAGCCCTCTATGGGCTTCCAAATATCACTTTGCCAATTCCACAAGAACTGTCTTAGCGAAAGGCTTCTTGAGAGGAAAGCTGTAACTCTGTGAGATGATTTCACAGACCACAAAGAAGTTTCTCTGAAAGCTTCTTTCTCTTTGTTATCTCAGGATATTTCCTTGGCCCTATAGTCTTCTAAGGGATCCGAAATATCTGTTCTCAGATTGCACAGAAATAAGGCTAGCAAAGAGATCCACGTAATACAATTGTAATTCTGTGAGATGAATTAACAGAACACTAAGCAGTTTCTCAGAAAGCTTCTTTCCAGATTTCATCTGAGGATATTTCCTTTTTCACCATAACCCTCTATGGGCTTCCAAATATCATTTTGCCAATTCCACAAGAACTGTCTTAGCGAAAGGCTTCTTGAGGGGAAATCTGTAACTCTGTGAGATGATTTCAAAGAACACAAAGAAGTTTCTCTGAAAGCTTCCTTCTTTTTGTTATCGGAGATTATTTCCTTTGGCCCTAGAGTCTTCAAAGGGATCGGAAATATCTGTTCTCAGATTAAACAGAAATAAGACTAGCAAAGAGATCCACGAAATACAGATGTAACTCTGTGAGATGAATTAAGAGAACACTAAGCAGTTTCTCAGAAAGCTTCTTTCTAGATTTCATCTGACGATATTTCCTTTTTCACCATAGCCCTCTAAGGGCTTCCAAATATCACTTTGCCAATTCCACAAGAACTGTCTTAGCGAGAGGCTTCTTGAGGGGAAAGCTCTAACTCTGTGAGATGATTTCACAGAACACAAAGAAGTTTCTAAGATAGCTTCTTTCTCTTTGTTATCGGAAGATAATTCCTTTGGCCCTATAGTCTTCTAAGGGATCCGAAATATCTGTTCTCAGATTCCACAGAAATAAGGCTAGCAAATAGATCCACGAAATACAGATGTAACTCTGTGAGATGAATTAACAAAACACTAAGCAGTTTCTCTGAAAGCTTCTTTCCAGATTTCATCTGAGGATATTTCCTTTTTCACCGTAGCCCTCTATGGGCTTCCAAATATCACTTTGCCAATTCCACAAGAACTGTCTTAGCGAAAGGGTTCTTGAGGGGAAAGCTGTAACTCTGTGAGATGATTTCACAGTACACAAAGAAGTTTCTCAAAAAGCTTCGTTCTCTTTGTGATCGGAGGATATTTCCTTTGGACCTATAGTCTTCTAAGGGATCCAAAATATCTGTTCTCAGATTCCACAGAAATAAGGCTAGCAAAGAGATCCACCAAATACAGATGTAACTCTGTGAGATGAATTAACAGAACACTAATCAGTTTCTCAGAAAGCTACTTTCCAGATTTCATCTGAGGATATTTCCTTTTTCACCATAGCCCTCTATGGGCTTCCAAATATCACTTTGCCAATTCCACAAGAACTCTCTTAGCGAAAGGCTTCTTGAGGGGAAAGCTGTAACTCTGTTAGATGATTTCACAGAACACAAAGAAGTTTCTCAGAATGCTTCTTTCCCTTTTTTATCGGAAGATATTTCCTTCGGCCCTATAGACTTCAAAGGGATCCGAAATATCTATTCTCAGATTCCACAGAAATAAGGCTAGCAAGGATATCCACGAAATACAGATGTAACTCTGTGAGATGAATTAACAGAACACTAAGCAGTTTCTCAGAAAGCTTCTTTCCAGATTTCATCAGAGGATATTTCCTCTTTCACCATAGCCCTCTATGGGCTTCCAAATATCACTTTGCCAATTCCACAAGAACTGTCTAAGCGAAAGGCTTCTTGAGGGGAATGCTGTAATTCTGTGAGGTGATTTCACAGAACACAAAGAAGTTTCTCAGAAAGCTTCTTTCTCTTTGTTATCGGAGGCTATTTCCTTTGGCCCTATAATCTTCAAAGGGATCCGAAATATCTGTTCTCAGATTCCACAGAAATAAGGCTAGCAAAGAGATCCACGAAATACAGATGTAACTCTGTGAGATGAATTGAAAGAACACTAAGCAGTTTCTCAGAAAGCTACTTTCCAGATTTCATCTGAGGATATTTCGATTTTCACCATAGCCCTCTAAGGGCTTCCAAATATCCTTTTGACAATTCCACAAGAACCGTCTTAGCGAAAGGCTTCTTGAGGGGAAAGCTGTAACTCTGTGAGATGATTTCACAGAACACAAAGAAGTTTCTCACAAAGCTTCTTTCTCTTTGTTATCGGAGGATAATTTCTTTGGCCCTATAGTCTTCAAAAGGATCCGAAATATCTGTTCTGAGATTCCACAGAAATAAGGCTAGCAAAGAGATCCACGAAATACAGATGTATCTCTATGAGATGAAATAACAGAACACTAAGCAGTTTCTCAGAAAGCTACTTTCCAGATTTCATCTGAGGATACTTCCTTTTTCAACATAGCCCTCTAAGGGCTTCCAAATATCACTTTGCCAATTTCACAAATCTGTCTTAGCGAAAGGCTTCTTGAGTGGAAAGCTGTAATTCTGTGAGATGATTTCACAGAACACAAAGAAGTTTCTCACAAAGCTTCTTTCTCTTTGTTATCAGAGGATATTTCCTTTGGCCCTATAGTCTTCAAAGGTTTCCGAAATATCTATTCTGAGATTCCACAGAAATAAGGCTAGCAAAGAGATTACGAAATACAGATGTAACTCTGTGAGATGAATTAACAGAACACTAAGCAGTTTCTCAGAAAGCTACTTTCCAGATTTCATCTGAGGATATTTCCTTTTTCACTATAGCCCTCTATGGGCTTCCAAATATCACTTTGCCAATTCCACTAGAACTGTCTTAGCGAAAGTCTTCTTGAGTGGAAAGCTGTAACTCTGTGAGATGATTTCACAGAACACAAAGAAGTTTCTCAGAGCTTCTTTCTCTTTGTTATCGGAGGATATTTCATTTGGCTCTATAGTCTTCAAAGGGATCCGAAATATCTGTTCTCAGATTCCAGAGAAATAAGGCTAGCAAAGAGATCCACGAAATACAGATGTAACTCAGTGAGATGAATTAACAGAACACTAAGCAGTTTCTCAGAAAGCTTCTTTCCAGATTTCATATGAGGATATTTCCTTTTTCACCATAGCCCTCTATGGACTTCCAAATATCACTTTGCCAATTCCACGAGAACTGTCTTAGCGAAAGGGTTCTTGACGGGAAAGCTGTAACTCTGTGAGATGATTTCACAGACCACAAAGAAGTTTCTCTGAAAGCTTCTTTCTCTTTGTTATCTCAGGATATTTCCTTGGCCCTATAGTCTTCTAAGGGATCCGAAATATCTGTTCTCAGATTCCACAGAAATAAGGCTAGCAAAGAGATCCACGTAATACAAATGTAACTCTGTGAGATGAATTAACAGAACACTAAGCAGTTTCTCAGAAAGCTTCTTTCCAGATTTCATCTGAGGATATTTCCTTTTTCACCATAGCCCTCTATGTGCTTCCAAATATCACTTTGCCAATTCCACAAGAACTGTCTTAGCGAAAGGCTTCTTGAGGGGAAATCTGTAACTCTGTGAGATGATTTCAAAGAACACAAAGAAGTTTCTCTGAAAGCTTCTTTCTTTTTGTTATCGGAGATTATTTCCTTTGGCCCTAGAGTCTTCAAAGGGATCCGAAATATCTGTTCTCAGATTCCACAGAAATAAGACTAGCAAAGAGATCCACGAAATACAGAAGTAACTCTGTGAGATGAATTAAGAGAACACTAAGCAGTTTCTCTGAAAGCTTCTTTCCAGATTTCATCTGGGGATATTTCCTTTTTCATCATAGCCCTCTAAGGGCTTCCAAATATCACTTTGCCTATTCCACAAGAACTGTCTTAGCGAAAGGCTTTTTGAGGGGAAAGCTGTAACTCTGTGAGATGATTTCACAGAACACAAAGAAGTTTCTAAGATAGCTTCTTTCTCTTTGTTATCGGAAGATAATTCCTTTGGCCCTATAGTCTTCTAAGGGATCCGAAATATCTGTTCTCAGATTCCACAGAAATATGGCTAGCAAATAGATCCACGAAATACAGATGTAACTTTGTGAGATGAATTAACAAAACACTAAGCAGTTTCTCTGAAAGCTTCTTTCCAGATTTCATCTGAGGATATTTCCTTTTTCACCATAGCCCTCTATGGGCTTCCAAATATCACTTTGCCAATTCCACAAGAACTGTCTTAGCGAAAGGGTTCTTGAGGGGAAAGCTGTAACTCTGTGAGATGATTTCACAAAACACAAAGAAGTTTCTCAAAAAGCTTCGTTCTCTTTGTGATCGGAGGATATTTCCTTTGGACCTATAGTCTTCTAAGGGATCCAAAATATCTGTTCTCAGATTCCACAGAAATAAGGCTAGCAAAGAGATCCACGAAATACAGATGTAACTCTGTGAGATGAATTAACAGAACACTAAGCAGTTTCTCAGAAAGCTACTTTCCAGATTTCATCTGAGGATATTTCCATTTTCACCATAGCCCTCTAAGGGCTTCCAAATATCCTTTTGCCAATTCCACAAGAACCGTCTTAGCGAAAGGCTTCTTGAGGGGAAAGCTGTAACTCTGTGAGATGATTTCACAGAACACAAAGAAGTTTCTCACAAAGTTTCTTTCTCTTTGTTATCGGAGGATAATTCCTTTGGCCCTATAGTCTTCAAAAGGATCCGAAATATCTGTTCTGAGATTCCACAGAAATAAGGCTAGCAATGAGATCCACGAAATACAGATGTAACTCTGTGAGTTGAATTAACGGAACACTAAGCAGTTTCTCAGAAAGCTTCTTTCCAGATTTCATCAGAGGATATTTCCTTTTTCACCATAGCCCTCTATGGGCTTCCAAATATCACTTTTGCAATTCCACAAGAACTGTCTTAGTGAAAGTCTTCTTGAGGGGAAAGCTGTAACTCTGTGAGATGATTTCACAGAACACAAAGAAGTTTCTCAGAAACTTTCTTTCTCTTTGTTATCAGAGGATATTTCCTTTGGCTCTATAGTCTTCAAAGGGATCCGAAATATCTGTTCTCAGATTCCACAGAAATAAGGCTAGCCAAGAGATCCACGAAATACAGATGTAACTCTGTGAGATGAATTAACAGAACACTAAGCAGTTTCTCAGAAAGCTACTTTGCAGATTTTATCTGAGGATATTTCCTTTTTCACCATAGCCCTCTATGGGCTTCCAAATATCACTTTGCCAATTCCACAAGAACTGTCTTAGCGAAAGGGTTCTTGAGGGGAAAGCTGTAACTCTGTGAGATGATTTCAGAGAACACAAAGATGTTTCTAAGAAAGCTTGTTTCTCTTTGTTATCGGAAGATATTTCCTTTGGACCTATAGTCTTCTAAGGGATGCGAAATATCTGTTCTCAGATTCCACAGAAATAAGGCTAGCAAAGAGATCCACGAAATACAGATGTAACTCTGTGAGATGAATTAACAGAACACTAAGCAGTTTATCAGAAAGCTTCTTTCCAGATTTCACCTGAGGATATTTCCTTTTTCACCATAGCCCTCTAAGGGCTTCCAAATATCACTTTGCCAATTCCACAAATGTGTCTTAGCGAAAGGCTTCTTGAGGGGAAAGCTGTAATTCAGTGAGATGATTTCACAGAACACAAAGAAGTTTCTCACAAAGCTTCTTTCTCTTTGTTATCAGAGGATATTTCCTTTGGCCCTATAGTCTTCAAAGGTATCCGAAATATCTGTTCTGAGATTCCACAGAAATAAGGCTAGCAAAGAGATTACGAAATACAGATGTAACTCTGTGAGATGAATTAACAGAACACTAAGCAGTTTCTCAGAAAGCTACTTTCCAGATTTCCTCTGAGGATATTTCCTTTTTCACTATAGCCCTCTATGGGCTTCCAAATATCACTTTACGAATTCCACTAGAACTGTCTTAGCGAAAGTCTTCTTGAGGGGGAAGCTGTAACTCTGTGAGATGATTTCACAGAACACAAAGAAGTTTCTCAGAGCTTCTTTCTCTTTGTTATCGGAGGATATTTCCTTTGGCTCTATAGCCTTCAAAGGGATCCGAAATATCTGTTCTCAGATTCCAGAGAAATAGGCTAGCAAAGAGATCCACGAAATACAGATGTAACTCAGTGAGATGAATTAACAGAACACTAAGCAGTTTCTCAGAAAGCTTCTTTCCAGATTTCATCTGAGGATATTTCCTTTTTCACCATAGCCCTCTATGGACTTCCAAATATCACTTTTCCAATTCCACAAGAACTGTCTTAGCGAAAGGGTTCTTGACGGGAAAGCTGTAACTCTCTGAGATGATTTCACAAAACACAAAGAAGTTTCTCAGAAAGCTTCGTTCTCTTTGTGATCGGAGGATATTTCCTTTGGCCCTATAGTCTTCTAAGGAATCTGAAATATCTGTTCTCAGATTCCACAGAAATAAGGCTAGCAAAGAGATCCACGAAATACAGATGTAACTCTGTGAGATGAATTAACAGAACACTAAGCAGTTTCTCAGAAAGCTACTTTCCAGATTTCATCTGAGGATATTTCCTTTTTCACCATAACCCTCTATGGGCATCAAAATATCACTTTGCCAATTCCACAAGAACTGTCTTAGCGAAAGGCTTCTTGAGGGGAAAGCTGTAACTCTGTGAGATGATTTCACAGAACACAAAGAAGTTTCTCAGAATGCTTCTTTCCCTTTTTTATTGGAGGATATTTCCTTTGGCCCTATAGACTTCAAAAGGGATCCGAAATATCTGTTCTGAGATTCCACAGAAATAATGCTAGCAAAGAGATCCACGAAATAGAGATGTAACTCTGTGAGATGAAATAAGAGAACACTAAGCAGTTTCTCAGAAAGTTACTTTCCAGATTTCATCTGAGGATATTTCCTTTTTCACCATAGCCCTCTAAGGGCTTCCAAATATCACTTTGCCAATTCCACAAATCTGTCTTAGCGAAAGGCTTCTTGAGGGGAAAGCTGTAACTCTGTGAGATGATTTCACAGAACACAAAGAAGTTTCTCAGAAAGCTTCTTTCTCTTTGTGATCGGAGGATATTTCCTTTGGCCCTATAGTCTTCTAAGGAATCTGAAATATCTGTTCTCAGATTCCACAGAAATAAGGCTAGCAAAGAGATCCACGAAATACAGATGTAACTCTGTGAGATGAATTAACAGAACACTAAGCAGTTTCTCAGAAAGCTACTTTCCAGATTTCATCTGAGGATATTTCCTTTTTCACCATAACCCTCTATGGGCATCCAAATATCACTTTGCCAATTCCACAAGAACTGTCTTAGCGAAAGGCTTCTTGAGGGGAAAGCTGTAACTCTGTGAGATGATTTCACAGAACACAAAGAAGTTTCTCAGAATGCTTCTTTCCCTTTTTTATTGGAGGATATTTCCTTTGGCCCTATAGACTTCAAAAGGGATCCGAAATATCTGTTCTGAGATTCCACAGAAATAATGCTAGCAAAGAGATCCACGAAATAGAGATGTAACTCTGTGAGATGAAATAACAGAACACTAAGCAGTTTCTCAGAAAGTTACTTTCCAGATTTCATCTGAGGATATTTCCTTTTTCACCATAGCCCTCTAAGGGCTTCCAAATATCACTTTGCCAATTCCACAAATCTGTCTTAGCGAAAGGCTTCTTGAGGGGAAAGCTGTAACTCTGTGAGATGATTTCACAGAACACAAAGAAGTTTCTCAGAAAGCTTCTTTCTCTTTGTTATCGGAGGATATTTCCTTTGGCCCTAGAGTCTTCAAAGGTATCCGAAATATCTGTTCTCAGATTCCACAGAAATAAGGCTAGCAAAGAGATTACGAAATACAGATGTAACTCTGTGAGAAGAATTAAGAGAACACTAAGCAGTTTCTCAGAAAGCTACTTTCCAGATTTCATCTGAGGATATTTCCTTTTTCACCATAGACCTCTATGGGCTTCCAAATATCACTTTGCCAATTCCACTAGAACTGTCATAACGAAAGTCTTCTTGAGGGGAAAACTGTAACTTTGTGAGATGATTTCACAGAACACAAAGAAGTTTCTCAGAAAGCTTCTTTCTCTTTGTTATCGGAGAATATTTCTTTTGGCTCTATAGTCTTCAAAGGGATCCGAAATATCTGTTCTCAGATTCCACAGAAATAAGGCTAGCAAAGAGGTCCTCGAAATACAGATGTAACTCTGTGAGATGAATTAACAGAACACTAAGCAGTTTCTCAGAAAGCTACTTTCCATATTTCATCTGAGGATATTTCCTTTTTCACCATAGCCCTCTATGGGCTTCCAAATATCACTTTGCCAATTCCACAAGAATTGTCATAGTGAAATGCTTCTTGACGGGAAAGCTGTAACTCTGTGAGATGATTTCACAGAACACAAAGAAGTTTCTCAGAAAGCTTCGTTCTCTTTGTGATCGGAGGATATTTCCTTTGGCCCTATAGTCTTCTAAGGGATCCGAAATATCTGTTCTCAGATTCCACAGAAATAAGGCTAGCAAAGACATCCATGAAATACAGATGTAACTCTGCGAGATGAATTAACAGAACACTAAGCAGTTTCTCAGAAAGCTTCTTTCCAGATTTCATCTGAGGATATTTCCTTTTTCACCATAGCCCTCTATGGGCTTCCAAATATCACTTTGCCAATTCCACAAGAACTGTCTTAGCGAAAGGGTTCTTGAGGGGAAAGCTGTAACTCTGTGAGATGATTTCACAGAACACAAAGAAGTTTCTCCGAAAGCTTCGTTCTCTTTGTGATCGGAGGATATTTCCTTTGGCCCTATAGTCTTCTAAGTGATCCGAAATATCTGTTCTCAGATTCCACAGAAATAAGGCTAGCAAAGAGATCCACGAAATACAGATGTAACTCTGTGAGATGAATTAACAGAACACTAAGCAGTTTCTCAGAAAGCTGCTTTCCAGATTTCATCTGAGGATATTTCCTTTTTCACCATAGCCCTCTATGGGCATCCAAATATTACTTAGCCAATTCCACAAGAACTGTCTTAGCGAAAGGCTTCTCTAGGGGAAAGCTGTATCTCTGTGAGACGATTTCACAGAACACAAAGAAGTTTCTCAGAAAGCTTCTTTCTCTTTGTTATCGGAGGATATTTCCTTTGGCCCTATAGTCTTCAAAGGGATCCGGAATATCTGTTCTCAGATTCTACAGAAATAAGGCTAGCAAAGAGATCCACGAAATACAGATGTAACTCTGTGAGATGAATTAACAGAACACTAAGCAGTTTCTCAGAAAGCTTCTTTCCAGATTTCATCTGAGGATATTTCCTTTTTCACCATAGCCTTTTATGCGCTTCCTAATATCACTTTGCCAATTCCATAAGAACTGTCTTAGCGAAAGACTTCTTAAGAGGAAAGCTGTAACTCTGTGAGGTGATTTCACAGAACACAAAGAAGTTTCTCAGAAAGCTTCTTTCTCTTTGTTATCGGAGTTTATTTCCTTTGGCCCTATAATCTTCAAAGGGATGCGGAATATCTGTTCTCAGATTCCACAGAAATAAGGCCAGCAAGAGATCCACGAAATACAGATGTAACTCTGTGAGATGAATTAACAGAACACTAAGCAGTTTCTCAGAAAGCTTCTTTCCCGATTTCATCTGAGGATATTTCCTTTTTCAATATAGCCCTCTATGCGCTTCCAAATATCACTTTGCCAATTCCACAAGAACTGTCTTAGGGAAAGGCTTCATGAGGGGAAAGCTGTAACTTTGTGAGATGATTTAACAGAACCCAAAGAAGTTCTGCATAAAGCTTCTTTCTCTTTGTTATCGGAGGATATTTCCTTTGGCCCTATATTCTTCTAAGGGATCCGAAATATCTGTTCTCAGATTCCACAGAAATAAGGCTAGCAAAGAGATCCACGAAACACAGATGTAACTCTGTGAGATGAAATAACAGAACACTACGTAGTTTCTCAGAAAGCTTCTTTCCAGATTTCATCTGAGGATATTTACTTTTTCACGATAGCCCTCTATGCGCTTCCAAATATCACTTTGCCAATTCCACAAGAACTGTCTTAGCGAAAGGCTTCTTGAGGGGAAAGCTGTAACTCTGTGAGATGATTTCACAGAACACAAAGAAGTTTCTCAGAAAGCTTCTTTGTCTTTGTTATCGGAGTTTATTTCCTTTGGCCCTTTAATATTCAACAGGTTCCGAAATATCTGTTCTCAGATTCCACAGAAATAAGGCTAGCAAAGAGATCCACGAAATACAGATGTAACTCTGTGAGATGAATTAACAGAACACTAAGCAGTTTCTCAGAAAGCTACTTTCCAGATTTCATCTGAGGATATTTCCTTTTTCAATATAGCCCTCTATGCGCTTCCAAATATCACTTTGCCAATTCCACAAGAACTGTCTTAGCGAAAGGCTTCTTGAGGGGAAAGCTGTAACTCTGTGAGATGATTTCTCAGAACACAAAGAAGTTTCTCAGAAAGCTTCTTTCTCTTTGTAATCGGAGGATATTTCCTTTGGCCCTATAGTCTTCAAAGGGATCCGAAATATCTGTTCTGAGATTCCACAGAAATAAGGCTAGCAAAGAGATCCACGAAATACAGATGTAACTCTGTTAGATGAATTAACAGAACACTAAGCAGTTTCTGAGAAAGCTACTTTCCAGATTTCATCTGAGGATATTTCCTTTTTCACCATAGCCCTGTAAGGGCTTCCAAATATCACTTTGCCAATTCCACAAGAGCTGTCTTAGCGAAAGGCTTCTTGAGGGGAAAGCTGTAACTCTGTGAGATGATTTCACAGAACACAAAGAAGTTTCTCAGAAAGCTTCATTCTCTTTTTTATCGGAGGATATTTCCTTTGGCCCTATAGTCTTCAAAGGTATCCGAAATATCTGTTCTCAGATTCCACAGAAATAAGGCTAGCAAAGGGATTATGAAATACAGATGTAACTCTATGAGATGAATTAACAGAACTCTAAGCAGTTTCTCAGAAAGCTTCCTTCCAGATTTCATCTGAGTATATTTCCTTTTCCACCGTAGCCCTCTATGGGCTTCCAAATATCACTTTGCCAATTCCACTAGAACTGTCTTAGCAAAAGGCTTCTTGGGGGGAAAGCTGTAACTCTGTGAGATGATTTCATAGAACACAAAGAAGTTTCCCAGAATGCTTCCTTCCCTTTTTTATCGGAGGATATTTCCTTTGGCCCTATAGTCTTCTGAGGGATCCGAAATATCTGTTCTCAGATTCCACAGAAATAAGGCTAGCAAGGAGATCCACGAAATACAGATGTAACTCTGTGAGATGAATTAACAGAACACTAAGCAGTTTCTCAGAAAACTTCTTTCCAGATTTCATCAGAGGATATTTCCTCTTACACCATATCCCTCTATGGGCTTCCAAATATCACTTTGCCAATTCGACAAGAACGGTCTTAGAGAAAGACTTCTTGAGGGGAAAGCTGTAACTCTGTGAGGTGATTTCACAGAACACAAAGAAGTTTCTCAGAAATCTTCTTTGTCTTTGTTATCGGAGTTTATTTCCTTAGGCCCTATAATCTTCAAAGGGTTCCGAAATATCTGTTCTCAGATTCCACAGAAATAAGGCTGGCAAAGACATCCACGAAATACAGATGTAACTCTGTGAGATGAATTAACAGAACACTAAGCAGTTTCTCAGAATGCAACTTTCCAGATTTCATCTGAGGATATTTCCTTTTTCTCCATAGACCTCTATGGGCTTCCAAATATCACTTTGCCAATTCCACAAGAACTGTCATAGGGAAAGGCTTCTTGAGGGGAAAGAAGTACCTCTGTGAGATGATTTCACAGAACACAAAGAAGTTTCTCAGAAAGCTTCTTTCTCTTTGTTATCGGAGGATATTTCCTTTGGCCCTATAGTCTTCAAAGGTATCCGAAATATCTGTGCTTGGATTCCACAGAAATAAGGCTAGCAAAGAGATCCACGAAATACAGATGTAACTCTGTGAGATGAATTAACAGAACACTAAGCAGTTTCTCAGAATGCTACTTTCCAGATTTCATCTGATGATATTTCCTTTTTCACCGTAGCCCTCTAAGGGCTTCCAAATATCACTTTGCCAATTCCACAAGAACTGTCTTAGCGAAAGTCTTCTTGAGGGGAAAGCTGTAACTCTGTGAGATGATTTCACAGAACACAAAGAAATTTCTCAGAAACCTTCTTTCTCTTTGTTATCGGAGGATATTTCCTTTGGCTCTATATTCTTCAAAGGGATCCGAAATATCTGTTCTCAGATTCCACAGAAATAAGGCTAGCAAAGAGATCCACGAAATACAGATGTAACTCTGTGAGATGAATTAAGAGAACACTAAGCAGTTTCTCAGAAAGCTACTTTGCAGATTTCATCTGAGGATATTTCCTTTTTCACCATAGCCCTCTATGGGCTTCCAAATATCACTTTGCCAAATCCACAAGAACTGTCTTAGGGAAAGTCTTCTTGAGGGGAAAGCTGTAACTCTGTGAGATGTTTACACAGAACACAAAGAAGTGTCTCAGAAAGCTTCTTTCTCTGTGTTATCGGAGGATATTTCCTTGGACCCTATGGCCTTCTAAGGGATCCGAAATATCTGTTCTCAGATTCCACAGAAATAAGGCTAGCAAAGAGTTCCACGAAATAGAGATGTAAGTCTTTGAGATGAATTAACAGAATTCTAAGCAGTTTCTGAGAAACTTCTATCCAGATTTCATCAGAGGATATTTCCTCTTTCACCATAGCCCTCTACGGGCTTCCAAATATCACTCTGTCAATTCCACAAGAACTGTCTTAGCGAAAGGCTTCTCTAGGGGAAAGGTGTATCTCTGTGAGACCATTTCACAGAACACAAAGAAGTTTCTCAGAAAGCTTCTTTCTCTTTGTTATCGGAGGATATTTCCTTTGGCCCTATAGTCTTCTAAGGGATCCGAAATATCTGTTCTCAGATTCCACAGAAATAAGGCTAGCAAAGAGATCCACGAAATACAGATGTAACTCTGTGAGATGAATTAACAGAACACTAAGCAGTTTCTCAGAAAGCTTCTTTCCAGATTTCATCTGAGGATATTTCCTTTTTCACCATAGCCTTTTATGCGCTTCCTAATATTACTTTGCCAATTCCATCAGAACTGTCTTAGCGAAAGACTTCTTGAGGGGAAAGCTGTAACTCTGTGAGGTGATTTCACAGAACACAAAGAAGTTTCTCAGAAAGCTTCTTTCTCTTTGTTATCGGAGGATATTTCCTTTGGCCCTATAGTCTTCTAAGGGATCCCAAATATCTGTTCTCAGATTCCACAGAAATAAGGCTAGCAAAGAGATCCACGAAATACAGATGTAACTCTGTGAGATGAATTAACAGAACACTAAGCAGTTTCTCAGAAATCTTCTTTCCAGATTTCATCTCAGGATATTTCCTTTTTCACCATAGATCTCTATGCGCTTCCAAATATCACTTTGTCAATTCCACAAGAACTGTCTTAGCGAATGGCTTCTTGAGGGGAAAGCTGTAACTCTGTGAGATGATTTCAAAGAACACAAAGAAGTTTCTCAGAACGCTTCTTTCTTTTTGTTATCCGTGATTATTTTCTTTGGCCCTAGAGTCTTCAAAGGGATCCGAAATATCTGTTCTCAGATTCCACAGAAATAAGGCTAGCAAGGAGATCCACGAAATGCACATGTAACTCTGTGAGATGAATTAACAGAACACTAAGCAGTTTCTCAGAAAGCTTCTTTCCAGATTTCATCTGAGGTTATTTCCTTTTTCAACATAGCCCTCTATGGGCTTCCAAATATCACTTTGCCAATTACACAAGAACTGTCTTAGCGAAAGACTTCTTGAGGGGAAAGCTGTAACTCTGTGAGATGATTTCACAGAACACAAAGAAGATTCTCAGAATACTTCTTTCCCTGTTTTATCGTTGGATATTTCCTTTGGCCCTATAGACTTCGAAGGGATCCGAAATATCTGTTCTCAGATTCCACAGAAATAAGGCTAGCAAAGAGATCCACGAAACACAGATGTAACTCTGTGAGGTGAATTAACAGAACACTAAGCAGTTTCTCAGAACGCTTCTTTCCAGATTTCATCAGAGGATATTTCCTTTTTCACCATAGCCCTCTATGGGCATCCAAATATTACTAAGCCAATTCCACAAGAACTGTATTAGCGAAAGGCTTCTCTAGGGGAATGCTGTATCTGTGTGAGACGATTTCACAGAACACAAAGAAGTTTCTCAGAAAGCTTCTTTCTCTTTGTTATCGGAGGATATTTCCTTTGGCCCTATAGTCTTCAAAGGGATCCGAAATATCTGTTCTCAGATTCCACAGAAGTAAGGCTAGCAAAGAGGTCCACGAAATACAGATGTAACTCTGTGAGATGAATTAACAGAACACTAAGCAGTTTCTCAGAAAGCTTCTTTCCAGATTTCATCTCAGGATATTTCCTTTTTCACCAAAGCCCTCTATACGCTTCGAAATATCACTTTGCCAATTCCACAAGAACTGTCTTAGCGAAAGGCTTCTTGAGGGGAAAGCTGTAACTCTGTGAGATGATTTCAAAGAACACAAAGAAGTTTCCCAGAAACCTTCTTTCTTTTTGTTATCCGGATTATTTCCTTTGCTCCTAGAGTCTTCAAAGGGATCCGAAATATCTGTTCTCAGATTCCACAGAAATAAGGCTAGCAAAGAGATCCACGAAATACACATGTAACTCTGTGAGATGAATTAAGAGAACACTAAGCAGTTTCTCAGAGCGCTTCTTTCCAGATTTCATCTGAGGATATTTCCTTTTTCACCATAGCCCTCTATGGGCTTCCAAATATCACCTTGCCAATTCCACAAGAACGGTTTAGCGAAAGGCTTCTTGAGGGGAAAGCTGTAACTCTGTGAGATGATTTCACAGAACACAAAGAAGTTTCTCAGAAAGCTTCTTTCTCTTTGTTATCGGAGGATATTTCCTTTGGCCCTATAGTCTTCAAAGGGATACGAAATATCTGTTCTCAGATTCCACATAAATAAGGCTAGCAAAGAGATCCACGAAATACAGATGTAACTCTGTGAGTGGAAGTCACACATCACAGAGCAGTTTCTCAGAATGCTTCTTTCCAGATTTCATCTGAGGATATTTCCTTTTTCACCGTAGCCCTCTATGGGCTTCCAAATATCACTTTGCCAATTCCACAAGAAGTGTCTTAGCGAAAGGCTTCTTGAGGGGAAAGCTGTAACTCTGTGAGTTGATTTCACCGAATACAAAGAAGTTTTTCAGAAAGCTTCTTTCTCTTTGTTATCGGAGGATATTTCCTTTGGCCCTATAGTCTTCAAAGGGATCCGAAATATCTGTTCACAGATTGCACAGAAATAAGGCTAGCAAAGAGATCCACGAAATACACATGTAACTCTGTGAGGTGAATTAAAAGAACAATAAGCAGTTTCTCAGAAAGCTTCTTTCCAGATTTCATCTGAGGATATTTCCTTTTTCACCATAGCCCTCTATGGGCTTCCAAATATCACTTTGCCAATTTCTCAAGAACTGTCTTAGCGAAAGGCTTCTTGAGGGGAAAGCTGTAACTCTGTGAGAAGATTTCACAGAACACAAAGAAGTTTCTCAGAAAGCTTCTTTCTCTTTGTTATCGGAGGATATTTCCTTTGGCCCTATAGTTTTCAAAGGGATCCGAAATATCTGTTCTCAGGTTCCACAGAAATAAGGCTAGCAAAGAGATCCACGAAATACAGATTTAACTCTGTGAGTGGAAGTCAAACATCACAGAGTAGTTTCTCAGAAAGCTTCTTTCCAGAATTCATCTGAGGATATTTCCTTTTTCACCAAAGTCCTCTATGGGCTTCCAAATATCACTTTGCCAATTCCGCAAGAACTGTCTTAGCGAAAGGCTTCTTGAGGTGAAAGCTGTAACTCTGTGAGATGATTTCACAGAACACAAAGAAGTTTCTCAGAAAGCTTCTTTCTCTTTGTTATCGGAGGATATTTCCTTTGGCCCTATAGTCTTCAAAGGGATCCGAAATATCTGTTCTCAGATTCCACAGTAATAAGGCTAGCAAAGAGATCCACGAAATACAGATGTAACTCTGTGAGATGAATTAACAGAACACTAAGCAGTTTCTCAAAAAGCTTTTTTCCAGATTTCATCTGAGGATATTTCCTTTTTCACAAGAGCCCTCTATGGGCTTCCAAATATCACTTTGCCAATTCCACAAGAACGGTTTAGCGAAAGGCTTCTTTAGGGGAAAGCTGTAACTCTGTGAGATGATTTCACAGAACACAAAGAAGTTTCTCAGAAACCTTCTTTCTCTTTGTTATCGGAGGATATTTCCTCTGGCCCTATAGTCTTCAAAGGGATCCGAAATATCTGTTCTCAGATTCCACAGAAATAAGGCTAGCAAAGAGATCCACGAAATACAGATGCAACTCTGTGAGATGAATTAACAGAAAGCTAATCAGTTTCTCAGAAACCTTCTTTCCAGATTTCATCTGAGGATATTTCCTTTTTCACCATAGCCCTCTATGGGCTTCCAAATATCACATTGCCATTTCCAAAAGAACTGTCTTACCGAAAGACTCCTTGAGGGGAAAGCTGTAACTCTGTGAGATGATTTCACAGAACACAAAGAAGTTTCTCAGAAAGCTTCTTTCTCTTTGTTATCGGAGGATATTTCCTTTGGCCCATTATTCTTCAAAGGGATCCGAAATATCTGTTCTCAGATTCCACAGAAATAAGGCTAGCAAAGAGTTCCACGAAATACACATGTAACTCTGTGAGGTGAATTAAAAGTACAATAAGCAGTATCTCAGAAAGCTTCTTTACAGATTTCATCTGAGGATATTTCCTTTATCACCATAGCCCTCTAGGGGTTCCAAATATCACTTTGCCAATTCCACAAGAACTGTCTTACCGAAAGGCTTCTTGAGGGGAAAGCTGTAACTCTGTGAGATGATTTCACATAACACAAAGAAGTTTCTCAGAAAGCTTCTTTCTCTTTGTTATCGGAGGATATTTCCTTTGGCCCTATAGTCTTCAAAGGGATCCGAAATATCTGTTCTCAGATTCCACAGAAATAAGGCTAGCAAAGAGATCCACGAGATACAGATGTAACTCTGTGAGTGGAAGTCACACATCACAGAGCAGTTTCTCAGAAAGCTTCTTTCCAGATTTCATCTGAGGATATCTCCTTTGTCACCATAGCCCTCTATGGGCTTCCAAATATCACTTTGCCAATTCCACAAGAACTGTCTTACCGAATGGCTTCTTGAGGGGAAAGCAGTAAATCTGTGAGATGATTTCACAGAACACAAAGAAGTTTCTCAGAAAGCTTCTTTCTCTTTGTTATCGGAGGATATTTTCTTTGGCCCTATAGTCTTCATAGGGATACGAAATATCTGTTCTCAGATTCCACAGAAATAAGGCTAGCAAAGAGATCCACGAAACACAGATGTAACTCTGTGAGATGAATTAACAGAACACTAAGTAGTTTCTCAGAAAGCTTCTTTCCAGATTTCATCTGAGCATATTTCCTTTTTCACCTTAGCCCTCTATGGGCTTCCAAATATCACTTTGCCAATTCCACAAGAACTGTCTTAGCGAAAGGCTTCTTGAGGGGAAAGCTGTAACTCTGTGAGATGATTTCAAAGAACACAAAGAAGTTTCTCAGAAAGCTTCTTTCTTTTTGTTATCGGAGATTATTTCCTTTGGCCCTATAGTCTTCAAAGGGATCCGAAATATCTGTTCTCAGATTCTACAGAAATAAGGCTAGCAAAGAGATCCACGAAATACAGATGTAATTCTGTGAGTGGAAGTCACACATCACAGAGCAGTTTCTCAGAAAACTTCTTTCCAGATTTCATCTGAGGATATTTTCTTTTACACCATATCCCTCTATGGGCTTCCAAATATCACTTTGCCAATTCCACAAGAACTGTCTTAGCGAAAGCTTCTTGAAGGGAAAGCTGTAAATCTGTGAGATGATTTCACAGAACACAAAGAAGTTTCTCAGAAAGCTTCTTTCTCTTTGTTATCGGAGGATATTTCCTTTGGCCCTATAGTCTTCAAAGGGATCCGAAATATCTGTTCTCAGATTCCACAGTAATAAGGCTAGCAAAGAGATCCACGAAATACAGATGTAACTCTGTGAGATGAATTTACAGAACACTAAGCAGTTTCTCAAAAAGCTTTTTTCCAGATTTCATCTGAGGATATTTCCTTTTTCACAAGAGCCCTCTATGGGCTTCCAAATATCACTTTGCCAATTCCACAAGAACGGTTTAGCGAAAGGCTTCTTTAGGTGAAAGCTGTAACTCTGTGAGATGATTTCACAGAACACAAAGAAGTTTCTCAGAAAGCTTCTTTCTCTTTGTTATCGAAGGATATTTCCTCTGGCCCTATAGTCTTCAAAGGGATCCGAAATATCTGTTCTCAGATTCCACAGAAATAAGGCTAGCAAAGAGATCCACGAAATACAGATGCAACTCTGTGAGATGAATTAACAGAAAGCTAATCAGTTTCTCAGAAACCTTCTTTCCAGATTTCATCTGAGGATATTTCCTTTTTCACCATAGCCCTCTATGGGCTTCCAAATATCACTTTGCCATTTCCAAAAGAACTGTCTTACCGAAAGACTTCTTGAGGGGAAAGCTGTAACTCTGTGAGATGATTTCACAGAACACAAAGAAGTTTCTCAGAAAGCTTCTTTCTCTTTGTTATCGAAGGATATTTCCTTTGGCCCTATATTCTTCAAAGGGATCCGAAATATCTGTTCTCAGATTCCACAGAAATAAGGCTAGCAAAGAGTTCCACGAAATACACATGTAACTCTGTGAGGTGAATTAAAAGTACAATAAGCAGTATCTCAGAAAGCTTCTTTACAGATTTCATCTGAGGATATTTCCTTTATCACCATAGCCCTCTAGGGGTTCCAAATATCACTTTGCCAATTCCACAAGAACTGTCTTACCGAAAGGCTTCTTGAGGGGAAAGCTGTAACTCTGTGAGATGATTTCACAGAACACAAAGAAGTTTCTCAGAAAGCTTCTTTCTCTTTGTTATCGGAGGATATTTCCTTTGGCCCTATAGTCTTCAAAGGGATACGAAATATCTGTTCTCAGATTCCACAGAAATAAGGCTAGCAAAGAGATCCACGAAATACAGATGTAACTCTGTGAGTGGAAGTCACACATCACAGAGCAGTTTCTCAGAATGCTTCTTTCCAGATTTCATCTGAGGATATTTCCTTTTTCACCGTAGCCCTCTATGGGCTTCCAAATATCACTTTGCCAATTCCACAAGAAGTGTCTTAGCGAAAGGCTTCTTGAGGGGAAAGCTGTAACTCTGTGAGTTGATTTCACCGAATACAAAGAAGTTTTTCAGAAAGCTTCTTTCTCTTTGTTATCGGAGGATATTTCCTTTGGCCCTATACTCTTCAAAGGGATCCGAAATATCTGTTCTCAGATTGCACAGAAATAAGGCTAGCAAAGAGATCCACGAAATACACATGTAACTCTGTGAGGTGAATTAAAAGAACAATAAGCAGTTTCTCAGAAAGCTTCTTTCCAGATTTCATCTGAGGATATTTCCTTTTTCACCATAGCCCTCTATGGGCTTCCAAATATCACTTTGCCAATTTCTCAAGAACTGTCTTAGCGAAAGGCTTCTTGAGGGGAAAGCTGTAACTCTGTGAGAAGATTTCACAGAACACAAAGAAGTTTCTCAGAAAGCTTCTTTCTCTTTGTTATCGGAGGATATTTATTTTGGCCCTATAGTTTTCAAAGGGATCCGAAATATCTGTTCTCAGGTTCCACAGAAATAAGGCTAGCAAAGAGATCCACGAAATACAGATTTAACTCTGTGAGTGGAAGTCAAACATCACAGAGCAGTTTCTCAGAAAGCTTCTTTCCAGAATTCATCTGAGGATATTTCCTTTTTCACCAAAGTCCTCTATGGGCTTCCAAATATCACTTTGCCAATTCAGCAAGAACTGTCTTAGCGAAAGGCTTCTTGAGGTGAAAGCTGTAACTCTGTGAGTTGATTTCACAGAACACAAAGAAGTTTCTACGAAAGCTTCTTTCTCTTTATTATCGGAGGATATTTCCTTTGGCCCTAGAGTCTTCAAAGGGATCCGAAATATCTGTTCTCAGATTCCACAGAAATAAGGCTAGCAAAGAGATCCACGAGATACAGATGTAACTCTGTGAGTGGAAGTCACACATCACAGAGCAGTTTCTCAGAAAGCTTCTTTCCAGATTTCAACTGAGGATATCTCCTTTGTCACCATAGCCCTCTATGGGCTTCCAAATATCACTTTGCCAATTCCACAAGAACTGTCTTACCGAATGGCTTCTTGAGGGGAAAGCAGTAAATCTGTGAGATGATTTCACAGAACACAAAGAAGTTTCTCAGAAAGCTTCTTTCTCTTTGTTATCGGAGGATATTTTCTTTGGCCCTATAGTCTTCATAGGGATACGAAATATCTGTTCTCAGATTCCACAGAAAAAAGGCTAGCAAAGAGATCCACGAAACACAGATGTAACTCTGTGAGATGAATTAACAGAACACTAAGTGGTTTCTCATAAAGCTACTTTCCAGATTTCATCTGAGCATATTTCCTTTTTCACCATAGCCCTCTATGGGCTTCCAAACATCACTTTGCCAATTCCACAAGAACTGTCTTAGCGAAAGGCTTATTGAGGGGAAAGCTGTAACTCTGTGAGATGATTTCAAAGAACACAAAGAAGTTTCTCAGAAAGCTTCTTTCTTTTTGTTATCGGAGATTATTTCCTCTGGCCCTAGAGTCTTCAAGGGATCCGAAATATCTGTTCTCAGATTCCACAGAAATAAGACTAGCAAAGAGATCCACGAAATACACACGTAACTCTGTGAGATGAATTAACAGAACACTAAGCAGTTTCTCAGAAAGCTTCTTTCCAGATTTCATCTGAGGATATTTCCTTTTTCAACATAGCCCTCTATGGGCTTCCAAATATCACTTGGCCAATTCCACAAAAACTGTCTTAGCGAAAGGCTTCTTGAGAAGAAAGCTGTAACTCTGTGAGATGATTTCACAGAACACAAAGAAGTTTCTCAGAAAGCCACTTTCTCTTTGTTATCGGAGGATATTTCCTTTGGCCCTACAGTCTTCTAAGGGATCCGAAATATCTATTCTCAGATTCCACAGAAATAAGGCTAGCAAAGAGATCCACGAAACATAGATGTAACTCTGTGAGATGAATTAACAGAACACTAAACAGTTTCTCAGAAAGCTTCTTTCCAGATTTCATCTGAGGATATTTCCTTTTTCACCATAGCCCTCTATGGACTTCCAAATATCACTTTGCCAAGTCCACAAGAACTGTCTTAGCGAAAGGCTTCTTAAGGGGAAAGCTGTAATCCTGTGAGATGATTTCACAGAACACAAAGAAGTTTCTCATAAAGCTTCTTTCTCTTTGTTATCGGAGGATATTTCCTTTGGCCCTATAGTCTTCTAAGGGATCCCAAATATCTGTTCTCAGATTCCACAGAAATAAGGCTAGCAAAGAGATCCACGAAATAGAGATGTAACTCTGTGAGATGAATTAACAGAACACTAAGCAGTTTCTCAGAACGCTTCTTTCCAGATTTCATCAGAGGATATTTCCTCTTTAACCATAGCCCTCTATTGGCTTCCAAATATCACTTTGCCAATTCAGCAAGAACTGTCTAAGCGAAAGGCTTCTTGAGGGGAAAGCTGTAACTCTGTGAGGTGATACCACAGAACACAAAGAAGTTTCTCAGAAAGCTTCTTTCTCTTTGTTATCGGAGTTTATTTACTTTGGCCCTATAATCTTCAAAGGGATCCGGAATATCTGTTCTCAGATTCCACAGAAATAAAGCTAGCAAAGAGATCCACGAAATACAGATGAAACTCTGTGAGATGAATTAACAGAACACTAAGCAGGTTCTCAGAAAGCTTCTTTCCAGACTTCATCTGAGGATATTTCCTTTTACACCATAGCCCTCTAGGCGCTTCCAAATATCACTTTGCCAATTCCACAAGAACTGTCTTAGCGAATGGCTTCTTGAGGGGAAATCTGTAACTCTGTGAGATGGTTTCAAAGAACACAAAGAAGTCTCTCAGAACGCTTCTTTCTTTTTGTTATCGGAGATTATTTCCTTTGGGCCTAGAGTCTTCAAAGGGATCCGAAATATCTGTTCTCAGATTCCACAGAAATAAGGCCAGCAAGAGATCCACGAAATACAGATGTAACTCTGTGAGATGAATTAACAGAACACTAAGCAGTTTCTCAGAAAGCTTCTTTCCCGATTTCATCTGAGGATATTTCCTTTTTCAATATAGCCCTCTATGCGCTTCCAAATATCACTTTGCCAATTCCACAAGAACTGTCTTAGGGAAAGGCTTCATGAGGGGAAAGCTGTAACTTTGTGAGATGATTTAACAGAACCCAAAGAAGTTCTGCATAAAGCTTCTTTCTCTTTGTTATCGGAGGATATTTCCTTTGGCCCTATATTCTTCTAAGGGATCCGAAATATCTGTTCTCAGATTCCACAGAAATAAGGCTAGCAAAGAGATCCACGAAACACAGATGTAACTCTGTGAGATGAAATAACAGAACACTACGTAGTTTCTCAGAAAGCTTCTTTCCAGATTTCATCTGAGGATATTTACTTTTTCACGATAGCCCTCTATGCGCTTCCAAATATCACTTTGCCAATTCCACAAGAACTGTCTTAGCGAAAGGCTTCTTGAGGGGAAAGCTGTAACTCTGTGAGATGATTTCACAGAACACAAAGAAGTTTCTCAGAAAGCTTCTTTGTCTTTGTTATCGGAGTTTATTTCCTTTGGCCCTTTAATATTCAACAGGTTCCGAAATATCTGTTCTCAGATTCCACAGAAATAAGGCTAGCAAAGAGATCCACGAAATACAGATGTAACTCTGTGAGATGAATTAACAGAACACTAAGCAGTTTCTCAGAAAGCTACTTTCCAGATTTCATCTGAGGATATTTCCTTTTTCTCCATAGCCCTCTATGGGCTTCCAAATATCACTTTGCCAATTCCACAAGAACTGTCTTAGCGAAAGGCTTCTTGAGGGGAAAGAAGTACCTCTGTGAGATGATTTCACAGAACACAAAGAAGTTTCTCAGAAAGCTTCTTTCTCTGTATTATCGGAGGATATTTCCCTGGACCCTATGGTCTTCTAAGGGATCTGAAATATCTTTTCTCAGATTCCACAGAAATAAGGCTAGCAAAGAGATCCACGAAGTAGAGCTGTAACTCTTTGAGATGAATTAACAGAACACTAAGCAGTTTCTCAGAAAGCTTCTTTCCAGATTTCATCAGAGGATATTTCCTCTTTCACCATAGCCCTCTATGGGCTTCCAAATATCACTTTGAGAATTCCACAAGAACTGTCTAAGCGAAAGGCTTCTTAAGGGGAAAGCTGTAACTCTGTGAGATGTTTTCACAGATCACAAAGAAGTTTCTCAGAAAGCTTCTTTCTCTTTGTTATCCGAGGATATTTCCTTTGGCCCTAGAGTCTTCAAAGGGATCCGAAATATCTGCTCTCAGATTCCACAGAAATAAGGCTGGCAATGAGATCCACGAAATACAGATGTAACTCTGTGAGATGCATTAACAGAACACTAAGCAGTTTCTCAGAAAGCTACTTTCCAGATTTCATCTGAGGATATTTCCTTTTTCAATATAGCCCTCTATGCGCTTCCAAATATCACTTTGCCAATTCCACAAGAACTGTCTTAGCGAAAGGCTTCTTGAGGGGAAAGCTGTAACTCTGTGAGATGATTTCTCAGAACACAAAGAAGTTTCTCAGAAAGCTTCTTTCTCTTTGTTATCGGAGGATATTTCCTTTGGCCCTATAGTCTTCAAAGGGATCCGAAATATCTGTTCTGAGATTCCACAGAAATAAGGCTAGCAAAGAGATCCACGAAATACAGATGTAACTCTGTTAGATGAATTAACAGAACACTAAGCAGTTTCTGAGAAAGCTACTTTCCAGATTTCATCTGAGGATATTTCCTTTTTCACCATAGCCCTGTAAGGGCTTCCAAATATCACTTTGCCAATTCCACAAGAGCTGTCTTAGCGAAAGGCTTCTTGAGGGGAAAGCTGTAACTCTGTGAGATGATTTCACAGAACACAAAGAAGTTTCTCAGAAAGCTTCATTCTCTTTTTTATCGGAGGATATTTCCTTTGGCCCTATAGTCTTCAAAGGTATCCGAAATATCTGTTCTCAGATTCCACAGAAATAAGGCTAGCAAAGGGATTATGAAATACAGATGTAACTCTATGAGATGAATTAACAGAACTCTAAGCAGTTTCTCAGAAAGCTTCCTTCCAGATTTCATCTGAGTATATTTCCTTTTCCACCGTAGCCCTCTATGGGCTTCCAAATATCACTTTGCCAATCCACTAGAACTGTCTTAGCAAAAGGCTTCTTGGGGGGAAAGCTGTAACTCTGTGAGATGATTTCATAGAACACAAAGAAGTTTCCCAGAATGCTTCCTTCCCTTTTTTATCGGAGGATATTTCCTTTGGCCCTATAGTCTTCTGAGGGATCCGAAATATCTGTTCTCAGATTCCACAGAAATAAGGCTAGCAAGGAGATCCACAAAATACAGATGTAACTCTGTGAGATGAATTAACAGAACACTAAGCAGTTTCTCAGAAAACTTCTTTCCAGATTTCATCAGAGGATATTTCCTCTTACACCATATCCCTCTATGGGCTTCCAAATATCACTTTGCCAATTCGACAAGAACGGTCTTAGAGAAAGACTTCTTGAGGGGAAAGCTGTAACTCTGTGAGGTGATTTCACAGAACACAAAGAAGTTTCTCAGAAATCTTCTTTGTCTTTGTTATCGGAGTTTATTTCCTTAGGCCCTATAATCTTCAAAGGGTTCCGAAATATCTGTTCTCAGATTCCACAGAAATAAGGCTGGCAAAGACATCCACGAAATACAGATGTAACTCTGTGAGATGAATTAACAGAACACTAAGCAGTTTCTCAGAATGCAACTTTCCAGATTTCATCTGAGGATATTTCCTTTTTCTCCATAGACCTCTATGGGCTTCCAAATATCACTTTGCCAATTCCACAAGAACTGTCATAGGGAAAGGCTTCTTGAGGGGAAAGAAGTACCTCTGTGAGATGATTTCACAGAACACAAAGAAGTTTCTCAGAAAACTTCTTTCTCTTTGTTATCGGAGGATATTTCCTTTGGCCCTATAGTCTTCAAAGGTATCCGAAATATCTGTGCTTGGATTCCACAGAAATAAGGCTAGCAAAGAGATCCACGAAATACAGATGTAACTCTGTGAGATGAATTAACAGAACACTAAGCAGTTTCTCAGAATGCTACTTTCCAGATTTCATCTGATGATATTTCCTTTTTCACCGTAGCCCTCTAAGGGCTTCCAAATATCACTTTGCCAATTCCACAAGAACTGTCTTAGCGAAAGTCTTCTTGAGGGGAAAGCTGTAACTCTGTGAGATGATTTCACAGAACACAAAGAAATTTCTCAGAAACCTTCTTTCTCTTTGTTATCGGAGGATATTTCCTTTGGCTCTATATTCTTCAAAGGGATCCGAAATATCTGTTCTCAGATTCCACAGAAATAAGGCTAGCAAAGAGATCCACGAAATACAGATGTAACTCTGTGAGATGAATTAAGAGAACACTAAGCAGTTTCTCAGAAAGCTACTTTGCAGATTTCATCTGAGGATATTTCCTTTTTCACCATAGCCCTCTATGGGCTTCCAAATATCACTTTGCCAAATCCACAAGAACTGTCTTAGGGAAAGTCTTCTTGAGGGGAAAGCTGTAACTCTGTGAGATGTTTACACAGAACACAAAGAAGTGTCTCAGAAAGCTTCTTTCTCTGTGTTATCGGAGGATATTTCCTTGGACCCTATGGCCTTCTAAGGGATCCGAAATATCTGTTCTCAGATTCCACAGAAATAAGGCTAGCAAAGAGTTCCACGAAATAGAGATGTAACTCTTTGAGATGAATTAACAGAATTCTAAGCAGTTTCTGAGAAACTTCTATCCAGATTTCATCAGAGGATATTTCCTCTTTCACCATAGCCCTCTACGGGCTTCCAAATATCACTCTGTCAATTCCACAAGAACTGTCTTAGCGAAAGGCTTCTCTAGGGGAAAGGTGTATCTCTGTGAGACCATTTCACAGAACACAAAGAAGTTTCTCAGAAAGCTTCTTTCTCTTTGTTATCGGAGGATATTTCCTTTGGCCCTATAGTCTTCTAAGGGATCCGAAATATCTGTTCTCAGATTCCACAGAAATAAGGCTAGCAAAGAGATCCACGAAATACAGATGTAACTCTGTGAGATGAATTAACAGAACACTAAGCAGTTTCTCAGAAAGCTTCTTTCCAGATTTCATCTGAGGATATTTCCTTTTTCACCATAGCCTTTTATGCGCTTCCTAATATCACTTTGCCAATTCCATCAGAACTGTCTTAGCGAAAGACTTCTTGAGGGGAAAGCTGTAACTCTGTGAGGTGATTTCACAGAACACAAAGAAGTTTCTCAGAAAGCTTCTTTCTCTTTGTTATCGGAGGATATTTCCTTTGGCCCTATAGTCTTCTAAGGGATCCCAAATATCTGTTCTCAGATTCCACAGAAATAAGGCTAGCAAAGAGATCCACGAAATACAGATGTAACTCTGTGAGATGAATTAACAGAACACTAAGCAGTTTCTCAGAAATCTTCTTTCCAGATTTCATCTCAGGATATTTCCTTTTTCACCATAGATCTCTATGCGCTTCCAAATATCACTTTGTCAATTCCACAAGAACTGTCTTAGCGAATGGCTTCTTGAGGGGAAAGCTGTAACTCTGTGAGATGATTTCAAAGAACACAAAGAAGTTTCTCAGAACGCTTCTTTCTTTTTGTTATCCGTGATTATTTTCTTTGGCCCTAGAGTCTTCAAAGGGATCCGAAATATCTGTTCTCAGATTCCACAGAAATAAGGCTAGCAAGGAGATCCACGAAATGCACATGTAACTCTGTGAGATGAATTAACAGAACACTAAGCAGTTTCTCAGAAAGCTTCTTTCCAGATTTCATCTGAGGTTATTTCCTTTTTCAACATAGCCCTCTATGGGCTTCCAAATATCACTTTGCCAATTACACAAGAACTGTCTTAGCGAAAGACTTCTTGAGGGGAAAGCTGTAACTCTGTGAGATGATTTCACAGAACACAAAGAAGATTCTCAGAATACTTCTTTCCCTGTTTTATCGTTGGATATTTCCTTTGGCCCTATAGACTTCGAAGGGATCCGAAATATCTGTTCTCAGATTCCACAGAAATAAGGCTAGCAAAGAGATCCACGAAACACAGATGTAACTCTGTGAGGTGAATTAACAGAACACTAAGCAGTTTCTCAGAACGCTTCTTTCCAGATTTCATCAGAGGATATTTCCTTTTTCACCATAGCCCTCTATGGGCATCCAAATATTACTAAGCCAATTCCACAAGAACTGTATTAGCGAAAGGCTTCTCTAGGGGAATGCTGTATCTGTGTGAGACGATTTCACAGAACACAAAGAAGTTTCTCAGAAAGCTTCTTTCTCTTTGTTATCGGAGGATATTTCCTTTGGCCCTATAGTCTTCAAAGGGATCCGAAATATCTGTTCTCAGATTCAACAGAAATAAGGCTAGCAAAGAGATCCACGAAATACAGATGTAACTCTGTGAGATGAATTAACAGAACACTAAGCAGTTTCTCAGAAAGCTTCTTTCCAGATTTCATCTCAGGATATTTCCTTTTTCACCAAAGCCCTCTATACGCTTCGAAATATCACTTTGCCAATTCCACAAGAACTGTCTTAGCGAAAGGCTTCTTGAGGGGAAAGCTGTAACTCTGTGAGATGATTTCAAAGAACACAAAGAAGTTTCTCAGAAACCTTCTTTCTTTTTGTTATCCGGATTATTTCCTTTGCTCCTAGAGTCTTCAAAGGGATCCGAAATATCTGTTCTCAGATTCCACAGAAATAAGGCTAGCAAAGAGATCCACGAAATACACATGTAACTCTGTGAGATGAATTAAGAGAACACTAAGCAGTTTCTCAGAGCGCTTCTTTCCAGATTTCATCTGAGGATATTTCCTTTTTCACCATAGCCCTCTATGGGCTTCCAAATATCACCTTGCCAATTCCACAAGAACGGTTTAGCGAAAGGCTTCTTGAGGGGAAAGCTGTAACTCTGTGAGATGATTTCACAGAACACAAAGAAGTTTCTCAGAAAGCTTCTTTCTCTTTGTTATCGGAGGATATTTCCTTTGGCCCTATAGTCTTCAAAGGGATACGAAATATCTGTTCTCAGATTCCACATAAATAAGGCTAGCAAAGAGATCCACGAAATACAGATGTAACTCTGTGAGTGGAAGTCACACATCACAGAGCAGTTTCTCAGAATGCTTCTTTCCAGATTTCATCTGAGGATATTTCCTTTTTCACCGTAGCCCTCTATGGGCTTCCAAATATCACTTTGCCAATTCCACAAGAAGTGTCTTAGCGAAAGGCTTCTTGAGGGGAAAGCTGTAACTCTGTGAGTTGATTTCACCGAATACAAAGAAGTTTTTCAGAAAGCTTCTTTCTCTTTGTTATCGGAGGATATTTCCTTTGGCCCTATAGTCTTCAAAGGGATCCGAAATATCTGTTCACAGATTGCACAGAAATAAGGCTAGCAAAGAGATCCACGAAATACACATGTAACTCTGTGAGGTGAATTAAAAGAACAATAAGCAGTTTCTCAGAAAGCTTCTTTCCAGATTTCATCTGAGGATATTTCCTTTTTCACCATAGCCCTCTATGGGCTTCCAAATATCACTTTGCCAATTTCTCAAGAACTGTCTTAGCGAAAGGCTTCTTGAGGGGAAAGCTGTAACTCTGTGAGAAGATTTCACAGAACACAAAGAAGTTTCTCAGAAAGCTTCTTTCTCTTTGTTATCGGAGGATATTTCCTTTGGCCCTATAGTTTTCAAAGGGATCCGAAATATCTGTTCTCAGGTTCCACAGAAATAAGGCTAGCAAAGAGATCCACGAAATACAGATTTAACTCTGTGAGTGGAAGTCAAACATCACAGAGTAGTTTCTCAGAAAGCTTCTTTCCAGAATTCATCTGAGGATATTTCCTTTTTCACCAAAGTCCTCTATGGGCTTCCAAATATCACTTTGCCAATTCCGCAAGAACTGTCTTAGCGAAAGGGTTCTTGAGGTGAAAGCTGTAACTCTGTGAGATGATTTCACAGAACACAAAGAAGTTTCTCAGAAAGCTTCTTTCTCTTTGTTATCGGAGGATATTTCCTTTGGCCCTATAGTCTTCAAAGGGATCCGAAATATCTGTTCTCAGATTCCACAGTAATAAGGCTAGCAAAGAGATCCACGAAATACAGATGTAACTCTGTGAGATGAATTAACAGAACACTAAGCAGTTTCTCAAAAAGCTTTTTTCCAGATTTCATCTGAGGATATTTCCTTTTTCACAAGAGCCCTCTATGGGCTTCCAAATATCACTTTGCCAATTCCACAAGAACGGTTTAGCGAAAGGCTTCTTTAGGGGAAAGCTGTAACTCTGTGAGATGATTTCACAGAACACAAAGAAGTTTCTCAGAAACCTTCTTTCTCTTTGTTATCGGAGGATATTTCCTCTGGCCCTATAGTCTTCAAAGGGATCCGAAATATCTGTTCTCAGATTCCACAGAAATAAGGCTAGCAAAGAGATCCACGAAATACAGATGCAACTCTGTGAGATGAATTAACAGAAAGCTAATCAGTTTCTCAGAAACCTTCTTTCCAGATTTCATCTGAGGATATTTCCTTTTTCACCATAGCCCTCTATGGGCTTCCAAATATCACATTGCCATTTCCAAAAGAACTGTCTTACCGAAAGACTCCTTGAGGGGAAAGCTGTAACTCTGTGAGATGATTTCACAGAACACAAAGAAGTTTCTCAGAAAGCTTCTTTCTCTTTGTTATCGGAGGATATTTCCTTTGGCCCATTATTCTTCAAAGGGATCCGAAATATCTGTTCTCAGATTCCACAGAAATAAGGCTAGCAAAGAGTTCCACGAAATACACATGTAACTCTGTGAGGTGAATTAAAAGTACAATAAGCAGTATCTCAGAAAGCTTCTTTACAGATTTCATCTGAGGATATTTCCTTTATCACCATAGCCCTCTAGGGGTTCCAAATATCACTTTGCCAATTCCACAAGAACTGTCTTACCGAAAGGCTTCTTGAGGGGAAAGCTGTAACTCTGTGAGATGATTTCACATAACACAAAGAAGTTTCTCAGAAAGCTTCTTTCTCTTTGTTATCGGAGGATATTTCCTTTGGCCCTATAGTCTTCAAAGGGATCCGAAATATCTGTTCTCAGATTCCACAGAAATAAGGCTAGCAAAGAGATCCACGAGATACAGATGTAACTCTGTGAGTGGAAGTCACACATCACAGAGCAGTTTCTCAGAAAGCTTCTTTCCAGATTTCATCTGAGGATATCTCCTTTGTCACCATAGCCCTCTATGGGCTTCCAAATATCACTTTGCCAATTCCACAAGAACTGTCTTACCGAATGGCTTCTTGAGGGGAAAGCAGTAAATCTGTGAGATGATTTCACAGAACACAAAGAAGTTTCTCAGAAAGTTTCTTTCTCTTTGTTATCGGAGGATATTTTCTTTGGCCCTATAGTCTTCATAGGGATACGAAATATCTGTTCTCAGATTCCACAGAAATAAGGCTAGCAAAGAGATCCACGAAACACAGATGTAACTCTGTGAGATGAATTAACAGAACACTAAGTAGTTTCTCAGAAAGCTTCTTTCCAGATTTCATCTGAGCATATTTCCTTTTTCACCTTAGCCCTCTATGGGCTTCCAAATATCACTTTGCCAATTCCACAAGAACTGTCTTAGCGAAAGGCTTCTTGAGGGGAAAGCTGTAACTCTGTGAGATGATTTCAAAGAACACAAAGAAGTTTCTCAGAAAGCTTCTTTCTTTTTGTTATCGGAGATTATTTCCTTTGGCCCTATAGTCTTCAAAGGGATCCGAAATATCTGTTCTCAGATTCTACAGAAATAAGGCTAGCAAAGAGATCCACGAAATACAGATGTAATTCTGTGAGTGGAAGTCACACATCACAGAGCAGTTTCTCAGAAAACTTCTTTCCAGATTTCATCTGAGGATATTTTCTTTTACACCATATCCCTCTATGGGCTTCCAAATATCACTTTGCCAATTCCACAAGAACTGTCTTAGCGAAAGCTTCTTGAAGGGAAAGCTGTAAATCTGTGAGATGATTTCACAGAACACAAAGAAGTTTCTCAGAAAGCTTCTTTCTCTTTGTTATCGGAGGATATTTCCTTTGGCCCTATAGTCTTCAAAGGGATCCGAAATATCTGTTCTCAGATTCCACAGTAATAAGGCTAGCAAAGAGATCCACGAAATACAGATGTAACTCTGTGAGATGAATTTACAGAACACTAAGCAGTTTCTCAAAAAGCTTTTTTCCAGATTTCATCTGAGGATATTTCCTTTTTCACAAGAGCCCTCTATGGGCTTCCAAATATCACTTTGCCAATTCCACAAGAACGGTTTAGCGAAAGGCTTCTTTAGGTGAAAGCTGTAACTCTGTGAGATGATTTCACAGAACACAAAGAAGTTTCTCAGAAAGCTTCTTTCTCTTTGTTATCGAAGGATATTTCCTCTGGCCCTATAGTCTTCAAAGGGATCCGAAATATCTGTTCTCAGATTCCACAGAAATAAGGCTAGCAAAGAGATCCACGAAATACAGATGCAACTCTGTGAGATGAATTAACAGAAAGCTAATCAGTTTCTCAGAAACCTTCTTTCCAGATTTCATCTGAGGATATTTCCTTTTTCACCATAGCCCTCTATGGGCTTCCAAATATCACTTTGCCATTTCCAAAAGAACTGTCTTACCGAAAGACTTCTTGAGGGGAAAGCTGTAACTCTGTGAGATGATTTCACAGAACACAAAGAAGTTTCTCAGAAAGCTTCTTTCTCTTTGTTATCGAAGGATATTTCCTTTGGCCCTATATTCTTCAAAGGGATCCGAAATATCTGTTCTCAGATTCCACAGAAATAAGGCTAGCAAAGAGTTCCACGAAATACACATGTAACTCTGTGAGGTGAATTAAAAGTACAATAAGCAGTATCTCAGAAAGCTTCTTTACAGATTTCATCTGAGGATATTTCCTTTATCACCATAGCCCTCTAGGGGTTCCAAATATCACTTTGCCAATTCCACAAGAACTGTCTTACCGAAAGGCTTCTTGAGGGGAAAGCTGTAACTCTGTGAGATGATTTCACAGAACACAAAGAAGTTTCTCAGAAAGCTTCTTTCTCTTTGTTATCGGAGGATATTTCCTTTGGCCCTATATTCTTCAAAGGGATACGAAATATCTGTTCTCAGATTCCACAGAAATAAGGCTAGCAAAGAGATCCACGAAATACAGATGTAACTCTGTGAGTGGAAGTCACACATCACAGAGCAGTTTCTCAGAATGCTTCTTTCCAGATTTCATCTGAGGATATTTCCTTTTTCACCGTAGCCCTCTATGGGCTTCCAAATATCACTTTGCCAATTCCACAAGAAGTGTCTTAGCGAAAGGCTTCTTGAGGGGAAAGCTGTAACTCTGTGAGTTGATTTCACCGAATACAAAGAAGTTTTTCAGAAAGCTTCTTTCTCTTTGTTATCGGAGGATATTTCCTTTGGCCCTATACTCTTCAAAGGGATCCGAAATATCTGTTCTCAGATTGCACAGAAATAAGGCTAGCAAAGAGATCCACGAAATACACATGTAACTCTGTGAGGTGAATTAAAAGAACAATAAGCAGTTTCTCAGAAAGCTTCTTTCCAGATTTCATCTGAGGATATTTCCTTTTTCACCATAGCCCTCTATGGGCTTCCAAATATCACTTTGCCAATTTCTCAAGAACTGTCTTAGCGAAAGGCTTCTTGAGGGGAAAGCTGTAACTCTGTGAGAAGATTTCACAGAACACAAAGAAGTTTCTCAGAAAGCTTCTTTCTCTTTGTTATCGGAGGATATTTATTTTGGCCCTATAGTTTTCAAAGGGATCCGAAATATCTGTTCTCAGGTTCCACAGAAATAAGGCTAGCAAAGAGATCCACGAAATACAGATTTAACTCTGTGAGTGGAAGTCAAACATCACAGAGCAGTTTCTCAGAAAGCTTCTTTCCAGAATTCATCTGAGGATATTTCCTTTTTCACCAAAGTCCTCTATGGGCTTCCAAATATCACTTTGCCAATTCAGCAAGAACTGTCTTAGCGAAAGGCTTCTTGAGGTGAAAGCTGTAACTCTGTGAGTTGATTTCACAGAACACAAAGAAGTTTCTACGAAAGCTTCTTTCTCTTTATTATCGGAGGATATTTCCTTTGGCCCTAGAGTCTTCAAAGGGATCCGAAATATCTGTTCTCAGATTCCACAGAAATAAGGCTAGCAAAGAGATCCACGAGATACAGATGTAACTCTGTGAGTGGAAGTCACACATCACAGAGCAGTTTCTCAGAAAGCTTCTTTCCAGATTTCAACTGAGGATATCTCCTTTGTCACCATAGCCCTCTATGGGCTTCCAAATATCACTTTGCCAATTCCACAAGAACTGTCTTACCGAATGGCTTCTTGAGGGGAAAGCAGTAAATCTGTGAGATGATTTCACAGAACACAAAGAAGTTTCTCAGAAAGCTTCTTTCTCTTTGTTATCGGAGGATATTTTCTTTGGCCCTATAGTCTTCATAGGGATACGAAATATCTGTTCTCAGATTCCACAGAAAAAAGGCTAGCAAAGAGATCCACGAAACACAGATGTAACTCTGTGAGATGAATTAACAGAACACTAAGTGGTTTCTCATAAAGCTACTTTCCAGATTTCATCTGAGCATATTTCCTTTTTCACCATAGCCCTCTATGGGCTTCCAAACATCACTTTGCCAATTCCACAAGAACTGTCTTAGCGAAAGGCTTATTGAGGGGAAAGCTGTAACTCTGTGAGATGATTTCAAAGAACACAAAGAAGTTTCTCAGAAAGCTTCTTTCTTTTTGTTATCGGAGATTATTTCCTCTGGCCCAAGAGTCTTCAAGGGATCCGAAATATCTGTTCTCAGATTCCACAGAAATAAGACTAGCAAAGAGATCCACGAAATACACACGTAACTCTGTGAGATGAATTAACAGAACACTAAGCAGTTTCTCAGAAAGCTTCTTTCCAGATTTCATCTGAGGATATTTCCTTTTTCAACATAGCCCTCTATGGGCTTCCAAATATCACTTGGCCAATTCCACAAAAACTGTCTTAGCGAAAGGCTTCTTGAGAAGAAAGCTGTAACTCTGTGAGATGATTTCACAGAACACAAAGAAGTTTCTCAGAAAGCCACTTTCTCTTTGTTATCGGAGGATATTTCCTTTGGCCCTACAGTCTTCTAAGGGATCCGAAATATCTATTCTCAGATTCCACAGAAATAAGGCTAGCAAAGAGATCCACGAAACATAGATGTAACTCTGTGAGATGAATTAACAGAACACTAAACAGTTTCTCAGAAAGCTTCTTTCCAGATTTCATCTGAGGATATTTCCTTTTTCACCATAGCCCTCTATGGACTTCCAAATATCACTTTGCCAAGTCCACAAGAACTGTCTTAGCGAAAGGCTTCTTAAGGGGAAAGCTGTAATCCTGTGAGATGATTTCACAGAACACAAAGAAGTTTCTCATAAAGCTTCTTTCTCTTTGTTATCGGAGGATATTTCCTTTGGCCCTATAGTCTTCTAAGGGATCCCAAATATCTGTTCTCAGATTCCACAGAAATAAGGCTAGCAAAGAGATCCACGAAATAGAGATGTAACTCTGTGAGATGAATTAACAGAACACTAAGCAGTTTCTCAGAACGCTTCTTTCCAGATTTCATCAGAGGATATTTCCTCTTTAACCATAGCCCTCTATTGGCTTCCAAATATCACTTTGCCAATTCAGCAAGAACTGTCTAAGCGAAAGGCTTCTTGAGGGGAAAGCTGTAACTCTGTGAGGTGATACCACAGAACACAAAGAAGTTTCTCAGAAAGCTTCTTTCTCTTTGTTATCGGAGTTTATTTACTTTGGCCCTATAATCTTCAAAGGGATCCGGAATATCTGTTCTCAGATTCCACAGAAATAAAGCTAGCAAAGAGATCCACGAAATACAGATGAAACTCTGTGAGATGAATTAACAGAACACTAAGCAGGTTCTCAGAAAGCTTCTTTCCAGACTTCATCTGAGGATATTTCCTTTTACACCATAGCCCTCTAGGCGCTTCCAAATATCACTTTGCCAATTCCACAAGAACTGTCTTAGCGAATGGCTTCTTGAGGGGAAATCTGTAACTCTGTGAGATGGTTTCAAAGAACACAAAGAAGTCTCTCAGAACGCTTCTTTCTTTTTGTTATCGGAGATTATTTCCTTTGGGCCTAGAGTCTTCAAAGGGATCCGAAATATCTGTTCTCAGATTCCACAGAAATAAGACTAGCAAAGAGATCCACGAAATACAGATGTAACTCTGTGAGATGAATTAACAGAACACTAAGCAGTTTCTCAGAAAGGTACTTTCCAGATTTCATCTGAGGATATTTCCTTTTTCACAATAGCCCTCTATGGGCATCCAAATATTACTTTGCCAATTCCACAAGAACTGTCTTAGCGAAAGGCTTCTCTAGGGGAAAGCTGTATCTCTGTGAGACGATTTCACAGTACACAAAGAAGTTTCTCAGAAAGCATCTTTCTCTTTGTTATCGGAGCATATTTCCTTTGGCCATATAGTCTTCAAAGGGATCCGAAATATCTGTTCTCAGATTCTACAGAAATAAGGCTAGCAAAGAGATCCACGAAATACAGATGTAATTCTGTGAGTGGAAGTCACACATCACAGAGCAGTTTCTCAGAAAACTTCTTTCCAGATTTCATCTGAGGATATTTTCTTTTACACCATATCCCTCTATGGGCTTCCAAATATCACTTTGCCAATTCCACAAGAACTGTCTTAGCGAAAGCTTCTTGAAGGGAAAGCTGTAAATCCGTGAGATGATTTCACAGAACACAAAGAAGTTTCTCAGAAAGCTTCTTTCTCTTTGTTATCGGAGGATATTTCCTTTGGCCCTATAGTCTTCAAAGGGATCCGAAATATCTGTTCTCAGATTCCACAGAAATAAGGCTAGCAAAGAGATCCACGAAATACAGATGAAACTCTGTGAGATGAATTAACAGAACACTAAGCAGTTTCTCAGAAAGTTTCTTTCCAGATTTCATCTGAGGATATTTCCTTTTTCACCATAGCCCTCTATGGGCTTCCAAATATCACTTTGCCAATTCCAAAAGAACTGTTTAGCGAAAGGCTTCTTTAGGGGAAAGCTGTAACTCTGTGAGATGATTTCACAGAACACAAAGAAGTTTCTCAGAAAGCTTCTTTCTCTTTGTTATCGGAGGATATTTCCTCTGGCCCTATAGTCTTCAAAGGGATCCAAAATATCTGTTCTCAGATTCCACAGAAATAAGGCTAGCAAAGAGATCCACGAAATACAGATGCAACTCTGTGAGATGAATTAACAGAAAACTAAGCAGTTTCTCAGAAACCTTCTTTCCAGATTTCATCTGAGGATATTTCCTTTTTCACCATAGCCCTCTATGGGCTTCCAAATATCACTTTGCCATTTCCAAAAGAACTGTCTTACCGAGAGGCTTCTTGAGGGGAAAGCTGTAACTCTGTGAGATGATTTCACAGAACACAAAGAAGTTTCTCAGAAAGCTTCTTTCTCTTTGTTATCAGAGGATATTTCCTTTGGCCCTATAGTCTTCAAAGGGATACGAAATATCTGTTCTCAGATTCCACAGAAATAAGGCTAGCAAAGAGAGCCACGAAATACAGATGTAACTCTGTGAGTGGAAGTCACACATCACAGAGCAGTTTCTCAGAATGCTTCTTTCCAGATTTCATTTGAGGATATTTCCTTTTTCACCATAGCCCTCTATGGGCTTCCAAATATCACTTTGCCAATTCCACAACAAGTGTCTTAGCGAAAGGCTTCTTGAGGGGAAAGCTGTAACTCTGTGAGTTGATTTCACAGAATACAATGAAGTTTTTCAGAAAGCTTCTTTCTCTTTGTTATCGGAGGATATTTCCTTTGGCCCTATAGTCTTCAAAGGGATCCGAAATGTCTTTTTTCAGATTCCACAGAAATAAGGCTAGCAAAGAGATCCACGAAACATAGATGTAACTCTGTGAGATGAATTAACAGAACACTAAACACTTTCTCAGAAAGCTTCTTTCCAGATTTCATCTGAGGATATTTCCTTTTTCACCATAGCCCTCTATGGACTTCCAAATATCCCTTTGCCAATTCCACAAGAACTGTCTTACCGAAAGGCTTCTTGAGGGGAAAGCTGTAACTCTGTGAGATGATTTCACAGACCACAAAGAAGTTTCTGTAAAAGCTTCTTTCTCTTTGTTATCTGAGAATATTTCCTTTGGCCCTATAGTCTTCTAAGGGATCCGAAATATCTGTTCTCAGATTCCACAGAAATAAGGCTAGCAAAGAGATCCACGTAATAGAGATGTAACTCTATGAGATGAATTAAGAGAACACTAAGCAGTTTCTCAGAAAGCTACTTTCCAGATTTCATCTGAGGATAATTCCTTTTTCACCATAGCCCTCTATGGGCATCCAAATATCACTTTGCCAATTCCACAAGAACGGTCTTAGCGAAAGGCTTCTTGAGGGGAAAGATGTAACTCTGTTAGATGATTTCACAGAACACAAAGAAGTTTCTCAGAATGCTTCTTTCCCTTTTTGTTCGGAGGATATTTCCTTTGGCCCTATAGACTTCAAAGGGATCTGAAATATCTGTTTTCAGATTCCACAGAAATAAGGCTAGCAAAGAGATCCACGAAATACAGATGTAACTCTGTGAGATGAATTAACAGAACACTAAGCAGTTTCTCAGAAAGCTTCTTTCCAGATTTCATCAGAGGATATTTCCTCTTTCACCATAGCCCTCTATGGACTTCCAAATATCACTTTGCCAATTCCACAAGAACTGTCTAAGCGAAAGGCTTCTTGAGGGGAATACTGTAATTCTGTGAGGTGATTTCAAAGAACACAAAGAAGTTTCCCAAAAGCTTCTTTCTCTTTGTTATCGGAGATTATTTCCTTTGGCCCTATAATCTTCAAAGGTATCCGAAATATCTGTTCTCAGATTCCACAGAAATAAGGCTAGCAAAGAGATCCATGAAATACAGATGTATCTCTGTGAGATGAAATAACAGAACACTAAGCAGTTTCTCAGAAAACTACTTTCCAGATTTCATCTGAGGATATTACCTTTTTCAACATAGCCCTCTAAGGGCTTCCAAATATCACTTTGCCAATTCCACAAATCTGTCTTATCGAAAGGCTTCTTGAGGGGAAAGCTGTAACTCCGTGAGACGTTTTCACAGAACACAAAGAAGTTTCTCAGAAAGCTTCTTTCTCTTTGTTATCGGAGGATAATTCCTTTGGCCCTATTGTCTTCAAAGGTATTCGAAATATCTGTTCTGAGATTCCACAGAAATAAGGCTAGCAAAGAGATTACGAAATACAGATGTAACTCTGTGAGATGAATTAACAGAACACTAAGCAGTTTCTCAGAAAGCTACTTTCCAGATTTCATCTGAGGATATTTCCTTTTTCACTATAGCCTTCGATGGGCTTCCAAATATCACTTTGCCAATTCCACTAGAACGGTCTTAGCGAAAGTCTTCTTGAGGGGAAAGCTGTAATTCTGTGAGATGATTTCACAGAACACAAAGAAGTTTCTCAGAAAGCTTCTTTCTCTTTGTTATCGGAGGATATTTCCTTTGGCTCTATAGTCTTAAAAGGGATCCGAAATATCTTTTCTCAGATTCCAGAGAAATAAGGCTAGCAAAGAGATCCACGAAATACAGATGTAACTCAGTGAGATGAATTAACAGAACACTAAGCAGTTTCTCAGAAAGCTTCTTTCCAGATTTCATCTGAGGATATTTCCTTTTTCACCGTAGCCTTCTATGGGCTTCCAAATATCACTTTGCCAATTCCACAAGAAGTGTCTTAGCGAAAGGGTTCTTGAGGGGAAAGCTGTAACTCTGTGAGATGATTTCACAGAACACAAAGAAGTTTCTCAGAAAGCTTCGTTCTCTTTGTGATCGGAGGATATTTCCTTTGGCCTTATAGTCTTCTAAGGGATCTGAAATATCTGTTCTCAGATTCCACAGAAATAAGGTTAGCAAAGAGATCCACGAAATACAGATGTAACTCTGTGAGATGAATTAACAGAACACTAAGCAGTTTCTCAGAAAGCTACTTTCCAGATTTCATCTAAGGATATTTCCTTTTTCACCATAGCCCTCTATGGGCATCCAAATATCACTTTGTCAATTCCACAAGAACTGTTTTAGCGAAACGCTTCTTGAGGGGAAAGCTGGAACTCTGTGAGATGATTTCACAGAACACAAAGAATTTTCTCAGAATGCTTCTTTTCCTTTTTTATCGGAGGATATCTCCTTTGGCCCTATAGACTTCAAAGGGATCCGAAATATCTGTTTTCAGATTCCACAGAAATAAGGCTAGCAAGGAGATCCACGAAATACAGATGTAACTCTGAGAGGTGAATTAACAGAACACTAAGCAGTTTCTCAGAAAGCTTCTTTCCAGATTTCATCAGAGGATATTTACTCTTTCACCATAGCCCTCTAGGGGCTTCCAAATATCACTTTGCCAATTCCACAAGAACTCGCTAAGCGAAAGGCTTCTTGAGGGGAAAGCTGTAATTCTGTGAGGTGATTTCACAGAACACAAAGAAGTTTCTCAGAAAGCTTCTTTCTCTTTGTTATCGGAGTTTATTTCCTTTGGCCCTATAATCTTCAAAGGGATCCGAAGTATCTGTTCTGAGATTCCACAGAAACAAGGCTAGCAAAGAGATCCACGAAATACAGATGTAACTCTGTGAGATGAATTAACAGAACACTAAGCAGTTTCTCAGAAAGCTACTTTCCAGATTTCATCTGAGGATACTTCCATTCACACCATAGCCCTCTATGTGCTTCCAAATATCAGTTTGCCAATTCCACAAGAACTCTCTTCGCGAAAGGCTTCTTGAGGGGAAAGCTGTAACTCTGTGAGATGATTTCACAGAACACAAAGAAGTTTCTCACAAAGCTTCTTTCTCTTTGTTATCGGAGGATATTTCCTTTGGCCCTATAGTCTTCAAAAGGGATCCGAAATATCTGTTCTGAGATTCCACGGAAATAAGGCTAGCAAAGAGATCCACGAAATAGAGATGTAACTCGGTGAGATGAAATAACAGAACACTAAGCAGTTTCTCAGAAAGCTACTCCCCAGGTTTCATCTGAGGATATTTCCTTTTTCACCATAGCCCTCTAAGGGCTTCCAAATATCACTTTGCCAATTCCACAAATCTGTCTTAGCGAAAGGCTTCTTGAGGGGAAAGCTGTAACTCTGTGAGATGATTTCACTGAACACAAAGAAGTTTCTCAGAAAGCTTCTTTCTCTTTCTTATCGGAGGATATTTCCTTTGGCCCTATAGTCTTCAAAGGTATCCGAAATATCTGTTCTCAGATTCCACAGAAATAAGTCTAGCAAAGAGATTACGAAATACAGATGTAACTCTGTGAGATGAATTAACAGAACACTAAGCAGTTTCTCAGAAAGCTACTTTCCAGATATCATCTGAGGATATTTCCTTTTTCACAATAGCCCTCTATGGGCTTCCAAATATCACTTTGCCAATTCCACAAGAACTGTCTTAGCGAAAGGGTTCTTGAGGGGAAAGAAGTAACTCTGTGAGATGATTCCACAAAACACAAAGAAGTTTTTCAGAAAGCTTCTTTCTCTGTGTTATCGGAGGATGTTTCCTTGGGCCCAAGAGTCTTCTAAGGGATCCGAAATATCTGTTCTCAGATTCCACAGAAATAAGGCTAGCAAAGAGATACACCAAATACAGATGTAACTCTGTGAGATGAATTAACAGAACACTAAGCAGTTTCTCAGAAAGCTTCTTTCCGTATTTCATCTGAGGATACTTCCTTTTTGACCATAGCCCTCTATAGGGTTCCAAATATCACTTTGCCAATTCCACAAAAATTGTCTTAGTGAAAGGCTTCTTGAGGGGAAAGCTGTAACTCTGTGAGATGATTTCACAGAACACAAAGAAGTTTCTCAGAAAGCTTCTTTCTCTTTGTTATCGGAGGATATTTCCTTTGGCCCTATAGACTTCAGAGGGATCCGAAATATATGTTCTCAGATTCCACAGAAATAAGGCTAGCAAAGAGGTCCACGAAATACAGATGTAACTCTGTGAGATGAATTAACAGAACACTGAGCAGTGTCTCAGAACGCTTCTTTCCAGATTTCATCAGAGGATATTTCCTCTTTCACCATAGCCCTCTATGGGCTTCCAAATATCACTTTGCCAATTCCACAAGAACTGTCTAAGCGAAAGGCTTCTTGAGGGGAAAGCTGTAGCTCTGTGAGGTGATACCACAGAACACAAAGAAGTTTCTCAGAAAGCTTCTTTCTCTTTGTTATCGGAGTTTATTTCCTTTGGACCTATAATCTTCAAAGGGATCCGGAATAATTGTTCTGAGATTCCACAGAAATAAGGCTAGCAAAGAGATCCACGAAATACACATGAAACTCTGTGAGATGAATTAACAGAACAGGTTCTCAGAAATCTTCTTTCCAAATTTCAACTGAGGATATTTCCTTTTTCACCATAGCCCTTGATGGGCTTCCAAATATCACTTTGCCAATTCCACAAGAATTGTCATAGTGAAATGCTTCTTGACGGGAAAGCTGTAACTCTGTGAGATGATTTCACAGAACACAAAGAAGTTTCTCAGAAAGCTTCGTTCTCTTTTTTATCGGAGGATATTTTCTTTGGCCCTATAATCTTCAAAAGGATACGAAATATCTGTTCTCAGATTCCACAGAAATAAGGCTAGCAAAGAGATCCACGAAATACAGATGTAACTCTGTGAGTGGAAGTCACACATCACAGAGCAGTTTCTCAGAATGCTTCTTTCCAGATTTCATCTGAGGATATTTCCTTTTTCACCGTAGCCCTCTATGGGCTTCCAAATATCACTTTGCCAATTCCACAAGAAGTGTCTTAGCGAAAGGCTTCTTGAGGGGAAAGCTGTAACTCTGTGAGTTGATTTCACAGAATACAAAGAAGTTTCTCAGAAAGCTTCTTTCTCTTTGTTATCGGAGGATATTTCCTTTGGCCCTATAGTCTTCAAAGGGATCCGAAGTATCTGTTCTCAGATTGCACAGAAACAAGGCTAGCAAAGAGATCCACGAAATACACATGTAACTCTGTGAGGTGAATTAAAAGAACAATAAGCACTTTCTCTGAAAGCTTCTTTCCAGATTTCATCTGAGGATATTTCCTTTTTCACCATACAAATCTATGGGCTTCCAAATATCACTTTGCCAATCCCACAAGAACTGTCTTAGCGAAAGACTTCTTGAGTGGAAAGCTGTAACTCTGTGAGATGATTTCACAGAACACAAAGAAGTTTCTCAGAAAGCTTCTTTCTCTTTGTTATCGGAGGATATTTTCTTTGGCCCTATAGTCTTCATAGGGATACGAAATATCTGTTCTCAGATTCCACAGAAATAAGGCTAGCAAAGAGATCCACGAAACACAGATGTAACTCTATGAGATGAATTAACAGAACACTAAGTAGTTTCTCAGAAAGCTTCTTTCCAGATTTCATCTGAGGATATTTCCTTTTTCACCATAGCCCTCTATGGGCTTCCAAATATCACTTTGCCAATTCCACAAGAACTGTCTTAGCGAAAGGCTTATTGAGGGGAAAGCTGTAACTCTGTGAGATGATTTCAAAGAACACAAAGAAGTTTCTCAGAAAGCTTCTTTCTTTTTGTTATCGGAGATTATTTCCTTTGGCCCTAGAGTCTTCAAAGGGATCCGAAATATCTGTTCTCAGATTCCACAGAAATAAGACTAGCAAAGAGATCCACGAAATACACACGTAACTCTGTGAGATGAATTAACAGAACACTAAGCAGTTTCTCAGAAAGCTTCTTTCCAGATTTCATCTGAGGATATTTCCTTTTTCACCATAGCCCTCTATGGGCTTCCAAATATCACTTGGCCAATTCCACAAGAACTGTCTCAGCGAAAGGCTTCTTGAGAAGAAGGCTGTATCTCTGTGAGATGATTTCACAGAACACAAAGAAGTTTCTCAGAAAGCCACTTTCTCTTTGTTATCGGAGGATATTTCCTTTGGCCCTATAGTCTTCTAAGGGATCCCAAATATCTGTTCTCAGATTCCACAGAAATAAGGCTAGCAAAGAGATCCACGAAATACAGATGTAACTCTGTGAGATGAATTAACAGAACACTAAGCAGTTTCTCAGAAAGCTTCTTTCCAGATTTCATCTCAGGATATTTCCTTTTTCACAATAGCCCTCTATGCACTTCCAAATATCACTTTGCCAATTCCACAAGAACTATCTTAGCGAAAGGCTTCTTGAGGGGAAAGCTGTAACTCTGTGAGATGATTTCAAAGAACACAAAGAAGTTTCTCAGAAACCTTCTTTCTTTTTGTTATCCGAGATTATTTCCTTTGCCCCTAGAGTCTTCAAAGGCATCCGAAATATCTGTTCTCAGATTCCAGAGAAATAAGGCTAGCAAAGAGATCCACGAAATACACATGTAACTCTGTGAGATGAATTAAGAGAACAGTAAGCAGTTTCTCAGAAAGCTTCTTTCCAGATTTCATCTGAGGATATTTCCTTTTTCACCATAGCCCTCTATGGGCATCCAAATATCACCTTGCCAATTCCACAAGAACTGTCTTAGCGAAAGCCTTCTTGAGGGGAAAGCTGTAACTCTGTGAGATGATTTCACAGAACACAAAGAAGATTCTCAGAATACTTCTTTCCCTTTTTTATCGGTGGATATTTCCTTTGGCCCTATAGTCTTCAAAGGGATCCGAAATATCTGTTCTCAGATTCCACAGAAATAAGGCTAGCAAAGAGATCCACGAAATAGAGATGTAACTCTGTGAGATGAATTAACAGAACACTAAGCAGTTTCTCAGAACGCTTCTTTCCAGATTTCATCAGAGGATATTTCCTCTTTAACCATAGCCCTCTATGGGCTTCCAAATATCACTTTGCCAATTCAGCAAGAACTGTCTAAGCGAAAGGCTTCTTGAGGGGAAAGCTGTAACTCTGTGAGGTGATACCACAGAACACAAAGAAGTTTCTCAGAAAGCTTCTTTCTCTTTGTTATCGGAGTTTATTTACTTTGGCCCTATAATCTTCAAAGGGATCCGGAATATCTGTTCTCAGATTCCACAGAAATAAAGCTAGCAAAGAGATCCACGAAATACGGATGAAACTCTGTGAGATGAATTAACAGAACACTAAGCAGGTTCTCAGAAAGCTTCTTTCCAGATTTCATCTGAGGATATTTCCTTTTTCACCATAGCCCTCTAGGCGCTTCCAAATATCACTTTGCCAATTCCACAAGAACTGTCTTAGCGAATGGCTTCTTGAGGGGAAATCTGTAACTCTGTGAGATGGTTTCAAAGAACACAAAGAAGTTTCTCAGAACGCTTCTTTCTTTTTGTTATCGGAGATTATTTCCTTTGGCCCTAGAGTCTTCAAAGGGATCCGAAATATCTGTTCTCAGATTCCACAGAAATAAGACTAGCAAAGAGATCCACGAAATACAGATGTAACTCTGTGAGATGAATTAACAGAACACTAAGCAGTTTCTCAGAAAGCTTCTTTCCAGATTTCATCTGAGGATATTTCCTTTTTCACCATAGCCCTCTATGGGCTTTCTAATATCACTTTTCCAATTCCAAAAGAACTGTCTTAGCGAAAGGGTTCTTGAGGGGAAAGCTGTAACTCTGTGAGATGATTTCACAGAACACAAAGAAGTTTCTCAGAAAGCTTCGTTCTCTTTGTGATCGGAGGATATTTCCTTTGGCCCTATAGTCTTCTAAGGGATCCGAAATATCTGTTCTCAGATTCCACAGAAATAAGGCTAGCAAAGAGATCCACGAAATACAGATGTAACTCTGTGAGATGAATTAACAGAACACTAAGCAGTTTCTCAGAAAGCTACTTTCCAGATTTCATCTGAGGATATTTCCTTTTTCACCATAGCCCTCTATGGGCATCCAAATATTACTTTGCCAATTCCACAAGAACTGTCTTAGCGAAAGGCTTCTCTAGGGGAAAGCTGTATCTCTGTGAGACGATTTCACAGAACATAAAAAAGTTTCTCAGAAAGCATCTTTCTCTTTGTTATCGGAGCATATTTCCTTTGGCCCTAGAGTCTTCAAAGGGATCCGAAATATCTGTTCTCAGATTCTACAGAAATAAGGCTAGCAAAGAGATCCACGAAATACAGATGTAATTCTGTGAGTGGAAGTCACACATCACAGAGCAGTTTCTCAGAAAACTTCTTTCCAGATTTCATCTGAGGATATTTTCTTTTACACCATATCCCTCTATGGGCTTCCAAATATCACTTTGCCAATTCCACAAGAACTGTCTTAGCGAAAGCTTCTTGAAGGGAAAGCTGTAAATCTGTGAGATGATTTCACAGAACACAAAGAAGTTTCTCAGAAAGCTTCTTTCTCTTTCTTATCGGAGGATATTTCCTTTGGCCCTATAGTCTTCAAAGGGATCCGAAATATCTGTTCTCAGATTCCACAGAAATAAGGCTAGCAAGGAGATCCACGAAATACAGATGTAACTCTGTGAGATGAATTAACAGAACACTAAGCAGTTTCTCAGAAAGCTTCTTTCCAGATTTCATCTGAGGATATTTCCTTTTTCACCATAGCCCTCTATGGGCTTCCAAATATCACTTTGCCAATTCCAAAAGAACTGTTTAGCGAAAGGCTTCTTTAGGGGAAAGCTGTAACTCTGTGAGATGATTTCACAGAACACAAAGAAGTTTCTCAGAAAGCTTCTTTCTCTTTGTTATCGGAGGATATTTCCTCTGGCCCTATAGTCTTTAAAGGGATCCAGAATATCTGTTCTCAGATTCCACAGAAATAAGGCGAGCAAAGAGATCCACGAAATACAGATGCAACTCTGTGAGATGAATTAACAGAAAACTAAGCAGTTTCTCAGAAACCTTCTTTCCAGATTTCATCTGAGGATATTTCCTTTTTCACCATAGCCCTCTATGGGCTTCCAAATATCACTTTGCCAATTCCACAAATCAGTCTTATCGAAAGGCTTCTTGAGGGGAAAGCTGTAACTCCGTGAGACGATTTCACAGAACACAAAGAAGTTTCTCAGAAAGCTTCTTTCTCTTTGTTATCGGAGGATAATTCCTTTGGCCCTATAGTCTTCAAAGGTATTCGAAATATCTGTTCTGAGATTCCACAGAAATAAGGCTAGCAAAGAGATTACGAAATACAGATGTAACTCTGTGAGATGAATTAACAGAACACTAAGCAGTTTCTCAGAAAGCTACTTTCCAGATTTCATCTGAGGATATTTCCTTTTTCACTATAGCCCTCGATGGGCTTCCAAATATCACTTTGCCAATTCCACTAGAACTGTCTTAGCGAAAGTCTTCTTGAGGGGAAAGCTGTAATTCTGTGAGATGATTTCACAGAACACAAAGAAGTTTCTCAGAAAGCTTCTTTCTCTTTGTTATCGGAGGATATTTCCTTTGGCTCTATAGTCTTAAAAGGGATCCGAAATATCTTTTCTCAGATTCCAGAGAAATAAGGCTAGCAAAGAGATCCACGAAATACAGATGTAACTCAGTGAGATGAATTAACAGAACACTAAGCAGTTTCTCAGAAAGCTTCTTTCCAGATTTCATCTGAGGATATTTCCTTTTTCACCGTAGCCCTCTATGGGCTTCCAAATATCACTTTGCCAATTCCACAAGAAGTGTCTTAGCGAAAGGGTTCTTGATGGGAAAGCTGTAACTCTGTGAGATGATTTCACAGAACACAAAGAAGTTTCTCAGAAAGCTTCGTTGTCTTTGTGATCGGAGGAATTTCCTTTGGCCTTATAGTCTTCTAAGGGATCTGAAATATCTGTTCTCAGATTCCACAGAAATAAGGCTAGCAAAGAGATCCACGAAATACAGATGTAACTCTGTGAGATGAATTAACAGAACACTAAGCAGTTTCTCAGAAAGCTACTTTCCAGATTTCATCTGAGGATATTTCCTTTTTCACCATAGCCCTCTATGGGCATCCAAATATCACTTTGTCAATTCCACAAGAACTGTCTTAGCGAAACGCTTCTTGAGGGGAAAGCTGGAACTCTGTGAGATGATTTCACAGAACACAAAGAATTTTCTCAGAATGCTTCTTTCACTTTTTTATCGGAGGATATCTCCTTTGGCCCTATAGACTTCAAAGGGATCCGAAATATCTGTTCTCAGATTCCACAGAAATAAGGCTAGCAAGGAGATCCACGAAATACAGATGTAACTCTGAGAGGTGAATTAACAGTACACTAAGTAGTTTCTCAGAAAGCTTCTTTCCAGATTTCATCAGAGGATATTTACTCTTTCACCATAGCCCTCTAGGGGCTTCCAAATATCACTTTGCCAATTCCACAAGAACTCGCTAAGCGAAAGGCTTCTTGAGGGGAAAGCTGTAATTCTGTGAGGTGATTTCAGAGAACACAAAGAAGTTTCTCAGAAAGCTTCTTTCTCTTTGTTATCGGAGTTTATTTCCTTTGGCCCTATAATCTTCAAAGGGATCCGAAGTATCTGTTCTGAGATTCCACAGAAACAAGGCTAGCAAAGAGATCCACGAAATACAGATGTAACTCTGTGAGATGAATTAACAGAACACTAAGCAGTTTCTCAGAAAGCTACTTTCCAGATTTCATCTGAGGATACTTCCATTCACACCATAGCCCTCTATGTGCTTCCAAATATCACTTTGCCAATTCCACAAGAACTGTCTTCGCGAAAGGCTTCTTGAGGGGAAAGCTGTAACTCTGTGAGATGATTTCACAGAACACAAAGAAGTTTCTCACAAAGCTTCTTTCTCTTTGTTATCGGAGGATACTTCCTTTGGCCCTATAGTCTTCAAAAGGGATCCGAAATATCTGTTCTGAGATTCCACGGAAATAAGGCTAGCAAAGAGATCCACGAAATAGAGATGTAACTCGGTGAGATGAAATAACAGAACACTAAGCAGTTTCTCAGAAAGCTACTCCCCAGGTTTCATCTGAGGATATTTCCTTTTTCACCATAGCCCTCTAAGGGCTTCCAAATATCACTTTGCCAATTCCACAAATCTGTCTTAGCGAAAGGCTTCTTGAGGGGAAAGCTGTAACTCTGTGAGATGATTTCACTGAACACAAAGAAGTTTCTCAGAAAGCTTCTTTCTCTTTGTTATCGGAGGATATTTCCTTTGGCCCTATAGTCTTCAAAGGTATCCGAAATATCTGTTCTCAGATTCCACAGAAATAAGTCTAGCAAAGAGATTACGAAATACAGATGTAACTCTGTGAGATGAATTAACAGAACACTAAGCAGTTTCTCAGAAAGCTACTTTCCAGATATCATCTGAGGATATTTCCTTTTTCACAATAGCCCTCTATGGGCTTCCAAATATCACTTTGCCAATTCCACAAGAACTGTCTTAGCGAAAGGGTTCTTGAGGGGAAAGAAGTAACTCTGTGAGATGATTCCACAAAACACAAAGAAGTTTCTCAGAAAGCTTCTTTCTCTGTGTTATCGGAGGATGTTTCCTTGGGCCCAAGAGTCTTCTAAGGGATCCGAAATATCTGTTCTCAGATTCCACAGAAATAAGGCTAGCAAAGAGATACACCAAATACAGATGTAACTCTGTGAGATGAATTAACAGAACACTAAGCAGTTTCTCAGAAAGCTTCTTTCCGTATTTCATCTGAGGATACTTCCTTTTTGACCATAGCCCTCTATAGGGTTCCAAATATCACTTTGCCAATTCCACAAAAATTGTCTTAGTGAAAGGCTTCTTGAGGGGAAAGCTGTAACTCTGTGAGATGATTTCACAGAACACAAAGAAGTTTCTCAGAAAGCTTCTTTCTCTTTGTTATCGGAGGATATTTCCTTTGGCCCTATAGACTTCAGAGGGATCCGAAATATATGTTCTCAGATTCCACAGAAATAAGGCTAGCAAAGAGGTCCACGAAATACAGATGTAACTCTGTGAGATGAATTAACAGAACACTGAGCAGTGTCTCAGAACGCTTCTTTCCAGATTTCATCAGAGGATATTTCCTCTTTCACCATAGCCCTCTATGGGCTTCCAAATATCACTTTGCCAATTCCACAAGAACTGTCTAAGCGAAAGGCTTCTTGAGGGGAAAGCTGTAGCTCTGTGAGGTGATACCACAGAACACAAAGAAGTTTCTCAGAAAGCTTCTTTCTCTTTGTTATCGGAGTTTATTTCCTTTGGACCTATAATCTTCAAAGGGATCCGGAATAATTGTTCTGAGATTCCACAGAAATAAGGCTAGCAAAGAGATCCACGAAATACACATGAAACTCTGTGAGATGAATTAACAGAACAGGTTCTCAGAAATCTTCTTTCCAAATTTCAACTGAGGATATTTCCTTTTTCACCATAGCCCTCGATGGGCTTCCAAATATCACTTTGCCAATTCCACAAGAATTGTCATAGTGAAATGCTTCTTGACGGGAAAGCTGTAACTCTGTGAGATGATTTCACAGAACACAAAGAAGTTTCTCAGAAAGCTTCGTTCTCTTTTTTATCGGAGGATATTTTCTTTGGCCCTATAATCTTCAAAAGGATACGAAATATCTGTTCTCAGATTCCACAGAAATAAGGCTAGCAAAGAGATCCACGAAATACAGATGTAACTCTGTGAGTGGAAGTCACACATCACAGAGCAGTTTCTCAGAATGCTTCTTTCCAGATTTCATCTGAGGATATTTCCTTTTTCACCGTAGCCCTCTATGGGCTTCCAAATATCACTTTGCCAATTCCACAAGAAGTGTCTTAGCGAAAGGCTTCTTGAGGGGAAAGCTGTAACTCTGTGAGTTGATTTCACAGAATACAAAGAAGTTTCTCAGAAAGCTTCTTTCTCTTTGTTATCGGAGGATATTTCCTTTGGCCCTATAGTCTTCAAAGGGATCCGAAGTATCTGTTCTCAGATTGCACAGAAACAAGGCTAGCAAAGAGATCCACGAAATACACATGTAACTCTGTGAGGTGAATTAAAAGAACAATAAGCACTTTCTCTGAAAGCTTCTTTCCAGATTTCATCTGAGGATATTTCCTTTTTCACCATACAAATCTATGGGCTTCCAAATATCACTTTGCCAATCCCACAAGAACTGTCTTAGCGAAAGACTTCTTGAGTGGAAAGCTGTAACTCTGTGAGATGATTTCACAGAACACAAAGAAGTTTCTCAGAAAGCTTCTTTCTCTTTGTTATCGGAGGATATTTTCTTTGGCCCTATAGTCTTCATAGGGATACGAAATATCTGTTCTCAGATTCCACAGAAATAAGGCTAGCAAAGAGATCCACGAAACACAGATGTAACTCTATGAGATGAATTAACAGAACACTAAGTAGTTTCTCAGAAAGCTTCTTTCCAGATTTCATCTGAGGATATTTCCTTTTTCACCATAGCCCTCTATGGGCTTCCAAATATCACTTTGCCAATTCCACAAGAACTGTCTTAGCGAAAGGCTTATTGAGGGGAAAGCTGTAACTCTGTGAGATGATTTCAAAGAACACAAAGAAGTTTCTCAGAAAGCTTCTTTCTTTTTGTTATCGGAGATTATTTCCTTTGGCCCTAGAGTCTTCAAAGGGATCCGAAATATCTGTTCTCAGATTCCACAGAAATAAGACTAGCAAAGAGATCCACGAAATACACACGTAACTCTGTGAGATGAATTAACAGAACACTAAGCAGTTTCTCAGAAAGCTTCTTTCCAGATTTCATCTGAGGATATTTCCTTTTTCAACATAGCCCTCTATGGGCTTCCAAATATCACTTGGCCAATTCCACAAGAACTGTCTCAGCGAAAGGCTTCTTGAGAAGAAAGCTGTATCTCTGTGAGATGATTTCACAGAACACAAAGAAGTTTCTCAGAAAGCCACTTTCTCTTTGTTATCGGAGGATATTTCCTTTGGCCCTATAGTCTTCTAAGGGATCCCAAATATCTGTTCTCAGATTCCACAGAAATAAGGCTAGCAAAGAGATCCACGAAATACAGATGTAACTCTGTGAGATGAATTAACAGAACACTAAGCAGTTTCTCAGAAAGCTTCTTTCCAGATTTCATCTCAGGATATTTCCTTTTTCACAATAGCCCTCTATGCACTTCCAAATATCACTTTGCCAATTCCACAAGAACTATCTTAGCGAAAGGCTTCTTGAGGGGAAAGCTGTAACTCTGTGAGATGATTTCAAAGAACACAAAGAAGTTTCTCAGAAACCTTCTTTCTTTTTGTTATCCGAGATTATTTCCTTTGCCCCTAGAGTCTTCAAAGGCATCCGAAATATCTGTTCTCAGATTCCACAGAAATAAGGCTAGCAAAGAGATCCACGAAATACTCATGTAACTCTGTGAGATGAATTAAGAGAACAGTAAGCAGTTTCTCAGAAAGCTTCTTTCCAGATTTCATCTGAGGATATTTCCTTTTTCACCATAGCCCTCTATGGGCATCCAAATATCACCTTGCCAATTCCACAAGAACTGTCTTAGCGAAAGCCTTCTTGAGCGGAAAGCTGTAACTCTGTGAGATGATTTCACAGAACACAAAGAAGATTCTCAGAATACTTCTTTCCCTTTTTTATCGGTGGATATTTCCTTTGGCCCTATAGTCTTCAAAGGGATCCGAAATATCTGTTCTCAGATTCCACAGAAATAAGGCTAGCAAAGAGATCCACGAAATAGAGATGTAACTCTGTGAGATGAATTAACAGAACACTAAGCAGTTTCTAAGAACGCTTCTTTCCAGATTTCATCAGAGGATATTTCCTCTTTAACCATAGCCCTCTATGGGCTTCCAAATATCACTTTGCCAATTCAGCAAGAACTGTCTAAGCGAAAGGCTTCTTGAGGGGAAAGCTGTAACTCTGTGAGGTGATACCACAGAACACAAAGAAGTTTCTCAGAAAGCTTCTTTCTCTTTGTTATCGGAGTTTATTTACTTTGGCCCTATAATCTTCAAAGGGATCCGGAATATCTGTTCTCAGATTCCACAGAAATAAAGCCAGCAAAGAGATCCACGAAATACGGATGAAACTCTGTGAGATGAATTAACAGAACACTAAGCAGGTTCTCAGAAAGCTTCTTTCCAGATTTCATCTGAGGATATTTCCTTTTTCACCATAGCCCTCTAGGCGCTTCCAAATATCACTTTGCCAATTCCACAAGAACTGTCTTAGCGAATAGCTTTTTGAGGGGAAATCTGTAACTCTGTGAGATGGTTTCAAAGAACACAAAGAAGTTTCTCAGAACGCTTCTTTCTTTTTGTTATCGGAGATTATTTCCTTTGGCCCTAGAGTCTTCAAAGGGATCCGAAATATCTGTTCTCAGATTCCACAGAAATAAGACTAGCAAAGAGATCCACGAAATACAGATGTAACTCTGTGAGACGAATTAACAGAACACTAAGCAGTTTCTCAGAAAGCTTCTTTCCAGATTTCATCTGAGGATATTTCCTTTTTCACCATAGCCCTCTATGGGCTTTCTAATATCACTTTGCCAATTCCAAAAGAACTGTCTTAGCGAAAGGGTTCTTGAGGGGAAAGCTGTAACTCTGTGAGATGATTTCACAGAACACAAAGAAGTTTCTCAGAAAGCTTCGTTCTCTTTGTGATCGGAGGATATTTCCTTTGGCCCTATAGTCTTCTAAGGGATCAGAAATATCTGTTCTCAGATTCCACAGAAATAAGGCTAGCAAAGAGATCCACGAAATACAGATGTAACTCTGTGAGATGAATTAACAGAACACTAAGCAGTTTCTCAGAAAGCTACTTTCCAGATTTCATCTGAGGATATTTCCTTTTTCACCATAGCCCTCTATGGGCATCCAAATATTACTTTGCCAATTCCACAAGAACAGTCTTAGCGAAAGGCTTCTCTAGGGGAAAGCTGTATCTCTGTGAGACGATTTCACAGAACACAAAGAAGTTTCTCAGAAAGCATCTTTCTCTTTGTTATCGGAGCATATTTCCTTTGGCCATATAGTCTTCAAAGGGATCCGAAATATCTGTTCTCAGATTCTACAGAAATAAGGCTAGCAAAGAGATCCACGAAATACAGATGTAATTCTGTGAGTGGAAGTCACCCATCACAGAGCAGTTTCTCAGAAAACTTCTTTCCAGATTTCATCTGAGGATATTTTCTTTTACACCATACCCCTCTATGGGCTTCCAAATATCACTTTGCCAATTCCACAAGAACTGTCTTAGCGAAAGCTTCTTGAAGGGAAAGCTGTAAATCTGTGAGATGATTTCACAGAACACAAAGAAGTTTCTCAGAAAGCTTCTTTCTCTTTGTTATCGGAGGATATTTCCTTTGGCCCTATAGTCTTCAAAGGGATACGAAATATCTGTTCTCAGATTCCACAGAAATAAGGCTAGCAAAGAGATCCACGAAATACAGATGTAACTCTGTGAGTGGAAGTCACACATCACAGAGCAGTTTCTCAGAATGCTTCTTTCCAGATTTCATCTGAGGATATTTCCTTTTTCACCATAGCCCTCTATGGGCTTCCAAATATCACTTTGCCAATTCCACAAGAAGCGTCTTAGCGAAAGGCTTCTTGAGGGGAAAGCTGTAACTCTGTGAGTTGATTTCACAGAATACAAGTAAGTTTTTCAGAAAGCTTCTTTCTCTTTGTTATCGGAGGATATTTCCTTTGGCCCTATAGTCTTCAAAGGGATCCGAAATATCTGTTTTCAGATTCCACAGAAATAAGGCTAGCAAAGAGATCCACGAAACATAGATGTAACTCTGTGAGATGAATTAACAGAACACTAAACACTTTCTCAGAAAGCTTCTTTCCAGATTTCATCTGAGGATATTTCCTTTTTCACCATAGTCCTCTATGGACTTCCAAATATCACTTTGCCAATTCCACAAGAACTGTCTTACCGAAAGGCTTCTTGAGGGGAAAGCTGTAACTCTGTGAGATGATTTCACAGACCACAAAGAAGTTTCTGTAAAAGCTTCTTTCTCTTTGTTATCTGAGAATATTTCCTTTGGCCCTATAGTCTTCTAAGGGATCCGAAATATCTGTTCTCAGATTCCACAGAAATAAGGCTAGCAAAGAGATCCACGTAATAGAGATGTAACTCTGTGAGATGAATTAAGAGAACACTAAGCAGTTTCTCAGAAAGCTTCTTTCCAGATTTCATCTGAGGATAATTCCTTTTTCACCATAGCCCTCTATGGGCATCCAAATATCACTTTGCCAATTCCACAAGAACGGTCTTAGCGAAAGGCTTCTTGAGGGGAAAGATGTAACTCTGTTAGATGATTTCACAGAACACAAAGAAGTTTCTCAGAATGCTTCTTTCCCTTTTTTTTCGGAGGATATTTCCTTTGGCCCTATAGACTTCAAAGGGATCTGAAATATCTGTTTTCAGATTCCACAGAAATAAGGCTAGCAAAGAGATCCACGAAATACAGATGTAACTCTGTGAGATGAATTAACAGAACACTAAGCAGTTTCTCAGAAAGCTTCTTTCCAGATTTCATCAGAGGATATTTCCTCTTTCACCATAGCCCTCTATGGACTTCCAAATATCACTTTGCCAATTCCACAAGAACTGTCTAAGCGAAAGGCTTCTTGAGGGGAATACTGTAATTCTGTGAGGTGATTTCAAAGAACACAAAGAAGTTTCCCAAAAGCTTCTTTCTCTTTGTTATCGGAGTTTATTTCCTTTGGCCCTATAATCTTCAAAGGTATCCGAAATATCTGTTCTCAGATTCCACAGAAATAAGGCTAGCAAAGAGATCCACGAAATACAGATGTATCTCTGTGAGATGAAATAACAGAACACTAAGCAGTTTCTCAGAAAACTACTTTCCAGATTTCATCTGAGGATATTTCCTTTTTCAACATAGCCCTCTAAGGGCTTCCAAATATCACTTTGCCAATTCCACAAATCAGTCTTATCGAAAGGCTTCTTGAGGGGAAAGCTGTAACTCCGTGAGACGATTTCACAGAACACAAAGAAGTTTCTCAGAAAGCTTCTTTCTCTTTGTTATCGGAGGATAATTCCTTTGGCCCTATTGTCTTCAAAGGTATTCGAAATATCTGTTCTGAGATTCCACAGAAATAAGGCTAGCAAAGAGATTACGAAATACAGATGTAACTCTGTGAGATGAATTAACAGAACACTAAGCAGTTTCTCAGAAAGCTGCTTTCCAGATTTTATCTGAGGATATTTCCTTTTTCACTAGAGCCCTCGATGGGCTTCCAAATATCACTTTGCCAATTCCACTAGAACTGTCTTAGCGAAAGTCTTCTTGAGGGGAAAGCTGTAATTCTGTGAGATGATTTCACAGAACACAAAGAAGTTTCTCAGAAAGCTTCTTTCTCTTTGTTATCGGAGGATATTTCCTTTGGCTCTATAGTCTTAAAAGGGATCCGAAATATCTTTTCTCAGATTCCAGAGAAATAAGGCTAGCAAAGAGATCCACGAAATACAGAAGTAACTCAGTGAGATGAATTAACAGAACACTAAGCAGTTTCTCAGAAAGCTTCTTTCCAGATTTCATCTGAGGATATTTCCTTTTTCACCGTAGCCCTCTATGGGCTTCCAAATATCACTTTGCCAATTCCACAAGAAGTGTCTTAGCGAAAGGATTCTTGAGGGGAAAGCTGTAACTCTGTGAGATGATTTCACAGAACACAAAGAAGTTTCTCAGAAAGCTTCGTTGTCTTTGTGATCGGAGGATATTTCCTTTGGCCTTATAGTCTTCTAAGGGATCTGAAATATCTGTTCTCAGATTCCACAGAAATAAGGCTAGCAAAGAGATCCACGAAATACAGATGTAACTCTGTGAGATGAATTAACAGAACACTAAGCAGTTTCTCAGAAAGCTACTTTCCAGATTTCATCTGAGGATATTTCCTTTTTCACCATAGCCCTCTATGGGCATCCAAATATCACTTTGTCAATTCCACAAGAACTGTCTTAGCGAAACGCTTCTTGAGGGGAAAGCTGGAACTCTGTGAGATGATTTCACAGAACACAAAGAATTTTCTCAGAATGCTTCTTTCCCTTTTTTATCGGAGGATATCTCCTTTGGCCCTATAGACTTCAAAGGGATCCGAAATATCTGTTCTCAGATTCCACAGAAATAAGGCTAGCAAGGAGATCCACGAAATACAGATGTAACTCTGAGAGGTGAATTAACAGTACACTAAGTAGTTTCTCAGAAAGCTTCTTTCCAGATTTCATCAGAGGATATTTACTCTTTCACCATAGCCCTCTAGGGGCTTCCAAATATCACTTTGCCAATTCCACAAGAACTCGCTAAGCGAAAGGCTTCTTGAGGGGAAAGCTGTAATTCTGTGAGGTGATTTCAGAGAACACAAAGAAGTTTCTCAGAAAGCTTCTTTCTCTTTGTTATCGGAGTTTATTTCCTTTGGCCCTATAATCTTCAAAGGGATCCGAAGTATCTGTTCTGAGATTCCACAGAAACAAGGCTAGCAAAGAGATCCACGAAATACAGATGTAACTCTGTGAGATGAATTAACAGAACACTAAGCAGTTTCTCAGAAAGCTACTTTCCAGATTTCATCTGAGGATACTTCCATTCACACCATAGCCCACTATGTGCTTCCAAATATCACTTTGCCAATTCCACAAGAACTGTCTTCGCGAAAGGTTTCTTGAGGGGAAAGCTGTAACTCTGTGAGATGATTTCACAGAACACAAAGAAGTTTCTCACAAAGCTTCTTTCTCTTTGTTATCGGAGGATATTTCCTTTGGCCCTATAGTCTTCAAAAGGGATCCGAAATATCTGTTCTGAGATTCCACGGAAATAAGGCTAGCAAAGAGATCCACGAAATAGAGATTTAACTCGGTGAGATGAAATAACAGAACACTAAGCAGTTTCTCAGAAAGCTACTCCCCAGGTTTCATCTGAGGATATTTCCTTTTTCACCATAGCCCTCTAAGGGCTTCCAAATATCACTTTGCCAATTCCACAAATCTGTCTTAGCGAAAGGCTTCTTGAGGGGAAAGCTGTAACTCTGTGAGATGATTTCACTGAACACAAAGAAGTTTCTCAGAAAGCTTCTTTCTCTTTGTTATCGGAGGATATTTCCTTTGGCCCTATAGTCTTCAAAGGTATCCGAAATATCTGTTCTCAGATTCCACAGAAATAAGGCTAGCAAAGAGATCCACGTAATAGAGATGTAACTCTGTGAGATGAATTAACAGAACACTAAGCAGTTTCTCAGAAATCTTCTTTCCAGATTTCATCTGAGGATATTTCCTTTTTCACCATAGCCCTCTATGCGCTTCCAAATATCACTTTGCCAATTCCACAAGAACTGTCTGAGCGAAAGGCTTCTTGAGGGGAAATCTGTAGCTCTGTGAGATGATTTCAAACAACACAAAGAAGTTCCTCAGAAAGCTTCTTTCTTTTTGTTATCGGAGATTATTTCCTTTGGCCCTAGAGTCTTCAAAGGGATCCGAAATATGTGTTCACAGATTCCACAGAAATAAGACTAGCAAAGAGATCCACGAAATACAGATGTAACTCTGTGAGATGAATTAACAGAACACTAAGCAGTTTCTCAGAAAGCTTCTTTCCAGATTTCATCTGAGGATATTTCCTTTTTCACCATAGCCCTCTATGGGCTTTCTAATATCACTTTGCCAATTGCCCAAGAACTGTCTTAGCGAAAGTGTTCTTGAGGGGAAAGCTGTAACTCTGTGAGATGATTTCACAGAACACAAAGAAGTTTCTCAGAAAGCTTCGTTCTCTTTGTGATCGGAGGATATTTCCTTTGGCCCTATAGTCTTCTAAGGGATCCGAAATATCTGTTCTCAGATTCCACAGAAATAAGGCTAGCAAAGAGATCCACGAAATACAGATGTAACTCTGTGAGATGAATTAACAGAACACTAAGCAGTTTCTCAGAAAGCTACTTTCCAGATTTCATCTGAGGATATTTCCTTTTTCACCATAGCCCTCTATGGGCATCCAAATATTACTTTGCCAATTCCACAAGAACTGTCTTAGCGAAAGGCTTCTCTAGGGGAAAGCTGTATCTCTGTGAGACGATTTCACAGAACACAAAAAAGTTTCTCAGAAAGCATCTTTCTCTTTGTTATCGGAGCATATTTCCTTTGGCCCTAGAGTCTTCAAAGGGATCCGAAATATCTGTTCTCAGATTCTACAGAAATAAGGCTAGCAAAGAGATCCACGAAATACAGATGTAATTCTGTGAGTGGAAGTCACACATCACAGAGCAGTTTCTCAGAAAACTTCTTTCCAGATTTCATCTGAGGATATTTTCTTTTACACCATATCCCTCTATGGGCTTCCAAATATCACTTTGCCAATTCCACAAGAACTGTCTTAGCGAAAGCTTCTTGAAGGGAAAGCTGTAAATCTGTGAGATGATTTCACAGAACACAAAGAAGTTTCTCAGAAAGCTTCTTTCTCTTTCTTATCGGAGGATATTTCCTTTGGCCCCATAGTCTTCAAAGGGATCCGAAATATCTGTTCTCAGATTCCACAGAAATAAGGCTAGCAAGGAGATCCACGAAATACAGATGTAACTCTGTGAGATGAATTAACAGAACACTAAGCAGTTTCTCAGAAAGCTTCTTTCCAGATTTCATCTGAGGATATTTCCTTTTTCACCATAGCCCTCTATGGGCTTCCAAATATCACTTTGCCAATTCCAAAAGAACTGTTTAGCGAAAGGCTTCTTTAGGGGAAAGCTGTAACTCTGTGAGATGATTTCACAGAACACAAAGAAGTTTCTCAGAAAGCTTCTTTCTCTTTGTTATCGGAGGATATTTCCTCTGGCCCTATAGTCTTTAAAGGGATCCAGAATATCTGTTCTCAGATTCCACAGAAATAAGGCGAGCAAAGAGATCCACGAAATACAGATGCAACTCTGTGAGATGAATTAACAGAAAACTAAGCAGTTTCTCAGAAACCTTCTTTCCAGATTTCATCTGAGGATATTTCCTTTTTCACCATAGCCCTCTATGGGCTTCCAAATATCACTTTGCCATTTCCAAAAGAACTGTCTTACCGAAAGGCTTCTTGAGGGGAAAGCTGTAACTCTGTGAGATGATTTAACAGAACACAAAGAAGTTTCTCAGAAAGCTTCTTTCTCTTTGTTATCAGAGGATATTTCCTTTGGCCCTATAGTCTTCAAAGGGATACGAAATATCTGTTCTCAGATTCCACAGAAATAAGGCTAGCAAAGAGATCCACGAAATACAGATGTAACTCTGTGAGTGGAAGTCACACATCACAGAGCAGTTTCTCAGAATGCTTCTTTCCAGATTTCATCTGAGGATATTTCCTTTTTCACCATAGCCCTCTATGGGCTTCCAAATATCACTTTGCCAATTCCACAAGAAGTGTCTTAGCGAAAGGCTTCTTGAGGGGAAAGCTGTAACTCTGTGAGTTGATTTCACAGAATACAAAGAAGTTTTTCAGAAAGCTTCTTTCTCTTTGTTATCGGAGGATATTTACTTTGGCCCTATAGTCTTCAAAGGGATCCGAAATATCTGTTTTCAGATTCCACAGAAATAAGGCTAGCAAAGAGATCCACGAAACATAGATGTAACTCTGTGAGATGAATTAACAGAACACTAAACACTTTCTCAGAAAGCTTCTTTCCAGATTTCATCTGAGGATATTTCCTTTTTCACCATAGCCCTCTATGGACTTCCAAATATCACTTTGCCAATTCCACAAGAACTGTCTTACCGAAAGGCTTCTTGAGGGGAAAGCTGTAACTCTGTGAGATGATTTCACAGACCACAAAGAAGTTTCTGTAAAAGCTTCTTTCTCTTTGTTATCTGAGAATATTTCCTTTGGCCCTATAGTCTTCTAAGGGATCCGAAATATCTGTTCTCAGATTCCACAGAAATAAGGCTAGCAAAGAGATCCACGTAATAGAGATGTAACTCTATGAGATGAATTAAGAGAACACTAAGCAGTTTCTCAGAAAGCTACTTTCCAGATTTCATCTGAGGATAATTCCTTTTTCACCATAGCCCTCTATGGGCATCCAAATATCACTTTGCCAATTCCACAAGAACGGTCTTAGCGAAAGGCTTCTTGAGGGGAAAGATGTAACTCTGTTAGATGATTTCACAGAACACAAAGAAGTTTCTCAGAATGCTTCTTTCCCTTTTTTTTCGGAGGATATTTCCTTTGGCCCTATAGACTTCAAAGGGATCTGAAATATCTGTTTTCAGATTCCACAGAAATAAGGCTAGCAAAGAGATCCACGAAATACAGATGTAACTCTGTGAGATGAAAAACAGAACACTAAGCAGTTTCTCAGAAAGCTTCTTTCCAGATTTCATCAGAGGATATTTCCTCTTTCAGCATAGCCCTCATTGGACTTCCAAATATCACTTTGCCAATTCCACAAGAACTGTCTAAGCGAAAGGCTTCTTGAGGGGAATACTGTAATTCTGTGAGGTGATTTCAAAGAACACAAAGAAGTTTCCCAAAAGCTTCTTTCTGTTTGTTATCGGAGTTTATTTCCTTTGGCCCTATAATCTTCAAAGGTATCCGAAATATCTGTTCTCAGATTCCACAGAAATAAGGCTAGCAAAGAGATCCACGAAATACAGATGTATCTCTGTGAGATGAAATAACAGAACACTAAGCAGTTTCTCAGAAAACTACTTTCCAGATTTCATCTGAGGATATTTCCTTTTTCAACATAGCCCTCTAAGGGCTTCCAAATATCACTTTGCCAATTCCACAAATCAGTCTTATCGAAAGGCTTCTTGAGGGGAAAGCTGTAACTCCGTGAGACGATTTCACAGAACACAAAGAAGTTTCTCAGAAAGCTTCTTTCTCTTTGTTATCGGAGGATAATTCCTTTGGCCCTATAGTCTTCAAAGGTATTCGAAATATCTGTTCTGAGATTCCACAGAAATAAGGCTAGCAAAGAGATTACGAAATACAGATGTAACTCTGTGAGATGAATTAACAGAACACTAAGCAGTTTCTCAGAAAGCTACTTTCCAGATTTCATCTGAGGATATTTCCTTTTTCACTATAGCCCTCGATGGGCTTCCAAATATCACTTTGCCAATTCCACTAGAACTGTCTTAGCGAAAGTCTTCTTGAGGGGAAAGCTGTAATTCTGTGAGATGATTTCACAGAACACAAAGAAGTTTCTCAGAAAGCTTCTTTCTCTTTGTTATCGGAGGATATTTCCTTTGGCTCTATAGTCTTAAAAGGGATCCGAAATATCTTTTCTCAGATTCCAGAGAAATAAGGCTAGCAAAGAGATCCACGAAATACAGAAGTAACTCAGTGAGATGAATTAACAGAACACTAAGCAGTTTCTCAGAAAGCTTCTTTCCAGATTTCATCTGAGGATATTTCCTTTTTCACCGTAGCCCTCTATGGGCTTCCAAATATCACTTTGCCAATTCCACAAGAACTGTCTTAGCGAAAGGGTTCTTGAGGGGAAAGCTGTAACTCTGTGAGATGATTTCACAGAACACAAAGAAGTTTCTCAGAAAGCTTCGTTGTCTTTGTGATCGGAGGATATTTCCTTTGGCCTTATAGTCTTCTAAGGGATCTGAAATATCTGTTCTCAGATTCCACAGAAATAAGGCTAGCAAAGAGATCCACGAAATACAGATGTAACTCTGTGAGATGAATTAACAGAACACTAAGCAGTTTCTCAGAAAGCTACTTTCCAGATTTCATCTGAGGATATTTCCTTTTTCACCATAGCCCTCTATGGGCATCCAAATATCACTTTGTCAATTCCACAAGAACTGTCTTAGCGAAACGCTTCTTGAGGGGAAAGCTGGAACTCTGTGAGATGATTTCACAGAACACAAAGAATTTTCTCAGAATGCTTCTTTCCCTTTTTTATCGGAGGATATCTCCTTTGGCCCTATAGACTTCAAAGGGATCCGAAATATCTGTTCTCAGATTCCACAGAAATAAGGCTAGCAAGGAGATCCACGAAATACAGATGTAACTCTGAGAGGTGAATTAACAGTACACTAAGTAGTTTCTCAGAAAGCTTCTTTCCAGATTTCATCAGAGGATATTTACTCTTTCACCATAGCCCTCTAGGGGCTTCCAAATATCACTTTGCCAATTCCACAAGAACTCGCTAAGCGAAAGGCTTCTTGAGGGGAAAGCTGTAATTCTGTGAGGTGATTTCAGAGAACACAAAGAAGTTTCTCAGAAAGCTTCTTTCTCTTTGTTATCGGAGTTTATTTCCTTTGGCCCTATAATCTTCAAAGGGATCCGAAGTATCTGTTCTGAGATTCCACAGAAACAAGGCTAGCAAAGAGATCCACGAAATACAGATGTAACTCTGTGAGATGAATTAACAGAACACTAAGCAGTTTCTCAGAAAGCTACTTTCCAGATTTCATCTGAGGATACTTCCATTCACACCATAGCCCTCTATGTGCTTCCAAATATCACTTTGCCAATTCCACAAGAACTGTCTTCGCGAAAGGTTTCTTGAGGGGAAAGCTGTAACTCTGTGAGATGATTTCACAGAACACAAAGAAGTTTCTCACAAAGCTTCTTTCTCTTTGTTATCGGAGGATATTTCCTTTGGCCCTATAGTCTTCAAAAGGGATCCGAAATATCTGTTCTGAGATTCCACGGAAATAAGGCTAGCAAAGAGATCCACGAAATAGAGATTTAACTCGGTGAGATGAAATAACAGAACACTAAGCAGTTTCTCAGAAAGCTACTCCCCAGGTTTCATCTGAGGATATTTCCTTTTTCACCATAGCCCTCTATGGGCTTCCAAATATCACTTTGCCAATTCCACAAATCTGTCTTAGCGAAAGGCTTCTTGAGGGGAGAGCTGTAACTCTGTGAGATGATTTCACTGAACACAAAGAAGTTTCTCAGAAAGCTTCTTTCTCTTTGTTATCGGAGGATATTTCCTTTGGCCCTATAGTCTTCAAAGGTATCCGAAATATCTGTTCTCAGATTCCACAGAAATAAGGCTAGCAAAGAGATCCACGTAATAGAGATGTAACTCTGTGAGATGAATTAACAGAACACTAAGCAGTTTCTCAGAAATCTTCTTTCCAGATTTCATCTGAGGATATTTCCTTTTTCACCATAGCCCTCTATGCGCTTCCAAATATCACTTTGCCAATTCCACAAGAACTGTCTGAGCGAAAGGCTTCTTGAGGGGAAATCTGTAGCTCTGTGAGATGATTTCAAAGAACACAAAGAAGTTCCTCAGAAAGCTTCTTTCTTTTTGTTATCGGAGATTATTTCCTTTGGCCCTAGAGTCTTCAAAGGGATCCGAAATATGTGTTCACAGATTCCACAGAAATAAGACTAGCAAAGAGATCCACGAAATACAGATGTAACTCTGTGAGATGAATTAAGAGAACACTAAACAGTTTCTCAGAAAGCTTCTTTCCAGATTTCATCTGAGGATATTTCCTTTTTCACCATAGCCCTCTAAGGGCTTCCAAATATCACTTTGCCAATTCCACAAGAACTGTCTTAGCGAAAGGGTTCTTGAGGGGAAAGCTGTAACTCTGTGAGATGATTTCACAGAACACAAAGAAGTTTCTCAGAAAGCTTCGTTCTCTTTGTGATCGGAAGATATTTCCTTTGGCCCTATAGTCTTCTAAGGGATCCGAAATATCTGTTCTCAGATTCCACAGAAATAAGGCTAGCAAAGAGATCCACGAAATACAGATGTAACTCTGTGAGATGAATTAACAGAACACTAAGCAGTTTCTCAGAAAGCTACTTTCCAGATTTCATCTGAGGATATTTCCTTTTTCACCATAGCCCTCTATGGGCTTCCAAATATCACTTGGCCAATTCCACAAGAACTGTCTAAGCGAAAGGCTTCTTGAGGGGAATACTGTAATTCTGTGAGGTGATTTCAAAGAACACAAAGAAGTTTCCCAAAAGGTTCTTTCTCTTTGTTATCGGAGATTATTTCCTTTGGCCCTATAATCTTCAAAGGTATCCGAAATATCTGTTCTCAGATTCCACAGAAATAAGGCTAGCAAAGAGATCCACGAAATACAGATGTATCTCTGTGAGATGAAATAACAGAACACTAAGCAGTTTCTCAGAAAACTACTTTCCAGATTTCATCTGAGGATATTTCCTTTTTCAACATAGCCCTCTAAGGGCTTCCAAATATCACTTTGCCAATTCCACAAATCAGTCTTATCGAAAGGCTTCTTGAGGGGAAAGCTGTAACTCCGTGAGACGATTTCACAGAACACAAAGAAGTTTCTCAGAAAGCTTCTTTCTCTTTGTTATCGGAGGATAATTCCTTTGGCCCTATAGTCTTCAGAGGTATTCGAAATATCTGTTCTCAGATTCCACAGAAATAAGGCTAGCAAAGAGATCCACGAAATACAAATGTAACTCTGTGAGATGAATTAAGAGAACACTAAGCAGTTTCTCAGAAAGCTTCTTTCCAGATTTCATCTGAGGATATTTCCTTTTTCACCATAGCCCTCTATGGGCTTCCAAATATCACCTTGCCAATTCCACAAGAACTGTCTTAGCGAAAGACTTCTTGAGGGGAAAGCTGTAACTCTGTGAGATGATTTTACAGAACACAAAGAAGATTCTCAGAATACTTCTTTCCCTTTTTTATCGGTGGATATTTCCTTTGGCCCTATAGTCTTCAAAGGGATCCGAAATATCTGTTCTCAGATTCCACAGAAATAAGGCTAGCAAAGAGATCCACGAAATAGAGATGTAACTCTGTGAGATGAATTAACAGAACACTAAGCAGTTTCTCAGAACGCTTCTTTCCATATTTCATCAGAGGATATTTCCTCTTTAACCATAGCCCTCTATGGGCTTCCAAATATCACTTTGCCAATTCAGCAAGAACTGTCTAAGCGAAAGGCTTCTTGAGGGGAAAGCTGTAACTCTGTGAGGTGATACCACAGAACACAAAGAAGTTTCTCAGAAAGCTTCTTTCTCTTTGTTATCGGAGTTTATTTACTTTGGCCCTATACTCTTCAAAGAGATCCGGAATATCTGTTCTCAGATTCCACAGAAATAAGGCTAGCCAAGAGATCCACGAAATACAGATGAAACTCTGTGAGATGAATTAACAGAACACTAAGCAGGTTCTCAGAAAGCTTCTTTCCAGATTTCATCTGAGGATATTTCCTTTTTCACCATAGCCCTCTAGGCGCTTCCAAATATCACTTTGCAAATTCCACAAGAACTGTCTTAGCGAATGGCTTCTTGAGGGGAAATCTGTAACTCTGTGAGATGGTTTCAAAGAACACAAAGAAGTTTCTCAGAACGCTTCTTTCTTTTTGTTATCGGAGATTATTTCCTTTGGCCCTAGAGTCTTCAAAGGGATCCGAAATATCTGTTCTCAGATTCCACAGAAATAAGACTAGCAAAGAGATCCACGAAATACAGATGTAACTCTGTGAGATGAATTAAGAGAACACTAAGCAGTTTCTCAGAAAGCTTCTTTCCAGATTTCATCTGAGGATATTTCCTTTTTCACCATAGCCCTCTAAGGGCTTCCAAATATCACTTTGCCAATTCCACAAGAACTGTCTTAGCGAAAGGGTTCTTGAGGGGAAAGCTGTAACTCTGTGAGATGATTTCACAGAACACAAAGAAGTTTCTCAGAAAGCTTCGTTCTCTTTGTGATCGGAGGATATTTCCTTTGGCCCTATAGTCTTCTAAGGGATCCGAAATATCTGTTCTCAGATTCCACAGAAATAAGGCTAGCAAAGAGATCCACGAAATAGAGATGTAACTCTGTGAGATGAATTAACAGAACACTAAGCAGTTTCTCAGAAAGCTACTTTCCAGATTTCATCTGAGGATATTTCCTTTTTCACCATAGCCCTCTATGGGCTTCCAAATATCACTTGGCCAATTCCACAAGAACTGTCTAAGCGAAAGGCTTCTTGAGGGGAATACTGTAATTCTGTGAGGTGATTTCAAAGAAGACAAAGAAGTTTCCCAAAAGCTTCTTTCTCTTTGTTATCGGAGATTATTTCCTTTGGCCCTATAATCTTCAAAGGTATCCGAAATATCTGTTCTCAGATTCCACAGAAATAAGGCTAGCAAAGAGATCCACGAAATACAGATGTATCTCTGTGAGATGAAATAACAGAACACTAAGCAGTTTCTCAGAAAACTACTTTCCAGATTTCATCTGAGGATATTTCCTTTTTCAACATAGCCCTCTAAGGGCTTCCAAATATCACTTTGCCAATTCCACAAATCAGTCTTATCGAAAGGCTTCTTGAGGGGAAAGCTGTAACTCCGTGAGACGATTTCACAGAACACAAAGAAGTTTCTCAGAAAGCTTCTTTCTCTTTGTTATCGGAGGATAATTCCTTTGGCCCTATAGTCTTCAGAGGTATTCGAAATATCTGTTCTGAGATTCCACAGAAATAAGGCTAGCAAAGAGATTACGAAATACAGATGTAACTCTGTGAGATGAATTAACAGAACACTAAGCAGTTTCTCAGAAAGCTACTTTCCAGATTTTATCTGAGGATATTTCCTTTTTCACTATAGCCCTCGATGGGCTTCCAAATATCACTTTGCCAATTCCACTAGAACTGTCTTAGCGAAAGTCTTCTTGAGGGGAAAGCTGTAATTCTGTGAGATGATTTCACAGAACACAAAGAAGTTTCTCAGAAAGCTTCTTTCTCTTTGTTATCGGAGGATATTTCCTTTGGCTCTATAGTCTTAAAAGGGATCCGAAATATCTGTTCTCAGATTCCACAGAAATAAGGCTAGCAAAGAGATCCACGAAATACACATGTAACTCTGTGAGATGAATTAAGAGAACACTAAGCAGTTTCTCAGAAAGCTTCTTTCCAGATTTCATCTGAGGATATTTCCTTTTTCACCATAGCCCTCTATGGGATCCCAATATCACCTTGCCAATTCCACAAGAACTGTCTTAGCGAAAGACTTCTTGAGGGGAAAGCTGTAACTCTGTGAGATGATTTTACAGAACACAAAGAAGATTCTCAGAATACTTCTTTCCCTTTTTTATCGGTGGATATTTCCTTTGGCCCTATAGTCTTCAAAGGGATCCGAAATATCTGTTCTCAGATTCCACAGAAATAAGGCTAGCAAAGAGATCCACGAAATAGAGATGTAACTCTGTGAGATGAATTAACAGAACACTAAGCAGTTTCTCAGAACGCTTCTTTCCAGATTTCATCAGAGGATATTTCCTCTTTAACCATAGCCCTCTATGGGCTTCCAAATATCCCTTTGCCAATTCAGCAAGAACTGTCTAAGCGAAAGGCTTCTTGAGGGGAAAGCTGTAACTCTGTGAGGTGATACCACAGAACACAAAGAAGTTTCTCAGAAAGCTTCTTTCTCTTTGTTATCGGAGTTTATTTACTTTGGCCCTATAATCTTCAAAGGGATCCGGAATATCTGTTCTCAGATTCCACAGAAATAAAGCTAGCAAAGAGATCCACGAAATACAGATGAAACTCTGTGAGATGAATTAACAGAACACTAAGCAGGTTCTCAGAAAGCTTCTTTCCAGATTTCATCTGAGGATATTTCCTTTTTCACCATAGCCCTCTAGGCGCTTCCAAATATCACTTTGCCAATTCCACAAGAACTGTCTTAGCGAATGGCTTCTTGAGGGGAAATCTGTAACTCTGTGAGATGGTTTCAAAGAACACAAAGAAGTTTCTCAGAACGCTTCTTTCTTTTTGTTATCGGAGATTATTTCCTTTGGCCCTAGAGTCTTCAAAGGGATCCGAAATATCTGTTCTCAGATTCCACAGAAATAAGACTAGCAAAGAGATCCACGAAATACAGATGTAACTCTGTGAGATGAATTAAGAGAACACTAAGCAGTTTCTCAGAAAGCTTCTTTCCAGATTTCATCTGAGGATATTTCCTTTTTCACCATAGCCCTCTATGGGCTTTCTAATATCACTTTGCCAATTGCCCAAGAATTGTCTTAGCGAAAGTGTTCTTGAGGGGAAAGCTGTAACTCTGTGAGATGATTTCACAGAACACAAAGAAGTTTCTCAGAAAGCTTCGTTCTCTTTGTGATCGGAGGATATTTCCTTTGGCCCTATAGTCTTCTAAGGGATCCGAAATATCTGTTCTCAGATTCCACAGAAATAAGGCTAGCAAAGAGATCCACGAAATACAGATGTAACTCTGTGAGATGAATTAACAGAACACTAAGCAGTTTCTCAGAAAGCTACTTTCCAGATTTCATCTGAGGATATTTCCTTTTTCACCATAGCCCTCTATGGGCATCCAAATATTACTTTGCCAATTCCACAAGAACTGTCTTAGCGAAAGGCTTCTCTAGGGGAAAGCTGTATCTCTGTGAGACGATTTCACAGAACACAAAAAAGTTTCTCAGAAAGCATCTTTCTCTTTGTTATCGGAGCATATTTCCTTTGGCCCTAGAGTCTTCAAAGGGATCCGAAATATCTGTTCTCAGATTCTACAGAAATAAGGCTAGCAAAGAGATCCACGAAATACAGATGTAATTCTGTGAGTGGAAGTCACACATCACAGAGCAGTTTCTCAGAAAACTTCTTTGCAGATTTCATCTGAGGATATTTTCTTTTACACCATATCCCTCTATGGGCTTCCAAATATCACTTTGCCAATTCCACAAGAACTGTCTTAGCGAAAGCTTCTTGAAGGGAAAGCTGTAAATCTGTGAGATGATTTCACAGAACACAAAGAAGTTTCTCAGAAAGCTTCTTTCTCTTTCTTATCGGAGGATATTTCCTTTGGCCCTATAGTCTTCAAAGGGATCCGAAATATCTGTTCTCAGATTCCACAGAAATAAGGCTAGCAAGGAGATCCACGAAATACAGATGTAACTCTGTGAGATGAATTAACAGAACACTAAGCAGTTTCTCAGAAAGCTTCTTTCCAGATTTCATCTGAGGATATTTCCTTTTTCACCATAGCCCTCTATGGGCTTCCAAATATCACTTTGCCAATTCCAAAAGAACTGTTTAGCGAAAGGCTTCTTTAGGGGAAAGCTGTAACTCTGTGAGATGATTTCACAGAACACAAAGAAGTTTCTCAGAAAGCTTCTTTCTCTTTGTTATCGGAGGATATTTCCTCTGGCCCTATAGTCTTTAAAGGGATCCAGAATATCTGTTCTCAGATTCCACAGAAATAAGGCGAGCAAAGAGATCCACGAAATACAGATGCAACTCTGTGAGATGAATTAACAGAAAACTAAGCAGTTTCTCAGAAACCTTCTTTCCAGATTTCATCTGAGGATATTTCCTTTTTCACCATAGCCCTCTATGGGCTTCCAAATATCACTTTGCCATTTCCAAAAGAACTGTCTTACCGAAAGGCTTCTTGAGGGGAAAGCTGTAACTCTGTGAGATGATTTAACAGAACACAAAGAAGTTTCTCAGAAAGCTTCTTTCTCTTTGTTATCAGAGGATATTTCCTTTGGCCCTATAGTCTTCAAAGGGATACGAAATATCTGTTCTCAGATTCCACAGAAATAAGGCTAGCAAAGAGATCCACGAAATACAGATGTAACTCTGTGAGTGGAAGTCACACATCACAGAGCAGTTTCTCAGAATGCTTCTTTCCAGATTTCATCTGAGGATATTTCCTTTTTCACCATAGCCCTCTATGGGCTTCCAAATATCACTTTGCCAATTCCACAAGAAGTGTCTTAGCGAAAGGCTTCTTGAGGGGAAAGCTGTAACTCTGTGAGTTGATTTCACAGAATACAAAGAAGTTTTTCAGAAAGCTTCTTTCTCTTTGTTATCGGAGGATATTTACTTTGGCCCTATAGTCTTCAAAGGGATCCGAAATATCTGTTTTCAGATTCCACAGAAATAAGGCTAGCAAAGAGATCCACGAAACATAGATGTAACTCTGTGAGATGAATTAACAGAACACTAAACACTTTCTCAGAAAGCTTCTTTCCAGATTTCATCTGAGGATATTTCCTTTTTCACCATAGCCCTCTATGGACTTCCAAATATCACTTTGCCAATTCCACAAGAACTGTCTTACCGAAAGGCTTCTTGAGGGGAAAGCTGTAACTCTGTGAGATGATTTCACAGACCACAAAGAAGTTTCTGTAAAAGCTTCTTTCTCTTTGTTATCTGAGAATATTTCCTTTGGCCCTATAGTCTTCTAAGGGATCCGAAATATCTGTTCTCAGATTCCACAGAAATAAGGCTAGCAAAGAGATCCACGTAATAGAGATGTAACTCTATGAGATGAATTAAGAGAACACTAAGCAGTTTCTCAGAAAGCTACTTTCCAGATTTCATCTGAGGATAATTCCTTTTTCACCATAGCCCTCTATGGGCATCCAAATATCACTTTGCCAATTCCACAAGAACGGTCTTAGCGAAAGGCTTCTTGAGGGGAAAGATGTAACTCTGTTAGATGATTTCACAGAACACAAAGAAGTTTCTCAGAATGCTTCTTTCCCTTTTTTTTCGGAGGATATTTCCTTTGGCCCTATAGACTTCAAAGGGATCTGAAATATCTGTTTTCAGATTCCACAGAAATAAGGCTAGCAAAGAGATCCACGAAATACAGATGTAACTCTGTGAGGTGAATTAACAGAACACTAAGCAGTTTCTCAGAAAGCTTCTTTCCAGATTTCATCAGAGGATATTTCCTCTTTCACCATAGCCCTCTATGGACTTCCAAATATCACTTTGCCAATTCCACAAGAACTGTCTAAGCGAAAGGCTTCTTGAGGGGAATACTGTAATTCTGTGAGGTGATTTCAAAGAACACAAAGAAGTTTCCCAAAAGCTTCTTTCTGTTTGTTATCGGAGTTTATTTCCTTTGGCCCTATAATCTTCAAAGGTATCCGAAATATCTGTTCTCAGATTCCACAGAAATAAGGCTAGCAAAGAGATCCACGAAATACAGATGTATCTCTGTGAGATGAAATAACAGAACACTAAGCAGTTTCTCAGAAAACTACTTTCCAGATTTCATCTGAGGATATTTCCTTTTTCAACATAGCCCTCTAAGGGCTTCCAAATATCACTTTGCCAATTCCACAAATCAGTCTTATCGAAAGGCTTCTTGAGGGGAAAGCTGTAACTCCGTGAGACGATTTCACAGAACACAAAGAAGTTTCTCAGAAAGCTTCTTTCTCTTTGTTATCGGAGGATAATTCCTTTGGCCCTATAGTCTTCAAAGGTATTCGAAATATCTGTTCTGAGATTCCACAGAAATAAGGCTAGCAAAGAGATTACGAAATACAGATGTAACTCTGTGAGATGAATTAACAGAACACTAAGCAGTTTCTCAGAAAGCTACTTTCCAGATTTCATCTGAGGATATTTCCTTTTTCACTATAGCCCTCGATGGGCTTCCAAATATCACTTTGCCAATTCCACTAGAACTGTCTTAGCGAAAGTCTTCTTGAGGGGAAAGCTGTAATTCTGTGAGATGATTTCACAGAACACAAAGAAGTTTCTCAGAAAGCTTCTTTCTCTTTGTTATCAGAGGATATTTCCTTTGGCTCTATAGTCTTAAAAGGGATCCGAAATATCTTTTCTCAGATTCCAGAGAAATAAGGCTAGCAAAGAGATCCACGAAATACAGATGTAACTCAGTGAGATGAATTAACAGAACACTAAGCAGTTTCTCAGAAAGCTTCTTTCCAGATTTCATCTGAGGATATTTCCTTTTTCACCGTAGCCCTCTATGGGCTTCCAAATATCACTTTGCCAATTCCACAAGAAGTGTCTTAGCGAAAGGGTTCTTGAGGGGAAAGCTGTAACTCTGTGAGATGATTTCACAGAACACAAAGAAGTTTCTCAGAAAGCTTCGTTGTCTTTGTGATCGGAGGATATTTCCTTTGGCCTTATAGTCTTCTAAGGGATCTGAAATATCTGTTCTCAGATTCCACAGAAATAAGGCTAGCAAAGAGATCCACGAAATACAGATGTAACTCTGTGAGATGAATTAACAGAACACTAAGCAGTTTCTCAGAAAGCTACTTTCCAGATTTCATCTGAGGATATTTCCTTTTTCACCATAGCCCTCTATGGGCATCCAAATATCACTTTGTCAATTCCACAAGAACTGTCTTAGCGAAACGCTTCTTGAGGGGAAAGCTGGAACTCTGTGAGATGATTTCACAGAACACAAAGAATTTTCTCAGAATGCTTCTTTCCCTTTTTTATCGGAGGATATCTCCTTTGGCCCTATAGACTTCAAAGGGATCCGAAATATCTGTTCTCAGATTCCACAGAAATAAGGCTAGCAAGGAGATCCACGAAATACAGATGTAACTCTGAGAGGTGAATTAACAGTACACTAAGTAGTTTCTCAGAAAGCTTCTTTCCAGATTTCATCAGAGGATATTTACTCTTTCACCATAGCCCTCTAGGGGCTTCCAAATATCACTTTGCCAATTCCACAAGAACTCGCTAAGCGAAAGGCTTCTTGAGGGGAAAGCTGTAATTCTGTGAGGTGATTTCAGAGAACACAAAGAAGTTTCTCAGAAAGCTTCTTTCTCTTTGTTATCGGAGTTTATTTCCTTTGGCCCTATAATCTTCAAAGGGATCCGAAGTATCTGTTCTGAGATTCCACAGAAACAAGGCTAGCAAAGAGATCCACGAAATACAGATGTAACTCTGTGAGATGAATTAACAGAACACTAAGCAGTTTCTCAGAAAGCTACTTTCCAGATTTCATCTGAGGATACTTCCATTCACACCATAGCCCTCTATGTGCTTCCAAATATCACTTTGCCAATTCCACAAGAACTGTCTTAGCGAAAGTCTTCTTGAGGGGAAAGCTGTAATTCTGTGAGATGATTTCACAGAACACAAAGAAGTTTCTCAGAAAGCTTCTTTCTCTTTGTTATCGGAGGATATTTCCTTTGGCTCTATAGTCTTAAAAGGGATCCGAAATATCTGTTCTCAGATTCCACAGAAATAAGGCTAGCAAAGAGATCCACGAAATACACATGTAACTCTGTGAGATGAATTAAGAGAACACTAAGCAGTTTCTCAGAAAGCTTCTTTCCAGATTTCATCTGAGGATATTTCCTTTTTCACCATAGCCCTCTATGGGCTTCCAAATATCACCTTGCCAATTCCACAAGAACTGTCTTAGCGAAAGACTTCTTGAGGGGAAAGCTGTAACTCTGTGAGATGATTTTACAGAACACAAAGAAGATTCTCAGAATACTTCTTTCCCTTTTTTATCGGTGGATATTTCCTTTGGCCCTATAGTCTTCAAAGGGATCCGAAATATCTGTTCTCAGATTCCACAGAAATAAGGCTAGCAAAGAGATCCACGAAATAGAGATGTAACTCTGTGAGATGAATTAACAGAACACTAAGCAGTTTCTCAGAACGCTTCTTTCCATATTTCATCAGAGGATATTTCCTCTTTAACCATAGCCCTCTATGGGCTTCCAAATATCACTTTGCCAATTCAGCAAGAACTGTCTAAGCGAAAGGCTTCTTGAGGGGTAAGCTGTAACTCTGTGAGGTGATACCACAGAACACAAAGAAGTTTCTCAGAAAGCTTCTTTCTCTTTGTTATCGGAGTTTATTTACTTTGGCCCTATAATCTTCAAAGGGATCCGGAATATCCGTTCTCAGATTCCACAGAAATAAAGCTAGCAAAGAGATCCACGAAATACAGATGTAATTCTGTGAGTGGAAGTCACACATCACAGAGCAGTTTCTCAGAAAACTTCTTTCCAGATTTCATCTGAGGATATTTTCTTTTACAAAATATCCCTCTATGGGCTTCCAAATATCACTTTGCCAATTCCACAAGAACTGTCTTAGCGAAAGCTTCTTGAAGGGAAAGCTGTAAATCTGTGAGATGATTTCACAGAACACAAAGAAGTTTCTCAGAAAGCTTCTTTCTCTTTCTTATCGGAGGATATTTCCTTTGGCCCCATAGTCTTCAAAGGGATCCGAAATATCTGTTCTCAGATTCCACAGAAATAAGGCTAGCAAGGAGATCCACGAAATACAGATGTAACTCTGTGAGATGAATTAACAGAACACTAAGCAGTTTCTCAGAAAGCTTCTTTCCAGATTTCATCTGAGGATATTTCCTTTTTCACCATAGCCCTCTATGGGCTTCCAAATATCACTTTGCCAATTCCAAAAGAACTGTTTAGCGAAAGGCTTCTTTAGGGGAAAGCTGTAACTCTGTGAGATGATTTCACAGAACACAAAGAAGTTTCTCAGAAAGCTTCTTTCTCTTTGTTATCGGAGGATATTTCCTCTGGCCCTATAGTCTTTAAAGGGATCCAGAATATCTGTTCTCAGATTCCACAGAAATAAGGCGAGCAAAGAGATCCACGAAATACAGATGCAACTCTGTGAGATGAATTAACAGAAAACTAAGCAGTTTCTCAGAAACCTTCTTTCCAGATTTCATCTGAGGATATTTCCTTTTTCACCATAGCCCTCTATGGGCTTCCAAATATCACTTTGCCATTTCCAAAAGAACTGTCTTACCGAAAGGCTTCTTGAGGGGAAAGCTGTAACTCTGTGAGATGATTTAACAGAACACAAAGAAGTTTCTCAGAAAGCTTCTTTCTCTTTGTTATCAGAGGATATTTCCTTTGGCCCTATAGTCTTCAAAGGGATACGAAATATCTGTTCTCAGATTCCACAGAAATAAGGCTAGCAAAGAGATCCACGAAATACAGATGTAACTCTGTGAGTGGAAGTCACACATCACAGAGCAGTTTCTCAGAATGCTTCTTTCCAGATTTCATCTGAGGATATTTCCTTTTTCACCATAGCCCTCTATGGGCTTCCAAATATCACTTTGCCAATTCCACAAGAAGTGTCTTAGCGAAAGGCTTCTTGAGGGGAAAGCTGTAACTCTGTGAGTTGATTTCACAGAATACAAAGAAGTTTTTCAGAAAGCTTCTTTCTCTTTGTTATCGGAGGATATTTACTTTGGCCCTATAGTCTTCAAAGGGATCCGAAATATCTGTTTTCAGATTCCACAGAAATAAGGCTAGCAAAGAGATCCACGAAACATAGATGTAACTCTGTGAGATGAATTAACAGAACACTAAACACTTTCTCAGAAAGCTTCTTTCCAGATTTCATCTGAGGATATTTCCTTTTTCACCATAGCCCTCTATGGACTTCCAAATATCACTTTGCCAATTCCACAAGAACTGTCTTACCGAAAGGCTTCTTGAGGGGAAAGCTGTAACTCTGTGAGATGATTTCACAGACCACAAAGAAGTTTCTGTAAAAGCTTCTTTCTCTTTGTTATCTGAGAATATTTCCTTTGGCCCTATAGTCTTCTAAGGGATCCGAAATATCTGTTCTCAGATTCCACAGAAATAAGGCTAGCAAAGAGATCCACGTAATAGAGATGTAACTCTATGAGATGAATTAAGAGAACACTAAGCAGTTTCTCAGAAAGCTACTTTCCAGATTTCATCTGAGGATAATTCCTTTTTCACCATAGCCCTCTATGGGCATCCAAATATCACTTTGCCAATTCCACAAGAACGGTCTTAGCGAAAGGCTTCTTGAGGGGAAAGATGTAACTCTGTTAGATGATTTCACAGAACACAAAGAAGTTTCTCAGAATGCTTCTTTCCCTTTTTTTTCGGAGGATATTTCCTTTGGCCCTATAGACTTCAAAGGGATCTGAAATATCTGTTTTCAGATTCCACAGAAATAAGGCTAGCAAAGAGATCCACGAAATACAGATGTAACTCTGTGAGATGAAAAACAGAACACTAAGCAGTTTCTCAGAAAGCTTCTTTCCAGATTTCATCAGAGGATATTTCCTCTTTCAGCATAGCCCTCATTGGACTTCCAAATATCACTTTGCCAATTCCACAAGAACTGTCTAAGCGAAAGGCTTCTTGAGGGGAATACTGTAATTCTGTGAGGTGATTTCAAAGAACACAAAGAAGTTTCCCAAAAGCTTCTTTCTGTTTGTTATCGGAGTTTATTTCCTTTGGCCCTATAATCTTCAAAGGTATCCGAAATATCTGTTCTCAGATTCCACAGAAATAAGGCTAGCAAAGAGATCCACGAAATACAGATGTATCTCTGTGAGATGAAATAACAGAACACTAAGCAGTTTCTCAGAAAACTACTTTCCAGATTTCATCTGAGGATATTTCCTTTTTCAACATAGCCCTCTAAGGGCTTCCAAATATCACTTTGCCAATTCCACAAATCAGTCTTATCGAAAGGCTTCTTGAGGGGAAAGCTGTAACTCCGTGAGACGATTTCACAGAACACAAAGAAGTTTCTCAGAAAGCTTCTTTCTCTTTGTTATCGGAGGATAATTCCTTTGGCCCTATAGTCTTCAAAGGTATTCGAAATATCTGTTCTGAGATTCCACAGAAATAAGGCTAGCAAAGAGATTACGAAATACAGATGTAACTCTGTGAGATGAATTAACAGAACACTAAGCAGTTTCTCAGAAAGCTACTTTCCAGATTTCATCTGAGGATATTTCCTTTTTCACTATAGCCCTCGATGGGCTTCCAAATATCACTTTGCCAATTCCACTAGAACTGTCTTAGCGAAAGTCTTCTTGAGGGGAAAGCTGTAATTCTGTGAGATGATTTCACAGAACACAAAGAAGTTTCTCAGAAAGCTTCTTTCTCTTTGTTATCGGAGGATATTTCCTTTGGCTCTATAGTCTTAAAAGGGATCCGAAATATCTTTTCTCAGATTCCAGAGAAATAAGGCTAGCAAAGAGATCCACGAAATACAGAAGTAACTCAGTGAGATGAATTAACAGAACACTAAGCAGTTTCTCAGAAAGCTTCTTTCCAGATTTCATCTGAGGATATTTCCTTTTTCACCGTAGCCCTCTATGGGCTTCCAAATATCACTTTGCCAATTCCACAAGAACTGTCTTAGCGAAAGGGTTCTTGAGGGGAAAGCTGTAACTCTGTGAGATGATTTCACAGAACACAAAGAAGTTTCTCAGAAAGCTTCGTTGTCTTTGTGATCGGAGGATATTTCCTTTGGCCTTATAGTCTTCTAAGGGATCTGAAATATCTGTTCTCAGATTCCACAGAAATAAGGCTAGCAAAGAGATCCACGAAATACAGATGTAACTCTGTGAGATGAATTAACAGAACACTAAGCAGTTTCTCAGAAAGCTACTTTCCAGATTTCATCTGAGGATATTTCCTTTTTCACCATAGCCCTCTATGGGCATCCAAATATCACTTTGTCAATTCCACAAGAACTGTCTTAGCGAAACGCTTCTTGAGGGGAAAGCTGGAACTCTGTGAGATGATTTCACAGAACACAAAGAATTTTCTCAGAATGCTTCTTTCCCTTTTTTATCGGAGGATATCTCCTTTGGCCCTATAGACTTCAAAGGGATCCGAAATATCTGTTCTCAGATTCCACAGAAATAAGGCTAGCAAGGAGATCCACGAAATACAGATGTAACTCTGAGAGGTGAATTAACAGTACACTAAGTAGTTTCTCAGAAAGCTTCTTTCCAGATTTCATCAGAGGATATTTACTCTTTCACCATAGCCCTCTAGGGGCTTCCAAATATCACTTTGCCAATTCCACAAGAACTCGCTAAGCGAAAGGCTTCTTGAGGGGAAAGCTGTAATTCTGTGAGGTGATTTCAGAGAACACAAAGAAGTTTCTCAGAAAGCTTCTTTCTCTTTGTTATCGGAGTTTATTTCCTTTGGCCCTATAATCTTCAAAGGGATCCGAAGTATCTGTTCTGAGATTCCACAGAAACAAGGCTAGCAAAGAGATCCACGAAATACAGATGTAACTCTGTGAGATGAATTAACAGAACACTAAGCAGTTTCTCAGAAAGCTACTTTCCAGATTTCATCTGAGGATACTTCCATTCACACCATAGCCCTCTATGTGCTTCCAAATATCACTTTGCCAATTCCACAAGAACTGTCTTCGCGAAAGGTTTCTTGAGGGGAAAGCTGTAACTCTGTGAGATGATTTCACAGAACACAAAGAAGTTTCTCACAAAGCTTCTTTCTCTTTGTTATCGGAGGATATTTCCTTTGGCCCTATAGTCTTCAAAAGGGATCCGAAATATCTGTTCTGAGATTCCACGGAAATAAGGCTAGCAAAGAGATCCACGAAATAGAGATTTAACTCGGTGAGATGAAATAACAGAACACTAAGCAGTTTCTCAGAAAGCTACTCCCCAGGTTTCATCTGAGGATATTTCCTTTTTCACCATAGCCCTCTATGGGCTTCCAAATATCACTTTGCCAATTCCACAAATCTGTCTTAGCGAAAGGCTTCTTGAGGGGAGAGCTGTAACTCTGTGAGATGATTTCACTGAACACAAAGAAGTTTCTCAGAAAGCTTCTTTCTCTTTGTTATCGGAGGATATTTCCTTTGGCCCTATAGTCTTCAAAGGTATCCGAAATATCTGTTCTCAGATTCCACAGAAATAAGGCTAGCAAAGAGATCCACGTAATAGAGATGTAACTCTGTGAGATGAATTAACAGAACACTAAGCAGTTTCTCAGAAATCTTCTTTCCAGATTTCATCTGAGGATATTTCCTTTTTCACCATAGCCCTCTATGCGCTTCCAAATATCACTTTGCCAATTCCACAAGAACTGTCTGAGCGAAAGGCTTCTTGAGGGGAAATCTGTAGCTCTGTGAGATGATTTCAAAGAACACAAAGAAGTTCCTCAGAAAGCTTCTTTCTTTTTGTTATCGGAGATTATTTCCTTTGGCCCTAGAGTCTTCAAAGGGATCCGAAATATGTGTTCACAGATTCCACAGAAATAAGACTAGCAAAGAGATCCACGAAATACAGATGTAACTCTGTGAGATGAATTAAGAGAACACTAAACAGTTTCTCAGAAAGCTTCTTTCCAGATTTCATCTGAGGATATTTCCTTTTTCACCATAGCCCTCTAAGGGCTTCCAAATATCACTTTGCCAATTCCACAAGAACTGTCTTAGCGAAAGGGTTCTTGAGGGGAAAGCTGTAACTCTGTGAGATGATTTCACAGAACACAAAGAAGTTTCTCAGAAAGCTTCGTTCTCTTTGTGATCGGAAGATATTTCCTTTGGCCCTATAGTCTTCTAAGGGATCCGAAATATCTGTTCTCAGATTCCACAGAAATAAGGCTAGCAAAGAGATCCACGAAATACAGATGTAACTCTGTGAGATGAATTAACAGAACACTAAGCAGTTTCTCAGAAAGCTACTTTCCAGATTTCATCTGAGGATATTTCCTTTTTCACCATAGCCCTCTATGGGCTTCCAAATATCACTTGGCCAATTCCACAAGAACTGTCTAAGCGAAAGGCTTCTTGAGGGGAATACTGTAATTCTGTGAGGTGATTTCAAAGAACACAAAGAAGTTTCCCAAAAGGTTCTTTCTCTTTGTTATCGGAGATTATTTCCTTTGGCCCTATAATCTTCAAAGGTATCCGAAATATCTGTTCTCAGATTCCACAGAAATAAGGCTAGCAAAGAGATCCACGAAATACAGATGTATCTCTGTGAGATGAAATAACAGAACACTAAGCAGTTTCTCAGAAAACTACTTTCCAGATTTCATCTGAGGATATTTCCTTTTTCAACATAGCCCTCTAAGGGCTTCCAAATATCACTTTGCCAATTCCACAAATCAGTCTTATCGAAAGGCTTCTTGAGGGGAAAGCTGTAACTCCGTGAGACGATTTCACAGAACACAAAGAAGTTTCTCAGAAAGCTTCTTTCTCTTTGTTATCGGAGGATAATTCCTTTGGCCCTATAGTCTTCAGAGGTATTCGAAATATCTGTTCTCAGATTCCACAGAAATAAGGCTAGCAAAGAGATCCACGAAATACAAATGTAACTCTGTGAGATGAATTAAGAGAACACTAAGCAGTTTCTCAGAAAGCTTCTTTCCAGATTTCATCTGAGGATATTTCCTTTTTCACCATAGCCCTCTATGGGCTTCCAAATATCACCTTGCCAATTCCACAAGAACTGTCTTAGCGAAAGACTTCTTGAGGGGAAAGCTGTAACTCTGTGAGATGATTTTACAGAACACAAAGAAGATTCTCAGAATACTTCTTTCCCTTTTTTATCGGTGGATATTTCCTTTGGCCCTATAGTCTTCAAAGGGATCCGAAATATCTGTTCTCAGATTCCACAGAAATAAGGCTAGCAAAGAGATCCACGAAATAGAGATGTAACTCTGTGAGATGAATTAACAGAACACTAAGCAGTTTCTCAGAACGCTTCTTTCCATATTTCATCAGAGGATATTTCCTCTTTAACCATAGCCCTCTATGGGCTTCCAAATATCACTTTGCCAATTCAGCAAGAACTGTCTAAGCGAAAGGCTTCTTGAGGGGAAAGCTGTAACTCTGTGAGGTGATACCACAGAACACAAAGAAGTTTCTCAGAAAGCTTCTTTCTCTTTGTTATCGGAGTTTATTTACTTTGGCCCTATACTCTTCAAAGAGATCCGGAATATCTGTTCTCAGATTCCACAGAAATAAGGCTAGCCAAGAGATCCACGAAATACAGATGAAACTCTGTGAGATGAATTAACAGAACACTAAGCAGGTTCTCAGAAAGCTTCTTTCCAGATTTCATCTGAGGATATTTCCTTTTTCACCATAGCCCTCTAGGCGCTTCCAAATATCACTTTGCAAATTCCACAAGAACTGTCTTAGCGAATGGCTTCTTGAGGGGAAATCTGTAACTCTGTGAGATGGTTTCAAAGAACACAAAGAAGTTTCTCAGAACGCTTCTTTCTTTTTGTTATCGGAGATTATTTCCTTTGGCCCTAGAGTCTTCAAAGGGATCCGAAATATCTGTTCTCAGATTCCACAGAAATAAGACTAGCAAAGAGATCCACGAAATACAGATGTAACTCTGTGAGATGAATTAAGAGAACACTAAGCAGTTTCTCAGAAAGCTTCTTTCCAGATTTCATCTGAGGATATTTCCTTTTTCACCATAGCCCTCTAAGGGCTTCCAAATATCACTTTGCCAATTCCACAAGAACTGTCTTAGCGAAAGGGTTCTTGAGGGGAAAGCTGTAACTCTGTGAGATGATTTCACAGAACACAAAGAAGTTTCTCAGAAAGCTTCGTTCTCTTTGTGATCGGAGGATATTTCCTTTGGCCCTATAGTCTTCTAAGGGATCCGAAATATCTGTTCTCAGATTCCACAGAAATAAGGCTAGCAAAGAGATCCACGAAATAGAGATGTAACTCTGTGAGATGAATTAACAGAACACTAAGCAGTTTCTCAGAAAGCTACTTTCCAGATTTCATCTGAGGATATTTCCTTTTTCACCATAGCCCTCTATGGGCTTCCAAATATCACTTGGCCAATTCCACAAGAACTGTCTAAGCGAAAGGCTTCTTGAGGGGAATACTGTAATTCTGTGAGGTGATTTCAAAGAAGACAAAGAAGTTTCCCAAAAGCTTCTTTCTCTTTGTTATCGGAGATTATTTCCTTTGGCCCTATAATCTTCAAAGGTATCCGAAATATCTGTTCTCAGATTCCACAGAAATAAGGCTAGCAAAGAGATCCACGAAATACAGATGTATCTCTGTGAGATGAAATAACAGAACACTAAGCAGTTTCTCAGAAAACTACTTTCCAGATTTCATCTGAGGATATTTCCTTTTTCAACATAGCCCTCTAAGGGCTTCCAAATATCACTTTGCCAATTCCACAAATCAGTCTTATCGAAAGGCTTCTTGAGGGGAAAGCTGTAACTCCGTGAGACGATTTCACAGAACACAAAGAAGTTTCTCAGAAAGCTTCTTTCTCTTTGTTATCGGAGGATAATTCCTTTGGCCCTATAGTCTTCAGAGGTATTCGAAATATCTGTTCTGAGATTCCACAGAAATAAGGCTAGCAAAGAGATTACGAAATACAGATGTAACTCTGTGAGATGAATTAACAGAACACTAAGCAGTTTCTCAGAAAGCTACTTTCCAGATTTTATCTGAGGATATTTCCTTTTTCACTATAGCCCTCGATGGGCTTCCAAATATCACTTTGCCAATTCCACTAGAACTGTCTTAGCGAAAGTCTTCTTGAGGGGAAAGCTGTAATTCTGTGAGATGATTTCACAGAACACAAAGAAGTTTCTCAGAAAGCTTCTTTCTCTTTGTTATCGGAGGATATTTCCTTTGGCTCTATAGTCTTAAAAGGGATCCGAAATATCTGTTCTCAGATTCCACAGAAATAAGGCTAGCAAAGAGATCCACGAAATACACATGTAACTCTGTGAGATGAATTAAGAGAACACTAAGCAGTTTCTCAGAAAGCTTCTTTCCAGATTTCATCTGAGGATATTTCCTTTTTCACCATAGCCCTCTATGGGATCCCAATATCACCTTGCCAATTCCACAAGAACTGTCTTAGCGAAAGACTTCTTGAGGGGAAAGCTGTAACTCTGTGAGATGATTTTACAGAACACAAAGAAGATTCTCAGAATACTTCTTTCCCTTTTTTATCGGTGGATATTTCCTTTGGCCCTATAGTCTTCAAAGGGATCCGAAATATCTGTTCTCAGATTCCACAGAAATAAGGCTAGCAAAGAGATCCACGAAATAGAGATGTAACTCTGTGAGATGAATTAACAGAACACTAAGCAGTTTCTCAGAACGCTTCTTTCCAGATTTCATCAGAGGATATTTCCTCTTTAACCATAGCCCTCTATGGGCTTCCAAATATCCCTTTGCCAATTCAGCAAGAACTGTCTAAGCGAAAGGCTTCTTGAGGGGAAAGCTGTAACTCTGTGAGGTGATACCACAGAACACAAAGAAGTTTCTCAGAAAGCTTCTTTCTCTTTGTTATCGGAGTTTATTTACTTTGGCCCTATAATCTTCAAAGGGATCCGGAATATCTGTTCTCAGATTCCACAGAAATAAAGCTAGCAAAGAGATCCACGAAATACAGATGAAACTCTGTGAGATGAATTAACAGAACACTAAGCAGGTTCTCAGAAAGCTTCTTTCCAGATTTCATCTGAGGATATTTCCTTTTTCACCATAGCCCTCTAGGCGCTTCCAAATATCACTTTGCCAATTCCACAAGAACTGTCTTAGCGAATGGCTTCTTGAGGGGAAATCTGTAACTCTGTGAGATGGTTTCAAAGAACACAAAGAAGTTTCTCAGAACGCTTCTTTCTTTTTGTTATCGGAGATTATTTCCTTTGGCCCTAGAGTCTTCAAAGGGATCCGAAATATCTGTTCTCAGATTCCACAGAAATAAGACTAGCAAAGAGATCCACGAAATACAGATGTAACTCTGTGAGATGAATTAAGAGAACACTAAGCAGTTTCTCAGAAAGCTTCTTTCCAGATTTCATCTGAGGATATTTCCTTTTTCACCATAGCCCTCTATGGGCTTTCTAATATCACTTTGCCAATTGCCCAAGAATTGTCTTAGCGAAAGTGTTCTTGAGGGGAAAGCTGTAACTCTGTGAGATGATTTCACAGAACACAAAGAAGTTTCTCAGAAAGCTTCGTTCTCTTTGTGATCGGAGGATATTTCCTTTGGCCCTATAGTCTTCTAAGGGATCCGAAATATCTGTTCTCAGATTCCACAGAAATAAGGCTAGCAAAGAGATCCACGAAATACAGATGTAACTCTGTGAGATGAATTAACAGAACACTAAGCAGTTTCTCAGAAAGCTACTTTCCAGATTTCATCTGAGGATATTTCCTTTTTCACCATAGCCCTCTATGGGCATCCAAATATTACTTTGCCAATTCCACAAGAACTGTCTTAGCGAAAGGCTTCTCTAGGGGAAAGCTGTATCTCTGTGAGACGATTTCACAGAACACAAAAAAGTTTCTCAGAAAGCATCTTTCTCTTTGTTATCGGAGCATATTTCCTTTGGCCCTAGAGTCTTCAAAGGGATCCGAAATATCTGTTCTCAGATTCTACAGAAATAAGGCTAGCAAAGAGATCCACGAAATACAGATGTAATTCTGTGAGTGGAAGTCACACATCACAGAGCAGTTTCTCAGAAAACTTCTTTGCAGATTTCATCTGAGGATATTTTCTTTTACACCATATCCCTCTATGGGCTTCCAAATATCACTTTGCCAATTCCACAAGAACTGTCTTAGCGAAAGCTTCTTGAAGGGAAAGCTGTAAATCTGTGAGATGATTTCACAGAACACAAAGAAGTTTCTCAGAAAGCTTCTTTCTCTTTCTTATCGGAGGATATTTCCTTTGGCCCTATAGTCTTCAAAGGGATCCGAAATATCTGTTCTCAGATTCCACAGAAATAAGGCTAGCAAGGAGATCCACGAAATACAGATGTAACTCTGTGAGATGAATTAACAGAACACTAAGCAGTTTCTCAGAAAGCTTCTTTCCAGATTTCATCTGAGGATATTTCCTTTTTCACCATAGCCCTCTATGGGCTTCCAAATATCACTTTGCCAATTCCAAAAGAACTGTTTAGCGAAAGGCTTCTTTAGGGGAAAGCTGTAACTCTGTGAGATGATTTCACAGAACACAAAGAAGTTTCTCAGAAAGCTTCTTTCTCTTTGTTATCGGAGGATATTTCCTCTGGCCCTATAGTCTTTAAAGGGATCCAGAATATCTGTTCTCAGATTCCACAGAAATAAGGCGAGCAAAGAGATCCACGAAATACAGATGCAACTCTGTGAGATGAATTAACAGAAAACTAAGCAGTTTCTCAGAAACCTTCTTTCCAGATTTCATCTGAGGATATTTCCTTTTTCACCATAGCCCTCTATGGGCTTCCAAATATCACTTTGCCATTTCCAAAAGAACTGTCTTACCGAAAGGCTTCTTGAGGGGAAAGCTGTAACTCTGTGAGATGATTTAACAGAACACAAAGAAGTTTCTCAGAAAGCTTCTTTCTCTTTGTTATCAGAGGATATTTCCTTTGGCCCTATAGTCTTCAAAGGGATACGAAATATCTGTTCTCAGATTCCACAGAAATAAGGCTAGCAAAGAGATCCACGAAATACAGATGTAACTCTGTGAGTGGAAGTCACACATCACAGAGCAGTTTCTCAGAATGCTTCTTTCCAGATTTCATCTGAGGATATTTCCTTTTTCACCATAGCCCTCTATGGGCTTCCAAATATCACTTTGCCAATTCCACAAGAAGTGTCTTAGCGAAAGGCTTCTTGAGGGGAAAGCTGTAACTCTGTGAGTTGATTTCACAGAATACAAAGAAGTTTTTCAGAAAGCTTCTTTCTCTTTGTTATCGGAGGATATTTACTTTGGCCCTATAGTCTTCAAAGGGATCCGAAATATCTGTTTTCAGATTCCACAGAAATAAGGCTAGCAAAGAGATCCACGAAACATAGATGTAACTCTGTGAGATGAATTAACAGAACACTAAACACTTTCTCAGAAAGCTTCTTTCCAGATTTCATCTGAGGATATTTCCTTTTTCACCATAGCCCTCTATGGACTTCCAAATATCACTTTGCCAATTCCACAAGAACTGTCTTACCGAAAGGCTTCTTGAGGGGAAAGCTGTAACTCTGTGAGATGATTTCACAGACCACAAAGAAGTTTCTGTAAAAGCTTCTTTCTCTTTGTTATCTGAGAATATTTCCTTTGGCCCTATAGTCTTCTAAGGGATCCGAAATATCTGTTCTCAGATTCCACAGAAATAAGGCTAGCAAAGAGATCCACGTAATAGAGATGTAACTCTATGAGATGAATTAAGAGAACACTAAGCAGTTTCTCAGAAAGCTACTTTCCAGATTTCATCTGAGGATAATTCCTTTTTCACCATAGCCCTCTATGGGCATCCAAATATCACTTTGCCAATTCCACAAGAACGGTCTTAGCGAAAGGCTTCTTGAGGGGAAAGATGTAACTCTGTTAGATGATTTCACAGAACACAAAGAAGTTTCTCAGAATGCTTCTTTCCCTTTTTTTTCGGAGGATATTTCCTTTGGCCCTATAGACTTCAAAGGGATCTGAAATATCTGTTTTCAGATTCCACAGAAATAAGGCTAGCAAAGAGATCCACGAAATACAGATGTAACTCTGTGAGGTGAATTAACAGAACACTAAGCAGTTTCTCAGAAAGCTTCTTTCCAGATTTCATCAGAGGATATTTCCTCTTTCACCATAGCCCTCTATGGACTTCCAAATATCACTTTGCCAATTCCACAAGAACTGTCTAAGCGAAAGGCTTCTTGAGGGGAATACTGTAATTCTGTGAGGTGATTTCAAAGAACACAAAGAAGTTTCCCAAAAGCTTCTTTCTGTTTGTTATCGGAGTTTATTTCCTTTGGCCCTATAATCTTCAAAGGTATCCGAAATATCTGTTCTCAGATTCCACAGAAATAAGGCTAGCAAAGAGATCCACGAAATACAGATGTATCTCTGTGAGATGAAATAACAGAACACTAAGCAGTTTCTCAGAAAACTACTTTCCAGATTTCATCTGAGGATATTTCCTTTTTCAACATAGCCCTCTAAGGGCTTCCAAATATCACTTTGCCAATTCCACAAATCAGTCTTATCGAAAGGCTTCTTGAGGGGAAAGCTGTAACTCCGTGAGACGATTTCACAGAACACAAAGAAGTTTCTCAGAAAGCTTCTTTCTCTTTGTTATCGGAGGATAATTCCTTTGGCCCTATAGTCTTCAAAGGTATTCGAAATATCTGTTCTGAGATTCCACAGAAATAAGGCTAGCAAAGAGATTACGAAATACAGATGTAACTCTGTGAGATGAATTAACAGAACACTAAGCAGTTTCTCAGAAAGCTACTTTCCAGATTTCATCTGAGGATATTTCCTTTTTCACTATAGCCCTCGATGGGCTTCCAAATATCACTTTGCCAATTCCACTAGAACTGTCTTAGCGAAAGTCTTCTTGAGGGGAAAGCTGTAATTCTGTGAGATGATTTCACAGAACACAAAGAAGTTTCTCAGAAAGCTTCTTTCTCTTTGTTATCAGAGGATATTTCCTTTGGCTCTATAGTCTTAAAAGGGATCCGAAATATCTTTTCTCAGATTCCAGAGAAATAAGGCTAGCAAAGAGATCCACGAAATACAGATGTAACTCAGTGAGATGAATTAACAGAACACTAAGCAGTTTCTCAGAAAGCTTCTTTCCAGATTTCATCTGAGGATATTTCCTTTTTCACCGTAGCCCTCTATGGGCTTCCAAATATCACTTTGCCAATTCCACAAGAAGTGTCTTAGCGAAAGGGTTCTTGAGGGGAAAGCTGTAACTCTGTGAGATGATTTCACAGAACACAAAGAAGTTTCTCAGAAAGCTTCGTTGTCTTTGTGATCGGAGGATATTTCCTTTGGCCTTATAGTCTTCTAAGGGATCTGAAATATCTGTTCTCAGATTCCACAGAAATAAGGCTAGCAAAGAGATCCACGAAATACAGATGTAACTCTGTGAGATGAATTAACAGAACACTAAGCAGTTTCTCAGAAAGCTACTTTCCAGATTTCATCTGAGGATATTTCCTTTTTCACCATAGCCCTCTATGGGCATCCAAATATCACTTTGTCAATTCCACAAGAACTGTCTTAGCGAAACGCTTCTTGAGGGGAAAGCTGGAACTCTGTGAGATGATTTCACAGAACACAAAGAATTTTCTCAGAATGCTTCTTTCCCTTTTTTATCGGAGGATATCTCCTTTGGCCCTATAGACTTCAAAGGGATCCGAAATATCTGTTCTCAGATTCCACAGAAATAAGGCTAGCAAGGAGATCCACGAAATACAGATGTAACTCTGAGAGGTGAATTAACAGTACACTAAGTAGTTTCTCAGAAAGCTTCTTTCCAGATTTCATCAGAGGATATTTACTCTTTCACCATAGCCCTCTAGGGGCTTCCAAATATCACTTTGCCAATTCCACAAGAACTCGCTAAGCGAAAGGCTTCTTGAGGGGAAAGCTGTAATTCTGTGAGGTGATTTCAGAGAACACAAAGAAGTTTCTCAGAAAGCTTCTTTCTCTTTGTTATCGGAGTTTATTTCCTTTGGCCCTATAATCTTCAAAGGGATCCGAAGTATCTGTTCTGAGATTCCACAGAAACAAGGCTAGCAAAGAGATCCACGAAATACAGATGTAACTCTGTGAGATGAATTAACAGAACACTAAGCAGTTTCTCAGAAAGCTACTTTCCAGATTTCATCTGAGGATACTTCCATTCACACCATAGCCCTCTATGTGCTTCCAAATATCACTTTGCCAATTCCACAAGAACTGTCTTAGCGAAAGTCTTCTTGAGGGGAAAGCTGTAATTCTGTGAGATGATTTCACAGAACACAAAGAAGTTTCTCAGAAAGCTTCTTTCTCTTTGTTATCGGAGGATATTTCCTTTGGCTCTATAGTCTTAAAAGGGATCCGAAATATCTGTTCTCAGATTCCACAGAAATAAGGCTAGCAAAGAGATCCACGAAATACACATGTAACTCTGTGAGATGAATTAAGAGAACACTAAGCAGTTTCTCAGAAAGCTTCTTTCCAGATTTCATCTGAGGATATTTCCTTTTTCACCATAGCCCTCTATGGGCTTCCAAATATCACCTTGCCAATTCCACAAGAACTGTCTTAGCGAAAGACTTCTTGAGGGGAAAGCTGTAACTCTGTGAGATGATTTTACAGAACACAAAGAAGATTCTCAGAATACTTCTTTCCCTTTTTTATCGGTGGATATTTCCTTTGGCCCTATAGTCTTCAAAGGGATCCGAAATATCTGTTCTCAGATTCCACAGAAATAAGGCTAGCAAAGAGATCCACGAAATAGAGATGTAACTCTGTGAGATGAATTAACAGAACACTAAGCAGTTTCTCAGAACGCTTCTTTCCATATTTCATCAGAGGATATTTCCTCTTTAACCATAGCCCTCTATGGGCTTCCAAATATCACTTTGCCAATTCAGCAAGAACTGTCTAAGCGAAAGGCTTCTTGAGGGGTAAGCTGTAACTCTGTGAGGTGATACCACAGAACACAAAGAAGTTTCTCAGAAAGCTTCTTTCTCTTTGTTATCGGAGTTTATTTACTTTGGCCCTATAATCTTCAAAGGGATCCGGAATATCCGTTCTCAGATTCCACAGAAATAAAGCTAGCAAAGAGATCCACGAAATACAGATGTAATTCTGTGAGTGGAAGTCACACATCACAGAGCAGTTTCTCAGAAAACTTCTTTCCAGATTTCATCTGAGGATATTTTCTTTTACAAAATATCCCTCTATGGGCTTCCAAATATCACTTTGCCAATTCCACAAGAACTGTCTTAGCGAAAGCTTCTTGAAGGGAAAGCTGTAAATCTGTGAGATGATTTCACAGAACACAAAGAAGTTTCTCAGAAAGCTTCTTTCTCTTTCTTATCGGAGGATATTTCCTTTGGCCCCATAGTCTTCAAAGGGATCCGAAATATCTGTTCTCAGATTCCACAGAAATAAGGCTAGCAAGGAGATCCACGAAATACAGATGTAACTCTGTGAGATGAATTAACAGAACACTAAGCAGTTTCTCAGAAAGCTTCTTTCCAGATTTCATCTGAGGATATTTCCTTTTTCACCATAGCCCTCTATGGGCTTCCAAATATCACTTTGCCAATTCCAAAAGAACTGTTTAGCGAAAGGCTTCTTTAGGGGAAAGCTGTAACTCTGTGAGATGATTTCACAGAACACAAAGAAGTTTCTCAGAAAGCTTCTTTCTCTTTGTTATCGGAGGATATTTCCTCTGGCCCTATAGTCTTTAAAGGGATCCAGAATATCTGTTCTCAGATTCCACAGAAATAAGGCGAGCAAAGAGATCCACGAAATACAGATGCAACTCTGTGAGATGAATTAACAGAAAACTAAGCAGTTTCTCAGAAACCTTCTTTCCAGATTTCATCTGAGGATATTTCCTTTTTCACCATAGCCCTCTATGGGCTTCCAAATATCACTTTGCCATTTCCAAAAGAACTGTCTTACCGAAAGGCTTCTTGAGGGGAAAGCTGTAACTCTGTGAGATGATTTAACAGAACACAAAGAAGTTTCTCAGAAAGCTTCTTTCTCTTTGTTATCAGAGGATATTTCCTTTGGCCCTATAGTCTTCAAAGGGATACGAAATATCTGTTCTCAGATTCCACAGAAATAAGGCTAGCAAAGAGATCCACGAAATACAGATGTAACTCTGTGAGTGGAAGTCACACATCACAGAGCAGTTTCTCAGAATGCTTCTTTCCAGATTTCATCTGAGGATATTTCCTTTTTCACCATAGCCCTCTATGGGCTTCCAAATATCACTTTGCCAATTCCACAAGAAGTGTCTTAGCGAAAGGCTTCTTGAGGGGAAAGCTGTAACTCTGTGAGTTGATTTCACAGAATACAAAGAAGTTTTTCTGAAAGCTTCTTTCTCTTTGTTATCGGAGGATATTTACTTTGGCCCTATAGTCTTCAAAGGGATCCGAAATATCTGTTTTCAGATTCCACAGAAATAAGGCTAGCAAAGAGATCCACGAAACATAGATGTAACTCTGTGAGATGAATTAACAGAACACTAAACACTTTCTCAGAAAGCTTCTTTCCAGATTTCATCTGAGGATATTTCCTTTTTCACCATAGCCCTCTATGGACTTCCAAATATCACTTTGCCAATTCCACAAGAACTGTCTTACCGAAAGGCTTCTTGAGGGGAAAGCTGTAACTCTGTGAGATGATTTCACAGACCACAAAGAAGTTTCTGTAAAAGCTTCTTTCTCTTTGTTATCTGAGAATATTTCCTTTGGCCCTATAGTCTTCTAAGGGATCCGAAATATCTGTTCTCAGATTCCACAGAAATAAGGCTAGCAAAGAGATCCACGTAATAGAGATGTAACTCTATGAGATGAATTAAGAGAACACTAAGCAGTTTCTCAGAAAGCTACTTTCCAGATTTCATCTGAGGATAATTCCTTTTTCACCATAGCCCTCTATGGGCATCCAAATATCACTTTGCCAATTCCACAAGAACGGTCTTAGCGAAAGGCTTCTTGAGGGGAAAGATGTAACTCTGTTAGATGATTTCACAGAACACAAAGAAGTTTCTCAGAATGCTTCTTTCCCTTTTTTTTCGGAGGATATTTCCTTTGGCCCTATAGACTTCAAAGGGATCTGAAATATCTGTTTTCAGATTCCACAGAAATAAGGCTAGCAAAGAGATCCACGAAATACAGATGTAACTCTGTGAGATGAAAAACAGAACACTAAGCAGTTTCTCAGAAAGCTTCTTTCCAGATTTCATCAGAGGATATTTCCTTTTTCAGCATAGCCCTCATTGGACTTCCAAATATCACTTTGCCAATTCCACAAGAACTGTCTAAGCGAAAGGCTTCTTGAGGGGAATACTGTAATTCTGTGAGGTGATTTCAAAGAACACAAAGAAGTTTCCCAAAAGCTTCTTTCTGTTTGTTATCGGAGTTTATTTCCTTTGGCCCTATAATCTTCAAAGGTATCCGAAATATCTGTTCTCAGATTCCACAGAAATAAGGCTAGCAAAGAGATCCACGAAATACAGATGTATCTCTGTGAGATGAAATAACAGAACACTAAGCAGTTTCTCAGAAAACTACTTTCCAGATTTCATCTGAGGATATTTCCTTTTTCAACATAGCCCTCTAAGGGCTTCCAAATATCACTTTGCCAATTCCACAAATCAGTCTTATCGAAAGGCTTCTTGAGGGGAAAGCTGTAACTCCGTGAGACGATTTCACAGAACACAAAGAAGTTTCTCAGAAAGCTTCTTTCTCTTTGTTATCGGAGGATAATTCCTTTGGCCCTATAGTCTTCAAAGGTATTCGAAATATCTGTTCTGAGATTCCACAGAAATAAGGCTAGCAAAGAGATTACGAAATACAGATGTAACTCTGTGAGATGAATTAACAGAACACTAAGCAGTTTCTCAGAAAGCTACTTTCCAGATTTCATCTGAGGATATTTCCTTTTTCACTATAGCCCTCGATGGGCTTCCAAATATCACTTTGCCAATTCCACTAGAACTGTCTTAGCGAAAGTCTTCTTGAGGGGAAAGCTGTAATTCTGTGAGATGATTTCACAGAACACAAAGAAGTTTCTCAGAAAGCTTCTTTCTCTTTGTTATCGGAGGATATTTCCTTTGGCTCTATAGTCTTAAAAGGGATCCGAAATATCTTTTCTCAGATTCCAGAGAAATAAGGCTAGCAAAGAGATCCACGAAATACAGATGTAACTCAGTGAGATGAATTAACAGAACACTAAGCAGTTTCTCAGAAAGCTTCTTTCCAGATTTCATCTGAGGATATTTCCTTTTTCACCGTAGCCCTCTATGGGCTTCCAAATATCACTTTGCCAATTCCACAAGAAGTGTCTTAGCGAAAGGGTTCTTGAGGGGAAAGCTGTAACTCTGTGAGATGATTTCACAGAACACAAAGAAGTTTCTCAGAAAGCTTCGTTGTCTTTGTGATCGGAGGATATTTCCTTTGGCCTTATAGTCTTCTAAGGGATCTGAAATATCTGTTCTCAGATTCCACAGAAATAAGGCTAGCAAAGAGATCCACGAAATACAGATGTAACTCTGTGAGATGAATTAACAGAACACTAAGCAGTTTCTCAGAAAGCTACTTTCCAGATTTCATCTGAGGATATTTCCTTTTTCACCATAGCCCTCTATGGGCATCCAAATATCACTTTGTCAATTCCACAAGAACTGTCTTAGCGAAACGCTTCTTGAGGGGAAAGCTGGAACTCTGTGAGATGATTTCACAGAACACAAAGAATTTTCTCAGAATGCTTCTTTCCCTTTTTTATCGGAGGATATCTCCTTTGGCCCTATAGACTTCAAAGGGATCCGAAATATCTGTTCTCAGATTCCACAGAAATAAGGCTAGCAAGGAGATCCACGAAATACAGATGTAACTCTGAGAGGTGAATTAACAGTACACTAAGTAGTTTCTCAGAAAGCTTCTTTCCAGATTTCATCAGAGGATATTTACTCTTTCACCATAGCCCTCTAGGGGCTTCCAAATATCACTTTGCCAATTCCACAAGAACTCGCTAAGCGAAAGGCTTCTTGAGGGGAAAGCTGTAATTCTGTGAGGTGATTTCAGAGAACACAAAGAAGTTTCTCAGAAAGCTTCTTTCTCTTTGTTATCGGAGTTTATTTCCTTTGGCCCTATAATCTTCAAAGGGATCCGAAGTATCTGTTCTGAGATTCCACAGAAACAAGGCTAGCAAAGAGATCCACGAAATACAGATGTAACTCTGTGAGATGAATTAACAGAACACTAAGCAGTTTCTCAGAAAGCTACTTTCCAGATTTCATCTGAGGATACTTCCATTCACACCATAGCCCTCTATGTGCTTCCAAATATCACTTTGCCAATTCCACAAGAACTGTCTTCGCGAAAGGTTTCTTGAGGGGAAAGCTGTAACTCTGTGAGATGATTTCACAGAACACAAAGAAGTTTCTCACAAAGCTTCTTTCTCTTTGTTATCGGAGGATATTTCCTTTGGCCCTATAGTCTTCAAAAGGGATCCGAAATATCTGTTCTGAGATTCCACGGAAATAAGGCTAGCAAAGAGATCCACGAAATAGAGATTTAACTCGGTGAGATGAAATAACAGAACACTAAGCAGTTTCTCAGAAAGCTACTCCCCAGGTTTCATCTGAGGATATTTCCTTTTTCACCATAGCCCTCTAAGGGCTTCCAAATATCACTTTGCCAATTCCACAAATCTGTCTTAGCGAAAGGCTTCTTGAGGGGAAAGCTGTAACTCTGTGAGATGATTTCACTGAACACAAAGAAGTTTCTCAGAAAGCTTCTTTCTCTTTGTTATCGGAGGATATTTCCTTTGGCCCTATAGTCTTCAAAGGTATCCGAAATATCTGTTCTCAGATTCCACAGAAATAAGGCTAGCAAAGAGATCCACGTAATAGAGATGTAACTCTGTGAGATGAATTAACAGAACACTAAGCAGTTTCTCAGAAATCTTCTTTCCAGATTTCATCTGAGGATATTTCCTTTTTCACCATAGCCCTCTATGCGCTTCCAAATATCACTTTGCCAATTCCACAAGAACTGTCTGAGCGAAAGGCTTCTTGAGGGGAAATCTGTAGCTCTGTGAGATGATTTCAAAGAACACAAAGAAGTTCCTCAGAAAGCTTCTTTCTTTTTGTTATCGGAGATTATTTCCTTTGGCCCTAGAGTCTTCAAAGGGATCCGAAATATGTGTTCACAGATTCCACAGAAATAAGACTAGCAAAGAGATCCACGAAATACAGATGTAACTCTGTGAGATGAATTAAGAGAACACTAAACAGTTTCTCAGAAAGCTTCTTTCCAGATTTCATCTGAGGATATTTCCTTTTTCACCATAGCCCTCTAAGGGCTTCCAAATATCACTTTGCCAATTCCACAAGAACTGTCTTAGCGAAAGGGTTCTTGAGGGGAAAGCTGTAACTCTGTGAGATGATTTCACAGAACACAAAGAAGTTTCTCAGAAAGCTTCGTTCTCTTTGTGATCGGAGGATATTTCCTTTGGCCCTATAGTCTTCTAAGGGATCCGAAATATCTGTTCTCAGATTCCACAGAAATAAGGCTAGCAAAGAGATCCACGAAATACAGATGTAACTCTGTGAGATGAATTAACAGAACACTAAGCAGTTTCTCAGAAAGCTACTTTCCAGATTTCATCTGAGGATATTTCCTTTTTCACCATAGCCCTCTATGGGCTTCCAAATATCACTTGGCCAATTCCACAAGAACTGTCTAAGCGAAAGGCTTCTTGAGGGGAATACTGTAATTCTGTGAGGTGATTTCAAAGAACACAAAGAAGTTTCCCAAAAGGTTCTTTCTCTTTGTTATCGGAGATTATTTCCTTTGGCCCTATAATCTTCAAAGGTATCCGAAATATCTGTTCTCAGATTCCACAGAAATAAGGCTAGCAAAGAGATCCACGAAATACAGATGTATCTCTGTGAGATGAAATAACAGAACACTAAGCAGTTTCTCAGAAAACTACTTTCCAGATTTCATCTGAGGATATTTCCTTTTTCAACATAGCCCTCTAAGGGCTTCCAAATATCACTTTGCCAATTCCACAAATCAGTCTTATCGAAAGGCTTCTTGAGGGGAAAGCTGTAACTCCGTGAGACGATTTCACAGAACACAAAGAAGTTTCTCAGAAAGCTTCTTTCTCTTTGTTATCGGAGGATAATTCCTTTGGCCTTATAGTCTTCAGAGGTATTCGAAATATCTGTTCTCAGATTCCACAGAAATAAGGCTAGCAAAGAGATCCACGAAATACACATGTAACTCTGTGAGATGAATTAAGAGAACACTAAGCAGTTTCTCAGAAAGCTTCTTTCCAGATTTCATCTGAGGATATTTCCTTTTTCACCATAGCCCTCTATGGGCTTCCAAATATCACCTTGCCAATTCCACAAGAACTGTCTTAGCGAAAGACTTCTTGAGGGGAAAGCTGTAACTCTGTGAGATGATTTTACAGAACACAAAGGAGATTCTCAGAATACTTCTTTCCCTTTTTTATCGGTGGATATTTCCTTTGGCCCTATAGTCTTCAAAGGGATCCGAAATATCTGTTCTCAGATTCCACAGAAATAAGGCTAGCAAAGAGATCCACGAAATAGAGATGTAACTCTGTGAGATGAATTAACAGAACACTAAGCAGTTTCTCAGAACGCTTCTTTCCATATTTCATCAGAGGATATTTCCTCTTTAACCATAGCCCTCTATGGGCTTCCAAATATCACTTTGCCAATTCAGCAAGAACTGTCTAAGCGAAAGGCTTCTTGAGGGGAAAGCTGTAACTCTGTGAGGTGATACCACAGAACACAAAGAAGTTTCTCAGAAAGCTTCTTTCTCTTTGTTATCGGAGTTTATTTACTTTGGCCCTATAATCTTCAAAGGGATCCGGAATATCTGTTCTCAGATTCCACAGAAATAAAGCTAGCAAAGAGATCCACGAAATACAGATGAAACTCTGTGAGATGAATTAACAGAACACTAAGCAGGTTCTCAGAAAGCTTCTTTCCAGATTTCATCTGAGGATATTTCCTTTTTCACCATAGCCCTCTAGGCGCTTCCAAATATCACTTTGCCAATTCCACAAGAACTGTCTTAGCGAATGGCTTCTTGAGGGGAAATCTGTAACTCTGTGAGATGGTTTCAAAGAACACAAAGAAGTTTCTCAGAACGCTTCTTTCTTTTTGTTATCGGAGATTATTTCCTTTGGCCCTAGAGTCTTCAAAGGGATCCGAAATATCTGTTCTCAGATTCCACAGAAATAAGGCTAGCAAGGAGATCCACGAAATACAGATGTAACTCTGAGAGGTGAATTAACAGTACACTAAGTAGTTTCTCAGAAAGCTTCTTTCCAGATTTCATCAGAGGATATTTACTCTTTCACCATAGCCCTCTAGGGGCTTCCAAATATCACTTTGCCAATTCCACAAGAACTCGCTAAGCGAAAGGCTTCTTGAGGGGAAAGCTGTAATTCTGTGAGGTGATTTCAGAGAACACAAAGAAGTTTCTCAGAAAGCTTCTTTCTCTTTGTTATCGGAGTTTATTTCCTTTGGCCCTATAATCTTCAAAGGGATCCGAAGTATCTGTTCTGAGATTCCACAGAAACAAGGCTAGCAAAGAGATCCACGAAATACAGATGTAACTCTGTGAGATGAATTAACAGAACACTAAGCAGTTTCTCAGAAAGCTACTTTCCAGATTTCATCTGAGGATACTTCCATTCACACCATAGCCCTCTATGTGCTTCCAAATATCACTTTGCCAATTCCACAAGAACTGTCTTCGCGAAAGGCTTCTTGAGGGGAAAGCTGTAACTCTGTGAGATGATTTCACAGAACACAAAGAAGTTTCTCACAAAGCTTCTTTCTCTTTGTTATCGGAGGATACTTCCTTTGGCCCTATAGTCTTCAAAAGGGATCCGAAATATCTGTTCTGAGATTCCACGGAAATAAGGCTAGCAAAGAGATCCACGAAATAGAGATGTAACTCGGTGAGATGAAATAACAGAACACTAAGCAGTTTCTCAGAAAGCTACTCCCCAGGTTTCATCTGAGGATATTTCCTTTTTCACCATAGCCCTCTAAGGGCTTCCAAATATCACTTTGCCAATTCCACAAATCTGTCTTAGCGAAAGGCTTCTTGAGGGGAAAGCTGTAACTCTGTGAGATGATTTCACTGAACACAAAGAAGTTTCTCAGAAAGCTTCTTTCTCTTTGTTATCGGAGGATATTTCCTTTGGCCCTATAGTCTTCAAAGGTATCCGAAATATCTGTTCTCAGATTCCACAGAAATAAGTCTAGCAAAGAGATTACGAAATACAGATGTAACTCTGTGAGATGAATTAACAGAACACTAAGCAGTTTCTCAGAAAGCTACTTTCCAGATATCATCTGAGGATATTTCCTTTTTCACAATAGCCCTCTATGGGCTTCCAAATATCACTTTGCCAATTCCACAAGAACTGTCTTAGCGAAAGGGTTCTTGAGGGGAAAGAAGTAACTCTGTGAGATGATTCCACAAAACACAAAGAAGTTTCTCAGAAAGCTTCTTTCTCTGTGTTATCGGAGGATGTTTCCTTGGGCCCAAGAGTCTTCTAAGGGATCCGAAATATCTGTTCTCAGATTCCACAGAAATAAGGCTAGCAAAGAGATACACCAAATACAGATGTAACTCTGTGAGATGAATTAACAGTACACTAAGCAGTTTCTCAGAAAGCTTCTTTCCGTATTTCATCTGAGGATACTTCCTTTTTGACCATAGCCCTCTATAGGGTTCCAAATATCACTTTGCCAATTCCACAAAAATTGTCTTAGTGAAAGGCTTCTTGAGGGGAAAGCTGTAACTCTGTGAGATGATTTCACAGAACACAAAGAAGTTTCTCAGAAAGCTTCTTTCTCTTTGTTATCGGAGGATATTTCCTTTGGCCCTATAGACTTCAGAGGGATCCGAAATATATGTTCTCAGATTCCACAGAAATAAGGCTAGCAAAGAGGTCCACGAAATACAGATGTAACTCTGTGAGATGAATTAACAGAACACTGAGCAGTGTCTCAGAACGCTTCTTTCCAGATTTCATCAGAGGATATTTCCTCTTTCACCATAGCCCTCTATGGGCTTCCAAATATCACTTTGCCAATTCCACAAGAACTGTCTAAGCGAAAGGCTTCTTGAGGGGAAAGCTGTAGCTCTGTGAGGTGATACCACAGAACACAAAGAAGTTTCTCAGAAAGCTTCTTTCTCTTTGTTATCGGAGTTTATTTCCTTTGGACCTATAATCTTCAAAGGGATCCGGAATAATTGTTCTGAGATTCCACAGAAATAAGGCTAGCAAAGAGATCCACGAAATACACATGAAACTCTGTGAGATGAATTAACAGAACACTAAGCAGGTTCTCAGAAATCTTCTTTCCAAATTTCAACTGAGGATATTTCCTTTTTCACCATAGCCCTCGATGGGCTTCCAAATATCACTTTGCCAATTCCACAAGAATTGTCATAGTGAAATGCTTCTTGACGGGAAAGCTGTAACTCTGTGAGATGATTTCACAGAACACAAAGAAGTTTCTCAGAAAGCTTCGTTCTCTTTTTTATCGGAGGATATTTTCTTTGGCCCTATAATCTTCAAAAGGATACGAAATATCTGTTCTCAGATTCCACAGAAATAAGGCTAGCAAAGAGATCCACGAAATACAGATGTAACTCTGTGAGTGGAAGTCACACATCACAGAGCAGTTTCTCAGAATGCTTCTTTCCAGATTTCATCTGAGGATATTTCCTTTTTCACCGTAGCCCTCTATGGGCTTCCAAATATCACTTTGCCAATTCCACAAGAAGTGTCTTAGTGAAAGGCTTCTTGAGGGGAAAGCTGTAACTCTGTGAGTTGATTTCACAGAATACAAAGAAGTTTCTCAGAAAGCTTCTTTCTCTTTGTTATCGGAGGATATTTCCTTTGGCCCTATAGTCTTCAAAGGGATCCGAAGTATCTGTTCTCAGATTGCACAGAAACAAGGCTAGCAAAGAGATCCACGAAATACACATGTAACTCTGTGAGGTGAATTAAAAGAACAATAAGCACTTTCTCTGAAAGCTTCTTTCCAGATTTCATCTGAGGATATTTCCTTTTTCACCATACAAATCTATGGGCTTCCAAATATCACTTTGCCAATCCCACAAGAACTGTCTTAGCGAAAGACTTCTTGAGTGGAAAGCTGTAACTCTGTGAGATGATTTCACAGAACACAAAGAAGTTTCTCAGAAAGCTTCTTTCTCTTTGTTATCGGAGGATATTTTCTTTGGCCCTATAGTCTTCATAGGGAAACGAAATATCTGTTCTCAGATTCCACAGAAATAAGGCTAGCAAAGAGATCCACGAAACACAGATGTAACTCTATGAGATGAATTAACAGAACACTAAGTAGTTTCTCAGAAAGCTTCTTTCCAGATTTCATCTGAGGATATTTCCTTTTTCACCATAGCCCTCTATGGGCTTCCAAATATCACTTTGCCAATTCCACAAGAACTGTCTTAGCGAAAGGCTTATTGAGGGGAAAGCTGTAACTCTGTGAGATGATTTCAAAGAACACAAAGAAGTTTCTCAGAAAGCTTCTTTCTTTTTGTTATCGGAGATTATTTCCTTTGGCCCTAGAGTCTTCAAAGGGATCCGAAATATCTGTTCTCAGATTCCACAGAAATAAGACTAGCAAAGAGATCCACGAAATACACACGTAACTCTGTGAGATGAATTAACAGAACACTAAGCAGTTTCTCAGAAAGCTTCTTTCCAGATTTCATCTGAGGATATTTCCTTTTTCAACATAGCCCTCTATGGGCTTCCAAATATCACTTGACCAATTCCACAAGAACTGTCTCAGCGAAAGGCTTCTTGAGAAGAAAGCTGTATCTCTGTGAGATGATTTCACAGAACACAAAGAAGTTTCTCAGAAAGCCACTTTCTCTTTGTTATCGGAGGATATTTCCTTTGGCCCTATAGTCTTCTAAGGGATCCCAAATATCTGTTCTCAGATTCCACAGAAATAAGGCTAGCAAAGAGATCCACGAAATACAGATGTAACTCTGTGAGATGAATTAACAGAACACTAAGCAGTTTCTCAGAAAGCTTCTTTCCAGATTTCATCTCAGGATATTTCCTTTTTCACAATAGCCCTCTATGCACTTCCAAATATCACTTTGCCAATTCCACAAGAACTATCTTAGCGAAAGGCTTCTTGAGGGGAAAGCTGTAACTCTGTGAGATGATTTCAAAGAACACAAAGAAGTTTCTCAGAAACCTTCTTTCTTTTTGTTATCCGAGATTATTTCCTTTGCCCCTAGAGTCTTCAAAGGCATCCGAAATATCTGTTCTCAGATTCCACAGAAATAAGGCTAGCAAAGAGATCCACGAAATACACATGTAACTCTGTGAGATGAATTAAGAGAACAGTAAGCAGTTTCTCAGAAAGCTTCTTTCCAGATTTCATCTGAGGATATTTCCTTTTTCACCATAGCCCTCTATGGGCATCCAAATATCACCTTGCCAATTCCACAAGAACTGTCTTAGCGAAAGCCTTCTTGAGGGGAAAGCTGTAACTCTGTGAGATGATTTCACAGAACACAAAGAAGATTCTCAGAATACTTCTTTCCCTTTTTTATCGGTGGATATTTCCTTTGGCCCTATAGTCTTCAAAGGGATCCGAAATATCTGTTCTCAGATTCCACAGAAATAAGGCTAGCAAAGAGATCCACGAAATAGAGATGTAACTCTGTGAGATGAATTAACAGAACACTAAGCAGTTTCTCAGAACGCTTCTTTCCATATTTCATCAGAGGATATTTCCTCTTTAACCATAGCCCTCTATGGGCTTCCAAATATCACTTTGCCAATTCAGCAAGAACTGTCTAAGCGAAAGGCTTCTTGAGGGGAAAGCTGTAACTCTGTGAGGTGATACCACAGAACACAAAGAAGTTTCTCAGAAAGCTTCTTTCTCTTTGTTATCGGAGTTTATTTACTTTGGCCCTATAATCTTCAAAGGGATCCGGAATATCTGTTCTCAGATTCCACAGAAATAAAGCTAGCAAAGAGATCCACGAAATACGGATGAAACTCTGTGAGATGAATTAACAGAACACTAAGCAGGTTCTCAGAAAGCTTCTTTCCAGATTTCATCTGAGGATATTTCCTTTTTCACCATAGCCCTCTAGGCGCTTCCAAATATCACTTTGCCAATTCCACAAGAACTGTCTTAGCGAATAGCTTTTTGAGGGGAAATCTGTAACTCTGTGAGATGGTTTCAAAGAACACAAAGAAGTTTCTCAGAACGCTTCTTTCTTTTTGTTATCGGAGATTATTTCCTTTGGCCCTAGAGTCTTCAAAGGGATCCGAAATATCTGTTCTCAGATTCCACAGAAATAAGACTAGCAAAGAGATCCACGAAATACAGATGTAACTCTGTGAGACGAATTAACAGAACACTAAGCAGTTTCTCAGAAAGCTTCTTTCCAGATTTCATCTGAGGATATTTCCTTTTTCACCATAGCCCTCTATGGGCTTTCTAATATCACTTTGCCAATTCCAAAAGAACTGTCTTAGCGAAAGGGTTCTTGAGGGGAAAGCTGTAACTCTGTGAGATGATTTCACAGAACACAAAGAAGTTTCTCAGAAAGCTTCGTTCTCTTTGTGATCGGAGGATATTTCCTTTGGCCCTATAGTCTTCTAAGGGATCAGAAATATCTGTTCTCAGATTCCACAGAAATAAGGCTAGCAAAGAGATCCACGAAATACAGATGTAAGGCTGGGAGATGAATTAACAGAACACTAAGCAGTTTCTCAGAAAGCTACTTTCCAGATTTCATCTGAGGATATTTCCTTTTTCACCATAGCCCTCTATGGGCATCCAAATATTACTTTGCCAATTCCACAAGAACAGTCTTAGCGAAAGGCTTCTCTAGGGGAAAGCTGTATCTCTGTGAGACGATTTCACAGAACACAAAGAAGTTTCTCAGAAAGCATCTTTCTCTTTGTTATCGGAGCATATTTCCTTTGGCCATATAGTCTTCAAAGGGATCCGAAATATCTGTTCTCAGATTCTACAGAAATAAGGCTAGCAAAGAGATCCACGAAATACAGATGTAATTCTGTGAGTGGAAGTCACCCATCACAGAGCAGTTTCTCAGAAAACTTCTTTCCAGATTTCATCTGAGGATATTTTCTTTTACACCATACCCCTCTATGGGCTTCCAAATATCACTTTGCCAATTCCACAAGAACTGTCTTAGCGAAAGCTTCTTGAAGGGAAAGCTGTAAATCTGTGAGATGATTTCACAGAACACAAAGAAGTTTCTCAGAAAGCTTCTTTCTTTTTGTTATCGGAGGATATTTCCTTTGGCCCTATAGTCTTCAAAGGGATACGAAATATCTGTTCTCAGATTCCACAGAAATAAGGCTAGCAAAGAGATCCACGAAATACAGATGTAACTCTGTGAGTGGAAGTCACACATCACAGAGCAGTTTCTCAGAATGCTTCTTTCCAGATTTCATCTGAGGATATTTCCTTTTTCACCATAGCCCTCTATGGGCTTCCAAATATCACTTTGCCAATTCCACAAGAAGCGTCTTAGCGAAAGGCTTCTTGAGGGGAAAGCTGTAACTCTGTGAGTTGATTTCACAGAATACAAGTAAGTTTTTCAGAAAGCTTCTTTCTCTTTGTTATCGGAGGATATTTCCTTTGGCCCTATAGTCTTCAAAGGGATCCGAAATATCTGTTTTCAGATTCCACAGAAATAAGGCTAGCAAAGAGATCCACGAAACATAGATGTAACTCTGTGAGATGAATTAACAGAACACTAAACACTTTCTCAGAAAGCTTCTTTCCAGATTTCATCTGAGGATATTTCCTTTTTCACCATAGTCCTCTATGGACTTCCAAATATCACTTTGCCAATTCCACAAGAACTGTCTTACCGAAAGGCTTCTTGAGGGGAAAGCTGTAACTCTGTGAGATGATTTCACAGACCACAAAGAAGTTTCTGTAAAAGCTTCTTTCTCTTTGTTATCTGAGAATATTTCCTTTGGCCCTATAGTCTTCTAAGGGATCCGAAATATCTGTTCTCAGATTCCACAGAAATAAGGCTAGCAAAGAGATCCACGTAATAGAGATGTAACTCTGTGAGATGAATTAAGAGAACACTAAGCAGTTTCTCAGAAAGCTTCTTTCCAGATTTCATCTGAGGATAATTCCTTTTTCACCATAGCCCTCTATGGGCATCCAAATATCACTTTGCCAATTCCACAAGAACGGTCTTAGCGAAAGGCTTCTTGAGGGGAAAGATGTAACTCTGTTAGATGATTTCACAGAACACAAAGAAGTTTCTCAGAATGCTTCTTTCCCTTTTTTTTCGGAGGATATTTCCTTTGGCCCTATAGACTTCAAAGGGATCTGAAATATCTGTTTTCAGATTCCACAGAAATAAGGCTAGCAAAGAGATCCACGAAATACAGATGTAACTCTGTGAGATGAATTAACAGAACACTAAGCAGTTTCTCAGAAAGCTTCTTTCCAGATTTCATCAGAGGATATTTCCTCTTTCACCATAGCCCTCTATGGACTTCCAAATATCACTTTGCCAATTCCACAAGAACTGTCTAAGCGAAAGGCTTCTTGAGGGGAATACTGTAATTCCGTGAGGTGATTTCAAAGAACACAAAGAAGTTTCCCAAAAGCTTCTTTCTCTTTGTTATCGGAGTTTATTTCCTTTGGCCCTATAATCTTCAAAGGTATCCGAAATATCTGTTCTCAGATTCCATAGAAATAAGGCTAGCAAAGAGATCCACGAAATACAGATGTATCTCTGTGAGATGAAATAACAGAACACTAAGCAGTTTCTCAGAAAACTACTTTCCAGATTTCATCTGAGGATATTTCCTTTTTCAACATAGCCCTCTAAGGGCTTCCAAATATCACTTTGCCAATTCCACAAATCAGTCTTATCGAAAGGCTTCTTGAGGGGAAAGCTGTAACTCCGTGAGACGATTTCACAGAACACAAAGAAGTTTCTCAGAAAGCTTCTTTCTCTTTGTTATCGGAGGATAATTCCTTTGGCCCTATTGTCTTCAAAGGTATTCGAAATATCTGTTCTGAGATTCCACAGAAATAAGGCTAGCAAAGAGATTACGAAATACAGATGTAACTCTGTGAGATGAATTAACAGAACACTAAGCAGTTTCTCAGAAAGCTGCTTTCCAGATTTTATCTGAGGATATTTCCTTTTTCACTAGAGCCCTCGATGGGCTTCCAAATATCACTTTGCCAATTCCACTAGAACTGTCTTAGCGAAAGTCTTCTTGAGGGGAAAGCTGTAATTCTGTGAGATGATTTCACAGAACACAAAGAAGTTTCTCAGAAAGCTTCTTTCTCTTTGTTATCGGAGGATATTTCCTTTGGCTCTATAGTCTTAAAAGGGATCCGAAATATCTGTTCTCAGATTCCACAGAAATAAGGCTAGCAAAGAGATCCACGAAATACACATGTAACTCTGTGAGATGAATTAAGAGAACACTAAGCAGTTTCTCAGAAAGCTTCTTTCCAGATTTCATCTGAGGATATTTCCTTTTTCACCATAGCCCTCTATGGGCTTCCAAATATCACCTTGCCAATTCCACAAGAACTGTCTTAGCGAAAGACTTCTTGAGGGGAAAGCTGTAACTCTGTGAGATGATTTTACAGAACACAAAGAAGATTCTCAGAATACTTCTCCCCTTTTTTATCGGTGGATATTTCCTTTGGCCCTATAGTCTTCAAAGGGATCCGAAATATCTGTTCTCAGATTCCACAGAAATAAGGCTAGCAAAGAGATCCACGAAATAGAGATGTAACTCTGTGAGATGAATTAACAGAACACTAAGCAGTTTCTCAGAACGCTTCTTTCCATATTTCATCAGAGGATATTTCCTCTTTAACCATAGCACTCTATGGGCTTCCAAATATCACTTTGCCAATTCAGCAAGAACTGTCTAAGCGAAAGGCTTCTTGAGGGGAAAGCTGTAACTCTGTGAGGTGATACCACAGAACACAAAGAAGTTTCTCAGAAAGCTTCTTTCTCTTTGTTATCGGAGTTTATTTACTTTGGCCCTATAATCTTCAAAGGGATCCGGAATATCTGTTCTCAGATTCCACAGAAATAAAGCTAGCAAAGAGATCCACGAAATACAGATGAAACTCTGTGAGATGAATTAACAGAACACTAAGCAGGTTCTCAGAAAGCTTCTTTCCAGATTTCATCTGAGGATATTTACTTTTTCACCATAGCCCTCTAGGCGCTTCCAAATATCACTTTGCCAATTCCACAAGAACTGTCTTAGCGAATGGCTTCTTGAGGGGAAATCTGTAACTCTGTGAGATGGTTTCAAAGAACACAAAGAAGTTTCTCAGAACGCTTCTTTCTTTTTGTTATCGGAGATTATTTCCTTTGGCCCTAGAGTCTTCAAAGGGATCCGAAATATCTGTTCTCAGATTCCACAGAAATAAGACTAGCAAAGAGATCCACGAAATACAGATGTAACTCTGTGAGATGAATTAACAGAACACTAAGCAGTTTCTCAGAAAGCTTCTTTCCAGATTTCATCTGAGGATATTTCCTTTTTCACCATAGCCCTCTATGGGCTTTCTAATATCACTTTGCCAATTGCCCAAGAACTGTCTTAGCGAAAGTGTTCTTGAGGGGAAAGCTGTAACTCTGTGAGATGATTTCACAGAACACAAAGAAGTTTCTCAGAAAGCTTCGTTCTCTTTGTGATCGGAGGATATTTCCTTTGGCCCTATAGTCTTCTAATGGATCCGAAATATCTGTTCTCAGATTCCACAGAAATAAGGCTAGCAAAGAGATCCACGAAATACAGATGTAACTCTGTGAGATGAATTAACAGAACACTAAGCAGTTTCTCAGAAAGCTACTTTCCAGATTTCATCTGAGGATATTTCCTTTTTCACCATAGCCCTCTATGGGCATCCAAATATTACTTTGCCAATTCCACAAGAACTGTCTTAGCGAAAGGCTTCTCTAGGGGAAAGCTGTATCTCTGTGAGACGATTTCACGGAACACAAAAAAGTTTCTCAGAAAGCATCTTTCTCTTTGTTATCGGAGCATATTTCCTTTGGCCCTAGAGTCTTCAAAGGGATCCGAAATATCTGTTCTCAGATTCTACAGAAATAAGGCTAGCAAAGAGATCCACGAAATACAGATGTAATTCTGTGAGTGGAAGTCACACATCACAGAGCAGTTTCTCAGAAAACTTCTTTCCAGATTTCATCTGAGGATATTTTCTTTTACACCATATCCCTCTATGGGCTTCCAAATATCACTTTGCCAATTCCACAAGAACTGTCTTAGCGAAAGCTTCTTGAAGGGAAAGCTATAAATCTGTGAGATGATTTCACAGAACACAAAGAAGTTTCTCAGAAAGCTTCTTTCTCTTTCTTATCGGAGGATATTTCCTTTGGCCCCATAGTCTTCAAAGGGATCCGAAATATCTGTTCTCAGATTCCACAGAAATAAGGCTAGCAAGGAGATCCACGAAATACAGATGTAACTCTGTGAGATGAATTAACAGAACACTAAGCAGTTTCTCAGAAAGCTTCTTTCCAGATTTCATCTGAGGATATTTCCTTTTTCACCATAGCCCTCTATGGGCTTCCAAATATCACTTTGCCAATTCCAAAAGAACTGTTTAGCGAAAGGCTTCTTTAGGAGAAAGCTGTAACTCTGTGAGATGATTTCACAGAACACAAAGAAGTTTCTCAGAAAGCTTCTTTCTCTTTGTTATCGGAGGATATTTCCTCTGGCCCTATAGTCTTTAAAGGGATCCAGAATATCTGTTCTCAGATTCCACAGAAATAAGGCGAGCAAAGAGATCCACGAAATACAGATGCAACTCTGTGAGATGAATTAACAGAAAACTAAGCAGTTTCTCAGAAACCTTCTTTCCAGATTTCATCTGAGGATATTTCCTTTTTCACCATAGCCCTCTATGGGCTTCCAAATATCACTTTGCCATTTCCAAAAGAACTGTCTTACCGAAAGGCTTCTTGAGGGGAAAGCTGTAACTCTGTGAGATGATTTAACAGAACACAAAGAAGTTTCTCAGAAAGCTTCTTTCTCTTTGTTATCAGAGGATATTTCCTTTGGCCCTATAGTCTTCAAAGGGATACGAAATATCTGTTCTCAGATTCCACAGAAATAAGGCTAGCAAAGAGATCCACGAAATACAGATGTAACTCTGTGAGTGGAAGTCACACATCACAGAGCAGTTTCTCAGAATGCTTCTTTCCAGATTTCATCTGAGGATATTTCCTTTTTCACCATAGCCCTCAATGGGCTTCCAAATATCACTTTGCCAATTCCACAAGAAGTGTCTTAGCGAAAGGCTTCTTGAGGGGAAAGCTGTAACTCTGTGAGTTGATTTCACAGAATACAAAGAAGTTTTTCAGAAAGCTTCTTTCTCTTTGTTATCGGAGGATATTTACTTTGGCCCTATAGTCTTCAAAGGGATCCGAAATATCTGTTTTCAGATTCCACAGAAATAAGGCTAGCAAAGAGATCCACGAAACATAGATGTAACTCTGTGAGATGAATTAACAGAACACTAAACACTTTCTCAGAAAGCTTCTTTCCAGATTTCATCTGAGGATATTTCCTTTTTCACCATAGCCCTCTATGGACTTCCAAATATCACTTTGCCAATTCCACAAGAACTGTCTTACCGAAAGGCTTCTTGAGGGGAAAGCTGTAACTCTGTGAGATGATTTCACAGACCACAAAGAAGTTTCTGTAAAAGCTTCTTTCTCTTTGTTATCTGAGAATATTTCCTTTGGCCCTATAGTCTTCTAAGGGATCCGAAATATCTGTTCTCAGATTCCACAGAAATAAGGCTAGCAAAGAGATCCACGTAATAGAGATGTAACTCTATGAGATGAATTAAGAGAACACTAAGCAGTTTCTCAGAAAGCTACTTTCCAGATTTCATCTGAGGATAATTCCTTTTTCACCATAGCCCTCTATGGGCATCCAAATATCACTTTGCCAATTCCACAAGAACGGTCTTAGCGAAAGGCTTCTTGAGGGGAAAGATGTAACTCTGTTAGATGATTTCACAGAACACAAAGAAGTTTCTCAGAATGCTTCTTTCCCTTTTTTTTCGGAGGATATTTCCTTTGGCCCTATAGATTTCAAAGGGATCTGAAATATCTGTTTTCAGATTCCACAGAAATAAGGCTAGCAAAGAGATCCACGAAATACAGATGTAACTCTGTGAGATGAAAAACAGAACACTAAGCAGTTTCTCAGAAAGCTTCTTTCCAGATTTCATCAGAGGATATTTCCTCTTTCAGCATAGCCCTCATTGGACTTCCAAATATCACTTTGCCAATTCCACAAGAACTGTCTAAGCGAAAGGCTTCTTGAGGGGAATACTGTAATTCTGTGAGGTGATTTCAAAGAACACAAAGAAGTTTCCCAAAAGCTTCTTTCTGTTTGTTATCGGAGTTTATTTCCTTTGGCCCTATAATCTTCAAAGGTATCCGAAATATCTGTTCTCAGATTCCACAGAAATAAGGCTAGCAAAGAGATCCACGAAATACAGATGTATCTCTGTGAGATGAAATAACAGAACACTAAGCAGTTTCTCAGAAAACTACTTTCCAGATTTCATCTGAGGATATTTCCTTTTTCAACATAGCCCTCTAAGGGCTTCCAAATATCACTTTGCCAATTCCACAAATCAGTCTTATCGAAAGGCTTCTTGAGGGGAAAGCTGTAACTCCGTGAGACGATTTCACAGAACACAAAGAAGTTTCTCAGAAAGCTTCTTTCTCTTTGTTATCGGAGGATAATTCCTTTGGCCCTCTAGTCTTCAAAGGTATTCGAAATATCTGTTCTGAGATTCCACAGAAATAAGGCTAGCAAAGAGATTACGAAATACAGATGTAACTCTGTGAGATGAATTAACAGAACACTAAGCAGTTTCTCAGAAAGCTACTTTCCAGATTTCATCTGAGGATATTTCCTTTTTCACTATAGCCCTCGATGGGCTTCCAAATATCACTTTGCCAATTCCACTAGAACTGTCTTAGCGAAAGTCTTCTTGAGGGGAAAGCTGTAATTCTGTGAGATGATTTCACAGAACACAAAGAAGTTTCTCAGAAAGCTTCTTTCTCTTTGTTATCGGAGGATATTTCCTTTGGCTCTATAGTCTTAAAAGGGATCCGAAATATCTTTTCTCAGATTCCAGAGAAATAAGGCTAGCAAAGAGATCCACGAAATACAGAAGTAACTCAGTGAGATGAATTAACAGAACACTAAGCAGTTTCTCAGAAAGCTTCTTTCCAGATTTCATCTGAGGATATTTCCTTTTTCACCGTAGCCCTCTATGGGCTTCCAAATATCACTTTGCCAATTCCACAAGAACTGTCTTAGCGAAAGGGTTCTTGAGGGGAAAGCTGTAACTCTGTGAGATGATTTCACAGAACACAAAGAAGTTTCTCAGAAAGCTTCGTTGTCTTTGTGATCGGAGGATATTTCCTTTGGCCTTATAGTCTTCTAAGGGATCTGAAATATCTGTTCTCAGATTCCACAGAAATAAGGCTAGCAAAGAGATCCACGAAATACAGATGTAACTCTGTGAGATGAATTAACAGAACACTAAGCAGTTTCTCAGAAAGCTACTTTCCAGATTTCATCTGAGGATATTTCCTTTTTCACCATAGCCCTCTATGGGCATCCAAATATCACTTTGTCAATTCCACAAGAACTGTCTTAGCGAAACGCTTCTTGAGGGGAAAGCTGGAACTCTGTGAGATGATTTCACAGAACACAAAGAATTTTCTCAGAATGCTTCTTTCCCTTTTTTATCGGAGGATATCTCCTTTGGCCCTATAGACTTCAAAGGGATCCGAAATATCTGTTCTCAGATTCCACAGAAATAAGGCTAGCAAGGAGATCCACGAAATACAGATGTAACTCTGAGAGGTGAATTAACAGTACACTAAGTAGTTTCTCAGAAAGCTTCTTTCCAGATTTCATCAGAGGATATTTACTCTTTCACCATAGCCCTCTAGGGGCTTCCAAATATCACTTTGCCAATTCCACAAGAACTCGCTAAGTGAAAGGCTTCTTGAGGGGAAAGCTGTAATTCTGTGAGGTGATTTCAGAGAACACAAAGAAGTTTCTCAGAAAGCTTCTTTCTCTTTGTTATCGGAGTTTATTTCCTTTGGCCCTATAATCTTCAAAGGGATCCGAAGTATCTGTTCTGAGATTCCACAGAAACAAGGCTAGCAAAGAGATCCACGAAATACAGATGTAACTCTGTGAGATGAATTAACAGAACACTAAGCAGTTTCTCAGAAAGCTACTTTCCAGATTTCATCTGAGGATACTTCCATTCACACCATAGCCCTCTATGTGCTTCCAAATATCACTTTGCCAATTCCACAAGAACTGTCTTCGCGAAAGGTTTCTTGAGGGGAAAGCTGTAACTCTGTGAGATGATTTCACAGAACACAAAGAAGTTTCTCACAAAGCTTCTTTCTCTTTGTTATCGGAGGATATTTCCTTTGGCCCTATAGTCTTCAAAAGGGATCCGAAATATCTGTTCTGAGATTCCACGGAAATAAGGCTAGCAAAGAGATCCACGAAATAGAGATTTAACTCGGTGAGATGAAATAACAGAACACTAAGCAGTTTCTCAGAAAGCTACTCCCCAGGTTTCATCTGAGGATATTTCCTTTTTCACCATAGCCCTCTAAGGGCTTCCAAATATCACTTTGCCAATTCCACAAATCTGTCTTAGCGAAAGGCTTCTTGAGGGGAAAGCTGTAACTCTGTGAGATGATTTCACTGAACACAAAGAAGTTTCTCAGAAAGCTTCTTTCTCTTTGTTATCGGAGGATATTTCCTTTGGCCCTATAGTCTTCAAAGGTATCCGAAATATCTGTTCTCAGATTCCACAGAAATAAGGCTAGCAAAGAGATCCACGTAATAGAGATGTAACTCTGTGAGATGAATTAACAGAACACTAAGCAGTTTCTCAGAAATCTTCTTTCCAGATTTCATCTGAGGATATTTCCTTTTTCACCATAGCCCTCTATGCGCTTCCAAATATCACTTTGCCAATTCCACAAGAACTGTCTGAGCGAAAGGCTTCTTGAGGGGAAATCTGTAGCTCTGTGAGATGATTTCAAAGAACACAAAGAAGTTCCTCAGAAAGCTTCTTTCTTTTTGTTATCGGAGATTATTTCCTTTGGCCCTAGAGTCTTCAAAGGGATCCGAAATATGTGTTCACAGATTCCACAGAAATAAGACTAGCAAAGAGATCCACGAAATACAGATGTAACTCTGTGAGATGAATTAACAGAACACTAAGCAGTTTCTCAGAAAGCTTCTTTCCAGATTTCATCTGAGGATATTTCCTTTTTCACCATAGCCCTCTATGGGCTTTCTAATATCACTTTGCCAATTGCCCAAGAACTGTCTTAGCGAAAGTGTTCTTGAGGGGAAAGCTGTAACTCTGTGAGATGATTTCACAGAACACAAAGAAGTTTCTCAGAAAGCTTCGTTCTCTTTGTGATCGGAGGATATTTCCTTTGGCCCTATAGTCTTCTAAGGGATCCGAAATATCTGTTCTCAGATTCCACAGAAATAAGGCTAGCAAAGAGATCCACGAAATACAGATGTAACTCTGTGAGATGAATTAACAGAACACTAAGCAGTTTCTCAGAAAGCTACTTTCCAGATTTCATCTGAGGATATTTCCTTTTTCACCATAGCCCTCTATGGGCATCCAAATATTACTTTGCCAATTCCACAAGAACTGTCTTAGCGAAAGGCTTCTCTAGGGGAAAGCTGTATCTCTGTGAGACGATTTCACAGAACACAAAAAAGTTTCTCAGAAAGCATCTTTCTCTTTGTTATCGGAGCATATTTCCTTTGGCCCTAGAGTCTTCAAAGGGATCCGAAATATCTGTTCTCAGATTCTACAGAAATAAGGCTAGCAAAGAGATCCACGAAATACAGATGTAATTCTGTGAGTGGAAGTCACACATCACAGACCAGTTTCTCAGAAAACTTCTTTCCAGATTTCATCTGAGGATATTTTCTTTTACACCATATCCCTCTATGGGCTTCCAAATATCACTTTGCCAATTCCACAAGAACTGTCTTAGCGAAAGCTTCTTGAAGGGAAAGCTGTAAATCTGTGAGATGATTTCACAGAACACAAAGAAGTTTCTCAGAAAGCTTCTTTCTCTTTCTTATCGGAGGATATTTCCTTTGGCCCCATAGTCTTCAAAGGGATCCGAAATATCTGTTCTGAGATTCCACAGAAATAAGGCTAGCAAGGAGATCCACGAAATACAGATGTAACTCTGTGAGATGAATTAACAGAACACTAAGCAGTTTCTCAGAAAGCTTCTTTCCAGATTTCATCTGAGGATATTTCCTTTTTCACCATAGCCCTCTATGGGCTTCCAAATATCACTTTGCCAATTCCAAAAGAACTGTTTAGCGAAAGGCTTCTTTAGGGGAAAGCTGTAACTCTGTGAGATGATTTCACAGAACACAAAGAAGTTTCTTAGAAAGCTTCTTTCTCTTTGTTATCGGAGGATATTTCCTCTGGCCCTATAGTCTTTAAAGGGATCCAGAATATCTGTTCTCAGATTCCACAGAAATAAGGCGAGCAAAGAGATCCACGAAATACAGATGCAACTCTGTGAGATGAATTAACAGAAAACTAAGCAGTTTCTCAGAAACCTTCTTTCCAGATTTCATCTGAGGATATTTCCTTTTTCACCATAGCCCTCTATGGGCTTCCAAATATCACTTTGCCATTTCCAAAAGAACTGTCTTACCGAAAGGCTTCTTGAGGGGAAAGCTGTAACTCTGTGAGATGATTTAACAGAACACAAAGAAGTTTCTCAGAAAGCTTCTTTCTCTTTGTTATCAGAGGATATTTCCTTTGGCCCTATAGTCTTCAAAGGGATACGAAATATCTGTTCTCAGATTCCACAGAAATAAGGCTAGCAAAGAGATCCACGAAATACAGATGTAACTCTGTGAGTGGAAGTCACACATCACAGAGCAGTTTCTCAGAATGCTTCTTTCCAGATTTCATCTGAGGATATTTCCTTTTTCACCATAGCCCTCTATGGGCTTCCAAATATCACTTTGCCAATTCCACAAGAAGTGTCTTAGCGAAAGGCTTCTTGAGGGGAAAGCTGTAACTCTGTGAGTTGATTTCACAGAATACAAAGAAGTTTTTCAGAAAGCTTCTTTCTCTTTGTTATCGGAGGATATTTACTTTGGCCCTATAGTCTTCAAAGGGATCCGAAATATCTGTTTTCAGATTCCGCAGAAATAAGGCTAGCAAAGAGATCCACGAAACATAGATGTAACTCTGTGAGATGAATTAACAGAACACTAAACACTTTCTCAGAAAGCTTCTTTCCAGATTTCATCTGAGGATATTTCCTTTTTCACCATAGCCCTCTATGGACTTCCAAATATCACTTTGCCAATTCCACAAGAACTGTCTTACCGAAAGGCTTCTTGAGGGGAAAGCTGTAACTCTGTGAGATGATTTCACAGACCACAAAGAAGTTTCTGTAAAAGCTTCTTTCTCTTTGTTATCTGAGAATATTTCCTTTGGCCCTATAGTCTTCTAAGGGATCCGAAATATCTGTTCTCAGATTCCACAGAAATAAGGCTAGCAAAGAGATCCACGTAATAGAGATGTAACTCTATGAGATGAATTAAGAGAACACTAAGCAGTTTCTCAGAAAGCTACTTTCCAGATTTCATCTGAGGATAATTCCTTTTTCACCATAGCCCTCTATGGGCATCCAAATATCACTTTGCCAATTCCACAAGAACGGTCTTAGCGAAAGGCTTCTTGAGGGGAAAGATGTAACTCTGTTAGATGATTTCACAGAACACAAAGAAGTTTCTCAGAATGCTTCTTTCCCTTTTTTTTCGGAGGATATTTCCTTTGGCCCTATAGACTTCAAAGGGATCTGAAATATCTGTTTTCAGATTCCACAGAAATAAGGCTAGCAAAGAGATCCACGAAATACAGATGTAACTCTGTGAGATGAAAAACAGAACACTAAGCAGTTTCTCAGAAAGCTTCTTTCCAGATTTCATCAGAGGATATTTCCTCTTTCAGCATAGCCCTCATTGGACTTCCAAATATCACTTTGCCAATTCCACAAGAACTGTCTAAGCGAAAGGCTTCTTGAGGGGAATACTGTAATTCTGTGAGGTGATTTCAAAGAACACAAAGAAGTTTCCCAAAAGCTTCTTTCTGTTTGTTATCGGAGTTTATTTCCTTTGGCCCTATAATCTTCAAAGGTATCCGAAATATCTGTTCTCAGATTCCACAGAAATAAGGCTAGCAAAGAGATCCACGAAATACAGATGTATCTCTGTGAGATGAAATAACAGAACACTAAGCAGTTTCTCAGAAAACTACTTTCCAGATTTCATCTGAGGATATTTCCTTTTTCAACATAGCCCTCTAAGGGCTTCCAAATATCACTTTGCCAATTCCACAAATCAGTCTTATCGAAAGGCTTCTTGAGGGGAAAGCTGTAACTCCGTGAGACGATTTCACAGAACACAAAGAAGTTTCTCAGAAAGCTTCTTTCTCTTTGTTATCGGAGGATAATTCCTTTGGCCCTATAGTCTTCAAAGGTATTCGAAATATCTGTTCTGAGATTCCACAGAAATAAGGCTAGCAAAGAGATTACGAAATACAGATGTAACTCTGTGAGATGAATTAACAGAACACTAAGCAGTTTCTCAGAAAGCTACTTTCCAGATTTCATCTGAGGATATTTCCTTTTTCACTATAGCCCTCGATGGGCTTCCAAATATCACTTTGCCAATTCCACTAGAACTGTCTTAGCGAAAGTCTTCTTGAGGGGAAAGCTGTAATTCTGTGAGATGATTTCACAGAACACAAAGAAGTTTCTCAGAAAGCTTCTTTCTCTTTGTTATCGGAGGATATTTCCTTTGGCTCTATAGTCTTAAAAGGGATCCGAAATATCTTTTCTCAGATTCCAGAGAAATAAGGCTAGCAAAGAGATCCACGAAATACAGAAGTAACTCAGTGAGATGAATTAACAGAACACTAAGCAGTTTCTCAGAAAGCTTCTTTCCAGATTTCATCTGAGGATATTTCCTTTTTCACCGTAGCCCTCTATGGGCTTCCAAATATCACTTTGCCAATTCCACAAGAAGTGTCTTAGCGAAAGGGTTCTTGAGGGGAAAGCTGTAACTCTGTGAGATGATTTCACAGAACACAAAGAAGTTTCTCAGAAAGCTTCGTTGTCTTTGTGATCGGAGGATATTTCCTTTGGCCTTATAGTCTTCTAAGGGATCTGAAATATCTGTTCTCAGATTCCACAGAAATAAGGCTAGCAAAGAGATCCACGAAATACAGATGTAACTCTGTGAGATGAATTAACAGAACACTAAGCAGTTTCTCAGAAAGCTACTTTCCAGATTTCATCTGAGGATATTTCCTTTTTCACCATAGCCCTCTATGGGCATCCAAATATCACTTTGTCAATTCCACAAGAACTGTCTTAGCGAAACGCTTCTTGAGGGGAAAGCTGGAACTCTGTGAGATGATTTCACAGAACACAAAGAATTTTCTCAGAATGCTTCTTTCCCTTTTTTATCGGAGGATATCTCCTTTGGCCCTATAGACTTCAAAGGGATCCGAAATATCTGTTCTCAGATTCCACAGAAATAAGGCTAGCAAGGAGATCCACGAAATACAGATGTAACTCTGAGAGGTGAATTAACAGTACACTAAGTAGTTTCTCAGAAAGCTTCTTTCCAGATTTCATCAGAGGATATTTACTCTTTCACCATAGCCCTCTAGGGGCTTCCAAATATCACTTTGCCAATTCCACAAGAACTCGCTAAGCGAAAGGCTTCTTGAGGGGAAAGCTGTAATTCTGTGAGGTGATTTCAGAGAACACAAAGAAGTTTCTCAGAAAGCTTCTTTCTCTTTGTTATCGGAGTTTATTTCCTTTGGCCCTATAATCTTCAAAGGGATCCGAAGTATCTGTTCTGAGATTCCACAGAAACAAGGCTAGCAAAGAGATCCACGAAATACAGATGTAACTCTGTGAGATGAATTAACAGAACACTAAGCAGTTTCTCAGAAAGCTACTTTCCAGATTTCATCTGAGGATACTTCCATTCACACCATAGCCCTCTATGTGCTTCCAAATATCACTTTGCCAATTCCACAAGAACTGTCTTCGCGAAAGGTTTCTTGAGGGGAAAGCTGTAACTCTGTGAGATGATTTCACAGAACACAAAGAAGTTTCTCACAAAGCTTCTTTCTCTTTGTTATCGGAGGATATTTCCTTTGGCCCTATAGTCTTCAAAAGGGATCCGAAATATCTGTTCTGAGATTCCACGGAAATAAGGCTAGCAAAGAGATCCACGAAATAGAGATTTAACTCGGTGAGATGAAATAACAGAACACTAAGCAGTTTCTCAGAAAGCTACTCCCCAGGTTTCATCTGAGGATATTTCCTTTTTCACCATAGCCCTCTATGGGCTTCCAAATATCACTTTGCCAATTCCACAAATCTGTCTTAGCGAAAGGCTTCTTGAGGGGAAAGCTGTAACTCTGTGAGATGATTTCACTGAACACAAAGAAGTTTCTCAGAAAGCTTCTTTCTCTTTGTTATCGGAGGATATTTCCTTTGGCCCTATAGTCTTCAAAGGTATCCGAAATATCTGTTCTCAGATTCCACAGAAATAAGGCTAGCAAAGAGATCCACGTAATAGAGATGTAACTCTGTGAGATGAATTAACAGAACACTAAGCAGTTTCTCAGAAATCTTCTTTCCAGATTTCATCTGAGGATATTTCCTTTTTCACCATAGCCCTCTATGCGCTTCCAAATATCACTTTGCCAATTCCACAAGAACTGTCTGAGCGAAAGGCTTCTTGAGGGGAAATCTGTAGCTCTGTGAGATGATTTCAAAGAACACAAAGAAGTTCCTCAGAAAGCTTCTTTCTTTTTGTTATCGGAGATTATTTCCTTTGGCCCTAGAGTCTTCAAAGGGATCCGAAATATGTGTTCACAGATTACACAGAAATAAGACTAGCAAAGAGATCCACGAAATACAGATGTAACTCTGTGAGATGAATTAAGAGAACACTAAACAGTTTCTCAGAAAGCTTCTTTCCAGATTTCATCTGAGGATATTTCCTTTTTCACCATAGCCCTCTAAGGGCTTCCAAATATCACTTTGCCAATTCCACAAGAACTGTCTTAGCGAAAGGGTTCTTGAGGGGAAAGCTGTAACTCTGTGAGATGATTTCACAGAACACAAAGAAGTTTCTCAGAAAGCTTCGTTCTCTTTGTGATCGGAAGATATTTCCTTTGGCCCTATAGTCTTCTAAGGGATCCGAAATATCTGTTCTCAGATTCCACAGAAATAAGGCTAGCAAAGAGATCCACGAAATACAGATGTAACTCTGTGAGATGAATTAACAGAACACTAAGCAGTTTCTCAGAAAGCTACTTTCCAGATTTCATCTGAGGATATTTCCTTTTTCACCATAGCCCTCTATGGGCTTCCAAATATCACTTGGCCAATTCCACAAGAACTGTCTAAGCGAAAGGCTTCTTGAGGGGAATACTGTAATTCTGTGAGGTGATTTCAAAGAACACAAAGAAGTTTCCCAAAAGGTTCTTTCTCTTTGTTATCGGAGATTATTTCCTTTGGCCCTATAATCTTCAAAGGTATCCGAAATATCTGTTCTCAGATTCCACAGAAATAAGGCTAGCAAAGAGATCCACGAAATACAGATGTATCTCTGTGAGATGAAATAACAGAACACTAAGCAGTTTCTCAGAAAACTACTTTCCAGATTTCATCTGAGGATATTTCCTTTTTCAACATAGCCCTCTAAGGGCTTCCAAATATCACTTTGCCAATTCCACAAATCAGTCTTATCGAAAGGCTTCTTGAGGGGAAAGCTGTAACTCCGTGAGACGATTTCACAGAACACAAAGAAGTTTCTCAGAAAGCTTCTTTCTCTTTGTTATCGGAGGATAATTCCTTTGGCCCTATAGTCTTCAGAGGTATTCGAAATATCTGTTCTCAGATTCCACAGAAATAAGGCTAGCAAAGAGATCCACGAAATACACATGTAACTCTGTGAGATGAATTAAGAGAACACTAAGCAGTTTCTCAGAAAGCTTCTTTCCAGATTTCATCTGAGGATATTTCCTTTTTCACCATAGCCCTCTATGGGCTTCCAAATATCACCTTGCCAATTCCACAAGAACTGTCTTAGCGAAAGACTTCTTGAGGGGAAAGCTGTAACTCTGTGAGATGATTTTACAGAACACAAAGAAGATTCTCAGAATACTTCTTTCCCTTTTTTATCGGTGGATATTTCCTTTGGCCCTATAGTCTTCAAAGGGATCCGAAATATCTGTTCTCAGATTCCACAGAAATAAGGCTAGCAAAGAGATCCACGAAATAGAGATGTAACTCTGTGAGATGAATTAACAGAACACTAAGCAGTTTCTCAGAACGCTTCTTTCCATATTTCATCAGAGGATATTTCCTCTTTAACCATAGCCCTCTATGGGCTTCCAAATATCACTTTGCCAATTCAGCAAGAACTGTCTAAGCGAAAGGCTTCTTGAGGGGAAAGCTGTAACTCTGTGAGGTGATACCACAGAACACAAAGAAGTTTCTCAGAAAGCTTCTTTCTCTTTGTTATCGGAGTTTATTTACTTTGGCCCTATACTCTTCAAAGAGATCCGGAATATCTGTTCTCAGATTCCACAGAAATAAAGCTAGCAAAGAGATCCACGAAATACAGATGAAACTCTGTGAGATGAATTAACAGAACACTAAGCAGGTTCTCAGAAAGCTTCTTTCCAGATTTCATCTGAGGATATTTCCTTTTTCACCATAGCCCTCTAGGCGCTTCCAAATATCACTTTGCAAATTCCACAAGAACTGTCTTAGCGAATGGCTTCTTGAGGGGAAATCTGTAACTCTGTGAGATGGTTTCAAAGAACACAAAGAAGTTTCTCAGAACGCTTCTTTCTTTTTGTTATCGGAGATTATTTCCTTTGGCCCTAGAGTCTTCAAAGGGATCCGAAATATCTGTTCTCAGATTCCACAGAAATAAGACTAGCAAAGAGATCCACGAAATACAGATGTAACTCTGTGAGATGAATTAAGAGAACACTAAGCAGTTTCTCAGAAAGCTTCTTTCCAGATTTCATCTGAGGATATTTCCTTTTTCACCATAGCCCTCTAAGGGCTTCCAAATATCACTTTGCCAATTCCACAAGAACTGTCTTAGCGAAAGGGTTCTTGAGGGGAAAGCTGTAACTCTGTGAGATGATTTCACAGAACACAAAGAAGTTTCTCAGAAAGCTTCGTTCTCTTTGTGATCGGAGGATATTTCCTTTGGCCCTATAGTCTTCTAAGGGATCCGAAATATCTGTTCTCAGATTCCACAGAAATAAGGCTAGCAAAGAGATCCACGAAATAGAGATGTAACTCTGTGAGATGAATTAACAGAACACTAAGCAGTTTCTCAGAAAGCTACTTTCCAGATTTCATCTGAGGATATTTCCTTTTTCACCATAGCCCTCTATGGGCTTCCAAATATCACTTGGCCAATTCCACAAGAACTGTCTAAGCGAAAGGCTTCTTGAGGGGAATACTGTAATTCTGTGAGGTGATTTCAAAGAACACAAAGAAGTTTCCCAAAAGCTTCTTTCTCTTTGTTATCGGAGATTATTTCCTTTGGCCCTATAATCTTCAAAGGTATCCGAAATATCTGTTCTCAGATTCCACAGAAATAAGGCTAGCAAAGAGATCCACGAAATACAGATGTATCTCTGTGAGATGAAATAACAGAACACTAAGCAGTTTCTCAGAAAACTACTTTCCAGATTTCATCTGAGGATATTTCCTTTTTCAACATAGCCCTCTAAGGGCTTCCAAATATCACTTTGCCAATTCCACAAATCAGTCTTATCGAAAGGCTTCTTGAGGGGAAAGCTGTAACTCCGTGAGACGATTTCACAGAACACAAAGAAGTTTCTCAGAAAGCTTCTTTCTCTTTGTTATCGGAGGATAATTCCTTTGGCCCTATAGTCTTCAGAGGTATTCGAAATATCTGTTCTGAGATTCCACAGAAATAAGGCTAGCAAAGAGATTACGAAATACAGATGTAACTCTGTGAGATGAATTAACAGAACACTAAGCAGTTTCTCAGAAAGCTACTTTCCAGATTTTATCTGAGGATATTTCCTTTTTCACTATAGCCCTCGATGGGCTTCCAAATATCACTTTGCCAATTCCACTAGAACTGTCTTAGCGAAAGTCTTCTTGAGGGGAAAGCTGTAATTCTGTGAGATGATTTCACAGAACACAAAGAAGTTTCTCAGAAAGCTTCTTTCTCTTTGTTATCGGAGGATATTTCCTTTGGCTCTATAGTCTTAAAAGGGATCCGAAATATCTGTTCTCAGATTCCACAGAAATAAGGCTAGCAAAGAGATCCACGAAATACACATGTAACTCTGTGAGATGAATTAAGAGAACACTAAGCAGTTTCTCAGAAAGCTTCTTTCCAGATTTCATCTGAGGATATTTCCTTTTTCACCATAGCCCTCTATGGGCTTCCAAATATCACCTTGCCAATTCCACAAGAACTGTCTTAGCGAAAGACTTCTTGAGGGGAAAGCTGTAACTCTGTGAGATGATTTTACAGAACACAAAGAAGATTCTCAGAATAATTCTTTCCCTTTTTTATCGGTGGATATTTCCTTTGGCCCTATAGTCTTCAAAGGGATCCGAAATATCTGTTCTCAGATTCCACAGAAATAAGGCTAGCAAAGAGATCCACGAAATAGAGATGTAACTCTGTGAGATGAATTAACAGAACACTAAGCAGTTTCTCAGAACGCTTCTTTCCATATTTCATCAGAGGATATTTCCTCTTTAACCATAGCCCTCTATGGGCTTCCAAATATCACTTTGCCAATTCAGCAAGAACTGTCTAAGCGAAAGGCTTCTTGAGGGGAAAGCTGTAACTCTGTGAGGTGATACCACAGAACACAAAGAAGTTTCTCAGAAAGCTTCTTTCTCTTTGTTATCGGAGTTTATTTACTTTGGCCCTATAATCTTCAAAGGGATCCGGAATATCTGTTCTCAGATTCCACAGAAATAAAGCTAGCAAAGAGATCCACGAAATACAGATGAAACTCTGTGAGATGAATTAACAGAACACTAAGCAGGTTCTCAGAAAGCTTCTTTCCAGATTTCATCTGAGGATATTTCCTTTTTCACCATAGCCCTCTAGGCGCTTCCAAATATCACTTTGCCAATTCCGCAAGAACTGTCTTAGCGAATGGCTTCTTGAGGGGAAATCTGTAACTCTGTGAGATGGTTTCAAAGAACACAAAGAAGTTTCTCAGAACGCTTCTTTCTTTTTGTTATCGGAGATTATTTCCTTTGGCCCTAGAGTCTTCAAAGGGATCCGAAATATCTGTTCTCAGATTCCACAGAAATAAGACTAGCAAAGAGATCCACGAAATACAGATGTAACTCTGTGAGATGAATTAAGAGAACACTAAGCAGTTTCTCAGAAAGCTTCTTTCCAGATTTCATCTGAGGATATTTCCTTTTTCACCATAGCCCTCTATGGGCTTTCTAATATCACTTTGCCAATTGCCCAAGAACTGTCTTAGCGAAAGTGTTCTTGAGGGGAAAGCTGTAACTCTGTGAGATGATTTCACAGAACACAAAGAAGTTTCTCAGAAAGCTTCGTTCTCTTTGTGATCGGAGGATATTTCCTTTGGCCCTATAGTCTTCTAAGGGATCCGAAATATCTGTTCTCAGATTCCACAGAAATAAGGCTAGCAAAGAGATCCACGAAATACAGATGTAACTCTGTGAGATGAATTAACAGAACACTAAGCAGTTTCTCAGAAAGCTACTTTCCAGATTTCATCTGAGGATATTTCCTTTTTCACCATAGCCCTCTACGGGCATCCAAATATTACTTTGCCAATTCCACAAGAACTGTCTTAGCGAAAGGCTTCTCTAGGGGAAAGCTGTATCTCTGTGAGACGATTTCACAGAACACAAAAAAGTTTCTCAGAAAGCATCTTTCTCTTTGTTATCGGAGCATATTTCCTTTGGCCCTAGAGTCTTCAAAGGGATCCGAAATATCTGTTCTCAGATTCAACAGAAATAAGGCTAGCAAAGAGATCCACGAAATACAGATGTAATTCTGTGAGTGGAAGTCACACATCACAGAGCAGTTTCTCAGAAAACTTCTTTCCAGATTTCATCTGAGGATATTTTCTTTTACACCATATCCCTCTATGGGCTTCCAAATATCACTTTGCCAATTCCACAAGAACTGTCTTAGCGAAAGCTTCTTGAAGGGAAAGCTGTAAATCTGTGAGATGATTTCACAGAACACAAAGAAGTTTCTCAGAAAGCTTCTTTCTCTTTCTTATCGGAGGATATTTCCTTTGGCCCTATAGTCTTCAAAGGGATCCGAAATATCTGTTCTCAGATTCCACAGAAATAAGGCTAGCAAGGAGATCCACGAAATACAGATGTAACTCTGTGAGATGAATTAACAGAACACTAAGCAGTTTCTCAGAAAGCTTCTTTCCAGATTTCATCTGAGGATATTTCCTTTTTCACCATAGCCCTCTATGGGCTTCCAAATATCACTTTGCCAATTCCAAAAGAACTGTTTAGCGAAAGGCTTCTTTAGGGGAAAGCTGTAACTCTGTGAGATGATTTCACAGAACACAAAGAAGTTTCTCAGAAAGCTTCTTTCTCTTTGTTATCGGAGGATATTTCCTCTGGCCGTATAGTCTTTAAAGGGATCCAGAATATCTGTTCTCAGATTCCACAGAAATAAGGCGAGCAAAGAGATCCACGAAATACAGATGCAACTCTGTGAGATGAACTAACAGAAAACTAAGCAGTTTCTCAGAAACCTTCTTTCCAGATTTCATCTGAGGATATTTCCTTTTTCACCATAGCCCTCTATGGGCTTCCAAATATCACTTTGCCATTTCCAAAAGAACTGTCTTACCGAAAGGCTTCTTGAGGGGAAAGCTGTAACTCTGTGAGATGATTTAACAGAACACAAAGAAGTTTCTCAGAAAGCTTCTTTCTCTTTGTTATCAGAGGATATTTCCTTTGGCCCTATAGTCTTCAAAGGGATACGAAATATCTGTTCTCAGATTCCACAGAAATAAGGCTAGCAAAGAGATCCACGAAATACAGATGTAACTCTGTGAGTGGAAGTCACACATCACAGAGCAGTTTCTCAGAATGCTTCTTTCCAGATTTCATCTGAGGATATTTCCTTTTTCACCATAGCCCTCTATGGGCTTCCAAATATCACTTTGCCAATTCCACAAGAAGTGTCTTAGCGAAAGGCTTCTTGAGGGGAAAGCTGTAACTCTGTGAGTTGATTTCACAGAATACAAAGAAGTTTTTCAGAAAGCTTCTTTCTCTTTGTTATCGGAGGATATTTACTTTGGCCCTATAGTCTTCAAAGGGATCCGAAATATCTGTTTTCAGATTCCACAGAAATAAGGCTAGCAAAGAGATCCACGAAACATAGATGTAACTCTGTGAGATGAATTAACAGAACACTAAACACTTTCTCAGAAAGCTTCTTTCCAGATTTCATCTGAGGATATTTCCTTTTTCACCATAGCCCTCTATGGACTTCCAAATATCACTTTGCCAATTCCACAAGAACTGTCTTACCGAAAGGCTTCTTGAGGGGAAAGCTGTAACTCTGTGAGATGATTTCACAGACCACAAAGAAGTTTCTGTAAAAGCTTCTTTCTCTTTGTTATCTGAGAATATTTCCTTTGGCCCTATAGTCTTCTAAGGGATCCGAAATATCTGTTCTCAGATTCCACAGAAATAAGGCTAGCAAAGAGATCCACGTAATAGAGATGTAACTCTATGAGATGAATTAAGAGAACACTAAGCAGTTTCTCAGAAAGCTACTTTCCAGATTTCATCTGAGGATAATTCCTTTTTCACCATAGCCCTCTATGGGCATCCAAATATCACTTTGCCAATTCCACAAGAACGGTCTTAGCGAAAGGCTTCTTGAGGGGAAAGATGTAACTCTGTTAGATGATTTCACAGAACACAAAGAAGTTTCTCAGAATGCTTCTTTCCCTTTTTTTTCGGAGGATATTTCCTTTGGCCCTATAGACTTCAAAGGGATCTGAAATATCTGTTTTCAGATTCCACAGAAATAAGGCTAGCAAAGAGATCCACGAAATACAGATGTAACTCTGTGAGGTGAATTAACAGAACACTAAGCAGTTTCTCAGAAAGCTTCTTTCCAGATTTCATCAGAGGATATTTCCTCTTTCACCATAGCCCTCTATGGACTTCCAAATATCACTTTGCCAATTCCACAAGAACTGTCTAAGCGAAAGGCTTCTTGAGGGGAATACTGTAATTCTGTGAGGTGATTTCAAAGAACACAAAGAAGTTTCCCAAAAGCTTCTTTCTGTTTGTTATCGGAGTTTATTTCCTTTGGCCCTATAATCTTCAAAGGTATCCGAAATATCTGTTCTCAGATTCCACAGAAATAAGGCTAGCAAAGAGATCCACGAAATACAGATGTATCTCTGTGAGATGAAATAACAGAACACTAAGCAGTTTCTCAGAAAACTACTTTCCAGATTTCATCTGAGGATATTTCCTTTTTCAACATAGCCCTCTAAGGGCTTCCAAATATCACTTTGCCAATTCCACAAATCAGTCTTATCGAAAGGCTTCTTGAGGGGAAAGCTGTAACTCCGTGAGACGATTTCACAGAACACAAAGAAGTTTCTCAGAAAGCTTCTTTCTCTTTGTTATCGGAGGATAATTCCTTTGGCCCTATAGTCTTCAAAGGTATTCGAAATATCTGTTCTGAGATTCCACAGAAATAAGGCTAGCAAAGAGATTACGAAATACAGATGTAACTCTGTGAGATGAATTAACAGAACACTAAGCAGTTTCTCAGAAAGCTACTTTCCAGATTTCATCTGAGGATATTTCCTTTTTCACTATAGCCCTCGATGGGCTTCCAAATATCACTTTGCCAATTCCACTAGAACTGTCTTAGCGAAAGTCTTCTTGAGGGGAAAGCTGTAATTCTGTGAGATGATTTCACAGAACACAAAGAAGATTCTCAGAAAGCTTCTTTCTCTTTGTTATCGGAGGATATTTCCTTTGGCTCTATAGTCTTAAAAGGGATCCGAAATATCTTTTCTCAGATTCCAGAGAAATAAGGCTAGCAAAGAGATCCACGAAATACAGATGTAACTCAGTGAGATGAATTAACAGAACACTAAGCAGTTTCTCAGAAAGCTTCTTTCCAGATTTCATCTGAGGATATTTCCTTTTTCACCGTAGCCCTCTATGGGCTTCCAAATATCACTTTGCCAATTCCACAAGAAGTGTCTTAGCGAAAGGGTTCTTGAGGGGAAAGCTGTAACTCTGTGAGATGATTTCACAGAACACAAAGAAGTTTCTCAGAAAGCTTCGTTGTCTTTGTGATCGGAGGATATTTCCTTTGGCCTTATAGTCTTCTAAGGGATCTGAAATATCTGTTCTCAGATTCCACAGAAATAAGGCTAGCAAAGAGATCCACGAAATACAGATGTAACTCTGTGAGATGAATTAACAGAACACTAAGCAGTTTCTCAGAAAGCTACTTTCCAGATTTCATCTGAGGATATTTCCTTTTTCACCATAGCCCTCTATGGGCATCCAAATATCACTTTGTCAATTCCACAAGAACTGTCTTAGCGAAACGCTTCTTGAGGGGAAAGCTGGAACTCTGTGAGATGATTTCACAGAACACAAAGAATTTTCTCAGAATGCTTCTTTCCCTTTTTTATCGGAGGATATCTCCTTTGGCCCTATAGACTTCAAAGGGATCCGAAATATCTGTTCTCAGATTCCACAGAAATAAGGCTAGCAAGGAGATCCACGAAATACAGATGTAACTCTGAGAGGTGAATTAACAGTACACTAAGTAGTTTCTCAGAAAGCTTCTTTCCAGATTTCATCAGAGGATATTTACTCTTTCACCATAGCCCTCTAGGGGCTTCCAAATATCACTTTGCCAATTCCACAAGAACTCGCTAAGCGAAAGGCTTCTTGAGGGGAAAGCTGTAATTCTGTGAGGTGATTTCAGAGAACACAAAGAAGTTTCTCAGAAAGCTTCTTTCTCTTTGTTATCGGAGTTTATTTCCTTTGGCCCTATAATCTTCAAAGGGATCCGAAGTATCTGTTCTGAGATTCCACAGAAACAAGGCTAGCAAAGAGATCCACGAAATACAGATGTAACTCTGTGAGATGAATTAACAGAACACTAAGCAGTTTCTCAGAAAGCTACTTTCCAGATTTCATCTGAGGATACTTCCATTCACACCATAGCCCTCTATGTGCTTCCAAATATCACTTTGCCAATTCCACAAGAACTGTCTTCGCGAAAGGTTTCTTGAGGGGAAAGCTGTAACTCTGTGAGATGATTTCACAGAACACAAAGAAGTTTCTCACAAAGCTTCTTTCTCTTTGTTATCGGAGGATATTTCCTTTGGCCCTATAGTCTTCAAAAGGGATCCGAAATATCTGTTCTGAGATTCCACGGAAATAAGGCTAGCAAAGAGATCCACGAAATAGAGATTTAACTCGGTGAGATGAAATAACAGAACACTAAGCAGTTTCTCAGAAAGCTACTCCCCAGGTTTCATCTGAGGATATTTCCTTTTTCACCATAGCCCTCTAAGGGCTTCCAAATATCACTTTGCCAATTCCACAAATCTGTCTTAGCGAAAGGCTTCTTGAGGGGAAAGCTGTAACTCTGTGAGATGATTTCACTGAACACAAAGAAGTTTCTCAGAAAGCTTCTTTCTCTTTGTTATCGGAGGATATTTCCTTTGGCCCTATAGTCTTCAAAGGTATCCGAAATATCTGTTCTCAGATTCCACAGAAATAAGGCTAGCAAAGAGATCCACGTAATAGAGATGTAACTCTGTGAGATGAATTAACAGAACACTAAGCAGTTTCTCAGAAATCTTCTTTCCAGATTTCATCTGAGGATATTTCCTTTTTCACCATAGCCCTCTATGCGCTTCCAAATATCACTTTGCCAATTCCACAAGAACTGTCTGAGCGAAAGGCTTCTTGAGGGGAAATCTGTAGCTCTGTGAGATGATTTCAAAGAACACAAAGAAGTTCCTCAGAAAGCTTCTTTCTTTTTGTTATCGGAGATTATTTCCTTTGGCCCTATAGTCTTCAAAGGGATCCGAAATATGTGTTCACAGATTCCACAGAAATAAGACTAGCAAAGAGATCCACGAAATACAGATGTAACTCTGTGAGATGAATTAAGAGAACACTAAACAGTTTCTCAGAAAGCTTCTTTCCAGATTTCATCTGAGGATATTTCCTTTTTCACCATAGCCCTCTAAGGGCTTCCAAATATCACTTTGCCAATTCCACAAGAACTGTCTTAGCGAAAGGGTTCTTGAGGGGAAAGCTGTAACTCTGTGAGATGATTTCACAGAACACAAAGAAGTTTCTCAGAAAGCTTCGTTCTCTTTGTGATCGGAGGATATTTCCTTTGGCCCTATAGTCTTCTAAGGGATCCGAAATATCTGTTCTCAGATTCCACAGAAATAAGGCTAGCAAAGAGATCCACGAAATACAGATGTAACTCTGTGAGATGAATTAACAGAAAACTAAGCAGTTTCTCAGAAAGCTACTTTCCAGATTTCATCTGAGGATATTTCCTTTTTCACCATAGCCCTCTATGGGCTTCCAAATATCACTTGGCCAATTCCACAAGAACTGTCTTAGCGAAAGGCTTCTTGAGGGGAAAGCTGTAACTCTGTGAGATGATTTCACAGAACACAAAGAAGATTCTCAGAATGCTTCTTTCCCTTTTTTATCGGAGGATATTTCCTTTGGCCCTATAGTCTTCAAAGGGATCCGAAATATCTGTTCTCAGATTTCACAGAAATAAGGCTAGCAAAGAGATCCACGAAATACAGATGTAACTCTGTGAGATGATATAACAGAACACTAAGCAGTTTCTCAGAACGCTTCTTTCCAGATTTCATCAGAGGATATTTCCTCTTTCACCATAGCCCTCTATGGGCTTCCAAATATCACTGTGCCAATTCCACAAGAACTGTCTAAGCGAAAGGCTTCTTGAGGGGAAAGCTGTAACTCTGTGAGGTGATACCACAGAACACAAAGAAGTTTCTCAGAAAGCTTCTTTCTCTTTGTTATCGGAATTTATTTCCTTTGGCCCTATAATCTTCAAAGGGATCCGGAATATCTGTTCTCAGATTCCACAGAAATAAGGCTAGCAATGAGATCCACGAAATACAGATGAAACTCTGTGAGATGAATTAACAGAGCACTAAGCAGGTTCTCAGAACGCTTCTTTCCAGATTTCATCTGAGGATATTTACTTTTTCACCATTGCCCTCTATGCGCTTCCATATATCACTTTCCCAATTACACAAGAACTGTCTCAGCGAAAGGCTTCTTGAGAAGAAAGCTGTAACTCTGTGAGATGATTTCACAGAACACAAAGAAGTTTCCCAGAAAGCCACTTTCTCTTTGTTATCGGAGGATATTTCCTTTAGCCCTACAGTCTTCTAAGGGATCCGAAATATCTGTTCTCAGATTCCACAGAAAAAAGGCTAGCAAAGAGATCCACGAAACATAGATGTAACTCTGTGAGATGAATTAACAGAACACTAAGCAGTTTCTCAGAAAGCTTCTTTCCAGAATTCATCTGAGGATATTTCCTTTTTCACCATAGCAACCTATGGACTTCCAAATATCACTTTGCCAATTCCACAAGAACTGTCTTAGCTAAAGGCTTCTCTAGAGGAAAGCTGCATCTCTGTGAGACGATTTCACAGAACACAAAGAAGTTTCTCAGAAAGCTTCTTTCTCTTTGTTATCGGAGGATATTTCCTTTGACCCTAGAGTCTTCAAATGGATCCGAAATATCTGTTCTCAGATTCCACAGAAATAAGTCTAGCAAAGAGATCCACGAAATACAGATGTAACTCTGTGAGATCAATTAACAGAACACTAAGCAGTTTCTCAGAAAGCTTCTTTCCAGATTTCATCTGAGGATATTTCCTTTTTCACCATAGCCTTTTATGCGCTTCCTAATATCACTTTGCCAATTCCATAAGAACTGTCTTAGCGAAAGACTTCTTGTGGGGAAAGCTGAAACTCTGTGAAGTGATTTCAGAGAACACAAAGAAGTTTCTCAGAAAGCTTCTTTCTCTTTGTTATCGGAGTTTATTTCCTTTGGCCCTATAATCTTCAAAGGGATCCGGAATATCTGTTCTCAGATTCCACAGAAATAAGGCTAGCAAAGAGATCCACGAAATACAGATGTAACTCTGTGAGACGCATTAACAGAAAACTAAGCAGTTTCTCAGAAAGCTACTTTCCAGATTTCATCTGAGAATATTTCCTTTTTCACCATAGCCCTCTATGGGCTTCCAAATATCACTTTTCCAATTCCACAAGAACTGTCTTAGCGAAAGGCTTCTTCAGGTGAAAGCTGTAACTCTGTGAGATGATTTCACAGAACACAAAGAAGTTTCTCAGAAAGCTTCTTTCTCTTTGTTATCGGTGGATATTTCCTTTGGCCCTATAGTCTTCAAAGGGATCCGAAATATCTGTTCTGAGATTCCACAGAAATAAGGCTAGCAAAGAGATCCACGAAATACAGATGTAACTCCGTTAGATGAATTAACAGAACACTAAGCAGTTTCTGAGAAAGCTACTTTCCAGATTTCATCTGAGGATATTTCCTTTTTCACCATAGCCCTCTAAGGGCTTCCAAATATCACTTTGCCAATTCCACAAGAGCTGTCTTAGCGAAAGGCTTCTTGAGGGGAAAGCTGTAACTCTGTGAGATGATTTCCCAGAACACAAAGAAGTTTCTCAGAAAGCTTCATTCTCTTCGTTATCGGAGGATATTTCCTTTGGCCCTATAGTCTTCAAAGGTATCCGAAATATCTGTTCTCAGATTCCACAGAAATAAGGCTAGCAAAGAGATCCACGAAATACAGATGTAACTCTGTGAGATGAATTAACAGAACACTAAGCAGTTTCTCAGAATGCTACTTTCCATATTTCATCTGAGAATATTTCCTTTTTCACCGTACCCCTCTATGGGCTTCCAAATATCACTTTGCCAATTCCACAAGAACTGTCTTAGCGAAAGTCTTCTTGAGGGGAAAGCTGTAACTCTGTGAGATGATTTCACAGAACACAAAGAAGTTTCTCAGAAAGCTTCATTCTCTTTGTTATCGGAGGATATTTCCTTTGGCCCTATAGTCTTCAAAGGTATCCGAAATATCTGTTCTCAGATTCCACAGAAGTAAGGCTAGCAAAGAGATCCACGAAATACAGATGTAACTCTGTGAGATGAATTAACAGAACACTAAGCAGTTTCTCAGAATGCTACTTTCCAGATTTCATCTGAGGATATTTCCTTTTTCACCATAGCCCTCTATGCGCTTCCATATATCACATTGCCAATTGCACAAGAACTGTCTTAGCGAAAGGCTTCTTGAGAAGAAAGCTGTAACTCTGTGAGATGATTTCACAGAACACAAAGAAGTGTCTCAGAAAGCCACTTTCTCTTTGTTAACAGAGGATATTTCCTTTGGCCCTACAGTCTTCTAAGGGATCCGAAATATCTGTTCTCAGATTCCACAGAAATAAGGCTAACAAGGAGATCCACGAAATACAGATGTAACTCTGTGAGATGAATTAACAGAACACTAAGCAGTTTCTCAGAAAACTTCTTTCCAGATTTCATCAGAGCATATTTCCTCTTACACCGTAGCCCTCTATGGGCTTCCAAATATCACTTTGCCAATTCCACAAGAACTGTCTTAGAGAAAGACTTCTTGGGGGGAAAGCTGTAACTCGGTGGGGTGATTTCACAGAACACAAAGAAGTTTCTCAGAAAGCTTCTTTGTCTTTGTTATCGGAGTTTATTTCCTTTGGCCCTATAATATTCAAAGGGTTCCGAAATATCTGTTCTCAGATTCCACAGAAATAAGGCTAGCAAAGAGATCCACGAAATACAGATGTAACTCTGTGAGATGAATTAACAGAACACTAAGCAGTTTCTCAGAAAGCTACTTTCCAGATTTCATCTGAGGATATTTCCTTTTTCTCCATAGCCCTTTATGGGCTTCCAAATATCACTTTGCCAATTCCACAAGAACTGTCTTAGCGAAAGGCTTCTTGAGGGGAAAGAAGTACCTCTGTGAGATGATTTCACAGAACACAAAGAAGTTTCTCAGAAAGCTTCTTTCTCTGTGTTATCGGAGGATATTTCCTTGGACCCTATGGTGTTCTAAGGGATCTAAAATATCTGTTCTCAGATTCCACAGAAATAAGGCTAGCAAAGAGATCCACGAAATACAGATGTAACTCTTTGAGATGAATTAACAGAACACTAAGCAGTTGCTCAGAAAGCTTCTTTCCAGATTTCATCAGAGGATATTTCCTTTTTCACCATAGCCCTCTATGGGCTTCCAAATATCACTTTGCCAATTGCACAAGAACTGTCTTAGCGAAAGACTTCTTGAGTTGAAAGCTGTACCTCTGTGAGATGATTTCACAGAACACTAAGAAGTTTTTCAGAAAGCCACTTTCTCTTTGTTATCGGAGGATATTTCCTTTGGCCCTACAGTTTTCTCAGGGATCCGAAATATCTATTCTCAGATTCCACAGAAATAAGGCTAGCAAAGAGATTACGAAATACAGATGTAACTCTGTGAGATGAATTAACAGAACACTAAGCAGTTTCTCAGAAAGCTTCTTTCCAGATTTCATCTGAGGATATTTCCTTTTTCACCAAAGACCTCTATGGGTTTCCAAATATCACTTTGCCAATTCCACAAGAATTGTCATAGTGAAATGCTTCTTGACGGGAAAGCTGTAACTCTGTGAGATGATTTCACAGAACACAAAGAAGTTTCTCAGAAAGCTTCTTTCTCTTTGTTATCGGAGGATATTTCCTTTGGTCCTAGAGTCTTCAAAGGGATCCGAAATATCTGCTCTCAGATTCCACAGAAATAAGGCTAGCAATGAGATCCACGAAATACAGGTGTAACTCTGTGAGTTGAATTAACGGAACACTAAGCAGTTTCTCAGAAAGCTTCTTTCCAGATTTCATCAGAGGATATTTCCTTTTTCACCATAGCCCTCTATGGGCTTCCAAATATCACTTTGCCAATTCCACAAGAACTGTCTTAGTGAAAGTCTTCTTGAGGGGAAAGCTGTAACTCTGTGAGATGATTTCACAGAACACAAAGAAGTTTCTCAGAAAGCTTCTTTCTCTTTGTTATCGGAGGATATTTCCTTTGGCCCTAGAGTCTTCAAAGGGATCCGAAATATCTGTTCTCAGATTCCACAGAAATAAGGCTAGCAAAGAGATCCACGAAATACAGATGTAACTCTGTGAGATCAATTAACAGAACACTAAGCAGTTTCTCAGAAAGCTACTTTGCAGATTTTATCTGAGGATATTTCCTTTTTCACCATAGCCCTCTATGGGCTTCCAAATATCACTTTGCCAATTCCACAAGAACTGTCTTAGCGAAAGGCTTCTTGAGGGGAAAGCTGTAACTCTGTGAGATGACTTCAGAGAACACAAAGAAGTTTCTCAGAAAGCTTCATTCTCTTTGTTATCGGAGGATATTTCCTTTGGCCCTATAGTCTTCAAAGGTATCCGAAATATCTGTTCCCAGATTCCACAGAAATAAGGCTAGCAAAGAGATCCACGAAATACAGATGTAACTCTGTGAGATGAATTAACAGAACACTAAGCAGTTTCTCAGAATGCTACTTTCCATATTTCATCTGAGGATACTTCCTTTTCACCATAGCCCTCTATGGGCTTCCAAATATCACTTTGCCAATTCCACAAGAACTGTCTTAGCGAAAGTCTTCTTGAGGGGAAAGCTGTAACTCTGTGAGATGATTTCACAGAACACAAAGAAGTTTCTCAGAAACCTTCTTTCTCTTTGTTATCGGAGGATATTTCCTTTGGCTCTATAGTCTTCAAAGGAATCCGAAATATCTGTTCTCAGATTCCACAGAAATAAGGCTAGCAAAGAGATCCACGAAATACAGATGTAACTCTGTGAGATGAATTAACAGAACACTAAGCAGTTTCTCAGAAAGCTACTTTGCAGATTTCATCTGAGGATATTTCCTTTTTCACCATAGCCCTCTATGGGCTTCCAAATATCACTTTGCCAATTCCACAAGAACTGTCTTAGGGAAAGTCTTCTTGAGGGGAAAGCTGTAACTCTTTGAGATGATTTCACAGAACACAAAGAAGTTTCACAGAAAGCTTCTTTCTCTGTGTTATCGGAGGATATTTCCTTGGACCCTAGGGTCTTCTAAGGGATCCGAAATATCTGTTCTCAGATTCCGCAGAAATAAGGGTAGCAAAGAGATCCACGAAATAGAGATGTAACTCTTTGAGATGAATTAACAGAATACTAAGCAGTTTCTCAGAACGCTTCTTTCCAGATTTCATCAGAGGATATTTCCTCTTTCACCATAGCCCTCTATGGGCTTCCAAATATCACTCTGTTAATTCCACAAGAACTGTCTTAGCGAAAAGCTTCTCTAGGGGAAAGGTGTATCTCTGTGAGACGATTTCACAGAACACAAAGAAGTTTCTCAGAAAGCTTGTTTCTCTTTGTTATCGGAGGATATTTCCTTTGGCCCTAAAGTCTTCAAAGGGATCCGAAATATCTGTTCTCAGATTCCACAGAAATAAGGCTAGCAAAGAGATCCACGAAATACAGATGTAACTCTGTGAAATGAATTAACAGAACACTAAGCAGTTTCTCAGAAAGCTTCTTTCCAGATTTCATCTCAGGATATTTCCTTTTTCACCATAGCCTTTTATGCGCTTCCTAATATCACTTTGCCAATTCCAAAAGAACTGTCTTAGCGAAAGAATTCTTGAGGGGAAAGCTGTAACTCTGTGAGGTGATTTCACAGAACACAAAGAAGATTCTCAGAATACTACTTTCCCTTTTTTATAGCTGGATATTTCCTTTGGCCATATATTCTTCAAAGGGATCCGAAATATCTGTTCTCAGATTCCACAGAAATAAGGCTAGCAAAGAGATCCACGAAATACAGATGTAACTCTGTGAGATGAATTAACAGAACACTAAGCAGTTTCTCAGAACGCTTCTTTCCAGATTTCATCAGAGGATATTTCCTCTTTAACCACAGCCCTCTATGGGCTTCCAAATATCACCTTGCCAATTCCGCAAGAACTGTCTAAGCGAAAGGCTTCTTGAGGGGAAAGCTGTAACTCTGTGAGGTGATACCACAGAACACAAAGAAGTTTTTCAGAAAGCTTCTTTCTCTTTGTTATCGGAGTTTATTTCCTTTGGCCCTATAATCTTCAAAGGGATCCGGAATATCTGTTCTCAGATTCCACAGAAATAAGGCTAGCAAAGAGATCCACGAAATACAGATGAAACTCTGTGAGATGAATTAACAGAACACTAAGCAGGTTCTCAGAAAGCTTCTTTCCAGATTTCATCTGAGGATATTTCCTTTTTCACCATAGGCCTCTAAGGGCTTCCAAATATCACTTTGCCAATTCCACAAGAACTGTCTTAGCGAAAGGGTTCTTGAGGGGAAAGCTGTAACTCTGTGAGATGATTTCACAGAACACAAAGAAGTTTCTGGGAAAGCTTCTTTCTCTTTGTTATCGGAAGATATTTCCTTTGGACCTATATTCTTCTAAGGGATGCGAAATATCTGTTCTCAGATTCCACAGAAATAAGGCTAGCAAAGAGATCCACGAAATACAGATGTAACTCTGTGAGATGAATTAACAGAAAACTAAGCAGTTTATCAGAAAGCTTCTTTCCAGATTTCATCTGAGGATATTTCCTTTTTCACCATAGCCCTCTTTGGGCTTCCAAATATCACTTTGCCAATTCCACAAGAACTGTCTTAGCGAAAGGGTTCTTGAGGGGAAAGCTGTAACTCTGTGGGATGATTTCACAGTACACAAAGAAGTTTCTCAGAAAGCTTCGTTCTCTTTGTGATCGGAGGATATTTCCTTTGGCCCTATAGTCTTCAAAGGTATCCGAAATATCTGTTCTCAGATTCCACAGAAATAAAGCTAGCAAAGAGATACACGAAATACAGATGTAACTCTGTGAGACGAATTAACAGAACACTAAGCAGTTTCTCAGAAAGCTTCTTTCCAAATTGCATCTGAGGATATTTCCTTTTTCACCATAGCCTTTTATGCGCTTCCTAATATCACTTTGCCAATTCCATAAGAACTGTCTTAGCGAAAGACTTCTTAAGGGGAAAGCTGTAACTCTGTGAGGTGATTTCACAGAACACAAAGAAGTTTCTCAGAAAGCTTCTTTCTCTTTGTTATCGGAGTTTATTTCCTTTGGCCCTATAATCTTCAAAGGGATCCGGAATATCTGTTCTCAGATTCCACAGAAATAAGGCTAGCAAGAAATCCACGAAATACAGATGTAACTCTGTGAGATGAATTAACAGAACACTAAGCAGTTTCTCAGAAAGCTTCTTTCCCGATTTCATCTGAGGATATTTCCTTTTTCAACATAGCCCTCTATGCGCTTCCAAATGTCACTTTCCAATTCCACAAGAACTGTCTTAGGGAAGGGCTTCATGAGGGGAAAGCTGAAACTTTGTGAGATGATTTAACAGAACACAAAGAAGTTTCTCATGAAGCTTCTTTCTCTTTGTTATCGGAGGATATTTCCTTTGGCCCTATAGTCTTCTAAGGGATCCGAAATATCTGTTCTCAGATTCCACAGAAAAAGGCTAGCAAAGAGATCCACGAAATACAGATGTAACTCTGTGAAATGAATTAACAGAACACTAAGTAGTTTCTCAGAAAGCTTCTTTCCAGATTTCATCTGAGGATATTTCCTTTTTCACCATAGCCCTCTATGCGCTTCCAAATATCACTTTGCCTATTCCACAAGAACTGTCTTAGCGAAAGGCTTAATGAGGGGAAAGCTGTAACTCTGTGAGATGATTTCAAAGAACACAAAGAAGTTTCTCAGAAAGCTTCTTTCTTTTTGTTATCGGAGATTATTTCCTTTGGCCCTAGAGTCTTCAAAGGGATCCGAAATATCTTTTCTCAGATTCCACAGAAATAAGACTAGCAAAGAGATCCACGAAATACACATGTAACTCTGTGAGATTAATTAACAGAACACTCAGCAGTTTCTCAGAAAGCTTCTTTCCAGATTTCATCTGAGGATATTGCCTTTTTCAACATAGCCCTCTATGGGCTTCCCAATATCACTTGGCCAATTCCACAAGAACTGTCTTAGCGAAAGGCTTCTTGAGGGGAAAGCTGTAACTCTGTGAGATGATTTCACAGAACACAAAGAAGATTCTCAGCATGCTTCTTTCCCTTTTTTATCGGAGGATATTTCCTTTGGCCCTATAGTCTTCAAAGGGATCCGAAATATCTGTTCTCAGATTTCACAGAAATAAGGCTAGGAAAGAGATCCCCGAAATACAGATGTAACTCTGTGAGATGAAATAACAGAACACTAAGCAGTTTCTCAGAACGCTTCTTTCCAGATTTCATCAGAGGATATTTCCTCTTTCACCATAGCCCTCTATGGGCTTCCAAATATCACTGTGCCAATTCCACAAGAACTGTCTAAGCGAAAGGCTTCTTGAGGGGAAAGCTGTAACTCTGTGAGGTGATACCACAGAACACAAAGAAGTTTCTCAGAGAGCTTCTTTCTCTTTGTTATCGGAATTTATTTCCTTTGGCCCTATAATCTTCAAAGGGATCCGGAATATCTGTTCTCAGATTCCACAGAAATAAGGCTAGCAATGAGATCCACGAAATACAGATGAAACTCTGTGAGATGAATTAACAGAGCACTAAGCAGGTTCTTAGAAAGCTTCTTTCCAGATTTCATCTGAGGATATTTCCTTTTTCACCATAGCCCTCTATGCGCTTCCATATATCACATTGCCAATTGCACAAGAACTGTCTTAGCGAAAGGCTTCTTGAGAAGAAAGCTGTAACTCTGTGAGATGATTTCACAGAACACAAAGAAGTGTATCAGAAAGCCACTTTCTCTTTGTTAACGGAGGATATTTCCTTTGGCCCTACAGTCTTCTAAGGGATCCGAAATATCTGTTCTCAGATTCCACAGAAAAAGGCTAGCAAAGAGATCCACGAAATACAGATGTAACTCTGTGAAATGAATTAACAGAACACTAAGTAGTTTCTCAGAAAGCTTCTTTCCAGATTTCATCTGAGGATATTTCCTTTTTCACCATCGACCTCTATGCGCTTCCAAATATCACTTTGCCTATTCCACAAGAACTGTCTTAGCGAAAGGCTTATTGAGGGGAAAGCTGTAACTCTGTGAGATGATTTCAAAGAACACAAAGAAGTTTCTCAGAAAGCTTCTTTCTTTTTGTTATCGGAGATTATTTCCTTTGGCCCTAGAGTCTTCAAAGGGATCCGAAATATCTGTTCTCAGATTCCACAGAAATAAGGCTAGCAAAGAGATTACGAAATACAGATGTAACTCTGTGAGATGAATTAACAGAACACTAAGCAGTTTCTCAGAAAGCTTCTTTCCAGATTTCATCTGAGGATATTTCCTTTTTCACCATAGCCCTCTATGGACTTCCAAATATCACTTTTCCAATTCCACAAGAACTGTCTTAGCGAAAGGGTTCTTGACGGGAAAGCTGTAACTCAGTGAGATGATTTCACAGAACACAAAGAAGTTTCTCAGAAAGCTTCGTTCTCTTTGTGATCGGAGGATATTTCCTTTGGCCCTATAGTCTTCTAAGGAATCTGAAATATCTGTTCTCAGATTCCACAGAAATAAGGCTAGCAAAGAGATCCACGAAATACAGATGTAATTCTGTGAGATGAATTAACAGAACACTAAGCAGTTTCTCAGAAAGCTACTTTCCAGATTTCATCTGAGGATATTTCCTTTTTCACCATAACCCTCTATGGGCATCCAAATATCACTTTGCCAATTCCACAAGAACTGTCTTAGCGAAAGGCTTCTTGAGGGGAAAGCTGTAACTCTGTGAGATGATTTCACAGAACACAAAGAAGTTTCTCAGAATGCTTCTTTCCCTTTTTTATTGGAGGATATTTCCTTTGGCCCTATAGACTTCAAAAGGGATCCGAAATATCTCTTCTGAGATTCCACAGAAATAATGCTAGCAAAGAGATCCACGAAATAGAGATGTAACTCTGTGAGATGAAATAACAGAACACTAAGCAGTTTCTCAGAAAGTTACTTTCCAGATTTCATCTGAGGATATTTCCTTTTTCACCATAGCCCTCTAAGGGCTTCCAAATATCACTTTGCCAATTCCACAAATCTGTCTTAGCGAAAGGCTTCTTGAGGGGAAAGCTGTAACTCTGTGGATGATTTCACAGAACACAAAGTAGTTTCTCAGAAAGCTTCTTTCTCTTTGTTATCGGAGGATATTTCCTTTGGCCCAATAATCTTCAAAGGTATCCGAAATATCTCTTCTCAGATTCCACAGAAATAAGGCTAGCAAAGAGATTACGAAATACAGATGTAACTCTGTGAGAAGAATTAAGAGAACACTAAGCAGTTTCTCAGAAAGCTACTTTCCAGATTTCATCTGAGGATATTTCCTTTTTCACCATAACCCTCTATGGGCATCCAAATATCACTTTGCCAATTCCACAAGAACTGTCTTAGCGAAAGGCTTCTTGAGGGGAAAGCTGTAACTCTGTGAGATGATTTCACAGAACAAAAGAAGTTTCTCAGAATGCTTCTTTCCCTTTTTTATTGGAGGATATTTCCTTTGGCCCTATAGACTTCAAAAGGGATCCGAAATATCTGTTCTGAGATTCCACAGAAATAATGCTAGCAAAGAGATCCACGAAATAGAGATGTAACTCTGTGAGATGAAATAACAGAACACTAAGCAGTTTCTCAGAAAGTTACTTTCCAGATTTCATCTGAGGATATTTCCTTTTTCACCATTGCCCTCTAAGGGCTTCCAAATATCACATTGCCAATTCCACAAATCTGTCTTAGCGAAAGGCTTCTTGAGGGGAAAGCTGTAACTCTGTGAGATGATTTCACAGAACACAAAGAAGTTTCTCAGAAAGCTTCTTTCTCTTTGTTATCGGAGGATATTTCCTTTAGCCCAATAGTCTTCAAAGGTATCCGAAATATCTGTTCTCAGATTCCACAGAAATAAGGCTAGCAAAGAGATTACGAAATACAGATGTAACTCTGTGAGAAGAATTAAGAGAACACTAAGCAGTTTCTCAGAAAGCTACTTTCCAGATTTCATCTGAGGATATTTCCTTTTTCACCATAGACCTCTATGGGCTTCCAAATATCACTTTGCCAATTCCACTAGAACTGTCATAACGAAAGTCTTCTAGAGGGGAAAACTGTAACTCTGTGAGATGATTTCACAGAACACAAAGAAGTTTCTCAGAAAGCTTCTTTCTCTTTGTTATCGGAGGATATTTCTTTTGGCTCTACAGTCTTCAAAGGGATCCGAAATATCTGTTCTCAGATACCACAGAAATAAGGCTAGCAAAGAGGTCCTCGAAATACAGATGTAACTCTGTGAGATGAATTAACAGAACACTAAGCAGTTTCTCAGAAAGCTACTTTCCATATTTCATCTGAGGATATTTCCTTTTTCACCATAGTCCTCTATGGGCTTCCAAATATCACTTTGCCAATTCCACAAGAACTGTCTTAGCGACAGGCTTCTTGAGGGGAAAGAAGTAACTCTGTGAGATGATTTCACAGAACACAAAGAAGTTTCTCAGAAAGCTTTTTTCTCTGTGTTATCGGAGGATATTTCCTTGGGCCCTAGAGTCTTCTAAGGGATCCGAAATATCTGTTCTCATATTCCACAGAAATAAGGCTAGCAAAGAGATCCACGAAATACAGATGTAACTCTGTGAGATGAATTAACAGAACACTAAGCAGTTTCTCAGAATGCTACTTTCCAGATTTCATCTGAGGATATTTCCATTTTCACCGTAGCCCTCTATGGGCTTCCAAACATCACTTTGCCAATTCCACAAGAACTGTCTTAGCGAAAGTCGTCTTGAGGTGAAAGCTGTAACTCTGTGAGATGATTTCACAGAACACAAAGAAGTTTCTCAGAAACCTCCTTTCTCTTTGTTATCGGAGTTTATTTCCTTTGGCCCTCTAATCTTCAATGGGATCCGGAATATCTGTTCTTAGATTCCACAGAAATAAGGCCAGCAAGAGATCCACGAAATACAGATGTAACTCTGTGAGATGAATTAACAGAACACTAAGCAGTTTCTCAGAAAGCTTCTTTCCCGATTTCATCTGAGGATATATCCTTTTTCAACATAGCCCTCTATGCGATTCCAAATATCACTTTGCCAATTCCACAAGAACTGTCTTAGGGAAAGGCTTCATGAGGGGAATGCTGTAACTTTGTGAGATGATTTAACAGAACCCAAAGAAGTTTTGCATAAAGCTTCTTTCTCTTCGTTATCGGAGGATATTTCCTTTGGCCCTATATTCTTCAAAGGGATCCGAAATATCTGTTCTCAGATTCCACAGAAATAAGGCTAGCAAAGAGATCCACGAAACACAGATGTAACTCTGTGAGATGAATTAAGAGAACACTAAGTAGTTTCTCAGAAAGCTTCTTTCCAGGTTTCATCTGAGGATATTTCCTTTTTCACCATAGCCCTCTATGGGCTTCCAAATATCACTTTGCCAATTCCACAAGAACTGTCTGAGCGAAAGGCTTATTGAGGGGAAAGCTGTAACTCTGTGAGATGATTTCAAAGAACACAAAGAAGTTTCTCAGAAAGCTTCTTTCTCTTTGTTATCGGAGATTATTTCCTTTGCCCCCAGAGTCTTCAAAGGGATCCGAAATATCTGTTCTCAGATTCCACAGAAATAAGACTAGCAAAGAGATCCACGAAATACACATGTAACTCTGTGAGATGAATTAACAGAACACTAAGCAGTTTCTCAAAAAGCTTCTTTTAAGATTTCATCTGAGGATATTTCCTTTTTCAACATAGCCCTCTATGGGCTTCCAAATATCACTTGGCCAATTCCACAAGAACTGTCTTAGCGAAAGGCTTCTTGAGGGGAAAGCTGTAACTCTGTGAGATGATTTCACAGAACACAAAGAAGATTCTCAGAATGCTTCTTTCCCTTTTTTAACGGAGGATATTTCCTTTGGCCCTATAGTCTTCAAAGGGATCCGAAATATCTGTTCTCAGATTTCACAGAAATAAGGCTAGCCAAGAGATCCACGAAATACAGATGTAACTCTGTGAGATGAAATAACAGAACACTAAGCAGTTTCTCAGAACGCTTCTTTCCAGATTTCATCAGAGGATAATTCCTCTTTCACCATAGCCCTCTATGGGCTTCCAAATATCACTGTGCCAATTCCACAAGAACTGTCTAAGCGAAAGGCTTCTTGAGGGGAAAGCTGTAACTCTGTGAGGTGATACCACAGAACACAAAGAAGTTTCTCAGAAAGCTTCTTTCTCTTTGTTATCGGAATTTATTTCCTTTGGCCCTATAATCTTCAAAGGGATCCGGAATATCTGTTCTCAGATTCCACAGAAATAAGGCTAGCAATGAGATCCACGAAATACAGATGAAACTCTGTGAGATGAATTAACAGAGCACTAAGCAGGTTCTCAGAAAGCTTCTTTCCAGATTTCATCTGAGGATATTTACTTTTTCACCATAGCCCTCTATGCGCTTCCATATATCACTTTGGCAACTGCACAAGAACTGTCTTAGCGAAAGGCTTCTTGAGAAGAAAGCTGTAACTCTGTGAGATGATTTCACAGAACACAAAGAAGTTTCCCAGAAAGCCACGTTCTCTTTGTTATCGGAGGATATTTCCTTTGGCCCTACAGTCTTCTAAGGGATCCGAAATATCTGTTCTCAGATTCCACAGAAAAAAGGCTAGCAAAGAGATCCACGAAACATAGATGTAACTCTGTGAGATGAATTAACAGAACACTAAGCAGTTTCTCAGAAAGCTTCTTTCCAGATTTCATCTGAGGATATTTCCTTTTTCACCATAGCCCCCTATGGACTTCCAAATATCACTTTGCCAATTCCACAAGAGCTGTCTTAGCGAAAGGCTTCTTGAGGGGAAAGCTGTAACTCTGTGAGATGATTTCACAGACCACAAAGAAGTTTCTCTGAAAGCTTCTCTCTCTTTGTTATCTGAGGATATTTCCTTTGGCCCTATAGTCTTCTAAGGGATCCGAAATATCTGTTCTCAGATTCCACAGAAATAAGGCTAGCAAAGAGATCCACGTAATACAGATGTAACTCTGTGAGATGAATTAACAGAACACTAAGCAGTTTCTCAGAAATCTTCTTTCCAGATTTCATCTGAGGATATTTCCTTTTTCACCATAGCCCTCTATGCGCTTCCAAATATCACTTTGCCAATTCCACAAGAACTGTCTTAGCGAAAGGCTTCTTGAGGGGCAATCTGTAACTCTGTGAGATGATTTCAAAGAACACAAAGAAGTTCCTCAGAAACCTTCTTTCTTTTTGTTATCGGAGATTATTTCCTTTGACCCTAGAGTCTTCAAAGGGATCCGAAATATCTGTTCACAGATTCCACAGAAATAAGACTAGCAAAGAGATCCACGAAATACAGATGTAACTCTGTGAGATGAATTAAGAGAACACTAAACAGTTTCTCAGAAAGCTTCTTTCCAGATTTCATCTGAGGATATTTCCTTTTTCACCATAGCCCTCTAAGGGCTTCCAAATATCACTTTGCCAATTCCACAAGAACTGTCTTAGCGAAAGGGTTCTTGAGGGGAAAGCTGTAATTCTGTGAGATGATTTCACAGAACACAAAGAAGTTTCTCAGAAAGCTTCCTTCTCTTTGTTATCGGAGGATATTTACTTTGGCCCTATAGTCTTCTAGGGGATCCGAAGTATCTGTTCTCAGATTCCACAGAAATAAGGCTAGCAAAGAGATACACCAAATACAGATGTAACTCTGTGAGATGAATTAACACACACTAAGCAGTTTCTCAGAAAGCTTCTTTCCAGATTTCATCTGTGGATATTTCCTTTTTCACCATAGCCCTCTATGGGCTTCCAAATATCACTTTGCCAATTCCACAAGAACTGTCTTAGTGAAAGGCTTCTTGAGGGGAAAGCTGTAACTCTGTGAGATGATTTCACAGAACACAAAGAAGTTTCTCAGAAGGCTTCTTTCCCTTTTTCATCGGAGGATATTTCCTTTGGCCCTATAGTCTTCAAAGGGATCCGAAATATCTGTTCTCAGATTCCACAGAAATAAGGCTAGCAAGGAGATCCACGAAATACAGATGTAACTCTGTGAGATGAATTAACAGAACACTAAGCAGTTTCTCAGAAAACTTCTTTCCAGATTTCATCAGAGGATATTTCCTCTTACACCATAGCCCTCTAAGGGCTTCCAAATATCATTTTGCCAATTCCACAAGAACTGTCTTAGAGAAAGTCTTCTTGAGGGGAAAGCTGTAACTCTGTGTGGTGATTTCACAGAACACAAAGAAGTTTCTCAGAAAGCTTCATTGTCTCTGTTATCGGAGTTTATTTCCTTTGGCCCTATAATATTAAAAGGGTTCCGAAATATCTGTTCTCAGATTCCACAGAAATAAGGCTAGCAAAGAGATCCACGAAATACAGATGTAACTCTGTGAGACGCATTAACAGAAAACTAAGCAGTTTCTCAGGAAGCTACTTTCCAGATTTCATCTGAGAATATTTCCTTTTTCACCATAGCCCTCTATGGGCTTCCAAATATCACTTTGCCAATTCCACAAGAACTGTCTTAGCGAAAGGCTTCTTCACGTGAAAGTTGTAACTCTGTGAGACGATTTCACAGAACACAAAGAAGTTTCTCAGAAAGCTTCTTTCTCTTTGTTATCGGTGGATATTTCCTTTGGTCCTATAGTCTTCAAAGGGATCCGAAATATCTGTTCTGAGATTCCACAGAAATAAGGCTAGCAAAGAGATCCACGAAATACAGATGTAACTCCGTTAGATGAATTAACAGAACACTAAACAGTTTCTGAGAAAGCTACTTTCCAGATTTCATCTGAGGATATTTCCTTTTTCACCATAGCCCTCTAAGGGCTTCCAAATATCACTTTGCCAATTCCACAAGAGCTGTCTTAGCGAAAGGCTTCTTGAGGGGAAAGCTGTAACTCTGTGAGATGATTTCCCAGAACACAAAGAAGTTTCTCAGAAAGCTTCATTCTCTTCGTTATCGGAAATATTTCCTTTGGCCCTATAGTCTTCAAAGGTATCCGAAATATCTGTTCTCAGATTCCACAGAAATAAGGCTAGCAAAGAGATCCACGAAATACAGATGTAACTCTGTGAGATGAATTAACAGAACACTAAGCAGTTTCTCAGAATGCTACTTTCCATATTTCATCTGAGGATATTTCCTTTTTCACCGTAGCCCTCTATGGGCTTCCAAATATCACTTTGCCAATTCCACAAGAACTGTCTTAGCGAAAGTCTTCTTGAGGGGAAAGCTGTAACTCTGTGAGATGATTTCACAGAACACAAAGAAGTTTCTCAGAAAGCTTCTTTCTCTTTGTTATCGGAGGATATTTCCTTTGGCCCTATAGTCTTCAAAGGTATCCGAAATATCTGTTCTCAGATTCCACAGAAATAAGGCTAGCAAAGAGATTACGAAATACAGATGTAACTCTGTGAGATGAATTAACAGAACACTAAGCAGTTTCTCAGAAAGCTACTTTCCAGATTTCATCTGAGGATATTTCCTTTTTCACCATAGCCCTCTATGGGCTTCCAAATATCACTTTGCCAATTCCACTAGAACTGTCTTAGCGAAAGTCTTCTTGAGCGGAAAGCTGTAACTCTGTGAGATGATTTCACAGAACACAAAGAAGTTTCTCAGAAAGCTTCTTTCTCTTTGTTATCGGAGGATATTTCCTTTGGCTCTATAGTCTTCAAAGGGATCTGAAATATCTGTTCTCAGATTCCACAGAAATAAGGCTAGCAAAGAGATCCACGAAATACAGATGTAACTCTGTGAGATGAATTAACAGAACACTAAGCAGTATCTCAGAAGGCTACTTTCCAGTTTTCATCCGAGGATATTTCCTTTTTCACCATAGCCCTCTATGGGCTTCCAAATATCACTTTTCCAATTCCACAAGAACTGTCTTTGCGAAAGGCTTCTTGAAGGGAAAGAAGTAACTCTGTGAGATGATTTCACAGAACACATAGAAGTTTCTCAGAAAGCTTCTTTCTCTGTGTTATCGGAGGATATTTCCTTGGGCCCTAGAGTCTTCGAAGGGATCCGAAATATCTGCTCTCATATTCCACAGAAATAAGGCTAGCAAAGAGATCCACGAAATACACATGTAACTCTGTGAGATGAATTAACAGAACACTAAGCAGTTTCTCAGAAAGCTTCTTTCCATATTTCATCTGAGGATATTTCCTATTTCACCATAGCCCTCTTTGGGCTTCCAAATATCACTTTGCCAATTCCACCAAAATTGTCTTAGCGAAAGGCTTCTGGAGGGGAAAGCTGTAACTCTGTGAGATGATTTCACAGAACACAAAGAAGTTTCTCAGAAAGCTTCTTTCTGTTTTTTATCGGAGGATATTTCCTTTGGCCCTATAGACTTCAAAGGGATCCGAAATATCTGTTCTCAGATTCCACAGAAATAAGGCTAGCAAAGAGATCCACGAAATAGAGATGTAACTTTGTGAGATGAATTAACAGAACTCTAAGGAGATTCTCAGAAAGCTACTTTCCAGATTTCATCTGAGGATATTTCCTTTTTCACCATAGCCCCCTATGGACTTCCAAATATCACTTTGCCAATTCCACAAGAACTGTCTTAGCGAAAGGCTTCTTGAGGGGAAAGCTGTCACTCTGTGAGATGATTTCACAGACCACAAAGAAGTTTCTCTGAAAGCTTCTTTCTCTTTGTTATCTGAGGATATTTCCTTTGGCCCTATAGTCTTCTAAGGGATCCGAAATATCTGTTCTCAGATTCCACAGAAATAAGGGTAGCAAAGAGATCCACGAAATACAGATGTAACTATGTGAGATGACTTAACAGAACATTAAGCTGTTTCTCAGGAAGCTTCTTTAAAGATTTTATCTGAGGATATTTTCTTTTTCACCATAGCCCTCTATGCGCTTCCATATATCACTTTGCCAATTCCACAAGAACTGTCTTAGGGAAAGGGTTCATGTGGGGAAAGGTGTAAATCTGTGTGATGATTTCACAGAACACAAAGAAGTTTCTCATAAAGCTTCTTTCTCTTTGTTATCGGAGGATGTTTCCTTTATCCCTATAGTCTTCTAAGGGATCCAAAAAATCTATTCTTAGATTCCACAGAAATAAGGCTAGCAAAGAGATCCACGAAATACAGATGTAACTTTATGAGATGAATTAACAGAACTCTAAGCAGTTTCTCAGAAAGCTTCCTTCTAGATTTCATCTGAGTATATTTCCTTTTCCACCATAGCCCTCTATGGGCTTCCAAATATCACTTTGCCAATTCCACAAGAACTGTCTTAGCAAAAGGCTTCTTGGAGGGAAAGCTGTAACTCTGTGAGAAGATTTCATAGAACACAAAGAAGTTTCTCAGAATGCTTCCTTCCCTTTTTTATCGGAGGATATTTCCTTTGGCCCTATAGTCTTCTAAGGGATCCGAAATATCTGTTCTCAGATTCCACAGAAATAAGGCTAGCAAGGAGATCCACGAAATACAGATGTAATTCTGTGAGATGAATTAACAGAACACTAAGCAGTTTCTCAGAAAACTTCTTTCCAGATTTCATCAGAGGATATTTCCTCTTACACCATAACCCTCTATGGGCTTCCAAATATCACTTTGCCAATTCGACAAGAACGGTCTTAGAAAAAGACTTCTTGAGGGGAAAGCTGTAACTCTGTGAGGTGATTTCACAGAACACAAAGAAGTTTCTCAGAAATCTTCTTTGTCTTTGTTATCGGAGTTTATTTCCTTAGGCCCTATAATCTTCAAAAGGTTCCGAAATATCTGTTCTCAGATTCCACAGAAATAAGGCTGGCAAAGACATCCACGAAATACAGATGTAACTCTGTGAGATGAATTAACAGAACACTAAGCAGTTTCTCAGAATGCTACTTTCCAGATTTCATCTGAGGATATTTCCTTTTTCACCATAGCCCTCTATGGGCTTCCAAATATCACTTTCCCAATTCCACAACAACTGTCTTAGCGAAAGTCTTCTTGAGGGGAAAGCTGTAACTCTGTGAGATGATTTCACAGAACACAAAGAAGTTCCTCAGAAACCTTCTTTCTCTTTGTTATCGGAGGATATTTCCTTTAGCTCTATAGTCTTCAAAGGGATCCGAAATATCTGTTCTGAGATTCCACAGAAAAAAGGCTAGCAAAGAGATCCACGAAATACTGATGTAACTCTGTGAGATGAATTAACAGAACACTAAGCAGTTTCTCAGAAAGATAATTTGCAGATTTCATCTGAGGATATTTCCTTTTTCTCCATAGACCTCTATGGGCTTCCAAATATCACTTTGCCAATTCCACAAGAACTGTCATAGGGAAAGGCTTCTTGAGGGGAAAGAAGTACCTCTGTGAGATGATTTCACAGAACACAAAGAAGTTTCTCAGAAAGCTTTTTTCTCTGTGTTATCGGAGGATATTTCCTTGGACCCTATGGTCTTCTAAGGGATCTGAAATATCTGTTCTCAGATTCCACAGTAATAAGGCTAGCAAAGAGATCCACGAAATAGAGATGTAACTCTTTGAGATGAATTAACAGAACACTAAGCAGTTTCTCAGAAAGCTTCTTTCCAGATTTCATCAGAGGATATTTCCTCCTTCACCATAGCCCTCTATGGGCTTCCAAATATCACTTTGACAATTCCACAAGAACTGTCTAAGCGAAAGGCTTCTTGAGGGGAAAGCTGTAACTCTGTGAGATGATTTCACAGAACACAAAGAAGTTTCTCAGAAAGCTTCTTTCTCTTTGTTATCGGAGGATATTTCCTTTGGCCCTAGAGTCTTCAAACGGATCCGAAATATCTGTTCTCAGATTCCACAGAAATAAGGCTGGCAATGAGATCCACGAAATACAGATGTAACTCTGTGAGGTGAATTAACAGAACACTAATCAGTTTCTCAGAAACTTATTTCCAGATTTCATCTGAGGATATTTCCTTTTTCACCGTAGCCCTCTATGGGCTTCCAAATATCACTTTGCCAATTCCACAAGAACTGTCTTAGCGAAAGTCTTCTTGAGGGGAAAGCTGTAACTCTTTGAGATGATTTCACACAACACAAAGAAGTTTCTCAGAAAGCTTCTTTCTGTTTGTTATCGGAGGATATTTCCTTTGGCCCTATAGTCTTCAAAGGTATCCGAAATATCTGTGCTTAGATTCCACAGAAATAAGGCTAGCAAAGAGATCCACGAAATACAGATGTAACTCTGTGAGATGAATTAACAGAACACTAAGCAGTTTCTCAGAATGCTACTTTCCAGATTTCATCTGAGGATATTTCCTTTTTCACCGTAGCCCTCTATGGGCTTCCAAATATCACTTTGCCAATTCCACAAGAACTGTCTTAGCGAAAGTCTTCTTGAGGGGAAAGCTGTAACTCTGTGAGATGATTTCACAGAACACAAAGAAATTTCTCAGAAACCTTCTTTCTCTTTGTTATCGGAGGATATTTCCTTTGGCTCTATATTCTTCAAAGGGATCCGAAATATCTGTTCTCAGATTCCACAGAAATAAGGCTTGCAAAGAGATCCACGAAATACAGATGTAACTCTGTGAGATGAATTAACAGAACACTAAGCAGTTTCTCAGAAAGCTACTTTGCAGATTTCATCTTAGGATATTTCCTTTTTCACAATAGCCCTCTATGGGCTTCCAAATATCACTTTGCCAAATCCACAAGAACTGTCTTAGGGAAAGTCTTCTTGAGGGGAAAGCTGTAACTCTGTGAGATGTTTACACAGAACACAAAGAAGTGTCTCAGAAAGCTTCTTTCTCTGTGTTATCGGAGGATATTTCCTTGGACCCTATGGTCTTCTAAGGGATCCGAAATATCTGTTCTCAGATTCCACAGAAATAAGGCTAGCAAAGAGTTCCACGAAATAGAGATGTAACTCTTTGAGATGAATTAACAGAATTCTAAGCAGTTTCTGAGAAACTTCTTTCCAGATTTCATCAGAGGATATTTCCTCTTTCACCATAGCCCTCTACGGGCTTCCAAATATCACTCTGTCAATTCCACAAGAACTGTCTTAGCGAAAGGCTTCTCTAGGGGAAAGGTGTATCTCTGTGAGACGATTACACAGAACACAAAGAAGTTTCTCAGAAAGCTTCTTTCTCTTTGTTATCGGAGGATATTTCCTTTGGCCCTATTGTCTTCAAAGGGATCCGAAATATGTGTTCTCAGATTCCACAGAAATAAGGCTAGCAAAAGGATCCACGAAATACAGATGTAACTCTGTGAGATGAATTAACAGAACACTAAGCAGTTTCTCAGAAAGCTTCTTTCCAGATTTCATCTGAGGATATTTCCTTTTTCACCATAGCCTTTTATGCGCTTCCTAATATCACTTTGCCAAATCCATAAGAACTGTCTTAGCGAAAGACTTCTTGAGGGGAAAGCTGTAACTCTGTGAGGTGATTTCACAGAACACAAAGAGGTTTCTCAGAAAGCTTCTTTCTCTTTGTTATCGGAGGATATTTCCTTTGGCCCTATAGTCTTCTAAGGGATCCCAAATATCTGTTCTCAGATTCCACAGAAATAAGGCTAGCAAAGAGATCCACGAAATACAGATGTAATTCTGTGAGATGAATTAACAGAACACTAAGCAGATTCTCAGAAAGCTTCTTTCCCGATTTCATCTGAGGATATTTCCTTTTTCAACATAGCCCTCTATGCGCTTCCAAATATCACTTTGCCAATTCCACAAGAACTGTCTTAGGGAAAGGCTTCATGAGGGGAAGGCTGTATCTTTGTGAGATGATTTAACAGAACCCAAAGAAGTTTTGCATAAAGCTTCTTTCTCTTTGTTATCGGAGGATATTTCCTTTGGCCCTATATTCTTCAAAGGGATCCGAAATATCTGTTCTCAGATTCCACAGAAATAAGGCTAGCAAAGAGATCCACGAAACACAGATGTAACTCTGTGAGATGAATTAACAGAACACTAAGTAGTTTCTCAGAAAGCTTCTTTCCAGATTTCATCTGAGGATATTTCCTTTTTCACCATAGCCCTCTATGCGCTTCCAAATATCACTTTGCCAATTCCACAAGAACTGTCTTAGCGAAAGGGTTCTTGAGGGTAAAGCTGTAACTCTGTGAGATGATTTCAAAAAACACAAAGAAGTTTCTCAAAAAGCTTCTTTCTTTTTGTTATCCGAGATTATTTCCTTTGGCCCTAGAGTCTTCAAAGGGATCCGAAATATCTGTTCTCAGATTCCACAGAAATAAGACTAGCAAAGAGATCCACGAAATACACATGTAACTCTGTGAGATGAATTAACAGAACACTAAGCAGTTTCTCAGAAAGCTTCTTTCCAGATTTCATCTGAGGATATTTCCTTTTTCAACATAGCCCTCTATGGGCTTCCAAATGTCACTTGGCCAATTCCACAAGAACTGTGTTAGCGAAAGGCTTCTTGAGGGGAAAGCTGTAACTCTGTGAGATGATTTCACAGAACACAAAGAAGATTCTCAGAATGCTTCTTTCCCTTTTTTATCGGAGGATATTTCCTTTGGCCCTATAATCTTCAAAGGGATCCGAAATATCTGTTCTCAGATTTCACAGAAATAAGGCTAGCCAAGAGATCCACGAAATACAGATGTAACTCTGTGAGATGAAATAACAGAACACTAAGCAGTTTCTCAGAAAGCTTCTTTCCAGATTTCATCAGAGGATATTTCCTCTTTCACCATAGCCCTCTATGGGCTTCCAAATATCACTGTGCCAATTCCACAAGAACTGTCTAAGCGAAAGGCTTCTTGAGGGGAGAGCTGTAACTCTGTGAAGTGATACCACAGAACACAAAGAAGTTTCTCAGAAAGCTTCTTTCTCTTTGTTATCGGAATTTATTTCCTTTGGCCCTATAATCTTCAGAGGGATCCGGAATATCTGTTCTCAGATTCCACAGAAATAAGGCTAGCAATGAGATCCACGAAATACAGATGAAACTCTGTGAGATGAATTAACAGAGCACTAAGCAGGTTCTCAGAAAGCTTCTTTCCAGATTTCATCTGAGGATATTTCCTTTTTCACCATAGCCCTCTATGCGCTTCCATATATCACTTTGCCAATTGCACAAGAACTGTCTTAGCGAAAGGCGTCTTGAGAAGAAAGCTGTAACTCTGTGAGATGATTTCACAGACCACAAAGAAGTTTCTCTGAAAGCTTATTTCTCTTTGTTATCTGAGGATATTTCCTTTGGCCCTATAGTCTTCTAAGGGATCCGAAATATCTGTTCTCAGATTCCACAGAAATAAGGCTAGCAAAGAGATTCACGTAATATAGATTTAACTCTGTGAGATGAATTAACAGAACACTAAGCAGTTTCTCAGAAATCTTCTTTCCAGATTTCATCTGAGGATACTTCCTTTTTCACCATAGCCCTCTATGCGCTTCCAAATATCACTTTGCCAATTCCCCAAGAACTGTCTTAGCGAAAGGCTTCTTGAGGGGAAATCTGTAACTCTGTGAGATGATTTCAAAGAACACAAAGAAGTTCCTCAGAAAGCTTCTTTCTTTTTGTTATCGGAGATTATTTCCTTTGGCCCTAGAGTCTTCAAAGGGATCCGAAATATCTGTTCACAGATTCCACAGAAATAAGACTAGCAAAGAGATCCACGAAATACAGATGTAACTCTGTGAGATGAATTAAGAGAACACTAAACAGTTTCTCAGAAAGCTTCTTTCCAGATTTCATCTGAGGATATTTCCTTTTTCACCATAGCCCTCTAAGGGCTTCCAAATATCACTTTGCCAATTCCACAAGAACTGTCTTAGCGAAAGGCTTCTTGAGGGGAAAGCTGTAACTCTGTGAGATGATTTCCCAGAACACAAAGAAGTTTCTAAGAAAGCTTCTTTCTCTTTGTTATCGGAAGATATTTCCTTTGGCCCTATAGTCTTCTAAGGGATCCGAAATATCTGTTCTCAGATTCCACAGAAATAAGGCTAGCAAAGAGATCCACGAAATACAGATGTAACTCTGTGAGATGAATTAACAGAACACTAAGCAGTTTCTCAGAAAGCTTCTTTCCAGATTTCATCTGAGGATATTTCCTTTTTCACTATAGCCCTCTATGGGCTTCCAAATATCACTTTGCCAATTCCACAAGAACTGTCTTAGCGAAAGGGTTCTTGAGCGGAAAGCTGTAACTCTGTGAGATGATTTCACAGAACACAAAGAAGTTTCTCAGAAAGCTTCGTTCTCTTTGTGATCGGAGGATATTTCCTTTGGCCCTATAGTCTTCTAAGGGATCCGAAATATCTGTTCTCAGATTCCACAGAAATAAGGCTAGCAAAGAGATCCACGAAATACAGATGTAACTCTGTGAGATGAATTAACAGAACACTAAGCAGTTTCTCAGAAAGCTACTTTCCAGATTTCATCTGAGGATATTTCCTTTTTCACCATAGCCCTCTATGGGCATCCAAATATTACTTAGCCAATTCCACAAGAACTGTCTTAGCGAAAGGCTTCTCTAGGGGAAAGCTGTATCTCTGTGAGACGATTTCACAGAACACAAAGAAGATTCTCAGAAAGCTTCTTTCTCTTTGTTATCGGAGGATATTTCCTTTGGCCCTATAGTCTTCAAAGGGATCCGAAATATCTGTTCTCAGATTCTACAGAAATAAGGCTAGGAAAGAGATCCACGAAATACAGATGTAACTCTGTGAGATGAATTAACAGAACTCTAAGCAGTTTCTCAGAAAGCTTCTTTCCAGATTTCATCTGAGGATATTTCCTTTTTCAACATAGCCCTCTATGGGCTTCCAAATATCACTTGGCCAATTCCACAAGAACTGTCTTAGCGAAAGGCTTCTTGAGGGGAAAGCTGTAACTCTGTGAGATGATTTCACAGAACACAAAGAAGATTCTCAGAATGCTTCTTTCCCTTTTTTATCGGAGGATATTTCCTTTGGCCCTATAGTCTTCTAAGGGATCCGAAATATCTGTTCTCAGATTCCACAGAAATAAGGCTAGCAAAGAGATCCAAGAAATACAGATGTAACTCTGTGAGATGAATTAACAGTACTCTAAGCAGTTTCTCAGAAAGCTTCTTTCCAGATTTCATCTGAGGATATTTCCTTTTTCACCATAGCCCTCTATGGGCTTCCAAATATCACTTTGCCAATTCCACAAGAACTGTCTTAGCGAAAGGCTTCTTGAGGGGAACGCTGTATCTCTGTGAGATGATTTCACAGAACACAAAGAAGTTTCTAAGAAAGCTTCTTTCTCTTTGTTATCGGAAGATATTTCCTTTGGACCTATAGTCTTCTAAGGGATCCGAAATATCTGTTCTCAGATTCCACAGAAATAAGGCTAGCAAAGAGATCCACGAAATACAGATGTAACTCTGTGAGATGAAATAACAGAACACTAAGCAGTTTCTCAGAACGCTTCTTTCCAGATTTCATCAGAGGATATTTCCTCTTTCACCATAGCCCTCTATGGGCTTCCAAATATCACTGTGCCAATTCCACAAGAACTGTCTAAGCGAAAGGCTTCTTGAGGGGAAAGCTGTAACTCTGTGAGGTGATACCACAGAACACAAAGAAGTTTCTCAGAAAGCTTCTTTCTCTTTGTTATCGGAATTTATTTCCTTTGGCCCTATAATCTTCAAAGGGATCCGGAATATCTGTTCTCAGATTCCACAGAAATAAGGCTAGCAATGAGATCCACGAAATACAGATGAAACTCTGTGAGATGAATTAACAGAGCACTAAGCAGGTTCTCAGAAAGCTTCTTTCCAGATTTCATCTGAGGATATTTCCTTTTTCACCATAGCCCTCTATGCGCTTCCATATATCACTTTGCCAATTGCCCAAGAACTGTCTTAGCGAAAGGCTTCTTGAGAAGAAAGCTGTAACTCTGTGAGATGATTTCACAGAACACAAAGAAGTTTCCCAGAAAGCCACGTTCTCTTTGTTATCGGAGGATATTTCCTTTGGCCCTACAGTCTTCTAAGGGATCCGAAATATCTGTTCTCAGATTCCACAGAAATAAGGCTAGCAAAGAGATCCACGAAATACAGATGTAACTCTGTGAGATGAATTAACAGAACACTAAGCAGTTTCTCAGAAAGCTTCTTTCCAGATTTCATCTGAGGATATTTCCTTTTTCACTTTAGCCCTCTATGGGCTTCCAAATATCACTTTGCCAATTCCACAAGAACTGTCTTAGCGAAAGGGTTCTTGAGCGGAAAGCTGTAACTCTGTGAGATGATTTCAAAGAACACAAAGAAGTTTCTCAGAAAGCTTCGTTCTCTTTGTGATCGGAGGATATTTCCTTTGGCCCTATAGTCTTCTAAGGGATCCGAAATATCTGTTCTCAGATTCCACAGAAATAAGGCTAGCAAAGAGATCCACGAAATACAGATGTAACTCTGTGAGATGAATTAACAGAACACTAAGCAGTTTCTCAGAAAGCTACTTTCCAGATTTCATCTGAGGATATTTCCTTTTTCACCATAGCCCTCTATGGGCATCCAAATATTACTTAGCCAATTCCACAAGAACTGTCTTAGCGAAAGGCTTCTCTAGGGGAAAGCTGTATCTCTGTGAGACGATTTCACAGAACACAAAGAAGATTCTCAGAAATCTTCTTTCTCTTTGTTATCGGAGGATATTTCCTTTGGCCCTATAGTCTTCAAAGGAATCCGAAATATCTGTTCTCACATTCTACAGAAATAAGGCTAGCAAAGAGATCCACGAAATACAGATGTAACTCTGTGAGATGAATTAACAGAACACTAAGCAGTTTCTCAGAAAGCTTCTTTCCAGATTTCATCTGAGGATATTTCCTTTTTCACCATAGCCCTCTATGGGCTTCCAAATATCACTTGGCCAATTCCACAAGAACTGTCTTAGCGAAAGGCTTCTTGAGGGGAAAGCTGTAACTCTGTGAGATGATTTCACAGAACACAAAGAAGATTCTCAGAATGCTTCTTTCCCTTTTTTATCGGAGGATATTTCCTTTGGCCCTATAGTCTTCAAAGGGATCCGAAATATCTGTTCTCAGATTTCACAGAAATAAGGCTAGCAAAGAGATCCACGAAATACAGATGTAACTCTGTGAGATGAAATAACAGAACACTAAGCACTTTCTCAGAACGCTTCTTTCCAGATTTCATCAGAGGATATTTCCTCTTTCACCATAGCCCTCTATGGGCTTCCAAATATAACTGTGCCAATTCCACAAGAACTATCTAAGCGAAAGGCTTCTTGAGGGGAAAACTGTAACTCTGTGAGGTGATACCACAGAACACAAAGAACTTTCTCAGAAAGCTTCTTTCTTTTTGTTATCGGAGATTATTTCCTTTGGCCCTAGAGTCTTCAAAGGGATCCGAAATATCTGTTCACAGATTCCACAGAAATAAGACTAGCAAAGAGATCCACGAAATACAGATGTAACTCTGTGAGATGAATTAAGAGAACACTAAACAGTTTCTCAGAAAGCTTCTTTCCAGATTTCATCTGAGGATATTTCCTTTTTCACCATAGCCCTCTAAGGGCTTCCAAATATCACTTTGCCAATTCCACAAGAACTGTCTTAGCGAAAGGCTTCTTGAGGGGAAAGCTGTAACTCTGTGAGATGATTTCCCAGAACACAAAGAAGTTTCTAAGAAAGCTTCTTTCTCTTTGTTATCGGAAGATATTTCCTTTGGCCCTATAGCCTTCTAAGGGATCCGAAATATCTGTTCTCAGATTCCACAGAAATAAGGCTAGCAATGAGATCCACGAAATACAGATGAAACTCTGTGAGATGAATTAACAGAGCACTAAGCAGGTTCTCAGAAAGCTTCTTTCCAGATTTCATCTGAGGATATTTCCTTTTTCACCATAGCCCTCTAGGCGCTTCCATATATCACTTTGCCAATTGCACAAGAACTGTCTTAGCGAAAGGCTTCTTGAGAAGAAAGCTGTAACTCTGTGAGATGATTTCACAGAACACAAAGAAGTTTCCCAGAAAGCCACGTTCTCTTTGTTATCGGAGGATATTTCCTTTGGCCCTACAGTCTTCTAAGGGATCCGAAATATCTCTTCTCAGATTCCACAGAAAAAAGGCTAGCAAAGAGATCCACGAAAAATAGATGTAAGTCTGTGAGATGAATTAACAGAACACTAAGCAGTTTCTCAGAAAGCTTGTTTCCAGATTTCATCTGAGGATATTTCCTTTTTCACCATAGCCCCTATGGACTTCCAAATATGACTTTGCCAATTCCACAAGAACTGTCTTAGCGAAAGGCTTCTTGAGGGGAAAGCTGTCACTCTGTGAGATGATTTCACAGACCACAAAGAAGTTTCTCTGAAAGCTTCTTTCTCTTTGTTATCAGAGGATATTTCCTTTGGCCCTATAGTCTTCTAAGGGATCCGAAATATCTGTTCTCAGATTCCACAGAAATAAGGCTAGCAAAGAGATCCACGTAATACAGATGTAACTCTGTGAGATGAATTAACAGAACACTAAGCAGTTTCTCAGAAATCTTCTTTCCAGATTTCATCTGAGGATATTTCCTTTTTCACCATAGCCCTCTATGCGGTTCCAAATATCACTTTGCCAATTCCACAAGAACTGTCTTAGCGAAAGGCTTCTTGAGGGGAAATCTGTAGCTCTGTGAGATGATTTCAAAGAACACAAAGAAGTTCCTCAGAAAGCTTCTTTCTTTTTGTTATCGGAGATTATTTCCTTTGGCCCTAGAGTCTTCAAAGGGATCCGAAATATCTGTTCACAGATTCCACAGAAATAAGACTAGCAAAGAGATCCACGAAATACAGATGTAACTCTGTGAGATGAATTAAGAGAACACTAAACAGTTTCTCAGAAAGCTTCTTTCCAGATTTCATCTGAGGATATTTCCTTTTTCACCATAGCCCTCTAAGGGCTTCCAAATATCACTTTGCCAATTCCACAAGAACTGTCTTAGCGAAAGGCTTCTTGAGGGGAAAGCTGTAACTCTGTGAGATGATTTCCCAGAACACAAAGAAGTTTCTAAGAAAGCTTCTTTCTCTTTGTTATCGGAAGATATTTCCTTTGGCCCTATAGTCTTCTAAGGGATCCGAAATATCTGTTCTCAGATTCCACAGAAATAAGGCTAGCAAAGAGATCCAAGAAATACAGATGTAATTCTGTGAGATGAATTAACAGTACTCTAAGCAGTTTCTCAGAAAGCTTCTTTCCAGATTTCATCTGAGGATATTTCCTTTTTCACCATAGCCCTCTATGGGCTTCCAAATATCACTTTGCCAATTCCACAAGAACTGTTTTAGCGAAAGGCTTCTTGAGGGGAACGCTGTATCTCTGTGAGATGATTTCACAGAACACAAAGAAGTTTCTAAGAAAGCTTCTTTCTCTTTGTTATCGGAAGATATTTCCTTTGGACCTATAGTCTTCTAAGGGATCCGAAATATCTGTTCTCAGATTCCACAGAAATAAGGCTAGCAAAGAGATCCACGAAATACAGATGTAACTCTGTGAGATGAATTAACAGAACACTAAGCAGTTTCTCAGAAGCTTCTTTCCAGATTTCATCTGAGGATATTTCCTTTTTCACCATAGCCCTCTATGGGCTTCCAAATATCACTTTGCCAATTCCACAAGAACTGTCTTAGCGAAAGGGTTCTTGAGGGGAAAGCTGTAACTCTGTGAGATGTTTTCACAGAACACAAAGAAGTTTCTCAGAAAGCTTCGTTCTCTTTGTGATCGGAGGATATTTCCTTTGGCCCTATAGTCTTCTAAGGGATCCGAAATATCTGTTCTCAGATTCCACAGAAATAAGGCTAGCAAAGAGATCCACGAAATACAGATGTAACTCTGTGAGATGAATTAACAGAACACTAAGCAGTTTCTCAGAAAGCTACTTTCCAGATTTCATCTGAGGATATTTCCTTTTTCACCATAGCCCTCTATGGGCATCCAAATATTACTTAGCCAATTCCACAAGAACTGTCTTAGCGAAAGGCTTCTCTAGGGGAAAGCTGTATCTCTGTGAGACGATTTCACAGAACACAAAGGAGATTCTCAGAAAGCTTCTTTCTCTTTGTTATCGGAGGATATTTCCTTTGGCCCTATAGTCTTCAAAGGGATCCGATATATCTGTTCTCAGATTCTACAGAAATAAGGCTAGCAAAGAGATCCACGAAATACAGATGTAACTCTGTGAGACGAATTAACAGAACACTAAGCAGTTCCTCAGAAAGCTTCTTTCCAGATTTCATCTGAGGATATTTCCTTTTACACCATAGCCTTTTATGCGCTTCCTAATATCACTTTGCCAATTCCATAAGAACTGTCTTAGCGAAAGACTTCTTGAGGGGAAAGCTGTAACTCTGTGAGGTGATTTCACAGAACACAAAGAAGTTTCTCAGAAAGCTTCTTTCTCTTTGTTATCGGAGTTTATTTCCTTTGGCCCTCTAATCTTCAATGGGATCCGGAATATCTGTTCTCAGATTCCACAGAAATAAGGCCAGCAAGAGATCCACGAAATACAGATGTAACTCTGTGAGATGAATTAACAGAACACTAAGCAGTTTCTCAGAAAGCTTCTTTCCCGATTTCATCTGAGGATATATCCTTTTTCAACATAGCCCTCTATGCGCTTCCAAATATCACTTTGCCAATTCCACAAGAACTGTCTTAGGGAAAGGCTTCATGAGGGGAATGCTGTAACTTTGTGAGATGATTTAACAGAACCCAAAGAAGTTTTGCATAAAGCTTCTTTCTCTTTGTTATCGGAGGATATTTCCTTTGGCCCTATATTCTTCAAAGGGATCCGAAATATCTGTTCTCAGATTCCACAGAAATAAGGCTAGCAAAGAGATCCACGAAACACAGATGTAACTCTGTGAGATGAATTAAGAGAACACTAAGTAGTTTCTCAGAAAGCTTCTTTCCAGATTTCATCTGAGGATATTTCCTTTTTCACCATAGCCCTCTATGGACTTCCAAATATCACTTTGCCAATTCCACAAGAGCTGTCTTAGCAAAAGGCTTCTTGAGGGGAAAGCTGTAACTCTGTGAGATGATTTCACAGACCACAAAGAAGTTTCTCTGAAAGCTTCTCTCTCTTTGTTATCTGAGGATATTTCCTTTGGCCCTATAGTCTTCTAAGGGATCCGAAATATCTGTTCTCAGATTCCACAGAAATAAGGCTAGCAAAGAGATCCACGTAATACAGATGTAACTCTGTGAGATGAATTAACAGAACACTAAGCAGTTTCTCAGAAATCTTCTTTCCAGATTTCATCTGAGGATATTTCCTTTTTCACCATAGCCCTCTATGCGCTTCCAAATATCACTTTGCCAATTCCACAAGAACTGTCTTAGCGAAAGGCTTCTTGAGGGGCAATCTGTAACTCTGTGAGATGATTTCAAAGAACACAAAGAAGTTCCTCAGAAACCTTCTTTCTTTTTGTTATCGGAGATTATTTCCTTTGACCCTAGAGTCTTCAAAGGGATCCGAAATATCTGTTCACAGATTCCACAGAAATAAGACTAGCAAAGAGATCCACGAAATACAGATGTAACTCTGTGAGATGAATTAAGAGAACACTAAACAGTTTCTCAGAAAGCTTCTTTCCAGATTTCATCTGAGGATATTTCCTTTTTCACCATAGCCCTCTAAGGGCTTCCAAATATCACTTTGCCAATTCCACAAGAACTGTCTTAGCGAAAGGGTTCTTGAGGGGAAAGCTGTAATTCTGTGAGATGATTTCACAGAACACAAAGAAGTTTCTCAGAAAGCTTCCTTCTCTTTGTTATCGGAGGATATTTACTTTGGCCCTATAGTCTTTTAGGGGATCCGAAGTATCTGTTCTCAGATTCCACAGAAATAAGGCTAGCAAAGAGATACACCAAATACAGATGTAACTCTGTGAGATGAATTAACACACACTAAGCAGTTTCTCAGAAAGCTTCTTTCCAGATTTCATCTGTGGATATTTCCTTTTTCACCATAGCCCTCTATGGGCTTCCAAATATCACTTTGCCAATTCCACAAGAACTGTCTTAGTGAAAGGCTTCTTGAGGGGAAAGCTGTAACTCTGTGAGATGATTTCACAGAACACAAAGAAGTTTCTCAGAAGGCTTCTTTCCCTTTTTTATCGGAGGATATTTCCTTTGGCCCTATAGTCTTCAAAGGGATCCGAAATATCTGTTCTCAGATTCCACAGAAATAAGGCTAGCAAGGAGATCCACGAAATACAGATGTAACTCTGTGAGATGAATTAACAGAACACTAAGCAGTTTCTCAGAAAACTTCTTTCCAGATTTCATCAGAGGATATTTCCTCTTACACCATAGCCCTCTATGGGCTTCCAAATATCACTTTGCCAATTCCACAAGAACTGTCTTAGAGAAAGACTTCTTGAGGGGAAAGCTGTAACTCTGTGAGGTGATTTCACAGAACACAAAGAAGTTTCTCAGAAAGCTTCATTGTCTCTGTTATCGGAGTTTATTTCCTTTGGCCCTATAATATTAAAAGGGTTCCGAAATATCTGTTCTCAGATTCCACAGAAATAAGGCTAGCAAAGAGATCCACGAAATACAGATGTAACTCTGTGAGACGCATTAACAGAAAACTAAGCAGTTTCTCAGGAAGCTACTTTCCAGATTTCATCTGAGAATATTTTCTTTTTCACCATAGCCCTCTATGGGCTTCCAAATATCACTTTGCCAATTCCACAAGAACTGTCTTAGCGAAAGGCTTCTTCAGGTGAAAGTTGTAACTCTGTGAGATGATTTCACAGAACACAAAGAAGTTTCTCAGAAAGCTTCTTTCTCTTTGTTATCGGTGGATATTTCCTTTGGTCCTATAGTCTTCAAAGGGATCCGAAATATCTGTTCTGAGATTCCATAGAAATAAGGCTAGCAAAGAGATCCACGAAATACAGATGTAACTCCGTTAGATGAATTAACAGAACACTAAACAGTTTCTGAGAAAGCTACTTTCCAGATTTCATCTGAGGATATTTCCTTTTTCACCATAGCCCTCTAAGGGCTTCCAAATATCACTTTGCCAATTCCACAAGAGCTGTCTTAGCGAAAGGCTTCTTGAGGGGAAAGCTGTAACTCTGTGAGATGATTTCCCAGAACACAAAGAAGTTTCTCAGAAAGCTTCATTCTCTTCGTTATCGGAAATATTTCCTTTGGCCCTATAGTCTTCAAAGGTATCCGAAATATCTGTTCTCAGATTCCACAGAAATAAGGCTAGCAAAGAGATCCACGAAATACAGATGTAACTCTGTGAGATGAATTAACAGAACACTAAGCAGTTTCTCAGAATGCTACTTTCCATATTTCATCTGAGGATATTTCCTTTTTCACCGTAGCCCTCTATGGGCTTCCAAATATCACTTTGCCAATTCCACAAGAACTGTCTTAGCGAAAGTCTTCTTGAGGGGAAAGCTGTAACTCTGTGAGATGATTTCACAGAACACAAAGAAGTTTCTCAGAAAGCTTCTTTCTCTTTGTTATCGGAGGATATTTCCTTTGGCCCTATAGTCTTCAAAGGGATCCGAAATATCTGTTCTGAGATTCCACAGAAATAAGGCTAGCAAAGAGATCCACGAAAAACAGATGTAACTCTGTTAGATGAATTAACAGAACACTAAGCAGTTTCTCAGAAAGCTACTTTCCAGATTTCATCTGAGGATATTTCCTTTTTCACCATAGCCCTCTAAGGGCTTCCAAATATCACTTTGCCAATTCCACAAGAGCTGTCTTAGCGAAAGGCTTTTTGAGGGGAAAGCTGTAACTCTGTGAGATGATTTCATAGAACACAAAGAAGTTTCTCAGAAAGCTTCATTCTCTTTGTTATCGGAGGATATTTCCTTTGGCCCTATAGTCTTCAAAGGTATCCGAAATATCTGTTCTCAGATTCCACAGAAATAAGGCTAGCAAAGAGATCCACGCAATACAGATGTAACTCTGTGAGATGAATTAACAGAACACTAAGCAGTTTCTCAGAATGCTACTTTCCAGATCATCTGAGGATAATTCCTTTTTCACCGTAGCCCTCTATGGGCTTCCAAATATCACTTTGCCAATTCCACAAGAACTGTCTTAGCGAAAGTCTTCTTGAGGGGAAAGCTGTAACCCTGTGAGATGATTTCAGAGAACACAAAGAAGTTTCTCAGAGAGCTTCTTTCTCTTTGTTATCGGAGGATATTTCCTTTGGCCCTATAGTCTTCAAAGGGATCCGAAATATCTGTTCTGAGATTCCACAGAAATAAGGCTAGCAAAGAGATCCACGAAATACAGATGTAACTCTGTTAGATGAATTAACAGAACACTAAGCAGTTTCTCTGAAAGCTACTTTCCAGATTTCATCTGAGGATATTTCCTTTTTCACCATAGCCCTCTAAGGGCTTCCAAATATCACTTTGCCAATTCCACAAGAACTGTCTTAGCGAAAGTCTTCTTGAGGGGAAAGCTGTAACTCTGTGAGATGATTTCACAGAACACAAAGAAGTTTCTCAGAAAGCTTCTTTCTCTTTGTTATCGGAGGATATTTCCTTTGGCCCTATAGTCTTCAAAGGGATCCGAAATATCTGTTCTGAGATTCCACAGAAATAAGGCTAGCAAAGAGATCCACGAAAAACAGATGTAACTCTGTTAGATGAATTAACAGAACACTAAGCAGTTTCTCAGAAAGCTACTTTCCAGATTTCATCTGAGGATATTTCCTTTTTCACCATAGCCCTCTAAGGGCTTCCAAATATCACTTTGCCAATTCCACAAGAGCTGTCTTAGCGAAAGGCTTTTTGAGGGGAAAGCTGTAACTCTGTGAGATGATTTCATAGAACACAAAGAAGTTTCTCAGAAAGCTTCATTCTCTTTGTTATCGGAGGATATTTCCTTTGGCCCTATAGTCTTCAAAGGTATCCGAAATATCTGTTCTCAGATTCCACAGAAATAAGGCTAGCAAAGAGATCCACGCAATACAGATGTAACTCTGTGAGATGAATTAACAGAACACTAAGCAGTTTCTCAGAATGCTACTTTCCAGATCATCTGAGGATAATTCCTTTTTCACCGTAGCCCTCTATGGGCTTCCAAATATCACTTTGCCAATTCCACAAGAACTGTCTTAGCGAAAGTCTTCTTGAGGGGAAAGCTGTAACCCTGTGAGATGATTTCAGAGAACACAAAGAAGTTTCTCAGAGAGCTTCTTTCTCTTTGTTATCGGAGGATATTTCCTTTGGCCCTATAGTCTTCAAAGGGATCCGAAATATCTGTTCTGAGATTCCACAGAAATAAGGCTAGCAAAGAGATCCACGAAATACAGATGTAACTCTGTTAGATGAATTAACAGAACACTAAGCAGTTTCTCTGAAAGCTACTTTCCAGATTTCATCTGAGGATATTTCCTTTTTCACCATAGCCCTCTAAGGGCTTCCAAATATCACTTTGCCAATTCCACAAGAACTGTCTTAGCGAAAGGCTTCTTGAAGGGAAAGCTGTAACTCTGTGAGATGATTTCACAGAACACAAAGAAGTTTCTCAGAAAGCTTCATTCTCTTTTTTATCGGAGGATATTTCCTTTGGCAGTGTAGTCTTCAAAGGTATCCGAAATATCTGTTCTTAGATTCCACAGAAATAAGGCTAGCAAAGAGATCCACGAAATACAGATGTAACTCTGTGAGATGAATTAACAGAACACTAAGCAGTTTCTCAGAATGCTACTTTCCAGGTTTCATCTGAGGATATTTTCTTTTTCACCGTAGCCCTCTATGGGCTTCCTAATATCACTTTGCCAATTCCACAAGAACTGTCTTAGCGAAAGGGTTATTGAGGGGAAAGCTGTAACTCTGTGAGATGATTTCACAGAACACAAAGAAGTTTCTCAGAAAGCTTCTTTCTCTTTGTTATCGGAGTTTATTTCCTTTGGCCCTATAGTCTTCAAAGGGATCCGGAATATCTGTTCTCAGATTCCACAGAAATAAGGCTAGCAAAGAGATCCACGAAATACAGATGTAACTCTGTGAGACGCATTAACAGAAAACTAAGCAGTTTCTCAGAAAGCTACTTTCCAGATTTCATCTGAGAATATTTCCTTTTTCACCATAGCCCTCTATGGGCTTCCAAATATCACTTTGCCAATTCCACAAGAACTGTCTTAGCGAAAGGCTTCTTCAGGTGAAAGCTGTAACTCTGTGAGATGATTTCACAGAACACAAAGAAGTTTCTCAGAAAGCTTCTTTCTCTTTGTTATCGGTGGATATTTCCTTTGGCCCTATAGTCTTCAAAGGGATCCGAAATATCTGTTCTGAGAATCCACAGAAATAAGGCTAGCAAAGAGATCCACGAAATACAGATGGAACTCCGTTAGATGAATTAACAGAACACTAAACAGTTTCTGAGAAAGCTACTTTCCAGATTTCATCTGAGGATATTTCCTTTTTCACCATAGCCCTCTAAGGGCTTCCAAATACCACTTTGCCAATTCCACAAGAGCTGTCTTAGCGAAAGGCTTCTTGAGGGGAAAGCTGTAACTCTGTGAGATGATTTCCCAGAACACAAAGAAGTTTCTCAGAAAGCTTCAATCTCTTCGTTATCGGAAGATATTTCCTTTGGCGCTATAGTCTTCAAAGGTATCCGAAATATCTGTTCTCAGATTCCACAGAAATAAGGCTAGCAAAGAGATCCACGAAATACAGATGTAACTCTGTGAGATGAATTAACAGAACACTAAGCAGTTTCTCAGAATGCTACTTTCCATATTTCATCTGAGGATATTTCCTTTTTCAACATAGCCCTCTATGGGCTTCCAAATATCACTTTGCCAATTCCACAAGAACTGTCTTAGCGAAAGTCTTCTTGAGGGGAAAGCTGTAACTCTGTGAGATGATTTCACAGAACACAAAGAAGTTTCTCAGAAAGCTTCTTTCTCTTTGTTATCGGAGGATATTTCCTTTGGCCCTATAGTCTTCAAAGGGATCCGAAATATCTGTTCTGAGATTCCACAGAAATAAGGCTAGCAAAGAGATCCACGAAAAACAGATGTAACTCTGTTAGATGAATTAACAGAACACTAAGCAGTTTCTCAGAAAGCTACTTTCCAGATTTCATCTGAGGATATTTCCTTTTTCACCATAGCCCTCTAAGGGCTTCCAAATATCACTTTGCCAATTCCACAAGAGCTGTCTTAGCGAAAGGCTTTTTGAGGGGAAAGCTGTAACTCTGTGAGATGATTTCACAGAACACAAAGAAGTTTCTCAGAAAGCTTCATTCTCTTTGTTATCGGAAGATATTTCCTTTGGCCCTATAGTCTTCAAAGGTATCCGAAATATCTGTTCTCAGATTCCACAGAAATAAGGCTAGCAAAGAGACCCACGAAATACAGATGTAACTCTGTGAGATGAATTAACAGAACACTAAGCAGTTTCTCAGAAAGCTTCTTTCCAGATTTCATCTGAGGATATTTCCTTTTTCACCGTAGCCCTCTATGGGCTTCCAAATATCACTTTGCCAATTCCACAAGAACTGTCTTAGCGAAAGTCTTCTTGAGGGGAAACTGTAACTCTGTGAGATGATTTCACAGAACACAAAGAAGTTTCTCAGAGAGCTTCTTTCTCTTTGTTGTCGGAGGATATTTCCTTTGGCCCTATAGTCTTCAAAGGGATCCGAAATATCTGTTCTGAGATTCCACAGAAATAAGGCTAGCAAAGAGATCCACGAAATACAGATGTAATTCTGTGAGTGGAAGTCACACATCACAGAGCAGTTTCTCAGAAAACTTCTTTCCAGATTTCATCTGAGGATATTTTCTTTTACACCATATCCCTCTATGGGCTTCCAAATATCACTTTGCCAATTCCACAAGAACTGTCTTAGCGAAAGCTTCTTGAAGGGAAAGCTGTAAATCTGTGAGATGATTTCACAGAACACAAAGAAGTTTCTCAGAAAGCTTCTTTCTCTTTCTTATCGGAGGATATTTCCTTTGGCCCTATAGTCTTCAAAGGGATCCGAAATATCTGTTCTCAGATTCCACAGAAATAAGGCTAGCAAGGAGATCCACGAAATACAGATGTAACTCTGTGAGATGAATTAACAGAACACTAAGCAGTTTCTCAGAAAGCTTCTTTCCAGATTTCATCTGAGGATATTTCCTTTTTCACCATAGCCCTCTATGGGCTTCCAAATATCACTTTGCCAATTCCAAAAGAACTGTTTAGCGAAAGGCTTCTTTAGGGGAAAGCTGTAACTCTGTGAGATGATTTCACAGAACACAAAGAAGTTTCTCAGAAAGCTTCTTTCTCTTTGTTATCGGAGGATATTTCCTCTGGCCCTATAGTCTTTAAAGGGATCCAGAATATCTGTTCTGAGAATCCACAGAAATAAGGCGAGCAAAGAGATCCACGAAATACAGATGCAACTCTGTGAGATGAATTAACAGAAAACTAAGCAGTTTCTCAGAAACCTTCTTTCCAGATTTCATCTGAGGATATTTCCTTTTTCACCATAGCCCTCTCTGGGCTTCCAAATATCACTTTGCCATTTCCAAAAGAACTGTCTTACCGAAAGGCTTCTTGAGGGGAAAGCTGTAACTCTGTGAGATGATTTAACAGAACACAAAGAAGTTTCTCAGAAAGCTTCTTTCTCTTTGTTATCAGAGGATATTTCCTTTGGCCCTATAGTCTTCAAAGGGATACGAAATATCTGTTCTCAGATTCCACAGAAATAAGGCTAGCAAAGAGATCCACGAAATACAGATGTAACTCTGTGAGTGGAAGTCACACATCACAGAGCAGTTTCTCAGAATGCTTCTTTCCAGATTTCATCTGAGGATATTTCCTTTTTCACCATAGCCCTCTATGGGCTTCCAAATATCACTTTGCCAGTTCCACAAGAAGTGTCTTAGCGAAACGCTTCTTGAGGGGAAAGCTGTAACTCTGTGAGTTGATTTCACAGAATACAAAGAAGTTTTTCAGAAAGCTTCTTTCTCTTTGTTATCGGAGGATATTTACTTTGGCCCTATAGTCTTCAAAGGGATCCGAAATATCTGTTTTCGGATTCCACAGAAATAAGGCTAGGAAAGAGATCCACGAAACATAGATGTAACTCTGTGAGATGAATTAACAGAACACTAAACACTTTCTCAGAAAGCTTCTCTCCAGATTTCATCTGAGGATATTTCCTTTTTCACCATAGCCCTCTATGGACTTCCAAATATCACTTTGCCAATTCCACAAGAACTGTCTTACCGAAAGGCTTCTTGAGGGGAAAGCTGTAACTCTGTGAGATGATTTCACAGACCACAAAGAAGTTTCTGTAAAAGCTTCTTTCTCTTTGTTATCTGAGAATATTTCCTTTGGCCCTATAGTCTTCTAAGGGATCCGAAATATCTGTTCTCAGATTCCACAGAAATAAGGCTAGCAAAGAGATCCACGTAATAGAGATGTAACTCTATGAGATGAATTAAGAGAACACTAAGCAGTTTCTCAGAAAGCTACTTTCCAGATTTCATCTGAGGATAATTCCTTTTTCACCATAGCCCTCTATGGGCATCGAAATATCACTTTGCCAATTCCACAAGAACGGTCTTAGCGAAAGGCTTCTTGAGGGGAAAGATGTAACTCTGTTAGATGATTTCACAGAACACAAAGAAGTTTCTCAGAATGCTTCTTTCCCTTTTTTTTCGGAGGATATTTCCTTTGGCCCTATAGACTTCAAAGGGATCTGAAATATCTGTTTTCAGATTCCACAGAAATAAGGCTAGCAAAGAGATCCACGAAATACAGATGTAACTCTGTGAGATGAATTAACAGAACACTAAGCAGTTTCTCAGAAAGCTTCTTTCCAGATTTCATCAGAGGATATTTCCTCTTTCAGCATAGCCCTCATTGGACTTCCAAATATCACTTTGCCAATTCCACAAGAACTGTCTAAGCGAAAGGCTTCTTGAGGGTAATACTGTAATTCTGTGAGGTGATTTCAAAGAACACAAAGAAGTTTCCCAAAAGCTTCTTTCTGTTTGTTATCGGAGTTTATTTCCTTTGGCCCTATAATCTTCAAAGGTATCCGAAATATCTGTTCTCAGATTCCACAGAAATAAGGCTAGCAAAGAGATCCACGAAATACAGATGTATCTCTGTGAGATGAAATAACAGAACACTAAGCAGTTTCTCAGAAAACTACTTTCCAGATTTCATCTGAGGATATTTCCTTTTTCAACATAGCCCTCTAAGGGCTTCCAAATATCACTTTGCCAATTCCACAAATCAGTCTTATCGAAAGGCTTCTTGAGGGGAAAGCTGTAACTCCGTGAGACGATTTCACAGAACACAAAGAAGTTTCTCAGAAAGCTTCTTTCTCTTTGTTATCGGAGGATAATTCCTTTGGCCCTATAGTCTTCAAAGGTATTCGAAATATCTGTTCTGAGATTCCACAGAAATAAGGCTAGCAAAGAGATTACGAAATACAGATGTAACTCTGTGAGATGAATTAACAGAACACTAAGCAGTTTCTCAGAAAGCTACTTTCCAGATTTCATCTGAGGATATTTCCTTTTTCACTATAGCCCTCGATGGGCTTCCAAATATCACTTTGCCAATTCCACTAGAACTGTCTTAGCGAAAGTCTTCTTGAGGGGAAAGCTGTAATTCTGTGAGATGATTTCACAGAACACAAAGAAGTTTCTCAGAAAGCTTCTTTCTCTTTGTTATCGGAGGATATTTCCTTTGGCTCTATAGTCTTAAAAGGGATCCGAAATATCTTTTCTCAGATTCCAGAGAAATAAGGCTAGCAAAGAGATCCACGAAATACAGATGTAACTCAGTGAGATGAATTAACAGAACACTAAGCAGTTTCTCAGAAAGCTTCTTTCCAGATTTCATCTGAGGATATTTCCTTTTTCACCGTAGCCCTCTATGGGCTTCCAAATATCACTTTGCCAATTCCACAAGAAGTGTCTTAGCGAAAGGGTTCTTGAGGGGAAAGCTGTAACTCTGTGAGATGATTTCACAGAACACAAAGAAGTTTCTCAGAAAGCTTCGTTGTCTTTGTGATCGGAGGATATTTCCTTTGGCCTTATAGTCTTCTAAGGGATCTGAAATATCTGTTCTCAGATTCCACAGAAATAAGGCTAGCAAAGAGATCCACGAAATACAGATGTAACTCTGTGAGGTGAATTAACAGAACACTAAGCAGTTTCTCAGAAAGCTACTTTCCAGATTTCATCTGAGGATATTTCCTTTTTCACCATAGCCCTCTAGGGGCATCCAAATATCACTTTGTCAATTCCACAAGAACTGTCTTAGCGAAACGCTTCTTGAGGGGAAAGCTGGAACTCTGTGAGATGATTTCACAGAACACAAAGAATTTTCTCAGAATGCTTCTTTCCCTTTTTTATCGGAGGATATCTCCTTTGGCCCTATAGACTTCAAAGGGATCCGAAATATCTGTTCTCAGATTCCACAGAAATAAGGCTAGCAAGGAGATCCACGAAATACAGATGTAACTCTGAGAGGTGAATTAACAGTACACTAAGTAGTTTCTCAGAAAGCTTCTTTCCAGATTTCATCAGAGGATATTTACTCTTTCACCATAGCCCTCTAGGGGCTTCCAAATATCACTTTGCCAATTCCACAAGAACTCGCTAAGCGAAAGGCTTCTTGAGGGGAAAGCTGTAATTCTGTGAGGTGATTTCAGAGAACACAAAGAAGTTTCTCAGAAAGCTTCTTTCTCTTTGTTATCGGAGTTTATTTCCTTTGGCCCTATAATCTTCAAAGGGATCCGAAGTATCTGTTCTGAGATTCCACAGAAACAAGGCTAGCAAAGAGATCCACGAAATACAGATGTAACTCTGTGAGATGAATTAACAGAACACTAAGCAGTTTCTCAGAAAGCTACTTTCCAGATTTCATCTGAGGATACTTCCATTCACACCATAGCCCTCTATGTGCTTCCAAATATCACTTTGCCAATTCCACAAGAACTGTCTTCGCGAAAGGCTTCTTGAGGGGAAAGCTGTAACTCTGTGAGATGATTTCACAGAACACAAAGAAGTTTCTCACAAAGCTTCTTTCTCTTTGTTATCGGAGGATATTTCCTTTGGCCCTATAGTCTTCAAAAGGGATCCGAAATATCTGTTCTGAGATTCCACGGAAATAAGGCTAGCAAAGAGATCCACGAAACATAGATGTATCTCTGTGAGATGAATTAACAGAACACTAAGCAGTTTCTCAGAAAGCTTCTTTCCAGATTTCATCTGAGGATATTTCCTTTTTCACCATAGCCCTCTATGGGCTTCCAAATATCACTTTGCCAATTCCACAAGAACTGTCTTAGCGAAAGGGTTCTTGAGGGGAAAGAAGTAACTCTGTGAGATGATTCCACAAAACACAAAGAAGTTTCTCAGAAAGCTTCTTTCTCTGTGTTATCGGAGGATGTTTCCTTGGGCCCAAGAGTCTTCTAAGGGATCCGAAATATCTGTTCTCAGATTCCACAGAAATAAGGCTAGCAAAGAGATACACCAAATACAGATGTAACTCTGTGAGATGAATTAACAGAACACTAAGCAGTTTCTCAGAAAGCTTCTTTCCGTATTTCATCTGAGGATACTTCCTTTTTGACCATAGCCCTCTATAGGGTTCCAAATATCACTTTGCCAATTCCACAAAAATTGTCTTAGTGAAAGGCTTCTTGAGGGGAAAGCTGTAACTCTGTGAGATGATTTCACAGAACACAAAGAAGTTTCTCAGAAAGCTTCTTTCTCTTTGTTATCGGAGGATATTTCCTTTGGCCCTATAGACTTCAGAGGGATCCGAAATATATGTTCTCAGATAGCACAGAAATAAGGCTAGCAAAGAGGTCCACGAAATACAGATGTAACTCTGTGAGATGAATTAACAGAACACTGAGCAGTGTCTCAGAACGCTTCTTTCCAGATTTCATCAGAGGATATTTCCTCTTTCACCATAGCCCTCTATGGGCTTCCAAATATCACTTTGCCAATTCCACAAGAACTGTCTAAGCGAAAGGCTTCTTGAGGGGAAAGCTGTAGCTCTGTGAGGTGATACCACAGAACACAAAGAAGTTTCTCAGAAAGCTTCTTTCTCTTTGTTATCGGAGTTTATTTCCTTTGGACCTATAATCTTCAAAGGGATCCGGAATAATTGTTCTGAGATTCCACAGAAATAAGGCTATCAAAGAGATCCACGAAATACACATGAAACTCTGTGAGATGAATTAACAGAACACTAAGCAGGTTCTCAGAAATCTTCTTTCCAAATTTCAACTGAGGATATTTCCTTTTTCACCATAGCCCTCGATGGGCTTCCAAATATCACTTTGCCAATTCCACAAGAATTGTCATAGTGAAATGCTTCTTGACGGGAAAGCTGTAACTCTGTGAGATGATTTCACAGAACACAAAGAAGTTTCTCAGAAAGCTTCGTTCTCTTTTTTATCGGAGGATATTTTCTTTGGCCCTATAATCTTCAAAAGGATACGAAATATCTGTTCTCAGATTCCACAGAAATAAGGCTAGCAAAGAGATCCACGAAATACAGATGTAACTCTGTGAGTGGAAGTCACACATCACAGAGCAGTTTCTCAGAATGCTTCTTTCCAGATTTCATCTGAGGATATTTCCTTTTTCACCGTAGCCCTCTATGGGCTTCCAAATATCACTTTGCCAATTCCACAAGAAGTGTCTTAGCGAAAGGCTTCTTGAGGGGAAAGCTGTAACTCTGTGAGTTGATTTCACAGAATACAAAGAAGTTTCTCAGAAAGCTTCTTTCTCTTTGTTATCGGAGGATATTTCCTTTGGCCCTATAGTCTTCAAAGGGATCCGAAGTATCTGTTCTCAGATTGCACAGAAACAAGGCTAGCAAAGAGATCCACGAAATACACATGTAACTCTGTGAGGTGAATTAAAAGAACAATAAGCACTTTCTCTGAAAGCTTCTTTCCAGATTTCATCTGAGGATATTTCCTTTTTCACCATACAAATCTATGGGCTTCCAAATATCACTTTGCCAATCCCACAAGAACTGTCTTAGCGAAAGACTTCTTGAGTGGAAAGCTGTAACTCTGTGAGATGATTTCACAGAACACAAAGAAGTTTCTCAGAAAGCTTCTTTCTCTTTGTTATCGGAGGATATTTTCTTTGGCCCTATAGTCTTCATAGGGATACGAAATATCTGTTCTCAGATTCCACAGAAATAAGGCTAGCAAAGAGATCCACGAAACACAGATGTAACTCTATGAGATGAATTAACAGAACACTAAGTAGATTCTCAGAAAGCTTCTTTCCAGATTTCATCTGAGGATATTTCCTTTTTCACCATAGCCCTCTATGGGCTTCCAAATATCACTTTGCCAATTCCACAAGAACTGTCTTAGCGAAAGGCTTATTGAGGGGAAAGCTGTAACTCTGTGAGATGATTTCAAAGAACACAAAGAAGTTTCTCAGAAAGCTTCTTTCTTTTTGTTATCGGAGATTATTTCCTTTGGCCCTAGAGTCTTCAAAGGGATCCGAAATATCTGTTCTCAGATTCCACAGAAATAAGACTAGCAAAGAGATCCACGAAATACACACGTAACTCTGTGAGATGAATTAACAGAACACTAAGCAGTTTCTCAGAAAGCTTCTTTCCAGATTTCATCTGAGGATATTTCCTTTTTCAACATAGCCCTCTATGGGCTTCCAAATATCACTTGGCCAATTCCACAAGAACTGTCTCAGCGAAAGGCTTCTTGAGAAGAAAGCTGTATCTCTGTGAGATGATTTCACAGAACACAAAGAAGTTTCTCAGAAAGCCACTTTCTCTTTGTTATCGGAGGATATTTCCTTTGGCCCTATAGTCTTCTAAGGGATCCCAAATATCTGTTCTCAGATTCCACAGAAATAAGGCTAGCAAAGAGATCCACGAAATACAGATGTAACTCTGTGAGATGAATTAACAGAACACTAAGCAGTTTCTCAGAAAGCTTCTTTCCAGATTTCATCTCAGGATATTTCCTTTTTCACAATAGCCCTCTATGCACTTCCAAATATCACTTTGCCAATTCCACAAGAACTATCTTAGCGAAAGGCTTCTTGAGGGGAAAGCTGTAACTCTGTGAGATGATTTCAAAGAACACAAAGAAGTTTCTCAGAAACCTTCTTTCTTTTTGTTATCCGAGATTATTTCCTTTGCCCCTAGAGTCTTCAAAGGCATCCGAAATATCTGCTCTCAGATTCCACAGAAATAAGGCTAGCAAAGAGATCCACGAAATACACATGTAACTCCGTGAGATGAATTAAGAGAACAGTAAGCAGTTTCTCAGAAAGCTTCTTTCCAGATTTCATCTGAGGATATTTCCTTTTTCACCATAGCCCTCTATGGGCATCCAAATATCACCTTGCCAATTCCACAAGAACTGTCTTAGCGAAAGCCTTCTTGAGGGGAAAGCTGTAACTCTGTGAGATGATTTCACAGAACACAAAGAAGATTCTCAGAATACTTCTTTCCCTTTTTTATCGGTGGATATTTCCTTTGGCCCTATAGTCTTCAAAGGGATCCGAAATATCTGTTCTCAGATTCCACAGAAATAAGGCTAGCAAAGAGATCCACGAAATAGAGATGTAACTCTGTGAGATGAATTAACAGAACACTAAGCAGTTTCTAAGAACGCTTCTTTCCAGATTTCATCAGAGGATATTTCCTCTTTAACCATAGCCCTCTATGGGCTTCCAAATATCACTTTGCCAATTCAGCAAGAACTGTCTAAGCGAAAGGCTTCTTGAGGGGAAAGCTGTAACTCTGTGAGGTGATACCACAGAACACAAAGAAGTTTCTCAGAAAGCTTCTTTCTCTTTGTTATCGGAGTTTATTTACTTTGGCCCTATAATCTTCAAAGGGATCCGGAATATCTGTTCTCAGATTCCACAGAAATAAAGCTAGCAAAGAGATCCACGAAATACGGATGAAACTCTGAGATGAATTAACAGAACACTAAGCAGGTTCTCAGAAAGCTTCTTTCCAGATTTCATCTGAGGATATTTCCTTTTTCACCATAGCCCTCTAGGCGCTTCCAAATATCACTTTGCCAATTCCACAAGAACTGTCTTAGCGAATAGCTTTTTGAGGGGAAATCTGTAACTCTGTGAGATGGTTTCAAAGAACACAAAGAAGTTTCTCAGAACGCTTCTTTCTTTTTGTTATCGGAGATTATTTCCTTTGGCCCTAGAGTCTTCAAAGGGATCCGAAATATCTGTTCTCAGATTCCACAGAAATAAGACTAGCAAAGAGATCCACGAAATACAGATGTAACTCTGTGAGACGAATTAACAGAACACTAAGCAGTTTCTCAGAAAGCTTCTTTCCAGATTTCATCTGAGGATATTTCCTTTTTCACCATAGCCCTCTATGGGCTTTCTAATATCACTTTGCCAATTCCAAAAGAACTGTCTTAGCGAAAGGGTTCTTGAGGGGAAAGCTGTAACTCTGTGAGATGATTTCACAGAACACAAAGAAGTTTCTCAGAAAGCTTCGTTCTCTTTGTGATCGGAGGATATTTCCTTTGGCCCTATAGTCTTCTAAGGGATCCGAAATATCTGTTCTCAGATTCCACAGAAATAAGGCTAGCAAAGAGATCCACGAAATACAGATGTAACTCTGTGAGATGAATTAACAGAACACTAAGCAGTTTCTCAGAAAGCTACTTTCCAGATTTCATCTGAGGATATTTCCTTTTTCACCATAGCCCTCTATGGGCATCCAAATATTACTTTGCCAATTCCACAAGAACAGTCTTAGCGAAAGGCTTCTCTAGGGGAAAGCTGTATCTCTGTGAGACGATTTCACAGAACACAAAGAAGTTTCTCAGAAAGCATCTTTCTCTTTGTTATCGGAGCATATTTCCTTTGGCCATATAGTCTTCAAAGGGATCCGAAATATCTGTTCTCAGATTCTACAGAAATAAGGCTAGCAAAGAGATCCACGAAATACAGATGTAATTCTGTGAGTGGAAGTCACCCATCACAGAGCAGTTTCTCAGAAAACTTCTTTCCAGATTTCATCTGAGGATATTTTCTTTTACACCATACCCCTCTATGGGCTTCCAAATATCACTTTGCCAATTCCACAAGAACTGTCTTAGCGAAAGCTTCTTGAAGGGAAAGCTGTAAATCTGTGAGATGATTTCACAGAACACAAAGAAGTTTCTCAGAAAGCTTCTTTCTCTTTGTTATCGGAGGATATTTCCTTTGGCCCTATAGTCTTCAAAGGGATACGAAATATCTGTTCTCAGATTCCACAGAAATAAGGCTAGCAAAGAGATCCACGAAATACAGATGTAACTCTGTGAGTGGAAGTCACACATCACAGAGCAGTTTCTCAGAATGCTTCTTTCCAGATTTCATCTGAGGATATTTCCTTTTTCACCATAGCCCTCTATGGGCTTCCAAATATCACTTTGCCAATTCCACAAGAAGCGTCTTAGCGAAAGGCTTCTTGAGGGGAAAGCTGTAACTCTGTGAGTTGATTTCACAGAATACAAGTAAGTTTTTCAGAAAGCTTCTTTCTCTTTGTTATCGGAGGATATTTCCTTTGGCCCTATAGTCTTCAAAGGGATCCGAAATATCTGTTCTCAGATTCCACAGAAATAAGGCTAGCAAGGAGATCCACGAAATACAGATGTAACTCTGTGAGATGAATTAACAGAACACTAAGCAGTTTCTCAGAAAGCTTCTTTCCAGATTTCATCTGAGGATATTTCCTTTTTCACCATAGCCCTCTATGGGCTTCCAAATATCACTTTGCCAATTCCAAAAGAACTGTTTAGCGAAAGGCTTCTTTAGGGGAAAGCTGTAACTCTGTGAGATGATTTCACAGAACACAAAGAAGTTTCTCAGAAAGCTTCTTTCTCTTTGTTATCGGAGGATATTTCCTCTGGCCCTATAGTCTTTAAAGGGATCCAGAATATCTGTTCTCAGATTCCACAGAAATAAGGCGAGCAAAGAGATCCACGAAATACAGATGCAACTCTGTGAGATGAATTAACAGAAAACTAAGCAGTTTCTCAGAAACCTTCTTTCCAGATTTCATCTGAGGATATTTCCTTTTTCACCATAGCCCTCTAAGGGCTTCCAAATATCACTTTGCCATTTCCAAAAGAACTGTCTTACCGAAAGGCTTCTTGAGGGGAAAGCTGTAACTCTGTGAGATGATTTAACAGAACACAAAGAAGTTTCTCAGAAAGCTTCTTTCTCTTTGTTATCAGAGGATATTTCCTTTGGCCCTATAGTCTTCAAAGGGATACGAAATATCTGTTCTCAGATTCCACAGAAATAAGGCTAGCAAAGAGATCCACGTAATAGAGATGTAACTCTATGAGATGAATTAAGAGAACACTAAGCAGTTTCTCAGAAAGCTACTTTCCAGATTTCATCTGAGGATAATTCCTTTTTCACCATAGCCCTCTATGGGCATCCAAATATCACTTTGCCAATTCCACAAGAACGGTCTTAGCGAAAGGCTTCTTGAGGGGAAAGATGTAACTCTGTTAGATGATTTCACAGAACACAAAGAAGTTTCTCAGAATGCTTCTTTCCCTTTTTTTTCGGAGGATATTTCCTTTGGCCCTATAGACTTCAAAGGGATCTGAAATATCTGTTTTCAGATTCCACAGAAATAAGGCTAGCAAAGAGATCCACGAAATACAGATGTAACTCTGTGAGATGAATTAACAGAACACTAAGCAGTTTCTCAGAAAGCTTCTTTCCAGATTTCATCAGAGGATATTTCCTCTTTCAGCATAGCCCTCATTGGACTTCCAAATATCACTTTGCCAATTCCACAAGAACTGTCTAAGCGAAAGGCTTCTTGAGGGGAATACTGTAATTCTGTGAGGTGATTTCAAAGAACACAAAGAAGTTTCCCAAAAGCTTCTTTCTGTTTGTTATCGGAGTTTATTTCCTTTGGCCCTATAATCTTCAAAGGTATCCGAAATATCTGTTCTCAGATTCCACAGAAATAAGGCTAGCAAAGAGATCCACGAAATACAGATGTATCTCTGTGAGATGAAATAACAGAACACTAAGCAGTTTCTCAGAAAACTACTTTCCAGATTTCATCTGAGGATATTTCCTTTTTCAACATAGCCCTCTAAGGGCTTCCAAATATCACTTTGCCAATTCCACAAATCAGTCTTATCGAAAGGCTTCTTGAGGGGAAAGCTGTAACTCCGTGAGACGATTTCACAGAACACAAAGAAGTTTCTCAGAAAGCTTCTTTCTCTTTGTTATCGGAGGATAATTCCTTTGGCCCTATAGTCTTCAAAGGTATTCGAAATATCTGTTCTGAGATTCCACAGAAATAAGGCTAGCAAAGAGATTACGAAATACAGATATAACTCTGTGAGATGAATTAACAGAACACTAAGCAGTTTCTCAGAAAGCTACTTTCCAGATTTCATCTGAGGATATTTCCTTTTTCACTATAGCCCTCGATGGGCTTCCAAATATCACTTTGCCAATTCCACTAGAACTGTCTTAGCGAAAGTCTTCTTGAGGGGAAAGCTGTAATTCTGTGAGATGATTTCACAGAACACAAAGAAGTTTCTCAGAAAGCTTCTTTCTCTTTGTTATCGGAGGATATTTCCTTTGGCTCTATAGTCTTAAAAGGGATCCGAAATATCTTTTCTCAGATTCCAGAGAAATAAGGCTAGCAAAGAGATCCACGAAATACAGATGTAACTCAGTGAGATGAATTAACAGAACACTAAGCAGTTTCTCAGAAAGCTTCTTTCCAGATTTCATCTGAGGATATTTCCTTTTTCACCGTAGCCCTCTATGGGCTTCCAAATATCACTTTGCCAATTCCACAAGAAGTGTCTTAGCGAAAGGGTTCTTGAGGGGAAAGCTGTAACTCTGTGAGATGATTTCACAGAACACAAAGAAGTTTCTCAGAAAGCTTCGTTGTCTTTGTGATCGGAGGATATTTCCTTTGGCCTTATAGTCTTCTAAGGGATCTGAAATATCTGTTCTCAGATTCCACAGAAATAAGGCTAGCAAAGAGATCCACGAAATACAGATGTAACTCTGTGAGATGAATTAACAGAACACTAAGCAGTTTCTCAGAAAGCTACTTTCCAGATTTCATCTGAGGATATTTCCTTTTTCACCATAGCCCTCTATGGGCATCCAAATATCACTTTGTCAATTCCACAAGAACTGTCTTAGCGAAACGCTTCTTGAGGGGAAAGCTGGAACTCTGTGAGATGATTTCACAGAACACAAAGAATTTTCTCAGAATGCTTCTTTCCCTTTTTTATCGGAGGATATCTCCTTTGGCCCTATAGACTTCAAAGGGATCCGAAATATCTGTTCTCAGATTCCACAGAAATAAGGCTAGCAAGGAGATCCACGAAATACAGATGTAACTCTGAGAGGTGAATTAACAGTACACTAAGTAGTTTCTCAGAAAGCTTCTTTCCAGATTTCATCAGAGGATATTTACTCTTTCACCATAGCCCTCTAGGGGCTTCCAAATATCACTTTGCCAATTCCACAAGAACTCGCTAAGCGAAAGGCTTCTTGAGGGGAAAGCTGTAATTCTGTGAGGTGATTTCAGAGAACACAAAGAAGTTTCTCAGAAAGCTTCTTTCTCTTTGTTATCGGAGTTTATTTCCTTTGGCCCTATAATCTTCAAAGGGATCCGAAGTATCTGTTCTGAGATTCCACAGAAACAAGGCTAGCAAAGAGATCCACGAAATACAGATGTAACTCTGTGAGATGAATTAACAGAACACTAAGCAGTTTCTCAGAAAGCTACTTTCCAGATTTCATCTGAGGATACTTCCATTCACACCATAGCCCTCTATGTGCTTCCAAATATCACTTTGCCAATTCCACAAGAACTGTCTTCGCGAAAGGTTTCTTGAGGGGAAAGCTGTAACTCTGTGAGATGATTTCACAGAACACAAAGAAGTTTCTCACAAAGCTTCTTTCTCTTTGTTATCGGAGGATATTTCCTTTGGCCCTATAGTCTTCAAAAGGGATCCGAAATATCTGTTCTGAGATTCCACGGAAATAAGGCTAGCAAAGAGATCCACGAAATAGAGATTTAACTCGGTGAGATGAAATAACAGAACACTAAGCAGTTTCTCAGAAAGCTACTCCCCAGGTTTCATCTGAGGATATTTCCTTTTTCACCATAGCCCTCTAAGGGCTTCCAAATATCACTTTGCCAATTCCACAAATCTGTCTTAGCGAAAGGCTTCTTGAGGGGAAAGCTGTAACTCTGTGAGATGATTTCACTGAACACAAAGAAGTTTCTCAGAAAGCTTCTTTCTCTTTGTTATCGGAGGATATTTCCTTTGGCCCTATAGTCTTCAAAGGTATCCGAAATATCTGTTCTCAGATTCCACAGAAATAAGGCTAGCAAAGAGATCCACGTAATAGAGATGTAACTCTGTGAGATGAATTAACAGAACACTAAGCAGTTTCTCAGAAATCTTCTTTCCAGATTTCATCTGAGGATATTTCCTTTTTCACCATAGCCCTCTATGCGCTTCCAAATATCACTTTGCCAATTCCACAAGAACTGTCTGAGCGAAAGGCTTCTTGAGGGGAAATCTGTAGCTCTGTGAGATGATTTCAAAGAACACAAAGAAGTTCCTCAGAAAGCTTCTTTCTTTTTGTTATCGGAGATTATTTCCTTTGGCCCTAGAGTCTTCAAAGGGATCCGAAATATGTGTTCACAGATTCCACAGAAATAAGACTAGCAAAGAGATCCACGAAATACAGATGTAACTCTGTGAGATGAATTAAGAGAACACTAAACAGTTTCTCAGAAAGCTTCTTTCCAGATTTCATCTGAGGATATTTCCTTTTTCACCATAGCCCTCTAAGGGCTTCCAAATATCACTTTGCCAATTCCACAAGAACTGTCTTAGCGAAAGGGTTCTTGAGGGGAAAGCTGTAACTCTGTGAGATGATTTCACAGAACACAAAGAAGTTTCTCAGAAAGCTTCGTTCTCTTTGTGATCGGAGGATATTTCCTTTGGCCCTATAGTCTTCTAAGGGATCCGAAATATCTGTTCTCAGATTCCACAGAAATAAGGCTAGCAAAGAGATCCACGAAATACAGATGTAACTCTGTGAGATGAATTAACAGAACACTAAGCAGTTTCTCAGAAAGCTACTTTCCAGATTTCATCTGAGGATATTTCCTTTTTCACCATAGCCCTCTATGGGCTTCCAAATATCACTTGGCCAATTCCACAAGAACTGTCTAAGCGAAAGGCTTCTTGAGGGGAATACTGTAATTCTGTGAGGTGATTTCAAAGAACACAAAGAAGTTTCCCAAAAGCTTCTTTCTCTTTGTTATCGGAGATTATTTCCTTTGGCCCTATAATCTTCAAAGGTATCCGAAATATCTGTTCTCAGATTCCACAGAAATAAGGCTAGCAAAGAGATCCACGAAATACAGATGTATCTCTGTGAGATGAAATAACAGAACACTAAGCAGTTTCTCAGAAAACTACTTTCCAGATTTCATCTGAGGATATTTCCTTTTTCAACATAGCCCTCTAAGGGCTTCCAAATATCACTTTGCCAATTCCACAAATCAGTCTTATCGAAAGGCTTCTTGAGGGGAAAGCTGTAACTCCGTGAGACGATTTCACAGAACACAAAGAAGTTTCTCAGAAAGCTTCTTTCTCTTTGTTATCGGAGGATAATTCCTTTGGCCCTATAGTCTTCAGAGGTATTCGAAATATCTGTTCTGAGATTCCACAGAAATAAGGCTAGCAAAGAGATTACGAAATACAGATGTAACTCTGTGAGATGAATTAACAGAACACTAAGCAGTTTCTCAGAAAGCTACTTTCCAGATTTTATCTGAGGATATTTCCTTTTTCACTATAGCCCTCGATGGGCTTCCAAATATCACTTTGCCAATTCCACTAGAACTGTCTTAGCGAAAGTCTTCTTGAGGGGAAAGCTGTAATTCTGTGAGATGATTTCACAGAACACAAAGAAGTTTCTCAGAAAGCTTCTTTCTCTTTGTTATCGGAGGATATTTCCTTTGGCTCTATAGTCTTAAAAGGGATCCGAAATATCTGTTCTCAGATTCCACAGAAATAAGGCTAGCAAAGAGATCCACGAAATACACATGTAACTCTGTGAGATGAATTAAGAGAACACTAAGCAGTTTCTCAGAAAGCTTCTTTCCAGATTTCATCTGAGGATATTTCCTTTTTCACCATAGCCCTCTATGGGCTTCCAAATATCACCTTGCCAATTCCACAAGAACTGTCTTAGCGAAAGACTTCTTGAGGGGAAAGCTGTAACTCTGTGAGATGATTTTACAGAACACAAAGAAGATTCTCAGAATACTTCTTTCCCTTTTTTATCGGTGGATATTTCCTTTGGCCCTATAGTCTTCAAAGGGATCCGAAATATCTGTTCTCAGATTCCACAGAAATAAGGCTAGCAAAGAGATCCACGAAATAGAGATGTAACTCTGTGAGATGAATTAACAGTACACTAAGCAGTTTCTCAGAACGCTTCTTTCCATATTTCATCAGAGGATATTTCCTCTTTAACCATAGCCCTCTATGGGCTTCCAAATATCACTTTGCCAATTCAGCAAGAACTGTCTAAGCGAAAGGCTTCTTGAGGGGAAAGCTGTAACTCTGTGAGGTGATACCACAGAACACAAAGAAGTTTCTCAGAAAGCTTCTTTCTCTTTGTTATCGGAGTTTATTTACTTTGGCCCTATAATCTTCAAAGGGATCCGGAATATCTGTTCTCAGATTCCACAGAAATAAAGCTAGCAAAGAGATCCACGAAATACAGATGAAACTCTGTGAGATGAATTAACAGAACACTAAGCAGGTTCTCAGAAAGCTTCTTTCCAGATTTCATCTGAGGATATTTCCTTTTTCACCATAGCCCTCTAGGCGCTTCCAAATATCACTTTGCCAATTCCACAAGAACTGTCTTAGCGAATGGCTTCTTGAGGGGAAATCTGTAACTCTGTGAGATTGTTTCAAAGAACACAAAGAAGTTTCTCAGAACGCTTCTTTCTTTTTGTTATCGGAGATTATTTCCTTTGGCCCTAGAGTCTTCAAAGGGATCCGAAATATCTGTTCTCAGATTCCACAGAAATAAGACTAGCAAAGAGATCCACGAAATACAGATGTAACTCTGTGAGATGAATTAAGAGAACACTAAGCAGTTTCTCAGAAAGCTTCTTTCCAGATTTCATCTGAGGATATTTCCTTTTTCACCATAGCCCTCTATGGGCTTTCTAATATCACTTTGCCAATTGCCCAAGAACTGTCTTAGCGAAAGTGTTCTTGAGGGGAAAGCTGTAACTCTGTGAGATGATTTCACAGAACACAAAGAAGTTTCTCAGAAAGCTTCGTTCTCTTTGTGATCGGAGGATATTTCCTTTGGCCCTATAGTCTTCTAAGGGATCCGAAATATCTGTTCTCAGATTCCACAGAAATAAGGCTAGCAAAGAGATCCACGAAATACAGATGTAACTCTGTGAGATGAATTAACAGAACACTAAGCAGTTTCTCAGAAAGCTACTTTCCAGATTTCATCTGAGGATATTTCCTTTTTCACCATAGCCCTCTATGGGCATCCAAATATTACTTTGCCAATTCCACAAGAACTGTCTTAGCGAAAGGCTTCTCTAGGGGAAAGCTGTATCTCTGTGAGACGATTTCACAGAACACAAAGAAGTTTCTCAGAAAGCATCTTTCTCTTTGTTATCGGAGCATATTTCCTTTGGCCCTAGAGTCTTCAAAGGGATCCGAAATATCTGTTCTCAGATTCTACAGAAATAAGGCTAGCAAAGAGATCCACGAAATACAGATGTAATTCTGTGAGTGGAAGTCACACATCACAGAGCAGTTTCTCAGAAAACTTCTTTGCAGATTTCATCTGAGGATATTTTCTTTTACACCATATCCCTCTATGGGCTTCCAAATATCACTTTGCCAATTCCACAAGAACTGTCTTAGCGAAAGCTTCTTGAAGGGAAAGCTGTAAATCTGTGAGATGATTTCACAGAACACAAAGAAGTTTCTCAGAAAGCTTCTTTCTCTTTCTTATCGGAGGATATTTCCTTTGGCCCTATAGTCTTCAAAGGGATCCGAAATATCTGTTCTCAGATTCCACAGAAATAAGGCTAGCAAGGAGATCCACGAAATACAGATGTAACTCTGTGAGATGAATTAACAGAACACTAAGCAGTTTCTCAGAAAGCTTCTTTCCAGATTTCATCTGAGGATATTTCCTTTTTCACCATAGCCCTCTATGGGCTTCCAAATATCACTTTGCCAATTCCAAAACAACTGTTTAGCGAAAGGCTTCTTTAGGGGAAAGCTGTAACTCTGTGAGATGATTTCACAGAACACAAAGAAGTTTCTCAGAAAGCTTCTTTCTCTTTGTTATCGGAGGATATTTCCTCTGGCCCTATAGTCTTTAAAGGGATCCAGAATATCTGTTCTCAGATTCCACAGAAATAAGGCGAGCAAAGAGATCCACGAAATACAGATGCAACTCTGTGAGATGAACTAACAGAAAACTAAGCAGTTTCTCAGAAACCTTCTTTCCAGATTTCATCTGAGGATATTTCCTTTTTCACCATAGCCCTCTATGGGCTTCCAAATATCACTTTGCCATTTCCAAAAGAACTGTCTTACCGAAAGGCTTCTTGAGGGGAAAGCTGTAACTCTGTGAGATGATTTAACAGAACACAAAGAAGTTTCTCAGAAAGCTTCTTTCTCTTTGTTATCAGAGGATATTTCCTTTGGCCCTATAGTCTTCAAAGGGATACGAAATATCTGTTCTCAGATTCCACAGAAATAAGGCTAGCAAAGAGATCCACGAAATACAGATATAACTCTGTGAGTGGAAGTCACACATCACAGAGCAGTTTCTCAGAATGCTTCTTTCCAGATTTCATCTGAGGATATTTCCTTTTTCACCATAGCCCTCTATGGGCTTCCAAATATCACTTTGCCAATTCCACAAGAAGTGTCTTAGCGAAAGGCTTCTTGAGGGGAAAGCTGTAACTCTGTGAGTTGATTTCACAGAATACAAAGAAGTTTTTCAGAAAGCTTCTTTCTCTTTGTTATCGGAGGATATTTACTTTGGCCCTATAGTCTTCAAAGGGATCCGAAATATCTGTTTTCAGATTCCACAGAAATAAGGCTAGCAAAGAGATCCACGAAACATAGATGTAACTCTGTGAGATGAATTAACAGAACACTAAACACTTTCTCAGAAAGCTTCTTTCCAGATTTCATCTGAGGATATTTCCTTTTTCACCATAGCCCTCTATGCGCTTCCAAATATCACTTTGCCAATTCCACAAGAACTGTCTGAGCGAAAGGCTTCTTGAGGGGAAATCTGTAGCTCTGTGAGATGATTTCAAAGAACACAAAGAAGTTCCTCAGAAAGCTTCTTTCTTTTTGTATCGGAGATTATTTCCTTTGGCCCTAGAGTCTTCAAAGGGATCCGAAATATGTGTTCACAGATTCCACAGAAATAAGACTAGCAAAGAGATCCACGAAATACAGATGTAACTCTGTGAGATGAATTAAGAGAACACTAAACAGTTTCTCAGAAAGCTTCTTTCCAGATTTCATCTGAGGATATTTCCTTTTTCACCATAGCCCTCTAAGGGCTTCCAAATATCACTTTGCCAATTCCACAAGAACTGTCTTAGCGAAAGGGTTCTTGAGGGGAAAGCTGTAACTCTGTGAGATGATTTCACAGAACACAAAGAAGTTTCTCAGAAAGCTTCGTTCTCTTTGTGATCGGAGGATATTTCCTTTGGCCCTATAGTCTTCTAAGGGATCCGAAATATCTGTTCTCAGATTCCACAGAAATAAGGCTAGCAAAGAGATCCACGAAATACAGATGTAACTCTGTGAGATGAATTAACAGAACACTAAGCAGTTTCTCAGAAAGCTACTTTCCAGATTTCATCTGAGGATATTTCCTTTTTCACCATAGCCCTCTATGGGCTTCCAAATATCACTTGGCCAATTCCACAAGAACTGTCTAAGCGAAAGGCTTCTTGAGGGGAATACTGTAATTCTGTGAGGTGATTTCAAAGAACACAAAGAAGTTTCCCAAAAGCTTCTTTCTCTTTGTTATCGGAGATTATTTCCTTTGGCCCTATAATCTTCAAAGGTATCCGAAATATCTGTTCTCAGATTCCACAGAAATAAGGCTAGCAAAGAGATCCACGAAATACAGATGTATCTCTGTGAGATGAAATAACAGAACACTAAGCAGTTTCTCAGAAAACTACTTTCCAGATTTCATCTGAGGATATTTCCTTTTTCAACATAGCCCTCTAAGGGCTTCCAAATATCACTTTGCCAATTCCACAAATCAGTCTTATCGAAAGGCTTCTTGAGGGGAAAGCTGTAACTCCGTGAGACGATTTCACAGAACACAAAGAAGTTTCTCAGAAAGCTTCTTTCTCTTTGTTATCGGAGGATAATTCCTTTGGCCCTATAGTCTTCAGAGGTATTCGAAATATCTGTTCTGAGATTCCACAGAAATAAGGCTAGCAAAGAGATTACGAAATATAGATGTAACTCTGTGAGATGAATTAACAGAACACTAAGCAGTTTCTCAGAAAGCTACTTTCCAGATTTTATCTGAGGATATTTCCTTTTTCACTATAGCCCTCGATGGGCTTCCAAATATCACTTTGCCAATTCCACTAGAACTGTCTTAGCGAAAGTCTTCTTGAGGGGAAAGCTGTAATTCTGTGAGATGATTTCACAGAACACAAAGAAGTTTCTCAGAAAGCTTCTTTCTCTTTGTTATCGGAGGATATTTCCTTTGGCTCTATAGTCTTAAAAGGGATCCGAAATATCTGTTCTCAGATTCCACAGAAATAAGGCTAGCAAAGAGATCCACGAAATACACATGTAACTCTGTGAGATGAATTAAGAGAACACTAAGCAGTTTCTCAGAAAGCTTCTTTCCAGATTTCATCTGAGGATATTTCCTTTTTCACCATAGCCCTCTATGGGCTTCCAAATATCACCTTGCCAATTCCACAAGAACTGTCTTAGCGAAAGACTTCTTGAGGGGAAAGCTGTAACTCTGTGAGATGATTTTACAGAACACAAAGAAGATTCTCAGAATACTTCTTTCCCTTTTTTATCGGTGGATATTTCCTTTGGCCCTATAGTCTTCAAAGGGATCCGAAATATCTGTTCTCAGATTCCACAGAAATAAGGCTAGCAAAGAGATCCACGAAATAGAGATGTAACTCTGTGAGATGAATTAACAGAACACTAAGCAGTTTCTCAGAACGCTTCTTTCCATATTTCATCAGAGGATATTTCCTCTTTAACCATAGCCCTCTATGGGCTTCCAAATATCACTTTGCCAATTCAGCAAGAACTGTCTAAGCGAAAGGCTTCTTGAGGGGAAAGCTGTAACTCTGTGAGGTGATACCACAGAACACAAAGAAGTTTCTCAGAAAGCTTCTTTCTCTTTGTTATCGGAGTTTATTTACTTTGGCCCTATAATCTTCAAAGGGATCCGGAATATCTGTTCTCAGATTCCACAGAAATAAAGCTAGCAAAGAGATCCACGAAATACAGATGAAACTCTGTGAGATGAATTAACAGAACACTAAGCAGGTTCTCAGAAAGCTTCTTTCCAGATTTCATCTGAGGATATTTCCTTTTTCACCATAGCCCTCTAGGCGCTTCCAAATATCACTTTGCCAATTCCACAAGAACTGTCTTAGCGAATGGCTTCTTGAGGGGAAATCTGTAACTCTGTGAGATTGTTTCAAAGAACACAAAGAAGTTTCTCAGAACGCTTCTTTCTTTTTGTTATCGGAGATTATTTCCTTTGGCCCTAGAGTCTTCAAAGGGATCCGAAATATCTGTTCTCAGATTCCACAGAAATAAGACTAGCAAAGAGATCCACGAAATACAGATGTAACTCTGTGAGATGAATTAAGAGAACACTAAGCAGTTTCTCAGAAAGCTTCTTTCCAGATTTCATCTGAGGATATTTCCTTTTTCACCATAGCCCTCTATGGGCTTTCTAATATCACTTTGCCAATTGCCCAAGAACTGTCTTAGCGAAAGTGTTCTTGAGGGGAAAGCTGTAACTCTGTGAGATGATTTCACAGAACACAAAGAAGTTTCTCAGAAAGCTTCGTTCTCTTTGTGATCGGAGGATATTTCCTTTGGCCCTATAGTCTTCTAAGGGATCCGAAATATCTGTTCTCAGATTCCACAGAAATAAGGCTAGCAAAGAGATCCACGAAATACAGATGTAACTCTGTGAGATGAATTAACAGAACACTAAGCAGTTTCTCAGAAAGCTACTTTCCAGATTTCATCTGAGGATATTTCCTTTTTCACCATAGCCCTCTATGGGCATCCAAATATTACTTTGCCAATTCCACAAGAACTGTCTTAGCGAAAGGCTTCTCTAGGGGAAAGCTGTATCTCTGTGAGACGATTTCACAGAACACAAAGAAGTTTCTCAGAAAGCATCTTTCTCTTTGTTATCGGAGCATATTTCCTTTGGCCCTAGAGTCTTCAAAGGGATCCGAAATATCTGTTCTCAGATTCTACAGAAATAAGGCTAGCAAAGAGATCCACGAAATACAGATGTAATTCTGTGAGTGGAAGTCACACATCACAGAGCAGTTTCTCAGAAAACTTCTTTGCAGATTTCATCTGAGGATATTTTCTTTTACACCATATCCCTCTATGGGCTTCCAAATATCACTTTGCCAATTCCACAAGAACTATCTTAGCGAAAGCTTCTTGAAGGGAAAGCTGTAAATCTGTGAGATGATTTCACAGAACACAAAGAAGTTTCTCAGAAAGCTTCTTTCTCTTTCTTATCGGAGGATATTTCCTTTGGCCCTATAGTCTTCAAAGGGATCCGAAATATCTGTTCTCAGATTCCACAGAAATAAGGCTAGCAAGGAGATCCACGAAATACAGATGTAACTCTGTGAGATGAATTAACAGAACACTAAGCAGTTTCTCAGAAAGCTTCTTTCCAGATTTCATCTGAGGATATTTCCTTTTTCACCATAGCCCTCTATGGGCTTCCAAATATCACTTTGCCAATTCCAAAACAACTGTTTAGCGAAAGGCTTCTTTAGGGGAAAGCTGTAACTCTGTGAGATGATTTCACAGAACACAAAGAAGTTTCTCAGAAAGCTTCTTTCTCTTTGTTATCGGAGGATATTTCCTCTGGCCCTATAGTCTTTAAAGGGATCCAGAATATCTGTTCTCAGATTCCACAGAAATAAGGCGAGCAAAGAGATCCACGAAATACAGATGCAACTCTGTGAGATGAACTAACAGAAAACTAAGCAGTTTCTCAGAAACCTTCTTTCCAGATTTCATCTGAGGATATTTCCTTTTTCACCATAGCCCTCTATGGGCTTCCAAATATCACTTTGCCATTTCCAAAAGAACTGTCTTACCGAAAGGCTTCTTGAGGGGAAAGCTGTAACTCTGTGAGATGATTTAACAGAACACAAAGAAGTTTCTCAGAAAGCTTCTTTCTCTTTGTTATCAGAGGATATTTCCTTTGGCCCTATAGTCTTCAAAGGGATACGAAATATCTGTTCTCAGATTCCACAGAAATAAGGCTAGCAAAGAGATCCACGAAATACAGATGTAACTCTGTGAGTGGAAGTCACACATCACAGAGCAGTTTCTCAGAATGCTTCTTTCCAGATTTCATCTGAGGATATTTCCTTTTTCACCATAGCCCTCTATGGGCTTCCAAATATCACTTTGCCAATTCCACAAGAAGTGTCTTAGCGAAAGGCTTCTTGAGGGGAAAGCTGTAACTCTGTGAGTTGATTTCACAGAATACAAAGAAGTTTTTCAGAAAGCTTCTTTCTCTTTGTTATCGGAGGATATTTACTTTGGCCCTATAGTCTTCAAAGGTATCCGAAATATCTGTTTTCAGATTCCACAGAAATAAGGCTAGCAAAGAGATCCACGAAACATAGATGTAACTCTGTGAGATGAATTAACAGAACACTAAACACTTTCTCAGAAAGCTTCTTTCCAGATTTCATCTGAGGATATTTCCTTTTTCACCATAGCCCTCTATGGACTTCCAAATATCACTTTGCCAATTCCACAAGAACTGTCTTACCGAAAGGCTTCTTGAGGGGAAAGCTGTAACTCTGTGAGATGATTTCACAGACCACAAAGAAGTTTCTGTAAAAGCTTCTTTCTCTTTGTTATCTGAGAATATTTCCTTTGGCCCTATAGTCTTCTAAGGGATCCGAAATATCTGTTCTCAGATTCCACAGAAATAAGGCTAGCAAAGAGATCCACGTAATAGAGATGTAACTCTATGAGATGAATTAAGAGAACACTAAGCAGTTTCTCAGAAAGCTACTTTCCAGATTTCATCTGAGGATAATTCCTTTTTCACCATAGCCCTCTATGGGCATCCAAATATCACTTTGCCAATTCCACAAGAACGGTCTTAGCGAAAGGCTTCTTGAGGGGAAAGATGTAACTCTGTTAGATGATTTCACAGAACACAAAGAAGTTTCTCAGAATGCTTCTTTCCCTTTTTTTTCGGAGGATATTTCCTTTGGCCCTATAGACTTCAAAGGGATCTGAAATATCTGTTTTCAGATTCCACAGAAATAAGGCTAGCAAAGAGATCCACGAAATACAGATGTAACTCTGTGAGGTGAATTAACAGAACACTAAGCAGTTTCTCAGAAAGCTTCTTTCCAGATTTCATCAGAGGATATTTCCTCTTTCACCATAGCCCTCTATGGACTTCCAAATATCACTTTGCCAATTCCACAAGAACTGTCTAAGCGAAAGGCTTCTTGAGGGGAATACTGTAATTCTGTGAGGTGATTTCAAAGAACACAAAGAAGTTTCCCAAAAGCTTCTTTCTGTTTGTTATCGGAGTTTATTTCCTTTGGCCCTATAATCTTCAAAGGTATCCGAAATATCTGTTCTCAGATTCCACAGAAATAAGGCTAGCAAAGAGATCCACGAAATACAGATGTATCTCTGTGAGATGAAATAACAGAACACTAAGCAGTTTCTCAGAAAACTACTTTCCAGATTTCATCTGAGGATATTTCCTTTTTCAACATAGCCCTCTAAGGGCTTCCAAATATCACTTTGCCAATTCCACAAATCAGTCTTATCGAAAGGCTTCTTGAGGGGAAAGCTGTAACTCCGTGAGACGATTTCACAGAACACAAAGAAGTTTCTCAGAAAGCTTCTTTCTCTTTGTTATCGGAGGATAATTCCTTTGGCCCTATAGTCTTCAAAGGTATTCGAAATATCTGTTCTGAGATTCCACAGAAATAAGGCTAGCAAAGAGATTACGAAATACAGATGTAACTCTGTGAGATGAATTAACAGAACACTAAGCAGTTTCTCAGAAAGCTACTTTCCAGATTTCATCTGAGGATATTTCCTTTTTCACTAGAGCCCTCGATGGGCTTCCAAATATCACTTTGCCAATTCCACTAGAACTGTCTTAGCGAAAGTCTTCTTGAGGGGAAAGCTGTAATTCTGTGAGATGATTTCACAGAACACAAAGAAGTTTCTCAGAAAGCTTCTTTCTCTTTGTTATCGGAGGATATTTCCTTTGGCTCTATAGTCTTAAAAGGGATCCGAAATATCTTTTCTCAGATTCCAGAGAAATAAGGCTAGCAAAGAGATCCACGAAATACAGATGTAACTCAGTGAGATGAATTAACAGAACACTAAGCAGTTTCTCAGAAAGCTTCTTTCCAGATTTCATCTGAGGATATTTCCTTTTTCACCGTAGCCCTCTATGGGCTTCCAAATATCACTTTGCCAATTCCACAAGAAGTGTCTTAGCGAAAGGGTTCTTGAGGGGAAAGCTGTAACTCTGTGAGATGATTTCACAGAACACAAAGAAGTTTCTCAGAAAGCTTCGTTGTCTTTGTGATCGGAGGATATTTCCTTTGGCCTTATAGTCTTCTAAGGGATCTGAAATATCTGTTCTCAGATTCCACAGAAATAAGGCTAGCAAAGAGATCCACGAAATACAGATGTAACTCTGTGAGATGAATTAACAGAACACTAAGCAGTTTCTCAGAAAGCTACTTTCCAGATTTCATCTGAGGATATTTCCTTTTTCACCATAGCCCTCTATGGGCATCCAAATATCACTTTGTCAATTCCACAAGAACTGTCTTAGCGAAACGCTTCTTGAGGGGAAAGCTGGAACTCTGTGAGATGATTTCACAGAACACAAAGAATTTTCTCAGAATGCTTCTTTCCCTTTTTTATCGGAGGATATCTCCTTTGGCCCTATAGACTTCAAAGGGATCCGAAATATCTGTTCTCAGATTCCACAGAAATAAGGCTAGCAAGGAGATCCACGAAATACAGGTGTAACTCTGAGAGGTGAATTAACAGAACACTAAGTAGTTTCTCAGAAAGCTTCTTTCCAGATTTCATCAGAGGATATTTACTCTTTCACCATAGCCCTCTAGGGGCTTCCAAATATCACTTTGCCAATTCCACAAGAACTCGCTAAGCGAAAGGCTTCTTGAGGGGAAAGCTGTAATTCTGTGAGGTGATTTCAGAGAACACAAAGAAGTTTCTCAGAAAGCTTCTTTCTCTTTGTTATCGGAGTTTATTTCCTTTGGCCCTATAATCTTCAAAGGGATCCGAAGTATCTGTTCTGAGATTCCACAGAAACAAGGCTAGCTAAGAGATCCACGAAATACAGATGTAACTCTGTGAGATGAATTAACAGAACACTAAGCAGTTTCTCAGAAAGCTACTTTCCAGATTTCATCTGAGGATACTTCCATTCACACCATAGCCCTCTATGTGCTTCCAAATATCACTTTGCCAATTCCACAAGAACTGTCTTCGCGAAAGGTTTCTTGAGGGGAAAGCTGTAATTCTGTGAGATGATTTCACAGAACACAAAGAAGTTTCTCACAAAGCTTCTTTCTCTTTGTTATCGGAGGATATTTCCTTTGGCCCTATAGTCTTCAAAAGGGATCCGAAATATCTGTTCTGAGATTCCACGGAAATAAGGCTCGCAAAGAGATCCACGAAATAGAGATTTAACTCGGTGAGATGAAATAACAGAACACTAAGCAGTTTCTCAGAAAGCTACTCCCCAGGTTTCATCTGAGGATATTTCCTTTTTCACCATAGCCCTCTAAGGGCTTCCAAATATCACTTTGCCAATTCCACAAATCTGTCTTAGCGAAAGGCTTCTTGAGGGGAAAGCTGTAACTCTGTGAGATGATTTCACTGAACACAAAGAAGTTTCTCAGAAAGCTTCTTTCTCTTTGTTATCGGAGGATATTTCCTTTGGCCCTATAGTCTTCAAAGGTATCCGAAATATCTGTTCTCAGATTCCACAGAAATAAGGCTAGCAAAGAGATCCACGTAATAGAGATGTAACTCTGTGAGATGAATTAACAGAACACTAAGCAGTTTCTCAGAAATCTTCTTTCCAGATTTCATCTGAGGATATTTCCTTTTTCACCATAGCCCTCTATGCGCTTCCAAATATCACTTTGCCAATTCCACAAGAACTGTCTGAGCGAAAGGCTTCTTGAGGGGAAATCTGTAGCTCTGTGAGATGATTTCAAAGAACACAAAGAAGTTCCTCAGAAAGCTTCTTTCTTTTTGTTATCGGAGATTATTTCCTTTGGCCCTATAGTCTTCAAAGGGATCCGAAATATGTGTTCACAGATTCCACAGAAATAAGACTAGCAAAGAGATCCACGAAATACAGATGTAACTCTGTGAGATGAATTAACAGAACACTAAACAGTTTCTCAGAAAGCTTCTTTCCAGATTTCATCTGAGGATATTTCCTTTTTCACCATAGCCCTCTAAGGGCTTCCAAATATCACTTTGCCAATTCCACAAGAACTGTCTTAGCGAAAGGGTTCTTGAGGGGAAAGCTGTAACTCTGTGAGATGATTTCACAGAACACAAAGAAGTTTCTCAGAAAGCTTCGTTCTCTTTGTGATCGGAGGATATTTCCTTTGGCCCTATAGTCTTCTAAGGGATCCGAAATATCTGTTCTCAGATTCCACAGAAATAAGGCTAGCAAAGAGATCCACGAAATACAGATGTAACTCTGTGAGATGAATTAACAGAACACTAAGCAGTTTCTCAGAAAGCTACTTTCCAGATTTCATCTGAGGATATTTCCTTTTTCACCATAGCCCTCTATGGGCTTCCAAATATCACTTGGCCAATTCCACAAGAACTGTCTTAGCGAAAGGCTTCTTGAGGGGAAAGCTGTAACTCTGTGAGATGATTTCACAGAACACAAAGAAGATTCTCAGAATGCTTCTTTCCCTTTTTTATCGGAGGATATTTCCTTTGGCCCTATAGTCTTCAAAGGGATCCGAAATATCTGTTCTCAGATTTCACAGAAATAAGGCTAGCAAAGAGATCCACGAAATACAGATGTAACTCTGTGAGATGATATAACAGAACACTAAGCAGTTTCTCAGAACGCTTCTTTCCAGATTTCATCAGAGGATATTTCCTCTTTCACCATAGCCCTCTATGGGCTTCCAAATATCACTGTGCCAATTCCACAAGAACTGTCTAAGCGAAAGGCTTCTTGAGGGGAAAGCTGTAACTCTGTGAGGTGATACCACAGAACACAAAGAAGTTTCTCAGAAAGCTTCTTTCTCTTTGTTATCGGAATTTATTTCCTTTGGCCCTATAATCTTCAAAGGGATCCGGAATATCTGTTCTCAGATTCCACAGAAATAAGGCTAGCAATGAGATCCACGAAATACAGATGAAACTCTGTGAGATGAATTAACAGAGCACTAAGCAGGTTCTCAGAAAGCTTCTTTCCAGATTTCATCTGAGGATATTTACTTTTTCACCATTGCCCTCTATGCGCTTCCATATATCACTTTCCCAATTACACAAGAACTGTCTCAGCGAAAGGCTTCTTGAGAAGAAAGCTGTAACTCTGTGAGATGATTTCACAGAACACAAAGAAGTTTCCCAGAAAGCCACTTTCTCTTTGTTATCGGAGGATATTTCCTTTAGCCCTACAGTCTTCTAAGGGATCCGAAATATCTGTTCTCAGATTCCACAGAAAAAAGGCTAGCAAAGAGATCCACGAAACATAGATGTAACTCTGTGAGATGAATTAACAGAACACTAATCAGTTTCTCAGAAAGCTTCTTTCCAGATTTCATCTGAGGATATTTCCTTTTTCACCATAGCAACCTATGGACTTCCAAATATCACTTTGCCAATTCCACAAGAACTGTCTTAGCTAAAGGCTTCTCTAGAGGAAAGCTGCATCTCTGTGAGACGATTTCACAGAACACAAAGAAGTTTCTCAGAAAGCTTCTTTCTCTTTGTTATCGGAGGATATTTCCTTTGACCCTAGAGTCTTCAAATGGATCCGAAATATCTGTTCTCAGATTCAACAGAAATAAGTCTAGCAAAGAGATCCACGAAATACAGATGTAACTCTGTGAGATCAATTAACAGAACAGTAAGCAGTTTCTCAGAAAGCTTCTTTCCAGATTTCATCTGAGGATATTTCCTTTTTCACCATAGCCTTTTATGCGCTTCCTAATATCACTTTGCCAATTCCATAAGAACTGTCTTAGCGAAAGACTTCTTGGGGGGAAAGCTGAATCTCTGTGAAGTGATTTCAGAGAACACAAAGAAGTTTCTCAGAAAGCTTCTTTCTCTTTGTTATCGGAGTTTATTTCCTTTGGCCCTATAATCTTCAAAGGGATCCGGAATATCTGTTCTCAGATTCCACAGAAATAAGGCTAGCAAAGAGATCCACGAAATACAGATGTAACTCTGTGAGACGCATTAACAGAAAACTAAGCAGTTTCTCAGAAAGCTACTTTCCAGATTTCATCTGAGAATATTTCCTTTTTCACCATAGCCCTCTATGGGCTTCCAAATATCACTTTTCCAATTCCACAAGAACTGTCTTAGCGAAAGGCTTCTTCAGGTGAAAGCTGTAACTCTGTGAGATGATTTCACAGAACACAAAGAAGTTTCTCAGAAAGCTTCTTTCTCTTTGTTATCGGTGGATATTTCCTTTGGCCCTATAGTCTTCAAAGGGATCCGAAATATCTGTTCTGAGATTCCACAGAAATAAGGCTAGCAAAGAGATCCACGAAATACAGATGTAACTCCGTTAGATGAATTAACAGAACACTAAGCAGTTTCTGAGAAAGCTACTTTCCAGATTTCATCTGAGGATATTTCCTTTTTCACCATAGCCCTCTAAGGGCTTCCAAATATCACTTTGCCAATTCCACAAGAGCTGTCTTAGCGAAAGGCTTCTTGAGGGGAAAGCTGTAACTCTGTGAGATGATTTCCCAGAACACAAAGAAGTTTCTCAGAAAGCTTCATTCTCTTCGTTATCGGAGGATATTTCCTTTGGCCCTATAGTCTTCAAAGGTATCCGAAATATCTGTTCTCAGATTCCACAGAAATAAGGCTAGCAAAGAGATCCACGAAATACAGATGTAACTCTGTGAGATGAATTAACAGAACACTAAGCAGTTTCTCAGAATGCTACTTTCCATATTTCATCTGAGAATATTTCCTTTTTCACCGTACCCCTCTATGGGCTTCCAAATATCACTTTGCCAATTCCACAAGAACTGTCTTAGCGAAAGTCTTCTTGAGGGGAAAGCTGTAACTCTGTGAGATGATTTCACAGAACACAAAGAAATTTCTCAGAAACCTTCTTTCTCTTTGTTATCGGAGGATATTTCCTTTGGCTCTATATTCTTCAAAGGGATCCGAAATATCTGTTCTCAGATTCCACAGAAATAAGGCTAGCAAAGAGATCCACGAAATACAGATGTAACTCTGTGAGATGAATTAACAGAACACTAAGCAGTTTCTCAGAAAGCTACTTTGCAGATTTCATCTTAGGATATTTCCTTTTTCACAATAGCCCTCTATGGGCTTCCAAATATCACTTTGCCAAATCCACAAGAACTGTCTTAGCGAAAGACTTCTTGAGGGGAAAGCTGTAACTCTGTGAGGTGATTTCACAGAACACAAAGAGGTTTCTCAGAAAGCTTCTTTCTCTTTGTTATCGGAGGATATTTCCTTTGGCCCTATAGTCTTCTAAGGGATCCGAAATATCTGTTCTCAGATTCCACAGAAATAAGGCTAGCAAAGAGTTCCACGAAATAGAGATGTAACTCTTTGAGATGAATTAACAGAACTCTAAGCAGTTTCTCAGAAATCTTCTTTCCAGATTTCATCTCAGGATATTTCCTTTTTCACCATAGCTCTCTAAGCGCTTCCAAATATCACTTTGCCAATTCCACAAGAACTGTCTTAGCGAATGGCTTCTTGAGGCGAAAGCTGTAACTCTGTGAGATGATTTCAAAGAACACAAAGAAGTTTCTCAGAACGCTTCTTTCTTTTTGTTATCCGAGATTATTTCCTTTGGCCCTAGAGTCTTCAAAGGGATCCGAAATATCTGTTCTCAGATTCCACAGAAATAAGGCTAGCAAAGAGATCCACGAAATGCACATGTAACTCTGTGAGATGAATTAACAGAACACTAAGCAGTTTCTCAGAAAGCTTCTTTCCAGATTTCATCTGAGGATATTTCCTTTTTCAACATAGCCCTCTATGGGCTTCCAAATATCACTTTGCCAATTCCACAAGAACTGTCTTAGCGAAAGGCTTCTCTAGGGGAATGCTGTATCTCTGTGAGACGATTTCACAGAACACAAAGAAGTTTCTCAGAAAGCTTCTTTCTCTTTGTTATCGGAGGATATTTCCTTTGGCCCTATAGTCTTCAAAGGGATCCGAAATATCTGTTCTCAGATTCCACAGAAATAATGCTAGCAAAGAGTTCCACGTAATACAGATGTAACTCTGTGAGATGAATTAACAGAACACTAAGCAGTTTCTCAGAAATCTTCTTTCCAGATTTCATCTGAGGATATTTCCTTTTTCACCATAGCCTTTTATGCGCTTCCTAATATCACTTTGTCAATTCCATAAGAACAGTCTTAGCGAAAGACTTCTTGAGGGGAAAGCTGTAACTCTGTGAGGTGATTTCACAGAACACAAAGAAGTTTCTCAGAAAGCTTCTTTCTCTTTGTTATCGGAGTTTACTTCCTTTGGCCCTATAATCTTCAAAGGGATCCGGAATATCTGTTCTCAGATTCCACAGAAATAAGGCCAGCAAGAGATCCACGAAATACAGATGTAATTCTGTGAGATGAATTAACAGAACACTAAGCAGATTCTCAGAAAGCTTCTTTCCCGATTTCATCTGAAGATATTTCCTTTTTCAACATAGCCCTCTATGCGCTTCCAAATATCACTTTGCCAATTCCACAAGAACTGTCTTAGGGAAAGGCTTCATGAGGGGAGGGCTGTATCTTTGTGAGATGATTTAACAGAAACCAAAGAAGTTCTGCATAAAGCTTCTTTCTCTTTGTTATCGGAGGATATTTCCTTTGGCCCTATATTCTTCAAAGGGATCCGAAATATCTGTTCTCAGATTCCACAGAAATAAGGCTAGCAAAGAGATCCACGAACACAGATGTAACTCTGTGAGATGAATTAACAGAACACTAAGTAGTTTCTCAGAAAGCTTCTTTCCAGATTTCATCTGAGGATATTTCCTTTTTCACCATAGCCCTCTAAGGGCTTCCAAATATCACTTTGCCAATTCAACAAGAACTGTCTTAGCGAAAGGCTTCTTGAGGGGAAAGCTGTAACTCTGTGAGATGATTTACCAGAACACAAAGAAGTTTCTAAGAAAGCTTCTTTCTCTTTGTTATCGGAAGATATTTCCTTTGGCCCTATAGTCTTCTAAGGGATCCGAAATATCTGTTCTCAGATTCCACAGAAATAAGGCTAGCAAAGAGATCCAAGAAATACAGATGTAACTCTGTGAGATGAATTAACAGAACACTAAGCAGTTTCTCAGAAAGCTTCTTTCCAGATTTCATCTGAGGATATTTCCTTTTTCACTATAGCCCTCTATGGGCTTCCAAATATCACTTTGCCAATTCCACAAGAACTGTCTTAGCGAAAGGGTTCTTGAGCGGAAAGCTGTAACTCTGTGAGATGATTTCACAGAACACAAAGAAGTTTCTCAGAAAGCTTCGTTCTCTTTGTGATCGGAGGATATTTCCTTTGGCCCTATAGTCTTCTAAGGGATCCGAAATATCTGTTCTCAGATTCCACAGAAATAAGGCTAGCAAAGAGATCCACGAAATACAGATGTAACTCTGTGAGATGAATTAACAGAACACTAAGCAGTTTCTCAGAAAGCTACTTTCCAGATTTCATCTGAGGATATTTCCTTTTTCACCATAGCCCTCTATGGGCATCCAAATATTACTTAGCCAATTCCACAAGAACTGTCTTAGCGAAAGGCTTCTCTAGGGGAAAGCTGTATCTCTGTGAGACGATTTCACAGAACACAAAGAAGATTCTCAGAAAGCTTCTTTCTCTTTGTTATCGGAGGATATTTCCTTTGGCCCTATAGTCTTCAAAGGGATCCGAAATATCTGTTCTCAGATTCTACAGAAATAAGGCTAGGAAAGAGATCCACGAAATACAGATGTAACTCTGTGAGATGAATTAACAGAACACTAAGCAGTTTCTCAGAAAGCTTCTTTCCAGATTTCATCTGAGGATATTTCCTTTTTCAACATAGCCCTCTATGGGCTTCCAAATATCACTTGGCCAATTCCACAAGAACTGTCTTAGCGAAAGGCTTCTTGAGGGGAAAGCTGTAACTCTGTGAGATGATTTCACAGAACACAAAGAAGATTCTCAGAATGCTTCTTTCCCTTTTTTATCGGAGGATATTTCCTTTGGCCCTATAGTCTTCAAAGGGATCCGAAATATCTGTTCTCAGATTTCACAGAAATAAGGCTAGCAAAGAGATCCACGAAATACAGATGTAACTCTGTGAGATGAAATAACAGAACACTAAGCAGTTTCTCAGAACGCTTCTTTCCAGATTTCATCAGAGGATATTTCCTCTTTCACCATAGCCCTCTATGGGCTTCCAAATATCACTGTGCCAATTCCACAAGAACTGTCTAAGCGAAAGGCTTCTTGAGGGGAAAGCTGTAACTCTGTGAGGTGATACCACAGAACACAAAGAAGTTTCTCAGAAAGCTTCTTTCTCTTTGTTATCGGAATTTATTTCCTTTGGCCCTATAATCTTCAAAGGGATCCGGAATATCTGTTCTCAGATTCCACAGAAATAAGGCTAGCAATGAGATCCACGAAATACAGATGAAACTCTGTGAGATGAATTAACAGAGCACTAAGCAGGTTCTCAGAAAGCTTCTTTCCAGATTTCATCTGAGGATATTTCCTTTTTCACCATAGCCCTCTATGCGCTTCCATATATCACTTTGCCAATTGCCCAAGAACTGTCTTAGCGAAAGGCTTCTTGAGAAGAAAGCTGTAACTCTGTGAGATGATTTCACAGAACACAAAGAAGTTTCCCAGAAAGCCACGTTCTCTTTGTTATCGGAGGATATTTCCTTTGGCCCTACAGTCTTCTAAGGGATCCGAAATATCTGTTCTCAGATTCCACAGAAATAAGGCTAGCAAAGAGATCCACGAAATACAGATGTAACTCTGTGAGATGAATTAACAGAACACTAAGCAGTTTCTCAGAAAGCTTCTTTCCAGATTTCATCTGAGGATATTTCCTTTTTCACTATAGCCCTCTATGGGCTTCCAAATATCACTTTGCCAATTCCACAAGAACTGTCTTAGCGAAAGGGTTCTTGAGCGGAAAGCTGTAACTCTGTGAGATGATTTCAAAGAACACAAAGAAGTTTCTCAGAAAGCTTCGTTCTCTTTGTGATCGGAGGATATTTCCTTTGGCCCTATAGTCTTCTAAGGGATCCGAAATATCTGTTCTCAGATTCCACAGAAATAAGGCTAGCAAAGAGATCCACGAAATACAGATGTAACTCTGTGAGATGAATTAACAGAACACTAAGCAGTTTCTCAGAAAGCTACTTTCCAGATTTCATCTGAGGATATGTCCTTTTTCACCATAGCCCTCTATGGGCTTCCAAATATAACTGTGCCAATTCCACAAGAACTATCTAAGCGAAAGGCTTCTTGAGGGGAAAACTGTAACTCTGTGAGGTGATACCACAGAACACAAAGAACTTTCTCAGAAAGCTTCTTTCTTTTTGTTATCGGAGATTATTTCCTTTGGCCCTAGAGTCTTCAAAGGGATCCGAAATATCTGTTCACAGATTCCACAGAAATAAGACTAGCAAAGAGATCCACGAAATACAGATGTAACTCTGTGAGATGAATTAAGAGAACACTAAACAGTTTCTCAGAAAGCTTCTTTCCAGATTTCATCTGAGGATATTTCCTTTTTCACCATAGCCCTCTAAGGGCTTCCAAATATCACTTTGCCAATTCCACAAGAACTGTCTTAGCGAAAGGCTTCTTGAGGGGAAAGCTGTAACTCTGTGAGATGATTTCCCAGAACACAAAGAAGTTTCTAAGAAAGCTTCTTTCTCTTTGTTATCGGAAGATATTTCCTTTGGCCCTATAGCCTTCTAAGGGATCCGAAATATCTGTTCTCAGATTCCACAGAAATAAGGCTAGCAATGAGATCCACGAAATACAGATGAAACTCTGTGAGATGAATTAACAGAGCACTAAGCAGGTTCTCAGAAAGCTTCTTTCCAGATTTCATCTGAGGATATTTCCTTTTTCACCATAGCCCTCTATGCGCTTCCATATATCACTTTGCCAATTGCACAAGAACTGTCTTAGCGAAAGGCTTCTTGAGAAGAAAGCTGTAACTCTGTGAGATGATTTCACAGAACACAAAGAAGTTTCCCAGAAAGCCACGTTCTCTTTGTTTTCGGAGGATATTTCCTTTGGCCCTACAGTCTTCTAAGGGATCCGAAATATCTGTTCTCAGATTCCACAGAAAAAAGGCTAGCAAAGAGATCCACGAAACATAGATGTAAGTCTGTGAGATGAATTAACAGAACACTAAGCAGTTTCTCAGAAAGCTTCTTTCCAGATTTCATCTGAGGATATTTCCTTTTTCACCATAGCCTCTATGGACTTCCAAATATCACTTTGCCAATTCCACAAGAACTGTCTTAGCGAAAGGCTTCTTGAGGGGAAAGCTGTCACTCTGTGAGATGATTTCACAGACCACAAAGAAGTTTCTCTGAAAGCTTCTTTCTCTTTGTTATCAGAGGATATTTCCTTTGGCCCTATAGTCTTCTAAGGGATCCGAAATATCTGTTCTCAGATTCCACAGAAATAAGGCTAGCAAAGGGATCCACGTAATACAGATGTAACTCTGTGAGATGAATTAACAGAACACTAAGCAGTTTCTCAGAAATCTTCTTTCCAGATTTCATCTGAGGATATTTCCTTTTTCACCATAGCCCTCTATGCGGTTCCAAATATCACTTTGCCAATTCCACAAGAACTGTCTTAGCGAAAGGCTTCTTGAGGGGAAATCTGTAGCTCTGTGAGATGATTTCAAAGAACACAAAGAAGTTCCTCAGAAAGCTTCTTTCTTTTTGTTATCGGAGATTATTTCCTTTGGCCCTAGAGTCTTCAAAGGGATCCGAAATATCTGTTCACAGATTCCACAGAAATAAGACTAGCAAAGAGATCCACGAAATACAGATGTAACTCTGTGAGATGAATTAAGAGAACACTAAACAGTTTCTCAGAAAGCTTCTTTCCAGATTTCATCTGAGGATATTTCCTTTTTCACCATAGCCCTCTAAGGGCTTCCAAATATCACTTTGCCAATTCCACAAGAACTGTCTTAGCGAAAGGCTTCTTGAGGGGAAAGCTGTAACTCTGTGAGATGATTTCCCAGAACACAAAGAAGTTTCTAAGAAAGCTTCTTTCTCTTTGTTATCGGAAGATATTTCCTTTGGCCCTATAGTCTTCTAAGGGATCCGAAATATCTGTTCTCAGATTCCACAGAAATAAGGCTAGCAAAGAGATCCAAGAAATACAGATGTAACTCTGTGAGATGAATTAACAGTACTCTAAGCAGTTTCTCAGAAAGCTTCTTTCCAGATTTCATCTGAGGATATTTCCTTTTTCACCATAGCCCTCTATGGGCTTCCAAATATCACTTTGCCAATTCCACAAGAACTGTCTTAGCGAAAGGCTTCTTGAGGGGAACGCTGTATCTCTGTGAGATGATTTCACAGAACACAAAGAAGTTTCTAAGAAAGCTTCTTTCTCTTTGTTATCGGAAGATATTTCCTTTGGACCTATAGTCTTCTAAGGGATCCGAAATATCTGTTCTCAGATTCCACAGAAATAAGGCTAGCAAAGAGATCCACGAAATACAGATGTAACTCTGTGAGATGAATTAACAGAACACTAAGCAGTTTCTCAGAAAGCTTCTTTCCAGATTTCATCTGAGGATATTTCCTTTTTCACCATAGCCCTCTATGGGCTTCCAAATATCACTTTGCCAATTCCACAAGAACTGTCTTAGCGAAAGGGTTCTTGAGGGGAAAGCTGTAACTCTGTGAGATGTTTTCACAGAACACAAAGAAGTTTCTCAGAAAGCTTCGTTCTCTTTGTGATCGGAGGATATTTCCTTTGGCCCTATAGTCTTCTAAGGGATCCGAAATATCTGTTCTCAGATTCCACAGAAATAAGGCTAGCAAAGAGATCCACGAAATACAGATGTAACTCTGTGAGATGAATTAACAGAACACTAAGCAGTTTCTCAGAAAGCTACTTTCCAGATTTCATCTGAGGATATTTCCTTTTTCACCATAGCCCTCTATGGGCATCCAAATATTACTTAGCCAATTCCACAAGAACTGTCTTAGCGAAAGGCTTCTCTAGGGGAAAGCTGTATCTCTGTGAGACGATTTCACAGAACACAAAGGAGATTCTCAGAAAGCTTCTTTCTCTTTGTTATCGGAGGATATTTCCTTTGGCCCTATAGTCTTCAAAGGGTTCCGAAATATCTGTTCTCAGATTCTACAGAAATAAGGCTAGCAAAGAGATCCACGAAATACAGATGTAACTCTGTGAGACGAATTAACAGAACACTAAGCAGTTCCTCAGAAAGCTTCTTTCCAGATTTCATCTGAGGATATTTCCTTTTACACCATAGCCTTTTATGCGCTTCCTAATATCACTTTGCCAATTCCATAAGAACTGTCTTAGCGAAAGACTTCTTGAGGGGAAAGCTGTAACTCTGTGAGGTGATTTCACAGAACACAAAGAAGTTTCTCAGAAAGCTTCTTTCTCTTTGTTATCGGAGTTTATTTCCTTTGGCCCTCTAATCTTCAATGGGATCCGGAATATCTGTTCTCAGATTCCACAGAAATAAGGCCAGCAAGAGATCCACGAAATACAGATGTAACTCTGTGAGATGAATTAACAGAACACTAAGCAGTTTCTCAGAAAGCTTCTTTCCCGATTTCATCTGAGGATATATCCTTTTTCAACATAGCCCTCTATGCGCTTCCAAATATCACTTTGCCAATTCCACAAGAACTGTCTTAGGGAAAGGCTTCATGAGGGGAATGCTGTAACTTTGTGAGATGATTTAACAGAACCCAAAGAAGTTTTGCATAAAGCTTCTTTCTCTTTGTTATCGGAGGATATTTCCTTTGGCCCTATATTCTTCAAAGGCATCCGAAATATCTGTTCTCAGATTCCACAGAAATAAGGCTAGCAAAGAGATCCACGAAACACAGATGTAACTCTGTGAGATGAATTAAGAGAACACTAAGTAGTTTCTCAGAAAGCTTCTTTCCAGATTTCATCTGAGGATATTTCCTTTTTCACCATAGCCCTCTATGGGCTTCCAAATATCACTTTGCCAATTCCACAAGAACTGTCTGAGCGAAAGGCTTATTGAGGGGAAAGCTGTAACTCTGTGAGATGATTTCAAAGAACACAAAGAAGTTTCTCAGAAAGCTTCTTTCTCTTTGTTATCGGAGATTATTTCCTTTGCCCCCAGAGTCTTCAAAGGGATCCGAAATATCTGTTCTCAGATTCCACAGAAATAAGACTAGCAAAGAGATCCACGAAATACACATGTAACTCTGTGAGATGAATTAACAGAACACTAAGCAGTTTCTCAAAAAGCTTCTTTTAAGATTTCATCTGAGGATATTTCCTTTTTCAACATAGCCCTCTATGGGCTTCCAAATATCACTTGGCCAATTCCACAAGAACTGTCTTAGCGAAAGGCTTCTTGAGGGGAAAGCTGTAACTCTGTGAGATGATTTCACAGAACACAAAGAAGATTCTCAGAATGCTTCTTTCCCTTTTTTAACGGAGGATATTTCCTTTGGCCCTATAGTCTTCAAAGGGATCCGAAATATCTGTTCTCAGATTTCACAGAAATAAGGCTAGCCAAGAGATCCACGAAATACAGATGTAACTCTGTGAGATGAAATAACAGAACACTAAGCAGTTTCTCAGAACGCTTCTTTCCAGATTTCATCAGAGGATAATTCCTCTTTCACCATAGCCCTCTATGGGCTTCCAAATATCACTGTGCCAATTCCACAAGAAGTGTCTAAGCGAAAGGCTTCTTGAGGGGAAAGCTGTAACTCTGTGAGGTGATACCACAGAACACAAAGAAGTTTCTCAGAAAGCTTCTTTCTCTTTGTTATCGGAATTTATTTCCTTTGGCCCTATAATCTTCAAAGGGATCCGGAATATCTGTTCTCAGATTCCACAGAAATAAGGCTAGCAATGAGATCCACGAAATACAGATGAAACTCTGTGAGATGAATTAACAGAGCACTAAGCAGGTTCTCAGAAAGCTTCTTTCCAGATTTCATCTGAGGATATTTACTTTTTCACCATAGCCCTCTATGCGCTTCCATATATCACTTTGGCAACTGCACAAGAACTGTCTTAGCGAAAGGCTTCTTGAGAAGAAAGTTGTAACTCTGTGAGATGATTTCACAGAACACAAAGAAGTTTCCCAGAAAGCCACGTTCTCTTTGTTATCGGAGGATATTTCCTTTGGCCCTACAGTCTTCTAAGGGATCCGAAATATCTGTTCTCAGATTCCACAGAAAAAAGGCTAGCAAAGAGATCCACGAAACATAGATGTAACTCTGTGAGATGAATTAACAGAACACTAAGCAGTTTCTCAGAAAGCTTCTTTCCAGATTTCATCTGAGGATATTTCCTTTTTCACCATAGCCCCCTATGGACTTCCAAATATCACTTTGCCAATTCCACAAGAGCTGTCTTAGCGAAAGGCTTCTTGAGGGGAAAGCTGTAACTCTGTGAGATGATTTCACAGACCACAAAGAAGTTTCTCTGAAAGCTTCTCTCTCTTTGTTATCTGAGGATATTTCCTTTGGCCCTATAGTCTTCTAAGGGATCCGAAATATCTGTTCTCAGATTCCACAGAAATAAGGCTAGCAAAGAGATCCACGTAATACAGATGTAACTCTGTGAGATGAATTAACAGAACACTAAGCAGTTTCTCAGAAATCTTCTTTCCAGATTTCATCTGAGGATATTTCCTTTTTCACCGTAGCCCTCTATGGGCTTCCAAATATCACTTTGCCAATTCCACAAGAACTGTCTTAGCGAAAGTCTTCTTGAGGGGAAAGCTGTAACCCTGTGAGATGATTTCAGAGAACACAAAAAAGTTTCTCAGAGAGCTTCTTTCTCTTTGTTATCGGAGGATATTTCCTTTGGCCCTATAGTCTTCAAAGGGATCCGAAATATCTGTTCTGAGATTCCACAGAAATAAGGCTAGCAAAGAGATCCACGAAATACAGATGTAACTCTGTTAGATGAATTAACAGAACACTAAGCAGTTTCTCTGAAAGCTACTTTCCAGATTTCATCTGAGGATATTTCCTTTTTCACCATAGCCCTCTAAGGGCTTCCAAATATCACTTTGCCAATTCCACAAGAACTGTCTTACCGAAAGGCTTCTTGAAGGGAAAGCTGTAACTCTGTGAGATGATTTCACAGAACACAAAGAAGTTTCTCAGAAAGCTTCATTCTCTTTTTTATCGGAGGATATTTCCTTTGGCCCTGTAGTCTTCAAAGGTATCCGAAATATCTGTTCTTAGATTCCACAGAAATAAGGCTAGCAAAGAGATCCACGAAATACAGATGTAACTCTGTGAGATGAATTAACAGAACACTAAGCAGTTTCTCAGAATGCTACTTTCCAGGTTTCATCTGAGGATATTTTCTTTTTCACCGTAGCCCTCTATGGGCTTCCAAATATCACTTTGCCAATTCCACAAGAACTGTCTTAGCGAAAGGGTTATTGAGGGGAAAGCTGTAACTCTGTGAGATGATTTCACAGAACACAAAGAAGTTTCTCAGAAAGCTTCTTTCTCTTTGTTATCAGAGTTTATTTCCTTTGGCCCTATAGTCTTCAAAGGGATCCGGAATATCTGTTCTCAGATTCCACAGAAATAAGGCTAGCAAAGAGATCCACGAAATACAGATGTAACTCTGTGAGACGCATTAACAGAAAACTAAGCAGTTTCTCAGAAAGCTACTTTCCAGATTTCATCTGAGAATATTTCCTTTTTCACCATAGCCCTCTATGGGCTTCCAAATATCACTTTGCCAATTCCAAAAGAACTGTCTTAGCGAAAGGCTTCTTCAGGTGAAAGCTGTAACTCTGTGAGATGATTTCACAGAACACAAAGAAGTTTCTCAGAAAGCTTCTTTCTCTTTGTTATCGGTGGATATTTCCTTTGGCCCTATAGTCTTCAAAGGGATCCGAAATATCTGTTCTGAGAATCCACAGAAATAAGGCTAGCAAAGAGATCCACGAAATACAGATGTAACTCCGTTAGATGAATTAACAGAACACTAAACAGTTTCTGAGAAAGCTACTTTCCAGATTTCATCTGAGGATATTTCCTTTTTCACCATAGCCCTCTAAGGGCTTCCAAATATCACTTTGCCAATTCCACAAGAGCTGTCTTAGCGAAAGGCTTCTTGAGGGGAAAGCTGTAACTCTGTGAGATGATTTCCCAGAACACAAAGAAGTTTCTCAGAAAGCTTCATTCTCTTCGTTATCGGAAGATATTTCCTTTGGCGCTATAGTCTTCAAAGGTATCCGAAATATCTGTTCTCAGATTCCACAGAAATAAGGCTAGCAAAGAGATCCACGAAATACAGATGTAACTCTGTGAGATGAATTAACAGAACACTAAGCAGTTTCTCAGAATGCTACTTTCCATATTTCATCTGAGGATATTTCCTTTTTCAACATAGCCCTCTATGGGCTTCCAAATATCACTTTGCCAATTCCACAAGAACTGTCTTAGCGAAAGGCTTCTTGAGGGGAAAGCTGTAACTCTGTGAGATGATTTCACAGAACACAAAGAAGTTTCTCAGAAAGCTTCTTTCTCTTTGTTATCGGAGGATATTTCCTTTGGCCCTATAGTCTTCAAAGGGATCCGAAATATCTGTTCTGAGATTCCACAGAAATAAGGCTAGCAAAGAGATCCACGAAAAACAGATGTAACTCTGTTAGATGAATTAACAGAACACTAAGCAGTTTCTCAGAAAGCTACTTTCCAGATTTCATCTGAGGATATTTCCTTTTTCACCATAGCCATCTAAGGGCTTCCAAATATCACTTTGCCAATTCCACAAGAGCTGTCTTAGCGAAAGGCTTTTTGAGGAGAAAGCTGTAACTCTGTGAGATGATTTCACAGAACACAAAGAAGTTTCTCAGAAAGCTTCATTCTCTTTGTTATCGGAAGATATTTCCTTTGGCCCTATAGTCTTCAAAGGTATCCGAAATATCTGTTCTCAGATTCCACAGAAATAAGGCTAGCAAAGAGACCCACGAAATACAGATGTAACTCTGTGAGATGAATTAACAGAACACTAAGCAGTTTCTCAGAATGCTACTTTCCAGATTTCATCTGAGGATATTTCCTTTTTCACCGTAGCCCTCTATGGGCTTCCAAATATCACTTTGCCAATTCCACAAGAACTGTCTTAGCGAAAGTCTTCTTGAGGGGAAACTGTAACTCTGTGAGATGATTTCACAGAACACAAAGAAGTTTCTCAGAGAGCTTCTTTCTCTTTGTTGTCGGAGGATATTTCCTTTGGCCCTATAGTCTTCAAAGGGATCCGAAATATCTGTTCTGAGATTCCACAGAAATAAGGCTAGCAAAGAGATCCACGAAATACAGATGTAACTCTGTTAGATGAATTAACAGAACACTAAGCAGTTTCTCTGAAAGCTACTTTCCAGATTTCATCTGAGGATATTTCCTTTTTCACCATAGCCCTCTAAGGGCTTCCAAATATCACTTTGCCAATTCCACAAGAACTGTCTTAGCGAAAGGCTTCTTGAAGGGAAAGCTGTAACTCTGTGAGATGATTTCACAGAACACAAAGAAGTTTCTCAGAAAGCTTCATTCTCTTTGTTATCGGAGGATATTTCCTTTGGCCCTATAGTCTTCAAAGGTATCCGAAATATCTGTTCTTAGATTCCACAGAAATAAGGCTAGCAAGGAGATCCACGAAATACAGATGTAACTCTGTGAGATGAATTAACAGAACACTAAGCAGTTTCTCAGAATGCTACTTTCCAGGTTTCATCTGAGGATATTTTCTTTTTCACCGTTGCCCTCTATGGGCTTCCAAATATCACTTTGCCAATTCCACAAGAACTGTCTTAGCGAAAGGGTTATTGAGCGGAAAGCTGTAACTCTGTGAGATGATTTCACAGAACACAAAGAAGTTTCTCAGAAAGCTTCTTTTTCTTTGTTATCGGAGGATATTTACTTTGGCCCTATAGTCTTCTAGGGGATCCGAAATATCTGTTCTCAGATTCCACAGAAATAAGGCTAGCAAAGAGATACACCAAATACAGATGTAACTCTGTGAGATGAATTAACAGACACTAAGCAGTTTCTCAGAAAGCTTCTTTCCAGATTTCATCTGAGGATATTTCCTTTTTCACCATAGCCGTCTATGGGCTTCCAAATATCACTTTGCCAATTCCACAAGAACTGTCTTAGCGAAAGGCTTCTTGAGGGGAAAGCTGTAACTCTGTGAGATGATTTCACAGAACACAAAGAAGTTTCTCAGAAGGCTTCTTTCCCTTTTTTATCGGAGGATATTTCCTTTGGCCCTATAGTCTTCAAAGGGACCGAAATATCTGTTCTCAGATTCCACAGAAATAAGGCTAGCAAGGAGATCCACGAAATACAGATGTAACTCTGTGAGATGAATTAACAGAACACTAAGCAGTTTCTCAGAAAACTTCTTTCCAGATTTCATCAGAGGATATTGCCTCTTACACCGTAGCCCTCTATGGGCTTCCAAATATCACTTTGCCAATTCCACAAGAACTGTCTTAGCGAAAGACTTCTTGAGGGGAAAGCTGAAACTCTGTGAGGTGATTTCAGAGAACACAAAGAAGTTTCTCAGAAAGCTTCTTTCTCTTTGTTATCGGAGTTTATTTCCTTTGGCCCTATAATCTTCAAAGGGATCCGGAATATCTGTTCTCAGATTCCACAGAAATAAGGCTAGCAAAGAGATCCACGAAATACAGATGTAACTCTGTGAGACGCATTAACAGAAAACTAAGCAGTTTCTCAGAAAGCTACTTTCCAGATTTCATCTGAGAATATTTCCTTTTTCACCATAGCCCTCTATGGGCTTCCAAATATCACTTTGCCAATTCCACGAGAACTGTCTTAGCGAAAGGCTTCTTCAGGTGAAAGCTGTAACTCTGTGAGATGATTTCACAGAACACAAAGAAGTTTCTCAGAAAGCTTCTTTCTCTTTGTTATCGGTGGATATTTCCTTTGGCCCTATAGTCTTCAAAGGGATCCGAAATATCTGTTCTGAGATTCCACAGAAATAAGGCTAGCAAAGAGATCCACGAAATACAGATGTAACTCTGTGAGACGCATTAACAGAAAACTAAGCAGTTTCTCAGAAAGCTACTTTCCAGATTTCATCTGAGAATATTTCCTTTTTCACCATAGCCCTCTATGGGCTTCCAAATATCACTTTGCCAATTCCACGAGAACTGTCTTAGCGAAAGGCTTCTTCAGGTGAAAGCTGTAACTCTGTGAGATGATTTAACAGAACACAAAGAAGTTTCTCAGAAAGCTTCTTTCTCTTTGTTATCGGTGGATGTTTCCTTTGGCCCTATAGTCTTCAAAGGGATCCGAAATATCTGTTCTGAGATTCCACAGAAATAAGGCTAGCAAAGAGATCCACGAAATACAGATGTAACTCCGTTAGATGAATTAACAGAACACTAAACAGTTTCTGAGAAAGCTACTTTCCAGATTTCATCAGAGGATATTTCCTTTTTCACCATAGCCCTCTAAGGGCTTCCAAATATCACTTTGCCAATTCCACAAGAGCTGTCTTAGCGAACGGCTTCTTGAGGGGAAAGCTGTAACTCTGTGAGATGATTTCCCAGAACACAAAGAAGTTTCTCAGAAAGCTTCATTCTCTTCGTTATCGGAAGATATTTCCTTTGGCCCTGTAATCTTCAAAGGGATCCGGAATATCTGTTCTCAGATTCCACAGAAATAAGGCTAGCAAAGAGATCCAAGAAATACTGATGTAACTCTGTGAGATGAATTAACAGAACACTAAGCAGTTTCTCAGAATGCTACTTTCCATATTTCATCTGAGGATATTTCCTTTTTCACCGTAGCCCTCTATGGGCTTCCAAATATCACTTTGCCAATTCCACAAGAACTGTCTTAGCGAAAGGCTTCTTGAGGGGAAAGCTGTAACTCTGTGAGATGATTTCACAGAACACAAAGAAGTTTCTCAGAAAGCTTCTTTCTCTTTGTTATCGGAGGATATTTCCTTTGGCCCTATAGTCTTCAAAGGGATCCGAAATATCTGTTCTGAGATTCCAGAGAAATAGGGCTAGCAAAGAGATCCACGAAAAACAGATGTAACTCTGTTAGATGAATTAACAGAACACTAAGCAGTTTCTCAGAAAGCTACTTTCCAGATTTCATCTGAGGATATTTCCTTTTTCACCATAGCCCTCTAAGGGCTTCCAAATATCACTTTGCCAATTCCACAAGAGCTGTCTTAGCGAAAGGCTTTTTGAGGGGAAAGCTGTAACTCTGTGAGATGATTTCACAGAACACAAAGAAGTTACTCAGAAAGCTTCATTCTCTTTGTTATCGGAGGATATTTCCTTTGGCCCTAGAGTCTTCAAAGGGATCCGAAATATCTGTTCTCAGATTATACAGAAATAAGGCTGGCAATGAGATCCACGAAATACAGATGTAACTCTGTGAGGTGAATTAACAGAACACTAATCATTTTCTCAGAAAGCTTCTTTCCAGATTTCATCTGAGGATATTTCCTTCTTCACCATAGCCCTCTATGGGCTTCCCAATATCACTCTGCCAATTCCACAGGAACTGTCTTAGTTAAAGGCTTCTCTAGAGGAAAGCTGTATCTCTGTGAGACGATTTCACAGAACACAAACAAGTTTCTCAGAAAGCTTCTTTCTCTTTGTTATCGGAGGATATTTCCTTTGGCCCTATAGTCTTCAAAGAGATCCGAAATATCTGTTCCCAGATTCCACAGAAATAAGTCTAGCAAAGAGATCCACGAAATACGGATGTAACTCTGTGAGATGAATTAACAGAACACTAAGCAGTTTCTCACAAAACTTCTTTCCAGATTTCATCAGAGGATATTTCCTCTTACACCGTAGCCCTCTATGGGCTTCCAAATATCACTTTGCCAATTCCACAAGAACTGTCTTAGCGAAAGACTTCTTGAGGGGAAAGCTGAAACTCTGTGAGGTGATTTCAGAGAACACAAAGAAGTTTCTCAGAAAGCTTCTTTCTCTTTGTTATCGGAGTTTATTTCCTTTGGCCCTATAATCTTCAAAGGGATCCGGAATATCTGTTCTCAGATTCCACAGAAATAAGGCTAGCAAAGAGATCCACGAAACAGAGATGTAACTCTTTGAGATGAATTAACAGAACACTAAGCAGTTGCTCAGAAAGCTTCTTTCCAGATTTCATCAGAGGATATTTCCTCTTTCACCATAGCCCTCTATGGGCTTCCAAATATCACTTTGACAATTCCGCAAGAACTGTCTAAGCGAAAGGCTTCTTAAGGGGAAAGCTGTAACTCTGTGAGATGATTTCACAGATCACAAAGAAGTTTCTCAGAAAGCTTCTTTCTCTTTGTTATCGGAGGATATTTCCTTTCGCCCTAGAGTCTTCAAAGGGATCCGAAATATCTGTTCTCAAATTATACAGAAATAAGGCTGGCAATGAAATCCACGAAATACAGATGTAACTCTGTGAGGTGAATTAACAGAACACTAATCATTTTCTCAGAAAGCTTCTTTCCAGATTTCATCTGAGGATATTTCCTTCTTCACCATAGCCCTCTATGGGCTTCCAAATATCACTCTGTCAATTCCACAGGAACTGTCTTAGCTAAAGGCTTCTCTAGAGGAAAGCTGTATCTCTGTGAGACGATTTCACAGAACACAAACAAGTTTCTCAGAAAGCTTCTTTCTCTTTGTTATCGGAGGATATTTCCTTTGGCCCTATAGTCTTCAAAGGGATCCGAAATATCTGTTCCCAGATTCCACAGAAATAAGTCTAGCAAAGAGATCCACGAAATACGGATGTAACTCTGTGAGATGAATTAACAGAACATTAAGCAGTTTCTCAGAAAGCTTCTTTCCAGATTTCATCTGAGGATATTTCCTTTTTCACCATAGCCTTTTATGCGCTTCCTAATATCACTTTGCCAATTCCATAAGAGCTGTCTTAGCGAAAGACTTCTTGAGGGGAAAGCTGTAACTCTGTGAGGTGATTTCAGAGAACACAAAGAAGTTTCTCAGAAAGCTTCTTTCTCTTTGTTATCGGAGTTTATTTCCTTTGGCCCCATAATCTTCAAAGAGATCCGGAATATCTGTTCTCAGATTCCACAGAAATAAGGCTAGCAAAGAGATCCACGAAATACAGATGTAACTCTGTTAGATGAATTAACAGAACACTAAGCAGTTTCTGAGAAAGCTACTTTCCAGATTTCATCTGAGGATATTTCCTTTTTCACCATAGCCCTCTAAGGGCTTCCAAATATCACTTTGCCAATTCCACAAGAACTGTCTTAGCGAAAGGCTTCTTGAGGGGAAAGCTGTAACTCTGTGAGATGATTTCACAGAACACAAAGAAGTTTCTCAGAAAGCTTCATTCTCTTTGTTATCGGAGGATATTTCCTTCAGCCCTATAGTCTTCAAAGGTATCCGAAATATCTGTTCTCAGATTCCACAGAAATAAGGCTAGCAAAGAGATCCACGAAATACAGATGTAACTCTGTGAGATGAATTAACAGAACACTAAGCAGTTTCTCACAATCCTACTTTCCATATTTCATCTGAGGATATTTCCTTTTTCACTGTAGCCCTCTATGGGCTTCCGAATATCACTTTTCCAATTCCACAATAACTGTCTTAGCGACAGTCTTCTTGAGGGGAAAGCTGTAACTCTGTGAGATGATTTCACAGAACACAAAGAAGTTTCTCAGAAAGCTTCTTTCTCTTTGTTATCGGAGGATATTTCCTTTGGCCCTATAGTCTTCAAAGGGATCCGAAATATCTGTTCTTAGATTCCACAGAAATAAGGCTAGCAAAGAGATCCACGAAATACAGATGTAACTCTGTTAGATGAATTAACAGAACACTAAGCAGTTTCTCAGAATGCTACTTTCCAGGTTTCATCTGAGGATATTTTCTTTTTTACCGTAGCCCTTTATGGGCTTCCAAATATCACTTTGCCAATTCCACAAGAACTGTCTTAGCGAAAGTCTTCTTGAGGGGAAAGCTGTAACTCTGTGAGATGATTTCACAGAACACAAAGAAGTTTCTCAGAAACCTTCTTTGTCTTTGTTATCGGAGGATATTTCCTTTGGCTCTATAGTCTTCAAAGGGATCCGAAATATCTGTTCTCAGATTCCACAGAAATAAGGCTAGCAAAGAGATCCACGAAATACAGATGTAACTCTGTGAGATGAATTAACAGAACACTAAGCAGTTTCTCAGAAAGCTTCTTTCCAGATTTCATCTCAGGATATTTCCTTTTTCACCATAGCCCTCTATGCGCTTCCAAATATCACTTTGCCAATTCCACAAGAACTGTCTTAGCGAAAGACTTCTTGAGGGGAAAGCTGTAACTCTGTGAGATGATTTCAAAGAACACAAAGAAGTTTCTCAGGAACCTTCTTTCTTTTTGTTATCCGAGATTATTTCCTTTGCTCCTAGACTCTTCAAAGGGATCCGAAATATCTGTTCTCAGATTCCACAGAAATAAGGCTAGCAAAGAGATCCACGAAATACACATGTAATTCTGTGAGATGAATTAAGAGAACACTAAGCAGTTTCTCAGAGCGCTTCTTTCCAGATTTCATCTGAGGATATTTCCTTTTTCACCATAGCCCTCTATGGGCTTCCAAATATCATCTTGCCAATTCCACAAGAACTGTCTTAGCGAAAGACTTCTTGAGGGGAAAGCTGTAACTCTGTGAGATGATTTCACAGAACACAAAGAAGATTCTCAGAATACTTCTTTCCCTTTTTTATCGGTGGATATTTCCTTTGGCCCTATAGTCTTCAAAGGGATCCGAAATATCTGTTCTCAGATTCCACAGATATAAGGCTAGCAAAGAGATCCACGAAATAGAGATGTAACTCTGTGAGATGAATTAACAGAACACTAAGCAGTTTCTCAGAACGCTTCTTTCCAGATTTCATCACAGGATATTTCCTCTTTAACCATAGCCCTCTATGGGCTTCCAAATATCACTTTGCCAATTCCGCAAGAACTGTCTAAGGGAAAGGCTTCTTGAGGGGAAAGCTGTAACTCTGTGAGGTGATACCACAGAACACAAAGAAGTTTCTCAGAAAGCTTCTTTCTCTTTGTTATCGGAGTTTATTTACTTTGGCCCTATAATCTTCAAAGGGATCCGGAATATCTGTTCTCAGATTCCACAGAAATAAAGCTAGCAAAGAGATCCACGAAATACAGATGAAACTCTGGGAGATGAATTAACAGAACACTAAGCAGGTTCTCAGAAAGCTTCTTTCCAGATTTCATCTGAGGATATTTCCTTTTTCACCATAGCCCTCTATGCGCTTCCAAATATCACTTTGCCAATTCCACAAGAACTGTCTTAGCGAATGGCTTCTTGAGGGGAAAGCTGTAACTCTGTGAGATGGTTTCAAAGAACACAAAGAAGATTCTCAGAACGCTTCTTTCTTTTTGTTATCGGAGATTATTTCCTTTGGCCCTAGAGTCTTCAAAGGGATCCGAAATATCTGTTCTCAGATTCCACAGAAATAAGACTAGCAAACAGATCCACGAAATACAGATGTAACTCTGTGAGATGAATTAACAGAACACTAAGCAGTTTCTCAGAAAGCTTCTTTCCAGATTTCATCTGAGGATATTTCCTTTTTCACCATAGCCCTCTATGGGCTTTCTAATATCACTTTTCCAATTCCACAGGAACTGTCTTAGCGAAAGGCTTCTTGAGGGGAAAGCTGTAACTCTGTGAGATGATTTCACAGAACACAAAGAAGTTTCTCAGAAAGCTTCTTTCTCTTTGTTATCGGAGGATATTTCCTTTGGCCCTATAGTCTTCAAAGGGATCCGAAATATCTGTTCTGAGATTCCACAGAAATAAGGCTAGCAAAGAGATCCACGAAATACAGATGTAACTCTGTTAGATGAATTAACAGAACACTAAGCAGTTTCTGAGAAAGCTACTTTCCAGATTTCATCTGAGGATATTTCCTTTTTCACCATAGCCCTCTAAGGGCTTCCAAATATCACTTTGCCAATTCCACAAGAACTGTCTTAGTGAAAGGCTTCTTGAGGGGAAAGCTGTAACTCTGTGAGATGATTTCACAGAACACAAAGAAGTTTCTCAGAAAGCTTCATTCTCTTTGTTATCGGAGGATATTTCCTTTGGCCGTATAGTCTTCAAAGGTATCCGAAATATCTGTTCTCAGATTCCACAGAAATAAGTCTAGCAAATAGATCCACGAAATACAGATGTAACTCTGTGAGATGAATTAACAGAACACTAAGCAGTTTCTCAGAATGCTACTTTCCATATTTCATCTGAGGATATTTCCTTTTTCACCGTAGCCCTCTATGGGCTTCCAAATATCACTTTGCCAATTCCACAAGAACTGTCTTAGCGAAAGTCTTCTTGAGGGGAAAGCTGTAACTCTGTGAGATGATTTCACAGAACACAAAGAAGTTTCTCAGAAAGCTTCTTTCTCTTTGTTATCGGAGGATATTTCCTTTGGCCCTATAGTCTTCAAAGGGATCCGAAATATCTGTTCTCAGATTCCACAGAAATAAGGCTAGCAAAGACATCCACGAAATACAGATGTAACTCTGTTAGATGAATTAACAGAACACTAAGCAGTTTCTCAGAAAGCTACTTTCCAGATTTCATCTGAGGATATTTCCTTTTTCACCATAGCCCTCTAAGGGCTTCCAAATATCACTTTGCCAATTCCACAAGAACTGTCTTAGCGAAAGGCTTCTTGAGGGGAAAGCTGTAACTCTGTGAGATGATTTCACAGAACACAAAGATGTTTCTCAGAAAGCTTCATTCTCTTTGTTATCGGAGGATATTTCCTTTGGCCCTATAGTCTTAAAAGGTATCCGAAATATCTGTTCTCAGATTCCACAGAAAAAGGCTAGCAAAGAGATCCACGAAATACAGATGTAACTCTGTGAGATGAATTAACAGAACACTAAGCAGTTTCTCACAATCCTACTTTCCATATTTCATCTGAGGATATTTCCTTTTTCACCGTAGCCCTCTATGGGCTTCCGAATATCACTTTGCCAATTCCACAATAACTGTCTTAGCGACAGTCTTCTTGAGGGGAAAGCTGTAACTCTGTGAGATGATTTCACAGAACACAAAGAAGTTTCTCAGAAAGCTTCTTTCTCTTTGTTATCGGCGGTTATTTCCTTTGGCCCAATAGTCTTCAAAGGGATCCGAAATATCTGTTCTTAGATTCCACAGAAATAAGGCTAGCAAAGAGATCCACGAAATACAGATGTAACTCTATTAGATGAATTAACAGAACACTAAGCAGTTTCTCAGAATGCTACTTTCCAGGTTTCATCTGAGGATATTTTCTTTTTCACCGTAGCCCTCTATGGGCTTCCAAATATCACTTTGCCAATTCCACAAGAACTGCCTTAGCGAAAGTCTTCTTGAGGGGAAAGCTGTAACTCTGTGAGATGATTTCACAGAACACAAAGAAGTTTCTCAGAAACCTTCTTTCTCTTTGTTATCGGAAGATATTTCCTTTGGCTCTATAGTCTTCAAAGGGATCCGAAATATCTGTTCTCAGATTCCACAGAAATAAGGCTAGCAAAGAGATCCACGAAATACAGATGTAACTCTGTGAGATGAATTAACAGAACACTAAGCAGTTTCTCAGAACGCTTCTTTCCAGATTTCATCTCAGGATATTTCCTTTTTCACCATAGACCTCTATGCGCTTCCAAATATCACTTTGCCAATTCCACAAGAACTGTCTTAGCGAAAGGCTTCTCTAGGGGAAAGCTGTAACTCTGTGAGATGATTTCAAAGAACACAAAGAAGTTTCTGAGAAACCTTCTTTCTTTTTGTTATCCGAGATTATTTCCTTTGCTCCTAGAGTCTTCAAAGGGATCCGAAATATCTGTTCTCAGATTCCACAGAAATAAGGCTAGCAAAGAGATCCACGAAATACACATGTAACTCTGTGAGATGAATTAAGAGAACACTAAGCAGTTTCTCAGAGCGCTTCTTTCCAGATTTCATCTGAGGATATTTCCTTTTTCACCATAGCCCTCTATGGGGTTCCAAATATCACCTTGCCAATTCCACAAGAACTGTCTTAGCGAAAGACTTCTTGAGGGGAATGCTGTAACTCTGTGAGATGATTTCACAGAACACAAAGAAGATTCTCAGAATACTTCTTTCCCTTTTTTATCGGTGGATATTTCCTTTGGCCCTATAGTCTTCAAAGGGATCCGAAATATCTGTTCTCAGATTCCACAGATATAAGGCTAGCAAAGAGATCCACGAAATAGAGATGTAACTCTGTGAGATGAATTAACAGAACACTAAGCAGTTTCTCAGAACGCTTCTTTCCAGATTTCATCAGAGGATATTTCCTTTTTCACCATAGCCCTCTATGGGCTTCCAAATATCACTTTGCCAATTCCGCAAGAACTGTCTAATGGAAAGGCTTCTTGAGGGGAAAGCTGTAACTCTGTGAGGTGATACCACAGAACACAAAGAAGTTTCTCAGAAAGCTTCTTTCTCTTTGTTATCGGAGTTTATTTACTTTGGCCCTATAATCTTCAAAGGGATCCGGAATATCTGTTCTCAGATTCCACAGAAATAAGGCTAGCAAAGAGATCCACGAAATACAGATGTAATTCTGTGAGTGGAAGTCACACATCACAGAGCAGTTTCTCAGAAAACTTCTTTCCAGATTTCATCTGAGGATATTTTCTTTTACACCATATCCCTCTATGGGCTTCCAAATATCACTTTGCCAATTCCACAAGAACTGTCTTAGCGAAAGATTCTTGAAGGGAAAGCTGTAAATCTGTGAGATGATTTCACAGAACACAAAGAAGTTTCTCAGAAAGCTTCTTTCTCTTTGTTATCGGAGGATATTTCCTTTGGCCCTATAGTCTTCAAAGGGATCCGAAATATCTGTTCTCAGATTCCACAGAAATAAGGCTAGCAAAGAGATCCACGAAATACAGATGTAACTCTGTGAGATGAATTAACAGAACACTAAGCAGTTTCTCAGAAAGCTTCTTTCCAGATTTCATCTGAGGATATTTCCTCTTTCACCATAGCCCTCTATGGGCTTCCAAATATCACATTGCCAATTCCACAAGAGCTGTCTAAGCGAAAGGCTTCTTGAGGGGAAAGCTGTAACTCTCTGAGGTGATTTCAAAGAACACAAAGAAGTTTCTCAGAAAGCTTCTTTCTCTTTGTTGTCGGAGTTTTTTTCCTTTGGCCCTATAATCTTCAAAGGGGTCCGAAATATCTGTTCTCAGATTCCACAGAAATAAGGCTAGCAAAGAGATCCACGAAATACAGATGTAACTCTGTGAGTGGAAGTCACACATCACAGAGCAGTTTCTCAGAATGCTTCTTTCCAGATTTCATCTGAGGATATTTCCTTTTTCACCGTAGCCCTCTATGGGCTTCCAAATATCACTTTGCCAATTCCACAAGAAGTGTCTTAGCGAAAGGCTTCTTGAGGGGAAAGCTGTAACTCTGTGAGTTGATTTCACCGAATACAAAGAAGTTTCTCAGAAAGCTTCTTTCTCTTTGTTATCGGAGGATATTTCCTTTGGCCCTATAGTCTTCAAAGGGATCCGAAATATCTGTTCTCAGATTGCACAGAAATAAGGCTAGCAAAGAGATCCACGAAATACACATGTAACTCTGCGAGGTGAATTAAAAGAACAATAAGCAGTTTCTCAGAAAGCTTCTTTACAGATTTCATCTGAGGATATTTCCTTTTTCACCATAGCCCTCTATGGGCTTCCAAATATCACTTTGCCAATTTCTCAAGAACTGTCTTAGCGAAAGGCTTCTTGAGGGGAAAGCTGTAACTCTGTGAGATGATTTCACAGAACACAAATAAGTTTCTCAGAAAGCTTCTTTCTCTTTGTTATCAGAGGATATTTCCTTTGGCCCTATAGTTTTAAAAGGGATCCGAAATATCTGTTCTCAGGTTCCACAGAAATAAGGCTAGCAAAGAGATCCACGAAACACAGATGTAACTCTGTGAGATGAATTAACAGAAGTCTAAGTAGTTTCTCAGAATGCTTCTTTCCAGATTTCATCTGAGAATATTTCCTTTTTCACCATAGCCCTCTATGGGCTTCCAAATATCACTTTGCCAATTCCACAAGAACTGTCTTAGCGAAAGGCTTATTGAGGGGAAAGCTGTAACTCTGTGAGATGATTTCAAAGAACACAAAGAAGTTTCTCAGAAAGCTTCTTTCTTTTTGTTATCGGAGATTATTTCCTTTGGCCCTAGAGTCTTCAAAGGGATCCGAAATATCTGTTCTCAGATTCCACAGAAATAAGACTAGCAAAGAGATCCACGAAATACACACGTAACTCTGTGAGATGAATTAACAGAACACTAAGCAGTTTCTCAGAAAGCTTCTTTCCAGATTTTATCTGAGGATATTTCCTTTTTCAACATAGCCCTCTATGGGCTTCCAAATATCACTTGGCCAATTCCACAAGAACTGTCTTAGCGAAAGGCTTCTTGAGAAGAAAGCTGTAACTCTGTGAGATGATTTCACAGAACACAAAGAAGTTTCTCAGAAAGCCACTTTCTCTTTGTTATCGGAGGATATTTCCTTCGGCCCTACAGTCTTCTAAGGGATCCGAAATATCTGTTCTCAGATTCCACAGAAATAAGGCTAGCAAAGAGATCCACGAAACATAGATGTAACTCTGTGAGATGAATTAACAGAACACTAAACAGTTTCTCAGAAAGCTTCTTTCCAGATTTCATCTGAGGATATTTCCTTTTTCACCATAGCCCTCTATGGACTTCCAAATATCACTTTGCCAATTCCACAAGAACTGTCTTAGCGAAAGGCTTCTTGAGGGGAAAGCTGTAATCCTGCTAGATGATTTCACAGAACTCAAAGAAGTTTCTCATAAAGCTTCTTTCTCTTTGTTATCGGAGGATATTTCCTTTGGCCCTATAGTCTTCTAAGGGATCCCAAATATCTGTTCTCAGATTCCACAGAAATAAGGCTAGCAAAGAGATCCACGAAATACAGATGTAACTCTGTGAGATGAATTAACAGAACACTAAGCAGTTTCTCAGAAAGCTTCTTTCCAGATTTCATCTGAGGATATTTCCTTTTTCACCACAGCCCTCTATGCACTTCGAAATATCACTTTGCCAATTCCACAAGAACTATCTTAGCGAAAGGCTTCTTGAGGGGAAAGCTGTAACTCTGTGAGATGATTTGAAAGAACACAAAGAAGTTTCTCAGAAACCTTCTTTCTTTTTGTTATCCGAGATTATTTCCTTTGCCCCTAGAGTCTTCAAAGTGATCCGAAATATCTGTTCTCAGATTCCACAGAAATAAGGCTAGCAAAGAGATCCACGAAATACACATGTAACTCTGTGAGATGAATTAACAGAACACTAAGCAGTTTCTCAGAAAGCTTCTTTCCAGATTTCATCTGAGGATATTTCCTTTTTCACCATAGCCCTCTATGGGCTTCCAAATATCACCTTGCCAATTCCACAAGAACTGTCTTAGCGAAAGACTTCTTGAGGGGAAAGCTGGAACTCTGTGAGATGATTTCACAGAACACAAAGAACTTTCTCAGAATACTTCTTTCCCTTTTTTATCGGTGGATATTTCCTTTGGCCCTATAGTCTTCAAAGGGATCCGAAATATCTGTTCTCAGATTCCACAGAAATAAGGCTAGCAAAGAGATCCACGAAATAGAGATGTAACTCTGTGAGATGAATTAACAGAACACTAAGCAGTTTCTCAGAACGCTTCTTTCCAGATTTCATCAGAGGATATTTCCTCTTTAACCATAGCCCTCTATGGGCTTCCAAATATCCCTTTGCCAATTCAGCAAGAACTGTCTAAGCGAAAGGCTTCTTGAGGGGAAAGCTGTAACTCTGTGAGGTGATACCACAGAACACAAAGAAGTTTCTCAGAAAGCTTCTTTCTCTTTGTTATCGGAGTTTATTTACTTTGGCCCTATAATCTTCAAAGGGATCCGGAATATCTGTTCTCAGATTCCACAGAAATAAAGCTAGCAAAGAGATCCACGAAATACAGATGAAACTCTGTGAGATGAATTAACAGAACACTAAGCAGGTTCTCAGAAAGCTTCTTTCCAGATTTCATCTGCGGATATTTCCTTTTTCACCATAGCCCTCTATGGACTTCCAAATATCACTTTGCCAATTCCAAAGAACTGTCTTAGCGAAAGGCTTCTTGAGGGGAAAGCTGTAACTCTGTGAGATGATTTCACAGACCACAAAGAAGTTTATGTAAAAGCTTCTTTCTCTTTGTTATCTGAGAATATTTCCTTTGGCCCTATAGTCTTCTAAGGGATCCGAAATATCTGTTCTCAGATTCCACAGAAATAAGGCTAGCAAAGAGATCCACGAAATACAGATGTAACTCTGTGAGATGAATTAACAGAACACTAAGCAGTTTCTCAGAAAGCTTCTTTCCAGATTTCATCAGAGGATATTTCCTCTTTCACCATAGCCCTCTATGGACTTCCAAATATCACTTTGCCAATTCCACAAGAACTGTCTAAGCGAAAGGCTTCTTGAGGGGAATACTGTAATTCTGTGAGGTGATTTCAAAGAACACAAAGAAGTTTCCCAAAAGCTTCTTTCTCTTTGTTATCGGAGATTATTTCCTTTGGCCCTATAATCTTCAAAGGTATCCGAAATATCTGTTCTCAGATTCCACAGAAATAAGGCTAGCAAAGAGATCCACGAAATACAGATGTATCTCTGTGAGATGAAATAACAGAACACTAAGCAGTTTCTCAGAAAACTACTTTCCAGATTTCATCTGAGGATATTTCCTTTTTCAACATAGCCCTCTAAGGGCTTCCAAAAATCACTTTGCCAATTCCACAAATCTGTCTTAGCGAAAGGCTTCTTGAGGGGAAAGGTGTAACTCCGTGAGACGATTTCAGAGAACACAAAGAACTTTCTCAGAAAGCTTCTTTCTCTTTGTTATCGGAGGATAATTCCTTTGGCCCTATAGTCTTCAAAGGTATTCGAAATATCTGTTCTGAGATTCCACAGAAATAAGGCTAGCAAAGAGATTACGAAATACAGATGTAACTCTGTGAGATGAATTAACAGAACACTAAGCAGTTTCTCAGAAAGCTACTTTCCAGATTTCATCTGAGGATATTTCCTTTTTCACTATAGCCCTCGATGGGCTTCCAAATATCACTTTGCCAATTCCACTAGAACTGTCTTAGCGAAAGTCTTCTTGAGGGGAAAGCTGAAATTCTGTGAGATGATTTCACAGAACACAAAGAAGTTTCTCAGAAAGCTTCTTTCCTTTGTTATCGGAGGATATTTCCTTTGGCTCTATAGTCTTAAAAGGGATCCGAAATATCTTTTCTCAGATTCCAGAGAAATAAGGCTAGCAATGAGATCCACGAAATACAGATGTAACTCAGTGAGATGAATTAACAGAACACTAAGCAGTTTCTCAGAGAGCTTCTTTCCAGATTTCATCTGAGGATATTTCCTTTTTCACCGTAGCCTTCTATGGGCTTCCAAATATCACTTTGCCAATTCCACAAGAAGTGTCTTAGCGAAAGGGTTCTTGAGGGGAAAGCTGTAACTCTGTGAGATGATTTCACAGAACACAAAGAAGTTTCTCAGAAAGCTTCGTTCTCTTTGTGATCGGAGGATATTTCCTTTGTCCCTATAGTCTTCAAAGGGATCCGAAATATCTGTTCTCAGATTCCACAGAAATAAGGCTAGCAAAGAGATCCACGAAATACAGATGTAACTCTGTGAGATGAATTAACAGAACACTAAGCAGTTTCTCAGAAAGCTACTTTCCAGATTTCATCTGAGGATATTTCCTTTTTCACCATAGCCCTCTATGGGCATCCAAATATTACTTAGCCAATTCCACAAGAACTGTCTTAGCGAAAGGCTTCTCTAGGGGAAAGCTGTATCTCTGTGAGACGATTTCACAGAAACAAAGAAGTTTCTCAGAAAGCATCTTTCTCTTTGTTATCGGAGCATATTTCCTTTGGCCATATAGTCTTCAAAGGGATCCGAAATATCTGTTCTCAGATTCTACAGAAATAAGGCTAGCAAAGAGATCCACGAAATACAGATGTAATTCTGTGTGTGGAAGTCACACATCTCAGAGCAGTTTCTCAGAAAACTTCTTTCCAGATTTCATCTGAGGATATTTCCTTTTTCACCATAGCCCTCTATGGGCTTCCAAATATCACTTTGCCAATTCCAAAAGAACTGTTTAGCGAAAGGCTTCTTTAGGGGAAAGCTGTAACTCTGTGAGATGATTTCACAGAACACAAAGAAGTTTCTCAGAAAGCTTCTTTCTCTTTGTTATCGGAGGATATTTCCTCTGGCCCTATAGTCTTCAAAGGGATCCGAAATATCTGTTCTCAGATTCCACAGAAATAAGACTAGCAAAGAGATCCACGAAATACAGATGCAACTCTGTGAGATGAATTAACAGAAAACTAAGCAGTTTCTCAGAAACCTTCTTTCCAGTTTTCATCTGAGGATATTTCCTTTTTCACCATAGCCCTCTATGGGCTTCCAAATATCACTTTGCCATTTCCAAAAGAACTGTCTTACCGAAAGTCTTCTTGAGGGGAAAGCTGTAACTCTGTGAGATGATTTCACAGAACACAAAGAAGTTTCTCAGAAAGCTTCTTTCTCTTTGTTATCGGAGGATATTTCCTTTGGCCCTATATTCTTCAAAGGGATCCGAAATATCTGTTCTCAGATTCCACAGAAATAAGGCTAGCAAAGAGATCCACGAAATTCACATGTAACTCTGTGAGGTGAATTAAAAGTACAATAAGCAGTATCTCAGAAAGCTTCTTTCCAGATTTCATCTGAGGATATTTCCTTTTTCACCATAGCCCTCTAGGGGTTCCAAATATCACTTTGCCAATTCCACAAGAACTGTCTTACCGAAAGGCTTCTTGAGGGGAAAGCTGTAACTCTGTGAGATGATTTCACAGAACACAAAGAAGTTTCTCAGAAAGCTTCTTTCTCTTTGTTATCAGAGGATATTTCCTTTGGCCCTATAGTCTTCAAAGGGATACGAAATATCTGTTCTCAGATTCCACAGAAATAAGGCTAGTAAAGAGATCCACGAAATACAGATGTAACTCTGTGAGTGGAAGTCACACATCACAGAGCAGTTTCTCAGAATGCTTCTTTCCAGATTTCATCTGAGGATATTTCCTTTTTCACCGTAGCCCTCTATGGGCTTCCAAATATCACTTTGCCAATTCCACAAGAAGTGTCTTAGCGAAAGGCTTCTTGAGGGGAAAGCTGTAACTCTGTGAGTTGATTTCACAGAATACAAAGAAGTTTTTCAGAAAGCTTCTTTCTCTTTTTTATCGGAGGATATTTCCTTTGGCCCTATAGTGTTCAAAGGGATCCGAAATATCTGTTTTCAGATTCCACAGAAATAAGGCTAGCAAAGAGATCCACGAAACATAGATGTAACTCTGTGAGATGAATTAACAGAACACTAAGCAGTTTCTCAGAAAGCTACTTTCCAGATTTCATCTGAGGATATTTCCTTTTTCACTATAGCCCTCGATGGGCTTCCAAATATCACTTTGCCAATTCCACTAGAACTGTCTTAGCGAAAGTCTTCTTGAGGGGAAAGCTGTAATTCTGTGAGATGATTTCACAGAACACAAAGAAGTTTCTCAGAAAGCTTCTTTCTCTTTGTTATCGGAGGATATTTCCTTTGGCTCTATAGTCTTCAAAGGGATCCGAAATATCTTTTCTCAGATTCCAGAGAAATAAGGCTAGCAAAGATATCCACGAAATACAGATGTAACTCAGTGAGATGAATTAACAGAACACTAAGCAGTTTCTCAGAAAGCTTCTTTCCAGATTTCATCTGAGGATATTTCCTTTTTCACCGTAGCCTTCTATGGGCTTCCAAATATCACTTTGCCAATTCCACAAGAAGTGTCTTAGCGAAAGGGTTCTAGAGGGGAAAGCTGAAACTCTGTGAGATGATTTCACAGAACACAAAGAAGTTTCTCAGAAAGCTTCGTTCTCTTTGTGATCGGAGGATATTTCCTTTGGCCTTATAGTCTTCTAAGGGATCGGAAATATCTGTTCTCAGATTCCACAGAAATAAGGCTAGCAAAGAGATCCACGAAATACAGATGTAACTCTGTGAGATGAATTAACAGAACACTAAGCAGTTTCTCAGAAAGCTACTTTCCAGATTTCATCTGAGGATATTTCCTTTTTCACCATAGCCCTCTATGGGCATCCAAATATCACTTTGTCAATTCCACAAGAACTGTCTTAGCGAAACGCTTCTTGAGGGGAAAGCTGGAACTCTGTGAGATGATTTCACAGAACACAAAGAATTTTCTCAGAATGCTTCTTTCCCTTTTTTATCGGAGGATATCGCCTTTGGCCCTATAGACTTCGAAGGGATCCGAAATATCTGTTCTCAGATTCCACAGAAATAAGGCTAGCAAGGAGATCCACGAAATACAGATGTAACTCTGAGAGGTGAATTAACAGAACACTAAGCAGTTTCTCAGAAAGCTTCTTTCCAGATTTCATCAGAGAATATTTCCTCTTTCACCATAGCCCTCTAGGGGCTTCCAAATATCACTTTGCCAATTCCACAAGAACTCACTAAGCGAAAGGCTTCTTGAGGGGAAAGCTGTAATTCTGTGAGGTGATTTCACAGAACACAAAGAATTTTCTCAGAATGCTTCTTTCCCTTTTTTATCGGAGGATATCTCCTTTGGCCCTATAGACTTCAAAGGGATCCGAAATATCTGTTCTGAGATTCCGCGGAAATAAGGCTAGCAAAGAGATCCACGAAATAGAGATGTAACTCGGTGAGATGAAATAACAGAACACTAAGCTGTTTCTCAGAAAGCTACTCCCCAGGTTTCATCTGAGGATATTTCCTTTTTCACCATAGCCCTCTAAGGGCTTCCAAATATCACTTTGCCAATTCCACAAATCTGTCTTAGCGAAAGGCTTCTTGAGGGGAAAGCTGTAACTCTGTGAGATGATTTCACTGAACACAAAGAAGTTTCTCAGAAAGCTTCTTTCTCTTTGTTATCGGAGGATATTTCCTTTGGCCCTATATTCTTCAAAGGTATCCGAAATATCTGTTCTCTCATTCCACAGAAATAAGTCTAGCAAAGAGATTACGAAATACAGATGTAACTCTGTGAGATGAATTAACAGAACCCTAAGCAGTTTCTCAGAAAGCTACTTTCCAGATATCATCTGAGGACATTTCCTTTTTCACAATAGCCCTCTATGGGGTTCCAAATATCACTTTGCCAATTCCACAAGAACTGTCTTAGCGAAAGGGTTCTTGAGGGGAAAGAAGTAACTCTGTGAGATGATTCCACAGAACACAAAGAAGTTTCTCAGAAAGCTTCTTTCTCTGTGTTATCGGAGGATATTTCCTTGGGCCCAAGAGTCTTCTAAGGGATCCGAAATATCTGTTCTCATATTCCACAGAAATAAGGCTAGCAAAGAGATACACCAAATACAGATGTAACTCAGTGAGATGAATTAACAGAACACTAAGCAGTTTCTCAGAAAGCTTCTTTCCATATTTCATCTGAGGATACTTACTTTTTGACCATAGCCCTCTATAGGGTTCCAAATATCACTTTGCCAATTCCACAAAAATTGTCTTAGTGAAAGGCTTCTTGAGGCGAAAGCTGTAACTCTGTGAGATGATTTCACAGAACACAAAGAAGTTTCTCAGAAAGCTTCTTTCTCTTTGTTATCGGAGGATATTTCCTTTGGCCCTATAGACTTCAGAGGGATCCGAAATATATGTTCTCAGATTCCACAGAAAAAAGGCTAGCAAAGAGGTCCACGAAATACAGATGTAACTCTGTGAGGTGAATTAACAGAACACTAAGCAGTGTCTCAGAACGCTTCTTTCCAGATTTCATCAGAGGATATTTCCTCTTTCACCATAGCCCTCTATGGGCTTCCAAATATCACCTTGCCAATTCCACAAGAACTGTCTAAGCGAAAGGCTTCTTGAGGGGAAAGCTGTAACTCTGTGAGGTGATACCACAGAACACAAAGAAGTTTCTCAGAAAGCTTCTTTCTCTTTGTTATCGGAGTTTATTTCCTTTGGACCTATAATCTTCAAAGGGATCCGGAATATCTGTTCTGAGATTCCACAGAAATAAGGCTAGCAAAGAGATCCACGAAATACACATGAAACTCTGTGAGATGAATTAACAGAACACTAAGCAGGTTCTCAGAAATCTTCTTTCCAAATTTCAACTGAGGATATTTCCTTTTTCACCACAGCCCTCGATGGGCTTCCAAATATCACTTTGCCAATTCCACAAGAATTGTCATAGTGAAATGCTTTTTGACGGGAAAGCTGTAACTCTGTGAGATGATTTCACTGAACACAAAGAAGTTTCTCAGAAAGCTTTCTTCTCTTTTTTATCGGAGGATATTTTCTTTGGCCCTATAATCTTCAAAGGGATACGAAATATCTGTTCTCAGATTCCACAGAAATAAGGCTAGCAAAGAGATCCACGAAATACAGATGTAACTCTGTGAGTGGAAGTCACACATCACAGAGCAGTTTCTCAGAATGCTTCTTTCCAGATTTCATCTGAGGATATTTCCTTTTTCACCATAGCCCCCTATGGACTTCCAAATATCACTTTGCCAATTCCACAAGAACTGTCTTAGCGAAAGGCTTCTTGAGGGGAAAGCTGTCACTCTGTGAGATGATTTCACAGACCACAAAGAAGTTTCTCTGAAGGCTTCTTTCTCTTTGTTATCAGAGGATATTTCCTTAGGCCCTATAGTCTTCTAAGGGATCCGAAATATCTGTTCTCAGATTCCACAGAAATAAGGCTAGCAAAGAGATCCACGTAATACAGATGTAACTCTGTGAGATGAATTAACAGAACACTAAGCAGTTTCTCAGAAAGCTTCTTTCCAGATTTCATCTGAGGATATTTCCTTTTTCACCATAGCCCTCTATGCGCTTCCAAATATCACTTTGCCAATTCCACAAGAACTGTCTTAGCGAAAGGCTTCTTGAGGGGAAATCTGTAGCTCTGTGAGATGATTTCAAAGAACACAAAGAAGTTCCTCAGAAAGCTTCTTTCTTTTTGTTATCGGAGGTTATTTCCTTTGGCCCTAGTGTCTTCAAAGGGATCCGAAATATCTGTTCACAGATTCCACAGAAATAAGACTAGCAAAGAGATCCACGAAATACAGATGTAACTCTGTGAGATGAATTAAGAGAACACTAAACAGTTTCTCAGAAAGCTTCTTTCCAGATTTCATCTGAGGATATTTCCTTTTTCACCATAGCCCTCTAAGGGCTTCCAAATATCACTTTGCCAATTCCACAAGAACTGTCTTAGCGAAAGGCTTCTTGAGGGGAAAGCTGTAACTCTGTGAGATGATTTCCCAGAACACAAAGAAGTTTCTAAGAAAGCTTCTTTCTCTTTGTTATCGGAAGATATTTCCTTTGGCCCTATAGTCTTCTAAGGGATCCGAAATATCTGTTCTCAGATTCCACAGAAATAAGGCTAGCAAAGAGATCCACGAAATACAGATGTAACTCTGTGAGATGAATTAACAGTACTCTAAGCAGTTTCTCAGAAAGCTTCTTTCCAGATTTCATCTGAGGATATTTCCTTTTTCACCATAGCCCTCTATGGGCTTCCAAATATCACTTTGCCAATTCCACAAGAACTGTCTTAGCGAAAGGCTTCTTGAGGGGATCGCTGTATCTCTGTGAGATGATTTCAAAGAACACAAAGAAGTTTCTAAGAAAGCTTCTTTCTCTTTGTTATCGGAAGATATTTACTTTTTACCTATAGTCTTCTAAAGGATCCGAAATATCTGTTCTCAGATTCCACAGAAATAAGGCTAGCAAAGAGATCCACGAAATACAGATGTAACTCTGTGAGATGAATTAACAGAACACTAAGCAGTTTCTGAGAAAGCTTCTTTCCAGATTTCATCTGAGGATATTTCCTTTTTCAACATAGCCCTCTATGGGCTTCCAAATATCACTTTGCCAATTCCACAAGAACTATCTTAGCGAAAGGGTTCTTGAGGGGAAAGCTGTAACTCTGTGAGATGATTTCACAGAACACAAAGAAGTTTCTCAGAAAGCTTCGTTCTCTTTGTGATCGGAGGATATTTCCTTTGGCCCTATAGTCTTCTAAGGGATCCGAAATATCTGTTCTCAGATTCCACAGAAATAAGGCTAGCAAAGAGATGCACGAAATACAGATGTAACTCTGTGAGATGAATTAACAGAACACTAAGCAGTTTCTCAGAAAGCTACTTTCCAGATTTCATCTGAGGATATTTCCTTTTTCACCATAGCCCTCTATGGGCATCCAAATATTACTTAGCCAATTCCACAAGAACTGTCTTAGCGAAAGGCTTCTCTAGGGGAAAGCTGTATCTCTGTGAGACGATTTCACAGAACACAAAGAAGATTCTCAGAAAGCTTCTTTCTCTTTGTTATCGGAGGATATTTCCTTTGGCCCTATAGTCTTCAAAGGGATCCGAAATATCTGTTCTCAGATTCTACAGAAATAAGGCTAGCAAAGAGATCCACGAAATACAGATGTAACTCTGTGAGATGAATTAACAGAACACTAAGCAGTTTCTCAGAAAGCTTCTTTCCAGATTTCATCTGAGGATATTTCCTTTTTCACCATAGCCTTTTATGCGCTTCCTAATATCACTTTGCCAATTCCATAAGAACTGTCTTAGCGAAAGACTTCTTGAGGGGAAAGCTGTAACTCTGTGAGGTGATTTCACAGAACACAAAGAAGTTTCTCAGAAAGCTTCTTTCTCTTTGTTATCGGAGTTTATTTCCTTTGGCCCTATAATCTTCAAAGGGATCCGGAATATCTGTTCTCAGATTCCACAGAAATAAGGCCAGCAAGAGATACGAAATACAGATGTAACTCTGTGAGATGAATTAACAGAACACTAAGCAGTTTCTCAGAAAGCTTCTTTCCCGATTTCATCTGAGGATATTTGCTTTTTCAACATAGCCGTCTATGCGCTTCCAAATATCACTTTGCCAATTCCACAAGAACTGTCTTAGGGAAAGGCTTCATGAGGGGAATGCTGTAACTTTGTGAGATGATTTCACAGAACCCAAAGAAGTTTTGCATAAAGCTTCTTTCTCTTTGTTATCGGAGGATATTTCCTTTGGCCCTATATTCTTCAAAGGGATCCGAAATATCTGTTCTCAGATTCCACAGAAATAAGGCTAGCAAAGAGATCCACCTAACATAGATGTAACTCTGTGAGATGAATTAACAGAACACTAAGCAGTTTCTCAGAAAGCTTCTTTCCAGATTTCATCTGAGGATATTTCCTTTTTCACCATAGCCCTCTACGGGCTTCCAAATATCACTTTGCCAATTCCACAAGAACTGTCTTAGCGAAAGGCTTCTTGAGGGGAAATCTGTAGCTCTGTGAGATGATTTCAAAGAACACATAGAAGTTCCTCAGAAAGCTTCTTTCTTTTTGTTATCGGAGATTATTTCCTTTGGCCCTAGAGTCTTCAAAGGGATCCGAAATATCTGTTCACAGATTCCACAGAAATAAGACTAGCAAAGAGATCCACGAAATACAGATGTAACTCTGTGAGATGAATTAAGAGAACACTAAACAGTTTCTCAGAAAGCTTCTTTCCAGATTTCATCTGAGGATATTTCCTTTTTCACCATAGCCCTCTAAGGGCTTCCAAATATCACTTTGCCAATTACACAAGAGCTGTCTTAGCGAAAGGCTTCTTGAGGGGAAAGCTGTAACTCTGTGAGATGATTTCCAGAACACAAAGAAGTTTCTCAGAAAGCTTCTTTCTCTTTGTTATCGGAAGATATTTCCTTTGGCCCTATAGTCTTCTAAGGGATCCGAAATATCTGTTCTCAGATTCCACAGAAATAAGGCTAGCAAAGAGATCACGAAATACAGATGTAACTCTGTGAGATGAATTAACAGATCACTGAGCAGTTTCTCAGAAAGCTTCTTTCCAGATTTCAACTGAGGATATTTCATTTTTCACCATAGCCCTCTAGGCGCTTCCAAATATCACTTTACCAATTCCACAAGAACTGTCTTAGCGAAAGGCTTCTTGAGGGTACAGCTGTGACACTGTGACATGATTTCAAAGAACACAAAGAAGATTCTCAGAAAGTTTCTTTCTATTTGTTATCGGAGGATATTTCCTTTCGCCCTATAGTCTTCAAAGGGATCCGAAATATCTCTTCTCAGATTCCACAGAAATAAGGCTAGCAAAGAGATCCACGAAATACAGATGTAACTCTGTGAGATGAATTAACAGAACACTAATCAGTTTCTCAGAAAGCTTCTTTCCAGATTTCATCTGGGGATATTTCCTTTTTCACCATAGACCTCTATGGGCTTGCAAATATCACTTTGCCAATTCCACAAGAACTGTCTTACCGAAAGGCTTCTTGAGGGGAAAGCTGTAACTCTGTGTGGTGACTTCAAAGAACTCGAAGAAGTTTCTCAGAAGCTTCTAGCTCTTTCTTTTCGGAGGATATTTCCTTTGGCCCTATAGTCATCAAAGGGATCCAAAATATCTGTTTTCAGATTCCACAGAAATAAGGCTAGCAAAGAGATCCACGAAATTCAGATGTACTCTTTGAGATGAATTAAAAAAACACTGAGCAGTTTCTCGGAAAGCTTCTTTCCAGATTTCATCTGAGGATATTCCCTTTTTCACCATAGACCTCTACGGGCTTACAAATATCACTTTGCCAATTCCACAAGAACTGTCTTAACAAAATGTTTCTGAGTGGAAAGCTGTAACTCTGTGAGATGATTTCACAGAACACAAAGAAGTTTCTCAGAAAGCTTCTTTCTCTTTGTTATCGGAGTTAATTTCCTTTGGCACTATAGTCTTCAAAGGGATCCGAAATACCTGTTCTCAGATTCCACAGAAATAAGGATAACAAAGAGATCCACGAAATACAGATGTAACTCTGTGAGATGAATTAACGGAACACTAAATCGTTTCGCAGAAAGCTTCTTTCCAGATTTCATCTGAGGATATTTCCTTTTTCACCATAGCCCTGTATGGGCTTCCAAATATCACTTTGCCAATTCCACAAGAACTGTCTTATCGAAAGGCTTCTTGAGGGGAAAGCTGTAACTCTGTGAGATGATTTCACAGAACACAAAGAAGTTTCTCAGAGAGCTTCTTTCTCTTTGTTATAGGAGGATATTTCCTTTGGCCCTATAGTGTTCTAAGGGATACGAAATATCTTTTCTCAGATTCCACAGAAATAAGGATAGCAAAGAGATCCACGAAATACAGATGTAACTCTGTGAGATGAAAAACAGAACACTAAGCAGTTTCTCAGAAAGCTTCTTTCCAGATTTCATCAGAGGATATTTCCTTTTTCACCATAGCCCTCTATGGGCTTCCAAATATCACTTTGCCATTTCCACAAGAAGTGTATTAACGAAAGTCTTCTGAGGGGAAAGCTATAACTCTGTGAGTTGGTTTCACAGAACACAAAGAAGTTACTCAGAAAGCTTCTTTTTCTTTGTTATCAGAGCTTATTTCCTTTTGCCCTTTAGTCTTCAAAGGGATCCGAAATATCTGTTCTCAGATTCCACAGAAATAAGGCTAGCAAACAGATCCACAAAATACAGATGTAACCCTGTGAGATGAATTAACAGAACACTAAGCAGTTTCTAGAAAGCTTCTTTCCATATTTCATCGGAGGATATTTCCTTTTCCACCATAGCCCTCTATGGGCTTCCAAATCTCACTTTGCCAATTCCACTAGAACTGTCTTAGCGAAAGGCGTCTTGAGGGGAAAGCTGAAACTCTGTGAGATGATTTCACAGAACACAAAGAAGTTTCTCAGAACTCTTCTTTCTCTTTGTTATCGGAGGATATTTCCTATGGCCCTATAGTCTTCTAAGGGATCCGAAATATCTGTTCTCAGATTCCACAGAAATAAGGCTCGCAAAGAGATCCACAAAATACAGATGTAACCCTGTGAGAAGAATTAACAGAACACTAAGCAGTTTCTCAGAAAGCTTCTTTCCAGATTTCATCTGAGGATATTTCCTTTTTCACCATAGCCCTCTATGGGCTTCCAAATATCGCTTTGGCAATTCCAGAAGAACTGTCTTAGCGTAAGGGTTCTTGAGGGGAAAGCTGTAACTCTTTGAGAAGATTTCATAGAACAGAAAGAAGTTTCTCAGAAAGCTTCTTTCTCTTTGTTATCGGAGGATATTTCCTTTGGCCCTATAGTCTTCTACGGGATCCGAAATATCTGTTCTCAGGTACCTTAGAAATAAGGCTAAAAAAGAGATCCAGGAAATACAGATATAACTCTGTGAGAAGAATTAACAGAACACTAAGCAGTTTCTCTGAAAGCTTCTTTCCGGACTTCATCTCAGGATATTTCCTTTTTCACCATAGCCCTCTATGGCCTTCAAAATATCACTTTGCCAATTCCACTAGAACTGTCTTAGCGAAAGGATTCTTGAGGGGAAAGCGGTAACTCTGTCAGATTATTTCACAGAACAGAAAGAAGTTTCTCACAAACCTCCTTTCTCTTTGTTATCGGAGGATATTTCCTTTGGCCCTATAGTCTTCTAAGGGATCCGAAATATCTGTTCTCAGGTTCCACAGAAAAAAGGCTAGCAAGGAGATCCACGAAATACAGATGCAACTCTGTGAGATGAATTATCAGAACACTATGCAGTTTCTCAGAAAGCTTCTTTCCAGATTTCATCTGAGGATATTTCCTTTTTCACCCTAGCCTTCTATGCGCTTCCAAATATCACTTTGCCAATTCCAAAAGAACTGTCTTAGCGAATGGCTTCTTGAGGGGAAAGCTGTAACTCGGTGAGATGATTTCACAGAACACAAAGAAGTTTCTCACAAAGCTTCTTTCTCTTTGTTATCGGAGGATATTTCCTTTGGCCCTATAGTCTTCTAAGGGAAACACAATATCTGTTCTCAGATTCCACAGAAATAAGGCTAGCAAAGAGATCCACGAAACACAGATGTAACTCTGTGAGATGTATTAACAGAACACTAAGCAGTTTCTCAGAAAACTTCTTTCCAGATTTCATCTGAGGATATTTCCTTTTTCACCATAGCCCTCTATGGGCTTTAAAATATCACTTTGCCAATTCCACAAGAACTGTCTTAGCGAAAGGCTTCTTGAGGGGAAAGCTGTAATTCTGTGAGATGATTTCACGGAACACAAAGAAGTTTCTCACAAAGCTTCTTTCTCTTTGTTATCGGAGGATATTTCCTTTGGCCCTATAGTCTTCGAAGGGATGCCCAATATCTGTTCTCAGATTCCACAGAAATAAGGCTAGCAAAGAGATCCACGAAATACAGATGTATCTCTGGGAGGTGAATTAACCGAACACTAAGCAGTTTCTAGAAATCTACTTTCCAGATTTCATCTGAGGATATTTCCTTTTTCACCATAGCCCTCTATGCCCTTCCAAATATCACTTTGCCAATTCCACAAGAACTGTCTTAGCGAAAGGCTTCTTGAGGGGAAAGCTGTAACTCTGTGAGAAGATTTCACAGAACACAAAGAAGTTTCTCAGAAAGCTTCTTTCTCTTTGTTATTGGAGGATATTTCCTTTGGACCTATAGTCTTCAAAGGGATCCGAAATATCTGTTCTCAGATTCCACAGAAATAAGGCTAACAAAGAGATCCACGAAATACAGATATAACTCTGTGAGATGAGTTAACAGAACACTTAGCAGTTTCTCTGAAAGCTTCTTTCCAGGTTTCATCTGAGGATATTTCCTTTTTCACCATAGCCCTCTTTGGGCTTCCAAATATCACTTTGCCAATTCCACTAGAACTGTCTTAGCGAAAGGCTTCTTGAGGGGAAAGCTGTAACTCTGTGAGATGATTTCACAGAACACAAAGAAGTTTCTCAGAATGCTTCTTTCTCTTTGTTATCGGAGGATATTTCCTTTGGCGCTCTAGTCTTCTAAGGGATCCGAAATAGCTGTTCTCAGATTCCACAGAAATAAGGCTAGCAAAGAGATCCAAGAAATACAGATGTAACTCTGTGAGATGAATTAACAGAACACTAAGCAGTTTCTCAGAAAGATTCTTTCCAGATTTCATCTGAGGATATTTCCTTTTTCACCCTTGCCTTCCATGTGCTTCCAAATATCACTTTGCCAATTTCATAAGAACTCTCTTAGTGAAAGGCTTCTTGAGGGGAAAGCTGTAACTCGGTGAGGTGATTTCAAAGAACACAAGGAAGTTTCTTAGAAAGCTTCTTTTTCTTTGTTACCGGAGTTTATATACTTTGGCCCTATAATCTTCAAAGGGATCCGAAATATCTGTTCTCAGATTCCAGAGAAATAACGCAACAAAGAGATCCACGAAATACAGATGTAACTCTGTGAGATGAATTAACCGAACACTAAGGAGGTTCACAGAAATCTACTTTCCAGATTTCATCTGAGGATATTTCCTTTTTCACCATAGCCCTCTATGGGCTTCCAAATATCACTTTGCCAATTTCACAAGAACTGTCTTAGCGAAAGGCTTCTTCAGCGGAAAGCTGTAACTCTCTTAGATGATTTCACAGAACACAAAGAAGTTTCTCAGCAAGCTTCTTTCTCTTTGTTATCGGAGGATATTTCCTTTGGCCCTATAGTCTTCTAAGGGATCCCAAATATCTGTTCTCAGATTCCACAGAAATAAGGCTAGCAAAGAGATCCACGAAATACAGATGTAACTCTGTGAGATGAACTAACAAAACCCTAGGCAGTTTCTCAGAAAGCTTCTTTCCATATTTCATCTGAGGATATTTCCTTTTTCACAATAGCCCTCTAAGGGCTTCCAAATATCACTTTGCCAATTCCACAAGAACTGTCTTAGCGAAAGGCTTCTTGAGAGGAAAGCTGTAACTCTGTGAGATGATTTCACAGAACACAAGGAAGTTTCCGAGAAAGCTTCTTTCTCTTTGTTATCGGAGGATATTTCCTTTGGCCCAATAGTCTTCTAAGGGATCCGTAATATCTGTTGTCAGATTCCACAGAAATAAGGCTAGCAAAGAGATCCACCAAATACACATGTAACTCTGTGAGATGAATTAACAGAACACTAAGCAGTTTCTCAGAAAGCTTCTTTCCCGATTTCATCTGAGGATATTTCCTTTTTCTCCATATCCCTCTATGGGCTTGCAAATATCACTTTGCCAATTCCACAAGAACTGTCTTAGCGAAAGTCTTCTTGAAGGGAAAGCTGTAACTCTGTGAGTTGATTTCACAGAACACAAGGAAGTTTCCTTGAAAGCTTCTTTCTCTTTGTTATCGGAGGATATTTCCTTTGGACCTATAGTCTTCTAAGGGATCCGAAATATCTGTTCTCAGATTCCACAGAAATAAGGCTAGCCAAGAGATCCACCAAATACAGATGTAACTCTGTGAGATGAATTAACAGAACACTAAGCAGTTTCTCAGAAAGCTTCTTTCTGGATTTCATCTGAGGATATTTCCTTTTTCACCATAGCCCTCTATGGGCTCCAAATATCACTTTGCCAATTCCACAAGAACTTTCTTAGTGAAAGGCGTCTTTAAGGGAAAGCTGTAACTCTGTGAGATGATTTCACACTACACAAAGAAGTTTATCAGAAAGCTTCTTTCTCTTTGTTATCGGAGGATATTACCTTTGGCCCTTTAGTCTTCAAAGGTATCCGAAATATCTGCTCACAGATTCCACAGAAATAAAGCTAGCAAGGAGATACACGAAATACAGATGTAACTCTGTGAGACGAATTAACAGAACACTAAGTAGTTTCTCAGAAAGCTTCTTTCCAGATTTCATCTGAGGATATTTCCTTTTTCACCATAGACCTCTATGGGTTTCCAAATATGACTTTGCCAATTCCACAAAAACTGTCTTAGCGAAAGTCTTCTTGAGGGGAAAGCTGTAACTCTGTGAGATGATTTCACAGAACACAAAGAAGTTTCTCAGAAAGCTTCTTTCTCTTTGTTATCGGAGGATATTTCCTTTGGCCCTATAGTCTTCTAAGGGATCCGATATATCTGTTCTTAGGTTCCACAGAAATAAGGCTAGCAAAGGGATCCACCAAATACAGATGTAACTCTGTGAGATGAATTAGCAGAACACTAAGCAGTTTCTCAGAAATCTTCTTTCCAGATTTCATCTGAGGATATTTCCTTTTTCACCATAGACCTCTATGCGTTTCCAAATCTCACTTTGCCAAATCCACAAGAACTGTCTTAGCGAAAGGCTTTTGAGGGGAGGGCTGTAACTCTGTGAGATGATGTCACAGAAAACAAAGCAGTTTCTCAGAAAGCTTCTTTCTCTTTGTTATCGGAGGATATTTCCGTTGGCCCTATAGTCTTCTAAGGGATCCGAAATATCTGTTCTCAGATTCCACAGAAATAAGGCTAGCAAAGAAATCCACGAAATACAGATGTAACTCTGTGAGATGAATTATCAGAACACTAAGCAGTTTCTCAGAAAGCTTCTTACCAGACTTCATCTCAGGATATTTCCTTTTTCACCATAGCCCTCTATGGGCTTCCAAATATCACTTTGCCAATTCCACAGGAACTGTCTTAGCGAAAGGCTTCTTGAGGGGAAAGCGGTAACTCTGTGAGATTATTTCACAGAACACAAAGAAGTTTCTCAAAAACCTCCTTTCTCTTTGTTATCGGAGGATATTTCCTTTGCCCCTATAGTCTTCTAAGGGATCCGAAATATCTGTTCTCAGATTCCACAGAAATAAGGCTAGCAAAGAGATCCACGAAATACAGATGTAACACTGTGAGATGAATTAACAGAACACTAAGCAGTTTCTCAGAGAGCTACTTTCCAGATTTCATCTGAGGATATTTCCTTTTTCACCTTAGCCCACTATGGGCTCCCAAATATCACTTTGACAATTCCACAACAACTGTCTCAGCGAAAGGCTTCTTGAGGGGAAAGCTGTAACTCTGTGCCATGATTTCTCAGAACACAAAGAAGTTAATCAGAAAGCTTCTTTCTCTTTGTTATCGGAGTTTATTTCCTTTGGCCCTATAATCTTCTAGGGATCCGAAATATCTGTTCTCAGAATCCAAAGAAATAAGGCTAGCAAAGAGATCCACGAAATACAGATGTAACTGTGCGAGATGAACTAACAGAACACTAAGCAGTTTCTCAGAAAGCTGCTTTCCAGATTTCATCTGAGGATATTTCCTTTTTCACCATAGCCTTCGATGTGCTTCCAAATATCACCTTGCCAATTCACAAGAACAGTCTTACCGAAAGGCTTCTTGAGTGGAAAGCTGTAACTTTGTGAGGTGATATCAAAGAACACAAAGGAGTTTCTCAGAAAGCTTCTTTCTCTTTGTTATCGGAGTTTACTTCCTATGGCCCTATAATCTTCAAAGGGATCCGAAATATCTGTTCTCAGATTCCACACAAATAAGGCTAGCAAAGAGATCCACCAAATACAGATGTAACTCTGTGAGATGAATTAACAGAACACTAAGGAGTTTCTCAGAAAGCTACTTTCCAGATTTCATCTGAGGATATTTCCTTTTTCACCTTAGCCCTCTATGGGCTTCCAAATATCACTTTGCCAATTCCACAAGAACTGTCTCAGCGAAAAGCTTCTTGAGGGGAAGCTGTAACTCTGTGCCATGATTTCACAGAACACAAAGAAGTTAATCAGGAAGCTTCTTTCTCTTTGTTATCGGAGTTTATTTCCTTTGGCCCTATAATCTTAAAAGGGATCCGAAATATCTGTTCTCAGATTCCATAGAAATAAGGCTAGCAAAGAGATCCACCAAATACAGATGTAACTCTATGAGATGAATTAACAGAACACTAAGCAGATTCTCAGAAAGCTTCTTTCCACTTTTCATCTGAGGATATTTCCTTATTCACCATAGCCCTCTATGGGCTTCCAAATATCACTTTGCCAATTCCACAAGAACTGTCTTAGCGAAAGGCTTCTGGAGGGGAAAGTTGTAACTCTGTGAGATGATTTCACAGAACACAAAGAAGTTTCTCAGAAAGCTTCTTTCTCTTTGTTATCGGAGGATATTTCCTTTGGCCCTATAGTCTTCAACAGGATCTGAAATATCTTTTCTCAGATTCCACAGAAATAAGGCTAGCAAAGAGATCCACGAAATACAGATGTAACTCTGTGAGATGAATTAACAGAACACTAAGCAGTTTCTCAGAAAGCTTCTTTCCAGATTTCATCTGAGGTTATTTCCTTTTTCACCATAGCCCTCTATGCGCTTCGAAATATCACTTTGCCAATTCCACAAGAACTGTCTTAGTGAAAGGCTTCTTCAGGGGAAAGCTGTAACTCTGTGAGATGATTTCAAAGAACACAAAGAAGTTTCTCAGAAAGCTTCTTTCTCTTTTTTATCAGAGAATGTTTCCTTTGGCCCTATAGTCATCTAAGGGATCCGAAATATCTGTTCTCAGATTTCACAGAAATAAGGCTAGCAAAGAGATCCACGAAATACCGATGTAACTCTGTGAGATGAATTAACAGAATACTAAGGACTTTCTCAGAAAGCTTCTTTCCAGATTTCATCTGAGGATATTTCCTTTTTCACCATAGCCTTCTATGCGCTTCCAAATATCACTTTGCCAATTCCACAAGAACTGTTTTAGCGAAAGGCTTCTTGAGGGGAAAGCTCTAACTCTGTGAGGTGATTTCAAAGAACACAAAGAAGTTTCTCAGAAAGCTTCTTTCTCTTTGTTATCGCAGCCTATTTCCTTTGGCCCTCTAATCTTCAAAGGGATCCGAAATATCTGTTCTCAGATTCCAGAGAAATTAGGCTAGCAAGGAGATCCACGAAATACAGATGTAACTCTGTGAGATGAATTAACAGAATACTAAGCAGTTTCTCAGAAAGCTTCTTTCCAGATTTCATCTGAGGTTATTTCCTTTTTCACCATAGCCCTCTATAAGCTTCGAAATATCACTTTGACAATTCCACAAGAACTGTCTCAGCGAAAGGCTTCTTAAGGGGAAAGCTGTAACTCTGTGAGATGATTTTCCAGAACACAAAGAAGTTTCTCAGAAAGTTTCTTTCTCTTTTTTATCGGAGGATATTTCCTTTTGCCCTTTATTCTTCAAAGGGATCCGAAATATCTCTTCTCAGATTCCACAGAAATAAGGCTAGCCAAGAGATCCACGAAATACAGATGTAACTCTGTGAGATGAAATAACAGAACACTACGCAGTTTCTCAGAAAGCTTCTTTCCAGATTTCATCTGAGGATATTTCCTTTTTCACCATAGTCCTATATGGGCTTGCAAATATCACTTTGCCAATTCCACAAGAACTGTCTTAGCGAAAGGCTTCTTCAGGGGAAAGCTGTAACTCTGTGAGATGATTTCACAGGACACAAAGAAGTTTCTCAGAAAGCTTCCTTCTCTTTGTTATCGGAGGATATTTCCTTTGGCACTATAGTCTTCAAAGGGATGGGAAATGTCTGTTCTCAGATTCCACAGAAATAAGGCTAGCAAAGAGATCCACGAAATACAGATGTAACTCTGTGAGATGAATTAACAGAACACTAAGCAGTTTCTCAGAAAGCTTCTTTCCAGATTTCTTCTGAAGATATTTCCTTTTTCAACATAGCCCTCTATGGGCTTCCAAATATCACTTTGCCAAATCCACAAGAACTGTCTTAGTGAAAGGCTTCTTGAGAGGAAAGCTGTAACTCTGTGAGGTGATTTCACAGAACACAAAGAAGTTTCTCAGAAAGCTTCTTTCTCTTTGTTATCGGAGGATATTTCCTTAGGCCCTATAGTCTTCTAAGGGATGCGAAATATCTGTTCTCAGATTCCACAGAAATAAGGCTAGCAAAGAGATCCACGAAATACAGATGTAACTCTGTGAGATGAATTATCAGAACACTAAGCAGTTTCTCAGAAAGCTGCATGCCAGATTTCATCTGAGGATATTTCCTTTTTCACCATAGCCTTCTATGCGCTTCAAAATATCACTTTGTCAATTCACAAGAATAGTCTTAACGAAAGGCTTCTTCAGGGGAAAGCTGCAACTTTGTGAGGTGATATGAAAGAACACAAAGAAGTTTCTCAGAAAGCTTCTTTCTCTTTGTTATCGGAGTTTATTTCCTTTGGCCCTATAATCTTCAAAGGGATCCGAAATATCTGTTCTCAGATTCCACAGATATAAGGCTAGCAAAGAGATCCACCAAATACAGATGTAACTCTGTGAGATTATTTAACAGAACACTAAGGAGTTTCTCAGAAAGCTACTTTCCCCATTTCATCTGAGGATATTTGCTTTTTCACCATAGCCCTCCAGGGGCTTCCAAATAACACTTTGCCAATTCCACAAGAACTGTCTTAGCGAAAGGCTTCATGAGGGGAAAGCAGTAACTCTGTGAGGTGATTTCACAGAACACAAAGAAGTTTCTCAGAAAGCCTCTTTCTCTTTGTAATCGGAGGATATTTCCTTTGGCCCTGTAGTCTTCAAAGGGATGGGAAATATCTGTTCTCAGATTCCACAGAAATAAGGCTAGCAAAGAGTTCCACGAAATACAGATGTAACTCTGTGAGATGAATTAACAGAACACTAAGCAGTTTCTCAGAAAGCTTCTTTCCAGATTTCATCTGAGGATATTTCCTTTTTCACCAATGCCCTCTATGGGCTTCCAAATATCACTTTGCCAATTCAACTAGAAATGCCTTAGCGAAAGCCTTCTTTAGGGGAAAGCTGTAACTCTCTGAGATGATTTCACAGAACACAAAGAAGTTTCTCAGAAAGCTTCTTTCTCTTTGTTATCGGAGGATATTTCCTTTGGCCCTATAGTCTTCTAAGGGATCCGAAATATCTGTTCTCAGATTCCAGAGAAATTAGGCTAGCAAAGAGATCCACGAAATACAGATGTAACTCTGTGAGATGAATTAACAGAATACTAAGCAGTTTCTCAGAAAGCTTCTTTCCAGATTTCATCTGAGGTTATTTCCTTTTTCACCATAGCCCTCTATAAGCTTCGAAATATCACTTTGCCAATTCCACAAGAACTGTCTTAGCGAAAGGCTTCTTAAGGGGAAAGCTGTAACTCTGTGAGATGATTTTCCAGAACACAAAGAAGTTTCTCAGAAAGTTTCTTTCTCTTTTTTATCGGAGGATATTTCCTTTTGCCCTTTAGTCTTCAAAGGGATCCGAAATATCTCTTCTCAGATTCCACAGAAATAAGGCTAGGCAAGAGATCCACGAAATACAGATGTAACTCTGTGAGATGAAACAACAGAACACTACGCAGTTTCTCAGAAAGCTTCTTTCCAGATTTCATCTGAGGATATTTCCTTTTTCACCATAGCCCTATATGGGCTTGCAAATATCACTTTGCCAATTCCACAAGAACTGTCTTAGCGAAAGGATTCTTCAGGGGAAAGCTGTATCTCTGTGAGATGATTTCACAGAACACAAAGAAGTTTCTCAGAAAGCTTCCTTCTCTTTGTTATCGGAGGATATTTCCTTTGGCCCTATAGTCTTCAAAGGGATGGGAAATGTCTGTTCTCAGATTCCACAGAAAGAAGGCTAGCAAAGAGATCCACGACATACAGATGTAACTCTGTGAGATGAATTAACAGAACACTAAGCAGTTTCTCAGAAAGCTTCTTTCCAGATTTCATCTGAAGATATTTCCTTTTTCAACATAGCCCTCTATGGGCTTCCAAATATCACTTTGCCAAATCCACAAGAACTGTCTTAGCGAAAGGCTTCTTGAGAGGAAAGCTGTAACTCTGTGAGGTGATTTCACAGAACACAAAGAAGTTTCTCAGAAAGCTTCTTTCTCTTTGTTATCGGAGGATATTTCCTTAGGCCCTATAGTCTTCTAAGGGATGCGAAATATCTGTTCTCAGATTCCACAGAAATAAGGCTAGCAAAGAGATCCACGAAATACAGATGTAACTCTGTGAGATGAATTATCAGAACACTAAGCAGTTTCTCAGAAAGCTGCTTGCCAGATTTCATCTGAGGATATTTCCTTTTTCTCCATAGCCTTCTGTGCGCTTCAAAATATCACTTTGCCAATTCACAAGAATAGTCTTAACGAAAGGCTTCTTCAGGGGAAAGCTGTAACTTTGTGAGGTGATATCAAAGAACACAAAGAAGTTTCTCAGAAAGCTTCTTTCTCTTTGTTATCGGAGTTTATTTCCTTTGGCCCTATAATCTTCAAAGGGATCCGAAATATCTGTTCTCAGATTCCACAGAAATAAGGCTAGCAAAGAGATCCACCAAATACAGATGTAACTCTGTGAGATTATTTAACAGAACACTAAGGAGTTTCTCAGAAAGCTACTTTCCCCATTTCATCTGAGGATATTTGCTTTTCCACCATAGCCCTCCAGGGGCTTCCAAATAACACTTTGCCAATTCCACAAGAACTGTCTTAGCGAAAGGCTTCATGAGGGGAAAGCAGTAACTCTGTGAGGTGATTTCACAGAACACAAAGAAGTTTCTCAGAAAGCCTCTTTCTCTTTGTAATCGGAGGATATTTCCTTTGGCCCTGTAGTCTTCAAAGGGATGGGAAATATCTGTTCTCAGATTCCACAGAAATAAGGCTAGCAAAGAGTTCCACGAAATACAGATGTAACTCTGTGAGATGAATTAACAGAACACTAAGCAGTTTCTCAGAAAGCTTCTTTCCAGATTTCATCTGAGGATATTTCCTTTTTCACCATTGCCCTCTATGCGCTTCCAAATATCACTTTGCCAATTCAACTAGAACTGTCTTAGCGAAAGCCTTCTTTAGGGTAAAGCTGTAACTCTCTGAGATGATTTTCCAGAACACAAAGAAGTTTCTCAGAAAGTTTCTTTCTCTTTTTTATCGGAGGATATTTCCTTTTGCCCTTTAGTCTTCAAAGGGATCCGAAATATCTCTTCTCAGATTCCACAGAAATAAGGCTAGCCAAGAGATCCACGAAATACAGATGTAACTCTGTGAGATGAAATAACAGAACACTACGCAGTTTATCAGAAAGCTTCTTTCCAGATTTCATCTGAGGATATTTCCTTTTTCACCATAGCCCTCTATGCGCTTCCAAATATCACTTTGCCAATTCCACAAGAACTGTCTTAGCGAAAGGCTTCTTCAGGGGAAAGCTGTATCTCTGTGAGATGATTTCACAGAACACAAAGAAGTTTCTCAGAAAGCTTGTTTCTCTTTGTTATGGGAGGATATTTCCTTTGGCCCTATAGTCTTAAAAGGGATGCGAAATATCTGTTCTCAGATTCCACAGAAATAAGGCTAGCCAAGAGATCCACGTAATACAGATGTAACTCTGTGAGATGAATTATCAGAACACTAAGCAGTTTCTCAGAAAGCTGCTTTCCAGATTTCATCTGAGGATATTTCCTTTTTCACCATTGCCTTCTATGCGCTTCCAAATATCACTTTGCCAATTCACAAGAACAGTCTTAGCGAAAGGCTTCTTGAGGGGATAGCTGTAACTTTGTGAGGTGATATTAAAGAACACAAAGAAGTTTCTCAGAAAGCTTCTTTCTCTTTGTTATCGGAGTTTATTTCCTTTGGCCCTATAATCTTCAAAGCTTCTTTCTTTTTTTATCGGAGATTATTTCCTTTGGCCCTATAGACTTCAAAGGGATCCGAAATATCTGTTCTCAGATTCCACAGAAATAAGGCTAGCAAAGAGATCCACCAAATACTGATGTAACTCTGTGAGATGAATTAACAGAACACTAAGCAGTTTCTCAGAAAACTTCTTTCCAGATTTCATTTGAGGATAATTCCTTTTTCATAATAGCCCTCTATGGGCTTCCAAATATCACTTTGCAAATTCCACAAGAACTGTCTTAGCCAAAGGCTTCTTGAGGGGAAAGTGGTAACTCTGTGAGATGATTTCACAGAACACATAGAAGTTTCTCAGAAAGCTTCTTTCTCTTTGTTATCGGAGGACATTTCCTTTAGCCTTATAGTCTTCTAAGGGATCCGAATTATCTGTTCTCAGATTCCACAGAAATAAGGCTAGCAAAGAGATCCACGAAATACAGATGTAACTCTGTGAGATGAATTAACAGAACACTAAGCAGTTTCTCAGAAAGCTTCTTGCCAGATTTCATCTTAGGATATTTCCTTTTTCACCATAGCCATCTCTGGGCTTCCAAATATCACTTTGCCAATTCCACAAGAACTGTCTTAGCGAAAGGCTTCTTGAGGGGAAAGCTGTAACTCTGTGAGATGATTTCACAGAACACAAATAACTTTCTCAGAAAGCTTTTTTCTCTTTGTTATCGGCGGATATTTCCTTTGGCCCTGTAGTCTTCTGAGGGATCCGAAATATCTCTTCTCAGATTTCACAGAAATAAGTATAGCAAAGAGATCCACGAAATACAGATGTAACTCTGTGAGATGCATTAACCGAACACTAAGCAGTCTCTGAAAGCTGCTTTCCAGATTTCATCTGAGGATATTTCCTTTTTCACCATAGTCTTCTATGCGCTTCCAAATATCACTTTGCCAATTCACAAGAACAGTCTTAGCGAAAGGCTTCTTGAGGGGAAAGCTGAAACTCTGAGAGGTGATATCAAAGAACACAAAGAAGTTTCTCAGAAAGCTTCTTTCTCTTTGTTATCGGAGTTTATTTCCTTTGGCCCTATAATCTTCAAAAGGATCCAAAATATCATTTCTCAGATTTCACAGAAATAAGGCTACCAAAGAGATCCACGAAATACTGATGTAACATTTGAGATGAAATAACAGAACACTAAGGAGTTTCTCAGAGAGCTACTTTCCAGATTTCATCTGAGGATATTTCCTTTTTCACCATAGCCCTCTAAGGGCTTCGAAAAATCACTTTGCCTATTCCACAAGAACTGTCTTAGCGAAAGGCTTCTTGAGGGGAAAGCTGCAACTCTGTGAGATGATTTCACAGAACACAAAGAAGTTTCTCAGAAAGCTTCTTTCTCCTTGATATCAGAGGATATTTGCTTTGGCCCTATAGTGTTCTAAGGGATCCGAAATATCGGTTCTCAGATTCCACAGAAATGAGGCTAGCAAACAGATCCAGGAAATACAGATGTAACTCTGTGAGATGAAATAACAGAACACTACGTAGTTTCTCAGAAAGCTTCTTTCCAGATTTCATCTGAGGATATTTCCTTTTTCACCATAGCCCTCTATGCGCTTCCAAATATCACTTTGCCAATTCCACAAGAACTGTCTTAGCAAAAGCCTTCTTCAGGGGAAAGCTGTATCTCTGTGAGATGATTTCACAGAACACAAAGAAGTTTCTCAGAAAGCTTGTTTCTCTTTGTTATGGGAGGATATTTCCTTTGGCCCTATAGTCTTAAAAGGGATGCGAAATATCTGTTCTCAGATTCCACAGAAATAAGGCTAGCAAAGAGATCCACGAAATACAGACGTAACTCTGTGAGATGAATTAACAGAACACTAAGCAGTTTCTCAGAAAGCTTCTTTCCAGATTTCATCTGAAGATATTTCCTTTTTCACCATAGCCCTCTATGGGCTTCCAAATATCACTTTGCCAAATCCACAAGAACTGTCTTAGCGAAAGGCTTCTTGAGAGGAAAGCTGTAACTCTGTGAGGTGATTTCACAGAACACAAAGAAGTTTCTCAGAAAGCTTCTTTCTCTTTGTTATCGGAGGATATTTCCTTTGGCCCTATAGTCTTCAAAGGGATGCGAAATATCTGTTCTCAGATTCCACAGAAATAAGGCTAGCAAAGAGATACACGAAATACAGATGTAACTCTGTGAGATGAATTAACAGAACACTAAGCAGTTTCTCAGAAAGCTTCTTTCCAGATTTCATCTGAGGATATTTCCTTTTTCACCATAGCCCTCTATGGGCTTCCAAATATCACTTTGCCAAATCCACAAGAACTGTCTTAGCGAAAGGCTTCTTGAGGGGAAAGCTGTAACTCTGTGAGGTGATTTCACAGAACACAAAGAAGTTTCTCAGAAAGATTCTTTCTCTTTGTTATCGGAGGATATTTCCTGTGGCCCTATAGTCTTCTAAGGGATCCGAAATATCTGTTCTCAGAATCCACAGAAATAAGGCTAGCCAAGAGATCCACGAAATACAGATGTAACTCTGTGAGATGAATTATCAGAACACTAAGCAGTTTCTCAGAAAGCTGCTTTCCAGATTTCATCTGATGATATTTCCTTTTTCACCATTGCCTTCTATGCGCTTCCAAATATCACTTTGCCAATTCACAAGAACAGTCTTAGCGAAAGGCTTCTTGAGGGGAAAGCTGTAACTTTGTGAGGTGATATTAAAGAACACAAAGAAGTTTCTCAGAAAGCTTCTTTCTCTTTGTTATCGGAGTTTATTTCCTTTGGCCCTATAATCTTCAAAAGGATCCAAAATATCATTTCTCAGATTTCACAGAAATAAGGCTACCAAAGAGATCCACGAAATACTGATGTAACATTTGAGATGAAATAACAGAACACTAAGGAGTTTCTCAGAGAGCTACTTTCCAGATTTCATCTGAGGATATTTACTTTTTCTCCATAGCCCTCTAAGGGCTTCCAAAAATCATTTTGCCAATTCCACAAGAACTGTCTTAGCGAAAGGCTTCTTGAGGGGAAAGCTGCAACTCTGTGAGATGATTTCACAGAACACAAAGAAGTTTCTCAGAAAGCTTCTTTCTCCTTGATATCAGAGGATATTTGCTTTGGCCCTATAGTGTTCTAAGGGATCCGAAATATCGGTTCTCAGATTCCACAGAAATGAGGCTAGCAAACAGATCCAGGAAATACAGATGTAACTCTGTGAGATGAATTAACAGAACACTAAGCAGTTTCTCAGAAAGCTGCTTTCCTGATTTCATCTGAGGATATTTCCTTTTTCACCATAGCCTTCTATGCGCTTCCAAATATCACTTTGCCAATTCACAAGAACAGTCTTAGCGAAAGGCTTCTTGAGAGGAAAGCTGACACTCTGAGAGGTGATATCAAAGAACACAAAGACGTTTCTCAGAAAGCATCTTTCTCTTTGTTATCGGTATTTATTTCCTTTGGCCCTATAATCTTCACAGGGATCCGAAATATCATTTCTCAGATTGCACAGAAATAAGGCTAGCAAAGAGATCCACGAAATATTGATGTAACTCTGTGAGATGAAATAATGGAACACTAAGGAGTTTCTCAGAGAGCTACTTTCCAGATTTCTTCTGAAGATATTTCCTTTTTCACCATAGCCCTCTAAGGGCTTCCAAATATCACTTTCCCAATTCCACAAGAAGTGTCTTAGCCAGAGGCTTCTTGAGGGGAAAGCTGTAACTCTGTGAGATGATTTCACAGAACACAAAGAAGTTTCTCAGAAACCTTTCTCTTTGTTGTCGGAGGATATTTCGTTTGGCCCTATAGTCTTCTAAGGGATTCGAAATATCTATTCTCAGATTCCACAGAAATAATGCTAGCAAAGAGAACTACCAAATACAGATGTAACTCTGTGAGATGAATTAACAGATCACTAAGCAGTTTCTCAGAAAGCTTCTTTCCAGATTTCATCTGAGGATATTTCCTTTTTCACCATAGCCCTCTAAGGGCTTCCAAAGATCACTTTGCCAATTCCACAAGAACTGTCTTAGCGAAAGGCTTCTTGAGGGGAAAGCTGTAACTCTGTGAGATGATTTCCCAGAACACAAAGAAGTTTCTCAGAAAGCTTCTTTCTCTTTGTTATCGGAGGATATTTCCTTTGGCCCAATTATCTTCTAAGGGATCCGAAATATCTGTTCTCAGATTACACAGAAATAAGGCTAGCAAAGAGATCCATGAAATACTGATGTAACTCTGTGAGATGCATTAACAGAACACTAAGCAGTTTCTCAGAAAGCTGCTTTCCAGATTTCATCTGGGGATATTTCCTTTTTCACCATAGCCCTCTATGCGCTTTCAAATATCACGTTGCCAATTCCACTAGAACTGTCTTAGCGAAAGGCTTCTTGAGGGGAAAGCTGTAACTCTGTGAGATGATTTCACAGTACACAAAGAAGTTTCTCAGAAAGCTTCTTTCTCTTTGTTATCGGAGGATATTTCCTTTGGCCCTATAGTCTTCAAAGGGATCCGAAATAACTGTTTTCAGATTCCACAGAAATAAGGCTAGCAAAGAGATCCACGAAATACAGATGTAACTCTGTGAGATGAATTAACAGCACACTACCCAGTTTCTCTGAAAGCTTCTTTCCAGATTTCATCTGAGGATATTTCCTTTTTCACCATAGCCCTCTATGGGCTTCCAAATATCACTTTGCCAATTCCACAAAAACTGTCTTAACGAAAGGCTTCCTGAGGGGAAAGCTGTAACTCTGTGAGATGATTTCACACAACACAAAGAAGTTTCTCAGAAAGCTTCTTTCTCTTTCTTATCGGAGGATATTCCTTTTGGCCCTATAGTCTTCAAAGGGATTCGAATTATCTGTTCTCAGATTCCACAGAAATAAGGCTAGCAAAGAGGTCCACGATATACAGATGGAACTCTATGAGATGAATTAACAGTACACTAGGCAGTTTTTCAGAAAGCTTCTTTCCAGATTACATCTGAGAATATTTCCTTTTTCACCAGAGCCCTGTATTGGCTTCCAAATATCACTTTGCCAATTCCACAAGAACCGTCTTAGCGAAAGTCTTCTTGAGGGGAAAGCTGTAAGTCTGTGAGATGATTTCACAGAACACAAAGAAGTTTCTCAGAAAGCTTCTTTCTCTTTGTTATCGGAGGATATTTCCTTTGGCCCTATAGTCTTCAAAGGGATCCGAAATATCTGTTCTCAGATTCCACAGAAATAAGGCTAACAAACAGATCAACGAAATACAGATGTAACTCTGTGAGATGAATTAACAGAACACTAAGCAGTTTCTCAGAAAGCTTCTTTCCAGATTTCATCTGAGGATATTTCCTTTTTCACCATAGCCCTCTATGGGCTTCCAAATATCACTTTGCCAATTCCACAAGAACTGTCTTAGCGATAGTCTTCTTGACGGGAAAGCTGTAACTCTCTGAGATGATATCATAGAAAACAAAGAAGTTTCTCAGAAAGCTTCTTTCTCTTTGTTATCGGAGGATATTTCCTTTGGCCCTATAGTCTTCAAAGGGATCCGAAATATCTGTTCTCAGATTCCACAGAAAGAAGGCTAGCAAAGAGATCCACGAAATACAGATGTAACTCTGTGAGATGAATTAACAGAACACTAAGCAGTTTCTCAGAAAGCTTCTTTCCAGATTTCATCAGAGGATATTTCCTTTTTCACCATAGCCCTCTATGGGCCTTCAAATTTCACTTTGCCAATTCCACAAGAACTCTCTTAGCGAAAGGCATCTTGACGTGAAAGTTGTAACTCTGTGAAATGGTTTCACAGAACACAAATAAGTTTCTCAGAAAGCTTCTTTCTCTTTGTTATCAGAGGATATTTCCTTTGGCCCTATAGTCTTCCAAGGGATCTGAAATATCTGTTCTCAGATTCCACAGAAATAAGGCTAGCAAAGAGATCCCCGAAACACAGATGTAACTCTGTGAGATGAATTAACAGAACACTAAGCAGTTTCTAAGAAAGCTTCTTTCCAGATTTCATCTGAGGATATTTCCTTTTTCACCTTAGCCTTCTATGGGTTTCCAAATATCACTTTGCCAATTAAACAAGAAATGTCTTAGCGAAAGGCTTCTTGAGGGGAATGCTGTAACTCTCTGAGATGATTTCACAGAACACAAAGAAGTTTCTCACAAATCTCCTTTCTCTTTGTTATCAGAGGATATTTCCTTTGGCCCTATAGTCTTCTAAGGGATCCGAAATATCTGTACTCAGATTCCACAGAAATAAGGCTAGCAAAGAGATCCACCAAATACAGATGTAACTCTGTGAGATGAATTAACAGAACACTAAGCAGTTTCTCAGAAAACTTCTTTCCAAATTTCATCTGAGGATATTTCCTTTTTCAACATAGCCCTCTATGGGTTTCCAAATATCACCTTGCCAATTCCACAAGAACTGTCTTAGCGAAAGGCTTCTTCAGGGGAAAGCTGTAATTCCGTGAGATGATTTCACAGAACACAAATAAGTTTCTCAGAAAGCTTCTTTCTCTTTGTTATTGGAGGATATTTCCTTTGGCCCTATAGTGTTTTAAGGGATCCAAAATATCTGTTCTCAGATTCCACAGAAATAAGGCTAGCAAAGAGATCCACAATATACAGATGTAACGCTGTGAGATGAATTAACAGAACACTAAGCAGTTTCTAGAAAGCTACTATCCAGATTTCATCTGAGGATATTTCCTTTTTCACCATAGCCCTCTATGGGCTTACAAATATCGCTTTGGCTATTCCACAAGAACTGTCTTAGCGAAAGGCTTCTTGAGGGGAAAGCTGTAACTCTGTGAGATGATTTAATAGAACACAAAGAAGTTTCTCAGAAAACTTCTTTCTCTTTGTTATCGGAGGATATTTCCTTTGGCCCTATTGTCTTCTAAGGGATCCGAAATATCTGTTCTCAGATTCCACAGAAATAAGGCTAGCAAAGGCATCCACCAAATACAGATGTAACCCTGTGAGATGAATTAACAGAACACTAAGCAGTTTCTCAGAAATCTTCTTTCCAGATTTCATCTGAGGATATTTACTTTTTCACCATAGACCTCTATGGGTTAACAAATATCACTTTGCCAATTCCACAAGAACTGTCTTAGCGAAAGGCTTCTTGAGGGGAGGGCTGTAACTCTGTGAGATGATGTCACAGAAAACAAAGAAGTTTCTCACAAACCTTCTTTCTGTTTGTTATCGGAGGATATTTCCTTTGCCCTTTAGTCTTCTAAGGGATCCGAAATATCTGTTCTCAGATTCCACAGAAATAAGGCTAGCAAAGAGATCCACCAAATACAGATTTAACACTGTGAGATGAATTAACAGAACACTAAGCAGTTTCTCAGAAAGCTTCTTTCCAGATTTCATCTCAGGATATTTCCTTTTTCTCCATAGCCCTCTATGGGCTTCCAAATATCACTTTGCCAATTCCACAAGAACTGTCTTAGCGAAAGGCTTCTTGAGGGGAAAGCTGTCATTCTGTGAGATGATTTCACAGAACACAAATAAGTTTCTCAGAAAGCTTCTTTCTCTTTTTTATTGGAGGATATTTCCTTTGGCCCTATAGTGTTTTAAGGGATCCAAAATATCTGTTCTCAGATTCCACAGAAATAAGGCTAGCAAAGAGATCCACAAAATACAGATGTAACGCTGTGAGATGAATTAACAGAACACTAAGCAGTTTCTAGAAAGCTACTATCCAGATTTCATCTGAGGATATTTCCTTTTTCACCATAGCCCTCTATGGGCTTACAAATATCGCTTTGGCTATTCCACAAGAACTGTCTTAGCGAAAGGCTTCTTGAGGGGAAAGCTGTAACTCTGTGAGATGATTTCATAGAACACAAAGAAGTTTCTCAGAAAGCTTCTTTCTCTTTGTTATCGGAGGATATTTCCTTTGGCCCTATAGTCTTCTAAGGGATCCGAAATATCTGTTCTCAGATTCCACAGAAATAAGGCTAGCAAAGGCATCCACCAAATACAGATGTAACCCTGTGAGATGAATTAACAGAACACTAAGCAGTTTCTCAGAAAGCTTCTTTCCAGTTTTCATCTCAGGATATTTCCTTTTTCACCATAGCCCTCTATGGGCTTCCAAATATCACTTTGCCAATTCCACTAGAACTGTCTTAGCGAAAGGCTTCTTGAGGGGAAAGCTGTAACTCTGTGAGATTATTTCACAGAACACAAAGAAGTTTCTCACAAACCTTCTTTCTGTTTGTTATCGGAGGATATTTCCTTTGCACTTTAGTCTTCTAAGGGATCCGAAATATCTGTTCTCAGATTCCACAGAAATAAGGCTAGCAAAGAGATCCACCAAATACAGATGTAACTCTGTGAGATGAATTAACAGAACACTAAGCAGTTTCTCAGAAAGCTTCTTTGCAGATTTCATCTGAGGATATTTCCTTTTTCTCCATAGCCCTCTATGGGCTTCCAAATATCACTTTGCCAATTCCACAAGAACTGTCTTAGCGAAAGGCTTCTTGAGGGGAAAGCTGTCATTCTGTGAGATGATTTCACAGAACACAAATAAGTTTCTCAGAAAGCTTCTTACTCTTTGTTATTGGAGGATATTTCCTTTGGCCCTATAGTGTTTTAAGGGATCCAAAATATCTGTTCTCAGATTCCACAGAAATTAGGCTAGCAAAGAGATCCACAAAATACAGATGTAAGGCTGGGAGATGAATTAACAGAACACTAAGCAGTTTCTAGAAAGCTACTATCCAGATTTTATCTGAGGATATTTCCTTTTTCACCATAGCCCTCTATGGGCTTCCAAATATCACATTGCCCATTCCACAAGAAGTGTCTTAGCGAAAGGGTTCTTGAGGGGAAAGCTGTAACTGTGTGAGAAGATTTCACAGAACACAAAGCAATTTCTCAGAAAGCTTCTTTCTCTTTCTTAACGGAGGATATTTCCTTTGGCCCTGTAGTCTTCAAAGGGATCCGAAATATCTGTTCTCAGATTCCACAGAAATAAGGCTAGCAAAGAGATCCACCAAATACAGATGTAACTCTGTGAGATGAATTAACAGAACACTAAGCAGTTTCTCAGAAAACTTCTTTCCAGATTTCATTTGAGGATAATTCCTTTTTCATAATAGCCCTCTATGGGCTTCCAAATATCACTTTGCAAATTCCACAAGAACTGTCTTAGCCAAAGGCTTCTTGAGGGGAAAGTGGTAACTCTGTGAGATGATTTCACAGAACACATAGAAGTTTCTCAGAAAGCTTCTTTCTCTTTGTTATCGGAGGACATTTCCTTTAGCCTTATAGTCTTCTAAGGGATCCGAATTATCTGTTCTCAGATTCCACAGAAATAAGGCTAGCAAAGAGATCCACGAAATACAGATGTAACTCTGTGAGATGAATTAACAGAACACTAAGCAGTTTCTCAGAAAGCTTCTTGCCAGATTTCATCTTAGGATATTTCCTTTTTCACCATAGCCATCTCTGGGCTTCCAAATATCACTTTGCCAATTCCACAAGAACTGTCTTAGCGAAAGGCTTCTTGAGGGGAAAGCTGTAACTCTGTGAGATGATTTCACAGAACACAAATAACTTTCTCAGAAAGCTTTTTTCTCTTTGTTATCGGCGGATATTTCCTTTGGCCCTGTAGTCTTCTGAGGGATCCGAAATATCTCTTCTCAGATTTCACAGAAATAAGTATAGCAAAGAGATCCACGAAATACAGATGTAACTCTGTGAGATGCATTAACCGAACACTAAGCAGTCTCTGAAAGCTGCTTTCCAGATTTCATCTGAGGATATTTCCTTTTTCACCATAGTCTTCTATGCGCTTCCAAATATCACTTTGCCAATTCACAAGAACAGTCTTAGCGAAAGGCTTCTTGAGGGGAAAGCTGAAACTCTGAGAGGTGATATCAAAGAACACAAAGAAGTTTCTCAGAAAGCTTCTTTCTCTTTGTTATCGGAGTTTATTTCCTTTGGCCCTATAATCTTCAAAAGGATCCAAAATATCATTTCTCAGATTTCACAGAAATAAGGCTACCAAAGAGATCCACGAAATACTGATGTAACATTTGAGATGAAATAACAGAACACTAAGGAGTTTCTCAGAGAGCTACTTTCCAGATTTCATCTGAGGATATTTCCTTTTTCACCATAGCCCTCTAAGGGCTTCGAAAAATCACTTTGCCTATTCCACAAGAACTGTCTTAGCGAAAGGCTTCTTGAGGGGAAAGCTGCAACTCTGTGAGATGATTTCACAGAACACAAAGAAGTTTCTCAGAAAGCTTCTTTCTCCTTGATATCAGAGGATATTTGCTTTGGCCCTATAGTGTTCTAAGGGATCCGAAATATCGGTTCTCAGATTCCACAGAAATGAGGCTAGCAAACAGATCCAGGAAATACAGATGTAACTCTGTGAGATGAAATAACAGAACACTACGCAGTTTCTCAGAAAGCTTCTTTCCAGATTTCATCTGAGGATATTTCCTTTTTCACCATAGCCCTCTATGCGCTTCCAAATATCACTTTACCAATTCCACAAGAACTGTCTTAGCGAAAGCCTTCTTCAGGGGAAAGCTGTATCTCTGTGAGATGATTTCACAGAACACAAAGAAGTTTCTCAGAAAGCTTGTTTCTCTTTGTTATGGGAGGATATTTCCTTTGGCCCTATAGTCTTAAAAGGGATGCGAAATATCTGTTCTCAGATTCCACAGAAATAAGGCTAGCAAAGAGATCCACGAAATACAGACGTAACTCTGTGAGATGAATTAACAGAACACTAAGCAGTTTCTCAGAAAGCTTCTTTCCAGATTTCATCTGAAGATATTTCCTTTTTCACCATAGCCCTCTATGGGCTTCCAAATATCACTTTGCCAAATCCACAAGAACTGTCTTAGCGAAAGGCTTCTTGAGAGGAAAGCTGTAACTCTGTGAGGTGATTTCACAGAACACAAAGAAGTTTCTCAGAAAGCTTCTTTCTCTTTGTTATCGGAGGATATTTCCTTTGGCCCTATAGTCTTCAAAGGGATCCGAAATATCTGTTCTCAGATTCCACAGAAATAAGGCTAGCAAAGAGATACACGAAATACAGATGTAACTCTGTGAGATGAATTAACAGCACACTACCCAGTTTCTCTGAAAGCTTCTTTCCAGATTTCATCTGAGGATATTTCCTTTTTCACCATAGCCCTCTATGGGCTTCCAAATATCACTTTGCCAATTCCACAAAAACTGTCTTAGCGAAAGGCTTCCTGAGGGGAAAGCTGTAACTCTGTGAGATGATTTCACACAACACAAAGAAGTTTCTCAGAAAGCTTCTTTCTCTTTCTTATCGGAGGATATTCCTTTTGGCCCTATAGTCTTCAAAGGGATTCGAATTATCTGTTCTCAGATTCCACAGAAATAAGGCTAGCAAAGAGGTCCACGATATACAGATGGAACTCTATGAGATGAATTAACAGTACACTAGGCAGTTTTTCAGAAAGCTTCTTTCCAGATTACATCTGAGAATATTTCCTTTTTCACCAGAGCCCTGTATTGGCTTCCAAATATCACTTTGCCAATTCCACAAGAACCGTCTTAGCGAAAGTCTTCTTGAGGGGAAAGCTGTAAGTCTGTGAGATGATTTCACAGAACACAAAGAAGTTTCTCAGAAAGCTTCTTTCTCTTTGTTATCGGAGGATATTTCCTTTGGCCCTATAGTCTTCAAAGGGATCCGAAATATCTGTTCTCAGATTCCACAGAAATAAGGCTAACAAACAGATCAACGAAATACAGATGTAACTCTGTGAGATGAATTAACAGAACACTAAGCAGTTTCTCAGAAAGCTTCTTTCCAGATTTCATCTGAGGATATTTCCTTTTTCACCATAGCCCTCTATGGGCTTCCAAATATCACTTTGCCAATTCCACAAGAACTGTCTTAGCGATAGTCTTCTTGACGGGAAAGCTGTAACTCTCTGAGATGATATCATAGAAAACAAAGAAGTTTCTCAGAAAGCTTCTTTCTCTTTGTTATCGGAGGATATTTCCTTTGGCCCTATAGTCTTCAAAGGGATCCGAAATATCTGTTCTCAGATTCCACAGAAAGAAGGCTAGCAAAGAGATCCACGAAATACAGATGTAACTCTGTGAGATGAATTAACAGAACACTAAGCAGTTTCTCAGAAAGCTTCTTTCCAGATTTCATCAGAGGATATTTCCTTTTTCACCATAGCCCTCTATGGGCCTTCAAATTTCACTTTGCCAATTCCACAAGAACTCTCTTAGCGAAAGGCATCTTGACGTGAAAGTTGTAACTCTGTGAAATGGTTTCACAGAACACAAATAAGTTTCTCAGAAAGCTTCTTTCTCTTTGTTATCAGAGGATATTTCCTTTGGCCCTATAGTCTTCCAAGGGATCTGAAATATCTGTTCTCAGATTCCACAGAAATAAGGCTAGCAAAGAGATCCCCGAAACACAGATGTAACTCTGTGAGATGAATTAACAGAACACTAAGCAGTTTCTAAGAAAGCTTCTTTCCAGATTTCATCTGAGGATATTTCCTTTTTCACCTTAGCCTTCTATGGGTTTCCAAATATCACTTTGCCAATTAAACAAGAAATGTCTTAGCGAAAGGCTTCTTGAGGGGAATGCTGTAACTCTCTGAGATGATTTCACAGAACACAAAGAAGTTTCTCACAAATCTCCTTTCTCTTTGTTATCAGAGGATATTTCCTTTGGCCCTATAGTCTTCTAAGGGATCCGAAATATCTGTACTCAGATTCCACAGAAATAAGGCTAGCAAAGAGATCCACCAAATACAGATGTAACTCTGTGAGATGAATTAACAGAACACTAAGCAGTTTCTCAGAAAACTTCTTTCCAAATTTCATCTGAGGATATTTCCTTTTTCAACATAGCCCTCTATGGGTTTCCAAATATCACCTTGCCAATTCCACAAGAACTGTCTTAGCGAAAGGCTTCTTCAGGGGAAAGCTGTAATTCCGTGAGATGATTTCACAGAACACAAATAAGTTTCTCAGAAAGCTTCTTTCTCTTTGTTATTGGAGGATATTTCCTTTGCCCCTATAGTGTTTTAAGGGATCCAAAATATCTGTTCTCAGATTCCACAGAAATAAGGCTAGCAAAGAGATCCACAATATACAGATGTAACGCTGTGAGATGAATTAACAGAACACTAAGCAGTTTCTAGAAAGCTACTATCCAGATTTCATCTGAGGATATTTCCTTTTTCACCATAGCCCTCTATGGGCTTACAAATATCGCTTTGGCTATTCCACAAGAACTGTCTTAGCGAAAGGCTTCTTGAGGGGAAAGCTGTAACTCTGTGAGATGATTTAATAGAACACAAAGAAGTTTCTCAGAAAACTTCTTTCTCTTTGTTATCGGAGGATATTTCCTTTGGCCCTATTGTCTTCTAAGGGATCCGAAATATCTGTTCTCAGATTCCACAGAAATAAGGCTAGCAAAGGCATCCACCAAATACAGATGTAACCCTGTGAGATGAATTAACAGAACACTAAGCAGTTTCTCAGAAATCTTCTTTCCAGATTTCATCTGAGGATATTTACTTTTTCACCATAGACCTCTAAGGGTTAACAAATATCACTTTGCCAATTCCACAAGAACTGTCTTAGCGAAAGGCTTCTTGAGGGGAGGGCTGTAACTCTGTGAGATGATGTCACAGAAAACAAAGAAGTTTCTCACAAACCTTCTTTCTGTTTGTTATCGGAGGATATTTCCTTTGCCCTTTAGTCTTCTAAGGGATCCGAAATATCTGTTCTCAGATTCCACAGAAATAAGGCTAGCAAAGAGATCCACCAAATACAGATTTAACTCTGTGAGATGAATTAACAGAACACTAAGCAGTTTCTCACAAAGCTTCTTTCCAGATTTCATCTCAGGATATTTCCTTTTTCTCCATAGCCCTCTATGGGCTTCCAAATATCACTTTGCCAATTCCACAAGAACTGTCTTAGCGAAAGGCTTCTTGAGGGGAAAGCTGTCATTCTGTGAGATGATTTCACAGAACACAAATAAGTTTCTCAGAAAGCTTCTTTCTCTTTTTTATTGGAGGATATTTCCTTTGGCCCTATAGTGTTTTAAGGGATCCAAAATATCTGTTCTCAGATTCCACAGAAATAAGGCTAGCAAAGAGATCCACAAAATACAGATGTAACGCTGTGAGATGAATTAACAGAACACTAAGCAGTTTCTAGAAAGCTACTATCCAGATTTCATCTGAGGATATTTCCTTTTTCACCATAGCCCTCTATGGGCTTACAAATATCGCTTTGGCTATTCCACAAGAACTGTCTTAGCGAAAGGCTTCTTGAGGGGAAAGCTGTAACTCTGTGAGATGATTTCATAGAACACAAAGAAGTTTCTCAGAAAGCTTCTTTCTCTTTGTTATCGGAGGATATTTCCTTTGGCCCTATAGTCTTCTAAGGGATCCGAAATATCTGTTCTCAGATTCCACAGAAATAAGGCTAGCAAAGGCATCCACCAAATACAGATGTAACCCTGTGAGATGAATTAACAGAACACTAAGCAGTTTCTCAGAAAGCTTCTTTCCAGTTTTCATCTCAGGATATTTCCTTTTTCACCATAGCCCTCTATGGGCTTCCAAATATCACTTTGCCAATTCCACTAGAACTGTCTTAGCGAAAGGCTTCTTGAGGGGAAAGCTGTAACTCTGTGAGATTATTTCACAGAACACAAAGAAGTTTCTCACAAACCTTCTTTCTGTTTGTTATCGGAGGATATTTCCTTTGCACTTTAGTCTTCTAAGGGATCCGAAATATCTGTTCTCAGATTCCACAGAAATAAGGCTAGCAAAGAGATCCACCAAATACAGATGTAACTCTGTGAGATGAATTAACAGAACACTAAGCAGTTTCTCAGAAAGCTTCTTTGCAGATTTCATCTGAGGATATTTCCTTTTTCTCCATAGCCCTCTATGGGCTTCCAAATATCACTTTGCCAATTCCACAAGAACTGTCTTAGCGAAAGGCTTCTTGAGGGGAAAGCTGTCATTCTGTGAGATGATTTCACAGAACACAAATAAGTTTCTCAGAAAGCTTCTTACTCTTTGTTATTGGAGGATATTTCCTTTGGCCCTATAGTGTTTTAAGGGATCCAAAATATCTGTTCTCAGATTCCACAGAAATTAGGCTAGCAAAGAGATCCACAAAATACAGATGTAAGGCTGGGAGATGAATTAACAGAACACTAAGCAGTTTCTAGAAAGCTACTATCCAGATTTTATCTGAGGATATTTCCTTTTTCACCATAGCCCTCTATGGGCTTCCAAATATCACATTGCCCATTCCACAAGAAGTGTCTTAGCGAAAGGGTTCTTGAGGGGAAAGCTGTAACTGTGTGAGAAGATTTCACAGAACACAAAGCAATTTCTCAGAAAGCTTCTTTCTCTTTCTTATCGGAGGATATTTCCTTTGGCCCTGTAGTCTTCAAAGGGATCCGAAATATCTGTTCTCAGATTCCACAGAAATAAGGCTAGCAAAGAGATCCACCAAATACAGATGTAACTCTGTGAGATGAATTAACAGAACACTAAGCAGTTTCTCAGAAAACTTCTTTCCAGATTTCATTTGAGGATAATTCCTTTTTCATAATAGCCCTCTATGGGCTTCCAAATATCACTTTGCAAATTCCACAAGAACTGTCTTAGCCAAAGGCTTCTTGAGGGGAAAGTGGTAACTCTGTGAGATGATTTCACAGAACACATAGAAGTTTCTCAGAAAGCTTCTTTCTCTTTGTTATCGGAGGACATTTCCTTTAGCCTTATAGTCTTCTAAGGGATCCGAATTATCTGTTCTCAGATTCCACAGAAATAAGGCTAGCAAAGAGATCCACGAAATACAGATGTAACTCTGTGAGATGAATTAACAGAACACTAAGCAGTTTCTCAGAAAGCTTCTTGCCAGATTTCATCTTAGGATATTTCCTTTTTCACCATAGCCATCTCTGGGCTTCCAAATATCACTTTGCCAATTCCACAAGAACTGTCTTAGCGAAAGGCTTCTTGAGGGGAAAGCTGTAACTCTGTGAGATGATTTCACAGAACACAAATAACTTTCTCAGAAAGCTTTTTTCTCTTTGTTATCGGCGGATATTTCCTTTGGCCCTGTAGTCTTCTGAGGGATCCGAAATATCTCTTCTCAGATTTCACAGAAATAAGTATAGCAAAGAGATCCACGAAATACAGATGTAACTCTGTGAGATGCATTAACCGAACACTAAGCAGTCTCTGAAAGCTGCTTTCCAGATTTCATCTGAGGATATTTCCTTTTTCACCATAGTCTTCTATGTGCTTCCAAATATCACTTTGCCAATTCACAAGAACAGTCTTAGCGAAAGGCTTCTTGAGGGGAAAGCTGAAACTCTGAGAGGTGATATCAAAGAACACAAAGAAGTTTCTCAGAAAGCTTCTTTCTCTTTGTTATCGGAGTTTATTTCCTTTGGCCCTATAATCTTCAAAAGGATCCAAAATATCATTTCTCAGATTTCACAGAAATAAGGCTACCAAAGAGATCCACGAAATACTGATGTAACATTTGAGATGAAATAACAGAACACTAAGGAGTTTCTCAGAGAGCTACTTTCCAGATTTCATCTGAGGATATTTCCTTTTTCACCATAGCCCTCTAAGGGCTTCGAAAAATCACTTTGCCTATTCCACAAGAACTGTCTTAGCGAAAGGCTTCTTGAGGGGAAAGCTGCAACTCTGTGAGATGATTTCACAGAACACAAAGAAGTTTCTCAGAAAGCTTCTTTCTCCTTGATATCAGAGGATATTTGCTTTGGCCCTATAGTGTTCTAAGGGATCCGAAATATCGGTTCTCAGATTCCACAGAAATGAGGCTAGCAAACAGATCCAGGAAATACAGATGTAACTCTGTGAGATGAAATAACAGAACACTACGCAGTTTCTCAGAAAGCTTCTTTCCAGATTTCATCTGAGGATATTTCCTTTTTCACCATAGCCCTCTATGCGCTTCCAAATATCACTTTACCAATTCCACAAGAACTGTCTTAGCGAAAGCCTTCTTCAGGGGAAAGCTGTATCTCTGTGAGATGATTTCACAGAACACAAAGAAGTTTCTCAGAAAGCTTGTTTCTCTTTGTTATGGGAGGATATTTCCTTTGGCCCTATAGTCTTAAAAGGGATGCGAAATATCTGTTCTCAGATTCCACAGAAATAAGGCTAGCAAAGAGATCCACGAAATACAGACGTAACTCTGTGAGATGAATTAACAGAACACTAAGCAGTTTCTCAGAAAGCTTCTTTCCAGATTTCATCTGAAGATATTTCCTTTTTCACCATAGCCCTCTATGGGCTTCCAAATATCACTTTGCCAAATCCACAAGAACTGTCTTAGCGAAAGGCTTCTTGAAGGAAAGCTGTAACTCTGTGAGGTGATTTCACAGAACACAAAGAAGTTTCTCAGAAAGCTTCTTTCTCTTTGTTATCGGAGGATATTTCCTTTGGCCCTATAGTCTTCAAAGGGATGCGAAATATCTGTTCTCAGATTCCACAGAAATAAGGCTAGCAAAGAGATACACGAAATACAGATGTAACTCTGTGAGATGAATTAACAGAACACTAAGCAGTTTCTCAGAAAGCTTCTTTCCAGATTTCATCTGAGGATATTTCCTTTTTCACCATAGCCCTCTATGGGCTTCCAAATATCACTTTGCCAAATCCACAAGAACTGTCTTAGCGAAAGGCTTCTTGAGGGGAAAGCTGTAACTCTGTGAGGTGATTTCACAGAACACAAAGAAGTTTCTCAGAAAGATTCTTTCTCTTTGTTATCGGAGGATATTTCCTGTGGCCCTATAGTCTTCTAAGGGATCCGAAATATCTGTTCTCAGAATCCACAGAAATAAGGCTAGCCAAGAGATCCACGAAATACAGATGTAACTCTGTGAGATGAATTATCAGAACACTAAGCAGTTTCTCAGAAAGCTGCTTTCCAGATTTCATCTGATGATATTTCCTTTTTCACCATTGCCTTCTATGCGCTTCCAAATATCACTTTGCCAATTCACAAGAACAGTCTTAGCGAAAGGCTTCTTGAGGGGAAAGCTGTAACTTTGTGAGGTGATATTAAAGAACACAAAGAAGTTTCTCAGAAAGCTTCTTTCTCTTTGTTATCGGAGTTTATTTCCTTTGGCCCTATAATCTTCAAAGCTTCTTTCTTTTTTTATCGGAGATTACTTCCTTTGGCCCTATAGACTTCAAAGGGATCCGAAATATCTGTTCTCAGATTCCACAGAAATAAGGCTAGCAAAGAGATCCACCAAATACAGATGTAACTCTGTGAGATGAATTAACAGAACACTAAGCAGTTTCTCAGAAAACTTCTTTCCAGATTTCATTTGAGGATAATTCCTTTTTCATAATAGCCCTCTATGGGCTTCCAAATATCACTTTGCAAATTCCACAAGAACTGTCTTAGCCAAAGGCTTCTTGAGGGGAAAGTGGTAACTCTGTGAGATGATTTCACAGAACACATAGAAGTTTCTCAGACAGCTTCTTTCTCTTTGTTATCGGAGGACATTTCCTTTAGCCTTATAGTCTTCTAAGGGATCCGAATTATCTGTTCTCAGATACCACAGAAGTAAGGCTAGCAAAGAGATCCACGAAATACAGATGTAACTCTGTGAGATGAATTAACAGAACACTAAGCAGTTTCTCAGAAAGCTTCTTTCCAGATTTCATCTTAGGATATTTCCTTTTTCACCATAGCCATCTCTGGGCTTCCAAATATCACTTTGCCAATTCCACAAGAACTGTCTTAGCGAAAGGCTTCTTGAGGGGAAAGCTGTAACTCTGTGAGATGATTTCACAGAAAACAAATAACTTTCTCAGAATGCTTTTTTCTCTTTGTTATCGGCGGATATTTCCTTTGGCCCTGTAGTCTTCTGAGGGATCCGAAATATCTCTTCTCAGATTTCACAGAAATAAGTATAGCAAAGAGATCCACGAAATACAGATGTAACTCTGTGAGATGCATTAACCGAACACTAAGCAGTCTCTGAAAGCTGCTTTCCAGATTTCATCTGAGGATATTTCCTTTTTCACCATAGTCTTCTATGCGCTTCCAAATATCACTTTGCCAATTCACAAGAACAGTCTTAGAGAAAGGCTTCTTGAGGGGAAAGCTGAAACTCTGAGAGGTGATATCAAAGAACACAAAGAAGTTTCTCAGAAAGCTTCTTTCTCTTTGTTATCGGAGTTTATTTCCTTTGGCCCTATAATCTTCAAAAGGATCCAAAATATCATTTCTCAGATTTCACAGAAATAAGGCTACCAAAGAGATCCACGAAATACTGATGTAACATTTGAGATGAAATAACAGAACACTAAGGAGTTTCTCAGAGAGCTACTTTCCAGATTTCATCTGAGGATATTTCTTTTTTTTCCATAGCCCTCTAAGGGCTTCCAAAAATCATTTTGCCAATTCCACAAGAACTGTCTTAGCGAAAGGCTTCTTGAGGGGAAAGCTGCAACTCTGTGAGATGATTTCACAGAACACAAAGAAGTTTCTCAGAAAGCTTCTTTCTCCTTGATATCAGAGGATATTTGCTTTGGCCCTATAGTGTTCTAAGGGATCCGAAATATCGGTTCTCAGATTCCACAGAAATGAGGCTAGCAAACAGATCCAGGAAATACAGATGTAACTCTGTGAGATGAATTAACAGAACACTAAGCAGTTTCTCAGAAAGCTGCTTTCCTGATTTCATCTGAGGATATTTCCTTTTTCACCATAGCCTTCTATGCGCTTCCAAATATCACTTTGCCAATTCACAAGAACAGTCTTAGCGAAAGGCTTCTTGAGAGGAAAGCTGACACTCTGAGAGGTGATATCAAAGAACACAAAGACGTTTCTCAGAAAGCATCTTTCTCTTTGTTATCGGAGTTTATTTCCTTTGGCCCTATAATCTTCACAGGGATCCGAAATATCATTTCTCAGATTGCACAGAAATAAGGCTAGCAAAGAGATCCACGAAATATTGATGTAACTCTGTGAGATGAAATAATGGAACACTAAGGAGTTTCTCAGAGAGCTACTTTCCAGATTTCTTCTGAAGATATTTCCTTTTTCACCATAGCCCTCTAAGGGCTTCCAAATATCACTTTGCCAATTCCACAAGAAGTGTCTTAGCCAGAGGCTTCTTGAGGGGAAAGCTGTAACTCTGTGAGATGATTTCACAGAACACAAAGAAGTTTCTCAGAAACCTTTCTCTTTGTTGTCGGAGGATATTTCGTTTGGCCCTATAGTCTTCTAAGGGATTCGAAATATCTATTCTCAGATTCCACAGAAATAATGCTAGCAAAGAGAACTACCAAATACAGATGTAACTCTGTGAGATGAATTAACAGATCACTAAGCAGTTTCTCAGAAAGCTTCTTTCCAGATTTCATCTGAGGATATTTCCTTTTTCACCATAGCCCTCTAAGGGCTTCCAAAGATCACTTTGCCAATTCCACAAGAACTGTCTTAGCGAAAGGCTTCTTGAGGGGAAAGCTGTAACTCGGTGAGATGATTTCACAGAACGAAAAGAAGTTTATCAGAAAGCTTCTTTCTCCTTGATATCGGAGGATATTTCCTTTCGCCCTATAGTGTTCTAAGGGATACGAAATATCGGTTCTCAGATTCCACAGAAATAAGGCTAGCAAAGAGATCCTCGAAATACAGATGGAACACTGTGAGATGAATTAACACAACATTAAGTAGTTTCTCGGAAAGATTCTTTCCAGATTTCATCTAAGGATATTTCCTTTCCCACCTTAACCCTCTATGGGCTTCCAAATATCACTTTGCCATTTCCACAAGAACAGTCTTAGCGAAAGGCTTCTTGAGGGGAAAGCTGTAACTCTGTGAGATGATTTCCCAGAACACAAAGAAGTTTCTCAGAAAGCTTCTTTCTCTTTGTTATCGGAGGATATTTCCTTTGGCCCAATTATCTTCTAAGGGATCCGAAATATCTGTTCTCAGATTACACAGAAATAAGGCTAGCAAAGAGATCCATGAAATACTGATGTAACTCTGTGAGATGCATTAACAGAACACTAAGCAGTTTCTCAAAAAGCTGCTTTCCAGATTTCATCTGGGGATATTTCCTTTTTCACCATAGCCCTCTATGCGCTTTCAAATATCACGTTGCCAATTCCACTAGAACTGTCTTAGCGAAAGGCTTCTTGAGGGGAAAGCTGTAACTCTGTGAGATGATTTCACAGTACACAAAGAAGTTTCTCAGAAAGCTTCTTTCTCTTTGTTATCGGAGGATATTTCCTTTGGCCCTATAGTCTTCAAAGGGATCCGAAATAACTGTTTTCAGATTCCACAGAAATAAGGCTAGCAAAGAGATCCACGAAATACAGATGTAACTCTGTGAGATGAATTAACAGCACACTACCCAGTTTCTCTGAAAGCTTCTTTCCAGTTTTCATCTCAGGATATTTCCTTTTTCACCATAGCCCTCTATGGGCTTCCAAATATCACTTTGCCAATTCCACTAGAACTGTCTTAGCGAAAGGCTTCTTGAGGGGAAAGCTGTAACTTTGTGAGATTATTTCACAGAACACAAAGAAGTTTCTCACAAACCTTCTTTCTGTTTGTTATCGGAGGATATTTCCTTTGCACTTTAGTCTTCTAAGGGATCCGAAATATCTGTTCTCAGATTCCACAGAAATAAGGCTAGCAAAGAGATCCACCAAATACAGATGTAACTCTGTGAGATGAATTAACAGAACACTAAGCAGTTTCTCAGAAAGCTTCTTTGCAGATTTCATCTGAGGATATTTCCTTTTTCTCCATAGCCCTCTATGGGCTTCCAAATATCACTTTGCCAATTCCACAAGAACTGTCTTAGCGAAAGGCTTCTTGAGGGGAAAGCTGTCATTCTGTGAGATGATTTCACAGAACACAAATAAGTTTCTCAGAAAGCTTCTTACTCTTTGTTATTGGAGGATATTTCCTTTGGCCCTATAGTGTTTTAAGGGATCCAAAATATCTGTTCTCAGATTCCACAGAAATTAGGCTAGCAAAGAGATCCACAAAATACAGATGTAAGGCTGGGAGATGAATTAACAGAACACTAAGCAGTTTCTAGAAAGCTACTATCCAGATTTTATCTGAGGATATTTCCTTTTTCACCATAGCCCTCTATGGGCTTCCAAATATCACATTGCCCATTCCACAAGAAGTGTCTTAGCGAAAGGGTTCTTGAGGGGAAAGCTGTAACTGTGTGAGAAGATTTCACAGAACACAAAGCAATTTCTCAGAAAGCTTCTTTCTCTTTCTTATCGGAGGATATTTCCTTTGGCCCTGTAGTCTTCAAAGGGATCCGAAATATCTGTTCTCAGATTCCACAGAAATAAGGCTAGCAAAGAGATCCACCAAATACAGATGTAACTCTGTGAGATGAATTAACAGAACACTAAGCAGTTTCTCAGAAAACTTCTTTCCAGATTTCATTTGAGGATAATTCCTTTTTCATAATAGCCCTCTATGGGCTTCCAAATATCACTTTGCAAATTCCACAAGAACTGTCTTAGCCAAAGGCTTCTTGAGGGGAAAGTGGTAACTCTGTGAGATGATTTCACAGAACACATAGAAGTTTCTCAGAAAGCTTCTTTCTCTTTGTTATCGGAGGACATTTCCTTTAGCCTTATAGTCTTCTAAGGGATCCGAAATATCTGTTCTCAGATTCCACAGAAATAAGGCTAGCAAAGAGATCCACGAAATACAGATGTAACTCTGTGAGATGAATTAACAGAACACTAAGCAGTTTCTCAGAAAGCTTCTTTCCAGATTTCATCTTAGGATATTTCCTTTTTCACCATAGCCATCTCTGGGCTTCCAAATATCACTTTGCCAATTCCACAAGAACTGTCTTAGCGAAAGGCTTCTTGAGGGGAAAGCTGTAACTCTGTGAGATGATTTCACAGAACACAAATAACTTTCTCAGAAAGCTTTTTTCTCTTTGTTATCGGCGGATATTTCCTTTGGCCCTGTAGTCTTCTGAGGGATCCGAAATATCTCTTCTCAGATTTCACAGAAATAAGTATAGCAAAGAGATCCACGAAATACAGATGTAACTCTGTGAGATGCATTAACCGAACACTAAGCAGTCTCTGAAAGCTGCTTTCCAGATTTCATCTGAGGATATTTCCTTTTTCACCATAGTCTTCTATGCGCTTCCAAATATCACTTTGCCAATTCACAAGAACAGTCTTAGCGAAAGGCTTCTTGAGGGGAAAGCTGAAACTCTGAGAGGTGATATCAAAGAACACAAAGAAGTTTCTCAGAAAGCTTCTTTCTCTTTGTTATCGGAGTTTATTTCCTTTGGCCCTATAATCTTCAAAAGGATCCAAAATATCATTTCTCAGATTTCACAGAAATAAGGCTACCAAAGAGATCCACGAAATACTGATGTAACATTTGAGATGAAATAACAGAACACTAAGGAGTTTCTCAGAGAGCTACTTTCCAGATTTCATCTGAGGATATTTCCTTTTTCACCATAGCCCTCTAAGGGCTTCGAAAAATCACTTTGCCTATTCCACAAGAACTGTCTTAGCGAAAGGCTTCTTGAGGGGAAAGCTGCAACTCTGTGAGATGATTTCACAGAACACAAAGAAGTTTCTCAGAAAGCTTCTTTCTCCTTGATATCAGAGGATATTTGCTTTGGCCCTATAGTGTTCTAAGGGATCCGAAATATCGGTTCTCAGATTCCACAGAAATGAGGCTAGCAAACAGATCCAGGAAATACAGATGTAACTCTGTGAGATGAAATAACAGAACACTACGCAGTTTCTCAGAAAGCTTCTTTCCAGATTTCATCTGAGGATATTTCCTTTTTCACCATAGCCCTCTATGCGCTTCCAAATATCACTTTGCCAATTCCACAAGAACTGTCTTAGCGAAAGCCTTCTTCAGGGGAAAGCTGTATCTCTGTGAGATGATTTCACAGAACACAAAGAAGTTTCTCATAAAGCTTGTTTCTCTTTGTTATGGGAGGATATTTCCTTTGGCCCTATAGTCTTAAAAGGGATGCGAAATATCTGTTCTCAGATTCCACAGAAATAAGGCTAGCAAAGAGATCCACGAAATACAGACGTAACTCTGTGAGATGAATTAACAGAACACTAAGCAGTTTCTCAGAAAGCTTCTTTCCAGATTTCATCTGAAGATATTTCCTTTTTCACCATAGCCCTCTATGGGCTTCCAAATATCACTTTGCCAAATCCACAAGAACTGTCTTAGCGAAAGGCTTCTTGAGAGGAAAGCTGTAACTCTGTGAGGTGATTTCACAGAACACAAAGAAGTTTCTCAGAAAGCTTCTTTCTCTTTGTTATCGGAGGATATTTCCTTTGGCCCTATAGTCTTCAAAGGGATGCGAAATATCTGTTCTCAGATTCCACAGAAATAAGGCTAGCAAAGAGATACACGAAATACAGATGTAACTCTGTGAGATGAATTAACAGAACACTAAGCAGTTTCTCAGAAAGCTTCTTTCCAGATTTCATCTGAGGATATTTCCTTTTTCACCATAGCCCTCTATGGGCTTCCAAATATCACTTTGCCAAATCCACAAGAACTGTCTTAGCGAAAGGCTTCTTGAGGGGAAAGCTGTAACTCTGTGAGGTGATTTCACAGAACACAAAGAAGTTTCTCAGAAAGATTCTTTCTCTTTGTTATCGGAGGATATTTCCTGTGGCCCTATAGTCTTCTAAGGGATCCGAAATATCTGTTCTCAGAATCCACAGATATAAGGCTAGCCAAGAGATCCACGAAATACAGATGTAACTCTGTGAGATGAATTATCAGAACACTAAGCAGTTTCTCAGAAAGCTGCTTTCCAGATTTCATCTGATGATATTTCCTTTTTCACCATTGCCTGCTATGCGCTTCCAAATATCACTTTGCCAATTCACAAGAACAGTCTTAGCGAAAGGCTTCTTGAGGGGAAAGGTGTAACTTTGTGAGGTGATATTAAAGAACACAAAGAAGTTTCTCAGAAAGCTTCTTTCTCTTTGTTATCGGAGTTTATTTCCTTTGGCCCTATAATCTTCAAAGCTTCTTTCTTTTTTTATCGGAGATTACTTCCTTTGGCCCTATAGACTTCAAAGGGATCCGAAATATCTGTTCTCAGATTCCACAGAAATAAGGCTAGCAAAGAGATCCACCAAATACAGATGTAACTCTGTGAGATGAATTAACAGAACACTAAGCAGTTTCTCAGAAAACTTCTTTCCAGATTTCATTTGAGGATAATTCCTTTTTCATAATAGCCCTCTATGGGCTTCCAAATATCACTTTGCAAATTCCACAAGAACTGTCTTAGCCAAAGGCTTCTTGAGGGGAAAGTGGTAACTCTGTGAGATGATTTCACAGAACACATAGAAGTTTCTCAGACAGCTTCTTTCTCTTTGTTATCGGAGGACATTTCCTTTAGCCTTATAGTCTTCTAAGGGATCCGAATTATCTGTTCTCAGATACCACAGAAGTAAGGCTAGCAAAGAGATCCACGAAATACAGATGTAACTCTGTGAGATGAATTAACAGAACACTAAGCAGTTTCTCAGAAAGCTTCTTTCCAGATTTCATCTTAGGATATTTCCTTTTTCACCATAGCCATCTCTGGGCTTCCAAATATCACTTTGCCAATTCCACAAGAACTGTCTTAGCGAAAGGCTTCTTGAGGGGAAAGCTGTAACTCTGTGAGATGATTTCACAGAAAACAAATAACTTTCTCAGAAAGCTTTTTTCTCTTTGTTATCGGCGGATATTTCCTTTGGCCCTGTAGTCTTCTGAGGGATCCGAAATATCTCTTCTCAGATTTCACAGAAATAAGTATAGCAAAGAGATCCACGAAATACAGATGTAACTCTGTGAGATGCATTAACCGAACACTAAGCAGTCTCTGAAAGCTGCTTTCCAGATTTCATCTGAGGATATTTCCTTTTTCACCATAGTCTTCTATGCGCTTCCAAATATCACTTTGCCAATTCACAAGAACAGTCTTAGCGAAAGGCTTCTTGAGGGGAAAGCTGAAACTCTGAGAGGTGATATCAAAGAACACAAAGAAGTTTCTCAGAAAGCTTCTTTCTCTTTGTTATCGGAGTTTATTTCCTTTGGCCCTATAATCTTCAAAAGGATCCAAAATATCATTTCTCAGATTTCACAGAAATAAGGCTACCAAAGAGATCCACGAAATACTGATGTAACATTTGAGATGAAATAACAGAACACTAAGGAGTTTCTCAGAGAGCTACTTTCCAGATTTCATCTGAGGATATTTCCTTTTTTTCCATAGCCCTCTAAGGGCTTCCAAAAATCATTTTGCCAATTCCACAAGAACTGTCTTAGCGAAAGGCTTCTTGAGGGGAAAGCTGCAACTCTGTGAGATGATTTCACAGAACACAAAGAAGTTTCTCAGAAAGCTTCTTTCTCCTTGATATCAGAGGATATTTGCTTTGGCCCTATAGTGTTCTAAGGGATCCGAAATATCGGTTCTCAGATTCCACAGAAATGAGGCTAGCAAACAGATCCAGGAAATACAGATGTAACTCTGTGAGATGAATTAACAGAACACTAAGCAGTTTCTCAGAAAGCTGCTTTCCTGATTTCATCTGAGGATATTTCCTTTTTCACCATAGCCTTCTATGCGCTTCCAAATATCACTTTGCCAATTCACAAGAACAGTCTTAGCGAAAGGCTTCTTGAGAGGAAAGCTGACACTCTGAGAGGTGATATCAAAGAACACAAAGACGTTTCTCAGAAAGCATCTTTCTCTTTGTTATCGGAGTTTATTTCCTTTGGCCCTATAATCTTCACAGGGATCCGAAATATCATTTCTCAGATTGCACAGAAATAAGGCTAGCAAAGAGATCCACGAAATATTGATGTAACTCTGTGAGATGAAATAATGGAACACTAAGGAGTTTCTCAGAGAGCTACTTTCCAGATTTCTTCTGAAGATATTTCCTTTTTCACCATAGCCCTCTAAGGGCTTCCAAATATCACTTTGCCAATTCCACAAGAAGTGTCTTAGCCAGAGGCTTCTTGAGGGGAAAGCTGTAACTCTGTGAGATGATTTCACAGAACACAAAGAAGTTTCTCAGAAACCTTTCTCTTTGTTGTCGGAGGATATTTCGTTTGGCCCTATAGTCTTCTAAGGGATTCGAAATATCTATTCTCAGATTCCACAGAAATAATGCTAGCAAAGAGAACTACCAAATACAGATGTAACTCTGTGAGATGAATTAACAGATCACTAAGCAGTTTCTCAGAAAGCTTCTTTCCAGATTTCATCTGAGGATATTTCCTTTTTCACCATAGCCCTCTAAGGGCTTCCAAAGATCACTTTGCCAATTCCACAAGAACTGTCTTAGCGAAAGGCTTCTTGAGGGGAAAGCTGTAACTCGGTGAGATGATTTCACAGAACGAAAAGAAGTTTATCAGAAAGCTTCTTTCTCCTTGATATCGGAGGATATTTCCTTTCGCCCTATAGTGTTCTAAGGGATCCGAAATATCGGTTCTCAGATTCCACAGAAATAAGGCTAGCAAAGAGATCCTCGAAATACAGATGGAACACTGTGAGATGAATTAACACAACATTAAGTAGTTTCTCGGAAAGATTCTTTCCAGATTTCATCTAAGGATATTTCCTTTCCCACCTTAACCCTCTATGGGCTTCCAAATATCACTTTGCCATTTCCACAAGAACAGTCTTAGCGAAAGGCTTCTTGAGGGGAAAGCTGTAACTCTGTGAGATGATTTCCCAGAACACAAAGAAGTTTCTCAGAAAGCTTCTTTCTCTTTGTTATCGGAGGATATTTCCTTTGGCCCAATTATCTTCTAAGGGATCCGAAATATCTGTTCTCAGATTACACAGAAATAAGGCTAGCAAAGAGATCCATGAAATACTGATGTAACTCTGTGAGATGCATTAACAGAACACTAAGCAGTTTCTCAGAAAGCTGCTTTCCAGATTTAATCTGGGGATATTTCCTTTTTCACCATAGCCCTCTATGCGCTTTCAAATATCACGTTGCCAATTCCACTAGAACTGTCTTAGCGAAAGGCTTCTTGAGGGGAAAGCTGTAACTCTGTGAGATGATTTCACAGTACACAAAGAAGTTTCTCAGAAAGCTTCTTTCTCTTTGTTATCGGAGGATATTTCCTTTGGCCCTATAGTCTTCAAAGGGATCCGAAATAACTGTTTTCAGATTCCACAGAAATAAGGCTAGCAAAGAGATCCACGAAATACAGATGTAACTCTGTGAGATGAATTAACAGCACACTACCCAGTTTCTCTGAAAGCTTCTTTCCAGATTTCATCTGAGGATATTTCCTTTTTCACCATAGCCCTCTATGGGCTTCCAAATATCACTTTGCCAATTCCACAAAAACTGTCTTAGCGAAAGGCTTCCTGAGGGGAAAGCTGTAACTCTGTGAGATGATTTCACACAACACAAAGAAGTTTCTCAGAAAGCTTCTTTCTCTTTCTTATCGGAGGATATTCCTTTTGGCCCTATAGTCTTCAAAGGGATTCGAATTATCTGTTCTCAGATTCCACAGAAATAAGGCTAGCAAAGAGGTCCACGATATACAGATGGAACTCTATGAGATGAATTAACAGTACACTAGGCAGTTTTTCAGAAAGCTTCTTTCCAGATTACATCTGAGAATATTTCCTTTTTCACCAGAGCCCTGTATTGGCTTCCAAATATCACTTTGCCAATTCCACAAGAACCGTCTTAGCGAAAGTCTTCTTGAGGGGAAAGCTGTAAGTCTGTGAGATGATTTCACAGAACACAAAGAAGTTTCTGGGAAAGCTTCTTTCTCTTTGTTATCGGAGGATATTTCCTTTGGCCCTATAGTCTTCAAAGGGATCCGAAATATCTGTTCTCAGATTCCACAGAAATAAGGCTAACAAACAGATCAACGAAATACAGATGTAACTCTGTGAGATGAATTAACAGAACACTAAGCAGTTTCTCAGAAAGCTTCTTTCCAGATTTCATCTGAGGATATTTCCTTTTTCACCATAGCCCTCTATGGGCTTCCAAATATCACTTTGCCAATTCCACAAGAACTGTCTTAGCGATAGTCTTCTTGACGGGAAAGCTGTAACTCTCTGAGATGATATCATAGAAAACAAAGAAGTTTCTCAGAAAGCTTCTTTCTCTTTGTTATCGGAGGATATTTCCTTTGGCCCTATAGTCTTCAAAGGGATCCGAAATATCTGTTCTCAGATTCCACAGAAAGAAGGCTAGCAAAGAGATCCACGAAATACAGATGTAACTCTGTGAGATGAATTAACAGAACACTAAGCAGTTTCTCAGAAAGCTTCTTTCCAGATTTCATCAGAGGATATTTCCTTTTTCACCATAGCCCTCTATGGGCCTTCAAATTTCACTTTGCCAATTCCACAAGAACTCTCTTAGCGAAAGGCATCTTGACGTGAAAGTTGTAACTCTGTGAAATGGTTTCACAGAACACAAATAAGTTTCTCAGAAAGCTTCTTTCTCTTTGTTATCAGAGGATATTTCCTTTGGCCCTATAGTCTTCCAAGGGATCTGAAATATCTGTTCTCAGATTCCACAGAAATAAGGCTAGCAAAGAGATCCCCGAAACACAGATGTAACTCTGTGAGATGAATTAACAGAACACTAAGCAGTTTCTAAGAAAGCTTCTTTCCAGATTTCATCTGAGGATATTTCCTTTTTCACCTTAGCCTTCTATGGGTTTCCAAATATCACTTTGCCAATTAAACAAGAAATGTCTTAGCGAAAGGCTTCTTGAGGGGAATGCTGTAACTCTCTGAGATGATTTCACAGAACACAAAGAAGTTTCTCACAAATCTCCTTTCTCTTTGTTATCAGAGGATATTTCCTTTGGCCCTATAGTCTTCTAAGGGATCCGAAATATCTGTACTCAGATTCCACAGAAATAAGGCTAGCAAAGAGATCCACCAAATACAGATGTAACTCTGTGAGATGAATTAACAGAACACTAAGCAGTTTCTCAGAAAACTTCTTTCCAAATTTCATCTGAGGATATTTCCTTTTTCAACATAGCCCTCTATGGGTTTCCAAATATCACCTTGCCAATTCCACAAGAACTGTCTTAGCGAAAGGCTTCTTCAGGGGAAAGCTGTAATTCCGTGAGATGATTTCACAGAACACAAATAAGTTTCTCAGAAAGCTTCTTTCTCTTTGTTATTGGAGGATATTTCCTTTGGCCCTATAGTGTTTTAAGGGATCCAAAATATCTGTTCTCAGATTCCACAGAAATAAGGCTAGCAAAGAGATCCACAATATACAGATGTAACGCTGTGAGATGAATTAACAGAACACTAAGCAGTTTCTAGAAAGCTACTATCCAGATTTCATCTGAGGATATTTCCTTTTTCACCATAGCCCTCTATGGGCTTATAAATATCGCTTTGGCTATTCCACAAGAACTGTCTTAGCGAAAGGCTTCTTGAGGGGAAAGCTGTAACTCTGTGAGATGATTTAATAGAACACAAAGAAGTTTCTCAGAAAACTTCTTTCTCTTTGTTATCGGAGGATATTTCCTTTGGCCCTATTGTCTTCTAAGGGATCCGAAATATCTGTTCTCAGATTCCACAGAAATAAGGCTAGCAAAGGCATCCACCAAATACAGATGTAACCCTGTGAGATGAATTAACAGAACACTAAGCAGTTTCTCAGAAATCTTCTTTCCAGATTTCATCTGAGGATATTTACTTTTTCACCATAGACCTCTATGGGTTAACAAATATCACTTTGCCAATTCCACAAGAACTGTCTTAGCGAAAGGCTTCTTGAGGGGAGGGCTGTAACTCTGTGAGATGATGTCACAGAAAACAAAGAAGTTTCTCACAAACCTTCTTTCTGTTTGTTATCGGAGGATATTTCCTTTGCCCTTTAGTCTTCTAAGGGATCCGAAATATCTGTTCTCAGATTCCACAGAAATAAGGCTAGCAAAGAGATCCACCAAATACAGATGTAACTCTGTGAGATGAATTAACAGAACACTAAGCAGTTTCTCAGAAAGCTTCTTTGCAGATTTCATCTGAGGATATTTCCTTTTTCTCCATAGCCCTCTATGGGCTTACAAAAAATCACTTTGCCAATTCCACAAGAACTGTCTTAGCGAAAGGCTTCTTGAGGGGAAAGCTGTCATTCTGTGAGATGATTTCACAGAACACAAATAAGTTTCTCAGAAAGCTTCTTACTCTTTGTTATTGGAGGATATTTCCTTTGGCCCTATAGTGTTTTAAGGGATCCAAAATATCTGTTCTCAGATTCCACAGAAATTAGGCTAGCAAAGAGATCCACAAAATACAGATGTAAGGCTGGGAGATGAATTAACAGAACACTAAGCAGTTTCTAGAAAGCTACTATCCAGATTTTATCTGAGGATATTTCCTTTTTCACCATAGGCCTCTATGAGCTTACAAATATCGCTTTGGCTATTCCACAACAACTGTCTTAGCGAAAGGCTTCTTGAGGGGAGAGCTGTAACTCTGTGAGATGATTTCATAGAACACAAAGAAGTTTCTCAGAAAGCTTCTTTCTCTTTGTTATCGGAGGATATTTCCTTTGGCCCTATAGTCTTCTAAGGGATCCGAAATATCTGTTCTCAGATTCCACAGAAATAAGGCTAGCAAAGGCATCCACCAAATACAGATGTAACCCTGTGAGATGAATTAACAGAACACTAAGCAGTTTCTCAGAAATCTTCTTTCCAGATTTCATCTGAGGATATTTACTTTTTAACCATAGACCTCTATGTGTTTCCAAATATCACTTTGCCAATTCCACAAGAACTGTCTTAGCGAAAGGCTTCTTGAGGGGAGGGCTGTAACTCTGTGAGATGATGTCACAGAAAACAAAGAAGTTTCTCAGAAAGCTTCTTTCTCTTTGTTATCGGAGGATATTTAATTTGGCCCTATAGTCTTCTAAGGGATCCGAAATATCTGTTCTCAGATTCCACAGAAATAAGGCTACCAAAGAGATCCACGAAATACAGATGTAACTCTGGGAGATGAATGAACCGAACACTAAGCAGTTTCTAGAAATCTACTTTCCAGATTTCATCTGAGGATATTTCCTTTTTTACCATAGCCCTCTATGGGCTTCCAAATATCACATTGCCCATTCCACAAGAAGTGTCTTAGCGAAAGGGTTCTTGAGGGGAAAGCTGTAACTGTGTGAGAAGATTTCACAGAACACAAAGCAATTTCTCAGAAAGCTTCTTTCTCTTTCTTATCGGAGGATATTTCCTTTGGCCCTGTAGTCTTCAAAGGGATCCGAAATATCTGTTCTCAGATTCCACAGAAATAAGGCTAACAAAGAGATCCACGAAATACAGATATAACTCTGTGAGATGAGTTAACAGAACACTAAGCAGTTTCTCTGAAAGCCTCTTTCCAGGTTTCATCTGAGGATATTTCCTTTTTCACCACAGCCCTCTTTGGGCTTCCAAATATCACTTTTCCAATTCCACTAGAACTGTCTTAGCGAAAGGCTTCTTGAGGGGAAAGCTGTAACTCTGTGAGATGATTTCACAGAACACAAAGAGGTTTCTCAGAAAGCTTCTTTCTCTTTGTTTTCGGAGGATATTTCCTTTGGCGCTCTAGTCTTCTAAGGGATCCGAAATATATGTTCTCAGATTCCACAGAAATAAGGCTAGCGAAGAGATCCACCAAATACAGGTGTAACTCTGTGAGATGAATTAACAGAACACTAAGCAGTTTCTCAGAAAGCTTCTTTCCAAATTTCATCTGAGGATATTTCCTTTTTCAACATAGCCCTCTATGGGTTTCCAAATATCACCTTGCCAATTCCACAAAAACTGTCTTAGCGAAAGGCTTCTTGAGGGGAAAGCTGTAATTCTGTGAGATGATTTCGCAGAACACAAAGAAGTTTCTCACAAACCTTCTTTCTGTTTGTTATCGGAGGATATTTCCTTTGCCCTTTAGTCTTCTAAGGGATCCGAAATATCTGTTCTCAGATTCCACAGAAATAAGGCTAGCAAAGAGATCCACCAAATACAGATGTAACTCTGTGAGATGAATTAACAGAACACTAAGCAGTTTCTCAGAAAGCTTCTTTGCAGATTTCATCTGAGGATATTAACTTTTTCTGCATAGCCCTCTATGGGCTTCCAAATATCACTTTGCCAATTCCACAAGAACTGTCTTAGCGAAAGGCTTCTTGAGGGGAAAGCTGTAACTCTGTGAGATGATTTCACAGAACACAAGGAAGTTTCCTAGAAAGCTTCTTTCTCTTTGTTATCGGAGGAGATTTCCTTTGGCCCTATAGTCTTCTAAGGGATCCGAAATATCTGTTCTCAGATTCCACAGAAATAAGGCTAGCAAAGAGATCCAGCAAATACAGATGTAACTCTGTGAGATGAATTAAAAGAACACTAAGCAGTTTCTCAGAAAGCTTCTTTCCAGATTTCATCTGAGGATATTTCCTTTTTCACCATAGCCCTCTATGAGCTTCAAAATATCACTTTGCCAATTCCACAAGAACTGTCTTAGCAAAAGTCTTCTTGAGGGGAAAGCTGTACCTCTGTGAGATGATTTCACAGAACACAAACAAGTTTCTCAGAAAGCTTCTTTCTCTTTGTTATCGGAGGATATTTAATTTGGCCCTATAGTCTTCTAAGGGATCCGAAATATCTGTTCTCAGATTCCACAGAAATAAGGCTAGCAAAGAGATCCACGAAATACAGATGTAACTCTGGGAGATGAATTAACATAACACTAAGCAGTTTCTAGAAAGCTACTTTCCAGATTTCCTCTGAAGATATTTCCTATTTCACCATAGCCCTCTATGGGCTTACAAATATCACTTTGCCAATTCCACAAGAACTGTCTTAGCGAAAGTCTTCTTGAGGGGAAAGCTGTAACTCTGTGAGATGATTTCACACAACACAAAGAAGTTTCTCAGAAAGCTTCTTTCTCTTTGTTATCGGAGGAGATTTCCTTTGGCCCTATAGTCTTCTAAGGGATCCGAAATACCTGTTCTCAGATTCCACAGAAATAAGGCTAAAAAAGAGATCCACGAAATACAGATATAACTCTGTGAGATGAATTAACAGAACACTAAGCAGTTTCTCTGAAAGCTTCTTTCCAGATTTCATCTCAGGATATTTCCTTTTTCACCGTAGCCCTCTATGGGCTTCCAAATATCACTTTGCCAATTCCACTAGAACTGTCTTAGCGAAAGGCTTCTTGAGGGGAAAGCTGTAACTCTGTGAGATTATTTCACAGAACACAAAGAAGTTTCTCACAAACCTCCTCTCTCTTTGTTATCGGAGGATATTTCCTTTGGCCCTATAGTCTTCTAAGGGATCCGAAATATCTGTTCTCAGATTCCACAGAAATGAGGCTAAAAAAGAGATCCATGAAATACAGATATAACACTGTGAGATGAATTAACAGAACACTAAGCAGTTTCTCTGAAAGCTTCTTTCCAGTTTTCATCTCAGGATATTTCCTTTTTCACCATAGCCCTCTATGGGCTTCCAAATATCACTTTGCCAATTCCAGTAGAACTGTCTTAGCGAAAGGCTACTTGAGGGGAAAGCTATAACTCTGTGAGATTACTTCACAGAACACAAAGAAGTTTCTCACAAACCTCCTTTCTCTTTGTTATCAGAGGATATTTCCTTCGGCCCTATATTCTTCTAAGGGATCCGAAATATCTGTACTCAGATTCCACAGAAATAAGGCTAGCAAAGAGATCCACGAAATACAGATGTAACTCTGTGAGATGAATTAACAGAACACTAAGCAGTTTCTCAGAAAACTTCTTTCCAAATTTAATCTGAGGATATTTCCTTTTTCAACATAGCCCTCTATGGGTTTCCAAATATCACCTTGCCAATTCCACAAGAACTTTCTTAGCGAAAGTCTTCTTGAGGGGAAAGCTGTAATTCTGTGAGATGATTTCACAGAACACCAAGAAGTTTCTCACAAACCTTCTTTCTGTTTGTTATCGGAGGATATTTCCTTTGCCCTTTAGTCTTCTAAGGGATCCGAAATATCTGTTATCAGATTCCACAGAAATAAGGCTAGCAAAGAGATCCATCAAATACAGATGTAACTCTGTGAGATGAATTAACAGAACACTAAGCAGTTTCTCAGAAAGCTTCTTTCCAGATTTCATCTGAGGATATTTCCTTTTTCACCATAGCCCTCTATGGGCTTCCAAATATCACTTTGCCAATTCCACAAGAACTGTCTTAGCGAAAGTCTTCTTGAGGGGAAAGCTGTAACTCTGTGAGATGATTTCACAGAACACAAAGAATTTTCTCAGAAAGCTTCTTTCTCTTTGTTATCGGAGGATATTTCCTTTGGCCCTACAGTCTTCTAAGGGATCCGAAATATCTGTTCTCAGATTCCACAGAAATAAGGCTAGCAAAGAGATCCACGAAATACAGATGTAACTCTGGGAGATGAATTAACAGAACACTAAGCAGTTTCTAGAAAGCTACTTTCCAGATTTCCTCTGAAGATATTTCCTATTTCACCATAGCCCTCTATGGGCTTCCAAATATCACTTTGCCAATTCCACAAGAACTGTCTTAGCGAAAGTCTTCTTGAGGGGAAAGCTGTAACTCTGTGAGATGATTTCACACAACACAAAGAAGTTTCTCAGAAAGCTTCTTTGTCTTTGTTATCGGAGGAGATTTCCTTTGGCCCTACAGTCTTCTAAGGGATCCGAAATACCTGTTCTCAGATTCCACAGAAATAAGGCTAAAAAAGAGATCCACGAAATACAGATATAACTCTGTGAGATGAATTAACAGAACACTAAGCAGTTTCTCTGCAAGCTTCTTTCCAGATTTCATCTCAGGATATTTCCTTTTTCACCGTAGCCCTCTATGGGCTTCCAAATATCTCTTTGCCAATTCCACTAGAACTGTCTTAGCGAAAGACTTCTTGAGGGGAAAGCTGTAACTCTGTAAGATGATTTCACAGAACACAAAGAAGTTTCTCACAAACCTCCGCTCTCTTTGTTATCGGAGGATATTTCCTTTGGCCGTATAGTCTTCTAAGGGATCCGAAATATCTGTTCTCAGATTCCACAGAAATAAGGCTAGCAAAGAGATCCACGAAATACAGATGTAACTCTGTGAGATGAATTAACAGAACACTAAGCAGTTTCTCAGAAAGCTTCCTTCCAGATTTCATCTGAGGATATTTCCTTTTTCACCATAGCCCTCTATGGGCTTCCAAATATCACTTTGCCAATTCCAAAAGAACTGTCTTAGCGAAAGGCTTCTTGAGGGGAAAGCTGTAACTCTGTGAGATGATTTCACGGAACACAAATAAGTTTCTCAGAAAGCTTCTTTCTCTTTCTTACCAGAGGATATTTCCTTTGGCCCTATAGTCTTCTAAGGGATCCGAAATATCTGTTCTCAGATTCCACAGAAATAAGGCTAACAAAGAGATCCACGAAATACAGATATAACTCTGTGAGATGAATTAACAGAACACTAAGCAGTTTCTCTGAAAGCTTCTTTCCAGATTTCATCTCAGGATATTTCCTTTTTCACCATAACCCTATAAGGGCGTCCAAATATCACTTTGCCAATTCCACAAGAACTGTCTTAGCGAAAGGCTTCTTGAGGGGAAAGCTGTAACTCTGTGAGATGATTTCACAGATCCCAAAGAAGTTTCTCAGAAAGCTTCTTTCTCTTTGTTATCGGAGCTTATTTCCTTTGGCCTTATAGTCTTCAAAGGGATCCAAAATATCTGTTCTCAGATTCCACAGAAATGAGGCTAGCAATGTGATCCACGAAATACAGATGTAACTCTGTGAGATGAATTAACAGAACACTAAGCAGTTTCTCAGAAAGCTACTTTCCAGATTTCATCTGAGGATATTTCCTTTTTCACCATCGACCTCTATGGGCTTCCAAATATCACTTTGCCAATTCCACAAGAACTGTCTTAGCGAAAGGCTTCTTGAGGGGAAAGCTGTAACTCTGTGAGAAGATTTCCCAGAACACAAAGAAGTTTCTCAGAAAGCTTCTTTCTCTTTGTTATCGGAGGATATTTCCTTTGGCCCTTTAGTCTTCTAAGGGATCAGAAATATCTGTTCTCAGATTCCACAGAAATAAGGCTAGCAAAGAGATCCATCAAATACAGATGTAACTCTGTGAGATGAATTAACAGAACACTAAGCAGTTTCTCAGAAAGCTTCTTTCCAGATTTCATCTGAGGATATTTCCTTTTTCACCATAGCCCTCTATGGGCTTCCAAATATCACTTTGCCAATTCCACAAGAACTGTCTTAGCGAAAGGCTTCTTGAGGGGAAAGCTGTAACTCTGTGAGATGATTTCACAGAACACAAAGAGTTTTCTCAGAAAGCTTCTTTCTCTTTGTTATTGGAGGATATTTCCTTTGGCCCTACAGTCTTCTAAGGGATCCGCAATATCTGTTCTCTGATTCCACAGAAATAAGGCTAGCAAAGAGATCCACGAAATACAGATGTAACTCTGGGAGATGAATTAACAGAACACTAAGCAGTTTCTAGAAAGCTACTTTCCAGATTTCCTCTGAAGATATTTCCTATTTCACCATAGCCCTCTATGGGCTTCCAAATATCACTTTGCCAATTCCACTAGAACTGTCTTAGCGAAAGGCTTCTTGAGGGGAAAGCTGTAACTCTGTTGGAAGATTTCACAGAACACAAAGAAGTTTCTCAGAAAGCTTCTTTCTCTTTGTTATCGGAGGATATTTCCTTTGGCCCTATAGTCTTCTAAGGGATCCGAAATATCGGTTCTCAGATTCCACAGAAATAAGGCTAACAAAGAGATCCACGAAATACAGATATAACTCTGTGAGATGAATTAACAGAACACTAAGCCGTTTCTCTGAAAGCTTCTTTCCAGATTTCATCTCAGGATATTTCCTTTTTCACCATAGCCCTCTAAGGGCTTCCAAATATCACTTTGCCAATTCCACAAGAATAGTCTTAGCGAAAGGCTTCTTGAGGGGAAAGCTGTAACTCTGTGAGATGATTTCACAGAACCCAAAGAAGTTTCTCAGAAAGCTTCTTTCTCTTTGTTATCGGAGCTTATTTCCTTTGGCCTTATAGTCTTCAAACGGATCCAAAATATCTGTTCTCAGATTCCACAGAAATGAGGCTAGCAAAGTGATCCACGAAATACAGATGTAACTCTGTGAGATGAATTAACAGAACACTAAGCAGTTTCTCAGGAAGCTACTTTCCAGATTTCATCTGAGGATATTTCCTTTTTCACCATAGACCTCTATGGGCTTCCAAATATCACTTTGCCAATTCCACAAGAACTGTCTTAGCGAAAGGCTTCTTGAGGGGAAAGCTGTAACTCTGTGAGAAGATTTCACAGAATACAAAGAAGTTTCTCAGAAAGCTTCTTTCTCTTTGTTATCGGAGGATATTTCCTTTGGCCCTATAGTCTTCTAAGGGATCCAAAATATCTGTTCTCAGATTCCACAGAAATAAGGCTAAAAAAGAGATCCGCGAAATACAGATATAAATCTGTGAGATGAATTAACAGAACACTAAGCAGTTTCTCTGAAAGCTTCTTTCCAGATTTCATCTCAGGATATTTCCTTTTTCACCATAGCCCTCTATGGGCTTCCAAATATCACTTTTCCAATTCCACTAGAACTGTCTTAGCGAAAGGCTTCTTGAGGGGAAATCTGTAACTCTCTGAGATTATTTCACAGAACACAAAGAAGTTTCTCACAAACCTCCCTTCTCTTTGTTATCGGAGGATATTTCCTTTGGCCCTATAGTCTTCTAATGGATCCGAAATATCTGTTCTCAGATTCCACAGAAATAAGGCTAGCAAAGAGATCCACCAAATAGAGATGTAACACTGTGAGATGAATTAAAAGAACGCTAAGCAATTTCTTAGAAAGCTTCTTTACAGATTTCATCGAAGGATATTTCTTTTTCCACCATAGCCCTCTATGGGCTTCCAAATATCACTTTGCCAATTCCACAAGAACTGTCTTAGCGAAAGTCTTCTGGAGGGGAAAGCTGTAAATCTGTGAGGTGATTTCGCATAACCCAAAGAAGTTTCTCAGAAAGCTTCTTTCTCTTTGTTATCGGAGATTATTTCCTTTGGCCCTATAGTCTTCTAAGGGATCCGAAATATCTGTTCTCAGATTCCACAGAAATAAGGCTAGCAAAGAGATCCAGCAAATACAGATGTAACTCGGTGAGATGAATTAACAGACACTAAGCAGTTTCTCAGAAAGCTTCTTTCCAGATTTCATCTGAGGTTATTTCCTTTTTCACCCTAGCCCTGTATGAGCTTCCAAATATCACTTTGTCAATTCCACAAGAACTGTCTTAGCGAAAGGCTTCTTGAGGGGAAAGCTGTAACTCTGTGAGATGATTTCACAGAACACAAAGAAGTTTCTCAGAAAGCTTCTTTCTCTTTGTTATCGGAGGATATTTCCTTTGGCCCTATAGTCTTCTAAGGGATCCGAAATATCTGTTCTCAGATTCCACAGAAATAAGGCTAACAAAGAGATCCACGTAATACAGATATAACTCTGTGAGATGAATTAACAGAACACTAAGCAGTTTCTCTGAAAACTTCTTTCCAGATTTCATCTCAGGATATTTCCTTTTTCACCATAACCCTATAAGGGCGTCCAAATATCACTTTGCCAATTCCACAAGAACTGTCTTAGCGAAAGGCTTCTTGAGGGGAAAGCTGTAACTCTGTGAGATGATTTCACAGAACCCAAAGAAGTTTCTCAGAAAGCTTCTTTCTCTTTGTTATCGGAGCTTATTTCCTTTGGCCTTATAGTCTTCAAAGGGATCCAAAATATCTCTTCTCAGATTCCACAGAAATGAGGCTAGCAATGTGATCCACGAAATACAGATGTAACTCTGTGAGATGAATTAACAGTACACTAAGCAGTTTCTCAGAAAGCTACTTTCCAGATTTCATCTGAGGATATTTCCTTTTTCACCATAGACCTCTATGGGCTTCCAAATATCACTTTGCCAATTCCACAAGAACTGTCTTAGCGAAAGGCTTCTTGAGGGGAAAGCTGTAACTCTGTGAGAAGATTTCACAGAACACAAAGAAGTTTCTCAGAAAGCTTCTTTCTCTTTGTTATCGGAGGATATTTCCTTTGGCCCTATAGTCTTCTAAGGGATCCGAAATATCTGTTCTCAGATTCCACAGAAATAAGGCTAAAAAAGAGATCCGCGAAATACAGATATAACTCTGTGAGATGAATTAACAGAAAACTAAGCAGTTTCTCTGAAAGCTTCTTTCCAGATTTCATCTCAGGATATTTCCTTTTTCAACATAGCCCTCTATGGGCTTCCAAATATCACTTTGCCAATTCCACTAGAACTGTCTTAGCGAAAGGCTTCTTGAGGGGAAAGCTGTAACTCTGTGAGAAGATTTCACAGAACACAAAGAAGTTTCTCAGAAAGCTTCTTTCTCTTTGTTATCGGAGGATATTTCCTTTGGCCCTATAGTCTTCTAAGGGATCCGAAATATCGGTTCTCAGATTCCACAGAAATAAGGCTAACAAAGAGATCCACGAAATACAGATATAACTCTGTGAGATGAATTAACAGAACACTAAGCAGTTTCTCTGAAAGCTTCTTTCCAGATTTCATCTCAGGATATTTCCTTTTTCACCATAGCCCTCTAAGGGCTTCCAAATATCACTTTGCCAATTCCACAAGAACAGTCTTAGCGAAAGGCTTCTTGAGGGGAAAGCTGTAACTCTGTGAGATGATTTCACAGAACCCAAGGAAGTTTCTCAGAAAGCTTCTTTCTCTTTGTTATCGGAGCTTATTTCCTTTGGCCTTATAGTCTTCAAACGGATCCAAAATATCTGTTCTCAGATTCCACAGAAATGAGGCTAGCAAAGTGATCCACGAAATACAGATGTAAGTCTGTGAGATGAATTAACAGAACACTAACCAGTTTCTCAGGAAGCTACTTTCCAGATTTCATCTGAGGATATTTCCTTTTTCACCATAGACCTCTATGGGCTTCCAAATATCACTTTGCCAATTCCACAAGAACTGTCTTAGCGAAAGGCTTCTTGAGGGGAAAGCTGTAACTCTGTGAGAAGATTTCACAGAACACAAAGAAGTTTCTCAGAAAGCTTCTTTCTCTTTGTTATCGGAGGATATTTCCTTTGGCCCTATAGTCTTCTAAGGGATCCAAAATATCTGTTCTCAGATTCCACAGAAATAAGGCTAAAAAAGAGATCCACGAAATACAGATATAAATCTGTGAGATGAATTAACAGAACACTAAGCAGTTTCTCTGAAAGCTTCTTTCCAGATTTCATCTCAGGATATTTCCTTTTTCACCATAGCCCTCTATGGGCTTCCAAATATCACTTTTCCAATTCCACTAGAACTGTGTTAGCGAAAGGCTTCTTGAGGGGAAATCTGTAACTCTGTGAGATTATTTCACAGAACACAAAGAAGTTTCTCACAAACCTCCCTTCTCTTTTTTATCGGAGGATATTTCCTTTGGCTCTATAGTCTTCTAATGGATCCGAAATATCTGTTCTCAGATTCCACAGAAATAAGGCTAGCAAAGAGATCCACCAAAGAGAGATGTAACACTGTGAGATGAATTAACAGAACGCTAAGCAATTTTTTAGAAAGCTTCTATACAGATTTCATCTAAGGATATTTCTTTTTCCACCATAGCCCTCTATGGGCTTCCAAATATCACTTTGCCAATTCCACAAGAACTGTCTTAGCGAAAGGCTTCTTGAGGGGAAAGCTGTAAATCTGTGAGGTGATTTCGCAGAACCCAAAGAAGTTTCTCAGAAAGCTTCTTTCTCTTTGTTATCGGAGATTATTTCCTTTGGCCCTATAGTCTTCTAAGGGATCCGAAATATCTGTTCTCAGATTCCACAGAAATAAGGCTAGCAAAGAGATCCAGCAAATACAGATGTAACTCTGTGAGATGAATTAACATAACACTAAGCAGTTTCTCAGAAAGCTTCTTTCCAGATTTCATCTGAGGATATTTCCTTTTTCACTATAGCCCTCTATGGGCTTCCAAATATCACTTTGCCAATTCCACAAGAACTGTCTTATCAAAAGCCTTCTTGAGGGGAAAGCTGTAACTCTGTGAGATGATTTCACAGAACACAAACAAGTTTCTCAGAAAGCTTCTTTCTCTTTGTTATCGGAGGATATTTCCTTTGGCCCTATAGTCTTCTAAGGGATCCGAAATATCTGTTCTCAGATTCCACAGAAATAAGGCTAGCAAAGAGATCCACGAAATACAGATGTAACTCTGGGAGATGAATTAACAGAACACTAAGCAGTTTCTAGAAAGCTACTTTCCAGATTTCCTCTGAAGATATTTCCTATTTCACCATAGCCCTCTATGGGCTTCCAAATATCACTTTGCCAATTCCACAAGAACTGTCTTAGCGAAAGGCTTCTTGAGGGGAAAGCTGTAACTCTGTGAGAAGATTTCACAGAACACAAAGAAGTTTCTCAGAAAGCTTCTTTCTCTTTGTTATCGGAGGATATTTCCTTTGGACCTATAGTCTTCTAAGGGATCCGAAATATCTGTTCTCAGATTCCACAGAAATAAGGCTAAAAAAGAGATCCACGAAATACAGATATAACTCTGTGAGATGAATTAACAGAACACTAAGCTGTTTCTCTGAAAGCTTCTTTCCAGATTTCATCTCAGGATATTTCCTTTTTCACCATAGCCCTCTTTGGGCTTCCAAATATCACTTTGCCAATTCCACCAGAACTGTCTTAGCGAAAGGCTTCTTGAGGGGAAAGCTGTAACTCTGTGAGATTATTTCACAGAACACAAAGAAGTTTCTTACAAACCTCCTTTCTCTTTGTTATCAGAGGATATTTCCTTTGGCCCTATAGTCTTCTAAGGGATCCGAAATATCTGTACTCAGATTCCACAGAAATAAGGCTAGCAAAGAGATGCACCAAATACAGATGTAACTCTGTGAGATGAATTAACAGAACACTAAGCAGTTTCTCTGAAATCTTCTTTCCAGATTTCATCTGAGGATATTTCCCTTTTCAGCATAGCCCTCTGTGGGCTTCCAAATATCACTTCGCCAAATCCACAAGAACTTTCTTAGTGAAAGGCTTCTTGAAGGGAAAGCTGTAATTCTGTGCGATGATTTCACAGTACACAAAGAAGTTTATCAGAAAGCTTCTTTCTCTTTGTTATCGGAGGATATTTCCTTTGGCCCTATATTCTTCAAAGGGATCCGAAATATCTGTTCTCAGATTCCACAGAAATAAGGCTAGCAAAGAGATCCACGAAATACAGATGTAACTCTTTGAGATGAATTAACAGAACACTAAGCAGTTTCTCAGAAAGCTTCTTTCCAGATTTCATCTGAGAATATTTCCTTTTTCACCATAGCCCTCTATGGGCTTCCAAATATCACTTTGCCAATTCCACAAGAACTGTCTTAGCGAAAGGCTTCTTGAGGGGAAATCTGCAACTCTGTGAGATGATTTCACAGAATACAAAGAAGTTTCTCAGAAAGCTTCTTTCTCTTTGTTATCGGAGGATATTTCCTTTGGCCCTATAGTCTTCAAAGGGATCCGAAATATCTGTTGTCAGATTCCACAGAAATAAGGCTAGCAAAGAGATCCACGAAATACAGATGTAACTCTGTGAGATGAATTAACAGAACACTAAGCAGTTTCTCAGAAAGCTTCTTTCCAGATTTCATCTGAGGATATTTCCTTTTTCACCATAGCCCTCTAATGTCTTCCAAATATCACTTTGCCAATTCCACAAGAACTGTCTTAGCGATTGTCTTCTTGACGGGATAGCTGTAACTCTCTGAGATGATATCATAGAAAACAAAGAAGTTTCTCAGAAAGCTTCTTTCTCTTTGTTATCTGAGGATATTTCCTTGGCCCTATAGTCTTCAAAAGGATCCGGAATATCTGTTCTCAGATTCCACAGAAAGAAGGCTTGCAAAGAGATCCACGAAATACAGATGTAACTCTGTGAGATGAATTAACAGAACACTAAGCAGTTTCTCAGAAAGCTTCTTTCCAGATTTCATCAGAGGATATTTCCTTTTTCAAAATAGCCCTCTATGGGCCTTCAAATTTCACTTTGCCAATTCCACAAGAACTCTCTTAGCGAAAGGCTTCTTGACGGGAAAGTTGTAACTCTGTGAAATGGTTTCACAGAACAGAAATAAGTTTCTCAGAAAGCTTCTTTCTCTTTGTTATCAGAGGATATTTCCTTAGGCCCTATATTCTTCCAAGGGATCCGAAATATCTGTTCTCAGATTCCACAGATATAAGGCTAGCAAAGAGATCCCCGAAACACAGATGTAACTCTGTGAGATGAATTAACAGAACACTAAGCAGTTTCTAAGAAAGCTTCTTTCCAGATTTCATCTGAGGATATTTCCTTTTTCACCTTAGCCTTCTATGGGCTTCCAAATATCACTTTGCCAACTAAACAAGAAATGCTTAGCGAAAGGCTTCTTGAGGGGAATGCTGTAACTCTCTGAGATGATTTCACAGAACACAAAGAAGTTTATCAAAAAGCTTCTTTCTCTTTGTTATCGGAGGATATTTCCTTTGGCCCTGTAGTCCTGAAAGGGATCCGAAATATCTGTTCTCAGATTTCACAGAAATAAGGCTAGCAAAGAGATCCACGAAATACAGACGTAACTCTGTGAGATGAATTAACAGAACTCTAAGCAGTTTCTCAGAAAGCTTCTTTCCAGTTTTCATCTCAGGATATTTCCTTTTTCACCATAGCCCTCTATGGGCTTCCAAATATCACTTTGCCAATTCCACTAGAACTGTCTTAGCGAAAGGCTTCTTGAGGGGAAAGCTGTAACTCTCTGAGATTATTTCACAGAACACAAAGAAGTTTCTCACAAACCTTCTTTCTCTTTGTTATCAGAGGATATTTCCTTTGGCCCATTAGTCTTCTAAGGGATCCGAAATATCTGTACTCAGATTCCACAGAAATAAGGCTAGCAAAGAGATCCACCAAATACAGATGTAACTCTCTGAGATGAATTAACAGAACACTAAGCAGTTTCTCAGAAAGCTTCTTTGCAGATTTCATCTGAGGATATTTCCTTTTTCTCCATAGCCCTCTATGGGCTTCCAAATATCACTTTGCCAATTCCACAAGAACTGTCTTAGCGAAAGTCTTCTTGAGGGGAAAGCTGTAACTCTGTGAGATGATTTCACAGAACACAAGGAAGTTTCCTAGAAAGCTTCTTTCTCTTTGTTATCGGAGGATACTTCCTTTGGCCCTATAGTCTTCTAAGGGATCCGAAATATCTGTTCTCAGATTCCACAGAAATAAGGCTAGCAAAGACATCCACGAAATACAGATGTAACTCTGGGAGATGAATTAACAGAACACTAAGCAGTTTCCAGAAAGCTACTTTCCAGATTTCCTCTGAAGATATTTCCTATTTCACCATAGCCCTCTATGGGCTTCCAAATATCACCTTGCCAATTCCACAAGAACTGTCTTAGCGAAAGTCTTCTTGAGGGGAAAGCTGTAACTCTGTGAGATGATTTCACACAACACAAAGAAGTTTCTCAGAAAGCTTCTTTCTCTTTGTTATCGGAGGATATTTCCTTTGGCCCTATAGTCTTCTAAGGGATGCGAAATACCTGTTCTCAGATTCCACAGAAATAAGGCTAAAAAAGAGATCCACGAAATACAGATATAACTCTGTGAGATGAATTAACTGAACACTAAGCAGTTTCTCTGAAAGCTTCTTTCCAGATTTCATCTCAGGATATTTCCTTTTTCACCGTAGCCCTCTATGGTCTTCCAAATATCACTTTGCCAATTCCACTAGAACTGTCTTAGCGAAAGGCTTCTTGAGGGGAAAGCTGTAACTCTGTGAGATTATTTCACAGAACACAAAGAAGTTTCTCACAAACCTCCTCTCTCTTTGTTATCGGAGGATATTTCCTTTGGCCCTATAGTCTTCTAAGGGATCCGAAATATCTGTTCTCAGATTCCACAGAAATAAGACTAGCAAAGAGATCCACCAAATACAGATGTAACTCTGTGAGATGAATTAACAGAACACTAAGCAGTTTCTCAGAAAACTTCTTTCCAAATTTCATCTGAGAATATTTCCTTTTTCACCATAGCCCTCTATGGGTTTCCAAATATCACTTTGCCAATTCCACAAGAACTCTCTTAGCGAAAGGCTTCTTGAGGGGAAAGCTGTAACTCTGTGAGATGATTTCACAGATCCCAAAGAAGTTTCTCACAAACCTTCTTTCTCTTTGTTATCGGAGGATATTTTTTTTGACCTTTAGTCTTCTAAGGGATCCGAAATATCTGTTCTCAGATTCCACAGAAATGAGGCTAGCAAAGTGATCCGCGAAATACAGATATAACTCTGTGAGATGAATTAACAGAACACTAAGCAGTTTCTCTGAAATCTTCTTTCCAGATTTCATCTCAGGATATTTCCTTTTTCACCATAGCCCTCTATGGGCTTCCAAATATCACTTTGCCAATTCCACTAGAACTGTCTTAGCGAAAGGCTTCTTGAGGGGAAAGCTGTAACTCTGTGAGATTATTTCACAAAACACAAAGAAGTTTCTCACAAACCTCCCTTCTCTTTGTTTTCGGAGGATATTTCCTTTGGCCCTATAGTCTTCTAAAGGATCAGAAATATCTGTTCTCAGATTCCACAGAAATAAGACTAGCAAAGAGATCCACGAAATACAGATGTAACACTGTGAGATGAATTAACAGAACACTAAGCAGTTTCTCAGAAAGCTTCTTTGCAGATTTCATCTGAGGATATTTCCTTTTTCTCCATAGCCCTCTATGGGCTTCCAAATATCACTTTTCCAATTCCACAAGAACTGTCTTAGCGAAAGGCTTCTTGAGGCAAAAGCTGTAACTCTGTGAGATGATTTCACAGAGCACAAGGAAGTTTCCTAGAAAGCTTCTTTCTCTTTGTTATCGGAGGATATTTCCTTTGGCCCTATAGTCTTCTAAGGGATCCGAAATATCTGTTCTCAGATTCCACCGAAATAAGGCTAGCAAAGAGATCCATCAAATACAGATGTAACTCTGTGAGATGAATTAACAGAACACTAAGCAGTTTCTCAGAAAGCTTCTTTCCAGATTTCATCTGAGGATATTTCCTTTTTCACCATAGCCCTCTATGGGCTTCCAAATATCACTTTGCCAATTCCACAAGAACTGTCTTAGCGAAAGGCTTCTTGAGGGGAAAGCTGTAACTCTGTGAGATGATTTCACAGAACACAAACAAGTTTCTCAGAAAGCTTCTTTCCCTTTGTTATCGGAGGATATTTCCTTTGGCCCTATAGTCTTCTAAGGGATCCGAAATATCTGTTCTCAGATTCCACAGAAATAAGGCTATCAAAGAGATCCACGAAATACAGATGTAACTCTGGGAGATGAATTAACAGAACACTAAACAGTTTCTAGAAAGCTACTTTCCAGATTTCCTCTGAAGATATTTCCTATTTCACCATAGCCCTCTAAGGGCTTCCAAATATCACTTTGCCAATTCCACAAGAACTGTCTTAGCGAAAGGCTTCTTGAGGGGAAAGCTGTAACTCTGTGACATGATTTCACACAACACAAAGAAGTTTCTCAGAAAGCTTCTTTCTCTTTGTTATCGGAGGATATTTCCTTTGGCCCTATAGTCTTCTAAGGGATCCGAAATATCTGTTCTCAGATTCCACAGAAATAAGGCTACCAAAGAGATCCACGAAATACAGATGTAACTCTGTGAGATGAATGAACCGAACACTAAGCAGTTTCTAGAAATCTACTTTCCAGATTTCATCTGAGGATATTTCCTTTTTCACCATAGCCCTCTATGGGCTTCCAAATATCACATTGCCCATTCCACAAGAAGTGTCTTAGCGAAAGGCTTCTTGAGGGGAAAGCTGTAACTGTGTGAGAAGATTTCACAGAACACAAAGAAATTTCTCAGAAAGCTTCTTTCTCTTTGTTATCGGAGGATATTTCCTTTGGCCCTATAGTCTTCAAAGGGATCCGAAATATCTGTTCTCAGATTCCACAGAAATAAGGCTAACAAAGACATCCACGAAATACAGATATAACTCTGTGAGATGAGTTAACAGAATACTAAGCAGTTTCTCTGAAAGCTTCTTTCCAGGTTTCATCTGAGGATATTTCCTTTTTCACCATAGCCCTCTTTGGGATTCCAAATATCACTTTGCCAATTCCACTAGAACTGTCTTAGCGAAAGGCTTCTTGAGGGGAAAGCTGTAACTCTGTGAGATGATTTCACAGAACACAAAGAGGTTTCTCAGAAAGCTTCTTTCTCTTTGTTATCGGAGGATATTTCCTTTGGCGCTCTAGTCTTCTAAGGGATCCGAAATATCTGTTCTCAGATTCCACAGAAATAAGGCTAACAAAGAGAGCCACGAAGTACAGATGTAACACTCTGAGATGAATTAACAGAACACTAAGCAGTTTCTCTGAAATCTTCTTTCCAGATTTCATCTGAGGATATTTCCCTTTTCAGCATAGCCCTCTGTGGGCTTCCAAATATCACTTCACCAAATCCACAAGAACTTTCTTAGTGAAAGGCTTCTTGAAGGGAAAGCTGTAATTCTGTGCGATGATTTCACAGTACACAAAGAAGTTTATCAGAAAGCTTCTTTCTCTTTGTTATCGGAGGATATTTCCTTTGGCCCTATATTCTTCAAAGGGATCCGAAATATCTGTTCTCAGATTCCACAGAAATAAGGCTAGCAAAGAGATCCACGAAATACAGATGTAACTCTTTGAGATGAATTAACAGAACACTAAGCAGTTTCTCAGAAAGCTTCTTTCCAGATTTCATCTGAGAATATTTCCTTTTTCACCATAGCCCTCTATGGGCTTCCAAATATCACTTTGCCAATTCCACAAGAACTGTCTTAGCGAAAGGCTTCTTGAGGGGAAATCTGCAACTCTGTGAGATGATTTCACAGAATACAAAGAAGTTTCTCAGAAAGCTTCTTTCTCTTTGTTATCGGAGGATATTTCCTTTGGCCCTATAGTCTTCAAAGGGATCCGAAATATCTGTTGTCAGATTCCACAGAAATAAGGCTAGCAAAGAGATCCACGAAATACAGATGTAACTCTGTGAGATGAATTAACAGAACACTAAGCAGTTTCTCAGAAAGCTTCTTTCCAGATTTCATCTGAGGATATTTCCTTTTTCACCATAGCCCTCTAATGTCTTCCAAATATCACTTTGCCAATTCCACAAGAACTGTCTTAGCGATTGTCTTCTTGACGGGATAGCTGTAACTCTCTGAGATGATATCATAGAAAACAAAGAAGTTTCTCAGAAAGCTTCTTTCTCTTTGTTATCTGAGGATATTTCCTTGGCCCTATAGTCTTCAAAAGGATCCGGAATATCTGTTCTCAGATTCCACAGAAAGAAGGCTTGCAAAGAGATCCACGAAATACAGATGTAACTCTGTGAGATGAATTAACAGAACACTAAGCAGTTTCTCAGAAAGCTTCTTTCCAGATTTCATCAGAGGATATTTCCTTTTTCAAAATAGCCCTCTATGGGCCTTCAAATTTCACTTTGCCAATTCCACAAGAACTCTCTTAGCGAAAGGCTTCTTGACGGGAAAGTTGTAACTCTGTGAAATGGTTTCACAGAACAGAAATAAGTTTCTCAGAAAGCTTCTTTCTCTTTGTTATCAGAGGATATTTCCTTAGGCCCTATATTCTTCCAAGGGATCCGAAATATCTGTTCTCAGATTCCACAGATATAAGGCTAGCAAAGAGATCCCCGAAACACAGATGTAACTCTGTGAGATGAATTAACAGAACACTAAGCAGTTTCTAAGAAAGCTTCTTTCCAGATTTCATCTGAGGATATTTCCTTTTTCACCTTAGCCTTCTATGGGCTTCCAAATATCACTTTGCCAACTAAACAAGAAATGCTTAGCGAAAGGCTTCTTGAGGGGAATGCTGTAACTCTCTGAGATGATTTCACAGAACACAAAGAAGTTTATCAAAAAGCTTCTTTCTCTTTGTTATCGGAGGATATTTCCTTTGGCCCTGTAGTCCTGAAAGGGATCCGAAATATCTGTTCTCAGATTTCACAGAAATAAGGCTAGCAAAGAGATCCACGAAATACAGACGTAACTCTGTGAGATGAATTAACAGAACTCTAAGCAGTTTCTCAGAAAGCTTCTTTCCAGTTTTCATCTCAGGATATTTCCTTTTTCACCATAGCCCTCTATGGGCTTCCAAATATCACTTTGCCAATTCCACTAGAACTGTCTTAGCGAAAGGCTTCTTGAGGGGAAAGCTGTAACTCTCTGAGATTATTTCACAGAACACAAAGAAGTTTCTCACAAACCTTCTTTCTCTTTGTTATCAGAGGATATTTCCTTTGGCCCATTAGTCTTCTAAGGGATCCGAAATATCTGTACTCAGATTCCACAGAAATAAGGCTAGCAAAGAGATCCACCAAATACAGATGTAACTCTGTGAGATGAATTAACAGAACACTAAGCAGTTTCTCAGAAAGCTTCTTTGCAGATTTCATCTGAGGATATTTCCTTTTTCTCCATAGCCCTCTATGGGCTTCCAAATATCACTTTGCCAATTCCACAAGAACTGTCTTAGCGAAAGTCTTCTTGAGGGGAAAGCTGTAACTCTGTGAGATGATTTCACAGAACACAAGGAAGTTTCCTAGAAAGCTTCTTTCTCTTTGTTATCGGAGGATACTTCCTTTGGCCCTATAGTCTTCTAAGGGATCCGAAATATCTGTTCTCAGATTCCACAGAAATAAGGCTAGCAAAGACATCCACGAAATACAGATGTAACTCTGGGAGATGAATTAACAGAACACTAAGCAGTTTCCAGAAAGCTACTTTCCAGATTTCCTCTGAAGATATTTCCTATTTCACCATAGCCCTCTATGGGCTTCCAAATATCACCTTGCCAATTCCACAAGAACTGTCTTAGCGAAAGTCTTCTTGAGGGGAAAGCTGTAACTCTGTGAGATGATTTCACACAACACAAAGAAGTTTCTCAGAAAGCTTCTTTCTCTTTGTTATCGGAGGATATTTCCTTTGGCCCTATAGTCTTCTAAGGGATGCGAAATACCTGTTCTCAGATTCCACAGAAATAAGGCTAAAAAAGAGATCCACGAAATACAGATATAACTCTGTGAGATGAATTAACTGAACACTAAGCAGTTTCTCTGAAAGCTTCTTTCCAGATTTCATCTCAGGATATTTCCTTTTTCACCGTAGCCCTCTATGGTCTTCCAAATATCACTTTGCCAATTCCACTAGAACTGTCTTAGCGAAAGGCTTCTTGAGGGGAAAGCTGTAACTCTGTGAGATTATTTCACAGAACACAAAGAAGTTTCTCACAAACCTCCTCTCTCTTTGTTATCGGAGGATATTTCCTTTGGCCCTATAGTCTTCTAAGGGATCCGAAATATCTGTTCTCAGATTCCACAGAAATAAGACTAGCAAAGAGATCCACCAAATACAGATGTAACTCTGTGAGATGAATTAACAGAACACTAAGCAGTTTCTCAGAAAACTTCTTTCCAAATTTCATCTGAGAATATTTCCTTTTTCACCATAGCCCTCTATGGGTTTCCAAATATCACTTTGCCAATTCCACAAGAACTCTCTTAGCGAAAGGCTTCTTGAGGGGAAAGCTGTAACTCTGTGAGATGATTTCACAGATCCCAAAGAAGTTTCTCACAAACCTTCTTTCTCTTTGTTATCGGAGGATATTTTTTTTGACCTTTAGTCTTCTAAGGGATCCGAAATATCTGTTCTCAGATTCCACAGAAATGAGGCTAGCAAAGTGATCCGCGAAATACAGATATAACTCTGTGAGATGAATTAACAGAACACTAAGCAGTTTCTCTGAAATCTTCTTTCCAGATTTCATCTCAGGATATTTCCTTTTTCACCATAGCCCTCTAAGGGCTTCCAAATATCACTTTGCCAATTCCACTAGAACTGTCTTAGCGAAAGGCTTCTTGAGGGGAAAGCTGTAACTCTGTGAGATTATTTCACAAAACACAAAGAAGTTTCTCACAAACCTCCCTTCTCTTTGTTTTCGGAGGATATTTCCTTTGGCCCTATAGTCTTCTAAAGGATCAGAAATATCTGTTCTCAGATTCCACAGAAATAAGACTAGCAAAGAGATCCACGAAATACAGATGTAACGCTGTGAGATGAATTAACAGAACACTAAGCAGTTTCTCAGAAAGCTTCTTTGCAGATTTCATCTGAGGATATTTCCTTTTTCTCCATAGCCCTCTATGGGCTTCCAAATATCACTTTTCCAATTCCACAAGAACTGTCTTAGCGAAAGGCTTCTTGAGGCAAAAGCTGTAACTCTGTGAGATGATTTCACAGAGCACAAGGAAGTTTCCTAGAAAGCTTCTTTCTCTTTGTTATCGGAGGATATTTCCTTTGGCCCTATAGTCTTCTAAGGGATCCGAAATATCTGTTCTCAGATTCCACCGAAATAAGGCTAGCAAAGAGATCCATCAAATACAGATGTAACTCTGTGAGATGAATTAACAGAACACTAAGCAGTTTCTCAGAAAGCTTCTTTCCAGATTTCATCTGAGGATATTTCCTTTTTCACCATAGCCCTCTATGGGCTTCCAAATATCACTTTGCCAATTCCACAAGAACTGTCTTAGCGAAAGGCTTCTTGAGGGGAAAGCTGTAACTCTGTGAGATGATTTCACAGAACACAAACAAGTTTCTCAGAAAGCTTCTTTCCCTTTGTTATCGGAGGATATTTCCTTTGGCCCTATAGTCTTCTAAGGGATCCGAAATATCTGTTCTCAGATTCCACAGAAATAAGGCTATCAAAGAGATCCACGAAATACAGATGTAACTCTGGGAGATGAATTAACAGAACACTAAGCAGTTTCTAGAAAGCTACTTTCCAGATTTCCTCTGAAGATATTTCCTATTTCACCATAGCCCTCTAAGGGCTTCCAAATATCACTTTGCCAATTCCACAAGAACTGTCTTAGCGAAAGGCTTCTTGAGGGGAAAGCTGTAACTCTGTGACATGATTTCACACAACACAAAGAAGTTTCTCAGAAAGCTTCTTTCTCTTTGTTATCGGAGGATATTTCCTTTGGCCCTATAGTCTTCTAAGGGATCCGAAATATCTGTTCTCAGATTCCACAGAAATAAGGCTACCAAAGAGATCCACGAAATACAGATGTAACTCTGTGAGATGAATGAACCGAACACTAAGCAGTTTCTAGAAATCTACTTTCCAGATTTCATCTGAGGATATTTCCTTTTTCACCATAGCCCTCTATGGGCTTCCAAATATCACATTGCCCATTCCACAAGAAGTGTCTTAGCGAAAGGCTTCTTGAGGGGAAAGCTGTAACTGTGTGAGAAGATTTCACAGAACACAAAGAAATTTCTCAGAAAGCTTCTTTCTCTTTGTTATCGGAGGATATTTCCTTTGGCCCTATAGTCTTCAAAGGGATCCGAAATATCTGTTCTCAGATTCCACCGAAATAAGGCTAACAAAGACATCCACGAAATACAGATATAACTCTGTGAGATGAGTTAACAGAATACTAAGCAGTTTCTCTGAAAGCTTCTTTCCAGGTTTCATCTGAGGATATTTCCTTTTTCACCATAGCCCTCTTTGGGATTCCAAATATCACTTTGCCAATTCCACTAGAACTGTCTTAGCGAAAGGCTTCTTGAGGGGAAAGCTGTAACTCTGTGAGATGATTTCACAGAACACAAAGAGGTTTCTCAGAAAGCTTCTTTCTCTTTGTTATCGGAGGATATTTCCTTTGGTGCTCTAGTCTTCTAAGGGATCCGAAATATCTGTTCTCAGATTCCACAGAAATAAGGCTGACAAAGAGAGCCACGAAGTACAGATGTAACACTCTGAGATGAATTAACAGAACACTAAGCAGTTTCTCTGAAAGCTTCTTTCCAGATTTCATCTGAGGATATTTCCCTTTTCAGCATAGCCCTCTGTGGGCTTCCAAATATCACTTCGCCAAATCCACAAGAACTTTCTTAGTGAAAGGCTTCTTGAAGGGAAAGCTGTAATTCTGTGCGATGATTTCACAGTACACAAAGAAGTTTATCAGAAAGCTTCTTTCTCTTTGTTATCGGAGGATATTTCCTTTGGCCCTATATTCTTCAAAGGGATCCGAAATATCTGTTCTCAGATTCCACAGAAATAAGGCTAGCAAAGAGATCCACGAAATACAGATGTAACTCTTTGAGATGAATTAACAGAACACTAAGCAGTTTCTCAGAAAGCTTCTTTCCAGATTTCATCTGAGAATATTTCCTTTTTCACCATAGCCCTCTATGGGCTTCCAAATATCACTTTGCCAATTCCACAAGAACTGTCTTAGCGAAAGGCTTCTTGAGGGGAAATCTGCAACTCTGTGAGATGATTTCACAGAATACAAAGAAGTTTCTCAGAAAGCTTCTTTCTCTTTGTTATCGGAGGATATTTCCTTTGGCCCTATAGTCTTCAAAGGGATCCGAAATATCTGTTGTCAGATTCCACAGAAATAAGGCTAGCAAAGAGATCCACGAAATACAGATGTAACTCTGTGAGATGAATTAACAGAACACTAAGCAGTTTCTCAGAAAGCTTCTTTCCAGATTTCATCTGAGGATATTTCCTTTTTCACCATAGCCCTCTAATGTCTTCCAAATATCACTTTGCCAATTCCACAAGAACTGTCTTAGCGATTGTCTTCTTGACGGGATAGCTGTAACTCTCTGAGATGATATCATAGAAAACAAAGAAGTTTCTCAGAAAGCTTCTTTCTCTTTGTTATCTGAGGATATTTCCTTGGCCCTATAGTCTTCAAAAGGATCCGGAATATCTGTTCTCAGATTCCACAGAAAGAAGGCTTGCAAAGAGATCCACGAAATACAGATGTAACTCTGTGAGATGAATTAACAGAACACTAAGCAGTTTCTCAGAAAGCTTCTTTCCAGATTTCATCAGAGGATATTTCCTTTTTCAAAATAGCCCTCTATGGGCCTTCAAATTTCACTTTGCCAATTCCACAAGAACTCTCTTAGCGAAAGGCTTCTTGACGGGAAAGTTGTAACTCTGTGAAATGGTTTCACAGAACAGAAATAAGTTTCTCAGAAAGCTTCTTTCTCTTTGTTATCAGAGGATATTTCCTTAGGCCCTATATTCTTCCAAGGGATCCGAAATATCTGTTCTCAGATTCCACAGATATAAGGCTAGCAAAGAGATCCCCGAAACACAGATGTAACTCTGTGAGATGAATTAACAGAACACTAAGCAGTTTCTAAGAAAGCTTCTTTCCAGATTTCATCTGAGGATATTTCCTTTTTCACCTTAGCCTTCTATGGGCTTCCAAATATCACTTTGCCAACTAAACAAGAAATGCTTAGCGAAAGGCTTCTTGAGGGGAATGCTGTAACTCTCTGAGATGATTTCACAGAACACAAAGAAGTTTATCAAAAAGCTTCTTTCTCTTTGTTATCGGAGGATATTTCCTTTGGCCCTGTAGTCCTGAAAGGGATCCGAAATATCTGTTCTCAGATTTCACAGAAATAAGGCTAGCAAAGAGATCCACGAAATACAGACGTAACTCTGTGAGATGAATTAACAGAACTCTAAGCAGTTTCTCAGAAAGCTTCTTTCCAGTTTTCATCTCAGGATATTTCCTTTTTCACCATAGCCCTCTATGGGCTTCCAAATATCACTTTGCCAATACCACTAGAACTGTCTTAGCGAAAGGCTTCTTGAGGGGAAAGCTGTAACTCTCTGAGATTATTTCACAGAACACAAAGAAGTTTCTCACAAACCTTCTTTCTCTTTGTTATCAGAGGATATTTCCTTTGGCCCATTAGTCTTCTAAGGGATCCGAAATATCTGTACTCAGATTCCACAGAAATAAGGCTAGCAAAGAGATCCACGAAATACAGATGTAACTCTGTGAGATGAATTAACAGAACACTAAGCAGTTTCTCAGAAAGCTTCTTTGCAGATTTCATCTGAGGATATTTCCTTTTTCTCCATAGCCCTCTATGGGCTTCCAAATATCACTTTGCCAATTCCACAAGAACTGTCTTAGCGAAAGTCTTCTTGAGGGGAAAGCTGTAACTCTGTGAGATGATTTCACAGAACACAAGGAAGTTTCCTAGAAAGCTTCTTTCTCTTTGTTATCGGAGGATACTTCCTTTGGCCCTATAGTCTTCTAAGGGATCCGAAATATCTGTTCTCAGATTCCTCAGAAATAAGGCTAGCAAAGACATCCACGAAATACAGATGTAACTCTGGGAGATGAATTAACAGAACACTAAGCAGTTTCCAGAAAGCTACTTTCCAGATTTCCTCTGAAGATATTTCCTATTTCACCATAGCCCTCTATGGGCTTCCAAATATCACCTTGCCAATTCCACAAGAACTGTCTTAGCGAAAGTCTTCTTGAGGGGAAAGCTGTAACTCTGTGAGATGATTTCACACAACACAAAGAAGTTTCTCAGAAAGCTTCTTTCTCTTTGTTATCGGAGGATATTTCCTTTGGCCCTATAGTCTTCTAAGGGATGCGAAATACCTGTTCTCAGATTCCACAGAAATAAGGCTAAAAAAGAGATCCACGAAATACAGATATAACTCTGTGAGATGAATTAACTGAACACTAAGCAGTTTCTCTGAAAGCTTCTTTCCAGATTTCATCTCAGGATATTTCCTTTTTCACCGTAGCCCTCTATGGTCTTCCAAATATCACTTTGCCAATTCCACTAGAACTGTCTTAGCGAAAGGCTTCTTGAGGGGAAAGCTGTAACTCTGTGAGATTATTTCACAGAACACAAAGAAGTTTCTCACAAACCTCCTCTCTCTTTGTTATCGGAGGATATTTCCCTTGGCCCTATAGTCTTCTAAGGGATCCGAAATATCTGTTCTCAGATTCCACAGAAATAAGACTAGCAAAGAGATCCACCAAATACAGATGTAACTCTGTGAGATGAATTAACAGAACACTAAGCAGTTTCTCAGAAAACTTCTTTCCAAATTTCATCTGAGAATATTTCCTTTTTCACCATAGCCCTCTATGGGTTTCCAAATATCACTTTGCCAATTCCACAAGAACTCTCTTAGCGAAAGGCTTCTTGAGGGGAAAGCTGTAACTCTGTGAGATGATTTCACAGATCCCAAAGAAGTTTCTCACAAACCTTCTTTCTCTTTGTTATCGGAGGATATTTTTTTTGACCTTTAGTCTTCTAAGGGATCCGAAATATCTGTTCTCAGATTCCACAGAAATGAGGCTAGCAAAGTGATCCGCGAAATACAGATATAACTCTGTGAGATGAACTAACAGAACACTAAGCAGTTTCTCTGAAATCTTCTTTCCAGATTTCATCTCAGGATATTTCCTTTTTCACCATAGCCCTCTATGGGCTTCCAAATATCACTTTGCCAATTCCACTAGAACTGTCTTAGCGAAAGGCTTCTTGAGGGGAAAGCTGTAACTCTGTGAGATTATTTCACAAAACACAAAGAAGTTTCTCACAAACCTCCCTTCTCTTTGTTTTCGGAGGATATTTCCCTTGGCCCTATAGTCTTCTAAAGGATCAGAAATATCTGTTCTCAGATTCCACAGAAATAAGACTAGCAAAGAGATCCACGAAATACAGATGTAACGCTGTGAGATGAATTAACAGAACACTAAGCAGTTTCTCAGAAAGCTTCTTTGCAGATTTCATCTGAGGATATTTCCTTTTTCTCCATAGCCCTCTATGGGCTTCCAAATATCACTTTTCCAATTCCACAAGAACTGTCTTAGCGAAAGGCTTCTTGAGGCAAAAGCTGTAACTCTGTGAGATGATTTCACAGAGCACAAGGAAGTTTCCTAGAAAGCTTCTTTCTCTTTGTTATCGGAGGATATTTCCTTTGGCCCTATAGTCTTCTAAGGGATCCGAAATATCTGTTCTCAGATTCCACCGAAATAAGGCTAGCAAAGAGATCCATCAAATACAGATGTAACTCTGTGAGATGAATTAACAGAACACTAAGCAGTTTCTCAGAAAGCTTCTTTCCAGATTTCATCTGAGGATATTTCCTTTTTCACCATAGCCCTCTATGGGCTTCCAAATATCACTTTGCCAATTCCACAAGAACTGTCTTAGCGAAAGGCTTCTTGAGGGGAAAGCTGTAACTCTGTGAGATGATTTCACAGAACACAAACAAGTTTCTCAGAAAGCTTCTTTCCCTTTGTTATCGGAGGATATTTCCTTTGGCCCTATAGTCTTCTAAGGGATCCGAAATATCTGTTCTCAGATTCCACAGAAATAAGGCTATCAAAGAGATCCACGAAATACAGATGTAACTCTGGGAGATGAATTAACAGAACACTAAGCAGTTTCTAGAAAGCTACTTTCCAGATTTCCTCTGAAGATATTTCCTATTTCACCATAGCCCTCTAAGGGCTTCCAAATATCACTTTGCCAATTCCACAAGAACTGTCTTAGCGAAAGGCTTCTTGAGGGGAAAGCTGTAACTCTGTGACATGATTTCACACAACACAAAGAAGTTTCTCAGAAAGCTTCTTTCTCTTTGTTATCGGAGGATATTTCCTTTGGCCCTATAGTCTTCTAAGGGATCCGAAATATCTGTTCTCAGATTCCACAGAAATAAGACTAGCAAAGAGATCCACCAAATACAGATGTAACTCTGTGAGATGTATTAACAGAACACTAAGCAGTTTCTCAGAAAGCTTCTTTCCAAATTTCATCTGAGGATATTTCCTTTTTCACCATAGCCCTCTATGGGCTTCCAAATATCACTTTGCCAATTCCACAAGAACTGTCTTAGCGAAAGGCTTCTTGAGGGGAAAGCTGTAACTCTTTGAGATGATTTCACAGAACACAAACAAGTTTCTCAGAAAGCTTCTTTCTCTTTGTTATCGGAGGATATTTCCTTTGGCCCTATAGTCTTCTAAGGGATCCGAAATATCTGTTCTCAGATTCCACAGAAATAAGGCTAGCAAAGAGATCCACGAAATACAGATGTAACTCTGGGAGATGAATTAACAGAACACTAAGCAGTTTCTAGAAAGCTACTCTCCAGATTTCCTCTGAAGATATTTCCTATTTCAACATAGCCCTCTATGGGCTTCCAAATATCACTTTGCCAATTCCACAAGAACTGTCTTAGCGAAAATCTTCTTGAGGGGAAAGCTGTAACTCTGTGAGATGATTTCACAGAACACAAGCAAGTTTCCTAGAAAGCTTCTTTCTCTTTGTTATCGGAGGATATTTCCTTTGGCCCTATAGTCTTCTAAGGGATCCGAAATATCTGTTCTCAGATTCCACAGAAATAAGGCTAGCAAAGAGATCCACGAAATACAGATGTAACTCTTTGAGATGAATTAACAGAACACTAAGAAGTTGCTCAGAAAGCTTCTTTCCAGATTTCATCTCAGGATATTTCCTCTTTAACCATAGCCCTCTAAGGGCTTCCAAATATCACTTTGCCAATTCCACTAGAACTGTCTTAGCGAAAGGCTTCTTGAGGGGAAATCTGTAATTCTGTGAGATTATGTCACAGAACACAAAGAAGTTTCTCACAAACCTCCTTTCTCTTTGTTATCGGAGGATATTTCCTTTGGCCCTATAGTCTTCTAAGGGATCCGAAATATCTGTTCTCAGATTCCACAGAAATAAGGCTAGCAAAGAGATCCACGAAATACAGATGTAACTCTGTGAGATGAATTAACAGAACACTAAGCAGTTTCTCAGAAAGCTACTTTCCAGATTTCATCTGAGGATATTTCCTTTTTCACCATAGACCTCTACGGGCTTCCAAATATCACTTTGCCAATTCCACAAGAACAGTCTTAGCGAAAGGCTTCTTGAGGGGAAAGCTGTAACTCTGTGAGAAGATTTCACAGAACACAAAGAAGTTTCTCAGAAAGCTTCTTTCTCTTTGTTATCGGAGGATATTTCCTTTGGCCCTATAGTCTTCTAAGGGATCCGAAATATCTGTTCTCAGATTCCACAGAAATAAGGCTAGCAAAGAGATCCATCAAATACAGATGTAACACTGTGAGATGAATTAACAGAACACTAAGCAGTTTCTCAGAAAGCTTCTTTCCAAATTTCATCTGAGGATATTTCTTTTTCCACCATAGCCCTCTATGGGCTTCCAAATATCACTTTGCCAATTCCACAAGAACTGTCTTAGCGAAAGGCTTCTTGAGGGGAAAGCTGTAAATCTGTGAGGTGATTTCTCAGAACCCAAAGAAGTTTCTCAGAAAGCTTCTTTCTCTTTGTTATCGGAGATTATTTCCTTTGGCCCTATAGTCTTCAAAGGGATCCGAAATATCTGTTCTCAGATTCCACAGAAATAAGGCTAGCAAAGTGATCCACGAAATACAGATGTAACACTGTGAGATAAATTAACAGAACACTAAACAGTTTTTCAGAAAGCTACTTTCCAGCTTTCATCTGAGGATATTTCCTTTTTCACCATAGCCCTCTATGGGCTTCCAAATATAACTTTGCCAATTCCACAAGAACTGTCTTAGCGAAAGGCTTCTTGAGGGGAAAGCTGTAACTCTGTGAGATGATTTCACAGAACACAAAGAAGTTTCTCAGAAAGCTTCTTTCTCTTTGTTATCGGAGGATATTTCCTTTGGCCCTATAGTCTTCTAAGGGATCCGAAATATCTGTTCTCAGATTCCACAGAAATAAGGCTAAAAAAGAGATGCGCGAAATACAGATATAACTCTGTGAGATGAAGTAACAGAACACTAAGCAGTTTCTCTGAAAGCTTCTTTCCAGATTTCATCTCAGGATATTTCCTTTTTCACCATAGCCCTCTAAGGGCTTCCAAATATCACTTTGCCAATTCCACTAGAACTGTCTTAGAGAAAGGCTTCTTGAGGGGAAATCTGTAATTCTGTGACATTATTTCACAGAACACAAAGAAGTTTCTCACAAACCTCCTTTCTCTTTGTTATCGGAGGATATTTCCTTTGGCCCTATAGTCTTCTAAGGGATCCGAAATATCTGTTCTCAGATTCCACAGAAATAAGACTAGAAAAGAGATCCACGAAATACAGATGTAACTCTGCGAGATGAATTAACAGAACACTAAGCAGTTTCTCAGAAAGCTACTTTCCAGATTTCATCTGAGGATATTTCCTTTTTCACCATAGACCTCTATGGGCTTCCAAATATCACTTTGCCAATTCCACAAGAACAGTCTTAGCGAAAGGCTTCTTGAGGGGAAAGCTGTAACTCTGTGAGAAGATTTCACAGAACACAAAGAAGTTTCTCAGAAAGCTTCTTTCTCTTTGTTATCGGAGGATATTTCCTTTGGCCCTATAGTCTTCTAAGGGATCCGAAATATGTGTTCTCAGATTCCACAGAAATAAGGCTAGCAAAGAGATCCATCAAATACAGATGTAACACTGTGAGATGAATTAACAGAACTCTAAGCAATTTCTCAGGAAGCTTCTTTCCATATTTCATCTGAGGATATTTCTGTTTCCACCATAGCCCTCTATGGGCTTCCAAATATCACTTTGCCAATTCCACAAGAACTGTCTTAGCGAAAGGCTTCTTGAGGGGAAAGCTGTAAATCTGTGAGGTGATTTCTCAGAACCCAAAGAAGTTTCTCAGAAAGCTTCTTTCTCTTTGTTATCGGAGATTATTTCCTTTGGCCCTATATTCTTCAAAGGGATCCGAAATATCTGTTCTCAGATTCCACAGAAATAAGGCTAGCAAAGTGATCCTCGAAATGCAGATGTAACTCTGTGAGATAAATTAACAGAACACCAAGCAGTTTTTCAGAAAGCTACTTTCCAGCTTTCATCTGAGGATATTTCCTTTTTCACCATAGCCCTCTACGGGCTTCCAAATATCACTTTGCCAATTCCACAAGAACTGTCTTAGTGAAAGGCTTCTTGAGGGGAAAGCTGTAACTCTGTGAGAAGATTTCACAGAACACAAAGAAGTTTCTCAGAAAGCTTCTTTCTCTTTGTTATCGGAGGATATTTCCTTTGGACCTATAGTCTTCTAAGGGATCCAAAATATCTGTTCTCAGATTCCACAGAAATAAGGCTAAAAAAGAGATCCACGAAATACAGATATAACTCTGTGAGATGAATTAACAGAACACTAAGCAGTTTCTCTGAAAGCTTCTTTCCAGTTTTCATCTCAGGATATTTCCTTTTTCACCATAGCCCTCTATGGGCTTCCAAATATCACTTTGCCAATTCCACTAGAACTGTCTTAGCGAAAGGGTTCTTGAGGGGAAAGCTGTAACTCTGTGAAATTATTTCGCGGAACACAAAGAAGTTTCTCACAAACCTCCTTTCTCTTTGTTATCAGAGGATATTTCCTTTGGCCCTATAGTCTTCTAAGGGATCCGAAATATCTGTTCTCAGATTCCACAGAAATAAGGCTAGCGAAGAGATCCACCAAATACAGGTTTAACTCTGTGGGATGAATTAACAGAACACTAAGCAGTTTCTCAGAAAGCTTCTTTCCAAATTGCATCTGAGGATATTTTCTTTTTCAACATAGCCCTCTATGGGTTTCCAAATATCACCTTGCCAATTCCACAAGAACTGTCTTAGCGAAAGGCTTCTTGAGGGGAAAGCTGTAATTCTGTGCGATGATTTCGCAGAACACAAAGAAGTTTCTCACAAACCTTCTTTCTGTTTGTTATCGGAGGATATTTCCTTTGCCCTTTAGTCTTCTAAGGGATCCGAAATATCTGTTCTCAGATTCCACAGAAATAAGGCTAGCAAAGAGATCCACCAAATACAGATGTAACTCTGTGAGATGAATTAACAGAACACTAAGCAGTTTCTCAGAAAGCTTCTCTGCAGATTTCATCTGAGGATATTTCCTTTTTCTGCATAGCCCTCTGTGGGCTTCCAAATATCAGTTTGCCAATTCCACAAGAACTGTCTTAGCGAAAGGCTTCTTGAGGGGAAAGCTGTAACTCTGTGAGATGATTTCACAGAACACAAGGAAATTTCCTACAAAGCTTCTTTCTCTTTGTTATCGGAGGAGATTTCCTTTAGCCCTATAGTCTTCTAAGGGATCCGAAATATCTGTTCTCAGATTCCACAGAAATAAGGCTAGCAAAGAGATCCAGCAAATACAGATGTAACTCTGTGAGATGAATTAACAGAACACTAAGCAGTTTCTCTGAAAGCTTCTTTCCAGATTTCATCTGAGGACATTTCCTTTTTCACCATAGCCCTCTATGGGCTTCAAAATATCACTTTGCCAATTCCATAAGAACTGTCTTAGCAAAAGTCTTCTTGAGGGGAAAGCTGTAACTCTGTGAGATGATTTCACAGAACACAAACAAGTTTCTCAGAAAGCTTCTTTCTCTTTGTTATCGGAGGATATTTAATTTGGCCCTATAGACTTCTAAGGGATCCGAAATATCTGTTCTCAGATTCCACAGAAATAAGGCTAGCAAAGAGATCCACGAAATACAGATGTAACTCTGGGAGATGAATTAACAGAACACTAAGCAGTTTCTAGAAAGCTACTTTCCAGATTTCCTCTGAAGATATTTCCTATTTCACCATAGCCCTCTATGGGCTTCCAAATATCACTTTGCCAATTCCACAAGAAGTGTCTTAGCGAAAGTCTTCTTGAGGGGAAAGCTGCAACTCTGTGAGATGATTTCACACAACACAAAGAAGTTTCTCAGAAAGCTTCTTACTCTTTGTTATCGGAGGAGATTTCCTTTGGCCCTATAGTCTTCTAAGGGATCCGAAATATCTGTTCTCAGATTCCACAGAAATAAGGCTAAAAAAGAGATCCACGAAATACAGATATAACTCTGTGAGATGAATTAACAGAACACTAAGCAGTTTCTCTGAAAGATTCTCTCCAGATTTCATCTCAGGATATTTCCTTTTTCACCGTAGCCCTCTATGGGCTTCCAAATATCACTTTGCCAATTCCACTAGAACTGTCTTAGCGAAAGGCTTCTTGAGGGGAAAGCTGTAACTCTGTGAGATGATTTCACAGAACACAAAGAAGTTTCCCACAAACCTCCTCTCTGTTTGTTATCGGAGGACATTTCCTTTGGCCCTATAGTCTTCTAAGGGATCCGAAATATCTGTTCTCAGATTCCACAGAAATAAAGCTAAAAAAGAGATCCACGAAATACAGATAAAACTCTGTGAGATGAATTAACAGAACACTAAGCAGTTTCTCTGAAAGCTTCTTTCCAGTTTTCATCTCAGGATATTTCCTTTTTCACCATAGCCCTCTATGGGCTTCCAAATATCACTTTGCCAATTCCACTAGAACTGTCTTAGCGAAAGGCTTCTTGAGGGGAAAGCTGTAACTCTGTGAGATTATTTCACAGAACACAAAGAAGTTTCTCACAAACCTCCTTTCTCTTTGTTATCAGAGGATATTTCCTTCGGCCCTATAGTCTTCTAAGGGATCCGAAATATCTGTACTCAGATTCCACAGAAATAAGGCTAGCAAAGAGATCCACGAAATACAGATGTAACTCTGTGAGATGAATTAACAGAACACTAAGCAGTTTCTCAGAAAGCTTCTTTCCACATTTCATTTGGGGATATTTCCTTTTTCACCATAGCCCTCTATGGGCTTCCAAATATCACTTTGCCAATTCCACAAGAACTGTCTTAGCGAAAGGCTTCTTGAGGGGAAAGCTGTAATTCTGTGAGATGATTTCACAGAAAACAAAGAAGTTTCTCAGAAAGCTTCTTTCTCTTTGTTATCAGAGGATATTTCCTTTGGCCCTATAGTCTTCAAAGGGATCCGAAATATCTGTTCTCAGATTCTACAGAAATAAGGCTAGCAAAGAGATCCACGTAGTACAGATGTAACTCTGTGAGATGAATTAACAGAACACTAAGCAGTTTCTCAGAAAGCTTCTTTCCAGATTTCATCTCAGGATATTTCCTTTTTCACCATAGCCCTCTATGGGCTTCCAAATATCACATTGCCCATTCCACAAGAAGTGTCTTAGCGAAAGGCTTCTTGAGGGGAAAGTTGTAACTCTATGAGATGATTTCACAGGACACAAAGAAGTTTCTCAGAAAGCTTCTTTCTCTTTTTTATCGGAGGATATTTCCTTTGGCCTTTTAGTCTTCTAAAGAATCCGAAATATCCGTTCTCAGGTTCCACAGAAATAAGGCTAGCAAAGAGATCCACGAAATGCGGATGTAACTCTGTGAGATGAATTAACAGAACACTAAGCAGTTTCTCAGAAAGCTTCTATCCAGATTTCATCTGAGGATATTTCCTTTTTCACCGTAGCCCTCTATGCGCTTCCAAATAACACTTTGCCAAATCCAAAAGAACTGTCTTAGCGAAAGGCTTCTTGAGGGGAAAGCTGTAACTCTGTGAGATGACTTCGCAGTTCACAAAGATGTTTATCAGAAAGCTTCTTTCTCTTTGTTATCGGAGGATATTTCCTTTGGCCCTACTGTCTTCAAGGGGATCCGAAATATTTGTTCTAAGATTCCACAGAAATAAGGCTAGAAAAGAGATCCACGAAATACAGATGTAACTCTGTGAGATGAATTAACAGAACCCTAATCAGTATCTCAGAAAGCTTCTTTCCAGATTTCATCTGAGGATATTTCCTTTTTCACCATAGCCCTCTAAGGGCTTCCAAATATCACTTTGCCAATTCCACAAGAACTGTCTTAGCGAAAGGCTTCTTGAGGGGAAAGCTGTAACTCTGTGAGATGAATTCACAGGACACAAAGAAGTTTTTCAGAAAGCTTCTTTCTCTTTGTTATCGGAGGATATTTCCTTTAGCCCTATAGTCTTCTAAGGGATCCGAAATATCTGTTCTCAGATACTACAGAAATAAGGCTATCAAACAGATCCCCGAAATACAGATGTAACTCTGTCGGATAATTAACAGAACACTAAGCAGTTTCTCAGAAAGCTTCTTTCCACATTTCATTTGGGGATATTTCCTTTTTCACCATAGCCCTCTATGGGCTTCCAAATATCACTTTGCCAATTCCACAAGAACTGTCTTAGCGAAAGGCTTCTTGAGCGGAAAGCTGTTACCCTGTGAGATGATTTCACAGAACACAAAGAAGTTTCTCAGAAAGCTTCTTTCTCTTTGTTATCGGAGGATATTTGCTTTGTCCCTATAGTCTTCTAAGGAATCCGAAATATCTGTTCTCAGATTCCACAGAAATAAGGCTAGCAAAGAGATAAAGGAAACACAGATGTAACTCTGTGAGATGAATTAACAGAACACTAAGCAGTTTCTCAGAAAGCTTCTTTCCAGATTTCATCTGTCGATATTTCCTTTTTTCTCTGTAGCCCTCTATGCGCTTCCAAATATCACTTTGCCAATTCCACAACTACTGTTTTAGCAAAAGGCTTCTTGAGGGGAAAGCTGTAACTCTGTGAGATGATTTCACAGAACACAAAGAAGTTTCTCAGAAAGCTTCTTTCTCTTTGTTATCGGAGGATATTTCCTTTCTCCCTATAGTCTTCTAAGGGATCCGAAATATCTGTTCTCAGATTCCACAGAAATAAGGCTAGCAAAGAGATCTACGAAATACAGATGTAACTCCGTGAGATGAATTAACAGAACACTAAGCAGTTTCTCAGAAAGCTTCTTTCCAGATTTAATCTGAGGATATTTCCTTTTTCACCATAGCCCTCTATGGGCTTCCAAATATCACTTTGCCAATTCCACAAGAACTGTCTTAGCGAAAGGCTTCTTGAGGGGAAAGCTGTAAGTCTGTGAGATGATTTCACAGGACACAAAGAAGTTTCTCAGAAACCTTCCTTCTCTTTTTTATCGGAGGATATTTCCTTTGGCCTTATAGTCTTCTAAAGAATCCGAAATATCCGTTCTCAGATTCCACAGAAATAAGGCTAGCAAAGAGATAAAGGAAAAACACATGTAACTCTCTGAGATGAATTAACAGAACACTAAGCAGTTTCTCAGATAGCTTCTTTCCAGATTTCATCTGACGATATTTCCTTTTTCACCATAGCCCTCTACGCGCTTCCAAATATCACTTTGCCAATTCCACAAGAACTGTCTTAGCGAAAGGCTTCTTGAGGGGAAAGCTGTAACTCTTTGAGATGATTTCACAGTACACAAAGAAGTTTATCAGAAAGCTTCTTTCTCTTTTTTATCGGAGGATATTTCCTTTGGCCCTATAGTCTTCAAGGGGATCCGAAATATCTGTTCTCAGATTCCACAGAAATAAGGCTAAAAAAGAGATCCACGAAATACAGATGTAACTCTGTGGGATCAATTAACAGAACACTAATCAGTTTCTCAGAAAGCTTCTTTCCAGATTTCATCTGAGGATATTTCCTTTTTCACCGTAGCCCTCTATGGGCTTCCAAATATCACTTTGCCAATTCCACAAGAACTGTCTTAGCGAAACGCTTCTTGAGGGGAAAGCTGTAACTCTGTGAGATGAATTCACAGGACACAAAGAAGTTTCTCAGAAATATTCTTTCTCTTTGTTATCGGAGGATATTTCCTTTGGCCCTATACTCTTCTAGGGGATCCGAAATATCTGTTCTCATATTCTACAGAAATAAGGCTAGCAAAGAGATCCACGAAATACAGATGTAACTCTGTGAGATGAATTAACAGAACACTAAACAGTTTCTCATAAAGCTTCTTTCCAGATTTCATTTGAGGATATTTCCTTTTTCAATATGGCCCTCTATGGGCTTCCAAATATCACTTTGCCAATTCCACAAGAACAGTCTTAGCGAAAGGCTTCTTCAACGAAAAGCTGTTACCCTGTGAGATGATTTCACAGAACACAAAGAAGTTTCTCAGAAAGATTCTTTCTCTTTGTTATCGGAGGATATTTACTTTGGCCCTATAGTCTTCTAGGGGATCCGAAATATCTGTTCTGAGATTCCACAGAAATAAGGCTAGCAAAGAGATACACCAAATACAGATGTAACTCTGTGAGATGAATTAACAGACACTAAGCAGTTTCTCAGAAAGCTTCTTTCCAGATTTCATCTGAGGATATTTCCTTTTTCACCATAGCCGTCTACGGGCTTCCAAATATCACTTTGCCAATTCCACAAGAACTGTCTTAGTGAAAGGCTTCTTGAGGGGAAAGCTGTAACTCTGTGAGATGATTTCACAGAACACAAAGAAGTTTCTCAGAAGGCTTCTTTCCCTTCTTTATCGGAGGATACTTCCTTTGGCCCTATAGTCTTCAAAGGGATCCGAAATATCTGTTCTCAGATTCCACAGAAATAAGGCTAGCAAGGAGATCCACGAAATACAGATATAACTCTGTGAGATGAATTAACAGAACACTAAGCAGTTTCTCAGAAAACTTCTTTCCAGATTTCATCAGAGGATATTTCCTCTTACACCGTAGCCCTCTATGGGCTTCCAAATATCACTTTGCCAATTCCACAAGAACTGTCTTAGAGAAAGACTTCTTGAGGGGAAAGCTGTAACTCTGTGAGGTGATTTCACAGAACACAAAGAAGTTTCTCAGAAAGCTTCTTTGTCTTTGTTATCGGAGTTTATTTCCTTTGGCCCTATAATATTCAAAGGGTTCCGAAATATCTGTTCTCAGATTCCACAGAAATAAGGCTAGCAAAGAGATCCACGAAATACAGATGTAACTCTGTGAGTTGAATTAACAGAACACTAAGCAGTTTCTCAGAAAGCTACTTTCCAAATTTCATCTGAGGGTATTTCCTTTTTCTCCATAGCCCTCTATGGGCTTCCAAATATCACTTTGCCAATTCCACAAGAACTGTCTTAGCGAAAGGCTTCTTGAGAGGAAAGAAGTACCTCTGTGAGATGATTTCACAGAACACAAAGAAGTTTCTCAGAGAGCTTCTTTCTCTGTGTTATCGGAGGATATTTCCTTGGACCCTATGGTCTTCTAAGGGATCTGAAATATCTGTTCTCAGATTCCACAGAAATAAGGCTAGCAAAGAGATCCACGAAATAGAGATGTAACTCTTTGAGATGAATTAACAGAACACTAAGCAGTTGCTCAGAAAGCTTCTTTCCAGATTTCATCTGAGGATATTTCCTCTTTCACCATAGCCCTCTATGGGCTTCCAAATATCACTTTGCCAATTCCACAAGAACTGTCTTAGCGAAAGGCTTCTTGAGCGGAAAGCTGTTACCCTGTGAGATGATTTCACAGAACACAAAGAAGTTTCTCAGAAAGCTTCTTTCTCTTTGTTATCGGAGGATATTTGCTTTGTCCCTATAGTCTTCTAAGGAATCCGAAATATCTGTTCTCAGATTCCACAGAAATAAGGCTAGCAAAGAGATAAAGGAAACACAGATGTAACTCTGTGAGATGAATTAACAGAACACTAAGCAGTTTCTCAGAAAGCTTCTTTCCAGATTTCATCTGTCGATATTTCCTTTTTTCTCTGTAGCCCTCTATGCGCTTCCAAATATCACTTTGCCAATTCCACAACTACTGTTTTAGCAAAAGGCTTCTTGAGGGGAAAGCTGTAACTCTGTGAGATGATTTCACAGAACACAAAGAAGTTTCTCAGAAAGCTTCTTTCTCTTTGTTATCGGAGGATATTTCCTTTCTCCCTATAGTCTTCTAAGGGATCCGAAATATCTGTTCTCAGATTCCACAGAAATAAGGCTAGCAAAGAGATCTACGAAATACAGATGTAACTCCGTGAGATGAATTAACAGAACACTAAGCAGTTTCTCAGAAAGCTTCTTTCCAGATTTAATCTGAGGATATTTCCTTTTTCACCATAGCCCTCTATGGGCTTCCAAATATCACTTTGCCAATTCCACAAGAACTGTCTTAGCGAAAGGCTTCTTGAGGGGAAAGCTGTAAGTCTGTGAGATGATTTCACAGGACACAAAGAAGTTTCTCAGAAACCTTCCTTCTCTTTTTTATCGGAGGATATTTCCTTTGGCCTTATAGTCTTCTAAAGAATCCGAAATATCCGTTCTCAGATTCCACAGAAATAAGGCTAGCAAAGAGATAAAGGAAAAACACATGTAACTCTCTGAGATGAATTAACAGAACACTAAGCAGTTTCTCAGATAGCTTCTTTCCAGATTTCATCTGACGATATTTCCTTTTTCACCATAGCCCTCTACGCGCTTCCAAATATCACTTTGCCAATTCCACAAGAACTGTCTTAGCGAAAGGCTTCTTGAGGGGAAAGCTGTAACTCTTTGAGATGATTTCACAGTACACAAAGAAGTTTATCAGAAAGCTTCTTTCTCTTTTTTATCGGAGGATATTTCCTTTGGCCCTATAGTCTTCAAGGGGATCCGAAATATCTGTTCTCAGATTCCACAGAAATAAGGCTAAAAAAGAGATCCACGAAATACAGATGTAACTCTGTGGGATCAATTAACAGAACACTAATCAGTTTCTCAGAAAGCTTCTTTCCAGATTTCATCTGAGGATATTTCCTTTTTCACCGTAGCCCTCTATGGGCTTCCAAATATCACTTTGCCAATTCCACAAGAACTGTCTTAGCGAAACGCTTCTTGAGGGGAAAGCTGTAACTCTGTGAGATGAATTCACAGGACACAAAGAAGTTTCTCAGAAATATTCTTTCTCTTTGTTATCGGAGGATATTTCCTTTGGCCCTATACTCTTCTAGGGGATCCGAAATATCTGTTCTCATATTCTACAGAAATAAGGCTAGCAAAGAGATCCACGAAATACAGATGTAACTCTGTGAGATGAATTAACAGAACACTAAACAGTTTCTCATAAAGCTTCTTTCCAGATTTCATTTGAGGATATTTCCTTTTTCAATATGGCCCTCTATGGGCTTCCAAATATCACTTTGCCAATTCCACAAGAACAGTCTTAGCGAAAGGCTTCTTCAACGAAAAGCTGTTACCCTGTGAGATGATTTCACAGAACACAAAGAAGTTTCTCAGAAAGATTCTTTCTCTTTGTTATCGGAGGATATTTACTTTGGCCCTATAGTCTTCTAGGGGATCCGAAATATCTGTTCTGAGATTCCACAGAAATAAGGCTAGCAAAGAGATACACCAAATACAGATGTAACTCTGTGAGATGAATTAACAGACACTAAGCAGTTTCTCAGAAAGCTTCTTTCCAGATTTCATCTGAGGATATTTCCTTTTTCACCATAGCCGTCTACGGGCTTCCAAATATCACTTTGCCAATTCCACAAGAACTGTCTTAGTGAAAGGCTTCTTGAGGGGAAAGCTGTAACTCTGTGAGATGATTTCACAGAACACAAAGAAGTTTCTCAGAAGGCTTCTTTCCCTTCTTTATCGGAGGATACTTCCTTTGGCCCTATAGTCTTCAAAGGGATCCGAAATATCTGTTCTCAGATTCCACAGAAATAAGGCTAGCAAGGAGATCCACGAAATACAGATATAACTCTGTGAGATGAATTAACAGAACACTAAGCAGTTTCTCAGAAAACTTCTTTCCAGATTTCATCAGAGGATATTTCCTCTTACACCGTAGCCCTCTATGGGCTTCCAAATATCACTTTGCCAATTCCACAAGAACTGTCTTAGAGAAAGACTTCTTGAGGGGAAAGCTGTAACTCTGTGAGGTGATTTCACAGAACACAAAGAAGTTTCTCAGAAAGCTTCTTTGTCTTTGTTATCGGAGTTTATTTCCTTTGGCCCTATAATATTCAAAGGGTTCCGAAATATCTGTTCTCAGATTCCACAGAAATAAGGCTAGCAAAGAGATCCACGAAATACAGATGTAACTCTGTGAGTTGAATTAACAGAACACTAAGCAGTTTCTCAGAAAGCTACTTTCCAAATTTCATCTGAGGGTATTTCCTTTTTCTCCATAGCCCTCTATGGGCTTCCAAATATCACTTTGCCAATTCCACAAGAACTGTCTTAGCGAAAGGCTTCTTGAGAGGAAAGAAGTACCTCTGTGAGATGATTTCACAGAACACAAAGAAGTTTCTCAGAGAGCTTCTTTCTCTGTGTTATCGGAGGATATTTCCTTGGACCCTATGGTCTTCTAAGGGATCTGAAATATCTGTTCTCAGATTCCACAGAAATAAGGCTAGCAAAGAGATCCACGAAATAGAGATGTAACTCTTTGAGATGAATTAACAGAACACTAAGCAGTTGCTCAGAAAGCTTCTTTCCAGATTTCATCTGAGGATATTTCCTCTTTCACCATAGCCCTCTATGGGCTTCCAAATATCACTTTGCCAATTCCACAAGAACTGTCTTAGCGAAAGGCTTCTTGAGCGGAAAGCTGTTACCCTGTGAGATGATTTCACAGAACACAAAGAAGTTTCTCAGAAAGCTTCTTTCTCTTTGTTATCGGAGGATATTTGCTTTGTCCCTATAGTCTTCTAAGGAATCCGAAATATCTGTTCTCAGATTCCACAGAAATAAGGCTAGCAAAGAGATAAAGGAAACACAGATGTAACTCTGTGAGATGAATTAACAGAACACTAAGCAGTTTCTCAGAAAGCTTCTTTCCAGATTTCATCTGTCGATATTTCCTTTTTTCTCTGTAGCCCTCTATGCGCTTCCAAATATCACTTTGCCAATTCCACAACTACTGTTTTAGCAAAAGGCTTCTTGAGGGGAAAGCTGTAACTCTGTGAGATGATTTCACAGAACACAAAGAAGTTTCTCAGAAAGCTTCTTTCTCTTTGTTATCGGAGGATATTTCCTTTCTCCCTATAGTCTTCTAAGGGATCCGAAATATCTGTTCTCAGATTCCACAGAAATAAGGCTAGCAAAGAGATCTACGAAATACAGATGTAACTCCGTGAGATGAATTAACAGAACACTAAGCAGTTTCTCAGAAAGCTTCTTTCCAGATTTAATCTGAGGATATTTCCTTTTTCACCATAGCCCTCTATGGGCTTCCAAATATCACTTTGCCAATTCCACAAGAACTGTCTTAGCGAAAGGCTTCTTGAGGGGAAAGCTGTAAGTCTGTGAGATGATTTCACAGGACACAAAGAAGTTTCTCAGAAACCTTCCTTCTCTTTTTTATCGGAGGATATTTCCTTTGGCCTTATAGTCTTCTAAAGAATCCGAAATATCCGTTCTCAGATTCCACAGAAATAAGGCTAGCAAAGAGATAAAGGAAAAACACATGTAACTCTCTGAGATGAATTAACAGAACACTAAGCAGTTTCTCAGATAGCTTCTTTCCAGATTTCATCTGACGATATTTCCTTTTTCACCATAGCCCTCTACGCGCTTCCAAATATCACTTTGCCAATTCCACAAGAACTGTCTTAGCGAAAGGCTTCTTGAGGGGAAAGCTGTAACTCTTTGAGATGATTTCACAGTACACAAAGAAGTTTATCAGAAAGCTTCTTTCTCTTTTTTATCGGAGGATATTTCCTTTGGCCCTATAGTCTTCAAGGGGATCCGAAATATCTGTTCTCAGATTCCACAGAAATAAGGCTAAAAAAGAGATCCACGAAATACAGATGTAACTCTGTGGGATCAATTAACAGAACACTAATCAGTTTCTCAGAAAGCTTCTTTCCAGATTTCATCTGAGGATATTTCCTTTTTCACCGTAGCCCTCTATGGGCTTCCAAATATCACTTTGCCAATTCCACAAGAACTGTCTTAGCGAAACGCTTCTTGAGGGGAAAGCTGTAACTCTGTGAGATGAATTCACAGGACACAAAGAAGTTTCTCAGAAATATTCTTTCTCTTTGTTATCGGAGGATATTTCCTTTGGCCCTATACTCTTCTAGGGGATCCGAAATATCTGTTCTCATATTCTACAGAAATAAGGCTAGCAAAGAGATCCACGAAATACAGATGTAACTCTGTGAGATGAATTAACAGAACACTAAACAGTTTCTCATAAAGCTTCTTTCCAGATTTCATTTGAGGATATTTCCTTTTTCAATATGGCCCTCTATGGGCTTCCAAATATCACTTTGCCAATTCCACAAGAACAGTCTTAGCGAAAGGCTTCTTCAACGAAAAGCTGTTACCCTGTGAGATGATTTCACAGAACACAAAGAAGTTTCTCAGAAAGATTCTTTCTCTTTGTTATCGGAGGATATTTACTTTGGCCCTATAGTCTTCTAGGGGATCCGAAATATCTGTTCTGAGATTCCACAGAAATAAGGCTAGCAAAGAGATACACCAAATACAGATGTAACTCTGTGAGATGAATTAACAGACACTAAGCAGTTTCTCAGAAAGCTTCTTTCCAGATTTCATCTGAGGATATTTCCTTTTTCACCATAGCCGTCTACGGGCTTCCAAATATCACTTTGCCAATTCCACAAGAACTGTCTTAGTGAAAGGCTTCTTGAGGGGAAAGCTGTAACTCTGTGAGATGATTTCACAGAACACAAAGAAGTTTCTCAGAAGGCTTCTTTCCCTTCTTTATCGGAGGATACTTCCTTTGGCCCTATAGTCTTCAAAGGGATCCGAAATATCTGTTCTCAGATTCCACAGAAATAAGGCTAGCAAGGAGATCCACGAAATACAGATATAACTCTGTGAGATGAATTAACAGAACACTAAGCAGTTTCTCAGAAAACTTCTTTCCAGATTTCATCAGAGGATATTTCCTCTTACACCGTAGCCCTCTATGGGCTTCCAAATATCACTTTGCCAATTCCACAAGAACTGTCTTACAGAAAGACTTCTTGAGGGGAAAGCTGTAACTCTGTGAGGTGATTTCACAGAACACAAAGAAGTTTCTCAGAAAGCTTCTTTGTCTTTGTTATCGGAGTTTATTTCCTTTGGCCCTATAATATTCAAAGGGTTCCGAAATATCTGTTCTCAGATTCCACAGAAATAAGGCTAGCAAAGAGATCCACGAAATACAGATGTAACTCTGTGAGTTGAATTAACAGAACACTAAGCAGTTTCTCAGAAAGCTACTTTCCAAATTTCATCTGAGGGTATTTCCTTTTTCTCCATAGCCCTCTATGGGCTTCCAAATATCACTTTGCCAATTCCACAAGAACTGTCTTAGCGAAAGGCTTCTTGAGAGGAAAGAAGTACCTCTGTGAGATGATTTCACAGAACACAAAGAAGTTTCTCAGAGAGCTTCTTTCTCTGTGTTATCGGAGGATATTTCCTTGGACCCTATGGTCTTCTAAGGGATCTGAAATATCTGTTCTCAGATTCCACAGAAATAAGGCTAGCAAAGAGATCCACGAAATAGAGATGTAACTCTTTGAGATGAATTAACAGAACACTAAGCAGTTGCTCAGAAAGCTTCTTTCCAGATTTCATCTGAGGATATTTCCTCTTTCACCATAGCCCTCTATGGGCTTCCAAATATCACTTTGCCAATTCCACAAGAACTGTCTTAGCGAAAGGCTTCTTGAGCGGAAAGCTGTTACCCTGTGAGATGATTTCACAGAACACAAAGAAGTTTCTCAGAAAGCTTCTTTCTCTTTGTTATCGGAGGATATTTGCTTTGTCCCTATAGTCTTCTAAGGAATCCGAAATATCTGTTCTCAGATTCCACAGAAATAAGGCTAGCAAAGAGATAAAGGAAACACAGATGTAACTCTGTGAGATGAATTAACAGAACACTAAGCAGTTTCTCAGAAAGCTTCTTTCCAGATTTCATCTGTCGATATTTCCTTTTTTCTCTGTAGCCCTCTATGCGCTTCCAAATATCACTTTGCCAATTCCACAACTACTGTTTTAGCAAAAGGCTTCTTGAGGGGAAAGCTGTAACTCTGTGAGATGATTTCACAGAACACAAAGAAGTTTCTCAGAAAGCTTCTTTCTCTTTGTTATCGGAGGATATTTCCTTTCTCCCTATAGTCTTCTAAGGGATCCGAAATATCTGTTCTCAGATTCCACAGAAATAAGGCTAGCAAAGAGATCTACGAAATACAGATATAACTCCGTGAGATGAATTAACAGAACACTAAGCAGTTTCTCAGAAAGCTTCTTTCCAGATTTAATCTGAGGATATTTCCTTTTTCACCATAGCCCTCTATGGGCTTCCAAATATCACTTTGCCAATTCCACAAGAACTGTCTTAGCGAAAGGCTTCTTGAGGGGAAAGCTGTAAGTCTGTGAGATGATTTCACAGGACACAAAGAAGTTTCTCAGAAACCTTCTTTCTCTTTTTTATCGGAGGATATTTCCTTTGGCCTTATAGTCTTCTAAAGAATCCGAAATATCCGTTCTCAGATTCCAAGGAAATAAGGCTAGCAAAGAGATAAAGGAAAAACACATGTAACTCTCTGAGATGAATTAACAGAACACTAAGCAGTTTCTCAGATAGCTTCTTTCCAGATTTCATCTGACGATATTTCCTTTTTCACCATAGCCCTCTACGCGCTTCCAAATATCACTTTGCCAATTCCACAAGAACTGTCTTAGCGAAAGGCTTCTTGAGGGGAAAGCTGTAACTCTTTGAGATGATTTCACAGTACACAAAGAAGTTTATCAGAAAGCTTCTTTCTCTTTTTTATCGGAGGATATTTCCTTTGGCCCTATAGTCTTCAAGGGGATCCGAAATATCTGTTCTCAGATTCCACAGAAATAAGGCTAAAAAAGAGATCCACGAAATACAGATGTAACTCTGTGGGATCAATTAACAGAACACTAATCAGTTTCTCAGAAAGCTTCTTTCCAGATTTCATCTGAGGATATTTCCTTTTTCACCGTAGCCCTCTATGGGCTTCCAAATATCACTTTGCCAATTCCACAAGAACTGTCTTAGCGAAACGCTTCTTGAGGGGAAAGCTGTAACTCTGTGAGATGAATTCACAGGACACAAAGAAGTTTCTCAGAAATATTCTTTCTCTTTGTTATCGGAGGATATTTCCTTTGGCCCTATACTCTTCTAGGGGATCCGAAATATCTGTTCTCATATTCTACAGAAATAAGGCTAGCAAAGAGATCCACGAAATACAGATGTAACTCTGTGAGATGAATTAACAGAACACTAAACAGTTTCTCATAAAGCTTCTTTCCAGATTTCATTTGAGGATATTTCCTTTTTCAATATGGCCCTCTATGGGCTTCCAAATATCACTTTGCCAATTCCACAAGAACAGTCTTAGCGAAAGGCTTCTTCAACGAAAAGCTGTTACCCTGTGAGATGATTTCACAGAACACAAAGAAGTTTCTCAGAAAGATTCTTTCTCTTTGTTATCGGAGGATATTTACTTTGGCCCTATAGTCTTCTAGGGGATCCGAAATATCTGTTCTGAGATTCCACAGAAATAAGGCTAGCAAAGAGATACACCAAATACAGATGTAACTCTGTGAGATGAATTAACAGACACTAAGCAGTTTCTCAGAAAGCTTCTTTCCAGATTTCATCTGAGGATATTTCCTTTTTCACCATAGCCGTCTACGGGCTTCCAAATATCACTTTGCCAATTCCACAAGAACTGTCTTAGTGAAAGGCTTCTTGAGGGGAAAGCTGTAACTCTGTGAGATGATTTCACAGAACACAAAGAAGTTTCTCAGAAGGCTTCTTTCCCTTCTTTATCGGAGGATACTTCCTTTGGCCCTATAGTCTTCAAAGGGATCCGAAATATCTGTTCTCAGATTCCACAGAAATAAGGCTAGCAAGGAGATCCACGAAATACAGATATAACTCTGTGAGATGAATTAACAGAACACTAAGCAGTTTCTCAGAAAACTTCTTTCCAGATTTCATCAGAGGATATTTCCTCTTACACCGTAGCCCTCTATGGGCTTCCAAATATCACTTTGCCAATTCCACAAGAACTGTCTTAGAGAAAGACTTCTTGAGGGGAAAGCTGTAACTCTGTGAGGTGATTTCACAGAACACAGAGAAGTTTCTCAGAAAGCTTCTTTGTCTTTGTTATCGGAGTTTATTTCCTTTGGCCCTATAATATTCAAAGGGTTCCGAAATATCTGTTCTCAGATTCCACAGAAATAAGGCTAGCAAAGAGATCCACGAAATACAGATGTAACTCTGTGAGATGAATTTACAGAACACTATGCAGTTTCTCAGAAAGCTACTTTCCAAATTTCATCTGAGGGTATTTCCTTTTTCTCCATAGCCCTCTATGGGCTTCCAAATATCACTTTGCCAATTCCACAAGAACTGTCTTAGCGAAAGGCTTCTTGAGAGGAAAGAAGTACCTCTGTGAGATGATTTCACAGAACACAAAGAAGTTTCTCAGAGAGCTTCTTTCTCTGTGTTATCGGAGGATATTTCCTTGGACACTATGGTCTTCTAAGGGATCTGAAATATCTGTTCTCAGATTCCACAGAAATAAGGCTAGCAAAGAGATCCACGAAATAGAGATGTAACTCTTTGAGATGAATTAACAGAACACTAAGCAGTTGCTCAGAAAGCTTCTTTCCAGATTTCATCTGAGGATATTTCCTCTTTCACCATAGCCCTCTATGGGCTTCCAAATATCACTTTGACAATTCCGCAAGAACTGTCTAAGCGAAAGGTTTCTTAAGGGGAAAGCTGTAACTCTGTGAGATGATTTCACAGATCACAAAGAAGTTTCTCAGAAAGCTTCTTTCTCTTTGTAATCGGAGGATATTTCCTTTGGCCCTAGAGTCTTCAAAGGGATCCGAAATATCTGTTCTCAGATTATACAGAAATAAGGCTGGCAATGAGATCCACGAAATACAGATGTAACTCTGTGAGGTGAATTAACAGAACACTAATCATTTTCTCAGAAAGCTTCTTTCCAGATTTCATCTGAGGATATTTCCTTCTTCACCATAGCCCTCTATGGGCTTCCCAATATCACTCTGTCAATTCCACAAGAACTGTCTTAGCTAAAGGCTTCTCTAGAGGAAAGCTGTAACTCTGTGAGGTGATTTCAGAGAACACAAACAAGTTTCTCAGAAAGCTTCTTTCTCTTTGTTATCGGAGTTTATTTCCTTTGGCCCTGTAATCTTCAAAGGGATCCGGAATATCTGTTCTCAGATTCCACAGAAATAAGCCTAGCAAAGAGATCCACGAAATACAGATGTAACTCTGTGAGATGCATTAACAGAACACTAAGCAGTTTCTCAGAAAGCTACTTTCCATATTTCATCTGAGAATATTTCCTTTTTCACCATAGCCCTCTATGGGATTCCAAATATCACTTTGCCAATTCCACAAGAACTGTCTTAGCGAAAGTCTTCTTGAGGGGAAAGCTGTAACTCTGTGAGATGATTTCACAGAACACAAAGAAGTTTCTCAGAAAGCTTCTTTCTCTTTGTTATCGGAGGATATTTCCTTTGGCCCTATAGTCTTCAAAGGGATCCGAAATATCTGTTCTGAGATTCCACAGAAATAAGGCTAGCAAAGAGATCCACGAAATACAGATGTAACTCTGTTAGATGAATTAACAGAACACTAAGCAGTTTCTGAGAAAGCTACTTTCCAGATTTCATCTGAGGATATTTCCTTTTTCACGATAGCCCTCTAAGGGCTTCCAAATATCACTTTGCCAATTCCACAAGAACTGTCTTAGCGAAAGGCTTCTTGAGGGGAAAGCTGTAACTCTGTGAGATGATTTCACAGAACACAAAGAAGTTTCTCAGAAAGCTTCATTTTCTTTGTTATCGGAGGATATTTCCTTTGGCCGTATAGTCTTCAAAGGTATCCAAAATATCTGTTCTCAGATTCCACAGAAATAAGTCTAGCAAATAGATCCACGAAATACAGATGTAACTCTGTGAGATGAATTAACAGAACACTAAGCAGTTTCTCAGAATGCTACTTTCCATATTTCATCTGAGGATATTTCCTTTTTCAACATAGCCATCTAAGGGCTTCCAAATATCACTTTGCCAATTCCACAAGAACTGTCTTAGCGAAAGTCTTCTTGAGGGGAAAGCTGTAACTCTGTGAGATGATTTCACAGAACACAAAGAAGTTTCTCAGAAACCTTCTTTCTCTTTGTTATCGGAGGATATTTCCTTTGGCTCTATAGTCTTCAAAGGGGTCCGAAATATCTGTTCTCAGATTCCACAGAAATAAGGCTAGCAAAGAGATCCACGAAATACAGATGTAACTCTGTGAGATGAATTAACAGAACACTAAGCAGTTTCTCAGAAAGCTTCTTTCCAGATTTCATCTAAGGATATTTCCTTTTTCACCATAGCCCTCTATGCGCTTCCAAATATCACTTTGCCAATTCCACAAGAACTGTCTTAGCGAAAGGCTTCTTGAGGGGAAAGCTGTAACTCTGTGAGATGATTTCAAAGAACACAAAGAAGTTTCTCAGAAACCTTCTTTCTTTTTGTTATCCGAGATTATTTCCTTTGCTCCTAGTGTCTTCAAAGGGATCCGAAATATCTGTTCTCAGATTCCACAGAAATAAGGCTAGCAAAGAGATCCACGAAATAGAGATGTAACTCTGTGAGATGAATTAACAGAACACTGAGCAGTTTCTCAGAACGCTTCTTTCCAGATTTCATCAGAGGATATTTCCTCTTTAACCATAGCCCTCTATGGGCTTCGAAATATCACTTTGCCAATTCCGCAAGAACTGTCTAAGCGAAAGGCTTCTTGAGGGGAAAGCTGTAACTCTGTGAGGTGATACCACAGAACACCAAGAAGTTTCTCAGAAAGCTTCTTTCTCTTTGTTATCGGAGTTTATTTACTTTGGCCCTATAATCTTCAAAGGGATCCGGAATATCTGTTCTCAGATTCCACAGAAATAAAGCTAGCAAAGAGATCCACGAAATACAGATGTAATTCTGTGAGTGGAAGTTACACATCACAGAGCAGTTTCTCAGAAAACTTCTTTCCAGATTTCATCTGAGGATATTTTCATTTACACCATATCCCTCTATGGGCTTCCAAATATCACTTTGCGAATTCCACAAGAACTGTCTTTGCGAAAGCTTCTTGAAGGGAAAGCTGTAAATCTGTGAGATGATTTCACAGAACACAAAGAAGTTTCTCAGAAAGCTTCTTTCTCTTTGTTATCGGAGGATATTTCCTTTGGCCCTATAGTCTTCAAAGGGATCCGAAATATCTGTTCTCAGATTCCACAGAAATAAGGCTAGCAAAGAGATCCACGAAATACAGATGTAACTCTGTGAGATGAATTAACAGAACACTACGCAGTTTCTCAGAAAGCTTCTTTCCAGATTTCATCTGAGGATATTTCCTTTTTCACCATAGCCCTCTATGGGCTTCCAAATATCACTTTGCCAATTCCACAAGAACTGTCTTAGCGAAAGGCTTCTTTAGGGGAAAGCTGTAACTCTGTGAGATGATTTCACAGAACACAAAGAAGTTTCTCAGAAAGCTTCTTTCTCTTTGTTATCGGAGGATATTTCCTCTGGCCCTATAGTCTTCAAAGGGATCCGAAATATCTGTTCTCAGATTCCACAGAAATAAGGCTAGCAAAGAGATCCACGAAATACAGATGCAACTCCGTGAGATGAATTAACAGAAAGCTAAGCAGTTTCTCAGAAACCTTCTTTCCAGATTTCATCTGAGGATATTTCCTTTTTCACCATAGCCCTCTATGGGCTTCCAAATATCACTTTGCCATTTCCAAAAGAACTGTCTTACCGAAAGGCTTCTTGAGGGGAAAGCTGTAACTCTGTGAGATGATTTCACAGAACACAAAGAAGTTTCTCAGAAAGCTTCTTTCTCTTTGTTATCGGAGGATATTTCCTTTGGCCCTATATTCTTCAAAGGGATCCGAAATATCTGTTCTCAGATTCCACAGAAATAAGGCTAGCAAAGAGTTCCACGAAATACACATGTAACTCTGTGAGGTGAATTAAAGGTACAATAAGCAGTATCTCAGAAAGCTTCTTTACAGATTTCATCTGAGGATATTTCCTTTATCACCATAGCCCTCTAGGGGTTCCAAATATCACTTTGCCAATTCCACAAGAACTGTCTTACCGAAAGGATTCTTGAGGGGAAAGCTGTAACTCTGTGAGATGATTTCACAGAACACAAAGAAGTTTCTCAGAAAGCTTCTTTCTCTTTCTTATCGGAGGATACTTCCTTTGGCCTTATAGTCTTCAAAGGGATACGAAATATCTGTTCTCAGATTCCACAGAAATAAGGCTAGCAAAGAGATCCACGAAATACAGATGTAACTCTGTGAGTGGAAGTCACACATCAAAGAGCAGTTTCTCAGAATGATTCTTTCCAGATTTCATCTGAGGATATTTCCTTTTTCACCGTAGCCCTCTATGGGCTTCCTAATATCACTTTGCCAATTCCACAAGAACTGTCTTAGCGAAAGGCTTCTTGAGGGGAAAGCTGTAACTCTGTGAGATGATTTCACAGAACACAAAGAAGTTTCTCAGAAAGCTTCTTTCTCTTTGTTATCGGAGGATATTTCCTTTGGCCCTATAGTCTTCAAGGGGATCCGAAATATCTGTTCTCAGATTCCACAGAAATAAGGCTAAAAAAGAGATCCACGAAATACAGATGTAACTCTGTGGGATCAATTAACAGAACACTAATCAGTTTCTCAGAAAGCTTCTTTCCAGATTTCATCTGAGGATATTTCCTTTTTCACCGTAGCCCTCTATGGGCTTCCAAATATCACTTTGCCAATTCCACAAGAACTGTCTTAGCGAAACGCTTCTTGAGGGGAAAGCTGTAACTCTGTGAGATGAATTCACAGGACACAAAGAAGTTTCTCAGAAATCTTCTTTCTCTGTGTTATCGGAGGATATTTCCTTTGGCCCTATACTCTTCTAGGGGATCCGAAATATCTGTTCTCATATTCTACAGAAATAAGGCTAAAAAAGAGATCCACGAAATACAGATGTAACTATGTGAGATGAATTAACAGAACACTAAACAGTTTCTCATAAAGCTTCTTTCCAGATTTCATTTGAGGATATTTCCTTTTTCAATATGGCCCTCTATGGGCTTCCAAATATCACTTTGCCAATTCCACAAGAACAGTCTTAGCGAAACGCTTCTTCAACGAAAAGCTGTTACCCTGTGAGATGATTTCACAGAACACAAAGAAGTTTCTCAGAAAGATTCTTTCTCTTTGTTATCGGAGGATATTTGCTTTGGCCCTATAGTCTTCTAAGGAATCCGAAATATCTGTTCTCAGATTCCACAGAAATAAGGCTAGCAAAGAGATAAAGGAAATACAGATGTAACTCTGTGAGATGAATTAACAGAAAACTAAGCAGTTTCTCAGAAAGCTTCTTTCCAGATTTCATCTGTCGATATTTCCTTTTTTCTCTGTAGCCCTCTATGGGCTTCCAAATATCACTTTGCCAATTCCACAACTACTGTTTTAGCAAAAGGCTTCTTGAGAGGAAAGCTGTAACTCTGTGAGATGATTTCACAGAACACAAAGAAGTTTCTCAGAAAGCTTCTTTCTCTTTGTTATCGGAGGATATTTCCTTTGGCCCTATAGTCTTCTTAGGGATCCGAAATATCTGTTCTCAGATTCCACAGAAATAAGGCTAGCAAAGAGATCTACGAAATACAGATGTAACTCCGTGAGATGAATTAACAGAACACTAAGCAGTTTCTCAGAAAGCTTCTTTCCAGATTTAATCTGAGGATATTTCCTTTTTCAACATAGCCCTCTATGGGCTTCCAAATATCACTTTTCCAATTCCACAAGAACTGTCTTAGCGAAAGGCTTCTTGAGGCGAAAGCTGTAACTCTGTGAGATGATTTCACAGGACACAAAGAAGTTTCTCAGAAAGCTCCTTTCTCTTTTTTATCGGAGGATATTTGCTTTGGCCCTATAGCCTCTCTAAGGAATCCGAAATATCTGTTCTCAGATTCCACAGAAATAAGGCTAGCAAAGAGATAAAGGAAATACAGATGTAACTCTGTGAGATGAATTAACAGAACACTAAGCAGTTTCTCAGAAAGCTTCTTTCCAGATTTCATCTGTCGATATTTCCTTTTTTCTCTGTAGCCCTCTATGCGCTTCCAAATATCACTTTGCCAATTCCACAACTACTGTTTTAGCAAAAGGCTTCTTGAGGGGAAAGCTGTAACTCTGTAAGATGATTTCACAGAACACAAAGAAGTTTCTCAGAAAGCTTCTTTCTCTTTGTTATCGGAGGATATTTCCTTTGGCCCTATTGTCTTCTAAGGGATCCGAAATATCTGTTCTCAGATTACACAGAAATAAGGCTAGCAAAGAGATCTACGAAATACAGATGTAACTCCGTGAGATGAATTAACGGAACACTAAGCAGTTTCTCAGAAAGCTTCTTTCCAGATTTAATCTGAGGATATTTCCTTTTTCACCATAGCCCTCTATGGGCTTCCAAATATCACTTTGCCAATTCCACAAGAACTGTCTTAGCGAAAGGCTTCTTGAGGGGAATGCTGTATCTCTGTGAGATGATTTCACAGTACACAAAGAAGTTTATCAGAAAGCTTGTTTCTCTTTGTTTTCGGATGATATTTCCTTTGGCCCTATAGTCTTCAAAGGGATCCGAAATATTTGTTCTCAGATTCCAGAGAAATAAGGCGACAAAAGAGATCCACGAAATACCGATGTAACTCTCTGAGATGAATTAACAGAACACTAAGCAGTTTCTCAGAGAGCTTCTTTCCAGATTTCATTTGAGATTATTTCCTTTTCCACCATAGCCCTCTATGGGCTTCCAAATATCACTCTGGCAATTAAACAAGAACTGTCTTAGCGAAAGTCTTCTTGAGGGGAAAGCTGTAACTCTGTGAGATGATTTCACAGAACACAAAAAAGTATCTCAGAAAGCTTCTTTCTCTTTGTTATCGGAGGATATTTCCTTTGGCCCTATAGTCTTCTAAGGAATCCGAAATATCTGTTCTCAGATTCCACAGAAATAAGACAAGCAAAGAGATCCACAAAATAAAGATATAACTCTGTGAGATGAAATAACAGAACACTAAGTAGCTTCTCAGAAAGCTTCTTTCCAGATTTCATCTGAGGATATTTCCTTTTTCACCATAGCCCTCTAAGGGCTTCCAAATATCACTTTGCCAATTCCACAAGAACTGTCTTAGCGAAAGGCTTCTTGAAGGGAAAGCTGTAACTCTGTGAGATGATTTCACAGAACACAAAGAAGTTTCTCAGAAAGCTTCATTCTCTTTGTTATCGGAGGATATTTCCTTTGGCCCTATAGTCTTCAAAGGTATCCGAAATATCTGTTCTTAGATTCCACAGAAATAAGGGTAGCAAAGAGATCCACGAAATACAGATGTAACTCTGTGAGATGAATTAACAGAACACTAAGCAGTTTTCAGAATGCTACTTTCCAGGTTTCATCTGAGGATATTTTCTTTTTCACCGTAGCCCTCTATGGGCTTCCAAATATCACTTTGCCAATTCCACAAGAACTGTCTTAGCGAAAGGGTTATTGAGGGGAAAGCTGTAACTCTGTGAGATGATTTCACAGAACACAAAGAAGTTTCTCAGAAAGCTTCTTTCTCTTTGTTATCGGAGGATATTTACTTTGGCCCTATAGTCTTCTAGGGGATCCGAAATATCTGTTCTGAGATTCCACAGAAATAAGGCTAGCAAAGAGATACACCAAATACAGATGTAACTCTGTGAGATGAATTAACAGGCACTAAGCAGTTTCTCAGAAAGCTTCTTTCCAGATTTCATCTGAGGATATTTCCTTTTTCACCATAGCCGTCTATGGACTTCCAAATATCACTTTGCCAATTCCACAAGAACTGTCTTAGTGAAAGGCTTCTTGAGGGGAAAGCTGTAACTCTGTGAGATGATTTCACAGAACACAAAGAAGTTTCTCAGAAGGCTTCTTTCCCTTCTTTATCGGAGGATATTTCCTTTGGCCCTATAGTCTTCAAAGGGATCCGAAATATCTGTTCTCAGATTCCACAGAAATAAGGCTAGCAAGGAGATCCACGAAATACAGATGTAACTCTGTGAGATGAATTAACAGAACACTAAGCAGTTTCTCAGAAAACTTCTTTCCAGATTTCATCAGAGGATATTTCCTCTTACACCGTAGCCCTCTATGGGCTTCCAAATATCACTTTGCCAATTCCACAAGAACTGTCTTAGAGAAAGACTTCTTGAGGGGAAAGCTGTAACTCTGTGAGGTGATTTCACAGAACACAAAGAAGTTTCTCAGAAAGCTTCTTTGTCTTTGTTATCGGAGTTTATTTCCTTTGGCCCTATAATATTCAAAGGGTTCCGAAATATCTGTTCTCAGATTCCACAGAAATAAGGCTAGCAAAGAGATCCACGAAATACAGATGTAACTCTGTGAGATGAATTAACAGAACACTAAGCAGTTTCTCAGAAAGCTACTTTCCAGATTTCATCTGAGGATATTTCCTTTTTCTCCATAGCCCTCTATGGGCTTCCAAATATCACTTTGCCAATTCCACAAGAACTGTCTTAGCGAAAGGCTTCTTGAGGGGAAAGAAGTACCTCTGTGAGATGATTTCACAGAACACAAAGAAGTTTCTCAGAGAGCTTCTTTCTCTGTGTTATCGGAGGATATTTCCTTGGACCCTATGGTCTTCTAAGGGATCTGAAATATCTGTTCTCAGATTCCACAGAAATAAGGCTAGCAAAGAGATCCACGAAATAGAGATGTAACTCTTTGAGATGAATTAACAGAACACTAAGCAGTTGCTCAGAAAGCTTCTTTCCAGATTTCATCTGAGGATATTTCCTCTTTCACCATAGCCCTCTATGGGCTTCCAAATAACACTTTGACAATTCCGCAAGAACTGTCTAAGCGAAAGGCTTCCTAAGGGGAAAGCTGTCACTCTGTGAGATGATTTCACAGATCACAAAGAAGTTTCTCAGAAAGCTTCTTTCTCTTTGTAATCGGAGGATATTTCCTTTGGCCCTAGAGTCTTCAAAGGGATCCGAAATATCTGTTCTCAGATTATACAGAAATAAGGCTGGCAATGAGATCCACGAAATACAGATGTAACTCTGTGAGGTGAATTAACAGAACACTAATCATTTTCTCAGAAAGCTTCTTTCCAGATTTCATCTGAGGATATTTCCTTCTTCACCATAGCCCTCTATGGGCTTCCCAATATCACTCTGTCAATTCCACAAGAACTGTCTTAGCTAAAGGCTTCTCTAGAGGAAAGCTGTATCTCTGTGAGGTGATTTCACAGAACACAAACAAGTTTCTCAGAAAGCTTGTTTCTCTTTGTTATCGGAGGATATTTCCTTTGGCCCTATAGTCTTCAAAGGGATCCGAAATATCTGTTCCCAGATTCCACAGAAATAAGTCTAGCAAAGAGATCCACGAAATACAGATGTAACTCTGTGAGATGAATTAACAGAACATTAAGCAGTTTCTCAGAAAGCTTCTTTCCAGATTTCATCTGAGGATATTTCCTTTTTCACCATAGCCTTTTATGCGCTTCCTAATATCACTTTGCCAATTCCATAAGAGCTGTCTTAGCGAAAGACTTCTTGAGGGGAAAGCTGTAACTCTGTGAGGTGATTTCAGAGAACACAAAGAAGTTTCCCAGAAAGCTTCTTTCTCTTTGTTATCGGAGTTTATTTCCTTTGGCCCTATAATCTTCAAAGGGATCCGGAATATCTGTTCTCAGATTCCACAGAAATAAGGCTAGCAAAGAGATCCACGAAATACAGATGTAACTCTGTGAGATGCATTAACAGAACACTAAGCAGTTTCTCAGAAAGCTACTTTCCATATTTCATCTGAGAATATTTCCTTTTTCACCATAGCCCTCTATGGGATTCCAAATATCACTTTGCCAATTCCACAAGAACTGTCTTAGCGAAAGGCTTCTTGAGGGGAAAGCTGTAACTCTGTGAGATGATTTCACAGAACACAAAGAAGTTTCTCAGAAAGCTTCTTTCTCTTTGTTATCGGAGGATATTTCCTTTGGCCCTATAGTCTTCAAAGGGATCCGAAATATCTGTTCTGAGATTCCACAGAAATAAGGCTAGCAAAGTGATCCACGAAATACAGATGTAACTCTGTTAGATGAATTAACAGAACACTAAGCAGTTTCTGAGAAAGCTACTTTCCAGATTTCATCTGAGGATATTTCCTTTTTCACCATAGCCCTCTAAGGGCTTCCAAATATCACTTTGCCAATTCCACAAGAACTGTCTTAGCGAAAGGCTTCTTGAGGGGAAAGCTGTAACTCTGTGAGATGATTTCACAGAACACAAAGAAGTTTCTCAGAAAGCTTCATTCTCTTTGTTATCGGAGGATATTTCCTTTGGCCGTATAGTCTTCAAAGGTATCCGAAATATCTGTTCTCAGATTCCACAGAAATAAGTCTAGCAAATAGATCCACGAAATACAGATGTAACTCTGTGAGATGAATTAACAGAACACTAAGCAGTTTCTCAGAATGCTACTTTCCATATTTCATCTGAGGATATTTCCTTTTTCAGCGTAGCCCTCTATGGGCTTCCAAATATCACTTTGCCAATTCCACAAGAACTGTCTTAGCGAAAGTCTTCTTGAGGGGAAAGCTGTAACTCTGTGAGATGATTTCACAGAACACAAAGAAGTTTCTCAGAAAGCTTCTTTCTCTTTGTTATCGGAGGATATTTCCTTTGGCCCTATAGTCTTCAAAGGGATCCGAAATATCTGTTCTCATGTTCCACAGAAATAAGGCTAGCAAAGAGATCCTCGAAATACAGATATAACTCTGTTAGATGAATTAAGAGAACACTAAGCAGTTTCTCAGAAAGCTACTTTCCAGATTTCATCTGAGGATATTCCCTTTTTCACCATAGCCCTCTAAGGGCTTCCAAATATCACTTTGCCAATTCCACAAGAACTGTCTTAGCGAAAGGCTTCTTGAGGGGAAAGCTGTAACTCTGTGAGATGATTTCACAGAACACAAAGAAGTTTCTCAGAAAGCTTCATTCTCTTTGTTATCGGAGGATATTTCCTTTGGCCCTATAGTCTTCAAAGGTATCCGAAATATCTGTTCTCAGATTCCACAGAAATAAGGCTAGCAAAGAGATCCACGAAATACAGATGTAACTCTGTGAGATGAATTAACAGAACACTAAGCAGTTTCTCACAATCCTACTTTCCATATTTCATCTGAGGATATTTCCTTTTTCACCGTAGCCCTCTATGGGCTTCCGAATATCACTTTGCCAATTCCACAATAACTGTCTTAGCGACAGTCTTCTTGAGGGGAAAGCTGTAACTCTGTGAGATGATTTCAAAGAACACAAAGATGTTTCTCAGAAACCTTCTTTCTTTTTGTTATCCGAGATTATTTCCTTTGCTCCTAGTGTCTTCAAAGGGATCCGAAATATCTGTTCTCAGATTCCACAGAAATAAGGCTAGCAAAGAGATCCACGAAATACACATGTAACTCTGTGAGATGAATTAAGAGAACACTAAGCAGTTTCTCAGAGCGCTTCTTTCCAGATTTCATGTGAGGATATTTCCTTTTTCACCATAGCCCTCTATGGGCTTCCAAATATCACCTTGCCAATTCCACAAGAACTGTCTTAGCGAAAGACTTCTTGAGGGGAAAGCTGTAACTCTGTGAGATGATTTCACAGAACACAAAGAAGATTCTCAGAATACTTCTTTCCCTTTTTTATCGGTGGATATTTCCTTTGGCCCTATAGTCTTCAAAGGGATCCGAAATATCTGTTCTCAGATTCCACAGAAATAAGGCTAGCAAAGAGATCCACGAAATAGAGATGTAACTCTGTGAGATGAATTAACAGAACACTAAGCAGTTTCTCAGAACGCTTCTTTCCAGATTTCATCAGAGGATATTTCCTCTTTAACCATAGCCCTCTATGGGCTTCGAAATATCACTTTGCCAATTCCGCAAGAATTGTCTAAGCGAAAGGCTTCTTGAGGGGAAAGCTGTAACTCTGTGAGGTGATACCACAGAACACAAAGAAGTTTCTCAGAAAGCTTCTTTCTCTTTGTTATCGGAGTTTATTTACTTTGGCCCTATAATCTTCAAAGGGATCTGGAATATCTGTTCTCAGATTCCACAGAAATAAAGCTAGCAAAGAGATCCACGAAATACAGATGTAATTCTGTGAGTGGAAGTCACACATCACAGAGCAGTTTCTCAGAAAACTTCTTTCTAGATTTCATCTGAGGATATTTTCATTTACACCATATCCCTCTATGGGCTTCCAAATATCACTTTGCGAATTCCACAAGAACTGTCTTAGCGAAAGCTTCTTGAAGGGAAAGCTGTAAATCTGTGAGATGATTTCACAGAACACAAAGAAGTTTCTCAGAAAGCTTCTTTCTCTTTGTTATCGGAGGATATTTCCTTTGGCCCTATAGTCTTCAAAGGGATCCGAAATATCTGTTCTCAGATTCCACAGAAATAAGGCTAGCAAAGAGATCCAAGAAATACAGATGTAACTCTGTGAGATGAATTAACAGAACACTAAGCAGTTTCTCAGAAAGCTTCTTTCCAGATTTCATCTGAGGATATTTCCTTTTTCACCATAGCCCTCTATGGGCTTCCAAATATCACTTTGCCAATTCCACAAGAACGGTTTAGCGAAAGGCTTCTTTAGGGGAAAGCTGTAACTCTGTGAGATGATTTCACAGTACACAAAGAAGTTTCTCAGAAAGCTTCTTTCTCTTTGTTATCGGAGGATATTTCCTCTGGCCCTATAGTCTTCAAAGGGATCCGAAATATCTGTTCTCAGATTCCACAGAAATAAGGCTAGCAAAGAGATCCACGAAATACAGATGCAACTCTGTGAGATGAATTAACAGAAAGCTAAGCAGTTTCTCAGAAACCTTCTTTCCAGATTTCATCTGAGGATATTTCCTTTTTCACCATAGCCCTCTATGGGCTTCCAAATATCACTTTGCCATTTCCAAAAGAACTGTCTTACCGAAAGGCTTCTTGAGGGGAAAGCTGTAACTCTGTGAGATGATTTCACAGAACACAAAGAAGTTTCTCAGAAAGCTTCTTTCTCTTTGTTATCGGAGGATATTTCCTTTGGCCCTATATTCTTCAAAGGGATCCGAAATATCTGTTCTCAGATTCCACAGAAATAAGGCTAGCAAAGAGTTCCACGAAATACACATGTAACTCTGTGAGGTGAATTAAAGGTACAATAAGCAGTATCTCAGAAAGCTTCTTTACAGATTTCATCTGAGCATATTTCCTTTATCACCATAGCCCTCTAGGGGTTCCAAATATCACTTTGCCAATTCCACAAGAACTGTCTTACCGAAAGGCTTCTTGAGGGGAAAGCTGTAACTCTGTGAGATGATTTCACAGAACACAAAGAAGTTTCTCAGAAAGCTTCTTTCTCTTTGTTATCGGAGGATATTTCCTTTGGCCTTATAGTCTTCAAAGGGATACGAAATATCTGTTCTCAGATTCCACAGAAATAAGGCTAGCAAAGAGATCCACGAAATACAGATGTAACTCTGTGAGTGGAAGTCACACATCAAAGAGCAGTTTCTCAGAATGATTCTTTCCAGATTTCATCTGAGGATATTTCCTTTTTCACCGTAGCCCTCTATGGGCTTCCAAATATCACTTTGCCAATTCCACAAGAAGTGTCTTAGCGAAAGGCTTCTTGAGGGGAAAGCTGTAACTCTGTGAGTTGATTTCACTGAATACAAAGAAGTTTCTCAGAAAGCTTCTTTCTCTTTGTTATCGGAGGATATTTCCTTTGGCCCTATAGTCTTCAAAGGGATCCGAAATATCTGTTCTCTGATTTCACAGAAATAAGGCTAGCAAAGAGATTCACGAAATACACATGTAACTCTGTGAGGTGAATTAAAAGAACAATAAGCGGTTTCTCAGAAAGCTTCTTTCCAGATTTCATCTGAGGATATTTCCTTTTTCACCATAGCCCTCTATGGGCTTCCAAATATCACTTTGCCAATTTCTCAAGAACTGTCTTAGCGAAAGGCTTCTTGAGGGGAAAGCTGTAACTCTGTGAGATGATTTCACAGAACACAAAGAAGTTTCTCAGAAAGCTTCTTTCTCTTTGTTATCGGAGGATATTTCCTTTGGCCCTATAGTTTTGAAAGGGATCCGAAATATCTGTTCTCAGGTTCCACAGAAATAAGGCTAGCAAAGAGATCCACGAAATACAGATGTAACTCTGTGAGTGGAAGTCACACATCACAGAGCAGTTTCTCAGAAAGCTTCTTTCCAGATTTCATCTGAGGATATCTCCTTTGTCACCATAGCCCTCTATGGGCTACCAAATATCACTTTGCCAATTCCACAAGAACTGTCTTAGCGAATGGCTTCTTGAGGGGAAAGCAGTAAATCTGTGAGATGATTTCACAGAACACAAAGAAGTTTCTCAGAAAGCTTCTTTCTCTTTGTTATCGGAGGATATTTTCTTTGGCCCTATAGTCTTCATAGGGATACGAAATATCTGTTCTCAGATTAACCAGAAATAAGGCTAGCAAAGAGATCCACGAAACACAGATGTAACTCTGTGAGATGAATTAACAGAACACTAAGTAGTTTCTCAGAAAGCTTCTTTCTAGATTTCATCTGAGCATATTTCCTTTTTCACCATAGCCCTCTATGGGCTTCCAAATATCACCTTGCCAATTCCACAAGAACTGTCTTAGCGAAAGGCTTCTTGAGGGGAAAGCTGTAACTCTGTGAGATGATTTTAAAGAACACAAAGAAGTTTCTCAGAAAGCTTCTTTCTTTTTGTTATCGGAGATTATTTCCTTTAGCCCTAGAGTCTTCAAAGCGATCCGAAATATCTGTTCTCAGATTCCACAGAAATAAGGCTAGCAAAGAGATCCACGAAACATAGATGTAACTCTGTGAGATGAATTAACAGAACACTAAACAGTTTCTCAGAAAGCTTCTTTCCAGATTTCATCTGAGGATATTTCCTTTTTCACCATAGCCCTCTATGGACTTCCAAATATCACTTTGCCAATTCCACAAGAACTGTCTTAGCGAAAGTCTTCTTGAGGGGAAAGCTGTAACTCTGTGAGATGATTTCACAGAACACAAAGAAGTTTCTCATAAAGCTTCTTTCTCTTTGTTATCGGAGGATATTTCCTTTGGCCCTATAGTCTTCTAAGGGATCCCAAATATCTGTTCTCAGATTCCACAGAAATAAGGCTAGCAAAGAGATCCACGAAATACAGATGTAACTCTGTGAGAAGAATTAACAGAACACTAAGCAGTTTCTCAGAAAGCTTCTTTCCAGATTTCATCTCAGGATATTTCCTTTTTCACCATAGCCCTCTATGCACTTCCAAATATCACTTTGCCAATTCCACAAGAACTATCTTAGCGAAAGGCTTCTTGAGGGGAAAGCTGTAACTCTGTGAGATGATTTCAAAGAACACAAAGAAGTTTCTCAGAAACCTTCTTTCTTTCTGTTATCCGAGATTATTTCCTTTGCCCCTAGAGTCTTCAAAGGGATCCGAAATATCTGTTCTCAGATCCCACAAAAATAAGGCTAGCGAAGAGATCCACGAAATACAGATGTAACTCTGTGAGATGAATTAACAGAACACTAAGCAGTTTCTCAGAAAGCTTCTTTCCAGATTTCATCTGAGGATATTTCCTTTTTCACCATAGCCCTCTATGGGCTTCCAAATATCACCTTGCCAATTCCACAAGAACTGTCTTAGCGAAAGACTTCTTGAGGGGAAAGCTGTAACTCAGTGAGATGATTTCACAGAACACAAAGAAGATTCTCAGAATACTTCTTTCCCTTTTTTATCGGTGGATATTTCCTTTGGCCCTATAGTCTTCAAAGGGATCCGAAATATCTGTTCTCAGATTCCACAGAAATAAGGCTAGCAAAGAGATCCACGAAATAGAGATGTAACTCTGTGAGATGAATTAACAGAACACTAAGCAGTTTCTCAGAACGCTTCTTTCCAGATTTCATCAGAGGATATTTCCTCTTTAACCATAGCCCTCTATGGGCTTCCAAATATCACTTTGCCAATTCCGCAAGAACTGTCTAAGCAAAAGGCTTCTTGAGGGGAAAGCTGTAACTCTGTGAGGTGATACCACAGAACACAAAGAAGTTTCTCAGAAAGCTTCTTTCTCTTTGTTATCGGAGGATATTTCCTTTGGCCCTATAGTCTTCAAGGGGATCCGAAATATCTGTTCTCAGATTCCACAGAAATAAGGCTAGCAAAGAGATCCACGAAATACAGATGTAACTCTGTGAGATGAATTAACAGAACACTAGGCAGTTTCTCAGAAAGCTACTTTCCAGATTTCATCTGAGGATATTTCCTTTTTCACGATAGCCCTCTATGGGCGTCCAAATATTACTTTGCCAATTCCACAAGAACTGTCTTAGCGAAAGTCTTCTGTAGGGGAAAGCTGTATCTCTGTGAGACGATTTCACAGAACACAAAGAAGTTTCTCAGAAAGCTTCTTTCTCTTTGTTATCGGAGCATATTTCCTTTGGCCCTATAGTCTTCAAAGGGATCCGAAATATCTGTTCTCAGATTCTTCAGAAATAAGGCTAGCAAAGAGATCCACGAAATACAGATGTAATTCTGTGAGTGGAAGTCACACATCACAGAGCAGTTTCTCAGAAAACTTCTTTCCAGATTTCATCTGAGGATATTTTCTTTTACACCATATCCCTCTATGGGCTTCCAAATATCACTTTGCCAATTCCACAAGAACTGTCTTAGCGAAAGCTTCTTGAAGGGAAAGCTGTAAATCTGTGAGATGATTTCACAGAACACAAAGAAGTTTCTCAGAAAGCTTCTTTCTCTTTGTTATCGGAGGATATTTCCTTTGGCCCTATAGTCTTCAAAGGGATCCGAAATATCTGTTCTCAGATTCCACAGAAATAAGGCTAGCAAAGAGATCCACGAAATACAGATGTAACTCTGTGAGATGAATTAAGAGAACACTAAGCAGTTTCTCAGAAAGCTTCTTTCCAGATTTCATCTGAGGATATTTCCTTTTTCACCATAGCCCTCTATGGGCTTCCAAATATCACTTTGCCAATTCCACAAGAACGGTTTAGCGAAAGGCTTCTTTAGGGGAAAGCTGTAACTCTGTGAGATGATTTCACAGAACACAAAGAAGTTTCTCAGAAAGCTTCTTTCTCTTTGTTATCGGAGGATATTTCCTCTGGCCCTATAGTCTTCAAAGGGATCCGAAATATCTGTTCTCAGATTCCACAGAAATAAGGCTAGCAAAGAGTTCCACGAAATACACATGTAACTCTGTGAGGTTAATTAAAAGTACAATAAGCAGTATCTCAGAAAGCTTCTTTACAGATTTCATCTGAGGATATTTCCTTTTTCACCATAGCCCTCTATGGGCTTCCAAATATCACTTTGCCAATTCCACAAGAACTGTCTTAGCGAAAGGGTTCTTGAGGGGAAAGCTGTAACTCTGTGAGTTGATTTCACCGAATACAAAGAAGTTTCTCAGAAAGCATCTTTCTCTTTGTTATCGGAGCATATTTCCTTTGGCCATATATTTTCAAAGGGATCCGAAATATCTGTTCTCAGATTCTACAGAAATAAGGCTAGCAAAGAGATCCACGAAATACAGATGTAATTCTGTGAGTGGAAGTCACACATCACAGAGCAGTTTCTCAGAAAACTTCTTTCCAGATTTCATCTGAGGATATTTTCTTTTACACCATATCCCTCTATGGGCTTCCAAATATCACTTTGCCAATTCCACAAGAACTGTCTTAGCGAAAGCTTCTTGAAGGGAAAGCTGTAAATCTGTGAGATGATTTCACAGAACACAAAGAAGTTTCTCAGAAAGCTTCTTTCTCTTTGTTATCGGAGGATATTTCCTTTGGCCCTATAGTCTTCAAAGGGATCCGAAATATCTGTTCTCAGATTCCACAGAAATAAGGCTAGCAAAGAGATCCACGAAATACAGATGTAACTCTGTGAGATGAATTAACAGAACACTAAGCAGTTTCTCAGAAAGCTTCTTTCCAGATTTCATCTGAGGATATTTCCTTTTTCACCATAGCCCTCTATGGGCTTCCAAATATCACTTTGCCAATTCCAAAAGAACTGTTTAGTGAAAGGCTTCTTTAGGGGAAAGCTGTAACTCTGTGAGATGATTTCACAGAACACAAAGAAGTTTCTCAGAAAGCTTCTTTCTCTTTGTTATCGGAGGATATTTCCTCTGGCCCTATAGTCTTCAAAGGGATCCGAAATATCTGTTCTCAGATTCCACAGAAATAAGCCTAGCAAAGAGATCCACGAAATACAGATGCAACTCTGTGAGATGAATTAACAGAAAACTAAGCAGTTTCTCAGAAACCTTCTTTCCAGATTTCATCTGAGGATATTTCCTTTTTCACCATAGCCCTCTATGGGCTTCCAAATATCACTTTGCCATTTCCAAAAGAACTGTCTTACCGAAAGGCTTCTTGAGGGGAAAGCTGTAACTCTGTGAGATGATTTCACAGAACACAAAGAAGTTTCTCAGAAAGCTTCTTTCTCTTTGTCATCGGAGGATATTTCCTTTGGCCCTATATTCTTCAAAGGGATTCGAAATATCTGTTCTCAGATTCCACAGAAATAAGGCTAGCAAAGAGATCCACGAAATACACATGTAACTCTGTGAGGTGAATTAAAAGTACAATAAGCAGTATCTCAGAAATCTTCTTTCCAGATTTCATCTGAGGATATTTCATTTTTCACCATAGCCCTCTAGGGGTTCCAAATATCACTTTGCCAATTCCACAAGAACTGTCTTTCGGAAAGGCTTCTTGAGGGGAAAGCTGTAACTCTGTGAGATGATTTCACAGAACACAAAGAAGTTTCTCAGAAAGCTTCTTTCTCTTTGTTATCAGAGGATATTTCCTTTGGCCCTATAGTCTTCAAAGGGATACGAAATATCTGTTCTCAGATTCCACAGAAATAAGGCTAGCAAAGAGATCCATGTAATACAGATGTAACTCTGTGAGATGAATTAAGAGAACACTAAGCAGTTTCTCAGAAAGCTACTTTCCAGATTTCATCTGAGGATAATTCCTCTTTCACCATAGCCCTCTATGGGCATCCAAATATCACTTTGCCAATTCCACAAGAACGGTCTTAGCGAATGGCTTCTTGAGGGGAAAGATGTAACTCTGTAAGATGATTTCACAGAACACAAAGAAGTTTCTCAGAATGCTTCTTTCCCTTTTTTTTCGGAGGATATTTCCTTTGGCCCTATAGACTTCAAAGGGATCTGAAATATCTGTTTTCAAATTCCACAGAAATAAGCCTAGCAAAGAGATCCACGAAATACAGATGTAACTCTGTGAGATGAATTAACAGAACACTAAGCAGTTTCTCAGAAAGCTACTTTCCAGATTTCATCAGAGGGTATTTCCTCTTTCACCATAGCCCTCTATGGACTTCCATATATCACTTTGCCAATTCCACAGGAACTGTCTAAGCGAAAGGCTTCTTGAGGGGAATACTGTAATTCTGTGAGGTGATTTCAAAGAACACAAAGAAGTTTCCCAAAACCTCTTTCTCTTTGTTATCGGAGATTATTTCCTTTGGCCCTATAATCTTCAAAGGTATCCGAAATATCTGTTCTCAGATTCCACAGAAATAACGCTAGCAAAGAGATCCACGAAATACAGATGAATCTCTGTGAGATGAAATAACAGAACACTAAGCAGTTTCTCAGAAAACTACTTTCCACATTCCATCTGAGGATATTTCCTTTTTCAACAGAGCCCTCTAAGGGCTTCCAAATATCACTTTGCCAATTCCACAAATCTGTCTTAGCGAAAGGCTTCTTGAGGGGAAAGCTGTAACTCCGTGAGACGATTTCACAGAACACAAAGAGGTTTCTCAGAAAGCTTCTTTCTCTTTGTTATCGGAGGATAATTCCTTTGGCCCTATAGTCTTCAAAGGTATTCGAAATATCTGTTCTGAGATTCCACAGAAATAAGGCTAGCAAAGAGATTACGAAATACAGATGTAACTCTGTGAGATGAATTAACAGAACACTAAGCAGTTTCTCAGAAAGCTACTTTCCAGATTTCATCTGAGGATATTTCCTTTTTCACTATAGCCCTCGATGGGCTTCCAAATATCACTTTGCCAATTCCACTAGAACTGTCTTAGTGAAAGTCTTCTTGAGGGGAAAGCTGTAATTCTGTGAGATGATTTCACAGAACACAAAGAAGTTTCTCAGAAAGCTTCTTTCTCTTTGTTATCGGAGGATATTTCCTTTGGCTCTATAGTCTTAAAAGGGATCCGAAATATCTTTTCTCAGATTCCAGAGAAATAAGGCTAGCAGAGAGATCCACGAAATACAGATGTAACTCAGTGAGATGAATTAACAGAACACTAAGCAGTTTCTCAGAAAGCTTCTTTCCAGATTTCATCTGAGGATATTTCCTTTTTCACCGTAGCCTTCTATGGGCTTCCAAATATCACTTTGCCAATTCCACAAGAAGTGTCTTAGCGAAAGGGTTCTTGAGGGGAAAGCTGTAACTCTGTGAGATGATTTCACAGAACACAAAGTAGTTTCTCAGAAAGCTTCGTTCTCTTTGTGATCGGAGGATATTTCCTTTGGCCTTATAGTCTTCTAAGGGATCTGAAATATCTGTTCTCAGATTCCACAGAAATAAGGCTAGCAAAGAGATCCACGAAATACAGATGTAACTCTGTGAGTGGAAGTCACACATCACAGAGCAGTTTCTCAGAAAGCTTCTTTCCAGATTTCATCTGAGGATATTTCCTTTTTCACCATAGCCCTCTATGGGCATCCAAATATCACTTTGTCAATTCCACAAGAACTGTCTTAGCGAAACGCTTCTTGAGGGGAAAGCTGGAACTCTGTGAGATGATTTCACAGAACACAAAGAATTTTCTCAGAATGCTTCTTTCCCTTTTTTATCGGAGGATATATCCTTTGGCCCTATAGACTTCAAAGGGATCCGAAATATCTGTTCTCAGATTCCACAGAAATAAGGCTAGCAAGGAGATCCACGAAATACAGATGTAACTCTGAGAGGTGAATTAACAGAACACTAAGCAGTTTCTCAGAAAGCTTCTTTCCAGATTTCATCAGAGGATATTTCCTCTTTCACCATAGCCCTCTAGGGGCTTCCAAATATCACTTTGCCAATTCCACAAGAACTCGCTAAGCGAAATGCTTCTTGAGGGGAAAGCTGTAATTCTGTGAGGTTATTTCACAGAACACAAAGAAGTTTCTCAGAAAGCTTCTTTCTCTTTGTTATCGGAGTTTATTTCCTTTGGCCCTATAATCTTCAAAGGGATCCGAAATATCTGTTCTGAGATTCCACAGAAACAAGGCTAGCAAAGAGATCCACGAAATACAGATGTAACCCTGTGAGATGAATTAACAGAACACTAAGCAGTTTCTCAGAAAGCTACTTTCCAGATTTCATCTGAGGATATTTCCATTCACACCACAGCCCTCTATGTGCTTCCAAATATCACTTTGCCAATTCCACAAGAACTGTCTTAGCGAAAGGCTTCTTGAGGGGAAAGCTGTAACTCTGTGAGATGATTTCACAGAACACAAAGAAGTTTCTCACAAAGCTTCTTTCTCTTTGTTATCGGAGGATATTTCCTTTGGCCCTATAGTCTTCAAAAGGGATCCGAAATATCTGTTCTGAGATTCCACTTAAATAAGGCTAGCAAAGAGATCCACGAAATAGAGATGTAACTCTGTGAGATGAAATAACAGAACACTAAGCAGTTTCTCAGAAAGCTACTCCCCAGGTTTCATCTGAGGATATTTCCTTTTTCACCGTAGCCCTCTAAGGGCTTCCAAATATCACTTTGCCAATTCCACAAATCTGTCTTAGCGAAAGGCTTCTTGAGGGGAAAGCTGTAACTCTGTGAGATGATTTCACTGAACACAAAGAAGTTTCTCAGAAAGCTTCTTTCTCTTTGTTATCGGAGGATATTTCCTTTGGCCCTATAGTCTTCAAAGGTATCCGAAATATCTGTTCTCAGATTCCACAGAAATAAGTCTAGCAAAGAGATTACGAAATACAGATGTAACTCTGTGAGATGAATTAACAGAACACGAAGCAGTTTCTCAGAAAGCTACTTTCCAGATATCATCTGAGGATATTTCCTTTTTCACAATAGCCCTCTATGGGCTTCCAAATATCACTTTGCCAATTCCACAAGAACTGTCTTAGCAAAAGGGTTCTTGAGGGGAAAGAAGTAACTCTGTGAGATGATTCCACAGAACACAAAGAAGTTTCTCAGAAAGCTTCTTTCTCTGTGTTATCGGAGGATATTTCCTTGGGCCCAAGAGTCTTCTAAGGGATCCGAAATATCTGTTCTCATATTCCACAGAAATAAGGCTAGCATAGAGATACACCAAATACAGATGTAACTCTGTGAGATGAATTAACAGAACACTAAGCAGTGTCTCTGAACGCTTTTTTCCAGATTTCATCATAGGATATTTCCTCTTTCACCATAGCCCTCTATGGGCTTCCAAATATCACTTTGCGAATTCCACAAGAACTGTCTAAGCGAAAGGCTTCTTGAGGGGAAAGCTGTAACTCTGTGAGGTGATACCACAGAACACAAAGAAGTTTCTCAGAAAGCTTCTTTCTCTTTGTTATCGGAGTTTATTTCCTTTGGACCTATAATCTTCAAAGGGATCCGGAATATCTGTTCTGAGATTCCACAGAAATAAGGCTAGCAAAGAGATCCACGAAATACACATGAAACTCTGTGAGATTAATTAACAGAACACTAAGCAGGTTCTCAGAAATCTTCTTTCCAAATTTCAACTGAGGATATTTCCTTTTTCACCATAGCCCTCTATGGGCTTCCAAATATCACTTTGCCAATTCCACAAGAATTGTCATAGTGAAATGCTTCTTGACGGGAAAGCTGTAACTGTGAGATGATTTCACAGAACACAAAGAAGTTTCTCAGAAAGCTTCTTTCTCTTTTTTATCGGAGGATATTTTCTTTGGCCCTATAATCTTCAAAGGGATACGAAATATCTGTTCTCAGATTCCACAGAAATAAGGCTAGCAAAGAGATCCACGAAATACAGATGTAACTCTGTGAGTGGAAGTCACACATCACAGAGCAGTTTCTCAGAATGCTTCTTTCCAGATTTCATCTGAGGATATTTCCTTTTTCACCATAGCCCTCTATGGGCTTCCAAATATCACCTTGCCAATTCCACAAGAACTGTCTTAGCGAAAGACTTCTTGAGGGGAAAGCTGTAACTCAGTGAGATGATTTCACAGAACACAAAGAAGATTCGCAGAATACTTCTTTCCCTTTTTTATCGGTGGATATTTCCTTTGGCCCTATAGTCTTCAAAGGGATCCGAAATATCTGTTCTCAGATTCCACAGAAATAAGGCTAGCAAAGAGATCCACGAAATAGAGATGTAACTCTGTGAGATGAATTAACAGAACACTAAGCAGTTTCTCAGAACGCTTCTTTCCAGATTTCATCAGAGGATATTTCCTCTTTAACCATAGCCCTCTATGGGCTTCCAAATATCACTTTGCCAATTCCGCAAGAACTGTCTAAGCAAAAGGCTTCTTGAGGGGAAAGCTGTAACTCTGTGAGGTGATACCACAGAACACAAAGAAGTTTCTCAGAAAGCTTCTTTCTCTTTGTTATCGGAGGATATTTCCTTTGGCCCTATAGTCTTCAAGGGGATCCGAAATATCTGTTCTCAGATTCCACAGAAATAAGGCTAGTAAAGAGATCCACGAAATACAGATGTAACTCTGTGAGATGAATTAACAGAACACTAGGCAGTTTCTCAGAAAGCTACTTTCCAGATTTCATCTGAGGATATTTCCTTTTTCACGATAGCCCTCTATGGGCGTCCAAATATTACTTTGCCAATTCCACAAGAACTGTCTTAGCGAAAGTCTTCTGTAGGGGAAAGCTGTATCTCTGTGAGACGATTTCACAGAACACAAAGAAGTTTCTCAGAAAGCTTCTTTCTCTTTGTTATCGGAGCATATTTCCTTTGGCCCTATAGTCTTCAAAGGGATCCGAAATATCTGTTCTCAGATTCTTCAGAAATAAGGCTAGCAAAGAGATCCACGAAATACAGATGTAATTCTGTGAGTGGAAGTCACACATCACAGAGCAGTTTCTCAGAAAACTTCTTTCCAGATTTCATCTGAGGATATTTTCTTTTACACCATATCCCTCTATGGGCTTCCAAATATCACTTTGCCAATTCCACAAGAACTGTCTTAGCGAAAGCTTCTTGAAGGGAAAGCTGTAAATCTGTGAGATGATTTCACAGAACACAAAGAAGTTTCTCAGAAAGCTTCTTTCTCTTTGTTATCGGAGGATATTTCCTTTGGCCCTATAGTCTTCAAAGGGATCCGAAATATCTGTTCTCAGATTCCACAGAAATAAGGCTAGCAAAGAGATCCACGAAATACAGATGTAACTCTGTGAGATGAATTAACAGAACACTAAGCAGTTTCTCAGAAAGCTTCTTTCCAGATTTCATCTGAGGATATTTCCTTTTTCACCATAGCCCTCTATGGGCTTCCAAATATCACTTTGCCAATTCCACAAGAACGGTTTAGCGAAAGGCTTCTTTAGGGGAAAGCTGTAACTCTGTGAGATGATTTCACAGAACACAAAGAAGTTTCTCAGAAAGCTTCTTTCTCTTTGTTATCGGAGGATATTTCCTCTGGCCCTATAGTCTTCAAAGGGATCCGAAATATCTGTTCTCAGATTCCACAGAAATAAGGCTAGCAAAGAGTTCCACGAAATACACATGTAACTCTGTGAGGTTAATTAAAAGTACAATAAGCAGTATCTCAGAAAGCTTCTTTACAGATTTCATCTGAGGATATTTCCTTTTTCACCATAGCCCTCTATGGGCTTTCTAATATCACTTTGCCAATTCCACAAGAACTGTCTTAGCGAAAGGGTTCTTGAGGGGAAAGCTGTAACTCTGTGAGTTGATTTCACCGAATACAAAGAAGTTTCTCAGAAAGCATCTTTCTCTTTGTTATCGGAGCATATTTCCTTTGGCCATATATTTTCAAAGGGATCCGAAATATCTGTTCTCAGATTCTACAGAAATAAGGCTAGCAAAGAGATCCACGAAATACAGATGTAATTCTGTGAGTGGAAGTCACACATCACAGAGCAGTTTCTCAGAAAACTTCTTTCCAGATTTCATCTGAGGATATTTTCTTTTACACCATATCCCTCTATGGGCTTCCAAATATCACTTTGCCAATTCCACAAGAACTGTCTTAGCGAAAGCTTCTTGAAGGGAAAGCTGTAAATCTGTGAGATGATTTCACAGAACACAAAGAAGTTTCTCAGAAAGCTTCTTTCTCTTTGTTATCGGAGGATATTTCCTTTGGCCCTATAGTCTTCAAAGGGATCCGAAATATCTGTTCTCAGATTCCACAGAAATAAGGCTAGCAAAGAGATCCACGAAATACAGATGTAACTCTGTGAGATGAATTAACAGAACACTAAGCAGTTTCTCAGAAAGCTTCTTTCCAGATTTCATCTGAGGATATTTCCTTTTTCACCATAGCCCTCTATGGGCTTCCAAATATCACTTTGCCAATTCCAAAAGAACTGTTTAGCGAAAGGCTTCTTTAGGGGAAAGCTGTAACTCTGTGAGATGATTTCACAGAACACAAAGAAGTTTCTCAGAAAGCTTCTTTCTCTTTGTTATCGGAGGATATTTCCTCTGGCCCTATAGTCTTCAAAGGGATCCGAAATATCTGTTCTCAGATTCCACAGAAATAAGCCTAGCAAAGAGATCCACGAAATACAGATGCAACTCTGTGAGATGAATTAACAGAAAACTAAGCAGTTTCTCAGAAACCTTCTTTCCAGATTTCATCTGAGGATATTTCCTTTTTCACCATAGCCCTCTATGGGCTTCCAAATATCACTTTGCCATTTCCAAAAGAACTGTCTTACCGAAAGGCTTCTTGAGGGGAAAGCTGTAACTCTGTGAGATGATTTCACAGAACACAAAGAAGTTTCTCAGAAAGCTTCTTTCTCTTTGTCATCGGAGGATATTTCCTTTGGCCCTATATTCTTCAAAGGGATTCGAAATATCTGTTCTCAGATTCCACAGAAATAAGGCTAGCAAAGAGATCCACGAAATACACATGTAACTCTGTGAGGTGAATTAAAAGTACAATAAGCAGTATCTCAGAAATCTTCTTTCCAGATTTCATCTGAGGATATTTCATTTTTCACCATAGCCCTCTAGGGGTTCCAAATATCACTTTGCCAATTCCACAAGAACTGTCTTACGGAAAGGCTTCTTGAGGGGAAAGCTGTAACTCTGTGAGATGATTTCACAGAACACAAAGAAGTTTCTCAGAAAGCTTCTTTCTCTTTGTTATCAGAGGATATTTCCTTTGGCCCTATAGTCTTCAAAGGGATACGAAATATCTGTTCTCAGATTCCACAGAAATAAGGCTAGCAAAGAGATCCACGTAATACAGATGTAACTCTGTGAGATGAATTAAGAGAACACTAAGCAGTTTCTCAGAAAGCTACTTTCCAGATTTCATCTGAGGATAATTCCTCTTTCACCATAGCCCTCTATGGGCATCCAAATATCACTTTGCCAATTCCACAAGAACGGTCTTAGCGAAAGGCTTCTTGAGGGGAAAGATGTAACTCTGTAAGATGATTTCACAGAACACAAAGAAGTTTCTCAGAATGCTTCTTTCCCTTTTTTTTCGGAGGATATTTCCTTTGGCCCTATAGACTTCAAAGGGATCTGAAATATCTGTTTTCAAATTCCACAGAAATAAGGCTAGCAAAGAGATCCACGAAATACAGATGTAACTCTGTGAGATGAATTAACAGAACACTAAGCAGTTTCTCAGAAAGCTACTTTCCAGATTTCATCAGAGGGTATTTCCTCTTTCACCATAGCCCTCTATGGACTTCCAAATATCACTTTGCCAATTCCACAGGAACTGTCTAAGCGAAAGGCTTCTTGAGGGGAATACTGTAATTCTGTGAGGTGATTTCAAAGAACACAAAGAAGTTTCCCAAAAGCTTCTTTCTCTTTGTTATCGGAGATTATTTCCTTTGGCCCTATAATCTTCAAAGGTATCCGAAATATCTGTTCTCAGATTCCACAGAAATAAGGCTAGCAAAGAGATCCACGAAATACAGATGAATCTCTGTGAGATGAAATAACAGAACACTAAGCAGTTTCTCAGAAAACTACTTTCCACATTTCATCTGAGGATATTTCCTTTTTCAACAGAGCCCTCTAAGGGCTTCCAAATATCACTTTGCCAATTCCACAAATCTGTCTTAGCGAAAGGCTTCTTGAGGGGAAAGCTGTAACTCCGTGAGACGATTTCACAGAACACAAAGAAGTTTCTCAGAAAGCTTCTTTCTCTTTGTTATCGGAGGATAATTCCTTTGGCCCTATAGTCTTCAAATGTATTCGAAATATCTGTTCTGAGATTCCACAGAAATAAGGCTAGCAAAGAGATTACGAAATACAGATGTAACTCTGTGAGATGAATTAACAGAACACTAAGCAGTTTCTCAGAAAGCTACTTTCCAGATTTCATCTGAGGATATTTCCTTTTTCACTATAGCCCTCGATGGGCTTCCAAATATCACTTTGCCAATTCCACTAGAACTGTCTTAGTGAAAGTCTTCTTGAGGGGAAAGCTGTAATTCTGTGAGATGATTTCACAGAACACAAAGAAGTTTCTCAGAAAGCTTCTTTCTCTTTGTTATCGGAGGATATTTCCTTTGGCTCTATAGTCTTAAAAGGGATCCGAAATATCTTTTCTCAGATTCCAGAGAAATAAGGCTAGCAGAGAGATCCACGAAATACAGATGTAACTCAGTGAGATGAATTAACAGAACACTAAGCAGTTTCTCAGAAAGCTTCTTTCCAGATTTCATCTGAGGATATTTCCTTTTTCACCGTAGCCTTCTATGGGCTTCCAAATATCACTTTGCCAATTCCACAAGAAGTGTCTTAGCGAAAGGGTTCTTGAGGGGAAAGCTGTAACTCTGTGAGATGATTTCACAGAACACAAAGTAGTTTCTCAGAAAGCTTCGTTCTCTTTGTGATCGGAGGATATTTCCTTTGGCCTTATAGTCTTCTAAGGGATCTGAAATATCTGTTCTCAGATTCCACAGAAATAAGGCTAGCAAAGAGATCCACGAAATACAGATGTAACTCTGTGAGTGGAAGTCACACATCACAGAGCAGTTTCTCAGAAAGCTTCTTTCCAGATTTCATCTGAGGATATTTCCTTTTTCACCATAGCCCTCTATGGGCATCCAAATATCACTTTGTCAATTCCACAAGAACTGTCTTAGCGAAACGCTTCTTGAGGGGAAAGCTGGAACTCTGTGAGATGATTTCACAGAACACAAAGAATTTTCTCAGAATGCTTCTTTCCCTTTTTTATCGGAGGATATATCCTTTGGCCCTATAGACTTCAAAGGGATCCGAAATATCTGTTCTCAGATTCCACAGAAATAAGGCTAGCAAGGAGATCCACGAAATACAGATGTAACTCTGAGAGGTGAATTAACAGAACACTAAGCAGTTTCTCAGAAAGCTTCTTTCCAGATTTCATCAGAGGATATTTCCTCTTTCACCATAGCCCTCTAGGGGCTTCCAAATATCACTTTGCCAATTCCACAAGAACTCGCTAAGCGAAAGGCTTCTTGAGGGGAAAGCTGTAATTCTGTGAGGTTATTTCACAGAACACAAAGAAGTTTCTCAGAAAGCTTCTTTCTCTTTGTTATCGGAGTTTATTTCCTTTGGCCCTATAATCTTCAAAGGGATCCGAAATATCTGTTCTGAGATTCCACAGAAACAAGGCTAGCAAAGAGATCCACGAAATACACATGTAACCCTGTGAGATGAATTAACAGAACACTAAGCAGTTTCTCAGAAAGCTACTTTCCAGATTTCATCTGAGGATATTTCCATTCACACCACAGCCCTCTATGTGCTTCCAAATATCACTTTGCCAATTCCACAAGAACTGTCTTAGCGAAAGGCTTCTTGAGGGGAAAGCTGTAACTCTGTGAGATGATTTCACAGAACACAAAGAAGTTTCTCACAAAGCTTCTTTCTCTTTGTTATCGGAGGATATTTCCTTTGGCCCTATAGTCTTCAAAAGGGATCCGAAATATCTGTTCTGAGATTCCACTTAAATAAGGCTAGCAAAGAGATCCACGAAATAGAGATGTAACTCTGTGAGATGAAATAACAGAACACTAAGCAGTTTCTCAGAAAGCTACTCCCCAGGTTTCATCTGAGGATATTTCCTTTTTCACCGTAGCCCTCTAAGGGCTTCCAAATATCACTTTGCCAATTCCACAAATCTGTCTTAGCGAAAGGCTTCTTGAGGGGAAAGCTGTAACTCTGTGAGATGATTTCACTGAACACAAAGAAGTTTCTCAGAAAGCTTCTTTCTCTTTGTTATCGGAGGATATTTCCTTTGGCCCTATAGTCTTCAAAGGTATCCGAAATATCTGTTCTCAGATTCCACAGAAATAAGTCTAGCAAAGAGATTACGAAATACAGATGTAACTCTGTGAGATGAATTAACAGAACACGAAGCAGTTTCTCAGAAAGCTACTTTCCAGATATCATCTGAGGATATTTCCTTTTTCACAATAGCCCTCTATGGGCTTCCAAATATCACTTTGCCAATTCCACAAGAACTGTCTTAGCAAAAGGGTTCTTGAGGGGAAAGAAGTAACTCTGTGAGATGATTCCACAGAACACAAAGAAGTTTCTCAGAAAGCTTCTTTCTCTGTGTTATCGGAGGATATTTCCTTGGGCCCAAGAGTCTTCTAAGGGATCCGAAATATCTGTTCTCATATTCCACAGAAATAAGGCTAGCATAGAGATACACCAAATACAGATGTAACTCTGTGAGATGAATTAACAGAACACTAAGCAGTGTCTCTGAACGCTTCTTTCCAAATTTCATCATAGGATATTTCCTCTTTCACCATAGCCCTCTATGGGCTTCCAAATATCACTTTGCCAATTCCACAAGAACTGTCTAAGCGAAAGGCTTCTTGAGGGGAAAGCTGTAACTCTGTGAGGTGATACCACAGAACACAAAGAAGTTTCTCAGAAAGCTTCTTTCTCTTTGTTATCGGGGTTTATTTCCTTTGGACCTATAATCTTCAAAGGGATCCGGAATATCTGTTCTGAGATTCCACAGAAATAAGGCTAGCAAAGAGATCCACGAAATACACATGAAATTCTGTGAGATTAATTAACAGAACACTAAGCAGGTTCTCAGAAATCTTCTTTCCAAATTTCAACTGAGGATATTTCCTTTTTCACCATAGCCCTCTATGGGCTTCCAAATATCACTTTGCCAATTCCACAAGAATTGTCATAGTGAAATGCTTCTTGACGGGAAAGCTGTAACTGTGAGATGATTTCACAGAACACAAAGAAGTTTCTCAGAAAGATTCTTTCTCTTTTTTATCGGAGGATATTTTCTTTGGCCCTATAATCTTCAAAGGGATACGAAATATCTGTTCTCAGATTCCACAGAAATAAGGCTAGCAAAGAGATCCACGAAATACAGATGTAACTCTGTGAGTGGAAGTCACACATCACAGAGCAGTTTCTCAGAATGCTTCTTTCCAGATTTCATCTGAGGATATTTCCTTTTTCACCGTAGCCCTCTATGGGCTTCCAAATATCACTTTGCCAATTCCACAAGAAGTGTCTTAGCGAAAGGCTTCTTGAGGGGAAAGCTGTAACTCTGTGAGTTGATTTCACAGAATACAAAGAAGTTTCTCAGAAAGCTTCTTTCTCTTTGTTATCGGAGGATATTTCCTTTGGCCCTATAGTCTTCAAAGGGATCCGAAATATCTGTTCTCAGATTGCACAGAAACAAGGCTAGCAAAGAGATCCACGAAATACACATGTAACTCTGTGAGGTGAATTAAAAGAACAATAAGCAGTTTCTCAGAAAGCTTCTTTCCAGATTTCATCTGAGTATATTTCCTTTTTCACCATAGCTCTCTAAGGGCTTCCAAATATCACTTTGCCAATTTCTCAAGAACTGTCTTAGCGAAAGGCTTCTTGAGGGGAAAGCTGTAACTCTGTGAGATGATTTCACAGAACACAAAGAAGTTTCTCAGAAAGCTTCTTTCTCTTTGTTATCGGAGGATATTTCCTTTCGCCCTTTAGTTTTCAAAGGGATCCGAAATATCTGTTCTCAGGTTCCACAGAAATAAGGCTAGCGAAGAGATCCACGAAATACAGATGTAACTCTGTGAGTGGAAGTCAAACATCACAGAGCAGTTTCTCAGAAAGCTTCTTTCCAGATTTCATCTGAGGATATTTCCTTTTTCAACATAGCCCTCTATGGGCTTCCAAATATCACTTGGCCAATTCCACAAGAACTGTCTTAGCGAAAGGCTTCTTGAGAAGAAAGCTGTAACTCTGTGAGATGATTTCACAGAACACAAAGAAGTTTCTCAGAAAGCTTCTTTCTCTTTGTTATCGGAGGATATTTTCTTTAGCCCAATAGTCTTCAAAGGTATCCGAAATATCTGTTCTCAGATTCCACAGAAATAAGGCTAGCAAAGAGATCCACAGAATACAGATGTAACTCTGTGAGATGAATGAACAGAACACTAAGTAGTTTCTCAGAAAGCTTCTTTCCCGATTTCATCTGAGGATATTTCCTTTTTCACCATAGCCCTCTATGGGCGTCCAAATATCACTTTGCCAATTCCACATGAACCGTCTTAGAGAAAGGGTTCTTGAGGGGAAAGCTGTAACTCTGTGAGATGATTTCACAGAATACAAAGAAGTTTCTCAGAAAGCTTCGTTCTCCTTGTGATTAGAGGATATTTCCTTTGGCCCTATATTCTTATAAGGGATCCGAAATATCTGTTCTCAGATTCCACAGAAATAAGGCTAGCAAAGAGATCCACGAAATACAGATGTAACTCAGTGAGATGAATTAACAGAACACTAAGCAGTTTCTCAGAAAGCTACTTTCCAGATTTCATCTGAGGATATTTCCTTTTTCACCATAGCCCTCTATGGGCATCCAAATATCACTCTGCCAATTCCACAAGAACTGTCTTAGGGAAAGGCTTCTTGAGGGGAAAGCTGTAACTCTGTGAGATGATTTCACAGAACACAAAGAAGTTTCTCAGAATGCTTCTTTCCCTTTTTTATCGGAGGATATTTCCTTTGGCCCTATAGACTTCAAAGGGATCCGAAATATCTGTTCTCACATTCCACAGAAATAAGGCTAGCAAGGAGATCCATGAAACACAGATGTAACTCTGTGAGATGAATTAACAGAACACTAAGCAGTTTCTCAGAAAGCTACTTTCCAGATTTCATCTGAGGATATTTCCATTTTCACCATCGACCTCTATGGGCTCACAAATATCACTTTGCCAATTCCACAAGAACTGTCTTAGCGGAAGGCTTCTTGAGGGGAAAGCTGTAACTCTGTGAGATGATTTCAGAGAACACAAAGAAGTTTCTCACAAAGCTTCTTTCTCTTTGTTATCGTAGGATATTTCCTTTGGCCCTATAGTCTTCAAAAGGGATCCGAAATATCTGTTCTCAGATTCCACAGAAATAAGGCTAGCAAAGAGATCCACGAAATAGAGATGTAACTCTGTGAGATGAAATAACAGAACACTAAGCAGTTTCTCAGAAAACTACTTTCCAGATTTCATCTGAGGATATTTCCTTTTTCACCATAGCCCTCTAAGGTCTTCCAAATATCACTTTTCCAATTCCACAAATCTGTCTTAGCGAAAGGCTTCTTGAGGCGAAAGCTGTAACTCTGTGAGATGATTTCACAGAACACAAAGAAGTTTCTCAGAAAGCTTCTTTCTCTGTTATCGGACGATATTTCCTTTGGCCCTATATTCCTCAAAGGTATCCGAAATATCTGTTCTCAGATTCCACGGAAATAAGGCTAGCAAAGAGATTACGAAATACATATGTAACTCTGTGAGATGAATTAACAGATCTCTAAGCAGTTTCTCAGAAAGCTACTTTCCAGATTTCATCTGAGGATATTTCCTTTTTCACCATAGCCCTCAATGGGCTTCCAAATATCACTTTGCCAATTCCACTAGAACTGTCTTAGCGAAAGTCTTCTTGAGGGGAAAGCTGTAACTCTGTGAGATGATTTCACAGAACACAAAGAAGTTTCTCAGAAAGCTTCTTTCTCTTTGTTATCAGAGGATATTTCCTTTGGCTCTATAGTCTTCAAAGGGATCCGAAATATCTGTTCTCAGATTCCACAGAAATAAGGCTAGCAAAGAGATCCACGAAATACAGATGTAACTCTGTGAGATGAATTAACAGAACACTAAGCAGTTTCTCAGAAAGCTACTTTCCAGATTTCATCTGAGGATATTTCCTTTTTCACCATAGCCCTCTATGGGCTTCCAAATATCACTTTGCCAATTCCACAAGAACTGTCTTAGCGAAAGGCTTCTTGAGGGGAAAGAAGTAACTCTGTGAGATGATTTCACAGAACACAAAGAAGTTTCTCAGAAAGCTTCTTTCTCTGTGTTATCGGAGGATATTTCCTTTGGCCCTATAGTCTTCTAAGGGATCCGAAATATCTGTTCTCAGATTCCACAGAAATAAGGCTAGCAAAGAGATACACCAAATACAGATGTAACTCTGTGAGATGAATTAACAGAACACTAAGCAGTTTCTCAGAAAGCTTCTTTCCATATTTCATCTGAGGATATTTCCTTTTTCACCATAGCCCTCTACGGGCTTCCAAATATCACTTTGCCAATTCCACAAAAATTTTCTTAGTGAAAGGTTTCTTGAGGGGAAAGCTGTATCTCGGTGAGATGATTTCACAGAACACAAAGAAGTTTCTCAGAAAGCTTCTTTCTCTTTTTTATCGGAGGATATTTCCTTTGGCCCTGTAGACTCAAAGGGATCCGAAATATCTGTTCTCAGATTCCACAGAAATAAGGCTAGCAAAGAGATCCACGAAATAGAGATGTAACTTGTGAGATGAATTAACAGAACACTAAGCAGTTTCTCAGAAAGCTTCTTTCCAGATTTCATCAGAGGATATTTCCTCTTTCACCATAGCCCTCTTTGGGCTTCCAAATATCACTTTGCCAATTCCACAAGAACTGTCTAAGCGAAAGGCTTCTTGAGGGGAAAAATGTAACTCTGTGAGATGATTTCACAGAACAAAAAGAAGTTACTCAGAAAGGTTCTTTCTCTTTGTTATCAGAGGATATTTCCTTTGGCCCTAGAGTCTTCAAAGGGATCCGAAATATCTGTTCTCAGATTACACAGAAATAAGGGTAGCAATGAGATCCGCGAAATACAGATGTAACTCTGTGAGGTGAATTAACAGAACACAAAGCAGTTTCTCAGAAATCTACTTTCCAGATTTCATCTGAGGATATTTCCTTTTTCACCATAGCCCTCTATGGGCTTCCAAATATCACTTTGCCAATTCCACAAGAACTACCGTAGCGAAAGGATTCTTGAGGGGAAAACTGTAACTCTGTGAGATGATTTCACAGAACACAAAGAAGTTTCTGAGAAAGGCTCTTTCTCTTTGTTATCGGCGGATATTTCCTTTGGCCCTATAGTCTTCTAGGGGATCCGAAATATCTCTTCTCAGATTCCACAGAAATAGTGCTAGCAAAGAGATCCACGAAATACAGATGTAACTCTGTGAGATAAATTAACAGAACACTAAGCATTTTCTCAGAAAGCTTCTTTCCTGATTTCATCGGAGGATATTTCCTTTTTCACCATAGCCGTCTTTGGGCTTCCAAATATCACTTTGCCAATTCCACAAGAACTGTCTTAGGGAAAGGGTTCTTGAGGGGAAAGCTGTAACTCTGAGAGATGATTTCACAGAACACAAAGAAGATTCTCAGAATGCTTCTTTCCCTTTTTTATCGGAGGATATTTCCTTTGGCCCTATAGTCTTCAAAGGGATCCGAAATATCTGTTCTCAGATTCCACAGAAATAAGGCTAGCAAAGAGATCCACGAAATACAGATGTAACTCTGTGAGATGAATTAACAGAACGCTAAGCAGTGTCTCAGAACGCTTCTTTCCAGATTTCATCAGAGGATATTTCCTCTTTCACCATAGCCCTCTATGGGCTTCCAAATATCACTTTGCCAATTCCACAAGAACTGTCTAAGCGAAAGGCTTCTTGAGAAGAAAGCTGTAACTCTGTGAGGTGATACCACAGAACACAAAGAAATTTCTCAGAAAGCTTCTTTCTCTTTGTTATCGGAGTTTATTTGTTTGGCCCTATAATCTTCAAAGGAATCCGGAATATCTGTTCTCAGATTCCACAGAAATAAGGCTAGCAAAGAGATCCACGAAATACAGATGAAACTCTGTGAGATGAATTAACAGAACACTAAGCAGGTTCTCAGAAAGCTTCTTTCCAGATTTCATCTGAGGATATTTCCTTTTTCACCATAGCCCTCTATGGGCTTCCAAATATCACTTTGCGAATTGCACAAGAACTGTCTTAGCGAAAGGCTTCTTGAGAAGAAAGCTGTAACTCTGTGAGATGATTTCACAGAACACAAAGAAGTTTCTCACAAACCTCCTTTCTCTTTGTTAGCGGAGGATATTTCCTTTGGCCCTACAGTCTTCTAAGGGATCCGAAATATCTATTCTCAGATTCCACAGAAATAAGTCTAGCAAAGAGATTACGAAATACCGATGTAACACTGTGAGATGAATTAACAGAACACTAAGCAGTTTCTCAGAAAGCTTCTTCCCAGATTTCATCTGAGGATATTTCCTTTTTCACCATAGCCCTCTATGGTCTTCCAAATATCACTTTGCCAATTCCACAAGAATTGTCTTAGTGAAATGCTTTTTGACCGGAAAGCTGTAACTCTGTGATGTGATTTCACAGAACACAAAGAAGTTTCTCAGAAAGCTTCTTTCTCTTTTTTATCGGAGGATATTTCTTTTGGCCCTATAATCTTCAAAGGGATCCGAAATATATGTTCTGAGATTCCACAGAAATAAGGCTAGCAAAGATTTCCACGAAATACAGATGTAACTCTGTGAGATGAATTAACAGAACACTAAGCAGTTTCTCAGAAAGCTTCTTTCCAGATTTCATCTGAGGATATTTCCTTTTTCACCATAGCCCTCTATGCGCTTCCAAATATCAATTTGCCAATTCCACTAGAACTGTCTTAGCGAAAGGCTTGTTGAGGGGAAAACTGTAAATCTGTGTGATGATTTCACAAAACACAAAGAAGTTTCTCAGAAAGCTTCTTTCTCTTTGTTATCGGAGGACATTTCCTTTGGCCCTAGAGTCTTCAAAGGGATCCGAAATATCGGTTCTCAGATTCCACAGAAATAAGGCTAGCAATGAGATCCACGAAATACAGATGTAACTCTGTGAGTTGAATTAACGGAACAATAAGCAGTTTCTCAGAAAGCTTCTTTCCAGATTTCATAAGAGGATATTTCCTTCTTCACCATAGCCCTCTATGGGCTTCCAAATATCACTTTGCCAATTCCGCAAGAACTGTCTAAGCGAAAGGCTTCTTGAGGGGAAAGCTGTAACACTGTGAGATGATTTCACAGAACACAAAGAAGTTTCTCAGAAAGCTTCGTTCTCTTTGTGATCGGAGGATATTTCCTTTGGCCCTATAGTCTTCTAAGGGATCCGAAATATCTGTTCTCAGATTCCACAGAAATAAGGCTAGCAGAGAGATCCACGAAATACAGATGTAACTCTGTGAGATGAATTAACAGAACACTAAACAGTTTCTCAGAAAGCTACTTTCCAGATTTCATCTGAGGATATTTCCTTTTTCAACATAGCCCTCTATGGGCATCCAAATATTACTTTGCCAATTCCACAAGAACTGTCTTAGCGACAGGCTTCTCTAGGGGAAAGCTGTATCTCTTTGAGACGATTTCACAGAACAGAAAGAAGTTTCTCAGAAAGCTTCTTTCTCTTTGTTATCGGAGGGTATTTCCTTTGGCCCTATAGTCTTCAAAGGGATCCGAAATATCTGTTATCAGATTCTACAGAAATAAGGCTAGCAAAGAGATCCACGAAATACAGATGTAACACTGTGAGAGGAATTAACAGAACACTAAGCAGTTTCTCAGAAAGCTTCTTTCCCCATTTCATCTGAGGATATTTCCTTTTTCAACATAGCCCTCTATGCGCTTCCAAATATCACTTTGCCAATTCCACAAGAACTGTCTTAGGGAAAGGCTTCATGAGGGGAAAGCTGTAACTTTTTGAGATGATTTCAAAGAACACAAAGAAGTTTCTCAGAAAGCTTCTTTCTCTTTGTGATCGGAGAATATTTCCTTTGGTCCTATAGTCTTCTAAGGGATCCGAAATGTCTGTTCTCAGATTCCACAGAAATAAGGCTAGCAGAGAGATCCACGAAATACAGATGTAACTCTGTGAGATGAATTAACAGAACACTAAGCAGTTTCTCAGAAAGCTACTTTCCAGATTTCATCTGAGGATATTTCCTTTTTCAACATAGCCCTCTATGGGCATCCAAATATTACTTTGCCAATTCCACAAGAACTGTCTTAGCGACAGGCTTCTCTAGGGGAAAGCTGTATCTCTGTGAGACGATTTCACAGAACAGAAAGAAGTTTCTCAGAAAGCTTCTTTCTCTTTGTTATCGGAGGGTATTTCCTTTGGCCCTATAGTCTTCAAAGGGATCCGGAATATCTGCTCTCAGATTCCACAGAAATAACGCTAGCAAAGAGATCCACGAAATACAGATGAAACTCTGTGAGATGAATTAACAGAACACTAAGCAGGTTCTCGGAAAGCTTCTTTCCAGATTTCATCTAAGGATATTTCCTTTTTCACCACAGCCCTCTATGCGCTTCCAAATATCACTTTGCCAATTAAACAAGAACTGTCTTAGCGAAAGGCTTCTCTAGGGGAAAGCTGTAACTCTGTGAGATGATTTCACAGACCAAAAAGAAGTTTCTCTGAAAGCTTCTTTCTCTTTGTTATCGAAGGATATTTCCTTTGGCCCTATAGTCTTCTAAGGGATCCGAAATATCTGTTCTCAGATTCCACAGAAAAAAGGCTAGCAAAGAGATCCACGTAATACAGATGTAACTCTGTGAGATGAATTAACAGAACACTAAGCAGTTCGTCAGAAATCTTCTTTCCAGATTTCATCTGAGGATATTTCCCTTTTCACCATAGACCTCTATGGGCTTCCAAATATCACTTTGCCAATTCCACAAGAACTGTCTTAGCGAAAGGTTTCTTGAGGGGAAATCTGTAACTCTGTGAGATGGTTTCAAAGAACACAAAGAAGTTTCTCAGAAAGCTTCTTTCTTTTTGTTATCGGAGATTATTTCCTTTGGCCCTAGAGTCTTCAAAGGGATCCGAAATATCTGTTCTCAGATTCCACAGAAATAAAACTAGCAAAGAGATCCACGAAATACAGATGTAACTCTGTGAGATGAATTAACAGAACACTAAGCAGTTTCTCAGAAAGCTTCTTTCCAGATTTCATCTGAGGATATTTCCTTTTTCACCATAGCCCTCTAAGGGCTTCCAAATATCACTTTGCCAATTCCACAAGAACTGTCTTAGCGAAAGGCTTCTTGAGGGGAAAGCTGTAACTCTGTGAGATGATTTCACAGAACACCAAGAAGTTTCTAAGAAAGCTTCTTTCTCTTTGTTATCGGAAGATATTTCCTTTGGCCCTATAGTCTTCTAAGGGATCCGAAATATCTGTTCTCAGATTCCACAGAAATAAGGCTAGCAAAGAGATCCACGAAATACAGATGTAACTCTGTGAGATGAATTAACAGAACACTAAGCAGTTTCTCAGAAAGCTACTTTCCAGATTTCATCTGAGGATATTTCCTTTTTCACCATAGCCCTCTATGGGCATCCAAATATCACTATGCCAATTCCACAAGAACTGTCTTAGGGAAAGACTTCTTGAAGGGAAAGCTGTAACTCTGTGAGATGATTTCACAGAACACAAAGAAGTTTCTCAGAATGCTTCTTTCCCTTTTTTATCGGAGGATATTTCCTTTGGAACTATAGACTTCAAAGGGATCCGAAATATCTGTTCTCAGATTCCATAGAAATAAGGCTAGCAAGGAGATCCACGAAATACAGATGTAACTCTGTGAGATGAATTAACAGAACACTAAGCAGTTTCTCAGAAAGTTTCTTTCCAGATTTCATCAGAGGATATTTCCTCTTTCACCATAGCCCTCTAGGGGCTTCCAAATATCACTTTGCCAATTCCACAAGAACTCGCTAAGCGAAAGGCTTCTTGAGGGGAAAGCTGTAATTCTGTGAGGTTATTTCACAGAACACAAAGAAGTTTCTCAGAAAGCTTCTTTCTCTTTGTTATCGGAGTTTATTTCCTTTGGCCCTATAATCTTCAAAGGGATCCGAAATATCTGTTCTGAGATTCCACAGAAACAAGGCTAGCAAAGAGATCCACGAAATACAGATGTAACCCTGTGAGATGAATTAACAGAACACTAAGCAGTTTCTCAGAAAGCTACTTTCCAGATTGCATCTGAGGATATTTCCATTCACACCACAGCCCTCTATGTGCTTCCAAATATCACTTTGCCAATTCCACAAGAACTGTCTTAGCGAAAGGCTTCTTGAGGGGAAAGCTGTAACTCTGTGAGATGATTTCACAGAACACAAAGAAGTTTCTCACAAAGCTTCTTTCTCTTTGTTATCGGAGGATATTTCCTTTGGCCCTATAGTCTTCAAAAGGGATCCGAAATATCTGTTCTGAGATTCCACTTAAATAAGGCTAGCAAAGAGATCCACGAAATAGAGATGTAACTCTGTGAGATGAAATAACAGAACACTAAGCAGTTTCTCAGAAAGCTACTCCCCAGGTTTCATCTGAGGATATTTCCTTTTTCACCGTAGCCCTCTAAGGGCTTCCAAATATCACTTTGCCAATTCCACAAATCTGTCTTAGCGAAAGGCTTCTTGAGGGGAAAGCTGTAACTCTGTGAGATGATTTCACTGAACACAAAGAAGTTTCTCAGAAAGCTTCTTTCTCTTTGTTATCGGAGGATATTTCCTTTGGCCCTATAGTCTTCAAAGGTATCCGAAATATCTGTTCTCAGATTCCACAGAAATAAGTCTAGCAAAGAGATTACGAAATACAGATGTAACTCTGTGAGATGAATTAACAGAACACGAAGCAGTTTCTCAGAAAGCTACTTTCCAGATATCATCTGAGGATATTTCCTTTTTCACAATAGCCCTCTATGGGCTTCCAAATATCACTTTGCCAATTCCATAAGAACTGTCTTAGCAAAAGGGTTCTTGAGGGGAAAGAAGTAACTCTGTGAGATGATTCCACAGAACACAAAGAAGTTTCTCAGAAAGCTTCTTTCTCTGTGTTATCGGAGGATATTTCCTTGGGCCCAAGAGTCTTCTAAGGGATCCGAAATATCTGTTCTCATATTCCACAGAAATAAGGCTAGCATAGAGATACACCAAATACAGATGTAACTCTGTGAGATGAATTAACAGAACACTAAGCAGTGTCTCTGAACGCTTCTTTCCAAATTTCATCATAGGATATTTCCTCTTTCACCATAGCCCTCTATGGGCTTCCAAATATCACTTTGCCAATTCCACAAGAACTGTCTAAGCGAAAGGCTTCTTGAGGGGAAAGCTGTAACTCTGTGAGGTGATACCACAGAACACAAAGAAGTTTCTCAGAAAGCTTCTTTCTCTTTGTTATCGGAGTTTATTTCCTTTGGACCTATAATCTTCAAAGGGATCCGGAATATCTGTTCTGAGATTACACAGAAATAAGGCTAGCAAAGAGATCCACGAAATACACATGAAATTCTGTGAGATTAATTAACAGAACACTAAGCAGGTTCTCAGAAATCTTCTTTCCAAATTTCAACTGAGGATATTTCCTTTTTCACCATAGCCCTCTATGGGCTTCCAAATATCACTTTGCCAATTCCACAAGAATTGTCATAGTGAAATGCTTCTTGACGGGAAAGCTGTAACTGTGAGATGAATTCACAGAACACAAAGAAGTTTCTCAGAAAGATTCTTTCTCTTTTTTATCGGAGGATATTTTCTTTGGCCCTATAATCTTCAAAGGGATACGAAATATCTGTTCTCAGATTCCACAGAAATAAGGCTAGCAAAGAGATCCACGAAATACAGATGTAACTCTGTGAGTGGAAGTCACACATCACAGAGCAGTTTCTCAGAATGCTTCTTTCCAGATTTCATCTGAGGATATTTCCTTTTTCACCGTAGCCCTCTATGGGCTTCCAAATATCACTTTGCCAATTCCACAAGAACTGTCTTAGCGAAAGGCTTCTTGAGGGGAAAGCTGTAACTCTGTGAGTTGATTTCACAGAATACAAAGAAGTTTCTCAGAAAGCTTCTTTCTCTTTGTTATCGGAGGATATTTCCTTTGGCCCTATAGTCTTCAAAGGGATCCGAAATATCTGTTCTCAGATTGCACAGAAACAAGGCTAGCAAAGAGATCCACGAAATACACATGTAACTCTGTGAGGTGAATTAAAAGAACAATAAGCAGTTTCTCAGAAAGCTTCTTTCCAGATTTCATCTGAGTATATTTCCTTTTTCACCATAGCTCTCTAAGGGCTTCCAAATATCACTTTGCCAATTTCTCAAGAACTGTCTTAGCGAAAGGCTTCTTGAGGGGAAAGCTGTAACTCTGTGAGATGATTTCACAGAACACAAAGAAGTTTCTCAGAAAGCTTCTTTCTCTTTGTTATCGGAGGATATTTCCTTTCGCCCTTTAGTTTTCAAAGGGATCCGAAATATCTGTTCTCAGGTTCCACAGAAATAAGGCTAGCGAAGAGATCCACGAAATACAGATGTAACTCTGTGAGTGGAAGTCAAACATCACAGAGCAGTTTCTCAGAAAGCTTCTTTCCAGATTTCATCTGAGGATATTTCCTTTTTCAACATAGCCCTCTATGGGCTTCCAAATATCACTTGGCCAATTCCACAAGAACTGTCTTAGCGAAAGGCTTCTTGAGAAGAAAGCTGTAACTCTGTGAGATGATTTCACAGAACACAAAGAAGTTTCTCAGAAAGCTTCTTTCTCTTTGTTATCGGAGGATATTTTCTTTAGCCCAATAGTCTTCAAAGGTATCCGAAATATCTGTTCTCAGATTCCACAGAAATAAGGCTAGCAAAGAGATCCACAGAATACAGATGTAACTCTGTGAGATGAATGAACAGAACACTAAGCAGTTTCTCAGAAAGCTTCTTTCCCGATTTCATCTGAGGATATTTCCTTTTTCACCATAGCCCTCTATGGGCTTCCAAATATCACTTTGCCAATTCCACATGAACCGTCTTAGAGAAAGGGTTCTTGAGGGGAAAGCTGTAACTCTGTGAGATGATTTCACAGAATACAAAGAAGTTTCTCAGAAAGCTTCGTTCTCCTTGTGATTAGAGGATATTTCCTTTGGCCCTATATTCTTATAAGGGATCCGAAATATCTGTTCTCAGATTCCACAGAAATAAGGCTAGCAAAGAGATCCACGAAATACAGATGTAACTCAGTGAGATGAATTAACAGAACACTAAGCAGTTTCTCAGAAAGCTACTTTCCAGATTTCATCTGAGGATATTTCCTTTTTCACCATAGCCCTCTATGGGCATCCAAATATCACTCTGCCAATTCCACAAGAACTGTCTTAGGGAAAGGCTTCTTGAGGGGAAAGCTGTAACTCTGTGAGATGATTTCACAGAACACAAAGAAGTTTCTCAGAATGCTTCTTTCCCTTTTTTATCGGAGGATATTTCCTTTGGCCCTATAGACTTCAAAGGGATCCGAAATATCTGTTCTCACATTCCACAGAAATAAGGCTAGCAAGGAGATCCATGAAACACAGATGTAACTCTGTGAGATGAATTAACAGAACACTAAGCAGTTTCTCAGAAAGCTACTTTCCAGATTTCATCTGAGGATATTTCCATTTTCACCATCGACCTCTATGGGCTCACAAATATCACTTTGCCAATTCCACAAGAACTGTCTTAGCGGAAGGCTTCTTGAGGGGAAAGCTGTAACTCTGTGAGATGATTTCAGAGAACACAAAGAAGTTTCTCACAAAGCTTCTTTCTCTTTGTTATCGTAGGATATTTCCTTTGGCCCTATAGTCTTCAAAAGGGATCCGAAATATCTGTTCTCAGATTCCACAGAAATAAGGCTAGCAAAGAGATCCACGAAATAGAGATGTAACTCTGTGAGATGAAATAACAGAACACTAAGCAGTTTCTCAGAAAACTACTTTCCAGATTTCATCTGAGGATATTTCCTTTTTCACCATAGCCCTCTAAGGTCTTCCAAATATCACTTTTCCAATTCCACAAATCTGTCTTAGTGAAAGGCTTCTTGAGGCGAAAGCTGTAACTCTGTGAGATGATTTCACAGAACACAAAGAAGTTTCTCAGAAAGCTTCTTTCTCTGTTATCGGACGATATTTCCTTTGGCCCTATATTCCTCAAAGGTATCCGAAATATCTGTTCTCAGATTCCACGGAAATAAGGCTAGCAAAGAGATTACGAAATACAGATGTAACTCTGTGAGATGAATTAACAGATCTCTAAGCAGTTTCTCAGAAAGCGACTTTCCGGATTTCATCTGAGGATATTTCCTTTTTCACCATAGCCCTCTATGGGCTTCCAAATATCACTTTGCCAATTCCACTAGAACTGTCTTAGCGAAAGTCTTCTTGAGGGGAAAGCTGTAACTCTGTGAGATGATTTCACAGAACACAAAGAAGTTTCTCAGAAAGCTTCTTTCTCTTTGTTATCAGAGGATATTTCCTTTGGCTCTATAGTCTTCAAAGGGATCCGAAATATCTGTTCTCAGATTCCACAGAAATAAGGCTAGCAAAGAGATCCACGAAATACAGATGTAACTCTGTGAGATGAATTAACAGAACACTAAGCAGTTTCTCAGAAAGCTACTTTCCAGATTTCATCTGAGGATATTTCCTTTTTCACCATAGCCCTCTATGGGCTTCCAAATATCACTTTGCCAATTCCACAAGAACTGTCTTAGCGAAAGGCTTCTTGAGGGGAAAGAAGTAACTCTGTGAGATGATTTCACAGAACACAAAGAAGTTTCTCAGAAAGCTTCTTTCTCTGTGTTATCGGAGGATATTTCCTTTGGCCCTATAGTCTTCTAAGGGATCCGAAATATCTGTTCTCAGATTCCACAGAAATAAGGCTAGCAAAGAGATACACCAAATACAGATGTAACTCTGTGAGATGAATTAACAGAACACTAAGCAGTTTCTCAGAAAGCTTCTTTCCATATTTCATCTGAGGATATTTCCTTTTTCACCATAGCCCTCTACGGGCTTCCAAATATCACTTTGCCAATTCCACAAAAATTTTCTTAGTGAAAGGTTTCTTGAGGGGAAAGCTGTATCTCGGTGAGATGATTTCAGAGAACACAAAGAAGTTTCTCAGAAAGCTTCTTTCTCTTTTTTATCGGAGGATATTTCCTTTGGCCCTGTAGACTCAAAGGGATCCGAAATATCTGTTCTCAGATTCCACAGAAATAAGGCTAGCAAAGAGATCCACGAAATAGAGATGTAACTTGTGAGATGAATTAACAGAACACTAAGCAGTTTCTCAGAAAGCTTCTTTCCAGATTTCATCAGAGGATATTTCCTCTTTCACCATAGCCCTCTTTGGGCTTCCAAATATCACTTTGCCAATTCCACAAGAACTGTCTAAGCGAAAGGCTTCTTGAGGGGAAAAATGTAACTCTGTGAGATGATTTCACAGAACAAAAAGAAGTTACTCAGAAAGGTTCTTTCTCTTTGTTATCAGAGGATATTTCCTTTGGCCCTAGAGTCTTCAAAGGGATCCGAAATATCTGTTCTCAGATTACACAGAAATAAGGGTAGCAATGAGATCCGCGAAATACAGATGTAACTCTGTGAGGTGAATTAACAGAACACAAAGCAGTTTCTCAGAAATCTACTTTCCAGATTTCATCTGAGGATATTTCCTTTTTCACCATAGCCCTCTATGGGCTTCCAAATATCACTTTGCCAATTCCACAAGAACTACCGTAGCGAAAGGATTCTTGAGGGGAAAACTGTAACTCTGTGAGATGATTTCACAGAACACAAAGAAGTTTCTGAGAAAGGCTCTTTCTCTTTGTTATCGGCGGATATTTCCTTTGGCCCTATAGTCTTCTAGGGGATCCGAAATATCTCTTCTCAGATTCCACAGAAATAGTGCTAGCAAAGAGATCCACGAAATACAGATGTAACTCTGTGAGATAAATTAACAGAACACTAAGCATTTTCTCAGAAAGCTTCTTTCCTGATTTCATCGGAGGATATTTCCTTTTTCACCATAGCCGTCTTTGGGCTTCCAAATATCACTTTGCCAATTCCACAAGAACTGTCTTAGGGAAAGGGTTCTTGAGGGGAAAGCTGTAACTCTGAGAGATGATTTCAGAGAACACAAAGAAGATTCTCAGAATGCTTCTTTCCCTTTTTTATCGGAGGATATTTCCTTTGGCCCTATAGTCTTCAAAGGGATCCGAAATATCTGTTCTCAGATTCCACAGAAATAAGGCTAGCAAAGAGATCCACGAAATACAGATGTAACTCTGTGAGATGAATTAACAGAACGCTAAGCAGTGTCTCAGAACGCTTCTTTCCAGATTTCATCAGAGGATATTTCCTCTTTCACCATAGCCCTCTATGGGCTTCCAAATATCACTTTGCCAATTCCACAAGAACTGTCTAAGCGAAAGGCTTCTTGAGAAGAAAGCTGTAACTCTGTGAGGTGATACCACAGAACACAAAGAAATTTCTCAGAAAGCTTCTTTCTCTTTGTTATCGGAGTTTATTTGTTTGGCCCTATAATCTTCAAAGGAATCCGGAATATCTGTTCTCAGATTCCACAGAAATAAGGCTAGCAAAGAGATCCACGAAATACAGATGAAACTCTGTGAGATGAATTAACAGAAAACTAAGCAGGTTCTCAGAAAGCTTCTTTCCAGATTTCATCTGAGGATATTTCCTTTTTCACCATAGCCCTCTATGGGCTTCCAAATATCACTTTGCGAATTGCACAAGAACTGTCTTAGCGAAAGGCTTCTTGAGAAGAAAGCTGTAACTCTGTGAGATGATTTCACAGAACACAAAGAAGTTTCTCACAAACCTCCTTTCTCTTTGTTAGCGGAGGATATTTCCTTTGGCCCTACAGTCTTCTAAGGGATCCGAAATATCTATTCTCAGATTCCACAGAAATAAGTCTAGCAAAGAGATTACGAAATACCGATGTAACACTGTGAGATGAATTAACAGAACACTAAGCAGTTTCTCAGAAAGCTTCTTCCCAGATTTCATCTGAGGATATTTCCTTTTTCACCATAGCCCTCTATGGTCTTCCAAATATCACTTTGCCAATTCCACAAGAATTGTCTTAGTGAAATGCTTTTTGACCGGAAAGCTGTAACTCTGTGATGTGATTTCACAGAACACAAAGAAGTTTCTCAGAAAGCTTCTTTCTCTTTTTTATCGGAGGATATTTCTTTTGGCCCTATAATCTTCAAAGGGATCCGAAATATATGTTCTGAGATTCCACAGAAATAAGGCTAGCAAAGATTTCCACGAAATACAGATGTAACTCTGTGAGATGAATTAACAGAACACTAAGCAGTTTCTCAGAAAGCTTCTTTCCAGATTTCATCTGAGGATATTTCCTTTTTCACCATAGCCCTCTATGCGCTTCCAAATATCAATTTGCCAATTCCACTAGAACTGTCTTAGCGAAAGGCTTGTTGAGGGGAAAACTGTAAATCTGTGTGATGATTTCACAAAACACAAAGAAGTTTCTCAGAAAGCTTCTTTCTCTTTGTTATCGGAGGACATTTCCTTTGGCCCTAGAGTCTTCAAAGGGATCCGAAATATCGGTTCTCAGATTCCACAGAAATAAGGCTAGCAATGAGATCCACGAAATACAGATGTAACTCTGTGAGTTGAATTAACGGAACAATAAGCAGTTTCTCAGAAAGCTTCTTTCCAGATTTCATAAGAGGATATTTCCTTCTTCACCATAGCCCTCTATGGGCTTCCAAATATCACTTTGCCAATTCCGCAAGAACTGTCTAAGCGAAAGGCTTCTTGAGGGGAAAGCTGTAACACTGTGAGATGATTTCACAGAACACAAAGAAGTTTCTCAGAAAGCTTCGTTCTCTTTGTGATCGGAGGATATTTCCTTTGGCCCTATAGTCTTCTAAGGGATCCGAAATATCTGTTATCAGCTTCTACAGAAATAAGGCTAGCAAAGAGATCCACGAAATACAGATGTAACACTGTGAGAGGAATTAACAGAACACTAAGCAGTTTCTCAGAAAGCTTCTTTCCCCATTTCATCTGAGGATATTTCCTTTTTCAACATAGCCCTCTATGCGCTTCCAAATATCACTTTGCCAATTCCACAAGAACTGTCTTAGCGAAAGGCTTATTGAGGGGAAAGCTGTAACTCTGTGAGATGATTTCACAGAACACAAAGAAGTTTCTCAGAAAGCTTCTTTCTCTTTGTTATCGGAGGATATTTCCTTTGGCCCTATAGTCTTCAAAGGGATCCGAAATATCTGTTCTGAGATTCCACAGAAATAAGGCTAGCAAAGAGACCCACGAAATACAGATGTAACTCTGTGAGATGAAATAACAGAACACTAAGCAGTTTCTCAGAAATCTACTTTCCAGATTTCATCTGAGGATATTTCCTTTTTCACCATAGCCCTCTAAGGGCTTCCAAATATCACTTTGCCAATTCCACAAATCTGTCTTAGCGAAAGGCTTCTTGAGGGGAAAGCTGTAACTCTGTGAGATGATTTCACAGAACACAAAGAAGTTTCTCAGAAAGCTTCTTTCTCTTTGTTATCGGAGGATATTTCCTTTGACCCTATAGCCTTCAAAGGTATCCGAAATATCTGTTCTCAGATTCCACAGAAATAAGGCTAGCAAAGAGATTACGAAATACAGATGTAACTCTGTGAGATGAAATAACAGAACACTAAGCAGTTTCTCAGAAGCTACTTTCCAGATTTCATCTGAGGATATTTCCTTTTTCACCATAGCCCTCTATGGGCTTCCAGATATCACTTTGCCAATTCCACTAGAACTGTCTTATCGAAAGACTTCTTGAGGGGAAAGCTGTATCTCTGTGAGATGATTTCACAGAACACAAAGAAGTTTCTCAGAAAGCTTCCTTCTCTTTGTTATCGGAGGATATTTCCTTTGGCCCTATAGTCTTCAAAGGGATGGGAAATATCTGTTCTCAGATTCCACAGAAATAAGGCTAGCAAAGAGATCCACGAAATACAGATGTAACTCTGTGAGATGAATTAACAGAACACTAAGCAGTTACTCAGAAATCTTCTTTCCAGATTTCATCAGAGGATATTTCCTCTTTCACCATAGCCGTCTAGGGGTTTCCAAATATCACTTTGCCAATTCTTCAAAAACTGTCTAAGCGAAAGACTTCTTGAGGGGAAAGCTGTAACTCTGTGAGGGGATTTCACAGAACACAAAGAAGTTTCTCAGAAAGCTTCTTTCTCTTTGTTATCGGAGGATATTTCCTTTGGCCCTATAGTCTTCAAAGGGATCCGAAATATCTGTTCTGAGATTCCACAGAAATAAGGCTAGCAAAGAGATCCACGAATTACAGATGTAACTCTGTGAGATTAAATAACAGAACACTAAGCAGTTTCTCAGAAAGCTACTTTCCAGATTTCATCTGAGGATATTTCCTTTTTCAACATAGCCCTCTAAGGGCTTCCAAATATCACTTTGCCAATTCCCTAAATCTGTCTTAGCGAAAGGCTTCTTGAGGGGAAAGCTGTAACTCTGTGAGATGATTTCACAGAACACAAAGAAGTTTCTCAGAAAGCTTCTTTCTCTTTGTTATCGGAGGATATTTCCTTTGGCCCTATAGACTTCAAAGGTATCCGAAATATCTGTTCTCAGATTCCACAGAAATAAGGCTAGCAAAGAGATCCAAGAAATACAGATGTAACTCTGTGAGATGAATTAACAGAACACTAAGCAGTTTCTCGGAAAGCTACTTTCCAGATTTCATCTGAGGATATTTCCTTTTTCACCATAGCCCTCTATGGGTTTCCAGATATCACTTTGCCAATTCCACAAAAATTGTCTTAGTGAAAGGCTTCTTGAGGGGAAAGCTGTAACTCTGTGAGATGATTTCACATAACAAAAAGAAGTTTCTCAGAAAGCTTCTTTCTCTTTGTTATCGGAGGATATTTCCTTTGGCCTTATAGACTTCAAAGGGATCCGAAATATCTGTTCTCAGATTCCACAGAAATAAGACTAGCAAAGAGATCCACGAAATACAGATGTAACTCTGTGAGATGAATTAACAGAACACTAAGCAGTTTCTCAGAAAGCTTCTTTCCAGACTTCATCAGAGGATATTTCCTCTTTAACCATAGCCCTCTATGGGCTTCCAAATATCACTTTGCCAATTCCACAAGAACTGTCTAAGCGAAAGGCTTCTTGAGGGGAAATCTGTAACTCTGTGAGATGATTTCACAGAACACAAAGAAGTTTCTCAGAAAGCTTCGTTCTCTTTGTTATCGGAGGATATTTCATTTGACCCTAGAGTCTTCAAAGGGATCCGAAATATCTGTTCTCAGATTCCACAGAAATAAGGCTAGCAAAGAGATCCACGAAATACAGATGTAACTCTGTGAGATGAATTAACAGAACACCAAGCAGTTTCTCAGAAAGCTTCTTTCCAGATTTCATATGAGGATATTTCCTTTTTCACCATAGCCCTCTATGCGCTTCCAAATATCACTTTGCCAATTCCACAAGAACTGTCTTAGCGAAAGGCCTCTTGAGGGGAAAGCTGTAACTCTGGGAGATGATTTCACAAACCACAAAGATGTTTCTCTGAACGCTTCTTTCTCTTTGTTATAGGAGGATATTTCCTTTGGCCCTGTAGTCTTCTAAGGGATCCGAAATATCTGCTCTCAAATTCCACAGAAATAAGGCTAGCAAAGAGATCCACGTAATACAGATGTAATTCTGTGAGATGAATTAACAGAACACTAAGCAGTTTCTCAGAAATCTTCTTTCCAGATTTCATCTGAGGATATTTCCTTTTTCATCATAGCCCTCTAGGCGCTTCCAAATATCACTTTGTCAATTCCACAAGAAATGACTTAGGGAAAGTCTTGTTGAGGGGAAAGCTGTAACTCTGTCAGATGATTTCACAGAACACAAAGAAGTTTCTCAGAAACCTTCTTTCTCTTTGTTATCGGAGGATATTTCCTTTGGCTCTATAGTCTTCAAAGGGATCCGAAATATCTGTTCTCAGATTCCACAGAAATAAGGCTAGCAAAGAGATCCACGAAATACAGATGTAACTCTGTGAGATGAATTAACAGAACACTAAGCAGTTTCTCAGAAAGCTTCTTTCCAGATTTCATATGAGGATATTTCCTTTTTCACCATAGCCCTCTAGGCGCTTCCAAATATCACTTTGCCAATTCCACAAGAACTGTCTTAGCGAAAGGCTTCTTGAGAGGAAAGCTGTAACTCTGTGAGATGATTTCACAGAACACAAAGAAGTTTCTCAGAAAGCTTCTTTCTCTTTGTTATCGGTGGATATTTCCTTTGGCCCTATAGTCTTCAAAGGTATCCGAAATATCTGTTCTCAGATTCCACAGAAATAAGGTTAGCAAAGAGATTACGAAATACAGATGTAACTCTGTGAGATGAATTAACATAACACTACGCAGTTTCTCAGAAAGCTACCTTCCAGATTTCATCTGAGGTATTTCCTTTTTCACCATAGCCCTCTATGGGCTTCCAAATATCACTTTGCCAATTCCACAAGAACTGTCTTAGTGACAGGCTCCTTGAGGGGAAAGAAGTAACTCTGTGAGATGATTTCACAGAACACAAAGAAGTTTCTCAGAAATCTTCTTTCTCTGTGTTATCGGAGGATATTTCCTTGGGCCCTATAGTCTTCTAAGGGATCCGAAATATCTGTTCTCAGATTCCACAGAAATAAGGCTAGCAAAGAGATCCACCAAATACAGATGAAACTCTGTGAGATGAATTAACAGAACACTAAGCAGTTTCTCAGAAAGCTTCATTCCAGATTTCATCTGAGGACATTTCCTTTTTCACCATAGCCCTCTATGGGCTTCCAAATATCACTTTGCCAATTCCACAAGAATTGTCTTAGTGAAAGGCTTCTTGAGGGGAAAGCTGTAACTCTGTGAGATGATTTCACAGAACACAAACAGGTTTCTCAGAAAGCTTCTTTCTTTTTGTTATCGGAGTTTATTTCCTTTGGCCCTATAACCTTCAAAGGGGTCCGAAATATCTGTTCTCAGATTCCACAGAAAAAAGGCTAGCAAAGAGGTCCACGAAATACAGATGTAACTCTGTGAGATGAATTAACAGAACACTAAGCAGTTTCTCAGAAAGCTACTTTCCAGATTTTATCTGAGGATATTTCCATTTTCACCATAGCCCTCTATGGGCTTCCAAATATCACTTTGCCAATTCCACAAGAACTGTCTTAGCGAAAGGCTTCTTGAAGGGAAAGCTGTAACTCTGTGAGATGATTTCACCGAACACAAAGAAGTTTCTCACAAAGCTTCTTTCTCTTTGTTATCGGAGGATATTTCCTTTGGCCCTATAGTCTTCAAAGGGATCCGACATATCTGTTCTGAGATTCCACAGAAATAAGGCTAGCAAAGAGATACACGAAATACAGATGTAACTCTGTGAGATGAAATAACAGAACACTAAGCAGTTTCTCAGAAAACTACTTTCCAGATTTCATCTGAGGATATTTCCTTTTTCCCCTTAGCCCTCTAAGTGCTTTCAAATATCACTTTGCCAATTCCACAAATCTGTCTTAGCGAAAGGCTTCTTGAGGGGAAAGCTGTAACTCTGTGAGATGATTTCACAGAACACAAAGAAGTTTCTAAGAAAGCTTCTTTCTCTTTGTTATCAGAGGATATTTCCTTTGGCCCTATAGTCTTCAAAGGGACCCGAAATATCTGTTCTCAGATTCCACAGAAATAAGGCTAGCAAAGAGATCCACGTAATACAGATGTAACACTGTGAGATGAATTAACAGAACACTAAGCAGTTTCTCAGAAATCTTCTTTCCAGATTTCATCTGAGGATATTTCCTTTTTCACCATAGCCCTCTATGCGCTTCCAAATATCACTTTGCCAATTCCACAAGAACTGTCTTAGTGAAAGGCTTCTTGAGGGGAAATCTGTAACTCTGTGAGATGATTTCAAACAACACAAAGAAGTTTCTCAGAAAGCTTCTTTCTTTTTGTTATCGGAGATTATTTCCTTTGGCCCTAGAGTCTTCAAAGGGATCCGAAATATCTGTTCTCAGATTCCACAGAAACAAGACTAGCAAAGAGATCCACGAAATACAGATGTAACTCTGTGAGATGAATTAACAGAACACTAAGCAGTTTCTCAGAAAGCTTCTTTCCAGATTTCATCTGAGTATATTTCCTTTTTCACCATAGCCCTTTAAGGGCTTCCAAATATCACTTTGCCAATTCCACAAGAACTGTCTTATCGAAAGTCTTCTTGAGGGGAAAGCTGTAACTCTGTGAGATGATTTCACAGAACACAAAGAAGTTTCTAAGAAAGCTTCTTTCTCTTTGTTATCGGAAGTTATTTCCTTTGGCCCTATAGTCTTCCAAGGGGTTCGAAATATCTGTTCTCAGATTCCACAGAAATAAGGCTAGCAAAGAGATCCACGAAATACAGATGTAACTCTGTGAGATGAATTAACAGAACACTAAGCAGTTTCTCAGAAAGCTTCCTTCCAGATTTCATCTGAGGATATTTCCTTTTTCACCATAGCCCTCTATGGGCTTCCAAATATCACTTTGCCAATTCCACAAGAACTGTCTTAGCGAAAGGGTTCTTGAGGGGAAAGCTGTAACTCTGTGAGATGATTTCACAGAACAAAAAGAAGTTTCTCAGAAAGCTTCTTTCTCTTTGTTATCGTAGGATATTTCCTTTGGCCCTATAGTCTTCTAAGGGATCCGAAATATCTGTAATCAGATTCCACAGAAATAAGGCTAGCAAAGAGATCCACGAAATACAGATGTAACTCTCTGAGATGAATTAACAGAACACTAATCAGTTTCTCAGAAAGCTACTTTCCGGATTTCATCTGAGGATATTTCCTTTTTCACCATAGCCCTCTATGGGCTTCCAAATATCACTTTGCCAACTCCACAAGAACTGACTTAGGGAAAGTCTTCTTGAGGGGAAAGCTGTAACTCTGTCAGATGATTTCACAGAACACAAAGAAGTTTCTCAGAAACCTTCTTTCTCTTTGTTATCGGAGGATACTTCCTTTGGCTCTATAGTCTTCCAAGGGATCCCAAATATCTGTTCTCAGATTCCACAGAAATAAGGCTAGCAAAGAGATCCACGAAATACAGATGTAACTCTGTGAGATGAATTAACGGAACACTATGCAGTTTCTCAGAAAGCTTCTTTCCAGATTTCATCTGAGGATATTTCCTTTTTCACCATAGCCCTCTATGTGCTTACAAGTATCACTTTGCCAATTCCACAAGAACTGTCTTAGCGAAAGGCTTATTGAGAGGAAAGCTGTAACTCTGTGAGATGATTACACAGAACACAAAGAAGTTTCTCAGAACGCTTCTTTCTCTTTTTGATAGGAGTATATTTCCTTTGGCCCTATAGTCTTCTAAGGGATCCGATATATCTGTTCTCAGATTCTACAGAAATAAGGCTAGCAAAGAGATCCACGAAATACAGATGTAACTCTGTGAGATGAAATAACAGAACACTAAGCAGTTTTTCAGAAAGCTTCTTTCCAGATTTCATCTGAGGATATTTCCTTTTTCACCATAGCCATCTATGGGCTTCCAAATATCACTTTGCCAATTCCAAAAGAACTGTCTTAGCGAAAGGCTTCTTGAGGGGAAAACTGTAACTCTGTGACATGATTTCACAGAACACAAAGAAGTTTCTCAGAAAGCTTCTTTCTCTTTGTTATCGGAGGATATTTCCTTTGGCCCTATAGTCTTCACAGGGATCCGAAATATCTGTTCTGAGATTCCACAGAAATAAGGCTAGCAAAGAGATCCAGGAAATACAGATGTTAACTCTGTGAGATGAAATAACAGAACACTAACCAGTTTCTCAGAAAGCTACTTTCCAGATTTCATCTGAGGATATTTCCTTTTTCACCATAGCCCTCTAAGGGCTTCCCAATATCACTTTGCCAATTCCACAAATCTGTCTTAGCGAAAGGCTTCTTGAGGGGAAAGCTGTAACTCTGTGAGATTATTTCACAGAACACAAAGAAGTTTCTCAGAAAGCTTCTTTCTCTTTGTTATCGGTGGATATTTCCTTTGGCCCTATAGTCTTCAAAGGTATCCGAAATATCTGTTCTCAGATTCCACAGAAATAAGGTTAGCAAAGAGATTACGAAATACAGATGTAACTCTGTGAGATGAATTAACATAACACTAAGTAGTTTCTCAGAATGCTACCTTCCAGATTTCATCTGAGGATATTTCCTTTTTCACCATAGCCCTCTATGGGCTTTCAAATATCACTTTTCCAATTCCACAAGAACTGTCTTAGCGACAGGCTTCTTGAGGGGAAAGAAGTAACTCTGTTAGATGATTTCACAGAACACAAAGAAGTTTCTCAGAAATCTTCTTTCTCTGTGTTATCGGAGGATATTTCCTTGGGCCCTATAGTCTTCTAAGGGATCCGAAATATCTGTTCTCAGATTCCACAGAAATAAGGCTAGCAAAGAGATCCACGAAATACAGATGTAACTCTGTGAGATGAATTAAGAGAACACTAAGCAGTTTCTCAGAAAGCTTCTTTCCAGATTTCATCAGAGGATATTTCCTCTTTCACCATAGCCCTCTTTGGGCTTCCAAATATCACTTTGCCAATTCCACAAGAACTGTCTAAGCGAAAGGCTTCTTGAGGGGAAAGCTGTAACTCTGTGAGATGATTTCACAGAACAAAAAGAAGTTACTCAGAATGGTTCTTTCTCTTTGTTATCAGAGGATATTTCCTTTGGCCCTAGAGTCTTCAAAGGGATTCGAAATATCTGTTCTCAGATTCCACAGAAAGAAGGGTAGCCATGAGATGCGCGAAATACAGATGTAACTCTGTGAGGTGAATTAAGAGAACACAAAGCAGTTTCTCAGAAAGCTTCTTTCCAGATTTCATCTGAGGATATTTCCTTTTTCACCATAGCCCTCTATGCGCTTCCAAATATCAATTTGCCAATTCCACTACAACTGTCTTAGCGAAAGGCTTGTTGAGGGGAAAACTGTATATCGGTGTGATGATTTCACAAAACACAAAGAAGTTTCTCAGAAAGCTTCTTTCTCTTTGTTATCGGAGGATATTTCCATTGGCCCTATAGTCTTCAAAGGGATCCGAAATATCTGCTCTGTGATTCCACAGAAATAAGGCTAGCAAAGAGATCCACGAAATACAGATGTTAACTCTGTGAGATGAAATAACAGAACACTAAGCAGTTTCTCAGAAAACTACTTTCCAGATTTCATCTGAGGATATTTCCTTTTTCACCATAGCCCTCTATGCGCTTCCAAATACCACTTTGCCAATTCCACACGAACTGTCTTAGCGAAAGGCTTCTTGAGGGGAAATCTATAACTCTGTGAGATGATATCAAACAACACAAAGAAGGTTCTCAGAAAGCTTCTTTCTTTTTGCTATCGGAGATTATTTCCTTTGGCCCCAGAGTCTTCAACAGGATCCGAAATATCTGTTCTCAGATTCCACAGAAATAAGACTAGCAAAGAGATCCACGAAATACAGACGTAACTCTGTGAGATGAATTAACAGAACACTAAGCAGTTTCTCAGAAAGCTTCTTTCCAGATTTCATCTGAGGATATTTCCTTTTTCACCGTAGCCCTCTATGGGCTTCCAAATATCTCTTGGCCAATTCCACAAGAACTGTCTTAGCGAAAGGCTTCTTGAGGGGAAAGCTGTAATTCTGTGAGATGATTTCACAGAACACAAAGAAGTTTCTCAGAAAGCCACCTTCTCTTTTTTATCGGAGGATATTTCCTTTGGCCCTACAGTCTTCAAAGGGATCCGAAATATCTGTTCTCAGATTCCACAGAAATAAGGCTAGCAAAGAGATCCACGACATACAGATGTAACTCTGTGAGATGAATTAACAGAACACTAAGCAGTTTCTCAGAAAGCTTCTTTCCAGATTTCATCTGAGGATATTTCCTTTTTCACCATAGCCTTCTATGGGCTTCCAAATATCACTTTGCCAATTCCACAAGAACTGTCTTAGCGAAAGGCTTCTTGAGGGGAAAGCAGTAACTCTGTGAGATGATTTCACAGAACACAAAGAAGTTTCTCAGAAACCTTCTTTCTCTGTGTTATCGGACGATATTTCCTTGGGCCCTAGAGTCTTCTAAGGGATGCAAAATATCTGTTTTCAGATTCCACAGAAATAAGGCTAGCAAAGAGATACACCAAATACAGATGTAACTCTGTGAGATGAATTAACAGAACACTAAGCAGTTTCTCAGAAAGCTTCTTTCCATATTTCATCTGAGGATATTTCCTTTTTCACCATAGCCCTCTATGGGCTTCCAAATATCACTGCCAATTCCACAAAAATTGTCTTAGTGAAAGGCTTCTTGAGGGGAAAGCTGTATCTCTGTGAGATGATTTCACAGAACACAAAGAAGTTTCTCAGAAAGCTTCCTTCTCTTTTTTATCGGAGGATATTTCCTTTGGCCCTATAGACTTCAAAGGGATCCGAAATATCGGTTCTCAGACTCCACAGAAATAAGGCTAGCAAAAAGATCCACGAAATAGAGATGTAACTTGTGAGATGAATTAACAGAACACTAAGCAGTTTCTCAGAAAGCTTCTTTCCAGATTTCATCAGAGGATATTTCCTCTTTCACCATAGCCCTCTTTGGGCTTCCAAATATCACTTTGCCAATTCCACAAGAACTGTCTAAGCGAAAGGCTTCTTGAGGGGAAAGCTGTAACTCTGTGAGATGATTTCACAGAACAAAAAGAAGTTACTCAGAATGGTTCTTTCTCTTTGTTATCAGAGGATATTTCCTTTGGCCCTAGAGTCTTCAAAGGGATTCGAAATATCTGTTCTCAGATTCCACAGAAACAAGGGTAGCCATGAGATGCGCGAAATACAGATGTAACTCTGTGAGGTGGATTAACAGAACACAAAGCAGTTTCTCAGAAAGCTTCTTTCCAGATTTCATCTGAGGATATTTCCTTTTTCACCATAGCCCTCTATACGCTTCCAAATATCAATTTGCCAATTCCACTAGAACTGTCTTAGCGAAAGGCTTGTTGAGGTGAAAACTGTAAATCGGTGTGATGATTTCACAAAACACAAAGAAGTTTCTCAGAAAGCTTCTTTCTCTTTGTTATCGGAGGATATTTCCATTGGCCCTATAGTCTTCAAAGGGATCCGAAATATCTGTTCTGTGATTCCACAGAAATAAGGCTAGCAAAGAGATCCACGAAATACAGATGTTAACTCTGTGAGATGAAATAACAGAACACTCAGCAGTTTCTCAGAAAACTACTTTCCAGATTTCATCTGAGGATATTTCCTTTTTCACCATAGCCCTCTAAGGGCTTCCAAATATCACTTTGCCAATTCTACAAATCTGTCTTAGCGAAAGGCTTCTTGAGGGGAAAGCTGTAACTCGGTGAGATGATTTCACAGAACACAAAGAAGTTTCTCTGAAAGCTTCTTTCTCTTTTTATCGTTGGATATTTCCTTTGGCCCTAGAGTCTTCTAAGGGATCCGAAATATCTGTTCTCAGATTCCACAGAAATAAAGCTAGCAAAGTGATCCACGTAATACAGATGTAACTCTGTGAGATGAATTAACAGAACACTAAGCAGTTTGTCAGAAATCTTCTTTCCAGATTTCATCTGAGGATATTTCCTTTTTCACCATAGACCTCTATGGGCTTCCAAATATCACTTTGCCAATTCCACAAGAACTGTCTTAGCGAAAGGTTTCTTGAGGGGAAATCTGTAACTCTGTGAGATGGTTTTAAAGAACACAAGGAAGTTTCTCAGAAAGCTTCTTTCTTTTTGTTATCGGAGATTATTTCCTTTGGCCCTAGAGTCTTCAAAGGGATCCGAAATATCTGTTCTCAGATTCCACAGAAATAAGAGTAGCAAAGAGATCCACGAAATACAGATGTAACTCTGTGAGGTGAATTAACGGAACACTAACCAGTTTCTCAGAAAGCTTCTTTCCAGATTTCATCTGAGGATATTTCCTTTTTCACCATAGCCCTCTATGCGCTTCCAAATATCACTTTGCCAATTCCACAAGAACTGTCTTAGCGAAAGGCATCTTGAGGGGAAAGCTGTAACTCTGTGAGATGATTTCACAGAACACAAAGAAGTTTCTCAGAAAGCTTCAATCTCTTTGTGATCAGAGGATATTTCCTTTGGCCCTATAGTCTTCAAAGGGATCCGAAATATCTGTTCTCAGATTCCACAGAAATAAGGCTAGCAAAGAGATACACCAAATACAGATGTAACTCTGTGAGATGAATTAACAGAACACTAAGCAGTTTCTCAGAAAGCTTCTTTCCATATTTCATCTGAGGATATTTCCTTTTTCACCATAGCCCTCTATGGGCTTCCAAATATCACTTTGCCAATTCCACAAAAATTGTCTTAGTGAAAGGCTTCTTGAGGGGAAAGCTGTATCTCTGTGAGATGATTTCACAGAACACAAAGAAGTTTCTCAGAAAGCTTCTGTCTCTTTTTTATCGGAGGATATTTCCTTTGGCCCTATAGACTTCAAAGGGATCCGAAATATCGGTTCTCAGACTCCGCAGAAATAAGGCTAGCAAAAAGATCCACGAAATAGAGATGTAACTTGTGAGATGAATTAACAGAACACTAAGCAGTTTCTCAGAAAGCTTCTTTCCAGATTTCTTCAGAGGATATTTCCTCTTTCACCATAGCCCTCTTTGGGCTTCCAAATATCACTTTGCCAATTCCACAAGAACTGTCTAAGCGAAAGGCTTCTTGAGGGGAAAGCTGTAACTCTGTGAGATGATTTCACAGAACAAAAAGAAGTTACTCAGAATGGTTCTTTCTCTTTGTTATCAAAGGATATTTCCTTTGGCCCTAGAGTCTTCAAAGGGATTCGAAATATCTGTTCTCAGATTCCACAGAAACAAGGGTAGCCATGAGATGCGCGAAATACAGATGTAACTCTGTGAGGTGAATTAACAGAACACAAAGCAGTTTCTCAGAAAGCTTCTTTCCAGATTTCATCTGAGGATATTTCCTTTTTCACCATAGCCCTCTATACGCTTCCAAATATCAATTTGCCAATTCCACTAGAACTGTCTTAGCGAAAGGCTTGTTGAGGTGAAAACTGTAAATCGGTGTGATGATTTCACAAAACACAAAGAAGTTTCTCAGAAAGCTTATTTCTCTTTGTTATCGGAGGATATTTCCATTGGCCCTATAGTCTTCAAAGGGATCCGAAATATCTGTTCTGTGATTCCACAGAAATAAGGCTAGCAAAGAGATCCACGAAATACAGATGTTAACTCTGTGAGATGAAAAAACAGAACACTAAGCAGTTTCTCAGAAAACTACTTTCCAGATTTCATCTGAGGATATTTCCTTTTTCACCATAGCCCTCTAAGGGCTTCCAAATATCACTTTGCCAATTCCACAAATCTGTCTTAGCGAAAGGCTTCTTGAGGGGAAAGCTGTAACTCTGTGAGATGATTTCACAGAACACAAAGAAGTTTCTCTGAAAGCTTCTTTCTCTTTTTATCGTTGGATATTTCCTTTGGCCCTAGAGTCTTCTAAGGGATCCGAAATATCTTTTCTCAGATTCCACAGAAATAAAGATAGCAAAGTGATCCACGTAATACAGATGTAACTCTGTGAGATGAATTAACAGAACACTAAGCAGTTTGTCAGAAATCTTCTTTCCAGATTTCATCTGAGGATATTTCCTTTTTCACCATAGACCTCTGTGGGCTTCCAAATATCACTTTGCCAATTCCACAAGAACTGTCTTAGCGAAAGGTTTCTTGAGGGGAAATCTGTAACTCTGTGAGATGGTTTTAAAGAACACAAGGAAGTTTCTCAGAAAGCTTCTTTCTTTTTGTTATCGGAGATTATTTCCTTTGGCCCTAGAGTCTTCAAAGGGATCCGAAATATCTGTTCTCAGATTCCACAGAAATAAGAGTAGCAAAGAGATCCACGAAATACAGATGTAACTCTGTGAGGTGTATTCACGGAACACTAACCAGTTTCTCAGAAAGCTTCTTTCCAGATTTCATCTGAGGATATTTCCTTTTTCACCATAGCCCTCTATGCGCTTCCAAATATCACTTTGCCAATTCCACAAGAACTGTCTTAGCGAAAGGCTTCTTGATGGGAAAGCTGTAACTCTGTGAGATGATTTCACAGAACACAAAGAAGTTTCTCAGAAAGCTTCGATCTCTTTGTGATCAGAGGATATTTCCTTTGGCCCTATAGTCTTCAAAGGGATCCGAAATATCTGTTCTCAGATTCCACAGAAATAAGGCTAGCAAAGAGATACACCAAATACAGATGTAACTCTGTGAGATGAATTATCAGAACACTAAGCAGTTTCTCAGAAAGCTTCTTTCCAGATTTCATCTGAGGATATTTCCTTTTTCACCGTAGCCCTCTATGGGCTTCCAAATATCACTTTGCCAATTCCACAAGAACTGTCTTAGCGAAAGGGTTCTTGAGGGGAAAGCTGTAACTCTGTGAGATGATTTCACAGAACACAAAGAAGTTTCTCACAAAGCTTCTTTCTCTTTGTTATCGTAGGATATTTCCTTTGGCCCTATAGTCTTCAAAAGGGATCCGAAATATCTGTTCTGAGATTCCACAGAAATAAGGCTAGCAAAGAGATCCACGAAATAGAGATGTAACTCGGTGAGATGAATTAACAGAACACTAATCAGTTTCTCATAAAGTTACTTTCCAGATTTCATCTGAGGATATTTCCTTTTTCACCGTAGCCCTCTATGGGCTTCCAAATATCACTTTGCCAATTCCACAAGAACTGTCTTAGCGAAAGGCTTCTTGAGGGGAAAGAAGTAACTCTGTGAGATGATTTCACAGAACACAAAGAAGTTTCTCAGAAAGCTTCTTTCTCTGTGTTATCGGACGATATTTCCTTGGGCCCTAGAGTCTTCTAAGGGATCCGAAATATCTGTTCTCAGATTCCACAGAAATAAGGCTAGCAAAGAGATACACCAAATACAGATGTAACTCTGTGAGATGAATTAACAGAACACTAAGCAGTTTCTCAGAAAGCTTCTTTCCATATTTCATCTGAGGATATTTCCTTTTTCACCATAGCCCTCTATGGGCTTCCAAATATCACTTTGCCAATTCCACAAAAATTGTCTTAGTGAAAGGCTTCTTGAGGGGAAAGCTGTATCTCTGTGAGATGATTTCACAGAACACAGAGAAGTTTCTCAGAAAGCTTCTTTCTCTTTTTTATCGGAGGATATTTCCTTTTGCCCTATAGACTTCAAAGGGATCCGAAATATCTGTTCTCAGATTCCACAGAAATAAGGCTAGCAAAGAGATCCACGAAATAGAGAAGTAACTTGTGAGATGAATTAACAGAACACTAAGCAGTTTCTCAGAAAGCTTCTTTCCAGATTTCATCAGAGATATTTCCTCTTTCACCATAGCCCTCTTTGGGCTTCCAAATATCACTTTGCATTTCCACAAAAACTGTCTAAGCGAAAGGCTTCTTGAGGGGAAAGCTGTAACTCTGTGAGATGATTTCACAGAACAAAAAGAAGTTACTCAGAAAGGTTCTTTCTCTTTGTTATCAGAGGATATTTCCTTTGGCCCTAGAGTCTTCAAAGGGATCCGAAATATCTGTTCTCAGATTCCACAGAAATAAGGGTAGCCATGAGATGCGCGAAATACAGATGTAACTCTGTGAGGTGAATTAACAGAACACAAAGCAGTTTCTCAGAAAGCTTCTTTCCAGATTTCATCTGAGGATATTTCCTTTTTCACCATAGCCCTCTATGGGCTTCCAAATATCACTTTGCCAATTCCACAAGAACTGTCTTAGCGAAAGGCTTCTTGAGGGAAACGCTGTAACTCTGTGAGGTGATTTCACAGAACACAAAGAAGTTTCTGAGAAAGGCTCTTTCTCTTTGTTATCGGCGGATATTTCCTTTGGCCCTATAGTCTTGTAGGGGATCCGAAATATCTCTTCTCAGATTCCACAGAAATGGTGCTAGCAAAGAGATCCACGAAATACAGATATAACTCTGTGAGATGAATTAACAGAACACTAAGCATTTTCTCAGAAAGCTTCTTTCCTGATTTCATCGGAGGATATTTCCTTTTTCACCACAGCCGTCTTTGGGCTTCCAAATATCACTTTGCCAATTCCACAAGAACTGTCTTAGCGAAAGGCTTCTTGAGGGGAAAGCAGTAACTCTGTGAGATGATTTCACAAAACACAAGGAAGTTTCTCAGAAAGCTTCTTTCTCTGTGTTATCGGACGATATTTCCTTGGGCCCTAGAGTCTTCTAAGGGATCCAAAATATCTGTTCTCAGATTCCACAGAAATAAGGCTAGCAAAGAGATACACCAAATACAGATGTAACTCTGTGAGATGAATTAACAGAACACTAAGCAGTTTCTCAGAAAGCTTCTTTCCATATTTCATCTGAGGATATTTCCTTTTTCACCATAGCCCTCTATGGGCTTCCAAATATCACTTTGCCAATTCCACAAAAATTGTCTTAGTGCAAGGCTTCTTGAGGGGAAAGCTGTATCTCTGTGAGATGATTTCACAGAACACAAAGAAGTTTCTCAGAAAGCTTCTTTCTCTTTTTTATCGGAGGATATTTCCTTTGGCCCTATAGACTTCAAAGGGATCCGAAATATCGGTTCTCAGACTCTACAGAAATAAGGCTAGCAAAAAGATCAACGAAATAGAGATGTAACTTGTGAGATGAATTAACAGAACACTAAGCAGTTTCTCAGAAAGCTTCTTTCCAGATTTCATCAGAGGATATTTCCTGTTTCACCATAGCCCTCTTTGGGCTTCCAAATATCACTTTGCCAATTCCACAAGAACTGTCTAAGCGAAAGGCTTCTTGAGGGGAAAGCTGTAACTCTGTGAGATGATTTCACAGAACAAAAAGTAGTTACTCAGAATGGTTCTTTCTCTTTGTTATCAGAGGATATTTCCTTTGGCCCTAGAGTCTTCAAAGGGATTCGAAATATCTGTTCTCAGATTCCACAGAAACAAGGGTAGCCATGAGACGCGCGAAATACAGATGTAACTCTGTGAGGTGAATTAACAGAACACAAAGCAGTTTCTCAGAAAGCTTCTTTCCAGATTTCATCTGAGGATATTTCCTTTTTCACCATAGCCCTCTATACGCTTCCAAATATCAATTTGCCAATTCCACTAGAACTGTCTTAGCGAAAGGCTTGTTGAGGTGAAAACTGTAAATCGGTGTGATGATTTCACAAAACACAAAGAAGTTTCTCAGAAAGCTTCTTTCTCTTTGTTATCGGAGGATATTTCCATTGGCCCTATAGTCTTCAAAGGGATCCGAAATATCTGTTCTCAGATTCCACAGAAATAAGGCTAGCAAAGAGATCCACGAAATACAGATGTAACTCTGTGAGGTGAATTAACGGAACACTAACCAGTTTCTCAGAAAGCTTCTTTCCAGATTTCATCTGAGGATATTTCCTTTTTCACCATAGCCCTCTATGCGCTTCCAAATATCACTTTGCCAATTCCACAAGAACTGTCTTAGCGAAAGGCATCTTGAGGGGAAAGCTGTAACTCTGTGAGATGATTTCACAGAACACAAAGAAGTTTCTCAGAAAGCTTCAATCTCTTTGTGATCAGAGGATATTTCCTTTGGCCCTATAGTCTTCAAAGGGATCCGAAATATCTGTTCTCAGATTCCACAGAAATAAGGCTAGCAAAGAGATACACCAAATACAGATGTAACTCTGTGAGATGAATTAACAGAACACTAAGCAGTTTCTCAGAAAGCTTCTTTCCATATTTCATCTGAGGATATTTCCTTTTTCACCATAGCCCTCTATGGGCTTCCAAATATCACTTTGCCAATTCCACAAAAATTGTCTTAGTGAAAGGCTTCTTGAGGGGAAAGCTGTATCTCTGTGAGATGATTTCACAGAACACAAAGAAGTTTCTCAGAAAGCTTCTGTCTCTTTTTTATCGGAGGATATTTCCTTTGGCCCTATAGACTTCAAAGGGATCCGAAATATCGGTTCTCAGACTCCGCAGAAATAAGGCTAGCAAAAAGATCCACGAAATAGAGATGTAACTTGTGAGATGAATTAACAGAACACTAAGCAGTTTCTCAGAAAGCTTCTTTCCAGATTTCTTCAGAGGATATTTCCTCTTTCACCATAGCCCTCTTTGGGCTTCCAAATATCACTTTGCCAATTCCACAAGAACTGTCTAAGCGAAAGGCTTCTTGAGGGGAAAGCTGTAACTCTGTGAGATGATTTCACAGAACAAAAAGAAGTTACTCAGAATGGTTCTTTCTCTTTGTTATCAGAGGATATTTCCTTTGGCCCTAGAGTCTTCAAAGGGATTCGAAATATCTGTTCTCAGATTCCACAGAAACAAGGGTAGCCATGAGATGCGCGAAATACAGATGTAACTCTGTGAGGTGAATTAACAGAACACAAAGCAGTTTCTCAGAAAGCTTCTTTCCAGATTTCATCTGAGGATATTTCCTTTTTCACCATAGCCCTCTATACGCTTCCAAATATCAATTTGCCAATTCCACTAGAACTGTCTTAGCGAAAGGCTTGTTGAGGTGAAAACTGTAAATCGGTGTGATGATTTCACAAAACACAAAGAAGTTTCTCAGAAAGCTTATTTCTCTTTGTTATCGGAGGATATTTCCATTGGCCCTATAGTCTTCAAAGGGATCCGAAATATCTGTTCTGTGATTCCACAGAAATAAGGCTAGCAAAGAGATCCACGAAATACAGATGTTAACTCTGTGAGATGAAAAAACAGAACACTAAGCAGTTTCTCAGAAAACTACTTTCCAGATTTCATCTGAGGATATTTCCTTTTTCACCATAGCCCTCTAAGGGCTTCCAAATATCACTTTGCCAATTCCACAAATCTGTCTTAGCGAAAGGCTTCTTGAGGGGAAAGCTGTAACTCTGTGAGATGATTTCACAGAACACAAAGAAGTTTCTCTGAAAGCTTCTTTCTCTTTTTATCGTTGGATATTTCCTTTGGCCCTAGAGTCTTCTAAGGGATCCGAAATATCTTTTCTCAGATTCCACAGAAATAAAGATAGCAAAGTGATCCACGTAATACAGATGTAACTCTGTGAGATGAATTAACAGAACACTAAGCAGTTTGTCAGAAATCTTCTTTCCAGATTTCATCTGAGGATATTTCCTTTTTCACCATAGACCTCTATGGGCTTCCAAATATCACTTTGCCAATTCCACAAGAACTGTCTTAGCGAAAGGTTTCTTGAGGGGAAATCTGTAACTCTGTGAGATGGTTTTAAAGAACACAAGGAAGTTTCTCAGAAAGCTTCTTTCTTTTTGTTATCGGAGATTATTTCCTTTGGCCCTAGAGTCTTCAAAGGGATCCGAAATATCTGTTCTCAGATTCCACAGAAATAAGAGTAGCAAAGAGATCCACGAAATACAGATGTAACTCTGTGAGGTGTATTCACGGAACACTAACCAGTTTCTCAGAAAGCTTCTTTCCAGATTTCATCTGAGGATATTTCCTTTTTCACCATAGCCCTCTATGCGCTTCCAAATATCACTTTGCCAATTCCACAAGAACTGTCTTAGCGAAAGGCTTCTTGATGGGAAAGCTGTAACTCTGTGAGATGATTTCACAGAACACAAAGAAGTTTCTCAGAAAGCTTCGATCTCTTTGTGATCAGAGGATATTTCCTTTGGCCCTATAGTCTTCAAAGGGATCCGAAATATCTGTTCTCAGATTCCACAGAAATAAGGCTAGCAAAGAGATACACCAAATACAGATGTAACTCTGTGAGATGAATTATCAGAACACTAAGCAGTTTCTCAGAAAGCTTCTTTCCAGATTTCATCTGAGGATATTTCCTTTTTCACCGTAGCCCTCTATGGGCTTCCAAATATCACTTTGCCAATTCCACAAGAACTGTCTTAGCGAAAGGGTTCTTGAGGGGAAAGCTGTAACTCTGTGAGATGATTTCACAGAACACAAAGAAGTTTCTCACAAAGCTTCTTTCTCTTTGTTATCGTAGGATATTTCCTTTGGCCCTATAGTCTTCAAAAGGGATCCGAAATATCTGTTCTGAGATTCCACAGAAATAAGGCTAGCAAAGAGATCCACGAAATAGAGATGTAACTCGGTGAGATGAATTAACAGAACACTAATCAGTTTCTCATAAAGTTACTTTCCAGATTTCATCTGAGGATATTTCCTTTTTCACCGTAGCCCTCTATGGGCTTCCAAATATCACTTTGCCAATTCCACAAGAACTGTCTTAGCGAAAGGCTTCTTGAGGGGAAAGAAGTAACTCTGTGAGATGATTTCACAGAACACAAAGAAGTTTCTCAGAAAGCTTCTTTCTCTGTGTTATCGGACGATATTTCCTTGGGCCCTAGAGTCTTCTAAGGGATCCGAAATATCTGTTCTCAGATTCCACAGAAATAAGGCTAGCAAAGAGATACACCAAATACAGATGTAACTCTGTGAGATGAATTAACAGAACACTAAGCAGTTTCTCAGAAAGCTTCTTTCCATATTTCATCTGAGGATATTTCCTTTTTCACCATAGCCCTCTATGGGCTTCCAAATATCACTTTGCCAATTCCACAAAAATTGTCTTAGTGAAAGGCTTCTTGAGGGGAAAGCTGTATCTCTGTGAGATGATTTCACAGAACACAGAGAAGTTTCTCAGAAAGCTTCTTTCTCTTTTTTATCGGAGGATATTTCCTTTTGCCCTATAGACTTCAAAGGGATCCGAAATATCTGTTCTCAGATTCCACAGAAATAAGGCTAGCAAAGAGATCCACGAAATAGAGAAGTAACTTGTGAGATGAATTAACAGAACACTAAGCAGTTTCTCAGAAAGCTTCTTTCCAGATTTCATCAGAGATATTTCCTCTTTCACCATAGCCCTCTTTGGGCTTCCAAATATCACTTTGCATTTCCACAAAAACTGTCTAAGCGAAAGGCTTCTTGAGGGGAAAGCTGTAACTCTGTGAGATGATTTCACAGAACAAAAAGAAGTTACTCAGAAAGGTTCTTTCTCTTTGTTATCAGAGGATATTTCCTTTGGCCCTAGAGTCTTCAAAGGGATCCGAAATATCTGTTCTCAGATTCCACAGAAATAAGGGTAGCCATGAGATGCGCGAAATACAGATGTAACTCTGTGAGGTGAATTAACAGAACACAAAGCAGTTTCTCAGAAAGCTTCTTTCCAGATTTCATCTGAGGATATTTCCTTTTTCACCATAGCCCTCTATGGGCTTCCAAATATCACTTTGCCAATTCCACAAGAACTGTCTTAGCGAAAGGCTTCTTGAGGGAAACGCTGTAACTCTGTGAGGTGATTTCACAGAACACAAAGAAGTTTCTGAGAAAGGCTCTTTCTCTTTGTTATCGGCGGATATTTCCTTTGGCCCTATAGTCTTGTAGGGGATCCGAAATATCTCTTCTCAGATTCCACAGAAATGGTGCTAGCAAAGAGATCCACGAAATACAGATATAACTCTGTGAGATGAATTAACAGAACACTAAGCATTTTCTCAGAAAGCTTCTTTCCTGATTTCATCGGAGGATATTTCCTTTTTCACCACAGCCGTCTTTGGGCTTCCAAATATCACTTTGCCAATTCCACAAGAACTGTCTTAGCGAAAGGCTTCTTGAGGGGAAAGCAGTAACTCTGTGAGATGATTTCACAAAACACAAGGAAGTTTCTCAGAAAGCTTCTTTCTCTGTGTTATCGGACGATATTTCCTTGGGCCCTAGAGTCTTCTAAGGGATCCAAAATATCTGTTCTCAGATTCCACAGAAATAAGGCTAGCAAAGAGATACACCAAATACAGATGTAACTCTGTGAGATGAATTAACAGAACACTAAGCAGTTTCTCAGAAAGCTTCTTTCCATATTTCATCTGAGGATATTTCCTTTTTCACCATAGCCCTCTATGGGCTTCCAAATATCACTTTGCCAATTCCACAAAAATTGTCTTAGTGCAAGGCTTCTTGAGGGGAAAGCTGTATCTCTGTGAGATGATTTCACAGAACACAAAGAAGTTTCTCAGAAAGCTTCTTTCTCTTTTTTATCGGAGGATATTTCCTTTGGCCCTATAGACTTCAAAGGGATCCGAAATATCGGTTCTCAGACTCTACAGAAATAAGGCTAGCAAAAAGATCAACGAAATAGAGATGTAACTTGTGAGATGAATTAACAGAACACTAAGCAGTTTCTCAGAAAGCTTCTTTCCAGATTTCATCAGAGGATATTTCCTGTTTCACCATAGCCCTCTTTGGGCTTCCAAATATCACTTTGCCAATTCCACAAGAACTGTCTAAGCGAAAGGCTTCTTGAGGGGAAAGCTGTAACTCTGTGAGATGATTTCACAGAACAAAAAGTAGTTACTCAGAATGGTTCTTTCTCTTTGTTATCAGAGGATATTTCCTTTGGCCCTAGAGTCTTCAAAGGGATTCGAAATATCTGTTCTCAGATTCCACAGAAACAAGGGTAGCCATGAGACGCGCGAAATACAGATGTAACTCTGTGAGGTGAATTAACAGAACACAAAGCAGTTTCTCAGAAAGCTTCTTTCCAGATTTCATCTGAGGATATTTCCTTTTTCACCATAGCCCTCTATACGCTTCCAAATATCAATTTGCCAATTCCACTAGAACTGTCTTAGCGAAAGGCTTGTTGAGGTGAAAACTGTAAATCGGTGTGATGATTTCACAAAACACAAAGAAGTTTCTCAGAAAGCTTCTTTCTCTTTGTTATCGGAGGATATTTCCATTGGCCCTATAGTCTTCAAAGGGATCCGAAATATCTGTTCTCAGATTCCACAGAAATAAGGCTAGCAAAGAGATCCACGAAATACAGATGAAACTCTGTGAGATGAATTAACAGAACACTAAGCAGGTTCTCAGAAAACTTCTTTCCAGATTTCATCTGAGGATATTTCCATTTTCACCATAGCCCTCTATGCGCTTCCAAATATCACTTTGCCAATTCCACAAGAACTGTCTTAGCGAAAGGCTTCTTGAGGGGAAAGCTGTAACTCTGTGGGATGATTTCACAGACCAAAAAGAAGTTTCTCTGAAAGCTTCTTTCTCTTTGTTATCGGAGGATGTTTACTTTGGCCCTATAGTCTTCTAAGGGATCCGAAATATCTGTTCTCAGATTCCACAGAAATAAGGCTAGCAAAGAGATCCACGTAATACAGATGTAACTCTGTGAGATGAATTAACAGAACACTAAGCAGTTTGTCAGAAATCTTCTTTCCAGATTTCATCTGTGGATATTTCCCTTTTCACCATAGACCTCTATGGGCTTCCAAATATCACTTTGCCAATTCCACAAGAACTGTCTTAGCGAAAGTTTTCTTGAGTGGAAATCTGTAACTCTGTGAGATGGTTTCAAAGAACACAAAGAAGTTTCTCAGAAAGCTTCTTTCTTTTTGTTATCGGAGATTATTTCCTTTGGCCCTAGAGTCTTCAAAGGGATCCGAAATATCTGTTCTCAGATTCCACAGAAATAAGACTAGCAAAGAGATCCACGAAATACAGATGTAACTCTGTGAGATGAATTAACAGAACACTAAGCAGTTTCTCAGAAACCTTCTTTCCAGATTTCATCTGAGGATATTTCCTTTTTCACCATAGCCCTCTAAGGGCTTCCAAATATCACTTTGCCAATTCCACAAGAACTGTCTTAGCGACAGGCTTCTCTAGGGGAAAGCTGTATCTCTGTGAGACGATTTCACAGAACACAAAGAAGTTTCTCAGAAAGCTTCTTTCTCTTTGTTATCGGAGGGTATTTCCTTTGGCCCTATAGTCTTCAAAGGGATCCGAAATATCTGTTCTCAGATTCCACAGAAATAAGGCTAGCAAAGAGATCCACGAAATACAGATGTAACAGTGTGAGATGAATTAACAGAACAGTAAGCAGTTTCTCAGAAAGCTTCTTTCGCGATTTCATCTGAGGATATTTCCCTTTTCAACATATCCCTCTAGGCACTTCCAAATACCACTTTACCAATTCCACAAGAACTGTCTTAGCGAAAGGCTTCTTGAGTAGAAAGCTGTAACTCTGTGAGATGATTTCAAAGAACACTAAGAAGTTTCTCAGAAAGCTTCTTTCTTTTTGATATCGGAGATTATTTCCTTTGGCCCTAGAGTCTTCAAAGGGATCCGAAATATCTGTTCTCAGATTACACAGAAATAAGACTAGCAAAGAGATCCATGAAATACAAATGTAACTCTGTGAGATGAATTAACAGAACACTAAGCAGTTTCACAGAAGGCTTCTTTCCAGATTTCATCTGAGAATATTTCCTTTTTCAACGTAGCCCTCTATGGGCTTCCAAATATCACTTGGCCAATTCCACAAGAACTGTCTTAGCGAAAGGCTTCTTGAGGGGAAAGCTGTAACTCTGTGAGATGATTTAAGAGAACACAAAGAAGTTTCTCAGAAAGCCACTTTCTCTTTGTTATCGGAGGATATTTCCTTTGGCCCTACAGTCTTCTAAGGGATCCGAAATATCTGTTCTCAGATTCCACAGAAATAAGGCTAGCAAAGAGATCCACGAAATACAGATGTAACTCTGTGAGATGAATTAACAGAACACTAAGCAGTTTCTCAGAAAGCTTCTTTCCAGATTTCATCTGAGGTTATTTCCTTTTTCACCATAGCCCTCTACTGGCTTCCAAATATCACTTTGCCAATTCCACAAGAACTGTATTAGCGAAAGGGTTCTTGAGGGGAAAGCTGTAACTCTGTGAGATGATTTCACAGAACACAAAGAAGTTTCTCAGAAAGCTTCGTTCTCTTTGTGATCGGAGAATATTTCCTTTGGACCTATAGTCTTCAAAGGGATCCGAAATATCTGTTCTCAGATTCCACGGAAATAAGGCTAGCAAACAGATCCACGAAATACAGATGTAACTCTGTGAGATGAATTAACAGAACACTAAGCAGTTTCTCAGAAAGCTACTTTCCAGATTTCATCTGAGGATATTTCCTTTTTCACCATAGCCCTCTATGGGCATCCAAATATCACTTTGCCAATTCCACAAGAACTGTCTTAGCGAAAGGCTTGTTGAGGGGAAAGCTGTAACTCTGTGAGATGATTTCACAGAACACAAAGAAGTTTCTCAGAAAGCCACTTTCTCTTTGTTATCGGAGGATATTTCCTTCGGCCCTACAGTCTTCTAAGGGATCCGAAATATCTGTTCTCAGATTCCACAGAAATAAGGCTAGCAAAGAGATCCACGAAATACAGATGTAACTCTGTGAGATGCATTAACAGAACACTAAGCAGTTTCTCAGAAAGCTTCTTTCCAGATTTCATCTGAGAATATTTCCTTTTTCACCATAGCAATATATGCGCTTCCAAATACCGCTTTGCCAATTCCACAAGAACTGTCTTAGCGAAAGGCTTCTTGAGAGGAAAGCTGTAACACTGTGAGATGATTTCACAGAACACAAAGAAGTTTCTCAGAAAGCTTCTTTCTCTTTGTTATCGGAGGATATTTCCTTTGGCCGTATAATCTTCTAGGGATGCGAAATATCTGTTCTCGAATTCCACAAAGTTAAGGCTAGCAAAGAGATCCACGAAACACAGATGTAACTCTGTGAGATGATTTAACAGAACACTAAGCAGTTTCTCAGAAAGCTTCTTTTCAGATTTCATCTGAGGATATTTCCTTTTTCACCATAGCCCTCCTAGGACTTCCAAATATCACTTTGCCAATTCCACAAGAACTGTCTTAGCGAAAGGCTTCTTGAGGGGAAAGCTGTAACTCTGTGAGATGATTTCACAGACCACAAAGAATTTTCTCAGAAAGCTTCTTTCTCTTTGTTATCTGAGGATATTTCCTTTGGCCCTATAGTCTTCTAAGGGATCCGAAATATCTGTTCTCTGATTCCACAGAATTAAGGCTAGCAAAGAGATCCACGTAATTCAGATGTAACTCTTTGAGATGAATTAAGAGAACACTAAGCAGTTTCTGAAAAATCTTCTTTCCAGATTTCACCTAAGGATATTTCCTTTTTCACCATAGCCCTCTATGCGCTTCCAAGTATCACTTTGCCAATTCCACAAGAACTGTCTTAGCGAAAGGCTTCTTGAGGGGAAATCTGTAACTCTGTGAGATGATTTCAAAGAACACAAAGAAGTTTCTCAGAAAGCTTCTTTCTTTTTGTTATCGGAGATTATTTCCTTTGGCCCCAGAGTCTTCAACGGGATCCGAAATATCTGTTCTCAGATTCCACAGAAATAAGACTAGCAAAGAGATCCACGAAATACAGATGTAACTCTGTGAGATGAATTAACAGAACACTAAGCAGTTTCTCAGAAAACTTCGTTACAGATTTCATCTGAGGATATTTCCTTTTTTACCATAGCCCTCTAAGGGCTTCCAAATATCACTTTTCCAATTCCACAAGAACTGTCTTAGCGAAAGGCTTCTTGAGGAGAAAGCTGTAACTCTGTGAGGTGATTTCAAAGAACACAAAGAAGTTTCTCAGAAAGCTTCTTTCTCTTTGTTATCGGAGTTTATTTCCTTTGGCCCTATAATCTTCAAAGGGTTCCGAAATATCTGTTCTCAGATTCCACAGAAATAAGGCTACCAAAGAGATCCATGAAATACAGATGTAACTCTGTGAGATGAATTAACAGAACACTAAGCAGTTTCTCAAAACGCTTCTTTCCAGATTTCATCAGAGGATATTTCCTCTTTCACCTTAGCCCTCTATGGGCTTCCAAACATCACTTTGCCAATTCCGCAAGAACTGTCTAGGCGAAAGGCTTCTTGAGGGGAAAGCTGTAACTCTGTGAGGTGATACCACAGAACACAAAGAAGTTTCTCAGAAAGCTTCTTTCTCTTTGTTAACGGAGTTTATTTCCTTTGGCCCTATAATCTTCAAAGGGATCCGGAATATCTGCTCTCAGATTCCGCAGAAATAACGCTAGCAAAGAGATCCACGAAATACAGATGAAACTCCGTGAGATGAATTAACAGAACACTAAGCAGGTTCTCAGAAAGCTTCTTTCCAGATTTCATCTGAGGATATTTCCTTTTTCACCACAGCCCTCTATGCGCTTCCAAATATCACTTTGCCAATTCCACAAGAACTTTCTTAGCGAAAGGCTTCTTGAGGGGAAAGCTGTAACTCTGTGAGATGATTTCACAGAACACAAAGAAGTTTCTCAGAAAGCCACTTTCTCTTTGTTATCGGAGGATATTTCCTTCGGCCCTACAGTCTTCTAAGGGATCCGAAATATCTGTTCTCAGATTCCACAGAAATAAGGCTAGCAAAGAGATCCACGAAATACAGATGTAACTCTCTGAGATGCATTAACAGAACACTAAGCAGTTTCTCAGAAAGCTTCTTTCCAGATTTCATCTGAGAATATTTCCTTTTTCACCATAGCAATATATGCGCTTCCAAATATCGCTTTGCCAATTCCACAAGAACTGTCTTAGCGAAAGGCTTCTTGAGAGGAAAGCTGTAACACTGTGAGATGATTTCACAGAACACAAAGAAGTTTCTCAGAAAGCTTCTTTCTCATTGTTATCGGAGGATATTTCCTTTGGCCATATAATCTTCTAAGGGATGCGAAATATCTGTTCTCGAATTCCACAAAGTTAAGGCTAGCAAAGAGATCCACGAAACACAGATGTAACTCTGTGAGATGATTTAACAGAACACTAAGCAGTTTCTCAGAAAGCTTCTTTTCAGATTTCATCTGAGGATATTTCCTTTTTCACCATAGCCCTCTAAGGACTTCCAAATATCACTTTGCCAATTCCACAAGAACTGTCTTAGCGAAAGGCTTCTTGAGGGGAAAGCTGTAACTCTGTGAGATGATTTCACAGACCACAAAGAATTTTCTCAGAAAGCTTCTTTCTCTTTGTTATCTGAGGATATTTCCTTTGGCCCTATAGTCTTCTAAGGGATCCGAAATATCTGTTCTCTGATTCCACAGAAATAAGGCTAGCAAAGAGATCCACGTAATTCAGATGTAACTCTTTGAGATGAATTAAGAGAACACTAAGCAGTTTCTCAAAAATCTTCTTTCCAGATTTCACCTAAGGATATTTCCTTTTTCACCATAGCCCTCTATGCGCTTCCAAATATCACTTTGCCAATTCCACAAGAACTGTCTTAGCGAAAGGCTTCTTGAGGGGAAATCTGTAACTCTGTGAGATGATTTCAAAGAACACAAAGAAGTTTCTCAGAAAGCTTCTTTCTTTTTGTTATCGGAGATTATTTCCTTTGGCCCCAGAGTCTTCAACGGGATCCGAAATATCTGTTCTCAGATTCCACAGAAATAAGACTAGCAAAGAGATCCACGAAATACAGATGTAACTCTGTGAGATGAATTAACAGAACACTAAGCAGTTTCTCAGAAAACTTCTTTACAGATTTCATCTGAGGATATTTCCTTTTTTACCATAGCCCTCTAAGGGCTTCCAAATATCACTTTTCCAATTCCACAAGAACTGTCTTAGCGAAAGGCTTCTTGAGGAGAAAGCTGTAACTCTGTGAGGTGATTTCAAGGAACACAAAGAAGTTTCTCAGAAAGCTTCTTTCTCTTTGTTATCGGAGTTTATTTCCTTTGGCCCTATAATCTTCAAAGGGATCGGGAATATCTGCTCTCAGATTCCGCAGAAATAACGCTAGCAAAGAGATCCACGAAATACAGATGAAACTCCGTGAGATGAATTAACAGAACACTAAGCAGGTTTTCAGAAAGCTTCTTTCCAGATTTCATCTGAGGATATTTCCTTTTTCACCACAGCCCTCTATGCGCTTCCAAATATCACTTTGCCAATTCCACAAGAACTGTCTTAGCGAAAGGCTTCTTGAGGGGAAAGCTGTAACTCTGTGAGATGATTTCACAGACCAAAAAGAAGTTTCTCTGAAAGCTTCTTTCTATTTGTTATAGGAGGATATTTCCTTTGGCCCTATAGTCTTCTAAGGGATCCGAAATATCTGTTCTCAGATTCCACAGAAATAAGGCTAGCAAAGAGATCCACGTAATACAGATGTAACTCTGTGAGATGAATTAACAGAACACTAAGCAGTTTGTCAGAAATCTTCTTTCCAGATTTCATCTGAGGATATTTCCCTTTTCACCATAGACCTCTATGGGCTTCCAAATATCACTTTGCCAATTCCACAAGAACTGTCTTAGCGAAAGGTTTCTTGAGGGGAAATCTGTAACTCTGTGAGATGGTTTCAAAGAACACAAAGAAGTTTCTCAGAAAGCTTCTTTCTTTTTGTTATCGGAGATTATTTCCTTTGGCCCTAGAGTCTTCAAAGGGATCCGAAATATCTGTTCTCAGATTCCACAGAAATAAGACTAGCAAAGAGATCCACGAAATACAGATGTAACTGTGTGAGATGAATTAACAGAACACTAAGCAGTTTCTCAGAAAGCTTCTTTCCAGATTTCATCTGAGGATATTTCCTTTTTCACCATAGCCCTCTATGGGCTTCCAAATATCACTTTGCCAATTCCACAGGAACTGTCTTAGCGAAAGGCTTCTTGAGGGGAAAGCTGTAACTCTGGGAGATGATTTCACAGAACACCAAGAAGTTTCTAAGAAAGCTTCTTTCTCTTTGTTATCGGAAGATATTTCCTTTGGCCCTATAGTCTTCTAAGGGATCCGAAATATCTGTTCTCAGATTCCACAGAACTAAGGCTAGCAAATAGATCCACGAAATACAGATGTAACTCTGTGACATGAATTAACAGAACACTAAGCAGTTTCTCAGAAAGCTACTTTCCAGATTTCATCTGAGGATATTTCCTTTTTCACCATAGCCCTCTATGGGCATCCAAATATCACTCTGCCAATTCCACAAGAACTGTCTTAGGGAAAGGCTTCTTGAGGGGAAATCTGTAACTCTGTGAGATGGTTTCAAAGAACACAAAGAAGTTTCTCAGAAAGCTTCTTTCTTTTTGTTATCGGAGATTATTTCCTTTGGCCCTAGAGTCTTCAAAGGGATCCGAAATATCTGTTCTCAGATTCCACAGAAATAAGGCTAGCAAAGAGATCCATGAAATACAGATGTAACTCTGTGAGATGAATTAACAGAACACTAAGCAGTTTCTCAAAACGCTTCTTTCCAGATTTCATCAGAGAATATTTCCTCTTTCACCTTAGCCCTCTATGGGCTTCCAAACATCACTTTGCCAATTCCGCAAGAACTGTCTAGGCGAAAGGCTTCTTGAGGGGAAAGCTGTAACTCTGTGAGGTGATACCACAGAACACAAAGAAGTTTCTCAGAAAGCTTCTTTCTCTTTGTTATCGGAGTTTATTTCCTTTGGCCCTATAATCTTCAAAGGGATCCGGAATATCTGCTCTCAGATTCCGCAGAAATAACTCTAGCAAAGAGATCCACGAAATACAGATGAAACTCCGTGAGAGGAATTAACAGAACACTAAGCAGGTTCTCAGAAAGATTCTTTCCAGATTTCATCTGAGGATATTTCCTTTTTCACCACAGCCCTCTATGCGCTTCCAAATATCACTTTGGCAATTCCACAAGAACTGTCTTAGCGAAAGTTTTCTTGAGGGGAAATCTGTAACTCTGTGAGATGGTTTCAAAGAACACAAAGAAGTTTCTCAGAAAGCTTCTTTCTTTTTGTTATCGGAGATTATTTCCTTTGGCCCTAGAGTCTTCAAAGGGATCCGAAATATCTGTTCTCAGATTCCACAGAAATAAGACTAGCAAAGAGATCCACGAAATACAGATGTAACTCTGTGAGATGAATTAACAGAACACTAAGCAGTTTCTCAGAAAGCTTCTTTCCAGATTTCATCTGAGGATATTTCCTTTTTCACCATAGCCCTCTAAGGGCTTCCAAATATCACTTTGCCAATTCCACAAGAACTGTCTTAGCGAAAGGGTTCTTGGGGGGAAAGCTGTAACTCTGTGAGATGATTTCACAGAACACAAAGAAGTTTCTCAGAAAGCTTCTTTCTCTTTGTTATCGGAAGATATTTCCTTTGGCCCTATAGTCTTCTAAGGGATCCGAAATATCTGTTCTCAGATTCCACAGAAATAAGGCTAGCAAAGAGATCCACGAAATACAGATGTAACTCTGTGAGATGAATTAACAGAACACTAAGCAGTTTCTCAGAAAGCTACTTTCCAGATTTCATCTGAGGATATTTCCTTTTTCACCATAGCCCTGTATGGGCATCCAAATATCACTCTGCAAATTCCACAAGAACTGTCTTAGGGAAAGGCTTCTTGAGGGGAAAGATGTAACTCTGTGAGATGATTTCACAGAAAACAAAGAAGTTTTTCAGAATGCTTCTTTCCCTTTTTTATCGGAGGATATTTCCTTTGGCCCTATAGACTTCAAAGGGATCCGAAATATCTGTTCTCAGATTCCACAGAAATAAGGCTAGCAAGGAGATCCACGAAATACAGATGTAACTCTGTGAGATGAATTAACAGAACACTAAGCAGTTTCTCAGAAAGTTTCTTTCCAGATTTCATCAGAGGATATTTCCTCTTTCACCATAGCCCTCTATGGGCTTCCAAATATCACTTTGCCAATTCCACAACAACTGTCTAAGCGAAAGGCTTCTTGAGGGGAAAGCTGTAACCCTGTGATGTGATTTCACAGAACACAAAGAAGTTTCTCAGAAAGCTTCTTTCTCTTTGTTATCGGAGTTTATTTCCTTTGGCCCTATAATCTTCAAAGGGGTCCGAAATATCTGTTCTCAGATTCCACAGAAATAAGGCTAGCAAAGAGATCCACGAAATACAGATGTAACTCTGTGAGATGAATTAACAGAACACTAAGCAGTTTCTCAGAAAGCTACTTTCCAGATTTTATCTGAGGATATTTCCATTTTCACCAGAGCCCTCTATGGGCTTCCAAATATCACTTTGCCAATTCCACAAGAACTGTCTTAGCGAAAGGCTTCTGGAGGGGAAAGCTGTAACTCTGTGAGATGATTTCACAGACCACAAAGAATTTTCTAAGAAAGCTTCTTTCTCTTTGTTATCTGAGGATATTTCCTTTGGCCCTATAGTCTTCTAAGGGATCCGAAATATCTGTTCTCTGATTCCACAGAAATAAGGCTAACAAAGAGATCCACGTAATTCAGATGTACCTCTTTGAGATGAATTAAGAGAACACTAAGCAGTTTCTCAGAAATCTTCTTTCCAAATTTCACCTGAGGATATTTCCTTTTTCACCATAGCCCTCTATGCGCTTCCAAATATCACTTTGCCAATTCCACAAGAACTGTCTTAGCGAAAGGCTTCTTGAGGGGAAATCTGTAACTCTGTGAGATGATTTCAAAGAACACAAAGAAGTTTCTCAGAAAGCTTCTTTCTCTTTGTTATCGGAGTTTATTTCCTTTGGCCCTATAATCTTCAAAGGGGTCCGAAATATCTGTTCTCAGATTCCACAGAAATAAGGCTAGCAAAGAGATCCACGAAATACAGATGTAACTCTCTGAGATGCATTAACAGAACACTAAGCAGTTTCTCAGAAAGCTTCTTTCCAGATTTCATCTGAGAATATTTCCTTTTTCACCATAGCAATATATGCGCTTCCAAATATCGCTTTGCCAATTCCACAAGAACTGTCTTAGCGAAAGGCTTCTTGAGAGGAAAGCTGTAACACTGTGAGATGATTTCACAGAACACAAAGAAGTTTCTCAGAAAGCTTCTTTCTCATTGTTATCGGAGGATATTTCCTTTGGCCGTATAATCTTCTAAGGGATGCGAAATATCTGTTCTCGAATTCCACAAAGTTAAGGCTAGCAAAGAGATCCACGAAACACAGATGTAACTCTGTGAGATGATTTAACAGAACACTAAGCAGTTTCTCAGAAAGCTTCTTTTCAGATTTCATCTGAGGATATTTCCTTTTTCACCATAGCCCTCTAAGGACTTCCAAATATCACTTTGCCAATTCCACAAGAACTGTCTTAGCGAAAGGCTTCTTGAGGGGAAAGCTGTAACTCTGTGAGATGATTTCACAGACCACAAAGAATTTTCTCAGAAAGCTTCTTTCTCTTTGTTATCTGAGGATAATTCCTTTGGCCCTATAGTCTTCTAAGGGATCCAAAATATCTGTTCTCTGATTCCACAGAAATAAGGCTAGCAAAGAGATCCACGTAATTCAGATGTAACTCTTTGAGATGAATTAAGAGAACACTAAGCAGTTTCTCAAAAATCTTCTTTCCAGATTTCACCTAAGGATATTTCCTTTTTCACCATAGCCCTCTATGCGCTTCCAAATATCACTTTGCCAATTCCACAAGAACTGTCTTAGCGAAAGGCTTCTTGAGGGGAAATCTGTAACTCTGTGAGATGATTTCAAAGAACACAAAGAAGTTTCTCAGAAAGCTTCTTTCTTTTTGTTATCGGAGATTATTTCCTTTGGCCCCAGAGTCTTCAACGGGATCCGAAATATCTGTTCTCAGATTCCACAGAAATAAGACTAGCAAAGAGATCCACGAAATACAGATGTAACTCTGTGAGATGAATTAACAGAACACTAAGCAGTTTCTCAGAAAACTTCTTTACAGATTTCATCTGAGGATATTTCCTTTTTTACCATAGCCCTCTAAGGGCTTCCAAATATCACTTTTCCAATTCCACAAGAACTGTCTTAGCGAAAGGCTTCTTGAGGAGAAAGCTGTAACTCTGTGAGGTGATTTCAAAGAACACAAAGAAGTTTCTCAGAAAGCTTCTTTCTCTTTGTTATCGGAGTTTATTTCCTTTGGCCCTATAATCTTCAAAGGGATCGGGAATATCTGCTCTCAGATTCCGCAGAAATAACGCTAGCAAAGAGATCCACGAAATACAGATGAAACTCCGTGAGATGAATTAACAGAACACTAAGCAGGTTTTCAGAAAGCTTCTTTCCAGATTTCATCTGAGGATATTTCCTTTTTCACCACAGCCCTCTATGTGCTTCCAAATATCACTTTGCCAATTCCACAAGAACTGTCTTAGCGAAAGGCTTCTTGAGGGGAAAGCTGTAACTCTGTGAGATGATTTCACAGACCAAAAAGAAGTTTCTCTGAAAGCTTCTTTCTATTTGTTATAGGAGGATATTTCCTTTGGCCCTATAGTCTTCTAAGGGATCCGAAATATCTGTTCTCAGATTCCACAGAAATAAGGCTAGCAAAGAGATCCACGTAATACAGATGTAACTCTGTGAGATGAATTAACAGAACACTAAGCAGTTTGTCAGAAATCTTCTTTCCAGATTTCATCTGAGGATATTTCCCTTTTCACCATAGACCTCTATGGGCTTCCAAATATCACTTTGCCAATTCCACAAGAACTGTCTTAGCGAAAGGTTTCTTGAGGGGAAATCTGTAACTCTGTGAGATGGTTTCAAAGAACACAAAGAAGTTTCTCAGAAAGCTTCTTTCTTTTTGTTATCGGAGATTATTTCCTTTGGCCCTAGAGTCTTCAAAGGGATCCGAAATATCTGTTCTCAGATTCCACAGAAATAAGACTAGCAAAGAGATCCACGAAATACAGATGTAACTGTGTGAGATGAATTAACAGAACACTAAGCAGTTTCTCAGAAAGCTTCTTTCCAGATTTCATCTGAGGATATTTCCTTTTTCACCATAGCCCTCTATGGGCTTCCAAATATCACTTTGCCAATTCCACAGGAACTGTCTTAGCGAAAGGCTTCTTGAGGGGAAAGCTGTAACTCTGGGAGATGATTTCACAGAACACCAAGAAGTTTCTAAGAAAGCTTCTTTCTCTTTGTTATCGGAAGATATTTCCTTTGGCCCTATAGTCTTCTAAGGGATCCGAAATATCTGTTCTCAGATTCCACAGAAATAAGGCTAGCAAATAGATCCACGAAATACAGATGTAACTCTGTGACATGAATTAACAGAACACTAAGCAGTTTCTCAGAAAGCTACTTTCCAGATTTCATCTGAGGATATTTCCTTTTTCACCATAGCCCTCTATGGGCATCCAAATATCACTCTGCCAATTCCACAAGAACTGTATTAGGGAAAGGCTTCTTGAGGGGAAATCTGTAACTCTGTGAGATGGTTTCAAAGAACACAAAGAAGTTTCTCAGAAAGCTTCTTTCTTTTTGTTATCGGAGATTATTTCCTTTGGCCCTAGAGTCTTCAAAGGGATCCGAAATATCTGTTCTCAGATTCCACAGAAATAAGGCTAGCAAAGAGATCCATGAAATACAGATGTAACTCTGTCAGATGAATTAACAGAACACTAAGCAGTTTCTCAAAACGCTTCTTTCCAGATTTCATCAGAGGATATTTCCTCTTTCACCTTAGCCCTCTATGGGCTTCCAAACATCACTTTGCCAATTCCGCAAGAACTGTCTAGGCGAAAGGCTTCTTGAGGGGAAAGCTGTAACTCTGTGAGGTGATACCACAGAACACAAAGAAGTTTCTCAGAAAGCTTCTTTCTCTTTGTTATCGGAGTTTATTTCCTTTGGCCCTATAATCTTCAAAGGGATCTGGAATATCTGCTCTCAGATTCCGCAGAAATAACTCTAGCAAAGAGATCCACGAAATACAGATGAAACTCCGTGAGAGGAATTAACAGAACACTAAGCAGGTTCTCAGAAAGATTCTTTCCAGATTTCATCTGAGGATATTTCCTTTTTCACCACAGCCCTCTATGCGCTTCCAAATATCACTTTGCCAATTCCAGAAGAACTGTCTTAGCGAAAGGCTTCTTGAGGGGAAAGCTGTTACTCTGTGAGATGATTTCACAGACCAAAAAGAAGTTTCTCTGAAAGCTTCTTTCTCTTTGTTATCGGAGTATATTTCCTTTGGCCCTATAGTCTTCTAAGAGATCCGAAATATCTGTTCTCAGATTCCACAGAAATAAGGCTAGCAAAGAGATCCACGTAATACACATGTAACTCTGTGAGATGAATTAACAGAACACTAAGCAGTTTGTCAGAAATCATCTTTCCAGATTTCATCAGAGGATATTTCCCTTTTCACCATAGACCTCTATGGGCTTCCAAATATCACTTTGCCAATTCCACAAGAACTGTCTTAGCGAAAGGTTTCTTGAGGGGAAATCTGTAACTCTGTGAGATGGTTTCAAAGAACACAAAGAAGTTTCTCGGAAAGCTTCTTTCTTTTTGTTATCGGAGATTATTTCCTTTGGCCCTAGAGTCTTCAAAGGGATCCGAAATATCTGTTCTCAGATTCCACAGAAATAAGACTAGCAAAGAGATCCACGAAATACAGATGTAACTCTGTGAGATGAATTAACAGAACACTAAGCAGTTTCTCAGAAAGCTTCTTTCCAGATTTCATCTGAGGATATTTCCTTTTTCACCATAGCCCTCTAAGGGCTTCCAAATATCACTTTGCCAATTCCACAAGAACTGTCTTAGCGAAAGGGTTCTTGAGGGGAAAGCTGTAACTCTGTGAGATGATTTCACAGAACACAAAGAAGTTTCTCAGAAAGCTTCTTTCTCTTTGTTATCGGAAGATATTTCCTTTGGCCCTATAGTCTTCTAAGGGATCCGAAATATCTGTTCTCAGATTCCACAGAAATAAGGCTAGCAAAGAGATCCACGAAATACAGATGTAACTCTGTGAGATGAATTAACAGAACACTAAGCAGTTTCTCAGAAAGCTACTTTCCAGATTTCATCTGAGGATATTTCCTTTTTCACCATAGCCCTGTTTGGGCATCCAAATATCACTCTGCAAATTCCACAAGAACTGTCTTAGGGAAAGGCTTCTTGAGGGGAAAGCTGTAACTCTGTGAGATGATTTCACAGAAAACAAAGAAGTTTTTCAGAATGCTTCTTTCCCTTTTTTATCGGAGGATATTTCCTTTGGCCCTATAGACTTCAAAGGGATCCGAAATATCTGTTCTCAGATTCCACAGAAATAAGGCTAGCAAGGAGATCCACGAAATACAGATGTAACTCTGTGAGATGAATTAACAGAACACTAAGCAGTTTCTCAGAAAGTTTCTTTCCAGATTTCATCAGAGGATATTTCCTCTTTCACCATAGCCCTCTATGGGCTTCCAAATATCACTTTGCCAATTCCACAACAACTGTCTAAGCGAAAGGCTTCATGAGGGGAAAGCTGTAACCCTGTGATGTGATTTCACAGAACACAAAGAAGTTTCTCAGAAAGCTTCTTTCTCTTTGTTATCGGAGTTTATTTCCTTTGGCCCTATAATCTTCAAAGGGGTCCGAAATATCTGTTCTCAGATTCCACAGAAATAAGGCTAGCAAAGAGATCCACGAAATACAGATGTAACTCTGTGAGATGAATTAACAGAACACTAAGCAGTATCTCAGAAAGCTACTTTCCAGATTTTATCTGAGGATATTTCCATTTTCACCAGAGCCCTCTATGGGCTTCCAAATATCACTTTGCCAATTCCACAAGAACTGTCTTAGCGAAAGGCTTCTGGAGGGGAAAGCTGTAACTCTGTGAGATGATTTCACAGACCACAAAGAATTTTCTAAGAAAGCTTCTTTCTCTTTGTTATCTGAGGATATTTCCTTTGGCCCTGTAGTCTTCTAAGGGATCCGAAATATCTGTTCTCTGATTCCACAGAAATAAGGCTAGCAAAGAGATCGACGTTATTCAGATGTACCTCTTTGAGATGAATTAAGAGAACACTAAGCAGTTTCTCAGAAATCTTCTTTCCAAATTTCACCTGAGGATATTTCCTTTTTCACCATAGCCCTCTATGCGCTTCCAAATATCACTTTGCCAATTCCACAAGAACTGTCTTAGCGAAAGGCTTCTTGAGGGGAAATCTGTAACTCTGTGAGATGATTTCAAAGAACACAAAGAAGTTTCTCAGAAAGCTTCTTTCTCTTTGTTATCGGAGTTTATTTCCTTTGGCCCTATAATCTTCAAAGGGGTCCGAAATATCTGTTCTCAGATTCCACAGAAATAAGGCTAGCAAAGAGATCCATGAAATACAGATGTAACTCTGTGAGATGAATTAACAGAACACTAAGCAGTTTCTCAGAACGCTCCTTTCCAGATTTCATCAGAGGATATTTCCTCTTTCACCTTAGCCCTCTATGGGCTTCCAAATATCACTTTGCCAATTCCGCAAGAACTGTCTAAGCGAAAGGCTTCTTGAGGGGAAAGCTGTAACATTGTGAGGTGATACCACAGAACACAAAGAAGTTTCTCAGAAAGCTTCTTTCTCTTTGTTATCGGAGTTTATTTCCTTTGGCCCTATAATCTTCAAAGGGATCGGGAATATCTGCTCTCAGATTCCGCAGAAATAACGCTAGCAAAGAGATCCACGAAATACAGATGAAACTCCGTGAGATGAATTAACAGAACACTAAGCAGGTTTTCAGAAAGCTTCTTTCCAGATTTCATCTGAGGATATTTCCTTTTTCACCACAGCCCTCTATGCGCTTCCAAATATCACTTTGCCAATTCCACAAGAACTGTCTTAGCGAAAGGCTTCTTGAGGGGAAAGCTGTAACTCTGTGAGATGATTTCACAGACCAAAAAGAAGTTTCTCTGAAAGCTTCTTTCTATTTGTTATAGGAGGATATTTCCTTTGGCCCTATAGTCTTCTAAGGGATCCGAAATATCTGTTCTCAGATTCCACAGAAATAAGGCTAGCAAAGAGATCCACGTAATACAGATGTAACTCTGTGAGATGAATTAACAGAACACTAAGCAGTTTGTCAGAAATCTTCTTTCCAGATTTCATCTGAGGATATTTCCCTTTTCACCATAGACCTCTATGGGCTTCCAAATATCACTTTGGCAATTCCACAAGAACTGTCTTAGCGAAAGGTTTCTTGAGGGGAAATCTGTAACTCTGTGAGATGGTTTCAAAGAACACAAAGAAGTTTCTCAGAAAGCTTCTTTCTTTTTGTTATCGGAGATTATTTCCTTTGGCCCTAGAGTCTTCAAAGGGATCCGAAATATCTGTTCTCAGATTCCACAGAAATAAGACTAGCAAAGAGATCCACGAAATACAGATGTAACTGTGTGAGATGAATTAACAGAACACTAAGCAGTTTCTCAGAAAGCTTCTTTCCAGATTTCATCTGAGGATATTTCCTTTTTCACCATAGCCCTCTATGGGCTTCCAAATATCACTTTGCCAATTCCACAGGAACTGTCTTAGCGAAAGGCTTCTTGAGGGGAAAGCTGTAACTCTGGGAGATGATTTCACAGAACACCAAGAAGTTTCTAAGAAAGCTTCTTTCTCTTTGTTATCGGAAGATATTTCCTTTGGCCCTATAGTCTTCTAAGGGATCCGAAATATCTGTTCTCAGATTCCACAGAAATAAGGCTAGCAAAGAGATCCACGAAATACAGATGTAACTCTGTGACATGAATTAACAGAACACTAAGCAGTTTCTCAGAAAGCTACTTTCCAGATTTCATCTGAGGATATTTCCTTTTTCACCATAGCCCTCTATGGGCATCCAAATATCACTCTGCCAATTCCACAAGAACTGTCTTAGCGAAAGGCTTCTTGAGGGGAAATCTGTAACTCTGTGAGATGGTTTCAAAGAACACAAAGAAGTTTCTCAGAAAGCTTCTTTCTTTTTGTTATCGGAGATTATTTCCTTTGGCCCTAGAGTCTTCAAAGGGATCCGAAATATCTGTTCTCAGATTCCACAGAAATAAGACTAGCAAAGAGATCCACGAAATACAGATGTAACTCTGTGAGATGAATTAACAGAACACTAAGCAGTTTCTCAGAAAGCTTCTTTCCAGATTTCATCTGAGGATATTTCCTTTTTCACCATAGCCCTCTAAGGGCTTCCAAATATCACTTTGCCAATTCCACAAGAACTGTCTTAGCGAAAGGCTTCTTGAGGGGAAAGCTGTAACTCTGTGAGATGATTTCAGAGAACACAAAGAAGTTTCTCAGAAAGTTTCTTTCTCTTTGTTATCGGAAGATATTTCCTTTGGCCCTATAGTCTTCTAAGGGATCCGAAATATCTGTTCTCAGATTCCACAGAAATAAGGCTAGCAAAGAGATCCACGAAATACAGATGTAACTCTGTGAGATGAATTCACAGAACACTAAGCAGTTTCTCAGAAAGCTACTTTCCAGATTTCATCTGAGGATATTTCCTTTTTCACCATAGCCCTCTATGGGCATCCAAATATCACTCTGCCAATTCCACAAGAACTGTCTTAGGGAAAGGCTTCTTGAGGGGAAAGCTGTAACTCTGTGAGATGATTTCACAGAAAACAAAGAAGTTTCTCAGAATGCTTCTTTCCCTTTTTTATCGGAGGATATTTCCTTTGGCCCTATAGACTTCAAAGGGATCCGAAATATCTGTTCTCAGATTCCACAGAAATAAGGCTAGCAAGGAGATCCACGAAATACAGATGTAACTCTGTGAGATGAATTAACAGAACACTAAGCAGTTTCTCAGAAAGTTTCTTTCCAGATTTCATCAGAGGATATTTCCTCTTTCACCATAGCCCTCTATGGGCTTCCAAATATCACTTTGCCAATTCCACAACAACTGTCTAAGCGAAAGGCTTCTTGAGGGGAAAGCTGTAACCCTGTGATGTGATTTCACAGAACACAAAGAAGTTTCTCAGAAAGCTTCTTTCTCTTTGTTATCGGAGTTTATTTCCTTTGGCCCTATAATCTTCAAAGGGGTCCGAAATATCTGTTCTCAGATTCCACAGAAATAAGGCTAGCAAAGAGATCCACGAAATACAGATGTAACTCTGTGAGATGAATTAACAGAACACTAAGCAGTTTCTCAGAAAGCTTCTTTCCAGATTTCATCAGAGGATATTTCCTCTTTCAGCATAGCCGTCTATGGGCTTCCAAATATCACTTTGCCAATTCCACAAGAACTGTCTAAGCGAAAGGCTTCTTGAGGGGAAAGCTGTACCTCTGTGAGGTGATTTCACAGAACACAAAGAAGTTTCTCAGAAAGCTTCTTTCTCTTTGTTATCGGAGTTTATTTCCTTTGGCCGTATAATATTCGAAGGGATCCGAAATATCTGTTCTCAGATTCCACAGAAATAAGGCTAGCAAAGAGATCCACGATATACAGATGTAACTCAGTGAGATGAATTAACAGAACACTAAGCAGTTTCTCAGAAAGCTACTTTCCAGATTTCATCTGAGGATATTTCCATTTTCACCATAGCCCTCTATGGGCTTCCAAATATCACTTTGAAAATTCCACAAGACCTGTCTTAGCGAAAGGCTTCTTGAGGGGAAAGCTGTAACTCTGTGAGATGATTTCACAGAACACAAAGAAGTTTCTCAGAAAGCTTCTTTCTCTTTGTTATCGGAGGATATTTCCTTTGGCCCGATAGTCTTCAAAGGGATCCGAAATATCTGTTCTCAGATTCCACAGAAATAAGTCTAGCAAAGAGATCCACGAAATAGAGATGTAACTCTGTGAGATGAAATAACAGAACACTAAGCAGTTTCTCAGAAAGCTACTTTCCAGATTTCGTCTGAGGATATTTCCTTTTTCACCATAGCCCTCTATGGGCTTCCAAATATCACTTTGCCAATTCCACAAGAACTGTCTTAGCGAAAGGCTTCTTGATGGGAAAGCTGTAACTCTGTGAGATGATTTCACAGAACACAAAGAAGTTTCTCAGAAATCTTCTTTCTCTTTGTTATTGGAGGATATTTCCTTTGGCCCTATAGTCTTCAAAGGTATCCGAAATATCTGTTCTCAGATTCCACAGTAATAAGGCTAGCAAAGAGATTACGAAATACAGATGTAACTCTGTGAGATGAATTAACAGAACACTAAGCAGTTTCCCAGAAAGCTACTTTCCAGATTTCATCTGAGGATATTTCCTTTTTCACCATAGCCCTCTATGGGTTTCCAAATAACACTTTGCCAATTCCACAAAAATTGTCTTAGTGAAAGGCTTCTTGAGGGGAAAGCTGTAACTCGGTGAGATGATTTCACAGAACACAAAGAAGTTTCTGAGAAAGGTTCTTTCCCTTTGTTATCGGAGGATATTTCCTTTGGCCCTAGAGTCTTCAAAGGGATCCGAAATATCTCTTCTCAGATTCCACAGAAATAAGGCTAGCAAAGAGATCCACGTAATACAGATGTAATTCTGTGAGATGAATTAACAAAACACTAAGCAGTTTCTCAGAAATCTTCTTTCCAGATTTCATCTGAGGATATTTCCTTTTTCACCATAGCCCTCTATGCGCTTCCAAATATCACTTTGCCAATTCCACAAGAACTGTCTTAGCGAAAGGCTTCTTGAGGGGAAATCTGTAACTCTGTGAGATGATTTCAAAGAACACAAAGAAGTTTCTCAGAAAGCTTCTTTCTCTTTGTTATCGGAGATTATTTCCTTTGGCCCTAGAGTCTTCAAAGGGATCCGAAATATCTGTTCTCAGATTCCACAGAAATAAGACTAGCAAAGAGATCCACGAAATACAGATGTAACTCTGTGAGATGAATTAACAGAACACTAATCAGTTTCTCAGAAAGCTACTTTCCAAATTTCATCTGAGGATATTTCCTTTTTCACCATAGCCATCTACGGGCTTCCAAATATCACTTTGCCAATTCCAGAAGAACTGACTTAGGGAAAGTCTTCTTGAGGGGAAACTGTAACACTGGCAGATGATTTCACAGAACACAAAGAAGTTTCTCAGAAACCTTCTTTCTCTTTGTTATCGGAGGATATTTCCTTTGGCTCTATAGTCTTCAAAGGGATCCGAAATATCTGTTCTCAGATTCCACAGAAATACGGCTAGCAAAGAGATCCATGAAATGCAGATGTAACTCTCTGAGATGAATTAACAGAACACTAAGCAGTTTCTCAGAAAGCTTCTTTCCAGATTTCATATGAGGATATTTCCTTTTTCACCATAGCCCTCTATGCGCTTCCAAATATCACTTTGCCAATTCCACAAGAACTGTCTTAGCGAAAGGCTTCTTGAGAGGAAAGCTGTAACTCTGTGAGATGATTACACAGAACACAAAGAAGTTTCTCAGAAAGCTTCTTTCTCTTTGTTATCGGAAGATATTTCCTTTGGCCCTAAGTCTTCTAAGGGATCCGAAATATCTGTTCTCGAGTTCCACAATATTAAGGCTAGCAAAGAGATCCACGAAACACAGATGTTACTCTGTGAGTTGAATTAACAGAACACTAAGCAGTTTCTCAGAAAGCTTCTTTCCAGATTTCATCTGAGGATATCTCCTTTTTCACCATAGCCCTCTATGGACTTCCAAATATCACTTTGCCAATTCCACAAGAACTGTCTTAGCGAAAGGCCTCTTGAGGGGAAAGCTGTAACTCTGGGAGATGATTTCACAGACCTCAAAGATGTTTCTCTGAAAGCTTCTTTCTCTTTGTGATCGGAGGATATTTCCTTTGGCCCTGTAGTCTTCTAAGGGATCCGAAATATCTGCTCTCAGATTCCACAGAAATAAGGCTAGCAAAGAGATCCACGTAATACAGATGTAATTCTGTGAGATGAATTAACAGAACACTAAGCAGTTTCTCTGAAATCTTCTTTCCAGATTTCATCTGAGGATATTTCCTTTTTCACCATAGCCCTCTATGCGCTTCCAAATATCACCTTGCCAATTCCAAAAGAACTGTCTTAGCGAAAGGCTTCTTGAGGGTAAATCTGTAACTCTGTGAGATGATTTCAAAGAACACAAAGAAGTTTCTCAAAAAGCTCCTTTCTTTTTGTTATCGGAGATTATTTCCTTTGACCCTAGAGTCTTCAAAGGGATCCGAAATATCTGTTCTCAGATTCCACAGAAATAAGACTAGCAAAGAGATCCACGAAATACAGATGTAACTCTGTGAGATGAATTAACAGAACACTAAGCAGTTTCTCAGAAAGCTACTTTCCAGATTTCATCTGAGGATATTTCCTTTTTCACCATAGCCCTCTCTGGGCTTCCAAATATCACTTTGCCAATTCCACAAGAAATGACTTAGGGAAAGTCTTCTTGAGGGGAAAGCTGTAACTCTGTGAGATGATTTCACAGAACACAAAGAAGTTTCTCAGAAACCTTCTTTCTCTTTGTTTTCGGAGGATATTTCCTTTGGCTCTATAGTCTTCAAAGGGATCCCAAATATCTGTTCTCAGATTCCACAGAAATAAGGCTAGCAAAGAGATCCACGAAATACAGATGTAACTCTGTGAGATGAATTAACGGAACACTAAGTAGTTTCTCAGAAAGCTTCTTTCCAGATTTCATCTGAGGATATTTCCTTTTTCACTATAGCCCTCTATGCGCTTCCAAATATCACTTTGCCAATTCCACAAGAACTGTCTTAGCGAAAGGCTTATTGAGAGGAAAGCTGGAACTCTGTGAGATGATTAAACAGAACACAAAGAAGTTTCTCAGAACGCTTCTTTCTCTTTTTGATCGGAGGATATTTCCTTTGGCCCTATAGTCTTCTAAGGGATCCGAAATATCTGTTCTCGAATTCCACAATATTAAGGCTAGCAAAGAGATCCACGAAATACAGATGTAACTCTGTGAGATGAATTAACAGAACACTAAGCAGTGTCTCAGAAAGCTTCTTTCCAGATTTCATCTGAGGATATTTCCTTTTTCACCCTAGCCCTCTATGGGCTTCCAAATATCACTTTGCCAATTCCACAAGAACTGTCTTAGCGAAAGGCTTCTTGAGGGGAAAGCTGTAACTCTGTGAGATGATTTCACAGACCACAAAGATGTTTCTCTGAAAGCTTCTTTCTCTTTGTTATCGGAGGATATTTCCTTTAACCCTATAGTCTTCTAAGGAATCCGAAATATCTGTTCTCAGATTCCACAGAAATAAGGCTAGCAAAGAGATCCACGTAATACAGATGTAACTCTATGAGATGAATTAACAGAACACTAAGCAGTTTCTCAGAAATCTTCTTTCCAGATTTCATCTGAGGATATTTCCTTTTTCACCATAGCCCTCTATGCGCTTCCAAATATCACTTTGCCAATTCCAAAAGAACTGTCTTAGGGAAAGGCTTCTTGAGGGGAAATCTGTAACTCTGTGAGATGATTTCAAAGAACACAAAGAAGTTTCTCAGAAAGCTTCGTTCTCTTTGTGATCGGATGATATTTCCTTTGGCCCTATAGTCTTCTAAGGGATCCGAAATATCTGTTCTCAGATTCCACAGAAATAAGGCTAGCAAAGAGATCCACGAAATAAAGATGTAACTCTGTGAGATGAATTAACAGAACACTAAGCAGTTTCTCAGAAAGCTTCTTTCCAGATTTCATCTGAGGATATTTCCTTTTTCACCATAGCCCTCTAGGCGCTTCCAAATATCACTTTGCCAATTCCACAAGAACTGTCTTAGCGAAAGGCTTCTTGAGGGGAAAGCTGTAACTCTGTGAGATGATTTCACAGAACACAAAGAAGTTTCTCAGAATGCTTCTTTCACTTTTTTATCGGAGGATATTTCCTTTGGCCCTATAGACTTCAAAGGGATCCGAAATATCTGTTCTCAGATTCCACAGAAATAAGGCTAGCAAGGAGATCCACGAAATACAGATGTAACTCTGTGAGATGAATTAACAGAACACTAAGCAGTTTCTCAGAAAGCTTCTTTCCAGATTTCAAGAGGATATTTCCTCTCACCATAGCCCTCTATGGGCTTCCAAATATCACTTTGCCAATTCCACAAGAACTGTCTAAGCGAAAGGCTTCTTGAGGGGAAAGCTGTAACTCTGTGAGGTGATTTCACAGAACACAAAGAAGTTTCTCAGAAAGCTTCTTTCTCTTTGTTATCGGAGTTTATTTCCTTTGGCCCTATAATCTTCAAAGGGATCCGAAATATCTGTTCTCAGATTCCACAGAAATAAGGCTAGGAAAGAGATTGCGAAATACAGATGTAACTCTGTGAGATGAATTAACAGAACGCTAAGCAGTTTCTCAGAAAGCTACTTTCCAGATTTCATCTGCGGATATTTCCTTTTTCACCATAGCCCTGTATGGGCTTCCAAATATCACTTTGCCAATTCCACAAGAACTGACTTAGCGAAAGGCTTCTTGAGGGGAAAGAAGTAACTCTGTGAGATGATTTCACAGAACACAAAGAAGTTTCTCAGAAAGCTTCGTTCTCTTTGTTATCAGAGGATATTTCCTTGGGCCCTATAGTCTTCTAAGGGATCCGAAATATCTGTTCTCAGATTCCACAGAAATAAAGCTAGCAAAGAGATCCACCAAATACAGATGTAACTCTGTGAGATGAATTAACAGAACACTAAGCAGTTTCTCAGAAAGCTTCTTTCCAGATTTCATCTGAGAACATTTCCTTTTTCACCATAGCCCTCTATGGGCTTCCAAATATCACTTTGCCAATTCCACAAGAACTGTCTTAGCGAAAGGCTTCTTGAGGTGAAATCTGTAACTCTGTGAGATGGTTTCACAGAACACAAAGATGTTTCTCTGAAAGCTTCTTTCTCTTTGTTATCGGAGGATATTTCCTTTGGCCCTATAGTCTTCTAAGGGATCCGAAATATCTGTTCTCAGATTCCACAGAAATAACGCTAGCAAAGAGATCCCCGAAATACAGATGTAACACTGTGAGTCTAAGTCACACATCACAGAGCAGTTTCTCAGAAAGCTTCTTCCTCTTTGTTATCGGAGGATTTTTACTTTGGCCCTATAGTCTTCAAAGGGATCCGAAATATCTGTTCTCAGAATCCACAGAAATAAGGCTAGCAAAGAGATCCTCGAAATACAGATGTAATTCTCTGAGTGGAAATCACGCATCACAGAGCAGTTTCTCAGAAAGTTTCTTTCCAGATTTCATCTGAGGATATTTCCTTTTTCACCATAGCCCTCTACGGGCTTCCAAATATCACTTTGCCAATTCCACAAGAACTGTCTTAGCGAAAGGCTTCTTGAGGGGAAAGCTGTAACTCTGTGAGATGATTTCACAGAAGACAAAGAAGTTTCTCAGAATGCTTCTTTCCCTTTTTTATCGGAGGATATTTCCTTTGGTCCTACAGTCTTCTAAGGGATCCGAAATATCTGTTCTCAGATTCCACAGAAATAAGGCTAGCAAAGAGATCCACGAAATACAGATGTAACGCTGTGAGATGAATTAACAGAACACTAAGCAGTTTCTCAGAAAGCTTCTTTCCAGATTTCATCTGAGGATATTTCCTCTCACCATAGCCCTCTATGGGCTTCCAAATATCACTTTGCCAATTCCACAAGAACTGTCTTAGCGAAAGGCTTCTTGAGAGGAAAGCTGTAACACTGTGAGATGATTTCACAGAACACAAAGAAGTTTCTCAGAAAGCTTCTTTCTCTTTGTTATCGGCGGATATTTCCTTTGGCCCTATAGTCTTCTAAGGGATCCGAAATATCTGTTCTCGAATTCCACAAAATTAAGGCTAGCAAAGAGATCCACGAAACACAGATGTAACTCTGTGAGATGAATTAACAGAACACTAAGCATTTTCTCAGAAAGCTTCTTTCCAGATTTCATCTGAGGATATTTCCTTTTTCACCATAGCCCTCTATGTGCTTCCAAATATCACTTTGCCAATTCCACAAGAACTGTCTTAGCGAAAGGCTTCTTGAGGGGAAAGCTGTAACTCTGTGAGATGATATCAAAGAACACAAAGAAGTTTCTCAGAAAGCTTCTTTCTTTTTGCTATCGGAGATTATTTCCTTTGGCCCCAGAGTCTTCTAAGGGATCCGAAATATCTGTTCTCAGATTCCACAGAAATAAGACTAGCAAAGAGATCCACGAAATACAGATGTAACTCTGTGAGATGAATTAACAGAACACTAAGCAGTTTCTCAGAAAGCTTCTTTCCAGATTTCATCTGAGGATATTTCCTTTTTCACCATAGCCCTCTAAGGGCTTCCAAATATCACTTTGCCAATTCCACAAGAACTGTCTTCGCGAAAGGCTTCTTGAGGGGAAAGCTGTAACTCTGTGAGATGATTTCACAGACCACTAAGAACTTTCTCATAAAGCTTCTTTCTCTTTGTTATCGGAAGATATTTCCTTTGGCCCTATAGTCTTCTAAAGGATCCGAAATATCTGTTCTCAGATTCCAAAGAAATAAGGCTAGCAAATAGATCCACGAAATACAGATTAACTCTGTGAGATGAATTAACAGAACACTAAGCAGTTTCTCAGAAAGCTTCTTTCCAGATTGCATCTGAGGATATTTCCTTTTTCACCCTAGCCCTCTATGGGCTTCCAAATATCACTTTGCCAATTCCACAAGAACTGTCTTAGCGAAAGGCCTCTTGAGGGGAAAGCTGTAACTCTGGGAGATGATTTCACAGACCACAAAGATGTTTCTCTGAAAGCTTCTTTCTCTTTGTTATCGGAGGATATTTCCTTTGGCCCTAGAGTCTTCAAAGGGATCCGAAATATCTGCTCTCAGATTCCACAGAAATAATGCTAGCAAAGAGATCCACGTAATACAGATGTAATTCTGTGAGATGAATTAACAAAACACTAAGCAGTTTCTCAGAAATCTTCTTTCCAGATTTCATCTGAGGATATTTCCTTTTTCACCATAGCCCTCTATGCGCTTCCAAATATCACTTTGCCAATTCCACAAGAACTGTCTTAGCGAAAGGCTTCTTGAGGGGAAATCTGTAACTCTGTGAGATGATTTCAAAGAACACAAAGAAGTTTCTCAGAAAGCTTCTTTCTCTTTGTTATCGGAGATTATTTCCTTTGGCCCTAGAGTCTTCAAAGGGATCCGAAATATCTGTTCTCAGATTCCACAGAAATAAGACTAGCAAAGAGATCCACGAAATACAGATGTAACTCTGTGAGATGAATTAACAGAACACTAATCAGTTTCTCAGAAAGCTACTTTCCAAATTTCATCTGAGGATATTTCCTTTTTCACCATAGCCATCTACGGGCTTCCAAATATCACTTTGCCAATTCCAGAAGAACTGACTTAGGGAAACTCTTCTTGAGGGGAAAGCTGTAACACTGTCTGATGATTTCACAGAACACAAAGAAGTTTCTCAGAAACCTTCTTTCTCTTTGTTATCGGAGGATATTTCCTTTGGCTCTATAGTCTTCAAAGGGATCCGAAATATCTGTTCTCAGATTCCACAGAAATACGGCTAGCAAAGAGATCCATGAAATGCAGATGTAACTCTCTGAGATGAATTAACAGAACACTAAGCAGTTTCTCAGAAAGTTTCTTTCCAGATTTCATATGAGGATATTTCCTTTTTCACCATAGCCCTCTATGCGCTTCCAAATATCACTTTGCCAATTCCACAAGAACTGTCTTAGCGAAAGGCTTCTTGAGAGGAAAGCTGTAACTCTGTGAGATGATTACACAGAACACAAAGAAGTTTCTCAGAAAGCTTCTTTCTCTTTGTGATCGGAGGATATTTCCTTTGGCCCTAAGTCTTCTAAGGGATCCGAAATATCTGTTCTCGAGTTCCACAATATTAAGGCTAGCAAAGAGATCCACGAAACACAGATGTTACTCTGTGAGTTGAATTAACAGAACACTAAGCAGTTTCTCAGAAAGCTTCCTTCCAGATTTCATCTGAGGATATCTCCTTTTTCACCATAGCCCTCTATGGACTTCCAAATATCACTTTGCCAATTCCACAAGAACTGTCTTAGCGAAAGGCCTCTTGAGGGGAAAGCTGTAACTCTGGGAGATGATTTCACAGACCACAAAGATGTTTCTCTGAAAGCTTCTTTCTCTTTGTGATCGGAGGATATTTCCTTTGGCCCTGTAGTCTTCTAAGGGATCCGAAATATCTGCTCTCAGATTCCACAGAAATAAGGCTAGCAAAGAGATCCACGTAATACAGATGTAATTCTGTGAGAAGAATTAACAGAACACTAAGCAGTTTCTCTGAAATCTTCTTTCCAGATTTCATCTGAGGATATTTCCTTTTTCACCATAGCCCTCTATGCGCTTCCAAATATCACTTTGCCAATTCCAAAAGAACTGTCTTAGCGAAAGGCTTCTTGAGGGTAAATCTGTAACTCTGTGAGATGATTTCAAAGAACACAAAGAAGTTTCTCAAAAAGCTCCTTTCTTTTTGTTATCGGAGATTATTTCCTTTGACCCTAGAGTCTTCAAAGGGATCCGAAATATCTGTTCTCAGATTCCACAGAAATAAGACTAGCAAAGAGATCCACGAAATACAGATGTAACTCTGTGAGATGAATTAACAGAACACTAAGCAGTTTCTCAGAAAGCTACTTTCCAGATTTCATCTGAGGATATTTCCTTTTTCACCATAGCCCTCTCTGGGCTTCCAAATATCACTTTGCCAATTCCACAAGAAATGACTTAGGGAAAGTCTTCTTGAGGGGAAAGCTGTAACTCTGTGAGATGATTTCACAGAACACAAAGAAGTTTCTCAGAAAGCTTCTTTCTCTTTGTTTTCGGAGGATATTTCCTTTGGCTCTATAGTCTTCAAAGGGATCCCAAATATCTGTTCTCAGATTCCACAGAAATAAGGCTAGCAAAGAGATCCACGAAATACAGATGTAACTCTGTGAGATGAATTAACGGAACACTAAGTAGTTTCTCAGAAAGCTTCTTTCCAGATTTCATCTGAGGATATTTCCTTTTTCACCATAGCCCTCTATGCGCTTCCAAATATCACTTTGCCAATTCCACAAGAACTGTCTTAGCGAAAGGCTTATTGAGAGGAAAGCTGTAACTCTGTGAGATGATTAAACAGAACACAAAGAAGTTTCTCAGAACGCTTCTTTCTCTTTTTGATCGGAGGATATTTCCTTTGGCCCTATAGTCTTCTAAGGGATCCGAAATATCTGTTCTCGAATTCCACAATATTAAGGCTAGCAAAGAGATCCACGAAATACAGATGTAACTCTGTGAGATGAATTAACAGAACACTAAGCAGTGTCTCAGAAAGCTTCTTTCCAGATTTCATCTGAGGATATTTCCTTTTTCACCCTAGCCCTCTATGGGCTTCCAAATATCACTTTGCCAATTCCACAGGAACTGTCTTAGCGAAAGGCTTCTTGAGGGGAAAGCTGTAACTCTGTGAGATGATTTCACAGACCACAAAGATGTTTCTCTGAAAGCTTCTTTCTCTTTGTTATCGGAGGATATTTCCTTTAACCCTATAGTCTTCTAAGGAATCCGAAATATCTGTTCTCAGATTCCACAGAAATAAGGCTAGCAAAGAGATCCACGTAATACAGATGTAACTCTATGAGATGAATTAACAGAACACTAAGCAGTTTCTCAGAAATCTTCTTTCCAGATTTCATCTGAGGATATTTCCTTTTTCACCATAGCCCTCTATGCGCTTCCAAATATCACTTTGCCAATTCCAAAAGAACTGTCTTAGGGAAAGGCTTCTTGAGGGGAAATCTGTAACTCTGTGAGATGATTTCAAAGAACACAAAGAAGTTTCTCAGAAAGCTTCGTTCTCTTTGTGATCGGATGATATTTCCTTTGGCCCTATAGTCTTCTAAGGGAACCGAAATATCTGTTCTCAGATTCCACAGAAATAAGGCTAGCAAAGAGATCCACGAAATAAAGATGTAACTCTGTGAGATGAATTAACAGAACACTAAGCAGTTTCTCAGAAAGCTTCTTTCCAGATTTCATCTGAGGATATTTCCTTTTTCACCATAGCCCTCTAGGCGCTTCCAAATATCACTTTGCCAATTCCACAAGAACTGTCTTAGCGAAAGGCTTCTTGAGGGGAAAGCTGTAACTCTGTGAGATGATTTCACAGAAGACAAAGAAGTTTCTCAGAATGCTTCTTTCCCTTTTTTATCGGAGGATATTTCCTTTGGCCCTATAGACTTCAAAGGGATCCGAAATATCTGTTCTCAGATTCCACAGAAATAAGGCTAGCAAGGAGATCCACGAAATACAGATGTAACTCTGTGAGATGAATTAACAGAACACTAAGCAGTTTCTCAGAAAGCTTCTTTCCAGATTTCAAGAGGATATTTCCTCTCACCATAGCCCTCTATGGGCTTCCAAATATCACTTTGCCAATTCCACAAGAACTGTCTAAGCGAAAGGCTTCTTGAGGGGAAAGCTGTAACTCTGTGAGGTGATTTCACAGAACACAAAGAAGTTTCTCAGAAAGCTTCTTTCTCTTTGTTATCGGAGTTTATTTCCTTTGGCCCTATAATCTTCAAAGGGATCCGAAATATCTGTTCTCAGATTCCACAGAAATAAGGCTAGCAAAGAGATTGCGAAATACAGATGTAACTCTGTGAGATGAATTAACAGAACGCTAAGCAGTTTCTCAGAAAGCTACTTTCCAGATTTCATCTGCGGATATTTCCTTTTTCACCATAGCCCTCTATGGGCTTCCAAATATCACTTTGCCAATTCCACAAGAACTGACTTAGCGAAAGGCTTCTTGAGGGGAAACAAGTAACTCTGTGAGATGATTTCACAGAACACAAAGAAGTTTCTCAGAAAGCTTCGTTCTCTTTGTTATCAGAGGATATTTCCTTGGGCCCTATAGTCTTCTAAGGGATCCGAAATATCTGTTCTCAGATTCCACAGAAATAAAGCTAGCAAAGAGATCCACCAAATACAGATGTAACTCTGTGAGATGAATTAACAGAACACTAAGCAGTTTCTCAGAAAGCTTCTTTCCAGATTTCATCTGAGAACATTTCCTTTTTCACCATAGCCCTCTATGGGCTTCCAAATATCACTTTGCCAATTCCACAAGAACTGTCTTAGCGAAAGGCTTCTTGAGGTGAAAGCTGTAACTCTGTGAGATGGTTTCACAGAACACAAAGATGTTTCTCTGAAAGCTTCTTTCTCTTTGTTATCGGAGGATATTTCCTTTGGCCCTATAGTCTTCTAAGGGATCCGAAATATCTGTTCACAGATTCCACAGAAATAAGGCTAGCAAAGAGATCCCCGAAATACAGATGTAACACTGTGAGTCTAAGTCACACATCACAGAGCAGTTTCTCAGAAAGCTTCTTCCTCTTTGTTATCGGAGGATTTTTACTTTGGCCCTATAGTCTTCAAAGGGATCCGAAATATCTGTTCTCAGAATCCACAGAAATAAGGCTAGCAAAGAGATCCTCGAAATACAGATGTAATTCTCTGAGTAGAAATCACGCATCACAGAGCAGTTTCTCAGAAAGTTTCTTTCCAGATTTCATCTGAGGATATTTCCTTTTTCACCATAGCCCACTATGGGCTTCCAAATATCACTTTGCCAATTCCAAAAGAACTGTCTTAGGTAAAGGCTTCTTGAGGGGAAAGCTGTAACTCTGTGAGATCATTTCAAAGAACACAAAGAAGTTTCTCAGAAAGATTCTTTCTTTTTGTTATCGGAGGATATTTCCTTTGGCCCTACAGTCTTCTAAGGGATCCGAAATATCTGTTCTCAGATTCCACAGAAATAAGACTAGCAAAGAGATCCACGACATACAGATGTAACTCTGTGAGATGAATTAACAGAACACTAAGCAGTTTCTCAGAAAGCTTCTTTCCAGATTTCATCTGAGGATATTTCCTTTTTCACCATAGCCGTCTATGGGCTTCCAAATATCAGTTTGCCAATTCCACAAGAACTGTCTTAGCGAAAGGGTTCTTGAGGGGAAAGCAGTAACTCTGTGAGATGATTTCACAGAACACAAAGAAGTTTCTAAGAAAGCTTCTTTCTCTTTGTGATCGGAGGATATTTCCTTTGGCCCTATAGTCTTCTAAGGGATCCGAAATATCTGTTCTCAGATTCCACAGAAATAAGGCTAGCAAAGAGATCCACGAAATACAGATGTAACTCGGTGAGATGAATTAACAGAACACTAAGCAGTTTCTCAGAAAGCTACTTTCCAGATTTCATCTGAGGATATTTCCTTTTTCACCATAGCCCTCTACGGGCTTCCAAATATCACTTTGCCAATTCCACAAGAACTGTCTTAGCGAAAGGCTTCTTGAGGGGAAAGCTGTAACTCTGTGAGATGATTTCACAGAAGACAAAGAAGTTTCTCAGAATGCTTCTTTCCCTTTTTTATCGGAGGATATTTCCTTTGGTCCTACAGTCTTCTAAGGGATCCGAAATATCTGTTCTCAGATTCCACAGAAATAAGGCTAGCAAAGAGATCCACGAAATACAGATGTAACGCTGTGAGATGAATTAACAGAACACTAAGCAGTTTCTCAGAAAGCTTCTTTCCAGATTTCATCTGAGGATATTTCCTCTCACCATAGCCCTCTATGGGCTTCCAAATATCACTTTGCCAATTCCACAAGAACTGTCTTAGCGAAAGGCTTCTTGAGAGGAAAGCTGTAACACTGTGAGATGATTTCACAGAACACAAAGAAGTTTCTCAGAAAGCTTCTTTCTCTTTGTTATCGGCGGATATTTCCTTTGGCCCTATAGTCTTCTAAGGGATCCGAAATATCTGTTCTCGAATTCCACAAAATTAAGGCTAGCAAAGAGATCCACGAAACACAGATGTAACTCTGTGAGATGAATTAACAGAACACTAAGCATTTTCTCAGAAAGCTTCTTTCCAGATTTCATCTGAGGATATTTCCTTTTTCACCATAGCCCTCTATGTGCTTCCAAATATCACTTTGCCAATTCCACAAGAACTGTCTTAGCGAAACGCTTCTTGAGGGGAAATCTGTAACTCTGTGAGATGATATCAAAGAACACAAAGAAGTTTCTCAGAAAGTTTCTTTCTTTTTGCTATCGGAGATTATTTCCTTTGGCCCCAGAGTCTTCTAAGGGATCCGAAATATCTGTTCTCAGATTCCACAGAAATAAGACTAGCAAAGAGATCCACGAAATACAGATGTAACTCTGTGAGATGAATTAACAGAACACTAAGCAGTTTCTCAGAAAGCTTCTTTCCAGATTTCATCTGAGGATATTTCCTTTTTCACCATAGCCCTCTAAGGGCTTCCAAATATCACTTTGCCAATTCCACAAGAACTGTCTTCGCGAAAGGCTTCTTGAGGGGAAAGCTGTAACTCTGTGAGATGATTTCACAGACCACTAAGAACTTTCTCATAAAGCTTCTTTCTCTTTGTTATCGGAAGATATTTCCTTTGGCCCTATAGTCTTCTAAAGGATCCGAAATATCTGTTCTCAGATTCCAAAGAAATAAGGCTAGCAAATAGATCCACGAAATACAGATTAACTCTGTGAGATGAATTAAAAGAACACTAAGCAGTTTCTCAGAAAGCTTCTTTCCAGATTTCATCTGAGGATATTTCCTTTTTCACCATAGCCCTCTACGGTCTTCCAAATATCACTTTGCCAATTCCACAAGAACTGTCTTAGCGAAAGGCTTCTTGAGGGGAAAGCTGTAACTCTGTGAGATGATTTCACAGAACACAAAGAAGTTTCTCAGAATGCTTCTTTCCCTTTTTTATCGGAGGATATTTCCTTTGGCCCTATAGACTTCAAAGGGATCCGAAATATCTGTTCTCAGATTCCACAGAAATAAGGCTAGCAAGGAGATCCACGAAATACAGATGTACCTCTTTGAGATGAATTAACAGAACACTAAGCAGTTTCTCAGAAAGCTTCTTTCCAGATTTCATCAGAGGATATTTCCTCTCACCATAGCCCTCTATGGGCTTCCAAATATCACTTTGCCAATTCCACAAGAACTGTCTAAGCGAAAGGCTTCTTGAGGGGAAAGCTGTAACTCTGTGAGGTGATTTCACAGAACACAAAGAAGTTTCTCAGAAAGCTTCTTTCTCTTTGTTATCGGAGTTTATTTCCTTTGGCCCTATAATCCTCAAAGGGATCCGAAATATCTGTTCTCAGATTTCACAGAAATAAGGCTAGCAAAGAGATTGCGAAACACACATGTAACTCTGTGAAATGAATTAACAGAACACTAAGCAGTTTCTCAGAAAGCTACTTTCCAGATTTCATCTGAGGATATTTCCTTTTTCACCATAGCCCTCTATGGGCTTCCAAATATCACTTTGCCAATTCCACAAGAACTGTCTTAGCGAAAGGGTTCTTGAGGGGAAAGCTGTAACTCTGTGAGATGATTTCACAGAACACAAACAAGTTTCTCAGAAAGCTTCGTTCTCTTTGTGATCGGAGGATATTTCCTTTGGCCCTATAGTCTTCTAAGGGATCCGAAATACTGTTCTCAGATTCCACAGAAATAAGGCTAGCAAAGAGATCCACGAAATACAGATGTAACTCTGTGAGATGAATTAACAGAACACTAAGCAGTTTCTCAGAAAGCTACTTTCCAGATTTCATCTGAGGATATTTCCTTTTTCACCATAGACCCCTATGGGCATCCAAATATCACTTTGCCAATTCCACAAGAACAGTCTTAGCGAAAGGCTTCTTGAGGGGAAAGCTCTAACTCTGTGAGTTGATTTCACAGAAGACAAAGAAGTTTCTCAGAAAGCCACTTTCTCTTTGTTATCGGAGGATATTTCCTTTGGTCCTACAGTCTTCTAAGGGATCCGAAATATCTGTTCTCAGATTCCACAGAAATAAGGCTAGCAGAGATCCACGAAATACAGATGTAACTCTGTGAGATGAATTAACAGAACACTAAGCAGTTTCTCAGAAAGCTTCTTTCCAGATTTCATCTGAGGATATTTCCTTTTTCACCATAGCAATCTATGCGCTTCAAAATATCACTTTGCCAATTCCACAAGAACTGTCTTAGCGAAAGACTTCTTGAGAGGAAAGCTGTAACACTGTGAGATGACTTCACAGAACAGAAAGAAGTTTCTCAGAAAGCTTCTTTCTCTTTGTTATCGGCGGATGTTTCCTTTGGCCCTATAGTCTTCTAAGGGATGCGAAATATCTGTTCTCGAATTCCACAAAATTAAGGCTAGCAAAGAGATCCACGAAACACAGATGTAACTCTGTGAGATGAATTAACAGAACACTAAGCAGTTTCTCAGAAAGCTTCTTTCCAGATTTCACCTGAGGATATTTCCTTTTTCACCATAGCCCTCTATGCGCTTCCAAATATCACTTTGCCAATTCCACAAGAACTGTCTTAGCAAAAGGCTTCTTGAGGGGAAATCTGTAACTCTGTGAGATGATATCAAAGAACACAAAGAAGTTTCTCAGAAAGCCACCTTCTCTTTGTTATCGGAGGATATTTCCTTTGGCCCCAGAGTCTTCAACGGGATCCGAAATATCTGTTCTCAGATTCCACAGAAATAAGACTAGCAAAGAGATCCACGAAATACAGATGTAACTCTGTGAGATGAACTAACAGAACACTAAGCAGTTTCTCAGAAAGCTTCTTTCCAGATTTCATCTGAGGATATTTCCTTTTTCACCATAGCCCTCTAAGGGTTTCCAAATATCACTTTGCCAATTCCACAAGAACTGTCTTAGCGAAAGGCTTCTTGAGGGGAAAGCTGTAACTCTGTGAGATGATTTCACAGAACACTAAGAAGTTTCTCATAAAGCTTCTTTCTCTTTGTGATCCGAAGATATTTCCTTTGGCCCTATAGTCTTTTAAAGGATCCGAAATATCTGTTCTCAGATTCCACAGAAATAAGGCTAGCAAAGAGATCCACGAAATACAGATGTAACTCTGTGAGATGAATTAACAGAACACTAAGCAGTTTCTCAGAAAGCTTCTTTCCAGATTTCATCTGAGGATATTTCCTTTTTCACCATAGCCCTGTAGGCGCTTCCAAATATCACTTTGCCAATTCCACTAGAACTGTCTTAGCGAAAGGCTTCTTGAGGGGAAAGCTGTACCTCTGTGAGATGATTTCACAGAACACAAAGAAGTTTCTCAGAATGCTTCTTTCCCTTTTTTATCGGAGGATATTTCCTTTGGCCCTATAGACTTCAAAGGGATCCGAAATATCTGTTCTCAGATTCCACAGAAATAAGGCTAGCAAGGAGATCCACGAAATACAGATGTAACTCTTTGAGATGAATTAACAGAACACTAAGCAGTTTCTCAGAAAGCTTCTTTCCAGATTTCATCAGAGGATATTTCCTCTCACCATAGCCCTCTATGGGCTTCCAAATATCACTTTGCCAATTCCACAAGAACTGTCTAAGCGAAAGGCTTCTTGAGGGGAAAGCTGTAACTCTGTGAGGTGATTTCACAGAACACAAAGAAGTTTCTCAGAAAGCTTCTTTCTCTTTGTTATCGCAGTTTATTTCCTTTGGCCCCATAATCTTCAAAGGGATCCGAAATATCTGTTCTCAGATTCCACAGAAATAAGGCTAGCAAAGAGATTACGAAATACAGATGTAACTCTGTGAGATGAATTAACAGAACACTAAGCAGTTTCTCAGAAAGCTACTTTCCAGAATTCTTCTGAGGATATTTCCTTTTTCACCATAGCCCTCTATGGTCTTGCAAATATCACTTTGCCAGTTCCACAAGAACTCACTTAGCGAAAGGCTTCTTGAGGGGAAAGAAGTAACTCTGTGAGATGATTTCACAGAACACAAAGAAGTTTCTCAGAAGGCTTCTTTCCTTGTGTTATCGGAGGATATTTCCTTGGGCCCTATAGTCTTCTAAGAGATCCGAAATATCTGTTCTCAGACTCCACAGAAATAAAGCTAGCAAAGAGATCCACCAAATACAGATGTAACTCTGTGAGATGAATTAACAGAACACTAAGCAGTTTCTCAGAAAGCTACTTTCCAGATTTCATCTGAGGATATTTCCTTTTTCACCATAGCCCTCTTTGGGCTTCCAAATATTACTTTGCCAATTCCACAAGAACTGTCTTAGCGAAAGGCTTCTTGAGGGGAAATCTGTAACTCTGTCAGATTATTTCACAGAACACAAAGATGTTTCTCTGAAAGCTTCTTTCTCTTTCTTATCGGAGGATATTTCCTTTGGCCCTATAGTCTACTAAGGGATCCGAAATATCTGTTCTCAGATTCCACAGAAATAAGGCTAGCAAAGAGATCCACGTAATACAGATGTAATTCTGTGAGATGAATTAACAGAACACTAAGCAGTTTCTCAGGAATCTTCTTTCCAGATTTCATCTGAGGATATTTCCTTTTTCACCATAGCCCTCTATGCGCTTCCAAATATCACTTTGCCATTTCCAAAAGAACTGTCTTAGCGAAAGGTTTCTTGTGGGGAAATCGGTAACTCTGTGAGATGATTTCAAAGAACACAAAGAAGTTTCTCAAAAAGCTTCTTTCTCTTTGTTATCGGAGTTTATTTCCTTTGGCCCTATAATCTTCATAGGGGTCCGAAATATCTGTTCTTAGATTCCACAGAAATAAGGCTAGCAAAGAGATCCACGAAATACAGACGTAACTCTGTGAGATGAATTAACAGAACACTAAGCAGTTTCTCAGAAGGCTTCTTTCCAGATTTCATCTGAGGATATTTCCTTTTTCACCATAGCCCTGTATGGGCTTCCAAATATCACTTTGCCAATTCCACAAGAACTGTCTTAGCGAAAGGCTTCTTGAGGGGAAAGCTGTAACTCTGTGAGATGATTTCACAGAACACAAAGAAGTTTCTCAGAAAGCCACCTTCTCTTTGTTATCGGAGGATATTTCCTTTGGCCCTACAGTCTTCTAAGGGATCCGAAATATCTGTTCTCAGATTCCACAGAAATAAGGCTAGCAAAGAGATCCACGACATACAGATGTAACTCTGTGAGATGAATTAACAGAACACTAAGCAGTTTCTCAGAAAGCTTCTTTCCAGATTTCATCTGAGGATATTTCCTTTTTCACCATAGCCGTCTATGGGCTTCCAAATATCACTTTGCCAATTCCACAAGAACTGTCTTAGCGAAAGGGTTCTTGAGGGGAAAGCTGTAACTCTGTGAGATGATTTCACAGAACACAAAGAAGTTTCTCAGAAAGCTTCGTTCTCTTTGTGATCGGAGGATATTTCCTTTGGCCCTATAGTCTTCTAAGGGATCCGAAATATCTGTTCTCAGATTCCACAGAAATAAGGCTAGCAAAGAGATCCACGAAATACAGATGTAACTCTGTGAGATGAATTAACAGAACACTAAGCAGTTTCTCAGAAAGCTACTTTCCAGATTTCATCTGAGGATATTTCCTTTTTCACCATAGCCCCCTATGGGCATCCAAATATCACTTTGCCAATTCCACAAGAACTGTCTTAGCGAAAGGCTTCTTGAGGGGAAAGCTGTAACTCTGTGAGTTGATTTCACAGAAGACAAAGAAGTTTCTCAGAAAGCCACTTTCTCTTTGTTATCGGAGGATATTTCCTTTGGTCCTACAGTCTTCTAAGGGATCCGAAATATCTGTTCTCAGATTCCACAGAAATAAGGCTAGCAAAGAGATCCACGAAATACAGATGTAACTCTGTGAGATGAATTAACAGAACACTAAGCAGTTTCTCAGAAAGCTTCTTTCCAGATTTCATCTGAGGATATTTCCTTTTTCACCATAGCAATCTATGCGCTTCCAAATATCACTTTGCCAATTCCACAATAACTGTCTTAGCGAAAGGCTTCTTGAGAGTAAAGCTGTAACACTGTGAGAAGATTTCACAGAACACAAAGAAGTTTCTCAGAAAGCTTCTTTCTCTTTGTTATCGGCGGATATTTCCTTTGGCCTTATAGTCTTCTAAGGGATGCGAAATATCTGTTCTCGAATTCCACAAAAGTAAGGCTAGCAAAGAGATCCACGAAACACAGAAGAAACTCTGTGAGATGAATTAACAGAACACTAAGCAGGTTCTCAGAAAGCTTCTTTCCAGATTTCATCTGAGGATATTTCCTTTTTCACCATAGCCCTCTATGCGCTTCCAAATATCACTTTTCCAATTCCACAAGAACTGACTTAGCGAAAGGCTTCTTGAGGGGAAAGCTGTAACTCTGTGAGATGATATCAAAGAACACAAAGAAGTTTCTCAGAAAGCTTCTTTCTTTTTGGTATCGGAGATTATTTCCTTTGGCCCCAGAGTCTTCAACCGGATCCGAAATATCTGTTCTCAGATTCCACAGAAATAAGACTAGCAAAGAGATCCACGAAATACAGATGTAACTCTGTGAGATGAATTAACAGAACACTAAGCAGTTTCTCAGAAAGCTTCTTTCCAGATTTCATCTGAGGATATTTCCTTTTTCACCATAGCCCTCTAAGGGCTTCCAAATATCACTTTGCCAATTCCACAAGAACTGTCTTAGCGAAAGGCTTCTTGAGGGGAAAGCTGTAACTCTGTGAGATGATTTCACAGAACACAAAGAAGTTTCTCAGAAAGCTTCTTTCTCTTTGTTATCGGAAGATATTTCCTTTGGCCCTATAGTCTTCTAAAGGATCCGAAATATCTGTTCTCAGATTCCACAGAAATAAGGCTAGCAAGGAGATCCACGAAATACAGATGTAACTCTGTGAGATGAATTAACAGAACACTAAGCAGTTTCTCAGAAAGCTTCTTTCCAGATTTCATCAGAGGATATTTCCTCTCACCATAGCCCTCTATGGGCTTCCAAATATCACTTTGCCAATTCCACAAGAACTGTCTAAGCGAAAGGCTTCTTGAGGGAAAAGCTGTAACTCTGTGAGCTGATTTCACAGAACACAAAGAAGTTTCTCAGAAAGCTTCTTTCCCTTTGTTATCGGAGTTTATTTCCTTTGGCCCTATAATCTTCAAAGGGATCGGAAATATCTGTTCTCTGATTCCACAGAAATAACTCTAGCAAAGAGATTGTGAAATACAGATGTAACTCTGTGAGATGAATTAACAGAACACTAAGGAGTTTCTCAGAAAGCTACTTTCCAGATTTCATCTGAGGATATTTCCTTTTTCACTATAGCCATCTATGGGCTTCCAAATATCACTTTGCCAATTCCACTAGAACTGTCTTAGCGAAAGTCTTCTTGAGGGGAAAGCTGTAACTCTGTGAGATGATTTTACAGAACACAAAGAAGTTTCTCAGAAAGCTTCTTTCTCTCTGTTATCGGAGGATATTTTCTTTGGCTCTATAGTCTTCAAAGGGATCCGAAATATCTGTTCTCAGATTCCACAGAAATAAGGCTAGCAAAGAGATCCACGAAATACAGATGTAACTCTGTGAGATGAATTAACAGAACACTAAGCAGTTTCTCAGAAAGCTTCTTTCCAGATTTCATCTGAGGATATTTCCTTTTTCACCGTAGCCCTCTATGGGCTTCCAAATATCACTTTGCCAATTCCACAAGAACTGTCTTCGCGAAAGGCTTCTTAATGTGAAAGCTGTAACTCTGTGAGATGATTTCACAGAACACAAAGAAGTTTCTCAGAAAGCTTCGTTCTCTTTGTGATCGGAGGATATTTCCTTTGGCCCTATAGTCCTCTAAGGGATCCGAAATATCTGTTCTCAGATTCCACAGAAATAAGGCTAGCAAAGAGATCCACGAAATACAGATGTAACTCTGTGAGATGAATTAACGGAACACTAAGCAGTTTCTCAGAAAGCTACTTTCCAGATTTCATCTGAGGATATTTCCTTTTTCACCATAGCCCTCTATGCGCTTCCAAATATCTCCTTGCCAATTCCAAAAGAACTGTCTTAGCGAAAGGCTTCTTGAGGGTAAATCTGTAACTCTGTGAGATGATTTCAAAGAACACAAAGAAGTTTCTCAAAAAGCTCCTTTCTTTTTGTTATCGGAGATTATTTCCTTTGACCCTAGAGTCTTCAAAGGGATCCGAAATATCTGTTCTCAGATTCCACAGAAATAAGACTAGCAAAGAGATCCACGAAATACAGATGTAACTCTGTGAGATGAATTAACAGAACACTAAGCAGTTTCTCAGAAAGCTACTTTCCAGATTTCATCTGAGGATATTTCCTTTTTCACCATAGCCCTCTCTGGGCTTCCAAATATCACTTTGCCAATTCCACAAGAAATGACTTAGGGAAAGTCTTCTTGAGGGGAAAGCTGTAACTCTGTGAGATGATTTCACAGAACACAAAGAAGTTTCTCAGAAACCTTCTTTCTCTTTGTTTTCGGAGGATATTTCCTTTGGCTCTATAGTCTTCAAAGGGATCCCAAATATCTGTTCTCAGATTCCACAGAAATAAGGCTAGCAAAGAGATCCACGAAATACAGATGTAACTCTGTGAGATGAATTAACGGAACACTAAGTAGTTTCTCAGAAAGCTTCTTTCCAGATTTCATCTGAGGATATTTCCTTTTTCACTATAGCCCTCTATGCGCTTCCAAATATCACTTTGCCAATTCCACAAGAACTGTCTTAGCGAAAGGCTTATTGAGAGGAAAGCTGGAACTCTGTGAGATGATTAAACAGAACACAAAGAAGTTTCTCAGAACGCTTCTTTCTCTTTTTGATCGGAGGATATTTCCTTTGGCCCTATAGTCTTCTAAGGGATCCGAAATATCTGTTCTCGAATTCCACAATATTAAGGCTAGCAAAGAGATCCACGAAATACAGATGTAACTCTGTGAGATGAATTAACAGAACACTAAGCAGTGTCTCAGAAAGCTTCTTTCCAGATTTCATCTGAGGATATTTCCTTTTTCACCCTAGCCCTCTATGGGCTTCCAAATATCACTTTGCCAATTCCACAAGAACTGTCTTAGCGAAAGGCTTCTTGAGGGGAAAGCTGTAACTCTGTGAGATGATTTCACAGACCACAAAGATGTTTCTCTGAAAGCTTCTTTCTCTTTGTTATCGGAGGATATTTCCTTTAACCCTATAGTCTTCTAAGGAATCCGAAATATCTGTTCTCAGATTCCACAGAAATAAGGCTAGCAAAGAGATCCACGTAATACAGATGTAACTCTATGAGATGAATTAACAGAACACTAAGCAGTTTCTCAGAAATCTTCTTTCCAGATTTCATCTGAGGATATTTCCTTTTTCACCATAGCCCTCTATGCGCTTCCAAATATCACTTTGCCAATTCCAAAAGAACTGTCTTAGGGAAAGGCTTCTTGAGGGGAAATCTGTAACTCTGTGAGATGATTTCAAAGAACACAAAGAAGTTTCTCAGAAAGCTTCGTTCTCTTTGTGATCGGATGATATTTCCTTTGGCCCTATAGTCTTCTAAGGGATCCGAAATATCTGTTCTCAGATTCCACAGAAATAAGGCTAGCAAAGAGATCCACGAAATAAAGATGTAACTCTGTGAGATGAATTAACAGAACACTAAGCAGTTTCTCAGAAAGCTTCTTTCCAGATTTCATCTGAGGATATTTCCTTTTTCACCATAGCCCTCTAGGCGCTTCCAAATATCACTTTGCCAATTCCACAAGAACTGTCTTAGCGAAAGGCTTCTTGAGGGGAAAGCTGTAACTCTGTGAGATGATTTCACAGAACACAAAGAAGTTTCTCAGAATGCTTCTTTCCCTTTTTTATCGGAGGATATTTCCTTTGGCCCTATAGACTTCAAAGGGATCCGAAATATCTGTTCTCAGATTCCACAGAAATAAGGCTAGCAAGGAGATCCACGAAATACAGATGTAACTCTGTGAGATGAATTAACAGAACACTAAGCAGTTTCTCAGAAAGCTTCTTTCCAGATTTCAAGAGGATATTTCCTCTCACCATAGCCCTCTATGGGCTTCCAAATATCACTTTGCCAATTCCACAAGAACTGTCTAAGCGAAAGGCTTCTTGAGGGGAAAGCTGTAACTCTGTGAGGTGATTTCACAGAACACAAAGAAGTTTCTCAGAAAGCTTCTTTCTCTTTGTTATCGGAGTTTATTTCCTTTGGCCCTATAATCTTCAAAGGGATCCGAAATATCTGTTCTCAGATTCCACAGAAATAAGGCTAGGAAAGAGATTGCGAAATACAGATGTAACTCTGTGAGATGAATTAACAGAACGCTAAGCAGTTTCTCAGAAAGCTACTTTCCAGATTTCATCTGCGGATATTTCCTTTTTCACCATAGCCCTGTATGGGCTTCCAAATATCACTTTGCCAATTCCACAAGAACTGACTTAGCGAAAGGCTTCTTGAGGGGAAAGAAGTAACTCTGTGAGATGATTTCACAGAACACAAAGAAGTTTCTCAGAAAGCTTCGTTCTCTTTGTTGTCAGAGGATATTTCCTTGGGCCCTATAGTCTTCTAAGGGATCCGAAATATCTGTTCTCAGATTCCACAGAAATAAAGCTAGCAAAGAGATCCACCAAATACAGATGTAACTCTGTGAGATGAATTAACAGAACACTAAGCAGTTTCTCAGAAAGCTTCTTTCCAGATTTCATCTGAGAACATTTCCTTTTTCACCATAGCCCTCTATGGGCTTCCAAATATCACTTTGCCAATTCCACAAGAACTGTCTTAGCGAAAGGCTTCTTGAGGTGAAATCTGTAACTCTGTGAGATGGTTTCACAGAACACAAAGATGTTTCTCTGAAAGCTTCTTTCTCTTTGTTATCGGAGGATATTTCCTTTGGCCCTATAGTCTTCTAAGGGATCCGAAATATCTGTTCTCAGATTCCACAGAAATAACGCTAGCAAAGAGATCCCCGAAATACAGATGTAACACTGTGAGTCTAAGTCACACATCACAGAGCAGTTTCTCAGAAAGCTTCTTCCTCTTTGTTATCGGAGGATTTTTACTTTGGCCCTATAGTCTTCAAAGGGATCCGAAATATCTGTTCTCAGAATCCACAGAAATAAGGCTAGCAAAGAGATCCTCGAAATACAGATGTAATTCTCTGAGTGGAAATCACGCATCACAGAGCAGTTTCTCAGAAAGTTTCTTTCCAGATTTCATCTGAGGATATTTCCTTTTTCACCATAGCCCTCTACGGGCTTCCAAATATCACTTTGCCAATTCCACAAGAACTGTCTTAGCGAAAGGCTTCTTGAGGGGAAAGCTGTAACTCTGTGAGATGATTTCACAGAAGACAAAGAAGTTTCTCAGAATGCTTCTTTCCCTTTTTTATCGGAGGATATTTCCTTTGGTCCTACAGTCTTCTAAGGGATCCGAAATATCTGTTCTCAGATTCCACAGAAATAAGGCTAGCAAAGAGATCCACGAAATACAGATGTAACGCTGTGAGATGAATTAACAGAACACTAAGCAGTTTCTCAGAAAGCTTCTTTCCAGATTTCATCTGAGGATATTTCCTCTCACCATAGCCCTCTATGGGCTTCCAAATATCACTTTGCCAATTCCACAAGAACTGTCTTAGCGAAAGGCTTCTTGAGAGGAAAGCTGTAACACTGTGAGATGATTTCACAGAACACAAAGAAGTTTCTCAGAAAGCTTCTTTCTCTTTGTTATCGGCGGATATTTCCTTTGGCCCTATAGTCTTCTAAGGGATCCGAAATATCTGTTCTCGAATTCCACAAAATTAAGGCTAGCAAAGAGATCCACGAAACACAGATGTAACTCTGTGAGATGAATTAACAGAACACTAAGCATTTTCTCAGAAAGCTTCTTTCCAGATTTCATTTGAGGATATTTCCTTTTTCACCATAGCCCTCTATGTGCTTCCAAATATCACTTTGCCAATTCCACAAGAACTGTCTTAGCGAAAGGCTTCTTGAGGGGAAAGCTGTAACTCTGTGAGATGATATCAAAGAACACAAAGAAGTTTCTCAGAAAGCTTCTTTCTTTTTGCTATCGGAGATTATTTCCTTTGGCCCCAGAGTCTTCTAAGGGATCCGAAATATCTGTTCTCAGATTCCACAGAAATAAGACTAGCAAAGAGATCCACGAAATACAGATGTAACTCTGTGAGATGAATTAACAGAACACTAAGCAGTTTCTCAGAAAGCTTCTTTCCAGATTTCATCTGAGGATATTTCCTTTTTCACCATAGCCCTCTAAGGGCTTCCAAATATCACTTTGCCAATTCCACAAGAACTGTCTTCGCGAAAGGCTTCTTGAGGGGAAAGCTGTAACTCTGTGAGATGATTTCACAGACCACTAAGAACTTTCTCATAAAGCTTCTTTCTCTTTGTTATCGGAAGATATTTCCTTTGGCCCTATAGTCTTCTAAAGGATCCGAAATATCTGTTCTCAGATTCCAAAGAAATAAGGCTAGCAAATAGATCCACGAAATACAGATTAACTCTGTGAGATGAATTAACAGAACACTAAGCAGTTTCTCAGAAAGCTTCTTTCCAGATTGCATCTGAGGATATTTCCTTTTTCACCCTAGCCCTCTATGGGCTTCCAAATATCACTTTGCCAATTCCACAAGAACTGTCTTAGCGAAAGGCCTCTTGAGGGGAAAGCTGTAACTCTGGGAGATGATTTCACAGACCACAAAGATGTTTCTCTGAAAGCTTCTTTCTCTTTGTTATCGGAGGATATTTCCTTTGGCCCTAGAGTCTTCAAAGGGATCCGAAATATCTGCTCTCAGATTCCACAGAAATAATGCTAGCAAAGAGATCCACGTAATACAGATGTAATTCTGTGAGATGAATTAACAAAACACTAAGCAGTTTCTCAGAAATCTTCTTTCCAGATTTCATCTGAGGATATTTCCTTTTTCACCATAGCCCTCTATGCGCTTCCAAATATCACTTTGCCAATTCCACAAGAACTGTCTTAGCGAAAGGCTTCTTGAGGGGAAATCTGTAACTCTGTGAGATGATTTCAAAGAACACAAAGAAGTTTCTCAGAAAGCTTCTTTCTCTTTGTTATCGGAGATTATTTCCTTTGGCCCTAGAGTCTTCAAAGGGATCCGAAATATCTGTTCTCAGATTCCACAGAAATAAGACTAGCAAAGAGATCCACGAAATACAGATGTAACTCTGTGAGATGAATTAACAGAACACTAATCAGTTTCTCAGAAAGCTACTTTCCAAATTTCATCTGAGGATATTTCCTTTTTCACCATAGCCATCTACGGGCTTCCAAATATCACTTTGCCAATTCCAGAAGAACTGACTTAGGGAAAGTCTTCTTGAGGGGAAAGCTGTAACACTGTCTGATGATTTCACAGAACACAAAGAAGTTTCTCAGAAACCTTCTTTCTCTTTGTTATCGGAGGATATTTCCTTTGGCTCTATAGTCTTCAAAGGGATCCGAAATATCTGTTCTCAGATTCCACAGAAATACGGCTAGCAAAGAGATCCATGAAATGCAGATGTAACTCTCTGAGATGAATTAACAGAACACTAAGCAGTTTCTCAGAAAGTTTCTTTCCAGATTTCATATGAGGATATTTCCTTTTTCACCATAGCCCTCTATGCGCTTCCAAATATCACTTTGCCAATTCCACAAGAACTGTCTTAGCGAAAGGCTTCTTGAGGGGAAAGCTGTAACTCTGTGAGATGATTACACAGAACACAAAGAAGTTTCTCAGAAAGCTTCTTTCTCTTTGTGATCGGAGGATATTTCCTTTGGCCCTAAGTCTTCTAAGGGATCCGAAATATCTGTTCTCGAGTTCCACAATATTAAGGCTAGCAAAGAGATCCACGAAACACAGATGTTACTCTGTGAGTTGAATTAACAGAACACTAAGCAGTTTCTCAGAAAGCTTCCTTCCAGATTTCATCTGAGGATATCTCCTTTTTCACCATAGCCCTCTATGGACTTCCAAATATCACTTTGCCAATTCCACAAGAACTGTCTTAGCGAAAGGCCTCTTGAGGGGAAAGCTGTAACTCTGGGAGATGATTTCACAGACCACAAAGATGTTTCTCTGAAAGCTTCTTTCTCTTTGTGATCGGAGGATATTTCCTTTGGCCCTGTAGTCTTCTAAGGGATCCGAAATATCTGCTCTCAGATTCCACAGAAATAAGGCTAGCAAAGAGATCCACGTAATACAGATGTAATTCTGTGAGAAGAATTAACAGAACACTAAGCAGTTTCTCTGAAATCTTCTTTCCAGATTTCATCTGAGGATATTTCCTTTTTCACCATAGCCCTCTATGCGCTTCCAAATATCACTTTGCCAATTCCAAAAGAACTGTCTTAGCGAAAGGCTTCTTGAGGGTAAATCTGTAACTCTGTGAGATGATTTCAAAGAACACAAAGAAGTTTCTCAAAAAGCTCCTTTCTTTTTGTTATCGGAGATTATTTCCTTTGACCCTAGAGTCTTCAAAGGGATCCGAAATATCTGTTCTCAGATTCCACAGAAATAAGACTAGCAAAGAGATCCACGAAATACAGATGTAACTCTGTGAGATGAATTAACAGAACACTAAGCAGTTTCTCAGAAAGCTACTTTCCAGATTTCATCTGAGGATATTTCCTTTTTCACCATAGCCCTCTCTGGGCTTCCAAATATCACTTTGCCAATTCCACAAGAAATGACTTAGGGAAAGTCTTCTTGAGGGGAAAGCTGTAACTCTGTGAGATGATTTCACAGAACACAAAGAAGTTTCTCAGAAAGCTTCTTTCTCTTTGTTTTCGGAGGATATTTCCTTTGGCTCTATAGTCTTCAAAGGGATCCCAAATATCTGTTCTCAGATTCCACAGAAATAAGGCTAGCAAAGAGATCCACGAAATACAGATGTAACTCTGTGAGATGAATTAACGGAACACTAAGTAGTTTCTCAGAAAGCTTCTTTCCAGATTTCATCTGAGGATATTTCCTTTTTCACCATAGCCCTCTATGCGCTTCCAAATATCACTTTGCCAATTCCACAAGAACTGTCTTAGCGAAAGGCTTATTGAGAGGAAAGCTGTAACTCTGTGAGATGATTAAACAGAACACAAAGAAGTTTCTCAGAACGCTTCTTTCTCTTTTTGATCGGAGGATATTTCCTTTGGCCCTATAGTCTTCTAAGGGATCCGAAATATCTGTTCTCGAATTCCACAATATTAAGGCTAGCAAAGAGATCCACGAAATACAGATGTAACTCTGTGAGATGAATTAACAGAACACTAAGCAGTGTCTCAGAAAGCTTCTTTCCAGATTTCATCTGAGGATATTTCCTTTTTCACCCTAGCCCTCTATGGGCTTCCAAATATCACTTTGCCAATTCCACAGGAACTGTCTTAGCGAAAGGCTTCTTGAGGGGAAAGCTGTAACTCTGTGAGATGATTTCACAGACCACAAAGATGTTTCTCTGAAAGCTTCTTTCTCTTTGTTATCGGAGGATATTTCCTTTAACCCTATAGTCTTCTAAGGAATCCGAAATATCTGTTCTCAGATTCCACAGAAATAAGGCTAGCAAAGAGATCCACGTAATACAGATGTAACTCTATGAGATGAATTAACAGAACACTAAGCAGTTTCTCAGAAATCTTCTTTCCAGATTTCATCTGAGGATATTTCCTTTTTCACCATAGCCCTCTATGCGCTTCCAAATATCACTTTGCCAATTCCAAAAGAACTGTCTTAGGGAAAGGCTTCTTGAGGGGAAATCTGTAACTCTGTGAGATGATTTCAAAGAACACAAAGAAGTTTCTCAGAAAGCTTCGTTCTCTTTGTGATCGGATGATATTTCCTTTGGCCCTATAGTCTTCTAAGGGATCCGAAATATCTGTTCTCAGATTCCACAGAAATAAGGCTAGCAAAGAGATCCACGAAATAAAGATGTAACTCTGTGAGATGAATTAACAGAACACTAAGCAGTTTCTCAGAAAGCTTCTTTCCAGATTTCATCTGAGGATATTTCCTTTTTCACCATAGCCCTCTAGGCGCTTCCAAATATCACTTTGCCAATTCCACAAGAACTGTCTTAGCGAAAGGCTTCTTGAGGGGAAAGCTGTAACTCTGTGAGATGATTTCACAGAAGACAAAGAAGTTTCTCAGAATGCTTCTTTCCCTTTTTTATCGGAGGATATTTCCTTTGGCCCTATAGACTTCAAAGGGATCCGAAATATCTGTTCTCAGATTCCACAGAAATAAGGCTAGCAAGGAGATCCACGAAATACAGATGTAACTCTGTGAGATGAATTAACAGAACACTAAGCAGTTTCTCAGAAAGCTTCTTTCCAGATTTCAAGAGGATATTTCCTCTCACCATAGCCCTCTATGGGCTTCCAAATATCACTTTGCCAATTCCACAAGAACTGTCTAAGCGAAAGGCTTCTTGAGGGGAAAGCTGTAACTCTGTGAGGTGATTTCACAGAACACAAAGAAGTTTCTCAGAAAGCTTCTTTCTCTTTGTTATCGGAGTTTATTTCCTTTGGCCCTATAATCTTCAAAGGGATCCGAAATATCTGTTCTCAGATTCCACAGAAATAAGGCTAGCAAAGAGATTGCGAAATACAGATGTAACTCTGTGAGATGAATTAACAGAACGCTAAGCAGTTTCTCAGAAAGCTACTTTCCAGATTTCATCTGCGGATATTTCCTTTTTCACCATAGCCCTCTATGGGCTTCCAAATATCACTTTGCCAATTCCACAAGAACTGACTTAGCGAAAGGCTTCTTGAGGGGAAACAAGTAACTCTGTGAGATGATTTCACAGAACACAAAGAAGTTTCTCAGAAAGCTTCGTTCTCTTTGTTATCAGAGGATATTTCCTTGGGCCCTATAGTCTTCTAAGGGATCCGAAATATCTGTTCTCAGATTCCACAGAAATAAAGCTAGCAAAGAGATCCACCAAATACAGATGTAACTCTGTGAGATGAATTAACAGAACACTAAGCAGTTTCTCAGAAAGCTTCTTTCCAGATTTCATCTGAGAACATTTCCTTTTTCACCATAGCCCTCTATGGGCTTCCAAATATCACTTTGCCAATTCCACAAGAACTGTCTTAGCGAAAGGCTTCTTGAGGTGAAAGCTGTAACTCTGTGAGATGGTTTCACAGAACACAAAGATGTTTCTCTGAAAGCTTCTTTCTCTTTGTTATCGGAGGATATTTCCTTTGGCCCTATAGTCTTCTAAGGGATCCGAAATATCTGTTCACAGATTCCACAGAAATAAGGCTAGCAAAGAGATCCCCGAAATACAGATGTAACACTGTGAGTCTAAGTCACACATCACAGAGCAGTTTCTCAGAAAGCTTCTTCCTCTTTGTTATCGGAGGATTTTTACTTTGGCCCTATAGTCTTCAAAGGGATCCGAAATATCTGTTCTCAGAATCCACAGAAATAAGGCTAGCAAAGAGATCCTCGAAATACAGATGTAATTCTCTGAGTGGAAATCACGCATCACAGAGCAGTTTCTCAGAAAGTTTCTTTCCAGATTTCATCTGAGGATATTTCCTTTTTCACCATAGCCCACTATGGGCTTCCAAATATCACTTTGCCAATTCCAAAAGAACTGTCTTAGGTAAAGGCTTCTTGAGGGGAAAGCTGTAACTCTGTGAGATCATTTCAAAGAACACAAAGAAGTTTCTCAGAAAGATTCTTTCTTTTTGTTATCGGAGGATATTTCCTTTGGCCCTACAGTCTTCTAAGGGATCCGAAATATCTGTTCTCAGATTCCACAGAAATAAGACTAGCAAAGAGATCCACGACATACAGATGTAACTCTGTGAGATGAATTAACAGAACACTAAGCAGTTTCTCAGAAAGCTTCTTTCCAGATTTCATCTGAGGATATTTCCTTTTTCACCATAGCCGTCTATGGGCTTCCAAATATCAGTTTGCCAATTCCACAAGAACTGTCTTAGCGAAAGGGTTCTTGAGGGGAAAGCAGTAACTCTGTGAGATGATTTCACAGAACACAAAGAAGTTTCTAAGAAAGCTTCTTTCTCTTTGTGATCGGAGGATATTTCCTTTGGCCCTATAGTCTTCTAAGGGATCCGAAATATCTGTTCTCAGATTCCACAGAAATAAGGCTAGCAAAGAGATCCACGAAATAGAGATGTAACTCGGTGAGATGAATTAACAGAACACTAAGCAGTTTCTCAGAAAGCTACTTTCCAGATTTCATCTGAGGATATTTCCTTTTTCACCATAGCCCTCTACGGGCTTCCAAATATCACTTTGCCAATTCCACAAGAACTGTCTTAGCGAAAGGCTTCTTGAGGGGAAAGCTGTAACTCTGTGAGATGATTTCACAGAAGACAAAGAAGTTTCTCAGAATGCTTCTTTCCCTTTTTTATCGGAGGATATTTCCTTTGGTCCTACAGTCTTCTAAGGGATCCGAAATATCTGTTCTCAGATTCCACAGAAATAAGGCTAGCAAAGAGATCCACGAAATACAGATGTAACGCTGTGAGATGAATTAACAGAACACTAAGCAGTTTCTCAGAAAGCTTCTTTCCAGATTTCATCTGAGGATATTTCCTCTCACCATAGCCCTCTATGGGCTTCCAAATATCACTTTGCCAATTCCACAAGAACTGTCTTAGCGAAAGGCTTCTTGAGAGGAAAGCTGTAACACTGTGAGATGATTTCACAGAACACAAAGAAGTTTCTCAGAAAGCTTCTTTCTCTTTGTTATCGGCGGATATTTCCTTTGGCCCTATAGTCTTCTAAGGGATCCGAAATATCTGTTCTCGAATTCCACAAAATTAAGGCTAGCAAAGAGATCCACGAAACACAGATGTAACTCTGTGAGATGAATTAACAGAACACTAAGCATTTTCTCAGAAAGCTTCTTTCCAGATTTCATCTGAGGATATTTCCTTTTTCACCATAGCCCTCTATGTGCTTCCAAATATCACTTTGCCAATTCCACAAGAACTGTCTTAGCGAAACGCTTCTTGAGGGGAAATCTGTAACTCTGTGAGATGATATCAAAGAACACAAAGAAGTTTCTCAGAAAGTTTCTTTCTTTTTGCTATCGGAGATTATTTCCTTTGGCCCCAGAGTCTTCTAAGGGATCCGAAATATCTGTTCTCAGATTCCACAGAAATAAGACTAGCAAAGAGATCCACGAAATACAGATGTAACTCTGTGAGATGAATTAACAGAACACTAAGCAGTTTCTCAGAAAGCTTCTTTCCAGATTTCATCTGAGGATATTTCCTTTTTCACCATAGCCCTCTAAGGGCTTCCAAATATCACTTTGCCAATTCCACAAGAACTGTCTTCGCGAAAGGCTTCTTGAGGGGAAAGCTGTAACTCTGTGAGATGATTTCACAGACCACTAAGAACTTTCTCATAAAGCTTCTTTCTCTTTGTTATCGGAAGATATTTCCTTTGGCCCTATAGTCTTCTAAAGGATCCGAAATATCTGTTCTCAGATTCCAAAGAAATAAGGCTAGCAAATAGATCCACGAAATACAGATTAACTCTGTGAGATGAATTAAAAGAACACTAAGCAGTTTCTCAGAAAGCTTCTTTCCAGATTTCATCTGAGGATATTTCCTTTTTCACCATAGCCCTCTACGGTCTTCCAAATATCACTTTGCCAATTCCACAAGAACTGTCTTAGCGAAAGGCTTCTTGAGGGGAAAGCTGTAACTCTGTGAGATGATTTCACAGAACACAAAGAAGTTTCTCAGAATGCTTCTTTCCCTTTTTTATCGGAGGATATTTCCTTTGGCCCTATAGACTTCAAAGGGATCCGAAATATCTGTTCTCAGATTCCACAGAAATAAGGCTAGCAAGGAGATCCACGAAATACAGATGTAACTCTTTGAGATGAATTAACAGAACACTAAGCAGTTTCTCAGAAAGCTTCTTTCCAGATTTCATCAGAGGATATTTCCTCTCACCATAGCCCTCTATGGGCTTCCAAATATCACTTTGCCAATTCCACAAGAACTGTCTAAGCGAAAGGCTTCTTGAGGGGAAAGCTGTAACTCTGTGAGGTGATTTCACAGAACACAAAGAAGTTTCTCAGAAAGCTTCTTTCTCTTTGTTATCGGAGTTTATTTCCTTTGGCCCTATAATCCTCAAAGGGATCCGAAATATCTGTTCTCAGATTTCACAGAAATAAGGCTAGCAAAGAGATTGCGAAACACACATGTAACTCTGTGAAATGAATTAACAGAACACTAAGCAGTTTCTCAGAAAGCTACTTTCCAGATTTCATCTGAGGATATTTCCTTTTTCACCATAGCCCTCTATGGGCTTCCAAATATCACTTTGCCAATTCCACAAGAACTGTCTTAGCGAAAGGGTTCTTGAGGGGAAAGCTGTAACTCTGTGAGATGATTTCACAGAACACAAACAAGTTTCTCAGAAAGCTTCGTTCTCTTTGTGATCGGAGGATATTTCCTTTGGCCCTATAGTCTTCTAAGGGATCCGAAATACTGTTCTCAGATTCCACAGAAATAAGGCTAGCAAAGAGATCCACGAAATACAGATGTAACTCTGTGAGATGAATTAACAGAACACTAAGCAGTTTCTCAGAAAGCTACTTTCCAGATTTCATCTGAGGATATTTCCTTTTTCACCATAGACCCCTATGGGCATCCAAATATCACTTTGCCAATTCCACAAGAACAGTCTTAGCGAAAGGCTTCTTGAGGGGAAAGCTCTAACTCTGTGAGTTGATTTCACAGAAGACAAAGAAGTTTCTCAGAAAGCCACTTTCTCTTTGTTATCGGAGGATATTTCCTTTGGTCCTACAGTCTTCTAAGGGATCCGAAATATCTGTTCTCAGATTCCACAGAAATAAGGCTAGCAGAGATCCACGAAATACAGATGTAACTCTGTGAGATGAATTAACAGAACACTAAGCAGTTTCTCAGAAAGCTTCTTTCCAGATTTCATCTGAGGATATTTCCTTTTTCACCATAGCAATCTATGCGCTTCAAAATATCACTTTGCCAATTCCACAAGAACTGTCTTAGCGAAAGACTTCTTGAGAGGAAAGCTGTAACACTGTGAGATGACTTCACAGAACAGAAAGAAGTTTCTCAGAAAGCTTCTTTCTCTTTGTTATCGGCGGATGTTTCCTTTGGCCCTATAGTCTTCTAAGGGATGCGAAATATCTGTTCTCGAATTCCACAAAATTAAGGCTAGCAAAGAGATCCACGAAACACAGATGTAACTCTGTGAGATGAATTAACAGAACACTAAGCAGTTTCTCAGAAAGCTTCTTTCCAGATTTCACCTGAGGATATTTCCTTTTTCACCATAGCCCTCTATGCGCTTCCAAATATCACTTTGCCAATTCCACAAGAACTGTCTTAGCAAAAGGCTTCTTGAGGGGAAATCTGTAACTCTGTGAGATGATATCAAAGAACACAAAGAAGTTTCTCAGAAAGCCACCTTCTCTTTGTTATCGGAGGATATTTCCTTTGGCCCCAGAGTCTTCAACGGGATCCGAAATATCTGTTCTCAGATTCCACAGAAATAAGACTAGCAAAGAGATCCACGAAATACAGATGTAACTCTGTGAGATGAACTAACAGAACACTAAGCAGTTTCTCAGAAAGCTTCTTTCCAGATTTCATCTGAGGATATTTCCTTTTTCACCATAGCCCTCTAAGGGTTTCCAAATATCACTTTGCCAATTCCACAAGAACTGTCTTAGCGAAAGGCTTCTTGAGGGGAAAGCTGTAACTCTGTGAGATGATTTCACAGAACACTAAGAAGTTTCTCATAAAGCTTCTTTCTCTTTGTGATCCGAAGATATTTCCTTTGGCCCTATAGTCTTCTAAAGGATCCGAAATATCTGTTCTCAGATTCCACAGAAATAAGGCTAGCAAAGAGATCCACGAAATACAGATGTAACTCTGTGAGATGAATTAACAGAACACTAAGCAGTTTCTCAGAAAGCTTCTTTCCAGATTTCATCTGAGGATATTTCCTTTTTCACCATAGCCCTGTAGGCGCTTCCAAATATCACTTTGCCAATTCCACTAGAACTGTCTTAGCGAAAGGCTTCTTGAGGGGAAAGCTGTACCTCTGTGAGATGATTTCACAGAACACAAAGAAGTTTCTCAGAATGCTTCTTTCCCTTTTTTATCGGAGGATATTTCCTTTGGCCCTATAGACTTCAAAGGGATCCGAAATATCTGTTCTCAGATTCCACAGAAATAAGGCTAGCAAGGAGATCCACGAAATACAGATGTAACTCTTTGAGATGAATTAACAGAACACTAAGCAGTTTCTCAGAAAGCTTCTTTCCAGATTTCATCAGAGGATATTTCCTCTCACCATAGCCCTCTATGGGCTTCCAAATATCACTTTGCCAATTCCACAAGAACTGTCTAAGCGAAAGGCTTCTTGAGGGGAAAGCTGTAACTCTGTGAGGTGATTTCACAGAACACAAAGAAGTTTCTCAGAAAGCTTCTTTCTCTTTGTTATCGCAGTTTATTTCCTTTGGCCCCATAATCTTCAAAGGGATCCGAAATATCTGTTCTCAGATTCCACAGAAATAAGGCTAGCAAAGAGATTACGAAATACAGATGTAACTCTGTGAGATGAATTAACAGAACACTAAGCAGTTTCTCAGAAAGCTACTTTCCAGAATTCTTCTGAGGATATTTCCTTTTTCACCATAGCCCTCTATGGTCTTGCAAATATCACTTTGCCAGTTCCACAAGAACTCACTTAGCGAAAGGCTTCTTGAGGGGAAAGAAGTAACTCTGTGAGATGATTTCACAGAACACAAAGAAGTTTCTCAGAAAGCTTCTTTCCTTGTGTTATCGGAGGATATTTCCTTGGGCCCTATAGTCTTCTAAGAGATCCGAAATATCTGTTCTCAGACTCCACAGAAATAAAGCTAGCAAAGAGATCCACCAAATACAGATGTAACTCTGTGAGATGAATTAACAGAACACTAAGCAGTTTCTCAGAAAGCTACTTTCCAGATTTCATCTGAGGATATTTCCTTTTTCACCATAGCCCTCTTTGGGCTTCCAAATATTACTTTGCCAATTCCACAAGAACTGTCTTAGCGAAAGGCTTCTTGAGGGGAAATCTGTAACTCTGTCAGATTATTTCACAGAACACAAAGATGTTTCTCTGAAAGCTTCTTTCTCTTTCTTATCGGAGGATATTTCCTTTGGCCCTATAGTCTACTAAGGGATCCGAAATATCTGTTCTCAGATTCCACAGAAATAAGGCTAGCAAAGAGATCCACGTAATACACATGTAATTCTGTGAGATGAATTAACAGAACACTAAGCAGTTTCTCAGGAATCTTCTTTCCAGATTTCATCTGAGGATATTTCCTTTTTCACCATAGCCCTCTATGCGCTTCCAAATATCACTTTGCCATTTCCAAAAGAACTGTCTTAGCGAAAGGTTTCTTGTGGGGAAATCGGTAACTCTGTGAGATGATTTCAAAGAACACAAAGAAGTTTCTCAAAAAGCTTCTTTCTCTTTGTTATCGGAGTTTATTTCCTTTGGCCCTATAATCTTCATAGGGGTCCGAAATATCTGTTCTTAGATTCCACAGAAATAAGGCTAGCAAAGAGATCCACGAAATACAGACGTAACTCTGTGAGATGAATTAACAGAACACTAAGCAGTTTCTCAGAAGGCTTCTTTCCAGATTTCATCTGAGGATATTTCCTTTTTCACCATAGCCCTGTATGGGCTTCCAAATATCACTTTGCCAATTCCACAAGAACTGTCTTAGCGAAAGGCTTCTTGAGGGGAAAGCTGTAACTCTGTGAGATGATTTCACAGAACACAAAGAAGTTTCTCAGAAAGCCACCTTCTCTTTGTTATCGGAGGATATTTCCTTTGGCCCTACAGTCTTCTAAGGGATCCGAAATATCTGTTCTCAGATTCCACAGAAATAAGGCTAGCAAAGAGATCCACGACATACAGATGTAACTCTGTGAGATGAATTAACAGAACACTAAGCAGTTTCTCAGAAAGCTTCTTTCCAGATTTCATCTGAGGATATTTCCTTTTTCACCATAGCCGTCTATGGGCTTCCAAATATCACTTTGCCAATTCCACAAGAACTGTCTTAGCGAAAGGGTTCTTGAGGGGAAAGCTGTAACTCTGTGAGATGATTTCACAGAACACAAAGAAGTTTCTCAGAAAGCTTCGTTCTCTTTGTGATCGGAGGATATTTCCTTTGGCCCTATAGTCTTCTAAGGGATCCGAAATATCTGTTCTCAGATTCCACAGAAATAAGGCTAGCAAAGAGATCCACGAAATACAGATGTAACTCTGTGAGATGAATTAACAGAACACTAAGCAGTTTCTCAGAAAGCTACTTTCCAGATTTCATCTGAGGATATTTCCTTTTTCACCATAGCCCCCTATGGGCATCCAAATATCACTTTGCCAATTCCACAAGAACTGTCTTAGCGAAAGGCTTCTTGAGGGGAAAGCTGTAACTCTGTGAGTTGATTTCACAGAAGACAAAGAAGTTTCTCAGAAAGCCACTTTCTCTTTGTTATCGGAGGATATTTCCTTTGGTCCTACAGTCTTCTAAGGGATCCGAAATATCTGTTCTCAGATTCCACAGAAATAAGGCTAGCAAAGAGATCCACGAAATACAGATGTAACTCTGTGAGATGAATTAACAGAACACTAAGCAGTTTCTCAGAAAGCTTCTTTCCAGATTTCATCTGAGGATATTTCCTTTTTCACCATAGCAATCTATGCGCTTCCAAATATCACTTTGCCAATTCCACAATAACTGTCTTAGCGAAAGGCTTCTTGAGAGTAAAGCTGTAACACTGTGAGAAGATTTCACAGAACACAAAGAAGTTTCTCAGAAAGCTTCTTTCTCTTTGTTATCGGCGGATATTTCCTTTGGCCTTATAGTCTTCTAAGGGATGCGAAATATCTGTTCTCGAATTCCACAAAAGTAAGGCTAGCAAAGAGATCCACGAAACACAGATGTAACTCTGTGAGATGAATTAACAGAACACTAAGCAGGTTCTCAGAAAGCTTCTTTCCAGATTTCATCTGAGGATATTTCCTTTTTCACCATAGCCCTCTATGCGCTTCCAAATATCACTTTTCCAATTCCACAAGAACTGACTTAGCGAAAGGCTTCTTGAGGGGAAAGCTGTAACTCTGTGAGATGATATCAAAGAACACAAAGAAGTTTCTCAGAAAGCTTCTTTCTTTTTGGTATCGGAGATTATTTCCTTTGGCCCCAGAGTCTTCAACCGGATCCGAAATATCTGTTCTCAGATTCCACAGAAATAAGACTAGCAAAGAGATCCACGAAATACAGATGTAACTCTGTGAGATGAATTAACAGAACACTAAGCAGTTTCTCAGAAAGCTTCTTTCCAGATTTCATCTGAGGATATTTCCTTTTTCACCATAGCCCTCTAAGGGCTTCCAAATATCACTTTGCCAATTCCACAAGAACTGTCTTAGCGAAAGGCTTCTTGAGGGGAAAGCTGTAACTCTGTGAGATGATTTCACAGAACACAAAGAAGTTTCTCAGAAAGCTTCTTTCTCTTTGTTATCGGAAGATATTTCCTTTGGCCCTATAGTCTTCTAAAGGATCCGAAATATCTGTTCTCAGATTCCACAGAAATAAGGCTAGCAAGGAGATCCACGAAATACAGATGTAACTCTGTGAGATGAATTAACAGAACACTAAGCAGTTTCTCAGAAAGCTTCTTTCCAGATTTCATCAGAGGATATTTCCTCTCACCATAGCCCTCTATGGGCTTCCAAATATCACTTTGCCAATTCCACAAGAACTGTCTAAGCGAAAGGCTTCTTGAGGGAAAAGCTGTAACTCTGTGAGCTGATTTCACAGAACACAAAGAAGTTTCTCAGAAAGCTTCTTTCCCTTTGTTATCGGAGTTTATTTCCTTTGGCCCTATAATCTTCAAAGGGATCGGAAATATCTGTTCTCTGATTCCACAGAAATAACTCTAGCAAAGAGATTGTGAAATACAGATGTAACTCTGTGAGATGAATTAACAGAACACTAAGGAGTTTCTCAGAAAGCTACTTTCCAGATTTCATCTGAGGATATTTCCTTTTTCACTATAGCCATCTATGGGCTTCCAAATATCACTTTGCCAATTCCACTAGAACTGTCTTAGCGAAAGTCTTCTTGAGGGGAAAGCTGTAACTCTGTGAGATGATTTTACAGAACACAAAGAAGTTTCTCAGAAAGCTTCTTTCTCTCTGTTATCGGAGGATATTTTCTTTGGCTCTATAGTCTTCAAAGGGATCCGAAATATCTGTTCTCAGATTCCACAGAAATAAGGCTAGCAAAGAGATCCACGAAATACAGATGTAACTCTGTGAGATGAATTAACAGAACACTAAGCAGTTTCTCAGAAAGCTTCTTTCCAGATTTCATCTGAGGATATTTCCTTTTTCACCGTAGCCCTCTATGGGCTTCCAAATATCACTTTGCCAATTCCACAAGAACTGTCTTCGCGAAAGGCTTCTTAATGTGAAAGCTGTAACTCTGTGAGATGATTTCACAGAACACAAAGAAGTTTCTCAGAATGCTTCTTTCCCTTTTTTATCGGAGGGTATTTCCTTTGGCCCTATAGACTTCAAAGGGATCCGAAATATCTGTTCTCAGATTCCACAGAAACAAGGCTAGCAAGGAGATCCACGAAATACAGATGTAACTCTGTGAGATGAATTAACAGAACACTAAGCAGTTTCTCAGAAAGTTTCTTTCCAGATTTCATGAGAGGATATTTCCTCTTTCAGCATAGCCCACCAAGGGCTTCCAAATATCACTTTGCCAATTCCACAAATCTGTCTTAGCGAAAGGCTTCTTGAGGGGAAAGCTGTAATTCTGTGAGATGATTTCACAGAACACAAAGAATTTTCTCAGAAAGCTTCTTTCTCTTTTGTCGGAGGATATTTCCTTTGGCTCTATAGTCTTCAAAGGGATCCGAAATATCTGTTCTCAGATTCCACAGAAATAAGGCTAGCCAAGAGATCCACGAAATACACATGTAACTCTGTGAGATGAATTAACAGAACAGTAAGCAGTTTCTCAGAAAGCTACTTTCGAGATTTCATCTGAGGATATTTCCTTTTTCGCCATAGCCTTCTATGGGCTTCCAAATATCAGTTTGCCAATTCCAAAAGAACTGTCTAAGCGAAAGGCTTCTTGAGGGGAAAGCTGTAACTCTGTGAGATGATTTCACAGAACACCAAGAAGTTTCTCAGAAAGGTTCTTTCTCTTTGTTATCCGAGGATATTTCCTTTGGCCCTAGAGTCTTCAAAGAGATCCGAAATATCTGTTCTCAGATTCCACAGAAATAAGGCTAGCAATGAGATCCACGAAATACAGATGTAACTCTGTGAGGTGAATTAACGGAACACTAAGCAGTTTCTCAGAAAGCTACTTTCCAGATTTCATCTGAGGATATTTCCTTTTTCACCATAGCCCTCTATGGGCTTCCATATATCACTTTGCCAATTCCACAAGAACTGTCTTAGCGAAAGGCTTCTTCAGGGGAAAGCTGTAACTCTGTGAGATGATTTCACAGAACACAAAGAAGTTTCTGAGAAAGGCTCTTTCTCTTTGTTATCGGAAGATATTTCCTTTGGCCCTATAGTCTTCTAAGGGATCCGAAATATCTGTTCTCAGATTCGACAGAAATAAGGCTATCAAAGAGATCCACGAAATGCAGCTGTAACTCTGTGAGATGAATTAACAGAACACTAAGCAGTTTCTCAGAAAGCTTCTTTCCAGATTTCAACTGAGGATATTTCCTTTTTCACCATAGCCCTCTATGGGCTTCCAAATATCACTTTGCCAGTTCCACAAGAACTCTCTTAGCGAAAGGGTTCTTGAGGGGAATGCTGTAACTCTGTGAGATGATTTCACAGAACACAAAGAAGTTTCTCAGAAAGCTTCTTTCTCTTTTTTATCGGAGGATATTTCCTTTGGCCCTATAGTCTTCTAAGGGATCCGAAATATCTGTTCTCACATTCCGCAGAAATAAGGCTAGCAAAGAGATCCACGAAATACAGATGTAAATCTGTCAGATGAATTAACAGAACACTAAGCAGTTTCTCAGAAAGCTTCCTTGCAAATTTCATCAGAGGATATTTCCTCTTTCACCATAGCCCTCTATGGGCTTCCAAATATCACTTTGCCAATTCCACAAGAACTGTCTAAGCGAAAGATTTCTTGAGGGGAAAGCTGTAACTCTGTGAGGTGATTTCACAGAACACAAACAAGTTTCTCACAAAGCTTCTTTCTCTTTGTTATCGGAGTTTATTTCCTTTGGCCGTATAATCTTCAAAGGGGTCCGAAATATCTGTTCTCAGATTCCACAGAAATAAGGCTAGCAAAGAGATCCACGAAATACAGACGTAACTCTGTGCGATGAATTATCAGAACACTAAGCAGTTTCTCAGAAAGCTTCTTTCCAGATTTCATCTGAGGATATTTCCTTTTTCACCATAGCCCTCTGTGGGCTTCCAAATATCACTTTGCCAATTCCACAAGAACTGTCTTAGCGAAAGGCTTCTTGAGGGGAAAACTGTAACTCTGTGAGATGATTTCACAGAACACAAAGAAGTTTCTCAGAAAGCTTCTTTCTCTGTGTTATCGGAGGATATTTCCTTTGGCCCTAGAGTCTTCAAAGGGATCCGAAATATCTGTTCTCAGATTCCACAGAAATAAGGCTAGCAATGAGATCCACGAAATACAGATGTAACTCTGTGAGGTGAATTAACGGAACACTAAGCAGTTTCTCAGAAAGCTTCTTTCCAGATTTCATCAGAGGATACTTCCTTCTTCACCATAGCCCTCTTTGGGCTTCCAAATATCACTTTGCCAATTCCAAAAGAACTGTCTTAACGAAAGGCTTCTTGAGGGAAAAGCTGTAACTCTGTGAGATGATTTCACAGAACACAAAGAAGTTTCTCAGAAAGGCTCTTTCTCTTTGTTATCGGAGGATATTTCCTTTGGCCCTATAGTCTTCTAGGGGATCCGAAATATCTGTTCTCAGATTCCACAGAAATAAGGCTAGCAAAGAGATCCACGAAATACAGATGTAACTCTGTGAGATGAATTAACAGAACACTAAGCTGTTTCTCAGAAAGCTTCTTTCCTGATTTCATCGGAGGATATTTCCTTTTTCACCATAGATCTCTATGGGCTTCCAAATATAACTTTGCCAATTCCACAAGAACTGTCTTAGTGAAAGGCTTCTAGAGGGGAAAGCTGTAACTCGGAGAGATTATTTCACAGAACACAAAGAAGTTTCTCAGAATGCTTCTTTACCTTTTTTATCGGAGGATATTTCCTTTCGTCCTATTGACTTCAAAGGGATCCGAAATATCTGTTCTCAGATTCCACAGAAATAAGGCTAGCAAGGAGATCCACGAAATACAGATGTAACTCTGTGAGATGAATTAACAGAACACTAAGCAGTTTCTCAGAAAGCTTCTTTCCAGATTTCATCAGAGGATATTTCCTTTTTCACCATAGCCCTCTATGTGTTTCCAAATATCACTGTGCCATTTCCACAACAACTGTCTAAGGGAAAGACTTCTTGAGGGGAAAGCTGTAACTCTGTGAGGTGATTTCACAGAACACAAAGAATTTTCTCAGAAAGCTTCTTTCTATTTGTTATCGGAGTTTATTTCCTTTGGCCCTATAGTCTTCAAAGGGGTCCGAAATATCTGTTCTCAGATTCCACAGAAATAAGGCTAGCAAGGAGATCCACGAAATACAGATGTAAGTCTGTGAGATGAATTAACAGAACACTAAGCAGTTTCTCAGAATGCTACTTTCCAGATTTCATCTGAGGATATTTCCTTTTTCACCATAGCCCTCTAAGGGCTTCCAAATATCACTTTGCCAATTCCACAAGAACTGTCTTAGCGAAAGGCTTCTTGAGAGGAAAGCTGTAACTCTGTGAGATGATTTCACAGAACACAAAGAAGTTTCTCAGAATGCTTCTTTCTCTTTGTTATCGGAGGATATTTCCTTTGGCCCTATAGTCTTCAAAGAGATCCGAAATATCTGTTCTGAGATTCCACAGAAATAAGGCTAGCAAAGAGATCCACGAAATATAGATGTTAACTCTGTGAGATGAAATAACAGAACACTAAGCAGTTTCTCAGAAATATACTTTCTAGATTTCATCTGAGGATATTTCCTTTTTCACCATAGCCCTCTAAGGGCTTCCACATATCAGTTTGCCAATTCCACAAATCTGTCTTAGCGAAAGGCTTCTTGAGGGGAAAGCTGTAACTCTGTGAGAGTATTTCACAGAACACAAAGAAGTTTCTCAGAAAGCTTCTTTCTCTTTGTTATCGGTGGATATTTCCTTTAGCCCTATAGTCTTCAAAGGTATCCGAAATATCTGTTCTCAGATTCCACAGAAATAAGGCTAGCAAAGAGATTACGAAATACAGATGTAACTCTGTGAGATGAATTAACAGAACACTAAGCAGTTTCTCAGAAAGCTACCTTCCAGATTTCATCTGAGGATATTTCCTTTTTCACCATAGCCCTCTAAGGGCTTCCAAATATCACTTTGCCAATTCCACAAGAACTGTCTTAGCGAAAGGCTTCTTGAGGGGAAAGAAGTAACTCTGTGAGATGATTTCACAGAACACAAAGAAGTTTCTCACAAAGCTTCTTTCTCTGTGTTATCGGAGGATATTTCCTTTGGTCCTAGAGTCTTCAAAGGGATCCGAAATATCTGTTCTCAGATTCCACAGAAATAAGGCTAGCAATGAGATCCACGAAATACAGATGTAACTCTGTGAGGTGAATTAACGGAACACTAAGCAGTTTCTCAGAAAGCTTCTTTCCAGATTTCATCAGAGGATATTTCCTTCTTCACCATAGCCCTCTTTGGGCTTCCAAATATCACTTTGCCAATTCCAAAAGAACTGTCTTAACGAAAGGCTTCTTGAGGGAAAAGCTGTAACTCTGTGAGATGATTTCACAGAACACAAAGAAGTTTCTCAGAAAGGCTCTTTCTCTTTGTTATCGGAGGATATTTCCTTTGGCCCTATAGTCTTCTAGGGGATACGAAATATCTGTTCTCAGATTCCACAGAAATAAGGCTAGCAAGGAGATCCACGAAATACAGATGTAACTCTGTGAGATGAATTAACAGAACACTAAGCAGTTTCTCAGAAAGCTTCTTTCCTGATTTCATCGGAAGATATTTCCTTTTTCACCATAGATCTCTAGGGGCTTCCAAATATAACTTTGCCAATTCCACAAGAACTGTCTTAGTGAAAGGCTTCTTGAGGGGAAAGCTGTAACTCGGCGAGATTATTTCACAGAACACAAAGAAGTTTCTCAGAATGCTTCTTTCCCTTTTTTATCGGAGGATATTTCCTTTCGTCCTATAGACTTCAAAGGGATCCGAAATATCTGTTCTCAGATTCCACAGAAATAAGGCTAGCAAGGAGATCCACGAAATACAGATGTAACTCTGTGAGATGAATTAACAGAACACTAAGCAGTTTCTCAGAAAGCTTCTTTCCAGATTTCATCAGAGGATATTTCCTCTTTCACCATAGCCCTCTATGTGTTTCCAAATATCACTGTGCCAATTCCACAACAACTGTCTAAGGGAAAGACTTCTTGAGGGGAAAGCTGTAACTCTGTGAGGTGATTTCACAGAACACAAAGAAGTTTCTCAGAAAGCTTCTTTCTATTTGTTATCGGAGTTTATTTCCTTTGGCCCTATAATCTTCAAAGGGGTCCGAAATATCTGTTCTCAGATTCCACAGAAATAAGGCTAGCAAGGAGATCCACGAAATACAGATGTAAGTCTGTGAGATGAATTAACAGAACACTAAGCAGTTTCTCAGAATGCTACTTTCCAGATTTCATCTGAGGATATTTCCTTTTTCACCATAGCACTCTAAGGGCTTCCAAATATCACTTTGCCAATTCCACAAGAACTGTCTTAGCGAAAGGCTTCTTGAGAGGAAAGCTGTAACTCTGTGAGATGATTTCACAGAACACAAAGAAGTTTCTCAGAATGCTTCTTTCTCTTTGTTATCGGAGGATATTTCCTTTGGCCCTATAGTCTTCAAAGAGATCCGAAATATCTGTTCTGAGATTCCACAGAAATAAGGCTAGCAAAGAGATCCACGACATACAGATGTAAATCTGTAAGATGAATTAACAGAACACTAAGCAGTTTTCCAGAAAGCTACTTTCCAGATTTCATCTGAGGATATTTCCTTTTTCAACATAGCCCTCTAAGGGCTTCCAAATATCAGTTTACCAATTCCACAAATCTGTCTTAGCGAAAGGCTTCTTGAGGGGAAAGCTGTAACTCTGTGAGAGTATTTCACAGAACACAAAGACGTTTCTCAGAAAGCTTCTTTCTCTTTGTTATCGGAGGATATTTCCTTGGGCCGTATAGTCTTCAAAGGTATCCGAAATATCTGTTCTCAAATTCCACAGAAATAAGGCTAGCAAAGAGATTACGAAATACAGATGTAACTCTGTGAGATGAATTAACAGAACACTAAGCAGTTTCTCAGAATGCTACCTTCCAGATTTCATCTGAGGATATTTCCTTTTTCACCATAGCCCTCTATGGGCTTCCAAATAACACTTTGCCAATTCCACAAGAACTGTCTTAGCGAAAGGCTTCTTGAGGGGAAAGCTGTAACTCTGTGAGATGATTTTACAGAACACAAAGAAGTTTCTCAGAAAGCTTCTTTCTCTTTGTTATCGGAGGATATTTTCTTTGGCTCTATAGTCTTCAAAGGGATCCGAAATATCTGTTCTCAGATTCCACAGAAATAAGGCTAGCAAAGAGATCCACGAAATACAGATGTAACTCTGTGAGATGAATTAACAGAACACTAAGCAGTTTCTCAGAAAGCTTCTTTCCAGATTTCATCTGAGGATATTTCCTTTTTCACCGTAGCCCTCTATGGGCTTCCAAATATCACTTTGCCAATTCCACAAGAACTGTCTTAGCGAAAGTCTTCTTGAGGGGAAAGCTGTAACTCTGTGAGATGATTTCACAGAACACAAAGAAGTTTCTCAGAATGCTTCTTTCCCTTTTTTATCGGAGGGTATTTCCTTTGGCCATATAGACTTCAAAGGGATCCGAAATATCTGTTCTCAGATTCCACAGAAACAAGGCTAGCAAGGAGATCCACGAAATACAGATGTAACTCTGTGAGATGAATTAACAGAACACTAAGCAGTTTCTCAGAAAGTTTCTTTCCAGATTTCATGAGAGGATATTTCCTCTTTCAGCATAGCCCACCAAGGGCTTCCAAATATCACTTTGCCAATTCCACAAATCTGTCTTAGCGAAAGGCTTCTTGAGGGGAAAGCTGTAATTCTGTGAGATGATTTCACAGAACACAAAGAAGTTTCTCGGAAAGCTTCTTTCTCTTTGTTTTCGGAGGATATTTCCTTTGGCTCTATAGTCTTCAAAGGGATCCGAAATATCTGTTCTCAGATTCCACAGAAATAAGGCTAGCCAAGAGATCCACGAAATACAGATGAAACTCTGTGAGATGAATTAACAGAACAGTAAGCAGTTTCTCAGAAAGCTACTTTCCAGATTTCATCTGAGGATATTTCCTTTTTCACCATAGCCCTGTAAGGGCTTCCAAATATCAGTTTGCCAATTCCACAAGAACTGTCTAAGCGAAAGGCTTCTTGAGGGGAAAGCTGTAACTCTGTGAGATGATTTCACAGAACAAAAAGAAGTTTCTCAGAAAGGTTCTTTCTCTTTGTTATCCGAGGATATTTCCTTTGGCCCTAGAGTCTTCAAAGAGATCCGAAATATCTGTTCTCAGATTCGACAGAAATAAGGCTAGCAAAGAGATCCACGAAATGCAGCTGTAACTCTGTGTGATGAATTAACAGAACACTAAGCAGTTTCTCAGAAAGCTTCTTTCCAGATTTCAACTGAGGATATTTCCTTTTTCACCATAGCCCTCTATGGGCTTCCAAATATCACTTTGCCAATTCCACAAGAACTCTCTTAGCGAAAGGGTTCTTGAGGGGAATGCTGTAACTCTGTGAGATGATTTCACAGAACACAAAGAAGTTTCTCAGAAAGCTTCTTTCTCTTTTTTATCAGAGGATATTTCCTTTGGCCCTATAGTCTTCTAAGGGATCCGAAATATCTGTTCTCAGATTCCACAGAAATAAGGCTAGCAAAGAGATCCACGGAATACAGATGTAAATCTGTCAGATGAATTAACAGAACACTAAGCAGTTTCTCAGAAAGCTTCTTTGCAGATTTCATCAGAGGATATTTCCTCTTTCACCATAGCCCTCTATGGGCTTCCAAATATCACTTTGCCAATTCCACAAGAACTGTCTAAGCGAAAGACTTCTTGAGGGGAAAACTGTAACTCTGTGAGGTGATTTCACAGAACACAAACAAGTTTCTCACAAAGCTTCTTTCTCTTTGTTATCGGAGTTTATTTCCATTGGCCGTATAATCTTCAAAGGGGTCCGAAATATCTGTTCTCAGATTCCACAGAAATAAGGCTAGCAAAGAGATCCACGAAATACAGACGTAACTCTGTGAGATGAATTATCAGAACACTAAGCAGTTTCTCAGAAAGCTTCTTTCCAGATTTCATCTGAGGATATTTCCTTTTTCACCATAGCCCTCTATGGGCTTCCAAATATCACTTTGCCAATTCCACAAGAACTGTCTTAGCGAAAGGCTTCTTGAGGGGAAAACTGTAACTCTGTGAGATGATTTCACAGAACACAAAGAAGTTTCTCAGAAAGCTTCTTTCTCTTTGTTATCGGAGGATATTTCCTTTGGCCCTATAGTCTTCACAGGGATCCGAAATATCTGTTCTGAGATTCCATAGAAATAAGGCTAGCAAAGAGATCCACGAAATACAGATGTTAACTCCGTGAGATGAAATAACAGAACACTAAGCAGTTTCTCAGAAAGCTACTTTCCAGATTTCATCTGAGGATATTTCCTTTTTCAACATAGCCCTCTAAGGGCTTCCAAATATCAGTTTGCCAATTCCACAAGAACTTTCTTAGCGAAAGGCTTCTTGAGGGGAAAGAAGTAACTCTGTGAGATGATTTCACTGAACACAAAGAAGTTTCTCAGAAAGCTTCTTTCTCTGTTTTATCGGAGGATATTTCCTTTGGCCCTACAGTCTTCAAAGGGATCCGAAATATCTGTTCTCAGATTCCACAGAAATAAGGCTAGCAAGGAGATCCACGAAATACAGATGTAACTCTGTGAGATGAATTAACAGAACACTAAGCCGTTTCTCAGAAAGCTTCTTTCCAAATTTCATCAGAGGATATTTCCTCTTTCACCATAGCCCTCTATGGGTTTCCAAATATCACTGTGCCAATTCCACAAGAACTGTCTAAGGGAAAGACTTCTTGAGGGGAAAGCTGTAACTCTGTGAGGTGATTTCACAGAACACAAAGAAGTTTCTCAGAAAGCTTCTTTCTCTTTGTTGTCGGAGGATATTTCCTTTGGCTCTATAGTCTTCAAAGGGATCCGAAATATCTGTTCTCAGCTTCCACAGAAATAAGACTAGCAAAGAGATCCACCAAATACAGATGTAACTCTGTGAGATGAATTAACAGAACAGTAAGCAGTTTCTCAGAAAGCTACTTTCCAGATTTCATCTGAGGATATTTCCTTTTTCACCATAGCCCTCTATGGGCTTCCAAATATCAGTTTGCCAATTCCACAAGAACTGTCTCTGCGAAAGGCTTCTTGAGGGGAAAGCTGTAACTCTGTGTGATGATTTCACAGAATACAAAGAAGTTTCTCAGAAAGGTTCTTTCTCTTTGTTATCGGAGGATATTTCCTTTGGCCCTAGAGTCTTCAAAGGGATCCGAAATATCTGTTCTCAGATTCCACAGAAATAAGGCTGGCAATGAGATCCACGAAATACAGATGTAACTCTGTGAGGTGAATTAACGGAACACTAAGCAGTTTCTCAGAAAGCTACTTTCCAGATTTCATCTGAGGATATTTCCTTTTTCACCATAGCCCTCTATGGGCTTCCATATATCACTTTGCCAATTCCACAAGAACTGTCTTAGCGAAAGGCTTCTTGAGGGGAAAGCTGTAACTCTGTGAGATGATTTCACAGAACACAAACAAGTTTCTCACAAAGCTTCTTTCTCTTTGTTATCGGAGTTTATTTCCTTTGGCCGTATAATCTTCAAAGGGGTCCAAAATATCTGTTCTCAGATTCGACAGAAATAAGGCTAGCAAAGAGATCCACGAAATACAGATGTAACTCTGTGAGATGAAGTAACAGAACACTAAGCACTTTCTCAGAAAGCTTCTTTCCAGATTTCATCTGAGGATATTTCCTTTTTCACCATAGCCCTCTATGGGCTTCCAAATCTCACTTTGCCAATTCCACAAGAAATGTCTTAGCGAAAGGCTTCTTGACGGGAAAGCTGTAACTCTGTGAGATGATTTCACAGAACACAAAGAAGTTTCTGTGAAAGCTTCTTTCTCTGTGTTATCGGAGGATATTTCCTTTGGCCCTATAGTCTTCTAGGGGATACGAAATATTTGTTCTCAGATTCCACAGAAATAAGGCTAGCAAGGAGATCCACGAAATACAGATGTAACTCTGTGAGATGAATTAACAGAACACTAAGCAGTTTCTCAGAAAGCCTCTTTCCTGATTTCATCGGAAGATATTTCCTTTTTCACCATAGATCTCTAGGGGCTTCCAAATATAACTTTGCCAATTCCACAAGAACTGTCTTAGTGAAAGGCTTCTTGAGGGGAAAGCTGTAACTCGGAGAGATTATTTCACAGAACACAAAGAAGTTTCTCAGAATGCTTCTTTCCCTTTTTTATCGGAGGATATTTCCTTTCGTCCTATAGACTTCAAAGGGATCCGAAATATCTGTTCTCAGATTCCACAGAAATAAGGCTAGCAAGGAGATCCACGAAATACAGATGTAACTCTGTGAGATGAATTAACAGAACACTAAGCAGTATCTCAGAAAGCTTCTTTCCAGATATCATCAGAGGATATTTCCTCTTTCACCATAGCCCTCTATGTGTTTCCAAATATCACTGTGCCAATTCCACAACAACTGTCTAAGGGAAAGACTTCTTGAGGGGAAAGCTGTAACTCTGTGAGGTGATTTCACAGAACACAAAGAAGTTTCTCAGAAAGCTTCTTTCTATTTGTTATCGGAGTTTATTTCCTTTGGCCCTATAATCTTCAAAGGGTTCCGAAATATCTGTTCTCAGATTCCACAGAAATAAGGCTAGCAAAGAGATCCATGAAATACAGATGTAAGTCTGTGAGATGAATTAACAGAACACTAATCAGTTTCTCAGAATGCTACTTTCCAGATTTCATCTGAGGATATTTCCCTTTTCCCCATAGCCCTCTAAGGGCTTCCAAATATCACTTTGCCAATTCCACAAGAACTGTCTTAGCGAAAGGCTTCTTGAGAGGAAAGCTGTAACTCTGTGAGATGATTTCACAGAACACAAAGTAGTTTCTCAGAATGCTTCCTTCTCTTTGTTATCGGAGGATATTTCCTTTGGCCCTATAGTCTTCAAAGAGATCCGAAATATCTGTTCTGAGATTCCACAGAAATAAGGCTAGCAAAGAGATCCACGACATACAGATGTAAATCTGTAAGATGAATTAACAGAACACTAAGCAGTTTTCCAGAAAGCTACTTTCCAGATTTCATCTGAGGATATTTCCTTTTTCACCATAGCCCTCTAATGTCTTCCAAATATCACTTTGCCAATTCCACAAGAACTGTCTTAGCGAAAGGCTTCTAGAGGGGAAAGCTGTTTCTCTGTGAGATGATTTCACAGAACACAAAGAAGTTTCTCAGAACTCTTCCCTCTCTTTGTTATCGGAGGATATTTCCTTTGGCCCTATAGTCTTCAAAGGGATCCGAAATATCTGTTCTCAGATTCCACAGAAATAAGGCTAGCAAGGAGATCCACGAAATACAGATGTAACTCTGTGAGATGAATTAACAGAACACTAAGCAGTATCTCAGAAAGCTTCTTTCCAGATATCATCAGAGGATATTTCCTCTTTCACCATAGCCCTCTATGTGTTTCCAAATATCACTGTGCCAATTCCACAACAACTGTCTAAGGGAAAGACTTCTTGAGGGGAAAGCTGTAACTCTGTGAGGTGATTTCACAGAACACAAAGAAGTTTCTCAGAAAGCTTCTTTCTATTTGTTATCGGAGTTTATTTCCTTTGGCCCTATAATCTTCAAAGGGGTCCGAAATATTTGTTCTCAGATTCCACAGAAATAAGGCTAGCAAAGAGATCCACGAAATACAGATGTAACTCTGTGAGATGAATTAACAGAACACTAAGCAGTTTCTCAGAATGCTACTTTCCAGATTTCATCTGAGGATATTTCCTTTTTCACCATAGCCCTCTAAGGGCTTCCAAATATCACTTTGCCAATTCCACAAAAACTGTCTTAGCGAAAGGCTTCTTGAGAGGAAAGCTGTAAATCTGTGAGATGATTTCACAGAACACAAAGAAGTTTCTCAGAATGCTTCTTTCTCTTTGTTATCGGAGGATATTTCCTTTGGCCCTATAGTCTTCAAAGAGATCCGAAATATCTGTTCTGAGATTCCACAGAAATAAGGCTAGCAAAGAGATCCACGAAATACAGATGTAAATCTGTGTGATGAATTAACAGAACACTAAGCAGTTTTCCAGAAAGCTACTTTCCAGATTTCATCTGAGGATATTTCCTTTTTCACCATAGCCCTCTAATGTCTTCCAAATATCACTTTGCCAATTCCACAAGAACTATCTTAGAGAAAGGCTTCCAGAGGGGAAAGCTGTAACTCTGTGAGATGATTTCACAGAACACAAAGAAGTTTCTCAGAACTCTTCCCTCTCTTTGTTATCGGAGGATATTTCCTTTGGCCCTATAGTCTTCAAAGGGATCCGAAATATCTGTTCTCAGATTCCACAGAAGTAAGGCTAGCAAAGAGATCCACGAAATACAGATGTAACTCTGTGAGATGAATCAACAGAACACTAAGCAGTTTCTCAGAAAGCTTCTTTCCAGATTTCTTCTGAAGATATTTCCTTTTTCACCATAGCCCTCTATGGGCTTCCAAATATCACTTTGCCAATTCCACAAGAATTGTCTTAGCGAAAGGCTTCATGAGGGGAAACAAGTAACTCTGTGAGATGATTTCACAAAACACAAAGAAGTTTCTCAGAAAGCTTCTTTCTCTGTATTATCGGAGGATATTTCCTTGGGCCAAAATCTTCTAAGGGATCCGAAATATCTGTTCTCAGATTCCACAGAAATAAGGCTAGCAAAGAGATACACCAAATACAGATGTAACTCTGTGAGATGAATTAACAGAACACTAAGCAGTTTCTCAGAAAGCTACTTTCCAGATTTCATCAGAGGATATTTCCTCTTTCACCATAGCCCTCTATGTGTTTCCAAATATCACTGTGCCAATTCCACAACAACTGTCTAAGGGAAAGATTTCTTGAGGGGAATGCTGTAACTCTGTGAGGTGATTTCACAGAACACAAAGAAGTTTCTCAGAAAGCTTCTTTCTATTTGTTATTGGAGTTTATTTCCTTTGGCCCTATAATCTTCAAAGGGGTCCGAAATATCTGTTCTCAGATTCCACAGAAATAAGGCTAGCAAAGAGATCCACGAAATACAGATGTAAGTCTGTGAGATGAATTAACAGAACACTAAGCAGTTTCTCAGAATGCTACTTTCCAGATTTCATCTGAGGATATTTCCTTTTTCACCATAGCCCTCTAAGGGCTTCCAAATATCACTTTGCCAATTCCACAAGAACTGTCTTAGCGAAAGGCTTCTTGAGAGGAAAGCTGTAACTCTGTGAGATGATTTCACAGAACACAAAGAAGTTTCTCAGAATGCTTCTTTCTCTTTGTTATCGGAGGATATTTCCTTTGGCCCTGTAGTCTTCAAAGAGATCCGAAATATCTGTTCTGAGATTCCACAGAAAAAAGGCTAGCAAAGAGATCCACGACATACAGACGTAAATCTGTGAGATGAATTAACAGAACACTAACAAGTTTTCCAGAAAGCTACTTTCCAGATTTCATCTGAGGATATTTCCTTTTTCACCATAGCCCTCTAATGTCTTCCAAATATCACTTTGCCAATTCCACAAGAACTGTCTTAGCGAAAGGCTTCTAGAGGGGAAAGCTGTAACTCTGTGAGATGATTTCACAGAACACAAAGAAGTTTCTCAGAACTCTTCCCTCTCTTTGTTATTGGAGGATATTTCCTTTGGCCCTATAGTCTTCAAAGGGATCCGAAATATCTGTTCTCAGATTCCACAGAAATAAGGCTAGCAAAGAGATCCACGAAATACAGATGTAACTCTGTGAGATGAATTAACAGAACACTAAGCAGTTTCTCAGAAAGCTTCTTTCCAGATTTCTTCTGAAGATATTTCCTTTTTCACCATAGCCCTCTATGGGCTTCCAAATATCACTTTGCCAATTCCACAAGAACTGTCTTAGCGAAAGGCTTCATGAGGGAAACAAGTAACTCTGTGAGATGATTTCACAAAACACAAAGAAGTTTCTCAGAAAGCTTCTTTCTCTGTATTATCGGAGGATATTTCCTTTGGCCCTATAGTCTTCTAAGGGATCCGAAATATCTGTTCTCAGATTCCACAGAAATAAGGCTAGCAAAGAGATCCACGAAATACAGATGTAAATCTGTCAGATGAATTAACAGAACACTAAGCAGTTTCTCAGAAAGCTTCTTTCCAGATTTCATCAGAGGATATTTCCTCTTTCACCATAGCCCTCTATGGGCTTCCAAATATCACTTGGCCAATTCCACAAGAACTGTCTAAGCGAAAGACTTCTTGAGGGGAAAGCTGTAACTCTGTGAGGTGATTTCACAGAACACAAAGAAGTTTCTCAGAAAGCTTCTTTCTCTTTGTTATCGGAGTTTATTTCCTTTGGCCGTATAATCTTCAAAGGGGTCCGAAATATCTGTTCTGAGATTCCACAGAAATAAGGCTAGCAAAGAGATCCACGAAATACAGACGTAACTCTGTGAGATGAATTATCAGAACACTAAGCAGTTTCTCAGAAAGCTTCTTTCCAGATTTCATCTGAGGATATTTCCTTTGTCACCATAGCCCTCTATGGGTTTCCAAATATCACTTTGCCAATTCCACAAGAACTGTCTTAGCGAAAGGCTTCTTGAGGGGCAAACTGTAACTCTATGAGATGATTTCACAGAACACAAAGAAGTTTCTCAGAAAGCTTCTTTCTCTTTGTTATCGGAGGATGTTTCCTTTGGCCCTATAGTCTTCACAGGGATCCGAAATATCTGTTCTCAGATTCCACAGAAATAAGGCTAGCAAAGAGATCCACGAAATACAGATGTAACTCTGTGAGATGAATTAACAGAACACTAAGCAGTTTCTCAGAAAGCTTCTTTCCTGATTTCATCGGAGGATATTACCTTTTTCACCATAGATCTCTATGGGCTTCCAAATATAACTTTGCCAATTCCACAAGAACTGTCTTAGTGAAAGGCTTCTTGAAGGGAAAGCTGTAACTCGGAGAGATTATTTCACAGAACACAAAGAAGTTTCTCAGAATGCTTCTTTCCCTTTTTTATCAGAGGATATTTCCTTTCGTCCTATAGTCTTCAAAGGGATCCGAACTATCTGTTCTCAGATTCCACAGAAATAAGGCTAGCAAGGAGATCCACGAAATACAGATGTAACTCTGTGAGATGAATTAACAGAACACTAAGCAGTTTCTCAGAAAGCTTCTTTCCAGATTTCATCAGAGGATATTTCCTCTTTCACCATAGCCCTCTATGGGTTTCCAAATATCACTGTGCCAATTCCACAAGAACTGTCTAAGCGAAAGACTTCTTGAGGGGAAAGCTGTAACTCCGTGAGGTGATTTCACAGAACACAAAGAAGTTTATCAGAAAGCTTCTTTGTATTTGTTATCGGAGTTTATTTCCTTTGGCCCTATAATCTTCAAAGGGGTCCGAAATATCTGTTCTCAGATTCCACAGAAATAAGGCTAGCAAAGAGATCCACGAAATACAGATGTAACTCTGTGAGATGAATTAACAGAATACTAAGCAGTTTCTCAGAAAGCTACTTTCCAGATTTCATCTGAGGATATTTCCTTTTTCACCATAGCCCTCTAAGGGCTTCCAAATATCACTTTGCCAATTCCACAAGAACTGTCTTAGCGAAAGGCGTCATTCGGGGAAACAAGTAACTCTGTGAGATGATTTCACAAAACACAAAGAAGTTTCTCAGAAAGCTTCTTTCTCTGTATTATCGGAGGATATTTCCTTGGGCCTATAGTCTTCTATGGGATCCGAAATATCTGTTCTCAGATTCCACAGAAATAAGGCTAGCAAAGAGATACACCAAATACAGATGTAACTCTGTGAGATGAATTAACAGAACACTAAGCAGTTTCTCAGAAAGCTTATTTCCAGATGTCATCAGAGGATATTTCCTTATTCACCATAGCCCTCTATGGGCTTCCAAATATCACTTTGCCAATTCCACAACAATTGTCTTAGCGAAAAGCTTCTTGAGGGGAAATCTGTAACTCTGTGAGATGATTTCACAGAACACAAAGAAGTTTCTCAGAACTCTTCCCTCTCTTTGTTATTGGAGGATATTTCCTTTGGCCCTATAGTCTTCAAAGGGATCCGAAATATCTGTTCTCAGATTCCACAGAAATAAGGCTAGCAAAGAGATCCACGAAATACAGATGTAACTCTGTGAGATGAATTAACAGAACACTAAGCAGTTTCTCAGAAAGCTTCTTTCCAGATTTCTTCTGAAGATATTTCCTTTTTCACCATAGCCCTCTATGGGCTTCCAAATATCACTTTGCCAATTCCACAAGAACTGTCTTAGCGAAAGGCTTCATGAGGGGAAACAAGTAACTCTGTGAGATGATTTCACAAAACACAAAGAAGTTTCTCAGAAAGCTTCTTTCTCTGTATTATCGGAGGATATTTCCTTTGGCCCTATAGTCTTCTAAGGGATCCGAAATATCTGTTCTCAGATTCCACAGAAATAAGGCTAGCAAAGAGATCCACGAAATACAGATGTAAATCTGTCAGATGAATTAACAGAACACTAAGCAGTTTCTCAGAAAGCTTCTTTCCAGATTTCATCAGAGGATATTTCCTCTTTCACCATAGCCCTCTATGGGCTTCCAAATATCACTTGGCCAATTCCACAAGAACTGTCTAAGCGAAAGACTTCTTGAGGGGAAAGCTGTAACTCTGTGAGGTGATTTCACAGAACACAAAGAAGTTTCTCAGAAAGCTTCTTTCTCTTTGTTATCGGAGTTTATTTCCTTTGGCCGTATAATCTTCAAAGGGGTCCGAAATATCTGTTCTCAGATTCCACAGAAATAAGGCTAGCAAAGAGATCCACGAAATACAGACGTAACTCTGTGAGATGAATTATCAGAACACTAAGCAGTTTCTCAGAAAGCTTCTTTCCAGATTTCATCTGAGGATATTTCCTTTGTCACCATAGCCCTCTATGGGTTTCCAAATATCACTTTGCCAATTCCACAAGAACTGTCTTAGCGAAAGGCTTCTTGAGGGGCAAACTGTAACTCTATGAGATGATTTCACAGAACACAAAGAAGTTTCTCAGAAAGCTTCTTTCTCTTTGTTATCGGAGGATGTTTCCTTTGGCCCTATAGTCTTCACAGGGATCCGAAATATCTGTTCTCAGATTCCACAGAAATAAGGCTAGCAAAGAGATCCACGAAATACAGATGTAACTCTGTGAGATGAATTAACAGAACACTAAGCAGTTTCTCAGAAAGCTTCTTTCCTGATTTCATCGGAGGATATTACCTTTTTCACCATAGATCTCTATGGGCTTCCAAATATAACTTTGCCAATTCCACAAGAACTGTCTTAGTGAAAGGCTTCTTGAAGGGAAAGCTGTAACTCGGAGAGATTATTTCACAGAACACAAAGAAGTTTCTCAGAATGCTTCTTTCCCTTTTTTATCAGAGGATATTTCCTTTCGTCCTATAGTCTTCAAAGGGATCCGAACTATCTGTTCTCAGATTCCACAGAAATAAGGCTAGCAAGGAGATCCACGAAATACAGATGTAACTCTGTGAGATGAATTAACAGAACACTAAGCAGTTTCTCAGAAAGCTTCTTTCCAGATTTCATCAGAGGATATTTCCTCTTTCACCATAGCCCTCTATGGGTTTCCAAATATCACTGTGCCAATTCCACAAGAACTGTCTAAGCGAAAGACTTCTTGAGGGGAAAGCTGTAACTCCGTGAGGTGATTTCACAGAACACAAAGAAGTTTATCAGAAAGCTTCTTTGTATTTGTTATCGGAGTTTATTTCCTTTGGCCCTATAATCTTCAAAGGGGTCCGAAATATCTGTTCTCAGATTCCACAGAAATAAGGCTAGCAAAGAGATCCACGAAATACAGATGTAACTCTGTGAGATGAATTAACAGAATACTAAGCAGTTTCTCAGAAAGCTACTTTCCAGATTTCATCTGAGGATATTTCCTTTTTCACCATAGCCCTCTAAGGGCTTCCAAATATCACTTTGCCAATTCCACAAGAACTGTCTTAGCGAAAGGCGTCATTCGGGGAAACAAGTAACTCTGTGAGATGATTTCACAAAACACAAAGAAGTTTCTCAGAAAGCTTCTTTCTCTGTATTATCGGAGGATATTTCCTTGGGCCTATAGTCTTCTATGGGATCCGAAATATCTGTTCTCAGATTCCACAGAAATAAGGCTAGCAAAGAGATACACCAAATACAGATGTAACTCTGTGAGATGAATTAACAGAACACTAAGCAGTTTCTCAGAAAGCTTCTTTCCAGATGTCATCAGAGGATATTTCCTTATTCACCATAGCCCTCTATGGGCTTCCAAATATCACTTTGCCAATTCCACAACAATTGTCTTAGCGAAAAGCTTCTTGAGGGGAAAGCTGTAACTCTGTGAGATGATTTCACAGAACACAAAGAAGTTTCTCAGAAAGCCACTTTCTCTTTGTTATCGGAGGATACTTCCTTTGGCCCTCTAGTCTTCTAAGGGATCCGAAGTATCTGTTCTCAGATTCCACAGAAATAAGGCTAGCAAAGAGATCCGCGAAACACAGATGTAACTCTGTGAGATGAATTAGCAGAACACTAAGCAGTTTCTCAGAAAGCTTCTTTCCAGATTTCCTCTGAGGATATTTTCTTTTTCACCATAGCCCTCTATGCCCTTCCAAATATCACTTTGCCAATTCCAGAAGAACTATCTTAGGGAAACGCTTCATGAGGGGAAAGCTATAACTCTGTGAGATGATTTCAAGAACACAAAGAAGTTTCTCAGAAAGCTTCTTTCTTTTTGTTATCGGAGATTATTTCCTTTGACCCTAGAGTCTTCAAAGGGATCGGAAATATCTTTCTCAGATTCCACAGAAATAAGGCTAGCAAAGAGATCCACGAAATACAGATATAACTCTGTGAGATGAATTAGCAGAACACTAAGCAGTTTCTCAGAAATCTTCTTTCCAGATTTCATCTGACGATATTTCCTTTTTCACCATAGCCCGCTATGCGCTTCCAAATATCACTTTGCCAATTCCACAAGAACTGTCCTACCGAAAGGCTTCTTGACGGGAAAGTTGTAACTCTGTGAGATGATTTCGCAGTCCAAAAAGAAGTTTATCAGAAAGATTCTTTCTCTTTGTTATCGGAGGATATTTCCTTTGGCCCTATAGTCTTCAAAGGGATTTGAACTATCTGTTCTCAGATTCCACAGAAATAAGGCTAGCAAAGAGATCCTCGGAATACACATGTAACTCTCTGAGATGAATTAAAAGAACACTAACCAGTTTCTCAGAAAGCTTCTTTCCAGATTTCATCTGAGGATATTACCTTTTTCACCATAGCCCTCTATGGGCTTCCAAATATCACTTTGCAAATTCCACAGGAACTGTCGTAGCGAAAGGCTTCTTGAGGGGAAAGCTGTAACTCTGTGAGATGATTTCACAGAACACAAAGTAGTTTCTCAGAAACCTTCTTACTCTTTGTCATCGGAGGATATTTCCTTTGGCCCTATATTCTTCTAAGGCATCCGAAATATCTGTTGTGAGATTCCACAGAAATAAGTCTAGCAAAGAGATCCAGGAAATACAGATGTAACTATGTGAGATGAATTAACAGAACACTAAGCAGTTTCTCAAAAACCTTCTTTCCAGATTTCATCTGAGGATATTTCCTTTTTCACCATAGCCCTCTATTGGCTTCCAAATATCACTTTGCCAATTCCACAAGAACTGTCTTAGCGAAAGGCTTCTTGAGGGGAAACCTGTAACTCTGTAAGATGATTTCACAGAACACAAAGAAGTTTCTCACAAAACTTCTTTCTCTTTGTTATCGGAGGATATTTCCTTTTGCCCCATAGTCTTCAAAGGGATCTGAAATATGGGTTCTCAGATTCCACAGAAAAAAGGCTAGCAAAGAGATCCACGAAATACAGATGTAACTCTGTGAGATGAATTACCAGAACACCAAGCAGTTTCTCAGAAACCTTATTTGTAAATTTCATCTGACGATATTTCCTTTTTCATCATAGCTCTCTATGGACTTCCAAATACCACTTTGCCAATTCCACAAGAACTGTCTTAGCGAAAGGCTTCTTGAGGGGAAAGCTGTAACTCTGTTGGATTATTTCACAGAACACAAAGAAGTTTCTCAGAAAGCTTCTTTCTCTTTGTTATCGAAGCATATTTCCTTTGGCCCTATACTCTTCAAAGGAATCCGAAATATCTGTTTTCAGATTCCACAGAAATAAGGCTAGCAAAGAGATCCACGAAATACAGATGTAACTCTGTGAGATGAATTAACAGAACACTAAGCAGTTTCTCAGAAAGCTTCTTTCCCGATTTCATCTGAGGATATTTCCTTTTTCACCATAGCCCTGTAACGGCTTCCTAATATCACTTTGCCAATTTCACAACAACTGTCTTAGCGAAAGGCTTCTTCAGGGGAAAGCTGTACCTCTGTGAGATGATTTCACAGAACACAAAGAAGTTTCTCAGAAATCTTCTTTCTCTTTGTAATCGGAGGACATTTCCTTTGGCCCTATAGTCTTCCAAGGGATCCGAAATATCTGTTCTCAGATTCCACAGAAATAAGGCTAGCAAAGAGATCCAGGAAATACAGATGTAACTCTGTGAGATTAATTAACAGAACACTAAGCAGTTTCTCAGAAAGCTTCTTTCCAGATTTCATCTGAGGATATTTCCTTTTTCACCATAGCCCTCTATGGGCTTCCAAATGTAACTTTGCCAATTCCACAAGAGCTGTCGTAGTGAAAATCTTCTTCAGGGGAAAGCTGTAACTCTGTGAGATGATTTCACAGAACACTAAGTAGTTTCTCAGAAAGCTTCTTTCTCTTTGTTATCGGAGGATATTACCTTTGGCCCTATAGTCTTCTGTGGGATCCGAAATATCTGTTGTCAAATTCCACAGAAATAAGTCTAGAAAAGAGATCCACGAAATACAGATGTAACTATGTGAGGTGAATTAACAGAACACTAAGCAGTTTCTCAGAAAGCTTCTTTCCAGATTTCATCTGAGGATATTTCCTTTTTCACCATAGCCCTCTATTGGCTTCCAAATATCACTTTGCCAATTCCACAAGAACTGTATTAGCGAACGGCTTCTTGAGGGGAAAGCTGTAATTCTGTGAGATGATTTCACTGATCACGAAGAAGTTTCACAGAAACCTTCTTTCTTTTTTTTATCGGAGGATATTTCCTTTGGACCTATAGTCTTCAAAGGGATCCGAAATATCTGTTCTCAGATTCCAGAAATAAGGCTAACAAAGAGATCCAGTAAATACAGATGTAACTCTGTGAGATGAATTAAGAGAACACTAAGCATTTTCTCAGAAAGCTTCTTTCCAGTTTTCATCAGAGGATATTTCCTTTTTCACCATAGCCCTGTATGGGCTTCCAAATATCACTTTGCCAATTCCACAAGAACTGTCTTAGCGAAAGGCTTCTTGAGGGGAAAGCTGTAACTCTGTGAGATGATTTCACAGAACACAAAGAAGTTTCTCAGAAAGCTTCTTTCTCTTTGTAACCGGAGGATATTTCCTTTGGCCCTATAGTCTTCAAAGGGATCCGAAATATCTGTTCTCAGATTCCACAGAAATAAGGGTAGCAAAGAGATCCACGAAATACAGATGTAACGCTGTGAGATGAATTAACAGAACACTAAGCAGTTTCTCAGAAATCTTCTTTCCATATTACATCTGAGGATATTTCCTTTTTCACCATAGCCCTCTATGGGCTTCCAAATATCACTTTGCCAATTTCACAAGACCTGACGTAGCGAAAGGCTTCTTAAGGGTAAAGCTGTAACTCTGTGAGATGATTTCACAAAACACAAAGAAGTTTCTCAGAAAGCTTCTTTCTCTTCGTTATCGGAGGATATTTCCTTTGGCCCTATAGTCTTCTAAGGGATCCGAAATATCTGTTCTCAGATTCCACAGAAATAAGGCTTGCAAAGAGATCCACAAAATACAGATGTAACTGTGTGAGATGAATTAACAGAGCACTAAGCAGTTTCTCAGAAAGCTTCTTTCCCGATTTCATCTGAGGATATTTCCTTTTTCACCATAGCCCTGTATGGGCTTCCAAATATCACTTTGCCAATTCCACAAGAAGTGTCTTAGCGAAAGGCTTCTTGAGGGGAAAGCTGTAACTCTGTGAGATGATTTCAGAGAACACAAAGAAATTTCTCAGAAAGCTTCTTTCTCTTTGTTATCGGAGGATATTTCCTTTGGCCCTATAGTCTTCTAAGGCATCCGAAATATCTGTTCTCAGATTCCACAGAAATAAGGCTAGCAAAGAGATCCCCGAAATACAGATGTAACACTGTGAGTCTAAGTCACACATCACAGAGCAGTTTCTCGGAAAGCTTCTTCCTCTTTGTTATCGGAGGATTTTTACTTTGGCCCTATAGTCTTCAAAGGGATCCGAAATATCTTTTCTCAGAATCCACAAAAATAAGGCTAGCAAAGAGATCCTCGAAATACAGATGTATTTCTCTGAGTGGAAATCACGCATCACAGAGCAGTTTCTCAGAAATTTTCTTTCCAGATTTCATCTGAGGATATTGCGTTTTTAACCATAGCCCTCTTAGGACTTCCAAGTATCACTTTGCCAATTCCACAAGAACTGTCTTAGCGAAAGACTTCTTGAGGGTAAAGCTGTAACTCTCTCAGATGATTTCACAGAACACGAAGAAGTTTCTCAGAGAGCTTCTTTCTCTTTGTTATCGGAGGATATTTCCTTCGGCCCGATAGTCTTCAAAGGGATCTGAAATATGGGTTCTCAGATTCCAGAGAAAAAAGGCTAGCAATGAGATCCACGAAATACAGATGTAACTCTGTGAGATGAATTACCGGAACACCACGCAGTTTCTCAGAAAGCTTATTTCCAAATTTCATCTGACGATATTTCCTTTTTCATCATAGCCCTCTATGGACTTCCAAAAACCACTTTGCCAATTCCACAAGAACTGTCTTAGCGAAAGGCTTCTTGAGGGGAAAGCTGTAACTCGGTGAGATGATTTCACAGAACACAAAGAAGTTTCTCAGAAAGCTTCTTTCTCTTTGTTACCGGAGGATATTTCCTTTGGCCCTGTAGTCTTCAAAGGTATCCGAAATATCTGTTCTCAGATTCCACAGAAATAAGGCTAGCAAAGAGATCCACGAAATACAGATGTAACTCTGTGAGATGAATTAACAGAACTCTAAGAAGTTTCTCAGAAAGCTTCTTTCCATATTACATCTGAGGATATTTCCTTTTTCACCATAGCCCTCTATGGGGTTCCAAATATCACTTTGCCAATTCCACAATACCTGACGTAGCGAAAGGCTTCTTGAGGGGAAAGCTGTAACTCTGTGAGATGATTTCACAAAACACAAAGAAGTTTCTCAGAAAGCTTCTTTCTCTTCGTTATCGGAGGATATTTCCTTTGGCCCTATAGTCTTCTAAGGGATCCGAAATATCTGTTCTCAGATTCCACAGAAATAAGGCTAGCAAAGAGATCCACAAAATACAGATGTAACTGTGTGAGATGAATTAACAGAGCACTAAGCAGTTTCTCAGAAAGCTTCTTACCCGATTTCATCTGAGGATATTTCCTTTTTCACCATAGCCCTGTATGGGCTTCCAAATATCGCTTTGCCAATTCCACAAGAAGTGTCTTAGCGAAAGGCTTCTTGAGGGGAAAGCTGTAACTCTGTGAGATGATTTCAGAGAACACAAAGAAATTTCTCAGAAAGCTTCTTTCTCTTTGTTATCTGAGGATATTTCCTTTGGCCCTATAGTCTTCTAAGGGATCCGAAATATCTGTTCTCAGATTCCACAGAAAAAAGGCTAGCAAAGAGATCCCCGAAATACAGATGTAACACTGTGAGTCTAAGTCACACATCACAGAGCAGTTTCTCAGAAAGCTTCTTCCTCTTTGTTATCGGAGGATTTTTACTTTGGCCCTATAGTCTTCAAAGGGATCCGAAATATCTGTTCTCAGAATCCACAGAAATAAGGCTAGCAAAGAGATCCTCGAAATACAGATGTAATTCTCTGAGTGGAAATCACGCATCACAGAGCAGTTTCTCAGAAAGTTTCTTTCCAGATTCCATCTGAGGATATTTCGTTTTTAACCATAGCCCTCTTAGGACTTCCAAGTATCACTTTGCCAATTCCACAAGAAGTGTCTTAGCGAAAGACTTCTTGAGGGTAAAGCTGTAACTCTCAGATGATTTCACAGAGCACGAAAAAGTTTCTCAGAAAGCTTCTTTCTCTTTGTTATCGGAGGATATTTCCTTCGGCCCGATAGTCTTCAAAGGGATCTGAAATATGGGTTCTCAGATTCCAGAGAAAAAAGGCTAGCAAAGAGATCCACGAAATACAGATGTAACTCTGTGAGATGAATTACCAGAACACCACGCATTTTCTCAGAAAGCTTATTTCCAAATTTCATCTGACGATATTTCCTTTTTCATCATAGCCCTCTATGGACTTCCAAAAACCACTTTGCCAATTCCACAAGAACTGTCTTAGCGAAAGGCTTCTTGAGGGGAAAGCTGTAACTCTGTGAGATGATTTCACAGAACACAAAGAAGTTTCTCAGAAAGCTTCTTTTTCTTTGTTACCGGAGGATATTTCCTTTGGCCCTATAGTCTTCAAAGGGATCCGAAATATCTGTTCTCAGATTCCATAGAAATAAGGCTAGCAAAGAGATCCACGAAATACAGATGTAACTCTGTGAGATGAATTAACAGAGCACTAAGCAGTTTCTCAGAAAGCTTCTTTCCCGACTTCATCTGAGGATATTTCCTTTTTCACCATAGCCCTGTATGGGCTTCCAAATATCACTTTGCCAGTTCCACAAGAAGTGTCTTAACGAAAGGCTTCTTGAGGGGAAAGCTGTAACTCTGTGAGATGATTTCAGAGAACACAAAGAAATTTCTCAGAAAGCTTCTTTCTCTTTGTTATCGGAGGATATTTCCTTTGGCCCTATAGTCTTCTGAGGGATCCGAAATATCTGTTCTCAGATTCCACAGAAATAAGGCTAGCAAAGAGATCCCCGAAATACAGATGTAACTCTGTGAGTCTAAGTCACACATCACAGAGCACTTTCTCAGAAAGCTTCTTTCCAGATTTCATCTGAGGATATTTCCTTTTTCACCATAGCCCTCTATGGGCTTCCAAATATCACTTTGCCAATTCCACAAGAACTGTCTCAGCGAAAGGCTTCTTGAGTGGAATGCTGTAACTCTCTGAGATGATTTTAGAGAACACAAAGAAGTTTCTCAGAAAGCTTCTTTCTCTTTGTTATCGGAGGATATTTCCTTTGGCCCTATAGTCTTCAAAGGGATCCGAAATATCTGTTCTCAGATTCCACAGAAATAAGGCTGGCAAAGAGATCCACCAAATACAGATGTAAATCTGTGAGACGAAATAACAGAACACGAAGCAGTTTCTCAGAAAGCTTCTTTCCAGATTTCATCTGAGGATATTTCCATTTTCACCATAGCCCTCTACGGGCTTCCAAATATCACTTTGCCAATTCCACAAGAACTGTCTTGGAGAAAGGCTTCTTGAGGGGAAAGCTGTAACTCTGTGAGATGATTTCACAGAACACAAAGAAATTTCTCAGAAAGCTTCTTTCTCTTTGTTATCGGAGGATATTCCCTTTGGCCCTGTAGTCTTCTAAGGGATCCGAAATATCTGTTCTCAGATTCCACAGAAATAAGGCTAGCAAAGAGATCCACGATATACAGATGTAACTCTGTGAGATGAATTAACAGAGCACTAAGCAGTTTCTCAGAAAGCTTCTTTCCCGATTTCATCTGAGGATATTTCCTTTTTCACCATAGCCCTGTATGGGCTTCCAAATATCACTTTGCCAATTACACAAGAAGTGTCTTAGCGAAAGGCTTCTTGAGGGGAAAGCTGTAACTCTGTGAGATGATTTCAGAGAACACAAAGAAATTTCTCAGAAAGCTTCTTTCTCTTTGTTATCGGAGAATATTTCCTTGGGCCCTATAGTCTTCTAAGGGATCCGAAATATCTGTTCTCAGATTCCACAGAAATAAGGCTAGCAAAGAGATCCCCGAAATACAGATGTAACTCTGTGAGTCTAAGTCACACATCTCAGAGCAGTATCTCAGAAAGCTTCTTTCCAGCTTTCTGAGAAAGAAGTTTCTCAGAAAGCTTCTATCTCTTTGTTATCGGAGGATATTTCCTTAGGCCCTATACACTTCAAAGGGATGCGAAATATCTGTCCTCAGATTCCACAGAAATAAGGCTAGCAAAGAAATCCACGAAATACAGATGTAATTCCGTGAGTGGAAGTCACCCATCACAGAGCAGTTTCCCAGAAAGCTTCTTTCCAGATTTCATCTGAGGATATATCCTTTCTCACCATAGCCCTCTATGGGCTTCTAAATATCACTTTGCCTTTTCCACAAGAACTGTCTTAGCAAAAGGCTTCTTGAGGGGAAAGCTGTAACTCTGTTAGATGATTTCACAGAACACAAAGAAGTTTCTCAGAAAGCTTCTTTCTCTTTCTTATCGGAGGATATTTTCTTAGGCCCTATACTCTTCAAAGGAATGCGAAATATCTGTTCTCAGATTCCACAGAAATAAGGCTAGCAAAGAGATCCACGAAATACACATGTAACTCCGTGAGTGGAAGTCACACATCACAGAGTAGTTTCTCAGAAAGTTTCTTTCCAGATTTCATATGAGGATATTTCCTTTTTCACCATAGCCCTCTATTGGCTTCCAAATATCACTTTACCAATTCCACAAGAACCGTCTTAACGAAAGGCTTCTTGAGGGTAAAGCTGTAACTGTGTGAGATGATTTCACAGAATACAAAGAAGTTTCTCACAAGGCTTCTTTCTCTTTGTTATCAGAGGATATTTCCTTTGGCCCTATAGTCTTCATATTGATGCGAAATATCTGTTCTCAGATTCCACAGAAATAAGGCTAGCAAAGAGATCCATGAATTACAGATCTAACCCTGTGAGTCTAAGTCACACATCACAGAGCAGTTTCTCAGAAAGCTTCTTTCCAGATTTCATCTGAGTATATTTCCTTTTACAACATAGCCGTCTAAGGGCTTCCAAATATCACTTTGCCAATTCCACAAGAACTGTCTTAGCACAAGGCTACTTGAGGGGAAAGCTGTAACTCTGTGAGATGATTTCACAGAACACAAAGAAGTTACAAAAAAGCTTCTTTCTCTTTGTTATCGGAGGATATTTCCTTTGACCCTATAGTCTTCAAAGGGATCCGAAATATCTGTTCTCAGATTCCACAGAAATAAGGCTAGCAAAGATATCCACGAAATACAGTTGTAAATCTGTGAGATGAATTAACAGACACTAAGCAGTTTCTCAGAAAGCTTCTTTCCAGAATTCATCTGAGGAAACGTCCTGTTTCACCTTAGCCCTCTATGGGCTTCCAAATATCACTTTGCCAATTCCACAAGATCTGTCTTAGCGAAAGGCTTCTTGAGGGGAAAGCTGTAACTGTGTGAGATGATTTCACAGAACACAAAGAAGGTTCTCTGAAAGTTTCTTTCTCTTTCTTATCGAAGGATATATCCTTTGGCCCTATAGTCTTCAAAGGATCCGAAATATCTGTTCTCAGATTCCACAGAAATAAGGCGAGAAAGTGATCGACGAAACACAGATGTAACTCTGTGAGTGGAAGTCACACATCACAGAGCAGTTTCTCAGAAATCTTCTTTCCAGATTTCATCTGAGGATATTTCCTTTTTCACCTTAGCCCTCTCTGGGCTTCCAAATATCACTTTGCCAATTCCATAAGAACTGTCTTAGTGAAAGGTTTCTTGAGGGTAAAGCTGTAACTCTTTCAGATGATTTCGTAGAACACAAAGAAGTTTCTCAGAAAGCTTCTTTCTCTTTATTATCGGAGGATATTTCCTTTGGCCCTATAGTCTTCAACGGGATACGAAATATCGGTTCTCAGCTCCTACAGTAATAAGGCTAGCAAAGAGATCAACGAAATACAGATGTAACTCTGTGAGATGAATTAACCGGACACTAAGCAGTTTCTCAGAAAGCTTCTTTCCAGATTTCATCTGAGGATATTTCCTTTTTCACCGTAGCACTCTATGGGCTTCCAAATATCACTTTGCCAATTCCACAAGAACTGTCTAAGCGAAAGGCATCTTGAGGGGAAAGCTGCAACTCTCTGAGATGATTTCACAGAACACAAAGAAATTTCGCAGAAAGTTCTTTCTCTATGTTATCGGAGGATATTTCCTTTTGCCGTACAGTCTTCAAAAGGATCCGAAATATCTGTTCTCAGATTCCAAAGAAATAAGGCTAGCAAAGAGATCCACGAAACACAGATATAACTCTGTGAGATGAATTCACAGAACACCAAGCAGTTTCTCATAAAGCTTCTTTAAAGATTTCATCTGAGGATATTTTCTTTTTCACCATAGCCCTCTATGGCCATCCAAATATCACTTTGTCAATTCTCGAAGAACTGTCGTCGCGAAAGGCTTCTTGAGGGGAAAGCTGTAACTCTGTGAGATGATTTCTAAGAACACAAAGAAGTTTCTCAGAAAGCATCTTTCTCTCTGTTATCGGAGGATATTTCATTTGGCCCTATAGTTTTCTAAGGGATCCGAAATATCTGTTCTCAGATTCCACAGAAATAAGGCTAGCAAAGAGATCCACGAAATACAGATGTAACTCTGTGAGATAAATTAACAGAACACTAAGCAGTTTCTCAGAAAGCTTCTTTGCAGATTTCATCTGAGGATATTTCCTTTTTCATCATAAACCTCTATTGGCTTCCAAAGATCACTTTGTCTATTCCACAAGAACTGTCTTAGCGAAAGTCTTCTTGAGGGGAAAGCTGTAACTCTGTGAGATGATTTCACAGAACACAAAGAAGTTTCTCAGAAAGCTTCTTTCTCTTTGTTATCAGAAGATGTTTCCTTAGGCCCTATACTCTTCAAAGGGATGCGAAATATCTGTTTTCATATTCCACAGAAATAGGGCTAGTAAAGAGATCCACGAAATACTGATTTAACTCCCTGAGTGGAAGTCACACATCACAGAGCAGTTTCTCAGAAAGCTTCCTTCCAGATTTCATCTGAGGATATTTCCTTTTTCACCATAACCCAGTATTGGCTTCCAAATATCACTTTGCCAATTCCACAAGAACTGTCTTAGCGAAAGACTTCTTGAGGGGAAAGCTGTAACTCTGTGAGATGATTTCACAGAACACAAAGAGATCAAGGAAATACAGATGTAACTCTGTGAGATGAATTAACAGAACACTAAGCAGTTTCTCAGAAAGCTTCTTTCCATATTTCATCTGAGGATATTTCCTTTTTCACCGTAGCACTCTATGGGCTTCCAAATATCACTTTGCCAATTCCACAAGAACTGTCTAAGCGAAAGGCATCTTGAGGGGAAAGCTGTAACTCTCTGAGATGATTTCCCAGAACACAAAGAAATTTCTCAGAAAGTTCTTTCTCTTTGTTATCGGAGGATATTTCCTTTTTCCCTACATTCTTCAAAAGGATCCGAAATATCTGTTCTCAGATTCCACAGAAATAAGGCTAGCAAAGAGATCCACGAAGTATAGATATAACTCTGTGAGATGAATTAGCAGAACACTAAGCAGTTTCTCATAAATCTTCTTTCCAGATTTCATCTGAGGATATTTTCTTTTTCACCGTAGCCCTCTATGGCCTTCCAAATATCACTTTGCCAATTCTACAAGAACTGTTGTCGCGAAAGGCTTCTTGAGGGGAAAGCTGTAACTCTGTGAGATGATTTCTAAGAACAGAAAGAAGTTTCTCAGAAAGCTTCTTTCTCTCTGTTATCGGAGGATATTTCATTTGGCCCTATAGTCTTCTAAGGCATCCGAAATATCTGTTCTCAGATTCCACAGAAATAAGGCTAGCAAAGAGATATAAGAAGTACAGTGTAACTCTGTGAGATTAATTAACAGAACACTAAGCAGTTTCTCAGAAAGCTTGTTTCCAGATTTCATTTGAGGATATTTCCTTTTTTTATCGTAATCCTCTATTGGCTTCCAAAGATCACTTTGTCTATTCCACAAGAACTGTCTTAGCGAAAGTCTTCTTGAGGGGAAAGCTGTAACTCTGGGAGATGATTTCACAGAACACAAAGAAGTTTCTCAGGAAGCTTCTTTCTCTTTTTTATCGGAGGATATTTCCTTTGGCCCTATAGTCTTCAAAGGGATCCGAAATATCTGTTCTCAGAATCCACAAAAATAAGGCTTGCAAAGAGATCCACGAAATACAGATGTAACTCTGTGACTTGAAGTCACACATCACAGAGCAGTTTCTCATGAAGTTTCTTTCCATATTTCATCTGAGGATATTTCCTTTTTCACCGTAGACCTTTATGGGCTTCCAAATATCAGTTTGCCCATTCCACAAGCACTGTCTTAACGAATGTCTACTTGAGGATAAAGCTGTAACTCTGTGAGATGATTTCACAGGACACAAAGAAGTTTCTCAGAAAGCTTCTTTCTCTTTGTTATCGCAGGATATTTCCTTTGACCCCATAATCTTCAAAGGGAACCGAAATATCTGTTCTCAGATTCCACAGAAATAAGTCTAGCAAAGAGATCCACGAAATACAGAGGTAACTCTGTGAGATGAATTAACAGTACACTGAGCAGTTTCTCAGAAAGCTTCGTTCCAGATTTCATCGGAGGATATTTCCTTTTTCACCATAGCCCTATATGGGCTTCCAAATATAACTTTGTCAATTCCAAAAGAACAAGCTAAGCGAACGGCTACTTGAGGGCAAAGCTGTCACTGTGTGAGATGAAGTATCAGAACACTAAGCAGTTTCTCAGAAAGCTTCTTTCCAGATTTCATCTGAAGACATGTCCTTTTTCACCGTAGCCCTCGATGGGCATCGAAATATCACTTTGCCAATTCCACAAGCACAGGCCTAGCGAAGGACTTCTTGAGGGGAAAGCTGTAACTATCTGAGATGATTTCACAGAACACAAAGGAGTTTCTCAGAAACCTTCTTTCTCTTTGTTATCGGAGGATAATTTCTTTGGCACTAGAGTATTCAAAGACATCCGAAATATGAGTTCTCAGATTCCACAGAAATAAGGCTACCAAACAGATGCACGAAATACAGATGTTACTCTGTGAGTGGAAGTCACACATCACAAAGAAGTTTCTCAGAGAGCTTCTTTCCAGTTTTTCTCAGAGGATAATTTCTTTTTCCCCATAGCCCTCCATGGGCTTCCAAATATCACTTTGCCAATTCCACAAGAAGAGGCTTAGCCAACGTCTTTTTGAGGGGAAAGTTGTAACGCTGTGAGATGAATTAACAGAACACAAAACAGTTTCTCAGAAAGATTCTTTCTCTTTGTTATCAGAGGATATTTCCTAGGGCTGTAGGGTCTTCAAAGGGATCCGAAATATGAGTTCTCAGATTCCACAGAAATAAGCCTAGCAAACAGATCCACGAAATACAGATGTAAATCGGTGAGTGGAAGTCACCCATCACAAAGCAGTTAATCAGAAATTTTTTTTCCAAGATTTCTCTGAGGATATTTTCTTTTTCACCATAGCCATCTGTGGGCTTCCAAATATCACTTTGCCAATTCCACAAGAACAGGCTTAGCTAACGGCTTCTTGAGGGGAAAGCTGTAACTCTGTGAGATGAATTAAGTGAACACGAAGCAGTTTCTCAGAAAGCTTCTTTCCACATTTCATCTGAGGATGTTTCCTTTTCAAAGAAGCCCTTTATGGGCATCGAAATATCACTTTGCCAATTCCACAAAAACACGCTTAGCGAAAGGTTTCTTGAGGGGGAAGCTGTAACTCTGTGAGATGATTTCACAGAACACGAAGAAGTTTCTCAGAAAGCTTCTTTCTCTTTGTTATCGGAGCATATTTCCTTTGGCCCTTGAGTCTTCAAAGGGAACCGAAATATCAGTTCTCAGATTCCACAGAAATAAGGCTAGCAAACAGATCCACGAAATACACATGTAACTCTGTGAGTGGAAGTCACACATCCCAAAGCAGTTTCTAAGAAAGATTCTTTCCAGTTTTTCTCGGAGGATATTTTCTTTTTCACCGTAGCCCTCTATGAGCTTCCAAATATCACTTTGCCAATTCCACAAGAACAGGTTTAGCGAACGGCTTCTTGAGGGGAAAGCTGTAAATCTGTGAGATGAATTAACAGAACACTAAGCAGCTTCTCAGAAAGCTTCTTTCCAGATTTCATCTGAGGATATTTCCTTCTTCACCGTAGCCCTATACGGGCATCGAAATACCACTTCGCCAATTCCACAAGAACAGGCTTAGCGAAAGGCTTCTTGAGGGGATTGCTGTAAGTCTGTGAGATGATTTCACAGAACACAAAGACGTTTCTCAGAAAGCTTCTTTCTCTTTGTTATCGGAGGATATTTCCTTTGGCCCTAGAGTCTTCAAAGGGATCCGAAATATGATTTCTCAGATTCCACAGAAATAAGGCTAGCAAAGAGATCCACGAAATACAGATGTAACTTTGTGAGTAGAAGTAACACTTCACAAAGCAGTTTCACAGAAACCTTCTTTCCAGTTTTTCTCGGAGGATATTTTCTTTTTCACCATAGCCCTCTATAGGCTTCGAAATATCACTTTTCCAATTCCACAAGAACAGGCTTAGCGAAAGGCTTCTTCAGGGGAACGCTGTAACACTGTGAGATGAATTAAAAGAACACTAAGCAGTTTCTCAGAAAGTTTCTTTACAGATTTCATCTGAGAATATTTCCTTTTTCACCGTAGCCCTTTATGGGCTTCCAAATATCACTTTGCCAATTCCACAAGAACAGGCTTAGCGAAAGACTTCTTGAGAGGAAAGCTGTAATTCTGTGAGATGAATTATCAGAACACGAAGCAGTTTCTGAGAAAGCTTCTTTCTTTTTGTTATCGGAGGATATTTCGTTTGGCCCTAGAGTCTTCAAAGGGATCCGAAATATGTGTTCTCAGATTCCACAGAAATAAGGCTAGCAAAGAGATCCACGAAATACAGAAGTAACTCTGTGAGTGAAAGTCACACATCACAAAGCAGTTTCTCAGAAAGCTTCTTTCCAGATTTCCTCGGAGGATATTTCCTTTTTCACCATAGCCCTCTATGGGCTTCCAAAACCAGTTTGCCAATTCCACAAGAACCGTCTTAGCGAAAGGCTTCTTGAGGGGAAACCTCTATCTCTGTGAGATGATTTCACAGAACACAAAGAAGTTTCTCAGAAAGCTTCTTTCTCTTTGTTATCGGAGGATATTTCCTTTGAGTCTATAGTTTTCAAAGGGATCCGAAATATCTGTTCCCAGATTCCACAAAAATAAGGCTAGGAAAGAGATCCACGAAATACAGATGTAACACTGCGAGATGAATTTACAGAACACTAAGCACTTTCTAAGAAAGTTTCTTTCCAGATTTCATCTGAAGATATTTCCATTTTCACCATAGCCCTGTATGGGCTTCCAAATATCACTTTGCCAATTCCATAAGAACTGTCTTAGCGAAAGACTTCTTGAGGGCAAAGCTGTAACTCTGTGAGATGATTTCACAGAACACAAAGAAGTTTCTCAGAAAGCTTCTTTCTCTTTGTTATTGGAGGATATTTCCTTTGGCCCTATAGTCTTGAAAGGGATCCGAAATATCTGTTCTCAGATTCCACAGAAATAAGGCTAGCAAAGAGATCCACGAAACACACAGTTTACTCTGTGAGTGGAAGTCACACATCACAAAGCAGTTTCTTAGAAAGCTTCTTTCCAGTTTTTTCGGAGGATATTTTCTTTTTCACCCTAGCCCTCTATGGGCTTCCAAATATCACTTTGTCAATTCCAAAAGAACAAGCTAAGCGAACGGCTACTTGAGGGCAAAGCTGTCACTCTGTGAGATGAAGTAACAGAACACTAAGCAGTTTCTCAGAAAGCTTCTTTCCAGATTTCATCTGAAGACATGTCCTTTTTCACCGTAGCCCTTGATGGGCATCGAAATATCACTTTGCCAATTCCACAAGCACAGGCCTAGCGAAGGACTTCTTGAGGGAAAGCTGTAACTATCTGAGATGATTTCACAGAACACAAAGGAGTTTCTCAGAAACCTTCTTTCTCTTTGTTATCGGAGGATAATTTCTTTGGCGCTAGAGTCTTCAGAGGCATCCGAAATATCAGTTCTCAGATTCCACAGAAATAAGGCTAGCAAACAGATCCACGAAATACAAATGTAACTCTGTGAGTGGAAGACACACATCACAGAGTAATTTCTCAGAAAGCTTCTCTCCAGATTTCGTCTGAGGATATTTCCCTTTTCACCGTAACCCTCTATGGCTCCCAAATATCACTTTACCAATTCCAAAAGAACTGTCTTAGCGAAAGGCTTCTTGAGGGGAAAGCTGTAACTCTGTGAGATGATTTCACAGAACACAAAGAAGTTTCTCAGAAAGCTTCTTTCTCTTTGTTATCGGAGGATATTTCCTTTGGCCCTATAGTCTTCCAAGGGATCCGAAATACCTGTTCTCATATTCCACAGAAATAAGGCTAGCAAGCAGATGCACGAAATACAAATGTAACTCTGTGAGATGAATTAACAGAACACAAAGCAGTTTCTCAGAAAGCTTCTTTCCAGATTTCATCTGACGATATTTCCTTTTCACAGAAACCCTCTATGGGCATGGAAATATCACTTTGCCAGTTCCACAAAAAGAGGCTTAGCGAAAGTTTTCTTAAGGGGAAAGCTGTAACTCTGTGAGATGATTTCACAGAACACCAAGAAGTTTCTCAGAAAGCTTCTTTCTCTTTGTTATCGGAGGATATTTCCTTTGGCCCTACAGTCTTCAAAGGGATCCGAAATATCAGTTCTCAGATTCCACAGAAATAAGACTAGCAAAGAGATCCACGAAATACAGATGTAACTCTGTGAGTGGAAGTCACACATCACAAAGCAGATTCTCAGAAAGCTTCTTTCCAGATTTCATGAGAATATTTCCTTTTTCACCGTAGCCCTCTATGGGCTTCGAAATATCACTTTGCCAATTCCACAAGAACAGGCTTAGCGAACGGCTTCTTGAGGCGAAAGGTGTAACTCTGTGAGATGAATTAACAGAACACGAAGCAGTTTCTCAGAAAGCTTCTTTCTCTTTGTTATCGGAGGATATTCTTTTGGCCCTAGAGTCTTCAAAGGGATCCGAAATATAAGTTCTCAGATTCCACAGAAATAAGGCTAGCAAATAGTGCCACGAAATACAGATGTAACTCTGTGAGTGGAAGTCACACATCACAAAGAATTTTCTCAGAAAGCTTCTTCCAGTTATTCTTGAAGGATAATTTCTTTTTCCCCATAGTCCTCCATGGGCTTCCAAATATCACTTTGCCAATTCCACAAGAAGAGGCTTAGCAAACGTCTTCTTGAGGGGAAAGCTGTAACTCTGTGAGATGAATTAACAGAACACAAAACACTTTCTCAGAAAGCTTCTTTCTCTTTGTTATTAGAGGATATTTCCTATGGCCGTAGGGTCTTCAAAGGGGTCCAAATATGAGTTATCAGATTCCACAGAAATAAGGCTAGCAAACAGATCCACGAAATACAGATGTAAATCTGTGAGTGGAAGTCACCCATCACAAAGCTGTTAATCAGAAATTTTCTTTCAAGGTTTTCTCGGAGGATATTTTCTTTTTCACCATAGCCCTCTATCGGCTTCCAAATGTCACTTTGCCAATTCCACAAGAAGAGGCTTAGCGAACTGCTTCTTAAGGGAAAGCTGTAACTCTGTGAGATGAATTAACAGAACACTAAGCAGTTACTCAGAAAGCTTCTTTCTCTCTGTTATCGGAGGATATTTCCTTTGGCCCTAGAGTCTTCAAAGGGATCCGAAATATGAGTTCTCAGATTCCACAGAAATAAGGCTAGCAAACAGAGCCACGAAATACAGATATAACTCTGTGAGTGGAAGTCACACATCACAAAGCAGTTTCTCAGAAACTTTCTTTCCAGTTTTTATGGGAGGATATTTTGTTTTTCACCATAGCCCTCTGTGGGCTTCCATATATCACTTTGCCAATTCCAGAAGAACAGGCTTAGCGAACGGCTTCTTGAGGGGAAAGCTGTAACTCTGTGAGATGAATTAAGAGAACACGAAGCAGTTTCTCAGAAAGCTTCTTTCCAGATTTCATCTGAGGATATTTACTTCTCACAGAAGCCATTTATGGGCATCGAAATATCACTTTGCCAATTCCACAAGAAGAGGCTTAGCGAAGAGCTTCTTAAGGGAAAGCTGTAACTCTGTGAGATGAATTAACAGAACACTAAGCAGTTTCTCAGAAAGATTCTTTCTCCTTGTTGTCGGAGGATATATCCTGTGGCCCTAGAGGCTTCAAAGGGATCCGGAATATCAGTTCTCAGATTCCACAGAAAAAAGGCTAGCAAACAGAGCCACGAAATACAGATGTAACTCTGTGGGTGTAAGTCAGACATCACAAAGCAGTTTCTCAGAAAGCTTCTTTCCAGTTTTTTCGGAGGATATTTTCTTTTTCACCCTAGCCCTCTATGGGCTTCCAAATATCACTTTGTCAATTCCAAAAGAACAAGCTAAGCGAACGGCTACTTGAGGGCAAAGCTGTCACTCTGTGAGATGAAGTAACAGAACACTAAGCAGTTTCTCAGAAAGCTTCTTTCCAGATTTCATCTGAAGACATGTCCTTTTTCACCGTAGCCCTTGATGGGCATCGAAATATCACTTTGCCAATTCCACAAGCACAGGCCTAGCGAAGGACTTCTTGAGGGAAAGCTGTAACTATCTGAGATGATTTCACAGAACACAAAGGAGTTTCTCAGAAACCTTCTTTCTCTTTGTTATCGGAGGATAATTTCTTTGGCGCTAGAGTCTTCAGAGGCATCCGAAATATCAGTTCTCAGATTCCACAGAAATAAGGCTAGCAAACAGATCCACGAAATACAAATGTAACTCTGTGAGTGGAAGACACACATCACAGAGTAATTTCTCAGAAAGCTTCTCTCCAGATTTCGTCTGAGGATATTTCCCTTTTCACCGTAACCCTCTATGGCTCCCAAATATCACTTTACCAATTCCAAAAGAACTGTCTTAGCGAAAGGCTTCTTGAGGGGAAAGCTGTAACTCTGTGAGATGATTTCACAGAACACAAAGAAGTTTCTCAGAAAGCTTCTTTCTCTTTGTTATCGGAGGATATTTCCTTTGGCCCTATAGTCTTCCAAGGGATCCGAAATACCTGTTCTCATATTCCACAGAAATAAGGCTAGCAAGCAGATGCACGAAATACAAATGTAACTCTGTGAGATGAATTAACAGAACACAAAGCAGTTTCTCAGAAAGCTTCTTTCCAGATTTCATCTGAGGATATTTCCTTTTCACAGAAACCCTCTATGGGCATGGAAATATCACTTTGCCAGTTCCACAAAAAGAGGCTTAGCGAAAGTTTTCTTAAGGGGAAAGCTGTAACTCTGTGAGATGATTTCACAGAACACCAAGAAGTTTCTCAGAAAGCTTCTTTCTCTTTGTTATCGGAGGATATTTCCTTTGGCCCTACAGTCTTCAAAGGGATCCGAAATATCAGTTCTCAGATTCCACAGAAATAAGACTAGCAAAGAGATCCACGAAATACAGATGTAACTCTGTGAGTGGAAGTCACACATCACAAAGCAGATTCTCAGAAAGCTTCTTTCCAGATTTCATGAGAATATTTCCTTTTTCACCGTAGCCCTCTATGGGCTTCGAAATATCACTTTGCCAATTCCACAAGAACAGGCTTAGCGAACGGCTTCTTGAGGCGAAAGGTGTAACTCTGTGAGATGAATTAACAGAACACGAAGCAGTTTCTCAGAAAGCTTCTTTCTCTTTGTTATCGGAGGATATTCTTTTGGCCCTAGAGTCTTCAAAGGGATCCGAAATATAAGTTCTCAGATTCCACAGAAATAAGGCTAGCAAATAGTGCCACGAAATACAGATGTAACTCTGTGAGTGGAAGTCACACATCACAAAGAATTTTCTCAGAAAGCTTCTTCCAGTTATTCTTGAAGGATAATTTCTTTTTCCCCATAGTCCTCCATGGGCTTCCAAATATCACTTTGCCAATTCCACAAGAAGAGGCTTAGCAAACGTCTTCTTGAGGGGAAAGCTGTAACTCTGTGAGATGAATTAACAGAACACAAAACACTTTCTCAGAAAGCTTCTTTCTCTTTGTTATTAGAGGATATTTCCTATGGCCGTAGGGTCTTCAAAGGGGTCCAAATATGAGTTATCAGATTCCACAGAAATAAGGCTAGCAAACAGATCCACGAAATACAGATGTAAATCTGTGAGTGGAAGTCACCCATCACAAAGCTGTTAATCAGAAATTTTCTTTCAAGGTTTTCTCGGAGGATATTTTCTTTTTCACCATAGCCCTCTATCGGCTTCCAAATGTCACTTTGCCAATTCCACAAGAAGAGGCTTAGCGAACTGCTTCTTAAGGGAAAGCTGTAACTCTGTGAGATGAATTAACAGAACACTAAGCAGTTACTCAGAAAGCTTCTTTCTCTCTGTTATCGGAGGATATTTCCTTTGGCCCTAGAGTCTTCAAAGGGATCCGAAATATGAGTTCTCAGATTCCACAGAAATAAGGCTAGCAAACAGAGCCACGAAATACAGATATAACTCTGTGAGTGGAAGTCACACATCACAAAGCAGTTTCTCAGAAACTTTCTTTCCAGTTTTTATGGGAGGATATTTTGTTTTTCACCATAGCCCTCTGTGGGCTTCCATATATCACTTTGCCAATTCCAGAAGAACAGGCTTAGCGAACGGCTTCTTGAGGGGAAAGCTGTAACTCTGTGAGATGAATTAAGAGAACACGAAGCAGTTTCTCAGAAAGCTTCTTTCCAGATTTCATCTGAGGATATTTACTTCTCACAGAAGCCATTTATGGGCATCGAAATATCACTTTGCCAATTCCACAAGAAGAGGCTTAGCGAAGAGCTTCTTAAGGGAAAGCTGTAACTCTGTGAGATGAATTAACAGAACACTAAGCAGTTTCTCAGAAAGATTCTTTCTCCTTGTTATCGGAGGATATATCCTGTGGCCCTAGAGGCTTCAAAGGGATCCGGAATATCAGTTCTCAGATTCCACAGAAAAAAGGCTAGCAAACAGAGCCACGAAATACAGATGTAACTCTGTGGGTGTAAGTCAGACATCACAAAGCAGTTTCTCAGAAAGCTTCTTTCCAGTTTTTCTCGGAGGATATTTTGTTTTTCACCAGAGCCCTCTGTGGGCTTCCAAACATCACTTTGCCAATTCCACAAGAACAAGCTTAGCGAACGGCTTCTTGAGGGAAAAGCTGTAACTCTGTGAGATGAATTAACAGAACACTAAGCAGCTTCTCAGAAAGCTTCTTTCCAGATTTCATCTGAGGATATTTCCTTCTTCACCGTAGCCCTCTACGGTCATCGAAATATCACTTTGCCAATTCCACAAGAACAGGCTTAGCAAAAGGCTTCTTGAGGGGATAGCTGTAAGTCTGTGAGATGATTTCACAGAACACAAAGAAGTTTCTCAGAAAGCTTCTTTCTCTTTGTTATCGGAGGATATTTCCTTTCGCCCTAGAGTCTTCAAAGGGATCAGAAATATGAGTTCTCAGATTCCACAGAAATAAGGCTAGCAAAGAGATCCACGAAACACAGATGTAACTCTGTGAGTGGAAGTAACACTTCACAAAGCAATTTCCCAGAAAGCTTCTTTCCAGTTTTTCTCGGAGGATATTTTCTTTTTCACCATACCCCTCTATAGGCTTCCAAATATCACTTTGCCCCTTCCACAAGAACAGGCTTAGCGAATGGCTTCTTCAGGGGAAAGCTGTAACTCTGTGAGATGAATTAACAGAACACTAAGCAGTTTCTCAGAAAGTTTCTTTCCAGATTTAATCTGAGAATATTTCCTTTTTCACCGTAGCCCTTTATGGGCTTCCAAATATCACTTTGCCAATTCCAGAAGAACAGGCTTAGCGAAAGGCTTCTTGAGGGGAAAGCTGTAACTCTGTGAGATGAATTAACAGAACACGAAGCACTTTCTCAAAGCTTCTTTCTCTTTGTTATCGGAGGATATTTCCTTTGGCCCTAGAGTCTTCACAGGGATCCGAAATATGAGTTCTCAGATTCCACAGAAATAAGGCTAGCAAACAGATCCACGAAATAAAGATGTAACCCTGTGAGTGGAAATCACACATCACAAAGCAGTTTCTCAGAGAGCTTCTTTCCAGTTTTTCTCGGAGGATATTTTCTTTTTCACCATAGGCCTCCATAGGCTTCCAAATATCATTTTGCCAATTCCACAAGAACATGCTTAGCGAATGGCTTCTTGAGGGGAAAGCTGTAACTCTGTGAGATGAATTAACAGAACACTAAGCAGCTTCTCAGAAAGCTTCTTTCCAGATTTCAACTGGGGATATTTACTTCTTCACAGTAGCCCTCTACGGGCATCGAAATATCACTTTGCCAATTCCACAAGAACAGGCTTAGCGAAAGGCTTCTTGAGGGGAGAGCTGGAAGTCTGTTAGATGATTTCACAGAACACAAAGAAGTTTCTCAGTAAGCTTCTTTCTCTTTGATATCAGAGGATATTTCCTTTGGCCCTAGAGTCTACAAAGGGATCCGAAATATGAGTTCTCAGATTCCACAGAAATAAGGCTACCAAACAGATGCACGAAATACAGATGTTACTCTGTGAGTGGCAGTCATACATCACAAAGAAGTTTCTCAGAGAGCTTCTTTCCAGTTTTTCTCGGAGGATAATTTCTTTTTCCCCATAGCCCTCCATGGGCTTCCAAATATCACTTTGCCAATTCCACAAGAAGAGGCTTAGCCAACGTCTTTTTGAGGGGAAAGCTGTAACGCTGTGAGATGAATTAACAGAACACAAAACAGTTTCTCCGAAAGCTTCTTTCTCATTGTTATCAGAGGATATTTCCTATGGCCGTAGGGTCTTCAAAGGGATCCGAAATATGAGTTCTCAGATTCCACAGAAATAAGGCTAGCAAACAGATCCACGAAATACAGATGTAAATCGGTGAGTGGAAGTCACCCATCACAAAGCAGTTAATCAGAAATTTTTTTTCCAAGATTTCTCGGAGGATATTTTCTTTTTCACCATAGCCCTCTGTGGGCTTCCAAATATCACTTTGCCAATTCCACAAGAACAGGCTTAGCTAACGGCTTCTTGAGGGGAAAGCTGTAACTCTGTGAGATGAATTAAGTGAACACGAAGCAGTTTCTCAGAAAGCTTCTTTCCACATTTCATCTGAGGATGTTTCCTTTTCAAAGAAGCCCTTTATGGGCATCGAAATATCACTTTGCCAATTCCACAAAAACACGCTTAGCGAAAGGTTTCTTGTGGGGGAAGCTGTAACTCTGTGAGATGATTTCACAGAACACGAAGAAGTTTCTCAGAAAGCTTCTTTCTCTTTGTTATCGGAGGATATTTCCTTTGGCCCTTGAGTCTTCAAAGGGAACCGAAATATCAGTTCTCAGATTCCACAGAAATAAGGCTAGCAAACAGATCCACGAAATACACATGTAACTCTGTGAGTGGAAGTCACACATCCCAAAGCAGTTTCTAAGAAAGATTCTTTCCAGTTTTTCTCGGAGGATATTTTCTTTTTCACCGTAGCCCTCTATGAGCTTCCAAATATCACTTTGCCAATTCCACAAGAACAGGTTTAGCGAACGGCTTCTTGAGGGGAAAGCTGTAAATCTGTGAGATGAATTAACAGAACACTAAGCAGCTTCTCAGAAAGCTTCTTTCCAGATTTCATCTGAGGATATTTCCTTCTTCACCGTAGCCCTATACGGGCATCGAAATACCACTTCGCCAATTCCACAAGAACAGGCTTAGCGAAAGGCTTCTTGAGGGGATTGCTGTAAGTCTGTGAGATGATTTCACAGAACACAAAGACGTTTCTCAGAAAGCTTCTTTCTCTTTGTTATCGGAGGATATTTCCTTTGGCCCTAGAGTCTTCAAAGGGATCCGAAATATGATTTCTCAGATTCCACAGAAATAAGGCTAGCAAAGAGATCCACGAAATACAGATGTAACTTTGTGAGTAGAAGTAACACTTCACAAAGCAGTTTCACAGAAACCTTCTTTCCAGTTTTTCTCGGAGGATATTTTCTTTTTCACCATAGCCCTCTATAGGCTTCGAAATATCACTTTTCCAATTCCACAAGAACAGGATTAGCGAAAGGCTTCTTCAGGGGAACGCTGTAACACTGTGAGATGAATTAAAAGAACACTAAGCAGTTTCTCAGAAAGTTTCTTTACAGATTTCATCTGAGAATATTTCCTTTTTCACCGTAGCCCTTTATGGGCTTCCAAATATCACTTTGCCAATTCCACAAGAACAGGCTTAGCGAAAGGCTTCTTGAGAGGAAAGCTGTAACTCTGTGAGATGAATTATCAGAACACGAAGCAGTTTCTCTGAAAGCTTCTTACTCTTTGTTATCGGAGGATATTTCCTTTGGCCCTAGAGTCTTCAAAGGGATCCGAAATATGTGTTCTCAGATTCCACAGAAATAAGGCTAGCAAAGAGATCCACGAAATACAGAAGTAACTCTGTGAGTGAAAGTCACACATCACAAAGCAGTTTCTCAGAAAGCTTCTTTCCAGATTTCATCGGAGGATATTTCCTTTTTCACCATAGCCCTCTATGGGCTTCCAAAACCAGTTTGCCAATTCCACAAGAACCGTCTAAGCGAAAGGCTTCTTGAGGGGAAACCTCTATCTCTGTGTGATGATTTCACAGAACACAAAGAAGTTAATCAGAAAGCTTCTCTCTCTTTGTTATTGGAGGATATTTTCTTTGGGTCTATAGTTTTCAAAGGGATCCGAAATATCTGTTCCCAGATTCCACAAAAATAAGGCTAGGAAAGAGATCCACGAAATACAGATGTAACTCTGCGAGATGAATTTACAGAACACTAAGCACTTTCTCAGAAAGTTTATTTCCAGATTTCATCTGAGGATATTTCCATTTTCACCATAGCCCTCTAAGGGCTTCCAAATATCACTTTGCCAATTCCATAAGAACTGTCTTAGCGAAAGGCTTCTTGAGGGCAAAGCTGTAACTCTGTGAGATGATTTCACAGAACACAAAGAAGTTTCTCAGAAAGCTTCTTTCACTTTGTTATTGGAGGATATTTCCTTTGGCCCTATAGTCTTGAAAGGGATCCGAAATATCTGTTCTCAGATTCCACAGAAATAAGGCTAGCAAAGAGATCCACGAAACACACAGTTTACTCTGTGAGTGGAAGTCACACATCACAAAGCAGTTTCTTAGAAAGCTTCTTTCCAGTTTTTTCGGAGGATATTTTCTTTTTCACCCTAGCCCTCTATGGGCTTCCAAATATCACTTTATCAATTCCAAAAGAACAAGCTAAGCGAACGGCTACTTGAGGGCAAAGCTGTCACTCTGTGAGATGAAGTAACAGAACACTAAGCGGTTTCTCAGAAAGCTTCTTTCCAGATTTCATCTGAAGACATGTCCTTTTTCACCGTAGCCCTTGATGGGCATCGAAATATCACTTTGTCAATTCCACAAGCACAGGCCTAGCGAAGGACTTCTTTAGGGGAAAGCTGTAACTATCTGAGATGATTTCACAGAACACAAAGGAGTTTCTCAGAAACCTTCTTTCTCTTTGTTATCGGAGGATAATATCTTTGGCGCTAGAGTCTTCAGAGGCATCCGAAATATCAGTTCTCAGATTCCACAGAAATAAGGCTAGCAAACAGATCCACGAAATACAGATGTAACTCTGTGAGTGGAAGACACACATCACTGAGTAGTTTCTCAGAAAGCTTCTCTCCAGATTTCGTCTGAGGATATTTCCCTTTTCACCGTAACCCTCTATGGCTCCCAAATATCACTTTACCAATTCCAAAAGAACTGTCTAAGCGAAAGCCTTCTTGAGGGGAAAGCTGTAACTCTGTGAGATGATTTCACAGAACACAAAGAAGTTTCTCAGAAAGCTTCTTTCTCTTTGTTATCGGAGGATATTTCCTTTGGCCCTATAGTCTTCCAAGGGATCCGAAATACCTGTTCTCATATTCCACAGAAATAAGGCTAGCAAACAGATGCACGAAATACAAATGTAACTCTGTGAGATGAATTAACAGAACACAAAGCAGTTTCTCAGAAAGCTTCTTTCCAGATTTCATCTGAGGATATTTCCTTTTCACAGAAACCCTCTATGGGCATGGAAATATCACCTTGCCAGTTCCACAAAAACAGGCTTAGCGAAAGGTTTCTTAAGGGGAAAGCTGTAACTCTGTGAGATGATTTCACAGAACACCAAGAAGTTTCTCAGAAAGCTTCTTTCTCTTTGTTATCGGAGGATATTTCCTTTGGCCCTATAGTCTTCAAAGGGATCCGAAATATCAGTTCTCAGATTCCACAGAAATAAGACTAGCAAAAAGATCCACGAAATACAGATGTAACTCTGTGAGTGGAAGTCACACATCACAAAGCAGATTCTCAGAAAGCTTCTTTCCAGATTTCATGAGAATATTTCCTTTTTCACCGTAGCCCTCTATGGGCTTTGAAATATCACTTTTCCAATTCCAGAAGAACAGGCTTAGCGAACGGCTTCTTGAGGCGAAAGGTGTAACTCTGTGAGATGAATTAACCGAACACGAAGCAGTTTCTCAGAAAGCTTCTTTCTCTTTGTTATCGGAGGATATTCTTTTGGCCCTAGAGTCTTCAAAGGGATCCGAAATATAAGTTCTCAGATTCCACAGAAATAAGGCTAGCAAATAGTGCCACGAAATAAAGATGTAACTCTGTGAGTGGAAGTCACACATCACAAAGAATTTTCTCAGAAAGCTTCTTCCAGTTATTCTTGAAGGATAATTTCTTTTTCCCCATAGTCCTCCATGGGCTTCCAAATATCACTTTGCCAATTCCACAAGAAGAGGCTTAGCAAACGTCTTCTTGAGGGGAAAGCTGTAACTCTGTGAGATGAATTAACAGAACACAAAACACTTTCTCAGAAAGCTTCTTTCTCTTTGTTATTAGAGGATATTTCCTATGGCCGTAGGGTCTTCAAAGGGGTCCAAATATGAGTTATCAGATTCCACAGAAATAAGGCTAGCAAACAGATCCACGAAATACAGATGTAAATCTGTGAGTGGAAGTCACCCATCACAAAGCTGTTAATCAGAAATTTTCTTTCAAGGTTTTCTCGGAGGATATTTTCTTTTTCACCATAGCCCTCTATCGGCTTCCAAATGTCACTTTGCCAATTCCACAAGAAGAGGCTTAGCGAACTGCTTCTTAAGGGAAAGCTGTAACTCTGTGAGATGAATTAACAGAACACTAAGCAGTTACTCAGAAAGCTTCTTTCTCTCTGTTATCGGAGGATATTTCCTTTGGCCCTAGAGTCTTCAAAGGGATCCGAAATATGAGTTCTCAGATTCCACAGAAATAAGGCTAGCAAACAGAGCCACGAAATACAGATATAACTCTGTGAGTGGAAGTCACACATCACAAAGCAGTTTCTCAGAAACTTTCTTTCCAGTTTTTATGGGAGGATATTTTGTTTTTCACCATAGCCCTCTGTGGGCTTCCATATATCACTTTGCCAATTCCAGAAGAACAGGCTTAGCGAACGGCTTCTTGAGGGGAAAGCTGTAACTCTGTGAGATGAATTAAGAGAACACGAAGCAGTTTCTCAGAAAGCTTCTTTCCAGATTTCATCTGAGGATATTTACTTCTCACAGAAGCCATTTATGGGCATCGAAATATCACTTTGCCAATTCCACAAGAAGAGGCTTAGCGAAGAGCTTCTTAAGGGAAAGCTGTAACTCTGTGAGATGAATTAACAGAACACTAAGCAGTTTCTCAGAAAGATTCTTTCTCCTTGTTATCGGAGGATATATCCTGTGGCCCTAGAGGCTTCAAAGGGATCCGGAATATCAGTTCTCAGATTCCACAGAAAAAAGGCTAGCAAACAGAGCCACGAAATACAGATGTAACTCTGTGGGTGTAAGTCAGACATCACAAAGCAGTTTCTCAGAAAGCTTCTTTCTAGTTTTTCTCGGAGGATATTTTGTTTTTCACCAGAGCCCTCTGTGGGCTTCCAAACATCACTTTGCCAATTCCACAAGAACAAGCTTAGCGAACGGCTTCTTGAGGGAAAAGCTGTAACTCTGTGAGATGAATTGACAGAACACTAAGCAGCTTCTCAGAAAGCTTCTTTCCAGATTTCATCTGAGGATATTTCCTTCTTCACCGTAGCCCTCTACGGGCATCGAAATATCACTTTGCCAATTCCACAAGAACAGGCTTAGCAAAAGGCTTCTTGAGGGGATAGCTGTAAGTCTGTGAGATGATTTCACAGAACACAAAGAAGTTTCTCAGAAAGCTTCTTTCTCTTTGTTATTGGAGGATATTTCCTTTCGCCCTAGAGTCTTCAAAGGGATCAGAAATATGAGTTCTCAGATTCCACAGAAATAAGGCTAGCAAAGAGATCCACGAAACACAGATGTAACTCTGTGAGTGGAAGTAACACTTCACAAAGCAGTTTCCCAGAAAGCTTCTTTCCAGTTTTTCTCGGAGGATATTTTCTTTTTCACCATACCCCTCTATAGGCTTCCAAATATCACTTTGCCCCTTCCACAAGAACAGGCTTAGCGAATGGCTTCTTCAGGGGAAAGCTGTAACTCTGTGAGATGAATTAACAGAACACTAAGCAGTTTCTCAGAAAGTTTCTTTCCAGATTTAATCTGAGAATATTTCCTTTTTCACCGTAGCCCTTTATGGGCTTCCAAATATCACTTTGCCAATTCCAGAAGAACAGGCTTAGCGAAAGGCTTCTTGAGGGGAAAGCTGTAACTCTGTGAGATGAATTAACAGAACACGAAGCACTTTCTCAAAGCTTCTTTCTCTTTGTTATCGGAGGATATTTCCTTTGGCCCTAGAGTCTTCACAGGGATCCGAAATATGAGTTCTCAGATTCCACAGAAATAAGGCTAGCAAACAGATCCACGAAATAAAGATGTAACCCTGTGAGTGGAAATCACACATCACAAAGCAGTTTCTCAGAGAGCTTCTTTCCAGTTTTTCTCGGAGGATATTTTCTTTTTCACCATAGGCCTCCATAGGCTTCCAAATATCATTTTGCCAATTCCACAAGAACATGCTTAGCGAATGGCTTCTTGAGGGGAAAGCTGTAACTCTGTGAGATGAATTAACAGAACACTAAGCAGCTTCTCAGAAAGCTTCTTTCCAGATTTCACCTGGGGATATTTACTTCTTCACAGTAGCCCTCTACGGGCATCGAAATATCACTTTGCCAATTCCACAAGAACAGGCTTAGCGAAAGGCTTCTTGAGGGGAGAGCTGGAAGTCTGTGAGATGATTTCACAGAACACAAAGAAGTTTCTCAGTAAGCTTCTTTCTCTTTGATATCAGAGGATATTTCCTTTGGCCCTAGAGTCTACAAAGGGATCCGAAATATGAGTTCTCAGATTCCACAGAAATAAGGCTACCAAACAGATGCACGAAATACAGATGTTACTCTGTGAGTGGCAGTCATACATCACAAAGAAGTTTCTCAGAGAGCTTCTTTCCAGTTTTTCTCGGAGGATAATTTCTTTTTCCCCATAGCCCTCCATGGGCTTCCAAATATCACTTTGCCAATTCCACAAGAAGAGGCTTAGCCAACGTCTTTTTGAGGGGAAAGCTGTAACGCTGTGAGATGAATTAACAGAACACAAAACAGTTTCTCCGAAAGCTTCTTTCTCTTTGTTATCAGAGGATATTTCCTATGGCCGTAGGGTCTTCAAAGGGATCCGAAATATGAGTTCTCAGATTCCACAGAAATAAGGCTAGCAAACAGATCCACGAAATACAGATGTAAATCGGTGAGTGGAAGTCACCCATCACAAAGCAGTTAATCAGAAATTTTTTTTCCAAGATTTCTCGGAGGATATTTTCTTTTTCACCATAGCCCTCTGTGGGCTTCCAAATATCACTTTGCCAATTCCACAAGAACAGGCTTAGCTAACAGCTTCTTGAGGGGAAAGCTGTAACTCTGTGAGATGAATTAAGTGAACACGAAGCAGTTTCTCAGAAAGCTTCTTTCCACATTTCATCTGAGGATGTTTCCTTTTCAAAGAAGCCCTTTCTGGGCATCGACATATCACTTTGCCAATTCCACAAAAACAGGCTTAGCGAAAGGTTTCTTGAGGGGGAAGCTGTAACTCTGTGAGATGATTTCACAGAACACGAAGAAGTTTCTCAGAAACCTTCTTTCTCTTTGTTATCGGAGGATATTTCCTTTGGCCCTAGAGTCTTCAAAGGGAACCGAAATATCAGTTCTCAGATTCCACAGAAATAAGGCTAGCAAACAGATCCACGAAATACACATGTAACTCTGTGAGTGGAAGTCACACATCCCAAAGCAGTTTCTAAGAAATATTCTTTCCAGTTTTTCTCGGAGGATATTTTCTTTTTCACCGTAGCCCTCTATGAGCTTCCAAATATCACTTTGCCAATTCCACAAGAACAGGTTTAGCGAACGGCTTCTTGAGGGGAAAGCTGTAAATCTGTGAGATGAATTAACAGAACACTAAGCAGCTTCTCAGAAAGCTTCTTTCCAGATTTCATCTGAGGATATTTCCTTCTTCACCGTAGCCCTATACGGGCATCGAAATACCACTTCGCCAATTCCACAAGAACAGGCTTAGCGAAAGGCTTCTTGAGGGGATTGCTGTAAGTCTGTGAGATGATTTCACAGAACACAAAGACGTTTCTCAGAAAGCTTCTTTCTCTTTGTTATCGGAGGATATTTCCTTTGGCCCTAGAGTCTTCAAAGGGATCCGAAATATGATTTCTCAGATTCCACAGAAATAAGGCTAGCAAAGAGATCCACGAAATACAGATGTAACTTTGTGAGTAGAAGTAACACTTCACAAAGCAGTTTCACAGAAACCTTCTTTCCAGTTTTTCTCGGAGGATATTTTCTTTTTCACCATAGCCCTCTATAGGCTTCGAAATATCACTTTTCCAATTCCACAAGAACAGGCTTAGCGAAAGGCTTCTTCAGGGGGACGCTGTAACACTGTGAGATGAATTAAAAGAACACTAAGCAGTTTCTCAGAAAGTTTCTTTACAGATTTCATCTGAGAATATTTCCTTTTTCACCGTAGCCCTTTATGGGCTTCCAAATATCACTTTGCCAATTCCACAAGAACAGGCTTAGCGAAAGGCTTCTTGAGAGGAAAGCTGTAACTCTGTGAGATGAATTATCAGAACACGAAGCAGTTTCTCTGAAAGCTTCTTACTCTTTGTTATCGGAGGATATTTCCTTTGGCCCTAGAGTCTTCAAAGGGATCCGAAATATGTGTTCTCAGATTCCACAGAAATAAGGCTAGCAAAGAGATCCACGAAATACAGAAGTAACTCTGTGAGTGAAAGTCACACATCACAAAGCAGTTTCTCAGAAAGCTTCTTTCCAGATTTCATCGGAGGATATTTCCTTTTTCACCATAGCCCTCTATGGGCTTCCAAAACCAGTTTGCCAATTCCACAAGAACCGTCTAAGCGAAAGGCTTCTTGAGGGGAAACCTCTATCTCTGTGAGATGATTTCACAGAACACAAATGAGTTTCTCAGAAAGCGTCTTTCTCTTTGTTATCGGAGGATATTTCCTTTGGCCCTATAGTCTTCTAAGGGATCCGAAATATCGGTTCTCAGATTCCACAGAAATAAGGCTAGCAAAGAGATCCACGAAATACAGATGTAACTCTGTGAGATGAATTAACAGAACACTAAGCAGTTTCTCAGAAAGCTTCTTTCCAGATTTCAAATGAGGATAATTCCTTTTTCACCACAGCCCTCTATGTGCTTCCAAATATCACTTTGCCAATTCCACAAGAACCCGCTTAGCGAAAGGGTTCTTGAGGGGAAAGCTGTAACTCCGTGAGGTGATTTCACAGAACACAAAGAAGTTTCTCAGAAAGCTTCTTTCTCTTTGTTATCGGAGTTTTTTTTCTTTGGCCCTATAAACTTCAAAGGGGTCCGAAATATCTGTTCTCAGATTCCACAGAAATAAGGCTAGCAAAGAGGTCCAAGAAATACAGATGTAACTCTGTGAGATGAATTAACAGAACACTAAGCAGTTTCCCAGAAAGCTACTTTCCAGATTTCATCTGAGGATATTTCCTTTTTCACCATAGCCCTCTATGGGCTTCCAAATATCACTTTGCCAATTCCACAAGAACTGTCTTAGCGAAAGGCTTCTTGAAGGGAAAGCTGTAACTCTGTGAGATGATTTCACAGAACACAAAGAAGTTTCTCAGAAAGCTTCTTTCTCTTTGTTATCGGAGGATATTTCCTTTGGCCCTATAGTCTTCTAAGGGATCCGAAATATCTGTTCTCAGATTCCACAGAAATAAGGCTGGCAAAGGGATCCACCAAATACAGATGTAACTCTGTGAGATGAATTAACAGAACACTAAGCAGTTTCTCAGAAAGCTTCTTTCCAAATTTCATCTGAGGATATTTCCTTTTTCAACATAGCCCTCTATGGGTTTCCAAATATCACCTTGCCAATTCCACAAGAACTGTCTTAGCGAAAGGCTTCTTGAGGGGAAAGCTGTAATTCTGTGAGATGATTTCACAGAACACAAAGAAGTTTCTCACAAACCTTCTTTCTCTTTGTTATCGGAGGATATTTCCTTTGGCCCTTTAGTCTTCTAAGGGATCCGAAATATCTGTTCTCAGATTCCACAGAAATAAGGCTAGCAAAGAGATCCACCAAATACAGATGTAACTCTGTGAGATGAATTAACAGAACACTAAGCAGTTTCTCAGAAAGCTTCTTTGCAGATTTCATCTGAGGATATTTCCTTTTTCTCCGTAGCCCTCTATGGGCTTCCAAATATCAGTTTGCCAATTCCACAACAACTATCTTAGCGAAAGGCTTCTTGAGGGGAAAGCTGTAACTCTGTGAGATGATTTCACAGAACACAAAGAAGTTTCTCAGAAAGCTTCTTTCTCTTTGTTATCGGAGATTATTTCCTTTGGCCTTATAGTCTTCAAAGGGATCCAAAATATCTGTTCTCATATTCCTCCGAAATGAGGCTAGCAAAGTGATTAACGAAATACAGATGTAACTCTGTGAGATGAATTAACAGAACACTAAGCAGTTTCTCAGAAAGCTACTCTCCAGATTTCATCTGAGGATATTTCCTTTTTCACCATAGACCTCTAGGGGCTTCCAAATATCACTTTGCCAATTCCACAAGAACTGTCTTAGCGAAAGTCTTCTTGAGGGGAAAGCTGTAAGTCTGTGAGAAGATTTCACAGAACACAAAGAAGTTTCTCAGAAAGTTTCTTTCTCTTTGTTATCGGAGGATATTTCCTTTGGCCCTCTAGTCTTTTAAGGGATCCGAAATATTTGTTCTCAGATTCCACAAAAATAAGGCTAAAAAAGAGATCCGCGAAATACAGATATAACTCTGTGAGATGAATTAACAGAACACTAAGCAGTTTCTCTGAAAGCTTCTTTCCAGATTTCATCTCAGGATATTTCCTTTTTCACCATAGCCCTCTATGGGCTTCCAAATATCACTTTGCCAATTCCACTAGAACTGTCTTAGCGAAAGGCTTCTTGAGGGAAATCTGTAACTCTGTGAGATGATTTCACAGAACACAAAGAAGTTTCTCAGATAGCTTCTTTCTCTTTGTTATCGGAGGATATTTCCTTTGGCCCTATAGTCTTCTAAGGGATCCGAAATATCTGTTCTCAGATTCCACAGAAATAAGGCTAGCAAAGAGATCCACGAAATACAGATGTAACTCTGTGAGATGAATTAACAGAACACTAAGCAGTTTCTCAGAAAGCTTCTTTCCAGATTTCATCTGAGGATATTTCCTTTTTCACCATAGCCCTCTATGCGCTTCCAAATATCACTTTGCCAATTCCACAAGAACCCGCTTAGCGAAAGGCTTCTTGAGGGGAAAGCTGTAACTCTGTGAGATGATTTCACAGAACACAAAGAAGTTTCTCAGAAAGCTTCTTTCTCTTTGTTATCGGAGGATATTTCCTTTGGCCCTATAGTCTTCTAAGGGATCCGAAATATCTGTTCTCCGATTCCACAGAAATAAGGCTAGCAAAGAGATCCACGAAATAGAGATGTAACTCTGGGAGATGAATTAACAGAAAACTAAGCAGTTTCTAGAAAGCTACTTTCCAGATTTCCTCTGAAGATATTTCCTATTTCACCATAGCACTCTATGGGCTTCCAAATATCACTTTGCCAATTCCACAAGAACTGTCTTAGCGAAAGTCTTTTTGAGGGGAAAGCAGTAACTCTGTGAGATGATTTCACACAACACAAAGAAGTTTCTCAGAAAGCTTCTTTCTCTTTGTTATCGGAGGAGATTTCCTTTGGCCCTATAGTCTTCTAAGGGATCCGAAATATCTGTACTCAGATTCCACAGAAATAAGGCTAGCAAAGAGATCCACCAAATACAGATGTAACCCTGTGAGATGAATTAACAGAACACTAAGCAGTTTCTCAGAAAGCTTCTTTCCAAATTTCATCTGAGGATAATTCCTTTGTCAACATAGCCCTCTATGGGTTTCCAAATATCACCTTGCCAATTCCACAAGAACTGTCTTAGCGAAAGGTTTCTTGAGGGGAAAGCTGTAATTCTGTGAGATGATTTCACAGAACACAAAGAAGTTTCTCACAAACCTTCTTTCTGTTTGTTATCGGAGGATATTTCCTTTGCCCTTTAGTCTTCTAAGGGATCCGAAATATCTGTTCTCAGATTCCACGGAAATAAGGCTAGCAAAGAGATCCACCAAATACAGATGTAACTCTGTGAGATGAATTAACAGAACACTAAGCAGTTTCTCAGAAAGCTTCCTTGCAGATTTCATCTGAGGATATTTTCTTTTTCTCCATAGCCCACTATGGGCTTCCAAATATCACTTTGCCAATTCCACAAGAACTGTCTTAGCGAAAGTCTTCTCGAGGGGAAAGCTGTAACTCTGTGAGATGATTTCACAGAACACAAACAATTTTCTCAGAAAGCTTCTTTCTCTTTGTTATCGGAGGATATTTCCTTTGGCCCTATAGTCTTCTATGGGATCCGAAATATCTGTTCTCAGATTCCACAGAAATAAGGCTAGCAAAGAGATCCACGAAATACAGATATAACTCTGTGAGATGAATTAACAGAACACTAAGCAGTTTCTCTGAAAGCTTCTTCCCAGATTTCATCTCAGGATATTTCCTTTTTCACCGTAGCCCTCTATGGGCTTCCAAATATCACTTTGCCAATTCCACTAGAACTGTCTTAGCGAAAGGCTTCTTGAGGGGAAAGCTGTAACTCTGTGAGATTATTTCACAGAACACAAAGAAGTTTCTCACAAACCTCCTCTCTCTTTGTTATCAGAGGATATTTCCGTTGGCCCTATACTCTTCTAAGGGATCCGAATTATCTGTTCTCAGATTCCACAGAAATAAGACTACCAAAGAGATAAACCAAATACAGATGTAACTCTGTGAGATGAATTAACAGAACACTAAGCAGTTTCTCACAAAGCTTCTTTCCAAATTTCATCTGAGGATATTTCCTTTTTCACCATAGCCCTCTATGGGCTTCCAAATATCACTTTGCCAATTCCACAAGAACTGTCTTAGCGAAAGGCTTCTTGAGGGGAAAGCTGTAAATCTGTGAGAAGATTTCACAGAACACAAAGAAGTTTCTCAGAAAGCTTCTTTCTCTTTTTATCGGAGGATATTTCCTTTGGACCTATAGTCTTCTAAGGGATCCGAAATATCTGTTCTCAGATTCCACAGAAATAAGGCTAAAAAAGAGATCCACGAAATACAGATATAACTCTGTGAGATGAATTAACAGAACACTAAGCAGTTTCTCTGAAAGCTTCTTTCCAGTTTTCATCTCAGGATATTTCCTTTTTCACCATAGCCCTCTATGGGCTTCCAAATATCACTTTGCGAATTCCACTAGAACTGTCTTAGCGAAAGGCTTCTTGAGGGGAAAGCTGTAACTCTGTGAGATTATTACACAGAACACAAAGAAGTTTCTCACAAACCTCCTTTCTCTTTGTTATCAGAGGATACTTCCTTTGGCCCTATAGTCTTCTAAGGGATCGGAAATATCTGTACTCAGATTCCACAGAAATAAGGCTAGCAAAGACATCCACCAAATACAGATGTAACTCTGTGAGATGAATTAACAGAACACTAAGCAGTTTCTCGGAAAGCTTCTTTCCAAATTTCATCTGAGGATATTTCCTTTTTCAACATAGCCCTCTATGGGTTTCCAAATATCACCTTGCCAATTCCACAAGAACTGTCTTAGCGAAAGGCTTCTTGAGGGGAAAGCTGTAATTCTGTGAGATGATTTCACAGAACACAAAGAAGTTTCTCACAAACCTTCTTTCTGTTTGTTATCGGAGGATATTTCCTTTGCCCTTTAGTCTTCTAAGGGATCCGAAATATCTGTTCTCAGATTCCACAGAAATAAGGCTAGCAAAGAGATCCACCAAATACAGATGTAACTCTGTGAGATGAATTAACAGAACACTAAGCAGTTTCTCAGAAAGCTTCTTTGCAGATTTCATCTGAGGATATTTCCTTTTTCTCCATAGCCCTCTATGGGCTTCCAAATATCACTTTGCAAATTCCACAAGAACTGTCTTAGCGAAAAGCTTCTTGAGGGGAAAGCTGTAACTCTGTGAGATGATTTCACAGAACACAAGGAAGTTTCCTAGAAAGCTTCTTACTCTTTGTTATCGGAGGATATTTCCTTTGGCCCTATAGTCTTCTAAGGGATCCGAAATATCTGTTCTCAGATTCCACAGAAATAAGGCTACCAAAGAGATCCATCAAATACATATGTAACTCTGTGAGATGAATTAACAGAACACTAAGCAGTTTCTCGGAAAGCTTCTTTCCAAATTTCATCTGAAGATATTTCCTTTTTCAACATAGCCCTCTATGGGTTTCCAAATATCACCTTGCCAATTCCACAAGAACTGTCTTAGCGAAAGGCTTCTTGAGGGGAAAGCTGTAATTCTGTGAGATGATTTCACAGAACACAAAGAAGTTTCTCACAAACCTTCTTTCTGTTTGTTATCGGAGGATATTTCCTTTGCCCTTTAGTCTTCTAAGGGATCCGAAATATCTGTTCTCAGATTCCACAGAAATAAGGCTAGCAAAGAGATCCACCAAATACAGATGTAACTCTGTGAGATGAATTAACAGAACACTAAGCAGTTTCTCAGAAAGCTTCTTTTCAGATTTCATCTGAGGATATTTCCTTTTTCTCCATAGCCCTCTATGGGCTTCCAAATATCAGTTTGCCAATTCCACAACAACTATCTTAGCGAAAGTCTTCTTGAGGGGAAAGCTGTAACTCTGTGAGATGATTTCACAGAACACAAAGAAGTTTCTCAGAAAGCTTCTTTCTCTTTGTTATCGGAGATTATTTCCTTTGGCCTTATAGTCTTCAAAGGGATCCAAAATATCTGTTCTCATATTCCTCAGAAATGAGGCTAGCAAAGTGATTAACGAAATACAGATGTAACTCTGTGAGATGAATTAACAGAACACTAAGCAGTTTCTCAGAAAGCTACTTTCCAGATTTCATCTGAGGATATTTCCTTTTTCACCATAGACCTCTAGGGGCTTCCAAATATCACTTTGCCAATTCCACAAGAACTGTCTTAGTGAAAGTCTTCTTGAGGGGAAAGCTGTAAGTCTGTGAGAAGATTTCACAGAACACAAAGAAGTTTCTCAGAAAGTTTCTTTCTCTTTGTTATCGGAGGATATTTCCTTTGGCCCTATAGTCCTCTAAGGGATCCGAAATATCTGTTCTCAGATTCCACAGAATTAAGGCTAGCAAAGAGATCCACCAAATAGAGATGTAACTCTGTGAGATGAATTAACAGAACACTAAGCAGTTTCTCAGAAAGCTTCTTTCCAGATTCCTTCTGAGGATATTTCCTTTTTCACCATAGCCCTCTATGGGCTTCCAAATATCACTTTGCCAATTCCACAAGAACTGTCTTAGCGAAAGGCGTCCTGAGGGGAAAGCTGTAACTCTGTGAGATGATTTCACAGAACACAAAGAAGTTTCTCAGAAAGGTTCTTTCTCTTTGTTATCGGAGGATATTTCCTTTGCCCCTATAGTCTTGAAAGGGATCCGAAATATCTGTTTTCAGATTCCACAGAAATAAGGCTAGCAAAGCAATCCAGCAAATACAGATGTAACTCTGTGAGATGAATTAACAGAACACTAAGCAGTTTCTCAGAAAGCTTCTTTGCAGATTTCATCTGAGGATATTTCCTTTTTCACAATATCCCTCTATGGGCTTCCAAATATCACTTTGCCAATTCCACAAGAACTGTCTTAGCGAAAGGCTTCTTGAGGGGAAAGCTGTAACTCTGTGAGATGATTTCACAGAACACAAATAAGTTTCTCAGAAAGCTTCTTTCTCTTTGTTATCGGAGGATATTTCCCTTGGCCCTATAGTCTTCTAAGGGATCCGAAATATCGGTTCTCAGATTCCACAGAAATAAGGCTAGCAAAGAGATCCACGAAATACAGATGTAACTCTGTGAGATGAATTAACAGAACACTAAGCAGTTTCTCAGAAAGCTTCTTTCCAGATTTCAAATGAGGATAATTCCTTTTTCACCATAGCCCTCTATGGGATTCCAAATATCACTTTGCCAATTCCGCAAGAACTGTCTTAGCGAAATGCTTCTTAAGGTTAAAGCTGTAACTCTGTGAGACGATTTCACAGAACACAAAGAAGTTTCTCAGAAAGCTTCTTTCTCTTTGTTATCGGAGGATATTTCCTTTGGCCCTCTAGTCTTCAAGGGGATCCGAAATATCTGTTCTCAGATTCCCAGAAATAAGGCTAGCAAAGAGATCCACGAAATACAGATGTAACTCTGTGAGATGAATTAACAGAACACTAAGAAGTTTCTCAGAAAGCTTCTTTCCAGATTTCATCTGAGGATATTTCCTTTTTCACCATAGCCCTCTATGCGCTTCCAAATATCACATTGCCAATTCCACAAGAACCCGCTTAGCGAAAGGCTTCTTGAGGGGAAAGCTGTAACTCCGTGAGGTGATTTCACAGAACACAAAGAAGTTTCTCAGAAAGCTTCTTTCTCTTTGTTATCGGAGTTTTTTTTCTTTGGCCCTATAAACTTCAAAGGGGTCCGAAATATCTGTTCTCAGATTCCACAGAAATAAGGCTAGCAAAGAGATCCAAGAAATACAGATGTAACTCTGTGAGATGAATTAACAGAACACTAAGCAGTTTCCCAGAAAGCTACTTTCCAGATTTCATCTGAGGATATTTCCTTTTTCAGCATAGCCCTCTATGGGCTTCCAAATATCACTTTGCCAATTCCACAAGAACTGTCTTAGCGAAAGGCTTCTTGAGGGGAAAGCTGTAACTCTGTGAGATGATTTCACAGAACACAAAGAAGTTTCTCAGAAAGCTTCTTTCTCTTTGTTATCGGAGGATATTTCCTTTGCCCCTAGAGTCTTCTAAGGGATCCAAAATACCTGTTCTCAGATTCCACAGAAATAAGGCTAGCAATGAGATCCACGAAATACAGATGAAACTCTGTGAGGTGAATTAACAGAACACTAAGCAGTTTCTGAGAAAGATTCTTTCCAGATTTCATCAGAGGATATTTCATTCTTCACCATAGCCCTCTATGGGCTTCCGAATATCACTCTGCCAATTCCACAAAACTGTCTTAGCGCAAGGCTTCTCTAGGGGAAAGCTGTATCTCTGTGAGATGATTTCACAGAACACAAACAAGTTTCTCAGAAAGCTTCTTTCTCTTTGTTATCGGAGGATATTTCCTTTGGCCCTATAGTCTTCTAAGGGATCCGAAATATCTGTTCTCAGATTCCACAGAAATAAGGCAAGCAAAGAGATCCATCAAATACAGATGTAACTCTGTGAGATGAATTAACAGAACACTAAGCAGTTTCTCAGAAAGCTTCTTTCCAGATTTCATCTGAGGATATTTCCTTTTTCACCATAGCCCTCTATGGGCTTCCAAATATCACTTTGCCAATTCCACAAGAACTGTCTTAGCGAAAGTCTTCTTGAGGGGAAAGCTGTAACTCTGTGAGATGATTTCACAGAACACAAAGAAGTTTCTCAGAAAGCTTCTTTCTCTTTGTTATCGGAGGATATTTCCTTTGGCCCTATAGTCTTCTAAGGGATCCGAAATATCTGTTCTCCGATTCCACAGAAATAAGGCTAGCAAAGAGATCCACGAAATAGAGATGTAACTCTGGGAGATGAATTAACAGAAAACTAAGCAGTTTCTAGAAAGCTACTTTCCAGATTTCCTCTGAAGATATTTCCTATTTCACCATAGCACTCTATGGGCTTCCAAATATCACTTTGCCAATTCCACAAGAACTGTCTTAGCGAAAGTCTTTTTGAGGGGAAAGCAGTAACTCTGTGAGATGATTTCACACAACACAAAGAAGTTTCTCAGAAAGCTTCTTTCTCTTTGTTATCGGAGGAGATTTCCTTTGGCCCTATAGTCTTCTAAGGGATCCGAAATATCTGTTCTCAGATTCCACAGAAATAAGGCTAAAAAAGAGATCCACGAAATACAGATATAACTCTGTGAGATGAATTAACAGAACACTAAGCAGTTTCTCTGAAAGCTTCTTTCCAGTTTTCATCTCAGGATATTTCCTTTTTCACCATAGCCCTCTATGGGCTTCCAAATATCACTTTACCAATTCCACTAGAACTGTCTTAGCGAAAGGCTTCTTGAGGGGAAAGCTGTAATTCTGGGAGATTATTTCACAGAACACAAAGAAGTTTCTCACAAACCTCCTTTCTCTTTGTTATCAGAGGATATTTCCTTTGGCCCTATAGTCTTCTAAGGGATCCGAAATATCTGTACTCAGATTCCACAGAAATAAGGCTAGCAAAGAGATCCACCAAATACAGATGTAACCCTGTGAGATGAATTAACAGAACACTAAGCAGTTTCTCAGAAAGCTTCTTTCCAAATTTCATCTGAGGATAATTCCTTTGACAACATAGCCCTCTATGGGTTTCCAAATATCACCTTGCCAATTCCACAAGAACTGTCTTAGCGAAAGGCTTCTTGAGGGGAAAGCTGTAATTCTGTGAGATGATTTCACAGAACACAAAGAAGTTTCTCACAAACCTTCTTTCTGTTTGTTATCGGAGGATATTTCCTTTGCCCTTTAGTCTTCTAAGGGATCCGAAATATCTGTTCTCAGATTCCACAGAAATAAGGCTAGCAAAGAGATCCACCAAATACAGATGTAACTCTGTGAGATGAATTAACAGAACACTAAGCAGTTTCTCAGAAAACTTCCTTGCAGATTTCATCTGAGGATATTTTCTTTTTCTCCATAGCCCTCTATGGGCTTCCAAATATCACTTTGCCAATTCCACAAGAACTGTCTTAGCGAAAGGCTTCTTGAGGGGAAAGCTGTAACTCTGTGAGATGATTTCACAGAACACAAACAAGTTTCTCAGAAAGCTTCTTTCTCTTTGTTATGGGAGGATATTTCCTTTGGCCCTATAGTCTTCTATGGGATCCGAAATATCTGTTCTCAGATTCCACAGAAATAAGGCTAGCAAAGAGATCCACGAAATACAGATATAACTCTGTGAGATGAATTAACAGAACACTAAGCAGTTTCTCTGAAAGCTTCTTCCCAGATTTCATCTCAGGATATTTCCTTTTTCACCGTAGCCCTCTATGGGCTTCCAAATATCACTTTGCCAATTCCACTAGAACTGTCTTAGCGAAAGGCTTCTTGAGGGGAAAGCTGTAACTCTTTGAGATTATTTCACAGAACACAAAGAAGTTTCTCACAAACCTCCTCTCTCTTTGTTATCAGAGGATATTTCCGTTGGCCCTATACTCTTCTAAGGGATCCGAATTATCTGTTCTCAGATTCCACAGAAATAAGACTAGCAAAGAGATAAACCAAATACAGATGTAACTCTGTGAGATGAATTAACAGAACACTAAGCAGTTTCTCAGAAAGCTTCTTTCCAAATTTCATCTGAGGATATTTCCTTTTTCACCATAGCCCTCTATGGGCTTCCAAATATCACTTTGCCAATTCCACAAGAACTGTCTTAGCGAAAGGCTTCTTGAGGGGAAAGCTGTAAATCTGTGAGAAGATTTCACAGAACACAAAGAAGTTTCTCAGAAAGCTTCTTTCTCTTTTTATCGGAGGATATTTCCTTTGGACCTATAGTCTTCTAAGGGATCCGAAATATCTGTTCTCAGATTCCACAGAAATAAGGCTAAAAAAGAGATCCACGAAATACAGATATTAGTCTGTGAGATGAATTAACAGAACACTAAGCAGTTTCTCTGAAAGCTTCTTTCCAGTTTTCATCTCAGGATATTTCCTTTTTCACCATAGCCCTCTATGGGCTTCCAAATATCACTTTGCGAATTCCACTAGAACTGTCTTAGCGAAAGGCTTCTTGAGGGGAAAGCTGTAACTCTGTGAGATTATTTCACAGAACACAAAGAAGTTTCTCACAAACCTCCTTTCTCTTTGTTATCAGAGGATACTTCCTTTGGCCCTATAGTCTTCTAAGGGATCGGAAATATCTGTACTCAGATTCCACAGAAATAAGGCTAGCAAAGACATCCACCAAATACAGATGTAACTCTGTGAGATGAATTAACAGAACACTAAGCAGTTTCTCGGAAAGCTTCTTTCCAAATTTCATCTGAGGATATTTCCTTTTTCAACATAGCCCTCTATGGGTTTCCAAATATCACCTTGCCAATTCCACAAGAACTGTCTTAGCGAAAGGCTTCTTGAGGGGAAAGCTGTAATTCTGTGAGATGATTTCACAGAACACAAAGAAGTTTCTCACAAACCTTCTTTCTGTTTGTTATCGGAGGATATTTCCCTTGCCCTTTAGTCTTCTAAGGGATCCGAAGTATCTGTTCTCAGATTCCACAGAAATAAGGCTAGCAAAGAGATCCACCAAATACAGATGTAACTCTGTGAGATGAATTAACAGAACACTAAGCAGTTTCTCAGAAAGCTTCTTTGCAGATTTCATCCGAGGATATTTCCTTTTTCTCCATAGCCCTCTAAGGGCTTCCAAATATCACTTTGCCAACTCCACAAGAACTGTCTTAGCGAAAGGCTTCTTGAGGGGAAAGCTGTAACTCTGTGAGATGATTTTACAGAACACAAACAAGTTTCTCAGAAAGCTTCTTTCTCATTGTTATCGGAGGATATTTCCTTTGGCCCTATAGTCTTCTAAGGGATCCGAAATATCTGTTCTCAGATTCCACAGAAATAAGGCTAGCAAAGAGATACACGAAATACAGATGTAACTCTGGGAGATGAATTAACAGAACACTAAGCAGTTTCTAGAAAGCTACTTTCCAGATTTCCTCTGAAGATATTTCCTATTTCACCATAGCCCTCTAGGGGCTTCCAAATATCACTTTGCCAATTCAACAAGAACTGTCTTAGCGAAAGTCTTCATGAGGGGAAAGCTGTAACTCTGTGAGAAGATTTCACAGAATACAAAGAAGTTTCTCAGAAAGCTTCTTTCTCTTTGTTATCGGAGGATATTTCCTGTGACCCTATAGTCTTCTAAGGGATCCGAAATAGCTGTTCTCAGATTCCACAGAAATAAGGCTAGCAAAGAGATCCACGAAATACAGATATAACTCTGTGAGATGAATTAACAGAACACTAAGCAGTTTCTCTGAAAGCTTCTTTCCAGATTTCATCTCAGGATATTTCCTTTTTCACCATAGCCCTCTAAGGGCTTCCAAATATCACTTTGCCAATTCCACTAGAACTGCCTTAGCGACAGGCTTCTTGAGGGGAAAGCTGTAACTCTGTGAGATGATTTCACAGAACCCAAAGAAGTTTCTCAGAAAGCTTCTTTCTCTTTGTTATCGGAGATTATTTCCTCTGGCCTTATAGTCTTCAAAGGGATTCAAAATATATGTTCTCAGGTTCCACAGAAATGAGGCTAGCAAAGTGATCCACGAAATACAGATGTAACTCTGTGAGATGAATTAACAGAACACTAAGCAGTTTCTCAGAAAGCTACTTTCCAGATTTCATCTGAGGATATTTCCTTTTTCACCATAGACCTCTATGGGCTTCCAAATATCACTTTGCCAATTCCACAAGAACTGTCTTAGCGAAAGGCTTCTAGAGGGGAAAGCTGTAACTCTGTGAGAAGATTTCACAGAACACAAAGAAGTTTCTCAGAAAGCTTCTTTGTCTTTGTTATCGAGGATATTTCCATTGGACCTATAGTCTTCTAAGGGATCCGAAATATCTGTTCTCAGATTCCACAGAAATAAGGCTAAAAAAGAGGTCCGCGAAATACAGATATAACTCTGTGAGATGAACTAACAGAACACTAAGCAGTTTCTCTGAAAGCTTCTTTCCAGATTTCATTTCAGGATATTTCCTTTTTCACCATAGCCCTCTATGGGCTTCCAAATATCACTTTGCCAATTCCACTAGAACTGTCTTAGCGAAAGGCTTCTTGAGGGGAAAGCTGTAACTCTGTGAGATGATTTCACAGAACACAAAGAAGTTTCTCAGAAAGCTTCTTTCTCTTTGTTATCGGAGGATATTTCCTTTGGCCCTATAGTCTTCTAAGGGATCCGAAATATCTGTTCTCCGATTCCACAGAAATAAGGCTAGCAAAGAGATCCACGAAATAGAGATGTAACTCTGGGAGATGAATTAACAGAAAACTAAGCAGTTTCTAGAAAGCTACTTTCCAGATTTCCTCTGAAGATATTTCCTATTTCACCATAGCACTCTATGGGCTTCCAAATATCACTTTGCCAATTCCACAAGAACTGTCTTAGCGAAAGTCTTTTTGAGGGGAAAGCAGTAACTCTGTGAGATGATTTCACACAACACAAAGTAGTTTCTCAGAAAGCTTCTTTCTCTTTGTTATCGGAGGAGATTTCCTTTGGCCCTATAGTCTTCTAAGGGATCCGAAATATCTGTTCTCAGATTCCACAGAAATAAGGCTAAAAAAGAGATCCACGAAATACAGATATAACTCTGTGAGATGAATTAACAGAACACTAAGCAGTTTCTCTGAAAGCTTCTTTCCAGTTTTCATCTCAGGATATTTCCTTTTTCACCATAGCCCTCTATGGGCTTCCAAATATCACTTTACCAATTCCACTAGAACTGTCTTAGCGAAAGGCTTCTTGAGGGGAAAGCTGTAACTCTGTGAGATTATTTCACAGAACACAAAGAAGTTTCTCACAAACCTCCTTTCTCTTTGTTATCAGAGGATATTTCCTTTGGCCCTATAGTCTTCTAAGGGATCCGAAATATCTGTACTCAGATTCCACAGAAATAAGGCTAGCAAAGAGATCCACCAAATACAGATGTAACCCTGTGAGATGAATTAACAGAACACTAAGCAGTTTCTCAGAAAGCTTCTTTCCAAATTTCATCTGAGGATAATTCCTTTGTCAACATAGCCCTCTATGGGTTTCCAAATATCACCTTGCCAATTCCACAAGAACTGTCTTAGCGAAAGGCTTCTTGAGGGGAAAGCTGTAATTCTGGGAGATGATTTCACAGAACACAAAGAAGTTTCTCACAAACCTTCTTTCTGTTTGTTATCGGAGGATATTTCCTTTGCCCTTTAGTCTTCTAAGGGATCCGAAATATCTGTTCTCAGATTCCACAGAAATAAGGCTAGCAAAGAGATCCACCAAATACAGATGTAACTCTGTGAGATGAATTAACAGAACACTAAGCAGTTTCTCAGAAAACTTCCTTGCAGATTTCATCTGAGGATATTTTCTTTTTCTCCATAGCCCTCTATGGGCTTCCAAATATCACTTTGCCAATTCCACAAGAACTGTCTTAGCGAAAGGCTTCTTGAGGGGAAAGCTGTAACTCTGTGAGATGATTTCACAGAACACAAACAAGTTTCTCAGAAAGCTTCTTTCTCTTTGTTGTGGGAGGATATTTCCTTTGGCCCTATAATCTTCTATGGGATCCGAAATATCTGTTCTCAGATTCCACAGAAATAAGGCTAGCAAAGAGATCCACGAAATACAGATATAACTCTGTGAGATGAATTAACAGAACACTAAGCAGTTTCTCTGAAAGCTTCTTCCCAGATTTCATCTCAGGATATTTCCTTTTTCACCGTAGCCCTCTATGGGCTTCCAAATATCACTTTGCCAATTCCACTAGAACTGTCTTAGCGAAAGGCTTCTTGAGGGGACAGCTGTAACTCTTTGAGATTATTTCACAGAACACAAAGAAGTTTCTCACAAACCTCCTCTCTCTTTGTTATCAGAGGATATTTCCGTTGGCCCTATACTCTTCTAAGGGATCCGAATTATCTGTTCTCAGATTCCACAGAAATAAGACAAGCAAAGAGATAAACCAAATACAGATGTAACTCTGTGAGATGAATTAACAGAACACTAAGCAGTTTCTCAGAAAGCTTCTTTCCAAATTTCATCTGAGGATATTTCCTTTTTCACCATAGCCCTCTATGGGCTTCCAAATATCACTTTGCCAATTCCACAAGAACTGTCTTAGCGAAAGGCTTCTTGAGGGGAAAGCTGTAAATCTGTGAGAAGATTTCACAGAACACAAAGAAGTTTCTCAGAAAGCTTCTTTCTCTTTTTATCGGAGGATATTTCCTTTGGACCTATAGTCTTCTAAGGGATCCGAAATATCTGTTCTCAGATTCCACAGAAATAAGGCTAAAAAAGAGATCCACGAAATACAGATATTAGTCTGTGAGATGAATTAACAGAACACTAAGCAGTTTCTCTGAAAGCTTCTTTCCAGTTTTCATCTCAGGATATTTCCTTTTTCACCATAGCCCTCTATGGGCTTCCAAATATCACTTTGCGAATTCCACTAGAACTGTCTTAGCGAAAGGCTTCTTGAGGGGAAAGCTGTAACTCTGTGAGATTATTTCACAGAACACAAAGAAGTTTCTCACAAACCTCCTTTTGTTTGTTATCGGAGGATATTTCCTTTGTTCTTTAGTCTTCTAAGGGATCCGAAGTATCTCTTCTCAGATTCCACAGAAATAAGGCTAGCAAAGAGATCCACCAAATACAGATGTAACTCTGTGAGATGAATTAACAGAACACTAAGCAGTTTCTCAGAAAGCTTCTTTGCAGATTTCATCCGAGGATATTTCCTTTTTCTCCATAGCCCTCTATGGGCTTCCAAATATCACTTTGCCAATTCCACAAGAACTGTCTTAGCGAAAGGTTTCTTGAGGGGAAAGCTGTAACTCTGTGAGATGATTTTACAGAACACAAACAAGTTTCTCAGAAAGCTTCTTTCTCTTTGTTATCGGAGGATATTTCCTTTGGCCCTATAGTCTTCTAAGGGATCCGAAATATCTGTTCTCAGATTCCACAGAAATAAGGCTAGCAAAGAGATACACGAAATACAGATGTAACTCTGGGAGATGAATTAACAGAACACTAAGCAGTTTCTAGAAAGCTACTTTCCAGATTTCCTCTGAAGATATTTCCTATTTCACCATAGCCCTCTAGGGGCTTCCAAATATCACTTTGCCAATTCAACAAGAACTGTCTTAGCGAAAGTCTTCATGAGGGGAAAGCTGTAACTCTGTGAGAAGATTTCACAGAATACAAAGAAGTTTCTCAGAAAGCTTCTTTCTCTTTGTTATCGGAGGATATTTCCTGTGGCCCTATAGTCTTCTAAGGGATCCGAAATAGCTGTTCTCAGATTCCACAGAAATAAGGCTAGCAAAGAGATCCACGAAATACAGATATAACTCTGTGAGATGAATTAACAGAACACTAAGCAGTTTCTCTGAAAGCTTCTTTCCAGATTTCATCTCAGGATATTTCCTTTTTCACCATAGCCCTCTAAGGGCTTCCAAATATCACTTTGCCAATTCCACTAGAACTGCCTTAGCGAAAGGCTTCTTGAGGGGAAAGCTGTAACTCTGTGAGATGATTTCACAGAACCCAAAGAAGTTTCTCAGAAAGCTTCTTTCTCTTTGTTATCGGAGATTATTTCCTTTGGCCCTATAGTCTTCAAAGGGATCCAAAATATATGTTCTCAGGTTCCACAGAAATGAGGCTAGCAAAGTGATCCATGAAATACAGATGTAACTCTGGGAGATGAATTAACAGAACACTAAGCAGTTTCTCAGAAAGCTACTTTCCAGGTTTCATCTGAGGATATTTCCTTTTTCACCGTAGCCCTCTATGGGCTTCCAAATATCACATTGCCAATTCCACAAGAACTGTTTTAGTGAAAGGCTTCTTGAGCAGTAAGCTGTAACTCTGTGAGAAGATTTCACAGAACACAAAGAAGTTTCTCAGAAAGCTTTTTTCTCTTTGTTATCGGAGGATATTTCCTTTGGACCTATAGTCTTCTAAGGGATCCGAAATATCTGTTCTCAGATTCCACAGAAATAAGGCTAGCAAAGAGATCCACGAAATACAGATGTAACTCTGTGAGATGAATTTACAGAACACTAAGCAGTTTCTCAGAAAGCTTCTTTCCAGATTTCATCTGAGGATATTTCCTTTTTCACCATAGCCCTCTATGCGCTTCCAAATATCACTTTGCCAATTCCACAAGAACCCGCTTAGCGAAAGGCTTCTTGAGGGGAAAGCTGTAACTCTGTGAGATGATTTCACAGAACACAAAGAAGTTTCTCAGAAAGCTTCTTTCTCTTTGTTATCGGAGGATATTTCCTTTGGCCCTATAGTCTTCTAAGGGATCCGAAATATCTGTTCTCCGATTCCACAGAAATAAGGCTAGCAAAGAGATCCACGAAATAGAGATGTAACTCTGGGAGATGAATTAACAGAAAACTAAGCAGTTTCTAGAAAGCTACTTTCCAGATTTCCTCTGAAGATATTTCCTATTTCACCATAGCACTCTATGGGCTTCCAAATATCACTTTGCCAATTCCACAAGAACTGTCTTAGCGAAAGGCTTCTTGAGGGGAAAGCTGTAACTCTGTGAGATGATTTCACAGAACACAAACAAGTTTCTCAGAAAGCTTCTTTCTCTTTGTTGTGGGAGGATATTTCCTTTGGCCCTATAATCTTCTATGGGATCCGAAATATCTGTTCTCAGATTCCACAGAAATAAGGCTAGCAAAGAGATCCACGAAATACAGATATAACTCTGTGAGATGAATTAACAGAACACTAAGCAGTTTCTCTGAAAGCTTCTTCCCAGATTTCATCTCAGGATATTTCCTTTTTCACCGTAGCCCTCTATGGGCTTCCAAATATCACTTTGCCAATTCCACTAGAACTGTCTTAGCGAAAGGCTTCTTGAGGGGAAAGCTGTAACTCTTTGAGATTATTTCACAGAACACAAAGAAGTTTCTCACAAACCTCCTCTCTCTTTGTTATCAGAGGATATTTCCGTTGGCCCTATACTCTTCTAAGGGATCCGAATTATCTGTTCTCAGATTCCACAGAAATAAGACAAGCAAAGAGATAAACCAAATACAGATGTAACTCTGTGAGATGAATTAACAGAACACTAAGCAGTTTCTCAGAAAGCTTCTTTCCAAATTTCATCTGAGGATATTTCCTTTTTCACCATAGCCCTCTATGGGCTTCCAAATATCACTTTGCCAATTCCACAAGAACTGTCTTAGCGAAAGGCTTCTTGAGGGGAAAGCTGTAAATCTGTGAGAAGATTTCACAGAACACAAAGAAGTTTCTCAGAAAGCTTCTTTCTCCTTTTATCGGAGGATATTTCCTTTGGACCAATAGTCTTCTAAGGGATCCGAAATATCTGTTCTCAGATTCCACAGAAATAAGGCTAAAAAAGAGATCCACGAAATACAGATATTAGTCTGTGAGATGAATTAACAGAACACTAAGCAGTTTCTCTGAAAGCTTCTTTCCAGTTTTCATCTCAGGATATTTCCTTTTTCACCATAGCCCTCTATGGGCTTCCAAATATCACTTTGCGAATTCCACTAGAACTGTCTTAGCGAAAGGCTTCTTGAGGGGAAAGCTGTAACTCTGTGAGATTATTTCACAGAACACAAAGAAGTTTCTCACAAACCTCCTTTTGTTTGTTATCGGAGGATATTTCCTTTGCCCTTTAGTCTTCTAAGGGATCCGAAGTATCTGTTCTCAGATTCCACAGAAATAAGGCTAGCAAAGAGATCCACCAAATACAGATGTAACTCTGTGAGATGAATTAACAGAACACTAAGCAGTTTCTCAGAAAGCTTCTTTGCAGATTTCATCCGAGGATATTTCCTTTTTCTCCATAGCCCTCTATGGGCTTCCAAATATCACTTTGCCAATTCCACAAGAACTGTCTTAGCGAAAGGTTTCTTGAGGGGAAAGCTGTAACTCTGTGAGATGATTTTACAGAACACAAACAAGTTTCTCAGAAAGCTTCTTTCTCTTTGTTATCGGAGGATATTTCCTTTGGCCCTATAGTCTTCTAAGGGATCCGAAATATCTGTTCTCAGATTCCACAGAAATAAGGCTAGCAAAGAGATACACGAAATACAGATGTAACTCTGGGAGATGAATTAACAGAACACTAAGCAGTTTCTAGAAAGCTACTTTCCAGATTTCCTCTGAAGATATTTCCTATTTCACCATAGCCCTCTAGGGGCTTCCAAATATCACTTTGCCAATTCAACAAGAACTGTCTTAGCGAAAGTCTTCATGAGGGGAAAGCTGTAACTCTGTGAGAAGATTTCACAGAATACAAAGAAGTTTCTCAGAAAGCTTCTTTCTCTTTGTTATCGGAGGATATTTCCTGTGGCCCTATAGTCTTCTAAGGGATCCGAAATAGCTGTTCTCAGATTCCACAGAAATAAGGCTAGCAAAGAGATCCACGAAATACAGATATAACTCTGTGAGATGAATTAACAGAACACTAAGCAGTTTCTCTGAAAGCTTCTTTCCAGATTTCATCTCAGGATATTTCCTTTTTCACCATAGCCCTCTAAGGGCTTCCAAATATCACTTTGCCAATTCCACTAGAACTGCCTTAGCGAAAGGCTTCTTGAGGGGAAAGCTGTAACTCTGTGAGATGATTTCACAGAACCCAAAGAAGTTTCTCAGAAAGCTTCTTTCTCTTTGTTATCGGAGATTATTTCCTTTGGCCCTATAGTCTTCAAAGGGATCCAAAATATATGTTCTCAGGTTCCACAGAAATGAGGCTAGCAAAGTGATCCATGAAATACAGATGTAACTCTGGGAGATGAATTAACAGAACACTAAGCAGTTTCTCAGAAAGCTACTTTCCAGGTTTCATCTGAGGATATTTCCTTTTTCACCGTAGCCCTCTATGGGCTTCCAAATATCACATTGCCAATTCCACAAGAACTGTTTTAGTGAAAGGCTTCTTGAGCAGTAAGCTGTAACTCTGTGAGAAGATTTCACAGAACACAAAGAAGTTTCTCAGAAAGCTTTTTTCTCTTTGTTATCGGAGGATATTTCCTTTGGACCTATAGTCTTCTCAGGGATCCAAAATATCTGTTCTCAGATTCCACAGAAATAAGGCTAAAAAAGAGATCCACGAAATACAGATATAACTCTGTGAGATGAATTAACAGAACACTAAGCAGTTTCTCTGAAAGCTTCTTTCCAGTTTTCATCTCAGGATATTTCCTTTTTCACCATAGCCCTCTATGGGCTTCCAAATATCACTTTGATAATTCCACTAGAACTGTCTTAGCGAAAGGCTTCTTGAGGGGGAAGCTGTAACTCTGTGAGATTATTTCACAGAACACAAAGAAGTTTCTCACAAACCTCCTTTCTCTTTTTTATCAGAGGATATTTCCTTTGGCCCTATAGTCTTCTAATGGATCCGAAATATCTGTTCTCAGATTCCACAGAAATAAGGCTGGCAAAGGGATCCACCAAATACAGATGTAACTCTGTGAGATGAATTAACAGAACACTAAGCAGTTTCTCAGAAAGCTTCTTTCCAGATTTCATCTCAGGATATTTCCTTTTTCACCATAGCCCTCTATGGGCTTCCAAATATCACTTTGCCAATTCCACTAGAACTGTCTTAGCGAAAGGCTTCTTGAGGGGAAATCTGTAACTCTGTGAGATTATTTCACAGAACACAAAGAAGTTTCTCACAAACCTCCTTTCTCTTTGTTATCGCAGGACATTTCCTTTGGCCCTATAGTCTTCTAAGGGATCCGAAATATCTGTTCTCAGATTCCACAGAAATAAGGCTAGCAAAGTGATCCACGAAATACAGATGAAACTCTGTTAGATGAATTAACAGAACACTAAGCAGTTTCTCAGAAAGCTACTTTCCAGATTTCATCTGAGGATATTTCCTTTTTCACCATAGCCCTCTATGGGCTTCCAAATATCACTTTGCCAATTCCACAAGAACTGTCTTAGCGAAAGGCTTCTTGAGGGGAAAGCTGTAAATCTGTGAGAAGATTACACAGAACAAAAAGAAGCTTCTCAGAAAGCTTCTTTCTCTTTGTTATCGGAGGATATTTCCTTTGGACCTATAGTCTTCTAAGGGATCCGAAATATCTGTTCTCAGATTCCACAGAAATAAGGCTAAAAAAGAGATCCACGAAATACAGATATAACTCTGTGAGATGAATTAACAGAACACTAAGCAGTTTCTCTGAAAGCTTCTTTCCAGATTTCATTTCAGGATATTTCCTTTTTCACCATAGCCCTCTATGGGCTTCCAAATATCACTTTGCCAATTCCACAAGAACTGTCTTAGCGAAAGGCTTCTTGAGGGGAAAGCTGTAAATCTGTGAGATGATTTCACAGAACCCAAAAGAGTTTCTCAGAAAGCTTCTTTCTCTTTGTTATCGGAGAGTATTTCCTTTGGCCCTATAGTCTTCAAAGGGATCCGAAATATCTGTTCTCAGATTCCACAGAAATAAGGCTAGCAAAGTGATCCATGAAATACAGATGTAACTCTGTCAGATGAATTATCAGAACACTAAGCAGTTTCTCAGAAAGCTACTTTCCAGATTTCATCTGAGGATATTTCCTTTTTCACCGTAGCCCTCTATGGGCTTCCAAATATCACATTGCCAATTCCACAAGAACTGTCTTAGTGAAAGGCTTCTTGAGGGGTAAGCTGTAACTCTGTGAGAAGATTTCACAGAACACAAAGAAGTTTCTCAGAAAGCTTTTTTCTCTTTGTTATCGGAGGATATTTCCTTTGGACCTATAGTCTTCTAAGGGATCCGAAATATCTGTTCTCAGATTCCACAGAAATAAGGCTAGCAAAGAGATCCACGAAATACAGATGTAACTCTGTGAGATGAATTAACAGAACACTAAGCAGTTTCTCAGAAAGCTTCTTTCCAGATTTCATCTGAGGATATTTCCTTTTTCACCATAGCCCTCTATGCGCTTCCAAATATCACTTTGCCAATTCCACAAGAACCCGCTTAGCGAAAGGCTTCTTGAGGGGAAAGCTGTAACTCTGTGAGATGATTTCACAGAACACAAAGAAGTTTCTCAGAAAGCTTCTTTCTCTTTGTTATCGGAGGATATTTCCTTTGGCCCTATACTCTTCTAAGGGATCCGAAATATCTGTTCTCCGATTCCACAGAAATAAGGCTAGCAAAGAGATCCACGAAATAGAGATGTAACTCTGGGAGATGAATTAACAGAAAACTAAGCAGTTTCTAGAAAGCTACTTTCCAGATTTCCTCTGAAGATATTTCCTATTTCACCATAGCACTCTATGGGCTTCCAAATATCACTTTGCCAATTCCACAAGAACTGTCTTAGCGAAAGTCTTTTTGAGGGGAAAGCAGTAACTCTGTGAGATGATTTCACGCAACACAAAGAAGTTTCTCAGAAAGCTTCTTTCTCTTTGTTATCGGAGGAGATTTCCTTTGGCCCTATAGTCTTCTAAGGGATCCGAAATATCTGTACTCAGATTCCACAGAAATAAGGCTATCAAAGAGATCCACCAAATACAGATGTAACCCTGTGAGATGAATTAACAGAACACTAAGCAGTTTCTCAGAAAGCTTCTTTCCAAATTTCATCTGAGGATAATTCCTTTGTCAACATAGCCCTCTATGGGTTTCCAAATATCACCTTGCCAATTCCACAAGAACTGTCTTAGCGAAAGGTTTCTTGAGGGGAAAGCTGTAATTCTGTGAGATGATTTCACAGAACACAAAGAAGTTTCTCACAAACCTTCTTTCTGTTTGTTATCGGAGGATATTTCCTTTGCCCTTTAGTCTTCTAAGGGATCCGAAATATCTGTTCTCAGATTCCACGGAAATAAGGCTAGCAAAGAGATCCACCAAATACAGATGTAACTCTGTGAGATGAATTAACAGAACACTAAGCAGTTTCTCAGAAAGCTTCCTTGCAGATTTCATCTGAGGATATTTTCTTTTTCTCCATAGCCCACTATGGGCTTCCAAATATCACTTTGCCAATTCCACAAGAACTGTCTTAGCGAAAGTCTTCTCGAGGGGAAAGCTGTAACTCTGTGAGATGATTTCACAGAACACAAACAAGTTTCTCAGAAAGCTTCTTTCTCTTTGTTATCGGAGGATATTTCCTTTGGCCCTATAGTCTTCTATGTGATCCGAAATATCTGTTCTCAGATTCCACAGAAATAAGGCTAGCAAAGAGATCCACGAAATACAGATATAACTCTGTGAGATGAATTAACAGAACACTAAGCAGTTTCTCTGAAAGCTTCTTCCCAGATTTCATCTCAGGATATTTCCTTTTTCACCGTAGCCCTCTATGGGCTTCCAAATATCACTTTGCCAATTCCACTAGAACTGTCTTAGCGAAAGGCTTCTTGAGGGGAAAGCTGTAACTCTGTGACATGATTTCACAGAACACAAAGAAGTTTCTCACAAACCTCCTCTCTCTTTTTTATCAGAGGATATTTCCTTTGGCCCTATACTCTTCTAAGGGATCCGAATTATCTGTTCTCAGATTCCACAGAAATAAGACTACCAAAGAGATAAACCAAATACAGATGTAACTCTGTGAGATGAATTAACAGAACACTAAGCAGTTTCTCAGAAAGCTTCTTTCCAAATTTCATCTGAGGATATTTCCTTTTTCACCATAGCCCTCTATGGGCTTCCAAATATCACTTTGCCAATTCCACAAGAACTGTCTTAGCGAAAGGCTTCTTGAGGGGAAAGCTGTAAATCTGTGAGAAGATTTCACAGAACACAAAGAAGTTTCTCAGAAAGCTTCTTTCTCTTTTTATCGGAGGATATTTCCTTTGGACCTATAGTCTTCTAAGGGATCCGAAATATCTGTTCTCAGATTCCACAGAAATAAGGCTAAAAAAGAGATCCACGAAATACAGATATAACTCTGTGAGATGAATTAACAGAACACTAAGCAGTTTCTCTGAAAGCTTCTTTCCAGTTTTCATCTCAGGATATTTCCTTTTTCACCATAGCCCTCTATGGGCTTCCAAATATCACTTTGCGAATTCCACTAGAACTGTCTTAGCGAAAGGCTTCTTGAGGGGAAAGCTGTAACTCTGTGAGATTATTACACAGAACACAAAGAAGTTTCTCACAAACCTCCTTTCTCTTTGTTATCAGAGGATACTTCCTTTGGCCCTATAGTCTTCTAAGGGATCGGAAATATCTGTACTCAGATTCCACAGAAATAAGGCTAGCAAAGACATCCACCAAATACAGATGTAACTCTGTGAGATGAATTAACAGAACACTAAGCAGTTTCTCGGAAAGCTTCTTTCCAAATTTCATCTGAGGATATTTCCTTTTTCAACATAGCCCTCTATGGGTTTCCAAATATCACCTTGCCAATTCCACAAGAACTGTCTTAGCGAAAGGCTTCTTGAGGGGAAAGCTGTAATTCTGTGAGATGATTTCACAGAACACAAAGAAGTTTCTCACAAACCTTCTTTCTGTTTGTTATCGGAGGATATTTCCTTTGCCCTTTAGTCTTCTAAGGGATCCGAAATATCTGTTCTCAGATTCCACAGAAATAAGGCTAGCAAAGAGATCCACCAAATACAGATGTAACTCTGTGAGATGAATTAACAGAACACTAAGCAGTTTCTCAGAAAGCTTCTTTGCAGATTTCATCTGAGGATATTTCCTTTTTCTCCATAGACCTCTATGGGCTTCCAAATATCACTTTGCAAATTCCACAAGAACTGTCTCAGCGAAAAGCTTCTTGAGGGGAAAGCTGTAACTCTGTGAGATGATTTCACAGAACACAAGGAAGTTTCCTAGAAAGCTTCTTACTCTTTGTTATCGGAGGATATTTCCTTTGGCCCTATAGTCTTCTAAGGGATCCGAAATATCTGTTCTCAGATTCCACAGAAATAAGGCTACCAAAGAGATCCATCAAATACATATGTAACTCTGTGAGATGAATTAACAGAACACTAAGCAGTTTCTCGGAAAGCTTCTTTCCAAATTTCATCTGAAGATATTTCCTTTTTCAACATAGCCCTCTATGGGTTTCCAAATATCACCTTGCCAATTCCACAAGAACTGTCTTAGCGAAAGGCTTCTTGAGGGGAAAGCTGTAATTCTGTGAGATGATTTCACAGAACACAAAGAAGTTTCTCACAAACCTTCTTTCTGTTTGTTATCGGAGGATATTTCCTTTGCCCTTTAGTCTTCTAAGGGATCCGAAATATCTGTTCTCAGATTCCACAGAAATAAGGCTAGCAAAGAGATCCACCAAATACAGATGTAACTCTGTGAGATGAATTAACAGAACACTAAGCAGTTTCTCAGAAAGCTTCTTTTCAGATTTCATCTGAGGATATTTCCTTTTTCTCCATAGCCCTCTATGGGCTTCCAAATATCAGTTTGCCAATTCCACAACAACTATCTTAGCGAAAGTCTTCTTGAGGGGAAAGCTGTAACTCTGTGAGATGATTTCACAGAACACAAAGAAGTTTCTCAGAAAGCTTCTTTCTCTTTGTTATCGGAGATTATTTCCTTTGGCCTTATAGTCTTCAAAGGGATCCAAAATATCTGTTCTCATATTCCTCAGAAATGAGGCTAGCAAAGTGATTAACGAAATACAGATGTAACTCTGTTAGATGAATTAACAGAACACTAAGCAGTTTCTCAGAAAGCTACTTTCCAGATTTCATCTGAGGATATTTCCTTTTTCACCATAGACCTCTAGGGGCTTCCAAATATCACTTTGCCAATTCCACAAGAACTGTCTTAGTGAAAGTCTTCTTGAGGGGAAAGCTGTAAGTCTGTGAGAAGATTTCACAGAACACAAAGAAGTTTCTCAGAAAGTTTCTTTCTCTTTGTTATCGGAGGATATTTCCTTTGGCCCTCTAGTCTTTTAAGGGATCCGAAATATTTGTTCTCAGATTCCACAAAAATAAGGCTAAAAAAGAGATCCGCGAAATACAGATATAACTCTGTGAGATGAATTAACAGAACACTAAGCAGTTTCTCTGAAAGCTTCTTTCCCGATTTCATCTCAGGATATTTCCTTTTTCACCATAGCCCTCTATGGGCTTCCAAATATCACTTTGCCAATTCCACTAGAACTGTCTTAGCGAAAGGCTTCTTGAGGGAAATCTGTAACTCTGTGAGATTATTTCACAGAACACAAAGAAGTTTCTCACAAACCTCCTTTCTCTTTGTTATCGGAGGATATTTCCTTTGGCCCTATAGTCTTCTAAGGGATTCGAAATATCTGTTCTCAGATTCCACAGAATTAAGGCTAGCAAAGAGATCCACCAAATAGAGATGTAACTCTGTGAGATGAATTAACAGAACACTAAGCAGTTTCTCAGAAAGCTTCTTTCCAGATTCCTTCTGAGGATATTTCCTTTTTCACCATAGCCCTCTATGGGCTTCTAATATCACTTTGCCAATTCCACAAGAACTGTCTTAGCGAAAGGCGTCCTGAGGGGAAAGCTGTAACTCTGTGAGATGATTTCACAGAACACAAAGAAGTTTCTCAGAAAGGTTCTTTCTCTTTGTTATCGGAGGATATTTCCTTTGCCCCTATAGTCTTGAAAGGGATCCGAAATATCTGTTTTCAGATTCCACAGAAATAAGGCTAGCAAAGCAATCCAGCAAATACAGATGTAACTCTGTGAGATGAATTAACAGAACACTAAGCAGTTTCTCAGAAAGCTTCTTTGCAGATTTCATCTGAGGATATTTCCTTTTTCACAATATCCCTCTATGGGCTTCCAAATATCACTTTGCCAATTCCACAAGAACTGTCTTAGCGAAAGGCTTCTTGAGGGGAAAGCTGTAACTCTGTGAGATGATTTCACAGAACACAAATAAGTTTCTCAGAAAGCTTCTTTCTCTTTGTTATCGGAGGATATTTCCCTTGGCCCTATAGTCTTCTAAGGGATCCGAAATATCGGTTCTCAGATTCCACAGAAATAAGGCTAGCAAAGAGATCCACGAAATACAGATGTAACTCTGTGAGATGAATTAACAGAACACTAAGCAGTTTCTCAGAAAGCTTCTTTCCAGATTTCAAATGAGGATAATTCCTTTTTCACCATAGCCCTCTATGGGATTCCAAATATCACTTTGCCAATTCCGCAAGAACTGTCTTAGCGAAATGCTTCTTAAGGTTAAAGCTGTAACTCTGTGAGACGATTTCACAGAACACAAAGAAGTTTCTCAGAAAGCTTCTTTCTCTTTGTTATCGGAGGATATTTCCTTTGGCCCTCTAGTCTTCAAGGGGATCCGAAATATCTGTTCTCAGATTCCCAGAAATAAGGCTAGCAAAGAGATCCACGAAATACAGATGTAACTCTGTGAGATGAATTAACAGAACACTAAGAAGTTTCTCAGAAAGCTTCTTTCCAGATTTCATCTGAGGATATTTCCTTTTTCACCATAGCCCTCTATGCGCTTCCAAATATCACATTGCCAATTCCACAAGAACCCGCTTAGCGAAAGGCTTCTTGAGGGGAAAGCTGTAACTCCGTGAGGTGATTTCACAGAACACAAAGAAGTTTCTCAGAAAGCTTCTTTCTCTTTGTTATCGGAGTTTTTTTTCTTTGGCCCTATAAACTTCATAGGGGTCCGAAATATCTGTTCTCAGATTCCACAGAAATAAGGCTAGCAAAGAGATCCAAGAAATACAGATGTAACTCTGTGAGATGAATTAACAGAACACTAAGCAGTTTCTCAGAAAGCTACTTTCCAGATTTCATCTGAGGATATTTCCTTTTTCACCGTAGCCCTCTATGGGCTTCCAAATATCACATTGCCAATTCCACAAGAACTGTTTTAGTGAAAGGCTTCTTGAGCAGTAAGCTTTAACTCTGTGAGAAGATTTCACAGAACACAAAGAAGTTTCTCAGAAAGCTTTTTTCTCTTTGTTATCGGAGGATATTTCCTTTGGACCTATAGTCTTCTAAGGGATCCAAAATATCTGTTCTCAGATTCCACAGAAATAAGGCTAAAAAAGAGATCCACGAAATACAGATATAACTCTGTGAGATGAATTAACAGAACACTAAGCAGTTTCTCTGAAAGCTTCTTTCCAGTTTTCATCTCAGGATATTTCCTTTTTCACCATAGCCCTCTATGGGCTTCCAAATATCACTTTGATAATTCCACTAGAACTGTCTTAGCGAAAGGCTTCTTGAGGGGGAAGCTGTAACTCTGTGAGATTATTTCACAGAACACAAAGAAGTTTCTCACAAACCTCCTTTCTCTTTTTTATCAGAGGATATTTCCTTTGGCCCTATAGTCTTCTAATGGATCCGAAATATCTGTTCTCAGATTCCACAGAAATAAGGCTGGCAAAGGGATCCACCAAATACAGATGTAACTCTGTGAGATGAATTAACAGAACACTAAGCAGTTTCTCAGAAAGCTTCTTTCCAGATTTCATCTCAGGATATTTCCTTTTTCACCATAGCCCTCTATGGGCTTCCAAATATCACTTTGCCAATTCCACTAGAACTGTCTTAGCGAAAGGCTTCTTGAGGGGAAATCTGTAACTCTGTGAGATTATTTCACAGAACACAAAGAAGTTTCTCACAAACCTCCTTTCTCTTTGTTATCGCAGGACATTTCCTTTGGCCCTATAGTCTTCTAAGGGATCCGAAATATCTGTTCTCAGATTCCACAGAAATAAGGCTAGCAAAGTGAACCACGAAATACAGATGTAACTCTGTGAGATGAATTAACAGAACACTAAGCAGTTTCTCAGAAAGCTACTTTCCAGATTTCATCTGAGGATATTTCCTTTTTCACCATAGCCCTCTATGGGCTTCCAAATATCACTTTGCCAATTCCACAAGAACTGTCTTAGCGAAAGGCTTCTTGAGGGGAAAGCTGTAAATCTGTGAGAAGATTACACAGAACAAAAAGAAGCTTCTCAGAAAGCTTCTTTCTCTTTGTTATCGGAGGATATTTCCTTTGGACCTATAGGATTCTAAGGGATCCGAAATATCTGTTCTCAGATTCCACAGAAATAAGGCTAGCAAAGAGATCCACGAAATACAGATATAACTCTGTGAGATGAATTAACAGAACACTAAGCAGTTTCTCTGAAAGCTTCTTCCCAGATTTCATCTCAGGATATTTCCTTTTTCACCGTAGCCCTCTATGGGCTTCCAAATATCACTTTGCCAATTCCACTAGAACTGTCTTAGCGAAAGGCTTCTTGAGGGGAAAGCTGTAACTCTGTGACATGATTTCACAGAACACAAAGAAGTTTCTCACAAACCTCCTCTCTCTTTTTTATCAGAGGATATTTCCTTTGGCCCTATACTCTTCTAAGGGATCCGAATTATCTGTTCTCAGATTCCACAGAAATAAGACTACCAAAGAGATAAACCAAATACAGATGTAACTCTGTGAGATGAATTAACAGAACACTAAGCAGTTTCTCAGAAAGCTTCTTTCCAAATTTCATCTGAGGATATTTCCTTTTTCACCATAGCCCTCTATGGGCTTCCAAATATCACTTTGCCAATTCCACAAGAACTGTCTTAGCGAAAGGCTTCTTGAGGGGAAAGCTGTAAATCTGTGAGAAGATTTCACAGAACACAAAGAAGTTTCTCAGAAAGCTTCTTTCTCTTTTTATCGGAGGATATTTCCTTTGGACCTATAGTCTTCTAAGGGATCCGAAATATCTGTTCTCAGATTCCACAGAAATAAGGCTAAAAAAGAGATCCACGAAATACAGATATAACTCTGTGAGATGAATTAACAGAACACTAAGCAGTTTCTCTGAAAGCTTCTTTCCAGTTTTCATCTCAGGATATTTCCTTTTTCACCATAGCCCTCTATGGGCTTCCAAATATCACTTTGCGAATTCCACTAGAACTGTCTTAGCGAAAGGCTTCTTGAGGGGAAAGCTGTAACTCTGTGAGATTATTACACAGAACACAAAGAAGTTTCTCACAAACCTCCTTTCTCTTTGTTATCAGAGGATACTTCCTTTGGCCCTATAGTCTTCTAAGGGATCGGAAATATCTGTACTCAGATTCCACAGAAATAAGGCTAGCAAAGACATCCACCAAATACAGATGTAACTCTGTGAGATGAATTAACAGAACACTAAGCAGTTTCTCGGAAAGCTTCTTTCCAAATTTCATCTGAGGATATTTCCTTTTTCAACATAGCCCTCTATGGGTTTCCAAATATCACCTTGCCAATTCCACAAGAACTGTCTTAGCGAAAGGCTTCTTGAGGGGAAAGCTGTAATTCTGTGAGATGATTTCACAGAACACAAAGAAGTTTCTCACAAACCTTCTTTCTGTTTGTTATCGGAGGATATTTCCTTTGCCCTTTAGTCTTCTAAGGGATCCGAAATATCTGTTCTCAGATTCCACAGAAATAAGGCTAGCAAAGAGATCCACCAAATACAGATGTAACTCTGTGAGATGAATTAACAGAACACTAAGCAGTTTCTCAGAAAGCTTCTTTGCAGATTTCATCTGAGGATATTTCCTTTTTCTCCATAGCCCTCTATGGGCTTCCAAATATCACTTTGCAAATTCCACAAGAACTGTCTTAGCGAAAAGCTTCTTGAGGGGAAAGCTGTAACTCTGTGAGATGATTTCACAGAACACAAGGAAGTTTCCTAGAAAGCTTCTTACTCTTTGTTATCGGAGGATATTTCCTTTGGCCCTATAGTCTTCTAAGGGATCCGAAATATCTGTTCTCAGATTCCACAGAAATAAGGCTACCAAAGAGATCCATCAAATACATATGTAACTCTGTGAGATGAATTAACAGAACACTAAGCAGTTTCTCGGAAAGCTTCTTTCCAAATTTCATCTGAAGATATTTCCTTTTTCAACATAGCCCTCTATGGGTTTCCAAATATCACCTTGCCAATTCCACAAGAACTGTCTTAGCGAAAGGCTTCTTGAGGGGAAAGCTGTAATTCTGTGAGATGATTTCACAGAACACAAAGAAGTTTCTCACAAACCTTCTTTCTGTTTGTTATCGGAGGATATTTCCTTTGCCCTTTAGTCTTCTAAGGGATCCGAAATATCTGTTCTCAGATTCCACAGAAATAAGGCTAGCAAAGAGATCCACCAAATACAGATGTAACTCTGTGAGATGAATTAACAGAACACTAAGCAGTTTCTCAGAAAGCTTCTTTTCAGATTTCATCTGAGGATATTTCCTTTTTCTCCATAGCCCTCTATGGGCTTCCAAATATCAGTTTGCCAATTCCACAACAACTATCTTAGCGAAAGTCTTCTTGAGGGGAAAGCTGTAACTCTGTGAGATGATTTCACAGAACACAAAGAAGTTTCTCAGAAAGCTTCTTTCTCTTTGTTATCGGAGATTATTTCCTTTGGCCTTATAGTCTTCAAAGGGATCCAAAATATCTGTTCTCATATTCCTCAGAAATGAGGCTAGCAAAGTGATTAACGAAATACAGATGTAACTCTGTTAGATGAATTAACAGAACACTAAGCAGTTTCTCAGAAAGCTACTTTCCTGATTTCATCTGAGGATATTTCCTTTTTCACCATAGACCTCTAGGGGCTTCCAAATATCACTTTGCCAATTCCACAAGAACTGTCTTAGTGAAAGTCTTCTTGAGGGGAAAGCTGTAAGTCTGTGAGAAGATTTCACAGAACACAAAGAAGTTTCTCAGAAAGTTTCTTTCTCTTTGTTATCGGAGGATATTTCCTTTGGCCCTCTAGTCTTTTAAGGGATCCGAAATATTTGTTCTCAGATTCCACAAAAATAAGGCTAAAAAAGAGATCCGCGAAATACAGATATAACTCTGTGAGATGAATTAACAGAACACTAAGCAGTTTCTCTGAAAGCTTCTTTCCCGATTTCATCTCAGGATATTTCCTTTTTCACCATAGCCCTCTATGGGCTTCCAAATATCACTTTGCCAATTCCACTAGAACTGTCTTAGCGAAAGGCTTCTTGAGGGAAATCTGTAACTCTGTGAGATTATTTCACAGAACACAAAGAAGTTTCTCACAAACCTCCTTTCTCTTTGTTATCGGAGGATATTTCCTTTGGCCCTATAGTCTTCTAAGGGATTCGAAATATCTGTTCTCAGATTCCACAGAATTAAGGCTAGCAAAGAGATCCACCAAATAGAGATGTAACTCTGTGAGATGAATTAACAGAACACTAAGCAGTTTCTCAGAAAGCTTCTTTCCAGATTCCTTCTGAGGATATTTCCTTTTTCACCATAGCCCTCTATGGGCTTCTAATATCACTTTGCCAATTCCACAAGAACTGTCTTAGCGAAAGGCGTCCTGAGGGGAAAGCTGTAACTCTGTGAGATGATTTCACAGAACACAAAGAAGTTTCTCAGAAAGGTTCTTTCTCTTTGTTATCGGAGGATATTTCCTTTGCCCCTATAGTCTTGAAAGGGATCCGAAATATCTGTTTTCAGATTCCACAGAAATAAGGCTAGCAAAGCAATCCAGCAAATACAGATGTAACTCTGTGAGATGAATTAACAGAACACTAAGCAGTTTCGCAGAAAGCTTCTTTGCAGATTTCATCTGAGGATATTTCCTTTTTCACAATATCCCTCTATGGGCTTCCAAATATCACTTTGCCAATTCCACAAGAACTGTCTTAGCGAAAGGCTTCTTGAGGGGAAAGCTGTAACTCTGTGAGATGATTTCACAGAACACAAATAAGTTTCTCAGAAAGCTTCTTTCTCTTTGTTATCGGAGGATATTTCCCTTGGCCCTATAGTCTTCTAAGGGATCCGAAATATCGGTTCTCAGATTCCACAGAAATAAGGCTAGCAAAGAGATCCACGAAATACAGATGTAACTCTGTGAGATGAATTAACAGAACACTAAGCAGTTTCTCAGAAAGCTTCTTTCCAGATTTCAAATGAGGATAATTCCTTTTTCACCATAGCCCTCTATGGGATTCCAAATATCACTTTGCCAATTCCGCAAGAACTGTCTTAGCGAAATGCTTCTTAAGGTTAAAGCTGTAACTCTGTGAGACGATTTCACAGAACACAAAGAAGTTTCTCAGAAAGCTTCTTTCTCTTTGTTATCGGAGGATATTTCCTTTGGCCCTCTAGTCTTCAAGGGGATCCGAAATATCTGTTCTCAGATTCCCAGAAATAAGGCTAGCAAAGAGATCCACGAAATACAGATGTAACTCTGTGAGATGAATTAACAGAACACTAAGAAGTTTCTCAGAAAGCTTCTTTCCAGATTTCATCTGAGGATATTTCCTTTTTCACCATAGCCCTCTATGCGCTTCCAAATATCACATTGCCAATTCCACAAGAACCCGCTTAGCGAAAGGCTTCTTGAGGGGAAAGCTGTAACTCCGTGAGGTGATTTCACAGAACACAAAGAAGTTTCTCAGAAAGCTTCTTTCTCTTTGTTATCGGAGTTTTTTTTCTTTGGCCCTATAAACTTCAAAGGGGTCCGAAATATCTGTTCTCAGATTCCACAGAAATAAGGCTAGCAAAGAGATCCAAGAAATACAGATGTAACTCTGTGAGATGAATTAACAGAACACTAAGCAGTTTCCCAGAAAGCTACTTTCCAGATTTCATCTGAGGATATTTCCTTTTTCACCATAGCCCTCTATGGGCTTCCAAATATCACTTTGCCAATTCCACAAGAACTGTCTTAGCGAAAGGCTTCTTGAGGGGAAAGCTGTAACTCTGTGAGATGATTTCACAGAACACAAAGAAGTTTCTCAGAAAGCTTCTTTCTCTTTGTTATCGGAGGATATTTCCTTTGCCCCTAGAGTCTTCTAAGGGATCCAAAATACCTGTTCTCAGATTCCACAGAAATAAGGCTAGCAAAGAGATCCACGAAATACAGATGAAACTCTGTGAGGTGAATTAACAGAACACTAAGCAGTTTTTGAGAAAGATTCTTTCCAGATTTCATCAGAGGATATTTCATTCTTCACCATAGCCCTCTATGGGCTTCCGAATATCACTCTGCCAATTCCACAAGAACTGTCTTAGCGCAAGGCTTCTCTAGGGGAAAGCTGTATCTCTGTGAGATGATTTCACAGAACACAAAGAAGTTTCTGAGAAAGCTTCTTTCTCATTGTTATCGGAGGATATTTCCTTTGGCCCTATAGTCTTCTAAGGGATCCGAAATATCTGTTCTCAGATTCCACAGAAATAAGGCTAGCAAAGAGATCCGCGAAATACAGATGTAACTCTGGGAGATGAATTAACAGAAAACTAAGCAGTTTCTAGAAAGCTACTTTCCAGATTTCCTCTGAAGATATTTCCTATTTCACCATAGCCCTCTAGGGGCTTCCAAATATCACTTTGCCAATTCAACAAGAACTGTCTTAGCGAAAGTCTTCATGAGGGGAAAGCTGTAACTCTGTGAGAAGATTTCACAGAATACAAAGAAGTTTCTCAGAAAGCTTCTTTCTCTTTGTTATCGGAGGATATTTCCTGTGGCCCTATAGTCTTCTAAGGGATCCGAAATAGCTGTTCTCAGATTCCACAGAAATAAGGCTAGCAAAGAGATCCACGAAATACAGATATAACTCTGTGAGATGAATTAACAGAACACTAAGCAGTTTCTCTGAAAGCTTCTTTCCAGATTTCATCTCAGGATATTTCCTTTTTCACCATAGCCCTCTAAGGGCTTCCAAATATCACTTTGCCAATTCCACTAGAACTGCCTTAGCGAAAGGCTTCTTGAGGGGAAAGCTGTAACTCTGTGAGATGATTTCACAGAACCCAAAGAAGTTTCTCAGAAAGCTTCTTTCTCTTTGTTATCGGAGATTATTTCCTTTGGCCCTATAGTCTTCAAAGGGATCCAAAATATATGTTCTCAGGTTCCACAGAAATGAGGCTAGCAAAGTGATCCATGAAATACAGATGTAACTCTGTGAGATGAATTAACAGAACACTAAGCAGTTTCTCAGAAAGCTACTTTCCAGATTTCATCTGAGGATATTTCCTTTTTCACCGTAGCCCTCTATGGGCTTCCAAATATCACATTGCCAATTCCACAAGAACTGTTTTAGTGAAAGGCTTCTTGAGCAGTAAGCTGTAACTCTGTGAGAAGATTTCACAGAACACAAAGAAGTTTCTCAGAAAGCTTTTTTCTCTTTGTTATCGGAGGATATTTCCTTTGGACCTATAGTCTTCTAAGGGATCCAAAATATCTGTTCTCAGATTCCACAGAAATAAGGCTAAAAAAGAGATCCACGAAATACAGATATAACTCTGTGAGATGAATTAACAGAACACTAAGCAGTTTCTCTGAAAGCTTCTTTCCAGTTTTCATCTCAGGATATTTCCTTTTTCACCATAGCCCTCTATGGGCTTCCAAATATCACTTTGATAATTCCACTAGAACTGTCTTAGCGAAAGGCTTCTTGAGGGGGAAGCTGTAACTCTGTGAGATTATTTCACAGAACACAAAGAAGTTTCTCACAAACCTCCTTTCTCTTTTTTATCAGAGGATATTTCCTTTGGCCCTATAGTCTTCTAATGGATCCGAAATATCTGTTCTCAGATTCCACAGAAATAAGGCTGGCAAAGGGATCCACCAAATACAGATGTAACTCTGTGAGATGAATTAACAGAACACTAAGCAGTTTCTCAGAAAGCTTCTTTCCAGATTTCATCTCAGGATATTTCCTTTTTCACCATAGCCCTCTATGGGCTTCCAAATATCACTTTGCCAATTCCACTAGAACTGTCTTAGCGAAAGGCTTCTTGAGGGGAAATCTGTAACTCTGTGAGATTATTTCACAGAACACAAAGAAGTTTCTCACAAACCTCCTTTCTCTTTGTTATCGCAGGACATTTCCTTTGGCCCTATAGTCTTCTAAGGGATCCGAAATATCTGTTCTCAGATTCCACAGAAATAAGGCTAGCAAAGTGATCCACGAAATACAGATGTAACTCTGTGAGATGAATTAACAGAACACTAAGCAGTTTCTCAGAAAGCTACTTTCCAGATTTCATCTGAGGATATTTCCTTTTTCACCATAGCCCTCTATGGGCTTCCAAATATCACTTTGCCAATTCCACAAGAACTGTCTTAGCGAAAGGCTTCTTGAGGGGAAAGCTGTAAATCTGTGAGAAGATTACACAGAACAAAAAGAAGCTTCTCAGAAAGCTTCTTTCTCTTTGTTATCGGAGGATATTTCCTTTGGACCTATAGTCTTCTAAGGGATCCGAAATATCTGTTCTCAGATTCCACAGAAATAAGGCTAAAAAAGAGATCCACGAAATACAGATATAACTCTGTGAGATGAATTAACAGAACACTAAGCAGTTTCTCTGAAAGCTTCTTTCCAGATTTCATTTGAGGATATTTCCTTCTTCACCATGGCCCTCTATGGGCTTCCAAACATCACTTTGCCAATTCCACAAGAACTGTCTTAGCGAAAGGCTTCTTAAGGGGAAAGCTGTAACTCTGTGATATGATTTCACAGGACACAAAGAAGTTTCTCAGAAAGCTTCTTTCTCTTTTTTATCAGAGGATATTTCCTTTGGCCTTATAGTCTTCTAAGGAATCCGAAATATCCGTTCTGAGATTCCACAGAAATAAGGCTAGCAAAGAGATAAAGGAAAAACAGATGTAACTCTGTGAGATGAATTAACAGAACACTAAGCAGTTTCTCAGATAGCTTCTTTCCAGATTTCATCGGCCGATATTTCCTTTTTCACAATAGCCCTCTATGCGCTTCCAAATATCACTTTGCCAATTCCACAAGAACTGTCTTAGCGAAAGGCTTCTTGAGGGGAAAGCTGTAACTCAGTGAGATGATTTCACAGAACACAAAGAAGTTTCTCAGAAAGCTTCTTTGTCTTTGTTATCGGAGGATATTTCCTTTGGCCCTATAGTCTTCTAAGGGATCCGAAATATATGTTCTCAGATTTCACAGAAATAAGGCTAGCAAGGAGATCCACGAAATACTGATGTAAATCTGTGAGATGAATTAACAGGACACTAAGCAGTTTCTCAGAAAGCTTCCTTCCAGATTTCATCTGAGGATATTTCCTTTTTCACCATAGCCCTCTATGGGCTTCCAAATATCACTTTGCCAATTACACAAGAACTGTCTTAGCGAAAGGCTTCTTGAGGGGAAAGCTGTAACTCTGTGAGATGATTTCACAGAACACAAAGAAGTTTCTCAGAAAGATTCTTTCTCTTTGTCATCGCAGGATATTTCCTTTGGCCTTATAGTCTTCTAAGGGTTCCGAAATATCTCTTCTCAGATTCCACAGAAATAAGGCTAGCAAAGAGATCCACCAAATACAGATGTAACTCTGTGAGATGAATTAACAGAACACGAAGCAGTTTCTCAGAAAGCTTCCTTCCAGATTTCATCTGAGGATATTTCCTTTTTCACCATAGCCCTCTATGGGCTTCCAAATATCACTTTGCCAATTCCACAAGAACTGTCTTAGCGAAAGGTTTCCTGAGGGGAAAGCTGTAACTCTGTGAGATGATTTCACAGAACACAAAGAAGTTTCTCAGAAAGATTCTTTCTCTTTCTTATCGCAGGATATTTCCTTAGGCCCTATAGTCTTCTAAGGGATCCGAAATATCTGTTCTCAGATTCCACAGAAATAAGGCTAGCAAAGAGATCCACGAAATACAGATGTAACTCCGTGAGATGAATTGACAGAACACTAAGCAGTTTCTCAGAAAGCTTCCTTCCAGATTTCATCTGAGGATATTTCCTTTTTCACCATAGCCCTCTATGGGTTTCCAAATATCACTTTGCCAATTCCACAAGAACTGTCTTAGCGAAAGGCTTCTTGAGGGGAAAGCTGTAGCTCTGTGAGATGATTTCACAGAACACAAAGAAGTTTCTCAGAAAGCTTCTTTCTCTTTGTAATCGGAGGATATTTCCTTTGGCCCTATAGTCTTCTAAGGGATCCGAAATACCTGTTCTCAGATTCCACAGAAATAAGGCTAGCAAAGCGATCCACGAAATACAGATGTAACTCGGTGAGATGAATTAACAGAACACTAAGCTGTTTCTCAGAAAGCTTCTTTCCAGATTTCAACTGAGGATATTTCCTTTTTCACCATAGCCCTCTATGCCCTTCCAAATATCACTTGGCAAATTCCACAAGAACTGTCTTAGCGAAAGGCTTCTTGAGGGGAAAGCTGTAACTCTGTGAGTTGATTTCAAAGAACACAAAGAAGTTTCTCAGAAAGCTTCTTTCTCTTTGTTATCGGAGGACATTTCCTTGGGCCCTCTAATCTTCTAAGGGATCCCAAATATCTGTTCTCAGATTCCACAGAAATAAGTCTAGCAAAGGGATCCAGGAAGTACAGATGTAACTCTGTGAGATGAGTTAACAGAACACTAAGCAGTTTCTCAGAAAGCTTCCTTCCAGATTTCATCTGAGGATATTTCCTTTTCACCATAGCCTTCTATGGGCTTCCAAATATCACTTTGCCAATTCCACAAGAACTGTCTTGGCGAAAGGTTTCCTGAGGGAAAAGCTGTAACTCTGGGAGATGATTTCACAGAACACAAAGAAGTTTCTCAGAAAGATTCTTTCTCTTTGTTATCGGAGGATATTTCCTTTAGCCCTATAGTCTTCTAAGGGATCCGAAATATCTCTTCTCAGATTCCACAGAAATAAGGCTAGCAAAGAGATCCACGAAATACAGATGTAACTCTGTGAGATGAATTAACAGAACACTAAGCAGTTTCTCAGAAAGCTTCCTTCCAGATTTCATCTGAGGATATTTCCTTTTTCACCATAGCCCTCTATGGGCTTCCAAATATCACTTTGCCAATTCCACAAGAACTGTCTTAGCGAAAGGCTTCTTGAGGGGAAAGCTGTAACACTGTGAGATGATTTCACAGAACACAAAGAAGTTTCTCAGAAAGATTCTTTCTCTTTGTTATCGCAGGATATTTCCTTTGGCCCTATAGTCTTCTAAGGGATCCGAAATATCTGTTCTCAGATTCCACAGAAATAAGGCTAGCAAAGAGATCCAGGAAATACACATGTAACTCTGTGAGATGAATTCACAGAATAATAAGCAGTTTCTCAGAAAGCTTCTTTCCAGATTTCATCTGAGGATATTTCCTTTTTCACCATAGCCCTCTATGGGCTTCCAAATATCACTTTGCCAATTCCAGAAGAACTGTCTTAGTGAAAGGCTTCTTGAGGGGAAAGCTGTAACTCTTTGAGATGATTTCACAGAGCACGAAGAAGTTTCTCAGAAACCTTCTTTCTCTTTGTTATCGGAGAATATTTCCTTTGGCCCTATAGTCTTCTAAGGGTTCCGAAATATCTGTTCTCAGATTCCACAGAAATAAGGCTTACAAAGAGATAAACGAAATACAGTGTAACTCTGTGAGATTAATTAACAGAACACTAAGCAGTTTCTCAGAAAGCTTTCCAGATTTCATCTGAGGATATTTCCTTTTTCACCATAGCCTTCTATGGGCTTCCAAATGTCACTTTGCCAATTCCAGAAGAACTGTCTTAGCGAAAGGCGTCTTGAGGAGAAATCTGTAACTCTGTGAGATGATTTCACAGAACACAAAGAAGTATCTCAGAAAGCTTCTTTCTCTTTGTTATCGGAGGATATTTCCTTTGGCCCTATAGTCTTCTTAGGGATCCGAAATATCTGTTCTCAGATTCCACAGAAATAAGGCTAGCAAAGAGATCCACGAAACACAGATGTAACTCCCTGAGATGAATTAACAGAACACTAAGCAGTTTCGCAGAAAGCTTCTTTCCAGATTTCATCTGAGGACACTTCCTTTTTCACCATAGCCCTCTATGCGCTTCCAAATATCACTTTGCCAATTCCACAAGAACTGTCTTAGCAAAAGGCTTCTTGAGGGGAAAGCTTTAACTCTGTGAGATTCTTTCACAGAACACAAAGAAGTTTATCAGAAAGCTTCTTTCTCTTTGTTATCAGAGGATATTTCCTTTGGCCCTATAGTCTTCAAGGGGATCCGAAATATCTGTTCTCAGATTCCACAGAAAAAAGGCTAGAAAAGAGATCCACAAAATGCAGATGTAACTCTCTGAGATGCATTAACAGAACACTAATCAGTTTCTCAGTAATCTTCTTTCCAGATTTCATCTGAGAATATTTCCTTTTTCACCTTAGCCCTATAAGGGCTTCCAAATATCACTTTGCCAATTCCACAAGAACTGTTTTCGCGAAAGGCTTCTTGAGGGGAAAGCTGTAACTCTGTGAGATGATTTCACAGAACACAAAGAAGTTTCTCAGAAAGCTTCTTTCTCTTTGTTATCGGAGGATATTTCCTTTGGCCCTATAGTCCTCAAAGGGATCCGAAATATCTGTTCTCAGATTCCACAGAAATAAGGCTAGCAAAGAGATCCACGAAATACAGATGTAAGTCTGTGAGATGAATTAACAGAACACTAAGCAGTTTCTCAGAAAGCTTCTTTCCAGATTTCATCTGAGGATATTTCCTTTTTCACCATAGCCCTCTAAGGGCTTCCAAATATCACTTTGCCAATTCCACAAGAACTGTCTTAGCGAAAGGCTTCTTGAGGGGAAAGCTGTAACTCTGTGAGATGATTTCACAGAACACAAATAAGTTTCTCAGAAAGCTTCTTTCTCTTTGTTATCGGAGGATATTTCCTTTGGCCCTATAGCCTTCAAAGGGATCCGAAATATCTGTTCTCAGATTCCACAGAAATAAGGCTAGCAAAGTGATCCACGAAATACAGATGTAACTCTGTGAGATGAATTAACAGGACACTAAGCAGTTTCTAAGAAACCTTCTTTCCAGATTTCATCTGAGGATATTTCCTTTTTCACCATAGCACTCTATGGGCTTCCAAATATCACTTTGCCAATTCCACAAGAACTGTCTTAGCGAAAGGTTTCCCGAGGGGAAAGCTGTAACTCTGTGAGATGATTTCACAGAACACAAAGAAGTTTCTCAGAAAGATTCTTTCTCTTTCTTATCGCAGGACATTTCCTTAGGCCCTATAGTCTTCTAAGGGATCCGAAATATCTGTTCTCAGATTCCACAGAAATAAGGCTAGCAAAGAGATCTACGAAATACAGATGTAACTCCGTGAGATGAATTGACAGAACACTAAGCAGTTTCTCAGAAAGCGTCCTTCCAGATTTCATCTGAGGATATTTCCTTTTTCACCATAGCCCTCTATGGGTTTCCAAATATCACTTTGCCAATTCCACAAGAACTGTCTTAGCGAAAGGCTTCTTGAGGGGAAAGCTGTAGCTCTGTGAGATGATTTCACAGAACACAAAGAAGTTTCTCAGAAAGCTTCTTTCTCTTTGTAATCGGAGGATATTTCCTTTGGCCCTATAGTCTTCTAAGGGATCCGAAATACCTGTTCTCAGATTCCACAGAAATAAGGCTAGCAAAGCGATCCACGAAATACAGATGTAACTCGGTGAGATGAATTAACAGAACACTAAGCTGTTTCTCAGAAAGCTTCTTTCCAGATTTCAACTGAGGATATTTCCTTTTTCACCATAGCCCTCTATGCCCTTCCAAATATCACTTGGCAAATTCCACAAGAACTGTCTTAGCGAAAGGCTTCTTGAGGGGAAAGCTGTAACTCTGTGAGTTGATTTCAAAGAACACAAAGAAGTTTCTCAGAAAGCTTCTTTCTCTTTGTTATCGGAGGACATTTCCTTGGGCCCTCTAATCTTCTAAGGGATCCCAAATATCTGTTCTCAGATTCCACAGAAATAAGTCTAGCAAAGGGATCCAGGAAGTACAGATGTAACTCTGTGAGATGAGTTAACAGCACACTAAGCAGTTTCTCAGAAAGCTTCCTTCCAGATTTCATCTGAGGATATTTCCTTTTCACCGTAGCCTTCTATGGGCTTCCAAATATCACTTTGCCAATTCCACAAGAACTGTCTTGGCGAAAGGTTTCCTGAGGGAAAAGCTGTAACTCTGGGAGATGATTTCACAGAACACAAAGAAGTTTCTCAGAAAGATTCTTTCTCTTTGTTATCGGAGGATATTTCCTTTGGCCCTATAGTCTTCTAAGGGATCCGAAATATCTCTTCTCAGATTCCACAGAAATAAGGCTAGCAAAGAGATCCAGGAAATACAGATGTAACTCTGTGAGATGAATTAACAGAACACTAAGCAGTTTCTCAGAAAGCTTCCTTCCAGATTTCATCTGAGGATATTTCCTTTTTCACCATAGCCCTCTATGGGCTTCCAAATATCACTTTGCCAATTCCACAAGAACTGTCTTAGTGAAAGGCTTCTTGAGGGGAAAGCTGTAACTCTTTGAGATGATTTCACAGAGCACGAAGAAGTTTCTCAGAAACCTTCTTTCTCTTTGTTATCGGAGAATATTTCCTTTGGCCCTATAGTCTACTAAGGGTTCCGAAATATCTGTTCTCAGATTCCACAGAAATAAGGCTTACAAAGAGATAAACGAAATACAGTGTAACTCTGAGAGATTAATTAACAGAACACTAAGCAGTTTCTCAGAAAGCTTTCCAGATTTCATCTGAGGATATTTCCTTTTTCACCATAGCCCTCTATGGGCTTCCAAATGTCACTTTGCCAATTCCAGAAGAACTGTCTTAGCGAAAGGCGTCTTGAGGGGAAAGCTGTAACTCTGTGAGATGATTTCACAGAACACAAAGAAGTATCTCAGAAAGCTTCTTTCTCTTTGTTATCGGAGGATATTTCCTTTGGCCCTATAGTCTTCTTAGGGATCCGAAATATCTGTTCTCAGATTCCACAGAAATAAGGCTAGCAAAGAGATCCACGAAACACAGATGTAACTCTCTGAGATGAATTAACAGAACACTAAGCAGTTTCTCAGAAAGCTTCTTTCCAGATTTCATCTGAGGATACTTCCTTTTTCACCATAGCCCTCTATGCGCTCCCAAATATCACTTTGCCAATTCCACAAGAACTGTCTTAGCGAAAGGTTTCCTGAGGGGAAAGCTGTAACTCTGGGAGACGATTTCACAGAACACAAAGAAGTTTCTCAGAAAGCTTCTTTCTCTTTGTTATCGGAGGATATTTCCTTTGGCCCTATAGTCTTCTAAGGGATCCGAAATATCTGTTCTCAGATTCCACAGAAGTAAGGCTAGCAAAGAGATCCACGAAATACAGATGTAACTCTGTGAGATGAATTAACAGAACACTAAACAGTTTCTCAGAAAGCTTCCTTCCAGATTTCATCTGAGGATATTTCCTTTTTCACCATAGCCCTCTATGGGCTTCCAAATATCACTTTGCCAATTCCACTAGAACTGTCTTAGCGAAAGGTTTCCTGAGGGGAAAGCTGTAACTCTGGGAGATGATTTCACAGAACACAAAGAAGGTTCTCAGAAAGATTCTTTCTCTTTGTTATCGGAGGGTATTTCCTTTGGCCCTATACTCTTCTAAGGGATCCGAAATATCTCTTCTCAGATTCCACAGAAATAAGGCTAGCAAAGAGATCCACGAAATACAGATGTAACTCTGTGAGATGAATTAACAGAACACTAATCAGTTTCACAAAAAGCTTCTTTCCAGATTTCATCTGAGGATATTTCCTTTTTCACCATAGCCCTCTATGGGCTTCCAAATATCACTTTGCCAATTCCAGAAGAACTGTCTTAGTGAAAGGCTTCTTGAGGGGAAAGCTGTAACTCTTTGAGATGATTTCACAGAACACGAAGAAGTTTCTCAGAAACCTTCTTTCTCTTTGTTATCGGAGAATATTTCCTTTGGCCTTATAGTCTTCTAAGGGTTCCGAAATATCTGTTCTCAGATTCCACAGAAATAAGGCTAGCAAAGAGATATAAGAAGTACAGTGTAACTCTGTGAGATTAATTAACAGAACAGTAAGCAGTTTCTCACAACGCTTTCCAGATTTCATCTGAGGATATTTCCTTTTTCACCATAGCCCTCTATGGGCTTCCAAATGTCACTTTGCCAATTCCAGAAGAACTGTCTTAGCGAAAGGCTTCTTGAGGGGAAAGCTGTAACTCTGTGAGTTGATTTCAAAGAACACAAAGAAGTTTCTCAGAAAGCTTCTTTCTCTTTGTTATCGGAGGACAATTCCTTGGGCCCTCTAATCTTCTAAGGGATCCCAAATATCTGTTCTCAGATTCCACAGAAATAAGTCTAGCAAAGGGATCCAGGAAGTACAGATGTAACTCTGTGAGATGAGTTAACAGAACACTAAGCAGTTTCTCAGAAAGCTTCCTTCCAGATTTCATCTGAGGATATTTCCTTTTTCACCATAGCCCTCTATGCGCTTCCAAATATCACTTTGCCAATTCCACAAGAACTGTCTTAGCGAAAGGCTTCTTGAGGGGAAAGCTGTAACTCTGTGACATGATTTCACAGAACACAAAGAAGTTTATCAGAAAGATTCTTTCTCTTTGTTATCGGAGGATATTTCCTTTGGCCCTATAGTCTTCAAAGGGATCCGAAATATCTGTTCTCAGATTCTACAGAAATAAGCCTAGCAAAGAGATCCACGTAATACAGATGTAAATCTGTGAAATGAATTAACAGAACACTAAGCAGTTTCTCAGAAAGCTTCTTTCCAGATTTCATTTGAGGATATTTCCTTCTTCACCATGGCCCTCTATGGGCTTCCAAACATCACTTTGCCAATTCCACAAGAACTGTCTTAGCGAAAGGCTTCTTAAGGGGAAAGCTGTAACTCTGTGAGATGATTTCACAGGACACAAAGAAGTTTCTAAGAAAGCTTCTTTCTCTTTTTTATCGGAGGATATTTCCTTTGGCCTTATAGTCTTCTAAGGAATCCGAAATATCCGTTCTGAGATTCCACAGAAATAAGGCTAGCAAAGAGATAAAGGAAAAACAGATGTAACGCTGTGAGATGAATAAACAGAACACTAAGCAGTTTCTCAGATAGCTTCTTTCCAGATTTCATCGGCCGATATTTCCTTTTTCACAATAGCCCTCTATGCGCTTCCAAATATCACTTTGCCAATTCCACAAGAACTGTCTTAGCGAAAGGCTTCTTGAGGGGAAAGCTGTAACTCAGTGAGATGATTTCACAGAACACAAAGAAGTTTCTCAGAAAGCTTCTTTGTCTTTGTTATCGGAGGATATTTCCTTTGGCCCTATAGTCTTCTAAGGGATCCGAAATATATGTTCTCAGATTTCACAGAAATAAGGCTAGCAAGGAGATCCACGAAATACTGATGTAAATCTGTGAGATGAATTAACAGGACACTAAGCAGTTTCTCAGAAAGCTTCCTTCCAGATTTCATCTGAGGATATTTCCTTTTTCACCATAGCCCTCTATGGGCTTCCAAATATCACTTTGCCAATTACACAAGAACTGTCTTAGCGAAAGGCTTCTTGAGGGGAAAGCTGTAACTCTGTGAGATGATTTCACAGAACACAAAGAAGTTTCTCAGAAAGATTCTTTCTCTTTGTCATCGCAGGATATTTCCTTTGGCCTTATAGTCTTCTAAGGGTTCCGAAATATCTGTTCTCAAATTCCACAGAAAGAAGGCTAGCAAACAGATCCACCAAATACAGATGTAACTCTGTGAGATGAATTAACAGAACACTAAGCAGTTTCTCAGAAAGCTTCCTTCCAGATTACATCTGAGGATATTTCCTTTTTCACCATAGCCCTCTAAGGGCTTCCAAATATCACTTTGCCAATTCCACAAGAACTGTCTTAGCGAAAGGCTTCCTGAGGGGAAAGCTGTAACTCTGGGAGATGATTTCACAGAACACAAAGAAGTTTCTCAGAAAGATTCTTTCTCTTTGTTATCGGAGGATATTTCCTTTGGCCCTATAGTCTTCAAAGGGATCCGAAATATCTCTTCTCAGATTCCACAGAAATAAGGCTAGCAAAGGGATCCACGAAATACAGATGTAACTCTGTGAGATGAATTAACAGAACACGAAGCAGTTTCTCAGAAAGCTTCCTTCCAGATTTCATCTGAGGATATTTCCTTTTTCACCATAGTCCTCTATGGGCTTCCAAATATCACTTTGCCAATTCCACAAGAACTGTCTTAGCGAAAGGTTTCCTGAGGGGAAAGCTGTAACTCTGTGAGATGATTTCACAGAACACAAAGAAGTTTCTCAGAAAGATTCTTTCTCTTTCTTATCGCAGGATATTTCCTTAGGCCCTATAGTCTTCTAAGGGATCCGAAATATCTGTTCTCAGATTCCACAGAAATAAGGCTAGCAAAGAGATCCACGAAATACAGATGTAACTCTGTGAGATGAATTAACAGAACACGAAACAGTTTCTCAGAAAGCTTCCTTCCAGATTTCATCTGAGGATATTTCCTTTTTCGCCATAGCCCTCTATGGGCTTCCAAATATCACTTTGCCAATTCCACTAGAACTGTCTTAGCGAAAGGTTTCCTGAGGGGAAAGCTGTAACTCTGGGAGATGATTTCACAGAACACAAAGAAGGTTCTCAGAAAGATTCTTTCTCTTTGTTATCGGAGGGTATTTCCTTTGGCCCTATACTCTTCTAAGGGATCCGAAATATCTCTTCTCAGATTCCACAGAAATAAGGCTAGCAAAGAGATCCACGAAATACAGATGTAACTCTGTGAGATGAATTAACAGAACACTAATCAGTTTCACAAAAAGCTTCTTTCCAGATTTCATCTGAGGATATTTCCTTTTTCACCATAGCCCTCTATGGGCTTCCAAATATCACTTTGCCAATTCCAGAAGAACTGTCTTAGTGAAAGGCTTCTTGAGGGGAAAGCTGTAACTCTTTGAGATGATTTCACAGAACACGAAGAAGTTTCTCAGAAACCTTCTTTCTCTTTGTTATCGGAGAATATTTCCTTTGGCCTTATAGTCTTCTAAGGGTTCCGAAATATCTGTTCTCAGATTCCACAGAAATAAGGCAAGCAAAGAGATCCACAAAATACAGATATAACTCTGTGAGATGAATTAACAGAACACTAAGCAGTTTCTCAGAAAGCTTCCTTCCAGATTTCATCTGAGTATATTTCCTTTTTCACCATAGCCCTCTATGGGCTTCCAAATATAACTTTTCCACTTCCACAAGAACTGTCTTAGCGAAAGGCTTCCTGAGGGGAAAGCTGTAACTCTGTGAGATGATTTCACAGAACACAAAGAAGTTTCTCAGAAAGATTCTTTCTCTTTGTTATCGGAGGATATTTCCTTTGGCCCTAGAGTCTTCAAAGGGATCCTAAATATCTCTTCTCAGATTCCACAGAAATAAGGCTAGCAAAGAGATCCACGAAATACAGATGTAACTCTGTGAGATGAATTAACAGAACACTAAGCAGTTTCTCTGAAAGCTTCCTTCCAGATTTCATCTGAGGATATTTCCTTTTTCACCATAGCCCTCTATAGGCTTCCAAATATCACTTTGCCAATTCCACAAGAACTGTCTTAGCGAAAGGCTTCTGGAGGGGAAAGCTGTAACTCTGTGAGATGATTTCACAGAACACAAAGAAGTTTCTCAGAAAGATTCTTTCTCTTTGTTATCGGAGGATATTTCCTTTGGCCCTATAGTATTCTAAGGGATCCGAAATATCTGTTCTCAGATTCCACAGAAATAAGGCTAGCAAAGAGATAAAGGAAATACAGATGAAACTCTGTGAGATGAATTAACAGAACACTAAGCAGTTTCTCAGATAGCTTCTTTCCAGATTTCATCTGACTCTGTTTCCTTTTGCACCATAGCCCTCTCTGCGCTTCCAAATATCACTTTGCCAATTCCGAAAGAACTGTCTTAGCGAAAGGCTTCTTGAGCGGAAAGCTGTAACTCTGTGATATGATTTCAAAGACCACAAAGAAGTTTCTCAGAAAGCTTCTTTCTTTTTGTTATCGGAGATTATTTCCTTTGGCCCTAGAGTCTTCAAAGGGATCCGAAATATCTGTTCCCAGATTCCACAGAAACAAGACTAGCAAAGAGATCCACGAAATACAGATGTAACTCTGTGAGATGAATTAACAGAACATTAAGCAGTTTCTCAGAAAGTTTCTTTCCAGATTTCATCTGAGGATATTTCCTTTTTAACCATAGCCCTCTATCGGCTTCCAAATATCACTTTGCCAATTCCACAAGAACTGTCTTAGCGAAAGGGTTCTTGAGGGAAAGCTGTAACTCTGTGAGATGATTTCACAGAACACAAAGAAGGTTCTCAGAAAGCTTCGTTCTCTTTGTGATCGGAGGATATTTTCTTTGGCCCTATAGTCTTCTAAGGGATCCGAAATATCTGTTCTCAGATTCCACAAAATAAGGCTAGCAAAGAGATCCACGAAATACAGATGTAACTCTGTGAGATGAATTAACAGAACACTAAGCAGTTTCTCAGAAAGCTACTTTCCAGATTTCATCTGAGGATATTTCCTTTTTCACCATAGCCCCCTATGTGCATCCAAATATCACTTTGCCAATTCCACAAGAACTGTCTTAGCGAAAGGCTTCTTGAAGGGAAAGCTGTAACTCTGTGAGATGATTTCACAGAACACAAAGAAGTTTCTCAAAAAGCCACTTTCTCTTTGTTATCGGAGGATCTTTCCTTTGGCCCCACAGTCTTCTAAGGGATCCGAAATATCTGTTCTCAGATTCCACAGAAATAAGGCTAGCAAAGAGATCCACGAAATACAGATGTAACTCTGTGAGATGAATTAACAGAACACTAAACAGTTTCTCAGAAAGCTTCTTTCCAGATTTCATCTGAGGATATTTCCTTTTTCACCATAGCAATCTATGCGCTTCCAAATATCACTTTGCCAATTCCACAAGAACTGTCTTAGCGAAAGGCTTCTTGAGAGGAAAGCTGTAACACTGTGAGATGATTTCACAGAACACAAAGAAGTTTCTCAGAAAGCTTCTTTCTCTTTGTTATCGGAGGATATTTCCTTTGGCCCTATAGTCTTCTAAGGGATCCGAAATATATGTTCTCAGATTCTACAGAAATAAGGCTAGCAAAGAGATCCAGGAAATGCAGATGTATCTCTGTGAAATGAATAACCAGAACACTATGCAGTTTCTCATAAAGCTTCTTTCCAGATTTCATTTGAGGATATTTCCTTTTTCAACATGGCCCTCTATGGGCTTCGAAATATCACTTTGCCAATTCCCCAAGAACTGTCTTGGCGAAAGGCTTCTTGAGTGGAAAGCTGTAACCCTGTGAGATGATTTCACAGAACACAAAGAAGTTTCTCAGAAAGCTTCTTTCTCTTTCTTATCGGAGGATATTTGCTTTGGCCCTATAGTCTTCTAAGGAATCCGAAATATCTGTTCTCAGATTCCACACAAATAAGGCTAGAAAAGAGATAAAGGAAATACAGATGTAACTCTGTGAGATGAATTAACAGAACTCTAAGCAGTTTCTCAGAAAGCTTCTTTCCAGATTTCATCTGAGGACATTTCCTTTTTCACCATAGCCCTCTATGAGCTTCCAAATATCACTTTGCCAATTCCACAAAACTGTCTTAGGGAAAGGCTTCTTGAGGGGAAAGCTGTAACTCTGTGAGATGAATTCACAAGACACGAAGAGGTTTTTCAGAAAGCTTCTTTCTCTTGGTTATCGGAGGATATTTCCTTTGGCCCTATAGTCTTCTAAGGGATCCGAAATATCTGTTCTCAGATTCTACAGAAATAAGGCTAGCAAAGAGATCCACGAAATACAGATGTAACTCTGTGAGATGAATTAACAGAACACTAAGCAGTTTCTCAGAAAGCTTCTTTCCAGATTTCATCTGAGGATATTTCCTTTTCCACCATGGCTCTCTATGGGCTTCCAAATATCACTTTGCCAATTCCACAAGAACTGTCTTAGCGAAAGGCTTCTTGAGGAGAAAGCTGTAACTCTGTGATATGATTTCACAGAATACAAAGAAGTTTCTCAGAAAGCTTCTTTCTTTTTGTTATCGGAGGATATTTCCTTTGGCCCCATTGTCTTCTAAGGAATCCGAAATATCTGTTCTCAGATTCCACAGAAATAAGGCTAGCAAAGTGATAAAGGAAATACAGATGTAACTCTGTGAGATGAATTAACAGAACACTAAGCAGTTTCTCAGAAAGCTTCTTTCGAGATTTCATCTGACGATATTTCCTTTTCCACCGTAGCCCTCTATGCGCTTCCAAATATCACTTTGCCAATTCCACAACTACTGTTTTAGCAAAAGGCTTCTTGAGGGGAAAGCTGTAACTCTGTGAGATGATTTCACAGAACACAAAGAAGTTTCTCAGAAAGCTTCTTTCTCTTTGTTATCGGAGGATATTTCCTTTGGCCCTATCGTCTTCTAAGGGATTCGAAATATCTGCTCTCTGATTCCACAGAAATAAGGCTAGCAAAGAGATCCACGAAATACAGATGTAACACTGTGAGATGAATTAACACAACACTAAGCAGTTTTTCAGAAAGCTTCTTTCCAGATTTCTTCCGAGGATATTTCCTTTTTCACGATAGCCCTCTATGGGGTTCCAAATATCACTTTGCCAATTCCACAAGAACTGTCTTAGCGAAAGGCTTCTTGACGGGAAAGCTGTAACTCTGTGAGATGAATTCACAGGACACAAAGAAGTTTCTCAGAAAGCTTCTTTCTCTTTGTTATCGGAGGATATTTCCTTTGGCCCTATAGTCTTCTAAGGGATCTGAAATATCTGTTCCCAGATTCTACAGAAATAAGGCTAGCAAAGAGATCCACGAAATATAGATGTATCTCTGTGAGATGAATAAACAGAACACTAAGCAGTTTCTCATAAAGCTTCTTTCCAGATTTCATTTGAGGATATTTCCTTTTTCAACATGGCCCTCTAAGGGCTTCCAAATATCACTTTGCCAATTCCACAAGAACTGTCTTAGCGAAAGGCTTCTAGAGCGGAAAGCTGTAACCCTGAGATATGATTTCACAGAACACAAAGAAGTTTCTCAGAAAGCTTCTTTCTCTTTGTTATCGGAGGATATTTGCTTTGGCCCTATAGTCTTCTAAGGAATCCGAAATATCTGTTCTCAGATTCCACAGAAATACGGCTAGCAAAAGGTAAAGGAAATACAGATGTAACTCTGTGAGATGAATTAACAGAACTCTAAGCAATTTCTCAGAAAGCTTCTTTCCAGATTTCATCTGAGGATATTTCCTTTTTCACCATAGCCCTCTAAGGGCATCCAAATATCACTTTGCCAATCCCACAAGAACTGTCTTAGCGAAAGGCTTCTTGAGGGGAAAGCTGTAACTCTGTGAGATGAATTCACACGAAACTAAGAAGTTTTTCAGAAAGCTTCTTTCTCTTTGTTATCGTAGGATATTTCCTTTGGCCCTATAGTCTTCTAAGGGATCCGAAATATCTGTTCTCAGATTCCACAGAAATAAGGTTAGCAAAGAGATCTACGAATTACAGATGTAACTCTGTGAGATGAATTAACAGAACACTAAACAGTTTCTCAGAAAGCTTCTTTCCAGATTTCATCTGAGAATATTTCCTTTTTCACCATAGCCCTCTATGGGCTTCCAAATATCACTTTGTCAATGCCACAAGAACTGTCTTAGCGAAAGGCTTCTTGAGGGGAAAGCTGTAACTCTGTGAGATGAATTAACAGAACACTAAGCAGTTTCTCAGAAACCTTCTTTCCAGATTTCATTTGAGGATATTTCCTTTTCCACCATGGATCTCTATGGGCTTCCAAATATCACTTTGCCAACTGCACAAGAACTGTCTTAGCGAAAGGCTTCTTGAGGAGAAAGCTGTAACTCTGTGAGATGATTTCACAGAACACAAAGAAGTTTCTCAGAAAGCTTCTTTCTCTTCGTTATCGGAGGATATTTATTTTGGCCCTTTAGTCATCTAAGGAATCCGAAATATCTGTTCTCAGATTCCACAGAAATAAGGCTAGCAAAGTGATAAAGGAAATACAGATGTAACTCTGGGAGATGAATTAACAGAACACTAAGCAGTTTCTCAGAAAGCTTCTTTCAAGATTTCATCTGACGATATTTCCTTTTTCACCGTAGCCCTCTATGCGCTTCCAAATATCACTTTGCCAATTCCACAACTACTGTTTTAGCAAAAGGCTTCTTGAGGGGAAAGCTGTAACTCTGTGAGATGACTTCACAGAACACAAAGAAGTTTCTCAGAAAGATTCTTTCTCTTTGTTATCGGAGGATATTTCCTTTGGCCCTATAGTCTTCTAAGGGATCCGAAATATCTGTTCTCAGATTCCACAGAAATAAGGCTAGCAAAGAGATCTACGAAATACAGATGTAACACTGAGAGATGAATTAACAGAACACTAAGCAGTTTCTCATAAAGCTTCTTTCCATATTTCATTTGAGGATATTTCCTTTTTCAACATGGCCCTCTATGGGCTTCCAAATATCACTTTGCCAATTCCACAAGAACTGTCTAAGCGAAAGGCTTCTTGAGGGGAAAGCTGTAACCCTGTGAGATGATTTCACAGAACACAAAGAAGTTTCTCAGAAAGCTTCTTTCTCTTTCTTATCGGAGGATATTTGCTTTCGCCCTATAGTCTTCTAAGGAATCCGAAATATCTGTTCTCAGATTCCACAGAAATAAGGCTAGCAAAGATATAAAGGAAATACAGTTGTAACACTGTGAGATGAATTAACAGAACTCTTAGCAGTTTCTCAGAAAGCTTCTTTCCAGATTTCATCTGAGGATATTTCCTTTTTCACCATAGCCTTCTATGCGCATCCAAATATCACTTTGCCAATTCCACAAGAACTGTCTTAGCGAAAGGCTTCTTGAGGGGAAAGCTGTATCTCTGTGAGATGAATTCACAAGACACAAAGAAGTTTTTCAGAAAGCTTCTTTCTCTTTGTTATCGGAGGATATTTCCTTTGGCCCTATAGTCTTCTAAGGGATCCGAAATATCTGTTCTCAAATTCTACAGAAATAAGGCTAGCAAAGAGATCCACGAAATACAGATGTAACTCTGTGAGATGAATTAACAGAACACTAAGCAGTTTCTCAGAAAGCTTCTTTCCAGATTTCATCTGAGGATATTTCCTTTTCCACCATGGCTCTCTATGGGCTTCCAAATATCACTTTGCCAATTCCACAAGAACTGTCTTAGCGAAAGGCTTCTTGAGGAGAAAGCTGTAACTCTGTGAGATGATTTCACAGAATACAAAGAAGTTTCTCAGAAAGCTTCTTTCTTTTTGTTATCGGAGGATATTTCCTTTGGCCCCATAGTCTTCTAAGGAATCCGAAATATCTGTTCTCAGATTCCACAGAAATAAGGCTAGCAAAGTGATAAAGGAAATACAGATGTATCTCTGTGAGATGAATTAACAGAACACTAAGCAGTTTCTCAGAAAGCTTCTTTCGAGATTTCATCTGACGATATTTCCTTTTTCACCGTAGCCCTCTATGCGCTTCCAAATATCACTTTGCCAATTCCACAACTACTGTTTTAGCAAAAGGCTTCTTGAGGGGAAAGCTGTAACTCTGTGAGATGATTTCACAGAACACAAAGAAGTTTCTCATAAAGCTTCTTTCTCTTTGTTATCGGAGGATATTTCCTTTGGCCCTATAGTCTACCAAGGGATCCGAAATATCTGTTCTCTGATTCCACAGAAATAAGGCTAGCAAAGAGATCCACGAAATACAGATGTAACTCTGTGAGATGAATTAACAGAACACTAAGCAGTTTCTCAGAAAGCTTCTTTCCAGATTTCATCTGAGGATATTTCCTTTTCCACCATGGCTCTCTATGGGCTTCCAAATATCACTTTGCCAATTCCACAAGAACTGTCTTAGCGAAAGGCTTCTTGAGGAGAAAGCTGTAACTCTGTGATATGATTTCACAGAATACAAAGAAGTTTCTCAGAAAGCTTCTTTCTTTTTGTTATCGGAGGATATTTCCTTTGGCCCCATTGTCTTCTAAGGAATCCGAAATATCTCTTCTCAGATTCCACAGAAATAAGGCTAGCAAAGTGATAAAGGAAATACAGATGTAACTCTGTGAGATGAATTAACAGAACACTAAGCAGTTTCTCAGAAAGCTTCTTTCGAGATTTCATCTGACGATATTTCCTTTTCCACCGTAGCCCTCTATGCGCTTCCAAATATCACTTTGCCAATTCCACAACTACTGTTTTAGCAAAAGGCTTCTTGAGGGGAAAGCTGTAACTCTGTGAGATGATTTCACAGAACACAAAGAAGTTTCTCAGAAAGCTTCTTTCTCTTTGTTATCGGAGGATATTTCCTTTGGCCCTATCGTCTTCTAAGGGATCAGAAATATCTGCTCTCTGATTCCACAGAAATAAGGCTAGCAAAGAGATCCACGAAATACAGATGTAACACTGTGAGATGAATTAACACAACACTAAGCAGTTTTTCAGAAAGCTTCTTTCCAGATTTCTTCCGAGGATATTTCCTTTTTCACGATAGCCCTCTATGGGGTTCCAAATATCACTTTGCCAATTCCACAAGAACTGTCTTAGCGAAAGGCTTCTTGACGGGAAAGCTGTAACTCTGTGAGATGAATTCACAGGACACAAAGAAGTTTCTCAGAAAGCTTCTTTCTCTTTGTTATCGGAGGATATTTCCTTTGGCCCTATAGTCTTCTAAGGGATCTGAAATATCTGTTCCCAGATTCTACAGAAATAAGGCTAGCAAAGAGATCCACGAAATACAGATGTATCTCTGTGAGATGAATAAACAGAACACTAAGCAGTTTCTCATAAAGCTTCTTTCCAGATTTCATTTGAGGATATTTCCTTTTTCAACATGGCCCTCTAAGGGCTTCCAAATATCACTTTGCCAATTCCACAAGAACTGTCTTAGCGAAAGGCTTCTTGAGCGGAAAGCTGTAACCCTGAGATATGATTTCACAGAACACAAAGAAGTTTCTCAGAAAGCTTCTTTCTCTTTGTTATCGGAGGATATTTGCTTTGGCCCTATAGTCTTCTAAGGAATCCGAAATATCTGTTCTCAGATTCCACAGAAATACGGCTAGCAAAAGGTAAAGGAAATACAGATGTAACTCTGTGAGATGAATTAACAGAACTCTAAGCAATTTCTCAGAAAGCTTCTTTCCAGATTTCATCTGAGGATATTTCCTTTTTCACCATAGCCCTCTAAGGGCATCCAAATATCACTTTGCCAATCCCACAAGAACTGTCTTAGCGAAAGGCTTCTTGAGGGGAAAGCTGTACCTCTGTGAGATGAATTCACACGACACTAAGAAGTTTTTCAGAAAGCTTCTTTCTCTTTGTTATCGTAGGATATTTCCTTTGGCCCTATAGTCTTCTAAGGGATCCGAAATATCTGTTCTCAGATTCCACAGAAATAAGGTTAGCAAAGAGATCTACGAATTACAGATGTAACTCTGTGAGATGAATTAACAGAACACTAAACAGTTTCTCAGAAAGCTTCTTTCCAGATTTCATCTGAGAATATTTCCTTTTTCACCATAGCCCTCTATGGGCTTCCAAATATCACTTTGTCAATGCCACAAGAACTGTCTTAGCGAAAGGCTTCTTGAGGGGAAAGCTGTAACTCTGTGAGATGAATTAACAGAACACTAAGCAGTTTCTCAGAAACCTTCTTTCCAGATTTCATTTGAGGATATTTCCTTTTCCACCATGGATCTCTATGGGCTTCCAAATATCACTTTGCCAACTGCACAAGAACTGTCTTAGCGAAAGGCTTCTTGAGGAGAAAGCTGTAACTCTGTGAGATGATTTCACAGAACACAAAGAAGTTTCTCAGAAAGCTTCTTTCTCTTCGTTATCGGAGGATATTTATTTTGGCCCTTTAGTCATCTAAGGAATCCGAAATATCTGTTCTCAGATTCCACAGAAATAAGGCTAGCAAAGTGATAAAGGAAATACAGATGTAACTCTGTGAGATGAATTAACAGAACACTAAGCAGTTTCTCAGAAAGCTTCTTTCCAGATTTCATCTGACGATATTTCCTTTTTCACCGTAGCCCTCTATGCGCTTCCAAATATCACTTTGCCAATTCCACAACTACTGTTTTAGCAAAAGGCTTCTTGAGGGGAAAGCTGTAACTCTGTGAGATGACTTCACAGAACACAAAGAAGTTTCTCAGAAAGATTCTTTCTCTTTGTTATCGGAGGATATTTCCTTTGGCCCTATAGTCTTCTAAGGGATCCGAAATATCTGTTCTCAGATTCCACAGAAATAAGGCTAGCAAAGAGATCTACGAAATACAGATGTAACACTGAGAGATGAATTAACAGAACACTAAGCAGTTTCTCATAAAGCTTCTTTCCATATTTCATTTGAGGATATTTCCTTTTTCAACATGGCCCTCTATGGGCTTCCAAATATCACTTTGCCAATTCCACAAGAACTGTCTAAGCGAAAGGCTTCTTGAGGGGAAAGCTGTAACCCTGTGAGATGATTTCACAGAACACAAAGAAGTTTCTCAGAAAGCTTCTTTCTCTTTCTTATCGGAGGATATTTGCTTTCGCCCTATAGTCTTCTAAGGAATCCGAAATATCTGTTCTCAGATTCCACAGAAATAAGGCTAGCAAAGATATAAAGGAAATACAGTTGTAACACTGTGAGATGAATTAACAGAACTCTTAGCAGTTTCTCAGAAAGCTTCTTTCCAGATTTCATCTGAGGATATTTCCTTTTTCACCATAGCCTTCTATGCGCATCCAAATATCACTTTGCCAATTCCACAAGAACTGTCTTAGCGAAAGGCTTCTTGAGGGGAAAGCTGTATCTCTGTGAGATGAATTCACAAGACACAAATAAGTTTTTCAGAAAGCTTCTTTCTCTTTGTTATCGGAGGATATTTCCTTTGGCCCTATAGTCTTCTAAGGGATCCGAAATATCTGTTCTCAAATTCTAAAGAAATAAGGCTAGCAAAGAGATCCACGAAATACAGATGTAACTCTGTGAGATGAATTAACAGAACACTAAGCAGTTTCTCAGAAAGCTTCTTTCCAGATTTCATCTGAGGATATTTCCTTTTCCACCATGGCTCTCTATGGGCTTCCAAATATCACTTTGCCAATTCCACAAGAACTGTCTTAGCGAAAGGCTTCTTGAGGAGAAAGCTGTAACTCTGTGAGATGATTTCACAGAATACAAAGAAGTTTCTCAGAAAGCTTCTTTCTTTTTGTTATCGGAGGATATTTCCTTTGGCCCCATAGTCTTCTAAGGAATCCGAAATATCTGTTCTCAGATTCCACAGAAATAAGGCTAGCAAAGTGATAAAGGAAATACAGATGTATCTCTGTGAGATGAATTAACAGAACACTAAGCAGTTTCTCAGAAAGCTTCTTTCGAGATTTCATCTGACGATATTTCCTTTTTCACCGTAGCCCTCTATGCGCTTCCAAATATCACTTTGCCAATTCCACAACTACTGTTTTAGCAAAAGGCTTCTTGAGGGGAAAGCTGTAACTCTGTGAGATGATTTCACAGAACACAAAGAAGTTTCTCATAAAGCTTCTTTCTCTTTGTTATCGGAGGATATTTCCTTTGGCCCTATAGTCTACCAAGGGATCCGAAATATCTGTTCTCTGATTCCACAGAAATAAGGCTAGCAAAGAGATCCACGAAATACAGATGTAACTCTGTGAGATGAATTAACAGAACACTAAGCAGTTTCTCAGAAAGCTTCTTTCCAGATTTCTTCAGAGGATATTTCCTTTTTCACGATAGCCCTCAATGGGCTTCGAAATATCACTTTGCCAATTCCACAAGAACTATCTTAGCGAAACGCTTCTTGAGGGGAAAGCTGTAACTCTGTGAGATGAATTCACAGGACACAAAGAAGTTTCTCAGAAAGCTTCTTTCTCTTTGTTATCGGAGGATATTTCCTTTGGCCCTATAGTCTTCTAAGGGATCCGAAATATCTGTTCTCAGATTCTACAGAAATAAGGCTAGCAAAGAGATCCACGAAATACAGATGTATCTCTGTGAGATGAATAAACAGAACACTAAGCAGTTTCTCTTAAAGCTTCTTTCCAGATTTCATTTGAGGATATTTCCTTCTTCACCATGGCCCTCTATGGGCTTCCAAATATCACTTTGCCAATTCCACAAGAACTGTCTTAGCGAAAGGCTTCTTGAACGGAAAGCTGTAACCCTGAGACATGATTTCACAGAACACAAAGAAGTTTCTCAGAAAGCTTCTTTCTCTTTGTTATCGGAGGATATTTGCTATGGCCCTATAGTCTCTTAAGGAATCCGAAATATCTGTTCTCAGATTCCACAGAAATAAGGCTAGCAAAAGATAAAGGAAATACAGATGTAACTCTGTGAGATGAATTAACAGAACTCTAAGCAATTTCTCAGAAAGCTTCTTTCCAGATTTCATCTGAGGATATTTCCTTTTTCACCATAGCCCTCTAAGGGCATCCAAATATCACTTTGCCAATCCAACAAGAACTGTCTTAGCGAAAGGCTTCTTGAGGGGAAAGCTGTAACTCTGTGAGATGATTTCACAGAACACAAAGAAGTTTCTCAGAAAGCTTCTTTCTCTTTGTCATCGGAGGATATTAACTTTGGCCCTATAGTCTTCTAAGTGATGCGAAAAATCTGTTCTCAGATTCTACAGAAATAAGGCTAGCAAAGAGATAAACGAAATACAGATGTAACTCTGTGAGATGAATTAACAGAACGCTAAGCTGTTTCTCAGAAAGCTTCTTTCCAGATTTCATCTGAGGATATTTCCTTTTTCACCATAGCCGTCTATGGGATATCACTTTGCCAATTCCAGAAGAACTGTCTTAGCGAAAGGCTTCTTGAGGGGAAAGCTGTAACTCTGTGAGTTGATTTCACAGAACACAAAGAAGTTTCTCAGAAAGCTTCTTTCTCTTTGTTATCGGAGGACATTTCCTTGGGCCCTCTAATCTTCTAAGGGATCCCAAATATCTGTTCTCAGATTCCACAGAAATAAGGCTAGCAAAGAGATCCACGAAATACAGATGTAACTCTGTGAGATGAATTAAGAGAACACTAAGCAGTTTCTCAGAAAGCCTCTTTCCAGATTTCATCTGAGAATATTTTCTTTTTCACCGTAGCCCTCTATGGGCTTCCAAATATCACTTTGCCAATTCCAGAAGAACTGTCTTAGTGAAAGGCTTCTTGAGGGGAAAGCTGTAACTCTGTGATATGAATTCACAAGACACAAAAAAGTTTCTCAGAAAGCTTCTTTCTCTTTGTTATCGGAGGATATTTCCTTTGGCCCTATAGTCTTCTAAGGGATCCGAAATATCTGTTCTCAGATTCTACAGAAATAAGGCTAGCAAAGAGATCCACGAAATACAGATGTTACTCTGTGAGATGAATTAACAGAACACTAAGCAGTTTCTCAGAAAGCTTCTTTCCAGATTTCATTTGAGGATATATCCTTTTCCACCATGTCTCTCTATGGGCTTCCAAATATCACTTTGCCAATTCCACAAGAACTGTCTTAGCGAAAGCCTTCTTGAGGGGAAAGCTGTAACTCTGTGAGATGATTTCACAGAACACAAAGAAGTTTCTCAGAAAGCTTCTTTCTCTTTGTTATTGGAGGATATTTCCTTTGGCCCTATAGTCTTCTAAGGAATCCGAAATATCTGTTCTCGGATTCCACAGAAATAAGGCTAGCAAAGAGATAAAGGAAATACAGATGTAACTCTGTGAGATGAATTAACAGAACACTAAGCAGTTTCTCAGAAAGCTTCTTTCCAGATTTCATCTGACGATATTTCCTTTTTCACCGTAGCCCTCTACGCGCTTGCAAATATCACTTTGCCATTTCCACAACTACTGTTTTAGCAAAAGGCTTCTTGAGGGGAAAGCTGTAACTCTATGAGATGATTTCACAGAACACAAAAAATTTCTCAGAAAGCTTCTTTGTCTTTGTTATCGGAGGATATTTCCTTGGCCCTATAGTCTTCTAAGGGATTAGAAATATCTGTTCTCCGATTCCACAGAAATAAGGGTAGCAAAGAGATCCACGAAATACAGTTATAACTCTGTGAGATGAATTAACAGAACACTAAGCTGTTTCTCAGAAAGCTTCTTTCCAGATTTCATCTGAGGATATTTCCTTTTTCACCATAGCCCTCTATGCGCTTGCAAATATCACTTTGCCAATTCCTCAAGAACTGTCTTAGCAAAAGGCTTCTTGAAGGGAAAGCTGTAACTCTGTGAGATGATTTCACAGAACACAAAGAAGTTTCTCAGAAAGGTTCTTTCTCTTTGTTATCGGAGGATATTTCCTTTGGCCCTATAGTATTATAAGGGTTCCGAAATATCTGTTCTCAGATTCCACAGAAATAAGGCTAGCAAAGAGATAAACGAAATACAGATGTAACTCTGTGAGATGAATTAACAGAACACTAAGCAGTTTCTCAGAAAGCCTCTTTCCAGATTTCATCTGAGAATATTTCCTTTTTCACTGTAGCCCTCTATGGGCTTCCAAATACACTTTGCCAATTCCACAAGAACTGTCTTAGCGAAAGGCTTCTTGAGGGGAAAGCTGTAACTCTGTGAGATGATTTCACAGAACAAAGAGAAGTTTCTCAGAAAGCTTCCTTCTCTTTGTTATCGGAGGATACTTCCTTTGACCCTACAGTCTTTTGAGTGATCCGAAATATCTGTTCTCAGATTCCACAAAAATAAGGCTAGCAAAGAGATGCACGAAATACAGATGTAACTCTGTGAGTTGAATTAACAGAACACTAAGCAGCTTCTCAGAATGCTTCTTTCCAGATTTCATCTGAGGATATTTCCTTTTTTACCATAGCCCTCTATGCGCTTCAAAATATCACCTGCCAATTCCACAAGAACTGTCTTAGCGAAAGGCTTCTTGAGGGGAAAGCTGTAGCTCTGTGAGATGATTTCACAGAACACAAAGAAGTTTCACTGAAACCTTCTTTCTCTTTGTTATCGGAGGATATTTCCTTTGGCCCTATTGTCATCTATGGGTTGCGAAATATCTGTTCTCAGATTCCACAGAAATAAGGCTTGCAAAGAGATCCACGAAGTACAGATGTAACTCTGTGAGATGAATTAACAGAACACTAAGCAGTTTCTCAGAAAGTTTCCTTCCAGATTTCATCTGAGGATATTTCCTTTTTCACCATAGCCCTCTATGCGCTTCCAAATAACACTTTGCCAATTCCACAAGAACTGTCTTAGCGAAAGGCTTCTTGAGGGGAAAGCTGTTACTCTGTGAGATGATTTCACAGAACACAAAGAAGTTTCTCAGAAAGCTTCTTTCTCTTTTTTATCGGAGGACATTTCCTTGGGCCCTCTAATCTTCTAAGGGATCCCAAATATCTGTTCTCAGATTCCACAGAAATAAGGCTAGCAAAGGGATCCACGAAATACAGATGTAACTCTGTGAGATGAATTAACAGAACACTAAGCAGGTTCTCAGAAAGCTTCTTTCCAGATTTCATCTGAGGATATTTCCTTTTTCACCATAGCCCTCCTTGGGCTTCCAAATATCACTATGCCAATTCCACAAGAACTGTCTTAGCGAAAGACTTCTTGAGGGGAAAGCTGTAACTCTGTGAGATGATTTCACAGAAAACAAAGAATTTTCTCAGAAAGCTTCTTTCTCTTTGTTATCGGAGGATATTTCCTTTGGCCCTATAGTCTTCTAAGGGATCCGAAATATCTGTTCTCAGATTCCACAGAAATAAGGTTAGCAAAGAGATCCACGAAATACAGATGTAACTCAGTGAGATGAATTAACAGAACACTAAGCAGTTTCTCAGAAAGCTTCTTTCCAGATTTCATCTGAGAATATTTACTTTTTCACCATAGCCCTCTATGGGCTTCCAAATATCACTTTGCCAATGCCACAAGAACTGTCTTAGCGAAAGGCTTCTTGAGGGGAAAGCTGTATCTCTGTGAGATGAATTCACACGACACAAAGAATTTTCTCAGAAAGCTTCTTTCTCTTTGTTATCGGAGGATATTTCCTTTGGCGCTATAGTCTTCTAAGGGATCCGAAATATCTGTTTTCAGATTCTACAGAAATAAGGATAGCAAAGAGATCCACGAAATACAGATGTAACTCTGTGAGATGAATTAACAGAACACTAAGCAGTTTCTCAGAAAGCTTCTTTCCAGATTTCATTAGAGGATATTTCCTTTTCCACCATGGCTCTCTATGGGCTTATAAATATCACTTTTCCAATTCCACAAGAACTGTCTTAGCGAAAGGCTTCTTGAGGGGAAAGCTGTAACTCTGTGAGATGATTTCACAGAAGATAAAGAAGTTTCTCAGAAAGCTTCTTTCTCTTTGTTATCGGAGAACATTTCCTTTGGCCCTATAGTCTTCAAAGGGATCCGAAATATCTGTTCTCAGATTCCACAGAAATAAGGCTACCAAAGAGATCTACGAAATACAAATGTAACTCTGTGAGATGAATTAACGGAACACTAAGCAGCTTCTCAGAATGCTTCTTTCCAGATTTCATCTGAGGATATTTCCTTTTTCACCATAGCCCTCTATGCGCTTCCAAATATCACTTGCCAATTCCTCAAGAACAGTCTTAGCGAAAGGCTTCTTGAGTGGAAAGCTGTAACTCCGTGAGATGATTTCACAGAACACAAAGAACTTTCTCAGAAACCTTCTTTCTCTTTGTTATCGGAGGATATTTCCTTTGGCCCTATAGTCTTCTAAGGGACCCGAAATATCTGTTCTCAGATTCCACAGAAATAAGGCTAGCAAAGAGATCTACGAAATACAGATGTAACTCTGTGAGATGAATTAACAGAACACTAAGCAGTTTCTCAAAAAGCTTTTTTCCAGATATCATCTGAGGATATTTCCTTTTTCACCATAGCCCTCTATGGGCTTCCAAATATCACTTTGCCAATTCCACAAGAACTGTCTTAGCGAAAGGCTTCTTGGGGGGAAAGCTGTAACTCTGTGAGATGATTTCACAGAACACAAAGAAGTTTATCAGAAAGCTTCTTTCTCTTTGTTATCGGAGAATATTTCCTTTGGCCCTATAGTCTTCAAAGGGATCCAAAATATCTGCTCTCAGATTCCACAGAAATAAGGCTACAAAAGAGATCCACGAAATACAGATGTAACTCTCTGAGATGAATTAACAGAACACTAAGCAGTTTCTCAGAAAGCTTCCTTCCAGATTTCATCTGAGGATATTTCCTTTTTCACCATAGCCCTCTATGGGCTTCCAAATATCACTTTGCCAATTCCACAAGAACTGTCTTAGCGAAATGCTTCCTGAGGGGAAAGCTGTAACTCTGTGAGATGATTTCACAGAACACAAAGAAGTTTCTCAAAAAGATTCTTTCTCTTTGTTATCGGAGGATATTTCCTTTGGCCCTATAGTCTTCTAAGGGATCCGAAATATCTCTTCTCAGATTCCACAGAAATAAGGCGAGCAAAGAGATTCACGAAATACAGATGTAACTCTGTGAGATGAATTAACAGAACACTAAGCAGTTTCTGAGAAAGCTTCTTTCCAGATTTCATCTGAGGATATTTTCTTTTTCACCATTGCCCTCTATGCGCTTCCAAATATCACTTTGCCAATTCCACAAGAACTGTCTAAGCAAAAGGCTTCTTGAGGCGAAAGCTGAAACTCTGTGAGATGATTTCACAGAACACAAAGAAGTTTCTCAGAAATCTTCTTTCTCTTTGTTATCGGAGGATATTTCCTTGGCCCTGTAGTCTTCTAAGGGATTAGAAATATCTGTTCTCAGATTCCACAGAAATAAGGGTAGCAAAGAGATCCACGAAACACAGATGTAACTCTGTGAGATGAATTAACAGAACACTAAGCAGTATCTCAGAAAGCTTCTTTCCAGATTTCATCTGAGGATATTTCCTTTTTCACCATATCCCTCTATGGGCTTCCAAATATCACTTTGCCAATTCCAGAAGAACTGTCTTAGCGAAAGGCTTCTTGAGGGGAAAGCTGTAACTCTCTGAGATGATTTCACAGAACACAAAGAAGTTTCTCAGAAACCTTCTTTCTCTTTGTTATCGGAGAATATTTCCTTTGGCCCTATAATCTTCTAAGGGATCCGAAATATCTCTTCTCAGATTCCACAGAAATAAGGCTAGCAAAGAGATCCATGAAATGCAGATGGAACTCTGTTAGATGAATTAACAGAACACTAAGCAGTTTCTCAGAAAGCCTCTTTCCAGATTTCATCTGAGAATATTTCCTTTTTCCCTGTAGCCCTCTATGAGCTTCCAAATATCACTTTGCCAATTCCACAAGAACTGTCTTAGCGAAAGGCTTCTTCAGTGGAAAGCTGTAACTCTGTGAGATGATTTCACAGAACACAAAGAAGTTTCCCAGAAAGGTTCTTTCTCTTTGTTATCGGAGGATATTTCCTTTGGCCCTATAGTCTTATGGGTGATCCGAAATATCTGTTCTCAGATTCCACAGAAATAAGGCTAGCAAAGAGATCCACGAAATACAGATGTAACTCTGTGAGATGAATTAACAGAACACTAAGCAGTTTCTCAGAAAGCTTCTTTCCAGATTTCATCTGAGGATATTTCCTTTTTCACCATAGCCCTCTATGGGCTTCCAAATATCACTATGCCAATTCCAGAAGAACTGTCTTAGCGAAAGGCTTCTTGAGGGGAAAGCTGTAACTCTGTGAGATGATTTCACAGAACACAAAGAAGTTTCTCAGAAAGCTTCTTTCTCTTTGTTATCGGAGGATATTTCCTTTGGCCCTATAGTCTTCTAAGGGATTAGAAATATCTGTTCTCAGATTCCACAGAAATAAGGCTAGCAAAGAGATCTACGAAATACAGATGTAACTCTGTGAGATGAATTAACAGAACACTAAGCAGTTTCTCAGAAAGCTTCTTTCCAGATTTCATCTGAGGATATTTCCTTTTTCTCCATACCCTCTATGGGCTTCTAAATATCACTTTTCCAATTCCAGAAGAACTGTCTTAGCGAAAGGCTTCTTGAGGGGAAAGCTGTAACTCTGTGAGATGATTTCACAGAACACAGAGAAGTTTCTCAGAAACCTTCTTTCTCTTTGTTATCGGAGAATATTTCATTTGGCCCTATAGCATTCTAAGGGTTCCGAAATATCTGTTCTCAAATTCCACAGAAATAAGGCTAGCAAAGAGATCAACGAAATACAGATGTAACTCTGTGAGATGAATTAACAGAACACTAAGCTGTTTCTCAGAAAGCTTCTTTCCAGATTTCATCTAAGGATATTTCCTTTTTCACCATAGCCCACTATGGGCTTCCAAATGTCACTTTGCCAATTCCAGAAGAACTGTCTTAGCGAAAAGCTTCTTGAGGGGAAAGCTGTAACTCTGTGAGTTGATTTCACAGAACACAAAGAAGTTTCTCAGAAAGCTTCTTTCTCTTTTTTATTGGAGGACATTTCCATGGGCCCTCTCATCTTCTAAGGGATCCCAAATATCTGTTCTCAGATTCCACAGAATTAAGGCTAGCAAAGGGATCCACGAAATACAGATGTAACTCTGTGAGATGAATTAACAGAACACTAAGCAGTTTCTCAGAATGCCTCTTTCCAGATTTCAACTGAGAATATTTCCTTTTTCACTGTAGCCCTCTACGGGATTCCAAATATCACTTTGCCAATTCCACAAGAACTGTCTTAGCGAAAGGCTTCTTGACGGGAAAGCTGTAACTCTGTGAGATGATTTCACAGAACACAAAGAAGTTTCTCCGAAAGCTTCTTTCTCTTTGTTATCCGAGGGTATTTCCTTTGGCCCTATAGTCTTATGGGTGATCCGAAATATCTGTTCTCAGATTCCACAGAAATAAGGCTAGCAAAGAGATCCACGAAATACAGATGTAACTCTGTAGGATGAATTAACAGAAAACTAAGCAGTTTCTCAGAAAGCTTCTTTCCAGATTTCATCGGAGGTTATTTCCTTTTTCACCATAGCCCTCTATGCGCTTCCAAATATCACTTTGCCAATTCCACAAGAACTGTCTTAGCGAAAGGCTTCTTGAGGGGAAAGCTGTAACTCTGTGAGATGATTTCACAGAACACAAAGAAGTTTCTCAGAAAGCTTCTTTCTCTTTGTTATCGGGGGATATTTCCTTTGGCCCTATAGTCTTCTAAGGGATTAGAAATATCTGTTCTCAGATTCCACAGAAATAAGGCTAGCAAAGAGATCTACGAAATACAGATGTAACTCTGTGAGATGAATTAACAGAACACTAAGCAGTTTCTCAGAAAGCTTCTTTACAGATTTCATCTGAGGATATTTCCTTTTTCTCCATACCCTCTATGGGCTTCCAAATATCACTTTGCCAATTCCAGAAGAACTGTCTTAGCGAAAGGCTTCTTGAGGGGAAAGCTGTAACTCTGTGAGATGATTTCACAGAACACAGAGAAGTTTCTCAGAAACCTTCTTTCTCTTTGTTATCGGAGAATATTTCCTTTGGCCCTATAGCATTCTAAGGGTTCCGAAATATCTGTTCTCAGATTCCACAGAAATAAGGCTAGCAAAGAGATCAACGAAATACAGATGTAACTCTGTGAGATGAATTAACAGAACACTAAGCTGTTTCTCAGAAAGCTTCTTTCCAGATTTCATCTAAGGATATTTCCTTTTTCACCGTAGCCCTCTATGGGCTTCCAAATGTCACTTTGCCAATTCCAGAAGAACTGTCTTAGCGAAAAGCTTCTTGAGGGGAAAGCGGTAACTCTGTGAGTTGATTTCACAGAACACAAAGAAGTTTCTCAGAAAGCTTCTTTCTCTTTTTTATTGGAGGACATTTCCTTGGGCCCTCTCATCTTCTAAGGGATCCCAAATATCTGTTCTCAGATTGCACAGAAATAAGGCTAGCAAAGGGATCCACGAAATACAGATGTAACTCTGTGAGATGAATTAACAGAACACTAAGCAGCTTCTCAGAATGCTTCTTTCCAGATTTCATCTGAGGATATTTCCTTTTTTACCATAGCCCTCTAGCGCTTCAAAATATCACTTGCCAATTCCACAAGAACTGTCTTAGCGAAAGGCTTCTTGAGGGGAAAGCTGTAACTCTGTGAGATGATTTCACAGAACACAAAGAAGTTTCTCAGTAACCTTCTTTCTCTTTGTTATCGGAGGATATTTCCTTTGGCCCTCTTATCTTCTAAGGGATGCGAAATATCTGTTCTCAGATTCCACAGAAATAAAGCTAGCAAAGAGATCCACGAAGTACAGATGTAACTCTGTGAGATGAATTAACAGAACACTAAGCAGTTTCTCAGAAAGTTTCCTTCCAGATTTCATCTAAGGATATTTCCTTTTTCACCATAGCCCTCTATGGGCTTCCAAATATCACTTTGCCAATTCCACAGAACTGTCTTAGCGAAAGGCTTCTTGAGGGGAAAGCTGTAACTCTGTGAGATGATTTCACAGAAGGGGAAGTAGTTTCTCAGAAAGCTTCTTTCTCTTTGTTATCGGAGGACATTTCCTTTGGCCGAATAATCTCCTAAGGGTTCCGAAATATCTGTTCTCAGATTCCACAGAAATAAGGCTAGCAAAGAGATCCACGAAATACAAATATAACTCTGTGAGGTGAATTAACAGAACACTAAGCACTTTCTCAGAAAGCCTCTTTCCAGATTTCATCTGAGAATATTTCCTTTTTCACTGTAGCCCTCTATGGGCTTCCAAATATCACTTTGCCAATTCCACAAGAACTGTCTTAGCGAAAGGCTTCTTGAGGGGAAAGCTGTAACTCTGTGAGATGATTTCACAGAACACAAAGAAGTTTCTCACTAACGTTCTTTATCTTTGTTATCGGAGGATATTTCCTTTGGCCCTATAGTCTTATGAGTGATCCGCAATATCTGTTCTCAGATTCCACAGAAAGAAGGCTAGCAAAGAGATCCACGAAATACAGATGTAACTCTGTGAGATGAATTAACAGAACACTAAGCAGCTTCTCAGAATGCTTCTTTCCAGATTTCATCTGAGGATATTTCCTTTTTTACCATAGCCCTCTATGCGCTTCAAAATATCACTTGCCAATTCCACAAGAAATGTCTTAGCGAAAGGCTTCTGGAGGGGAAAGCTGTAACTCTGTGAGATGATTTCAGAGAACACAAAGAAGTTTCACTGAAACCTTCTTTCTCTTTGTTATCGGTGGATATTTCCTTTGGCCCTATTGTCTTCTATGGGTTGCGAAATATCTGTTCTCAGATTCCACAGAAATAAGGCTTGCAAAGAGATCCACGAAGTACAGATGTAACTCTGTGAGATGAATTAACAGAACACTAAGCAGGTTCTCAGAAAGTTTCCTTCCAGATTTCATCTGAGGATATTTCCTTTTTCACCATAGCCCTCTATGCGCTTCCAAATATCACCTTGCCAATTCCACAAGAACGGTCTTAGCGAAAGGCTTCTTGCGGGGAAAGCTGTAACTCTGTGAGACGATTTCACAGAACACAAAGAAGTTTCTCAGAAAGCTTCTTTCTCTTTGTTATCGGAGGATATTTCCTTTGGCCCTATAGTCTTCTAAGGGATTAGAAATATCTGTTCTCAGATTCCACAGAAATAAGGCTAGCAAAGAGATCTACGAAATACAGATGTAACTATGTGACATGAATTAACAGAACACTAAGCAGTTTCTCAGAAAGCTTCTTTCCAGATTTCATATGAGGATATTTCCTTTTTCACCATAGCCCTCTATGGGCTTCCAAATATCACTATGCCAATTCAACAAGTACTGTCTTAGCGAAAGGCTTCTTGAGGGGAAAGCTGTAACTCTGTGAGATGATTTCACAGAAAACAAAGAAGTTTCTTAGAACGTTTCTTTCTCTTTTTTATCTGAGGATATTTCCTTTGGCCCTATAGTCTTCTAAGGGATCCGTAACATCTATTCTCAGATTCCACAGAAATAAGGTTAGCAAAGAGATCCACGAAATACTGATATAACTCTGTGAGATGAATTAACAGAACACTAAGGAGTTTCTCAGAAAGCTATTTTCCAGATTTTATCTGAGAATATTTCCTTTTTCACCATAGCCCTCTATGGGCTTCCAAATATCACTTTACCAATTCCACAAGAACTGTCTTAGCGAAAGGCTTCTTGAGTGGTAAGCTGTAACTCTGTGTGGTGATTTCACAGAACACAAAGTAGTTTCTAAGAAAGTTTCTTTCTCTTTGTTATCGGAGGATATTTCCTTTGGCCCTATAGTCTAAGGAATCCGAACTATCTCTTCTCAGATTCCACAGAAATAAGGCTAGCAAAGAGATCCACGAAATACAGATGTAACTCTGTGAGATGAATTAACAGAACACTAAACAGTTTCTCAGAAAGCTTCTTTCCAGATTTCATCTGAGGATATTTCCTTTTTCACCACAGCCCTCTATGCGCTTCCAAATATCACTTTACCAGTTCCACAAGAACTGTCTTAGCGAAAGGCTTCTTGAGGGGAAAGCTGTAGCTCTGTGAGATGATTTCACAGAACACAAAGAAGTTTCTCAGAAAGCTTCTTTATCTTTGTTATCGGAGGATATTTCCTTTGGCCCTATAGTCTTCTAAGGGATGCGAAATATCTGTTCTCAGATTCCACAGTAATAAGGCTAGCAAAGAGATAAACGAAATACAGATGTAACTCTGTGAGATGAATTAACAGAACACTAAGCAGTTTCTCAGAAAGCTTCTTTCCAGATTTCATTTGAGGGTATTTCCTTTTTCACCATAGCCCTCTATGGGCTTCCAAATATCACTTTGCCAATTCCACAAGAACACTCTTTGCGAAAGGCTTCTTGAGTGGAAAGCTGTAACTCTGGGAGATGATTTCACCATACACAAAGAAGTTTACCAGAAAGCTTCTTTCTCTTTGTTATCGGAGGATATTTCCTTTTGCACTGTAGTCTTCTAAGGGATCCGAAATATCTGTTCTCAGATTCTACAGAAATAAGGCTAGCAAAGAGATCCACGAAATACAGATGTAACTCTATGAGATGAATTAACAGAACACTAAGCAGTTTCTCAGAAAGTTTCTTTCCAGATTTCATTTTAGGATATTTCCTTTTTCACCATGACCCTCTATGGGCTTCCAAATATCACTTTGCCAATTCCACAAGTACTTTCTTAGCGAAAGGCTTCTTGAGGGGAAAGCTGTAACTCTGTGAGAGGATTTCACAGAACACAAAGAAGTTTCTCAGAAAGCTTCTTTCTCTTTGTTATCCTAGGATATTTCCTTTGGCCCTATAGTCTTCAAAGGGATCCGCAATGTCTGTTCTCAGATTCCACAGAAATAAGGCTAGCAAAGAGATCCACGAAATACAGATATAACTCTATGAGACGAATTAACAGAACACTAAGCAGTTTCTCAGAGCTATTTTCCAGATTTCATCTGAGGATATTTCCTTTTTCACCATAGCCCTCTAAGGGCTTCCAATTATCACTTTGCCAATTCCACAAGAATTGTCTTAGCGAAAGGCTTCTTGAGGGGAAAGCTGTAACTCTGTGAGATGATTTCACAGAACACAAAGAAGTTTCTCATAAAGCTTCTTTCTCTTTGTTATCGGATATTTGCTTTGGCCCTATAGTCTTCTAAGGGATTAGAAATATCTGTTCTCAGATTCCACAGAAATAAGGCTAGCAAAGAGATCCAGGAAATACAGATGTAACTCTGTGAGATGAATTAACAGAACAGTAAGCAGTTTCTCAGAAAGCTTCTTTCCAGATTTCATCTGAGGATATTCCCTTTTTCAGCATAGCCCTCTATGGGCTTCCAAATATCACTTTGCCAATTCCACAAGAACTGTCTTAGCGAAAGGCTTCTGGAGGGGAAAGCTGTAACTCTGTGAGATGATTTCACAGAACACAAAGAAGTTTCTCAGAAAGCTGCTTTCTCTTTTTTATCGGAGGATATTTCCTTTGGCCCTGTACTCTTCTAAGGGATCCGAAATATCTGTTCTCAGATTCCACAGAAATAAGGCTAGCAAAGAGATCCACGAAATAGAGATGTAACACTGTGAGATGAATTAACAGAACACTAAGCAGTTTTTCAGAAAGCTTCTTTCCAGATTTCATCAGAGGATATTTCCTCTTTTACCATAGCCCTCTATGGGCTTTCAAATATCACTTTGCCAATTCCACAAGAACTGTCTAAGCGAAAGGCACTTGCGGGGAAAGCTGTAACTCTGTGAGATGATTTCACAGAACACAAAGAAGTTTCTCAGAAAGCTTCTTTCTCTTTGTTATCGGAGGATATTTCCTTTGGCCCTACAGACTTTAAAGGGATCCGAAATATCTGTTCTCAGATTCCACAGAAATAAGGCTAGCAATGAGATCCACGAAATACAGATGTAACCCTGTGAGGTGAATTAACAGAACACTAAGCAGTTTCTCAGAAAGCTTCTTTCCAGATTTCATCAGAGGATATTTCCTTCTTGACCATAGCCCTCTATGGGCTTCCAAATATCACTCTGCCAGTTCCAGAAGAACTGTCTTAGCGAAAGGCTTCTTGAGGGGAAAGCTGTATCTCTGTGAGATGACTTCACAGAACACAAAGAAGTTTCTCAGAAAGCTTCCTTCTCTTTGTTATCGGAGGATACTTCCTTTGGCCCTATAGTCTTCTAAGGGATCCGAAATATCTGTTCTCAGATTCCACAGAAATAAGGCTAGCAAAGAGATCCACGAAATACAGATGTAACTCTGTGAGATGAATTAACAGAACACTAAGCAGTTTCTCAGAAAGCGTCTTTCCAGATTTCATCTGAGGATATTTCCTTTTTCACCACAGCCCTCTATGGGCTTCCAAATATCACTTTGCCAATTCCACAACAATTGTCTTAGCGAAAGGCTTCTTGAGGGGAAACCTGTAACTCTGTGAGATGATTACACAGAACACAAAGAAGTTTCTCAGAAAGCCACTTTCTCTTTGTTATCGGAGGATACTTCCTTTGGCCCTGTAGTCTTCTAAGGGATCCGAAATATCTGTTCTCAGATTCCACAGAAATAAGGCTAGAAAAGAGATCCACGAAATATAGATGTAACTCTGTGAGATGAATTATCAGAATATTAAGCTGTTTCTCAGAAAGCTTCTTTCCAGATTTCATCTGAGGATATTTTCTTTTTCACCATAGTCCTCTATGCGCTACGAAATATCACTTTGCCAATTCCACAAGAAATGTCTTAGGGAAACGCTTCATGAAGGTAAAGCTGTAACTCTGTGAGATGATTTCACAGAACACAAAGAAGTTTCTCAGAAAGCTTCTTTCTCTTTGTTATCGGAGTTTATTTCCTTTGGCCCTATAATCTTCAAAGGGATCCGGAATATCTGTTCTCAGATTCCACAGAAATAAGGCTAGCAAGAGATCCACCAAATACAGATGTAACTCTGTGAGATGAATTAACAGAACACTAAGCAGTTTCTCAGAAAGCTTCTTTCCAGATTTCATCTGAGGATATTTCCTTTTTCACCGTAGCCCACTATGCGCTTCCAAATATCACTTTGCCAATTCCACAAGAACTGTCTTAGCGAAAGGCTTCTTGAGAGGAAAGCTGTAACTCTGTGAGATGATTTCACAGAACACAAAGAAGTTTCTCAGAAAGCTTCTTTCTCTTTGTTATCGGAGGATATTTCCTTTGGCCCTATAGTCTTCTAAGGGATCCGAAATATCTGTTCTCAGATTCCACAGAAATAAGGCTAGCAAAGAGATCCACCAAATACAGATGTAACTCTGTGAGATGAATTAACAGAACACTAAGCAGTTTCTCAGAAAGCTTCCTTCCAGATTTCATCTGAGGATATTTCCATTTTCACCATAGCCCTCTTTGGGCTTCCAAATATCACTTTGCCAATTCCACAAGAACTGTCTTAGCGAAAGGCTTCTTGAGGGGAAAGTTGTAACTCTGTGAGATGATTTCACAGAACACAAAGAAGTTTCGCAGAAAGCTTCTTTCTCTTTGTTATCGGAGGATATTTCCTTTGGCCCTATAGTCTTCAAAGGGATCCGCAATATCTGTTCTCAGATTCCACAGAAATAAGGCTAGCAAAGAGATTACGAAATACAGATGTAACTCTGTGGGATGAATTAACAGAACATTAAGCAGTTTCTCAGAAAGCTACTTTCCAGATTTCATCAGAGGATATTTCCTGTTTCACCAAAGCCCTGTATGGGCTTCCAAATATCACTTTGCCAATTCCACAAGAACTGTCTTAGCGAAAGTCTTCTTGAGGGGAAAACTGTAACTCTGTGAGATGATTTCACAGAACACAAAGAAGTTTCTCAGAAAGCTTCTTTCTCTTTGTTATCGGAGGATATTTCCTTTGGCCCTATAGTCTTCTAAGGGATCCGAAATATCTGTTCTCAGATTCTACAGAAATAAGGCTAGCAAAGAGATCCACGAAATAGAGATGTAACTCTGTGAGATGAATTAACAGAACACTAAGCAGTTTCTCAGAAAGCTTCTTTCCATTTTTCATCAGAGGATATTTCCTCTTTCACCATAGCCCTCTATGGGCTTCCAAATATCACTTGGCCAATTCCACAAGAAATTTCTAAGCGAAAGGCTTCTTGAGGGGAAAGCTGTAACTCGGTGAGATGATTTCACTGAACACAAAGAAGTTTCTCATAAAGCTTCTTTCTCTTTGTTATCGGATATTTCCTTTGGCCCTATAGTCTTATAAGGGATTAGAAATATCTGTTCTCAGATTCCACAGAAATAAGGCTAGCAAAGAGATCCACGAAATACAGATGTAACACTGTGAGATGAATTAACAGAACACTAAGCAGTTTCTTAGAAAGCTTCTTTCCAGATTTCATCTGAGGATATTTCCTTTTTCACCATAGCCCTCTATTGGCTTCCAAATATCACTTTGCCAATTCCACAACAATTGTCTGAGCGAAAGGCTTCTTGAGGGGAAAGCTGTAACTGTGTGAGATGATTTCACAGAACACAAAGAAGTTTCTCAGAAAGCTTCTTTCTCTTTGTTATCGGAGGATATTTCCTTTGGCCCTATAGTCTTCTAAGGGATTAGAAATATCTGTTCTCAGATTCCACAGAAATAAGGCTAGCAAAGAGATCTACGAAATACAGATGTAACTATGTGAGATGAATTAACAGAACACTAAGCAGTTTCTCAGAAAGCTTCTTTCCAGATTTCATATGAGGATATTTCCTTTTTCACCATAGCCCTCTATGGGCTTCCAAATATCACTATGCCAATTCCACAAGTACTGTCTTAGCGAAAGGCTTCTTGAGGGGAAAGCTGTAACTCTGTGAGATGATTTCACAGAACACAAAGAAGTTTCTCAGTAACGTTCTTTATCTTTGTTATCGGAGGATATTTCCTTTGGCCCTATAGTCTTATGAGTGATCCGCAATATCTGTTCTCAGATTCCACAGAAAGAAGGCTAGCAAAGAGATCCACGAAATACAGATGTAACTCTGTGAGATGAATTAACAGAACACTAAGCAGCTTCTCAGAATGCTTCTTTCCAGATTTCATCTGAGGATATTTCCTTTTTTACCATAGCCCTCTATGCGCTTCAAAATATCACTTGCCAATTCCACAAGAAATGTCTTAGCGAAAGGCTTCTGGAGGGGAAAGCTGTAACTCTGTGAGATGATTTCAGAGAACACAAAGAAGTTTCACTGAAACCTTCTTTCTCTTTGTTATCGGTGGATATTTCCTTTGGCCCTATTGTCTTCTATGGGTTGCGTAATATCTGTTCTCAGATTCCACAGAAATAAGGCTTGCAAAGAGATCCACGAAGTACAGATGTAACTCTGTGAGATGAATTAACAGAACACTAAGCAGGTTCTCAGAAAGTTTCCTTCCAGATTTCATCTGAGGATATTTCCTTTTTCACCATAGCCCTCTATGCGCTTCCAAATATCACCTTGCCAATTCCACAAGAACGGTCTTAGCGAAAGGCTTCTTGCGGGGAAAGCTGTAACTCTGTGAGACGATTTCACAGAACACAAAGAAGTTTCTCAGAAAGCTTCTTTCTCTTTGTTATCGGAGGATATTTCCTTTGGCCCTATAGTCTTCTAAGGGATTAGAAATATCTGTTCTCAGATTCCACAGAAATAAGGCTAGCAAAGAGATCTACGAAATACAGATGTAACTATGTGAGATGAATTAACAGAACACTAAGCAGTTTCTCAGAAAGCTTCTTTCCAGATTTCATATGAGGATATTTCCTTTTTCACCATAGCCCTCTATGGGCTTCCAAATATCACTATGCCAATTCCACAAGTACTGTCTTAGCGAAAGGCTTCTTGAGGGGAAAGCTGTAACTCTGTGAGATGATTTCACAGAAAACAAAGAAGTTTCTTAGAACGTTTCTTTCTCTTTTTTATCTGAGGATATTTCCTTTGGCCCTATAGTCTTCTAAGGGATCCGTAACATCTATTCTCAGATTCCACAGAAATAAGGTTAGCAAAGAGATCCACGAAATACTGATATAACTCTGTGAGATGAATTAACAGAACACTAAGGAGTTTCTCAGAAAGCTATTTTCCAGATTTTATCTGAGAATATTTCCTTTTTCACCATAGCCCTCTATGGGCTTCCAAATATCACTTTACCAATTCCACAAGAACTGTCTTAGCGAAAGGCTTCTTGAGTGGTAAGCTGTAACTCTGTGTGGTGATTTCACAGAACACAAAGTAGTTTCTAAGAAAGTTTCTTTATCTTTGTTATCGGAGGATATTTCCTTTGGCCCTATAGTCTAAGGAATCCGAACTATCTCTTCTCAGATTCCACAGAAATAAGGCTAGCAAAGAGATCCACGAAATACAGATGTAACTCTGTGAGATGAATTAACAGAACACTAAACAGTTTCTCAGAAAGCTTCTTTCCAGATTTCATCTGAGGATATTTCCTTTTTCACCACAGCCCTCTATGCGCTTCCAAATATCACTTTGCCAGTTCCACAAGAACTGTCTTAGCGAAAGGCTTCTTGAGGGGAAAGCTGTAGCTCTGTGAGATGATTTCACAGAACACAAAGAAGTTTCTCAGAAAGCTTCTTTCTCTTTGTTATCGGAGGATATTTCCTTTGGCCCTATAGTCTTCTAAGGGATGCGAAATATCTGTTCTCAGATTCCACAGTAATAAGGCTAGCAAAGAGATAAACGAAATACAGATGTAACTCTGTGAGATGAATTAACAGAACACTAAGCAGTTTCTCAGAAAGCTTCTTTCCAGATTTCATTTGAGGGTATTTCCTTTTTCACCATAGCCCTCTATGGGCTTCCAAATATCACTTTGCCAATTCCACAAGAACACTCTTTGCGAAAGGCTTCTTGAGTGGAAAGCTGTAACTCTGGGAGATGATTTCACCATACACAAAGAAGTTTATCAGAAAGCTTCTTTCTCTTTGTTATCGGAGGATATTTCCTTTTGCACTGTAGTCTTCTAAGGGATCCGAAATATCTGTTCTCAGATTCTACAGAAATAAGGCTAGCAAAGAGATCCACGAAATACAGATGTAACTCTATGAGATGAATTAACAGAACACTAAGCAGTTTCTCAGAAAGTTTCTTTCCAGATTTCATTTTAGGATATTTCCTTTTTCACCATGACCCTCTATGGGCTTCCAAATATCACTTTGCCAATTCCACAAGTACTTTCTTAGCGAAAGGCTTCTTGAGGGGAAAGCTGTAACTCTGTGAGATGATTTCACAGAACACAAAGAAGTTTCTCAGAAAGCTTCTTTCTCTTTGTTATCCTAGGATATTTCCTTTGGCCCTATAGTCTTCAAAGGGATCCGCAATGTCTGTTCTCAGATTCCACAGAAATAAGGCTAGCAAAGAGATCCACGAAATACAGATATAACTCTATGAGACGAATTAACAGAACACTAAGCAGTTTCTCAGAGCTATTTTCCAGATTTCATCTGAGGATATTTCCTTTTTCACCATAGCCCTCTAAGGGCTTCCAATTATCACTTTGCCAATTCCACAAGAATTGTCTTAGCGAAAGGCTTCTTGAGGGGAAAGCTGTAACTCTGTGAGATGATTTCACAGAACACAAAGAAGTTTCTCATAAAGCTTCTTTCTCTTTGTTATCGGATATTTGCTTTGGCCCTATAGTCTTCTAAGGGATTAGAAATATCTGTTCTCAGATTCCACAGAAATAAGGCTAGCAAAGAGATCCAGGAAATACAGATGTAACTCTGTGAGATGAATTAACAGAACAGTAAGCAGTTTCTCAGAAAGCTTCTTTCCAGATTTCATCTGAGGATATTCCCTTTTTCAGCATAGCCCTCTATGGGCTTCCAAATATCACTTTGCCAATTCCACAAGAACTGTCTTAGCGAAAGGCTTCTGGAGGGGAAAGCTGTACCTCTGTGAGATGATTTCACAGAACACAAAGAAGTTTCTCAGAAAGCTTCTTTCTCTTTGTTATCGGAGGATATTTCCTTTGGCCCTCTAGTCTTCAATGGGATCCGAAATATCTGTTCTCAGATTCCACTGAAATAAGGCTAGCAAATAGATCCACGAAATACAGATATAACTCTGTGAGATGAATTAACAGAACACTAAGCAGTTTCTCAGAAAGCTTCTTTCCAGATTTCATATGAGGATATTTCCTTTTTCACCATAGCCCTCTAAGGGCTTCCAAATATCACATTCCCAATTCCACAAGAACTGTCTTTGTGAAAGGCTTCTTGAGGGGAAAGCTGTAACTCTGTGAGATGATTTCACAGAACACAAAGAAGTTTCTCAGAAAGCTGCTTTCTCTTTTTTATCGGAGGATATTTCCTTTGGCCCTGTACTCTTCTAAGGGATCCGAAATATCTGTTCTCAGATTCCACAGAAATAAGGCTAGCAAAGAGATCCACGAAATAGAGATGTAACACTGTGAGATGAATTAACAGAACACTAAGCAGTTTTTCAGAAAGCTTCTTTCCAGATTTCATCAGAGGATATTTCCTCTTTTACCATAGCCCTCTATGGGCTTTCAAATATCACTTTGCCATTTCCACAAGAACTGTCTAAGCGAAAGGCACTTGCGGGGAAAGCTGTAACTCTGTGAGATGATTTCACAGAACACAAAGAAGTTTCTCAGAAAGCTTCTTTCTCTTTGTTATCGGAGGATATTTCCTTTGGCCCTACAGACTTTAAAGGGATCCGAAATATCTGTTCTCAGATTCCACAGAAATAAGGCTAGCAATGAGATCCACGAAATACAGATGTAACCCTGTGAGGTGAATTAACAGAACACTAAGCAGTTTCTCAGAAAGCTTCTTTCCAGATTTCATCAGAGGATATTTCCTTCTTGACCATAGCCCTCTATGGGCTTCCAAATATCACTCTGCCAGTCCCAGAAGAACTGTCTTAGCGAAAGGCTTCTTGAGGGGAAAGCTGTATCTCTGTGAGATGACTTCACAGAACACAAAGAAGTTTCTCAGAAAGCTTCTTTCTCTTTGTTATCGGAGGATACTTCCTTTGGCCCTATAGTCTTCTAAGGGATCCGAAATATCTGTTCTCAGATTCCACAGAAATAAGGCTAGCAAAGAGATCCACGAAATACAGATGTAACTCTGTGAGATGAATTAACAGAACACTAAGCAGTTTCTCAGAAAGCGTCTTTCCAGATTTCATCTGAGGATATTTCCTTTTTCACCACAGCCCTCTATGGGCTTCCAAATATCACTTTACCAATTCCACAACAATTGTCTTAGCGAAAGGCTTCTTGAGGGGAAAGCTGTAACTCTGTTAGATGATTACACAGAACACAAAGAAGTTTCTCAGAAAGCCACTTTCTCTTTGTTATCGGAGGATACTTCCTTTGGCCCTGTAGTCTTCTAAGGGATCCGAAATATCTGTTCTCAGATTCCGCAGAAAAAAGCCAAGCAAATAGATCCATGAAATACAGATGTAACTCTGTGAGATGAATTAACAGAACACTAAGCAGTTTCTCAGAAAGCTTCTTTCCAGATTTCATCTGAGGATATTTCCTTTTTCACCACAGCCCTCTATGGGCTTCCAAATATCACTTTGCCAATTCCACAACAATTGTCTTAGCGAAAGGCTTCTTGAGGGGAAACCTGTAACTCTGTGAGATGATTACACAGAACACAAAGAAGTTTCTCAGAAAGCCACTTTCTCTTTGTTATCGGAGGATACTTCCTTTGGCCCTGTAGTCTTCTAAGGGATCCGAAATATCTGTTCTCAGATTCCACAGAAATAAGGCTAGAAAAGAGATCCACGAAATATAGATGTAACTCTGTGAGATGAATTATCAGAATATTAAGCTGTTTCTCAGAAAGCTTCTTTCCAGATTTCATCTGAGGATATTTTCTTTTTCACCATAGTCCTCTATGCGCTACGAAATATCACTTTGCCAATTCCACAAGAAATGTCTTAGGGAAACGCTTCATGAAGGTAAAGCTGTAACTCTGTGAGATGATTTCACAGAACACAAAGAAGTTTCTCAGAAAGCTTCTTTCTCTTTGTTATCGGAGTTTATTTCCTTTGGCCCTATAATCTTCAAAGGGATCCGGAATATCTGTTCTCAGATTCCACAGAAATAAGGCTAGCAAGAGATCCACCAAATACAGATGTAACTCTGTGAGATGAATTAACAGAACACTAAGCAGTTTCTCAGAAAGCTTCTTTCCAGATTTCATCTGAGGATATTTCCTTTTTCACCGTAGCCCACTATGCGCTTCCAAATATCACTTTGCCAATTCCACAAGAACTGTCTTAGCGAAAGGCTTCTTGAGAGGAAAGCTGTAACTCTGTGAGATGATTTCACAGAACACAAAGAAGTTTCTCAGAAAGCTTCTTTCTCTTTGTTATCGGAGGATATTTCCTTTGGCCCTATAGTCTTCTAAGGGATCCGAAATATCTGTTCTCAGATTCCACAGAAATAAGGCTAGCAAAGAGATCCACGAAATACAGATGTAACTCTGTGAGATGAATTAACAGAACACTAAGCAGTTTCTCAGAAAGCTTCCTTCCAGATTTCATCTGAGGATATTTCCATTTTCACCATAGCCCTCTTTGGGCTTCCAAATATCACTTTGCCAATTCCACAAGAACTGTCTTAGCGAAAGGCTTCTTGAGGGGAAAGTTGTAACTCTGTGAGATGATTTCACAGAACACAAAGAAGTTTCGCAGAAAGCTTCTTTCTCTTTGTTATCGGAGGATATTTCCTTTGGCCCTATAGTCTTCAAAGGGATCCGCAATATCTGTTCTCAGATTCCACAGAAATAAGGCTAGCAAAGAGATTACGAAATACAGATGTAACTCTGTGGGATGAATTAACAGAACATTAAGCAGTTTCTCAGAAAGCTACTTTCCAGATTTCATCAGAGGATATTTCCTGTTTCACCAAAGCCCTGTATGGGCTTCCAAATATCACTTTGCCAATTCCACAAGAACTGTCTTAGCGAAAGTCTTCTTGAGGGGAAAACTGTAACTCTGTGAGATGATTTCACAGAACACAAAGAAGTTTCTCAGAAAGCTTCTTTCTCTTTGTTATCGGAGGATATTTCCTTTGGCCCTATAGTCTTCTAAGGGATCCGAAATATCTGTTCTCAGATTCTACAGAAATAAGGCTAGCAAAGAGATCCACGAAATAGAGATGTAACTCTGTGAGATGAATTAACAGAACACTAAGCAGTTTCTCAGAAAGCTTCTTTCCATTTTTCATCAGAGGATATTTCCTCTTTCACCATAGCCCTCTATGGGCTTCCAAATATCACTTGGCCAATTCCACAAGAAATTTCTAAGCGAAAGGCTTCTTGAGGGGAAAGCTGTAACTCGGTGAGATGATTTCACAGAACACAAAGAAGTTTCTCATAAAGCTTCTTTCTCTTTGTTATCGGATATTTCCTTTGGCCCTATAGTCTTATAAGGGATTAGAAATATCTGTTCTCAGATTCCACAGAAATAAGGCTAGCAAAGAGATCCACGAAATACAGATGTAACACTGTGAGATGAATTAACAGAACACTAAGCAGTTTCTTAGAAAGCTTCTTTCCAGATTTCATCTGAGGATATTTCCTTTTTCACCATAGCCCTCTGGGCTTCCAAATATCACTTTGCCAATTCCACAACAATTGTCTGAGCGAAAGGCTTCTTGAGGGGAAAGCTGTAACTGTGTGAGATGATTTCACAGAACACAAAGAAGTTTCTCAGAAAGCTTCTTTCTCTTTGTTATCAGAGGATATTTCCTTTGGCCCTATAGTCTTCAAAGGGATCCGAAATATCTGTTCTGAGATTTCACAGAAAGAAGGCTAGCAAAGAGATACACGAAATACAGATGTAACTCTGTGAGATGAAATAACAGATCACTAAGCAGTTTCTCAGAAAGCTACTTTCCAGATTTCATCTGAGGATATTTCCTTTTTCACCATAGCCCTCTAAGGGCTTCCAAATATCACTTTGCAAAATCCACAAGAACTGTCTTAACGAAAGGCTTCTTGAGGGGAAAGTTGTAAGTCTGTGAGATGACTTCACAGAACACAAAGAAGTTTCTCAGAAACCTTCTTTCTCTTTGTTATCGGAGGAGATTTCCTTTGGCTCTATATTCTTCAAAGGGATCCGAAATATCTGTTCTCACTTTCCAGAGAAATAAGGCTAGCAAAGAGATCCACGAAATACAGATGTAACTCTGTGAGATGAATTAACAGAACACTAAGCAGTTTCTCAGAAAGCTACTTTCCAGATTTCATCTGAGGATATTTCCTTTTTCACCGTAGCCCTCTATGGGCTTCCAAATATCACTTTGCCAATCCACAAGAACTGTCTTAGAGAAAGGCTTCTTGAGGGGAAATAAGTAACTCTGTGAGATGATTTCACAGAACACAAAGAAGTTTCTCAGAAAGCTTCTTTCTCTGTGTTATCGGAGGATATTACCTTGGGCCCTATAGTCTTCTAAGGGATCCGAAATATCTGTTCTCAGATTCCACTGAAATAAGGCTAGCAAAGAGATACACCAAATACAGATGTAACTCTGTGAGGTGAATTAACAGAACACTAAGCAGTTTTTCAGAAACCTTCTTTCCAGATTTTATCTGAGGATATTTCCTTTTTCACCATAGCCCTCTATGGGCTTCCAAATATCACTTTGCCAATTACACAAGAATTGTCTAAGTGAAAGGCTTCTTGAGGGGAAAGCTGTAACTCTGTGAGATGATTTCACAGAACACAAAGAAATTTCTCAGAAACCTTCTTTCTCTTTGTTATCGGAGGAGATTTCCTTTGGCTCTATAGTCTTCAAAGGGATCCGAAATATCTGTTCTCACATTCCAGAGAAATAAGGCTAGCAAAGAGATCCACGAAATACAGAAGTAACTCTCTGAGATGAATTAACAGAACACTAAGCAGTTTCTCAGAAAGCTACTTTCCAGATTTCATCTGAGGATATTTCCTTTTTCACCATAGCCCTCTATGGGATTCCAAATATCACTTTGCCAATTCCACAAGAACTGTCTTAGCGAAAGGGTTCTTGAGGGTAAAGAAGTAACTCTGTGAGATGATTTCACAGAACTCAAAGAAGTTTCTCAGAAAGCTTCGTTCTCTTTGTGATTGGAGGATATTTCCTTGGGCCCTATAGTCTTCTAAGGGATCCGAAATATCTGTTCTCAGATTCCACAGAAATAAGGCTAGCAAAGAGATACACCAAATACAGATGTAACTCTGTGAGATGAATTAACAGAACACTAAGCAGTTTCTCAGAAAGCTTCTTACCAGATTTCATCTGAGGATATTTCCTTTTTCACCATAGCCCTCTATGGGCTTCCAAATATCACTATGCCAATTCCACAAGTACTGTCTTAGCGAAAGGCTTCTTGAGGGGAAAGCTGTAACTCTGTGAGATGATTTCACAGAACACAAAGAAGTTTCTCAGTAACGTTCTTTATCTTTGTTATCGGAGGATATTTCCTTTGGCCCTATAGTCTTATGAGTGATCCGCAATATCTGTTCTCAGATTCCACAGAAAGAAGGCTAGCAAAGAGATCCACGAAATACAGATGTAACTCTGTGAGATGAATTAACAGAACACTAAGCAGCTTCTCAGAATGCTTCTTTCCAGATTTCATCTGAGGATATTTCCTTTTTTACCATAGCCCTCTATGCGCTTCAAAATATCACTTGCCAATTCCACAAGAAATGTCTTAGCGAAAGGCTTCTGGAGGGGAAAGCTGTAACTCTGTGAGATGATTTCAGAGAACACAAAGAAGTTTCACTGAAACCTTCTTTCTCTTTGTTATCGGTGGATATTTCCTTTGGCCCTATTGTCTTCTATGGGTTGCGTAATATCTGTTCTCAGATTCCACAGAAATAAGGCTTGCAAAGAGATCCACGAAGTACAGATGTAACTCTGTGAGATGAATTAACAGAACACTAAGCAGGTTCTCAGAAAGTTTCCTTCCAGATTTCATCTGAGGATATTTCCTTTTTCACCATAGCCCTCTATGCGCTTCCAAATATCACCTTGCCAATTCCACAAGAACGGTCTTAGCGAAAGGCTTCTTGCGGGGAAAGCTGTAACTCTGTGAGACGATTTCACAGAACACAAAGAAGTTTCTCAGAAAGCTTCTTTCTCTTTGTTATCGGAGGATATTTCCTTTGGCCCTATAGTCTTCTAAGGGATTAGAAATATCTGTTCTCAGATTCCACAGAAATAAGGCTAGCAAAGAGATCTACGAAATACAGATGTAACTATGTGAGATGAATTAACAGAACACTAAGCAGTTTCTCAGAAAGCTTCTTTCCAGATTTCATATGAGGATATTTCCTTTTTCACCATAGCCCTCTATGGGCTTCCAAATATCACTATGCCAATTCCACAAGTACTGTCTTAGCGAAAGGCTTCTTGAGGGGAAAGCTGTAACTCTGTGAGATGATTTCACAGAAAACAAAGAAGTTTCTTAGAACGTTTCTTTCTCTTTTTTATCTGAGGATATTTCCTTTGGCCCTATAGTCTTCTAAGGGATCCGTAACATCTATTCTCAGATTCCACAGAAATAAGGTTAGCAAAGAGATCCACGAAATACTGATATAACTCTGTGAGATGAATTAACAGAACACTAAGGAGTTTCTCAGAAAGCTATTTTCCAGATTTTATCTGAGAATATTTCCTTTTTCACCATAGCCCTCTATGGGCTTCCAAATATCACTTTACCAATTCCACAAGAACTGTCTTAGCGAAAGGCTTCTTGAGTGGTAAGCTGTAACTCTGTGTGGTGATTTCACAGAACACAAAGTAGTTTCTAAGAAAGTTTCTTTCTCTTTGTTATCGGAGGATATTTCCTTTGGCCCTATAGTCTAAGGAATCCGAACTATCTCTTCTCAGATTCCACAGAAATAAGGCTAGCAAAGAGATCCACGAAATACAGATGTAACTCTGTGAGATGAATTAACAGAACACTAAACAGTTTCTCAGAAAGCTTCTTTCCAGATTTCATCTGAGGATATTTCCTTTTTCACCACAGCCCTCTATGCGCTTCCAAATATCACTTTGCCAGTTCCACAAGAACTGTCTTAGCGAAAGGCTTCTTGAGGGGAAAGCTGTAGCTCTGTGAGATGATTTCACAGAACACAAAGAAGTTTCTCAGAAAGCTTCTTTCTCTTTGTTATCGGAGGATATTTCCTTTGGCCCTATAGTCTTCTAAGGGATGCGAAATATCTGTTCTCAGATTCCACAGTAATAAGGCTAGCAAAGAGATAAACGAAATACAGATGTAACTCTGTGAGATGAATTAACAGAACACTAAGCAGTTTCTCAGAAAGCTTCTTTCCAGATTTCATTTGAGGGTATTTCCTTTTTCACCATAGCCCTCTATGGGCTTCCAAATATCACTTTGCCAATTCCACAAGAACACTCTTTGCGAAAGGCTTCTTGAGTGGAAAGCTGTAACTCTGGGAGATGATTTCACCATACACAAAGAAGTTTATCAGAAAGCTTCTTTCTCTTTGTTATCGGAGGATATTTCCTTTTGCACTGTAGTCTTCTAAGGGATCCGAAATATCTGTTCTCAGATTCTACAGAAATAAGGCTAGCAAAGAGATCCACGAAATACAGATGTAACTCTATGAGATGAATTAACAGAACACTAAGCAGTTTCTCAGAAAGTTTCTTTCCAGATTTCATTTTAGGATATTTCCTTTTTCACCATGACCCTCTATGGGCTTCCAAATATCACTTTGCCAATTCCACAAGTACTTTCTTAGCGAAAGGCTTCTTGAGGGGAAAGCTGTAACTCTGTGAGATGATTTCACAGAACACAAAGAAGTTTCTCAGAAAGCTTCTTTCTCTTTGTTATCCTAGGATATTTCCTTTGGCCCTATAGTCTTCAAAGGGATCCGCAATGTCTGTTCTCAGATTTCACAGAAATAAGGCTAGCAAAGAGATCCACGAAATACAGATATAACTCTATGAGACGAATTAACAGAACACTAAGCAGTTTCTCAGAGCTATTTTCCAGATTTCATCTGAGGATATTTCCTTTTTCACCATAGCCCTCTAAGGGCTTCCAATTATCACTTTGCCAATTCCACAAGAATTGTCTTAGCGAAAGGCTTCTTGAGGGGAAAGCTGTAACTCTGTGAGATGATTTCACAGAACACAAAGAAGTTTCTCATAAAGCTTCTTTCTCTTTGTTATCGGATATTTGCTTTGGCCCTATAGTCTTCTAAGGGATTAGAAATATCTGTTCTCAGATTCCACAGAAATAAGGCTAGCAAAGAGATCCAGGAAATACAGATGTAACTCTGTGAGATGAATTAACAGAACAGTAAGCAGTTTCTCAGAAAGCTTCTTTCCAGATTTCATCTGAGGATATTCCCTTTTTCAGCATAGCCCTCTATGGGCTTCCAAATATCACTTTGCCAATTCCACAAGAACTGTCTTAGCGAAAGGCTTCTGGAGGGGAAAGCTGTACCTCTGTGAGATGATTTCACAGAACACAAAGAAGTTTCTCAGAAAGCTTCTTTCTCTTTGTTATCGGAGGATATTTCCTTTGGCCCTCTAGTCTTCAATGGGATCCGAAATATCTGTTCTCAGATTCCACTGAAATAAGGCTAGCAAATAGATCCACGAAATACAGATATAACTCTGTGAGATGAATTAACAGAACACTAAGCAGTTTCTCAGAAAGCTTCTTTCCAGATTTCATATGAGGATATTTCCTTTTTCACCATAGCCCTCTAAGGGCTTCCAAATATCACATTCCCAATTCCACAAGAACTGTCTTTGTGAAAGGCTTCTTGAGGGGAAAGCTGTAACTCTGTGAGATGATTTCACAGAACACAAAGAAGTTTCTCAGAAAGCTGCTTTCTCTTTTTTATCGGAGGATATTTCCTTTGGCCCTGTACTCTTCTAAGGGATCCGAAATATCTGTTCTCAGATTCCACAGAAATAAGGCTAGCAAAGAGATCCACGAAATAGAGATGTAACACTGTGAGATGAATTAACAGAACACTAAGCAGTTTTTCAGAAAGCTTCTTTCCAGATTTCATCAGAGGATATTTCCTCTTTTACCATAGCCCTCTATGGGCTTTCAAATATCACTTTGCCATTTCCACAAGAACTGTCTAAGCGAAAGGCACTTGCGGGGAAAGCTGTAACTCTGTGAGATGATTTCACAGAACACAAAGAAGTTTCTCAGAAAGCTTCTTTCTCTTTGTTATCGGAGGATATTTCCTTTGGCCCTACAGACTTTAAAGGGATCCGAAATATCTGTTCTCAGATTCCACAGAAATAAGGCTAGCAATGAGATCCACGAAATACAGATGTAACCCTGTGAGGTGAATTAACAGAACACTAAGCAGTTTCTCAGAAAGCTTCTTTCCAGATTTCATCAGAGGATATTTCCTTCTTGACCATAGCCCTCTATGGGCTTCCAAATATCACTCTGCCAGTTCCAGAAGAACTGTCTTAGCGAAAGGCTTCTTGAGGGGAAAGCTGTATCTCTGTGAGATGACTTCACAGAACACAAAGAAGTTTCTCAGAAAGCTTCTTTCTCTTTGTTATCGGAGGATACTTCCTTTGGCCCTATAGTCTTCTAAGGGATCCGAAATATCTGTTCTCAGATTCCACAGAAATAAGGCTAGCAAAGAGATCCACGAAATACAGATGTAATTCTGTGAGATGAATTAACAGAACACTAAGCAGTTTCTCAGAAAGCGTCTTTCCAGATTTCATCTGAGGATATTTCCTTTTTCACCACAGCCCTCTATGGGCTTCCAAATATCACTTTACCAATTCCACAACAATTGTCTTAGCGAAAGGCTTCTTGAGGGGAAAGCTGTAACTCTGTTAGATGATTACACAGAACACAAAGAAGTTTCTCAGAAAGCCACTTTCTCTTTGTTATCGGAGGATACTTCCTTTGGCCCTGTAGTCTTCTAAGGGATCCGAAATATCTGTTCTCAGATTCCGCAGAAAAAAGCCAAGCAAATAGATCCATGAAATACAGATGTAACTCTGTGAGATGAATTAACAGAACACTAAGCAGTTTCTCAGAAAGCTTCTTTCCAGATTTCATCTGAGGATATTTCCTTTTTCACCACAGCCCTCTATGGGCTTCCAAATATCACTTTGCCAATTCCACAACAATTGTCTTAGCGAAAGGCTTCTTGAGGGGAAACCTGTAACTCTGTGAGATGATTACACAGAACACAAAGAAGTTTCTCAGAAAGCCACTTTCTCTTTGTTATCGGAGGATACTTCCTTTGGCCCTGTAGTCTTCTAAGGGATCCGAAATATCTGTTCTCAGATTCCACAGAAATAAGGCTAGAAAAGAGATCCACGAAATATAGATGTAACTCTGTGAGATGAATTATCAGAATATTAAGCTGTTTCTCAGAAAGCTTCTTTCCAGATTTCATCTGAGGATATTTTCTTTTTCACCATAGTCCTCTATGCGCTACGAAATATCACTTTGCCAATTCCACAAGAAATGTCTTAGGGAAACGCTTCATGAAGGTAAAGCTGTAACTCTGTGAGATGATTTCACAGAACACAAAGAAGTTTCTCAGAAAGCTTCTTTCTCTTTGTTATCGGAGTTTATTTCCTTTGGCCCTATAATCTTCAAAGGGATCCGGAATATCTGTTCTCAGATTCCACAGAAATAAGGCTAGCAAGAGATCCACCAAATACAGATGTAACTCTGTGAGATGAATTAACAGAACACTAAGCAGTTTCTCAGAAAGCTTCTTTCCAGATTTCATCTGAGGATATTTCCTTTTTCACCGTAGCCCACTATGCGCTTCCAAATATCACTTTGCCAATTCCACAAGAACTGTCTTAGCGAAAGGCTTCTTGAGAGGAAAGCTGTAACTCTGTGAGATGATTTCACAGAACACAAAGAAGTTTCTCAGAAAGCTTCTTTCTCTTTGTTATCGGAGGATATTTCCTTTGGCCCTATAGTCTTCTAAGGGATCCGAAATATCTGTTCTCAGATTCCACAGAAATAACGCTAGCAAAGAGATCCACGAAATACAGATGTAACTCTGTGAGATGAATTAACAGAACACTAAGCAGTTTCTCAGAAAGCTTCCTTCCAGATTTCATCTGAGGATATTTCCATTTTCACCATAGCCCTCTTTGGGCTTCCAAATATCACTTTGCCAATTCCACAAGAACTGTCTTAGCGAAAGGCTTCTTGAGGGGAAAGTTGTAACTCTGTGAGATGATTTCACAGAACACAAAGAAGTTTCGCAGAAAGCTTCTTTCTCTTTGTTATCGGAGGATATTTCCTTTGGCCCTATAGTCTTCAAAGGGATCCGCAATATCTGTTCTCAGATTCCACAGAAATAAGGCTAGCAAAGAGATTACGAAATACAGATGTAACTCTGTGGGATGAATTAACAGAACATTAAGCAGTTTCTCAGAAAGCTACTTTCCAGATTTCATCAGAGGATATTTCCTGTTTCACCAAAGCCCTGTATGGGCTTCCAAATATCACTTTGCCAATTCCACAAGAACTGTCTTAGCGAAAGTCTTCTTGAGGGGAAAACTGTAACTCTGTGAGATGATTTCACAGAACACAAAGAAGTTTCTCAGAAAGCTTCTTTCTCTTTGTTATCGGAGGATATTTCCTTTGGCCCTATAGTCTTCTAAGGGATCCGAAATATCTGTTCTCAGATTCTACAGAAATAAGGCTAGCAAAGAGATCCACGAAATAGAGATGTAACTCTGTGAGATGAATTAACAGAACACTAAGCAGTTTCTCAGAAAGCTTCTTTCCATTTTTCATCAGAGGATATTTCCTCTTTCACCATAGCCCTCTATGGGCTTCCAAATATCACTTGGCCAATTCCACAAGAAATTTCTAAGCGAAAGGCTTCTTGAGGGGAAAGCTGTAACTCGGTGAGATGATTTCACAGAACACAAAGAAGTTTCTCATAAAGCTTCTTTCTCTTTGTTATCGGATATTTCCTTTGGCCCTATAGTCTTATAAGGGATTAGAAATATCTGTTCTCAGATTCCACAGAAATAAGGCTAGCAAAGAGATCCACGAAATACAGATGTAACACTGTGAGATGAATTAACAGAACACTAAGCAGTTTCTTAGAAAGCTTCTTTCCAGATTTCATCTGAGGATATTTCCTTTTTCACCATAGCCCTCTGGGCTTCCAAATATCACTTTGCCAATTCCACAACAATTGTCTGAGCGAAAGGCTTCTTGAGGGGAAAGCTGTAACTGTGTGAGATGATTTCACAGAACACAAAGAAGTTTCTCAGAAAGCTTCTTTCTCTTTGTTATCAGAGGATATTTCCTTTGGCCCTATAGTCTTCAAAGGGATCCGAAATATCTGTTCTGAGATTTCACAGAAAGAAGGCTAGCAAAGAGATACACGAAATACAGATGTAACTCTGTGAGATGAAATAACAGATCACTAAGCAGTTTCTCAGAAAGCTACTTTCCAGATTTCATCTGAGGATATTTCCTTTTTCACCATAGCCCTCTAAGGGCTTCCAAATATCACTTTGCAAAATCCACAAGAACTGTCTTAACGAAAGGCTTCTTGAGGGGAAAGTTGTAAGTCTGTGAGATGACTTCACAGAACACAAAGAAGTTTCTCAGAAACCTTCTTTCTCTTTGTTATCGGAGGAGATTTCCTTTGGCTCTATATTCTTCAAAGGGATCCGAAATATCTGTTCTCACTTTCCAGAGAAATAAGGCTAGCAAAGAGATCCACGAAATACAGATGTAACTCTGTGAGATGAATTAACAGAACACTAAGCAGTTTCTCAGAAAGCTACTTTCCAGATTTCATCTGAGGATATTTCCTTTTTCACCGTAGCCCTCTATGGGCTTCCAAATATCACTTTGCCAATCCACAAGAACTGTCTTAGAGAAAGGCTTCTTGAGGGGAAATAAGTAACTCTGTGAGATGATTTCACAGAACACAAAGAAGTTTCTCAGAAAGCTTCTTTCTCTGTGTTATCGGAGGATATTACCTTGGGCCCTATAGTCTTCTAAGGGATCCGAAATATCTGTTCTCAGATTCCACTGAAATAAGGCTAGCAAAGAGATACACCAAATACAGATGTAACTCTGTGAGGTGAATTAACAGAACACTAAGCAGTTTTTCAGAAACCTTCTTTCCAGATTTTATCTGAGGATATTTCCTTTTTCACCATAGCCCTCTATGGGCTTCCAAATATCACTTTGCCAATTACACAAGAATTGTCTAAGTGAAAGGCTTCTTGAGGGGAAAGCTGTAACTCTGTGAGATGATTTCACAGAACACAAAGAAATTTCTCAGAAACCTTCTTTCTCTTTGTTATCGGAGGAGATTTCCTCTGGCTCTATAGTCTTCAAAGGGATCCGAAATATCTGTTCTCACATTCCAGAGAAATAAGGCTAGCAAAGAGATCCACGAAATACAGAAGTAACTCTCTGAGATGAATTAACAGAACACTAAGCAGTTTCTCAGAAAGCTACTTTCCAGATTTCATCTGAGGATATTTCCTTTTTCACCATAGCCCTCTATGGGATTCCAAATATCACTTTGCCAATTCCACAAGAACTGTCTTAGCGAAAGGGTTCTTGAGGGTAAAGAAGTAACTCTGTGAGATGATTTCACAGAACTCAAAGAAGTTTCTCAGAAAGCTTCGTTCTCTTTGTGATTGGAGGATATTTCCTTGGGCCCTATAGTCTTCTAAGGGATCCGAAATATCTGTTCTCAGATTCCACAGAAATAAGGCTAGCAAAGAGATACACCAAATACAGATGTAACTCTGTGAGATGAATTAACAGAACACTAAGCAGTTTCTCAGAAAGCTTCTTACCAGATTTCATCTGAGGATATTTCCTTTTTCACCATAGCCCTCTATGGGCTTCCAAATATCACTTTGCCAATTACACAAGAATTGTCTTAGTGAAAGGCTTCTTGAGGTGAAAGCTGTAACTCTGTGAGATGATTTCACAGAACACAAAGAAGTTTCTTAGAAAGCTTCTTGCTCTTTTTTATCGGAGGATATTTCCTTTGGCCCTATAGTCTTCAAAGGAATCCGAAATATCTGTTCTCAGATTCCACAGAAATAAGGCTAGCAAAGAGATCCACGAAGTACAGATGTAACTCTGTGAGATGAATTAACAGAACACTAAGCAGTTTCTCAGAAAGCTACTTTCCAGATTTCATCTGAGGATATTTCCTTTTTCACCATAGCCCTCTATGGGCTTCCAAATATCACTTTGCCAATTCCACAAGAACTGTCTTACCGAAAGGCTTCTTGAGGGGAAAGCTGTAACTCTGTGAGTTGATTTCACAGAACACGAAGAAGTTTCTCAGAAAGCTTCTTTCTCCTTGTTATCGGAGGATATTTCCTTTGGCCCTAGAGTCTTCAAACGGATCCGAAATATCTGTTCTCAGATTTCACAGAAATAAGGCGAGCAATGAGATCCACGAAATACAGATGTGACTCTGTGAGGTGAATTAAGAGAACACTAAGCAGTTTCTCAGAAAGATTCTTTCCAGATTTCATCAGGGGATATTTCATTCTTCACCATAGCCCTCTATGGGCTTCCGAATATCACTCTGCCAATTCCACAAGAACTGTCTTAACGCAAGGCTCCTCTAGGGGAAATCTGTATCTCTGTGCGATGATTTCACAGAACACAAAGAAGTTTCTCAGAAAGCTTCTTTCTCTTTGTTATCGGAGTGTATTTCCTTTGGCCCTATAATCTTCAAAGTGATCCGGAATATCTGTTCTCAGATTCCACAGAAATAAGGCGAGCAATGAGATCCACGAAATACAGATGTAACTCTGTGAGGTGAATTAACAGAACAATAAGCAGTTTCTCAGAAAGCTTCTTTCCAGATTTTATCTGAGGATATTTCCTTTTTCACCATAGCCCTCTATGGGCTTCGAAATATCACTTTGCCAATTACACAAAAATTGTCTTAGTGAAAGGCTTCTTGTGGGGAAAGCTGTAACTCTGTGAGATGATTTCACAGAACACAAAGAAGTTTCTCAGAAACCTTCTTTCTCTTTGTTATCGGAGGAGATTACCTTTGGCTCTGAAGTTTTCAAAGGGATCCGAAATATCTGTTCTCAGATTCCACAGAAATAAGGCTAGCAAAGAGATCCACGAAATAGATATGTAACTCTGTGAGATGAAACAACAGAACACTAAGCAGTTTCTCAGAAAGCTACTTTCCAGATTTCATCTGAGGATATTTCCTTTTTCACCATAGCCCTCTAAGGGCTTCCAAATATCACCTTGCAAAATCCACAAGAACTGTCTTAGCGAAAGGCTTCTTGAGGGGAAAGTTGTAAGTCTGTGAGATGATTTCACAGAACAGAAAGAAGTTTCTCAGAAACCTTCTTTCTCTTTGTTATCGGAGGAGATTTCCTTTGGCTCTATATTCTTCAAAGGGATCCGAAATATCTGTTCTCACATTCCAGAGAAATAAGGCTAGCAAAGAGATCCACGAAATACAGATGTAACTCTGTGAGATGAATTAACAGAACACTAAGCAGTTTCTCAGAAAGCTACTTTCCAGATTTCATCTGAGGATATTTCCTTTTTCACCATAGCCCTCTATGGGCTTCCAAATATCACTTTGCGAATCCACAAGAACTGTCTTAGAGAAAGGCTTCTTGAGGGGAAAGAAGTAACTCTGTGAGATGATTTCACAGAACACAAAGAAGTTTCTCAGAAAGCTTCTTTCTCTTTGTTATCGGAGGATATTTCCTTGGGCCTTATAGTCTTCTAAGGTATCCGAAATATCTGTTCTCAGATTCCACTGAAATAAGGCTAGCAAAGAGATACACCAAATACAGATGTAACTCTGTGAGATGAATTAACAGAACACTAAGCAGTTTCTCAGAAAGCTTCTTTGCAGATTTCATCTGAGGATATTTCCTTTTTCACCATAGCCCTCTATGGGCTTCCAAATATCACTTTGCCAATTACACAAGAATTGTCTTAGTGAAAGGCTTCTTGAGGGGAAAGCTGTAACTCTGTGAGATGATTTCACAGAACACAAAGAAGTTTCTTAGAAAGCTTCTTCCTCTTTTTTATCGGATGATATTTCCTTTGGCCCTACAGTCTTCTAAGGGATCCGAAATATCTGTTCTCAGATTCCACAGAAATAAGGCTAGCACAGAGATCCACGAAATAGAGATGTAACTCTGTGAGATGAATTAACAGAACACTAAGAAGTTTCTCAGAAAGCTTCTTTCCAGATTTCATCAGAGGATATTTCCTCTTTCACCATAGCCCTCTATGGGCTTCCAAATATCACTTTGCCAATTCCACAAGAACTGTCTTAGCGAAAGGCTTCTTGAGGGGAAAGCTGTAACTCTGTGAGATGATTTCACAGAACACAAAGAAGTTTCTCAGAAAGTTTCTTTCTCTTTGTTATCGGAGGATATTTCCTTTGGCCCTATAGTCTTCAAAGGGATCCGAAATATCTGTTCTCAGATTCCGCAGAAATAAGGCTAGCAAAGAGATCCACGAAATAGAGATGTAACTCTGTGAGATGAATTAACAGAACACTAAGCAGTTTCTCAGAAAGCTACTTTGCAGATTTCATCTGAGGATATTTCCTTTTTCACCATAGCCCTCTATGGGCTTCCAAATATCACTTTGCCAATTCCACAGGAACAGTCTAAGCGAAAGGATTCTGGAGGGGAAAGCTGTAACTCTGTGAGATGATTACACAGAACACAAAGAAGTTTCTCAGAAAGCCACGTTCTCTTTGTTATTGGAGGATACCTCCTTTGGCCCTGTAGTCTTCTAAGGGATCCGAAATATCTGTTTTCAGATTCCACAGAAATAAGGGTAGCAAAGAGATCCACGAAATACAGATGTAACTATGTGAGATGACTTAACAGAACATTAAGCTGTTTCTCAGGAAGCTTCTTTCCAGATTTTATCTGAGGATATTTTCTTTTTCACCATAGCCCTCTATGCGCTTCCATATATCACTTTGCCAATTCCACAAGAACTGTCTTAGCAAAAGGCTTCTTGGGGGGAAAGATGTAACTCTGTGAGATGATTTCACAGAACACAAAGAAGTTTCTCAGAATGCTTCCTTCCCTTTTTTAGCGGAGGATATTTCCTTTGGCCCTATACTCTTCAAAGGGATCCGAAATATCTGTTCTCAGATTCCACAGAAATAAGGCTAGCAAGGAGAACCACGAAATACAGATGTAACTCTGTGAGATGAATTAACAGAACACTAAGCAGTTTCTCAGAAAACTTCTTTCCAGATTTCATCAGAGGATATTTCCTCTTACACCATATCCCTCTATGGGCTTCCAAATATCACTTTGCCAATTCGACAAGAACGGTCTTAGAGAAAGACTTCTTGAGGGGAAAGCTGTAACTCTGTGAGTCGATTTCACAGAACACAAAGAAGTTTCTCAGAAATCTTCTTTGTCTTTGTTATCGGAGTTTATTTCCTTAGGCCCTATAATCTTCAAAGGTTTCCGAAATATCTGTTCTCAGATTCCACAGAAATAAGGCTGGCAAAGACATCCACGAAATACAGATGTAACTCTGTGAGATGAATTAACAGAACACTAAGCAGTTTCTCAGAATGCTACTTTCCAGATTTCATCTGAGGATATTTCCTTTTTCACCATAGCCCTCTATGGGCTTCCAAATATCACTTTGCCAATTCCACAAGAACTGTCTTAGCGAAAGGCTTCTTGAGGGGAAAGCTGTAACTCTGTGAGATAATTTCACAGAACACAAAGAAGTTCCTCAGAAACCTTCTTTCTCTTTGTTATCGGAGGATATTTCCTTTGGCTCTATAGTCTTCAAAGGGATCCGAAATATCTGTTCTGAGATTCCACAGAAATAAGGCTAGCAAAGAGATCCACGAAACAGAGATGTAACTCTTTGAGATGAATTAACAGAACACTAAGCAGTTTCTCAGAAAGCTTCTTTCCAGATTTCATCAGAGGATATTTCCTCCTTCACCATAGCCCTCTATGGGCTTCCAAATATCACTTTGACAATTCCACAAGAACTGTCTTAGCGAAAGGCTTCTTGAGGGGAAAGCTGTAACTCTGTGAGATGATTTCACAGAACACAAAGAAGTTTCTCAGAAAGCTTCTTTCTCTTTGTTATCGGGGGATATTTCCTTTGGCCCTATAGTCTTCTAAGGGATTAGAAATATCTGTTCTCAGATTCCACAGAAATAAGGCTAGCAAAGAGATCTACGAAATACAGATGTAACTCTGTGAGATGAATTAACAGAACACTAAGCAGTTTCTCAGAAAGCTTCTTTACAGATTTCATCTGAGGATATTTCCTTTTTCTCCATACCCTCTATGGGCTTCCAAATATCACTTTGCCAATTCCAGAAGAACTGTCTTAGCGAAAGGCTTCTTGAGGGGAAAGCTGTAACTCTGTGAGATGATTTCACAGAACACAGAGAAGTTTCTCAGAAACTTTCTTTCTCTTTGTTATCGGAGAATATTTCCTTTGGCCCTATAGCATTCTAAGGGTTCCGAAATATCTGTTCTCAGATTCCACAGAAATAAGGCTAGCAAAGAGATCAACGAAATACAGATGTAACTCTGTGAGATGAATTAACAGAACACTAAGCTGTTTCTCAGAAAGCTTCTTTCCAGATTTCATCTAAGGATATTTCCTTTTTCACCGTAGCCCTCTATGGGCTTCCAAATGTCACTTTGCCAATTCCAGAAGAACTGTCTTAGCGAAAAGCTTCTTGAGGGGAAAGCTGTAACTCTGTGAGTTGATTTCACAGAACACAAAGAAGTTTCTCAGAAAGCTTCTTTCTCTTTTTTATTGGAGGACATTTCCTTGGGCCCTCTCATCTTCTAAGGGATCCCAAATATCTGTTCTCAGATTGCACAGAAATAAAGCTAGCAAAGAGATCCACGAAGTACAGATGTAACTCTGTGAGATGAATTAACAGAACACTAAGCAGTTTCTCAGAAAGTTTCCTTCCAGATTTCATCTGAGGATATTTCCTTTTTCACCATAGCCCTCTATGGGCTTCCAAATATCACTTTGCCAATTCCACAGAACTGTCTTAGCGAAAGGCTTCTTGAGGGGAAAGCTGTAACTCTGTGAGATGATTTCACAGAAGGGGAAGTAGTTTCTCAGAAAGCTTCTTTCTCTTTGTTATCGGAGGACATTTCCTTTGGCCGAATAATCTCCTAAGGGTTCCGAAATATCTGTTCTCAGATTCCACAGAAATAAGGCTAGCAAAGAGATCCACGATATACAAATATAACTCTGTGAGGTGAATTAACAGAACACTAAGCACTTTCTCAGAAAGCCTCTTTCCAGATTTCATCTGAGAATATTTCCTTTTTCACTGTAGCCCTCTATGGGCTTCCAAATATCACTTTGCCAATTCCACAAGAACTGTCTTAGCGAAAGGCTTCTTGAGGGGAAAGCTGTAACTCTGTGAGATGATTTCACAGAACACAAAGAAGTTTCTCACTAACGTTCTTTATCTTTGTTATCGGAGGATATTTCCTTTGGCCCTATAGTCTTATGAGTGATCCGCAATATCTGTTCTCAGATTCCACAGAAAGAAGGCTAGCAAAGAGATCCACGAAATACAGATGTAACTCTGTGAGATGAATTAACAGAACACTAAGCAGCTTCTCAGAATGCTTCTTTCCAGATTTCATCTGAGGATATTTCCTTTTTTACCATAGCCCTCTATGCGCTTCAAAATATCACTTGCCAATTCCACAAGAAATGTCTTAGCGAAAGGCTTCTGGAGGGGAAAGCTGTAACTCTGTGAGATGATTTCAGAGAACACAAAGAAGTTTCACTGAAACCTTCTTTCTCTTTGTTATCGGTGGATATTTCCTTTGGCCCTATTGTCTTCTATGGGTTGCGAAATATCTGTTCTCAGATTCCACAGAAATAAGGCTTGCAAAGAGATCCACGAAGTACAGATGTAACTCTGTGAGATGAATTAACAGAACACTAAGCAGGTTCTCAGAAAGTTTCCTTCCAGATTTCATCTGAGGATATTTCCTTTTTCACCATAGCCCTCTATGCGCTTCCAAATATCACCTTGCCAATTCCACAAGAACGGTCTTAGCGAAAGGCTTCTTGCGGGGAAAGCTGTAACTCTGTGAGACGATTTCACAGAACACAAAGAAGTTTCTCAGAAAGCTTCTTTCTCTTTGTTATCGGAGGATATTTCCTTTGGCCCTGTAGTCTTCTAAGGGATTAGAAATATCTGTTCTCAGATTCCACAGAAATAAGGCTAGCAAAGAGATCTACGAAATACAGATGTAACTATGTGAGATGAATTAACAGAACACTAAGCAGTTTCTCAGAAAGCTTCTTTCCAGATTTCATATGAGGATATTTCCTTTTTCACCATAGCCCTCTATGGGCTTCCAAATATCACTATGCCAATTCCACAAGTACTGTCTTAGCGAAAGGCTTCTTGAGGGGAAAGCTGTAACTCTGTGAGATGATTTCACAGAAAACAAAGAAGTTTCTTAGAACGTTTCTTTCTCTTTTTTATCTGAGGATATTTCCTTTGGCCCTATAGTCTTCTAAGGGATCCGTAACATCTATTCTCAGATTCCACAGAAATAAGGTTAGCAAAGAGATCCACGAAATACTGATATAACTCTGTGAGATGAATTAACAGAACACTAAGGAGTTTCTCAGAAAGCTATTTTCCAGATTTTATCTGAGAATATTTCCTTTTTCACCATAGCCCTCTATGGGCTTCCAAATATCACTTTACCAATTCCACAAGAACTGTCTTAGCGAAAGGCTTCTTGAGTGGTAAGCTGTAACTCTGTGTGGTGATTTCACAGAACACAAAGTAGTTTCTAAGAAAGTTTCTTTCTCTTTGTTATCGGAGGATATTTCCTTTGGCCCTATAGTCTAAGGAATCCGAACTATCTCTTCTCAGATTCCACAGAAATAAGGCTAGCAAAGAGATCCACGAAATACAGATGTAACTCTGTGAGATGAATTAACAGAACACTAAACAGTTTCTCAGAAAGCTTCTTTCCAGATTTCATCTGAGGATATTTCCTTTTTCACCACAGCCCTCTATGCGCTTCCAAATATCACTTTGCCAGTTCCACAAGAACTGTCTTAGCGAAAGGCTTCTTGAGGGGAAAGCTGTAGCTCTGTGAGATGATTTCACAGAACACAAAGAAGTTTCTCAGAAAGCTTCTTTCTCTTTGTTATCGGAGGATATTTCCTTTGGCCCTATAGTCTTCTAAGGGATGCGAAATATCTGTTCTCAGATTCCACAGTAATAAGGCTAGCAAAGAGATAAACGAAATACAGATGTAACTCTGTGAGATGAATTAACAGAACACTAAGCAGTTTCTCAGAAAGCTTCTTTCCAGATTTCATTTGAGGGTATTTCCTTTTTCACCATAGCCCTCTATGGACTTCCAAATATCACTTTGCCAATTCCACAAGAACACTCTTTGCGAAAGGCTTCTTGAGTGGAAAGCTGTAACTCTGGGAGATGATTTCACCATACACAAAGAAGTTTATCAGAAAGCTTCTTTCTCTTTGTTATCGGAGGATATTTCCTTTTGCACTGTAGTCTTCTAAGGGATCCGAAATATCTGTTCTCAGATTCTACAGAAATAAGGCTAGCAAAGAGATCCACGAAATACAGATGTAACTCTATGAGATGAATTAACAGAACACTAAGCAGTTTCTCAGAAAGTTTCTTTCCAGATTTCATTTTAGGATATTTCCTTTTTCACCATGACCCTCTATGGGCTTCCAAATATCACTTTGCCAATTCCACAAGTTCTTTCTTAGCGAAAGGCTTCTTGAGGGGAAAGCTGTAACTCTGTGAGATGATTTCACAGAACACAAAGAAGTTTCTCAGAAAGCTTCTTTCTCTTTGTTATCCTAGGATATTTCCTTTGGCCCTATAGTCTTCAAAGGGATCCGCAATGTCTGTTCTCAGATTCCACAGAAATAAGGCTAGCAAAGAGATCCACGAAATACAGATATAACTCTATGAGACGAATTAACAGAACACTAAGCAGTTTCTCAGAGCTATTTTCCAGATTTCATCTGAGGATATTTCCTTTTTCACCATAGCCCTCTAAGGGCTTCCAATTATCACTTTGCCAATTCCACAAGAATTGTCTTAGCGAAAGGCTTCTTGAGGGGAAAGCTGTAACTCTGTGAGATGATTTCACAGAACACAAAGAAGTTTCTCATAAAGCTTCTTTCTCTTTGTTATCGGATATTTGCTTTGGCCCTATAGTCTTCTAAGGGATTAGAAATATCTGTTCTCAGATTCCACAGAAATAAGGCTAGCAAAGAGATCCAGGAAATACAGATGTAACTCTGTGAGATGAATTAACAGAACAGTAAGCAGTTTCTCAGAAAGCTTCTTTCCAGATTTCATCTGAGGATATTCCCTTTTTCAGCATAGCCCTCTATGGGCTTCCAAATATCACTTTGCCAATTCCACAAGAACTGTCCTAGCGAAAGGCTTCTGGAGGGGAAAGCTGTACCTCTGTGAGATGATTTCACAGAACACAAAGAAGTTTCTCAGAAAGCTTCTTTCTCTTTGTTATCGGAGGATATTTCCTTTGGCCCTCTAGTCTTCAATGGGATCCGAAATATCTGTTCTCAGATTCCACTGAAATAAGGCTAGCAAATAGATCCACGAAATACAGATATAACTCTGTGAGATGAATTAACAGAACACTAAGCAGTTTCTCAGAAAGCTTCTTTCCAGATTTCATATGAGGATATTTCCTTTTTCACCATAGCCCTCTAAGGGCTTCCAAATATCACATTCCCAATTCCACAAGAACTGTCTTTGTGAAAGGCTTCTTGAGGGGAAAGCTGTAACTCTGTGAGGTGATTTCACAGAACACAAAGAAGTTTCTCAGAAAGCTGCTTTCTCTTTTTTATCGGAGGATATTTCCTTTGGCCCTGTACTCTTCTAAGGGATCCGAAATATCTGTTCTCAGATTCCACAGAAATAAGGCTAGCAAAGAGATCCACGAAATAGAGATGTAACACTGTGAGATGAATTAACAGAACACTAAGCAGTTTTTCAGAAAGCTTCTTTCCAGATTTCATCAGAGGATATTTCCTCTTTTACCATAGCCCTCTATGGGCTTTCAAATATCACTTTGCCATTTCCACAAGAACTGTCTAAGCGAAAGGCACTTGCGGGGAAAGCTGTAACTCTGTGAGATGATTTCACAGAACACAAAGAAGTTTCTCAGAAAGCTTCTTTCTCTTTGTTATCGGAGGATATTTCCTTTGGCCCTACAGACTTTAAAGGGATCCGAAATATCTGTTCTCAGATTCCACAGAAATAAGGCTAGCAATGAGATCCACGAAATACAGATGTAACCCTGTGAGGTGAATTAACAGAACACTAAGCAGTTTCTCAGAAAGCTTCTTTCCAGATTTCATCAGAGGATATTTCCTTCTTGACCATAGCCCTCTATGGGCTTCCAAATATCACTCTGCCAGTTCCAGAAGAACTGTCTTAGCGAAAGGCTTCTTGAGGGGAAAGCTGTATCTCTGTGAGATGACTTCACAGAACACAAAGAAGTTTCTCAGAAAGCTTCTTTCTCTTTGTTATCGGAGGATACTTCCTTTGGCCCTATAGTCTTCTAAGGGATCCGAAATATCTGTTCTCAGATTCCACAGAAATAAGGCTAGCAAAGAGATCCACGAAATACAGATGTAACTCTGTGAGATGAATTAACAGAACACTAAGCAGTTTCTCAGAAAGCGTCTTTCCAGATTTCATCTGAGGATATTTCCTTTTTCACCACAGCCCTCTATGGGCTTCCAAATATCACTTTACCAATTCCACAACAATTGTCTTAGCGAAAGGCTTCTTGAGGGGAAAGCTGTAACTCTGTTAGATGATTACACAGAACACAAAGAAGTTTCTCAGAAAGCCACTTTCTCTTTGTTATCGGAGGATACTTCCTTTGGCCCTGTAGTCTTCTAAGGGATCCGAAATATCTGTTCTCAGATTCCGCAGAAAAAAGCCAAGCAAATAGATCCATGAAATACAGATGTAACTCTGTGAGATGAATTAACAGAACACTAAGCAGTTTCTCAGAAAGCTTCTTTCCAGATTTCATCTGAGGATATTTCCTTTTTCACCACAGCCCTCTATGGGCTTCCAAATATCACTTTGCCAATTCCACAACAATTGTCTTAGCGAAAGGCTTCTTGAGGGGAAACCTGTAACTCTGTGAGATGATTACACAGAACACAAAGAAGTTTCTCAGAAAGCCACTTTCTCTTTGTTATCGGAGGATACTTCCTTTGGCCCTGTAGTCTTCTAAGGGATCCGAAATATCTGTTCTCAGATTCCACAGAAATAAGGCTAGAAAAGAGTTCCACGAAATATAGATGTAACTCTGTGAGATGAATTATCAGAATATTAAGCTGTTTCTCAGAAAGCTTCTTTCCAGATTTCATCTGAGGATATTTTCTTTTTCACCATAGTCCTCTATGCGCTACGAAATATCACTTTGCCAATTCCACAAGAAATGTCTTAGGGAAACGCTTCATGAAGGTAAAGCTGTAACTCTGTGAGATGATTTCACAGAACACAAAGAAGTTTCTCAGAAAGCTTCTTTCTCTTTGTTATCGGAGTTTATTTCCTTTGGCCCTATAATCTTCAAAGGGATCCGGAATATCTGTTCTCAGATTCCACAGAAATAAGGCTAGCAAGAGATCCACCAAATACAGATGTAACTCTGTGAGATGAATTAACAGAACACTAAGCAGTTTCTCAGAAAGCTTCTTTCCAGATTTCATCTGAGGATATTTCCTTTTTCACCGTAGCCCACTATGCGCTTCCAAATATCACTTTGCCAATTCCACAAGAACTGTCTTAGCGAAAGGCTTCTTGAGAGGAAAGCTGTAACTCTGTGAGATGATTTCACAGAACACAAAGAAGTTTCTCAGAAAGCTTCTTTCTCTTTGTTATCGGAGGATATTTCCTTTGGCCCTATAGTCTTCTAAGGGATCCGAAATATCTGTTCTCAGATTCCACAGAAATAAGGCTAGCAAAGAGATCCACGAAATACAGATGTAACTCTGTGAGATGAATTAACAGAACACTAAGCAGTTTCTCAGAAAGCTTCCTTCCAGATTTCATCTGAGGATATTTCCATTTTCACCATAGCCCTCTTTGGGCTTCCAAATATCACTTTGCCAATTCCACAAGAACTGTCTTAGCGAAAGGCTTCTTGAGGGGAAAGTTGTAACTCTGTGAGATGATTTCACAGAACACAAAGAAGTTTCGCAGAAAGCTTCTTTCTCTTTGTTATCGGAGGATATTTCCTTTGGCCCTATAGTCTTCAAAGGGATCCGCAATATCTGTTCTCAGATTCCACAGAAATAAGGCTAGCAAAGAGATTACGAAATACAGATGTAACTCTGTGGGATGAATTAACAGAACATTAAGCAGTTTCTCAGAAAGCTACTTTCCAGATTTCATCAGAGGATATTTCCTGTTTCACCAAAGCCCTGTATGGGCTTCCAAATATCACTTTGCCAATTCCACAAGAACTGTCTTAGCGAAAGTCTTCTTGAGGGGAAAACTGTAACTCTGTGAGATGATTTCACAGAACACAAAGAAGTTTCTCAGAAAGCTTCTTTCTCTTTGTTATCGGAGGATATTTCCTTTGGCCCTATAGTCTTCTAAGGGATCCGAAATATCTGTTCTCAGATTCTACAGAAATAAGGCTAGCAAAGAGATCCACGAAATACAGATGTAACTCTGTGAGATGAATTAACAGAACACTAAGCAGTTTCTCAGAAAGCTTCTTTCCATTTTTCATCAGAGGATATTTCCTCTTTCACCATAGCCCTCTATGGGCTTCCAAATATCACTTGGCCAATTCCACAAGAAATTTCTAAGCGAAAGGCTTCTTGAGGGGAAAGCTGTAACTCGGTGAGATGATTTCACAGAACACAAAGAAGTTTCTCATAAAGCTTCTTTCTCTTTGTTATCGGATATTTCCTTTGGCCCTATAGTCTTATAAGGGATTAGAAATATCTGTTCTCAGATTCCACAGAAATAAGGCTAGCAAAGAGATCCACGAAATACAGATGTAACACTGTGAGATGAATTAACAGAACACTAAGCAGTTTCTTAGAAAGCTTCTTTCCAGATTTCATCTGAGGATATTTCCTTTTTCACCATAGCCCTCTATGGGCTTCCAAATATCACTTTGCCAATTCCACAACAATTGTCTGAGCGAAAGGCTTCTTGAGGGGAAAGCTGTAACTGTGTGAGATGATTTCACAGAACACAAAGAAGTTTCTCAGAAAGCTTCTTTCTCTTTGTTATCGGAGGAGATTTCCTTTGGCTCTATATTATTCAAAGGGATCCGAAATATCTGTTCTCACTTTCCAGAGAAATAAGGCTAGCAAAGAGATCCACGAAATACAGATGTAACTCTGTGAGATGAATTAACAGAACACTAAGCAGTTTCTCAGAAAGCTACTTTCCAGATTTCATCTGAGGATATTTCCTTTTTCACCGTAGCCCTCTATGGGCTTCCAAATATCACTTTGCCAATCCACAAGAACTGTCTTAGAGAAAGGCTTCTTGAGGGGAAATAAGTAACTCTGTGAGATGATTTCACAGAACACAAAGAAGTTTCTCAGAAAGCTTCTTTCTCTGTGTTATCGGAGGATATTACCTTGGGCCCTATAGTCTTCTAAGGGATCCGAAATATCTGTTCTCAGATTCCACTGAAATAAGGCTAGCAAAGAGATACACCAAATACAGATGTAACTCTGTGAGGTGAATTAACAGAACACTAAGCAGTTTTTCAGAAACCTTCTTTCCAGATTTTATCTGAGGATATTTCCTTTTTCACCATAGCCCTCTATGGGCTTCCAAATATCACTTTGCCAATTACACAAGAATTGTCTAAGTGAAAGGCTTCTTAAGGGGAAAGCTGTAACTCTGTGAGATGATTTCACAGAACACAAAGAAATTTCTCAGAAACCTTCTTTCTCTTTGTTATCGGAGGAGATTTCCTTTGGCTCTATAGTCTTCAAAGGGATCCGAAATATCTGTTCTCACATTCCAGAGAAATAAGGCTAGCAAAGAGATCCACGAAATACAGAAGTAACTCTCTGAGATGAATTAACAGAACACTAAGCAGTTTCTCAGAAAGCTACTTTCCAGATTTCATCTGAGGATATTTCCTTTTTCACCATAGCCCTCTATGGGATTCCAAATATCACTTTGCCAATTCCACAAGAACTGTCTTAGCGAAAGGGTTCTTGAGGGTAAAGAAGTAACTCTGTGAGATGATTTCACAGAACTCAAAGAAGTTTCTCAGAAAGCTTCGTTCTCTTTGTGATTGGAGGATATTTCCTTGGGCCCTATAGTCTTCTAAGGGATCCGAAATATCTGTTCTCAGATTCCACAGAAATAAGGCTAGCAAAGAGATACACCAAATACAGATGTAACTCTGTGAGATGAATTAACAGAACACTAAGCAGTTTCTCAGAAAGCTTCTTACCAGATTTCATCTGAGGATATTTCCTTTTTCACCATAGCCCTCTATGGGCTTCCAAATATCACTTTGCCAATTACACAAGAATTGTCTTAGTGAAAGGCTTCTTGAGGTGAAAGCTGTAACTCTGTGAGATGATTTCACAGAACACAAAGAAGTTTCTTAGAAAGCTTCTTGCTCTTTTTTATCGGAGGATATTTCCTTTGGCCCTATAGTCTTCAAAGGAATCCGAAATATCTGTTCTCAGATTCCACAGAAATAAGGCTAGCAAAGAGATCCACGAAGTACAGATGTAACTCTGTGAGATGAATTAACAGAACACTAAGCAGTTTCTCAGAAAGCTACTTTCCAGATTTCATCTGAGGATATTTCCTTTTTCACCATAGCCCTCTATGGGCTTCCAAATATCACTTTGCCAATTCCACAAGAACTGTCTTACCGAAAGGCTTCTTGAGGGGAAAGCTGTAACTCTGTGAGTTGATTTCACAGAACACGAAGAAGTTTCTCAGAAAGCTTCTTTCTCCTTGTTATCGGAGGATATTTCCTTTGGCCCTAGAGTCTTCAAACGGATCCGAAATATCTGTTCTCAGATTTCACAGAAATAAGGCGAGCAATGAGATCCACGAAATACAGATGTGACTCTGTGAGGTGAATTAAGAGAACACTAAGCAGTTTCTCAGAAAGATTCTTTCCAGATTTCATCAGGGGATATTTCATTCTTCACCATAGCCCTCTATGGGCTTCCGAATATCACTCTGCCAATTCCACAAGAACTGTCTTAACGCAAGGCTCCTCTAGGGGAAATCTGTATCTCTGTGCGATGATTTCACAGAACACAAAGAAGTTTCTCAGAAAGCTTCTTTCTCTTTGTTATCGGAGTGTATTTCCTTTGGCCCTATAATCTTCAAAGGGATCCGGAATATCTGTTCTCAGATTCCACAGAAATAAGGCGAGCAATGAGATCCACGAAATACAGATGTAACTCTGTGAGGTGAATTAACAGAACAATAAGCAGTTTCTCAGAAAGCTTCTTTCCAGATTTTATCTGAGGATATTTCCTTTTTCACCATAGCCCTCTATGGGCTTCGAAATATCACTTTGCCAATTACACAAAAATTGTCTTAGTGAAAGGCTTCTTGTGGGGAAAGCTGTAACTCTGTGAGATGATTTCACAGAACACAAAGAAGTTTCTCAGAAACCTTCTTTCTCTTTGTTATCGGAGGAGATTACCTTTGGCTCTGAAGTTTTCAAAGGGATCCGAAATATCTGTTCTCAGATTCCACAGAAATAAGGCTAGCAAAGAGATCCACGAAATAGATATGTAACTCTGTGAGATGAAACAACAGAACACTAAGCAGTTTCTCAGAAAGCTACTTTCCAGATTTCATCTGAGGATATTTCCTTTTTCACCATAGCCCTCTAAGGGCTTCCAAATATCACTTTGCAAAATCCACAAGAACTGTCTTAGCGAAAGGCTTCTTGAGGGGAAAGTTGTAAGTCTGTGAGATGATTTCACAGAACAGAAAGAAGTTTCTCAGAAACCTTCTTTCTCTTTGTTATCGGAGGAGATTTCCTTTGGCTCTATATTCTTCAAAGGGATCCGAAATATCTGTTCTCACATTCCAGAGAAATAAGGCTAGCAAAGAGATCCACGAAATACAGATGTAACTCTGTGAGATGAATTAACAGAACACTAAGCAGTTTCTCAGAAAGCTACTTTCCAGATTTCATCTGAGGATATTTCCTTTTTCACCATAGCCCTCTATGGGCTTCCAAATATCACTTTGCGAATCCACAAGAACTGTCTTAGAGAAAGGCTTCTTGAGGGGAAAGAAGTAACTCTGTGAGATGATTTCACAGAACACAAAGAAGTTTCTCAGAAAGCTTCTTTCTCTTTGTTATCGGAGGATATTTCCTTGGGCCTTATAGTCTTCTAAGGTATCCGAAATATCTGTTCTCAGATTCCACTGAAATAAGGCTAGCAAAGAGATACACCAAATACAGATGTAACTCTGTGAGATGAATTAACAGAACACTAAGCAGTTTCTCAGAAAGCTTCTTTGCAGATTTCATCTGAGGATATTTCCTTTTTCACCATAGCCCTCTATGGGCTTCCAAATATCACTTTGCCAATTACACAAGAATTGTCTTAGTGAAAGGCTTCTTGAGGGGAAAGCTGTAACTCTGTGAGATGATTTCACAGAACACAAAGAAGTTTCTTAGAAAGCTTCTTCCTCTTTTTTATCGGATGATATTTCCTTTGGCCCTACAGTCTTCTAAGGGATCCGAAATATCTGTTCTCAGATTCCACAGAAATAAGGCTAGCACAGAGATCCACGAAATAGAGATGTAACTCTGTGAGATGAATTAACAGAACACTAAGCAGTTTCTCAGAAAGCTTCTTTCCAGATTTCATCAGAGGATATTTCCTCTTTCACCATAGCCCTCTATGGGCTTCCAAATATCACTTTGCCAATTCCACAAGAACTGTCTTAGCGAAAGGCTTCTTGAGGGGAAAGCTGTAACTCTGTGAGATGATTTCACAGAACACAAAGAAGTTTCTCAGAAAGTTTCTTTCTCTTTGTTATCGGAGGATATTTCCTTTGGCCCTATAGTCTTCAAAGGGATCCGAAATATCTGTTCTCAGATTCCACAGAAATAAGGCTAGCAAAGAGATCCACGAAATAGAGATGTAACTCTGTGAGATGAATTAACAGAACACTAAGCAGTTTCTCAGAAAGCTACTTTGCAGATTTCATCTGAGGATATTTCCTTTTTCACCATAGCCCTCTATGGGCTTCCAAATATCACTTTGCCAATTCCACAGGAACAGTCTAAGCGAAAGGATTCTGGAGGGGAAAGCTGTAACTCTGTGAGATGATTACACAGAACACAAAGAAGTTTCTCAGAAAGCCACGTTCTCTTTGTTATTGGAGGATACCTCCTTTGGCCCTGTAGTCTTCTAAGGGATCCGAAATATCTGTTTTCAGATTCCACAGAAATAAGGGTAGCAAAGAGATCCACGAAATACAGACGTAACTATGTGAGATGACTTAACAGAACATTAAGCTGTTTCTCAGGAAGCTTCTTTCCAGATTTTATCTGACGATATTTTCTTTTTCACCATAGCCCTCTATGCGCTTCCATATATCACTTTGCCAATTCCACAAGAACTGTCTTAGCAAAAGGCTTCTTGGGGGGAAAGATGTAACTCTGTGAGATGATTTCACAGAACACAAAGAAGTTTCTCAGAATGCTTCCTTCCCTTTTTTAGCGGAGGATATTTCCTTTGGCCCTATATTCTTCAAAGGGATCCGAAATATCTGTTCTCAGATTCCACAGAAATAAGGCTAGCAAGGAGAACCACGAAATACAGATGTAACTCTGTGAGATGAATTAACAGAACACTAAGCAGTTTCTCAGAAAACTTCTTTCCAGATTTCATCAGAGGATATTTCCTCTTACACCATATCCCTCTATGGGCTTCCAAATATCACTTTGCCAATTCGACAAGAACGGTCTTAGAGAAAGACTTCTTGAGGGGAAAGCTGTAACTCTGTGAGTCGATTTCACAGAACACAAAGAAGTTTCTCAGAAATCTTCTTTGTCTTTGTTATCGGAGTTTATTTCCTTAGGCCCTATAATCTTCAAAGGTTTCCGAAATATCTGTTCTCAGATTCCACAGAAATAAGGCTGGCAAAGACATCCACGAAATACAGATGTAACTCTGTGAGATGAATTAACAGAACACTAAGCAGTTTCTCAGAATGCTACTTTCCAGATTTCATCTGAGGATATTTCCTTTTTCACCATAGCCCTCTATGGGCTTCCAAATATCACTTTGCCAATTCCACAAGAACTGTCTTAGCGAAAGGCTTCTTGAGGGGAAAGCTGTAACTCTGTGAGATAATTTCACAGAACACAAAGAAGTTCCTCAGAAACCTTCTTTCTCTTTGTTATCGGAGGATATTTCCTTTGGCTCTATAGTCTTCAAAGGGATCCGAAATATCTGTTCTGAGATTCCACAGAAATAAGGCTAGCAAAGAGATCCACGAAACAGAGATGTAACTCTTTGAGATGAATTAACAGAACACTAAGCAGTTTCTCAGAAAGCTTCTTTCCAGATTTCATCAGAGGATATTTCCTCCTTCACCATAGCCCTCTATGGGCTTCCAAATATCACTTTGACAATTCCACAAGAACTGTCTAAGCGAAAGGCTTCTTGAGGGGAAAGCTGTAACTCTGTGAGATGATTACACAGAACACAAAGAAGTTTCTCAGAAAGCTTCATTCTCTTTGTTATCGGAGGATATTTCCTTTGGCCCTAGAGTCTTCAAAGGGATCCGAAATATCTGTTCTCAGATTCCACAGAAATAAGGCTGGCAATGAGATCCACGAAATACAGAGGTAACTCTGTGAGGTGAATTAACAGAACACTAATCAGTTTCTCAGAAAGCTTCTTTCCAGATTTCATCTGAGGATATTTCCTTTTTCACCGTAGCCCTCTATGGGCTTCCAAATATCACTTTGCCAATTACACAAGAACTGTCTTAGCGAAAGTCTTCTTGAGGGGAAAGATGTAACTCTTTGTGATGATTTCACAGAACACAAAGAAGTTGCTCAGAAAGCTTCCTTCTCTTTTTTATCGGAGGATATTTCCTTTGGCCCTATAGTCTTCAAAGGGATCCGAAATATCTGTTCTGAGATTCCACAGAAATAAGGCTAGCAAAGAGATCCACGAAATACAGATGTAACTCTGTTAGATGAATTAACAGAACACTAAGCAGTTTCTCAGAAAGCTACTTTCCAGATTTCATCTGAGGATATTTCCTTTTTCACCATAGCCCTCTAAGGGCTTCCAAATATCACTTTGCCAATTCCACAAGAACTGTCTTAGCGAAAGGCTTCTTGAAGGGAAAGCTGTAACTCTGTGAGATGATTTCACAGAAAACAAAGAAGTTTCTCAGAAAGCTTCATTCTCTTTGTTATCGGAGGATATTTCCTTTGGCCCTATAGTCTTCAAAGGTATCCGAAATATCTGTTCTTAGATTCCACAGAAATAAGGCTAGCAAAGAGATCCACGAAATACAGATGTAACTCTGTGAGATGAATTAACAGAACACTAAGCAGTTTCTCAGAATGCTACTTTCCAGATTTCATCTGAGGATATTTCCTTTTTCACCGTAGCCCTCTATGGGCTTCCACATATCACTTTGCCAATTCCACAAGAACTGTCTTAGCGAAAGGCTTCTTGAGGGGAAAGCTGTAACTCTGTGAAATGATTTCACAGAACACAAAGAAGTTTCTCAGAAACCTTCTTTCTCTTTGTTATCGGAGGATATTTCCTTTGGCTCTATAGTCTTCAAAGGGATCCGAAATATCTGTTCTCAGATTCCACAGAAAGAAGGCTAGCAAAGAGATCCACGAAATACAGATGTAACTCTGTGAGATGAATTAACAGAACACTAAGCAGTTTCTCAGAAAGCTACTTTGCAGATTTCATCTGAGGTAATTTCCTTTTTCACCATAGCCCTCTATGGGCTTCCAAATATTACTTTGCCAAATCCACAAGAACTGACTTGGGGAAAGTCTTCTTGAGGGGAAAGCTGTAACTCTGTGAGATGATCATACAGAACACAAAGTAGTTTCTCAGAAAGCTTCTTTCTCTTTGTTATCGGAGGATACTTCCTTGGACCCTATGATCTTCTAAGGGATCCGAAATATCTGTTCTCAGATTCCACAGAAATAAGGCTAGCAAAGAGATCCACGAAATAGAGATGTAACTCTTTGAGATGAATTAACACAATACTAAGCAGTTTCTCAGAAACTTCTTTCCAGATTTCATCAGAGGATATTTCCTCTTTCACCATAGCCCTCTATGGGCTTCCAAATATCACTCTGTCAATTCCACAAGAACTGTCTTAGCGAAAGGCTTCTCTCGGGGAAAGGTGTATCTCTGTGAGACGATTTCACAGAACACAAAGAAGTTTCTCAGAAAGCTTCTTTCTCTTTGTTATCGGAGGATATTTCCTTTGGCCCTATAGTCTTCAAAGGGATCCGAAATATCTGTTCTCAGATTCCACAGAAATAAGGCTAGCAAAGAGATCCACGAAATACAGATGTAACTCTGTGAGATGAATTAACAGAACACTAAGCAGTTTCTCAGAAAGCTTCTTTCCAGATTTCATCTGAGGATATTTCGTTTTTCACCATAGCCTTTTATGCGCTTCCTAATATCACTTTGCCAATTCCATAAGAACTGTCTTAGCGAAAGACTTCTTGAGGGGAAAGCTGTAACTCTGTGAGGTGATTTCACAGAACACAAAGAAGTTTCTCAGAAAGCTTCTTTCTCTTTGTTATCGGAGGATATTTCCTTTGGCCCTATAGTCTTCTAAGGGATCCCAAATATCTGTTCTCAGATTCCACAGAAATAAGGCTAGCAAAGAGATCCACGAAATACAGATGTAACTCTGTGAGATGAATTAACAGAACACTAAGCAGTTTCTCAGAAAGCTTCTTTCCAGATTTCATCTGAGGATATTTCCTTTTTCACCATAGCCCTCTATGGGCTTCCAAATATCACTTTGCCAATTCCACAAGAACTGTCTTAGCGAAAGGGTTCTTGAGGGGAAAGCTGTATCTCTGTGAGATGATTTCACAGAACACAAAGAAGTTTCTCAGAAAGCATCTTTCTCTTTGTTATCGGAGGATATTTCCTTTGGCCCTATAGTCTTCAAAGGGATCCGAAATATCTGTTCTCACATTCCACAGAAATAAGGCTAGCAAAGAGATCCACGAAATACAGATGTAACTCTGTGAGATGAATTAACAGAATATTCAGTTGTTTCTCAGAAAGCTTCTTTCCAGATTTCATCTGAGGATATTTTCTTTCTCACTATAGCCCTCTATGCGCTTCGAAATATCACTTTGCCTATTCCACAAGAACTGTCTTAGGGAAAGGCTTCATGAGGGTAAAGCTGTAACTCTGTGAGATGATTTCACAGAACACAAAGAAGTTTCTCATACAGCTTCTTTTTCTTTGTTATCGGATATTTCCTTTGGCCCTATAGTCTTCTAAGGGATTAGAAATATCTGTTCTCAGATTCCACAGAAATAAGGCTAGCAAAGAGATCCACGAAATACAGATGTAACTCTATGAGATGAATTAACAGAACAATAAGCAGTTTCTCAGAAAGCTTCTTTTCAGATTTCATCTGAGGATATTTCCTTTTTCACCATAGCCCTCTAGGCGCTTCCAAATATCTCTTTGCCAATTCCACAAGAACTATCTTAGCGAAAGGCTTCTTTAGTGGAAATATGTAACTCTGTGAGATGATTTCACAGAACACAAAGAAGTTTCTCAGAAAGCTTCTTTCTCTTTGTTATCGGAGGATATTTCCTTTGGCTCTATAGTCTTCAAAGGGATCCGAAATATCTGTTCTCAGATTCCACAGAAATAAGGCTAGCAAAGAGATCCACGAAATACAGATGTAACTCTGTGAGATGAATTAACAGAACACTAAGCAGTTTCTCAGAAGGCTACTTTCCAGATTTCATCTGAGGATATTTCCTTTTTCACCATAGCCCTCTATGGGCTTCCAAATATCACTTTTCCAATTCCACAAGAACTGTCTTAGCGAAAGGCTTCTTGAGTGGAAAGAAGTAACTCTGTGAGATGATTTCACAGAACACAAAGAAGTTTCTCAGAAAGCTTCTTTCTCTGTGTTATCGGAGGATATTTCCTTGGGCCCTAGAGACATAGAAGGGATCCGAAATATCTGTTCTCATATTCCACAGAAATAAGGCTAGCAAAGAGATCCATGAAATACACATGTAACTCTGTGAGATGAATTAACAGAACACTAAGCAGATTCTCAGAAAGCTTCTTTCCATATTTCATCTGAGAATATTTCCTTTTTCACCATAGCCCTCTATGGGCTTCCAAATATCACTTTGCCAATTCCACAAAAATTGTCTTAGCGAAAGGCTTCTTGAGGGGAAAGCTGTAACTCTGTGAGATGATTTCACAGAACACAAAGAAGTTTGTCAAAAAGCTTCTTTCTCTTTTTTATCGGAGGATATTTCCTTTGGCCCTATAGACTTCAAAGGGATCCGAAATATCTGTTCTCAGATTCCACAGAAATAAGGCTAGCAAAGAGATCCACGAAATAGAGATGTAACATTGTGAGATGAATTAACAGAACACTAAGCAGTTTCTCAGAAAGCTTCTTTCCAGATTTCATCTGAGGATATTTCCTCTTTCACCATAGCCCTCTATGGGCTTCCAAATATCACTTTCCAATTCCACAAGAACTGTCTAACCGAAAGGCTTCTTGAGGGGAAAGCTGTAACTCTGTGAGATGATTTCACAGAACACAAAGAAGTTTCTCAGAAAGCTTCTTTCTCTTTGTTATCAGAGGATATTTCCTTTGGCCCTATAGTCTTCAAAGGGATAAGAAATATCTGTTCTAGAATTCCACAGAAATAAGGCTAGCAAAAAGATCCACGAAACACAGATTTAACTCTGTGAGATGAATTAACAGAACACTAAGCAGTTTCTCAGAAAGCTACTTTCCAGATTTCATCTGAGGATATTTCCTTTTTCAACATAGCCCTCTATGGGTTTCGAAATATCACTTTGTCAATTCCACAAGAACTGTCTTAGCGAAAGGCTTCTTGAGGGGAAAGAAGTAAATCTGTGAGATGATTTCACAGAACACAAAGAAGTTTCTCATACAGCTTCTTTCTCTATGTTATCGGAGGATATTTCCTTGGGCCCTATAGTCTTCTAAGGGATCCGAAATATCTGTTCTCAGATTCCACAGAAATAAGGCTAGCAAAGAGATACACCAAATACTGATGTAACTCTATGAGATGAATTAACAGAACACTAAGCAGTTTCTCAGAAAGATTCTTTCCAGATTTCCTATAAGGATATTTCTTTTTTCACAATAGCCCTCTATGGGCTTCCAAATATCACTTTGCCAATTCCACAAGAACCGTCTTAGCGAAAGGGTTCTTGAGGGGAAAGCTGTAACTCTGTGAGATGATTTCACAGAACTCAAAGAAGTTTCTCAGAAAGCTTCGTTCTCTTTGTGATTGGAGGATATTTCCTTTGGCCCTATAGTCTTATAAGGGATCCGAAATATCTGTTCTCAGATTCCACAGAAATAAGGCTAGCAAAGAAATCCACGAAATACAGATGTAACTCTGTGAGATGAATTAACAGAACACTAAGCAGTTTCTCAGAAAGCTACTTTCCAGATTTCATCTGAGGATATTTCCTTTTTCACCATAGCCCTCTATGGGCATCCAAATATCACTATGCCAATTCCACAAGAACTGTCTTGGGGAAAGGCTTCTCGAGGGGAAAGCTGTAACTCTGTGAGATGATGTCACAGAACACAAAGAAGTTTCTCAGAAAGGCTCTTTCTCTTTGTTATCGGAGGATATTTCCTTTGACCCTATAATCTTCAAAGGGATCCGGAATATCTGTTCTCAGATTCCACAGAAATAAGGCTAGCAAAGAGATCCACGAAATACACATTAAACTCTGTGAGAATAATTAACAGAACACTAAGCAGGTTCTCAGAAAGCTTCTTTCCAGATTTCATGTGAGGATATTTCCTTTTTCACCATAGCCCTCAATGGGCTTCCAAATATCACTTTGCCAATTGCACAAGAACTGTCTTAGCGAAAGGCCTCTTGAGTAGAAAGCTGTAACTCTGTGAGATGATTTCACAGAACACGAAGAAGTTTCTCAGAAAGCCACAATCTCTTTGTTATCGGAGGATATTTCCTTTGGCCCTACATTCTTCTAAGGGATCCGAAATATCTATTCTCAGATTCCACAGAAATAAGGCTAGCAAAGATATTACGAAATACAGATGTAACTCTGTGAGATGAATTAACAGAACACTAAGCAGTTTCTCAGAAAGTTTCCTTCCAGATTTCATCTGAGGATATTTCCTTTTTCACCATAGCCCTCTATGCGCTTCCAAATATCACTTTGCCAATTCCACAAGAATTGTCATAGTGAAATGCTTCTTGACGGGAAAGCTGTAAATCTGTGTGATGATTTCACAAAACACAAAGAAGTTTCTCAGAAAGCTTCTTTCTCTTTGTTATCGGAGGATATTTCCTTTGGCCCTAGAGTCTTCAAAGGGATCCGAAATATCTGTTCTCAGATTCCAGAGAAATAAAGCTAGCAATGAGATCCACGAAATACAGATGTAACTCTGTGAGTTGAATTAAAGGAACACTAAGCAGTTTCTCAGAAAGCTTCTTTCCTGATTTCATCTGAGGATATTTCCTTCTTCACCATATCCCTCTATGGGCTTCCAAATATCACTTTGCCAATTCCAAAAGAACTGCCTTAGCGAAAGGCTTCTTGAGGGAAAAGCTGTAACTCTGTGAGATGATTTCACAGAACACAAAGAAGTTTGTCAAAAAGCTTCTTTCCTTTTTTATCGGAGGATATTTCCTTTGGCCCTATAGACTTCAAAGGGATCCGAAATATCTGTTCTCAGATTCCACAGAAATAAGGCTAGCAAAGAGATCCACGAAATAGAGATGTAACATTGTGAGATGAATTAACAGAACACTAAGCAGTTTCTCAGAAAGCTTCTTTCCAGATTTCATCTGAGGATATTTCCTCTTTCACCAAAGCCCTCTATGGGATTCCAAATATCACTTTCCAATTCCACAAGAACTGTCTAAGCGAAAGGCTTCTTGAGGGGAAAGCTGTAACTCTGTGAGATGATTTCACAGAACACAAAGAAGTTTCTCAGAAAGCTTCTTTCTCTTTGTTATCAGAGGATATTTCCTTTGGCCCTATAGTCTTCAAAGGGATCCGAAATATCGGTTTTCGAATTCCACAGAAATAAGGCTAGCAAAAAGATCCACGAAACACAGATTTAACTCTGTGAGATGAATTAACAGAACACTAAGCAGTTTCTCAGAAAGCTACTTTCCAGATTTCATCTGAGGATATTTCCTTTTTCACCATAGCCCTCTATGGGCTTCCAATTATAACTTTGCCAATTCCACTAGAACTGTCTTAGCGAAAGTCTTCTTGAGGGGAAAGCTGTAACTCTGTGAGATGATTTCACAGAACACAAAGAAGTTTCTCAGAAAGCTTCTTTCTCTTTGTTATCAGAGGATATTTCCTTTGGCCCTATAGTCTTCAAAGGGATCCGAAATATCTGTTCTCGAATTCCACAGAAATAAGGCTAGCAAAAAGATCCACGAAACACAGATTTAACTCCGTGAGCTGAATTAACAGAACACTAAGCAGTTTTTCAGAAAGCCACTTTCCAGATTTCATCTGAGGATATTTCCTTTTTCACCATAGCCCTCTATGGGTTTCGAAATATCACTTTGTCAATTTCACAAGAACTGTCTTAGCGAAAGGCTTCTTGAGGGGAAAGAAGTAAATCTGTGAGATGATTTCACAGAACACAAAGAAGTTTCTCATACAGCTTCTTTCTCTATGTTATCGGAGGATATTTCCTTGGGCCCTATAGTCTTCTAAGGGATCCGAAATATCTGTTCTAAGATTCCACAGAAATAAGGCTAGCAAAGAGATACACCAAATACTGATGTAACCCTATGAGATGAATTAACAGAACACTAAGCAGTTTCTCAGAAAGATTCTTTCCAGATTTCCTCTGAGGATATTTCTTTTTTCACAATAGCCCTCTATGGGCTTCCAAATATCACTTTGCCAATTCCACAAGAACCGTCTTAGCGAAAGGGTTCTTGAGGGGAAAGCTGTAACTCTGTGACATGATTTCACAGAACTCTAAGAACTTTCTCAGAAAGCTTCATTCTCTTTGTGATTGGAGGATATTTCCTTTGGCCCTATAGTCTTATAAGGGATCCGAAATATCTGTTCTCAGATTCCACAGAAATAAGGCTAGCAAAGAAATCCACGAAATACAGATGTAACTCTGTGAGATGAATTAACAGAACACTAAGCAGTTTCTCAGAAAGCTACTTTCCAGATTTCATCTGAGGATATTTCCTTTTTCACCATAGCCCTCTATGGGCATCCAAATATCACTATGCGAATTCCACAAGAACTGTCTTGGGGAAAGGCTTCTTGAGGGGAAAGCTGTAACTCTGTGAGATGATTTCACAGAACACAAAGAAGTTTCTCAGAAAGGCTCTTTCTCTTTGCTATCGGAGGATATTTCCTTTGGCCCTATAATCTTCAAAGGGATCCGGAATATCTGTTCTCAGATTCCACAGAAATAAGGCTAGCAAAGAGATCCACGAAATACACATGAAACTCTGTGAGATGAATTAACAGAACACTAAGCAGGTTCTCAGAAAGCTTCTTTCCAGATTTCATGTGAGGATATTTCCTTTTTCACCATAGCCCTCTATGGGCTTCCAAATATCACTTTGCCAATTGCACAAGAACTGTCTTAGCGAAAGGCCTCTTGAGTAGAAAGCTGTAACTCTGTGAGATGATTTCACAGAACACGAAGAAGTTTCTCAGAAAGCCACTTTCTCTTTGTTATCGGAGGATATTTCCTTTGGCCCTACAGTCTTCTAAGGGATCCGAAATATCTATTCTCAGATTCCACAGAAATAAGGCTAGCAAAGAGATTACGAAATACAGATGTAACTCTGTGAGATGAATTAACAGGACACTAAGCAGTTTCTCAGAAAGCTTCCTTCCAGATTTCATCTGAGGATATTTCCTTTTTCACCATAGCCCTCTATGCGCTTCCAAATATCACTTTGCCAATTCCACAAGAATTGTCATAGTGAAATGCTTCTCGACGGGAAAGCTGTAAATCTGTGTGATGATTTCACAAAACACAAAGAAGTTTCTCAGAAAGCTTCTTTCTCTTTGTTATCGGAGGATATTTCCTTTGGCCCTAGAGTCTTCAAAGGGATCCGAAATATCTGTTCTCAGATTCCACAAAAATAAGGCTAGCAATGAGATCCACGAAACACAGATGTAACTCTGTGAGTTGAATTAAAGGAACACTAAGCAGTTTCTCAGAAAGCTTCTTTACAGATTTCATCATAGGATATTTCCTTCTTCACCATATCCCTCTATGGGCTTCCAAATATCACTTTGCCAATTCCAAAAGAACTGCCTTAGCGAAAGGCTTCTTGAGTGAAAAGCTGTAACTCTGTGAGATGATTTCACAGAACACAAAGAAGTTTCTCAGAAAAGCTCTTTCTCTTTGTTATCGGAGGATATTTCCTTTGGCCCTAAGTCTTCTAGGGGATCCGAAATATCTGTTCTCAGATTCCACAGAAATAAGGCTAGCAAAGAGATCCACGAAATACAGATGTAACTCTGTGAGATGAATTAACAGAACACTAAGCAGTTTCTCAGAAAGCTACTTTCCAGATTTCATCTGAGGATATTTCCTTTTTCACCATAGCCCTCTATGGGCTTCCAAATATAACTTTGCCAATTCCACTAGAACTGTCTTAGCGAAAGTCTTCTTGAGGGGAAAGCTGTAACTCTGTGAGATGATTTCACAGAACACAAAGAAGTTTCTCAGAAAGCTTCTTTCTCTTTGTTATCGGAGGATATTTCCTTTGGCTCTATAGTCTTCAAAGGGATCCGAAATATCTGTTCTCAGATTCCACAGAAATAAGGCTAGCAAAGAGATCCACGAAATACAGATGTAACTCTGTGAGATGAATTAACAGAACACTAAGCAGTTTCTCAGAAAGCTTCTTTCCATATTTCATCTGAGGATATTTCCTTTTTCACCATAGCCCTCTATGGGCTTCCTAATATCACTTTGCCAATTCCACAAAAATTGTCTTAGCGAAAGGCTTCTTGAGGGGAAAGCTGTAACTCTGTGAGATGATTTCACAGAACACAAAGAAGTTTCTCAAAAAGCTTCTTTCTCTTTTTTATCGGAGGATACTTCCTTTGGCCCTATAGACTTCAAAGGGATCCGAAATATCTGTTCTCAGATTCCCCAGAAATAAGGCTAGCAAAGAGATCCACGAAATAGAGATGTAACTTTGTGAGATGAATTAACAGAACACTAAGCAGTTTCTCAGAAAGCTTCTTTCCAGATTTCATCAGAGGATATTTCCTCTTTCACCATAGCCCTCTATGGGATTCCAAATATCACTTTCCAATTCCACAAGAACTGTCTAAGCGAAAGGATTCTTAAGGGGAAAGCTGTAACTCTGTGAGATGATTTCACAGAACACAAAGAAGTTTCTCAGAAAGCTTCTTTCTCTTTGTTATCAGAGGATATTTCCTTTGGCCCTGTAGTCTTCAAAGGGATCCGATATATCTGTTCTCGAATTCCACAGAAATAAGGCTAGCAAAAAGATCCACGAAACACAGATGTAACTCTGTGAGATGAATTAACAGAACACTAAGCAGTTTCTCAGAAAGATACTTTCCAGATTTCCTCTGAGGATATTTCTTTTTTCACAATAGCCCTCTATGGGCTTCCAAATATCACTTTGCCAATTCCAAAAGAACTGTCTTAGTGAAAGGCTTCTTTAGGGGAAAGCTGTAACTCTGTGAGATGATTTCACAGAACACAAAGAACTTTCTCAGAAAGCTTCTTTCTCTTTTTTATCGGAGGATATTTCCTTTGGCCCTATAGTCTTCAAAGGCATCCGAAATATCTGTTCTCAGATTCCACAAAAATAAGGCTAGCAAAGAGATCCACGAAATAGAGATGTAACTCTGTGAGTTGAGTTAACAGAACACTAAGCTGTTTCTCAGAAAGCTTCTTTCCAGATTTCATCGGAGGATATTTCCTCTTTCACCATAGCCCCCTATGCGCTTCCAAATATCACTTTGCCTATTCCACAGGAACAGTCTAAGCGAAAGGATTCTGGAGGGGAAAGCTGTAACTCTGTGAGATGATTACACAGAACACAAAGAAGTTTCTCAGAAAGCCACGATCTCTTTGTTATCGGAGGATACCACCTTTGGCCCTGTAGTCTTCTAATGGATCCGAAATATCTGTTCTCAGATTCCACAGAAATAAGGGTAGCAAAGAGATCCACGAAATACAGATGTAACTATGTGAGATGACTTAACAGGACATTAAGCTGTTTCTCAGGAACCTTCTTTCCAGATTTTATCTGAGGATATTTTGTTTTTCACCATAGCCCTCTATGCGCTTCCATATATCACTTTGCCAATTCCACAAGAACTGTCTTAGGGAAAGGCTTCATGTGGGGAAAGCTGTAAATCTGTGAGATGATTTCACAGAACACAAAGAAGTTTCTCATAAAGCTTCCTTCTCTTTGTTATCGGAGGATGTTTCCTTTGGCCCTATAGTCTTCTAAGGGATCCGAAATATCTATTCTCAGATTCCACAGAAATAAGGCTAGCAAAGAGATCCACGAAATACAGATGTAACTCTATGAGATGAATTAACAGAACACTAAGCAGTTTCTCAGAAAGCTTCCTTCCAGATTTCATCTGAGGATATTTCCTTTTCCACCATAGCCCTCTATGGGCTTCAAAATATCACTTTGACAATTCCACAAGAACTGTCTTAGCAAAAGGCTTCTTGGGGGGAAAGCTGTAACTCTGTGAGATGATTTCACAGAACACAAAGAAGTTTCTCAGAATGCTTCCTTCCCTTTTTTAGCGGAGGATATTTCCTTTGGCCCTATACTCTTCAAAGGGATCCGAAATATCTGTTCTCAGATTCCACAGAAATAAGGCTAGCAAGAAGATCCACGAAATACAGATGTAACTCTGTGAGATGAATTAACAGAACACTAAGCAGTTTCTCAGAAAACTTCTTTCCAGATTTCATCAGAGGATATTTCCTCTTACACCATATCCCTCTATGGGCTTCCAAATATCACTTTGCCAATTCGACAAGAACGGTCTTAGAGAAAGACTTCTTGAGGGGAAAGCTGTAACTCTGTGAGGTGATTTCACAGAACACAAAGAAGTTTCTCAGAAATCTTCTTTGTCTTTGGTATCGGAGTTTATTTCCTTAGGCCCTATAATCTTCAAAGGGTTCCGAAATATCTGTTCTCAGATTCCACAGAAATAAGGCTGGCAAAGACATCCACGAAATACAGATGTAACTCTGTGAGATGAATTAACAGAACACTAAGCAGTTTCTCAGAATGCTACTTTCCAGATTTCATCTGAGGATATTTCCTTTTTCACCATAGCCCTCTATGGGCTTCCAAATATCACTTTGCCAATTCTACAAGAACTGTCTTAGCGAAAGTCTTCTTGAGGGGAAAGCTGTAACTCTGTGAGATGATTTCACAGAACACAGAGAAGTTCCTCAGAAACCTTCTTTCTCTTTGTTATCGGAGGATATTTCCTTTGGCTCTATAGTCTTCAGAGGGATCCGAAATATCTGTTCTGAGATTCCACAGAAATAAGGCTAGCAAAGAGATCCACGAAATACAGATGTAACTCTGTGAGATGAATTAACAGAACACTAAGCAGTTTCTCAGAAAGATAATTTGCAGATTTCATCTGAGGATATTTCCTTTTTCTCCATAGACCTCTATGGGCTTCCAAATATCACTTTGCCAATTCCACAAGAACTGTCATAGGGAAAGGCTTCTTGAGGGGAAAGAAGTACCTCTGTGAGATGATTTCACAGAACACAAAGAAGTTTCTCAGAAAGCTTTTTTCTCTGTGTTATCGGAGGATATTTCCTTGGACCCTATGGTCTTCTAAGGGATCTGAAATATCTGTTCTCAGATTCCACAGTAATAATGCTAGCAAAGAGATCCACGAAATAGAGATGTAACTCTTTGAGATGAATTAACAGAACACTAAGCAGTTTCTCAGAAAGATTCTTTCCAGATTTCATCAGAGGATATTTCCTCCTTCACCATAGCCCTCTATGGGCTTCCAAATATCACTTTGACAATTCCACAAGAACTGTCTAAGCGAAAGGCTTCTTGAGGGGAAAGCTGTAACTCTGTGAGATGATTTCACAGAACACAAAGAAGTTTCTCAGAAAGCTTCTTTCTCTTTGTTATCAGAGGATATTTCCTTTGGCCCTATAGTCTTCAAAGGGATCCGAAATATCTGTTCTCAGATTCCACAGAAATAAGGCTGGCAATGAGATCCACGAAATACAGAGGTAACTCTGTGAGGTGAATTAACAGAACACTAATCAGTTTCTCAGAAAGCTTCTTTCCAGATTTCATCTGAGGATATTTCCTTTTTCACCGTAGCCCTCTATGGGCTTCCAAATATCACTTTGCCAATTACACAAGAACTGTCTTAGCGAAAGTCTTCTTGAGGGGAAAGATGTAACTCTTTGTGATGATTTCACAGAACACAAAGAAGTTTCTCAGAAAGCTTCATTGTCTTTGTTATCGGAGGATATTTCCTTTGGCCCTATAGTCTTCAAAGGTATCCGAAATATCTGTTCTTAGATTCCACAGAAATAAGGCTAGCAAAGACATCCACAAAATACAGATGTAACTCTGTGAGATGAATTAACAGAACACTAAGCAGTTTCTCAGAATGCTACTTTACAGATTTCACTGAGGATATTTCCTTTTTCACGGTAGCCCTCTATGGGCTTCCACATATCACTTTGCCAATTCCACAAGAACTGTCTTAGCGAAAGGCTTCTTGAGGGGAAAGCTGTAACTCTGTGAAATGATTTCACAGAACACAAAGAAGTTTCTCGGAAACCTTCTTTCTCTTTGTTATTGGAGGATATTTCCTTTGGCTCTATAGTCTTCAAAGGGATCCGAAATATCTCTTCTCAGATTTCACAGAAAAAAGGCTAGCAAAGAGATCCACGAAATACAGATGTAACTCTGTCAGATGAATTAACAGAACACTAAGCAGTTTCTCAGAAAGCTACTTTCCAGATTTCATCTGAGGTAATTTCCTTTTTCACCATAGCCCTCTATGGGCTTCCAAATATCACTTTGCCAATTCCACAAGAACTGTCTTAGGGAAAGTCTTCTTGAGGGGAAAGCTGTAACTCTGTGAGATGATTACACAGAACACAAAGAAGTTTCTCAGAAAGCTTCTTTCTCTGTGTTATCGGAGGATATTTCCTTGGACCCTATGATCTTCTAAGGGATCCGAAATATCTGTTCTCAGATTCCACAGAAATAAGGCTAGCAAAGAGATCCACGAAATAGAGATGTAACTCTTTGAGATGAATTAACACAATACTAAGCAGTTTCTCAGAAACTTCTTTCCAGATTTCATCAGAGGATATTTCCTCTTTCACCATAGCCCTCTATGGGCTTCCAAATATCACTCTGTCAATTCCACAAGAACTGTCTTAGCGAAAGGCTTCTCTAGGGGAAAGGTGTATCTCTGAGAGACGATTTCACAGAACACAAAGAAGTTTCTCAGAAAGCTTCTTTCTCTTTGTTATTGGAGGATATTTCCTTTGGCCCTATAGTCTTCAAAGGGATCCGAAATATCTGTTCTCAGATTCCACAGAAATAAGGCTAGCGAAGAGATCCACGAAATACAGATGTAACTCTGTGAGATGAATTAACAGAACACTAATCAGTTTCTGTGAAAGCTTCTTTCCAGATTTCATCTGAGGATATTTCCTTTTTCACCATAGCCTTTTATGCGCTTCCTAATATCACTTTGCCAATTCCATAAGAACTGTCTTAGCGAAAGACTTCTTGAGGGGAAAGCTGTAACTCTGTGAGGTGATTTCACAGAACACAAAGAAGTTTCTCAGAAAGCTTCTTTCTCTTTGTTATCGGAGGATATTTCCTTTGGCCCTATAGTCTTCTAAGGGATCCCAAATATCTGTTCTCAGATTCCACAGAAATAAGGCTAGCAAAGAGATCCACGAAATACAGATGTAACTCTGTGAGATGAATTAACAGAACACTAAGCAGTTTCTCAGAAAGCTTTTTTCCAGATTTCATCTGAGGATATTTCCTTTTTCAACATAGCCATCTATGGGCTTCCAAATATCACTTTGCCAATTCCACAAGAACTGTCTTAGCGAAAGGCTTCTTGAGGGGAAAGCTGTATCTCTGTGAGATGATTTCACAGAACACAAAGAAGTTTCTCAGAAAGCATCTTTCTCTTTGTTATCGGAGGATATTTCCTTTGGCCCTATAGTCTTCTAAGGGATCCGAAATATCTGTTCTCACATTCCACAGAAATAAGGCTAGCAAAGAGAACCACGAAATACAGATGTAACTCTGTGAGATGAATTAACAGAATATTCAGTTGTTTCTCAGAAAGCTTCTTTCCAGATTTCATCTGAGGATATTTTCTTTTTCACTATAGCCCTCTATGCGCTTCGAAATATCACTTTGCCAATTCCACAAGAACTGTCTTAGGGAAAGGCTTCATGAGGGTAAAGCTGTTACTCTGTGAGATGATTTCACAGAAAACAAAGAAGTTTCTCATACATCTTCTTTCTCTTTGTTATCGGATATTTCCTTTGGCCCTATAGTCTTCTAAGGGATTAGAAATATCTGTTCTCAGATTCCACAGAAATAATGCTAGCAAAGAGATCCACGAAATACAGATGTAACTCTGTGAGATGAATTAACAGAACAATAAGCAGTTTCTCAGAAAGCTTCTTTTCAGATTTCATCTGAGGATATTTCCTTTTTCACCATAGCCCTCTATGCGCTTCCAAATATCTCTTTGCCAATTCCACAAGAACTGTCTTAGCGAAAGGCTTCTTTTGTGGAAATATGTAACTCTGTGAGATGATTTCACAGAACACAAAGAAGTTTCTCCGAAAGCTTCTTTCTCTTTGTTATCGGAGGATATTTCCTTTGGCTCTATAGTCTTCAAAGGGATCCGAAATATCTGTTCTCAGATTCCACAGAAATAAGGCTAGCAAAGAGATCCACGAAATACAGATGTAACTCTGTGAGATGAATTAACAGAACACTAAGCAGTTTCTCAGAAGGCTACTTTCCAGATTTCATCTGAGGATATTTCCTTTTTCACCATATCCCTCTATGGGCTTCCAAATATCACTTTTCCAATTCCACAAGAACTGTCTTAGCGAAAGGCTTCTTGTGGGGAAAGAACTAACTCTGTGAGATGATTTCACAGAACACAAAGAAGTTTCTCAGAAAGCTTCTTTCTCTGTGTTATCGGAGGATATTTCCTTGGGCCCTAGAGACTTCGAAGGGATCCGAAATATCTGTTCTCATATTCCACAGAAATAAGGCTAGCAAAGAGATCCATGAAATACACATGTAACTCTGTGAGGTGAATTAACAGAACACTAAGCAGTTTCTCAGAAAGCTTCTTTCCAGATTTCATCTGAGGATATTTCCTTTTTCACCATAGCCCTCTAAGGGCTTCCAAATATCACTTTGCCAATTCCACAAAAATTGTCTTAGCGAAAGGCTTCTTGAGGGGAAAGCTGTAACTCTGTGAGATGATTTCACAGAACACAAAGAAGTTTGTCAAAAAGCTTCTTTCTCTTTTTTATCGGAGGATATTTCCTTTGGCCCTATAGGCTACAAAGGGATCCGAAATATCTCTTCTCAGATTCCACAGAAATAAGGCTAGCAAAGAGATCCACGAAATAGAGATGTAACATTGTGAGATGAATTAACAGAACACAAAGCAGTTTCTCAGAAAGCTTCTTTCCAGATTTCATCTGAGGATATTTCCTCTTTCACCATAGCCCTCTATGGGATTCCAAATATCACTTTCCAATTCCACAAGAACTGTCTAAGCGAAAGGTTTCTTGAGGGGAAAGCTGTAACTCTGTGAGATGATTTCACAGAACACAAAGAAGTTTCTCAGAAAGCGTCTTTCTCGTTGTTATCAGAGGATATTTCCTTTGGCCCTATAGTCTTCAAAGGGATCCGAAATATCTGTTCTCGAATTCCCCAGAAATAAGGCTAGCAAAAAGATCCACGAAACACAGATTTAACTCTGTGAGATGAATTAACAGAACACTAAGCAGTTTCTCAGAAAGCTACTTTCCAGATTTCATCTGAGGATATTTCCTTTTTCACCATAGCCCTCTATGGGTTTCGAAATATCACTTTGTCAATTTCACAAGAACTGTCTTAGCGAAAGGCTTCTTGAGGGGAAAGAAGTAAATCTCTGAGATGATTTCACAGAACACAAAGAAGTTTCTCAGAAAGCTTCTTTCTCTATGTTATCGGAGGATATTTCCTTGGGCCCTATAGTCTTCTAAGGGATCCGAAATATCTGTTCTCAGATTCCACAGAAATAAGGCTAGCAAAGAGATACACCAAATACTGATGTAACTCTATGAGATGAATTAACAGAACACTAAGCAGTTTCTCAGAAAGATTCTTTCCAGATTTCCTCTGAGGATATTTCTTTTTTCACAATAGCCCTCTATGGGCTTCCAAATATCACTTTGCCAATTCCACAAGAACCGTCTTAGCGAAAGGGTTCTTGAGGGGAAAGCTGTAACTCTGTGAGGTGATTTCACAGAACTCAAAGCAGTTTCTCAGAAAGCTTCGTTCTCTTTGTGATTGGAGGATATTTCCTTTGGCCCTAAAGTCTTATAAGGGATCCGAAATATCTGTTCTCAGATTCCACAGAAATAAGGCTAGCAAAGAAATCCACGAAATACAGATGTAACTCTGTGAGATGAATTAACAGAACACTAAGCAGTTTCTCAGAAAGCTACTTTCCAGATTTCATCTGAGGATATTTCCTTTTTCACCATAGCCCTCTATGGGCATCCAAATATCACTATGCCAATTCCACAAGAACTGTCTTGGGGAAAGGCTTCTTTAGGGGAAACCTGAAACTCTGTGAGATGATGTCACAGAACACAAAGAAGTTTCTCAGAAAGGCTCTTTCTCTTTGTTATCGGAGGATATTTCCTTTGGCCCTATAATCTTCAAAGGGATCCGGAATATCTGTTCTCAGATTCCACAGAAATAAGGCTATCAAAGAGATCCACGAAATACACATGAAACTCTGTGAGATGAATTAACAGAACACTAAGCAGGTTCTCAGAAAGCTTCTTTCCAGATTTCATGTGAGGATATTTCCTTTTTCAAAATAGCCCTCTATGGGCTTCCAAATATCACTTTGCCAATTGCACAAGAACTGTCTTAGTGAAAGGCCTCTTGAGTAGAAAGCTGTAACTCTGTGAGATGATTTCACAGAACACGAAGAAGTTTCTCAGAAAGCCACTTTCTCTTTGTTATCGGAGGATATTTCCTTTGGCCCTACAGTCTTCTAAGGGATCCGAAATATCTATTCTCAGATTCCACAGAAATAAGGCTAGCAAAGAGATTACGAAATACAGATGTAACTCTGTGAGATGAATTAACAGAACACTAAGAAGTTTCTCAGAAAGCTTCCTTCCAGATTTCATCTGAGGATATTTCCTTTTTCACCATAGCCCTCTATGCGCTTCCAAATATCACTTTGCCAATTCCACAAGAATTGTCATAGTGAAATGCTTCTTGACGGGAAAGCTGTAAATCTGTGTGATGATTTCACAAAACACAAAGAAGTTTCTCAGAAAGCTTCTTTCTCTTTGTTATCGGAGGATATTTCCTTTGGCCCTAGAGTCTTCAAAGGGATCCGAAATATCTGTTCTCAGATTCCACAGAAATAAGGCTAGCAATGAGATCCACGAAATACAGATGTAACTCTGTGAGTTGAATTAAAGGAACACTAAGCAGTTTCTCAGAAACCTTCTTTACAGATTTCATCATAGGATATTTCCTTCTTCACCATATCCCTCTATGGGCTTCCAAATATCACTTTGCCAATTCCAAAAGAACTGCCTTAGCGGAAGGCTTCTTGAGGGAAAAGCTGAAACTCTGTGAGATGATTTCACAGAACACAAAGAAGTTTCTCAGAAAAGCTCTTTCTCTTTGATATCGGAGGATATTTCCTTTGGCCCTAAGTCTTCTAGGGGATCCGAAATATCTGTTCTCAGATTCCACAGAAATAAGGCTAGCAAAGAGATCCACGAAATACAGATGTAACTCTGTGAGATGAATTAACAGAACACTAAGCAGTTTCTCAGAAAGCTACTTTCCAGATTTCATCTGAGGATATTTCCATTTTCAGCATATCCCTCTATGGGCTTCCAAATATAACTTTGCCAATTCCACAAGAACTGTCTTAGCGGAAGGCTTCTTGAGGGGAAAGCTGTAACTCTGTGAGATGATTTCACAGAACACAAAGAAGTTTCTCAGAAAGCTTCTTTCTCTTTGGTATCGGAGGATATTTCCTTTGGCCCTATAGTCTTCAAAGGGATCCGAAATATCTGTTCTCAGATTCCACAGAAATAAGGCTAGCAAAGAGATTACGAAATACAGATGTAACTCTGTGAGATGAAGTAACAGAACACTAAGCAGTTTCTCAGAAAGCTACTTTCCAGATTTCATCTGAGGATATTTCCTTTTTCACCATAGCCCTCTATGGGCTTCCAAATATAACTTTTCCAATTCCACAAGAACTGTATTAGCGAAAGTCTTTTTGAGGGGAAAGCTGTAACTCTGTGAGATGATTTCACAGAACACAAAGAAGTTTCTCAGAAAGCTTCTTTTTCTTTGTTATCGGAGGATATTTCCTTTGGCTCTATAGTCTTCAAAGGGATCCGAAATATCTGTTCTCAGATTCCACAGAAATAAGGCTAGCAAAGAGATCCACGAAATACAGATGTAACTCTGTGAGATGAATTAACAGAACACTAAGCAGTTTCTCAGAAGGCTACTTTCCAGATTTCATCTGAGGATATTTCCTTTTTCACCATAGCCCTCTATGGGCTTCCAAATATCACTTTGCCAATTCCACAAGAACTGTCTTAGCGAAAGGCTTCTTGAGGGGAAAGAACTAATTCTGTGAGATGATTTCACAGAACACAAAGAAGTTTCTCAGAAAGCCTCTTTCTCTGTGTTATCGGAGGATATTTCCTTGGGCCCTAGAGACTTCGAAGGGATCCGAAATATCTGTTCTCATATTCCACAGAAATAAGGCTAGCAAAGAGATCCACGAAATACACATGTAACTCTGTGAGATGAATTAACAGAACCCTAAGCAGTTTCTCAGAAAGCTTCTTTCCAGATTTCATCGGAGGATATTTCCTCTTTCACCATAGCCCTCTATGCGCTTCCAAATATCACTTTGCCAATTCCACAGGAACAGTCTAAGCGAAAGGATTCTGGAGGGGAAAGCTGTAACTCTGTGAGATGATTACACAGAACACAAAGAAGTTTCTCAGAAAACCACGTTCTCTTTGTTATCGGAGGATACCTCCTTTGGCCCTGTAGTCTTCTAAGGGATCCGAAATATCTGTTCTCAGATTCCACAGAAATAAGGGTAGCAAAGAGATCCACGAAATACAGATGTAACTATGTGAGATGACTTAACAGGACATTAAGCTGTTTCTCAGGAACCTTCTTTCCAGATTTTATCTGAGGATATTTTCTTTTTCACCATAGCCCTCTATGCGCTTCCATATATCACTTTGCCAATTCCACAAGAACTGTCTTAGGGAAAGGCTTCATGTGGGGAAAGCTGTAAATCTGTGAGATGATTTCACAGAACACAAAGAAGTTTCTCATAAAGCTTCTTTCTCTTTGTTATCGGAGGATGTTTCCTTTGGCCCTATAGTCTTCTAAGGGATCCGAAATATCTATTCTCAGATTCCACAGAAATAAGGCTAGCAAAGAGATCCACGAAATACAGATGTAACTCTATGAGATGAATTAACAGAACACTAAGCAGTTTCTCAGAAAGCTTCCTTCCAGATTTCATCTGAGGATATTTCCTTTTCCACCATAGCCCTCTATGGGCTTCAAAATATCACTTTGACAGTTCCACAAGAACTGTCTTAGCAAAAGGCTTCTTGGGGGGAAAGCTGTAACTCCGTGAGATGATTTCACAGAACACAAAGAAGTTTCTCAGAATGCTTCCTTCCCTTTTTTAGCGGAGGATATTTCCTTTGGCCCTATACTCTTCAAAGGGATCCGAAATATCTGTTCTCAGATTCCACAGAAATAAGGCTAGCAAGGAGATCCACGAAATACAGATGTAACTCTGTGAGATGAATTAACAGAACACTAAGCAGTTTCTCAGAAAACTTCTTTCCAGATTTCATCAGAGGATATTTCCTCTTACACCATATCCCTCTATGGGCTTCCAAATATCACTTTGCCAATTCGACAAGAACGGTCTTAGAGAAAGACTTCTTGAGGGGAAAGCTGTAACTCTGTGAGGTGATTTCACAGAACACAAAGAAGTTTCTCAGAAATCTTCTTTGTCTTTGTTATCGGAGTTTATTTCCTTAGGCCCTATAATCTTCAAAGGGTTCCGAAATATCTGTTCTTAGATTCCACAGATATAAGGCTGGCAAAGACATCCACGAAATACAGATGTAACTCTGTGAGATGGATTAACAGAACACTAAGCAGTTTCTCAGAATACTACTTTCCAGATTTCCTCTGAGGATATTTCCTTTTTCACCATAGCCCAATATGGGCTTCCAAATATCACTTTGCCAATTCCACAACAACTGTCTTAGCGAAAGTCTTCTTGAGGGGAAAGCTGTAACTCTGTGAGATGATTTCACAGAACACAAAGAAGTTCCTCAGAAACCTTCTTTCTCTTTGTTATCGGAGGATATTTCCTTTGGCTCTATAGTCTTCAAAGGGATCCGAAATATCTGTTCTGAGATTCCACAGAAATAAGGCTAGCAAAGATATCCACGAAATACAGATGTAACTCTGTGAGATGAATTAACATAACACTAAGCAGTTTCTCAGAAAGATAATTTGCAGATTTCATCTGAGGATATTTCCTTTTTCTCCATAGACCTCTATGGGCTTCCAAATATCACTTTGCCAATTCCACAAGAACTGTCATAGGGAAAGGCTTCTTGAGGGGAAAGAAGTACCTCTGTGAGATGATTTCACAGAACACAAAGAAGTTTCTCAGAAAGCTTTTTTCTCTGTGTTATCGGAGGATATTTCCTTGGACCCTATGGTCTTCTAAGGGATCCGAAATATCTGTTCTCAGATTCCACAGTAATAAGGCTAGCAAAGAGATCCACGAAATAGAGATGTAACTCTTTGAGATGAATTAACAGAACACTAAGCAGTTTCTCAGAAAGCTTCTTTCCAGATTTCATCAGAGGATATATTCCTCCTTCACCATAGCCCTCTATGGGCTTCCAAATATCACTTTGACAATTCCACAAGAACTGTCTAAGCAAAAGGCTTCTTGAGGGGAAAGCTGTAACTCTGTGAGATGATTTCACAGAACACAAAGAAGTTTCTCAGAAAGCTTCATTCACTTTGTTATCGGAGGATATTTCCTTTGGCCCTATAGTCTTCAAAGGGATCCGAAATATCTGTTCTCAGATTCCACAGAAATAAGGCTGGCAATGAGATCCACGAAATACAGAGGTAACTCTGTGAGGTGAATTAACAGAACACTTATCAGTTTCTCAGAAAGCTTCTTTCCAGATTTCATCTGAGGATATTTTCTTTTTCACCGTAGCCCTCTATGGGCTTCCAAATATCACTTTGCCAATTCCACAAGAACTGTCTTAGCGAAAGTCTTCTTGAGGGGAAAGATGTAACTCTTTGTGATGATTTCACAGAACACAAAGAAGTTTCTCAGAAAGCTTCTTTCTCTTTGTTATCAGAGGATATTTCCTTTGGCCCTATAGTCTTCAAAGGGATCCGAAATATCTGTTCTGAGATGCCACAGAAATAAGGCTAGCAAAGAGATCCACGAAATACAGATGTAACTCTGTTAGATGAATTAACAGAACACTAAGCAGTTTCTCAGAAAGCTACTTTCCAGATTTCATCTGAGGATATTTCCTTTTTCACCATAGCCCTCTAAGGGCTTCCAAATATCACTTTGCCAATTCCACAAGAACTGTCTTAGCGAAAGGCTTCTTGAAGGGAAAGCTGTAACTCTGTGAGATGATTTCACAGAAAACAAAGAAGTCTCTCAGAAAGCTTCATTCTCTTTGTTATCGGAGAATATTTCCTTTAGCCCTATAGTCTTCAAAGGTATCCGAAATATCTGTTCTTAGATTCCACAGAAATAAGGGTAGCAAAGAGATCCACGAAATACAGTTGTAACTCTGTGAGATGAATTAACAGAACACTAAGCAGTTTCTCAGAATGCTACTTTCCAGATTTCATCTGAGGATATTTCCTTTTTCACCGTAGCCCTCTATGGGCTTCCACATATCACTTTGCCAATTCCACAAGAATTGTCTTAGCGAAAGGCTTCTTGAGGGGAAAGCTGTAACTCTGTGAGATGATTTCACAGAACACAAAGAAGTTTCTCAGAAACCTTCTTTCTCTTTGTTATCGGAGGATATTTCCTTTGGCGCTATAGTCTTCAAAGCTATCCGAAATATCTGTTCTCAGATTCCACAGAAATAAGGCTAGCAAAGAGATCCACGAAATACAGATGTAACTCTGTGAGATGAATTAACAGAACACTAAGCAGTTTCTCAGAAAGCTACTTTGCAGATTTCATCTGAGGTAATTTCCTTTTTCACCATAGCCCTCTATGGGATTCCAAATATCACTTTGCCAAATCCACAAGAACTGTCTTAGTGAAAGTCTTCTTGAGGGGAAAGCTGTACCTCTGTGAGATGATTACACAGAACACAAAGAAGTTTCTCAGAAAGCTTCTTTCTCTGTGTTATCGGAGGATATTTCCTTGGACCCTATGGTCTTCTAAGGGATCCGAAATATCTGTTCTCAGATTCCACAGAAATAAGGCTAGCAAAGAGATCCACGAAATAGAGATGTAACTCTTTGAGATGAATTAACAGAATACTAAGCAGTTTCTCAGAAACTTCTTTCCAGATTTCATCAGAGGATATTTCCTCTTTCACCTTAGCCCTCTATGGGCTTCCAAATATCACTCTGTCAATTCCACAAGAACTGTCTTAGCGAAAGGCTTCTCTAGGGGAAAGCTGTATCTCTGTGAGACGATTTCACAGAACACAAAGAAGTTTCTCAGAAAGCTTCTTTCTCTTTGTTATCGGAGGATATTTCCTTTGACAGTATAGTCTTCAAAGGGATCCGAAATATCTGTTCTCAGATTCTACAGAAATAAGGCTAGCAAAGAGATCCACAAAATACAGATGTAACTCTGTGAGATGAATTAACAGAACACTAAGCAGTTTCTCAGAAAGCTTCTTTCCAGATTTCATCTGAGGTTATTTACTTTTTCACCATAGGCTTTTATGCGCTTCCTAATATCACTTTGCCAATTCCATAAGAACTGTCTTAGCGAAAGACTTCTTCAGGGGAAAGCTGTAACTCTGTGAGGTGATTTCACAGAACACAAAGAAGTTTCTCAGAAAGCTTCTTTCTCTTTGTTATCGGAGTTTATTTCCTTTGGCCCTATAATCTTCAAAGGGATACGGAATATCTGTTCTTAGATTCCACAGAAATAAGGCCAGCAAGAGATCCACGAAATACAGATGTAACTCCGTGAGATGAATTAACAGAACACTAAGCAGTTTCTCAGAAAGCTTCTTTCCCGATTTCATCTGAGGATATTTCCTTTTTCAACATAGCCCTCTATTCGCTTCCAAATATCACTTTGCCAATTCCACAAGAACTGTCTTAGGGAAAGGCTTCATGAGGGGAAAGCTGTAACTTTTTGAGATGATTTAACAGAACCCAAAGAAGTTTTGCATAAAGCTTCTTTCTCTTTGTTATCGGAGGATATTTCCTTTAGCCCTATATTCTTCTAAGGGATCCGAAATATCTGTTCTCAGATCCCACAGAAATAAGGCTAGCAGAGAGATCCACGAAATACAGATGTAACTCTGTGAGATGAATTAACAGAACACTAAGCAGTTTCTAAGAAAGCTTATTTCCAAATTTCATCTGAGGACATTTCCTTTTTCACCCTAGACTTCTATGCGCTTCCAAATGTCACTTTGCCAATTCCACAAGAACTGTCTTAACGAAAGGCTTCTTGAGGGGAAAGCAGTAACTCGTCGAGGTGATTTCAAAGAACACTAGGAAGTTTCTCAGAAAGAATCTTTCTCTTTGTTATCGGAGTTTAAATCCTTTGGCCCTATAATCTTCAAAGGGATCCAAAATATCTGTTCTCAGATTCCACAGAAATTAGGCCAGCAAAGAGATCCACGAAATACAGATGTAACTCTGTGAGATGAATTAACAGAAGACTAAGCAGTTCTAAGAATGCTGCTTTCCATATTTCATCTGAGGATATTTCCTTTTCACCATAGCCCTCTAGGGGCTTCCAAATATCACTTTGCGAATTCCACAAGAACTGTCTTAGCGAAAGGCTTCTTGAGGGGAAAGCTGTAACTCTGTGAGATGATTTCACCGAAAACAAAGAAGTTTCTCAGAAACCTTCTTTCTCTTTGTTATCGGAGGATATTTCCTTTGGCCCTATAGTCTTCTAAGGGATCCAAAATATCTGTTCGCAGATTCCACAGAAATAAGGCTAGCAGAGAGATCCACGAAACACAGATGTAACTCTGTGAGATGAATTAACAGAACGCTAAGCAGTTTCACAGAAAGCTTCTTTCCAGATTTCATCTGAGAATATTTCCTTTTTCACTTTAGCCCTCTATAGGTTTCGAAATATCACTTTGCCAATTCCACAAGAACTGTCTTAGCGAAAGGCTTCTTGAGGGGAAAGCTATAACTCTGTGAGATGATTTCACAGAACACAAAGAAGTTTCTCAGAAAGCTTCTTTCTCTTTGTTATCGGAGGATATTTCCTTTGGCCCTAGAGTGTTCTAAGGGATCCGAAATATCTGTTCTCAGATTCCACAGAAATAAGGCTAGCAAAGAGATCCACGAAATACAGATGTAACTCTGTGAGATGAATTTACAGAACATTAAGCAGTTTCTCAGAAACTTCTTTCCAGATTTCATCTGAGGATATTTCCTTTTTCACCGTAGCCCTCTATGGGCTTCCAAATATCATTTTGTCAATTCCACAAGACCTGTCTTAGCGAAAGGCTTCTTGAGGGGAAAGCTGTAACTCTGTGAGATGATGTCTCAGAACACAAAGAAGTTTCTCAGAAAGCTTCTTTCTCTTTGTTATCGGAGGATATTTCCTTTGGCCCTATAGTCTTCAAGGGGATCCGAAATATCTGTTCTCAGATTCCACAGAAATAAGGCTAGCAAAGAGATCCACGAAATACAGATGTAACTCTGTGAGATGAATTAACAGAACACTAAGCAGTTTCTCAGAAAGCTTCTTTCCAGATTTCATCTGAGGATAAGTCCTTTTTCACCATAGCCCACTATGTGCTTCCAAATATCACTTTGCCAATTCCACAGGAACTGTCTTAGCGAAAGACTTCTTGAGGGGAAAGCTGCATCTCTGTGAGATTATTTCACAGAACACAAAGAATTTTCTCAGAAAGCTTCTTTCTCTTTGTTATCGGAAGATATTTCCTTTGGCCCTATAATCTTCAAGGGGATCCGAAATATCTGTTCTCAGATTCCACAGAAATAAGGCAAGCAAAGAGATCCACGAAATACAGATGTAACTCTGTGAGATGAATTAACAGAACACTAAGCAGTTTTTCAGAAAGCTTCTTTCCAGATTTCATCTGAGGACATTTCTTTTTTCACCGTAGCCTTCTATGCGCTTCCAAATAACACTTTGCCAATTCCACAAGAACTGTCTTAGCGAAAGGCTTCTTGAGGGGAAAGCTGTTACTCTGTGAGATGATTTCACAGAAAACAAAGAAGTTTCTCAGAAACCTTCTTTCTCTTTGTTAACGGAGGATATTTCCTTTGGCCCTATAGATTTCAAAGTTATCCGAAATATATGTCCTCAGGTTCCAGAGAAATAAGGCTAGCAAAGAGATACACGAAATACAGATGTAACTCTGTGAGATGAATTAACAGAACACTAATCAGTTTCTCAGAAATCTTCTTTCCAGATTTCATCTGAGGTTATTTACTTTTTCACCATAGGCCTGTATGCGCTTCAAAATATCACTTTGCCAATTCCACAAGAGCTGTCTTAGCGAAAGGCTTCTTGAGGGGAAAGCTGTAACTCGGTGAGGTGATTTCAAAGAACACAAGGAAGTTTCTCAGAAAGCTTCTTTCTCTTTGTTATCGGAGTTTATATACTTTGGCCCTATAATCTTCAAAGGGATCCGAATTATCTGTTCTCAGATTCCACAGAAATAAGGCTAGCAAATACATCCACGAAATACAGATGTAACTCTTTGAGATGAATTAACAGAACACTAAGGATTTTCTAAGAAAGCTACTTTCCATATTTCATCTGAGGATATTTCCTTTTTCACCATAGCCCTCTATGGGCTTCCAAATATCACTTTGCCAATTCCACAAGAACTGTGTTAGCGAAAGGCTTATTGAGGGGAAAGCTGTAACTCTATGGATGATTTCACAGAACACAAAGAAGTTTTTCAGAATGTTTCTTTCTCTTTCTTATCGGAGGATATTTCCTTTGGCCCTATAGTCTTCTAAGGGATGCGAAATATCTGTTCTCAGATTCCACCGAAATAAGGCTAGCAAAGAGATCCATGAAATACAGATGTAACTCTGTGAGATGAATTAACAGAACACCAAGCAGTTTCTCAGAAAGCTTCTTTCCAGATTTCATCTGAGGATATTTCCTTTTTCACCATAGCCCTCTATGGGCTTCCAAAAATCACTTTGCCAATTCCACAAAAACGTCTTAGCGAAAGGCTTCTTGAGGGGAAAGCTGTAACTCTGTGAGATGATTTCACAGAACACAAAGAAGTTTCTCAGAAAGCTTCTTTCTCTTAGTTATCGGAGGATATTTCCTTTGGCCCTATAGTCTTCTAAGGGATCCGAAATATCTCTTCTCAGAATCCACAGAAATAAGGCAAGCAAGGAGATCCACGAAATACAGATGTAATTCACTGAGATGAATTAACAGAACACTAAGCAGTTTCTCTGACAGCTTCTTTCCAGATTTCATCTAAGGATATTTCCTTTCTCACCATCGCCCTCTATGGGCTTCCAAATATCACTTTGCCAATTCCACAAGAACAGTCTTAGTGATAGGCTTCTTGAGGGGAAAGCTGTAACTCTCTGAGATGATTTCACAGAACACAAGGAAGTTTCTCAGAAAGCTTCTTTCTCTTTGTTATCGGAGTTTATATACTTTGGCCCTATAATCTTCAAAGGGATCCGAATTATCTGTTCTCAGATTCCACAGAAATAAGGCTAGCAAAGAGATCCACGAAATACAGATGTAACTCTGTGAGATGAACTAACAAAACCCTAAGCAGTTTCTCAGAAAGCTTCTTTCCAGATTTCATCTGAGGATATTTCCTTTTTCACCCTAGCCCTCTATGGGCTTCCAAATATCACTTTGCCAATTCCACAAGAACTACCTTAGCAAAAGATTTCTGGAGGTGAAAGCTGTAACTCTGTGAGATGGTTTCGCAGAACACAAAGAAGTTTCTAAGAAAGCTTCTATCTCTTTGTTATCGGAGGATATTTCCTTTGGCCCTATAGTCTTCAAAGGGATGCGAAATATCTGTTCTCAGATTCCACAGAAATAAGATTAGCAAAGAGATCCAACAAATACAGAAGTAACTCTGTGAGATGAATTAACAGAACATTAAGCAGTTTCTCAGAAAGCTTCTTTCCAGATTTCATCTGAGGATATTTCCTTTTTCACCATAGCCCTCTATGGGCTTCCAAATATCACTTTGCCAATTCCACAAGAACTGTCTTAGCGAAAGGCTTCTTGATGGGAAAGCTGTAACTCTGTGAGATGATGTCTCAGAACACAAAGGAGTTTCTCAGAAAGCTTCTTTCTCTTTGTTATCGGTGGATATTTCCTTTGGCCCTATACTCTTCAAAGGGATCCGAAATATCTGTTCTCAGATTCCACAGAAATAAGGCTAGCAAAGAGATCCACGAAATACAGATGTAACTCTGTGAGATGAATTAACCGAACACTAATCAGTTTCTCAGAAAGCTTCTTTCCAAATTTCATCTGATGATATTACCTTTTTCACCCTAGCCTTCTATGCGCTTCCAAATATCACTTTGCCAATTCCACAAGAACTGTCTTAGCGAAAAGCTTCTTAAGGGAAAGCTGTAACTCTGTGAGATGATTTCAAAGGACACAAAGAAGTTTCTCAGAAAGCTTCTTTCTCTTTGTTATCGGAGGAGATTTCCTTTGGCCCTAGAGTCTTCAAAGGGATCCGAAATATCTGTTCTCAGATTCCACAGAAATAAGGCTAGCAAAGAGATCCACGAAATACAGATGTAACCCTGGGAGATGAATTAACAGAACACTAAGCAGTTTCTCAGAAAGCTTCTTTCCAGATTTCATCTGAGGATATTGCCTTTTTCACCCTAGCCCTCTATGGGCTTCCAAATATCACTTTGCCCATTACACAAGAAATGTCTTAGCGAAAGGCTTCTTGAGGGGAAAGCTGTAACTCTGTGAGATGATTTCACAGAACACAAAGAAGTTTCTCAGAAAGCTTCTTTCTCTTTGTTATCAGAGGATATTCCCTTTGGCCCTATAGTCTTCAAAGGGATCCGAAATATCTGTTCTCAGATTCCACAGAAATAAGGCTAGCAAAGAGATCCACGAAATACAGATGTAACTCTGTGAGATGAATTAACAGAACACTAAGCAGTTTCTCAGAAAGCTATTTTCCAGATTTCATCTTTGGATATTTCCTTTTTCACCATAGCCCTCTATGGGCTTCCAAATATCACTTTGCCAATTCCACAAGAACTGTCTTAGCGAAAGGATTCTTGAGGGGAAATCTGTAACTCTGTGAGATGATTTCACAGAAAAAAAAGAAGTTTCTCAGAAACCTTCTTTCTCTTTGTTAACGGAGGATATTTCCTTTGGCCCTATAGACTTCAAAGGGATCCGAAATATCTGTTCTCAGGTTCCAGAGAAATAAGGCTAGCAAAGAGATACACGAAATACAGATGTAACTCTGTGAGATGAATTAACAGAACACTAATCAGTTTCTCAGAAAGCTTCTTTCCAGATTTCATCTGAGGATATTGCCTTTTTCACCCTAGCCCTCTATGGGCTTCCAAATATCACTTTGCCAATTACACAAGAAATGTCTTAGCGAAAGGCTTCTTGAGGGGAAAGCTGTAACTCTGTGAGATGATTTCACAGAACACAAAGAAGTTTCTCAGAAAGCTTCTTTCTCTTTGTTATCGGAGGATATTTCCTTTGGCCCTATAGTCTTCAAAGGGATCCGAAATATCTGTTCTCAGATTCCACAGAAATAAGGCTTGCAAAGAGATCCACGAAATACAGATGTAACTCTGTGAGATGAATTAACAGTACTCTAAGCAGTTTCTCAGAAAGCTTCTTTCCAGATTTCATCTGAGGTTATTTCCTTTTTCACCATAGCCCTGTATGCGCTTCAAAATATCACTTTGCCAATTCCACAAGAGCTGTCTTAGCGAAAGGCTTCTTGAGGGGAAAGCTGTAACTCGGTGAGGTGATTTGAAAGAACACAAGGAAGTTTCTCAGAAAGCTTCTTTCTCTTTGTTATCGGAGTTTATATACTTTGGCCCTATAATCTTCAAAGGGATCTGAAATATCTGTTCTCAGATTCCACAGAAATAAGGCTAGCAAAGAGATCCACGAAATACAGATGTAACTCTGTGAGATGAATTAACAGTACCCTAATCAGTTTCTCAGAAAGCTTCTTTCCAGATTTCATCTGAGGTTTTTTCCTTTTTCACCATAGCCCTGTATGCGCTTCAAAATATCACTTTGCCAATTCCACAAGAGCTGTCTTAGCGAAAGGTTTCTTGAGGGGAAAGCTGTAACTCGGTGAGGTGATTTCAAAGAACACAAGGAAGTTTCTCAGAAAGCTTCTTTCTCTTTGTTATCGGAGTTTATATACTTTGGCACTATAATCTTCAAAGGGATCCGAAATATCTGTTCTCAGATTCCACAGAAATAAGGCTAGCAAAGAGATCCACGAAATACAGATGTAACTCTTTGAGATGAATTAACAGAACACTAAGGATTTTCTAAGAAAGCTACTTTCCATATTTCATCTGAGGATATTTCCTTTTTCACCATAGCCCTCTATGGGCTTCCAAATATCACTTTGCCAATTCCACAAGAACTGACTTAGCGAAAGGCTTCTTGAGGGGAAAGCTGTAACTCTATGAGATGATTTCACAGAACACAAAGAAGTTTTTCAGAATGCTTCTTTCTCTTTGTTATCGGAGGATATTTCCTTTGGCCCTATAGTCTTCTAAGGAATGCGAAATATCTGTTCTCAGATTCCACCGAAATAAGGCTAGCAAAGAGATCCATGAAATACAGATGTAACTCTGTGAGATGAATTAACAGAACACTAAGCAGTTTCTCAGAGAGCTTCTTTCCAGATTTCATCTGAGGATATTTCCTTTCTCACCATCGCCCTCTATGGGCTTCCAAATATCACTTTGCCAATTCCACAAGAACATTCTTAGCGATAGGCTTCTTGAGGGGAAAGCTGTAACTCTCTGAGATGATTTCACAGAACACAAGGAAGTTTCTCAGAAAGCTTCTTTCTCTTTGTTATCGGAGGATATTTCCTATGGCCCTATAGTCTTCAAATGGATCTGAAATATCTGTACTGAGATTCCACAGAAATAAGGCTAGCAAAGAGATCCACGAAATACAGATGTAACTCTGTGAGATGAACTAACAAAACCCTAAGCAGTTTCTCAGAAAGCTTCTTTCCAGATTTCATCTGAGGATATTTCCTTTTTCACCATAGCCCTCTATGGGCTTCCATATATCACTTTGCCAATTCCACAAGAACTATCTTAGCGAAAGATTTCTGGAGGTGAAAGCTGTAACTCTGTGAGATGATGTCACAGAACACAAAGAAGTTTCTCAGAAAGCTTCTTTCTCTTTGTTATCGGAGGATATTTCCTTTGGCCCTATAGTCTTCAAAGGGATGCGAAATACCTGTACTCAGATTCCACAGAAATAAGATTAGCAAAGAGATCCAACAAATACAGATGTAACTCTGTGAGATGAATTAACAGAACACTAAGCAGTTTCTCAGAAAGCTTCTTTCCAGATTTCATCTGAGGATATTTCCTTTTTCACCATAGCCCTCTATCGGCTTCCAAATATCACTTTGCCAATTCCACAAGAACTGTCTTAGCGAAAGGCTTCTTGATGGGAAAGCTGTAACTCTATGAGATGATGTCTCAGAACACAAAGAAGTTTCTCAGAAAGCTTCTTTCTCTTTGTTATCGGAGGAGATTTCCTTTGGCCCTATAGTCTTCAAATGGATCCGAAATATCTGTTCTCCGATTCCACAGAAATAAGGCTAGCAAAGAGATCCACGAAATACAGATGTAACCCTGGGAGATGAATTAACAGAACACTAAGCAGTTTCTAAGAAAGCTTCTTTCCAGATTTCATCTGAGGATATTGCCTTTTTCACCCTAGCCCTCTATTGGCTTCCAAATATCACTTTGCCCATTACACAAGAAATGTCTTAGCGAAAGGCTTCTTGAGGGGAAAGCTGTAACTCTGTGAGATGATTTCACAGAACACAAAGAAGTTTCTCAGAAAGCTTCTTTCTCTTTGTTATCGGAGGATATTTCCTTTGGCCCAATAGTCTTCAAATGGATCCGAAATATCTGTTCTCAGATTCCACAGAAATAAGGCTAGCAAAGAGATCCACGAAATACAGATGTAACTCTGTGAGATGAATTAACAGAACACTAAGCAGTTTCTCAGAAAGCTATTTTACAGATTTCATCTGAGGATATTTCCTTTTTCACCATAGCCCTCTATGGGCTTCAAAATATCACTTTGCCAATTCCACAAACACGTCTTAGCGAACGGCTTCTTGAGGGGAAAGCTGTAACTCTGTGAGATGATTTCACAGAACACAAAGAATTTTCTCAGAAAGCCTCTTTCTCTTTGTTATCGGAGGATATTTCCTTTGGCCCTATAGTGTTCTAAGGGATCCGAAATATGTGTTCTCAGATTCCACAGAAATAAGGCTAGCAAAGAGATCGACGAAATACATATGTAACTCTGTGAGATGAATTAACAGAACATTAAGCTGTTTCTCAGAAAGCTTCTTTCCAGATTACATCTAAGGATATTTCCTTTTTCACCATAGCCCTCTATGCGCTTCCAAATATCACTTTGCCAATTACACAAGAACTGTCTTAACGAAAGACTTCTGAGAGGAAAGCTGTAACTCTGTGAGATGGTTTCGCAGAACACAAAGAAGTTTCTCAGAAAGCTTCTTTCTCTTTGTTATCGGAGGATATTTCCTTTGGCCCTATAGTCTTCTAAGGGATCCGAAATATCTGTTCGCAGATTCCACAGAAATAAGGATAGCAGAGAGATCCTCGAAATACAGATGTAACTGTGTGAGATGAATTAACAGAACACTGAGCAGTTTCTCAGAAAGCTTCTTTCCAAATTTCATCTGAGGATATTTCCTTTTTCACCCTAGCCTTCTATGAGCTTCCAAATATCACTTTGCCCATTCCACAAGAACTGTCTTAGCGAAAGGCTTCTTGAGGGGAAAGCTGTAACTCGGTGAGGTGCTTTCAAAGAACACAAGAAAGTTTTTCAGAAAGCTTGTTTCTCTTTGTTATCTGAGTTTACATCCTTTGGACCTATAATCTTCAAAGGGAACCGAAATATCTGTTCTCAGATTCCACAGAAATAAGGCTAGCAAAGAGATCCACGAAATAAAGATGTTACTCTGTGAGACAAATTAACAGAACAATAAGGATTTCTAAAGCTACTTAACATATTTCATCTGAGGATATTTCCTTTTTCACCGTAGCCCTCTATGGGCTTCCAAATATCACTTTGCCTATTCCACAAGAACTGTCTTAGCGAAAGGCTTCTTCAGGGGAATGCTGTAACTCTGTGAGATGATTTCAAAGAACACAAAGAAGTTTTTCAGAAAGCTTCTTTCTCTTTCTTATCGAAGGATATTTCCTTTGGCCCTATAGTCTTCTAAGGGATGCGAAATATCTGTTCTCAGATTCCACAGAAATAAGGCTAGCAAAGAGATACACGAATTGCAGATGTAATTCTGTGAGATGAATTAACAGAACATTAAGCAGTTTCTCAGAAAGCTACATTCCAGATTTCATCTGAGGATATTTCCTTTTTCAACATAGCCCTCTATGGGCTTCTAAATATCACTTTGCCAACTCCACAAAAACGTCTTAGCGAAAGACTTCTTGAGGGGAAAGCTGTAACTCTGTGAGATGATTTCACAGAACACAAAGAAGTTTCTCAGAAAGCCTCTTTCTCTTTGTTATCGGAGGATATTTCCTTTGGCCCTAGAGTCTTCAAAGGGATCCGAAATATCTGTTCTCAGATTCCACCGAAATAAGGCTAGCAAAGAGATCCACGATATACAGATGTAACTCTGTGAGATGAATTAACAGAAAACTAAGCAGTTTCTCAGAAAGCTTCTTTCCAGATTTCATCTAAGTATATTTCCTTTTTCACCATAGACCTCTATGGGCTTCCAAATATCACTTTGCCCATTACACAAGAAATGACTTAGCGAAAGGCTTCTTGAGGGGAAAGCTGTAACTCTGTGAGACGATTTCACAGAACACAAAGAAGTTTCTCAGAAAGCTTCTTTCTCTTTGTTATCGGAGGATATTTCCTTTGGCCCTACAGTCTTCAAAGGGATCCGAAATATCTGTTCTCAGATTCCACAGAAATAAGGCTAGCAAAGAGATCCACAAAATACAGAGGTAACTCTGTGAGGTGAATTAACAGAACACTAAGCAGTTTCTCAGAAAGCTTCTTTCCAGATTTCATCTGAGGATATTTCCTTTTTTACCATAGCCCTCTTTGGGCTTCCAAATATCACTTTGCCAATTCCAATAGAACTGTGTTAGCGAAAGGCTTCTGGACGGGAAAGCTGTAACTCTGTGAGATGATTTCACAGAACACAAATAAGTTTCTCAGAAAGCTTCTTTCTCTTGGTTATCGGAGGATATTTACCTTGGCCCTATAGTGTTCTAAGGGATCCGAAATATGTGATCTCAGATTCCACAGAAATAAGGCTAGCAAAGAGATCCACGAAATACAGATGTAACTCTGTGAGATGAATTAACAGAACATTAAGCATTTTCTCAGAAAGCTTCTTTCCAGATTTCATCTAAGGATATTTCCTTTTTCACCATAGCCCTCTATGGGCTTCCAAATATCACTTTGCCAATTCCACAAGAACTGTCTTAGCGATAGTATTCTTGAGGGGAAAGCTGTAACTCTGTGAGGTGATTTCAGAGAACACAAAGAAGTTTCTCAGAAAGCTTCTTTCTCTTTGTTATCGGAGGATATTTCCTTTGGCCCTATTGTCTTCTAAGGGATCCGAAATATCTGTTCTCAGATTCCACAGAAATAAGGCTAGAAAAGAGATTCACGAAATACAGATGTAACTCTGTGAGATGAGTTATCAGAACACTAAGCAGTTTCTCAGAAAACTTCTTTCCAGATTTCATCGGAGGATATTTCCTTTTTCACCGTAGCCCTCTATGGGCTTCCAAATATCACTTTGCCTATTCCACAAGAACTGTCTTAGTGAAAGGCTTCTTGAGGGGAAAGCTGTAACTCTGTGAAATGATTTCACAGAACACAAAGAAGTTTTTCAGAAAGCTTCTTTCTCTTTGTTATCGGAGGATATTTCCTTTGGCCCTATAGTCTTCTAAGGCATCCGAAATATCTGTTCTCAGATTCCACAGAAACAAGACCAGCAAAGAGATCCACCAAATACAGATGTAACTCTGTGAGACGAATTAAGAGAACACTAAGCAGTTTCTCATGAAGGTTCTTTCCAGATTTCATCTGAGGATATTGCCTTTTTCACCCTAGCCCTCTATTGGCTTCCAAATATCACTTTGCCCATTACACAAGAAATGTCTTAGCGAAAGGCTTCTTGAGGGGAAAGCTGTAACTCTGTGAGATGATTTCACAGAACACAAAGAAGTTTCTCAGAAAGCTTCTTTCTCTTTGTTATCGGAGGATATTTCCTTTGGCCCTATAGTCTTCAAATGGATCCGAATTATCTGTTCTCAGATTCCACAGAAATAAAGCTAGCAAAGAGATCCACGAAATACAGATGTAACTCTGTGAGATGAATTAACAGAACACTAAGCAGTTTCTCAAAAAGCTATTTTACAGATTTCATCTTTGGATATTTCCTTTTTCACCATAGCCCTCTATGGGCTTCCAAATATCACTTTGCCAATTCCATAAGAACTGTCTTAGCGAAAGGCTTCTTGAGGGGAAAGCTGTAACTCTGTGAGATGATTTCACAGAAAACAAAGAAGTTTCTCAGAAACCTTCTTTCTCTTTGTTAACGGAGGATATTTCCTTTGGCCCTATAGACTTCAAAGGGATCCGAAATATCTGTTCTCATGTTCCAGAGAAAAAAGGCTAGCAAAGAGATACACGAAATACAGATGTAACTCTGTGAGATGAATTAACAGAACACTAATCAGTTTCTCAGAAAGCTTCTTTCCAGATTTCATCTGAGGTTATTTCCTTTTTCACCATAGCCCTGTATGCGCTTCAAAATATCACTTTGCCAATTCCACAAGAGCTGTCTTAGCGAAAGGCTTCTTGAGGGGAAAGCTGTAACTCGGTGAGTTGATTTCAAAGAACACAAGGAAGTTTCTCAGAAAGCTTCTTTCTCTTTGTTATCGGAGTTTATATCCTTTGGACCTATAATCCTCAAGGGGATCCGAAATATCTGTTCTCAGATTCCACAGAAATAAGGCTAGCAAAGAGATCCACGAAATACAGATGTAACTCTTTGAGATGAATTAACAGAACACTAAGGATTTTCTAAGAAAGCTACTTTCCATATTTCATCTGAGGATATTTCATTTTTCACCATAGCCCTCTATGGGCTTCCAAATATCACTTTGCCAATTCCACAAGAACTGTCTTAGCGAAAGGCTTCTTGAGGGGAAAGCTGTAACTCTCTGAGATGATTTCACAGAACACAAGGAAGTTTCTCAGAAAGCTTCTTTCTCTTTGTTATCGGAGGATATATCCTATGGCCCTATAGTCTTCAAAGGGATCTGAAATATCTGTTCTGAGATTCCACAGAAATAAGGCTAGCAAAGAGATCCACGAAATAGAGATGTAACTCTGTGAGATGAACTAACAAAACCCTAAGCAGTTTCTCAGAAAGCTTCTTTCCAGATTTCATCTGAGGATATTTCCTTTTTCACCATATCCCTCTATGGGCTTCCAAATATCACTTTGCCAATTCCACAAGAACTACCTTAGCGAAAGATTTCTGGAGGTGAAAGCTGTAACTCTGTGAGATGATGTCACAGAACACAAAGAAGTTTCTCAGAAAGCTTCTTTCTCTTTGTTATCGGAGGATATTTCCTTTGGCCCTATAGTCTTCAAAGGGATGCGAAATATCTGTACTCAGATTCCACAGAAATAAGATTAGCAAAGAGATCCAACAAATACAGATGTAACTCTGTGAGATGAATTAACAGAACACTAAGCAGTTTCTCAGAAAGCTTCTTTCCAGATTTCATCTGAGGATATTTCCTTTTTCACCCTAGCCTTCTATGCACTTCCAAATATCACTTTGCCAATTCCACAAGAACTGTCTTAGCGAAAGGCTTCTGGAGGGGAAAGCTGTAACACTGTGAGATGATTTCAAAGAACACAAAGAAGTTTCTCAGAAAGCTTCTTTCTCTTTGTTATCGGAGGAGATTTCCTTTGGCCCTATAGTCTTCAAATGGATCCGAAATATCTGTTCTCAGATTCCACAGAAATAAGGCTAGCAAAGAGATCCACGAAATACAGATGTAACCCTGGGAGATGAATTAACAGAACACTAAGTAGTTTCTCAGAAAGCTTCTTTCCAGATTTCATCTGAGGATATTGCCTGTTTCACCCTAGGCCTCTATGGGCTACCAAATATCACTTTGCCCATTACACAAGAAATGTCTTAGCGAAAGGCTTCTTGAGGGGAAAGCTGTAACTCTGTGAGATGATTTCACAGAACACAAAGAAGTTTCTCAGAAAGCTTCTTTCTCTTTGTTATCGGAGGATATTTTCTTTGGCCCTATAGTCTTCAAAGGGATCCGAAATATCTGTTCTCAGATTCCACAGAAATAAGGCTAGCAAAGAGATCCACGAAATACTTATGTAACTCTGTGAGTGGAAGTCACACATCTCAGAGCACTTTCTCAGAAAGCTTCTTTCCAGATTTCATCTGAGGATATTTCCTTTTTCACCATAGCCCTCTATGGGCTTCAAAATATCACTTTGCCAATTCCACAAACACGTCTTAGCGAAAGGCTTCTTGAGGGGAAAGCTGTAACTCTGTGAGATGATTTCACAGAACACAAAGAATTTTCTCAGAAAGCCTCTTTCTCTTTGTTATCGGAGGATATTTCCTTTGGCCCTATAGTGTTCTAAGGGATCCGAAATATGTGTTCTCAGATTCCACAGAAATAAGGCTAGCAAAGAGATCGACGAAATACATATGTAACTCTGTGAGATGAATTAACAGAACAATAAGCTGTTTCTCAGAAAGCTTCTTTCCAGATTACATCTAAGGATATTTCCTTTTTCACCATAGCCCTCTATGCGCTTCCAAATATCACTTTGCCAATTCCACAAGAACTGTCTTACCGAAAGGCTTCTTGAGGGGAAAGCTGTATCTCTGTGAGATTATTTCACAGAACACAAAGAAGATTCTCAGAAAGCTTATTTCTCTTTTTTGTCGGAGGATATTTCCTTTGGCCCTATAATCTTCAAAGGGATACGAAATATCTGTTCTGAGATTCCACAGAAATAAGGCTAGCAAAGATTTCCACGAAATACAGATGTAACTCTGTGAGATGAATTAACAGAACACTAAGCAGTTTCTCAGAAAGCTTCTTTCCAGATTTCATCTGAGGATATTTCCTTTTTCACCATAGCCCTCTATGCGCTTCCAAATATCAATTTGCCAATTCCGCTAGAACTGTCTTAGCGAAAGGCTTGTTGAGGGGAAAACTGTAAATCTGTGTGATGATTTCACAAAACACAAAGAAGTTTCTCAGAAAGCTTCTTTCTCTTTGTTATCGGAGGACATTTCCTTTGGCCCTAGAGTCTTCAAAGGGATCCGAAATATCGGTTCTCAGATTCCACAGAAATAAGGCTAGCAATGAGATCCACGAAATACAGATGTAACTCTGTGAGTTGAATTAACGGAACAATAAGCAGTTTCTCAGAAAGCTTCTTTCCAGATTTCATCAGAGGATATTTCCTTCTTCACCATAGCCCTCTATGGGCTTCCAAATATCACTTTGCCAATTCCGCAAGAACTGTCTAAGCGAAAGGCTTCTTGAGGGGAAAGCTGTAACTCTGTGAGGTGATACCACAGAACACAAAGAAGTTTCTAAGAAAGCTTCTTTCTCTTTGTTATCGGAGTTTATTTCCTTTGGCACTATAATCTTCAAAGGGATCCGGAATATCTGCTCTCAGATTCCACAGAAATAACTCTACCAAAGAGATCCACGAAATACAGATGAAACTCTGTGAGATGAATTAACAGAACACTAAGCAGGTCTCAGAAAACTTCTTTCCAGATTTCAACTGAGGATATTTCCTTTTTCACCATAGCCCTCTATGCGCTTCCAAATATCACTTTTCCAATTCCACAAGAACTGTCTTAGCGAAAGGCTTCTTGAGGGGAAAGCTGTAACTCTGTGAGATGATTTCACAGACCAAAAAGAAGTTTCTCTGAAAGCTTCTTTCTCTTTGTTATCGGAGGATATTTCCTTTGGCCCTATAGTCTTCTAAGGGATCCGAAATATCTCTCCTCAGATTCCACAGAAATAAGGCTAGCAAAGAGATCCACGTAATACAGATGTAACTCTGTGAGATGAATTAACAGAACACTAAGCAGTTTGTCAGAAATCTTCTTTCCAGATTTCATCTGAGGATATTTCCCTTTTCACCATAGACCTCTATGGGCTTCCAAATATCACTTTGCCAATTCCACAAGAACTGTCTTAGCGAAAGGTTTCTTGAGGGGAAATCTGTAACTCTGTGAGATGGTGTCAAAGAACACAAAGAAGTTTCTCAGAAAGCTTCTTTCTTTTTGTTATCGGAGATTATTTCCATTCGCCCTAGAGTCTTCAAAGGGATCCGAAATATCTGTTCTCAGATTCCACAGAAATAAGACTAGCAAAGAGATCCACGAAATACAGATGTAACTCTGTGAGATGAATTAACAGAACACTAAGCAGTTTCTCAGAAAGCTTCTTTCCAGATTTCATCTGAGGATATTTCCTTTTTCACCATAGCCCTCTAAGGGCTTCCAAATATCACTTTGCCAATTCCACAAGAACTGTCTTAGCGAAAGGCTTCTTGAGGGGAAAGCTGTAACTCTGGGAGATGATTTCACAGAACACCAAGAAGTTTCTAAGAAAGCTTCTTTCTCTTTGTTATCGGAAGATATTTCCTTTGGCCCTATAGTCTTCTAAGGGATCCAAAATATCTGTTCTCATATTCCACAGAAATAAGGCTAGCAAAGAGATCCACGAAATACAGATGTAAGTATGTGAGATGAATTAACAGAACACTAAGCAGTTTCTGAGAAAGCTTATTTCCAGATTTCATCTGAGGATATCTTCTTTTTCACCAAGCCTCTATGGGCTTCCAAATATCACTTTGCCAATTCCACAAGAACTGTCTTAGCGAAAGGGTTCTTGAGGGGAAAGCTGTAACTCTGTGAGATGATTTCACAGAACACAAAGAAGTTTCTCAGAAAGCTTCGTTCTCTTTGTGATCGGAGGATATTTCCTTTCGCCCTATAGTCTTCTAAGGGATCCGAAATATCTGTTCTCAGATTCCACAGATATAAGGCTAGCAAAGATATCCACGAAATACAGATGTAACACTGTGAGATGAATTAACAGAACAATAAGCAGATTCTCAGAAAGCTTCTTTCCCGATTTCATCTGAGGATATTTCCTTTTTCAACATAGCCCTCTATGCGCTTCCAAATATCACTTTGCCAATTCCACAAGAACTGTCTTAGGGAAAGGCTTCATGAGGGGAAAGCTGTAACTCTGTGATATGATTTCACAGAACACAAAGAAGTTTCTCATAAAGCTTCTTTCTCTTTGTTATCGGAGGATATTTCCTTTGGCCCTATAGTCTTCTAAGGGATCCGAAATATCTGTTCTCAGATTCCACAGAAATAAGGCTAGCAAAGAGTTCCATGAAATACAGATGTAACTCTGTGAGATGAATTAACAGAACACTAAGTAGTTTCTCAGAACGCTTCTTCCAGATTTCATCTGAGGATATTTCCTTTTTCACCATAGCCCTCTATGGGCTTCCAAATATCACTTTGCCAATTCCATAAGAACTGTCTTAGCGTAAGGGTTCTTGAGGGGAAAGCTGTAACTCTGTGAGATGATTTCACGGAACACAAAGAAGTTTCTCAGAAAGCTTCTTTCTCTTTTTTATCGGAGGATATTTCCTTTCGCCCTATAGTCTTCTAAGGGATCCGAAATATCTGTTCTCAGATTCCACAGAAATAAGGCTAGCAAAGAGATCCACGAAATACAGATGTAAATCTGTCAGATGAATTAACAGAACACTAAGCAGTTTCTCAGAAAGCTTCTTTCCAGATTTCATCAGAGGATATTTCCTCTTTCACCATAGCCCTTATGGGCTTCCAAATATCACTTTGCCAATTCCACAAGAACTGTCTAAGCGAAAGACTTCTTGAGGGGAAAGCTGTAACTCTGTGAGGTGATTTCACAGAACACAAAGAAGTTTCTCAGAAAGCTTCTTTCTCTTTGTTATCGGAGTTTATTTCCTTTGACCGTATAATCTTCAAAGGGGTCCGTAATATCTGTTCTCAGATACCACAGAAATAAGGCTAGCAAAGAGATCCACGAAATACAGACGTAACTCTGTGAGATGAATTATCAGAACACTAAGCAGTTTCTCAGAAAGCTTCTTTCCAGATTTCATCTGAGGATATTTCCTTTTTCACCATGGCCCTCTATGGGCTTCCAAATATCACTTTGCCAATTCCACATGAACTGTCTTAGCGAAAGGCTTCTTGAGGGGAAAACTGTAACTCTGTGAGATGATTTCACAGAACACAAAGAAGTTTCTCAGAAAGCTTCTTTCTCTTTGTTATCGGAGGATATTACCTTTGGCCCTATAGTCTTCACAGGGATCCGAAATATCTGTTCTGAGATTCCATAGAAATAAGGCTAGCAAAGAGATCCACGAGATACAGATGTTAACTCTGTGAGATGAAATAACAGAACACTAAGCAGTTTCTCAGAAAGCTTCTTCCCAGATTTCATCTTAGGATATTTCCTTTTTCACCATAGCCCTCTATTGGCTTCCAAATATCACTTTGCCAATTCCACAAATCTGTCTTAGCGAAAGGCTTCTTGAGGGGAAAGCTGTAACTCTGTGAGAGTATTTCACAGAACACAATGAAGTTTCTCAGAAAGCTTCTTTCTCTGTGTTATCGGAGGATATTTCCTTTGGCCCTAGAGTCTTCAAAGCGATCCGATATATCTGTTCTCAGATTCCACAGAAATAAGGCTAGCAATGAGTTCCACGAAATACAGATGTAACTCTGTGAGGTGAATTAACGGAACATTAAGCAGTTTCTCAGAATGCTTCTTTCCTGATTTCATCGGAGGATATATCCTTTTTCACCATAGATCTCTATGGGCTTCCAAATATAACTTTGCCAATTCCACAAGAACTGTCTTAGTGAAAGGCTTCTTGAGGGGAAAGCTGTAACTCGGAGAGATTATTTCACAGAACACAAAGAATTTTCTCAGAATGCTTCTTTCCCTTTTTTATCGGAGGATATTTCCTTTCGTCCTATAGTCCTCAAAGGGATCCGAACTATCTGTTCTCAGATTCCACAGAAATAAGGCTAGCAAGGAGATCCACGAAATACAGATGTAACTCTGTGAGATGAATTAACAGAACACTAAGCAGTTTAACAGAAAGCTTCTTTCCAGATTTCATCAGAGGATATTTCCTCTTTCATCATAGCCCTCTATGGGTTTCCAAATATCACTGTGCCAATTCCACAAGAACTGTCTAAGCGAAAGACTACTTGAGGGGAAAGCTGTAACTCCGAGAGGTGATTTCACAGAACACAAAGAAGTTTCTCAGAAAGCTTCTTTCTATTTGTTATCGGAGTTTATTTCCTTTGGCCCTATAATCTTCAAAGGGGTCCGAAATATCTGTTCTCAGATTCCACAGAAATAAGGCTAGCAAAGAGATACACGAAATACAGATGTAACTCTGTGAGATGAATTATCAGAACACTAAGCAGTTTCTCAGAAAGCTACTTTCCAGATTTCATCTGAGGATATTTCCTTTTTCACCATAGCCCTCTAAGGGCTTCCAAATATCACTTTGCCAATTCCACAAGAACTGTCTTAGCGAAAGGCTTCTTGAGAGGAAAGCTGTAACTCTGTGAGATGATTTCACAGAACACAAAGAAGTTTCTGAGAATGCTTCTTCTCTTTGTTATTGGAGGATATTTTCTTTGGCCCTATAGTCTTCAAAGAGATCCGAAATATCTGTTCTGAGATTAAACAGAAATAAGGCTAGCAAAGAGATCCACGATATACAGATGTAAATCTGTGAGATGAATTAACAGAACACTAAGCAGTTTTCCAGAAAGCTACTTTCCAGATTTCATCTGAGGATATTTCCTTTTTCACCATAGCCCTCTAATGTCTTCCAAATATCACTTTGCCAATTCCACAAGAACTGTCTTAGCGAAAGGCTTCTTGAGGGGAAAGCTGTAACTCTGTGAGATGATTTCACAGAACACAAAGAAGTTTCTCAGAAAGCTTCCCTCTCTTTGTTATTGGAGGATATTTCCTTTGGCCCTATAGTCTTCAAAGGTATCCGAAATATCTGTTCTCAGATTCCACAGAAATAAGGCTAGCAAAGAGATCCACCAAATACAGATGTAACTCTGTGAGATGAATTAACAGAACACTAAGCCGTTTCTCAGAAAGCTACTTTCCAGATTTCATCTGAGGATATTTCCTTTTTCACCATAGCCCTCTAAGGGCTTCCAAATATCACTTTGCCAATTCCACAAGAACTTACTTAGAGAAAGTCTTCTTCAGGTGAAAGCTGTAACTCTGTCAGATGATTTCACAGAACACAAAGAAGTTTCTCAGAAAGCTTCTTTCTCTTTGTTATCGGAGGATATTTCCTTTGGCTCTATAGTCTTCAAAGGGATCCGAAATATCTGTTCTCAGATTCCACAGAAATAAGGTTAGCAAAGAGATCCACGAAATACAGATGTAACTCTGTGAGATGAATTAAGAGAACACTAAGCAGTTTCTCAAAAAGCTTCTTTCCAGATTTCATCTGAAGATATTTCCTTTTTCACCATAACCCTCTATGGGCTTCCAAATATCACTTTGCCAATTCCACAACAACTGTCTTAGCGAAAGGCTTCATGAGGTTAAACAAGTAACTCTGTGAGATGATTTCACAAAACACAAAAGGTTTCTCAGAAAGCTTCTTTCTCTGTATTATCGGAGGATATTTCCTTGGGCCTATAGTCTTCTAAGGGATCCGAAATATCTGTTCTCAGATTCCACAGAAATAAGGCTAGCATAGAGATACACCAAATACAGATGTAACTCTGTGAGATGAATTAACAGAACACTAAGCAGTTTCTCAGAAAGCTTCTTTCCAGATGTCATCAGAGGATATTTCCTTATTCACCATAGCCCTCTATGGGCTTCCAAATATCACTTTGAGAAATCCAAAACAATTGTCTTAGCGAAAAGCTTCTTGAGGGGAAAGCTGTAACTCTGTGAGATGATTTCACAGAACACAAAGAAGTTTCTCAGAAAGCTTCTTTCTCTTTGTTATCGGAGGATATTTCCTTTGGCTCTATAGTCTTCAAAGGGATCCGAAATCTCTGTTCTCAGATTCCACAGAAATAAGGCTAGCAAAGAGATCCACGAAACACAGATGTAACTCTGTGAGATGAATTAACAGAACACTAAGCAGTTTCTCAGAAGGCTACTTTCCAGATTTCTTCTGAGGATATTTCCTTTTTCACCATAGCCCTCTATGGGCTTCCAAATATCACTTTTCCAATTCCACAAGAACTGTCTTAGCGAAAGGCTTCTTGAGGGGAAAGAACTAACTCTGTGAGATGATTTCACAGAACACAAAGAAGTTTCTCAGAAAGCTTCTTTCTCTGTGTTATCGGAGGATATTTCCTTGGGCCCTAGAGACTTCGAAGGGATCCGAATTATCTGTTCTCATATTCCACAGAAATAAGGCTAGCAAAGAGATCCACGAAATACACATGTAACTCTGTGAGATGAATTAACAGAACACTAAGCAGTTTCTCAGAAAGCTTCTTTCCATATTTCATCTGAGGATATTTCCTTTTTCACCATAGCCCTCTATGGGCTTCCAAATATCACTTTGCCAATTCCACAAGAACTGTCTTAGCGAAAGGCTTCTTGAGGGGAAAGCTGTAACTCTGTGAGATGATTTCACAGACCAAAAAGAAGTTTCCCTGAAAGCTTCTTTCTCTTTGTTATCGGAGGATATTTCCTTTGGCCCTATAGTCTTCTAAGGGATCCGAAATATCTGTCCTCAGATTCCACAGAAATAAGGCTAGCAAAGAGATCCACGTAATACAGATGTAACCCTGTGAGATGAATTAACAGAACACTAAGCAGTTTGTCAGAAATCTTCTTTCCAGATTTCATCTGAGGATATTTCCCTTTTCACCATAGACCTCTATGGGCTTCCAAATATCACTTTGCCAATTCCACAAGAACTGTCTTAGCGAAAGGTTTCTTGAGGGGAAATCTGTAACTCTGTGAGATGGTGTCAAAGAACACAAAGAAGTTTCTCAGAAAGCTTCTTTCTTTTTGTTATCGGAGATTATTTCCTTTCGCCCTAGAGTCTTCAAAGGGATCCGAAATATCTGTTCTCAGATTCCACAGAAATAAGACTAGCAAAGAGATCCACGAAATACAGATGTAACTCTGTGAGATGAATTAACAGAACACTAAGCAGTTTCTCAGAAAGCTTCTTTCCAGATTTCATCTGAGGATATTTCCTTTTTCACCATAGCCCTCTAAGGGCTTCCAAATATCACTTTGCCAATTCCACAAGAACTGTCTTAGCGAAAGGCTTCTTGAGGGGAAAGCTGTAACTCTGGGAGATGATTTCACAGAACACCAAGAAGTTTCTAAGAAAGCTTCTTTCTCTTTGTTATCGGAAGATATTTCCTTTGGCCCTATAGTCTTCTAAGGGATCCAAAATATCTGTTCTCATATTCCACAGAAATAAGGCTAGCAAAGAGATCCACGAAATACAGATGTAAGTATGTGAGATGAATTAACAGAACACTAAGCAGTTTCTGAGAAAGCTTATTTCCAGATTTCATCTGAGGATATCTTCTTTTTCACCAACCCTCTATGGGCTTCCAAATATCACTTTGCCAATTCCACAAGAACTGTCTTAGCGAAAGGGTTCTTGAGGGGAAAGCTGTAACTCTGTGAGATGATTTCACAGAACACAAAGAAGTTTCTCAGAAAGCTTCGTTCTCTTTGTGATCGGAGGATATTTCCTTTGGCCCTAAAGTCTTCTAAGGGATCCGAAATATCTGTTCTCAGATTCCACAGAAATAAGGCTAGCAAAGAGATCCACGAAATACAGATGTAACACTGTGAGATGAATTAACAGAACAATAAGCAGATTCTCAGAAAGCTTCTTTCCCGATTTCATCTGAGGATATTTCCTTTTTCAACATAGCCCTCTATGCGCTTCCAAATATCACTTTGCCAATTCCACAAGAACTGTCTTAGGGAAAGGCTTCATGAGGGGCAAGCTGTAACTCTGTGAGATGATTTCACAGAACACAAAGAAGTTTCTCATAAAGCTTCTTTTTCTTTGTTATCGGAGGATATTTCCTTTGGCCCTATAGTCTTCTAAGGGATCCGAAATATCTGTTCTCAGATTCCACAGAAATAAGGCTAGCAAAGAGATCTTCGAAATACAGATGTAACTCTGTGAGATGAATTAACAGAACACTAAGTAGTTTCTCAGAATGCTTCTTTCCAGATTTCATCTGAGGATATTTCCTTTTTCACCATAGCCCTCTATGGGCTTCCAAATATCACTTTTCCAATTCCATAAGAACTGTCTTAGCGAAAGGGTTCTTGAGGGGAAAGCTGTAACTCTGTGAGATGATTTCACGGAACACAAAGAAGTTTCTCAGAAAGCTTCTTTCTCTTTTTTATCGGAGGATATTTCCTTTCGCCCTATAGTCTTCTAAGGGATCCGAAATATCTGTTCTCAGATTCCACAGAAATAAGGCTAGCAAAGCAATCCAGCAAATACAGATGTAACTCTGTGAGATGATTTAACAGAACACTAAGCAGTTTCTCAGAAAGCTTCTTTCCAGATTTCATCAGAGGATATTTCCTCTTTCACCATAGCCCTTATGGGCTTCCAAATATCACTTTGCCAATTCCACAAGAACTGTCTAAGCGAAAGACTTCTTGAGGGGAAAGCTGTAACTCTGTGAGGTGATTTCACAGAACACAAAGAAGTTTCTCAGAAAGCTTCTTTCTCTTTGTTATCGGAGTTTATTTCCTTTGACCGTATAATCTTCAAAGGGGTCCGAAATATCTGTTCTCAGATACCACAGAAATAAAGCTAGCAAAGAGATCCACGAAATACAGACGTAACTCTGTGAGACGAATTATCAGAACACTAAGCAGTTTCTCAGAAAGCTTCTTTCCAAATTTCATCTGAGAATATTTCCTTTTTCACCATGGCCCTCTATGGGCTTCCAAATATCACTTTGCCAATTCCACATGAACTGTCTTAGCGAAAGGCTTCTTGAGGGGAAAACTGTAACTCTGTGAGATGATTTCACAGAACACAAAGAAGTTTCTCAGAAAGCTTCTTTCTCTTTGTTATCGGAGGATATTTCCTTTGGCCCTATAGTCTTCACAGGGATCCGAAATATCTGTTCTGAGATTCCATATAAATAAGGCTAGCAAAGAGATCCACGAGATACAGATGTTAACTCTGTGAGATGAAATAACAGAACACTAAGCAGTTTCTCAGAAAGCTTCTTTCCAGATTTCATCTTAGGATATTTCCTTTTCACCATAGCCCTCTATTGGCTTCCAAATATCACTTTGCCAATTCCACAAATCTGTCTTAGCGAAAGGCTTCTTGAGGGGAAAGCTGTAACTCTGTGAGAATATTTCACAGAACACAAAGAAGTTTCTCAGAAAGCTTCTTTCTCTGTGTTATCGGAGGATATTTCCTTTGGCCCTAGAGTCTTCAAAGGGATCCGATATATCTGTTCTCAGATTCCACAGAAATAAGGCTAGCAATGAGATCCACGAAATACAGATGTAACTCTGTGAGGTGAATTAACGGAACATTAAGCAGTTTCTCAGAATGCTTCTTTCCTGATTTCATCGGAGGATATTTCCTTTTTCACCATAGATCTCTATGGGTTTCCAAATATAACTTTGCCAATTCCACAAGAACTGTCTTAGTGAAAGGCTTCTTGAGGGGAAAGCTGTAACTCGGAGAGATTATTTCACAGAACACAAAGAATTTTCTCAGAATGCTTCTTTCCCTTTTTTATCGGAGGATATTTCCTTTCGTCCTATAGTCCTCAAAGGGATCCGAACTATCTGTTCTCAGATTCCACAGAAATAAGGCTAGCAAGGAGATCCACGAAATACAGATGTAACTCTGTGAGATGAATTAACAGAACACTAAGCAGTTTCTCAGAAAGCTTCTTTCCAGATTTCATCAGAGGATATTTCCTCTTTCACCATAGCCCTCTATGGGTTTCCAAATATCACTGTGCCAATTCCACAAGAACTGTCTAAGCGAAAGACTACTTGAGGGGAAAGCTGAAACTCCGTGAGGTGATTTCACAGAACACAAAGAAGTTTCTCAGAAAGCTTCTTTCTATTTGTTATCGGAGTTTATTTCCTTTGGCCCTATAATCTTCAAAGGGGTCCGAAATATCTGTTCTCAGATTCCACAGAAATAAGGCTAGCAAAGAGATCCACGAAATACAGATGTAACTCTGTGAGATGAATTATCAGAACACTAAGCAGTTTCTCAGAAAGCTACTTTCCAGATTTCATCTGAGGATATTTCCTTTTTCACCATAGCCCTCTAAGGGCTTCCAAATATCACTTTGCCAATTCCACAAGAACTGTCTTAGCGAAAGGCTTCTTGAGAGGAAAGCTGTAACTCTGTGAGATGATTTCACAGAACACAAAGAAGTTTCTCAGAAAGCTTCGTTCTCTTTGTGATCGGAGGATATTTCCTTTGGCCCTATAGTCTTCTAAGGGATCCGAAATATCTGTTCTCAGATTCCACAGAAATAAGGCTAGCAAAGAGTTCCATGAAATACAGATGTAACTCTGTGAGATGAATTAACAGAACACTAAGTAGTTTCTCAGAACGCTTCTTTCCAGATTTCATCTGAGGATATTTCCTTTTTCACCATAGCCCTCTATGGGCTTCCAAATATCACTTTGCCAAATCCATAAGAACTGTCTTAGCGAAAGGGTTCTTGAGGGGAAAGCTGTAACTCTGTGAGATGATTTCACGGAACACAAAGAAGTTTCTCAGAAAGCTTCTTTCTCTTTTTTATCGGAGGATATTTCCTTTCGCCCTATAGTCTTCTAAGGGATCCGAAATATCTGTTCTCAGATTCCACAGAAATAAGGCTAGCAAAGAGATCCACGAAATACAGATGTAACTCTGTGAGATGAATTAACAGAACACTAAGCAGTTTCTCAGAAAGCTTCTTTCCAGATTTCATCAGAGGATATTTCCTCTTTCACCATAGCCCTTATGGGCTTCCAAATATCACTTTGCCAATTCCACAAGAACTGTCTAAGCGAAAGACTTCTTGAGGGGAAAGCTGTAACTCTGTGAGGTGATTTCACAGAACACAAAGAAGTTTCTCAGAAAGCTTCTTTCTCTTTGTTATCGGAGTTTATTTCCTTTGACCGTATAATCTTCAAAGGGGTCCGAAATATCTGTTCTCAGATACCACAGAAATAAGGCTAGCAAAGTGATCCACGAAATACAGACGTAACTCTGTGAGATGAATTATCAGAACACTAAGCAGTTTCTCAGAAAGCTTCTTTCCAAATTTCATCTGAGAATATTTCCTTTTTCACCATGGCCCTCTATTGGCTTCCAAATATCACTTTGCCAATTCCACATGAACTGTCTTAGCGAAAGGCTTCTTGAGGGGAAAACTGTAACTCTGTGAGATGATTTCACAGAACACAAAGAAGTTTCTCAGAAAGCTTCTTTCTCTTTGTTATCGGAGGATATTTCCTTTGGCCCTATAGTCTTCACAGGGATCCGAAATATCTGTTCTGAGATTCCATATAAATAAGGCTAGCAAAGAGATCGACGAGATACAGATGTTAACTCTGTGAGATGAAATAAGAGAACACTAAGCAGTTTCTCAGAAAGCTTCTTTCCAGATTTCATCTTAGGATATTTCCTTTTTCACCATAGCCCTCTATTGGCTTCCAAATATCACTTTGCCAATTCCACAAATCTGTCTTAGCGAAAGGCTTCTTGAGGGGAAAGCTGTAACTCTGTGAGAGTATTTCACAGAACACAAAGAAGTTTCTCAGAAAGCTTCTTTCTCTGTGTTATCGGAGGATATTTCCTTTGGCCCTAGAGTCTTCAAAGGGATCCGATATATCTGTTCTCAGATTCCACAGAAATAAGGCTAGCAATGAGATCCACGAAATTCAGATGTAACTCTGTGAGGTGAATTAACGGAACATTAAGCAGTTTCTCAGAATGCTTCTTTCCTGATTTCATCGGAGGATATTTCCTTTTTCACCATAGATCTCTATGGGCTTCCAAATATAACTTTGCCAATTCCACAAGAACTGTCTTAGTGAAAGGCTTCTTGAGGGGAAAGCTGTAACTCGGAGAGATTATTTCACAGAACACAAAGAATTTTCTCAGAATGCTTCTTTCCATTTTTATCGGAGGATATTTCCTTTCGTCCTATAGTCCTCAAAGGGATCCGAACTATCTGTTCTCAGATTCCACAGAAATAAGGCTAGCAAGGAGATCCACGAAATACAGATGTAATTCTGTGAGATGAATTAACAGAACACTAAGCAGTTTCTCAGAAAGCTTCTTTCCAGATTTCATCAGAGGATATTTCGTCTTTCACCATAGCCCTCTATGGGTTTCCAAATATCACTGTGCCAATTCCACAAGAACTGTCTAAGCGAAAGACTACTTGAGGGGAAAGCTGTAACTCCGTGAGGTGATTTCACAGAACACTAAGAAGTTTCTCAGAAAGCTTCTTTCTATTTGTTATCGGAGTTTATTTCCTTTGGCCCTATAATCTTCAAAGTGGTCCGAAATATCTGTTCTCAGATTCCACAGAAATAAGGCTAGCAGAGAGATCCACGAAATACAGATGTAACTCTGTGAGATGAATTATCAGAACACTAAGCAGTTTCTCAGAAAGCTACTTTCCAGATTTCATCTGAGGATATTTCCTTTTTCACCATAGCCCTCTAAGGGCTTCCAAATATCACTTTGCCAATTCCACAAGAACTGTCTTAGCGAAAGTCTTCTTGAGAGGAAAGCTGTAACTCTGTGAGATGATTTCACAGAACACAAAGAAGTTTCTCAGAATGCTCCTTTCTCTTTGTTATTGGAGGATATTTTCTTTGGCCCTATAGTCTTCAAAGAGATCCGAAATATCTGTTCTGAGATTAAACAGAAATAAGGCTAGCAAAGAGATCCACGAAATACAGATGTAAATCTGTGAGATGAATTAACAGAACACTCAGTAGTTTTCCAGAAAGCTACTTTCCAGATTTCATCTGAGGATATTTCCTTTTTCACCATAGCCCTCTAATGTCTTCCAAATATCACTTTGCCAATTCCACAAGAACTGTCTTAGCGAAAGGCTTCTTGAGGGGAAAGCTGTAACTCTGTGAGATGATTTCACAGAACACAAAGAAGTTTCTCAGAAAGCTTCCCTCTCTTTGTTATTGGAGGATATTTCCTTTGGCCCTATAGTCTTCAAAGGTATCCGAAATATCTGTTCTCAGATTCCACAGAAATAAGGCTAGCAAAGAGATCCACCAAATACAGATGTAACTCTGTGAGATGAATTAACAGAACACTAAGCCGTTTCTCAGAAAGCTACTTTCCAGATTTCATCTGAGGATATTTCCTTTTTCACCATAGCCCTCTATGGGCTTCCAAATATCACTTTGCCAATTCCACAAGAACTTACTTAGAGAAAGTCTTCTTCAGGTGATAGCTGTAACTCTGTCAGATGATTTCACAGAACACAAAGAAGTTTCTCAGAAAGCTTCTTTCTCTTTGTTATCGGAGGATATTTCCTTTGGCCCTATAGTCTTCAAAGGGATCCGAAATATCTGTTCTCAGATTCCACAGAAATAAGGTTAGCAAAGAGATCCACGAAATACAGATGTAACTCTGTGAGATGAATTAAGAGAACACTAAGCAGTTTCTCAGAAAGCTTCTTTCCAGATTTCATCTGAAGATATTTCCTTTTTCACAATAACCCTCTATGGGCTTCCAAATATCACTTTGCCAATTCCACAACAACTGTCTTAGCGAAAGGCTTCATGAGGTTAAACAAGTAACTCTGTGAGATGATTTCACAAAACACAAAAGGTTTCTCAGAAAGCTTCTTTCTCTGTATTATCGGAGGATATTTCCTTGGGCCTATAGTCTTCTAAGGGATCCGAAATATCTGTTCTCAGATTCCACAGAAATAAGGCTAGCATAGAGATACACCAAATACAGATGTAACTCTGTGAGATGAATTAACAGAACACTAAGCAGTTTCTCAGAAAGCTTCTTTCCAGATGTCATCAGAGGATATTTCCTTATTCACCATAGCCCTCTATGGGCTTCCAAATATCACTTTGAGAAATCCAAAACAATTGTCTTAGCGAAAAGCTTCTTGAGGGGAAAGCTGTAACTCTGTGAGATGATTTCACAGAACAGAAAGAAGTTTCTCAGAAAGCCACTTTCTCTTTGTTATCGGAGGATACTTCCTTTGGCCCTGTAGTCTTCTAAGGGATCCGAAGTATCTGTTCTCAGATTCCACAGAAATAAGGCTAGCAAAGAGATCCGCGAAACACAGATGTAACTCTGTGAGATGAATTAACAGAACATTAAGCAGTTTATCAGAAAGCTTCTTTCCAGATTTCCTCTGAGGATATTTCCTTTTTCACCATAGCCCTCTCTGGGCTTCCAAATATCACTTTGCCAATTCCACAAGAACTGTCTTAGCGAAAGGCTTCTTGAGGGGAAAGCTGTAACTCTGTGAGATGATTTCACAGAACACAAAGAAGCTTCTCAGAAAGGTTCTTTCTGTTTGTTATCGGAGGATATTTCCTTTGGCCCTATAGTTTTCTAAGGGATCCGAAATATCTGTTCTCAGATTCCACAGAAATAAGGCTAGCAAAGAGATCCACGAAATACAGATATAACTCTGTGAGATGAATTAGCAGAACACTAAGCAGTTTCTCATAAATCTTCTTTCCAGATTTCATCTGACGATATTTCCTTTTTCACCATAGCCCTCTAAGCGCTTCCAAATATCACTTTGCCAATTCCTCAAGAACTGTCTTAGCGAAAGGCTTCTTGACGGGAAAGCTGTAACTCTGTGAGATGATTTCGCAGTCCAAAAAGAAGTTTCTCAGAAAGATTCTTTCTCTTTGTTATCGGAGGATATTTCCTTTGGCCCTATAGTCTTCAAAGGGATCCGAACTATCTGTTCTCAGATTCCACAGAAATAAGGCTAGCAAAGAGATCCTCGGAATACAGATGTAACTCTCTGAGATGAATTAAAAGAATACTAAGCAGTTTCTCAGAAAGCTTCTTTCCAGATTTCATCTGAGGATATTACCTTTTTCACCAGAGCCCTCTATGGGCTTCCAAATATCACTTTGCCAATTCCACAAGAACTGTCTTAGCGAAAGGCTTTTGAGAGGAAAGCTGTAACTCTGTGAGATGATTTCACAGAACACAAAGAAGTTTCTCAGAATGCTTCTTTCTCTTTGTTATCGGAGGATATTTTCTTTGGCCCTATAGTCTTCAAAGGGATCCGAAATATCTGTTCTCAGATTCCACAGAAATAAGGCTAGCAAAGAGGTCCATGAAATATAGATGTAACTCTATGAGATGAATTAACAGAACACTAAGCAGTTTCTCAGAAAGCTTCTTTCCAGATTTCATCTGAGGTTTTTTCCTTTTTCACCCTAGCCCTGTATGGGCTTCCAAATATCACTTTGCCAATTCCACAAGAACTGTCGTAGCGAAAGGCTTCTTGAGGGGAAAGCTGTAACTCTGTGAGATGATTTCACAGAACACAAAGAAGTTTCTCAGAAAGCTTTTTTCTCTTTGTTATCGGAGGATATTTCCTTTGGCCCTATAGTCTTCTAAGGGATCCGAAATATCTGTTCTCAGATTCCACAGAAATAAGGCTAGCAAAGAGATCCAAGAAATACAGATGTAACTCTGTGAGATGAATTAACAGAACACTAAGCAGTTTCTCAGAAAGCTTCTTTCCAGATTTCATCTGAGAATATTTACTTTTTCACCATTGCCCTCTATGGGCTTCCAAATATCACTTTGCAAATTCCACAGGAACTTTCGTAGCGAAAGTCTTCTTGAGGGGAAAGCTGTAACTCTGTGAGATGATTTCACAGAACACAAAGTAGTTTCTCAGAAACCTTCTTTCTCTTTGTTATCGGAGGATATTTCCTTTGGCCCTATATTCTTCTAAGGGATCCGAAATATCTGTTGTGAGATTCCACAGAAATAAGTCTAGCAAAGAGATCCAGGAAATACAGATGTAATTATGTGAGATGAATTAACAGAACACTAAGCAGTTTCTCAAAAACCTTCTTTCCAGATTTCATCTGAGGATATTTCCTTTTTCACCATAGCCCTCTATTGGCTTCCAAATATCACTTTGCCAATTCCACAAGAACTGTCTTAGCGAAAGGCCTCTTGAGGGGAAAGCTGTAACTCTGTAAGATGACTTCACAGAAAACAAAGAACTTTCTCAGAAAACTTCTTTCTCTTTGTTATCGGAGGATATTTCCTTTGGCTCTATATTCTTCTAAGGAATTTGAAATATCTGCTCTCAGATTCCACCGAAATAAGGCTAGCAAAGAGATCCAGGAAATACAGATGTAACTCGGTTGGATGAATTAAGAGAACACTAAGCAGTTTCCCAGAAAGCTTCTTTCCAGATTTCATCTGAGGATATTTCCTTTTTCACCATAGACCTGCATGGGCTTCGAAATATCACTTTGCCAATTCCACAAGAACTGTCTTAGCGAAAGGCTTCTTGAGGGGAAAGCTGTAACATGTGAGATGATTTCACAGAGCACAACGAAGTTTCTCAGAAAGCTTCTTTCTCTTTTTTATCGGAGGATATTTCCTTTGGCCCTATAGTCTTCTAAAGGATCCGAAATATCTGTTCTCAGATTCCACAGAAATAATGCTAGCAAATAGATCCACGAAATACAGATGTAACTCTGTGAGATGAAATAACAGAACACTAAGCAGTTTCTCAGAAAGCTTCTTTCCAGATTTCATCTGAGGATATTTCCTTTTTCACCATAGCCCTCTATGGGCTTCCAAATATCACTTTGCCAATTCCACAAGAACTGTCTTGGCGAAAGACTTCTTGAGGGGAAAGCTGTAACTCTGTGAGATGATTTCACAGAACACAAAGAAGTTTCTCAGAAAGCTTCTTTCTCTTTGTTATCAGAGGATATTTCCTTTGGCCCTGTAGTCTTCTAAGGGATCCGAAATATCTGTTCTCAGATGCCACGGAAATAAGGCTAGCAAAGAGATCCACGAAATACAGATGTAACTCTGTGAGATGAATTAAGAGAGCACTAAGCAGTTTCTCAGAAAGCTTCTTTCCCGATTTCATCTGAGGATATTTCCTTTTTCACCAATGCCCTCTATGCGTTTCCAAATATCACTTTGACAATTCCACAAGAACTGTCTTAGCGAAAGGCTTCCTGAGGGGAAAGCTGTATCTCTGTGAGATGATTTCACAGAACACAAAGAAGTTTCTCAGAAAGCTTCTTTCACCTTGTTATCGGAGGATATTTCCTTTGGCCCTATATTCCTCAAAGGGATCCGAAATATCTGTTCTCAGATTCCACAGAAATAAGAGGGGCAAAGACATCCACGAAATACAGACGTAACTCTGTGAGATGAACTAACAGAACATTAAGCAGTTTCTCAGAAAGCTTCTTTCCAGATTTCATCTGAGGATATTTCCTTTTTCGCCGTAGCCCTCTATGCGCTTCCAAATATCACTTTGCCAGTTCCACAAGAACTGTCTTAGCGAAAGGCTTCTTGAGGGGAAAGCTGTAACTCTGTGAGATGATTTCAGAGTACACAAAGATGTTTATCAGAAAGCTTCGTTCTACTTGTTATCGGAGGATATTTCCTTTGTCCCTATAGTCTTCAAGGGGATCCGAAATATCTGTTCTCAGATTCCACAGAAATAAGGCTGGCAAAGAGATCCACGAAATACAGATGTAACTCTGTGAGATGAAATAACAGATCAATAAGCGGTTTCTCAGAAAGCTTCTTTCCAGATATCATCTGAGGATATTTCCTTTTTCACCATAGCCCTATATGGGCTTCCAAATATCACTTTGCCAATTCCACAAGAACTGTCTTAGCGAAAGGCTTCTTGAGGGGAGAGCTGTAACTCTGTGAAATGATTTCAAAGAACACAGAGAAGTTTCTCAGAAAGCTTGTTTCTCTTTGTTATCGGAGGATATTTCCTTTGGCCCTATAGTCTTCAAAGGGATCCAAAATATCTGTTCTCAGATTCCACGGAAATAGGGCTAGCAAAGAGATCCACGAAATACAGATGTAACTCTCTGAGTGGAAGTCACGCATCACAGAGCAGTTTCTCAGAAGGCTTCTTTCCAGATTTCATCTGAGGATATTTCCTTTTTCACCATAGCCCTCTAAGGGCTTCCAAATATCACTTTGCCAATTCCACAATAACTTTCTTAGCGAAAGACTTCTTGAGGGGAAAGCTGTAACTCTCTCAGATGATTTCACAGAACACAAAGAAGTTTCTGAGAAATCTTCTTTCTCTTTGTTATCGGAGGATATTTCCTTTTGCCCCATAGTCTTCAAAGGGATCTGAAATATGGGTTCTCAGATTCCACAGAAAAAAGGCTAGCAAAGAGATCCACGAAATACAGATGTAACTCTGTGAGATGAATTACCAGAACACCAAGCAGTTTCTCAGAAACATTACTTCTAAATTTCATCTGACAATATTTCCTTTTTCATCATAGCTCTCTATGGACTTCCAAATACCACTTTGCCAATTCCACAAGAACTGTCTTAGCGAAAGGCTTCTTGAGGGAAAAGCTGTAACTCTGTGAGATGATTTCACAGAACACAAAGAAGTTTCTCAGAAAGCTTCTTTCTCTTTGTTATCGAAGCATATTTCCTTTGGCCCTATACTCTTCAAATGAATCCGAAATATCTGTTTTCAGATTCCACAGAAATAAGGCTAGCAAAGACATCCACGAAATACAGAGGTAACTCTGTGAGATGAATTAACAGAACACAAAGCAGTTTCTCAGAAAGCTTCTTTCCAGATTTCATCTGAGGATATTTCCTTTTTCACCATAGCCCTGTAACGGCTTCCTAATATCACTTTGCCAATTTCACAAGAACTGTCTTAGCGAAAGGCTTCTTGATTGGAAAGCTGTAACTCTGTGAGATGATTTCACAGAACACAAAGTAGTTTCTCAGAAAGCTTCTTTCTCTTTGTTATCGGAGGATATTTCCTTTGGCCCTATAGTCTTCTGTGGGATCCGAAATATCTGTTGTCAAATTCCACAGAAATAGGTCTAGAAAAGAGATCTACGAAATACAGATGTAACTATGTGAGATGAATTAACAGAACACTAAGCAGTTTCTCAGAAAGCTTCTTTCCAGATTTCATCTGAGGATATTTCCTTTTTCACCGTAGCCCTCTACTGGCTTCCAAATATCACTTTGCCAATTCCACAAGAACTGTATTAGCGAACGGCTTCTTGAGGGGAAAGCTGTAACTCTGTGAGATGATTTCACAGAACACGAAGAAGTTTCTCAGAAACCTTCTTCCTTTTTGTTATCGGAGGATATTTCCTTTGGCCCTATAGCCTTCCAAGGGATCCGAAATATCTGTTCTCATATTCCAGAAATAAGGCTAGCAAAGAGATCCACGAAATACAGATGTAACTCTGTGAGTCTAAGTCACACATCACAGATCAGTTTCTCAAAAAGCTTCTTTCCAGATTTCATCTGAGGATATTTCCTTTTTCACCATAGCCCTCTATGGGCTTCCAAATATCACTTTGCCAATTCCACAAGAACTGTCTCAGCGAAAGGCTTCTTGAGGGGAATGCTGTAACTCTCTGAGATGATTTTACAGAACACAAAGAAGTTTCTCAGAAAGCTTCTTTCTCTTTGATATCGGAGGATATTTCCTTTGGCCCTATAGTCTTCAAAGGGATCCGAAATATCTGTTCTCAGATTCCACAGAAATAAGGCTGGCAAAGAGATCCACGAAATACAGATGAAACTCTGTGAGATGAATAAAAAGAACACTAAGCGGTTTCTCAGAAACCTTCTTTCCAGATTTCATCTGAGGATATTTCCTTTTTTATCATAGCCCTCTTTCGGCTTCCAAATATCACTTTGCCAGTACCACAAGAACTGTGTTAGCGAAAGTCTTCTTGAGGGGAGTGCTGTAACTCTGTGAGATGATTTCAAAGAACACAGAGAAGTTTCTCAGAAAGCTTGTTTCTCTTTGTTATCGGAGGATATTTACTTTGGTCCTATAGTCTTCAAAGGGATCCGAAGTATCTGTTCTCAGATTCCACAGAAATAGGGCTAGCAAAGAGATCCACGAAATACAGATGTAACTCTCTGAGTGGAAGTCACGCATCACAGAGCAGTTTCTCAGAAATCTTCTTCCCAGATTTCGTCTGAGGATATTTCCTTTTTCACCATAGCCCTCTATGGGCTTACAAATATCACTTTGCCAATTCCACAAGAACTGTCTTAGCGAAAGGCTTCTTGAGGGGAAAGCTGTAACTCTCTGAGATTATTTCAAAGAACACAAAGATGTTTCTCAGAAAGCTTCTTTCTCTTTGTTATCGGAGGATTTTTACTTTGGCCCTCTAGTCTTCAAAGGGATCCGAAATATCTGTTCTCAGAATCCACAGAAATAAGGCTAGCAAAGAGATCCTCGAAATATAGATGTAATAATCTGAGTGGAAATCACGCATCACAGAGCAGTTTCTCAGAAAGCTTCTTTCCAGATTTCATCTGAGGATATTTCCTTTTTCACCATAGCCTTGTAAGGGCTTCCAAGTATCACTTTGCCAATACCAAAAGAACTGTCTTAGCGAAAGACTTCTTGAGGGGAAAGCTGTAACTCTCTCAGATGATTTCACAGAACACTAAGAAGTTTCTCAGAAAGCTTCTTTCACTTTGTTATCGGAGGATGTTTCCTTCGGCCCGATAGACTTCAAAGGGATCTGAAATATGGGTTCTCAGATTCCAGAGAAAAAAGGCTAGCAAAGAGATCCACGAAATACAGATGTAACTCTGTGAGATGAATTACCAGAACACCAAGCAGTTTCTCAGAAAGCCTATTTCCAAATTTCATTTGACGATATTTCCTGTTTCATCATAGCCCTCTATGGACTTCCAAAAACCACTTTGCCAATTCCACAAGAACTGTCTTAGCGAAAGGCTTCTTGAGGGGAAAGCTGTAACTCTGTGAGATGATTTCACAGAACACAAAGAAGTTTCTCAGAAAGCTTCTTTCTCTTTGTTATCAGAGGATATTTCTTTTGGCCCTATAGTCTTCAAAGGGATCCGAAATATCTGTTCTGGGATTCCACAGAAATAAGGCTAGCAAAGAGATCCACGAAATACAGAGGTAACTCTGTGAGATGAATTAACAGCACACTAAGCAGTTTCTCAGAAAGCTTCTTTCCAGATTTCATCTGAGGATATTTCATTTTTCACCATAGCCCTCTATGGGCTTCCAAATATCACTTTGCCAATTCCACAAGAACTGTCTTGGCGAAAGGTTTCTTGAGGGGAAAGCTGTAACTCTGTGAGATGATTTCACAGAACACAAAGACGTTTCTCAGAAAGCTTCTTTCTCTTTCTTATCGGAGGATACTTTCTTAAGCCCTATACTCTTCAAAGGAATGCGAAATATCTGTTCTCAGATTCCACAGAAATAAGGCTAGCAAAGAGATCCATGAATTACAGATCTAACTCTGTGCGTCTAAGTCACACATCACAGAGCAGTTTCTCAGAAAGCTTCTTTTCAGATTTCATCTGAGTATATTTCCTTTTACACCATAGCCATCTATGGGCTTCCAAATATCACTTTGCCAATTTCACAAGAACTGTCTTAGCAAAAGGCTACTTGAGGGGAAAGCTGTAACTCTGTGAGATGATTTCACAGAACACAAAGAAGTTTCTCAAAAAGCTTCTTTCTCTTTGTTATCGGAGGATATTTCCTTGGACCCTATAGTCTTCAAAGCTATCCGAAATATCTGTTCTCAGATTCCACAGAAATAAGGCTAGCAAAGAGATCCAGGAAATACAGATGTAACTCTGGGAGTGGAAGTCGCACATCACAGAGCAGTTTCTCTGAAATCTTCTTTCCAGATTTCATCTGAGGATATTTCCGTTTTCACCGTAGCCCTCTAAGGGCTTCCAAATATCACTTTTCGAATTCCACAAGAACTCTCTTAGCGAAAGGATTCTTGAGGGGAAAGCTGTAACTCTGTGAGATGATTTTATAGAACACAAAGATGTTTCCCAGAAAGCTTCTTTCTCTTTCTTATCGGAGGATATTTCCTTTGGCCCTATACTCTTCAAAGGGATCCGAAATAGCTGTTCTCAGATTCCACAGAAATAAGGCTAGCAAAGAGATCGATGTAATAGAGATGTAACTCTGTGAGATGAATTAACAGAACACTAAGCAGTTTCTCAGTATGCTTCCTTCCAGATTTCATCTGAGGATATTTCCTTTTTCACCATAGCCCTCTATGGGTTCCAAATATCACTTTGCTAATTCCACAATAATTGTCTTAGCGAAAGGCTTCTTGAGAGGAAAGCTGTAACACTGTGAGATGATTTCACAGAACACAAAGAAGTTTCTCAGAAAGCTTCTTTTTCTTTGTTATCGGAGGATATTTCCTTTGGCCCTATAGTCTTCAAAGGGATCCGAAATATCTGTTCTCAGATTCCACAGAAATAAGGCTAGCAAAGAGATCCACGAAATACAGATGTAACTCTGTGAGTGGAAGTCACAGATCACAGAACAGTTTCTCAGGAAGCTTCTTTCCAGATTTCATCTGAAGATATTTCCTCTTTCACTGTATACATATATGGGCTTCCAAATATCACTTTGCCCATTCCCCAATAACTGTCTAAACGAAAGGCTTCTTGAGAGGAAAGCTGTAACTCTGTGAGATGATTTCACAGAACACAAAGAAGTTTCTCAGAAAGCTTCTTTCTCTTTGTTATTGGAGGATATTTCCTTTGGTCCTGTAGTCTTCAGAGGGATCCGAAATATCTGGTCTCAGATTCCACGGAAATAAGGCTAGCAAAGAGATCCACGAAATACAGATGTAACTCTGTGAGATGAATTAACAGAACAGTAAGCAGTTTCTCAGAAAGCTTCCTTCCAGATTTCATCTGAGGATATTTCCTTTTTCACCGTAACCCTATATGGGCTTCCAAATATCACTTTGCTAATTCCACAAGATCTGTCTTAGCGAAAGGCTTCTTGAGGGGAAAGCTGTAACTGTGTGAGATGATTTCACCGAACGCAAAGAAGGTTCTCTGAAAGTTTCTTTCTCTTTGTTATCGGAGGATATATCCTTTGGCCCTATAGTCTTCAAAGGATCCGAAATATCTGTTCTCAGATTCCACAGAAATAAGGCGAGAAAGTGATCCACGAAACACAGATGTAACTCTGTGAGTGGAAGTCACACATCACAGAGCAGTTTCTCAGAAATCTTCTTTCCAGATTTCATCTGAGGATATTTCGTTTTTCACCTTAGCCCTCTCTGGGCTTCGAAATATCACTTTGCCAATTCCATAAGAACTGTCTTAGTGAAAGGTTTCTTGAGGGTAAAGCTGTAACTCTTTCAGATGATTTCGTAGAACACAAAGAAGTTTCTCAGAAAACTTCTTTCTCTTTATTATCGGAGGATATTTCCTTTGGCCCTATAGTCTTCTAAGTGATGCGAAATATCGGTTCTCAGCTCCTACAGAAATAAGGCTAGCAAAGAGATCAACGAAATACAGATGTAACTCTGTGAGATGAATTAACAGGACACTAAGCAGTTTCTCAGAAAGCTTCTTTCCAGATTTCATCTGAGGATATTTCCTTTTTCACCGTAGCACTCTATGGGCTTCCAAATATCACTTTGCCAATTCCACAAGAACTGTCTAAGCGAAAGGCATCTTGAGGGGAAAGCTGCAACTCTCTGAGATGATTTCACAGAACAGAAAGAAATTTCTCAGAAAGTTCTTTCTCTATGTTATCGGAGGATGTTTCCTTTTGCCCTACAGTCTTCAAAAGGATCCGAAATATCTGTTCTCAGATTCCAAAGAAATAAGGCTAGCAAAGAGATCCACGAAACACAGATATAATTCTGTGAGATGAATTCACAGAACACCAAGCAGTTTCTCTTAAAGCTTCTTTAAAGATTTCATCTGAGGATATTTTCTTTATCACCATAGCCCTCTATGGCCTTCCAAATATCACTTTGCCAATTCTACAAGAACTGTCGTCCCGAAAGGCTTCTTGAGGGGAAAGCTGTAACTCTGTGATATGATTTCACAGAACACAAAGTAGTTTCTCATAAAGCATTTTTCTCTCTGTTTTCGGAGGATATTTCCTTTGGCCCTATAGTTTTCTAAGGGATCCGAAATATCTGTTCTCAGATTCCACAGAAATAAGGCTAGCAAAGAGATCCACGAAATACAGATGTAACTCTGTGAGATGAATTAACAGAACACTAAGCAGTTTCTCAGAAAGCCTCTTTCCAGATTTCATCTGAGGATATTTCCTTTTTCATCATAACCCTCTATTGGCTTCCTAAGATCACTTTGTCTATTCCACAAGAACTGTCTTAGCGAAAGTCTTCTTGAGGGGAAAGCTGTAACTCTGTGAGATGATTTCACAGAACACAAAGAAGTTTCTCAGAAAGCTTCTTTATCTTTGTTATCGGAGGATATTTCCTTAGGCCCTATACACTTCAAAGGGATGCGAAATATCTGTTTTCATATTCCACAGAAATAGGGCTAGCAAAGAGATCCACGAAATACTGATGTAACTCCCTGAGTGGAAGTCACACATCACAGAGCAGTTTCTCAGAAAGCTTCCTTCCAGATTTCATCTGAGGATATTTCCTTTTTCACCATAACCCTGTATTGGCTTCCAAATATCACTTTGCCAATTCCACAAGAACTGTCTTAGCGAAAGGCTTCTTGAGGGGAAAGCTGTAACTCTGTGAGATGATTTCACAGAACACAAAGAAGTTTCTCAGAAAGCTTCTTTGTCTTTGTTATCGGAGGATATTTCCTTTGGCCCTATAGTCTTCAAAGGGATCTGAAATATATGTTGTCAGATTCCACAGAAATAAGGTTAGCAAAGAGATCCACGAAATACAGATGAAACTCTGTGAGATGAATAGAGAGAACACTAAGCAGTTTCGCAGAAAGCTTCTTTAAAGATTTCATCTGAGGATATTTCCTTTTTCACCATAACCCTGTATTTTCTTCCAAAGATCACTTTGCCAATTCCACAAGAACTGTCTTAGCGAATGGCTTCTTGAGGGGAAACCTGTAACTCTGTGAGATGATTTCACAGAACACAAAGACGTTTCTCAGAAAGCTCCTTTCGCTCTGTTATCGGAGTTTATTTCCTTTGGCCCTATAGTCTTTAAAGGGATCCGAAATATCTGTTCTCAGATTCCACAGAAATAAGGCTAGCAAAGAGATCCACGAAATACATATGTAACTCTGTGAGATGAATTAACAGAACACTAAGCAGTTTCTCAGAAAGCTTCTTTCCATATTTCATCTGAGGATATTTCCTTTTTCACCGTAGCACTCTATGGGCTTCCAAATATCACTTTGCCAATTCCACAAGAACTGTCTAAGCGAAAGGAATCTTGAGGGGATAGCTGTAACTCTGTGAGAAGATTTCACAGAACACAAAGTAATTTCTCAGAAAGTTCTTTCTCTTTGTTATCGGAGGATATTTCCTTTTGCCCTACAGTCTTCAAAAGGATCCAAAATATCTGTTCTCAGATTCCACAGAAATAAGGCTAGCAAAGAGATCCACCAAATACAGATATAACTCTGTGAGATGAATTAACAGAACACTAAGCACTTTCTCATAAAGCTTCTTTCCAGAATTCATCTGAAGATATTTTCTTTTTCACCGTAGCCCTCTAATGCCTTCCAAATATCACTTTGCCAATTCTACAAGAACTGTTGTCACGAAAGGCTTCTTGAGGGGAAAGCTGTAACTCTGTGAGATGATTTCTAAGAACAAAAAGAAGTTTCTCAGAAAGCATCTTTCTCTGTGTTATCAGAGGATATTTCCTTTGGCCCTATAGTCTTTAAAGGGATTCGAAATATCTGTTCTCATATTTCACAGAAATAAGGCGTGCAAAGCATACCACGAAAGACAGATGTAACTCTTTGAGTGGAAGTCACACATCACAGAGCAGTTTCCCAGAAATCTTCTTTCCAGATTTCATTTGAGGATATTTCCTTTTTCACCATAGCCATCTATGGGCTTCCAAGCATCACTTTGCCAATTCCACAAGAACTGTCTTAGCGAAAGGCTTCTTGAGGTGAAAGCTGTAACTCGGAGAGATTATTTCAGAGAACACAAAGAAGTTTCTCAGAAAGCTTCTTTCCCTTTGTTATCGGAGGAGATTTCCTTTGGCCCTATAGTCTTCAAAGGGATCCGAAATATCTCTTCTCAGATTCCACAGAAATAAGGCTAGCAAAGAGATCCACGAAATAAAGATGTAACTCTGTGAGATGAATTAACAGTACACTGAGCAGTTTCTCATGAAGTTTCTTTCCATATTTCATCTGAGGATATTTCCTTTTTCACCGTAGACCTTTATGGGCTTCCAAATATCAGTTTGCCCATTCCACTAGCACTGTCTTAACGAATGTCTGCTTGAGGATAAAGCTGTAACTCTGTGAGATGATTTCACAGGACACAAAGAAGTTTCTCAGAAAGCTTCTTTCTCTTTGTTATCGCAGGATATTTCCTTTGACCCCATAATCTTCAAAGGGAACCGAAATATCTGTTCTCAGATTCCACAGAAATAAGTCTAGCAAAGAGATCCTCGAAATACAGATGTAACTCTGTGAGATGAATTTACAGTACACTGAGCAGTTTCTCAGAAAGCTTCGTTCCAGATTTCATCGGAGGATATTTCCTTTTTCACCATAGCCCTCTATGGGCTTCCAAATATCACTTTGTCAATTCCAAAAGAACAACCTAAGCGAACGGCTACTTGAGGGCAAAGCTGTCACTCTGTGAGATGAAGTAACAGAACACTAAGCAGTTTCTCAGAAAGCTTCTTTCCAGATTTCATCTGAAGACATGTCCTTTTTCACCGTAGCCCTCGATGGGTATCGAAATATCACTTTGCCAATTCCACAAGCACAGGCCTAGCGAAGGACTTCTTGAGGGGAAAGCTGTAACTATCTGAGATGATTTCACAGAACACAAAGGAGTTTCTCAGAAACCTTCTTTCTCTTTGTTATCGGAGGATAATTTCTTTGGCACTAGAGTGTTCAAAGGCATCCGAAATATCAGTTCTCAGATTCCACAGAAATAAGGCTAGCAAACAGATCCAGGAAAAACAGATGTAACTCTGTGAGTGGAAGACACACATCACAGAGTAGTTTCTCAGAAAGCTTCTCTCCAGATTTCGTCTGAGGATATTTCCCTTTTCACCGTAACCCTCTATGGCTCCCAAATATCACTTTACCAATTCCAAAAGAACTGTCTTAGCGAAAGGCTTCTTGAGGGGAAAGCTGTAACTCTGTGAGATGATTTCACAGAACACAAAGAAGTTTCTCAGAAAGCTTCTTTCTCTTTGTCATCGGAGGATATTTCCTTCGGCCCTATAGTCTTCCAAGGGATCCGAAATACCTGTTCTCATATTCCACAGAAATAAGGTTAGCAAACAGATGCATGAAATACAAATGTAAATCAGTGAGATGAATTAACAGAACACAAAGCAGTTTCTCAGAAAGCTTCTTTCCAGATTTCATCTGAGGATATTTCCTTTTCACAGAAACCCTCTATGGGCATGGAAATATCACTTTGCCAGTTCCACAAAAAGAGGCTTAGCGAAAGTTCTTAGCTTCTTTAAAGATTTCATCTGAGGATATTTTGTTTTTCACCATAGCCCTCTATGGGCTTCCAAATATCATTTTGTGAATTCCACAAGAACTGTCTTAGCGAAAGGCTTCTTGAGGGGAAAGCTGTAACTCTGAGAGATGATTTCACAGAACACCAAGAAGTTTCTCAGAAAGCTTCTTTCTCTTTGTTATCGGAGGATATTTCCTTTGGCCCTATAGTGTTCAAAGGGATCCGAAATATCTGTTCTCAGATTCCACAGTCACACATCACAAAAGCACACATCACAGAAGCAGTTTCTCAGAAAGCTTCTTTCCAGATTTCATGAGAATATTTCCTTTTTCACCGTAGCCCTCTATGGGCTTCGAAATATCACTTTGCCAATTCCACATCAACAGGCTTAGCGAACGGCTTCTTGAGGCGAAAGGTTGAACTCTGTGAGATGAATTAACAGAACACGAAGCAGTTTCTCAGAAAGCTTCTTTCTCTTTGTTATCGGAGGACATTCTTTTGGCCCTAGAGTCTTCAAAGGGATCCGAAATATAAGTTCTCACATTCCACAGAAATAAGGCTAGCAAACAGTGCCACGAAATACAGATGTAACTCTGTGAGTGGATGTCACACATCACAAAAAAGTTTCTCAGAAAGCTTCTTCCTGTTATTCTTGAAGGATAATTTCTTTTTCCCCATAGCCCTCCATGGGCTTCCAAATATCACTTTGCCAATTCCACAAGAAGAGGCTTAGCAAACGTCTTCTTGAGGGGAAAGCTGTAACTCTGTGAGATGAATTAACAGAACACAAAACACTTTCTCAGAAAGCTTCTTTCTCTTTGTTATTAGAGGATATTTCCTATGGCCGTAGGGTCTTCAAAGGGGTCCAAAATATGAGTTATCAGATTCCACAGAAATAAGGCTAGCAAACAGATCCACGAAATACAGATGTAAATCTGTGAGTGGAAGTCACCCATCAGAAAGCTGTTAATCAGAAATTTTCTTTCAAGGTTTTCTCGGAGGATATTTTCTTTTTCACCATAGCCCTCTATCGGCTTCCAAATGTCACTTTGCCAATTCCACAAGAAGAGGCTTAGCGAACTGCTTCTTAAGGGAAAGCTGTAACTCTGTGAGATGAATTAACAGAACACTAAGCAGTTTCTCAGAAAGCTTCTTTCTCTCTGTTATCGGAGGATATTTCCTTTGGCCCTAGCATCTTCAAAGGGATCCGAAATATGAGTTCTCAGATTCCACAGAAATAAGGCTAGCAAACAGAGCCACGAAATACAGATATAACTCTGTGAGAGGAAGTCACACATCACCAAGCAGTTTCTCAGAAACCTTCTTTCCAGTTTTTCTGGGAGGATATTTTGTTTTTCACCATAGCCCTCTGTGGGCTTCCATATATCACTTTGCCAATTCCAGAAGAACAGGCTTAGCGAACGGCTTCTTGAGGGCAAAGCTGTCACTCTGTGAGATGAAGTAACAGAACACTAAGCAGTTTCTCAGAAAGCTTCTTTCCAGATTTCATCTGAAGACATGTCCTTTTTCACCGTAGCCCTTGATGGGCATCGAAATATCACTTTGCCAATTCCACAAGCACAGGCCTCGCGAAGGACTTCTTGCGGGGAAAGCTGTAACTATCTGAGATGATTTCACAGAACACAAAGGAGTTTCTCAGAAACCTTCTTTCTCTTTGTTATCGGAGGATAATTTCTTTGGCGCTAGAGTCTTCAGAGGCATCCGAAATATCAGTTCTCAGATTCCACAGAAATAAGGCTAGCAAACAGATCCACGAAATACAGATGTAACTCTGTGAGTGGAAGACACACATCACTGAGTAGTTTCTCAGAAAGCTTCTCTCCAGATTTCGTCTGAGGATATTTCCCTTTTCACGGTAACCCTCTATGGCACCCAAATATCACTTTACCAATTCCAAAAGAACTGTCTTAGCGAAAGGCTTCTTGAGGGGAAACCTGTAACTCTGTGAGATGATTTCACAGAACACAAAGAAGTTTCTCAGAAAGCTTCTCTCTCTTTGTTATCGGAGGATATTTCCTTTAGCCCTATAGTCTTCAACGGGATCCGAAATATCGGTTCTCAGCTCCTACAGAAATAAGGCTAGCAAAGAGATCAACGAAATACAGATGTAACTCTGTGAGATGAATTAACAGGATACTAAGCAGTTTCTCAAAAAGCTTCTTTCCAGATTTCATCTGAGGATATTTACTTTTTCACCGTAGCACTCTATGGGCTTCCAAATATCACTTTGCCAATTCCACAAGAACTGTCTAAGCGAAAGGCATCTTGAGGGGAAAGCTGCAACTCTCTGAGATGATTTCACAGAACACAAAGAAATTTCTCAGAAAGTTCTTTCTCTATGTTATCGGAGGATATTTCCTTTTGCCCTACAGTCTTCAAAAGGATCCGAAATATCTGTTCTCAGATTCCAAAGAAATAAGGCTAGCAAAGAGATCCACGAAACACAGATATAACTCTGTGAGATGAATTCACAGAACACCAAGCAGTTTCTCATAAAGCTTCTTTAAAGATTTCATCTGAGGATATTTTCTTTTTCACCATAGCCCTCTATGGCCTTCCAAATATCACTTTGCCAATTCTACAAGAACTATCATCGCGAAAGGCTTCTTGAGGGGAAAGCTGTAACTCTGTGAGATGATTTCTAAGAACACAAAGAAGTTTCTCAGAAAGCATCTTTCTCTCTGTTATCGGAGGATATTTCATTTAGCCCAATAGTTTTCTAAGGGATCCGAAATATCTGTTCTCAGATTCCACAGAAATAAGGCTAGCAAAGAGATCCACGAAATACAAATGTAACTCTGTGAGATGAATTAACAGAACACTAAGCAGTTTCTCAGAAAGCCTCTTTCCAGATTTCATGTGAGGATATTTCCTTTTTCATCATAACCCTCTATTGGCTTCCAAAGATCACTTTGTCTATTCCACAAGAACTGTCTTAGCGAAAGTCTTCTTGAGGGGAAAGCTGTAACTCTGTGAGATGATTTCACAGAACACAAAGAAGTTTCTCAGAAAGCTTCTTTCTCTTTGTTATCGGAGGATATTTCCTTAGGCCCTATACTCTTCAAAGGGATGCGAAATATCTGTTTTCATACTCCACAGAAATAGGGCTAGCAAAGAGATCCACGAAATACTGATGTAACTCCCTGAGTGGAAATCACACATCACAGAGCAGTTTCTCAGAAAGCTTCCTTCCAGATTTCATCTGAGGATATTTCCTTTTTCATCATAACCCTGTATTGGCTTCCAAATATCACTTTGCCAATTCCACAAGAACTGTCTTAGCAAAAGACTTCTTGAGGGGAGAGCTGTAACTCTGTGAGATGATTTCACAGAACACAAAGAAGTTTCTCAGAAAGCACCTTTCTCTCTGTCATCGGACGATATTTCCTTTGGCCCTATAATCTTCAAGGGATCCGAAATATCTGTTCTCTGATTCCACAGAAATAAGGCTAGGAAAGAGATCCACGAAATACAGATGTAACTCTGTGAGATGAATTAACAGAACACTAAGCAGTTTCTCAGAAAGCTTCTTTGCAGATTTCATCTGAGGATATTTCCATTTTCACCGTAGCACTCTATGTGCTTACAAATATCACTTTGCCAATTCCACAAGAACTGACTTTGTGAAAGACTTCTTGAGGGAAAAGCTGTAACTCTCTGAGATCATTTCACAGAACACAAAGAAATTACTCAGAAAGCTTCTTTCTCTTTGTTATTGGAGGATATTTCCCTTTGCCCTACAGTCTTCAAAGGGATCCGAAATATCTGTTCTCAGATTCCACAGAAATAAGGCGATAAAGAGATCCACGAAACACAGATGTAACTCTGTGAGTGGAAGTCACACATCACAGAGCTGTTTCTCAGAAAGCATCTTTCCAGATTCCATCTGAGGATACTTCCTATTTCACCATAGCCCTCTATGGCCTTCCAAATATCACTTTGCCAATTCCACAAGAACTGTCTTAGCGAAAGGCTTCTTGAGGGGAAAGCTGTAATTCTGTGAGATGATTTCACAGAACACAAAGAAGTTTCTCAGAAAGCTTCTTTCTCTTAGTTATCGGAGGATATTTCCTTTGGCCCTATAGTCTTCTAAGGGATCTGAAATATATGTTGTCAGATTCCACAGAAATAAGGTTAGCAAAGAGATCCACGAAATACAGATGAAACTCTGTGAGATGAATAGAGAGAACACTAAGCAGTTTCTCAGAAAGCTTCTTTCCAGATTTCATCTGAGGATATTTCCTTTTCCACAATAGCCCTCTAGGGGCTTCCAAATGTCACTTTGCCAATTTCAAAAGAACTGTCATAGCGAAAGGCTTCTTGAGGGGAAAGCTGTAACTCTGTGAGATGATTTCACAGAACACAAAGAAGTTTCTCAGAAAGCTTCTTTCTCTTTGTTATCGGAGGATATTTCCTTTGGCCCTATAGTCCTCAAAGGGATCCGAAATATCTGTTCTCAGATTCCACAGAAATAAGGCTAACAAAGAGATCAAAGAAATACAGATGTAACTCTGTGAGATGAATTAACAGAACACTAAGCAGCTTCTCAGAAAGCCTCTTTCCAGATTTCATTTGAGGATATTTCCTTTTTCACCATAACCCTGTATTGGCTTCCAAAGATCACTTTGCCAATTCCACAAGAACTGTCTAAGCGAAAGGAATCTTGAGGGGAAAGCTGTAACTCTCTGAGATGATTTCCCAGAACACAAAGAAATTTCTCAGAAAGTTCTTTCTCTTTGTTATCGGAGGATATTTCCTTTTGCCCTACAGTTTTCAAAAGGATCCGAAATATCTGTTCTCAGATTCCACAGAAATAAGGCTAGCAAAGAGATCCAGGAAATACAGATATAACTCTGTGAGATGAATTAACAGAACACTAAGCAGTTTCTCATAAAGCTTCTTTCCAGATTTCATCTGAGGATATTTTCTTTTTCACCGTAGCCCTCTATGGCCTTCCAAATATCACTTTGCCAATTCTACAAGAACTGTTGTCGCGAAAGACTTCTTGAGGGGAAAGCTGTAACTCTGTGAGATGATTTCTAAGAGCACAAAGAAGTTTCTCAGAAACCATCTTTCTCTCTGTTATCGGAGGATATTTCATTTGGCCCTATAGTCTTCTACGGGATCCGAAATATGTGTTCTCAGATTCCACAGAAATAAGGCTAGCAAAGAGATTCACGAAATACAGATGTAACTCTGTGAGATGAATTAACAGAACACTAAGCAGTTTCTCAGAAAGCTTGTTTCCAGATTTCATTTGAGGATATTTCCTTTTTTATCGTAACCCTCTATTGGCTTCCAAAGATCACTTTGTCTATTCCACAAGAACTGTCTTAGCGAAAGTCTTCTTGAGGGGAAAGCTGTAACTCTGTGAGATGATTTCACAGAACACAAAGAAGTTTCTCAGGAAGCTTCTTTCTCTTTGTTATTGGAGGATATTTCCTTTATCCCTATACTCTTCAAAGGGATCCGAAATATCTGTTCTCAGATTCCACAGAAATAAGGCTAGCAAAGAGATCCGCGAAATAAAGATGTAACTCTGTGAGATGAATTAACAGAACACTAAGCAGTTTCACAGAAACTTCTTTCCGGATTTCATCTGAGGATATTTCCTTTTTCACCGTAGCCCTCTATAGGCTTCCAAATATCACTTTGCCAATTCCACAAGAACTGTTTTAGCGAAAGGCTTCTTGAGGGGAAAGCTGTAACTCTGTGAGATGATTCCACAGAACACAAAGAAGTTTCTCAGAAAGCTTCTTTCCCTTTGTTATCGGAGGATATTTCTTTTGGTCCTATAATCTTGAAAGGGATCCGAAATATCTGTTCTCAGAATCCACAAAAATAAGGCTTGCAAAGAGATCCACGAAATACAGATGTAACTCTGTGACTTGAAGTCACACATCACAGAGCAGTTTCTCATGAAGTTTCTTTCCATATTTCATCTGAGGATATTTCCTTTTTCACCGTAGACCTTTATGGGCTTCCAAATATCAGTTTGCCCATTCCACTAGCACTGTCTTAACGAATGTCTGCTTGAGGATAAAGCTGTAACTCTGTGAGATGATTTCACAGGACACAAAGAAGTTTCTCAGAAAGCTTCTTTCTCTTTGTTATCGCAGGATATTTCCTTTGACCCCATAATCTTCAAAGGGAACCGAAATATCTGTTCTCAGATTCCACAGAAATAAGTCTAGCAAAGAAATCCTCGAAATACAGATGTAACTCTGTGAGATGAATTTACAGTACACTGAGCAGTTTCTCAGAAAGCTTCGTTCCCGATTTCATCGGAGGATATTTCCTTTTTCACCATAGCCCTCTATGGGCTTCCAAATATCACTTTGTCAATTCCAAAAGAACAACCTAAGCGAACGGCTACTTGAGGGCAAAGCTGTCACTCTGTGAGATGAAGTAACAGAACACTAAGCAGTTTCTCAGAAAGCTTCTTTCCAGATTTCATCTGAAGACATGTCCTTTTTCACCGTAGCCCTCGATGGGCATCGAAATATCACTTTGCCAATTCCACAAGCACAGGCCTAGCGAAGGACTTCTTGAGGGGAAAGCTGTAACTATCTGAGATGATTTCACAGAACACAAAGGAGTTTCTCAGAAACCTTCTTTCTCTTTGTTATCGGAGGATAATTTCTTTGGCACTAGAGTGTTCAAAGGCATCCGAAATATCAGTTCTCAGATTCCACAGAAATAAGGCTAGCAAACAGATCCAGGAAAAACAGATGTAACTCTGTGAGTGGAAGACACACATCACAGAGTAGTTTCTCAGAAAGCTTCTCTCCAGATTTCGTCTGAGGATATTTCCCTTTTCACCGTAACCCTCTATGGCTCCCAAATATCACTTTACCAATTCCAAAAGAACTGTCTTAGCGAAAGGCTTCTTGAGGGGAAAGCTGTAACTCTGTGAGATGATTTCACAGAACACAAAGAAGTTTCTCAGAAAGCTTCTTTCTCTTTGTCATCGGAGGATATTTCCTTCGGCCCTATAGTCTTCCAAGGGATCCGAAATACCTGTTCTCATATTCCACAGAAATAAGGTTAGCAAACAGATGCATGAAATACAAATGTAAATCAGTGAGATGAATTAACAGAACACAAAGCAGTTTCTCAGAAAGCTTCTTTCCAGATTTCATCTGAGGATATTTCCTTTTCACAGAAACCCTCTATGGGCATGGAAATATCACTTTGCCAGTTCCACAAAAAGAGGCTTAGCGAAAGTTCTTAGCTTCTTTAAAGATTTCATCTGAGGATATTTTGTTTTTCACCATAGCCCTCTATGGGCTTCCAAATATCATTTTGTGAATTCCACAAGAACTGTCTTAGCGAAAGGCTTCTTGAGGGGAAAGCTGTAACTCTGAGAGATGATTTCACAGAACACCAAGAAGTTTCTCAGAAAGCTTCTTTCTCTTTGTTATCGGAGGATATTTCCTTTGGCCCTATAGTGTTCAAAGGGATCCGAAATATCTGTTCTCAGATTCCACAGTCACACATCACAAAAGCACACATCACAGAAGCAGTTTCTCAGAAAGCTTCTTTCCAGATTTCATGAGAATATTTCCTTTTTCACCGTAGCCCTCTATGGGCTTCGAAATATCACTTTGCCAATTCCACATCAACAGGCTTAGCGAACGGCTTCTTGAGGCGAAAGGTTGAACTCTGTGAGATGAATTAACAGAACACGAAGCAGTTTCTCAGAAAGCTTCTTTCTCTTTGTTATCGGAGGACATTCTTTTGGCCCTAGAGTCTTCAAAGGGATCCGAAATATAAGTTCTCACATTCCACAGAAATAAGGCTAGCAAACAGTGCCACGAAATACAGATGTAACTCTGTGAGTGGATGTCACACATCACAAAAAAGTTTCTCAGAAAGCTTCTTCCTGTTATTCTTGAAGGATAATTTCTTTTTCCCCATAGCCCTCCATGGGCTTCCAAATATCACTTTGCCAATTCCACAAGAAGAGGCTTAGCAAACGTCTTCTTGAGGGGAAAGCTGTAACTCTGTGAGATGAATTAACAGAACACAAAACACTTTCTCAGAAAGCTTCTTTCTCTTTGTTATTAGAGGATATTTCCTATGGCCGTAGGGTCTTCAAAGGGGTCCAAAATATGAGTTATCAGATTCCACAGAAATAAGGCTAGCAAACAGATCCACGAAATACAGATGTAAATCTGTGAGTGGAAGTCACCCATCAGAAAGCTGTTAATCAGAAATTTTCTTTCAAGGTTTTCTCGGAGGATATTTTCTTTTTCACCATAGCCCTCTATCGGCTTCCAAATGTCACTTTGCCAATTCCACAAGAAGAGGCTTAGCGAACTGCTTCTTAAGGGAAAGCTGTAACTCTGTGAGATGAATTAACAGAACACTAAGCAGTTTCTCAGAAAGCTTCTTTCTCTCTGTTATCGGAGGATATTTCCTTTGGCCCTAGCGTCTTCAAAGGGATCCGAAATATGAGTACTCAGATTCCACAGAAATAAGGCTAGCAAACAGAGCCACGAAATACAGATATAACTCTGTGAGAGGAAGTCACACATCACCAAGCAGTTTCTCAGAAACCTTCTTTCCAGTTTTTCTGGGAGGATATTTTGTTTTTCACCATAGCCCTCTGTGGGCTTCCATATATCACTTTGCCAATTCTAGAAGAACAGGCTTAGCGAACGGCTTCTTGAGGGCAAAGCTGTCACTCTGTGAGATGAAGTAACAGAACACTAAGCAGTTTCTCAGAAAGCTTCTTTCCAGATTTCATCTGAGGATATTTACTTCTCACAGAAGCCATTTATGGGCATCGAAATATCACTTTGCCAATTCCACAAGAAGAGGCTTAGCGAACAGCTTCTTAAGGGAAAGCTGTAACTCTGTGAGATGAATTAACAGAACACTAAGCAGTTTCTCAGAAAGATTCCTTCTCCTTGTTATCCGAGGATATATCCTTTGGCCCTAGAGGCTTCAAAGGGATCCGGAATATCAGTTCTCAGATTCCACAGAAAAAAGGCTAGCAAACAGAGCCACGAAATACAGATGTAACTCTGTGGGGGTAAGTCAGACATCACAAAGCAGTTTCTCAGAAAGCTTCTTTCCAGTTTTTCTGGGAGGATATTTTGTTTTTCACCAGAGCCCTCTGTGGGATTCCAAACATCACTTTGCCAATTCCACAAGAACAAGCTTAGCGAACGGCTTCTTGAGGGGAAAGCTGTAACTCTGTGAGATGAATTAACAGAACACTAAGCAGCTTCTCAGAAAGCTTCTTTCCAGATTTCATCTGAGGATATTTCCTTCTTCACCGTAGCCCTCTACGGGCATCGAAATATCACTTTGCCAATTCCACAAGAACAGGCTTAGCAAAAGGCTTCTTGAGGGGATAGCTGTAAGTCTGTGCGATGATTTCACAGAACACAAAGAAGTTTCTCAGAAAGCTTCTTTCTCTTTGTTATCGGAGGATAATTCCTTTCGCCCTAGAGTCCTCAAAGGGATCAGAAATATGAGTTCTCAGATTCCACAGAAATAAGGCTAGCAAAGAGATCCACGAAACACAGATGTAACTCTGTGAGTGGAAGTAACACTTCACAAAGCAGTTTCCCAGAAAGCTTCTTTCCAGTTTTTCTCGGAGGATATTTTCTTTTTCACCATACCCCTCTATAGGCTTCCAAATATCACTTTGCCCCTTCCACAAGAAGAGGCTTAGCGAATGGCTTCTTCAGGGGAAAGCTGTAACTCTGTGAGATGAATTAACAGAACACTAAGCAGTTTCTCAGAAAGTTTCTTTCCAGATTTAATCTGAGAATATTTCCTTTTTCACCGTAGCCCTTTATGGGCTTCCAAATATCACTTTGCCAATTCCAGAAGAACAGGCTTAGCGAAAGGCTTCTTGAGGGGAAAGCTGTAACTCTGTGAGATGAATTAACAGAACACGAAGCAGTTTCTCAGAAAGCTTCTTTCTCTTTGTTATCGGAGGATATTTCCTTTGGCCCTAGAGTCTTCACAGGGATCCGAAATATGAGTTCTCAGATTCCACAGAAATAAGGCTAGCAAACAGATCCACGAAATAAAGATGTAACCCTGTGAGTGGAAATCACACATCACAAAGCAGTTTCTCAGAGAGCTTCTTTCCAGTTTTTCTCGGAGGATATTTTCTTTTTCAACATAGGCCTCCATAGGCTTCCAAATATCATTTTGCCAATTCCACAAGAACATGCTTAGCGAATGGCTTCTTGAGGGGAAAGCTGTAACTCTGTGAGATGAATTAACAGAACACTAAGCAGCTTCTCAGAAAGCTTCTTGCCAGATTTCAACTGGGGATATTTACTTCTTCACCGTAGCCCTCTACGGGCATTGAAATATCACTTTGCCAATTCCACAAGAACAGGCTTAGAGAAAGGCTTCTTGATGGGAGAGCTGTAAGTCTGTGAGATGATTTCACAGAACACAATAAAGTTTCTCAGTAAGCTTCTTTCTCTTTGATATCAGAGGATATTTACTTTGGCCCTAGAGTCTACAAAGGGATCCGAAATATAAGTTCTCACATTCCACAGAAATAAGGCTAGCAAACAGTGCCACGAAATACAGATGTAACTCTGTGAGTGGAAGTCAGACATCACAAAGAAGTTTCTCAGAGAGCTTCTTTCCAGTTATCCTCGGAGGATAATTTCTTTTTCCCCATAGCCCTCCATGGGATTCCAAATATCACTTTGCCAATTCCACAAGAAGAGGCTTAGCCAACGTCTTTTTGAGGGTAAAGCTGTAACTCTGTGAGATGAATTAAGTGAACACGAAGCAGTTTCTCAGAAAGCTTCTTTCCACATTTCATCTGAGGATGTTTCCTTTTCAAAGAAGCCCTTTATGGGCATCGAAATATCACTTTGCCAATTCCACAAAAACAGGCTTAGGGAAAGGTTTCTTGAGGGGGAAGCTGTAACTCTGTGAGATGATTTCACAGAACACGAAGAAGTTTCTCAGAAAGCTTCTTTCTCTTTGTTATCGGAGGATATTTCCTTTGGCCCTAGAGTCTTCAAAGGGAACCGAAATATCTGTTCTCAGATTCAACAGAAATAAGGCTAGCAAACAGATCCATGAAATACACATGTAACTCTGTGAGTGGAAGACACACATCCCAAAGCATTTCTAAGAAAGATTCTTTCCAGTTTTTCTCGGAGGATATTTTCTTTTTCACCGTAGCCCTCTATGAGCTTCCAAATATCACTTTGCCAATTCCACAAGAACAGGTTTAGCGAACGGCTTCTTGAGGGGAAAGCTGTAACTGTGTGAGATGAATTAAGAGAATATGAAGCAGCTTCTCAGAAAGCTTCTTCCCAGATTTCATCTCAGGATATTTCCTTCTTCACCGTAGCCCTATACGGGCATCGAAATACCACTTCGCCAATTCCACAAGAACAGGCTTAGCGAAAGACTTCTTGAGGGGATTGCTGTAAGACTGTGAGATGATTTCACAGAACACAAAGATGTTTCTCAGAAAGCTTCTTTCTCTTTGTTATCGGAGGATATTTCCTTTGGCACTAGAGTCTTCAAAGGGATCCGAAATATAATTTCTCAGATTCCACAGAAATAAGGCTAGCAAAGAGATCCACGAAATACAGATGTAACTCTGTGAGTATAAGTAGCACTTCACAAAGCAGTTTCACAGAAACCTTCTTTCCAGGTTTTCTCGGAGGATATTTTCTTTTTCACCATAGCCCTCTATAGGCTTCGAAATATCACTTTGCCAATTCCACAAGAACAGGCTTAGCGAAAGGCTTCTTCAGGGGAACGCTGTAACACAGTGAGATGAATTAAAAGAACACTAAGCAGTTTCTCAGAAAGTTTCTTTACAGATTTCATCTGAGAATATTTCCTTTTTCACCGTAGCCCTTTACGGGCTTCCAAATATCACTTTGCCAATTCCACAAGAACAGGCTTAGCGAAAGGCTTCTTGAGAGGAAAGCTGTAACTCTGTGAGATGAGTTATCAGAACATGAAGCAGTTTCTCAGAAAGCTTCTTTCTCTTTGTTATCGGAGGATATTTCCATTGGCCCTAGAGTCTTCAAAGGGATCCGAAATATGTGTTCTCAGATTCCACAGAAATAAGGCTAGCAAATAGAGCCACGAAATATAGATGTAACTCTGTGAGTGTAAGTCACACATCACAAAGCAGTTTCTGAGAAAGCTTCCTTCCAGTTTTTCTGGAAATATATTTTGTTTTTCACCATAGCCCTCTATGGGCTTCAAAATATCATTTTGCCAATTCCACAAGAACAGGCTTAGCCAACGGCTTCTTGAGGGGAAAGCTGTAACTGTGTGAGATGAATTAAGAGAATATGAAGCAGTTTCTCAGAAAGCTTCTTTCCAGATTTCATCTGAGGATATTTCCTTTTCACAGAAGCCCTAAATGGGGATCGAAATATCACTTTGCCAATTCCACAAAAACAGGCTTGATGAAAGGCTTCTTGAGGGCAAAGCTGTAACTCTGTGAGATGATTTCACAGAACATGAAGAAGTTTCTCAGAGAGTTTCCTTCTGTTTTTTATCGGAGGATATTTCCTTTGGCCCTATAGTCTTCAAAGGGATCCGAAATATCTCTTCTCAGATTCTACAGAAATAAGGCTAGCAAACAGATCCTCGAAATACAGATGTCACTCTGTGAGTGGAAGTCACACATCACTAAGCAGTTTCTCAGAAAGCTTCTTTCCAGTTTTTCTCAGAGGATATTTTCTTTTTCACCATAGCCCTCTATGGGCTTCCAAATATCACTTTGCCAATTCCACAAGAACAGGCTTAGCGAATGGCTTCTTGAGGCAAAAGCTGTAACTCTGTGCGATGAATTAACGGAACACGAAGCAGTTTCTCAGAAAGCTTCTTTCTCTTTGTTATCGGAGGATATTTCCTTTGGACCTATACTCTTCTAAAGGTTACGAAATGTCTCTTCTCAGATTCCACACAAATAAGGCTAGCAAAGAGATCCAAGATATGCAGATGCAAATCTGTGAGTGGAAGTCACACATCACAAAGCAGTTTCTCAGTAAGCTTCTTTCCAGATTTCATGAGAATATTTCCTTTTTCACCGTAGGCCTCTATGGGCTTCGAAATATCACTTTGCCAATTCCACATCAACAGGCTTAGCGAAAGGCTTCTTGAGGGGATAATTGTAAGTCTGTGAGATGATTTCACAGAACACAAAGAAGTTTCTCAGAAATCTTCTTCCTCTTTGTTATCGGAGGATATTTCCTTTGGCCCTAGAGTCTACAAAGGGATCCGAAATATGAGTTCTCAGATTCCACAGAAATAAGGCTAGCAAAGAGATCCACCAAATACAGATGTCACTCTGTGAGTGGAAGTAACAGTTCACAAAGCAGTTTCACAGAAAGCTTTTTTACAGTTTTTCTCGGAGGATAATTTCTTTTTCACCATAGCCCTCTATAGGCTTCCAAATATCACTTTGCCAATTCCACAAGAACAAGCTTAGCGAATGGCTTCTTGAGGGGAAAGCTGTAACTCTGTGAGATGAATTAACGGAACACTAAGCAGTTTCTCAGAAACCTTCTTTCCAGATTTCATCTGAGGATATTTCCTTTTTCACCGTAGTCCTCTATGGGCATCTAAATATCACTTTGCCAATTCCACAAGAACAGGTTTAGTGAAAGGATTCTTGAGGGGAAAGCTGTAACTCTGTGAGATGACAACACAGAACACAAAGAAGATTCTCAGAAAGCTTCTTTCTCTTTGTTATCGGAGGATATTTCCTTTGGCCTTATAGTCTTCTAAGGGATCCGAAATATCTGTTCTCAGATTCCACAGAAATAAGGCTAGCAAAGAGATCCACCAAATACAGATGTAACTCTGTGAGATGAATTAACAGAACACTAAGCAGTTTCTCAGAAAGCTTCTTTCCAAATTTCATCTGAGGATATTTGTTTTTCAACATAGCCCTCTATGGGTTTCCAAATATCACCTTGCCAATTCCACTACAACTGTCTTAGCGAAAGGCTTCTTGAGGGGAAAGCTGTAACTCTCTGAGATTATTTCACAGATCACAAAGAAGTTTCTCACAAACCTCCTTTCTCTTTGTTATCGGAGGATATTTGCTTTGGCCCTATACTCTTCTAAGGGATCCGAAATATCTGTTCTCAGATTCCACAGAATTAAGGCTAGCAAAGAGATCCACCAAATAGAGATGTAACTCTGTGAGATGAATTAACAGAACACTAAGCAGTTTCTCAGAGCTTCTTTCCAGATTCCATCTGAGGATATATCCTTTTTCACCATAGCCCTCTATGGGCTTCCAAATATCACTTTGCCAATTCCACAAGAACTGTCTTAGCGAAAGGCGTCTTGAGGGGAAAGATGTAACTCTGTGAGATGATTTCACAGAACACAAAGAAGTTTCTCAGAAAGGTTCTTTCTCTTTGTTGTCGGATGATATTTCCTTTGCCCCTATAGTCCTGAAAGGGATCCGAAATATCCGTTTTCAGATTCCACAGAAATTAGGCTAGCAAAGAGATCCACCAAATACAGATGTAACTCTGTGAGATGAATTAACAGAACACTAAGCAGTTTCTCAGAAAGCTTCTTTCCAGATTTCATCTGAGGATATTTCCTTTTTCACCATAGCCCTCTATGGGTTCCAAATATCACTTTGCCAATTCCACAAGAACTGTCTTAGCGAAAGTCTTCCTGAGGGGAAAGCTGTTACTCTGTGAGATGATTTCACAGAACACAAAGAAGTTTCTCAGAAAGCTTCTTTCTCTTTGTTATCGGAGGATATTTCCTTTGGCCCTATAGTCTTCAAAGGGATCCGAAATATCTGTTCTCAAATTCCACAGAAATAAGGCTAGCAAAGAGATCCACGAAATACAGATGTAACTCTGGGAGATGAATTAACAGAACACTAAGCAGTTTCTAGAAATTTACTTTCCAGATTTCCTCTTAGGATATTTCCTATTTCACCATAGCCCTCTAAGGGCTTCCAAATATCACTTTGCCAATTCCACAAGAACTGTCTTAACGAAAGTCTTCTTGAGGGGAAAGCTGTAACTCTGTGAAATGATTTCACAGAACCCAAAGAAGTTTCTCAGAAAGCTTCTTTCTCTTTGTTTTTGGAGATTATTTCCTTTGGCCCTATAGTCTTCAGAGGGATCCGAAATATCTGTTCTCAGATCCAAGAGAAATAAGGCTAGCAAAGTGATCCACGAAATACAGATGTAACTCTGTGAGATGAATTAACAGAACACTAAGCAGTTTCTCAGAAAGCTACTTTCCAGATTTCATCTGAGGATATTTCCTTTTTCACCATAGCCCTCTATGGGCTTCCAAATATCACTTTGCCAATTCCACAAGAACTGTCTTAGAGAAAGGCTTCTAGAGGAGAAAGCTGTAACTCTGTGACATGATTTCACAGAAAACAAAGAAGTTTCTCAGAAAGCTTCTTTCTCTTTATTATCGGAGGATATTTCCTTTGGCCCTATAGTGTTCTAAGGGATCCGAAATATCTGTTCTCAGATTACACAGAAATAAGGCTAGCAAAGAGATCCAGGAAATACAGATGTAACTCTGTGAGATTACTTAACAGAACATTAAGCAGTTTCTCAGAAAGCTTCTTTCCAGATTCCATCTGAGGATATTTCCTTTTTCACCATAGCCCTCTATGGGCTTCCAAATATCTCTTTGCCAATTCCACAAGAACTGTCTTAGCGAAAGGCTTCTTGAGGGGAAAGCTGTAACTCTGTGAGATGATTTCACAGAACCCAAAGAAGTTTCTCAGAAAGCTTCTTTCTCTTTGTTATCGGAGGATATTTCCTTTGGCCCTAAAGTCTTCTAAGGGATCCGAAATATCTGTTCTCAGATTCCACAGAAATAAGGCTAAAAAAGAGATCCACGAATTACAGATATAACTCTGTGAGATGAATTAACAGAACACTAAGCAGCTTCTCTGAAAGCTTCTTTCCAGATTTCATCTCACGATATTGCCTTTTTCACCATAGCCCTCTATGGGTTTCCAAATACCACTTTGCCTATTCCACAAGAACAAGCTTAGCGAACGGCTTCTTGAGGGGAAAGCTGTAACTCTGTGAGATGAATGAACAGGACACTAAGCAGTTTCTCAGAAAGCTTCTTTCTCTTTGTTATCGGACGATATTTCCTTTGGCCCCAGAGTTTTCAAAGGGTTCCGAAATATGAGTTCTCAGATTCCACAGAAATAAGACTAGCAAACATATTCACGAAATACAGATGTAATTCTGTGAGTGGAAGTCACACATCACAAAGCAGATTCTCAGAAAGCTTCTTTCCAGTTTTTCTCGGAGGATATTTTCTTTTTCACCATAGTCCTTTATGGGCTTCAAAATATCACTTTGCCAATTCCACAAGAACAGGCTTAGCGAACGGCTTCTTCAGGGGAAAGCTGTAACTCTGTGAGATGAAATAACAGCCCACTAAGCAGTTTCTCAGAAAGCTTCTTCCCAGATTTCATCTGAGGATATTGCCTTCTTCACCATAGCCCTCTATGGGCTTCCAAATACCACTTTGCCTATTTCACAAGAACAAGCTTAGCGAACGGCTTCTTGAGGGGAAAGCTGTAACTCTGTGAGATGAATTAACAGAACACTAAGCAGTTTCTCAGAAAGCTTCTTTCTCTTTGTTATCGGACGATATTTCCTTTGGCCCTAGAGTCTTCAATGGGATCCGAAATATGAGTTCTCAGATTCCACAGAAATAAGATGAGCAAACAGATCCACAAAATACAGATGTAACTCTGTGAGTGGAAGTCACACTTCACAAAGCAGTTTCACAGAAACCTTCTTTCCAGTTTTTCTAGGAGGATATTTTCTTATTCACCATAGCCCTCTATGGGCTTCGAAATATCACTTTGCCAATTCCACAAGAACAGGCTTAGCGAATGCCTTCTTAAGGGGAAAGCTGTAACTCTGTCAGATGAATTGACGGAACATGAAGCAGTTTCTCAGAAAGCTTCTTTCTCTTTGTTATCGGAGGATATTTCCATTGGCCCTGGATATTTCAAAGGGATCCGAAATATGAGCTCTCAGATTCCACATAAATAAGGCTAGCAAACAGATCCACGAAATAGAGATGTAAATCTGTGAGTGGAAGTCACACATCACAAAGCAGTTTCTCAGAAAGCTTCTTTCTAGTTTTTCTCGGAGGATATTTTCTTTTTCACCATAGCCCTCTATGGGCTTCCAAATATCACTTTGCCAATTCCACAAGAACAGGCTTAGCGAATGGCTTCCTGAGGGGAAAGCTGTAACTCTGTGAGATGATTTAACAGAACACAAAGCAGCTGCTCTGAAAGCTTCTTTCCAGATTTAATCTGAGGATATTTCCTTCTTCAAGATAGCCCTCTACGGGCATCGAAATATCATTTTGCCAATTCCACAGGAACAGGTTTTGCGAAAGGCTTCTTGAGGGGATAGCTGGAAATCTGTGAGATGATTTCACAGAACACAAAGAAGTTTCTCAGAAAGCTTCTTTCTCTTTGTTATCGGAGGATATTTCCTTTGGCCCTATAGTCTTCAAAGGGATCCGAAATATCTGTTCTCAAATTCCACAGAAATAAGGCTAGCAAAGAGATCCACGAAATACAGATGTAACTCTGGGAGATGAATTAACAGAACACTAAGCAGTTTCTAGAAATTTACTTTCCAGATTTCCTCTTAGGATATTTCCTATTTCACCATAGCCCTCTAAGGGCTTCCAAATATCACTTTGCCAATTCCACAAGAACTGTCTTAACGAAAGTCTTCTTGAGGGGAAAGCTGTAACTCTGTGAAATGATTTCACAGAACCCAAAGAAGTTTCTCAGAAAGCTTCTTTCTCTTTGTTTTTGGAGATTATTTCCTTTGGCCCTATAGTCTTCAGAGGGATCCGAAATATCTGTTCTCAGATCCAAGAGAAATAAGGCTAGCAAAGTGATCCACGAAATACAGATGTAACTCTGTGAGATGAATTAACAGAACACTAAGCAGTTTCTCAGAAAGCTACTTTCCAGATTTCATCTGAGGATATTTCCTTTTTCACCATAGCCCTCTATGGGCTTCCAAATATCACTTTGCCAATTCCACAAGAACTGTCTTAGAGAAAGGCTTCTAGAGGAGAAAGCTGTAACTCTGTGACATGATTTCACAGAAAACAAAGAAGTTTCTCAGAAAGCTTCTTTCTCTTTATTATCGGAGGATATTTCCTTTGGCCCTATAGTGTTCTAAGGGATCCGAAATATCTGTTCTCAGATTACACAGAAATAAGGCTAGCAAAGAGATCCAGGAAATACAGATGTAACTCTGTGAGATTACTTAACAGAACATTAAGCAGTTTCTCAGAAAGCTTCTTTCCAGATTCCATCTGAGGATATTTCCTTTTTCACCATAGCCCTCTATGGGCTTCCAAATATCTCTTTGCCAATTCCACAAGAACTGTCTTAGCGAAAGGCTTCTTGAGGGGAAAGCTGTAACTCTGTGAGATGATTTCACAGAACCCAAAGAAGTTTCTCAGAAAGCTTCTTTCTCTTTGTTATCGGAGGATATTTCCTTTGGCCCTAAAGTCTTCTAAGGGATCCGAAATATCTGTTCTCAGATTCCACAGAAATAAGGCTAAAAAAGAGATCCACGAATTACAGATATAACTCTGTGAGATGAATTAACAGAACACTAAGCAGCTTCTCTGAAAGCTTCTTTCCAGATTTCATCTCACGATATTGCCTTTTTCACCATAGCCCTCTATGGGTTTCCAAATACCACTTTGCCTATTCCACAAGAACAAGCTTAGCGAACGGCTTCTTGAGGGGAAAGCTGTAACTCTGTGAGATGAATGAACAGGACACTAAGCAGTTTCTCAGAAAGCTTCTTTCTCTTTGTTATCGGACGATATTTCCTTTGGCCCCAGAGTTTTCAAAGGGTTCCGAAATATGAGTTCTCAGATTCCACAGAAATAAGACTAGCAAACATATTCACGAAATACAGATGTAATTCTGTGAGTGGAAGTCACACATCACAAAGCAGATTCTCAGAAAGCTTCTTTCCAGTTTTTCTCGGAGGATATTTTCTTTTTCACCATAGTCCTTTATGGGCTTCAAAATATCACTTTGCCAATTCCACAAGAACAGGCTTAGCGAACGGCTTCTTCAGGGGAAAGCTGTAACTCTGTGAGATGAAATAACAGCCCACTAAGCAGTTTCTCAGAAAGCTTCTTCCCAGATTTCATCTGAGGATATTGCCTTCTTCACCATAGCCCTCTATGGGCTTCCAAATACCACTTTGCCTATTTCACAAGAACAAGCTTAGCGAACGGCTTCTTGAGGGGAAAGCTGTAACTCTGTGAGATGAATTAACAGAACACTAAGCAGTTTCTCAGAAAGCTTCTTTCTCTTTGTTATCGGACGATATTTCCTTTGGCCCTAGAGTCTTCAATGGGATCCGAAATATGAGTTCTCAGATTCCACAGAAATAAGATGAGCAAACAGATCCACAAAATACAGATGTAACTCTGTGAGTGGAAGTCACACTTCACAAAGCAGTTTCACAGAAACCTTCTTTCCAGTTTTTCTAGGAGGATATTTTCTTATTCACCATAGCCCTCTATGGGCTTCGAAATATCACTTTGCCAATTCCACAAGAACAGGCTTAGCGAATGCCTTCTTAAGGGGAAAGCTGTAACTCTGTCAGATGAATTGACGGAACATGAAGCAGTTTCTCAGAAAGCTTCTTTCTCTTTGTTATCGGAGGATATTTCCATTGGCCCTGGATATTTCAAAGGGATCCGAAATATGAGCTCTCAGATTCCACATAAATAAGGCTAGCAAACAGATCCACGAAATAGAGATGTAAATCTGTGAGTGGAAGTCACACATCACAAAGCAGTTTCTCAGAAAGCTTCTTTCTAGTTTTTCTCGGAGGATATTTTCTTTTTCACCATAGCCCTCTATGGGCTTCCAAATATCACTTTGCCAATTCCACAAGAACAGGCTTAGCGAATGGCTTCCTGAGGGGAAAGCTGTAACTCTGTGAGATGATTTAACAGAACACAAAGCAGCTGCTCTGAAAGCTTCTTTCCAGATTTAATCTGAGGATATTTCCTTCTTCAAGATAGCCCTCTACGGGCATCGAAATATCATTTTGCCAATTCCACAGGAACAGGTTTTGCGAAAGGCTTCTTGAGGGGATAGCTGGAAATCTGTGAGATGATTTCACAGAACACAAAGAAGTTTCTCAGAAAGCTTCTTTCTCTTTGTTATCGGAGGATATTTCCTTTGGCCCTAGAGTCTCCAAAGGGATCCGAAATATCAGTTCTCAGACTCCACAGAAATAAGGCTACTAAAGAGATCCAAGAAATACAGATGTAACTCTGTGTGTGGAAGTAACATTTCACAAAGCAGTTTCACAGAAAGCTTCTTTCCAGTTTTTCTCGGAGGATATTTTCTTTTTCATCATAGCCCTCTATGGGATTCCAAATATCACTTTGCCAATTCCACAAGAACAGGCTTAGCGAACGGCTTCTTGAGGGGAAAGCTGTAAGCCTGTGAGATGAATTAACAGAACACTAAGCAGTTTCTCAGAAAGCTTCTTTCTAGATTTCATCTGCGGATATTTCCTTTTTCACCATAGCCTTCTATGGGCATCGAAATATCAGTTTGCCAATTCCACAAGAACAGGTTTAGCGAAAGGCTTCGTGAAGGGGAAGCTATAAGTCTGTGATATGACTACACAGAACACAAAGAAGTTTCTCAGAAAGCTTCTTTCTCTTTGTTATCGGAGGATATTTCCTTTCGCCCTAGATTCTTCAAAGGGTTCCGAAATACGAGTTCTCAGATACCAAAGAAATAAGCCTAGCAAAAGGATCCACGAAATACAGATGTAACTCTGTGAGTGGAAGTCACACATCACAAAGCAGTTTCTCAGAAAGCTTCTTTCCAGTTTTTCTCGGAGGATATTTTCTTTTTCACCATAGCCCTCTGTGGGCTTCCAAATATCACTTTGCCAATTCCACAAGAACAGGCTTAGCGAATGGGTTCTTGAGGGGAAAGCTGTAACTCTGTGAGATGATTTCACAGAACACAAAGCAGTTTCTCAGAAATCTTCTTTCTTTTTGTTATCGGAGGATATTTCCTTTGGCCCTATAGTCTTCAAAGGGATCCGAAATATCAGTTCTCAGATTCCACAGAAATAAGGCTAGCCAAGAGATCCACGAAATACAGATGCAACTCTGTGAGTGGAAGTCACACATCACAAAGCTGTTTCTCAGAAAGCTTCTTTCCAGTTTTTCTCGGAGGATATTTTCTTTTTCACCTTAGTCCTCTATGGGCTTCCAAATATCACTTTGCCAATTCCACAAGAACAGGCTTAGCGAACGGCTTCTTGAGGGGAAAGCTGTATCTCTGTGAGATAAATTAACAGAACAGGAAGAGCTTCTCAGAAAGCTTCTTTCCAAATTTCATCTTAGGATATTTCCTTTTTCACCGTAACCCTCTATGGGCATCGAAATATCACTTTGCCAATTCCACAAGAACAGGCTTAGCGAAAGGCTTCTTGAGGGGAAAGCAGTAACTCTGTGAGGTGATTTCACAGAACACAAAGAAGTTTCTCAGAAAGCTTCTTTCTCTTTGTTATTGGAGGATATTTCCTTTGGCCCTATAGTCTTCAAAGGGATCCGAAATATCAGTTCTCGGATTCCACAGAAATAAGGCTAGCAAACAGATCCACGAAATACAGATGTAACTCTGTGAGTGGAAGTCACACATCACAAAGCAGTTCCTCAGAAAGCTTCTTTCCAGTTTTTTTCGGAGGATATTTTCTTTTTCACCATAGCCCTGTAATTGATTCCAAGTATCACTTTCCAATTCCACACGAACTGGCTTAGCGAACGGTTTCTTGAGGGGAAAGCTAAAACTTTGTGAGATGAGTTAACAGAACACTAAGCAGTTTCTCAGTCAGCTTCCTTCCAGATTTCATCTGAGGATATTTCCTTTTTCTCCATAGCCCTCTACGGGCATCGAAATATCACTTTGCCAATTCCACAAGAACAGGCTTAGCGAAAGGCTTCTTGAGGGGATAGTTGTAAGTCTGTGAGATGATTTCACAGAAAACAAAGAATTTTCTCAGAAATCTTCTTCCTCTTTGTTATCGGAGGTTATTTCCTTTGGCCCTAGAGTCTACAAAGGGATCCGAAATATGAGTTCTCAGATTCCACAGAAATAAGGCTAGCAAAGAGATCCACCAAATACAGATGTGACTCTGTGAGTGGAAGTAACACTTCACAAAGCAGTTTCACAGAAAGCTTCTTTCCAGTTTTTCTCGGAGGATATTTTCTTTTTCACCATAGCCCTCTATAGGCTTCGAAATATCACTTTGCCAATTCCACAAGAACAGGCTTAGCGAATGGCTTCTTGAGTGGAAAGCTGTAACTCTGTGAGATGAATTAACGGAACACTAAGCAGTTTCTCAGAAACCTTCTTTCCAGATTTCATCTGAGGATATTTCCTTTTTCACCGTAGCCTTCTATGGGCATCGAAATATCAGTTTGCCAATTCCACAAGAAAAGGTTTAGCGAAAGGCTTCTTGAGGGGGAAGCTGTACGTCTGTGATATGACTACACAGAACACAAAGAAGTTTCTCAGAAAGCTTCTTTCTCTTTGTTATCGGGGGATATTTCCTTTCGCCCTAGATTCTTCAAAGGGTTCCGAAATACGAGTTCTCAGATACCAAAGAAATAAGCCTAGCAAAAGGATCCACGAAATACAGATGTAACCCTGTGAGTGGAAGTCACACATCACAAAGCAGTTTCTCAGAAAGCTTCTTTCCAGTTTTTCTCTGAGGATATTGTCTTTTTCATCATAGCTCTCTGTGGGCTTCCAAATATCACTTTGCCAATTCCACAAGAACAGGCTTAGCGAATGGGTTCTTGAGGGGAAAGCTGTAACTCTGTGAGATGATTTCACAGAACACAAAGCAGTTTCTCAGAAATCTTCTTTCTCTTTGTTATCGGAGGATATTTCCTTTGGCCCTATTGTCTTCAAAGGGATCCGAAATATCAGTTCTCAGATTCCACAGAAATAAGGCTATGCAAGAGATCCACGAAATACAGATGCAACTCTGTGAGTGGAAGTCACACATTACAAAGCTGTTTCTCAGAAAGCTTCTTTCCAGTTTTTCTCGGAGGATATTTCCTTTTTCACCTTAGCCCTCTATGGGCTTCCAAATATCACTTTGCCAATTCCACAAGAACAGGCTTAGCGGAAGGCTTCTTGAGGGGAAAGCTGTATCTCTCTGAGATAAATTAACAGAACAGGAAGCAGTTTTTCAGAAAGCTTCTTTCCACATTTCATCTTAGGATATTTCCTTTTTCACCATAGCCCTCTATGGGTTTCCAAATATCACTTTGCCAACTCCACAACAACTGTCTTATCGAAAGGCTTCTTGAGGGGAAAGCTGTAACTCTGTGAGCAGATTTCACAGAACACAAAGAAGTTTCTCAGAAAGCTTCTCTCTTTGTTATCGGATGATATTTCCTTTGGCCCTATAGTCTTCTAAGGGATCCGAAATATCTCTTCTCAGATTCCACAGAAATAAGGCTAAAAAAGAGATCCACGAATTACAGATATAACTCTGTGAGATGAATTAACAGAGCACTAAGCAGTTTCTCTGAAAGCTTCTTTCCAGATTTCATCTCAGGATATTTCCTTTTTCACCATAGCCCTCTATGCGCTTCCAAATATCACTTTGCCAATTCCAGTAGAACTGTCTTAGCGAAAGGCTTCTTGAGGGGAAAGCTGTAACTCTGTGAGATGATTTCACAGAAAACAAAGAAGTTTCTCAGAAAGCTTCTTCCTCTTTGTTATCGGAGGATATTTCCTTTGGCCCTAGAGTCTACAAAGGGATCCGAAATATGAGTTCTCAGATTCCACAGAAATAAGGTTAGCAAAGTGATCCACCAAATACAGATGTAACTCTGTGAGTGGAAGTAACACTTCACAAAGCAGTTTCACAGAAACCTTCTTTCCAGTTTTTCTCGGAGGATATTTTCTTTTTCCCCATAGCCCTCTATAGGCTTCGAAATATCACTTTGCCAATTCCACAAGAACAGGCTTAACGAATGGCTTCTTGAGGGGAAAGCTGTAAATCTGTGAGATGAACTAACAGAACACTAAGCAGTTTCTCAGAAAGCTTCTTTCCAGATTTCATTTGAGGATATTTCCTTTTTCACCATGGCCCTCTATGGGCTTCCAAACATCACTTTGCCAATTCCACAAGAACTGTCTTAGCGAAAGGCTTCTTGAGGGGAAAGCTGTAACTCTGTGAGATGATTTCACAGGACACAAAGAAGTTTCTCAGAAAGCTTCTTTCTCTTTTTTATCGGAGGATATTTCCTTTGGCCTTATAGTCTTCTAAGAAATCCGAAAGATCCGTTCTGAGATTCCACAGAAATAAGGCTAGCAAAGAGATAAAGGAAAAACAGATGTAACTCTGTGAGATGAATTAACAGAACACTAAGCAGTTTCTCAGATAGCTTCTTTCCAGATTTCATCTGACGATATTTCCTTTTTCACAATAGCCCTCTATGCGCTTCCAAATATCACTTTGCCAATTCCACAAGAACTGTCTTAGCGAAAGGCTTCTTGAGGGGAAATCTGTAACTCAGTGAGATGATTTCACAGAACACAAAGAAGTTTCTCAGAAAGCTTCTTTGTCTTTGTTATCGGAGGATATTTCCTTTGGCCCTATAGTCTTCTAAGGGATCCGAAATATCTGTTCTCAGATTCCACAGAAATAAGGCTAGCAAAGAGATCTTCGAAATACAGATGTAACTCTGTGAGATGAATTAACAGAACACTAAGCAGTTTCTCAGAAAGCTTCTTTCCAGATTTCATCTGAGGATATTTCCCTTTTCACTATAGCCCTCTATGGGCTTCCAAATATCACTTTGACAATTCCACAAGAACTGTCTTAGCGAAAGGCTTCTTGTGGGGAATGCTGTAACTCTGTGAGATGATTTCACAGTACACAAAGAAGTTTCTCAGAAAGCTTCTTTCTCTTTGTTTTCGGAGGATATTTCCTTTGGCCCTATAGTCTTCAAAGGGATCCGAAATATCTGTTCTCAGATTCCATAGAAATAAGGCTACAAAAGGGATCCACGAAATACAGATGTAACTCTCTGAGATGAATTAACAGAACACTAAGCAGTTTCTCAGAAAGCTTCTTTCCAGATTTCATCTGAGATTATTTCCTTTTTCACCATAGCCATCTATGGGCTTCCTAATATCACTCTGCCAATTCCACAAGAACTGTCTTAGCGAAAGTGTTCTTGAGGGAAAAGCTGTAACTCTGTGAGATGATTTCACAGAACACAAACAAGTTCCTCAGAAAGCTTCTTTCTCTTTGTTATCGGAGGATATTTCCTTTGGCCCTATAATCTTCTAAGGGATCCGAAATATCTGTTCTCAGATTTCACAGAAATAAGGCTAGCAAGGAGATCCACGAAATACTGATGTAAATCTGTGAGATGAATTAACAGGACACTAAGCAGTTTCTCAGAAAGCTTCCTTCCAGATTTCATCTGAGGATTATTCCTTTTTCACCATAGCCCTCTATGGGCTTCCAAATATCACTTTGCCACTTCCACAAGAACTGTCTTAGCGAAAGGCTTCCTGAGGGGAAAGCTGTAACTCTGTGAGATGATTTCACAGAACACAAAGAAGTTTCTCAGAAAGATTCTTTCTCTTTGTTATCGGAGGATATTTCCTTTGGCCCTAGAGTCTTCAAAGGGATCCGAAATATCTCTTCTCAGATTCCACAGAAATAAGGCTAGCAAAGAGATCCAGGAAATACAGATGTAACTCTGTGAGATGAGTTAACAGAACACTAAGCAGTTTCTCAGAAAGCTTCCTTCCAGATTTCATCTGAGGATATTTCCTTTTCACCATAGCCTTCTATGGGCTTCCAAATATCACTTTGCCAATTCCACAAGAACTGTCTTGGCGAAAGTTTTCCTGAGGGAAAAGCTGTAACTCTGGGAGATGATTTCACAGAACACAAAGAAGTTTCTCAGAAAGATTCTTTCTCTTTGTTGTCGGAGGATATTTCCTTTGGCCCTATAGTCTTCTAAGGGATCCGAAATATCTCTTCTCAGATTCCACAGAAATAAGGCTAGCAAAGAGATTCACGAAATACAGATGTACCTCTGTGAGATGAATTAACAGAACACTAAGCAGTTTCTCAGAAAGCTTCCTTCCAGATTTCATCTGAGGATATTTCCTTTTTCACCATAGCCCTCTATGGGCTTCCAAATATCACTTTGCCAATTCCACAAGAACTGTCTTAGCGAAACGCTTCTTGAGGGGAAAGCTGTAACACTGTGAGATGATTTCACAGAACACAAAGAAGTTTCTCAGAAAGATTCTTTCTCTTTGTTATCGGAGGATATTTCCTTTGGCCCTATAGTCTTCTAAGGGATCCGAAATATCTGTTCTCAGATTCCACAGAAATAAGGCTAGCAAAGAGATCCAGGAAATACAGATGTAACTCTGTGAGATGAATTAACAGAACAATAAGCAGTTTCTCAGAAAGCTTCTTTCCAGATTTCATCTGAGGATATTTCCTTTTTCACCATAGTCCTCTATGGGCTTCCAAGTATCACTTTGCCAATTCCACAAGAACTGTCTTAGCGAAAGGCTTCTTGAGGGGAAAGCTGTAGCTCTGTGAGATGATTTCACAGAACACAAAGGAGTTTCTCAGAAAGCTTCTTTCTCTTTCTTATCGGAGGCTATTTCCTTTGGCCCTATAGTCTTCTAAGGGATCCGAAATACCTGTTCTCAGATTCCACAGAAATAAGGCTAGCAAAGCGATCCACGAAATACAGATGTAACTCTCTGAGATGAATTAACAGAACTCTAAGCTGTTTCTCAGAAAGCTTCTTTCCAGATTTCATCTGAGGATATTTCCTTTTTCACCATAGCCCTCTATGGGCTTCCAAATGTCACTTTGCCAATTCCACAAGAACTGTCTTAGCGAAAGGCTTCTTGAGGGGAAAGCTGTAACGCTGTGAGTTGATTTCACAGAACACAAAGAAGTTTCTCAGAAAGCTTCTTTCTCTTTTTTATCGGAGGACATTTCCTTGAGCCCTCTAATCTTCTAAGGGATCCCAAATATCTGTTCTCAGATTCCACAGAAATAAGTCTAGCAAAGGGATCCAGGAAATACAGATGTAACTCTGTGAGATGAATTAACAGAACACTAAGCAGCTTCCCAGAATGCTTCTTTCCAGATTTCATCTGAGGATATTTCCTTTTTTACCATAGACCTCTATGCGCTTCAAAATATCACTTTGCCAATTCCACAAGAACTGTCTTAGCGAAAGGCTTCTTGAGGGGAAAGCTGTAACTCTGTGAGATGATTTCACAGAACACAAAGAAGTTTCTCAGAAAGCTTCTTTGTCTTTGTTATCGGAGGATATTTCCTTTGGCCCTAAAGTCTTCAAAGGGATCCGAAATATCTCCTCTCAGATTCCATAGAAATAAGGCTACAAAAGAGATCCACGAAATACAGATGTAACTCTCTGAGATGAGTTAACAGAACACTAAGCAGTTTCTCAGAAAGCTTCTTTCCAGATTTCATCTGAGATTATTTCCTTTTTCACAATAGCCATCTATGGGCTTCCAAATATCTCTCTACCAATTCCACAAGAACTGTCTTAGCGAAAGTCTTCTTGAAGGGAAAGCTGTAACTCTGTGAGATGATTTCACAGAACACAAACAAGTTCCTCAGAAAGCTTCTTTCTCTTTGTTATCGGAGGATATTTCCTTTGGCCCTATAGTCTTCTAAGGGATCCGAAATATCTGTTCTCAGATTTCACAGAAATAAGGCTAGCAAGGAGATCCACGAAATACTGATGTAAATCTGTGAGATGAATTAACAGGACACTAAGCAGTTTCTCAGAAAGCTTCCTTCCAGATTTCATCTGAGGATATTTCCTTTTTCACCATAGCCCTCTATGGGCTTCCAAATATCACTTTGCCAATTACACAAGAACTGTCTTAGCGAAAGGCTTCTTGAGGGGAAAGCTGTAACTCTGTGAGATGATTTCACAGAACACAAAGAAGTTTCTCAGAAAGATTCTTTCTCTTTGTTATCGGAGGATATTTCCTTTGGCCTTATAGTCTTCTAAGGGTTCCGAAATATCTGTTCTCAGATTCCACAGAAATAAGGCTAGCAAAGAGATCCACGAAATACAGAGGTAACTCTGTGAGATGAATTAACAGAACACTAAGCAGTTTCTCAGAAAGCTTCCTTCCAGATTTCATCTGAGTATATTTCCTTTTTCACCATAGCCCTCTATGGGCTTCCAAATATCACTTTGCCACTTCCACAAGAACTGTCTTAGCGAAAGGCTTCCTGAGGGGAAAGCTGTAACTCTGTGAAATGATTTCACAGAACACAAAGAAGTTTCTCAGAAAGATTCTTTCTCTTTGTTATCGGAGGATATTTCCTTTGGCCCTATAGTCTTCAAAGGGATCTGAAATATCTCTTCTCAGATTCCACAGAAATAAGGCTAGCAAAGTGATCCACGAAATACAGATGTAACTCTGTGAGATGAGTTAACAGAACACTAAGCAGTTTCTCAGAAAGCTTCCTTCCAGATTTCATCTGAGGATATTTCCTTTTCACCATAGCCCTCTATGGGCTTCCAAATATCACTTTGCCAATTCCACAAGAACTGTCTTGGCGAAAGGTTTCCTGAGGGAAAAGCTGTAACTCTGGGAGATGATTTCACAGAACACAAAGAAGTTTCTCAGAAAGATTCTTTCTCTTTGTTAACGGAGGATATTTCCTTTGGCCCTATAGTCTTCTAAGGGATCCGAAATATCTCTTCTCAGATTCCACAGAAATAAGGCTAGCAAAGAGATCCACGAAATACAGATGTAACTCTGTGAGATGAATTAACAGAACACTAAGCAGTTCTCAGAAAGCTTCCTTCCAGATTTCATCTGAGGATATTTCCTTTTTCACCATAGCCCTCTATGGGCTTCCAAATATCACTTTGCCAATTCCACAAGAACGGTCTTAGCGAAAGGCTTCTTGAGGGGAAAGCTGTAACACTGTGAGATGATTTCACAGAACACAAAGAAGTTTCTCAGAAAGATTCTTTCTCTTTGTTATCGCACTATATTTCCTTTGGCCCTATAGTCTTCTAAGGGATCCGAAATATCTGTTCTCAGATTACACAGAAATAAGGCTAGCAAAGAGATCCACGAAATACAGATGTAACTCTGTGAGATAAATTAACAGAACAATAAGCAGTTTCTCAGAAAGCTTCTTTCCAGATTTCATCTGAGAATATTTCCTTTTTCACCATAGCCGTCTATGGGCTTAAAATATCACTTTGCCAATTCCACAAGAACTGTCTTAGCGAAAGGCTTCTTTAGGGGAAAGCTGTAACTCTGTGAGATGATTTTACAGAACACAAAGAAGTTTCTCAGAAAGCTTCTTTCTCTTTGTTATCGGAGGATATTTCCTTTGGCCCTATAGTCTTCTAAGGGATCCGAAATATCTGTTCTCAGATTCCACAGAAATAAGGCTAGCAAAGAGATCTTCGAAATACAGATGTAACTCTGTGAGATGAATTAACAGAACACTAAGCAGTTTCTCAGAAAGCTTCTTTCCAGATTTCATCTGAGGATATTTCCCTTTTCACCATAGCCCTCTATGGGCTTCCAAATATCACTTTGCCAATTCCACAAGAACTGTCTTAGCGAAAGGCTTCTTGAGGGGAATGCTGTAACTCTGTGAGATGATTTCACAGTACACAAAGAAGTTTCTCAGAAAGGTTCTTTCTCTTTGTTTTCGGAGGATATTTCCTTTGGCCCTATAGTCTTCAAAGGGATCCAAAATATCTCCTCTCAGATTCCATAGAAATAAGGCTACAAAAGAGATCCACGAAATACAGATGTAACTCTCTGAGATGAGTTAACAGAACACTAAGCAGTTTCTCAGAAAGCTTCTTTCCAGATTTCATCTGAGATTATTTCCTTTTTCACCATAGCCATCTATGGGCTTCCAAATATCACTCTACCAATTCCACAAGAACTGTCTTAGCGAAAGTCTTCTTGAAGGGAAAGCTGTAACTCTGTGAGATGATTTCACAGAACACAAACAAGTTCCTCAGAAAGCTTCTTTCTCTTTGTTATCGGAGGATATTTCCTTTGGCCCTATAATCTTCTAAGGGATCCGAAATATCTGTTCTCAGATTTCACAGAAATAAGGCTAGCAAGGAGATCCACGAAATACTGATGTAAATCTGTGAGATGAATTAACAGGACACTAAGCAGTTTCTCAGAAAGCTTCCTTCCAGATTTCATCTGAGGATTATTCCTTTTTCACCATAGCCCTCTATGGGCTTCCAAATATCACTTTGCCACTTCCACAAGAACTGTCTTAGCGAAAGGCTTCCTGAGGGGAAAGCTGTAACTCTGTGAGATGATTTCACAGAACACAAAGAAGTTTCTCAGAAAGATTCTTTCTCTTTGTTATCGGAGGATATTTCCTTTGGCCCTAGAGTCTTCAAAGGGATCCGAAATATCTGTTCTCAGATTCCACAGAAATAAGGCTAGCAAAGAGATCCAGGAAATACAGATGTAACTCTGTGAGATGAGTTAACAGAACACTAAGCAGTTTCTCAGAAAGCTTCCTTCCAGATTTCATCTGAGGATATTTCCTTTTCACCATAGCCTTCTATGGGCTTCCAAATATCACTTTGCCAATTCCACAAGAACTGTCTTGGCGAAAGTTTTCCTGAGGGAAAAGCTGTAACTCTGGGAGATGATTTCACAGAACACAAAGAAGTTTCTCAGAAAGATTCTTTCTCTTTGCTGTCGGAGGATATTTCCTTTGGCCCTATAGTCTTCTAAGGGATCCGAAATATCTCTTCTCAGATTCCACAGAAATAAGGCTAGCAAAGAGATTCACGAAATACAGATGTACCTCTGTGAGATGAATTAACAGAACACTAAGCAGTTTCTCAGAAAGCTTCCTTCCAGATTTCATCTGAGGATATTTCCTTTTTCACCATAGCCCTCTATGGGCTTCCAAATATCACTTTGCCAATTCCACAAGAACTGTCTTAGCGAAACGCTTCTTGAGGGGAAAGCTGTAACACTGTGAGATGATTTCACAGAACACAAAGAAGTTTCTCAGAAAGATTCTTTCTCTTTGTTATCGGAGGATATTTCCTTTGGCCCTATAGTCTTCTAAGGGATCCGAAATATCTGTTCTCATATTCCACAGAAATAAGGCTAGCAAAGAGATCCAGGAAATACAGATGTAACTCTGTGAGATGAATTAACAGAACAATAAGCAGTTTCTCAGAAAGCTTCTTTCCAGATTTCATCTGAGGATATTTCCTTTTTCACCATAGTCCTCTATGGGCTTCCAAGTATCACTTTGCCAATTCCACAAGAACTGTCTTAGCGAAAGGCTTCTTGAGGGGAAAGCTGTAGCTCTGTGAGATGATTTCACAGAACACAAAGGAGTTTCTCAGAAAGCTTCTTTCTCTTTCTTATCGGAGGCTATTTCCTTTGGCCCTATAGTCTTCTAAGGGATCCGAAATACCTGTTCTCAGATTCCACAGAAATAAGGCTAGCAAAGCGATCCACGAAATACAGATGTAACTCTCTGAGATGAATTAACAGAACTCTAAGCTGTTTCTCAGAAAGCTTCTTTCCAGATTTCATCTGAGGATATTTCCTTTTTCACCATAGCCCTCTATGGGCTTCCAAATGTCACTTTGCCAATTCCACAAGAACTGTCTTAGCGAAAGGCTTCTTGAGGGGAAAGCTGTAACGCTGTGAGTTGATTTCACAGAACACAAAGAAGTTTCTCAGAAAGATTCTTTCTCTTTTTTATCGGAGGACATTTCCTTGAGCCCTCTAATCTTCTAAGGGATCCCAAATATCTGTTCTCAGATTCCACAGAAATAAGTCTAGCAAAGGGATCCAGGAAATACAGATGTAACTCTGTGAGATGAATTAACAGAACACTAAGCAGCTTCCCAGAATGCTTCTTTCCAGATTTCATCTGAGGATATTTCCTTTTTTACCATAGACCTCTATGCGCTTCAAAATATCACTTTGCCAATTCCACAAGAACTGTCTTAGCGAAAGGCTTCTTGAGGGGAAAGCTGTAACTCTGTGAGATGATTTCACAGAACACAAAGAAGTTTCTCAGAAAGCTTCTTTGTCTTTGTTATCGGAGGATATTTCCTTTGGCCCTATAGTCTTCAAAGGGATCCGAAATATCTCCTCTCAGATTCCATAGAAATAAGGCTACAAAAGAGATCCACGAAATACAGATGTAACTCTCTGAGATGAGTTAAGAGAACACTAAGCAGTTTCTCAGAAAGCTTCTTTCCAGATTTCATCTGAGATTATTTCCTTTTTCACCATAGCCATCTATGGGCTTCCAAATATCTCTCTACCAATTCCACAAGAACTGTCTTAGCGAAAGTCTTCTTGAAGGGAAAGCTGTAACTCTGTGAGATGATTTCACAGAACACAAACAAGTTCCTCAGAAAGCTTCTTTCTCTTTGTTATCGGAGGATATTTCCTTTGGCCCTATAGTCTTCTAAGGGATCCGAAATATCTGTTCTCAGATTTCACAGAAATAAGGCTAGCAAGGAGATCCACGAAATACTGATGTAAATCTGTGAGATGAATTTACAGGACACTAAGCAGTTTCTCAGAAAGCTTCCTTCCAGATTTCATCTGAGGATATTTCCTTTTTCACCATAGCCCTCTATGGGCTTCCAAATATCACTTTGCCAATTACACAAGAACTGTCTTAGCGAAAGGCTTCTTGAGGGGAAAGCTGTAACTCTGTGAGATGATTTCACAGAACACAAAGAAGTTTCTCAGAAAGATTCTTTCTCTTTGTTATCGGAGGATATTTCCTTTGGCCTTATAGTCTTCTAAGGGTTCCGAAATATCTGTTCTCAGATTCCACAGAAATAAGGCTAGCAAGGAGATCCACGAAATACAGAGGTAACTCTGTGAGATGAATTAACAGAACACTAAGCAGTTTCTCAGAAAGCTTCCTTCCAGATTTCATCTGAGTATATTTCCTTTTTCACCATAGCCCTCTAGGGGCTTCCAAATATCACTTTGCCACTTCCACAAGAACTGTCTTAGCGAAAGGCTTCCTGAGGGGAAAGCTGTAACTCTGTGAAATGATTTCACAGAACACAAAGAAGTTTCTCAGAAAGATTCTTTCTCTTTGTTATCGGAGGATATTTCCTTTGGCCCTATAGTCTTCAAAGGGATCTGAAATATCTCTTCTCAGATTCCACAGAAATAAGGCTAGCAAAGTGATCCACGAAATACAGATGTAACTCTGTGAGATGAGTTAACAGAACACTAAGCAGTTTCTCAGAAAGCTTCTTTCCAGATTTCATCTGAGGATATTTCCTTTTCACCATAGCCCTCTATGGGCTTCCAAATATCACTTTGCCAATTCCACAAGAACTGTCTTGGCGAAAGGTTTCCTGAGGGAAAAGCTGTAACTCTGGGAGATGATTTCACAGAACACAAAGAAGTTTCTCAGAAAGATTCTTTCTCTTTGTTAACGGAGGATATTTCCTTTGGCCCTGTAGTCTTCTAAGGGATCCGAAATATCTCTTCTCAGATTCCACAGAAATAAGGCTAGCAAAGAGATCCACGAAATACAGATGTAACTCTGTGAGATGAATTAACAGAACACTAAGCAGTTTCTCAGAAAGCTTCCTTCCAGATTTCATCTGAGGATATTTCCTTTTTCACCATAGCCCTCTATGGGCTTCCAAATATCACTTTGCCAATTCCACAAGAACGGTCTTAGCGAAAGGCTTCTTGAGGGGAAAGTTGTAACACTGTGAGATGATTTCACAGAACACAAAGAAGTTTCTCAGAAAGATTCTTTCTCTTTGTTATCGCACTATATTTCCTTTGGCCCTATAGTCTTCTAAGGGATCCGAAATATCTGTTCTCAGATTCCACAGAAATAAGGCTAGCAAAGAGATCCACGAAATACAGATGTAACTCTGTGAGATAAATTAACAGAACAATAAGCAGTTTCTCAGAAAGCTTCTTTCCAGATTTCATCTGAGAATATTTCCTTTTTCACCATAGCCGTCTATGGGCTTAAAATATCACTTTGCCAATTCCACAAGAACTGTCTTAGCGAAAGGCTTCTTTAGGGGAAAGCTGTAACTCTGTGAGATGATTTTACAGAACACAAAGAAGTTTCTCAGAAAGCTTCTTTGTCTTTGTTATGGCAGGATATTTCCTTTTGCCCTATAGTCTTCTAAGGAATCCGAAATATCTGTTCTCAGATTCCACAGAAATAAGGCAAGCAAAGAGATCCACGAAATACAGATATAACTGTGTGAGATGAAAAAACAGAACACTAAGCAGTTTCTCAGAAAGCTTCTTTACAGATTTCATCTGAGGATATTTCCTTTTTCACCATAGCCCTCTATGCGCTTCCAAATATCACTTTGCCTATTCCACAAGAACTGTCTTAGCGAAAGACTTCTTGAGGGGAAAGCTGTAACTCTGTGAGATGATTTCACACAGCACAAAGAAGTTTCTCAGAAATCTTCTTTCTCTTTGTTATCTGAGAATATTTCCTTTGGCCCTATAGTCTTCTAAGGGATCCGAAATATCTGTTCTCAGATTCCACAGAAATAAGGCCAGCAAAGAGGTCCAGGAAAGACAGATGTAACTCTGTGAGATGAATTAACAGAATACTAAGCAGTTTCTCAGAAAGCTTCTTTCCAGATTTCATCTGAGTATATTTCCTTTTTCACCATAGCCCTCTACGGGCCTCCAAATATCACTTTGCTAATTCCACAAGAACTGTCTTAGCGAAAGGTTTCCTGAGGGGAAAGCTGTAACTCTGGGAGATGATTTCACAGAACACAAAGAAGTTTCTCAGAGAGATTCTTTCTCTTTGTTATCGGAGGATATTTCCTTTGGCCCTATAGTCTTCTAAGGGATCCGAAATATCTGTTCTCAGATTCCACAGAAATAAGGCTAGCAAAGAGATCTTCGAAATACAGATGTAACTCTGTGAGATGAATTAACAGAACACTAAGCAGTTTCTCAGAATGCTTCTTTCCAGATTTCATCTGAGGATATTTCCCTTTTCACCATAGCCCTCTATGGGCTTCCAAATATCACTTTGCCAATTCCACAAGAACTGTCTTAGCGAAAGGCTTCTTGAGGGGAATGCTGTAACTCTGTGAGATGATTTCACAGTACACAAAGAAGTTTCTCAGAAAGCTTCTTTCTCTTTGTTTTCGGAGGATATTTCCTTTGGCCCTATAGTCTTCAAAGGGATCCGAAATATCTCCTCTCAGATTCCATAGAAATAAGGCTACAAAAGAGATCCACGAAATACAGATGTAACTCTCTGAGATGAGTTAACAGAACACTAAGCAGTTTCTCAGAAAGCTTCTTTCCAGATTTCATCTGAGATTATTTCCTTTTTCACCATAGCCATCTATTGGCTTCCAAATATCACTCTACCAATTCCACAAGAACTGTCTTAGCGAAAGTCTTCTTGAAGGGAAAGCTGTAACTCTGTGAGATGATTTCACAGAACACAAACAAGTTCCTCAGAAAGCTTCTTTCTCCTTGTTATCGGAGGATATTTCCTTTGGCCCTATAGTCTTCTAAGGGATCCGAAATATCTGTTCTCAGATTTCACAGAAATAAGGCTAGCAAGGAGATCCACGAAATACTGATGTAAATCTGTGAGATGAATTAACAGGACACTAAGCAGTTTCTCAGAAAGCTTCCTTCCAGATTTCATCTGAGGATATTTCCTTTTTCACCATAGCCCTCTATGGGCTTCCAAATATCACTTTGCCAATTACACAAGAACTGTCTTAGCGAAAGGCTTCTTGAGGGGAAAGCTGTAACTCTGTGAGATGATTTCACAGAACACAAAGAAGTTTCTCAGAAAGATTCTTTCTCTTTGTTATCGGAGGATATTTCCTTTGGCCTTATAGTCTTCTAAGGGTTCCGAAATATCTGTTCTCAGATTCCACAGAAATAAGGCTAGCAAAGAGATCCACGAAATACAGAGGTAACTCTGTGAGATGAATTAACAGAACACTAAGCAGTTTCTCAGAAAGCTTCCTTCCAGATTTTATCTGAGTATATTTCCTTTTTCACCATAGCCGTCTATGGGCTTCCAAATATCACTTTGCCACTTCCACAAGAACTGTCTTAGTGAATGGCTTCCTGAGGGGAAAGCTGTAACTCTGTGAAATGATTTCACAGAACACAAAGAAGTTTCTCAGAAAGATTCTTTCTCTTTGTTATCGGAGGATATTTCCTTTGGCCCTATAGTCTTCAAAGGGATCTGAAATATCTCTTCTCAGATTCCACAGAAATAAGGCTAGCAAAGTGATCCACGAAATACAGATGTAACTCTGTGAGATGAGTTAACAGAACACTAAGCAGTTTCTCAGAAAGCTTCCTTCCAGATTTCATCTGAGGATATTTCCTTTTCACCATAGCCCTCTATGGGCTTCCAAATATCACTTTGCCAATTCCACAATAACTGTCTTGGCGAAAGGTTTCCTGAGGGAAAAGCTGTAACTCTGGGAGATGATTTCACAGAACACAAAGAAGTTTCTCAGAAAGATTCTTTCTCTTTGTTAACGGAGGATATTTCCTTTGGCCCTATAGTCTTCTAAGGGATCCGAAATATCTCTTCTCAGATTCCACAGAAATAAGGCTAGCAAAGAGATCCACGAAATACAGATGTAACTCTGTGAGATGAATTAACAGAACACTAAGCAGTTTCTCAGAAAGCTTCCTTCCAGATTTCATCTGAGGATATTTCCTTTTTCACCATAGCCCTCTATGGGCTTCCGAATATCACTTTGCCAATTCCACAAGAACTGTCTTAGCGAAAGGCTTCTTGAGGGGAAAGCTGTAACACTGTGAGATGATTTCACAGAACACAAAGAAGTTTCTCAGAAAGATTCTTTCACTTTGTTATCGCACTATATTTCCTTTGGCCCTATAGTCTTCTAAGGGATCCGAAATATCTGTTCTCAGATTCCACAGAAATAAGGCTAGCAAAGAGATCCAAGAAATACAGATGTAACTCTGTGAGATAAATTAACAGAACAATAAGCAGTTTCTCAGAAAGCTTCTTTCCAGATTTCATCTGTCGATATTTCCTTTTTTTACCATAGCCCTCTATGCGCTTCAAAATATCACTTTGCCAATTCCACAAGAACTGTCTTAGCGAAAGGCTTCTTGAGGGGAAAGCTGTAACTCTGTGAGATGATTTCACAGAACACAAAGAAGTTTCTCAGAAAGTTTCTTTCTCTTTGTTATCGGAGGATATTTCCTTTGGCCCTACAGTCTTCAAAGGGATCCGAAATATCTGTTGTCAGATTCTACAGAAATAAGGCTAGCAAAGAGATCCACGTAATACAGATGTAACTCCGTGAGATGAATTAACAGAACACTAAGCAGTTTCTCAGAAAGCTTCTTTCCAGATTTCATTTGAGGATATTTCCTTTTTCACCATGGCCCTCTATGGGCTTCCAAACATCACTTTGCCAATTCCACAAGAACTGTCTTAGCGAAAGGCTTCTTAAGGGGAAAGCTGTAACTCTGTGAGATGATTTCACAGGACACAAAGAAGTTTCTCAGAAAGCTTCTTTCTCTTTGTTATCGGAGGATATTTCCTTTGGACCTATAGTCTTCTAAGGGATCCGAGATATCTGTTCTCAGATTCTACAGAAATAAGGCTAGCAAAGAGATAAGGAAATACAGATGTAACTCTGCGAGATGAATTAACAGTACACTAAGCAGTTTCTCAGAAAGCTTCTTTCCAGATTTCTTCTGACGATATTTCCTTTTTCACCATAGCCCTCTAGGCGCTTCCAAATATCACTTTGCCAATTCCACAATAACAGTCTTAGCGAAAGGCTTCTAGAGGGGAAAGCTGTAACTCTGTGAGATGAATTCACAGGACACAAAGAAGTTTCTCAGAAAGCTTCTTTCTCTTTGTTATCGGAGGATATTTCCTTTGGCCCTATAGTCTTCTAAGGGATCCGAAATATTTTTTCTCAGATTCTACAAAAATAAGGCTAGCAAAGGGATCCACGAAATACAGATGTAACTCTGTGAGATGAATTAACAGAACACTAAGCAGTTTCTCAGAAAGCTTCTTTCCAGATTTCATTTGAGGATATTTCCTTTTTCACCATGGCCCTCTATGGGCTTCCAAATATCACTTTGCCAATTCCAGAAGAACTGTCTTAGCGAAAGGCTTCTTGAGCGGAAAGCTGTAACTCTGTGAGATGATTTCATAGAACACAAAGAAATTTCTCAGAAAGCTTCTTTCTCTTTGTTATCGGAGGATATTTCCTTTGGCCCTATAGTCTTCTAAGGGATCCGAAATATCTCTTCTCAGATTCCACAGAAATAAGGCTAGCAAAGAGATCCACGAAATACAGATGTAACTCTGTGAGATGAATTAACAGAACACTAAGCAGTTCTCAGAAAGCTTCCTTCCAGATTTCATCTGAGGATATTTCCTTTTTCACCATAGCCCTCTATGGGCTTCCAAATATCACTTTGCCAATTCCACAAGAACGGTCTTAGCGAAAGGCTTCTTGAGGGGAAAGCTGTAACACTGTGAGATGATTTCACAGAACACAAAGAAGTTTCTCAGAAAGATTCTTTCTCTTTGTTATCGCACTATATTTCCTTTGGCCCTATAGTCTTCTAAGGGATCCGAAATATCTGTTCTCAGATTACACAGAAATAAGGCTAGCAAAGAGATCCACGAAATACAGATGTAACTCTGTGAGATAAATTAACAGAACAATAAGCAGTTTCTCAGAAAGCTTCTTTCCAGATTTCATCTGAGAATATTTCCTTTTTCACCATAGCCGTCTATGGGTTTAAAATATCACTTTGCCAATTCCACAAGAACTGTCTTAGCGAAAGGCTTCTTTAGGGGAAAGTTGTAACTCTTTGAGATGATTTTACAGAACACAAAGAAGTTTCTCAGAAAGCTTCTTTGTCTTTGTTATGGCAGGATATTTCCTTTTGCCCTATAGTCTTCTAAGGAATCCGAAATATCTGTTCTCAGATTCCACAGAAATAAGGCAAGCAAAGAGATCCACGAAATACAGATATAACTCTGTGAGATGAAAAAACAGAACACTAAGCAGTTTCTCAGAAAGCTTCTTTACAGATTTCATCTGAGGATATTTCCTTTTTCACCATAGCCCTCTATGCGCTTCCAAATATCACTTTGCCTATTCCACAAGAACTGTCTTAGCGAAAGACTTCTTGAGGGGAAAGCTGTAACTCTGTGAGATGATTTCACACAGCACAAAGAAGTTTCTCAGAAATCTTCTTTCTCTTTGTTATCTGAGAATATTTCCTTTGGCCCTATACTCTTCTAAGGGATCCGAAATATCTGTTCTCAGATTCCACAGAAATAAGGCCAGCAAAGAGGTCCACGAAAGACAGATGTAACTCTGTGAGATGAATTAACAGAATACTAAGCAGTTTCTCAGAAAGCTTCTTTCCAGATTTCATCTGAGTATATTTCCTTTTTCACCATAGCCCTCTATGGGCCACCAAATATCACTTTGCTAATTCCACAAGAACTGTCTTAGCGAAAGGTTTCCTGAGGGGAAAGCTGTAACTCTGGGAGATGATTTCACAGAACACAAAGAAGTTTCTCAGAAAGCTTCTTTCTCTTTGTTATCGGAGGATATTTCCTTTGGCCCTATAGTCTTCTAAGGGATCCGAAATATCTGTTCTCAGATTCCACAGAAATAAGGCTAGCAAAGAGATCTTCGAAATACAGATGTAACTCTGTGAGATGAATTAACAGAACACTAAGCAGTTTCTCAGAAAGCTTCTTTCCAGATTTCATCTGAGGATATTTCCCTTTTCACCATAGCCCTCTATGGGCTTCCAAATATCACTTTGCCAATTCCACAAGAACTGTCTTAGCGAAAGGCTTCTTGAGGGGAATGCTGTAACTCTGTGAGATGATTTCACAGTACACAAAGAAGTTTCTCAGAAAGGTTCTTTCTCTTTGTTTTCGGAGGATATTTCCTTTGGCCCTATAGTCTTCAAAGGGATCCAAAATATCTCCTCTCAGATTCCATAGAAATAAGGCTACAAAAGAGATCCACGAAATACAGATGTAACTCTCTGAGATGAGTTAACAGAACACTAAGCAGTTTCTCAGAAAGCTTCTTTCCAGATTTCATCTGAGATTATTTCCTTTTTCACCATAGCCATCTATGGGCTTCCAAATATCACTCTACCAATTCCACAAGAACTGTCTTAGCGAAAGTCTTCTTGAAGGGAAAGCTGTAACTCTGTGAGATGATTTCACAGAACACAAACAAGTTCCTCAGAAAGCTTCTTTCTCTTTGTTATCGGAGGATATTTCCTTTGGCCCTATAATCTTCTAAGGGATCCGAAATATCTGTTCTCAGATTTCACAGAAATAAGGCTAGCAAGGAGATCCACGAAATACTGATGTAAATCTGTGAGATGAATTAACAGGACACTAAGCAGTTTCTCAGAAAGCTTCCTTCCAGATTTCATCTGAGGATTATTCCTTTTTCACCATAGCCCTCTATGGGCTTCCAAATATCACTTTGCCACTTCCACAAGAACTGTCTTAGCGAAAGGCTTCCTGAGGGGAAAGCTGTAACTCTGTGAGATGATTTCACAGAACACAAAGAAGTTTCTCAGAAAGATTCTTTCTCTTTGTTATCGGAGGATATTTCCTTTGGCCCTAGAGTCTTCAAAGGGATCCGAAATATCTCTTCTCAGATTCCACAGAAATAAGGCTAGCAAAGAGATCCAGGAAATACAGATGTAACTCTGTGAGATGAGTTAACAGAACACTAAGCAGTTTCTCAGAAAGCTTCCTTCCAGATTTCATCTGAGGATATTTCCTTTTCACCATTGCCTTCTATGGGCTTCCAAATATCACTTTGCCAATTCCACAAGAACTGTCTTGGCGAAAGTTTTCCTGAGGGAAAAGCTGTAACTCTGGGAGATGATTTCACAGAACACAAAGAAGTTTCTCAGAAAGATTCTTTCTCTTTGTTGTCGGAGGATATTTCCTTTGGCCCTATAGTCTTCTAAGGGATCCGAAATATCTCTTCTCAGATTCCACAGAAATAAGGCTAGCAAAGAGATTCACGAAATACAGATGTACCTCTGTGAGATGAATTAACAGAACACTAAGCAGTTTCTCAGAAAGCTTCCTTCCAGATTTCATCTGAGGATATTTCCTTTTTCACCATAGCCCTCTATGGGCTTCCAAATATCACTTTGCCAATTCCACAAGAACTGTCTTAGCGAAACGCTTCTTGAGGGGAAAGCTGTAACACTGTGAGATGATTTCACAGAACACAAAGAAGTTTCTCAGAAAGATTCTTTCTCTTTGTTATCGGAGGATATTTCCTTTGGCCCTATAGTCTTCAAAGGGATCTGAAATATCTCTTCTCAGATTCCACAGAAATAAGGCTAGCAAAGTGATCCATGAAATACAGATGTAACTCTGTGAGATGAGTTAACAGAACACTAAGCAGTTTCTCAGAAAGCTTCCTTCCAGATTTCATCTGAGGATATTTCCTTTTCACCATAGCCCTCTATGGGCTTCCAAATATCACTTTGCCAATTCCACAAGAACTGTCTTGGCGAAAGGTTTCCTGAGGGAAAAGCTGTAACTCTGGGAGATGATTTCACAGAACACAAAGAAGTTTCTCAGAAAGATTCTTTCTCTTTGTTAACGGAGGATATTTCCTTTGGCCCTATAGTCTTCTAAGGGATCCGAAATATCTCTTCTCAGATTCCACAGAAATAAGGCTAGCAAAGAGATCCACGAAATACAGATGTAACTCTGTGAGATGAATTAACAGAACACTAAGCAGTTTCTCAGAAAGCTTCCTTCCAGATTTCATCTGAGGATATTTCCTTTTTCACCATAGCCCTCTATGGGCTTCCGAATATCACTTTGCCAATTCCACAAGAACTGTCTTAGCGAAAGGCTTCTTGAGGGGAAAGCTGTAACACTGTGAGATGATTTCACAGAACACAAAGAAGTTTCTCAGAAAGATTCTTTCACTTTGTTATCGCACTATATTTCCTTTGGCCCTATAGTCTTCTAAGGGATCCGAAATATCTGTTCTCAGATTCCACAGAAATAAGGCTAGCAAAGAGATCCAAGAAATACAGATGTAACTCTGTGAGATAAATTAACAGAACAATAAGCAGTTTCTCAGAAAGCTTCTTTCCAGATTTCATCTGTCGATATTTCCTTTTTTTACCATAGCCCTCTATGCGCTTCAAAATATCACTTTGCCAATTCCACAAGAACTGTCTTAGCGAAAGGCTTCTTGAGGGGAAAGCTGTAACTCTGTGAGATGATTTCACAGAACACAAAGAAGTTTCTCAGAAAGTTTCTTTGTCTTTGTTATCGGAGGATATTTCCTTTGGCCCTACAGTCTTCAAAGGGATCCGAAATATCTGTTCTCAGATTCTACAGAAATAAGGCTAGCAAAGAGATACACGTAATACAGATGTAACTCCGTGAGATGAATTAACAGAACACTAAGCAGTTTCTCAGAAAGCTTCTTTCCAGATTTCATTTGAGGATATTTCCTTTTTCACCATGGCCCTCTATGGGCTTCCAAACATCACTTTGCCAATTCCACAAGAACTGTCTTAGCGAAAGGCTTCTTAAGGGGAAAGCTGTAACTCTGTGAGATGATTTCACAGGACACAAAGAAGTTTCTCAGAAAGCTTCTTTCTCTTTGTTATCGGAGGATATTTCCTTTGGACCTATAGTCTTCTAAGGGATCCGAGATATCTGTTCTCAGATTCTACAGAAATAAGGCTAGCAAAGAGATAAGGAAATACAGATGTAACTCTGCGAGATGAATTAACAGTACACTAAGCAGTTTCTCAGAAAGCTTCTTTCCAGATTTCTTCTGACGATATTTCCTTTTTCACCATAGCCCTCTAGGCGCTTCCAAATATCACTTTGCCAATTCCACAATAACAGTCTTAGCGAAAGGCTTCTTGAGGGGAAAGCTGTAACTCTGTGAGATGAATTCACAGGACACAAAGAAGTTTCTCAGAAAGCTTCTTTCTCTTTGTTATCGGAGGATATTTCCTTTGGCCCTATAGTCTTCTAAGGGATCCGAAATATTTTTTCTCAGATTCTACAAAAATAAGGCTAGCAAAGGGATCCACGAAATACAGATGTAACTCTGTGAGATGAATTAACAGAACACTAAGCAGTTTCTCAGAAAGCTTCTTTCCAGATTTCATTTGAGGATATTTCCTTTTTCACCATGGCCCTCTATGGGCTTCCAAATATCACTTTGCCAATTCCAGAAGAACTGTCTTAGCGAAAGGCTTCTTGAGCGGAAAGCTGTAACTCTGTGAGATGATTTCATAGAACACAAAGAAATTTCTCAGAAAGCTTCTTTCTCTTTGTTATCGGAGGATATTTCCTTTGGCCCTATAGTCTTCTAAGGGATCCGAAATATCTCTTCTCAGATTCCACAGAAATAAGGCTAGCAAAGAGATCCACGAAATACAGATGTAACTCTGTGAGATGAATTAACAGAACACTAAGCAGTTCTCAGAAAGCTTCCTTCCAGATTTCATCTGAGGATATTTCCTTTTTCACCATAGCCCTCTATGGGCTTCCAAATATCACTTTGCCAATTCCACAAGAACGGTCTTAGCGAAAGGCTTCTTGAGGGGAAAGCTGTAACACTGTGAGATGATTTCACAGAACACAAAGAAGTTTCTCAGAAAGATTCTTTCTCTTTCTTATCGCACTATATTTCCTTTGGCCCTATAGTCTTCTAAGGGATCCGAAATATCTGTTCTCAGATTACACAGAAATAAGGCTAGCAAAGAGATCCACGAAATACAGATGTAACTCTGTGAGATAAATTAACAGAACAATAAGCAGTTTCTCAGAAAGCTTCTTTCCAGATTTCATCTGAGAATATTTCCTTTTTCACCATAGCCGTCTATGGGCTTAAAATATCACTTTGCCAATTCCACAAGAACTGTCTTAGCGAAAGGCTTCTTTAGGGGAAAGCTGTAACTCTGTGAGATGATTTTACAGAACACAAAGAAGTTTCTCAGAAAGCTTCTTTGTCTTTGTTATGGCAGGATATTTCCTTTTGCCCTATAGTCTTCTAAGGAATCCGAAATATCTGTTCTCAGATTCCACAGAAATAAGGCAAGCAAAGAGATCCACGAAATACAGATATAACTCTGTGAGATGAAAAAACAGAACACTAAGCAGTTTCTCAGAAAGCTTCTTTACAGATTTCATCTGAGGATATTTCCTTTTTCACCATAGCCCTCTATGCGCTTCCAAATATCACTTTGCCTATTCCACAAGAACTGTCTTAGCGAAAGACTTCTTGAGGGGAAAGCTGTAACTCTGTGAGATGATTTCACACAGCACAAAGAAGTTTCTCAGAAATCTTCTTTCTCTTTGTTATCTGAGAATATTTCCTTTGGCCCTATAGTCTTCTAAGGGATCCGAAATATCTGTTCTCAGATTCCACAGAAATAAGGCCAGCAAAGAGGTCCACGAAAGACAGATGTAACTCTGTGAGATGAATTAACAGAATACTAAGCAGTTTCTCAGAAAGCTTCTTTCCAGATTTCATCTGAGTATATTTCCTTTTTCACCATAGCCCTCTATGGGCCTCCAAATATCACTTTGCTAATTCCACAAGAACTGTCTTAGCGAAAGGTTTCCTGAGGGGAAAGCTGTAACTCTGGGAGATGATTTCACAGAACACAAAGAAGTTTCTCAGAAAGCTTCTTTCTCTTTGTTATCGGAGGATATTTCCTTTGGCCCTATAGTCTTCTAAGGGATCCGAAATATCTGTTCTCAGATTCCACAGAAATAAGGCTAGCAAAGAGATCTTCGAAATACAGATGTAACTCTGTGAGATGAATTAACAGAACACTAAGCAGTTTCTCAGAAAGCTTCTTTCCAGATTTCATCTGAGGATATTTCCCTTTTCACCATAGCCCTCTATGGGCTTCCAAATATCACTTTGCCAATTCCACAAGAACTGTCTTAGCGAAAGGCTTCTTGAGGGGAATGCTGTAACTCTGTGAGATGATTTCACAGTACACAAAGAAGTTTCTCAGAAAGCTTCTTTCTCTTTGTTTTCGGAGGATATTTCCTTTGGCCCTATAGTCTTCAAAGGGATCCAAAATATCTCCTCTCAGATTCCATAGAAATAAGGCTACAAAAGAGATCCACGAAATACAGATGTAACTCTCTGAGATGAGTTAACAGAACACTAAGCAGTTTCTCAGAAAGCTTCTTTCCAGATTTCATCTGAGATTATTTCCTTTTTCACCATAGCCATCTATGGGCTTCCAAATATCACTCTACCAATTCCACAAGAACTGTCTTAGCGAAAGTCTTCTTGAAGGGAAAGCTGTAACTCTGTGAGATGATTTCACAGAACACAAACAAGTTCCTCAGAAAGCTTCTTTCTCTTTGTTATCGGAGGATATTTCCTTTGGCCCTATAATCTTCTAAGGGATCCGAAATATCTGTTCTCAGATTTCACAGAAATAAGGCTAGCAAGGAGATCCACGAAATACTGATGTAAATCTGTGAGATGAATTAACAGGACACTAAGCAGTTTCTCAGAAAGCTTCCTTCCAGATTTCATCTGAGGATTATTCCTTTTTCACCATAGCCCTCTATGGGCTTCCAAATATCACTTTGCCACTTCCACAAGAACTGTCTTAGCGAAAGGCTTCCTGAGGGGAAAGCTGTAACTCTGTGAGATGATTTCACAGAACACAAAGAAGTTTCTCAGAAAGATTCTTTCTCTTTGTTATCGGAGGATATTTCCTTTGGCCCTAGAGTCTTCAAAGGGATCCGAAATATCTCTTCTCAGATTCCACAGAAATAAGGCTAGCAAAGAGATCCAGGAAATACAGATGTAACTCTGTGAGATGAGTTAACAGAACACTAAGCAGTTTCTCAGAAAGCTTCCTTCCAGATTTCATCTGAGGATATTTCCTTTTCACCATAGCCTTCTATGGGCTTCCAAATATCACTTTGCCAATTCCACAAGAACTGTCTTGGCGAAAGTTTTCCTGAGGGAAAAGCTGTAACTCTGGGAGATGATTTCACAGAACACAAAGAAGTTTCTCAGAAAGATTCTTTCTCTTTGTTGTCGGAGGATATTTCCTTTGGCCCTATAGTCTTCTAAGGGATCCGAAATATCTCTTCTCAGATTCCACAGAAATAAGGCTAGCAAAGAGATTCACGAAATACAGATGTACCTCTGTGAGATGAATTAACAGAACACTAAGCAGTTTCTCAGAAAGCTTCCTTCCAGATTTCATCTGAGGATATTTCCTTTTTCACCATAGCCCTCTATGGGCTTCCAAATATCACTTTGCCAATTCCACAAGAATTGTCTTAGCGAAACGCTTCTTGAGGGGAAAGCTGTAACACTGTGAGATGATTTCACAGAACACAAAGAAGTTTCTCAGAAAGATTCTTTCTCTTTGTTATCGGAGGATATTTCCTTTGGCCCTATAGTCTTCTAAGGGATCCGAAATATCTGTTCTCAGATTCCACAGAAATAAGGCTAGCAAAGAGATCCAGGAAATACAGATGTAACTCTGTGAGATGAATTAACAGAACAATAAGCAGTTTCTCAGAAAGCTTCTTTCCAGATTTCATCTGAGGATATTTCCTTTTTCACCATAGTCCTCTATGGGCTTCCAAGTATCACTTTGCCAATTCCACAAGAACTGTCTTAGCGAAAGGCTTCTTGAGGGGAAAGCTGTAGCTCTGTGAGATGATTTCACAGAACACAAAGGAGTTTCTCAGAAAGCTTCTTTCTCTTTCTTATCGGAGGCTATTTCCTTTGGCCCTATAGTCTTCTAAGGGATCCGAAATACCTGTTCTCAGATTCCACAGAAATAAGGCTAGCAAAGCGATCCACGAAATACAGATGTAACTCTCTGAGATGAATTAACAGAACTCTAAGCTGTTTCTCAGAAAGCTTCTTTCCAGATTTCATCTGAGGATATTTCCTTTTTCACCATAGCCCTCTATGGGCTTCCAAATGTCACTTTGCCAATTCCACAAGAACTGTCTTAGCGAAAGGCTTCTTGAGGGGAAAGCTGTAACGCTGTGAGTTGATTTCACAGAACACAAAGAAGTTTCTCAGAAAGCTTCTTTCTCTTTTTTATCGGAGGACATTTCCTTGAGCCCTCTAATCTTCTAAGGGATCCCAAATATCTGTTCTCAGATTCCACAGAAATAAGTCTAGCAAAGGGATCCAGGAAATACAGATGTAACTCTGTGAGATGAATTAACAGAACACTAAGCAGCTTCCCAGAATGCTTCTTTCCAGATTTCATCTGAGGATATTTCCTTTTTTACCATAGACCTCTATGCGCTTCAAAATATCACTTTGCCAATTCCACAAGAACTGTCTTAGCGAAAGGCTTCTTGAGGGGAAAGCTGTAACTCTGTGAGATGATTTCACAGAACACAAAGAAGTTTCTCAGAAAGCTTCTTTGTCTTTGTTATCGGAGGATATTTCCTTTGGCCCTAAAGTCTTCAAAGGGATCCGAAATATCTCCTCTCAGATTCCATAGAAATAAGGCTACAAAAGAGATCCACGAAATACAGATGTAACTCTCTGAGATGAGTTAACAGAACACTAAGCAGTTTCTCAGAAAGCTTCTTTCCAGATTTCATCTGAGATTATTTCCTTTTTCACAATAGCCATCTATGGGCTTCCAAATATCTCTCTACCAATTCCACAAGAACTGTCTTAGCGAAAGTCTTCTTGAAGGGAAAGCTGTAACTCTGTGAGATGATTTCACAGAACACAAACAAGTTCCTCAGAAAGCTTCTTTCTCTTTGTTATCGGAGGATATTTCCTTTGGCCCTATAGTCTTCTAAGGGATCCGAAATATCTGTTCTCAGATTTCACAGAAATAAGGCTAGCAAGGAGATCCAAGAAATACTGATGTAAATCTGTGAGATGAATTAACAGGACACTAAGCAGTTTCTCAGAAAGCTTCCTTCCAGATTTCATCTGAGGATATTTCCTTTTTCACCATAGCCCTCTATGGGCTTCCAAATATCACTTTGCCAATTACACAAGAACTGTCTTAGCGAAAGGCTTCTTGAGGGGAAAGCTGTAACTCTGTGAGATGATTTCACAGAACACAAAGAAGTTTCTCAGAAAGATTCTTTCACTTTGTTATCGCACTATATTTCCTTTGGCCCTATAGTCTTCTAAGGGATCCGAAATATCTGTTCTCAGATTCCACAGAAATAAGGCTAGCAAAGAGATCCAAGAAATACAGATGTAACTCTGTGAGATAAATTAACAGAACAATAAGCAGTTTCTCAGAAAGCTTCTTTCCAGATTTCATCTGTCGATATTTCCTTTTTTTACCATAGCCCTCTATGCGCTTCAAAATATCACTTTGCCAATTCCACAAGAACTGTCTTAGCGAAAGGCTTCTTGAGGGGAAAGCTGTAACTCTGTGAGATGATTTCACAGAACACAAAGAAGTTTCTCAGAAAGTTTCTTTGTCTTTGTTATCGGAGGATATTTCCTTTGGCCCTACAGTCTTCAAAGGGATCCGAAATATCTGTTCTCAGATTCTACAGAAATAAGGCTAGCAAAGAGATACACGTAATACAGATGTAACTCCGTGAGATGAATTAACAGAACACTAAGCAGTTTCTCAGAAAGCTTCTTTCCAGATTTCATTTGAGGATATTTCCTTTTTCACCATGGCCCTCTATGGGCTTCCAAACATCACTTTGCCAATTCCACAAGAACTGTCTTAGCGAAAGGCTTCTTAAGGGGAAAGCTGTAACTCTGTGAGATGATTTCACAGGACACAAAGAAGTTTCTCAGAAAGCTTCTTTCTCTTTGTTATCGGAGGATATTTCCTTTGGACCTATAGTCTTCTAAGGGATCCGAGATATCTGTTCTCAGATTCTACAGAAATAAGGCTAGCAAAGAGATAAGGAAATACAGATGTAACTCTGCGAGATGAATTAACAGTACACTAAGCAGTTTCTCAGAAAGCTTCTTTCCAGATTTCTTCTGACGATATTTCCTTTTTCACCATAGCCCTCTAGGCGCTTCCAAATATCACTTTGCCAATTCCACAATAACAGTCTTAGCGAAAGGCTTCTTGAGGGGAAAGCTGTAACTCTGTGGGATGAATTCACAGGACACAAAGAAGTTTCTCAGAAAGCTTCTTTCTCTTTGTTATCGGAGGATATTTCCTTTGGCCCTATAGTCTTCTAAGGGATCCGAAATATTTTTTCTCAGATTCTACAAAAATAAGGCTAGCAAAGGGATCCACGAAATACAGATGTAACTCTGTGAGATGAATTAACAGAACACTAAGCAGTTTCTCAGAAAGCTTCTTTCCAGATTTCATTTGAGGATATTTCCTTTTTCACCATGGCCCTCTATGGGCTTCCAAATATCACTTTGCCAATTCCAGAAGAACTGTCTTAGCGAAAGGCTTCTTGAGCGGAAAGCTGTAACTCTGTGAGATGATTTCATAGAACACAAAGAAATTTCTCAGAAAGCTTCTTTCTCTTTGTTATCGGAGGATATTTCCTTTGGCCCTATAGTCTTCTAAGGGATCCGAAATATCTCTTCTCAGATTCCACAGAAATAAGGCTAGCAAAGAGATCCACGAAATACAGATGTAACTCTGTGAGATGAATTAACAGAACACTAAGCAGTTCTCAGAAAGCTTCCTTCCAGATTTCATCTGAGGATATTTCCTTTTTCACCATAGCCCTCTATGGGCTTCCAAATATCACTTTGCCAATTCCACAAGAACGGTCTTAGCGAAAGGCTTCTTGAGGGGAAAGCTGTAACACTGTGAGATGATTTCACAGAACACAAAGAAGTTTCTCAGAAAGATTCTTTCTCTTTGTTATCGCACTATATTTCCTTTGGCCCTATAGTCTTCTAAGGGATCCGAAATATCTGTTCTCAGATTACACAGAAATAAGGCTAGCAAAGAGATCCACGAAATACAGATGTAACTCTGTGAGATAAATTAACAGAACAATAAGCAGTTTCTCAGAAAGCTTCTTTCCAGATTTCATCTGAGAATATTTCCTTTTTCACCATAGCCGTCTATGGGCTTAAAATATCACTTTGCCAATTCCACAAGAACTGTCTTAGCGAAAGGCTTCTTTAGGGGAAAGCTGTAACTCTGTGAGATGATTTTACAGAACACAAAGAAGTTTCTCAGAAAGCTTCTTTGTCTTTGTTATGGCAGGATATTTCCTTTTGCCCTATAGTCTTCTAAGGAATCCGAAATATCTGTTCTCAGATTCCACAGAAATAAGGCAAGCAAAGAGATCCACGAAATACAGATATAACTCTGTGAGATGAAAAAACAGAACACTAAGCAGTTTCTCAGAAAGCTTCTTTACAGATTTCATCTGAGGATATTTCCTTTTTCACCATAGCCCTCTATGCGCTTCCAAATATCACTTTGCCTATTCCACAAGAACTGTCTTAGCGAAAGACTTCTTGAGGGGAAAGCTGTAACTCTGTGAGATGATTTCACACAGCACAAAGAAGTTTCTCAGAAATCTTCTTTCTCTTTGTTATCTGAGAATATTTCCTTTGGCCCTATAGTCTTCTAAGGGATCCGAAATATCTGTTCTCAGATTCCACAGAAATAAGGCCAGCAAAGAGGTCCACGAAAGACAGATGTAACTCTGTGAGATGAATTAACAGAATACTAAGCAGTTTCTCAGAAAGCTTCTTTCCAGATTTCATCTGAGTATATTTCCTTTTTCACCATAGCCCTCTATGGGCCTCCAAATATCACTTTGCTAATTCCACAAGAACTGTCTTAGCGAACGGTTTCCTGAGGGGAAAGCTGTAACTCTGGGAGATGATTTCACAGAACACAAAGAAGTTTCTCAGAAAGCTTCTTTCTCTTTGTTATCGGAGGATATTTCCTTTGGCCCTATAGTCTTCTAAGGGATCCGAAATATCTGTTCTCAGATTCCACAGAAATAAGGCTAGCAAAGAGATCTTCGAAATACAGATGTAACTCTGTGAGATGAATTAACAGAACACTAAGCAGTTTCTCAGAAAGCTTCTTTCCAGATTTCATCTGAGGATATTTCCCTTTTCACCATAGCCCTCTATGGGCTTCCAAATATCACTTTGCCAATTCCACAAGAACTGTCTTAGCGAAAGGCTTCTTGAGGGGAATGCTGTAACTCTGTGAGATGATTTCACAGTACACAAAGAAGTTTCTCAGAAAGCTTCTTTCTCTTTGTTTTCGGAGGATATTTCCTTTGGCCCTATAGTCTTCAAAGGGATCCAAAATATCTCCTCTCAGATTCCATAGAAATAAGGCTACAAAAGAGATCCACGAAATACAGATGTAACTCTCTGAGATGAGTTAACAGAACACTAAGCAGTTTCTCAGAAAGCTTCTTTCCAGATTTCATCTGAGATTATTTCCTTTTTCACCATAGCCATCTATGGGCTTCCAAATATCACTCTACCAATTCCACAAGAACTGTCTTAGCGAAAGTCTTCTTGAAGGGAAAGCTGTAACTCTGTGAGATGATTTCACAGAACACAAACAAGTTCCTCAGAAAGCTTCTTTCTCTTTGTTATCGGAGGATATTTCCTTTGGCCCTATAATCTTCTAAGGGATCCGAAATATCTGTTCTCAGATTTCACAGAAATAAGGCTAGCAAGGAGATCCACGAAATACTGATGTAAATCTGTGAGATGAATTAACAGGACACTAAGCAGTTTCTCAGAAAGCTTCCTTCCAGATTTCATCTGAGGATTATTCCTTTTTCACCATAGCCCTCTATGGGCTTCCAAATATCACTTTGCCACTTCCACAAGAACTGTCTTAGCGAAAGGCTTCCTGAGGGGAAAGCTGTAACTCTGTGAGATGATTTCACAGAACACAAAGAAGTTTCTCAGAAAGATTCTTTCTCTTTGTTATCGGAGGATATTTCCTTTGGCCCTAGAGTCTTCAAAGGGATCCGAAATATCTCTTCTCAGATTCCACAGAAATAAGGCTAGCAAAGAGATCCAGGAAATACAGATGTAACTCTGTGAGATGAGTTAACAGAACACTAAGCAGTTTCTCAGAAAGCTTCCTTCCAGATTTCATCTGAGGATATTTCCTTTTCACCATAGCCTTCTATGGGCTTCCAAATATCACTTTGCCAATTCCACAAGAACTGTCTTGGCGAAAGTTTTCCTGAGGGAAAAGCTGTAACTCTGGGAGATGATTTCACAGAACACAAAGAAGTTTCTCAGAAAGATTCTTTCTCTTTGTTGTCGGAGGATATTTCCTTTGGCCCTATAGTCTTCTAAGGGATCCGAAATATCTCTTCTCAGATTCCACAGAAATAAGGCTAGCAAAGAGATTCACGAAATACAGATGTACCTCTGTGAGATGAATTAACAGAACACTAAGCAGTTTCTCAGAAAGCTTCCTTCCAGATTTCATCTGAGGATATTTCCTTTTTCACCATAGCCCTCTATGGGCTTCCAAATATCACTTTGCCAATTCCACAAGAATTGTCTTAGCGAAACGCTTCTTGAGGGGAAAGCTGTAACACTGTGAGATGATTTCACAGAACACAAAGAAGTTTCTCAGAAAGATTCTTTCTCTTTGTTATCGGAGGATATTTCCTTTGGCCCTATAGTCTTCTAAGGGATCCGAAATATCTGTTCTCAGATTCCACAGAAATAAGGCTAGCAAAGAGATCCAGGAAATACAGATGTAACTCTGTGAGATGAATTAACAGAACAATAAGCAGTTTCTCAGAAAGCTTCTTTCCAGATTTCATCTGAGGATATTTCCTTTTTCACCATAGTCCTCTATGGGCTTCCAAGTATCACTTTGCCAATTCCACAAGAACTGTCTTAGCGAAAGGCTTCTTGAGGGGAAAGCTGTAGCTCTGTGAGATGATTTCACAGAACACAAAGGAGTTTCTCAGAAAGCTTCTTTCTCTTTCTTATCGGAGGCTATTTCCTTTGGCCCTATAGTCTTCTAAGGGATCCGAAATACCTGTTCTCAGATTCCACAGAAATAAGGCTAGCAAAGCGATCCACGAAATACAGATGTAACTCTCTGAGATGAATTAACAGAACTCTAAGCTGTTTCTCAGAAAGCTTCTTTCCAGATTTCATCTGAGGATATTTCCTTTTTCACCATAGCCCTCTATGGGCTTCCAAATGTCACTTTGCCAATTCCACAAGAACTGTCTTAGCGAAAGGCTTCTTGAGGGGAAAGCTGTAACGCTGTGAGTTGATTTCACAGAACACAAAGAAGTTTCTCAGAAAGCTTCTTTCTCTTTTTTATCGGAGGACATTTCCTTGAGCCCTCTAATCTTCTAAGGGATCCCAAATATCTGTTCTCAGATTCCACAGAAATAAGTCTAGCAAAGGGATCCAGGAAATACAGATGTAACTCTGTGAGATGAATTAACAGAACACTAAGCAGCTTCCCAGAATGCTTCTTTCCAGATTTCATCTGAGGATATTTCCTTTTTTACCATAGACCTCTATGCGCTTCAAAATATCACTTTGCCAATTCCACAAGAACTGTCTTAGCGAAAGGCTTCTTGAGGGGAAAGCTGTAACTCTGTGAGATGATTTCACAGAACACAAAGAAGTTTCTCAGAAAGCTTCTTTGTCTTTGTTATCGGAGGATATTTCCTTTGGCCCTAAAGTCTTCAAAGGGATCCGAAATATCTCCTCTCAGATTCCATAGAAATAAGGCTACAAAAGAGATCCACGAAATACAGATGTAACTCTCTGAGATGAGTTAACAGAACACTAAGCAGTTTCTCAGAAAGCTTCTTTCCAGATTTCATCTGAGATTATTTCCTTTTTCACAATAGCCATCTATGGGCTTCCAAATATCTCTCTACCAATTCCACAAGAACTGTCTTAGCGAAAGTCTTCTTGAAGGGAAAGCTGTAACTCTGTGAGATGATTTCACAGAACACAAACAAGTTCCTCAGAAAGCTTCTTTCTCTTTGTTATCGGAGGATATTTCCTTTGGCCCTATAGTCTTCTAAGGGATCCGAAATATCTGTTCTCAGATTTCACAGAAATAAGGCTAGCAAGGAGATCCACGAAATACTGATGTAAATCTGTGAGATGAATTAACAGGACACTAAGCAGTTTCTCAGAAAGCTTCCTTCCAGATTTCATCTGAGGATATTTCCTTTTTCACCATAGCCCTCTATGGGCTTCCAAATATCACTTTGCCAATTACACAAGAACTGTCTTAGCGAAAGGCTTCTTGAGGGGAAAGCTGTAACTCTGTGAGATGATTTCACAGAACACAAAGAAGTTTCTCAGAAAGATTCTTTCTCTTTGTTATCGGAGGATATTTCCTTTGGCCTTATAGTCTTCTAAGGGTTCCGAAATATCTGTTCTCAGATTCCACAGAAATAAGGCTAGCAAAGAGATCCACGAAATACAGAGGTAACTCTGTGAGATGAATTAACAGAACACTAAGCAGTTTCTCAGAAAGCTTCCTTCCAGATTTCATCTGAGTATATTTCCTTTTTCACCATAGCCCTCTATGGGCTTCCAAATATCACTTTGCCACTTCCACAAGAACTGTCTTAGCGAAAGGCTTCCTGAGGGGAAAGCTGTAACTCTGTGAAATGATTTCACAGAACACAAAGAAGTTTCTCAGAAAGATTCTTTCTCTTTGTTATCGGAGGATATTTCCTTTGGCCCTATAGTCTTCAAAGGGATCTGAAATATCTCTTCTCAGATTCCACAGAAATAAGGCTAGCAAAGTGATCCACGAAATACAGATGTAACTCTGTGAGATGAGTTAACAGAACACTAAGCAGTTTCTCAGAAAGCTTCCTTCCAGATTTCATCTGAGCATATTTCCTTTTCACCATAGCCCTCTATGGGCTTAAAAATATCACTTTGCCAATTCCACAAGAACTGTCTTGGCGAAAGGTTTCCTGAGGGAAAAGCTGTAACTCTGGGAGATGATTTCACAGAACACAAAGAAGTTTCTCAGAAAGATTCTTTCTCTTTGTTAACGGAGGATATTTCCTTTGGCCCTATAGTCTTCTAAGGGATCCGAAATATCTCTTCTCAGATTCCACAGAAATAAGGCTAGCAAAGAGATCCACGAAATACAGATGTAACTCTGTGAGATGAATTAACAGAACACTAAGCAGTTCTCAGAAAGCTTCCTTCCAGATTTCATCTGAGGATATTTCCTTTTTCACCATAGCCCTCTATGGGCTTCCAAATATCACTTTGCCAATTCCACAAGAACGGTCTTAGCGAAAGGCTTCTTGAGGGGAAAGCTGTAACTCTGTGAGATGATTTCACAGAACACAAAGAAGTTTCTCAGAAAGATTCTTTCTCTTTGTTATCGCACTATATTTCCTTTGGCCCTATAGTCTTCTAAGGGATCCGAAATATCTGTTCTCAGATTACACAGAAATAAGGCTAGCAAAGAGATCCACGAAATACAGATGTAACTCTGTGAGATAAATTAACAGAACAATAAGCAGTTTCTCAGAAAGCTTCTTTCCAGATTTCATCTGAGAATATTTCCTTTTTCACCATAGCCGTCTATGGGCTTAAAATATCACTTTGCCAATTCCACAAGAACTGTCTTAGCGAAAGGCTTCTTTAGGGGAAAGCTGTAACTCTGTGAGATGATTTTACAGAACACAAAGAAGTTTCTCAGAAAGCTTCTTTGTCTTTGTTATGGCAGGATATTTCCTTTTGCCCTATAGTCTTCTAAGGAATCCGAAATATCTGTTCTCAGATTCCACAGAAATAAGGCAAGCAAAGAGATCCACGAAATACAGATATAACTCTGTGAGATGAAAAAACAGAACACTAAGCAGTTTCTCAGAAAGCTTCTTTACAGATTTCATCTGAGGATATTTCCTTTTTCACCATAGCCCTCAATGCGCTTCCAAATATCACTTTGCCTATTCCACAAGAACTGTCTTAGCGAAAGACTTCTTGAGGGGAAAGCTGTAACTCTGTGAGATGATTTCACACAGCACAAAGAAGTTTCTCAGAAATCTTCTTTCTCTTTGTTATCTGAGAATATTTCCTTTGGCCCTATAGTCTTCTAAGGGATCCGAAATATCTGTTCTCAGATTCCACAGAAATAAGGCCAGCAAAGAGGTCCACGAAAGACAGATGTAACTCTGTGAGATGAATTAACAGAATACTAAGCAGTTTCTCAGAAAGCTTCTTTCCAGATTTCATCTGAGTATATTTCCTTTTTCACCATAGCCCTCTATGGGCCTCCAAATATCACTTTGCTAATTCCACAAGAACTGTCTTAGCGAAAGGTTTCCTGAGGGGAAAGCTGTAACTCTGGGAGATGATTTCACAGAACACAAAGAAGTTTCTCAGAAAGCTTCTTTCTCTTTGTTATCGGAGGATATTTCCTTTGGCCCTATAGTCTTCTAAGGGATCCGAAATATCTGTTCTCAGATTCCACAGAAATAAGGCTAGCAAAGAGATCTTCGAAATACAGATGTAACTCTGTGAGATGAATTAACAGAACACTAAGCAGTTTCTCAGAAAGCTTCTTTCCAGATTTCATCTGAGGATATTTCCCTTTTCACCATAGCCCTCTATGGGCTTCCAAATATCACTTTGCCAATTCCACAAGAACTGTCTTAGCGAAAGGCTTCTTGAGGGGAATGCTGTAACTCTGTGAGATGATTTCACAGTACACAAAGAAGTTTCTCAGAAAGGTTCTTTCTCTTTGTTTTCGGAGGATATTTCCTTTGGCCCTATAGTCTTCAAAGGGATCCAAAATATCTCCTCTCAGATTCCATAGAAATAAGGCTACAAAAGAGATCCACGAAATACAGATGTAACTCTCTGAGATGAGTTAACAGAACACTAAGCAGTTTCTCAGAAAGCTTCTTTCCAGATTTCATCTGAGATTATTTCCTTTTTCACCATAGCCATCTATGGGCTTCCAAATATCACTCTACCAATTCCACAAGAACTGTATTAGCGAAAGTCTTCTTGAAGGGAAAGCTGTAACTCTGTGAGATGATTTCACAGAACACAAACAAGTTCCTCAGAAAGCTTCTTTCTCTTTGTTATCGGAGGATATTTCCTTTGGCCCTATAATCTTCTAAGGGATCCGAAATATCTGTTCTCAGATTTCACAGAAATAAGGCTAGCAAGGAGATCCACGAAATACTGATGTAAATCTGTGAGATGAATTAACAGGACACTAAGCAGTTTCTCAGAAAGCTTCCTTCCAGATTTCATCTGAGGATTATTCCTTTTTCACCATAGCCCTCTATGGGCTTCCAAATATCACTTTGCCACTTCCACAAGAACTGTCTTAGCGAAAGGCTTCCTGAGGGGAAAGCTGTAACTCTGTGAGATGATTTCACAGAACACAAAGAAGTTTCTCAGAAAGATTCTTTCTCTTTGTTATCGGAGGATATTTCCTTTGGCCCTAGAGTCTTCAAAGGGATCCGAAATATCTCTTCTCAGATTCCACAGAAATAAGGCTAGCAAAGAGATCCAGGAAATACAGATGTAACTCTGTGAGATGAGTTAACAGAACACTAAGCAGTTTCTCAGAAAGCTTCCTTCCAGATTTCATCTGAGGATATTTCCTTTTCACCATAGCCTTCTATGGGCTTCCAAATATCACTTTGCCAATTCCACAAGAACTGTCTTGGCGAAAGTTTTCCTGAGGGAAAAGCTGTAACTCTGGGAGATGATTTCACAGAACACAAAGAAGTTTCTCAGAAAGATTCTTTCTCTTTGCTGTCGGAGGATATTTCCTTTGGCCCTATAGTCTTCTAAGGGATCCGAAATATCTCTTCTCAGATTCCACAGAAATAAGGCTAGCAAAGAGATTCACGAAATACAGATGTACCTCTGTGAGATGAATTAACAGAACACTAAGCAGTTTCTCAGAAAGCTTCCTTCCAGATTTCATCTGAGGATATTTCCTTTTTCACCATAGCCCTCTATGGGCTTCCAAATATCACTTTGCCAATTCCACAAGAACTGTCTTAGCGAAACGCTTCTTGAGGGGAAAGCTGTAACACTGTGAGATGATTTCACAGAACACAAAGAAGTTTCTCAGAAAGATTCTTTCTCTTTGTTATCGGAGGATATTTCCTTTGGCCCTATAGTCTTCTAAGGGATCCGAAATATCTGTTCTCATATTCCACAGAAATAAGGCTAGCAAAGAGATCCAGGAAATACAGATGTAACTCTGTGAGATGAATTAACAGAACAATAAGCAGTTTCTCAGAAAGCTTCTTTCCAGATTTCATCTGAGGATATTTCCTTTTTCACCATAGTCCTCTATGGGCTTCCAAGTATCACTTTGCCAATTCCACAAGAACTGTCTTAGCGAAAGGCTTCTTGAGGGGAAAGCTGTAGCTCTGTGAGATGATTTCACAGAACACAAAGGAGTTTCTCAGAAAGCTTCTTTCTCTTTCTTATCGGAGGCTATTTCCTTTGGCCCTATAGTCTTCTAAGGGATGCGAAATACCTGTTCTCAGATTCCACAGAAATAAGGTTAGCAAAGCGATCCACGAAATACAGATGTAACTCTCTGAGATGAATTAACAGAACTCTAAGCTGTTTCTCAGAAAGCTTCTTTCCAGATTTCATCTGAGGATATTTCCTTTTTCACCATAGCCCTCTATGGGCTTCCAAATGTCACTTTGCCAATTCCACAAGAACTGTCTTAGCGAAAGGCTTCTTGAGGGGAAAGCTGTAACGCTGTGAGTTGATTTCACAGAACACAAAGAAGTTTCTCAGAAAGATTCTTTCTCTTTTTTATCGGAGGACATTTCCTTGAGCCCTCTAATCTTCTAAGGGATCCCAAATATCTGTTCTCAGATTCCACAGAAATAAGTCTAGCAAAGGGATCCAGGAAATACAGATGTAACTCTGTGAGATGAATTAACAGAACACTAAGCAGCTTCCCAGAATGCTTCTTTCCAGATTTCATCTGAGGATATTTCCTTTTTTACCATAGACCTCTATGCGCTTCAAAATATCACTTTGCCAATTCCACAAGAACTGTCTTAGCGAAAGGCTTCTTGAGGGGAAAGCTGTAACTCTGTGAGATGATTTCACAGAACACAAAGAAGTTTCTCAGAAAGCTTCTTTGTCTTTGTTATCGGAGGATATTTCCTTTGGCCCTATAGTCTTCAAAGGGATCCGAAATATCTCCTCTCAGATTCCATAGAAATAAGGCTACAAAAGAGATCCACGAAATACAGATGTAACTCTCTGAGATGAGTTAACAGAACACTAAGCAGTTTCTCAGAAAGCTTCTTTCCAGATTTCATCTGAGATTATTTCCTTTTTCACCATAGCCATCTATGGGCTTCCAAATATCTCTCTACCAATTCCACAAGAACTGTCTTAGCGAAAGTCTTCTTGAAGGGAAAGCTGTAACTCTGTGAGATGATTTCACAGAACACAAACAAGTTCCTCAGAAAGCTTCTTTCTCTTTGTTATCGGAGGATATTTCCTTTGGCCCTATAGTCTTCTAAGGGATCCGAAATATCTGTTCTCAGATTTCACAGAAATAAGGCTAGCAAGGAGATCCACGAAATACTGATGTAAATCTGTGAGATGAATTAACAGGACACTAAGCAGTTTCTCAGAAAGCTTCCTTCCAGATTTCATCTGAGGATATTTCCTTTTTCCCCATAGCCCTCTATGGGCTTCCAAATATCACTTTGCCAATTACACAAGAACTGTCTTAGCGAAAGGCTTCTTGAGGGGAAAGCTGTAACTCTGTGAGATGATTTCACAGAACACAAAGAAGTTTCTCAGAAAGATTCTTTCTCTTTGTTATCGGAGGATATTTCCTTTGGCCTTATAGTCTTCTAAGGGTTCCGAAATATCTGTTCTCAGATTCCACAGAAATAAGGCTAGCAAGGAGATCCACGAAATACAGAGGTAACTCTGTGAGATGAATTAACAGAACACTAAGCAGTTTCTCAGAAAGCTTCCTTCCAGATTTCATCTGAGTATATTTCCTTTTTCACCATAGCCCTCTAGGGGCTTCCAAATATCACTTTGCCACTTCCACAAGAACTGTCTTAGCGAAAGGCTTCCTGAGGGGAAAGCTGTAACTCTGTGAAATGATTTCACAGAACACAAAGAAGTTTCTCAGAAAGATTCTTTCTCTTTGTTATCGGAGGATATTTCCTTTGGCCCTATAGTCTTCAAAGGGATCTGAAATATCTCTTCTCAGATTCCACAGAAATAAGGCTAGCAAAGTGATCCACGAAATACAGATGTAACTCTGTGAGATGAGTTAACAGAACACTAAGCAGTTTCTCAGAAAGCTTCTTTCCAGATTTCATCTGAGGATATTTCCTTTTCACCATAGCCCTCTATGGGCTTCCAAATATCACTTTGCCAATTCCACAAGAACTGTCTTGGCGAAAGTTTTCCTGAGGGAAAAGCTGTAACTCTGGGAGATGATTTCACAGAACACAAAGAAGTTTCTCAGAAAGATTCTTTCTCTTTGTTAACGGAGGATATTTCCTTTGGCCCTGTAGTCTTCTAAGGGATCCGAAATATCTCTTCTCAGATTCCACAGAAATAAGGCTAGCAAAGAGATCCACGAAATACAGATGTAACTCTGTGAGATGAATTAACAGAACACTAAGCAGTTTCTCAGAAAGCTTCCTTCCAGATTTCATCTGAGGATATTTCCTTTTTCACCATAGCCCTCTATGGGCTTCCAAATATCACTTTGCCAATTCCACAAGAACGGTCTTAGCGAAAGGCTTCTTGAGGGGAAAGTTGTAACACTGTGAGATGATTTCACAGAACACAAAGAAGTTTCTCAGAAAGATTCTTTCTCTTTGTTATCGCACTATATTTCCTTTGGCCCTATAGTCTTCTAAGGGATCCGAAATATCTGTTCTCAGATTCCACAGAAATAAGGCTAGCAAAGAGATCCACGAAATACAGATGTAACTCTGTGAGATAAATTAACAGAACAATAAGCAGTTTCTCAGAAAGCTTCTTTCCAGATTTCATCTGAGAATATTTCCTTTTTCACCATAGCCGTCTATGGGCTTAAAATATCACTTTGCCAATTCCACAAGAACTGTCTTAGCGAAAGGCTTCTTTAGGGGAAAGCTGTAACTCTGTGAGATGATTTTACAGAACACAAAGAAGTTTCTCAGAAAGCTTCTTTGTCTTTGTTATGGCAGGATATTTCCTTTTGCCCTATAGTCTTCTAAGGAATCCGAAATATCTGTTCTCAGATTCCACAGAAATAAGGCAAGCAAAGAGATCCACGAAATACAGATATAACTGTGTGAGATGAAAAAACAGAACACTAAGCAGTTTCTCAGAAAGCTTCTTTACAGATTTCATCTGAGGATATTTCCTTTTTCACCATAGCCCTCTATGCGCTTCCAAATATCACTTTGCCTATTCCACAAGAACTGTCTTAGCGAAAGACTTCTTGAGGGGAAAGCTGTAACTCTGTGAGATGATTTCACACAGCACAAAGAAGTTTCTCAGAAATCTTCTTTCTCTTTGTTATCTGAGAATATTTCCTTTGGCCCTATAGTCTTCTAAGGGATCCGAAATATCTGTTCTCAGATTCCACAGAAATAAGGCCAGCAAAGAGGTCCAGGAAAGACAGATGTAACTCTGTGAGATGAATTAACAGAATACTAAGCAGTTTCTCAGAAATCTTCTTTCCAGATTTCATCTGAGTATATTTCCTTTTTCACCATAGCCCTCTACGGGCCTCCAAATATCACTTTGCTAATTCCACAAGAACTGTCTTAGCGAAAGGTTTCCTGAGGGGAAAGCTGTAACTCTGGGAGATGATTTCACAGAACACAAAGAAGTTTCTCAGAGAGATTCTTTCTCTTTGTTATCGGAGGATATTTCCTTTGGCCCTATAGTCTTCTAAGGGATCCGAAATATCTGTTCTCAGATTCCACAGAAATAAGGCTAGCAAAGAGATCTTCGAAATACAGATGTAACTCTGTGAGATGAATTAACAGAACACTAAGCAGTTTCTCAGAATGCTTCTTTCCAGATTTCATCTGAGGATATTTCCCTTTTCACCATAGCCCTCTATGGGCTTCCAAATATCACTTTGCCAATTCCACAAGAACTGTCTTAGCGAAAGGCTTCTTGAGGGGAATGCTGTAACTCTGTGAGATGATTTCACAGTACACAAAGAAGTTTCTCAGAAAGCTTCTTTCTCTTTGTTTTCGGAGGATATTTCCTTTGGCCCTATAGTCTTCAAAGGGATCCGAAATATCTCCTCTCAGATTCCATAGAAATAAGGCTACAAAAGAGATCCACGAAATACAGATGTAACTCTCTGAGATGAGTTAACAGAACACTAAGCAGTTTCTCAGAAAGCTTCTTTCCAGATTTCATCTGAGATTTTTTCCTTTTTCACCATAGCCATCTATTGGCTTCCAAATATCACTCTACCAATTCCACAAGAACTGTCTTAGCGAAAGTCTTCTTGAAGGGAAAGCTGTAACTCTGTGAGATGATTTCACAGAACACAAACAAGTTCCTCAGAAAGCTTCTTTCTCTTTGTTATCGGAGGATATTTCCTTTGGCCCTATAGTCTTCTAAGGGATCCGAAATATCTGTTCTCAGAATTCACAGAAATAAGGCTAGCAAGGAGATCCACGAAATACTGATGTAAATCTGTGAGATGAATTAACAGGACACTAAGCAGTTTCTCAGAAAGCTTCCTTCCTGATTTCATCTGAGGATATTTCCTTTTTCACCATAGCCCTCTATGGGCTTCCAAATATCACTTTGCCAATTACACAAGAACTGTCTTAGCGAAAGGCTTCTTGAGGGGAAAGCTGTAACTCTGTGAGATGATTTCACAGAACACAAAGAAGTTTCTCAGAAAGATTCTTTCTCTTTGTTATCGGAGGATATTTCCTTTGGCCTTATAGTCTTCTAAGGGTTCCGAAATATCTGTTCTCAGATTCCACAGAAATAAGGCTAGCAAAGAGATCCACGAAATACAGAGGTAACTCTGTGAGATGAATTAACAGAACACTAAGCAGTTTCTCAGAAAGCTTCCTTCCAGATTTCATCTGAGTATATTTCCTTTTTCACCATAGCCGTCTATGGGCTTCCAAATATCACTTTGCCACTTCCACAAGAACTGTCTTAGTGAATGGCTTCCTGAGGGGAAAGCTGTAACTCTGTGAAATGATTTCACAGAACACAAAGAAGTTTCTCAGAAAGATTCTTTCTCTTTGTTATCGGAGGATATTTCCTTTGGCCCTATAGTCTTCAAAGGGATCTGAAATATCTCTTCTCAGATTCCACAGAAATAAGGCTAGCAAAGTGATCCACGAAATACAGATGTAACTCTGTGAGATGAGTTAACAGAACACTAAGCAGTTTCTCAGAAAGCTTCCTTCCAGATTTCATCTGAGGATATTTCCTTTTCACCATAGCCCTCTATGGGCTTCCAAATATCACTTTGCCAATTCCACAAGAACTGTCTTGGCGAAAGGTTTCCTGAGGGAAAAGCTGTAACTCTGGGAGATGATTTCACAGAACACAAAGAAGTTTCTCAGAAAGATTCTTTCTCTTTGTTAACGGAGGATATTTCCTTTGGCCCTATAGTCTTCTAAGGGATCCGAAATATCTCTTCTCAGATTCCACAGAAATAAGGCTAGCAAAGAGATCCACGAAATACAGATGTAACTCTGTGAGATGAATTAACAGAACACTAAGCAGTTTCTCAGAAAGCTTCCTTCCAGATTTCATCTGAGGATATTTCCTTTTTCACCATAGCCCTCTATGGGCTTCCGAATATCACTTTGCCAATTCCACAAGAACTGTCTTAGCGAAAGGCTTCTTGAGGGGAAAGCTGTAACACTGTGAGATGATTTCACAGAACACAAAGAAGTTTCTCAGAAAGATTCTTTCACTTTGTTATCGCACTATATTTCCTTTGGCCCTATAGTCTTCTAAGGGATCCGAAATATCTGTTCTCAGATTCCACAGAAATAAGGCTAGCAAAGAGATCCAAGAAATACAGATGTAACTCTGTGAGATAAATTAACAGAACAATAAGCAGTTTCTCAGAAAGCTTCTTTCCAGATTTCATCTGTCGATATTTCCTTTTTTTACCATAGCCCTCTATGCGCTTCAAAATATCACTTTGCCAATTCCACAAGAACTGTCTTAGCGAAAGGCTTCTTGAGGGGAAAGCTGTAACTCTGTGAGATGATTTCACAGAACACAAAGAAGTTTCTCAGAAAGTTTCTTTGTCTTTGTTATCGGAGGATATTTCCTTTGGCCCTACAGTCTTCAAAGGGATCCGAAATATCTGTTCTCAGATTCTACAGAAATAAGGCTAGCAAAGAGATCCACGTAATACAGATGTAACTCCGTGAGATGAATTAACAGAACACTAAGCAGTTTCTCAGAAAGCTTCTTTCCAGATTTCATTTGAGGATATTTCCTTTTTCACCATGGCCCTCTATGGGCTTCCAAACATCACTTTGCCAATTCCACAAGAACTGTCTTAGCGAAAGGCTTCTTAAGGGGAAAGCTGTAACTCTGTGAGATGATTTCACAGGACACAAAGAAGTTTCTCAGAAAGCTTCTTTCTCTTTGTTATCGGAGGATATTTCCTTTGGACCTATAGTCTTCTAAGGGATCCGAGATATCTGTTCTCAGATTCTACAGAAATAAGGCTAGCAAAGAGATAAGGAAATACAGATGTAACTCTGCGAGATGAATTAACAGTACACTAAGCAGTTTCTCAGAAAGCTTCTTTCCAGATTTCTTCTGACGATATTTCCTTTTTCACCATAGCCCTCTAGGCGCTTCCAAATATCACTTTGCCAATTCCACAATAACAGTCTTAGCGAAAGGCTTCTTGAGGGGAAAGCTGTAACTCTGTGAGATGAATTCACAGGACACAAAGAAGTTTCTCAGAAAGCTTCTTTCTCTTTGTTATCGGAGGATATTTCCTTTGGCCCTATAGTCTTCTAAGGGATCCGAAATATTTTTTCTCAGATTCTACAAAAATAAGGCTAGCAAAGGGATCCACGAAATACAGATGTAACTCTGTGAGATGAATTAACAGAACACTAAGCAGTTTCTCAGAAAGCTTCTTTCCAGATTTCATTTGAGGATATTTCCTTTTTCACCATGGCCCTCTATGGGCTTCCAAATATCACTTTGCCAATTCCAGAAGAACTGTCTTAGCGAAAGGCTTCTTGAGCGGAAAGCTGTAACTCTGTGAGATGATTTCATAGAACACAAAGAAATTTCTCAGAAAGCTTCTTTCTCTTTGTTATCGGAGGATATTTCCTTTGGCCCTATAGTCTTCTAAGGGATCCGAAATATCTCTTCTCAGATTCCACAGAAATAAGGCTAGCAAAGAGATCCACGAAATACAGATGTAACTCTGTGAGATGAATTAACAGAACACTAAGCAGTTCTCAGAAAGCTTCCTTCCAGATTTCATCTGAGGATATTTCCTTTTTCACCATAGCCCTCTATGGGCTTCCAAATATCACTTTGCCAATTCCACAAGAACGGTCTTAGCGAAAGGCTTCTTGAGGGGAAAGCTGTAACACTGTGAGATGATTTCACAGAACACAAAGAAGTTTCTCAGAAAGATTCTTTCTCTTTGTTATCGCACTATATTTCCTTTGGCCCTATAGTCTTCTAAGGGATCCGAAATATCTGTTCTCAGATTACACAGAAATAAGGCTAGCAAAGAGATCCACGAAATACAGATGTAACTCTGTGAGATAAATTAACAGAACAATAAGCAGTTTCTCAGAAAGCTTCTTTCCAGATTTCATCTGAGAATATTTCCTTTTTCACCATAGCCGTCTATGGGCTTAAAATATCACTTTGCCAATTCCACAAGAACTGTCTTAGCGAAAGGCTTCTTTAGGGGAAAGTTGTAACTCTTTGAGATGATTTTACAGAACACAAAGAAGTTTCTCAGAAAGCTTCTTTGTCTTTGTTATGGCAGGATATTTCCTTTTGCCCTATAGTCTTCTAAGGAATCCGAAATATCTGTTCTCAGATTCCACAGAAATAAGGCAAGCAAAGAGATCCACGAAATACAGATATAACTGTGTGAGATGAAAAAACAGAACACTAAGCAGTTTCTCAGAAAGCTTCTTTACAGATTTCATCTGAGGATATTTCCTTTTTCACCATAGCCCTCTATGCGCTTCCAAATATCACTTTGCCTATTCCACAAGAACTGTCTTAGCGAAAGACTTCTTGAGGGGAAAGCTGTAACTCTGTGAGATGATTTCACACAGCACAAAGAAGTTTCTCAGAAATCTTCTTTCTCTTTGTTATCTGAGAATATTTCCTTTGGCCCTATAGTCTTCTAAGGGATCCGAAATATCTGTTCTCAGATTCCACAGAAATAAGGCCAGCAAAGAGGTCCACGAAAGACAGATGTAACTCTGTGAGATGAATTAACAGAATACTAAGCAGTTTCTCAGAAAGCTTCTTTCCAGATTTCATCTGAGTATATTTCCTTTTTCACCATAGCCCTCTATGGGCCTCCAAATATCACTTTGCTAATTCCACAAGAACTGTCTTAGCGAAAGGTTTCCTGAGGGGAAAGCTGTAACTCTGGGAGATGATTTCACAGAACACAAAGAAGTTTCTCAGAAAGCTTCTTTCTCTTTGTTATCGGAGGATATTTCCTTTGGCCCTATAGTCTTCTAAGGGATCCGAAATATCTGTTCTCAGATTCCACAGAAATAAGGCTAGCAAAGAGATCTTCGAAATACAGATGTAACTCTGTGAGATGAATTAACAGAACACTAAGCAGTTTCTCAGAAAGCTTCTTTCCAGATTTCATCTGAGGATATTTCCCTTTTCACCATAGCCCTCTATGGGCTTCCAAATATCACTTTGCCAATTCCACAAGAACTGTCTTAGCGAAAGGCTTCTTGAGGGGAATGCTGTAACTCTGTGAGATGATTTCACAGTACACAAAGAAGTTTCTCAGAAAGGTTCTTTCTCTTTGTTTTCGGAGGATATTTCCTTTGGCCCTATAGTCTTCAAAGGGATCCAAAATATCTCCTCTCAGATTCCATAGAAATAAGGCTACAAAAGAGATCCACGAAATACAGATGTAACTCTCTGAGATGAGTTAACAGAACACTAAGCAGTTTCTCAGAAAGCTTCTTTCCAGATTTCATCTGAGATTATTTCCTTTTTCACCATAGCCATCTATGGGCTTCCAAATATCACTCTACCAATTCCACAAGAACTGTCTTAGCGAAAGTCTTCTTGAAGGGAAAGCTGTAACTCTGTGAGATGATTTCACAGAACACAAACAAGTTCCTCAGAAAGCTTCTTTCTCTTTGTTATCGGAGGATATTTCCTTTGGCCCTATAATCTTCTAAGGGATCCGAAATATCTGTTCTCAGATTTCACAGAAATAAGGCTAGCAAGGAGATCCACGAAATACTGATGTAAATCTGTGAGATGAATTAACAGGACACTAAGCAGTTTCTCAGAAAGCTTCCTTCCAGATTTCATCTGAGGATTATTCCTTTTTCACCATAGCCCTCTATGGGCTTCCAAATATCACTTTGCCACTTCCACAAGAACTGTCTTAGCGAAAGGCTTCCTGAGGGGAAAGCTGTAACTCTGTGAGATGATTTCACAGAACACAAAGAAGTTTCTCAGAAAGATTCTTTCTCTTTGTTATCGGAGGATATTTCCTTTGGCCCTAGAGTCTTCAAAGGGATCCGAAATATCTCTTCTCAGATTCCACAGAAATAAGGCTAGCAAAGAGATCCAGGAAATACAGATGTAACTCTGTGAGATGAGTTAACAGAACACTAAGCAGTTTCTCAGAAAGCTTCCTTCCAGATTTCATCTGAGGATATTTCCTTTTCACCATAGCCTTCTATGGGCTTCCAAATATCACTTTGCCAATTCCACAAGAACTGTCTTGGCGAAAGTTTTCCTGAGGGAAAAGCTGTAACTCTGGGAGATGATTTCACAGAACACAAAGAAGTTTCTCAGAAAGATTCTTTCTCTTTGTTGTCGGAGGATATTTCCTTTGGCCCTATAGTCTTCTAAGGGATCCGAAATATCTCTTCTCAGATTCCACAGAAATAAGGCTAGCAAAGAGATTCACGAAATACAGATGTACCTCTGTGAGATGAATTAACAGAACACTAAGCAGTTTCTCAGAAAGCTTCCTTCCAGATTTCATCTGAGGATATTTCCTTTTTCACCATAGCCCTCTATGGGCTTCCAAATATCACTTTGCCAATTCCACAAGAACTGTCTTAGCGAAACGCTTCTTGAGGGGAAAGCTGTAACACTGTGAGATGATTTCACAGAACACAAAGAAGTTTCTCAGAAAGATTCTTTCTCTTTGTTATCGGAGGATATTTCCTTTGGCCCTATAGTCTTCAAAGGGATCTGAAATATCTCTTCTCAGATTCCACAGAAATAAGGCTAGCAAAGTGATCCACGAAATACAGATGTAACTCTGTGAGATGAGTTAACAGAACACTAAGCAGTTTCTCAGAAAGCTTCCTTCCAGATTTCATCTGAGGATATTTCCTTTTCACCATAGCCCTCTATGGGCTTCCAAATATCACTTTGCCAATTCCACAAGAACTGTCTTGGCGAAAGGTTTCCTGAGAGAAAAGCTGTAACTCTGGGAGATGATTTCACAGAACACAAAGAAGTTTCTCAGAAAGATTCTTTCTCTTTGTTAACGGAGGATATTTCCTTTGGCCCTATAGTCTTCTAAGGGATCCGAAATATCTCTTCTCAGATTCCACAGAAATAAGGCTAGCAAAGAGATCCACGAAATACAGATGTAACTCTGTGAGATGAATTAACAGAACACTAAGCAGTTTCTCAGAAAGCTTCCTTCCAGATTTCATCTGAGGATATTTCCTTTTTCACCATAGACCTCTATGGGCTTCCGAATATCACTTTGCCAATTCCACAAGAACTGTCTTAGCGAAAGGCTTCTTGAGGGGAAAGCTGTAACACTGTGAGATGATTTCACAGAACACAAAGAAGTTTCTCAGAAAGATTCTTTCACTTTGTTATCGCACTATATTTCCTTTGGCCCTATAGTCTTCTAAGGGATCCGAAATATCTGTTCTCAGATTCCACAGAAATAAGGCTAGCAAAGAGATCCAAGAAATACAGATGTAACTCTGTGAGATAAATTAACAGAACAATAAGCAGTTTCTCAGAAAGCTTCTTTCCAGATTTCATCTGTCGATATTTCCTTTTTTTACCATAGCCCTCTATGCGCTTCAAAATATCACTTTGCCAATTCCACAAGAACTGTCTTAGCGAAAGGCTTCTTGAGGGGAAAGCTGTAACTCTGTGAGATGATTTCACAGAACACAAAGAAGTTTCTCAGAAAGTTTCTTTGTCTTTGTTATCGGAGGATATTTCCTTTGGCCCTACAGTCTTCAAAGGGATCCGAAATATCTGTTCTCAGATACTACAGAAATAAGGCTAGCAAAGAGATCCACGTAATACAGATGTAACTCCGTGAGATGAATTAACAGAACACTAAGCAGTTTCTCAGAAAGCTTCTTTCCAGATTTCATTTGAGGATATTTCCTTTTTCACCATGGCCCTCTATGGGCTTCCAAACATCACTTTGCCAATTCCACAAGAACTGTCTTAGCGAAAGGCTTCTTAAGGGGAAAGCTATAACTCTGTGAGATGATTTCACAGGACACAAAGAAGTTTCTCAGAAAGCTTCTTTCTCTTTGTTATCGGAGGATATTTCCTTTGGACCTATAGTCTTCTAAGGGATCCGAGATATCTGTTCTCAGATTCTACAGAAATAAGGCTAGCAAAGAGATAAGGAAATACAGATGTAACTCTGCGAGATGAATTAACAGTACACTAAGCAGTTTCTCAGAAAGCTTCTTTCCAGATTTCTTCTGACGATATTTCCTTTTTCACCATAGCCCTCTAGGCGCTTCCAAATATCACTTTGCCAATTCCACAATAACAGTCTTAGCGAAAGGCTTCTTGAGGGGAAAGCTGTAACTCTGTGAGATGAATTCACAGGACACAAAGAAGTTTCTCAGAAAGCTTCTTTCTCTTTGTTATCGGAGGATATTTCCTTTGGCCCTATAGTCTTCTAAGGGATCCGAAATATTTTTTCTCAGATTCTACAAAAATAAGGCTAGCAAAGGGATCCACGAAATACAGATGTAACTCTGTGAGATGAATTAACAGAACACTAAGCAGTTTCTCAGAAAGCTTCTTTCCAGATTTCATTTGAGGATATTTCCTTTTTCACCATGGCCCTCTATGGGCTTCCAAATATCACTTTGCCAATTCCAGAAGAACTGTCTTAGCGAAAGGCTTCTTGAGCGGAAAGCTGTAACTCTGTGAGATGATTTCATAGAACACAAAGAAATTTCTCAGAAAGCTTCTTTCTCTTTGTTATCGGAGGATATTTCCTTTGGCCCTATAGTCTTCTAAGGGATCCGAAATATCTCTTCTCAGATTCCACAGAAATAAGGCTAGCAAAGAGATCCACGAAATACAGATGTAACTCTGTGAGATGAATTAACAGAACACTAAGCAGTTCTCAGAATCTTCCTTCCAGATTTCATCTGAGGATATTTCCTTTTTCACCATAGCCCTCTATGGGCTTCCAAATATCACTTTGCCAATTCCACAAGAACGGTCTTAGCGAAAGGCTTCTTGAGGGGAAAGCTGTAACACTGTGAGATGATTTCACAGAACACAAAGAAGTTTCTCAGAAAGATTCTTTCTCTTTGTTATCGCACTATATTTCCTTTGGCCCTATAGTCTTCTAAGGAATCCGAAATATCTGTTCTCAGATTCCACAGAAATAAGGCAAGCAAAGAGATCCACGAAATACAGATATAACTCTGTGAGATGAAAAAACAGAACACTAAGCAGTTTCTCAGAAAGCTTCTTTACAGATTTCATCTGAGGATATTTCCTTTTTCACCATAGCCCTCTATGCGCTTCCAAATATCACTTTGCCTATTCCACAAGAACTGTCTTAGCGAAAGACTTCTTGAGGGGAAAGCTGTAACTCTGTGAGATGATTTCACACAGCACAAAGAAGTTTCTCAGAAATCTTCTTTCTCTTTGTTATCTGAGAATATTTCCTTTGGCCCTATAGTCTTCTAAGGGATCCGAAATATCTGTTCTCAGATTCCACAGAAATAAGGCCAGCAAAGAGGTCCACGAAAGACAGATGTAACTCTGTGAGATGAATTAACAGAATACTAAGCAGTTTCTCAGAAAGCTTCTTTCCAGATTTCATCTGAGTATATTTCCTTTTTCACCATAGCCCTCTATGGGCCTCCAAATATCACTTTGCTAATTCCACAAGAACTGTCTTAGCGAAAGGTTTCCTGAGGGGAAAGCTGTAACTCTGGGAGATGATTTCACAGTACACAAAGAAGTTTCTCAGAAAGGTTCTTTCTCTTTGTTTTCGGAGGATATTTCCTTTGGCCCTATAGTCTTCAAAGGGATCCAAAATATCTCCTCTCAGATTCCATAGAAATAAGGCTACAAAAGAGATCCACGAAATACAGATGTAACTCTCTGAGATGAGTTAACAGAACACTAAGCAGTTTCTCAGAAAGCTTCTTTCCAGATTTCATCTGAGATTATTTCCTTTTTCACCATAGCCATCTATGGGCTTCCAAATATCACTCTACCAATTCCACAAGAACTGTCTTAGCGAAAGTCTTCTTGAAGGGAAAGCTGTAACTCTGTGAGATGATTTCACAGAACACAAACAAGTTCCTCAGAAAGCTTCTTTCTCTTTGTTATCGGAGGATATTTCCTTTGGCCCTATAATCTTCTAAGGGATCCGAAATATCTGTTCTCAGATTTCACAGAAATAAGGCTAGCAAGGAGATCCACGAAATACTGATGTAAATCTGTGAGATGAATTAACAGGACACTAAGCAGTTTCTCAGAAAGCTTCCTTCCAGATTTCATCTGAGGATTATTCCTTTTTCACCATAGCCCTCTATGGGCTTCCAAATATCACTTTGCCACTTCCACAAGAACTGTCTTAGCGAAAGGCTTCTTGAGGGGAAAGCTGTAACTCTGTGAGATGATTTCACAGAACACAAAGAAGTTTCTCAGAAAGATTCTTTCTCTTTGTTATCGGAGGATATTTCCTTTGGCCCTAGAGTCTTCAAAGGGATCCGAAATATCTCTTCTCAGATTCCACAGAAATAAGGCTAGCAAAGAGATCCAGGAAATACAGATGTAACTCTGTGAGATGAGTTAACAGAACACTAAGCAGTTTCTCAGAAAGCTTCCTTCCAGATTTCATCTGAGGATATTTCCTTTTCACCATAGCCGTCTATGGGCTTCCAAATATCACTTTGCCAATTCCACAAGAACTGTCTTGGCGAAAGTTTTCCTGAGGGAAAAGCTGTAACTCTGGGAGATGATTTCACAGAACACAAAGAAGTTTCTCAGAAAGATTCTTTCTCTTTGTTGTCGGAGGATATTTCCTTTGGCCCTATAGTCTTCTAAGGGATCCGAAATATCTCTTCTCAGATTCCACAGAAATAAGGCTAGCAAAGAGATTCACGAAATACAGATGTACCTCTGTGAGATGAATTAACAGAACACTAATCAGTTTCTCAGAAAGCTTCCTTCCAGATTTCATCTGAGGATATTTCCTTTTTCACCATAGCCCTCTATGGGCTTCCAAATATCACTTTGCCAATTCCACAAGAACTGTCTTAGCGAAACGCTTCTTGAGGGGAAAGCTGTAACACTGTGAGATGATTTCACAGAACACAAAGAAGTTTCTCAGAAAGATTCTTTCTCTTTGTTATCGGAGGATATTTCCTTTGGCCCTATAGTCTTCTAAGGGATCCGAAATATCTGTTCTCATATTCCACAGAAATAAGGCTAGCAAAGAGATCCAGGAAATACAGATGTAACTCTGTGAGATGAATTAACAGAACAATAAGCAGTTTCTCAGAAAGCTTCTTTCCAGATTTCATCTGAGGATATTTCCTTTTTCACCATAGTCCTCTATGGGCTTCCAAGTATCACTTTGCCAATTCCACAAGAACTGTCTTAGCGAAAGGCTTCTTGAGGGGAAAGCTGTAGCTCTGTGAGATGATTTCACAGAACACAAAGGAGTTTCTCAGAAAGCTTCTTTCTCTTTCTTATCGGAGGCTATTTCCTTTGGCCCTATAGTCTTCTAAGGGATCCGAAATACCTGTTCTCAGATTCCACAGAAATAAGGCTAGCAAAGCGATCCACGAAATACAGATGTAACTCTCTGAGATGAATTAACAGAACTCTAAGCTGTTTCTCAGAAAGCTTCTTTCCAGATTTCATCTGAGGATATTTCCTTTTTCACCATAGCCCTCTATGGGCTTCCAAATGTCACTTTGCCAATTCCACAAGAACTGTCTTAGCGAAAGGCTTCTTGAGGGGAAAGCTGTAACGCTGTGAGTTGATTTCACAGAACACAAAGAAGTTTCTCAGAAAGATTCTTTCTCTTTTTTATCGGAGGACATTTCCTTGAGCCCTCTAATCTTCTAAGGGATCCCAAATATCTGTTCTCAGATTCCACAGAAATAAGTCTAGCAAAGAGATCCAGGAAATACAGATGTAACTCTGTGAGATGAATTAACAGAACACTAAGCAGCTTCCCAGAATGCTTCTTTCCAGATTTCATCTGAGGATATTTCCTTTTTTACCATAGACCTCTATGCGCTTCAAAATATCACTTTGCCAATTCCACAAGAACTGTCTTAGCGAAAGGCTTCTTGAGGGGAAAGCTGTAACTCTGTGAGATGATTTCACAGAACACAAAGAAGTTTCTCAGAAAGCTTCTTTGTCTTTGTTATCGGAGGATATTTCCTTTGGCCCTATAGTCTTCAAAGGGATCCGAAATATCTCCTCTCAGATTCCATAGAAATAAGGCTACAAAAGAGATCCACGAAATACAGATGTAACTCTCTGAGATGAGTTAACAGAACACTAAGCAGTTTCTCAGAAAGCTTCTTTCCAGATTTCATCTGAGATTATTTCCTTTTTCACCATAGCCATCTATGGGCTTCCAAATATCTCTCTACCAATTCCACAAGAACTGTCTTAGCGAAAGTCTTCTTGAAGGGAAAGCTGTAACTCTGTGAGATGATTTCACAGAACACAAACAAGTTCCTCAGAAAGCTTCTTTCTCTTTGTTATCGGAGGATATTTCCTTTGGCCCTATAGTCTTCTAAGGGATCCGAAATATCTGTTCTCAGATTTCACAGAAATAAGGCTAGCAAGGAGATCCACGAAATACTGATGTAAATCTGTGAGATGAATTAACAGGACACTAAGCAGTTTCTCAGAAAGCTTCCTTCCAGATTTCATCTGAGGATATTTCCTTTTTCACCATAGCCCTCTATGGGCTTCCAAATATCACTTTGCCAATTACACAAGAACTGTCTTAGCGAAAGGCTTCTTGAGGGGAAAGCTGTAACTCTGTGAGATGATTTCACAGAACACAAAGAAGTTTCTCAGAAAGATTCTTTCTCTTTGTTATCGGAGGATATTTCCTTTGGCCTTATAGTCTTCTAAGGGTTCCGAAATATCTGTTCTCAGATTCCACAGAAATAAGGCTAGCAAGGAGATCCACGAAATACAGAGGTAACTCTGTGAGATGAATTAACAGAACACTAAGCAGTTTCTCAGAAAGCTTCCTTCCAGATTTCATCTGAGTATATTTCCTTTTTCACCATAGCCCTCTAGGGGCTTCCAAATATCACTTTGCCACTTCCACAAGAACTGTCTTAGCGAAAGGCTTCCTGAGGGGAAAGCTGTAACTCTGTGAAATGATTTCACAGAACACAAAGAAGTTTCTCAGAAAGATTCTTTCTCTTTGTTATCGGAGGATATTTCCTTTGGCCTTATAGTCTTCTAAGGGTTCCGAAATATCTGTTCTCAGATTCCACAGAAATAAGGCTAGCAAAGAAATCCACGAAATACAGAGGTAACTCTGTGAGATGAATTAACAGAACACTAAGCAGTTTCTCAGAAAGCTTCCTTCCAGATTTCATCTGAGTATATTTCCTTTTTCACCATAGCCGTCTATGGGCTTCCAAATATCACTTTGCCACTTCCACAAGAACTGTCTTAGTGAATGGCTTCCTGAGGGGAAAGCTGTAACTCTGTGAAATGATTTCACAGAACACAAAGAAGTTTCTCAGAAAGATTCTTTCTCTTTGTTATCGGAGGATATTTCCTTTGGCCCTATAGTCTTCAAAGGGATCTGAAATATCTCTTCTCAGATTCCACAGAAATAAGGCTAGCAAAGTGATCCACGAAATACAGATGTAACTCTGTGAGATGAGTTAACAGAACACTAAGCAGTTTCTCAGAAAGCTTCCTTCCAGATTTCATCTGAGGATATTTCCTTTTCACCATAGCCCTCTATGGGCTTCCAAATATCACTTTGCCAATTCCACAAGAACTGTCTTGGCGAAAGGTTTCCTGAGGGAAAAGCTGTAACTCTGGGAGATGATTTCACAGAACACAAAGAAGTTTCTCAGAAAGATTCTTTCTCTTTGTTAACGGAGGATATTTCCTTTGGCCCTATAGTCTTCTAAGGGATCCGAAATATCTCTTCTCAGATTCCACAGAAATAAGGCTAGCAAAGAGATCCACGAAATACAGATGTAACTCTGTGAGATGAATTAACAGAACACTAAGCAGTTTCTCAGAAAGCTTCCTTCCAGATTTCATCTGAGGATATTTCCTTTTTCACCATAGCCCTCTATGGGCTTCCAAATATCACTTTGCCAATTCCACAAGAACTGTCTTAGCGAAAGGCTTCTTGAGGGGAAAGCTGTAACACTGTGAGATGATTTCACAGAACACAAAGAAGTTTCTCAGAAAGATTCTTTCACTTTGTTATCGCACTATATTTCCTTTGGCCCTATAGTCTTCTAAGGGATCCGAAATATCTGTTCTCAGATTCCACAGAAATAAGGCTAGCAAAGAGATCCAAGAAATACAGATGTAACTCTGTGAGATAAATTAACAGAACAATAAGCAGTTTCTCAGAAAGCTTCTTTCCAGATTTCATCTGTCGATATTTCCTTTTTTTACCATAGCCCTCTATGCGCTTCAAAATATCACTTTGCCAATTCCACAAGAACTGTCTAAGCGAAAGGCTTCTTGAGGGGAAAGCTGTAACTCTGTGAGATGATTTCACAGGACACAAAGAAGTTTCTCAGAAAGCTTCTTTCTCTTTGTTATCGGAGGATATTTCCTTTGGACCTATAGTCTTCTAAGGGATCCGAGATATCTGTTCTCAGATTCTACAGAAATAAGGCTAGCAAAGAGATAAGGAAATACAGATGTAACTCTGCGAGATGAATTAACAGTACACTAAGCAGTTTCTCAGAAAGCTTCTTTCCAGATTTCTTCTGACGATATTTCCTTTTTCACCATAGCCCTCTAGGCGCTTCCAAATATCACTTTGCCAATTCCACAATAACAGTCTTAGCGAAAGGCTTCTTGAGGGGAAAGCTGTAACTCTGTGAGATGAATTCACAGGACACAAAGAAGTTTCTCAGAAAGCTTCTTTCTCTTTGTTATCGGAGGATATTTCCTTTGGCCCTATAGTCTTCTAAGGGATCCGAAATATTTTTTCTCAGATTCTACAAAAATAAGGCTAGCAAAGGGATCCACGAAATACAGATGTAACTCTGTGAGATGAATTAACAGAACACTAAGCAGTTTCTCAGAAAGCTTCTTTCCAGATTTCATTTGAGGATATTTCCTTTTTCACCATGGCCCTCTATGGGCTTCCAAATATCACTTTGCCAATTCCAGAAGAACTGTCTTAGCGAAAGGCTTCTTGAGCGGAAAGCTGTAACTCTGTGAGATGATTTCATAGAACACAAAGAAATTTCTCAGAAAGCTTCTTTCTCTTTGTTATCGGAGGATATTTCCTTTGGCCCTATAGTCTTCAAAGGGATCCGAAATATCTCTTCTTAGATTCCAAAGAAATAAGGCTAGCAAAGAGATCCACGAAATACAGATGTAACTTTGTGAGATGAATTAACAGAACACTAAGCAGTTTCTCAGAAAGCTTCCTTCCAGATTTCATCTGAGGATATTTCCTTTTTCACCGTAGCCCTCTATGGGCTTCCAAATATCACTTTGCCAATTCCACAAGAACTGTCTTAGCGAAAGGTTTCCTGAGGGGAAAGCTGTAACTCTGGGAGATGATTTCACAGAACACAAAGAAGTTTCTCAGAAAGCTTCTTTCTCTTTGTTATCGGAGGATATTTCCTTTGGCCCTATAGTCTTCTAAGGGATCCGAAATATCTGTTCTCAGATTCCACAGAAGTAAGGCTAGCAAAGAGATCCACGAAATACAGATGTAACTCTGTGAGATGAATTAACAGAACACTAAGCAGTTTCTCAGAAAGCTTCCTTCCAGATTTCATCTGAGGATATTTCCTTTTTCACCATAGCCCTCTATGGGCTTCCAAATATCACTTTGCCAATTCCACTAGAACTGTCTTAGCGAAAGGCTTCTTGAGGGGAAAGCTGTAACTCTCTGAGATTATTTCACAGAACACAAAGAAGTTTCTCAGAAAGATTCTTTCTCTTTGTTATCGCAGGATATTTCCTTTGGCCCTATAGTCTTCTAAGGGATCCGAAATATCTGTTCTCAGATTCCACAGAAATAAGGCTAGCAAAGAGATCCACGAAATACAGATGTAACTCTGTGAGAAGAGTTAACAGAACAATAAGCAGTTTCTCAGAAAGCTTCCTTCCATATTCCATCTGAGGATATTTCCTTTTTCACCATAGCCCTCTATGGGCTTCCAAATATCACTTTGCCACTTCCACAAGAACTGTCTTAGCGAAAGGCTTCCTGAGGGGAAAGCTGTAACTCTGTGAGATGATTTCACAGAACACAAAGAAGTTTCTCAGAAAGATTCTTTCTCTTTGTTATCGGAGGATATTTCCTTTGGCCCTATAGTCTTCAAAGGGATCCGAAATATCTCTTCTCAGATTCCACAGAAATAAGGCTATCAAAGAGATCCACGAAATACAGATGTAACTCTGTGAGATGAATTAACAGAACACTAAGCAGTTTCTCAGAAAGCTTCCTTCCAGATTTCATCTGAGGATATTTCCTTTTTCACCATAGCCCTCTATGGCCTTCCAAATATCACTTTGCCAATTCCACAAGAACTGTCTTAGCGAAAGTTTTCCTGAGGGGAAAGCTGTAACTCTGGGAGATGATTTCACAGAACACAAAGAAGTTTCTCAGAAAGATTCTTTCTCTTTGTTATCGGAGGGTATTTCCTTTGGTTCTATAGTCTTCTAAGGGATCCGAAATATCTCTTCTCAGATTCCACAGAAATAAGGCTAGCAAAGAGATCCACGAAATACAGATGTAACTCTGTGAGATGGATTAACAGAACACTAAGCAGTTTCTCAGAAAGCTTCCTTCCAGCTTTCATCTGAGGATATTTCCTTTTTCACCATAGCCCTCTATGGGCTTCCAAATATCACTTTGCCAATTCCACAAGAACTGTCTTAGCGAAAGGCTTCTTGAGGGGAAAGCTGTAACTCTGTGAGATGATTTCACAGAACACAAAGAAGTTTCTCAGAAAGATTCTTTCTCTTTGTTATCGGAGGATATTTCCTTTGGCCCTATAGTCTTCTAAGGGATCCGAAATATCTGTTCTCAGATTCCACAGAAATAAGGCTAGCAAAGAGATCCACGAAATACAGATATAACTCTGTGAGATGAATTAACCGAACACTAAGCATTTTCTCAGAAAGCTTCTTTCCAGATTTCATCTGAGCATATTTCCTTTTTCACCATAGCCCTCTATGGGCTTCCAAATATCACTTTGCCAATTCCATAAGAACTGTCTTAGTGAAAGGCTTCTTGAGGGGAAAGCTGTAGCTCTGTGAGATGATTTCACAGAACACAAAGAAGTTTCTCAGAAAGCTTCATTCTCTTTGTTATTGGAGGATATTTCCTTTGGCCCTATAGTCTTCTAAGGGATCCGAAATACCTGTTCTCAGATTCCACAGAAATAAGGCTAGCAAAGAGATCCACGAAATACAGATGTAACTCTGTGAGATGAATTAACAGAACACTAAGCAGTTTCTCAGAAAGCTTCTCTCCAGATTTCATCTGAGTATATTTCGTTTTTCAACATAGCCCTCTATGGGCTTCCAAATATCACTTTGCCACTTCCACAAGAACTGTCTTAGCGAAAGGCTTCCTGAGGGGAAAGCTGTAACTCTGGGAGATGATTTCACAGAACACAAAGAAGTTTCTCAGAAAGATTCTTTCTCTATGTTATCGCAGGATATTTACTTTGGCCCTATAGTCTTCAAAGGGATCCGAAATATCTCTTCTCAGATTCCAAAGAAATAAGGCTAGCAAAGAGATCCACGAAATACAGATGTAACTTTGTGAGATGAATTAACAGAACACTAAGCAGTTTCTCAGAAAGCTTCCTTCCAGATTTCATCTGAGGATATTTCCTTTTTCACCCTAGCCCTCTATGGGCTTCCAAATATCACTTTGCCAATTCCACAAGAACTGTCTTAGCGGAAGGTTTCCTGAGGGGAAAGCTGTAACTCTGGGAGATGATTTCACAGAACACAAAGAAGTTTCTCACAAAGATTCTTTCTCTTTGTTATCGGAGGATATTTCCTTTGGCCCTATAGTCTTCTAAGGGATCGGAAATATCTCTTCTCAGATTCCACAGAAGTAAGGCTAGCAAAGAGATCCACGAAATACAGATGTAACTCTGTGAGATGAGTTAACAGAACACTAAGCAGTTTCTCAGAAAGCTTCCTTCCAGATTTCATCTGAAGATATTTCCTTTTTCACCATAGCCCTCTATGGGCTTCCAAATATCACTTTGCCAATTCCACAAGAACTGTCTTAGCGAAAGGCTTCTTGAGGGGAAAGCTGTAACTCTGTGAGATGATTTCACAGAACACAAAGAAGTTTCTCAGAAAGATTCTTTCTCTTTGTTATCGCAGGATATTTCCTTTGGCCCTATAGTCTTCTAAGGGATCCGAAATATCTGTTCTCAGATTCCACAAAAATAAGGCTAGCAAAGAGATAAGGAAATACAGATGTAACTATGCGAGATGAATTAACAGAACACTAAGCAGTTTCTCAGAAAGCTTCTTTCCAGATTTCATCTGACGATATTTCCTTTTTCACCATAGCCCTCTATGGGCTCCAAATATCACTTTGCCAATTCCACAAGAACTGTCTTAGGGAAAGGCTTCTTGAGGGGAAAGCTGTAACTCTGTGAGATGAATTCACAGAACACAAAGAAATTTCTCAGAAAGCTTCTTTCTCTTTGTTATCGGAGGATATTTCCCTTGGCCCTATAATCTTCTAAGGGATCCGAAATATCTGTTCTCAGATTCTACAGAAATAAGGCTAGCAAAGGGATCCACGAAATACAGATGTAACTCTGTGAGGTGAATTAACAGAACACTAAGCAGTTTCTCAGAAAGCTTCTTTCCAGATTTCATCTGAGGATATTTCCTTTTTCACCATAGCCCTCTATGGGCTTCCAAATATCACTTTGCCAACTCCACAGGAACTGTCTTAGTGAAAGGCTTCTTCAGGGGAAAGCTGTACCTCTGTGAGATGATTTCACAGAACACAAAGAAGTATCTCAGAAAGCTTCTTTCTCTTTGTTATCGGAGGATATTTCCTTTGGCCCTATAGTCTTCTAAGGGATCCGAAATATCTCTTCTCAGATTCCACAGAAATAAGGCTAGCAAAGAGATCCACGAAATACAGATGTAAGTCTGTGAGATGGATTAACAGAACACTAAGCAGTTTCTCAGAAAGCTTCCTTCCAGATTTCATCTGAGGATATTTCCTTTTTCACCATAGCCCTCTATGGGCTTCCAAATATCACTTTGCCAATTCCACAAGAACTGTCTTAGCGAAAGGCTTCTTGAGGGGAAAGCTGTAAGTCTGTGAGATGATTTCACAGAACACAAAGAAGTTTCTCAGAAAGATTCTTTCTCTTTGTTATCGGAGGATATTTCCTTTGGCCCTATAGTCTTCTAAGGGATCCGAAATATCTGTTCTCAGATTCCACAGAAATAAGGCTAGCAAAGAGATCCACGAAATACAGATATAACTCTGTGAGATGAATTAACCGAACACTAAGCATTTTCTCAGAAAGCTTCTTTCCAGATTTCATCTGAGCATATTTCCTTTTTCACCATAGCCCTCTATGGGCTTCCAAATATCACTTTGCCAATTCCATAAGAACTGTCTTAGTGAAAGGCTTCTTGAGGGGAAAGCTGTAGCTCTGTGAGATGATTTCACAGAACACAAAGAAGTTTCTCAGAAAGCTTCATTCTCTTTGTTATTGGAGGATATTTCCTTTGGCCCTATAGTCTTCTAAGGGATCCGAAATACCTGTTCTCAGATTCCACAGAAATAAGGCTAGCAAAGAGATCCACGAAATACAGATGTAACTCTGTGAGATGAATTAACAGAACACTAAGCAGTTTCTCAGAAAGCTTCTCTCCAGATTTCATCTGAGTATATTTCGTTTTTCAACATAGCCCTCTATGGGCTTCCAAATATCACTTTGCCACTTCCACAAGAACTGTCTTAGCGAAAGGCTTCCTGAGGGGAAAGCTGTAACTCTGGGAGATGATTTCACAGAACACAAAGAAGTTTCTCAGAAAGATTCTTTCTCTATGTTATCGCAGGATATTTACTTTGGCCCTATAGTCTTCAAAGGGATCCGAAATATCTCTTCTCAGATTCCAAAGAAATAAGGCTAGCAAAGAGATCCACGAAATACAGATGTAACTTTGTGAGATGAATTAACAGAACACTAAGCAGTTTCTCAGAAAGCTTCCTTCCAGATTTCATCTGAGGATATTTCCTTTTTCACCCTAGCCCTCTATGGGCTTCCAAATATCACTTTGCCAATTCCACAAGAACTGTCTTAGCAGAAGGTTTCCTGAGGGGAAAGCTGTAACTCTGGGAGATGATTTCACAGAACACAAAGAAGTTTCTCACAAAGATTCTTTCTCTTTGTTATCGGAGGATATTTCCTTTGGCCCTATAGTCTTCTAAGGGATCGGAAATATCTCTTCTCAGATTCCACAGAAGTAAGGCTAGCAAAGAGATCCACGAAATACAGATGTAACTCTGTGAGATGAGTTAACAGAACACTAAGCAGTTTCTCAGAAAGCTTCCTTCCAGATTTCATCTGAAGATATTTCCTTTTTCACCATAGCCCTCTATGGGCTTCCAAATATCACTTTGCCAATTCCACAAGAACTGTCTTAGCGAAAGGCTTCTTGAGGGGAAAGCTGTAACTCTGTGAGATGATTTCACAGAACACAAAGAAGTTTCTCAGAAAGATTCTTTCTCTTTGTTATCGCAGGATATTTCCTTTGGCCCTATAGTCTTCTAAGGGATCCGAAATATCTGTTCTCAGATTCCACAAAAATAAGGCTAGCAAAGAGATAAGGAAATACAGATGTAACTATGCGAGATGAATTAACAGAACACTAAGCAGTTTCTCAGAAAGCTTCTTTCCAGATTTCATCTGACGATATTTCCTTTTTCACCATAGCACTCTATGGGCTCCAAATATCACTTTGCCAATTCCACAAGAACTGTCTTAGGGAAAGGCTTCTTGAGGGGAAAGCTGTAACTCTGTGAGATGAATTCACAGAACACAAAGAAATTTCTCAGAAAGCTTCTTTCTCTTTGTTATCGGAGGATATTTCCCTTGGCCCTATAATCTTCTAAGGGATCCGAAATATCTGTTCTCAGATTCTACAGAAATAAGGCTAGCAAAGGGATCCACGAAATACAGATGTAACTCTGTGAGGTGAATTAACAGAACACTAAGCAGTTTCTCAGAAAGCTTCTTTCCAGATTTCATCTGAGGATATTTCCTTTTTCACCATAGCCCTCTATGGGCTTCCAAATATCACTTTGCCAACTCCACAGGAACTGTCTTAGTGAAAGGCTTCTTCAGGGGAAAGCTGTACCTCTGTGAGATGATTTCACAGAACACAAAGAAGTATCTCAGAAAGCTTCTTTCTCTTTGTTATCGGAGGATATTTCCTTTGGCCCTATAGTCTTCTAAGGGATCCGAAATATCTCTTCTCAGATTCCACAGAAATAAGGCTAGCAAAGAGATCCACGAAATACAGATGTAAGTCTGTGAGATGGATTAACAGAACACTAAGCAGTTTCTCAGAAAGCTTCCTTCCAGATTTCATCTGAGGATATTTCCTTTTTCACCATAGCCCTCTATGGGCTTCCAAATATCACTTTGCCAATTCCACAAGAACTGTCTTAGCGAAAGGCTTCTTGAGGGGAAAGCTGTAAGTCTGTGAGATGATTTCACAGAACACAAAGAAGTTTCTCAGAAAGATTCTTTCTCTTTGTTATCGGAGGATATTTCCTTTGGCCCTATAGTCTTCTAAGGGATCCGAAATATCTGTTCTCAGATTCCACAGAAATAAGGCTAGCAAAGAGATCCACGAAATACAGATGTAACTCTGTGAGATGAATTAACCGAACACTAAGCAGTTTCTCAGAAAGCTTCTTTCCAGATTTCATCTGAGCATATTTCCTTTTTCACCATAGCCCTCTATGGGCTTCCAAATATCACTTTGCCAATTCCACAAGAACTGTCTTAGTGAAAGGCTTCTTGAGGGGAAAGCTGTAACTCTGTGAGATGATTTCACAGAACACAAAGAAGTTTCTCAGAAAGCTTCTTTCTCTTTGTTATTGGAGGATATTTCCTTTGGCCCTATAGTCTTCTAAGGGATCCGAAATACCTGTTCTCAGATTCCACAAAAATAAGGCTAGCAAAGAGATAAGGAAATACAGATGTAACTATGCGAGATGAATTAACAGAACACTAAGCAGTTTCTCAGAAAGCTTCTTTCCAGATTTCATCTGAGGATATTTCCTTTTTCACCATAGCCCTCTATGGGCTTCCAAATATCACTTTGCCAACTCCACAGGAACTGTCTTAGCGAAAGGCTTCTTCAGGGGAAAGCTGTAACTCTGTGAGATGATTTCACAGAACACAAAGAAGTTTCTCAGAAAGCTTCTTTCTCTTTGTTATCGGAGGATATTTCCTTTTGCCCTATAGTCTTCTAAGTGATCCGAAATATTGTTCTCAGATTCCACAGAAATAAGGCTAGCAAAGAGATCCACGAAATACAGTTATAACTCTGTGAGATGAATTAACAGAACACTAAGCTGTTTCTCAGAAAGCTTCTTTCCAGATTTAATCTGAGGATATTTCCTTTTCACCATAGCCCTCTATGCGCTTCCAAATATCACTTTGCCAATTCCTCAAGAACTGTCTTAGCGAAAGGCTTCTTGAAGGGAAAGCTGTAACTCTGTGAGATGATTTCACAGAACACAAAGAAGTATCTCAGAAAGCTTCTTTCTCTTTGTTATCGGAGGATATTTCCTTCGGCCCTATAGTCTTCTAAGGGATCCGAAATATCTGTTCTCAGATTCCACAGAAATAAGGCTAGCAAAGAGATCCACGAAACACAGATGTAACTCTCTGAGATGAATTAACAGAACACTAAGCAGTTTCTCAGAAAGCTTCTTTCCAGATTTCATCTGAGGATACTTCCTTTTTCACCATAGCCCTCTATGCGCTTCCAAATATCACTTTGCCAATTCCACAAGAACTGCCTTAGCAAAAGGCTTCTTGAGGGGAAAGCTTTAACTCTGTGAGATTATTTCACAGAACACAAAGAAGTTTATCAGAAAGCTTCTTTCTCTTTGTTATCGGAGGATATTTCCTTTGGCCCTATAGTCTTCAAGGGGATCCGAAATATCTGTTCTCAGATTCCACAGAAATAAGGCTAGAAAAGAGATCCACGAAATACAGATGTAACTCTCTGAGATGAATTAACAGAACACTAATCAGTTTCTCAGTAATCTTCTTTCCAGATTACATCTGAGAATATTTCCTTTTTCACAGTAGCTCTATAAGGGCTTCCAAATATCACTTTGCCAATTCCACAAGAACTGTCTTAGCGAAAGGCTTCTTGAGGGGAAAGCTGTAACTCTGTGAGATGAATTCACAGGACACAAAGAAGTTTTTCAGAAAGGTTCTTTCTCGTTGTTATCGGAGGATATTTCCTTTGGCCCTATAGTCTTCTAAGGGATCCGAAATATCTGTTCTCAGATACCACAGAAATAAGGCTAGCAAAGAGATCCACGAAATACAGATGTAACTCTGTGAGATGAATTAACAGAACACTAATCAGTTACTCAGAAAGCTTCTTTCCAGATTTCATCTGAGGATATTTCCTTTTTCACCATAGCCCAATAAGGGCTTCCAAATATCACTTTGCCAATTCCACAAGAACTGTCTTAGCGAAAGGCTTCTTGAGGGGAAAGCTGTAACTCCGTGACATGAATTCACAGGGCACAAAGAAGTTTTTCAGAAAGGTTCTTTCTCTTTGTTATGGGAGGATATTTCCTTTGGCCCTATAGTCTTCTAAGGGATCCGAGATATCTGTTCTCAGATTCTACAGAAATAAGGCTAGCAAAGAGATAAGGAAATACAGATGTAACTCTGCGAGATGAATTAACAGTACACTAAGCAGTTTCTCAGAAAGCTTCTTTCCAGGTTTCTTCTGACGATATTTCCTTTTTCACCATAGCCCTCTAGGCGCTTCCAAATATCAGTTTGCCAATTCCACAAGAACTGTCTTAGCGAAAGGCTTCTTGAGGGGAAAGCTGTAACTCTGTGAGATGAATTCACAGGACACAAAGAAGTTTCTCAGAAAGCTTCTTTCTCTTTGTTATCGGAGGATATTTCCTTTGGCCCTATAGTCTTCTAAGGGATCCGAAATATCTCTTCTCAGATTCCACAGAAATAAGGCTAGCAAAGAGATCCATGAAATACAGATGTAACTCTGTGAGATGAATTAACAGAACACTAAGCAGTTTCTCAGAAAGCTTCCTTCCAGATTTCATCTGACGATATTTCCTTTTTCACCATAGCCCTCTATGGGCTTCCAAATATCACTTTGCCAATTCCACAAGAACTGTCTTAGCGAAAGGCTTCTTGAGGGGAAAGCTGTAACTCTGTGAGATGAATTCACAGAACACAAAGAAGTTTCTCAGAAAGCTTCTTTCTCTTTGTTATCGGAGGATATTTCCTTTGGCCCTATAGTCTTCAAAGGGATCCGAAATATCTGTTCTCAGATTATACAGAAATAAGGCTAGCAAAGGGATCCACGAAATACAGATGTAACTGTGTGAGATGAATTAACAGAACACTAAGCAGTTTCTCATAAAGCTTCTTTCCAGATTTCATTTGAGGATATTTCCATTTTCACCATGGCCCTCTATGGGATTCCAAATGTCACTTTGCCAAATCCACAAGAACTGTCTTAGCGAAAGGCTTCTAGAGCAATAAGCTGTAACTCTGTGAGATGATTTCACAGAACACAAAGAAGTTTCTCAGAAAGCTTCTTTCTCTTTGTTATCGGAGGATATTTCCTTGTGCCCTATAGTCTTCTAAGTGATCCGAAATATTGTTCTCAGATTCCACAGAAATAAGGCTAGCAAAGAGATCCACGAAATACAGTTATAACTCTGTGAGATGAATTAACAGAACACTAAGCTGTTTCTCAGAAAACTTCTTTCCAGATTTAATCTGAGGATATTTCCTTTTCACCATAGCCCTCTATGCGCTTCCAAATATCACTTTGCCAATTCCTCAAGAACTGTCTTAGCGAAAGGCTTCTTGAAGGGAAAGCTGTAACTCTGTGAGATGATTTCACAGAACACAAAGAAGTATCTCAGAAACCTTCTTTCTCTTTGTTATCGGAGGATATTTCCTTCGGCCCTATAGTCTTCTAAGGGATCCGAAATATCTGTTCTCAGATTCCACAGAAATAAGGCTAGCAAAGAGATCCACGAAACACAGATGTAACTCTCTGAGATGAATTAACAGAACACTAAGCAGTTTCTCAGAAAGCTTCTTTCCAGATTTCATCTGAGGATACTTCCTTTTTCACCATAGCCCTCTATGCGCTTCCAAATATCACTTTGCCAATTCCACAAGAACTGTCTTAGCAAAAGGCTTCTTGAGGGGAAAGCTTTAACTCTGTGAGATTATTTCACAGAACACAAAGAAGTTTATCAGAAAGCTTCTTTCTCTTTGTTATCGGAGGATATTTCCTTTGGCCCTATAGTCTTCAAGGGGATCCGAAATATCTGTTCTCAGATTCCACAGAAATAAGGCTAGAAAAGAGATCCACGAAATACAGATGTAACTCTCTGAGATGAATTAACAGAACACTAATCAGTTTCTCAGTAATCTTCTTTCCAGATTACATCTGAGAATATTTCCTTTTTCACAGTAGCTCTATAAGGGCTTCCAAATATCACTTTGCCAATTCCACAAGAACTGTCTTAGCGAAAGGCTTCTTGAGGGGAAAGCTGTAACTCTGTGAGATGAATTCACAGGACACAAAGAAGTTTTTCAGAAAGGTTCTTTCTCGTTGTTATCGGAGGATATTTCCTTTGGCCCTATAGTCTTCTAAGGGATCCGAAATATCTGTTCTCAGATACCACAGAAATAAGGCTAGCAAAGAGATCCACGAAATACAGATGTAACTCTGTGAGATGAATTAACAGAACACTAATCAGTTACTCAGAAAGCTTCTTTCCAGATTTCATCTGAGGATATTTCCTTTTTCACCATAGCCCAATAAGGGCTTCCAAATATCACTTTGCCAATTCCACAAGAACTGTCTTAGCGAAAGGCTTCTTGAGGGGAAAGCTGTAACTCCGTGACATGAATTCACAGGGCACAAAGAAGTTTTTCAGAAAGGTTCTTTCTCTTTGTTATGGGAGGATATTTCCTTTGGCCCTATAGTCTTCTAAGGGATCCGAGATATCTGTTCTCAGATTCTACAGAAATAAGGCTAGCAAAGAGATAAGGAAATACAGATGTAACTCTGCGAGATGAATTAACAGTACACTAAGCAGTTTCTCAGAAAGCTTCTTTCCAGGTTTCTTCTGACGATATTTCCTTTTTCACCATAGCCCTCTAGGCGCTTCCAAATATCAGTTTGCCAATTCCACAAGAACTGTCTTAGCGAAAGGCTTCTTGAGGGGAAAGCTGTAACTCTGTGAGATGAATTCACAGGACACAAAGAAGTTTCTCAGAAAGCTTCTTTCTCTTTGTTATCGGAGGATATTTCCTTTGGCCCTATAGTCTTCTAAGGGATCCGAAATATCTCTTCTCAGATTCCACAGAAATAAGGCTAGCAAAGAGATCCATGAAATACAGATGTAACTCTGTGAGATGAATTAACAGAACACTAAGCAGTTTCTCAGAAAGCTTCCTTCCAGATTTCATCTGACGATATTTCCTTTTTCACCATAGCCCTCTATGGGCTTCCAAATATCACTTTGCCAATTCCACAAGAACTGTCTTAGCGAAAGGCTTCTTGAGGGGAAAGCTGTAACTCTGTGAGATGAATTCACAGAACACAAAGAAGTTTCTCAGAAAGCTTCTTTCTCTTTGTTATCGGAGGATATTTCCTTTGGCCCTATAGTCTTCAAAGGGATCCGAAATATCTGTTCTCAGATTATACAGAAATAAGGCTAGCAAAGGGATCCACGAAATACAGATGTAACTGTGTGAGATGAATTAACAGAACACTAAGCAGTTTCTCATAAAGCTTCTTTCCAGATTTCATTTGAGGATATTTCCTTTTTCACCATGGCCCTCTATGGGCTTCCAAATGTCACTTTGCCAAATCCACAAGAACTGTCTTAGCGAAAGGCTTCTAGAGCAATAAGCTGTAACTCTGTGAGATGATTTCACAGAACACAAAGAAGTTTCTCAGAAAGCTTCTTTCTCTTTGTTATCGGAGGATATTTCCTTTGGCCCTATAGTCTTCTAAGTGATCCGAAATATTGTTCTCAGATTCCACAGAAATAAGGCTAGCAAATAGATCCACGAAATACAGTTATAACTCTGTGAGATGAATTAACAGAACACTAAGCTGTTTCTCAGAAAGCTTCTTTCCAGATTTCATCTGAGGATATTTCCTTTTCACCATAGCCCTCTATGCGCTTCCAAATATCACTTTGCCAATTCCTCAAGAACTGTCTTAGCGAAAGGCTTCTTGAAGGGAAAGCTGTAACTCTGTGAGATGATTTCACAGAACACAAAGAAGTACCTCAGAAAGCTTCTTTCTCTTTGTTATCGGAGGATATTTCCTTTGGCCCTATAGTCTTCTAAGGGATCCGAAATATCTGTTCTCAGATTCCACAGAAATAAGGCTAGCAAAGAGATCCACGAAACACAGATGTAACTCTCTGAGATGAATTAAAAGAACACTAAGCAGTTTCTCAGAAAGCTTCTTTCCAGATTTCATCTGAGGATATTTCCTTTTTCACCATAGCCCTCTATGCGCTTCCAAATATCACTTTGCCAATTCCACAAGAACTGTCTTAGCAAAAGGCTTCTTGAGGGGAAAGCTTTAACTCTGTGAGATTATTTCACAGAACACAAAGAAGTTTATCAGAAAGCTTCTTTCTCTTTGTTATCGGAGGATATTTCCTTTCGCCCTATAGTCTTCAAGGGGATCCGAAATATCTGTTCTCAGATTCCACAGAAATAAGGCTAGAAAAGAGATAAACGAAATACAGATGTAACTCTCTGAGATGAATTAACAGAACACTAATCAGTTTCTCAGTAATCTTCTTTCCAGATTTCATCTGAGAATATTTCCTTTTTCACCGTAGCCCTATAAGGGCTTCCAAATATCACTTTGCCAATTCCACAAGAACTGTCTTAGCGAAAGGCTTCTTGAGGGGAAAGCTGTAACTCTGTGAGATGAATTCACAGGACACAAAGAAGTTTTTCAGAAAGGTTCCTTCTCGTTGTTATCGGAGGATATTTCCTTTGGCCCTATAGTCTTCTAAGGTATCCGAGATATCTGTTCTCAGATTCTACAGAAATAAGGCTAGCAAAGAGATAAGGAAATACAGATGTAACTCTGCGAGATGAATTAACAGTACACTAAGCAGTTTCTCAAAAAGCTTCTTTCCAGATTTGTTCTGACGAAATTTCCTTTTTCACCATAGCCCTCTAGGCGCTTCCAAATATCACTTTGCCAATTCCACAAGAACTGTCTTAGCCGAAGGCTTCTTGAGGGGAAAGCTGTAACTGTGTGAGATGAATTCACAGGACACAAAGAAGTTTCTCAGAAAGCTTCTTTCTCTTTGTTATCGGAGGATATTTCCTTTGGCCCTATAGTCTTCTAAGGGATCCGAAATATCTGTTCTCAGATTCTACAGAAATAAGGCTAGCAAAGGGATCCACGAAATACAGATGTAACTCTGTGAGATGAATTAACAGAACACTAAGCAGTTTCTCAGAAAGCTTCTTTCCAGATTTCATTTGAGGATATTTCCTTTTTCACCATGGCCCTCTATGGGCTTCCAAATATCACTTTGCCAATTCCTCAAGAACTGTCTTAGCGAAAGGCTTCTTGAGCGGAAAGCTGTAACTCTGTGAGATGATTTCATAGAACACAAAGAAGTTTCTCATAAAGCTTCTTTCTCTTTGTTATCGGAGGATATTTCCTTTGGCCCTATAGTCTTCTAAGGGATGCGAAATATCTGTTCTCAGATTCCACAGAAATAAGGCTAGCAAAGAGATCCACGAAATACAGATGTAATTCTGTGAGATGAATTCACAGAACACTAAGCAGTTTCTCAGAAAGCTTCTTTCCAGATTTCATCTGAGAATATTTCCTTTTTCACCGTAGCCGTCTATAGGCTTCCAAATATCACTTTGCCAATTCCACAAGAACTGTCTTAGCGAAAGTCTTCTTGAGGGGAAAGCTGTAACTCTGTGAGATGAATTCACAGGACACAAAGAAGTTTCTCATAAAGTTTCTTTCTCTTTGTTATCGGAGGATATTTCCTTTGGCCCTATTGTCTTCTAAGGGATCCGAAATATCTGTTCTCAGATTCCACAGAAATAAGGCTAGCAAAGAGATCCACGAAATACAGATGTAACCCTGTGAGATGATTTCACAGAACAGAAAGAAGTTTCTCAGAGCTTCTTTCTCTTTGTTATCGGAGGATATTTCCTTTGGCCCTATAGTCTTCTAAGGAATCCGAAATATCTCTTCTCAGATACCACAGAAATAAGGATAGCAAAGAGATAAAGGAAATACAGATGTAACTCTGAGAGATGAATTCACAGAACACTAAGCAGTTTCTCAGAAAGCTTCTTTCCACATTTCATCTGATGATATTTCCTTTTTCACCATAGCCCTGTATGGGCTTCCAAATATCACTTTGCCAATTCCACAAGAACTGTCTTAGCGAAAGGCTTCTTCAGGGGAAAGCTGTGACTCTGTGAGATGATTTCACAGTACACAAAGAAGTTTATCAGAAAGCTTCTTTCTCTTTGTTATCGGAAGATATTTCCTTTTACCCTATAGCCTTCAAGGGATCCGAAATATCTGTTCTCAGATTCCACAGAAATAAGGCTAGAAAAGAGATCCACGAAATACAGATGTAACTCTGTGAGATGAATTAACAGAACACTAAGCAGTTTCTCAGAAAGCTTCTTTCCAGATTTCATCTGAGGATATTTCCTTTTTCACCGTAGCCCTCTATGGGCTTCCAAATATCACTTGGCCAGTTCCACAAGAACTGTCTTAGCGAAGGGCTTTTTGAGGGGAAAGCTGTAACTCTGTGAGATGATTTCACAGTACACAAAGTAGTTTCTCAGAAAGCTTCTTTCTCTTTTTTATAGGAGGACATTTCCTTTGGCCCTCTAGTCTTCTAAGGAATCCGAAATATCTGTTCTCAGATTCTACAGAAATAAGGCTACCAAAGAGATCCACGAAATACAGATGTAACACTGTGAGATGGATTAACAGAACACTAAGCAGTTTCTCAGAAAACTTCTTTCCATATTTCATCTGAGGATATTTCCTTTTTCACCATAGCCCTCTATGCGCTTCAAAATATCACTATGCAAATTCCACAAGAACTGTCTTAGCGAAAGGCTTCTTGAGGGGAAAGCTGTAACTCTGAGAGATGATTTCACAGTACACAAAGAAGTTTATTAGATAGCTTCTTTGTCTTTGTTATCGAAGGATATTTCCTTTGGCCCTATATTCTTCAAGGGTATCCGAAATATCTGTTCTCAGATTCCAAAGAAATAAGGCTAGAAAAGAGATCCACGAAATACAGATGTAACTCTGTGAGATGAATTAACAGAACACTAAGCAGGTTCTCAGAAAGCTTCTTTCCAGATTTCATCTGAGGATATTTCCTTTTTCACCATAGCCCTCTAAGGGCTTCCAAATATCACTTTGCCAATTCCACAAGAACTGTCTTAGCGAAAGGCTTCTTGAGGGGAAAGCTGTAACTCTGTGAGATGAATTCACCGGACACAATGAAGTTTCTCAGAAAGCTTCTTTCTCTTTGTTATCGGAGGATATTTCCTTTGGCACTATAGTCTTCTAAGGGATCCGAAATATCTGTTCTCAGATTCTACAGAAATAAGGCTAGCAAAGAGATCCACGGTGTACGGATGTAACTCTGTGAGATGAATTAACAGAACACTAAGCAGTTTCTCAGAAAGCTTCTTTCCAGATTTCATTAGAGGATGTTTCCTTTTTCACCATGGCCCTCTACGGGCTTCCAAGTATCACTTTGCCAATTCCCGAAGAACTGTCTTAGCCAAAGTCTTCTTGAGTGGAAAGCTGTAACTCTGTGAGATGATTTCACAGAACACAAAGAAGTTTCTCAGAAAGCTTCTTTCTCTTTGTTATCGGAGGATATTTCCTTTGGCCCTATAGTCTTCAAAGGAATCCGAAATATCTGTTCTCAGATTCCATAGAAATAAGGCCACCAAAGAGATAAAGGAAATACAGATGTAACTCTGTGAGATGAATTAACAGAACACTAAGCAGTTTCTCAGAAAGCTTCTTTCCAGATTTCATCTGATGATATTTCCTTTTTCACCATAGCCCTCTATGCGCTTCCAAATCTCACTTTGCCAATTTCACAAGAACTGTCTTAGCGAAAGGCTTCTTGAGGGGAAAGCTGTAACTCTGTGAGATGATTTCACAGGACACAAAGAAGTTTATCAGAAAGCTTCTTTCTCTTTGTTATCGGAGGATATTTCCTTTGGCCCTATAATCTTCAAGGGGATCAGAAATATCTGTTCTCAGATTCCACAGAAATAAGGCTAGAAAAGAGATCCAGGAAATACAGATGTAACTCTGTGAGATGATTTAACAGAACACTAAGCAGTTTCTCAGAAATCTTCTTTCCAGATTTCATCTGAGGATATTTCCTTTTTCACCATAGCCCTCTAAGGGCTTCCAAATATCACTTTGCCAATTACGCAAGAACTGTCATAGCGAAAGGCTTCTTGAGGGGAAAGCTGCAACTCTGTGAGATGAATTCACAGGACACAAAGAAGTTTTTCAGAAAGCTTCTTTCTCTTTTTTATCGGAAGATATTTCCTTTGGCCCTATAGTCTTCTAAGGCATCCGAAATATCTGTTCTCAGATTCCACAGAAATAAGGCTAGCAAAGAGATAAAGGAAATACAGATGTAACTCTGTGAGATGAATTAACAGAACACTAAGCAGTTTCTCAGATAGCTTCTTTCCAGATTTCATCTGACGCTATTTCCTTTTGCACCATAGCCCTCTCTGTGCTTCCAAATATCACTTTGCCATTTCCACAAGAACTGTCTTAGCGAAAGGCTTCTTGAGGGGAAAGCTGTAACTCTGTGAGATGATTTCACAGTACACAAAGAAGTTTACCAGAAAGCTTCTTTCTCTTTGTTATCGGAGGATATTTCCTTTGGCCCTATAGTCTTCTGAGGGATCCGAAATATCTGTTCTCAGATTCTACAGAAATAAGGCTAGCAAAGAGATCCAGGAAATGCAGATGTAACTCTGTGAGATGAATTAACAGAACACTAAGCAGTTTCTCATAAAGCTTCTTTCCAGATTTCATTTGAGGATATTTCCTTTTTCAACATGGCCCTCTATGGGCTTCCAAATATCACTTTGCCAATTCCACAAGAACTGTCTTAGCGAAAGGCTTCTTGAGGGGAAAGCTGTAACCCTGTGAGATGATTTCACAGAACACAAAGAAGTTTCTCAGAAAGCTTCTTTCTCTTTCTTATCGGAGGATATTTGCTTTGGCCCTATAGTCTTCTAAGGAATCCGAAATATCTGTTCTCAGATTCCACAGAAATAAGGCTAGCAAAGAGATAAAGGAAATACAGATGTAACTCTGTGAGATGAATTAACAGAACTCTAAGCAGTTTCTCAGAAAGCTTCTTTCCAGATTTCATCTGAGGATATTTCCTTTTTCACCATAGCCCTCTATGCGCTTCCAAATATCACTTTGCCAATTCCACAAGAACTCTCTTAGCGAAAGGCTTCTCGAGGGAAACGCTGTAACTCTGTGAGACGATTTCACAGAACACAAAAAGTTTCTCAGAAAGCTTCTTTCTCTTTGTTATCGGAGGATATTTCCTTTGGCCCTATAGTCTTCTAAGGGATGCTATATATCTGTTCTCAGATTCTACAGAAATAAGGCTAGCAAAGAGATCCACGAAATACAGATGTAACTCTGTGAGATGAATTAACAGAACACTAAGCAGTTTCTGAGAAAGCTTCTTTCCAGATTTCATCTGAGGATATTTCCTTTTTCACCATAGCCCTCTATGGGCTTCCAAATATCACTTTGCCAAATCCACAAGAACTCTCTCAGCGAAAGACTTCTTGAGGGGAAAGCTGTAACTCTGTGAGATGATTTCACAGTACACAAAGAAGTTTATCAGAAAGCTTCTTTCGCTTTGTTATCGGAGGATATTTCCTTTGGTCCTACAGTCTTCAAGGGAATCCGAAATATCAGTTCTCAGATTCCACAGAAATGAGGCTAGAAAAGAGATCCATGAAATACAGATGTAACTCTGTGAGATGAATTAACAGAACACTAAGCAGTTTCTCAGAAAGCTTCTTTCCAGATTTCATCTGAGGATATTTCCTTTTTCACCATAGACCTCTAAGGGCTTCCAAATATCACTTTGCCAATTCCACAAAACTGTCTTAGAGAAAGGCTTCTTGAGGGGAAAGCTGTAACTCTGTGAGATGAATTCACAAGACACAAAGAAGTTTTTCAGAAAGCTTCTTTCTCTTTGTTATCGGAGGATATTTCCTTTGGCCCTATAGTCTTCTAAGGGATCCGAAATATCTGTTCTCAGATTCTACAGAAATAAGGCTAGCAAAGAGATTCCCGAAATACAGATGTAACTCTGTGAGATGAATTTACAGAACACTAAGCAGTTTCTCAGAAAGCTTCTTTCCAGATTTCATTTGAGGATATTTCCTTTTTCAACATGGCCCTCCATGGGCTTCCAAATATCACTTTGCCAATTCCACAAGAACTGTCTTAGCGAAAGGCTTCTTGAGGGGAAAGCTGTAACCCTGTGAGATGATTTCACAGAACACAAAGAAGTTTCTCAGAAAGCTTCTTTCTCTTTGTTATCGGAGGATATTTCCTTTGGCCCTATAGCCTTCAAGGGATCCGAAATATCTGTTCTCAGATTCCACAGAAATAAGGCTAGAAAAAAGATCCACGAAATACAGATGTAACTCTGTGAGATGAATTAACAGAACACTAAGCAGTTTCTCAGAAAGCTTCTTTCCAGATTTCATCTGAGGATATTTCCTTTTTCACCATAGCCCTCTATGGGCTTCCAAATATCACTTGGCCAGTTCCACAAGAACTGTCTTAGCGAAGGGCTTTTTGAGGGGAAAGCTGTAACTCTGTGAGATGATTTCACAGTACACAAAGTAGTTTCTCAGAAAGCTTCTTTCTCTTTTATATAGGATGATATTTCCTTTGTCCCTCTAGTCTTCTAAGGAATCCGAAATATCTGTTCTCAGATTCTACAGAAATAAGGCTAGCAAAGAGATCCACGAAATACAGATGTAACACTGTGAGATGGATTAACAGAACACTAAGCAGTTTTTCAGAAAACTTCTTTCCATATTTCATCTGAGGATATTTCCTTTTTCAACATGGCCCTCTATGGGCTTCCAAATATCACTTTGCCAATTCCACAAGAACTGTCTTAGCGAAAGGCTTCTTGAGGGGAAAGCTGTAACCCTGTGAGATGATTTCACAGAACACAAAGAAGTTTCTCAGAAAGCTTCTTTCTCTTTCTTATCGGAGGATATTTGCTTTGGCCCTATAGTCTTCTAAGGAATCCGAAATATCTGTTCTCAGATTCCACAGAAATGAGGCTAGAAAAGAGATCCATGAAATACAGATGTAACTCTGTGAGATGAATTAACAGAACACTAAGCAGTTTCTCAGAAAGCTTCTTTCCAGATTTCATCTGAGGATATTTCCTTTTCCACCATGGCTCTCTATGGGCTTCCAAATATCACTTTGCCAATTCCACAAGAACTGTCTTAGCGAAAGGCTTCTTGAGGGGAAAGCTGTAACTCTGTGAGATGATTTCACAGAACACAAAGAAGTTTCTCAGAAAGCTTCTTTCTTTTTGTTATCGGAGGATATTTCCTTTGGCCCCATAGTCTTCTAAGGAATCCGAAATATCTGTTCTCAGATTCCACAGAAATAAGGCTAGCAAAGTGATAAAGGAAATACAGATGTAACTCTGTGAGATGAATTAACAGAACACTAAGCAGTTTCTCAGAAAGCTTCTTTCGAGATTTGATCTGAGGATATTTCCTTTTTCACCGTAGCCCTCTAAGGGCATCCAAATATCACTTTGCCAATCCCACAAGAACTGTCTTAGCGAAAGGCTTCTTGAGGGGAAAGCTGTAACTCTGTGAGATGAATTCACACGACACAAAGAAGTTTTTCAGAAAGCTTCTTTCTCTTTGTTATCGGAGGATATTTCCTTTGGCCCTATAGTCTTCTAAGGGATCCGAAATATCTGTTCTCAGATTCCACAGAAATAAGGCTAGCAAAGAGATCTACGAAATACAGATGTAACACTGTGAGATGAATTAACAGAACACTAAGCAGTTTCTCAGAAAGCTTCTTTCCAGATTTCATTTGAGGATATTTCCTTTTTCAACATGGCCCTCCATGGGCTTCCAAATATCACTTTGCCAATTCCACAAGAACTGTCTTAGCGAAAGGCTTCTTGAGGGGAAAGCTGTAACCCTGTGAGATGATTTCACAGAACACAAAGAAGTTTCTCAGAAAGCTTCTTTCTCTTTGTTATCGGAGGATATTTCCTTTGGCCCTATAGCCTTCAAGGGATCCGAAATATCTGTTCTCAGATTCCACAGAAATAAGGCTAGAAAAGAGATCCACGAAATACAGATGTAACTCTGTGAGATGAATTAACAGAACACTAAGCAGTTTCTCAGAAAGCTTCTTTCCAGATTTCATCTGAGGATATTTCCTTTTTCACCATGGCCCTCTATGGGCTTCCAAATATCACTTGGCCAGTTCCACAAGAACTGTCTTAGCGAAGGGCTTTTTGAGGGGAAAGCTGTAACTCTGTGAGATGATTTCACAGTACACAAAGTAGTTTCTCAGAAAGCTTCTTTCTCTTTTTTATAGGAGGATATTTCCTTTGGCCCTCTAGTCTTCTAAGGAATCCGAAATATCTGTTCTCAGATTCTACAGAAATAAGGCTAGCAAAGAGATCCACGAAATACAGATGTAACACTGTGAGATGGATTAACAGAACACTAAGCAGTTTTTCAGAAAACTTCTTTCCATATTTCATCTGAGGATATTTCCTTTTTCACCATAGCCCTCTATGCGCTTCAAAATATCACTATGCAAATTCCACAAGAACTGTCTTAGCGAAAGGCTTCTTGAGGGGAAAGCTGTAACTCTGAGAGATTATTTCACAGTACACAAAGAAGTTTATTAGATAGCTTCTTTGTCTTTGTTATCGAAGGATATTTCCTTTGGCCCTATATTCTTCAAGGGTATCCGAAATATCTGTTCTCAGATTCCAAAGAAATAAGGCTAGAAAAGAGATCCACGAAATACAGATGTAACTCTGTGAGATGAATTAACAGAACACTAAGCAGGTTCTCAGAAAGCTTCTTTCCAGATTTCATGTGAGGATATTTCCTTTTTCCCCATAGCCCTCTAAGGGCTTCCAAATATCACTTTGCCAATTCCACAAGAACTGTCTTAGCGAAAGGCTTCTTGAGGGGAAAGCTGTAACTCTGTGAGATGAATTCACAGGACACAATGAAGTTTCTCAGAAAGCTTCTTTCTCTTTGTTATCGGAGGATATTTCCTTTGGCCCTATAATCTTCAAGGGGATCAGAAATATCTGTTCTCAGATTCCACAGAAATAAGGCTAGAAAAGAGATCCACGAAATACAGATGTAACTCTGTGAGATGAATTAACAGAACACTAAGCAGTTTCTCAGAAAGCTTCTTTCCAGATTTCATCTGAGGATATTTCCTTTTTCACCATAGCCCTCTAAGGGCTTCCAAATATCACTTTGCCAATTACGCAAGAACTGTCACAGCGAAAGGCTTCTTGAGGGGAAAGCTGCAACTCTGTGAGATGAATTCACAGGACACAAAGAAGTTTTTCAGAAAGCTTCTTTCTCTTTTTTATCGGAAGATATTTCCTTTGGCCCTATAGTCTTCTAAGGGATCCGAAATATCTGTTCTCAGATTCTATAGAAATAAGGCTAGCAAAGAGATCCACGAAATACAGATGTAACTCTGTCAGATGAATTAACAGAACACTAAGTAGTTTCTCAGAAAGCTTCTTTCCAGATTTCATTTGAGGATATTTCCTTTTTCACCATAGCCCTCTATGGGCTTCCAAATATCACTTTGCCAATGCCACAAGAACTGTCTTAGCGAAAGTCTTCTTGAGGGGAAAGCTGTAACCCTGTGAGATGATTTCACAGAACACAAAGAAGTTTCTCAGAAAACTTCTCTCTCTTTCTTATCGGAGGATATTTGCTTTGGCCCTATACTCTTCTAAGGAATCCGAAATTCTGTTCTCAGATTCCACAGAAATAAGGCCACCAAAGAGATAAAGGAAATACAGATGAAACTCTGTGAGATGAATTAACAGAACACTAAGGAGTTTCTCAGAAAGCTTCTTTCCAGATTTCATCTGATGATATTTCCTTTTTCTCCATAGCCCTCTATGCGCTTCCAAATATCACTTTGCCAATTTCACAAGAACTGTCTTAGCGAAAGGCTTCTTGAGGGGAAAGCTGTAACTCTGTGAGATGATTTCACAGGACACAAAGAAGTTTATCAGAAAGCTTCTTTCTCTTTGTTATCGGAGGATATTTCCTTTGGCGCTATAATCTTCAAGGGGATCAGAAATATCTGTTCTCAGATTCCACAGAAATAAGGCTAGAAAAGAGATCCACGAAATACAGATGTAACACTGTGAGATGAATTAACAGAACACTAAGCAGTTTCTCAGAAAGCTTCTTTCCAGAGTTAATATGAGGATATTTCCTTTTTCACCATAGCCCTCTAAGGGCTTCCAAATATCACTTTGCCAATTACGCAAGAACTGTCATAGCGAAAGGCTTCTTGAGGGGAAAGCTGCAACTCTGTGAGATGAATTCACAGGACACAAAGAAGTTTTTCAGAAAGCTTCTTTCTCTTTTTTATCGGAAGATATTTCCTTTGGCCCTATAGTCTTCTAAGGGATCCGAAATATCTGTTGTCAGATTCTACAGAAATAAGGCTAGCAAAGAGATCCACGAAATACAGATGTAACTCTGTCAGATGAATTAACAGAACACTAAGCAGTTTCTCAGAAAGCTTCTTTCCAGATTTCATTTGAGGATATTTCCTTTTTCACCATAGCCCTCTATGGCCTTCCAAATATCACTATGCCAATTCCACAAGAACTGTCTTAGGGAAAGGCTTCTTGAGGGGAAAGCTGTAACTCTGTGAGATGATTTCACAGAAAACAAAGATGTTTCTCAGAAAGCTTCTTTCTCTTTGTTATCGGAAGATATTTCCTTTGGCCCTGTAGTCTTCTAAGGCATCCGAAATATCTGTTCTCAGATTCCACAGAAATAAGGCTAGCAAAGAGATAAAGGAAATACAGATGTAACTCTGTGAGATGAATTAGCAGAACACTAAGCAGTTTCTCAGATAGCTTCTTTCCAGATTTCATCTGACGCTATTTCCTTTTGCACCATAGCCCTCTCTGCGCTTCCAAATATCACTTTGCCATTTCCACAAGAACTGTCTTAGCGAAAGGCTTCCTGAGGGGAACGCTGTAACTCTGTGAGATGATTTCACAGAACACAGAGAAGTTTCTCAGAAACCTTCTTTCTCTTTGTTATCGGAGAATATTTCCTTTGGCCCTATAGCATTCTAAGGGTTCCGAAATATCTGTTCTCAGATTCCACAGAAATAAGGCTAGCAAAGAGATCAACGAAATACAGATGTAACTCTGTGAGATGAATTAACAGAACACTAAGCTGTTTCTCAGAAAGCTTCTTTCCAGATTTCATTTGAGGATATTTCCTTTTTCACCATAGCCCTCTATGGGCTTCCAAATGTCACTTTGCCAATTCCAGAAGAACTGTTTTAGCGAAAAGCTTCTTGAGGGGAAAGCTGTAACTCAGTGAGTTGATTTCACAGAACACAAAGAAGTTTCTCAGAAAGCTTCTTTCTCTTTTTTATTGGAGGACATTTCCTTGGGCCCTCTAATCTTCTAAGGGATCCCAAATATCTGTTCTCAGATTCCACAGAAATAAGGCTAGCAAAGGGATCCACGAAATACAGATGTAACTCTGTGAGATGAATTAATAGAACACTAAGCAGCTTCTCAGAATGCTTCTTTCCAGATTTCATCTGAGGATATTTCCTTATTTACCATAGCCCTCTATGCGCTTCAAAATATCACTTGCCAATTCCACAAGAACTGTCTTAGCGAAAGGCTTCTTGAGGGGAAAGCTGTAACTCTGTGAGATGATTTCACAGAACACAGAGAAGTTTCTCAGTAACCTTCTTTCTCTTTGTTATCGGAGAATATTTCCTTTGGCCCTCTTGTCTTCTAAGGGATGCGAAATATCTGTTCTCAGATTCCACAGAAATAAGGCTAGCAAAGAGATCCACGAAGTACAGATGTAACTCTGTGAGATGAATTAACAGAACACTAAGCAGTTTCTCAGAAAGTTTCCTTCCAGATTTCATCTGAGGATATTTCCTTTTTCACCATAGCCCCCTAAGGGCTTCCAAATATCACTTTGCCAATTCCACAGAACTGTCTTAGCGAAAGGCTTCTTGAGGGGAAAGCTGTAACTCTGTGAGATGATTTCACAGAAGGGGAAGAAGTTTCTCAGAAAGCTTCTTTCTCTTTGTTATCGGAGGACATTTCCTTTGGCCGTATAATCTCCTAAGGGTTCCGAAATATCTGTTCTCAGATTCCACAGAAATAAGGCTAGCAAAGAGATCCACGAAATACAAATGTAACTCTGTGAGATGAATTAACAGAACACTAAGCAGTTTCTCAGAAAGCCTCTTTCCAGATTTCATCTGAGAATATTTCCTTTTTCACTGTAGCCCTCTATGGGCTTCCAAATACACTTTGCCAATTCCACAAGAACTGTCTTAGCGAAAGGCTTCTTGAGGGGAAAGCTGTAACTCTGTGAGATGATTTCACAGAACAAAGAGAAGTTTCTCAGAAAGCTTCTTTCTCTTTGTTATCGGAGGATACTTCCTTTGGCAGTATAGTCTTCTAAGGGATTGGAAATATCTGTTCTCAGATTCCACAGAAATAAGGCTAGCAAAGAGATCCACGAAATACAGATGTAACTCTGTGAGATGAATTAACAGAACACTAAGCAGTTTCTCAGAAAGCTTCTTTCCAGATTTCATCTGAGTATATTTCCTTTTTCACCATAGCCCTCTATGAGCTTCCAAATATCACTTTGCCAATTCCACAAGAACTGTCTTAGTGAAAGGCTTCCTGAGGGGAAAGCTGTAACTCTGTGAGATGATTTCGCAGAACACAAAGAAGTTTCTCAGAAGGATTCTTTCTCTATGTTATCGCAGGATATTTCCTTTGGCCCTATAGTCTTCAAAGGGATCCGAAATATCTCTTCTCAGATTCCAAAGAAATAAGGCTAGCAAAGAGATCCACGAAATACAGATGTAACTTTGTGAGATGAATTAACAGAACACTAAGCAGTTTCTCAGAAAGTTCCTTCCAGATTTCATCTGAGGATATTTCCTTTTTCACCCTAGCCCTCTATGGGCTTCCAAATATCACTTTGCCAATTCCACAAGAACTGTCTTAGCGAAAGGTTTCCTGAGGGGAAAGTAGTAACTCTGGGAGATGATTTCACAGAACACAAAGAAGTTTCTCAGAAAGATTCTTTCTCTTTGTTATCGGAGGATATTTCCTTTGGCCCTATAGTCTTCTAAGGGATCCGAAATATCTCTTCTCAGATTCCACAGAAGTAAGGCTAGCAAAGAGATCCACGAAATACAGATGTAACTCTGTGAGATGAGTTAACAGAACACTAAGCAGTTTCTCAGAAAGCTTCCTTCCAGATTTCATCTGAGGATATTTCCTTTTTCACCATAGCCCTCTATGGGCTTCCAAATATCACTTTGCCAATGCCACAAGAACTGTCTTAGCGAAAGGCTTCTTGAGGGGAAAGCTGTATCTCTGTGAGATGAATTCACACGACACAAAGAAGTTTCTCAGAAAGCTTCTTTCTCTTTGTTATCAGAGGATATTTCCTTTGGCGCTATAGTCTTCTAAGGGACCCGAAATATCTGTTCTCAGATTCTACAGAAATAAGGCTAGCAAAGAGATCCACGAAATACAGATGTAACTCTGTGAGATGAATTAACAGAACACTAAGCAGTTTCTCAGAAAGCCTCTTTCCAGATTTCATCTGAGAATATTTCCTTTTTCACTGTAGCCCACTATGGGCTTCCAAATACACTTTGCCAATTCCACAAGAACTGTCTTAGCGAAAGGCTACTTGAGGGGAATGCTGTAACTCTGTGAGATGATTTCACAGAACAAAGAGAAGTTTCTCAGAAAGCTTCTTTCTCTTTGTTATCGGAGGATATTTCCTTTGGACCTATAGTCTTCTAAGGGATTAGAAATATCTGTTCTCAGATTCCACAGAAATAAGGCTAGCAAAGAGATCCACGAAATACAGATGTAACTCTGTGAGATGAATTAACAGAACACTAAGCAGTTTCTCAGAAAGCTTCTTTCCAGATTTCATCTGAGTATATTTCCTTTTTCACTATAGCCCTCTATGGGCTTCCAAATATCACTTTGCCAATTCCACAAGAACTGTCTTAGCGAAAGGCTTCTTGAGGGGAAAGCTGTAACTCTGTGAGATGATTTCACAGAACACAAAGAAGTTTCTCAGAAAGATTCTTTCTCTTTGTTATCGCAGGATATTTCCTTTGGCCCTATAGTCTTCTAAGGGATCCGAAATATCTGTTCTCAGATTCCACAAAAATAAGGCTAGCAAAGAGATAAGGAAATACAGATGTAACTATGCGAGATGAATTAACAGAACACTAAGCAGTTTCTCAGAAAGCTTCTTTCCAGATTTCATCTGACGATATTTCCTTTTTCACCATAGCCCTCTATGGGCTTCCAAATATCACTTTGCCAATTCCACAAGAACTGTCTTAGCGAAAGGCTTCTTGAGGGGAAAGCTGTAACTCTGTGAGATGAATTCACAGAACACAAAGAAGTTTCCCAGAAAGCTTCTTTCTCTTTTTTATCGGAGGATATTTCCTTTGGCCCTATAGTCTTCTAAGGGATCCGAAATATCTGTTCTCAGATTCCACAGAAATAAGGCTAGCAAAGAGATCCACGAAATACAGATGTAACTCTGTGAGATGAATTAACAGAACACTAAGCAGTTTCTCAGAAAGCTTCTTTCCAGATTTCATCTGAGGATATTTCCTTTTTCACCATAGCCCTCTAAGGGCTTCCAAATATCACTTTGCCAACTCCACAGGAACTGTCTTAGCGAAAGGCTTCTTCGGGGGAAACCTGTAACTCTGTGAGATGATTTCACAGAACACAAAGACGTTTCTCAGAAAGCTTCTTTCTCTTTGTTATCGGAGGATATTTCCTTTGGCCCTATAGTCTTCTAAGTGATCCGAAATATTGTTCTCAGATTCCACAGAAATAGGGCTAGCAAAGGGATCCACGAAATACAGTTATAACTCTGTGAGATGAATTAACAGAACACTAAGCTGTTTCTCAGAAAGCTTCTTTCCAAATTTCATCGGAGGATATTTCCTTTTCAACATAGCCCTCTATGCGCTTCCAAATATCACTTTGCCAATTCCTCAAGAACTGTCTTAGCGAAAGGCTTCTTGAAGGGAAAGCTGTAACTCTGTGAGATGATTTCACAGAACACAAAGTAGTATCTCAGAAAGCTTCTTTCTCTTTGTTATCGGAGGATATTTCCTTTGGCCCTATAGTCTTCTAAGGGATCCGAAATATCGGTTCTCAGATTCCACAGAAATAAGGCTAGCAAAGAGATCCACGAAACACAGATGTAACTCTCTGAGATGAATTAACAGAACACTAAGCAGTTTCTCAGAAAGCTTCTTTCCAGATTTCATCTGAGGATACTTCCTTTTTCACCATAGCCCTCTATGCGCTTCCAAATATCACTTTGCCAATTCCACAAGAACTGTCTTAGCAAAAGGCTTCTTGAGGGGAAAGCTTTAACTCTGTGAGATTATTTCAGAGAACCCAAAGAAGTTTATCAGAAAGCTTCTTTCTCTTTGTTATCGGAGGATATTTCCTTTGGCCCTATAGTCTTCAAGGGGATCCGAAATATCTGTTCTCAGATTCCACAGAAATAAGGCTAGAAAAGAGATCCACGAAATACAGATGTAACTCTCTGAGATGAATTAACAGAACACTAATCAGTTTCTCAGTAATCTTCTTTCCAGATTTCATCTGAGAATATTTCCTTTTTCACCGTAGCCCTATAAGGGCTTCCAAATATCACTTTGCCAATTCCACAGGAACTGTCTTAGCGAAAGGCTTCTTGAGGGGAAAGCTGTAACTCTGTGAGATGATTTCACAGGACACAAAGAAGTTTTTCAGAAAGGTTCTTTCTCGTTGTTATCGGAGGATATTTCCTTTGGCCCTATAGTCTTCTAAGGGATCCGAAATATCTGTTCTCAGATTCCACAGAAATAAGGCTTTCAAAGAGATCCACGAAATACAGATGTAACTCTGTGAGATGAATTAACAGAACACTAATCAGTTTCTCAGAAAGCTTCTTTCCAGATTTCATCTGAGGATATTTCCTTTTTCACCATAGCCCAATAAGGGCTTCCAAATATCACTTTCCCAATTCCACAAGAACTGTCTTAGCGAAAGTCTTCTTGAGGGAAAAGCTGTAACCCTGTGAGATGATTTCACAGAACACAAAGAAGTTTCTCAGAAAGCTTCTTTCTCTTTCTTATCGGAGGATATTTGCTTTGGCCCTATAGTCTTCTAAGGAATCCGAAATATCTGTTCTCAGATTCCACAGAAATAAGGCTAGCAAAGAGATAAAGGAAATACAGATGTAACTCTGTGAGATGAATTAACAGAACTCTAAACAGTTTCTCAGAAAGCTTCTTTCCAGATTTCATCTGAGGATATTTCCTTTTTCACCATAGCCCTCTATGCGCTTCCAAATATCACATTGCCAATTCCACAAGAACTCTCTTAGCGAAAGGCTTCTCGAGGGAAAAGCTGTAACTCTGTGAGATGATTTCACAGAACACAAAGAAGTTTCTCAGAAAGCTTCTTTCTCTTTGTTATCGGAGGATATTTCCTTTGGCCCTATAGTCTTCAAACGGATCCGAAATATCTCTTCTCAGATTCCAAAGAAATAAGGCTAGCAAAGAGATCCACGAAATACAGATGTAACTTTGTGAGATGAATTAACAGAAAACTAAGCAGTTTCTCAGAAAGCTTCTTTCCAGATTTCATCTGAGGATATTTTCTTTTTCACCCTAGCCCTCTATGGGCTTCCAAATATCACTTTGCCAGTTCCACAAGAACTGTCTTAGTGAAAGGTTTCCTGAGGGGAAAGTTGTAACTCTGGGAGATGATTTCACAGAACAAAAAGAAGTTTCTCAGAAAGATTCTTTCTCTTTGTTATCGCAGGATATTTCCTTTGGCCCTATAGTCTTCTAAGGGATCCGAAATATCTGTTCTCAGATTCCACAAAAATAAGGCTAGCAAAGAGATAAGGAAATACAGATGTAACTATGCGAGATGAATTAACAGAACACTAAGCAGTTTCTCAGAAAGCTTCTTTCCAGATTTCATCTGAGGATATTTCCTTTTTCACCCTAGCCCTCTATGGGCTTCCAAATGTCACTTTGCCAAATCCACAAGAACTGTCTTAGCGAAAGGCTTCTAGAGCGGAAAGCTGTAAGTCTGTGAGATGATTTCACAGAACACAAAGAAGTTTCTCAGAAAGCTTCTTTCACTTTGTTATCGGAGGATATTTCCTTTGGCCCTATAGTCTTCTAGGGGATGCGAAATATCTGTTTTCAGATTCCACAGAAATAAGGCTAGCAAAGAGATCCACGAAATACAGATGTAACTGTGTGAGATGAATTAACAGAACACTAAGCAGTTTCTCAGAAACCTTCTTTCCAGATTTCATCTGAGGATATTTCCTTTTTCACTGTAGCCCACTATGGGCTTCCAAATACACTTTGCCAATTCCACAAGAACTGTCTTAGCGAAAGGCTTCTTGAGGGGAAAGCTGTAACTCTGTGAGATGATTTCACAGAACAAAGAGAAGTTTCTCAGAAAGCTTCTTTCTCTTTGTTATCGGAGGATATTTCCTTTGGCCCTATAGTCTTCTAAGGGATTAGAAATATCTGTTCTCAGATTCCACAGAAATAAGGCTAGCAAAGAGATCCACGAAATACAGATGTAACTCTGTGAGATGAATTAACAGAACACTAAGCAGTTTCTCAGAAAGCTTCTTTCCAGATTTCATCTGAGTATATTTCCTTTTTCACCATAGCCCTTTATGGGCTTCCAAATATCACTTTGCCACTTCCACAAGAACTGTCTTAGCGAAAGGCTTCCTGAGGGGAAAGCTGTAACTCTGTGAGATGTTTTCGCAGAACACAAAGAGTTTCTCAGAAAGATTCTTTCTCTATGTTATCGCAGGATATTTCCTTTGGCCCTATAGTCTTCAAAGGGATCCGAAATATCTGTTCTCAGATTCCAAAGAAATAAGGCTAGCAAAGAGATCCACGAAATACAGATGTAACTTTGTGAGATGAATTAACAGAACACTAAGCAGTTTCTCAGAAAGCTTCCTTCCAGATTTCATCTGAGGATATTTCCTTTTTCACCCTAGCCCTCTAAGGGCTTCCAAATATCACTTTGCCAATTCCACAAGAACTGTCTTAGCGAAAGGCTTCTTGAGGGGAAAGCTGTAACTCTGTGAGATGATTTCACAGAACACAAAGAAGTTTCTCAGAAAGATTCTTTCTCTTTGTTATCGCAGGATATTTCCTTTGGCCCTATAGTCTTCTAAGGGATCCGAAATATCGGTTCTCAGATTCCACAGAAATAAGGCTAGCAAAGAGATCCACGAAACACAGATGTAACTCTCTGAGATGAATTAACAGAACACTAAGCAGTTTCTCAGAAAGCTTCTTTCCAGATTTCATCTGAGGATACTTCCTTTTTCACCATAGCCCTCTATGCGCTTCCAAATATCACTTTGCCAATTCCACAAGAACTGTCTTAGCAAAAGGCTTCTTGAGGGGAAAGCTTTAACTCTGTGAGATTATTTCAGAGACCCAAAGAAGTTTATCAGAAAGCTTCTTTCTCTTTGTTATCGGAGGATATTTCCTTTGGCCCTATAGTCTTCAAGGGGATCCGAAATATCTGTTCTCAGATTCCACAGAAATAAGGCTAGAAAAGAGATCCACGAAATACAGATGTAACTCTCTGAGATGAATTAACAGAACACTAATCAGTTTCTCAGTAATCTTCTTTCCAGATTTCATCTGAGAATATTTCCTTTTTCACCGTAGCCCTATAAGGGCTTCCAAATATCACTTTGCCAATTACACAGGAACTGTCTTAGCGAAAGGCTTCTTGAGGGGAAAGCTGTAACTCTGTGAGATGATTTCACAGGACACCAAGAAGTTTTTCAGAAAGGTTCTTTCTCGTTGTTATCGGAGGATATTTCCTTTGGCCCTATAGTCTTCTAAGGGATCCGAAATATCTGTTCTCAGATTCCACAGAAATAAGGCTTTCAAAGAGATCCACGAAATACAGATGTAACTCTGTGAGATGAATTAACAGAACACTAATCAGTTTCTCAGAAAGCTTCTTTCCAGATTTCATCTGAGGATATTTCCTTTTTCACCATAGCCCAATAAGGGCTTCCAAATATCACTTTCCCAATTCCACAAGAACTGTCTTAGCGAAAGTCTTCTTGAGGGAAAAGCTGTAACCCTGTGAGATGATTTCACAGAACACAAAGAAGTTTCTCAGAAAGCTTCTTTCTCTTTCTTATCGGAGGATATTTGCTTTGGCCCTATAGTCTTCTAAGGAATCCGAAATATCTGTTCTCAGATTCCACAGATATAAGGCTAGCAAAGAGATAAAGGAAATACAGATGTAACTCTGTGAGATGAATTAACAGAACTCTAAACAGTTTCTCAGAAAGCTTCTTTCCAGATTTCATCTGAGGATATTTCCTTTTTCACCATAGCCCTCTATGCGCTTCCAAATATCACTTTGCCAATTCCACAAGAACTCTCTTAGCGAAAGGCTTCTCGAGGGAAAAGCTGTAACTCTGTGAGATGATTTCACAGAACACAAAGAAGTTTCTCAGAAAGCTTCTTTCTCTTTGTTATCGGAGGATATTTCCTTTGGCCCTATAGTCTTCAAACGGATCCGAAATATCTCTTCTCAGATTCCAAAGAAATAAGGCTAGCAAAGAGATCCACGAAATACAGATGTAACTTTGTGAGATGAATTAACAGAAAACTAAGCAGTTTCTCAGAAAGCTTCCTTCCAGATTTCATCTGAGGATATTTTCTTTTTCACCCTAGCCCTCTATGGGCTTCCAAATATCACTTTGCCAGTTCCACAAGAACTGTCTTAGTGAAAGGTTTCCTGAGGGGAAAGTTGTAACTCTGGGAGATGATTTCACAGAACAAAAAGAAGTTTCTCAGAAAGATTCTTTCTCTTTGTTATCGCAGGATATTTCCTTTGGCCCTATAGACTTCTAAGGGATCCGAAATATCTGTTCTCAGATTCCACAAAAATAAGGCTAGCAAAGAGATAAGGAAATACAGATGTAACTATGCGAGATGAATTAACAGAACACTAAGCAGTTTCTCAGAAAGCTTCTTTCCAGATTTCATCTGAGGATATTTCCTTTTTCACCCTAGCCCTCTATGGGCTTCCAAATGTCACTTTGCCAAATCCACAAGAACTGTCTTAGCGAAAGGCTTCTAGAGCGGAAAGCTGTAACTCTGTGAGATGATTTCACAGAACACAAAGAAGTTTCTCAGAAAGCTTCTTTCACTTTGTTATCGGAGGATATTTCCTTTGGCCCTATAGTCTTCTAGGGGATGCGAAATATCTGTTTTCAGATTCCACAGAAATAAGGCTAGCAAAGAGATCCACGAAATACAGATGTAACTGTGTGAGATGAATTAACAGAACACTAAGCAGTTTCTCAGAAACCTTCTTTCCAGATTTCATCTGAGGATATTTCCTTTTTCACTGTAGCCCACTATGGGCTTCCAAATACACTTTGCCAATTCCACAAGAACTGTCTTAGCGAAAGGCTTCTTGAGGGGAAAGCTGTAACTCTGTGAGATGATTTCACAGAACAAAGAGAAGTTTCTCAGAAAGCTTCTTTCTCTTTGTTATCGGAGGATATTTCCTTTGGCCCTATAGTCTTCTAAGGGATTAGAAATATCTGTTCTCAGATTCCACAGAAATAAGGCTAGCAAAGAGATCCACGAAATACAGATGTAACTCTGTGAGATGAATTAACAGAACACTAAGCAGTTTCTCAGAAAGCTTCTTTCCAGATTTCATCTGAGTATATTTCCTTTTTCACCATAGCCCTTTATGGGCTTCCAAATATCACTTTGCCACTTCCACAAGAACTGTCTTAGCGAAAGGCTTCCTGAGGGGAAAGCTGTAACTCTGTGAGATGTTTTCGCAGAACACAAAGAGTTTCTCAGAAAGATTCTTTCTCTATGTTATCGCAGGATATTTCCTTTGGCCCTATAGTCTTCAAAGGGATCCGAAATATCTGTTCTCAGATTCCAAAGAAATAAGGCTAGCAAAGAGATCCACGAAATACAGATGTAACTTTGTGAGATGAATTAACAGAACACTAAGCAGTTTCTCAGAAAGCTTCCTTCCAGATTTCATCTGAGGATATTTCCTTTTTCACCCTAGCCCTCTAAGGGCTTCCAAATATCACTTTGCCAATTCCACAAGAACTGTCTTAGCGAAAGGTTTCCTGAAGTGAAAGTTGTAACTCTGGGAGATGATTTCACAGAACACAAAGAAGTTTCTCAGAAAGATTCTTTCTCTTTGTTATCGGAGGATATTTCCTTTGTCCCTAGAGTCTTCTAAGGGATCCGAAATATCTCTTCTCAGATTCCACAGAAGTAAGGCTAGCAAAGAGATCCACGAAATACAGATGTAACTCTGTGAGATGAGTTAACAGAACACTAAGCAGTTTCTCAGAAAGCTTCCTTCCAGATTTCATCTGAGGATATTTCCTTTTTCACTATAGCCCTCTATGGGCTTCCAAATATCACTTTGCCAATTCCACAAGAACTGTCTTAGCGAAAGGCTTCTTGAGGGGAAAGCTGTAACTCTGTGAGATGATTTCACAGAACACAAAGAAGTTTCTCAGAAAGATTCTTTCTCTTTGTTATCGCAGGATATTTCCTTTGGCCCTATAGTCTTCTAAGGGATCCGAAATATCTGTTCTCAGATTCCACAAAAATAAGGCTAGCAAAGAGATAAGGAAATACAGATGTAACTATGCGAGATGAATTAACAGAACACTAAGCAGTTTCTCAGAAATCTTCTTTCCAGATTTCATCTGACGATATTTCCTTTTTCACCATAGCCCTCTATGGGCTTCCAAATATCACTTTGCCAATTCAGCAAGAACTGTCTTAGCGAAAGGCTTCTTGAGGGGAAAGCTGTAACTCTGTGAGATGATTTCACAGAACACAAAGAAGTTTCCCAGAAAGCTTCTTTCTCTTTTTTATCGGAGGATACTTCCTTTGGCCCTATAGTCTTCTAAGGGATCCGAAATATCTGTTCTCAGATTCCACAGAAATAAGGCTAGCAAAGAGATCCACGAAATACAGATGTAACTCTGTGAGATGAATTAACAGAACACTAAGCAGTTTCTCAGAAAGCTTCTTTCCAGATTTCATCTGAGGATATTTCCTTTTTCACCATAGCCCTCTAAGGGCTTCCAAATATCACTTTGCCAACTCCACAGGAACTGTCTTAGCGAAAGGCTTCTTCGGGGGAAACCTGTAACTCTGTGAGATGATTTCACAGAACACAAAGAAGTTTCTCAGAAAGCTTCTTTCTCTTTGTTATCGGAGGATATTTCCTTTGGCCCTATAGTCTTCTAAGTGATCCGAAATATTGTTCTCAGATTCCACAGAAATAGGGCTAGCAAAGAGATCCACGAAATACAGTTATAACTCTGTGAGATGAATTAACAGAACACTAAGCTGTTTCTCAGAAAGCTTCTTTCCAGATTTCATCGGAGGATATTTCCTTTTTCACCGTAGCCCTCTATGCACTTCCAAATATCACTTTGCCAATTCCACAACTACTGTTTTAGCAAAAGGCTTCTTGAGGGGAAAGCTGTAACTCGGTGAGATGATTTCAGAGAACACAAAGAAGTTTCTCACAAAGCTTCTTTCTCTTTGTTATCGGAGGATATTTCCTTTGGCCCTATAGTCTTCAATGGGATCCGAAATATCTGTTCTCAGTTTCCAAAGAAATAAGGCTAGCAAAGAGATCTACGAAATACAGATGTAACTCTGTGAGATGAATTAACACAACACTAAGCAGTTTCTCAGAAAGCTTCTTTCCAGATTTCATCTGAGGATATTTCCTTTTTCACCATAGCCCTCTATGGGCTTCCAAATATCACATTGCCAATTCCACAAGAACTGTCTTAGCGAAAGGCTTCTGGAGGGGAAAGCTGTAACTCTGTGAGATGATTTCACAGAACACAAAGAAGTTTCTCAGAAAGCTTCATTCTCTTTGTTATCGGAGGATATTTCCTTTGGCCCCTAGTCTTCTAAGGAATCCGAAATATCTGTTCTCAGATTCCACAGAAATAAGGCTAGCAAAGTGATAAAGGAAATACAGATGTAACTCTGTGAGATGAATTAACAGAACACTAAGCAGTTTCTCAGAAAGCTTCTTTCGAGATTTCATCTGACGATATTTCCTTTTTCACCGTAGCCCTCTATGCACTTCCAAATATCACTTTGCCAATTCCACAAATACTGTTTTAGCAAAAGGCTTCTTGAGGCGAAAGCTGTAACTCTGTGAGATGAATTCACAGGACACAAAGAAGTTTCTCAGAAAGCTTCTTTCTCTTTGTTATCGGAGGATATTTCCTTTGGCCCTATAGTCTTCAAGGGGATCCGAAATATCTGTTCTCAGATTCCACAGAAATAAGGCTAGAAGAGAGATCCAGGAAATACAGATGTAACTCTGTGGGATAAAATAACAGAAAACTAATCAGTTTCTCAGAAAGCTTCTTTCCAGATTTCATCTGAGGATATCTCCTTTTTCACCATAGCCCTCTATGGGCTTCCAAATATCACTTTGACAATTCCACAACAACTGACTTAGCGAAACGCTTCTTGAGGGGAAAGCTGTAACTCTGTGAGATGAATTCACAGGACACAAAGAAGTTTCTCAGAAAGCTTCTTTCTCTTTGTTATCGGAGGATATTTCCTTTGGCCCTATAGTCTTCTAAGGGATCCGAAATATCTGTTCTCAGATTCTACAGAAATAAGGCTAGCAAAGAGATCCAGGAAATGCAGATGTAACTCTGTGAGATGAATAAACAGAACACTAAGCAGTTTCTCATAAAGCTTCTTTACAGATTTCATTTGAGGATATTTCCTTTTTCAACATGGCCCTCTATGGGCTTCCATATATCACTTTGCCAATTCCACAAGAACTGTCTTAGCGAAAGGCTTCTTGAGGGGAAAGCTGTAACCCTGTGAGATGATTTCACAGAACACAAAGAAGTTTCTCAGAAAGCTTCTTTCTCTTTCCTATCGGAGGATATTTGCTTTGGCCCGATAGTCTTCTAAGGAATCCGAAATATCTGTTCTCAGATTCCACAGAAATAAGGCTAGCAAAGAGATAAAGGAAATACAGATGTAACTCTGTGAGATGAATTAACAGAACTCTAAGCAGTTTCTCAGAAAGCTTCTTTCCAGATTTCATCTGAGGATATTTCCTTTTTCACCATAGCCCTCTATGCGCTTCCAAATATCACTTTGCCAATTCCACAAGAACTCTCTTAGCGAAAGGCTTCTCGAGGGAAAAGCGGTAACTCTGTGAGATGATTTCACAGAACACAAAGAAGTTTCTCAGAAAGCTTCTTTCTCTTTGTTATCGGAGGATATTTCCTTTGGCCCTATAGTCTTCTAAGGGATGCTATATATCTGTTCTCAGATTCTACAGAAATAAGGCTAGCAAAGAGATCCACGAAATACAGATGTAACTCTGTGAGATGAATTAACAGAACACTAAGCAGTTTCTCAGAAAGCTTCTTTCCAGATTTCATCTGAGGATATTTCCTTTTTCACCATAGCCCTCTATGGGCTTCCAAATATCACTTTGCCAAATCCACAAGAACTGTCTCAGCGAAAGGCTTCTTGAGGGGAAAGCTGTAACTCTGTGAGATGATTTCACAGAACACAAAGAAGTTTCTCAGAAAGCTTCTTTCTCTTTGTTATCGGAGGATATTTCCTTTGGCCCTATAGTCTTCAAAGGGATCCGAAATATCTGTTCTCAGATTCCAAAGAAATAAGGCTAGCAAAGAGATCTATGAAATACAGATGTAACTCTGTGAGATGAATTAACAGAACTCTAAGCAATTTCTCAGAAAGCTACTTTCCAGATTTCATCTGAGGATATCTTCTTTTTCACCATAGCTCTCTAAGGGCATCCAAATATCACTTTGCCAATCCCACAAGAACTGTCTTAGCGAAAGGCTACTTGAAGGGAAAGCTGTAACTCTGTGAGATGAATTCACACGACACAAAGAAGTTTCTCGGAAAGCTTCTTTCTCTTTGTTATCGGAGGATATTTCCTTTGGCCCTATAGTCTTCTAAGGGATACGAAATATCTGTTCTCAGATTCTACAGAAATAAGGCTAGCAAAGAGATCCACGAAATACAGATGTAACTCTGTGAGATGAATTAACAGAACACTAAGCAGTTTCTCAGAAAGCTTCTTTCCAGATTTCATTTGAGAATATTTCCTTTTCCACCATGGCTCTCTATGGGCTTCCAAATATCACTTTGCCAACTGCACAAGAACTGTCTTAGCGAAAGGCTTCTTGAGGGGAAAGCTGTAACTCTGTGAGATGATTTCACAGAACACAAAGAAGTTTCTCAGAAAGCTTCTTTCTCTTCGTTATCGGAGGATATTTACTTTGGCCCTTTAGTCCTCTAAGGAATCCGAAATATCTGTTCTCAGATTCCACAGAAATAAGGCTAGCAAAGAGATCTACGAAATACAGATGTAACTCTGTGAGATGAATTAACAGAACACTAAGCAGTTTCTCAGAAAGCTTCTTTCCAGATTTCATTTGAGGATATTTCCTTTTTCAACATGGCCCTCTATGGGCTTCCAAATATCACTTTGCCAATTCCACAAGAACTGTCTTAGCGAAAGGCTTCTTGAGAGGAAAGCTGTAACCCTGTGAGATGATTTCACAGAACACAAAGAAGTTTCTCAGAAAGCTTCTTTCTCTTTCTTAACGGAGGATATTTCCTTTGGCCCTATAGTCTTCTAAGGGATGCGAAATATCTGTTCTCAGATTCTACAGAAATAAGGCTAGCAAAGAGATCCACGAAATACAGATGTAACTCTGTGAGATGAATTAACAGAACACTAAGCAGTTTCTGAGAAAGCTTCTTTCCAGATTTCATCTGAGGATATTTCCTTTTTCACCATAGCCCTCTATGCGCTTCCAAATATCACTTTGCCAAATCCACAAGAACTGTCTCAGCGAAAGGCTTCTTGAGGGGAAAGCTGTAACTCTGTGAGATGATTTCACAGTACACAAAGAAGTTTATCAGAAAGCTTCCTTCTCTTTGTTATCGGAGGATATTTCCTTTGGCCCTATAGTCTTCTAAGGGATCCGAAATATCTGTTCTCTGATTCCACAGAAATAAGGCTAGCAAAGAGATCCACGAAATACAGATGTAACTCTGTGAGATGAATTAACAGAACACTAAGCAGTTTCTCAGAAAGCTTCTTTCCAGATTTCTTCTGAGGATATTTCCTTTTTCACGATAGCCCTCTATGGGCTTCCAAATATCACTTCGCCAATTCAACAAGAACTGTCTTAGCGAAACGCTTCTTGAGGGGAAAGCTGTAACTCTGTGAGATGAATTCACAGGACACAAAGAAGTTTCTCATAAAGCTTCTTTCTCTTTGTTATCGGAGGATATTTCCTTTGGCCCTATAGTCTTCTAAGGAATCCGAAATATCTGTTCTCAGATTCCACAGAAATAAGGCTAGCAAAAGATAAAGGAAATAGAGATGTAACTCTGTGAGATGAATTAACAGAACTCTAAGCAGTTTCTCAGAAAGCTTCTTTCCAGATTTCATCTGAGGATATTTCCTTTTTCACCATAGCCCTCTATGCGCTTCCAAATATCACTTTGCCAATTTCACAAGAACTGTCTTAGCGAAAGGCTTCTCGAGGGAGAAGCTGTAACTCTGTGGGATGATTTCACAGAACACAAAGAAGTTTCTCAGAAAGCTTCTTTCTCTTTGTTATCGGAGGATATTTCCTTTGGCCCTATAGTCTTCTAAGTGATGCGAAATATCTGTTCTCAGATTCCACAGAAATAAGGCTAGCAAAAGATAAAGGAAATACAGATGTAACTCTGTGAGATGAATTAACAGAACTCTAAGCAATTTCGCAGAAAGCTTCCTTCCAGATTTCATCTGAGGATATTTCCTTTTTCACCATAGCCCTCTAAGGGCATCCAAATATCACTTTGCCAATCCCACAAGAACTGTCTTAGCGAAAGGCTTCTTGAGGGGAAAGCTGTAACTCTGTGAGATGAATTCACACGACACAAAGAAGTTTTTCAGAAAGCTTCTTTCTCTTTCTTATCGGAGGATATTTCCTTTGGCCCAATAGTCTTCTAAGGGATACGAAATATCTGTTCTCAGGTTCCACAGAAATAAGGCTAGCAAAGAGATCCACGAAATACAGATGTAACTCTGTGAGATGAATTAACAGAACACTAAGCAGTTTCTCAGAAAGCTTCTTTCCAGATTTCATTTGAGGATATTTCCTTTTCCACCATGGCTCTCTATGGGCTTCCAAATATCACTTTGCCAACTGCACAAGAACTGTCTTAGCGAAAGGCTTCTTGAGGGGAAAGCTGTAACTCTGTGAGATGATTTCACAGAACACAAAGAAGTTTCTCAGAAAGCTTCTTTCTCTTCGTTATCGGAGGATATTTACTTTGGCCCTTTAGTCTTCAAAGGAATCCGAAATATCTGTTCTCAGATTCCACAGAAATAAGGCTAGCAAAGTGATAAAGGAAATACAGATGTAACTCTGTGAGATGAATTAACAGAACACTAAGCAGTTTCTCAGAAAGCTTCTTTCCAGATTTCATCTGACGATATTTCCTTTTTCACCGTAGCCCTCTATGCGCTTCCAAATATCACTTTGCCAATTCCACAACTACTCTTTTAGCAAAAGGCATCTTGAGGGGAAAGCTTTAACTCTGTGAGATGATTTCACAGAACACAAAGAAGTTTCTCAGAAAGCTTCTTTCTCGTTGTTATCGGAGGATATTTCCTTTGGCCCTATAGTCTTCTAAGGGATCCGAAATATCTGTTCTCAGATTCCAGAGAAATAAGGCTACCAAAGCGATCTACGAAATACAGATGTAACTCTGTGAGATGAATTAACAGAACACTAAGCAGTTTCTCAGAAAGATTCTTTCCAGATTTCATCTGTGGATATTTCCTTTTTCACCATAAACCTCTATGGGCTTCCAAATATCACTTTGCCAATTCCACAAGAACTGTCTTAGCGAAAGGCTTCTTGAGCGGAAAGTTGTAACACTGTGAGATGATTTCACAGAACACAAAGAAGTTTCTCAGAAAGCTTCTTTCTCTTTGTTATCGGAGGATATTTGCTTTGGCCCTATAGTCTTCTAAGGAATCCGAAATATCTGTTCTCAGATTCCACAGAATTAAGGCTAGCAAAAGATAAAGGAAATAGAGATGTAACTCTGTGAGATGAATTAACAGAACTCTAAGCAGTTTCTCAGAAAGCTTCTTTCCAGATTTCATATGAGGATATTTCCTTTTTCACCATAGCCCTCTATGCGCTTCAAAATATCACTTTGCCAATTCCACAAGAACTGTCTTAGCGAAAGGCTTCTCGAGGAAAAAGCTGTAACTCTGTGAGATGATTTCACAGGACACAAAGAAGTTTCTCAGAAAGCTTCTTTCTCTTTGTTATCGGAGGATATTTCCTTTGGCCCTATAGTCTTCTAAGTGATGCGAAATATCTGTTCTCAGATTCTACAGAAATAAGGCTAGCAAAGAGATAAACGAAAAGCAGATGTAACTCTGTGAGATGAATTAACAGAACACTAAGCTGTTTCTCAGAAAGCTTCTTTCGAGATTTCATCTGAGGATATTTCCTTTTTCACCATAGCCGTCTATGGGCTTCCAAATGTCACTTTGCCAATTCCAGAAGAACTGTCTTAGCGAAAGGCTTCTTGAGGGGAAAGCTGTAAGTCTGTGAGTTGATTTCATAGAACACAAAGAAGTTTCTCAGAAAGCTTCTTTCTCTTTGTTATCGGAGGACATTTCCTTGGGCCCTCTAATCTTCTAAGGGATCCCAATTATCTGTTCTCAGATTCCACAGAAATAAGGCTAGCAAAGAGATCCACGAAATACAGATGTAACTCTGTGAGATGAATTAACAGAACACTAAGCAGTTTCTCAGAAAGCCTCTTTCCAGATTTCATCTGAGAATATTTTCTTTTTCACCGTAGCCCTCTATGGGCTTCCAAATATCACTTTACCAATTCCACAAGAACTGTCTTAGCGAAAGGCTTCTTGAGGGGAAAGCTGTAACTCTGTGAGATGATTTCACAGAACACAAAGAAGTTTCTCAGAAAGCTTCTTTCTCTTTGTTATCGGAGGATATTTCCTTTGGCCCTATAGTCTTCTAAGGAATCCGAATTATCTGTTCTCGGATTCCACAGAAATAAGGCTATCAAAGAGATAAAGGAAATACAGATGTAACTCTGTGAGATGAATTAACAGAACACTAAGCAGTTTCTCAGAAAGCTTCTTTCCAGATTTCATCTGACGATATGTCCTATTTCACCGTAGCCCTCTATGCGCTTCCAAATATCACTTTGCCATTTCCACAACTACTGTTTTAGCAAAAGGCTTCTTGAGGGGAAAGCTGTAACTCTGTGAGATAATTTCACAGAACACAAAGAAGTTTCTCGGAAAGCTTCTTTCTCTTTGTTATCGGGGGATATTTCCTTGGCCCTACAGTCTTCTAAGGGATTAGAAATATCTGTTCTCAGATTCCACAGAAATAAGGGTAGCAAAGAGATCCACGAAATACAGATGTAACTCTGTGAGATGAATTAACAGAACACTAAGCAGTTTCTCAGAAAGCCTCTTTCCAGATTTCATCTGAGAATATTTCCTTTTTCACTGTAGCCCTCTATGGGCTTCCAAATACACTTTGCCAATTCCACAAGAACTATCTTAGCGAAAGGCTTCTTGAGGGGAAAGCTGTAACTCTGTGAGATGATTTCACAGAACAAAGAAAAGTTTCTCAGAAAGCTTCTTTCTCTTTGTTATCGGAGGATATTTCCTTTGGCCCTATAGTCTTTTGAGTGACACGAAATATCTGTTCTCAGATTCCACAGAAATAAGGCTAGCAAAGAGATCCACGAAATACAGATGTAACTCTGTGAGATGAATTAACAGAACACTAAGCAGTTTCTCAGAAAGCTTCTTTCCAGATTTCATCGGAGGTTATTTCCTTTTTCACCATAGCCCTCTATGCGCTTCCAAATATCACTTTGCCAATTCCACAAGAACTGTCTTAGCGAAAGGCTTCTTGAGGGGAAAGCTGTAAATCTGTGAGATGATATCACAGAACACAAAGAACTTTCTCAGAAAGCTTCTTTCTCTTTGTTATCGGAGGACATTTCCTTTGGCCGTATAATCTCCTAAGGGTTCCGAAATATCTGTTCTCAGATTCCACAGAAATAAGGCTAGCAAAGAGATCCACGAAATACAAATGTAACTCTGTGAGATGAATTAACAGAACACTAAGCAGTTTCTCAGAGCCTCTTTCCAGATTTCATCTGAGAATATTTCCTTTTTCACTGTAGCCCTCTATGGGCTTCCAAATACACTTTGCCAATTCCACAAGAACTGTCTTAGCGAAAGGCTTCTAGAGGGGCAAGCTGTAACTCTGTGAGATGATTTCACAGAACAAAGAGAAGTTTCTCAGAAAGCTTCTTTCTCTTTGTTATCGGAGGATATTTCCTTTGGCCCTATAGTCTTTTGAGTGATCCGAAATATCTGTTCTCAGATTTCACAGAAATAAGGCTAGCAAAGAGATAAAGGAAATACAGATGTAACTCTGTGAGATGAATTAACAGAACACTAAGCAGTTTCTCAAAAAGCTTCTTTCCAGCTTTCATCTGAGGATATTTCCTTTTTCTCCATACCCTCTATGGGCTTCCAAATATCACTTTGCCAATTCCAGAAGAACTGTCTTAGCGAAAGGCTTCTTGAGGGGAAAGCTGTAACTCTGTGAGATGATTTCACAGAACACAGAGAAGTTTCTCAGAAACCTTCTTTCTCTTTGTTATCGGAGAATATTTCCTTTGGCCCTATAGCATTATAAGGGTTCCGAAATATCTGTTCTCAGATTCCACAGAAATAAGGCTAGCAAAGAGATAAACGAAATACAGATGTAACTCTGTGAGATGAATTAACAGAACACTAAGCTGTTTCTCAGAAAGCTTCTTTCCAGATTTCATCTAAGGATATTTCCTTTTTCACCATAGCCCTCTATGGGCTTCCAAATGTCACTTTGCCAATTCCAGAAGAACTGTCTTAGCGAAAAGCTTCTTGAGGGGAAAGCTGTAACTCTGTGAGTTGATTTCACAGAACACAAAGAAGTTTCTCTGAAAGCTTCTTTCTCTTTGTTATCGGAGGACATTTCCTTTGGCCGTATAATCTCCTAAGGGTTCCGAAATATCTGTTCTCAGATTCCACAGAAATAAGGCTAGCAAAGAGATCCACGAAATACAAATGTAACTCTGTGAGATGAATTAACAGAACACTAAGCAGTTTCTCAGAAAGCCTCTTTCCAGATTTCATCTGAGAATATTTCCTTTTTCACTGTAGCCCTCTATGGTCTTCCAAATACACTTTGCCAATTCCACAAGAACCGTCTCTGCGAAAGGCTTCTTGAGGGGAAAGCTGTAACTCTGTGAGATGATTTCACAGAAGAAAGAGAAGTTTCTCAGAAAGCTTCTTTCTCTTTGTTATCGGAGGACATTTCCTTTGGCCGTATAATCTCCTGAGGGTTCCGAAATATCTGTTCGCAGATTCCACAGAAATAAGGCTAGCAAAGAGATCCAAGAAATTCAGATGTAACTCGGTGAGATGAATTAACAGAACACTAAGCAGTTTCTCAGAATGCTTCTTTCCAGATTTCATCTGAGGATATTTCCTTATTTACCATAGCCCTCTATGCGCTTCAAAATATCACTTGCCAATTCCACAAGAACTGTCTTAGCGAAAGGCTTCTTGAGGGGAAAGCTGTAACTCTGTGAGATGATTTCACAGAACACAGAGAAGTTTCTCAGTAACCTTCTTTCTCTTTGTTATCGGAGGATATTTCCTTTGGCCCTCTTGTCTTCTAAAGGATGCGAAATATCTGTTCTCAGATTCCACAGAAATAAGGCTAGCAAAGAGATCCACGAAGTACAGATGTAACTCTGTGAGATGAATTAACAGAACACTAAGCAGTTTCTCAGAAAGTTTCCTTCCAGATTTCATCTGAGGATATTTCTTTTTTCACCATAGCCCCCTATGGGCTTCCAAATATCACCTTGCCAATTCCACAGAACTGTCTTAGCCAATGTATTCTTGAGGGGAAAGCTGTAACTCTCTGAGATGATTTCACAGAAGGGGAAGAAGTTTCTCAGAAAGCTTCTTTCTCTTTCTTATCGGAGGATATTTCCTTTGGCCCTATAGTCTTCTAAGGGATCCGAAATATCTGCTCTCAGATTCCACAGAAATAAGGCTAGAAAAGAGATCCACGAAATGGAGATGTAACTCTGTGAGATGAATTAACAGAACACTAAGCAGTTTCTCAGAAAGCTTCTTTCCAGATTTCATCTGAGGATATTTCCTTTTTCACCATAGCCCTCTATGGGCTTCCAAATATCACTATGCCAATTCCACAAGAACTGTCTTAGCGAAAGACTTCTTGAGGGGAAAGCTGTAACTCTGTGAGATGATTTCACAGAAAACAAAGAATTTTCTCAGAAAGCTTCTTTTTCTTTGTTATCGGAGGATATTTCCTTTGGCCCTATAGTCTTCTAAGGGATCCGAAATATCTGTTCTCAGATTCCACAGAAATATGGTTAGCAAAGAGTTCCACGAAATACAGATGTAACTCAGTGAGATGAATTAACAGAACACTAAGCAGTTTCTCAGAAAGCTTCTTTCCAGATTTCATCTGAGAATATTTACTTTTTCACCATAGTCCTCTATGGGCTTCCAAATATCACTTTGCCAATGCCACAAGAACTGTCTTAGCGAAAGGCTTCTTGAGGAGAAAGCTGTATCTCTGTGAGATGAATTCACACGACACAAAGAAGTTTCTCAGAAAGCTTCTTTCTCTTTGTTATCAGAGGATATTTCCTTTGGCGCTATAGTCTTCTAAGGGATCCGAAATATCTGTTCTCAGATTCTACAGAAATAAGGCTAGCAAAGAGATCCACGAAATACAGATGTAACTCTGTGAGATGAATTAACAGAACACTAAGCAGTTTCTCAGAAGGCTTCTTTCCAGATTTCATCTGAGGATATTTCCTTTTTCATCATAGCCCTCTAAGGGCTTCCAAATATCACTTTGCCAATTAAGCAAGAACTGTCATAGCGAAAGGCTTCTTGAGGGGAAAGCTGCAACTCTGTGAGATGAATTCACAGGACACAAAGAAATTTTTCAGAAAGCTTCTTTCTCTTTTTTATCGGATGATATTTCCTTTGGCCCTATAGTCTTCTAAGGGATCCGAAATATCTGTTCTCAGATTCCACATAAATAAGGCTAGCAAAGAGATCCACGATATACAGATGTAACTCTGTGAGATGAATTAACAGAACACTAAGCAGTTTCTCAGAAAGCTTCTTTCCAGATTTCATTTGAGGATATTTCCTTTTCCACCATGGCTCTCTAAGGGCTTCCAAATATCACTTTGCCAACTGCACAAGAACAGTCTTAGCGAAAGGCTTCTTGAGGGGAAAGCTGTAACTCTGTGAGATGATTTCACAGAACACAAAGAAGTTTCTCAGAAAGCTTCTTTCTTTTTGTTATCGGAGGATATTTCCTTTGGCCCCATAGTCTTCTAAGGAATCCGAAATATCTGTTCTCAGATTCCACAGATATAAGGCTAGCAAAGTGATAAAGGAAATACAGATGTAACTCTGTGAGATGAATTAACAGAACACTAAGCAGTTTCTCAGAAAGCTTCTTTCAAGATTTCATCTAGCGATATTTCCTTTTTCACCGTAGCCCTCTATGCGCTTCCAAATATCACTTTGCCAATTCCACAACTACTGTTTTAGCAAAAGGCTTCTTGAGGGGAAAGCTGTAACTCTGTGAGATGATTTCACAGAACACAAAGAAGTTTCTCGGAAAGCTTCCTTCTCTTTGTTATCGGAGGATATTTCCTTTGGCCCTATAGTCTTCTAAGGGATCCGAAATATCTGTTCTCTGATTCCACAGAAATAAGGCAAACAAAGAGATCCACGAAATACAGATGTATCTCTGTGAGATGAATAAACAGAACACTAAGCAGTTTCTCATAAAGCTTCTTTCCAGATTTCATTTGAGGATATTTCCTTTTTCAACATGGCCCTCTATGGGCTTCCAAATATCACTTTGCCAATTCCACAAGAACTGTCTTAGCGAAAGGCTTCTCGAGGGAAAAGCTGTAACCCTGAGATATGATTTCACAGAACACAAAGAAGTTTCTCAGAAAGCTTCTTTCTCTTTGTTATCGGAGGATATTTGCTTTGGCCCTATAGTCTTCTAAGGAATCCGAAATATCAGTTCTCAGATTCCACAGAAATAAGGCTAGCAAACGGATACACGAAATAGAGATGTTAGTCTGTGAGTGGAAGTCACACATCACAAGGCAATTTCTCAGAAAGCTTCTTTCCAGTTTTTCTCGGAGGATATTTTCTTTTTCAGCATAGCCCTCTATGGGCTTCCAAATATCCCTTTGTGAATTCCACAAAAAGAGGCTTAGCGAACGACTTCTTGTGGGGAAAGCTGTAACTCTCTGAGATCAACTAACAGAACACTAAGCAGTTTCTGAGAAGGCATCTTTCTGATTTCATGTGAGGATATTTCCTTTTTCTCCGTAGCCCACCACGGCTTCCAAATATCACTATGCCAATTCCACAAGAACAGGCTTAGCAAACGGCTTCTTGAGGGGAAAGCTGTAACTCTGTGAGATGAATTAACAGAACGAAGCAGTTTCTTAGAAAGCTTCTTTCTCTTTGTTATCGGAGGATATTTCCTTTGGCCCCAGAGTTTTCAAAGGGATCCGAAATATGAGTTCTCAGATTCCACAGAAATAAGACTAGCAAACACATTCACGAAATACAGATGTAATTCTGTGAGTGGAAGTCACACATCACAAAGCAGTTCCTCAGAAAGCTTCTTTCCAGTTTTTCTCAGAGGATATTTTCTTTTTCACCATAGCCCTCTATGGGCTTCCAAATAACACTTTGCCAATTCCACGAGAACAGGCTTAGTGAACGGCTTCTTGAGGGGAAAGCTGTAACTCTGTGAGATGAAATAACAGCCCACTAAGCAGTTTCTCAGAAAGCTTCTTCCCAGATTTCATCAGAGGATATTGCCTTTTTCACCATAGCCCTCTATGGGCTTCCAAATACCACTTTGCCTATTCCACAAGAACAAGCTTAGCGAAAGGCTTCTTGAGGGGAAAGCTGTAACTCTGTGAGATGAATTAACAGAACACGAAGCAGTTTCTCAGAAAGCTTCTTTCTCTTTTTTATCGGACGATATTTCCTTTGGCCCTAGAGTCTTCAATGGGATCCGAAATATGAGTTCTCAGAATCCACAGAAATAAGATTAGCAAACAGATCCACGAAATACAGATGTAACTCTGTGAGTGGAAGTCACACTTCACAAAGCAGTTTCACAGAAACCTTCTTTCCAGTTTTTCTAGGAGGATATTTTCTTTTTCACCATAGCCCTCTATGGGCTTCCAAATAACACTTTGCCAATTCCACAAGAACAGGCTTAGCGAACGGCTTCTTCAGGGGAAAGCTGTAACTCTGTGAGAGGAAATAACAGCCCACTAAGCAGTTTCACAGAAAGCTTCTTTCTCCTTGTTATCAGAGGATGTTTCCTTTGGCCCTGTAGTCGAGAAAGGGATCCGAATTATCAGTTCTCAGATTCCACAGAAATAAGTCCAGGAAACAGATCCACGAAATACAGATGTAACTCTGTGAGTGGAAGTCACACATCACAGAGCAATTTGTCAGAAAACTTCTTTCTAGTTTTCCTCGGAGGATACTTTCTTTTTCACCATAGCCCTCTATGGGCTTCCAAATATCACTTTTCCAATTCCACAAGAACAGGCTTAGCAAAAGGCTTCTTGAGGGGATAATTGTAAGTCTGTGAGATGATTTCACAGAACACAAAGAAGTTTCTCAGAAATCTTCTTCCTCTTTGTTATCGGAGGATATTTACTTTGGCCCTAGAGTCTACAAAGGGATATGAAATATGAGTACTCAGATTACACAGAAATAAGTCTAGCAAAGAGATCCACCAAATACAGATGTCAATCTGTGAGTGGAAGTAACACTTCACAAAGCAGTTTCACAGAAAGCTTCTTTCCAGTTTTTCTCGGAGGATATTTTCTTTTTCACCATAGCCCTCTATAGGCTTCGAAATATCACTTTGCCAATTCCACAAGAACAGGCTTAGCGAACGCCTTCTTGAGCGGAAAGCTGTAACTCTGTGGGATGAATTAACACAACAGTAAGCAGTTTCTCAGAAAGCTTCTTCCCAGATTTCATCTGAGGATATTTCCTTTTTCACCGTAGCCCTCTATGGGCATCGAAATATCACTTTCCCAATTCCACAAGACCAGGCGTAGCGAAAGGCTTTTTGAGGCGAAAGCTGTAACTCTTTGAGATGATTTCACAGTACACAAAGAAGTTTCTCAGAAAGCTTCTTTCTCTTTGTTATCGGAGGATATTTCCTTGGTCAATATAGTCTTCAAAGAGATCCGAAATATCAGTTCTCAGATTCCACAGAAATAAGGCTAGCAAAGAGATCCACGAAATACGGATGCAACTCTGTGAGTGGAAGTCACACATCACGAAGTAGTTTCTCAGAAAGCTTCTTTCCAGTTTTTCTCGGAGGATATTTTCTTTTTTACCTTAGTCCTCTATGGACTTCCAAATATCACTTTGCCAATTCCACAAGAACAGGCTTAGCGAATGGCTTCTTGAGGGGAAAGCTGTAATTCTGTGAGATGAATTAACGGAACACTAAGCAGTTTCTCAGAAACCTTCTTTCCAGATTTCATCTGAGGATATTTCCTTTTTCAACGTAGACCTCTAAGGGCTTCCAAATATCACTTTGCCAATTCCACAAGAACAGGCTTAGTGAAAGGCTTCTTGAGGGCAAAGCTGTAACTCTGTGAGATGATTTCACAGAACACGAAGAAGTTTCTCAGAAAGCTTCTTTCTGTTTTTTATCGGAGGATATTTCCTTTGGCCCTATAGTCTTCAAAGGGATCCGAAATATCAGCTCTCAAATTCCACAGAAATAAGGCTAGCAAACGGATTCACGAAATAGAGATGTGACTCTGTGAGTGGAAGTCACACATCACAAGGCAGTTTCTCAGAAAGCTTCTTTCCATTTTTTCGGAGGATATTTTCTTTTTCAGCATAGCCCTCTATGGGCTTCCAAATATCCCTTTGTGATTTCCACAAAAAGAGGCTTAGCGAACGACTTCTTGTGGGGAAAGCTGTAACTCTCTGAGATCAACTAACAGAACACTAAGCAGTTTCTCAGAAAGCTTCTTTCTGATTTCATCTGAGGATATTTCCTTTTTCTCCGTAGCCCTCCATGGCTTCCAAATATCACTATGCCAATTCCACAAGAACAGGCTTAGTAAACGGCTTCTTGAGGGGAAAGCTGAAACTCTGTGAGATGAATTAACAGAACGAAGCAGTTTCTTAGAAAGCTTCTTTTTCTTTGTTATCGGAGGATATTTCCTTTGGCCCTATAGTGTTCTAAGGGATCCGAAATATCTGTTCTCAGATTCCACAGAAATAAGGCTAGCAAAGAGATCCACGAAATACAGATGTAACTCTGTGAGATGAATTAACAGAACATTCAGCAGTTTCTCAGAATGCTTCTTTCCAGATTCCATCTGAGGATATTTCCTTTCTCAACATAGCCCTATATGGGCTTCCAAATATCACTTTGCCAATTCCACAAGAACTGTCTTAGCGAAAGGCTTCTTGAGGGGAAAGCTGTAACTCTGTGAGATGATTTCACAGAACACAAAGAAGTTTCTCAGAAAGCTTCTTTCTCTTTGTTATCGGAGGATATTTCCTTTGCTCCTATAGTCTTGAAAGGGATCCGAAATACCTGTTTTCAGATTCCACAGAAATAAGGCTCGCAAAGAGATCCACCAAATACATATGTAACTCTGTGAGATGAATTAACAGAACACTAAGCAGTTTCTCAGAAAGCTTCTTTCCAGATTTCATCTGAGGATATTTCCTTTTTCACCATAGCCCTCTATGGGTTCCAAATATCACTTTGCCAATTCCACAAGAACTATCTTAGCGAAAGGCTTCTTGAGGGTAAAGCTGTAACTCTGTGAGATGATGTCACAGAACACAAAGAAGTTTCTCAGAAAGCTTCTTTCTCTTTGTTATCGGAGGATATTTCCTTTGGCCCTATAGTATTCAAAGGGATCCGAAATATCTCTTCTCAGATTCCACATTAATAAGGCTAGCAAAGAGATCCACGAAATACAGATGTAACTCTGTGAGATGAATTAACAGAACACTAAGCAGTTTCTCAGAAATCTTCTTTCCAGATTTCATCTGAGGATATTTCCTTTTTCACCATAGCCCTCTATGGGCTTCCACATATCACTTTGCCTATTCCACAAGAACTGTCTTAGCGAAAGGCTTCTTCAGGGGAAAGCTGTATCTCTGTGAGATGATTTCAAGAACACAAAGAAGTTTCTCAGAAAGCTTCTTTCTCTTTGTTATCGGAGGATATTTCCTTTGGCCCTATAGTCTTCAAAGGGATCCGAAATATCTGTTCTCAGATTCCACGGAAATAAGGCTAGCAAAGTGATCCACGAAATACAGATGTAAGTCTGTGAGATGAATTAACAGAACACTAAGCAGTTTCTCAAAAAGCTGCTTTCCAGATTTCATCTGAGGATATTTCCTTTTTCACCTTAGCCCTCTATGGGCTTCCAAATATCACTTTGCCAATTCCACAAGAACAGGCTTAGCGAACGGCTTCTTGAGGGGGAAAGCTGTATCTCTGTGAGATAAATTAACAGAACAGGAAGCAGCTTCTCAGAAAGCTTCTTTCCAGATTTCATCTTAGGATATTTCCTTTTTCACCATATCCCTCTATGGGCATCGAAATATCACTTTGCCAATTCCACAAGAACAGGCTTAGCGAAAGGCTTCTTGAGGGGATAGCTGTAACTCTGTGAGGTGATTTCACAGAACACAAAGAAGTTTCTCAGAAAGCTTCTTTCTCTTTGTTATCGGAGGAAATTTCCTTTGGCCCTATAGTCTTCAAAGGGATCCGAGATATCAGTTCTCAGATTCCACAGAAATAAGGCTAGCAAACAGATCCACGAAATACAGATGTATCTCTGTGAGTGGAAGTCACACATCACAAAGCAGTTCCTCAGAAAGCTTCTGTCCAGTTTTTTTCGGAGGATATTTTCTTTTTCACCATAGCCCTGTATTTGATTCCAAATATCACTTTCCAATTCCACACGAACTGGCTTAGCGAACGGTTTCTTGAGGGGAAAGCTAAAACTTTGTGAGATGAATTAAAAGAACACTAAGCAGTTTCTCAGGAAGCTTCCTTCCAGATTTCATCGGAGGATATTTCCTTTTTCTCCATAGCCCTCTACGGGCATCGAAATATCACTTTGCCAATTCCACAAGAACAGGCATAGCGAAAGGCTTCTTGGGGGCAAAGCTGTAACTCTGTGAGACGACTTCACAGAACACAAAGAAGTTTCTCACAAAACTTCTTTCTCCTTGTTATCGGAGGATATTTCCTTTGGCCCTATAATCTTCAAAGGGATCCGAATTATCAGTTCTCAGATTCCACAGAAATAAGTCTAGCAAACAGTTCCACGAAATACAGATGTAACTCCGTAAATTGAAGTCACACATCACAGAGCAATTTGTCAGAAAGCTTCTTTCCAGTTGTCCTCGGAGGATATTTTCTTTTTCACCATAGCCCTCTATGGACTTCCAAATATCACTTTGCCAATTCCACAAGAACAGGCTTAGCGAACGCCTTCTCGAGCGGAAGGGTGTAACTCTGGGGGATGAATTAACACAACAGTAAGCAGTTTCTCAGAAAGCTTCTTCCCAGATTTCATCTGAGGATATTTCCTTTTTCACAGTAGCCATCTATGGGCATCGAAATATCACTTTCCCAATTCCACAAGAACAGGCGTAGCGAAAGGATTTTTTAGGCGAAAGCTGTAACTCTTTGAGATGATTTCACAGTACACAAAGAAGTTTCTCAGAAAGCTTCTTTCTCTTTGTTATCGGAGGATATTTCCTCGGTCAATATAGCCTTCAAAGGGATCCGAAATATCAGTTCTCAGATTCCACAGAAATAAGGCTAGCCAAGAGATCCACGAAATACAGATGCAACTCTGTGAGTGGAAGTCACACATCACAAAGCAGTTTCTCAGAAAGCTTCTTTCCAGTTTTTCTCGGAGGATATTTTCTTTTTCACCTTAGTCCTCTATGGGCTTCCAAATATCACTTTGCCAATTCCACAAGAACAGGCTTAGTGAACGGCTTCTTGAGGGGAAAGCTGTATCTCTGTGAGATAAATTAACAGAACAGGAAGCAGTTTCTCAGAAAGCTTCTTTCCAGATTTCATCTCAGGATATTTCCTTTTTCACCATATCCCTCTATGGGCATCGAAATAACACTTTGCCAATTCCACAAGAACAGGCTTAGCGAAAGGCTTCTTAAGGGGAAAGCTGTAACTCTGTGAGGTGATTTCACCGAACACAGAGAGGTTTCTCAGAAAGCTTCTTTCTATTTGTTATCGGAGGATATTTCCTTTGGCCCTATAGTCTTCAAAGGGATCCGAGATATCAGTTCTCAGATTCCACAGAAATAAGGCTAGCAAACAGATCCACGAAATGCAGATGTAACTCTGTGAGTGGAAGTAACACATCACAAAGCAGTTTCTCAGAAAGCTTCTTTTCAGTTTTTTTCGGAAGATATTTTCTTTTTCACCATAGCCCTCTATGGTATTCCAAATATCACTTTCCAATTCCACACGAACTGTCTTAGCGAACGGTTTCTTGAGGGGAAAGCTAAAACTTTGTGAGATGAATTAACAGAACACTAAGCAGTTACTCAGTAAGCTTCCCTCCAGATTTCATCTGAGGATATTTCCTTTTTCTCCATAGCCCTCTACGGACATCGAAATATCACTTTGCCAATTCCACAAGAACAGGCTTAGCGAAAGGCTTCTTGAGGTCAAAGCTGTAACTCCATGAGACGATTTCACAGAACACAAAGAAATTTCTCAGACAGCTTCTTTCTCCTTGTTATCAGAGGATATTTCCTTTGGCCCTGTAGTCTAGAAAGGGATCCGAATTATCAGGTCTCAGATTCCACAGAAAAAACTTCAGGAAACAGATCCACGAAATACAGATGTAACTCTGTGAGTGGAAGTCACACATCACAGAGCAATTTGTGAGAAAACTTCTTTCTAGTTTTCCTCGAAGGATCCTTTTTTTTCACCATAGCCCTCTATGGGCTTCCAAATATCACTTTCCCAATTCCACAAGAACAGGCTTAGCGAAAGGCTTCTTGAGGGGATAATTGTAAGTCTGTGAGATGATTTCACAGAACACAAAGAAGTTTCTCAGAAATCTTCTTCCTCTTTGTTATCGGAGGATATTTCCTTTGGCCCTAGAGTCTACAAAGGGATCTGAAATATGAGTACTCAGATTACACAGAAATAAGGCTAGCAAAGAGATCCACCAAATACAGATGTCAATCTGTGAGTGGAAGTAACACTTCACAAAGCAGTTTCACAGAAAGCTTCTTTCCAATTTTCCTCGGAGGATATTTTCTTTTTCACCATAGCCCTCTATAGGCTTCGAAATATCACTTTGCCAATTCCACAAGAACAGGCTTAGCGAATGGCTTCTTGATGGGAAAGCTGTAACTCTGTGAGATGAATTAACGGAACACTAAGCAGTTTCTCAGAAACCTTCTTTCCAGATTTCATCTGAGGATATTTCCTTTTTCACCGTAGCCTTCTATGGGCATCTAAATATCACTTTGCCAATTCCACAAGAACAGGTTTATCGAAAGGCTTCTTGAGGGGGAAGCTGTAAGTCTGTGATATGACTACACAGAACACAAGGAAGTTTCTCAGAAAGCTTCTTTCTCTTTGTTATTGGAGGATATTTCCTTAGGCCCTGGATTCTAGAAAGGGTTCCGAATTATGACTTCTCAGATTCCAAAGAAATAAGGCTAGCAAAAGGATCCACGAAATACAGATGTAACTCTGTGAGTGCAAGTCACCCATATCAAAGCAGTTTCTCAGAAAGCTTCTTTCCAGTTTTTCTCGGAGGATATTTTCTTTTTCACCACAGCCCTATATGGGCTTCCAAATATCACTCTGCCAATTCCACAAGAACAGGCTTAGCGAATGGCTTCTTGAGGGGAAAGCTGTAACACTGTGAGATGAATTAACAGAACACTAAGCAGTTTCTCAGAAAGGTTCTTTCCATATTTCATCTGAGGATATTTCCTTTTTCAACGTAGCCCTCTATGGGATTCCAAATATCACTTTGCCAATTCCACAAGAACAGGCTTAGTGAAAGGCTTCTTGAGGGCAAAGCTGTAACTCTGTGAGATGATTTCACAGAACACGAAGAAGTTTCTCAGAGAGCTTCTTTCTGTTTTTTATCGGAGGATATTTCCTTTGGCCCTATAGTCTTCAAAGGGATCCGAAATATCAGTTCTCAGATTCCACAGAAATAAGGCTAGCAAACGGATACACGAAATAGAGATGTTAGTCTGTGAGTGGAAGTCACACATCACAAGGCAATTTCTCAGAAAGCTTCTTTCCAGTTTTTCTCGGAGGATATTTTCTTTTTCAGCATAGCCCTCTATGGGCTTCCAAATATCCCTTTGTGAATTCCACAAAAAGAGGCTTAGCGAACGACTTCTTGTGGGGAAAGCTGTAACTCTCTGTGATCAACTAACAGAACACTAAGCAGTTTCTGAGAAGGCATCTTTCTGATTTCATGTGAGGATATTTCCTTTTTCTCCGTAGCCCACCACGGCTTCCAAATATCACTATGCCAATTCCACAAGAACAGGCTTAGCAAACGGCTTCTTGAGGGGAAAGCTGTAACTCTGTGAGATGAATTAACAGAACGAAGCAGTTTCTTAGAAAGCTTCTTTCTCTTTGTTATCGGAGGATATTTCCTTTGGCCCCAGAGTTTTCAAAGGGATCCGAAATATGAGTTCTCAGATTCCACAGAAATAAGACTAGCAAACACATTCACGAAATACAGATGTAATTCTGTGAGTGGAAGTCACACATCACAAAGCAGTTCCTCAGAAAGCTTCTTTCCAGTTTTTCTCAGAGGATATTTTCTTTTTCACCATAGCCCTCTATGGGCTTCCAAATAACACTTTGCCAATTCCATGAGAACAGGCTTAGTGAACGGCTTCTTGAGGGGAAAGCTGTAACTCTGTGAGATGAAATAACAGCCCACTAAGCAGTTTCTCAGAAAGCTTCTTCCCAGATTTCATCAGAGGATATTGCCTTTTTCACCATAGCCCTCTATGGGCTTCCAAATACCACTTTGCCTATTCCACAAGAACAAGCTTAGCGAAAGGCTTCTTGAGGGGAAAGCTGTAACTCTGTGAGATGAATTAACAGAACACGAAGCAGTTTCTCAGAAAGCTTCTTTCTCTTTGTTATCAGACGATATTTCCTTTGGCCCTAGAGTCTTCAATGGGATCCGAAATATGAGTTCTCAGAATCCACAGAAATAAGATTAGCAAACAGATCCACGAAATACAGATGTAACTCTGTGAGTGGAAGTCACACTTCACAAAGCAGTTTCACAGAAACCTTCTTTCCAGTTTTTCTAGGAGGATATTTTCTTATTCACCATAGCCCTCTATGGGCTTCCAAATATCACTTTGCCAATTCCACAAGAACAGGTTTAGCGAATGCCTTCTTAACAGGAAAACTGTAACACTGTCAGATGAATTGACGGAACATGAAGCAGTTTCTCAGAAAGCTTCTTTCTCTTTGTTATCGGAGGATATTTCCATTGGCCCTAGAGTCTTCAAAGGGATCCGAAATATGAGTTCTCAGATTCCACAGAAATAAGGCTAGCAAACAGATCCACGAAATACAGATGTAACTCTGTGAGTGGAAGTAACACATCACAAAGCAGTTTCTCAGAAAGCTTCTTTCCAGTTTTTTTCGGAAGATATTTTCTTTTTCAACATAGCCCTCTATGGTATTCCAAATATCACTTTCCAATTCCACACGAACTGTCTTAGCGAACGGTTTCTTGAGGGGAAAGCTAAAACTTTGTGAGATGAATTAACAGAACACTAAGCAGTTACTCAGTAAGCTTCCCTCCAGATTTCATCTGAGGATATTTCCTTTTTCTCCATAGCCCTCTACGGGCATCGAAATATCACTTTGCCAATTCCACAAGAACAGGCTTAGCGAAAGGCTTCTTGAGGTCAAAGCTGTAACTCCGTGAGACGATTTCACAGAACACAAAGAAATTTCTCAGACACCTTCTTTCTCCTTGTTATCAGAGGATATTTCTTTGGCCCTGTAGTCTAGAAAGGGATCCGAATTATCAGGTCTCAGATTCCACAGAAAAAAGTCCAGGAAACAGATCCACGAAATACAGATGTAACTCTGTGAGTGGAAGTCACACATCACAGAGCAATTTGTGAGAAAACTTCTTTCTAGTTTTCCTCGAAGGATCCTTTTTTTTCACCATAGCCCTCTATGGGCTTCCAAATATCACTTTCCCAATTCCACAAGAACAGGCTTAGCGAAAGGCTTCTTGAGGGGATAATTGTAAGTCTGTTAGATGATTTCACAGAACACAAAGAAGTTTCTCAGAAGTCTTCTTCCTCTTTGTTATCGGAGGATATTTCCTTTGGCCCTAGAGTCTACAAAGGGATCTGAAATATGAGTACTCAGATTACACAGAAATAAGGCTAGCAAAGAGATCCACCAAATACAGATGTCAATCTGTGAGTGGAAGTAACACTTCACAAAGCAGTTTCACAGAAAGCTTCTTTCCAATTTTCCTCGGAGGATATTTTCTTTTTCACCATAGCCCTCTATAGGCTTCGAAATATCACTTTGCCAATTCCACAAGAACAGGCTTAGCGAATGGCTTCTTGAGGGGAAAGCTGTAACTCTGTGAGATGAATTAACGGAACACTAAGCAGTTTCTCAGAAACCTTCTTTCCAGATTTCATCTGAGGATATTTCCTTTTTCACCGTAGCCTTCTATGGGCATCTAAATATCACTTTGCCAATTCCACAAGAACAGGTTTAGCGAAAGGCTTCTTGAGGGGGAAGCTATAAGTCTGTGATATGACTACACAGAACACAAGGAAGTTTCTCAGAAAGCTTCTTTCTCTTTGTTATTGGAGGATATTTCCTTAGGCCCTGGATTCTAGAAAGGGTTCCGAAATATGACTTCTCAGATTCCAAAGAAATAAGGCTAGCAAAAGGATCCACGAAATACAGATGTAACTCTGTGAGTGCAAGTCACACATATCAAAGCAGTTTCTCAGAAAGCTTCTTTCCAGTTTTTCTCGGAGGATATTTTCTTTTTCACCACAGCCCTATATGGGCTTCCAAATATCACTCTGCCAATTCCACAAGAACAGGCTTAGCGAATGGCTTCTTGAGGGGAAAGCTGTAACACTGTGAGATGAATTAACAGAACACTAAGCAGTTTCTCAGAAAGGTTCTTTCCATATTTCATCTGAGGATATTTCCTTTTTCAACGTAGCCCTCTATGGGATTCCAAATATCACTTTGCCAATTCCACAAGAACAGGCTTAGTGAAAGGCTTCTTGAGGGCAAAGCTGTAACTCTGTGAGATGATTTCACAGAACACGAAGAAGTTTCTCAGAGAGCTTCTTTCTGTTTTTTATCGGAGGATATTTCCTTTGGCCCTATAGTCTTCAAAGGGATCCGAAATATCAGTTCTCAGATTCCACAGAAATAAGGCTAGCAAACGGATACACGAAATAGAGATGTTAGTCTGTGAGTGGAAGTCACACATCACAAGGCAATTTCTCAGAAAGCTTCTTTCCAGTTTTTCTCGGAGGATATTTTCTTTTTCAGCATAGCCCTCTATGGGCTTCCAAATATCCCTTTGTGAATTCCACAAAAAGAGGCTTAGCGAACGACTTCTTGTGGGGAAAGCTGTAACTCTCTGAGATCAACTAACAGAACACTAAGCAGTTTCTGAGAAGGCATCTTTCTGATTTCATGTGAGGATATTTCCTTTTTCTCCATAGCCCACCACGGCTTCCAAATATCACTATGCCAATTCCACAAGAACAGGCTTAGCAAACGGCTTCTTGAGGGGAAAGCTGTAACTCTGTGAGATGAATTAACAGAACGAAGCAGTTTCTTAGAAAGCTTCTTTCTCTTTGTTATCGGAGGATATTTCCTTTGGCCCCAGAGTTTTCAAAGGGATCCGAAATATGAGTTCTCAGATTCCACAGAAATAAGACTAGCAAACACATTCACGAAATACAGATGTAATTCTGTGAGTGGAAGTCACACATCACAAAGCAGTTCCTCAGAAAGCTTCTTTCCAGTTTTTCTCAGAGGATATTTTCTTTTTCACCATAGCCCTCTATGGGCTTCCAAATAACACTTTGCCAATTCCACGAGAACAGGCTTAGTGAACGGCTTCTTGAGGGGAAAGCTGTAACTCTGTGAGATGAAATAACAGCCCACTAAGCAGTTTCTCAGAAAGCTTCTTCCCAGATTTCATCAGAGGATATTGCCTTTTTCACCATAGCCCTCTATGGGCTTCCAAATACCACTTTGCCTATTCCACAAGAACAAGGTTAGCGAAAGGCTTCTTGAGGGGAAAGCTGTAACTCTGTGAGATGAATTAACAGAACACGAAGCAGTTTCTCAGAAAGCTTCTTTCTCTTTGTTATCGGACGATATTTCCTTTGGCCCTAGAGTCTTCAATGGGATCCGAAATATGAGTTCTCAGAATCCACAGAAATAAGATTACCAAACAGATCCACGAAATACAGATGTAACTCTGTGAGTGGAAGTCACACTTCACAAAGCAGTTTCACAGAAACCTTCTTTCCAGTTTTTCTAGGAGGATATTTTCTTATTCACCATAGCCCTCTATGGGCTTCCAAATATCACTTTGCCAATTCCACAAGAACAGGTTTAGCGAATGCCTTCTTAACAGGAAAACTGTAACTCTGTCAGATGAATTGACGGAACACGAAGCAGTTTCTCAGAAAGCTTCTTTCTCTTTGTTATCGGAGGATATTTCCATTGGCCCTAGAGTCTTCAAAGGGATCCGAAATATGAGTTTTCAGATTCCACAGAAATAAGGCTAGCAAACAGATCCACGAAATACAGATGTAAATCTGTGAGTGGAAGTCACACATCACAAAGCAGTTTCTCAGAAAGCTTCTTTCTAGTTTTTCTCGGAGGTTATTATCTTTTTCACAATAGCCCTCTATGGGCTTCCAAATATCACTTTGCCAATTCCACAAGAACAGGCTTAGCGAATGGCTTCCTGAGGGGAAAGCTGTAACTCTGTGAGATGAATTAACAGAACACTAAGCAGCTGCTCAGAAAGCTTCTTTCCAGATTTCATCTGAGGATATTTCCTTCTTCACCGTAGCCCTCTACGGGCATCGAAATAGCATTTTGCCAATTCCACAAGAACAGGTTTTGCGAAAGGCTTCCTGAGGGGATAGCTGTAAATCTGTGAGATGATTTCACAGAACACAAAGAAGTTTCTCAGAAAGCTTCTTTCTCTTTGTTATCGGAGGATATTTCCTTTGGCCCTAGAGTCTCCAAAGGTATCCGAAATATGAGTTCTCAGACTCCACAGAAATAAGGCTACTAAAGAGATCCACGAAATACAGATGTTACTCTCTGTGTGGAACTAACATTTCACAAAGCAGTTCAACAGAAAGCTTCTTTCCAGTTTTTCTCGGAGGATATTTTCTTTTTCACCATAGCCCTCTATGGGATTCCAAATATCACTTTGCCAATTCCACAAGAACAGGCTTAGCGAACGGCTTCTTGAGGGGAAAGCTGTAAGTCTGTGAGATGAATTAACAGAACACTAAGCAGTTTCTCAGAAAGCTTCTTTCCAGATTTCATCTGCGGATAATTCCTTTTCACCGTAGCCTTCTATGGGCATCGAAATATCAGTTTGCCAATTCCACAAGAACAGGTTTAGTGAAAGGCTTCTTGAAGGGGAAGCTGTAAGTCTGTGATATGACTTTACAGAACACAAAGAAGTTTCTCAGAAAGCTTCTTTCTCTTTGTTATAGGAGGATATTTCCTTTCGCCCTAGATTCTTCAAAGGGTTCCGAAATATGAGTTCTCAGATACCAAAGAAATAAGCCTAGCAACAGGATCCACGAAATACAGATGTAACTCTGTGAGTGGAATTCACACATCACAAAGCAGTTTCTCAGAAAGCTTCTTTCCAGTTTTTCTCGGAGGATATTTTCTTTTTCACCATAGCCCTCTATGGGCTTCCAAATATCACTTTGCCAATTCCACAAGAACAGGCTTAGCGAATGGGTTCTTGAGGGGAAAGCTGTAACTCTGTGAGATGAATTAACAGAACTCAAAGCAGTTTCTCATAAATCTTCTTTCTCTTTGTTATCGGAGGATATTTCCTTTGGCCCTATAGTCTTCAAAGGGATCCGAAATATCAGTTCTCAGATTCCACAGAAATAAGGCTAGCAAAGAGATCCACGAAATACAGATGTAACTCTGTGAGTGGAAGTCACACATCCCAAAAAAGTTTCTCAGAAAGCTTCTTTCCAGTTTTTCTCGGAGGATATTTTCTTTTTCACCATAGCCCTCTATGGGATTACAAATATCACTTTGCCAATTCCACAAGAACAGGCTTAGCGAACGCCTTCTTGAGCGGAAAGCTGTAACTCTGTGGGATGAATTAACACAACAGTAAGCAGTTTCTCAGAAAGCTTCTTCCCAGATTTCATCTGAGGATATTTCCTTTTTCAACGTAGCCCTCTATGGGCTTCCAAATATCACTTTGCCAATTCCACAAGAACAGGCTTAGTGAAAGGCTTCTTGAGGGCAAAGCTGTAACTCTGTGAGATGATTTCACAGAACACAAAGAAGTTTCTCAGAAAGCTTCTTTCTCTTCGTTATCGGAGGATATTTCCTTTGGCCCTATAGTCTTCAAAGGGATCCGAAATATCAGTTCTCAGATTCCACAGAAATAAAGCTAGCAAACGGATTCACGAAATAGAGATGTGACTCTGTGAGTGGAAGTCACACATCACAAGGCAGTTTCTCAGAAAGCTTCTTTCCATTTTTTCTCGGAGGATATTTTCTTTTTCAGCATAGCCCTCTATGGGCTTCCAAATATCCCTTTGTGATTTCCACAAAAAGAGGCTTAGCGAACGACTTCTTGTGGGGAAAGCTGTAACTCTCTGAGATCAACTAACAGAACACTAAGCAGTTTCTCAGAAAGCTTCTTTCTGATTTCATCTGAGGATATTTCCTTTTTCTCCGTAGCCCTCCATAGCTTCCAAATATCACTATGCCAATTCCACAAGAACAGGCTTAGTAAACGGCTTCTTGAGGGGAAAGCTGTAACTCTGTGAGATGAATTAGCAGAACGAAGCAGTTTCTTAGAAAGCTTCTTTCTCTTTGTTATCGGAGGATATTTCCTTTGGTCCCCGAGTTTTCAAAGGGATCCGAATTATGAGTTCTCAGATTCCACAGAAATAAGACTAGCAAACACATTCACGAAATACAGATGTAATTCTGTGAGTGGAAGTCACACATCACAAAGCAGATTCTCAGAAAGCTTCTTTCCAGTTTTTCTCGGAGGATATTTTCTTTTTCACCATAGGCCTCTATGGGCTTCCAGATACCACTTTGCCAATTCCAGAAGAACAGGCTTAGCGAACGGCTTCTTCAGGGGAAAGCTGTAACTCTGTGAGAGGAAATAACAGCCCACTAAGCAGTTTCTCAGAAAGCTTCTTTCTCCTTGTTATCAGAGGATGTTTCCTTTGGCCCTGTAGTCGAGAAAGGGATCCGAATTATCAGTTCTCAGATTCCACAGAAATAAGTCCAGGAAACAGATCCACGAAATACAGATGTAACTCTGTGAGTGGAAGTCACACATCACAGAGCAATTTGTCAGAAAACTTCTTCCTAGTTTTCATCGGAGGATACTTTCTTTTTCACCATAGCCCTCTATGGGCTTCCAAATATCACTTTTCCAATTCCACAAGAACAGGCTTAGCAAAAGGCTTCTTGAGGGGATAATTGTAAGTCTGTGAGATGATTTCACAGAACACAAAGAAGTTTCTCAGAAATCTTCTTCCTCTTTGTTATCGGAGGATATTTACTTTGGCCCTAGAGTCTACAAAGGGATCTGAAACATGAGTACTCAGATTACACAGAAATAAGGCTAGCAAAGAGATCCACCAAATACAGATGTCAATCTGTGAGTGGAAGTAACACTTCACAAAGCAGTTTCACAGAAAGCTTCTTTCCAGTTTTTCTCGGAGGATATTTTCTTTTTCACCATAGCCCTCTATAGGCTTCGAAATATCACTTTGCCAATTCCACAAGAACAGGCTTAGCGAACGCCTTCTTGAGCGGAAAGCTGTAACTCTGTGGGATGAATTAACACAACAGTAAGCAGTTTCTCAGAAAGCTTCTTCCCAGATTTCATCTGAGGATATTTCCTTTTTCACCGTAGCCCTCTATGGGCATCGAAATATCACTTTCCCAATTCCACAAGAACAGGCGTAGCGAAAGGCTTTTTGAGGCGAAAGCTGTAACTATTTGAGATGTTTTCACAGTACACAAAGAAGTTTCTCAGAAAGCTTCTTTCTCTTTGTTATCGGAGGATATTTCCTTGGTCAATATAGTCTTCAAAGAGATCCGAAATATCAGTTCTCAGATTCCACAGAAATAAGGCTAGCAAAGAGATCCACGAAATACGGATGCAACTCTGTGAGTGGAAGTCACACATCACGAAGTAGATTCTCAGAAAGCTTCTTTCCAGTTTTTCTCGGAGGATATTTTCTTTTTCACCTTAGTCCTCTATGGGCTTCCAAATATCACTTTGCCAATTCCACAAGAACAGGCTTAGCGAATGGCTTCTTGAGGGGAAAGCTGTAACTCTGTGAGATGATTTCACAGTACACAAAGAAGTTTACCAGAAAGCTTCTTTCTCTTTGTTATCGGAGGATATTTCCTTTGGCCCTATAGACTTCAAGGGGATCCGAAATATCAGTTCTCAGATTCCACAGAAATAAGGCTAGAAAAGAGATCCACGAAATACAGATGTAACTCTGTGAGATGAATTAACAGATCACTAAGCAGTTTCTCAGAAAGCTTCTTTGAGATTTCATCTGAGGATATTTCCTTTTTCACCATAGCCCTCTAAGGGCTTCCAAATATCACATTGCCAATTCCACAAAACTGTCTTAGCGAAAGGCTTCTTGAGGGGAAAGCTGTAACTCTGTGAGATGAATTCACAAGACACAAAGAAGTTTTTCAGAAAGCTTCTTTCTCTTTGTTATCGGAGGATATTTCTTTTGGCCCTATAGTCTTCTACGGGATCCGAAATATCTGTTCTCAGATTCTACAGAAATAAGGCTAGCAAAGACATCCACGAAATACAGATGTAACTCTGTGAGATGAATTAACAGAACACTAAGCAGTTTCTCAGAAAGCTTCTTTCCAGATTTCATCTGAGGATATTTCCTTTTCCACCATGGCTCTCTATGGGCTTCCAAATATCACTTTGCCAATTCCACAAGAACTGTCTTAGCGAAAGGCTTCTTGAGGGGAAAGCTGTAACTCTGTGAGATGATTTCACAGAACACAAAGAAGTTTCGCAGAAAGCTTCTTTCTTTTTGTTATCGGAGGATGTTTCCTTTGGCCCCATAGTCTTCTAAGGAATCCGACATATCTGTTCTCAGATTCCACAGAAATAAGGCTAGCAAAGTGATAAAGGAAATACAGATGTAACTCTGTGAGATGAATTAACAGAACACTAAGCAGTTTCTCAGAAAGCTTCTTTCGAGATTTCATCTAGCGATATTTCCTTTTTCACCGTAGCCCTCTATGCGCTTCCAAATATCACTTTGCCAATTCCACAACTACTGTTTTAGCAAAAGGCTTCTTGAGGGGAAAGCTGTAACTCTGTGAGATGATTTCACAGAACACAAAGAAGTTTCTCAGAAAGCTTCCTTCTCTTTGTTATCGGAGGATATTTCCTTTGGCCCTATAGTCTTCTAAGGGATCCGAAATATCTGTTCTCTGATTCCACAGAAATAAGGCTAGCAAAGAGATCCACGAAATACAGATGTAACTCTGTGAGATGAATTAACAGAACACTAAGCAGTTTCTCAGAAAGCTTCTTTCCAGATTTCTTCTGAGGATATTTCCTTTTTCACGATAGCCCTCTATGGGCTTCCAAATATCACTTTGCCAATGCCACAAGAACTGTCTTAGCGAAACGCTTCTTGAGGGGAAAGCTGTAACTCTGTGAGATGAATTCACACGACACAAAGAAGTTTCTCAGAAAGCTTCTTTCTCTTTGTTATCGGAGGATATTTCCTTTGGCCCTATAGTCTTCTAAGGGATCCGAAATATCTATTCTCAGATTCTACAGAAATAATGCTAGCAAAGAGATCCACGAAATACAGATGTATCTCTGTGAGATGAATAAACAGAACACTAAGCAGTTTCTCATAAAGCTTCTTTCCAGATTTCATTTGAGGATATTTCCTTTTTCAACATGGCCCTCTATGGGCTTCCAAATATCACTTTGCCAATTCCACAAGAACTGTCTTAGCGAAAGGCTTCTCGAGGGAAAAGCTGTAACCCTGAGATATGATTTCACAGAACACAAAGAAGTTTCTCAGAAAGCTTCTTTCTCTTTGTTATCGGAGGATATTTGCTTTGGCCCTATAGTCTTCTAAGGAATCCGAAATATGTGTTCTCAGATTCCACAGAAATAAGGCTAGCAAAAGATAAAGGAAATACAGATGTAACTCTGTGAGATGAATTAACAGAACTCTAAGCAATTTCTCAGAAAGTTCTTTCCAGATTTCATCTGAGGATATTTCCTTTTTCACCATAGCCCTCTAAGGGCATCCAAATATCACTTTGCCAATCCCACAAGAACTGTCTTAGCGAAAGGCTTCTTGAGGGGAAAGCTGTAACTCTGTGAGATGAATTCACACAACACAAAGAAGTTTTTCAGAAAGCTTCTTTCTCTCTGTTATCGTAGGATATTTCCTTTGGCCCTATAGTCTTCTAAGGGATTCGAAATATCTGTTCTCAGATTCCACAGAAATAAGGTTAGCAAAGAGATCCACGAAATACAGATGTAACCCTGTGAGATGAATTAACAGAACACTAAACAGTTTCTCAGAAAGCTTCTTTCCAGATTTCATCTGAGAATATTTCCTTTTTCACCATAGCCCTCTATGGGCTTCCAAATATCACTTTGCCAATGCCACAAGAACTGTCTTAGCGAAAGGCTTCTTGAGGGGAAAGCTGTAACTCTGTGAGATGAATTCACACGACACAAAGAAGTTTCTCAGAAAGCTTCTTTCTCTTTGTTATCGGAGGATATTTCCTTTGGCCCTATAGTCTTCTAAGGGATACGAAATATCTGTTCTCAGATTCTACAGAAATAAGGCTAGCAAAGAGATCCACGAATTACAGATGTAACTCTGTGAGATAAATTAACAGAACACTAAGCAGTTTCTCAGAAAGCTTCTTTCCAGATTTCATTTGAGGATATTTCCTTTTTCAGCATGGCCCTCTATGGGCTTCCAAATATCACTTTGCCAATTCCACAAGAACTGTCTTAGCGAAAGGCTTCTTGAGGGGAAAGCTGTAACCCTGTGAGATGATTTCACAGAACACAAAGAAGTTTCTCAGAAAGCTTCTTTCTCTTTGTTATCGGAGGATATTTCCTTTGGCCCTATAGCCTTCAAGGGATCCGAAATATCTGTTCTCAGATTCCACAGAAATAAGGCTAGAAAAGAGATCCACGAAATACAGATGTAACTCTGTGAGATGAATTAACAGAACACTAAGCAGTTTCTCAGAAAGCTTCTTTCCAGATTTCATCTGAGGATATTTCCTTTTTCACCATAGCCCTCTATGGGCTTCCAAATATCACTTGGCCAGTTCCACAAGAACTGTCTTAGCGAAGGGCTTTTTGAGGGGAAAGCTGTAACTCTGTGAGATGATTTCACAGTACACAAAGTAGTTTCTCAGAAAGCTTCTTTCTCTTTTTTATAGGAGGAAATTTCCTTTGGCCCTCTAGTCTTCTAAGGAATCCGAAATATCTGTTCTCAGATTCTACAGAAATAAGGCTAGCAAAGAGATCCACGAAATACAGATGTAACACTGTGAGATGGATTAACAGAACACTAAGCAGTTTCTCAGAAAACTTCTTTCCATATTTCATCTGAGGATATTTCCTTTTTCACCATAGCCCTCTGTGCGCTTCAAAATATCACTATGCTAATTCCACAAGAACTGTCTTAGCGAAAGGCTTCTTGAGGGGAAAGCTGTAACTCTGAGAGATGATTTCACAGTACACAAAGAAGTTTATTAGATAGCTTCTTTGTCTTTGTTATCGAAGGATATTTCCTTTGGCCCTATATTCTTCAAGGGTATCCGAAATATCTGTTCCCAGATTCCAAAGAAATAAGGCTAGCAAAGAGATCCACGAAATACAGATGTAACTCTGTGAGATGAATTAACAGAACACTAAGCAGGTTCTCAGAAAGCTTCTTTCCAGATTTCATCTGAGGATATTTCCTTTTTCACCATAGCCCTCTAAGGGCTTCCAAATATCACTTTGCCAATTCCACAAGAACTGTCTTAGCAAAAGGCTTCTTGAGGGGAAAGCTGTAACTCTGTGAGATGAATTTACAGGACACAATGAAGTTTCTCAGAAAGCTTCTTTCTCTTTGTTATCGGAGGATATTTCCTTTGGCACTATAGTCTTCTAAGGGATCCGAAATATCTGTTCTCAGATTCTACAGAAATAAGGCTAGCAAAGAGATCCACGACATACAGATATAACTCTGTGAGATGAATTAACAGAACACTAAGCAGTTTCTCAGAAAGCTTCTTTCCAGATTTCATTAGAGGATATTTCCTTTTTCACCATGGCCCTCTATGGGCTTCCAAGTATCACTTTGCCAATTCCACAAGAACTGTCTTAGCCAATGTCTTCTTGAGGGGTAAGCTGTAACTCTGTGAGATGATTTCACAGAACACAAAGAAGTTTATCAGAAAGCTTCTTTCTCTTTGTTATCGGAGGATATTTCCTTTGGCCCTATAATCTTCAAGGGGATCAGAAATATCTGTTCTCAGATTCCACAGAAATAAGGCTAGAAAAGAGATCCACGAAATACAGATGTAACTCTGTGAGATGAATTAACAGAACACTAAGCAGTTTCTCAGACAGCTTCTTTCCAGATTTCATCTGACGCTATTTCCTTTTGCACCATAGCCCTCTCTGCGCTTCCAAATATCACTTTGCCAATTCCACAGAACTGTCTTAGCGAAAGGCTTGTTGAGGGGAAAGCTGTAACATTGTGAGATGATTTCACAGTACACAAAGAAGTTTATCAGAAAGCTTCTTTCTCTTTGTTATCAGAGGATATTTTCTTTGGCCCTATAGTCTTCAAGGGGATCCAAAATATCTGTTCTCAGAATCCACAGAAATAAGGCTACAAAAGAGATCCAGGAAATACAGATGTAACTCTGTGGGATTAATTAACAGAACACTAATCAGTTTCTCAGAAAGCTTCTTTCCATATTTCATCTGAGGATATCTCCTTTTTCACCATAGCCCTCTATGGGCTTCCAAATATCACTTTGACAATTCCACAACAACTGTCTTAGCGAAACGCTTCTTGAGGGGAAAGCTGTAACTCTGTGAGATGAATTCACAGGACACAAAGAAGTTTCTCAGAAAGCTTCTTTCTCTTTGTTATCGGAGGATATTTCCTTTGGCCCTATAGTCTTCTAAGGGATCCGAAATATCTGTTCTCAAATTCTACAGAAATAAGGCTAGCAAAGAGATCCAGGAAATGCAGATGTAACTCTGTGAGATGAATAAACAGAACACTAAGCAGTTTCTCAGAAAGCTTCTTTCCAGATTTCATCTGAGGATATTTCCTTTTTCACCATAGCCCTCTATGCGCTTCCAAATATCACTTTGCCAAATCCACAAGTACTGTCTCAGCGAAAGGCTTCTTGAGGGGAAAGCTGTAACTCTGTGAGATGATTTCACAGAACAAAAAAAAGTTTCTCAGAAAGCTTCTTTCTCTTTGTTATCGGAGGATATTTCCTTTGGCCCTATAGTCTTCAAGGGGATCCGAAATATCAGTTCTCAGATTCCACAGAAATAAGGCTAGAAAAGAGATCCACGAAATACAGATGTAACTCTGTGAGATGAATTAACAGATCACTAAGCAGTTTCTCAGAAAGCTTCTTTCCAGATTTCATCTAAGGATATTTCCTTTTTCACCATAGCCCTCTAAGGGCTTCCAAATATCACTTTGCCAATTCCACAAAACTGTCTTAGCGAAAGGCTTCTTGAGGTGAAAGCTGTAACTCTGTGAGATGAATTCACAAGACACAAAGAAGTTTTTCAGAAAGCTTCTTTCTCTTTGTTATCGGAGGATATTTCTTTTGGCCCTAGAGTCTTCTAAGGGATCCGAAATATCTGTTCTCAGATTCTACAGAAATAAGGCTAGCAAAGAGATCCACGAAATACAGATGTAACTCTGTGAGATGAAGTAACGGAACACTAAGCAGTTTCTCAGAAAGCTTCTTTCCAGATTTCATCTGAGGATATTTCCTTTTCCACCATGGCTCTCTATGGGCTTCCAAATATCACTTTGCCAATTCCACAAGAACTGTCTTAGCGAAAGGCTTCTTGAGGGGAAAGCTGTAACTCTGTGAGATGATTTCACAGAACACAAAGAAGTTTCTCAGAAAGCTTCTTTCTTTTTGTTATCGGAGGATATTTCCTTTGGCCCCATAGTCTTCTAAGGAATCCGAAATATCTGTTCTCAGATTCCACAGATATAAGGCTAGCAAAGTGATAAAGGAAATACAGATGTAACTCTGTGAGATGAATTAACAGAACACTAAGCAGTTTCTCAGAAAGCTTCTTTCGAGATTTCATCTAGCGATATTTCCTTTTTCACCATAGCCCTCTATGCGCTTCCAAATATCACTTTGCCAATTCCACAACTACTGTTTTAGCAAAAGGCTTCTTGAGGGGAAAGCTGTAACTCTGTGAGATGATTTCACAGAACACAAAGAAGTTTCTCGGAAAGCTTCCTTCTCTTTGTTATCGGAGGATATTTCCTTTGGCCCTATAGTCTTCTAAGGGATCCGAAATATCTGTTCTCTGATTCCACAGAAATAAGGCAAGCAAAGAGATCCACGAAATACAGATGTATCTCTGTGAGATGAATAAACAGAACACTAAGCAGTTTCTCATAAAGCTTCTTTCCAGATTTCATTTGAGGATATTTCCTTTTTCAACATGGCCCTCTATGGGCTTCCTAATATCACTTTGCCAATTCCACAAGAACTGTCTTAGCGAAAGGCTTCTCGAGGGAAAAGCTGTAACCCTGAGATATGATTTCACAGAACACAAAGAGGTTTCTCAGAAAGCTTCTTTCTCTTTGTTATCGGAGGATATTTGCTTTGGCCCTATAGTCTTCTAAGGAATCCGAAATATCTGTTCTCAGATTCCACAGAAATAAGGCTAGCAAAAGATAATGGAAATACAGATGTAACTCTGTGAGATGAATTAACAGAACTCTAAGCAATGTCTCAGAAAGCTTCTTTCCAGATTTCATCTGAGGATATTTCCTTTTTCACCATAGCCCTCTAAGGGCATCCAAATATCACTTTGCCAATACCACAAGAACTGTCTTAGCGAAAGGCTTCTTGAGGGGAAAGCTGTAACTCTGTGAGATGAATTCACACAACACAAAGAAGTTTTTCAGAAAGCTTCTTTCTCTTTGTTATCGTAGGATATTTCCTTTGGCCCTATAGTCTTCTAAGGGATCCGAAATATCTGTTCTCAGATTCCACAGAAATAAGGTTAGCAAAGAGATCCACGAAATACAGATGTAACTCTGTGAGATGAATTAACAGAACACTAAACAGTTTCTCAGAAAGCTTCTTTCCAGATTTCATCTGAGAATATTTCCTTTTTTACCATAGCCTCTATGGGCTTCCAAATATCACTTTGCCAATGCCACAAGAACTGTCTTAGCGAAAGGCTTCTTGAGGGGAAAGCTGTAACTCTGTGAGATGAATTCACACGACACAAAGAAGTTTCTCAGAAAGCTTCTTTCTCTTTGTTATCGGAGGATATTTCCTTTGGCCCTATAGTCTTCTAAGGGATACGAAATATCTGTTCTCAGATTCTACAGAAATAACGCTAGCAAAGAGATCCACGAAATGCAGATGTAACTCTGTGAGATGAATTAACAGAACACTAAGCAGTTTCTCAGAAAGCTTCTTTCCAGATTTCATTTGAGGATATTTCCTTTTTCAACATGGCCCTCTATGGGCTTCCAAATATCACTTTGCCAATTCCACAAGAACTGTCTTAGCGAAAGGCTTCTTGAGGGGAAAGCTGTAACTCTGTGAGATGAATTCACACGACACAAAGAAGTTTCTCAGAAAGCTTCTTTCTCTTTGTTATCGGAGGATATTTCCTTTGGCCCTATAGTCTTCTAAGGGATACGAAATATCTGTTCTCAGATTCTACAGAAATAACGCTAGCAAAGAGATCCACGAAATACAGATGTAACTCTGTGAGATGAATTAACAGAACACTAAGCAGTTTCTCAGAAAGCTTCTTTCCAGATTTCATCTGAGGATATTTCCTTTTTCAACGTAGCCCTCTATGGTGTTCCAAATATCACTTTGCCAATTCCACAAGAACAGGCTTAGTGAAAGGCTTCTTGAGGGCAAAGCTGTAACTCTGTGAGATGATTTCACAGAACACGAAGAAGTTTCTCAGAGAGCTTCTTTCTGTTTTTTATCGGAGGATATTTCCTTTGGCCCTATAGTCTTCAAAGGGATCCGAAATATCAGTTCTCAGATTCCACAGAAATAAGGCTAGCAAACGGATACACGAAATAGAGATGTTAGTCTGTGAGTGGAAGTCACACATCACAAGGCAATTTCTCAGAAAGCTTCTTTCCAGTTTTTCTCGGAGGATATTTTCTTTTTCAGCATAGCCCTCTATGGGCTTCCAAATATCCCTTTGTGAATTCCACAAAAAGAGGCTTAGCGAACGACTTCTTGTGGGGAAAGCTGTAACTCTCTGAGATCAACTAACAGAACACTAAGCAGTTTCTGAGAAGGCATCTTTCTGATTTCATGTGAGGATATTTCCTTTTTCTCCGTAGCCCACCACGGCTTCCAAATATCACTATGCCAATTCCACAAGAACAGGCTTAGCAAACGGCTTCTTGAGGGGAAAGCTGTAACTCTGTGAGATGAATTAACAGAACGAAGCAGTTTCTTAGAAAGCTTCTTTCTCTTTGTTATCGGAGGATATTTCCTTTGGCCCCAGAGTTTTCAAAGGGATCCGAAATATGAGTTCTCAGATTCCACAGAAATAAGACTAGCAAACACATTCACGAAATACAGATGTAATTCTGTGAGTGGAAGTCACACATCACAAAGCAGTTCCTCAGAAAGCTTCTTTCCAGTTTTTCTCAGAGGATATTTTCTTTTTCACCATAGCCCTCTATGGGCTTCCAAATAACACTTTGCCAATTCCACGAGAACAGGCTTAGTGAACGGCTTCTTGAGGGGAAAGCTGTAACTCTGTGAGATGAAATAACAGCCCACTAAGCAGTTTCTCAGAAAGCTTCTTCCCAGATTTCATCAGAGGATATTGCCTTTTTCACCATAGCCCTCTATGGGCTTCCAAATACCACTTTGCCTATTCCACAAGAACAAGCTTAGCGAAAGGCTTCTTGAGGGGAAAGCTGTAACTCTGTGAGATGAATTAACAGAACACGAAGCAGTTTCTCAGAAAGCTTCTTTCTCTTTTTTATCGGACGATATTTCCTTTGGCCCTAGAGTCTTCAATGGGATCCGAAATATGAGTTCTCAGAATCCACAGAAGTAAGATTAGCAAACAGATCCACGAAATACAGATGTAACTCTGTGAGTGGAAGTCACACTTCACAAAGCAGTTTCACAGAAACCTTCTTTCCAGTTTTTCTAGGAGGATATTTTCTTTTTCACCATAGCCCTCTATGGGCTTCCAAATAACACTTTGCCAATTCCACAAGAACAGGCTTAGCGAACGGCTTCTTCAGGGGAAAGCTGTAACTCTGTGAGAGGAAATAACAGCCCACTAAGCAGTTTCACAGAAAGCTTCTTTCTCCTTGTTATCAGAGGATGTTTCCTTTGGCCCTGTAGTCGAGAAAGGGATCCGAATTATCAGTTCTCAGATTCCACAGAAATAAGTCCAGGAAAGAGATCCACGAAATACAGATGTAACTCTGTGAGTGGAAGTCACACATCACAGAGCAATTTGTCAGAAAACTTCTTTCTAGTTTTCCTCGGAGGATACTTTCTTTTTCACCATAGCCCTCTATGGGCTTCCAAATATCACTTTTCCAATTCCACAAGAACAGGCTTAGCAAAAGGCTTCTTGAGGGGATAATTGTAAGTCTGTGAGATGATTTCACAGAACACAAAGAAGTTTCTCAGAAATCTTCTTCCTCTTTGTTATCGGAGGATATTTACTTTGGCCCTAGAGTCTACAAAGGGATATGAAATATGAGTACTCAGATTACACAGAAATAAGTCTAGCAAAGAGATCCACCAAATACAGATGTCAATCTGTGAGTGGAAGTAACACTTCACAAAGCAGTTTCACAGAAAGCTTCTTTCCAGTTTTTCTCGGAGGATATTTTCTTTTTCACCATAGCCCTCTATAGGCTTCGAAATATCACTTTGCCAATTCCACAAGAACAGGCTTAGCGAACGCCTTCTTGAGCGGAAAGCTGTAACTCTGTGGGATGAATTAACACAACAGTAAGCAGTTTCTCAGAAAGCTTCTTCCCAGATTTCATCTGAGGATATTTCCTTTTTCACCGTAGCCCTCTATGGGCATCGAAATATCACTTTCCCAATTCCACAAGACCAGGCGTAGCGAAAGGCTTTTTGAGGCGAAAGCTGTAACTCTTTGAGATGATTTCACAGTACACAAAGAAGTTTCTCAGAAAGCTTCTTTCTCTTTGTTATCGGAGGATATTTCCTTGGTCAATATAGTCTTCAAAGAGATCCGAAATATCAGTTCTCAGATTCCACAGAAATAAGGCTAGCAAAGAGATCCACGAAATACGGATGCAACTCTGTGAGTGGAAGTCACACATCACGAAGTAGTTTCTCAGAAAGCTTCTTTCCAGTTTTTCTCGGAGGATATTTTCTTTTTTACCTTAGTCCTCTATGGACTTCCAAATATCACTTTGCCAATTCCACAAGAACAGGCTTAGCGAATGGCTTCTTGAGGGGAAAGCTGTAATTCTGTGAGATGAATTAACGGAACACTAAGCAGTTTCTCAGAAACCTTCTTTCCAGATTTCATCTGAGGATATTTCCTTTTTCAACGTAGACCTCTAAGGGCTTCCAAATATCACTTTGCCAATTCCACAAGAACAGGCTTAGTGAAAGGCTTCTTGAGGGCAAAGCTGTAACTCTGTGAGATGATTTCACAGAACACGAAGAAGTTTCTCAGAGAGCTTCTTTCTGTTTTTTATCGGAGGATATTTCCTTTGGCCCTATAGTCTTCAAAGGGATCCGAAATATCAGCTCTCAAATTCCACAGAAATAAGGCTAGCAAACGGATTCACGAAATAGAGATGTGACTCTGTGAGTGGAAGTCACACATCACAAGGCAGTTTCTCAGAAAGCTTCTTTCCATTTTTTCGGAGGATATTTTCTTTTTCAGCATAGCCCTCTATGGGCTTCCAAATATCCCTTTGTGATTTCCACAAAAAGAGGCTTAGCGAACGACTTCTTGTGGGGAAAGCTGTAACTCTCTGAGATCAACTAACAGAACACTAAGCAGTTTCTCAGAAAGCTTCTTTCTGATTTCATCTGAGGATATTTCCTTTTTCTCCGTAGCCCTCCATGGCTTCCAAATATCACTATGCCAATTCCACAAGAACAGGCTTAGTAAACGGCTTCTTGAGGGGAAAGCTGAAACTCTGTGAGATGAATTAACAGAACGAAGCAGTTTCTTAGAAAGCTTCTTTTTCTTTGTTATCGGAGGATATTTCCTTTGGCCCTATAGTGTTCTAAGGGATCCGAAATATCTGTTCTCAGATTCCACAGAAATAAGGCTAGCAAAGAGATCCACGAAATACAGATGTAACTCTGTGAGATGAATTAACAGAACATTAAGCAGTTTCTCAGAATGCTTCTTTCCAGATTCCATCTGAGGATATTTCCTTTCTCAACATAGCCCTATATGGGCTTCCAAATATCACTTTGCCAATTCCACAAGAACTGTCTTAGCGAAAGGCTTCTTGAGGGGAAAGCTGTAACTCTGTGAGATGATTTCACAGAACACAAAGAAGTTTCTCAGAAAGCTTCTTTCTCTTTGTTATCGGAGGATATTTCCTTTGCTCCTATAGTCTTGAAAGGGATCCGAAATACCTGTTTTCAGATTCCACAGAAATAAGGCTCGCAAAGAGATCCACCAAATACATATGTAACTCTGTGAGATGAATTAACAGAACACTAAGCAGTTTCTCAGAAAGCTTCTTTCCAGATTTCATCTGAGGATATTTCCTTTTTCACCATAGCCCTCTATGGGTTCCAAATATCACTTTGCCAATTCCACAAGAACTATCTTAGCGAAAGGCTTCTTGAGGGTAAAGCTGTAACTCTGTGAGATGATGTCACAGAACACAAAGAAGTTTCTCAGAAAGCTTCTTTCTCTTTGTTATCGGAGGATATTTCCTTTGGCCCTATAGTATTCAAAGGGATCCGAAATATCTCTTCTCAGATTCCACATTAATAAGGCTAGCAAAGAGATCCACGAAATACAGATGTAACTCTGTGAGATGAATTAACAGAACACTAAGCAGTTTCTCAGAAATCTTCTTTCCAGATTTCATCTGAGGATATTTCCTTTTTCACCATAGCCCTCTATGGGCTTCCACTTATCACTTTGCCTATTCCACAAGAACTGTCTTAGCGAAAGGCTTCTTCAGGGGAAAGCTGTATCTCTGTGAGATGATTTCAAGAACACAAAGAAGTTTCTCAGAAAGCTTCTTTCTCTTTGTTATCGGAGGATATTTCCTTTGGCCCTATAGTCTTCAAAGGGATCCGAAATATCTGTTCTCAGATTCCACGGAAATAAGGCTAGCAAAGTGATCCACGAAATACAGATGTAAGTCTGTGAGATGAATTAACAGAACACTAAGCAGTTTCTCAAAAAGCTGCTTTCCAGATTTCATCTGAGGATATTTCCTTTTTCACCTTAGCCCTCTATGGGCTTCCAAATATCACTTTGCCAATTCCACAAGAACAGGCTTAGCGAACGGCTTCTTGAGGGGGAAAGCTGTATCTCTGTGAGATAAATTAACAGAACAGGAAGCAGCTTCTCAGAAAGCTTCTTTCCAGATTTCATCTTAGGATATTTCCTTTTTCACCATATCCCTCTATGGGCATCGAAATATCACTTTGCCAATTCCACAAGAACAGGCTTAGCGAAAGGCTTCTTGAGGGGATAGCTGTAACTCTGTGAGGTGATTTCACAGAACACAAAGAAGTTTCTCAGAAAGCTTCTTTCTCTTTGTTATCGGAGGAAATTTCCTTTGGCCCTATAGTCTTCAAAGGGATCCGAGATATCAGTTCTCAGATTCCACAGAAATAAGGCTAGCAAACAGATCCACGAAATACAGATGTATCTCTGTGAGTGGAAGTCACACATCACAAAGCAGTTCCTCAGAAAGCTTCTGTCCAGTTTTTTTCGGAGGATATTTTCTTTTTCACCATAGCCCTGTATTTGATTCCAAATATCACTTTCCAATTCCACACGAACTGGCTTAGCGAACGGTTTCTTGAGGGGAAAGCTAAAACTTTGTGAGATGAATTAAAAGAACACTAAGCAGTTTCTCAGGAAGCTTCCTTCCAGATTTCATCGGAGGATATTTCCTTTTTCTCCATAGCCCTCTACGGGCATCGAAATATCACTTTGCCAATTCCACAAGAACAGGCATAGCGAAAGGCTTCTTGGGGGCAAAGCTGTAACTCTGTGAGACGACTTCACAGAACACAAAGAAGTTTCTCACAAAACTTCTTTCTCCTTGTTATCGGAGGATATTTCCTTTGGCCCTATAATCTTCAAAGGGATCCGAATTATCAGTTCTCAGATTCCACAGAAATAAGTCTAGCAAACAGTTCCACGAAATACAGATGTAACTCCGTAAATTGAAGTCACACATCACAGAGCAATTTGTCAGAAAGCTTCTTTCCAGTTGTCCTCGGAGGATATTTTCTTTTTCACCATAGCCCTCTATGGACTTCCAAATATCACTTTGCCAATTCCACAAGAACAGGCTTAGCGAACGCCTTCTCGAGCGGAAGGGTGTAACTCTGGGGGATGAATTAACACAACAGTAAGCAGTTTCTCAGAAAGCTTCTTCCCAGATTTCATCTGAGGATATTTCCTTTTTCACAGTAGCCATCTATGGGCATCGAAATATCACTTTCCCAATTCCACAAGAACAGGCGTAGCGAAAGGATTTTTTAGGCGAAAGCTGTAACTCTTTGAGATGATTTCACAGTACACAAAGAAGTTTCTCAGAAAGCTTCTTTCTCTTTGTTATCGGAGGATATTTCCTCGGTCAATATAGCCTTCAAAGGGATCCGAAATATCAGTTCTCAGATTCCACAGAAATAAGGCTAGCCAAGAGATCCACGAAATACAGATGCAACTCTGTGAGTGGAAGTCACACATCACAAAGCAGTTTCTCAGAAAGCTTCTTTCCAGTTTTTCTCGGAGGATATTTTCTTTTTCACCTTAGTCCTCTATGGGCTTCCAAATATCACTTTGCCAATTCCACAAGAACAGGCTTAGTGAACGGCTTCTTGAGGGGAAAGCTGTATCTCTGTGAGATAAATTAACAGAACAGGAAGCAGTTTCTCAGAAAGCTTCTTTCCAGATTTCATCTCAGGATATTTCCTTTTTCACCATATCCCTCTATGGGCATCGAAATAACACTTTGCCAATTCCACAAGAACAGGCTTAGCGAAAGGCTTCTTAAGGGGAAAGCTGTAACTCTGTGAGGTGATTTCACCGAACACAGAGAGGTTTCTCAGAAAGCTTCTTTCTATTTGTTATCGGAGGATATTTCCTTTGGCCCTATAGTCTTCAAAGGGATCCGAGATATCAGTTCTCAGATTCCACAGAAATAAGGCTAGCAAACAGATCCACGAAATACAGATGTAACTCTGTGAGTGGAAGTAACACATCACAAAGCAGTTTCTCAGAAAGCTTCTTTCCAGTTTTTTTCGGAAGATATTTTCTTTTTCACCATAGCCCTCTATGGTATTCCAAATATCACTTTCCAATTCCACACGAACTGTCTTAGCGAACGGTTTCTTGAGGGGAAAGCTAAAACTTTGTGAGATGAATTAACAGAACACTAAGCAGTTACTCAGTAAGCTTCCCTCCAGATTTCATCTGAGGATATTTCCTTTTTCTCCATAGCCCTCTACGGACATCGAAATATCACTTTGCCAATTCCACAAGAACAGGCTTAGCGAAAGGCTTCTTGAGGTCAAAGCTGTAACTCCATGAGACGATTTCACAGAACACAAAGAAATTTCTCAGACACCTTCTTTCTCCTTGTTATCAGAGGATATTTCCTTTGGCCCTGTAGTCTAGAAAGGGATCCGAATTATCAGGTCTCAGATTCCACAGAAAAAAGTTCAGGAAACAGATCCACGAAATACAGATGTAACTCTGTGAGTGGAAGTCACACATCACAGAGCAATTTGTGAGAAAACTTCTTTCTAGTTTTCCTCGAAGGATCCTTTTTTTTCACCATAGCCCTCTATGGGCTTCCAAATATCACTTTCCCAATTCCACAAGAACAGGCTTAGCGAAAGGCTTCTTGAGGGGATAATTGTAAGTCTGTGAGATGATTTCACAGAACACAAAGAAGTTTCTCAGAAATCTTCTTCCTCTTTGTTATCGGAGGATATTTCCTTTGGCCCTAGAGTCTACAAAGGGATCTGAAATATGAGTACTCAGATTACACAGAAATAAGGCTAGCAAAGAGATCCACCAAATACAGATGTCAATCTGTGAGTGGAAGTAACACTTCACAAAGCAGTTTCACAGAAAGCTTCTTTCCAATTTTCCTCGGAGGATATTTTCTTTTTCACCATAGCCCTCTATAGGCTTCGAAATATCACTTTGCCAATTCCACAAGAACAGGCTTAGCGAATGGCTTCTTGAGGGGAAAGCTGTAACTCTGTGAGATGAATTAACGGAACACTAAGCAGTTTCTCAGAAACCTTCTTTCCAGATTTCATCTGAGGATATTTCCTTTTTCACCGTAGCCTTCTAGGGCATCTAAATATCACTTTGCCAATTCCACAAGAACAGGTTTATCGAAAGGCTTCTTGAGGGGGAAGCTGTAAGTCTGTGATATGACTACACAGAACACAAGGAAGTTTCTCAGAAAGCTTCTTTCTCTTTGTTATTGGAGGATATTTCCTTAGGCCCTGGATTCTAGAAAGGGTTCCGAATTATGACTTCTCAGATTCCAAAGAAATAAGGCTAGCAAAAGGATCCACGAAATACAGATGTAACTCTGTGAGTGCAAGTCACCCATATCAAAGCAGTTTCTCAGAAAGCTTCTTTCCAGTTTTTCTCGGAGGATATTTTCTTTTTCACCACAGCCCTATATGGGCTTCCAAATATCACTCTGCCAATTCCACAAGAACAGGCTTAGCGAATGGCTTCTTGAGGGGAAAGCTGTAACACTGTGAGATGAATTAACAGAACACTAAGCAGTTTCTCAGAAAGGTTCTTTCCATATTTCATCTGAGGATATTTCCTTTTTCAACGTAGCCCTCTATGGGATTCCAAATATCACTTTGCCAATTCCACAAGAACAGGCTTAGTGAAAGGCTTCTTGAGGGCAAAGCTGTAACTCTGTGAGATGATTTCACAGAACACGAAGAAGTTTCTCAGAGAGCTTCTTTCTGTTTTTTATCGGAGGATATTTCCTTTGGCCCTATAGTCTTCAAAGGGATCCGAAATATCAGTTCTCAGATTCCACAGAAATAAGGCTAGCAAACGGATACACGAAATAGAGATGTTAGTCTGTGAGTGGAAGTCACACATCACAAGGCAATTTCTCAGAAAGCTTCTTTCCAGTTTTTCTCGGAGGATATTTTCTTTTTCAGCATAGCCCTCTATGGGCTTCCAAATATCCCTTTGTGAATTCCACAAAAAGAGGCTTAGCGAACGACTTCTTGTGGGGAAAGCTGTAACTCTCTGAGATCAACTAACAGAACACTAAGCAGTTTCTGAGAAGGCATCTTTCTGATTTCATGTGAGGATATTTCCTTTTTCTCCGTAGCCCACCACGGCTTCCAAATATCACTATGCCAATTCCACAAGAACAGGCTTAGCAAACGGCTTCTTGAGGGGAAAGCTGTAACTCTGTGAGATGAATTAACAGAACGAAGCAGTTTCTTAGAAAGCTTCTTTCTCTTTGTTATCGGAGGATATTTCCTTTGGCCCCAGAGTTTTCAAAGGGATCCGAAATATGAGTTCTCAGATTCCACAGAAATAAGACTAGCAAACACATTCACGAAATACAGATGTAATTCTGTGAGTGGAAGTCACACATCACAAAGCAGTTCCTCAGAAAGCTTCTTTCCAGTTTTTCTCAGAGGATATTTTCTTTTTCACCATAGCCCTCTATGGGCTTCCAAATAACACTTTGCCAATTCCATGAGAACAGGCTTAGTGAACGGCTTCTTGAGGGGAAAGCTGTAACTCTGTGAGATGAAATAACAGCCCACTAAGCAGTTTCTCAGAAAGCTTCTTCCCAGATTTCATCAGAGGATATTGCCTTTTTCACCATAGCCCTCTATGGGCTTCCAAATACCACTTTGCCTATTCCACAAGAACAAGCTTAGCGAAAGGCTTCTTGAGGGGAAAGCTGTAACTCTGTGAGATGAATTAACAGAACACGAAGCAGTTTCTCAGAAAGCTTCTTTCTCTTTGTTATCAGACGATATTTCCTTTGGCCCTAGAGTCTTCAATGGGATCCGAAATATGAGTTCTCAGAATCCACAGAAATAAGATTAGCAAACAGATCCACGAAATACAGATGTAACTCTGTGAGTGGAAGTCACACTTCACAAAGCAGTTTCACAGAAACCTTCTTTCCAGTTTTTCTAGGAGGATATTTTCTTATTCACCATAGCCCTCTATGGGCTTCCAAATATCACTTTGCCAATTCCACAAGAACAGGTTTAGCGAATGCCTTCTTAACAGGAAAACTGTAACACTGTCAGATGAATTGACGGAACATGAAGCAGTTTCTCAGAAAGCTTCTTTCTCTTTGTTATCGGAGGATATTTCCATTGGCCCTAGAGTCTTCAAAGGGATCCGAAATATGAGTTCTCAGATTCCACAGAAATAAGGCTAGCAAACAGATCCACGAAATACAGATGTAAATCTGTGAGTGGAAGTCACACATCACAAAGCAGTTTCTCAGAAAGCTTCTTTCTAGTTTTTCTCAGAGGTTATTATCTTTTTCACAATAGCCCTCTATGGGCTTCCAAATATCACTTTGCCAATTCCACAAGAACAGGCTTAGCGAATGGCTTCCTGAGGGGAAAGCTGTAACTCTGTGAGATGATTTAACAGAACACTAAGCAGCTGCTCAGAAAGCTTCTTTCCAAATTTCATCTGAGGATATTTCCTTCTTCACCGTAGCCCTCTACGGGCATCGAAATATCATTTTGCCAATTCCACAAGAACAGGTTTTGCGAAAGGCTTCTTGAGGGGATAGCTGTAAATCTGTGAGATGATTTCACAGAACACAAAGAAGTTTCTCAGAAAGCTTCTTTCTCTTTGTTATCGGAGGATATTTCCTTTGGCCCTAGAGTCTCCAAAGGTATCCGAAATATGAGTTCTCAGACTCCACAGAAATAAGGCTACTAAAGAGATCCACGAAATACAGATGTTACTCTCTGTGTGGAACTAACATTTCACAAAGCAGTTCAACAGAAAGCTTCTTTCCAGTTTTTCTCGGAGGATATTTTCTTTTTCACCATAGCCCTCTATGGGATTCCAAATATCACTTTGCCAATTCCACAAGAACAGGCTTAGCGAACGGCTTCTTGAGGGGAAAGCTGTAAGTCTGTGAGATGAATTAACAGAACACTAAGCAGTTTCTCAGAAAGCTTCTTTCCAGATTTCATCTGCGGATAATTCCTTTTTCACCGTAGCCTTCTATGGGCATCGAAATATCAGTTTGCCAATTCCACAAGAACAGGTTTAGCGAAAGGCTTCTTGAAGGGGAAGCTGTAAGTCTGTGATATGACTTTACAGAACACAAAGAAGTTTCTCAGAAAGCTTCTTTCTCTTTGTTATAGGAGGATATTTCCTTTCGCCCTAGATTCTTCAAAGGGTTCCGAAATATGAGTTCTCAGATACCAAAGAAATAAGCCTAGCAACAGGATCCACGAAATACAGATGTAACTCTGTGAGTGGAATTCACACATCACAAAGCAGTTTCTCAGAAAGCTTCTTTCCAGTTTTTCTCGGAGGATATTTTCTTTTTCACCATAGCCCTCTATAGGCTTCGAAATATCACTTTGCCAATTCCACAAGAACAGGCTTAGCGAACGCCTTCTTGAGCGGAAAGCTGTAACTCTGTGGGATGAATTAACACAACAGTAAGCAGTTTCTCAGAAAGCTTCTTCCCAGATTTCATCTGAGGATATTTCCTTTTTCACCGTAGCCCTCTATGGGCATCGAAATATCACTTTCCCAATTCCACAAGAACAGGCGTAGCGAAAGGCTTTTTGAGGCGAAAGCTGTAACTATTTGAGATGATTTCACAGTACACAAAGAAGTTTCTCAAAAAGCTTCTTTCTCTTTGTTATCGGAGGATATTTCCTTGGTCAATATAGTCTTCAAAGAGATCCGAAATATCAGTTCTCAGATTCCACAGAAATAAGGCTAGCAAAGAGATCCACGAAATACGGATGCAACTCTGTGAGTGGAAGTCACACATCACGAAGTAGTTTCTCAGAAAGCTTCTTTCCAGTTTTTCTCGGAGGATATTTTCTTTTTCACCTTAGTCCTCTATGGGCTTCCAAATATCACTTTGCCAATTCCACAAGAACAGGCTTAGCGAATGGCTTCTTGAGGGGAAAGCTGTAACTCTGTGAGATGAATTAACGGAACACTAAGCAGTTTCTCAGAAACCTTCTTTCCAGATTTCATCTGAGGATATTTCCTTTTTCAACGTAGCCCTCTATGGGCTTCCAAATATCACTTTGCCAATTCCACAAGAACAGGCTTAGTGAAAGGCTTCTTGAGGGCAAAGCTGTAACTCTGTGAGATGATTTCACAGAACACGAAGAAGTTTCTCAGAGAGCTTCTTTCTGTTTTTTATCGGAGGATATTTCCTTTGGCCCTATAGTCTTCAAAGGGATCCGAAATATCAGTTCTCAGATTCCACAGAAATAAGGCTAGCAAACGGATTCACGAAATAGAGATGTGACTCTGTGAGTGGAAGTCACACATCACAAGGCAGTTTCTCAGAAAGCTTCTTTCCATTTTTTCTCGGAGGATATTTTCTTTTTCAGCATAGCCCTCTATGGGCTTCCAAATATCCCTTTGTGATTTCCACAAAAAGAGGCTTAGCGAACGACTTCTTGTGGGGAAAGCTCTAACTCTCTGAGATCAACTAACAGAACACTAAGCAGTTTCTCAGAAAGCTTCTTTCTGATTTCATCTGAGGATATTTCCTTTTTCTCCGTAGCCCTCCTTGGCTTCCAAATATCACTATGCCAATTACACAAGAACAGGCTTAGTAAACGGCTTCTTGAGGGGAAAGCTGTAACTCTGTGAGATGAATTAACAGAACGAAGCAGTTTCTTAGAAAGCTTCTTTCTCTTTGTTATCGGAGGATATTTCCTTTGGCCCCCGAGTTTTCAAAGGGATCCGAATTATGAGTTCTCAGATTCCACAGAAATAAGACTAGCAAACATATTCACGAAATACAGATGTAATTCTGTGAGTGGAAGTCACACATCACAAAGCAGATTCTCAGAAAGCTTCTTTCCAGTTTTTCTCGGAGGATATTTTCTTTTTCACCATAGCCCTCTATGGGCTTCCAAATAACACTTTGCCTATTCCACAAGAACAGGCTTAGCGAACGGCTTCTTCAGGGGAAAGCTGTAACTCTGTGAGAGGAAATAACAGCCCACTAAGCAGTTTCTCAGAAAGCTTCTTTCTCCTTGTTATCAGAGGATGTTTCCTTTGGCCCTGTAGTCTAGAAAGGGATCCGAATTTTCAGGTCTCAGATTCCACAGAAATAAGTCCAGCAAACAGATCCACGAAATACAGATGTAACTCTGTGAGTGGAAGTCACACATCACAGAGCAATTTGTTAGAAAACTTCTTTCTAGTTTTCCTCGGAGGATACTTTCTTTTTCACCATAGCCCTCTATGGGCTTCCAAATATCACTTTTCCAATTCCACAAGAACAGGCTTAGCGAAAGGCTTCTTGAGGGGATAATTGTAAGTCTGTGAGATGATTTCACAGAACACAAAGAAGTTTCTCAGAAATCTTCTTCCTCTTTGTTATCGGAGGATATTTCCTTTGGCCCTAGAGTCTACAAAGGGATCTGAAATATGAGTGCTCAGATTACACAGAAATAAGGCTAGCAAAGAGATCCACCAAATACAGATGTCAATCTGTGAGTGGAAGTAACACTTCACAAAGCAGTTTCACAGAAAGCTTCTTTCCAGTTTTTTTCGGAGGATATTTTCTTTTTCACCATAGCCCTGTATTTGATTCCAAATATCACTTTCCAATTCCACACGAACTGGCTTAGCGAACGGTTTCTTGAGGGGAAAGCTAAAACTTTGTGAGATGAATTAAAAGAACACTAAGCAGTTTCTCAGGAAGCTTCCTTCCAGATTTCATCGGAGGATATTTCCTTTTTCTCCATAGCCCTCTACGGGCATGGAAATATCACTTTGCCAATTCCACAAGAACAGGCATAGCGAAAGGCTTCTTGGGGGCAAAGCTGTAACTCTGAGACGACTTCACAGAACACAAAGAAGTTTCTCACAAAACTTCTTTCTCCTTGTTATCGGAGGATATTTCCTTTGGCCCTATAATCTTCAAAGGGATCCGAATTATCAGTTCTCAGATTCCACAGAAATAAGTCTAGCAAACAGATCCACGAAATACAGATGTAACTCCGTAAATTGAAGTCACACATCACAGAGCAATTTGTCAGAAAGCTTCTTTCCAGTTGTCCTCGGAGGATATTTTCTTTTTCACCATAGCCCTCTATGGACTTCCAAATATCACTTTGCCAATTCCACAAGAACAGGCTTAGCGAACGCCTTCTCGAGCGGAAGGGTGTAACTCTGGGGGATGAATTAACACAACAGTAAGCAGTTTCTCAGAAGGCTTCTTCCCAGATTTCATCTGAGGATATTTCCTTTTTCACAGTAGCCATCTATGGGCATCGAAATATCACTTTCCCAATTCCACAAGAACAGGCGTAGCGAAAGGATTTTTTAGGCGAAAGCTGTAACTCTTTGAGATGATTTCACAGTACACAAAGAAGTTTCTCAGAAAGCTTCTTTCTCTTTGTTATCGGAGGATATTTCCTTGGTCAATATAGCCTTCAAAGGGATCCGAAATATCAGTTCTCAGATTCCACAGAAATAAGGCTAGCCAAGAGATCCACGAAATACAGATGCAACTCTGTGAGTGGAAGTCACACATCACAAAGCAGTTTCTCAGAAAGCTTCTTTCCAGTTTTTCTCGGAGGATATTTTCTTTTTCACCTTAGTCCTCTATGGGCTTCCAAATATCACTTTGCCAATTCCACAAGAACAGGCTTAGTGAACGGCTTCTTGAAGGGAAAGCTGTATCTCTGTGAGATAAATTAACAGAACAGGAAGCAGTTTCTCAGAAAGCTTCTTTCCAGATTTCATCTAAGGATATTTCCTTTTTCACCATATCCCTCTATGGGCATCGAAATAACACTTTGCCAATTCCACAAGAACAGGCTTAGCGAAAGGCTTCTTAAGGGGAAAGCTGTAACTCTGTGAGGTGATTTCACCGAACACAGAGAGGTTTCTCAGAAAGCTTCTTTCTCTTTGTTATCGGAGGATATTTCCTTTGGCCCTATAGCCTTCAAAGGGATCCGAGATATCAGTTCTCAGATTCCACAGAAATAAGGCTAGCAAACAGATCCACGAAATACAGATGTAACTCTGTGAGTGGAAGTAACACATCACAAAGCAGTTTCTCAGAAAGCTTCTTTCCAGTTTTTTTCGGAAGATATTTTCTTTTTCAACATAGCCCTCCATGGTATTCCAAATATCACTTTCCAATTCCACACGAACTGTCTTAGCGAACGGTTTCTTGAGGGGAAAGCTAAAACTTTGTGAGATGAATTAACAGAACACTAAGCAGTTACTCAGTAAGCTTCCCTCCAGATTTCATCTGAGGATATTTCCTTTTTCTCCATAGCCCTCTACGGGCATCGAAATATCACTTTGCCAATTCCACAAGAACAGGCTTAGTGAAAGGCTTCTTGAGGTCAAAGCTGTAACTCCGTGAGACGATTTCACAGAACACAAAGAAATTTCTCAGACACCTTCTTTCTCCTTGTTATCAGAGGATATTTCCTTTGGCCCTGTAGTCTAGAAAGGGATCCGAATTATCAGGTCTCAGATTCCACAGAAAAAAGTCCAGGAAACAGATCCACGAAATACAGATGTAACTCTGTGAGTGGAAGTCACACATCACAGAGCAATTTGTGAGAAAACTTCTTTCTAGTTTTCCTCGAAGGATCCTTTTTTTTCACCATAGCCCTCTATGGGCTTCCAAATATCACTTTCCCAATTCCACAAGAACAGGCTTAGCGAAAGGCTTCTTGAGGGGATAATTGTAAGTCTGTGAGATGATTTCACAGAACACAAAGAAGTTTCTCAGAAGTCTTCTTCCTCTTTGTTATCGGAGGATATTTCCTTTGGCCCTAGAGTCTACAAAGGGATCTGAAATATGAGTACTCAGATTACACAGAAATAAGGCTAGCAAAGAGATCCACCAAATACAGATGTCAATCTGTGAGTGGAAGTAACACTTCACAAAGCAGTTTCACAGAAAGCTTCTTTCCAATTTTCCTCGGAGGATATTTTCTTTTTCACCATAGCCCTCTATAGGCTTCGAAATATCACTTTGCCAATTCCACAAGAACAGGCTTAGCGAATGGCTTCTTGAGGGGAAAGCTGTAACTCTGTGAGATGAATTAACGGAACACTAAGCAGTTTCTCAGAAACCTTCTTTCCAGATTTCATCTGAGGATATTTCCTTTTTCACCGTAGCCTTCTATGGGCATCTAAATATCACTTTGCCAATTCCACAAGAACAGGTTTAGCGAAAGGCTTCTTGAGGGGGAAGCTGTAAGTCTGTGATATGACTACACAGAACACAAGGAAGTTTCTCAGAAAGCTTCTTTCTCTTTGTTATTGGAGGATATTTCCTTAGGCCCTGGATTCTAGAAAGGGTTCCGAAATATGACTTCTCAGATTCCAAAGAAATAAGGCTAGCAAAAGGATCCACGAAATACAGATGTAACTCTGTGAGTGCAAGTCACACATATCAAAGCAGTTTCTCAGAAAGCTTCTTTCCAGTTTTTCTCGGAGGATATTTTCTTTTTCACCACAGCCCTATATGGGCTTCCAAATATCACTCTGCCAATTCCACAAGAACAGGCTTAGCGAATGGCTTCTTGAGAGGAAAGCTGTAACACTGTGAGATGAATTAACAGAACACTAAGCAGTTTCTCAGAAAGGTTCTTTCCATATTTCATCTGAGGATATTTCCTTTTTCAACGTAGCCCTCTATGGGATTCCAAATATCACTTTGCCAATTCCACAAGAACAGGCTTAGTGAAAGGCTTCTTGAGGGCAAAGCTGTAACTCTGTGAGATGATTTCACAGAACACGAAGAAGTTTCTCAGAGAGCTTCTTTCTGTTTTTTATCGGAGGATATTTCCTTTGGCCCTATAGTCTTCAAAGGGATCCGAAATATCAGTTCTCAGATTCCACAGAAATAAGGCTAGCAAACGGATACACGAAATAGAGATGTTAGTCTGTGAGTGGAAGTCACACATCACAAGGCAGTTTCTCAGAAAGCTTCTTTCCAGTTTTTCTCGGAGGATATTTTCTTTTTCAGCATAGCCCTCTATGGGCTTCCAAATATCCCTTTGTGAATTCCACAAAAAGAGGCTTAGCGAACGACTTCTTGTGGGGAAAGCTGTAACTCTCTGAGATCAACTAACAGAACACTAAGCAGTTTCTGAGAAGGCATCTTTCTGATTTCATGTGAGGATATTTCCTTTTTCTCCGTAGCCCACCACGGCTTCCAAATATCACTATGCCAATTCCACAAGAACAGGCTTAGCAAACGGCTTCTTGAGGGGAAAGCTGTAACTCTGTGAGATGAATTAACAGAACGAAGCAGTTTCTTAGAAAGCTTCTTTCTCTTTGTTATCGGAGGATATTTCCTTTGGCCCCAGAGTTTTCAAAGGGATCCGAAATATGAGTTCTCAGATTCCACAGAAATAAGACTAGCAAACACATTCACGAAATACAGATGTAATTCTGTGAGTGGAAGTCACACATCACAAAGCAGTTCCTCAGAAAGCTTCTTTCCAGTTTTTCTCAGAGGATATTTTCTTTTTCACCATAGCCCTCTAAGGGCTTCCAAATAACACTTTGCCAATTCCACGAGAACAGGCTTAGTGAACGGCTTCTTGAGGGGAAAGCTGTAACTCTGTGAGATGAAATAACAGCCCACTAAGCAGTTTCTCAGAAAGCTTCTTCCCAGATTTCATCAGAGGATATTGCCTTTTTCACCATAGCCCTCTATGGGCTTCCAAATACCACTTTGCCTATTCCACAAGAACAAGGTTAGCGAAAGGCTTCTTGAGGGGAAAGCTGTAACTCTGTGAGATGAATTAACAGAACACGAAGCAGTTTCTCAGAAAGCTTCTTTCTCTTTGTTATCGGACGATATTTCCTTTGGCCCTAGAGTCTTCAATGGGATCCGAAATATGAGTTCTCAGAATCCACAGAAATAAGATTACCAAACAGATCCACGAAATACAGATGTAACTCTGTGAGTGGAAGTCACACTTCACAAAGCAGTTTCACAGAAACCTTCTTTCCAGTTTTTCTAGGAGGATATTTTCTTATTCACCATAGCCCTCTATGGGCTTCCAAATATCACTTTGCCAATTCCACAAGAACAGGTTTAGCGAATGCCTTCTTAACAGGAAAACTGTAACTCTGTCAGATGAATTGACGGAACACGAAGCAGTTTCTCAGAAAGCTTCTTTCTCTTTGTTATCGGAGGATATTTCCATTGGCCCTAGAGTCTTCAAAGGGATCCGAAATATGAGTTTTCAGATTCCACAGAAATAAGGCTAGCAAACAGATCCACGAAATACAGATGTAAATCTGTGAGTGGAAGTCACACATCACAAAGCAGTTTCTCAGAAAGCTTCTTTCTAGTTTTTCTCGGAGGTTATTATCTTTTTCACAATAGCCCTCTATGGGCTTCCAAATATCACTTTGCCAATTCCACAAGAACAGGCTTAGCGAATGGCTTCCTGAGGGGAAAGCTGTAACTCTGTGAGATGAATTAACAGAACACTAAGCAGCTGCTCAGAAAGCTTCTTTCCAGATTTCATCTGAGGATATTTCCTTCTTCACCGTAGCCCTCTACGGGCATCGAAATAGCATTTTGCCAATTCCACAAGAACAGGTTTTGCGAAAGGCTTCCTGAGGGGATAGCTGTAAATCTGTGAGATGATTTCACAGAACACAAAGAAGTTTCTCAGAAAGCTTCTTTCTCTTTGTTATCGGAGGATATTTCCTTTGGCCCTAGAGTCTCCAAAGGTATCCGAAATATGAGTTCTCAGACTCCACAGAAATAAGGCTACTAAAGAGATCCACGAAATACAGATGTTACTCTCTGTGTGGAACTAACATTTCACAAAGCAGTTCAACAGAAAGCTTCTTTCCAGTTTTTCTCGGAGGATATTTTCTTTTTCACCATAGCCCTCTATGGGATTCCAAATATCACTTTGCCAATTCCACAAGAACAGGCTTAGCGAACGGCTTCTTGAGGGGAAAGCTGTAAGTCTGTGAGATGAATTAACAGAACACTAAGCAGTTTCTCAGAAAGCTTCTTTCCAGATTTCATCTGCGGATAATTCCTTTTCACCGTAGCCTTCTATGGGCATCGAAATATCAGTTTGCCAATTCCACAAGAACAGGTTTAGCGAAAGGCTTCTTGAAGGGGAAGCTGTAAGTCTGTGATATGACTTTACAGAACACAAAGAAGTTTCTCAGAAAGCTTCTTTCTCTTTGTTATAGGAGGATATTTCCTTTCGCCCTAGATTCTTCAAAGGGTTCCGAAATATGAGTTCTCAGATACCAAAGAAATAAGCCTAGCAACAGGATCCACGAAATACAGATGTAACTCTGTGAGTGGAATTCACACATCACAAAGCAGTTTCTCAGAAAGCTTCTTTCCAGTTTTTCTCGGAGGATATTTTCTTTTTCACCATAGCCCTCTATGGGCTTCCAAATATCACTTTGCCAATTCCACAAGAACAGGCTTAGCGAATGGGTTCTTGAGGGCAAAGCTGTAACTCTGTGAGATGAATTAACAGAACACAAAGCAGTTTCTCATAAATCTTCTTTCTCTTTGTTATCGGAGGATATTTCCTTTGGCCCTATAGTCTTCAAAGGGATCCGAAATATCAGTTCTCAGATTCCACAGAAATAAGGCTAGCAAAGAGATCCACGAAATACAGATGTAACTCTGTGAGTGGAAGTCACACATCCCAAAAAAGTTTCTCAGAAAGCTTCTTTCCAGTTTTTCTCGGAGGATATTTTCTTTTTCACCATAGCCCTCTATGGGATTACAAATATCACTTTGCCAATTCCACAAGAACAGGCTTAGCGAACGCCTTCTTGAGCGGAAAGCTGTAACTCTGTGGGATGAATTAACACAACAGTAAGCAGTTTCTCAGAAAGCTTCTTCCCAGATTTCATCTGAGGATATTTCCTTTTTCAACGTAGCCCTCTATGGGCTTCCAAATATCACTTTGCCAATTCCACAAGAACAGGCTTAGTGAAAGGCTTCTTGAGGGCAAAGCTGTAACTCTGTGAGATGATTTCACAGAACACAAAGAAGTTTCTCAGAAAGCTTCTTTCTCTTCGTTATCGGAGGATATTTCCTTTGGCCCTATAGTCTTCAAAGGGATCCGAAATATCAGTTCTCAGATTCCACAGAAATAAAGCTAGCAAACGGATTCACGAAATAGAGATGTGACTCTGTGAGTGGAAGTCACACATCACAAGGCAGTTTCTCAGAAAGCTTCTTTCCATTTTTTCTCGGAGGATATTTTCTTTTTCAGCATAGCCCTCTATGGGCTTCCAAATATCCCTTTGTGATTTCCACAAAAAGAGGCTTAGCGAACGACTTCTTGTGGGGAAAGCTGTAACTCTCTGAGATCAACTAACAGAACACTAAGCAGTTTCTCAGAAAGCTTCTTTCTGATTTCATCTGAGGATATTTCCTTTTTCTCCGTAGCCCTCCATAGCTTCCAAATATCACTATGCCAATTCCACAAGAACAGGCTTAGTAAACGGCTTCTTGAGGGGAAAGCTGTAACTCTGTGAGATGAATTAGCAGAACGAAGCAGTTTCTTAGAAAGCTTCTTTCTCTTTGTTATCGGAGGATATTTCCTTTGGTCCCCGAGTTTTCAAAGGGATCCGAATTATGAGTTCTCAGATTCCACAGAAATAAGACTAGCAAACACATTCACGAAATACAGATGTAATTCTGTGAGTGGAAGTCACACATCACAAAGCAGATTCTCAGAAAGCTTCTTTCCAGTTTTTCTCGGAGGATATTTTCTTTTTCACCATAGGCCTCTATGGGCTTCCAGATACCACTTTGCCAATTCCAGAAGAACAGGCTTAGCGAACGGCTTCTTCAAGGGAAAGCTGTAACTCTGTGAGAGGAAATAACAGCCCACTAAGCAGTTTCTCAGAAAGCTTCTTTCTCCTTGTTATCAGAGGATGTTTCCTTTGGCCCTGTAGTCGAGAAAGGGATCCGAATTATCAGTTCTCAGATTCCACAGAAATAAGTCCAGGAAACAGATCCACGAAATACAGATGTAACTCTGTGAGTGGAAGTCACACATCACAGAGCAATTTGTCAGAAAACTTCTTCCTAGTTTTCATCGGAGGATACTTTCTTTTTCACCATAGCCCTCTATGGGCTTCCAAATATCACTTTTCCAATTCCGCAAGAACAGGCTTAGCAAAAGGCTTCTTGAGGGGATAATTGTAAGTCTGTGAGATGATTTCACAGAACACAAAGAAGTTTCTCAGAAATCTTCTTCCTCTTTGTTATCGGAGGATATTTACTTTGGCCCTAGAGTCTACAAAGGGATCTGAAACATGAGTACTCAGATTACACAGAAATAAGGCTAGCAAAGAGATCCACCAAATACAGATGTCAATCTGTGAGTGGAAGTAACACTTCACAAAGCAGTTTCACAGAAAGCTTCTTTCCAGTTTTTCTCGGAGGATATTTTCTTTTTCACCATAGCCCTCTATAGGCTTCGAAATATCACTTTGCCAATTCCACAAGAACAGGCTTAGCGAACGCCTTCTTGAGCGGAAAGCTGTAACTCTGTGGGATGAATTAACACAACAGTAAGCAGTTTCTCAGAAAGCTTCTTCCCAGATTTCATCTGAGGATATTTCCTTTTTCACCGTAGCCCTCTATGGGCATCGAAATATCACTTTCCCAATTCCACAAGAACAGGCGTAGCGAAAGGCTTTTTGAGGCGAAAGCTGTAACTATTTGAGATGTTTTCACAGTACACAAAGAAGTTTCTCAGAAAGCTTCTTTCTCTTTGTTATCGGAGGATATTTCCTTGGTCAATATAGTCTTCAAAGAGATCCGAAATATCAGTTCTCAGATTCCACAGAAATAAGGCTAGCAAAGAGATCCACGAAATACGGATGCAACTCTGTGAGTGGAAGTCACACATCACGAAGTAGTTTCTCAGAAAGCTTCTTTCCAGTTTTTCTCGGAGGATATTTTCTTTTTCACCTTAGTCCTCTATGGGCTTCCAAATATCACTTTGCCAATTCCACAAGAACAGGCTTAGCGAATGGCTTCTTGAGGGGAAAGCTGTAACTCTGTGAGATGAATTAACGGAACACTAAGCAGTTTCTCAGAAACCTTCTTTCCAGATTTCATCTGAGGATATTTCCTTTTTCAACGTAGCCCTCTATGGGCTTCCAAATATCACTTTGCCAATTCCATAAGAACAGGCTTAGTGAAAGGCTTCTTGAGGGCAAAGCTGTAATTCTGTGAGATGAATTAACAGAACACAAAGCAGTTTCTCAGAAAGCTTCTTTCTCTTTGTTATCGGACGATATTTCCTTTGGCCCTAGAGTCTTCAATGGGATCCGAAATATGAGTTCTCAGATTCCACAGAAATAAGATTAGCAAACAGATCCACGAAATACAGATGTAACTCTGTGAGTGGAAGTCACACTTCACAAAGCAGTTTCACAGAAACCTTCTTTCCAGTTTTTCTAAGAGGATATTTTCTTATTCACCATAGCCCTCTATGGGCTTCGAAATATCACTTTGACAATTCCACAAGAACAGGCTTAGCGAATGCCTTCTTAATGGGAGAGCTGTAACTCTGTCCGATGAATTGACGGAACACGAAGCAGTTTCTCAGAAAGCTTCTTTCTCTTTGTTATCGGAGGATATTTCCATTGGCCCTAGAATCTTCAAAGGGATCCGAAATATGAGCTCTCAGATTCCACAGAAATAAGGCTAGCAAACAGATCCACGAAATACAGATGTAAATCTGTGAGTGGAAGTCACACATCACAAAGCAGTTTCTCAGAAAGCTTCTTTCTAGTTTTTCTCGGAGGATATTTTCTTTTTCACCATAGCCCTCTATGGGCTTCCAAATATCACTTTGCCAATTCCACAAGAACAGGCTTAGCGAATGGCTTCCTGAGGGGAAAGCTGTAACTCTGTGAGATGAATTAACAGAACACTAAGCAGCTGCTCAGAAAGCTTCTTTCCAGATTTCATCTGAGGATATTTCCTTCTTCACCGTAGCTTTCTACGGGCATCGAAATATCATTTTGCCAATTCCACAAGAACAGGTTTTGCGAAAGGCTTCTTGAGGGGATAGCTGTAAATCTGTGAGATGATTTCACAGAACACAAAGAAGTTTCTCAGAAAGCTTCTTTCTCTTTGTTAACGGAGGATATTTCCTTTGGCCCTAGAGTCTCCAAAGGGATCCGAAATATGAGTTCTCAGACTCCACAGAAATAAGGCTACTAAAGAAATCCACGAAATACAGATGTTACTCTGTGTGTGGAAGTAACATTTCACAAAGCAGTTTCACAGAAAGCTTCTTTCCAGTTTTTGTCGCAGGATATTTTCTTTTTCACCATAGCCCTCTATGGGATTCCAAATATCACTTTGCCAATTCCACAAGAACAGGCTTAGCGAACGGCTTCTTGAGGGGAAAGCTGTAAGTCTGTGAGATGAATTAACAGAACACTAAGCAGTTTCTCAGAAAGCTTCTTTCCAGATTTCATCTGCGGATAATTCCTTTTTCACCGTAGCCTTCTATGGGCATCGAAATATCAGTTTGCCAATTCCACAAGAACAGGTTTAGCGAAAGGCTTCTTGAAGGGGAAGCTGTAAGTCTGTGATATGACTACACAGAACACAAAGAAGTTTCTCAGAAAGCTTCTTTCTCTTTGTTATAGGAGGATATTTCCTTTCGCCCTAGATTCTTCAAAGGGTTCCGAAATATGAGTTCTCAGATACCAAAGAAATAAGCCTAGCAAAAGGATCCACGAAATACAGATGTAAATCTGTGAGTGGAAGTGACACATCACAAAGCAGTTTCTCAGAAAGCTTCTTTCCAGTTTTTCTCGGAGGATATTTTCTTTTTCACCATAGCCCTCTGTGGGCTTCCAAATATCACTTTGCCAATTCCACAAGAACAGGCTTAGCGAATGGGTTCTTGAGGGGAAAGCTGTAACTCTGTGAGATGAATTCACAGAACACAAAGCAGTTTCTCAGAAATCTTCTTTCTCTTTGTTATCGGAGGATATTTCCTTGGTCAATATAGTCTTCAAAGGGATCCAAAATATCAGTTCTCAGATTCCACAGAAATAAGGCTAGCAAAGAGATCCACGAAATACAGATGTAACTCTGTGAGATGAATTCACAGAACACTAAGAAGTTTCTCAGAAAGCTTCTTTCCACATTTCATGTGAGGATATTTCCTTTTTCACCGTAGCCCTCTATGGTCATCGAAATATCACTTTGCCAATTCCACAAGAACAGGCTTAGCGAAAGGCTTTTTGAGGAGAAAGCTGTAACTCTGTGAGATGATTTCACCGTACACAAAGAAGTTTCTCAGAAAGCTTCTTTCTCTTATTATCGGAGGATATTTCCTTTGGCCCTATAGTCTTCAGAGGGATCTGAAATATCAGTTCTGAGATTCCACAGAAATAAGGCTAGCAAACTGATCCACCAAATACAGATGTAACTCTGTGAGTGGAAGTCACACATCACAAAGCAGTTTCTCAGAAAGCTTCTTTCTAGTTTTTCTCGAGATTATTTACTTTTTCACCTTTGCCCTCTATGGGCTTCCAAATATCACTTTGCCAATTCCGCAAGAACAGGCTTTGCAAACGGCTTCTTGAGGGGAAAGCTGTGACTCTGTGAGATAAATTAACAGAACAGTAAGCAGTTTCTCAGAAAGCTTCTTTCCAGATTTCATCTGAGGATATTTCCTTTTTCACCATAGCCATCTATGGGCTTCGAAATACCACTTTGCCAATTCCACAAGAACAAGATTATCGAAAGTCTTCTTGAGGGGAAAGCTGTAACTCTGTGAGATGAATTAACAGAACACTAAGCAGTTTCTCAGAGAGCTTCTTTCCATGTTCATCTGAGGATATTTCCTTTTTCACCGTAGCCCTCTATGGAAATCAAAATATCACTTTTCCAATTCCAGAAGAACAGGCTTAGCGAAAAGCTTCCTGAGGGGAAAGCTGTATCTCTGTGAGATGAATTAACGGAACACGAATTAATTTCTCAGAAAGCTTATTTCTATTTGTTATCGACGGATATTTCCTTTGGCCGTATAGTCTTCAAAGCGTTCTGAAATATGAGTTCTCAGATTCCACAGAAATAAGTCCAGCAAACAGATCCACGAAATACAGATGTTACTCTGTGAGTGGAAGTCACACATCACAAAGCAGTTTCTCAGAAATCTTCTTTCCAGTTTTTCTACGAGGATATTTTCTTTTTCACCATAGCCCTCTATGGGCTTCCAAATATCACTTTGCCAATTCCACAAGAACAGGCTAAGTGAATGGCTTCTTGAAGGGAAAGCTGTAATTCTGTGAGATGAATTAACAGAACACTAAGCAGTTTCTCAAAAAGCTTCTTTCCAGATTTCATCTGAGGATATTTCCTTTTTCACCGTAGCCCTCTATGGGCATCGAATTATCACTTTGCCATTTCCACAAGAACAGGCTTAGTGAAAGGCTTCTTGAGGGGAAACCTGTAACTCTGTGAGATGATTTCACAGAACACAAAGAAGTTTCTCAGAAAGCTTCTTTCTCTTTGTTATCGGCGGATATTTCCTTTGGCCCTGTAGTCTTCAAACGGATCCGAAATATGAGTTCTCAGATTCCACAGAAATAAGGCTAGCAAACAGATCATCGAAATACAGATGCAGCTCTGTGAGTGGAAGTCACACATCACAATGCAGTTTCTCAGAAAGCTTCTTTCCAGTTTTTCTCGGAGGATATTTTCTTTTTCACCTTATTCCTTTATGGGCTTCCAAATGTCACTTTGCCAATTCCACAAGAACAGGCTTAGCCAACGACTTCTTGAGGGTAAAGCTGTAACTCTGTGAGATGAATTAACAGAACACTAAGCAGTTTCTCAGAAAGCTTTATTCGAGATTTCATCTGAGGACATTTCCTTTTTCACGTAAGAACTCAAAGGGCATCGAAATATCACTTTGCCAATTCCACAAGACCAGGCTTAGCGAACGGCTTCTTGAGGGGAGAGCTGTAACCCTGTGAGATGAATTAACAGAACACCAAGCAGTTTCTAGGAAAGCTTCTTTCCAGATTTCATCTGAGGATACTTCCTTTTTCACCGGAGCCCTCTATGGGCTTCCAAATATCACTTTGCCAATTCCACAAGAACAGGCATAGCGAAAGGCTTCCAGAGGGGAAACCTGAAACTTTGTGAGATGATTTCACAGAACTCAGAGAAGTTTCTCAGAAAGCTTCTTTCTCTTTGTTATCGGAGGATACTTCCTTTGGCCCTATAGCCTTCAATGGGATCCGAAATATCAATTCTCAGATTCCACTTAAATAAGGCTAGCAAACAGATCCATGAAACACAGATGTAACTCTGTGAGTGGAAATCACACATCACAAAGCAGTTTCTCAGAAACCTTCTTTCCAGTTTTTCTCGAAGGATATTTTCTTTTTCACCATAGACCTCCATAGGCTTCCAAATATCACTTTGCCAATTCCACAAGAACAGGCTGAGAGAACGGGTTCTTGAGGGTAAAGCTATAACTCTGTGAGATGAATTAACAGAACACTAAGGAGTTTCTCTGAAAGCTTTTTTCCAGATTTAATCTGAGGACATTTCCTTTTTCACATAAGAACTCAAAGGGTATCGAAATATCACTTTGCCAATTCCACAAGACCAGGCTTATCGAAAGGGTTCCTGAGTGGAAAGCTGTAACTCTGTGAGATGATTTCACAGACCACGAAGAAGTTTCTCAGAAAGCTGCTTTCTCTTTCTTATCACAGGATATTTCTTTTGGCCCTAGAGTCTTCAAAGGGATGCGAAATATCAGTTCTCAGATTCCACAGAAAAAAGGCTAGCAAACAGATCCACGAAATACAGATGTTACTCTGTGAGTGGAAGTCACACATCACAAAGCAGTTTCTCAGAAAGCTTCTTTGCAGTTTTTCTCAGACGATATTTTCTTTTTCACCATAGCCCTCTATGGGCTTCCAAATATCACTTTGCCAATTCCACAAGAACTGTCTTAGCGAAAGGCTTCTTGAGGGGAAAGTTGTAACTCTGTGAGATGATTTCACAGAACACAAAGAAGTTTCTCAGAAAACTTCTTTCTCTTTGTTATCGGAGGATAATTCCTTTGGCCCTCTAGTCTTCTAAGGGATCCGAAATAGTTGTTCTCAGATTCCACAGAAATAAGGCTAGCAAAGAGATCCACGAAATACAGATGTAACTCTGTGAGATGAATTAACAGAACACTAAGCAGTTTCTCAGAAAGCTTCTTTCCAGATTCCTTCTGAGGATATTTCCTTTTTCACCGTTGCCCTCTATGGGCATCGAAATATCACTCTGCCAATTCCAGAAGAACACGCGTAGCGAATGGCTTCTTGAGGGGAAAGCTAAAACTCTGTGAGATAAATTAACAGAACATGAAGAAGTTTCTCAGAAAGCATCTTTCTTTTTGTTATCGGACGATGTTTCCTTTGGCCCTAGTGTCTTCAATGGAATCACAAATATCAGTTCTCAGATTCCACAGAAATAAGGCTAGCAAAGAGAACCACGAAATATATATGTAACTCTGTGAGTGGAAGTCACTCATCACCAAGCTATTTTTAAGGAAGCTTCTTTCCATTTTTTCCCACAGGATATTTTCCTTTTCACCATAGCCCTCTATGGGCTTCCAAATATCACATTGCCAATTCCACAAGAACAGGCTTAGCGAAAGGCTTCTTGAGGGGAAAACTGTAACTCTGTGACATAATTTCACACAACACAAAGAATTTTCTCAGAAAGCTTCTTTCTATTTGTTATCAGAGGATATTTCCTTTGGCCCTATAGTCTTAAAAGGGATCCGAAATACCAGTTCTCAGATTCCACATAAATAAGGCTAGAAAACAGATCCACGAACTACTGATGTAACTCTGTGACTGGAAGTCAAACATCACAAAGCAGCTTCTCAGAAACCTTCTTTCCAGTTTTTCTCAGAGGATATTTTCTTTTTCACCATAGCCCTCTATGGGCTTCCAAATATCACTTTGGCAATTCACAAGAACAGGCTTAGCGAACGGCCTCTTGGAGGGAAGGCTGTAACTCTGTGAGGTGAATTAACAGAACAGTAAGCAGTTTCTCAGAAAGCTTTTCTCCAGATTTCATCTGAGGATATTTCCTTTTTCACCATAGCACTCTATGGGCTTCCACATATCACTTTGCCAATTCCACAGATCAGGTTTAGCGAAACGCTTCTTGAGGAGAAAGCTATAACTCTGTGAGATGAATTAACAGAACACAAAGAAGTTTTTCAAAAAGCTTCTTTCTCTTTATTATTGGAGGATATTCCCTTTGGCCCTATAGTCTTCAAAGGGATCCGAAATATCTGTTCTCAGATTACACAGAAATAAGGCTGGCAAAGAGATCCACGAAATACAGATGTATCTCTCTGAGTGGAATTCACATATCACAGAGCAGTTTCTCAGAAAGCTTCTTTCCAGATTTCAACTGAGGATATTTCTTTTTCACCATAGCCCTCTATGGGCTTCCAAATTTCACTTTGCCAATTCCAGAAGAACTGTCTTAGCGAAAGGCTTCTTTAGGGGAAAGCTGTAACTCTGTGAGATGATTTCACAGAACACAAAGAATTTCTCAGAAAGCTTCTCTCTCCTTGTTATCGGAGGATATTTCCTTTGGTCCTATAGTCTTCAAAGGGATCTGAAATATCTGTTCGCAGATTCCACAGAAATAAGGCTAGCAAAGAGATCCACGAAATACAGATGTAACTCTGTGAATGGGAGTCACACATCACAGAGCAGTTTCTCAGAAAGCTTCTTTCTCTTTGTTATCGGAGGATATTTCTTTTGGCCCTCTAGACTTCAAAGCTATCCGAAATATCTGTTTTCAGATTCCACAGAAATAAGGCTAGCAAAGAGATCCATGAAATACAGATGTAACTCTGTGAGATGATTTGAGAGAACAGTAAGTAGTTTCTCAGAAAGCTTCTTTTCAGATTTCATCTGAGGATATTTCCTTTTTCACCATAGCCCTCTATGGGCTTCCAAATTTCACTTTGCCAATTCTACAAGAACTGTCTTACCGAAAGGCTTCTTGAGGGGAAAGCTGTAACTCTGTGAGATGATTTCACAGAACACAAATAGGTTTCTCAGAAAGCTTCCTTCTCTTTCTTATCGGAGGATATTTCCTTTGGCCCTATAGTCTTCTAAGGGATCCGAAATATCTATTCTCAGAATCCACAGAAATAAGGCTAGCAAAGAGATCCACGAAATACAGAAGTAACACTGTGAGATGAATTAACAGAACACTAAGCAGTTTCTCAGAAAGCTTCTTTCCAGATTTCATCTGAGGATATTTCCTTTTTCACCATGGCCCTCTATGGTCTTCCAAATATCACTTTGCCAATTCCACAAGAACTTTCTTAGCGAAAGGCTTCTTGAGGGAAAAGCTGTAACTCTGTGAGATGATTTCACAGAACAAAAGAAGTTTCTCAGAAACCTTTCTCTTTGTTATCGGAGGATATTTCCTTTGGCCCTATAGTCTTCTACAAGATCCGAAATATCTGTTCTCAGATTCCACAGAAATAAGGCTAGCAAAGAGATCTACCAAATACAGATGTATCTCTCTGAGTGGAATTCACGTATCACAGAGCAGTTTCTCAGAAAGCTTCTTTCCAGATTTCATCTGAAGATATTTCCTTTTTCATCATTGCCCTCTATGGGCTTCCAAATTTCACTTTGCCAATGCCACAAGAACTGTCTTAGCGAAAGGCTTCTTCAGGGGAAAGCTGTAACTCTGTGAGATGATTTCACAGAACACAAAGAATTTCTCAGAAAGCTTCTCTCTCCTTGTTATCGGAGGATATTTCCTTTGGCCCTATAGTCTTCAAAGGGATCTGAAATATCAGTTCGCAGATTCCACAGAAATAAGGCTAGCAAAGAGATCCACGAAATACAGATGTAACTCTGTGAGTGGAAGTCACACATCACAGAGCAGTTTCTCAGAAAGCTGCTTTCCAAATTTCAAATGAGGATATTTCCTTTTTCACCATAGCCCTCTAAGTGATTCCAAATATCACTTTGCCAATTCCACAAGAACTGTCTTAACGAAAGGCTTCTTGAGGTTAATCTGTAACTCTGTGATTCGATTTCACAGAATACAAAGAAGTTTCTCAGAAAGCTTATTTCTCTTTGTTATCGGAGGATATTTCTTTTGGCCCTCTAGACTTCAAAGCTATCCGAAATATCTGTTCTAAATTCCACAGAAATAAGGCTAGCAAAGAGATCCACGAAATACAGATGTAACTCTGTGAGATGAATTGAGAGAACACTAAGTAGTTTCTCAGAAGCTTCTTTCCAGATTTCATCTGAGGATATTTCCTTTTTCACCATAGCCCTCTATGGGCTTCCAAATTTCACTTTGCCAATTCTACAAGAACTGTCTTAGCGAAAGGCTTCTTGAGGGGAAAGCTGTAATTCTGTGAGATGATTTCACAGAACACAAATAGGTTTCTCAGAAAGCTTCTTTCTCTTTGTTATCGGAGGATATTTCCTTTGGCCCTATAGTCTTCTAAGGGATCCGAAATATCTATTCTCAGAATCCACAGAAATAAGGCTAGCAAAGAGATCCACGAAATACAGAGGTAACACTGTCAGATGAATTAACAGAACACTAAGCAGTTTCTCAGAAAGCTTCTTTCCAGATTTCATCTGAGGATATTTCCTTTTTCACCATGGCCCTCTATGGTCTTCCAAATATCACTTTGCCAATTCCACAAGAACTTTCTTAGCGAAAGGCTTCTTGAGGGAAAAGCTGTAACTCTGTGAGATGATTTCACAGAACACAAAGAAGTTTCTCAGAAACCTTTCTCTTTGTTATCGGAGGATATTTCCTTTGACCCTATAGTCTTCTACAAGATCCGAAATATCTGTTCTCATATTCCACAGAAATAAGGCTAGCAAAGAGATCTACCAAATACAGATGTAACTCTGTGAGATCAATTAACAGAACACTAAGCAGTTTCTCAGAAAGCTTCTTTTCAGATTTCATCTGAGGATATTTCCTTTTCAACATAGCCCTCTATGGGCTTCCAAATATCACTTTGCCAATTCCACAAGAACTGTCTTAGCGAAAGGCTTCTTGAGGGGAAAGCTGTAACTCTGTGACATGATTTCAAAGAACACAAAGAAGTTTCTCAGAAAGCTTCTTTCTCTTTGTTATCGGTGGATATTTCCTTTGGACCTATAATATTCAAAGAGATCCGAAATATCAGTTCTCAGATTCCAGAGAAATAAGACTAGCAAAGAGATCCACGAAATACAGATGTAACACTATGAGATGAATTAACAGACACTAAGCAGTTTCTCAGAAAGCTACTTTCCAGATTTCATCTGAGAATATTTCCTTTTTCACCATAGCCCTCTATGGACTTCCAAATATCACTTTGCCAATTCCACAAGAACTGTCTTAGCGAAAGGCTTCTTGATTGGAAAGCTGTAACTCTGTGAGATGATTTCACAGAACACAAAGAAGTTTCTCAAAATCTTCTTTCTGTATGTTATCGGAGGATATTTCTTTTGGCCCTATAGTCTTCAAAGGGATCCGAAATATCTTTTCTAAGATTCCACAGAAATAAGGCTAGCAAAGAGATCCACGAAATACCGATGTAACTCTGTGAGATGAATTAACAGAACACTAAGCAGTTTCTCAGAAAGCTTGTTTCCAGATTTCATCTGAGGATATTTCCTTTTTCACCATAGACTTCTAGGCGCTTCCAAATATCACTTTGCCAATTCCACAAGAACTGTCTTAGCGAAAGGCTTCTTGAGTGGAAAGCTGTAACTTTGTGAGGTGATATCAAAGACCACAAAGGAGTTTCTCACAAAGCTTCTTTCTCTTTGTTATCGGAGTTTATTTCCTTTGGCCCTATAATCTTCAAAGGGATCCGAAATATCTGTTCTCAGATTCCACAAAAATAAGGCTAGCAAAGAGATCCACAAAATACAGATGTAACTCTCTGAGATGAATTAACAGAACACTAAGGAGTTTCTCAGAAAGCTACTTGCCAGATTTCATCTGAGGATATTTCCTTTTTCACCTTAGCCCTCTATGGGCTTCCAAATATCACTTTGCCAATTCCACAAGAACTGTCTCAGCGAAAGGCTTCTTGAGGGGAAAGCTGTAACTCTGTGCCATGATTTCACAGAACACAAAGAAGTTAATCAGGAAGCTTCTTTCTCTTTGTTATCGGAGTTTATTTCCTTTGGCCCTATAATCTTAAAAGGGATCCGAAATATCTATTCTCAGATTCCACAGAAATAAGGCTAGCCAAGAGATCCACGAAATACAGATGTAACTCTGTGAGATGAATTAACAGAACACTAAGCAGTCTCTCAGAAAACTTCTTTCCAGATTTCATCTGAGGATATTTCCTTTTTCACTTTAGCCCTGTATGGGCTTCCAAATATCACTTTGCCAATTCCACAAGAACTGTCTTAGCGAAAGGCTTCTTGAGGGGAAAGCTGTATCTCTGTGAGGTGATTTCACAGAACACAAAGAAGTTTCTCAGAAAGCTTCTTTCTCTTTGTTATCGGAGGATATTTCCTTTGGCCCTATAGTCTTCTAAGGGATACGAAATATCTGTTCTCAGATTCCACAGAAATAAGGCTAGCAAAGAGATCCACGAAATACAGATGTAACTCTGTGAGATGAATTATCAGAACACTAAGCAGTTTCTCAGAAAGCTGCTTTCCAGATTTCATGTGAGTATATTTCCTTTTTCACCATAGCCTTCTATGCGCTTCCAAATATCACTTTGCCAATTCCCAAGAACAGTCTTAGCGAAAGGCTTCTTGAGGGGAAAGCTGTAACTTTGTGAGGTGATATCTAAGAACACAAAGAAGGTTCTCAGAAAGCTTCTTTCTCATTGTTATCGGAGTTTATTTCCTTTCGCCCTATCGTCTTCAAAGGGATCCGAAATATCTGTTCTCAGATTCCACAGAAATAAGGCTAGCAAAGAGATCCACCAAATACAGATGTAACTCTGTGAGATGATTTAACAGAACACTAAGGAGTTTCTCAGAAAGCTACTTTCCACATTTCATCTGAGGATATTTCCTTTTTCACCATAGCCCTCTAGGGGCTTCCAAATACCACTTTGCCAATTCCACAAGAACTGTCGTCGCGAAAGGCTTCATGAGGGGAAAGCTGTAACTCTGTGAGGTGATTTCACAGAACACAAAGAAGTTTCTCAGAAAGCTTCTTTCTCTTTGTTATCGGAGGATATTTCCTTTGGCCCTATAGTCTTCAAAGGGATGCGAAATATCTGTTCTCAGATTCCACAGAAATAAGGCTAGCAAAGAGATCCACGAAATACAGATGTAACTCTGTGAGATGAATTAACAGAACACTAAGCAGTTTCTCAGAAAGCTTCTTTCCACATTTCATCTGAGGATATTTCCTTTTTCACCATAACCCTCTATGGGCTTCCAAATATCACTTTGCCAAATCCACAAGAACTGTCTTAGCGAAAGGCTTCTTGAGGGGAAAGCTGTAACTCTGTGAGGTGATTTCACAGAACCCAAAGAAGTTTCTCAGAAAGCTTCTTTCTCTTTCTTATCGGAGGATATTTCCTTTGGCCCTATAGTCTTCTAAGGTATCCGAAATATCTGTTCTCAGATTCCACAGAAATAAGGCTAGCAAAGAGAACCACGAAATACAGATGTAACTGTATGAGATGAACTAACAGAACACTAAGCAGTTTCTCAGAAAGCTGCTTTCCAGATTTCATCTGAGGATATTTCGTTTTTCACCATAGCCTTCTATTCGCTTCCAAATATCATTTTGCAAATTCACAAGAACAGTATTAGCGAAAGGCTTCTTGAGTGGAAAGCTGTAACTTTGTGAGGTGATATCAAACAACACAAAGGAGTTTCTCAGAAAGCTTCTTTCTCTTTGTTATCGGAGTTTATTTCCTTTGGCCCTATAATCTTCAAAGGGATCCGAAATATCTGTTCTCAGATTCCACAAAAATAAGGCTGTCAAAGAGATCCACCAAATAAAGATGTAACTCTGTGAGATGAATTAAGAGAACACTAAGGAGTTTTTCAGAAAGTTACTTTCCAGATTTCATCTGAGGATATTTCCTTTTTCACCTTAGCCCTCTATGGGCTTCCAAATATCACTTTGCCAATTCCACAAGAACTGTCTCAGCGAAAGGCTTCTTGAGGGGAAAGCTGTAACTCTGTGCCATGATTTCACAGAACACAAATAAGTTAATCAGGAAGCTTCTTTCTCTTTGTTATCGGAGTTTATTTCCTTTGGCCCTATAATCTTAAAAGGGATCCGAAATATCTGTTCTCAGATTCCACAGAAATATGGCTAGCAAAGAGATCCAAGAAATACAGATGTAACTCTATGAGATGAATTAAGAGAACACTAAGCAGTTTCTCAGAAAGCTTCTTTCCACTTTTCATCTTAGGATATTTCCTTATTCACCTTAGCCCTCTATGGGCTTCCAAATATCACTTTGCCAATTCCACAAGAACTGTCTTAGCGAAAGGCTTCTTGAGGGGAAAGTTGTAACTCTGTGAGATGATTTCACAGAACACAAAGAAGTTTCTCAGAAAGCTTCTTTCTCTTTGTTATCGGAGGATATTTCCTTTGGCCCTATAGTCTTCAAAGGGATCTGAAATATCTCCTCTCAGATTCCAGAGAAATAAGGCTAGCAAAGAGATCCACGAAATACAGATGTAACTCTGTGAGATGAATTAACAGAACACTAAGCAGTTTCTCAGAAAGCTTCTTTCCACATTTCATCTGAGGATATTTCCTTTTTCACCATAGCCCTCTATGGCCTTCCAAATATCACTTTGCCAATTCCACAAGAAATGTCTTAGCGAAAGTCTTCTTGAGGGGAAAGCTGTAACTCTGTGAGATGATTTCAAAGAACACAAAGAAGTTTCTCAGAAAGCTTCTTTCTCTTTTTTATCAGAGAATATTTCCTTTGGCCCTATAGTCGTCTAAGGGATCCGAAATATCTGTTCTCAGATTTCACAGAAATAAGGTTAGCAAAGAGATCCACGAAATACAGATGTAACTCTGTGAGATGAATTAACAGAACACTAAGCACTTTCTCAGAAAGCTTCTTTCCAGATTTCATCTGAGGATATTTCCTTTTTCACCATAGCCTTCTATGCGCTTCCAAATATCACTTTGCCAATTCCACAAGAACTGTCTTAGCGAAAGGCTTCTTGAGGGGAAAGCTCTAACTCTGTGAGGTGATTTCACATAACACAAAGAAGTTTCTCAGAAAGCTTCTTTCTCTTTGTTATCGGAGCCTATTTCCTTTGGCCCTATAATCTTCAAAGGGATCCGAAATATCTGTTCTCAGATTCCACAGAAATAAGACTAGCAAAGATATCCACGAAATACAGATGTAACTCTGTGAGATGAATTAACAGAACACTAAGGAGTTTCTAAGAGAGCTACTTTCCAGATTTCATCTGAGGATATTTCCTTTTTCACCATAGCCCTCTAAGGGCTTCCAAATATCACTTTTCCAATTCCACAAGAACTGTCTTAGACAAAGTCTTCTTGAGGGGAAAGCTGTAACGCTGTGAGATGATTTCACAGAACACGAAGAAGTTTCTCCGAAAGTTTCTTTCTCTTTGTTATCGGAGGGTATTTCCTTTGGCCCTATAATCTTCAAAGGGATCCGAAATATCTCTTCTCAGATTCCACAGAAATAAGGCTAGCATAGATATCCACCAAATACAGATGTAACTCTGTGAGATGAATTAACAGAACACTAAGGAGTTTCTCAGAAAACTACTTTCCAGATTTCATCTGAGGATATTTCCTTTTTCACCTTAGCCCTCTATGGGCTCCCAAATATCACTTTGCCAATTCCACAAGAACTGTCTCAGCGAAAGGCTTCTTGAGTGGAAAGCTGTAACTCTGTGCCATGATTTCACAGAACACAAAGAAGTTAATCAGAAAACTTCTTTCTCTTTGTTGTCGGAGTTTATTTCCTTTGGCCCTATAATCTTAAAAGGGATCCGAAATATCTGTTCTCAGAATCCACAGAAATAAGGCTAGCAAAGAGATCCACGAAATACAGATGTAACTCTGTGAGATGAATTAACAGAACACTAAGCAGTTTCTCAGAAAGCTTCTTTCCACATTTCATCTGAGGATATTCCCTTTTTCAGCATAGCCCTCTATGGGCTTCCAAATATCACTTTACCAATTCCACAAGAACTGTCTTAGCGAAAGGCTTCTTGAGGGGAAAGCTGTAACTCTGTGAGATGATTTCACAGAACACAAAGAAGTTTCTCAGAAAGCTTCTTTCTCTTTGTTATCGGAGGATATTTCCTTTGGCCCTATAGTCTTCAAAGGGATCCGAAATATCTCTTCTCAGATTCCACAGAAATAAGGCTAGCAAAGAGATCCACGAAATACAGATGTAACTCTGTGAGATGAATTAACAGAACACTACGCAGTTTCTCAGAAAGCTTCTTTCCAGATTTCATCTGAGGTTATTTCCTTTTTCACCCTAGCCCTCTATGCGATTCGAAATATCACTTTGCCAATTCCACAAGAACGGTCTTAGCGAAAGGCTTCTTGAGGGGAAAGCTGTAACTCTGTGAGACGATTTCAAAGAACACAAAGAAGTTTCTCAGAAAGCTTCTTTCTCTTTTTTATCAGGGGATATTTCCTTTGGCCCTATAGTCTTCTAAGGGATCCGAAATATCTGTTCTCAGATTCCACAGAAATAAGGCTAGCAAAGAGATCCACGAAATACAGATGTAACTCTGTGAGATGAATTAACAGAACACTAAGCAGTTTCTCAGAAAGCTTCTTTCCAGATTTCATCTGAGGATATTTCCTTTTTCACCATAGCCCTCTATGGGCTTCCAAATATCACTTTGCCAATTCCACAAGAACTGTCTTAGCGAAAGGCTTCTTTAGGGGAACGCTGTAACTCTGTGAGGTGATTTCGCAGAACACAAAGACGTTTCTCAGAAACCTTCTTTCTCTTTGTTATCGGAGGATATTTCCTTTGGCACTATAGGCTTCTAAGGGATCCGAAATATCTGTTCTCAGATTCCACAGAAATATGGTAAGCAAAGAGATCCACGAAATACAGATGTAACTCTGTGAGATGAATTAACAGAACATTAAGCAGTTTCTCAGAAAGCCTCTTTCCAGATTTCATCTGAGGATATTCCTTTTTTCACCATGGCCCTCTATGGGCTTCCAAATATCACTTTGCAAATTCCACAAGAACTGTCTTAGCGAAAGGCTTCTTCAGGGGAAAGCTGTATCTCTATGAGATGATTTCACAGATCACAAAGAAGTTTCTCAGAAAGCTTCTTTCTCTTTGTTATCGGAGGATATTTCCTTTGGCCCTATAGTCTTCAAAGGGACGCAAAATATCTGTTCTCAGATTCCACAGAAATAAGGCTAGCAAAGAGATCCACGAAATACAGATGTAACTCTGTGAGATGAATTAACAGAACACTCAGCAGTTTCTCAAAAATCTACTTTCCAGATTTCATCTGAGGATATTTCCTTTTTCACCATAGCCCTCTATGCGCTTCCAAATATCACTTTGCCAAATCAACTAGAACTATATTAGCGAAAGGCTTCTTGAGGGGAAAGCCGTAACTCTGTGAGATGATTTCACAAAACACAAAGAAGTTTCTAAGAAAGCTTCTTTCTGTTTGTTATCGGAGGATATTTCCTTTGGCCCTAGGTCTTCTAAGGGATCCGAAATAACTCTTCTCAGATTCCACAGAAATAAGTCTAGCAAAGAGATCAACGAAATACAGATGTAACTCTATGAGATGCATTAACAGAACACTAAGCAGTTTCTCAGAAAGCTGCTTTCCTGATTTCATCTGAGGATATTTCCTTTTTCACCATAGCCCTCTAAGGGCTTCCAAATATCACTTTGCCAATTCCACAAGAAGTGTCTCAGCCAAAGTCTTCTTGAGGGGAAAGCTGTAACTCCGTGAGATGATTTTCCAGAACACAAAGAAGTTTCTCAGAAAGTTTCTTTCTCTTTTTTATCGGAGGATATTTCCTTTTGCCCTTTAGTTTTCAAAGGGATCCGAAATATCTCTTCTCAGATTCCACAGAAATAACGCTAGCCAAGAGATCCACGAAATACAGATGTAACTCTGTGAGATGAAATAACAGAACACTACGCAGTTTCTCAGAAAGGTTCTTTCCAGTTTTCATATGAGGATATTTCCTTTTTCACCATAGCCCTCTATGGGCTTCCAAATATCACTTTGCCAATTCCAGAAGAACTGTCTTAGCGAAAGGCTTCTTAAGGGGAAAGCTGTAAATCTGTGAGATGATTTCACGGAACAAAAAGAAGTTTCTCAGAAAGCTTCTTTCTCCTTGATATCAGAGGATATTTGCTTTGGCACTGTAGTGTTCTAAGGGATCCGAAATATCGGTTCTCAGATTCCAAAGATATGAGGCTAGCAAACAGATCCAGGAAATACAGATGTAACTCTGTGAGATGAATTAACTGAACACTAAGCAGTTTCTCAAAAAGCTACTTTCCAGATTTCATCTGAGGATATTTCCTTTTTCACCATAGCCCTCTATTCGCTTCCAAATATCACTTTGCCAAATCCACTAGAACTGTATTAGCAAAAGGCTTCTTGAGGGGAAAGCTGTAACTCTGGGAGATGATTTCACAGAACACAAAGAAGTTTCTCAGAAAGCTTCTTTCTCTTTGTTATGGGAGGATATTTCCTTTGGACCTATAGTCTTCTAAGGGATCCGAAATATCTGTTCTCAGATTCCACAGAAATAAGGCTAGCAAAGAGATCAACGAAATACAGATGTAACTCTGTGAGATGCATCAACAGAACACTAAGGAGTTTCTCATAAAGCTCCTTTCCAGATTTCATCTGAGGATATTTCCTTTTTCACCAGAGCCTTCTATGCGCTTCCAAATATCACATTGCCAATTCACAAGAACAGTCTTAGCGAAAGGCTTCTAGAGGGGAAAGCTGAAACTCTCAGAGGTGATATCAAAGAACACAAAGACGATTCTCAGAAAGCTTCTTTCTCTTTGTTATCGGAGTTTATTTCCTTTGGCCCTATAATCTTCACAGGGATGCGAAATATCATTTCTCAGATTGCACAGAAATAAGGCTAGCAAAGAGATCCACGAAATACTGATGTAACTCTGTGAGATGAAATAACGGGACACTAAGAAGTTTCTCAGAGAGCTACTTTCCAGATTTCTTCTGAGGATATTTCCTTTTTCACCATAGCACTCTAAGTGCTTCCAAGTATCACTTTGCCAATTACACAAGAAGTGTCTTAGCCAAAGGCTTCTTGAGGGGAAAGCTGTAACTCTGTGAGATGATTTCACAGAACACAAAGAAGTTTCTCAGAAACCTTTCTCTTTGTTATCAGAGGATATTTCCTTTGGCCCTATAGTCTTCTAAGGGATTCGAAATATCTGTTCTCAGATTCCACAGAAATAAGGCTAGCAAAGAGATCCATGAAATACAGATGTAACTCTGTGAGATAAATTAAGAACACTAAGCAGTTTCTCAGAAAGCTTCTTTCCAGATTTCTACTGAGGATATATCCTTTTTCACCATAGCCCTCTATGGGCTTCCAAATATCACTTTGCCAGTTCCACAAGAACTGTCTTAGTGAAAGTCTTCTTCAGGGGAAAGCTGTAACTCTGTGAGATGATTTCACAGATCACAAAGAAGTTTCTCAGAAAGCTTCTTTCTCTTTGTTGTCGGAGGATATTACCTTTGGCCCTAGAGTCTTCAAAGGCATCCGAAATATCTGTTCGCAGATTCCACAGAAATAAGGCTAGCAAAGAGATCCACGAAATACAGATGTAACTCTTTGAGATGAATTAACAGAACACTAAGCAGTTTCTCAGAAAGCTTCTTTCCATATTTCATCTGAGGATATTTCCTTTTTAACCATAGCCCTCTATGCGCTTCCAAATATCACTCTGCCAATTCCACTAGAACACTCTTAGCGAAAGGCTGCATGAGGAGAAAGCTGTAGCTCTGTGAGATGATTTCACAGAACAGGAAGAAGTTTCTCAGAAAGCTACTTTTTCTTTGCTTTCGCAGGATATTTACTTTGGTCCTATAGTCTTCAAAGGGATCCGAAATATCTATTCGCAGATTCCACAGAAGTAAGTCTAGCAAAGAGATCCACGAAATACAGATGTAACTCTGTGAGATGAATTAACAGAACACTACCCAGTTTCTCAGAAAGCTTCTTTCCAGATTTCGTCTGAGGTTATTTCCTTTTTCACCATAGCCCTCTATGTGCTTCGAAATATCACTTTGCCCATTCCACAAGAACTGTCTTAGCGAAAGGCTTCTTGAGGGGAAAGCTGTAACTTTGTGAGATGATTTCACACTACACAAAGAGTTTTATCAGAAAGCTTCTTTCTCTTTGTTATCGGAGGATATTTCCTTTGGCCCTATAGTCTTCAAAGGGATCCGAATTATCTGTTCTCAGATTCCACAGAAATAAGGCTACAAAAGAGATCCACGAAATACAGATGTAACTCAGTGAGATGAATTAACAGAACATTAAGCAGTTTCTCAGAAAGCTTCTTTCCAGATTTCATCTGAGGATATTTCCTTTTTCACCACAGCCCTCTATGGGCTTCCAAATATCACTTTGCCAATTCCACAAGAACTGTCTTCGCGAAAGGCTTCTTGAGGGGAAAGCTGTAACTCTGTGAGATGATTTCACAGAACACAAAGATGTTTCTCAGAAACCTTCTTTCTCTTTGTTATCGGAGGATATTTCCTTTGGCCCTATAGTCTTAAAAGGGATCCGAAATATCTGTTCTCAGATTCCACAGAAATAAGGCTAGCAAAGAGATCCACGAAATGCAGATGTAACTCAGGGAGATGACTTAACAGAACACTAAGCAGTTTCTCAAAAAGCTAGTTTCCACATTTCATCTGAGGATATTTCCTTTTTCACCATAGCCCTTTATCGGCTTCCAAATATCACTTTGCCAATTCCACAAGAACTGTCTTAGGGAAAGGCTTCTTGAAGGGAAAGCTGTATCTCTGTGAGATGATTTCACAGAACACAAAGAAGTTTCTCAGAAAGCTTCTTTCTCTTTGTTACCGGAGGATATTTCCTTTGGCCCTATAGTCTTCAAAGGGATCCGAAATATCTGTTCTCAGATTCCACAGAAATAAGGCTAGCAAAGAGATCCACGAAATACAGATGTAACTCTGTGAGATGAATTAACAGAACACTAAGCAGTTTCCCAGAAAGCTTCTTTCCAGATTTCATCTGAGGTTATTTCCTTTTTCACTATACCCCTGTATGTGCTTCCAAATATCACTTTGCCAATTCTACAAGAACTCTCTTAGCGAAAGGCTTCTTGAGGGAAAAGCTGTAACTCTGTGAGATGATTTCACAAAACACAAAGAAGTATCTCAGAAAGCTTCTTTGTCTTTGTTATCGGAGGATATTTCCTTTGGCCCTATAGTCTTCAAAGGGATCCGAAATATGTGTTCTCAGATTCCACAGAAATAAGGCTAGCAAGGAGATCCACGAAATACAGATGTAACTCTGTGAGATGAATTAACAGAACACTAAGCAGTTTCTCAGAAAGCTTCTTACCAGATTTCATCTGAGGATATTTCCTTTTTCACCATAGCCCTCTAAGGGCTTCCAAATATCACTTTGCCAATTCCACAAGAACTGTCTTAGCGAAAGGCTTCTTGAAGGGAAAGCTGTAACTCTGTGAGATGATTTCACATAACACAAGGAAGTTTCTCAGAAAGCTTCTTTCTCTTTGTTATCGGAGGTCATTTCCTTTGGCCCTATAGTCTTCAAAGGGATCCAAAATATCTGTTCTCAGATTCCACAGAAATAAGGCTAGCAAAGAGATCCACCAAATACATATGTAACTCTGTGAGATGAATTAACAGAACACTAAGCAGTTTCTCAGAAAGCTTCTTTCCAGATTTCATCAGAGGATGTTTCCTTTTTCACCATAGGCCTCATAGCGCTTCCAAATATCAGTTTGCCAATTCCACAAGAACTGTCTTAGCGGAAGGCTTCTTGAGGGGAAAGCTGTAACTCTGTGAGATGATTTCACAGAACACAAAGAAGTTTCTCAGAAAGCTTCTTTCTCCTTGTTATCGGAGGATATTTCCTTTGGACCTATAGTCTTCTAAGGGATCCGAAATATCTGTTCTCGGATTCCACAGAAATAAGGCTAGCAAAGAGATCCACCAAATACAGATGTAACTCTGTGAGATGAATTAACAGAACACTAAGCAGTTTCTCAGAAAGCTTCTTTCCAGATTTCATCTGAGGATATTTCCTTTTTCACCAAACACCTCTATGCGCTTCTAAATATCACTTTGACAATTCCACAAGAACTGTCTTAGCGAACGGCTTCTTGAGGGGAAAGCTGTAACTCTGTGAGATGATTTCAAAGAACACAAAGAAGATTCTCAGAAAGCTTCTTTCTTTTTGTCATCGGAGATTATTTCCTTTTCCCCAGGAGTCTTCAAAGGGATCCGAAATATAGTTCTCAGATTCCACAGAAATAAATCTAGCAAAGAGATCCACGAAATACAGATGTAACTCTGTGAGAAGACTTAACAGAACAAAAGCAGTTTCTCAAAAAGCTACTTTCCAGATTTCATCTGAGGATATGTCCTTTTTCACCATAGCCCTCTATGGGCTTCCAAATATCACTTTGCCAATTCCACAAGAACTGTCTTAGGGAAAGGCTTCTTGAGGGGAAAGCTGCAACTCTGTGAGATGATGTCACAGAACACAAAGAAGTTTCTCAGAAAGCTTCTTATTCTTTGTTATCAGAGGATAATTCCTTTGGACCTATAGTCTTCAAAGGGATCCAAAATATCTGTTCTCAGATTCCACAGAAATAAGGCTAGCAAAGAGATCCACCAAATACAGATGTAACTCTGTGAGATGAATTAACAGAACACTAAGCAGTTTTTCAGAAAGCTTCTTTCCAAATTTCATGTGAGGATATTTCCTTTTTCACCATAGCCCTCTAAGCGCTTCCACATATCACTTTGCCAATTCCACTAGAACTGTCTTAGCGAAAGGCTACTTGAGGGGAAGATGTAACTCTGTGAGATGATTTCACACTACACAAAGAAGTTTCTCAGAAAGCTTCTTTCTCTTTGTTATCGGAAGATATTTCCTTTGGCCCTATAGTCTTCTAAGGGATCCGAAATATCTGTTCTCAGATTCCACAGAAATAAGGCTAGCAAAGAGATCCACGAAATACAGATGTAACTCTGTAAGATGAATTAACAGAACACTAAGTAATTTCTCAGAAAGCTTCTTTCCAGATTTCATCTGAGGATATTTCGTTTTTCACCATAGCCTTCTATGCGCTTCCAAATATCACTTTGCCAATTCCACAAGAACTGTCTTAGCGAAAGGCGTCTTGAGGGGAAAGCTCTAACTCTGTGAGGTGATTTCAAAGACCACACAGAATTTTCTCAGAAAGCTTCTTTCTCTTTGTTATCGGAGCTTATTTCCTTTGGCCCTATAATCTTCAAAGGGATCCGAAATATCTGTTCTCAGATTCCACAGAAATAAGGCTAGCAAAGAGATCCACGAAATACAAATGTAACTCTGTGAGATGAATTAACAGAACACTAAACAGTTTCTCAGAAAGCTTCTTTCCAGATTTCATCTGAGGATATTTCCTTTTTCACCATAGCCCTCTATGGGATTCCAAATATCACTTTGCCAATTCCACAAGAACTGTCTTAGCGAAAGGCTTCTTCAGGGGAAAGCTGTATCTCTGTGAGATGATTTCACAGAACACAAAGAAGTTTCTCAGAAAGCTTCTTTGTCTTTGTTATCGGAGGATATTTGCTTTGGCCCTATAGTCTTCTAAGGGATACAATATATCTGTTCTCAGATTCCACAGAAATAAGGCTAGCAAAGAGATCCATGAAATACAGATGTAACTGTATGAGATGAATTAACAGAACACTAAGCAGTTTCTCAGAAAGCTGCTTTCTAGATTTCATCTGAGGATATTTCCTTTTTCACCGTAGCCTTCTTTGCGCTTCCAAATATCACTTTGCCAATTCACAAGAATAGTCTTAGCGAAAGGCTTCTTGAGGGGAAAGCTGTAACTTTGTGAAGAGATATCAAAGAACACAAAGAAGTTTCTCAGAAAGCTGCTTTCTCTTTGTTATCTGAGTTTATTTCATTGGTCCTATAATCTTCAAAGGGATCCGAAATATCTGTTCTCAGATTCCAAAGAAATAAGGCTAGCAAAGAGATCCACGAAATACAGATGTAACTCTGTGAGATGAATTAACAGAACACTAAGGAGTTTCTCAGAAAGCTACTTTCCAGATTTCATCTGAGGATATTTCCTTTTTCACCTTAGCCCTCTATGGGCTTCCAAATATCATTTTGCCAATTCCACAAGAACTGTCTTAGACAAAAGCTTCTTGAGGGGAAAGCTATAACTCTGTGCCATGATTTCACAGAACACAAAGAAGTTAATCAGAAAGCTTCTTTCTCTTTGTTATCGGAGTTTATTTCCTTTGGCCCTATAATCTTCAAAGGGATCCGAAATATCTGTTCTCAGATTCCACAGAAAAAAGGCTAGCAAAGAGATCCACGAAATGCAGATGTAACTCTGTGAGATGAATTAACAGAACACTGAGGAGTTTCTCAGAGAGCTACTTTCCTGATTTCATCTGAGGATATTTCCTTTTTCACCATAGCCCTCTAAGGGCTTCCCAATATCACTTTGCCAATTCCACAAGAAGTTTCTTAGCCAAAGGGTTCTTGAAGGGAAAGCTGTAACTCTGTGAGATGATTTCACAGAACACAAAGAAGTTTCTCAGAAAGCTTCTTTCTCTTTGATATCGGAGGATATTTCCTTTGGCCCTATAGTCTTCTAAGGGATTCGAAATATCTGTTCGCAGATTAAACAGAAATAAGGCTAGCAAAGAGATCCACGAAATACAGATGTAACTCTGTGAGATGCATTAACAGATCACTAAGCAGTTTCTCAGAAAGCTGCTTTCCAGATTTCCTCTGAGGATATTTCCTTTTTCACCATAGCCCTCTAGGGGCTTCCAAATATCACTTTGCCAATTCCACAAGAACTGTCTTAGCGAAAGGCTTCTTGAGGGGAAAGGTGTAACTCTGTGAGGTGATTTCACAGAACACAAAGAAGTTTCTCAGAAAGCTTCTTTCTCTTTGTTATCGGAGGATAATTCCTTTGGCCCTATAGTCTTCTAAGGGATCCGAAATATTTGTTCTCAGAATCCACAGAAATAAGGCTAGCAAAGAGATCCACGAAATACAGATGTAACTCTGTGAGATGAATGAACAGACCACTAAGCAGTTTCTCAGAAAGCTTCTTTCCACATTTCATCTGAGGATATTTCCTTTTTCACTCTAGCCCTCTATGGGCTTCCAAATATCACTTTGCCAATTCCACAAGAACTGTCTTAGCGAAAGGCTTCTTCAGGTTAAAGCTGTATCTCTGTGAGATGATTTCACAGAACACAAAGGAGTTTCTCAGAACGCTTCTTTCTCTTTGTTATCGGAGGATATTTCCTTTGGCCCTATAGTCTTCAAAGGGATGCAAAATATCTGTTCTCAGATTCCACAGAAATAAGGCTAGCAAAGAGATCCACGAAATACAGATGTAACTCTGAGAGATGAATTAACAGACCACTAATCAGTTTCTCAGAAAGCTTCTTTCCAGATTTCATCTGAGGATATTTCCTTTTTCACCATAGCCCTTTATGGGCTTCCAAATATCACTTTGCCAAATCCACAAGAACTGTCTTAGCGAAAGGCTTCCTGAGGGGAAAGCTGTACCTCTTGAGGTGATTTCACAGAACACAAAGAAGTTTCTCAGAAAGCTTCTTTCTCTTTGTTATCGGAGGATATTACCTTTGGCCCTATAGTCGTCTAAGGGATCCGAAATATCTGTTCTCAGATTCCACAGAAATAAGGCTAGCAAAGAGATCCAACAAATACAGATGTAACTCTGTGAGATGAATTATCAGAACAATAAGCAGTTTCTCAGAAAGCTGCTTTCCAGATTTCATCTGAGGATATTTCCTTTTTCACCATAGCCTTCTATGCGCTTCCAAATATCACTTTGCCAATTCACAAGAACAGTCTTAGCGAAAGGCTTCTTGAGGAAAAAACTGTAACTTTGTGAGGTGATATCAAAGAACACAAAGAAGTTTCTCAGAAATCTTCTTTCTCTTTGTTATCGGAGTTTATTTCCTTTGACGCTATAATCTTCAAAGGGATCCGAAATATCTGTTCTCAGATTCCACAGAAATAAGGCTAGCAAAGAGATCCACCAAATACAGATGTAACTCTGTGAGATGATTTAACAGAACACTAATTAGTTTCTCAGAAAGCTACTTTCCAAATTTCATCTGAGGTTATTTCCTTTTTCACCATAGCCCTCTAGGGGCTTCCAAATAACACTTTGCCAATTCCAAAAGAACTGTCTTAGCGAAAGGCTTCATGAGGGGAAAGCTGTAACTCTGTGAGGTGATTTCACAGAACACAAAGAAGTTTCCCATAAAGCTTCTTTCTCTTTGTTTTCGGAGGATAATTCCTTTGGCCCTTTAGTCTTCTAAGGGATCCGAAATATCTGTTCTCAGAATCCACAGAAATAAGGCTAGCAAAGAGATCCAAGAAATACAGATGTATCTCTGTGAGATGAATTAACAGAACACTAAGCAGTTTCCCAGAAAGCTTCATTCCACATTTCATCTGAGGATATTTCCTTTTTCACCATAGCCCTCTATGGGCTTCCAAATATCACTTTGCCAATTCCACAAGAACTGTCTTAGCGAAAGGCTTCTTGAGGGGAAAGCTGTAACTCTGTGAGATGATTTCACAGAACACAAAGAAGTTTCTCAGAAAGCTTCCTTCTCTTTGTTATCGGAGGATATTTCCTTTGGCCCTATAGTCTTCCAAGGGATCCGAATTATCTTTTCTCAGATTCCAAAGAAATAATGCTAGCAAAGAGATCCACGAAATACAGATGTAACTCTGTGAGATGAATTAACAGAACACTAAGTAGTTTCTCAGAAAGCTTCTTTCCTGATTTCATCTGAGGTTATATCCTTTTTAACCATAGCCCTCTATGAGCTTCGAAATATCACTTTGCCAATTCCATAAGAAGTGTCTTAGCGAAAGGCTTCTTGAGGGGCAAGCTGTAAATGTATGAGATGATTTCACAGAACACAAAGATGTTTCTCACAAAGCTTCTTTCTCTTTTTTATCGGAGGATATTTCCTTTGCCCCTATAGTCTTCTAAGGGATCCGAAATATCTGTTCTAAGATTCCACAGAAATAAGGCTAGCAAAGAGATCCACGAAATACAGATGTAACTCTGTGAGATGAATTAACAGACCACTAAGCAGTTTCTCAGAAAGCTTCTTTACACATTTCATCTGAGGATATTTCCTATTTCACCATAGCCTTCTATGCGCTTTCAAATATCACTTTGCCAATTCCACTAGAACTGTCTTAGCGAAAGGCTTCTTGAGGGAAAGCTGTAACTCTGTGAGATGATTTCACAGAACACAAAGAAGTTTCTCAGAAAGCTTCTTTCTCTTTGTTATCAGAGGATATTTCCTTTGGCCCTATAGTCTTCAAAGGTATCCGAAATATCTGTTCTCAGATTCCACAGAAATAAGGCTAGCAAAGAGATCCACGAAATACAGATGTAACTCTGTGAGATGAATTAACAGAACACTAAGCAGTTTCTTAGAAAGCTTCTTTCCAGATTTCATCTGAGGATATTTCCTTTTTCACCATAGCCCTCTATGGGCTTCCAAATATCACTTTGCCTATTCCACAAGCTGTCTTAGCGAAAGGCTTCTAGCGGGGAAAGCTGTAACTCTGTGAGATCATTTCACAGAACACAAAGAAGTTTCTCACAAAGCTTCTTTCTCTTTGTTGTCGGAGGATATTTCCTTTGGCTCTATAGTCTTCTAAGGGATGCGAAATATCTGTTCTCAGATTCCACAGAAATAAGGCTAGCAAAGAGATCCACGAAATACAGATGTAACTCTGTGAGATGAATTAACAGAACACTAAGCAGTTTCTCAGAAAGCTTCTTTCCAGATTTCATCTTAGGATATTTCCTTTTTCACCATAGCCATCTCTGGGCTTCCAAATACCACTTTGCCAATTCCACAAGAACTGTCTTAGCGAAAGGCTTCTTGAGGGGAAAGCTCTAGCTCTGTGAGATGATTTCAAGAACACAAAGAACTTTCTCAGAAAGCTTTTTTCTCTTTGTTATCGGCGGATATTTCCTTTGGCCCTGTAGTCTTCTGAGGGATCCGAAATATCACTTCTCAGATTTCACAGAAATAAGTATAGCAAAGAGATCCACGAAATACAGATGTAACTCTGTGAGATTCATTAACCGAACACTAAGCAATCTCTGAAAGCTGCTTTCCAGATTTCATCTGAGGATATTTCCTTTTTCACCATAGCCTTCTATGCGCTTCCAAATATCACTTTGCCAATTCACAAGAACAGTCTTAGCGAAAGGCTTCTTGAGGGGAAAGCTGAAACTCTGAGAGGTGATATCAAAGAACACTAAGAAGTTTCTCAGAAAGCTTCTTTCTCTTTGTTATCGGAGTTTATTTCCTTTGGCCCTATAATCTTCAAAGCGATCCGAAATAACATTTCTCAGATTTCACAGAAATAAGGCTAGCAAAGTGATCCACGAAATACTGATGTAACTCTTTGAGATGAAATAACAGAACACTAAGGAGTTTCTCAGAGAGCTACTTTCCAGATTTCATCTGAGGATATTTCCTTTTTCACCATAGCCCTCTATGGACTTCCAAAAATCACTTTGCCAATTCCACAAGAACTGTCTTAGTGAAAGGCTTCTTGAGGAGAAAGCTGTAAATCTGTGAGATGATTTCACGGAACAAAAAGAAGTTTCTCAGAAAGCTTCTTTCTCCTTGATATCAGAGGATATTTGCTTTGGCCCTATAGTGTTCTAAGGGATCCGAAATATCGGTTCTCAGATTCCAAAGATATGAGGCTAGCAAACAGATCCAGGAAATACAGATGTAACTCTGTGAGATGAATTAACAGAACACTAAGCAGTTTCTCAAAAAGCTACTTTCCAGATTTCATCTGAGGATATTTCCTTTTTCACCATAGCCCTCTATTCGCTTCCAAATATCACTTTGCCAAATCCACTAGAACTGTATTAGCAAAAGGCTTCTTGAGGGGAAAGCTGTAACTCTGGGAGATGATTTCACAGAACACAAAGAAGTTTCTCAGAAAGCTTCTTTCTCTTTGTTATGGGAGGATATTTCCTTTGGACCTATAGTCTTCTAAGGGATCCGAAATATCTGTTCTCAGATTCCACAGAAATAAGGCTAGCAAAGAGATCAACGAAATACAGATGTAACTCTGTGAGATGCATCAACAGAACACTAAGGAGTTTCTCATAAAGCTCCTTTCCAGATTTCATCTGAGGATATTTCCTTTTTCAACAGAGCATTCTATGCGCTTCCAAATATCACATTGCCAATTCACAAGAACAGTCTTAGCGAAAGGCTTCTAGAGGGGAAAGCTGAAACTCTCAGAGGTGATATCAAAGAACACAAAGACGATTCTCAGAAAGCTTCTTTCTCTTTGTTATCGGAGTTTATTTCCTTTGGCCCTATAATCTTCACAGGGATGCGAAATATCATTTCTCAGATTGCACAGAAATAAGGCTAGCAAAGAGATCCACGAAATACTGATGTAACTCTGTGAGATGAAATAACGGGACACTAAGGAGTTTCTCAGAGAGCTACTTTCCAGATTTCTTCTGAGGATATTTCCTTTTTCACCATAGCACTCTAAGTGCTTCCAAGTATCACTTTGCCAATTACACAAGAAGTGTCTTAGCCAAAGGCTTCTTGAGGGGAAAGCTGTAACTCTGTGAGATGATTTCACAGAACACAAAGAAGTTTCTCAGAAACCTTTCTCTTTGTTATCAGAGGATATTTCCTTTGGCCCTATAGTCTTCTAAGGGATTCGAAATATCTGTTCTCAGATTCCACAGAAATAATGCTAGCAAAGAGATCTACCAAATACAGTTGTAACTCTTTGAGATGAATTAACAAATCACTAAGCAGTTTCTCAGAAAGCTTCTTTCCAGATTTCATCTGAGGATATTTCCTTTTTCACCGTAGCCCTCTAAGGTCTTCCAAATATCACTTTGCCAATTCCACAAGAACTGTCTTAGCGAAAGGCTTCTTGAGGGGAAAGCTGTAACTCGGTGAGATGATTTCACAGAACAAAAAGAAGTTTATCAGAAAGCTTCTTTCTCCTTGATATCGGAGGATATTTCCTTTCGCCCTATAGTGTTCTAAGGGATCCGAAATATCGGTTCTCAGATTCCACAGAAATAAGGCTAGCAAAGAGATCCACGAAATACAGATGGAACACTGTGAGATGAATTCACACAACATTAAGGAGTTTCTCGGAAAGCTTCTTTCCAGATTTCATCTAAGGATATTTCCTTTCTCACATTAACCCTCTATGGGCTTCCAAATATCACTTTGCCATTTCCACAAGAACAGTCTTAGCGAAGGGCTTCTTGAGGGGAAAGCTGTAACTCGGTGAAATGATTTCACAGAACACAAGGAAGTTTCTCAGAAAGCGTCTTTCTCTTTGTTATCGGAGGATATTTCCTTTCGTCCTATAGTCATCTAAGGGATCCGAAATATCTGTTCTCAGATTCCACAGAAATAAGGTAGCAAAGAGATCTACGAAATACAGATGTAACTCTGTGGGATGAATTAACAGAACACTAAGCAGTTTCTCAGAATTCTTCTTTCCAGATTTCATCTGAGGATATTTCCTTTTTCACCATAGCCCTCTATGCGCTTCCAAATGTCACTTTGCCAATTCAACTAGAACTGTCTTAGCGAAAGGCTTCTTGAGGGGAAAGTTGTAACTCTCTGAGATGATTTCACAGAACACAAAGAAGTTTCTCAGAAAGCTTCTTTCTCTTTGTTATCGGAGGATATTTCCTTTGGCCCTATAGACTTCAAAGGGATCCGAAATATCTGTTCTCAGATTCCACAGAAATAAGGCTAGCAAAGAGATCCACCAAATACAGATGTAACTCTGTGAGATGAATTAACAGAACACAAAGCAGTTTCCCAGAAAGGTTCTTTCCAGATTTCATCTGAGGTTATTTCCTTTTTCACCATAGCCCTGTATGTGCTTCCAAATATCACTTTGCCAATTCCACAAGAACTCTCTTAGCGAAAGGCTTCTTCAGGTTAAAGCTGCAACTCTGTGAGATGATTTCACAGATCACAAAGAAGTTTCTCAGAAAGCTTCTTTCTCTTTGTTATCGGAGGATATTACCTTTGGCCCTATAGTCTTCAAAGGCATCCGAAATATCTGTTCGCAGATTCCACAGAAATAAGGCTAGCAAAGAGATCCACGAAATACAGATATAACTCTTTGAGATGAATTAACAGAACACTAAGCAGTTTCTCAGAAAGCTTCTTTCCATATTTCATCTGAGGATATTTCCTTTTTCACCATAGCCCTCTATGCGCTTCCCAATATCACTCTGCCAATTCCACTAGAACACTCTTAGCGAAAGGCTGCATGAGGAGAAAGCTGTAGCTCTGTGAGATGATTTCACAGAACACGAAAAAGTTTCTCAGAAAGCTAATTTCTCTTTGTTTTCGCAGGATATTTACTTTGGTCCTATAGTCTTCAAAGGGATCCGAAATATCTATTCGCAGATTCCACAGAAGTAAGGCTAGCAAAGAGATCCACGAAATACAGATGTAACTCTGTGAGATGAATTAACAGAACACTACCCAGTTTCTCAGAAAGCTTCATTCCAGATTTCATCTGAGTTTATTTCCTTTTTCACCATAGCCCTCTATGGGCTTCGAAATATCACCTTGCCCATTCCACAAGAACACTCTTAGCGAAAGGCTTCTTGAGGGGATAGCTGTAACTCTGTGAGATGATTTCACAGAACACAAAGAAGTTTCTCAGAAAGCTTCTTTCTCTTTGTTATCGGAGGATATTTCCTTTGGCCCTATAGTCTTCAAAGGGATCCGAAATATCTGTTCTCAGATTCCACAGAAATAAGGCTATCAAAGAGATCCACGAAATACAGATGTAACTCTGTGAGATGATTTAACAGAACACTAATTAGTTTCTCAGAAAGCTACTTTCCAAATTTCATCTGAGGTTATTTCCTTTTTCACCATAGCCCTCTAGGGGCTTCCAAATAACACTTTGCCAATTCCAAAAGAACTGTCTTAGCGAAAGGCTTCATGAGGGGAAAGCTGTAACTCTGTGAGGTGATTTCACAGAACACAAAGAAGTTTCCCATAAAGCTTCTTTCTCTTTGTTTTCGGAGGATAATTCCTTTGGCCCTTTAGTCTTCTAAGGGATCCGAAATATCTGTTCTCAGAATCCACAGAAATAAGGCTAGCAAAGAGATCCAAGAAATACAGATGTATCTCTGTGAGATGAATTAACAGAACACTAAGCAGTTTCCCAGAAAGCTTCATTCCACATTTCATCTGAGGATATTTCCTTTTTCACCATAGCCCTCTATGGGCTTCCAAATATCACTTTGCCAATTCCACAAGAACTGTCTTAGCGAAAGGCTTCTTGAGGGGAAAGCTGTAACTCTGTGAGATGATTTCACAGAACACAAAGAAGTTTCTCAGAAAGCTTCCTTCTCTTTGTTATCGGAGGATATTTCCTTTGGCCCTATAGTCTTCCAAGGGATCCGAATTATCTTTTCTCAGATTCCAGAGAAATATTGCTAGCAAAGAGATCCACGAAATACAGATGTAACTCTGTGAGATGAATTAACAGAACACTAAGTAGTTTCTCAGAAAGCTTCTTTCCTGATTTCATCTGAGGTTATATCCTTTTTAACCATAGCCCTCTATGAGCTTCGAAATATCACTTTGCCAATTCTATAAGAAGTGTCTTAGCGAAAGGCTTCTTGAGGGGCAAGCTGTAAATGTATGAGATGATTTCACAGAACACAAAGATGTTTCTCACAAAGCTTCTTTCTCTTTTTTATCGGAGGATATTTCCTTTGCCCCTATAGTCTTCTAAGGGATCCGAAATATCTGTTCTAAGATTCCACAGAAATAAGGCTAGCAAAGAGATCCACGAAATACAGATGTAACTCTGTGAGATGAATTAACAGACCACTAAGCAGTTTCTCAGAAAGCTTCTTTACACATTTCATCTGAGGATATTTCCTATTTCACCATAGCCTTCTATGCGCTTTCAAATATCACTTTGCCAATTCCACTAGAACTGTCTTAGCGAAAGGGTTCTTGAGGGAAAGCTGTAACTCTGTGAGATGATTTCACAGAACACAAAGAAGTTTCTCAGAAAGCTTCTTTCTCTTTGTTATCAGAGGATATTTCCTTTGGCCCTATAGTCTTCAAAGGAATCCGAAATATCTGTTCTCAGATTCCACAGAAATAAGGCTAGCAAAGAGATCCACGAAATACAGATGTAACTCTGTGAGATGAATTAACAGAACACTAAGCAGTTTCTTAGAAAGCTTCTTTCCAGATTTCATCTGAGGATATTTCCTTTTTCACCATAGCCCTCTATGGGCTTCCAAATATCACTTTGCCAATTCCACAAGCTGTCTTAGCGAAAGGCTTCTAGCGGGGAAAGCTGTAACTCTGTGAGATCATTTCACAGAACACAAAGAAGTTTCTCACAAAGCTTCTTTCTCTTTGTTGTCGGAGGATATTTCCTTTGGCTCTATAGTCTTCTAAGGGATGCGAAATATCTGTTCTCAGATTCCACAGAAATAAGGCTAGCAAAGAGATCCACGAAATACAGATGTAACTCTGTGAGATGAATTAACAGAACACTAAGCAGTTTCTCAGAAAGCTTCTTTCCAGATTTCATCTTAGGATATTTCCTTTTTCACCATAGCCATCTCTGGGCTTCCAAATACCACTTTGCCAATTCCACAAGAACTGTCTTAGCGAAAGGCTTCTTGAGGGGAAAGCTCTAGCTCTGTGAGATGATTTCAAGAACACAAAGAACTTTCTCAGAAAGCTTTTTTCTCTTTGTTATCGGCGGATATTTCCTTTGGCCCTGTAGTCTTCTGAGGGATCCGAAATATCACTTCTCAGATTTCACAGAAATAAGTATAGCAAAGAGATCCACGAAATACAGATGTAACTCTGTGAGATGCATTAACCGAACACTAAGCAATCTCTGAAAGCTGCTTTCCAGATTTCATCTGAGGATATTTCCTTTTTCACCATAGCCTTCTATGCGCTTCCAAATATCACTTTGCCAATTCACAAGAACAGTCTTAGCGAAAGGCTTCTTGAGGGGAAAGCTGAAACTCTGAGAGGTGATATCAAAGAACACAAAGAAGTATCTCAGAAAGCTTCTTTCTCTTTGTTATCGGAGTTTATTTCCTTTGGCCCTATAATCTTCAAAGCGATCCGAAATAACATTTCTCAGATTTCACAGAAATAAGGCTAGCAAAGTGATCCACGAAATACTGATGTAACTCTTTGAGATGAAATAACAGAACACTAAGGAGTTTCTCAGAGAGCTACTTTCCAGATTTCATCTGAGGATATTTCCTTTTTCACCATAGCCCTCTATGGACTTCCAAAAATCACTTTGCCAATTCCACAAGAACTGTCTTAGTGAAAGGCTTCTTGAGGAGAAAGCTGTAAATCTGTGAGATGATTTCACGGAACAAAAAGAAGTTTCTCAGAAAGCTTCTTTCTCCTTGATATCAGAGGATATTTGCTTTGGCCCTATAGTGTTCTAAGGGATCCGAAATATCGGTTCTCAGATTCCAAAGATATGAGGCTAGCAAACAGATCCAGGAAATACAGATGTAACTCTGTGAGATGAATTAACAGAACACTAAGCAGTTTCTCAAAAAGCTACTTTCCAGATTTCATCTGAGGATATTTCCTTTTTCACCATAGCCCTCTATTCGCTTCCAAATATCACTTTGCCAAATCCACTAGAACTGTATTAGCAAAAGGCTTCTTGAGGGGAAAGCTGTAACTCTGGGAGATGATTTCACAGAACACAAAGAAGTTTCTCAGAAAGCTTCTTTCTCTTTGTTATGGGAGGATATTTCCTTTGGACCTATAGTCTTCTAAGGGATCCGAAATATCTGTTCTCAGATTCCACAGAAATAAGGCTAGCAAAGAGATCAACGAAATACAGATGTAACTCTGTGAGATGCATCAACAGAACACTAAGGAGTTTCTCATAAAGCTCCTTTCCAGATTTCATCTGAGGATATTTCCTTTTTCACCATAGCCTTCTATGCGCTTCCAAATATCACTTTGCCAATTCACAAGAACAGTCTTAGCGAAAGGCTTCTTGAGGAAAAAACTGTAACTTTGTGAGGTGATATCAAAGAACACAAAGAAGTTTCTCAGAAAGCTTCTTTCTCTTTGTTATCGGAGTTTATTTCCTTTGACGCTATAATCTTCAAAGGGATCCGAAATATCTGTTCTCAGATTCCACAGAAATAAGGCTAGCAAAGAGATCCACCAAATACAGATGTAACGCTGTGAGATGATTTAACAGAACACTAATTAGTTTCTCAGAAAGCTACTTTCCAAATTTCATCTGAGGTTATTTCCTTTTTCACCATAGCCCTCTAGGGGCTTCCAAATAACACTTTGCCATTTCCAAAAGAACTGTCTTAGCGAAAGGCTTCATGAGGGGAAAGCTGTAACTCTGTGAGGTGATTTCACAGAACACAAAGAAGTTTCCCATAAAGCTTCTTTCTCTTTGTTTTCGGAGGATAATTCCTTTGGCCCTTTAGTCTTCTAAGGGATCCGAAATATCTGTTCTCAGAATCCACAGAAATAAGGCTAGCAAAGAGATCCAAGAAATACAGATGTATCTCTGTGAGATGAATTAACAGAACACTAAGCAGTTTCCCAGAAAGCTTCATTCCACATTTCATCTGAGGATATTTCCTTTTTCACCATAGCCCTCTATGGGCTTCCAAATATCACTTTGCCAATTCCACAAGAACTGTCTTAGCGAAAGGCTTCTTGAGGGGAAAGCTGTAACTCTGTGAGATGATTTCACAGAACACAAAGAAGTTTCTCAGAAAGCTTCCTTCTCTTTGTTATCGGAGGATATTTCCTTTGGCCCTATAGTCTTCCAAGGGATCCGAATTATCTTTTCTCAGATTCCAGAGAAATAATGCTAGCAAAGAGATCCACGAAATACAGATGTAACTCTGTGAGATGAATTAACAGAACACTAAGTAGTTTCTCAGAAAGCTTCTTTCCTGATTTCATCTGAGGTTATATCCTTTTTAACCATAGCCCTCTATGAGCTTCGAAATATCACTTTGCCAATTCCATAAGAAGTGTCTTAGCGAAAGGCTTCTTGAGGGGCAAGCTGTAAATGTATGAGATGATTTCACAGAACACAAAGATGTTTCTCACAAAGCTTCTTTCTCTTTTTTATCGGAGGATATTTCCTTTGCCCCTATAGTCTTCTAAGGGATCCGAAATATCTGTTCTAAGATTCCACAGAAATAAGGCTAGCAAAGAGATCCACGAAATACAGATGTAACTCTGTGAGATGAATTAACAGACCACTAAGCAGTTTCTCAGAAAGCTTCTTTACACATTTCATCTGAGGATATTTCCTATTTCACCATAGCCTTCTATGCGCTTTCAAATATCACTTTGCCAATTCCACTAGAACTGTCTTAGCGAAAGGCTTCTTGAGGGAAAGCTGTAACTCTGTGAGATGATTTCACAGAACACAAAGAAGTTTCTCAGAAAGCTTCTTTCTCTTTGTTATCAGAGGATATTTCCTTTGGCCCTATAGTCTTCAAAGGTATCCGAAATATCTGTTCTCAGATTCCACAGAAATAAGGCTAGCAAAGAGATCCACGAAATACAGATGTAACTCTGTGAGATGAATTAACAGAACACTAAGCAGTTTCTTAGAAAGCTTCTTTCCAGATTTCATCTGAGGATATTTCCTTTTTCACCATAGCCCTCTATGGGCTTCCAAATATCACTTTGCCAATTCCACAAGCTGTCTTAGCGAAAGGCTTCTAGCGGGGAAAGCTGTAACTCTGTGAGATCATTTCACAGAACACAAAGAAGTTTCTCACAAAGCTTCTTTCTCTTTGTTGTCGGAGGATATTTCCTTTGGCTCTATAGTCTTCTAAGAGATGCGAAATATCTGTTCTCAGATTCCACAGAAATAAGGCTAGCAAAGAGATCCACGAAATACAGATGTAACTCTGTGAGATGAATTAACAGAACACTAAGCAGTTTCTCAGAAAGCTTCTTTCCAGATTTCATCTTAGGATATTTTTTTTCACCATAGCCATCTCTGGGCTTCCAAATACCACTTTGCCAATTCCACAAGAACTGTCTTAGCGAAAGGCTTCTTGAGGGGAAAGCTCTAGCTCTGTGAGATGATTTCAAGAACACAAAGAACTTTCTCAGAAAGCTTTTTTCTCTTTGTTATCGGCGGATATTTCCTTTGGCCCTGTAGTCTTCTGAGGGATCCGAAATATCACTTCTCAGATTTCACAGAAATAAGTATAGCAAAGAGATCCACGAAATACAGATGTAACTCTGTGAGATTCATTAACCGAACACTAAGCAATCTCTGAAAGCTGCTTTCCAGATTTCATCTGAGGATATTTCCTTTTTCACCATAGCCTTCTATGCGCTTCCAAATATCACTTTGCCAATTCACAAGAACAGTCTTAGCGAAAGGCTTCTTGAGGGGAAAGCTGAAACTCTGAGAGGTGATATCAAAGAACACAAAGAAGTTTCTCAGAAAGCTTCTTTCTCTTTGTTATCGGAGTTTATTTCCTTTGGCCCTATAATCTTCAAAGCGATCCGAAATAACATTTCTCAGATTTCACAGAAATAAGGCTAGCAAAGTGATCCACGAAATACTGATGTAACTCTTTGAGATGAAATAACAGAACACTAAGGAGTTTCTCAGAGAGCTACTTTCCAGATTTCATCTGAGGATATTTCCTTTTTCACCATAGCCCTCTATGGACTTCCAAAAATCACTTTGCCAATTCCACAAGAACTGTCTTAGTGAAAGGCTTCTTGAGGAGAAAGCTGTAAATCTGTGAGATGATTTCACGGAACAAAAAGAAGTTTCTCAGAAAGCTTCTTTCTCCTTGATATCAGAGGATATTTGCTTTGGCCCTATAGTGTTCTAAGGGATCCGAAATATCGGTTCTCAGATTCCAAAGATATGAGGCTAGCAAACAGATCCAGGAAATACAGATGTAACTCTGTGAGATGAATTAACAGAACACTAAGCAGTTTCTCAAAAAGCTACTTTCCAGATTTCATCTGAGGATATTTCCTTTTTCACCATAGCCCTCTATTCGCTTCCAAATATCACTTTGCCAAATCCACTAGAACTGTATTAGCAAAAGGCTTCTTGAGGGGAAAGCTGTAACTCTGGGAGATGATTTCACAGAACACAAAGAAGTTTCTCAGAAAGCTTCTTTCTCTTTGTTATGGGAGGATATTTCCTTTGGACCTATAGTCTTCTAAGGGATCCGAAATATCTGTTCTCAGATTCCACAGAAATAAGGCTAGCAAAGAGATCAACGAAATACAGATGTAACTCTGTGAGATGCATCAACAGAACACTAAGGAGTTTCTCATAAAGCTCCTTTCCAGATTTCATCTGAGGATATTTCCTTTTTCAACAGAGCATTCTATGCGCTTCCAAATATCACATTGCCAATTCACAAGAACAGTCTTAGCGAAAGGCTTCTAGAGGGGAAAGCTGAAACTCTCAGAGGTGATATCAAAGAACACAAAGACGATTCTCAGAAAGCTTCTTTCTCTTTGTTATCGGAGTTTATTTCCTTTGGCCCTATAATCTTCACAGGGATGCGAAATATCATTTCTCAGATTGCACAGAAATAAGGCTAGCAAAGAGATCCACGAAATACTGATGTAACTCTGTGAGATGAAATAACGGGACACTAAGGAGTTTCTCAGAGAGCTACTTTCCAGATTTCTTCTGAGGGTATTTCCTTTTTCACCATAGCACTCTAAGTGCTTCCAAGTATCACTTTGCCAATTACACAAGAAGTGTCTTAGCCAAAGGCTTCTTGAGGGGAAAGCTGTAACTCTGTGAGATGATTTCACAGAACACAAAGAAGTTTCTCAGAAACCTTTCTCTTTGTTATCAGAGGATATTTCCTTTGGCCCTATAGTCTTCTAAGGGATTCGAAATATCTGTTCTCAGATTCCACAGAAATAATGCTAGCAAAGAGATCTACCAAATACAGTTGTAACTCTTTGAGATGAATTAACAAATCACTAAGCAGTTTCTCAGAAAGCTTCTTTCCAGATTTCATCTGAGGATATTTCCTTTTTCACCGTAGCCCTCTAAGGTCTTCCAAATATCACTTTGCCAATTCCACAAGAACTGTCTTAGCGAAAGGCTTCTTGAGGGGAAAGCTGTAACTCGGTGAGATGATTTCACAGAACAAAAAGAAGTTTATCAGAAAGCTTCTTTCTCCTTGATATCGGAGGATATTTCCTTTCGCCCTATAGTGTTCTAAGGGATCCGAAATATCGGTTCTCAGATTCCACAGAAATAAGGCTAGCAAAGAGATCCACGAAATACAGATGGAACACTGTGAGATGAATTCACACAACATTAAGGAGTTTCTCGGAAAGCTTCTTTCCAGATTTCATCTAAGGATATTTCCTTTCTCACATTAACCCTCTATGGGCTTCCAAATATCACTTTGCCATTTCCACAAGAACAGTCTTAGCGAAGGGCTTCTTGAGGGGAAAGCTGTAACTCGGTGAAATGATTTCACAGAACACAAGGAAGTTTCTCAGAAAGCGTCTTTCTCTTTGTTATCGGAGGATATTTCCTTTCGTCCTATAGTCATCTAAGGGATCCGAAATATCTGTTCTCAGATTCCACAGAAATAAGGTAGCAAAGAGATCTACGAAATACAGATGTAACTCTGTGGGATGAATTAACAGAACACTAAGCAGTTTCTCAGAATTCTTCTTTCCAGATTTCATCTGAGGATATTTCCTTTTTCACCATAGCCCTCTATGCGCTTCCAAATGTCACTTTGCCAATTCAACTAGAACTGTCTTAGCGAAAGGCTTCTTGAGGGGAAAGTTGTAACTCTCTGAGATGATTTCACAGAACACAAAGAAGTTTCTCAGAAAGCTTCTTTCTCTTTGTTATCGGAGGATATTTCCTTTGGCCCTATAGACTTCAAAGGGATCCGAAATATCTGTTCTCAGATTCCACAGAAATAAGGCTAGCAAAGAGATCCACCAAATACAGATGTAACTCTGTGAGATGAATTAACAGAACACAAAGCAGTTTCCCAGAAAGGTTCTTTCCAGATTTCATCTGAGGTTATTTCCTTTTTCACCATAGCCCTGTATGTGCTTCCAAATATCACTTTGCCAATTCCACAAGAACTCTCTTAGCGAAAGGCTTCTTCAGGGGAAAGCTGCAACTCTGTGAGATGATTTCACAGATCACAAAGAAGATTCTCAGAAAGCTTCTTTCTCTTTGTTATCGGAGGATATTACCTTTGGCCCTATAGTCTTCAAAGGCATCCGAAATATCTGTTCGCAGATTCCACAGAAATAAGGCTAGCAAAGAGATCCACGAAATACAGATATAACTCTTTGAGATGAATTAACAGAACACTAAGCAGTTTCTCAGAAAGCTTCTTTCCATATTTCATCTGAGGATATTTCCTTTTTCACCATAGCCCTCTATGCGCTTCCCAATATCACTCTGCCAATTCCACTAGAACACTCTTAGCGAAAGGCTGCATGAGGAGAAAGCTGTAGCTCTGTGAGATGATTTCACAGAACACGAAAAAGTTTCTCAGAAAGCTAATTTCTCTTTGTTTTCGCAGGATATTTACTTTGGTCCTATAGTCTTCAAAGGGATCCGAAATATCTATTCGCAGATTCCACAGAAGTAAGGCTAGCAAAGAGATCCACGAAATACAGATGTAACTCTGTGAGATGAATTAACAGAACACTACCCAGTTTCTCAGAAAGCTTCATTCCAGATTTCATCTGAGTTTATTTCCTTTTTCACCATAGCCCTCTATGGGCTTCGAAATATCACCTTGCCCATTCCACAAGAACACTCTTAGCGAAAGGCTTCTTGAGGGGATAGCTGTAACTCTGTGAGATGATTTCACAGAACACAAAGAAGTTTCTCAGAAAGCTTCTTTCTCTTTGTTATCGGAGGATATTTCCTTTGGCCCTATAGTCTTCAAAGGGATCCGAAATATCTGTTCTCAGATTCCACAGAAATAAGGCTATCAAAGAGATCCACGAAATACAGATGTAACTCTGTGAGATGATTTAACAGAACACTAATTAGTTTCTCAGAAAGCTACTTTCCAAATTTCATCTGAGGTTATTTCCTTTTTCACCATAGCCCTCTAGGGGCTTCCAGATAACACTTTGCCAATTCCAAAAGAACTGTCTTAGCGAAAGGCTTCATGAGGGGAAAGCTGTAACTCTGTGAGGTGATTTCACAGAACACAAAGAAGTTTCCCATAAAGCTTCTTTCTCTTTGTTTTCGGAGGATAATTCCTTTGGCCCTTTAGTCTTCTAAGGGATCCGAAATATCTGTTCTCAGAATCCACAGAAATAAGGCTAGCAAAGAGATCCAAGAAATACAGATGTATCTCTGTGAGATGAATTAACAGAACACTAAGCAGTTTCCCAGAAAGCTTCATTCCACATTTCATCTGAGGATATTTCCTTTTTCACCATAGCCCTCTATGGGCTTCCAAATATCACTTTGCCAATTCCACAAGAACTGTCTTAGCGAAAGGCTTCTTGAGGGGAAAGCTGTAACTCTGTGAGATGATTTCACAGAACACAAAGAAGTTTCTCAGAAAGCTTCCTTCTCTTTGTTATCGGAGGATATTTCCTTTGGCCCTATAGTCTTCCAAGGGATCCGAATTATCTTTTCTCAGATTCCAGAGAAATATTGCTAGCAAAGAGATCCACGAAATACAGATGTAACTCTGTGAGATGAATTAACAGAACACTAAGTAGTTTCTCAGAAAGCTTCTTTCCTGATTTCATCTGAGGTTATATCCTTTTTAACCATAGCCCTCTATGAGCTTCGAAATATCACTTTGCCAATTCTATAAGAAGTGTCTTAGCGAAAGGCTTCTTGAGGGGCAAGCTGTAAATGTATGAGATGATTTCACAGAACACAAAGATGTTTCTCACAAAGCTTCTTTCTCTTTTTTATCGGAGGATATTTCCTTTGCCCCTATAGTCTTCTAAGGGATCCGAAATATCTGTTCTAAGATTCCACAGAAATAAGGCTAGCAAAGAGATCCACGAAATACAGATGTAACTCTGTGAGATGAATTAACAGACCACTAAGCAGTTTCTCAGAAAGCTTCTTTACACATTTCATCTGAGGATATTTCCTATTTCACCATAGCCTTCTATGCGCTTTCAAATATCACTTTGCCAATTCCACTAGAACTGTCTTAGCGAAAGGGTTCTTGAGGGAAAGCTGTAACTCTGTGAGATGATTTCACAGAACACAAAGAAGTTTCTCAGAAAGCTTCTTTCTCTTTGTTATCAGAGGATATTTCCTTTGGCCCTATAGTCTTCAAAGGAATCCGAAATATCTGTTCTCAGATTCCACAGAAATAAGGCTAGCAAAGAGATCCACGAAATACAGATGTAACTCTGTGAGATGAATTAACAGAACACTAAGCAGTTTCTTAGAAAGCTTCTTTCCAGATTTCATCTGAGGATATTTCCTTTTTCACCATAGCCCTCTATGGGCTTCCAAATATCACTTTGCCAATTCCACAAGCTGTCTTAGCGAAAGGCTTCTAGCGGGGAAAGCTGTAACTCTGTGAGATCATTTCACAGAACACAAAGAAGTTTCTCACAAAGCTTCTTTCTCTTTGTTGTCGGAGGATATTTCCTTTGGCTCTATAGTCTTCTAAGGGATGCGAAATATCTGTTCTCAGATTCCACAGAAATAAGGCTAGCAAAGAGATCCACGAAATACAGATGTAACTCTGTGAGATGAATTAACAGAACACTAAGCAGTTTCTCAGAAAGCTTCTTTCCAGATTTCATCTTAGGATATTTCCTTTTTCACCATAGCCATCTCTGGGCTTCCAAATACCACTTTGCCAATTCCACAAGAACTGTCTTAGCGAAAGGCTTCTTGAGGGGAAAGCTCTAGCTCTGTGAGATGATTTCAAGAACACAAAGAACTTTCTCAGAAAGCTTTTTTCTCTTTGTTATCGGCGGATATTTCCTTTGGCCCTGTAGTCTTCTGAGGGATCCGAAATATCACTTCTCAGATTTCACAGAAATAAGTATAGCAAAGAGATCCACGAAATACAGATGTAACTCTGTGAGATGCATTAACCGAACACTAAGCAATCTCTGAAAGCTGCTTTCCAGATTTCATCTGAGGATATTTCCTTTTTCACCATAGCCTTCTATGCGCTTCCAAATATCACTTTGCCAATTCACAAGAACAGTCTTAGCGAAAGGCTTCTTGAGGGGAAAGCTGAAACTCTGAGAGGTGATATCAAAGAACACAAAGAAGTATCTCAGAAAGCTTCTTTCTCTTTGTTATCGGAGTTTATTTCCTTTGGCCCTATAATCTTCAAAGCGATCCGAAATAACATTTCTCAGATTTCACAGAAATAAGGCTAGCAAAGTGATCCACGAAATACTGATGTAACTCTTTGAGATGAAATAACAGAACACTAAGGAGTTTCTCAGAGAGCTACTTTCCAGATTTCATCTGAGGATATTTCCTTTTTCACCATAGCCCTCTATGGACTTCCAAAAATCACTTTGCCAATTCCACAAGAACTGTCTTAGTGAAAGGCTTCTTGAGGAGAAAGCTGTAAATCTGTGAGATGATTTCACGGAACAAAAAGAAGTTTCTCAGAAAGCTTCTTTCTCCTTGATATCAGAGGATATTTGCTTTGGCCCTACAGTGTTCTAAGGGATCCGAAATATCGGTTCTCAGATTCCAAAGATATGAGGCTAGCAAACAGATCCAGGAAATACAGATGTAACTCTGTGAGATGAATTAACAGAACACTAAGCAGTTTCTCAAAAAGCTACTTTCCAGATTTCATCTGAGGATATTTCCTTTTTCACCATAGCCCTCTATTCGCTTCCAAATATCACTTTGCCAAATCCACTAGAACTGTATTAGCAAAAGGCTTCTTGAGGGGAAAGCTGTAACTCTGGGAGATGATTTCACAGAACACAAAGAAGTTTCTCAGAAAGCTTCTTTCTCTTTGTTATGGGAGGATATTTCCTTTGGACCTATAGTCTTCTAAGGGATCCGAAATATCTGTTCTCAGATTCCACAGAAATAAGGCTAGCAAAGAGATCAACGAAATACAGATGTAACTCTGTGAGATGCATCAACAGAACACTAAGGAGTTTCTCATAAAGCTCCTTTCCAGATTTCATCTGAGGATATTTCCTTTTTCACCAGAGCCTTCTATGCGCTTCCAAATATCACATTGCCAATTCACAAGAACAGTCTTAGCGAAAGGCTTCTAGAGGGGAAAGCTGAAACTCTCAGAGGTGATATCAAAGAACACAAAGACGATTCTCAGAAAGCTTCTTTCTCTTTGTTATCGGAGTTTATTTCCTTTGGCCCTATAATCTTCACAGGGATGCGAAATATCATTTCTCAGATTGCACAGAAATAAGGCTAGCAAAGAGATCCACGAAATACTGATGTAACTCTGTGAGATGAAATAACGGGACACTAAGGAGTCTCTCAGAGAGCTACTTTCCAGATTTCTTCTGAGGATATTTCCTTTTTCACCATAGCACTCTAAGTGCTTCCAAGTATCACTTTGCCAATTACACAAGAAGTGTCTTAGCCAAAGGCTTCTTGAGGGGAAAGCTGTAACTCTGTGAGATGATTTCACAGAACACAAAGAAGTTTCTCAGAAACCTTTCTCTTTGTTATCAGAGGATATTTCCTTTGGCCCTATAGTCTTCTAAGGGATTCGAAATATCTGTTCTCAGATTCCACAGAAATAATGCTAGCAAAGAGATCTACCAAATACAGTTGTAACTCTTTGAGATGAATTAACAAATCACTAAGCAGTTTCTCAGAAAGCTTCTTTCCAGATTTCATCTGAGGATATTTCCTTTTTCACCGTAGCCCTCTAAGGTCTTCCAAATATCACTTTGCCAATTCCACAAGAACTGTCTTAGCGAAAGGCTTCTTGAGGGGAAAGCTGTAACTCGGTGAGATGATTTCACAGAACAAAAAGAAGTTTATCAGAAAGCTTCTTTCTCCTTGATATCGGAGGATATTTCCTTTCGCCCTATAGTGTTCTAAGGGATCCGAAATATCGGTTCTCAGATTCCACAGAAATAAGGCTAGCAAAGAGATCCACGAAATACAGATGGAACACTGTGAGATGAATTCACACAACATTAAGGAGTTTCTCGGAAAGCTTCTTTCCAGATTTCATCTAAGGATATTTCCTTTCTCACATTAACCCTCTATGGGCTTCCAAATATCACTTTGCCATTTCCACAAGAACAGTCTTAGCGAAGGGCTTCTTGAGGGGAAAGCTGTAACTCGGTGAAATGATTTCACAGAACACAAGGAAGTTTCTCAGAAAGCGTCTTTCTCTTTGTTATCGGAGGATATTTCCTTTCGTCCTATAGTCATCTAAGGGATCCGAAATATCTGTTCTCAGATTCCACAGAAATAAGGTAGCAAAGAGATCTACGAAATACAGATGTAACTCTGTGGGATGAATTAACAGAACACTAAGCAGTTTCTCAGAATTCTTCTTTCCAGATTTCATCTGAGGATATTTCCTTTTTCACCATAGCCCTCTATGCGCTTCCAAATGTCACTTTGCCAATTCAACTAGAACTGTCTTAGCGAAAGGCTTCTTGAGGGGAAAGTTGTAACTCTCTGAGATGATTTCACAGAACACAAAGAAGTTTCTCAGAAAGCTTCTTTCTCTTTGTTATCGGAGGATATTTCCTTTGGCCCTATAGACTTCAAAGGGATCCGAAATATCTGTTCTCAGATTCCACAGAAATAAGGCTAGCAAAGAGATCCACCAAATACAGATGTAACTCTGTGAGATGAATTAACAGAACACAAAGCAGTTTCCCAGAAAGGTTCTTTCCAGATTTCATCTGAGGTTATTTCCTTTTTCACCATAGCCCTGTATGTGCTTCCAAATATCACTTTGCCAATTCCACAAGAACTCTCTTAGCGAAAGGCTTCTTCAGGTTAAAGCTGCAACTCTGTGAGATGATTTCACAGATCACAAAGAAGTTTCTCAGAAAGCTTCTTTCTCTTTGTTATCGGAGGATATTACCTTTGGCCCTATAGTCTTCAAAGGCATCCGAAATATCTGTTCGCAGATTCCACAGAAATAAGGCTAGCAAAGAGATCCACGAAATACAGATATAACTCTTTGAGATGAATTAACAGAACACTAAGCAGTTTCTCAGAAAGCTTCTTTCCATATTTCATCTGAGGATATTTCCTTTTTCACCATAGCCCTCTATGCGCTTCCAAATATCACTCTGCCAATTCCACTAGAACACTCTTAGCGAAAGGCTGCATGAGGAGAAAGCTGTAGCTCTGTGAGATGATTTCACAGAACACGAAAAAGTTTCTCAGAAAGCTAATTTCTCTTTGTTTTCGCAGGATATTTACTTTGGTCCTATAGTCTTCAAAGGGATCCGAAATATCTATTCGCAGATTCCACAGAAGTAAGGCTAGCAAAGAGATCCACGAAATACAGATGTAACTCTGTGAGATGAATTAACAGAACACTACCCAGTTTCTCAGAAAGCTTCATTCCAGATTTCATCTGAGTTTATTTCCTTTTTCACCATAGCCCTCTATGGGCTTCGAAATATCACTTTGCCCATTCCACAAGAACACTCTTAGCGAAAGGCTTCTTGAGGGGATAGCTGTAACTCTGTGAGATGATTTCACAGAACACAAAGAAGTTTCTCAGAAAGCTTCTTTCTCTTTGTTATCGGAGGATATTTCCTTTGGCCCTATAGTCTTCAAAGGGATCCGAAATATCTGTTCTCAGATTCCACAGAAATAAGGCTATCAAAGAGATCCACGAAATACAGATGTAACTCTGTGAGATGATTTAACAGAACACTAATTAGTTTCTCAGAAAGCTACCTTCCAAATTTCATCTGAGGTTATTTCCTTTTTCACCATAGCCCTCTAGGGGCTTCCAAATAACACTTTGCCAATTCCAAAAGAACTGTCTTAGCGAAAGGCTTCATGAGGGGAAAGCTGTAACTCTGTGAGGTGATTTCACAGAACACAAAGAAGTTTCCCATAAAGCTTCTTTCTCTTTGTTTTCGGAGGATAATTCCTTTGGCCCTTTAGTCTTCTAAGGGATCCGAAATATCTGTTCTCAGAATCCACAGAAATAAGGCTAGCAAAGAGATCCAAGAAATACAGATGTATCTCTGTGAGATGAATTAACAGAACACTAAGCAGTTTCCCAGAAAGCTTCATTCCACATTTCATCTGAGGATATTTCCTTTTTCACCATAGCCCTCTATGGGCTTCCAAATATCACTTTGCCAATTCCACAAGAACTGTCTTAGCGAAAGGCTTCTTGAGGGGAAAGCTGTAACTCTGTGAGATGATTTCACAGAACACAAAGAAGTTTCTCAGAAAGCTTCCTTCTCTTTGTTATCGGAGGATATTTCCTTTGGCCCTATAGTCTTCCAAGGGATCCGAATTATCTTTTCTCAGATTCCAGAGAAATAATGCTAGCAAAGAGATCCACGAAATACAGATGTAACTCTGTGAGATGAATTAACAGAACACTAAGTAGTTTCTCAGAAAGCTTCTTTCCTGATTTCATCTGAGGTTATATCCTTTTTAACCATAGCCCTCTATGAGCTTCGAAATATCACTTTGCCAATTCCATAAGAAGTGTCTTAGCGAAAGGCTTCTTGAGGGGCAAGCTGTAAATGTATGAGATGATTTCACAGAACACAAAGATGTTTCTCACAAAGCTTCTTTCTCTTTTTTATCGGAGGATATTTCCTTTGCCCCTATAGTCTTCTAAGGGATCCGAAATATCTGTTCTAAGATTCCACAGAAATAAGGCTAGCAAAGAGATCCACGAAATACAGATGTAACTCTGTGAGATGAATTAACAGACCACTAAGCAGTTTCTCAGAAAGCTTCTTTACACATTTCATCTGAGGATATTTCCTATTTCACCATAGCCTTCTATGCGCTTTCAAATATCACTTTGCCAATTCCACTAGAACTGTCTTAGCGAAAGGCTTCTTGAGGGAAAGCTGTAACTCTGTGAGATGATTTCACAGAACACAAAGAAGTTTCTCAGAAAGCTTCTTTCTCTTTGTTATCAGAGGATATTTCCTTTGGCCCTATAGTCTTCAAAGGAATCCGAAATATCTGTTCTCAGATTCCACAGAAATAAGGCTAGCAAAGAGATCCACGAAATACAGATGTAACTCTGTGAGATGAATTAACAGAACACTAAGCAGTTTCTTAGAAAGCTTCTTTCCAGATTTCATCTGAGGATATTTCCTTTTTCACCATAGCCCTCTATGGGCTTCCAAATATCACTTTGCCAATTCCACAAGCTGTCTTAGCGAAAGGCTTCTAGCGGGGAAAGCTGTAACTCTGTGAGATCATTTCACAGAACACAAAGAAGTTTCTCACAAAGCTTCTTTCTCTTTGTTGTCGGAGGATATTTCCTTTGGCTCTATAGTCTTCTAAGGGATGCGAAATATCTGTTCTCAGATTCCACAGAAATAAGGCTAGCAAAGAGATCCACGAAATACAGATGTAACTCTGTGAGATGAATTAACAGAACACTAAGCAGTTTCTCAGAAAGCTTCTTTCCAGATTTCATCTTAGGATATTTCCTTTTTCACCATAGCCATCTCTGGGCTTCCAAATACCACTTTGCCAATTCCACAAGAACTGTCTTAGCGAAAGGCTTCTTGAGGGGAAAGCTCTAGCTCTGTGAGATGATTTCAAGAACACAAAGAACTTTCTCAGAAAGCTTTTTTCTCTTTGTTATCGGCGGATATTTCCTTTGGCCCTGTAGTCTTCTGAGGGATCCGAAATATCACTTCTCAGATTTCACAGAAATAAGTATAGCAAAGAGATCCACGAAATACAGATGTAACTCTGTGAGATGCATTAACCGAACACTAAGCAATCTCTGAAAGCTGCTTTCCAGATTTCATCTGAGGATATTTCCTTTTTCACCATAGCCTTCTATGCGCTTCCAAATATCACTTTGCCAATTCACAAGAACAGTCTTAGCGAAAGGCTTCTTGAGGGGAAAGCTGAAACTCTGAGAGGTGATATCAAAGAACACAAAGAAGTTTCTCAGAAAGCTTCTTTCTCTTTGTTATCGGAGTTTATTTCCTTTGGCCCTATAATCTTCAAAGCGATCCGAAATAACATTTCTCAGATTTCACAGAAATAAGGCTAGCAAAGTGATCCACGAAATACTGATGTAACTCTTTGAGATGAAATAACAGAACACTAAGGAGTTTCTCAGAGAGCTACTTTCCAGATTTCATCTGAGGATATTTCCTTTTTCACCATAGCCCTCTATGGACTTCCAAAAATCACTTTGCCAATTCCACAAGAACTGTCTTAGTGAAAGGCTTCTTGAGGAGAAAGCTGTAAATCTGTGAGATGATTTCACGGAACAAAAAGAAGTTTCTCAGAAAGCTTCTTTCTCCTTGATATCAGAGGATATTTGCTTTGGCCCTATAGTGTTCTAAGGGATCCGAAATATCGGTTCTCAGATTCCAAAGATATGAGGCTAGCAAACAGATCCAGGAAATACAGATGTAACTCTGTGAGATGAATTAACAGAACACTAAGCAGTTTCTCAAAAAGCTACTTTCCAGATTTCATCTGAGGATATTTCCTTTTTCACCATAGCCCTCTATTCGCTTCCAAATATCACTTTGCCAAATCCACTAGAACTGTATTAGCAAAAGGCTTCTTGAGGGGAAAGCTGTAACTCTGTGAGATGATTTCACATAACACAAGGAAGTTTCTCAGAAAGCTTCTTTCTCTTTGTTATCGGAGGTTATTTCCTTTGGCCCTATAGTCTTCAAAGGCATCCGAAATATCTGTTCGCAGATTCCACAGAAATAAGGCTAGCAAAGAGATCCACGAAATACAGATATAACTCTTTGAGATGAATTAACAGAACACTAAGCAGTTTCTCAGAAAGCTTCTTTCCATATTTCATCTGAGGATATTTCCTTTTTCACCATAGCCCTCTATGCGCTTCCAAATATCACTCTGCCAATTCCACTAGAACACTCTTAGCGAAAGGCTGCATGAGGAGAAAGCTGTAGCTCTGTGAGATGATTTCACAGAACACGAAAAAGTTTCTCAGAAAGCTAATTTCTCTTTGTTTTCGCAGGATATTTACTTTGGTCCTATAGTCTTCAAAGGGATCCGAAATATCTATTCGCAGATTCCACAGAAGTAAGGCTAGCAAAGAGATCCACGAAATACAGATGTAACTCTGTGAGATGAATTAACAGAACACTACCCAGTTTCTCAGAAAGCTTCATTCCATATTTCGTCTGAGTTTATTTCCTTTTTCACCATAGCCCTCTATGGGCTTCGAAATATCACTTTGCCCATTCCACAAGAACACTCTTAGCGAAAGGCTTCTTGAGGGGATAGCTGTAACTCTGTGAGATGATTTCACAGAACACAAAGAAGTTTCTCAGAAAGCTTCTTTCTCTTTGTTATCGGAGGATATTTCCTTTGGCCCTATAGTCTTCAAAGGGATCCGAAATATCTGTTCTCAGATTCCACAGAAATAAGGCTATCAAAGAGATCCACGAAATACAGATGTAACTCTGTGAGATGAATTAACAGAACACCAAGCAGTTTCCCAGAAAGCTTCTTTCCAGATTTCATCTGAGGTTATTTCCTTTATCACCATAGCCCTGTATGTGCTTCCAAATATCACTTTGCCAATTCTACAAGAACTCTCTTAGCGAAAGGCTTCTTGAGGGAAAAGCTGTAACTCTGTGAGATGATTTCACAAAACACAAAGAAGTATCTCAGAAAGCTTCTTTCTCTTTGTTATCGGAGGATATTTCCTTTGGCCCTATAGTCTTCAAAGGGATCCGAAATATGTGTTCTCAGATTCCACAGAAATAAGGCTAGCAAAGAGATCCATGAAATACAGATGTAACTCTGTGAGATGAATTAACAGAACACTAAGCAGTTTCTCAGAAAACTTCTTACCAGATTTCATCTGAGGATATTTCCTTTTTCACCATAGCCCTCTAAGGGCTTCCAAATATCACTTTGCCAATTCCACAAGAACTGTCTTAGCGAAAGGCTTCTTGAAGGGAAAGCTGTAACTCTGTGAGATGATTTCACATAACACAAGGAAGTTTCTCAGAAAGCTTCTTTCTCTTTGTTATCGGAGGTTATTTCCTTTGGCCCTATAGTCTTCAAAGGGATCCGAAATATCTGTTCTCAGATTCCACAGAAATAAGGCTAGCAAAGAGATCCACGAAATACAGATGTAACTCTGTGAGATGAATTAACAGAACACTAAGCAGTTTCTCAGAAAGCTTCTTTACAGATTTCATCTGAGGTTATTTCCTTAGTCACCATAGCCCTCTATGCGCTTCGAAATATCATTTTGCCAATTCCACAAGAACAGTCTTAGCGAAAGGGTTCTTGAGGGGAAAGCTGTAACTCTGTGAGATGATTTCACAGAACACAAAGAAGTTTCACAGAAAGCTTCTTTCTCTTTTTTATCGGAGGATATTTCCTTTGGCCCTATAGTCTTCAAAGGGATCCGAAATATGTGTTCCCAGGTTCGACAGAAATAAGGTTAGCAAAGAGATCAACGAAGTACAGATGTAACTCTGTGAGATGAATTAACAGAACACTAAGCAGTTTCTCAGAAAGCTTCTTTCCAGATTTCATCTGAGGATATTTCCTTTTTCACCATAGCCCTCTATGGGCCACCAAATATCACTTTGCCAATTCCACATGAACTGTCTTAGCGAAAGGCTTCTTGAGGGGAAAGCTGTAACTCTGTGAGATGATTTCACAGAACACAAAGAAGTTTCTCAGAAAGCTTCTTTCTCTTTGTTATTGGAGGATATTTCCTTTTGCCCTATAGTCTTCAAAGGGATCCGAAATATCTGTTCTCAGATTCCACAGAAATAAGGCTAGCAAAGAAATCCACGAAATACAGATGTAACTCTGTGAGATGAACTAACAGAACACTAAGCGGTTTCTCAGAAAGCTTCTTTCCAGATTTCATCTGAGAATATTTCCTTTTTCACCATAGCCCTGTATGTGCTTCCAAATATCACTTTGCCAATTCCACAAGAACTCTCTTAGCGAAAGGCTTCTTGAGGAAAAAGCTGTAACTCTGTGAGATGATTTCACAAAACACAAAGAAGTATCTCAGAAAGCTTCTTTCTCTTTTTTATCGGAGGATATTTCCTTTGGCCCTCTAGTCTTCAAAGGGATCCGAAATATCTCTTCTCAGATTCCACAGAAATAAGGCTAGTAAAGAGATCCACGTAATACAGATGTAACTCTGTGAGATGAATTAACAGAACACTAAGCAGTTTCTCAGAAAGCTTCTTTCCAGATTTCATCTAAGGTTACTTCCTTTTTCACCATAGCCCTCTATGGGCTTCCAAATATCACTTTGCCAATTCCACAACAACTGTCTTAGTGAAAGGCTTCTTGAGGGGAAAGCTGTAACTCTGTGAGATGATTTCACAGAACACAAAGAAGTTTCTCAGAAACCTTCTTTCTCTTTGTTGTCCGAGGATGTTTCCTTTGGCCCTATAGTCTTCTAAGGGATGCGAAATATCTGTTCTCAGATTCCACAGAAATAAGGCTAGCAAAGAGATCCATGAAATACAGATGTAACTCTGTGAGATAAATTAAGAACACTAAGCAGTTTCTCAGAAAGCTTCTTTCCAGATTTCTACTGAGGATATATCCTTTTTCACCATAGCCCTCTATGGGCTTCCAAATATCACTTTGCCAGTTCCACAAGAACTGTCTTAGTGAAAGGCTTCTTCAGGGGAAAGCTGTAACTCTGTGAGATGATTTCACAGATCACAAAGAAGTTTCTCAGAAAGCTTCTTTCTCTTTGTTGTCGGAGGATATTACCTTTGGCCCTAGAGTCTTCAAAGGCATCCGAAATATCTGTTCGCAGATTCCACAGAAATAAGGCTAGCAAAGAGATCCACGAAATACAGATGTAACTCTTTGAGATGAATTAACAGAACACTAAGCAGTTTCTCAGAAAGCTTCTTTCCAGATTTCATCTGAGGATATTTCCTTTTTCACCATAGCCCTCTATGGGCTTCCAAATATCACTTTACCAATTCCACAAGAACTGTCTTAGTGAAAGGGTTCTTAAGCGGAAAGCTGTACCTCTGTGAGATGATTTCACAGAACACAAAGAAGTTTCTCAGAAAGCTTCTTTCTCTTTGTTATCGGAGGATATTTCTTTTGGCTCTCTAGTCTTCAAAGGGATACGAAATATCTGTTCTCAGATTCCACAGAAATAAGGCTAGCAAAGAGATCCATGAAATACAGATGTAACTCAGTGAGATGAATTAACAGAACACTAAGCAGTTTCTCAGAAAGCTTCTTTCCAGATTTCATCTGAGGATAATTCCTTTTTCACCATAGCCTTTTATGCGCTTCCTAATATCACTTTGCCAATTCCATAAGAACTGTCTTAGCGAAAGACTTTTTGAGGGGAAAGTTGTAACTTTGTGAGATGATTTCACAGACCACAAAGAAGTTTCTCTGAAAGCTTCTTTCTCTTTGTTATCTGAGGATATTTCCTTTGGCCCTATAGTCTTCTAAGGGATCCGAAATATCTGTTCTCAGATTCCACAGAAATAAGGCTAGCAAAGAGATCCACGTAATACAGATGTAACTCTGTGAGATGAATTAACAGAACACTAAGCAGTTTCTCAGAAATCTTCTTTCCAGATTTCATCTGAGGATATTTCCTTTTTCACCATAGCCCTCTATGTGCTTCCAAATATCACTTTGCCAATTCCAGAAGAACTGTCTTAGCGAAAGGCTTCTTGAGGGGAAATCTGTAATTCTGTGAGATGATTTCAAAGAACACAAAGAAGTTTCTCAGAAAGCTTCTATCTTTTTCTTATCGGAGATTATTTCCTTTGGCCCTAGAGTCTTCAAAGGGATCCGAAATATCTGTTCTCAGATTCCACAGAAATAAGACTAGCAAAGAGATCCACGAAATACAGATGTAACTCTGTGAGATGAATTAAGAGAACACTAAGCAGTTTCTCAGAAAGCTTCTTTCCAGATTTCATCTGAGGATATTTCCTTTTTCACCATAGCCCTCTAAGGGCTTCCAAATATCACTTTGCCAATTCCACAAGAACTGTCTTAGCGAAAGGCTTCTTGAGGGGAAAGCTGTAACTCTGTGAGATGATTTCAGAGAACACCAAGAAGTTTCTAAGAAAGCTTCTTTCTCTTTGTTATCGGAAGATATTTCCTTTGGCCCTATAGTCTTCTAAGGGATCCGAAATATCTGTTCTCAGATTCCACAGAAATAAGGCTAGCAAAGAGATCCACGAAATACAGATGTAACTATGTGAGATGAATTAACAGAACACTAAGCAGTTTCTCAGAAAGCTACTTTCCAGATTTCATCTGAGGATATTTACTTTTTCAACATAGCCCTCTATGGGCATCCAAATATTACTTTGCAAATTCCACAAGAACTGTCTTAGCGACAGGCTTCTCTAGGAGAAAGCTGTATCTCTGTGAGACGATTTCACAGAACACAAAGAAGTTTCTCAGAAAGCTTCTTTCTCTTTGTTATCTTAGGATATTTCCTTTGGCCCTATAGTCTTCAAAAGGGATCCGAAATATCTGTTCTCAGATTCCACTGAAATAATGCTAGCAAAGAGATCTACGAAATAGAGATGTAACTCTGTGAGATGAAATAACAGAACACTAAGCAGTTTCTCAGAAAGCTTCTTTCCAGATTTCAACTGAGGATATTTCCTTTTTCACCATAGCCCTCTAAGGGCTTACAAATATCACTTTGCCAATTCCACAAATCTGTCTTAGCGAAAGGCTTCTTGAGGGGAAAGCTGTAACTCTGTGAGATGATTTCACAGAACACAAAGAAGTTTCTCAGAAAGCTTCTTTCTCTTTGTTATCGGAGGATATTTCCTTTGGCCCAATAGTCTTCAAAGGTATCCGAAATATCTGTTCTCAGATTGCACAGAAATAAGGCTAGCAAAGAGATTACGAAATACAGATGTAACTCTGTGAGAAGAATTAACAGAACACTCAGCAGTTTCTCAGAAAGCTACTTTCCAGATTTCATCTGAGGATATTTCCTTTTTCACCATAGCCCTCTAAGGGCTTCCAAATATCACTTTGCCAATTCCACTAGAACTGTCTTAGCGAAAGGCTTCTTGAGGGGAAAGCTGTAACTCTGTGAGATGATTTCACAGAACACAAAGAAGTTTCTCAGAAAGCTTCTTTCTCTTTGTTATCGGAGGATATTTCCTTTGGCTCTACAGTCTTCAAAGGGATCCGAAATATCTGTTCTCAGATTCCACAGAAATAGGGCTAGCAAAGAGATCCACGAAATACAGATGTAACTCGGTGAGATGAATTAATAGAACACTAAGCAGTTTCTCAGAAAGCTTCTTTCCAGATTTCATCTGAGGATATTTACTTTTTCACCATAGCCCTCTATGGGCTTCCAAATATCACTTTGCCAATTCCACAAGAACCGTCTTAGCGAAAGGGTTCTTGAGGGGAAAGCTGTAACTCTGTGAGATGATTTCACAGAACTCAAAGAAGTTTCTCAGAAAGCTTCGTTCTCTTTGTGATTGGAGGATATTTCCTTTGGCCCTATAGTCTTATTAGGGATACGAAATATCTGTTCTCAGATTCCACAGAAATAAGGCTAGCAAAGAGATCCACGAAATACAGATGTAACTCTGTGAGATGAATTAACAGAACACTAAGCAGTTTCTCAGAAAGCTACTTTCCAGATTTTATCTGAGGATATTTCCTTTTTCACCATAGCCCTCTATGGGCTTCCAAATATCACTTTTCCAATTCCACAAGAACTGTCTTAGCGAAAGGCTTCTTGAGGGGAAAGAAGTAACTCTGTGAGATGATTTCACAGAACACAAAGAAGTTTCTCAGAAAGCTTCTTTCTCTGTGTTATCGGAGGATATTTCCTTGGACCCTAGATTCTTCAAAGGGATCCGAAATATCTGTTCTCATATTCCACAGAAATAAGGCTAGCAAAGAGATCCACGAAATACACATGTAACTCTGTGAGATGAATTAACAGAACACTAAGCAGTTTCTCAGAAAGCTTCTTTCCATATTTCATCTGAGGATATTTCCTTTTTCACCATAGCCCTCTATGGGCTTCCAAATATCACTTTGCCAATTCCACAAAAATTGTCTTAGTGAAAGGCTTCTTGAGGGGAAAGCTGTAACTCTGTGAGATGATTTCACAGAACACAAAGAAGTTCCTCAGAAAGCTTCTTTCTCTTTTTTATCGGAGGATATTACCTTTGGCCCTATAGACTTCAAAGGGATCCGAAATATCTGTTCTCAGATTCCACAGAAATAAGGCTAGCAAAGAGATCCACGAAATAGAGATGTAACTTTGTGTGATGAATTAACAGAACACTAAGCAGTTTCTCAGAAAGCTTCTTTCCAGATTTCATCTGAGGATATTTCCTCTTTCACCATAGCCCTCTATGGGCTTCCAAATATCACTTTCCAATTCCACAAGAACTGTCTAAGCGAAAGGCTTCTTGAGGGGAAAGCTGTAACTCTGTGAGATGATTTCACAGAACACAAAGAAGTTTCTCAGAAAGCTTCTTTCTCTTTGTTATCGGAGGATATTTCCTTTGGCCCTATAGTCTTCAAAGGGATCAGAAATATCTGTTCTCGAATTCCACAGAAATAAGGCTAGCAAAGAGATCCATGAAACACAGATGTAACTCTGTGAGATGAATTAACAGAACACTAAGCAGTTTCTCAGAAAGCTACTTTCCAGATTTCATCTGAGGATATTTTTTTTTCACCATAGCCCTCTAGGGGCTTCGAAATATCACTTTGCCAATTTCACAAGAACTGTCTTAGCGAAAGGCTTCTTGAGGGGAAAGAAGTAAATCTGTGAGATGATTTCAAAGAAGACAAAGAAGTTTCTCAGACAGCTTCTTTCTCTATGTTATCGGAGGATATTTCCTTGGGCCCTAGAGTCTTCAAAGGGATCCGAAATATCTGTTCTCAGATTCCACAGAAATAAGGATAGCAAAGAGATACACCAAATACTGATGTAACTCTATGAGATGAATTAACAGAACACTAAGCAGTTTCTCAGAAAGCTACTTTCCAGATTTCATCTGAGGATATTTCCTTTTTCACCATAGCCCTCTAAGGACTTCCAAATATCACTTTGCCAATTCCACAAGAACTGTCTTAGTGAAAGGCTTCTTGAGGGGAAAGCTGTAACTCTGTGAGATGATTTCACAGAACACAAAGAAGTTTCTCAGAAAGCTTCATTCTCTTTGTTATCGGAGGATATTTCCTTTGGCCCTATAGTCTTCAAAGGTATCCGAAATATCTGTTCTCAGATTCCACAGAAATAAGGCTAGCAAAGAGATCCATGAAATACAGATGTAACTCTGTGAGATGAATTAACAGAACACTAAGCAGTTTCTCAGAATGCTACTTTCCAGATTTCATCTGAGGATATTTCCTTTTTCACCATAGCCCTCTATGGGCTTCCAAATATCACTTTGCCAATTCCACAAGAACTGTCTTAGCGAAAGACTTCTTGAGGGGAAAGCTGTAACTCTGTGAGATGATTTCACAGAACACAAAGAAGTTTCTCAGAAACCTTCTTTCTCTTTGTTATCGGAGGATATTTCCTTTGGCTCTATAGTCTTCAAAGGGATCCGAAATATCTGTTCTGAGATTCCATAGAAATAAGGCTAGCAAAGAGATCCACGAAATACAGATGTAACTCTGTGAGATGAATTAACAGAACACTAAGCAGTTTCTCAGAAAGATAATTTGCAGATTTCATCTGAGGATATTTCCTTTTTCACCATAGCCCTCTATGGGCTTCCAAATATCACTTTGCCAATTCCACAAGAACTGTCATAGGGAAAGGCTTCTTGAGGGGAAAGAAGTACCTCTGTGAGATGATATCACAGAACACAAAGAAGTTTCTCAGAAAGCTTCTTTCTCTGTGTTATCGGAGGATATTTCCTTGGACCCTATGGTCTTCTAAGGAATCTGAAATATCTGTTCTCAGATTCCACAGAAATAAGGCTAGCAAAGGGATCCACGAAATAGAGATGTAACTCTTTGAGATGAATTAACAGAACACTAAGCAGTTTCTCAGAAAGCTACTTTCCAGATTTTATCTGAGGATATTTCCTTTTTCACCATAGCCCTCTATGGGCTTGCAAATATCACTTTTCCAATTCCACAAGAACTGTCTTAGCGAAAGGCTTCTTGAGGGGAAAGAAGTAACTCTGTGAGATGATTTCACAAAACACAAAGAAGTTTCTCAGAAAGCTTCTTTCTCTGTGTTATCGGAGGATATTTCCTTGGGCCCTAGATTCTTCAAAGGGATCCGAAATATTTGTTCTCATATTCCACAGAAATAAGGCTAGCAAAGAGATCCACGAAATACACATGTAACTCTGTGAGATGAATTAACAGAACACTAAGCAGTTTCTCAGAAAGCTTCTTTCCATATTTCATCTGAGGATATTTCCTTTTTCAACATAGCCCTCTATGGGCTTCCAAATATCACTTTGCCAATTCCACAATAATTGTCTTAGTGAAAGGCTTCTTGAGGGGAAAGCTGTAACTCTGTGAGATGATTTCACAGAACACAAAGAAGTTCCTCAGAAAGCTTCTTTCTCTTTTTTATCGGAGGATATTACCTTTGGCCCTATAGACTTCAAAGGGATCCGAAATATCTGTTCTCAGATTCCACAGAAATAAGGCTAGCAAAGAGATCCACGAAATAGAGATGTAACTTTGTGTGATGAATTAACAGAACACTAAGCAGTTTCTCAGAAAGCTTCTTTCCAGATTTCATCTGAGGATATTTCCTCTTTCACCATAGCCCTCTATGGGCTTCCAAATATCACTTTCCAATTCCACAAGAACTGTCTAAGCGAAAGGCTTCTTGAGGGGAAAGCTGTAACTCTGTGAGATGATTTCACAGAACACAAAGAAGTTTCTCAGAAAGCTTCTTTCTCTTTGTTATCGGAGGATATTTCCTTTGGCCCTATAGTCTTCAAAGGGATCCGAAATATCTGTTCTCGAATTCCACAGAAATAAGGCTAGCAAAGAGATCCATGAAACACAGATGTAACTCTGTGAGATGAATTAACAGAACACTAAGCAGTTTCTCAGAAAGCTACTTTCCAGATTTCATCTGAGGATATTTTTTTTTCACCATAGCCCTCTAGGGGCTTCGAAATATCACTTTGCCAATTTCACAAGAACTGTCTTAGCGAAAGGCTTCTTGAGGGGAAAGAAGTAAATCTGTGAGATGATTTCACAGAACACAAAGAAGTTTCTCAGACAGCTTCTTTCTCTATGTTATCGGAGGATATTTCCTTGGGCCCTAGAGTCTTCAAAGGGATCCGAAATATCTGTTCTCAGATTCCACAGAAATAAGGCTAGCAAAGAGATACACCAAATACTGATGTAACTCTATGAGATGAATTAACAGAACACTAAGCAGTTTCTCAGAAAGCTACTTTCCAGATTTCATCTGAGGATATTTCCTTTTTCACCATAGCCCTCTAAGGACTTCCAAATATCACTTTGCCAATTCCACAAGAACTGTCTTAGTGAAAGGCTTCTTGAGGGGAAAGCTGTAACTCTGTGAGATGATTTCACAGAACACAAAGAAGTTTCTCAGAAAGCTTCATTCTCTTTGTTATCGGAGGATATTTCCTTTGGCCCTATAGTCTTCAAAGGTATCCGAAATATCTCTTCTCAGATTCCACAGAAATAAGGCTAGCAAAGAGATCCACGAAATACAGATGTAACTCTGTGAGATGAATTAACAGAACACTAAGCAGTTTCTCAGAATGCTACTTTCCAGATTTCATCTGAGGATATTTCCTTTTTCACCATAGCCCTCTATGGGCTTCCAAATATCACTTTGCCAATTCCACAAGAACTGTCTTAGCGAAAGTCTTCTTGAGGGGAAAGCTGTAACTCTGTGAGATGATTTCACAGAACACAAAGAAGTTTCTCAGAAACCTTCTTTCTCTTTGTTATCGGAGGATATTTCCTTTGGCTCTATAGTCTTCAAAGGGATCCGAAATATCTGTTCTGAGATTCCACAGAAATAAGGCTAGCAAAGAGATCCACGAAATACAGATGTAACTCTGTGAGATGAATTAACAGAACACTAAGCAGTTTCTCAGAAAGATAATTTGCAGATTTCATATGAGGATATTTCCTTTTTCTCCATAGCCCTCTATGGGCTTCCAAATATCACTTTGCCAATTCCACAAGAACTGTCATAGGGAAAGGCTTCTTGAGGGGAAAGAAGTACCTCTGTGAGATGATATCACAGAACACAAAGAAGTTTCTCAGAAAGCTTCTTTCTCTGTGTTATCGGAGGATATTTCCTTGGACCCTATGGTCTTCTAAGGGATCTGAAATATCTGTTCTCAGATTCCACAGAAATAAGGCTAGCAAAGGGATCCACGAAATAGAGATGTAACTCTTTGAGATGAATTAACAGAACACTAAGCAGTTTCTCAGAAAGCTTCTTTCCAGATTTCATCAGAGGATATTTCCTCTTTCACCATAGCCCTCTATGGGCTTCCAAATATCACTTTGACAATTCCACAAGGACTGTCTAAGCGAAAGGCTTCTTGAGGGGAAAGCTGTAACTCTGTGAGATGATTTCACAGAACACAAAGAAGTTTCTCAGAAAGCTTCTTTCTCTTTGTTATCGGAGGATATTTCCTTTGGCCCTAGAGTCTTCAAAGGGATCCGAAATATCTGTTCTCAGATTCCACAGAAATAAGGCTGGCAATGAGATCCACGAAATACAGATGTAACTCTGTGAGGTGAATTAACAGAACACTAATCAGTTTCTCAGAAAGCTTCTTTCCAGAGTTCATCTGAGGATATTTCCTTCTTCACCTTAGCCCTGTATGGGCTTCCCAATATCACTCTGTCAATTCCACAAATCTGTCTTAGCGAAAGGCTTCTTGAGGGGAAAGCTGTAACTCTGTGAGCTGATACTACAGAACACAAAGAAGTTTCTCAGAAAGCTTCTTTCTCTTTGTTATCGGAGTTTATTTCCTTTGGCCCTATAATCTTCAAAGGGATCCGGAATATCTGCTCTCAGATTCCACAGAAATAACGCTAGCAAAGAGATCCACGAAATACAGATGAAACACTGTGAGATGAATTAACAGAACACTAAGCAGGTTCTCAGAAAGCTTCTTTCCAGATTTCATCTGAGGATATTTCCTTTTTCACCACAGCCCTCTATGCGCTTCCAAATATCACTTTGCCAATTCCACAAGAACTGTCTTAGCGAAAGGCTTCTTGAGGGGAAAGCTGTAACTCTGTGAGATGATTTCACAGACCAAAAAGAAGTTTCTCTAAAAGCTTCTTTCTCTTTGTTATCGGAGGATATTTCCTTTGGCCCTATAGTCTTCTAAGGGATCCGAAATATCTGTTCTCAGATTCCACAGAAATAAGGCTAGCAAAGAGATCCACGTAATACAGATGTAACTCTGTGACATGAATTAACAGAACACTAAGCAGTTTGTCAGAAATCTTCTTTCCAGATTTCATCTGAGGATATTTCCCTTTTCACCGTAGACCTCTATGGGCTTCCAAATATCACTTTGCCAATTCCACAAGAACTGTCTTACCGAAAGGTTTCTTGAGGGGAAATCTGTAACTCTGTGAGATGGTTTCAAAGAACACAAAGAAGTTTCTCAGAAAGCCACTTTCTCTTTGTTATCGGAGGATATTTCCTTTGGCCCTACAGTCTTCTAAGGGATCCGAAATATCTGTTCTCAGATTCCACAGAAATAAGGCTAGCAAAGAGATCCACGAAATACAGATGTAACTCTGTGAGATGAATTAACAGAACACTAAGCAGTTTCTCAGAAAGCTTCTTTCCAGATTTCATCTGAGGATATTTCCTTTTTCACCATAGCCCTCTAGGGGCTTCCAAATATCACTTTGCCAATTCCACAAGAACTGTCTTAGCTAAAGGGTTCTTGAGGGGAAAGCTGTAACTCTGTGAGATGATTTCACAGAACACAAAGAAGTTTCTCAGAAAGCCACTTTCTCTTTGTTATCGGAGGATATTTCCTTTGGCCCTACAGTCTTCTAAGGGATCCGAAATATCTGTTCTCAGATTCCACAGAAATAAGGCTAGCAAAGAGATCCACGAAATACAGATGTAACTCTGTGAGATGAATTAACAGAACACTAAGCAGTTTCTCAGAAAGCTTCTTTCCAGATTTCATCTGAGGATATTCCCTTTTTCACCATAGCAATCTATGCGCTTCCAAATATCGCTTTGCCAATTCCACAAGAACTGTCTTAGCGAAAGGCTTCTTGAGGGGAAAGCTGTAACACTGTGAGATGATTTCACAGAACACAAAGAAGTTTCTCAGAAAGCTTCTTTCTCTTTGTTATCGGAGGATATTTCCTTTGGCCCTATAGTCTTCTAAGGGATGCGAAATATCTGTTCTCGAATTCCACAAAATTAAGGCTAGCAAAGAGATCCACGAAACACAGATGTAACTCTGTGAGATGATTTAACAGAACACTAAGAAGTTTCTCAGAAAGCTTCTTTTCAGATTTCATCTGAGGATATTTCCTTTTTCACCATAGCCCTCTAAGGACTTCCAAATATCACTTTGCCAATTCCACAAGAACTGTCTTAGCGAAAGGCTTCTTGAGGGGAAGGCTGTAACACTGTGAGATGATTTCACAGACCACAAAGAATTTTCTCTGAAAGGTTCTATCTCTTTGTTATCTGAGGATATTTCCTTTGGCCCTATAGTCTTCTAAGGGATCCGAAATATCTGTTCTCAGATTCCACAGAAATAATGCTAGCAAAGAGATCCACGTAATACAGATGTAACTCTTTGAGATGAATTAAGAGAACACTAAGCAGTTTCTCAGAAATCTTCTTTCCAGATTTCACCTGAGGATATTTCCTTTTTCACCATAGCCCTCTATGCGCTTCCAAATATCACTTTGCCAATTCCACAAGAACTGTCTTAGCGAAAGGCTTCTTGAGGAGAAATCTGTAACTCTGTGAGATGGTTAAAAGATCACAAAGAAGTTTCTCAGAAAGCTTCTTTCTTTTTGTTATCGGAGATTATTTCCTTTGGCCCTAGAGTCTTCAAAGGGATCCGAAATATCTGTTCTCAGATTCCACAGAAATAAGACTAGCAAAGAGATCCACGAAATACAGATGTAACTCTGTGAGATGAATTAAGAGAACACTAAGCAGTTTCTCAGAAAGCTTATTTCCAGATTTCATCTGAGGATATTTCCTTTTTCACCATAGCCCTCTATGGGCTTCCAAATATCACTTTGCCAATTCCACAAGAACTGTCTTAGTGAAAGGGTTCTTAAGCGGAAAGCTGTAACTCTGTGAGATGATTTCACAGAACACAAAGAAGTTTCTCAGAAAGCTTCGTTCTCTTTGTGATCGGAGGATATTTCCTTTGGCCCCATAGTCTACTAAGGGATCCGAAATATCTGTTCACAGATTCCACAGATATAAGGCTAGTAAAGAGATCCACGAAATACAGATGTAACTCTGTGAGATTAATTAACAGAACACTAAGCAGTTTCTCAGAAAGCTACTTTCCAGATTTCATCTGAGGATATTTACTTTTTCAACATAGCCCTCTATGGGCATCCAAATATTACTTTGCAAATTCCACAAGAACTGTCTTAGCGACAGGCTTCTCTAGGAGAAAGCTGTATCTCTGTGAGACGATTTCACAGAACACAAAGAAGTTCCTCAGAAAGCTTCTTTCTCTTTTGTTATCTTAGGATATTTCCTTTGGCCCTATAGTCTTCTAAGGGATCCGAAATATCTGTTCTCAGATTCCACAGAAATAAGGCTAGCAAAGAGATCCACGTAATACAGATGTAACTCTTTGAGATGAATTAAGAGAACACTAAGCAGTTTCTCAGAAATCTTCTTTCCAGATTTCACCTGAGGATATTTCCTTTTTCACCATAGCCCTCTATGCGCTTTTAAATATCACTTTGCCAATTCCACAAGAACTGTCTTAGCGAAAGGTTTCTTGAGGGGAAATCTGTAACTCTGTGAGATCATTTCAAAGAACACAAAGAAGTTTCTCAGAAAGCTTCTTACTTTTTGTTATCGGAGATTATTTCCTTTGGCCCCAGAGTCTTCACGGGACCCGAAATATCTGTTCTCAGATTCCACAGAAAGAAGACTAGCAAAGAGATCCACGAAATACAGATGTAACTCTGTGAGATGAATTAACAGAACACTAAGCAGTTTCTCAGAAAGCTTCTTTACAGATTTCATCTCAGGATATTTCCTTTTTCACCGTAGCCCTCTATGGGCTTCCAAATATCACTTTGCCAATTCCACCAGGACTGTCTTAGCGAAAGGCTTCTTGAGGGGAAAGCTGTAACTCTGTGAGGTGATTTCAAAGAACACAAAGAAATTTCTCAGAAAGCTTCTTTCTCTTTGTTATCGGAGTTTATTTCCTTTGGCCCTATAATCTTCAAAGGGGTCCGAAATATCTGTTCTCAGATTCCACAGAAATAAGGCTAACAAAGAGATCCATGAAATACAGATGTAACTCTGTGAGATGAATTAACAGAACACTAAGCAGTTTCTCTGAACGCTTCTTTCCATATTTCATCAGAGGATATTCCCTCTTTCACCTTAGCCCTCTATGGGCTTCCAAATATCACTTTGCCAATTCCGCAAGAACTGTCTAAGCGAAAGGCTTCTTGAGGGGAAAGCTGTAACTCTGTGAGGTGATACCACAGAACACAAAGAAGTTTCTCAGAAAGCTTCTTTCTCTTTGTTATCGGAGTTTATTTCCTTTGGCCCTATAATCTTCAAAGGGATCCGGAATATCTGCTCTCAGATTCCACAGAAATAACGCTAGCAAAGAGATCCACGAAATACAGATGAAACTCTGTGAGATGAATTAACAGAACACTAAGCAGGTTCTCAGAAAGCTTCTTTCCAGATTTCATCTGAGGATATTTCCTTTTTCACCACAGCCCTATATGCGCTTCCAAATATCACTTTGCCAATTCCACAAGAACTGTCTTAGCGAAAGGCTTCTTGAGGGGAAAGCTGTAACTCTGTGAGATGATTTCACAGACCACAAAGAATTTTCTCTGAAAGCTTCTTTCTCTTTGTTATCTGAGGATATTTCCTTTGGCCCTATAGTCTTCTAAGGGATCCGAAATATCTGTTCTCAGATTCCACAGAAATAAGGCTAGCAAAGAGATCCACGTAATACAGATGTAACTCTTTGAGATGAATTAAGAGAACACTAAGCAGTTTCTCAGAAATCTTCTTTCCAGATTTCACCTGAGGATATTTCCTTTTTCACCATAGCCCTCTATGCGCTTTTAAATATCACTTTGCCAATTCCACAAGAACTGTCTTAGCGAAAGGCTTCTTGAGGGGAAATCTGTAACTCTGTGAGATCATTTCAAAGAACACAAAGAAGTTTCTCAGAAAGCTTCTTTCTTTTTGTTATCGGAGATTATTTCCTTTGGCCCCAGAGTCTTCACGGGATCCGAAATATCTGTTCTCAGATTCCACAGAAATAAGACTAGCAAAGAGATCCACGAAATACAGATGTAACTCTGTGAGATGAATTAACAGAACACTAAGCAGTTTCTCAGAAAGCTTCTTTCCAGATTTCATCAGAGGATATTTCCTCTTTCACCATAGCCCTCTATGGGCTTCCAAATATCACTTTGCCAATTCCACAAGAACTGTCTAAGCGAAAGGTTTCTTGAGGGGAAAGCTGTAACCCTGTGAGGTGATTTCACAGAACACAAAGAAGTTTCTCACAAAGCTTCTTTCTCTTTGTTATCGGAGTTTATTTACTTTGGCCCTATAATCTTCAAAGGTGTCCGAAATATCTGTTCTCAGATTCCACAGAAATAAGGCTAGCAAAGAGATCCTCGAAATACAGATGTAACTCTGTGAGATGAATTAACAGAACACTAAGCAGTTTCTCAGAAAGCTACTTTCCAGATTTTATCTGAGGATATTTCCATTTTCACCATAGCCCTCTATGGGCTTCCAAATATCACTTTGCCAATTCCACAAGAACTGTCTTAGCGAAAGGCTTCTTGAGGGGAAAGCTGTAACTCTGTGGGATGATTTCACAGAACACAAAGAAGTTTCTCAGAATGCTTCTTTCCCTTTTTTATCGGAGGATATTTCCTTTGGCCCTATAGACTTCAAAGGGATCCGAAATATCTGTTCTCAGATTCCACAGAAATAAGGCTGGAAAGGAGATCCACGAAATACAGATGTAACTCTGTGAGATGAATTAACAGAACACTAAGCAGTTTCTCAGAAAGCTTCTTTCCAGATTTCATCAGAGGATATTTCCTCTTTCACCATAGCCCTCTATGGGCTTCCAAATATCACTTTGCCAATTCCACAAGAACTGTCTAAGCGAAAGGCTTCTTGAGGGGAAAGCTGTAACTCTGTGAGGTGATTTCACAGAACACAAAAAAGTTTCTCAGAAAGCTTCTTTCTCTTTGTTATCGGAGTTTATTTCCTTTGGCCTTATAATCTTCAAAGGGATCCGAAATATCTGTTCTCAGATTCCAGGAAATAAGGCTAGCAAAGAAATCCACGAAATACAGATATAACTCTGTGAGATGAATTAACAGAACACTAAGCAGTTTCTCAGAAAGCTACTTTCCAGATTTCATCTGCGGATATTTCCATTTTCACCATAACCCTCTATGGGCTTCCTAATATCACTTTGCCAATTCCACAAGAACTGTCTTAGCGAAAGGCTTCTTGAGGGGAAAGCTGTAACTCTGTGAGATGATTTCACAGAACACAAAGAAGTTTCTCAGAAAGCTTCTTTCTCTTTGTTATCGGAGGATATTTTCTTTGGCACGATAGTCTTCAAAGGGATCCGAAATATCTGTTCTGAGATTCCACAGAAATAAGTCTAGCAAAGAGATCCACGAAATAGAGATGTAACTCTGTGAGATGAAATAACAGAACACTAAGCAGTTTCTCAGAAAGCTACTTTCCAGATTTCATCTGAGGATATTTCCTTTTTCACCTTAGCCCTCTAAGGGCTTCCAAATATCACTTTGCCAATTCCACAAATCTGTCTTAGCGAAAGGCTTCTTGAGGGGAAAGCTGTAACTCTGTGAGACGATTTCACAGAACACAAAGAAGTTTCTGAGAAAGGCTCTTTCTCTTTGTTATCGGAGGATATTTCCTTTGGCCCTATAGTCTTCTAGGGGATCTGAAATATCTGTTCTCAGATTCCACAGAAATAATGCTAGCAAAGAGATCCACGAAACACAGATGTAAGTCTGTGAGACGAATTAACAGAACACTAAGCAGTTTCTCAGAAAGCTTCTTTCCAGATTTCATCTGAGGATATTTCCTTTTTCACCATAGCCCCCTATGGGCTTCCAAATATCACTTTGCCAATTCCACAAGAACTGTCTTAGCGAAAGGCCTCTTGAGGGGAAAGCTGTAACTCTGGGAGATGATTTCACAGACCACAAAGGTGTTTCTCTGAAAGCTTCTTTCTCTTTGTTATCGGAGGATATTTCCTTTGGCCCTATAGTCTTCTAAGGGATCCGAAATATCTGCTCTCAGATTCCACAGAAATAAGGCTAGCAAAGAGATCCACGTAATACAGATGTAATTCTGTGAGATGAATTAACAGAACACTAAGCAGTTTCTCAGAAATCTTCTTTCCAGATTTTATCTGAGGATATTTCCTTTTTCACCATAGCCCTCTATGCGCTTCCAAATATCACTTTGCCAATTCCACAAGAACTGTCTTAGCGAAAGGCTTCTTGAGGGGAAATCTGTAACTCTGTGAGATGATTTCAAAGAACACAAAGAAGTTTCTCAGAAAGCTTCTTTCTTTTTGTTATCGGAGATTATTTCCTTTGGCCCTAGAGTCTTCAAAGGGATCCGAAATATCTGTTCTCAGATTCCACAGAAATAAGACTAGCAAAGAGATCCACGAAATACAGATGTAACTCTGTGAGATGAATTAACAGAACATTAATCAGTTTCTCAGAAAGCTACTTTCCAGATTTCATCTGAGGATATTTCCTTTTTCACCATAGCCCTCTATGGGCTTCCAAATATCACTTTGCCAATTCCAGAAGAACTGACTTAGGGAAAGTCTTCTTGAGGGGAAAGCTGTAACTCTTTGAGATGATTTCACAGACAACAAAGATCTTTCTCTGAAAGATTCTTTCTCTTTGTTATCGGAGGATATTTCCTTTGGCCCTATAGTCTTCTAAGGGATCCGAAATATCTGTTCGCAGATTCCACAGAAATAAGGCTAGCAAAGAGATCCACGTAATACAGACGTAACTCTGTGAGATGAATTAACAGAACACTATGCAGTTTCTCAGAAATCTTCTTTCCAGATTTCATCTGAGGATATTTCCTTTTTCACCATAGCCCTCTAACGGCTTCAAAATATCACTTTGCCAATTCCAAAAGAACTGTCTTAGCGAAAGGCTTCTTGAGGGGAAAACTGTAACTCTGTGAGATTATTTCACAGAATACAAAGAAGTTTCTCAGAAAGCTTCTTTCTCTTTGTTATCGGTGGATATTTCCTTTGGCCCTATAGTCTTCAAAGGTATCCGAAATATCTGTTCTCAGATTCCACAGAAATAAGGTTAGCAAAGAGATTACGAAATACAGATGTAACTCTGCGAGATGAATTAACGGAACACTAAGCAGTTTCTCAGAAAGCTACCTTCCAGATTTCATCTGAGGATATTTCCTTTTTCACCATAGCCCTCTATGGGCTTCCAAATATCACTTTGCCAATGCAACAAGAACTGTCTTAGCGAAAGGCTTCTTGAGGGGAAAGAAGTAACTCTGTGAGATGATTCCACAGAACACAAAGAAGTTTCTCAGAATGCTTCTTTCTCTGTGTTATCGGAGGATATTTCCTTGGGCCCTATAGTCTTCTAAGGGATCCGAAATATCTGTTCTCAGATTCCACAGAAATAAGGCTAGCAAAGAGATCCACCAAATACAGATGTAACTCTGTGAGATGAATTAACAGAACACTATGCAGTTTCTCAGAAAGCTTCTTTCCAGATTTCATCTGAGGACATTTCCTTTTTCACCATAGCCCTCTATGGGCTTCCAAATATGACTTTGCGAATTCCACAAGAATTGTCTTAGTGAAAGGCTTCTTGAGGGGAAAGCTTTAACTCTGTGAGATGATTTCACAGAACACAAAGAAGTTTCTCTGAAAGCTTCTTTCTCTTTGTTATCGGAGGATATTTCCTATGGCCCTAGAGTCTTCTAAGGGATCCGAAATATCTGTTCTCAGATTCCACAGAAATAAGGCTAGCAAAGATATCCACGTAATACAGATGTAACTCTGTGAGATGAATTAACAGAACACTAAGCAGTTTGTCAGAAATCTTCTTTCCAGATTTCATCTGAGGATATTTCCTTTTTCAACATAGCCCTCTATGGGCATCCAAATATTACTTTGCCAATTCCACAAGAACTGTCTTAGCGAAAGACTTCTCTAGGGGAAAGCTGTATCTCTGTGAGACGATTTCACAGAACACAAAGAAGTTTCTCAGAAAGCTTCTTTCTCTTTGTTATCGGAGGATATTTCCTTTGGCCCTATAGTCTTCAAAGGGATCCGAAATATCTGTTCTCAGATTCCAAAGAAATAAGGCTAGCAAAGAGATCCACGAAATACAGATGTAACTCTGTGAGATGAATTAACAGAACAATAAGCAGTTTCTCAGAAAGCTTCTTTCCGGATTTCATCTGAGGATATTTCCTTTTTCACCATAGCCCTCTAAGGGCTTCCAAATATCACTTTGCCAATTCCACAAGAACTGTCTTAGCGAAAGGCTTCTTGAGGGGAAAGCTGTAACTCTGTGAGATGATTTCACAGAACACAAAGAAGTTTCTCAGAAAGCTTCTTTCTCTTTTTTATCGGAAGATATTTACTTTGGCCCTATAGTCTTCTAAGGGATCCCAAATATCTGTTCTCAGATTCCACAGAAAAAAGGCTAGCAAAGAGATCCACGAAATGCAGATGTAACTCTGTGAGATAAATTAACGGAACACTATGCAGTTTCTCAGAAAGCTTCTTTCCAGATTTCATCTCAGGATATTTTCTTTTTCACCATAGCCCTCTATGCGCTTCCAAATATCACTTTGCCAATTCCACAAGAACTGTCTTAATGAAAGGCTTATTGAGAGGAAAGCTGTAACTCTGTGAGATGATTACACAGAACACAAAGAAGTTTCTCAGAACGCTTCTTTCTCTTTTTGAACGGAGTATATTTCCCTTGGCCCTATAGTCTTCTAAGGGATCCGAAATATCTGTTGTCGAATTCCACAATATTAAGGCTAGCAAAGAGATCCACGAAATACAGATGTAACTCTGTGAGATGAAATAACAGAACACTAAGCAGTTTCTCAGAAAGCTTCTTTCCAGATTTCATCTGAGGATATTTCCTTTTTCACCCTAGCCCTCTATGGGCTTCCAAATATCACTTTGCCAATTGCACAAGAACTGTCTTAGCGAAAGGCTTCTTGAGGGGAAAGCTGTAACTCTGTGAGATGATTTCACAGACAACAAAGATGTTTCTCTGAAAGCTTCTTTCTCTTTGTTATCGGAGGTTATTTCCTTTGGCCCTATAGTCTTCTAAGGGATCCGAAATATCTGTTCTCAGATTCCACAGAAATAAGGCTAGCAAAGAGATCCACGTATTACAGATGTAACTCTGTGAGATGAATTAACAGAACACTAAGCAGTTTCTCAGAAATCTTCTTTCCAGATTTCATCTGAGGATATTTCCTTTTTCACCATAGCCCTCTATGCGCTTCCAAATATCACTTTCCCAATTCCACAAGAACTGTCTTAGCGAAAGGCTTCTTGAGGGGAAAACTGTAACTCTGTGAGATGATTTCACAGAACACAAAGAAGTTTCTCAGAAAGCTTCTTTCTCTTTGTTATCGGAGGATATTTCCTTTGGCCCTATAGTGTTCACAGGGATCCGAATTATCTGTTCTGAGATTCCACAGAAATAAGGCTAGCAAAGAGATCCACGAAATACAGATGTTAACTCTGTGAGATGAAATAACAGAACACTAAGCAGTTTCTCAGAAAGCTACTTTCCAGATTTCATCTGAGGGTATTTCCTTTTTCACCATAGCCCTCTAAGGGCTTCAAAATATCACTTTGCCAATTCCACAAATCTGTCTTAGCGAAAGGCTTCTTGAGGGGAAAGCTGTAACTCTGTGAGATTATTTCACAGAACACAAAGAAGTTTCTCAGAAAGCTTCTTTCTCTTTGTTATCGGTGGATATTTCCTTTGGCCCTATAGTCTTCAAAGGTATCCGAAAAATCTGTTCTCAGATTCTACAGAATTAAGGTTAGCAAAGAGATTACGAAATACAGATGTAACTCTGTGAGATGAATTAACAGAAAACTAAGCAGTTTCTCAGAAAGCTACCTTCCAGATTTCATCTGACGATATTTCCTTTTTCACCATAGCCCTCTATGGGCTTCCAAATATCACTTTGCCAATTCCACATGAACTGTCTTAGCGAAAGGCTTCTTGAGGGGAAAGAAGTAACTCTGTGAGATGATTTCACGGAACACAAAGAAGTTTCTCAGAGAGCTTCTTTCTCTGTGTTATCGGAGGATATTTCCTTTGGCCCTATAGTCTTCTAAGGGATCCGAAATATCTGTTCTCAGATTCCACAGAAATAAGGCTAGCAAAGAGATCCACGTAATACAGATGTAACTCTGTGAGATGAATTAACAGAACACTAAGCAGTTTGTCAGAAATCTTCTTTCCAGATTTCATCTGAGGATATTTCCTTTTTCACCATAGACCTCTATGGGCTTCCAAATATCACTTTGCCAATTCCACAAGAACTGTCTTAGCGAAAGGTTTCTTGAGGGTAAATCTGTAACTCTTTGAGATGGTTTTAAAGAACACAAACAAGTTTCTCAGAAAGCTTCTTTCTTTTTGTTATCGGAGATTATTTCCTTTGGCCCTAGAGTCTTCAAAGGGATCCGAAATATCTGTTCTCAGATTCCACAGAAATAAGACTAGCAAAGAGATCCACGAAATACAGATGTAACTCTGTGAGATGAATTAACAGAACACTAAGCAGTTTCTCAGAAAGCTACTTTCCAGATTTCATCTGAGGATATTTCCTTTTTCAACATAGCCCTCTATGGGCATCCAAATATTACTTTGCCAATTCCACAAGAACTGTCTTAGCGAAAGGCTTCTCTAGGGGAAAGCTGTATCTCTGTGAGACGATTTCACAGAACACAAAGAAGTTTCTCAGAAAGCTTCTTTCTTTTTGTTATCGGAGATTATTTCCTTTGGCCCTAGAGTCTTCAAAGGGATCCGAAATATCTGTTCTCAGATTCCACAGAAATAAGACTAGAAAAGAGATCCACGAAATACAGATGTAACTCTGTGAGATGAATTAACAGAACACTAAGCAGTTTCTCAGAAAGCATCTTTCCAGATTTCATCTGAGGATATTTCCTTTTTCACCATAGCCCTCTAAGGGCTTCCAAATATCACTTTGCCAATTCCACAAGAACTGACTTAGCGAAAGGGTTCTTGAGGGGAAAGCTGTAACTCTGTGAGATGATTTCACAGAACACAAAGAAGTTTCTCAGAAATCTTCTTTCTCTTTGTGATCGGAGGATATTTCCTTTGGCCCTATCGTCTTCAAAGGGATCCGAAATATCTTTTCTCAGATTCTACAGAAATAAGGCTAGCAAAGAGATCCACGAAATACAGATGTAACTCTGTGAGATGAATTAACAGAACACTAAGCAGTTTCTCAGAAAGCTTCTTTCCAGATTTCATCTGAGGATATTTCCTATTTCACCATAACCCTCTATGCGCTTCCAAATATCACTTTGCCAATTCCACAAGAACTGTCTTAGGGAAAGGCTTCATGAGGGGAAAGCTGTAACTTTGTGAGATGATTTCACAGAACACAAAGAAGTTTCTAATAAAGCTTCTTTCTCTTTGTTATCGGAGGATATTTCCTTTGGCCCTATAGTCTTCTAAGAGATCCGAAATATCTGTTCTCAGATTCCACAGAAATAAGGCTAGCAAAGAGATCCACGAAATACAGATGTAACTCTGTGAGATGAATTGACAGAACAATAAGCAGTTTCTCAGAAAGCTTCTTTCCAGATTTCATCTGAGGATATTTCCTTTTTCACCATAGCCCTCTAAGGGCTTCCAAATATCACTTTGCCAATTCCACAAGAACTGTCTTAGCAAAAGGGTTCTTGAGGGGAAAGCTGTAACTCTGTGAGATGATTTCACAGAACACAAAAAAGTTTCTAAGAAAGCTTCTTTCTCTTTTTTATCGGAAGATATTTCCTTTGGCCCTATAGTCTTCTAAGGGATCCGAAATATCTGTTCTCAGATTCCACAGAAATAAGGCTAGCAAAGAGATCCACGAAATACAGATGTAACTCTGTGAGATGGATTAACAGAACACTAACCAGTTTCTCAGAAAGCTTCTTTCCAGATTTCATCTGAGGATATTTCCTTTTTCACCATAGCCCTCTACGGGCTTCCAAATATCACTTTGCCAATTCCACAAGAACTGTCTTAGCGAAAGGCTTCTTGAGGGGAAAGCTGTAACTCTGTGAGATGATTTCACAGAACACAAAGAAGTTTCTCAGAAAGCTTCTTTCTCTTTGTGATCGGAGGATATTTCCTTTGGCCCTATAGTCATCAAAGGGATCCGAAATATCTGTTCTCAGATTCTACAGAAATAAGGCTAGCAAAGAGATCCACGAAATACAGATGTAACTCTGTGAGATGAATTAACAGAACACTAAGCAGTTTCTCATAAAGCTTCTTTCCAGATTTCATCTGAGGATATTTCCTATTTCACCATAACCCTCTATGCGCTTCCAAATATCACTTTGCCAATTCCACAAGATCTGTCTTAGCGAAAGGCTTCTTGAGGGGAAAACTCTAACTCTGTGAGATGATTTCAAAGAACACAAAGAAGTTTCTCAGAAAGCTTCTTTCTTTTTGTTATCGGAGATTATTTCCTTTGGCCTTAGAGTCTTCAAGCGGATCCGAAATATCTGTTCTCAGATTCCACAGAAATAAGACTAGCAAAGAGATCCACGAAATACAGATGTAACTCTGTTAGATGAATTAACAGAACACTAAGCAGTTTCTCAGAAAGCTTCTTTCCAGATTTCATCTGAGGATATTTCCTTTTTCAACATAGCCCTCTATCGGCTTCCAAATATCACTTTGCCAATTCCACTAGAACTGTCTTAGCGAAAGGGTTCTTGAGGGCAAAGCTGTAACTCTATGAGATGATTTCACAGAACACAAAGAAGTTTCTCTGAAAGCTTCTTTCTCTTTGTTATCGGAGGATATTTCCTATGGCCCTATAGTCTTCTAAGGGATCCAAAATATCTGTTCTCAGATTCCACAGAAATAAGGCTACCAAAGAGATCCACGAAATACAGATGTAACTCTGTGAGATGAATTAACAGAACACTAAGCAGTTTCTCAGAAAGCTTCATTCCAGATTTCATCTGAGGATATTTCCTTTTTCACCATAGCCCTCTATGGGCTTCCAAATATCACTCTGCCAATTCCACAAGAACTGTCTTAGCGAAAGGCTTCTTGAGGGGAAAGCTGCAACTCTGTGAGATGATTTCACAGAACACAAAGAAGTTTCTCAGAAAGCTTCGTTCTCTTGGTGATTGGAGGATATTTCCTTTGGCCCTATAGTCTTATAAGGGATCCGAAATATCTGTTCTCAGATTCCACAGAAATAAGGCTAGCAAAGAGATCCACGAAATACAGATATAACTCTGTGAGATGAATTAACAGAACACTAAGCAGTTTCTCAGAAAGCTACTTTCCAGATTTCATCTGAGGATATTTCCTTTTTCACCATAGCCCTCTATGGGCGTCCAAATATCACTCTGCCAATTCCACAAGAACTGTCTTAGGGATAGGCTTCTTGAGGGGAAAGCTGTAACTCTGTTAGATGATTTCACAGAACACAAAGAAGTTTCTCAGAATGCTTCTTTCCCTTTTTTATCGGAGGATATTTCCTTTGGCCCTATAGACTTCAAAGGGATCCGAAATATCTGTTCTCAGATTCCACAGAAATAAGGCTAGCAAGGATATCCACGAAATACAGATGTAACTCTGTGAGATGAATTAAGAGAACACTAAGCAGTTTCTCAGAAAGTTTCTTTCCAGATTTCATGAGAGGGTATTTCCTCTTTCACCATAGCACTCTATGGGCTTCCAAATATCATTTTGCCAATTCCACAAGAACTGTCTAAGCGAAAGGCTTCTTGAGGGGAAAGCTGTAACTCTGTGAGGTGTTTTCACAGAACACAAAGAAGTTTCTCAGAAAGCTACTTTCTCTTTGTTATCGGAGTTTATTTCCTTTGGCCCTATAATCTTCAAAGGGATCCGAAATATCTGTTCTCAGATTCCACAGAAATAAGGCTAGCAAAGAGATTGCGAAATACAGATGTAACTCTGTGAGATGAATTAACAGAACACTAAGCAGTTTCTCAGAAAGCTACTTTCCAGATTTCATCTGAGGATATTTCCTTTTTCACCGTAGCCCTCTATGGGCTTCCAAATATCACTTTGCCAATTCCACTAGAACTGTCTTAGCGAAAGTCTTCTTGTGGGGAAAGCTGTAACTCTGTGAGATGATTACACAGAACACAAAGAAGTTTCCCAGAAAGCTTCTTTCTCTTTGTTATCGGAGGATATTTTCTTTGGCTCTATAGTCTTAAAAGGGATCCGAAATATCTGTTCTCAGATTCCACAGAAATAAGGCTAGCAAAGAGATCCACGAAATACAGATGTAACTCTGTGAGATGAATTAACAGAACACTAAGCAGTTTCTCAGAAAGCTTCTTTCCAGATTTCATCTGAGGATATTTCCTTTTTCACCGTAGCCCTCTATGGGCTTCCAAATACCACTTTGCCAATTCCACAAGAACTGTCTAAGCGAAAGGCTTCTTGAGGGGAAAGCTGTAACTCTGTGAGGTGATTTCACAGAACACAAAGAAGTTTCTCAGAAAGCTTCTTTCTCTTTTTTATCGGAGTTTATTTCCTTTGGCCCTATAATCTTCAAAGGGGTCCGAAATATCTGTTCTCAGATTCCACAGAAATAAGGCTAGCAAAGAGATCCACGAAATACAGATGTAACTCTGTGAGGTGAATTAACATAACACTAAGCAGTTTCTCAGAAAGCTACTTTCCAGATTTCATCTGAGGATATTTCAATTTTCACCATAGCCCTATATGGGCTTCCAAATATCACTTTGCCAATTCCACAAGAACTGTCTTAGCGAAAGGCTTCTTGAGGGGAAAGCTGTAACTCTTTGAGATGCTTTCACAGAACACAAAGAAGTTTCTCACAAAGCTTCTTTCTCTTTGTTATCGGAGGATATTTCCTTTGGCCCTATAGTCTTCAAAGGGATCCGAAATACTGTTCTGAGATTCCACAGAAATAAGGCTAGCAAAGAGATCCACGAAGTAGAGATGTAACTCTGTGAGATGAAATAACAGAACAGTAAGCAGTTTCTCAGAAAGCTACTTTCCAGATTTCATCTGAGGATATTTCCTTTTTCACCCTAGCCCTCTAAGGGCTTCCAAATATCACTTTGCCAATTCCACAAATCTGTCTTAGCGAAAGGCTTCTTGATGGGAAAGCTGTAACTCTGTGAGATGATTTCACAGAACACAAAGAAGTTTCTCAGAAAGCTTCTTTCTCTTTGTTGTCGGAGGATATTTCCTTTGGCTCTATAGTCTTCAAAGGGATCCGAAATATCTGTTATCAGATTCCACAGAATTAAGTCTAGCCAAGAGATCCACGAAATACACATGTAACTCTGTGAGATGAAATAACAGAACACTAAGCAGTTTCTCAGAAAGCTTCTTTCCAGATTTCATCTGAGGATATTTCCTTTTTCACCATAGCCCTCTATGGGCTTCCAAATATCACTTTGCCAATTCCACAAGAACTGTCTTAGCGAAAGGCTTCTTGAGGGGAAAGCGGTAACTCTGTGAGGTGATTTCACAGAACACAAAGAAGTTTCTGAGAAAGGCTCTTTCTCTTTGTTATCGGAAGATATTTCCTTTGGCCCTATAGTCTTCAAAGGGATGCGAAATATCTGTTCTCAGATTCGACAGAAATAAGGCTAGCAAAGAGATCCACGAAATACAGATGTAACTCTGTGAGATGAAATAACAGAACACTAAGCAGTTTCTCAGAAAGCTTCTTTCCAGATTTCATCTGAGGATATTTCCTTTTTCACCATAGCCCTCTATGGGCTTCCAAATATCACTTTGCCAATTACACAAGAACTGTCTTAGCGAAAGGGTTCTTGAAGGGAAAGCTGTAACTCTGAGAGATGATTTCACAGAACACAAAGAAGTTTCTCAGAAAGCTTCTTTCTCTTTTTTATCGGAGGATATTTCCTTTGACCCTATAGTCTTCTAAGGGATCCGAAATATCTGTTCTCAGATTCCACAGAAATAAAGCTAGCAAAGAGATTACGAAATAAAGATGTAACTCTGTGAGATGAATTAACAGAACACTAAGCAGTTTCTCAGAAAGCTACCTTCCAGATTTCATCTGAGAATATTTCCTTTTTCACCATAGCCCTCTATGGGCTCCCAAATATCACTTTGCCAATTCCACAAGAACTGTCTTAGCGAAAGGCTTCTTGAGGGGAAAGAAGTAACTCTGTGAGATGATTTCACAGAACACAAAGAAGTTTCTCAGAAAGCTTCTTTCTCTGTGTTATCGGAGGATATTTCCTTTGGCCCTAGAGTCTTCAAAGGGATCCGAAATATCTGTTCTCAGATTCCACAGAAATAAGGCTAGCAATGAGATCCACGAAATACAGATGTAACTCTGTGAGGTGAATTAACGGAACACTAAGCAGTTTCTCAGAAGCTTCTTTCCATACTTCATCGGAGGATATTTCCTTCTTCACCATAGCCCTCATTGGGCTTCCAAATATCACTTTGACAATTCCAAAAGAACTGTCTTAACGAAAGGCTTCTAGAGGGAAAAGCTGTAACTCTGTGAGATGATTTCAGAGAACACAAAGAAGTTTCTCAGAAAGGCTCTTTCTCTTTGTTATCGGAGGATATTTCCTTTGGCCCTATAGTCTTCTAGGGGATCCGAAATATCTGTTCTCAGATTCCACAGAAATAAGGCTAGCAAAGAGATCCACGAAATACAGATGTAACTCTGTGAGATGAATTAACAGAACACTAAGCAGTTTCTCAGAAAGCTTCTTTCCTGATTTCATCGGAGGATATTTCCTTTTTCACCATAGATCTCTATGGGCTTCCAACTATAACTTTGCCAATTCCACAAGAACTGTCTTAGTGAAAGGCTTCTTGAGGGGAAAGCTGTAACTCGGAGAGATTATTTCACAGAACACAAAGAAGTTTCTCAGAATGCTTCTTTCCCTTTTTTATCGGAGGATATTTCCTTTCGTACTATAGTCTTCAAAGGGATCCGAACTATCTGTTCTCAGATTCCACAGAAATAAGGCTAGCAAGGAGATCCACGAAATACAGATGTAACTCTGTGAGATGAATTAACAGAACACTAAGCAGTTTCTCAGAAAGCTTCTTTCCAGATTTCATCACAGGATATTTCCTCTTTCACCATAGCCCTCTATGGGTTTCCAAACATCACTGTGCCAATTCCACAAGAACTGTCTAAGCGAAAGACTTCTTGAGGGGAAAGCTGTAACTCTGTGAGGTGATTTCACAGAACACAAAGTATTTTCTCAGAAAGCTTCTTTCTATTTGTAATCGGAGTTTATTTCCTTTGGCCCTATAATCTTCAAAGGGGTCCGAAATATCTGATCTCAGATTCCACAGAAATAAGGCTAGCAAAGAGATCCACGAAATACAGATGTAACTCTGTGAGATGAATTAACAGAACACTAAGCAGTTTCTCAGAAAGCTACTTTCCAGATTTCATCTGAGGATATTTCCTTTTTCACCATAGCCCTCTAAGGGCTTCCAAATATCACTTTGCCAATTCCACAAGAACTGTCTTAGCTAAAGGCTTCTTGAGGGGAAAGCTGTAACTCTGTGAGATGATTTCAGAGAACAAAAGAAGTTTCTCAGAAAGCTTCTTTCTCTTTGTTGTCGGAGGATATTTCCTTTGGCTCTATAGTCTTCAAAGGGATCCGAAATATCTGTTCTCAGATTCCACAGAAATAAGGCTAGCAAAGAGATCCACGAAATACAGATGTAACTCTGTGAGATGAATTAACAGAACAGTAAGCTGTTTCTCAGAAAGCTACTTTCCAGATTTCATCTGAGGATATTTCCTTTTTCTCCATAGCCCTCTAAGGGCTTCCAAATATCACTTTGCCAATTCGACAAGAACTGTCTAAGCGAAAGGCTTCTTGAGGGGAAAGCTGTAACTCTGTGAGATGATTTCACAGAACACAAAGAAGTTTCTCAGAAAGCTTCTTTCTCTTTGTTATCGGAGGATATTTCCTTTGGCCCTATAGTCTTCACAGGGATCCGAAATATCTGTTCTGAGATTCCATAGAAATAAGGCTAGCAAAGAGATCCACGAAATACAGATGTTAACTCTGTGAGATGAAATAACAGAACCATAAGCAGTTTCTCAGAAAGCTACTTTCCAGATTTCATCTGAGGATATTTCCTTTTTCACCATAGCCCTCTAAGGGCTTCCAAATATCACTTTGCCAATTCCACAAATCTGTCTTAGCGAAAGGCTTCTTGAGGGGAAATCTGTAACTCTGTGACATTATTTCACAGAACACAAAGAAGTTTCTCAGAAAGCTTCTTTCTCTTTGTTATCGGTGGATATTTCCTTTGGCCCTATAGTCTTCAAAGGTATCCGAAATATCTGTTCTCAGATTCCACTGAAATAAGGCTAGCAAAGTGATTACAAAATACAGATGTAACTCTGTGAGATGAATTAACAGAACACTAAGCAGTTTCTCAGAAAGCTACCTTCCAGATTTCCTCTGAGGATATTTCCTTTTTCACCATAGCGCTCTATGGGCTTCCAAATATCACTTTGCCAATTCCACAAGAACTGTCTTAGCGAAAGGCTTCTTGAGGGGAAAGAAGTAACTCTGTGAGATGATTTCACAGAACACAAAGAAGTTTCTCAGAAAGCTTCTTTCTCTGTGTTATCGGAGGATATTTCCTTTGGCCCTAGAGTCTTCAAAGGGATCCGAAATATCTGTTCTCAGATTCCACAGAAATAAGGCTAGCAATGAGATCCACGAAATACAGATGTAACTCTGTGAGATGAATTAACGGAACACTATGTAGTTTCTCAGAAAGCTTCTTTCCAGATTTCATCAGAGGATATTTCCTTCTTCACCATAGCCCTCTTTGGGCTTCCAAATATCACTTTGCCAATTCCAAAAGAACTGTCTTAACGAAAGGCTTCTAGAGGGAAAAGCTGTAACTCTATGAGATGATTTCACAGAACACAAAGAAGTTTCTCAGAAAGGCTCTTTCTCTTTGTTATCGGAGGATATTTGCTTTGGCCCTATAGTCTTCTAGGGGATCCGAAATATCTGTTCTCAGATTCCACAGAAATAAGGCTAGCAAAGAGATCCACGAAATACAGATGTAACTCTGTGAGATGCATTAACAGAACACTAAGCAGTTTCTCAGAAAACTTCTTTCCTAATTTCATCGGAGGATATTTCCTTTTTCACCATAGATCTCTATGGGCTTCCAAATATAACTTTGCCAATTCCACAAGAACTGTCTTAGTGAAAGGCTTCTTGAGGGGAAAGCTGTAACTCGGAGAGATTATTTCACAGCACACAAAGAAGTTTCTCAGAATGCTTCTTTCCCTTTTTTTTCGGAGGATATTTCCTTTCGTCCTATAGTCTTCAAAGGGATCCGAACTATCTGTTCTCAGATTCCACAGAAATAAGGCTAGCAAGGAGATCCACGAAATACAGATGTAACTCTGTGAGATGAATTAACAGAACACTAAGCAGTTTCTCAGAAAGCTTCTTTCCGGATTTCATCAGAGGATATTTCCTCTTTCACCATAGCCCTCTATGGGTTTCCAAATATCACTGTGCCAATTCCACAAGAACTGTCTAAGCGAAAGACTTCTTGAGGGGAAAGCTGTAACTCTGTGAGGTGATTTCACAGAACACAAAGTATTTTCTCAGAAAGCTTCTTTCTATTTGTTATCGGAGTTTATTTCCTTTGGCCCTATAATCTTCAAAGGGGTCCGAAATATCTGATCTCAGATTCCACAGAAATAAGGCTAGCAAAGAGATCCACGAAATACAGATGTAACTCTGTGAGATGAATTAACAGAACACTAAGCAGTTTCTCAGAAAGCTACTTTCCAGATTTCATCTGAGGATATTTCCTTTTTCACCATAGCCCTCTAAGGGCTTCCAAATATCACTTTGGCAATTCCACAAGAACTGTCTTAGCTAAAGGCTTCTTGAGGGGAAAGCTGTAACTCTGTGAGATGATTTCACAGAACACAAAGAAGTTTCTCAGAAAGCTTCTTTCTCTTTGTTGTCGGAGGATATTTCCTTTGGCTCTATAGTCTTCAAAGGGATCAGAAATATCTGTTCTCAGATTCCACAGAAATAAGGCTAGCAAAGAGATCCACGAAATACAGATGTAACTCTGTGACATGAATTAACAGAACAGTAAGCTGTTTCTCAGAAAGCTACTTTCCAGATTTCATCTGAGGATATTTCCTTTTTCTCCATAGCCCTCTAAGGGCTTCCAAATATCACTTTGCCAATTCGACAAGAACTGTCTAAGCGAAAGGCTTCTTGAGGGGAAAGCTGTAACTCTGTGAGATGATTTCACAGAACACAAAGAAGTTTCTCAGAAAGCTTCTTTCTCTTTGTTATCGGAGGATATTTCCTTTGGCCCTATAGTCTTCACAGGGATCCGAAATATCTGTTCTGAGATTCCATAGAAATAAGGCTAGCAAAGAGATCCACGAAATACAGATGTTAACTCTGTGAGATGAAATAACAGAACCCTAAGCAGTTTCTCAGAAAGCTACTTTCCAGATTTCATCTGAGGATATTTCCTTTTTCACCATAGCCCTCTAAGGGCTTCCAAATATCACTTTGTCAATTCTACAAATCTGTCTTAGCGAAAGGCTTTTTGAGGGGAAATCTGTAACTCTGTGAGATTATTTCACAGAACACAAAGAAGTTTCTCAGAAAGCTTCTTTCTCTTTGTTATCGGTGGATATTTCCTTTGGCCCTATAGTCTTCAAAGGTATCCGAAATATCTGTTCTCAGATTCCACAGAAATAAGGCTAGCAAAGTGATTACAAAATACAGATGTAACTCTGTGAGATGAATTAACAGAACACTAAGCAGTTTCTCAGAAAGCTACCTTCCAGATTTCCTCTGAGGATATTTCCTTTTTCACCATAGCGCTCTATGGGCTTCCAAATATCACTTTGCCAATTCCACAAGAACTGTCTTAGCGAAAGGCTTCTTGAGGGGAAAGAAGTAACTCTGTGAAATGATTTCACAGAACACAAAGAAGTTTCTCAGAAAGCTTCTTTCTCTGTGTTATCGGAGGATATTTCCTTTGGCCCTAGAGTCTTCAAAGGGATCCGAAATATCTGTTCTCAGATTCCACAGAAATAAGGCTAGCAATGAGATCCACGAAATACAGATGTAACTCTGTGAGGTGAATTAACGGAACACTATGTAGTTTCTCAGAAAGCTTCTTTCCAGATTTCATCAGAGGATATTTCCTTCTTCACCATAGCCCTCTTTGGGCTTCCAAATATCACTTTGCCAATTCTAAAAGAACTGTCTTAACGAAAGGGTTCTAGAGGGAAAAGCTGTAACTCTATGAGATGATTTCACAGAACACAAAGAAGTTTCTCAGAAAGGCTCTTTCTCTTTGTTATCGGAGGATATTTGCTTTGGCCCTATAGTCTTCTAGGGGATCCGAAATATCTGTTCTCAGATTCCACAGAAATAAGGCTAGCAAAGAGATCCACGAAATACAGATGTAACTCTGTGAGATGCATTAACAGAACACTAAGCAGTTTCTGAGAAAACTTCTTTCCTAATTTCATCGGAGGATATTTCCTTTTTCACCATAGATCTCTATGGGCTTCCAAATATAACTTTGCCAATTCCACAAGAACTGTCTTAGTGAAAGGCTTCTTGAGGGGAAAGCTGTAACTCGGAGAGATTATTTCACAGAACACAAAGAAGTTTCTCAGAATGCTTCTTTCCCTTTTTTTTCGGAGGATATTTCCTTTCGTCCTATACTCTTCAAAGGGATCCGAACTATCTGTTCTCAGATTCCACAGAAATAAGGCTAGCAAGGAGATCCACGAAATACAGATGTAACTCTGTGAGATGAATTAACAGAACACTAAGCAGTTTCTCAGAAAGCTTCTTTCCAGATTTCATCAGAGGATATTTCCTCTTTCACCATAGCCCTCTATGGGTTTCCAAATATCACTGTGCCAATTCCACAAGAACTGTCTAAGCGAAAGACTTCTTGAGAGGAAAGCTGTAACTCTGTGAGGTGATTTCACAGAACACAAAGAAGTTTCTCAGAGAGCTTCTTTCTATTTGTTATCGGAGTTTATTTCTTTGGCCCTATAATCTTCAAAGGGGTCCGAAATATCTGTTCTCAGATTCCACAGAAATAAGGCTAGCAAAGACATCCACGAAATACAGATGTAACTCTGTGAGATGAATTAACAGAACACTAAGCAGTTTCTCAGAAAGCTTCTTTCCAGATTTCATCTGAGGATATTTCCTTTTTCACCATAGCCCTCTAAGGACTTCCAAATATCACTTTGCCAATTCCACAAGAACTGTCTTAGCGAAAGGCTTCTTGAGGGGAAAGCTGTAACTCTCTGAGATGATTTCACAGAACACAAAGAAGTTTCTCAGAAAGCTTCTTTCTCTTTGTTGTCGGAGGATATTTCCTTTGGCTCTATAGTCTTCAAAGGGATCCGAAATATCTGTTCTCAGATTCCACAGAAATAAGGCTAGCAAAGAGATCCACGAAATACAGATGTAACTCTGTGAGATGAATTAACAGAACAGTAAGCTCTTTCTCAGAAAGCTACTTTCCAGATTTCATCTGAGGATATTTCCTTTTTCACCATAGCCCTCTATGGGCTTCCAAATATCACTTTGCCAATTCGACAAGAACTGTCTAAGCGAAAGGCTTCTTGAGGGGAAAGCTGTAACTCTGTGAGATGATTTCACAGAACACAAAGAAGTTTCTCAGAAAGCTTCTTTCTCTTTGTTGTCGGAGGATATTTCCTTTGGCCCTAGAGTCTTCAAAGGGATCCGAAATATCTGTTCTCAGATTCCACAGAAATAAGGCTAGCAATGAGATTCAATAAATACAGATGTAACTGTGTGAGGTGAATTAACGGAACACTAAGCAGTTTCTCAGAAAGCTACTTTCCAGATTTCATCTGAGGATATTTCCTTTTTCACCATAGCCCTCTATGGGCTTCCAAATATCACTTTGCCAATTCCACAAGAACTGTCTTAGCGAAAGGCTTCTTGAGGGGAAAGCTGTAACTCTGTGAGATGATTTCACAGAACACAAAGAAGTTTCTGAGAAAGGCGCTTTCTCTTTGTTATCGGAAGATATTTCCTTTGGCCCTATAGTCTTCTAAGGGATCCGAAATATCTGTTCTCAGATTCGACAGAAATAAGGCTAGCAAAGAGATCCACGAAATACAGATGTAACTCTGTGAGATGAATTAAGAGAACACTAAGCAGTTTCTCAGAAAGCTTCTTTCCAGATTTCATCTGAGGATATTTCCTTTTTCACCATAGCCCTCTAGGGGCTTCCAATTATCACTTTGCCAATTCCACAAGAACTGTCTTAGCGAAAGGGTTCTTGAGGGGAAAGCTGTAACTCTGTGAGATGATTTCACAGAACACAAAGAAGTTTCTCAGAAAGCTTCTTTCTCTTTGTTATCGGAGGATATTTCCTTTGGCCCTATAGTCTTCACAGGGATCCGAAATATCTGTTCTGAGATTCCATAGAAATAAGGCTAGCAAAGAGATCCACGAAATACAGATGTTAACTCTGTGAGATGAAATAACAGAACACTAAGCAGTTTCTCAGAAAGCTACTTTCCAGATTTCATCTGAGGATATTTCCTTTTTCACCATTGCCCTCTAAGGGCTTCCAAATATCACTTTGCCAATTCCACAAATCTGTCTTAGCGAAAGGCTTCTCGAGGGGAAATCTGTAACTCTGTGAGATTATTTCACAGAACACAAAGAAGTTTCTCAGAAAGCTTCTTTCTCTTTGTTATCGGTGGATATTTCCTTTGGCCCTATAGTCTTCAAAGGTATCCGAAATATCTGTTCTCAGATTCCACAGAAATAAGGCTGGCAAAGAGATTACGAAATACAGATGTAACTCTGTGAGATGAATTAACAGAACACTAAGCAGTTTCTCAGAAAGCTACTTTCCAGATTTCATCTGAGGATATTTCCTTTCTCACCATAGCCCTCTATGGGCTTCCAAATATCACTTTGCCAATTCCAGAACTGTCTTAGCGAAAGGCTTCTTGAGGGGAAAGAAGTAACTCTGTGAGATGATTTCACAGAACACAAAGAAGTTTCTCAGAAAGCTTCTTTCTCTGTGTGATCGGTGGATATTTCCTTTGGCCCTAGAGTCTTCAAAGGGATCCGAAATATCTGTTCTCAGATTCCACAGAAATAAGGCTAGCAATGAGATCCACGAAATACAGATGTAACTCTGTGAGGTGAATTAACGGAACACTAAGTAGTTTCTCAGAAAGTTTCTTTCCAGATTTCATCAGAGGATATTTCCTTCTTCACCATAGCCCTCTTTGGGCTTCCAAATATCACTTTGCCAATTCCAAAAGAACTGTCTTAACGAAAGGCTTCTTGAGGGAAAAGCTGTAACTCTGTGAGATGATTTCACAGAACACAAAGAAGTTTCGCAGAAAGGCTCTTTCTCTTTGTTATCGGAGGATATTTCCTTGGCCCTATAGTCTTCTAGGGGATCCGAAATATCTGTTCTCAGATTCCACAGAAATAAGGCTAGCAAAGAGATCCACGAAATACAGATGTAACTCTGTGAGATGCATTAACAGAACACTAAGCAGTTTCTCAGAAAACTTCTTTCCTAATTTCATCGGAGGATATTTCCTTTTTCACCATAGATCTCTATGGGCTTCCAAATATAACTTTGCCAATTCCACAAGAACTGTCTTAGTGAAAGGCTTCTTGAGGGGAAAGCTGTAACTCGGAGAGATTATTTCACAGAACACAAAGAAGTTTCTCAGAATGCTTCTTTCCCTTTTTTTTCGGAGGATATTTCCTTTCGTCCTATACTCTTCAAAGGGATCCGAACTATCTGTTCTCAGATTCCACAGAAATAAGGCTAGCAAGGAGATCCACGAAATACAGATATAACTCTGTGAGATGAATTAACAGTACACTAAGCAGTTTCTCAGAAAGCTTCTTTCCAGATTTCATCAGAGGATATTTCCTCTTTCACCGTAGCCCTCTACGGGTTTCCAAATATCACTGTGCCAATTCCACAAGAACTGTCTAAGCGAAAGACTTCTTGAGGGGAAAGCTGTAACTCTGTGAGGTGATTTCACAGAACACAAAGAAGTTTCTCAGAAAGCTTCTTTCTATTTGTTATCGGAGTTTATTTCCTTTGGCCCTATAATCTTCAAAGGGGTCCGAAATATCTGTTCTCAGATTCCACAGAAATAAGGCTAGCAAAGAGATCCACGAAATACAGATGTAAATCTGTGAGATGAATTAACAGAACACTAAGCAGTTTTCCAGAAAGCTACTTTCCAGATTTCATCTGAGGATATTTCCTTTTTCACCATAGCCATCTAATATTTTCCAAATATCACTTTTCCAATTCCACAAGAACTGTCTTAGCGAAAGGCTTCTTGAGGGGAAAGCTGTAACTCTGTGAGATGATTTCACAGAACACAAAGAAGTTTCTCAGAAAGCTTCCCTCTCTTTGTTATCGGAGGATATTTCCTTTGGCCCTATAGTCTTCAAAGGTATCCGAAATATCTGTTCTCAGATTCCACAGAAATAAGGCTAGCAAAGAGATCCGCGAAACACAGATGTAACTCTGTGAGATGAATTAACAGAACATTAAGCAGTTTCTCAGAAAGCTTCTTTCCAGATTCCCTCTGAGGATATTTTCTTCTTCACCATAGCCCTCTATGCCCTTCCAAATATCACTTCGCCAATTCCACAAGAACTGTCTTAGGGAAACGCTTCATGAGGGGAAAGCTGTAACTCTGTGAGATGATTTCAAAGAACACAAAGAAGTTTCTCAGAAAGGTTCTTTCTTTTTGTTATCGGAGATTATTTCCTTTGACCCTAGAGTCTTCAAAGGGATCCGAAATATCTTTCTCAGATTCCACAGAAATAAGGCTAGCAAGGAGATCCACGAAATACAGATGTAACTATGTGAGATGAATTAACAGAACACTAAGGGGTTTCTCAGAAGCTTCTTTCCAGTTTTCATCTGAGGATATTTCCTTTTTCACTATAGCCCTCTATGGGCTTCCAAATATCACCTTGCCAATTCCACAAGAACTGTCTTAGCGAAAGGCTTCTTGAGGGGCAAGCTGTAACTCTGTGAGATGATTTCACAGAACACAAAGATGTTTCTCAGAAAGCCACTTTCTCTTTGTTATCGGAGGATATTTACTTTGGCCCTATAGTCTTCTAAGTGATGCGAAATATCTGTTCTCAGATTCCACAAAAATAAGGCTAGCAAAGAGATCCACGAAATACTGATGTAACTCTGAGAGATGAATTAACAGAACACTAAGCAGTTTCTCAGAAACCTTCTTTCCAGATTTCATCTGAGGATATTTCCTTTTTCACCATAGCCCTCTCTGGGCTTCCAAATATCACTTTGCCAATTCCACAAGAACTGTCTTAGCGAAAGGCTTCTTGAGGGGAAAGCTGTAACTCTGTGAGATGATTTCACAGAACACAAAGAAGTTTCTCAGAAAGCTTCTTTCTCTCTGTTATCGGAGGATATTTTCTTTGGCCCTATAGTCTTCAAGGGGATCCGAAATATCTGTTCTCAGATTCCACAGAAATAAGGCTAGCAAAGAGATCCACGAAATACAGATGTAACTCAGTGAGATGAATTAAAAGAACACTAAGCAGTTTCTCAGAAAGCTTCTTTCCAGATTTCATCTGAGGATATTTCCTTTTTCACCATAGTCCTCTACGCGGTTCCAAATATCACTTTGCCAATTCCACAAGAACTGTCTTAGCGAAAGGGTTCTTGAGGGGAGAGCTCTAACTCTGTGAGATGATTTCACAGAACACAAAGAAATTTCTCAGAAAACTTCTTTCTGTTCTTTATCGGAGGATATTTCCTTTGGCACTACAGTGTTCTAAGGTATCCGAAATATCTGTTCTCAGATTCTACAGAAATAAGGCTAGCAAAGAGATCCACGAAATACTGATGTAACTCTGTGAGATGAATTAACAGAACACTAGGCATTTTCTCAGAAACCTTCTTTCCAGATTTCATCTGAGGATATTTCCTTTTTCACCATAGCCCTCTATGGGCTTCCAAATATCACTTTGCCAATTCCACAAGAACTGTCTTAGCGAAAGGCTTCTTGAGGGGAAAGCTGTAACTCTGTGAGATGATTTCACAGAACACAAAGAAGTTTCTCAGAAAGCTTCTTTCTCTCTGTTATCGGAGGATATTTCCTTTGGCCCTATAGTCTTCAAGGGGATCCGAAATATCTGTTCTCAGATTCCACAGAAATAAGGCTAGCAAAGAGATCCACGAAATACAGATGTAACTCTCTGAGATGAATTAAAAGAACACTAAGCAGTTTCTCAGAAAGATTCTTTCCAGATTTCATCTGAGGATATTTCCTTTTTCACCATAGCCCTCTATGGGCTTCCAAATATCACATTGGCAATTCCACAAGAACTGTCTTAGCGAAAGGCTTCTTGAGGGGAAAGCTGTAACTTTGTGAGATGATTTCACAGAACACAAAGAAGCTTCTCAGAAACTTCTTTCTCTCTGATATCGGAGTTTATTTCCTTTGGCCCTATAGTCTTCTAAGCTATCCGAAATATCTGTTCTCAGATTCCACAGAAATAAGGCTAGCAAAGAGATCCACGAAATGCAGATGTAACTCTGTGAGATGAATTAACAGAACATTAAGCAGTTTCCCAGAAAGCTTCTTTCCAGATTTCATCTGAGCATATTTTCTTTTTCACCATAACCCTCTAGGCGCTTCCAAATATCACTTTGCCAATTCCACAAGAACTGTCTTAGGGAAAGGCTTCTTGAGGGGAAAGCTGTAACTCTGTGAGATGATTTCACAGATCACAAAGAAGTTTCTCATAAAGCTTCTTTCTCTTTGTTATCGGAGGATATTTTCTTTGGCCCTATAGTCTTCTAAGGGATCCGAAATATCTGTTCTCAGATTCCACAGAAATAAGGCTAGCAAAGAGATCCACGAAATACAGATGTAACTCTTTGAGATGAATTATCAGAACACTAAGCAGTTTCTCAGGAAGCTTCATTCCAGATTTCATCTGAGAATATTTCTTTTTCACCGTAGCCCTCTATGGGCTTCTAAATATCACTTTGCCAATTCCACAAGAACTGTCTTAGGGAAAGGCTTCTTGAGGGGAAACCTCTAACTCTGTGAGATGATTTCACAGAACACAGAGAAGTTTCTCAGAAAGCTTATTTCTCTTTGTTATCGGAGGTTATTTCCTTTGGCCCTATAGTCTTCAAAGGGATCGGAAATATCTGTTCTCAGATTCCACAGAAATAAGGCTAGCAAAGAGATCCACGAAATACAGATGTAACGCTGTGAGATGAATTAACAGAACACTAAGCAGTTTCTCAGAAAGGTTCTTTCCAGATTTCATCTGAGGATATTTCCTTTTTCACCATAGCCCTCTATGGGCTTCCAAATATCACATTGGCAATTCCACAAGAACTGTCTTAGCGAAAGGCTTCTTGAGGGGAAAGCTGTACCTTTGTGAGATGATTTCACAGAACACAAAGAAGTTTCTCAGAAACTTCTTTCTCTCTGATATCGGAGTTTATTTCCTTTGGCCCTATAGTCTTCTAAGGTATCCGAAATATCTGTTCTCAGATTCCACAGAAATAAGGCTGGCAAAGAGATCCACGAAATGCAAATGTAAGTCTGTGAGATGAATTAACAGAACATTAAGCAGTTTCCCAGAAAGCTTCTTTCCAGATTTCATCTGAGCATATTTTCTTTTTCACCATAACCCTCTAGGCGCTTCCAAATATCACTTTGCCAATTCCACAAGAACTGTCTTAGGGAAAGGCTTCATGAGGGGAAAGCTGTAACTCTGTGAGATGATTTCACAGAACACATAGAAGTTTCTCATAAAGCTTCTTTCTCTTTGTTATCGGAGGATATTTCCTTTGGCCCTATAGTCTTCTAAGGGATCCGAAATATCTGTTCTCAGATTCCCCAGAAATAAGGCTAGCAAATAGATCCACGAAATACAGATGTAACTCTGTGAGATGAATTAACAGAACACTAAGCAGTTTCTCAGAAAGCTTCCTTCCAGATTTCATCTGAGGATATTTCCTTTTTCAACATAGCCCCCTATGGGCTTCCAAATATCACTTTACCAATTCCACAAGAACTGTCTTAGCGAAAGGCTTCTTGAGGGGAAAGCTGTAACACTGTGAGATGATTTCACAGAACACAAAGAAGTTTCTCAGAAAGCTTCTTTCTCTTTGTTATCGGAGGATATTTCCTTTGGCCCTATAGTGTTCTAAGTGATCCGAAATATCTGTTCTCAGATTCCACAGAAATAAGGCTAGCAAACAGATCCACGAAACACAGATGTAACTCTGTGAGATGAATTAACAGAACACTAAGCAGTTTCTCAGAAAGCTTCCTTCCAGATTTCATCTGAGGATATTTCCTTTTTCACCGTCGCCCTCTAATGGGCTTCCAAATATCACTTTGCCAATTCCACAAGAACTGTCTTAGCAAAAGGCTTCTTGAAGGGAATGCTGTAACTCCGTGAGTTTATTTCACAGAACCCAAAGAAGTTTCTCAGAAAGCTTCTTTCTCTTTGTTATCGGAGGATATTTCCTTTGGCCCTATAGTCTTCTAGGGGATCCGAAATATCTGTACTCAGATTCCACAGAAATAAGGCTAGCAAAGAGATCCACGAAATACAGATGTAACTCTGTGAGATGAATTAACAGAACACTAAGCAGTTTCTCAGAAAATTTCTTTCCTGATTTCATCGGAGGATATTTCCTATTTCACCATAGATCTCTATGGGCTTCCAAATATAACTTTGCCAATTCCACAAGAACTATCTTAGTGAAAGGCTTCTTGAGGGGAAAGCTGTAACTCGGAGAGATTATTTCACAGAACACAAAGAAGTTTCTCAGAATGCTTTTTTCCCTTTTTTATCGGAGGATATTTCCTTTCGTCATATAGTCATCAAAGGGATCTGAACTATCTGTTCTCAGATTCCACAGAAATAAGGCTAGCAAGGAGATCCACGAAATACAGATGTAACTCTGTGAGATGAATTAACAGAACATTAACAGTTTCTCAGAAAGCTTCTTTCCGGATTTCATCAGAGGATATTTCCTCTTTCACCATAGCCCTCTATGGGTTTCCAAATATCACAGTGCCAATTCCACAAGAACTGACTAAGCGAAAGACTTCTTGAGGGGAAAGCTGTAACTCTGTGAGGTGATTTCACAGAACACAAAGAAGTTTCTCAGAAAGCATCTTTCTATTTGTTATCGGAGTTTATTTCCTTTGGCCCTATAATCTTCAAAGGGGTCCGAAATATCTGTTCTCAGATTCCACAGAAATAAGGCTAGCAAAGAAATCCACGAAATACAGATGTAACTCTGTGAGATGAATTAACAGAACACTAAGCAGTTTCTCAGAAAGCTACTTTCCAGATTTCATCTGAGGATATTTCCTTTTTCACCATAGCCCTCTAAGGGCTTCCAGATATCACTTTGCCAATTCCACAAGAACTGTCTTAGTGAAAGGCTTCTTGAGAGGAAAGCTGTAACTCTGTGAGATGATTTCACAGAACACAAAGAAGTTTCTCAGAATGTTTCTATCTCTTTGTTATCGGAGGATATTTCCTTTGGCCCTAGAGTCTTCAAAGGGATCCGAAATATCTGTTCTCAGATTCCACAGAAATAAGGCTAGCAATGAGATCCACGAAATACAGATGTAACTCTGTGAGGTGAATTAACAGAACACTAAGCAGTTTCTCAGAAAGCTACTTTCCAGATTTCATCTGAGGTTATTTCCTTTTTCACCATAGCCCTCTATGGGCTTCCAAATATCCCTTTGCCAATTCCACAAGAACTGTCTTAGCGAAAGGCTTCTTCAGGGGAAAGCTGTAACTCTGTGAGATGATTTCACAGAACATAAAGAAGTTTCTCAGAAAGCTTTTTTCTCTTTGTTATCGGAGGATAATTCCTTTGGCCCTATAGTCTTCACAGGGAACCGAAATATCTGTTCTGAGATTCCATAGAAATAAGGCTAGCAAAGAGATCCACGAAATACAGATGTTAACTCTGTGAGATGAAATAACAGAACACTAAGCAGTTTCTCAGAAAGCTACTTTCCAGATTTCATCTGAGGATATTTCCTTTTTCACCATAGCCCTCTAAGGGCTTCCAAATATCACTTTGCCAATTCCACAAATCTGTCTTAGCGAAAGGCTTCTTGAGGGGAAAGCTGTAACACTGTGTGAGTATTTCACAGAACACAAAGAAGTTTCTCAGAAAACTTCTTTCTATTTATTATCGGTGGATATTTCCTTTGGCCCTATAGTCTTCAAAGGTATCCGAAATATCTGTTCTCAGATTCCACAGAAATAAGGCTAGCAAAGAGATTACGAAATACAGATGTAACTCTGTGAGATGAATTAACAGAACACTAAGCAGTTTCTCAGAAAGCTACCTTCCAGATTTCATCTCAGGATATTTCCTTTTTCACCATAGCCCTCTATGGGCTCCCCAAATATCACTTTGCCAATTCCACAAGAACTGTCTTAGCGAAAGGCTTCTTGAGGGGAAAGAAGTAACTCTGTGAGATGATTTCACAGAACACAAATAAGTTTCTCAGAAAGCTTCTTTCTCTGTGTTATCGGAGGATATTTCCTTTGGCCCTAGAGTCTTCAAAGGGATCCGAAATATCTGTTCTCAGATTCCACAGAAATAAGGCTAGCATGAGATCCACAAAATACAGACGTAACTCTGTGAGGTGAATTAACGGAACACTAAGCAGTTTCTCAGAAAGCTTCTTTCCATATTTCATCAGAGGATATTTCCTTCTTCACCATAGCCCTCTTTGGGCTTCCAAATATCACTTTGCCAATTCCAAAAGAACTGTCTTAACGAAAGGCTTCTTGAGGGAAAAGCTGTAACTCTGTGAGATGATTTCACAGAACACAAAGAAGTTTCTCAGAAAGGTTCTTTCTCTTTGTTATCGGAGGATACTTCCTTTGGGCCTATAGTCTTCAAAGGTATCCGAAATATCTGTTCTCAAATTCCACAGAAATAAGGCTAGCAAGAGATCCGGGAAACACAGATGTAACTCTGTGAGATGAATTAACAGAACATTAAGCAGTTTCTCAGAAAGCTTCTTTCCAGATTCCCTCTGAGGATACTTTCTTCTTCACCATAGCCCTCTATGCCCTTCCAAATATCACTTCGCCAATTCCAGAAGAACTGTCTTAGGGAAACGCTTCATGAGGGGAAAGCTGTAACTCTGTGAGATGATTTCAAAGAACACAAAGAAGTTTCTCAGAAAGCTTCTTTCTTTTTGTTATCGGAGATTATTTCCTTTGACCCTAGAGTCTTCAAAGGGATCCGAAATATCTTTCTCAGATTCCACAGAAATAAGGCTAGCAAAGAGATCCACGAAATACAGATGTAACTATGTGAGATGAATTAACAGAACACTAAGGGGTTTCTCAGAAGCTTCTTTCCAGTTTTCATCTGAGGAGATTTCCTTTTTCACTATAGCCCTCTATGGGCTTCCAAATATCACCTTGCCAATTCCACAAGAACTGTCTTAGCGACAGGCTTCTTGAGGGGAAAGCTGTAACTCTGTGAGATGATTTCACAGAACACAAAGAAGTTTTTCAGAAAGCCACTTTCTCTTTGTTATCGGAGGATATTTACTTTGGCCCTATAGTCTTCTAAGTGATGCGAAATATCTGTTCTCAGATTCCACAAAAATAAGGCTAGCAAAGAGATCCACGAAATACTGATGTAACTCTGAGAGATGAATTAACAGAACACTAAGCAGTTTCTCAGAAACCTTCTTTCCAGATTTCATCTGAGGATATTTCCTTTTTCACCATAGCCCTCTCTGGGCTTCCAAATATCACTTTGCCAATTCCACAAGAACTGTCTTAGCGAAAGGCTTCTTGAGGGGAAAGAAGTAACTCTGTGAGATGATTTCACAGAACACAAAGAAGTTTCTCAGAAAGCTTCTTTCTCTGTGTTATCGGAGGATATTTCCTTTGGCCCTAGAGTCTTCAAAGGGATCCGAAATATCTGTTCTCAGATTCCACAGAAATAAGGCTAGCAATGAGATCCACGAAATACAGATGTAACTCTGTGAGGTGAATTAACGGAACACTAAGCAGTTTCTCAGAAAGCTTCTTTCCAGATTTCATCAGAGGATATTCCCTTCTTCACCATAGCCCTCTTTGGGCTTCCAAATATCACTTTGCCAATTCCAAAAGAACTGTCTTAACGAAAGGCTTCTTGAGGGAAAAGCTGTAACTCTGTGAGATGATTTCACAGAACACAAAGAAGTTTCTCAGAAAGGCACTTTCTCTTTGTTATCGGAGGATATTTCCTTTGGCCCTATAGTCTTCTAGGGGATCCGAAATATCTGTTCTCAGATTCCACAGAAATAAGGCTAGCAAAGAGATCCACGAAATACAGATGTAACTCTGTGAGATGAATTAACAGAACACTAAGCAGTTTCTCAGAAAGCTTCTTTCCAGATTTCATCGGAGGATATTTCCTTTTTCACCATAGATCTCTATGGGCTTCCAAATATCACTTTGCCAATTCCACAAGAACTGTCTTAGTGAAAGGCTTCTTGAGGGGAAAGCTGTAACTCGGAGAGATTATTTCACAGAACACAAAGAAGTTTCTCAGAATGCTTCTTTCCCTTTTTTATCGGAGGATATTTCCTTTCGTCCTATAGTCTTCAAAGGGATCCGAACTATCTGTTCTCAGATTCCACAGAAATAAGGCTAGCAAGGAGATCCACGAAATACAGATATAACTCTGTGAGATGAATTAACAGTACACTAAGCAGTTTCTCAGAAAGCTTCTTTCCAGATTTCATCAGAGGATATTTCCTCTTTCACCGTAGCCCTCTACGGGTTTCCAAATATCACTGTGCCAATTCCACAAGAACTGTCTAAGCGAAAGACTTCTTGAGGGGAAAGCTGTAACTCTGTGAGGTGATTTCACAGAACACAAAGAAGTTTCTCAGAAAGCTTCTTTCTATTTGTTATCGGAGTTTATTTCCTTTGGCCCTATAATCTTCAAAGGGGTCCGAAATATCTGTTCTCAGATTCCACAGAAATAAGGCTAGCAAAGAGATCCACGAAATACAGATGTAAATCTGTGAGATGAATTAACAGAACACTAAGCAGTTTTCCAGAAAGCTACTTTCCAGATTTCATCTGAGGATATTTCCTTTTTCACCATAGCCCTCTAATATTTTCCAAATATCACTTTTCCAATTCCACAAGAACTGTCTTAGCGAAAGGCTTCTTGAGGGGAAAGCTGTAACTCTGTGAGATGATTTCACAGAACACAAAGAAGTTTCTCAGAAAGCTTCCCTCTCTTTGTTATCGGAGGATATTTCCTTTGGCCCTATAGACTTCAAAGGTATCCGAAATATCTGTTCTCAGATTCCACAGAAATAAGGCTAGCAAAGAGATCCGCGAAACACAGATGTAACTCTGTGAGATGAATTAACAGAACATTAAGCAGTTTCTCAGAAAGCTTCTTTCCAGATTCCCTCTGAGGATATTTTCTTCTTCACCATAGCCCTCTATGCCCTTCCAAATATCTCTTCGCCAATTCCACAAGAACTGTCTTAGGGAAACGCTTCATGAGGGGAAAGCTGTAACTCTGTGAGATGATTTCAAAGAACACAAAGAAGTTTCTCAGAAAGCTTCTTTCTTTTTGTTATCGGAGATTATTTCCTTTGACCCTAGAGTCTTCAAAGGGATCTGAAATATCTTTCTCAGATTCCACAGAAATAAGGCTAGCAAGGAGATCCACGAAATACAGATGTAACTATGTGAGATGAATTAACAGAACACTAAGGGGTTTCTCAGAAGCTTCTTTCCAGTTTTCATCTGAGGATATTTCCTTTTTCACTATAGCCCTCTATGGGCTTCCAAATATCACCTTGCCAATTCCACAAGAACTGTCTTAGCGAAAGGCTTCTTGAGGGGAAAGCTGTAACTCTGTGAGATGATTTCACAGAACACAAAGAAGTTTCTCAGAAAGCCACTTTCTCTTTGTTATCGGAGGATATTTACTTTGGCCCTATAGTCTTCTAAGTGATGCGAAATATCTGTTCTCAGATTCCACAAAAATAAGGCTAGCAAAGAGATCCACGAAATACTGATGTAACTCTGAGAGATGAATTAACAGAACACTAAGCAGTTTCTCAGAAACCTTCTTTCCAGATTTCATCTGAGGATATTTCCTTTTTCACCATAGCCCTCTCTGGGCTTCCAAATATCACTTTGCCAATTCCACAAGAACTGTCTTAGCGAAAGGCTTCTTGAGGGGAAAGCTGTAACTCTGTGAGATGATTTCACAGAACACAAAGAAGTTTCTCAGAAAGCTTCTTTCTCTCTGTTATCGGAGGATATTTCCTTTGGCCCTATAGTCTTCAAGGGGATCCGAAATATCTGTTCTCAGATTCCACAGAAATAAGGCTAGCAAAGAGATCCACGAAATACAGATGTAACTCAGTGAGATGAATTAAAAGAACACTAAGCAGTTTCTCAGAAAGCTTCTTTCCAGATTTCATCTGAGGATATTTCCTTTTTCACCATAGTCCTCTACGCGGTTCCAAATATCACTTTGCCAATTCCACAAGAACTGTCTTAGCGAAAGGGTTCTTGAGGGGAGAGCTCTAACTCTGTGAGATGATTTCACAGAACACAAAGAAATTTCTCAGAAAACTTCTTTCTGTTCTTTATCGGAGGATATTTCCTTTGGCACTACAGTGTTCTAAGGTATCCGAAATATCTGTTCTCAGATTCTACAGAAATAAGGCTAGCAAAGAGATCCACGAAATACTGATGTAACTCTGTGAGATGAATTAACAGAACACTAGGCATTTTCTCAGAAACCTTCTTCCCAGATTTCATCTGAGGATATTTCCTTTTTCACCATAGCCCTCTATGGGCTTCCAAATATCACTTTGCCAATTCCACAAGAACTGTCTTAGCGAAAGGCTTCTTGAGGGGAAAGCTGTAACTCTGTGAGATGATTTCACAGAACACAAAGAAGTTTCTCAGAACGCTTCTTTCTCTCTGTTATCGGAGGATATTTCCTTTGGCCCTATAGTCTTCAAGGGGATCCGAAATATCAGTTCTCAGATTCCACAGAAATAAGGCTAGCAAAGAGATCCACGAAATACAGATGTAACTCTCTGAGATGAATTAAAAGAACACTAAGCAGTTTCTCAGAAAGATTCTTTCCAGATTTCATCTGAGGATATTTCCTTTTTCACCATAGCCCTCTATGGGCTTCCAAATATCACATTGGCAATTCCACAAGAACTGTCTTAGCGAAAGGCTTCTTGAGGGGAAAGCTGAAACTTTGTGAGATGATTTCACAGAACACAAAGAAGCTTCTCAGAAACTTCTTTCTCTCTGATATCGGAGTTTATTTCCTTTGGCCCTATAGTCTTCTAAGGTATCCGAAATATCTGTTCTCAGATTCCACAGAAATAAGGCTGGCAAAGAGATCCACGAAATGCAAATGTAAGTCTGTGAGATGAATTAACAGAACATTAAGCAGTTTCCCAGAAAGCTTCTTTCCAGATTTCATCTGAGCATATTTTCTTTTTCACCATAACCCTCTAGGCGCTTCCAAATATCACTTTGCCAATTCCACAAGAACTGTCTTAGGGAAAGGCTTCATGAGGGGAAAGCTGTAACTCTGTGAGATGATTTCACAGAACACATAGAAGTTTCTCATAAAGCTTCTTTCTCTTTGTTATCGGAGGATATTTCCTTTGGCCCTATAGTCTTCTAAGGGATCCGAAATATCTGTTCTCAGATTCCCCAGAAATAAGGCTAGCAAAGAGATCCACGAAATACAGATGTAACTCTGTGAGATGAATTAACAGAACACTAAGCAGTTTCTCAGAAAGCTTCCTTCCAGATTTCATCTGAGGATATTTCCTTTTTCAACATAGCCCCCTATGGGCTTCCAAATATCACTTTACCAATTCCACAAGAACTGTCTTAGCGAAAGGCTTCTTGAGGGGAAAGCTGTAACACTGTGAGATGATTTCACAGAACACAAAGAAGTTTCTCAGAAAGCTTCTTTCTCTTTGTTATCGGAGGATATTTCCTTTGGCCCTATAGTGTTCTAAGTGATCCGAAATATCTGTTCTCAGATTCCACAGAAATAAGGCTAGCAAACAGATCCACGAAACACAGATGTAACTCTGTGAGATGAATTAACAGAACACTAAGCAGTTTCTCAGAAAGCTTCCTTCCAGATTTCATCTGAGGATATTTCCTTTTTCACCGTCGCCCTCTATGGGCTTCCAAATATCACTTTGCCAATTCCACAAGAACTGTCTTAGCAAAAGGCTTCTTGAAGGGAATGCTGTAACTCCGTGAGTTTATTTCACAGAACCCAAAGAAGTTTCTCAGAAAGCTTCTTTCTCTTTGTTATCGGAGGATAATTCCTTTGACCCTATAGTCTTCAAAGGGATCCGAAATATCTGTTCTCAGAATCCACAGAAATAAGGCTAGAAAAGGGATCCACGAAATTCAGATATAACTCTGTGAGATGAATTAACAGAACACTAAGCAGTTTCTCAGAATGCTTCTTTCAAGATTTCATCTGAGGATATTTCCTTTTTCACCATAGCACTCTATGCGCTTCGAAATATCACTTTGCCAATTCCACAAGAACTGTCTTAGCGAAAGGCTTCTTGAGGGGAAAGCTCTAACTCTGGGAGATGATTTCACATATCACAAAGAAGTTTCTCAGAAAGATTCTTTCTCTTTGTTATCGGAGAATATTTTCTTTGGCCCTATAGTTTTCTAAGGGATCCGAAATATCTGTTCTCAGATTCCACAGAAATAAGGCTAACAAAGAGATCCTCGTAATACAGATATAACTCTGTGTGATGAATTAACAGAACACTAAGCAGTTTCTCAGAAAGCTTCTTTCCAGATTTCATCTCAGGATGTTTCCTTTTCCACCGTAGCCCTCTATGGGCTTCCAAATATCACTTTGCCAATTCCACAAGAACTGTCTAACGAAAGGCTTCTTGAGGGGAAAGCTGTAACTGTGAGATGATTGCACAGAACACAAAGAAGTTTCTCAGAAAGCTTCTTTCTCTTTGTTATCGGAGGATATTTCCTTTGGCCCTATAGTGTTCTAAGGGATCCGAAATATCTGTTCTCAGATTCCACAGAAATAAGGCTAGCAAAGAGATGCACGAAATGCAGATGTAACTCTGTGAGATGAATTAACAGAACAATAAGCAGTTTCTCAGAAAGCTTCTTTCCAGATTTCATCTGAGCATATTTTCTTTTTCACCATAACCCTCTAGGCGCTTCCAAATATCACTTTGCCAATTCCACAAGAACTGTCTTAGGGAAAGGCTTCATGAGGGGAAAGCTGTAACTCTGTGAGATGATTTCACAGAACACAAAGAAGTTTCTCATAAAGCTTCTTTCTCTTTGTTATCGGAGGATATTTCCTTTGGCCCTAGAGTCTTCTAACGGATCCGAAATATCTGTTCTCAGATTCCACAGAAATAAGGCTAGCAAAGAGATCCACGAAATACAGATGTAACTCTGTGAGATGAATTAACAGAACACTAAGCAGTTTCTCAGAAACTTCTTTCCAGATGTCATCTGAGGATATTTCCTTTTTCACCGTAGCCCTCTATGCGCTTCCAAATATCACTTTGCCAATTCCACAAGAACTGTCTTAGCGAAAGGTTTCTTGAGGGGAAAGCTGTAACTCTGTGAGATGATTTCACAGAACACAAAGAAGTTTCTCAGAAAGCTTCTTTCTCTTTGTTTTCGGAAGATATTTCCTTTGGCCCTATAGTGTTCTAAGGGATCCGAAATATCTGTTCTCAGATTCCACAGAAATAAGGCTAGCAAAGAGATCCCCGAAATACAGATGTAACTCTGTGAAATGAATTAACAGAACACTAAGCAGTTTCTCAGAAAGCTTCCTTACAGATTTCATCTGAGGATATTTCCTTTTTCAACATAGCCCCCTATGGGCTTCCAAATATCACTTTACCAATTCCACAAGAACTGTCTTAGCGAAAGGCTTCTTGAGGGGAAAGATGTAACACTGTGAGATGATTTCACAGAACACAAAGAAGTTTCTCAGAAAGCTTCTTTCTCTTTGTTATCGGAGGATATTTCCTTTGGCCCTATAGTGTTCTAAGTGATCCGAAATATCTGTTCTCAGATTTCACAGAAATAAGGCTAGCAAACAGATCCACGAAACACAGATGTAACTCTGTGAGATGAATTAACAGAACACTAAGCAGTTTCTCAGAAAGCTTCCTTCCAGATTTCATCTGAGGATATTTCCTTTTTCACCGTCGCCCTCTATGGGCTTCCAAATATCACTTTGCCAATTCCACAAGAACTGTCTTAGCAAAAGGCTTCTTGAAGGGAATGCTGTAACTCCGTGAGTTTATTTCACAGAACACAAAGAAGTTTCTCAGAAAGCTTCTTTCTCTTTGTTATCGGAGGATAATTCCTTTGACCCTATAGTCTTCAAAGGGATCCGAAATATCTGTTCTCAGAATCCACAGAAATAAGGCTAGAAAAGGGATCCAAGAAATTCAGATATAACTCTGTGAGATGAATTAACAGAACACTAAGCAGTTTCTCAGAATGCTTCTTTCAAGATTTCATCTGAGGATATTTCCTTTTTCACCATAGCACTCTATGCGCTTCGAAATATCACTTTGCCAATTCCACAAGAACTGTCTTAGCGAAAGGCTTCTTGAGGGGAAAGCTGTAACTCTGTGAGATGATTTCAAAGAACACAATGATGTTTCTCAGAAAGCTTCTTTCTCTTTGTTATCGGAGTTTATTTCCTTTGGCCCTATAGTCTTCAAAGGGATCCGAAATATCTTTTCTCAGATTCCACAGAAATAAGGCTAGCAAAGAGATCCACGAAATACAGATGTAACTCTGTGAGATGAATTAACAGAACACTAAGCAGTTTCTCAGAAAGCCTCTTTCCAGATTTCATCTGAGGATATTTCCTTTTTCACCATAGCCCTCTAAGGGCTTCCAAATATCACTCTGCCAATTCCAAATGAACTGCCTTAGCGAAAGGCTTCTAGAGGGGAAAGCTGTAACTCTGTGAGATGATTTCACAGAACACAAAGAAGTTTCTCAGAAAGCTTCTTTCTCTTTCTTATCGGAGGATATTTCCTTTGGCCCTATAGTCTCAAAGGGATCCGAAATATCTGTTCTCAGATTCCAGAGAAATAAGGCTAGCAAAGAGATCCACGAAATACAGATGTCACTCTGTGAGATGAATTAACAGAACACTAAGCAGTTTCTCAGAAAGCTTCTTTCCAGATTTCATCTGAGGATATTTCCTTTTTCACCATAGCCCTCTATGGGCTTCCAAATATCACTTTGCCAATTCCACAAGAACTGTCTTAGCGAAAGGCTTCTTGAGGGGAAAGATGTAACTCTGTGAGATGATTTCACAGATCACAAAGAAGTTTCTCAGAAAGCTTCTTTCTCTTTGTTATCGGAGGATATTTCCTTTGGCCCTATAGTGTTCAAAGGGATCCGAAATATCTGTTCTCAGATTCCACAGAAATAAGGCTATCAAAGAGATCCACGAAATACAGATGTAACTCTGTGAGATGAATTAACAGAACTTAAGCATTTTCTCAGAAAGCTTCCTTCCAGATTTCATCTGAGGATATTTCCTTTTTCACCATAGCCCTATAAGGGCTTCCAAATATCACTTTGCCAATTCCACAAGAACTGTCTTAGCGAAAGGCTTCTCGAGGGAAAAGCTGTAACCCTGAGATATGATTTCACAGAACACAAAGAAGTTTCTCAGAAAGCTTCTTTCTCTTTGTTATCGCAGGATATTTCCTTTGACCCTATAGTCTTAAAAGGGATCCGAAATATCTGTTCTCAGGATCCACAGAAATAAGGCTAGCAAATGGATCCACGAAATTCAGGTGTAACTCTGTGGATGAATTAACGGAACACTAAGCAGTTTCTCAGAATGCTTCTTTCAAGATTTCATCTGAGGATATTTCCTTTTTCACCACTGCCCTCTATGCGCTTCCAAATATCACTTTGCCAATTCCACAAGAACTGTCTTAGCGAAAGGCTTCTTGAGGGGAAAGCTGTAGCTCTGTGAGATGATTTCAAAGAACACAAAGACGTTTCTCAGAAAGCTTCTTTCTCTTTGTTAGCGGAGTTTATTTCCTTTGGCCCTATAGTCTTCAAAGGAATCCAAAATATCTGTTCTCAGATTCCACAGAAATAAGGCTATCAAAGAGATCCACGAAATACAGATGTAACTCTGTGAGATGAATTAACAGAACACTAAGCATTTTCTCAGAAACCCTCTTTCCAGATTTCATCTGAGGATATTTCGTTTTTCAACATAGCCCTCTAAGGGCTTCCAAATATCACTTTACCAATTACAAAAGAACTGTCTTAGCGAAAGGCTTCTTGAGGGGAAAGCTGTAACTCTGTGAGATGATTTCACAGAACACAAAGAAGTTTCTCAGAAAGCTTCTTTCTCTTTGTTATCGGAGGATATTCCCTTTGGTCCTATAGAGTTCAAAGGGATCCGAAATATCTGTTCTCAGATTCCACAGAAATAAGGCTAGCAAAGAGATCCACGAAATACAGATGTAACTCTGTGAGATGAGTTAACAGAACACTAAGCAGTTTCTCTGAAAGCTTCTTTCCAGATTTCATCTGAGGATATTTCCTTTTTCACCCTAGCCTTCTATGGGCTTCCAAATATCACTTTGCCCTCTCCACAAGAACTGTCTTAGCTAAAGTTTTCTTGAGGGGAAAGCTGTACCTCTGTGAGATGATTTCACAGAACACAAAGAAGTTTCTCAGAAAGCTTCTTTCTTTTTGTTATCGGAGGAGATTTCCTTTGGCCCTATAGTCTTCTAGGGGATCCGAAATATCTGTTCTCAGATTCCACAGAAATAAGGCTAGCAGAGAGATCCAAGAAATGCAGATGTAACTCTGTGAGATGAATTAACCGAACATTAAGCAGTTTCTCAGAAAGCTTCTTTCCAGATTTCATCTGAGGATATTTCCTTTTTCACCTTAGCCCTCTATGGGCTTCCAACTATCACTTTGCCAATTCCACAAGAACTATCTTAGCGAAAGGCTTCTTGAGGGGAAAGCTGTAACTCTGTGAGATGACTTCACAGAACACAAAGTAGTTTCTCAGAAAGCTTCTTTCTCTTTGTTATCGGAGGATATTTCCTTTGGCCCTATAGACTTCTAAAGGATCCGAAATATCTGTTCTCAGATTCCACAGAAATAAGGCTATCAAAGAGATGCTCGATATACAGATATAACTCTGTGAGATGAATTAACAGAATACTAAGCAGTTTCTCAGAAAGCTTCTTTCCAGATTGCATCTGAGGATATTTCCTTTTTCACCATAGATCTCTATGGGCTTCCAAATATCACTTTGCCAATTCCACAAGAACTGTCTTAGCGCAAGGCTTCTTGAGGGGAAAGCTGTAACTCTGTGAGATGATTTCACAGAACACAAAGAAGTTGCTCAGAAAGCTTCTTTCTCTTTGTTATCGGAAGATATTACCTTTGTCCCTATAGTCTTCAAAGGGATCCGAAATATCTGTTCTCAGATTCCACAGAAATAAGGCTAGCAAAGAGATCCACGAAACACAGATGTAACTCTGTGAGATGAATTAAGAGAACACTAAGCAGTTTCTCAAAAAGCTTCCTTCGAGATTTCATCTGAGGATATTTCCTTTTTCACCGTCGCCCTCTATGTGCTTCCAAATATCACTTTGCCAATTCCACAAGAACTGTCTTAGCAAAAGGCTTCTTGAGGGGAATGCTGTAACTCTGTGAGATGATTTCACAGAACACAAAGAAGTTTCTCAGAAAGCTTCTTTCTCTTTCTTATCGGAGGATATTTCTCTTGGCCCTATAGTCTTCAAAGGTATCCGAAATATCTGTTCTCAGATTCCACAGAAATAAGGCTAGCAAAGAGATCCACGAAATACAGATGTAACTCTGAGAGACGAATTAACAGAACACTAAGCAGTTTCTCAGAAAGCTTCTTTCCAGATTTCATCTGAGGATATTTCCTTTTGCACCGTAGCCATCCATGGGCTTCCATATATCACTCTGCCAATTCCACAAGAACTGCCTTAGCGAAAGGCTTCTTGAGGGGAAAGCTGTAACTCTGTGAGATGATTTCACAGAACACAAAGAAGTTTCTCAGAAAGCTTCTTTCTCTTTGTTATGGGAGGATATTTCCTTTGGCCCTGTAGTCTTCAAAAGGATCCGAAATATCTGTTCTCAGATTCCACAGAAATAAGGCTAGCAAAGAGATCAACGAAATACAGATGTAACTTTGTGAGATGAATTAACAGAACACTAAGCAGTTTCTCAGAAAGCTTCTTTCCAGATTTCATCTGAGGATATTTCCTTTTTCACCATAGCCCACTATGCGCTTCCAAATATCACTTTCCTAATTCTACAAGAATTGTCTTAGCGAAAGACTTCTTGAGGGGAATGCTGTAACTCTGTGAGATGATTTCACAGAACACAAAGAAGTTTCTCAGAAAGCTTCTTTCTCTTTGTTATCGCAGGATATTTCGTTTGACCCTATAGTCTTCAAAGGGATCAGAAATATCTGTTCTCAGAATCCACAGAAATAAGGCTAGCAAAGGGATCCACGAAATTCAGATGTAACTCTGTGAGATGAATTAACAGAAGACTAAGCAGTTTCTCAGAATGCTTCTTTCAAGATTTCATCTAAGGATATTTCCTTTTTCACCATTGTCCTCTATGCGCTTCCAAATATCACTTTGCCAATTCTACAAGAACTGTCTTAGCGAAAGGCTTCTTGAGCGGAAAGCTGTAGCTCTGTGAGATGATTTCAAGAACACAAAGACGTTTCTCAGAAAGCTTCTTTCTCTTTGTTATCGGAGTTTATTTCCTTTGGCCCTATAGTCTTCAAAGGGATTCGGAATATCTGTTCTCAAATTCCACAGAAATAAGGCTAGCAAAGAGATCCACGAAATACAGATGTAACTCTGTGAGATGAGTTAACAGAACACTAAGCAGTTTCTCTGAAAGCTTCTTTCCAGATTTCATCATAGGATATTTCCTTTTTCACCATAGCCTTCTATGGGCTTCCAAATATCACTTTGCCCTCTCCACAAGAACTCTCTTAGCTAAAGGCTTCTTGAGGGGAAAGCTGTACCTCTGTGCGATGATTTCACAGAACAGAAAGAAGTTTCTCAGAAACTTCTTTCTCTTTGATATTGGAATTTATTTCCTTTGGCCCTATAGTCTTCAAAGGGATCCGAAATATCTGTTCTAGATTCCACAGAAATAAGGCTAGCAAAGAGATCCACGAAATGTAGATGTAACTCTGTGAGATGAATTAACAGAACACTAAGCAGTTTCTCAGAAAACTTCTTTCCAGATTTCATCTGAGGATATTTCCTTTTTCACCATAGCCCTCTACGGGCTTCCAAATATCACTTTGCCAATTCCACAAGAACTGTCGTAGCGAAAGGCTTCTTGAGGGGAAAGCTCTAACTCTGTGAGATGATTTCACAGAACACTAAGAAGTTTCTCAGAAAGTTTCTTTCTTTTTGTTATCGGAGGAGATTTCCTTGGGCCCTATAGTCTTATAGGGGTTCCGAAATATCTGTTCTCAGATTCCACAGAAATAAGGCTAGCAAAGAGATCCACGAAACACAGATGTAACTCTGTGAGATGAATTAACGGAACACTAAGCAGTTTCTCAGAAAGCTTCCTACCAGATTTCGTATGAGGATATTTCCTTTTTCACAGTCGCCCTCTATGGGCTTCCAAATATCACTTTGCCAATTCCACAAGAACTGTCTTAGCAAAAGGCTTTTTGAGGGGAATGCTGTAACTCTGTGAGATGATTTCACAGAACACAAAGAAGTTTCTCAGAAAGCTTCTTTCTCTTTGTTATCGCAGGATATTTCCTTTGACCCTATAGTCTTCAAAGGGATCCGAATTATCTGTTCTCAGAATCCACAGAAATAAGGCTAGCAAAGGGATCCACGAAATTCAGATGTAACTCTGTGAGATGAATTAACAGAACACTAAGCAGTTTCTCAGAATGCTTCTTTCAGGATTTCATCTGAGGATATTTCCTTTTTCACCATAGCCCTCTATGCGCTTCCAAATATCACTTTGCCAATTCCACAAGAACTGTCTTAGCGAAAGGCTTCTTGAGGGGAAAGCTGTAGTTCGGTGAGATGATTTCAAAGAACACAAAGACGTTTCTCAGAAACCTTCTTTCTCTTTGTTATCGGAGTTTATTTCCTTTGGCCCGATAATAATCAAAGGGATCCGAAATATCTGTTCTCAGATTCCACAGAAATAAGGCTAGCAAAGAGATCCACAAAATACAGATGTAACTCTGTGAGATGAATTAACAGAACACTAAGCAGTTTCTCAGAAAGCCTCTTTCCAGATTTCATCTGAGGATATTTCCTTTTTCACCATAGCCCTCTAAGGGCTTCCAAATATCACTTTGCCCTCTCCACAAGAACTGTCTTAGCGAAAGGCTTCTTGAGGGGAAAGCTGTTCCTCTGTGCGATGATTTCACAGAACACAAAGAAGTTTCTCAGAAACTTCTTTCTCTTTGATATCGGAATTTATTTCCTTTGGCCCTATAGTCTTCAAAGGGATCCGAAATATCTGTTCTCAGATTCCACAGAAATAAGGCTAGCAAAGAGATCCACGAAATGCAGATGTAACTCTGTGAGATGAATTAACAGAACACTAAGCAGTTTCTCAGAAAGCTTCTTTCCAGATTTCATCTGAGGATATTTCCTTTTTCACCATAGCCCTCTAGGGGCTTCCAAATATACTTTGCCAATTCCACAAGAAATGTCTTAGCGAAAGGCTTCTTGTGGGGAAAGCTGAAACTCTATGAGATGATTTCACAGAACACAAAGAAGTTTCTCAGAAAGCTTCTTTCTCGTTGTTATCGGAGGTTATATACTTTGGCCCTTTGGTCTTCAAAGGGATCCAAAATATCTGTTCTAAGATTCCACAGAAATAAGGCTAGCAAAGAGATCCACGTAATACAGATGTAACCCTGTGAGATGAATTAACAGAACACGAAACAGTTTCTCAGAAAGCTTCTTTCCAGATTTCATCTGAGGATATTTCCTTTTTCACCATAGCCCTCTATGGGCTTCCAAATATCACTTTGCCAATTCCACAAGAACTGTCTTAGCGAAAGGCTTCTTGAAGGGAAAGCTGTAACTCTGTGAGATGATTTCACAGAACACAAAGAAGTTTCTCAGAAAGCTTCTTTCTCGTTGTTATCGGAGTTTATATCCTTTGGTCCTACAGTCTTCAAAGGGATCCGAAATATCTGTTCTCAGATTCCACAGAAATAAGGCTAGCAAAGAGATCCACGAAATACAGATGGAACTCTGTGAGATGAATTAACAGAACACTAAGCAGCTTCTCAGAAAGCTTCTTTCCAGATTTCATCTGAGGATATTTCCTTATTCAGCATAGCCCTCTATGGGCTTCCAAATATCACTTTGCCAATTCCACAAGAAATGTCTTAGCGAAAGGCTTCTTGAGGGGAAAGCTGTAACTCTGTGAGATGATTTCACAGAACACAAAGAAGTTTCTCAGAAAGCTTCCTTCTCTTTGTCATCGGAGTTTATTTCCTTTGGCCCTATATTCATCAAACGGATCCGAAATATCTGTTCTCATATTCCACAGAAATAAGGCTAGCAAAGAGATCCACGAAATACAGATGTAACTCTGTGAGATGAATTAACAGAACACTAAGCAGTTTCTCAGAAAGCTTCTTTCCAGATTTCATCTGAGGATATTTCCTTTTTCACCATTGCCCTCTATGGGCTTCCAAATATCACTTTGCCAATTCCACAAGAACTGTCTTAGCGAAAGACTTCTTGAGGGGAAAGCTGTAACTCTGTGAGATGATTTCACAGAACACAAAGAAGTTTCTCAGAAAGCTTCTTTCTCTTTGTTATCGGAGGATATTTCTTTTGTCCCTTTAGTCTTCAAAGGCATCCGAAATATCTGTTCTCAGATTCCACAGAAATAAGGCTAGCAAAGAGATCCACCAAATACAGATGTAACTCTGTGAGATGAATTAACAGAACACTAAGCAGTTTCTCAGAAAGCTTCTTTCCAGATTTCATCTGAGGATATTTCCTTTTTCACCATAGCCCTCTATGGGCTTCCAAATATCACTTTGCCAATTCCACAAGAACTGTCTTAGCGAAAGGCTTCTTGAAGGGAAAGCTGTAACTCTGTGAGATGATTTCACAGAACACAAAGAAGTTTCTCAGAAAGCTTCTTTCTCGTTGTTATCGGAGTTTATATCCTTTGGCCCTACAGTCTTCAAAGGGATCCGAAATATCTGTTCTCAGATTCCACAGAAATAAGGCTAGCAAAGAGATCCACGAAATACAGATGGAACTCTGTGAGATGAATTAACAGAACACTAAGCAGCTTCTCAGAAAGCTTCTTTCCAGATTTCATCTGAGGATATTTCCTTATTCAGCATAGCCCTCTATGGGCTTCCAAATATCACTTTGCCAATTCCACAAGAAATGTCTTAGCGAAAGGCTTCTTGAGGGGAAAGCTGTAACTCTGTGAGATGATTTCACAGAACACAAAGAAGTTTCTCAGAAAGCTTCCTTCTCTTTGTCATCGGAGTTTATTTCCTTTGGCCCTATATTCATCAAACGGATCCGAAATATCTGTTCTCATATTCCACAGAAATAAGGCTAGCAAAGAGATCCACGAAATACAGATGTAACTCTGTGAGATGAATTAACAGAACACTAAGCAGTTTCTCAGAAAGCTTCTTTCCAGATTTCATCTGAGGATATTTCCTTTTTCACCATTGCCCTCTATGGGCTTCCAAATATCACTTTGCCAATTCCACAAGAACTGTCTTAGCGAAAGACTTCTTGAGGGGAAAGCTGTAACTCTGTGAGATGATTTCACAGAACACAAAGAAGTTTCTCAGAAAGCTTCTTTCTCTTTGTTATCGGAGGATATTTCTTTTGTCCCTATAGTCTTCAAAGGCATCCGAAATATCTGTTCTCAGATTCCACAGAAATAAGGCTAGCAAAGAGATCCACCAAATACAGATGTAACTCTGTGAGATGAATTAACAGAACACTAAGCAGTTTCTCAGAAAGCTTCTTTCCAGATTTCATCTGAGGATATTTCCTTGTTCACTATAGCCCTCGATGCCCTTCCAAATATCACTTTGCCAATTCCACAAGAACGGTCTTAGCGAAAGGCTTCTTGACGGGAAAGCTGTAACTCTGTGAGATGATTTCACAGAACACAAAGAAGTGTCTCAGAAAGCTTCTTTCTCGTTGTTATCAGAGTTTATATCCTTTGGCCCTATAGTCTTCAAAGGGATCCAAAATATCTGTTCTCAGATTCCACAGAAATAAGGCTAGCAAAGAGATCCACGAAATACAGATGTAACTCTGTGAGATGAATTAACAGAACACTAAGCAGTTTCTCAGAAAGCTTCTTTCCAGATTTCATCTGAGGATATTTCCTTTTTCACCATAGCCCTCTATGGGCTTCCATATATCACTTTGCCAATTCCACAAGAACTGTCTTAGCGAAAGTCTTCTTGAGGGGAAAGCTGTAACTCTGTGAGATGATTTCACAGAACTCAAAGAATTTTCTCAGAAAGCTTCTTTCTCGTTGTTATCGGAGTTTATATCCTTTGGCCCTATAGTCTTCAAAGGGATCCGAAATATCTGTTCTCAGATTCCACAGAAATAAGGCTAGCAAAGAGATCCACGAAATACAGATGTAACTCTGTGAGATGAATTAACAGAACACTAAGCAGTTTCTCAGAAAGCTTCTTTCCAGATTTCATCTGAGGATATTTCCTTTTTCACCATAGCCCTCTAAGGGCTTCCAAATATCACTTTGCCAATTCCACAAGAACTGTCTTAGCGAAAGGCTTCTTGAGGGGAAAGCTGTAACTCTATGAGATGATTTCACATAACAGAAAGAAGTTTCTCAGAAAGCTTCCTTCTCTTTGTTATCGGAGTTTATTTCCTTTGGCCCTATGTTCATCAAAGGGATCCGAAATATCTGTTCTCAGATTCCACAGAAATAAGGCTAGCAAAGAGATCCACGAAATACAGATGTAACTCTGTGAGATGAATTAACAGAACACTAAGCAGTTTCTCAGAAAGCTTCTTTCCAGATTTCATCTGAGGATATTTCCTTTTTCACCATTGCCCTCTATGGGCTTCCGAATATCACTTTGCAAATTCCACAAGAACTGTCTTAGCGAAAGGCTTCTTGAGGGGAGAGCTCTAACTCTGTGAGATGATTTCACAGAACACAAGGAAGTTTCTCAGAAAGCTTCTTTCTCTTTGTTATCGGAGGATATTTCCTTTGGCCCTATAGTCTTCAAAGGCATCCGAAATATCCGTTCTCAGATTCCACAGAAATAAGGCTAGCAAAGAGATCCACGAAATACAGATGTAACTCTGTGAGATGAATTAACAGAACACTAAGCAGTTTCTCAGAAAGCTTCTTTCCAGATTTCTTCTGAGGATATTTCCTTTTTCACCATAGCCCTCTAGGGGCTTCCAAATATACTTTGCCAATTCCACAAGAAATGTCTTAGCGAAAGGCTTCTTGAGGGGAAAGCTGAAACTCTGTGAGATGATTTCACAGAACACAAAGAAGTTTCTCAGAAAGCTTCTTTCTCGTTGTTATCGGAGTTTATATACTTTGGCCCTTTGGTCTTCAAAGGGATCCAAAATATCTGTTCTAAGATTCCACAGAAATAAGGCTAGCAAAGAGATCCACGAAATACAGATGTAACTCTGTGAGATGAATTAACAGAACACTAAGCAGTTTCTCAGAAAGCTTCCTTCCAGATTTCATCTGAGGATATTTCCTTTTTCACCATAGCCCTCTAAGGGCTTCCATATATCACTTTGCCAATGCCACAAGAACTGTCTTAGCGAAAGGCTTCTAGAGGGGAAAGCTGTAACTCTGTGAGATGATTTCAGAGAACACAAAGAAGTTTCTCAGAAAGCTTCCTTCTCTTTCTTATCGGAGTTTATTTCCCTTGGCCCTCTATTCATCAAAGGGTTCCGAAATATCTGTTCTCAGATTCCACAGAAATAAGGCTAGCAAAGAGATCCACGAAATACAGATGTAACTCTGTGAGATGAATTAACAGAACACTAAGCAGTTTCTCAGAAAGCTTGTTTCCAGATTTCATCTTAGGATATTTCCTTTTTCACCATAGCCCTCTATGGGCTTCCAAATATCACTTTGCCAATTCCACAAGAACTGTCTTAGCGAAAGTCTTCTTGAGGGGAAAGCTGTAACTCTGTGAGATGGTTTCACAGAACACAAAGAAGTTTCTCAGAAAGCTTCTTTCTCGTTGTTATCGGAGTTTATATCCTTTGGCCCTATAGTCTTCAAAGGGATCCGAAATATCTGTTCTCAGATTCCACAGAAATAAGGCTAGCAAAGAGATCCACGAAATACAGATGTAACTCTGTGAGATGAATTAAGAGAACACTAAGCAGTTTCTCAGAAAGCTTCTTTCCAGATTTCATCTGAGGATATTTCCTTTTTCACCATTGCCCTCTATGGGCTTCCGAATATCACTTTGCCAATTCCACAAGAACTGTCTTAGCGAAAGGCTTCTTGAGGGGAAAGCTGTAACTCTGTGAGATGATTTCACAGAACACAAAGAAGTTTCTCAGAAAGCTTCTTTCTCGTTGTTATCGTAGTTTATATCCTTTGGCCCTATAGTCTTCAAAGGGATCCGAAATATCTGTTCTCAGATTCCACAGAAATAAGGCTAGCAAAGAGATCCACGAAATACAGATGTAACTCTGTGAGATGAATTAACAGAACACTAAGCAGTTTCTCAGAAAGCTTCTTTCCAGATTTCATCTGAGGATATATCCTTTTTCACCATAGCCCTCTATGGGCTTCCAAATATCACTTTGCCAATTCCACAAGAACTGTCTTAGCGAAAGGATTCTTGAGGGGAAAGCTGTAACTCTGTGAGATGATTTCACAGAACTCCAAGAAGTTTCTCAGAAAGCTTCTTTCTCTTTCTTATCGGAGTTTATATACTTTTGCCCTATACTCTTCAAAGGGATCCGAAATATCTGTTCTCAGAATCCACAGAAATAAGGCTAGCAAAGAGATCCACGAAATACAGATGTAATTCTGTGAGATGAATTAACAGAACACTAAGCAGTTTCTCAGAAAGCTTCTTTCCAGATTTCATCTGAGAATATTTCCTTTTTCACCATTGCCCTCTATGAGCTTCCAAATATCACTTTGCCAATTCCAAAAGAACTGTCTTAGCGAAAGGCTTCTTGAGGAGAAAGCTGTAACTCTGTGAGATGATTTCACAGAACACAAAGAAGTTTCTCAGAAAGCTTCTTTCTCGTTGTTATCGGAGTTTATATCCTTTGGCCCTATAGTCTTCAAAGGGATCCAAAATGTCTGTTCTCAGATTCCACAGAAATAAGGCTAGCAAAGAGATCCACGAAATACAGATGTAACTCTGTGAGATGAATTAACAGAACACTAAGCAGTTTCTCAGAAAGCTTCTTTCCAGATTTCATCTGAGGATAATTCCTTTTTCACCATAGCCCTCTATGGGCTTCCATATATCACTTTGCTAATTCCACAAGAACTGTCTTAGCGAAAGGCTTCTTGAGGGGAAAGCTGTAACTCTATGAGATGATTTCACAGAACACAAAGAAGTTTCTCAGAAAGCTTCCTGCTCTTTGTTATCGGAGTTTATTTCCTTTGGCCCATATTCATCAAAGGGATCCGAAATATCTGTTCTCAGATTCCACAGAAATAAGGCTAGCAAAGAGATCCACGAAATACAGATGTAACTCTCTGAGGTAAATTAACAGAACACTAAGCAGTTTCTCAGAAAGCTTCTTTCCAGATTTCATCTGAGGATATTTCCTTTTTCACCATTGCCCTCTATGGGCTTCCGAATATCACTTTGCCAATTCCACAAGAACTATCTTAGCGAAAGGCTTCTTGAGGGGAAAGCTGTAACTCTGTGAGATGATTTCACAGAACACAAAGAAGTTCCTCAGAAAGCTTCTTTATCCTTGTTATCGGAGATTATATCATTTGGCCCTATAGTCTTCAAAGGGATACGAAATATCTGTTCTCAGATTCCACAGAAATAAGGCTAGCAAAGAGATCCACGAAATACCGATGTAACTCTGTGAGATGAATTAACAGAACACTAAGCAGTTTCTCAGAAAGCTTCTTTCCAGATTTCATCTGAGGATATTTCCTTTTTTACCAAAGCCCTCTAAGGGCTTCCAAATATCACTTTGCCAATTCCACAAGAAGTGTCTTAGCGAAAGGCTTCTTGAGGGGAGAGCTGTAACTCTGTGAGATGATTTCAGAGAACACAAAGAAGTTTCTCAGAAATCTTCCTTCTCTTTCTTATCGGAGTTTATTTCCTTTGGCCCTATATTCATCAAAGGGATCCGAAATATCTGTTCTCAGATTCCACAGAAATAAGGCTAGCAAAGAGATCCACGAAATACAGATGTAACTCTGTGAGATGAATTAACAGAACACTAAGCAGTTTCTCAGAAAGCTTGTTTCCAGATTTCATCTTAGGATATTGCCTTTTTCACCATAGCCCTCTATGGGCTTCCAAATATCACTTTGCCAATTCCACAAGAACTGTCTTAGCGAAAGGCTTCTTGAGGGGAAAGCTGTAACTCTGTGAGATGATTTCACAGAACACAAAGAAGTTTCTCAGAAAGCTTCTTACTCGTTTTTATCGGAGTTTATATCCTTTGGCCCTATAGTCTTCAAAGGGATCCGAAATATCTGTTCTCATATTCCACAGAAATAAGGCTAGCAAAGAGATCCACGAAATACAGATGTAACTCTGTGAGATGAATTAACAGAACACTAAGCAGTTTCTCAGAAAGCTTCTTTCCAGATTTCATCTGAGGATATTTCCTTTTTCACCATTGCCCTCTATGGGCTTCCGAATATCACTTTGCCAATTCCACAAGAACTGTCTTAGCGAAAGGCTTCTTCAGGGGAAAGCTGTAACTCTGTGAGATGATTTCACAGAACACAAAGAAGTTTCTCAGAAAGCTTCTTTCTCGTTGTTATCGGAGGATATTTATTTTGTCCCTATAGTCTTCAAAGGCATCCGAAATATCAGTTCTCAGATTCCACAGAAATAAGGCTAGCAAAGAGATCCACGAAATACAGATGTAACTCTGTGAGATGAATTAACAGAACACTAAGCAGTTTCTCAGAAAGCTTGTTTCCAGATTTCATCTGAGGATATTTCCTTTTTCACTATAGCCCTCGATGCGCTTCCAAATATCACTTTGCCAATTCCACAAGAACTGGCTTAGCGAAAGGCTTCTTGAGGGGAAAGCTGTAACTCTGTGAGATGATATCACAGAACACAAAGAAGTTTCTCGGAAAGCTTCCTTCTCTTTCTTAACGGAGTTTATATCCTTTGGCCCTATATTCATCAAAGGGATCCGAAATATCTGTTCTCAGATTCCACAGAAATAAGGCTAGCAAAGAGATCCACGAAATACAGATGTAACTCTGTGAGATGAATTAAGAGAACACTAAGCAGTTTCTCAGAAAACTTCTTTCCAGATTTCATCTGAGGATATTTCCTTTTTCACCATAGTCCTCTAGGCGCTTCCAAATATCACTTTGCCAATTCCACAAGAAATGTCTTAGCGAAAGGCTTCTTGAGGGGAAAGCTGTAACTCTGTGAGATGATTTCACAGAACACAAAGAAGTTTCTCAGAAAGCTTCTTTCTCGTTGTTATCGGAGTTTATATCCTTTGGCCCTATAGACTTCAAAGGGATCCGAAATATCTGTTCTCAGATTCCACAGAAAGAAGGCTAGCAAAGAGATCCACGAAATACAGATGTAACTCTGTGAGATGAATTAACAGAACACTAAGCAGTTTCTCAGAAAGCTTCTTTCCAGATTTCATCTGAGGATATTTCCTTTTTCACCGTAGCCCTCTATGGGCTTCCAAATATCACTTTGCCAATTCCACAAGAACTGTCTTAGCGAAAGGCTTCTTGAGGGGAAAGCTGAAACTCTGTGAGATGATTTCACAGAACTCCAAGAAGTTTCTCAGAAAGCTTCTTTCTCGTTGTTATCGGAGCTTATATCCTTTGGCCCTATAGTCTTCAAAGGGATCCGAAATATCTGTTCTCAGATTTCACAGAAATAAGGCTAGCAAAGAGATCCACGAAATACAGATGTAACACTGTGAGATGATTTAACAGAACACTAAGCAGTTTCTCAGAAAGCTTCTTTCCAGATTTCACCTGAGGATATTTCCTTTTTCACCATAGCCCTCTATGGGCTTCCAAATATCACTTTGCCTATTCCGCAAGAACTGCCTTAGCGAAAGGATTCTTGAGGGGAAAGCTGTAACTCTGTGAGATGATTTCACAGAACTCCAAGAAGTTTCTCAGAAAGCTTCTTTCTCTTTCTTATCGGAGTTTATATCCTTTGGCCCTATAGTCTTCAAAGGGATCCGAAATATCTGTTCTCAGAATCCACAGAAATAAGGCTAGCAAAGAGATCCACGAAATACAGATGTAACTCTGTGAGATGAATTAACAGAACACTAAGCAGTTTCTCAGAAAGCTTCTTTCCAGATTTCATCTGAGTATATTTCCTTTTTCACCATTGCCCTCTATGGGCTTCCAAATATCACTTTGCCAATTCCACAAGAACTGTCTTAGCGAAAGGCTTCTTGAGGGGAAAGCTGTAACTCTGTGAGATGATTTCACAGAACACAAAGAAGTTTCTCAGAAAGCTTCTTTCTCGTTGTTATCGGAGTTTATATCCTTTGGCCCTATAATCTTCAAAGGGATCCCAAATATCTGTTCTCAGATTCCACAGAAATAATGCTAGCAAAGAGATCCACGAAATACAGATGTAACTCTGTGAGATGAATTAACAGAACACTAAGCAGTTTCTCAGAAAGCTTCTTTCCAGATTTCATCTGAGGATAATTCCTTTTTCACCATAGCCCTCTATGGGCTTCCATATATCACTTTGTTAATTCCACAAGAACTGTCTTAGCGAAAGGCTTCTTGAGGGGAAAGCTGTAACTCTGTGAGATGATTTCACAGAACACAAAGAAGTTTCTCAGAAAGCTTCTTTCTCGTTGTTATCGGAGGATATTTATTTTGTACCTATAGTCTTCAAAGGCATCCGAAATATCTGTTCTCAGATTCCACAGAAATAAGGCTAGCAAAGAGATCCACGAAATACAGATGTAACTCTGTGAGATGAATTAACAGAACACTAAGCAGTTTCTCAGAAAGCTTGTTTCCAGATTTCATCTGAGGATATTTCCTTTTTCACTATAGCCCTCGATGCGCTTCCAAATATCACTTTGCCAATTCCACAAGAACTGTCTTAGCGAAAGGCTTCTGGAGGGGAAAGCTGTAACTCTGTGAGATGATATCACAGAACACAAAGAAGTTTCTCAGAAAGCTTCCTTCTCTTTCTTATCGGAGTTTATATCCTTTGGCCCTATATTCATCAAAGGGTTCCGAAATATCTGTTCTCAGATTCCACAGAAATAAGGCCATCAAAGAGATCCACGACATACAGATGTAACTCTGTGAGATGAATTAACGGAACACTAAGCAGTTTCTCAGAAAGCTTTCCAGATTTCATCTGAGGATATTTCCTTTTTCACCATTGCACTCTATGGGCTTCCAAATATCACTTTGCATTTTCCACAAGAACTGTCTTAGCGAAAGACTTCTTGAGGGGAAGAGTGTAACTCTGTGAGATGATTTCACAGAACACAAAGAAGTTTTTCAGAAAGCTTCTTTCTCGTTGTTATCGGAGTTTATACCCTTTGGCCCTATAGTCTTCAATGGGATCCGAAATATCTGTTCTTAGATTCCACAGAAATAAGGCTAGCAAAGAGATCCACGAAATACAGATGTAACTCTGTGAGATGAATTAACAGAACACTAAGCAGTTTCTCAGAAAGCTTCTTTCCAGATTTCATCTGAGGATATTTCCTTTTTCACCATTGCCCTCTATGGGCTTCCGAATATCAGTTTGGCAATTCCACAAGAACTGTGTTAGTGAAAGGCTTCTAGAGGGGAAAGCTGTAACTCTGTGAGATGATTTCACAGAACACAAAGAAGTTTCTCAGAAAGCTTCTTTCTCATTGTTATCGGAGATTATATCCTTTGGCCCTATAGTCTTCAAAGGGATCCGAAATATCTGTTCTCAGATTCCACAGAAATAAGGCTAGCAAAGAGATCCACGAAATACAGATGTAACTCTGTGAGATGAATTAACAGAACACTAAGCAGTTTCTCAGAAAGCTTCTTTCCAGATTTCATCGGAGGATATTTCCTTTTTCACCATAGCCCTCTATGGGCTTCCAAATATCACTTTCCCAATTCCACAAGAACTGTCTTAGCGAAAGGCTTCTTGATGGGAGAGCTGTAACTCTTTGAGATGATTTCACAGAACACAAAGAAGTTTCTCAGAAAGCTTCTTTCTCTTTGTTATCGGAGGATATTTCCTTTGGCCCTATAGTCTTCAAAGGCATCCGAAATATCCGTTCTCAGATTCCACAGAAATAAGGCTAGCAAAGAGATCCAAGAAATACAGATGTAACTCTGTGAGATGAATTAACAGAACACTAAGCAGTTTCTCAGAAAGCTTCTTTCCATATTTCATCTGAGGATATTTCCTTTTTCACCATTGCCCTCTATGGGCTTCCAAATATCACTTTGCCAATTCCACAAGAAATGTCTTAGCGAAAGGCTTCTTGAGGGGAAAGCTGTAACTCTGTGAGATGATTTCACAGAACACAAAGAAGTTTCTCAGAAAGCTTCTTTCTCTTTGTCATCGGAGTTTTTTTCCTATGGCCCTATATTCATCAAACGAACCCGAAATATCTGTTCTCATATTCCACAGAAATAAGGCTAGCAAAGAGATCCACGAAATACAGATGTAACTCTGTGAGATGAATTAACAGAACACTAAGCAGTTTCTCAGAAAGCTTCTTTCCAGATTTCATCTGAGGATATTTCCTTTTTCACCATAGCCCTCTATGGGCTTCCAAATATCACTTTGCCAATTCCACAAGAACTGTCTTAGCGAAAGGCTTCTTGAGGGGAAAGCTGTAACTCTTTGAGATGATTTCACAGAACACAAAGAAGTTTCTCAGAAAGCTTCTTTCTCGTTGTTATCGGAGATTATATCCTTTGGCCCTATAGTCTTCAAAGGGATCCGAAATATCTGTTCTCAGATTCCACAGAAATAAGGCTAGCAAAGAGATCCACGAAATACAGATGTAACTCTGTGAGATGAATTAACAGAACACTAAGCAGTTTCTCAGAAAGCTTCTTTCCAGGTTTCATCTGAGGATATTTCCTTTTTCACCATTGCCCTCTATGGGCTTCCAAATATCACTTTGCCAATTCCACAAGAACTGTCTTAGCGAAAGGGTTCTTGAGGGGAAAGCGGTAACTCTGCGTGATGATTTCACAGAACACAAAGAAGTTTGTCAGAAAGCTTCTTTCTCGTTGTTATCGGAGTTTATATCCTTTGGCCCTATAGTCTTCAAAGGGATCCGAAATATCTGTTCTCAGATTCCACAGAAATAAGGCTAGCAAAGAGATCCACGAAATACAGATGTAACTCTGTGAGATGAATTAACAGAACACTAAGCAGTTTCTCAGAAAGCTTCTTTCCAGATTTCATCTGAGGATATTTCCTTTTTCACCTTTGCCCTCTGAGGGCTTCCGAATATCACTTTGCCAATTGCACAAGAACTGTCTTAGCGAAAGGATTCTTGAGGGGAAAGCTGTAACACTGTGAGATGATTTCACAGAACACAAAGAAGTTTCTCAGAAAGCTTCTTTCTCGTTGTTATCGGAGATTATATCCTTTGGCCCTATAGTCTTCAAAGGGATCCGAAATATCTGTTCTCAGATTCCACAGAAATAAGGCTAGCAAAGAGATCCACGAAATACAGATGTAACTCTGTGAGATGAATTAACAAAACACTAAGCAGTTTCTCAGAAAGCTTCTTTCCAGGTTTCATCTGAGGATATTTCCTTTTTCACCATAGCCCTCTATGCACTTCCAAATATCACTTTCCCAATTCCACAAGAACTGTCTTAGCGAAAGGCTTCTTGATGGGAGAGCTGTAACTCTTTGAGATGATTTCACAGAACACAAAGAAGTTTCTCAGAAAGCTTCTTTCTCTTTGTTATCGGAGGATATTTCCTTTGGCCCTATAGTCTTCAAAGGCATCCGAAATATCCGTTCTCAGATTCCACAGAAATAAGGCTAGCAAAGAGATCCACGAAATACAGATGTAACTCTGTGAGATGAATTAACAGAACACTAAGCAGTTTCTCAGAAAACTTTTTTCCAGATTTCATCTGAGGATATTTCCTTTTTCACCACAGTCCTCTAGGCGCTTCCAAATATCACTTTGCCAATTCCACAAGAACTGTCTTAGCGAAAGGCTTCTTGATGGGAGAGCTGTAACTATTTGAGATGATTTCACAGAACACAAAGAAGTTTCTCAGAAAGCTTCTTTCTCTTTGTTATCAGAGGATATTTCCTTTGGCCCTATAGTCTTCAAAGGCATCCGACATATCCGTTCTCAGATTCCACAGAAATAAGGCTAGCAAAGAGATCCAAGAAATACAGATGTAACTCTCTGAGATGAATTAACAGAACACTAAGCAGTTTCTCAGAAAGCTTCTTTCCATATTTCATCTGAGGATATTTCCTTTTTCACCATTGCCCTCTATGGGCTTCCAAATATCACTTTGCCAATTCCACAAGAAATGTCTTAGCGGAAGGCTTCTTGAGGGGAAAGCTGTAACTCTGTGAGATGATTTCACAGAACACAAAGAAGTTTCTCAGAAAGCTTCCTTCTCTTTGTCATCGGAGTTTATTTCCTTTGGCCCTATATTCATCAAACGAATCCGAAATATCTGTTCTCATATTCCACAGAAATAAGGCTAGCAAAGAGATCCACGAAATACAGATGTAACTCTGTGAGATGAATTAACAGAACACTAAGCAGTTTCTCAGAAAGCTTCTTTCCAGATTTCATCTGAGGATATTTCCTTTTTCACCATTGCCCTCTATGGGCTTCCAAATATCACTTTGCCAATTCCACAAGAACTGTCTTAGCGAAAGACTTCTTGAGGGGAAAGCTGTAACTCTGTGAGATGATTTCACAGAACACAAAGAAGTTTGCCAGAAAGCTTCTTTCTCTTTGTTATCGGAGGATATTTCTTTTGTCCCTATAGTCTTCAAAGGCATCCGAAATATCTGTTCTCAGATTCCACAGAAATAAGGCTAGCAAAGAGATCCACGAAATACAGATGTAACTCTGTGAGATGAATTAACAGAACACGAAGCAGTTTCTCAGAAAGCTTCTTTCCAGATTTCATCTGAGGATATTTCCTTTTTCACCATAGCCCTCTATGGGCTTCCAAATATCACTTTGCCAATTCCACAAGAACTGTCTTAGCGAAAGGCTTCTTGAAGGGAAAGCTGTAACTCTGTGAGATGATTTCACAGAACACAAAGAAGTTTCTCAGAAAGCTTCTTTCTCGTTGTTATCGGAGTTTATATCCTTTGGCCCTATAGTCTTCAAAGGGATCCGAAATATCTGTTCTCAGATTCCACAGAAATAAGGCTAGCAAAGAGATCCACGAAATACAGATGTAACTCTGTGAGATGAATTAACAGAACACTAAGCAGTTTCTCAGAAAGCTTCTTTCCAGATTTCATCTGAGGATATTTCCTTTTTCACCGTAGCCCTCTATGGTCTTCCAAATATCACTTTGCCAATTCCACAAGAACTGTCGTAGCGAAAGGCTTCTTGAGAGGAAAGCTGTAACTCTGTGAGATGATTTCACAGAACACAAAGAAGTTTCTCAGAAAGCTTCCTTCTCTTTGTCATCGGAGTTTATTTCCATTGGCCCTATATTCATAAAAGGGATCCGAAATATCTGTTCTCAGATTCCACATAAATAAGGCTAGCAAAGAGATCCACGAAATACACATGTAACTCTGTGAGATGAATTAACAGAACACTAAGCAGTTTCTCAGAAAGCTTCTTTCCAGATTTCATCTGAGGATATTTCCTTTTTCACCATTGCCCTCTATGCGCTTCCAAATATCACTTTGCCAATTCCACAAGAACTGTCTTAGCGAAAGACTTCTTGAGGGGAAAGCTGTTACTCTGTGAGATGATTTCACAGAACACAAAGAAGATTCTCAGAAAGCTTCTTTCTCTTTCTTATCGGAGGATATTTCCTTTGGCCCAATAGTCTTCTAAGGGATCCGAAATATCTGTTCTCGGATTCCACATAAATAAGGCTAGCAAAGAGATCCACGAAATACAGATGTAACTCTGTGAGATGAATTAACAGAACACTAAGCAATTTCTCAGAAAGCTTCTTTCCAGATTTCATCTGAGGATATTTCCTTTTTCACCACTGCCCTCTATGGGCTTCCGAATATCACTTTGCCAATTCTACAAGAACTGTCTTAGCGAAAGGCTTCTTGAGGGGAAAGCTGTAACTCTGTGAGATGATTTCACAGAACACAAAGTAGTTTCTCAGAAAGCATCTTTCTCGTTGTTATCGGAGTTTATATCCTTTGGCCCTACAGTCTTCAAAGGGATCCGAAATATCTGTTCTCAGATTACACAGAAATAAGGCTATCAAAGAGATCCACGAAATACAGATGTAACTCTGTGAAATGAATGAAGAGAACACTAAGCAGTTTCTCAGAAAGCTTCTTTCCAGATTTCATCTGAGGATATTTCCTTATTCACCATTGCCCTCTATGGGCTTCCAAATATCACTTTGCCAATTCCACAAGAAATGTCTTAGCGAAAGGCTTCTTGAGGGGAAAGCTGTAACTCTGTGAGATGATTTCACAGAACACAAAGAAGTTTCTCAGAAAGCTTCCTTCTCTTTGTCATCGGAGTTTATTTCCTTTGGCCCTATATTCATCAAACGAATCCGAAATATCTGTTCTCATATTCCACAGAAATAAGGCTAGCAAAGAGATCCACGAAATGCAGATGTAACTCTGTGAGATGAATTAACAGAACACTAAGCAGTTTCTCAGAAAGCTTCTTTCCAGATTTCATCTGAGGATATTTCCTTTTTCACCATTGCCCTCTATGGGCTTCCAAATATCACTTTGCCAATTCCACAAGAACTGTCTTAGCGAAAGACTTCTTGAGGGGAAAGCTGTAACTCTGTGAGATGATTTCACAGAACACAAAGAAGTTTCTCAGAAAGCTTCTTTCTCTTTGTTATCGGAGGATATTTCTTTTGTCCCTATAGTCTTCAAAGGCATCCGAATTATCTGTTCTCAGATTCCACAGAAATAAGGCTAGCAAAGAGATCCACGAAATACAGATGTAACTCTGTGAGATGAATAAACAGAACACTAAGCAGTTTCTCAGAAAGCTTCTTTCCAGATTTCATCTGAGGATATTTCCTTTTTCACCAAAGCCCTCTAAGGGCTTCCATATATCACTTTGCCAATTCCACAAGAACTGTCTTAGCGAAAGGCTTCTAGAGGGGAAAGCTGTAACTCTGTGAGATGATTTCACAGAACACAAAGAAGTTTCTCAGAAAGCTTCCTTCTCTTTCTTATCGGAGTTTATTTCCTTTGGCCCTATATTCATCAAAGGGATCCGAAATATCTGTTCTCAGATTCCACAGAAATAAGGCTAGCAAAGAGATCCACGAAATACAGATGTAACTCTGTGAGATGAATTAACAGAACACTAAGCAGTTTCTCAGAAAGCTTGTTTCCAGATTTCATCTTAGGATATTGCCTTTTTCACCATAGCCCTCTATGGGCTTCCAAATATCACTTTGCCAATTCCACAAGAACTGTCTTAGCGAAAGGCTTCTTGAGGGGAAAGCTGTAACTCTGTGAGATGATTTCACAGAACACAAAGAAGTTTCTCAGAAAGCTTCTTACTCGTTTTTATCGGAGTTTATATCCTTTGGCCCTATAGTCTTCAAAGGGATCCGAAATATCTGTTCTCATATTCCACAGAAATAAGGCTAGCAAAGAGATCCACGAAATACAGATGTAACTCTGTGAGATGAATTAACAGAACACTAAGCAGTTTCTCAGAAAGCTTCTTTCCAGATTTCATCTGAGGATATTTCCTTTTTCACCATTGCCCTCTATGGGCTTCCGAATATCACTTTGCCAATTCCACAAGAACTGTCTTAGCGAAAGGCTTCTTCAGGGGAAAGCTGTAACTCTGTGAGATGATTTCACAGAACACAAAGAAGTTTCTCAGAAAGCTTCTTTCTCGTTGTTATCGGAGTTTATATCCTTTGGCACTATAGTCTGCAAAGGGATCCGAAATATCTGTTCTCAGATTCCACAGAAATAAGGCTAGCAAAGAGATCCACGAAATACAGATGTAACTCTGTGAGATGAATTAACAGAACACTAAGCAGTTTCTCAGAAAGCTTCTTTCCAGATTTCATCTGAGGATATTTCCTTTTTCACCATAGCCCTCTATGGGCTTCCAAATATCACTTTGCCAATTCCACAAGAACTGTCTTAACGAAAGGATTCTTGAGGGGAAAGCTGTAACTCTGTGAGATGATTTCACAGAACTCCAAGAAGTTTCTCAGAAAGCTTCTTTCTCTTTCTTATCGGAGTTTATATCCTTTGGCCCTATAGTCTTCAAAGGGATCCGAAATATCTGTTCTCAGAATCCACAGAAATAAGGCTAGCAAAGAGATCCACGAAATACAGATGTAACTCTGTGAGATGAATTAACAGAACACTAAGCAGTTTCTCAGAAAGCTTCTTTCCAGATTGCATCTGAGAATATTTCCTTTTTCACCATTGCCCTCTATGAGCTTCCAAATATCACTTTGCCAATTCCACAAGAACTGTCTTAGCGAAAGGCTTCTTGAGGGGAAAGCTGTAACTCTGTGAGATGATTTCACAGAACACAAAGAAGTTTCTCAGAAAGCTTCTTTCTCGTTGTTATCGGAGTTTATATCCTTTGGCCCTATAGTCTTCAAAGGGATCCGAAATATCTCTTCTTAGATTTCACAGAAATAAGGCTAGCCAAGAGATCCACGAAATACAGATGTAACTCTGTGAGATGAATTAACAGAACACTAAGCAGTTTCTCAGAAAGCTTCTTTCCAGATTTCATCTGAGGATAATTCCTTTTTCACCATAGCCCTCTATGGGCTTCCATATATCACTTTGCTAATTCCACAAGAACTGTCTTAGCGAAAGGCTTCTTGAGGGGAAAGCTGTAACTCTATGAGATTATTTCACAGAACACAAAGAAGTTTCTCAGAAAGCTTCCTTCTCTTTGTTATCGGAGTTTATTTCCTTTGGCCCTATATTCATCAAAGGGATCCGAAATATCTGTTCTCACATTCCAAATAAATAAGGCTAGCAAAGAGATCCACGAAATACAGATGTAACTCTGTGAGATGAATTAACAGAACACTAAGCAGTTTCTCTGAAAGCTTCTTTCCAGATTTCATCTGAGGATATTTCCTTTTTCACCATAGCCCTCTAGGGGCTTCCAAATATACTTTGCCAATTCCACAAGAAATGTCTTAGCGAAAGGCTTCTTGTGGGGAAAGCTGAAACTCTATGAGATGATTTCACAGAACACAAAGAAGTTTCTCAGAAAGCTTCTTTCTCGTTGTTATCGGAGGTTATATACTTTGGCCCTTTGGTCTTCAAAGGGATCCAAAATATCTGTTCTAAGATTCCACAGAAATAAGGCTAGCAAAGAGATCCACGTAATACAGATGTAACCCTGTGAGATGAATTAACAGAACACGAAACAGTTTCTCAGAAAGCTTCTTTCCAGATTTCATCTGAGGATATTTCCTTTTTCACCATAGCCCTCTATGGGCTTCCAAATATCACTTTGCCAATTCCACAAGAACTGTCTTAGCGAAAGGCTTCTTGAAGGGAAAGCTGTAACTCTGTGAGATGATTTCACAGAACACAAAGAAGTTTCTCAGAAAGCTTCTTTCTCGTTGTTATCGGAGTTTATATCCTTTGGCCCCACAGTCTTCAAAGGGATCCGAAATATCTGTTCTCAGATTCCACAGAAATAAGGCTAGCAAAGAGATCCACGAAATACAGATGGAACTCTGTGAGATGAATTAACAGAACACTAAGCAGCTTCTCAGAAAGCTTCTTTCCAGATTTCATCTGAGGATATTTCCTTATTCAGCATAGCCCTCTATGGGCTTCCAAATATCACTTTGCCAATTCCACAAGAAATGTCTTAGCGAAAGGCTTCTTGAGGGGAAAGCTGTAACTCTGTGAGATGATTTCACAGAACACAAAGAAGTTTCTCAGAAAGCTTCCTTCTCTTTGTCATCGGAGTTTATTTCCTTTGGCCCTATATTCATCAAACGGATCCGAAATATCTGTTCTCATATTCCACAGAAATAAGGCTAGCAAAGAGATCCACGAAATACAGATGTAACTCTGTGAGATGAATTAACAGAACACTAAGCAGTTTCTCAGAAAGCTTCTTTCCAGATTTCATCTGAGGATATTTCCTTTTTCACCATTGCCCTCTATGGGCTTCCAAATATCACTTTGCCAATTCCACAAGAACTGTCTTAGCGAAAGACTTCTTGAGGGGAAAGCTGTAACTCTGTGAGATGATTTCACAGAACACAAAGAAGTTTCTCAGAAAGCTTCTTTCTCTTTGTTATCGGAGGATATTTCTTTTGTCCCTATAGTCTTCAAAGGCATCCGAAATATCTGTTCTCAGATTCCACAGAAATAAGGCTAGCAAAGAGATCCACCAAATACAGATGTAACTCTGTGAGATGAATTAACAGAACACTAAGCAGTTTCTCAGAAAGCTTCTTTCCAGATTTCATCTGAGGATATTTCCTTGTTCACTATAGCCCTCGATGCCCTTCCAAATATCACTTTGCCAATTCCACAAGAACGGTCTTAGCGAAAGGCTTCTTGACGGGAAAGCTGTAACTCTGTGAGATGATTTCACAGAACACAAAGAAGTGTCTCAGAAAGCTTCTTTCTCGTTGTTATCGGAGTTTATATCCTTTGGCCCTATAGTCTTCAAAGGGATCCGAAATATCTGTTCTCAGATTCCACAGAAATAAGGCTAGCAAAGAGATCCACGAAATACCGATGTAACTCTGTGAGATGAATTAACAGAACACTAAGCAGTTTCTCAGAAAGCTTCTTTCCAGATTTCATCTGAGGATATTTCCTTTTTTACCAAAGCCCTCTAAGGGCTTCCAAATATCACTTTGCCAATTCCACAAGAAGTGTCTTAGCGAAAGGCTTCTTGAGGGGAGAGCTGTAACTCTGTGAGATGATTTCAGAGAACACAAAGAAGTTTCTCAGAAATCTTCCTTCTCTTTCTTATCGGAGTTTATTTCCTTTGGCCCTATATTCATCAAAGGGATCCGAAATATCTGTTCTCAGATTCCACAGAAATAAGGCTAGCAAAGAGATCCACGAAATACAGATGTAACTCTGTGAGATGAATTAACAGAACACTAAGCAGTTTCTCAGAAAGCTTGTTTCCAGATTTCATCTTAGGATATTGCCTTTTTCACCATAGCCCTCTATGGGCTTCCAAATATCACTTTGCCAATTCCACAAGAACTGTCTTAGCGAAAGGCTTCTTGAGGGGAAAGCTGTAACTCTGTGAGATGATTTCACAGAACACAAAGAAGTTTCTCAGAAAGCTTCTTACTCGTTTTTATCGGAGTTTATATCCTTTGGCCCTATAGTCTTCAAAGGGATCCGAAATATCTGTTCTCATATTCCACAGAAATAAGGCTAGCAAAGAGATCCACGAAATACAGATGTAACTCTGTGAGATGAATTAACAGAACACTAAGCAGTTTCTCAGAAAGCTTCTTTCCAGATTTCATCTGAGGATATTTCCTTTTTCACCATTGCCCTCTATGGGCTTCCGAATATCACTTTGCCAATTCCACAAGAACTGTCTTAGCGAAAGGCTTCTTCAGGGGAAAGCTGTAACTCTGTGAGATGATTTCACAGAACACAAAGAAGTTTCTCAGAAAGCTTCTTTCTCGTTGTTATCGGAGGATATTTATTTTGTCCCTATAGTCTTCAAAGGCATCCGAAATATCAGTTCTCAGATTCCACAGAAATAAGGCTAGCAAAGAGATCCACGAAATACAGATGTAACTCTGTGAGATGAATTAACAGAACACTAAGCAGTTTCTCAAAAAGCTTGTTTCCAGATTTCATCTGAGGATATTTCCTTTTTCACTATAGCCCTCGATGCGCTTCCAAATATCACTTTGCCAATTCCACAAGAACTGGCTTAGCGAAAGGCTTCTTGAGGGGAAAGCTGTAACTCTGTGAGATGATATCACAGAACACAAAGAAGTTTCTCAGAAAGCTTCCTTCTCTTTCTTAACGGAGTTTATATCCTTTGGCCCTATATTCATCAAAGGGATCCGAAATATCTGTTCTCAGATTCCACAGAAATAAGGCTAGCAAAGAGATCCACGAAATACAGATGTAACTCTGTGAGATGAATTAAGAGAACACTAAGCAGTTTCTCAGAAAACTTCTTTCCAGATTTCATCTGAGGATATTTCCTTTTTCACCATAGTCCTCTAGGCGCTTCCAAATATCACTTTGCCAATTCCACAAGAAATGTCTTAGCGAAAGGCTTCTTGAGGGGAAAGCTGTAACTCTGTGAGATGATTTCACAGAACACAAAGAAGTTTCTCAGAAAGCTTCTTTCTCGTTGTTATCGGAGTTTATATCCTTTGGCCCTATAGTCTTCAAAGGGATCCGAAATATCTGTTCTCAGATTCCACAGAAAGAAGGCTAGCAAAGAGATCCACGAAATACAGATGTAACTCTGTGAGATGAATTAACAGAACACTAAGCAGTTTCTCAGAAAGCTTCTTTCCAGATTTCATCTGAGGATATTTCCTTTTTCACCGTAGCCCTCTATGGGCTTCCAAATATCACTTTGCCAATTCCACAAGAACTGTCTTAGCGAAAGGCTTCTTGAGGGGAAAGCTGAAACTCTGTGAGATGATTTCACAGAACTCCAAGAAGTTTCTCAGAAAGCTTCTTTCTCGTTGTTATCGGAGCTTATATCCTTTGGCCCTATAGTCTTCAAAGGGATCCGAAATATCTGTTCTCAGATTTCACAGAAATAAGGCTAGCAAAGAGATCCACGAAATACAGATGTAACACTGTGAGATGATTTAACAGAACACTAAGCAGTTTCTCAGAAAGCTTCTTTCCAGATTTCACCTGAGGATATTTCCTTTTTCACCATAGCCCTCTATGGGCTTCCAAATATCACTTTGCCTATTCCGCAAGAACTGCCTTAGCGAAAGGATTCTTGAGGGGAAAGCTGTAACTCTGTGAGATGATTTCACAGAACTCCAAGAAGTTTCTCAGAAAGCTTCTTTCTCTTTCTTATCGGAGTTTATATCCTTTGGCCCTATAGTCTTCAAAGGGATCCGAAATATCTGTTCTCAGAATCCACAGAAATAAGGCTAGCAAAGAGATCCACGAAATACAGATGTAACTCTGTGAGATGAATTAACAGAACACTAAGCAGTTTCTCAGAAAGCTTCTTTCCAGATTTCATCTGAGGATATTTCCTTTTTCACCATAGCCCTCTATGGGCTTCCAAATATCACTTTGCCAATTCCACAAGAACTGTCTTAGCGAAAGGCTTCTTGAGGGGAAAGCTGTAACTCTGTGAGATGATTTCACAGAACACAAAGAAGTTTCTCAGAAAGCTTCTTTCTCGTTGTTATCGGAGTTTATATCCTTTGGCCCTATAATCTTCAAAGGGATCCCAAATATCTGTTCTCAGATTCCACAGAAATAATGCTAGCAAAGAGATCCACGAAATACAGATGTAACTCTGTGAGATGAATTAACAGAACACTAAGCAGTTTCTCAGAAAGCTTCTTTCCAGATTTCATCTGAGGATAATTCCTTTTTCACCATAGCCCTCTATGGGCTTCCATATATCACTTTGTTAATTCCACAAGAACTGTCTTAGCGAAAGGCTTCTTGAGGGGAAAGCTGTAACTCTGTGAGATGATTTCACAGAACACAAAGAAGTTTCTCAGAAAGCTTCTTTCTCGTTGTTATCGGAGGATATTTATTTTGTACCTATAGTCTTCAAAGGCATCCGAAATATCTGTTCTCAGATTCCACAGAAATAAGGCTAGCAAAGAGATCCACGAAATACAGATGTAACTCTGTGAGATGAATTAACAGAACACTAAGCAGTTTCTCAGAAAGCTTGTTTCCAGATTTCATCTGAGGATATTTCCTTTTTCACTATAGCCCTCGATGCGCTTCCAAATATCACTTTGCCAATTCCACAAGAACTGTCTTAGCGAAAGGCTTCTGGAGGGGAAAGCTGTAACTCTGTGAGATGATTTCACAGAACACAAAGAAGTTTCTCAGAAAGCTTCCTTCTCTTTCTTATCGGAGTTTATATCCTTTGGCCCTATATTCATCAAAGGGTTCCGAAATATCTGTTCTCAGATTCCACAGAAATAAGGCCATCAAAGAGATCCACGACATACAGATGTAACTCTGTGAGATGAATTAACGGAACACTAAGCAGTTTCTCAGAAAGCTTTCCAGATTTCATCTGAGGATATTTCCTTTTTCACCATTGCACTCTATGGGCTTCCAAATATCACTTTGCATTTTCCACAAGAACTGTCTTAGCGAAAGACTTCTTGAGGGGAAGAGTGTAACTCTGTGAGATGATTTCACAGAACACAAAGAAGTTTTTCAGAAAGCTTCTTTCTCGTTGTTATCGGAGTTTATACCCTTTGGCCCTATAGTCTTCAATGGGATCTGAAATATCTGTTCTTAGATTCCACAGAAATAAGGCTAGCAAAGAGATCCACGAAATACAGATGTAACTCTGTGAGATGAATTAACAGAACACTAAGCAGTTTCTCAGAAAGCTTCTTTCCAGATTTCATCTGAGGATATTTCCTTTTTCACCATTGCCCTCTATGGGCTTCCGAATATCAGTTTGGCAATTCCACAAGAACTGTGTTAGTGAAAGGCTTCTAGAGGGGAAAGCTGTAACTCTGTGAGATGATTTCACAGAACACAAAGAAGTTTCTCAGAAAGCTTCTTTCTCATTGTTATCGGAGATTATATCCTTTGGCCCTATAGTCTTCAAAGGGATCCGAAATATCTGTTCTCAGATTCCACAGAAATAAGGCTAGCAAAGAGATCCACGAAATACAGATGTAACTCTGTGAGATGAATTAACAGAACACTAAGCAGTTTCTCAGAAAGCTTCTTTCCAGATTTCATCGGAGGATATTTCCTTTTTCACCATAGCCCTCTATGGGCTTCCAAATATCACTTTCCCAATTCCACAAGAACTGTCTTAGCGAAAGGCTTCTTGATGGGAGAGCTGTAACTCTTTGAGATGATTTCACAGAACACAAAGAAGTTTCTCAGAAAGCTTCTTTCTCTTTGTTATCGGAGGATATTTCCTTTGGCCCTATAGTCTTCAAAGGCATCCGAAATATCCGTTCTCAGATTCCACAGAAATAAGGCTAGCAAAGAGATCCAAGAAATACAGATGTAACTCTGTGAGATGAATTAACAGAACACTAAGCAGTTTCTCAGAAAGCTTCTTTCCATATTTCATCTGAGGATATTTCCTTTTTCACCATTGCCCTCTATGGGCTTCCAAATATCACTTTGCCAATTCCACAAGAAATGTCTTAGCGAAAGGCTTCTTGAGGGGAAAGCTGTAACTCTGTGAGATGATTTCACAGAACACAAAGAAGTTTCTCAGAAAGCTTCTTTCTCTTTGTCATCGGAGTTTTTTTCCTATGGCCCTATATTCATCAAACGAACCCGAAATATCTGTTCTCATATTCCACAGAAATAAGGCTAGCAAAGAGATCCACGAAATACAGATGTAACTCTGTGAGATGAATTAACAGAACACTAAGCAGTTTCTCAGAAAGCTTCTTTCCAGATTTCATCTGAGGATATTTCCTTTTTCACCATAGCCCTCTATGGGCTTCCAAATATCACTTTGCCAATTCCACAAGAACTGTCTTAGCGAAAGGCTTCTTGAGGGGAAAGCTGTAACTCTTTGAGATGATTTCACAGAACACAAAGAAGTTTCTCAGAAAGCTTCTTTCTCGTTGTTATCGGAGATTATATCCTTTGGCCCTATAGTCTTCAAAGGGATCCGAAATATCTGTTCTCAGATTCCACAGAAATAAGGCTAGCAAAGAGATCCACGAAATACAGATGTAACTCTGTGAGATGAATTAACAGAACACTAAGCAGTTTCTCAGAAAGCTTCTTTCCAGGTTTCATCTGAGGATATTTCCTTTTTCACCATTGCCCTCTATGGGCTTCCAAATATCACTTTGCCAATTCCACAAGAACTGTCTTAGCGAAAGGGTTCTTGAGGGGAAAGCGGTAACTCTGCGTGATGATTTCACAGAACACAAAGAAGTTTCTCAGAAAGCTTCTTTCTCGTTGTTATCGGAGTTTATATCCTTTGGCCCTATAGTCTTCAAAGGGATCTTAAATATCTGTTCTCAGATTCCACAGAAATAAGGCTAGCAAAGAGATCCACGAAATACAGATGTAACTCTGTGAGATGAATTAACAGAACACTAAGCAGTTTCTCAGAAAGCTTCTTTCCAGATTTCATCTGAGGATATTTCCTTTTTCACCTTTGCCCTCTGAGGGCTTCCGAATATCACTTTGCCAATTGCACAAGAACTGTCTTAGCGAAAGGATTCTTGAGGGGAAAGCTGTAACACTGTGAGATGATTTCACAGAACACAAAGAAGTTTCTCAGAAAGCTTCTTTCTCGTTGTTATCGGAGATTATATCCTTTGGCCCTATAGTCTTCAAAGGGATCCGAAATATCTGTTCTCAGATTCCACAGAAATAAGGCTAGCAAAGAGATCCACGAAATACAGATGTAACTCTGTGAGATGAATTAACAAAACACTAAGCAGTTTCTCAGAAAGCTTCTTTCCAGGTTTCATCTGAGGATATTTCCTTTTTCACCATAGCCCTCTATGCACTTCCAAATATCACTTTCCCAATTCCACAAGAACTGTCTTAGCGAAAGGCTTCTTGATGGGAGAGCTGTAACTCTTTGAGATGATTTCACAGAACACAAAGAAGTTTCTCAGAAAGCTTCTTTCTCTTTGTTATCGGAGGATATTTCCTTTGGCCCTATAGTCTTCAAAGGCATCCGAAATATCCGTTCTCAGATTCCACAGAAATAAGGCTAGCAAAGAGATCCAAGAAATACAGATGTAACTCTGTGAGATGAATTAACAGAACACTAAGCAGTTTCTCAGAAAACTTTTTTCCAGATTTCATCTGAGGATATTTCCTTTTTCACCACAGTCCTCTAGGCGCTTCCAAATATCACTTTGCCAATTCCACAAGAACTGTCTTAGCGAAAGGCTTCTTGATGGGAGAGCTGTAACTATTTGAGATGATTTCACAGAACACAAAGAAGTTTCTCAGAAAGCTTCTTTCTCTTTGTTATCAGAGGATATTTCCTTTGGCCCTATAGTCTTCAAAGGCATCCGACATATCCGTTCTCAGATTCCACAGAAATAAGGCTAGCAAAGAGATCCAAGAAATACAGATGTAACTCTCTGAGATGAATTAACAGAACACTAAGCAGTTTCTCAGAAAGCTTCTTTCCATATTTCATCTGAGGATATTTCCTTTTTCACCATTGCCCTCTATGGGCTTCCAAATATCACTTTGCCAATTCCACAAGAAATGTCTTAGCGGAAGGCTTCTTGAGGGGAAAGCTGTAACTCTGTGAGATGATTTCACAGAACACAAAGAAGTTTCTCAGAAAGCTTCCTTCTCTTTGTCATCGGAGTTTATTTCCTTTGGCCCTATATTCATCAAACGAATCCGAAATATCTGTTCTCATATTCCACAGAAATAAGGCTAGCAAAGAGATCCACGAAATACAGATGTAACTCTGTGAGATGAATTAACAGAACACTAAGCAGTTTCTCAGAAAGCTTCTTTCCAGATTTCATCTGAGGATATTTCCTTTTTCACCATTGCCCTCTATGGGCTTCCAAATATCACTTTGCCAATTCCACAAGAACTGTCTTAGCGAAAGACTTCTTGAGGGGAAAGCTGTAACTCTGTGAGATGATTTCACAGAACACAAAGAAGTTTGCCAGAAAGCTTCTTTCTCTTTGTTATCGGAGGATATTTCTTTTGTCCCTATAGTCTTCAAAGGCATCCGAAATATCTGTTCTCAGATTCCACAGAAATAAGGCTAGCAAAGAGATCCACGAAATACAGATGTAACTCTGTGAGATGAATTAACAGAACACGAAGCAGTTTCTCAGAAAGCTTCTTTCCAGATTTCATCTGAGGATATTTCCTTTTTCACCATAGCCCTCTATGGGCTTCCAAATATCACTTTGCCAATTCCACAAGAACTGTCTTAGCGAAAGGCTTCTTGAAGGGAAAGCTGTAACTCTGTGAGATGATTTCACAGAACACAAAGAAGTTTCTCAGAAAGCTTCTTTCTCGTTGTTATCGGAGTTTATATCCTTTGGCCCTATAGTCTTCAAAGGGATCCGAAATATCTGTTCTCAGATTCCACAGAAATAAGGCTAGCAAAGAGATCCACGAAATACAGATGTAACTCTGTGAGATGAATTAACAGAACACTAAGCAGTTTCTCAGAAAGCTTCTTTCCAGATTTCATCTGAGGATATTTCCTTTTTCACCGTAGCCCTCTATGGTCTTCCAAATATCACTTTGCCAATTCCACAAGAACTGTCGTAGCGAAAGGCTTCTTGAGGGGAAAGCTGTAACTCTGTGAGATGATTTCACAGAACACAAAGAAGTTTCTCAGAAAGCTTCCTTCTCTTTGTCATCGGAGTTTATTTCCATTGGCCCTATATTCATAAAAGGGATCCGAAATATCTGTTCTCAGATTCCACATAAATAAGGCTAGCAAAGAGATCCACGAAATACACATGTAACTCTGTGAGATGAATTAACAGAACACTAAGCAGTTTCTCAGAAAGCTTCTTTCCAGATTTCATCTGAGGATATTTCCTTTTTCACGATTGCCCTCTATGCACTTCCAAATATCACTTTGCCAATTCCACAAGAACTGTCTTAGCGAAAGACTTCTTGAGGGGAAAGCTGTTACTCTGTGAGATGATTTCACAGAACACAAAGAAGATTCTCAGAAAGCTTCTTTCTCTTTCTTATCGGAGGATATTTCCTTTGGCCCAATAGTCTTCTAAGGGATCCGAAATATCTGTTCTCGGATTCCACATAAATAAGGCTAGCAAAGAGATCCACGAAATACAGATGTAACTCTGTGAGATGAATTAACAGAACACTAAGCAATTTCTCAGAAAGCTTCTTTCCAGATTTCATCTGAGGATATTTCCTTTTTCACCACTGCCCTCTATGGGCTTCCGAATATCACTTTGCCAATTCTACAAGAACTGTCTTAGCGAAAGGCTTCTTGAGGGGAAAGCTGTAACTCTGTGAGATGATTTCACAGAACACAAAGTAGTTTCTCAGAAAGCATCTTTCTCGTTGTTATCGGAGTTTATATCCTTTGGCCCTACAGTCTTCAAAGGGATCCGAAATATCTGTTCTCAGATTACACAGAAATAAGGCTATCAAAGAGATCCACGAAATACAGATGTAACTCTGTGAAATGAATGAAGAGAACACTAAGCAGTTTCTCAGAAAGCTTCTTTCCAGATTTCATCTGAGGATATTTCCTTATTCACCATTGCCCTCTATGGGCTTCCAAATATCACTTTGCCAATTCCACAAGAAATGTCTTAGCGAAAGGCTTCTTGAGGGGAAAGCTGTAACTCTGTGAGATGATTTCACAGAACACAAAGAAGTTTCTCAGAAAGCTTCCTTCTCTTTGTCATCGGAGTTTATTTACTTTGGCCCTATATTCATCAAACGAATCCGAAATATCTGTTCTCATATTCCACAGAAATAAGGCTAGCAAAGAGATCCACGAAATGCAGATGTAACTCTGTGAGATGAATTAACAGAACACTAAGCAGTTTCTCAGAAAGCTTCTTTCCAGATTTCATCTGAGGATATTTCCTTTTTCACCATTGCCCTCTATGGGCTTCCAAATATCACTTTGCCAATTCCACAAGAACTGTCTTAGCGAAAGACTTCTTGAGGGGAAAGCTGTAACTCTGTGAGATGATTTCACAGAACACAAAGAAGTTTCTCAGAAAGCTTCTTTCTCTTTGTTATCGGAGGATATTTCTTTTGTCCTTATAGTCTTCAAAGGCATCCGAATTATCTGTTCTCAGATTCCACAGAAATAAGGCTAGCAAAGAGATCCACGAAATACAGATGTAACTCTGTGAGATGAATAAACAGAACACTAAGCAGTTTCTCAGAAAGCTTCTTTCCAGATTTCATCTGAGGATATTTCCTTTTTCACCAAAGCCCTCTAAGGGCTTCCATATATCACTTTGCCAATTCCACAAGAACTGTCTTAGCGAAAGGCTTCTAGAGGGGAAAGCTGTAACTCTGTGAGATGATTTCACAGAACACCAAGAAGTTTCTCAGAAAGCTTCCTTCTCTTTCTTATCGGAGTTTATTTCCTTTGGCCCTATATTCATCAAAGGGATCCGAAATATCTGTTCTCAGATTCCACAGAAATAAGGCTAGCAAAGAGATCCACGAAATACAGATGTAACTCTGTGAGATGAATTAACAGAACACTAAGCAGTTTCTCAGAAAGCTTGTTTCCAGATTTCATCTTAGGATATTGCCTTTTTCACCATAGCCCTCTATGGGCTTCCAAATATCACTTTGCCAATTCCACAAGAACTGTCTTAGCGAAAGGCTTCTTGAGGGGAAAGCTGTAACTCTGTGAGATGATTTCACAGAACACAAAGAAGTTTCTCAGAAAGCTTCTTACTCGTTTTTATCGGAGTTTATATCCTTTGGCCCTATAGTCTGCAAAGGGATCCGAAATATCTGTTCTCAGATTCCACAGAAATAAGGCTAGCAAAGAGATCCACGAAATACAGATGTAACTCTGTGAGATGAATTAACAGAACACTAAGCAGTTTCTCAGAAAGCTTCTTTCCAGATTTCATCTGAGGATAATTCCTTTTTCACCATAGCCCTCTATGGGCTTCCATATATCACTTTGCTAATTCCACAAGAACTGTCTTAGCGAAAGGCTTCTTGAGGGGAAAGCTGTAACTCTATGAGATTATTTCACAGAACACAAAGAAGTTTCTCAGAAAGCTTCCTTCTCTTTGTTATCGGAGTTTATTTCCTTTGGCCCTATATTCATCAAAGGGATCCGAAATATCTGTTCTCACATTCCAAATAAATAAGGCTAGCAAAGAGATCCACGAAATACAGATGTAACTCTGTGAGATGAATTAACAGAACACTAAGCAGTTTCTCTGAAAGCTTCTTTCCAGATTTCATCTGAGGATATTTCCTTTTTCACCATAGCCCTCTAGGGGCTTCCAAATATACTTTGCCAATTCCACAAGAAATGTCTTAGCGAAAGGCTTCTTGTGGGGAAAGCTGAAACTCTATGAGATGATTTCACAGAACACAAAGAAGTTTCTCAGAAAGCTTCTTTCTCGTTGTTATCGGAGGTTATATACTTTGGCCCTTTGGTCTTCAAAGGGATCCAAAATATCTGTTCTAAGATTCCACAGAAATAAGGCTAGCAAAGAGATCCACGAAATACAGATGTAACCCTGTGAGATGAATTAACAGAACACGAAACAGTTTCTCAGAAAGCTTCTTTCCAGATTTCATCTGAGGATATTTCCTTTTTCACCATAGCCCTCTATGGGCTTCCAAATATCACTTTGCCAATTCCACAAGAACTGTCTTAGCGAAAGGCTTCTTGAAGGGAAAGCTGTAACTCTGTGAGATGATTTCACAGAACACAAAGAAGTTTCTCAGAAAGCTTCTTTCTCGTTGTTATCGGAGTTTATATCCTTTGGCCCTACAGTCTTCAAAGGGATCCGAAATATCTGTTCTCAGATTCCACAGAAATAAGGCTAGCAAAGAGATCCACGAAATACAGATGGAACTCTGTGAGATGAATTAACAGAACACTAAGCAGCTTCTCAGAAAGCTTCTTTCCAGATTTCATCTGAGGATATTTCCTTATTCAGCATAGCCCTCTATGGGCTTCCAAATATCACTTTGCCAATTCCACAAGAAATGTCTTAGCGAAAGGCTTCTTGAGGGGAAAGCTGTAACTCTGTGAGATGATTTCACAGAACACAAAGAAGTTTCTCAGAAAGCTTCCTTCTCTTTGTCATCGGAGTTTATTTCCTTTGGCCCTATATTCATCAAACGGATCCGAAATATCTGTTCTCATATTCCACAGAAATAAGGCTAGCAAAGAGATCCACGAAATACAGATGTAACTCTGTGAGATGAATTAACAGAACACTAAGCAGTTTCTCAGAAAGCTTCTTTCCAGATTTCATCTGAGGATATTTCCTTTTTCACCATTGCCCTCTATGGGCTTCCAAATATCACTTTGCCAATTCCACAAGAACTGTCTTAGCGAAAGACTTCTTGAGGGGAAAGCTGTAACTCTGTGAGATGATTTCACAGAACACAAAGAAGTTTCTCAGAAAGCTTCTTTCTCTTTGGTATCGGAGGATATTTCTTTTGTCCCTATAGTCTTCAAAGGCATCCGAAATATCTGTTCTCAGATTCCACAGAAATAAGGCTAGCAAAGAGATCCACCAAATACAGATGTAACTCTGTGAGATGAATTAACAGAACACTAAGCAGTTTCTCAGAAAGCTTCTTTCCAGATTTCATCTGAGGATATTTCCTTGTTCACTATAGCCCTCGATGCCCTTCCAAATATCACTTTGCCAATTCCACAAGAACGGTCTTAGCGAAAGGCTTCTTGACGGGAAAGCTGTAACTCTGTGAGATGATTTCACAGAACACAAAGAAGTGTCTCAGAAAGCTTCTTTCTCGTTGTTATCGGAGTTTATATCCTTTGGCCCTATAGTCTTCAAAGGGATCCAAAATATCTGTTCTCAGATTCCACAGAAATAAGGCTAGCAAAGAGATCCACGAAATACAGATGTAACTCTGTGAGATGAATTAACAGAACACTAAGCAGTTTCTCAGAAAGCTTCTTTCCAGATTTCATCTGAGGATATTTCCTTTTTCACCATAGCCCTCTATGGGCTTCCATATATCACTTTGCCAATTCCACAAGAACTGTCTTAGCGAAAGTCTTCTTGAGGGGAAAGCTGTAACTCTGTGAGATGATTTCACAGAACTCAAAGAATTTTCTCAGAAAGCTTCTTTCTCGTTGTTATCGGAGTTTATATCCTTTGGCCCTATAGTCTTCAAAGGGATCCGAAATATCTGTTCTCAGATTCCACAGAAATAAGGCTAGCAAAGAGATCCACGAAATACAGATGTAACTCTGTGAGATGAATTAACAGAACACTAAGCAGTTTCTCAGAAAGCTTCTTTCCAGATTTCATCTGAGGATATTTCCTTTTTCACCATAGCCCTCTAAGGGCTTCCAAATATCACTTTGCCAATTCCACAAGAACTGTCTTAGCGAAAGGCTTCTTGAGGGGAAAGCTGTAACTCTATGAGATGATTTCACATAACAGAAAGAAGTTTCCCAGAAAGCTTCCTTCTCTTTGTTATCGGAGTTTATTTCCTTTGGCCCTATGTTCATCAAAGGGATCCGAAATATCTGTTCTCAGATTCCACAGAAATAAGGCTAGCAAAGAGATCCACGAAATACAGATGTAACTCTGTGAGATGAATTAACAGAACACTAAGCAGTTTCTCAGAAAGCTTCTTTCCAGATTTCATCTGAGGATATTTCCTTTTTCACCATTGCCCTCTATGGGCTTCCGAATATCACTTTGCAAATTCCACAAGAACTGTCTTAGCGAAAGGCTTCTTGAGGGGAGAGCTCTAACTCTGTGAGATGATTTCACAGAACACAAGGAAGTTTCTCAGAAAGCTTCTTTCTCTTTGTTATCGGAGGATATTTCCTTTGGCCCTATAGTCTTCAAAGGCATCCGAAATATCCGTTCTCAGATTCCACAGAAATAAGGCTAGCAAAGAGATCCACGAAATACAGATGTAACTCTGTGAGATGAATTAACAGAACACTAAGCAGTTTCTCAGAAAGCTTCTTTCCAGATTTCTTCTGAGGATATTTCCTTTTTCACCATAGCCCTCTAGGGGCTTCCAAATATACTTTGCCAATTCCACAAGAAATGTCTTAGCGAAAGGCTTCTTGAGGGGAAAGCTGAAACTCTGTGAGATGATTTCACAGAACACAAAGAAGTTTCTCAGAAAGCTTCTTTCTCGTTGTTATCGGAGTTTATATACTTTGGCCCTTTGGTCTTCAAAGGGATCCAAAATATCTGTTCTAAGATTCCACAGAAATAAGGCTAGCAAAGAGATCCACGAAATACAGATGTAACTCTGTGAGATGAATTAACAGAACACTAAGCAGTTTCTCAGAAAGCTTCTTTCCAGATTTCATCTGAGGATATTTCCTTTTTCACCATAGCCCTCTAAGGGCTTCCATATATCACTTTGCCAATGCCACAAGAACTGTCTTAGCGAAAGGCTTCTAGAGGGGAAAGCTGTAACTCTGTGAGATGATTTCAGAGAACACAAAGAAGTTTCTCAGAAAGCTTCCTTCTCTTTCTTATCGGAGTTTATTTCCCTTGGCCCTCTATTCATCAAAGGGTTCCGAAATATCTGTTCTCAGATTCCACAGAAATAAGGCTAGCAAAGAGATCCACGAAATACAGATGTAACTCTGTGAGATGAATTAACAGAACACTAAGCAGTTTCTCAGAAAGCTTGTTTCCAGATTTCATCTTAGGATATTTCCTTTTTCACCATAGCCCTCTATGGGCTTCCAAATATCACTTTGCCAATTCCACAAGAACTGTCTTAGCGAAAGTCTTCTTGAGGGGAAAGCTGTAACTCTGTGAGATGATTTCACAGAACACAAAGAAGTTTCTCAGAAAGCTTCTTTCTCGTTGTTATCGGAGTTTATATCCTTTGGCCCTATAGTCTTCAAAGGGATCCGAAATATCTGTTCTCAGATTCCACAGAAATAAGGCTAGCAAAGAGATCCACGAAATACAGATGTAACTCTGTGAGATGAATTAAGAGAACACTAAGCAGTTTCTCAGAAAGCTTCTTTCCAGATTTCATCTGAGGATATTTCCTTTTTCACCATTGCCCTCTATGGGCTTCCGAATATCACTTTGCCAATTCCACAAGAACTGTCTTAGCGAAAGGCTTCTTGAGGGGAAAGCTGTAACTCTGTGAGATGATTTCACAGAACACAAAGAAGTTTCTCAGAAAGCTTCTTTCTCGTTGTTATCGTAGTTTATATCCTTTGGCCCTATAGTCTTCAAAGGGATCCGAAATATCTGTTCTCAGATTCCACAGAAATAAGACTAGCAAAGAGATCCACGAAATACAGATGTAACTCTGTGAGATGAATTAACAGAACACTAAGCAGTTTCTCAGAAAGCTTCTTTCCAGATTTCATCTGAGGATATATCCTTTTTCACCATAGCCCTCTATGGGCTTCCAAATATCACTTTGCCAATTCCACAAGAACTGTCTTAGCGAAAGGATTCTTGAGGGGAAAGCTGTAACTCTGTGAGATGATTTCACAGAACTCCAAGAAGTTTCTCAGAAAGCTTCTTTCTCTTTCTTATCGGAGTTTATATACTTTTGCCCTATACTCTTCAAAGGGATCCGAAATATCTGTTCTCAGAATCCACAGAAATAAGGCTAGCAAAGAGATCCACGAAATACAGATGTAATTCTGTGAGATGAATTAACAGAACACTAAGCAGTTTCTCAGAAAGCTTCTTTCCAGATTTCATCTGAGAATATTTCCTTTTTCACCATTGCCCTCTATGAGCTTCCAAATATCACTTTGCCAATTCCAAAAGAACTGTCTTAGCGAAAGGCTTCTTGAGGAGAAAGCTGTAACTCTGTGAGATGATTTCACAGAACACAAAGAAGTTTCTCAGAAAGCTTCTTTCTCGTTGTTATCGGAGTTTATATCCTTTGGCCCTATAGTCTTCAAAGGGATCCAAAATGTCTGTTCTCAGATTCCACAGAAATAAGGCTAGCAAAGAGATCCACGAAATACAGATGTAACTCTGTGAGATGAATTAACAGAACACTAAGCAGTTTCTCAGAAAGCTTCTTTCCAGATTTCATCTGAGGATAATTCCTTTTTCACCATAGCCCTCTATGGGCTTCCATATATCACTTTGCTAATTCCACAAGAACTGTCTTAGCGAAAGGCTTCTTGAGGGGAAAGCTGTAACTCTATGAGATGATTTCACAGAACACAAAGAAGTTTCTCAGAAAGCTTCCTTCTCTTTGTTATCGGAGTTTATTTCCTTTGGCCCTATATTCATCAAAGGGATCCGAAATATCTGTTCTCAGATTCCACAGAAATAAGGCTAGCAAAGAGATCCACGAAATACAGATGTAACTCTCTGAGGTAAATTAACAGAACACTAAGCAGTTTCTCAGAAAGCTTCTTTCCAGATTTCATCTGAGGATATTTCCTTTTTCACAATTGCCCTCTATGGGCTTCCGAATATCACTTTGCCAATTCCACAAGAACTATCTTAGCGAAAGGCTTCTTGAGGGGAAAGCTGTAACTCTGTGAGATGATTTCACAGAACACAAAGAAGTTCCTCAGAAAGCTTCTTTCTCCTTGTTATCGGAGATTATATCATTTGGCCCTATAGTCTTCAAAGGGATCCGAAATATCTGTTCTCAGATTCCACAGAAATAAGGCTAGCAAAGAGATCCACGAAATACCGATGTAACTCTGTGAGATGAATTAACAGAACACTAAGCAGTTTCTCAGAAAGCTTCTTTCCAGATTTCATCTGAGGATATTTCCTTTTTTACCAAAGCCCTCTAAGGGCTTCCAAATATCACTTTGCCAATTCCACAAGAAGTGTCTTAGCGAAAGGCTTCTTGAGGGGAGAGCTGTAACTCTGTGAGATGATTTCACAGAACACAAAGAAGTTTCTCAGAAAGCTTCTTTCTCTTTTTTATCGGAGGATATTTCCTTTGGCCCTATAGTCTTCAAAGGCATCCGAAATATCCGTTCTCAGATTCCACAGAATTAAGGCTAGCAAAGAGATCCGCGAAATACAGATGTAACTCTGTGAGATGAATTAACAGAACACTAAGCAGTTTCTCAGAAAGCTTCTTTCCAGATTTCATCTGAGGATATTTCCTTTTTCACCATAGCCCTCTATGGGCTTCCAAATATCACTTTGCCAATTGCACAAGAACTGTCTTAGTGAAAGGCTTCTTGAGGGGAAAGCTGAAACTCTGTGAGATGATTTCACAGAACACAAAGAAGTTTCTCAGAAAGCTTCTTTCTCGTTGTTATCGGAGTTTATATCCTTTGGCCCTATAGTCTTCAAAGGGATCCAAAATGTCTGTTCTCAGATTCCACAGAAATAAGGCTAGCAAAGAGATCCACGAAATACAGATGTAACTCTGTGAGATGAATTAACAGAACACTAAGCAGTTTCTCAGAAAGCTTCTTTCCAGATTTCATCTGAGGATATTTCCTTTTTCACCATAGCCCTCTAAGGGCTTCCATATATCACTTTGCCAATTCCACAAGAACTGTCTTAGCGAAAGGCTTCTAGAGGGGAAAGCTGTAACTCTGTGAGATGATTTCAGAGAACACAAAGAAGTTTCTCAGAAATCTTCCTTCTCTTTCTTATCGGAGTTTATTTCCTTTGGCCCTATATTCATCAAAGGGATCCGAAATATCTGTTCTCAGATTCCACAGAAATAAGGCTAGCAAAGAGATCCACGAAATACAGATGTAACTCTGTGAGATGAATTAACAGAACACTAAGCAGTTTCTCAGAAGCTTGTTTCCAGATTTCATCTTAGGATATTGCCTTTTTCACCATAGCCCTCTATGGGCTTCCAAATATCACTTTGCCAATTCCACAAGAACTGTCTTAGCGAAAGGCTTCTTGAGGGGAAAGCTGTAACTCTGTGAGATGATTTCACAGAACACAAAGAAGTTTCTCAGAAAGCTTCTTACTCTTTTTTATCGGAGTTTATATCCTTTGGCCCTATAGTCTTCAAAGGGATCCGAAATATCTGTTCTCATATTCCACAGAAATAAGGCTAGCAAAGAGATCCACGAAATACAGATGTAACTCTGTGAGATGAATTAACAGAACACTAAGCAGTTTCTCAGAAAGCTTCTTTCCAGATTTCATCTGAGGATATTTCCTTTTTCACCATTGCCCTCTATGGGCTTCCGAATATCACTTTGCCAATTCCACAAGAACTGTCTTAGCGAAAGGCTTCTTCAGGGGAAAGCTGTAACTCTGTGAGATGATTTCACAGAACACAAAGAAGTTTCTCAGAAAGCTTCTTTCTCGTTGTTATCGGAGGATATTTATTTTGTCCCTATAGTCTTCAAAGGCATCCGAAATATCAGTTCTCAGATTCCACAGAAATAAGGCTAGCAAAGAGATCCACGAAATACAGATGTAACTCTGTGAGATGAATTAACAGAACACTAAGCAGTTTCTCAGAAAGCTTGTTTCCAGATTTCATCTGAGGATATTTCCTTTTTCACTATAGCCCTCGATGCGCTTCCAAATATCACTTTGCCAATTCCACAAGAACTGGCTTAGCGAAAGGCTTCTTGAGGGGAAAGCTGTAACTCTGTGAGATGATATCACAGAACACAAAGAAGTTTCTCAGAAAGCTTCCTTCTCTTTCTTATCGGAGTTTATATCCTTTGGCCCTATATTCATCAAAGGGATCCGAAATATCTGTTCTCAGATTCCACAGAAATAAGGCTAGCAAAGAGATCCACGAAATACAGATGTAACTCTGTGAGATGAATTAAGAGAACACTAAGCAGTTTCTCAGAAAACTTCTTTCCAGATTTCATCTGAGGATATTTCCTTTTTCACCATAGTCCTCTAGGCGCTTCCAAATATCACTTTGCCAATTCCACAAGAAATGTCTTAGCGAAAGGCTTCTTGAGGGGAAAGCTGTAACTCTGTGAGATGATTTCACAGAACACAAAGAAGTTTCTCAGAAAGCTTCTTTCTCGTTGTTATCGGAGTTTATATCCTTTGGCCCTATAGTCTTCAAAGGGATCCGAAATATCTGTTCTCAGATTCCACAGAAAGAAGGCTAGCAAAGAGATCCACGAAATACAGATGTAACTCTGTGAGATGAATTAACAGAACACTAAGCAGTTTCTCAGAAAGCTTCTTTCCAGATTTCATCTGAGGATATTTCCTTTTTCACCGTAGCCCTCTATGGGCTTCCAAATATCACTTTGCCAATTCCACAAGAACTGTCTTAGCGAAAGGCTTCTTGAGGGGAAAGCTGTAACTCTGTGAGATGATTTCACAGAACTCCAAGAAGTTTCTCAGAAAGCTTCTTTCTCTTTCTTATCGGAGTTTATATCCTTTGGCCCTATAGTCTTCAAAGGGATCCGAAATATCTGTTCTCAGATTTCACAGAAATAAGGCTAGCAAAGAGATCCACGAAATACAGATGTAACACTGTGAGATGATTTAACATAACACTAAGCAGTTTCTCAGAAAGCTTCTTTCCAGATTTCACCTGAGGATATTTCCTTTTTCACCATAGCCCTCTATGGGCTTCCAAATATCACTTTGCCTATTCCGCAAGAACTGCCTTAGCGAAAGGATTCTTGAGGGGAAAGCTGTAACTCTGTGAGATGATTTCACAGAACTCCAAGAAGTTTCTCAGAAAGCTTCTTTCTCTTTCTTATCGGAGTTTATATCCTTTGGCCCTATAGTCTTCAAAGGGATCCGAAATATCTGTTCTCAGAATCCACAGAAATAAGGCTAGCAAAGAGATCCACGAAATACAGATGTAACTCTGTGAGATGAATTAACAGAACACTAAGCAGTTTCTCAGAAAGCTTCTTTCCAGATTTCATCTGAGGATATTTCCTTTTTCACCATTGCCCTCTATGGGCTTCCAAATATCACTTTGCCAATTCCACAAGAACTGTCTTAGCGAAAGGCTTCTTGAGGGGAAAGCTGTAACTCTGTGAGATGATTTCACAGAACACAAAGAAGTTTCTCAGAAAGCTTCTTTCTCGTTGTTATCGGAGTTTATATCCTTTGGCCCTATAATCTTCAAAGGGATCCCAAATATCTGTTCTCAGATTCCACAGAAATAATGCTAGCAAAGAGATCCACGAAATACAGATGTAACTCTGTGAGATGAATTAACAGAACACTAAGCAGTTTCTCAGAAAGCTTCTTTCCAGATTTCATCTGTGGATAATTCCTTTTTCACCATAGCCCTCTATGGGCTTCCATATATCACTTTGTTAATTCCACAAGAACTGTCTTAGCGAAAGGCTTCTTGAGGGGAAAGCTGTAACTCTGTGAGATGATTTCACAGAACACAAAGAAGTTTCTCAGAAAGCTTCTTTCTCGTTGTTATCGGAGGATATTTATTTTGTACCTATAGTCTTCAAAGGCATCCGAAATATCTGTTCTCAGATTCCACAGAAATAAGGCTAGCAAAGAGATCCACGAAATACAGATGTAACTCTGTGAGATGAATTAACAGAACACTAAGCAGTTTCTCAGAAAGCTTGTTTCCAGATTTCATCTGAGGATATTTCCTTTTTCACTATAGCCCTCGATGCGCTTCCAAATATCACTTTGCCAATTCCACAAGAACTGTCTTAGCGAAAGGCTTCTGGAGGGGAAAGCTGTAACTCTGTGAGATGATATCACAGAACACAAAGAAGTTTCTCAGAAAGCTTCCTTCTCTTTCTTATCGGAGTTTATATCCTTTGGCCCTATATTCATCAAAGGGTTCCGAAATATCTGTTCTCAGATTCCACAGAAATAAGGCCATCAAAGAGATCCACGACATACAGATGTAACTCTGTGAGATGAATTAACGGAACACTAAGCAGTTTCTCAGAAAGCTTTCCAGATTTCATCTGAGGATATTTCCTTTTTCACCATTGCACTCTATGGGCTTCCAAATATCACTTTGCATTTTCCACAAGAACTGTCTTAGCGAAAGACTTCTTGAGGGGAAGAGTGTAACTCTGTGAGATGATTTCACAGAACACAAAGAAGTTTTTCAGAAAGCTTCTTTCTCGTTGTTATCGGAGTTTATACCCTTTGGCCCTATAGTCTTCAATGGGATCCGAAATATCTGTTCTTAGATTCCACAGAAATAAGGCTAGCAAAGAGATCCACGAAATACAGATGTAACTCTATGAGATGAATTAACAGAACACTAAGCAGTTTCTCAGAAAGCTTCTTTCCAGATTTCATCTGAGGATATTTCCTTTTTCACCATTGCCCTCTATGGGCTTCCGAATATCAGTTTGGCAATTCCACAAGAACTGTGTTAGTGAAAGGCTTCTAGAGGGGAAAGCTGTAACTCTGTGAGATGATTTCACAGAACACAAAGAAGTTTCTCAGAAAGCTTCTTTCTCATTGTTATCGGAGATTATATCCTTTGGCCCTATAGTCTTCAAAGGGATCCGAAATATCTGTTCTCAGATTCCACAGAAATAAGGCTAGCAAAGAGATCCACGAAATACAGATGTAACTCTGTGAGATGAATTAACAGAACACTAAGCAGTTTCTCAGAAAGCTTCTTTCCAGATTTCATCGGAGGATATTTCCTTTTTCACCATAGCCCTCTATGGGCTTCCAAATATCACTTTCCCAATTCCACAAGAACTGTCTTAGCGAAAGGCTTCTTGATGGGAGAGCTGTAACTCTTTGAGATGATTTCACAGAACACAAAGAAGTTTCTCAGAAAGCTTCTTTCTCTTTGTTATCGGAGGATATTTCCTTTGGCCCTATAGTCTTCAAAGGCATCCGAAATATCCGTTCTCAGATTCCACAGAAATAAGGCTAGCAAAGAGATCCAAGAAATACAGATGTAACTCTGTGAGATGAATTAACAGAACACTAAGCAGTTTCTCAGAAAGCTTCTTTCCATATTTCATCTGAGGATATTTCCTTTTTCACCATTGCCCTCTATGGGCTTCCAAATATCACTTTGCCAATTCCACAAGAAATGTCTTAGCGAAAGGCTTCTTGAGGGGAAAGCTGTAACTCTGTGAGATGATTTCACAGAACACAAAGAAGTTTCTCAGAAAGCTTCTTTCTCTTTGTCATCGGAGTTTTTTTCCTATGGCCCTATATTCATCAAACGAACCCGAAATATCTGTTCTCATATTCCACAGAAATAAGGCTAGCAAAGAGATCCACGAAATACAGATGTAACTCTGTGAGATGAATTAACAGAACACTAAGCAGTTTCTCAGAAAGCTTCTTTCCAGATTTCATCTGAGGATATTTCCTTTTTCACCATAGCCCTCTATGGGCTTCCAAATATCACTTTGCCAATTCCACAAGAACTGTCTTAGCGAAAGGCTTCTTGAGGGGAAAGCTGTAACTCTGTGAGATGATTTCACAGAACACAAAGAAGTTTCTCAGAAAGCTTCTTTCTCGTTGTTATCGGAGATTATATCCTTTGGCCCTATAGTCTTCAAAGGGATCCGAAATATCTGTTCTCAGATTCCACAGAAATAAGGCTAGCAAAGAGATCCACGAAATACAGATGTAACTCTGTGAGATGAATTAACAGAACACTAAGCAGTTTCTCAGAAAGCTTCTTTCCAGGTTTCATCTGAGGATATTTCCTTTTTCACCATTGCCCTCTATGGGCTTCCAAATATCACTTTGCCAATTCCACAAGAACTGTCTTAACGAAAGGGTTCTTGAGGGGAAAGCGGTAACTCTGCGTGATGATTTCACAGAACACAAAGAAGTTTGTCAGAAAGCTTCTTTCTCGTTGTTATCGGAGTTTATATCCTTTGGCCCTATAGTCTTCAAAGGGATCCGAAATATCTGTTCTCAGATTCCACAGAAATAAGGCTAGCAAAGAGATCCACGAAATACAGATGTAACTCTGTGAGATGAATTAACAGAACACTAAGCAGTTTCTCAGAAAGCTTCTTTCCAGATTTCATCTGAGGATATTTCCTTTTTCACCTTTGCCCTCTGAGGGCTTCCGAATATCACTTTGCCAATTGCACAAGAACTGTCTTAGCGAAAGGATTCTTGAGGGGAAAGCTGTAACACTGTGAGATGATTTCACAGAACACAAAGAAGTTTCTCAGAAAGCTTCTTTCTCGTTGTTATCGGAGATTATATCCTTTGGCCCTATAGTCTTCAAAGGGATCCGAAATATCTGTTCTCAGATTCCACAGAAATAAGGCTAGCAAAGAGATCCACGAAATACAGATGTAACTCTGTGAGATGAATTAACAAAACACTAAGCAGTTTCTCAGAAAGCTTCTTTCCAGGTTTCATCTGAGGATATTTCCTTTTTCACCATAGCCCTCTATGCACTTCCAAATATCACTTTCCCAATTCCAGAAGAACTGTCTTAGCGAAAGGCTTCTTGATGGGAGAGCTGTAACTCTTTGAGATGATTTCACAGAACACAAAGAAGTTTCTCAGAAAGCTTCTTTCTCTTTGTTATCGGAGGATATTTCCTTTGGCCCTATAGTCTTCAAAGGCATCCGAAATATCCGTTCTCAGATTCCACAGAAATAAGGCTAGCAAAGAGATCCACGAAATACAGATGTAACTCTGTGAGATGAATTAACAGAACACTAAGCAGTTTCTCAGAAAACTTTTTTCCAGATTTCATCTGAGGATATTTCCTTTTTCACCACAGTCCTCTAGGCGCTTCCAAATATCACTTTGCCAATTCCACAAGAACTGTCTTAGCGAAAGGCTTCTTGATGGGAGAGCTGTAACTATTTGAGATGATTTCACAGAACACAAAGAAGTTTCTCAGAAAGCTTCTTTCTCTTTGTTATCAGAGGATATTTCCTTTGGCCCTATAGTCTTCAAAGGCATCCGACATATCCGTTCTCAGATTCCACAGAAATAAGGCTAGCAAAGAGATCCAAGAAATACAGATGTAACTCTCTGAGATGAATTAACAGAACACTAAGCAGTTTCTCAGAAAGCTTCTTTCCATATTTCATCTGAGGATATTTCCTTTTTCACCATTGCCCTCTATGGGCTTCCAAATATCACTTTGCCAATTCCACAAGAAATGTCTTAGCGGAAGGCTTCTTGAGGGGAAAGCTGTAACTCTGTGAGATGATTTCACAGAACACAAAGAAGTTTCTCAGAAAGCTTCCTTCTCTTTGTCATCGGAGTTTATTTCCTTTGGCCCTATATTCATCAAACGAATCCGAAATATCTGTTCTCATATTCCACAGAAATAAGGCTAGCAAAGAGATCCACGAAATACAGATGTAACTCTGTGAGATGAATTAACAGAACACTAAGCAGTTTCTCAGAAAGCTTCTTTCCAGATTTCATCTGAGGATATTTCCTTTTTCACCATTGCCCTCTATGGGCTTCCAAATATCACTTTGCCAATTCCACAAGAACTGTCTTAGCGAAAGACTTCTTGAGGGGAAAGCTGTAACTCTGTGAGATGATTTCACAGAACACAAAGAAGTTTCTCAGAAAGCTTCTTTCTCTTTGTTATCGGAGGATATTTCTTTTGTCCCTATAGTCTTCAAGGCATCCGAATTATCTGTTCTCAGATTCCACAGAAATAAGGCTAGCAAAGAGATCCACGAAATACAGATGTAACTCTGTGAGATGAATAAACAGAACACTAAGCAGTTTCTCAGAAAGCTTCTTTCCAGATTTCATCTGAGGATATTTCCTTTTTCACCAAAGCCCTCTAAGGGCTTCCATATATCACTTTGCCAATTCCACAAGAACTGTCTTAGCGAAAGGCTTCTAGAGGGGAAAGCTGTAACTCTGTGAGATGATTTCACAGAACACCAAGAAGTTTCTCAGAAAGCTTCCTTCTCTTTCTTATCGGAGTTTATTTCCTTTGGCCCTATATTCATCAAAGGGATCCGAAATATCTGTTCTCAGATTCCACAGAAATAAGGCTAGCAAAGAGATCCACGAAATACAGATGTAACTCTGTGAGATGAATTAACAGAACACTAAGCAGTTTCTCAGAAAGCTTGTTTCCAGATTTCATCTTAGGATATTGCCTTTTTCACCATAGCCCTCTATGGGCTTCCAAATATCACTTTGCCAATTCCACAAGAACTGTCTTAGCGAAAGGCTTCTTGAGGGGAAAGCTGTAACTCTGTGAGATGATTTCACAGAACACAAAGAAGTTTCTCAGAAAGCTTCTTACTCGTTTTTATCGGAGTTTATATCCTTTGGCCCTATAGTCTTCAAAGGGATCCGAAATATCTGTTCTCATATTCCACAGAAATAAGGCTAGCAAAGAGATCCACGAAATACAGATGTAACTCTGTGAGATGAATTAACAGAACACTAAGCAGTTTCTCAGAAAGCTTCTTTCCAGATTTCATCTGAGGATATTTCCTTTTTCACCATTGCCCTCTATGGGCTTCCGAATATCACTTTGCCAATTCCACAAGAACTGTCTTAGCGAAAGGCTTCTTCAGGGGAAAGCTGTAACTCTGTGAGATGATTTCACAGAACACAAAGAAGTTTCTCAGAAAGCTTCTTTCTCGTTGTTATCGGAGTTTATATCCTTTGGCACTATAGTCTGCAAAGGGATCCGAAATATCTGTTCTCAGATTCCACAGAAATAAGGCTAGCAAAGAGATCCACGAAATACAGATGTAACTCTGTGAGATGAATTAACAGAACACTAAGCAGTTTCTCAGAAAGCTTCTTTCCAGATTTCATCTGAGGATAATTCCTTTTTCACCATAGCCCTCTATGGGCTTCCATATATCACTTTGCTAATTCCACAAGAACTGTCTTAGCGAAAGGCTTCTTGAGGGGAAAGCTGTAACTCTATGAGATTATTTCACAGAACACAAAGAAGTTTCTCAGAAAGCTTCCTTCTCTTTGTTATCGGAGTTTATTTCCTTTGGCCCTATATTCATCAAAGGGATCCGAAATATCTGTTCTCACATTCCAAATAAATAAGGCTAGCAAAGAGATCCACGAAATACAGATGTAACTCTGTGAGATGAATTAACAGAACACTAAGCAGTTTCTCTGAAAGCTTCTTTCCAGATTTCATCTGAGGATATTTCCTTTTTCACCATAGCCCTCAAGGGGCTTCCAAATATACTTTGCCAATTCCACAAGAAATGTCTTAGCGAAAGGCTTCTTGTGGGGAAAGCTGAAACTCTATGAGATGATTTCACAGAACACAAAGAAGTTTCTCAGAAAGCTTCTTTCTCGTTGTTATCGGAGGTTATATACTTTGGCCCTTTGGTCTTCAAAGGGATCCAAAATATCTGTTCTAAGATTCCACAGAAATAAGGCTAGCAAAGAGATCCACGAAATACAGATGTAACCCTGTGAGATGAATTAACAGAACACGAAACAGTTTCTCAGAAAGCTTCTTTCCAGATTTCATCTGAGGATATTTCCTTTTTCACCATAGCCCTCTATGGGCTTCCAAATATCACTTTGCCAATTCCACAAGAACTGTCTTAGCGAAAGGCTTCTTGAAGGGAAAGCTGTAACTCTGTGAGATGATTTCACAGAACACAAAGAAGTTTCTCAGAAAGCTTCTTTCTCGTTGTTATCGGAGTTTATATCCTTTGGCCCTACAGTCTTCAAAGGGATCCGAAATATCTGTTCTCAGATTCCACAGAAATAAGGCTAGCAAAGAGATCCACGAAATACAGATGGAACTCTGTGAGATGAATTAACAGAACACTAAGCAGCTTCTCAGAAAGCTTCTTTCCAGATTTCATCTGAGGATATTTCCTTATTCAGCATAGCCCTCTATGGGCTTCCAAATATCACTTTGCCAATTCCACAAGAAATGTCTTAGCGAAAGGCTTCTTGAGGGGAAAGCTGTAACTCTGTGAGATGATTTCACAGAACACAAAGAAGTTTCTCAGAAAGCTTCCTTCTCTTTGTCATCGGAGTTTATTTCCTTTGGCCCTATATTCATCAAACGGATCCGAAATATCTGTTCTCATATTCCACAGAAATAAGGCTAGCAAAGAGATCCACGAAATACAGATGTAACTCTGTGAGATGAATTAACAGAACACTAAGCAGTTTCTCAGAAAGCTTCTTTCCAGATTTCATCTGAGGATATTTCCTTTTTCACCATTGCCCTCTATGGGCTTCCAAATATCACTTTGCCAATTCCACAAGAACTGTCTTAGCGAAAGACTTCTTGAGGGGAAAGCTGTAACTCTGTGAGATGATTTCACAGAACACAAAGAAGTTTCTCAGAAAGCTTCTTTCTCTTTGTTATCGGAGGATATTTCTTTTGTCCCTATAGTCTTCAAAGGCATCCGAAATATCTGTTCTCAGATTCCACAGAAATAAGGCTAGCAAAGAGATCCACCAAATACAGATGTAACTCTGTGAGATGAATTAACAGAACACTAAGCAGTTTCTCAGAAAGCTTCTTTCCAGATTTCATCTGAGGATATTTCCTTGTTCACTATAGCCCTCGATGCCCTTCCAAATATCACTTTGCCAATTCCACAAGAACGGTCTTAGCGAAAGGCTTCTTGACGGGAAAGCTGTAACTCTGTGAGATGATTTCACAGAACACAAAGAAGTGTCTCAGAAAGCTTCTTTCTCGTTGTTATCGGAGTTTCTATCCTTTGGCCCTATAGTCTTCAAAGGGATCCAAATATCTGTTCTCAGATTCCACAGAAATAAGGCTAGCAAAGAGATCCACGAAATACAGATGTAACTCTGTGAGATGAATTAACAGAACACTAAGCAGTTTCTCAGAAAGCTTCTTTCCAGATTTCATCTGAGGATATTTCCTTTTTCACCATTGCCCTCTATGGGCTTCCATATATCACTTTGCCAATTCCACAAGAACTGTCTTAGCGAAAGTCTTCTTGAGGGGAAAGCTGTAACTCTGTGAGATGATTTCACAGAACTCAAAGAATTTTCTCAGAAAGCTTCTTTCTCGTTGTTATCGGAGTTTATATCCTTTGGCCCTATAGTCTTCAAAGGGATCCGAAATATCTGTTCTCAGATTCCACAGAAATAAGGCTAGCAAAGAGATCCACGAAATACAGATGTAACTCTGTGAGATGAATTAACAGAACACTAAGCAGTTTCTCAGAAAGCTTCTTTCCAGATTTCATCTGAGGATATTTCCTTTTTCACCATAGCCCTCTAAGGGCTTCCAAATATCACTTTGCCAATTCCACAAGAACTGTCTTAGCGAAAGGCTTCTTGAGGGGAAAGCTGTAACTCTATGAGATGATTTCACATAACAGAAAGAAGTTTCTCAGAAAGCTTCCTTCTCTTTGTTATCGGAGTTTATTTCCTTTGGCCCTATGTTCATCAAAGGGATCCGAAATATCTGTTCTCAGATTCCACAGAAATAAGGCTAGCAAAGAGATCCACGAAATACAGATGTAACTCTGTGAGATGAATTAACAGAACACTAAGCAGTTTCTCAGAAAGCTTCTTTACAGATTTCATCTGAGGATATTTCCTTTTTCACCATTGCCCTCTATGGGCTTCCGAATATCACTTTGCAAATTCCACAAGAACTGTCTTAGCGAAAGGCTTCTTGAGGGGAGAGCTCTAACTCTGTGAGATGATTTCACAGAACACAAGGAAGTTTCTCAGAAAGCTTCTTTCTCTTTGTTATCGGAGGATATTTCCTTTGGCCCTATAGTCTTCAAAGGCATCCGAAATATCCGTTCTCAGATTCCACAGAAATAAGGCTAGCAAAGAGATCCACGAAATACAGATGTAACTCTGTGAGATGAATTAACAGAACACTAAGCAGTTTCTCAGAAAGCTTCTTTCCAGATTTCTTCTGAGGATATTTCCTTTTTCACCATAGCCCTCTAGGGGCTTCCAAATATACTTTGCCAATTCCACAAGAAATGTCTTAGCGAAAGGCTTCTTGAGGGGAAAGCTGAAACTCTGTGAGATGATTTCACAGAACACAAAGAAGTTTCTCAGAAAGCTTCTTTCTCGTTGTTATCGGAGTTTATATACTTTGGCCCTTTGGTCTTCAAAGGGATCCAAAATATCTGTTCTAAGATTCCACAGAAATAAGGCTAGCAAAGAGATCCACGAAATACAGATGTAACTCTGTGAGATGAATTAACAGAACACTAAGCAGTTTCTCAGAAAGCTTCTTTCCAGATTTCATCTGAGGATATTTCCTTTTTCACCATAGCCCTCTAAGGGCTTCCATATATCACTTTGCCAATGCCACAAGAACTGTCTTAGCGAAAGGCTTCTAGAGGGGAAAGCTGTAACTCTGTGAGATGATTTCAGAGAACACAAAGAAGTTTCTCAGAAAGCTTCCTTCTCTTTCTTATCGGAGTTTATTTCCCTTGGCCCTCTATTCATCAAAGGGTTCCGAAATATCTGTTCTCAGATTCCACAGAAATAAGGCTAGCAAAGAGATCCACGAAATACAGATGTAACTCTGTGAGATGAATTAACAGAACACTAAGCAGTTTCTCAGAAAGCTTGTTTCCAGATTTCATCTTAGGATATTTCCTTTTTCACCATAGCCCTCTATGGGCTTCCAAATATCACTTTGCCAATTCCACAAGAACTGTCTTAGCGAAAGTCTTCTTGAGGGGAAAGCTGTAACTCTGTGAGATGATTTCACAGAACACAAAGAAGTTTCTCAGAAAGCTTCTTTCTCGTTGTTATCGGAGTTTATATCCTTTGGCCCTATAGTCTTCAAAGGGATCCGAAATATCTGTTCTCAGATTCCACAGATATAAGGCTAGCAACGAGATCCACGAAATACAGATGTAACTCTGTGAGATGAATTAAGAGAACACTAAGCAGTTTCTCAGAAAGCTTCTTTCCAGATTTCATCTGAGGATATTTCCTTTTTCACCATTGCCCTCTATGGGCTTCCGAATATCACTTTGCCAATTCCACAAGAACTGTCTTAGCGAAAGGCTTCTTGAGGGGAAAGCTGTAACTCTGTGAGATGATTTCACAGAACACAAAGAAGTTTCTCAGAAAGCTTCTTTCTCGTTGTTATCGTAGTTTATATCCTTTGGCCCTATAGTCTTCAAAGGGATCCGAAATATCTGTTCTCAGATTCCACAGAAATAAGGCTAGCAAAGAGATCCACGAAATACAGATGTAACTCTGTGAGATGAATTAACAGAACACTAAGCAGTTTCTCAGAAAGCTTCTTTCCAGATTTCATCTGAGGATATATCCTTTTTCACCATAGCCCTCTATGGGCTTCCAAATATCACTTTGCCAATTCCACAAGAACTGTCTTAGCGAAAGGATTCTTGAGGGGAAAGCTGTAACTCTGTGAGATGATTTCACAGAACTCCAAGAAGTTTCTCAGAAAGCTTCTTTCTCTTTCTTATCGGAGTTTATATACTTTTGCCCTATACTCTTCAAAGGGATCCGAAATATCTGTTCTCAGATTCCACAGAAATAAGGCTAGCAAAGAGATCCACGAAATACAGATGTAACTCTGTGAGATGAATTAACAGAACACTAAGCAGTTTCTCAGAAAGCTTCTTTCCAGATTTCATCTGAGGATAATTCCTTTTTCACCATAGCCCTCTATGGGCTTCCATATATCACTTTGCTAATTCCACAAGAACTGTCTTAGCGAAAGGCTTCTTGAGGGGAAAGCTGTAACTCTATGAGATGATTTCACAGAACACAAAGAAGTTTCTCAGAAAGCTTCCTTCTCTTTGTTATCGGAGTTTATTTCCTTTGGCCCTATATTCATCAAAGGGATCCGAAATATCTGTTCTCATATTCCACAGAAATAAGGCTAGCAAAGAGATCCACGAAATACAGATGTAACTCTCTGAGGTAAATTAACAGAACACTAAGCAGTTTCTCAGAAAGCTTCTTTCCAGATTTCATCTGAGGATATTTCCTTTTTCACCATTGCCCTCTATGGGCTTCCGAATATCACTTTGCCAATTCCACAAGAACTATCTTAGCGAAAGGCTTCTTGAGGGGAAAGCTGTAACTCTGTGAGATGATTTCACAGAACACAAAGAAGTTCCTCAGAAAGCTTCTTTCTCCTTGTTATCGGAGATTATATCATTTGGCCCTATAGTCTTCAAAGGGATCCGAAATATCTGTTCTCAGATTCCACAGAAATAAGGCTAGCAAAGAGATCCACGAAATACCGATGTAACTCTGTGAGATGAATTAACAGAACACTAAGCAGTTTCTCAGAAAGCTTCTTTCCAGATTTCATCTGAGGATATTTCCTTTTTTACCAAAGCCCTCTAAGGGCTTCCAAATATCACTTTGCCAATTCCACAAGAAGTGTCTTAGCGAAAGGCTTCTTGAGGGGAGAGCTGTAACTCTGTGAGATGATTTCACAGAACACAAAGAAGTTTCTCAGAAAGCTTCTTTCTCTTTTTTATCGGAGGATATTTCCTTTGGCCCTATAGTCTTCAAAGGCATCCGAAATATCCGTTCTCAGATTCCACAGAATTAAGGCTAGCAAAGAGATCCGCGAAATACAGATGTAACTCTGTGAGATGAATTAACAGAACACTAAGCAGTTTCTCAGAAAGCTTCTTTCCAGATTTCATCTGAGGATATTTCCTTTTTCACCATAGCCCTCTATGGGCTTCCAAATATCACTTTGCCAATTGCACAAGAACTGTCTTAGTGAAAGGCTTCTTGAGGGGAAAGCTGAAACTATGTGAGATGATTTCACAGAACACAAAGAAGTTTCTCAGAAAGCTTCTTTCTCGTTGTTATCGGAGTTTATATCCTTTGGCCCTATAGTCTTCAAAGGGATCCAAAATGTCTGTTCTCAGATTCCACAGAAATAAGGCTAGCAAAGAGATCCACGAAATACAGATGTAACTCTGTGGGATGAATTAACAGAACACTAAGCAGTTTCTCAGAAAGCTTCTTTCCAGATTTCATCTGAGGATATTTCCTTTTTCACCATAGCCCTCTAAGGGCTTCCATATATCACTTTGCCAATTCCACAAGAACTGTCTTAGCGAAAGGCTTCTAGAGGGGAAAGCTGTAACTCTGTGAGATGATTTCAGAGAACACAAAGAAGTTTCTCAGAAATCTTCCTTCTCTTTCTTATCGGAGTTTATTTCCTTTGGCCCTATATTCATCAAAGGGATCCGAAATATCTGTTCTCAGATTCCACAGAAATAAGGCTAGCAAAGAGATCCACGAAATACAGATGTAACTCTGTGAGATGAATTAACAGAACACTAAGCAGTTTCTCAGAAAGCTTGTTTCCAGATTTCATCTTAGGATATTGCCTTTTTCACCATAGCCCTCTATGGGCTTCCAAATATCACTTTGCCAATTCCACAAGAACTGTCTTAGCGAAAGGCTTCTTGAGGGGAAAGCTGTAACTCTGTGAGATGATTTCACAGAACACAAAGAAGTTTCTCAGAAAGCTTCTTACTCGTTTTTATCGGAGTTTATATCCTTTGGCCCTATAGTCTTCAAAGGGATCCGAAATATCTGTTCTCATATTCCACAGAAATAAGGCTAGCAAAGAGATCCACGAAATACAGATGTAACTCTGTGAGATGAATTAACAGAACACTAAGCAGTTTCTCAGAAAGCTTCTTTCCAGATTTCATCTGAGGATATTTCCTTTTTCACCATTGCCCTCTACGGGCTTCCGAATATCACTTTGCCAATTCCACAAGAACTGTCTTAGCGAAAGGCTTCTTCAGGGGAAAGCTGTAACTCTGTGAGATGATTTCACAGAACACAAAGAAGTTTCTCAGAAAGCTTCTTTCTCGTTGTTATCGGAGGATATTTATTTTGTCCCTATAGTCTTCAAAGGCATCCGAAATATCAGTTCTCAGATTCCACAGAAATAAGGCTAGCAAAGAGATCCACGAAATACAGATGTAACTCTGTGAGATGAATTAACAGAACACTAAGCAGTTTCTCAGAAAGCTTGTTTCCAGATTTCATCTGAGGATATTTCCTTTTTCACTATAGCCCTCGATGCGCTTCCAAATATCACTTTGCCAATTCCACAAGAACTGGCTTAGCGAAAGGCTTCTTGAGGGGAAAGCTGTAACTCTGTGAGATGATATCACAGAACACAAAGAAGTTTCTCAGAAAGCTTCCTTCTCTTTCTTATCGGAGTTTATATCCTTTGGCCCTATATTCATCAAAGGGATCCGAAATATCTGTTCTCAGATTCCACAGAAATAAGGCTAGCAAAGAGATCCACGAAATACAGATGTAACTCTGTGAGATGAATTAAGAGAACACTAAGCAGTTTCTCAGAAAACTTCTTTCCAGATTTCATCTGAGGATATTTCCTTTTTCACCATAGTCCTCTAGGCGCTTCCAAATATCACTTTGCCAATTCCACAAGAAATGTCTTAGCGAAAGGCTTCTTGAGGGGAAAGCTGTAACTCTGTGAGATGATTTCACAGAACACAAAGAAGTTTCTCAGAAAGCTTCTTTCTCGTTGTTATCGGAGTTTATATCCTTTGGCCCTATAGTCTTCAAAGGGATCCGAAATATCTGTTCTCAGATTCCACAGAAAGAAGGCTAGCAAAGAGATCCACGAAATACAGATGTAACTCTGTGAGATGAATTAACAGAACACTAAGCAGTTTCTCAGAAAGCTTCTTTCCAGATTTCATCTGAGGATATTTCCTTTTTCACCGTAGCCCTCTATGGGCTTCCAAATATCACTTTGCCAATTCCACAAGAACTGTCTTAGCGAAAGGCTTCTTGAGGGGAAAGCTGTAACTCTGTGAGATGATTTCACAGAACTCCAAGAAGTTTCTCAGAAAGCTTCTTTCTCGTTGTTATCGGAGTTTATATCCTTTGGCCCTATAGTCTTCAAAGGGATCCGAAATATCTGTTCTCAGATTTCACAGAAATAAGGCTAGCAAAGAGATCCACGAAATACAGATGTAACACTGTGAGATGATTTAACAGAACACTAAGCAGTTTCTCAGAAAGCTTCTTTCCAGATTTCACCTGAGGATATTTCCTTTTTCACCATAGCCCTCTATGGGCTTCCAAATATCACTTTGCCTATTCCGCAAGAACTGCCTTAGCGAAAGGATTCTTGAGGGGAAAGCTGTAACTCTGTGAGATGATTTCACAGAACTCCAAGAAGTTTCTCAGAAAGCTTCTTTCTCTTTCTTATCGGAGTTTATATCCTTTGGCCCTATAGTCTTCAAAGGGATCCGAAATATCTGTTCTCAGAATCCACAGAAATAAGGCTAGCAAAGAGATCCACGAAATACAGATGTAACTCTGTGAGATGAATTAACAGAACACTAAGCAGTTTCTCAGAAAGCTTCTTTCCAGATTTCATCTGAGGATATTTCCTTTTTCACCATTGCCCTCTATGGGCTTCCAAATATCACTTTGCCAATTCCACAAGAACTGTCTTAGCGAAAGGCTTCTTGAGGGGAAAGCTGTAACTCTGTGAGATGATTTCACAGAACACAAAGAAGTTTCTCAGAAAGCTTCTTTCTCGTTGTTATCGGAGGATATTTATTTTGTACCTATAGTCTTCAAAGGCATCCGAAATATCTGTTCTCAGATTCCACAGAAAAAAGGCTAGCAAAGAGATCCACGAAATACAGATGTAACTCTGTGAGATGAATTAACAGAACACTAAGCAGTTTCTCAGAAAGCTTGTTTCCAGATTTCATCTGAGGATATTTCCTTTTTCACTATAGCCCTCGATGCGCTTCCAAATATCACTTTGCCAATTCCACAAGAACTGTCTTAGCGAAAGGCTTCTGGAGGGGAAAGCTGTAACTCTGTGAGATGATATCACAGAACACAAAGAAGTTTCTCAGAAAGCTTCCTTCTCTTTCTTATCGGAGTTTATATCCTTTGGCACTATATTCATCAAAGGGTTCCGAAATATCTGTTCTCAGATTCCACAGAAATAAGGCCATCAAAGAGATCCACGACATACAGATGTAACTCTGTGAGATGAATTAACGGAACACTAAGCAGTTTCTCAGAAAGCTTTCCAGATTTCATCTGAGGATATTTCCTTTTTCACCATTGCACTCTATGGGCTTCCAAATATCACTTTGCATTTTCCACAAGAACTGTCTTAGCGAAAGACTTCTTGAGGGGAAGAGTGTAACTCTGTGAGATGATTTCACAGAACACAAAGAAGTTTTTCAGAAAGCTTCTTTCTCGTTGTTATCGGAGTTTATACCCTTTGGCCCTATAGTCTTCAATGGGATCCGAAATATCTGTTCTTAGATTCCACAGAAATAAGGCTAGGAAAGAGATCCACGAAATACAGATGTAACTCTGTGAGATGAATTAACAGAACACTAAGCAGTTTCTCAGAAAGCTTCTTTCCAGATTTCATCTGAGGATATTTCCTTTTTCACCATTGCCCTCTATGGGCTTCCGAATATCAGTTTGGCAATTCCACAAGAACTGTGTTAGTGAAAGGCTTCTAGAGGGGAAAGCTGTAACTCTGTGAGATGATTTCACAGAACACAAAGAAGTTTCTCAGAAAGCTTCTTTCTCATTGTTATCGGAGATTATATCCTTTGGCCCTATAGTCTTCAAAGGGATCCGAAATATCTGTTCTCAGATTCCACAGAAATAAGGCTAGCAAAGAGATCCACGAAATACAGATGTAACTCTGTGAGATGAATTAACAGAACACTAAGCAGTTTCTCAGAAAGCTTCTTTCCAGATTTCATCGGAGGATATTTCCTTTTTCACCATAGCCCTCTATGGGCTTCCAAATATCACTTTCCCAATTCCACAAGAACTGTCTTAGCGAAAGGCTTCTTGATGGGAGAGCTGTAACTCTTTGAGATGATTTCACAGAACACAAAGAAGTTTCTCAGAAAGCTTCTTTCTCTTTGTTATCGGAGGATATTTCCTTTGGCCCTATAGTCTTCAAAGGCATCCGAAATATCCGTTCTCAGATTCCACAGAAATAAGGCTAGCAAAGAGATCCAAGAAATACAGATGTAACTCTGTGAGATGAATTAACAGAACACTAAGCCGTTTCTCAGAAAGCTTCTTTCCATATTTCATCTGAGGATATTTCCTTTTTCACCATTGCCCTCTATGGGCTTCCAAATATCACTTTGCCAATTCCACAAGAAATGTCTTAGCGAAAGGCTTCTTGAGGGGAAAGCTGTAACTCTGTGAGATGATTTCACAGAACACAAAGAAGTTTCTCAGAAAGCTTCTTTCTCTTTGTCATCGGAGTTTTTTTCCTATGGCCCTATATTCATCAAACGAACCCGAAATATCTGTTCTCATATTCCACAGAAATAAGGCTAGCAAAGAGATCCACGAAATACAGATGTAACTCTGTGAGATGAATTAACAGAACACTAAGCAGTTTCTCAGAAAGCTTCTTTCCAGATTTCATCTGAGGATATTTCCTTTTTCACCATAGCGCTCTATGGGCTTCCAAATATCACTTTGCCAATTCCTCAAGAACTGTCTTAGCGAAAGGCTTCTTGAGGGGAAAGCTGTAACTCTGTGAGATGATTTCACAGAACACAAAGAAGTTTCTCAGAAAGCTTCTTTCTCGTTGTTATCGGAGATTATATCCTTTGGCCCTATAGTCTTCAAAGGGATCCGAAATATCTGTTCTCAGATTCCACAGAAATAAGGCTAGCAAAGAGATCCACGAAATACAGATGTAACTCTGTGAGATGAATTAACAGAACACTAAGCAGTTTCTCAGAAAGCTTCTTTCCAGGTTTCATCTGAGGATATTTCCTTTTTCACCATTGCCCTCTATGGGCTTCCAAATATCACTTTGCCAATTCCACAAGAACTGTCTTAGCGAAAGGGTTCTTGAGGGGAAAGCGGTAACTCTGCGTGATGATTTCACAGAACACAAAGAAGTTTGTCAGAAAGCTTCTTTCTCGTTGTTATCGGAGTTTATATCCTTTGGCCCTATAGTCTTCAAAGGGATCCGAAATATCTGTTCTCAGATTCCACAGAAATAAGGCTAGCAAAGAGATCCACGAAATACAGATGTAACTCTGTGAGATGAATTAACAGAACACTAAGCAGTTTCTCAGAAAGCTTCTTTCAAGATTTCATCTGAGGATATTTCCTTTTTCACCTTTGCCCTCTGAGGGCTTCCGAATATCACTTTGCCAATTGCACAAGAACTGTCTTAGCGAAAGGATTCTTGAGGGGAAAGCTGCAACACTGTGAGATGATTTCACAGAACACAAAGAAGTTTCTCAGAAAGCTTCTTTCTCGTTGTTATCGGAGATTATATCCTTTGGCCCTATAGTCTTCAAAGGGATCCGAAATATCTGTTCTCAGATTCCACAGAAATAAGGCTAGCAAAGAGATCCACGAAATACAGATGTAACTCTGTGAGATGAATTAACAAAACACTAAGCAGTTTCTCAGAAAGCTTCTTTCCAGGTTTCATCTGAGGATATTTCCTTTTTCACCATAGCCCTCTATGCACTTCCAAATATCACTTTCCCAATTCCACAAGAACTGTCTTAGCGAAAGGCTTCTTGATGGGAGAGCTGTAACTCTTTGAGATGATTTCACAGAACACAAAGAAGTTTCTCAGAAAGCTTCTTTCTCTTTGTTATCGGAGGATATTTCCTTTGGCCCTATAGTCTTCAAAGGCATCCGAAATATCCGTTCTCAGATTCCACAGAAATAAGGCTAGCAAAGAGATCCACGAAATACAGATGTAACTCTGTGAGATGAATTAACAGAACACTAAGCAGTTTCTCAGAAAACTTTTTTCCAGATTTCATCTGAGGATATTTCCTTTTTCACCACAGTCCTCTAGGCGCTTCCAAATATCACTTTGCCAATTCCACAAGAACTGTCTTAGCGAAAGGCTTCTTGATGGGAGAGCTGTAACTATTTGAGATGATTTCACAGAACACAAAGAAGTTTCTCAGAAAGCTTCTTTCTCTTTGTTATCAGAGGATATTTCCTTTGGCCCTATAGTCTTCAAAGGCATCCGACATATCCGTTCTCAGATTCCACAGAAATAAGGCTAGCAAAGAGATCCAAGAAATACAGATGTAACTCTCTGAGATGAATTAACAGAACACTAAGCAGTTTCTCAGAAAGCTTCTTTCCATATTTCATCTGAGGATATTTCCTTTTTCACCATTGCCCTCTAGGGGTTCCAAATATCACTTTGCCAATTCCACAAGAAATGTCTTAGCGGAAGGCTTCTTGAGGGGAAAGCTGTAACTCTGTGAGATGATTTCACAGAACACAAAGAAGTTTCTCAGAAAGCTTCCTTCTCTTTGTCATCGGAGTTTATTTCCTTTGGCCCTATATTCATCAAACGAATCCGAAATATCTGTTCTCATATCCCACAGAAATAAGGCTAGCAAAGAGATCCACGAAATACAGATGTAACTCTGTGAGATGAATTAACAGAACACTAAGCAGTTTCTCAGAAAGCTTCTTTCCAGATTTCATCTGAGGATATTTCCTTTTTCACCATTGCCCTCTATGGGCTTCCAAATATCACTTTGCCAATTCCACAAGAACTGTCTTAGCGAAAGACTTCTTGAGGGGAAAGCTGTAACTCTGTGAGATGATTTCACAGAACACAAAGAAGTTTGCCAGAAAGCTTCTTTCTCTTTGTTATCGGAGGATATTTCTTTTGTCCCTATAGTCTTCAAAGGCATCCGAAATATCTGTTCTCAGATTCCACAGAAATAAGGCTAGCAAAGAGATCCACGAAATACAGATGTAACTCTGTGAGATGAATTAACAGAACACGAAGAAGTTTCTCAGAAAGCTTCTTTCCAGATTTCATCTGAGGATATTTCCTTTTTCACCATTGCCCTCTATGGGCTTCCAAATATCACTTTGCCAATTCCACAAGAACTGTCTTAGCGAAAGACTTCTTGAGGGGAAAGCTGTAACTCTGTGAGATGATTTCACAGAACACAAAGAAGTTTCTCAGAAAGCTTCTTTCTCTTTCTTATCGGAGGATATTTCCTTTGGCCCAATAGTCTTCTAAGGGATCCGAAATATCTGTTCTCGGATTCCACAGAAATAAGGCTAGCAAAGAGATCCACGAAATACAGATGTAACTCTGTGAGATGAATTAACAGAACACTAAGCAGTTTCTCAGAAAGCTTCTTTCCAGATTTCATCTGAGGATATTTCCTTTTTCACCATTGCCCTCTATGGGCTTCCAAATATCACTTTGCCAATTCCACAAGAACTGTCTTAGCGAAAGGCTTCTTGAGGGGAAAGCTGTAACTCTGTGAGATGATTTCACAGAACACAAAGAAGTTTCTCAGAAAGCTTCTTTCTCGTTGTTATCGGAGTTTATATCCTTTGGCCCTATAGTCTTCAAAGGGATCCGAAATATCTGTTCTCAGATTCCACAGAAAGAAGGCTAGCAAAGAGATCCACGAAATACAGATGTAACTCTGTGAGATGAATTAACAGAACACGAAGCAGTTTCTCAGAAAGCTTCTTTCCAGATTTCATCTGAGGATATTTCCTTTTTCACCATTGCCCTCTATGGGCTTCCAAATATCACTTTGCCAATTCCACAAGAAATGTCTTAGCGAAAGGCTTCTTGAGGGGAAAGCTGTAACTCTGTGAGATGATTTCACAGAACACAAAGAAGTTTCTCAGAAAGCTTCCTTCTCTTTGTCATCGGAGTTTATTTCCTTTGGCCCTATATTCATCAAACGAATCCGAAATATCTGTTCTCATATTCCACAGAAATAAGGCTAGCAAAGAGATCCACGAAATACAGATGTAACTCTGTGAAATGAATTAACAGAACACTAAGCAGTTTCTCAGAAAGCTTCTTTCCAGATTTCATCTGAGGATATTTCCTTTTTCACCATTGCCCTCTATGGGCTTCCAAATATCACTTTGCCAATTCCACAAGAACTGTCTTAGGGAAAGACTTCTTGAGGGGAAAGCTGTAACTCTGTGAGATGATTTCACAGAACACAAAGAAGTTTCCCAGAAAGCTTCTTTCTCTTTGTTATCAGAGGATATTTTTTTTTGTCCCTATAGTCTTCAAAGGCATCCGAAATATCTGTTCTCAGATTCCACAGAAATAAGGCTAGCAAAGAGATCCACGAAATACAGATGTAACTCTGTGAGATGAATTAACAGAACACGAAGCAGTTTCTCAGAAAGCTTCTTTCCAGATTTCATCTGAGGATATTTCCTTTTTCACCATAGCCCTCTATGGGCTTCCAAATATCACTTTGCCAATTCCACAAGAACTGTCTTAGCGAAAGGCTTCTTGAAGGGAAAGCTGTAACTCTGTGAGATGATTTCACAGAACACAAAGAAGTTTCTCAGAAAGCTTCTTTCTCGTTGTTATCGGAGTTTATATCCTTTGGCCCTATAGTCTTCAAAGGGATCCGAAATATCTGTTCTCAGATTCCACAGAAATAAGGCTAGCAAAGAGATCCACGAAATACAGATGTAACTCTGTGAGATGAATTAACAGAACACTAAGCAGTTTCTCAGAAAGCTTCTTTCCAGATTTCATCTGAGGATATTTCCTTTTTCACCGTAGCCCTCTATGGTCTTCCAAATATCACTTTGCCAATTCCACAAGAACTGTCGTAGCGAAAGGCTTCTTGAGGGGAAAGCTGTAACTCTGTGAGATGATTTCACAGAACACAAAGAAGTTTCTCAGAAAGCTTCCTTCTCTTTGTCATCGGAGTTTATTTCCATTGGCCCTATATTCATAAAAGGGATCCGAAATATCTGTTCTCAGATTCCACATAAATAAGGCTAGCAAAGAGATCCACGAAATACACATGTAACTCTGTGAGATGAATTAACAGAACACTAAGCAGTTTCTCAGAAAGCTTCTTTCCAGATTTCATCTGAGGATATTTCCTTTTTCACCATTGCCCTCTATGCGCTTCCAAATATCACTTTGCCAATTCCACAAGAACTGTCTTAGCGAAAGACTTCTTGAGGGGAAAGCTGTTACTCTGTGAGATGATTTCACAGAACACAAAGAAGATTCTCAGAAAGCTTCTTTCTCTTTCTTATCGGAGGATATTTCCTTTGGCCCAATAGTCTTCTAAGGGATCCGAAATATCTGTTCTCGGATTCCACATAAATAAGGCTAGCAAAGAGATCCACGAAATACAGATGTAACTCTGTGAGATGAATTAACAGAACACTAAGCAGTTTCTCAGAAAGCTTCTTTCCAGATTTCATCTGAGGATATTTCCTTTTTCACCACTGCCCTCTATGGGCTTCCGAATATCACTTTGCCAATTCTACAAGAACTGTCTTAGCGAAAGGCTTCTTGAGGGGAAAGCTGTAACTCTGTGAGATGATTTCACAGAACACAAAGTAGTTTCTCAGAAAGCATCTTTCTCGTTGTTATCGGAGTTTATATCCTTTGGCCCTACAGTCTTCAAAGGGATCCGAAATATCTGTTCTCAGATTACACAGAAATAAGGCTATCAAAGAGATCCACGAAATACAGATGTAACTCTGTGAAATGAATGAAGAGAACACTAAGCAGTTTCTCAGAAAGCTTCTTTCCAGATTTCATCTGAGGATATTTCCTTATTCACCATTGCCCTCTATGGGCTTCCAAATATCACTTTGCCAATTCCACAAGAAATGTCTTAGCGAAAGGCTTCTTGAGGGGAAAGCTGTAACTCTGTGAGATGATTTCACAGAACACAAAGAAGTTTCTCAGAAAGCTTCCTTCTCTTTGTCATCGGAGTTTATTTCCTTTGGCCCTATATTCATCAAACGAATCCGAAATATCTGTTCTCATATTCCACAGAAATAAGGCTAGCAAAGAGATCCACGAAATGCAGATGTAACTCTGTGAGATGAATTAACAGAACACTAAGCAGTTTCTCAGAAAGCTTCTTTCCAGATTTCATCTGAGGATATTTCCTTTTTCACCATTGCCCTCTATGGGCTTCCAAATATCACTTTGCCAATTCCACAAGAACTGTCTTAGCGAAAGACTTCTTGAGGGGAAAGCTGTAACTCTGTGAGATGATTTCACAGAACACAAAGAAGTTTCTCAGAAAGCTTCTTTCTCTTTGTTATCGGAGGATATTTCTTTTGTCCCTATAGTCTTCAAAGGCATCCGAATTATCTGTTCTCAGATTCCACAGAAATAAGGCTAGCAAAGAGATCCACGAAATACAGATGTAACTCTGTGAGATGAATAAACAGAACACTAAGCAGTTTCTCAGAAAGCTTCTTTCCAGATTTCATCTGAGGATATTTCCTTTTTCACCAAAGCCCTCTAAGGGCTTCCATATATCACTTTGCCAATTCCACAAGAACTGTCTTAGCGAAAGGCTTCTAGAGGGGAAAGCTGTACCTCTGTGAGATGATTTCACAGAACACCAAGAAGTTTCTCAGAAAGCTTCCTTCTCTTTCTTATCGGAGTTTATTTCCTTTGGCCCTATATTCATCAAAGGGATCCGAAATATCTGTTCTCAGATTCCACAGAAATAAGGCTAGCAAAGAGATCCACGAAATACAGATGTAACTCTGTGAGATGAATTAACAGAACACTAAGCAGTTTCTCAGAAAGCTTGTTTCCAGATTTCATCTTAGGATATTGCCTTTTTCACCATAGCCCTCTATGGGCTTCCAAATATCACTTTGCCAATTCCACAAGAACTGTCTTAGCGAAAGGCTTCTTGAGGGGAAAGCTGTAACTCTGTGAGATGATTTCACAGAACACAAAGAAGTTTCTCAGAAAGCTTCTTACTCGTTTTTATCGGAGTTTATATCCTTTGGCCCTATAGTCTTCAAAGGGATCCGAAATATCTGTTCTCATATTCCACAGAAATAAGGCTAGCAAAGAGATCCACGAAATACAGATGTAACTCTGTGAGATGAATTAACAGAACACTAAGCAGTTTCTCAGAAAGCTTCTTTCCAGATTTCATCTGAGGATATTTCCTTTTTCACCATTGCCCTCTAGGGGCTTCCGAATATCACTTTGCCAATTCCACAAGAACTGTCTTAGCGAAAGGCTTCTTCAGGGGAAAGCTGTAACTCTGTGAGATGATTTCACAGAACACAAAGAAGTTTCTCAGAAAGCTTCTTTCTCGTTGTTATCGGAGTTTATATCCTTTGGCACTATAGTCTGCAAAGGGATCCGAAATATCTGTTCTCAGATTCCACAGAAATAAGGCTAGCAAAGAGATCCACGAAATACAGATGTAACTCTGTGAGATGAATTAACAGAACACTAAGCAGTTTCTCAGAAAGCTTCTTTCCAGATTTCATGTGAGGATATTTCCTTTTTCACCATAGCCCTCTATGGGCTTCCAAATATCACTTTGCCAATTCCACAAGAACTGTCTTAGCGAAAGGATTCTTGAGGGGAAAGCTGTAACTCTGTGAGATGATTTCACAGAACTCCAAGAAGTTTCTCAGAAAGCTTCTTTCTCTTTCTTATCGGAGTTTATATCCTTTGGCCCTATAGTCTTCAAAGGGATCCGAAATATCTGTTCTCAGAATCCACAGAAATAAGGCTAGCAAAGAGATCCACGAAATACAGATGTAACTCTGTGAGATGAATTAACAGAACACTAAGCAGTTTCTCTGAAAGCTTCTTTCCAGATTTCATCTGAGGATATTTCCTTTTTCACCATAGCCCTCTAGGGGCTTCCAAATATACTTTGCCAATTCCACAAGAAATGTCTTAGCGAAAGGCTTCTTGTGGGGAAAGCTGAAACTCTGTGAGATGATTTCACGGAACACAAAGAAGTTTCTCAGAAAGCTTCTTTCTCGTTGTTATCGGAGGTTATATACTTTGGCCCTTTGGTCTTCAAAGGGATCCAAAATATCTGTTCTAAGATTCCACAGAAATAAGGCTAGCAAAGAGATCCACGAAATACAGATGTAACCCTGTGAGATGAATTAACAGAACACGAAGCAGTTTCTCAGAAAGCTTCTTTCCAGATTTCATCTGAGGATATTTCCTTTTTCACCATAGCCCTCTATGGGCTTCCAAATATCACTTTGCCAATTCCACAAGAACTGTCTTAGCGAAAGGCTTCTTGAAGGGAAAGCTGTAACTCTGTGAGATGATTTCACAGAACACAAAGAAGTTTCTCAGAAAGCTTCTTTCTCGTTGTTATCGGAGTTTATATCCTTTGGCCCTACAGTCTTCAAAGGGATCCGAAATATCTGTTCTCAGATTCCACAGAAATAAGGCTAGCAAAGAGATCCACGAAATACAGATGGAACTCTGTGAGATGAATTAACAGAACACTAAGCAGTTTCTCAGAAAGCTTCTTTCCAGATTTCATCTGAGGATATTTCCTTATTCAGCATAGCCCTCTATGGGCTTCCAAATATCACTTTGCCAATTCCACAAGAAATGTCTTAGCGAAAGGCTTCTTGAGGGGAAAGCTGTAACTCTGTGAGATGATTTCACAGAACACAAAGAAGTTTCTCAGAAAGCTTCCTTCTCTTTGTCATCGGAGTTTATTTCCTTTGGCCCTATATTCATCAAACGGATCCGAAATATCTGTTCTCATATTCCACAGAAATAAGGCTAGCAAAGAGATCCACGAAATACAGATGTAACTCTGTGAGATGAATTAACAGAACACTAAGCAGTTTCTCAGAAAGCTTCTTTCCAGATTTCATCTGAGGATATTTCCTTTTTCACCATTGCCCTCTATGGGCTTCCAAATATCACTTTGCCAATTCCACAAGAACTGTCTTAGCGAAAGGCTTCTTGAGGGGAAAGCTGTAACTCTGTGAGATGATTTCACAGAACACAAAGAAGTTTCTCAGAAAGCTTCTTTCTCTTTGTTATCGGAGGATATTTCTTTCGTCCCTATAGTCTTCAAAGGCATCCGAAATATCTGTTCTCAGATTCCACAGAAATAAGGCTAGCAAAGAGATCCACCAAATACAGATGTAACTCTGTGAGATGAATTAACAGAACACTAAGCAGTTTCTCAGAAAGCTTCTTTCCAGATTTCATCTGAGGATATTTCCTTGTTCACTATAGCCCTCGATGCCCTTCCAAATATCACTTTGCCAATTCCACAAGAACGGTCTTAGCGAAAGGCTTCTTGACGGGAAAGCTGTAACTCTGTGAGATGATTTCACAGAACACAAAGAAGTGTCTCAGAAAGCTTCTTTCTCGTTGTTATCGGAGTTTATATCCTTTGGCCCTATAGTCTTCAAAGGGATCCAAAATATCTGTTCTCAGATTCCACAGAAATAAGGCTAGCAAAGAGATCCACGAAATACAGATGTAACTCTGTGAGATGAATTAACAGAACACTAAGCAGTTTCTCAGAAAGCTTCTTTCCAGATTTCATCTGAGGATATTTCCTTTTTCACCATAGCCCTCTATGGGCTTCCATATATCACTTTGCCAATTCCACAAGAACTGTCTTAGCGAAAGTCTTCTTGAGGGGAAAGCTGTAACTCTGTGAGATGATTTCACAGAACTCAAAGAAATTTCTCAGAAAGCTTCTTTCTCGTTGTTATCGGAGTTTATATCCTTTGGCCCTATAGTCTTCAAAGGGATCCGAAATATCTGTTCTCAGATTCCACAGAAATAAGGCTAGCAAAGAGATCCACGAAATACAGATGTAACTCTGTGAGATGAATTAACAGAACACTAAGCAGTTTCTCAGAAAGCTTCTTTCCAGATTTCATCTGAGGATATTTCCTTTTTCGCCATAGCCCTCTAAGGGCTTCCAAATATCACTTTGCCAATTCCACAAGAACTGCCTTAGCGAAAGGCTTCTTGAGGGGAAAGCTGTAACTCTCTGAGATGATTTCAGAGAACACAAAGAAGTTTCTCAGAAAGCTTCCTTCTCTTTGTTATCGGAGTTTATTTCCTTTGGCCCTATGTTCATCAAAGGGATCCGAAATATCTGTTCTCAGATTCCACAGAAATAAGGCTGGCAAAGAGATCCACGAAATACAGATGTAACTCTGTGAGATGAATTAACAGAACACTAAGCAGTTTCTCAGAAAGCTTCTTTCCAGATTTCATCTGAGGATATTTCCTTTTTCACCATTGCCCTCTATGGGCTTCCGAATATCACTTTGCAAATTCCACAAGAACTGTCTTAGCGAAAGGCTTCTTGAGGGGAGAGCTCTAACTCTGTGCGATGATTTCACAGAACACAAGGAAGTTTCTCAGAAAGCTTCTTTCTCTTTGTTATCGGAGGATATTTCCTTTGGCCCTATAGTCTTCAAAGGCATCCGAAATATCCGTTCTCAGATTCCACAGAAATAAGGCTAGCAAAGAGATCCACGAAATACAGATGTAACTCTGTGAGATGAATTAACAGAACACTAAGCAGTTTCTCAGAAAGCTTCTTTCCAGATTTCTTCTGAGGATATTTCCTTTTTCACCATAGCCCTCTAGGGGCTTCCAAATATACTTTGCCAATTCCACAAGAAATGTCTTAGCGAAAGGCTTCTTGAGGGGAAAGGTGAAACTCTGTGAGATGATTTCACAGAACACAAAGAAGTTTCTCAGAAAGCTTCTTTCTCGTTGTTATCGGAGTTTATATACTTTGGCCCTTTGGTCTTCAAAGGGATCCAAAATATCTGTTCTAAGATTCCACAGAAATAAGGCTAGCAAAGAGATCCACGAAATACAGATGTAACTCTGTGAGATGAATTAACAGAACACTAAGCAGTTTCTCAGAAAGCTTCTTTCCAGATTTCATCTGAGGATATTTCCTTTTTCACCATAGCCCTCTAAGGGCTTCCATATATCACTTTGCCAATGCCACAAGAACTGTCTTAGCGAAAGGCTTCTAGAGGGGAAAGCTGTAACTCTGTGAGATGATTTCAGAGAACACAAAGAAGTTTCTCAGAAAGCTTCCTTCTCTTTCTTATCGGAGTTTATTTCCCTTGGCCCTCTATTCATCAAAGGGATCCGAAATATCTGTTCTCAGATTCCACAGAAATAAGGCTAGCAAAGAGATCCACGAAATACAGATGTAACTCTGTGAGATGAATTAACAGAACACTAAGCAGTTTCTCAGAAAGCTTGTTTCCAGATTTCATCTGAGGATATTTCCTTTTTCACCATAGCCCTCTATGGGCTTCCAAATATCACTTTGCCAATTCCACAAGAACTGTCTTAGCGAAAGTCTTCTTGAGGGGAAAGCTGTAACTCTGTGAGATGATTTCACAGAACACAAAGAAGTTTCTCAGAAAGCTTCTTTCTCGTTGTTATCGGAGTTTATATACTTTGGCCCTATAGTCTTCAAAGGGATCCGAAATATCTGTTCTCAGATTCCACAGAAATAAGGCTAGCAAAGAGATCCACGAAATACAGATGTAACTCTGTGAGATGAATTAAGAGAACACTAAGCAGTTTCTCAGAAAGCTTGTTTCCAGATTTCATCTGAGGATATTTCCTTTTTCACCATTGCCCTCTATGTGCTTCCGAATATCACTTTGCCAATTCCACAAGAACTGTCTTAGCGAAAGGCTTCTTGAGGGGAAAGCTGTAACTCTGTGAGATGATTTCACAGAACACAAAGAAGTTTCTCAGAAAGCTTCTTTCTCGTTGTTATCGTAGTTTATATCCTTTGGCCCTATAGTCTTCAAAGGGATCCGAAATATCTGTTCTCAGATTCCACAGAAATAAGGCTAGCAAAGAGATCCACGAAATACAGATGTAACTCTGTGAGATGAATTAACAGAACACTAAGCAGTTTCTCAGAAAGCTTCTTTCCAGATTTCATCTGAGGATATATCCTTTTTCACCATAGCCCTCTATGGGCTTCCAAATATCACTTTGCCAATTCCACAAGAACTGTCTTAGCGAAAGGATTCTTGAGGGGAAAGCTGTAACTCTGTGAGATGATTTCACAGAACTCCAAGAAGTTTCTCAGAAAGCTTCTTTCTCTTTCTTATCGGAGTTTATATCCTTTGGCCCTATAGTCTTCAAAGGGATCCGAAATATCTGTTCTCAGAATCCACAGAAATAAGGCTAGCAAAGAGATCCACGAAATACAGATGTAACTCTGTGAGATGAATTAACAGAACACTAAGCAGTTTCTCAGAAAGCTTCTTTCCAGATTGCATCTGAGAATATTTCCTTTTTCACCATTGCCCTCTATGAGCTTCCAAATATCACTTTGCCAATTCCACAAGAACTGTCTTAGCGAAAGGCTTCTTGAGGGGAAAGCTGTAACTCTGTGAGATGATTTCACAGAACACAAAGAAGTTTCTCAGAAAGCTTCTTTCTCGTTGTTATCGGAGTTTATATCCTTTGGCCCTATAGTCTTCAAAGGGATCCGAAATATCTCTTCTTAGATTTCACAGAAATAAGGCTAGCCAAGAGATCCACGAAATACAGATGTAACTCTGTGAGATGAATTAACAGAACACTAAGCAGTTTCTCAGAAAGCTTCTTTCCAGATTTCATCTGAGGATAATTCCTTTTTCACCATAGCCCTCTATGGGCTTCCATATATCACTTTGCTAATTCCACAAGAACTGTCTTAGCGAAAGGCTTCTTGAGGGGAAAGCTGTAACTCTATGAGATTATTTCACAGAACACAAAGAAGTTTCTCAGAAAGCTTCCTTCTCTTTGTTATCGGAGTTTATTTCCTTTGGCCCTATATTCATCAAAGGGATCCGAAATATCTGTTCTCACATTCCAAATAAATAAGGCTAGCAAAGAGATCCACGAAATACAGATGTAACTCTGTGAGATGAATTAACAGAACACTAAGCAGTTTCTCTGAAAGCTTCTTTCCAGATTTCATCTGAGGATATTTCCTTTTTCACCATAGCCCTCTAGGGGCTTCCAAATATACTTTGCCAATTCCACAAGAAATGTCTTAGCGAAAGGCTTCTTGTGGGGAAAGCTGAAACTCTGTGAGATGATTTCACGGAACACAAAGAAGTTTCTCAGAAAGCTTCTTTCTCGTTGTTATCGGAGGTTATATACTTTGGCCCTTTGGTCTTCAAAGGGATCCAAAATATCTGTTCTAAGATTCCACAGAAATAAGGCTAGCAAAGAGATCCACGAAATACAGATGTAACCCTGTGAGATGAATTAACAGAACACGAAGCAGTTTCTCAGAAAGCTTCTTTCCAGATTTCATCTGAGGATATTTCCTTTTTCACCATAGCCCTCTATGGGCTTCCAAATATCACTTTGCCAATTCCACAAGAACTGTCTTAGCGAAAGGCTTCTTGAAGGGAAAGCTGTAACTCTGTGAGATGATTTCACAGAACACAAAGAAGTTTCTCAGAAAGCTTCTTTCTCGTTGTTATCGGAGTTTATATCCTTTGGCCCTACAGTCTTCAAAGGGATCCGAAATATCTGTTCTCAGATTCCACAGAAATAAGGCTAGCAAAGAGATCCACGAAATACAGATGGAACTCTGTGAGATGAATTAACAGAACACTAAGCAGTTTCTCAGAAAGCTTCTTTCCAGATTTCATCTGAGGATATTTCCTTATTCAGCATAGCCCTCTATGGGCTTCCAAATATCACTTTGCCAATTCCACAAGAAATGTCTTAGCGAAAGGCTTCTTGAGGGGAAAGCTGTAACTCTGTGAGATGATTTCACAGAACACAAAGAAGTTTCTCAGAAAGCTTCCTTCTCTTTGTCATCGGAGTTTATTTCCTTTGGCCCTATATTCATCAAACGGATCCGAAATATCTGTTCTCATATTCCACAGAAATAAGGCTAGCAAAGAGATCCACGAAATACAGATGTAACTCTGTGAGATGAATTAACAGAACACTAAGCAGTTTCTCAGAAAGCTTCTTTCCAGATTTCATCTGAGGATATTTCCTTTTTCACCATTGCCCTCTATGGGCTTCCAAATATCACTTTGCCAATTCCACAAGAACTGTCTTAGCGAAAGTCTTCTTGAGGGGAAAGCTGTAACTCTGTGAGATGATTTCACAGAACACAAAGAAGTTTCTCAGAAAGCTTCTTTCTCTTTGTTATCGGAGGATATTTCTTTTGTCCCTATAGTCTTCAAAGGCATCCGAAATATCTGTTCTCAGATTCCACAGAAATAAGGCTAGCAAAGAGATCCACCAAATACAGATGTAACTCTGTGAGATGAATTAACAGAACACTAAGCAGTTTCTCAGAAAGCTTCTTTCCAGATTTCATCTGAGGATATTTCCTTGTTCACTATAGCCCTCGATGCCCTTCCAAATATCACTTTGCCAATTCCACAAGAACGGTCTTAGCGAAAGGCTTCTTGACGGGAAAGCTGTAACTCTGTGAGATGATTTCACAGAACACAAAGAAGTGTCTCAGAAAGCTTCTTTCTCGTTGTTATCGGAGTTTATATCCTTTGGCCCTATAGTCTTCAAAGGGATCCAAAATATCTGTTCTCAGATTCCACAGAAATAAGGCTAGCAAAGAGATCCACGAAATACAGATGTAACTCTGTGAGATGAATTAACAGAACACTAAGCAGTTTCTCAGAAAGCTTCTTTCCAGATTTCATCTGAGGATATTTCCTTTTTCACCATAGCCCTCTATGGGCTTCCATATATCACTTTGCCAATTCCACAAGAACTGTCTTAGCGAAAGTCTTCTTGAGGGGAAAGCTGTAACTCTGTGAGATGATTTCACAGAACTCAAAGAATTTTCTCAGAAAGCTTCTTTCTCGTTGTTATCGGAGTTTATATCCTTTGGCCCTATAGTCTTCAAAGGGATCCGAAATATCTGTTCTCAGATTCCACAGAAATAAGGCTAGCAAAGAGATCCACGAAATACAGATGTAACTCTGTGAGATGAATTAACAGAACACTAAGCAGTTTCTCAGAAAGCTTCTTTCCAGATTTCATCTGAGGATATTTCCTTTTTCACCATAGCCCTCTAAGGGCTTCCAAATATCACTTTGCCAATTCCACAAGAACTGTCTTAGCGAAAGGCTTCTTGAGGGGAAAGCTGTAACTCTCTGAGATGATTTCAGAGAACACAAAGAAGTTTCTCAGAAAGCTTCCTTCTCTTTGTTATCGGAGTTTATTTCCTTTGGCCCTATGTTCATCAAAGGGATCCGAAATATCTGTTCTCAGATTCCACAGAAATAAGGCTAGCAAAGAGATCCACGAAATACAGATGTAACTCTGTGAGATGAATTAACAGAACACTAAGCAGTTTCTCAGAAAGCTTCTTTCCAGATTTCATCTGAGGATATTTCCTTTTTCACCATTGCCCTCTATGGGCTTCCGAATATCACTTTGCAAATTCCACAAGAACTGTCTTAGCGAAAGGCTTCTTGAGGGGAGAGCTCTAACTCTGTGCGATGATTTCACAGAACACAAGGAAGTTTCTCAGAAAGCTTCTTTCTCTTTGTTATCGGAGGATATTTCCTTTGGCCCTATAGTCTTCAAAGGCATCCGAAATATCCGTTCTCAGATTCCACAGAAATAAGGCTAGCAAAGAGATCCACGAAATACAGATGTAACTCTGTGAGATGAATTAACAGAACACTAAGCAGTTTCTCAGAAAGCTTCTTTCCAGATTTCTTCTGAGGATATTTCCTTTTTCACCATAGCCCTCTAGGGGCTTCCAAATATACTTTGCCAATTCCACAAGAAATGTCTTAGCGAAAGGCTTCTTGAGGGGAAAGGTGAAACTCTGTGAGATGATTTCACAGAACACAAAGAAGTTTCTCAGAAAGCTTCTTTCTCGTTGTTATCGGAGTTTATATACTTTGGCCCTTTGGTCTTCAAAGGGATCCAAAATATCTGTTCTAAGATTCCACAGAAATAAGGCTAGCAAAGAGATCCACGAAATACAGATGTAACTCTGTGAGATGAATTAACAGAACACTAAGCAGTTTCTCAGAAAGCTTCTTTCCAGATTTCATCTGAGGATATTTCCTTTTTCACCATAGCCCTCTAAGGGCTTCCATATATCACTTTGCCAATGCCACAAGAACTGTCTTAGCGAAAGGCTTCTAGAGGGGAAAGCTGTAACTCTGTGAGATGATTTCAGAGAACACAAAGAAGTTTCTCAGAAAGCTTCCTTCTCTTTCTTATCGGAGTTTATTTCCCTTGGCCCTCTATTCATCAAAGGGATCCGAAATATCTGTTCTCAGATTCCACAGAAATAAGGCTAGCAAAGAGATCCACGAAATACAGATGTAACTCTGTGAGATGAATTAACAGAACACTAAGCAGTTTCTCAGAAAGCTTGTTTCCAGATTTCATCTTAGGATATTTCCTTTTTCACCATAGCCCTCTATGGGCTTCCAAATATCACTTTGCCAATTCCACAAGAACTGTCTTAGCGAAAGTCTTCTTGAGGGGAAAGCTGTAACTCTGTGAGATGATTTCACAGAACACAAAGAAGTTTCTCAGAAAGCTTCTTTCTCGTTGTTATCGGAGTTTATATCCTTTGGCCCTATAGTCTTCAAAGGGATCCGAAATATCTGTTCTCAGATTCCACAGAAATAAGGCTAGCAAAGAGATCCACGAAATACAGATGTAACTCTGTGAGATGAATTAAGAGAACACTAAGCAGTTTCTCAGAAAGCTTGTTTCCAGATTTCATCTGAGGATATTTCCTTTTTCACCATTGCCCTCTATGTGCTTCCGAATATCACTTTGCCAATTCCACAAGAACTGTCTTAGCGAAAGGCTTCTTGAGGGGAAAGCTGTAACTCTGTGAGATGATTTCACAGAACACAAAGAAGTTTCTCAGAAAGCTTCTTTCTCGTTGTTATCGTAGTTTATATCCTTTGGCCCTATAGTCTTCAAAGGGATCCGAAATATCTGTTCTCAGATTCCACAGAAATAAGGCTAGCAAAGAGATCCACGAAATACAGATGTAACTCTGTGAGATGAATTAACAGAACACTAAGCAGTTTCTCAGAAAGCTTCTTTCCAGATTTCATCTGAGGATATATCCTTTTTCACCATAGCCCTCTATGGGCTTCCAAATATCACTTTGCCAATTCCACAAGAACTGTCTTAGCGAAAGGATTCTTGAGGGGAAAGCTGTAACTCTGTGAGATGATTTCACAGAACTCCAAGAAGTTTCTCAGAAAGCTTCTTTCTCTTTCTTATCGGAGTTTATATACTTTTGCCCTATACTCTTCAAAGGGATCCGAAATATCTGTTCTCAGAATCCACAGAAATAAGGCTAGCAAAGAGATCCACGAAATACAGATGTAATTCTGTGAGATGAATTAACAGAACACTAAGCAGTTTCTCAGAAAGCTTCTTTCCAGATTTCATCTGAGAATATTTCCTTTTTCACCATTGCCCTCTATGAGCTTCCAAATATCACTTTGCCAATTCCAAAAGAACTGTCTTAGCGAAAGGCTTCTTGAGGAGAAAGCTGTAACTCTGTGAGATGATTTCACAGAACACAAAGAAGTTTCTCAGAAAGCTTCTTTCTCTTTTTTATCGGAGGATATTTCCTTTGGCCCTATAGTCTTCAAAGGCATCCGAAATATCCGTTCTCAGATTCCACAGAATTAAGGCTAGCAAAGAGATCCGCGAAATACAGATGTAACTCTGTGAGATGAATTAACAGAACACTAAGCAGTTTCTCAGAAAGCTTCTTTCCAGATTTCATCTGAGGATATTTCCTTTTTTACCAAAGCCCTCTAAGGGCTTCCAAATATCACTTTGCCAATTCCACAAGAAGTGTCTTAGCGAAAGGCTTCTTGAGGGGAGAGCTGTAACTCTGTGAGATGATTTCACAGAACACAAAGAAGTTTCTCAGAAAGCTTCTTTCTCTTTTTTATCGGAGGATATTTCCTTTGGCCCTATAGTCTTCAAAGGCATCCGAAATATCCGTTCTCAGATTCCCCAGAATTAAGGCTAGCAAAGAGATCCGCGAAATACAGATGTAACTCTGTGAGATGAATTAACAGAACACTAAGCAGTTTCTCAGAAAGCTTCTTTCCAGATTTCATCTGAGGATATTTCCTTTTTCACCATAGCCCTCTAAGGGCTTCCAAATATCACTTTGCCAATTGCACAAGAACTGTCTTAGTGAAAGGCTTCTTGAGGGGAAAGCTGAAACTATGTGAGATGATTTCACAGAACACAAAGAAGTTTCTCAGAAAGCTTCTTTCTCGTTGTTATCGGAGTTTATATACTTTGGCCCTATGGTCTTCAAAGGGATCCAAAATATCTGTTCTAAGATTCCACAGAAATAAGGCTAGCAAAGAGATCCACGAAATACAGATGTAACTCTGTGAGATGAATTAACAGAACACTAAGCAGTTTCTCAGAAACTTCTTTCCAGATTTCATCTGAGGATATTTCCTTTTTCACCATAGCCCTCTAAGGGCTTCCATATATCACTTTGCCAATTCCACAAGAACTGTCTTAGCGAAAGGCTTCTAGAGGGGAAAGCTGTAACTCTGTGAGATGATTTCAGAGAACACAAAGAAGTTTCTCAGAAATCTTCCTTCTCTTTCTTTTCGGAGTTTATTTCCTTTGGCCCTATATTCATCAAAGGGATCCGAAATATCTGTTCTCAGATTCCACAGAAATAAGGCTAGCAAAGAGATCCACGAAATACAGATGTAACTCTGTGAGATGAATTAACAGAACACTAAGCAGTTTCTCAGAAAGCTTCTTTCCAGATTTCATCTGAGGATATTTCCTTTTTCACCATAGCCCTCTATGGGCTTCCAAATATCACTTTGCCAATTCCACAAGAACTGTCTTAGCGAAAGGATTCTTGAGGGGAAAGCTGTAACTCTGTGAGATGATTTCACAGAACTCCAAGAAGTTTCTCAGAAAGCTTCTTTCTCTTTCTTATCGGAGTTTATATCCTTTGGCCCTATAGTCTTCAAAGGGATCCGAAATATCTGTTCTCAGAATCCACAGAAATAAGGCTAGCAAAGAGATCCACGAAATACAGATGTAACTCTGTGAGATGAATTAACAGAACACTAAGCAGTTTCTCAGAAAGCTTCTTTCCAGATTGCATCTGAGAATATTTCCTTTTTCACCATTGCCCTCTATGAGCTTCCAAATATCACTTTGCCAATTCCACAAGAAGTGTCTTAGCGAAAGGCTTCTTGAGGGGAAAGCTGTAACTCTGTGAGGTGATTTCACAGAACACAAAGAAGTTTCTCAGAAAGCTTCTTTCTCGTTGTTATCGGAGTTTATATCCTTTGGCCCTATAGTCTTCAAAGGGATCCGAAATATCTCTTCTTAGATTTCACAGAAATAAGGCTAGCCAAGAGATCCACGAAATACAGATGTAACTCTGTGAGATGAATTAACAGAAGACTAAGCAGTTTCTCAGAAAGCTTCTTTCCAGATTTCATCTGAGGATAATTCCTTTTTCACCATAGCCCTCTATGGGCTTCCATATATCACTTTGCTAATTCCACAAGAACTGTCTTAGCGAAAGGCTTCTTGAGGGGAAAGCTGTAACTCTATGAGATTATTTCACAGAACACAAAGAAGTTTCTCAGAAAGCTTCCTTCTCTTTGTTATCGGAGTTTATTTCCTTTGGCCCTATATTCATCAAAGGGATCCGAAATATCTGTTCTCACATTCCAAATAAATAAGGCTAGCAAAGAGATCCACGAAATACAGATGTAACTCTGTGAGATGAATTAACAGAACACGAAGCAGTTTCTCAGAAAGCTTCTTTCCAGATTTCATCTGAGGATATTTCCTTTTTCACCATAGCCCTCTATGGGCTTCCAAATATCACTTTCCCAATTCCACAAGAACTGTCTTAGCGAAAGGCTTCTTGAAGGGAAAGCTGTAACTCTGTGAGATGATTTCACAGAACACAAAGAAGTTTCTCAGAAAGCTTCTTTCTCGTTGTTATCGGAGTTTATATCCTTTGGCCCTACAGTCTTCAAAGGGATCCGAAATATCTGTTCTCAGATTCCACAGAAATAAGGCTAGCAAAGAGATCCACGAAATACAGATGGAACTCTGTGAGATGAATTAACAGAACACTAAGCAGTTTCTCAGAAAGCTTCTTTCCAGATTTCATCTGAGGATATTTCCTTATTCACCATAGCCCTCTATGGGCTTCCAAATATCACTTTGCCAATTCCACAAGAAATGTCTTAGCGAAAGGCTTCTTGAGGGGAAAGCTGTAACTCTGTGAGATGATTTCACAGAACACAAAGAAGTTTCTCAGAAAGCTTCCTTCTCTTTGTCATCGGAGTTTATTTCCTTTGGCCCTATATTCATCAAACGGATCCGAAATATCTGTTCTCATATTCCACAGAAATAAGGCTAGCAAAGAGATCCACGAAATACAGATGTAACTCTGTGAGATGAATTAACAGAACACTAAGCAGTTTCTCAGAAAGCTTCTTTCCAGATTTCATCTGAGGATATTTCCTTTTTCACCATTGCCCTCTATGGGCTTCCAAATATCACTTTGCCAATTCCACAAGAACTGTCTTAGCGAAAGACTTCTTGAGGGGAAAGCTGTAACTCTGTGAGATGATTTCACAGAACACAAAGAAGTTTCTCAGAAAGCTTCTTTCTCTTTGTTATCGGAGGATATTTCTTTTGTCCCTATAGTCTTCAAAGGCATCCGAAATATCTGTTCTCAGATTCCACAGAAATAAGGCTAGCAAAGAGATCCACGAAATACAGATGTAACTCTGTGAGATGAATTAACAGAACACTAAGCAGTTTCTCAGAAAGCTTCTTTCCAGATTTCATCTGAGGATATTTCCTTGTTCACTATAGCCCTCGATGCCTTTCCAAATATCACTTTGCCAATTCCACAAGAACGGTCTTAGCGAAAGGCTTCTTGACGGGAAAGCTGTAACTCTGTGAGATGATTTCACAGAACACAAAGAAGTGTCTCAGAAAGCTTCTTTCTCGTTGTTATCGGAGTTTATATCCTTTGGCCCTATAGTCTTCAAAGGGATCCGAAATATCTGTTCTCAGATTCCACAGAAATAAGGCTAGCAAAGAGATCCACGAAATACAGATGTAACTCTGTGAGATGAATTAACAGAACACTAAGCAGTTTCTCAGAAAGCTTCTTTCGAGATTTCATCTGAGGATATTTCCTTTTTCACCATAGCCCTCTATGGGCTTCCATATATCACTTTGCCAATTCCACAAGAACTGTCTTAGCGAAAGTCTTCTTGAGGGAAAAGCTGTAACTCTGTGAGATGATTTCACAGAACTCAAAGAATTTTCTCAGAAAGCTTCTTTCTCGTTGTTATCGGAGTTTATATCCTTTGGCCCTATAGTCTTCAAAGGGATCCGAAATATCTGTTCTCAGATTCCACAGAAATAAGGCTAGCAAAGAGATCCACGAAATACAGATGTAACTCTGTGAGATGAATTAACAGAACACTAAGCAGTTTCTCAGAAAGCTTCTTTCCAGATTTCATTCGAGGATATTTCCTTTTTCACCATAGCCCTCTAAGGGCTTCCAAATATCACTTTGCCAATTCCACAAGAACTGTCTTAGCGAAAGGCTTCTTGAGGGGAAAGCTGTAACTCTGTGTGATGATTTCACATAACAGAAAGAAGTTTCTCAGAAAGCTTCCTTCTCTTTCTTATCGGAGTTTATTTCCTTTGGCCCTATGTTCATCAAAGGGATCCGAAATATCTGTTCTCAGATTCCACAGAAATAAGGCTAGCAAAGAGATCCACGAAATACAGATGTAACTCTGTGAGATGAATTAACAGAACACTAAGCAGTTTCTCAGAAAGCTTCTTTCCAGATTTCATCTGAGGATATTTCCTTTTTCACCATTGCCCTCTATGGGCTTCCGAATATCACTTTGCAAATTCCACAAGAACTGTCTTAGCGAAAGGCTTCTTGAGGGGAGAGCTCTAACTCTGTGAGATGATTTCACAGAACACAAGGAAGTTTCTCAGAAAGCTTCTTTCTCTTTGTTATCGGAGGATATTTCCTTTGGCCCTATAGTCTTCAAAGGCATCCGAAATATCCGTTCTCAGATTCCACAGAAATAAGGCTAGCAAAGAGATCCACGAAATACAGATGTAACTCTGTGAGATGAATTAACAGAACACTAAGCAGTTTCTCAGAAAGCTTCTTTCCAGATTTCTTCTGAGGATATTTCCTTTTTCACCATAGCCCTCTAGGGGCTTCCAAATATACTTTGCCAATTCCACAAGAAATGTCTTAGCGAAAGGCTTCTTGAGGGGAAAGCTGAAACTCTGTGAGATGATTTCACAGAACACAAAGAAGTTTCTCAGAAAGCTTCTTTCTCGTTGTTATCGGAGTTTATATACTTTGGCCCTTTGGTCTTCAAAGGGATCCAAAATATCTGTTCTAAGATTCCACAGAAATAAGGCTAGCAAAGAGATCCACGAAATACAGATGTAACTCTGTGAGATGAATTAACAGAACACTAAGCAGTTTCTCAGAAAGCTTCTTTCCAGATTTCATCTGAGGATATTTCCTTTTTCACCATAGCCCTCTAAGGGCTTCCATATATCACTTTGCCAATGCCACAAGAACTGTCTTAGCGAAAGGCTTCTAGAGGGGAAAGCTGTAACTCTGTGAGATGATTTCAGAGAACACAAAGAAGTTTCTCAGAAAGCTTCCTTCTCTTTCTTATCGGAGTTTATTTCCCTTGGCCCTCTATTCATCAAAGGGATCCGAAATATCTGTTCTCAGATTCCACAGAAATAAGGCTAGCAAAGAGATCCACGAAATACAGATGTAACTCTGTGAGATGAATTAACAGAACACTAAGCAGTTTCTCAGAAAGCTTGTTTCCAGATTTCATCTTAGGATATTGCCTTTTTCACCATAGCCCTCTATGGGCTTCCAAATATCACTTTGCCAATTCCACAAGAACTGTCTTAGCGAAAGGCTTCTTGAGGGGAAAGCTGTAACTCTGTGAGATGATTTCACAGAACACAAAGAAGTTTCTCAGAAAGCTTCTTTCTCGTTGTTATCGTAGTTTATATCCTTTGGCCCTATAGTCTTCAAAGGGATCCGAAATATCTGTTCTCAGATTCCACAGAAATAAGGCTAGCAAAGAGATCCACGAAATACAGATGTAACTCTGTGAGATGAATTAACAGAACACTAAGCAGTTTCTCAGAAAGCTTCTTTCCAGATTTCATCTGAGGATATATCCTTTTTCACCATAGCCTTCTATGGGCTTCCAAATATCACTTTGCCAATTCCACAAGAACTGTCTTAGCGAAAGGATTCTTGAGGGGAAAGCTGTAACTCTGTGAGATGATTTCACAGAACTCCAAGAAGTTTCTCAGAAAGCTTCTTTCTCTTTCTTATCGGAGTTTATATACTTTTGCCCTATACTCTTCAAAGGGATCCGAAATATCTGTTCTCAGAATCCACAGAAATAAGGCTAGCAAAGAGATCCACGAAATACAGATGTAATTCTGTGAGATGAATTAACAGAACACTAAGCAGTTTCTCAGAAAGCTTCTTTCCAGATTTCATCTGAGAATATTTCCTTTTTCACCATTGCCCTCTATGAGCTTCCAAATATCACTTTGCCAATTCCAAAAGAACTGTCTTAGCGAAAGGCTTCTTGAGGAGAAAGCTGTAACTCTGTGAGATGATTTCACAGAACACAAAGAAGTTTCTCAGAAAGCTTCTTTCTCGTTTTTATCGGAGTTTATATCCTTTGGCCCTATAGTCTTCAAAGGGATCCAAAATATCTGTTCTCAGATTCCACAGAAATAAGGCTAGCAAAGAGATCCACGAAATACAGATGTAACTCTGTGAGATGAATTAACAGAACACTAAGCAGTTTCTCAGAAAGCTTCTTTCCAGATTTCATCTGAAGATAATTCCTTTTTCACCATAGCCCTCTATGGGCTTCCATATATCACTTTGCTAATTCCACAAGAACTGTCTTAGCGAAAGGCTTCTTGAGGGGAAAGCTGTAACTCTATGAGATGATTTCACAGAACACAAAGAAGTTTCTCAGAAAGCTTCCTTCTCTTTGTTATCGGAGTTCATTTCCTTTGGCCCTATACTCATCAAAGGGATCCGAAATATCTGTTCTCAGATTCCACAGAAATAAGGCTAGCAAAGAGATCCACGAAATACAGATGTAACTCTCTGAGGTAAATTAACAGAACACTAAGCTGTTTCTCAGAAAGCTTCTTTCCAGATTTCATCTGAGGATATTTCCTTTTTCACCATTGCCCTCTATCGGCTTCCGAATATCACTTTGCCAATTCCACAAGAACTATCTTAGCGAAAGCCTTCTTGAGGGGAAAGCTGTAACTCTGTGAGATGATTTCACAGAACACAAAGAAGTTCCTCAGAAAGCTTCTTTCTCCTTGTTATCGGAGATTATATCATTTGGCCCTATAGTCTTCAAAGGGATCCGAAATATCTGTTCTCAGATTCCACAGAAATAAGGCTAGCAAAGAGATCCACGAAATACCGATGTAACTCTGTGAGATGAATTAACAGAACACTAAGCAGTTTCTCAGAAAGCTTCTTTCCAGATTTCATCTGAGGATATTTCCTTTTTTACCAAAGCCCTCTAAGGGCTTCCAAATATCACTTTGCCAATTCCACAAGAAGTGTCTTAGCGAAAGGCTTCTTGAGGGGAGAGCTGTAACTCTGTGAGATGATTTCACAGAACACAAAGAAGTTTCTCAGAAAGCTTCTTTCTCTTTTTTATCGGAAGATATTTCCTTTGGCCCTATAGTCTTCAAAGGCATCCGAAATATCCGTTCTCAGATTCCACAGAATTAAGGCTAGCAAAGAGATACGCAAAATACAGATGTAACTCTGTGAGATGAATTAACAGAACACTAAGCAGTTTCTCAGAAAGCTTCTTTCCAGATTTCATCTGAGGATATTTCCTTTTTCACCATAGCCCTCTATGGGCTTCCAAATATCACTTTGCCAATTGCACAAGAACTGTCTTAGCGAAAGGCTTCTTGAGGGGAAAGCTGAAACTATGTGAGATGATTTCACAGAACACAAAGAAGTTTCTCAGAAAGCTTCTTTCTCGTTGTTATCGGAGTTTATATACTTTGGCCCTATGGTCTTCAAAGGGATCCAAAATATCTGTTCTAAGATTCCACAGAAATAAGGCTAGCAAAGAGATCCACGAAATACAGATGTAACTCTGTGAGATGAATTAACAGAACACTAAGCAGTTTCTCAGAAAGCTTCTTTCCAGATTTCATCTGAGGATGTTTCCTTTTTCACCATAGCCCTCTAAGGGCTTCCATATATCACTTTGCCAATTCCACAAGAACTGTCTTAGCGAAAGGCTTCTAGAGGGGAAAGCTGTAACTCTGTGAGATGATTTCAGAGAACACAAAGAATTTTCTCAGAAATCTTCCTTCTCTTTCTTATCGGAGTTTATTTCCTTTGGCCCTATATTCATCAAAGGGATCCGAAATATCTGTTCTCAGATTCCACAGAAATAAGGCTAGCAAAGAGATCCACGATATACAGATGTAACTCTGTGAGATGAATTAACAGAACACTAAGCAGTTTCTCAGAAAGCTTCTTTCCAGATTTCATCTGAGGATATTTCCTTGTTCACTATAGCCCTCGATGAGCTTCCAAATATCACTTTGCCAATTCCACAAGAACTGTCTTAGCGAAAGGCTTCTTGACGGGAAAGCTGTAACTCTGTGAGATGATTTCACAGAACACAAAGAAGTGTCTCAGAAAGCTTCTTTCTCGTTGTTATCGGAGTTTATATCCTTTGGCCCTATAGTCTTCAAAGGGATCCAAAATATCTGTTCTCAGATTCCACAGAAATAAGGCTAGCAAAGAGATCCACGAAATACAGATGTAACTCTGTGAGATGAATTAACAGAACACTAAGCAGTTTCTCAGAAAGCTTCTTTCCAGATTTCATCTGAGGATATTTCCTTTTTCACCATAGCCCTCTATGGGCTTCCATATATCACTTTGCCAATTCCACAAGAACAGTCTTAGCGAAAGTCTTCTTGAGGGGAAAGCTGTAACTCTGTGAGATGATTTCACAGAACTCAAAGAATTTTCTCAGAAAGCTTCTTTCTCGTTGTTATCGGAGTTTATATCCTTTGGCCCTATAGTCTTCAAAGGGATCCGAAATATCTGTTCTCAGATTCCACAGAAATAAGGCTAGCAAAGAGATCCACGAAATACAGATGTAACTCTGTGAGATGAATTAACAGAACACTAAGCAGTTTCTCAGAAAGCTTCTTTCCAGATTTCATCTGAGGATATTTCCTTTTTCACCATAGCCCTCTAAGGGCTTCCAAATATCACTTTGCGAATTCCACAAGAACTGTCTTAGCGAAAGGCTTCTTGAGGGGAAAGCTGTAACTCTATGAGATGATTTCACATAACAGAAAGAAGTTTCTCAGAAAGCTTCCTTCTCTTTGTTATCGGAGTTTATTTCCTTTGGCCCTATGTTCATCAAAGGGATCCGAAATATCTGTTCTCAGATTCCACAGAAATAAGGCTAGCAAAGAGATCCACGAAATACAGATGTAACTCTGTGAGATGAATTAACAGAACACTAAGCAGTTTCTCAGAAAGCTTCTTTCCAGATTTCATCTGAGGATATTTCCTTTTTCACCATTGCCCTCTATGGGCTTCCGAATATCACTTTGCAAATTCCACAAGAACTGTCTTAGCGAAAGGCTTCTTGAGGGGAGAGCTCTAACTCTGTGAGATGATTTCACAGAACACAAGGAAGTTTCTCAGAAAGCTTCTTTCTCTTTGTTATCGGAGGATATTTCCTTTGGCCCTATAGTCTTCAAAGGCATCCGAAATATCCGTTCTCAGATTCCACAGAAATAAGGCTAGCAAAGAGATCCACGAAATACAGATGTAACTCTGTGAGATGAATTAACAGAACACTAAGCAGTTTCTCAGAAAGCTTCTTTCCAGATTTCATCTGAGGATATTTCCTTGTTCACTATAGCCCTCGATGAGCTTCCAAATATCACTTTGCCAATTCCACAAGAACTGTCTTAGCGAAAGGCTTCTTGACGGGAAAGCTGTAACTCTGTGAGATGATTTCACAGAACACAAAGAAGTGTCTCAGAAAGCTTCTTTCTCGTTGTTATCGGAGTTTATATCCTTTGGCCCTATAGTCTTCAAAGGGATCCAAAATATCTGTTCTCAGATTCCACAGAAATAAGGCTAGCAAAGAGATCCACGAAATACAGATGTAACTCTGTGAGATGAATTAACAGAACACTAAGAAGTTTCTCAGAAAGCTTCTTTCCAGATTTCATCTGAGGATATTTCCTTTTTCACCATAGCCCTCTATGGGCTTCCATATATCACTTTGCCAATTCCACAAGAACTGTCTTAGCGAAAGTCTTCTTGAGGGGAAAGCTGTAACTCTGTGAGATGATTTCACAGAACTCAAAGAATTTTCTCAGAAAGCTTCTTTCTCGTTGTTATCGGAGTTTATATCCTTTGGCCCTATAGTCTTCAAAGGGATCCGAAATATCTGTTCTCAGATTCCACAGAAATAAGGCTAGCAAAGAGATCCACGAAATACAGATGTAACTCTGTGAGATGAATTAACAGAACACTAAGCAGTTTCTCAGAAAGCTTCTTTCCAGATTTCATCTGAGGATATTTCCTTTTTCACCATAGCCCTCTAAGGGCTTCCAAATATCACTTTGCCAATTCCACAAGAACTGTCTTAGCGAAAGGCTTCTTGAGGGGAAAGCTGTAACTCTATGAGATGATTTCACATAACAGAAAGAAGTTTCTCAGAAAGCTTCCTTCTCTTTGTTATCGGAGTTTATTTCCTTTGGCCCTATGTTCATCAAAGGGATCCGAAATATCTGTTCTCAGATTCCACAGAAATAAGGCTAGCAAAGAGATCCACGAAATACAGATGTAACTCTGTGAGATGAATTAACAGAACACTAAGCAGTTTCTCAGAAAGCTTCTTTCCAGATTTCATCTGAGGATATTTCCTTTTTCACCATTGCCCTCTATGGGCTTCCGAATATCACTTTGCAAATTCCACAAGAACTGTCTTAGCGAAAGGCTTCTTGAGGGGAGAGCTCTAACTCTGTGAGATGATTTCACAGAACACAAGGAAGTTTCTCAGAAAGCTTCTTTCTCTTTGTTATCGGAGGATATTTCCTTTGGCCCTATAGTCTTCAAAGGCATCCGAAATATCCGTTCTCAGATTCCACAGAAATAAGGCTAGCAAAGAGATCCACGAAATACAGATGTAACTCTGTGAGATGAATTAACAGAACACTAAGCAGTTTCTCAGAAAGCTTCTTTCCAGATTTCTTCTGAGGATATTTCCTTTTTCACCATAGCCCTCTAGGGGCTTCCAAATATACTTTGCCAATTCCACAAGAAATGTCTTAGCGAAAGGCTTCTTGTGGGGAAAGCTGAAACTCTGTGAGATGATTTCACAGAACACAAAGAAGTTTCTCAGAAAGCTTCATTCTCGTTGTTATCGGAGTTTATATACTTTGGCCCTTTGGTCTTCAAAGGGATCCAAAATATCTGTTCTCAGATTCCACAGAAATAAGGCTAGCAAAGAGATCCACGAAATACAGATGTAACTCTGTGAGATGAATTAACAGAACACTAAGCAGTTTCTCAGAAAGCTTCTTTCCAGATTTCATCTGAGGATATTTCCTTTTTCACCATAGCCCTCTAAGGGCTTCCATATATCACTTTGCCAATGCCACAAGAACTGTCTTAGCGAAAGGCTTCTAGAGGGGAAAGCTGTAACTCTGTGAGATGATTTCAGAGAACACAAAGAAGTTTCTCAGAAAGCTTCCTTCTCTTTCTTATCGGAGTTTATTTCCTTTGGCCCTCTATTCATCAAAGGGATCCGAAATATCTGTTCTCAGATTCCACAGAAATAAGGCTAGCAAAGAGATCCACGAAATATAGATGTAATTCTGTGAGATGAATTAACAGAACACTAAGCAGTTTCTCAGAAAGCTTGTTTACAGATTTCATCTTAGGATATTTCCTTTTCACCATAGCCCTCTATGGGCTTCCAAATATCACTTTGCCAATTCCACAAGAACTGTCTTAGCGAAAGGCTTCTTGAGGGGAAAGCTGTAACTCTGTGAGATGATTTCACAGAACACCAAGAAGTTTCTCAGAAAGCTTCTTTCTCGTTGTTATCGGAGTTTATATCCTTTGGCCCTATAGTCTTCAAAGGGATCCGAAATATCTGTTCTCAGATTCCACAGAAATAAGGCTAGCAAAGAGATCCACGAAACACAGATGTAACTCTGTGAGATGAATTAAGAGAACACTAAGCAGTTTCTCAGAAAGCTTCTTTCCAGATTTCATCTGAGGATATTTCCTTTTTCACCATTGCCCTCTATGGGCTTCCGAATATCACTTTGCCAATTCCACAAGAACTGTCTTAGCGAAAGGCTTCTTGAGCGGAAAGCTGTAACTCTGTGAGATGATTTCACAGAACACAAAGAAGTTTCTCAGAAAGCTTCTTTCTCTTTGTCATCGGAGTTTATTTCCATTGGCCCTATATTCATCAAATGGATGCGAAATATCTGTTCTCAGATTCCACAGAAATAAGGCTAGCAAAGAGATCCACGAAATACAGATGTAACTCTGTGAGATGAATTAACACAACACTAAGCAGTTTCTCAGAAAGCTTCTTTCCAGATTTCATCTGAGGATATTTCCTTTTTCACCATTGCCCTCTATGGGCTTCCAAATATCACTTTGCCAATTCCACAAGAACTGTCTTAGCAAAAGACTTCTTGAGGGGAAAGCTGTAACTCTGTGAGATGATTTCACAGAACACAAAGAAGTTTCTCAGAAAGCTTCTTTCTCTTTGTTATCGGAGGATATTTCTTTTGTCCCTATAGTCTTCAAAGGTATCCGAAATATCTGTTCTCGTGTTCCACAGAAATAAGGCTAGCAAAGAGATCCACGAAATACAGATGTAACTCTGTGAGATGAATTAACAGAACACTAAGCAGTTTCTCAGAAAGCTTCTTTCCAGATTTCATCTGAGGATATTTCCTTTTTCACCATAGCCCACTATGGACTTCCAAATATACTTTGCCAATTCCATAAGAAATGTCTTAGCGAAAGGCTTCTTGTGGGGAAATCTGAAACTCTGTGAGATGATTTCGCAGAACACAAAGAAGTTTCTCAGAAAGCTTCTTTCTCGTTGTTATCGGAGTTTATATACTTTGGCCCTTTGGTCTTCAAAGGGATCCAAAATATCTGTTCTAAGATTCCACAGAAATAAGGCTAGCAAAGAGATCCACGAAATACAGATGTAACTCTGTGAGATGAATTAACAGAACACTAAGCAGTTTCTCAGAAAGCTTCTTTCCAGATTTCATCTGAGGATATTTCCTTTTTCACCATAGCCCTCTAAGGGCTTCCATATATCACTTTGCCAATTCCACAAGAACTGTCTTAGCGAAAGGCTTCTAGAGGGGAAAGCTGTAACTCTGTGAGATGATTTCAGAGAACACAAAGAAGTTTCTCAGAAAGCTTCCTTCTCTTTCTTATCGGAGTTTATTTCCTTTGGCCCTATATTCATCAAAGGGATCCGAAATATCTGTTCTCAGATTCCACAGAAATAAGGCTAGCAAAGAGATCCACGAAATACAGATGTAAATCTGTGAGATGAATTAACAGAACACTAAGCAGTTTCTCAGAAAGCTTGTTTCCAGATTTCATCTTAGGATATTGCCTTTTTCAACATAGCCCTCTATGGGCTTCTAAATATCACTTTGCCAATTCCACAAGAACTGTCTTAGCGAAAGGCTTCTTGAGGGGAAAGCTGTAACTCTGTGAGATGATTTCACAGAACACAAAGAAGTTTCTCAGAAAGCTTCTTTCTCGTTGTTATCGGAGTTTATATCCTTTGGCCCTATAGTCTTTAAAGGGATCCGAAATATCTGTTCTCAGATTCCACAGAAATAAGGCTAGCAAAGAGATCCACGAAATACAGATGTAACTCTGTGAGATGAATTAACAGAACACTAAGCAGTTTCTCAGAAAGCTTCTTTCCAGATTGCATCTGAGGATATTTCCTTTTTCACCATAGCCCTCGATGGGCTTCCAAATCTCACTTTGCCAATTCCACAAGAACTGTCTTAGCGAAAGGATTCTTGAGGGGAAAGCTGTAACTCTGTGAGATGATTTCACAGAACTCCAAGAAGTTTCTCAGAAAGCTTCTTTCTCTTTCTTATCGGAGTTTATATCCTTTGGCCTTATACTCTTCAAAGGGATCCGAAATATCTGTTCTCAGAATCCACAGAAATAAGGCTATCAAAGAGATCCACGAAATACAGATGTAACTCTGTGAGATGAATTAACAGAACACTAAGCAGTTTCTCAGAAAGCTTCTTTCCAGATTTCATCTGAGAATATTTCCTTTTTCACCATTGCCCTCTATGAGCTTCCAAATATCACTTTGCCAATTCCAAAAGAACTGTCTTAGCGAAAGGCTTCTTGAGGGGAAAGCTGTAACTCTGTGAGATGATTTCACAGAACACAAAGAAGTTTCTCAGAAAGCTTCTTTCTCGTTGTTATCGGAGTTTATATCCTTTGGCCCTATAGTCTTCAAAGGGATCCAAAATATCTGTTCTCAGATTCCACAGAAATAAGGCTAGCAAAGAGATCCACGAAATACAGATGTAACTCTGTGAGATGAATTAACAGAACACTAAGCAGTTTCTCAGAAAGCTTCTTTCCAGATTTCATCTGAGGATAATTCCTTTTTCACCATAGCCCTCTATGGGCTTCCATATATCACTTTGCTAATTCCAGAAGAACTGTCTTAGCGAAAGGCTTCTTGAGGGGAAAGCTGTAACTCTATGAGATGATTTCACAGAACACAAAGAAGTTTCTCAGAAAGCTTCCTTCTCTTTGTTATCGGAGTTTATTTCCGTTGGCCCTATATTCATCAAAGGGATCCGAAATATCTGTTCTCAGATTCCACAGAAATAAGGCTAGCAAAGAGATCCACGAAATACAGATGTAACTCTCTGAGGTGAATTAACAGAACACTAAGCAGTTTCTCAGAAAGCTTCTTTCCAGATTTCATCTGAGGATATTTCCTTTTTCACCATTGCCCTCTATGGGCTTCCGAATATCACTTTGCCAATTCCACAAGAACTATCTTAGCGAAAGGCTTCTTGAGGGGAAAGCTGTAACTCTGTGAGATGATTTCACAGAACACAAAGAAGTTTCTCAGAAAGCTTCTTTCTCCTTGTTATCGGAGATTATATCCTTTGGCCCTATAGTCTTCAAAGGGATCCGAAATATCTGTTCTCAGATTCCACAGAAATAAGGCTAGCAAAGAGATCCACGAAATACAGATGTAACTCTGTGAGATGAATTAACAGAACACTAAGCAGTTTCTCAGAAAGCTTCTTTCCAGATTTCATCTGAGGATATTTCCTTTTTCACCATAGCCCTCTAAGGGCTTCCAAATATCACTTTGCCAATTCCACAAGAAGTGTCTTAGCCAAAGGCTTCTTGAGGGGAGAACTGTAACTCTGTGAGATGATTTCACAGAACACAAAGAAGTTTCTCAGAAAGCTTCTTTCTCTTTTTTATCGGAGGATATTTCCTTTGGCCCTATAGTCTTCAAAGGCATCCGAAATATCCGTTCTCAGATTCCACAGAATTAAGGCTAGCAAAGAGATCCACGAAATACAGATGTAACTCTGTGAGATGAATTAACAGAACACTAAGCAGTTTCTCAGAAAGCTTCTTTCCAGATTTCATCTGAGGATATTTCCTTTTTCACCATAGACCTCTATGGGCTTCCAAATATCACTTTGCCAATTGCACAAGAACTGTCTTAGCGAAAGGCTTCTTGAGGGGAAAGCTGAAACTATGTGAGATGATTTCACAGAACACAAAGAAGTTTCTCAGAAAGCTTCTTTCTCGTTGTTATCGGAGTTTATATACTTTGGCCCTTTGGTCTTCAAAGGGATCCAAAATATATGTTCTAAGATTCCACAGAAATAAGGCTAGCAAAGAGATCCACGAAATACAGATGTAACTCTGTGAGATGAATTAACAGAACACTAAGCAGTTTCTCAGAAAGCTTCTTTCCAGATTTCATCTGAGGATATTTCCTTTTTCACCATAGCCTCTAAGGGCTTCCATATATCACTTTGCCAATTCCACAAGAACTGTCTTAGCGAAAGGCTTCTAGAGGGGAAAGCTGTAACTCTGTGAGATGATTTCAGAGAACACAAAGAAGTTTCTCAGAAAGCTTCCTTCTCTTTCTTATCGGAGTTTATTTCCTTTGGCCCTATATTCATCAAAGGGATCCGAAATATCTGTTCTCAGATTCCACAGAAATAAGGCTAGCAAAGAGATCCACGAAATACAGATGTAACTCTGTGAGATGAATTAACAGAACACTAAGCAGTTTCTCAGAAAGCTTGTTTCCAGATTTCATCTTAGGATATTGCCTTTTTCAACATAGCCCTCTATGGGCTTCTAAATATCACTTTGCCAATTCCACAAGAACTGTCTTAGCGAAAGGCTTCTTGAGGGGAAAGCTGTAACTCTGTGAGATGATTTCACAGAACACAAAGAAGTTTCTCAGAAAGCTTCTTTCTCGTTGTTATCGGAGTTTATATCCTTTGGCCCTATAGTCTTTAAAGGGATCCGAAATATCTGTTCTCAGATTCCACAGAAATAAGGCTAGCAAAGAGATCCACGAAATACAGATGTAACTCTGTGAGATGAATTAACAGAACACTAAGCAGTTTCTCAGAAAGCTTCTTTCCAGATTTCATCTGAGGATATTTCCTTTTTCACCATAGCCCTCGATGGGCTTCCAAATATCACTTTGCCAATTCCACAAGAACTGTCTTAGCGAAAGGATTCTTGAGGGGAAAGCTGTAACTCTGTGAGATGATTTCACAGAACTCCAAGAAGTTTCTCAGAAAGCTTCTTTCTCTTTCTTATCGGAGTTTATATCCTTTGGCCTTATACTCTTCAAAGGGATCCGAAATATCTGTTCTCAGAATCCACAGAAATAAGGCTATCAAAGAGATCCACGAAATACAGATGTAACTCTGTGAGATGAATTAACAGAACACTAAGCAGTTTCTCAGAAAGCTTCTTTCCAGATTTCATCTGAGAATATTTCCTTTTTCACCATTGCCCTCTATGAGCTTCCAAATATCACTTTGCCAATTCCAAAAGAACTGTCTTAGCGAAAGGCTTCTTGAGGGGAAAGCTGTAACTCTGTGAGATGATTTCACAGAACACAAAGAAGTTTCTCAGAAAGCTTCTTTCTCGTTGTTATCGGAGTTTATATCCTTTGGCCCTATAGTCTTCAAAGGGATCCAAAATATCTGTTCTCAGATTCCACAGAAATAAGGCTAGCAAAGAGATCCACGAAATACAGATGTAACTCTGTGAGATGAATTAACAGAACACTAAGCAGTTTCTCAGAAAGCTTCTTTCCAGATTTCATCTGAGGATAATTCCTTTTTCACCATAGCCCTCTATGGGCTTCCATATATCACTTTGCTAATTCCAGAAGAACTGTCTTAGCGAAAGGCTTCTTGAGGGGAAAGCTGTAACTCTATGAGATGATTTCACAGAACACAAAGAAGTTTCTCAGAAAGCTTCCTTCTCTTTGTTATCGGAGTTTATTTCCGTTGGCCCTATATTCATCAAAGGGATCCGAAATATCTGTTCTCAGATTCCACAGAAATAAGGCTAGCAAAGAGATCCACGAAATACAGATGTAACTCTCTGAGGTGAATTAACAGAACACTAAGCAGTTTCTCAGAAAGCTTCTTTCCAGATTTCATCTGAGGATATTTCCTTTTTCACCATTGCCCTCTATGGGCTTCCGAATATCACTTTGCCAATTCCACAAGAACTATCTTAGCGAAAGGCTTCTTGAGGGGAAAGCTGTAACTCTGTGAGATGATTTCACAGAACACAAAGAAGTTTCTCAGAAAGCTTCTTTCTCCTTGTTATCGGAGATTATATCCTTTGGCCCTATAGTCTTCAAAGGGATCCGAAATATCTGTTCTCAGATTCCACAGAAATAAGGCTAGCAAAGAGATCCACGAAATACAGATGTAACTCTGTGAGATGAATTAACAGAACACTAAGCAGTTTCTCAGAAAGCTTCTTTCCAGATTTCATCTGAGGATATTTCCTTTTTCACCATAGCCCTCTAAGGGCTTCCAAATATCACTTTGCCAATTCCACAAGAAGTGTCTTAGCCAAAGGCTTCTTGAGGGGAGAACTGTAACTCTGTGAGATGATTTCACAGAACACAAAGAAGTTTCTCAGAAAGCTTCTATCTCTTTTTTATCGGAGGATATTTCCTTTGGCCCTATAGTCTTCAAAGGCATCCGAAATGTCCGTTCTCAGATTCCACAGAATTAAGGCTAGCAAAGAGATCCACGAAATACAGATGTAACTCTGTGAGATGAATTAACAGAACACTAAGCAGTTTCTCAGAAAGCTTCTTTCCAGATTTCATCTGAGGATATTTCCTTTTTCACCATAGACCTCTATGGGCTTCCAAATATCACTTTGCCAATTGCACAAGAACTGTCTTAGCGAAAGGCTTCTTGAGGGGAAAGCTGAAACTATGTGAGATGATTTCACAGAACACAAAGAAGTTTCTCAGAAAGCTTCTTTCTCGTTGTTATCGGAGTTTATATACTTTGGCCCTATGGACTTCAAAGGGATCCAAAATATCTGTTCTAAGATTCCACAGAAATAAGGCTAGCAAAGAGATCCACGAAATACAGATGTAACTCTGTGAGATGAATTAACAGAACACTAAGCAGTTTCTCAGAAAGCTTCTTTCCAGATTTCATCTGAGGATATTTCCTTTTTCACCATAGCCCTCTAAGGGCTTCCATATATCACTTTGCCAATTCCACAAGAACTGTCTTAGCGAAAGGCTTCTAGAGGGGAAAGCTGTAACTCTGTGAGATGATTTCAGAGAACACAAAGAAGTTTCTCAGAAAGCTTCCTTCTCTTTCTTATCGGAGTTTATTTCCTTTGGCCCTATATTCATCAAAGGGATCCGAAATATCTGTTCTCAGATTCCACAGAAATAAGGCTAGCAAAGAGATCCACGAAATACAGATGTAACTCTGTGAGATGAATTAACAAAACACTAAGCAGTTTCTCAGAAAGCTTGTTTCCAGATTTCATCTTAGGATATTGCCTTTTTCACCATAGCCCTCTATGGGCTTCCAAATATCACTTTGCCAATTCCACAAGAACTGTCTTAGCGAAAGACTTCTTGAGGGGAAAGCTGTAACTCTGTGAGATGATTTCACAGAACACAAAGAAGTTTCTCAGAAAGCTTCTTTCTCGTTGTTATCGGAGTTTATATCCTTTGGCCCTATAGTCTTCAAAGGGATCCGAAATATCTGTTCTCAGATTCCCCAGAAATAAGGCTAGCAAAGAGATCCACGAAATACAGATGTAACTCTGTGAGATGAATTAAGAGAACACTAAGCAGTTTCTCAGAAAGCTTCTTTCCAGATTTCATCTGAGGATATTTCTTTTTTCACCATTGCCCTCTATGGGCTTCCGAATATCACTTTGCCAATTCCACAAGAACTGTCTTAGCGAAAGGCTTCTTGAGGGGAAAGCTGTAACTCTGTGAGATGATTTCACAGAACACAAAGAAGTTTCTCAGAAAGCTTCTTTCTCTTTGTCATCGGAGTTTATTTCCATTGGCCCTATATTCATCAAAGGGATGCGAAATATCTGTTCTCAGATTCCACAGAAATAAGGCTAGCAAAGAGATCCACGAAATACAGATGTAACTCTGTGAGATGAATTAACAGAACACTAAGCAGTTTCTCAGAAAGCTTCTTTCCAGATTTCATCTGAGGATATTTCCTTTTTCACCATTGCCCTCTATGGGCTTCCAAATATCACCTTGCCAATTCCACAAGAACTGTCTTAGCGAAAGACTTCTTGAGGGGAAAGCTGTAACTCTGTGAGATGATTTCACAGAACACAAAGAAGTTTCTCAGAAAGCTTCTTTCTCTTTGTTATCGGAGGATATTTCTTTTGTCCCTATAGTCTTCAAAGGTATCCGAAATATCTGTTCTCAGATTCCACAGAAATAAGGCTAGCAAAGAGATCCACGAAATACAGATGTAACTCTGTGAGATGAATTAACAGAACACTAAGCAGTTTCTCAGAAAGCTTCTTTCCAGATTTCATCTGAGGATAATTCCTTTTTCACTATAGCCCTCGATGCGCTTCCAAATATCACTTTGCCAATTCCACAAGAACTGTCTTAGCGAAAGGCTTCCTGAGGGGAAAGCTGTAACTCTATGAGATGATTTCACAGAACACAAAGAAGTTTCTCAGAAAGCTTCCTTCTCTTTCTTATCGGAGTTTATTTCCTTTGGCCCTATATTCATCAAAGGGATCCGAAATATCTGTTCTCAGATTCCACAGAAATAAGGCTAGCAAAGAGATCCACGAAATACAGATGTAACTCTGTGAGATGAATTAACAGAACACTAAGCAGTTTCTCAGAAAGCTTCTTTCAAGATTTCATCTGAGGATATTTCCTTTTTCACCATTGCCCTCTATGGGCTTCCGAATATCACTTTGCCAATTCCACAAGAACTATCTTAGCGAAAGGCTTCTTGAGGGGAAAGCTGTAACTCTGTGAGATGATTTCACAGAACACAAAGAAGTTTCTCAGAAAGCTTCTTTCTCTTTCTTATCGGAGATTATATCCTTTGGCCCTATAGTCTTCAAAGGGATCCGAAATATCTCTTCTCAGATTCCACAGAAATAAGGCTAGCAGAGATCCACGAAATACAGATGTAACTCTGTGAGATGAATTAACAGAACACTAAGCAGTTTCTCAGAAAGCTTCTTTCCAGATTTCATCTGAGGATATTTCCTTTTTCTCCATTGCCCTCTATGGGCTTCCAAATATCACTTTGCCAATTCCACAAGAAGTGTCTTAGCGAAAGACTTCTTGAGTGGAAAGCTGTAACTCTGTGAGATGATTTCACAGAACACAAAGAAGTTTCTCAGAAAGCTTCTTTCTCTTTCTTATCGGAGGATATTTCTTTGTCCCTATAGTCTTCAAAGGCATCCGAAATATCTGTTCTCAGATTCCACAGAAATAAGGCTAGCAAAGAGATCCACGAAATACAGATGTAACTCTGTGAGATGAATTAACAGAACACTAAGCAGTTTCTCAGAAAGCTTCTTTCCAGATTTCATCTGAGGATATTTCCTTTTTCACTATAGCCCTCGATGCGCTTCCAAATATCACTTTGCCAATTCCACAAGCACTGTCTTAGCGAAAGGCTTCTTGACGGGAAAGCTGTAACTCTGTGAGATGATTTCACAGAACACAAAGAAGTTTCTCAGAAAGCTTCTTTCTCGTTGTTATCGGAGTTTATATCCTTTGGCCCTATAGTATTCAAAGGGATCCAAAATATCTGTTCTCAGATTCCACAGAAATAAGGCTAGCAAATAGATCCATGAAATACAGATGCAACTCTGTGAGATGAATTAACAGAACCCTAAGCAGTTTCTCAGAAAGCTTCTTTCCAGATTTCATCTGAGGATATTTCCTTTTTCACCATAGCCCTCTATGGGCTTCCATATATCACTTTGCCAATTCCACAAGAACTGTCTTACCGAAAGGCTTCTTGAGGGGAAAGCTGTAACTCTGGGAGATGATTTCACAGAATACAAAGAAGTTTCTCAGAAAGCTTCTTTCTCGTTGTTATCGGAGTTTATATCCTTTGGCCCAATAGTCTTCACAGGGATCCGAAATATCTGTTCTCAGATTCCACAGAAATAAGGCTAGCAAAGAGATCCACGAAATACACATGTAACTCTGTGAGATGAATTAACGGAACACGAAGCAGTTTCTCAGAAAGATTCTTTCCAGATTTCATCTGAGGATATTTCCTTTTTCACCATTGCCCTCTATGGGCTTCCAAATATCACTTTGCCAATTCCACAAGAACTGTCTTAGCGAAATACTTCTTGAGGGGAAAGCTGTAACTCTGTGAGATGATTTCACAGAACACAAAGAAGTTTCTCAGAAAGCTTCTTTCTCTTTCTTATCGGAGGATATTTCCTTTGGCCCAATAGTCTTTTAAGGGATCCGAAATATCTGTTCTCAGATTCCACAGAAATAAGGCTAGCAAAGAGATCCACGAAATACAGATGTAACTCTGTGAGATGAATTAAGAGAACACTAAGCAGTTTCCCAGAAAGCTTCTTTCCAGATTTCATCTGAGGATATTTCCTTTTTCACCATTGCCCTCTATGGGCTTCCGAATATCACTTTGCCAATTCCACAAGAACTGTCTTAGCGAAAGGCTTCTTGAGGGGAAAGCTGTAACTCTGTGAGATGATTTCACAGAACACAAAGAAGTTTCTCAGAAAGCTTCTTTCTCGTTGTTATCGGAGTTTATATCCTTTGGCCCTATAGTCTTCAAAGGGATCCGAAATATCTGTTCTCAGATTCCACAGAAATAAGGCTAGCAAAGAGATCCACGAAATACAGATGTAACTCTGTGAGATGAATTAACAGAACACTAAGCATTTTCTCAGAAAGCTTCTTTCCAGATTTCATCTGAGGATATTTCCTTTTTCACCATAGCCCTCTATGGGCTTCCAAATATCACTTTGCCAATTCCACAAGAACTGTCTTAGCGAAAGGATTCTTGAGGGGAAAGCTGTAACTCTGTGAGATGATTTCACAGAACTCCAAGAAGTTTCTCAGAAAGCTTCTTTCTCTTTCTTATCGGAGTTTATATCCTTTGGCCCTATAGTCTTCAAAGGGATCCGAAATATCTGTTCTCAGAATCCACAGAAATAAGGCTAGCAAAGAGATCCACGAAATACAGATGTAACTCTGTGAGATGAATTAACAGAACACTAAGCAGTTTCTCAGAAAGCTTCTTTCCAGATTTCATCTGAGAATATTTCCTTTTTCACCATTGCCCTCTAGGAGCTTCCAAATATCACTTTGCCAATTCCACAAGAACTGTCTTCGCCAAAGGCTTCTTGACGGGAAAGCTGTAACTCTGTGAGATGATTTCACAGAACACAAAGAAGTTTCTCAGAAAGCTTCCTTCTCTTTGTTATCGGAGTTTATTTCCTTTGGCCCTATTTCATCAAAGGGATCCGAAATATCTGTTCTCAGATTCCACAGAAATAAGGCTAGCAAAGAGATCCACGAAATACAGATGTAACTCTGTGAGATGAATTAACAGAACACTAAGCAGTTTCTCAGAAAGCTTCTTTCCAGATTTCATCTGAGGATATTCCCTTTTTCACCATTGCCCTCTATGGGCTTCCAAATTTCACTTTGCCAATTCCACAAGAATTGTCTTAGGGAAAGACTTCTTGAGGGGAAAGCTGTAACTCTGTGAGATGATTTCACAGAACACAAAGAAGTTTCTCAGAAAGCTTCTTTCTCTTTGTTATCGGAGGATATTTCTTTTGTCCCTATAGTCTTCAAAGGCATCCGAAATATCTGTTCTCAGATTCCACAGAAATAAGGCTAGCAAAGAGATCCACGAAATACAGATGTAACTCTGTGAGATGAATTAACAGAACACTAAGCAGTTTCTCAGAAAGCTTCTTTCCAGATTTCATCTGAGGATATTTCCTTTTTCACCATAGCCCTCTATGGGCTTCCAAATATCACTTTGCCAATTCCACAAGAACTGTCTTAGCGAAAGGATTCTTGAGGGGAAAGCTGTAACTCTGTGAGATGATTTCACAGAACTCCAAGAAGTTTCTCAGAAAGCTTCTTTCTCTTTCTTATCGGAGTTTATATCCTTTGGCCCTATAGTCTTCAAAGGGATCCGAAATATCTGTTCTCAGAAACCACAGAAATAAGGCTAGCAAAGAGAACCACGAAATACAGATGTAACTCTGTGAGATGAATTAACAGAACACTAAGCAGTTTCTCAGAAAGCTTCTTTCCAGATTTCATCTGAGGATATTTCCTTCTTCACCATTGCCCTCTATGAGCTTCCAAATATGACTTTGCCAATTCCACAAGAACTGTCTTAGCGAAAGACTTCTTGAGGGGAAAGCTGTAACTCTGTGAGGTGATTTCACAGAACACAAAGAAGTTTCTCAGAAAGCTTCTTTCTCTTTCTTATCGGAGGATATTTCTTTTGTCCCTATAGTCTTCAAAGGGATCCGAAATATCTGTTCTCAGATTCCACAGAAATAAGGCTAGCAAAGAGATCCACGAAATTCAGATGTAACTCTGTGAGATGAATTAACAGAACACTAAGAAGTTTCTCAGAAAGCTTCTTTCCAGATTTCATCTGAGGATATTTCCTTTTTCACCATTGCCCTCTACGGGCTTCCAAATATCACTTTGCCAATTCCACAAGAACTGTCTTAGCGAAAGGCTTCTTGAGGGGAAAGCTGTAACTCTGTGAGATGATTTCACAGAACACAAAGAAGTTTCTTAGAAAGCTTCTTTCTCGTTGTTATCGGAGTTTATATCCTTTGGCCCTATAGTCTTCAAAGGGATCCGAAATATCTGTTCTCAGATTCCACAGAAATAAGGCTAGCAAAGAGATCCACGAAATACAGATGTAACTCTGTGAGATGAATTAACAGAACACTAAGCAGTTTCTCAGAAATCTTCTTTCCAGATTTCATCTGAGGATATTTCCTTTTTCACCATAGCCCTCTATGGGCTTCCAAATATCACTTTGCCAATTCCACAAGAACTGTCTTAGCGAAAGGCTTCTTGATGGGAGAGCTGTAACTCTGTGAGATGATTTCACAGAACACAAAGAAGTTTCTCAGAAAGCTTCTTTCTCTTTTTTATCGGAGGATATTTCCTTTGTCCCTATAGTCTTCAAAGGCATCCGAAATATCCGTTCTCAGATTCCACAGAAATAAGGCTAGCAAAGAGATCCACGAAATACAGATGTAACTCTGTGAGATGAATTAACAGAACACTAAGCAGTTTCTCAGAAAGCTTCTTTCCAGATTTCATCTGAGGATATTTCCTTTTTCACCATAGCCCTCTATGGGCTTCCAAATATCACTTTGCCAATTCCACTAGAAATGTCTTAGCGAAAGGCTTCGTGAGGGAAAAGCTGTAACTCAGTGAGATGATTTCACAGAACACAAAGAAGTTTCTCAGAAAGCTTCCTTCTCTTTGTCATCGGAGTTTATTTCCTTTGGCCCTATATTCATCAAACGGATCCGAAATATCTGTTCTCATATTCCACAGAAATAAGGCTAGCAAAGAGAACCACGAAATACAGATGTAACTCTGTGAGATGAATTAACAGAACACTAAGCAGTTTCTCAGAAAGCTTCTTTCCAGATTTCATCTGAGGATATTTCCTTTTTCACCATTGCCCTCTATGAGCTTCCAAATATCACTTTGCCAATTCCACAAGAACTGTCTTAGCGAAAGACTTCTTGAGGGGAAAGCTGTAACTCTGTGAGGTGATTTCACAGAACACAAAGAAGTTTCTCAGAAAGCTTCTTTCTCGTTGTTATCCGAGTTTATATCCTTTGGCCCTATAGTCTTCAAAGGGATCCCAATATCTGTTCTCAGATTCCACAGAAATAAGGCTAGCAAAGAGATCCACGAAATACAGATGTAACTCTGTGAGATGAATTAACAGAACACTAAGCAGTTTCTCAGAAAGCTTCTTTCCAGATTTCATCTGAGGATATTTCCTTTTTCACCATAGCCCTCTATGGGCTTCCATATATCACTTTGCCAATTCCACAAGAACTGTCTTAGCGAAAGGCTTCGTGAGGGAAAAGCTGTAACTCAGTGAGATGATTTCACAGAACACAAAGAAGTTTCTCAGAAAGCTTCCTTCTCTTTGTCATCGGAGTTTATTTCCTTCGGCCCTATATTCATCAAACGGATCCGAAATATCTGTTCTCATATTCCACAGAAATAAGGCTAGCAAAGAGAACCACGAAATACAGATGTAACTCTGTGAGATGAATTAACAGAACACTAAGCAGTTTCTCAGAAAGCTTCTTTCCAGATTTCATCTGAGGATATTTCCTTTTTCACCATTGCCCTCTATGAGCTTCCAAATATCACTTTGCCAATTCCACAAGAACTGTCTTAGCGAAAGACTTCTTGAGGGGAAAGCTGTAACTCTGTGAGGTGATTTCACAGAACACAAAGAAGTTTCTCAGAAAGCTTCTTTCTCGTTGTTATCCGAGTTTATATCCTTTGGCCCTATAGTCTTCAAAGGGATCCCAATATCTGTTCTCAGATTCCACAGAAATAAGGCTAGCAAAGAGATCCACGAAATACAGATGTAACTCTGTGAGATGAATTAACAGAACACTAAGCAGTTTCTCAGAAAGCTTCTTTCCAGATTTCATCTGAGGATGATTCCTTTTTCACCGTAGTCCTCTATGGGCTTCCATATATCACTTTGTTAATTCCACAAGAACTGTCTTAGCGAAAGGCTTCTTGAGTGGAAAGCTGTAACTCTATGAGGTGATTTCACAGAACACAAAGAAGTTTTTCAGAAAGCTTCCTTCTCTTTGTTATCGGAGTTTATTTCCTTTGGCCCTATATTCATCAAAGGGATCCGAAATATCTGTTCTCAGATTCCACAGAAATAAGGCTAGCAAGGAGATCCACGAAATACAGATGTAACTCTGTGAGATGAATTAACAGAACAGTAAGCAGTTTCTCAGAAAGCTTCTTTCCAGATTTCATCTGAGGATATTCCCTTTTTCACCATTGCCCTCTATGGGCTTCCAAATTTCACTTTGCCAATTCCACAAGAATTGTCTTAGGGAAAGACTTCTTGAGGGGAAAGCTGTAACTCTGTGAGATGATTTCACAGAACACAAAGAAGTTTCTCAGAAAGCTTCTTTCTCTTTGTTATCGGAGGATATTTCTTTTGTCCCTATAGTCTTCAAAGGCATCCGAAATATCTGTTCTCAGATTCCACAGAAATAAGGCTAGCAAAGAGATCCACGAAATACAGATGTAACTCTGTGAGATGAATTAACAGAACACTAAGCAGTTTCTCAGAAAGCTTCTTTCCAGATTTCATCTGAGGATATTTCCTTTTTCACCATAGCCCTCTATGGGCTTCCAAATATCACTTTGCCAATTCCACAAGAACTGTCTTAGCGAAAGGATTCTTGAGGGGAAAGCTGTAACTCTGTGAGATGATTTCACAGAACTCCAAGAAGTTTCTCAGAAAGCTTCTTTCTCTTTCTTATCGGAGTTTATATCCTTTGGCCCTATAGTCTTCAAAGGGATCCGAAATATCTGTTCTCAGAAACCACAGAAATAAGGCTAGCAAAGAGAACCACGAAATACAGATGTAACTCTGTGAGATGAATTAACAGAACACTAAGCAGTTTCTCAGAAAGCTTCTTTCCAGATTTCATCTGAGGATATTTCCTTCTTCACCATTGCCCTCTATGAGCTTCCAAATATGACTTTGCCAATTCCACAAGAACTGTCTTAGCGAAAGACTTCTTGAGGGGAAAGCTGTAACTCTGTGAGGTGATTTCACAGAACACAAAGAAGTTTCTCAGAAAGCTTCTTTCTCTTTCTTATCGGAGGATATTTCTTTTGTCCCTATAGTCTTCAAAGGGATCCGAAATATCTGTTCTCAGATTCCACAGAAATAAGGCTAGCAAAGAGATCCACGAAATTCAGATGTAACTCTGTGAGATGAATTAACAGAACACTAAGAAGTTTCTCAGAAAGCTTCTTTCCAGATTTCATCTGAGGATATTTCCTTTTTCACCATTGCCCTCTACGGGCTTCCAAATATCACTTTGCCAATTCCACAAGAACTGTCTTAGCGAAAGGCTTCTTGAGGGGAAAGCTGTAACTCTGTGAGATGATTTCACAGAACACAAAGAAGTTTCTTAGAAAGCTTCTTTCTCGTTGTTATCGGAGTTTATATCCTTTGGCCCTATAGTCTTCAAAGGGATCCGAAATATCTGTTCTCAGATTCCACAGAAATAAGGCTAGCAAAGAGATCCACGAAATACAGATGTAACTCTGTGAGATGAATTAACAGAACACTAAGCAGTTTCTCAGAAATCTTCTTTCCAGATTTCATCTGAGGATATTTCCTTTTTCACCATAGCCCTCTATGGGCTTCCAAATATCACTTTGCCAATTCCACAAGAACTGTCTTAGCGAAAGGCTTCTTGATGGGAGAGCTGTAACTCTGTGAGATGATTTCACAGAACACAAAGAAGTTTCTCAGAAAGCTTCTTTCTCTTTTTTATCGGAGGATATTTCCTTTGTCCCTATAGTCTTCAAAGGCATCCGAAATATCCGTTCTCAGATTCCACAGAAATAAGGCTAGCAAAGAGATCCACGAAATACAGATGTAACTCTGTGAGATGAATTAACAGAACACTAAGCAGTTTCTCAGAAAGCTTCTTTCCAGATTTCATCTGAGGATATTTCCTTTTTCACCATAGCCCTCTATGGGCTTCCAAATATCACTTTGCCAATTCCACTAGAAATGTCTTAGCGAAAGGCTTCGTGAGGGAAAAGCTGTAACTCAGTGAGATGATTTCACAGAACACAAAGAAGTTTCTCAGAAAGCTTCCTTCTCTTTGTCATCGGAGTTTATTTCCTTTGGCCCTATATTCATCAAACGGATCCGAAATATCTGTTCTCATATTCCACAGAAATAAGGCTAGCAAAGAGAACCACGAAATACAGATGTAACTCTGTGAGATGAATTAACAGAACACTAAGCAGTTTCTCAGAAAGCTTCTTTCCAGATTTCATCTGAGGATATTTCCTTTTTCACCATTGCCCTCTATGAGCTTCCAAATATCACTTTGCCAATTCCACAAGAACTGTCTTAGCGAAAGACTTCTTGAGGGGAAAGCTGTAACTCTGTGAGGTGATTTCACAGAACACAAAGAAGTTTCTCAGAAAGCTTCTTTCTCGTTGTTATCCGAGTTTATATCCTTTGGCCCTATAGTCTTCAAAGGGATCCCAATATCTGTTCTCAGATTCCACAGAAATAAGGCTAGCAAAGAGATCCACGAAATACAGATGTAACTCTGTGAGATGAATTAACAGAACACTAAGCAGTTTCTCAGAAAGCTTCTTTCCAGATTTCATCTGAGGATATTTCCTTTTTCACCATAGCCCTCTATGGGCTTCCATATATCACTTTGCCAATTCCACAAGAACTGTCTTAGCGAAAGGCTTCGTGAGGGAAAAGCTGTAACTCAGTGAGATGATTTCACAGAACACAAAGAAGTTTCTCAGAAAGCTTCCTTCTCTTTGTCATCGGAGTTTATTTCCTTCGGCCCTATATTCATCAAACGGATCCGAAATATCTGTTCTCATATTCCACAGAAATAAGGCTAGCAAAGAGAACCACGAAATACAGATGTAACTCTGTGAGATGAATTAACAGAACACTAAGCAGTTTCTCAGAAAGCTTCTTTCCAGATTTCATCTGAGGATATTTCCTTTTTCACCATTGCCCTCTATGAGCTTCCAAATATCACTTTGCCAATTCCACAAGAACTGTCTTAGCGAAAGACTTCTTGAGGGGAAAGCTGTAACTCTGTGAGGTGATTTCACAGAACACAAAGAAGTTTCTCAGAAAGCTTCTTTCTCGTTGTTATCCGAGTTTATATCCTTTGGCCCTATAGTCTTCAAAGGGATCCCAATATCTGTTCTCAGATTCCACAGAAATAAGGCTAGCAAAGAGATCCACGAAATACAGATGTAACTCTGTGAGATGAATTAACAGAACACTAAGCAGTTTCTCAGAAAGCTTCTTTCCAGATTTCATCTGAGGATGATTCCTTTTTCACCGTAGTCCTCTATGGGCTTCCATATATCACTTTGTTAATTCCACAAGAACTGTCTTAGCGAAAGGCTTCTTGAGTGGAAAGCTGTAACTCTATGAGGTGATTTCACAGAACACAAAGAAGTTTTTCAGAAAGCTTCCTTCTCTTTGTTATCGGAGTTTATTTCCTTTGGCCCTATATTCATCAAAGGGATCCGAAATATCTGTTCTCAGATTCCACAGAAATAAGGCTAGCAAGGAGATCCACGAAATACAGATGTAACTCTGTGAGATGAATTAACAGAACAGTAAGCAGTTTCTCAGAAAGCTTCTTTCCAGATTTCATCTGAGGATATTTCCTTGTTCACCATTGCCCTCTATGGGCTTCCGAATATCACTTTGCCAATTCCACAAGAACTATCTTAGCGAAAGGCTTCCTGAGGGGAAAGCTGTAACTCTGTTAGATGATTTCACAGAACACAAAGAAGTTTTTCAGAAAGCTTCTTTCTCGTTGTTATCCGAGTTTATATCCTTTGGCCCTATAGTCTTCAAAGGGATCCCAATATCTGTTCTCAGATTCCACAGAAATAAGGCTAGCAAAGAGATCCACGAAATACAGATGTAACTCTGTGAGATGAATTAACAGAACACTAAGCAGTTTCTCAGAAAGCTTCTTTCCAGATTTCATCTGAGGATGATTCCTTTTTCACCGTAGTCCTCTATGGGCTTCCATATATCACTTTGTTAATTCCACAAGAACTGTCTACCTAAAGGCTTCTTGAGTGGAAAGCTGTAACTCTATGAGGTGATTTCACAGAACACAAAGAAGTTTCTCAGAAAGCTTCCTTCTCTTTGTTATCGGAGTTTATTTCCTTTGGCCCTATATTCATCAAAGGGATCCGAAATATCTGTTCTCAGATTCCACAGAAATAAGGCTAGCAAAGAGATCCACGAAATACAGATGTAACTCTGTGAGATGAATTAACAGAACACTAAGCAGTTTCTCAGAAAGCTTCTTTCCAGATTTCATCTGAGGATATTTCCTTGTTCACCATTGCCCTCTATGGGCTTCCGAATATCACTTTGCCAATTCCACAAGAACTATCTTAGCGAAAGGCTTCCTGAGGGGAAAGCTGTAACTCTGTTAGATGATTTCACAGAACACAAAGAAGTTTCTCAGAAAGCTTCTTTCTCGTTGTTATCGGAGTTTATATCCTTTGGACCTATAGTCTTCAAAGGCATCCAAAATATCTGTTCTCAGATTCCACAGAAATAAGGCTAGCAAAGAGATCCACGAAATACAGATGTAACTCTGTGAGATGAATTAACAGAACACTAAGCAGTTTCTCAGAAATCTTCTTTCCAGATTTCATCTGAGGATATTTCCTTTTTCACCATAGCCCTCTATGGGCTTCCAAATATCACTTTGCCAATTCCACAAGAACTGTCTTAGCGAAAGGCTTCTTGATGGGAGAGCTGTAACTCTGTGAGATGATTTCACAGAACACAAAGAAGTTTCTCAGAAAGCTTCTTTCTCTTTTTTATCGGAGGATATTTCCTTTGTCCCTATAGTCTTCAAAGGCATCCGAAATATCCGTTCTCAGATTCCACAGAAATAAGGCTAGCAAAGAGATCCACGAAATACAGATGTAACTCTGTGAGATGAATTAACAGAACACTAAGCAGTTTCTCAGAAAGCTTCTTTCCAGATTTCATCTGAGGATATTTCCTTTTTCACCATAGCCCACTATGGGCTTCCAAATATCACTTTGCCAATTCCACTAGAAATGTCTTAGCGAAAGGCTTCGTGAGGGAAAAGCTGTAACTCAGTGAGATGATTTCACAGAACACAAAGAAGTTTCTCAGAAAGCTTCCTTCTCTTTGTCATCGGAGTTTATTTCCTTTGGCCCTATATTCATCAAACGGATCCGAAATATCTGTTCTCATATTCCACAGAAATAAGGCTAGCAAAGAGAACCACGAAATACAGATGTAACTCTGTGAGATGAATTAACAGAACACTAAGCAGTTTCTCAGAAAGCTTCTTTCCAGATTTCATCTGAGGATATTTCCTTTTTCACCATTGCCCTCTATGAGCTTCCAAATATCACTTTGCCAATTCCACAAGAACTGTCTTAGCGAAAGACTTCTTGAGGGGAAAGCTGTAACTCTGTGAGGTGATTTCACAGAACACAAAGAAGTTTCTCAGAAAGCTTCTTTCTCGTTGTTATCCGAGTTTATATCCTTTGGCCCTATAGTCTTCAAAGGGATCCCAATATCTGTTCTCAGATTCCTCAGAAATAAGGCTAGCAAAGAGATCCACGAAATACAGATGTAACTCTGTGAGATGAATTAACAGAACACTAAGCAGTTTCTCAGAAAGCTTCTTTCCAGATTTCATCTGAGGATATTTCCTTTTTCACCATAGCCCTCTATGGGCTTCCATATATCACTTTGCCAATTCCACAAGAACTGTCTTAGCGAAAGGCTTCGTGAGGGAAAAGCTGTAACTCAGTGAGATGATTTCACAGAACACAAAGAAGTTTCTCAGAAAGCTTCCTTCTCTTTGTCATCGGAGTTTATTTCCTTCGGCCCTATATTCATCAAACGGATCCGAAATATCTGTTCTCATATTCCACAGAAATAAGGCTAGCAAAGAGAACCACGAAATACAGATGTAACTCTGTGAGATGAATTAACAGAACACTAAGCAGTTTCTCAGAAAGCTTCTTTCCAGATTTCATCTGAGGATATTTCCTTTTTCACCATTGCCCTCTATGAGCTTCCAAATATCACTTTGCCAATTCCACAAGAACTGTCTTAGCGAAAGACTTCTTGAGGGGAAAGCTGTAACTCTGTGAGGTGATTTCACAGAACACAAAGAAGTTTTTCAGAAAGCTTCTTTCTCGTTGTTATCCGAGTTTATATCCTTTGGCCCTATAGTCTTCAAAGGGATCCCAATATCTGTTCTCAGATTCCACAGAAATAAGGCTAGCAAAGAGATCCACGAAATACAGATGTAACTCTGTGAGATGAATTAACAGAACACTAAGCAGTTTCTCAGAAAGCTTCTTTCCAGATTTCATCTGAGGATGATTCCTTTTTCACCGTAGTCCTCTATGGGCTTCCATATATCACTTTGTTAATTCCACAAGAACTGTCTACCTAAAGGCTTCTTGAGTGGAAAGCTGTAACTCTATGAGGTGATTTCACAGAACACAAAGAAGTTTCTCAGAAAGCTTCCTTCTCTTTGTTATCGGAGTTTATTTCCTTTGGCCCTATATTCATCAAAGGGATCCGAAATATCTGTTCTCAGATTCCACAGAAATAAGGCTAGCAAAGAGATCCACGAAATACAGATGTAACTCTGTGAGATGAATTAACAGAACACTAAGCAGTTTCTCAGAAAGCTTCTTTCCAGATTTCATCTGAGGATATTTCCTTGTTCACCATTGCCCTCTATGGGCTTCCGAATATCACTTTGCCAATTCCACAAGAACTATCTTAGCGAAAGGCTTCCTGAGGGGAAAGCTGTAACTCTGTTAGATGATTTCACAGAACACAAAGAAGTTTCTCAGAAAGCTTCTTTCTCGTTGTTATCGGAGTTTATATCCTTTGGACCTATAGTCTTCAAAGGCATCCAAAATATCTGTTCTCAGATTCCACAGAAATAAGGCTAGCAAAGAGATCCACGAAATACAGATGTAACTCTGTGAGATGAATTAACAGAACACTAAGCAGTTTCTCAGAAAGCTTCTTTCCAGATTTCATCTGAGGATATTTCCTTTTTCACCATAGCCCTCTATGGGCTTCCAAATATCACTTTGCCAATTCCACAAGAACTGTCTTAGCGAAAGGATTCTTGAGGGGAAAGCTGTAACTCTGTTGGATGATTTCACAGAACTCCAAGAAGTTTCTCAGAAAGCTTCTTTCTCTTTCTTATCGGAGTTTATATCCTTTGGCCCTATAGTCTTCAAAGGGATCCGAAATATCTGTTCTCAGAAACCACAGAAATAAGGCTAGCAAATAGAACCACGAAATACAGATGTAACTCTGTGAGATGAATTAACAGAACACTAAGCAGTTTCTCAGAAAGCTTCTTTCCAGATTTCATCTGAGGATATTTCCTTCTTCACCATTGCCCTCTATGAGCTTCCAAATATCACTTTGCCAATTCCACAAGAACTGTCTTAGCGAAAGACTTCTTGAGGGGAAAGCTGTAACTCTGTGAGGTGATTTCACAGAACACAAAGAAGTTTCTCAGAAAGCTTCTTTCTCTTTCTTATCGGAGGATATTTCTTTTGTCCCTATAGTCTTCAAAGGGATCCGAAATATCTGTTCTCAGATTCCACAGAAATAAGGCTAGCAAAGAGATCCACGAAATACAGATGTAACTCTGTGAGATGAATTAACAGAACACTAAGAAGTTTCTCAGAAAGCTTCTTTCCAGATTTCATCTGAGGATATTTCCTTTTTCACCATTGCCCTCTACGGGCTTCCGAATATCACTTTGCCAATTCCACAAGAACTGTCTTAGCGAAAGGCTTCTTGAGGGGAAAGCTGTAACTCTGTGAGATGATTTCACAGAACACAAAGAAGTTTCTTAGAAAGCTTCTTTCTCGTTGTTATCGGAGTTTATATCCTTTGGCCCTATAGTCTTCAAAGGGATCCGAAATATCTGTTCTCAGATTCCACAGAAATAAGGCTAGCAAAGAGATCCACGAAATACAGATGTAACTCTGTGAGATGAATTAACAGAACACTAAGCAGTTTCTCAGAAAGCTTCTTTCCAGATTTCATCTGAGGATATTTCCTTTTTCACCATAGCCCTCTATGGGCTTCCAAATATCACTTTGCCAATTCCACAAGAACTGTCTTAGCGAAAGGCTTCTTGAGGGGAGAGCTGTAACTCTGTGAGATGATTTCACAGAACACAAAGAAGTTTCTCGGAAAGCTTCTTTCTCTTTTTTATCGGAGGATATTTCCTTTGTCCCTATAGTCTTCAAAGGCATCCGAAATATCCGTTCTCATATTCCACAGAAATAAGGCTAGCAAAGAGATCCACGAAATACAGATGTAACTCTGTGAGATGAATTAACAGAACACTAAGCAGTTTCTCAGAAAGCTTCTTTCCAGATTTCATCTGAGGATATTTCCTTTTTCACCATAGCCCTCTATGGGCTTCCAAATATCCCTTTGCCAATTCCACTAGAAATGTCTTAGCGAAAGGCTTCTTGAGGGAAAAGCTGTAACTCAGTGAGATGATTTCACAGAACACAAAGAAGTTTCTCAGAAAGCTTCCTTCTCTTTGTCATCGGAGTTTATTTCCTTTGGCCCTATATTCATCAAACGGATCCGAAATATCTGTTCTCATATTCCACAGAAATAAGGCTAGCAAAGAGAACCACGAAATACAGATGTAACTCTGTGAGATGAATTAACAGAACACTAAGCAGTTTCTCAGAAAGCTTCTTTCCAGATTTCATCTGAGGATATTCCCTTTTTCACCATTGCCCTCTATGGGCTTCCAAATTTCACTTTGCCAATTCCACAAGAATTGTCTTAGCGAAAGACTTCTTGAGGGGAAAGCTGTAACTCTGTGAGATGATTTCACAGAACACAAAGAAGTTTCTCAGAAAGCTTCTTTCTATTTCTTATCGGAGGATATTTCTTTTGTCCCTATAGTCTTCAAAGGCATCCGAAATATCTGTTCTCAGATTCCACAGAAATAAGGCTAGCAAAGAGATCCACGAAATACAGATGTAACTCTGTGAGATGAATTAACAGAACACGAAGCAGTTTCTCAGAAAGCTTCTTTCCAGATTTCATCTGAGGATATTTCCTTTTTCACCATAGCCCTCTATGGGCTTCCAAATATCACTTTGCCAATTCCACAAGAACTGTCTTAGCGAAAGGCTTCTTGAGGGGAAAGCTGTAACTCTGTGAGATGATTTCACAGAACACAAAGAAGTTTCTTAGAAAGCTTCTTTCTCGTTGTTATCGGAGTTTATATCCTTTGGCCCTATAGTCTTCAAAGGGATCCGAAATATCTGTTCTCAGATTCCACAGAAATAAGGCTAGCAAAGAGATCCACGAAATACAGATGTAACTCTGTGAGATGAATTAACAGAACACTAAGCAGTTTCTCAGAAAGCTTCTTTCCAGATTTCATCTGAGGATATTTCCTTTTTCACCATAGCCCTCTATGGGCTTCCCAATATCACTTTGCCAATTCCACAAGAACTGTCTTAGCGAAAGGCTTCTTGAGGGGAGAGCTGTAACTCTGTGAGATGATTTCACAGAACACAAAGAAGTTTCTCAGAAAGCTTCTTTCTCTTTTTTATCGGAGGATATTTCCTTTGTCCCTATAGTCTTCAAAGGCATCCGAAATATCCGTTCTCATATTCCACAGAAATAAGGCTAGCAAAGAGATCCACGAAATACAGATGTAACTCTGTGAGATGAATTAACAGAACACTAAGCAGTTTCTCAGAAAGCTTCTTTCCAGATTTCATCTGAGGATATTTCCTTTTTCACCATAGCCCTCTATGGGCTTCCAAATATCACTTGCCAATTCCACTAGAAATGTCTTAGCGAAAGGCTTCTTGAGGGAAAAGCTGTAACTCAGTGAGATGATTTCACAGAACACAAAGAAGTTTCTCAGAAAGCTTCCTTCTCTTTGTCATCGGAGTTTATTTCCTTTGGCCCTATATTCATCAAACGGATCCGAAATATCTGTTCTCATATTCCACAGAAATAAGGCTAGCAAAGAGAACCACGAAATACAGATGTAACTCTGTGAGATGAATTAACAGAACACTAAGCAGTTTCTCAGAAAGCTTCTTTCCAGATTTCATCTGAGGATATTCCCTTTTTCACCATTGCCCTCTATGGGCTTCCAAATTTCACTTTGCCAATTCCACAAGAATTGTCTTAGCGAAAGACTTCTTGAGGGGAAAGCTGTAACTCTGTGAGATGATTTCACAGAACACAAAGAAGTTTCTCAGAAAGCTTCTTTCTATTTGTTATCGGAGGATATTTCTTTTGTCCCTATAGTCTTCAAAGGCATCCGAAATATCTGTTCTCAGATTCCACAGAAATAAGGCTAGCAAAGAGATCCACGAAATACAGATGTAACTCTGTGAGATGAATTAACAGAACACGAAGCAGTTTCTCAGAAAGCTTCTTTCCAGATTTCATCTGAGGATATTTCCTTTTTCACCATAGCCCTCTATGGGCTTCCAAATATCACTTTGCCAATTCCACAAGAACTGTCTTAGCGAAAGTCTTCTTGAGGGGAAAGCTGTAACTCTGTGAGATGATTTCACAGAACTCAAAGAAGTTTCTCAGAAAGCTTCTTTCTCTTTCTTATCGGAGTTTATATCCTTTGGCCCTATAGTCTTCAAAGGGATCCGAAATATCTGTTCTCAGAAACCACAGAAATAAGGCTAGCAAAGAGAACCACGAAATACAGAAGTAACTCTGTGAGATGAATTAACAGAACACTAAGCAGTTTCTCAGAAAGCTTCTTTCCAGATTTCATCTGAGAATATTTCCTTTTTCACCATTGCCCTCTATGAGCTTCCAAACATCACTTTGCCAATTCCACAAGAACTGTCTTAGCGAAAGGCTTCTTGAGGGGAAAGCTGTAACTCTGTGAGGTGATTTCACAGAACACAAAGAAGTTTCTCAGAAAGCTTCTTTCTCGTTGTTATCCGAGTTTATATCCTTTGGCCCTATAGTCTTCAAAGGGATCCCAATATCTGTTCTCAGATTCCACAGAAATAAGGATAGCAAAGAGATCCACGAAATACAGATGTAACTCTGTGAGATGAATTAACAGAACACTAAGCAGTTTCTCAGAAAGCTTGTTTCCAGGTTTCATCTGAGGATATTTCCTTTTTCACTATAGCCCTCGATACGCTTCCAAATATCACTTTGCCAATTCCACAAGAACTGTCTTAGCGAAAGACTTCTTGAGGGGAAAGCTGTAACTCTGTGAGATGATATCACAGAACACAAAGAAGTTTCTCAGAAGGCTTCCTTCTCTTTCTTATCGGAGTTTATATCCTTTGGCCCTATATTCATCAAAGGGATCCGAAATATCTGTTCTCAGATTCCACAGAAATAAGGCTAGCAAAGAGATCCACGAAATACAGATGTAACTCTGTGAGATGAATTAACAGAACACTAAGCAGTTTCTCAGAAAGCTTCTTTCCAGATTTCATCTGAGGATATTTCCTTTTTCACCATTGCCCTCTATGGGTTTCCAAATATCACTTTGCCAATTCCACAAGAACTGTCTTAGCGAAAGACTTCCTGAGGGGAAGTCTGTAACTCTGTGAGATGATTTCACAGAACACAAAGAAGTTTCTCAGAAAGCTTCTTTCTCGTTGTTATCGGAGTTTATATCCTTTGGACCTATAGTCTTCAAAGGGATCCAAAATATCTGTTCTCAGATTCCACAGAAATAAGGCTAGCAAAGAGATCCACGAAATACAGATGTAACTCTGTGAGATGAATTAACAGAACACTAAGCAGTTTCTCAGAAAGCTTCTTTCCAGATTTCATCTGAGGATATTTCCTTTTTCACCATAGCCCTCTATGGGCTTCCATATATCACTTTGCCAATTCCACAAGAACTGTCTTAGCGAAAGGCTTCTTGAGGGGAAAGCTGTAACTCTGTGAGATAATTTCACAGAACACAAAGAAGTTTCTCAGAAAGCTTCTTTCTCGTTGTTATCGGAGTTTATATACTTTGGCCCTATAGTCTTCAAAGGGATCCGAAATATCTGTACTCAGATTCCACAGAAATAAGGCTAGCAAAGAGATCCACGAAATACAGATGTAACTCTGTGAGATGAATTATCAGAACACTAAGCAGTTTCTCAGAAAGCTTCTTTCCAGATTTCATCTCAGGATATTTCCTTTTTCACCGTAGCCCTCGATGGGCATCCAAATATCACTTTGCCAATTCCACAAGAACTGTCTTAGCGAAAGGCTTCTTGAGGGGAAAGCTGTAACTCTGTGAGATGATTTCACAGAACTCAAAGAAGTTTCTCAGAAAGCTTCTTTCTCTTTCTTATCGGAGTTTATATCCTTTGGCCCTATAGTCTTCAAAGGGATCCGAAATATCTGTTCTCAGATTCCACAGAAATAAGGCTAGCAAAGAGATCCACGAAATACAGATGTAACTCTGTGAGATGAATTAACAGAACACTAAGCAGTTTCTCAGAAAGCTTCTTTCCAGATTTCATCTGAGGATATTTCCTTTTTCACCATAGCCCACTATGGGCTTCCGAATATCACTTTGCCAATTCCACAAGAACTATCTTAGCGAAAGGCTTCTTGAGGGGAAAGCTGTAACTCTGTGAGATGATTTCACAGAACACAAAGAAGTTTCTCAGAAAGCTTCTTTATCGTTGTTATCGGAGATTATATCCTTTGGCCCTATAGTCGTCAAAGGGATCCGAAATATCTGTTCTCAGATTCCACAGAAATAAGGCTAGCAGAGATCCACGAAATACAGATGTAACTCTGTGAGATGAATTAACAGAACACTAAGCAGTTTCTCAGAAAGCTTCTTTCCAGATTTCATCTGAGGATATTTCCTTTTTCACCATTGCCCTCTATGGGCTTCCAAATATCACTTTGCCAATTCCACAAGAACTGTCTTAGCGAAAGACTTCTTGAGGGGAAAGCTGTAACTCTGTGAGATGATTTCACAGAACACAAAGAAGTTTCTCAGAAAGCTTCTTTCTCTTTCCTATCGGAGGATATTTCTTTTGTCCCTATAGACTTCAAAGGGATCCGAAATATTTGTTCTCAGATTCCACAGAAATAAGGCTAGCAAAGAGATCCACGAAATACAGATGTAACTCTGTGAGATGAATTAACAGAACACTAAGCAGTTTCTCAGAAAGCTTCTTTCCAGATTTCATCTGAGGATATTTCCTTTTTCACCATAGCCCTCTATGGGCTTCCAAATATCACTTTGCCAATTCCACTAGAAATGTCTTAGCGAAAGGCTTCTTGAGGGAAAAGCTGTAACTCTGTGAGATGATTTCACAGAACACAAAGAAGTTTCTCAGAAAGCTTCCTTCTCTTTGTCATCGGAGTTTATTTCCTTTGGCCCTATATTCATCAAACGGATCCGAAATATCTGTTCTCATATTCCACAGAAATAAGGCTAGCAAAAAGAACCACGAAATACAGATGTAACTCTGTGAGATGAATTAACAGAACACTAAGCAGTTTATCAGAAAGCTTCTTTCTCTTTGTTATCGGAGGATATTTCTTTTGTCCCTATAGTCTTCAAAGGCATCCGAAATATCTGTTCTCAGATTCCACAGAAATAAGGCTAGCAAAGAGATCCACGAAATACAGATGTAACTCTGTGAGATGAATTAACAGAACAGTAAGCAGTTTCTCAGAAAGCTTCTTTCCAGATTTCATCTGAGGATATTTCCTTGTTCACCATTGCCCTCTATGGGCTTCCAAATTTCACTTTGCCAATTCCACAAGAATTGTCTTAGCGAAAGACTTCTTGAGGGGAAAGCTGTAACTCTGTGAGATGATTTCACAGAAAACAAAGAAGTCTCTCAGAAAGCTTCTTTCTCTTTGTTATCGGAGGATATTTCTTTTGTCCCTATAGTCTTCAAAGGCATCCGAAATATCTGTTCTCAGATTCCACAGAAATAAGGCTGGCAAAGAGATCCACGAAATACAGATGTAACTCTGTGAGATGAATTAACAGAACACTAAGCAGTTTCTCAGAAAGCTTGTTTCCAGATTTCATCTGAGGATATTTCCTTTTTCACTATAGCCCTCGATACGCTTCCAAATATCACTTTGCCAATTCCGCAAGAACTGTCTTAGCGAAAGACTTCTTGAGGGGAAAGCTGTAACTCTGTGAGATGATATCACAGAACACAAAGAAGTTTCTCAGAAAGCTTCCTTCTCTTTCTTATCGGAGTTTATATCCTTTGGCCCTATATTCATCAAAGGGATCCGAAATATCTGTTCTCAGATTCCACAGAAATAAGGCTAGCAAAGAGATCCACGAAATACAGATGTAACTCTGTGAGATGAATTAACAGAACACTAAGCAGTTTCTCAGAAAGCTTCTTTCCAGATTTCATCTGAGGATATTTCCTTTTTCACCATTGCCCTCTATGGGCTTCCAAATATCACTTTGCCAATTCCACAAGAACTGTCTTAGCGAAAGACTTTTTGAGGGGAAGTCTGTAACTCTGTGAGATGATTTCACAGAACACAAAGAAGTTTCTCAGAAAGCTTCTTTCCCTTTTTTATCGGAGGATATTTCCTTTGGCCCAATAGTCTTCTAAGGGATCCGAAATATCTGTTCTCGGATTCCACATAAATAAGGCTAGCAAAGAGATCCACGAAATACAGATGTAACTCTGTGAGATGAATTAACAGAACACTAAGCAGTTTCTCAGAAAGCTTCTTTCCAGATTTCATCTGAGGATATTTCCTTTTTCACCATTGCCCTCTATGGGCTTCCAAATATCACTTTTCCAATTCCACAAGAACTGTCTTAGCGAAAGGCTTCTTGAGGGGAAAGCTGTAACTCTGTGAGATGATTTCACAGAACACAAAGTAGTTTCTCAGAAAGCTTCTTTCTCGTTGTTATCGGAGTTTATATCCTTTGGCCCTATAGTCTTCAAAGGGATCCGAAATATCTGTTCTCAGATTCCACAGAAATAAGGCTAGCAGAGATCCACGAAATACAGATGTAACTCTGTGAGATGAATTAACAGAGCACTAAGCAGTTTCTCAGAAACTTCTATCCAGATTTCATCTGAGGATATTTCCTTTTTCACCATTGCCCTCTATGGGCTTCCAAATATCACTTTGCCAATTCCACAAGAACTGTCTTAGCGAAAGACTTCTTGAGGGGAAAGCTGTAACTCTGTGAGATGATTTCACAGAACACAAAGAAGTTTCTCAGAAAGCTTCTTTCTCTTTCTTATCGGAGGATATTTCTTTTGTCCCTATAGTCTTCAAAGGGATCCGAAATATCTGTTCTCAGATTCCACAGAAATAAGGCTAGCAAAGAGATCCACGAAATACAGATGTAACTCTGTGAGATGAATTAACAGAACACTAAGCAGTTTCTCAGAAAGCTTCTTTCCAGATTTCGTCTGAGGATATTTCCTTTTTCACCATTGCCCTATATGGGCTTCCGAATATCACTTTGCCAATTCCACAAGAACTGTCTTAGCGAAAGGCTTCTTGAGGGGAAAGCTGTAACTCTGTGAGATGATTTCACAGAACACAAAGAAGTTTCTCAGAAAGCTTCTTTCTCGTTGTTATCGGAGTTTATATCCTTTGGCCCTATAGTCTTCAAAGGGATCCGAAATATCTGTTCTCAGATTCCACAGAAATAAGGCTAGCAAAGAGATCCACGAAATACAGATGTAACTCTGTGAGATGAATTAACAGAACACTAAGCCGTTTCTCAGAAAGCTTCTTTCCAGATTTCATCTGAGGATATTTCCTTTTTCACCATAGCCCTCTATGGGCTTCCAAATATCACTTTGCCAATTCCACAAGAACTGTCTTAGCGAAAGGCTTCTTGAGGGGAGAGCTGTAACTCTGTGAGATGATTTCACAGAACACAAAGAAGTTTCTCAGAAAGCTTCTTTCTCTTTTTTATCGGAGGATATTTCCTTTGGCCCTATAGTCTTCAAAGGCATCCGAAATATCCGTTCTCAGATTCCACAGAAATAAGGCTAGCAAAGAGATACACGAAATACAGATGTAACTCTGTGAGATGAATTAACAGAACACTAAGCAGTTTCTCAGAAAGCTTCTTTCCAGATTTCATCTGAGGATATTTCCATTTTCACCATAGCCCTCTATGGGCTTCCAAATATCACTTTGCCAATTCCACTAGAAATGTCTTAGCGAAAGGCTTCTTGAGGGAAAAGCTGTAACTCTGTGAGATGATTTCACAGAACACAAAGAAGTTTCTCAGAAAGCTTCCTTCTCTTTGTCATCGGAGTTTATTTCCTTTGGCCCTATATTCATCAAACGGATCCGAAATATCTGTTCTCATATTCCACAGAAATAAGGCTAGCAAAGAGAACCACGAAATACAGATGTAACTCTGTGAGATGAATTAACAGAACACTAAGCAGTTTCTCAGAAAGCTTCTTTCCAGATTTCATCTGAGGATATTCCCTTTTTCACCATTGCCCTCTATGGGCTTCCAAATTTCACTTTGCCAATTCCACAAGAATTATCTTAGCGAAAGACTTCTTGAGGGGAAAGCTGTAACTCTGTGAGATGATTTCACAGAACACAAAGAAGTTTCTCAGAAAGCTTCTTTCTCGTTGTTATCGGAGGATATTTCTTTTGTCCCTATAGTCTTCAAAGGCATCCGAAATATCTGTTCTCAGATTCCACAGAAATAAGGCTAGCAAAGAGATCCACGAAATACAGATGTAACTCTGTGAGATGAATTAACAGAACACGAAGCAGTTTCTCAGAAAGCTTCTTTCCAGATTTCATCTGAGGATATTTCCTTTTTCACCATAGCCCTCTATGGGCTTCAAAATATCACTTTGCCTATTCCACAAGAACTGTCTTAGCGAAAGGATTCTTGAGGGGAAAGCTGTAACTCTGTGAGATGATTTCACAGAACTCCAAGAAGTTTCTCAGAAAGCTTCTTTCTCTTTCTTATCGGAGTTTATATCCTTTGGCCCTGTAGTCTTCAAAGGGATCCGAAATATCTGTTCTCAGAAACCACAGAAAGAAGGCTAGCAAAGAGAACCACGAAATACAGATGTAACTCTGTGAGATGAATTAACAGAACACTAAGCAGTTTCTCAGAAAGCTTCTTTCCAGATTTCATCTGAGGATATTTCCTTTTTCACCATTGCCCTCTATGGGCTTCCAAATATCACTTTGCCAATTCCACAAGAACTGTCTTAGCGAAAGACTTCTTGAGGGGAAAGCTGTAACTCTGTGAGGTGATTTCACAGAACACAAAGAAGTTTCTCAGAAAGCTTCCTTCTCTTTGTTATCGGAGTTTATTTCCTTTGGCCCTATATTCATCAAAGGGATCCGAAATATCTGTTCTCAGATTCCACAGAAATAAGGCTAGCAAAGAGATCCACGAAATACAGATGTAACTCTGTGAGATGAATTAACAGAACAGTAAGCAGTTTCTCAGAAAGCTTCTTTCCAGATTTCATCTGAGGATATTTCCTTGTTCACCATTGCCCTCTATGGGCTTCCGAATATCACTTTGCCAATTCCACAAGAACTATCTTATCGAAAGGCTTCCTGAGGGGAAAGCTGTAACTCTGTTAGATGATTTCACAGAACACAAAGAAGTTTCTCAGAAAGCTTCTTTCTCGTTGTTATCGGAGATTATATCCTTTGGCCCTATAGTCTCCAAGGGGATCCGAAATATCTGTTCTCAGATTCCACAGAAATAAGGCTAGCAAAGAGATCCCCGAAATAAAGATGTAACTCTGTGAGATGAATTAACAGAACACTAAGCAGTTTCTCAGAAAGCTTCTTTCCAGATTTCATCTGAGGATATTTCCTTTTTCACCATAGCCCTCTATGGGCTTCCAAATATCACTTTGCCAATTCCACAAGAACTGTCTTAGCGAAAGGCTTCTTGAGGGGAGAGCTGTAACTCTGTGAGATGATTTCACAGAACACAAAGAAGTTTCTCAGAAAGCTTCTTTCTCTTTTTTATCGGAGGATATTTCCTTTGGCCCTATAGTCTTCAAAGGCATCCGAAATATCCGTTCTCAGATTCCACAGAAATAAGGCTAGCAAAGAGATCCACGAAATACAGATGTAACTCTGTGAGATGAATTAACAGAACACTAAGCAGTTTCTCAGAAAGCTTCTTTCCAGATTTCATCTGAGGATATTTCCTTTTTCACCATAGCCCTCTATGGGCTTCCAAATATCACTTTGCCAATTCCACTAGAAATGTCTTAGCGAAAGGCTTCTTGAGGGAAAAGCTATAACTCTGTGAGATGATTTCACAGAACACAAAGAAGTTTCTCAGAAAGCTTCCTTCTCTTTGACATCGGAGTTTATTTCCTTTGGCCCTATATTCATCAAACGGATCCGAAATATCTGTTCTCATATTCCACAGAAATAAGGCTAGCAAAGAGAACCACGAAATGCAGATGTAACTCTGTGAGATGAATTAACAGAACACTAAGCAGTTTCTCAGAAAGCTTCTTTCCAGATTTCATCTGAGGATATTCCCTTTTTCACCATTGCCCTCTATTGGCTTCCAAATTTCACTTTGCCAATTCCACAAGAATTGTCTTAGCGAAAGACTTCTTGAGGGGAAAGCTGTAACTCTGTGAGATGATTTCACAGAAAACAAAGAAGTCTCTCAGAAAGCTTCTTTCTCTTTGTTATCGGAGGATATTTCTTTTGTCCCTATAGTCTTCAAAGGCATCCGAAATATCTGTTCTCAGATTCCACAGAAATAAGGCTGACAAAGAGATCCACGAAATACAGATGTAACTCTGTGAGATGAATTAACAGAACACTAAGCAGTTTCTCAGAAAGCTTGTTTCCAGATTTCATCTGAGGATATTTCCTTTTTCACTATAGCCCTCGATACGCTTCGAAATATCACTTTGCCAATTCCACAAGAAGTGTCTTAGCGAAAGACTTCTTGAGGGGATAGCTGTAACTCTGTGAGATGATATCACAGAACACAAAGAAGTTTCTCAGAAAGCTTCCTTCTCTTTCTTATCGAAGTTTATATCCTTTGGCCCTATATTCATCAAAGGGATCCGAAATATCTGTTCTCAGATTCCACAGAAATAAGGCTAGCAAAGAGATCCACGAAATACAGATGTAACTCTGTGAGATGAATTAACAGAACACTAAGCAGTTTCTTAGAAAGCTTCTTTCCAGATTTCATCTGAGGATATTTCCTTTTTCACCATTGCCCTCTATGGGCTTCGAAATATCACTTTGCCAATTCCACAAGAAATGTCTTAGCGAAAGACTTCTTGAGGGGAAGTCTGTAACTCTGTGAGATGATTTCACAGAACACAAAGAAGTTTCTCAGAAAGCTTCTTTCCCTTTTTTATCGGAGGATATTTCCTTTGGCCCAATAGTCTTCTAAGGGATCCGAAATATCTGTTCTCAGATTCCACAGAAAGAAGGCTAGCAAAGAGATCCACGAAATACAGATGTAACTCTGTGAGATGAATTAACAGAACACTAAGCAGTTTCTCAGAAAGCTTCTTTCCAGATTTCATCTGAGGATATTTCCTTTTTCACCATAGCCCTCTATGGGCTTCCAAATATCACTTTCCCAATTCCACAAGAACTGTCTTAGCGAAAGGCTTCTTGATGGGAGAGCTGTCACTCTTTGAGATGATTTCACAGAACACAAAGAAGTTTCTCAGAAAGCTTCTTTCTCTTTGTTATCGGAGGATATTTCCCTTGGCCCTATAGTCTTCAAAGGCATTCGAAATATCCGTTCTCAGATTCCACAGAAATAAGGCTAGCAAAGAGATCCACGAAATACAGATGTAACTCTGTGAGATGAATTAACAGAACACTAAGCAGTTTCTCAGAAAGCTTCTTTCCAGATTTCATCTGAGGATATTTCCTTTTTCACCATTGCCCTCTATGGGCTTCCGAATATCACTTTGCCAATTCCACAAGAAATGTCTTAGCGAAAGGCTTCTTGAGGGGAAAGCTGTAACTCTGTGAGATGATTTCACAGAACACAAAGAAGTTTCTCAGAAAGCTTCCTTCTCTTTATCATCGGAGTTTATTTCCTTTGGCCCTATATTCATCAAACGAATCCGAAATATCTGTTCTCATATTCCACAGAAATAAGGCTAGCAAAGAGATCCACGAAATACAGATGTAACTCTGTGAGATGAATTAACAGAACACGAAGCAGTTTCTCAGAAAGCTTCTTTCCAGATTTCATCTGAGGATATTTCCTTTTTCACCATTGCCCTCTATGGGCTTCCAAATATCACTTTGCCAATTCCACAAGAACTGTCTTAGCGAAAGACTTCTTGAGGGGAAAGCTGTAACTCTGTGAGATGATTTCACAGAACACAAAGAAGTTTCTCAGAAAGCTTCTTTCTATTTCTTATCGGAGGATATTTCCTTTGGCCCAATAGTCTTCTAAGGGATCCGAAATATCTGTTCTCAGATTCCACATAAATAAGGCTAGCAAAGATATCCACGAAATACAGATGTAACTCTGTGAGATGAATTAACAGAACACTAAGCAGTTTCTCAGAAAGCTTCTTTCCAGATTTCATCTGAGGATATTTCCTTTTTCACCATAGCCCTCTATGGGCTTCCAAATATCACTTTGCCAATTCCACAACAACTGTCTTAGCGAAAGGCTTCTTGAGGGGAAAGCTGTAACTCTGTGAGATGATTTCACAGAACACAAAGTAGTTTCTCAGAAAGCTTCTTTCTCGTTGTTATCGGAGTTTTTATCCTTTGGCCCTATAGTCTTCAAAGGGATCCGAAATATCTGTTCTCAGACTCCACAGAAATAAGGCTGGCAAAGAGATCCACGAAATACAGATGTAACCCTGTGAGATGAATTAACAGAACACTAAGCAGTTTCTCAGAAAGCTTCTTTCCAGATTTCATCTGAGGATATTTCCTTTTTCACCATTGCCCTCTATGGGCTTCCAAATATCACTTTACCAATTCCACAAGAAATGTCTTAGCGAAAGGCTTCTTGAGGGGAAAGCTGTAACTCTGTGAGATGATTTCACAGAACACAAAGAAGTTTCTCAGAAAGCTTCCTTCTCTTTGTCATCGGAGTTTATTTCCTTTGGCCCTATATTCATCAAACGAATCCGAAATATCTGTTCTCATATTCCACAGAAATAAGGCTAGCAAAGAGATCCACGAAATACAGATGTAACTCTGTGAGATGAATTAACAGAACACTAAGCAGTTTCTCAGAAAGCTTCTTTCCAGATTTCATCTGAGGATATTTCCTTTTTCACCATTGCCCTCTATGGGCTTCCAAATATCACTTTGCCAATTCCACAAGAACTGTCTTAGCGAAAGACTTCTTGAGGGGAAAGCTGTAACTCTCTGAGATGATTTCACAGAACACAAAGAAGTTTCCCAGAAAGCTTCTTTCTCTTTGTTATCAGAGGATATTTCTTTTGTCCCTATAGTCTTCAAAGGCATCCGAAATATCTGTTCTCAGATTCCACAGAAATAAGGCTAGCAAAGAGATCCACGAAATACAGATGTAACTCTGTGAGATGAATTAACAGAACACGAAGCAGTTTCTCAGAAAGCTTCTTTCCTGATTTCATCTGAGGATATTTCCTTTTTCACCATTGCCCTCTATGGGCTTCCAAATATCACTTTGCCAATTCCACAAGAACTGTCTTAGCGAAAGGTTTCTTGAGGGGAAAGCTGTAACTCTGTGAGATGATTTCACAGAACACAAAGAAGTTTCTCAGAAAGCTTCTTTCTCTTTCTTATCGGAGGATATTTCCTTTGGCCCAATAGTCTTCTAAGGGATCCGAAATATCTGTTCTCGGATTCCACATAAATAGGGCTAGCAAAGAGATCCACGAAATACAGATGTAACTCTGTGAGATGAATTAACAGAACACTAAGCAGTTTCTCAGAAAGCTTCTTTCCAGATTTCATCTGAGGATATTTCCTTTTTCACCATAGCCCTCTATGGGCTTCCAAATATCACTTTGCCAATTCCACAAGAACTGTCTTAGCGAAAGGCTTCTTGAGGGGAAAGCTGTAACTCTGTGAGATGATTTCACAGAACACAAAGAAGTTTCTCAGAAAGCTTCTTTCTCGTTGTTATCGGAGTTTTTATCCTTTGGCCCTATAGTCTTCAAAGGGATCCGAAATATCTGTTCTCAGATTCCACAGAAATAAGGCTAGCAAAGAGATCCACGAAATACAGATGTAACTCTGTGAGATGAATTAACAGAACACTAAGCAGTTTCTCAGAAAGCTTCTTTCCAGATTTCATCTGAGGATATTTCCTTTTTCACCATTGCCCTCTATGGGCTTCCAAATATCACTTTGCCAATTCCACAAGAACTGTCTTAGCGAAAGACTTCTTGAGGGGAAAGCTGTAACTCTCTGAGATGATTTCACAGAACACAAAGAAGTTTCCCAGAAAGCTTCTTTCTCTTTGTTATCGGAGGATATTTCTTTTGTCCCTATAGTCTTCAAAGGCATCCGAAATATCTGTTCTCAGATTCCACAGAAATAAGGCTAGCAAAGAGATCCACGAAATACAGATGTAATTCTGTGAGATGAATTAACAGAACAGGAAGTAGTTTCTCAGAAAGCTTCTTTCCAGATTTCATCTGAGGATATTTCCTTTTTCACCATTGCCCTCTATGGGCTTCCAAATATCACTTTGCCAATTCCACAAGAACTGTCTTAGCGAAAGACTTCTTGAGGGAAAAGCTGTAACTCTGTGAGATGATTTCACAGAACACAAAGAAGTTTCTCAGAAAGCTTCCTTCTCTTTGTCATCGGAGTTTATTTCCTTTGGCCCTATATTCATCAAACGGATCCGAAATATCTGTTCTCATATTCCACAGAAATAAGGCTAGCAAAGAGAACCACGAAATACAGATGTAACTCTGTGAGATGAATTAACAGAACACTAAGCAGTTTCTCAGAAAGCTTCCTTCTCTTTGTTATCGGAGGATATTTCTTTTGTCCCTATAGTCTTCAAAGGCATCCGAAATATCTGTTCTCAGATTCCACAGAAATAAGGCTAGCAAAGAGATCCACGAAATACAGATGTAACTCTGTGAGATGAATTAACAGAACACGAAGCAGTTTCTCAGAAAGCTTCTTTCCAGATTTCATCTGAGGATATTTCCTTTTTCACCATAGCCCTCTATGGGCTTCAAAATATCACTTTGCCAATTCCACAAGAACTGTCTTAGCGAAAGGATTCTTGAGGGGAAAGCTGTAACTCTGTGAGATGATTTCACAGAACTCCAAGAAGTTTCTCAGAAAGCTTCTTTCTCTTTCTTATCGGAGTTTATATCCTTTGGCCCTATAGTCTTCAAAGGGATCCGAAATATCTGTTCTCAGATTCCACAGAAATAAGGCTAGCAAAGAGAACCACGAAATACAGATGTAACTCTGTGAGATGAATTAACAGAACACTAAGCAGTTTCTCAGAAAGCTTCTTTCCAGAGTTCATCTGAGGATATTTCCTTTTTCACCATTGCCCTCTATGAGCTTCCAAATATCACTTTGCCAATTCCACAAGAACTGTCTTAGCGAAAGACTTCTTGAGGGTAAAGCTGTAACTCTGTGAGGTGATTTCACAGAACACAAAGAAGTTTCTCAGAAAGCTTCTTTCTCGTTGTTATCGGAGTTTATATCCTTTGGCCCTATAGTCTTCAAAGGGATCCCAATATCTGTTCTCAGATTCCACAGAAATAAGGCTAGCAAAGAGATCCACGAAATACAGATGTAACTCTGTGAGATGAATTAACAGAACACTAAGCAGTTTCTCAGAAAGCTTCTTTCCAGATTTCATCTGAGGATAATTCCTTTTTCACCGTAGCCCTCTATGGGCTTCCATATATCACTTTGTTAATTCCACAAGAACTGTCTTAGCGAAAGGCTTCTTGAGAGGAAAGCTGTAACTCTATGAGATGATTTCACAGAACACAAAGAAGTTTCTCAGAAAGCTTCCTTCTCTTTGTTATCGGAGTTTATTTCCTTTGGCCCTATACTCATCAAAGGGATCCGAAATATCTGTTCTCAGATTCCACAGAAATAAGGCTAGCAAAGAGATCCACGAAATACAGATGTAACTCTCTGAGATGAATTAACAGAACAGTAAGCAGTTTCTCAGAAAGCTTCTTTCCAGATTTCATCTGAGGATATTTCCTTTTTCACCATAGCCCTCTATGGGCTTCCAAATATCACTTTGCCAATTCCACTAGAAATGTCTTAGCGAAAGGCTTCTTGAGGGAAAAGCTATAACTCTGTGAGATGATTTCACAGAACACAAAGAAGTTTCTCAGAAAGCTTCCTTCTCTTTGACATCGGAGTTTATTTCCTTTGGCCCTATATTCATCAAACGGATCCGAAATATCTGTTCTCATATTCCACAGAAATAAGGCTAGCATAGAGAACCACGAAATGCAGATGTAACTCTGTGAGATGAATTAACAGAACACTAAGCAGTTTCTCAGAAAGCTTCTTTCCAGATTTCATCTGAGTATATTCCCTTTTTCACCATTGCCCTCTATGGGCTTCCAAATTTCACTTTGCCAATTCCACAAGAATTGTCTTAGCGAAAGACTTCTTGAGGGGAAAGCTGTAACTCTGTGAGATGATTTCACAGAAAACAAAGAAGTCTCTCAGAAAGCTTCTTTCTCTTTGTTATCGGAGGATATTTCTTTTGTCCCTATAGTCTTCAAAGGCATCCGAAATATCTGTTCTCAGATTCCACAGAAATAAGGCTGGCAAAGAGATCCACGAAATACAGATGTAACTCTGTGAGATGAATTAACAGAACACTAAGCAGTTTCTCAGAAAGCTTGTTTCCAGATTTCATCTGAGGATATTTCCTTTTTCACTATAGCCCTCGATACGCTTCCAAATATCACTTTGCCAATTCCACAAGAACTGTCTTAGCGAAAGACTTCTTGAGGGGAAAGCTGTAACTCTGTGAGATGATATCACAGAACACAAAGAAGTTTCTCAGAAAGCTTCCTTCTCTTTCTTATCGGAGTTTATATCCTTTGGCCCTATATTCATCAAAGGGATCCGAAATATCTGTTCTCAGATTCCACAGAAATAAGGCTAGCAAAGAGATCCACGAAATACAGATGTAACTCTGTGAGATGAATTCACAGAACACTAAGCAGTTTCTCAGAAAGCTTCTTTCCAGATTTCATCTGAGGATATTTCCTTTTTCACCATTGCCCTCTATGGGCTTCCAAATATCACTTTGCCAATTCCACAAGAACTGTCTTAGCGAAAGACTTCTTGAGGGGAATTCTGTAACTCTGTGAGATGATTTCACAGAACACAAAGAAGTTTCTCAGAAAGCTTCTTTCCCTTTTTTATCGGAGGATATTTCCTTTGGCCCAATAGTCTTCTAAGGGATCCGAAATATCTGTTCTCGGATTCCACATAAATAAGGCTAGCAAAGAGATCCACGAAATACAGATGTAACTCTGTGAGATGAATTAACAGAACACTAAGCAGTTTCTCAGAAAGCTTCTTTCCAGATTTCATCTGAGGATATTTCCTTTTTCACCATTGCCCTCTATGGGCTTCCAAATATCACTTTTCCAATTCCACAAGAACTGTCTTAGCGAAAGGCTTCTTGAGGGGAAAGCTGTAACTCTGTGAGATGATTTCACAGAACACAAAGTAGTTTCTCAGAAAGCTTCTTTCTCGTTGTTATCGGAGTTTATATCCTTTGGCCCTATAGTCTTCAAAGGGATCCGAAATATCTGTTCTCAGATTCCACAGAAATAATGCTAGCAAGGAGATCCACGAAATACAGATGTAACTCTGTGAGATGAATTAACAGAACACTAAGCAGTTTCTCAGAAAGCTTCTTTCCAGATTTCATCTGAGGATATTTCCTTTTTCACCGTAGCCCTCTATGGGCTTCCGAATATCACTTTGCGAATTCCACAAGAACTGTCTTAGTGAAAGGCTTCTTGAGGGGAAAGCTGTAACTCTGTGAGATGATTTCACAGAACACAAAGAAGTTTCTCAGAAAGCTTCTTTCTCGTTGTTATCGGAGTTTATATCCTTTGGTCCTATAGTCTTCAAAGGGATCCGAAATATCTGTTCTCAGATTCCACAGAAAGAAGGCTAGCAAAGAGATCCACGAAATACAGATGTAACTCTGTGAGATGAATTAACAGAACACTAAGCAGTTTCTCAGAAAGCTTCTTTCCAGATTTCATCTGAGGATATTTCCTTTTTCACCATAGCCCTCTATGGGCTTCCAAATATCACTTTCCCAATTCCACAAGAACTGTCTTAGCGAAAGGCTTCTTGATGGGAGAGCTGTCACTCTTTGAGATGATTTCTCAGAACACAAAGAAGTTTCTCAGAAAGCTTCTTTCTCTTTGTTATCGGAGGATATTTTCCTTGGCCCTATAGTCTTCAAAGGCATCCGAAATATCCGTTTTCAGATTCCACAGAAATAAGGCTAGCAAAGAGATCCACGAAATACAGATGTAACTCTGTGAGATGAATTAACAGAACACTAAGCAGTTTCTCAGAAAGCTTCTTTCCAGATTTCATCTGAGGATATTTCCTTTTTCACCATTGCCCTCTATGGGCTTCCGAATATCACTTTGCCAATTCCACAAGAAATGTCTTAGCGAAAGGCTTCTTGAGGGGAAAGCTGTAACTCTGTGAGATGATTTCACAGAACACAAAGAAGTTTCTCAGAAAGCTTCCTTCTCTTTATCATCGGAGTTTATTTCCTTTGGCCCTATATTCATCAAACGAATCCGAAATATCTGTTCTCATATTCCACAGAAATAAGGTTAGCAAAGAGATCCACGAAATACAGATGTAACTCTGTGAGATGAATTAACAGAACACTAAGCAGTTTCTCAGAAAGCTTCTTTCCAGATTTCATCTGAGGATATTTCCTTTTTCACCATTGCCCTCTATGGGCTTCCAAATATCACTTTGCCAATTCCACAAGAACTGTCTTAGCGAAAGGCTTCTTGAGGGGAAAGCTGTATCTCTCTGAGATGATTTCACAGAACACAAAGAAGTTTCCCAGAAAGCTTCTTTCTCTTTGTTATCGGAGGATATTTCTTTTGTCCCTATAGTCTTCAAAGGCATCCGAAATATCTGTTCTCAGATTCCACAGAAATAAGGCTAGCAAAGAGATCCACGAAATACAGATGTAACTCTGTGAGATGAATTAACAGAACACGAAGCAGTTTCTCAGAAAGCTTCTTTCCAGATTTCATCTGAGGATATTTCCTTTTTCACCATTGCCCTCTATGGGCTTCCAAATATCACTTTACCAATTCCACAAGAACTGTCTTAGCGAAAGTCTTCTTGAGGGGAAAGCTGTAACTCTGTGAGATGATTTCACAGAACACAAAGAAGTTTCTCAGAAAGCTTCTTTCTATTTCTTATCGGAGGATATTTCCTTTGGCCCAATAGTCTTCTAAGGGATCCGAAATATCTGTTCTCAGATTCCACATAAATAAGGCTAGCAAAGAGATCCACGAAATACAGATGTAACTCTGTGAGATGAATTAACAGAACACTAAGCAGTTCCTCAGAAAGCTTCTTTCCAGATTTCATCTGAGGATATTTCCTTTTTCACCATAGCCCTCTATGGGCTTCCAAATATCACTTTGCCAATTCCACAAGAACTGTCTTAGCGAAAGGCTTCTTGAGGGGAAAGCTGTAACTCTGTGAGATGATTTCACAGAACACAAAGAAGTTTCTCAGAAAGCTTCTTTCTCGTTGTTATCGGAGATTATATCCTTTGGCCCTATAGTCTCCAAGGGGATCCGAAATATCTGTTCTCAGATTCCACAGAAATAAGGCTAGCAAAGAGATCCCCGAAATAAACATGTAACTCTGTGAGATGAATTAACAGAACACTAAGCAGTTTCTCAGAAAGCTTCTTTCCAGATTTCATCTGAGGATATTTCCTTTTTCACCATTGCCCTCTATGGGCTTCCATATATCACTTTGCCAATTCCACAAGAAATGTCTTAGCGAAAGGCTTCTTGAGGGGAAAGCTGTAACTCTGTGAGATGATTTCACAGAACACAAAGAAGTTTCTCAGAAAGCTTCCTTCTCTTTGTCATCGGAGTTTATTTCCTTTGGCCCTATATTCATCAAACGAATCCGAAATATCTGTTCTCATATTCCACAGAAATAAGGCTAGCAAAGAGATCCACGAAATACAGATGTAACTCTGTGAGATGAATTAACAGAACACTAAGCAGTTTCTCAGAAAGCTTCTTTCCAGATTTCATCTGAGGATATTTCCTTTTTCACCATAGCCCTCTATGGGCTTCCAAATATCACTATGCCAATTCCACAAGAACTGTCTTAGCGAAAGACTTCTTGAGGGGAAAGCTGTAACTCTCTGAGATGATTTCACAGAACACAAAGAAGTTTCCCAGAAAGCTTCTTTCTCTTTGTTATCGGAGGATATTTCTTTTGTCCCTATAGTTTTCAAAGGCATCCGAAATATCTGTTCTCAGATTCCACAGAAATAAGGCTAGCAAAGAGATCCACGAAATACAGATGTAACTCTGTGAGATGAATTAACAGAACACGAAGTAGTTTCTCAGAAAGCTTCTTTCCAGATTTCATCTGAGGATATTTCCTTTTTCACCATTGCCCTCTATGGGCTTCCAAATATCACTTTGCCAATTCCACAAGAACTGTCTTAGCGAAAGACTTCTTGAGGGGAAAGCTGTAACTCTGTGAGATGATTTCACAGAACACAAAGAAGTTTCTCAGAAAGCTTCTTTCTCTTTCTTATCGGAGGATATTTCCTTTGGCCCAATAGTCTTCTAAGGGATCCGAAATATCTGTTCTCGGATTCCACATAAATAGGGCTAGCAAAGAGATCCACGAAATACAGATGTAACTCTGTGAGATGAATTAACAGAACACTAAGCAGTTTCTCAGAAAGCTTCTTTCCAGATTTCATCTGAGGATATTTCCTCTTTCACCATAGCCCTCTAAGGGCTTCCAAATATCACTTTGCCAATTCCACAAGAACTGTCTTAGCGAAAGGCTTCTTGAGGGGAAATCTGTAACTCTGTGAGATGATTTCACAGAACACAAAGAAGTGTCTCAGAAAGCTTCTTTCTCGTTGTTATCGGAGTTTATATCCTTTGGCCCTATAGTTTTCAAAGGGATCCGAAATATCTGTTCTCAGATTCCACAGAAATAAGGCTAGCAAAGAGATCCCCGAAATAAAGATGTAACTCTGTGAGATGAATTAACAGAACACTAAGCAGTTTCTCAGAAAGCTTCTTTCCAGATTTCATCTGAGGATATTTCCTTTTTCACCGTAGCCCTCTACGGGCTTCCAAATATCACTTTGCCAATTCCACAAGAACTGTCTTAGCGAAAGGCTTCTTGAGGGGAAAGCTGTAACTCTGTGAGATGATTTCACAGAACACAAAGAAGTTTCTCAGAAAGCCTCCTTCTCTTTGTCATCGGAGTTTATTTCCATTGGCCCTATGTTCATAAAAGGGATCCGAAATATCTGTTCTCAGATTCCACAGAAATAAGGCTAGCAAAGAGATCCACGAAATACAGATGTAACTCTGTGAGATGAATTAACAGAACACTAAGCAGTTTCTCAGAAAGCTTCTTTCCAGATTTCATCTGAGGATATTTCCTTTTTCACCATTGCCCTCTATGGGCTTCCAAATATCACCTTGCCAATTCCACAAGAACTGTCTTAGCGAAAGGCTTCTTGAGGGGAAAGCTGTAACTCTGTGAGATGATTTCACAGAACACAAAGAAGTTTCTCAGAAAGCTTCTTTCTCGTTGTTATCGGAGATTATATCCTTTGGCCCTATAGTCTTCAAAGGGATCCGAAATATCTGTTCTCAGATTCCACAGAAATAAGGCTAGCAAAGAGATCCACGAAATACAGATGTAACTCTGTGAGATGAATTAACAGAACACTAAGCAGTTTCTCAGAAAGCTTCTTTCCAGATTTCATCTGAGGATATTTCCTTTTTCACCGTAGCCCTCTATGGGCTTCCAAATATCACTTTCCCAATTCCACAAGAACTGTCTTAGCGAAAGGCTTCTTGAAGGGAGAGCTGTAACTCTTTGATATGATTTCACAGAACACAAAGAAGTTTCTCAGAAAGCTTCTTTCTCTTTGTTATCGGAGGATATTTCCTTTGGCCCTATAGTCTTCAAAGGCATCCGAAATATCCGTTCTCAGATTCCACAGAAATAAGGCTAGCAAAGAGATCCACGAAATACAGATGTAACTCTGTGAGATGAATTAACAGAACACTAAGCAGTTTCTCAGAAAGCTTCTTTACAGATTTCATCTGAGGATATTTCCATTTCCACCGTTGCCCTCTATGGGCTTCCAAATATCACTTTGCCAATTCCACAAGAACTGTCTTAGCGAAAGGCTTCTTGAGGGGAAAGCTGTAACTCTGTGAGATGATTTCACAGAACACAAAGAAGTTTCTCAGAAAGCTTCTTTCTCGTTGTTATAGGAGATTATATCCTTTGGCCCTATAGTCTCCAAGGGGATCCGAAATATCTGTTCTCAGATTCCACAGAAATAAGGCTAGCAAAGAGATCCCCGAAATAAACATGTAACTCTGTGAGAAGAATTAACAGAACACTAAGCAGTTTCTCAGAAAGCTTCTTTCCAGATTTCATCTGAGGATATTTCCTTTTTCACCATTGCCCTCTATGGGCTTCCAAATATCACTTTGCCAATTCCACAAGAAATGTCTTAGCGAAAGGCTTCTTGAGGGGAAAGCTGTAACTCTGTGAGATGATTTCACAGAACACAAAGAAGTTTCTCAGAAAGCTTCCTTCTCTTTGTCATCGGAGTTTATTTCCTTTGGCCCTATATTCATCAAACGAATCCGAAATATCTGTTCTCATATTCCACAGAAATAAGGCTAGCAAAGAGATCCACGAAATACAGATGTAACTCTGTGAGATGAATTAACAGAACACTAAGCAGTTTCTCAGAAAGCTTCTTTCCAGATTTCATCTGAGGATATTTCCTTTTTCACCATAGCCCTCTATGGGCTTCCAAATATCACTTTGCCAATTCCACAAGAACTGTCTTAGCGAAAGACTTCTTGAGGGGAAAGCTGTAACTCTCTGAGATGATTTCACAGAACACAAAGAAGTTTCCCAGAAAGCTTCTTTCTCTTTGTTATCGGAGGATATTTCTTTTGTCCCTATAGTTTTCAAAGGCATCCGAAATAACTGTTCTCAGATTCCACAGAAATAAGGCTAGCAAAGAGATCCACGAAATACAGATGTAACTCTGTGAGATGAATTAACAGAACACGAAGTAGTTTCTCAGAAAGCTTCTTTCCAGATTTCATCTGAGGATATTTCCTTTTTCACCATTGCCCTCTATGGGCTTCCAAATATCACTTTGCCAATTCCACAAGAACTGTCTTAGCGAAAGACTTCTTGAGGGGAAAGCTGTAACTCTGTGAGATGATTTCACAGAACACAAAGAAGTTTCTCAGAAAGCTTCTTTCTCTTTCTTATCGGAGGATATTTCCTTTGGCCCAATAGTCTTCTAAGGGATCCGAAATATCTGTTCTCGGATTCCACATAAATAGGGCTAGCAAAGAGATCCACGAAATACAGATGTAACTCTGTGAGATGAATTAACAGAACACTAAGCAGTTTCTCAGAAAGCTTCTTTCCAGATTTCATCTGAGGATATTTCCTCTTTCACCATAGCCCTCTAAGGGCTTCCAAATATCACTTTGCCAATTCCACAAGAACTGTCTTAGCGAAAGGCTTCTTGAGGGGAAATCTGTAACTCTGTGAGATGATTTCACAGAACACAAAGAAGTGTCTCAGAAAGCTTCTTTCTCGTTGTTATCGGAGTTTATATCCTTTGGCCCTATAGTCTTCAAAGGGATCCGAAATATCTGTTCTCAGATTCCACAGAAATAAGGCTAGCAAAGAGATCCCCGAAATAAAGATGTAACTCTGTGAGATGAATTAACAGAACACTAAGCAGTTTCTCAGAAAGCTTCTTTCCAGATTTCATCTGAGGATATTTCCTTTTTCACCGTAGCCCTCTACGGGCTTCCAAATATCACTTTGCCAATTCCACAAGAACTGTCTTAGCGAAAGGCTTCTTGAGGGGAAAGCTGTAACTCTGTGAGATGATTTCACAGAACACAAAGAAGTTTCTCAGAAAGCCTCCTTCTCTTTGTCATCGGAGTTTATTTCCATTGGCCCTATGTTCATAAAAGGGATCCGAAATATCTGTTCTCAGATTCCACAGAAATAAGGCTAGCAAAGAGATCCACGAAATACAGATGTAACTCTGTGAGATGAATTAACAGAACACTAAGCAGTTTCTCAGAAAGCTTCTTTCCAGATTTCATCTGAGGATATTTCCTTTTTCACCATTGCTCTCTATGGGCTTCCAAATATCACCTTGCCAATTCCACAAGAACTGTCTTAGCGAAAGGCTTCTTGAGGGGAAAGCTGTAACTCTGTGAGATGATTTCACAGAACACAAAGAAGTTTCTCAGAAAGCTTCTTTCTCGTTGTTATCGGAGATTATATCCTTTGGCCCTATAGTCTTCAAAGGGATCCGAAATATCTGTTCTCAGATTCCACAGAAATAAGGCTAGCAAAGAGATCCACGAAATACAGATGTAACTCTGTGAGATGAATTAACAGAACACTAAGCAGTTTCTCAGAAAGCTTCTTTCCAGATTTCATCTGAGGATATTTCCTTTTTCACCGTAGCCCTCTATGGGCTTCCAAATATCACTTTCCCAATTCCACAAGAACTGTCTTAGCGAAAGGCTTCTTGAAGGGAGAGCTGTAACTCTTTGATATGATTTCACAGAACACAAAGAAGTTTCTCAGAAAGCTTCTTTCTCTTTGTTATCGGAGGATATTTCCTTTGGCCCTGTAGTCTTCAAAGGCATCCGAAATATCCGTTCTCAGATTCCACAGAAATAAGGCTAGCAAAGAGATCCACGAAATACAGATGTAACTCTGTGAGATGAATTAACAGAACACTAAGCAGTTTCTCAGAAAGCTTCTTTACAGATTTCATCTGAGGATATTTCCATTTCCACCGTGGCCCTCTATGGGCTTCCAAATATCACTTTGCCAATTCCACAAGAAATGTCTTAGCGAAAGGCTTCTTGAGGGGAAAGGTGTAACTCTGTGAGATGATTTCACAGAACACAAAGAAGTTTCTCAGAAAGCTTCCTTCTCTTTGTCATCGGAGTTTATTTCCTTTGGCCCTATATTCATCAAATGAATCCGAAATATCTGTTCTCATATTCCACAGAAATAAGGCTAGCAAAGAGATCCACGAAATACAGATGTAACTCTGTGAGATGAATTAACAGAACACTAAATAGTTTCTCAGAAAACTTCTTTACAGATTTCATGAGGATATTTCCTTTTTCACCATTGCCCTCTATGGGCTTCCAAATATCACTTTGCCAATTCCACAAGAACTGTCTTAGCGAAAGACTTCTTGAGGGGAAAGCTGTAACTCTGTGAGATGATTTCACAGAACACAAAGAAGTTTCCCAGAAAGCTTCTTTCTCTTTGTTATCGGAGGATATTTTTTTTGTCCCTATAGTCTTCAAAGGGATCCGAAATATCTGTTCTCAGATTCCACAGAAGTAAGGCTGGCAAAGAGATCCACGAAATACAGATGTAACTCTGTGAGATGAATTAACAGAACACTAAGCAGTTTCTCAGAAAGCTTCATTCCAGATTTCATCTGAGGATATTTCCTTTTTCACCGTAGCCCTCTATGGGCTTCCAAATATCACTTTGCCAATTCCACAAGAACTGTCTTAGCAAAAGGCTTCTTGAGGGGAAAGCTGTAACTCTGTGAGATGATTTCACAGAACACAAAGAAGTTTCTCAGAAAGCTTCCTTCTCTTTGTCATCGGAGTTTATTTCCATTGGCCCTGTATTCATAAAAAGGATCCGAAATATCTGTTCTCAGATTCCACATAAATAAGGCTAGCAAAGAGATCCACGAAATACAGATGTAACTCTGTGAGATGAATTAACAGAACGCTAAGCAGTTTCTCAGAAAGCTTCTTTCCAGATTTCATCTGAGGATATTTCCTTTTTCACCATTGCCCTCTATGGCCTTCCAAATATCACTTTGCCAATTCCACAAGAACTGTCTCAGCGAAAGACTTCTTGAGGGGAAAGCTGTAACTCTGTGAGATGATTTCACAGAACACAAAGAAGTTTCTCAGAAAGCTTCTTTCTCTTTCTTATCGGAGGATATTTCCTTTGGCCCAATAGTCTTCTAAGGGATCCGAAATATCTGTTCTCGGATTCCACATAAATAAGGCTACCAAAGAGATCCACGAAATACAGATGTAACTCTGTGAGATGAATTAACAGAACACTAAGCAGTTTCTCAGAAAGCTTCTTTCCAGATTCCATCCGAGGATATTTCCTTTTTCACCATAGCCCTCTATGGGCTTCCAAATATCACTTTCCCAATTCCACAAGAACTGTCTTAGCGAAAAGCTTCTTGATGGGAGAGCTGTAACTCTTTGAGATGATTTCACAGAACACAAAGAAGTTTCTCAGAAAGCTTCCTTCTCTTTGTCATCGGAGTTTATTTCCTTTGGCCCTATATTCATCAAACGAATCCGAAATATCTGTTCTCATATTCCACAGAAATAAGGCTAGCAAAGAGATCCACGAAATGCAGATGTAACTCTGTGAGATGAATTAACAGAACACTAAGCAGTTTCTCAGAAAGCTTCTTTCCAGATTTTATCTGAGGATATTTCCTTTTTCACCATTGCCCTCTATGGGCTTCCAAATATCACTTTGCCAATTCCACAAGAACTGTCTTAGCGAAAGACTTCTTGAGGGGAAAGCTGTAACTCTGTGAGATGATTTCACAGAACACAAAGAAGTTTCTCAGAAAGCTTCTTTCTCTTTGTTATCGGAGGATATTTCTTATGTCCCTATAGTCTTCAAAGGCATCCGAAATATCTGTTCTCAGATTCCACAGAAATAAGGCTAGCAAAGAGATCCACGAAATACAGATGTAAAACTGTGAGATGAATTAACAGAACACTAAGCAATTTCTCAGAAAGCTTCTTTCCAGATTTCATATGAGGATATTTCCTTTTTCACCGTAGCCCTCTATGGGCTTCCAAATATCACTTTGCCAATTCCACAAGAACTGTCTTTGCGAAAGGCTTCTTGAGGGGAAAGCTGTAATTCTGTGAGATGATTTCACAGAACACAAAGAAGTTTCTCAGAAAGCTTCTTTCTCGTTGTTATCGGAGTTTATATCCTTTGGCCCTATAGTCTTCAAAGGGATCCGAAATATCTGTTCTCAGATTCCACAGAAATAAGGCTAGCAAAGAGATCCACGAAATACAGATGTAACTCTGTGAGATGAATTAACAGAACACTAAGCAGTTTCTCAGAAAGCTTCTTTCCAGATTTCATCTGAGGATATTTCCTTTTTCACCATAGCCCTCTATGGGCTTCCAAATATCACTTTGCCAATTCCACAAGAACTGTCTTAGCGAAAGGATTCTTGAGGGGAAAGCTGTAACTCTGTGAGATGATTTCACAGAACTCCAAGAAGTTTCTCAGAAAGCGTCTGTCTCTTTCTTATCGGAGTTTATATCCTTTGGCCCTATAGTGTTCAAAGGGATCCGAAATATCTGTTCTCAGAATCCACAGAAATAAGGCTAGCAAAGACATCCACGAAATACAGATGTAACTCTGTGAGATGAATTAACAGAACACTAAGCAGTTTCTCAGAAAGCTTCTTTCCAGATTTCATCTGAGGATAATTCCTTTTTCACCGTAGCCCTCTATGGGCTTCCATATATCTCTTTGTTAATTCCACAAGAACTGTCTTAGCGAAAGGCTTCCTGAGGGGAAAGCTATAACTCTATGAGATGATTTCACAGAACACAAAGAAGTTTCTCAGAAAGCTTCCTTCTCTTTGTTATCGGAGTTTATTTCCTTTGGCCCTATATTCATCAAAGGGATCCGAAATATCTGTTCTCAGATTCCACAGAAATAAGGCTAGCAAAGAGATCCACGAAATACAGATGTAACTCTGTGAGATGAATTAACAGAACACTAAGCAGTTTCTCAGAAAGCTTCTTTCCAGATTTCATCTGAGGATATTTCCTTGTTCACGATTGCCCTCTATGGGCTTCCGAATATCACTTTGCCAATTCCACAAGAACTATCTTAGCGAAAGGCTTCTTGAGGGGAAAGCTGTAACGCTGTGAGATGATTTCACAGAACACAAAGAAGTTTCTCAGAAAGCTTCTTTCTCGTTGTTATCGGAGATTATATCCTTTGGCCCTATAGTCTTCAAAGGGATCCGAAATATCTCTTCTCAGATTCCACAGAAATAAGGCTAGCAAAGAGATCCACGAAATACAGATGTAACTCTGTGAGATGAATTAACAGAACACTAAGCAGTTTCTCAGAAAGCTTCTTTCCAGATTTCATCTGAGGATATTTCCTTTTTCACCATAGCCCTCTAGGGGCTTCCAAATATCACTTTGCCAATTCCACAAGAACTGTCTTAGCGAAAGGCTTCTTGAGGGGAGAGCTGTAACTCTATGAGATGATTTCACAGAACACAAAGAAGTTTCTCAGAAAGCTTCTTTCTCTTTTTTATCGGAGGATATTTCCTTTGGCCCTATAGTCTTCAAAGGCGTCCGAAATATCCGTTCTCAGATTCCACAGAAATAAGGCTAGCAAAGAGATCCACGAAATACAGTTGTAACTCTGTGAGATGAATTAACAGAACACTAAGCAGTTTCTCAGAAAGCTTCTTTCCAGATTTCATCTCAGGATATTTCCTTTTTCACCATAGCCCTCTATGGGCTTCCAAATATCACTTTGCCAATTCCACTAGAAATGTCTGAGCGAAAGGCTTCTTGAGGGAAAAGCTGTAACTCTGTGAGGTGATATCACAGAACACAAAGAAGTTTCTCAGAAAGCTTCCTTCTCTTTCTTATCGGAGTTTATATCCTTTGGCCCTATATTCATCAAAGGGATCCGAAATATCTCTTCTCAGATTCCACAGAAATAAGGCTAGCAAAGAGATCCACGAAATACAGATGTAACTCTGTGAGATGAATTAACAGAACACTAAGCAGTTTCTCAGAAAGCTTCTTTCCAGATTTCATCTGAGGATATTTCCTTTTTCAACATTGCCCTCTAAGGGCTTCCAAATATCACTTTGCCAATTCCACAAGAACTGTCTTAGCGAAAGACTTCTTGAGGGGAAGGCTGTAACTCTGTGAGATGATTTCAGAGAACACAAAGAAGTTTCTCAGAAAGCTTCTTTCCCTTTTTTATCGGAGGATATTTCCTTTGGCCCAATAGTCTTCTAAGGGATCCGAAATATCTGTTCTCGGATTCCACATAAATAAGGCTAGCAAAGAGATCCACGAAATACAGATGTAACTCTGTGAGATGAATTAACAGAACACTAAGCAGTTTCTCAGAAAGCTTCTTTCCAGATTTCATCTGAGGATATTTCCTTTTTCACCATTGCCCTCTATGGGCTTCCGAATATCACTTTGCCAATTCCACAAGAACTGTCTTAGTGAAAGGCTTCTTGAGGGGAAAGCTGTAACTCTGTGAGATGATTTCACAGAACACAAAGAAGTTTCTCAGAAAGCTTCTTTCTCGTTGTTATCGGAGTTTATATCCTTTGGCCCTATAGTCTTCAAAGGGATCCGAAATATCTGTTCTCAGATTCCACAGAAATAAGGCTAGCAAGGAGATCCACGAAATACAGATGTAACTCTGTGAGATGAATTAACAGAACACTAAGCAGTTTCTCAGAAAGCTTCTTTCCAGATTTCATCTGAGGATATTTCCTTTTTCACCATAGCCCTCTATGGGCTTCCAAATATCACTTTCCCAATTCCACAAGAATTGTCTTAGCGAAAGGCTTCTTCAGGGGAAAGCTGTAACTCTGTGAGATGATTTCACAGAACACAAAGAAGTTTCTCAGAAAGCTTCCTTCTCTTTGTCATCGGAGTTTATTTCCTTTGGCCCTATATTCATCAAACGAATCCGAAATATCTGTTCTCATATTCCACAGAAATAAGGCTAGCAAAGAGATCCACGAAATACAGATGTAACCCTGTGAGATGAATTAACAGAACACTAAGCAGTTTCTCAGAAAGCGTCTTTCCAGATTTCATCTGAGGATATTTCCTTTTTCACCATTGCCCTCTATGGGCTTCCAAATATCACTTTGCCAATTCCACAAGAACTGTCTTAGCGAAAGACTTCTTGAGGGGAAAGCTGTAACTCTGTGAGATGATTTCACAGAACACAAAGAAGTTTCTCAGAAAGCTTCTTTCTATTTCTTATCGGAGGATATTTCCTTTGGCCCAATAGACTTCTAAGGGATCCGAAATATCTGTTCTCAGATTCCACATAAATAAGGCTAGCAAAGAGATCCACGAAATACAGATGTAACTCTGTGAGATGAATTAACAGAACACTAAGCAGTTTCTCAGAAAGCTTCTTTCCAGATTTCATCTGAGGATATTTCCTTTTTCACCATAGCCCTCTAAGGGCTTCCAAATATCACTTTGCCAATTCCACAACAAATGTCTTAGCGAAAGGATTCTTGAGAGGAAAGCTGTAACTCTGTGAGATGATTTCACAGAACACAAAGAAGTTTCTCAGAAAGCTTCTTTCTCGTTGTTATCGGAGTTTATATCCTTTCGCCCTATAGTCTTCAAAGGGATCCGAAATATCTGTTCTCAGATTCCACAGAAATAAGGCTAGCAAAGAGATCCACGAAATACAGATGTAACTCTGTGAGATGAATTAACAGAACACTAAGCAGTTTCTCAGAAAGCTTCTTTCCAGATTTCATCTGAGGATATTTCCTTTTTCACCATTGCCCTCTATGGGCTTCCAAATATCACTTTGCCAATTCCACAAGAAATGTCTTAGCGAACGGCTTCTTGAGGGGAAAGCTGTAACTCTCTGAGATGATTTCACAGAACACAAAGAAGTTTCTCAGAAAGCTTCCTTCTCTTTGTCATCGGAGTTTATTTCCTTTGGCCCTATATTCATCAAACGAATCCGAAATATCTGTTCTCATATTCCACAGAAATAAGGCTAGCAAAGAGATCCACGAAATACAGATGTAACTCTGTGAGATGAATTAACAGAACACTAAGCAGTTTCTCAGAAAGCTTCTTTCCAGATTTCATCTGAGGATATTTCCTTTTTCACCATTGCCCTCTATGGGCTTCCAAATATCACTTTGCCAATTCCACAAGAACTATCTTAGCGAAAGACTTCTTGAGGGGAAAGCTGTAACTCTGGGAGATGATTTCACAGAACACAAAGAAGTTTCTCAGAAAGCTTCTTTCTATTTCTTATCGGAGGATATTTCCTTTGGCCCAATAGTCTTCTAAGGGATCCGAAATATCTGTTCTCAGATTCCACATAAATAAGGCTAGCAAAAGAGATCCACGAAATACAGATGTAACTCTGTGAGATGAATTAACAGAACACTAAGCAGTTTCTCAGAAAGCTTCTTTCCAGATTTCATCTGAGGATATTTCCTTTTTCACCATAGCCCTCTATGGGCTTCCAAATATCACTTTGCCAATTTCATAAGAACAGTCTTAGCGAAAGACTTCTTGAGGGGAAAGCTGTAACTCTCTGAGATGATTTCAGAGAACACAAAGAAGTTTCTCAGAAAGCTTCCTTCTCTTTGTCATCGGAGTTTATTTCCATTGGCCCTATATTCATAAAAGGGATCCGAAATATCTGTTCTCAGATTCCACATAAATAAGGCTAGCAAAGAGATCCACGGAATACAGATGTAACTCTGTGAGATGAATTAACAGAACACTAAGCAGTTTCTCAGAAAGCTTCTTTCCAGATTTCATCTGAGGATATTTCCTTTTTCACCATTGCCCTCTAGGGGTTCCAAGTATCACTTTGCCAATTCCACAAGAACTGTCTTAGCGAAAGACTTCTTGAGGGGAAAGCTGTAACTCTGTGAGATGATTTCACAGAACACAAAGAAGTTTCTCAGAAAGCTTCTTTCTATTTCTTATCGGAGGATATTTCCCTTGGCCCAATAGTCTTCTAAGGGATCCGAAATATCTGTTCTCGGATTCCACATAAATAAGGCTAGCAAAGAGATCCACGAAATACAGATGTAACTCTGTGAGATGAATTAACAGAACACTAAGCAGTTTCTCAGAAAGCTTCTTTCCAGATTTCATCTGAGGATATTTCCTTTTTCACCATTGCCCTCTATGGGCTTCCAAATATCACTTTGCCAATTCCACAAGAAATGTCTTAGCGAACGGCTTCTTGAGGGGAAAACTGTAACTCTCTGAGATGATTTCACAGAACACAAAGAAGTTTCTCAGAAAGCTTCCTTCTCTTTGTCATCGGAGTTTATTTCCTTTGGCCCTATATTCATCAAACGAATCCGAAATATCTGTTCTCATATTCCACAGAAATAAGGCTAGCAAAGAGATCCACGAAATACAGATGTAACTCTGTGAGATGAATTAACAGAACACTAAGCAGTTTCTCAGAAAGCTTCTTTCCAGATTTCATCTGAGGATATTTCCTTTTTCACCATTGCCCTCTATGGGCTTCCAAATATCACTTTGCCAATTCCACAAGAACTATCTTAGCGAAAGACTTCTTGAGGGGAAAGCTGTAACTCTGGGAGATGATTTCACAGAACACAAAGAAGTTTCTCAGAAAGCTTCTTTCTATTTCTTATCGGAGGATATTTCCTTTGGCCCAATAGTCTTCTAAGGGATCCGAAATATCTGTTCTCAGATTCCACAGAAATAAGGCTAGCAAAGAGATCCACGAAATACAGATGTAACTCTGTGAGATGAATTAACAGAACACTAAGCAGTTTCTCAGAAAGCTTCTTTCCAGATTTCATCTGAGGATATTTCCTTTTTCACCATATCCCTCTATGGGCTTCCAAATATCACTTTGCCAATTTCATAAGAACAGTCTTAGCGAAAGACTTCTTGAGGGGAAAGCTGTAACTCTCTGAGATGATTTCAGAGAACACAAAGAAGTTTCTCAGAAAGCTTCCTTCTCTTTGTCATCGGAGTTTATTTCCATTGGCCCTATATTCATAAAAGGGATCCGAAATATCTGTTCTCAGATTCCACATAAATAAGGCTAGCAAAGAGATCCACGGAATACAGATGTAACTCTGTGAGATGAATTAACAGAACACTAAGCAGTTTCTCAGAAAGCTTCTTTCCATATTTCATCTGAGGATATTTCCTTTTTCACCATTGCCCTCTAGGGGTTCCAAGTATCACTTTGCCAATTCCACAAGAACTGTCTTAGCGAAAGACTTCTTGAGGGGAAAGCTGTAACTCTGTGAGATGATTTCACAGAACACAAAGAAGTTTCTCAGAAAGCTTCTTTCTATTTCTTATCGGAGGATATTTCCCTTGGCCCAATAGTCTTCTAAGGGATCCGAAATATCTGTTCTCGGATTCCACATAAATAAGGCTAGCAAAGAGATCCACGAAATACAGATGTAACTCTGTGAGATGAATTAACAGAACACTAAGCAGTTTCTCAGAAAGCTTCTTTCCAGATTTCATCTGAGGATATTTCCTTTTTCACCATTGCCCTCTATGGGCTTCCGAATATCACTTTGCCAATTCCACAAGAACTGTCTTAGCGAAAGGCTTCTTGAGGGGAAAGCTGAAACTCTGTGAGATGATTTCACAGAACACAAAGAAGTTTCTCAGAAAGCTACTTTCTCGTTGTTATCGGAGTTTATATCCTTTGGCCCTATAGTCTTCAAGGGGATCCGAAATATCTGTTCTCAGATTCCACAGAAATAAGGCTAGCAAAGAGATCCACGAAATACAGATGTAACTCTGTGAGATGAATTAACAGAACACTAAGCAGTTTCTCAGAAAGCTTCTTTCCAGATTTCATCTGAGGATATTTCCTTGTTCACCATTGCCCTCTATGGGCTTCCGAATATCACTTTGCCAATTCCACAAGAACTGTCTTAGCGAAAGGCTTCTTGAGGGGAAAGCTGTAACTCTGTGAGATGATTTCACAGAACACAAAGAAGTTTCTCAGAAAGCTTCTTTCTCGTTGTTATCGGAGATTATATCCTTTGGCCCTATAGTCTTCAAAGGGATCCGAAATATCTGTTCTCATATTCCACAGAAATAAGGCTAGCAAAGAGATCCACGAAATACAGATGTAACTCTGTGAGATGAATTAACAGAACACTAAGCAGTTTCTCAGAAAGCTTCTTTACAGATTTCATCTGAGGATATTTCCTTTTTCACCATTGCCCTCTTTGCGCTTCCAAATATCACTTTCCCAATTCCACAAGAACTGTCTTAGCGAAAGGCTTCTTGATGGGAGAGCTGTGACTCTTTGAGATGATTTCACAGAACACAAAGAAGTATCTCAGAAAGCTTCTTTCTCTTTGTTATCGGAGGATATTTCCTTTGGCCCTATAGTCTACAAAAGCATCCGAAATATCCGTTCTCAGATTCCACAGAAATAAGGCTAGCAAAGAGATCCACGAAATGCAGATGTAACTCTGTGAGATGAATTAACAGAACACTAAGCAGTTTCTCAGAAAGCTTCTTTCCAGATTTCATCTGAGGATATTTCCTTTTTCACCATTGCCCTCTATGGGCTTCCAAATATCACTTTGCCAATTCCACAAGAACTGTCTTAGGGAAAGACTTCTTAGGGGAAAGCTGTAACTCTGTGAGATGATTTCACAGAACACAAAGAAGTTTCTCAGAGAGCTTCCTTCTCTTTCTTATCGGAGGATATTTCCTTTGGCCCAATAGTCTTCAAGGGATCCGAAATATCTGTTCTCGGATTCCTCATAAATAAGGCTAGCAAAGAGATACACGAAATACAGATGTAACTCTGTGAGATGAATTAACAGAACACTAAGCAGTTTCTCAGAAAGCTTCTTTCCAGATTTCATCTGAGGATATTTCCTTTCTCACCATAGCCCTCTATGGGCTTCCAAATATCACTTTGCCAATTCCACAAGAACTGTCTTAGCGAAAGGCTTTTTGAGGGGAAAGCTGTAACTCTGTGAGATGATTTCACAGAACACAAAGAAGTTTCTCAGAAAGCTTCTTTCTCGTTGTTATCGGAGTTTATATCCTTTCGCCCTATAGTCTTCAAAGGGATCCGAAATATCTGTTCTCAGATTCCACAGAAATAAGGCTAGCAAAGAGATCCACGAAATACAGATGTAACTCTGTGAGATGAATTAACAGAACACTAAGCAGTTTCTCAGAAAGCTTCTTTCCAGATTTCATCTGGGGATATTTCCTTTTTCACCGTAGCCCTCTATGGGCTTCCAAATATCACTTTGCCAATTCCACAAGAACTGTCTTAGCGAAAGGCTTCTTGAGGGGAAAGCTGTAACTCTGTGAGATGATTTCACAGAACACAAAGAAGTTTCTCAGAAAGCTTCCTTCTCTTTGTCATCGGAGTTTATTTCCATTGGCCCTATATTCATAAAAGGGATCCGAAATATCTGTTCTCAGATTCCACAGAAATAAGGCTAGCAAAGAGATCCACGAAATACAGATGTAACTCTGTGAGATGAATTAACAGAACACTAAGCAGTTTCTCAGAAAGCTTCTTTCCAGATTTCATCTGAGGATATTTCCTTTTTCACCATTGCCCTCTAAGGGCTTCCGAATATCACTTTGCCAATTCCACAAGAACTGTCTTAGCGAAATTCTTCTTGAGGGGAAAGCTGTAACTCTGTGAGATGATTTCACAGAACACAAAGAAGTTTCTCAGAAAGCTTCTTTCTCGTTGTTTTCGGAGTTTATATCCTTTGGCCCTATAGTCTTCAAAGGGATCCGAAATATCTGTTCTCAGATTCCACAGAAATAAGGCTAGCAAAGAGATCCACGAAATACAGATGTAATTCTGTGAGATGAATTAACAGAACACTAAGCAGTTTCTCAGAAAGCTTCTTTCCAGATTTCATCTGAGGATATTTCCTTTTTCACCATTGCCCTCTATGGGCTTCCAAATATCACTTTGCCAATTCCACAAGAAATGTCTTAGCGAAAGGCTTCTTGAGGGGAAAGCTGTAACTCTCTGAGATGATTTCACAGAACACAAAGAAGTTTCTCAGAAAGCTTCCTTCTCTTTGTCATCGGAGTTTATTTCCTTTGGCCCTATATTCATCAAACGAATCCGAAATATCTGTTCTCATATTCCACAGAAATAAGGCTAGCAAAGAGATCCACGAAATACAGATGTAACTCTGTGAGATGAATTAACAGAACACTAAGCAGTTTCTCAGAAAGCTTCTTTCCAGATTTCATCTGAGGATATTTCCTTTTTCACCATTGCCCTCTATGGGCTTCCAAATATCACTTTGCCAATTCCACAAGAACTGTCTTAGCGAAAGACTTCTTGAGGGGAAAGCTGTAACTCTGTGAGATGATTTCACAGAACACAAAGAAGTTTCTCAGAAAGCTTCTTTCTATTTCTTATCGGAGGATATTTCCTTTGGCCCAATAGTCTTCTAAGGGATCCGAAATATCTGTTCTCAGATTCCACATAAATAAGGCTAGCAAAGAGATCCACGAAATACAGATGTAACTCTGTGAGATGAATTAACAGAACACTAAGCAGTTTCTCAGAAAGCTTCTTTCCAGATTTCATCTGAGGATATTTCCTTTTTCACCATAGCCCTCTATGGGCTTCCAAATATCACTTTGCCAATTTCATAAGAACAGTCTTAGCGAAAGACTTCTTGAGGGGAAAGCTGTAACTCTCTGAGATGATTTCAGAGAACACAAAGAAGTTTCTCAGAAAGCTTCCTTCTCTTTGTCATCGGAGTTTATTTCCATTGGCCCTATATTCATAAAAGGGATCCGAAATATCTGTTCTCAGATTCCACATAAATAAGGCTAGCAAAGAGATCCACGAAATACAGATGTAACTCTGTGAGATGAATTAACAGAACACTAAGCAGTTTCTCAGAAAGCTTCTTTCCAGATTTCATCTGAGGATATTTCCTTTTTCACCATTGCCCTCTAGGGGTTCCAAGTATCACTTTGCCAATTCCACAAGAACTGTCTTAGCGAAAGACTTCTTGAGGGGAAAGCTGTAACTCTGTGAGATGATTTCACAGAACACAAAGAAGTTTCTCAGAAAGCTTCTTTCTATTTCTTATCGGAGGATATTTCCCTTGGCCCAATAGTCTTCTAAGGGATCCGAAATATCTGTTCTCGGATTCCACAGAAATAAGGCTAGCAAAGAGATCCACGAAATACAGATGTAACTCTGTGAGATGAATTAACAGAACACTAAGCAGTTTCTCAGAAAGCTTCTTTCCAGATTTCATCTGAGGATATTTCCTTTTTCACCATTGCCCTCTATGGGCTTCCAAATATCACTTTGCCAATTCCACAAGAACTGTCTTAGCGAAAGACTTCTTGAGGGGAAAGCTGTAACTCTGTGAGATGATTTCACAGAACACAAAGAAGTTTCTCAGAAAGCTTCTTTCTATTTCTTATCGGAGGATATTTCCTTTGGCCCAATAGTCTTCTAAGGGATCCGAAATATCTGTTCTCAGATTCCACATAAATAAGGCTAGCAAAGAGATCCACGAAATACAGATGTAACTCTGTGAGATGAATTAACAGAACACTAAGCAGTTTCTCAGAAAGCTTCTTTCCAGATTTCATCTGAGGATATTTCCTTTTTCACCATAGCCCTCTATGGGCTTCCAAATATCACTTTGCCAATTTCATAAGAACAGTCTTAGCGAAAGACTTCTTGAGGGGAAAGCTGTAACTCTCTGAGATGATTTCAGAGAACACAAAGAAGTTTCTCAGAAAGCTTCTTTCTCGTTGTTATCGGAGTTTATATCCTTTGGCCGTATAGTCTTAAAAGGGATCCCAAATATCTGTTCTCAGATTCCACAGAAATAAGGCTAGCAAAGAGATCCACGAAATACAGATGTAACTCTGTGAGATGAATTAACAGAACACTAACCATTTTCTCAGAAAGCTTCTTTCCAGATTTCATCTGAGGATAATTCCTTTTTCACCATAGCCCTCTATGGGCTTCCATATATCACTTTGTTAATTCCACAAGAACTGTCTTAGAGAAAGGCTTCTTGAGAGGAAAGCTGTAACTCTATGAGATGATTTCACAGAACACAAAGAAGTTTCACAGAAAGCTTCCTTCTCTTTGTTATCGGAGTTTATTTCCTTTGGCCCTATATTCATCAAAGGGATCCGAAATATCTGTTCTCAGATTCCACAGAAATAAGGCTAGCAAAGAGATCCACGAAATACAGATGTAACTCTGTGAGATGAATTAACAGAACACTAAGCCGTTTCTCAGAAAGCTTCTTTCCAGATTTCATCTGAGGATATTTCCTTTTTCACCATTGCCCTCCATGGGCTTCCGAATATCACTTTGCCAATTCCACAATAGCTATCTTAGCGAAAGGCTTCTTGAGGGGAAAGCTGTAACTCTGTGAGATGATTTCACAGAACACAAAGAAGTTTCTCAGAAAACTTCTTTCTCGTTGTTATCGGAGGATATTTATTTTGTCCCTATAGTCTTCAAAGGCATCCGAAATATCAGTTCTCAGATTCCACAGAAATAAGGCTAGCAAAGAGATCCACGAAGTACAGATGTAACTCTGTGAGATGAATTAACAGAACACTAAGCAGTTTCTCAGAAAGCTTGTTTCCAGATTTCATCTGAGGATATTTCCTTTTTCACTATAGCCCTCGATGCGCTTCCAAATATCACTTTGCCAATTCCACAAGAACTGTCTTAGCGAAAGGCTTCTTGAGGGGAAAGCTGTAACTCTGTGAGATGATATCACAGAACACAAAGAAGTTTCTCAGAAAGCTTCCTTCTCTTTCTTATCGGAGTTTATATCCTTTGGCCCTATATTCATCAAAGGGATCCGAAATATCTGTTCTCAGATTCCACAGAAATAAGGCTAGCAAAGAGATCCACGAAATACAGATGTAACTCTGTGAGATGAATTAACAGAACACTAAGCAGTTTCTCAGAAAGCTTCTTTCCAGATTTCATCTGAGGAGATTTCCTTTTTGACCATTGCCCTCTATGGGCTTCCGAATATCACTTTGCCAATTCCACAAGAACTGTCTTAGCGAAAGGCTTCTTGAGGGGAAAGCTGAAACTCTGTGAGATGATTTCACAGAACACAAAGAAGTTTCTCAGAAAGCTACTTTCTCGTTGTTATCGGAGTTTATATCCTTTGGCCCTATAGTCTTCAAGGGGATCCGAAATATCTGTTCTCAGATTCCACAGAAATAAGGCTAGCAAAGAGATCCACGAAATACAGATGTAACTCTGTGAGATGAATTAACAGAACACTAAGCAGTTTCTCAGAAAGCTTCTTTCCAGATTTCATCTGAGGATATTTCCTTTTTCACCATTGCCCTCTATGGGCTTCCAAATATCACTTTGCCAATTCCACAAGAACTGACTTAGCGAAAGACTTCTTGAGGGGAAAGCTGTAACTCTGTGAGATGATTTCACAGAACACAAAGAAGTTTCTCAGAAAGCTTCCTTCTCTTTCTTATCGGAGGATATTTCCTTTGGCCCAATAGTCTTCAAGGGATCCGAAATATCTGTTCTCGGATTCCTCATAAATAAGGCTAGCAAAGAGATACACGAAATACAGATGTAACTCTGTGAGATGAATTAACAGAACACTAAGCAGTTTCTCAGAAAGCTTCTTTCCAGATTTCATCTGAGGATATTTCCTTTCTCACCATAGCCCTCTATGGGCTTCCAAATATCACTTTGCCAATTCCACAAGAACTGTCTTAGCGAAAGGCTTTTTGAGGGGAAAGCTGTAACTCTGTGAGATGATTTCACAGAACACAAAGAAGTTTCTCAGAAAGCTTCTTTCTCGTTGTTATCGGAGTTTATATCCTTTCGCCCTATAGTCTTCAAAGGGATCCGAAATATCTGTTCTCAGATTCCACAGAAATAAGGCTAGCAAAGAGATCCACGAAGTACAGATGTAACTCTGTGAGATGAATTAACAGAACACTAAGCAGTTTCTCAGAAAGCTTCTTTCCAGATTTCATCTGAGGATATTTCCTTTTTCACCATTGCCCTCTAAGGGCTTCCGAATATCACTTTGCCAATTCCACAAGAACTGTCTTAGCGAAAGGCTTCTTGAGGGGAAAGCTGTAACTCTGTGAGATGATTTCACAGAACACAAAGAAGTTTCTCAGAAAGCTTCTTTCTCGTTGTTATCGGAGTTTATATCCTTTGGCCCTATAGTCTTCAAAGGGATCCGAAATATCTGTTCTCAGATTCCACAGAAATAAGGCTAGCAAAGAGATCCGCGAAATACAGATGTAACACTGTGAGATGAATTAACAGAACACTAAGCAGTTTCTCAGAAAGCTTCTTTACAGATTTCATCTGAGGATATTTCCTTTTTCACCATTGCCCTCTATGGGCTTCCGAATATCACTTTGCCAATTGCACAAGAACTGTCTTAGCGAAAGGCTTCTTGAGGGGAAAGCTGTAACTCTGTGAGATGATTTCACAGAATACAAAGAAGTTTCTCAGAAAGCTTCTTTCTCGTTGTTATCGGAGTTTATATCCTTTGGCCCTATAGTCTTCAAAGGGATCCAAAATATCTGTTCTCAGATTCCACAGAAATAAGGCTAGCAAAGAGATCCACGAAATACAGATGTAACTCTGTGAGATGAATTAACAGAACACTAAGCAGTTTCTCAGAAAGCTTCTTTCCAGATTTCATCTGAGGATATTTCCTTTTTCACCATTGCCCTCTAGGGGCTTCCGAATATCACTTTGCCAATTCCACAAGAACTGTCTTAGCGAAAGGCTTCTTGAGGGGAAAGCTGTAACTCTGTGAGATGATTTCACAGAACACAAAGAAGTTTCTCAGAAAGCTTCCTTCTCTTTGTCATCGGAGTTTATTTCCATTGGCCCTATATTCATAAAAGGGATCCGAAATATCTGTTCTCAGATTCCACAGAAATAAGGCTAGCAAAGAGATCCACGAAATACAGATGTAACTCTGTGAGATGAATTAACAGAACACTAAGCAGTTTCTCAGAAAGCTTCTTTCCAGATTTCATCTGAGGATATTTCCTTTTTCACCATTGCCCTCTAAGGGCTTCCGAATATCACTTTGCCAATTCCACAAGAACTGTCTTAGCGAAATTCTTCTTGAGGGGAAAGCTGTAACTCTGTGAGATGATTTCACAGAACACAAAGAAGTTTCTCAGAAAGCTTCTTTCTCGTTGTTTTCGGAGTTTATATCCTTTGGCCCTATAGTCTTCAAAGGGATCCGAAATATCTGTTCTCAGATTCCACAGAAATAAGGCTAGCAAAGAGATCCACGAAATACAGATGTAATTCTGTGAGATGAATTAACAGAACACTAAGCAGTTTCTCAGAAAGCTTCTTTCCAGATTTCATCTGAGGATATTTCCTTTTTCACCATTGCCCTCTATGGGCTTCCAAATATCACTTTGCCAATTCCACAAGAAATGTCTTAGCGAAAGGCTTCTTGAGGGGAAAGCTGTAACTCTGTGAGATGATTTCACAGAACACAAAGAAGTTTCTCAGAAAGCTTCCTTCTCTTTGTCATCGGAGTTTATTTCCTTTGGCCCTATATTCATCAAACGAATCCGAAATATCTGTTCTCATATTCCACAGAAATAAGGCTAGCAAAGAGATCCACGAAATACAGATGTAACTCTGTGAGATGAATTAACAGAACACTAAGCAGTTTCTCAGAAAGCTTCTTTCCAGATTTCATCTGAGGATATTTCCTTTTTCACCATTGCCCTCTATGGGCTTCCAAATATCACTTTGCCAATTCCACAAGAACTGTCTTAGCGAAAGACTTCTTGAGGGGAAAGCTGTAACTCTGTGAGATGATTTCACAGAACACAAAGAAGTTTCTCAGAAAGCTTCTTTCTATTTCTTATCGGAGGATATTTCCTTTGGCCCAATAGTCTTCTAAGGGATCCGAAATATCTGTTCTCAGATTCCACATAAATAAGGCTAGCAAAGAGATCCACGAAATACAGATGTAACTCTGTGAGATGAATTAACAGAACACTAAGCAGTTTCTCAGAAAGCTTCTTTCCAGATTTCATCTGAGGATATTTCCTTTTTCACCATAGCCCTCTATGGGCTTCCAAATATCACTTTGCCAATTTCATAAGAACAGTCTTAGCGAAAGACTTCTTGAGGGGAAAGCTGTAACTCTCTGAGATGATTTCAGAGAACACAAAGAAGTTTCTCAGAAAGCTTCCTTCTCTTTGTCATCGGAGTTTATTTCCATTGGCCCTATATTCATAAAAGGGATCCGAAATATCTGTTCTCAGATTCCACATAAATAAGGCTAGCAAAGAGATCCACGAAATACAGATGTAACTCTGTGAGATGAATTAACAGAACACTAAGCAGTTTCTCAGAAAGCTTCTTTCCAGATTTCATCTGAGGATATTTCCTTTTTCACCATTGCCCTCTAGGGGTTCCAAGTATCACTTTGCCAATTCCACAAGAACTGTCTTAGCGAAAGACTTCTTGAGGGGAAAGCTGTAACTCTGTGAGATGATTTCACAGAACACAAAGAAGTTTCTCAGAAAGCTTCTTTCTATTTCTTATCGGAGGATATTTCCCTTGGCCCAATAGTCTTCTAAGGGATCCGAAATATCTGTTCTCGGATTCCACAGAAATAAGGCTAGCAAAGAGATCCACGAAATACAGATGTAACTCTGTGAGATGAATTAACAGAACACTAAGCAGTTTCTCAGAAAGCTTCTTTCCAGATTTCATCTGAGGATATTTCCTTTTTCACCATTGCCCTCTATGGGCTTCCAAATATCACTTTGCCAATTCCACAAGAACTGTCTTAGCGAAAGACTTCTTGAGGGGAAAGCTGTAACTCTGTGAGATGATTTCACAGAACACAAAGAAGTTTCTCAGAAAGCTTCTTTCTATTTCTTATCGGAGGATATTTCCTTTGGCCCAATAGTCTTCTAAGGGATCCGAAATATCTGTTCTCAGATTCCACATAAATAAGGCTAGCAAAGAGATCCACGAAATACAGATGTAACTCTGTGAGATGAATTAACAGAACACTAAGCAGTTTCTCAGAAAGCTTCTTTCCAGATTTCATCTGAGGATATTTCCTTTTTCACCATAGCCCTCTATGGGCTTCCAAATATCACTTTGCCAATTTCATAAGAACAGTCTTAGCGAAAGACTTCTTGAGGGGAAAGCTGTAACTCTCTGAGATGATTTCAGAGAACACAAAGAAGTTTCTCAGAAAGCTTCTTTCTCGTTGTTATCGGAGTTTATATCCTTTGGCCGTATAGTCTTAAAAGGGATCCCAAATATCTGTTCTCAGATTCCACAGAAATAAGGCTAGCAAAGAGATCCACGAAATACAGATGTAACTCTGTGAGATGAATTAACAGAACACTAACCATTTTCTCAGAAAGCTTCTTTCCAGATTTCATCTGAGGATAATTCCTTTTTCACCATAGCCCTCTATGGGCTTCCATATATCACTTTGTTAATTCCACAAGAACTGTCTTAGAGAAAGGCTTCTTGAGAGGAAAGCTGTAACTCTATGAGATGATTTCACAGAACACAAAGAAGTTTCACAGAAAGCTTCCTTCTCTTTGTTATCGGAGTTTATTTCCTTTGGCCCTATATTCATCAAAGGGATCCGAAATATCTGTTCTCAGATTCCACAGAAATAAGGCTAGCAAAGAGATCCACGAAATACAGATGTAACTCTGTGAGATGAATTAACAGAACACTAAGCCGTTTCTCAGAAAGCTTCTTTCCAGATTTCATCTGAGGATATTTCCTTTTTCACCATTGCCCTCCATGGGCTTCCGAATATCACTTTGCCAATTCCACAATAGCTATCTTAGCGAAAGGCTTCTTGAGGGGAAAGCTGTAACTCTGTGAGATGATTTCACAGAACACAAAGAAGTTTCTCAGAAAACTTCTTTCTCGTTGTTATCGGAGGATATTTATTTTGTCCCTATAGTCTTCAAAGGCATCCGAAATATCAGTTCTCAGATTCCACAGAAATAAGGCTAGCAAAGAGATCCACGAAGTACAGATGTAACTCTGTGAGATGAATTAACAGAACACTAAGCAGTTTCTCAGAAAGCTTGTTTCCAGATTTCATCTGAGGATATTTCCTTTTTCACTATAGCCCTCGATGCGCTTCCAAATATCACTTTGCCAATTCCACAAGAACTGTCTTAGCGAAAGGCTTCTTGAGGGGAAAGCTGTAACTCTGTGAGATGATATCACAGAACACAAAGAAGTTTCTCAGAAAGCTTCCTTCTCTTTCTTATCGGAGTTTATATCCTTTGGCCCTATATTCATCAAAGGGATCCGAAATATCTGTTCTCAGATTCCACAGAAATAAGGCTAGCAAAGAGATCCACGAAATACAGATGTAACTCTGTGAGATGAATTAACAGAACACTAAGCAGTTTCTCAGAAAGCTTCTTTCCAGATTTCATCTGAGGAGATTTCCTTTTTGACCATTGCCCTCTATGGGCTTCCGAATATCACTTTGCCAATTCCACAAGAACTGTCTTAGCGAAAGGCTTCTTGAGGGGAAAGCTGAAACTCTGTGAGATGATTTCACAGAACACAAAGAAGTTTCTCAGAAAGCTACTTTCTCGTTGTTATCGGAGTTTATATCCTTTGGCCCTATAGTCTTCAAGGGGATCCGAAATATCTGTTCTCAGATTCCACAGAAATAAGGCTAGCAAAGAGATCCACGAAATACAGATGTAACTCTGTGAGATGAATTAACAGAACACTAAGCAGTTTCTCAGAAAGCTTCTTTCCAGATTTCATCTGAGGATATTTCCTTTTTCACCATTGCCCTCTATGGGCTTCCAAATATCACTTTGCCAATTCCACAAGAACTGACTTAGCGAAAGACTTCTTGAGGGGAAAGCTGTAACTCTGTGAGATGATTTCACAGAACACAAAGAAGTTTCTCAGAAAGCTTCCTTCTCTTTCTTATCGGAGGATATTTCCTTTGGCCCAATAGTCTTCAAGGGATCCGAAATATCTGTTCTCGGATTCCTCATAAATAAGGCTAGCAAAGAGATACACGAAATACAGATGTAACTCTGTGAGATGAATTAACAGAACACTAAGCAGTTTCTCAGAAAGCTTCTTTCCAGATTTCATCTGAGGATATTTCCTTTCTCACCATAGCCCTCTATGGGCTTCCAAATATCACTTTGCCAATTCCACAAGAACTGTCTTAGCGAAAGGCTTTTTGAGGGGAAAGCTGTAACTCTGTGAGATGATTTCACAGAACACAAAGAAGTTTCTCAGAAAGCTTCTTTCTCGTTGTTATCGGAGTTTATATCCTTTCGCCCTATAGTCTTCAAAGGGATCCGAAATATCTGTTCTCAGATTCCACAGAAATAAGGCTAGCAAAGAGATCCACGAAGTACAGATGTAACTCTGTGAGATGAATTAACAGAACACTAAGCAGTTTCTCAGAAAGCTTCTTTCCAGATTTCATCTGAGGATATTTCCTTTTTCACCATTGCCCTCTAAGGGCTTCCGAATATCACTTTGCCAATTCCACAAGAACTGTCTTAGCGAAAGGCTTCTTGAGGGGAAAGCTGTAACTCTGTGAGATGATTTCACAGAACACAAAGAAGTTTCTCAGAAAGCTTCTTTCTCGTTGTTATCGGAGTTTATATCCTTTGGCCCTATAGTCTTCAAAGGGATCCGAAATATCTGTTCTCAGATTCCACAGAAATAAGGCTAGCAAAGAGATCCGCGAAATACAGATGTAACACTGTGAGATGAATTAACAGAACACTAAGCAGTTTCTCAGAAAGCTTCTTTACAGATTTCATCTGAGGATATTTCCTTTTTCACCATTGCCCTCTATGGGCTTCCGAATATCACTTTGCCAATTGCACAAGAACTGTCTTAGCGAAAGGCTTCTTGAGGGGAAAGCTGTAACTCTGTGAGATGATTTCACAGAATACAAAGAAGTTTCTCAGAAAGCTTCTTTCTCGTTGTTATCGGAGTTTATATCCTTTGGCCCTATAGTCTTCAAAGGGATCCAAAATATCTGTTCTCAGATTCCACAGAAATAAGGCTAGCAAAGAGATCCACGAAATACAGATGTAACTCTGTGAGATGAATTAACAGAACACTAAGCAGTTTCTCAGAAAGCTTCTTTCCAGATTTCATCTGAGGATATTTCCTTTTTCACCATTGCCCTCTAGGGGCTTCCGAATATCACTTTGCCAATTCCACAAGAACTGTCTTAGCGAAAGGCTTCTTGAGGGGAAATCTGTAACTCTGTGAGATGATTTCACAGAACACAAAGAAGTTTCTCAGAAAGCTTCTTTCTCGTTGTTATCGGAGATTATATCCTTTGGCCCTATAGTCTTCAAAGGGATCCGAAATATCTGTTCTCAGATTCCACAGAAATAAGGCTAGCAAAGAGATCCACGAAATACAGAAGTAACTCTGTGAGATGAAATAACAGAAAACTAAGCAGTTTCTCAGAAACCTTCTTTCCAGATTTCATCTGAGGATATTTCCTTTTTCACCATAGCCCTCTATGCGCTTCCAAATATCACTTTCCCAATTCCACAAGAACTGTCATAGCGAAAGGCTTCTTGATGGGAGAGATGTAACTCTGTGAGATGATTTCACAGAACACAAAGAAGTTTCTCAGAAAGCTTCTTTCTCTTTGTTATCGGAGGATATTTCCTTTGCCCCTATAGTCTACAAAGGCATCCGAAATATGCGTTCTCAGATTCCACAGAAATAAGGCTAGCAAAGAGATCCACGAAATAGAGATATAACTCTGTGAGATGAATTAACAGAACACTAAGCAGTTTCTCAGAAATCTTCTTTCCAGATTTCATCTGAGGATATTTCCTTTTTCACCATTGCCTTCTATGGGCTTCCAAATATCACTTTGCCAATTCCACAAGAAATGTCTTAGCGAAAGGCTTCTTGAGGGGAAAGCTGTAACTCTGTGAGATGATTTCACAGAACACAAAGAAGTTTCTCAGAAAGCTTCCTTCTCTTTGTCATCGGAGTTTATTTCCTTTGGCCCTATATTCATCAAACGAATCCGAAATATCTGTTCTCAGATTCCACAGAAATAAGGCTAGCAAAGAGTTCCACGAAATACAGATGTAACTCTGTGAGATGAATTAACAGAACACTAAGCAGATTCTCAGAAAGCTTCTTTCCAGATTTCATCTGAGGATATTTCCTTTTTCACCATTGCCCTCTACGGGCTTCCAAATATCACTTTGCCAATTCCACAAGAACTGTCTTAGCGAAAGGCTTCTTGAGGGGAAAGCTGTAACTCTGTGAGATTATTTCACAGAACACAAAGAAGTTTCTCAGAAAGCTTCTTTCTCGTTGTTATCGGAGTTTATATCCTTTGGCCCTATAGTCTTCAAAGGGATCCGAAATATCTGTTCTCAGATTCCACAGAAATAAGGCTAGCAAAGAGATCCACGAAATACAGATGTAACTCTATGAGATGAATTAACAGAACACTAAGCAGTTTCTCAGAAAGCTTCTTTCCAGATTTCATCTGAGGATATTTCCTTTTTCACCATTGCCCTCTACAGGATTCCGAATATCACTTTGCCAATTCCACAAGAACTGTCTTAGCGAAAGGCTTCTTGAGGGGAAAGCTGTAACTCTGTGAGATGATTTCACAGGACACAAAGAAGTTTCTCAGAAAGCTTCTTTCTCGTTGTTATCGGAGTTTTTATCCTTTGGCCCTATAGTCTTCAAAGGGATCCAAAATATCTGTTCTCAGATTCCAAAGAAATAAGGCTAGCCAAGAGATCCACGAAATACAGATGTAACTCTGTGGGATGAATTAACAGAACACTAAGCAGTTTCTCAGAAAGCTTCTTTCCAGATTTCATCTGATGATATTTCCTTTTTCACCATAGCCCTCTATGGGCTTCCAAATATCACTTTGCCAATTCCACAAGAACTGTCTTAGCGAAAGGATTCTTGAGGGGAAAGCTGTAACTCTGTGAGATGATTTCACAGAACTCAAAGAAGTTTCTCAGAAAGCTTCTTTCTCTTTCTTATCGGAGTTTATATCCTTTGGCCCTATAGTCTTCAAAGGGATCCGAAATATCTGTTCTCAGAATCCACAGAAATAAGGCTAGCAAAGAGATCCACGAAATACAGATGTAACTCTGTGAGATGAATTAACAGAACACTAAGCAGTTTCTCAGAAAGCTTCTTTCCAGATTTCATCTGAGGATATTTCCTTTTTCACCATTGCCCTCTATGAGCTTCCAAATATCACTTTGCCAATTCCACAAGAACTGTCTTAGCGAAAGGCTTCTTGAGGGGAAAGCTGTAACTCTGTGAGATGATTTCACAGAACACAAAGAAGTTTCTCAGAAAGCTTCTTTCTCGTTGTTATCGGAGTTTATATCCTTTGGCCCTATAGTCTTAAAAGGGATCCAAAATATCTGTTCTCAGATTCCACAGAAATAAGGCTAGCAAAGAGATCCACGAAATACAGATGTAACTCTGTGAGATGAATTAACAGAACACTAAGCAGTTTCTCAGAAAGCTTCTTTCCAGATTTCATCTGAGGATATTTCCTTTTTCACCATTGCCCTCTATGGGCTTCCAAATATCACTTTGCCAATTCCACAAGAACTGACTTAGCGAAAGACTTCTTGAGGGGAAAGCTGTAACTCTGTGAGATGATTTCACAGAACACAAAGAAGTTTCTCAGAAAGCTTCCTTCTCTTTCTTATCGGAGGATATTTCCTTTGGCCCAATAGTCTTCAAGGGATCCGAAATATCTGTTCTCGGATTCCTCATAAATAAGGCTAGCAAAGAGATACACGAAATACAGATGTAACTCTGTGAGATGAATTAACAGAACACTAAGCAGTTTCTCAGAAAGCTTCTTTCCAGATTTCATCTGAGGATATTTCCTTTCTCACCATAGCCCTCTATGGGCTTCCAAATATCACTTTGCCAATTCCACAAGAACTGTCTTAGCGAAAGGCTTTTTGAGGGGAAAGCTGTAACTCTGTGAGATGATTTCACAGAACACAAAGAAGTTTCTCAGAAAGCTTCTTTCTCGTTGTTATCGGAGTTTATATCCTTTCGCCCTATAGTCTTCAAAGGGATCCGAAATATCTGTTCTCAGATTCCACAGAAATAAGGCTAGCAAGGAGATCCACGAAGTACAGATGTAACTCTGTGAGATGAATTAACAGAACACTAAGCAGTTTCTCAGAAAGCTTCTTTCCAGATTTCATCTGAGGATATTTCCTTTTTCACCATTGCCCTCTAAGGGCTTCCGAATATCACTTTGCCAATTCCACAAGAACTGTCTTAGCGAAAGGCTTCTTGAGGGGAAAGCTGTAACTCTGTGAGATGATTTCACAGAACACAAAGAAGTTTCTCAGAAAGCTTCTTTCTCGTTGTTATCGGAGTTTATATCCTTTGGCCCTATAGTCTTCAAAGGGATCCGAAATATCTGTTCTCAGATTCCACAGAAATAAGGCTAGCAAAGAGATCCGCGAAATACAGATGTAACACTGTGAGATGAATTAACAGAACACTAAGCAGTTTCTCAGAAAGCTTCTTTACAGATTTCATCTGAGGATATTTCCTTTTTCACCATTGCCCTCTATGGGCTTCCGAATATCACTTTGCCAATTGCACAAGAACTGTCTTAGCGAAAGGCTTCTTGAGGGGAAAGCTGTAACTCTGTGAGATGATTTCACAGAATACAAAGAAGTTTCTCAGAAAGCTTCTTTCTCGTTGTTATCGGAGTTTATATCCTTTGGCCCTATAGTCTTCAAAGGGATCCAAAATATCTGTTCTCAGATTCCACAGAAATAAGGCTAGCAAAGAGATCCACGAAATACAGATGTAACTCTGTGAGATGAATTAACAGAACACTAAGCAGTTTCTCAGAAAGCTTCTTTCCAGATTTCATCTGAGGATATTTCCTTTTTCACCATTGCCCTCTAGGGGCTTCCGAATATCACTTTGCCAATTCCACAAGAACTGTCTTAGCGAAAGGCTTCTTGAGGGGAAATCTGTAACTCTGTGAGATGATTTCACAGAACACAAAGAAGTTTCTCAGAAAGCTTCTTTCTCGTTGTTATCGGAGATTATATCCTTTGGCCCTATAGTCTTCAAAGGGATCCGAAATATCTGTTCTCAGATTCCACAGAAATAAGGCTAGCAAAGAGATCCACGAAATACAGAAGTAACTCTGTGAGATGAAATAACAGAAAACTAAGCAGTTTCTCAGAAACCTTCTTTCCAGATTTCATCTGAGGATATTTCCTTTTTCACCATAGCCCTCTATGCGCTTCCAAATATCACTTTCCCAATTCCACAAGAACTGTCATAGCGAAAGGCTTCTTGATGGGAGAGCTGTAACTCTGTGAGATGATTTCACAGAACACAAAGAAGTTTCTCAGAAAGCTTCTTTCTCTTTGTTATCGGAGGATATTTCCTTTGCCCCTATAGTCTACAAAGGCATCCGAAATATGCGTTCTCAGATTCCACAGAAATAAGGCTAGCAAAGAGATCCACGAAATAGAGATATAACTCTGTGAGATGAATTAACAGAACACTAAGCAGTTTCTCAGAAATCTTCTTTCCAGATTTCATCTGAGGATATTTCCTTTTTCACCATTGCCTTCTATGGGCTTCCAAATATCACTTTGCCAATTCCACAAGAAATGTCTTAGCGAAAGGCTTCTTGAGGGGAAAGCTGTAACTCTGTGAGATGATTTCACAGAACACAAAGAAGTTTCTCAGAAAGCTTCCTTCTCTTTGTCATCGGAGTTTATTTCCTTTGGCCCTATATTCATCAAACGAATCCGAAATATCTGTTCTCATATTCCACAGAAATAAGGCTAGCAAAGAGTTCCACGAAATACAGATGTAACTCTGTGAGATGAATTAACAGAACACTAAGCAGATTCTCAGAAAGCTTCTTTCCAGATTTCATCTGAGGATATTTCCTTTTTCACCATTGCCCTCTACGGGCTTCCAAATATCACTTTGCCAATTCCACAAGAACTGTCTTAGCGAAAGGCTTCTTGAGGGGAAAGCTGTAACTCTGTGAGATTATTTCACAGAACACAAAGAAGTTTCTCAGAAAGCTTCTTTCTCGTTGTTATCGGAGTTTATATCCTTTGGCCCTATAGTCTTCAAAGGGATCCGAAATATCTGTTCTCAGATTCCACAGAAATAAGGCTAGCAAAGAGATCCACGAAATACAGATGTAACTCTATGAGATGAATTAACAGAACACTAAGCAGTTTCTCAGAAAGCTTCTTTCCAGATTTCATCTGAGGATATTTCCTTTTTCACCATTGCCCTCTACAGGATTCCGAATATCACTTTGCCAATTCCACAAGAACTGTCTTAGCGAAAGGCTTCTTGAGGGGAAAGCTGTAACTCTGTGAGATGATTTCACAGGACACAAAGAAGTTTCTCAGAAAGCTTCTTTCTCGTTGTTATCGGAGTTTTTATCCTTTGGCCCTATAGTCTTCAAAGGGATCCAAAATATCTGTTCTCAGATTCCAAAGAAATAAGGCTAGCCAAGAGATCCACGAAATACAGATGTAACTCTGTGGGATGAATTAACAGAACACTAAGCAGTTTCTCAGAAAGCTTCTTTCCAGATTTCATCTGAGGATATTTCCTTTTTCACCATAGCCCTCTATGGGCTTCCAAATATCACTTTGCCAATTCCACAAGAACTGTCTTAGCGAAAGGATTCTTGAGGGGAAAGCTGTAACTCTGTGAGATGATTTCACAGAACTCAAAGAAGTTTCTCAGAAAGCTTCTTTCTCTTTCTTATCGGAGTTTATATCCTTTGGCCCTATAGTCTTCAAAGGGATCCGAAATATCTGTTCTCAGAATCCACAGAAATAAGGCTAGCAAAGAGATCCACGAAATACAGATGTAACTCTGTGAGATGAATTAACAGAACACTAAGCAGTTTCTCAGAAAGCTTCTTTCCAGATTTCATCTGAGGATATTTCCTTTTTCACCATTGCCCTCTATGAGCTTCCAAATATCACTTTGCCAATTCCACAAGAACTGTCTTAGCGAAAGGCTTCTTGAGGGGAAAGCTGTAACTCTGTGAGATGATTTCACAGAACACAAAGAAGTTTCTCAGAAAGCTTCTTTCTCGTTGTTATCGGAGTTTATATCCTTTGGCCCTATAGTCTTAAAAGGGATCCAAAATATCTGTTCTCAGATTCCACAGAAATAAGGCTAGCAAAGAGATCCACGAAATACAGATGTAACTCTGTGAGATGAATTAACAGAACACTAAGCATTTTCTCAGAAAGCTTCTTTCCAGATTTCATCTGAGGATAATTCCTTTTTCACCATAGCCCTCTATGGGCTTCCATATATCACTTTGTTAATTCCACAAGAACTGTCTTAGAGAAAGGCTTCTTGAGGGGAAAGCTGTAACTCTATGAGATGATTTCACAGAACACAAAGAAGTTTCACAGAAAGCTTCCTTCTCTTTGTTATCGGAGTTTATTTCCTTTGGCCCTATATTCATCAAAGGGATCCGAAATATCAGTTCTCAGATTCCACAGAAATAAGGCTAGCAAAGAGATCCACGAAATACAGATGTAACTCTGTGAGATGAATTAACAGAACACTAAGCCGTTTCTCAGAAAGCTTCTTTCCAGATTTCATCTGAGGATATTTCCTTTTTCACCATTGCCCTCCATGGGCTTCCGAATATCACTTTGCCAATTCCACAATAGCTATCTTAGCGAAAGGCTTCTTGAGGGGAAAGCTGTAACTCTGTGAGATGATTTCACAGAACACAAAGAAGTTTCTCAGAAAACTTCTTTCTCGTTGTTATCGGAGGATATTTATTTTGTCCCTATAGTCTTCAAAGGCATCCGAAATATCAGTTCTCAGATTCCACAGAAATAAGGCTAGCAAAGAGATCCACGAAGTACAGATGTAACTCTGTGAGATGAATTAACAGAACACTAAGCAGTTTCTCAGAAAGCTTGTTTCCAGATTTCATCTGAGGATATTTCCTTTTTCACTATAGCCCTCGATGCGCTTCCAAATATCACTTTGCCAATTCCACAAGAACTGTCTTAGCGAAAGGCTTCTTGAGGGGAAAGCTGTAACTCTGTGAGATGATATCACAGAACACAAAGAAGTTTCTCAGAAAGCTTCCTTCTCTTTCTTATCGGAGTTTATATCCTTTGGCCCTATATTCATCAAAGGGATCCGAAATATCTGTTCTCAGATTCCACAGAAATAAGGCTAGCAAAGAGATCCAATAAATACAGATGTAACTCTGTGAGATGAATTAACAGAACACTAAGCAGTTTCTCAGAAATCTTCTTTCCAGATTTCATCTGAGGATATTTCCTTTTTCACCATTGCCCTCTATGGGCTTCCAAATATCACTTTGCCAATTCCACAAGAACTGTCTTAGCGAAAGGCTTCTTGAGGGGAAAGCTGTAACTCTGTGAGATGATTTCACAGAACACAAAGAAGTTTCTCAGAAAGCTTCTTTCTCGTTGTTATCGGAGTATATATCCTTTGGCCCTATAGTCTTCAAAGGGATCCGAATTATCTGTTCTGAGATTCCACAGAAATAAGGCTAGCAAAGAGATCCACGAAATACAGATGTAACTCTGTGAGATGAATTAACAGAACACTAAGCAGTTTCTCAGAAAGCTTCTTTCCAGATTTCATCTGAGGATATTTCCTTTTTCACCATTGCCCTCTATGAGCTTCCAAATATCACTTTTCCAATTCCACAAGAACTGTCTTAGCGAAAGGCTTCTTGAGGGGAAAGCTGTAACTCTGTGAGATGATTTCACAGAACACAAAGAAGTTTCTCAGAAAGCTTCTTTCTCGTTGTTATCGGAGTTTATATCCTTTGGCCCTATAGTCTTAAAAGGGATCCCAAATATCTGTTCTCAGATTCCACAGAAATAAGGCTAGCAAAGAGATCCACGAAATACAGATGTAACTCTGTGAGATGAATTAACAGAACACTAAGCAGTTTCTCAGAAAGCTTCTTTCCAGATTTCATCTGAGGATAATTCCTTTTTCACCATAGCCCTCTATGGGCTTCCATATATCACTTTGTTAATTCCACAAGAACTGTCTTAGAAAAAGGCTTCTTGAGGGGAAAGCTGTAACTCTATGAGATGATTTCACAGAACACAAAGAAGTTTCTCAGAAAGCTTCCTTGTCTTTGTTATCGGAGTTTATTTCCTTTGGCCCTATATTCAGCAAAGGGATCCGAAATATCTGTTCTCAGATTCCACAGAAATAAGGCTAGCAAAGAGATCCACGAAATACAGATGTAACTCTGTGAGATGAATTAACAGAACACTAAGCCGTTTCTCAGAAAGCTTCTTTCCAGATTTCATCTGAGGATATTTCCTTTTTCACCATTGCCCTCTATGGGCTTCCGAATATCACTTTGCCAATTCCACAATAGCTACCTTAGCGAAAGGCTTCTTGAGGGGAAAGCTGTAACTCTGTGAGATGATTTCACAGAACACAAAGAAGTTTCTCAGAAAGCTTCTTTCTCGTTGTTATCGGAGGATATTTATTTTGTCACTATAGTCTTCAAAGGCATCCGAAATATCAGTTCTCAGATTCCACAGAAATAAGGCTAGCAAAGAGATCCACGAAATACAGATGTAACTCTGTGAGATGAATTAACAGAACACTAAGCAGTTTCTCAGAAAGCTTCTTTCCAGATTTCATCTGAGGATATTTCCTTTTTCACTATAGCCCTCGATGCGCTTCCAAATATCACTTTGCCAATTCCACAAGAACTGTCTTAGCGAAAGGCTTCTTGAAGGGAAAGCTGTAACTCTGTGAGATGATATCACAGAACACAAAGAAGTTTCTCAGAAAGCTTCCTTCTCTTTCTTATCGGAGTTTATATCCTTTGGCCCTATATTCATCAAAGGGATCCGAAATATCTGTTCTCAGATTCCAAAGAAATAAGGCTAGCAAAGAGATCCAATAAATACAGATGTAACTCTGTGAGATGAATTAACAGAACACTAAGCAGTTTCTCAGAAAGCTTCTTTCCAGATTTCATCTGAGGATATTTCCTTTTTCACCATTGCCCTCTATGGGCTTCCGAATATCAGTTTGGCAATTCCACAAGAACTGTCTTAGTGAAAGGCTTCTTGAGGGGAAAGCTGTAACTCTGTGAGATGATTTCACAGAACACAAAGCAGTTTCTCAGAAAGCTTCTTTCTCATTGTTATCGGAGATTATATCCTTTGGCCTTATAGTCTACAAAGGCATCCGAAATATCCGTTCTCAGATTCCACAGAAATAAGGCTAGCAAAGAGATCCACGAAATAGAGATGTAACTCTGTGAGATGAATTAACAGAACACTAAGCAGTTTCTCAGAAATCTTCTTTCCCGATTTCATCTGAGGATATTTCCTTTTTCACCATTGCCTTCTATGGGCTTCCAAATATCACTTTGCCAATTCCACAAGAAATGTCTTAGCGAAAGGCTTCTTGAGGGGAAAGCTGTAACTCTGTGAGATGATTTCACAGAACACAAAGAAGTTTCTCAGAAAGCTTCCTTCTCTTTGTCATCGGAGTTTATTTCCTTTGGCCCTATATTCATCAAACGAATCCGAAATATCTGTTCTCATATTCCACAGAAATAAGGCTAGCAAAGAGTTCCACGAAATACAGATGTAACTCTGTGAGATGAATTAACAGAACACTAAGCAGATTCTCAGAAAGCTTCTTTCCAGATTTCATCTGAGGATATTTCCTTTTTCACCATTGCCCTCTATGGGCTTCCAAATATCCCTTTGCCAATTCCACAAGAACTGTCTTAGCGAAAGGATTCTTGAGGGGAAAGATGTAACTCTGTGAGATGATTTCACAGAACACAAAGAAGTTTCTCAGAAAGCTTCTTTCTCGTTGTTATGGGAGTTTATATCCTTTGGCCCTATAGTCTTCAAAGGGATCCGAAATATCTGTTCTCAGATTCCACAGAAATAAGGCTAGCAAAGAGATCCACGAAATACAGATGTAACTCTATGAGATGAATTAACAGAACACTAAGCAGTTTCTCAGAAAGCTTCTTTCCAGATTTCATCTGAGGATATTTCCTTTTTCACCATTGCCCTCTACAGGATTCCGAATATCACTTTGCCAATTCCACAAGAACTGTCTTAGCGAAAGGCTTCTTGAGGGGAAAGCTGTAACTCTGTGAGATGATTTCACAGGACACAAAGAAGTTTCTCAGAAAGCTTCTTTCTCGTTGTTATCGGAGTTTTTATCCTTTGGCCCTATAGTCTTCAAAGGGATCCGAATTATCTGTTCTGAGATTACACATAAATAAGGCTAGCAAAGAGATCCACGAAATACAGATGTAACTCTGTGAGATGAATTAACAGAACACTAAGCAGTTTCTCAGAAAGCTTCTTTCCAGATTTCATCTGAGGATATTTCCTTTTTCACCATAGCCCTCTATGGGCTTCCAAATATCACTTTGCCATTTCCACAAGAACTGTCTTAGCGAAAGGATTCTTGAGGGGAAAGCTGTAACTCTGTGAGATGATTTCACAGAACTCAAAGAAGTTTCTCAGAAAGCTTCTTTCTCTTTCTTATCGGAGTTTATATCCTTTGGCCCTATAGTCTTCAAAGGGATCCGAAATATCTGTTCTCAGAATCCACAGAAATAAGGCTAGCAAAGAGATCCACGAAATACAGATGTAACTCTGTGAGATGAATTAACAGAACACTAAGCAGTTTCTCAGAAAGCTTCTTTCCAGATTTCATCTGAGGATATTTCCTTTTTCACCATTGCCCTCTATGAGCTTCCAAATATCACTTTGCCAATTCCACAAGAACTGTCTTAGCGAAAGGCTTCTTGAGGGGAAAGCTGTAACTCTGTGAGATGATTTCACAGAACACAAAGAAGTTTCTCAGAAAGCTTCTTTCTCGTTGTTATCGGAGTTTATATCCTTTGGCCCTATAGTCTTAAAAGGGATCCCAAATATCTGTTCTCAGATTCCACAGAAATAAGGCTAGCAAAGAGATCCACGAAATACAGATGTAACTCTGTGAGATGAATTAACAGAACACTAAGCAGTTTCTCAGAAAGCTTCTTTCCAGATTTCATCTGAGGATAATTCCTTTTTCACCATAGCCCTCTATGGGCTTCCATATATCACTTTGTTAATTCCACAAGAACCGTCTTAGAGAAAGGCTTCTTGAGGGGAAAGCTGTAACTCTATGAGATGATTTCCCAGAACACAAAGAAGTTTCTCAGAAAGCTTCCTTCTCTTTGTTATCGGAGTTTATTTCCTTTGGCCCTATATTCATCAAAGGGATCCGAAATATCTGTTCTCAGATTCCACAGAAATAAGGCTAGCAAAGAGATCCACGAAATACAGATGTAACTCCGTGAGATGAATTAACAGAACACTAAGCCGTTTCTCAGAAAGCTTCTTTCCAGATTTCATCTGAGGATATTTCCTTTTTCACCATTGCCCTCCATGGGCTTCCGAATATCACTTTGCCAATTCCACAATAGCTATCTTAGCGTAAGGCTTCTTAAGGGGAAAGCTGTAACTCTGTGAGATGATTTCACAGAACACAAAGAAGTTTCTCAGAAAACTTCTTTCTCGTTGTTATCGGAGGATATTTATTTTGTCCCTATAGTCTTCAAAGGCATCCGAAATATCAGTTCTCAGATTCCACAGAAATAAGGCTAGCAAAGAGATCCACGAAGTACAGATGTAACTCTGTGAGATGAATTAACAGAACACTAAGCAGTTTCTCAGAAAGCTTGTTTCCAGATTTCATCTGAGGATATTTCCTTTTTCACTATAGCCCTCGATGCGCTTCCAAATATCACTTTGCCAATTCCACAAGAACTGTCTTAGCGAAAGGCTACTTGAGGGGAAAGCTGTAACTCTGTGAGATGATATCACGGAACACAAAGAAGTTTCTCAGAAAGCTTCCTTCTCTTTCTTATCGGAGTTTATATCCTTTGGCCCTATATTCATCAAAGGGATCCGAAATATCTGTTCTCAGATTCCACAGAAATAAGGCTAGCAAAGAGATCCAATAAATACAGATGTAACTCTGTGAGATGAATTAACAGAACACTAAGCAGTTTCTCAGAAAGCTTCTTTCCAGATTTCATCTGAGGATATTTCCTTTTTCACCATTGCCCTCTATGGGCTTCCAAATATCACTTTGCCAATTCCACAAGAACTGTCTTAGCGAAATTCTTCTTGAGGGGAAAGCTGTAACTCTGTGAGATGATTTCACAGAACACAAAGAAGTTTCTCAGAAAGCTTCTTTCTCGTTGTTATCGGAGTATATATCCTTTGGCCCTATAGTCTTCAAAGGGATCCGAATTATCTGTTCTGAGATTACACATAAATAAGGCTAGCAAAGAGATCCACGAAATACAGATGTAACTCTGTGAGATGAATTAACAGAACACTAAGCAGTTTCTCAGAAAGCTTCTTTCCAGATTTCATCTGAGGATATTTCCTTTTTCACCATAGCCCTCTATGGGCTTCCAAATATCACTTTGCCAATTCCACAAGAACTGTCTTAGCGAAAGGATTCTTGAGGGGAAAGCTATAACTCTGTGAGATGATTTCACAGAACTCAAAGAAGTTTCTCAGAAAGCTTCTTTCTCTTTCTTATCGGAGTTTATATCCTTTGGCCCTATAGTCTTCAAAGGGATCCGAAATATCTGTTCTCAGAATCCACAGAAATAAGGCTAGCAAAGAGATCCACGAAATACAGATGTAACTCTGTGAGATGAATTAACAGAACACTAAGCAGTTTCTCAGAAAGCTTCTTTCCAGATTTCTTCTGAGGATATTTCCTTTTTCACCATTGCCCTCTATGAGCTTCCAAATATCACTTTTCCAATTCCACAAGAACTGTCTTAGCGAAAGGCTTCTTGAGGGGAAAGCTGTAACTCTGTGAGATGATATCACAGAACACAAAGGAGTTTCTCAGAAAGCTTCCTTCTCTTTCTTATCGGAGTTTATATCCTTTGGCCCTATATTCATCAAAGGGATCCGAAATATCTGTTCTCAGATTCCACAGAAATAAGGCTAGCAAAGAGATCCAATAAATACAGATGTAACTCTGTGAGATGAATTAACAGAACACTAAGCAGTTTCTCAGAAAGCTTCTTTCCAGATTTCATCTGAGAATATTTCCTTTTTCACCATTGCCCTCTATGGGCTTCCGAATATCAGTTTGGCAATTCCACAAGAACTGTCTTAGTGAAAGGCTTCTTGAGGGGAAAGCTGTAACTCTGTGAGATGATTTCACAGAACACAAAGAAGTTTCTCAGAAAGCTTCTTTCTCATTGTTATCGGAGATTATATCCTTTGGCCCTATAGTCTTCAAAGGGATCCGAAATATCTGTTCTCAGATTCCACAGAAATAAGGCTAGCAAAGAGATCCACGAAATACAGATGTAACTCTGTGAGATGAATTAACAGAACACTAAGCAGTTTCTCAGAAAGCTTCTTTCCAGATTTCATCGGAGGATATTTCCTTTTTCACCATAGCCCTCTATGGGCTTCCAAATATCACTTTCCCAATTCCACAAGAACTGTCTTAGCAAAAGGCTTCTTGATGGGAGAGCTGTAACTCTTTGAGATGATTTCACAGAACACAAAGAAGTTTCTCAGAAAGCTTCTTTCTCTTTGTTATCGGAGGATATTTCCTTTGGCCCTATAGTCTTCAAAGGCATCCGAAATATCCGTTCTCAGATTCCACAGAAATAAGGCTAGCAAAGACATCCACGAAATACAGATGTAACTCTGTGAGATGAATTAACAGAACACTAAGCAGTTTCTCAGAAAGCTGCTTTCCAGATTTCATCTGAGGATATTTCCTTTTTCACCATTGCCCTCTATGGGCTTCCAAATATCACTTTGCCAATTCCACAAGAACTGTCTTAGCGAAAGACTTCTTGAAGGGAAAGCTGTAACTCTGTGAGATGATTTCACAGAACACAAAGAAGTTTCTCAGAAAGCTTCTTTCTCTTTCTTATCGGAGGATATTTCCTTTGGCCCAATAGTCTTCTAAGGGATCCGAAATATCTGTTCTCGGATTCCACAGAAATAAGGCTAGCAAAGAGATCCACGAAATACAGATGTAACTCTGTGAGATGAATTAACAGAACACTAAGCAGTTTCTCAGAAAGCTTCTTTCCAGATTTCATCTGAGGATATTTCCTTTTTCACCATAGCCCTCTATGGGCTTCCAAATATCACTTTCCCAATTCCACAAGAACTGTCTTAGCGAAAGGCTTCTTGATGGGAGAGCTGTAACTCTGTGAGATGATTTCACAGAACACAAAGAAGTTTCTCAGAAAGCTTCTTTCTCTTTTTTATCGGAGGATATTTCCCTTGGCCCTATAGTCTTCAAAGGCATCCGAAATATCCGTTCTCAGATTCCACAGAAATAAGGCTAGCAAATAGATCCACGAAATACAGATGTAACTCTGTGAGATGAATTAACAGAACACTAAGCAGTTTCTCAGAAAGCTTCTTTCCAGATTTCATCTGAGGATATTTCCTTTTTCACCATTGCCCTCTATGGGCTTCCAAATATCACTTTGCCAATTCCACAAGAATTGTCTTAGCGAAAGGCTTCTTGAGGGGAAAGCTGTAACTCTGTGAGATGATTTCACAGAACACAAAGAAGTTTCTCAGAAAGCTTCCTTCTCTTTGTCATCGGAGTTTATTTCCTTTGGCCCTATATTCATCAAACGAATCCGAAATATCTGTTCTCATATTCCACAGAAATATCGCTAGCAAAGAGATCCACGAAATACAGATGTAACTCTGTGAGATGAATTAACAGAACACTAAGCAGTTTCTCAGAAAGCTTCTTTCCAGATTTCATCTGAGGATATTTCCTTTTTCACCATTGCCCTCTATGGGCTTCCAAATATCACTTTGCCAATTCCACAAGAACTGTCTTAGCGAAAGACTTCTTGAGGGGAAAGCTGTAACTCTCTGAGATGATTTCACAGAACACAAAGAAGTTTCCCAGAAAGCTTCTTTCTCTTTGTTATCGGAGGATATTTCTTTTGTCCCTATAGTCTTCAAAGGCATCCGAAATATCTGTCCTCAGATTCCACAGAAATAAGGCTAGCAAAGAGATCCACGAAATACAGATGTAACTCTGTGAGATGAATTAACAGAACACAAAGCAGTTTCTCAGAAAGCGTCTTTCCAGATTTCATCTGAGGATATTTCCTTTTTCACCATTGCCCTCTATGGGCTTCCAAATATCACTTTGCCAATTCCACAAGAACTGTCTTAGCGAAAGACTTCTTGAGGGGAAAGCTGTAACTCTGTGAGATGATTTCACAGAACACAAAGAAGTTTCTCAGAAAGCTTCTTTCTATTTCTTATCGGAGGATATTTCCTTTGGCCCAATAGTCTTCTAAGGGATCCGAAATATCTGTTCTCAGATTCCACATAAATAAGGCTAGCAAAGAGATCCACGAAATACAGATGTAACTCTGTGAGATGAATTAACAGAACACTAAGCAGTTTCTCAGAAAGCTTCTTTCCAGATTTCATCTGAGGATATTTCCTTTTTCACCATAGCCCTCTAAGGGCTTCCAAATATCACTTTGCCAATTCCACAAGAAATGTCTTAGCGAAAGACTTCTTGAGGGGAAAGCTGTAACTCTGTGAGATGATTTCACAGAACACAAAGAAGTTTCTCAGAAAGCTTCTTTCTCGTTGTTATCGGAGTTTATATCCTTTGGCCCTATAGTCTTCAAAGGGATCCGAAATATCTGTTCTCAGATTCCACAGAAATAAGGCTAGCAAAGAGATCCACGAAATACAGATGTAACTCTGTGAGATGAATTAACAGAACACTAAGCAGTTTCTCAGAAAGCTTCTTTCCAGATTTCATCTGAGGATATTTCCTTTTTCACCATTGCCCTCGATGCGCTTCCAAATATCACTTTGCCAATTCCACAAGAAATGTCTTAGCGAACGGCTTCTTGAGGGGAAAGCTGTAACTCTCTGAGATGATTTCAAAGAACACAAAGAAGTTTCTCAGAAAGCTTCCTTCTCTTTGTCATCGGAGTTTATTTCCTTTGGCCCTATATTCATCAAACGAATCCGAAATATCTGTTCTCATATTCCACAGAAATAAGGCTAGCAAAGAGATCCACGAAATACACATGTAACTCTGTGAGATGAATTAACAGAACACTAAGCAGTTTCTCAGAAAGCTTCCTTCCAGATTTCATCTGAGGATATTTCCTTTTTCACCATTGCCCTCTATGGGCTTCCAAATATCACTTTGCCAATTCCACAAGAACTGTCTTAGCGAAAGACTTCTTGAGGGGAAAGCTGTAACTCTGTGAGATGATTTCACAGAACACAAAGAAGTTTCTCAGAAAGCTTCTTTCTATTTCTTATCGGAGGATATTTCCTTTGGCCCAATAGTCTTCTAAGGGATCCGAAATATGTGTTCTCAGATTCCACATAAATAAGGCTAGCAAAGAGATCCACGAAATACAGATGTAACTCTGTGAGATGAATTAACAGAACACTAAGCAGTTTCTCAGAAAGCTTCTTTCCAGATTTCATCTGAGGATATTTCCTTTTTCACCATAGCCCTCTATGGGCTTCCAAATATCACTTTGCCAATTTCATAAGAACAGTCTTAGCGAAAGACTTCTTGAGGGGAAAGCTGTAACTCTCTGAGATGATTTCAGAGAACACAAAGAAGTTTCTCAGAAAGCTTCCTTCTCTTTGTCATCGGAGTTTATTTCCATTGGCCCTATATTCATAAAAGGGATCCGAAATATCTGTTCTCAGATTCCACATAAATAAGGCTAGCAAAGAGATCCACGAAATACAGATGTAACTCTGTGAGATGAATTAACAGAACACGAAGCAGTTTCTCAGAAAGCTTCTTTCCAGATTTCATCTGAGGATATTTCCTTTTTCACCATTGCCCTCTAGGGGTTCCAAGTATCACTTTGCCAATTCCACAAGAACTGTCTTAGCGAAAGACTTCTTGAGGGGAAAGCTGTAACTCTGTGAGATGATTTCACAGAACACAAAGAAGTTTCTCAGAAAGCTTCTTTCTATTTCTTATCGGAGGATATTTCCTTTGGCCCAATAGTCTTCTAAGGGATCCGAAATATCTGTTCTCGGATTCCACATAAATAAGGCTAGCAAAGAGATCCACGAAATACAGATGTAACTCTGTGAGATGAATTAACAGAACACTAAGCAGTTTCTCAGAAAGCTTCTTTCCAGATTTCATCTGAGGATATTTCCTTTTTCACCATTGCCCTCTATGGGCTTCCGAATATCACTGTGCCAATTCCACAAGAACTGTCTTAGCGAAAGGCTTCTTGAGGGGAAAGCTGAAACTCTGTGTGATGATTTCACAGAACACAAAGAAGTTTTTCAGAAAGCTTCTTTCTCGTTGTTATCGGAGTTTATATCCTTTGGCCCTATAGTCTTCAAGGGGATCCGAAATATCTGTTCTCAGATTCCACAGAAATAAGGCTAGCAAAGAGATCCACGAAATACAGATGTAACTCTGTGAGATGAATTAACAGAACACTAAGCAGTTTCTCAGAAAGCTTCTTTCCAGATTTCATCTGAGGATATTTCCTTGTTCACCATTGCCCTCTATGGGCTTCCGAATATCACTTTGCCAATTCCACAAGAACTGTCTTAGCGAAAGGCTTCTTGAGGGGAAAGCTGTAACTCTGTGAGATGATTTCACAGAACACAAAGAAGTTTCTCAGAAAGCTTCATTCTCTTTGTCATCGGAGTTTATTTCGTTTGGCCCAATAGTCTTCAAGGGATCCGAAATATCTGTTCTCGGATTCCTCATAAATAAGGCTAGCAAAGAGATCCACGAAATACAGATGTAACTCTGTGAGATGAATTAACAGAACACTAAGCAGTTTCTCAGAAAGCTTCTTTCCAGATTTCATCTGGGGATATTTCCTTTTTCACCGTAGCCCTCTATGGGCTTCCAAATATCACTTTGCCAATTCCACAAGAACTGTCTTAGCGAAAGGCTTCTTGAGGGGAAAGCTGTAACTCTGTGAGATGATTTCACAGAACACAAAGAAGTTTCTCAGAAAGCTTCATTCCCTTTGTCATCGGAGTTTATTTCCATTGGCCCTATATTCATAAAAGGGATGCGAAATATCTGTTCTCAGATTCCACAGAAATAAGGCTAGCAAAGAGATCCACGAAATACAGATGTAACTCTGTGAGATGAATTAACAGAACACTAAGCAGTTTCTCAGAAAGCTTCTTTCCAGATTTCATCTGAGGATATTTCCTTTTTCACCATTGCCCTCTAAGGGCTTCCGAATATCACTTTGCCAATTCCACAAGAACTGTCTTAGCGAAAGGCTTCTTGAGGGGAAAGCTGTAACTCTGTGGGATTATTTCACAGAACACAAAGAAGTTTCTCAGAAAGCTTCTTTCTCGTTGTTATCGGAGTTTATATCCTTTGGCCCTATAGTCTTCAAAGGGATCCGAAATATCTGTTCTCAGATTCCACAGAAATAAGGCTAGCAAAGAGATCCACGAAATACAGATGTAACTCTGTGAGATGAATTAACAGAACACTAAGCAGTTTCTCAGAAAGCTTCTTTCCAGATTTCATCTGAGGATATTTCCTTTTTCACCATTGCCCTCTATGGGCTTCCGAATATCTCTTTGCCAATTCCACAAGAACTGTCTTAGCGAAAGGCTTCTTGAGGGGAAAGCTGTAACTCTGTGAGATGATTTCACAGAATACAAAGAAGTTTCTCAGAAAGCTTCTTTCTCGTTGTTATCGGAGTTTATATCCTTTGGCCCTATAGTCTTCAAAGGGATCCGAAATATCTGTTCTCAGATTCCACAGAAATAAGGCTAGCAAAGAGATCCACGAAATAGAGATGTAACTCTGTGAGATGAATTAACAGAACACTAAGCAGTTTCTCAGAAAGCTTCTTTCCAGATTTCATCTGAGGATATTTCCTTTTTCACCATTGCCCTCTAGGGGCTTCCGAATATCACTTTGCCAATTCCACAAGAACTGTCTTAGCGAAAGGCTTCTTGAGGGGAAAGCTGTAACTCTGTGAGATGATTTCACAGAACACAAAGAAGTTTCTCAGAAAGCTTCTTTCTCGTTGTTATCGGAGATTATATCCTTTGGCCCTATAGTCTTCAAAGTGATCCGAAATATCTGTTCTCAGATTCCACAGAAATAAGGCTAGCAAAGAGATCCACGAAATACAGATGTAACTCTGTGAGATGAATTAACAGAACACTAAGCAGTTTCTCAGAAACCTTCTTTCCAGATTTCATCTGAGGATATTTCCTTTTTCACCATAGCCCTCTATGGGCTTCCAAATATCACTTTCCCAATTCCACAAGAACTGTCTTAGCGAAAGGCTTCTTGAGGGGAAAGCTGTAACTCTGTGAGATGATTTCACAGAACACAAAGAAGTTTCTCAGAAAGCTTCTTTCTCGTTGTTATCGGAGTTTATATCCTTTGGCCCTATAGTCTTAAAAGGGATCCCAAATATCTGTTCTCAGATTCCACAGAAATAAGGCTAGCAAAGAGATCCACGAAATACAGATGTAACTCTGTGAGATGAATTAACAGAACACTAAGCATTTTCTCAGAAAGCTTCTTTCCAGATTTCATATGAGGATAATTCCTTTTTCACCATAGCCCTCTATGGGCTTCCATATATCACTTTGTTAATTCCACAAGAACTGTCTTAGAGAAAGGCTTCTTGAGGGGAAAGCTGTAACTCTATGAGATGATTTCACAGAACACAAAGAAGTTTCTCAGAAAGCTTCCTTCTCTTTGTTATCGGAGTTTATTTCCTTTGGCCCTATATTCATCAAAGGGATCCGAAATATCTGTTCTCAGATTCCACAGAAATAAGGCTAGCAAAGAGATCCACGAAATACAGATGTAACTCTGTGAGATGAATTAACAGAACACTAAGCCGTTTCTCAGAAAGCTTCTTTCCAGATTTCATCTGAGGATATTTCCTTTTTCACCATTGCCCTCTATGGGCTTCCGAATATCACTTTGCCAATTCCACAATAGCTATCTTAGCGAAAGGCTTCTTGAGGGGAAAGCTGTAACTCTGTGAGATGATTTCACAGAACACAAAGAAGTTTCTCAGAAAGCTTCTTTCTCGTTGTTATCGGAGTATATATCCTTTGGCCCTATAGTCTTCAAAGGGTTCCGAATTATCTGTTCTGAGATTACACATAAATAAGGCTAGCAAAGAGATCCACGAAATACAGATGTAACTCTGTGAGATGAATTAACAGAACACTAAGAAGTTTCTCAGAAAGCTTCTTTCCAGATTTCATCTGAGGATATTTCCTTTTTCACCATTGCCCTCTATGAGCTTCCAAATATCACTTTGCCAATTCCACAAGAACTGTCTTAGCGAAAGGCTTCTTGAGGGGAAAGCTGTAACTCTGTGAGATGATTTCACAGAACACAAAGAAGTTTCTCAGAAAGCTTCTTTCTCGTTGTTATCGGAGTTTATATCCTTTGGCCCTATAGTCTTAAAAGGGATCCCAAATATCTGTTCTCAGATTCCACAGAAATAAGGCTAGCAAAGAGATCCACGAAATACAGATGTAACTCTGTGAGATGAATTAACAGAACACTAAGCAGTTTCTCAGAAAGCTTCTTTCCAGATTTCATCTGAGGATAATTCCTTTTTCACCATAGCCCTCTATGGGCTTCCATATATCACTTTGTTAATTCCACAAGAACTGTCTTAGAGAAAGGCTTCTTGAGGGGAAAGCTGTAACTCTATGAGATGATTTCACAGAACACAAAGAAGTTTCTCAGAAAGCTTCTTTCTCATTGTTATCGGAGATTATATCCTTTGGCCCTATAGTCTTCAAAGGAATCCGAAATATCTGTTCTCAGATTCCACAGAAATAAGGCTACCAAAGAGATCCACGAAATACAGATGTAACTCTGTGAGATGAATTAACAGAACACTAAGCAGTTTCTCAGAAAGCTTCTTTCCAGATTTCATCGGAGGATATTTCCTTTTTCACCATAGCCCTCTATGGGCTTCCAAATATCACTTTCCCAATTCCACAAGAACTGTCTTATCGAAAGGTTTCTTGATGGGAGAGCTGTAACTCTTTGAGATGATTTCACAGAACACAAAGAAGTTTCTCAGAAAGCTTCTTTCTCTTTGTTATCGGAGGATATTTCCTTTGGCCCTATAGTCTTCAAAGGCATCCGAAATATCCGTTCTCAGCTTCCACAGAAATAAGGCTAGCAAAGAGATCCACGAAATACAGATGTAACTCTGTGAGATGAATTAACAGAACACTAAGCAGTTTCTCAGAAAGCTTCTTTCCAGATTTCATCTGAGGATATTTCCTTTTTCACCATAGCCCTCTATGGGCTTCCAAATATCACTTTCCCAATTCCACAAGAACTGTCTTAGCGAAAGGTTTCTTGATGGGAGAGCTGTAACTCTTAGAGATGATTTCACAGAACACAAAGAAGTTTATCAGAAAGCTTCTTTCTCTTTGTTATCGGAGGATATTTCCTTTGGCCCTATAGTCTTCAAAGGCATCCGAAATATCCGTTCTCAGCTTCCACAGAAATAAGGCTAGCAAAGAGATCCACGAAATACAGATGTAACTCTGTGAGATGAATTAACAGAACACTAAGCAGTTTCTCAGAAAGCTTCTTTCCAGATTTCATCTGAGGATATTTCTTTTTTCACCATTGCCCTCTATGGGCTTCCAAATATCACTTTGCCAATTCCACAAGAACTGTCTTAGCGAAAGACTTCTTGAGGGGAAAGCTGTAACTCTGTGAGATGATTTCACAGAACTCAAAGAAGTTTCTCCGAAAGCTTCTTTCTCGTTGTTATCGGAGTTTATATCCTTTGGCCCTATAGTCTTCAAAGGGATCCGAAATATCTGTTCTCAGATTCCACAGAAATAAGGCTAGCAAAGAGATTCACGAAATACAGATGTAACTCTGTGAGATGAATTAACAGAACACTAAGCAGTTTCTCAGAAAGCTTCTTTCCAGATTTCATCTGAGGATATTTCCTTTTTCACCATTGCCCTCTATGGGCTTCCGAATATCAGTTTGGCAATTCCACAAGAACTGTCTTAGTGAAAGGCTTCTTGAGGGGAAAGCTGTAACTCTGTGAGATGATTTCACAGAACACAAAGAAGTTTCTCAGAAAGCTTCTTTCTCATTGTTATCGGAGATTATATCCTTTGGCCCTATAGTCTTCAAAGAGATCCGAAATATCTGTTCTCAGATTCCACAGAAATAAGGCTAGCAAAGAGATCCACGAAATACAGATGTAACTCTGTGAGATGAATTAACAGAACACTAAGCAGTTTCTCAGAAAGCTTCTTTCCAGATTTCATCGGAGGATATTTCCTTTTTCACCATAGCCCTCTATGGGCTTCCAAATATCACTTTCCTAATTCCACAAGAACTGTCTTAGCGAAAGGCTTCTTGATGGGAGAGCTGTAACTCTTTGAGATGATTTCACAGAACACAAAGAAGTTTCTCAGAAAGCTTCTTTCTCTTTGTTATCGGAGGATATTTCCTTTGGCCCTATAGTCTTCAAAGGCATCCGAAATATCCGTTCTCAGATTCCACAGAAATAAGGCTAGCAAAGAGATCCAGGAAATACAGATGTAACTCTGTGAGATGAATTAACAGAACACTAAGCAGTTTCTCAGAAAGCTTCTTTCCAGATTTCATCTGAGGATATTTCCTTTTTCACCATTGCCCTCTATGGGCTTCCAAATATCACTTTGCCAATTCCACAAGAACTGTCTTAGCGAAAGACTTCTTGAGGGGAAAGTTGTAACTTTGTGAGATGATTTCACAGAACACAAAGAAGTTTCTCAGAAAGCTTCTTTCTCTTTCTTATCGGAGGATATTTCCTTTGGCCCAATAGTCTTCTAAGGGATCCGAAATATCTGTTCTCGGATTCCACATAAATAAGGCTAGCAAAGAGATCCACGAAATACAGATGTAACTCTGTGAGATGAATTAACAGAACACTAAGCAGTTTCTCAGAAAGCTTCTTTCCAGATATCATCTGAGGATATTTCCTTTCTCACCATAGCCCTCTATGGGCTTCCAAATATCACTTTGCCAATTCCACAAGAACTGTCTTAGCGAAAGGCTTCTTGAGGGGAAAGCTGTAACTCTGTGAGATGATTTCACAGAACACAAAGAAGTTTCTCAGAAAGCTTCTTTCCCGTTGTTATCGGAGTTTATATCCTTTGGACCTATAGTCTTCAAAGGGATCCGAATTATCTGTTCTCAGATTCCACAGAAAGAAGGCTAGCAAAGACATCCACGAAATACAGATGTAACTCTGTGAGATGAATTAACAGAACACTAAGCAGTTTCTTAGAAAGCTTCTTTCCAGATTTCATCTGAGGATATTTCCTTTTTCACCGTAGCCCTCTATGGGCTTCCAAATATCACTTTGCCAATTCCACAAGAACTGTCTTAGCGAAAGGCTTCTTGAGGGGAAAGCTGTAACTCTATGAGATGATTTCACAGAACACAAGTTTCTCAGAAAGCTTCCTTCTCTTTCCTATCGGAGTTTATTTCCTTTGGCCCTATATTCATCAAAGGGATCCGAAATATCTGTTCTCAGATTCCACAGAAATAAGGCTAGCAAAGAGATCCACGAAATACAGATGTAACTCTGTGAGATGAATTAACAGAACACTAAGCCGTTTCTCAGAAAGCTTCTTTCCAGATTTCATCTGAGGATATTTCCTTTTTGACCATTGCCCTCTATGGGCTTCCGAATATCACTTTGCCAATTCCACAAGAGCTATCTTAGCGAAAGGTTTCTTGAGGGGAAAGCTGTAACTCTGTGAGATGATTTCACAGAACACAAAGAAGTTTCTCAGAAAGCTTCTTTCTCTTTGTTATCAGAGGATATTTATTTTGTCCCTATAGTCTTCAAAGGCATCCGAAATATCGGTTCTCAGATTCCACAGAAATAAGGCTAGCAAAGAGATCCACGAAATACAGATGTAACTCTGTGAGATGAATTAACAGAACACTAAGCAGTTTCTCAGAAAGCTTGTTTCCAGATTTCATCTGAGGATATTTCCTTTTTCACTATAGCCCTCGATGCTCTTCCAAATATCACTTTGCCAATTCCACAAGAACTGTCTTAGCGAAAGGCTTCTTGAGGGGAAATCTGTAACTCTGTGAGATGATATCACAGAACACAAAGAAGTTTCTCAGAAAGCTTCCTTCTCTTTCTTATCGGAGTTTATATCCTTTGGCCCTATATTCATCAAAGGGGTCCGAAATATCTGTTCTCAGATTCCACAGAAATAAGGCTAGCAAAGAGATCCACGAAATACAGATGTAACTCTGTGAGATGAATTAACAGAACACTAAGCAGTTTCTCAGAAAGCTTCTTTCCAGATTTCATCTGAGGATATTTCCTTTTTCACCATTGCCCTCTATGGGCTTCCGAATATCAGTTTGGCAATTCCACAAGAACTGTCTTAGTGAAAGGCTTCTTGAGGGGAAAGCTGTAACTCTGTGAGATGATTTCACAGAACACAAAGAAGTTTCTCAGAAAGCTTCTTTCTCATTGTTATCGGAGATTATATCCTTTGGCCCTATAGTCTTCAAAGGGATCCGAAATATCTGTTCTCAGATTCCACAGAAATAAGGCTAGCAAAGAGATCCACGAAATACAGATGTAACTCTGTGAGATGAATTAACAGAACACTAAGCAGTTTCTCAGAAAGCTTCTTTCCAGATTTCATCGGAGGATATTTCCTTTTTCACCATAGACCTCTTTGGGCTTCCAAATATCACTTTCCCAATTCCACAAGAACTGTCTTAGCGAAAGGCTTCTTGATGGGAGAGCTGTAACTCTTTGAGATGATTTCACAGAACACAAAGAAGTTTCTCAGAAAGCTTCTTTCTCTTTGTTATCGGAGGATATTTCCTTTGGCCCTATAGTCTTCAAAGGCATCCGAAATATCCGTTCTCAGATTCCACAGAAATAAGACTAGCAAAGAGATCCACGAAATACAGATGAAACTCTGTGAGATGAATTAACAGAACACTAAGCAGTTTCTCAGAAAGCTTCTTTCCAGATTTCATCTGAGGATATTTCCTTTTTCACCATTGCCCTCTATGGGCTTCCAATTATCACTTTGCCAATTCCACAAGAACTGTCTTAGCTAAAGACTTCTTGAGGGGAAAGCTGTAACTCTGTGAGATGATTTCACAGAACACAACGAAGTTTCTCAGAAAGCTTCTTTCTCTTTCTTATCGGAGGATATTTCCTTTGGCCCAATAGTCTTCTAAGGGATCCGAAATATCTGTTCTCGGATTCCACAGAAATAAGGCTAGCAAAGAGATCCACGAAATAGAGATGTAACTCTGTGAGATGAATTAACAGAACACTAAGCAGTTTCTCAGAAAGCTTCTTTCCAGATATCATCTGAGGATATTTCCTTTCTCACCATAGCCCTCTATGGGCTTCCAAATATCACTTTGCCAATTCCACAAGAACTGTCTTAGCGAAAGGCTTCTTGAGGGGAAAGCTGTAACTCTGTGAGATGATTTCACAGAACACAAAGAAGTTTCTCAGAAAGCTTCTTTCTCTTTGTTATCGGAGGATATTTCTTTTGTCCCTATAGTCTTCAAAGACATCCGAATTATCTGTTCTCAGATTCCACAGAAATAAGGCTAGCAAAGAGATCCACGAAATACAGATGTAACTCTGTGAGATGAATTAACAGAACACTAAGCAGTTTCTCAGAAAGCTTCTTTCCCGATTTCATCTTAGGATATTGCCTTTTTCACCATAGCCCTCAATGGGCTTCCAAATATCACTTTGCCAATTCCACAAGAACTGTCTTAGCGAAAGGCTTCTTGAGGGGAAAGCTGTAACTCTGTGAGATGATTTCACAGAACACAAAGAAGTTTCTAGGAAAGCTTCTTTCTCGTTGTTATCGGAGGATATTTATTTTGTCCCTATAGTCTTCAAAGGCATCCGAAATATCTGTTCTCAGATTCCACAGAAATAAGGCTAGCAAAGAGATCCACGAAATACAGATGTAACTCTGTGAGATGAATTAACAGAACACTAAGCAGTTTCTCAGAAAGCTTGTTTCCAGATTTCATCTGAGGATATTTCCTTTTTCACTATAGCCCTCGATGCGCTTCCAAATATCACTTTGCCAATTCCACAAGAACTGTCTTAGCGAAAGGCTTCTTGAGGGGAAAGCTGTAACTCTGTGAGATGATATCACAGAACACAAAGAAGTTTCTCAGAAAGCTTCCTTCTCTTTCTTATCGGAGTTTATATCCTTTGGCCCTATATTCATCAAAGGGGTCCGAAATATCTGTTCTCAGATTCCACAGAAATAAGGCTAGCAAAGAGATCCACGACATACAGATGTATCTCTGTGAGATGAATTAACAGAACACTAAGCAGTTTCTCAGAAAGCTTCTTTCCAGATTTCATCTGAGGATATTTCCTTTTTCACCATTGCCCTCTATGGGCTTCCAAATATCACTTTGCCAATTCCACAAGAACTGTCTTAGCGAAAGACTTCTTGAGGGGAAGGCTGTAACTCTGTGAGATGATTTCACAGAACACAAGGAAGTTTCTCAGAAAGCTTCTTTCTCTTTCTTATCAGAGGATATTTCCTTTGGCCCAATAGTCTTCTAAGGGATCCGAAATATCTGTTCTCGGATTCCACAGAAATAAGGCTAGCAAAGAGATCCACGAAATACAGATGTAACTCTGTGAGATGAATTAACAGAACACTAAGCAGTTTCTCAGAAAGCTTCTTTCCAGATTTCATCTGAGGATATTTCCTTTTTCACCATTGCCCACTATGGGCTTCCAAATATCACTTTGCCAATTACACAAGAACTGTCTTAGCGAAAGGCTTCTTGAGGGGAAAGCTGTAACTCTGTGAGATGATTTCACAGAACACAAAGAAGTTTCTCAGAAAGCTTCTTTCTCGTTGTTATCGGAGTTTATATCCTTTGGCCCTATAGTCTTCAAAGGGATCCGAAATATCTGTTCTCAGATTCCACAGAAATAAGGCTAGCAAAGAGATCCACGAAATACAGATGTAACTCTGTGAGATGAATTAACAGAACACTAAGCAGTTTCTCAGAAAGCTTCTTTCCAGATTTCATCTGAGGATATTTCCTTTTTCACCATTGCCCTCTATGGGCTTCCGAATATCAGTTTGGCAATTCCACAAGAACTGTCTTAGTGAAAGGCTTCTTGAGGGGAAAGCTGTAACTCTGTGAGATGATTTCACAGAACACAAAGAAGTTTCTCAGAAAGCTTCTTTCTCATTGTTATCGGAGATTATATCCTTTGGCCCTATAGTCTTCAAAGGGATCCGAAATATCTGTTCTCAGATTCCACAGAAATAAGGCTAGCAAAGAGATCCACGAAATACAGATGTAACTCTGTGAGATGAATTAACAGAACACTAAGCAGTTTCTCAGAAAGCTTCTTTCCAGATTTCATCGGAGGATATTTCCTTTTTCACCATAGCCATCTATGGGCTTCCAAATATCACTTTCCCAATTCCACAAGAACTGTCTTAGCGAAAGGCTTCTTGATGGGAGAGCTGTAACTCTTTGAGATGATTTCACAGAACACAAAGAAGTTTCTCAGAAAGCTTCTTTCTCTTTGTTATCGGAGGATATTTCCTTTGGCCCTATAGTCTTCAAAGGCATCCGAAATATCCGTTCTCAGATTCCACAGAAATAAGGCTAGCAAAGAGATCCACGAAATACAGATGTAACTCTGTGAGATGAATTAACAGAACACTAAGCAGTTTCTCAGAAAGCTTCTTTCCAGATTTCATCTGAGGATATTTCCTTTTTCACCATTGCCCTCTACGGGCTTACAAATATCACTTTGCCAATTCCACAAGAACAGTCTTAGCGAAAGACTTCTTGAGGGGAAAGCTGTAACTCTGTGAGATGATTTCACAGAACACAAGGAAGTTTCTCAGAAAGCTTCTTTCTCTTTCTTATCGGAGGATATTTCCTTTGGCCCAATAGTCTTCTAAGGGATCCGAAATATCTGTTCTCGGATTCCACATAAATAAGGCTAGCAAAGAGATCCACGAAATACAGATGTAACTCTGTGAGATGAATTAACAGAACACTAAGCAGATTCTCAGAAAGCTTCTTTCCAGATTTCATCTGAGGATATTTCCTTTTTCACCATTGCCCACTATGGGCTTCCAAATATCACTTTGCCAATTACACAAGAACTGTCTTAGCGAAAGGCTTCTGGAGGGGAAAGCTGTAACTCTGTGAGATGATTTCACAGAACACAAAGAAGTTTCTCAGAAAGCTTCTTTCTCGTTGTTATCGGAGTTTATATCCTTTGGCCCTATAGTCTTCAAAGGGATCCGAAATATCTGTTCTCAGATTCCACAGAAATAAGGCTAGCAAAGAGATCCACGAAATACAGATGTAACTCTGTGAGATGAATTAACAGAACACTAAGCAGTTTCTCAGAAAGCTTCTTTCCAGATTTCATCTGAGGATATTTCCTTTTTCACCATTGCCCTCTATGGGCTTCCGAATATCAGTTTGGCAATTCCACAAGAACTGTCTTAGTGAAAGGCTTCTTGAGGGGAAAGCTGTAACTCTGAGAGATGATTTCACAGAACACAAAGAAGTTTCTCAGAAAGCTTCTTTCTCATTGTTATCGGAGATTATATCCTTTGGCCTATAGTCTTCAAAGGGATCCGAAATATCTGTTCTCAGATTCCACAGAAATAAGGCTAGCAAAGAGATCCACGAAATACAGAGGTAACTCTGTGAGATGAATTAACAGAACACTAAGCAGTTTCTCAGAAAGCTTCTTTCCAGATTTCATCGGAGGATATTTCCTTTTTCACCATAGCCCTCTATGGGATTCCAAATATCACTTTCCCAATTCCACAAGAACTGTCTTAGCGAAAGGCTTCTTGATGGGAGAGCTGTAACTCTTTGAGATGATTTCACAGAACACAAAGAAGTTTCTCAGAAAGCTTCTTTCTCTTTGTTATCGGAGGATATTTCCTTTGGCCCTATAGTCTTCAAAGGCATCCGAAATATCCGTTCTCAGATTCCACAGAAATAAGGCTAGCAAAGAGATCCAAGAAATACAGATGTAACTCTGTGAGATGAATTAACAGAACACTAAGCAGTTTCTCAGAAAGCTTCTTTCCATATTTCATCTGAGGATATTTCCTTTTTCACCGTTGCCTTCTATGGGCTTCCAAATATCACTTTGCCAATTCCACAAGAAATGTCTTAGCGAAAGGCTTCTTGAGGGGAAAGCTGTAACTCTGTGAGATGATTTCACAGAACACAAAGAAGTTTCTCAGAAAGCTTCCTTCTCTTTGTCATCGGAGTTTTTTTCCTATGGCCTTATATTCATCAAACGAATCCGAAATATCTGTTCTCATATTCCACAGAAATAAGGCTAGCAAAGAGATCCACGAAATACAGATGTAACTCTGTGAGATGAATTAACAGAACACTAAGCAGTTTCTCAGAAAGCTTCTTTCCAGATTTCATCTGAGGATATTTAGTTTTTCACCATTGCCCTCTATGGGCTTCCAAATATCACTTTGCCAATTCCACAAGAACTGTCTTAGCGAAAGACTTCTTGAGGGGAAAGCTGTAACTCTGTGAGATGATTTCACAGAACACAAAGAAGTTTCTCAGAAAGCTTCTTTCTCTTTCTTATCGGAGGATATTTCCTTTGGCCCAGTAGTCTTCTAAGGGATCCGAAATATCTGTTCTCGGATTCCACAGAAATAAGGCTAGCAAAGAGATCCACGAAATACAGATGTAACTCTGTGAGATGAATTAACAGAACACTAAGCAGTTTCTCAGAAAGCTTCTTTCCAGATTTCATCTGAGGATATTTCCTTTTTCACCATAGCCCTCTATGGGCTTCCAAATATCACTTTGCCAATTCCACAAGAACTGTCTTAGCGAAAGGCTTCTTGAGGGGAAAGCTGTAACTCTGTGAGATGATTTCACAGAACACAAAGAAGTTTCTCAGAAAGCTTCTTTCTCGTTGTTATCGGAGTTTATATCCTTTGGAACTATAGTCTTCAAAGGGATCCGAATTATCTGTTCTCAGATTCCACAGAAAGAAGGCTAGCAAAGACATCCACGAAATACAGATGTAACTCTGTGAGATGAATTAACAGAACACTAAGCAGTTTCTCAGAAAGCTTCTTTCCAGATTTCATCTGAGGATATTTCCTTTTTCACCGTAGCCCTCTATGGGCTTCCAAATATCACTTTGCCAATTCCACAAGAACTGTCTTAGCGAAAGGCTTCTTGAGGGGAAAGCTGTAACTCTATGAGATGATTTCACAGAACACAAAGAAGTTTCTCAGAAAGCTTCCTTCTCTTTCTTATCGGAGTTTATTTCCTTTGGCCCTATATTCATCAAAGGGATCCGAAATATCTGTTCTCAGATTCCACAGAAATAAGGCTAGCAAAGAGATCCACGAAATACAGATGTAACTCTGTGAGATGAATTAACAGAACACTAAGCCATTTCTCAGAAAGCTTCTTTCCAGATTTCATCTGAGGATATTTCCTTTTTCACCATTGCCCTCTACGGGCTTACAAATATCACTTTGCCAATTCCACAAGAACAGTCTTAGCGAAAGACTTCTTGAGGGGAAAGCTGTAACTCTGTGAGATGATTTCACAGAACACAAGGAAGTTTCTCAGAAAGCTTCTTTCTCTTTCTTATCGGAGGATATTTCCTTTGGCCCAATAGTCTTCTAAGGGATCCGAAATATCTGTTCTCGGATTCCACATAAATAAGGCTAGCAAAGAGATCCACGAAATACAGATGTAACTCTGTGAGATGAATTAACAGAACACTAAGCAGATTCTCAGAAAGCTTCTTTCCAGATTTCATCTGAGGATATTTCCTTTTTCACCATTGCCCACTATGGGCTTCCAAATATCACTTTGCCAATTACACAAGAACTGTCTTAGCGAAAGGCTTCTGGAGGGGAAAGCTGTAACTCTGTGAGATGATTTCACAGAACACAAAGAAGTTTCTCAGAAAGCTTCTTTCTCGTTGTTATCGGAGTTTATATCCTTTGGCCCTATAGTCTTCAAAGGGATCCGAAATATCTGTTCTCAGATTCCACAGAAATAAGGCTAGCAAAGAGATCCACGAAATACAGATGTAACTCTGTGAGATGAATTAACAGAACACTAAGCAGTTTCTCAGAAAGCTTCTTTCCAGATTTCATCTGAGGATATTTCCTTTTTCACCATTGCCCTCTATGGGCTTCCGAATATCAGTTTGGCAATTCCACAAGAACTGTCTTAGTGAAAGGCTTGTTGAGGGGAAAGCTGTAACTCTGTGAGATGATTTCACAGAACACAAAGAAGTTTCTCAGAAAGCTTCTTTCTCATTGTTATCGGAGATTATATCCTTTGGCCTATAGTCTTCAAAGGGATCCGAAATATCTGTTCTCAGATTCCACAGAAATAAGGCTAGCAAAGAGATCCACGAAATACAGAGGTAACTCTGTGAGATGAATTAACAGAACACTAAGCAGTTTCTCAGAAAGCTTCTTTCCAGATTTCATCGGAGGATATTTCCTTTTTCACCATAGCCCTCTATGGGATTCCAAATATCACTTTCCCAATTCCACAAGAACTGTCTTAGCGAAAGGCTTCTTGATGGGAGAGCTGTAACTCTTTGAGATGATTTCACAGAACACAAAGAAGTTTCTCAGAAAGCTTCTTTCTCTTTGTTATCGGAGGATATTTCCTTTGGCCCTATAGTCTTCAAAGGCATCCGAAATATCCGTTCTCAGATTCCACAGAAATAAGGCTAGCAAAGAGATCCAAGAAATACAGATGTAACTCTGTGAGATGAATTAACAGAACACTAAGCAGTTTCTCAGAAAGCTTCTTTCCATATTTCATCTGAGGATATTTCCTTTTTCACCGTTGCCTTCTATGGGCTTCCAAATATCACTTTGCCAATTCCACAAGAAATGTCTTAGCGAAAGGCTTCTTGAGGGGAAAGCTGTAACTCTGTGAGATGATTTCACAGAACACAAAGAAGTTTCTCAGAAAGCTTCCTTCTCTTTGTCATCGGAGTTTTTTTCCTATGGCCTTATATTCATCAAACGAATCCGAAATATCTGTTCTCATATTCCACAGAAATAAGGCTAGCAAAGAGATCCACGAAATACAGATGTAACTCTGTGAGATGAATTAACAGAACACTAAGCAGTTTCTCAGAAAGCTTCTTTCCAGATTTCATCTGAGGATATTTAGTTTTTCACCATTGCCCTCTATGGGCTTCCAAATATCACTTTGCCAATTCCACAAGAACTGTCTTAGCGAAAGACTTCTTGAGGGGAAAGCTGTAACTCTGTGAGATGATTTCACAGAACACAAAGAAGTTTCTCAGAAAGCTTCTTTCTCTTTCTTATCGGAGGATATTTCCTTTGGCCCAGTAGTCTTCTAAGGGATCCGAAATATCTGTTCTCGGATTCCACAGAAATAAGGCTAGCAAAGAGATCCACGAAATACAGATGTAACTCTGTGAGATGAATTAACAGAACACTAAGCAGTTTCTCAGAAAGCTTCTTTCCAGATTTCATCTGAGGATATTTCCTTTTTCACCATAGCCCTCTATGGGCTTCCAAATATCACTTTGCCAATTCCACAAGAACTGTCTTAGCGAAAGGCTTCTTGAGGGGAAAGCTGTAACTCTGTGAGATGATTTCACAGAACACAAAGAAGTTTCTCAGAAAGCTTCTTTCTCGTTGTTATCGGAGTTTATATCCTTTGGAACTATAGTCTTCAAAGGGATCCGAATTATCTGTTCTCAGATTCCACAGAAAGAAGGCTAGCAAAGACATCCACGAAATACAGATGTAACTCTGTGAGATGAATTAACAGAACACTAAGCAGTTTCTCAGAAAGCTTCTTTCCAGATTTCATCTGAGGATATTTCCTTTTTCACCGTAGCCCTCTATGGGCTTCCAAATATCACTTTGCCAATTCCACAAGAACTGTCTTAGCGAAAGGCTTCTTGAGGGGAAAGCTGTAACTCTATGAGATGATTTCACAGAACACAAAGAAGTTTCTCAGAAAGCTTCCTTCTCTTTCTTATCGGAGTTTATTTCCTTTGGCCCTATATTCATCAAAGGGATCCGAAATATCTGTTCTCAGATTCCACAGAAATAAGGCTAGCAAAGAGATCCACGAAATACAGATGTAACTCTGTGAGATGAATTAACAGAACACTAAGCCATTTCTCAGAAAGCTTCTTTCCAGATTTCATCTGAGGATATTTCCTTTTTCACCATTGCCCTCTATGGGCTTCCGAATATCACTTTGCCAATTCCACAAGAGCTATCTTAGCGAAAGGCTTCTTGAGGGGAAAGCTGTAACTCTGTGAGATGATTTCACAGAACACAAAGAAGTTTCTCAGAAAGCTTCTTTCTCGTTGTTATCGGAGGATATTTATTTTGTCCCTATAGTCTTCAAAGGCATCCGAAATATCTGTTCTCAGATTCCACAGAAATAAGGCTAGCAAAGAGATCCACGAAATACAGATGTAACTCTGTGAGATGAATTAACAGAACTCTAAGCAGTTTCTCAGAAAGCTTGTTTCCAGATTTCATCTGAGGATATTTCCTTTTTCACTATAGCCCTCGATGCGCTTCCAAATATCACTTTGCCAATTCCACAAGAACTGTCTTAGCGAAAGGCTTCTTGAGGGGAAAGCTGTAACTCTGTGAGATGATATCACAGAACACAAAGAAGTTTCTCAGAAAGCTTCCTTCTCTTTCTTATCGGAGTTTATATCCTTTGGCCCTATATTCATCAAAGGGGTCCGAAATATCTGTTCTCAGATTCCACAGAAATAAGGCTAGCCAAGAGATCCACGACATAGAGATGTATCTCTGTGAGATGAATTAACAGAACACTAAGCAGTTTCTCAGAAAGCTTCTTTCCAGATTTCATCTGAGGATATTTCCATTTTCACCATTGCCCTCTATGGGCTTCCAAATATCACTTTGCCAATTCCACAAGAACTGTCTTAGCGAAAGACTTCTTGAGGGGAAGGCTGTAACTCTGTGAGATGATTTCACAGAACACAAGGAAGTTTCTCAGAAAGCTTCTCTCTCTTTCTTATCGGAGGATATTTCCTTTGGCCCAATAGTCTTCTAAGGGATCCGAAATATCTTTTCTCGGATTCCACATAAATAAGGCTGGCAAAGAGATCCACGACATAGAGATGTATCTCTGTGAGATGAATTAACAGAACACTAAGCAGTTTCTCAGAAAGCTTCTTTCCAGATTTCATCTGAGGATATTTCCTTTTTCACCGTTGCCGTCTATGGGCTTCCAAATATCACTTTGCCAATTCCACAAGAACTGTCTTAGCGAAAGGGTTCTTGAGGGGAAAGCGGTAACTCTGCGTGATGATTTCACAGAACACAAAGAAGTTTCTCAGAAAGCTTCTTTCTCGTTGTTATCGGAGTTTATATCCTTTGGCCCTATAGTCTTCAAAGGGATCCGAAATATCTGTTCTCAGATTCCACAGAAATAAGGCTAGCAAAGAGATCCACGAAATACAGATGTAACTCTGTGAGATGAATTAACAGAACACTAAGCAGTTTCTCAGAAAGCTTCTTTCCAGATTTCATCTGAGGATATTTCCTTTTTCACCATTGCCCTCTGAGGGCTTCCGAATATCACTTTGCCAATTGCACAAGAACTGTCTTAGCGAAAGGCTTCTTGAGGGGAAAGCTGTAACTCTGTGAGATGATTTCACAGAACACAAAGAAGTTTCTCAGAAAGCTTCTTTCTCGTTGTTATCGGAGTTTATATCCTTTGGAACTATACTCTTCAAAGGGATCCGAATTATCTGTTCTCAGATTCCACAGAAAGAAGGCTAGCAAAGACATCCACGAAATACAGATGTAACTCTGTGAGATGAATTAACAGAACACTAAGCAGTTTCTCAGAAAGCTTCTTTCCAGATTTCATCTGAGGATATTTCCTTTTTCACCGTAGCCCTCTATGGGCTTCCAAATATCACTTTGCCAATTCCACAAGAACTGTCTTAGCGAAAGGCTTCTTGAGGGGAAAGCTGTAACTCTATGAGATGATTTCACAGAACACAAAGAAGTTTCTCAGAAAGCTTCCTTCTCTTTCTTATCGGAGTTTATTTCCTTTGGCCCTATATTCATCAAAGGGATCCGAAATATCTGTTCTCAGATTCCACAGAAATAAGGCTAGCAAAGAGATCCACGAAATACAGATGTAACTCTGTGAGATGAATTAACAGAACACTAAGCCATTTCTCAGAAAGCTTCTTTCCAGATTTCATCTGAGGATATTTCCTTTTTCACCATTGCCCTCTATGGGCTTCCGAATATCACTTTGCCAATTCCACAAGAGCTATCTTAGCGAAAGGCTTCTTGAGGGGAAAGCTGTAACTCTGTGAGATGATTTCACAGAACACAAAGAAGTTTCTCAGAAAGCTTCTTTCTCGTTGTTATCGGAGGATATTTATTTTGTCCCTATAGTCTTCAAAGGCATCCGAAATATCTGTTCTCAGATTCCACAGAAATAAGGCTAGCAAAGAGATCCACGAAATACAGATGTAACTCTGTGAGATGAATTAACAGAACTCTAAGCAGTTTCTCAGAAAGCTTGTTTCCAGATTTCATCTGAGGATATTTCCTTTTTCACTATAGCCCTCGATGCGCTTCCAAATATCACTTTGCCAATTCCACAAGAACTGTCTTAGCGAAAGGCTTCTTGAGGGGAAAGCTGTAACTCTGTGAGATGATATCACAGAACACAAAGAAGTTTCTCAGAAAGCTTCCTTCTCTTTCTTATCGGAGTTTATATCCTTTGGCCCTATATTCATCAAAGGGGTCCGAAATATCTGTTCTCAGATTCCACAGAAATAAGGCTAGCCAAGAGATCCACGACATAGAGATGTATCTCTGTGAGATGAATTAACAGAACACTAAGCAGTTTCTCAGAAAGCTTCTTTCCAGATTTCATCTGAGGATATTTCCATTTTCACCATTGCCCTCTATGGGCTTCCAAATATCACTTTGCCAATTCCACAAGAACTGTCTTAGCGAAAGACTTCTTGAGGGGAAGGCTGTAACTCTGTGAGATGATTTCACAGAACACAAGGAAGTTTCTCAGAAAGCTTCTCTCTCTTTCTTATCGGAGGATATTTCCTTTGGCCCAATAGTCTTCTAAGGGATCCGAAATATCTGTTCTCGGATTCCACATAAATAAGGCTGGCAAAGAGATCCACGACATAGAGATGTATCTCTGTGAGATGAATTAACAGAACACTAAGCAGTTTCTCAGAAAGCTTCTTTCCAGATTTCATCTGAGGATATTTCCTTTTTCACCGTTGCCATCTATGGGCTTCCAAATATCACTTTGCCAATTCCACAAGAACTGTCTTAGCGAAAGGGTTCTTGAGGGGAAAGCGGTAACTCTGCGTGATGATTTCACAGAACACAAAGAAGTTTCTCAGAAAGCTTCTTTCTCGTTGTTATCGGAGATTATATCCTTTGGCCCTATAGTCTTCAAAGGGATCCGAAATATCTGTTCTCAGATTCCACAGAAATAAGGCTAGCAAAGAGATCCACGAAATACAGATGTAACTCTGTGAGATGAATTAACAGAAAACTAAGCAGTTTCTCAGAAAGCTTCTTTCCAGATTTCATCTGAGGATATTTCCTTTTTCACCATAGCCCTCTATGCGCTTCCAAATATCACTTTCCCAATTCCACAAGAACTGTCTTAGCGAAAGGCTTCTTGATGGGAGAGCTGTAACTCTTTGAGATGATTTCACAGAACACAAAGAAGTTTCTCAGAAAGCTTCTTTCTCTTTGTTATCAGAGGATGTTTCCTTTGGCCCTATAGTCTTCAAAGGCATCCGAAATATCCGTTCTCAGATTCCACAGAAATAAGGCTAGCAAAGAGATCCACGAAATACAGATGTAACTCTGTGAGATGAATTAACAGAACACTAAGCAGTTTCTCAGAAAACTTTTTTCCAGATTTCATCTGAGGATATTTCCTTTTTCAGCACAGTCCTCTAGGCGCTTCCAAATATCACTTTGCCAATTCCACAAGAACTGTCTTAGCGAAAGGCTTCTTGAGGGGAAAGCTGTAACTCTGTGAGATGATTTCACAGAACACAAAGAAGTTTCTCAGAAAGCTTCTTTCTCGTTGTTGTCGGAGTTTATATCCTTTGGCCCTATAGTCTTCAAAGGGATCCGAAATATCTGTTCTCAGATTCCACAGAAAGAAGGCTAGTAAAGAGATCCACGAAATACAGATGTAACTCTGTGAGATGAATTAACAGAACACTAAGCAGTTTCTCAGAAAGCTTCTTTCCAGATTTCATCGGAGGATATTTCCTTTTTCACCATAGCCCTCTAAGGGCTTCCAAATATCACTTTCCCAATTCCACAAGAACTGTCTTAGCGAAAGGCTTCTTGATGGGAGAGCTGTAACTCTTTGAGATGATTTCACAGAACACAAAGAAGTTTCTCAGAAAGCTTCTTTCTCTTTGTTATCGGAGGATATTTCCTTTGGCCCTATAGTCTTCAAAGGCATCGGAAATATCCGTTCTCAGATTCCACAGAAATAAGGCTAGCAAAGAGATCCAAGAAATACAGATGTAACTCTGTGAGATGAATTAACAGAACACTAAGCAGTTTCTCAGAAAGCTTCTTTCCAGATTTCATCTGAGGATATTTCCTTTTTCACCATTGCCCTCTATGGGCTTCCAAATATCACTTTGCCAATTCCACAAGAAATGTCTTAGCGAAAGGCTTCTTGAGGGGAAAGCTGTAACTCTGTGAGATGATTTCACAGAACACAAAGAAGTTTCTCAGAAAGCTTCCTTCTCTTTGTCATCGGAGTTTATTTCCTTTGGCCCTATATTCATCAAACGAATCCGAAATATCTGTTCTCATATTCCACAGAAATAAGGCTAGCAAAGAGATCCACGAAATACAGATGTAACTCTGTGAGTTGAATTAACAGAACACTAAGCAGTTTCTCAGAAAGCTTCTTTCCAGATTTCATCTGAGGATATTTCCTTTTTCACCATTGCCCTCTATGGGCTTCCAAATATCACTTTGCCAATTCCACAAGAACTGTCTTAGCGAAAGACTTCTTGAGGGGAAAGCTGTAACTCTGTGAGATGATTTCACAGAACACAAAGAAGTTTGCCAGAAAGCTTCTTTCTCTTTGTTATCGGAGGATATTTCTTTTGTCCCTATAGTCTTCAAAGGCATCCGAAATATCTGCTCTCAGATTCCACAGAAATAAGGCTAGCAAAGAGATCCACGAAATACAGATGTAACTCTGTGAGATGAATTTACAGAACACGAAGAAGTTTCTCAGAAAGCTTCTTTCCAGATTTCATCTGAGGATATTTCCTTTTTCACCATTGCCCTCTATGGGCTTCCAAATATCACTTTGCCAATTCCACAAGAACTGTCTTAGCGAAAGACTTCTTGAGGGGAAAGCTGTAACTCTATGAGATGATTTCACAGATCACAAAGAAGTTTCTCAGAAAGCTTCTTTCTCTTTCTTATCGGAGGATATTTCCTTTGGCCCAATAGTCTTCTAAGGGATGCGAAATATCTGTTCTCCAATTCCACAGAAATAAGGCTAGCAAAGAGATCCACCAAATACAGATGTAACTCTGTGAGATGAATTAACAGAACACTAAGCAGTTTCTCAGAAAGCTTCTTTCCAGATTTCATCTGAGGATATTTCCTTTTTCACCATAGCCCTCTATGGGCTTCCAAATATCACTTTGCCAATTCCACAAGAACTGTCTTAGCGAAAGGCTTCTTGAGGGGAAAGCTGTAACTCTCTGAGATGATTTCACAGAACACAAAGAAGTTTCTCAGAAACCTTCTTTCTCGTTGTTATCGGAGTTTATATCCTTTGGCCCTATAGTCTTCAAAGGGATCCGAAATATCTGTTCTCAGATTCCACAGAAAGAAGGCTAGCAAAGAGATCCACGAAATACAGATGTAACTCTGTGAGATGAATTAACAGAACACTAAGCAGTTTCTCAGAAAGCTTCTTTCCAGATTTCATCTGAGGATATTTCCTTTTTCACCATTGCCCTCTAAGGGCTTCCGAATATCACTTTGCCAATTCCACAAGAACTGTCTTAGCGAAAGGCTTCTTGAGGGGAAAGCTGTAACTCTGTGAGATGATTTCACAGAACACAAAGAAGTTTCACAGAAAGCTTCTTTCTCGTTGTTATTGGAGATTATATCCTTTGGCCCTATAGTCTTCAAAGGGATCCGAAATATCTGTTCTCAGATTCCACAGAAATAAGGCTAGCAAAGAGATCCACGAAATACAGATGTAACTCTGTGAGATGAATTAACAGAACACTAAGCAGTTTCTCAGAAAGCTTCTTTCCAGATTTCATCTGAGGATATTTCCTTTTTCACCGTAGCCCTCTATGGGCTTCCAAATATCACTTTGCCAATTCCACAAGAACTGTCTTAGCGAAAGGCTTCTTGAGGGGAAAGCTGTAACTCTGTGAGATGATTTCACAGAACACAAAGAAGTTTCTCAGAAAGCTTCCTTCTCTTTGTCATCGGAGTTTATTTCCATTGGCCCTATATTCATAAAAGGGATCCGAAATATCTGTTCTCAGATTCCACAGAAATAAGGCTAGCAAAGAGATCCACGAAATACAGATGTAACTCTGTGAGATGAATTAACAGAACACTAAGCAGTTTCTCAGAAAGCTTCTTTCCAGATTTCATCTGAGGATATTTCCTTTTTCACCATTGCCCTCTAAGGGCTTCCGAATATCACTTTGCCAATTCCACAAGAACTGTCTTAGCGAAAGGCTCCTTGAGGGGAAAGCTGTAACTCTGTGAGATGATTTCACAGAACACAAAGAAGTTTCTCAGAAAGCTTCTTTCTCTTTCTTATCGGAGATTATATCCTTTGGCCCTATAGTCTTCAAAGGGATCCGAAATATCTGTTCTCAGATTCCACAGAAATAAGGCTAGCAAAGAGATCCACGAAATACAGATGTAACTCTGTGAGATGAATTAACAGAACACTAAGCAGTTTCTCAGAAAACTTTTTTCCAGATTTCATCTGAGGATATTTCCTTTTTCACCATAGTCCTCTAGGCGCTTCCAAATATCACTTTGCCAATTCCAAAAGAACTGTCTTAGCGAAAGGCTTCTTGAGGGGAAAGCTGTAACTCTGTGAGATGATTTCACAGAACACAAAGAAGTTTCTCAGAAAGCTTCTTTCTCGTTGTTATCGGAGTTTATATCCTTTGGCCCTATAGTCTTCAAAGGGATCCGAAATATCTGTTCTCAGATTCCACAGAAATAAGGCTAGCAAAGAGATCCACGAAATACAGATGTAACTCTGTGAGATGAATTAACAGAACACGAAGCAGTTTCTCAGAAAGCTTCTTTCCAGATTTCATCTGAGGATATTTCCTTTTTCACCATTGCCCTCTATGGGCTTCCAAATATCACTTTGCCAATTCCACAAGAACTGTCTTAGCGAAAGGCTTCTTGATGGGAGAGCTGTAACTCTTTGAGATGATTTCACAGAACACAAAGAAGTTTCTCAGAAAGCTTCTTTCTCTTTGTTATCGGAGGATATTTCCTTTGGCCCTATAGTCTTCGAAGGCATCCGAAATATCCGTTCTCAGATTCCACAGAAATAAGGCTAGCAAAGAGATCCACGAAATACAGATGTAACTCTGTGAGATGAATTAACAGAACACTAAGCAGTTTCTCAGAAAGCTTCTTTCCAGATTTCATCTGAGGATATTTCCTTTTTCACCATTGCCCTCTATGGGCTTCCGAATATCACTTTGCCAATTCCACAAGAGCTATCTTAGCGAAAGGCTTCTTGAGGGGAAAGCTGTAACTCTGTGAGATGATTTCACAGAACACAAAGAAGTTTCCCAGAAAGCTTCTTTCTCTTTGTTATCAGAGGATATTTTTTTTGTCCCTATAGTCTTCAAAGGCATCCGAAATATCTGTTCTCAGATTCCACAGAAATAAGGCTAGCAAAGAGATCCACGAAATACAGATGTAACTCTGTGAGATGAATTAACAGAACACGAAGCAGTTTCTCAGAAAGCTTCTTTCCAGATTTCATCTGAGGATATTTCCTTTTTCACCATTGCCCTCTATGGGCTTCCGAATATCACTTTGCCAATTCCACAAGAGCTATCTTAGCGAAAGGCTTCTTGAGGGGAAAGCTGTAACTCTGTGAGATGATTTCACAGAACACAAAGAAGTTTCTCAGAAAGCTTCTTTCTCGTTGTTATCGGAGGATATTTATTTTGTCCCTATAGTCTTCAAAGGCATCCGAAATATCTGTTCTCAGATTCCACAGAAATAAGGCTAGCAAAGAGATCCACGAAATACAGATGTAACTCTGTGAGATGAATTAACAGAACTCTAAGCAGTTTCTCAGAAAGCTTGTTTCCAGATTTCATCTGAGGATATTTCCTTTTTCACTATAGCCCTCGATGCGCTTCCAAATATCACTTTGCCAATTCCACAAGAACTGTCTTAGCGAAAGGCTTCTTGAGGGGAAAGCTGTAACTCTGTGAGATGATATCACAGAACACAAAGAAGTTTCTCAGAAAGCTTCCTTCTCTTTCTTATCGGAGTTTATATCCTTTGGCCCTATATTCATCAAAGGGGTCCGAAATATCTGTTCTCAGATTCCACAGAAATAAGGCTAGCCAAGAGATCCACGACATAGAGATGTATCTCTGTGAGATGAATTAACAGAACACTAAGCAGTTTCTCAGAAAGCTTCTTTCCAGATTTCATCTGAGGATATTTCCATTTTCACCATTGCCCTCTATGGGCTTCCAAATATCACTTTGCCAATTCCACAAGAACTGTCTTAGCGAAAGACTTCTTGAGGGGAAGGCTGTAACTCTGTGAGATGATTTCACAGAACACAAGGAAGTTTCTCAGAAAGCTTCTCTCTCTTTCTTATCGGAGGATATTTCCTTTGGCCCAATAGTCTTCTAAGGGATCCGAAATATCTGTTCTCGGATTCCACATAAATAAGGCTGGCAAAGAGATCCACGACATAGAGATGTATCTCTGTGAGATGAATTAACAGAACACTAAGCAGTTTCTCAGAAAGCTTCTTTCCAGATTTCATCTGAGGATATTTCCTTTTTCACCGTTGCCGTCTATGGGCTTCCAAATATCACTTTGCCAATTCCACAAGAACTGTCTTAGCGAAAGGGTTCTTGAGGGGAAAGCGGTAACTCTGCGTGATGATTTCACAGAACACAAAGAAGTTTCTCAGAAAGCTTCTTTCTCGTTGTTATCGGAGTTTATATCCTTTGGCCCTATAGTCTTCAAAGGGATCCGAAATATCTGTTCTCAGATTCCACAGAAATAAGGCTAGCAAAGAGATCCACGAAATACAGATGTAACTCTGTGAGATGAATTAACAGAACACTAAGCAGTTTCTCAGAAAGCTTCTTTCCAGATTTCATCTGAGGATATTTCCTTTTTCACCATTGCCCTCTGAGGGCTTCCGAATATCACTTTGCCAATTGCACAAGAACTGTCTTAGCGAAAGGCTTCTTGAGGGGAAAGCTGTAACTCTGTGAGATGATTTCACAGAACACAAAGAAGTTTCTCAGAAAGCTTCTTTCTCGTTGTTATCGGAGTTTATATCCTTTGGAACTATACTCTTCAAAGGGATCCGAATTATCTGTTCTCAGATTCCACAGAAAGAAGGCTAGCAAAGACATCCACGAAATACAGATGTAACTCTGTGAGATGAATTAACAGAACACTAAGCAGTTTCTCAGAAAGCTTCTTTCCAGATTTCATCTGAGGATATTTCCTTTTTCACCGTAGCCCTCTATGGGCTTCCAAATATCACTTTGCCAATTCCACAAGAACTGTCTTAGCGAAAGGCTTCTTGAGGGGAAAGCTGTAACTCTATGAGATGATTTCACAGAACACAAAGAAGTTTCTCAGAAAGCTTCCTTCTCTTTCTTATCGGAGTTTATTTCCTTTGGCCCTATATTCATCAAAGGGATCCGAAATATCTGTTCTCAGATTCCACAGAAATAAGGCTAGCAAAGAGATCCACGAAATACAGATGTAACTCTGTGAGATGAATTAACAGAACACTAAGCCATTTCTCAGAAAGCTTCTTTCCAGATTTCATCTGAGGATATTTCCTTTTTCACCATTGCCCTCTATGGGCTTCCGAATATCACTTTGCCAATTCCACAAGAGCTATCTTAGCGAAAGGCTTCTTGAGGGGAAAGCTGTAACTCTGTGAGATGATTTCACAGAACACAAAGAAGTTTCTCAGAAAGCTTCTTTCTCGTTGTTATCGGAGGATATTTATTTTGTCCCTATAGTCTTCAAAGGCATCCGAAATATCTGTTCTCAGATTCCACAGAAATAAGGCTAGCAAAGAGATCCACGAAATACAGATGTAACTCTGTGAGATGAATTAACAGAACTCTAAGCAGTTTCTCAGAAAGCTTGTTTCCAGATTTCATCTGAGGATATTTCCTTTTTCACTATAGCCCTCGATGCGCTTCCAAATATCACTTTGCCAATTCCACAAGAACTGTCTTAGCGAAAGGCTTCTTGAGGGGAAAGCTGTAACTCTGTGAGATGATATCACAGAACACAAAGAAGTTTCTCAGAAAGCTTCCTTCTCTTTCTTATCGGAGTTTATATCCTTTGGCCCTATATTCATCAAAGGGGTCCGAAATATCTGTTCTCAGATTCCACAGAAATAAGGCTAGCCAAGAGATCCACGACATAGAGATGTATCTCTGTGAGATGAATTAACAGAACACTAAGCAGTTTCTCAGAAAGCTTCTTTCCAGATTTCATCTGAGGATATTTCCATTTTCACCATTGCCCTCTATGGGCTTCCAAATATCACTTTGCCAATTCCACAAGAACTGTCTTAGCGAAAGACTTCTTGAGGGGAAGGCTGTAACTCTGTGAGATGATTTCACAGAACACAAGGAAGTTTCTCAGAAAGCTTCTCTCTCTTTCTTATCGGAGGATATTTCCTTTGGCCCAATAGTCTTCTAAGGGATCCGAAATATCTGTTCTCGGATTCCACATAAATAAGGCTGGCAAAGAGATCCACGACATAGAGATGTATCTCTGTGAGATGAATTAACAGAACACTAAGCAGTTTCTCAGAAAGCTTCTTTCCAGATTTCATCTGAGGATATTTCCTTTTTCACCGTTGCCGTCTATGGGCTTCCAAATATCACTTTGCCAATTCCACAAGAACTGTCTTAGCGAAAGGGTTCTTGAGGGGAAAGCGGTAACTCTGCGTGATGATTTCACAGAACACAAAGAAGTTTCTCAGAAAGCTTCTTTCTCGTTGTTATCGGAGTTTATATCCTTTGGCCCTATAGTCTTCAAAGGGATCCGAAATATCTGTTCTCAGATTCCACAGAAATAAGGCTAGCAAAGAGATCCACGAAATACAGATGTAACTCTGTGAGATGAATTAACAGAACACTAAGCAGTTTCTCAGAAAGCTTCTTTCCAGATTTCATCTGAGGATATTTCCTTTTTCACCATTGCCCTCTGAGGGCTTCCGAATATCACTTTGCCAATTGCACAAGAACTGTCTTAGCGAAAGGCTTCTTGAGGGGAAAGCTGTAACTCTGTGAGATGATTTCACAGAACACAAAGAAGTTTCTCAGAAAGCTTCTTTCTCGTTGTTATCGGAGATTATATCCTTTGGCCCTATAGTCTTCAAAGGGATCCGAAATATCTGTTCTCAGATTCCACAGAAATAAGGCTAGCAAAGAGATCCACGAAATACAGATGTAACTCTGTGAGATGAATTAACAGAAAACTAAGCAGTTTCTCAGAAAGCTTCTTTCCAGATTTCATCTGAGGATATTTCCTTTTTCACCATAGCCCTCTATGCGCTTCCAAATATCACTTTCCCAATTCCACAAGAACTGTCTTAGCGAAAGGCTTCTTGATGGGAGAGCTGTAACTCTTTGAGATGATTTCACAGAACACAAAGAAGTTTCTCAGAAAGCTTCTTTCTCTTTGTTATCAGAGGATGTTTCCTTTGGCCCTATAGTCTTCAAAGGCATCCGAAATATCCGTTCTCAGATTCCACAGAAATAAGGCTAGCAAAGAGATCCACGAAATACAGATGTAACTCTGTGAGATGAATTAACAGAACACTAAGCAGTTTCTCAGAAAACTTTTTTCCAGATTTCATCTGAGGATATTTCCTTTTTCAGCACAGTCCTCTAGGCGCTTCCAAATATCACTTTGCCAATTCCACAAGAACTGTCTTAGCGAAAGGCTTCTTGAGGGGAAAGCTGTAACTCTGTGAGATGATTTCACAGAACACAAAGAAGTTTCTCAGAAAGCTTCTTTCTCGTTGTTGTCGGAGTTTATATCCTTTGGCCCTATAGTCTTCAAAGGGATCCGAAATATCTGTTCTCAGATTCCACAGAAAGAAGGCTAGTAAAGAGATCCACGAAATACAGATGTAACTCTGTGAGATGAATTAACAGAACACTAAGCAGTTTCTCAGAAAGCTTCTTTCCAGATTTCATCGGAGGATATTTCCTTTTTCACCATAGCCCTCTAAGGGCTTCCAAATATCACTTTCCCAATTCCACAAGAACTGTCTTAGCGAAAGGCTTCTTGATGGGAGAGCTGTAACTCTTTGAGATGATTTCACAGAACACAAAGAAGTTTCTCAGAAAGCTTCTTTCTCTTTGTTATCGGAGGATATTTCCTTTGGCCCTATAGTCTTCAAAGGCATCGGAAATATCCGTTCTCAGATTCCACAGAAATAAGGCTAGCAAAGAGATCCAAGAAATACAGATGTAACTCTGTGAGATGAATTAACAGAACACTAAGCAGTTTCTCAGAAAGCTTCTTTCCAGATTTCATCTGAGGATATTTCCTTTTTCACCATTGCCCTCTATGGGCTTCCAAATATCACTTTGCGAATTCCACAAGAAATGTCTTAGCGAAAGGCTTCTTGAGGGGAAAGCTGTAACTCTGTGAGATGATTTCACAGAACACAAAGAAGTTTCTCAGAAAGCTTCCTTCTCTTTGTCATCGGAGTTTATTTCCTTTGGCCCTATATTCATCAAACGAATCCGAAATATCTGTTCTCATATTCCACAGAAATAAGGCTAGCAAAGAGATCCACGAAATACAGATGTAACTCTGTGAGTTGAATTAACAGAACACTAAGCAGTTTCTCAGAAAGCTTCTTTCCAGATTTCATCTGAGGATATTTCCTTTTTCACCATTGCCCTCTATGGGCTTCCAAATATCACTTTGCCAATTCCACAAGAACTGTCTTAGCGAAAGACTTCTTGAGGGGAAAGCTGTAACTCTGTGAGATGATTTCACAGAACACAAAGAAGTTTGCCAGAAAGCTTCTTTCTCTTTGTTATCGGAGGATATTTCTTTTGTCCCTATAGTCTTCAAAGGCATCCGAAATATCTGTTCTCAGATTCCACAGAAATAAGGCTAGCAAAGAGATCCACGAAATACAGATGTAACTCTGTGAGATGAATTTACAGAACACGAAGAAGTTTCTCAGAAAGCTTCTTTCCAGATTTCATCTGAGGATATTTCCTTTTTCACCATTGCCCTCTATGGGCTTCCAAATATCACTTTGCCAATTCCACAAGAACTGTCTTAGCGAAAGACTTCTTGAGGGGAAAGCTGTAACTCTATGAGATGATTTCACAGATCACAAAGAAGTTTCTCAGAAAGCTTCTTTCTCTTTCTTATCGGAGGATATTTCCTTTGGCCCAATAGTCTTCTAAGGGATGCGAAATATCTGTTCTCCAATTCCACAGAAATAAGGCTAGCAAAGAGATCCACCAAATACAGATGTAACTCTGTGAGATGAATTAACAGAACACTAAGCAGTTTCTCAGAAAGCTTCTTTCCAGATTTCATCTGAGGATATTTCCTTTTTCACCATAGCCCTCTATGGGCTTCCAAATATCACTTTGCCAATTCCACAAGAACTGTCTTAGCGAAAGGCTTCTTGAGGGGAAAGCTGTAACTCTCTGAGATGATTTCACAGAACACAAAGAAGTTTCTCAGAAACCTTCTTTCTCGTTGTTATCGGAGTTTATATCCTTTGGCCCTATAGTCTTCAAAGGGATCCGAAATATCTGTTCTCAGATTCCACAGAAAGAAGGCTAGCAAAGAGATCCACGAAATACAGATGTAACTCTGTGAGATGAATTAACAGAACACTAAGCAGTTTCTCAGAAAGCTTCTTTCCAGATTTCATCTGAGGATATTTCCTTTTTCACCGTAGCCCTCTATGGGCTTCCAAATATCACTTTGCCAATTCCACAAGAACTGTCTTAGCGAAAGGCTTCTTGCGGGGAAAGCTGTAACTCTGTGAGATGATTTCACAGAACACAAAGAAGTTTCTCAGAAAGCTTCCTTCTCTTTGTCATCGGAGTTTATTTCCATTGGCCCTATATTCATAAAAGGGATCCGAAATATCTGTTCTCAGATTCCACAGAAATAAGGCTAGCAAAGAGATCCACGAAATACAGATGTAACTCTGTGAGATGAATTAACAGAACACTAAGCAGTTTCTCAGAAAGCTTCTTTCCAGATTTCATCTGAGGATATTTCCTTTTTCACCATTGCCCTCTAAGGGCTTCCGAATATCACTTTGCCAATTCCACAAGAACTGTCTTAGCGAAAGGCTTCTTGAGGGGAAAGCTGTAACTCTGTGAGATGATTTCACAGAACACAAAGAAGTTTCACAGAAAGCTTCTTTCTCGTTGTTATTGGAGATTATATCCTTTGGCCCTATAGTCTTCAAAGGGATCCGAAATATCTGTTCTCAGATTCCACAGAAATAAGGCTAGCAAAGAGATCCACGAAATACAGATGTAACTCTGTGAGATGAATTAACAGAACACTAAGCAGTTTCTCAGAAAGCTTCTTTCCAGATTTCATCTGAGGATATTTCCTTTTTCACCGTAGCCCTCTATGGGCTTCCAAATATCACTTTGCCAATTCCACAAGAACTGTCTTAGCGAAAGGCTTCTTGAGGGGAAAGCTGTAACTCTGTGAGATGATTTCACAGAACACAAAGAAGTTTCTCAGAAAGCTTCCTTCTCTTTGTCATCGGAGTTTATTTCCATTGGCCCTATATTCATAAAAGGGATCCGAAATATCTGTTCTCAGATTCCACAGAAATAAGGCTAGCAAAGAGATCCACGAAATACAGATGTAACTCTGTGAGATGAATTAACAGAACACTAAGCAGTTTCTCAGAAAGCTTCTTTCCAGATTTCATCTGAGGATATTTCCTTTTTCACCATTGCCCTCTAAGGGCTTCCGAATATCACTTTGCCAATTCCACAAGAACTGTCTTAGCGAAAGGCTCCTTGAGGGGAAAGCTGTAACTCTGTGAGATGATTTCACAGAACACAAAGAAGTTTCTCAGAAAGCTTCTTTCTCTTTCTTATCGGAGATTATATCCTTTGGCCCTATAGTCTTCAAAGGGATCCGAAATATCTGTTCTCAGATTCCACAGAAATAAGGCTAGCAAAGAGATCCACGAAATACAGATGTAACTCTGTGAGATGAATTAACAGAACACTAAGCAGTTTCTCAGAAAACTTTTTTCCAGATTTCATCTGAGGATATTTCCTTTTTCACCATAGTCCTCTAGGCGCTTCCAAATATCACTTTGCCAATTCCAAAAGAACTGTCTTAGCGAAAGGCTTCTTGAGGGGAAAGCTGTAACTCTGTGAGATGATTTCACAGAACACAAAGAAGTTTCTCAGAAAGCTTCTTTCTCGTTGTTATCGGAGTTTATATCCTTTGGCCCTATAGTCTTCAAAGGGATCCGAAATATCTGTTCTCAGATTCCACAGAAAGAAGGCTAGCAAAGAGATCCACGAAATACAGATGTAACTCTGTGAGATGAATTAACAGAACACGAAGCAGTTTCTCAGAAAGCTTCTTTCCAGATTTCATCTGAGGATATTTCCTTTTTCACCATTGCCCTCTATGGGCTTCCAAATATCACTTTGCCAATTCCACAAGAACTGTCTTAGCGAAAGGCTTCTTGATGGGAGAGCTGTAACTCTTTGAGATGATTTCACAGAACACAAAGAAGTTTCTCAGAAAGCTTCTTTCTCTTTGTTATCGGAGGATATTTCCTTTGGCCCTATAGTCTTCGAAGGCATCCGAAATATCCGTTCTCAGATTCCACAGAAATAAGGCTAGCAAAGAGATCCACGAAATACAGATGTAACTCTGTGAGATGAATTAACAGAACACTAAGCAGTTTCTCAGAAAGCTTCTTTCCAGATTTCATCTGAGGATATTTCCTTTTTCACCATTGCCCTCTATGGGCTTCCGAATATCACTTTGCCAATTCCACAAGAGCTATCTTAGCGAAAGGCTTCTTGAGGGGAAAGCTGTAACTCTGTGAGATGATTTCACAGAACACAAAGAAGTTTCCCAGAAAGCTTCTTTCTCTTTGTTATCAGAGGATATTTTTTTTGTCCCTATAGTCTTCAAAGGCATCCGAAATATCTGTTCTCAGATTCCACAGAAATAAGGCTAGCAAAGAGATCCACGAAATACAGATGTAACTCTGTGAGATGAATTAACAGAACACGAAGCAGTTTCTCAGAAAGCTTCTTTCCAGATTTCATCTGAGGATATTTCCTTTTTCACCATTGCCCTCTATGGGCTTCCGAATATCACTTTGCCAATTCCACAAGAGCTATCTTAGCGAAAGGCTTCTTGAGGGGAAAGCTGTAACTCTGTGAGATGATTTCACAGAACACAAAGAAGTTTCTCAGAAAGCTTCTTTCTCGTTGTTATCGGAGGATATTTATTTTGTCCCTATAGTCTTCAAAGGCATCCGAAATATCTGTTCTCAGATTCCACAGAAATAAGGCTAGCAAAGAGATCCACGAAATACAGATGTAACTCTGTGAGATGAATTAACAGAACTCTAAGCAGTTTCTCAGAAAGCTTGTTTCCAGATTTCATCTGAGGATATTTCCTTTTTCACTATAGCCCTCGATGCGCTTCCAAATATCACTTTGCCAATTCCACAAGAACTGTCTTAGCGAAAGGCTTCTTGAGGGGAAAGCTGTAACTCTGTGAGATGATATCACAGAACACAAAGAAGTTTCTCAGAAAGCTTCCTTCTCTTTCTTATCGGAGTTTATATCCTTTGGCCCTATATTCATCAAAGGGGTCCGAAATATCTGTTCTCAGATTCCACAGAAATAAGGCTAGCCAAGAGATCCACGACATAGAGATGTATCTCTGTGAGATGAATTAACAGAACACTAAGCAGTTTCTCAGAAAGCTTCTTTCCAGATTTCATCTGAGGATATTTCCATTTTCACCATTGCCCTCTATGGGCTTCCAAATATCACTTTGCCAATTCCACAAGAACTGTCTTAGCGAAAGACTTCTTGAGGGGAAGGCTGTAACTCTGTGAGATGATTTCACAGAACACAAGGAAGTTTCTCAGAAAGCTTCTCTCTCTTTCTTATCGGAGGATATTTCCTTTGGCCCAATAGTCTTCTAAGGGATCCGAAATATCTGTTCTCGGATTCCACATAAATAAGGCTGGCAAAGAGATCCACGACATAGAGATGTATCTCTGTGAGATGAATTAACAGAACACTAAGCAGTTTCTCAGAAAGCTTCTTTCCAGATTTCATCTGAGGATATTTCCTTTTTCACCGTTGCCGTCTATGGGCTTCCAAATATCACTTTGCCAATTCCACAAGAACTGTCTTAGCGAAAGGGTTCTTGAGGGGAAAGCGGTAACTCTGCGTGATGATTTCACAGAACACAAAGAAGTTTCTCAGAAAGCTTCTTTCTCGTTGTTATCGGAGTTTATATCCTTTGGCCCTATAGTCTTCAAAGGGATCCGAAATATCTGTTCTCAGATTCCACAGAAATAAGGCTAGCAAAGAGATCCACGAAATACAGATGTAACTCTGTGAGATGAATTAACAGAACACTAAGCAGTTTCTCAGAAAGCTTCTTTCCAGATTTCATCTGAGGATATTTCCTTTTTCACCATTGCCCTCTGAGGGCTTCCGAATATCACTTTGCCAATTGCACAAGAACTGTCTTAGCGAAAGGCTTCTTGAGGGGGAAAGCTGTAACTCTGTGAGATGATTTCACAGAACACAAAGAAGTTTCTCAGAAAGCTTCTTTCTCGTTGTTATCGGAGATTATATCCTTTGGCCCTATAGTCTTCAAAGGGATCCGAAATATCTGTTCTCAGATTCCACAGAAATAAGGCTAGCAAAGAGATCCACGAAATACAGATGTAACTCTGTGAGATGAATTAACAGAAAACTAAGCAGTTTCTCAGAAAGCTTCTTTCCAGATTTCATCTGAGGATATTTCCTTTTTCACCGTAGCCCTCTATGCGCTTCCAAATATCACTTTCCCAATTCCACAAGAACTGTCTTAGCGAAAGGCTTCTTGATGGGAGAGCTGTAACTCTTTGAGATGATTTCACAGAACACAAAGAAGTTTCTCAGAAAGCTTCTTTCTCTTTGTTATCAGAGGATGTTTCCTTTGGCCCTATAGTCTTCAAAGGCATCCGAAATATCCGTTCTCAGATTCCACAGAAATAAGGCTAGCAAAGAGATCCACGAAATACAGATGTAACTCTGTGAGATGAATTAACAGAACACTAAGCAGTTTCTCAGAAAACTTTTTTCCAGATTTCATCTGAGGATATTTCCTTTTTCAGCACAGTCCTCTAGGCGCTTCCAAATATCACTTTGCCAATTCCACAAGAACTGTCTTAGCGAAAGGCTTCTTGAGGGGAAAGCTGTAACTCTGTGAGATGATTTCACAGAACACAAAGAAGTTTCTCAGAAAGCTTCTTTCTCGTTGTTGTCGGAGTTTATATCCTTTGGCCCTATAGTCTTCAAAGGGATCCGAAATATCTGTTCTCAGATTCCACAGAAAGAAGGCTAGTAAAGAGATCCACGAAATACAGATGTAACTCTGTGAGATGAATTAACAGAACACTAAGCAGTTTCTCAGAAAGCTTCTTTCCAGATTTCATCGGAGGATATTTCCTTTTTCACCATAGCCCTCTAAGGGCTTCCAAATATCACTTTCCCAATTCCACCAGAACTGTCTTAGCGAAAGGCTTCTTGATGGGAGAGCTGTAACTCTTTGAGATGATTTCACAGAACACAAAGAAGTTTCTCAGAAAGCTTCTTTCTCTTTGTTATCGGAGGATATTTCCTTTGGCCCTATAGTCTTCAAAGGCATCCGAAATATCCGTTCTCAGATTCCACAGAAATAAGGCTAGCAAAGAGATCCAAGAAATACAGATGTAACTCTGTGAGATGAATTAACAGAACACTAAGCAGTTTCTCAGAAAGCTTCTTTCCAGATTTCATCTGAGGATATTTCCTTTTTCACCATTGCCCTCTATGGGCTTCCAAATATCACTTTGCCAATTCCACAAGAAATGTCTTAGCGAAAGGCTTCTTGAGGGGAAAGCTGTAACTCTGTGAGATGATTTCACAGAACACAAAGAAGTTTCTCAGAAAGCTTCCTTCTCTTTGTCATCGGAGTTTATTTCCTTTGGCCCTATATTCATCAACCGAATCCGAAATATCTGTTCTCATATTCCACAGAAATAAGGCTAGCAAAGAGATCCACGAAATACAGATGTAACTCTGTGAGATGAATTAACAGAACACTAAGCAGTTTCTCAGAAAGCTTCTTTCCAGATTTCATCTGAGGATATTTCCTTTTTCACCATTGCCCTCTATGGGCTTCCAAATATCACTTTGCCAATTCCACAAGAACTGTCTTAGCGAAAGACTTCTGAGGGGAAAGCTGTAACTCTGTGAGATGATTTCACAGAACACAAAGAAGTTTGCCAGAAAGCTTCTTTCACTTTGTTATCGGAGGATATTTCTTTTGTCCCTATAGTCTTCAAAGGCATCCGAAATATCTGTTCTCAGATTCCACAGAAATAAGGCTAGCAAAGAGATCCACGAAATACAGATGTAACTCTGTGAGATGAATTAACAGAACACGAAGAAGTTTCTCAGAAAGCTTCTTTCCAGATTTCATCTGAAGATATTTCCTTTTTCACCATTGCCCTCTAAGGGCTTCCAAATATCACTTTGCCAATTCCACAAGAACTGTCTTAGCGAAAGACTTCTTGAGGGGAAAGCTGTAACTCTATGAGATGATTTCACAGAACACAAAGAAGTTTCTCAGAAAGCTTCTTTCTCTTTCTTATCGGAGGATATTTCCTTTGGCCCAATAGTCTTCTAAGGGATCCGAAATATCTGTTCTCGGATTCCACAGAAATAAGGCTAGCAAAGAGATCCACGAAATACAGATGTAACTCTGTGAGATGAATTAACAGAACACTAAGCAGTTTCTCAGAAAGCTTCTTTCCAGATTTCATCTGAGGATATTTCCTTTTTCACCATAGCCCTCTATGGGCTTCCAAATATCACTTTGCCAATTCCACAAGAACTGTCTTAGCGAAAGGCTTCTTGAGGGGAAAGCTGTAACTCTGTGAGATGATTTCACAGAACACAAAGAAGTTTCTCAGAAAGCTTCTTTCTCGTTGTTATCGGAGTTTATATCCTTTGGAACTATAGTCTTCAAAGGGATCCGAATTATCTGTTCTCAGATTCCACAGAAAGAAGGCTAGCAAAGACATCCACGAAATACAGATGTAACTCTGTGAGATGAATTAACAGAACACTAAGCAGTTTCTCAGAAAGCTTCTTTCCAGATTTCATCTGAGGATATTTCCTTTTTCACCGTAGCCCTCTATGGGCTTCCAAATATCACTTTGCCAATTCCACAAGAACTGTCTTAGCGAAAGGCTTCTCGAGGGGAAAGCTGTAACTCTATGAGATGATTTCACAGAACACAAAGAAGTTTCTCAGAAAGCTTCCTTCTCTTTCTTATCGGAGTTTATTTCCTTTCGCCCTATATTCATCAAAGGGATCCGAAATATCTGTTCTCAGATTCCACAGAAATAAGGCTAGCAAAGAGATCCACGAAATACAGATGTAACTCTGTGAGATGAATTAACAGAACACTAAGCCGTTTCTCAGAAAGCTTCTTTCCAGATTTCATCTGAGGATATTTCCTTTTTCACCATTGCCCTCTATGGGCTTCCGAATATCACTTTGCCAATTCCACAAGAGCTATCTTAGCGAAAGGCTTCTTGAGGGGAAAGCTGTAACTCTGTGAGATGATTTCACAGAACACAAAGAAGTTTCTCAGAAAGCTTCTTTCTCGTTGTTATCGGAGGATATTTATTTTGTCCCTATAGTCTTCAAAGGCATCCGAAATATCTGTTCTCAGATTCCACAGAAATAAGGCTAGCAAAGAGATCCACGAAATACAGATGTAACTCTGTGAGATGAATTAACAGAACACTAAGCACTTTCTCAGAAAGCTTGTTTCCAGATTTCATCTGAGGATATTTCCTTTTTCACTATAGCCTTCGATGCGCTTCCAAATATCACTTTGCCAATACCAAAAGAACTGTCTTAGCGAAAGTCTTCTTGAGGGGAAAGCTGTAACTCTGTGAGATGATATCACAGAACACAAAGAAGTTTCTCAGAAAGCTTCCTTCTCTTTCTTATCGGAGTTTATATCCTTTGGCCCTATATTCATCAAAGGGGTCCGAAATATCTGTTCTCAGATTCCACAGAAATAAGGCTAGCAAAGAGATCCACGACATACAGATGTATCTCTGTGAGATGAATTAACAGAACACTAAGCAGTTTCTCAGAAAGCTTCTTTCCAGATTTCATCGGAGGATATTTCCTTTTTCACCATAGCCCTCTAAGGGCTTCCAAATATCACTTTCCCAATTCCACCAGAACTGTCTTAGCGAAAGGCTTCTTGATGGGAGAGCTGTAACTCTTTGAGATGATTTCACAGAACACAAAGAAGTTTCTCAGAAAGCTTCTTTCTCTTTGTTATCGGAGGATATTTCCTTTGGCCCTATAGTCTTCAAAGGCATCCGAAATATCCGTTCTCAGATTCCACAGAAATAAGGCTAGCAAAGAGATCCAAGAAATACAGATGTAACTCTGTGAGATGAATTAACAGAACACTAAGCAGTTTCTCAGAAAGCTTCTTTCCAGATTTCATCTGAGGATATTTCCTTTTTCACCATTGCCCTCTATGGGCTTCCAAATATCACTTTGCCAATTCCACAAGAAATGTCTTAGCGAAAGGCTTCTTGAGGGGAAAGCTGTAACTCTGTGAGATGATTTCACAGAACACAAAGAAGTTTCTCAGAAAGCTTCCTTCTCTTTGTCATCGGAGTTTATTTCCTTTGGCCCTATATTCATCAACCGAATCCGAAATATCTGTTCTCATATTCCACAGAAATAAGGCTAGCAAAGAGATCCACGAAATACAGATGTAACTCTGTGAGATGAATTAACAGAACACTAAGCAGTTTCTCAGAAAGCTTCTTTCCAGATTTCATCTGAGGATATTTCCTTTTTCACCATTGCCCACTATGGGCTTCCAAATATCACTTTGCCAGTTACACAAGAATTGTCTTAGCGAAAGGCTTCTTGAGGGGAAAGCTGTAACTCTGTGAGATGATTTCACAGAACACAAAGAAGTTTCTCAGAAAGCTTCTTTCTCGTTGTTATCGGAGTTTATATCCTTTGGCCCTATAGTCTTCAAAGGGATCCGAAATATCTGTTCTCAGATTCCACAGAAATAAGGCTAGCAAAGAGATCCACGAAATACAGATGTAACTCTGTGAGATGAATTAACAGAACACTAAGCAGTTTCTCAGAAAGCTTCTTTCCAGATTTCATCTGAGGATATTTCCTTTTTCACCATTGCCCTCTATGGGCTTCCGAATATCAGTTTGGCAATTCCACAAGAACTGTCTTAGTGAAAGGCTTCTTGAGGGGAAAGCTGTAACTCTGTGAGATGATTTCACAGAACACAAAGAAGTTTCTCAGAAAGATTCTTTCTCATTGTTATCGGAGATTTTATCCTTTGGCCCTATAGTCTTCAAAGGGATCCGAAATATCTGTTCTCAGATTCCACAGAAATAAGGCTAGCAAAGAGATCCACGAAATACAGATGTAACTCTGTGAGATGAATTAACAGAACACTAAGCAGTTTCTCAGAAAGCTTCTTTCCAGATTTCATCGGAGGATATTTCCTTTTTCACCATAGCCCTCTATGGGCTTCCAAATATCACTTTCCCAATTCCACAAGAACTGTCTTAGCGAAAGGCTTCTTCATGGGAGAGCTGTAACTCTTTGAGATGATTTCACAGAACACAAAGAAGTTTCTCAGAAAGCTTCTTTCTCTTTGTTATCGGAGGATATTTCCTTTGGCCCTATAGTCTTCAAAGGCATCCGAAATATCCGTTCTCAGATTCCACAGAAATAAGGCTAGCAAAGATATCCAAGAAATACAGATGTAACTCTGTGAGATGAATTAACAGAACACTAACCAGTTTCTCAGAAAGCTTCTTTCCAGATTTCATCTGAGGATATTTCCTTTTTCACCATTGCCCTCTATGGGCTTCCAAATATCACTTTGCCAATTCCACAAGAAATGTCTTAGCGAAAGGCTTCTTGAGGGGAAAGCTGTAACTCTGTGAGATGATTTCACAGAACACAAAGAAGTTTCTCAGAAAGCTTCCTTCTCTTTGTCATCGGAGTTTTTTTCCTATGGCCCTTTATTCATCAAACGAATCCGAAATATCTGTTCTCATATTCCACAGAAATAAGGCTAGCAAAGAGATCCACGAAATACAGATGTAACTCTGTGAGATGAATTAACAGAACACTAAGCAGTTTCTCAGAAAGCTTCTTTCCAGATTTCATCTGAGGATATTTCCTTTTTCACCATTGCCCTCTATGGGCTTCCAAATATCACTTTGCCAATTCCACAAGAACTGTCTTAGCGAAAGACTTCTTGAGGGGAAAGCTGTAACTCTGTGAGATGATTTCACGGAACACAAAGAAGTTTCTCAGAAAGCTTCTTTCTCTTTCTTATCGGAGGATATTTCCTTTGGCCCAATAGTCTTCTAAGGGATCCGAAATATCTGTTCTCGGATTCCACAGAAATAAGGCTAGCAAAGAGATCCAAGAAATACAGATGTAACTCTGTGAGATGAATTAACAGAACACTAAGCAGTTTCTCAGAAAGCTTCTTTCCAGATTTCATCTGAGGATATTTCCTTTTTCACCGTAGCCCTCTATGGGCTTCCAAATATCACTTTGCCAATTCCACAAGAACTGTCTTAGCGAAAGGCTTCTTGAGGGGAAAGCTGTAACTCTGTGAGATGATTTCACAGAACACAAAGAAGTTTCTCAGAAAGCTTCCTTCTCTTTGTCATCGGAGTTTATTTCCATTGGCCCTATATTCATAAAAGGGATCCGAAATATCTGTTCTCAGATTCCACATAAATAAGGCTAGCAAAGAGATCCACGAAATACAGATGTAACTCTGTGAGATGAATTAACAGAACACTAAGCAGTTTCTCAGAAAGCTTCTTTCCAGATTTCATCTGAGGATATTTCCTTTTTCACCATAGCCCTCTATGGGCTTCCAAATATCACTTTGCCAATTCCACAAGAACTGTCTTAGCGAAAGGGTTCTTGAGGGGAAAGCGGTAACTCTGCGTGATGATTTCACAGAACACAAAGAAGTTTCTCAGAAAGCTTCTTTCTCGTTGTTATCGGAGTTTATATCCTTTGGCCCTATAGTCTTCAAAGGGATCCGAAATATCTGTTCTCAGATTCCACAGAAATAAGGCTAGCAAAGAGATCCACGAAATACAGATGTAACTCTGTGAGATGAATTAACAGAACACTAAGCAGTTTCTCAGAAAGCTTCTTTCCAGATTTCATCTGAGGATATTTCCTTTTTCACCATTGCCCTCTGAGGGCTTCCGAATATCACTTTGCCAATTGCACAAGAACTGTCTTAGCGAAAGGCTTCTTGAGGGGAAAGCTGTAACTCTGTGAGATGATTTCACAGAACACAAAGAAGTTTCTCAGAAAGCTTCTTTCTCGTTGTTATCGGAGATTATATCCTTTGGCCCTATAGTCTTCAAAGGGATCCGAAATATCTGTTCTCAGATTCCACAGAAATAAGGCTAGCAAAGAGATCCACGAAATACAGATGTAACTCTGTGAGATGAATTAACAGAAAACTAAGCAGTTTCTCAGAAAGCTTCTTTCCAGATTTCATCTGAGGATATTTCCTTTTTCACCATAGCCCTCTCTGCGCTTCCAAATATCACTTTCCCAATTCCACAAGAACTGTCTTAGCGAAAGGCTTCTTGATGGGAGAGCTGTAACTCTTTGAGATGATTTCACAGAACACAAAGAAGTTTCTCAGAAAGCTTCCTTCTCTTTGTTATCAGAGGATATTTCCTTTGGCCCTATAGTCTTCAAAGGCATCCGAAATATCCGTTCTCAGATTCCACAGAAATAAGGCTAGCAAAGAGATCCACGAAATACAGATGTAACTCTGTGAGATGAATTAACAGAACACTAAGCAGTTTCTCAGAAAACTTTTTTCCAGATTTCATCTGAGGATATTTCCTTTTTCACCACAGTCCTCTAGGCGCTTCCAAATATCACTTTGCCAATTCCACAAGAACTGTCTTAGCGAAAGGCTTCTTGAGGGGAAAGCTGTAACTCTGTGAGATGATTTCACAGAACACAAAGAAGTTTCTCAGAAAGCTTCTTTCTCGTTGTTGTCGGAGTTTATATCCTTTGGCCCTATAGTCTTCAAAGGGATCCGAAATATCTGTTCTCAGATTCCACAGAAAGAAGGCTAGCAAAGAGATCCACGAAATACAGATGTAACTCTGTGAGATGAATTAACAGAACACTAAGCAGTTTCTCAGAAAGCTTCTTTCCAGATTTCATCGGAGGATATTTCCTTTTTCACCATAGCCCTCTAAGGGATTCCAAATATCACTTTCCCAATTCCACAAGAACTGTCTTAGCGAAAGGCTTCTTGATGGGAGAGCTGTAACTCTTTGAGATGATTTCACAGAACACAAAGAAGTTTCTCAGAAAGCTTCTTTCTCTTTGTTATCGGAGGATATTTCCTTTGGCCCTATAGTCTTCAAAGGCGTCCGAAATATCCGTTCTCAGATTCCACAGAAATAAGGCTAGCAAAGAGATCCAAGAAATACAGATGTAACTCTGTGAGATGAATTAACAGAACACTAAGCAGTTTCTCAGAAAGCTTCTTTCCATATTTCATCTGAGGATATTTCCTTTTTCACCATTGCCCTCTATGGGCTTCCAAATATCACTTTGCCAATTCCACAAGAAATGTCTTAGCGAAAGGCTTCTTGAGGGGAAAGCTGTAACTCTGTGAGATGATTTCACAGAACACAAAGAAGTTTCTCAGAAAGCTTCCTTCTCTTTGTCATCGGAGTTTATTTCCTTTGGCACTATATTCATCAAACGAATCCGAAATATCTGTTCTCATATTCCACAGAAATAAGGCTAGCAAAGAGATCCACGAAATACAGATGTAACTCTGTGAGTTGAATTAACAGAACACTAAGCAGTTTCTCAGAAAGCTTCTTTCCAGATTTCATCTGAGGATATTTCCTTTTTCACCATTGCCCTCTATGGGCTTCCAAATATCACTTTGCCAATTCCACAAGAACTGTCTTAGCGAAAGACTTCTTGAGGGGAAAGCTGTAACTCTGTGAGATGATTTCACAGAACACAAAGAAGTTTGCCAGAAAGCTTCTTTCTCTTTGTTATCGGAGGATATTTCTTTTGTCCCTATAGTCTTCAAAGGCATCCGAAATATCTGTTCTCAGATTCCACAGAAATAAGGCTAGCAAAGAGATCCACGAAATACAGATGTAACTCTGTGAGATGAATTTACAGAACACGAAGAAGTTTCTCAGAAAGCTTCTTTCCAGATTTCATCTGAGGATATTTCCTTTTTCACCATTGCCCTCTATGGGCTTCCAAATATCACTTTGCCAATTCCACAAGAACTGTCTTAGCGAAAGACTTCTTGAGGGGAAAGCTGTAACTCTATGAGATGATTTCACAGATCACAAAGAAGTTTCTCAGAAAGCTTCTTTCTCTTTCTTATCGGAGGATATTTCCTTTGGCCCAATAGTCTTCTAAGGGATGCGAAATATCTGTTCTCCAATTCCACAGAAATAAGGCTAGCAAAGAGATCCACCAAATACAGATGTAACTCTGTGAGATGAATTAACAGAACACTAAGCAGTTTCTCAGAAAGCTTCTTTCCAGATTTCATCTGAGGATATTTCCTTTTTCACCATAGCCCTCTATGGGCTTCCAAATATCACTTTGCCAATTCCACAAGAACTGTCTTAGCGAAAGGCTTCTTGAGGGGAAAGCTGTAACTCTCTGAGATGATTTCACAGAACACAAAGAAGTTTCTCAGAAACCTTCTTTCTCGTTGTTATCGGAGTTTATATCCTTTGGCCCTATAGTCTTCAAAGGGATCCGAAATATCTGTTCTCAGATTCCACAGAAAGAAGGCTAGCAAAGAGATCCACGAAATACAGATGTAACTCTGTGAGATGAATTAACAGAACACTAAGCAGTTTCTCAGAAAGCTTCTTTCCAGATTTCATCTGAGGATATTTCCTTTTTCACCGTAGCCCTCTATGGGCTTCCAAATATCACTTTGCCAATTCCACAAGAACTGTCTTAGCGAAAGGCTTCTTGCGGGGAAAGCTGTAACTCTGTGAGATGATTTCACAGAACACAAAGAAGTTTCTCAGAAAGCTTCCTTCTCTTTGTCATCGGAGTTTATTTCCATTGGCCCTATATTCATAAAAGGGATCCGAAATATCTGTTCTCAGATTCCACAGAAATAAGGCTAGCAAAGAGATCCACGAAATACAGATGTAACTCTGTGAGATGAATTAACAGAACACTAAGCAGTTTCTCAGAAAGCTTCTTTCCAGATTTCATCTGAGGATATTTCCTTTTTCACCATTGCCCTCTAAGGGCTTCCGAATATCACTTTGCCAATTCCACAAGAACTGTCTTAGCGAAAGGCTTCTTGAGGGGAAAGCTGTAACTCTGTGAGATGATTTCACAGAACACAAAGAAGTTTCACAGAAAGCTTCTTTCTCGTTGTTATTGGAGATTATATCCTTTGGCCCTATAGTCTTCAAAGGGATCCGAAATATCTGTTCTCAGATTCCACAGAAATAAGGCTAGCAAAGAGATCCACGAAATACAGATGTAACTCTGTGAGATGAATTAACAGAACACTAAGCAGTTTCTCAGAAAGCTTCTTTCCAGATTTCATCTGAGGATATTTCCTTTTTCACCGTAGCCCTCTATGGGCTTCCAAATATCACTTTGCCAATTCCACAAGAACTGTCTTAGCGAAAGGCTTCTTGAGGGGAAAGCTGTAACTCTGTGAGATGATTTCACAGAACACAAAGAAGTTTCTCAGAAAGCTTCCTTCTCTTTGTCATCGGAGTTTATTTCCATTGGCCCTATATTCATAAAAGGGATCCGAAATATCTGTTCTCAGATTCCACAGAAATAAGGCTAGCAAAGAGATCCACGAAATACAGATGTAACTCTGTGAGATGAATTAACAGAACACTAAGCAGTTTCTCAGAAAGCTTCTTTCCAGATTTCATCTGAGGATATTTCCTTTTTCACCATTGCCCTCTAAGGGCTTCCGAATATCACTTTGCCAATTCCACAAGAACTGTCTTAGCGAAAGGCTTCTTGAGGGGAAAGCTGTAACTCTGTGAGATGATTTCACAGAACACAAAGAAGTTTCTCAGAAAGCTTCTTTCTCGTTGTTATCGGAGATTATATCCTTTGGCCCTATAGTCTTCAAAGGGATCCGAAATATCTGTTCTCAGATTCCACAGAAATAAGGCTAGCAAAGAGATCCACGAAATACAGATGTAACTCTGTGAGATGAATTAACAGAACACTAAGCAGTTTCTCAGAAAGCTTCTTTCCAGATTTCATCTGAGGATATTTCCTTTTTCACCATTGCCCTCTATGGGCTTCCGAATATCACTTTGCCAATTCCACAAGAGCTATCTTAGCGAAAGGCTTCTTGAGGGGAAAGCTGTAACTCTGTGAGATGATTTCACAGAACACAAAGAAGTTTCTCAGAAAGCTTCTTTCTCATTGTTATCGGAGGATATTTATTTTGTCCCTATAGTCTTCAAAGGCATCCGAAATATCTGTTCTCAGATTCCACAGAAATAAGGCTAGCAAAGAGATCCACGAAATACAGATGTAACTCTGTGAGATGAATTAACAGAACACTAAGCAGTTTCTCAGAAAGCTTGTTTCCAGATTTCATCTGAGGATATTTCCTTTTTCACTATAGCCCTCGATGCGCTTCCAAATATCACTTTGCCAATTCCAAAAGAACTGTCTTAGCGAAAGGCTTCTTGAGGGGAAAGCTGTAACTCTGTGAGATGATATCACAGAACACAAAGAAGTTTCTCAGAAAGCTTCCTTCTCTTTCTCATCGGAGTTTATATCCTTTGGCCCTATATTCATCAAAGGGGTCCGAAATATCTGTTCTCAGATTTCACAGAAATAAGGCTAGCAAAGAGATCCACGACATACAGATGTATCTCTGTGAGATGAATTAACAGAACACTAAGCAGTTTCTCAGAAAGCTTCTTTCCAGATTTCATCTGAGGATATTTCCTTTTTCACCATTGCCCTCTATGGGCTTCCAAATATCACTTTGCCAATTCCACAAGAACTGTCTTAGCGAAAGACTTCTTGAGGGGAAGGCTGTAACTCTGTGAGATGATTTCACAGAACACAAGGAAGTTTCTCAGAAAGCTTCTTTCTCTTTCTTATCGGAGGATATTTCCTTTGGCCCAATAGTCTTCTAAGGGATCCGAAATATCTGTTCTCGGATTCCACATAAATAAGGCTAGCAACGAGATCCACGAAATACAGATGTAACTCTGTGAGATGAATTAACAGAACACTAAGCAGTTTCTCAGAAAGCTTCTTTCCAGATTTCATCTGAGGATATTTCCTTTTTCACCATTGCCCACTATTGGCTTTCTAATATCACTTTGCCAATTACACAAGAACTGTCTTAGCGAAAGGCTTCTTGAGAGGAAAGCTGTAACTCTGTGAGATGATTTCACAGAACACAAAGAAGTTTCTCAGAAAGCTTCTTTCTCGTTGTTATCGGAGTTTATATCCTTTGGCCCTATAGTCTTCAAAGGGATCCGAAATATCTGTTCTCAGATTCCACAGAAATAAGGCTAGCAAAGAGATCCACGAAATACAGATGTAACTCTGTGAGATGAATTAACAGAACACTAAGCAGTTTCTCAGAAAGCTTCTTTCCAGATTTCATCTGAGGATATTTCCTTTTTCACCATTGCCCTCTATGGGCTTCCGAATATCAGTTTGGCAATTCCACAAGAACTGTCTTAGTGAAAGGCTTCTTGAGGGGAAAGCTGTAACTCTGTGAGATGATTTCACAGAACACAAAGAAGTTTCTCAGAAAGCTTCTTTCTCATTGTTATCGGAGATTTTATCCTTTGGCCCTATAGTCTTCAAAGGGATCCGAAATATCTGTTCTCAGATTCCACAGAAATAAGGCTAGCAAAGAGATCCACGAAATACAGATGTAACTCTGTGAGATGAATTAACAGAACACTAAGCAGTTTCTCAGAAAGCTTCTTTCCAGATTTCATCGGAGGATATTTCCTTTTTCACCATAGCCCTCTATGGGCTTCCAAATATCACTTTCCCAATTCCACAAGAACTGTCTTAGCGAAAGGCTTCTTCATGGGAGAGCTGTAACTCTTTGAGATGATTTCACAGAACACAAAGAAGTTTCTCAGAAAGCTTCTTTCTCTTTGTTATCGGAGGATATTTCCTTTGGCCCTATAGTCTTCAAAGGCATCCGAAATATCCGTTCTCAGATTCCACAGAAATAAGGCTAGCAAAGAGATCCAAGAAATACAGATGTAACTCTGTGAGATGAATTAACAGAACACTAAGCAGTTTCTCAGAAAGCTTCTTTCCATATTTCATCTGAGGATATTTCCTTTTTCACCATTGCCCTCTATGGGCTTCCAAATATCACTTTGCCAATTCCACAAGAAATGTCTTAGCGAAAGGCTTCTTGAGGGGAAAGCTGTAACTCTGTGAGATGATTTCACAGAACACAAAGAAGTTTCTCAGAAAGCTTCCTTCTCTTTGTCATCGGAGTTTTTTTCCTATGGCCCTATATTCATCAAACGAATCCGAAATATCTATTCTCACATTCCACAGAAATAAGGCTAGCAAAGAGTTCCACGAAATACAGATGTAACTCTGTGAGATGAATTAACAGAACACTAAGCAGTTTCTCAGAAAGCTTCTTTCCAGATTTCATCTGAGGATATTTCCTTTTTCACCATTGCCCTCTATGGGCTTCCAAATATCACTTTGCCAATTCCACAAGAACTGTCTTAGCGAAAGACTTCTTGAGGGGAAAGCTGTAACTCTGTGAGATGATTTCACAGAACACAAAGAGGTTTCTCAGAAAGCTTCTTTCTCTTTCTTATCGGAGGATATTTCCTTTGGCCCAATAGTCTTCTAAGGGATCCGAAATATCTGTTCTCGGATTCCACAGAAATAAGGCTAGCAAAGAGATCCACGAAATACAGATGTAACTCTGTGAGATGAATTAACAGAACACTAAGGAGTTTCTCAGAAAGCTTCTTTCCAGATTTCATCTGAGGATATTTCCTTTTTCACCATAGCCCTCTATGGGCTTCCAAATATCACTTTGCCAATTCCACAAGAACTGTCTTAGCGAAAGGCTTCTTGAGAGGAAAGCTGTAACTCTGTGAGATGATTTCACAGAACACAAAGAAGTTTCTCAGAAAGCTTCTTTCTCGTTGTTATCGGAGTTTATATCCTTTGGACCTACAGTCTTCAAAGGGATCCGAATTATCTGTTCTCAGATTCCACAGAAAGAAGGCTGGCAAAGACATCCACGAAATACAGATGTAACTCTGTGAGATGAATTAACAGAACACTAAGCACTTTCTCAGAAAGCTGGTTTCCAGATTTCATCTGAGGATATTTCCTTTTTCACTATAGCCTTCGATGCGCTTCCAAATATCACTTTGCCAATACCAAAAGAACTGTCTTAGCGAAAGTCTTCTTGAGGGGAAAGCTGTAACTCTGTGAGATGATATCACAGAACACAAAGAAGTTTCTCAGAAAGCTTCCTTCTCTTTCTTATCGGAGTTTATATCCTTTGGCCCTATATTCATCAAAGGGGTCCGAAATATCTGTTCTCAGATTCCACAGAAATAAGGCTAGCAAAGAGATCCACGACATACAGATGTATCTCTGTGAGATGAATTAACAGAACACTAAGCAGTTTCTCAGAAAGCTTCTTTCCAGATTTCATCTGAGGATATTTCCATTTTCACCATTGCCCTCTATGGGCTTCCAAATATCACTTTGCCAATTCCACAAGAACTGTCTTAGCGAAAGACTTCTTGAGGGGAAGGCTGTAACTCTGTGAGACGATTTCACAGAACACAAGGAAGTTTCTCAGAAAGCTTCTTTCTCTTTCTTATCGGAGGATATTTCCTTTGGCCCAATAGTCTTCTAAGGGATCCGAAATATCTGTTCTCAGATTCCACAGAAATAAGGCTAGCAAAGAGATCCACGAAATACAGATGTAACTCTGTGAGATGAATTAACAGAACACTAAGCAGTTTCTCAGAAAGCTTCTTTCCAGATTTCATCTGAGGATATTTCCTTTTTCACCATAGCCCTTTATGGGCTTCCAAATATCACTTTGCCAATTCCACAAGAACTGTCTTAGCGAAAGGCTTCTTGAAGGGAAAGCTGTAACTCTGTGAGATGATTTCACAGAACACAAAGAAGTTTCTCAGAAAGCTTCTTTCTCGTTGTTGTCGGAGTTTATATCCTTTGGCCCTATAGTCTTCAAAGGGATCCGAAATATCTGTTCTCAGATTCCACAGAAATAAGGCTAGCAAAGAGATCCACGAAATACAGATGTAACTCTGTGAGATGAATTAACAGAACACTAAGCAGTTTCTCAGAAAGCTTCTTTCCAGATTTCATCTGAGGATATTTCCTTTTTCACCATTGCCCTCTATGGGCTTCCGAATATCACTTTGCCAATTCCACAAGAGCTATCTTAGCGAAAGGCTTCTTGAGGGGAAAGCTGTAACTCTGTGAGATGATTTCACAGAACACAAAGAAGTTTCTCAGAAAGCTTCTTTCTCATTGTTATCGGAGGATATTTATTTTGTCCCTATAGTCTTCAAAGGCATCCGAAATATCTGTTCTCAGATTCCACAGAAATAAGGCTAGCAAAGAGATCCACGAAATACAGATGTAACTCTGTGAGATGAATTAACAGAACACTAAGCAGTTTCTCAGAAAGCTTGTTTCCAGATTTCATCTGAGGATATTTCCTTTTTCACTATAGCCCTCGATGCGCTTCCAAATATCACTTTGCCAATTCCAAAAGAACTGTCTTAGCGAAAGGCTTCTTGAGGGGAAAGCTGTAACTCTGTGAGATGATATCACAGAACACAAAGAAGTTTCTCAGAAAGCTTCCTTCTCTTTCTCATCGGAGTTTATATCCTTTGGCCCTATATTCATCAAAGGGGTCCGAAATATCTGTTCTCAGATTTCACAGAAATAAGGCTAGCAAAGAGATCCACGACATACAGATGTATCTCTGTGAGATGAATTAACAGAACACTAAGCAGTTTCTCAGAAAGCTTCTTTCCAGATTTCATCTGAGGATATTTCCTTTTTCACCATTGCCCTCTATGGGCTTCCAAATATCACTTTGCCAATTCCACAAGAACTGTCTTAGCGAAAGACTTCTTGAGGGGAAGGCTGTAACTCTGTGAGATGATTTCACAGAACACAAGGAAGTTTCTCAGAAAGCTTCTTTCTCTTTCTTATCGGAGGATATTTCCTTTGGCCCAATAGTCTTCTAAGGGATCCGAAATATCTGTTCTCGGATTCCACATAAATAAGGCTAGCAACGAGATCCACGAAATACAGATGTAACTCTGTGAGATGAATTAACAGAACACTAAGCAGTTTCTCAGAAAGCTTCTTTCCAGATTTCATCTGAGGATATTTCCTTTTTCACCATTGCCCACTATTGGCTTTCTAATATCACTTTGCCAATTACACAAGAACTGTCTTAGCGAAAGGCTTCTTGAGAGGAAAGCGGTAACTCTGTGAGATGATTTCACAGAACACAAAGAAGTTTCTCAGAAAGCTTCTTTCTCGTTGTTATCGGAGTTTATATCCTTTGGCCCTATAGTCTTCAAAGGGATCCGAAATATCTGTTCTCAGATTCCACAGAAATAAGGCTAGCAAAGAGATCCACGAAATACAGATGTAACTCTGTGAGATGAATTAACAGAACACTAAGCAGTTTCTCAGAAAGCTTCTTTCCAGATTTCATCTGAGGATATTTCCTTTTTCACCATTGCCCTCTATGGGCTTCCGAATATCAGTTTGGCAATTCCACAAGAACTGTCTTAGTGAAAGGCTTCTTGAGGGGAAAGCTGTAACTCTGTGAGATGATTTCACAGAACACAAAGAAGTTTCTCAGAAAGCTTCTTTCTGATTGTTATCGGAGATTTTATCCTTTGGCCCTATAGTCTTCAAAGGGATCCGAAATATCTGTTCTCAGATTCCACAGAAATAAGGCTAGCAAAGAGATCCACGAAATACAGATGTAACTCTGTGAGATGAATTAACAGAACACTAAGCAGTTTCTCAGAAAGCTTCTTTCCAGATTTCATCTGAGGATATTTCCTTTTTCACCATAGCCCTCTATGGGCTTCCAAATATCACTTTCCCTATTCCACAAGAACTGTCTTAGCGAAAGGCTTCTTCATGGGAGAGCTGTAACTCTTTGAGATGATTTCACAGAACACAAAGAAGTTTCTCAGAAAGCTTCTTTCTCTTTGTTATCGGAGGATATTTCCTTTGGCCCTATAGTCTTCAAAGGCATCCGAAATATCCGTTCTCAGATTCCACAGAAATAAGGCTAGCAAAGAGATCCAAGAAATACAGATGTAACTCTGTGAGATGAATTAACAGAACACTAAGCAGTTTCTCAGAAAGCTTCTTTCCATATTTCATCTGAGGATATTTCCTTTTTCACCATTGCCCTCTATGGGCTTCCAAATATCACTTTGCCAATTCCACAAGAAATGTCTTAGCGAAAGGCTTCTTGAGGGGAAAGCTGTAACTCTGTGAGATGATTTCACAGAACACAAAGAAGTTTCTCAGAAAGCTTCCTTCTCTTTGTCATCGGAGTTTTTTTCCTATGGCCCTATATTCATCAAACGAATCCGAAATATCTATTCTCACATTCCACAGAAATAAGGCTAGCAAAGAGTTCCACGAAATACAGATGTAACTCTGTGAGATGAATTAACAGAACACTAAGCAGTTTCTCAGAAAGCTTCTTTCCAGATTTCATCTGAGGATATTTCCTTTTTCACCATTGCCCTCTATGGGCTTCCAAATATCACTTTGCCAATTCCACAAGAACTGTCTTAGCGAAAGACTTCTTGAGGGGAAAGCTGTAACTCTGTGAGATGATTTCACAGAACACAAAGAGGTTTCTCAGAAAGCTTCTTTCTCTTTCTTATCGGAGGATATTTCCTTTGGCCCAATAGTCTTCTAAGGGATCCGAAATATCTGTTCTCGGATTCCACAGAAATAAGGCTAGCAAAGAGATCCACGAAATACAGATGTAACTCTGTGAGATGAATTAACAGAACACTAAGCAGTTTCTCAGAAAGCTTCTTTCCAGATTTCATCTGAGGATATTTCCTTTTTCACCATAGCCCTCTATGGGCTTCCAAATATCACTTTGCCAATTCCACAAGAACTGTCTTAGCGAAAGGCTTCTTGAGAGGAAAGCTGTAACTCTGTGAGATGATTTCACAGAACACAAAGAAGTTTCTCAGAAAGCTTCTTTCTCGTTGTTATCGGAGTTTATATCCTTTGGACCTACAGTCTTCAAAGGGATCCGAATTATCTGTTCTCAGATTCCACAGAAAGAAGGCTGGCAAAGACATCCACGAAATACAGATGTAACTCTGTGAGATGAATTAACAGAACACTAAGCACTTTCTCAGAAAGCTGGTTTCCAGATTTCATCTGAGGATATTTCCTTTTTCACTATAGCCTTCGATGCGCTTCCAAATATCACTTTGCCAATACCAAAAGAACTGTCTTAGCGAAAGTCTTCTTGAGGGGAAAGCTGTAACTCTGTGAGATGATATCACAGAACACAAAGAAGTTTCTCAGAAAGCTTCCTTCTCTTTCTTATCGGAGTTTATATCCTTTGGCCCTATATTCATCAAAGGGGTCCGAAATATCTGTTCTCAGATTCCACAGAAATAAGGCTAGCAAAGAGATCCACGACATACAGATGTATCTCTGTGAGATGAATTAACAGAACACTAAGCAGTTTCTCAGAAAGCTTCTTTCCAGATTTCATCTGAGGATATTTCCATTTTCACCATTGCCCTCTATGGGCTTCCAAATATCACTTTGCCAATTCCACAAGAACTGTCTTAGCGAAAGACTTCTTGAGGGGAAGGCTGTAACTCTGTGAGACGATTTCACAGAACACAAGGAAGTTTCTCAGAAAGCTTCTTTCTCTTTCTTATCGGAGGATATTTCCTTTGGCCCAATAGTCTTCTAAGGGATCCGAAATATCTGTTCTCGGATTCCACATAAATAAGGCTAGCAAAGAGATCCACGAAATACAGATGTAACTCTGTGAGATGAATTAACAGAACACTAAGCAGTTTCTCACAAAGCTTCTTTCCAGATTTCATCTGAGGATATTTCCTTTTTCACCATTGCCCACTATGGGCTTCCAAATATCACTTTGCCAGTTACACAAGAATTGTATTAGCGAAAGGCTTCTTGAGGGGAAAGCTGTAACTCTGTGAGATGATTTCACAGAACACAAAGAAGTTTCTCAGAAAGCTTCTTTCTCGTTGTTATCGGAGTTTATATCCTTTGGCCCTATAGTCTTCAAAGGGATCCGAAATATCTGTTCTCAGATTCCACAGAAATAAGGCTAGCAAAGAGATCCACGAAATACAGATGTAACTCTGTGAGATGAATTAACAGAACACTAAGCAGTTTCTCAGAAAGCTTCTTTCCAGATTTCATCTGAGGATATTTCCTTTTTCACCATTGCCCTCTATGGGCTTCCGAATATCAGTTTGGCAATTCCACAAGAACTGTCTTAGTGAAAGGCTTCTTGAGGGGAAAGCTGTAACTCTGTGAGATGATTTCACAGAACACAAAGAAGTTTCTCAGAAAGATTCTTTCTCATTGTTATCGGAGATTTTATCCTTTGGCCCTATAGTCTTCAAAGGGATCCGAAATATCTGTTCTCAGATTCCACAGAAATAAGGCTAGCAAAGAGATCCACGAAATACAGATGTAACTCTGTGAGATGAATTAACAGAACACTAAGCAGTTTCTCAGAAAGCTTCTTTCCAGATTTCATCGGAGGATATTTCCTTTTTCACAATAGCCCTCTATGGGCTTCCAAATATCACTTTCCCAATTCCACAAGAACTGTCTTAGCGAAAGGCTTCTTCATGGGAGAGCTGTAACTCTTTGAGATGATTTCACAGAACACAAAGAAGTTTCTCAGAAAGCTTCTTTCTCTTTGTTATCGGAGGATATTTCCTTTGGCCCTATAGTCTTCAAAGGCATCCGAAATATCCGTTCTCAGATTCCACAGAAATAAGGCTAGCAAAGATATCCAAGAAATACAGATGTAACTCTGTGAGATGAATTAACAGAACACTAACCAGTTTCTCAGAAAGCTTCTTTCCATATTTCATCTGAGGATATTTCCTTTTTCACCATTGCCCTCTATGGGCTTCCAAATATCACTTTGCCAATTCCACAAGAAATGTCTTAGCGAAAGGCTTCTTGAGGGGAAAGCTGTAACTCTGTGAGATGATTTCACAGAACACAAAGAAGTTTCTCAGAAAGCTTCCTTCTATTTGTCATCGGAGTTTTTTTCCTATGGCCCTTTATTCATCAAACGAATCCGAAATATCTGTTCTCATATTCCACAGAAATAAGGCTAGCAAAGAGATCCACGAAATACAGATGTAACTCTGTGAGATGAATTAACAGAACACTAAGCAGTTTCTCAGAAAGCTTCTTTCCAGATTTCATCTGAGGATATTTCCTTTTTCACCATTGCCCTCTATGGGCTTCCAAATATCACTTTGCCAATTCCACAAGAACTGTCTTAGCGAAAGACTTCTTGAGGGGAAAGCTGTAACTCTGTGAGATGATTTCACGGAACACAAAGAAGTTTCTCAGAAAGCTTCTTTCTCTTTCTTATCGGAGGATATTTCCTTTGGCCCAATAGTCTTCTAAGGGATCCGAAATATCTGTTCTCGGATTCCACAGAAATAAGGCTAGCAAAGAGATCCACGAAATACAGATGTAACTCTGTGAGATGAATTAACAGAACACTAAGCAGTTTCTCAGAAAGCTTCTTTCCAGATTTCATCTGAGGATATTTCCTTTTTCACCGTAGCCCTCTATGGGCTTCCAAATATCACTTTGCCAATTCCACAAGAACTGTCTTAGCGAAAGGCTTCTTGAGGGGAAAGCTGTAACTCTGTGAGATGATTTCACAGAACACAAAGAAGTTTCTCAGAAAGCTTCCTTCTCTTTGTCATCGGAGTTTATTTCCATTGGCCCTATATTCATAAAAGGGATCCGAAATATCTGTTCTCAGATTCCACATAAATAAGGCTAGCAAAGAGATCCACGAAATACAGATGTAACTCTGTGAGATGAATTAACAGAACACTAAGCAGTTTCTCAGAAAGCTTCTTTCCAGATTTCATCTGAGGATATTTCCTTTTTCACCATAGCCATGTATGGGCTTCCAAATATCACTTTGCCAATTCCACAAGAACTGTCTTAGCGAAAGGGTTCTTGAGGGGAAAGCGGTAACTCTGCGTGATGATTTCACAGAACACAAAGAAGTTTCTCAGAAAGCTTCTTTCTCGTTGTTATCGGAGTTTATATCCTTTGGCCCTATAGTCTTCAAAGGGATCCGAAATATCTGTTCTCAGATTCCACAGAAATAAGGCTAGCAAAGAGATCCACGAAATACAGATGTAACTCTGTGAGATGAATTAACAGAACACTAAGCAGTTTCTCAGAAAGCTTCTTTCCAGATTTCATCTGAGGATATTTCCTTTTTCACCATTGCCCTCTGAGGGCTTCCGAATATCACTTTGCCAATTGCACAAGAACTGTCTTAGCGAAAGGCTTCTTGAGGGGAAAGCTGTAACTCTGTGAGATGATTTCACAGAACACAAAGAAGTTTCTCAGAAAGCTTCTTTCTCGTTGTTATCGGAGATTATATCCTTTGGCCCTAAGTCTTCAAAGGGATCCGAAATATCTGTTCTCAGATTCCACAGAAATAAGGCTAGCAAAGAGATCCACGAAATACAGATGTAACTCTGTGAGATGAATTAACAGAAAACTAAGCAGTTTCTCAGAAAGCTTCTTTCCAGATTTCATCTGAGGATATTTCCTTTTTCACCATAGCCCTCTCTGCGCTTCCAAATATCACTTTCCCAATTCCACAAGAACTGTCTTAGCGAAAGGCTTCTTGATGGGAGAGCTGTAACTCTTTGAGATGATTTCACAGAACACAAAGAAGTTTCTCAGAAAGCTTCCTTCTCTTTGTTATCAGAGGATATTTCCTTTGGCCCTATAGTCTTCAAAGGCATCCGAAATATCCGTTCTCAGATTCCACAGAAATAAGGCTAGCAAAGAGATCCACGAAATACAGATGTAACTCTGTGAGATGAATTAACAGAACACTAAGCAGTTTCTCAGAAAACTTTTTTCCAGATTTCATCTGAGGATATTTCCTTTTTCACCACAGTCCTCTAGGCGCTTCCAAATATCACTTTGCCAATTCCACAAGAACTGTCTTAGCGAAAGGCTTCTTGAGGGGAAAGCTGTAACTCTGTGAGATGATTTCACAGAACACAAAGAAGTTTCTCAGAAAGCTTCTTTCTCGTTGTTGTCGGAGTTTATATCCTTTGGCCCTATAGTCTTCAAAGGGATCCGAAATATCTGTTCTCAGATTCCACAGAAAGAAGGCTAGCAAAGAGATCCACGAAATACAGATGTAACTCTGTGAGATGAATTAACAGAACACTAAGCAGTTTCTCAGAAAGCTTCTTTCCAGATTTCATCGGAGGATATTTCCTTTTTCAGCGTAGCCCTCTAAGGGCTTCCAAATATCACTTTCCCAATTCCACAAGAACTGTCTTAGCGAAAGGCTTCTTGATGGGAGAGCTGTAACTCTTTGAGATGATTTCACAGAACACAAAGAAGTTTCTCAGAAAGCTTCTTTCTCTTTGTTATCGGAGGATATTTCCTTTGGCCCTATAGTCTTCAAAGGCGTCCGAAATATCCGTTCTCAGATTCCACAGAAATAAGGCTAGCAAAGAGATCCAAGAAATACAGATGTAACTCTGTGAGATGAATTAACAGAACACTAAGCAGTTTCTCAGAAAGCTTCTTTCCATATTTCATCTGAGGATATTTCCTTTTTCACCATTGCCCTCTATGGGCTTCCAAATATCACTTTGCCAATTCCACAAGAAATGTCTTAGCGTAAGGCTTCTTGAGGGGAAAGCTGTAACTCTGTGAGATGATTTCACAGAACACAAAGAAGTTTCTCAGAAAGCTTCCTTCTCTTTGTCATCGGAGTTTATTTCCTTTGGCCCTATATTCATCAAACGAATCCGAAATATCTGGTCTCATATTCCACAGAAATAAGGCTAGCAAAGAGATCCACGAAATACAGATGTAACTCTGTGAGTTGAATTAACAGAACACTAAGCAGTTTCTCAGAAAGCTTCTTTCCAGATTTCATCTGAGGATATTTCCTTTTTCACCATTGCCCTCTATGGGCTTCCAAATATCACTTTGCCAATTCCACAAGAACTGTCTTAGCGAAAGACTTCTTGAGGGGAAAGCTGTAACTCTGTGAGATGATTTCACAGAACACAAAGAAGTTTGCCAGAAAGCTTCTTTCTCTTTGTTATCGGAGGATATTTCTTTTGTCCCTATAGTCTTCAAAGGCATGCGAAATATCTGTTCTCAGATTCCACAGAAATAAGGCTAGCAAAGAGATCCACGAAATACAGATGTAACTCTGTGAGATGAATTTACAGAACACGAAGAAGTTTCTCAGAAAGCTTCTTTCCAGATTTCATCTGAGGATATTTCCTTTTTCACCATTGCCCTCTATGGGCTTCCAAATATCACTTTGCCAATTCCACAAGAACTGTCTTAGCGAAAGACTTCTTGAGGGGAAAGCTGTAACTCTATGAGATGATTTCACAGATCACAAAGAAGTTTCTCAGAAAGCTTCTTTCTCTTTCTTATCGGAGGATATTTCCTTTGGCCCAATAGTCTTCTAAGGGATGCGAAATATCTGTTCTCCAATTCCACAGAAATAAGGCTAGCAAAGAGATCCACCAAATACAGATGTAACTCTGTGAGATGAATTAACAGAACACTAAGCAGTTTCTCAGAAAGCTTCTTTCCAGATTTCATCTGAGGATATTTCCTTTTTCACCATAGCCCTCTATGGGCTTCCAAATATCACTTTGCCAATTCCACAAGAACTGTCTTAGCGAAAGGCTTCTTGAGGGGAAAGCTGTAACTCTCTGAGATGATTTCACAGAACACAAAGAAGTTTCTCAGAAACCTTCTTTCTCGTTGTTATCGGAGTTTATATCCTTTGGCCCTATAGTCTTCAAAGGGATCCGAAATATCTGTTCTCAGATTCCACAGAAAGAAGGCTAGCAAAGAGATCCACGAAATACAGATGTAACTCTGTGAGATGAATTAACAGAACACTAAGCAGTTTCTCAGAAAGCTTCTTTCCAGATTTCATCTGAGGATATTTCCTTTTTCACCGTAGCCCTCTATGGGCTTCCAAATATCACTTTGCCAATTCCACAAGAACTGTCTTAGCGAAAGGCTTCTTGCGGGGAAAGCTGTAACTCTGTGAGATGATTTCACAGAACACAAAGAAGTTTCTCAGAAAGCTTCCTTCTCTTTGTCATCGGAGTTTATTTCCATTGGCCCTATATTCATAAAAGGGATCCGAAATATCTGTTCTCAGATTCCACAGAAATAAGGCTAGCAAAGAGATCCACGAAATACAGATGTAACTCTGTGAGATGAATTAACAGAACACTAATCAGTTTCTCAGAAAGCTTCTTTCCAGATTTCATCTGAGGATATTTCCTTTTTCACCATTGCCCTCTAAGGGCTTCCGAATATCACTTTGCCAATTCCACAAGAACTGTCTTAGCGAAAGGCTTCTTGAGGGGAAAGCTGTAACTCTGTGAGATGATTTCACAGAACACAAAGAAGTTTCTCAGAAAGCTTCTTTCTCGTTGTTATCGGAGATTATATCCTTTGGCCCTGTAGTCTTCAAAGGGATCCGAAATATCTGCTCTCAGAATCCACAGAAATAAGGCTAGCAAAGAGATCCACGAAATACAGATGTAACTCTGTGAGATGAATTAACAGAACACTAAGCAGTTTCTCAGAAAGCTTCTTTCCAGATTTCATCTGAGGATATTTCCTTTTTCACCGTAGCCCTCTATGGGCTTCCAAATATCACTTTGCCAATTCCACAAGAACTGTCTTAGCGAAAGGCTTCTTGAGGGGAAAGCTGTAACTCTGTGAGATGATTTCACAGAACACAAAGAAGTTTCTCAGAAAGCTTCCTTCTCTTTGTCATCGGAGTTTATTTCCATTGGCCCTATATTCATAAAAGATATCCGAAATATCTGTTCTCAGATTCCACAGAAATAAGGCTAGCAAAGTGATCCACGAAATACAGATGTAACTCTGTGAGATGAATTAACAGAACACTAAGCAGTTTCTCAGAAAGCTTCTTTCCAGATTTCATCTGAGGATATTTCCTTTTTCACCATTGCCCTCTAAGGGCTTCCGAATATCACTTTGCCAATTCCACAAGAACTGTCTTAGCGAAAGGCTTCTTGAGGGGAAAGCTGTAACTCTGTGAGATGATTTCACAGAACACAAAGAAGTTTCTCAGAAAGCTTCTTTCTCGTTGTTATCGGAGATTATATCCTTTGGCCCTATAGTCTTCAAAGGGATCCGAAATATCTGTTCTCAGATTCCACAGAAATAAGGCTAGCAAAGAGATCCACGAAATACAGATGTAACTCTGTGAGATGAATTAACAGAACACTAAGCAGTTTCTCAGAAAACTTTTTTCCAGATTTCATCTGAGGATATTTCCTTTTTCACCATAGTCCTCTAGGCGCTTCCAAATATCACTTTGCCAATTCCAAAAGAACTGTCTTAGCGAAAGGCTTCTTGAGGGGAAAGCTGTAACTCTGTAAGATGATTTCACAGAACACAAAGAAGTTTCTCAGAAATCTTCTTTCTCGTTGTTATCGGAGTTTATATCCTTTGGCCCTATAGTCTTCTAAGGGATCCGAAATATCTGTTCTCAGATTCCACAGAAATAAGGCTAGCAAAGAGATCCACGAAATACAGATGTAACTCTGTGAGATGAATTAACAGAACACTAATCAGTTTCTCAGAAAGCTTCTTTCCAGATTTCATCGGAGGATATTTCCTTTTTCAGCGTAGCCCTCTAAGGGCTTCCAAATATCACTTTCCCAATTCCACAAGAACTGTCTTAGCGAAAGGCTTCTTGATGGGAGAGCTGTAACTCTTTGAGATGATTTCACAGAACACAAAGAAGTTTCTCAGAAAGCTTCTTTCTCTTTGTTATCGGAGGATATTTCCTTTGGCCCTATAGTCTTCAAAGGCGTCCGAAATATCCGTTCTCAGATTCCACAGAAATAAGGCTAGCAAAGAGATCCAAGAAATACAGATGTAACTCTGTGAGATGAATTAACAGAACACTAAGCAGTTTCTCAGAAAGCTTCTTTCCATATTTCATCTGAGGATATTTCCTTTTTCACCATTGCCCTCTATGGGCTTCCAAATATCACTTTGCCAATTCCACAAGAAATGTCTTAGCGTAAGGCTTCTTGAGGGGAAAGCTGTAACTCTGTGAGATGATTTCACAGAACACAAAGAAGTTTCTCAGAAAGCTTCCTTCTCTTTGTCATCGGAGTTTATTTCCTTTGGCCCTATATTCATCAAACGAATCCGAAATATCTGGTCTCATATTCCACAGAAATAAGGCTAGCAAAGAGATCCACGAAATACAGATGTAACTCTGTGAGTTGAATTAACAGAACACTAAGCAGTTTCTCAGAAAGCTTCTTTCCAGATTTCATCTGAGGATATTTCCTTTTTCACCATTGCCCTCTATGGGCTTCCAAATATCACTTTGCCAATTCCACAAGAACTGTCTTAGCGAAAGACTTCTTGAGGGGAAAGCTGTAACTCTGTGAGATGATTTCACAGAACACAAAGAAGTTTGCCAGAAAGCTTCTTTCTCTTTGTTATCGGAGGATATTTCTTTTGTCCCTATAGTCTTCAAAGGCATGCGAAATATCTGTTCTCAGATTCCACAGAAATAAGGCTAGCAAAGAGATCCACGAAATACAGATGTAACTCTGTGAGATGAATTTACAGAACACGAAGAAGTTTCTCAGAAAGCTTCTTTCCAGATTTCATCTGAGGATATTTCCTTTTTCACCATTGCCCTCTATGGGCTTCCAAATATCACTTTGCCAATTCCACAAGAACTGTCTTAGCGAAAGACTTCTTGAGGGGAAAGCTGTAACTCTATGAGATGATTTCACAGATCACAAAGAAGTTTCTCAGAAAGCTTCTTTCTCTTTCTTATCGGAGGATATTTCCTTTGGCCCAATAGTCTTCTAAGGGATGCGAAATATCTGTTCTCCAATTCCACAGAAATAAGGCTAGCAAAGAGATCCACCAAATACAGATGTAACTCTGTGAGATGAATTAACAGAACACTAAGCAGTTTCTCAGAAAGCTTCTTTCCAGATTTCATCTGAGGATATTTCCTTTTTCACCATAGCCCTCTATGGGCTTCCAAATATCACTTTGCCAATTCCACAAGAACTGTCTTAGCGAAAGGCTTCTTGAGGGGAAAGCTGTAACTCTCTGAGATGATTTCACAGAACACAAAGAAGTTTCTCAGAAACCTTCTTTCTCGTTGTTATCGGAGTTTATATCCTTTGGCCCTATAGTCTTCAAAGGGATCCGAAATATCTGTTCTCAGATTCCACAGAAAGAAGGCTAGCAAAGAGATCCACGAAATACAGATGTAACTCTGTGAGATGAATTAACAGAACACTAAGCAGTTTCTCAGAAAGCTTCTTTCCAGATTTCATCTGAGGATATTTCCTTTTTCACCGTAGCCCTCTATGGGCTTCCAAATATCACTTTGCCAATTCCACAAGAACTGTCTTAGCGAAAGGCTTCTTGCGGGGAAAGCTGTAACTCTGTGAGATGATTTCACAGAACACAAAGAAGTTTCTCAGAAAGCTTCCTTCTCTTTGTCATCGGAGTTTATTTCCATTGGCCCTATATTCATAAAAGGGATCCGAAATATCTGTTCTCAGATTCCACAGAAATAAGGCTAGCAAAGAGATCCACGAAATACAGATGTAACTCTGTGAGATGAATTAACAGAACACTAATCAGTTTCTCAGAAAGCTTCTTTCCAGATTTCATCTGAGGATATTTCCTTTTTCACCATTGCCCTCTAAGGGCTTCCGAATATCACTTTGCCAATTCCACAAGAACTGTCTTAGCGAAAGGCTTCTTGAGGGGAAAGCTGTAACTCTGTGAGATGATTTCACAGAACACAAAGAAGTTTCTCAGAAAGCTTCTTTCTCGTTGTTATCGGAGATTATATCCTTTGGCCCTGTAGTCTTCAAAGGGATCCGAAATATCTGCTCTCAGATTCCACAGAAATAAGGCTAGCAAAGAGATCCACGAAATACAGATGTAACTCTGTGAGATGAATTAACAGAACACTAAGCAGTTTCTCAGAAAGCTTCTTTCCAGATTTCATCTGAGGATATTTCCTTTTTCACCGTAGCCCTCTATGGGCTTCCAAATATCACTTTGCCAATTCCACAAGAACTGTCTTAGCGAAAGGCTTCTTGAGGGGAAAGCTGTAACTCTGTGAGATGATTTCACAGAACACAAAGAAGTTTCTCAGAAAGCTTCCTTCTCTTTGTCATCGGAGTTTATTTCCATTGGCCCTATATTCATAAAAGATATCCGAAATATCTGTTCTCAGATTCCACAGAAATAAGGCTAGCAAAGTGATCCACGAAATACAGATGTAACTCTGTGAGATGAATTAACAGAACACTAATCAGTTTCTCAGAAAGCTTCTTTCCAGATTTCATCTGAGGATATTTCCTTTTTCACCATTGCCCTCTAAGGGCTTCCGAATATCACTTTGCCAATTCCAAAAGAACTGTCTTAGCGAAAGGCTTCTTGAGGGGAAAGCTGTAACTCTGTGAGATGATATCACAGAACACAAAGAAGTTTCTCAGAAAGCTTCCTTCTCTTTCTCATCGGAGTTTATATCCTTTGGCCCTATATTCATCAAAGGGGTCCGAAATATCTGTTCTCAGATTTCACAGAAATAAGGCTAGCAAAGAGATCCAGAACATACAGATGTATCTCTGTGAGATGAATTAACAGAACACTAAGCAGTTTCTCAGAAAGCTTCTTTCCAGATTTCATCTGAGGATATTTCCTTTTTCACCATTGCCCTCTATGGGCTTCCAAATATCACTTTGCCAATTCCACAAGAACTGTCTTAGCGAAAGACTTCTTGAGGGGAAGGCTGTAACTCTGTGAGATGATTTCACAGAACACAAGGAAGTTTCTCAGAAAGCTTCTTTCTCTTTCTTATCGGAGGATATTTCCTTTGGCCCAATAGTCTTCTAAGGGATCCGAAATATCTGTTCTCGGATTCCACATAAATAAGGCTAGCAAAGAGATCCACGAAATACAGATGTAACTCTGTGAGATGAATTAACAGAACACTAAGCAGTTTCTCAGAAAGCTTCTTTCCAGATTTCATCTGAGGATATTTCCTTTTTCACCATTGCCCACTATTGGCTTTCTAATATCACTTTGCCAATTACACAAGAACTGTCTTAGCGAAAGGCTTCTTGAGGGGAAAGCTGTAACTCTGTGAGATGATTTCACAGAACACAAAGAAGTTTCTCAGAAAGCTTCTTTCTCGTTGTTATCGGAGTTTATATCCTTTGGCCCTATAGTCTTCAAAGGGATCCGAAATATCTGTTCTCAGATTCCACAGAAATAAGGCTAGCAAAGAGATCCACGAAATACAGATGTAACTCTGTGAGATGAATTAACAGAACACTAAGCAGTTTCTCAGAAAGCTTCTTTCCAGATTTCATCTGAGGATATTTCCTTTTTCACCATTGCCCTCTATGGGCTTCCGAATATCAGTTTGGCAATTCCACAAGAACTGTCTTAGTGAAAGGCTTCTTGAGGGGAAAGCTGTAACTCTGTGAGATGATTTCACAGAACACAAAGAAGTTTCTCAGAAAGCTTCTTTCTCATTGTTATCGGAGATTTTATCCTTTGGCCCTATAGTCTTCAAAGGGATCCGAAATATCTGTTCTCAGGTTCCACAGAAATAAGGCTAGCAAAGAGATCCACGAAATACAGATGTAACTCTGTGAGATGAATTAACAGAACACTAAGCAGTTTCTCAGAAAGCTTCTTTCCAGATTTCATCGGAGGATATTTCCTTTTTCACCATAGCCCTCTATGGGCTTCCAAATATCACTTTCCCAATTCCACAAGAACTGTCTTAGCGAAAGGCTTCTTCATGGGAGAGCTGTAACTCTTTGAGATGATTTCACAGAACACAAAGAAGTTTCTCAGAAAGCTTCTTTCTCTTTGTTATCGGAGGATATTTCCTTTGGCCCTATAGTCTTCAAAGGCATCCGAAATATCCGTTCTCAGATTCCACAGAAATAAGGCTAGCAAAGAGATCCAAGAAATACAGATGTAACTCTGTGAGATGAATTAACAGAACACTAAGCAGTTTCTCAGAAAGCTTCTTTCCATATTTCATCTGACGATATTTCCTTTTTCACCATTGCCCTCTATGGGCTTCCAAATATCACTTTGCCAATTCCACAAGAAATGTCTTAGCGAAAGGCTTCTTGAGGGGAAAGCTGTAACTCTGTGAGATGATTTCACAGAACACAAAGAAGTTTCTCAGAAAGCTTCCTTCTCTTTGTCATCGGAGTTTTTTTCCTATGGCCCTATATTCATCAAACGAATCCGAAATATCTATTCTCATATTCCACAGAAATAAGGCTAGCAAAGAGTTCCACGAAATACAGATGTAACTCTGTGAGATGAATTAACAGAACACTAAGCAGTTTCTCAGAAAGCTTCTTTCCAGATTTCATCTGAGGATATTTCCTTTTTCACCATTGCCCTCTATGGGCTTCCAAATATCACTTTGCCAATTCCACAAGAACTGTCTTAGCGAAAGACTTCTTGAGGGGAAAGCTGTAACTCTGTGAGATGATTTCACAGAACACAAAGAGGTTTCTCAGAAAGCTTCTTTCTCTTTCTTATCGGAGGATATTTCCTTTGGCCCAATAGTCTTCTAAGGGATCCGAAATATCTGTTCTCGGATTCCACAGAAATAAGGCTAGCAAAGAGATCCACGAAATACAGATGTAACTCTGTGAGATGAATTAACAGAACACTAAGCAGTTTCTCAGAAAGCTTCTTTCCAGATTTCATCTGAGGATATTTCCTTTTTCACCATAGCCCTCTATGGGCTTCCAAATATCACTTTGCCAATTCCACAAGAACTGTCTTAGCGAAAGGCTTCTTTAGAGGAAAGCTGTAACTCTGTGAGATGATTTCACAGAACACAAAGAAGTTTCTCAGAAAGCTTCTTTCTCGTTGTTATCGGAGTTTATATCCTTTGGACCTACAGTCTTCAAAGGGATCCGAATTATCTGTTCTCAGATTCCACAGAAAGAAGGCTGGCAAAGACATCCACGAAATACAGATGTAACTCTGTGAGATGAATTAACAGAACACTAAGCAGTTTCTCAGAAAGCTTCTTTCCAGATTTCATCTGAGGATATTTCCTTTTTCACCGTAGCCCTCTATGGGCTTCCAAATATCACTTTGCCAATTCCACAAGAACTGTCTTAGCGAAAGGCTTCTTGAGGGGAAAGCTGTAACTCTGTGAGATGATTTCACAGAACACAAAGAAGTTTCTCAGAAAGCTTCCTTCTCTTTGTCATCGGAGTTTATTTCCATTGGCCCTATATTCATAAAAGGGATCCGAAATATCTGTTCTCAGATTCCACATAAATAAGGCTAGCAAAGAGATCCACGAAATACAGATGTAACTCTGTGAGATGAATTAACAGAACACTAAGCAGTTTCTCAGAAAGCTTCTTTCCAGATTTCATCTGAGGATATTTCCTTTTTCACCATTGCCCTCAATGGGCTTCCAAATATCACTTTGCCTATTCCACAAGAAATGTCTTAGCGAAAGGCTTCTTGAGGGGAAAGCTGTAACTCTGTGAGATGATTTCACAGAACACAAAGAAGTTTCTCAGAAAGCTTCCTTCTCTTTGTCATCGGAGTTTATTTCCTTTGGCCCTATATTCATCAAACGAATCCGAAATATCTGTTCTCATATTCCACAGAAATAAGGCTAGCAAAGAGATCCACGAAATACAGATGTAACTCTGTGAAATGAATTAACAGAACACTAAGCAGTTTCTCAGAAAGCTTCTTTCCAGATTTCATCTGAGGGTATTTCCTTTTTCACTATTGCCATCTATGGGCTTCCAAATATCACTTTGCCAATTCCACCAGAACTGTCTTAGGGAAAGACTTCTTGAGGGGAAAGCTGTAACTCTGTGAGATGATTTCACAGAACACAAAGAAGTTTCCCAGAAAGCTTCTTTCTCTTTGTTATCAGAGGATATTTTTTTTGTCCCTATAGTCTTCAAAGGCATCCGAAATATCTGTTCTCAGATTCCACAGAAATAAGGCTAGCAAAGAGATCCACGAAATACAGATGTAACTCTGTGAGATGAATTAACAGAACACGAAGCAGTTTCTCAGAAAGCTTCTTTCCAGATTTCATCTGAGGATATTTCCTTTTTCACCATAGCCCTCTATGGGCTTCCAAATATCACTTTGCCAATTCCACAAGAACTGTCTTAGCGAAAGGCTTCTTGAAGGGAAAGCTGTAACTCTGTGAGATGATTTCACAGAACACAAAGAAGTTTCTCAGAAAGCTTCTTTCTCGTTGTTATCGGAGTTTATATCCTTTGGCCCTATAGTCTTCAAAGGGATCCGAAATATCTGTTCTCAGATTCCACAGAAATAAGGCTAGCAAAGAGATCCACGAAATACAGATGTAACTCTGTGAGATGAATTAACAGAACACTAAGCAGTTTCTCAGAAAGCTTCTTTCCAGATTTCATCTGAGGATATTTCCTTTTTCACCATTGCCCTCTATGGGCTTCCGAATATCACTTTGCCAATTCCGCAAGAGCTATCTTAGCGAAAGGCTTCTTGAGGGGAAAGCTGTAACTCTGTGAGATGATTTCACAGAACACAAAGAAGTTTCTCAGAAAGCTTCTTTCTCATTGTTATCGGAGGATATTTATTTTGTCCCTATAGTCTTCAAAGGCATCCGAAATATCTGTTCTCAGATTCCACAGAAATAAGGCTAGCAAAGAGATCCACGAAATACAGATGTAACTCTGTGAGATGAATTAACAGAACACTAAGCAGTTTCTCAGAAAGCTTGTTTCCAGATTTCATCTGAGGATATTTCCTTTTTCACTATAGCCCTCGATGCGCTTCCAAATATCACTTTGCCAATTCCAAAAGAACTGTCTTAGCGAAAGGCTTCTTGAGGGGAAAGCTGTAACTCTGTGAGATGATATCACAGAACACAAAGAAGTTTCTCAGAAAGCTTCCTTCTCTTTCTCATCGGAGTTTATATCCTTTGGCCCTATATTCATCAAAGGGGTCCGAAATATCTGTTCTCAGATTTCACAGAAATAAGGCTAGCAAAGAGATCCACGACATACAGATGTATCTCTGTGAGATGAATTAACAGAACACTAAGCAGTTTCTCAGAAAGCTTCTTTCCAGATTTCATCTGAGGATATTTCCTTTTTCACCATTGCCCTCTATGGGCTTCCAAATATCACTTTGCCAATTCCACAAGAACTGTCTTAGCGAAAGACTTCTTGAGGGGAAGGCTGTAACTCTGTGAGATGATTTCACAGAACACAAGGAAGTTTCTCAGAAAGCTTCTTTCTCTTTCTTATCGGAGGATATTTCCTTTGGCCCAATAGTCTTCTAAGGGATCCGAAATATCTGTTCTCGGATTCCACATAAATAAGGCTAGCAAAGAGATCCACGAAATACAGATGTAACTCTGTGAGATGAATTAACAGAACACTAAGCAGTTTCTCAGAAAGCTTCTTTCCAGATTTCATCTGAGGATATTTCCTTTTTCACCATTGCCCACTATTGGCTTTCTAATATCACTTTGCCAATTACACAAGAACTGTCTTAGCGAAAGGCTTCTTGAGGGGAAAGCTGTAACTCTGTGAGATGATTTCACAGAACACAAAGAAGTTTCTCAGAAAGCTTCTTTCTCGTTGTTATCGGAGTTTATATCCTTTGGCCCTATAGTCTTCAAAGGGATCCGAAATATCTGTTCTCAGATTCCACAGAAATAAGGCTAGCAAAGAGATCCACGAAATACAGATGTAACTCTGTGAGATGAATTAACAGAACACTAAGCAGTTTCTCAGAAAGCTTCTTTCCAGATTTCATCTGAGGATATTTCCTTTTTCACCATTGCCCTCTATGGGCTTCCGAATATCAGTTTGGCAATTCCACAAGAACTGTCTTAGTGAAAGGCTTCTTGAGGGGAAAGCTGTAACTCTGTGAGATGATTTCACAGAACACAAAGAAGTTTCTCAGAAAGCTTCTTTCTCATTGTTATCGGAGATTTTATCCTTTGGCCCTATAGTCTTCAAAGGGATCCGAAATATCTGTTCTCAGATTCCACAGAAATAAGGCTAGCAAAGAGATCCACGAAATACAGATGTAACTCTGTGAGATGAATTAACAGAACACTAAGCAGTTTCTCAGAAAGCTTCTTTCCAGATTTCATCGGAGGATATTTCCTTTTTCACCATAGCCCTCTATGGGCTTCCAAATATCACTTTCCCAATTCCACAAGAACTGTCTTAGCGAAAGGCTTCTTCATGGGAGAGCTGTAACTCTTTGAGATGATTTCACAGAACACAAAGAAGTTTCTCAGAAAGCTTCTTTCTCTTTGTTATCGGAGGATATTTCCTTTGGCCCTATAGTCTTCAAAGGCATCCGAAATATCCGTTCTCAGATTCCACAGAAATAAGGCTAGCAAAGAGATCCAAGAAATACAGATGTAACTCTGTGAGATGAATTAACAGAACACTAAGCAGTTTCTCAGAAAGCTTCTTTCCATATTTCATCTGAGGATATTTCCTTTTTCACCATTGCCCTCTATGGGCTTCCAAATATCACTTTGCCAATTCCACAAGAAATGTCTTAGCGAAAGGCTTCTTGAGGGGAAAGCTGTAACTCTGTGAGATGATTTCACAGAACACAAAGAAGTTTCTCAGAAAGCTTCCTTCTCTTTGTCATCGGAGTTTTTTTCCTATGGCCCTATATTCATCAAACGAATCCGAAATATCTATTCTCATATTCCACAGAAATAAGGCTAGCAAAGAGTTCCACGAAATACAGATGTAACTCTGTGAGATTAATTAACAGAACACTAAGCAGTTTCTCAGAAAGCTTCTTTCCAGATTTCATCTGAGGATATTTCCTTTTTCACCATTGCCCTCTATGGGCTTCCAAATATCACTTTGCCAATTCCACAAGAACTGTCTTAGCGAAAGACTTCTTGAGGGGAAAGCTGTAACTCTGTGAGATGATTTCACAGAACACAAAGAGGTTTCTCAGAAAGCTTCTTTCTCTTTCTTATCGGAGGATATTTCCTTTGGCCCAATAGTCTTCTAAGGGATCCGAAATATCTGTTCTCGGATTCCACAGAAATAAGGCTAGCAAAGAGATCCACGAAATACAGATGTAACTCTGTGAGATGAATTAACAGAACACTAAGCAGTTTCTCAGAAAGCTTCTTTCCAGATTTCATCTGAGGATATTTCCTTTTTCACCATAGCCCTCTATGGGCTTCCAAATATCACTTTGCCAATTCCACAAGAACTGTCTTAGCGAAAGGCTTCTTGAGAGGAAAGCTGTAACTCTGTGAGATGATTTCACAGAACACAAAGAAGTTTCTCAGAAAGCTTCTTTCTCGTTGTTATCGGAGTTTATATCCTTTGGACCTACAGTCTTCAAAGGGATCCGAATTATCTGTTCTCAGATTCCACAGAAAGAAGGCTGGCAAAGACATCCACGAAATACAGATGTAACTCTGTGAGATGAATTAACAGAACACTAAGCAGTTTCTCAGAAAGCTTCTTTCCAGATTTCATCTGAGGATATTTCCTTTTTCACCGTAGCCCTCTATGGGCTTCCAAATATCACTTTGCCAATTCCACAAGAACTGTCTTAGCGAAAGGCTTCTTGAGGGGAAAGCTGTAACTCTGTGAGATGATTTCACAGAACACAAAGAAGTTTCTCAGAAAGCTTCCTTCTCTTTGTCATCGGAGTTTATTTCCATTGGCCCTATATTCATAAAAGGGATCCGAAATATCTGTTCTCAGATTCCACATAAATAAGGCTAGCAAAGAGATCCACGAAATACAGATGTAACTCTGTGAGATGAATTAACAGAACACTAAGCAGTTTCTCAGAAAGCTTCTTTCCAGATTTCATCTGAGGATATTTCCTTTTTCACCATTGCCCTCAATGGGCTTCCAAATATCACTTTGCCTATTCCACAAGAAATGTCTTAGCGAAAGGCTTCTTGAGGGGAAAGCTGTAACTCTGTGAGATGATTTCACAGAACACAAAGAAGTTTCTCAGAAAGCTTCCTTCTCTTTGTCATCGGAGTTTATTTCCTTTGGCCCTATATTCATCAAACGAATCCGAAATATCTGTTCTCATATTCCACAGAAATAAGGCTAGCAAAGAGATCCACGAAATACAGATGTAACTCTGTGAAATGAATTAACAGAACACTAAGCAGTTTCTCAGAAAGCTTCTTTCCAGATTTCATCTGAGGGTATTTCCTTTTTCACTATTGCCATCTATGGGCTTCCAAATATCACTTTGCCAATTCCACCAGAACTGTCTTAGGGAAAGACTTCTTGAGGGGAAAGCTGTAACTCTGTGAGATGATTTCACAGAACACAAAGAAGTTTCCCAGAAAGCTTCTTTCTCTTTGTTATCAGAGGATATTTTTTTTGTCCCTATAGTCTTCAAAGGCATCCGAAATATCTGTTCTCAGATTCCACAGAAATAAGGCTAGCAAAGAGATCCACGAAATACAGATGTAACTCTGTGAGATGAATTAACAGAACACGAAGCAGTTTCTCAGAAAGCTTCTTTCCAGATTTCATCTGAGGATACTTCCTTTTTCACCATAGCCCTCTATGGGCTTCCAAATATCACTTTGCCAATTCCACAAGAACTGTCTTAGCGAAAGGCTTCTTGAAGGGAAAGCTGTAACTCTGTGAGATGATTTCACAGAACACAAAGAAGTTTCTCAGAAAGCTTCTTTCTCGTTGTTATCGGAGTTTATATCCTTTGGCCCTATAGTCTTCAAAGGGATCCGAAATATCTGTCCTCAGATTCCACAGAAATAAGGCTAGCAAAGAGATCCACGAAATACAGATGTAACTCTGTGAGATGAATTAACAGAACACTAAGCAGTTTCTCAGAAAGCTTGTTTCCAGATTTCATCTGAGGATATTTCCTTTTTCACTATAGCCCTCGATGCGCTTCCAAATATCACTTTGCCAATTCCAAAAGAACTGTCTTAGCGAAAGGCTTCTTGAGGGGAAAGCTGTAACTCTGTGAGATGATATCACAGAACACAAAGAAGTTTCTCAGAAAGCTTCCTTCTCTTTCTCATCGGAGTTTATATCCTTTGGCCCTATATTCATCAAAGGGGTCCGAAATATCTGTTCTCAGATTTCACAGAAATAAGGCTAGCAAAGAGATCCACGACATACAGATGTATCTCTGTGAGATGAATTAACAGAACACTAAGCAGTTTCTCAGAAAGCTTCTTTCCAGATTTCATCTGAGGATATTTCCTTTTTCACCATTGCCCTCTATGGGCTTCCAAATATCACTTTGCCAATTCCACAAGAACTGTCTTAGCGAAAGACTTCTTGAGGGGAAGGCTGTAACTCTGTGAGATGATTTCACAGAACACAAGGAAGTTTCTCAGAAAGCTTCTTTCTCTTTCTTATCGGAGGATATTTCCTTTGGCCCAATAGTCTTCTAAGGGATCCGAAATATCTGTTCTCGGATTCCACATAAATAAGGCTAGCAAAGAGATCCACGAAATACAGATGTAACTCTGTGAGATGAATTAACAGAACACTAAGCAGTTTCTCAGAAAGCTTCTTTCCAGATTTCATCTGAGGATATTTCCTTTTTCACCATTGCCCACTATTGGCTTTCTAATATCACTTTGCCAATTACACAAGAACTGTCTTAGCGAAAGGCTTCTTGAGGGGAAAGCTGTAACTCTGTGAGATGATTTCACAGAACACAAAGAAGTTTCTCAGAAAGCTTCTTTCTCGTTGTTATCGGAGTTTATATCCTTTGGCCCTATAGTCTTCAAAGGGATCCGAAATATCTGTTCTCAGATTCCACAGAAATAAGGCTAGCAAAGAGATCCACGAAATACAGATGTAACTCTGTGAGATGAATTAACAGAACACTAAGCAGTTTCTCAGAAAGCTTCTTTCCAGATTTCATCTGAGGATATTTCCTTTTTCACCATTGCCCTCTATGGGCTTCCGAATATCAGTTTGGCAATTCCACAAGAACTGTCTTAGTGAAAGGCTTCTTGAGGGGAAAGCTGTAACTCTGTGAGATGATTTCACAGAACACAAAGAAGTTTCTCAGAAAGCTTCTTTCTCATTGTTATCGGAGATTTTATCCTTTGGCCCTATAGTCTTCAAAGGGATCCGAAATATCTGTTCTCAGATTCCACAGAAATAAGGCTAGCAAAGAGATCCACGAAATACAGATGTAACTCTGTGAGATGAATTAACAGAACACTAAGCAGTTTCTCAGAAAGCTTCTTTCCAGATTTCATCGGAGGATATTTCCTTTTTCACCATAGCCCTCTATGGGCTTCCAAATATGACTTTCCCAATTCCACAAGAACTGTCTTAGCGAAAGGCTTCTTCATGGGAGAGCTGTAACTCTTTGAGATGATTTCACAGAACACAAAGAAGTTTCTCAGAAAGCTTCTTTCTCTTTGTTATCGGAGGATATTTCCTTTGGCCCTATAGTCTTCAAAGGCATCCGAAATATCCGTTCTCAGATTCCACAGAAATAAGGCTAGCAAAGAGATCCAAGAAATACAGATGTAACTCTGTGAGATGAATTAACAGAACACTAAGCAGTTTCTCAGAAAGCTTCTTTCCATATTTCATCTGAGGATATTTCCTTTTTCACCATTGCCCTCTATGGGCTTCCAAATATCACTTTGCCAATTCCACAAGAAATGTCTTAGCGAAAGGCTTCTTGAGGGGAAAGCTGTAACTCTGTGAGATGATTTCACAGAACACAAAGAAGTTTCTCAGAAAGCTTCCTTCTCTTTGTCATCGGAGTTTTTTTCCTATGGCCCTATATTCATCAAACGAATCCGAAATATCTATTCTCATATTCCACAGAAATAAGGCTAGCAAAGAGTTCCACGAAATACAGATGTAACTCTGTGAGATTAATTAACAGAACACTAAGCAGTTTCTCAGAAAGCTTCTTTCCAGATTTCATCTGAGGATATTTCCTTTTTCACCATTGCCCTCTATGGGCTTCCAAATATCACTTTGCCAATTCCACAAGAACTGTCTTAGCGAAAGACTTCTTGAGGGGAAAGCTGTAACTCTGTGAGATGATTTCACAGAACACAAAGAGGTTTCTCAGAAAGCTTCTTTCTCTTTCTTATCGGAGGATATTTCCTTTGGCCCAATAGTCTTCTAAGGGATCCGAAATATCTGTTCTCGGATTCCACAGAAATAAGGCTAGCAAAGAGATCCACGAAATACAGATGTAACTCTGTGAGATGAATTAACAGAACACTAAGCAGTTTCTCAGAAAGCTTCTTTCCAGATTTCATCTGAGGATATTTCCTTTTTCACCATAGCCCTCTATGGGCTTCCAAATATCACTTTGCCAATTCCACAAGAACTGTCTTAGCGAAAGGCTTCTTGAGAGGAAAGCTGTAACTCTGTGAGATGATTTCACAGAACACAAAGAAGTTTCTCAGAAAGCTTCTTTCTCGTTGTTATCGGAGTTTATATCCTTTGGACCTACAGTCTTCAAAGGGATCCGAATTATCTGTTCTCAGATTCCACAGAAAGAAGGCTGGCAAAGACATCCACGAAATACAGATGTAACTCTGTGAGATGAATTAACAGAACACTAAGCAGTTTCTCAGAAAGCTTCTTTCCAGATTTCATCTGAGGATATTTCCTTTTTCACCGTAGCCCTCTATGGGCTTCCAAATATCACTTTGCCAATTCCACAAGAACTGTCTTAGCGAAAGGCTTCTTGAGGGGAAAGCTGTAACTCTGTGAGATGATTTCACAGAACACAAAGAAGTTTCTCAGAAAGCTTCCTTCTCTTTGTCATCGGAGTTTATTTCCATTGGCCCTATATTCATAAAAGGGATCCGAAATATCTGTTCTCAGATTCCACATAAATAAGGCTAGCAAAGAGATCCACGAAATACAGATGTAACTCTGTGAGATGAATTAACAGAACACTCAGCAGTTTCTCAGAAAGCTTCTTTCCAGATTTCATCTGAGGATATTTCCTTTTTCACCATTGCCCTCAATGGGCTTCCAAATATCACTTTGCCTATTCCACAAGAAATGTCTTAGCGAAAGGCTTCTTGAGGGGAAAGCTGTAACTCTGTGAGATGATTTCACAGAACACAAAGAAGTTTCTCAGAAAGCTTCCTTCTCTTTGTCATCGGAGTTTATTTCCTTTGGCCCTATATTCATCAAACGAATCCGAAATATCTGTTCTCATATTCCACAGAAATAAGGCTAGCAAAGAGATCCACGAAATACAGATGTAACTCTGTGAAATGAATTAACAGAACACTAAGCAGTTTCTCAGAAAGCTTCTTTCCAGATTTCATCTGAGGGTATTTCCTTTTTCACTATTGCCATCTATGGGCTTCCAAATATCACTTTGCCAATTCCACCAGAACTGTCTTAGGGAAAGACTTCTTGAGGGGAAAGCTGTAACTCTGTGAGATGATTTCACAGAACACAAAGAAGTTTCCCAGAAAGCTTCTTTCTCTTTGTTATCAGAGGATATTTTTTTTGTCCCTATAGTCTTCAAAGGCATCCGAAATATCTGTTCTCAGATTCCACAGAAATAAGGCTAGCAAAGAGATCCACGAAATACAGATGTAACTCTGTGAGATGAATTAACAGAACACGAAGCAGTTTCTCAGAAAGCTTCTTTCCAGATTTCATCTGAGGATATTTCCTTTTTCACCATAGCCCTCTATGGGCTTCCAAATATCACTTTGCCAATTCCACAAGAACTGTCTTAGCGAAAGGCTTCTTGAAGGGAAAGCTGTAACTCTGTGAGATGATTTCACAGAACACAAAGAAGTTTCTCAGAAAGCTTCTTTCTCGTTGTTATCGGAGTTTATATCCTTTGGCCCTATAGTCTTCAAAGGGATCCGAAATATCTGTTCTCAGATTCCACAGAAATAAGGCTAGCAAAGAGATCCACGAAATACAGATGTAACTCTGTGAGATGAATTAACAGAACACTAAGCAGTTTCTCAGAAAGCTTCTTTCCAGATTTCATCTGAGGATATTTCCTTTTTCACCATTGCCCTCTATGGGCTTCCGAATATCACTTTGCCAATTCCGCAAGAGCTATCTTAGCGAAAGGCTTCTTGAGGGGAAAGCTGTAACTCTGTGAGATGATTTCACAGAACACAAAGAAGTTTCTCAGAAAGCTTCTTTCTCATTGTTATCGGAGGATATTTATTTTGTCCCTATAGTCTTCAAAGGCATCCGAAATATCTGTTCTCAGATTCCACAGAAATAAGGCTAGCAAAGAGATCCACGAAATACAGATGTAACTCTGTGAGATGAATTAACAGAACACTAAGCAGTTTCTCAGAAAGCTTGTTTCCAGATTTCATCTGAGGATATTTCCTTTTTCACTATAGCCCTCGATGCGCTTCCAAATATCACTTTGCCAATTCCAAAAGAACTGTCTTAGCGAAAGGCTTCTTGAGGGGAAAGCTGTAACTCTGTGAGATGATATCACAGAACACAAAGAAGTTTCTCAGAAAGCTTCCTTCTCTTTCTCATCGGAGTTTATATCCTTTGGCCCTATATTCATCAAAGGGGTCCGAAATATCTGTTCTCAGATTTCACAGAAATAAGGCTAGCAAAGAGATCCACGACATACAGATGTATCTCTGTGAGATGAATTAACAGAACACTAAGCAGTTTCTCAGAAAGCTTCTTTCCAGATTTCATCTGAGGATATTTCCTTTTTCACCATTGCCCTCTATGGGCTTCCAAATATCACTTTGCCAATTCCACAAGAACTGTCTTAGCGAAAGACTTCTTGAGGGGAAGGCTGTAACTCTGTGAGATGATTTCACAGAACACAAGGAAGTTTCTCAGAAAGCTTCTTTCTCTTTCTTATCGGAGGATATTTCCTTTGGCCCAATAGTCTTGTAAGGGATCCGAAATATCTGTTCTCGGATTCCACATAAATAAGGCTAGCAAAGAGATCCACGAAATACAGATGTAACTCTGTGAGATGAATTAACAGAACACTAAGCAGTTTCTCAGAAAGCTTCTTTCCAGATTTCATCTGAGGATATTTCCTTTTTCACCATTGCCCACTATTGGCTTCCAAATATCACTTTGCCAATTACACAAGAACTGTCTTAGCGAAAGGCTTCTTGAGGGGAAAGCTGTAACTCTGTGAGATGATTTCACAGAACACAAAGAAGTTTCTCAGAAAGCTTCTTTCTCGTTGTTATCGGAGTTTATATCCTTTGGCCCTATAGTCTTCAAAGGGATCCGAAATATCTGTTCTCAGATTCCACAGAAATAAGGCTAGCAAAGAGATCCACGAAATACAGATGTAACTCTGTGAGATGAATTAACAGAACACTAAGCAGTTTCTCAGAAAGCTTCTTTCCAGATTTCATCTGAGGATATTTCCTTTTTCACCATTGCCCTCTATGGGCTTCCGAATATCAGTTTGGCAATTCCACAAGAACTGTCTTAGTGAAAGGCTTCTTGAGGGGAAAGCTGTAACTCTGTGAGATGATTTCACAGAACACAAAGAAGTTTCTCAGAAAGCTTCTTTCTCATTGTTATCGGAGATTTTATCCTTTGGCCCTATAGTCTTCAAAGGGATCCGAAATATCTGTTCTCAGATTCCACAGAAATAAGGCTAGCAAAGAGATCCACGAAATACAGATGTAACTCTGTGAGATGAATTAACAGAACACTAAGCAGTTTCTCAGAAAGCTTCTTTCCAGATTTCATCGGAGGATATTTCCTTTTTCACCATAGCCCTCTATGGGCTTCCAAATATCACTTTCCCAATTCCACAAGAACTGTCTTAGCGAAAGGCTTCTTCATGGGAGAGCTGTAACTCTTTGAGATGATTTCACAGAACACAAAGAAGTTTCTCAGAAAGCTTCTTTCTCTTTGTTATCGGAGGATATTTCCTTTGGCCCTATAGTCTTCAAAGGCATCCGAAATATCCGTTCTCAGATTCCACAGAAATAAGGCTAGCAAAGAGATCCAAGAAATACAGATGTAACTCTGTGAGATGAATTAACAGAACACTAAGCAGTTTCTCAGAAAGCTTCTTTCCATATTTCATCTGAGGATATTTCCTTTTTCACCATTGCCCTCTATGGGCTTCCAAATATCACTTTGCCAATTCCACAAGAAATGTCTTAGCGAAAGGCTTCCTGAGGGGAAAGCTGTAACTCTGTGAGATGATTTCACAGAACACAAAGAAGTTTCTCAGAAAGCTTCCTTCTCTTTGTCATCGGAGTTTTTTTCCTATGGCCCTATATTCATCAAACGAATCCGAAATATCTATTCTCATATTCCACAGAAATAAGGCTAGCAAAGAGTTCCACGAAATACAGATGTAACTCTGTGAGATTAATTAACAGAACACTAAGCAGTTTCTCAGAAAGCTTCTTTCCAGATTTCATCTGAGGATATTTCCTTTTTCACCATTGCCCTCTATGGGCTTCCAAATATCACTTTGCCAACTCCACAAGAACTGTCTTAGCGAAAGACTTCTTGAGGGGAAAGCTGTATCTCTGTGAGATGATTTCACAGAACACAAAGAGGTTTCTCAGAAAGCTTCTTTCTCTTTCTTATCGGAGGATATTTCCTTTGGCCCAATAGTCTTCTAAGGGATCCGAAATATGTGTTCTCGGATTCCACAGAAATAAGGCTAGCAAAGAGATCCACGAAATACAGATGTAACTCTGTGAGATGAATTAACAGAACACTAAGCAGTTTCTCAGAAAGCTTCTTTCCAGATTTCATCTGAGGATATTTCCTTTTTCACCGTAGCCCTCTATGGGCTTCCAAATATCACTTTGCCAATTCCACAAGAACTGTCTTAGCGAAAGGCTTCTTGAGGGGAAAGCTGTAACTCTCTGAGATGATTTCACAGAACACAAAGAAGTTTCTCAGAAAGCTTCTTTCTCGTTGTTATCGGAGTTTATATCCTTTGGCCCTATAGTCTTCAAAGGGATCCGAAATATCTGTTCTCAGATTCCACAGAAAGAAGGCTAGCAAAGAGATCCACGAAATACAGATGTAACTCTGTGAGATGAATTAACAGAACACTAAGCAGTTTCTCAGAAAGCTTCTTTCCAGATTTCATCTGAGGATATTTCCTTTTTCACCATTGCCCTCTAAGGGCTTCCGAATATCACTTTGCCAATTCCACAAGAACTGTCTTAGCGAAAGGCTTCTTGAGGGGAAAGCTGTAACTCTGTGAGATGATTTCACAGAACACAAAGAAGTTTCTCAGAAAGCTTCTTTCTCGTTGTTATCGGAGATTATATCCTTTGGCCCTATAGTCTTCAAAGGGATCCGAAATATCTGTTCTCAGATTCCACAGAAATAAGGCTAGCAAAGAGATCCACGAAATACAGATGTAACTCTGTGAGATGAATTAACAGAACACTAAGCAGTTTCTCAGAAAACTTTTTTCCAGATTTCATCTGAGGATATTTCCTTTTTCACCATAGTCCTCTAGGCGCTTCCAAATATCACTTTGCCAATTCCAAAAGAACTGTCTTAGCGAAAGGCTTCTTGAGGGGAAAGCTGTAACTCTGTAAGATGATTTCACAGAACACAAAGAAGTTTCTCAGAAAGCTTCTTTCTCGTTGTTATCGGAGTTTATATCCTTTGGCCCTATAGTCTTCTAAGGGATCCGAAATATCTGTTCTCAGATTCCACAGAAAGAAGGCTAGCAAAGAGATCCACGAAATACAGATGTAACTCTGTGAGATGAATTAACAGAACACGAAGCAGTTTCTCAGAAAGCTTCTTTCCAGATTTCATCTGAGGATATTTCCTTTTTCACCATTGCCCTCTATGGGCTTCCAAATATCACTTTGCCAATTCCACAAGAACTGTCTTAGCGAAAGGCTTCTTGATGGGAGAGCTGTAACTCTTTGAGATGATTTCACAGAACACAAAGAAGTTTCTCAGAAAGCTTCTTTCTCTTTCTTATCGGAGGATATTTCCTTTGGCCCTATAGTCTTCAAAGGCATCCGAAATATCCGTTCTCAGATTCCACAGAAATAAGGCTAGCAAAGAGATCCACGAAATACAGATGTAACTCTGTGAGATGAATTAACAGAACACTAAGCAGTTTCTCAGAAAGCTTCTTTCCAGATTTCATCTGAAGATATTTCCTTTTTCACCATTGCCCTCTATGGGCTTCCGAATATCACTTTGCCAATTCCACAAGAGCTATCTTAGCGAAAGGCTTCTTGAGGGGAAAGCTGTAACTCTGTGAGATGATTTCACAGAACACAAAGAAGTTTCCCAGAAAGCTTCTTTCTCTTTGTTATCAGAGGATATTTTTTTTGTCCCTATAGTCTTCAAAGGCATCCGAAATATCTGTTCTCAGATTCCACAGAAATAAGGCTAGCAAAGAGATCCACGAAATACAGATGTAACTCTGTGAGATGAATTAACAGAACACGAAGCAGTTTCTCAGAAAGCTTCTTTCCAGATTTCATCTGAGGATATTTCCTTTTTCACCATAGCCCTCTATGGGCTTCCAAATATCACTTTGCCAATTCCACAAGAACTGTCTTAGCGAAAGGCTTCTTGAAGGGAAAGCTGTAACTCTGTGAGATGATTTCACAGAACACAAAGAAGTTTCTCAGAAAGCTTCTTTCTCGTTGTTATCGGAGTTTATATCCTTTGGCCCTATAGTCTTCAAAGGGATCCGAAATATCTGTTCTCAGATTCCACAGAAATAAGGCTAGCAAAGAGATCCACGAAATACAGATGTAACTCTGTGAGATGAATTAACAGAACACTAAGCAGTTTCTCAGAAAGCTTCTTTCCAGATTTCATCTGAGGATATTTCCTTTTTCACCATTGCCCTCTATGGGCTTCCGAATATCACTTTGCCAATTCCACAAGAGCTATCTTAGCGAAAGGCTTCTTGAGGGGAAAGCTGTAACTCTGTGAGATGATTTCACAGAACACAAAGAAGTTTCTCAGAAAGCTTCTTTCTCATTGTTATCGGAGGATATTTATTTTGTCCCTATAGTCTTCAAAGGCATCCGAAATATCTGTTCTCAGATTCCACAGAAATAAGGCTAGCAAAGAGATCGACGAAATACAGATGTAACTCTGTGAGATGAATTAACAGAACACTAAGCAGTTTCTCAGAAAGCTTGTTTCCAGATTTCATCTGAGGATATTTCCTTTTTCACTATAGCCCTCGATGCGCTTCCAAATATCACTTTGCCAATTCCAAAAGAACTGTCTTAGCGAAAGGCTTCTTGAGGGGAAAGCTGTAACTCTGTGAGATGATATCACAGAACACAAAGAAGTTTCTCAGAAAGCTTCCTTCTCTTTCTCATCGGAGTTTATATCCTTTGGCCCTATATTCATCAAAGGGGTCCGAAATATCTGTTCTCAGATTTCACAGAAATAAGGCTAGCAAAGAGATCCACGACATACAGATGTATCTCTGTGAGATGAATTAACAGAACACTAAGCAGTTTCTCAGAAAGCTTCTTTCCAGATTTCATCTGAGGATATTTCCTTTTTCACCATTGCCCTCTATGGGCTTCCAAATATCACTTTGCCAATTCCACAAGAACTGTCTTAGCGAAAGACTTCTTGAGGGGAAGGCTGTAACTCTGTGAGATGATTTCACAGAACACAAGGAAGTTTCTCAGAAAGCTTCTTTCTCTTTCTTATCGGAGGATATTTCCTTTGGCCCAATAGTCTTCTAAGGGATCCGAAATATCTGTTCTCGGATTCCACATAAATAAGGCTAGCAAAGAGATCCACGAAATACAGATGTAACTCTGTGAGATGAATTAACAGAACACTAAGCAGTTTCTCAGAAAGCTTCTTTCCAGATTTCATCTGAGGATATTTCCTTTTTCACCATTGCCCACTATTGGCTTTCTAATATCACTTTGCCAATTACACAAGAACTGTCTTAGCGAAAGGCTTCTTGAGGGGAAAGCTGTAACTCTCTGAGATGATTTCACAGAACACAAAGAAGTTTCTCAGAAAGCTTCTTTCTCGTTGTTATCGGAGTTTATATCCTTTGGCCCTATAGTCTTCAAAGGGATCCGAAATATCTGTTCTCAGATTCCACAGAAAGAAGGCTAGCAAAGAGATCCACGAAATACAGATGTAACTCTGTGAGATGAATTAACAGAACACTAAGCAGTTTCTCAGAAAGCTTCTTTCCAGATTTCATCTGAGGATATTTCCTTTTTCACCATTGCCCTCTATGGGCTTCCGAATATCAGTTTGGCAATTCCACAAGAACTGTCTTAGTGAAAGGCTTCTTGAGGGGAAAGCTGTAACTCTGTGAGATGATTTCACAGAACACAAAGAAGTTTCTCAGAAAGCTTCTTTCTCTTTGTTATCGGAGGATATTTCCTTTGGCCCTATAGTCTTCAAAGGCATCCGAAATATCCGTTCTCAGATTCCACAGAAATAAGGCTAGCAAAGAGATCCAAGAAATACAGATGTAACTCTGTGAGATGAATTAACAGAACACTAAGCAGTTTCTCAGAAAGCTTCTTTCCATATTTCATCTGAGGATATTTCCTTTTTCACCATTGCCCTCTATGGGCTTCCAAATATCACTTTGCCAATTCCACAAGAAATGTCTTAGCGAAAGGCTTCTTGAGGGGAAAGCTGTAACTCTGTGAGATGATTTCACAGAACACAAAGAAGTTTCTCAGAAAGCTTCCTTCTCTTTGTCATCGGAGTTTTTTTCCTATGGCCCTATATTCATCAAACGAATCCGAAATATCTATTCTCATATTCCACAGAAATAAGGCTAGCAAAGAGTTCCACGAAATACAGATGTAACTCTGTGAGATGAATTAACAGAACACTAAGCAGTTTCTCAGAAAGCTTCTTTCCAGATTTCATCTGAGGATATTTCCTTTTTCACCATTGCCCTCTATGGGCTTCCAAATATCACTTTGCCAATTCCACAAGAACTGTCTTAGCGAAAGACTTCTTGAGGGGAAAGCTGTAACTCTGTGAGATGATTTCACAGAACACAAAGAGGTTTCTCAGAAAGCTTCTTTCTCTTTCTTATCGGAGGATATTTCCTTTGGCCCAATAGTCTTCTAAGGGATCCGAAATATCTGTTCTCGGATTCCACAGAAATAAGGCTAGCAAAGAGATCCACGAAATACAGATGTAACTCTGTGAGATGAATTAACAGAACACTAAGCAGTTTCTCAGAAAGCTTCTTTCCAGATTTCATCTGAGGATATTTCCTTTTTCACCATAGCCCTCTATGGGCTTCCAAATATCACTTTGCCAATTCCACAAGAACTGTCTTAGCGAAAGGCTTCTTTAGAGGAAAGCTGTAACTCTGTGAGATGATTTCACAGAACACAAAGAAGTTTCTCAGAAAGCTTCTTTCTCGTTGTTATCGGAGTTTATATCCTTTGGACCTACAGTCTTCAAAGGGATCCGAATTATCTGTTCTCAGATTCCACAGAAAGAAGGCTGGCAAAGACATCCACGAAATACAGATGTAACTCTGTGAGATGAATTAACAGAACACTAAGCAGTTTCTCAGAAAGCTTCTTTCCAGATTTCATCTGAGGATATTTCCTTTTTCACCGTAGCCCTCTATGGGCTTCCAAATATCACTTTGCCAATTCCACAAGAACTGTCTTAGCGAAAGGCTTCTTGAGGGGAAAGCTGTAACTCTGTGAGATGATTTCACAGAACACAAAGAAGTTTCTCAGAAAGCTTCCTTCTCTTTGTCATCGGAGTTTATTTCCATTGGCCCTATATTCATAAAAGGGATCCGAAATATCTGTTCTCAGATTCCACATAAATAAGGCTAGCAAAGAGATCCACGAAATACAGATGTAACTCTGTGAGATGAATTAACAGAACACTAAGCAGTTTCTCAGAAAGCTTCTTTCCAGATTTCATCTGAGGATATTTCCTTTTTCACCATTGCCCTCAATGGGCTTCCAAATATCACTTTGCCTATTCCACAAGAAATGTCTTAGCGAAAGGCTTCTTGAGGGGAAAGCTGTAACTCTGTGAGATGATTTCACAGAACACAAAGAAGTTTCTCAGAAAGCTTCCTTCTCTTTGTCATCGGAGTTTATTTCCTTTGGCCCTATATTCATCAAACGAATCCGAAATATCTGTTCTCATATTCCACAGAAATAAGGCTAGCAAAGAGATCCACGAAATACAGATGTAACTCTGTGAAATGAATTAACAGAACACTAAGCAGTTTCTCAGAAAGCTTCTTTCCAGATTTCATCTGAGGGTATTTCCTTTTTCACTATTGCCATCTATGGGCTTCCAAATATCACTTTGCCAATTCCACCAGAACTGTCTTAGGGAAAGACTTCTTGAGGGGAAAGCTGTAACTCTGTGAGATGATTTCACAGAACACAAAGAAGTTTCCCAGAAAGCTTCTTTCTCTTTGTTATCAGAGGATATTTTTTTTGTCCCTATAGTCTTCAAAGGCATCCGAAATATCTGTTCTCAGATTCCACAGAAATAAGGCTAGCAAAGAGATCCACGAAATACAGATGTAACTCTGTGAGATGAATTAACAGAACACGAAGCAGTTTCTCAGAAAGCTTCTTTCCAGATTTCATCTGAGGATATTTCCTTTTTCACCATAGCCCTCTATGGGCTTCCAAATATCACTTTGCCAATTCCACAAGAACTGTCTTAGCGAAAGGCTTCTTGAAGGGAAAGCTGTAACTCTGTGAGATGATTTCACAGAACACAAAGAAGTTTCTCAGAAAGCTTCTTTCTCGTTGTTATCGGAGTTTATATCCTTTGGCCCTATAGTCTTCAAAGGGATCCGAAATATCTGTTCTCAGATTCCACAGAAATAAGGCTAGCAAAGAGATCCACGAAATACAGATGTAACTCTGTGAGATGAATTAACAGAACACTAAGCAGTTTCTCAGAAAGCTTCTTTCCAGATTTCATCTGAGGATATTTCCTTTTTCACCATTGCCCTCTATGGGCTTCCGAATATCACTTTGCCAATTCCGCAAGAGCTATCTTAGCGAAAGGCTTCTTGAGGGGAAAGCTGTAACTCTGTGAGATGATTTCACAGAACACAAAGAAGTTTCTCAGAAAGCTTCTTTCTCATTGTTATCGGAGGATATTTATTTTGTCCCTATAGTCTTCAAAGGCATCCGAAATATCTGTTCTCAGATTCCACAGAAATAAGGCTAGCAAAGAGATCCACGAAATACAGATGTAACTCTGTGAGATGAATTAACAGAACACTAAGCAGTTTCTCAGAAAGCTTGTTTCCAGATTTCATCTGAGGATATTTCCTTTTTCACTATAGCCCTCGATGCGCTTCCAAATATCACTTTGCCAATTCCAAAAGAACTGTCTTAGCGAAAGGCTTCTTGAGGGGAAAGCTGTAACTCTGTGAGATGATATCACAGAACACAAAGAAGTTTCTCAGAAAGCTTCCTTCTCTTTCTCATCGGAGTTTATATCCTTTGTCCCTATATTCATCAAAGGGGTCCGAAATATCTGTTCTCAGATTTCACAGAAATAAGGCTAGCAAAGAGATCCACGACATACAGATGTATCTCTGTGAGATGAATTAACAGAACACTAAGCAGTTTCTCAGAAAGCTTCTTTCCAGATTTCATCTGAGGATATTTCCTTTTTCACCATTGCCCTCTATGGGCTTCCAAATATCACTTTGCCAATTCCACAAGAACTGTCTTAGCGAAAGACTTCTTGAGGGGAAGGCTGTAACTCTGTGAGATGATTTCACAGAACACAAGGAAGTTTCTCAGAAAGCTTCTTTCTCTTTCTTATCGGAGGATATTTCCTTTGGCCCAATAGTCTTCTAAGGGATCCGAAATATCTGTTCTCGGATTCCACATAAATAAGGCTAGCAAAGAGATCCACGAAATACAGATGTAACTCTGTGAGATGAATTAACAGAACACTAAGCAGTTTCTCAGAAAGCTTCTTTCCAGATTTCATCTGAGGATATTTCCTTTTTCACCATTGCCCACTATTGGCTTTCTAATATCACTTTGCCAATTACACAAGAACTGTCTTAGCGAAAGGCTTCTTGAGGGGAAAGCTGTAACTCTGTGAGATGATTTCACAGAACACAAAGAAGTTTCTCAGAAAGCTTCTTTCTCGTTGTTATCGGAGTTTATATCCTTTGGCCCTATAGTCTTCAAAGGGATCCGAAATATCTGTTCTCAGATTCCACAGAAATAAGGCTAGCAAAGAGATCCACGAAATACAGATGTAACTCTGTGAGATGAATTAACAGAACACTAAGCAGTTTCTCAGAAAGCTTCTTTCCAGATTTCATCTGAGGATATTTCCTTTTTCACCATTGCCCTCTATGGGCTTCCGAATATCAGTTTGGCAATTCCACAAGAACTGTCTTAGTGAAAGGCTTCTTGAGGGGAAAGCTGTAACTCTGTGAGATGATTTCACAGAACACAAAGAAGTTTCTCAGAAAGCTTCTTTCTCATTGTTATCGGAGATTTTATCCTTTGGCCCTATAGTCTTCAAAGGGATCCGAAATATCTGTTCTCAGATTCCACAGAAATAAGGCTAGCAAAGAGATCCACGAAATACAGATGTAACTCTGTGAGATGAATTAACAGAACACTAAGCAGTTTCTCAGAAAGCTTCTTTCCAGATTTCATCGGAGGATATTTCCTTTTTCACCATAGCCCTCTATGGGCTTCCAAATATCACTTTCCCAATTCCACAAGAACTGTCTTAGCGAAAGGCTTCTTCATGGGAGAGCTGTAACTCTTTGAGATGATTTCACAGAACACAAAGAAGTTTCTCAGAAAGCTTCTTTCTCTTTGTTATCGGAGGATATTTCCTTTGGCCCTATAGTCTTCAAAGGCATCCGAAATATCCGTTCTCAGATTCCACAGAAATAAGGCTAGCAAAGAGATCCAAGAAATACAGATGTAACTCTGTGAGATGAATTAACAGAACACTAAGCAGTTTCTCAGAAAGCTTCTTTCCATATTTCATCTGAGGATATTTCCTTTTTCACCATTGCCCTCTATGGGCTTCCAAATATCACTTTGCCAATTCCACAAGAAATGTCTTAGCGAAAGGCTTCTTGAGGGGAAAGCTGTAACTCTGTGAGATGATTTCACAGAACACAAAGAAGTTTCTCAGAAAGCTTCCTTCTCTTTGTCATCGGAGTTTTTTTCCTATGGCCCTATATTCATCAAACGAATCCGAAATATCTATTCTCATATTCCACAGAAATAAGGCTAGCAAAGAGTTCCACGAAATACAGATGTAACTCTGTGAGATTAATTAACAGAACACTAAGCAGTTTCTCAGAAAGCTTCTTTCCAGATTTCATCTGAGGATATTTCCTTTTTCACCATTGCCCTCTATGGGCTTCCAAATATCACTTTGCCAATTCCACAAGAACTGTCTTAGCGAAAGACTTCTTGAGGGGAAAGCTGTAACTCTGTGAGATGATTTCACAGAACACAAAGAGGTTTCTCAGAAAGCTTCTTTCTCTTTCTTATCGGAGGATATTTCCTTTGGCCCAATAGTCTTCTAAGGGATCCGAAATATCTGTTCTCGGATTCCACAGAAATAAGGCTAGCAAAGAGATCCACGAAATACAGATGTAACTCTGTGAGATGAATTAACAGAACACTAAGCAGTTTCTCAGAAAGCTTCTTTCCAGATTTCATCTGAGGATATTTCCTTTTTCACCATAGCCCTCTATGGGCTTCCAAATATCACTTTGCCAATTCCACAAGAACTGTCTTAGCGAAAGGCTTCTTGAGAGGAAAGCTGTAACTCTGTGAGATGATTTCACAGAACACAAAGAAGTTTCTCAGAAAGCTTCTTTCTCGTTGTTATCGGAGTTTATATCCTTTGGACCTACAGTCTTCAAAGGGATCCGAATTATCTGTTCTCAGATTCCACAGAAAGAAGGCTGGCAAAGACATCCACGAAATACAGATGTAACTCTGTGAGATGAATTAACAGAACACTAAGCAGTTTCTCAGAAAGCTTCTTTCCAGATTTCATCTGAGGATATTTCCTTTTTCACCGTAGCCCTCTATGGGCTTCCAAATATCACTTTGCCAATTCCACAAGAACTGTCTTAGCGAAAGGCTTCTTGAGGGGAAAGCTGTAACTCTGTGAGATGATTTCACAGAACACAAAGAAGTTTCTCAGAAAGCTTCCTTCTCTTTGTCATCGGAGTTTATTTCCATTGGCCCTATATTCATAAAAGGGATCCGAAATATCTGTTCTCAGATTCCACATAAATAAGGCTAGCAAAGAGATCCACGAAATACAGATGTAACTCTGTGAGATGAATTAACAGAACACTCAGCAGTTTCTCAGAAAGCTTCTTTCCAGATTTCATCTGAGGATATTTCCTTTTTCACCATTGCCCTCAATGGGCTTCCAAATATCACTTTGCCTATTCCACAAGAAATGTCTTAGCGAAAGGCTTCTTGAGGGGAAAGCTGTAACTCTGTGAGATGATTTCACAGAACACAAAGAAGTTTCTCAGAAAGCTTCCTTCTCTTTGTCATCGGAGTTTATTTCCTTTGGCCCTATATTCATCAAACGAATCCGAAATATCTGTTCTCATATTCCACAGAAATAAGGCTAGCAAAGAGATCCACGAAATACAGATGTAACTCTGTGAAATGAATTAACAGAACACTAAGCAGTTTCTCAGAAAGCTTCTTTCCAGATTTCATCTGAGGGTATTTCCTTTTTCACTATTGCCATCTATGGGCTTCCAAATATCACTTTGCCAATTCCACCAGAACTGTCTTAGGGAAAGACTTCTTGAGGGGAAAGCTGTAACTCTGTGAGATGATTTCACAGAACACAAAGAAGTTTCCCAGAAAGCTTCTTTCTCTTTGTTATCAGAGGATATTTTTTTTGTCCCTATAGTCTTCAAAGGCATCCGAAATATCTGTTCTCAGATTCCACAGAAATAAGGCTAGCAAAGAGATCCACGAAATACAGATGTAACTCTGTGAGATGAATTAACAGAACACGAAGCAGTTTCTCAGAAAGCTTCTTTCCAGATTTCATCTGAGGATATTTCCTTTTTCACCATAGCCCTCTATGGGCTTCCAAATATCACTTTGCCAATTCCACAAGAACTGTCTTAGCGAAAGGCTTCTTGAAGGGAAAGCTGTAACTCTGTGAGATGATTTCACAGAACACAAAGAAGTTTCTCAGAAAGCTTCTTTCTCGTTGTTATCGGAGTTTATATCCTTTGGCCCTATAGTCTTCAAAGGGATCCGAAATATCTGTTCTCAGATTCCACAGAAATAAGGCTAGCAAAGAGATCCACGAAATACAGATGTAACTCTGTGAGATGAATTAACAGAACACTAAGCAGTTTCTCAGAAAGCTTCTTTCCAGATTTCATCTGAGGATATTTCCTTTTTCACCATTGCCCTCTATGGGCTTCCGAATATCACTTTGCCAATTCCGCAAGAGCTATCTTAGCGAAAGGCTTCTTGAGGGGAAAGCTGTAACTCTGTGAGATGATTTCACAGAACACAAAGAAGTTTCTCAGAAAGCTTCTTTCTCATTGTTATCGGAGGATATTTATTTTGTCCCTATAGTCTTCAAAGGCATCCGAAATATCTGTTCTCAGATTCCACAGAAATAAGGCTAGCAAAGAGATCCACGAAATACAGATGTAACTCTGTGAGATGAATTAACAGAACACTAAGCAGTTTCTCAGAAAGCTTGTTTCCAGATTTCATCTGAGGATATTTCCTTTTTCACTATAGCCCTCGATGCGCTTCCAAATATCACTTTGCCAATTCCAAAAGAACTGTCTTAGCGAAAGGCTTCTTGAGGGGAAAGCTGTAACTCTGTGAGATGATATCACAGAACACAAAGAAGTTTCTCAGAAAGCTTCCTTCTCTTTCTCATCGGAGTTTATATCCTTTGGCCCTATATTCATCAAAGGGGTCCGAAATATCTGTTCTCAGATTTCACAGAAATAAGGCTAGCAAAGAGATCCACGACATACAGATGTATCTCTGTGAGATGAATTAACAGAACACTAAGCAGTTTCTCAGAAAGCTTCTTTCCAGATTTCATCTGAGGATATTTCCTTTTTCACCATTGCCCTCTATGGGCTTCCAAATATCACTTTGCCAATTCCACAAGAACTGTCTTAGCGAAAGACTTCTTGAGGGGAAGGCTGTAACTCTGTGAGATGATTTCACAGAACACAAGGAAGTTTCTCAGAAAGCTTCTTTCTCTTTCTTATCGGAGGATATTTCCTTTGGCCCAATAGTCTTGTAAGGGATCCGAAATATCTGTTCTCGGATTCCACATAAATAAGGCTAGCAAAGAGATCCACGAAATACAGATGTAACTCTGTGAGATGAATTAACAGAACACTAAGCAGTTTCTCAGAAAGCTTCTTTCCAGATTTCATCTGAGGATATTTCCTTTTTCACCATTGCCCACTATTGGCTTCCAAATATCACTTTGCCAATTACACAAGAACTGTCTTAGCGAAAGGCTTCTTGAGGGGAAAGCTGTAACTCTGTGAGATGATTTCACAGAACACAAAGAAGTTTCTCAGAAAGCTTCTTTCTCGTTGTTATCGGAGTTTATATCCTTTGGCCCTATAGTCTTCAAAGGGATCCGAAATATCTGTTCTCAGATTCCACAGAAATAAGGCTAGCAAAGAGATCCACGAAATACAGATGTAACTCTGTGAGATGAATTAACAGAACACTAAGCAGTTTCTCAGAAAGCTTCTTTCCAGATTTCATCTGAGGATATTTCCTTTTTCACCATTGCCCTCTATGGGCTTCCGAATATCAGTTTGGCAATTCCACAAGAACTGTCTTAGTGAAAGGCTTCTTGAGGGGAAAGCTGTAACTCTGTGAGATGATTTCACAGAACACAAAGAAGTTTCTCAGAAAGCTTCTTTCTCATTGTTATCGGAGATTTTATCCTTTGGCCCTATAGTCTTCAAAGGGATCCGAAATATCTGTTCTCAGATTCCACAGAAATAAGGCTAGCAAAGAGATCCACGAAATACAGATGTAACTCTGTGAGATGAATTAACAGAACACTAAGCAGTTTCTCAGAAAGCTTCTTTCCAGATTTCATCGGAGGATATTTCCTTTTTCACCATAGCCCTCTATGGGCTTCCAAATATCACTTTCCCAATTCCACAAGAACTGTCTTAGCGAAAGGCTTCTTCATGGGAGAGCTGTAACTCTTTGAGATGATTTCACAGAACACAAAGAAGTTTCTCAGAAAGCTTCTTTCTCTTTGTTATCGGAGGATATTTCCTTTGGCCCTATAGTCTTCAAAGGCATCCGAAATATCCGTTCTCAGATTCCACAGAAATAAGGCTAGCAAAGAGATCCAAGAAATACAGATGTAACTCTGTGAGATGAATTAACAGAACACTAAGCAGTTTCTCAGAAAGCTTCTTTCCATATTTCATCTGAGGATATTTCCTTTTTCACCATTGCCCTCTATGGGCTTCCAAATATCACTTTGCCAATTCCACAAGAAATGTCTTAGCGAAAGGCTTCCTGAGGGGAAAGCTGTAACTCTGTGAGATGATTTCACAGAACACAAAGAAGTTTCTCAGAAAGCTTCCTTCTCTTTGTCATCGGAGTTTTTTTCCTATGGCCCTATATTCATCAAACGAATCCGAAATATCTATTCTCATATTCCACAGAAATAAGGCTAGCAAAGAGTTCCACGAAATACAGATGTAACTCAGTGAGATTAATTAACAGAACACTAAGCAGTTTCTCAGAAAGCTTCTTTCCAGATTTCATCTGAGGATATTTCCTTTTTCACCATTGCCCTCTATGGGCTTCCAAATATCACTTTGCCAACTCCACAAGAACTGTCTTAGCGAAAGACTTCTTGAGGGGAAAGCTGTATCTCTGTGAGATGATTTCACAGAACACAAAGAGGTTTCTCAGAAAGCTTCTTTCTCTTTCTTATCGGAGGATATTTCCTTTGGCCCAATAGTCTTCTAAGGGATCCGAAATATGTGTTCTCGGATTCCACAGAAATAAGGCTAGCAAAGAGATCCACGAAATACAGATGTAACTCTGTGAGATGAATTAACAGAACACTAAGCAGTTTCTCAGAAAGCTTCTTTCCAGATTTCATCTGAGGATATTTCCTTTTTCACCGTAGCCCTCTATGGGCTTCCAAATATCACTTTGCCAATTCCACAAGAACTGTCTTAGCGAAAGGCTTCTTGAGGGGAAAGCTGTAACTCTCTGAGATGATTTCACAGAACACAAAGAAGTTTCTCAGAAAGCTTCTTTCTCGTTGTTATCGGAGTTTATATCCTTTGGCCCTATAGTCTTCAAAGGGATCCGAAATATCTGTTCTCAGATTCCACAGAAAGAAGGCTAGCAAAGAGATCCACGAAATACAGATGTAACTCTGTGAGATGAATTAACAGAATACTAAGCAGTTTCTCAGAAAGCTTCTTTCCAGATTTCATCTGAGGATATTTCCTTTTTCACCGTAGCCCTCTATGGGCTTCCAAATATCACTTTGCCAATTCCACAAGAACTGTCTTAGCGAAAGGCTTCTTGAGGGGAAAGCTGTAACTCTGTGAGATGATTTCACAGAACACAAAGAAGTTTCTCAGAAAGCTTCCTTCTCTTTGTCATCGGAGTTTATTTCCATTGGCCCTATATTCATAAAAGGGATCCGAAATATCTGTTCTCAGATTCCACAGAAATAAGGCTAGCAAAGAGATCCACGAAATACAGATGTAACTCTGTGAGATGAATTAACAGAACACTAAGCAGTTTCTCAGAAAGCTTCTTTCCAGATTTCATCTGAGGATATTTCCTTTTTCACCATTGCCCTCTAAGGGCTTCCGAATATCACTTTGCCAATTCCACAAGAACTGTCTTAGCGAAAGGCTTCTTGAGGGGAAAGCTGTAACTCTGTGAGATGATTTCACAGAACAAAAAGAAGTTTCTCAGAAAGCTTCTTTCTCGTTGTTATCGGAGATTATATCCTTTGGCCCTATAGTCTTCAAAGGGATCCGAAATATCTGTTCTCAGATTCCACAGAAATAAGGCTAGCAAAGAGATCCACGAAATACAGATGTAACTCTGTGAGATGAATTAACAGAACACTAAGCAGTTTCTCAGAAAGCTTCTTTCCAGATTTCATCTGAGGATATTTCCTTTTTCACATTAGCCCTCTATGGGCTTCCAAATATCACTTTCCCAATTCCACAAGAACTGTCTTAGCGAAAGGCTTCTTGATGGGAGAGCTGTAACTCTTTGAGATGATTTCACAGAACACAAAGAAGTTTCTCAGAAAGCTTCTTTCTCTTTGTTTTCGGAGGATATTTCCTTTGGCCCTATAGTCTACAAAGGCATCCGAAATATCCGTTCTCAGATTCCACAGAAATAAGGCTAGCAAAGAGATCCAAGAAATACAGATGTAACTCTGTGAAATGAATGAACAGAACACTAAGCAGTTTCTCAGAAAGCTTCTTTCCAGATTTCATCTGAGGATATTTCCTTATTCACCATTGCCCTCTATGGGCTTCCAAATATCACTTTGCCAATTCCACAAGAAATGTCTTAGCGAAAGGCTTCTTGAGGGGAAAGCTGTAACTCTGTGAGATGATTTCACAGAACACAAAGAAGTTTCTCAGAAAGCTTCCTTCTCTTTGTCATCGGAGTTTATTTCCTTTGGCCCTATATTCATCAAACGAATCCGAAATATCTGTTCTCATATTCCACAGAAATAAGGCTAGCAAAGAGATCCACGAAATACAGATGTAACTCTGTGAGATGAATTAACAGAACACTAAGCAGTTTCTCAGAAAGCTTCTTTCCAGATTTCATCTGAGGATATTTCCTTTTTCACCATTGCCCTCTATGGGCTTCCAAATATTACTTTGCCAATTCCACAAGAACTGTCTTAGCGAAAGACTTCTTGAGGGGAAAGCTGTAACTCTGTGAGATGATTTCACAGAACACAAAGAAGTTTCTCAGAAAGCTTCTTTCTCTTTGTTATCGGAGGATATTTCTTTTGTCCCTATAGTCTTCAAAGGCATTCGAATTATCTGTTCTCAGATTCCACAGAAATAAGGCTAGCAAAGAGATCCACGAAATACAGATGTAACTCTGTGAGATGAATTAACAGAACACTAAGCAGTTTCTCAGAAAGCTTCTTTCCAGATTTCATCTGAGGATATTTTCTTTTTCACCAAAGCCCTCTAAGGGCTTCCATATATCACTTTGCCAATTCCACAAGAACTGTCTTAGCGAAAGGCTTCTAGAGGGGAAAGCTGTAACTCTGTGAGATGATTTCACAGAACACAAAGAAGTTTCTCAGAAAGCTTCCTTCTCTTTCTTATCGGAGTTTATTTCCTTTGACCCTATATTCATCAAAGGGATCCGAAATATCTGTTCTCAGATTCCACAGAAATAAGGCTAGCAAAGAGATCCACGAAATACAGATGTAACTCTGTGAGATGAATTAACAGAACACTAAGCAGTTTCTCAGAAAGCTTCTTTCCAGATTTCATCTGAGGATATTTCCTTTTTCACCATTGCCCTCTATGGGCTTCCGAATATCACTTTGCCAATTCCACAAGAACTGTCTTAGCGAAAGGCTTCTTGAGGGGAAAGCTGTAGCTCTCTGAGATGATTTCACAGAACACAAAGAAGTTTCTCAGAAAGCTTCTTTCTCGTTGTTATCGGAGTTTATATCCTTTGGCCCTATAGTCTTCAAAGGGATACGAAATATCTGTTCTCAGATTCCACAGAAATAAGGCTAGCAAAGAGATCCACGAAATACAGATGTAACTCTGTGAGATGAATTAACAGAACACTAAGCAGTTTCTCAGAAAGCTTCTTTCCAGATTTCATCTGAGGATATTTCCTTTTTCACCATTGCCCTCTATGGGCTTCCGAATATCACTTTGCCAATTCCACAAGAATTGTCTTAGCGAAAGGCTTCTTGATGGGAGAGCTGTAACTCTTTGAGATGATTTCACAGAACACAAAGAAGTTTCTCAGAAAGCTTCTTTCTCTTTGTTTTCGGAGGATATTTCCTTTGGCCCTATAGTCTACAAAGGCATCCGAAATATCCGTTCTCAGATTCCACAGAAATAAGGCTAGCAAAGAGATCCACGAAATACAGATGTAACTCTGTGAAATGAATGAACAAAACACTAAGCAGTTTCTCAGAAAGCTTCTTTCCAGATTTCATCTGAGGATATTTCCTTATTCAACATTGCCCTCTATGGGCTTCCAAATATCACTTTGCCAATTCCACAAGAAATGTCTTAGCGAAAGGCTTCTTGAGGGGAAAGCTGTAACTCTGTGAGATGATTTCACAGAACACAAAGAAGTTTCTCAGAAAGCTTCCTTCTCTTTGTCATCGGAGTTTATTTCCTTTGGCCCTATATTCATCAAACGAATCCGAAATATCTGTTCTCATATTCCACAGAAATAAGGCTAGCAAAGAGATCCACGAAATACAGATGTAACTCTGTGAGATGAATTAACAGAACACTAAGCAGTTTCTCAGAAAGCTTCTTTCCAGATTTCATCTGAGGATATTTCCTTTTTCACCAAAGCCCTCTAAGGGCTTCCATATATCACTTTGCCAATTCAACAAGAACTGTCTTAGCGAAAGGCTTCTAGAGGGGAAAGCTGTAACTCTGTGAGATGATTTCACAGAACACAAAGAAGTTTCTCAGAAAGCTTCCTTCTCTTTCTTATCGGAGTTTATTTCCTTTGGCCCTATATTCATCAAAGGGATCCGAAATATCTGTTCTCAGATTCCACAGAAATAAGGCTAGCAAAGAGATCCACGAAATACAGATGTAACTCTGTGAGATGAATTAACAGAACACTAAGCAGTTTCTCAGAAAGCTTCTTTCCAGATTTCATCTTAGGATATTGCCTTTTTCACCATAGCCCTCTATGGGCTTCCAAATATCACTTTGCCAATTCCACAAGAACTGTCTTAGCGAAAGGCTTCTTGAGGGGAAAGCTGTAACTCTGTGAGATGATTTCACAGAACACAAAGAAGTTTCTCAGAAAGCTTCTTACTCGTTGTTATCGGAGTTTATATCCTTTGGCCATATAGTCTTCAAAGGGATCCGAAATATCTGTTCTCAGATTCCACAGAAATAAGGCTAGCAAAGAGATCCACGAAATACAGATGTAACTCTGTGAGATGAATTAAGAGAACACTAAGCAGTTTCTCAGAAAGCTTCTTTCCAGATTTCATCTGAGGATATTTCCTTTTTCACCATTGCCCTCTATGGGCCTCCGAATATCACTTTGCCAATTCCACAAGAACTGTCTTAGCGAAAGGCTTCTTCAGGGGAAAGCTGTAACTCTGTGAGATGATTTCACAGAACACAAAGAAGTTTCTCAGAAAGCTTCTTTCTCGTTGTTATCGGAGTTTATATCCTTTGGCCCTATAGTCTTCAAAGGGATCCGAAATATCTGTTCTCAGATTCCACAGAAATAAGGCTAGCAGAGAGATCCACGATATACAGATGTAACTCTGTGATTTGAATTAACAGAACACTAAGCAGTTTCTCAGAAAGCTTCTTTCCAGATTTCATCTGAGGATATTTCCTTTTTCACCATAGCCCTCTATGGGCTTCCAAATATCACTTTGCCAATTCCACAAGAACTGTCTTAGCGAAAGGATTCTTGAGGGGAAAGCTGTAACTCTGTGAGATGATTTCACAGAACTCCAAGAAGTTTCTCAGAAAGCTTCTTTCTCTTTCTTATCGGAGTTTATATCCTTTGGCCCTATAGTCTTCAAAGGGATCCGAAATATCTGTTCTCAGAATCCACAGAAATAAGGCTAGCAAAGAGATCCACGAAATACAGATATAACTCTGTGAGATGAATTAACAGAACACTAAGCAGTTTCTCAGAAAGCTTCTTTCCAGATTTCATCTGAGAATATTTCCTTTTTCACCATTGCCCTCTATGAGCTTCCAAATATCACTTTGCCAATTCCACAAGAACTGTCTTAGCGAAAGGCTTCTTGAGGGGAAAGCTGTAACTCTATGAGATGATTTCACAGAACAGAAAGAAGTTTCTCAGAAAGCTTCCTTCTCTTTGTTATCGGAGTTTATTTCCTTTGGCCCTATGTTCATCAAAGGGATCCGAAATATCTGTTCTCAGATTCCACAGAAATAAGGCTAGCAAAGAGATCCACGAAATACAGATGTAACTCTGTGAGATGAATTAACAGAACACTAAGCAGTTTCTCAGAAAGCTCTTTCCAGATTTCATCTGAGGATATTTCCTTTTTCACCATAGTCCTCTATGGGCTTCCAAATATCACTTTCCCAATTCCACAAGAACTGTCTTAGCGAAAGGCTTCTTGATGTGAGAGCTGTAACTCTTTGAGATGATTTCACAGAACACAAAGAAGTTTCTCAGAAAGCTTCTTTCTCTTTGTTATCGGAGGATATTTCCTTTGACCCTATAGTCTTCAAAGGCATCCGAAATATCCGTTCTCATATTCCACAGAAATAAGGCTAGCAAAGAGATCCACGAAATACAGATGTAACTCTGTGAGATGAATTAACAGAACACTAAGCAGTTTCTCAGAAAGCTTCTTTCCAGATTTCATCTGAGGATATTTCCTTTTTCACCATTGCCCTCTATGGGCTTACGAATATCACTTTGCCAATTCCACAAGAACTGTCTTAGCGAAAGGCTTCTTGAGGGGAAAGCTGTAACTCTGTGAGATGATTACACAGAACACAAAGAAGTTTCTCAGAAAGCTTCTTTCTCGTTGTTATCGGAGTTTATATCCTTTGGCCCTATAGTCTTCAAAGGGATCCGAAATATCTGTTCTCAGATTCCACAGAAATAAGGCTAGCAAAGAGATCCACGAAATACAGATGTAACTCTGTGAGATGAATTAACAGAACACTAAGCAGTTTCTCAGAAAGCTTCTTTCCAGATTTCATCTGAGGATATTTCCTTTTTCACCATTGCCCTCTATGGGCTTCCGAATATCACTTTTCCAATTCCACAAGAATTGTCTTAGCGAAAGGCTTCTTGAGGGGAAAGCTGTAACTCTGTGAGATGATTTCACAGAACACAAAGAAGTTTCTCAGAAAGCTTCCTTCTCTTTGTCATCGGAGTTTATTTCCTTTGGCCCTATATTCATCAAACGAATCCGAAATATCTGTTCTCATATTCCACAGAAATAAGGCTAGCAAAGACATCCACGAAATACAGATGTAACTCTGTGAGATGAATTAACAGAACACTAAGCAGTTTCTCAGAAAGCTTCTTTCCAGATTTCATCTGAGGATATTTCCTTTTTCACCATTGCCCTCTATGGGCTTCCAAATATTACTTTGCCAATTCCACAAGAACTGTCTTAGCGAAAGACTTCTTGAGGGGAAAGCTGTAACTCTGTGAGATGATTTCACAGAACACAAAGAAGTTTCTCAGAAAGCTTCTTTCTCTTTGTTATCGGAGGATATTTCTTTTGTCCCTATAGTCTTCAAAGGCATCCGAATTATCTGTTCTCAGATTCCACAGAAATAAGGCTAGCAAAGAGATCCACGAAATACAGATGTAACTCTGTGAGATGAATTAACAGATCACTAAGCAGTTTCTCAGAAAGCTTCTTTCCAGATTTCATCTGAGGATATTTCCTTTTTCACCAAAGCCCTCTAAGGGCTTCCTTATATCACTTTGCCAATTCCACAAGAACTGTCTTAGCGAAAGGCTTCTAGAGGGGAAAGCTGTAACTCTGTGAGATGATTTCACACAACACAAAGAAGTTTCTCAGAAAGCTTCCTTCTCTTTCTTATCGGAGTTTATTCCATTGGCCCTATATTCATCAAAGGGATCCGAAATATCTGTTCTCAGATTCCACAGAAATAAGGCTAGCAAAGAGATCCACGAAATACAGATGTAACTCTGTGAGATGAATTAACAGAACACTAAGCAGTTTCTCAGAAAGCTTGTTTCCAGATTTCATCTTAGGATATTGCCTTTTTCACCATAGCCCTCTATGGGCTTCCAAATATCACTTTGCCAATTCCACAAGAACTGTCTTAGCGAAAGGCTTCTTGAGGGGAAAGCTGTAACTCTGTGAGATGATTTCACAGAACACAAAGAAGTTTCTCAGAAAGCTTCTTACTCGTTGTTATCGGAGTTTATATCCTTTGGCCATATAGTCTTCAAAGGGATCCGAAATATCTGTTCTCAGATTCCACAGAAATAAGGCTAGCAAAGAGATCCACGAAATACAGATGTAACTCTGTGAGATGAATTAAGAGAACACTAAGCAGTTTCTCAGAAAGCTTCTTTCCAGATTTCATCTGAGGATATTTCCTTTTTCACCATTGCCCTCTATGGGCTTCCGAATATCACTTTGCCAATTCCACAAGAACTGTCTTAGCGAAAGGCTTCTTCAGGGGAAAGCTGTAACTCTGTGAGATGATTTCACAGAACACAAAGAAGTTTCTCAGAAAGCTTCTTTCTCGTTGTTATCGGAGTTTATATCCTTTGGCCCTATAGTCTTCAAAGGGATCCGAAATATCTGTTCTCAGATTCCACAGAAATAAGGCTAGCAAAGAGATCCACGATATACAGATGTAACTCTGTGAGATGAATTAACAGAACACTAAGCAGTTTCTCAGAAAGCTTCTTTCCAGATTTCATCTGAGGATATTTCCTTTTTCACCATAGCCCTCTATGGGCTTCCAAATATCACTTTGCCAATTCCACAAGAACTGTCTTAGCGAAAGGATTCTTGAGGGGAAAGCTGTAACTCTGTGAGATGATTTCACAGAACTCCAAGAAGTTTCTCAGAAAGCTTCTTTCTCTTTCTTATCGGAGTTTATATCCTTTGGCCCTATAGTCTTCAAAGGGATCCGAAATATCTGTTCTCAGAATCCACAGAAATAAGGCTAGCAAAGAGATCCACGAAATACAGATGTAACTCTGTGAGATGAATTAACAGAACACTAAGCAGTTTCTCAGAAAGCTTCTTTCCAGATTTCATCTGAGAATATTTCCTTTTTCACCATTGCCCTCTATGAGCTTCCAAATATCACTTTGCCTATTCCACAAGAACTGTCTTAGCGAAAGGCTTCTTGAGGGGAAAGCTGTAACTCTGTGAGATGATTTCACAGAACACAAAGAAGTTTCTCAGAAAGCTTCTTTCTCGTTGTTATCGGAGTTTATATCCTTTGGCCCTATAGTTTTCAAAGGGATCCGAAATATCTCTTCTTAGATTTCACAGAAATAAGGCAAGCCAAGAGATCCACGAAATACAGATGTAACTCTGTGAGATGAATTAGCAGAACACTAAGCAGTTTCTCAGAAAGCTTCTTTCCAGATTTCATCTAAGGATAATTCCTTTTTCACCATAGCCCTGTATGGGCTTCCATATATCACTTTGCTAATTCCACAAGAACTGTCTTAGCGAAAGGCTTCTTGAGGGGAAAGCTGTAACTCTATGAGATGATTTCACAGAACACAAAGAAGTTTCTCAGAAAGCTTCCTTCTCTTTGTTATCGGAGTTTATTTCCTTTGGCCCTATATTCATCAAAGGGATCCGAAATATCTCTTCTCAGATTCCACATAAATAAGGCTAGCAAAGAAATCCACGAAATACAGATGTAACTCTGTGAGATGAATTAACAGAACACTAAGCAGTTTCTCAGAAAGCTTCTTTCCAGATTTCATCTGAGGATATTTCCTTTTTCACCATTGCCCTCTATGGGCTTCCGAATATCACTTTGCCAATTCCACAAGAACTATCTTAGCGAAAGGCTTCTTGAGGGAAAAGCTGTAACTCTGTGAGATGATTTCACAGAGCACAAAGAAGTTTCTCAGAAAGCTTCTTTCTCCTTGTTATCGGAGATTATATCCTTTGGCCCTATAGTCTTCAAAGGGATCCGAAATATCTGTTCTCAGATTCCACAGAAATAAGGCTAGCAAAGAGATCCACGAAATACAGATGTAACTCTGTGAGATGAATTAACAGAACACTAAGCAGTTTCTCAGAAAGCTTCTTTCCAGATTTCATCTGAGGATATTTCCTTTTTCACCATAGCCCTCTATGGGCTTCCAAATATCACTTTGCCAATTCCACAAGAAATGTCTTAGCGAAAGGCTTCTTGAGGGGAAAGCTGTAACTCTGTGAGATGATTTCACAGAACACAAAGAAGTTTCTCAGAAAGCTTCCTTCTCTTTGTCATCGGAGTTTATTTCCTTTGGCCCTATATTCATCAAACGGATCCGAAATATCTGTTCTCATATTCCACAGAAATAAGGCTAGCAAAGAGATCCACGAAATGCAGATGTAACTCTGTGAGATGAATTAACAGAACACTAAGCAGTTTCTCAGAAAGCTTCTTTCCAGATTTCATCTGAGGATATTTCCTTTTTCACCATTGCCCTCTATGGGCTTCCAAATATCACTTTGCCAATTCCACAAGAACTGTCTTAGCGAAAGACTTCTTGAGGGGAAAGCTGTAACTCTGTGAGATGATTTCACAGAACACAAAGAAGTTTCTCAGAAAGCTTCTTTCTCTTTGTTATCGGAGGATATTTCTTTTGTCCCTATAGTCTTCAAAGGCATCCGAAATATCTGTTCTCAGATTCCACAGAAATAAGGCTAGCAAAGAGATCCACGAAATACAGATGTAACTCTGTGAGATGAATTAACAGAACACTAAGCAGTTTCTCAGAAAGCTTCTTTCCAGATTTCATCTGAGGATATTTCCTTTTTCACCATTGCCCTCTATGGGCTTCCGAATATCACTTTGCCAATTCCACAAGAATTGTCTTAGCGAAAGGCTTCTTGAGGGGAAAGCTGTAACTCTGTGAGATGATTTCACAGAACACAAAGAAGTTTCTCAGAAAGCTTCCTTCTCTTTGTCATCGGAGTTTATTTCCTTTGGCCCTATATTCATCATACGAATCCGAAATATCTGTTCTCATATTCCACAGAAATAAGGCTAGCAAAGAGATCCACGAAATACAGATGTAACTCTGTGAGATGAATTAACAGAACACTAAGCAGTTTCTCAGAAAGCTTCTTTCCAGATTTCATCTGAGGATATTTCCTTTTTCACCATTGCCCTCTATGGGCTTCCAAATATTACTTTGCCAATTCCACAAGAACTGTCTTAGCGAAAGACTTCTTGAGGGGAAAGCTGTAACTCTGTGAAATGATTTCACAGAACACAAAGAAGTTTCTCAGAAAGCTTCTTTCTCTTTGTTATCGGAGGATATTTCTATTGTCCCTATAGCCTTCAAAGGCATCCGAATTATCTGTTCTCAGATTCCACAGAAATAAGGCTAGCAAAGAGATCCACGAAATACAGATGTAACTCTGTGAGATGAATTAACAGAACACTAAGCAGTTTCTCAGAAAGCTTCTTTCCAGATTTCATCTGAGGATATTTCCTTTTTCACCAAAGCCCTCTAAGGGCTTCCATATATCACTTTGCCAATTCCGCAAGAACTGTCTTAGCGAAAGGATTCTAGAGGGGAAAGCTGTAACTCTGTGAGATGATTTCACAGAACACAAAGAAGTTTCTCAGAAAGCTTCTTTCTCGTTGTTATCGGAGTTTATATCCTTTGGCCCTATAGTCTTCAAAGGGATCCGAAATATCTGTTCTCAGATTCCACAGAAATAAGGCTAGCAAAGAGATCCACGAAATACAGATGTAACTCTGTGAGATGAATTAACAGAACACTAAGCAGTTTCTCAGAAAGCTTCTTTCCAGATTTCATCTGAGGATATTTCCTTTTTCACCGTAGCCCTCTATGGTCTTCCAAATATCACTTTGCCAATTCCACAGGAACTGTCGTAGCGAAAGGCTTCTTGAGGGGAAAGCTGTAACTCTGTGAGATGATTTCACAGAACACAAAGAAGTTTCTCAGAAAGCTTCCTTCTCTTTGTCATCGGAGTTTATTTCCATTGGCCCTATATTCATAAAAGGGATCCGAAATATCTGTTCTCAGATTCCACATAAATAAGGCTAGCAAAGAGATCCACGAAATACAGATGTAACTCTGTGAGATGAATTAACAGAACACTAAGCAGTTTCTCAGAAAGCTTCTTTCCAGATTTCATCTGAGGATATTTCCTTTTTCACCATTGCCCTCTATGGGCTTCCAAATATCACTTTGCCAATTCCACAAGAACTGTCTTAGCGAAAGACTTCTTGAGGGGAAAGCTGTAACTCTGTGAGATGATTTCACAGAACACAAAAAAGATTCTCAGAAAGCTTCTTTCTCTTTCTTATCGGAGGATATTTCCTTTGGCCCAATAGTCTTCTAAGGTATCCGAAATATCTGTTCTCGGATTCCACATAAATAAGGCTAGCAAAGAGATCCACGAAATACAGATGTAACTCTGTGAGATGAATTAACAGAACACTAAGCAGTTTCTCAGAAAGCTTCTTTCCAGATTTCATCTGAGGATATTTCCTTTTTCACCATTGCCCTCTATGGGCTTCCGAATATCACTTTGCCAATTCCACAAGAACTGTCTTAGCGAAAGGCTTCTTGTGGGGAAAGCTGTAACTCTGTGAGATGATTACACAGAACACAAAGAAGTTTCTCAGAAAGCTTCTTTCTCGTTGTTATCGGAGTTTATATCCTTTGGCCCTATAGTCTTCAAAGGGATCCGAAATATCTGTTCTCAGATTCCACAGAAATAAGGCTAGCAAAGAGATCCACGAAATACAGATGTAACTCTGTGAGATGAATTAACAGAACACTAAGCAGTTTCTCAGAAAGCTTCTTTCCAGATTTCATCTGAGGATATTTCCTTTTTCACCATTGCCCTCTATGGGCTTCCGAATATCACTTTGCCAATTCCACAAGAATTGTCTTAGCGAAAGGCTTCTTGAGGGGAAAGCTGTAACTCTGTGAGATGATTTCACAGAACACAAAGAAGTTTCTCAGAAAGCTTCCTTCTCTTTGTCATCGGAGTTTATTTCCTTTGGCCCTATATTCATCAAACGAATCCGAAATATCTGTTCTCATATTCCACAGAAATAAGGCTAGCAAAGAGATCCACGAAATACAGATGTAACTCTGTGAGATGAATTAACAGAACACTAAGCAGTTTCTCAGAAAGCTTCTTTCCAGATTTCATCTGAGGATATTTCCTTTTTCACCATTGCCCTCTATGGGCTTCCAAATATTACTTTGCCAATTCCACAAGAACTGTCTTAGCGAAAGACTTCTTGAGGGGAAAGCTGTAACTCTGTGAGATGATTTCACAGAACACAAAGAAGTTTCTCAGAAAGCTTCTTTCTCTTTGTTATCGGAGGATATTTCTTTTGTCCCTATAGTCTTCAAAGGCATCCGAATTATCTGTTCTCAGATTCCACAGAAATAAGGCTAGCAAAGAGATCCACGAAATACAGATGTAACTCTGTGAGATGAATTAACAGAACACTAAGCAGTTTCTCAGAAAGCTTCTTTCCAGATTTCATCTGAGGATATTTCCTTTTTCACCAAAGCCCTCTAAGGGCTTCCATATATCACTTTGCCAATTCCGCAAGAACTGTCTTAGCGAAAGGCTTCTAGAGGGGAAAGCTGTAACTCTGTGAGATGATTTCACAGAACACAAAGAAGTTTCTCAGAAAGCTTCCTTCTCTTTCTTATCGGAGTTTATTCCATTGGCCCTATATTCATCAAAGGGATCCGAAATATCTGTTCTCAGATTCCACAGAAATAAGGCTAGCAAAGAGATCCACGAAATACAGATGTAACTCTGTGAGATGAATTAACAGAACACTAAGCAGTTTCTCAGAAAGCTTCTTTCCAGATTTCATCTGAGGATATTTCCTTTTTCACCATTGCCCTCTATGGGCTTCCGAATATCACTTTGCCAATTCCACAAGAACTGTCTTAGCGAAAGGCTTCTTCAGGGGAAAGCTGTAACTCTGTGAGATGATTTCACAGAACACAAAGAAGTTTCTCAGAAAGCTTCTTTCTCGTTGTTATCGGAGTTTATATCCTTTGGCCCTATAGTCTTCAAAGGGATCCGAAATATCTGTTCTCAGATTCCACAGAAATAAGGCTAGCAAAGAGATCCACGATATACAGATGTAACTCTGTGAGATGAATTAACAGAACACTAAGCAGTTTCTCAGAAAGCTTCTTTCCAGATTTCATCTGAGGATATTTCCTTTTTCACCATAGCCCTCTATGGGCTTCCAAATATCACTTTGCCAATTCCACAAGAACTGTCTTAGCGAAAGGATTCTTGAGGGGAAAGCTGTAACTCTGTGAGATGATTTCACAGAACTCCAAGAAGTTTCTCAGAAAGCTTCTTTCTCTTTCTTATCGGAGTTTATATCCTTTGGCCCTATAGTCTTCAAAGGGATCCGAAATATCTGTTCTCAGAATCCACAGAAATAAGGCTAGCAAAGAGATCCACGAAATACAGATGTAACTCTGTGAGATGAATTAACAGAACACTAAGCAGTTTCTCAGAAAGCTTCTTTCCAGATTTCATCTGAGAATATTTCCTTTTTCACCATTGCCCTCTATGAGCTTCCAAATATCACTTTGCCTATTCCACAAGAACTGTCTTAGCGAAAGGCTTCTTGAGGGGAAAGCTGTAACTCTGTGAGATGATTTCACAGAACACAAAGAAGTTTCTCAGAAAGCTTCTTTCTCGTTGTTATCGGAGTTTATATCCTTTGGCCCTATAGTTTTCAAAGGGATCCGAAATATCTCTTCTTAGATTTCACAGAAATAAGGCAAGCCAAGAGATCCACGAAATACAGATGTAACTCTGTGAGATGAATTAGCAGAACACTAAGCAGTTTCTCAGAAAGCTTCTTTCCAGATTTCATCTAAGGATAATTCCTTTTTCACCATAGCCCTGTATGGGCTTCCATATATCATTTTGCTAATTCCACAAGAACTGTCTTAGCGAAAGGCTTCTTGAGGGGAAAGCTGTAACTCTATGAGATGATTTCACAGAACACAAAGAAGTTTCTCAGAAAGCTTCCTTCTCTTTGTTATCGTAGTTTATTTCCTTTGGCCCTATATTCATCAAAGGGATCCGAAATATCTCTTCTCAGATTCCACATAAATAAGGCTAGCAAAGAAATCCACGAAATACAGATGTAACTCTGTGAGATGAATTAACAGAACACTAAGCAGTTTCTCAGAAAGCTTCTTTCCAGATTTCATCTGAGGATATTTCCTTTTTCACCATTGCCCTCTATGGGCTTCCGAATATCACTTTGCCAATTCCACAAGAACTATCTTAGCGAAAGGCTTCTTGAGGGAAAAGCTGTAACTCTGTGAGATGATTTCACAGAGCACAAAGAAGTTTCTCAGAAAGCTTCTTTCTCCTTGTTATCGGAGATTATATCCTTTGGCCCTATAGTCTTCAAAGGGATCCGAAATATCTGTTCTCAGATTCCACAGAAATAAGGCTAGCAAAGAGATCCACGAAATACAGATGTAACTCTGTGAGATGAATTAACAGAACACTAAGCAGTTTCTCAGAAAGCTTCTTTCCAGATTTCATCTGAGGATATTTCCTTTTTCACCATAGCCCTCTATGGGCTTCCAAATATCACTTTGCCAATTCCACAAGAAATGTCTTAGCGAAAGGCTTCTTGAGGGGAAAGCTGTAACTCTGTGAGATGATTTCACAGAACACAAAGAAGTTTCTCAGAAAGCTTCCTTCTCTTTGTCATCGGAGTTTATTTCCTTTGGCCCTATATTCATCAAACGGATCCGAAATATCTGTTCTCATATTCCACAGAAATAAGGCTAGCAAAGAGATCCACGAAATGCAGATGTAACTCTGTGAGATGAATTAACAGAACACTAAGCAGTTTCTCAGAAAGCTTCTTTCCAGATTTCATCTGAGGATATTTCCTTTTTCACCATTGCCCTCTATGGGCTTCCAAATATCACTTTGCCAATTCCACAAGAACTGTCTTAGCGAAAGACTTCTTGAGGGGAAAGCTGTAACTCTGTGAGATGATTTCACAGAACACAAAGAAGTTTCTCAGAAAGCTTCTTTCTCTTTGTTATCGGAGGATATTTCTTTTGTCCCTATAGTCTTCAAAGGCATCCGAAATATCTGTTCTCAGATTCCACAGAAATAAGGCTAGCAAAGAGATCCACGAAATACAGATGTAACTCTGTGAGATGAATTAACAGAACACTAAGCAGTTTCTCAGAAAGCTTCTTTCCAGATTTCATCTGAGGATATTTCCTTGTTCACTATAGCCCTCGATGCGCTTCCAAATATCACTTTGCCAATTCCACAAGAACTGTCTTAGCGAAAGGCTTCTTGACGGGAAAGCTGTAACTCTGTGAGATGATTTCACAGAACACAAAGAAGTGTCTCAGAAAGCTTCTTTCTCGTTGTTATCGGAGTTTATATCCTTTGGCCCTATAGTCTTCAAATTGTTCCAAAATATCTGTTCTCAGATTCCACAGAAATAAGGCTAGCAAAGAGATCCACGAAATACAGATGTAACTCTGTGAGATGAATTAAGAGAACACTAAGCAGTTTCTCAGAAAGCTTCTTTCCAGATTTCATCTGAGGATATTTCCTTTTTCACCATAGCCCTCTATGGGCTTCCATATATCACTTTGCCAATTCCACAAGAACTGTCTTAGCGAAAGTCTTCTTGAGGGGAAAGCTCTAACTCTGTGAGATGATTTCACAGAACACAAAGAAGTTTCTCAGAAAGCTTCTTTCTCGTTGTTATAGGAGTTTATATCCTTTGGCCCTATAGTCTTCAAAGGGATCCGAAATATCTGTTCTCAGATTCCACAGAAATAAGGCTAGCAAAGAGATCCACGAAATACAGATGTAACTCTGTGAGATGAATTAACAGAACACTAAGCAGTTTCTCAGAAAGCTTCTTTCCAGATTTCATCTGATATATTTCCTTTTTCACCATAGCCCTCTAAGGGCTTCCAAATATCACTTTGCCAATTCCACAAGAACTGTCTTAGCGAAAGGCTTCTTGAGGGGAAAGCTGTAACTCTGGGAGATGATTTCACAGAACACAAAGAAGTTTCTCAGAAAGCTTCTTTCTCGTTGTTATCGGAGTTTATATCCTTTGGCCCTATAGTCTTCAAAGGGATCCGAAATATCTGTTCTCAGATTCCACAGAAATAAGGCTAGCAAAGAGATCCACGAAATACAGATGTAACTCTGTGAGATGAATTAACAGAACACTAAGCAGTTTCTCAGAAAGCTTCTTTCCAGATTTCATCTGAGGATATTTCCTTTTTCACCATTGCCCTTTATGGGCTTCCGAATATCACTTTGCCAATTCCACAAGAACTGTCTTAGCGAAAGGCTTCTTGAGGGGAAAGCTGTAACTCTGTGAGATGATTTCACAGAACACAAAGAAGTTTCTCAGAAATCTTCTTTCTCGTTGTTATCGGAGTTTATATCCTTTGGCCCTATAGTCTTCAAAGGGATCCGAAATATCTGTTCTCAGATTCCACAGAAATAAGGCTAGCAAAGAGATCCACGAAATACAGATGTAACTCTGTGAGATGAATTAACAGAACACTAAGCAGTTTCTCAGAAAGCTTCTTTCCAGATTTCATCTGAGGATATTTCCTTTTTCACCATAGCCCTCTATGGGCTTCCAAATATCACTTTGCCAATTCCACAAGAACTGTCTTAGCGAAAGGATTCTTGAGGGGAAAGCTGTAACTCTGTGAGATGATTTCACAGAACACAAAGAAGTTTCTCAGAAAGCTTCTTTCTCTTTCTTATCGGAGTTTATATCCTTTGGCCCTATAGTCTTCAAAGGGATCCGAAATATCTGTTCTCAGAATCCACAGAAATAAGGCTAGCAAAGAGATCCACGAAATACAGATGTAACTCTGTGAGATGAATTAACAGAACACTAAGCAGTTTCTCAGAAAGCTTCTTTCCAGATTTCATCTGAGAATATTTCCTTTTTCACCATTGCCCTCTATGAGCTTCCAAATATCACTTTGCCAATTCCAAAAGAACTGTCTTAGCGAAAGGCTTTTTGAGGGGAAAGCTGTAACTCTGTGAGATGATTTCACAGAACACAAAGAAGTTTCTCAGAAAGCTTCTTTCTCGTTGTTATCGGAGTTTATATCCTTTGGCCCTATAGTCTTCAAAGGGATCCAAAATATCTGTTCTCAGATTCCACAGAAATAAGGCTAGCAAAGAGATCCACGAAATACAGATGTAACTCTGTGAGATGAATTAACAGAACACTAAGCAGTTTCTCAGAAAGCTTCTTTCCAGATTTCATCTCAGGATAATTCCTTTTTCACCATAGCCCTCTATGGGCTTCCATATATCACTTTGCTAATTCCACAAGAACTGTCTTAGCGAAAGGCTTCTTGAGGGGAAAGCTGTAACTCTATGAGATGATTTCACAGAACACAAAGAAGTATCTCAGAAAGCTTCCTTCTCTTTGTTATCGGAGTTTATTTCCTTTGGCCCTATATTCATCAAAGGGATCCGAAATATCTGTTCACAGATTCCACAGAAATAAGGCTAGCAAAGAGATCCACGAAATGCAGATGTAACTCTCTGAGGTGAATTAACAGAACACTAAGCAGTTTCTCAGAAAGCTTCTTTCCAGATTTCATCTGAGGATATTTCCTTTTTCACCATTGCCCTCTATGGGCTTCCGAATATCACTTTGCCAATTCCACAAGAACTATCTTAGCGAAAGGCTTCTTGAGGGGAAAGCTGTAACTCTGTGAGATGATTTCACAGAACACAAAGAAGTTTCTCAGAAAGCTTCTTTCTCCTTGTTATCGGAGATTATATCCTTTGGCCCTATAGTCTTCAAAGGGATCCGAAATATCTGTTCTCAGATTCCACAGAAATAAGGCTAGCAAAGAGATCCACGAAATACAGATGTAACTCTGTGAGATGAATTAACAGAACACTAAGCAGTTTCTCAGAAAGCTTCTTTCCAGATTTCATCTGAGGATATTTCCTTTTTCACCATAGCCCTCTAAGGGCTTCCAAATATCACTTTGCCAATTCCACAAGAAGTGTCTTAGCGAAAGGCTTCTTGAGGGGAGAGCTGTAACTCTGTGAGATGATTTCACAGAACACAAAGAAGTTTCTCAGAAAGCGTCTTTCTCTTTTTTATCGGAGGATATTTCCTTTGGCCCTATAGTCTTCAAAGGCATCCGAAATATCCGTTCTCAGATTCCACAGAATTAAGGCTAGCAAAGAGATCCACGAAATACAGATGTAACTCTGTGTGATGAATTAACAGAACACTAAGCAGTTTCTCAGAAAGCTTCTTTCCAGATTTCATCTGAGGATATTTCCTTTTTCACCATAGCCCTCTATGGGCTTCCAAATACCACTTTGCCAATTGCACAAGAACTGTCTTAGCGAAAGGCTTCTTGAGGGGAAAGCTGAAACTATGTGAGATGATTTCACAGAACACAAAGAAGTTTCTCAGAAAGCTTCTTTCTCCTTGTTATCGGAGTTTATATACTTTGGCCCTATGGTCTTCAAAGGGATCCAAAATATCTGTTCTAAGATTCCACAGAAATAAGGCTAGCAAAGAGATCCACGAAATACAGATGTAACTCTGTGAGATGAATTAACAGAACACTAAGCAGTTTCTCAGAAAGCTTCTTTCGAGATTTCATCTGAGGATATTTCCTTTTTCACCATAGCCCTCTAAGGGCTTCCATATATCACTTTGCCAATTCCACAAGAACTGTCTTAGCGAAAGGCTTCTAGACGGGAAAGCTGTAACTCTGTGAGATGATTTCAGAGAACACAAAGAAGTTTCTCAGAAAGCTTCCTTCTCTTTCTTATCGGAGTTTATTTCCTTTGGCCCTATATTCATCAAAGGGATCCGAAATATCTGTTCTCAGATTCCACAGAAATAAGGCTAGCAAGGAGATCCACGATATACAGAAGTAACTCTGTGAGATGAATTAACAGAACACTAAGCAGTTTCTCAGAAAGCTTGTTTCCAGATTTCATCTTAGGATATTGCCTTTTTCACCATAGCCCTCTATGGGCTTCCAAATATCACTTTGCCAATTTCACAAGAACTGTCTTAGCGAAAGGCTTCTTGAGGGGAATGCTGTAACTCTGTGAGATGATTTCACAGAACACAAAGAAGTTTCTCAGAAAGCTTCTTTCTCTTTGTTATCGGAGGATATTTCCTTTGGCCCTATAGTCTTCAAAGGCATCCGAAATATCCGTTCTCAGATTCCACAGAAATAAGGCTAGCAAAGAGATCCACGAAATACAGATGTAACTCTGTGAGATGAATTAACAGAACACTAAGCCGTTTCTCAGAAAGCTTCTTTCCAGATTTCATCTGAGGATATTTCCTTTTTCACCATTGCCCTCAATGGGCTTCCAAATATCACTTTGCCTATTCCACAAGAAATGTCTTAGCGAAAGGCTTCTTGAGGGGAAAGCTGTAACTCTGTGAGATGATTTCACAGAACACAAAGAAGTTTCTCAGAAAGCTTCCTTCTCTTTGTCATCGGAGTTTATTTCCTTTGGCCCTATATTCATCAAACGAATCCGAAATATCTGTTCTCATATTCCACAGAAATAAGGCTAGCAAAGAGATCCACGAAATACAGATGTAACTCTGTGAAATGAATTAACAGAACACTAAGCAGTTTCTCAGAAAGCTTCTTTCCAGATTTCATCTGAGGATATTTCCTTTTTCACTATTGCCCTCTATCGGCTTCCAAATATCACTTTGCCAATTCCACCAGAACTGTCTTAGGGAAAGACTTCTTGAGGGGAAAGCTGTAACTCTGTGAGATGATTTCACAGAACACAAAGAAGTTTCCCAGAAAGCTTCTTTCTCTTTGTTATCAGAGGATATTTTTTTTGTCCCTATAGTCTTCAAAGGCATCCGAAATATCTGTTCTCAGATTCCACAGAAATAAGGCTAGCAAAGAGATCCTCGAAATACAGATGTAACTCTGTGAGATGAATTAACAGAACACTAAGCAGTTTCTCAGAAAGCTTCTTTCCAGATTTCATCTGAGGATATTTCCTTTTTCACCATTGCCCACTATGGGCTTCCAAATATCACTTTGCCAATTACACAAGAACTGTCTTAGCGAAAGGCTTCTTGAGGGGAAAGCTGTAACTCTGTGAGATGATTTCACAGAACACAAAGAAGTTTCTCAGAAAGCTTCTTTCTCGTTGTTATCGGAGTTTATATCCTTTGGCCCTATAGTCTTCAAAGGGATCCGAAATATCTGTTCTCAGATTCCACAGAAATAAGGCTAGCAAAGAGATCCACGAAATACAGATGTAACTCTGTGAGATGAATTAACAGAACACTAAGCAGTTTCTCAGAAAGCTTCTTTCCAGATTTCATCGGAGGATATTTCCTTTTTCACCATAGCCCTCTATGGGCTTCAAAATATCACTTTCCCAATTCCACAAGAACTGTCTTAGCGAAAGTCTTCTTGATGGGAGAGCTGTAACTCTTTGAGATGATTTCACAGAACACAAAGAAGTTTCTCAGAAAGCTTCTTTCTCTTTGTTATCGGAGGATATTTCCTTTGGCCCTATAGTCTTCAAAGGCATCCGAAATATCCGTTCTCAGATTCCACAGAAATAAGGCTAGCAAAGAGATCCAAGAAATACAGATGTAACTCTGTGAGATGAATTAACAGAACACTAAGCAGTTTCTCAGAAAGCTTCTTTCCAGATTTCATCTGAGGATATTTCCTTTTTCAGCATTGCCCTCTATGGGCTTCCAAATATCACTTTGCCAATTCCACAAGAAATGTCTTAGCGAAAGGCTTCTTGAGGGGAAAGCTGTAACTCTGTGAGATGATTTCACAGAACACAAAGAAGTTTCTCAGAAAGCTTCCTTCTCTTTGTCATCGGAGTTTTTTTCCTATGGCCCTATATTCATCAAACGAATCCGAAATATCTGTTCTCATATTCCACAGAAATAAGGCTAGCAAAGAGATCCACGAAATACAGATGTAACTCTGTGAGATGAATTAACAGAACACTAAGCAGTTTCTCAGAAAGCTTCTTTCCAGATTTCATCTGAGGATATTTCCTTTTTCACCATTGCCCTCTATGGGCTTCCGAATATCACATTGCCAATTCCACAAGAACTATCTTAGCGAAAGGCTTCTTGAGGGAAAAGCTGTAACTCTGTGAGATGATTTCACAGAGCACAAAGAAGTTTCTCAGAAAGCTTCTTTTCCTTGTTATCGGAGATTATATCCTTTGGCCCTATAGTCTTCAAAGGGATCCGAAATATCTGTTCTCAGATTCCACAGAAATAAGGCTAGCAAAGAGATCCACGAAATACAGATGTAACTCTGTGAGATGAATTAACAGAACACTAAGCAGTTTCTCAGAAAGCTTCTTTCCAGATTTCATCTGAGGATATTTCCTTTTTCACCATAGCCCTCTATGGGCTTCCAAATATCACTTTGCCAATTCCACAAGAAATGTCTTAGCGAAAGGCTTCTTGAGGGGAAAGCTGTAACTCTGTGAGATGATTTCACAGAACACAAAGAAGTTTCTCAGAAAGCTTCCTTCTCTTTGTCATCGGAGTTTATTTCCTTTGGCCCTATATTCATCAAACGGATCCGAAATACCTGTTCTCATATTCCACAGAAATAAGGCTAGCAAAGAGATCCACGAAATACAGATGTAACTCTGTGAGATGAATTAACAGAACACTAAGCAGTTTCTCAGAAAGCTTCTTTCCAGATTTCATCTGAGGATATTTCCTTTTTCACCATTGCCCTCTATGGGCTTCCAAATATCACTTTGCCAATTCCACAAGAACTGTCTTAGCGAAAGACTTCTTGAGGGGAAAGCTGTAACTCTGTGAGATGATTTCACAGAACACAAAGAAGTTTCTCAGAAAGCTTCTTTCTCTTTGTTATCGGAGGATATTTCTTTTGTCCCTATAGTCTTCAAAGGCATCCGAAATATCTGTTCTCAGATTCCACAGAAATAAGGCTAGCAAAGAGATCCACGAAATACAGATGTAACTCTGTGAGATGAATTAACAGAACACTAAGCAGTTTCTCAGAAAGCTTCTTTCCAGATTTCATCTGAGGATATTTCCTTGTTCACTATAGCCCTCGATGCGCTTCCAAATATCACTTTGCCAATTCCACAAGAACTGTCTTAGCGAAAGGCTTCTTGACGGGAAAGCTGTAACTCTGTGAGATGATTTCACAGAACACAAAGAAGTGTCTCAGAAAGCTTCTTTCTCGTTGTTATCGGAGTTTATATCCTTTGGCCCTGTAGTCTTCAAAGGGATCCAAAATATCTGTTCTCAGATTCCACAGAAATAAGGCTAGCAAAGAGATCCACGAAATACAGATGTAACTCTGTTAGATGAATTAACAGAACACTAAGCAGTTTCTCAGAAAGCTTCTTTCCAGATTTCATCTGAGGATATTTCCTTTTTCACCATAGCCCTCTATGGGCTTCCATATATCACTTTGCCAATTCCACAAGAACTGTCTTAGCGAAAGTCTTCTTGAGGGGAAAGCTGTAACTCTGTGAGATGATTTCACAGAACTCAAAGAAGTTTCTCAGAAAACTTCTTTCTCGTTGTTATCGGAGTTTATATCCTTTGGCCCTATAGTCTTCAAAGGGATCCGAAATATCTTTTCTCAGATTCCACAGAAATAAGGCTAGCAAAGAGATCCACGAAATACAGATGTAACTCTGTGAGATGAATTAACAGAACACTAAGCAGTTTCTCAGAAAGCTTCTTTCCAGATTTCATCTGAGGATATTTCCTTTTTCACCATAGCCCTCTAAGTGCTTCCAAATATCACTTTGCCAATTCCACAAGAACTGTCTTAGCGAAAGGCTTCTTGAAGGGAAAGCTGTAACTCTGTGAGATGATTTCACAGAACACAAAGAAGTTTCTCAGAAAGCTTCTTTCTCGTTGTTATCGGAGTTTATATCCTTTGGCCCTATAGTCTTCAAAGGGATCCGAAATATCTGTTCTCAGATTCCACAGAAATAAGGCTAGCAAAGAGATCCACGAAATACAGATGTAACTCTGTGAGATGAATTAAGAGAACACTAAGCAGTTTCTCAGAAAGCTTCTTTCCAGATTTCATCTGAGGATATTTCCTTTTTCACCATTGCCCTTTATGGGCTTCCGAATATCACTTTGCCAATTCCACAAGAACTGTCTTAGCGAAAGGCTTCTTGAGGGGAAAGCTGTAACTCTGTGAGATGATTTCACAGAACACAAAGAAGTTTCTCAGAAATCTTCTTTCTCGTTGTTATCGGAGTTTATATCCTTTGGCCCTATAGTCTTCAAAGGGATCCGAAATATCTGTTCTCAGATTCCACAGAAATAAGGCTAGCAAAGAGATCCACGAAATACAGATGTAACTCTGTGAGATGAATTAACAGAACACTAAGCAGTTTCTCAGAAAGCTTCTTTCCAGATTTCATCTGAGGATATTTCCTTTTTCACCATAGCCCTCTATGGGCTTCCAAATATCACTTTGCCAATTCCACAAGAACTGTCTTAGCGAAAGGATTCTTGAGGGGAAAGCTGTAACTCTGTGAGATGATTTCACAGAACTCCAAGAAGTTTCTCAGAAAGCTTCTTTCTCTTTCTTATCGGAGTTTATATCCTTTGGCCCTATACTCTTCAAAGGGATCCGAAATATCTGTTCTCAGAATCCACAGAAATAAGGCTAGCAAAGAGATCCACGAAATACAGATGTAACTCTGTGAGAGGAATTAACAGAACACTAAGCAGTTTCTCAGAAAGCTTCTTTCCAGATTTCATCTGAGAATATTTCCTTTTTCACCATTGCCCTCTATGAGCTTCCAAATATCACTTTGCCAATTCCAAAAGAACTGTCTTAGCGAAAGGCTTCTTGAGGGGAAAGCTGTAACTCTGTGAGATGATTTCACAGAACACAAAGAAGTTTCTCAGAAAGCTTCTTTCTCGTTGTTATCGGAGTTTATATCCTTTGGCCCTATAGTCTTCAAAGGGATCCAAAATATCTGATCTCAGATTCCACAGAAATAAGGCTAGCAAAGAGATCCACGAAATACAGATGTAACTCTGTGAGATGAATTAACAGAACACTAAGCAGTTTCTCAGAAAGCTTCTTTCCAGATTTCATCTCAGGATAATTCCTTTTTCACCATAGCCCTCTATGGGCTTCCATATATCACTTTGCTAATTCCACAAGAACTGTCTTAGCGAAAGGCTTCTTGAGGGGAAAGCTGGAACTCTATGAGATGATTTCACAGAACACAAAGAAGTATCTCAGAAAGCTTCCTTCTCTTTGTTATCGGAGTTTATTTCCTTTGGCCCTATATTCATCAAAGGGATCCGAAATATCTGTTCTCAGATTCCACAGAAATAAGGCTAGCAAAGAGATCCACGAAATACAGATGTAACTCTCTGAGGTGAATTAACAGAACACTAAGCAGTTTCTCAGAAAGCTTCTTTCCAGATTTCATCTGAGGATATTTCCTTTTTCACCATTGCCCTCTATGGGCTTCCGAATATCACTTTGCCAATTCCACAAGAACTATCTTAGCGAAAGGCTTCTTGAGGGGAAAGCTGTAACTCTGTGAGATGATTTCACAGAACACAAAGAAGTTTCTCAGAAAGCTTCTTTCTCCTTGTTATCGGATATTATATCCTTTGGCCCTATAGTCTTCAAAGGGATCCGAAATATCTGTTCTCAGATTCCACAGAAATAAGGCTAGCAAAGAGATCCACGAAATACAGATGTAACTCTGTGAGATGAATTAACAGAACACTAAGCAGTTTCTCAGAAAGCTTCTTTCCAGATTTCATCTGAGGATATTTCCTTTTTCACCATAGCCCTCTAAGGGCTTCCAAATATCACTTTGCCAATTCCACAAGAAGTGTCTTAGCGAAAGGCTTCTTGAGGGGAGAGCTGTAACTCTGTGAGATGATTTCACAGAACACAAAGAAGTTTCTCAGAAAGCTTCTTTCTCTTTTTTATCGGAGGATATTTCCTTTGGCCCTATAGTCTTCAAAGGCATCCGAAATATCCGTTCTCAGATTCCACAGAATTAAGGCTAGCAAAGAGATCCACGAAATACAGATGTAACTCTGTGAGATGAATTAACAGAACACTAAGCAGTTTCTCAGAAAGCTTCTTTCCAGATTTCATCTGAGGATATTTCCTTTTTCACCATAGCCCTCTATGGGCTTCCAAATACCACTTTGCCAATTGCACAAGAACTGTCTTAGCGAAAGGCTTCTTGAGGGGAAAGCTGAAACTATGTGAGATGATTTCACAGAACACAAAGAAGTTTCTCAGAAAGCTTCTTTCTCCTTGTTATCGGAGTTTATATACTTTGGCCCTATGGTCTTCAAAGGGATCCAAAATATCTGTTCGAAGATTCCACAGAAATAAGGCTAGCAAAGAGATCCACGAAATACAGATGTAACTCTGTGAGATGAATTAACAGAACACTAAGCAGTTTCTCAGAAAGCTTCTTTCCAGATTTCATCTGAGGATATTTCCTTTTTCACCATAGCCCTCTAAGGGCTTCCATATATCACTTTGCCAATTCCACAAGAACTGTCTTAGCGAAAGGCTTCTAGACGGGAAAGCTGTAACTCTGTGAGATGATTTCAGAGAACACAAAGAAGTTTCTCAGAAAGCTTCCTTCTCTTTCTTATCGGAGTTTATTTCCTTTGGCCCTATATTCATCAAAGGGATCCGAAATATCTGTTCTCAGATTCCACAGAAATAAGGCTAGCAAAGAGATCCACGAAATATAGATGTAACTCTGTGAGATGAATTAACAGAACACTAAGCAGTTTCTCAGAAAGCTTGTTTCCAGATTTCATCTTAGGATATTGCCTTTTTCACCATAGCCCTCTATGGGCTTCCAAATATCACTTTGCCAATTCCACAGGAACTGTCTTAGCGAAAGGCTTCTTGAGGGGAAAGCTGTAACTCTGTGAGATGATTTCACAGAGCACAAAGAAGTTTCTCAGAAAGCTTCTTTCTCATTGTTATCGGAGATTTTATCCTTTGGCCCTATAGTCTTCAAAGGGATCCGAAATATCTGTTCTCAGATTCCACAGAAATAAGGCTAGCAAAGAGATCCACGAAATACAGATGTAACTCTGTGAGATGAATTAACAGAACACTAAGCAGTTTCTCAGAAAGCTTCTTTCCAGATTTCATCGGAGGATATTTCCTTTTTCACCATAGCCCTCTATGGGCTTCAAAATATCACTTTCCCAATTCCACAAGAACTGTCTTAGCGAAAGTCTTCTTGATGGGAGAGCTGTAACTCTTTGAGATGATTTCACAGAACACAAAGAAGTTTCTCAGAAAGCTTCTTTCTCTTTGTTATCGGAGGATATTTCCTTTGGCCCTATAGTCTTCAAAGGCATCCGAAATATCCGTTCTCAGATTCCACAGAAATAAGGCTAGCAAAGAGATCCAAGAAATACAGATGTAACTCTGTGAGATGAATTAACAGAACACTAAGCAGTTTCTCAGAAAGCTTCTTTCCAGATTTCATCTGAGGATATTTCCTTTTTCACCATAGCCCTCTATGGGCTTCCAAATATCACTTTGCCAATTCCACAAGAAATGTCTTAGCGAAAGGCTTCTTGAGGGGAAAGCTGTAACTCTGTGAGATGATTTCACAGAACACAAAGAAGTTTCTCAGAAAGCTTCCTTCTCTTTGTCATCGGAGTTTTTTTCCTATGGCCCTATATTCATCAAACGAATCCGAAATATCTGTTCTCATATTCCACAGAAATAAGGCTAGCAAAGAGATCCACGAAATACAGATGTAACTCTGTGAGATGAATTAACAGAACACTAAGCAGTTTCTCAGAAAGCTTCTTTCCAGATTTCATCTGAGGATATTTCCTTTTTCACCATTGCCCTCTATGGGCTTCCGAATATCACATTGCCAATTCCACAAGAACTATCTTAGCGAAAGGCTTCTTGAGGGAAAAGCTGTAACTCTGTGAGATGATTTCACAGAGCACAAAGAAGTTTCTCAGAAAGCTTCTTTTCCTTGTTATCGGAGATTATATCCTTTGGCCCTATAGTCTTCAAAGGGATCCGAAATATCTGTTCTCAGATTCCACAGAAATAAGGCTAGCAAAGAGATCCACGAAATACAGATGTAACTCTGTGAGATGAATTAACAGAACACTAAGCAGTTTCTCAGAAAGCTTCTTTCCAGATTTCATCTGAGGATATTTCCTTTTTCACCATAGCCCTCTATGGGCTTCCAAATATCACTTTGCCAATTCCACAAGAAATGTCTTAGCGAAAGGCTTCTTGAGGGGAAAGCTGTAACTCTGTGAGATGATTTCACAGAACACAAAGAAGTTTCTCAGAAAGCTTCCTTCTCTTTGTCATCGGAGTTTATTTCCTTTGGCCCTATATTCATCAAACGGATCCGAAATACCTGTTCTCATATTCCACAGAAATAAGGCTAGCAAAGAGATCCACGAAATACAGATGTAACTCTGTGAGATGAATTAACAGAACACTAAGCAGTTTCTCAGAAAGCTTCTTTCCAGATTTCATCTGAGGATATTTCCTTTTTCACCATTGCCCTCTATGGGCTTCCAAATATCACTTTGCCAATTCCACAAGAACTGTCTTAGCGAAAGACTTCTTGAGGGGAAAGCTGTAACTCTGTGAGATGATTTCACAGAACACAAAGAAGTTTCTCAGAAAGCTTCTTTCTCTTTGTTATCGGAGGATATTTCTTTTGTCCCTATAGTCTTCAAAGGCATCCGAAATATCTGTTCTCAGATTCCACAGAAATAAGGCTAGCAAAGAGATCCACGAAATACAGATGTAACTCTGTGAGATGAATTAACAGAACACTAAGCAGTTTCTCAGAAAGCTTCTTTCCAGATTTCATCTGAGGATATTTCCTTGTTCACTATAGCCCTCGATGCGCTTCCAAATATCACTTTGCCAATTCTACAAGAACTGTCTTAGCGAAAGGCTTCTTGACGGGAAAGCTGTAACTCTGTGAGATGATTTCACAGAACACAAAGAAGTGTCTCAGAAAGCTTCTTTCTCGTTGTTATCGGAGTTTATATCCTTTGGCCCTGTAGTCTTCAAAGGGATCCAAAATATCTGTTCTCAGATTCCACAGAAATAAGGCTAGCAAAGAGATCCACGAAATACAGATGTAACTCTGTTAGATGAATTAACAGAACACTAAGCAGTTTCTCAGAAAGCTTCTTTCCAGATTTCATCTGAGGATATTTCCTTTTTCACCATAGCCCTCTATGGGCTTCCATATATCACTTTGCCAATTCCACAAGAACTGTCTTAGCGAAAGTCTTCTTGAGGGGAAAGCTGTAACTCTGTGAGATGATTTCACAGAACTCAAAGAAGTTTCTCAGAAAGCTTCTTTCTCGTTGTTATCGGAGTTTATATCCTTTGGCCCTATAGTCTTCAAAGGGATCCGAAATATCTTTTCTCAGATTCCACAGAAATAAGGCTAGCAAAGAGATCCACGAAATACAGATGTAACTCTGTGAGATGAATTAACAGAACACTAAGCAGTTTCTCAGAAAGCTTCTTTCCAGATTTCATCTGAGGATATTTCCTTTTTCACCATAGCCCTCTAAGTGCTTCCAAATATCACTTTGCCAATTCCACAAGAACTGTCTTAGCGAAAGGCTTCTTGAAGGGAAAGCTGTAACTCTGTGAGATGATTTCACAGAACACAAAGAAGTTTCTCAGAAAGCTTCTTTCTCGTTGTTATCGGAGTTTATATCCTTTGGCCCTATAGTCTTCAAAGGGATCCGAAATATCTGTTCTCAGATTCCACAGAAATAAGGCTAGCAAAGAGATCCACGAAATACAGATGTAACTCTGTGAGATGAATTAAGAGAACACTAAGCAGTTTCTCAGAAAGCTTCTTTCCAGATTTCATCTGAGGATATTTCCTTTTTCACCATTGCCCTTTATGGGCTTCCGAATATCACTTTGCCAATTCCACAAGAACTGTCTTAGCGAAAGGCTTCTTGAGGGGAAAGCTGTAACTCTGTGAGATGATTTCACAGAACACAAAGAAGTTTCTCAGAAATCTTCTTTCTCGTTGTTATCGGAGTTTATATCCTTTGGCCCTATAGTCTTCAAAGGGATCCGAAATATCTGTTCTCAGATTCCACAGAAATAAGGCTAGCAAAGAGATCCACGAAATACAGATGTAACTCTGTGAGATGAATTAACAGAACACTAAGCAGTTTCTCAGAAAGCTTCTTTCCAGATTTCATCTGAGGATATTTCCTTTTTCACCATAGCCCTCTATGGGCTTCCAAATATCACTTTGCCAATTCCACAAGAACTGTCTTAGCGAAAGGATTCTTGAGGGGAAAGCTGTAACTCTGTGAGATGATTTCACAGAACTCCAAGAAGTTTCTCAGAAAGCTTCTTTCTCTTTCTTATCGGAGTTTATATCCTTTGGCCCTATACTCTTCAAAGGGATCCGAAATATCTGTTCTCAGAATCCACAGAAATAAGGCTAGCAAAGAGATCCACGAAATACAGATGTAACTCTGTGAGAGGAATTAACAGAACACTAAGCAGTTTCTCAGAAAGCTTCTTTCCAGATTTCATCTGAGAATATTTCCTTTTTCACCATTGCCCTCTATGAGCTTCCAAATATCACTTTGCCAATTCCAAAAGAACTGTCTTAGCGAAAGGCTTCTTGAGGGGAAAGCTGTAACTCTGTGAGATGATTTCACAGAACACAAAGAAGTTTCTCAGAAAGCTTCTTTCTCGTTGTTATCGGAGTTTATATCCTTTGGCCCTATAGTCTTCAAAGGGATCCAAAATATCTGATCTCAGATTCCACAGAAATAAGGCTAGCAAAGAGATCCACGAAATACAGATGTAACTCTGTGAGATGAATTAACAGAACACTAAGCAGTTTCTCAGAAAGCTTCTTTCCAGATTTCATCTCAGGATAATTCCTTTTTCACCATAGCCCTCTATGGGCTTCCATATATCACTTTGCTAATTCCACAAGAACTGTCTTAGCGAAAGGCTTCTTGAGGGGAAAGCTGGAACTCTATGAGATGATTTCACAGAACACAAAGAAGTATCTCAGAAAGCTTCCTTCTCTTTGTTATCGGAGTTTATTTCCTTTGGCCCTATATTCATCAAAGGGATCCGAAATATCTGTTCTCAGATTCCACAGAAATAAGGCTAGCAAAGAGATCCACGAAATACAGATGTAACTCTCTGAGGTGAATTAACAGAACACTAAGCAGTTTCTCAGAAAGCTTCTTTCCAGATTTCATCTGAGGATATTTCCTTTTTCACCATTGCCCTCTATGGGCTTCCGAATATCACTTTGCCAATTCCACAAGAACTATCTTAGCGAAAGGCTTCTTGAGGGGAAAGCTGTAACTCTGTGAGATGATTTCACAGAACACAAAGAAGTTTCTCAGAAAGCTTCTTTCTCCTTGTTATCGGATATTATATCCTTTGGCCCTATAGTCTTCAAAGGGATCCGAAATATCTGTTCTCAGATTCCACAGAAATAAGGCTAGCAAAGAGATCCACGAAATACAGATGTAACTCTGTGAGATGAATTAACAGAACACTAAGCAGTTTCTCAGAAAGCTTCTTTCCAGATTTCATCTGAGGATATTTCCTTTTTCACCATAGCCCTCTAAGGGCTTCCAAATATCACTTTGCCAATTCCACAAGAAGTGTCTTAGCGAAAGGCTTCTTGAGGGGAGAGCTGTAACTCTGTGAGATGATTTCACAGAACACAAAGAAGTTTCTCAGAAAGCTTCTTTCTCTTTTTTATCGGAGGATATTTCCTTTGGCCCTATAGTCTTCAAAGGCATCCGAAATATCCGTTCTCAGATTCCACAGAATTAAGGCTAGCAAAGAGATCCACGAAATACAGATGTAACTCTGTGAGATGAATTAACAGAACACTAAGCAGTTTCTCAGAAAGCTTCTTTCCAGATTTCATCTGAGGATATTTCCTTTTTCACCATAGCCCTCTATGGGCTTCCAAATACCACTTTGCCAATTGCACAAGAACTGTCTTAGCGAAAGGCTTCTTGAGGGGAAAGCTGAAACTATGTGAGATGATTTCACAGAACACAAAGAAGTTTCTCAGAAAGCTTCTTTCTCCTTGTTATCGGAGTTTATATACTTTGGCCCTATGGTCTTCAAAGGGATCCAAAATATCTGTTCTAAGATTCCACAGAAATAAGGCTAGCAAAGAGATCCACGAAATACAGATGTAACTCTGTGAGATGAATTAACAGAACACTAAGCAGTTTCTCAGAAAGCTTCTTTCCAGATTTCATCTGAGGATATTTCCTTTTTCACCATAGCCCTCTAAGGGCTTCCATATATCACTTTGCCAATTCCACAAGAACTGTCTTAGCGAAAGGCTTCTAGACGGGAAAGCTGTAACTCTGTGAGATGATTTCAGAGAACACAAAGAAGTTTCTCAGAAAGCTTCCTTCTCTTTCTTATCGGAGTTTATTTCCTTTGGCCCTATATTCATCAAAGGGATCCGAAATATCTGTTCTCAGATTCCACAGAAATAAGGCTAGCAAAGAGATCCACGAAATATAGATGTAACTCTGTGAGATGAATTAACAGAACACTAAGCAGTTTCTCAGAAAGCTTGTTTCCAGATTTCATCTTAGGATATTGCCTTTTTCACCATAGCCCTCTATGGGCTTCCAAATATCACTTTGCCAATTCCACAGGAACTGTCTTAGCGAAAGGCTTCTTGAGGGGAAAGCTGTAACTCTGTGAGATGATTTCACAGAACACAAAGAAGTTTCTCAGAAAGCTTCTTTCTCTTTGTTATCGGAGGATATTTCCTTTGGCCCTATAGTCTTCAAAGGCATCCGAAATATCCGTTCTCAGATTCCACAGAAATAAGGCTAGCAAAGAGATCCACGAAATACAGATGTAACTCTGTGAGATGAGTTAACAGAACACTAAGCCGTTTCTCAGAAAGCTTCTTTCCAGATTTCATCTGAGGATATTTCCTTTTTCACCATTGCCCTCAATGGGCTTCCAAATATCACTTTGCCTATTCCACAAGAAATGTGTTAGCGAAAGGCTTCTTGAGGGGAAAGCTGTAACTCTGTGAGATGATTTCACAGAACACAAAGAAGTTTCTCAGAAAGCTTCCTTCTCTTTGTCATCGGAGTTTATTTCCTTTGGCCCTATATTCATCAAACGAATCCGAAATATCTGTTCTCATATTCCACAGAAATAAGGCTAGCAAAGAGATCCACGAAATACAGATGTAACTCTGTGAAATGAATTAACAGAACACTGAGCAGTTTCTCAGAAAGCTTCTTTCCAGATTTCATCTGAGGATATTTCCTTTTTCACTATAGCCCTCGATCCGCTTCCAAATATCACTTTGCCAATTCCAAAAGAACTGTCTTAGCGAAAGGCTTCTTGAGGGGAAAGCTGTAACTCTGTGAGATGATATCACAGAACACAAAGAAGTTCCTCAGAAAGCTTCCTTCTCTTTCTTTTCGGAGTTTATATCCTTTGGCCCTATATTCATCAAAGGGGTCCGAAATATCTGTTCTCAGATTCCACAGAAATAAGGCTAGCAAAGAGATCCACGACATACAGATGTATCTCTGTGAGATGAATTAACAGAACACTAAGCAGTTTCTCAGAAAGCTTCTTTCCAGATTTCATCTGAGGATATTTCCTTTTTCACCATTGCCCTCTATGGGCTTCCAAATATCACTTTGCCAATTCCACAAGAACTGTCTTAGCGAAAGACTTCTTGAGGGGAAGGCTGTAACTCTGTGAGATGATTTCACAGAACACAAGGAAGTTTCTCAGAAAGCTTCTTTCTCTTTCTTATCGGAGGATATTTCCTTTGGCCCAATAGTCTTCTAAGGGATCCGAAATATCTGTTCTCGGATTCCACAGAAATAAGGCTAGCAAAGAGATCCACGAAATACAGATGTAACTCTGTGAGATGAATTAACAGAACACTAAGCAGTTTCTCAGAAAGCTTCTTTCCAGATTTCATCTGAGGATATTTCCTTTTTCACCATTGCCCACTATGGGCTTCCAAATATCACTTTGCCAATTACACAAGAACTGTCTTAGCGAAAGGCTTCTTGAGGGGAAAGCTGAAACTATGTGAGATGATTTCACAGAACACAAAGAAGTTTCTCAGAAAGCTTCTTTCTCGTTGTTATCGGAGTTTATATCCTTTGGCCCTATAGTCTTCAAAGGGATCCGAAATATCTGTTCTCAGATTCCACAGAAATAAGGCTAGCAAAGAGATCCACGAAATACAGATGTAACTCTGTGAGATGAATTAACAGAACACTAAGCAGTTTCTCAGAAAGCTTCTTTCCAGATTTCATCTGAGGATATTTCCTTTTTCACCATAGCCCTCTAAGGGCTTCCATATATCACTTTGCCAATTCCACAAGAACTGTCTTAGCGAAAGGCTTCTAGACGGGAAAGCTGTAACTCTGTGAGATGATTTCAGAGAACACAAAGAAGTTTCTCAGAAAGCTTCCTTCTCTTTCTTATCGGAGTTTATTTCCTTTGGCCCTATATTCATCAAAGGGATCCGAAATATCTGTTCTCAGATTCCACAGAAATAAGGCTAGCAAAGAGATCCACGAAATACAGATGTAACTCTGTGAGATGAATTAACAGAACACTAAGCAGTTTCTCAGAAAGCTTGTTTCCAGATTTCATCTTAGGATATTGCCTTTTTCACCATAGCCCTCTATGGGCTTCCAAATATCACTTTGCCAATTCCACAAGAACTGTCTTAGCGAAAGGCTTCTTGAGGGGAAAGCTGTAACTCTGTGAGATGATTTCACAGAACACAAAGAAGTTTCTCAGAAAGCTTCTTTCTCTTTGTTATCGGAGGATATTTCCTTTGGCCCTATAGTCTTCAAAGGCATCCGAAATATCCGTTCTCAGATTCCACAGAAATAAGGCTAGCAAAGAGATCCACGAAATACAGATGTAACTCTGTGAGATGAATTAACAGAACACTAAGCCGTTTCTCAGAAAGCTTCTTTCCACATTTCATCTGAGGATATTTCCTTTTTCACCATTGCCCTCAATGGGCTTCCAAATATCACTTTGCCTATTCCACAAGAAATGTCTTAGCGAAAGGCTTCTTGAGGGGAAAGCTGTAACTCTGTGAGATGATTTCACAGAACACAAAGAAGTTTCTCAGAAAGCTTCCTTCTCTTTGTCATCGGAGTTTATTTCCTTTGGCCCTATATTCATCAAACGAATCCGAAATATCTGTTCTCATATTCCACAGAAATAAGGCTAGCAAAGAGATCCACGAAATACAGATGTAACTCTGTGAAATGAATTAACAGAACACTGAGCAGTTTCTCAGAAAGCTTCTTTCCAGATTTCATCTGAGGATATTTCCTTTTTCACTATTGCCCTCTATGGGCTTCCAAATATCACTTTGCCAATTCCACCAGAACTGTCTTAGGGAAAGACTTCTTGAGGGGAAAGCTGTAACTCTGTGAGATGATTTCACAGAACACAAAGAAGTTTCTCAGAAAGCTTCTTTCTCGTTGTTATCGGAGTTTATATCCTTTGGCCCTATAGTCTTCAAAGGGATCCGAAATATCTCTTCTCAGATTCCACAGAAATAAGGCTAGCAAAGAGATCCACGAAATACAGATGTAACTCTGTGAGATGAATTAACAGAACACTAAGCATTTTCTCAGAAAGCTTCTTTCCAGATTTCATCTGAGGATATTTCCTTTTTCACCATTGCCCTCTATGGGCTTCCGAATATCACTTTGCCAATTCCACAAGAGCTATCTTAGCGAAAGGCTTCTTGAGGGGAAAGCTGTAACTCTGTGAGATGATTTCACAGAACACAAAGAAGTTTCTCAGAAAGCTTCTTTCTCGTTGTTATCGGAGGATATTTATTTTGTCCCTATAGTCTTCAAAGGCATCCGAAATATCTGTTCTCAGATTCCACAGAAATAAGGCTAGCAAAGAGATCCACGAAATACAGATGTAACTCTGTGAGATGAATTAACAGAACACTAAGCAGTTTCTCAGAAAGCTTGTTTCCAGATTTCATCTGAGGATATTTCCTTTTTCACTATAGCCCTCGATGCGCTTCCAAATATCACTTTGCCAATTCCAAAAGAACTGTCTTAGCGAAAGGCTTCTTGAGGGGAAAGCTGTAACTCTGTGAGATGATATCACAGAACACAAAGAAGTTTCTCAGAAAGCTTCCTTCTCTTTCTTTTCGGAGTTTATATCCTTTGGCCCTATATTCATCAAAGGGATCCGAAATATCTGTTCTCAGATTCCACAGAAATAAGGCTAGCAAAGAGATCCACGACATACAGATGTATCTCTGTGAGATGAATTAACAGAACACTAAGCAGTTTCTCAGAAAGCTTCTTTCCAGATTTCATCTGAGGATATTTCCTTTTTCACCATTGCCCTCTATGGGCTTCCAAATATCACTTTGCCAATTCCACAAGAACTGTCTTAGCGAAAGACTTCTTGAGGGGAAGGCTGTAACTCTGTGAGATGATTTCACAGAACACAAGGAAGTTTCTCAGAAAGCTTCTTTCTCTTTCTTATCGGAGGATATTTCCTTTGGCCCAATAGTCTTCTAAGGGATCCGAAATATCTGTTCTCAGAATCCACAGAAATAAGGCTAGCAAAGAGATCCACGAAATACAGATGTAACTCTGTGAGATGAATTAACAGAACACTAAGCAGTTTCTCAGAAAGCTTCTTTCCAGATTTCATCTGAGGATATTTCCTTTTTCACCATTGCCCACTATGGGCTTCCAAATATCACTTTGCCAATTACACAAGAACTGTCTTAGCGAAAGGCTTCTTGAGGGGAAAGCTGTAACTCTGTGAGATGATTTCACAGAACACAAAGAAGTTTCTCAGAAAGCTTCTTTCTCGTTGTTATCGGAGTTTATATCCTTTGGCCCTATAGTCTTCAAAGGGATCCGAAATATCTGTTCTCAGATTCCACAGAAATAAGGCTAGCAAAGAGATCCACGAAATACAGATGTAACTCTGTGAGATGAATTAACAGAACACTAAGCAGTTTCTCAGAAAGCTTCTTTCCAGATTTCATCTGAGGATATTTCCTTTTTCACCATTGCCCTCTATGGGCTTCCGAATATCAGTTTGGCAATTCCACAAGAACTGTCTTAGTGAAAGGCTTCTTGAGGGGAAAGCTGTAACTCTGTGAGATGATTTCACAGAACACAAAGAAGTTTCTCAGAAAGCTTCTTTCTCATTGTTATCGGAGATTTTATCCTTTGGCCCTATAGTCTTCAAAGGGATCCGAAATATCTGTTCTCAGATTCCACAGAAATAAGGCTAGCAAAGAGATCCACGAAATACAGATGTAACTCTGTGAGATGAATTAACAGAACACTAAGCAGTTTCTCAGAAAGCTTCTTTCCAGATTTCATCGGAGGATATTTCCTTTTTCACCATAGCCCTCTATGGGCTTCAAAATATCACTTTCCCAATTCCACAAGAACTGTCTTAGCGAAAGTCTTCTTGATGGGAGAGCTGTAACTCTTTGAGATGATTTCACAGAACACAAAGAAGTTTCTCAGAAAGCTTCTTTCTCTTTGTTATCGGAGGATATTTCCTTTGGCCCTATAGTCTTCAAAGGCATCCGAAATATCCGTTCTCAGATTCCACAGAAATAAGGCTAGCAAAGAGATCCACGAAATACAGATGTAACTCTCTGAGATGAATTAACAGAACACTAAGCAGTTTCTCAGAAAGCTTCTTTCCAGATTTCATCTGAGGATATTTCCTTTTTCACCATAGCCCTCTAGGGGTTCCAAATATCTCTTTGCCAATTCCACAAGAACTGTCTTAGCGAAAGGCTTCTTGAGGGGAAAGCTGTAACTCTGTGAGATGATTTCACAGAACACAAAGAAGTTTCTCAGAAAGCTTCTTTCTCGTTGTTATCGGAGTTTATATCCTTTGGACCTATAGTCTTCAAAGGGATCCGAATTATCTGTTCTCAGATTCCACAGAAAGAAGGCTAGCAAAGACATCCACGAAATACAGATGTAACTCTGTGAGATGAATTCACAGAACACTAAGCAGTTTCTCAGAAAGCTTCTTTCCAGATTTCATCTGAGGATATTTCCTTTTTCACCGTAGCCCTCCATGGGCTTCCAAATATCACTTTGCCAATTCCACAAGAACTGTCTTAGCGAAAGGCTTCTTGAGGGGAAAGCTGTAACTCTGTGAGATGATTTCACAGAACACAAAGAAGTTTCTCAGAAAGCTTCCTTCTCTTTGTCATCGGAGTTTATTTCCATTGGCCCTATATTCATAAAAGGGATCCGAAATATCTGTTCTCAGATTCCACATAAATAAGGCTAGCAAAGAGATCCACGAAATACAGATGTAACTCTGTGAGATGAATTAACAGAACACTAAGCAGTTTCTCAGAAAGCTTCTTTCCAGATTTCATCTGAGGATATTTCCTTTTTCACCATTGCCCTCTATGGGCTTCCAAATATCACTTTGCCAATTCCACAAGAACTGTCTTAGCGAAAGGCTTCTTGAGGGGAAAGCGGTAACTCTGCGTGATGATTTCACAGAACACAAAGAAGTTTCTCAGAAAGCTTCTTTCTCGTTGTTATCGGAGTTTATATCCTTTGGCCCTATAGTCTTCAAAGGGATCCGAAATATCTGTTCTCAGATTCCACAGAAATAAGGCTAGCAAAGAGATCCACGAAATACAGATGTAACTCTGTGAGATGAATTAACAGAACACTAAGCAGTTTCTCAGAAAGCTTCTTTCCAGATTTCATCTGAGGATATTTCCTTTTTCACCATTGCCCTCTGAGGGCTTCCGAATATCACTTTGCCAATTGCACAAGAACTGTCTTAGCGAAAGGCTTCTTGAGGGGAAAGCTGTAACTCTGTGAGATGATTTCACAGAACACAAAGAAGTTTCTCAGAAAGCTTCTTTCTCGTTGTTATCGGAGATTATATCCTTTGGCCCTATAGTCTTCAAAGGGATCCGAAATATCTGTTCTCAGATTCCACAGAAATAAGGCTAGCAAAGAGATCCACGAAATACAGATGTAACTCTGTGAGATGAATTAACAGAAAACTAAGCAGTTTCTCAGAAAGCTTCTTTCCAGATTTCATCTGAGGATATTTCCTTTTTCACCATAGCCCTCTATGGGCTTCCAAATATCACTTTCCCAATTCCACAAGAACTGTCTTAGCGAAAGGCTTCTTGATGGGAGAGCTGTAACTCTTTGAGATGATTTCACAGAACACAAAGAAGTTTCTCAGAAAGCTTCTTTCTCTTTGTTATCGGAGCATATTTCCTTTGGCCCTATAGTCTTCAAAGGCATCCGAAATATCCGTTCTCAGATTCCACAGAAATAAGGCTAGCAAAGAGATCCACGAAATACAGATGTAACTCTGTGAGATGAATTAACAGAACACGAAGCAGTTTCTCAGAAAACTTTTTTCCAGATTTCATCTGAGGATATTTCCTTTTTCACCACAGTCCTCTAGGCGCTTCCAAATATCACTTTGCCAATTCCACAAGAACTGTCTTAGCGAAAGGCTTCTTGAGGGGAAAGCTGTAACTCTGTGAGATGATTTCACAGAACACAAAGAGGTTTCTCAGAAAGCTTCTTTCTCGTTGTTATCGGAGTTTATATCCTTTGGCCCTTTAGTCTTCAAAGGGATCCGAAATATCTGTTCTCAGATTCCACAGAAAGAAGGCTAGCAAAGAGATCCACGAAATACAGATGTAACTCTGTGAGATGAATTAACAGAACACGAAGCAGTTTCTCAGAAAGCTTCTTTCCAGATTTCATCTGAGGATATTTCCTTTTTCACCATTGCCCTCTATGGGCTTCCAAATATCACTTTTCCAATTCCACAAGAACTGTCTTAGCGAAAGGCTTCTTGATGGGAGAGCTGTAACTCTTTGAGATGATTTCACAGAACACAAAGAAGTTTCTCAGAAAGCTTCTTTCTCTTTGTTATCGGAGGATATTTCCTTTGGCCCTATAGTCTTCAAAGGCATCCGAAATATCCGTTCTCAGATTCCACAGAAATAAGGCTAGCAAAGAGATCCACGAAATACAGATGTAACTCTGTGAGATGAATTAACAGAACACTAAGCAGTTTCTCAGAAAGCTTCTTTCCAGATTTCATCTGAGGATATTTCCTTTTTCACCATTGCCCTCAATGGGCTTCCAAATATCACTTTGCCTATTCCACAAGAAAAGTCTTAGCGAAAGGCTTCTTGAGGGTAAAGCTGTAACTCTGTGAGATGATTTCACAGAACACAAAGAAGTTTCTCAGAAAGCTTCCTTCTCTTTGTCATCGGAGTTTATTTCCTTTGGCCCTATATTCATCAAACGAATCCGAAATATCTGTTCTCATATTCCACAGAAATAAGGCTAGCAAAGAGATCCACGAAATACAGATGTAACTCTGTGAAATGAATTAACAGAACACTAAGCAGTTTCTCAGAAAGCTTCTTTCCAGATTTCATCTGAGGATATTTCCTTTTTCACTATTGCCCTCTATGGGCTTCCAAATATCACTTTGCCAATTCCACCAGAACTGTCTTAGGGAAAGACTTCTTGAGGGGAAAGCTGTAACTCTGTGAGATGATTTCACAGAACACAAAGAAGTTTCCCAGAAAGCTTCTTTCTCTTTGTTATCAGAGGATATTTTTTTTGTCCCTATAGTCTTCAAAGGCATCCGAAATATCTGTTCTCAGATTCCACAGAAATAAGGCTAGCAAAGAGATCCACGAAATACAGATGTAACTCTGTGAGATGAATTAACAGAACACGAAGCAGTTTCTCGGAAAGCTTCTTTCCAGATTTCATCTGAGGATATTTCTTTTTTCACCATAGCCCTCTACGGGCTTCCAAATATCACTTTGCCAATTCCACAAGAACTGTCTTAGCGAAAGGCTTCTTGAAGGGAAAGCTGTAACTCTGTGAGATGATTTCACAGAACACAAAGAAGTTTCTCAGAAAGCTTCTTTCTCGTTGTTATCGGGGTTTATATCCTTTGGCCCTATATTCATCAAAGGGATCCGAAATATCTGTTCTCAGATTCCACAGAAATAAGGCTAGCAAAGAGATACACGAAATACAGATGTAACTCTGTGAGATGAATTAACAGAACACTAAGCAGTTTCTCAGAAAGCTTCTTTCCAGATTTCATCTGAGGATATTTCCTTTTTCACCATAGCCCTCTAAGGGCTTCCATATATCACTTTGCCAATTCCACAAGAACTGTCTTAGCGAAAGGCTTCTAGACGGGAAAGCTGTAACTCTGTGAGATGATTTCAGAGAACACAAAGAAGTTTCTCAGAAAGCTTCCTTCTCTTTCTTATCGGAGTTTATTTCCTTTGGCCCTATATTCATCAAAGGGATCCGAAATATCTGTTCTCAGATTCCACAGAAATAAGGCTAGCAAAGAGATCCACGAAATACAGATGTAACTCTGTGAGATGAATTAACAGAACACTAAGCAGTTTCTCAGAAAGCTTGTTTCCAGATTTCATCTTAGGATATTGCCTTTTTCACCATAGCCCTCTATGGGCTTCCAAATATCACTTTGCCAATTCCACAAGAACTGTCTTAGCGAAAGGCTTCTTGAGGGGAAAGCTGTAACTCTGTGAGATGATTTCACAGAACACAAAGAAGTTTCTCAGAAAGCTTCTTTCTCTTTGTTATCGGAGGATATTTCCTTTGGCCCTATAGTCTTCAAAGGCATCCGAAATATCCGTTCTCAGATTCCACAGAAATAAGGCTAGCAAAGAGATCCACGAAATACAGATGTAACTCTGTGAGATGAATTAACAGAACACTAAGCCGTTTCTCAGAAAGCTTCTTTCCACATTTCATCTGAGGATATTTCCTTTTTCACCATTGCCCTCAATGGGCTTCCAAATATCACTTTGCCTATTCCACAAGAAATGTCTTAGCGAAAGGCTTCTTGAGGGGAAAGCTGTAACTCTGTGAGATGATTTCACAGAACACAAAGAAGTTTCTCAGAAAGCTTCCTTCTCTTTGTCATCGGAGTTTATTTCCTTTGGCCCTATATTCATCAAACGAATCCGAAATATCTGTTCTCATATTCCACAGAAATAAGGCTAGCAAAGAGATCCACGAAATACAGATGTAACTCTGTGAAATGAATTAACAGAACACTGAGCAGTTTCTCAGAAAGCTTCTTTCCAGATTTCATCTGAGGATATTTCCTTTTTCACTATTGCCCTCTATGGGCTTCCAAATATCACTTTGACAATTCCACCAGAACTGTCTTAGGGAAAGACTTCTTGAGGGGAAAGCTGTAACTCTGTGAGATGATTTCACAGAACACAAAGAAGTTTCCCAGAAAGCTTCTTTCTCTTTGTTATCAGAGGATATTTTTTTTGTCCCTATAGTCTTCAAAGGCATCCGAAATATCTGTTCTCAGATTCCACAGAAATAAGGCTAGCAAAGAGATCCACGAAATACAGATGTAACTCTGTGAGATGAATTAACAGAACACGATGCAGTTTCTCAGAAAGCTTCTTTCCAGATTTCATCTGAGGATATTTCCTTTTTCACCATAGCCCTCTATGGGCTTCCAAATATCACTTTGCCAATTCCACAAGAACTGTCTTAGCGAAAGGCTTCTTGAAGGGAAAGCTGTAACTCTGTGAGATGATTTCACAGAACACAAAGAAGTTTCTCAGAAAGCTTCTTTCTCGTTGTTATCGGAGTTTATATCCTTTGGCCCTATAGTCTTCAAAGGGATCCGAAATATCTCTTCTCAGATTCCACAGAAATAAGGCTAGCAAAGAGATCCACGAAATACAGATGTAACTCTGTGAGATGAATTAACAGAACACTAAGCATTTTCTCAGAAAGCTTCTTTCCAGATTTCATCTGAGGATATTTCCTTTTTCACCATTGCCCTCTATGGGCTTCCGAATATCACTTTGCCAATTCCACAAGAGCTATCTTAGCGAAAGGCTTCTTGAGGGGAAAGCTGTAACTCTGTGAGATGATTTCACAGAACACAAAGAAGTTTCTCAGAAAGCTTCTTTCTCGTTGTTATCGGAGGATATTTATTTTGTCCCTATAGTCTTCAAAGGCATCCGAAATATCTGTTCTCAGATTCCACAGAAATAAGGCTAGCAAAGAGATCCACGAAATACAGATGTAACTCTGTGAGATGAATTAACAGAACACTAAGCAGTTTCTCAGAAAGCTTGTTTCCAGATTTCATCTGAGGATATTTCCTTTTTCACTATAGCCCTCGATGCGCTTCCAAATATCACTTTGCCAATTCCAAAAGAACTGTCTTAGCGAAAGGCTTCTTGAGGGGAAAGCTGTAACTCTGTGAGATGATATCACAGAACACAAAGAAGTTTCTCAGAAAGCTTCCTTCTCTTTCTTTTCGGAGTTTATATCCTTTGGCCCTATATTCATCAAAGGGATCCGAAATATCTGTTCTCAGATTCCACAGAAATAAGGCTAGCAAAGAGATCCACGACATACAGATGTATCTCTGTGAGATGAATTAACAGAACACTAAGCAGTTTCTCAGAAAGCTTCTTTCCAGATTTCATCTGAGGATATTTCCTTTTTCACCATTGCCCTCTATGGGCTTCCAAATATCACTTTGCCAATTCCACAAGAACTGTCTTAGCGAAAGACTTCTTGAGGGGAAGGCTGTAACTCTGTGAGATGATTTCACAGAACACAAGGAAGTTTCTCAGAAAGCTTCTTTCTCTTTCTTATCGGAGGATATTTCCTTTGGCCCAATAGTCTTCTAAGGGATCCGAAATATCTGTTCTCAGAATCCACAGAAATAAGGCTAGCAAAGAGATCCACGAAATACAGATGTAACTCTGTGAGATGAATTAACAGAACACTAAGCAGTTTCTCAGAAAGCTTCTTTCCAGATTTCATCTGAGGATATTTCCTTTTTCACCATTGCCCACTATGGGCTTCCAAATATCACTTTGCCAATTACACAAGAACTGTCTTAGCGAAAGGCTTCTTGAGGGGAAAGCTGTAACTCTGTGAGATGATTTCACAGAACACAAAGAAGTTTCTCAGAAAGCTTCTTTCTCGTTGTTATCGGAGTTTATATCCTTTGGCCCTATAGTCTTCAAAGGGATCCGAAATATCTGTTCTCAGATTCCACAGAAATAAGGCTAGCAAAGAGATCCACGAAATACAGATGTAACTCTGTGAGATGAATTAACAGAACACTAAGCAGTTTCTCAGAAAGCTTCTTTCCAGATTTCATCTGAGGATATTTCCTTTTTCACCATTGCCCTCTATGGGCTTCCGAATATCAGTTTGGCAATTCCACAAGAACTGTCTTAGTGAAAGGCTTCTTGAGGGGAAAGCTGTAACTCTGTGAGATGATTTCACAGAACACAAAGAAGTTTCTCAGAAAGCTTCTTTCTCATTGTTATCGGAGATTTTATTCTTTGGCCCTATAGTCTTCAAAGGGATCCGAAATATCTGTTCTCAGATTCCACAGAAATAAGGCTAGCAAAGAGATCCACGAAATACAGATGTAACTCTGTGAGATGAATTAACAGAACACTAAGCAGTTTCTCAGAAAGCTTCTTTCCAGATTTCATCGGAGGATATTTCCTTTTTCACCATAGCCCTCTATGGGCTTCAAAATATCACTTTCCCAATTCCACAAGAACTGTCTTAGCGAAAGTCTTCTTGATGGGAGAGCTGTAACTCTTTGAGATGATTTCACAGAACACAAAGAAGTTTCTCAGAAAGCTTCTTTCTCTTTGTTATCGGAGGATATTTCCTTTGGCCCTATAGTCTTCAAAGGCATCCGAAATATCCGTTCTCAGATTCCACAGAAATAAGGCTAGCAAAGAGATCCACGAAATACAGATGTAACTCTCTGAGATGAATTAACAGAACACTAAGCAGTTTCTCAGAAAGCTTCTTTCCAGATTTCATCTGAGGATATTTCCTTTTTCACCATAGCCCTCTAGGGGTTCCAAATATCTCTTTGCCAATTCCACAAGAACTGTCTTAGCGAAAGGCTTCTTGAGGGGAAAGCTGTAACTCTGTGAGATGATTTCACAGAACACAAAGAAGTTTCTCAGAAAGCTTCTTTCTCGTTGTTATCGGAGTTTATATCCTTTGGACCTATAGTCTTCAAAGGGATCCGAATTATCTGTTCTCAGATTCCACAGAAAGAAGGCTAGCAAAGACATCCACGAAATACAGATGTAACTCTGTGAGATGAATTCACAGAACACTAAGCAGTTTCTCAGAAAGCTTCTTTCCAGATTTCATCTGAGGATATTTCCTTTTTCACCGTAGCCCTCCATGGGCTTCCAAATATCACTTTGCCAATTCCACAAGAACTGTCTTAGCGAAAGGCTTCTTGAGGGGAAAGCTGTAACTCTGTGAGATGATTTCACAGAACACAAAGAAGTTTCTCAGAAAGCTTCCTTCTCTTTGTCATCGGAGTTTATTTCCATTGGCCCTATATTCATAAAAGGGATCCGAAATATCTGTTCTCAGATTCCACATAAATAAGGCTAGCAAAGAGATCCACGAAATACAGATGTAACTCTGTGAGATGAATTAACAGAACACTAAGCAGTTGCTCAGAAAGCTTCTTTCCAGATTTCATCTGAGGATATTTCCTTTTTCACCATTGCCCTCTATGGGCTTCCAAATATCACTTTGCCAATTCCACAAGAACTGTCTTAGCGAAAGGCTTCTTGAGGGGAAAGCGGTAACTCTGCGTGATGATTTCACAGAACACAAAGAAGTTTCTCAGAAAGCTTCTTTCTCGTTGTTATCGGAGTTTATATCCTTTGGCCCTATAGTCTTCAAAGGGATCCGAAATATCTGTTCTCAGATTCCACAGAAATAAGGCTAGCAAAGAGATCCACGAAATACAGATGTAACTCTGTGAGATGAATTAACAGAAAACTAAGCAGTTTCTCAGAAAGCTTCTTTCCAGATTTCATCTGAGGATATTTCCTTTTTCACCATAGCCCTCTATGGGCTTCCAAATATCACTTTCCCAATTCCACAAGAACTGTCTTAGCGCAAGGCTTCTTGATGGGAGAGCTGTAACTCTTTGAGATGATTTCACAGAACACAAAGAAGTTTCTCAGAAAGCTTCTTTCTCTTTGTTATCGGAGCATATTTCCTTTGGCCCTATAGTCTTCAAAGGCATCCGAAATATCCGTTCTCATATTCCACAGAAATAAGGCTAGCAAAGAGATCCACGAAATACAGATGTAACTCTGTGAGATGAATTAACAGAACACTAAGCAGTTTCTCAGAAAACTTTTTTCCAGATTTCATCTGAGGATATTTCCTTTTTCACCACAGTCCTCTAGGCGCTTCCAAATATCACTTTGCCAATTCCACAAGAACTGTCTTAGCGAAAGGCTTCTTGAGGGGAAAGCTGTAACTCTGTGAGATGATTTCACAGAACACAAAGAGGTTTCTCAGAAAGCTTCTTTCTCGTTGTTATCGGAGTTTATATCCTTTGGCCCTTTAGTCTTCAAAGGGATCCGAAATATCTGTTCTCAGATTCCACAGAAAGAAGGCTAGCAAAGAGATCCACGAAATACAGATGTAACTCTGTGAGATGAATTAACAGAACACGAAGCAGTTTCTCAGAAAGCTTCTTTCCAGATTTCATCTGAGGATATTTCCTTTTTCACCATTGCCCTCTATGGGCTTCCAAATATCACTTTTCCAATTCCACAAGAACTGTCTTAGCGAAAGGCTTCTTGATGGGAGAGCTGTAACTCTTTGAGATGATTTCACAGAACACAAAGAAGTTTCTCAGAAAGCTTCTTTCTCTTTGTTATCGGAGGATATTTCCTTTGGCCCTATAGTCTTCAAAGGCATCCGAAATATCCGTTCTCAGATTCCACAGAAATAAGGCTAGCAAAGAGATCCACGAAATACAGATGTAACTCTGTGAGATGAATTAACAGAACACTAAGCAGTTTCTCAGAAAGCTTCTTTCCAGATTTCATCTGAGGATATTTCCTTTTTCACCATTGCCCTCAATGGGCTTCCAAATATCACTTTGCCTATTCCACAAGAAAAGTCTTAGCGAAAGGCTTCTTGAGGGTAAAGCTGTAACTCTGTGAGATGATTTCACAGAACACAAAGAAGTTTCTCAGAAAGCTTCCTTCTCTTTGTCATCGGAGTTTATTTCCTTTGGCCCTATATTCATCAAACGAATCCGAAATATCTGTTCTCATATTCCACAGAAATAAGGCTAGCAAAGAGATCCACGAAATACAGATGTAACTCTGTGAAATGAATTAACAGAACACTAAGCAGTTTCTCAGAAAGCTTCTTTCCAGATTTCATCTGAGGATATTTCCTTTTTCACTATTGCCCTCTATGGGCTTCCAAATATCACTTTGCCAATTCCACCAGAACTGTCTTAGGGAAAGACTTCTTGAGGGGAAAGCTGTAACTCTGTGAGATGATTTCACAGAACACAAAGAAGTTTCCCAGAAAGCTTCTTTCTCTTTGTTATCAGAGGATATTTTTTTTGTCCCTATAGTCTTCAAAGGCATCCGAAATATCTGTTCTCAGATTCCACAGAAATAAGGCTAGCAAAGAGATCCACGAAATACAGATGTAACTCTGTGAGATGAATTAACAGAACACGAAGCAGTTTCTCGGAAAGCTTCTTTCCAGATTTCATCTGAGGATATTTCCTTTTTCACCATAGCCCTCTACGGGCTTCCAAATATCACTTTGCCAATTCCACAAGAACTGTCTTAGCGAAAGGCTTCTTGAAGGGAAAGCTGTAACTCTGTGAGATGATTTCACAGAACACAAAGAAGTTTCTCAGAAAGCTTCTTTCTCGTTGTTATCGGGGTTTATATCCTTTGGCCCTATATTCATCAAAGGGATCCGAAATATCTGTTCTCAGATTCCACAGAAATAAGGCTAGCAAAGAGATCCACGAAATACAGATGTAACTCTGTGAGATGAATTAACAGAACACTAAGCAGTTTCTCAGAAAGCTTCTTTCCAGATTTCATCTGAGGATATTTCCTTTTTCACCATAGCCCTCTAAGGGCTTCCATATATCACTTTGCCAATTCCACAAGAACTGTCTTAGCGAAAGGCTTCTAGACGGGAAAGCTGTAACTCTGTGAGATGATTTCAGAGAACACAAAGAAGTTTCTCAGAAAGCTTCCTTCTCTTTCTTATCGGAGTTTATTTCCTTTGGCCCTATATTCATCAAAGGGATCCGAAATATCTGTTCTCAGATTCCACAGAAATAAGGCTAGCAAAGAGATCCACGAAATACAGATGTAACTCTGTGAGATGAATTAACAGAACACTAAGCAGTTTCTCAGAAAGCTTGTTTCCAGATTTCATCTTAGGATATTGCCTTTTTCACCATAGCCCTCTATGGGCTTCCAAATATCACTTTGCCAATTCCACAAGAACTGTCTTAGCGAAAGGCTTCTTGAGGGGAAAGCTGTAACTCTGTGAGATGATTTCACAGAACACAAAGAAGTTTCTCAGAAAGCTTCTTTCTCTTTGTTATCGGAGGATATTTCCTTTGGCCCTATAGTCTTCAAAGGCATCCGAAATATCCGTTCTCAGATTCCACAGAAATAAGGCTAGCAAAGAGATCCACGAAATACAGATGTAACTCTGTGAGATGAATTAACAGAACACTAAGCCGTTTCTCAGAAAGCTTCTTTCCACATTTCATCTGAGGATATTTCCTTTTTCACCATTGCCCTCAATGGGCTTCCAAATATCACTTTGCCTATTCCACAAGAAATGTCTTAGCGAAAGGCTTCTTGAGGGGAAAGCTGTAACTCTGTGAGATGATTTCACAGAACACAAAGAAGTTTCTCAGAAAGCTTCCTTCTCTTTGTCATCGGAGTTTATTTCCTTTGGCCCTATATTCATCAAACGAATCCGAAATATCTGTTCTCATATTCCACAGAAATAAGGCTAGCAAAGAGATCCACGAAATACAGATGTAACTCTGTGAAATGAATTAACAGAACACTGAGCAGTTTCTCAGAAAGCTTCTTTCCAGATTTCATCTGAGGATATTTCCTTTTTCACTATTGCCCTCTATGGGCTTCCAAATATCACTTTGACAATTCCACCAGAACTGTCTTAGGGAAAGACTTCTTGAGGGGAAAGCTGTAACTCTGTGAGATGATTTCACAGAACACAAAGAAGTTTCCCAGAAAGCTTCTTTCTCTTTGTTATCAGAGGATATTTTTTTTGTCCCTATAGTCTTCAAAGGCATCCGAAATATCTGTTCTCAGATTCCACAGAAATAAGGCTAGCAAAGAGATCCACGAAATACAGATGTAACTCTGTGAGATGAATTAACAGAACACGATGCAGTTTCTCAGAAAGCTTCTTTCCAGATTTCATCTGAGGATATTTCCTTTTTCACCATAGCCCTCTATGGGCTTCCAAATATCACTTTGCCAATTCCACAAGAACTGTCTTAGCGAAAGGCTTCTTGAAGGGAAAGCTGTAACTCTGTGAGATGATTTCACAGAACACAAAGAGGTTTCTCAGAAAGCTTCTTTCTCGTTGTTATCGGAGTTTATATCCTTTGGCCCTTTAGTCTTCAAAGGGATCCGAAATATCTGTTCTCAGATTCCACAGAAAGAAGGCTAGCAAAGAGATCCACGAAATACAGATGTAACTCTGTGAGATGAATTAACAGAACACGAAGCAGTTTCTCAGAAAGCTTCTTTCCAGATTTCATCTGAGGATATTTCCTTTTTCACCATTGCCCTCTATGGGCTTCCAAATATCACTTTTCCAATTCCACAAGAACTGTCTTAGCGAAAGGCTTCTTGATGGGAGAGCTGTAACTCTTTGAGATGATTTCACAGAACACAAAGAAGTTTCTCAGAAAGCTTCTTTCTCTTTGTTATCGGAGGATATTTCCTTTGGCCCTATAGTCTTCAAAGGCATCCGAAATATCCGTTCTCAGATTCCACAGAAATAAGGCTAGCAAAGAGATCCACGAAATACAGATGTAACTCTGTGAGATGAATTAACAGAACACTAAGCAGTTTCTCAGAAAGCTTCTTTCCAGATTTCATCTGAGGATATTTCCTTTTTCACCATTGCCCTCAATGGGCTTCCAAATATCACTTTGCCTATTCCACAAGAAAAGTCTTAGCGAAAGGCTTCTTGAGGGTAAAGCTGTAACTCTGTGAGATGATTTCACAGAACACAAAGAAGTTTCTCAGAAAGCTTCCTTCTCTTTGTCATCGGAGTTTATTTCCTTTGGCCCTATATTCATCAAACGAATCCGAAATATCTGTTCTCATATTCCACAGAAATAAGGCTAGCAAAGAGATCCACGAAATACAGATGTAACTCTGTGAAATGAATTAACAGAACACTAAGCAGTTTCTCAGAAAGCTTCTTTCCAGATTTCATCTGAGGATATTTCCTTTTTCACTATTGCCCTCTATGGGCTTCCAAATATCACTTTGCCAATTCCACCAGAACTGTCTTAGGGAAAGACTTCTTGAGGGGAAAGCTGTAACTCTGTGAGATGATTTCACAGAACACAAAGAAGTTTCCCAGAAAGCTTCTTTCTCTTTGTTATCAGAGGATATTTTTTTTGTCCCTATAGTCTTCAAAGGCATCCGAAATATCTGTTCTCAGATTCCACAGAAATAAGGCTAGCAAAGAGATCCACGAAATACAGATGTAACTCTGTGAGATGAATTAACAGAACACGAAGCAGTTTCTCGGAAAGCTTCTTTCCAGATTTCATCTGAGGATATTTCCTTTTTCACCATAGCCCTCTACGGGCTTCCAAATATCACTTTGCCAATTCCACAAGAACTGTCTTAGCGAAAGGCTTCTTGAAGGGAAAGCTGTAACTCTGTGAGATGATTTCACAGAACACAAAGAAGTTTCTCAGAAAGCTTCTTTCTCGTTGTTATCGGGGTTTATATCCTTTGGCCCTATATTCATCAAAGGGATCCGAAATATCTGTTCTCAGATTCCACAGAAATAAGGCTAGCAAAGAGATCCACGAAATACAGATGTAACTCTGTGAGATGAATTAACAGAACACTAAGCAGTTTCTCAGAAAGCTTCTTTCCAGATTTCATCTGAGGATATTTCCTTTTTCACCATAGCCCTCTAAGGGCTTCCATATATCACTTTGCCAATTCCACAAGAACTGTCTTAGCGAAAGGCTTCTAGACGGGAAAGCTGTAACTCTGTGAGATGATTTCAGAGAACACAAAGAAGTTTCTCAGAAAGCTTCCTTCTCTTTCTTATCGGAGTTTATTTCCTTTGGCCCTATATTCATCAAAGGGATCCGAAATATCTGTTCTCAGATTCCACAGAAATAAGGCTAGCAAAGAGATCCACGAAATACAGATGTAACTCTGTGAGATGAATTAACAGAACACTAAGCAGTTTCTCAGAAAGCTTGTTTCCAGATTTCATCTTAGGATATTGCCTTTTTCACCATAGCCCTCTATGGGCTTCCAAATATCACTTTGCCAATTCCACAAGAACTGTCTTAGCGAAAGGCTTCTTGAGGGGAAAGCTGTAACTCTGTGAGATGATTTCACAGAACACAAAGAAGTTTCTCAGAAAGCTTCTTTCTCTTTGTTATCGGAGGATATTTCCTTTGGCCCTATAGTCTTCAAAGGCATCCGAAATATCCGTTCTCAGATTCCACAGAAATAAGGCTAGCAAAGAGATCCACGAAATACAGATGTAACTCTGTGAGATGAATTAACAGAACACTAAGCCGTTTCTCAGAAAGCTTCTTTCCACATTTCATCTGAGGATATTTCCTTTTTCACCATTGCCCTCAATGGGCTTCCAAATATCACTTTGCCTATTCCACAAGAAATGTCTTAGCGAAAGGCTTCTTGAGGGGAAAGCTGTAACTCTGTGAGATGATTTCACAGAACACAAAGAAGTTTCTCAGAAAGCTTCCTTCTCTTTGTCATCGGAGTTTATTTCCTTTGGCCCTATATTCATCAAACGAATCCGAAATATCTGTTCTCATATTCCACAGAAATAAGGCTAGCAAAGAGATCCACGAAATACAGATGTAACTCTGTGAAATGAATTAACAGAACACTGAGCAGTTTCTCAGAAAGCTTCTTTCCAGATTTCATCTGAGGATATTTCCTTTTTCACTATTGCCCTCTATGGGCTTCCAAATATCACTTTGACAATTCCACCAGAACTGTCTTAGGGAAAGACTTCTTGAGGGGAAAGCTGTAACTCTGTGAGATGATTTCACAGAACACAAAGAAGTTTCCCAGAAAGCTTCTTTCTCTTTGTTATCAGAGGATATTTTTTTTGTCCCTATAGTCTTCAAAGGCATCCGAAATATCTGTTCTCAGATTCCACAGAAATAAGGCTAGCAAAGAGATCCACGAAATACAGATGTAACTCTGTGAGATGAATTAACAGAACACGATGCAGTTTCTCAGAAAGCTTCTTTCCAGATTTCATCTGAGGATATTTCCTTTTTCACCATAGCCCTCTATGGGCTTCCAAATATCACTTTGCCAATTCCACAAGAACTGTCTTAGCGAAAGGCTTCTTGAAGGGAAAGCTGTAACTCTGTGAGATGATTTCACAGAACACAAAGAAGTTTCTCAGAAAGCTTCTTTCTCGTTGTTATCGGAGTTTATATCCTTTGGCCCTATAGTCTTCAAAGGGATCCGAAATATCTCTTCTCAGATTCCACAGAAATAAGGCTAGCAAAGAGATCCACGAAATACAGATGTAACTCTGTGAGATGAATTAACAGAACACTAAGCATTTTCTCAGAAAGCTTCTTTCCAGATTTCATCTGAGGATATTTCCTTTTTCACCATTGCCCTCTATGGGCTTCCGAATATCACTTTGCCAATTCCACAAGAGCTATCTTAGCGAAAGGCTTCTTGAGGGGAAAGCTGTAACTCTGTGAGATGATTTCACAGAACACAAAGAAGTTTCTCAGAAAGCTTCTTTCTCGTTGTTATCGGAGGATATTTATTTTGTCCCTATAGTCTTCAAAGGCATCCGAAATATCTGTTCTCAGATTCCACAGAAATAAGGCTAGCAAAGAGATCCACGAAATACAGATGTAACTCTGTGAGATGAATTAACAGAACACTAAGCAGTTTCTCAGAAAGCTTGTTTCCAGATTTCATCTGAGGATATTTCCTTTTTCACTATAGCCCTCGATGCGCTTCCAAATATCACTTTGCCAATTCCAAAAGAACTGTCTTAGCGAAAGGCTTCTTGAGGGGAAAGCTGTAACTCTGTGAGATGATATCACAGAACACAAAGAAGTTTCTCAGAAAGCTTCCTTCTCTTTCTTTTCGGAGTTTATATCCTTTGGCCCTATATTCATCAAAGGGATCCGAAATATCTGTTCTCAGATTCCACAGAAATAAGGCTAGCAAAGAGATCCACGACATACAGATGTATCTCTGTGAGATGAATTAACAGAACACTAAGCAGTTTCTCAGAAAGCTTCTTTCCAGATTTCATCTGAGGATATTTCCTTTTTCACCATTGCCCTCTATGGGCTTCCAAATATCACTTTGCCAATTCCACAAGAACTGTCTTAGCGAAAGACTTCTTGAGGGGAAGGCTGTAACTCTGTGAGATGATTTCACAGAACACAAGGAAGTTTCTCAGAAAGCTTCTTTCTCTTTCTTATCGGAGGATATTTCCTTTGGCCCAATAGTCTTCTAAGGGATCCGAAATATCTGTTCTCAGAATCCACAGAAATAAGGCTAGCAAAGAGATCCACGAAATACAGATGTAACTCTGTGAGATGAATTAACAGAACACTAAGCAGTTTCTCAGAAAGCTTCTTTCCAGATTTCATCTGAGGATATTTCCTTTTTCACCATTGCCCACTATGGGCTTCCAAATATCACTTTGCCAATTACACAAGAACTGTCTTAGCGAAAGGCTTCTTGAGGGGAAAGCTGTAACTCTGTGAGATGATTTCACAGAACACAAAGAAGTTTCTCAGAAAGCTTCTTTCTCGTTGTTATCGGAGTTTATATCCTTTGGCCCTATAGTCTTCAAAGGGATCCGAAATATCTGTTCTCAGATTCCACAGAAATAAGGCTAGCAAAGAGATCCACGAAATACAGATGTAACTCTGTGAGATGAATTAACAGAACACTAAGCAGTTTCTCAGAAAGCTTCTTTCCAGATTTCATCTGAGGATATTTCCTTTTTCACCATTGCCCTCTATGGGCTTCCGAATATCAGTTTGGCAATTCCACAAGAACTGTCTTAGTGAAAGGCTTCTTGAGGGGAAAGCTGTAACTCTGTGAGATGATTTCACAGAACACAAAGAAGTTTCTCAGAAAGCTTCTTTCTCATTGTTATCGGAGATTTTATCCTTTGGCCCTATAGTCTTCAAAGGGATCCGAAATATCTGTTCTCAGATTCCACAGAAATAAGGCTAGCAAAGAGATCCACGAAATACAGATGTAACTCTGTGAGATGAATTAACAGAACACTAAGCAGTTTCTCAGAAAGCTTCTTTCCAGATTTCATCGGAGGATATTTCCTTTTTCACCATAGCCCTCTATGGGCTTCCAAATATCACTTTCACAATTCCACAAGAACTGTCTTAGCGAAAGTCTTCTTGATGGGAGAGCTGTAACTCTTTGAGATGATTTCACAGAACACAAAGAAGTTTCTCAGAAAGCTTCTTTCTCTTTGTTATCGGAGGATATTTCCTTTGGCCCTATAGTCTTCAAAGGCATCCGAAATATCCGTTCTCAGATTCCACAGAAATAAGGCTAGCAAAGAGATCCACGAAATACAGATGTAACTCTCTGAGATGAATTAACAGAACACTAAGCAGTTTCTCAGAAAGCTTCTTTCCAGATTTCATCTGAGGATATTTCCTTTTTCACCATAGCCCTCTAGGGGTTCCAAATATCTCTTTGCCAATTCCACAAGAACTGTCTTAGCGAAAGGCTTCTTGAGGGGAAAGCTGTAACTCTGTGAGATGATTTCACAGAACACAAAGAAGTTTCTCAGAAAGCTTCTTTCTCGTTGTTATCGGAGTTTATATCCTTTGGACCTATAGTCTTCAAAGGGATCCGAATTATCTGTTCTCAGATTCCACAGAAAGAAGGCTAGCAAAGACATCCACGAAATACAGATGTAACTCTGTGAGATGAATTCACAGAACACTAAGCAGTTTCTCAGAAAGCTTCTTTCCAGATTTCATCTGAGGATATTTCCTTTTTCACCGTAGCCCTCCATGGGCTTCCAAATATCACTTTGCCAATTCCACAAGAACTGTCTTAGCGAAAGGCTTCTTGAGGGGAAAGCTGTAACTCTGTGAGATGATTTCACAGAACACAAAGAAGTTTCTCAGAAAGCTTCCTTCTCTTTGTCATCGGAGTTTATTTCCATTGGCCCTATATTCATAAAAGGGATCCGAAATATCTGTTCTCAGATTCCACATAAATAAGGCTAGCAAAGAGATCCACGAAATACAGATGTAACTCTGTGAGATGAATTAACAGAACACTAAGCAGTTTCTCAGAAAGCTTCTTTCCAGATTTCATCTGAGGATATTTCCTTTTTCACCATTGCCCTCTATGGGCTTCCAAATATCACTTTGCCAATTCCACAAGAACTGTCTTAGCGAAAGGCTTCTTGAGGGGAAAGCGGTAACTCTGCGTGATGATTTCACAGAACACAAAGAAGTTTCTCAGAAAGCTTCTTTCTCGTTGTTATCGGAGTTTATATCCTTTGGCCCTATAGTCTTCAAAGGGATCCGAAATATCTGTTCTCAGATTCCACAGAAATAAGGCTAGCAAAGAGATCCACGAAATACAGATGTAACTCTGTGAGATGAATTAACAGAACACTAAGCAGTTTCTCAGAAAGCTTCTTTCCAGATTTCATCTGAGGATATTTCCTTTTTCACCATTGCCCTCTGAGGGCTTCCGAATATCACTTTGCCAATTGCACAAGAACTGTCTTAGCGAAAGGCTTCTTGAGGGGAAAGCTGTAACTCTGTGAGATGATTTCACAGAACACAAAGAAGTTTCTCAGAAAGCTTCTTTCTCGTTGTTATCGGAGATTATATCCTTTGGCCCTATAGTCTTCAAAGGGATCCGAAATATCTGTTCTCAGATTCCACAGAAATAAGGCTAGCAAAGAGATCCACGAAATACAGATGTAACTCTGTGAGATGAATTAACAGAAAACTAAGCAGTTTCTCAGAAAGCTTCTTTCCAGATTTCATCTGAGGATATTTCCTTTTTCACCATAGCCCTCTATGGGCTTCCAAATATCACTTTCCCAATTCCACAAGAACTGTCTTAGCGAAAGGCTTCTTGATGGGAGAGCTGTAACTCTTTGAGATGATTTCACAGAACACAAAGAAGTTTCTCAGAAAGCTTCTTTCTCTTTGTTATCGGAGCATATTTCCTTTGGCCCTATAGTCTTCAAAGGCATCCGAAATATCCGTTCTCATATTCCACAGAAATAAGGCTAGCAAAGAGATCCACGAAATACAGATGTAACTCTGTGAGATGAATTAACAGAACACTAAGCAGTTTCTCAGAAAACTTTTTTCCAGATTTCATCTGAGGATATTTCCTTTTTCACCACAGTCCTCTAGGCGCTTCCAAATATCACTTTGCCAATTCCACAAGAACTGTCTTAGCGAAAGGCTTCTTGAGGGGAAAGCTGTAACTCTGTGAGATGATTTCACAGAACACAAAGAGGTTTCTCAGAAAGCTTCTTTCTCGTTGTTATCGGAGTTTATATCCTTTGGCCCTTTAGTCTTCAAAGGGATCCGAAATATCTGTTCTCAGATTCCACAGAAAGAAGGCTAGCAAAGAGATCCACGAAATACAGATGTAACTCTGTGAGAAGAATTAACAGAACACGAAGCAGTTTCTCAGAAAGCTTCTTTCCAGATTTCATCTGAGGATATTTCCTTTTTCACCATTGCCCTCTATGGGCTTCCAAATATCACTTTTCCAATTCCACAAGAACTGTCTTAGCGAAAGGCTTCTTGATGGGAGAGCTGTAACTCTTTGAGATGATTTCACAGAACACAAAGAAGTTTCTCAGAAAGCTTCTTTCTCTTTGTTATCGGAGGATATTTCCTTTGGCCCTATAGTCTTCAAAGGCATCCGAAATATCCGTTCTCAGATTCCACAGAAATAAGGCTAGCAAAGAGATCCACGAAATACAGATGTAACTCTGTGAGATGAATTAACAGAACACTAAGCAGTTTCTCAGAAAGCTTCTTTCCAGATTTCATCTGAGGATATTTCCTTTTTCACCATTGCCCTCAATGGGCTTCCAAATATCACTTTGCCTATTCCACAAGAAATGTCTTAGCGAAAGGCTTCTTGAGGGTAAAGCTGTAACTCTGTGAGATGATTTCACAGAACACAAAGTAGTTTCTCAGAAAGCTTCCTTCTCTTTGTCATCGGAGTTTATTTCCTTTGGCCCTATATTCATCAAACGAATCCGAAATATCTGTTCTCAGATTCCACAGAAATAAGGCTAGCAAAGAGATCCACGAAATACAGATGTAACTCTGTGAGATGAATTAACAGAACACGAAGCAGTTTCTCGGAAAGCTTCTTTCCAGATTTCATCTGAGGATATTTCCTTTTTCACCATAGCCCTCTACGGGCTTCCAAATATCACTTTGCCAATTCCACAAGAACTGTCTTAGCGAAAGGCTTCTTGAAGGGAAAGCTGTAACTCTGTGAGATGATTTCACAGAACACAAAGAAGTTTCTCAGAAAGCTTCTTTCTCGTTGTTATCGGGGTTTATATCCTTTGGCCCTATATTCATCAAAGGGATCCGAAATATCTGTTCTCAGATTCCACAGAAATAAGGCTAGCAAAGAGATCCACGAAATACAGATGTAACTCTGTGAGATGAATTAACAGAACACTAAGCAGTTTCTCAGAAAGCTTGTTTCCAGATTTCATCTGAGGATATTTCCTTTTTCACCGTAGCCCTCTATGGTCTTCCAAATATCACTTTCACAATTCCACATGAACTGTCGTAGCGAAAGGCTTCTTGAGAGGAAAGCTGTAACTCTGTGAGATGATTTCACAGAACACAAAGAAGTTTCTCAGAAAGCTTCCTTCTCTTTGTCATCGGAGTTTATTTCCATTGGCCCTATATTCATAAAAGGGATCCGAAATATCTGTTCTCAGATTCCACATAAATAAGGCTAGCAAAGAGATCCACGAAATACAGATGTAACTCTGTGAGATGAATTAACAGAACACTAAGCAGTTTCTCAGAAAGCTTCTTTCCAGATTTCATCTGAGGATATTTCCTTTTTCACCATTGCCCTCTATGGGCTTCCAAATATCACTTTGCCAATTCCACAAGAACTGTCTTAGCGAAAGGCTTCTTGATGGGAGAGCTGTAACTCTTTGAGATGATTTCACAGAACACAAAGAAGTTTCTCAGAAAGCTTCTTTCTCTTTGTTATCGGAGGATATTTCCTTTTGCCCTATAGTCTTCAAAGGCATCCGAAATATCCGTTCTCAGATTCCACAGAAATAAGGCTAGCAAAGAGATCCACGAAATACAGATGTAACTCTGTGAGATGAATTAACAGAACACTAAGCAGTTTCTCAGAAAGCTTCTTTCCAGATTTCATCTGAGGATATTTCCTTTTTCACCATTGCCCTCAATGGGCTTCCAAATATCACTTTGCCTATTCCACAAGAAATGTCTTAGCGAAAGGCTTCTTGAGGGTAAAGCTGTAACTCTGTGAGATGATTTCACAGAACACAAAGAAGTTTCTCAGAAAGCTTCCTTCTCTTTGTCATCGGAGTTTATTTCCTTTGCCCCTATATTCATCAAACGAATCCGAAATATCTGTTCTCATATTCCACAGAAATAAGGCTAGCAAAGAGATCCACGAAATACAGATGTAACTCTGTGAAATGAATTAACAGAACACTAAGCAGTTTCTCAGAAAGCTTCTTTCCAGATTTCATCTGAGGATATTTCCTTTTTCACTATTGCCCTCTATGGGCTTCCAAATATCACTTTGCCAATTCCACCAGAACTGTCTTAGGGAAAGACTTCTTGAGGGGAAAGCTGTAACTCTGTGAGATGATTTCACAGAACACAAAGAAGTTTCCCAGAAAGCTTCTTTCTCTTTGTTATCAGAGGATATTTTTTTTGTCCCTATAGTCTTCAAAGGCATCCGAAATATCTGTTCTCCGATTCCACAGAAATAAGGCTAGCAAAGAGATCCACGAAATACAGATGTAACTCTGTGAGATGAATTAACAGAACACGAAGCAGTTTCTCGGAAAGCTTCTTTCCAGATTTCATCTGAAGATATTTCCTTTTTCACCATAGCCCTCTACGGGCTTCCAAATATCACTTTGCCAATTCCACAAGAACTGTCTTAGCGAAAGGCTTCTTGAAGGGAAAGCTGTAACTCTGTGAGATGATTTCACAGAACACAAAGAAGTTTCTCAGAAAGCTTCTTTCTCGTTGTTATCGGGGTTTATATCCTTTGGCCCTATATTCATCAAAGGGATCCGAAATATCTGTTCTCAGATTCCACAGAAATAAGGCTAGCAAAGAGATCCACGAAATACAGATGTAACTCTGTGAGATGAATTAACAGAACACTAAGCAGTTTCTCAGAAAGCTTGTTTCCAGATTTCATCTGAGGATATTTCCTTTTTCACCGTAGCCCTCTATGGTCTTCCAAATATCACTTTGACAATTCCACATGAACTGTCGTAGCGAAAGGCTTCTTGAGGGGAAAGCTGTAACTCTGTGAGATGATTTCACAGAACACAAAGAAGTTTCTCAGAAAGCTTCCTTCTCTTTGTCATCGGAGTTTATTTCCATTGGCCCTATATTCATAAAAGGGATCCGAAATATCTGTTCTCAGATTCCACATAAATAAGGCTAGCAAAGAGATCCACGAAATACAGATGTAACTCTGTGAGATGAATTAACAGAACACTAAGCAGTTTCTCAGAAAGCTTCTTTCCAGATTTCATCTGAGGATATTTCCTTTTTCACCATTGCCCTCTATGGGCTTCCAAATATCACTTTGCCAATTCCACAAGAACTGTCTTAGCGAAAGACTTCTTGAGGGGAAAGCTGTAACTCTGTGAGATGATTTCACAGAACACAAAGAAGATTCTCAGAAAGCTTCTTTCTCTTTCTTATCGGAGGATATTTCCTTTGGCCCAATAGTCTTCAAAGGCATCCGAAATATCTGTTCTCGGATTCCACATAAATAAGGCTAGCAAAGAGATCCACGAAATACAGATGTAACTCTGTGAGATGAATTAACAGAACACTAAGCAGTTTCTCAGAAAGCTTGTTTCCAGATTTCATCTGAGGATATTTCCTTTTTCACTATAGCCCTCGATGCGCTTCCAAATATCACTTTGCCAATTCCAAAAGAACTGTCTTAGCGAAAGGCTTCTTGAGGGGAAAGCTGTAACTCTGTGAGATGATATCACAGAACACAAAGAAGTTTCTCAGAAAGCTTCCTTCTCTTTCTTTTCGGAGTTTATATCCTTTGGCCCTATATTCATCAAAGGGATCCGAAATATCTGTTCTCAGATTCCACAGAAATAAGGCTAGCAAAGAGATCCACGACATACAGATGTATCTCTGTGAGATGAATTAACAGAACACTAAGCAGTTTCTCAGAAAGCTTCTTTCCAGATTTCATCTGAGGATATTTCCTTTTTCACCATTGCCCTCTATGGGCTTCCAAATATCACTTTGCCAATTCCACAAGAACTGTCTTAGCGAAAGACTTCTTGAGGGGAAGGCTGTAACTCTGTGAGATGATTTCACAGAACACAAGGAAGTTTCTCAGAAAGCTTCTTTCTCTTTCTTATCGGAGGATATTTCCTTTGGCCCAATAGTCTTCTAAGGGATCCGAAATATCTGTTCTCAGAATCCACAGAAATAAGGCTAGCAAAGAGATCCACGAAATACAGATGTAACTCTGTGAGATGAATTAACAGAACACTAAGCAGTTTCTCAGAAAGCTTCTTTCCAGATTTCATCTGAGGATATTTCCTTTTTCACCATTGCCCACTATGGGCTTCCAAATATCACTTTGCCAATTACACAAGAACTGTCTTAGCGAAAGGCTTCTTGAGGGGAAAGCTGTAACTCTGTGAGATGATTTCACAGAACACAAAGAAGTTTCTCAGAAAGCTTCTTTCTCGTTGTTATCGGAGTTTATATCCTTTGGCCCTATAGTCTTCAAAGGGATCCGAAATATCTGTTCTCAGATTCCACAGAAATAAGGCTAGCAAAGAGATCCACGAAATACAGATGTAACTCTGTGAGATGAATTAACAGAACACTAAGCAGTTTCTCAGAAAGCTTCTTTCCAGATTTCATCTGAGGATATTTCCTTTTTCACCATTGCCCTCTATGGGCTTCCGAATATCAGTTTGGCAATTCCACAAGAACTGTCTTAGTGAAAGGCTTCTTGAGGGGAAAGCTGTAACTCTGTGAGATGATTTCACAGAACACAAAGAAGTTTCTCAGAAAGCTTCTTTCTCATTGTTATCGGAGATTTTATCCTTTGGCCCTATAGTCTTCAAAGGGATCCGAAATATCTGTTCTCAGATTCCACAGAAATAAGGCTAGCAAAGAGATCCACGAAATACAGATGTAACTCTGTGAGATGAATTAACAGAACACTAAGCAGTTTCTCAGAAAGCTTCTTTCCAGATTTCATCGGAGGATATTTCCTTTTTCACCATAGCCCTCTATGGGCTTCCAAATATCACTTTCCCAATTCCACAAGAACTGTCTTAGCGAAAGGCTTCTTGATGGGAGAGCTGTAACTCTTTGAGATGATTTCACAGAACACAAAGAAGTTTCTCAGAAAGCTTCTTTCTCTTTGTTTTCGGAGGATATTTCCTTTGGCCCTATAGTCTTCAAAGGCATCCGAAATATCCGTTCTCAGATTCCACAGAAATAAGGCTAGCAAAGAGATCCACGAAATACAGATGTAACTCTCTGAGATGAATTAACAGAACACTAAGCAGTTTCTCAGAAAGCTTCTTTCCAGATTTCATCTGAGGATATTTCCTTTTTCACCATAGCCCTCTAGGGGTTCCAAATATCTCTTTGCCAATTCCACAAGAACTGTCTTAGCGAAAGGCTTCTTGAGGGGAAAGCTGTAACTCTGTGAGATGATTTCACAGAACACAAAGAAGTTTCTCAGAAAGCTTCTTTCTCGTTGTTATCGGAGTTCATATCCTTTGGACCTATAGTCTTCAAAGGGATCCGAATTATCTGTTCTCAGATTCCACAGAAAGAAGGCTAGCAAAGACATCCACGAAATACAGATGTAACTCTGTGAGATGAATTCACAGAACACTAAGCAGTTTCTCAGAAAGCTTCTTTCCAGATTTCATCTGAGGATATTTCCTTTTTCACCGTAGCCCTCCATGGGCTTCCAAATATCACTTTGCCAATTCCACAAGAACTGTCTTAGCGAAAGGCTTCTTGAGGGGAAAGCTGTAACTCTGTGAGATGATTTCACAGAACACAAAGAAGTTTCTCAGAAAGCTTCCTTCTCTTTGTCATCGGAGTTTATTTCCATTGGCCCTATATTCATAAAAGGGATCCGAAATATCTGTTCTCAGATTCCACATAAATAAGGCTAGCAAAGAGATCCACGAAATACAGATGTAACTCTGTGAGATGAATTAACAGAACACTAAGCAGTTTCTCAGAAAGCTTCTTTCCAGATTTCATCTGAGGATATTTCCTTTTTCACCATTGCCCTCTATGGGCTTCCAAATATCACTTTGCCAATTCCACAAGAACTGTCTTAGCGAAAGGCTTCTTGAGGGGAAAGCGGTAACTCTGCGTGATGATTTCACAGAACACAAAGAAGTTTCTCAGAAAGCTTCTTTCTCGTTGTTATCGGAGTTTATATCCTTTGGCCCTATAGTCTTCAAAGGGATCCGAAATATCTGTTCTCAGATTCCACAGAAATAAGGCTAGCAAAGAGATCCACGAAATACAGATGTAACTCTGTGAGATGAATTAACAGAACACTAAGCAGTTTCTCAGAAAGCTTCTTTCCAGATTTCATCTGAGGATATTTCCTTTTTCACCATTGCCCTCTGAGGGCTTCCGAATATCACTTTGCCAATTGCACAAGAACTGTCTTAGCGAAAGGCTTCTTGAGGGGAAAGCTGTAACTCTGTGAGATGATTTCACAGAACACAAAGAAGTTTCTCAGAAAGCTTCTTTCTCGTTGTTATCGGAGATTATATCCTTTGGCCCTATAGTCTTCAAAGGGATCCGAAATATCTGTTCTCAGATTCCACAGAAATAAGGCTAGCAAAGAGATCCACGAAATACAGATGTAACTCTGTGAGATGAATTAACAGAAAACTAAGCAGTTTCTCAGAAAGCTTCTTTCCAGATTTCATCTGAGGATATTTCCTTTTTCACCATAGCCCTCTATGGGCTTCCAAATATCACTTTCCCAATTCCACAAGAACTGTCTTAGCGAAAGGCTTCTTGATGGGAGAGCTGTAACTCTTTGAGATGATTTCACAGAACACAAAGAAGTTTCTCAGAAAGCTTCTTTCTCTTTGTTATCGGAGCATATTTCCTTTGGCCCTATAGTCTTCAAAGGCATCCGAAATATCCGTTCTCATATTCCACAGAAATAAGGCTAGCAAAGAGATCCACGAAATACAGATGTAACTCTGTGAGATGAATTAACAGAACACTAAGCAGTTTCTCAGAAAACTTTTTTCCAGATTTCATCTGAGGATATTTCCTTTTTCACCACAGTCCTCTAGGCGCTTCCAAATATCACTTTGCCAATTCCACAAGAACTGTCTTAGCGAAAGGCTTCTTGAGGGGAAAGCTGTAACTCTGTGAGATGATTTCACAGAACACAAAGAGGTTTCTCAGAAAGCTTCTTTCTCGTTGTTATCGGAGTTTATATCCTTTGGCCCTTTAGTCTTCAAAGGGATCCGAAATATCTGTTCTCAGATTCCACAGAAAGAAGGCTAGCAAAGAGATCCACGAAATACAGATGTAACTCTGTGAGATGAATTAACAGAACACGAAGCAGTTTCTCAGAAAGCTTCTTTCCAGATTTCATCTGAGGATATTTCCTTTTTCACCATTGCCCTCTATGGGCTTCCAAATATCACTTTTCCAATTCCACAAGAACTGTCTTAGCGAAAGGCTTCTTGATGGGAGAGCTGTAACTCCTTGAGATGATTTCACAGAACACAAAGAAGTTTCTCAGAAAGCTTCTTTCTCTTTGTTATCGGAGGATATTTCCTTTGGCCCTATAGTCTTCAAAGGCATCCGAAATATCCGTTCTCAGATTCCACAGAAATAAGGCTAGCAAAGAGATCCACGAAATACAGATGTAACTCTGTGAGATGAATTAACAGAACACGAAGCAGTTTCTCAGAAAGCTTCTTTCCAGATTTCATCTGAGGATATTTCCTTTTTCACCATTGCCCTCAATGGGCTTCCAAATATCACTTTGCCTATTCCACAAGAAATGTCTTAGCGAAAGGCTTCTTGAGGGTAAAGCTGTAACTCTGTGAGATGATTTCACAGAACACAAAGAAGTTTCTCAGAAAGCTTCCTTCTCTTTGTCATCGGAGTTTATTTCCTTTGGCCCTATATTCATCAAACGAATCCGAAATATCTGTTCTCATATTCCACAGAAATAAGGCTAGCAAAGAGATCCACGAAATACAGATGTAACTCTGTGAGATGAATTAACAGAACACTAAGCAGTTTCTCAGAAAGCTTCTTTCCAGATTTCATCTGAGGATATTTCCTTTTTCACTATTGCCCTCTATGGGCTTCCAAATATCACTTTGCCAATTCCACCAGAACTGTCTTAGGGAAAGACTTCTTGAGGGGAAAGCTGTAACTCTGTGAGATGATTTCACAGAACACAAAGAAGTTTCCCAGAAAGCTTCTTTCTCTTTGTTATCAGAGGATATTTTTTTTGTCCCTATAGTCTTCAAAGGCATCCGAAATATCTGTTCTCAGATTCCACAGAAATAAGGCTAGCAAAGAGATCCACGAAATACAGATGTAACTCTGTGAGATGAATTAACAGAACACGAAGCAGTTTCTCGGAAAGCTTCTTTCCAGATTTCATCTGAGGATATTTCCTTTTTCACCATAGCCCTCTACGGGCTTCCAAATATCACTTTGCCAATTCCACAAGAACTGTCTTAGCGAAAGGCTTCTTGAAGGGAAAGCTGTAACTCTGTGAGATGATTTCACAGAACACAAAGAAGTTTCTCAGAAAGCTTCTTTCTCGTTGTTATCGGGGTTTATATCCTTTGGCCCTATATTCATCAAAGGGATCCGAAATATCTGTTCTCAGATTCCACAGAAATAAGGCTAGCAAAGAGATCCACGAAATACAGATGTAACTCTGTGAGATGAATTAACAGAACACTAAGCAGTTTCTCAGAAAGCTTCTTTCCAGATTTCATCTGAGGATATTTCCTTTTTCACCGTAGCCCTCTATGGTCTTCCAAATATCACTTTGACAATTCCACATGAACTGTCGTAGCGAAAGGCTTCTTGAGGGGAAAGCTGTAACTCTGTGAGATGATTTCACAGAACACAAAGAAGTTTCTCAGAAAGCTTCCTTCTCTTTGTCATCGGAGTTTATTTCCATTGGCCCTATATTCATAAAAGGGATCCGAAATATCTGTTCTCAGATTCCACATAAATAAGGCTAGCAAAGAGATCCACGAAATACAGATGTAACTCTGTGAGATGAATTAACAGAACACTAAGCAGTTTCTCAGAAAGCTTCTTTCCAGATTTCATCTGAGGATATTTCCTTTTTCACCATTGCCCTCTATGGGCTTCCAAATATCACTTTGCCAATTCCACAAGAACTGTCTTAGCGAAAGGCTTCTTGATGGGAGAGCTGTAACTCTTTGAGATGATTTCACAGAACACAAAGAAGTTTCTCAGAAAGCTTCTTTCTCTTTGTTATCGGAGGATATTTCCTTTTGCCCTATAGTCTTCAAAGGCATCCGAAATATCCGTTCTCAGATTCCACAGAAATAAGGCTAGCAAAGAGATCCACGAAATACAGATGTAACTCTGTGAGATGAATTAACAGAACACTAAGCAGTTTCTCAGAAAGCTTCTTTCCAGATTTCATCTGAGGATATTTCCTTTTTCACCATTGCCCTCAATGGGCTTCCAAATATCACTTTGCCTATTCCACAAGAAATGTCTTAGCGAAAGGCTTCTTGAGGGTAAAGCTGTAACTCTGTGAGATGATTTCACAGAACACAAAGAAGTTTCTCAGAAAGCTTCCTTCTCTTTGTCATCGGAGTTTATTTCCTTTGGCCCTATATTCATCAAACGAATCCGAAATTTCTGTTCTCATATTCCACAGAAATAAGGCTAGCAAAGAGATCCACGAAATACAGATGTAACTCTGTGAAATGAATTAACAGAACACTAAGCAGTTTCTCAGAAAGCTTCTTTCCAGATTTCATCTGAGGATATTTCCTTTTTCACTATTGCCCTCTATGGGCTTCCAAATATCACTTTGCCAATTCCACCAGAACTGTCTTAGGGAAAGACTTCTTGAGGGGAAAGCTGTAACTCTGTGAGATGATTTCACAGAACACAAAGAAGTTTCCCAGAAAGCTTCTTTCTCTTTGTTATCAGAGGATATTTTTTTTGTCCCTATAGTCTTCAAAGGCATCCGAAATATCTGTTCTCAGATTCCACAGAAATAAGGCTAGCAAAGAGATCCACGAAATACAGATGTAACTCTGTGAGATGAATTAACAGAACACGAAGCAGTTTCTCGGAAAGCTTCTTTCCAGATTTCATCTGAGGATATTTCCTTTTTCACCATAGCCCTCTACGGGCTTCCAAATATCACTTTGCCAATTCCACAAGAACTGTCTTAGCGAAAGGCTTCTTGAAGGGAAAGCTGTAACTCTGTGAAATGATTTCACAGAACACAAAGAAGTTTCTCAGAAAGCTTCTTTCTCGTTGTTATCGGGGTTTATATCCTTTGGCCCTATATTCATCAAAGGGATCCGAAATATCTGTTCTCAGATTCCACATAAATAAGGCTAGCAAAGAGATCCACGAAATACAGATGTAACTCTGTGAGATGAATTAACAGAACACTAAGCAGTTTCTCAGAAAGCTTCTTTCCAGATTTCATCTGAGGATATTTCCTTTTTCACCATTGCCCTCTATGGGCTTCCAAATATCACTTTCCAATTCCACAAGAACTGTCTTAGCGAAAGACTTCTTGAGGGGAAAGCTGTAACTCTGTGAGATGATTTCACAGAACACAAAGAAGATTCTCAGAAAGCTTCTTTCTCTTTCTTATCGGAGGATATTTCCTTTGGCCCAATAGTCTTCTAAGGGATCCGAAATATCTGTTCTCGGATTCCACATAAATAAGGCTAGCAAAGAGATCCACGAAATACAGATGTAACTCTGTGAGATGAATTAACAGAACACTAAGCAGTTTCTCAGAAAGCTTCTTTCCAGATTTCATCTGAGGATATTTCCTTTTTCACCATTGCCCTCTATGGGCTTCCGAATATCACTTTGCCAATTCCACAAGAACTGTCTTAGCGAAAGGCTTCTTGAGGGGAAAGCTGTAACTCTGTGAGATGATTTCACAGAACACAAAGAAGTTTCTCAGAAAGCTTCTTTCTCGTTGTTATCGGAGTTTATATCCTTTGGCCCTATAGTCTTCAAAGGGATCCGAAATATCTGTTCTCAGATTCCACAGAAATAAGGCTAGCAAAGAGATCCACGAAATACAGATGTAACTCTGTGAGATGAATTAACAGAACACTAAGCAGTTTCTCAGAAAGCTTCTTTCCAGATTTCATCTGAGGATATTTCCTTTTTCACCATTGCCCTCTATGGGCTTCCGAATATCACTTTGCCAATTCCACAAGAATTGTCTTAGCGAAAGGCTTCTTGAGGGGAAAGCTGTAACTCTGTGAGATGATTTCACAGAACACAAAGAAGTTTCTCAGAAAGCTTCTTTCTCGTTGTTATCGGAGATTATATCCTTTGGCCCTATAGTCTTCAAAGGGATCCGAAATATCTGTTCTCAGATTCACAGAAATAAGGCTAGCAAAGAGATCCACGAAATACAGATGTAACTCTGTGAGATGAATTAACAGAACACTAAGCCGTTTCTCAGAAAGCTTCTTTCCAGATTTCATCTGAGGATATTTCCTTTTTCACCATAGCCCTCTATGGGCTTCCAAATATCACTTTCCCAATTCCACAAGAACTGTCTTAGCGAAAGGCTTCTTGATGGGAGAGCTGTAACTCTTTGAGATGATTTCACAGAACACAAAGAAGTTTCTCAGAAAGCTTCTTTCTCTTTGTTTTCGGAGGATATTTCCTTTGGCCCTATAGTCTACAAAGGCATCCGAAATATCTGTTCTCAGATTCCACAGAAATAAGGCTAGCAAAGAGATCCACGAAATACAGATGTAACTCTGTGAAATGAATGAACAGAACACTAAGCAGTTTCTCAGAAAGCTTCTTTCCAGATTTCATCTGAGGATATTTCCTTATTCACCATTGCCCTCTATGGGCTTCCAAATATCACATTGCCAATTCCACAAGAAATGTCTTAGCGAAAGGCTTCTTGAGGGGAAAGCTGTAACTCTGTGAGATGATTTCACAGAACACAAAGAAGTTTCTCAGAAAGCTTCCTTCTCTTTGTCATCGGAGTTTATTTCCTTTGGCCCTATATTCATCAAACGAATCCGAAATATCTGTTCTCATATTCCACAGAAATAAGGCTAGCAAAGAGATCCACGAAATACAGATGTAACTCTGTGAGATGAATTAACAGAACACTAAGCAGTTTCTCAGAAAGCTTCTTTCCAGATTTCATCTGAGGATATTTCCTTTTTCACCATTGCCCTCTATGGGCTTCCAAATATTACTTTGCCAATTCCACAAGAACTGTCTTAGCGAAAGACTTCTTGAGGGGAAAGCTGTAACTCTGTGAGATGATTTCACAGAACACAAAGAAGTTTCTCAGAAAGCTTCTTTCTCTTTGTTATCGGAGGATATTTCTTTTGTCCCTATAGTCTTCAAAGGCATCCGAATTATCTGTTCTCAGATTCCACAGAAATAAGGCTAGCAAAGAGATCCACGAAATACAGATGTAACTCTGTGAGATGAATTAACAGAACACTAAGCAGTTTCTCAGAAAGCTTCTTTCCAGATTTCATCTGAGGATATTTCCTTTTTCACCAAAGCCCTCTAAGGGCTTCCATATATCACTTTGCCAATTCCACAAGAACTGTCTTAGCGAAAGGCTTCTAGAGGGGAAAGCTGTAACTCTGTGAGATGATTTCACAGAACACAAAGAAGATTCTCAGAAAGCTTCCTTCTCTTTCTTATCGGAGTTTATTTCCTTTGGCCCTATATTCATCAAAGGGATCCGAAATATCTGTTCTCAGATTCCACAGAAATAAGGCTAGCAAAGAGATCCACGAAATACAGATGTAACTCTGTGAGATGAATTAAGAGAACACTAAGCAGTTTCTCAGAAAGCTTCTTTCCAGATTTCATCTGAGGATATTTCCTTTTTCACCATTGCCCTCTATGGGCTTCCGAATATCACTTTGCCAATTCCACAAGAACTGTCTTAGCGAAAGGCTTCTTCAGGGGAAAGCTGTAACTCTGTGAGATGATTTCACAGAACACAAAGAAGTTTCTCAGAAAGCTTCTTTCTCGTTGTTATCGGAGTTTATATCCTTTGGCCCTATAGTCTTCAAAGGGATCCGAAATATCTGTTCTCAGATTCCACAGAAATAAGGCTAGCAAAGAGATCCACCATATACAGATGTAACTCTGTGAGATGAATTAACAGAACACTAAGCAGTTTCTCAGAAAGCTTCTTTCCAGATTTCATCTGAGGATATTTCCTTTTTCACCATAGCCCTCTATGGGATTCCAAATATCACTTTTCCAATTCTACAAGAACTGTCTTAGCGAAAGGATTCTTGAGGGGAAAGCTGTAAATCTGTGAGATGATTTCACAGAACTCCAAGAAGTTTCTCAGAAAGCTTCTTTCTCTTTCTTATCGGAGTTTATATCCTTTGGCCCTATAGTCTTCAAAGGGATCCGAAATATCTGTTCTCAGAATCCACAGAAATAAGGCTAGCAAAGAGATCCACGAAATACAGATGTAACTCTGTGAGATGAATTAACAGAACACTAAGCAGTTTCTCAGAAAGCTTCTTTCCAGATTTCATCTGAGAATATTTCCTTTTTCACCATTGCCCTCTATGAGCTTCCAAATATCACTTTGCCAATTCCACAAGAACTGTCTTAGCGAAAGGCTTCTTGAGGGGAAAGCTGTAACTCTGTGAGATGATTTCACAGAACACAAAGAAGTTTCTCAGAAAGCTTCTTTCTCGTTGATATCGGAGTTTATATCCTTTGGCCCTATAGTCTTCAAAGGGATCCGAAATATCTCTTCTTAGATTTCACAGAAATAAGGCAAGCCAAGAGATCCACGAAATACAGATGTAACTCTGTGAGATGAATTAACAGAACACTAAGCAGTTTCTCAGAAAGCTTCTTTCCAGATTTCATCTGAGGATAATTCCTTTTTCAACATAGCCCTCTATGGGCTTCCTTATATCACTTTGCTAATTCCACAAGAACTGTCTTAGCGAAAGGCTTCTTGAGGGGAAAGCTGTAACTCTATGAGATGATTTCACAGAACACAAAGAAGTTTCTCAGAAAGCTTCCTTCTCTTTGTTATCGGAGTTTATTTCCTTTGGCCCTATATTCATCAAAGGGATCCGAAATATCTGTTCTCAGATTCCACATAAATAAGGCTAGCAAAGAAATCCACGAAATACAGATGTAACTCTGTGAGATGAATTAACAGAACACTAAGCAGTTTCTCAGAAAGCTTCTTTCCAGATTTCATCTGAGGATATTTCCTTTTTCACCATTGCCCTCTATGGGCTTCCGAATATCACTTTGCCAATTCCACAAGAAATATCTTAGCGAAAGGCTTCTGGAGGGAAAAGCTGTAACTCTGTGAGATGATTTCACAGAGCACAAAGAAGTTTCTCAGAAAGCTTCTTTCTCCTTGTTATCGGAGATTATATCCTTTGGCCCTATAGTCTTCAAAGGGATCCGAAATATCTGTTCTCAGATTCCACAGAAATAAGGCTAGCAAAGAGATCCACGAAATACAGATGTAACTCTGTGAGATGAATTAACAGAACACTAAGCAGTTTCTCAGAAAGCTTCTTTCCAGATTTCATCTGAGGATATTTCCTTTTTCACCATAGCCCTCTATGGGCTTCCAAATATCACTTTGCCAATTCCACAAAAAATGTCTTGGCGAAAGGCTTCTTGAGGGGAAAGCTGTAACTCTGTGAGATCATTTCACAGAACAGAAAGAAGTTTCTCAGAAAGCTTCCTTCTCTTTGTCATCGGAGTTTATTTCCTTTGGCCCTATATTCATCAAACGGATCCGAAATATCTGTTCTCATATTCCACAGAAATAAGGCTAGCAAAGAGATCCACGAAATACAGATGTAACTCTGTGAGATGAATTAACAGAACACTAAGCAGTTTCTCAGAAAGCTTCTTTCCAGATTTCATCTGAGGTTATTTCCTTTTTCACCATTGCCCTCTATGGGCTTCCAAATATCACTTTGCCAATTCCACAAGAACTGTCTTAGCGAAAGACTTCTTGAGGGGAAAGCTGTAACTCTGTGAGATGATTTCACAGAACACAAAGAAGTTTCTTAGAAAGCTTCTTTCTCTTTGTTATCGGAGGATATTTCTTTTGTCCCTATAGTCTTCAAAGGCATCCGAAATATCTGTTCTCAGATTCCACAGAAATAAGGCTAGCAAAGAGATCCACGAAATACAGATGTAACTCTGTGAGATGAATTAACAGAACACTAAGCAGTTTCTCAGAAAGGTTCTTTCCAGATTTCATCTGAGGATATTTCCTTGTTCACTATAGCCCTCGATGCGCTTCCAAATATCACTTTGCCAATTCCACAAGAACTGTCTTAGCGAAAGGCTTCTTGACGGGAAAGCTGTAACTCTGTGAGATGATTTCACAGAACACAAAGAAGTGTCTCAGAAAGCTTCTTTCTCGTTGTTATCGGAGTTTATATCCTTTGGCCCTATAGTCTTCAAAGGGATCCAAAATATCTGTTCTCAGATTCCAAAGAAATAAGGCTAGCAAAGAGATCCACGAAATACAGATGTAACTCTGTGAGATGAATTAACAGAACACTAAGCAGTTTCTCAGAAAGCTTCTTTCCAGATTTCATCTGAGGATATTTCCTTTTTCACCATAGCCCTCTATGGGCTTCCATATATCACTTTGCCAATTCCACAAGAACTGTCTTAGCGAAAGTCTTCTTGAGGGGAAAGCTGTAACTCTGTGAGATGATTTCACAGAACTCAAAGAAGTTTCTCAGAAAGCTTCTTTCTCGTTGTTATCGGAGTTTATATCCTTTGGCCCTATAGTCTTCAAAGGGATCCGAAATATCTGTTCTCAGATTCCACAGAAATAAGGCTAGCAAAGAGATCCACGAAATACAGATGTAACTCTGTGAGATGAATTAACAGAACACTAAGCAGTTTCTCAGAAAGCTTCTTTCCAGATTTCATCTGAGGATATTTCCTTTTTCACCATAGCCCTCTAAGGGCTTCCAAATATCACTTTGCCAATTCCACAAGAACTGTCTTAGCGAAAGGCTTCTTGAGGGGAAAGCTGTAACTCTATGAGATGATTTCACAGAACAGAAAGAAGTTTCTCAGAAAGCTTCCTTCTCTTTGTTATCGGAGTTTATTTCCTTTGGCCCTATGTTCATCAAAGGGATCCGAAATATCTGTTCTCAGATTCCACAGAAATAAGGCTAGCAAAGAGATCCACGAAATACAGATGTAACTCTGTGAGATGAATTAACAGAACAGTAAGCAGTTTCTCAGAAATCTTCTTTCCAGATTTCATCTGAGGATATTTCCTTTTTCACCATAGCCCTCTATGGGCTTCCAAATATCACTTTCCCAATTCGACAAGAACTGTCTTAGCGAAAGGCTTCTTCATGGGAGAGCTGTAACTCTTTGAGATGATTTCACAGAACACAAAGAAGTTTCTCAGAAAGCTTCTTTCTCTTTGTTATCGGAGGATATTTCCTTTGGCCCTATAGTCTTCAAAGGCATCCGAAATATCCGTTCTCAGATTCCACAGAAATAAGGCTAGCAAAGAGATCCACGAAATACAGATGTAACTCTGTGAGATGAATTAACAGAACACTAAGCAGTTTCTCAGAAAACTTTTTTCCAGATTTCATCTGAGGATATTTCCTTTTTCACCATAGTCCTCTAGGCGCTTCCAAATATCACTTTGCCAATTCCAAAAGAACTGTCTTAGCGAAAGGCTTCTTGAGGGGAAAGCTGTAACTCTGTGAGATGATTTCACAGAACACAAAGAAGTTCCTCAGAAAGCTTCTTTCTCGTTGTTATCGGAGTTTATATCCTTTGGCCCTATAGTCTTCAAAGGGATCCGAAATATCTGTTCTCAGATTCCACAGAAATAAGGCTAGCAAAGAGATCCACGAAATACAGATGTAACTCTGTGAGATGAATTAACAGAACACGAAGCAGTTTCTCAGAAAGCTTCTTTCCAGATTTCATCTGAGGATATTTCCTTTTTCACCATAGCCCTCTATGGGCTTCCAAATATCACTTTGCCAATTCCACAAGAACTGTCTTAGCGAAAGGCTTCTTGATGGGAGAGCTGTAACTCTTTGAGATGATTTCACAGAACACAAAGAAGTTTCTCAGAAAGCTTCTTTCTCTTTGTTATCGGAGGATATTTCCTTTGGCCCTATAGTCTTCAAAGGCATCCGAAATATCCGTTCTCAGATTCCACAGAAATAAGGCTAGCAAAGAGATCCACGAAATACAGATGTAACTCTGTGAAATGAATTAACAGAACACTAAGCAGTTTCTCAGAAAGCTTCTTTCCAGATTTCATCTGAGGATATTTCCTTTTTCACTATTGCCCTCTATGGGCTTCCAAATATCACTTTGCCAATTCCACCAGAACTGTCTTAGGGAAAGACTTCTTGAGGGGAAAGCTGTAACTCTGTGAGATGATTTCACAGAACACAAAGAAGTTTCCCAGAAAGCTTCTTTCTCTTTGTTATCAGAGGATATTTTTTTTGTCCCTATAGTCTTCAAAGGCATCCGAAATATCTGTTCTCAGATTCCACAGAAATAAGGCTAGCAAAGAGATCCACGAAATACAGATGTAACTCTGTGAGATGAATTAACAGAACACGAAGCAGTTTCTCGGAAAGCTTCTTTCCAGATTTCATCTGAGGATATTTCCTTTTTCACCATAGCCCTCTACGGGCTTCCAAATATCACTTTGCCAATTCCACAAGAACTGTCTTAGCGAAAGGCTTCTTGAAGGGAAAGCTGTAACTCTGTGAGATGATTTCACAGAACACAAAGAAGTTTCTCAGAAAGCTTCTTTCTCGTTGTTATCGGGGTTTATATCCTTTGGCCCTATATTCATCAAAGGGATCCGAAATATCTGTTCTCAGATTCCACAGAAATAAGGCTAGCAAAGAGATCCACGAAATACAGATGTAACTCTGTGAGATGAATTAACAGAACACTAAGCAGTTTCTCAGAAAGCTTGTTTCCAGATTTCATCTGAGGATATTTCCTTTTTCACCGTAGCCCTCTAGGGTCTTCCAAATATCACTTTGACAATTCCACATGAACTGTCGTAGCGAAAGGCTTCTTGAGGGGAAAGCTGTAACTCTGTGAGATGATTTCACAGAACACAAAGAAGTTTCTCAGAAAGCTTCCTTCTCTTTGTCATCGGAGTTTATTTCCATTGGCCCTATATTCATAAAAGGGATCCGAAATATCTGTTCTCAGATTCCACATAAATAAGGCTAGCAAAGAGATCCACGAAATACAGATGTAACTCTGTGAGATGAATTAACAGAACACTAAGCAGTTTCTCAGAAAGCTTCTTTCCAGATTTCATCTGAGGATATTTCCTTTTTCACCATTGCCCTCTATGGGCTTCCAAATATCACTTTGCCAATTCCACAAGAACTGTCTTAGCGAAAGACTTCTTGAGGGGAAAGCTGTAACTCTGTGAGATGATTTCACAGAACACAAAGAAGATTCTCAGAAAGCTTCTTTCTCTTTCTTATCGGAGGATATTTCCTTTGGCCCAATAGTCTTCTAAGGGATCCGAAATATCTGTTCTCGGATTCCACATAAATAAGGCTAGCAAAGAGATCCACGAAATACAGATGTAACTCTGTGAGATGAATTAACAGAACACTAAGCAGTTTCTCAGAAAGCTTCTTTCCAGATTTCATCTGAGGATATTTCCTTTTTCACCATTGCCCTCTATGGGCTTCCGAATATCACTTTGCCAATTCCACAAGAACTGTCTTAGCGAAAGGCTTCTTGAGGGGAAAGCTGTAACTCTGTGAGATGATTTCACAGAACACAAAGAAGTTTCTCAGAAAGCTTCTTTCTCGTTGTTATCGGAGTTTATATCCGTTGGCCGTATAGTCTTCAAAGGGATCCGAAATATCTGTTCTCAGATTCCACAGAAATAAGGCTAGCAAAGAGATCCACGAAATACAGATGTAACTCTGTGAGATGAATTAACAGAACACTAAGCAGTTTCTCAGAAAGCTTCTTTCCAGATTTCATCTGAGGATATTTCCTTTTTCACCATTGCCCTCTATGGGCTTCCGAATATCACTTTGCCAATTCCACAAGAATTGTCTTAGCGAAAGGCTTCTTGAGGGGAAAGCTGTAACTCTGTGAGATGATTTCACAGAACACAAAGAAGTTTCTCAGAAAGCTTCTTTCTCGTTGTTATCGGAGATTATATCCTTTGGCCCTATAGTCTTCAAAGGGATCCGAAATATCTGTTCTCAGATTCCACAGAAATAAGGCTAGCAAAGAGATCCACGAAATACAGATGTAACTCTGTGAGATGAATTAACAGAACACTAAGCAGTTTCTCAGAAAGCTTCTTTCCAGATTTCATCTGAGGATATTTCCTTTTTCACCATAGCCCTCTATGGGCTTCCAAATATCACTTTCCCAATTCCACAAGAACTGTCTTAGCGAAAGGCTTCTTGATGGGAGAGCTGTAACTCTTTGAGATGATTTCACAGAACACAAAGAAGTTTCTCAGAAAGCTTCTTTCTCTTTGTTTTCGGAGGATATTTCCTTTGGCCCTATAGTCTTCAAAGGCATCCGAAATATCTGTTCTCAGATTCCACAGAAATAAGGCTAGCAAAGAGATCCACGAAATACAGATGTAACTCTGTGAAATGAATGAACAGAACACTAAGCAGTTTCTCAGAAAGCTTCTTTCCAGATTTCATCTGAGGATATTTCCTTATTCACCATTGCCCTCTATGGGCTTCCAAATATCACATTGCCAATTCCACAAGAAATGTCTTAGCGAAAGGCTTCTTGAGGGGAAAGCTGTAACTCTGTGAGATGATTTCACAGAACACAAAGAAGTTTCTCAGAAAGCTTCCTTCTCTTTGTCATCGGAGTTTATTTCCTTTGGCCCTATATTCATCAAACGAATCCGAAATATCTGTTCTCATATTCCACAGAAATAAGGCTAGCAAAGAGATCCACGAAATACAGATGTAACTCTGTGAGATGAATTAACAGAACACTAAGCAGTTTCTCAGAAAGCTTCTTTCCAGATTTCATCTGAGGATATTTCCTTTTTCACCATTGCCCTCTATGGGCTTCCAAATATTACTTTGCCAATTCCACAAGAACTGTCTTAGCGAAAGACTTCTTGAGGGGAAAGCTGTAACTCTGTGAGATGATTTCACAGAACACAAAGAAGTTTCTCAGAAAGCTTCTTTCTCTTTGTTATCGGAGGATATTTCTTTTGTCCCTATAGTCTTCAAAGGCATCCGAATTATCTGTTCTCAGATTCCACAGAAATAAGGCTAGCAAAGAGATCCACGAAATACAGATGTAACTCTGTGAGATGAATTAACAGAACACTAAGCAGTTTCTCAGAAAGCTTCTTTCCAGATTTCATCTGAGGATATTTCCTTTTTCACCAAAGCCCTCTAAGGGCTTCCATATATCACTTTGCCAATTCCACAAGAACTGTCTTAGCGAAAGGCTTCTAGAGGGGAAAGCTGTAACTCTGTGAGATGATTTCACAGAACACAAAGAAGATTCTCAGAAAGCTTCCTTCTCTTTCTTATCGGAGTTTATTTCCTTTGGCCCTATATTCATCAAAGGGATCCGAAATATCTGTTCTCAGATTCCACAGAAATAAGGCTAGCAAAGAGATCCACGAAATACAGATGTAACTCTGTGAGATGAATTAAGAGAACACTAAGCAGTTTCTCAGAAAGCTTCTTTCCAGATTTCATCTGAGGATATTTCCTTTTTCACCATTGCCCTCTATGGGCTTCCGAATATCACTTTGCCAATTCCACAAGAACTGTCTTAGCGAAAGGCTTCTTCAGGGGAAAGCTGTAACTCTGTGAGATGATTTCACAGAACACAAAGAAGTTTCTCAGAAAGCTTCTTTCTCGTTGTTATCGGAGTTTATATCCTTTGGCCCTATAGTCTTCAAAGGGATCCGAAATATCTGTTCTCAGATTCCACAGAAATAAGGCTAGCAAAGAGATCCACGATATACAGATGTAACTCTGTGAGATGAATTAACAGAACACTAAGCAGTTTCTCAGAAAGCTTCTTTCCAGATTTCATCTGAGGATATTTCCTTTTTCACCATAGCCCTCTATGGGATTCCAAATATCACTTTGCCAATTCCACAAGAACTGTCTTAGCGAAAGGATTCTTGAGGGGAAAGCTGTCAATCTGTGAGATGATTTCACAGAACTCCAAGAAGTTTCTCAGAAAGCTTCTTTCTCTTTCTTATCGGAGTTTATATCCTTTGGCCCTATAGTCTTCAAAGGGATCCGAAATATCTGTTCTCAGAATCCACAGAAATAAGGCTAGCAAAGAGATCCACGAAATACAGATGTAACTCTGTGAGATGAATTAACAGAACACTAAGCAGTTTCTCAGAAAGCTTCTTTCCAGATTTCATCTGAGAATATTTCCTTTTTCACCATTGCCCTCTATGAGCTTCCAAATATCACTTTGCCAATTCCACAAGAACTGTCTTAGCGAAAGGCTTCTTGAGGGGAAAGCTGTAACTCTGTGAGATGATTTCACAGAACACAAAGAAGTTTCTCAGAAAGCTTCTTTCTCGTTGTTATCGGAGTTTATATCCTTTGGCCCTATAGTCTTCAAAGGGATCCGAAATATCTCTTCTTAGATTTCACAGAAATAAGGCAAGCCAAGAGAATCACGAAATACAGATGTAACTCTGTGAGATGAATTAACAGAACACTAAGCAGTTTCTCAGAAAGCTTCTTTCCAGATTTCATCTGAGGATAATTCCTTTTTCAACATAGCCCTCTATGGGCTTCCTTATATCACTTTGCTAATTCCACAAGAACTGTCTTAGCGAAAGGCTTCTTGAGGGGAAAGCTGTAACTCTATGAGATGATTTCACAGAACACAAAGAAGTTTCTCAGAAAGCTTCCTTCTCTTTGTTATCGGAGTTTATTTCCTTTGGCCCTATATTCATCAAAGGGATCCGAAATATCTGTTCTCAGATTCCACATAAATAAGGCTAGCAAAGAAATCCACGAAATACAGATGTAACTCTGTGAGATGAATTAACAGAACACTAAGCAGTTTCTCAGAAAGCTTCTTTCCAGATTTCATCTGAGGATATTTCCTTTTTCACCATTGCCCTCTATGGGCTTCCGAATATCACTTTGCCAATTCCACAAGAAATATCTTAGCGAAAGGCTTCTGGAGGGAAAAGCTGTAACTCTGTGAGATGATTTCACAGAGCACAAAGAAGTTTCTCAGAAAGCTTCTTTCTCCTTGTTATCGGAGATTATATCCTTTGGCCCTATAGTCTTCAAAGGGATCCGAAATATCTGTTCTCAGATTCCACAGAAATAAGGCTAGCAAAGAGATCCACGAAATACAGATGTAACTCTGTGAGATGAATTAACAGAACACTAAGCAGTTTCTCAGAAAGCTTCTTTCCAGATTTCATCTGAGGATATTTCCTTTTTCACCATAGCCCTCTATGGGCTTCCAAATATCACTTTGCCAATTCCACAAGAAATGTCGTAGCGAAAGGCTTCTTGAGGGGAAAGCTGTAACTCTGTGAGATCATTTCACAGAACAGAAAGAAGTTTCTCAGAAAGCTTCCTTCTCTTTGTCATCGGAGTTTATTTCCTTTGGCCCTATATTCATCAAACGGATCCGAAATATCTGTTCTCATATTCCACAGAAATAAGGCTAGCAAAGAGATCCACGAAATACAGATGTAACTCTGTGAGATGAATTAACAGAACACTAAGCAGTTTCTCAGAAAGCTTCTTTCCAGATTTCATCTGAGGATATTTCCTTTTTCACCATTGCCCTCTATGGGCTTCCAAATATCACTTTGCCAATTCCACGAGAACTGTCTTAGCGAAAGACTTCTTGAGGGGAAAGCTGTAACTCTGTGAGATGATTTCACAGAACACAAAGAAGTTTCTTAGAAAGCTTCTTTCTCTTTGTTATCGGAGGATATTTCTTTTGTCCCTATAGTCTTCAAAGGCATCCGAAATATCTGTTCTCAGATTCCACAGAAATAAGGCTAGCAAAGAGATCCACGAAATACAGATGTAACTCTGTGAGATGAATTAACAGAACACTAAGCAGTTTCTCAGAAAGCTTCTTTCCAGATTTCATCTGAGGATATTTCCTTGTTCACTATAGCCCTCGATGCGCTTCCAAATATCACTTTGCCAATTCCACAAGAACTGTCTTAGCGAAAGTCTTCTTGAGGGGAAAGCTGTAACTCTGTGAGATGATTTCACAGAACTCAAAGAAGTTTCTCAGAAAGCTTCTTTCTCGTTGTTATCGGAGTTTATATCCTTTGGCCCTATAGTCTTCAAAGGGATCCGAAATATCTGTTCTCAGATTCCACAGAAATAAGGCTAGCAAAGAGATCCACGAAATACAGATGTAACTCTGTGAGATGAATTAACAGAACACTAAGCAGTTTCTCAGAAAGCTTCTTTCCAGATTTCATCTGAGGATATTTCCTTTTTCACCATAGCCCCCTAAGGGCTTCCAAATATCACTTTGCCAATTCCACAAGAACTGTCTTAGCGAAAGGCTTCTTGAGGGGAAAGCTGTAACTCTATGAGATGATTTCACAGAACAGAAAGAAGTTTCTCAGAAAGCTTCCTTCTCTTTGTTATCGGAGTTTATTTCCTTTGGCCCTATGTTCATCAAAGGGATCCGAAATATCTGTTCTCAGATTCCACAGAAATAAGGCTAGCAAAGAGATCCACGAAATACAGATGTAACTCTGTGAGATGAATTAACAGAACAGTAAGCAGTTTCTCAGAAATCTTCTTTCCAGATTTCATCTGAGGATATTTCCTTTTTCACCATAGCCCTCTATGGGCTTCCAAATATCACTTTCCCAATTCGACAAGAACTGTCTTAGCGAAAGGCTTCTTCATGGGAGAGCTGTAACTCTTTGAGATGATTTCACAGAACACAAAGAAGTTTCTCAGAAAGCTTCTTTCTCTTTGTTATCGGAGGATATTTCCTTTGGCCCTATAGTCTTCAAAGGCATCCGAAATATCCGTTCTCAGATTCCACAGAAATAAGGCTAGCAAAGAGATCCACGAAATACAGATGTAACTCTGTGAGATGAATTAACAGAACACTAAGCAGTTTCTCAGAAAACTTTTTTCCAGATTTCATCTGAGGATATTTCCTTTTTCACCATAGTCCTCTAGGCGCTTCCAAATATCACTTTGCCAATTCCAAAAGAACTGTCTTAGCGAAAGGCTTCTTGAGGGGAAAGCTGTAACTCTGTGAGATGATTTCACAGAACACAAAGAAGTTCCTCAGAAAGCTTCTTTCTCGTTGTTATCGGAGTTTATATCCTTTGGCCCTATAGTCTTCAAAGGGATCCGAAATATCTGTTCTCAGATTCCACAGAAATAAGGCTAGCAAAGAGATCCACGAAATACAGATGTAACTCTGTGAGATGAATTAACAGAACACGAAGCAGTTTCTCAGAAAGCTTCTTTCCAGATTTCATCTGAGGATATTTCCTTTTTCACCATAGCCCTCTATGGGCTTCCAAATATCACTTTGCCAATTCCACAAGAACTGTCTTAGCGAAAGGCTTCTTGATGGGAGAGCTGTAACTCTTTGAGATGATTTCACAGAACACAAAGAAGTTTCTCAGAAAGCTTCTTTCTCTTTGTTATCGGAGGATATTTCCTTTGGCCCTATAGTCTTCAAAGGCATCCGAAATATCCGTTCTCAGATTCCACAGAAATAAGGCTAGCAAAGAGATCCACGAAATACAGATGTAACTCTGTGAGATGAATTAACAGAACACTAAGCAGTTTCTCAGAAAGCTTCTTTCCAGATTTCATCTGAGGATATTTCCTTTTTCACCATTGCCCTCAATGGGCTTCCAAATATCACTTTGCCAATTCCACAAGAAATGTCTTAGCGAAAGGCTTCTTGAGGGGAAAGCTGTAACTCTGTGAGATGATTTCACAGAACACAAAGAAGTTTCTCAGAAAGCTTCCTTCTCTTTGTCATCGGAGTTTATTTCCTTTGGCCCTATATTCATCAAACGAATCCGAAATATCTGTTCTCATAATCCACAGAAATAAGGCTAGGTAAGAGATCCACGAAATACAGATGTAACTCTGTGAAATGAATTAACAGAACACTAAGCAGTTTCTCAGAAAGCTTCTTTCCAGATTTCATCTGAGGATATTTCCTTTTTCACTATTGCCCTCTATGGGCTTCCAAATATCACTTTGCCAATTCCACCAGAACTGTCTTAGGGAAAGACTTCTTGAGGGGAAAGCTGTAACTCTGTGAGATGATTTCACAGAACACAAAGAAGTTTCCCAGAAAGCTTCTTTCTCTTTGTTATCAGAGGATATTTTTTTTGTCCCTATAGTCTTCAAAGGCATCCGAAATATCTGTTCTCAGATTCCACAGAAATAAGGCTAGCAAAGAGATCCACGAAATACAGATGTAACTCTGTGAGATGAATTAACAGAACACGAAGCAGTTTCTCAGAAAGCTTCTTTCCAGATTTCATCTGAGGATATTTCCTTTTTCACCATAGCCCTCTATGGGCTTCCACATATCACTTTGCCAATTCCACAAGAACTGTCTTAGCGAAAGGCTTCTTGAAGGGAAAGCTGTAACTCTGTGAGATGATTTCACCGAACACAAAGAAGTTTCTCAGAAAGCTTCTTTCTCGTTGTTATCGGAGTTTATATCCTTTGGCCCTATAGTCTTCAAAGGGATCCGAAATATCTGTTCTCAGATTCCACAGAAATAAGGCTAGCAAAGAGATCCACGAAATACAGATGTAACTCTGTGAGATGAATTAACAGAACACTAAGCAGTTTCTCAGAAAGCTTCTTTCCAGATTTCATCTGAGGATATTTCCTTTTTCACCGTAGCCCTCTATGGTCTTCCAAATATCACTTTGCCAATTCCACATGAACTGTCGTAGCGAAAGGCTCCTTGAGGGGAAAGCTGTAACTCTGTGAGATGATTTCACAGAACACAAAGAAGTTTCTCAGAAAGCTTCCCTCTCTTTGTCATCGGAGTTTATTTCCATTGGCCCTATATTCATAAAAGGGATCCGAAATATCTGTTCTCAGATTCCACATAAATAAGGCTAGCAAAGAGATCCACGAAATACAGATGTAACTCTGTGAGATGAATTAACAGAACACTAAGCAGTTTCTCAGAAAGCTTCTTTCCAGATTTCATCTGAGGATATTACCTTTTTCACCATTGCCCTCTATGGGCTTCCAAATATCACTTTGCCAATTCCACAAGAACTGTCTTAGCGAAAGACTTCTTGAGGGGAAAGCTGTAACTCTGTGAGATGATTTCACAGAACACAAAGAAGATTCTCAGAAAGCTTCTTTCTCTTTCTTATCGGAGGATATTTCCTTTGGCCCAATAGTCTTCTAAGGGATCCGAAATATCTGTTCTCGGATTCCACATAAATAAGGCTAGCAAAGAGATCCACGAAATACAGATGTAACTCTGTGAGATGAATTAACAGAACACTAAGCAGTTTCTCAGAAAGCTTCTTTCCAGATTTCATCTGAGGATATTTCCTTTTTCACCATTGCCCTCTATGGGCTTCCGAATATCACTTTGCCAATTCCACAAGAACTGTCTTAGCGAAAGGCTTCTTGAGGGGAAAGCTGTAACTCTGTGAGATGATTTCACAGAACACAAAGAAGTTTCTGAGAAAGCTTCTTTCTCGTTGTTATCGGAGTTTATATCCTTTGGCCCTATAGTCTTCAAAGGGATCCGAAATATCTGTTCTCAGATTCCACAGAAATAAGGCTAGCAAAGAGATCCACGAAATACAGATGTAACTCTGTGAGATGAATTAACAGAACACTAAGCAGTTTCTCAGAAAGCTTCTTTCCAGATTTCATCTGAGGATATTTCCTTTTTCACCATTGCCCTCTATGGGCTTCCGAATATCACTTTGCCAATTCCACAAGAATTGTCTTAGCGAAAGGCTTCTTGAGGGGAAAGCTGTAACTCTGTGAGATGATTTCACAGAACACAAAGAAGTTTCTCAGAAAGCTTCTTTCTCGTTGTTATCGGAGATTATATCCTTTGGCCCTATAGACTTCAAAGGGATCCGAAATATCTGTTCTCAGATTCCACAGAAATAAGGCTAGCAAAGAGATCCACGAAATACAGATGTAACTCTGTGAGATGAATTAACAGAACACTGAGCAGTTTCTCAGAAAGCTTCTTTCCAGATTTCTTCTGAGGATATTTCCTTTTTCACCATTGCCCTCTATGGGCTTCCAAATATCACTTTCCCAATTCCACAAGAACTGTCTTAGCGAAAGGCTTCTTGATGGGAGAGCTGTAACTCTTTGAGATGATTTCACAGAACACAAAGAAGTTTCTCAGAAAGCTTCTTTCTCTTTGTTATCGGAGGATATTTCCTTTGGCCCTATAGTCTACAAAGGCATCCGAAATATCCGTTCTCAGATTCCACAGAAATAAGGCTAGCAAAGAGATCCACGAAATACAGATGTAACTCTGTGAAATGAATGAACAGAACACTAAGCAGTTTCTCAGAAAGCTTCTTTCCAGATTTCATCTGAGGATATTTCCTTATTCACCATTGCCCTCTATGGGTTTCCAAATATCACTTTGCCAATTCCACAAGAAATGTCTTAGCTAAAGGCTTCTTGAGGGGAAAGCTGTAACTCTGTGAGATGATTTCACAGAACACAAAGAAGTTTCTCAGAAAGCTTCCTTCTCTTTGTCATCGGAGTTTATTTCCTTTGGCCCTATATTCATCAAACGAATCCGAAATATCTGTTCTCATATTCCACAGAAATAAGGCTAGCAAAGAGATCCACGAAATACAGATGTAACTCTGTGAGATGAATTAACAGAATACTAAGCAGTTTCTCAGACAGCTTCTTTCCAGATTTCATCTGAGGATATTTCCTTTTTCACCATTGCCCTCTATGGGCTTCCAAATATTACTTTGCCAATTCCACAAGAACTGTCTTAGCGAAAGACTTCTTGAGGGGAAAGCTGTAACTCTGTGAGATGATTTCACAGAACACAAAGAAGTTTCTCAGAAAGCTTCTTTCTCTTTGTTATCGGAGGATATTTCTTTTGTCCCTATAGTCTTCAAAGACATCCGAATTATCTGTTCTCAGATTCCACAGAAATAAGGCTAGCAAAGAGATCCACGAAATACAGATGTAACTCTGTGAGATGAATTAACAGAACACTAAGCAGTTTCTCAGAAAGCTTCTTTCCAGATTTCATCTGAGGATATTTCCTTTTTCACCAAAGCCCTCTAAGGGCTTCCATATATGACTTTGCCAATTCCACAAGAACTGTCTTAGCGAAAGGCTTCTAGAGGGGAAAGCTGTAACTCTGTGAGATGATTTCACAGAACACAAAGAAGTTTCTCAGAAAGCTTCCTTCTCTTTCTTATCGGAGTTTATTTCCATTGGCCCTTTATTCAACAAAGGGATCCGAAATATCTGTTCTCAGATTCCACAGAAATAAGGCTAGCAAAGAGATCCACGAAATACAGATGTAACTCTGTGAGATGAATTAACAGAACACTAAGCAGTTTCTCAGAAAGCTTCTTTCCCGATTTCATCTTAGGATATTGCCTTTTTCACCATAGCCCTCAATGGGCTTCCAAATATCACTTTGCCAATTCCACAAGAACTGTCTTAGCGAAAGGCTTCTTGAGGGGAAAGCTGTAACTCTGTGAGATGATTTCACAGAACACAAAGAAGTTTCTCAGAAAGCTTCTTACTCGTTGTTATCGGAGTTTATATCCTTTGGCCATATAGTCTTCAAAGGGATCCGAAATATCTGTTCTCAGATTCCACAGAAATAAGGCTAGCAAAGAGATCCACGAAATACAGATGTAACTCTGTGAGATGAATTAAGAGAACACTAAGCAGTTTCTCAGAAAGCTTCTTTCCAGATTTCATCTGAGGATATTTCCTTTTTCACCATTGCCCTCTATGGGCTTCCGAATATCACTTTGCCAATTCCACAAGAACTGTCTTAGCGAAAGGCTTCTTCAGGGGAAAGCTGTAACTCTGTGAGATGATTTCACAGAACACAAAGAAGTTTCTCAGAAAGCTTCTTTCTCGTTGTTATCGGAGTTTATATCCTTTGGCCCTATAGTCTTCAAAGGGATCCGAAATATCTGTTCTCAGATTCCACAGAAATAAGGCTAGCAAAGAGATCCACGATATACAGATGTAACTCTGTGAGATGAATTAACAGAACACTAAGCAGTTTCTCAGAAAGCTTCTTTCCAGATTTCATCTGAGGATATTTCCTTTTTCACCATAGCCCTCTATGGGCTTCCAAATATCACTTTGCCAATTCCACAAGAACTGTCTTAGCGAAAGGATTCTTGAGGGGAAAGCTGTAACTCTGTGAGATGATTTCACAGAACTCCAAGAAGTTTCTCAGAAAGCTTCTTTCTCTTTCTTATCGGAGTTTATATCCTTTGGCCCTATAGTCTTCAAAGGGATCCGAAATATCTGTTCTCAGAATCCACAGAAATAAGGCTAGCAAAGAGATCCACGAAATACAGATGTAACTCTGTGAGATGAATTAACAGAACACTAAGCAGTTTCTCAGAAAGCTTCTTTCCAGATTTCATCTGAGAATATTTCCTTTTTCACCATTGCCCTCTATAAGCTTCCAAATATCACTTTGCCAATTCCACAAGAACTGTCTTAGCGAAAGGCTTCTTGAGGGGAAAGCTGTAACTCTTTGAGATGATTTCACAGAACACAAAGAAGTTTCTCAGAAAGCTTCTTTCTCGTTGTTATCGGAGTTTATATCCTTTGGCCCTATAGTCTTCAAAGGGATCCGAAATATCTGTTCTCAGATTCCACAGAAATAAGGCTAGCAAAGAGATCCACGAAATACAGATGTAACTCTGGGAGATGAATTAACAGAACACTAAGCAGTTTCTCAGAAAGCTTCTTTCCAGATTTCATCTGAGGATATTTCCTTTTTCACCATAGCCCTCTATGGGCTTCCAAATATCACTTTCCCAATTCCACAAGAACTGTCTTAGCGAAAGGCTTCTTGAGGGGAAAGCTGTAACTCTGTGAGATGATTTCACAGAACACAAAGAAGTTTCTCAGAAAGCTTCTTACTCGTTGTTATCGGAGTTTATATCCTTTGGCCATATAGTCTTCAAAGGGATCCGAAATATCTGTTCTCAGATTCCACAGAAATAAGGCTAGCAAAGAGATCCACGAAATACAGATGTAACTCTGTGAGATGAATTAAGAGAACACTAAGCAGTTTCTCAGAAAGCTTCTTTCCAGATTTCATCTGAGGATATTTCCTTTTTCACCATTGCCCTCTATGGGCTTCCGAATATCACTTTGCCAATTCCACAAGAACTGTCTTAGCGAAAGGCTTCTTCAGGGGAAAGCTGTAACTCTGTGAGATGATTTCACAGAACACAAAGAAGTTTCTCAGAAAGCTTCTTTCTCGTTGTTATCGGAGTTTATATCCTTTGGCCCTATAGTCTTCAAAGTAATCCGAAATATCTGTTCTCAGATTCCACAGAAATAAGGCTAGCAAAGAGATCCACGATATACAGATGTAACTCTGTGAGATGAATTAACAGAACACTAACCAGTTTCTCAGAAAGCTTCTTTCCAGATTTCATCTGAGGATATTTCCTTTTTCACCATAGCCCTCTATGGGCTTCCAAATATCACTTTGCCAATTCCACAAGAACTGTCTTAGCGAAAGGATTCTTGAGGGGAAAGCTGTAACTCTGTGAGATGATTTCACAGAACTCCAAGAAGTTTCTCAGAAAGCTTCTTTCTCTTTCTTATCGGAGTTTATATCCTTTGGCCCTATAGTCTTCAAAGGGATCCGAAATATCTGTTCTCAGATTCCACAGAAATAAGGCTAGCAAAGAGATCCACGAAATACAGATGTAACTCTGTGAGATGAATTAAGAGAACACTAAGCAGTTTCTCAGAAAGCTTCTTTCCAGATTTCATCTGAGGATATTTCCTTTTTCACCATTGCCCTCTATGGGCTTCCGAATATCACTTTGCCAATTCCACAAGAACTGTCTTAGCGAAAGGATTCTTCAGGGGAAAGCTCTAACTCTGTGAGATGATTTCACAGAACACAAAGAAGTTTCTCAGAAAGCTTCTTTCTCGTTGTTATCGGAGTTTATATCCTTTGGCCCTATAGTCTTCAAAGGGATCCGAAATATCTCTTCTTAGATTTCACAGAAATAAGGCAAGCCAAGAGATCCACGAAATACAGATGTAACTCTGTGAGATGAATTAACAGAACACTAAGCAGTTTCTCAGAAAGCTTCTTTCCAGATTTCATCTGAGGATATTACCTTTTTCACCATTGCCCTCTATGGGCTTCCAAATATCACTTTGCCAATTCCACAAGAACTGTCTTAGCGAAAGACTTCTTGAGGGGAAAGCTGTAACTCTGTGAGATGATTTCACAGAACACAAAGAAGATTCTCAGAAAGCTTCTTTCTCTTTCTTATCGGAGGATATTTCCTTTGGCCCAATAGTCTTCTAAGGGATCCGAAATATCTGTTCTCGGATTCCACATAAATAAGGCTAGCAAAGAGATCCACGAAATACAGATGTAACTCTGTGAGATGAATTAACAGAACACTAAGCAGTTTCTCAGAAAGCTTCTTTCCAGATTTCATCTGAGGATATTTCCTTTTTCACCATTGCCCTCTATGGGCTTCCGAATATCACTTTGCCAATTCCACAAGAACTGTCTTAGCGAAAGGCTTTTTGAGGGGAAAGCTGTAACTCTGTGAGATGATTTCACAGAACACAAAGAAGTTTCTCAGAAAGCTTCTTTCTCGTTGTTATCGGAGTTTATATCCTTTGGCCCTATAGTCTTCAAAGGGATCCGAAATATCTGTTCTCAGATTCCACAGAAATAAGGCTAGCAAAGAGATCCACGAAATACAGATGTAACTCTGTGAGATGAATTAACAGAACACTAAGCAGTTTCTCAGAAAGCTTCTTTCCAGATTTCATCTGAGGATATTTCCTTTTTCACCATTGCCCTCTATGGGCTTCCGATTATCACTTTGCCAATTCCACAAGAATTGTCTTAGCGAAAGGCTTCTTGAGGGGAAAGCTGTAACTCTGTGAGATGATTTCACAGAACACAAAGAAGTTTCTCAGAAAGCTTCTTTCTCGTTGTTATCGGAGATTATATCCTTTGGCCCTATAGACTTCAAAGGGATCCGAAATATCTGTTCTCAGATTCCACAGAAATAAGGCTAGCAAAGAGATCCACGAAATACAGATGTAACTCTGTGAGATGAATTAACAGAACACTGAGCAGTTTCTCAGAAAGCTTCTTTCCAGATTTCTTCTGAGGATATTTCCTTTTTCACCATTGCCCTCTATGGGCTTCCAAATATCACTTTCCCAATTCCACAAGAACTGTCTTAGCGAAAGGCTTCTTGATGGGAGAGCTGTAACTCTTTGAGATGATTTCACAGAACACAAAGAAGTTTCTCAGAAAGCTTCTTTCTCTTTGTTATCGGAGGATATTTCCTTTGGCCCTATAGTCTACAAAGGCATCCGAAATATCCGTTCTCAGATTCCACAGAAATAAGGCTAGCAAAGAGATCCACGAAATACAGATGTAACTCTGTGAAATGAATGAACAGAACACTAAGCAGTTTCTCAGAAAGCTTCTTTCCAGATTTCATCTGAGGATATTTCCTTATTCACCATTGCCCTCTATGGGTTTCCAAATATCACTTTGCCAATTCCACAAGAAATGTCTTAGCTAAAGGCTTCTTGAGGGGAAAGCTGTAACTCTGTGAGATGATTTCACAGAACACAAAGAAGTTTCTCAGAAAGCTTCCTTCTCTTTGTCATCGGAGTTTATTTCCTTTGGCCCTATATTCATCAAACGAATCCGAAATATCTGTTCTCATATTCCACAGAAATAAGGCTAGCAAAGAGATCCACGAAATACAGATGTAACTCTGTGAGATGAATTAACAGAATACTAAGCAGTTTCTCAGAAAGCTTCTTTCCAGATTTCATCTGAGGATATTTCCTTTTTCACCATTGCCCTCTATGGGCTTCCAAATATTACTTTGCCAATTCCACAAGAACTGTCTTAGCGAAAGACTTCTTGAGGGGAAAGCTGTAACTCTGTGAGATGATTTCACAGAACACAAAGAAGTTTCTCAGAAAGCTTCTTTCTCTTTGTTATCGGAGGATATTTCTTTTGTCCCTATAGTCTTCAAAGACATCCGAATTATCTGTTCTCAGATTCCACAGAAATAAGGCTAGCAAAGAGATCCACGAAATACAGATGTAACTCTGTGAGATGAATTAACAGAACACTAAGCAGTTTCTCAGAAAGCTTCTTTCCAGATTTCATCTGAGGATATTTCCTTTTTCACCAAAGCCCTCTAAGGGCTTCCATATATGACTTTGCCAATTCCACAAGAACTGTCTTAGCGAAAGGCTTCTAGAGGGGAAAGCTGTAACTCTGTGAGATGATTTCACAGAACACAAAGAAGTTTCTCAGAAAGCTTCCTTCTCTTTCTTATCGGAGTTTATTTCCATTGGCCCTTTATTCATCAAAGGGATCCGAAATATCTGTTCTCAGATTCCACAGAAATAAGGCTAGCAAAGAGATCCACGAAATACAGATGTAACTCTGTGAGATGAATTAACAGAACACTAAGCAGTTTCTCAGAAAGCTTCTTTCCCGATTTCATCTTAGGATATTGCCTTTTTCACCATAGCCCTCAATGGGCTTCCAAATATCACTTTGCCAATTCCACAAGAACTGTCTTAGCGAAAGGCTTCTTGAGGGGAAAGCTGTAACTCTGTGAGATGATTTCACAGAACACAAAGAAGTTTCTCAGAAAGCTTCTTACTCGTTGTTATCGGAGTTTATATCCTTTGGCCATATAGTCTTCAAAGGGATCCGAAATATCTGTTCTCAGATTCCACAGAAATAAGGCTAGCAAAGAGATCCACGAAATACAGATGTAACTCTGTGAGATGAATTAAGAGAACACTAAGCAGTTTCTCAGAAAGCTTCTTTCCAGATTTCATCTGAGGATATTTCCTTTTTCACCATTGCCCTCTATGGGCTTCCGAATATCACTTTGCCAATTCCACAAGAACTGTCTTAGCGAAAGGCTTCTTCAGGGGAAAGCTGTAACTCTGTGAGATGATTTCACAGAACACAAAGAAGTTTCTCAGAAAGCTTCTTTCTCGTTGTTATCGGAGTTTATATCCTTTGGCCCTATAGTCTTCAAAGGGATCCGAAATATCTGTTCTCAGATTCCACAGAAATAAGGCTAGCAAAGAGATCCACGATATACAGATGTAACTCTGTGAGATGAATTAACAGAACACTAAGCAGTTTCTCAGAAAGCTTCTTTCCAGATTTCATCTGAGGATATTTCCTTTTTCACCATTGCCCTCTATGGGCTTCCGAATATCACTTTGCCAATTCCACAAGAATTGTCTTAGCGAAAGGCTTCCTGAGGGGAAAGCTGTAACTCTCTGAGATGATTTCACAGAACACATAGAAGTTTCTCAGAAAGCTTCTTTCTCGTTGTTATCGGAGATTATATCCTTTGGCCCTATAGACTTCAAAGGGATCCGAAATATCTGTTCTCAGATTCCACAGAAATAAGGCTAGCAAAGAGATCCACGAAATACAGATGTAACTCTGTGAGATGAATTAACAGAACACTGAGCAGTTTCTCAGAAAGCTTCTTTCCAGATTTCTTCTGAGGATATTTCCTTTTTCACCATTGCCCTCTATGGGCTTCCAAATATCACTTTCCCAATTCCACAAGAACTGTCTTAGCGAAAGGCTTCTTGATGGGAGAGCTGTAACTCTTTGAGATGATTTCACAGAACACAAAGAAGTTTCTCAGAAAGCTTCTTTCTCTTTGTTATCGGAGGATATTTCCTTTGGCCCTATAGTCTACAAAGGCATCCGAAATATCCGTTCTCAGATTCCACAGAAATAAGGCTAGCAAAGAGATCCACGAAATACAGATGTAACTCTGTGAAAAGAATGAACAGAACACTAAGCAGTTTCTCAGAAAGCTTCTTTCCAGATTTCATCTGAGGATATTTCCTTATTCACCATTGCCCTCTATGGGTTTCCAAATATCACTTTGCCAATTCCACAAGAAATGTCTTAGCTAAAGGCTTCTTGAGGGGAAAGCTGTAACTCTGTGAGATGATTTCACAGAACACAAAGAAGTTTCTCAGAAAGCTTCCTTCTCTTTGTCATCGGAGTTTATTTCCTTTGGCCCTATATTCATCAAACGAATCCGAAATATCTGTTCTCATATTCCACAGAAATAAGGCTAGCAAAGAGATCCACGAAATACAGATGTAACTCTGTGAGATGAATTAACAGAATACTAAGCAGTTTCTCAGAAAGCTTCTTTCCAGATTTCATCTGAGGATATTTCCTTTTTCACCATTGCCCTCTATGGGCTTCCAAATATTACTTTGCCAATTCCACAAGAACTGTCTTAGCGAAAGACTTCTTGAGGGGAAAGCTGTAACTCTGTGAGATGATTTCACAGAACACAAAGAAGTTTCTCAGAAAGCTTCTTTCTCTTTGTTATCGGAGGATATTTCTTTTGTCCCTATAGTCTTCAAAGACATCCGAATTATCTGTTCTCAGATTCCACAGAAATAAGGCTAGCAAAGAGATCCACGAAATACAGATGTAACTCTGTGAGATGAATTAACAGAACACTAAGCAGTTTCTCAGAAAGCTTCTTTCCAGATTTCATCTGAGGATATTTCCTTTTTCACCAAAGCCCTCTAAGGGCTTCCATATATGACTTTGCCAATTCCACAAGAACTGTCTTAGCGAAAGGCTTCTAGAGGGGAAAGCTGTAACTCTGTGAGATGATTTCACAGAACACAAAGAAGTTTCTCAGAAAGCTTCCTTCTCTTTCTTATCGGAGTTTATTTCCATTGGCCCTTTATTCATCAAAGGGATCCGAAATATCTGTTCTCAGATTCCACAGAAATAAGGCTAGCAAAGAGATCCACGAAATACAGATGTAACTCTGTGAGATGAATTAACAGAACACTAAGCAGTTTCTCAGAAAGCTTCTTTCCCGATTTCATCTTAGGATATTGCCTTTTTCACCATAGCCCTCAATGGGCTTCCAAATATCACTTTGCCAATTCCACAAGAACTGTCTTAGCGAAAGGCTTCTTGAGGGGAAAGCTGTAACTCTGTGAGATGATTTCACAGAACACAAAGAAGTTTCTCAGAAAGCTTCTTACTCGTTGTTATCGGAGTTTATATCCTTTGGCCATATAGTCTTCAAAGGGATCCGAAATATCTGTTCTCAGATTCCACAGAAATAAGGCTAGCAAAGAGATCCACGAAATACAGATGTAACTCTGTGAGATGAATTAAGAGAACACTAAGCAGTTTCTCAGAAAGCTTCTTTCCAGATTTCATCTGAGGATATTTCCTTTTTCACCATTGCCCTCTATGGGCTTCCGAATATCACTTTGCCAATTCCACAAGAACTGTCTTAGCGAAAGGCTTCTTCAGGGGAAAGCTGTAACTCTGTGAGATGATTTCACAGAACACAAAGAAGTTTCTCAGAAAGCTTCTTTCTCGTTGTTATCGGAGTTTATATCCTTTGGCCCTATAGTCTTCAAAGGGATCCGAAATATCTGTTCTCAGATTCCACAGAAATAAGGCTAGCAAAGAGATCCACGATATACAGATGTAACTCTGTGAGATGAATTAACAGAACACTAAGCAGTTTCTCAGAAAGCTTCTTTCCAGATTTCATCTGAGGATATTTCCTTTTTCACCATAGCCCTCTATGGGCTTCCAAATATCACTTTGCCAATTCCACAAGAACTGTCTTAGCGAAAGGATTCTTGAGGGGAAAGCTGTAACTCTGTGAGATGATTTCACAGAACTCCAAGAAGTTTCTCAGAAAGCTTCTTTCTCTTTCTTATCGGAGTTTATATCCTTTGGCCCTATAGTCTTCAAAGGGATCCGAAATATCTGTTCTCAGAATCCACAGAAATAAGGCTAGCAAAGAGATCCACGAAATACAGATGTAACTCTGTGAGATGAATTAACAGAACACTAAGCAGTTTCTCAGAAAGCTTCTTTCCAGATTTCATCTGAGAATATTTCCTTTTTCACCATTGCCCTCTATGAGCTTCCAAATATCACTTTGCCAATTCCACAAGAACTGTCTTAGCGAAAGGCTTCTTGAGGGGAAAGCTGTAACTCTTTGAGATGATTTCACAGAACACAAAGAAGTTTCTCAGAAAGCTTCTTTCTCGTTGTTATCGGAGTTTATATCCTTTGGCCCTATAGTCTTCAAAGGGATCCGAAATATCTGTTCTCAGATTCCACAGAAATAAGGCTAGCAAAGAGATCCACGAAATACAGATGTAACTCTGGGAGATGAATTAACAGAACACTAAGCAGTTTCTCAGAAAGCTTCTTTCCAGATTTCATCTGAGGATATTTCCTTTTTCACCATAGCCCTCTATGGGCTTCCAAATATCACTTTCCCAATTCCACAAGAACTGTCTTAGCGAAAGGCTTCTTGAGGGGAAAGCTGTAACTCTGTGAGATGATTTCACAGAACACAAAGAAGTTTCTCAGAAAGCTTCTTACTCGTTGTTATCGGAGTTTATATCCTTTGGCCATATAGTCTTCAAAGGGATCCGAAATATCCGTTCTCAGATTCCACAGAAATAAGGCTAGCAAAGAGATCCACGAAATACAGATGTAACTCTGTGAGATGAATTAAGAGAACACTAAGCAGTTTCTCAGAAAGCTTCTTTCCAGATTTCATCTGAGGATATTTCCTTTTTCACCATTGCCCTCTATGGGCTTCCGAATATCACTTTGCCAATTCCACAAGAACTGTCTTAGCGAAAGGCTTCTTCAGGGGAAAGCTGTAACTCTGTGAGATGATTTCACAGAACACAAAGAAGTTTCTCAGAAAGCTTCTTTCTCGTTGTTATCGGAGTTTATATCCTTTGGCCCTATAGTCTTCAAAGTAATCCGAAATATCTGTTCTCAGATTCCACAGAAATAAGGCTAGCAAAGAGATCCACGATATACAGATGTAACTCTGTGAGATGAATTAACAGAACACTAACCAGTTTCTCAGAAAGCTTCTTTCCAGATTTCATCTGAGGATATTTCCTTTTTCACCATAGCCCTCTATGGGCTTCCAAATATCACTTTGCCAATTCCACAAGAACTGTCTTAGCGAAAGGATTCTTGAGGGGAAAGCTGTAACTCTGTGAGATGATTTCACAGAACTCCAAGAAGTTTCTCAGAAAGCTTCTTTCTCTTTCTTATCGGAGTTTATATCCTTTGGCCCTATAGTCTTCAAAGGGATCCGAAATATCTGTTCTCAGATTCCACAGAAATAAGGCTAGCAAAGAGATCCACGAAATACAGATGTAACTCTGTGAGATGAATTAAGAGAACACTAAGCAGTTTCTCAGAAAGCTTCTTTCCAGATTTCATCTGAGGATATTTCCTTTTTCACCATTGCCCTCTATGGGCTTCCGAATATCACTTTGCCAATTCCACAAGAACTGTCTTAGCGAAAGGATTCTTCAGGGGAAAGCTGTAACTCTGTGAGATGATTTCACAGAACACAAAGAAGTTTCTCAGAAAGCTTCTTTCTCGTTGTTATCGGAGTTTATATCCTTTGGCCCTATAGTCTTCAAAGGGATCCGAAATATCTCTTCTTAGATTTCACAGAAATAAGGCAAGCCAAGAGATCCACGAAATACAGATGTAACTCTGTGAGATGAATTAACAGAACACTAAGCAGTTTCTCAGAAAGCTTCTTTCCAGATTTCATCTGAGGATAATTCCTTTTTCACCATAGCCCTCTATGGGCTTCCATATATCACTTTGCTAATTCCACAAGAACTGTCTTAGCGAAAGGCTTCTTGAGGGGAAAGCTGTAACTCTATGAGATGATTTCACAGAACACAAAGAAGTTTCTCAGAAAGCTTCCTTCTCTTTGTTATCGGAGTTTATTTCCTTTGGCCCTATATTCATCAAAGGGATCCGAAATATCTGTTCTCAGATTCCACATAAATAAGGCTAGCAAAGAAATCCACGAAATACAGATGTAACTCTGTGAGATGAATTAACAGAACACTAAGCAGTTTCTCAGAAAGCTTCTTTCCAGATTTCATCTGAGGATATTTCCTTTTTCACCATTGCCCTCTATGGGCTTCCGAATATCACTTTGCCAATTCCACAAGAACTATCTTAGCGAAAGGCTTCTTGAGGGAAAAGCTGTAACTCTGTGAGATGATTTCACAGAGCACAAAGAAGTTTCTCAGAAAGCTTCTTTCTCCTTGTTATCGGAGATTATATCCTTTGGCCCTATAGTCTTCAAAGGGATCCGAAATATCTGTTCTCAGATTCCACAGAAATAAGGCTAGCAAAGAGATCCACGAAATACAGATGTAACTCTGTGAGATGAATTAACAGAACACTAAGCAGTTTCTCAGAAAGCTTCTTTCCAGATTTCATCTGAGGATATTTCCTTTTTCACCAAAGCCCTCTAAGGGCTTCCAAATATCACTTTGCCAATTCCACAAGAACTGTCTTAGCGAAAGGCTTCTAGAGGGGAAAGCTGTAACTCTGTGAGATGATTTCACAGAACACAAAGAAGTTTCTCAGAAAGCTTCCTTCTCTTTCTTATCGGAGTTTATTTCCTTTGGCCCTATATTCATCAAAGGGATCCGAAATATCTGTTCTCAGATTCCACAGAAATAAGGCTAGCAAAGAGATCCACGAAATACAGATGTAACTCTGTGAGATGAATTAACAGAACACTAAGCAGTTTCTCAGAAAGATTGTTTCCAGATTTCATCTTAGGATATTGCCTTTTTCACCATAGCCCTCTATGGGCTTCCAAATATCACTTTGCCAATTCCACAAGAACTGTCTTAGCGAAAGGCTTCTTGAGGGGAAAGCTGTAACTCTGTGAGATGATTTCACAGAACACAAAGAAGTTTCTCAGAAAGCTTCTTACTCGTTGTTATCGGAGTTTATATCCTTTGGCCATATAGTCTTCAAAGGGATCCGAAATATCTGTTCTCAGATTCCACAGAAATAAGGCTAGCAAAGAGATCCACGAAATACAGATGTAACTCTGTGAGATGAATTAAGAGAACACTAAGCAGTTTCTCAGAAAGCTTCTTTCCAGATTTCATCTGAGGATATTTCCTTTTTCACCATTGCCCTCTATGGGCTTCCGAATATCACTTTGCCAATTCCACAAGAACTGTCTTAGCGAAAGGCTTCTTCAGGGGAAAGCTGTAACTCTGTGAGATGATTTCACAGAACACAAAGAAGTTTCTCAGAAAGCTTCTTTCTCGTTGTTATCGGAGTTTATATCCTTTGGCCCTATAGTCTTCAAAGGGATCCGAAATATCTGTTCTCAGATTCCACAGAAATAAGGCTAGCAAAGAGATCCACGATATACAGATGTAACTCTGTGAGATGAATTAACAGAACACTAAGCAGTTTCTCAGAAAGCTTCTTTCCAGATTTCATCTGAGGATATTTCCTTTTTCACCATAGCCCTCTATGGGCTTCCAAATATCACTTTGCCAATTCCACAAGAACTGTCTTAGCGAAAGGATTCTTGAGGGGAAAGCTGTAACTCTGTGAGATGATTTCACAGAACTCCAAGAAGTTTCTCAGAAAGCTTCTTTCTCTTTCTTATCGGAGTTTATATCCTTTGGCCCTATAGTCTTCAAAGGGATCCGAAATATCTGTTCTCAGAATCCACAGAAATAAGGCTAGCAAAGAGATCCACGAAATACAGATGTAACTCTGTGAGATGAATTAAGAGAACACTAAGCAGTTTCTCAGAAAGCTTCTTTCCAGATTTCATCTGAGGATATTTCCTTTTTCACCATTGCCCTCTATGGGCTTCCGAATATCACTTTGCCAATTCCACAAGAACTGTCTTAGCGAAAGGCTTCTTGAGGGGAAAGCTGTAACTCTGTGAGATGATTTCACAGAACACAAAGAAGTTTCTCAGAAAGCTTCTTTCTCGTTGTTATCGGAGTTTATATCCTTTGGCCCTATAGTCTTCAAAGGGATCCGAAATATCTCTTCTTAGATTTCACAGAAATAAGGCAAGCCAAGAGATCCACGAAATACAGATGTAACTCTGTGAGATGAATTAACAGAACACTAAGCAGTTTCTCAGAAAGCTTCTTTCCAGATTTCATCTGAGGATATTTCCTTTTTCACCATAGCCCTCTAAGGGCTTCCAAATATCACTTTGCCAATTCCACAAGAATTGTCTTAGCGAAAGGCTTCTTGAGGGGAAAGCTGTAACTCTATGAGATGATTTCACAGAACAGAAAGAAGTTTCTCAGAAAGCTTCCTTCTCTTTGTTATCGGAGTTTATTTCCTTTGGCCCTATGTTCATCAAAGGGATCCGAAATATCTGTTCTCAGATTCCACAGAAATAAGGCTAGCAAAGAGATCCACGAAATACAGATGTAACTCTGTGAGATGAATTAACAGAACAGTAAGCAGTTTCTCAGAAATCTTCTTTCCAGATTTCATCTGAGGATATTTCCTTTTTCACCATAGCCCTCTATAGGCTTCCAAATATCACTTTCCCAATTCCACAAGAACTGTCTTAGCGAAAGGCTTCTTGATGGGAGAGCTGTAACTCTTTGAGATGATTTCACAGAACACAAAGAAGTTTCTCAGAAAGCTTCTTTCTCTTTGTTATCGGAGGATATTTCCTTTGGCCCTATAGTCTTCAAAGGCATCCGAAATATCCGTTCTCAGATTCCACAGAAATAAGGCTAGCAAAGAGATCCACGAAATACAGATGTAACTCTGTGAGATGAATTAACAGAACACTAAGCAGTTTCTCAGAAAGCTTCTTTCCAGATTTCATCTGAGGATATTTCCTTTTTCACCATTGCCCTCAATGGGCTTCCAAATATCACTTTGCCAATTCCACAAGAAATGTCTTAGCGAAAGGCTTCTTGAGGGGAAAGCTGTAACTCTGTGAGATGATTTCACAGAACACAAAGAAGTTTCTCAGAAAGCTTCCTTCTCTTTGTCATCGGAGTTTATTTCCTTTGGCCCTATATTCATCAAACGAATCCGAAATATCTGTTCTCATAATCCACAGAAATAAGGCTAGCTAAGAGATCCACGAAATACAGATGTAACTCTGTGAAATGAATTAACAGAACACTAAGCAGTTTCTCAGAAAGCTTCTTTCCAGATTTCATCTGAGGATATTTCCTTTTTCACTATTGCCCTCTATGGGCTTCCAAATATCACTTTGCCAATTCCACCAGAACTGTCTTAGGGAAAGACTTCTTGAGGGGAAAGCTGTAACTCTGTGAGATGATTTCACAGAACACAAAGAAGTTTCCCAGAAAGCTTCTTTCTCTTTGTTATCAGAGGATATTTTTTTTGTCCCTTTAGTCTTCAAAGACATCCGAAATATCTGTTCTCAGATTCCACAGAAATAAGGCTAGCAAAGAGATCCACGAAATACAGATGTAACTCTGTGAGATGAATTAACAGAACACGAAGCAGTTTCTCAGAAAGCTTCTTTCCAGATTTCATCTGAGGATATTTCCTTTTTCACCATAGCCCTCTATGGGCTTCCAAATATCACTTTGCCAATTCCACAAGAACTGTCTTAGCGAAAGGCTTCTTGAAGGGAAAGCTGTAACTCTGTGAGATGATTTCACAGAACACAAAGAAGTTTCTCAGAAAGCTTCTTTCTCGTTGTTATCGGAGTTTATATCCTTTGGCCCTATAGTCTTCAAAGGGATCCGAAATATCTGTTCTCAGATTCCACAGAAATAAGGCTAGCAAAGAGATCCACGAAATACAGATGTAACTCTGTGAGATGAATTAACAGAACACTAAGCAGTTTCTCAGAAAGCTTCTTTCCAGATTTCATCTGAGGATATTTCCTTTTTCACCGTAGCCCTCTATGGTCTTCCAAATATCACTTTGCCAATTCCACATGAACTGTCGTAGCGAAAGGCTTCTTGAGGGGAAAGCTGTAACTCTGTGAGATGATTTCACAGAACACAAAGAAGTTTCTCAGAAAGCTTCCTTCTCTTTGTCATCGGAGATTATTTCCATTGGCCCTATATTCATAAAAGGGATCCGAAATATCTGTTCTCAGATTCCACATAAATAAGGCTAGCAAAGAGATCCACGAAATACAGATGTAACTCTGTGAGATGAATTAACAGAACACTAAGCAGTTTCTCAGAAAGCTTCTTTCCAGATTTCATCTGAGGATATTTCCTTTTTCACCATTGCCCTCTATGGGCTTCCAAATATCACTTTGCCAATTCCACAAGAACTGTCTTAGCGAAAGACTTCTTGAGGTGAAAGCTGTAACTCTGTGAGATGATTTCACAGAACACAAAGAAGATTCTCAGAAAGCTTCTTTCTCTTTCTTATCGGAGGATATTTCCTTTGGCCCAATAGTCTTCTAAGGGATCCGAAATATCTGTTCTCGGATTCCACATAAATAAGGCTAGCAAAGAGATCCACGAAATACAGATGTAACTCTGTGAGATGAATTAACAGAACACTAAGCAGTTTCTCAGAAAGCTTCTTTCCAGATTTCATCTGAGGATATTTCCTTTTTCACCATTGCCCTCTACGGGCTTCCGAATATCACTTTGCCAATTCCACAAGAACTGTCTTAGCGAACGGCTTCTTGAGGGGAAAGCTGTAACTCTGTGAGATGATTTCACAGAACACAAAGAAGTTCCTCAGAAAGCTTCTTTCTCGTTGTTATCGGAGTTTATATCCTTTGGCCCTATAGTCTTCAAAGGGATCCGAAATATCTGTTCTCAGATTCCACAGAAATAAGGCTAGCAAAGAGATCCACGAAATACAGATGTAACTCTGTGAGATGAATTAACAGAACACTAAGCAGTTTCTCAGAAAGCTTCTTTCCAGATTTCATCTGAGGATATTTCCTTTTTCACCATTGCCCTCTATGGGCTTCCGAATATCACTTTGCCAATTCCACAAGAATTGTCTTAGCGAAAGGCTTCTTGAGGGGAAAGCTGTAACTCTGTGAGATGATTTCACAGAACACAAAGAAGTTTCTCAGAAAGCTTCTTTCTCGTTGTTATCGGAGATTATATCCTTTGGCCCTATAGTCTTCAAAGGGATCCGAAATATCTGTTCTCAGATTCCACAGAAATAAGGCTAGCAAAGAGATCCACGAAATACAGATGTAACTCTGTGAGATGAATTAACAGAACACTAAGCAGTTTCTCAGAAAGCTTCTTTCCAGATTTCATCTGAGGATATTTCCTTTTTCACCGTAGCCCTCTATGGGCTTCCAAATATCACTTTCCCAATTCCACTAGAACTGTCTTAGCGAAAGGCTTCTTGATGGGAGAGCTGTAACTCTTTGAGATGATTTCACAGAACACAAAGAAGTTTCTCAGAAAGCTTCTTTCTCTTTGTTATCGGAGGATATTTCCTTTGGCCCTATAGTCTACAAAGGCATCCGAAATATCCGTTCTCAGATTCCACAGAAATAAGGCTAGCAAAGACATCCACGAAATACAGATGTAACTCTGTGAAATGAATGAACAGAACACTAAGCAGTTTCTCAGAAAGCTTCTTTCCAGATTTCATCTGAGGATATTTCCTTATTCACCATTGCCCTCTATGGGCTTCCAAATATCACTTTGCCAATTCCACAAGAAATGTCTTAGCGAAAGGCTTCTTGAGGGGAAAGCTGTAACTCTGTGAGATGATTTCACAGAACACAAAGAAGTTTCTCAGAAAGCTTCCTTATCTTTGTCATCGGAGTTTATTTCCTTTGGCCCTATATTCATCAAACGAATCCGAAATATCTGTTCTCATATTCCACAGAAATAAGGCTAGCAAAGAGATCCACGAAATACAGATGTAACTCTGTGAGATGAATTAACAGAACACTACGCAGTTTCTCAGAAAGCTTCTTTCCAGATTTCATCTGAGGATATTTCCTTTTTCACCATTGCCCTCTATCGGCTTCCAAATATTACTTTGCCAATTCCACAAGAACTGTCTTAGCGAAAGACTTCTTGAGGGGAAAGCTGTAACTCTGTGAGATGATTTCACAGAACACAAAGAAGTTTCTCAGAAAGCTTCTTTCTCTTTGTTATCGGAGGATATTTCTTTTGTCCCTATAGTCTTCAAAGGCATCCGAATTATCTGTTCTCAGATTCCACAGAAATAAGGCTAGCAAAGAGATCCACGAAATACAGATGTAACTCTGTGAGATGAATTAACAGAACACTAAGCAGTTTCTCAGAAAGCTTCTTTCCAGATTTCATCTGAGGATATTTCCTTTTTCACCAAAGCCCTCTAAGGGCTTCCATATATGACTTTGCCAATTCCACAAGAACTGTCTTAGCGAAAGGCTTCTAGAGGGGAAAGCTGTAACTCTGTGAGATGATTTCACAGAACACAAAGAAGTTTCTCGGAAAGCTTCCCTCTCTTTCTTATCGGAGTTTATTTCCATTGGCCCTTTATTCATCAAAGGGATCCGAAATATCTGTTCTCAGATTCCACAGAAATAAGGCTAGCAAAGAGATCCACGAAATACAGATGTAACTCTGTGAGATGAATTAACAGAACACTAAGCAGTTTCTCAGAAAGCTTGTTTCCAGATTTCATCTTAGGATATTGCCTTTTTCACCATAGCCCTCTATGGGCTTCCAAATATCACTTTGCCAATTCCAAAAGAACAGTCTTAGCGAAAGGCTTCTTGAGGGGAAAGCTGTAACTCTGTGAGATGATTTCACAGAACACAAAGAAGTTTCTCAGAAAGCTTCTTACTCGTTGTTATCGGAGTTTATATCCTTTGGCCATATAGTCTTCAAAGGGATCCGAAATATCTGTTCTCAGATTCCATAGAAATAAGGCTAGCAAGGAGATCCACGAAATACAGATGTAACTCTGTGAGATGAATTAAGAGAACACTAAGCAGTTTCTCAGAAAGCTTCTTTCCAGATTTCATCTGAGGATATTTCCTATTTCAACATTGCCCTCTATGGGCTTCCGAATATCACTTTGCCAATTCCACAAGAACTGTCTTAGCGAAAGGCTTCTTCAGGGGAAAGCTGTAACTCTGTGAGATGATTTCACAGAACACAAAGAAGTTTCTCAGAAAGCTTCTTTCTCGTTGTTATCGGAGTTTATATCCTTTGGTCCTATAGTCTTCAAAGGGATCCGAAATATCTGTTCTCGGATTCCACAGAAATAAGGCTAGCAAAGAGATCCACGATATACAGATGTACTCTGTGAGATGAATTAACAGAACACTAAGCAGTTTCTCAGAAAGCTTCTTTCCAGATTTCATCTGAGGATATTTCCTTTTTCACCATAGCCCTCTATGGGCTTCCAAATATCACTTTGCCAATTCCACAAGAACTGTCTTAGCGAAAGGATTCGTGACGGGAAAGCTGTAACTCTGTGAGATGATTTCACAGAACTCCAAGAAGTTTCTCAGAAAGCTTCTTTCTCTTTCTTATCGGAGTTTATATCCTTTGGCCCTGTAGTCTTCAAAGGGATCCGAAATATCTGTTCTCAGAATCCACAGAAATAAGGCTAGCAAAGAGATCCACGAAATACAGATGTAACTCTGTGAGATGAATTAACAGAACACTAAGCAGTTTCTCAGAAATCTTCTTTCCAGATTTCATCTGAGAATATTTCCTTTTTCACCATTGCCCTCTATGAGCTTCCAAATATCACTTTGCCAATTCCACAAGAACTGTCTTAGCGAAAGGCTTCTTGAGGGGAAAGCTGTAACTCTGTGAGATGATTTCACAGAACACAAAGAAGTTTCTCAGAAAGCTTCTTTCTCGTTGTTATCGGAGTTTATATCCTTTGGCCCTATAGTCTTCAAAGGGATCCGAAATATCTCTTCTTAGATTTCACAGAAATAAGGCAAGCCAAGAGATCCACGAAATACAGATGTAACTCTGTGAGATGAATTAACAGAACACTAAGCAGTTTCTCAGAAAGCTTCTTTCCAGATTTCATCTGAGGATAATTCCTTTTTCACCATAGCCCTCTATGGGCTTCCATATATCACTTTGCTAATTCCACAAGAACTGTCTTAGCGAAAGGCTTCTTGAGGGGAAAGCTGTAACTCTATGAGATGATTTCACAGAACACAAAGAAGTTTCTCAGAAAGCTTCCTTCTCTTTTTTATCGGAGTTTATTTCCTTTGGCCCTATATTCATCAAAGGGATCCGAAATATCTGTTCTCAGATTCCACATAAATAAGGCTAGCAAAGAAATCCACGAAATACAGATGTAACTCTGTGAGATGAATTAACAGAACACTAAGCAGTTTCTCAGAAAGCTTCTTTCCAGATTTCATCTGAGGATATTTCCTTTTTCACCATTGCCCTCTATGGGCTTCCGAATATCACTTTGCCAATTCCACAAGAACTATCTTAGCGAAAGGCTTCTTGAGGGAAAAGCTGTAACTCTGTGAGATGATTTCACAGAGCACAAAGAAGTTTCTCAGAAAGCTTCTTTCTCCTTGTTGTCGGAGATTATATCCTTTGGCCCTATAGTCTTCAAAGGGATCCGAAATATCTGTTCTCAGATTCCACAGAAATAAGGCTAGCAAAGAGATCCACGAAATACAGATGTAACTCTGTGAGATGAATTAACAGAACACTAAGCAGTTTCTCAGATAGCTTCTTTCCAGATTTCATCTGAGGATATTTCCTTTTTCACCATAGCCCTCTATGGGCTTCCAAATATCACTTTGCCAATTCCACAAGAAATGTCTTAGCGAAAGGCTTCTTGAGGGGAAAGCTGTAACTCTGTGAGATGATTTCACAGAACACAAAGAAATTTCTCAGAAAGCTTCCTTCTCTTTGTCATCGGAGTTTATTTCCTTTGGCCCTATATTCATCAAACGGATTCGAAATATCTGTTCTCATATTCCACAGAAATAAGGCTAGCAAAGAGATCCACGAAATACAGATGTAACTCTGTGAGATGAATTAACAGAACACTAAGCAGTTTCTCAGAAAGCTTCTTTCCAGATTTCATCTGAGGATATTTCCTTTTTCACCATTGCCCTCTATGGGCTTCCAAATATCACTTTGCCAATTCCACAAGAACTGTCTTAGCGAAAGACTTCTTGAGGGGAAAGCTGTAACTCTGTGAGATGATTTCACAGAACACAAAGAAGTTTCTCAGAAAGCTTCTTTCTCTTTGTTATCGGAGGATATTTCTTTTGTCCCTATAGTCTTCAAAGGCATCCGAAATATCTGTTCTCAGATTCCACAGAAATAAGGCTAGCAAAGAGATCCACGAAATACAGATGTAACTCTGTGAGATGAATTAACAGAACACTAAGCAGTTTCTCAGAAAGCTTCTTTCCAGATTTCATCTGAGGATATTTCCTTGTTCACTATAGCCCTGGATGCGCTTCCAAATATCACTTTGCCAATTCCACAAGAACTGTCTTAGCGAAAGGTTTCTTGACGGGAAAGCTGTAACTCTGTGAGATGATTTCACAGAACACAAAGAAGTGTCTCAGAAAGCTTCTTTCTCGTTGTTATCGGAGTTTATATCCTTTGGCCCTATAGTCTTCAAAGGGATCCAAAATATCTGTTCTCAGATTCCAAAGAAATAAGGCTAGCAAAGAGATCCACGAAATACAGATGTAACTCTGTGAGATGAATTAACAGAACACTAAGCAGTTTCTCAGAAAGCTTCTTTCCAGATTTCATCTGAGGATATTTCCTTTTTTACCATAGCCCTCTATGGGCTTCCATATATCACTTTGCCAATTCCACAAGAACTGTCTTAGCGAAAGTCTTCTTGAGGGGAAAGCTGTAACTCTGTGAGATGATTTCACAGAACTCAAAGAAGTTTCTCAGAAAGCTTCTTTCTCGTTGTTATCGGAGTTTATATCCTTTGGCCCTATAGTCTTCAAAGGGATCCGAAATATCTGTTCTCAGATTCCACAGAAATAAGGCTAGCAAAGAGATCCACGAAATACAGATGTAACTCTGTGAGATGAATTAACAGAACACTAAGCAGTTTCTCATAAAGCTTCTTTCCAGATTTCATCTGAGGATATTTCCTTTTTCACCATAGCCCTCTAAGGGCTTCCAAATATCACTTTCCCAATTCCACAAGAACTGTCTTAGCGAAAGGCTTCTTGAGGGGAAAGCTGTAACTCTATGAGATGATTTCACAGAACAGAAAGAAGTTTCTCAGAAAGCTTCCTTCTCTTTGTTATCGGAGTTTATTTCCTTTGGCCCTATGTTCATCAAAGGGATCCGAAATATCTGTTCTCAGATTCCACAGAAATAAGGCTAGCAAAGAGATCCACGAAATACAGATGTAACTCTGTGAGATGAATTAACAGAACACTAAGCAGTTTCTCAGAAAGCTTCTTTCCAGATTTCATCTGAGGATATTTCCTTTTTCACCATTGCCCTCTATGGGCTTCCGAATATCACTTTGCAAATTCCACAAGAACTGTCTTAGCGAAAGGCTTCTTGAGGGGAGAGCTCTAACTCTGTGAGATGATTTCACAGAACACAAAGAAGTTTCTCAGAAAGCTTCTTTCTCTTTGTTATCGGAGGATATTTCCTTTGGCCCTACAGTCTTCAAAGGCATCCGAAATATCCGTTCTCAGATTCCACAGAAATAAGGCTAGCAAAGAGATCCACGAAATACAGATGTAACTCTGTGAGATGAATTAACAGAACACTAAGCAGTTTCTCAGAAAGCTTCTTTCCAGATTTCATCTGAGGATATTTCCTTTTTCACCATAGCCCTCTAGGGGCTTCCAAATATACTTTGCCAATTCCACAAGAAATGTCTTAGCGAAAGGCTTCTTGTGGGGAAAGCTGAAACTCTGTGAGATGATTTCACAGAACACAAAGAAGTTTCTCAGAAAGCTTCTTTCTCGTTGTTATTGGAGTTTATATACTTTGGCCCTTTGGTCTTCAAAGGGATCCAAAATATCTGTTCTCAGATTCCACAGAAATAAGGCTAGCAAAGAGATCCACGAAATACAGATGTAACTCTGTGAGATGAATTAACAGAACACTAAGCAGTTTCTCAGAAAGCTTCTTTCCAGATTTCATCTGAGGATATTTCCTTTTTCACCATAGCCCTCTAAGGGCTTCCATATATCACTTTGCCAATTCCACAAGAACTGTCTTAGCGAAAGGCTTCTAGAGGGGAAAGCTGTAACTCTGTGAGATGATTTCAGAGAACACAAAGAAGTTTCTCAGAAAGCTTCCTTCTCTTTCTTATCGGAGTTTATTTCCTTTGGCCCTATATTCATCAAAGGGATCCGAAATATCTGTTCTCAGATTCCACAGAAATAAGGCTAGCAAAGAGATCCACGACATACAGATGTAACTCTGTGAGATGAATTAACAATACACTAAGCAGTTTCTCAGAAAGCTTGTTTCCAGATTTCATCTTAGGATATTGCCTTTTTCAACATAGCCCTCTATGGGCTTCCAAATATCACTTTGCCAATTCCACAAGAACTGTCTTAGCGAAAGGCTTCTTGAGGGGAAAGCTGTAACTCTGTGAGATGATTTCACAGAACACAAAGAAGTTTCTCAGAAAGCTTCTTTCTCGTTGTTATCGGAGTTTATATCCTTTGGCCCTATAGTCTTCAAAGGGATCCGAAATATCTGTTCTCAGATTCCACAGAAATAAGGCTAGCAAAGAGATCCACGAAATACAGATGTAACTCTGTGAGATGAATGAAGAGAACACTAAGCAGTTTCTCAGAAAGCTTCTTTCCAGATTTCATCTCTGGATATTTCCTTTTTCACCATTGCCCTCTATGGGCTACCGAATATCACTTTGCCAATTCCACAAGAACTGTCTTAGCGAAAGGCTTCTTGAGGGGAAAGCTGTAACTCTGTGAGATGATTTCACAGAACACAAAGAAGTTTCTCAGAAATCTTCTTTCTCGTTGTTTTCGGAGTTTATATCCTTTGGCCCTTTGGTCTTCAAAGGGATCCAAAATATCTGTTCTAAGATTCCACAGAAATAAGGCTAGCAAAGAGATCCACGAAATACAGATGTAACTCTGTGAGATGAATTAACAGAACACTAAGCAGTTTCTCAGAAAGCTTCTTTCCAGATTTCATCTGAGGATATTTCCTTTTTCACCATAGCCCTCTAAGGGCTTCCATATATCACTTTGCCAATTCCACAAGAACTGTCTTAGCGAAAGGCTTCTAGAGGGGAAAGCTGTAACTCTGTGAGATGATTTCAGAGAACACAAAGAAGTTTCTCAGAAAGCTTCCTTCTCTTTCTTATCGGAGTTTATTTCCTTTGGCCCTATATTCATCAAAGGGATCCGAAATATCTGTTCTCAGATTCCACAGAAATAAGGCTAGCAAAGAGATCCACGACATACAGATGTAACTCTGTGAGATGAATTAACAATACACTAAGCAGTTTCTCAGAAAGCTTGTTTCCAGATTTCATCTTAGGATATTGCCTTTTTCAACATAGCCCTCTATGGGCTTCCAAATATCACTTTGCCAATTCCACAAGAACTATCTTAGCGAAAGGCTTCTTGAGGGGAAAGCTGTAACTCTGTGAGATGATTTCACAGAACACAAAGAAGTTTCTCAGAAAGCTTCTTTCTCGTTGTTATCGGAGTTTATATCCTTTGGCCCTACAGTCTTCAAAGGGATCTGAAATATCTGTTCTCAGATTCCACAGAAATAAGGCTAGCAAAGAGATCCACGAAATACAGATGTAACTCTGTGAGATGAATTAACAGAACACTAAGCAGTTTCTCAGAAAGCTTCTTTCCAGATTTCATCTGAGGATATTTCCTTTTTCACCATAGCCCTCTATGGTCTTCCATATATCTCTTTGCTAATTCCACAAGAACTGTCTTAGCGAAAGGCTTCTTGAGGGGAAAGCTGTAACTCTATGAGATGATTTCACAGAACACAAAGAAGTATCTCAGAAAGCTTCCTTCTCTTTGTTATCGGAGTTTATTTCCTTTGGCCCTATATTCATCAAAAGGATCCGAAATATCTGTTCTCAGATTCCACAGAAATAAGGCTAGCAAAGAGATCCACGAAATACAGATGTAACTCTGTGAGATGAATTAACAGAACACTAAGCAGTTTCTCAGAAAGCTTGTTTCCAGATTTCATCTTAGGATATTGCCTTTTTCACCATAGCCCTCTATGGGCTTCCAAATATCACTTTGCCAATTCCACAAGAACTGTCTTAGCGAAAGGCTTCTTGAGGGGAAAGCTGTAACTCTGTGAGATGATTTCACAGAACACAAAGAAGTTTCTCAGAAAGCTTCTTTCTCGTTGTTATCGGAGTTTATATCCTTTGGCCCTATAGTCTTCAAAGGGATCCGAAATATCTGTTCTCAGATTCCACAGAAATAAGGCTAGCAAAGAGATCCACGAAATACAGATGTAACTCTGTGAGATGAATTAAGAGAACACTAAGCAGTTTCTCAGAAAGCTTCTTTCCAGATTTCATCTGAGGATATTTCCTTTTTCACCATTGCCCTCTATGGGCTTCCGAATATCACTTGGCCAATTCCACAAGAACTGTCTTAGCGAAAAGCTTCTTGAGGGGAAAGCTGTAACTCTGTGAGATGATTTCACAGAACACAAAGAAGTTTCTCAGAAAGCTTCTTTCTCTTTGTCATCGGAGTTTATTTCCATTGGCCCTATATTCATCAAAGGGATGCGAAATATCAGTTCTCAGATTCCACAGAAATAAGGCTAGCAAAGAGATCCACGAAATACAGATGTAACTCTGTGAGATGAATTAACAGAACACTAAGCAGTTTTTCAGAAAGCTTCTTTCCAGATTTCATCTGAGGATATTTCCTTATTCACCAAAGCCCTCTAAGGGCTTCCATATATGACTTTGCCAATTCCACAAGAACTGTCTTAGCGAAAGGCTTCTAGAGGGGAAAGCTGTAACTCTGTGAGATGATTTCACAGAACACAAAGAAGTTTCTCAGAAAGCTTCCTTCTCTTTCTTATCGGAGTTTATTTCCTTTGGCCCTTTATTCATCAAAGGGATCCGAAATATCTGTTCTCAGATTCCACAGAAATAAGGCTAGCAAAGAGATCCACGAAATACAGATGTAACTCTGTGAGATGAATTAACAGAACACTAAGCAGTTTCTCAGAAAGCTTGTTTCCAGATTTCATCTTAGGATATTGCCTTTTTCACCATAGCCCTCTATGGGCTTCCAAATATCACTTTGCCAATTCCACAAGAACTGTCTTAGCGAAAGGCTTCTTGAGGGGAAAGCTGTAACTCTGTGAGATGATTTCACAGAACACAAAGAAGTTTCTCAGAAAGCTTCTTACTCGTTGTTATCGGAGTTTATATCCTTTGGCCATATAGTCTTCAAAGGGATCCGAAATATCTGTTCTCAGATTCCACAGAAATAAGGCTAGCAAAGAGATCCACGAAATACAGATGTAACTCTGTGAGATGAATTAAGAGAACACTAAGCAGTTTCTCAGAAAGCTTCTTTCCAGATTTCATCTGAGGATATTTCCTTTTTCACCATTGCCCTCTATGGGCTTCCGAATATCACTTTGCCAATTCCACAAGAACTGTCTTAGCGAAAGGCTTCTTGAGGGGAAAGCTGTAACTCTGTGAGATGATTTCACAGAACACAAAGAAGTTTCTCAGAAAGCTTCTTTCTCGTTGTTATCGGAGTTTATATCCTTTGGCCCTATAGTCTTCAAAGGGATCCGAAATATCTGTTCTCAGATTCCACAGAAATAAGGCTAGCAAAGAGATCCACGATATATAGATGTAACTCTGTGAGATGAATTAACAGAACACTAAGCAGTTTCTCAGAAAGCTTCTTTCCAGATTTCATCTGAGGATATTTCCTTTTTCACCATAGCCCTCTATGGGCTTCCAAATATCACTTTGCCAATTCCACAAGAACTGTCTTAGCGAAAGGATTCTTGAGGGGAAAGCTGTAACTCTGTGAGATGATTTCACAGAACTCCAAGAAGTTTCTCAGAAAGCTTCTTTCTCTTTCTTATCGGAGTTTATATCCTTTGGCCCTATAGTCTTCAAAGGGATCCGAAATATCTGTTCTCAGAATCCACAGAAATAAGGCTAGCAAAGAGATCCACGAAATACAGATGTAACTCTGTGAGATGAATTAACAGAACACTAAGCAGTTTCTCAGAAAGCTTCTTTCCAGATTTCATCTGAGAATATTTCCTTTTTCACCATTGCCCTCTATGAGCTTCCAAATATCACTTTGCCAATTCCACAAGAACTGTCTTAGCGAAAGGCTTCTTGAGGGGAAAGCTGTAACTCTGTGAGATGATTTCACAGAACACAAAGAAGTTTCTCAGAAAGCTTCTTTCTCGTTGTTATCGGAGTTTATATCCTTTGGCCCTATAGTCTTCAAAGGGATCCGAAATATCTGTTCTCAGATTCCACAGAAATAAGGCTAGCAAAGAGATCCACGAAATACAGATGTAACTCTGGGAGATGAATTAACAGAACACTAAGCAGTTTCTCAGAAAGCTTCTTTCCAGATTTCATCTGAGGATATTTCCTTTTTCACCATAGCCCTCTATGGGCTTCCAAATATCACTTTCCCAATTCCACAGGAACTGTCTTAGCGAAAGGCTTCTTGATGGGAGAGCTGTAACTCTTTGAGATGATTTCACAGAACACAAAGAAGTTTCTCAGAAAGCTTCTTTCTCTTTGTTTTCGGAGGATATTTCCTTTGGCCCTATAGTCTACAAAGGCATCCGAAATATCCGTTCTCAGATTCCACAGAAATAAGGCTAGCAAAGAGATCCACGAAATACAGATGTAACTCTGCGAAATGAATGAACAGAACACTAAGCAGTTTCTCAGAAAGCTTCTTTCCAGATTTCATCTGAGGATATTTCCTTATTCACCATTGCCCTCTATGGGCTTCCAAATATCACTTTGCCAATTCCACAAGAAATGTCTTAGCGAAAGGCTTCTTGAGGGGAAAGCTGTAACTCTGTGAGATGATTTCGCAGAACACAAAGAAGTTTCTCAGAAAGCTTCCTTCTCTTTGTCATCGGAGTTTATTTCCTTTGGCCCTATATTCATCAAACGAAGCCGAAATATCTGTTCTCATATTCCACAGAAATAAGGCTAGCAAAGAGATCCACGAAATACAGATGTAACTCTGTGAGATGAATTAACAGAACACTAAGCAGTTTCTCAGAAAGCTTCTTTCCAGATTTCATCTGAGAATATTTCCTTTTTCACCATTGCCCTCTATTAGCTTCCAAATATCACTTTGCCAATTCCACAAGAACTGTCTTAGCGAAAGGCTTCTTGAGGGGAAAGCTGTAACTCTGTGAGATGATTTCACAGAACACAAAGAAGTTTCTCAGAAAGCTTCTTTCTCGTTGTTATCGGAGTTTATATCCTTTGGCCCTATAGTCTTCAAAGGGATCCGAAATATCTGTTCTCAGATTCCACAGAAATAAGGCTAGCAAAGAGATCCACGAAATACAGATGTAACTCTGTGAGATGAATTAAGAGAACACTAAGCAGTTTCTCAGAAAGCTTCTTTCCAGATTTCATCTGAGGATATTTCCTTATTCACCATTGCCCTCTATGGGCTTCCAAATATCACTTTGCCAATTCCACAAGAAATGTCTTAGCGAAAGGCTTCTTGAGGGGAAAGCTGTAACTCTGTGAGATGATTTCGCAGAACACAAAGAAGTTTCTCAGAAAGCTTCCTTCTCTTTGTCATCGGAGTTTATTTCCTTTGGCCCTATATTCATCAAACGAATCCGAAATATCTGTTCTCATATTCCACAGAAATAAGGCTAGCAAAGAGATCCACGAAATACAGATGTAACTCTGTGAGATGAATTAACAGAACACTAAGCAGTTTCTCAGAAAGCTTCTTTCCAGATTTCATCTGAGAATATTTCCTTTTTCACCATTGCCCTCTATGAGCTTCCAAATATCACTTTGCCAATTCCACAAGAACTGTCTTAGCGAAAGGCTTCTTGAGGGGAAAGCTGTAACTCTGTGAGATGATTTCACAGAACACAAAGAAGTTTCTCAGAAAGCTTCTTTCTCGTTGTTATCGGAGTTTATATCCTTTGGCCCTATAGTCTTCAAAGGGATCCGAAATATCTGTTCTCAGATTCCACAGAAATAAGGCTAGCAAAGAGATCCACGAAATACAGATGTAACTCTGGGAGATGAATTAACAGAACACTAAGCAGTTTCTCAGAAAGCTTCTTTCCAGATTTCATCTGAGGATATTTCCTTTTTCACCATAGCCCTCTATGGGCTTCCAAATATCACTTTCCCAATTCCACAGGAACTGTCTTAGCGAAAGGCTTCTTGATGGGAGAGCTGTAACTCTTTGAGATGATTTCACAGAACACAAAGAAGTTTCTCAGAAAGCTTCTTTCTCTTTGTTTTCGGAGGATATTTCCTTTGGCCCTATAGTCTACAAAGGCATCCGGAATATCCGTTCTCAGATTCCACAGAAATAAGGCTAGCAAAGAGATCCACGAAATACAGATGTAACTCTGTGAGATGAATTAACAGAACACTAAGCAGTTTCTCAGAAAGCTTCTTTCCAGATTTCATCTGAGGATATTTCCTTTTTCACCAAAGCCCTCTAAGGGCTTCCATATATGACTTTGCCAATTCCACAAGAACTGTCTTAGCGAAAGGCTTCTAGAGGGGAAAGCTGTAACTCTGTGAGATGATTTCACAGAACACAAAGAAGTTTCTCAGAAAGCTTCCTTCTCTTTCTTATCGGAGTTTATTTCCTTTGGCCCTTTATTCATCAAAGGGATCCGAAATATCTGTTCTCAGATTCCACAGAAATAAGGCTAGCAAAGAGATCCACGAAATACAGATGTAACTCTGTGAGATGAATTAACAGAACACTAAGCAGTTTCTCAGAAAGCTTGTTTCCAGATTTCATCTTAGGATATTGCCTTTTTCACCATAGCCCTCTATGGGCTTCCAAATATCACTTTGCCAATTCCACAAGAACTGTCTTAGCGAAAGACTTCTTGAGGGGAAAGCCGTAACTCTGTGAGATGATTTCACAGAACACAAAGAAGTTTCTCAGAAAGCTTCTTTCTCTTTGTTATCGGAGGATATTTCTTTTGTCCCTATAGTCTTCAAAGGCATCCGATTTATCTGTTCTCAGATTCCACAGAAATAAGGCTAGCAAAGAGATCCACGAAATACAGATGTAACTCTGTGAGATGAATTAACAGAACACTAAGCAGTTTCTCAGAAAGCTTCTTTCCAGATTTCATCTGAGGATATTTCCTTTTTCACCAAAGCCCTCTAAGGGCTTCCATATATCACTTTGCCAATTCCACAAGAACTGTCTTAGCGAAAGGCTTCTAGAGGGGAAAGCTGTAACTCTGTGAGATGATTTCACAGAACACAAAGAAGTTTCTCAGAAAGCTTCCTTCTCTTTCTTATCGGAGTTTATTTCCTTTGGCCCTTTATTCATCAAAGGGATCCGAAATATCTGTTCTCAGATTCCACAGAAATAAGGCTAGCAAAGAGATCCACGAAATACAGATGTAACTCTGTGAGATGAATTAACAGAACACTAAGCAGTTTCTCAGAAAGCTTGTTTCCAGATTCCATCTGAGGATATTGCCTTTTTCACCATAGCCCTCTATGGGCTTCCAAATATCACTTTGCCAATTCCACAAGAACTGTCTTAGCGAAAGGCTTCTTGAGGGGAAAGCTGTAACTCTGTGAGATGATTTCACAGAACACAAAGAAGTTTCTCAGAAAGCTTCTTACTCGTTGTTATCGGAGTTTATATCCTTTGACCATATAGTCTTCAAAGGGATCCGAAATATCTGTTCTCAGATTCCACAGAAATAAGGCTAGCAAAGAGATCCACGAAATACAGATGTAACTCTGTGAGATGAATTAAGAGAACACTAAGCAGTTTCTCAGAAAGCTTCTTTCCAGATTTCATCTGAGGATATTTCCTTTTTCACCATTGCCCTCTATGGGCTTCCGAATATCACTTTGCCAATTCCACAAGAACTGTCTTAGCGAAAGGCTTCTTCAGGGGAAAGCTGTAACTCTGTGAGATGATTTCACAGAACACAAAGAAGTTTCTCAGAAAGCTTCTTTCTCGTTGTTATCGGAGTTTATATCCTTTGGCCCTATAGTCTTCACAGGGATCCGAAATATCTGTTCTCAGATTCCACAGAAATAAGGCTAGCAAAGAGATCCACGATATACAGATGTAACTCTGTGAGATGAATTAACAGAACACTAAGCAGTTTCTCAGAAAGCTTCTTTCCAGATTTCATCTGAGGATATTTCCTTTTTCACCATAGCCCTCTATGGGCTTCCAAATATCACTTTGCCAATTCCACAAGAACTGTCTTAGCGAAAGGATTCTTGAGGGGAAAGCTGTAACTCTGTGAGATGATTTCACAGAACTCCAAGAAGTTTCTCAGAAAGCTTCTTTCTCTTTCTTATCGGAGTTTATATCCTTTGGCCCTATAGTCTTCAAAGGGATCCGAAATATCTGTTCTCAGAATCCACAGAAATAAGGCTAGCAAAGAGATCCACGAAATACAGATGTAACTCTGTGAGATGAATTAACAGAACACTAAGCAGTTTCTCAGAAAGCTTCTTTCCAGATTTCATCTGAGAATATTTCCTTTTTCACCATTGCCCTCTATGAGCTTCCAAATATCACTTTGCCAATTCCACAAGAACTGTCTTAGCGAAAGGCTTCTTGAGGGGAAAGCTGTAATTCTGTGAGATGATTTCACAGAACACAAAGAAGTTTCTCAGAAAGCTTCTTTCTCGTTGTTATCGGAGTTTATATCCTTTGGCCCTATAGTCTTCAAAGGGATCCGAAATATCTCTTCTTAGATTTCACAGAAATAAGGCAAGCCAAGAGATCCACGAAATACAGATGTAACTCTGTGAGATGAATTAACAGAACACTAAGCAGTTTCTCAGAAAGCTTCTTTCCAGATTTCATCTGAGGATAATTCCTTTTTCACCATAGCCCTCTATGGGCTTCCATATATCACTTTGCCAATTCCACAAGAACTGTCTTAGCGAAAGGCTTCTTGAGGGGAAAGCTGTAACTCTATGAGATGATTTCACAGAACACAAAGAAGTTTCTCAGAAAGCTTCCTTCTCTTTGTTATCGGAGTTTATTTCCTTTGGCCCTATATTCATCAAAGGGATCCGAAATATCTGTTCTCAGATTCCACATAAATAAGGCTAGCAAAGAAATCCACGAAATACAGATGTAACTCTGTGAGATGAATTAACAGAACACTAAGCAGTTTCTCAGAAAGCTTCTTTCCAGATTTCATCTGAGGATATTTCCTTTTTCACCATTGCCCTCTATGGGCTTCCGAATATCACTTTGCCAATTCCACAAGAACTATCTTAGCGAAAGGCTTCTTGAGGGAAAAGCTGTAACTCTGTGAGATGATTTCACAGAGCACAAAGAAGTTTCTCAGAAAGCTTCTTTCTCCTTGTTATCGGAGATTATATCCTTTGGCCCTATATTCTTCAAAGGGATCCGAAATATCTGTTCTCAGATTCCACAGAAATAAGGCTAGCAAAGAGATCCACGAAATACAGATGTAACTCTGTGAGATGAATTAACAGAACACTAAGCAGTTTCTCAGAAAGCTTCTTTTCAGATTTCATCTGAGGATATTTCCTTTTTCACCATAGCCCTCTATGGGCTTCCAAATATCACTTTGCCAATTCCACAAGAAATGTCTTAGCGAAAGGCTTCTTGAGGGGAAAGCTGTAACTCTGTGAGATGATTTCACAGAACACAAAGAAGTTTCTCAGAAAGCTTCTTTCTCTTTGTTATCGGAGGATATTTCTTTTGTCCCTATAGTCTTCAAAGGCATCCGAATTATCTGTTCTCAGATTCCACAGAAATAAGGCTAGCAAAGAGATCCACGAAATACAGATGTAACTCTGTGAGATGAATTAACAGAACACTAAGCAGTTTCTCAGAAAGCTTCTTTCCAGATTTCATCTGAGGATATTTCCTTATTCACCAAAGCCCTCTAAGGGCTTCCATATATGACTTTGCCAATTCCACAAGAACTCTCTTAGCGAAAGGCTTCTAGAGGGGAAAGCTGTAACTCTGTGAGATGATTTCACAGAACACAAAGAAGTTTCTCAGAAAGCTTCCTTCTCTTTCTTATCGGAGTTTATTTCCTTTGGCCCTTTATTCATCAAAGGGATCCGAAATATCTGTTCTCAGAATCCACAGAAATAAGGCTAGCAAAGAGATCCACGAAATACAGATGTAACTCTGTGAGATGAATTAACAGAACACTAAGCAGTTTCTCAGAAAGCTTCTTTCCAGATTTCATCTGAGGATATTGCCTTTTTCACCATAGCCCTCTATGGGCTTCCAAATATCACTTTGCCAATTCCACAAGAACTGTCTTAGCGAAAGGCTTCTTGAGGGGAAAGCTGTAACTCTGTGAGATGATTTCACAGAACACAAAGAAGTTTCTCAGAAAGCTTCTTTCTAGTTGTTATCGGAGTTTATATCCTTTGGCCCTATAGTCTTCAAAGGGATCCGAAATATCTCTTCTTAGATTTCACAGAAATAAGGCAAGCCAAGAGATCCACGAAATACAGATGTAACTCTGTGAGATGAATTAACAGAACACTAAGCAGTTTCTCAGAAAGCTTCTTTCCAGATTTCATCTGAGGATAATTCCTTTTTCACCATAGCCCTCTATGGGCTTCCATATATCACTTTGCCAATTCCACAAGAACTGTCTTAGCGAAAGGCTTCTTGAGGGGAAAGCTGTAACTCTATGAGATGATTTCACAGAACACAAAGAAGTTTCTCAGAAAGCTTCCTTCTCTTTGTTATCGGAGTTTATTTCCTTTGGCCCTATATTCATCAAAGGGATCCGAAATATCTGTTCTCAGATTCCACATAAATAAGGCTAGCAAAGAAATCCACGAAATACAGATGTAACTCTGTGAGATGAATTAACAGAACACTAAGCACTTTCTCAGAAAGCTTCTTTCCAGATTTCATCTGAGGATATTTCCTTTTTCACCATTGCCCTCTATGGGCTTCCGAATATCACTTTGCCAATTCCACAAGAACTATCTTAGCGAAAGGCTTCTTGAGGGAAAAGCTGTAACTCTGTGAGATGATTTCACAGAGCACAAAGAAGTTTCTCAGAAAGCTTCTTTCTCCTTGTTATCGGAGATTATATCCTTTGGCCCTATAGTCTTCAAAGGGATCCGAAATATCTGTTCTCAGATTCCACAGAAATAAGGCTAGCAAAGAGATCCACGAAATACAGATGTAACTCTGTGAGATGAATTAACAGAACACTAAGCAGTTTCTCAGAAAGCTTCTTTTCAGATTTCATCTGAGGATATTTCCTTTTTCACCATAGCCCTCTATGGGCTTCCAAATATCACTTTGCCAATTCCACAAGAAATGTCTTAGCGAAAGTCTTCTTGAGGGGAAAGCTGTAACTCTGTTAGATGATTTCACAGAACACAAAGAAGTTTCTCAGAAAGCTTCCTTCTCTTTGTCATCGGAGTTTATTTCCTTTGGCCCTCTATTCATCAAACGGATCCGAAATATCTGTTCTCATATTCCACAGAAATAAGGCTAGCAAAGAGATCCACGAAATACAGATGTAACTCTGTGAGATGAATTAACAGAACACTAAGCAGTTTCTCAGAAAGCTTCTTTCCAGATTTCATCTGAGGATATTTCCTTTTTCACCATTGCCCTCTATGGGCTTCCAAATATCACTTTGCGAATTCCACAAGAACTGTCTTAGCGAAAGACTTCTTGAGGGGAAAGCTGTAACTCTGTGAGATGATTTCACAGAACACAAAGAAGTTTCTCAGAAAGCTTCTTTCTCTTTGTTATCGGAGGATATTTCTTTTGTCCCTATAGTCTTCAAAGGCATCCGAAATATCTGTTCTCAGATTCCACAGAAATAAGGCTAGCAAAGAGATCCACGAAATACAGATGTAACACTGTGAGATGAATTAACAGAACACTAAGCAGTTTCTCAGAAAGCTTCTTTCCAGATTTCATCTGAGGATATTTCCTTGTTCACTATAGCCCTCGATGCGCTTCCAAATATCACTTTGCCAATTCCACAAGAACTGTCTTAGCGAAAGGCTTCTTGACGGGAAAGCTGTAACTCTGTGAGATGATTTCACAGAACACAAAGAAGTGTCTCAGAAAGCTTCTTTCTCGTTGTTATCGGAGTTTATATCCTTTGGCCCTATAGTCTTCAAAGGGATCCAAAATATCTGTTCTCAGATTCCAAAGAAATAAGGCTAGCAAAGAGATCCACGAAATACAGATGTAACTCTGTGAGATGAATTAACAGAACACTAAGCAGTTTCTCAGAAAGCTTCTTTCCAGATTTCATCTGAGGATATTTCCTTTTTCACCATAGCCCTCTATGGGCTTCCATATATCACTTTGCCAATTCCACAAGAACTGTCTTAGCGAAAGTCTTCTTGAGGGGAAAGCTGTAACTCTGTGAGATGATTTCACAGAACTCAAAGAAGTTTCTCAGAAAGCTTCTTTCTCGTTGTTATCGGAGTTTATATCCTTTGGCCCTATAGTCTTCAAAGGGATCCGAAATATCTGTTCTCAGATTCCACAGAAATAAGGCTAGCAAAGAGATCCACGAAATACAGATGTAACTCTGTGAGATGAATTAACAGAACACTAAGCAGTTTCTCAGAAAGCTTCTTTCCAGATTTCATCTGAGGATATTTCCTTTTTCACCATAGCCCTCTAAGGGCTTCCAAATATCACTTTGCCAATTCCACAAGAACTGTCTTAGCGAAAGGCTTCTTGAGGGGAAAGCTGTAACTCTATGAGATGATTTCACAGAACAGAAAGAAGTTTCTCAGAAAGCTTCCTTCTCTTTGTTATCGGAGTTTATTTCCTTTGGCCCTATGTTCATCAAAGGGATCCGAAATATCTGTTCTCAGATTCCACAGAAATAAGGCTAGCAAAGAAATCCACGAAATACAGATGTAACTCTGTGAGATGAATTAACAGAACAGTAAGCAGTTTCTCAGAAATCTTCTTTCCAGATTTCATCTGAGGATATTTCCTTTTTCACCATAGCCCTCTATGGGCTTCCAAATATCACTTTCCCAATTCCACAAGAACTGTCTTAGCGAAAGGCTTCTTGATGGGAGAGCTGTAACTCTTTGAGATGATTTCACAGAACACAAAGAAGTTTCTCAGAAAGCTTCTTTCTCTTTGTTATCGGAGGATATTTCCTTTGGCCCTATAGTCTTCAAAGGCATCCGAAATATCCGTTCTCAGATTCCACAGAAATAAGGCTAGCAAAGAGATCCACGAAATACAGATGTAACTCTGTGAGATGAATTAACAGAACACTAAGCAGTTTCTCAGAAAACTTTTTTCCAGATTTCATCTGAGGATATTTCCTTTTTCACCATAGTCCTCTAGGCGCTTCCAAATATCACTTTGCCAATTCCAAAAGAACTGTCTTAGCGAAAGGCTTCTTGAGGGGAAAGCTGTAACTCTGTGAGATGATTTCACAGAACACAAAGAAGTTTCTCAGAAAGCTTCTTTCTCGTTGTTATCGGAGTTTATATCCTTTGGCCCTATAGTCTTCAAAGGGATCCGAAATATCTGTTCTCAGATTCCACAGAAATAAGGCTAGCAAAGAGATCCACGAAATACAGATGTAACTCTGTGAGATGAATTAACAGAACACGAAGCAGTTTCTCAGAAAGCTTCTTTCCAGATTTCATCTGAGGATATTTAATTTTTCACCATTGCCCTCTATGGGCTTCCAAATATCACTTTGCCAATTCCACAAGAACTGTCTTAGCGAAAGGCTTCTTGATGGGAGAGCTGTAACTCTTTGAGATGATTTCACAGAACACAAAGAAGTTTCTCAGAAAGCTTCTTTCTCTTTGTTATCGGAGGATATTTGCTTTGGCCCTATAGTCTTCAAAGGCATCCGAAATATCCGTTCTCAGATTCCACAGAAATAAGGCTAGCAAAGAGATCCACGAAATACAGATGTAACTCTGTCAGATGAATTAACAGAACACTAAGCAGTTTCTCAGAAAGCTTCTTTCCAGATTTCATCTGAGGATATTTCCTTTTTCACCATTGCCCTCAATGGGCTTCCAAATATCACTTTGCCAATTCCACAAGAAATGTCTTAGCGAAAGGCTTCTTGAGGGGAAAGCTGTAACTCTGTGAGATGATTTCACAGAACACAAAGAAGTTTCTCAGAAAGCTTCTTTCTCTTTGTTATCGGAGGATATTTCTTTTGTCCCTATAGTCTTCAAAGGCATCCGAATTATCTGTTCTCAGATTCCACAGAAATAAGGCTAGCAAAGAGATCCACGAAATACAGATGTAACTCTGTGAGATGAATTAACAGAACACTAAGCAGTTTCTCAGAAAGCTTCTTTCCAGATTTCATCTGAGGATATTTCCTTATTCACCAAAGCCCTCTAAGGGCTTCCATATATGACTTTGCCAATTCCACAAGAACTGTCTTAGCGAAAGGCTTCTTGAGGGGAAAGCTGTAACTCTGTGAGATGATTTCACAGAACACAAAGAAGTTTCTCAGAAAGCTTCCTTCTCTTTCTTATCGGAGTTTATTTCCTTTGGCCCTTTATTCATCAAAGGGATCCGAAATATCTGTTCTCAGATTCCACAGAAATAAGGTTAGCAAAGAGATCCACGAAATACAGATGTAACTCTGTGAGATGAATTAACAGAACACTAAGCAGTTTCTCAGAAAGCTTCTTTCCAGATTTCATCTTAGGATATTGCCTTTTTCACCATAGCCCTCTATGGGCTTCCAAATATCACTTTGCCAATTCCACAAGAACTGTCTTAGCGAAAGGCTTCTTGAGGGGAAAGCTATAACTCTGTGAGATGATTTCACAGAACACAAAGAAGTTTCTCAGAAAGCTTCTTTCTCGTTGTTATCGGAGTTTATATCCTTTGGCCCTATAGTCTTCAAAGGGATCCGAAATATCTGTTCTCAGATTCCACAGAAATAAGGCTAGCAAAGAGATCCACGATATACAGATGTAACTCTGTGAGATGAATTAACAGAACACTAAGCAGTTTCTCAGAAAGCTTCTTTCCAGATTTCATCTGAGGATATTTCCTTTTTCACCATAGCCCTCTATGGGCTTCCAAATATCACTTTGCCAATTCCACAAGAACTGTCTTAGCGAAAGGATTCTTGAGGGGAAAGCTGTAACTCTGTGAGATGATTTCACAGAACTCCAAGAAGTTTCTCAGAAAGCTTCTTTCTCTTTCTTATCGGAGTTTATATCCTTTGGCCCTATAGTCTTCAAAGGGATCCGAAATATCTGTTCTCAGAATCCACAGAAATAAGGCTAGCAAAGAGATCCACGAAATACAGATGTAACTCTGTGAGATGAATTAACAGAACACTAAGCAGTTTCTCAGAAAGCTTCTTTCCAGATTTCATCTGAGAATATTTCCTTTTTCACCATTGCCCTCTATGAGCTTCCAAATATCACTTTGCCAATTCCACAAGAACTGTCTTAGCGAAAGGCTTCTTGAGGGGAAAGCTGTAACTCTGTGAGATGATTTCACAGAACACAAAGAAGTTTCTCAGAAAGCTTCTTTCTCGTTGTTATCGGAGTTTATATCCTTTGGCCCTATAGTCTTCAAAGGGATCCGAAATATCTCTTCTTAGATTTCACAGAAATAAGGCAAGCCAAGAGATCCACGAAATACAGATGTAACTCTGTGAGATGAATTAACAGAACACTAAGCAGTTTCTCAGAAAGCTTCTTTCCAGATTTCATCTGAGGATAATTCCTTTTTCACCATAGCCCTCTATGGGCTTCCATATATCACTTTGCCAATTCCACAAGAACTGTCTTAGCGAAAGGCTTCTTGAGGGGAAAGCTGTAACTCTATGAGATGATTTCACAGAACACAAAGAAGTTTCTCAGAAAGCTTCCTTCTCTTTGTTATCGGAGTTTATTTCCTTTGGCCCTATATTCATCAAAGGGATCCGAAATATCTGTTCTGAGATTCCACATAAATAAGGCTAGCAAAGAAATCCACGAAATACAGATGTAACTCTGTGAGATGAATTAACAGAACACTAAGCACTTTCTCAGAAAGCTTCTTTCCAGATTTCATCTGAGGATATTTCCTTTTTCACCATTGCCCTCTATGGGCTTCCGAATATCACTTTGCCAATTCCACAAGAACTATCTTAGCGAAAGGCTTCTTGAGGGAAAAGCTGTAACTCTGTGAGATGATTTCACAGAGCACAAAGAAGTTTCTCAGAAAGCTTCTTTCTCCTTGTTATCGGAGATTATATCCTTTGGCCCTGTAGTCTTCAAAGGGATCCGAAATATCTGTCTTAAGATTCCTCGGAAATAAGGCTAGCAAAGAGATCCACGAAATACAGATGTAACTCTGTGAGATGAATTAACAGAACACTAAGCAGTTTCTCAGAAAGCTTCTTTTCAGATTTCATCTGAGGATATTTCCTTTTTCACCATAGCCCTCTATGGGCTTCCAAATATCACTTTGCCAATTCCACAAGAAATGTCTTAGCGAAAGACTTCTTGAGGGGAAAGCTGTAACTCTGTGAGATGATTTCACAGAACACAAAGAAGTTTCTCAGAAAGCTTCCTTCTCTTTGTCATCGGAGTTTATTTCCTTTGGCCCTATATTCATCAAACGGATCCGAAATATCTGTTCTCATATTCCACAGAAATAAGGCTAGCAAAGAGATCCACGAAATACAGATGTAACTCTGTGAGATGAATTAACAGAACACTAAGCAGTTTCTCAGAAAGCTTCTTTCCAGATTTCATCTGAGGATATTTCCTTTTTCACCATTGCCCTCTATGGGCTTCCAAATATCACTTTGCCAATTCCACAAGAACTGTCTTAGCGAAAGACTTCTTGAGGGGAAAGCTGTAACTCTGTGAGATGATTTCACAGAACAGAAAGAAGTTTCTCAGAAAGCTTCTTTCTCTTTGTTATCGGAGGATATTTCTTTTGTCCCTATAGTCTTCAAAGGCATCCGAAATATCTGTTCTCAGATTCCACAGAAATAAGGCTAGCAAAGAGATCCACGAAATACAGATGTAACTCTGTGAGATGAATTAACAGAACACTAAGCAGTTTCTCAGAAAGCTTCTTTCCAGATTTCATCTGAGAATATTTCCTTTTTCACCATTGCCCTCTATGAGCTTCCAAATATCACTTTGCCAATTCCACAAGAACTGTCTTAGCGAAAGGCTTCTTGAGGGGAAAGCTGTAACTCTGTGAGATGATTTCACAGAACACAAAGAAGTTTCTCAGAAAGCTTCTTTCTCGTTGTTATCGGAGTTTATATCCTTTGGCCCTATAGTCTTCAAAGGGATCCGAAATATCTCTTCTTAGATTTCACAGAAATAAGGCAAGCCAAGAGATCCACGAAATACAGATGTAACTCTGTGAGATGAATTAACAGAACACTAAGCAGTTTCTCAGAAAGCTTCTTTCCAGATTTCATCTGAGGATAATTCCTTTTTCACCATAGCCCTCTATGGGCTTCCATATATCACTTTGCCAATTCCACAAGAACTGTCTTAGCGAAAGGCTTCTTGAGGGGAAAGCTGTAACTCTATGAGATGATTTCACAGAACACAAAGAAGTTTCTCAGAAAGCTTCCTTCTCTTTGTTATCGGAGTTTATTTCCTTTGGCCCTATATTCATCAAAGGGATCCGAAATATCTGTTCTGAGATTCCACATAAATAAGGCTAGCAAAGAAATCCACGAAATACAGATGTAACTCTGTGAGATGAATTAACAGAACACTAAGCACTTTCTCAGAAAGCTTCTTTCCAGATTTCATCTGAGGATATTTCCTTTTTCACCATTGCCCTCTATGGGCTTCCGAATATCACTTTGCCAATTCCACAAGAACTATCTTAGCGAAAGGCTTCTTGAGGGAAAAGCTGTAACTCTGTGAGATGATTTCACAGAGCACAAAGAAGTTTCTCAGAAAGCTTCTTTCTCCTTGTTATCGGAGATTATATCCTTTGGCCCTGTAGTCTTCAAAGGGATCCGAAATATCTGTTCTCAGATTCCTCGGAAATAAGGCTAGCAAAGAGATCCACGAAATACAGATGTAACTCTGTGAGATGAATTAACAGAACACTAAGCAGTTTCTCAGAAAGCTTCTTTTCAGATTTCATCTGAGGATATTTCCTTTTTCACCATAGCCCTCTATGGGCTTCCAAATATCACTTTGCCAATTCCACAAGAAATGTCTTAGCGAAAGGATTCTTGAGGGGAAAGCTGTAACTCTGTGAGATGATTTCACAGAACTCCAAGAAGTTTCTCAGAAAGCTTCTTTCTCTTTCTTATCGGAGTTTATATCCTTTGGCCCTATAGTCTTCAAAGGGATCCGAAATATCTGTTCTCAGAATCCACAGAAATAAGGCTAGCAAAGAGATCCACGAAATACAGATGTAACTCTGTGAGATGAATTAACAGAACACTAAGCAGTTTCTCAGAAAGCTTCTTTCCAGATTTCATCTGAGAATATTTCCTTTTTCACCATTGCCCTCTATGAGCTTCCAAATATCACTTTGCCAATTCCACAAGAACTGTCTTAGCGAAAGGCTTCTTGAGGGGAAAGCTGTAACTCTGTGAGATGATTTCACAGAACACAAAGAAGTTTCTCAGAAAGCTTCTTTCTCGTTGTTATCGGAGTTTATATCCTTTGGCCCTATAGTCTTCAAAGGGATCCGAAATATCTCTTCTTAGATTTCACAGAAATAAGGCAAGCCAAGAGATCCACGAAATACAGATGTAACTCTGTGAGATGAATTAACAGAACACTAAGCAGTTTCTCAGAAAGCTTCTTTCCAGATTTCATCTGAGGATAATTCCTTTTTCACCATAGCCCTCTATGGGCTTCCATATATCACTTTGCCAATTCCACAAGAACTGTCTTAGCGAAAGGCTTCTTGAGGGGAAAGCTGTAACTCTATGAGATGATTTCACAGAACACAAAGAAGTTTCTCAGAAAGCTTCCTTCTCTTTGTTATCGGAGTTTATTTCCTTTGGCCCTATATTCATCAAAGGGATCCGAAATATCTGTTCTGAGATTCCACATAAATAAGGCTAGCAAAGAAATCCACGAAATACAGATGTAACTCTGTGAGATGAATTAACAGAACACTAAGCACTTTCTCAGAAAGCTTCTTTCCAGATTTCATCTGAGGATATTTCCTTTTTCACCATTGCCCTCTATGGGCTTCCGAATATCACTTTGCCAATTCCACAAGAACTATCTTAGCGAAAGGCTTCTTGAGGGAAAAGCTGTAACTCTGTGAGATGATTTCACAGAGCACAAAGAAGTTTCTCAGAAAGCTTCTTTCTCCTTGTTATCGGAGATTATATCCTTTGGCCCTGTAGTCTTCAAAGGGATCCGAAATATCTGTTCTCAGATTCCTCGGAAATAAGGCTAGCAAAGAGATCCACGAAATACAGATGTAACTCTGTGAGATGAATTAACAGAACACTAAGCAGTTTCTCAGAAAGCTTCTTTTCAGATTTCATCTGAGGATATTTCCTTTTTCACCATAGCCCTCTATGGGCTTCCAAATATCACTTTGCCAATTCCACAAGAAATGTCTTAGCGAAAGACTTCTTGAGGGGAAAGCTGTAACTCTGTGAGATGATTTCACAGAACACAAAGAAGTTTCTCAGAAAGCTTCCTTCTCTTTGTCATCGGAGTTTATTTCCTTTGGCCCTATATTCATCAAACGGATCCGAAATATCTGTTCTCATATTCCACAGAAATAAGGCTAGCAAAGAGATCCACGAAATACAGATGTAACTCTGTGAGATGAATTAACAGAACACTAAGCAGTTTCTCAGAAAGCTTCTTTCCAGATTTCATCTGAGGATATTTCCTTTTTCACCATTGCCCTCTATGGGCTTCCAAATATCACTTTGCCAATTCCACAAGAACTGTCTTAGCGAAAGACTTCTTGAGGGGAAAGCTGTAACTCTGTGAGATGATTTCACAGAACAGAAAGAAGTTTCTCAGAAAGCTTCTTTCTCTTTGTTATCGGAGGATATTTCTTTTGTCCCTATAGTCTTCAAAGGCATCCGAAATATCTGTTCTCAGATTCCACAGAAATAAGGCTAGCAAAGAGATCCACGAAATACAGATGTAACTCTGTGAGATGAATTAACAGAACAGTAAGCAGTTTCTCAGAAATCTTCTTTCCAGATTTCATCTGAGGATATTTCCTTTTTCACCATAGCCCTCTATGGGCTTCCAAATATCACTTTCACAATTCCACAAGAACTGTCTTAGCGAAAGGCTTCTTGATGGGAGAGCTGTAACTCTTTGAGATGATTTCACAGAACACAAAGAAGTTTCTCAGAAAGCTTCTTTCTCTTTGTTATCGGAGGATATTTCCTTTGGCCCTATAGTCTTCAAAGGCATCCGAAATATCCGTTCTCAGATTCCACAGAAATAAGGCTAGCAAAGAGATCCACGAAATACAGATGTAACTCTGTGAGATGAATTAACAGAACACTAAGCAGTTTCTCAGAAAACTTTTTTCCAGATTTCATCTGAGGATATTTCCTTTTTCACCATAGTCCTCTAGGCGCTTCCAAATATCACTTTGCCAATTCCAAAAGAACTGTCTTAGCGAAAGGCTTCTTGAGGGGAAAGCTGTAACTCTGTGAGATGATTTCACAGAACACAAAGAAGTTTCTCAGAAAGCTTCTTTCTCGTTGTTATCGGAGTTTATATCCTTTGGCCCTATAGTCTTCAAAGGGATCCGAAATATCTGTTCTCAGATTCCACAGAAATAAGGCTAGCAAAGAGATCCACGATATACAGATGTAACTCTGTGAGATGAATTAACAGAACACTAAGCAGTTTCTCAGAAAGCTTCTTTCCAGATTTCATCTGAGGATATTTCCTTTTTCACCATAGCCCTCTATGGGCTTCCAAATATCACTTTGCCAATTCCACAAGAACTGTCTTAGCGAAAGGATTCTTGAGGGGAAAGCTGTAACTCTGTGAGATGATTTCACAGAACTCCAAGAAGTTTCTCAGAAAGCTTCTTTCTCTTTCTTATCGGAGTTTATATCCTTTGGCCCTATAGTCTTCAAAGGGATCCGAAATATCTGTTCTCAGAATCCACAGAAATAAGGCTAGCAAAGAGATCCACGAAATACAGATGTAACTCTGTGAGATGAATTAACAGAACACTAAGCAGTTTCTCAGAAAGCTTCTTTCCAGATTTCATCTGAGAATATTTCCTTTTTCACCATTGCCCTCTATGAGCTTCCAAATATCACTTTGCCAATTCCACAAGAACTGTCTTAGCGAAAGGCTTCTTGAGGGGAAAGCTGTAACTCTGTGAGATGATTTCACAGAACACAAAGAAGTTTCTCAGAAAGCTTCTTTCTCGTTGTTATCGGAGTTTATATCCTTTGGCCCTATAGTCTTCAAAGGGATCCGAAATATCTCTTCTTAGATTTCACAGAAATAAGGCAAGCCAAGAGATCCACGAAATACAGATGTAACTCTGTGAGATGAATTAACAGAACACTAAGCAGTTTCTCAGAAAGCTTCTTTCCAGATTTCATCTGAGGATAATTCCTTTTTCACCATAGCCCTCTATGGGCTTCCATATATCACTTTGCCAATTCCACAAGAACTGTCTTAGCGAAAGGCTTCTTGAGGGGAAAGCTGTAACTCTATGAGATGATTTCACAGAACACAAAGAAGTTTCTCAGAAAGCTTCCTTCTCTTTGTTATCGGAGTTTATTTCCTTTGGCCCTATATTCATCAAAGGGATCCGAAATATCTGTTCTGAGATTCCACATAAATAAGGCTAGCAAAGAAATCCACGAAATACAGATGTAACTCTGTGAGATGAATTAACAGAACACTAAGCACTTTCTCAGAAAGCTTCTTTCCAGATTTCATCTGAGGATATTTCCTTTTTCACCATTGCCCTCTATGGGCTTCCGAATATCACTTTGCCAATTCCACAAGAACTATCTTAGCGAAAGGCTTCTTGAGGGAAAAGCTGTAACTCTGTGAGATGATTTCACAGAGCACAAAGAAGTTTCTCAGAAAGCTTCTTTCTCCTTGTTATCGGAGATTATATCCTTTGGCCCTGTAGTCTTCAAAGGGATCCGAAATATCTGTTCTCAGATTCCTCGGAAATAAGGCTAGCAAAGAGATCCACGAAATACAGATGTAACTCTGTGAGATGAATTAACAGAACACTAAGCAGTTTCTCAGAAAGCTTCTTTTCAGATTTCATCTGAGGATATTTCCTTTTTCACCATAGCCCTCTATGGGCTTCCAAATATCACTTTGCCAATTCCACAAGAAATGTCTTAGCGAAAGACTTCTTGAGGGGAAAGCTGTAACTCTGTGAGATGATTTCACAGAACACAAAGAAGTTTCTCAGAAAGCTTCCTTCTCTTTGTCATCGGAGTTTATTTCCTTTGGCCCTATATTCATCAAACGGATCCGAAATATCTGTTCTCATATTCCACAGAAATAAGGCTAGCAAAGAGATCCACGAAATACAGATGTAACTCTGTGAGATGAATTAACAGAACACTAAGCAGTTTCTCAGAAAGCTTCTTTCCAGATTTCATCTGAGGATATTTCCTTTTTCACCATTGCCCTCTATGGGCTTCCAAATATCACTTTGCCAATTCCACAAGAACTGTCTTAGCGAAAGACTTCTTGAGGGGAAAGCTGTAACTCTGTGAGATGATTTCACAGAACAGAAAGAAGTTTCTCAGAAAGCTTCTTTCTCTTTGTTATCGGAGGATATTTCTTTTGTCCCTATAGTCTTCAAAGGCATCCGAAATATCTGTTCTCAGATTCCACAGAAATAAGGCTAGCAAAGAGATCCACGAAATACAGATGTAACTCTGTGAGATGAATTAACAGAACAGTAAGCAGTTTCTCAGAAATCTTCTTTCCAGATTTCATCTGAGGATATTTCCTTTTTCACCATAGCCCTCTATGGGCTTCCAAATATCACTTTCACAATTCCACAAGAACTGTCTTAGCGAAAGGCTTCTTGATGGGAGAGCTGTAACTCTTTGAGATGATTTCACAGAACACAAAGAAGTTTCTCAGAAAGCTTCTTTCTCTTTGTTATCGGAGGATATTTCCTTTGGCCCTATAGTCTTCAAAGGCATCCGAAATATCCGTTCTCAGATTCCACAGAAATAAGGCTAGCAAAGAGATCCACGAAATACAGATGTAACTCTGTGAGATGAATTAACAGAACACTAAGCAGTTTCTCAGAAAACTTTTTTCCAGATTTCATCTGAGGATATTTCCTTTTTCACCATAGTCCTCTAGGCGCTTCCAAATATCACTTTGCCAATTCCAAAAGAACTGTCTTAGCGAAAGGCTTCTTGAGGGGAAAGCTGTAACTCTGTGAGATGATTTCACAGAACACAAAGAAGTTTCTCAGAAAGCTTCTTTCTCGTTGTTATCGGAGTTTATATCCTTTGGCCCTATAGTCTTCAAAGGGATCCGAAATATCTGTTCTCAGATTCCACAGAAATAAGGCTAGCAAAGAGATCCACGATATACAGATGTAACTCTGTGAGATGAATTAACAGAACACTAAGCAGTTTCTCAGAAAGCTTCTTTCCAGATTTCATCTGAGGATATTTCCTTTTTCACCATAGCCCTCTATGGGCTTCCAAATATCACTTTGCCAATTCCACAAGAACTGTCTTAGCGAAAGGATTCTTGAGGGGAAAGCTGTAACTCTGTGAGATGATTTCACAGAACTCCAAGAAGTTTCTCAGAAAGCTTCTTTCTCTTTCTTATCGGAGTTTATATCCTTTGGCCCTATAGTCTTCAAAGGGATCCGAAATATCTGTTCTCAGAATCCACAGAAATAAGGCTAGCAAAGAGATCCACGAAATACAGATGTAACTCTGTGAGATGAATTAACAGAACACTAAGCAGTTTCTCAGAAAGCTTCTTTCCAGATTTCATCTGAGAATATTTCCTTTTTCACCATTGCCCTCTATGAGCTTCCAAATATCACTTTGCCAATTCCAAAAGAACTGTCTTAGCGAAAGGCTTCTTGAGGGGAAAGCTGTAACTCTGTGAGATGATTTCACAGAACACAAAGAAGTTTCTCAGAAAGCTCTTTCTCGTTGTTATCGGAGTTTATATCCTTTGGCCCTATAGTCTTCAAAGGGATCCGAAATATCTCTTCTTAGATTTCACAGAAATAAGGCAAGCCAAGAGATCCACGAAATACAGATGTAACTCTGTGAGATGAATTAACAGAACACTAAGCAGTTTCTCAGAAAGCTTCTTTCCAGATTTCATCTGAGGATAATTCCTTTTTCACCATAGCCCTCTATGGGCTTCCATATATCACTTTGCCAATTCCACAAGAACTGTCTTAGCGAAAGGCTTCTTGAGGGGAAAGCTGTAACTCTATGAGATGATTTCACAGAACACAAAGAAGTTTCTCAGAAAGCTTCCTTCTCTTTGTTATCGGAGTTTATTTCCTTTGGCCCTATATTCATCAAAGGGATCCGAAATATCTGTTCTCAGATTCCACATAAATAAGGCTAGCAAAGAAATCCACGAAATACAGATGTAACTCTGTGAGATGAATTAACAGAACACTAAGCACTTTCTCAGAAAGCTTCTTTCCAGATTTCATCTGAGGATATTTCCTTTTTCACCATTGCCCTCTATGGGCTTCCGAATATCACTTTGCCAATTCCACAGGAACTATCTTAGCGAAAGGCTTCTTGAGGGAAAAGCTGTAACTCTGTGAGATGATTTCACAGAGCACAAAGAAGTTTCTCAGAAAGCTTCTTTCTCCTTGTTATCGGAGATTATATCCTTTGGCCCTATAGTCTTCAAAGGGATCCGAAATATCTGTTCTCAGATTCCTCGGAAATAAGGCTAGCAAAGAGATCCACGAAATACAGATGTAACTCTGTGAGATGAATTAACAGAACACTAAGCAGTTTCTCAGAAAGCTTCTTTTCAGATTTCATCTGAGGATATTTCCTTTTTCACCATAGCCCTCTATGGGCTTCCAAATATCACTTTGCCAATTCCACAAGAAATGTCTTAGCGAAAGGCTTCTTGAGGGGAAAGCTGTAACTCTGTGAGATGATTTCACAGAACACAAAGAAGTTTCTCAGAAAGCTTCCTTCTCTTTGTCATCGGAGTTTATTTCCTTTGGCCCTATATTCATCAAACGGATCCGAAATATCTGTTCTCATATTCCACAGAAATAAGGCTAGCAAAGAGATCCACGAAATACAGATGTAACTCTGTGAGATGAATTAACAGAACACTAAGCAGTTTCTCAGAAAGCTTCTTTCCAGATTTCATCTGAGGATATTTCCTTTTTCACCATTGCCCTCTATGGGCTTCCAAATATCACTTTGCCAATTCCACAAGAACTGTCTTAGCGAAAGACTTCTTGAGGGGAAAGCTGTAACTCTGTGAGATGATTTCACAGAACACAAAGAAGTTTCTCAGAAAGCTTCTTTCTCTTTGTTATCGGAGGATATTTCTTTTGTCCCTATAGTCTTCAAAGGCATCCGAAATATCTGTTCTCAGATTCCACAGAAATAAGGCTAGCAAAGAGATCCACGAAATACAGATGTAACTCTGTGAGATGAATTAACAGAACACTAAGCAGTTTCTCAGAAAGATTCTTTCCAGATTTCATCTGAGGATATTTCCTTGTTCACTATAGCCCTCGATGCGCTTCCAAATATCACTTTGCCAATTCCACAAGAACTGTCTTAGCGAAAGGCTTCTTCACGGGAAAGCTGTAACTCTGTGAGATGATTTCACAGAACACAAAGAAGTGTCTCAGAAAGCTTCTTTCTCGTTGTTATCGGAGTTTATATCCTTTGGCCCTATAGTCTTCAAAGGGATCCAAAATATCTGTTCTCAGATTCCAAAGAAATAAGGCTAGCAAAGAGATCCACGAAATACAGATGTAACTCTGTGAGATGAATTAACAGAACACTAAGCAGTTTCTCAGAAAGCTTCTTTCCAGATTTCATCTGAGGATATTTCCTTTTTCACCATAGCCCTCTATGGGCTTCCATATATCACTTTGCCAATTCCACAAGAACTGTCTTAGCGAAAGGATTCTTGAGGGGAAAGCTGTAACTCTGTGAGATGATTTCACAGAACTCAAAGAAGTTTCTCAGAAAGCTTCTTTCTCGTTGTTATCGGAGTTTATATCCTTTGGCCCTATAGTCTTCAAAGGGATCCGAAATATCTGTTCTCAGATTCCACAGAAATAAGGCTAGCAAAGAGATCCACGAAATACAGATGTAACTCTGTGAGATGAATTAACAGAACACTAAGCAGTTTCTCAGAAAGCTTCTTTCCAGATTTCATCTGAGGATATTTCCTTTTTCACCATAGCCCTCTAAGGGCTTCCAAATATCACTTTGCCAATTCCACAAGAACTGTCTTAGCGAAAGGCTTCTTGAGGGGAAAGCTGTAACTCTATGAGATGATTTCACAGAACAGAAAGAAGTTTCTCAGAAAGCTTCCTTCTCTTTGTTATCGGAGTTTATTTCCTTTGGCCCTATGTCCATCAAAGGGATCCGAAATATCTGTTCTCAGATTCCACAGAAATAAGGCTAGCAAAGAGATCCACGAAATACAGATGTAACTCTGTGAGATGAATTAAGAGAACACTAAGCAGTTTCTCAGAAATCTTCTTTCCAGATTTCATCTGAGGATATTTCCTTTTTCACCATAGCCCTCTATGGGCTTCCAAATATCACTTTCCCAATTCCACAAGAACTGTCTTAGCGAAAGGCTTCTTGATGGGAGAGCTGTAACTCTTTGAGATGATTTCACAGAACACAAAGAAGTTTCTCAGAAAGATTCTTTCTCTTTGTTATCGGAGGATATTTCCTTTGGCCCTATAGTCTTCTAAGGCATCCGAAATATCCGTTCTCAGATTCCACAGAAATAAGGCTAGCAAAGAGATCCACGAAATACAGATGTAACTCTGTGAGATGAATTAACAGAACACTAAGCAGTTTCTCAGAAAACTTTTTTCCAGATTTCATCTGAGGATATTTCCTTTTTCACCATAGTCCTCTAGGCGCTTCCAAATATCACTTTGCCAATTCCAAAAGAACTGTCTTAGCGAAAGGCTTCTTGAGGGGAAAGCTGTAACTCTGTGAGATGATTTCACAGAACACAAAGAAGTTTCTCAGAAAGCTTCCTTCTCTTTGTCATCGGAGTTTATTTCCTTTGGCCCTATATTCATCAAACGAATCCGAAATATCGTTCTCATAATCCACAGAAATAAGGCTAGCTAAGAGATCCACGAAATACAGATGTAACTCTGTGAAATGAATTAACAGAACACTAAGCAGTTTCTCAGAAAGCTTCTTTCCAGATTTCATCTGAGGATATTTCCTTTTTCACCATTGCCCTCTATGGGCTTCCAAATATCACTTTGCCAATTCCACCAGAACTGTCTTAGGGAAAGTCTTCTTGAGGGGAAAGCTGTAACTCTGTGAGATGATTTCACAGAACACAAAGAAGTTTCCCAGAAAGCTTCTTTCTCTTTGTTATCAGAGGATATTTTTTTTGTCCCTTTAGTCTTCAAAGGCATCCGAAATATCTGTTCTCAGATTCCACAGAAATAAGGCTAGCAAAGAGATCCACGAAATACAGATGTAACTCTCTGAGATGAATTAACAGAACACGAAGCAGTTTCTCAGAAAGCTTCTTTCCAGATTTCATCTGAGGATATTTCCTTTTTCACCATAGCCCTCTATGGGCTTCCAAATATCACTTTGCCAATTCCACAAGAACTGTCTTAGCGAAAGGCTTCTTGAGGGGAAAGCTGTAACTCTGTGAGATGATTTCACAGAACACAAAGAAGTTTCTCAGAAAGCTTCTTTCTCGTTGTTATCGGAGTTTATATCCTTTGGCCCTATAGTCTTCAAAGGGATCCGAAATATCTGTTCTCAGATTCCACAGAAATAAGGCTAGCAAAGAGATCCACGAAATACAGATGTAACTCTGTGAGATGAATTAACAGAACACTAAGCAGTTTCTCAGAAAGCTTCTTTCCAGATTTCATCTGAGGATATTTCCTTTTTCACCGTAGCCCTCTATGGTCTTCCAAATATCACTTTGCCAATTCCACATGAACTGTCGTAGCGAAAGGCTTCTTGAGGGGAAAGCTGTAACTCTGTGAGATGATTTCACAGAACACAAAGAAGTTTCTCAGAAAGCTTCTTTCTCTTTCTTATCGGAGTTTATATCCTTTGGCCCTATAGTCTTCAAAGGGATCCGAAATATCTGTTCTCAGATTCCACAGAAATAAGGCTAGCAAAGAGATCCACGAAATACAGATGTAACTCTGTGAGATGAATTAACAGAACACTAAGCAGTTTCTCAGAAAGCTTCTTTCCATATTTCATCTGAGGATATTTCCTTTTTCACCATAGCCCTCTATGGGCTTCCAAATATCACTTTGCCAATTCCACAAGAACTGTCTTAGCGAAAGGCTTCTTGAAGGGAAAGCTGTAACTCTGTGAGATGATTTCACAGAACACAAAGAAGTTTCTCAGAAAGCTTCTTTCTCGTTGTTATCGGAGTTTATATCCTTTGGCCCTATAGTCTTCAAAGGGATCCGAAATATCTGTTCTCAGATTCCACAGAAATAAGGCTAGCAAAGAGATCCACGAAATACAGATGTAACTCTGTGAGATGAATTAACAGAACACTAAGCAGTTTCTCAGAAAGCTTCTTTCCAGATTTCATCTGAGGATATTTCCTTTTTCACCATTGCCCTCTATGAGCTTCCAAATATCACTTTGCCAATTCCACAAGAACTGTCTTAGCGAAAGGCTTCTTGAGGGGAAAGCTGTAACTCTGTGAGATGATTTCACAGAGCACAAAGAAGTTTCTCAGAAAGCTTCTTTCTCCTTGTTATCGGAGATTATATCCTTTGGCCCTATACCCTTCAAAGGGATCCGAAATATCTGTTCTCATATTCCACAGAAATAAGGCTAGCAAAGAGATCCACGAAATACAGATGTAACTCTGTGAGATGAATTAACAGAACACTAAGCAGTTTCTCAGAAAGCTTCTTTTCAGATTTCATCTGAGGATATTTCCTTTTTCACCATAGCCCTCTATGGGCTTCCAAATATCACTTTGCCAATTCCACAAGAAATGTCTTAGCGAAAGGCTTCTTGAGGGGAAAGCTGTAACTCTGTGAGATGATTTCACAGAACACAAAGAAGTTTCTCAGAAAGCTTCCTTCTCTTTGTCATCGGAGTTTATTTCCTTTGGCCCTATATTCATCAAACGGATCCGAAATATCTGTTCTCATATTCCACAGAAATAAGGCTAGCAAAGAGATCCACGAAATACAGATGTAACTCTGTGAGATGAATTAACAGAACACTAAGCAGTTTCTCAGAAAGCTTCTTTCCAGATTTCATCTGAGGATATTTCCTTTTTCACCATTGCCCTCTATGGGCTTCCAAATATCACTTTGCCAATTCCACAAGAACTGTCTTAGCGAAAGACTTCTTGAGGGGAAAGCTGTAACTCTGTGAGATGATTTCACAGAACACAAAGAAGTTTCTCAGAAAGCTTCTTTCTCTTTGTTATCGGAGGATATTTCTTTTGTCCCTATAGTCTTCAAAGGCATCCGAAATATCTGTTCTCAGATTCCACAGAAATAAGGCTAGCAAAGATATCCACGAAATACAGATGTAACTCTGTGAGATGAATTAACAGAACACTAAACAGTTTCTCAGAAAGCTTCTTTCCAGATTTCATCTGAGGATATTTCCTTGTTCACTATAGCCCTGGATGCGCTTCCAAATATCACTTTGCCAATTCCACAAGAACTGTCTTAGCGAAAGGCTTCTTGACGGGAAAGCTGTAACTCTGTGAGATGATTTCACAGAACACAAAGAAGTGTCTCAGAAAGCTTCTTTCTCGTTGTTATCGGAGTTTATATCCTTTGGCCCTATAGTCTTCAAAGGTATCCAAAATATCTGTTCTCAGATTCCAAAGAAATAAGGCTAGCAAAGAGATCCACGAAATACAGATGTAACTCTGTGAGATGAATTAACAGAACACTAAGCAGTTTCTCAGAAAGCTTCTTTCCAGATTTCATCTGAGGATATTTCCTTTTTCACCATAGCCCTCTATGGGCTTCCATATATCACTTTGCCAATTCCACAAGAACTGTCTTAGCGAAAGTCTTCTTGAGGGGAAAGCTGTAACTCTGTGAGATGATTTCACAGAGCTCAAAGAAGTTTCTCAGAAAGCTTCTTTCTCGTTGTTATCGGAGTTTATATCCTTTGGCCCTATAATCTTCAAAAGGGATCCGAAATATCTGTTCTCAGATTCCACAGAAATAAGGCTAGCAAAGAGATCCACGAAATACAGATGTAACTCTGTGAGATGAATTAACAGAACACTAAGCAGTTTCTCAGAAAGCTTCTTTCCAGATTTCATCTGAGGATATTTCCTTTTTCACCATAGCCCTCTATGGGCTTCCAAATATCACTTTGCCAATTCCACAAGAAATGTCTTAGCGAAAGGCTTCTTGAGGGGAAATCTGTAACTCTGTGAGATGATTTCACAGAACACAAAGAAGTTTCTCAGAAAGCTTCCTTCTCTTTGTCATCGGAGTTTATTTCCTTTGGCCCTATATTCATCAAACGGATCCGAAATATCTGTTCTCATATTCCACAGAAATAAGGCTAGCAAAGAGATCCACGAAATACAGATGTAACTCTGTGAGATGAATTAACAGAACACTAAGCAGTTTCTCAGAAAGCTTCTTTCCAGCTTTCATCTGAGGATATTTCCTTTTTCACCATTGCCCTCTATGGGCTTCCAAATATCACTTTGCCAATTCCACAAGAACTGTCTTAGCGAAAGACTTCTTGAGGGGAAAGCTGTAACTCTGTGAGATGATTTCACAGAACACAAAGAAGTTTCTCAGAAAGCTTCTTTCTCTTTGTTATCGGAGGATATTTCTTTTGTCCCTATAGTCTTCAAAGGCATCCGAAATATCTGTTCTCAGATTCCACAGAAATAAGGCTAGCAAAGAGATCCACGAAATACAGATGTAACTCTGTGAGATGAATTAACAGAACACTAAGCAGTTTCTCAGAAAGCTTCTTTCCAGATTTCATCTGAGGATATTTCCTTGTTCACTATAGCCCTGGATGCGCTTCCAAATATCACTTTGCCAATTCCACAAGAACTGTCTTAGCGAAAGGCTTCTTGACGGGAAAGCTGTAACTCTGTGAGATGATTTCACAGAACACAAAGAAGTGTCTCAGAAAGCTTCTTTCTCGTTGTTATCGGAGTTTATATCCTTTGGCCCTATAGTCTTCAAAGGGATCCAAAATATCTGTTCTCAGATTCCAAAGAAATAAGGCTAGCAAAGAGATCCACGAAATACAGATGTAACTCTGTGAGATGAATTAACAGAACACTAAGCAGTTTCTCAGAAAGCTTCTTTCCAGATTTCATCTGAGGATATTTCCTTTTTCACCATAGCCCTCTATGGGCTTCCATATATCACTTTGCCAATTCCACAAGAACTGTCTTAGCGAAAGTCTTCTTGAGGGGAAAGCTGTAACTCTATGAGATGATTTCACAGAACACAAAGAAGTTTCTCAGAAAGCTTCCTTCTCTTTGTTATCGGAGTTTATTTCCTTTGGCCCTATGTTCCTCAAAGGGATCCGAAATATCTGCTCTCAGATTCCACAGAAATAAGGCTAGCAAAGAGATCCACGAAATACAGATGTAACTCTGTGAGATGAATTAACAGAACAGTAAGCAGTTTCTCAGAAATCTTCTTTCCAGATTTCATCTGAGGATATTTCCTTTTTCACCATAGCCCTCTATGGGCTTCCAAATATCACTTTCCCAATTCCACAAGAACTGTCTTAGCGAAAGGCTTCTTGATGGGAGAGCTGTAACTCTTTGAGATGATTTCACAGAACACAAAGAAGTTTCTCAGAAAGCTTCTTTCTCTTTGTTATCGGAGGATATTTCCTTTGGCCCTATAGTCTTCAAAGGCATCCGAAATATCCCTTCTCAGATTCCACAGAAATAAGGCTAGCAAAGAGATCCACGAAATACAGATGTAACTCTGTGAGATGAATTAACAGAACACTAAGCAGTTTCTCAGAAAACTTTTTTCCAGATTTCATCTGAGGATATTTCCTTTTTCACCATAGTCCTCTAGGCGCTTCCAAATATCACTTTGCCAATTCCACAAGAACTGTCTTAGCGAAAGGCTTCTTGACGGGAAAGCTGTAACTCTGTGAGATGATTTCACAGAACACAAAGAAGTGTCTCAGAAAGCTTCTTTCTCGTTGTTATCGGAGTTTATATCCTTTGGCCCTATAGTCTTCAAAGGGATCCAAAATATCTGTTCTCAGATTAAAAAGAAATAAGGCTAGCAAAGAGATCCACGAAATACAGATGTAACTCTGTGAGATGAATTAACAGAACACTAAGCAGTTTCTCAGAAAGCTTCTTTCCAGATTTCATCTGAGGATATTTCCTTTTTCACCATAGCCCTCTATGGGCTTCCAAATATCACTTTGCCAATTCCACAAGAACTGTCTTAAGGAAAGGCTTCTTGAGGGGAAAGCTGTAACTCTGTGAGATGATTTCACAGAACTCAAAGATGTTTCTCAGAAAGCTTCTTTGTCGTTGTTATCGGAGTTTATATCCTTTGGCCCTATAGTCTTCAAAGGGATCCGAAATATCTGTTCTCAGATTCCACAGAAATAAGGCTAGCAAAGAGATCCACGAAATACAGATGTAACTCTGTGAGATGAATTAACAGAACACTAAGCAGTTTCTCAGAAAGCTTGTTTCCAGATTTCATCTTAGGATATTGCCTTTTTCACCATAGCCCTCTATGGGCTTCCAAATATCACTTTGCCAATTCCACAAGAACTGTCTTAGCGAAAGGCTTCTTGAGGGGAAAGCTGTAACTCTGTGAGATGATTTCACAGAACACAAAGAAGTTTCTCAGAAAGCTTCTTTCTCGTTGTTATCGGAGTTTATATCCTTTGGCCCTATAGTCTTCAAAGGGATCCGAAATATCTGTTCTCAGATTCCACAGAAATAAGGCTAGCAAAGAGATCCACGAAATACAGATGTAACTCTGCGAGATGAATTAAGAGAACACTAAGCAGTTTCTCAGAAAGCTTCTTTCCAGATTTCATCTGAGGATATTTCCTTTTTCACCATTGCCCTCTATGGGCTTCCGAATATCACTTTGCCAATTCCACAAGAACTGTCTTAGCGAAAGGCTTCTTGAGGGGAAAGCTGTAACTCTGTGAGATGATTTCACAGAACACAAAGAAGTTTCTCAGAAAGCTTCTTTCTCTTTGTCATCGGAGTTTATTTCCATTGGCCCTATTTTCATCAAAGGGATGCGAAATATCTGTTCTCAGATTCCACAGAAATAAGGCTAGCGGAGATCCACGAAATACAGATGTAACTCTGTGAGATGAATTAACAGAACACTAAGCAGTTTCTCAGAAAGCTTGTTTCCAGATTTCATCTGAGGATATTTCCTTTTTCACCATTGCCCTCTATGGGCTTCCAAATATCACTTTGCCAATTCCACAAGAACTGTCTTAGCGAAAGACTTCTTGAGGGGAAAGCTGTAACTCTGTGAGATGATTTCACAGAACACAAAGAAGTTTCTCAGAAAGCTTCTTTCTCTTTCTTATCGGAGGATATCTCTTTTGTCCCTATAGTCTTCAAAGGCATCCGAAATATCTGTTCTCAGATTCCACAGAAATAAGGCTAGCAAAGAGATCCACGAAATACAGATGTAACTCTGTGAGATGAATTAACAGAACACTAAGCAGTTTCTCAGAAAGCTTCTTTCCAGATTTCATCTGAGGATATTTCCTTTTTCACTATAGACCTCGATGCGCTTCCAAATATCACTTTGCCAATTCCACAAGCACTGTCTTAGCGAAAGGCTTCTTGACGGGAAAGCTGTAACTCTGTGAGATGATTTCACAGAACACAAAGAAGTTTCTCAGAAAGCTTCTTTCTCGTTGTTATCGGAGTTTATATCCTTTGGCCCTATAGTATTCTAAGGGATCCAAAATATCTGTTCTCAGATTCCACAGAAATAAGGCTAGCAAAGAGATCCACGAAATACAGATGTAACTCTGTGAGATGAATTAACGGAACACTAAGCAGTTTCTCAGAAAGCTTCTTTCCAGATTTCATCTGAGGATATTTCCTTTTTCACCATAGCCCTCTATGGGATTCCAAATATCACTTTCACAATTCCACAAGAACTGTCTTAGCGAAAGGCTTCTTGATGGGAGAGCTGTAACTCTGTGAGATGATTTCACAGAACACAAAGAAGTTTCTCAGAAAGCTTCTTTCTCTTTGTTATCGGAGGATATTTCCTTTGGCCCTATAGTCTACAAAGGCATCCGAAATATCCGTTCTCAGATTCCACAGAAATAAGGCTAGCAAAGAGATCCACGAAATACAGATGTAACTCTGTGAAATGAATGAACAGAACACTAAGCAGTTTCTCAGAAAGCTTCTTTCCAGATTTCATCTGAGGATATTTCCTTATTCACCATTGCCCTCTATGGGCTTCCAAATATCACTTTGCCAATTCCACAAGAAATGTCTTAGCGAAAGGCTTCTTGAGGGGAAAGCTGTAACTCTGTGAGATGATTTCACAGAACACAAAGAAGTTTCTCAGAAAGCTTCCTTCTCTTTGTCATCGGAGTTTATTTCCTTTGGCCCTATATTCATCAAACGAATCCGAAATATCTGTTCTCATATTCCACAGAAATAAGGCTAGCAAAGAGATCCACGAAATACAGATGTAACTCTGTGAGATGAATTAACAGAACACTAAGCAGTTTCTCAGAAAGCTTCTTTCCAGATTTCATCTGAGGATATTTCCTTTTTTACCATTGCCCTCTATGGGCTTCCAAATATTACTTTGCCAATTCCACAAGAACTGTCTTAGCGAAAGACTTCTTGAGGGGAAAGCTGTAACTCTGTGAGATGATTTCACAGAACACAAAGAAGTTTCTCAGAAAGCTTCTTTCTCTTTGTTATCGGAGGATATTTCTTTTGTCCCTATAGTCTTCAAAGGCATCCGAATTATCTGTTCTCAGATTCCACAGAAATAAGGCTAGCAAAGAGATCCACGAAATACAGATGTAACTCTGTGAGATGAATTAACAGAACACTAAGCAGTTTCTCAGAAAGCTTCTTTCCAGATTTCATCTGAGGATATTTCCTTTTTCACCAAAGCCCTCTAAGGGCTTCCATATATGACTTTGCCAATTCCACAAGAACTGTCTTAGCGAAAGGCTTCTAGAGGGGAAAGCTGTAACTCTGTGAGATGATTTCACAGAACACCAAGAAGTTTCTCAGAAAGCTTCCTTCTCTTTCTTATCGGAGTTTATTTCCATTGGCCCTTTAATCATCAAAGGGATCCGAAATATCTGTTCTCAGATTCCACAGAAATAAGGCTAGCAAAGAGATCCACGAAATACAGATGTAACTCTGTGAGATGAATTAACAGAACACTAAGCAGTTTCTCAGAAAGCTTGTTTCCAGATTTCATCTTAGGATATTGCCTTTTTCACCATAGCCCTCTATGGGCTTCCAAATATCACTTTGCCAATTCCACAAGAACAGTCTTAGCGAAAGGCTTCTTGAGGGGAAAGCTGTAACTCTGTGAGATGATTTCACAGACACAAAGAAGTTTCTCAGAAAGCTTCTTACTCGTTGTTATCGGAGTTTATATCCTTTGGCCATATAGTCTTCAAAGGGATCCGAAATATCTGTTCTCAGATTCCACAGAAATAAGGCTAGCAAAGAGATCCACGAAATACAGATGTAACTCTGTGAGATGAATTAAGAGAACACTAAGCAGTTTCTCAGAAAGCTTCTTTCCAGATTTCATCTGAGGATATTTCCTTTTTCACCATTGCCCTCTCTGGGCTTCCGAATATCACTTTGCCAATTCCACAAGAACTGTCTTAGCGAAAGGCTTCTTCAGGGGAAAGCTGTAACTCTGTGAGATTATTTCACAGAACACAAAGAAGTTTCTCAGAAAGCTTCTTTCTCGTTGTTATCGGAGTTTATATCCTTTGGCCCTATAGTCTTCAAAGGGATCCGAAATATCTGTTCTCAGATTCCACAGAAATAAGGCTAGCAAAGAGATCCACGATACACAGATGTAACTCTGTGAGATGAATTAACAGAACACTAAGCAGTTTCTCAGAAAGCTTCTTTCCAGATTTCATCTGAGGATATTTCCTTTTTCACCATAGCCCTCTATGGGCTTCCAAATATCACTTTGCCAATTCCAAAAGAACTGTCTTAGCGAAAGGCTTCTTGAGGGGAAAGCTGTAACTCTGTGAGATGATTTCACAGAACACAAAGAAGTTTCTCAGAAAGCTTCTTTCTCGTTGTTATCGGAGTTTATATCCTTTGGCCCTATAGTCTTCAAAGGGATCCGAAATATCTCTTCTTAGATTTCACAGAAATAAGGCAAGCCAAGAGATCCACGAAATACAGATGTAACTCTGTGAGATGAATTAACAGAACACTAAGCAGTTTCTCAGAAAGCTTCTTTCCAGATTTCATCTGAGGATAATTCCTTTTTCACCATAGCCCTCTATGGGCTTCCATATATCACTTTGCTAATTCCACAAGAACTGTCTTAGCGAAAGGCTTCTTGAGGGGAAAGCTGTAACTCTATGAGATGATTTCACAGAACACAAAGAAGTTTCTCAGAAAGCTTCCTTCTCTTTTTTATCGGAGTTTATTTCCTTTGGCCCTATATTCATCAAAAGGATCCGAAATATCTGTTCTCAGATTCCACATAAATAAGGCTAGCAAAGAAATCCACGAAATACAGATGTAACTCTGTGAGATGAATTAACAGAACACTAAGCAGTTTCTCAGAAAGCTTCTTTCCAGATTTCATCTGAGGATATTTCCTTTTTCACCATTGCCCTCTATGGGCTTCCGAATATCACTTTGCCAATTCCACAAGAACTATCTTAGCGAAAGGCTTCTTGACGGAAAAGCTGTAACTCTGTGAGATGATTTCACAGAGCACAAAGAAGTTTCTCAGAAAGCTTCTTTCTCCTTGTTATCGGAGATTATATCCTTTGGCCCTATAGTCTTCAAAGGGATCCGAAGTATCTGTTCTCAGATTCCACAGAAATAAGGCTAGCAAAGAGATCCACGAAATACAGATGTAACTCTGTGAGATGAATTAACAGAACACTAAGCAGTTTCTCAGAAAGCTTCTTTCCAGATTTCATCTGAGGATATTTCCTTTTTCACCATAGCCCTCCATGGGCTTCCAAATATCACTTTGCCAATTCCACAAGAAATGTCTTAGCGAAAGGCTTCTTGAGGGGAAAGCTGTAACTCTGTGAGATGATTTCACAGAACACAAAGAAGTTTCTCAGAAAGCTTCCTTCTCTTTGTCATCGGAGTTTATTTCCTTTGGCCCTATATTCATCAAACGGATCCGAAATATCTGTTCTCATATTCCACAGAAATAAGGCTAGCAAAGAGATCCACGAAATACAGATGTAACTCTGTGAGATGAATTAACAGAACACTAAGCAGTTTCTCAGAAAGCTTCTTTCCAGATTTCATCTGAGGATATTTCCTTTTTCACCATTGCCCTCTATGGGCTTCCAAATATCACTTTGCCAATTCCACAAGAACTGTCTTAGCGAAAGACTTCTTGAGGGGAAAGCTGTAACTCTGTGAGATGATTTCACAGAACACAAAGAAGTTTCTCAGAAAGCTTCTTTCTCTTTGTTATCGGAGGATATTTCTTTTGTCCCTATAGTCTTCAAAGGGATCCGAAATATCTGTTCTCAGATTCCACAGAAATAAGGCTAGCAAAGAGATCCACGAAATACAGATGTAACTCTGTGAGATGAATTAACAGAACACTAAGCAGTTTCTCAGAAAGCTTCTTTCCAGATTTCATCTGAGGATATTTCCTTGTTCACTATAGCCCTGGATGCGCTTCTAAATATCACTTTGCCAATTCCACAAGAACTGTCTTAGCGAAAGGCTTCTTGACGGGAAAGCTGTAACTCTGTGAGATGATTTCACAGAACACAAAGAAGTGTCTCAGAAAGCTTCTTTCTCGTTGTTATCGGAGTTTATATCCTTTGGCCCTATAGTCTTCAAAGGGATCCAAAATATCTGTTCTCAGATTCCAAAGAAATAAGGCTAGCAAAGAGATCCACGAAATACAGATGTAACTCTGTGAGATGAATTAACAGAACACTAAGCAGTTTCTCAGAAAGCTTCTTTCCAGATTTCATCTGAGGATATTTCCTTTTTCACCATAGCCCTCTATGGGCTTCCATATATCACTTTGCCAATTCCACAAGAACTGTCTTAGCGAAAGTCTTCTTGAGGGGAAAGCTGTAACTCTGTGAGATGATTTCACAGAACTCAAAGAAGTTTCTCAGAAAGCTTCTTTCTCGTTGTTATCGGAGTTTATATCCTTTGGCCCTATAGTCTTCAAAGGGATCCGAAATATCTGTTCTCAGATTCCACAGAAATAAGGCTAGCAAAGAGATCCACGAAATACAGATGTAACTCTGTGAGATGAATTAACAGAACACTAAGCAGTTTCTCAGAAAGCTTCTTTCCAGATTTCATCTGAGGATATTTCCTTTTTCACCATAGCCCCCTAAGGGCTTCCAAATATCACTTTGCCAATTCCACAAGAACTGTCTTAGCGAAAGGCTTCTTGAGGGGAAAGCTGTAACTCTATGAGATGATTTCACAGAACAGAAAGAAGTTTCTCAGAAAGCTTCCTTCTCTTTGTTATCGGAGTTTATTTCCTTTGGCCCTATGTTCATCAAAGGGATCCGAAATATCTGTTCTCAGATTCCACAGAAATAAGGCTACCAAAGAGATCCACGAAATACAGATGTAACTCTGTGAGATGAATTAACAGAACACTAAGCAGTTTCTCAGAAAGCTTCTTTCCAGATTTCATCTGAGGATATTTCCTTTTTCACCATAGCCCTCTAAGGGCTTCCATATATCACTTTGCAAATTCCACAAGAACTGTCTTAGCGAAAGGCTTCTAGACGGGAAAGCTGTAACTCTGTGAGATGATTTCAGAGAACACAAAGAAGTTTCTCAGAAAGCTTCCTTCTCTTTCTTATCGGAGTTTATTTCCTTTGGCCCTATATTCATCAAAGGGATCCGAAATATCTGTTCTCAGATTCCACAGAAATAAGGCTAGCAAAGAGATCCACGAAATACAGATGTAACTCTGTGAGATGAATTAACAGAACACTAAGCAGTTTCTCAGAAAGCTTGTTTCCAGATTTCATCTTAGGATATTGCCTTTTTCACCATAGCCCTCTATGGGCTTCCAAATATCACTTTGCCAATTCCACAAGAACTGTCTTAGCGAAAGGCTTCTTGAGGGGAAAGCTGTAACTCTGTGAGATGATTTCACAGAACACAAAGAAGTTTCTCAGAAAGCTTCTTTCTCGTTGTTATCGGAGTTTATATCCTTTGGCCCTATAGTCTTCAAAGGGATCCGAAATATCTGTTCTCAGATTCCACAGAAATAAGGCTAGCAAAGAGATCCACGAAATACAGATGTAACTCTGCGAGATGAATTAAGAGAACACTAAGCAGTTTCTCAGAAAGCTTCTTTCCAGATTTCATCTGAGGATATTTCCTTTTTCACCATTGCCCTCTATGGGCTTCCGAATATCACTTTGCCAATTCCACAAGAACTGTCTTAGCGAAAGGCTTCTTGAGGGGAAAGCTGTAACTCTGTGAGATGATTTCACAGAACACAAAGAAGTTTCTCAGAAAGCTTCTTTCTCTTTGTCATCGGAGTTTATTTCCATTGGCCCTATTTTCATCAAAGGGATGCGAAATATCTGTTCTCAGATTCCACAGAAATAAGGCTAGCGGAGATCCACGAAATACAGATGTAACTCTGTGAGATGAATTAACAGAACACTAAGCAGTTTCTCAGAAAGCTGGTTTCCAGATTTCATCTGAGGATATTTCCTTTTTCACCATTGCCCTCTATGGGCTTCCAAATATCACTTTGCCAGTTCCACAAGAACTGTCTTAGCGAAAGACTTCTTGAGGGGAAAGCTGTAACTCTGTGAGATGATTTCACAGAACACAAAGAAGTTTCTCAGAAAGCTTCTTTCTCTTTCTTATCGGAGGATATCTCTTTTGTCCCTATAGTCTTCAAAGGCATCCGAAATATCTGTTCTCAGATTCCACAGAAATAAGGCTAGCAAAGAGATCCACGAAATACAGATGTAACACTGTGAGATGAATTAACAGAACACTAAGCAGTTTCTCAGAAAGCTTCTTTCCAGATTTCATCTGAGGATATTTCCTTTTTCACTATAGCCCTCGATGCGCTTCCAAATATCACTTTGCCAATTCCACAAGCACTGTCTTAGCGAAAGGCTTCTTGACGGGAAAGCTGTAACTCTGTGAGATGATTTCACAGAACACAAAGAAGTTTCTCAGAAAGCTTCTTTCTCGTTGTTATCGGAGTTTATATCCTTTGGCTCTATAGTTTTCTAAGGGATCCAAAATATCTGTTCTCAGATTCCACAGAAATAAGGCTAGCAAAGAGATCCACGAAATACAGATGTAACTCTGTGAGATGAATTAACAGAACACTAAGCAGTTTCTCAGAAAGCTTCTTTCCAGATTTCATCTCAGAATATTTCCTTTTTCACCATAGCCCTCTATGGGCTTCCATATATCACTTTGCCAATTCCACAAGAACTGTCTTAGCGAAAGGCTTCTTGAGGGGAAAGCTGTAACTCTGGGAGATGATTTCAAAGAACACAAAGAAGTTTCTCAGAAAGCTTCTTTCTCGTTGTTATCGGAGTTTATATCTTTGGCCCTATAGTCTTCACAGGGATCCGAAATATCTGTTCTCAGATTCCACAGAAATAAGGCTAGCAAAGAGATCCACGAAATACAGATGTAACTCTGTGAGATGAATTAACAGAACACTAAGCAGTTTCTCAGAAAGCTTCTTTCCAGATTTCATCTGAGGATATTTCCTTTTTCACCATAGCCCTCTATGGGCTTCCATATATCACTTTGCTAATTCCACAAGAACTGTCTTAGCGAAAGGCTTCTTGAGGGGAAACTGTAACTCTATGAGATGATTTCACAGAACACAAAGAAGTTTCTCAGAAAGCTTCCTTCTCTTTCTTATAGGAGTTTATTTCCTTTGGCCCTATATTCATCAAAGTGATCCGAAATATCTCTTCTCAGATTCCACAGAAATAAGGCTAGCAAAGAGATCCACGAAATACAGATGTAACTCTCTGAGGTGAATTAACAGAACACTAAGCAGTTTCTCAGAAAGCTTCTTTCCAGATTTCATCTGAGGATATTTCCTTTTTCACCATTGCCCTCTATGGGCTTCCGAATATCACTTTGCCAATTCCACAAGAACTGTCTTAGCGAAAGGCTTCTTGAGGGGAAAGCTGTAACTCTGTGCGATGATTTCGCAGAACACAAAGAAGTTTCTCAGAAAGCTTCTTTCTCTTTCTTATCGGAGATTATATCCTTTGGCCCTATAGTCTTCAAAGGGATCCGAAATATCTGTTCTCAGATTCCACAGAAATAAGGCTAGCAGAGATCCACGAAATACAGATGTAACTCTGTGAGATGAATTAACAGAACACTAAGCAGTTTCTCAGAAAGCTTCTTTCCAGATTTCATCTGAGGATATTTCCTTTTTCACAATTGCCCTCTATGGGCTTCCAAATATCACTTTGCCAATTCCAGTAGAACTGTCTTAGCGAAAGACTTCTTGAGGGGAAAGCTGTAACTCTGTGAGATGATTTCACAGAACACAAAGAAGTTTCTCAGAAAGCTTCTTTCTCTTTCTTATCGGAGGATATTTCTTTTGTCCCTATAGTCTTCAAAGGCATCCGAAATATGTGTTCTCAGATTCCACAGAAATAAGGCTAGCAAACAGATCCACGAAATACAGATGTAATTCTGTGAGATGAATTAACAGAACACTAAGCAGTTTCTCAGAAAGCTTCTTTCCAGATTTCATCTGAGGATATTTCCTTTTTCACTATAGACCTCGATGCGCTTCCAAATATCACTTTGCCAATTCCACAAGAACTGTCTTAGCGAAAGGCTTCTTGACGGGAAAGCTGTAACTCTGTGAGATGATTTCACAGAACACAAAGAAGTTTCTCAGAAAGCTTCTTTCTCGTTGTTATCGGAGTTTATATCCTTTGGACCTATAGTCTTCAAAGGGATCCAAAATATCTGTTCTCAGATTCCACAGAAATAAGGCTAGCAAAGAGATCCACGAAATACAGATGTAACTCTGTGAGATGAATTAACAGAACACTAAGCAGTTTCTCAGAAAGCTTCTTTCCAGATTTCATCTGAGGATATTTCCTTTTTCACCATAGCCCTCTATGGGCTTCCATATATCACTTTGCCAATTCCACAAGAACTGTCTTAGCGAAAGGCTTCTTGAGGGGAAAGCTGTAACTCTGTGAGATGATTTCACAGAACACAAAGAACTTTCTCAGAAAGCTTCTTTCTCGTTGTTATCGGAGTTTATATCCTTTGGCCCTATAGTCTTCAAAGGGATCCGAAATATCTGTTCTCAGATTCCACAGAAATAAGGCTAGCAAAGAGATCCACGAAATACAGATGTAACTCTGTGAGATGAATTAACAGAACACTAAGCAGTTTCTCAGAAAGCTTCTTTCCAGATTTCATCTGAGGATATTTCCTTTTTCACCATAGCCCTCTATGGGCATCCAAATATCACTTTGCCAATTCCACAAGAACTTTCTTAGCGAAAGGCTTCTTGAGGGGAAAGCTGTAACTCTGTGAGATGATTTCACAGAACTCAAAGAAGTTTCTCAGAAAGCTTCTTTCTCTTTCTTATCGGAGTTTATATCCTTTGGCCCTATAGTCTTCAAAGGGATCCGAAATATCTGTTCTCAGATTCCACAGAAATAAGGCTAGCAAAGAGATCCACGAAATACAGATGTAACTCTGTGAGATGAATTAACAGAACACTAAGCAGTTTCTCAGAAAGCTTCTTTCCAGATTTCATCTGAGGATATTTCCTTTTTCACCATTGCCCTCTATGAGCTTCCAAATATCACTTTGCCAATTCCACAAGAACTGTCTTAGCGAAAGGCTTCTTGAGGGGAAAGCTGTAACTCTGTGAGATGATTTCACAGAACACAAAGAAGTTTCTCAGAAAGCTTCTTTCTCGTTGTTATCGGAGTTTATATCCTTTGGCCCTATAGTCTTCAAAGGGATCCAAAATATCTGTTCTCAGATTACACAGAAATAAGGCTAGCAAAGAGATCCACGAAATACAGATGTAACTCTGTGAGATGAATTAACAGAACACTAAGCAGTTTCTCAGAAAGCTTCTTTCCAGATTTCATCTGAGGATATTTCCCTTTTCACCATAGCCCTCTAAGGGCTTCCATATATCACTTTGCCAATTCCACAAGAACTGTCTTAGCGAAAGGCTTCTTGAGGGGAAAGCTGTAACTCTGTGAGATGATTTCACAGAACACAAAGAAGTTTCTCAGAAAGCTTCTTTCTCTTTGTCATCGGAGTTTATTTCCATTGGCCCTATTTTCATCAAAGGGATGCGAAATATCTGTTCTCAGATTCCACAGAAATAAGGCTAGCGGAGATCCACGAAATACAGATGTAACTCTGTGAGATGAATTAACAGAACACTAAGCAGTTTCTCAGAAAGCTGGTTTCCAGATTTCATCTGAGGATATTTCCTTTTTCACCATTGCCCCCTATGGGCTTCCAAATATCACTTTGCCAATTCCACAAGAACTGTCTTAGCGAAAGGCTTCTTGAGGGGAAAGCTGTAACTCTGTGAGATGATTTCACAGAACACAAAGAAGTTTCTCAGAAAGCTTCTTTCTCGTTGTTATCGGAGTTTATATCCTTTGGCCCTATAGTCTTGAAAGGGATCCGAAATATCTGTTCTCAGATTCCACAGAAATAAGGCTAGCAAAGAGATCCACGAAATACAGATGTAACTCTGTGAGATGAATTAACGGAACACGAAGCAGTTTCTCAGAAAGATTCTTTCCAGATTTCATCTGAGGATATTTCTTTTTTCACCATTGCCCTCTATGGGCTTCCAAATATCACTTTGCTAATTCCACAAGAACTGTCTTAGCGAAAGACTTCTTGAGGGGAAAGCTGTAACTCTGTGAGATGATTTCACAGAACACAAAGAAGTTTCTCAGAAAGCTTCCTTCTCTTTGTCATCGGAGTTTATTTCCATTGGCCCTATATTCATTACAGGGATCCGAAATATCTGTTCTCAGATTCCACAGAAATAAGGCTATCAAAGAGATCCACGAAACACAGATGTAACTCTGTGAGATGAATTAACAGAACACTAAGCAGTTTCTCAGAAAGCTTCTTTCCAGATTTCATCAGAGGATATTTCCTTTTTCACCATAGCCCTCTAAGGGCTTCCAAATATCACTTTGCCAATTCCACAAGAACTGTCTTAGCGAAAGGCTTCTTGAGGGGAAAGCTGTAACTCTATGAGATGATTTCACAGAACACAAAGAGTGTGTCTCAGAAAGCTTCTTTCTCGTTGTTATCAGAGGATATTTCCTTTGGCTCTATAGTCTTCAAAGGGATCCGAAATATCTGTTCTCAGATTCCACAGATATAAGGCTAGCAAAGAGATCCACGAAATACAGATGTAACTCTGTGAGATGAATTAACAGAACACTAAGCAGTTTCTCAGAAAGCTTGTTTCCAGATTTCATCTGAGGATATTTCCTTTTTCACCATTGCCCTCTATGGGCTTCCGAATATCACTTTGCAAATTCCACAAGAACTGTCTTAGCGAAAGGCTTCTTGAGGGGAGAGCTCTAACTCTGTGAGATGATTTCACAGAACACAAAGAAGTTTCTCAGAAAGCTTCTTTCTCTTTGTTATCGGAGGATATTTCCTTTGGCCCTATAGTCTTCAAAGGCATCCGAAATATCCGTTCTCAGATTCCACAGAAATAAGGCTAGCAAAGAGATCCACGAAATACAGATGTAACTCTGTGAGATGAATTAACAGAACACTAAGCAGTTTCTCAGAAAGCTTCTTTCCAGATTTCATCTGAGGATATTTCCTTTTTCACCATAGCCCTCTAGGGGCTTCCAAATATACTTTGCCAATTCCACAAGAAATGTCTTAGCGAAAGGCTTCTTGAGGGGAAAGCTGTAACTCTGTGAGATGATTTCACAGAACACAAAGAAGTTTCTCAGAAACCTTCCTTCTCTTTGTCATTGGAGTTTATTTCCTTTGGCCCTTTATTCATCAAACGGATCCGAAATATCTGTTCTCATATTCCACAGAAATAAGGCTAGCAAAGAGATCCACGAAATACAGACGTAACTCTGTGAGATGAAAAAACAGAACACTAAGCAGATTCTCAGAAAGCTTCTTTCCACATTTCATCTGAGGATATTTCCCTTTTCACCATTGCCCTCTATGGGCTTCCAAATATCACTTTGCCAATTCCACAAGAACTGTCTTACCGAAAGACTTCTTGAGGGGAAAGCTGTAACTCTGTGAGATGATTTCACAGAACACAAAGAAGTTTCTCAGAAAGCTTCCTTCTCTTTCTTATAGGAGTTTATTTCCTTTGGCCCTATATTCATCAAAGGGATCCGAAATATCTCTTCTCAGATTCCACAGAAATAAGGCTAGCAAAGAGATCCACGAAATACAGATGTAACTCTGTGAGATGAATTAACAGAACACGAAGCAGTTTCTCAGAAAGCTTCTTTCCAGATTTCATCTGATTATATTTCCTTTTTCACCATTGCCCTCTATGGGCTTCCAAATACCACTTTGCCAATTCCACAAGAACTGTCTTAGCGAAAGACTTCTGGAGGGGAAGGCTGTAAATATGTGAGATGATTTCACAGAACACAAAGAAGTTTCTCAGAAACCTTCTTTCTCTTTCTTATCGGAGGATATTTCCTTTGGCCCTATAGTCTTCTAAGGGATCCGAAATATCTGTTCTCGGATTCCACATAAATAAGGCTAGCAAAGAGATCCACGAAATACAGATGTAACTCTGTGAGATGAATTAACAGAACACTAAGCAGTTTCTCAGAAATCTTCTTTCCAGATTTCATCTGAGGATATTTCCTTTTTCACCATAGCCCTCTATGGGCTTCCAAATATCACTGTGCCAATTCCACAAGAACTGTCTTAGCGAAAGGCTTCTTGAGGGGAAAGCTGTAACTCTGTGAGATGATTTCACAGAACACAAAGAAGTTTCTCAGAAAGCTTCTTTCTCGTTGTTATCGGAGTTTATATCCTTTGGCCCTATAGTCTTCAAAGGGATCCGAAATATCTGTTCTCAGATTCCACAGAAATAAGGCTAGCAAAGAGATCCACGAAATACAGATGTAACTCTGTCCGATGAATTAACAGAACACTAAGCAGTTTCTCAGAAAACTTCTTTCCAGATTTCATCTAAGGATATTTCCTTTTTCAACGTAGCCCTCTATGGGCTTCCAAATATCACTTTGCCAATTCCACAAGAACTGTCTTAGCGAAAGGCTTCTTGAGGGGAAAGCTGTAACTCTGTGAGATGATTTCACAGAACACAAAGAAGTTTCTCAGAAAGCTTCCTTCTCTTTGTCATCGGAGTTTATTTCCATTGGCCCTATATTCATTACAGGGATCCGAAATATCTGTTCTCAGATTCCACAGAAATAAGGCTAGCAAAGAGATCCACGAAACACAGATGTAACTCTGTGAGATGAATTAACAGAACACTAAGCAGTTTCTCAGAAAGCTTCTTTCCAGATTTCATCTGAGGATATTTCCTTTTTCACCATAGCCCTCTATGGGCTTCCAAATATCACTTTGCCAATTCCACAAGAACTGTCTTAGCGAAAGGCTTCTTGAGGGGAAAGCTGTAACTCTGTGAGATGATTTCACAGAACACAAAGAAGTTTCTCAGAAAGCTTCTTTCTCGTTGTTATCGGAGGATATTTCCTTTGGCTCTATAGTCTTCAAAGGGATCTGAAATATCTGTTCTCAGATTCCACAGATATAAGGCTAGCAAAGAGATCCACGAAATACAGATGTAACTCTGTGAGATGAATTAACAGAACACTAAGCAGTTTCTCAGAAAGCTTCTTTCCAGATTTCATCTGAGGATATTTCCTTGTTCACCATTGCCCTCTATGGGCTTCCGAATATCACTTTGCCAATTCCACAAGAGCTGTCTTAGCGAAAGGCTTCTTGAGGGGAAAGCTGTAACTCTGTGAGATGATTTCACAGAACACAAAGAAGTTTCTCAGAAAGCTTCTCTCTCGTTGTTATCGGAGTTTATTTCCTTTGGCCCTATAGTCTTCAAAGGGATCCGAAATATCTGTTCTCAGATTCCACAGAAATAAGGATAGCAAAGAGATCCACGAAATACAGATGTAACTCTGTGAGATGAATTAACAGAACACTAAGCAGTTTCTCAGAAAGCTTGTTTCCAGATTTCATCTGAGGATATTTCCTTTTTCACCATAGCCCTCTATGGGCTTCCAAATATCACTTTGCCAATTCCACAAGAACTGTCTTAGCGAAAGGCTTCTTGAGGGGAAAGCTGTAACTCTGTGAGATGATTTCACAGAACTCAAAGAAGTTTCTCAGAAAGCTTCTTTCTCTTTCTTATCGGAGTTTGTATCCTTTGGCCCTTTATTCATCAAACGGATCCGAAATATCTGTTCTCATATTCCACAGAAATAAGGCTAGCAAAGAGATCCACGAAATACAGACGTAACTCTGTGAGATGAATTAACAGAACACTAAGCAGATTCTCAGAAAGCTTCTTTCCACATTTCATCTGAGGATATTTCCTTTTTCACCATTGCCCTCTATGGGCTTCCAAATATCACTTTGCCAATTCCACAAGAACCTTCTTACCGAAAGACTTCTTGAGGGGAAAGCTGTAACTCTGTGAGATGATTTCACAGAACACAAAGAAGTTTCTCAGAAAGCTTCCTTCTCTTTCTTATAGGAGTTTATTTCCTTTGGCCCTATATTCATCAAAGGGATCCGAAATATCTCTTCTCAGATTCCACAGAAATAAGGCTAGCAAAGAGATCCACGAAATACAGATGTAACTCTGTGAGATGAATTAACAGAACACTAAGCAGTTTCTCAGAAAGCTTCTTTCCAGATTTCATCTGAGGATATTTCCTTTTTCACCGTAGCCCTCTATGGGCTTCCAAATATCACTTGGCCAATTCCACAAGAACTGTCTTAGCGAAAGGCTTCTTGAGGGGAAAGCTGTAACTCTGTGAGATGATTTCACAGAACTCAAAGAAGTTTCTCAGAAAGCTTCTTTCTCTTTCTTTTGGGAGTTTATATCCTTTGGCCCTATAGTCTTCAAAGGTATCCAAAATATCTGTTCTCAGATTCCACAGAAATAAGGCTAGCAAAGAGATCCACGAAATACAGATGTAACCCTGTGAGATGAATTAACAGAACACTAAGCAGTTTCTCAGAAAGCTTCTTTCCAGATTTCATCTGAGGATATTTCCTTTTTCACCATTGCCCTCTATGAGCTTCCAAATATCACTTTGCCAATTCCACAAGAACTGTCTTAGCGAAAGGCTTCTTGAGGGGAAAGCTGTAACTCTGTGAGATGATTTCACAGAACACAAAGAAGTTTCTCAGAAAGCGTCTTTCTCGTTGTTATCGGAGTTTATATCCTTTGGCCCTATAGTCTTCAAAGGGATCCGAAATATCTGTTCTCAGATTCCACAGAAATAAGGCTAGCAAAGAGATCTATGAAATACAGATGTAACTCTGTGAGATGAATTAACAAAACAGTAAGCAGTTTCTCAGAAAGCTTCTTTCCAGATTTCATCTGAGGATATTTCCTTTTTCACCATAGCCCTCTATGGGCTTCCATTTATCACTTTGCTAATTCCACAAGAACTGTCTTAGCGAAAGGCTTCTTGAGGGGAAAGCTGTAACTCTGTGAGATGATATCACAGAACACAAAGAAGTTTCTCAGAAAGCTTCCTTCTCTTTCTTATCGGAGTTTATATCCTTTGGCCCTATATTCATCAAAGGGATCCGAAATATCTGTTCTCAGATTCCACAGAAATAAGGCTAGCAAAGAGATCCACGAAATACAGATGTAACTCTGTGAGATGAATTAACAGAACCCTAAGCAGTTTCTCAGAAAGCTTCTTTCCAGATTTCATCTGAGGATATTTCCTTTTTCACCGTAGCCCTCTATGGGCTTCCAAATATCACTTTGCCAATTCCACAAGACTGTCTTAGCGAAAGGCTTCTTGAGGGGAAAGCTGTAACTCTGTGAGATGATTTCACAGAACACAAAGAAGTTTCTCAGAAAGCTTCCTTCTCTTTGCCAGCGGAGTTTATTTCCATTGGCCCTATATTCATTACAGTGATCCGAAATATCTGTACTCAGACTCCACAGAAATAAGGCTAGCAAAGAGATCCACGAAACACAGATGTAACTCTGTGAGATGAATTAACAGAACACTAAGCAGTTTCTCAGAAAGCTTCTTTCCAGATTTCATCTAAGGATATTTTCTTTTTCACCATTGCCCTCTATGGGCTTCCGAATATCACTTTGCCAATTCCACAAGAGCTGTCTTAGCGAAAGGCTTCTTGAGGGGAAAGCTGTAACTCTGTGAGATGATTTCACAGAACACAAAGAAGTTTCTCAGAAAGCTTCTTTCTCGTTGTTATCGGAGTTTATTTCCTTTGGCCCTATAGTCTTCAAAGGGATCCGAAATATCTGTTCTCAGATTCCACAGAAATAAGGATAGCAAAGAGATCCACGAAATACAGATGTAACTCTGTGAGATGAATTAACAGAACACTAAGCAGTTTCTCAGAAAGCTTGTTTCCAGATTTCATCTGAGGATATTTCCTTTTTCACCATAGCCCTCTAAGGGCTTCCAAATATCACTTTGCCAATTCCACAAGAACTGTCTTAGCGAAAGGCTTCTTGAGGGGAAAGCTGTAACTCTGTGTGATGATTTCACAGAACACAAAGAAGGTTCTCAGAAAGATTCTTTCTCGTTGTTATCGGAATTTATATCCTTTGGCCCTATAGTCTTCAAAGGGATCCGAAATATCTGTTCTCAGATTCCACAGAAATAAGGCTAGCAAAGAGATCCACGAAATACAGATGTAACTCTGTGAGATGAATTAACAGAACACTAAGCAGTTTCTCAGAAAGCTTCTTTCCAGATTTCATCTGAGGATATTTCCTTTTTCACCATTGCCCTCTATGGGCTTCCGAATATCACTTTGCCAATTCCAAAAGAACTGTCTTAGCGAAGGGCTTCTTGAGGGGAAAGCTGTAACTCTGTGAGATGATTTCACAGAACACAAAGAAGTTTCTCAGAAAGCTTCTTTCTCGTTGTTATCGGAGTTTATATCCTTTGGCCCTATAGTCTTCAAAGGGATCCGAAATATCTGTTCTCAGATTCCACAGAAATAAGGCTAGCAAAGAGATCCACGACATACAGATGTAACTCTGTGAGATGAATTAACAGATCACTAAGCGGTTTCTCAGAAAGCTTCTTTACAGATTTCATCTGAGGATATTTCCTTTTTCACCATAGCCCTCTATGGGCTTCCAAATATCACTTTGCCAATTCCACAAGAACTGTCTTAGCGAAAGGCTTCTTGAGGGGAAAGCTGTAACTCTGTGAGATGATTTCACAGAACTCAAAGAAGTTTCTCAGAAAGCTTCTTTCTCTTTCTTATCGGAGTTTGCATCCTTTGGCCCTTTATTCATCAAACGGATCCGAAATATCTGTTCTCATATTCCACAGAAATAAGGCTAGCAACGAGATCCACGAAATACAGACGTAACTCTGTGAGATGAATTAACAGAACACTAAGCAGATTCTCAGAAAGCTTCTTTCCACATTTCATCTGAGGATATTTCCCTTTTCACCATTGCCCTCTATGGGCTTCCAAATATCACTTTGCCAATTCCACAAGAACTGTCTTACCGAAAGACTTCTTGAGGGGAAAGCTGTAACTCTGTGAGATGATTTCACAGAACACAAAGAAGTTTCTCAGAAAGCTTCCTTCTCTTTCTTATAGGAGTTTATTTCCTTTGGCCCTATATTCATCAAAGGGATCCGAAATATCTCTTCTCAGATTCCACAGAAATAAGGCTAGCAAAGAGATCCACGAAATACAGATGTAACTCTGTGAGATGAATTAACAGAACACGAAGCAGTTTCTCAGAAAGCTTCTTTCCAGATTTCATCTGATTATATTTCCTTTTTCACCATTGCCCTCTATGGGCTTCCAAATATCACTTTGCCAATTCCACAAGAACTGTCTTAGCGAAAGACTTCTGGAGGGGAAAGCTGTAAATATGTGAGATGATTTCACAGAACACAAAGAAGTTTCTCAGAAAGCTTCTTTATCTTTCTTATCGGAGGATATTTCCTTTGGCCCTATAGTCTTCTAAGGGATCCGAAATATCTGTTCTCGGATTCCACAGAAATAGGGCTAGCAAAGAGATCCACGAAATACAGATGTAACTCTGTGAGATGAATTAACAGAACACTAAGCAGTTTCTCAGAAAGCTTCTTTCCAGATTTCATCTGAGGATATTTCCTTTTTCACCATTGCCCTATATGGGCTTCCGAATATCACTTTGCCAATTCCACAAGAACTGTCTTAGCGAAAGGCTTCTTGAGGGGAAAGCTGTAACTCTGTGAGATGATTTCACAGAACACAAAGAAGTTTCTCAGAAAGCTTCTTTCTCGTTGTTATCGGAGTTTATATCCTTTGGCCCTATAGTCTTCAAAGGGATCCGAAATATCTGTTCTCAGATTCCACAGAAATAAGGCTAGCAAAGAGATCCACGAAATACAGATGTAACTCTGTGAGATGAATTAACAGAACACTAAGCAGTTTCTCAGAAAGCTTCTTTCCAGATTTCATCTGAGGATATTTCCTTTTTCACCGTAGCCCTCTATGGGCTTCCAAATATCACTTGGCCAATTCCACAAGAACTGTCTTAGCGAAAGGCTTCTTGAGGGGAAAGCTGTAACTCTGTGAGATGATTTCACAGAACTCAAAGAAGTTTCTCAGAAAGCTTCTTTCTCTTTCTTTTGGGAGTTTATATCCTTTGGCCCTATAGTCTTCAAAGGGATCCGAAATATCTGTTCTCAGATTCCACAGAAATAAGGCTAGCAAAGACATCCACGAAATACAGATGTAACTCTGTGAGATGAATTAACAGAACACTAAGCAGTTTCTCAGAAAGCTTCTTTCCAGATTTCATCTGAGGATATTTCCTTTTTCACCATTGCCCTCTATGAGCTTCCAAATATCACTTTGCCAATTCCACAAGAACTGTTTTAGCGAAAGGCTTCTTGAGGGGAAAGCTGTAACTCTGTGAGATGATTTCACAGAACACAAAGAAGTTTCTCAGAAAGCGTCTTTCTCCTTGTTATCGGAGTTTATATCCTTTGGCCCTATAGTCTTCAAAGGGATCCGAAATATCTGTTCTCAGATTCCACAGAAATAAGGCTAGCAAAGAGATCTATGAAATACAGATGTAACTCTGTGAGATGAATTAACAAAACAGTAAGCAGTTTCTCAGAAAGCTTCTTTCCAGATTTCATCTGAGGATATTTCCTTTTTCACCATAGCCCTCTATGGGCTTCCATTTATCACTTTGCTAATTCCACAAGAACTGTCTTAGCGAAAGGCTTCTTGAGGGGAAAGCTGTAACTCTGTGAGATGATATCACAGAACACAAAGAAGTTTCTCAGAAAGCTTCCTTCTGTTTCTTATCGGAGTTTATATCCTTTGGCCCTATATTCATCAAAAGGATCCGAAATATCTGTTCTCAGATTCCACAGAAATAAGGCTATCAAAGAGATCCACGAAATACAGATGTAACTCTGTGAGATGAATTAACAGAACACTAAGCAGTTTCTCAGAAAGCTTCTTTCCAGATTTCATCTGAGGATATTTCCTTTTTCACCATTGCCCTCTATGGGCTTCCAAATATCACTTTGCCAATTCCACAAGAACTGTCTTAGCGAAAGGCTTCTTGAGGGGAAAGCTGCAACTCTGTGAGGTGATTTCACAGAACACAAAGAAGTTTCTCAGAAAGCTTCTTTCTCTTTCTTATCGGAGGATATTTCCTTTGGCCCAATAGTCTTCTAAGGGATCCGAAATATCTGTTCTCAGATTCCACAGAAATAAGGCTAGCAAAGAGATCCACGAAATACAGATGTAACTCTGTGAGATGAATTAACAGAACACTAAGCAGTTTCTCAGAAAGCTTCTTTCCAGATTTCATCTGAGGATATTCTTTTTTCACCACAGCCCTCTATGAGCTTCCAAATATCACTTTGCCAATTCCACAAGAACTGTCTTAGCGAAAGGCTTCTTGAGGGGAAAGCTGTAACTCTGTGAGATGATTTCACAGAACACAAAGAACTTTCTCAGAAAGCTTCTTTCTCGTTGTTATCGGAGGTTATATCCTTTGGCCCTATAGTCTTCAAAGGGATCCGAAATATCTATTCTCAGATTCCACAGAAATAAGGCTAGCAAAGAGATCCACGAAATACAGATGTAACTCTGTGAGATGAATTAACAGAACACTAAGCAGTTTCTCAGAAAGCTTCTTTCCAGATTTCATCTGAGGATATTTCCTTTTTCACCGTAGCCCTCTATGGGCTTCCAAATATCACTTTGCCAATTCCACAAGACTGTCTTAGCGAAAGGCTTCTTGAGGGGAAAGCTGTAACTCTGTGAGATGTTTTCACAGAACACAAAGAAGTTTCTCAGAAAGCTTCCTTCTCTTTGTCAGCGGAGTTTATTTCCATTGGCCCTATATTCATTACAGTGATCCGAAATATCTGTTCTCAGACTCCACAGAAATAAGGCTAGCAAAGAGATCCACGAAACACAGATGTAACTCTGTGAGATCAATTAACAGAACACTAAGCAGTTTCTCAGAAAGCCTCTTTCCAGATTTCATCTGAGGATATTTTCTTTTTCACCATTGCCCTCTATGGGCTTCCAAATATCACTTTGCCAATTCCACAAGAACTGTCTTAGCGAAAGGCTTCTTGAGGGGAAAGCTGTAACTCTGTGAGATGATTTCACAGAACACAAAGAAGTTTCTCAGAAAGCTTCTTTCTCGTTGTTATCGGAGTTTATATCCTTTGGCCCTATAGTCTTCAAAGGGATCCGAAATATCTGTTCTCAGACTCCACAGAAATAAGGCTAGCAAAGAGATCCACGAAATACAGATGTAACTCTGTGAGATGAATTAACAGAACACTAAGCAGTTTCTCAGAAAGCTTCTTTCCAGATTTCATCTGAGGATATTTCCTTTTTCACCATTGCCCTCTATGGGCTTCCAAATATCACTTTGCCAATTCCACAAGAACTGTCTTAGCGAAAGGCTTCTTGAGCGGAAAGCTGTAACTCTGTGAGATGATTTCACAGAACTCAAAGAAGTTTCTCAGAAAGCTTCTTTCTCTTTCTTATCGGAGTTTATATCCTTTGGCCCTATAGTCTTCAAAGGGATCCGAAATATCTGTTCTCAGATTCCACAGAAATAAGGCTAGCAAAGAGATCCACGAAATACAGATGTAACTCTGTGAGATGAATTAACAGAACACTAAGCAGTTTCTCAGAAAGCTTCTTTCCAGATTTCATCTGAGGATATTTACTTTTTCACCATAGCCCTCTATGGGCTTCCATATATCACTTTGCTAATTCCACAAGAACTGTCTTAGCGAAAGGCTTCTTGAGGGGAAAGCTGTAACTCTATGAGATGATTTCACAGAACACAAAGAAGTTTCTCAGAAAGCTTTCTTCTCTTTGTTATCGGAGTTTATTTCCTTTGGCCCTATGTTCATCAAAGGGATCCGAAATATCTGTTCTCAGATTCCACAGAAATAAGGCTAGCAAAGAGATCCACGAAATGCAGATGTAACTCTGTGAGATGAATTAACAGAACACGAAGCAGTTTCTCAGAAAGCTTCTTTCCAGATTTCATCTGAGGATATTTCCTTTTTCACCATTGCCCTCTATGGGCTTCCGAATATCACTTTGCAAATTCCACAAGAACTGTCTTAGCGAAAGACTTCTTGAGGGGAGAGCTCTAACTCTGTGAGATGATTTCACAGAACACAAAGAAGTTTCTCAGAAAGCTTCTTTCTCTTTGTTATCGGAGGATATTTCCTTTCGCCCTATAGTCTTCAAAGGCATCCGAAATATCCGTTCTCAGATTCCACAGAAATAAGGCTAGCAAAGAGATCCACGAAATACAGATGTAACTCTGTGAGATGAATTAACACAACACTAAGCAGTTTCTCAGAAAGCTTCTTTCCAGATTTCATCTGAGGATATTTCCTTTTTCACCATAGCCCTCTAGGGGCTTCCAAATATACTTTGCCACTTCCACAAGAAATGTCTTAGCGAAAGGCTTCTTGAGGGGAAAGCTGTAACTCTGTGAGATGATTTCACAGAACACAAAGAAGTTTCTCAGAAACCTTCCCTCTCTTTGTCATCGGAGTTTATTTCCTTTGGCCCTTTATTCATCAAACGGATCCGAAATATCTGTTCTCATATTCCACAGAAATAAGGCTAGCAAAGAGATCCACGAAATACAGATGTAACTCTGTGAGATGAATTAACAGAACACTAAGCAGATTCTCAGAAAGCTTCTTTCCACATTTCATCTGAGGATATTTCCCTTTTCACCAATGCCCTCTATGGGATTCCAAATATCACTTTGCCAATTCCACAAGAACTGTCTTTCCGAAAGACTTCTTGAGGGGAAAGCTGTAACTCTGTGAGATGATTTCACAGAACACAAACAAGTTTCTCAGAAAGCTTCCTTCTCTTTCTTATCGGAGTTTATTTCCTTTGGCCCTATATTCATCAAAGGGATCCGAAATATCTGTTCTCAGATTCCACAGAAATAAGGCTAGCAAAGAGATCCACGAAATACAGATGTAACTCTGTTAGATGAATTAATAGAACACGAAGCAGTTTCTCAGAAAGCTTCTTTCCAGATTTCATCTGATTATAGTTCCTTTTTCACCATTGCCCTCTATGGGCTTCCAAATATCACTTTGCCAATTCCACAAGAACTGTCTTAGCGAAAGACTTCTGGAGGGGAAAGCTGTAAATCTGTGAGATGATTTCACAGAACACAAAGAAGTTTCTCAGACAGCTTCTTTCTCTATCTTATCGGAGGATATTTCCTTTGGCCCTATAGTCTTCTAAGGGATCCGAAATATCTGTTCTCGGATCCAACAAAAATGAGGCTAGCAAAGAGATCCACGAAATACAGATGTAACTCTGTGAGATGAATTAACAGAACACTAAGCAGTTTCTCAGAAATCTTCTTTCCAGATTTCATCTGAGGATATTTCCTTTTTCACCATAGCCCTCTATGGGCTTGCAAATATCACTTTGCCAATTCCACAAGAACTGTCTTAGCGAAAGGCTTCTTGAGGGGAAAGCTGTAACTCTGTGAGATGATTTCACAGAACACAAAGAAGTTTCTCAGAAAGCTTCTTTCTCGTTGTTATCGGAGTTTATATCCTTTGGCCCTATAGTCTTCAAAGGGATCCGAAATAACTGTTCTCAGATTCCACAGAAATAAGGCTAGCAAAGAGATCCACGACATACAGATGTAACTCTGTGAGATGAATTAACAGAACACTAAGCAGTTTCTCAGAAAGCTTCTTTCCAGATTTCATCTGAGGATATTTCCTTTTTCACCGTAACCCTCTAGGGGTTCCAAATATCACTTGGCCAATTCCACGAGAACTGTCTTAGCGAAAGGCTTCTTGAGGGGAAAGCTGTAACTCTGTGAGATGATTTCACAGAAATCAAAGAAGTTTCTGAGAAAGCTTCTTTCTCTTTCTTATCGGAGGATATTTCCTTTGGCCCAATAGTCTTCAAAGGGATCCGAAATATCTGTTCTCGTATTCCACATAAATAAGGCTAGCAAAGAGATCCACGAAATACAGATGTAACTCTGTGAGATGAATTAACAGAACACTAAGCAGTTTCTCAGAAAGCTTCTTTCCAGATTTCATCTGAGGATATTTCCTTTATCACCATAGCCCTCTATGGGCTTCCAAATATCACTTTGTCAATTCCACAAGAACTGTCTTAGCGAAAGGCTTCTTGAGGGGAAAGCTGTAACTCTGTGAGATGATTTCACAGAACACAAAGAAGTTTCTCAGAAAGCTTCCTTCTCTTTCTTATCGGAGTTTATTTACTTTGGCCCTATATTCATCAAAGGGATCCGAAATATCTGTTCTCAGATTCCACAGAAATAAGGCTAGCAAAGAGATCCACGAAATACAGATGTAACTCTGTGAGATGAATTAACAGAACACGAAGCAGTTTCTCAGAAAGCTTCTTTCCAGATTCCATCTGAGGATATTTCCTTTTTCACCATAGCCCTCTATGGGCTTCCAAATATCACTTTGCCAATTCCACAAGAACTGTCTTAGCGAAAGGCTTCCTGAGGGGAAAGCTGTAACTCTGTGAGATGATTTCACAGAACACAAAGAAGTTTCTCAGAAAGCTTCTTTCTCTTTGTTATCGGAGTATATTTCCTTTGGCCCTATAGTCTCCAAAGGGATCCGAAATATCTGTTCTCAGATTCCACAGAAATAAGGCTAGCAAAGAGATCCAAGACATACAGACATAACTCTGTGAGTGGAAGTCACACATCACAGAGCAGTTTCTCAGAAAGCTTCTTTCCGGATTTCATCTGAGGATATTTCCTTTTTCACCAGAGCCCTCTATGGGCTTCCAAATATCACTTTGCCAATTCCACAAGAACTGTCTTAGCGAAAGGCTTCTTGAGGGGTAAGCTGTAACTCTGTGAGATGATTTCACAGAACACAAAGAAGTTTCTCAGAAAGCTTCTTTCTCGTTGTTATCGGAGTTTATATCCTTTGACCCTATAGTCTTCAAAGGGATCCGAAATATCTGTTCTCAGATTCCACAGAAATAAGGCTAGCAAAGAGATCCACGAAATACAGATGTAACTCTGTGAGATGAATTAACAGAACACTAAGCAGTTTCTCAGAAAGCTTCTTTCCAGATTTCATCTGAGGATATTTCCTTTTTCACCGTAGCCCTCTAGGGGTTCCAAATATCACTTGGCCAATTCCACAAGAACTGTCTTAGCGAAAGGCTTCTTCAGGGGAAAGCTGTAACTCTATGAGATGATTTCACAGAACACAAAGAAGTTTTTCAGAAAGCTTTCTTCTCTTTGTTATCGGAGTTTATTTCCTTTGGCCCTATGTTCATCAAAGGGATCCGAAATATCTGTTCTCAGATTCCACAGAAATAAGGCTAGCAAAGAGATCCACGAAATACAGATGTAACTCGGTGAGATGAATTAACAGAACACTAAGCAGTTTCTCAGAAAGCTTCTTTCCAGATTTCATCTGAGGATATTTACTTTTTCACCATTGCCCTCTATGGGCTTCCGAATATCACTTTGCAAATTCCACAAGAAGTGTCTTAGCGAAAGACTTCTTGAAGGGAAAGCTGTAACTCTGTGAGATGATTTCACAGAACACAAAGAAGTTTCTCAGAAAGCTTCTTTCTCTTTGTTATCGGAGGATATTTCCTTTGGCCCTATAGTCTTCAAAGGCATCCGAAATATCCGTTCTCAGATTCCACAGAAATAAGGCTAGCAAAGAGATCCACGAAATACAGATGTAACTCTGTGAGATGAATTAACAGAACACTAAGCAGTTTCTCAGAAAGCTTCTTTCCAGATTTCATCTGAGGATATTTCCTTTTTCACCATAGCCCTCTAGGGGCGTCCAAATATACTTTGCCACTTCCACAAGAAATGTCTTAGCGAAAGGCTTCTTGAGGGGAAAGCTGTAACTCTGTGAGATGATTTCACAGAACACAAAGAAGTTTCTCAGAAACCTTCCTTCTCTTTGTCATCGGAGTTTATTTTCTTTGGCCCTTTATTCATCAAACGGATCCGAAATATCTGTTCTCATATTCCACAGAAATAAGGCTAGCAAAGAGATCCACGAAATACAGACGTAACTCTGTGAGATGAATAAACAGAACACTAAGCAGATTCTCAGAAAGATTCTTTCCACATTTCATCTGAGGATATTTCCCTTTTCACCATTGCCCTCTATGGGCTTCCAAATATCACTTTGTCAATTCCACAAGAACTGTCTTACCGAAAGACTTCTTGAGGGGAAAGCTGTAACTCTGTGAGATGATTTCACAGAACACAAAGAAGTTTCTCAGAAAGCTTCCTTCTCTTTCCTATCGGAGTTTATTTCCTTTGGCCCTATATTCATCAAAGGGATCCGAAATATCTGTTCTCAGATTCCACAGAAATAAGGCTAGCAAAGAGATCCACGAAATACAGATGTAACTCTGTGAGATGAATTAACAGAACACGAAGCAGTTTCTCAGAAAGCTTCTTTCCAGATTTCATCTGATTATAGTTCCTTTTTCACCATTGCCCTCTATGGGCTTCCAAATATCACTTTGCCAATTCCACAAGAACTGTCTTAGCGAAAGACTTCTGGAGGGGAAAGCTGTAAATCTGTGAGATGATTTCACAGAACACAAAGAAGTTTCTCAGACAGCTTCTTTCTCTTTCTTATCGGAGGATACTTCCTTTGGCCCTATAGTCTTCTAAGGGATCCGAAATATCTGTTCTCGGATTCCACATAAATAAGGCTAGCAAAGAGATCCACGAAATACAGATGTAACTCTGTGAGATGAATTAACAGAACACTAAGCAGTTTCTCAGAAATCTTCTTTCCAGATTTCATCTGAGGATATTTCCTTTTTCACCATAGCCCTCTATGGGCTTGCAAATATCACTTTGCCAATTCCACAAGAACTGTCTTAGCGAAAGGCTTCTTGAGGGGAAAGCTGTAACTCTGTGAGATGATTTCACAGAACACAAAGAAGTTTCTCAGAAAGCTTCTTTCTCGTTGTTATCGGAGTTTATATCCTTTGGCCCTATAGTCTTCAAAGGGATCCGAAATATCTGTTCTCAGATTCCACAGAAATAAGGCTAGCAAAGAGATCCACGAAATACACATGTAACTCTGTGAGATGAATTAACAGAACACTAAGCAGTTTCTCAGAAAGCTTCTTTCCAGATTTCATCTGATGATATTTCCTTTTTCACCGTAGCCCTCTAGGGGTTCCAAATATCACTTGGCCAATTCCACAAGAACTGTCTTAGCGAAAGGCTTCTTGAGGGGAAAGCTGTAACTCTGTGAGATGATTTCACAGAACTCAAAGAAGTTTCTGAGAAAGCTTCTTTCTCTTTCTTATCGGAGTTTATATCCTTTGGCCCTATAGTCTTCAAAGGGATCCGAAATATCTGTTCTCAGATTCCACAGAAATAAGGCTAGCAAAGAGATCCACGAAATACAGATGTAACTCTGTGAGATGAATTAACAGAACACTAAGCAGTTTCTCAGAAAGCTTCTTTCCAGATTTCATCTGAGGATATTTCCTTTTTCACCATAGCCCTCTAAGGGCTTCCATATATAACTTTGCTAATTCCACAAGAACTGTCTTAGCGAAAGGCTTCTTGAGGGGAAAGCAGTAACTCTATGAGATGATTTCACAGAACACAAAGAAGTTTCTCAGAAAGCTTCTTTCTCTTTCTTATCGGAGTTTATATCCTTTGGCCCTATAGTCTTCAAAGGGATCCGAAATATCTGTTCTCAGATTCCACAGAAATAAGGCTCGCAAAGAGATCCACGAAATACAGATGTAACTCTGTGAGATGAATTAACAGAACACGAAGCAGTTTCTCAGAAAGCTTCTTTCCAGATTCCATCTGAGGATATTTCCTTTTTCACCATAGCCCTCTAGGGGCTTCCAAATATACTTTGCCACTTCCACAAGAAATGTCTTAGCGAAAGGCTTCTTGAGGGGAAAGCTGTAACTCTGTGAGATGATTTCACAGAACACAAAGAAGTTTCTCAGAAAGCTTCCTTCACTTTGTCATCGGAGTTTATTTCCTTTGGCCCTTTATTCGTCAAACGGATTCGAAATATCTGTTCTCATATTCCACAGAAATAAGGCTAGCAAAGAGATCCACGAAATACAGATGTAACTCTGTGAGATGAATTAACAGAACACTACGCAGTTTCTCAGAAAGCTTCTTTCCAGATTTCATCTGAGGATATTTCCTTATTCACCATTGCCCTCTATGGGCTTCCAAATATCACTTTGCCAATTCCACAAGAAATGTCTTAGCGAAAGACTTCTTGAGGGGAAAGCTGTAACTCTGTGAGTTGATTTCACAGAACACAAAGAAGTTTCTCAGAAAGCTTCCTTCTCTTTGTCATCGGAGTTTATTTCCTTTGGCCCTATATTCATCAAACGAATCCGAAATATCTGTTCTCATATTCCAGAGAAATAAGGCTAGCAAAGAGATCCACGAAATACAGATGTAACTCTGTGAGATGAATTAACAGAACACTAAGCAGTTTCTCAGAAAGGTTCTTTCCAGATTTCATCTGAGGATATTTCCTTTTTCACCATTGCCCTCTATGGGCTTCCAAATATCACTTTGCCAATTCCACAAGAACTGTCTTAGCGAAAGACTTCTTGAGGGGAAAGCTGTAACTCTGTGAGATGATTTCACAGAACACAAAGAAGTTTCTCAGAAAGCTTCTTTCTCTTTGTTATCGGAGGATATTTCTTTTGTCCTTATAGTCTTCAAAGGCATCCGAAATATCTGTTCTCAGATTCCACAGAAATAAGGCTAGCAAACAGATCCACGAAATACAGATGTAACTCTGTGAGATGAATTAACAGAACACTAAGCAGTTTCTCAGAAAGCTTGTTTCCAGATTTCATCTTAGGATATTGCCTTTTTCAACATAGCCCTCTATGGGCTTCCAAATATCACTTTGCCAATTCCACAAGAACTGTCTTAGCGAAAGGCTTCTTGAGGGGAAAGCTGTAACTCTGTGAGATGATTTCACAGAACACAAAGAAGTTTCTCAGAAAGCTTCTTTCTCGTTGTTATCGGAGTTTATATCCTTTGGCCCTATAGTCTTCAAAGGGATCCGAAATATCTGCTCTCAGATTCCACAGAAATAAGGCTAGCAAAGAGATCCACGAAATACAGATGTAACTCTGTGAGATGAATTAACAGAACACTAAGCAGTTTCTCAGAAAGCTTCTTTCCAGCTTTCATCTTAGGATATTGCCTTTTTCAACATAGCCCTCTATGGGCTTCCAAATATCACTTTGCCAATTCCACAAGAACTGTCTTAGCGAAAGGCTTCTTGAGGGGAAAGCTGTAACTCTGTGAGATATTTTCACAGAACACAAAGAAGTTTCTCAGAAAGCTTCTTTCTCGTTGTTATCGGAGTTTATATCCTTTGGCCCTATAGTCTTCAAAGGGATCCGAAATATCTGTTCTCAGATTCCACAGAAATAAGGCTAGCAAAGAGATCCACGAAATACAGATGTAACTCTGTGAGATGAATTAAGAGAACACTAAGCAGTTTCTCAGAAAGCTTCTTTCCAGATTTCATCTGAGGATATTTCCTTTTTCACCATTGCCCTCTATGGGCTTCCGAATATCACTTTGCCAATTCCACAAGAACTGTCTTAGCGAAAGGCTTCTTGAGGGGAAAGCTGTAACTCTGTGAGATGATTTCACAGAACACAAAGAAGTTTCTCAGAAAGCTTCTTTCTCGTTGTTATCGGAGTTTATATCCTTTGGCCCTATAGTCTTCAAAGGGATCCGAAATATCTGTTCTCAGATTCCACAGAAATAAGGCTAGCAAAGAGATCCACGAAATACAGATGTAACTCTGTGAGATGAATTAACAGAACACTAAGCAGTTTCTCAGAAAGCTTCTTTCCAGATTTCATCTGAGGATATTTCCTTTTTCACCATAGCCCTCTATGGGCTTCCAAATATCACTTTGCCAATTCCACAAGAACTGTCTTAGCGAAAGGATTCTTGAGGGGAAAGCTGTAACTCTGTGAGATGATTTCACAGAACTCCAAGAAGTTTCTCAGAAAGCTTCTTTCTCTTTCTTATCGGAGTTTATATCCTTTGGCCCTATACTCTTCAAAGGGATCCGAAATATCTGTTCTCAGAATCCACAGAAATAAGGCTAGCAAAGAGATCCACGAAATACAGATGTAACTCTGTGAGATGAATTAACAGACACTAAGCAGTTTCTCAGAAAGCTTCTTTCCAGATTTCATCTGAGAATATTTCCTTTTTCACCATTGCCCTCTATGAGCTTCCAAATATCACTTTGCCAATTCCAAAAGAACTGTCTTAGCGAAAGGCTTCTTGAAGGGAAACCTGTAACTCTGTGAGATGATTTCACAGAACACAAAGAAGTTTCTCAGAAAGCTTGTTTCTCTTTCTTATCGGAGGATATTTCCTTTGGCCCTATACTCTTCAAAGGGATCCGAAATATCTGTTCTCAGATTCCACAGAAATAAGGCTAGCAAAGAGATCCACGAAATACAGATGTAACTCTCTGAGGTGAATTAACAGAACACTAAGCAGTTTCTCACAAAGCTTCTTTCCAGATTTCATCTGAGGACATTTCCTTTTTCACCATTGCCCTCTATGGGCTTCCGAATATCACTTTGCCAATTCCACAAGAACTATCTTAGCGAAAGGCTTCTTGAGGGGAAAGCTGTAACTCTGTGAGATGATTTCACAGAACACAAAGAAGTTTCTCAGAAAGCTTCTTTCTCCTTGTTATCGGAGATTATATCCTTTGGCCCTATAGTCTTCAAAGGGATCCGAAATATCTGTTCTCAGATTCCACAGAAATAAGGCTAGCAAAGAGATCCACGAAATACAGATGTAACTCTGTGAGATGAATTAACACAACACTAAGCAGTTTCTCAGAAAGCTTCTTTCCAGATTTCATCTGAGGATATTTCCTTTTTCACCATAGCCCTCTATGGGCTTCCAAATATCACTTTGCCAATTCCACAAGAAGTGTCTTAGCGAAAGGCTTCTTGAGGGGAGAGCTGTAACTCTGTGAGATGATTTCACAGAACACAAAGAAGTTTCTCAGAAAGCTTCTTTCTCTTTTTTATCGGAGGATATTTCCTTTGGCCCTATAGTCTTCAAAGGCATCCGAAATATGCGTTTTCAGATTCCACAGAAATAAGGCTAACAAAGACATCCACGAAATACAGATGTAACTCTGTGAGATGAATTAACAGAACACTAAGCAGTTTCTCAGAAAGCTTGTTTCCAGATTTCATCTTAGGATATTGCCTTTTTCACCATAGCCCTCTATGGGCTTCCAAATATCACTTTGCCAATTCCACAAGAACTGTCTTAGCGAAAGGCTTCTTGAGGGGAAAGCTGTAACTCTGTGAGATGATTTCACAGAACACAAAGAAGTTTCTCAGAAAGCTTCTTTCTCGTTGTTATCGGAGTTTATTTCCTTTGGCCCTATAGTCTTCAAAGGGATCCGAAATATCTGTTCTCAGATTCCACAGAAATAAGGCTAGCAAAGAGATCTACGAAATACAGATGTAACTCTGTGAGATGAATTAACAGAACACTAAGCAGTTTCTCAGAAAGCTTCTTTCCAGATTTCATCTGAGGATATTTCCTTTTTCACCATTGCCCTTTATGGCCTTCCGAATATCACTTTGCCAATTCCACAAGAACTGTCTTAGCGAAAGGCTTCTTGAGGGGAAAGCTGTAACTCTGTGAGATGATTTCACAGAACACAAAGAAGTTTCTCAGAAAGCTTCTTTCTCTTTGTCATCGGAGTTTATTTCCATTGGCCCTATATTCATCAAAGGGATGCGAAATATCTGTTCTCAGATTCCACAGAAATAAGGCTAGCAAAGAGATCCACGAAATACAGATGTAACTCTGTGAGATGAATTAACACAACACTAAGCAGTTTCTCAGAAAGCTTCTTTCCAGATTTCATCTGAGGATATTTATTTTTCACCATTGCCCTCTATGGGCTTCCAAATATCACTTTGCCAATTCCACAAGAACTGTCTTAGCGAAAGACTTCTTGAGGGGAAAGCTGTAACTCTGTGAGATGATTTCACAGAACACAAAGAAGTTTCTCAGAAAGCTTCTTTCTCGTTGTTATCGGAGGATATTTCTTTTGTCCCTATAGTCTTCAAAGGCATCCGAAATATCTGTTCTCAGATTCCACAGAAATAAGGCTAGCAAAGAGATCCACGAAATACAGATGTAACTCTGTGAGATGAATTAACAGAACACTAAGCAGTTTCTCAGAAAGCTTCTTTCCAGATTTCATCTGAGGATATTTCCTTTTTCACTATAGCCCTCGATGCGCTTCCAAATATCACTTTGCCAATTCCACAAGAACTGTCTTAGCGAAAGGCTTCTTGAGGGGAAAGCTGTAACTCTCTGAGATGATATCACAGAACACAAAGAAGTTTCTCAGAAAGCTTCCTTCTCTTTCTTATCGGAGTTTATATCCTTTGGCCCTATATTCATCAAAGGGATCCGAAATATCTGTTCTCAGATTCCACAGAAATAAGGTTAGCAAAGAGATCCACGAAATACAGATGTAACTCTGTGAGATGAATTAACAGAACACTAAGCAGTTTCTCAGAAAGCTTCTTTCCAGATTTCATCTGAGGATATTTCCTTTTTCACCATTGCCCTCTATGGGCTTCCAAATATCACTTTGCCAATTCCACAAGAACTGTCTTAGCGAAAGACTTCTTGAGGGGAAAGCTGTAACTCTGTGAGATGATTTCACAGAACACAAAGAAGTTTCTCAGAAAGCTTCTTTCTCTTTCTTATCGGAGTTTATATCCTTTGGCCCTATACTCTTCAAAGGGATCCGAAATATCTGTTCTCAGAATCCACAGAAATAAGGCTAGCAAAGAGATCCACGAAATACAGATGTAACTCTGTGAGATGAATTAACAGACACTAAGCAGTTTCTCAGAAAGCTTCTTTCCAGATTTCATCTGAGTATATTTCCTTTTTCACCATTGCCCTCTATGAGCTTCCAAATATCACTTTGCCAATTCCACAAGAACTGTCTTAGCGAAAGGCTTCTTGAGGGGAAAGCTGTAACTCTATGAGATGATTTCACAGAACACAAAGAAGTTTCTCAGAAAGCTTCCTTCTCTTTGTTATCGGAGTTTATTTCCTTTGGCCCTATATTCATCAAAGGGATCCGAAATATCTGTTCTCAGATTCCACAGAAATAAGGCTAGCAAAGAGATCCACGAAATACAGATGTAACTCTCTGAGGTGAATTAACAGAACACTAAGCAGTTTCTCAGAAAGGTTCTTTCCAGATTTCATCTGAGGATATTTCCTTTTTCACCATTGCCCTCTATGGGCTTCCGAATATCACTTTGCCAATTCCACAAGAACTATCTTAGCGAAAGGCTTCTTGAGGGGAAAGCTGTAACTCTGTGAGATGATTTCACAGAACACAAAGAAGTTTCTCAGAAAGCTTCTTTCTCCTTGTTATCGGAGATTATATCCTTTGGCCCTATAGTCTTCAAAGGGATCCGAAATATCTGTTCTCATATTCCACAGAAATAAGGCTAGCAAAGAGATCCACGAAATACAGATGTAACTCTGTGAGATGAATTAACAGAACACTAAGCAGTTTCTCAGAAAGCTTCTTTCCAGATTTCATCTGAGGATATTTCCTTTTTCACCATAGCCCTCTAGGGGCTTCCAAATATACTTTGCCAATTCCACAAGAAATGTCTTAGCGAAAGGCTTCTTGTGGGGAAAGCTGTAACTCTGTGAGATGATTTCACAGAACACAAAGAAGTTTCTCAGAAAGCTTCCTTCACTTTGTCATCGGAGTTTATTTCCTTTGGCCCTTTATTCGTCAAACGGATTCGAAATATCTGTTCTCATATTCCACAGAAATAAGGCTAGCAAAGAGATCCACGAAATACAGATGTAACTCTGTGAGATGAATTAACAGAACACTAAGCAGTTTCTCAGAAAGCTTCTTTCCAGATTTCATCTGAGGATATTTCCTTATTCACCATTGCCCTCTATGGGCTTCCAAATATCACTTTGCCAATTCCACAAGAAATGTCTTAGCGAAAGACTTCTTGAGGGGAAAGCTGTAACTCTGTGAGTTGATTTCACAGAACACAAAGAAGTTTCTCAGAAAGCTTCCTTCTCTTTGTCATCGGAGTTTATTTCCTTTGGCCCTATATTCATCAAAGGGATCCGAAATATCTGTTCTCAGATTCCACAGAAATAAGGCTAGCAAAGAGATCCACGAAATACAGATGTAACTCTGTGAGATGAATTAACAGAACACTAAGCAGTTTCTCAGAAAGGTTCTTTCCAGATTTCATCTGAGGATATTTCCTTTTTCACCATTGCCCTCTATGGGCTTCCAAATATCACTTTGCCAATTCCACAAGAACTGTCTTAGCGAAAGACATCTTGAGGGGAAAGCTGTAACTCTGTGAGATGATTTCACAGAACACAAAGAAGTTTCTCAGAAAGCTTCTTTCTCTTTGTTATCGGAGGATATTTCTTTTGTCCCTATAGTCTTCAAAGGCATCCGAAATATCTGTTCTCAGATTCCACAGAAATAAGGCTAGCAAAGAGATCCACGAAATACAGATGTAACTCTGTGAGATGAATTAACAGAACACTAAGCAGTTTCTCAGAAAGCTTGTTTCCAGATTTCATCTTAGGATATTGCCTTTTTCAACATAGCCCTCTATGGGCTTCCAAATATCACTTTGCCAATTCCACAAGAACTGTCTTAGCGAAAGGCTTCTTGAGGGGAAAGCTGTAACTCTGTGAGATGATTTCACAGAACACAAAGAAGTTTCTCAGAAAGCTTCTTTCTCGTTGTTATCGGAGTTTATATCCTTTGGCCCTATAGTCTTCAAAGGGATCCGAAATATCTGTTCTCAGATTCCACAGAAATAAGGCTAGCAAAGAGATCCACGAAATACAGATGTAACTCTGTGAGATGAATTAACAGAACACTAAGCAGTTTCTCAGAAAGCTTCTTTCCAGATTTCATCTGAGGATATTTCCTTTTTCACCATAGCCCTCTATGGGCTTCCAAATATCACTTTGCCAATTCCACAAGAACTGTCTTAGCGAAAGGATTCTTGAGGGGAAAGCTGTAACTCTGTGAGATGATTTCACAGAACTCCAAGAAGTTTCTCAGAAAGCTTCTTTCTCTTTCTTATCGGAGTTTATATCCTTTGGCCCTATACTCTTCAAAGGGATCCGAAATATCTGTTCTCAGAATCCACAGAAATAAGGCTAGCAAAGAGATCCACCAAATACAGATGTAACTCTGTGAGATGAATTAACAGAACACTAAGCAGTTTCTCAGAAAGCTTCTTTCCAGATTTCATCTGAGGATATTATCTTTTTCACTATAGCCCTCGATGCGCTTCCAAATATCACTTTGCCAATTCCATAAGAACTGTCTTAGCGAAAGGCTTCTTGAGGGGAAAGCTGAAACTCTGTGAGATGATTTCACAGAACACAAAGAAGTTTCTCAGAAAGCTTCTTTCTCGTTGTTATCGGAGTTTATATACTTTGGCCCTTTGGTCTTCTAAGGGATCCCAAATATCTGTTCTCAGATTCCACAGAAATAAGGCTAGCAAAGAGATCCACGAAATACAGATGTAACTCTGTGAGATGAATTAACAGAACACTAAGCAGTTTATCAGAAAGCTTCTTTCCAGATTTCATCTGAGGATATTTCCTTTTTCACCATAGCCCTCTAAGGGCTTCCATATATCACTTTGCCAATTCCACAAGAACTGTCTTAGCGAAAGGCTTCTAGAGGGGAAAGCGGTAACTCTGTGAGATGATTTCAGAGAACACAAAGAAGTTTCTCAGAAAGCTTCCTTCTCTTTCTTATCGGAGTTTATTTCCTTTGGCCCTATATTCATCAAAGGGATCCGAAATATCTGTTCTCAGATTCCACAGAAATAAGGCTAGCAAAGAGATCCACGAAATACAGATGTAACTCTGTGAGATGAATTAACTGAACACTAAGCAGTTTCTCAGAAAGCTTCTTTCCAGCTTTCATCTTAGGATATTGCCTTTTTCAACATAGCCCTCTATGGGCTTCCAAATATCACTTTGCCAATTCCACAAGAACTGTCTTAGCGAAAGGCTTCTTGAGGGGAAAGCTGTAACTCTGTGAGATATTTTCACAGAACACAAAGAAGTTTCTCAGAAAGCTTCTTTCTCGTTGTTATCGGAGTTTATATCCTTTGGCCCTATAGTCTTCAAAGGGATCCGAAATATCTGTTCTCAGATTCCAGAGAAATAAGGCTAGCAAAGAGATCCACGAAATACAGATGTAACTCTGTGAGATGAATTAAGAGAACACTAAGCAGTTTCTCAGAAAGCTTCTTTCCAGATTTCATCTGAGGATATTTCCTTTTTCACCATTGCCCTCTATGGGCTTCCGAATATCACTTTGCCAATTCCACAAGAACTGTCTTAGCGAAAGGCTTCTTGAGGGGAAAGCTGTAACTCTGTGAGATGATTTCACAGAACACAAAGAAGTTTCTCAGAAAGCTTCTTTCTCGTTGTTATCGGAGTTTATATCCTTTGGCCCTATGGTCTTCAAAGGGATCCGAAATATCTGTTCTCAGATTCCACAGAAATAAGGCTAGCAAAGAGATCCACGAAATACAGATGTAACTCTGTGAGATGAATTAACAGAACACTAAGCAGTTTCTCAGAAAGCTTCTTTCCAGATTTCATCTGAGGATATTTCCTTTTTCACCATAGCCCTCTATGGGCTTCCAAATATCACTTTGCCAATTCCACAAGAACTGTCTTAGCGAAAGGATTCTTGAGGGGAAAGCTGTAACTCTGTGAGATGATTTCACAGAACTCCAAGAAGTTTCTCAGAAAGCTTCTTTCTCTTTCTTATCGGAGTTTATATCCTTTGGCCCTATACTCTTCAAAGGGATCCGAAATATCTGTTCTCAGAATCCACAGAAATAAGGCTAGCAAAGAGATCCACGAAATACAGATGTAACTCTGTGAGATGAATTAACAGACACTAAGCAGTTTCTCAGAAAGCTTCTTTCCAGATTTCATCTGAGAATATTTCCTTTTTCACCATTGCCCTCTATGAGCTTCCAAATATCACTTTGCCAATTCCAAAAGAACTGTCTTAGCGAAAGGCTTCTTGAGGGGAAACCTGTAACTCTGTGAGATGATTTCACAGAACACAAAGAAGTTTCTCAGAAAGCTTCTTTCTCTTTCTTATCGGAGGATATTTCCTTTGGCCCTATACTCTTCAAAGGGATCCAAAATATCTGTTCTCAGATTCCACAGAAATAAGGCTAGCAAAGAGATTCACGAAATACAGATGTAACTCTGTGAGATGAATTAACAGAACACTAAGCAGTTTCTCAGAAAGCTTCTTTCCAGATTTCATCTGAGGATAATTCCTTTTTCACCATAGCCCTCTATGGGCTTCCATATATCACTTTGCTAATTCCACAAGAACTGTCTTAGCGAAAGGCTTCTTGAGGGGAAAGCTGTAACTCTATGAGATGATTTCACAGAACACAAAGAAGTTTCTCAGAAAGCTTCCTTCTCTTTGTTATCGGAGTTTATTTCCTTTGGCCCTATATTCATCAAAGGGATCCGAAATATCTGTTCTCAGATTCCACAGAAATAAGGCTAGCAAAGAGATCCACGAAATACAGATGTAACTCTCTGAGGTGAATTAACAGAACACTAAGCAGTTTCTCACAAAGCTTCTTTCCAGATTTCATCTGAGGATATTTCCTTTTTCACCATTGCCCTCTATGGGCTTCCGAATATCACTTTGCCAATTCCACAAGAACTATCTTAGCGAAAGGCTTCTTGAGGGGAAAGCTGTAACTCTGTGAGATGATTTCACAGAACACAAAGAAGTTTCTCAGAAAGCTTCTTTCTCCTTGTTATCGGAGATTATATCCTTTGGCCCTATAGTCTTCAAAGGGATCCGAAATATCTGTTCTCAGATTCCACAGAAATAAGGCTAGCAAAGAGATCCACGAAATACAGATGTAACTCTGTGAGATGAATTAACAGAACACTAAGCAGTTTCTCAGAAAGCTTCTTTCCAGATTTCATCTGAGGATATTTCCTTTTTCACCATAGCCCTCTATGGGCTTCCAAATATCACTTTGCCAATTCCACCAGAAGTGTCTTAGCGAAAGGCTTCTTGAGGGGAGAGCTGTAACTCTGTGAGATGATTTCACAGAACACAAAGAAGTTTCTCAGAAAGCTTCTTTCTCTTTTTTATCGGAGGATATTTCCTTTGGCCCTATAGTCTTCAAAGGCATCCGAAATATCCGTTCTCAGATTCCACAGAAATAAGGCTAGCAAAGACATCCACGAAATACAGATGTAACTCTGTGAGATGAATTAACAGAACACTAAGCAGTTTCTCAGAAAGCTTGTTTCCAGATTTCATCTTAGGATATTGCCTTTTTCACCATAGCCCTCTATGGGCTTCCAAATATCACTTTGCCAATTCCACAAGAACTGTCTTAGCGAAAGGCTTCTTGAGGGGAAAGCTGTAACTCTGTGAGATGATTTCACAGAACACAAAGAAGTTTCTCAGAAAGCTTCTTTCTCCTTGTTAACGGAGATTATATCCTTTGGCCCTATAGTCTTCAAAGGGATCCGAAATATCTGTTCTCAGATTCCACAGAAATAAGGCTAGCAAAGAGATCCACGAAATACAGATGTAACTCTGTGAGATGAATTAACAGAACACTAAGCAGTTTCTCAGAAAGCTTCTTTCCAGATTTCATCTGAGGATATTTCCTTTTTCACCATAGCCCTCTATGGGCTTCCAAATATCACTTTGCCAATTCCACAAGAAGTGTCTTAGCGAAAGGCTTCTTGAGGGGAGAGCTGTAACTCTGTGAGATGATTTCACAGAACACAAAGAAGTTTCTCAGAAAGCTTCTTTCTCTTTTTTATCGGAGGATATTTCCTTTGGCCCTATAGTCTTCAAAGGCATCCGAAATATCCGTTCTCAGATTCCACAGAAATAAGGCTAGCAAAGACATCCACGAAATACAGATGTAACTCTGTGAGATGAATTAACAGAACACTAAGCAGTTTCTCAGAAAGCTTGTTTCCAGATTTCATCTTAGGATATTGCCTTTTTCACCATAGCCCTCTATGGGCTTCCAAATATCACTTTGCCAATTCCACAAGAACTGTCTTAGCGAAAGGCTTCTTGAGGGGAAAGCTGTAACTCTGTGAGATGATTTCACAGAACACAAAGAAGTTTCTCAGAAAGCTTCTTTCTCGTTGTTATCGGAGTTTATATCCTTTGGCCCTATAGTCTTCAAAGGGATCCGAAATATCTGTTCTCAGATTCCACAGAAATAAGGCTAGCAAAGAGATCTACGAAATACAGATGTAACTCTGTGAGATGAATTAACAGAACACTAAGCAGTTTCTCAGAAAGCTTCTTTCCAGATTTCATCTGAGGATATTTCCTTTTTCACCATTGCCCTCTATGGGCTTCCGAATATCACTTTGCCAATTCCACAAGAACTGTCTTAGCGAAAGGCTTCTTGAGGGGAAAGCTGTAACTCTGTGAGATGATTTCACAGAACACAAAGAAGTTTCTCAGAAAGCTTCTTTCTCTTTGTCATCGGAGTTTATTTCCATTGGCCCTATATTCTTCAAAGGGATGCGAAATATCTGTTCTCAGATTCCACAGAAATAAGGCTAGCAAAGAGATCCACGAAATACAGATGTAACTCTGTGAGATGAATTAACACAACACTAAGCAGTTTCTCAGAAAGCTTCTTTCCAGATTTCATCTGAGGATATTTATTTTTCACCATTGCCCTCTATGGGCTTCCAAATATCACTTTGCCAATTCCACAAGAACTGTCTTAGCGAAAGACTTCTTGAGGGGAAAGCTGTAACTCTGTGAGATGATTTCACAGAACACAAAGAAGTTTCTCAGAAAGCTTCTTTCTCGTTGTTATCGGAGGATATTTCTTTTGTCCCTATAGTCTTCAAAGGCATCCGAAATATCTGTTCTCAGATTCCACAGAAATAAGGCTAGCAAAGAGATCCACGAAATACAGATGTAACTCTGTGAGATGAATTAACAGAACACTAAGCAGTTTCTCAGAAAGCTTCTTTCCAGATTTCATCTGAGGATATTTCCTTTTTCACTATAGCCCTCGATGCGCTTCCAAATATCACTTTGCCAATTCCACAAGAACTGTCTTAGCGAAAGGCTTCTTGAGGGGAAAGCTGTAACTCTCTGAGATGATATCACAGAACACAAAGAAGTTTCTCAGAAAGCTTCCTTCTCTTTCTTATCGGAGTTTATATCCTTTGGCCCTATATTCATCAAAGGGATCCGAAATATCTGTTTTCAGATTCCACAGAAACAAGGTTAGCAAAGAGATCCACGAAATACAGATGTAACTCTGTGAGATGAATTAACAGAACACTAAGCAGTTTCTCAGAAAGCTTCTTTCCAGATTTCATCTGAGGATATTTCCTTTTTCACCATTGCCCTCTATGGGCTTCCAAATATCACTTTGCCAATTCCACAAGAACTGTCTTAGCGAAAGACTTCTTGAGGGGAAAGCTGTAACTCTGTGAGATGATTTCACAGAACTCCAAGAAGTTTCTCAGAAAGCTTCTTTCTCTTTCTTATCGGAGTTTATATCCTTTGGCCCTATACTCTTCAAAGGGATCCGAAATATCTGTTCTCAGAATCCACAGAAATAAGGCTAGCAAACAGATCCACGAAATACAGATGTAACTCTGTGAGATGAATTAACAGACACTAAGCAGTTTCTCAGAAAGCTTCTTTCCAGATTTCATCTGAGAATATTTCCTTTTTCACCATTGCCCTCTATGAGCTTCCAAATATCACTTTGCCAATTCCAAAAGAACTGTCTTAGCGAAAGGCTTCTTGAGGGGAAAGCTGTAACTCTGTGAGATGATTTCACAGAACACAAAGAAGTTTCTCAGAAAGCTTCTTTCTCTTTCTTATCGGAGGATATTTCCTTTGGCCCTATACTCTTCAAAGGGATCCAAAATATCTGTTCTCAGATTCCACAGAAATAAGGCTAGCAAAGAGATCCACGAAATACAGATGTAACTCTGTGAGATGAATTAACAGAACACTAAGCAGTTTCTCAGAAAGCTTCTTTCCAGATTTCATCTGAGGATAATTCCTTTTTCACCATAGCCCTCTATGGGCTTCCATATATCACTTTGCTAATTCCACAAGAACTGTCTTAGCGAAAGGCTTCTTGAGGGGAAAGCTGTAACTCTATGAGATGATTTCACAGAACACAAAGAAGTTTCTCAGAAAGCTTCCTTCTCTTTGTTATCGGAGTTTATTTCCTTTGGCCCTATATTCATCAAAGGGATCCGAAATATCTGTTCTCAGATTCCACAGAAATAAGGCTAGCAAAGAGATCCACGAAATACAGATGTAACTCTCTGAGGTGAATTAACAGAACACTAAGCAGTTTCTCACAAAGCTTCTTTCCAGATTTCATCTGAGGATATTTCCTTTTTCACCATTGCCCTCTATGGGCTTCCGAATATCACTTTGCCAATTCCACAAGAACTATCTTAGCGAAAGGCTTCTTGAGGGGAAAGCTGTAACTCTGTGAGATGATTTCACAGAACACAAAGAAGTTTCTCAGAAAGCTTCTTTCTCCTTGTTATCGGAGATTATATCCTTTGGCCCTATAGTCTTCAAAGGGATCCGAAATATCTGTTCTCAGATTCCACAGAAATAAGGCTAGCAAAGAGATCCACGAAATACAGATGTAACTCTGTGAGATGAATTAACAGAACACTAAGCAGTTTCTCAGAAAGCTTCTTTCCAGATTTCATCTGAGGATATTTCCTTTTTCACCATAGCCCTCTATGGGCTTCCAAATATCACTTTGCCAATTCCACAAGAAGTGTCTTAGCGAAAGGCTTCTTGAGGGGAGAGCTGTAACTCTGTGAGATGATTTCACAGAACACAAAGAAGTTTCTCAGAAAGCTTCTTTCTCTTTTTTATCGGAGGATATTTCCTTTGGCCCTATAGTCTTCAAAGGCATCCGAAATATCCGTTCTCAGATTCCACAGAAATAAGGCTAGCAAAGAGATCCACGAAATACAGATGTAACTCTGTGAGATGAATTAACAGAACACTAAGCAGTTTCTCAGAGAGCTTCTTTCCAGATTTCATCTGAGGATATTTCCTTTTTCACCATAGCCCTCTATGGGCTTCCAAATATCACTTTGCCAATTCCACAAGAACTGTCTTAGCGAAAGGCTTCTTGAGGGGAAAGCTGAAACTATGTGAGATGATTTCACAGAACACAAAGAAGTTTCTCAGAAAGCTTCTTTCTCATTGTTATCGGAGTTTATATACTTTGGCCCTATGGTCTTCAAAGGGATCCAAAATATCTGTTCAAAGATTCCACAGAAATAAGGCTAGCAAAGAGATCCACGAAATACAGATGTAACTCTGTGAGATGAATTAACAGAACACTAAGCAGTTTCTCAGAAAGCTTCTTTCCAGATTTCATCTGAGGATATTTCCTTTTTCACCATAGCCCTCTAAGGGCTTCCATATATCACTTTGCCAATTCCACAAGAACTGTCTTAGCGAAAGGCTTCTAGAGGGGAAAGCTGTAACTCTGTGAGATGATTTCAGAGAACACAAAGAAGTTTCTCAGAAAGCTTCCTTCTCTTTCTTATCGGAGTTTATTTCCTTTGGCCCTATATTCATCAAAGGGATCCGAAATATCTGTTCTCAGATTCCACAGAAATAAGGCTAGCAAAGAGATCCACGAAATACTGATGTAACTCTGTGAGATGAATTAACAGACACTAAGCAGTTTCTCAGAAAGCTTCTTTCCAGATTTCATCTGAGGATATTTCCTTTTTCACCGTAGCCCTCTATGGGCTTCCATATATCACTTTGCTAATTCCACAAGAACTGTCTTAGCGAAAGTCTTCCTGAGGGGAAAGCTGTAACTCTATGAGATGATTTCACAGAACACAAAGAAGTTTCTCAGAAAGCTTCCTTCTCTTTCTTATCGGAGTTTATTTCCTTTGGCCCTATTTCATCAAAGGGATCCGAAATATCTGTTCTCAGATTCCACAGAAATAAGGCTAGCAAAGAGATCCACGAAATACAGATGTAACTCTGTGAGATGAATTAACAGAACACTAAGCAGTTTCTCAGAAAGCTTCTTTCAAGATTTCATCTGAGGATATTTCCTTTTTCAACATTGCCCTCTATGGGCTTCCGAATATCACTTTGCCAATTCCACAAGAACTATCTTAACGAAAGGCTTCTGGAGGGGAAAGCTGTAACTCTGTGAGATGATTTCACAGAACACAAAGATGTTTCTCAGAAAGCTTCTTTCTCTTTCTTATCGGAGATTATATCCTTTGGCCCTATAGTCTTCAAAGGGATCCGAAATATCTGTTCTCAGATTCCACAGAAATAAGGCTAGCAGAGATCCACGAAATACAGATGTAACTCTGTGAGATGAATTAGCAGAACACTAAGCAGTTTCTCAGAAAGCTTCTTTCCAGATTTCATCTGAGGATATTTCCTTTTTCACCATTGCCCTCTATGGGCTTCCAAATATCACTTTGCCAATTCCACAAGAACTGTCTTAGCGAAAGACTTCTTGAGGGGAAAGCTGTAACTCTGTGAGATGATTTCACAGAACACAAAGAAGTTTCTCAGAAAGCTTCCTTCTCTTTCTTATCGGAGTTTATTTCCTTTGGCCCTATATTCAAAAAAGGGATCCGAAATATCTGTTCTCAGATTCCACAGAAATAAGGCTAGCAAAGAGATCCACGAAATACAGATGTAACTCTGTGAGATGAATTAACAGAACACGAAGCAGTTTCTCAGAAAGCTTCTTTACAGATTTCATCTGAGGATATTTCCTTTTTCACCATAGCCCTGTATGGGCTTCCAAATATCACTTTGCCAATTCCACAAGAACTGTCTTACCGAAAGGCTTCTTGAGGGGAAAGCTGTAACTCTGGGAGATGATTTCACAGAACACAAAGAAGTTTCTCAGAAAGCTTCTTTCTCGTTGTTATCGGAGTTTATATCCTTTGGCCCTATAGTCTTCACAGGGATCCGAAATATCTGTTCTCAGATTCCACAGAAATAAGGCTAGCAAAGAGATCCACGAAATACAGATGTAACTCTGTGAGATGAATTAACAGAACACTAAGCAGTTTCTCAGAAAGCTTCTTTCCAGATTACATCTGAGGATATTTCCTTTTTCACCGTAGCCCTCTATGGGCTTCCAAATATCACTTTGCCAATTCCACAAGAACTGTCTTAGCGAAAGGCTTCTTGAGGGGAAAGCTGTAACTCTGTGAGATGATTTCACAGAACACAAAGAAGTTTCTCAGAAAGTTTCCTTCTCTTTTTCATCGGAGTTTATTTCCTTTGGCCCTATATTCATCAAAGGGATCCGAAATATCTGTTCTCATACTCCACAGAAATAAGGCTAGCAAAGAGATCCACGAAATACAGATGTAACTCTGTGAGATGAATTAACAGAACACTAAGCAGTTTCTCAGAAAGCTTCTTTCCAGATTTCATCTGAGGATATTTCCTTTTTCACCATTGCCCTCTATGGGCTTCCAAATATCACTTTGCCAATTCCACAAGAACTGTCTTAGCGAAAGACTTCTTGAGGGGAAAGCTGTAACTCTGTGAGATGATTTCACAGAACACAAAGAAGTTTCTCAGAAAGCTTCCTTCTCTTTGTTATCGGAGTTTATTTCCTTTGGCCCTATGTTCATCAAAGGGATCCGAAATATCTGTTCTCAGATTCCACAGAAATAAGGCTAGCAAAGAGATCCACGAAATACAGATGTAACTCTGTGAGATGAATTAACAGAACACTAAGCAGTTTCTCAGAAAGCTTGTTTCCAGATTTCATCTTAGGATATTGCCTTTTTCAACATAGCCCTCTATGGGCTTCCAAATATCACTTTGCCAATTCCACAAGAACTGTCTTAGCGAAAGGCTTCTTGAGGGGAAAGCTGTAACTCTGTGAGATGATTTCACAGAACACAAAGAAGTTTCTCAGAAAGCTTCTTTCTCGTTGTTATCGGAGTTTATATCCTTTGGCCCTATAGTCTTCAAAGGGATCCGAAATATCTGTTCTCAGATTCCACAGAAATAAGGCTAGCAAAGAGATCCACGAAATACAGATGTAACTCTGTGAGATGAATTAAGAGAACACTAAGGAGTTTCTCAGAAAGCTTCTTTCCAGATTTCATCTGAGGATATTTCCTTTTTCACCATTGCCCTCTATGGGCTTCCGAATATCACTTTGCCAATTCCACAAGAACTGTCTTAGCGAAAGGCTTCTTGAGGGGAAAGCTGCAACTCTGTGAGATGATTTCACAGAACACAAAGAAGTTTCTCAGAAAGCTTCTTTCTCGTTGTTATCGGAGTTTATATCCTTTGGCCCTATAGTCTTCAAAGGGATCCGAAATATCTGTTCTCAGATTCCACAGAAATAAGGCTAGCAAAGAGATCCACGAAATACAGATGTAACTCTGTGAGATGAATTAAGAGAACACTAAGCAGTTTCTCAGAAAGCTTCTTTCCAGATTTCATCTGAGGATATTTCCTTTTTCACCATAGCCCTCAAAGGGCTTCCAAATATCACTTTGCCAATTCCACAAGAACTGTCTCAGCGAAAGGATTCTTGAGGGGAAAGCTGTAACTCTGTGAGATGATTTCACAGAACTCCAAGAAGTTTCTCAGAAAGCTTCTTTCTCTTTCTTATCAGAGTTTATATCCTTTGGCCCTATACTCTTCAAAGGGATCCGAAATATCTGTTCTCAGAATCCACAGAAATAAGGCTAGCAAAGAGATCCACCAAATACAGATGTAACTCTGTGAGATGAATTAACAGAACACTAAGCAGTTTCTCAGAAAGCTTCTTTCCAGATTTCATCTGAGGATATTATCTTTTTCACTATAGCCCTCGATGCGCTTCCAAATATCACCTTGCCAATTCCATAAGAACTGTCTTAGCGAAAGGCTTCTTGAGGGGAAAGCTGAAACTCTGTGAGATGATTTCACAGAACACAAAGAAGTTTCTCAGAAAGCTTCTTTCTCGTTGTTATCGGAGTTTATATACTTTGGCCCTTTGGTCTTCTAAGGGATCCAAAATATCTGTTCTCAGATTCCACAGAAATAAGGCTAGCAAAGAGATCCACGAAATACAGATGTAACTCTGTGAGATGAATTAACAGAACACTAAGCAGTTTATCAGAAAGCTTCTTTCCAGATTTCATCTGAGGATATTTCCTTTTTCACCATAGCCCTCTAAGGGCTTCCATATATCACTTTGCCAATTCCACAAGAACTGTCTTAGCGAAAGGCTTCTAGAGGGGAAAGCGGTAACTCTGTGAGATGATTTCAGAGAACACAAAGAAGTTTCTCAGAAAGCTTCCTTCTCTTTCTTATCGGAGGATATTTCCTTTGGCCCTATACTCTTCAAAGGGATCCAAAATATCTGTTCTCAGATTCCACAGAAATAAGGCTAGCAAAGAGATCCACGAAATACAGATGTAACTCTGTGAGATGAATTAACAGAACACTAAGCAGTTTCTCAGAAAGCTTCTTTCCAGATTTCATCTGAGGATAATTCCTTTTTCACCATAGCCCTCTATGGGCTTCCATATATCACTTTGCTAATTCCACAAGAACTGTCTTAGCGAAAGGCTTCTTGAGGGGAAAGCTGTAACTCTATGAGATGATTTCACAGAACACAAAGAAGTTTCTCAGAAAGCTTCCTTCTCTTTGTTATCGGAGTTTATTTCCTTTGGCCCTATATTCATCAAAGGGATCCGAAATATCTGTTCTCAGATTCCACAGAAATAAGGCTAGCAAAGAGATCCACGAAATACAGATGTAACTCTCTGAGGTGAATTAACAGAACACTAAGCAGTTTCTCACAAAACTTCTTTCCAGATTTCATCTGAGGATATTTCCTTTTTCACCATTGCCCTCTATGGGCTTCCGAATATCACTTTGCCAATTCCACAAGAACTATCTTAGCGAAAGGCTTCTTGAGGGGAAAGCTGTAACTCTGTGAGATGATTTCACAGAACACAAAGAAGTTTCTCAGAAAGCTTCTTTCTCCTTGTTATCGGAGATTATATCCTTTGGCCCTATAGTCTTCAAAGGGATCCGAAATATCTGTTCTCAGATTCCACAGACATAAGGCTAGCAAAGAGATCCACGAAATACAGATGTAACTCTGTGAGATGAATTAACAGAACACTAAGCAGTTTCTCAGAAAGCTTCTTTCCAGATTTCATCTGAGGATATTTCCTTTTTCACCATAGCCCTCTATGGGCTTCCAAATATCACTTTGCCAATTCCACAAGAAGTGTCTTAGCGAAAGGCTTCTTGAGGGGAGAGCTGTAACTCTGTGAGATGATTTCACAGAACACAAAGAAGTTTCTCAGAAAGCTTCTTTCTCTTTTTTATCGGAGGATATTTCCTTTGGCCCTATAGTATTCAAAGGCATCCGAAATATCCGTTCTCAGATTCCACAGAAATAAGGCTAGCAAAGAGATCCACGAAATACAGATGTAACTCTGTGAGATGAATTAACAGAACACTAAGCAGTTTCTCAGAAAGCTTGTTTCCAGATTTCATCTTAGGATATTGCCTTTTTCACCATAGCCCTCTATGGGCTTCCAAATATCACTTTGCCAATTCCACAAGAACTGTCTTAGCGAAAGGCTTCTTGAGGGGAAAGCTGTAACTCTGTGAGATGATTTCACAGAACACAAAGAAGTTTCTCAGAAAGCTTCTTTCTCGTTGTTATCGGAGTTTATATCCTTTGGCCCTATAGTCTTCAAAGGGATCCGAAATATCTGTTCTCAGATTCCACAGAAATAAGGCTAGCAAAGAGATCTACGAAATACAGATGTAACTCTGTGAGATGAATTAAGAGAACACTAACCAGTTTCTCAGAAAGCTTCTTTCCAGATTTCATCTGAGGATATTTCCTTTTTCACCATTGCCCTCTATGGGCTTCCGAATATCACTTTGCCAATTCCACAAGAACTGTCTTAGCGAAAGGCTTCTTGAGGGGAAAGCTGTAACTCTGTGAGATGATTTCACAGAACACAAAGAAGTTTCTCAGAAAGCTTCGTTCTCTTTGTCATCGGAGTTTATTTCCATTGGCCCTATATTCATCAAAGGGATCCGAAATATCTGTTCTCAGATTCCACAGAAATAAGGCTAGCAAAGAGATCCACGAAATACAGATGTAACTCTGTGAGATGAATTAACACAACACTAAGCAGTTTCTCAGAAAGCTTCTTTCCAGATTTCATCTGAGGATATTTCCTTTTTCACCATTGCCCTCTATGGGCTTCCAAATATCACTTTGCCAATTCCACAAGAACTGTCTTAGCGAAAGACTTCTTGAGGGGAAAGCTGTAACTCTGTGAGATGATTTCACAGAACACAAAGAAGTTTCTCAGAAAGCTTCTTTCTCGTTGTTATCGGAGGATATTTCTTTTGTCCCTATAGTCTTCAAAGGCATCCGAAATATCTGTTCTCAGATTCCACAGAAATAAGGCTAGCAAAGAGATCCACGAAATACAGATGTAACTCTGTGAGATGAATTAACGGAACACTAAGCAGTGTCTCAGAAAGCTTCTTTCCAGATTTCATCTGAGGATATTTCCTTTTTCACTATAGCCCTCGATGCGCTTCCAAATATCACTTTGCCAATTCCACAAGAACTGTCTTAGCGAAAGGCTTCTTGAGGGGAAAGCTGTAACTCTCTGAGATGATATCACAGAACACAAAGAAGTTTCTCAGAAAGCTTCCTTCTCTTTCTTATCGGAGTTTATATCCTTTGGCCCTATATTCATCAAAGGGATCCGAAATATCTGTTCTCAGATTCCACAGAAATAAGGTTAGCAAAGAGATCCACGAAATACAGATGTAACTCTGTGAGATGAATTAACAGAACACTAAGCAGTTTCTCAGAAAGCTTCTTTCCAGATTTCATCTGAGGATATTTCCTTTTTCACCATTGCCCTCTATGGGCTTCCAAATATCACTTTGCCAATTCCACAAGAACTGTCTTAGCGAAAGACTTCTTGAGGGGAAAGCTGTAACTCTGTGAGATGATTTCACAGAACTCCAAGAAGTTTCTCAGAAAGCTTCTTTCTCTTTCTTATCGGAGTTTATATCCTTTGGCCCTATACTCTTCAAAGGGATCCGAAATATCTGTTCTCAGAATCCACAGAAATAAGGCTAGCAAAGAGATCCACGAAATACAGATGTAACTCTGTGAGATGAATTAACAGACACTAAGCAGTTTCTCAGAAAGCTTCTTTCCAGATTTCATCTGAGAATATTTCCTTTTTCACCATTGCCCTCTATGAGCTTCCAAATATCACTTTGCCAATTCCAAAAGAACTGTCTTAGCGAAAGGCTTCTTGAGGGGAAAGCTGTAACTCTGTGAGATGATTTCACAGAACACAAAGAAGTTCCTCAGAAAGCTTCTTTCTCTTTCTTATCGGAGGATATTTCCTTTGGCCCTATACTCTTTAAAGGGATCCAAAATATCTGTTCTCAGATTCCACAGAAATAAGGCTAGCAAAGAGATCCACGAAATACAGATGTAACTCTGTGAGATGAATTAACAGAACACTAAGCAGTTTCTCAGAAAGCTTCTTTCCAGATTTCATCTGAGGATAATTCCTTTTTCACCATAGCCCTCTATGGGCTTCCATATATCACTTTGCTAATTCCACAAGAACTGTCTTAGCGAAAGGCTTCTTGAGGGGAAAGCTGTAACTCTATGAGATGATTTTACAGAACACAAAGAAGTTTCTCAGAAAGCTTCCTTCTCTTTGTTATCGGAGTTTATTTCCTTTGGCCCTATATTCATCAAAGGGATCCGAAATATCTGTTCTCAGATTCCACAGAAATAAGGCTAGCAAAGAGATCCACGAAATACAGATGTAACTCTCTGAGGTGAATTAACAGAACACTAAGCAGTTTCTCACAAAGCTTCTTTCCAGATTTCATCTGAGGATATTTCCTTTTTCACCATTGCCCTCTATGGGCTTCCGAATATCACTTTGCCAATTCCACAAGAACTATCTTAGCGAAAGGCTTCTTGAGGGGAAAGCTGTAACTCTGTGAGATGATTTCACAGAACACAAAGAAGTTTCTCAGAAAGCTTCTTTCTCCTTGTTATCGGAGATTATATCCTTTGGCCCTATAGTCTTCAAAGGGATCCGAAATATCTGTTCTCAGATTCCACAGAAATAAGGCTAGCAAAGAGATCCACGAAATACAGATGTAACTCTGTGAGATGAATTAACAGAACACTAAGCAGTTTCTCAGAAAGCTTCTTTCCAGATTTCATCTGAGGATATTTCCTTTTTCACCATAGCCCTCTATGGGCTTCCAAATATCACTTTGCCAATTCCACAAGAAGTGTCTTAGCGAAAGGCTTCTTGAGGGGAGAGCTGTAACTCTGTGAGATGATTTCACAGAACACAAAGAAGTTTCTCAGAAAGCTTCTTTCTCTTTTTTATCGGAGGATATTTCCTTTGGCCCTATAGTCTTCAAAGGCATCCAAAATATCCGTTCTCAGATTCCACAGAAATAAGGCTAGCAAAGAGATCCACGAAATACAGATGTAACTCTGTGAGATGAATTAACAGAACACTAAGCAGTTTCTCAGAAAGCTTCTTTCCAGATTTCATCTGAGGATATTTCCTTTTTCACCATAGCCCTCTATGGGCTTCCAAATATCACTTTGCCAATTCCACAAGAACTGTCTTAGCGAAAGGCTTCTTGAGGGGAAAGCTGAAACTATGTGAGATGATTTCACAGAACACAAAGAAGTTTCTCAGAAAGCTTCTTTCTCATTGTTATCGGAGTTTATATACTTTGGCCCTATGGTCTTCAAAGGGATCCAAAATATCTGTTCTAAGATTCCACAGAAATAAGGCTAGCAAAGAGATCCACGAAATACAGATGTAACTCTGTGAGATGAATTAACAGAACACTAAGCAGTTTCTCAGAAAGCTTCTTTCCAGATTTCATCTGAGGATATTGCCTTTTTCACCATAGCCCTCTATGGGCTTCCATATATCACTTTGCTAATTCCACAAGAACTGTCTTAGCGAAAGGCTTCCTGAGGGGAAAGCTGTAACTCTATGAGATGATTTCACAGAACACAAAGAAGTTTCTCAGAAAGCTTCCTTCTCTTTCTTATCGGAGTTTATTTCCTTTGGCCCTATTTCATCAAAGGGATCCGAAATATCTGTTCTCAGATTCCACAGAAATAAGGCTAGCAAAGAGATCCACGAAATACAGATGTAACTCTGTGAGATGAATTAACAGAACACTAAGCAGTTTCTCAGAAAGCTTCTTTCAAGATTTCATCTGAGGATATTTCCTTTTTCAACATTGCCCTCTATGGGCTTCCGAATATCACTTTGCCAATTCCACAAGAACTATCTTAGCGAAAGGCTTCTTGAGGGGAAAGCTGTAACTCTGTGAGATGATTTCACAGAACACAAAGATGTTTCTCAGAAATCTTCTTTCTCTTTCTTATCGGAGATTATATCCTTTGGCCCTATAGTCTTCAAAGGGATCCGAAATATCTGTTCTCAGATTCCACAGAAATAAGGCTAGCAGAGATCCACGAAATACAGATGTAACTCTGTGAGATGAATTAACAGAACACTAAGCAGTTTCTCAGAAAGCTTCTTTCCAGATTTCATCAGAGGATATTTCCTTTTTCACCATTGCCCTCTATGGGCTTCCAAATATCACTTTGCCAATTTCACAAGAACTGTCTTAGCGAAAGACTTCTTGAGGGGAAAGCTGTAACTCTGTGAGATGATTTCACAGAACACAAAGAAGTTTCTCAGAAAGCTTCTTTCTCTTTCTTATCGGAGGATATTTCTTTTGTCCCTATAGTCTTCAAAGGCATCCGAAATATCTGTTCTCAGATTCCACAGAAATAAGGCTAGCAAAGAGATCCACGAAATACAGATGTAACTCTGTGAGATGAATTAACAGAACACTAAGCAGTTTCTCAGAAAGCTTCTTTCCAGATTTCATCTGAGGATATTTCCTTTTTCACCATAGCCCTCTATGGGCTTCCATATATCACTTTGCCAATTCCACAAGAACTGTCTTAGCCAAAGGCTTCTTGAGGGGAAAGCTGTAACTCTGTGAGATGATTTCACAGAACACAAAGAAGTTTCTCAGAAAGCTTCCTTCTCTTTCTTATCGGAGTTTATTTCCTTTGGCCCTATATTCATGAAAGGGATCCGAAATATCTGTTCTCAGATTCCACAGAAATAAGGCTAGCAAAGAGATCCACGAAATACAGATGTAACTCTGTGAGATGAATTAACAGAACACGAAGCAGTTTCTCAGAAAGCTTCTTTACAGATTTCATCTGAGGATATTTCCTTTTTCACCATAGCCCTCTATGGGCTTCCAAATATCACTTTGCCAATTCCACAAGAACTGTCTTACCGAAAGGCTTCTTGAGGGGAAAGCTGTAACTCTGGGATATGATTTCACAGAACACAAAGAAGTTTCTCAGAAAACTTCTTTCTCGTTGTTATCGGAGTTTATATCCTTTGGCCCTATAGTCTTCACAGGGATCCGAAATATCTGTTCTCAGATTCCACAGAAATAAGGCTAGCAAAGAGATCCACGAAATACAGATGTAACTCTGTGAGATGAATTAACAGAACACTAAGCAGTTTCTCAGAAAGCTTCTTTCCAGATTACATCTGAGGATATTTCCTTTTTCACCGTCGCCCTCTATGGGCTTCCAAATATCACTTTGCCAATTCCACAAGAACTGTCTTAGCGAAAGGCTTCTTGAGGGGAAAGCTGTAACTCTGTGAGATGATTTCACAGAACACAAAGAAGTTTCTCAGAAAGCTTCCTTCTCTTTGTCATCGGAGTTTATTTCCTTTGGCCCTATATTCATCAAAGGCATCCGAAATATCTGTTCTCATACTCCGCAGAAATAAGGCTAGCAAAGAGATCCACGAAATACAGATGTAACTCTGTGAGATGAATTAACAGAACACTAAGCAGTTTCTCAGAAAGCTTCTTTCCAGATTTCATCTGAGGGTATTTCCTTTTTCACCATTGCCCTCTATGGGCTTCCAAATATCACTTTGCCAATTCCACAAGAACTGTCTTAGCGAAAGACTTCTTGAGGGGAAAGCTGTAACTCGGTGAGATGATTTCACAGAACACAAAGAAGTTTCTCAGAAAGCTTCTTTCTCTTTCTTATCGGAGGATATTTCTTTTCTCCCTATAGTCTTCAAAGGCATCCGAAATATCTGTTCTCAGATTCCACAGAAATAAGGCTAGCAAAGAGATCCACGAAATACAGATGTAACTCTGTGAGATGAACTAACAGAACACTAAGCAGTTTCTCAGAAAGCTTGTTTCCAGATTTCATCTTAGGATATTGCCTTTTTCAACATAGCCCTCTATGGGCTTCCAAATATCACTTTGCCAATTCCACAAGAACTGTCTTAGCGAAAGGCTTCTTGAGGGGAAAGCTGTAACTCTGTGAGATGATTTCACAGAACACAAAGAAGTTTCTCAGAAAGCTTCTTTCTCGTTGTTATCGGAGTTTATATCCTTTGGCCCTATAGTCTTCAAAGGGATCCGAAATATCTGTTCTCAGATTCCACAGAAATAAGGCTAGCAAAGAGATCCACGAAATACAGATGTAACTCTGTGAGATGAATTAAGAGAACACTAAGCAGTTTCTCAGAAAGCTTCTTTCCAGATTTCATCTGAGGATATTTCCTTTTTCACCATTGCCCTCTATGGGCTTCCGAATATCACTTTGCCAATTCCACAAGAACTGTCTTAGCGAAAGGCTTCTTGAGGGGAAAGCTGTAACTCTGTGAGATGATTTCACAGAACACAAAGAAGTTTCTCAGAAAGCTTCTTTCTCGTTGTTATCGGAGTTTATATCCTTTGGCCCTATAGTCTTCAAAGGGATCCGAAATATCTGTTCTCAGATTCCACAGAAATAAGGCTAGCAAAGAGATCCACGAAATACAAATGTAACTCTGTGAGATGAATTAAGAGAACACTAAGCAGTTTCTCAGAAAGCTTCTTTCCAGATTTCATCTGAGGATATTTCCTTTTTCACCATAGCCCTCAATGGGCTTCCAAATATCACTTTGCCAATTCCACAAGAACTGTCTTAGCGAAAGGATTCTTGAGGGGAAAGCTGTAACTCTGTGAGATGATTTCACAGAACTCCAAGAAGTTTCTCAGAAAGCTTCTTTCTCTTTCTTATCGGAGTTTATATCCTTTGGCCCTATACTCTTCAAAGGGATCCGAAATATCTGTTCTCAGAATCCACAGAAATAAGGCTAGCAAAGAGATCCACCAAATACAGATGTAACTCTGTGAGATGAATTAACAGAACACTAAGCAGTTTCTCAGAAAGCTTCTTTCCAGATTTCATCTGAGGATATTATCTTTTTCACTATAGCCCTCGATGCGCTTCCAAATATCACTTTGCCAATTCCATAAGAACTGTCTTAGCGAAAGGCTTCTTGAGGGGAAAGCTGAAACTCTGTGAGATGATTTCACAGAACACAAAGAAGTTTCTCAGAAAGCTTCTTTCTCGTTGTTATCGGAGTTTATATACTTTGGCCCTTTGGTCTTCTAAGGGATCCCAAATATCTGTTCTCAGATTCCACAGAAATAAGGCTAGCAAAGAGATCCACGAAATACAGATGTAACTCTGTGAGATGAATTAACAGAACACTAAGCAGTTTATCAGAAAGCTTCTTTCCAGATTTCATCTGAGGATATTTCCTTTTTCACCATAGCCCTCTAAGGGCTTCCATATATCACTTTGCCAATTCCACAAGAACTGTCTTAGCGAAAGGCTTCTAGAGGGGAAAGCGGTAACTCTGTGAGATGATTTCAGAGAACACAAAGAAGTTTCTCAGAAAGCTTCCTTCTCTTTCTTATCGGAGGATATTTCCTTTGGCCCTATACTCTTCAAAGGGATCCAAAATATCTGTTCTCAGATTCCACAGAAATAAGGCTAGCAAAGAGATCCACGAAATACAGATGTAACTCTGTGAGATGAATTAACAGAACACTAAGCAGTTTCTCAGAAAGCTTCTTTCCAGATTACATCTGAGGATATTTCCTTTTTCACCGTCGCCCTCTATGGGCTTCCAAATATCACTTTGCCAATTCCACAAGAACTGTCTTAGCGAAAGGCTTCTTGAGGGGAAAGCTGTAACTCTGTGAGATGATTTCACAGAACACAAAGAAGTTTCTCAGAAAGCTTCCTTCTCTTTGTCATCGGAGTTTATTTCCTTTGGCCCTATATTCATCAAAGGCATCCGAAATATCTGTTCTCATACTCCGCAGAAATAAGGCTAGCAAAGAGATCCACGAAATACAGATGTAACTCTGTGAGATGAATTAACAGAACACTAAGCAGTTTCTCAGAAAGCTTCTTTCCAGATTTCATCTGAGGGTATTTCCTTTTTCACCATTGCCCTCTATGGGCTTCCAAATATCACTTTGCCAATTCCACAAGAACTGTCTTAGCGAAAGACTTCTTGAGGGGAAAGCTGTAACTCGGTGAGATGATTTCACAGAACACAAAGAAGTTTCTCAGAAAGCTTCTTTCTCTTTCTTATCGGAGGATATTTCTTTTCTCCCTATAGTCTTCAAAGGCATCCGAAATATCTGTTCTCAGATTCCACAGAAATAAGGCTAGCAAAGAGATCCACGAAATACAGATGTAACTCTGTGAGATGAACTAACAGAACACTAAGCAGTTTCTCAGAAAGCTTGTTTCCAGATTTCATCTTAGGATATTGCCTTTTTCAACATAGCCCTCTATGGGCTTCCAAATATCACTTTGCCAATTCCACAAGAACTGTCTTAGCGAAAGGCTTCTTGAGGGGAAAGCTGTAACTCTGTGAGATGATTTCACAGAACACAAAGAAGTTTCTCAGAAAGCTTCTTTCTCGTTGTTATCGGAGTTTATATCCTTTGGCCCTATAGTCTTCAAAGGGATCCGAAATATCTGTTCTCAGATTCCACAGAAATAAGGCTAGCAAAGAGATCCACGAAATACAGATGTAACTCTGTGAGATGAATTAAGAGAACACTAAGCAGTTTCTCAGAAAGCTTCTTTCCAGATTTCATCTGAGGATATTTCCTTTTTCACCATTGCCCTCTATGGGCTTCCGAATATCACTTTGCCAATTCCACAAGAACTGTCTTAGCGAAAGGCTTCTTGAGGGGAAAGCTGTAACTCTGTGAGATGATTTCACAGAACACAAAGAAGTTTCTCAGAAAGCTTCTTTCTCGTTGTTATCGGAGTTTATATCCTTTGGCCCTATAGTCTTCAAAGGGATCCGAAATATCTGTTCTCAGATTCCACAGAAATAAGGCTAGCAAAGAGATCCACGAAATACAAATGTAACTCTGTGAGATGAATTAAGAGAACACTAAGCAGTTTCTCAGAAAGCTTCTTTCCAGATTTCATCTGAGGATATTTCCTTTTTCACCATAGCCCTCAATGGGCTTCCAAATATCACTTTGCCAATTCCACAAGAACTGTCTTAGCGAAAGGATTCTTGAGGGGAAAGCTGTAACTCTGTGAGATGATTTCACAGAACTCCAAGAAGTTTCTCAGAAAGCTTCTTTCTCTTTCTTATCGGAGTTTATATCCTTTGGCCCTATACTCTTCAAAGGGATCCGAAATATCTGTTCTCAGAATCCACAGAAATAAGGCTAGCAAAGAGATCCACCAAATACAGATGTAACTCTGTGAGATGAATTAACAGAACACTAAGCAGTTTCTCAGAAAGCTTCTTTCCAGATTTCATCTGAGGATATTATCTTTTTCACTATAGCCCTCGATGCGCTTCCAAATATCACTTTGCCAATTCCATAAGAACTGTCTTAGCGAAAGGCTTCTTGAGGGGAAAGCTGAAACTCTGTGAGATGATTTCACAGAACACAAAGAAGTTTCTCAGAAAGCTTCTTTCTCGTTGTTATCGGAGTTTATATACTTTGGCCCTTTGGTCTTCTAAGGGATCCCAAATATCTGTTCTCAGATTCCACAGAAATAAGGCTAGCAAAGAGATCCACGAAATACAGATGTAACTCTGTGAGATGAATTAACAGAACACTAAGCAGTTTATCAGAAATCTTCTTTCCAGATTTCATCTGAGGATATTTCCTTTTTCACCATAGCCCTCTAAGGGCTTCCATATATCACTTTGCCAATTCCACAAGAACTGTCTTAGCGAAAGGCTTCTAGAGGGGAAAGCGGTAACTCTGTGAGATGATTTCAGAGAACACAAAGAAGTTTCTCAGAAAGCTTCCTTCTCTTTCTTATCGGAGGATATTTCCTTTGGCCCTATACTCTTCAAAGGGATCCAAAATATCTGTTCTCAGATTCCACAGAAATAAGGCTAGCAAAGAGATCCACGAAATACAGATGTAACTCTGTGAGATGAATTAACAGAACACTAAGCAGTTTCTCAGAAAGCTTCTTTCCAGATTTCATCTGAGGATAATTCCTTTTTCACCATAGCCCTCTATGGGCTTCCATATATCACTTTCCTAATTCCACAAGAACTGTCTTAGCGAAAGGCTTCTTGAGGGGAAAGCTGTAACTCTATGAGATGATTTCACAGAACACAAAGAAGTTTCTCAGAAAGCTTCCTTCTCTTTGTTATCGGAGTTTATTTCCTTTGGCCCTATATTCATCAAAGGGATCCGAAATATCTGTTCTCAGATTCCACAGAAATAAGGCTAGCAAAGAGATCCACGAAATACAGATGTAACTCTCTGAGGTGAATTAACAGAACACTAAGCAGTTTCTCACAAAGCTTCTTTCCAGATTTCATCTGAGGATATTTCCTTTTTCACCATTGCCCTCTATGGGCTTCCGAATATCACTTTGCCAATTCCACAAGAACTATCTTAGCGAAAGGCTTCTTGAGGGGAAAGCTGTAACTCTGTGAGATGATTTCACAGAACACAAAGAAGTTTCTCAGAAAGCTTCTTTCTCCTTGTTATCGGAGATTATATCCTTTGGCCCTATAGTCTTCAAAGGGATCCGAAATATCTGTTCTCAGATTCCACAGAAATAAGGCTAGCAAAGAGATCCACGAAATACAGATGTAACTCTGTGAGATGAATTAACAGAACACTAAGCAGTTTCTCAGAAAGCTTCTTTCCAGATTTCATCTGAGGATATTTCCTTTTTCACCATAGCCCTCTATGGGCTTCCAAATATCACTTTGCCAATTCCACAAGAAGTGTCTTAGCGAAAGGCTTCTTGAGGGGAGAGCTGTAACTCTGTGAGATGATTTCACAGAACACAAAGAAGTTTCTCAGAAAGCTTCTTTCTCTTTTTTATCGGAGGATATTTCCTTTGGCCCTATAGTATTCAAAGGCATCCGAAATATCCGTTCTCAGATTCCACAGAAATAAGGCTAGCAAAGAGATCCACGAAATACAGATGTAACTCTGTGAGATGAATTAACAGAACACTAAGCAGTTTCTCAGAAAGCTTGTTTCCAGATTTCATCTTAGGATATTGCCTTTTTCACCATAGCCCTCTATGGGCTTCCAAATATCACTTTGCCAATTCCACAAGAACTGTCTTAGCGAAAGGCTTCTTGAGGGGAAAGCTGTAACTCTGTGAGATGATTTCACAGAACACAAAGAAGTTTCTCAGAAAGCTTCTTTCTCGTTGTTATCGGAGTTTATATCCTTTGGCCCTATAGTCTTCAAAGGGATCCGAAATATCTGTTCTCAGATTCCACAGAAATAAGGCTAGCAAAGAGATCTACGAAATACAGATGTAACTCTGTGAGATGAATTAAGAGAACACTAAGCAGTTTCTCAGAAAGCTTCTTTCCAGATTTCATCTGAGGATATTTCCTTTTTCACCATTGCCCTCTATGGGCTTCCGAATATCACTTTGCCAATTCCACAAGAACTGTCTTAGCGAAAGGCTTCTTGAGGGGAAAGCTGTAACTCTGTGAGATGATTTCACAGAACACAAAGAAGTTTCTCAGAAAGCTTCTTTCTCTTTGTCATCGGAGTTTATTTCCATTGGCCCTATATTCATCAAAGGGATGCGAAATATCTGTTCTCAGATTCCACAGAAATAAGGCTAGCAAAGAGATCCACGAAATACAGGTGTAACTCTGTGAGATGAATTAACACAACACTAAGCAGTTTCTCAGAAAGCTTCTTTCCAGATTTCATCTGAGGATATTTCCTTTTTCACCATTGCCCTCTATGGGCTTCCAAATATCACTTTGCCAATTCCACAAGAACTGTCTTAGCGAAAGACTTCTTGAGGGGAAAGCTGTAACTCTGTGAGATGATTTCACAGAACACAAAGAAGTTTCTCAGAAAGCTTCTTTCTCTTTGTTATCGGAGGATATTTCTTTTGTCCCTATAGTCTTCAAAGGCATCCGAAATATCTGTTCTCAGATTCCACAGAAATAAGGCTAGCAAAGAGATCCACGAAATACAGATGTAACTCTGTGAGATGAATTAACGGAACACTAAGCAGTTTCTCAGAAAGCTTCTTTCCAGATTTCATCTGAGGATATTTCCTTTTTCACTATAGCCCTCGATGCGCTTCCAAATATCACTTTGCCAATTCCACAAGAACTGTCTTAGCGAAAGGCTTCTTGAGGGGAAAGCTGTAACTCTCTGAGATGATATCACAGAACACAAAGAAGTTTCTCAGAAAGCTTCCTTCTCTTTCTTATCGGAGTTTATATCCTTTGGCCCTATATTCATCAAAGGGATCCGAAATATCTGTTCTCAGATTCCACAGAAATAAGGTTAGCAAAGAGATCCACGAAATACAGATGTAACTCTGTGAGATGAATTAACAGAACACTAAGCAGTTTCTCAGAAAGCTTCTTTCCAGATTTCATCTGAGGATATTTCCTTTTTCACCATTGCCCTCTACGGGCTTCCAAATATCACTTTGCCAATTCCACAAGAACTGTCTTAGCGAAAGACTTCTTGAGGGGAAAGCTGTAACTCTGTGAGATGATTTCACAGAACTCCAAGAAGTTTCTCAGAAAGCTTCTTTCTCTTTCTTATCGGAGTTTATATCCTTTGGCCCTATACTCTTCAAAGGGATCCGAAATATCTGTTCTCAGAATCCACAGAAATAAGGCTAGCAAAGAGATCCACGAAATACAGATGTAACTCTGTGAGATGAATTAACAGACACTAAGCAGTTTCTCAGAAAGCTTCTTTCCAGATTTCATCTGAGAATATTTCCTTTTTCACCATTGCCCTCTATGAGCTTCCAAATATCACTTTGCCAATTCCAAAAGAACTGTCTTAGCGAAAGGCTTCTTGAGGGGAAAGCTGTAACTCTGTGAGATGATTTCACAGAACACAAAGAAGTTTCTCAGAAAGCTTCTTTCTCTTTCTTATCGGAGGATATTTCCTTTGGCCCTATACTCTTTAAAGGGATCAAAAATATCTTTTCTCAGATTCCACAGAAATAAGGCTAGCAAAGAGATCCACGAAATACAGATGTAACTCTGTGAGATGAATTAACAGAACACTAAGCAGTTTCTCAGAAAGCTTCTTTCCAGATTTCATCTGAGGATAATTCCTTTTTCACCATAGCCCTCTATGGGCTTCCATATATCACTTTGCTAATTCCACAAGAACTGTCTTAGCGAAAGGCTTCTTGAGGGGAAAGCTGTAACTCTATGAGATGATTTCACAGAACACAAAGAAGTTTCTCAGAAAGCTTCCTTCTCTTTGTTATCGGAGTTTATTTCCTTTGGCCCTATATTCATCAAAGGGATCCGAAATATCTGTTCTCAGATTCCACAGAAATAAGGCTAGCAAAGAGATCCACGAAATACAGATGTAACTCTCTGAGGTGAATTAACAGAACACTAAGCAGTTTCTCACAAAGCTTCTTTCCAGATTTCATCTGAGGATATTTCCTTTTTCACCATTGCCCTCTATGGGCTTCCGAATATCACTTTGCCAATTCCACAAGAACTATCTTAGCGAAAGGCTTCTTGAGGGGAAAGCTGTAACTCTGTGAGATGATTTCACAGAACACAAAGAAGTTTCTCAGAAAGCTTCTTTCTCCTTGTTATCGGAGATTATATCCTTTGGCCCTATAGTCTTCAAAGGGATCCGAAATATCTGTTCTCAGATTCCACAGAAATAAGGCTAGCAAAGAGATCCACGAAATACAGATGTAACACTGTGAGATGAATTAACAGAACACTAAGCAGTTTCTCAGAAAGCTTCTTTCCAGATTTCATCTGAGGATATTTCCTTTTTCACCATAGCCCTCTATGGGCTTCCAAATATCACTTTGCCAATTCCACCAGAAGTGTCTTAGCGAAAGGCTTCTTGAGGGGAGAGCTGTAACTCTGTGAGATGATTTCACAGAACACAAAGAAGTTTCTCAGAAAGCTTCTTTCTCTTTTTTATCGGAGGATATTTCCTTTGGCCCTATAGTCTTCAAAGGCATCCGAAATATCCGTTCTCAGATTCCACAGAAATAAGGCTAGCAAAGAGATCCACGAAATACAGATGTAACTCTGTGAGATGAATTAACAGAACACTAAGCAGTTTCTCAGAAAGCTTCTTTCCAGATTTCATCTGAGGATATTTCCTTTTTCACCATTGCCCTCTATGGGCTTCCAAATATCACTTTGCCAATTCCACAAGAACTGTCTTAGCGAAAGGCTTCTAGAGGGGAAAGCTGTAACTCTGTGAGATGATTTCAGAGAACACAAAGAAGTTTCTCAGAAAGCTTCCTTCTCTTTCTTATCGGAGTTTATTTCCTTTGGCCCTATATTCATCAAAGGGATCCGAAATATCTGTTCTCAGATTCCACAGAAATAAGGCTAGCAAAGAGATACACGAAATACAGATGTAACTCTGTGAGATGAATTAACAGAACACTAAGCAGTTTCTCAGAAAGCTTGTTTCCAGATTTCATCTTAGGATATTGCCTTTTTCACCATAGCCCTCTTTGGGCTTCCAAATATCACTTTGCCAATTCCACAAGAACTGTCTTAGCGAAAGGCTTCTTGAGGGGAAAGCTGTAACTCTGTGAGATGATTTTACAGAACACAAAGAAGTTTCTCAGAAAGCTTCTTTCTCGTTGTTATCGGAGTTTATATCCTTTGGCCCTATAGTCTTCAAAGGGATCCGAAATATCTGTTCTCAGATTCCACAGAAATAAGGCTAGCAAAGAGATCTACGAAATACAGATGTAACTCTGTGAGATGAATTAAGAGAACACTAAGCAGTTTCTCAGAAAGCTTCTTTCCAGATTTCATCTGAGGATATTTCCTTTTTCACCATTGCCCTCTATGGGCTTCCGAATATCACTTTGCCAATTCCACAAGAACTGTCTTAGCGAAAGGCTTCTTGAGGGGAAAGCTGTAACTCTGTGAGATGATTTCACAGAACACAAAGAAGTTTCTCATAAAGCTTCTTTCTCTTTGTCATCGGAGTTTATTTTCATTGGCCCTATATTCATCAAAGGGATGCGAAATATCTGTTCTCAGATTCCACAGAAATAAGGCTAGCAAAGAGATCCACGAAATACAGATGTAACTCTGTGAGATGAATTAACACAACACTAAGCAGTTTCTCAGAAAGCTTCTTTCCAGATTTCATCTGAGGATATTTCCTTTTTCACCATTGCCCTCTATGGGCTTCCAAATATCACTTTGCCAATTCCACAAGAATTGTCTTAGCGAAAGACTTCTTGAGGGGAAAGCTGTAACTCTGTGAGATGATTTCACAGAACACAAAGAAGTTTCTCAGAAAGCTTCTTTCTCGTTGTTATCGGAGGATATTTCTTTTGTCCCTATAGTATTCAAAGGCATCCGAAATATCTGTTCTCAGATTCCACAGAAATAAGGCTAGCAAAGAGATCCACGAAATACAGATGTAACTCTGTGAGATGAATTAACAGAACACTAAGCAGTTTCTCAGAAAGCTTCTTTCCAGATTTCATCTGAGGATATTTCCTTTTTCACTATAGCCCTCGATGCGCTTCCAAATATCACTTTGCCAATTCCACAAGAAATGTCTTAGCGAAAGGCTTCTTGAGGGGAAAGCTGTAACTCTCTGAGATGATATCACAGAACACAAAGACGTTTCTCAGAAAGCTTCCTTCTCTTTCTTATCGGAGTTTATATCCTTTGGCCCTATATTCATCAAAGGGATCCGAAATATCTGTTCTCAGATTCCACAGAAATAAGGTTAGCAAAGAGATCCACGAAATACAGATGTAACTCTGTGAGATGAATTAACAGAACACTAAGCAGTTTCTCAGAAAGCTTCTTTCCAGATTTCATCTGAGGATATTTCCTTTTTCACCATTGCCCTCTATGGGCTTCCAAATATCACTTTGCCAATTCCACAAGAAATGTCTTAGCGAAAGACTTCTTGAGGGGAAAGCTGTAACTCTGTGAGATGATTTCACAGAACACAAAGAAGTTTCTCAGAAAGCTTCTTTCTCTTTCTTATCGGAGGATATTTCCTTTGGCCCAATAGTCTTCTAAGGGATCCGAAATATCTGTTCTCAGATTCCACAGAAATAAGGCTAGCAAAGAGATGCATGAAATACAGATGTAACTCTGTGAGATGAATTAACAGAACACTAAGCAGTTTCTCAGAAAGCTTCTTTCCAGATTTCATCTGAGGATATTTCCTTTTTCACCACAGCCCTCTATGGGCTTCCAAATATCACTTTGCCAATTCCACAAGAACTGTCTTAGCAAAAGGCTTCTTGACGGGAAAGCTGTAACTCTGTGAGATGATTTCACAGAACACAAAGAACTTTCTCAGAAAGCTTCTTTCTCGTTGTTATCGGAGTTTATATCCTTTGGTCCTGTAGTCTTCAAAGGGATCTGAAATATCTGTTCTCAGATTCCACAGAAATAAGGCTAGCAAGGAGATCCACGAAATACAGATGTAACTCTGTGAGATGAATTAACAGAACACTAAGCAGTTTCTCAGAAAGCTTCTTTCCAGATTTCATCTGAGGATATTTCCTTTTTCACCATAGCCCTCGATGGGCATCCAAATATCACTTTGCCAATTCCACAAGAACTGTCTTAGCGAAAGGCTTCTAGAGGGGAAAGCTGTAACTCTGTGAGATGATTTCACAGAACTCAAAGAAGTTTCTCAGAAAGCTTCTTTCTCTTTCTTATCGGAGTTTATATCCTTTGGCCCTATAGTCTTCAAAGGGATCCGTAATATCTGTTCTCAGATTCCACAGAAATAAGGCTAGCAAAGAGATCCACGAAATACAGATGTAACTCTGTGAGATGAATTAACAGAACACTAAGCAGTTTCTCAGAAAGCTTCTTTCAAGATTTCATCTGAGGATATTTCCTTTTTCACCATTGCCCTCTATGGGCTTCCATATATCACTTTGCGAATTACACAAGAACTGTCTTAGCGAAAGGCTTCTTGAGGGGAAGCTGTAACTCTGTGAGATGATTTCACAGAACTCAAAGAAGTTTCTCAGAAAGCTTCTTTCTCTTTCTTATCGGAGTTCATATCCTTTGGCCCTATAGTCTTCAAAGGGATCCGAAATATCTGTTCTCAGATTCCACAAAATAAGGCTAGCAAAGAGATCCACGAAATACAGATGTAACTCTGTGAGATGAATTAACAGAACACTAAGCAGTTTCTCAGAAAGCTTCTTTCCAGATTTCATCTGAGGATATTTCCTTTTTCACCATAGCCCTCTATGGGCTTCCATATATCACTTTGCCAATTCCACAAGAACTGTCTTAGCCAAAGGCTTCTTGAGGGGAAAGCTGTAACTCTGTGAGATGATTTCACAGAACACAAAGAAGTTTCTCAGAAAGCTTCCTTCTCTTTCTTATCGGAGTTTATTTCCTTTGGCCCTATATTCATAAAAGGGATCCGAAATATCTGTTCTCAGATTCCACAGAAATAAGGCTAGCAAAGAGATCCACGAAATACAGATGTAACTCTGTGAGATGAATTAACAGAACACTAAGCAGTTTCTCAGAAAGCTTCTTTACAGATTTCATCTGAGGATATTTCCTTTTTCACCATAGCCCTCTATGGGCTTCCACATATCACTTTGCCAATTCCACAAGAACTGTCTTACCGAAAGGCTTCTTGAGGGGAAAGCTGTAACTCTGTGAGACGATTTGACAGAACACAAAGAAGTTTCTCAGAAAGCTTCTTTCTCTTTCTTATCGGAGGATATTTCCTTTGGCCCAATAGTCTTTTAAGGGATCCGAAATATCTGTTCTCAGATTCCACAGAAATAAGGCTAGCAAAGAGATCCACGAAATACAGATGTAATTCTGTGAGATGAATTAAGAGAACACTAAGCAGTTTCTCAGAAAGCTTCTTTCCAGATTTCATCTGAGGATATTTCCTTTTTCACCATTGCCCTCTATGGGCTTCCGAATATCACTTTGCCAATTCCACAAGAACTGTCTTAGCGAAAGGCTTCTTGAGGGGAAAGCTGTAACTCTGTGAGATGATTTCACAGAACACAAAGAAGTTTCTCAGAAAGCTTCGTTCTCGTTGTTATCGGAGTTTATATCCTTTGGCCCTATAGTCTTCAAAGGGATCCGAAATATCTGTTCTCAGATTCCACAGAAATAAGGCTAGCAAAGAGATCCACGAAATACAGATGTAACTCTGTGAGATGAATTAACAGAACACTAAGCAGTTTCTAAGAAAGCTTCTTTCCAGATTTCATCTGAGGATATTTCCTTTTTCACCATAGCCCTCTATGGGCTTCCAAATATCACTTTGCCAATTCCACAAGAACTGTCTTAGCGAAAGGATTCTTGAGGGGAAAGCTCTAACTCTGTGAGATGATTTCACAGAACTCCAAGAAGTTTCTCAGAAAGCTTCTTTCTCTTTCTTATCGGAGTTTATATCCTTTGGCCCTATAGTCTTCAAAGGGATCCGTAATATCTGTTCTCAGATTCCACAGAAATAAGGCTAGCAAAGAGATCCACGAAATACAGATGTAACTCTGTGAGATGAATTAACAGAACACTAAGCAGTTTCTCAGAAAGCTTCTTTCAAGATTTCATCTGAGGATATTTCCTTTTTCACCATTGCCCTCTATGGGCTTCCATATATCACTTTGCCAATTACACAAGAACTGTCTTAGCGAAAGGCTTCTTGAGGGGAAAGCTGTAACTCTGTGAGATGATTTCACAGAACTCAAAGAAGTTTCTCAGAAAGCTTCTTTCTCTTTCTTATCGGAGTTTATATCCTTTGGCCCTATAGTCTTCAAAGGAATCCGAAATATCTGTTCTCAGATTCCACAGAAATAAGGCTAGCAAAGAGATCCACGAAATACAGATGTAACTCTGTGAGATGAATTAACAGAACCCTAAGCAGTTTCTCAGAAAGCTTCTTTCCAGATTTCATCTGAGGATATTTCCTTTTTCACCATAGCCCTCTATGGGCTTCCATATATCACTTTGCCAATTCCACAAGAACTGTCTTAGCCAAAGGCTTCTTGAGGGGAAAGCTGTAACTCTGTGAGATGATTTCACAGAACACAAAGAAGTTTCTCAGAAAGCTTCTTTCTCTTTCTTATCGGAGGATATTTCCTTTGGACCTATAGTCTTCTAAGGGATCCGAAATATCTGTTCTCGGATTCCACATAAATAAGGCTAGCAAAGAGATCCACGAAATACAGATGTAACTCTGTGAGATGAATTAACAGAACACTAAGCAGTTTCTCAGAAATCTTCTTTCCAGATTTCATCTGAGGATATTTCCTTTTTCACCATAGCCCTCTAAGGGCTTCCAAATATCACTTTGCCAATTCCACAAGAACTGTCTTAGCGAAAGGCTACTTGAGGGGAAAGCTGTAACTCTGTGAGATGATTTCACAGAACACAAAGAAGTTTCTCAGAAAGCTTCTTTCTCGTTGTTATCGGAGTTTATATCCTTTGGACCTACAGTCTTCAAAGGGATCCGAAATATCTGTTCTCAGATTCCACAGAAATAAGGCTAGCAAAGAGATCCACGAAATACAGATGTAACTCTGTGAGATGAATTAACAGAACACAAAGCAGTTTCTCAGAAAGCTTCTTTCCAGATTTCATCTGAGGATATTTCCTTTTTCACCGTAGCCCTCTATGGGCTTCCAAATATCACTTGGCCAATTCCACAAGAACTGTCTTAGCCAAAGGCTTCTTGAGGGGAAAGCTGTAACTCTGTGAGATGATTTCACAGAACTCAAAGAAGTTTCTCAGAAAGCTTCTTTCTCTTTCTTTTGGGAGTTTATATCCTTTGGCCCTATAGTCTTGAAAGGGATCCGAAATATCTGTTCTCAGATTCCACAGAAATAAGGCTAGCAAAGAGATCCACGAAATACAGATGTAACTCTGTGAGATGAATTAACAGAACACTAAGCAGTTTCTCAGAAAGCTTCTTTCCAGATTTCATCTGAGGATATTTCCTTTTTCACCTTTGCCCTCTATGGGCTTCCAAATATCACTTTGCCAATTCCACAAGAACTGTCTTAGCGAAAGACTTCCTGAGGGGAAAGCTGTAACTCTGTGAGATGATTTCACAGAACACAAAGGAGTTTCTCAGAAAGCTTCTTTCTCTTTCTTATCGGAGGATATTTCCTTTGGCCCAATAGTCGTCTAAGGGATCCGAAATATCTGTTCTCAGATTCCACAGAAATAAGGCTAGCAAAGAGATCCACGAAATACAGATGTAACTCTGTGAGATGAATTAACAGAACACGAAGCAGTTTCTCAGAAAGCTTCTTTCCAGATTTCATCTGAGAATATTTCCTTTTTCACCATTGCCCTCTATGGGCTTCCGAATATCACTTTGCAAATTCCACAAGAACTGTCTTAGCGAAAGGCTTCTTGAGGGGAAAGCTGGAACTCTGTGAGATGATTTCACAGAACACAAAGAAGTTTCTCAGAAAGCTTCTTTCTCTTTGTTATCGGAGGATATTTCCTTTGGCCCTATAGTCTTCAAAGGCATCCGAAATATCCGTTCTCACATTCCACAGAAATAAGGCTAGCAAAGAGATCCACGAAATACAGATGTAACTCTGTGAGATGAATTAACAGAACACTAAGCAGTTTCTCAGAAAGCTTCTTTCCAGATTTCATCTGAGGATATTTCCTTTTTCACCATAGCCCTCTAGGGGCTTCCAAATATGCTTTGACAATTCCACAAGAAATGTCTTAGCGAAAGGCTTCTTGAGGGGAAAGCTGTAACTCTGTGAGATGATTTCACAGAACACAAAGAACTTTCTCAGAAAGCTTCTTTCTCGTTGTTATCGGAGGTTATATCCTTTGGCCCTATAGTCTTCAAAGGGATCCGAAATATATGTTCTCAGATTCCACAGAAATAAGGCTAGCAAAGAGATCCACGAAATACAGATGTAACTCTGTGAGATGAATTAACAGAACACTAAGCAGTTTCTCAGAAAGCTTCTTTCCAGATTTCATCTGAGGATATTTCCTTTTTCACCGTAGCCCTCTATGGGCTTCCAAATATCACTTTGCCAATTCCACAAGACTGTCTTAGCGAAAGGCTTCTTGAGGGGAAAGCTGTAACTCTGTGAGATGATTTCAGAGAACACAAAGAAGTTTCTCAGAAAGCTTCCTTCTCTTTGTCATCGGAGTTTATTTCCATTGGCCCTATATTCATTACAGTGATCCGAAATATCTGTTCTCAGATTCCACAGAAATAAGGCTAGCAAAGAGATCCACGAAACACAGATGTAACTCTGTGAGATGAATTAACAGAACACTAAGCAGTTTCTCAGAAAGCTTCTTTCAAGATTTCATCTGAGGATATTTTCTTTTTCACCATTGCCCTCTATGGGCTTCCAAATATCACTTTGCCAATTCCACAAGAACTGTCTTAGCGAAAGGCTTCTTGAGGGAAAGCTGTAACTCTGTGAGATGATTTCACAGAACACAAAGAAGTTTCTCAGAAAGCTTCTTTCTCGTTGTTATCGGAGTTTATATCCTTTGGCCCTATAGTCTTCAAAGGGATCCGAAATATCTGTTCTCAGACTCCACAGAAACAAGGCTAGCAAAGAGATCCACGAAATACAGATGTAATTCTGTGAGATGAATTAACAGAACACTAAGCAGTTTCTCAGAAAGCTTCTTTCCAGATTTCATCTGAGGATATTTCCTTTTTCACCATTGCCCTCTATGGGCTTCCGAATATCACTTTGCCAATTCCACAAGAGCTGTCTTAGCGAAAGGATTCTTGAAGGGAAAGCTGTAACTCTGTGAGATGATTTCACAGAACACAAAGAAGTTTCTCAGAAAGCTTCTTTCTCGTTGTTATCGGAGTTTATATCCTTTGGCCCTATAGTCTTCAAAGGGATCCGAAATATCTGTTCTCAGATTCCACAGAAATAAGGCTAGCAAAGAGATCCACGAAATACAGATGTAACTCTGTGAGATGAATTAACAGATCACTAAGCACTTTCTCAGAAAGCTTCTTTACAGATTTCATCTGAGGATATTTCCTTTTTCACCATAGCCCTCTATGGGCTTCCAAATATCACTTTGCCAATTCCACAAGAACTGTCTTAGCGAAAGGCTTCTTGAGGGGAAACCTGTAACTCTGTGAGATGATTTCACAGAACACAAAGAAGTTTCTCAGAAAGCGTCTTTCTCGTTGTTATCGGAGTTTATATCCTTTGGCCCTATAGTCTTCAAAGGGATCCGAAATATCTGTTCTCAGATTCCGCACAAATAAGGCTAGCAAAGAGATCTACGAAATACAGATGTAACTCTGTGAGATGAATTAACAGAACACTAAGCAGTTTCTCAGAAAGCTTCTTTTCAGATTTCATCTGAGGATATTTCCTTTTTCACCATAGCCCTCTATGGGCTTCCATATATCACTTTGCTAATTCCACAAGAACTGTCTTAGCGAAAGGCTTCTTGAGGGGAAAGCTGTAACTCTAAGAGATGATTTCACAGAACACAAAGAAGTTTCTCAGAAAGCTTCCTTCTGTTTGTTATCGGAGTTTATTTCCTTTGGCCCTATATTCATCAAAGGGATCCGAAATATCTGTTCTCAGATTCCACAGAAATAAGGCTCGCAAAGAGATCCACGAAATACAGATGTAACTCTGTGAGATGAATTAACAGAACACGAAGCAGTTTCTCAGAAAGCTTCTTTCCAGATTGCAACTGAGGATATTTCCTTTTTCACCATAGCCCTCTATGGGCTTCCAAATATCACTTTGCCAATTCCACAAGAACTGTCTTAGCGAAAGGCTTCTTGAGGGGAAAGCTGTAACTCTGTGAGATGATTTCATAGAAGACAAAGAAGTTTCTCAGAAAGCTTCTTTCTCTTTCTTATCGGAGGATATTTCCTTTGGCCCAATAGTCTTCTAAGGGATCCGAAATATCTGTTCTCGGATTCCACATAAATAAGGCTAGCAAAGAGATCCACGAAATACAGATGTAACTCTGTGAGATGAATTAACAGAACACTAAGCAGTTTCTCAGAAAGCTTCTTTCCAGATTTCATCTGAGGATATTTCCTTTATCACCATAGCCCTCTATGGGCTTCCAAATATCACTTTGTCAATTCCACAAGAACTGTCTTAGTGAAAGGCTTCTTGAGGGGAAAGCTGTAACTCTGTGAGATGATTTCACAGAACACAAAGAAGTTTCTCAGAAAGCTTCCTTCTCTTTCTTATCGGCGTTTATTTCCTTTGGCCCTATATTCATCAAAGGGATCCGAAATGTCTGTTCTCAGATTCCACAGAAATAAGGCTAGCAAAGAGATCCATGAAATACAGATGTAACTCTGTGAGATGAATTAACAGAACACGAAGCAGTTTCTCAGAAAGCTTCTTTCCAGATTCCATCTGAGGATATTTCCTTTTTCACCATAGCCCTCTATGGGCTTCCAAATATCACTTTGCCAATTCCACAAGAACTGTCTTAGCGAAAGACTTCTTGAGGGGAAAGCTGTAACTCTGTGAGATGATTTCACAGAACACAAAGAAGTTTCTCAGAAAGCTTCTTTCTCGTTGTTATCGGAGTTTATATCCTTTAGCCCTATAGTCTTCAAAGGGATCCGAAATACCTGTTCTCAGATTCCACAGAAATAAGGCTAGCAAAGAGATCCACGAAATACAGATGTAACTCTGTGAGATGAATTAACAGAACACTAAGCAGTTTCTCAGAAAGCTTCTTTCCAGATTTCATCTGAGGATATTTCCTTTATCACCATAGCCCTCTATGGGCTTCCAAATATCACTTGGCCAATTCCACAAGAACTGTCTTAGCGAAAGGCTTCTTGAGGGGAAAGCTGTAACTCTGTGAGATGATTTCACAGAACTCAAAGAAGTTTCTCAGAAAGCTTCTTTCTCTTTCTTATCGGAGTTTATATCCTTTGGCCCTATAGTCTTCAAAGAGATCCGAAATATCTGTTCTCAGATTCCACAGAAATAAGGCTAGCAAAGAGATCCACGAAATACAGATGTAACTCTGTGAGATGAATTAACAGAACACTAAGCAGTTTCTCAGAAAGCTTCTTTCCAGATTTCATCTGAGGATATTTCCTTTTTCACCATAGCCCTCTATGGGCTTCCAAATATCACTTTGCCAATTCCATGAGAACTGTCTTAGCGAAAGGCTTCTTGAGGGGAAAGCTATAACTCTGTGAGATGATTTCAGAGAACACAAAGAAGTTTCTCAGAAAGCTTCCTTCTCTTTCTTATCGGAGTTTATTTCCTTTGGCCCTATATTCATCAAAGGGATCCGAAATATCTGTTCTCAGATTCCACAGAAATAAGGCTAGCAAACAGATCCACGAAATAAACATGTAACTCTGTGAGATGAATTAACAGACACTAAGCAGTTTCTCAGAAAGCTTCTTTCCAGATTTCATCTGAGGATATTTCCTTTTTCACCATTGCCCTCTATGGGCTTCCAAATATCACTTTGCCAATTCCACAAGAACTGTCTTAGTGAAAGACTTCTTGAGGGGAAAGCTGTAACTCTGTGAGATGATTTCACAGAACACAAGGAAGTTTCTCAGAAAGCTTCTTTCTCTTTCTTATCGGAGGATATTTCCTTTGGCCCAATAGTCTTCTAAGGGATCTGAAATATCTGTTCTCGTATTCCACATAAATAAGGCTAGCAAAGAGATCCACGAAATACAGATGTAACTCTGTGAGATGAATTAACAGAACACTAAGCAGTTTCTCAGAAACCTTCTTTCCAGATTTCATCTGAGGATATTTCCTTTTTCACCATAGCCCTCTAGGGGTTCCAAATATCACTTTGCCAATTCCACAAGAACTGTCTTAGCGAAAGGCTTCTTGAGGGGAAAGCTGTAACTCTGTGAGATGATTTCACAGAACACAAAGAAGTTTCTCAGAAAGCTTCCTTCTCTTTCTTATCGGAGTTTTTTTCCTTTGGCCCTATATTCATCAAAGGGATCCGAAATATCTGTTCTCAGATTCCACAGAAATACGGCTAGAAAAGAGATCCACGAAATACAGATGTAACTCTGTGAGATGAATTAACAGAACACTAAGCAGTTTCTCAGAAAGCTTCTTTACAGATTTCATCTGAGGATATTTCCTTTTTCACCATTGCCCTCTATGGGCTTCTAAATGTCACTTTGCCAATTCCACAAGAACTGTCTTAGCGAAAGACTTCTTGAGGGGAAAGCTGTAACTCTGTGAGATGATTTCACAGAACACAAAGAAGTTTCTCAGAAAGCTTCTTTCTCTTTCTTATCGGAGGATATTTCCTTTGGACCAATAGTCTTCTAAGGGATCCGAAATATCTGTTCTCGTATTCCACAGAAATAAGGCTAGCAAAGAGATCCACGAAATACAGATGTAACTCTGTGAGATGAATTAACAGAACACTAAGCAGTTTCTCAGAAAGCTTCTTTCCAGATTTCATCTGAGGATATTTCCTTTTTCACCATAGCCCTCTATGGGCTTCCAAATATCACTTTGCCAATTCCACAAGAACTGTCTTAGCGAAAGGCTTCTTGAGGGGAAAGCTGTAACTCTGTGAGATGATTTCACAGAACACAAAGAAGTTTCTCAGAAAGCTTCTTTCTCGTTGTTATCGGAGTTTATATCCTTTGGCCCTATAGTCTTCAAAGGGATCCGAAATACCTGTTCTCAGATTCCACAGAAATAAGGCTAGCAAAGAGATCCACGAAATACAGATGTAACTCTGTGAGATGAATTAACAGACACTAAGCAGTTTCTCAGAAAGCTTCTTTCCAGATTTCATCTGAGGATATTTCCTTTATCACCATAGCCCTCTATGGGCTTCCAAATATCACTTGGCCAATTCCACAAGAACTGTCTTAGCGAAAGGCTTCTTGAGGGGAAAGCTGTAACTCTGTGAGATGATTTCACAGAACTCAAAGAAGTTTCTCAGAAAGCTTCTTTCTCTTTCTTATCGGAGTTTATATCCTTTGGCCCTATAGTCTTCAAAGGGATCCGAAATATCTGTTCTCAGATTCCACAGAAATAAGGCTAGCAAAGAGATCCACGAAATACAGATGTAACTCTGTGAGATGAATTAACAGAACACGAAGCAGTTTCTCAGAAAGCTTCTTTCCAGATTTCATCTGAGGATATTTCCTTTTTCACCATTGCCCTCTATGGGCTTCCGAATATCACTTTGCAAATTCCACAAGAACTGTCTTAGCGAAAGGCTTCTTGAGGGGAAAGCTGGAACTCTGTGAGATGATTTCACAGAACACAAAGAAGTTTCTCAGAAAGCTTCTTTCTCTTTGTTATCGGAGGATATTTCCTTTGGCCCTATAGTCTTCAAAGGCATCCGAAATATCCGTTCTCACATTCCACAGAAATAAGGCTAGCAAAGAGATCCACGAAATACAGATGTAACTCTGTGAGATGAATTAACAGAACACTAAGCAGTTTCTCAGAAAGCTTCTTTCCAGATTTCATCTGAGGATATTTCCTTTTTCACCATAGCCCTCTAGGGGCTTCCAAATATGCTTTGACAATTCCACAAGAAATGTCTTAGCGAAAGGCTTCTTGAGGGGAAAGCTGTAACTCTGTGAGATGATTTCACAGAACACAAAGAACTTTCTCAGAAAGCTTCTTTCTCGTTGTTATCGGAGGTTATATCCTTTGGCCCTATAGTCTTCAAAGGGATCCGAAATATATGTTCTCAGATTCCACAGAAATAAGGCTAGCAAAGAGATCCACGAAATACAGATGTAACTCTGTGAGATGAATTAACAGAACACTAAGCAGTTTCTCAGAAAGCTTCTTTCCAGATTTCATCTGAGGATATTTCCTTTTTCACCGTAGCCCTCTATGGGCTTCCAAATATCACTTTGCCAATTCCACAAGACTGTCTTAGCGAAAGGCTTCTTGAGGGGAAAGCTGTAACTCTGTGAGATGATTTCAGAGAACACAAAGAAGTTTCTCAGAAAGCTTCCTTCTCTTTGTCATCGGAGTTTATTTCCATTGGCCCTATATTCATTACAGTGATCCGAAATATCTGTTCTCAGATTCCACAGAAATAAGGCTAGCAAAGAGATCCACGAAACACAGATGTAACTCTGTGAGATGAATTAACAGAACACTAAGCAGTTTCTCAGAAAGCTTCTTTCAAGATTTCATCTGAGGATATTTTCTTTTTCACCATTGCCCTCTATGGGCTTCCAAATATCACTTTGCCAATTCCACAAGAACTGTCTTAGCGAAAGGCTTCTTGAGGGAAAGCTGTAACTCTGTGAGATGATTTCACAGAACACAAAGAAGTTTCTCAGAAAGCTTCTTTCTCGTTGTTATCGGAGTTTATATCCTTTGGCCCTATAGTCTTCAAAGGGATCCGAAATATCTGTTCTCAGACTCCACAGAAACAAGGCTAGCAAAGAGATCCACGAAATACAGATGTAATTCTGTGAGATGAATTAACAGAACACTAAGCAGTTTCTCAGAAAGCTTCTTTCCAGATTTCATCTGAGGATATTTCCTTTTTCACCATTGCCCTCTATGGGCTTCCGAATATCACTTTGCCAATTCCACAAGAGCTGTCTTAGCGAAAGGATTCTTGAAGGGAAAGCTGTAACTCTGTGAGATGATTTCACAGAACACAAAGAAGTTTCTCAGAAAGCTTCTTTCTCGTTGTTATCGGAGTTTATATCCTTTGGCCCTATAGTCTTCAAAGGGATCCGAAATATCTGTTCTCAGATTCCACAGAAATAAGGCTAGCAAAGAGATCCACGAAATACAGATGTAACTCTGTGAGATGAATTAACAGATCACTAAGCACTTTCTCAGAAAGCTTCTTTACAGATTTCATCTGAGGATATTTCCTTTTTCACCATAGCCCTCTATGGGCTTCCAAATATCACTTTGCCAATTCCACAAGAACTGTCTTAGCGAAAGGCTTCTTGAGGGGAAACCTGTAACTCTGTGAGATGATTTCACAGAACACAAAGAAGTTTCTCAGAAAGCGTCTTTCTCGTTGTTATCGGAGTTTATATCCTTTGGCCCTATAGTCTTCAAAGGGATCCGAAATATCTGTTCTCAGATTCCGCACAAATAAGGCTAGCAAAGAGATCTACGAAATACAGATGTAACTCTGTGAGATGAATTAACAGAACACTAAGCAGTTTCTCAGAAAGCTTCTTTTCAGATTTCATCTGAGGATATTTCCTTTTTCACCATAGCCCTCTATGGGCTTCCATATATCACTTTGCTAATTCCACAAGAACTGTCTTAGCGAAAGGCTTCTTGAGGGGAAAGCTGTAACTCTAAGAGATGATTTCACAGAACACAAAGAAGTTTCTCAGAAAGCTTCCTTCTGTTTGTTATCGGAGTTTATTTCCTTTGGCCCTATATTCATCAAAGGGATCCGAAATATCTGTTCTCAGATTCCACAGAAATAAGGCTCGCAAAGAGATCCACGAAATACAGATGTAACTCTGTGAGATGAATTAACAGAACACGAAGCAGTTTCTCAGAAAGCTTCTTTCCAGATTGCAACTGAGGATATTTCCTTTTTCACCATAGCCCTCTATGGGCTTCCAAATATCACTTTGCCAATTCCACAAGAACTGTCTTAGCGAAAGGCTTCTTGAGGGGAAAGCTGTAACTCTGTGAGATGATTTCATAGAAGACAAAGAAGTTTCTCAGAAAGCTTCTTTCTCTTTCTTATCGGAGGATATTTCCTTTGGCCCAATAGTCTTCTAAGGGATCCGAAATATCTGTTCTCGGATTCCACATAAATAAGGCTAGCAAAGAGATCCACGAAATACAGATGTAACTCTGTGAGATGAATTAACAGAACACTAAGCAGTTTCTCAGAAAGCTTCTTTCCAGATTTCATCTGAGGATATTTCCTTTATCACCATAGCCCTCTATGGGCTTCCAAATATCACTTTGTCAATTCCACAAGAACTGTCTTAGTGAAAGGCTTCTTGAGGGGAAAGCTGTAACTCTGTGAGATGATTTCACAGAACACAAAGAAGTTTCTCAGAAAGCTTCCTTCTCTTTCTTATCGGCGTTTATTTCCTTTGGCCCTATATTCATCAAAGGGATCCGAAATGTCTGTTCTCAGATTCCACAGAAATAAGGCTAGCAAAGAGATCCATGAAATACAGATGTAACTCTGTGAGATGAATTAACAGAACACGAAGCAGTTTCTCAGAAAGCTTCTTTCCAGATTCCATCTGAGGATATTTCCTTTTTCACCATAGCCCTCTATGGGCTTCCAAATATCACTTTGCCAATTCCACAAGAACTGTCTTAGCGAAAGACTTCTTGAGGGGAAAGCTGTAACTCTGTGAGATGATTTCACAGAACACAAAGAAGTTTCTCAGAAAGCTTCTTTCTCGTTGTTATCGGAGTTTATATCCTTTAGCCCTATAGTCTTCAAAGGGATCCGAAATACCTGTTCTCAGATTCCACAGAAATAAGGCTAGCAAAGAGATCCACGAAATACAGATGTAACTCTGTGAGATGAATTAACAGAACACTAAGCAGTTTCTCAGAAAGCTTCTTTCCAGATTTCATCTGAGGATATTTCCTTTATCACCATAGCCCTCTATGGGCTTCCAAATATCACTTGGCCAATTCCACAAGAACTGTCTTAGCGAAAGGCTTCTTGAGGGGAAAGCTGTAACTCTGTGAGATGATTTCACAGAACTCAAAGAAGTTTCTCAGAAAGCTTCTTTCTCTTTCTTATCGGAGTTTATATCCTTTGGCCCTATAGTCTTCAAAGAGATCCGAAATATCTGTTCTCAGATTCCACAGAAATAAGGCTAGCAAAGAGATCCACGAAATACAGATGTAACTCTGTGAGATGAATTAACAGAACACTAAGCAGTTTCTCAGAAAGCTTCTTTCCAGATTTCATCTGAGGATATTTCCTTTTTCACCATAGCCCTCTATGGGCTTCCAAATATCACTTTGCCAATTCCATGAGAACTGTCTTAGCGAAAGGCTTCTTGAGGGGAAAGCTATAACTCTGTGAGATGATTTCAGAGAACACAAAGAAGTTTCTCAGAAAGCTTCCTTCTCTTTCTTATCGGAGTTTATTTCCTTTGGCCCTATATTCATCAAAGGGATCCGAAATATCTGTTCTCAGATTCCACAGAAATAAGGCTAGCAAACAGATCCACGAAATAAACATGTAACTCTGTGAGATGAATTAACAGACACTAAGCAGTTTCTCAGAAAGCTTCTTTCCAGATTTCATCTGAGGATATTTCCTTTTTCACCATTGCCCTCTATGGGCTTCCAAATATCACTTTGCCAATTCCACAAGAACTGTCTTAGTGAAAGACTTCTTGAGGGGAAAGCTGTAACTCTGTGAGATGATTTCACAGAACACAAGGAAGTTTCTCAGAAAGCTTCTTTCTCTTTCTTATCGGAGGATATTTCCTTTGGCCCAATAGTCTTCTAAGGGATCTGAAATATCTGTTCTCGTATTCCACATAAATAAGGCTAGCAAAGAGATCCACGAAATACAGATGTAACTCTGTGAGATGAATTAACAGAACACTAAGCAGTTTCTCAGAAACCTTCTTTCCAGATTTCATCTGAGGATATTTCCTTTTTCACCATAGCCCTCTAGGGGTTCCAAATATCACTTTGCCAATTCCACAAGAACTGTCTTAGCGAAAGGCTTCTTGAGGGGAAAGCTGTAACTCTGTGAGATGATTTCACAGAACACAAAGAAGTTTCTCAGAAAGCTTCCTTCTCTTTCTTATCGGAGTTTTTTTCCTTTGGCCCTATATTCATCAAAGGGATCCGAAATATCTGTTCTCAGATTCCACAGAAATACGGCTAGAAAAGAGATCCACGAAATACAGATGTAACTCTGTGAGATGAATTAACAGAACACTAAGCAGTTTCTCAGAAAGCTTCTTTACAGATTTCATCTGAGGATATTTCCTTTTTCACCATTGCCCTCTATGGGCTTCTAAATGTCACTTTGCCAATTCCACAAGAACTGTCTTAGCGAAAGACTTCTTGAGGGGAAAGCTGTAACTCTGTGAGATGATTTCACAGAACACAAAGAAGTTTCTCAGAAAGCTTCTTTCTCTTTCTTATCGGAGGATATTTCCTTTGGACCAATAGTCTTCTAAGGGATCCGAAATATCTGTTCTCGTATTCCACAGAAATAAGGCTAGCAAAGAGATCCACGAAATACAGATGTAACTCTGTGAGATGAATTAACAGAACACTAAGCAGTTTCTCAGAAAGCTTCTTTCCAGATTTCATCTGAGGATATTTCCTTTTTCACCATAGCCCTCTATGGGCTTCCAAATATCACTTTGCCAATTCCACAAGAACTGTCTTAGCGAAAGGCTTCTTGAGGGGAAAGCTGTAACTCTGTGAGATGATTTCACAGAACACAAAGAAGTTTCTCAGAAAGCTTCTTTCTCGTTGTTATCGGAGTTTATATCCTTTGGCCCTATAGTCTTCAAAGGGATCCGAAATACCTGTTCTCAGATTCCACAGAAATAAGGCTAGCAAAGAGATCCACGAAATACAGATGTAACTCTGTGAGATGAATTAACAGACACTAAGCAGTTTCTCAGAAAGCTTCTTTCCAGATTTCATCTGAGGATATTTCCTTTATCACCATAGCCCTCTATGGGCTTCCAAATATCACTTGGCCAATTCCACAAGAACTGTCTTAGCGAAAGGCTTCTTGAGGGGAAAGCTGTAACTCTGTGAGATGATTTCACAGAACTCAAAGAAGTTTCTCAGAAAGCTTCTTTCTCTTTCTTATCGGAGTTTATATCCTTTGGCCCTATAGTCTTCAAAGGGATCCGAAATATCTGTTCTCAGATTCCACAGAAATAAGGCTAGCAAAGAGATCCACGAAATACAGATGTAACTCTGTGAGATGAATTAACAGAACACTAAGCAGTTTCTCAGAAAGCTTCTTTCCAGATTTCATCTGAGGATATATCCATTTTCACCATTGCCCTCTATGAGCTTCCAAATATCACTTTGCCAATTCCACAAGAACTGTCTTAGCGAAAGGCTTCTTGAGGGGAAAGCTGTAACTCTGGGAGATGATTTCACAGAACACAAAGAAGTTTCTCAGAAAGCTTCCTTCTCGTTGTTATCGGAGTTTATATCCTTTGGCCCTATAGTCTTCAAAGGGATCCGAAATATCTGTTCTCAGATTCCACAGAAATAAGGCTAGCAAAGAGATCTACGAAATACAGATGTAACTCTGTTAGATGAATTAACAGAACACTAAGCAGTTTCTCAGAAAGCTTCTTTCCAAATTTCATCTGAGGATATTTCCTTTTTCACCATAGCCCTCTATGGGCTTCCATATATCACTTTGTTAATTCCACAAGAACTGTCTTAGCGAAAGGCTTCTTGAGGGGAAAGCTGTAACTCTATGAGATGATTTCACAGAACACAAAGAAGTTTCTCAGAAAGCTTCCTTCTCTTTGTTATCGGAGTTTATTTCCTTTGGCCCTATATTCTTCAAAGGGATCCGAAATATCTGTTCTCAGATTCCACAGAAATAAGGCTAGCAAAGAGATCCACGAAATACAGATGTAACTCTGTGAGATGAATTAACAGAACACGAAGCAGTTTCTCAGAAAGCTTCTTTCCAGATTCCATCTGAGGATATTTCCTTTTTCACCATAGCCCTCTAGGGGCTTCCAAATATCACTTTGCCAATTCCACAAGAACTGTCTTAGCGAAAGACTTCTTGAGTGGAAAGCTGTAACTCTGTGAGATGATTTCACAGAACACAAAGAAGTTTCTCAGAAAGCTTCTTTCTCTTTCTTATCGGAGGATATTTCCTTTGGCCCAATAGTCTTCTAAGGGATCCGAAATATCTGTTCTCGGATTCCACATAAATAAGGCTAGCAAAGAGATCCACGAAATACAGATGTAACTCTGTGAGATGAATTAACAGAACACTAAGCAGTTTCTCAGAAAGCTTCTTTCCAGATTTCATCTGAGGATATTTCCTTTTTCACCATAGCCCTCTATGGGCTTCCAAATATCACTTTGCCAATTCCACAAGAACTGTCTTAGCGAAAGGCTTCTTGAGGGGAAGCTATAACTCTGTGAGATGATTTCAGAGAACACAAAGAAGTTTCTCAGAAAGCTTCCTTCTCTTTGTTATCGGAGTTTATTTCCTTTGGCCCTATATTCATCAAAGGGATCCGAAATATGTGTTCTCAGATTCCACAGAAATAAGGCTAGCAAAGAGATCCACGAAATACAGATGTAACTCTGTGAGATGAATTAAGAGAACACTAAGCAGTTTCTCAGAAAGCTTCTTTCCAGATTTCATCTGAGGATATTTCCTTTTTCAACATTGCCCTCTATGGGCTTCCAAATATCACGTTGCCAATTCCACAAGAACTGTCTTAGCGAAAGGCTTCTTGAGGGGAAAGCTGTAACTCTGTGAGATGATTTCACAGAACACAAAGAAGTTTCTCAGAAAGCTTCTTTCTCGTTGTTATCGGAGTTTATATCCTATGGCCCTATAGTCTTCAAAAGGATCCGATATATCTGTTCTCAGATTCCACAGAAATAAGGCTAGCAAAGAGATCCACGAAATACAGATGTAACTCTGTGAGATGAATTAACAGAACACTGAGCAGTTTCTCAGACAGCTTCTTTCCAGATTTCATCTGAGGATATTTCCTTTTTCACCTTTGCCCTCTATGGGCTTCCGAATATCACTTTGCCAATTCCACAAGAACTGTCTTAGCGAAAGGCTTCTTGAGGGGAAACCTGTAACTCTGTGAGATGATTTCACAGAACAGAAAGAAGTTTTTCAGAAAGCTTCTTTCTCGTTGTTATCGGAGTTTATATCCTTTGGCCCTATAGTCTTCAAAGGGATCCGAAATATCTGTTCTCAGATTCCACAGAAATAAGGCTAGCAAAGAGATCCACGAAATACAGATGTAACTCGGTGAGATGAATTAACAGAACACTAAGCAGTTTCTCAGAAAGCTTCTTTCCAGATTTCATCTGAGGATATTTCCTTTTTCACCATTGCCCTCTAAGGTCTTCCAAATATCACTTTGCCAATTCCACAAGAACTGTCTTAGCGAAAGGCTTCTTGAGGGGAAAGCTGTAACTCTGTGAGATGATTTGCAGAACTCAAAGAAGTTTCTGAGAAAGCTTCTTTCTCTTTCTTACCGGAGTTTATATCCTTTGGCCCTATAGTCTTCAAAGGGATCCGAAATATCTGTTCTCAGATTCCACAGAAATAAGGCTAGCAAAGAGATCCACGAAATACAGATGTAACTCTGTGAGATGAATTAACAGAACACTAAGCAGTTTCTCAGAAAGCTTCTTTCCAGATTTCATCTGAGGATATTTCCTTTTTCACCATAGCCCTCTATGGGCTTCCATATATCACTTTGCCAATTCCACAAGAACTGTCTTAGCGAAAGGCTTCTTGATGGGAAAGCTGTAACTCTGTGAGATGATTTCACAGAACACAAAGAAGTTTCTCAGAAAGCTTCCATCTCTTTCTTATCGGAGTTTATTTCCTTTGGCCCTTTATTCATCAAAGGGATCCGAAATATCTGTTCTCAGATTCCACAGAAATAATTCTAGCAAAGAGATCCACGAAATACAGATGTAACTCTGTGAGATGAATTAACAGAACACGAAGCAGTTTCTCAGAAAGCTTCTTTCCAGATTTCATCTGAGGATATTTCCTTTTTCACCATTGCCCTCTAGGGGCTTCCAAATATCACTTTGCCAATTCCAGAAGAACTGTCTTAGCGAAAGACTTCTTGAGGGGAAAGCTGTAACTCTGTGAGATGATTTCACAGAACACAAAGAAGTTTCTCAGAAACCTTCTTTCTCTTTCTTATCGGAGGATATTTCCTTTGGCCCAATAGTCTTCTAAGGGATCCGAAATATCTGTTCTCGGATTCCACATAAATAAGGCTAGCAAAGAGATCCACGAAATACAGATATAACTCTGTGAGTTGAATTAACAGAACACTAAGCAGTGACTCAGAAAGCTTCTTTCCAGATTTCATCTGAGGATATTTCCTTTTTCACCATAGCCCTCTATGGGCTTCCAAATATCACTTTGCCAATTCCACAAGAACTGTCTTAGCGAAAGGCTTCTTGAGGTGAAAGCTGTAACTCTGTGAGGTGGTTTCACAGAACACAAGGAAGTTTCTCAGAAAGCTTCTTACTCGTAGTTATCGGAGTTTATATCCTTTGGCCCTATAGTCTTCAAAGGGATCCGATATATCTGTTCTCAGATTCCACAGAAATAAGGCTAGCAAAGAGATCCACGAAATACAGATGTAACTCTGTGAGATGAATTAACAGAACACTAAGCAGTTTCTCAGAAAGCTTCTTTCCAGATTTCATCTGAGGATATTTCCTTTTTCACCGTAGCCCTCTATGGGCTTCCAAATATCACTTTGCCAATTCCACAAGAACTGTCTTAGCGAAAGGCTTCTTGAAGGGAAAGCTGTAACTCTCTGAGATGATTTCACAGAACACAAAGAAGTTTCTCAGAAAGCTTCCTTCTCTTTGTCATCGGAGTTTATTTCCATTGGCCCTATATTCATCAAAGGGATGTGAAATATCTGTTCTCAGATTCCACAGAAATAAGGCTAGCAAAGAGATCCACGAAATACAGATGTAACTCTGTGAGACGAATTAACAGAACACTAAGCAGTTTCTCAGAAAGCTTCTTTCCAGATTTCATCTGAGGATATTTCCTTTTTCACCATTGCCCTCTTTGGGCTTCCAAATATCACTTTGCCAATTCCACAAGAATTGTCTTAGCGAAAGGCTTCTTGAGGGGAAAGCTGTAACTCTGTGAGATGATTTCACAGAACACAAAGAAGTTTCTCAGAAAGCTTCCGTCTCTGTGTTATCGGAGGATATTTCCTTTGGCCCAGTAGTCTTCTGCGGGATCCGAAATATCTGTTCTCGGATTCCACATAAATAAGGCTAGCAAAGAGATCCACGAAATACAGAAGCAACTCTGCGAGATGAATTAACAGAACGCTAAGCAGTTTCTCAGAAAGCTTCTTTCCAGATTTCATCTGAGGATATTTCCTTTTTCACCATTGCCCTCTATGGGCTTCCCAATATCACTTTGCCAATTCCACAAGAACTGTCTTAGCGAAAGGCTTCTTCAGGGGAAAGCTGTAACTCTGTGAGATGATTTCCAGAACACAAAGAAGTTTCTCAGAAAGCTTCTTTCTCGTTGTTATCGGAGTTTATATACTTTGTCCCTATAGTCTTCAAAAGGATCCGAAATATCTGTTCTCAGATTCTACAGAAATAAGGCTAGCAAAGAGATCCACGAAATAGAGATGTAACTCTGTGAGATGAATTAACAGAACACTAAGCAGTTTCTCAGAAAGCTTCTTTCCAGATTTCATCTGAGGATATTTCCTTTTTCACCATTGCCCTCTATGGGCTTCCGAATATCACTTTTCCAATTCCTCAAGAACTGTCTTAGCGAAAGGCTTCTTGAGGGGAAAGCTGTAACTCTGTGAGATGATTTCACAGAACACAAAGAAGTTTCTCAGAAAGCTTCTTTCTCGTTGTTATCGGAGTTTATATCCTTTGGCCCTGTAGTCTTCAAAGGGATCCGAAATATCTGTTCTCAGATACCACAGAAATAAGGCTAGCAAAGAGATCCACGAAATACAGATGTAACTCTGTGAGATGAATTAACAGAACACTAAGCAGTTTCTCAGAAAGCTTCTTTCCAGATTTCATCTGAGGATATTTACTTTTTCCCCATAGCCCTCTATGGGCTTCCAAATATCACTTTGCCAATTCCACAAGAACTGTCTTAGCGAAAGGCTTCTTGAGGGGAAAGCTGTAACTCTGTGAGATGATTTTACAGAACTCAAAGAAGTTTCTCAGACAGCTTCTTTCTCTTTCTTATCGGAGTTTATATCCTTTGGCCCTATAGTCTTCAAAGGGATCCGCAATATCTCTTCTCAGATTCCACAGAAATAAGGCTAGCAAAGAGATCCACGAAATACAGATGTAACTCTGTGAGATGAATTAACAGAACACTAAGCAGTTTCTCAGAAAGCTTCTTTCCAGATTTCATCTGAGGATATTTCCTTTTTCACCATTGCCCTCTATGGGCTTCGAAATATCACTTTGCCAATTCCACAAGAACTGTCTTAGCGAAAGACTTCTTGAGCAGAATGCTGTAACTCTGTGAGATGAATTAACAGAACACTAAGCAGTTTCTCAGAAAGCTTCTTTCCAGATTTCATCTGAGGATATTTCCTTTTTCACCATAGCCCTCTATGGGCTTCCAAATATCACTTTGCCAATTCCACAAGAACTGTCTTAGCGAAAGACTTCTTGAGGGGAAAGCTGTAACTCTGTGAGATGATTTCACAGAACACAAAGAAGTTTCTCAGAAAGCTTCTTTCTCTTTCTTATCGGAGGATATTTCCTTTGGCCCAATACTCTTCTAAGGGATCCGAAATATCTGTTCTCGGATTCCACATAAATAAGGCTAGCAAAGAGATCCACGAAATACAGATGTAACTCTGTGAGATGAATTAACAGAACACTAAGCAGTTTCTCAGAAAGCTTCTTTCCAGATTTCATCTGAGGATATTTCCTTTTTCACCATAGCCCTCTATGGGCTTCCAAATATCACTTTGCCAATTCCACAAGAACTGTCTTAGTGAAAGACTTCCTGAGGGGAAAGCTGTAACTCTGTGAGATGATTTCACAAAAAACAAAGAAGTTTCTCAGAAAGCTTCTTTCTCGTTGTTATCGGAGTTTATATCCTTTGGCCCTATAGTCTTCAAAGGGATCCGAAATATCTGTTCTCAGATTCCACAGAAATAAGGCTAGCAAAGAGATCCACGAAATACAGATGTAACTCTGTGAGATGAATTAACAGAACACTAAGCAGTTTCTCAGAAAGCTTCTTTCCAGATTTCATCTGAGGATATTTCCTTTTTCACCATAGCCCTCTATGGGCTTCCAAATATCACTTTGCCAATTCCACAAGAAATGTCTTAGCGAAAGGCTTATTGAGGGGAAAGCTGTAACTCTGTGAGATGATTTCACAGAACTCAAAGAAGTTTCTCAGAAAGCTTCCTTCTCTTTCTTATCGGAGTTTATATCCTTTGGCCCTATAGTCTTCAAAGGGATCCGAAATATCTGTTCTCAGATTCCACAGAAATAAGGCTAGCAAAGAGATCCACGAAATACAGATGTAACTCTGTGAGATGAATTAACAGAACACTAAGCAGTTTCTCAGAAAGCTTCTTTCCAGATTTCATCTGAGGATATTTCCTTTTTCACCATAGCCCTCTATGGGCTTCCATATATCACTTTGCCAATTCCACAAGAACTGTCTTAGCGAAAGGCTTCTTGATGTGAAAGCTGTAACTCTGTGAGATGATTTCACAGAACACAAAGAAGTTTCTCAGGAAGCTTCCTTCTCTTTCTTATCGGAGTTTATTTCCTTTGGCCCTTTATTCATCAAAGGGATCCGAAATATCTGTTCTCAGATTCCACAGAAATAAGGCTAGCAAAGAGATCCACGAAATACAGATGTAACTCTGTGAGATGAATTAACAGAACACGAAGCAGTTTCTCAGAAAGCTTCTTTCCAGATTTCATCTGAGGATATTTCCTTTTTCACCATTGCCCTCTATGGGCTTCCAAATATCACTTTGCCAATTCCACAAGAACTGTCTTAGCGAAAGACTTCTTGAGGGGAAAGCTGTAACTCTGTGAGATGATTTCACAGAACACAAAGAAGTTTCTCAGAAAGCTTCTTTCTCTTTCTTATCGGAGGATATTTCCTTTGGCCCAATAGTCTTCTAAGGTATCCGAAATATCTGTTCTCGGATTCCACATAAATAAGGCTAGCAAAGAGATCCACGAAATACAGATGTAACTCTGTGAGATGAATTAACAGAACACTAAGCACTTTCTCAGAAAGCTTCTTTCCAGATTTCATCTGAGGATATTTCCTTTTTCACCATTGCCCTCTATGGGCTTCCGAATATCACTTTTCCAATTCCACAAGAACTGTCTTAGCGAAAGGCTTCTTGAGGGGAAAGCTGTAACTCTGTGAGATGATTTCACAGAACACAAAGAAGTTACTCAGAAAGCTTCTTTCTCGTTGTTATCGGAGTTTATATCCTTTGGCCCTATAGTCTTCAAAGGGATCCGAAATATCTGTTCTCAGATTCCACATAAATAAGGCTAGCAAAGAGATCCACGAAATACAGATGTAACTCTGTGAGATGAATTAACAGAACACTAAGCAGTTTCTCAGAAAGCTTCTTTCCAGATTTCATCTGAGGATATTTCCTTTTTCACCAGAGCCCTCTATGGGCTTCCAAATATCACTTTGCCAATTCCACAAGAACTGTCTTAGCGAAAGGCTTCTTGAGGGGAAAGCTGTAACTCTCTGAGATGATTTCACAGAACGCAAAGAAGTTTCTCAGAAAGCTTCCTTCTCTTTGTCATCGGAGTTTATTTCCATTGGCCCTATATTCATCAAAGGGATGTGAAATATCTGTTCTCAGATTCCACAGAAATAAGGCTAGCAAAGAGATCCACGAAATACAGATGTAACTCTGTGAGATGAATTAACAGAACACTAAGCAGTTTCTCAGAAAGCTTCTTTCCAGATTTCATCTGAGGATATTTCCTTTTTCACCATTGCCCTCTATGGGCTTCCAAATATCAGTTTGCCAATACCACAAGAACTGTCTTAGCGAAAGGCTTCTTGAGGGGAAAGCTGTAACTCTGTGAGATGATTTCACAGAACACAAAGAAGTTTCTCAGAAAGCTTCTTTCTCTTTCTTATCGGAGGATATTTCCTTTGGCCCAATAGTCTTCCGCGGGATCCGAAATATCTGTTCTCGGATTCCACATAAATAACGCTAGCAAAGAGATCCACGAAATACAGAAGTAACTCTGTGAGATGAATTAACAGAACACTAAGCAGTTTCTCAGAAAGCTTCTTTCCAGATTTCATCTGAGGATATTTCCTTTTTCACCATTGCCCTCTATGGGCTTCCGAATATCACTTTGCCAATTCCACAAGAACTGTCTTAGCGAAAGGCTTCTTGAGGGGAAAGCTGTAACTCTGTGAGATGATTTCACAGAACACAAAGAAGTTTCTCAGAAAGCTTCTTTCTCTTTCTTATCGGAGGATATTTCCTTTGGCCCAATACTCTTCTAAGGGATCCGAAATATCTGTTCTCGGATTCCACATAAATAAGGCTAGCAAAGAGATCCACGAAATACAGATGTAACTCTGTGAGATGAATTAACAGAACACTAAGCAGTTTCTCAGAAAGCTTCTTTCCAGATTTCATCTGAGGATATTTCCTTTTTCACCATAGCCCTCTATGGGCTTCCAAATATCACTTTGCCAATTCCACAAGAACTGTCTTAGTGAAAGACTTCCTGAGGGGAAAGCTGTAACTCTGTGAGATGATTTCACAAAAAACAAAGAAGTTTCTCAGAAAGCTTCTTTCTCGTTGTTATCGGAGTTTATATCCTTTGGCCCTATAGTCTTCAAAGGGATCCGAAATATCTGTTCTCAGATTCCACAGAAATAAGGCTAGCAAAGAGATCCACGAAATACAGATGTAACTCTGTGAGATGAATTAACAGAACACTAAGCAGTTTCTCAGAAAGCTTCTTTCCAGATTTCATCTGAGGATATTTCCTTTTTCACCATAGCCCTCTATGGGCTTCCAAATATCACTTTGCCAATTCCACAAGAAATGTCTTAGCGAAAGGCTTATTGAGGGGAAAGCTGTAACTCTGTGAGATGATTTCACAGAACTCAAAGAAGTTTCTCAGAAAGCTTCCTTCTCTTTCTTATCGGAGTTTATATCCTTTGGCCCTATAGTCTTCAAAGGGATCCGAAATATCTGTTCTCAGATTCCACAGAAATAAGGCTAGCAAAGAGATCCACGAAATACAGATGTAACTCTGTGAGATGAATTAACAGAACACTAAGCAGTTTCTCAGAAAGCTTCTTTCCAGATTTCATCTGAGGATATTTCCTTTTTCACCATAGCCCTCTATGGGCTTCCATATATCACTTTGCCAATTCCACAAGAACTGTCTTAGCGAAAGGCTTCTTGATGTGAAAGCTGTAACTCTGTGAGATGATTTCACAGAACACAAAGAAGTTTCTCAGGAAGCTTCCTTCTCTTTCTTATCGGAGTTTATTTCCTTTGGCCCTTTATTCATCAAAGGGATCCGAAATATCTGTTCTCAGATTCCACAGAAATAAGGCTAGCAAAGAGATCCACGAAATACAGATGTAACTCTGTGAGATGAATTAACAGAACACGAAGCAGTTTCTCAGAAAGCTTCTTTCCAGATTTCATCTGAGGATATTTCCTTTTTCACCATTGCCCTCTATGGGCTTCCAAATATCACTTTGCCAATTCCACAAGAACTGTCTTAGCGAAAGACTTCTTGAGGGGAAAGCTGTAACTCTGTGAGATGATTTCACAGAACACAAAGAAGTTTCTCAGAAAGCTTCTTTCTCTTTCTTATCGGAGGATATTTCCTTTGGCCCAATAGTCTTCTAAGGTATCCGAAATATCTGTTCTCGGATTCCACATAAATAAGGCTAGCAAAGAGATCCACGAAATACAGATGTAACTCTGTGAGATGAATTAACAGAACACTAAGCACTTTCTCAGAAAGCTTCTTTCCAGATTTCATCTGAGGATATTTCCTTTTTCACCATTGCCCTCTATGGGCTTCCGAAAATCACTTTTCCAATTCCACAAGAACTGTCTTAGCGAAAGGCTTCTTGAGGGGAAAGCTGTAACTCTGTGAGATGATTTCACAGAACACAAAGAAGTTACTCAGAAAGCTTCTTTCTCGTTGTTATCGGAGTTTATATCCTTTGGCCCTATAGTCTTCAAAGGGATCCGAAATATCTGTTCTCAGATTCCACATAAATAAGGCTAGCAAAGAGATCCACGAAATACAGATGTAACTCTGTGAGATGAATTAACAGAACACTAAGCAGTTTCTCAGAAAGCTTCTTTCCAGATTTCATCTGAGGATATTTCCTTTTTCACCAGAGCCCTCTATGGGCTTCCAAATATCACTTTGCCAATTCCACAAGAACTGTCTTAGCGAAAGGCTTCTTGAGGGGAAAGCTGTAACTCTCTGAGATGATTTCACAGAACGCAAAGAAGTTTCTCAGAAAGCTTCCTTCTCTTTGTCATCGGAGTTTATTTCCATTGGCCCTATATTCATCAAAGGGATGTGAAATATCTGTTCTCAGATTCCACAGAAATAAGGCTAGCAAAGAGATCCACGAAATACAGATGTAACTCTGTGAGATGAATTAACAGAACACTAAGCAGTTTCTCAGAAAGCTTCTTTCCAGATTTCATCTGAGGATATTTCCTTTTTCACCATTGCCCTCTATGGGCTTCCAAATATCAGTTTGCCAATACCACAAGAACTGTCTTAGCGAAAGGCTTCTTGGGGGGAAAGCTGTAACTCTGTGAGATGATTTCACAGAACACAAAGAAGTTTCTCAGAAAGCTTCTTTCTCTTTCTTATCGGAGGATATTTCCTTTGGCCCAATAGTCTTCCGCGGGATCCGAAATATCTGTTCTCGGATTCCACATAAATAACGCTAGCAAAGAGATCCACGAAATACAGAAGTAACTCTGTGAGATGAATTAACAGAACACTAAGCAGTTTCTCAGAAAGCTTCTTTCCAGATTTCATCTGAGGATATTTCCTTTTTCACCATTGCCCTCTATGGGCTTCCGAATATCACTTTGCCAATTCCACAAGAACTGTCTTAGCGAAAGGCTTCTTGAGGGGAAAGCTGTAACTCTGTGAGATGATTTCACAGAACACAAAGAAGTTTCTCAGAAAGCTTCTTTCTCGTTGTTATCGGAGTTTATATCCTTTGGCCCTATAGTCTTCAAAGGGATCCGAAATATCTGTTCTCAGATTCCACATAAATAAGGCTAGCAAAGAGATCCACGAAATACAGATTTAACTCTGTGAGATGAATTAACAGAACACTAGGCAGTTTTCAGAAAGCTTCTTTCCAGATTTCATCTGAGGATATTTCCTTTTTCACCATAGCCCTCTATGGGCTTCCAAATATCACTTTGCCAATTCCACAAGAACTGTCTTAGCGAAAGGCTTCTTGAGGGGAAAGCTGTAACTCTCTGAGATGATTTCACAGAACACAAAGAAGTTTCTCAGAAAGCTTCCTTCTCTTTGTCATCGGAGTTTATTTCCATTGGCCCTATATTCATCAAAGGGATCCGAAATATCTGTTCTCAGATTCCACAGAAATAAGGCTAGCAAAGAGATCCACGAAATACAGATGTAACTCTGTGACACGAATTAACAGAACACTAAGCAGATTCTCAGAAAGCTTCTTTCCATTTTCATCTGAGGATATTTCCTTTTTCACCATTGCCCTCTATGGGCTTCCATATATCACTTTGCCAATTCCACAAGAACTGTCTTAGCGAAAGGCTTCTTGAGGGGAAAGCTGTAACTCTGTGAGATGATTTCACAGAACACAAAGAAGTTTCTCAGAAAGCTTCTTTCTCTGTGTTATCGGAGGATATTTCCTTTGGCCCAATAGTCTTCTGCGGGATCCGAAATATCTGTTCTCGGATTCCACATAAATAAGGCTAGCAAAGAGATCCACGAAATACAGATGTAACTCTGTGAGCTGAATTAACAGAACACTAAGCAGTTTCTCAGAAAGCTTCTTTCCAGATTTCATCTGAGGATATTTCCTTTTTCACCATAGCCCTCTATGGGCTTCCAAATATCACTTTGCCAATTCCACAAGAACTGTCTTAGCGAAAGACTTCTTGAGGGGAATGCTGTATCTCTGTGAGATGATTTCACAGAACACAAAGAAGTTTCTCAGAAAGCTTCTTTCTCTTTGTTATCGTAGGATATTTCTTTTCTCCCTCTAGTCCTCAAAGGCATCCGAAATATCGGTTCTCAGATCCCACAGAAATAAGGCTAGGAAAGAGATCCACGAAATACAGATGTAACTCTGTGAGATGAATTAACAGAACACTAAGCAGTTTCTCAGAAAGCTTCTTTCCAGATTTCATCTGAGGATATTTCCTTTTTCACTATAGCCCTCGATGCGCTTCCAAATATCACTTTGCCAACTCCACAAGAACTATCTTAGCGAAAGGCTTCTTGTAGAGAAAGCTGTAATTCTGTGAGATGATTTCACAGAACACAAAGAAGTTTCTCAGAAAGCTTCTTTCTCTTTGTCATCGGAGTTTATTTCCTTTGGCCCAATAGTCTTCTAAGGGATCCGAAATATCTGTTCTCGGATTCCACATAAAAAAGGCTAGCAAAGAGATCCACGAAATACAGATGTAACTCTGTGAGATGAATTAACAGAACACTAAGCAGTTTCTCAGAAAGCTTCTTTCCAGATTTCATCTGAGGATATTTCCTTTTTCACCATAGCCCTCTATGGGCTTCCAAATATCACTTTGCCAATTCCACAAGAACTGTCTTAGCGAAAGGCTTCCTGAGGGGAAAGCTGTAACTCTGTGAGATGATTTCACAAAAAACAAAGAAGTTTCTCAGAAAGCTTCTTTCTCGTTGTTATCGGAGCTTATATCCTTTGGCCCTATAGTCTTCAAAGGGATACGAAATATCTGTTCTCATATTCCACAGAAATAAGGCTAGCAAAGAGATCCACGAAATACAGATGTAACTCTGTGAGATGAATTAACAGAACACTAAGCAGTTTCTCAGAAAGCTTCTTTCCAGATTTCATCTGAGGATATTTCCTTTTTCACCATAGCCCTCTATGGGCTTCCAAATATCACTTTGCCAATTCCACAAGAACTGTCTTAGCGAAAGGCTTCTTGAGGGGAAAGCTGTAACTCTGTGAGATGATTTCACAGAACACAAAGAAGTTTCTCAGAAAGCTTCCTTCTCTTTGTTATCGGAGTTTATTTCCTTTGGCCCTATATTCATCAAAGGGATCCGAAATATCTGTTCTCAGATACCACAGATATAAGGCTAGCAAAGAGATCCACGAAATACAGATGTAACTCTGTGAGATGAATTAACAGAACACTAAGCAGTTTCTCAGAAAGCTTCTTTCCAGATTTCATCTGAGGATATTTCCTTTTTCACCATTGCCCTCTATGGGTTTCCGAATATCACCTTGCCAATTCCACAAGAACTGTCTTAGCGAAAGGCTTCTTGAGGGGGAAGCTGTAACTCTGTGAGATGATTTCACAGAACACAAAGAAGTTTCTCAGAAAGCTTCTTTCTCGTGGTTATCGGAGTTTACATCCTTTGCCCCTATATTCTTCAAAGGGATCCGAAATATCTGTTCTCAGATTCCACAGAAATAAGGCTAGCAAAGAGATCCACGAAATACAGATGTAACTCTGTGAGATGAATTAACAGAACACTAAGCAGTTTCTCAGAAAGCTTCTTTCCGGATTTCATCTGAGGATATTTCCTTTTTCACCTTTGCCCTCTATGGGCTTCCAAATATCACTTTGTCAATTCCACAAGAACTGTCTTAGTGAAAGACTTCTTGAGGGGAAAGCTGTAACTCTGTGAGATGAATTCACAGAACACAAAGAATTTTCTCAGAAAGCTTCTTTCTCTTTGTTATCGGAGGATATTTCCTTTGGCCCAATAGTCTTCTAAGGGATCCGAAATATCTGTTCTAGGATTCCACAGAAATAAGGCTAGCAAAGAGATCCACGAAATACAGATGTAACTCTGTGAGATGAATTAACAGAACACTAAGCAGTTTCTCAGAAAGCTTCTTTCCAGATTTCATCTGAGGATATTTCCTTTTTCACCGTAGCCCTCTATGGGCTTCCAAATATCACTTTGCCAATTCCACAAGAAATGTCTTAGCGAAAGGCTTCTTGAGGGGAAAGCTGTAACTCTGTGAGATGATTTCACAGAACACAAAGAAGTTTCTCAGAAAGCTTCCTTCTCTTTGTCATCGGAGTTTATTTCCTTTGGCCCTATATTCATCAAAGGGATCCGAAATATCTGTTCTCAGATTCCACATAAATAAGGCTAGCAAAGAGATCCACGAAATACAGATGTAACTCTGTGAGATGAATTAACAGAACACTAAGCAGTTTCTCAGAAAGCTTCTTTCCAGATTTCATCTGAGGATATTTCCTTTTTCACCATAGCCCTCTATGGGCTTCCAAATATCACTTTGCCAATTCCACAAGAACTGTCTTAGCGAAAGGCTTCCTGAGGGGAAAGCTGTAACTCTGTGAGATGATTTCACAAAAAACAAAGAAGTTTCTCAGAAAGCTTCTTTCTCGTTGCTATCGGAGTTTATATCCTTTGGCCCTATAGTCTTCAAAGGGATCCGAAATATCTGTTCCCATATTCCACAGAAATAAGGCTAGCAAAGAGATCCACGAAATACAGATGTAACTCTGTGAGATGAATTAACAGAACATTAAGCAGTTTCTCAGAAAGCTTCTTTCCAGATTTCATCTGAGGATATTTCCTTTTTCACCATAGCCCTCTATGGGCTTCCAAATATCACTTTGCCAATTCCACAAGAACTGTCTTAGCGAAAGGCTTCTTCAGGGGAAAGCTGTAACTCTGTGAGATGATTTCACAGAACTCAAAGAAGTTTCTCAGAAAGCTTCCTTCTCTTTGTTATCGGAGTTTATTTCCTTTGGCCCTATATTCATCAAAGGGATCCGAAATATCTCTTCTCAGATTCCACAGAAATAAGGCTAGCAAAGAGATCCAAGAAATACAGATGTAACTCTGTGAGATGAATTAACAGAACACTAAGCAGTTTCTCAGGAAGCTTCTTTCCAGATTTCATCTGAGGATACTTCCTTTTTCACCGTAGCCCTCTATGGGCTTCCAAATATCACTTTGCCAATTCCACAAGAACTGTCTTAGCGAAAGACTTCTTGAGGGGAAAGCTGCGACTCTGTGAGATGTATTCACAGAACACAAAGAAGTTTCTCAGAAAGCTTCTTTCTCTTTCTTATCGGAGGATATTTCCTTTGGCCCAATAGTCTTCTAAGGGATCCGAAATATCTGTTCTCGGATTCCACAGAAATAAGGCTAGCAAAGAGATCCACGAAATACAGATGTAACTCTGTGAGATGAATTAACAGAACACTAAGCAGTTTCTCAGAAAGCTTCTTTCCAGATTTCATCTGAGGATATTTCCTTTTTCACCATAGCCCTCTATGGGCTTCCAAATATCACTTTGCCAATTCCACAAGAACTGTCTTAGCGAACGGCTTCTTGAGGGGAAAGCTGTAACTCTGTGAGATGATTTCACAGAACACAAAGAAGTTTCTCAGAAAGCTTCCTTCTCTTTGTCATCGGAATTTATTTCCTTTGGCCCTATATTCATCAAAGGGATCCGAAATATCTGTTCTCAGATTCCACAGAAATAAGGCTAGCAAAGAGATCCAAGAAATACAGATGTAACTCTGTGAGTTGAATTAACAGAACACTAAGCAGTTTCTCAGAAAGCTTCTTTCCAGATTTCATCTGAGGATATTTCCTTTTTCACCATAGCCCTCTATGGGCTTCCAAATATCACTTTGCCAATTTCACAAGAACTATCTTAGCGAAAGGCTTCTTGTAGCGAAAGCTCTAACTCTGTGAGATGATTTCACAGAACACAAAGAAGTTTCTCACAAAGCTTCTTTCTCTTTCTTATCGGAGGATATTTCCTTTGGCCCAAGAGTCTTCTAAGGGATCCGAAATATCTGTTCTCGGATTCCACATAAATAAGGCTAGCAAAGAGATCCACGAAATACAGATGTAACTCTGTGAGATGAATTAACAGAACACTAAGCAGTTTCTCAGAAAGCTTCTTTCCAGATTTCATCTGAGGATATTTCCTTTTTCACCATAGCCCTCTATGGGCTTCCAAATATCACTTTGCCAATTCCACAAGAACTCTCTTAGCGAAAGGCTTCCTGAGGGGAAAGCTGTAACTCTGTGGGATGATTTCACAAAAAACAAAGAAGTTTCTCAGAAAGCTTCTTTCTCGTTGTTATCGGAGTTTATATCCTTTGGCCCTATAGTCTTCAAAGGGATCCGAAATATCTGTTCTCATATTCCACAGAAATAAGGCTAGCAAAGAGATCCACGAAATACAGATGTAACTCTGTGAGATGAATTAACAGAACACTAAGCAGTTTCTCAGAAAGCTTCTTTCCAGATTTCATCTGAGGATATTTCCTTTTTCACCATAGCCCTCTATGGGCTTCCAAATATCACTTTGCCAATTCCACAAGAACTGTCTTAGCGAAAGGCTTCTTGAGGGGAAAGCTGTAACTCTGTGAGATGATTTCACAGAACTCAAAGAAGTTTCTCAGAAAGCTTCCTTGTCTTTGTTATCGGAGTTTATTTCCTTTGGCCCTATATTCATCAAAGGGATCCGAAATATCTGTTCTCAGATTCCACAGAAATAAGGCTAGCAAAGAGATCCACGAAATACAGATATAACTCTGTGAGATGAATTAACAGAACACTAAGCAGTTTCTCAGAAAACTTCTTTCCAGATTTCATCTGAGGATATTTCCTTTTTCACCATTGCCCTCTATGGGCTTTCGAATATCACTTTGCCAATTCCACAAGAACTGTCTTAGCGAAAGGCTTCTTGAGGGGAAAGCTGTAACTCTGTGAGATGATTTCACAGAACACAAAGAAGTTTCTCAGAAAGCTTCTTTCTCGTTGTCATCGGAGTTTATATCCTTTGGCCCTATAGTCTTCAAAGGGATCCGAAATATCTGTTCTCAGATTCCACAGAAATAAGGCTAGCAAAGAGATCCACGAAATACAGATGTAACTCTGTGAGATGAATTAACAGAACACTAAGCAGTTTCTCAGAAAGCTTATTTCCAGATTTCATCTGAGGATATTTCCGTTTTCACCATAGCCCTCTATGGGCTTCCAAATATCACTTTGCCAATTCCACAAGAACTGTCTTAGCGAAAGACTTCTTGAGGGGAAATCTGTAACTCTGTGAGATGAATTCACAGAACACAAAGAAGTTTCTCAGAAAGCTTCTTTCTTTTTGTTATCGGAGGATATTTCCTTTGGCCAGTAGTCTTCTAAGGGATCCGAAATATCTGTTCTCGGATTCCACAGAAATAAGGCTAGCAAAGTGATCCACGAAATACAGATGTAACTCTGTGAGAAGAATTAACAGAACACTAAGCAGTTTCTCAGAAAGCTTCTTTCCAGATTTCATCTGAGGATATTTCCTTTTTCACCGTAGCCCTCTATGGGCTTCCAAATATCACTTTGCCAATTCCACAAGAACTGTCTTAGCGAAAGGCTTCTTGAGGGGAAAGCTGTAACTCTGTGAGATGATTTCACAGAACACAAAGAAGTTTCTCAGAAAGCTTCTTTCTCTTTCTTATCGGAGGATATTTCCTTTGGCCCAATAGTCTTCTAAGGGATCCGAAATATCTGTTCTCGGATTCCACATAAATAAGGCTAGGAAAGAGATCCACGAAATACAGATGTAACTCTGTGAGATGAATTAACAGAACACTAAGCAGTTTCTCAGAAAGCTTCTTTCCAGATTTCATCTGAGGATATTTCCTTTTTCACCATTGCCCTCTATGGGCTTCCAAATATCACTTTGCCTATTCCACAAGAACTGTCTTAGCGAAAGGCTTCCTGAGGGGAAAGCTGTAACTCTGTGAGATGATTTCACAAAAAACAAAGAAGTTTCACAGAAAGCTTCTTTCTCTTTGTTATCGGAGTTTATATCCTTTGGCCCTATTGTCTTCAAAGGGATCCGAAATATATGTTCTCAGATTCCACAGAAATAAGGCTAGCAAAGAGATCCACGAAATACAGATGTAACTCTGTGAGATGAATTAACAGAACACTAAGCAGTTTCTCAGAAAGCTTCTTTCCAGATTTCATCTGAGGATATTTCCTTTTTCACCGTAGCCCTCTATGGGCTTCCAAATATCACTTTGCCAATTCCACAAGAACTGTCTTAGCGAAAGACTTCTTGAGAGGAAAGCTGTAACTCTATGAGATGATTTCACAGAACACAAAGAAGTTTCTCAGAAAGCTTCCTTCTGTTTGTCATCGGAGTTTATTTCCTTTGGCCCTACATTCATCAAAGGGATCCGAAATATCTGTTCTCAGATTCCACAGAAATAAGGCTAGCAAAGAGATCCACGAAATACAGATGTAACTCTGTGAGATGAATTAACAGAACACTAAGCAGTTTCTCAGAAAGCTTCTTTCCAGATTTCATCTGAGGATATTTCCTTTTTCACCATTGCCCTCTATGGGCTTCCAAATATCACTTTGCCAATTCCACAAGAACTGTCTTAGCGAAAGGCTTCTTGAGGGGAAAGCTGTAACTCTGTTAGATGATTTCACAGAACACAAAGAAGTTTCTCAGAAAGCTTCTTTCTCGTTGTTGTCGGAGTTTATATCCTTTGGCCCTATAGTCTTCAAAGGGATCCGAAATATCTCTTCTCAGATTCCACAGAAATAGGGCTAGCAAAGAGATCCACGAAATACAGATGTAACTCTGTGAGATGAATTAACAGAACACTAAGCAGTTTCTCAGAAAGCTTCTTTCCAAATTTCATCTGAGGATATTTCCTTTTTCACCATTGCCCTCTATGGGCTTCCAAATATCACTTTGCCAATTCCACAAGAACTGTCTTAGCGAAAGCCTTCATGAGGGGAAAGCTGTAACTCTGTGAGATGATTTCACAGAACACAAAGCAGTTTCTCAGAAAGCTTCTTTCTCGTTGTTATCGGAGTTTATATCCTTTGGCCCTATAGTCTTCAAAGGGATCCGAAATATCTGTTCTCAGATTCCACAGAAATAAAGCTAGCAAAGAGATCCACGAAATACAGATGTAACTCTGTGAGATGAATTAACAGAACACTAAGCAGTTTCTCAGAAAGGCTCTTTCCAGATTTCATCTGAGGATATTTCCTTTTTCACCATTGCCCTCTATGGGCTTCCAAATATCACTTTGCCAATTCCACAAGAACTGTCTTAGCGAAAGACTTCTTGAGGGGAAAGCTGTAACTCTGTGAGATGAATTCACAGAACACAAAGAAGTTTCTCAGAAAGCTTCTTTCTCTTTGTTATCGGAGGATATTTCCTTTGGCCCAATTGTCTTCTAAGGGATCCGAAATATCTGTTCTCAGATTCCACAGAAATAAGGCTAGCAAAGAGATCCACGAAATACAGATGTAACTCTGTGAGATGAATTAACAGAACACTAAGCAGTTTCTCAGAAAGCTTCTTTCCAGATTTCATCTGAGGATATTTCCTTTTTCACCATTGCCCTCTATGGGCTTCCAAATATCACTTTCCCAATTCCACAAGAACTGTCTTAGCGAAAGGCTTCTTGAGGGGAAAGCTGTAACTCTGTGAGATGATTTCACAGAACTCAAAGTTTCTCAGAAAGCTTCCTTCTCTTTGTTATCGGAGTTTATTTCCTTTGGCCCTATATTCATCAAAGGGATCCGAAATATCTGTTCTCAGATTCCACAGAAATAAGGCTAGCAAAGAGATCCAAGAAATACAGATGTAACTCTGTGAAATGAATTAACAGAACACTAAGCAGTTTCTCAGAAAGCTTCTTTCCAGATTTCATCTGAGGATATTTCCTTTTTCACTATAGCCCTCGATGCGCTTCCAAATATCAATTTGCCAATTCCACAAGAACTATCTTAGCGAAAGGCTTCTTGTAGGGAAAGCTGTAACTCTGTGAGATGATTTCACAGAACACAAAGAAGTTTCTCAGAAAGCTTCTTTCTCTTTCTTATCGGAGGATATTTCCTTTGGCCCAATAGTCTTCTAAGGGATCCGAAATATCTGTTCTCGGATTCCACATAAATAAGGCTAGGAAAGAGATACACGAAATACAGATGTAACTCTGTGAGATGAATTAACAGAACACTAAGCAGTTTCTCAGAAAGCTTCTTTCCAGATTTCATCTGAGGATATTTCCTTTTTCACCATAGCCCTCTATGGGCTTCCAAATATCACTTTGCCAATTCCACAAGAACTGTCTTAGCGAAAGGCTTCCTGAGGGGAAAGCTGTAACTCTCTGAGATGATTTCACAAAAAACAAAGAAGTTTCTCAGAAAGCTTCTTTCTCTTTGTTATCGGAGTTTATATCCTTTGGCCCTATAGTCTTCAAAGGGATCCGAAATATCTGTTCTCATATTCCACAGAAATAAGGCTAGCAAAGAGATCCACGAAATACAGATGTAACTCTGTGAGATGAATTAACAGAACACTAAGCAGTTTCTCAGAAAGCTTCTTTCCAGATTTCATCTGAGGATATTTCCTTTTTCACCATTGCCCTCTATGGGCTTCCGAATATCACTTTGCCAATTCCACAAGAACTGTCTTAGCGAAAGGCTTCTTGAGGGGAAAGCTGTAACTCTGTGAGATGATTTCACAGAACACAAAGAAGTTTCTCAGAAAGCTTCTTTCTCGTTGTTATCGGAGTTTATATCCTTTGGCCCTATAGTCTTGAAAGGGATCCGAAATATCTGTTCTCAGATTCCACAGAAATAAGGCTAGCAAAGAGTTCCACGAAATACAGATGTAACTCTGTGAGATGAATTAACAGAACACTAAGCAGTTTCTCAGAAAGCTTCTTTCCAGATTTCATCTGAGGATATTTCCTTTTTCACCATAGCCCTCTATGGGCTTCCAAATATCACTTTGCCAATTCCACAAGAACTGTCTTAGCGAAAGACTTCTTGAAGGGAAAGCTGTAACTCTGTGAGATGAATTCACAGAACACAAAGAAGTTTCTCAGAAAGCTTCTTTCTCTTTGTTATCGGAGGATATTTCCTTTAGCCCAATAGACTTGTAAGGGATCCGAAATATCTGTTCTCAGATTCCACAGAAATAAGTCTAGCAAAGAGATCCACGAAATACAGATGTAACTCTGTGAGATGAATTAACAGAACACTAAGCAGTTTCTCAGAAAGCTTCTTTCCAGATTTCATCTGAGGATATTTCCTATTTCACCGTAGCCCTCTATGAGCTTCCAAATATCACTTTGCAAATTCCACAAGAACTGTCTTAGCGAAAGGCTTCTTGAGGGGAAAGCTGTAACTCTGTGAGATGATTTCACAGAACACAAAGAAGTTTCTCAGAAAGCTTCTTTCTCGTTGTTATCGGAGTTTATATCCTTTGGCCCTATAATCTTCAAAGGGATCCGAAATATCTGTTCTCAGATTCCACAGAAATAAGGCTAGCAAAGAGATCCACGAAATACAGATGTAACTCTGTGAGATGAATTAACAGAACACTAAGCAGTTTCTCAGAAAGCTTCTTTCCAGATTTCATCTGAGGATATTTCCTTTTTCACCATAGCCCTCTATGGGCTTCCAAATATCACTTTGCCAATTCCACAAGAACTGTCTTAGCGAAAGGCTTCCTGAGGGGAAAGCTGTAACTCTGTGAGATGATTTCACAAAAAACAAAGAAGTTTCTCAGAAAGCTTCTTTCTCGTTGCTATCGGAGTTTATATCCTTTGGCCCTATAGTCTTCAAAGGGATCCGAAATATCTGTTCCCATATTCCACAGAAATAAGGCTAGCAAAGAGATCCACGAAATACAGATGTAACTCTGTGAGATGAATTAACAGAACATTAAGCAGTTTCTCAGAAAGCTTCTTTCCAGATTTCATCTGAGGATATTTCCTTTTTCACCATAGCCCTCTATGGGCTTCCAAATATCACTTTGCCAATTCCACAAGAACTGTCTTAGCGAAAGGCTTCTTCAGGGGAAAGCTGTAACTCTGTGAGATGATTTCACAGAACTCAAAGAAGTTTCTCAGAAAGCTTCCTTCTCTTTGTTATCGGAGTTTATTTCCTTTGGCCCTATATTCATCAAAGGGATCCGAAATATCTCTTCTCAGATTCCACAGAAATAAGGCTAGCAAAGAGATCCAAGAAATACAGATGTAACTCTGTGAGATGAATTAACAGAACACTAAGCAGTTTCTCAGGAAGCTTCTTTCCAGATTTCATCTGAGGATACTTCCTTTTTCACCGTAGCCCTCTATGGGCTTCCAAATATCACTTTGCCAATTCCACAAGAACTGTCTTAGCGAAAGACTTCTTGAGGGGAAAGCTGCGACTCTGTGAGATGTATTCACAGAACACAAAGAAGTTTCTCAGAAAGCTTCTTTCTCTTTCTTATCGGAGGATATTTCCTTTGGCCCAATAGTCTTCTAAGGGATCCGAAATATCTGTTCTCGGATTCCACAGAAATAAGGCTAGCAAAGAGATCCACGAAATACAGATGTAACTCTGTGAGATGAATTAACAGAACACTAAGCAGTTTCTCAGAAAGCTTCTTTCCAGATTTCATCTGAGGATATTTCCTTTTTCACCATAGCCCTCTATGGGCTTCCAAATATCACTTTGCCAATTCCACAAGAACTGTCTTAGCGAACGGCTTCTTGAGGGGAAAGCTGTAACTCTGTGAGATGATTTCACAGAACACAAAGAAGTTTCTCAGAAAGCTTCCTTCTCTTTGTCATCGGAATTTATTTCCTTTGGCCCTATATTCATCAAAGGGATCCGAAATATCTGTTCTCAGATTCCACAGAAATAAGGCTAGCAAAGAGATCCAAGAAATACAGATGTAACTCTGTGAGTTGAATTAACAGAACACTAAGCAGTTTCTCAGAAAGCTTCTTTCCAGATTTCATCTGAGGATATTTCCTTTTTCACCATAGCCCTCTATGGGCTTCCAAATATCACTTTGCCAATTTCACAAGAACTATCTTAGCGAAAGGCTTCTTGTAGCGAAAGCTCTAACTCTGTGAGATGATTTCACAGAACACAAAGAAGTTTCTCAGAAAGCTTCTTTCTCTTTCTTATCGGAGGATATTTCCTTTGGCCCAAGAGTCTTCTAAGGGATCCGAAATATCTGTTCTCGGATTCCACATAAATAAGGCTAGCAAAGAGATCCACGAAATACAGATGTAACTCTGTGAGATGAATTAACAGAACACTAAGCAGTTTCTCAGAAAGCTTCTTTCCAGATTTCATCTGAGGATATTTCCTTTTTCACCATAGCCCTCTATGGGCTTCCAAATATCACTTTGCCAATTCCACAAGAACTCTCTTAGCGAAAGGCTTCCTGAGGGGAAAGCTGTAACTCTGTGGGATGATTTCACAAAAAACAAAGAAGTTTCTCAGAAAGCTTCTTTCTCGTTGTTATCGGAGTTTATATCCTTTGGCCCTATAGTCTTCAAAGGGATCCGAAATATCTGTTCTCATATTCCACAGAAATAAGGCTAGCAAAGAGATCCACGAAATACAGATGTAACTCTGTGAGATGAATTAACAGAACACTAAGCAGTTTCTCAGAAAGCTTCTTTCCAGATTTCATCTGAGGATATTTCCTTTTTCACCATAGCCCTCTATGGGCTTCCAAATATCACTTTGCCAATTCCACAAGAACTGTCTTAGCGAAAGGCTTCTTGAGGGGAAAGCTGTAACTCTGTGAGATGATTTCACAGAACTCAAAGAAGTTTCTCAGAAAGCTTCCTTCTCTTTGTTATCGGAGTTTATTTCCTTTGGCCCTATATTCATCAAAGGGATCCGAAATATCTGTTCTCAGATTCCACAGAAATAAGGCTAGCAAAGAGATCCAAGAAATACAGATGTAACTCTGTGAGATGAATTAACAGAACACTAAGCAGTTTCTCAGGAAGCTTCTTTCCAGATTTCATCTGAGGATATTTCCTTTTTCACCGTAGCCCTCTCTGGGCTTCCAAATATCACTTTGCCAATTCCACAAGAACTGTCTTAGCGAAAGACTTCTTAAGGAGAAAGCTGTAACTCTGTGAGATGAATTCACAGAACACAAAGAAGTTTCTCAGAAAGCTTCTTTCTTTTTGTTATCGGAGGATATTTCCTTTGGCCAGTAGTCTTCTGAGGGATCCGAAATATCTGTTCTCGGATTCCACAGAAATAAGGCTAGCAAAGTGATCCACGAAATACAGATGTAACTCTGTGAGATGAATTAACAGAACACTAAGCAGTTTCTCAGAAAGCTTCTTTCCAGATTTCATCTGAGGATATTTCCTTTTTCACCGTAGCCCTCTATGGGCTTCCAAATATCACTTTGCCAATTTCACAAGAACTGTCTTAGCGAAAGGCTTCTTGAGGGGAAAGCTGTAACTCTGTGAGATGATTTCACAGAACACAAAGAAGTTTCTCAGAAACCTTCCTTCTCTATGTCATCGGAGTTTATTTCCTTTGGCCCTATATTCATCAAAGGGATCCGTAATATCTGTTCTCAGATTCCACAGAATAAGGCTAGCAAAGAGATCCACGAAACAGATGTAACTCTGTGAGATGAATTAACAGAACACTAAACAGTTTCTCAGAAAGCTTCTTTCCAGATTTCATCTGAGGATATTTCCTTTTTCACTATAGCCCTCTATGGGCTTCCAAATATCACTTTTCCAATTCCACAAGAACTAGCTTAGCGAAAGGCTTCTTGTAGGGAAAGCTGTAACTCTGTGAGATGATTTCACAGAACACAAAGAAGTTTCTCAGAAAGCTTCTTTCTCTTCCTTATCGGAGGATATTTCCTTTGGCCCAATAGTCTTCTAAGGGATCCGAAATATCTGTTCTAGTATTCCACATAAATAAGGCTAGGAAAGAGATCCACGAAATACAGATGTAACTCTGTGAGATGAATTAACAGAACACTAAGCAGTTTCTCAGAAAGCTTCTTTCCAGATTTCATCTGAGGATATTTCCTTTTTCACCATTGCCCTCTATGGGCTTCCAAATATCACTTTGCCTATTCCACAAGAACTGTCTTAGCGAAAGGCTTCCTGAGGGGAAAGCTGTAACTCTGTGAGATGATTTCACAAAAAACAAAGAAGTTTCACAGAAAGCTTCTTTCTCTTTGTTTTCGGAGTTTATATCCTTTGGCCCTATAGTCTTCAAAGGGATCCGAAATATCTGTTCTCAGATTCCACAGGAATCAGGCTAGCAAAGAGATCCACGAAATACAGATGTAACTCTGTGAGATGAATTAACAGAACACTAAGCAGCTTCTCAGAAAGCTTCTTTCCAGATATCATCTGAGGATATTTCCTTTTTCATCGTAGCCCTCTATGGGCTTCCAAATATCACTTTGCCAATTCCACAAGAACTGTCTTAGCGAAAGACTTCTTGAGGGGAAAGTTGTAACTCTGTGAGATGATTTCACAGAACACAAAGAAGTTTCTCAGAAAGCTTCCTTCTGTTTGTCATCGGAGTTTATTTCCTTTGGCCCTATATTCATCAAAGGGATCCGAAATATCTGTTCTCAGATTCCACAGAAATAAGGCTAGCAAAGAGATCCACGAAATACAGATATAACTCTGTGAGATGAATTAACAGAACACTAAGCAGTTTCTCAGAAAACTTCTTTCCAGATTTCATCTGAGGATATTTCCTTTTTCACCATTGCCCTCTATGGGCTTCCGAATATCACTTTGCCAATTCCACAAGAACTGTCTTAGCGAAAGGCTTCTTGAGGGGAAAGCTGTAACTCTGTGAGATGATTTCACAGAACACAAAGAAGTTTCTCAGAAAGCTTCTTTCTCGTTGTCATCGGAGTTTATATCCTTTGGCCCTATAGTCTTCAAAGGGATCCGAAATATCTGTTCTCAGATTCCACAGAAATAAGGCTAGCAAAGAGATCCACGAAATACAGATGTAACTCTGTGAGATGAATTAACAGAACACTAAGCAGTTTCTCAGAAAGCTTATTTCCAGATTTCATCTGAGGATATTTCCGTTTTCACCATTGCCCTCTATGGGCTTCCAAATATCACTTTGCCAATTCCACAAGAACTGTCTTAGCGAAAGACTTCTTGAGGGGAAATCTGTAACTCTGTGAGATGAATTCACAGAACACAAAGAAGTTTCTCAGAAAGCTTCTTTCTTTTTGTTATCGGAGGATATTTCCTTTGGCCAGTAGTCTTCTAAGGGATCCGAAATATCTGTTCTCGGATTCCACAGAAATAAGGCTAGCAAAGTGATCCACGAAATACAGATGTAACTCTGTGAGAAGAATTAACAGAACACTAAGCAGTTTCTCAGAAAGCTTCTTTCCAGATTTCATCTGAGGATATTTCCTTTTTCACCGTAGCCCTCTATGGGCTTCCAAATATCACTTTGCCAATTCCACAAGAACTGTCTTAGCGAAAGGCTTCTTGAGGGGAAAGCTGTAACTCTGTGAGATGATTTCACAGAACACAAAGAAGTTTCTCAGAAAGCTTCTTTCTCTTTCTTATCGGAGGATATTTCCTTTGACCCAATAGTCTTCTAAGGGATCCGAAATATCTGTTCTCGGATTCCACATAAATAAGGCTAGGAAAGAGATCCACGAAATACAGATGTAACTCTGTGAGATGAATTAACAGAACACTAAGCAGTTTCTCAGAAAGCTTCTTTCCAGATTTCATCTGAGGATATTTCCTTTTTCACCATTGCCCTCTATGGGCTTCCAAATATCACTTTGCCTATTCCACAAGAACTGTCTTAGCGAAAGGCTTCCTGAGGGGAAAGCTGTAACTCTGTGAGATGATTTCACAAAAAACAAAGAAGTTTCACAGAAAGCTTCTTTCTCTTTGTTATCGGAGTTTATATCCTTTGGCCCTATTGTCTTCAAAGGGATCCGAAATATATGTTCTCAGATTCCACAGAAATAAGGCTAGCAAAGAGATCCACGAAATACAGATGTAACTCTGTGAGATGAATTAACAGAACACTAAGCAGTTTCTCAGAAAGCTTCTTTCCAGATTTCATCTGAGGATATTTCCTTTTTCACCGTAGCCCTCTATGGGCTTCCAAATATCACTTTGCCAATTCCACAAGAACTGTCTTAGCGAAAGACTTCTTGAGAGGAAAGCTGTAACTCTATGAGATGATTTCACAGAACACAAAGAAGTTTCTCAGAAAACTTCCTTCTGTTTGTCATCGGAGTTTATTTCCTTTGGCCCTACATTCATCAAAGGGATCCGAAATATCTGTTCTCAGATTCCACAGAAATAAGGCTAGCAAAGAGATCCACGAAATACAGATGTAACTCTGTGAGATGAATTAACAGAACACTAAGCAGTTTCTCAGAAAGCTTCTTTCCAGATTTCATCTGAGGATATTTCCTTTTTCACCATTGCCCTCTATGGGCTTCCAAATATCACTTTGCCAATTCCACAAGAACTGTCTTAGCGAAAGGCTTCTTGAGGGGAAAGCTGTAACTCTGTTAGATGATTTCACAGAACACAAAGAAGTTTCTCAGAAAGCTTCTTTCTCGTTGTTGTCGGAGTTTATATCCTTTGGCCCTATAGTCTTCAAAGGGATCCGAAATATCTCTTCTCAGATTCCACAGAAATAGGGCTAGCAAAGAGATCCACGAAATACAGATGTAACTCTGTGAGATGAATTAACAGAACACTAAGCAGTTTCTCAGAAAGCTTCTTTCCAAATTTCATCTGAGGATATTTCCTTTTTCACCATTGCCCTCTATGGGCTTCCAAATATCACTTTGCCAATTCCACAAGAACTGTCTTAGCGAAAGCCTTCATGAGGGGAAAGCTGTAACTCTGTGAGATGATTTCACAGAACACAAAGCAGTTTCTCAGAAAGCTTCTTTCTCGTTGTTATCGGAGTTTATATCCTTTGGCCCTATAGTCTTCAAAGGGATCCGAAATATCTGTTCTCAGATTCCACAGAAATAAAGCTAGCAAAGAGATCCACGAAATACAGATGTAACTCTGTGAGATGAATTAACAGAACACTAAGCAGTTTCTCAGAAAGCCTCTTTCCAGATTTCATCTGAGGATATTTCCTTTTTCACCATTGCCCTCTATGGGCTTCCAAATATCACTTTGCCAATTCCACAAGAACTGTCTTAGCGAAAGACTTCTTGAGGGGAAAGCTGTAACTCTGTGAGATGAATTCACAGAACACAAAGAAGTTTCTCAGAAAGCTTCTTTCTCTTTGTTATCGGAGGATATTTCCTTTGGCCCAATTGTCTTCTAAGGGATCCGAAATATCTGTTCTCAGATTCCACAGAAATAAGGCTAGCAAAGAGATCCACGAAATACAGATGTAACTCTGTGAGATGAATTAACAGAACACTAAGCAGTTTCTCAGAAAGCTTCTTTCCAGATTTCATCTGAGGATATTTCCTTTTTCACCATTGCCCTCTATGGGCTTCCAAATATCACTTTCCCAATTCCACAAGAACTGTCTTAGCGAAAGGCTTCTTGAGGGGAAAGCTGTAACTCTGTGAGATGATTTCACAGAACTCAAAGTTTCTCAGAAAGCTTCCTTCTCTTTGTTATCGGAGTTTATTTCCTTTGGCCCTATATTCATCAAAGGGATCCGAAATATCTGTTCTCAGATTCCACAGAAATAAGGCTAGCAAAGAGATCCAAGAAATACAGATGTAACTCTGTGAAATGAATTAACAGAACACTAAGCAGTTTCTCAGAAAGCTTCTTTCCAGATTTCATCTGAGGATATTTCCTTTTTCACTATAGCCCTCGATGCGCTTCCAAATATTAATTTGCCAATTCCACAAGAACTATCTTAGCGAAAGGCTTCTTGTAGGGAAAGCTGTAACTCTGTGAGATGATTTCACAGAACACAAAGAAGTTTCTCAGAAAGCTTCTTTCTCTTTCTTATCGGAGGATATTTCCTTTGGCCCAATAGTCTTCTAAGGGATCCGAAATATCTGTTCTCGGATTCCACATAAATAAGGCTAGGAAAGAGATACACGAAATACAGATGTAACTCTGTGAGATGAATTAACAGAACACTAAGCAGTTTCTCAGAAAGCTTCTTTCCAGATTTCATCTGAGGATATTTCCTTTTTCACCATAGCCCTCTATGGGCTTCCAAATATCACTTTGCCAATTCCACAAGAACTGTCTTAGCGAAAGGCTTCCTGAGGGGAAAGCTGTAACTCTCTGAGATGATTTCACAAAAGACAAAGAAGTTTCTCAGAAAGCTTCTTTCTCTTTGTTATCGGAGTTTATATCCTTTGGCCCTATTGTCTTCAAAGGGATCCGAAATATCTGTTCTCATATTCCACAGAAATAAGGCTAGCAAAGAGATCCACGAAATACAGATGTAACTCTGTGAGATGAATTAACAGAACACTAAGCAGTTTCTCAGAAAGCTTCTTTCCAGATTTCATCTGAGGATATTTCCTTTTTCACCATTGCCCTCTATGGGCTTCCGAATATCACTTTGCCAATTCCACAAGAACTGTCTTAGCGAAAGGCTTCTTGAGGGGAAAGCTGTAACTCTGTGAGATGATTTCACAGAACACAAAGAAGTTTCTCAGAAAGCTTCTTTCTCGTTGTTATCGGAGTTTATATCCTTTGGCCCTATAGTCTTGAAAGGGATCCGAAATATCTGTTCTCAGATTCCACAGAAATAAGGCTAGCAAAGAGTTCCACGAAATACAGATGTAACTCTGTGAGATGAATTAACAGAACACGAAGCAGTTTCTCAGAAAGCTTCTTTCCAGATTTCATCTGAGGATATTTCCTTTTTCACCATAGCCCTCTATGGGCTTCCAAATATCACTTTGCCAATTCCACAAGAACTGTCTTAGCGAAAGACTTCTTGAAGGGAAAGCTGTAACTCTGTGAGATGAATTCACAGAACACAAAGAAGTTTCTCAGAAAGCTTCTTTCTCTTTGTTATCGGAGGATATTTCCTTTAGCCCAATAGACTTGTAAGGGATCCGAAATATCTGTTCTCAGATTCCACAGAAATAAGTCTAGCAAAGAGATCCACGAAATACAGATGTAACTCTGTGAGATGAATTAACAGAACACTAAGCAGTTTCTCAGAAAGCTTCTTTCCAGATTTCATCTGAGGATATTTCCTTTTTCACCGTAGCCCTCTATGAGCTTCCAAATATCACTTTGCAAATTCCACAAGAACTGTCTTAGCGAAAGGCTTCTTGAGGGGAAAGCTGTAACTCTGTGAGATGATTTCACAGAACACAAAGAAGTTTCTCAGAAAGCTTCTTTCTCGTTGTTATCGGAGTTTATATCCTTTGGCCCTATAATCTTCAAAGGGATCCGAAATATCTGTTCTCAGATTCCACAGAAATAAGGCTAGCAAAGAGATCCACGAAATACAGATGTAACTCTGTGAGATGAATTAACAGAACACTAAGCAGTTTCTCAGAAAGCTTCTTTCCAGATTTCATCTGAGGATATTTCCTTTTTCACCATTGCCCTCTATGGGCTTCCAAATATCACTTTGCCAATTCCACAAGAACTGTCTTAGCGAAAGGCTTCATGAGGGGAAAGCTGTAACTCTGTGAGATGATTTCACAGAACACAAAGGAGTTTCTCAGAAAGCTTCCTTCTCTTTGTCATCGGAGTTTATATCCTTTGGCCCTATAGTCTTCAAAGGGATCCGAAATATCTGTTCTCAGATTCCACAGAAATAAGGCTAGCAAAGAGATCCACGAAATAGAGATGTAACTCTGTGAGATGAATTAACAGAACACTAAGCAGTTTCTCAGAAAGCTTCTTTCCAGATTTCATCTCAGGATATTTCCTTTTTCACCATTGCCCTCTATGGGCTTCCAAATATCACTTTGCCAATTCCAAAAGAACTGTCTTAGCGAAAGGCATCTTGAGGGGAAAGCTGTAACTCTGAGAGATGATTTCACAGAACACAAAGAAGTTTCTCAGAAAGCTTCTTTCTCGTTGTTTTCGGAGTTTATATCCTTTGGCCCTATAGTCTTCAAAGGGATTCGAAATATCTGTTCTCAGATTCCACAGAAATAAGGCTAGCAAAGAGATCCACGAAATACAGATGTAACTCTGTGAGATGAATTAACAGAACACTAAGCAGTTTCTCAGAAAGCTTCTTTCCAGATTTCATCTGAGGATATTTCCTTTTTCACCATAGCCCTCTATGGGCTTCCATATATCACTTTGCCAATTCCACAAGAACTGTCTTAGCGAAAGGCTTCTTGAGGGGAAAGCTGTAACTCTGTGAGATGATTTTACAGAACTCAAAGACGTTTCTCAGAAAGCTTCCTTCTCTTTCTTATCAGAGTTTATACCCTTTGGCCCTATAGTCTTCAAAGGGATCCGAAATATCTGTTCTCAGATTCCACAGAAATAAGGCTAGCAAAGAGATCCACGAAATACAGATGTAACTCTGTGAGATGAATTAACAGAACACTAAGCAGTTTCTCAGAAAGCTTCTTTCCAGATTTCATCTGAGGATATTTCCTTTTTCACCTAGGCTCTCTATGGGCTTCCGAATATCACTTTGCCAATTCCACAAGAACTGTCTTAGCGAAAGGCTTCTTGAGGGAAAAGCTGTAACTCTGTGAGATGATTTCAGAGAACAAAAAGAAGTTTCTCAGAAAGCTTCTTTCTCGTTGTTATCGGAGTTTATATCCTTTGGCCCTATAGTCTTCAAAGGGATCCGAAATATCTGTTCTCAGATTCCACAGAAATAATGCTAACAAAGAGATCCACGAAATACAGATGTAACCCTGTGAGATGAATTAACAGAACACTAAGCAGTTTCTCAGAAAGCTTCTTTCCAGATTTCATCTGAGGATATTTCCTTTTTCACCATTGCCCTCTACGGGCTTCCAAATATCACTTTGCCAATTCCACAAGAACTGTCTTAGCGAAAGACTTCATGAGGGGAAAGCTGTAACTCGGTGAGATGATTTCACAAACACAAAGAAGTTTCTCAGAAAGCTTCTTTCTCTTTCTTATCGGAGGATATTTCCTTTGGCCCAATAGTCTTCTAAGGGATCCGAAATATCTGTTCTCCGATTCCACATAAATAAGGCTAGCAAAGAGATCCACGAAATACAGATGTAACACTGTGAGATGAATTAACAGAACACTAAGCAGTTTCTCAGAAAGCTTCTTTCCAGATTTCATCTGAGGATATTTCCTTTTTCACCATTGCCCTCTATGGGCTTCCAAATATCACTTTGCCAATTCCACAAGAACTGTCTTAGCGAAAGGCTTCTTGAGGGGAAAGCTGTAACTCTGTGAGATGATTTCACAGAATACAAAGAAGTTTCTCAGAAAGCTTCTTTCTCGTTGTTATCGGAGTTTATATCCTTTGGCCCTATAGTCTTCAAAGGGATCCGAAATATCTGTTCTCAGATTCCACAGAAATAAGGCTAGCAAAGAGATCCACGAAATAGAGATGTAACTCTGTGAGATGAATTAACAGAACACTAAGCAGTTTCTCAGAAAGCTTCTTTCCAGATTTCATCTGAGGATATTTCCTTTTTCACCATTGCCCTCTATGGGCTTCCGAATATCACTTTGTCAATTCCACAAGAACTGTCTTAGCGAAAGGATTCTTGAGGTGAAAGCTGTAACTCTGTGAGATGATTTCACAGAACACAAAGAAGTTTCTCAGAAAGCTTCTTTCTCGTTGTTATCGGAGTTTATATCCTTTGGCCCTATAGTCTTCAAAAGGATCCGAAATGTCTGTTCTCAGATTCCACAGAAATAAGGCTAGCAAAGAGATCCACGACATACAGATGTAACTCTGTGAGATGAATTAACAGAACACTAAGCAGTTTCTCAGAAAGCTTCTTTCCAGATTTCATCTGAGGATATTTCCTTTTTCACCATAGCCCTCTATGGGCTTCCAAATATCACTTTGCCAATTCCACAAGAACTGTCTTAGCGAAAGGCTTCTTGGGGGGAAAGCTGTAACTCTGTGAGATGATTTTACAGAACTCAAAGACGTTTCTCAGAAAGCTTCTTTCTCTTTCTTATCAGAGTTTATACCCTTTGGCCCTATAGTCTTCAAAGGGATCCGAAATATCTCTTCTCAGATTCCACAGAAATCAGGCTAGCAAAGAGATCCACGAAATACAGATGTACCTCTGTGAGATGAATTAACAGAACACTAAGCAGTTTCTCAGAAAGCTTCTTTCCAGATTTCATCTGAGGATATTTCCTTTTTCACCATTGCCCTCTATGGGCTTCCGAATATCACTTTGCCAATTCCACAAGAACTGTCTTAGCGAAAGGCTTCTTGAGGGGAAAGCTGTAACTCTGTGAGATGATTTCACAGAACACAAAGAAGTTTCTCAGAAAGCTTCTTTCTCGTTGTTATCGGAGTTTATATCCTTTGGCCCTATAGTCCTCAAAAGGATCCGAAATATCTGTTCTCAGATTCCACAGAAATAATGCTAACAAAGAGATCCACGAAATACAGATGTAACCCTGTGAGATGAATTAACAGAACACTAAGCAGTTTCTCAGAAAGCTTCTTTCCAGATTTCATCTGAGGATATTTCCTTTTTCACCATAGCCCTCTATGGGCTTCCAAATATCACTTTGCCAATTCCACAAGAACTGTCTTAGCGAAAGGCTTCTTGAGGGGAAAGCTGTAACTCTGTGAGATGATTTTACAGAACACAAAGAAGTTTCTCAGAAAGCTTCTTTCTCGTTGTTATCGGAGTTTATATCATTTGGCCCTATAGTCTTCAAAGGCATCCGAAATATCTGTTCTCAGATTCCACAGAAATAAGGCTAGCAAAGAGATCCACGAAATACAGATGTAACTCTGTGAGATGAATTAACAGAACACTAAGCAGTTTCTCAGAAAACTTCTTTCCAGATTTCATCTGAGGATATTTCCTTTTTCACCATAGCCCTCTATGGGCTTCCATATATCACTTTGCCAATTCCACAAGAACTGTCTTGGCGAAAGACTTCTTGAGGGGAAAGCTGTAACTCTGTGAGATGATTTCACAGAACACAAAGAAGTTTCTCAGAAAGCTTCCTTCTCTTTCTTATCGGAGTTTATTTCCTTTGGCCCTATATTCATCAAAGGGATCCGAAATATCTGTTCTCAGATTCCACAGAAATAAGGCTAGCAAAGAGATCCACGAAATACAGATGTAACTCTGTGAGATGAATTAACAGAACACTAAGCAGTTTCTCAGAAAGCTTCTTTCCAGATTTCATCTGAGGATATTTCCTTTTTCACCATTGCCCTCTATGGGCTTCCAAATATCACTTTGCCAATTCCACAAGAACTGTCTTAGCGAAAGACTTCTTGAGGGGAAAGCTGTAACTCTGTGAGATGATTTCACAGAACACAAAGAAGTTTCTCAGAAAGCTTCTTTCTCTTTCTTATCGGAGGATATTTCCTTTGGCCCAATAGTCTTCTAAGGGATCCGAAATATCTGTTCTCGGATTCCACGTAAATAAGGCTAGGAAAGAGATCCACGAAATACAGATGTAACACTGTGAGATGAATTAACAGAACACTAAGCAGTTTCTCAGAAAGCTTCTTTCCAGATTTCATATGAGGATATTTCCTTTTTCACCATAGCCCTCTATGGGCTTCCAAATATCACTTTGCCAATTCCACAAGAACTGTCTTAGCGAAAGGCTTCTTGAGGGGAAAGCTGTAACTCTGTGAGATGATTTCACAGAACACAAAGAAGTTTCTCAGAAAGCTTCTTTCTCATTGTTATCGGAGTTTATATCCTTTGGCCCTATAGTCTTCAAAGGGATCCGAAATATCTGTTCTCAGATTCCACAGAAATAAGGCTAGCAAAGAGATCCACGAAATACAGATGTAACTCTGTGAGATGAATTAACAGAACACTAAGCAGTTTCTCAGAAAGCTTCTTTCCACATTTCATCTGAGGATATTTCCTTTTTCATCATTGCCCTCTATGGGCTTCCGAATATCACTTTGCCATTGTTATCGGAGTTTATATCCTTTGGCCCTATAGTCTTCAAAGGGATCCGAAATATCTGTTCTCAGATTCCACAGAAATAAGGCTAGGAAAGAGATCCACGAAATACAGATGTAACTCTGTGAGATGAATTAACAGAACACTAAGCAGTTTCTCAGAAAGCTTCTTTCCAGATTTCATCTGAGGATATTTCCTTTTTCACCATTGCCCTCTATGGGCTTCCGAATATCACTTTGCCAATTCCTCAAGAACTGTCTTAGCGAAAGGCTTCTTGAGGGGAAAGCTGTAACTCTGTGAGATGATTTCACAGAACACAAAGTAGATTCTCAGAAAGCTTCTTTCTCATTGTTATCGGAGTTTATATCCTTTGGCCCTATAGTCTTCAAAAGGATCCGAAATATCTGTTCTCAGATTCCACAGAAATAAGGCTAGCAAAGAGATCCACGAAAAACAGATGTAACACTGTGAGATGAATTAACAGAACACTAAGCAGTTTCTCAGAAAGCTTCTTTCCAGATTTCATCTGAGGATATTTCCTTTTTCACCATTGCCCTCTATGGGCATCCGAATATCACTTTGCCAATTCCACAAGAACTGTCTTAGCGAAAGGCTTCTTGAGGGGAAAGCTGTAACTCTGTGAGATGATTTCACAGAACACAAAGAAGTTTCTCAGAAAGCTTCTTTCTCGTTGTTATCGGAGTTTATATCCTTTGGCCCTATAGTCTTCAAAGGGATCCGAAATATCTGTTCTCAGATTCCACAGAAATAAGGCTAGCAAAGAGATCCACGAAATACAGATGTAACTCTGTGAGATGAATTAACAGAACACTAAGCAGTTTCTCAGAAAGCTTCTTTCCAGATTTCATCTGAGGATATTTCCTTTTTCACCATAGCCCTCTATGGGCTTCCAAATATCACTTTGCCAATTCCACAAGAAATGTCTTAGCGAAAGTCTTCTTGAGGGGAAAGCTGTAACACTGTGAGATGATTTCACAGAACACAAAGAAGTTTCTCAGAAAGCTTCCTTCTATTTGTCATCGGAGTTTATTTCCTTTGGCCCTATATTCATCAAACGGATCCGAAATATCTGTTCTCAGATTCCACAGAAATCAGGCTAGCAAAGAGATCCACGAAATACAGATGTACCTCTGTGAGATGAATTAACAGAACACTAAGCAGTTTCTCAGAAATCTTCTTTCCAGATTTCATCTGAGGATATTTCCTTTTTCACCATTGCCCTCTACGGGCTTCCAAATATCACTTTGCCAATTCCACAAGAACTGTCTTAGCGAAAGACTTCATGAGGGGAAAGCTGTAACTCGGTGAGATGATTTCACAGAACACAAAGAAGTTTCTCAGAAAGCTTCTTTCTCTTTCTTATCGGAGGATATTTCCTTTGGCCCAATAGTCTTCTAAGGGATCCGAAATATCTGTTCTCCGATTCCACATAAATAAGGCTAGCAAAGAGATCCACGAAATACAGATGTAACACTGTGAGATGAATTAACAGAACACTAAGCAGTTTCTCAGAAAGCTTCTTTCCAGATTTCATCTGAGGATATTTCCTTTTTCACCATTGCCCTCTATGGGCTTCCAAATATCACTTTGCCAATTCCACAAGAACTGTCTTAGCGAAAGGCTTCTTGAGGGGAAAGCTGTAACTCTGTGAGATGATTTCACAGAACACAAAGAAGTTTCTCAGAAAGCTTCTTTCTCGTTGTTATCGGAGTTTATATCCTTTGGCCCTATAGTCTTCAAAGGGATCCGAAATATCTGTTCTCAGATTCCACAGAAATAAGGCTAGCAAAGAGATCCACGAAATAGAGATGTAACTCTGTGAGATGAATTAATAGAACACTAAGCAGTTTCTCAGAAAGCTTCTTTCCAGATTTCATCTGAGGATATTTCCTTTTTCACCATTGCCCTCTATGGGCTTCCGAATATCACTTTGCCAATTCCACAAGAACTGTCTTAGCGAAAGGATTCTTGAGGTGAAAGCTGTAACTCTGTGAGATGATTTCACAGAACACAAAGAAGTTTCTCAGAAAGCTTCTTTCTCGTTGTTATCGGAGTTTATATCCTTTGGCCCTATAGTCCTCAAAAGGATCCGAAATGTCTGTTCTCAGATTCCACAGAAATAAGGCTAGCAAAGAGATCCACGAAATACAGATGTAACTCTGTGAGATGAATTAACAGAACACTAAGCAGTTTCTCAGAAAGCTTCTTTCCAGATTTCATCTGAGGATATTTCCTTTTTCACCATAGCCCTCTATGGGCTTCCAAATATCACTTTGCCAATTCCACAAGAACTGTCTTAGCGAAAGGCTTCTTGGGGGGAAAGCTGTAACTCTGTGAGATGATTTTACAGAACTCAAAGACGTTTCTCAGAAAGCTTCTTTCTCTTTCTTATCAGAGTTTATACCCTTTGGCCCTATAGTCTTCAAAGGGATCCGAAATATCTGTTCTCAGATTCCACAGAAATAAGGCTAGCAAAGAGAAACACGAAATACAGATGTAACTCTGTGAGATGAATTAACAGAACACTAAGCAGTTTCTCAGAAAGCTTCTTTCCAGATTTCATCTGAGGATATTTCCTTTTTCACCATTGCCCTCTATGGGCTTCCGAATATCACTTTGCCAATTCCACAAGAACTGTCTTAGCGAAAGGCTTCTTGAGGGGAAAGCTGTAACTCTGTGAGATGATTTCACAGAACACAAAGAAGTTTCTCAGAAAGCTTCTTTCTCGTTGTTACCGGAGTTTATATCCTTTGGCCCTATAGTCTTCAAAGGGATCCGAAATATCTGTTCTCAGATTCCACAGAAATAATGCTAACAAAGAGATCCACGAAATACAGATGTAACCCTGTGAGATGAATTAACAGAACACTAAGCAGTTTCTCAGAAAGCTTCTTTCCAGATTTCATCTGAGGATATTTCCTTTTTCACCATTGCCCTCTATGGGCTTCCAAATATCACTTTGCCAATTCCACAAGAACTGTCTTAGCGAAAGACTTCTTGAGGGGAATGCTGTAACTCTGTGAGATGATTTCACAGAACACAAAGAAGTTTCTCAGAAAGCTTCTTTCTCTTTGTTATCGGAGGATATTTCTTTTGTCCCTATAGTCTTCAAAGGCATCCGAAATATCTGTTCTCAGATTCCACAGCAATAAGGCTAGGAAAGAGGTCCACGAAATACAGATGTAACTCTGTGAGATAAATTAACAGAACACTAAGCAGTTTCTCAGAAAGCTTCTTTCCAGATTTCATCTGAGGATATTTCCTTTTTCACTATAGCCCTCGATGCGCTTTCAAATATCACTTTGCCAATTCCACAAGAACTATCTTAGCGAAAGGCTTCTTGAGGGGAAAGCTGTAATTCTGTGAGATGATTTCACAGAACACAAAGAAGTTTCTCAGAAAGCTTCTTTCTCGTTGTTATCGGAGTTTATATCCTTTGGCCCTATAGTCTTCAAAGGGATCCGAAATATCTGTTCTCAGATTCCACAGAAATAAGGCTAGCAAAGAGATCCACGAAATACAGATGTAACTCTGTGAGATGAATTAACAGAACACTAAGCAGTTTCTCAGAAAGCTTCTTTCCAGATTTCATCTGAGGATATTTCCTTTTTCACCATTGCCCTCTATGGGCTTCCGAATATCACTTTGCCAATTCCACAAGAACTGTCTTAGCGAAAGGCTTCTTGAGGGGAAAGCTGTAACTCTGTGAGATGATTTCACAGAACACAAAGAAGTTTCTCAGAAAGCTTCTTTCTCGTTGTTATCGGAGTTTATATCCTTTGGCCCTATAGTCTTCAAAGGGATCCGAAATATCTGTTCTCAGATTCCACAGAAATAAGGCTAGCAAAGAGATCCGCGAAATACAGATGTAACTCTGTGAGATGAATTAACAGAACACTAAACAGTTTCTCAGAAAGCTTCTTTCCAGATTTCATCTGAGGATATTTCCTTTTTCACCATAGCCCTCTATGGGCTTCCATATATCACTTTGCCAATTCCACAAGAACTGTCTTAGCGAAAGGCTTCTTGAGGGGAAAGCTGTAACTCTGTGAGATGATTTCACAGAACACAAAGAAGTTTCTCAGAAAGCTTCCTTCTCTTTCTTATCGGAGTTTATTTCCTTTGGCCCTATATTCATAAAAGGGATCCGAAATATCTGTTCTCAGATTCCACAGAAATAAGGCTAGCAAAGAGATCCACGAATACAGATGTAACTCTGTGAGATGAATTAACAGAACACGAAGCAGTTTCTCAGAAAGCTTCTTTCCAGATTTCATCTGAGGATATTTCCTTTTTCACCATTTTCCTCTATGGGCTTCCAAATATCACTTTGCCAATTCCACAAGAACTGTCTTAGCGAAAGACTTCTTGAGGGGAAAGCTGTAACTCTGTGAGATGATTTCACAGAACACAAAGAAGTTTCTCAGAAAGCTTCTTTCTCTTTCTTATCGGAGGATATTTCCTTTGGCCCAATAGTCTTCTAAAGGATCCGAAATATCTGTTCTCGGATTCCACATAAATAAGGCTAGCAAAGAGATCCACGAAATACAGATGTAGCACTGTGAGATGAATTAACAGAACACTAAGCAGTTTCTCAGAAAGCTTCTTTCCAGATTTCATTTGAGGATATTTCCTTTTTCACCATAGCCCTCTATGGGCTTCCAAATATCACTTTGCCAATTCCACAAGAACTGTCTTAGCGAAAGGCTTCTTGAGGGGAAAGCTGTAACTCTGTGAGATGATTTCACAGAACACAAAGAAGTTTCTCAGAAAGCTTCTTTCTCATTGTTATCGGAGTTTATATCCTTTGGCCCTATAGTCTTCAAAGGGATCCGAAATATCTGTTCTCAGATTCCACAGAAATAAGGCTAGCAAAGAGATCCACGAAATACAGATGTAACTCTGTGAGATGAATTAACAGAACACTAAGCAGTTTCTCAGAAAGCTTCTTTCCAGATTTCATCTGAGGATATTTCCTTTTTCACCATTGCCCTCTATGGGCTTCCAAATATCACTTTGCCAATTCCACAAGAACTGTCTTAGCGAAAGGCTTCTTGAGGGGAAAGCTGTAACTCTGTGAGATGATTTCACAGAACACAAAGAAGTTTCTCAGAAAGCTTCTTTCTCGTTGTTATCGGAGTTTATATCCTTTGGCCCTATAGTCTTCAAAAGGATCCGAAATATCTGTTCTCAGATTCCACAGAAATAAGGCTAGCAAAGAGATCCACGAAATACAGATGTAACTCTGAGAGATGAATTAACAGAACACTAAGCAGTTTCTCAGAAAGCTTCTTTCCAGATTTCATCTGAGGATATTTCCTTTTACACCATTGCCCTCTATTTGCTTCCAAATATCACTTTGCCAATTCCACAAGAACTGTCTTAGCGAAAGGCTTCATGAGGGGAAAGCTGTAACTCTGTGAGATGATTTCACAGAACACAAAGAAGTTTCTCAGAAAGCTTCCTTCTCTTTGTCATCGGAGTTTATATCCTTTGGCCCTATAGTCTTCAAAGGGATCCGAAATATCTTTTCTCAGATTCCACAGAAATAAGGCTAGCAAAGAGATCCACGAAATACAGATGTAACTCTGTGAGATGAATTAACAGAACACTAAGCAGTTTCTCAGAAAGCTTCTTTCCAGATTTCATCTGAGGATATTTCCTTTTTCACCATTGCCCTCTATGGGCTTCCAAATATCACTTTGCCAATTCCACAAGAACTGTGTTAGCGAAAGGCTTCTTGAGGGGAAAGCTGTAACTCTCTGAGATGATTTTACAGAACTCAAAGAAGTTTCTCAGAAAGCTTCTTTCTCTTTCTTATCAGAGTTTATATCCTTTGGCCCTATAGTCTTATAAGGGATCCGCAATATCTCTTCTCAGATTCCACAGAAATAAGGCTAGCAAAGAGATCCACGAAATACAGATGTAACTCTGTGAGATGAATTAACAGAACACTAAGCAGTTTCTCAGAAAGCTTCTTTCCAGATTTCATCTGAGGATATTTCCTTTTTCACCATTGCCCTCTATGGGCTTCCGAATATCACTTTGCCAATTCCACAAGAACTGTCTTAGCGAAAGGCTTCTTGAGGGGAAAGCTGTAACTCTGTGAGATGATTCCACAGAAGACAAAGAAGTTTCTCTGAAAGCTTCTTTCTCGTTGTTATCGGAGTTTATATCCTTTGGCCCTATAGTCTTCAAAGGGATCCGAAATATCTGTTCTCAGATTCCACAGAAATAAGGCTAGCAAAGAGATCCACGAAATACAGATGTAACTCTGTGAGATGAATTAACAGAACACTAAGCAGTTTCTCAGAAAGCTTCTTTCCAGATTTCATCTGAGGATATTTCCTTTTTCACCATAGCCCTCTATGGGCTTCCATATACCACTTTGCCAATTCCACAAGAACTGTCTTAGCGAAAGCCTTCTTGAGGGGAAACCTGTAACTCTGTGAGATGATTTCACAGAACACAAAGAAGTTTCTCAGAAAGCTTCCTTCTCTTTCTTATCGGAGTTTATTTCCTTTGGCCCTATATTCATCAAAGGGATCCGAAATATCTGTTCTCAGATTCCACAGAAATAAGGCTAGCAAAGAGATCCACGAAATACATATGTAACTCTGTGAGATGAATTAACAGAACACGAAGCAGTTTCTCAGAAAGCTTCTTTCCAGATTTCATCTGAGGATATTTCCTTTTTCACCATTGCCCTCTTTGGGCTTCCAAATATCACTTTGCCAATTCCACAAGAACTGTCTTAGCGAAAGACTTCTTGAGGGGAAAGCTGTAACTCTGTGAGATGATTTCACAGAACACAAAGAAGTTTCTCAGAAAGATTCTTTCTCTTTCTTATCGGAGGATATTTCCTTTGGCCCAATAGTCTTCTAAGGGATCCGAAATATCTGTTCTCGGATTCCACATAAATAAGGCTAGCAAAGAGATCCACGAAATACAGATGTAACACTGTGAGATGAATTAACAGAACACTAAGCAGTTTCTCAGAAAGCTTCTTTCCAGATTTCATCTGAGGATATTTCCTTTTTCACCATAGCCCTCTATGGGCTTCCAAATATCACTTTGCCAATTCCACAAGAACTGTCTTAGCAAAAGGCTTCTTGAGGGGGAAAGCTGTAACTCTGGGAGATGATTTCACAGAACACAAAGAAATTTCTCAGAAAGCTTCTTTCTCGTTGTTATCGGAGTTTATAACCTTTGGCCCTATAGTCTTCAAAGGGATCCGAAATATCTGTTCTCAGATTCCACAGAAATAAGGCTAGCAAAGAGATCCACGAAATACAGATGTAACTCTGTGAGATGAATTAACAGAACACTAAGCAGTTTTTCAGAAAGCTTCTTTCCAGATTTCATCTGAGGATATTTCCTTTTACACCATTGCCCTCTATGGGCTTCCAAATATCACTTTGCCAATTCCACAAGAACTGTCTTAGCGAAAGGCTTCATGAGGGGAAAGCTGTAACTCTGTGAGATGATTTCACAGAACACAAAGAAGTTTCTCAGAAAGCTTCCTTCTCTTTGTCATCGGAGTTTATATCCTTTGGCCCTATAGTCTTCAAAGGGATCCGAAATATCTGTTCTCAGATTCCACAGAAATAAGGCTAGCAAAGAGATCCACGAAATACAGATGTAACTCTGTGAGATGAATTAACAGAACACTAAGCAGTTTCTCAGAAAGCTTCTTTCCAGATTTCATCTGAGGATATTTCCTTTTTCACCATTGCCCTCTATGGGCTTCCAAATATCACTTTGCCAATTCCACAAGAACTGTCTTAGCGAAAGGCTTCTTGAGGGGAAAGCTGTAACTCTCTGAGATGATTTTACAGAACTCAAAGAAGTTTCTCAGAAAGCTTCTTTCTCTTTCTTTTGGGAGTTTATATCCTTTGGCCCTATAGTCTTGAAAGGGATCCGAAATATCTGTTCTCAGATTCCACAGAAATAAGGCTAGCAAAGAGATCCACGAAATACAGATGTAACTCTGTGAGATGAATTAACAGAACACGAAGCAGTTTCTCAGAAAGCTTCTTTCCAGATTTCATCTGAGGATATTTACTTTTTCACCATTGCCCTCTATGCGCTTCCAAATATCACTTTGCCAATTCCACAAGAACTGTCTTAGCGGAAGATTTCTTGAGGGGAAAGCTGTAACTCTGTGAGATGATTTCACAGAACACAAAGAAGTTTCTCAGAAAGCTTCTTTCTCTTTCTTATCGGAGGATATTTCCTTTGGCCCTATAGTCTTCTAAGGGATCCGAAATATCTGTTCTCGGATTCCACACAAATAAGGCTAGCAAAGAGATCCACGAAATACAGATGTAACACTGTGAGATGAATTAACAGAACACTAAGCAGTTTCTCAGAAAGCTTCTTTCCAGATTTCATCTGAGGATATTTCCTTTTTCACCATAGCCCTCTATGGGCTTCCAAATATCACTTTGCCAATTCCACAAGAACTGTCTTAGCGAAAGGCTTCTTGAGGGGAAAGCTGTAACTCTGTGAGATGATTTCACAGAACACAAAGAAGTTTCTCAGAAAGCTTCTTTCTCGTTGTTATCAGAGTTTATATCCTTTGGCCCTATAGTCTTCAAAGGGATCCGAAATATCTGTTCTCAGATTCCACAGAAATAAGGCTAGCAAAGAGATCCACGAAATACAGATGTAACTCTGTGAGATGAATTAACAGAACACTAAGCAGTTTCTCAGAAAGCTTCTTTCCAGATTTCATCTGAGGATATTTCCTTTTTCACCATTGCCCTCAATGGGCTTCCAAATATCACTTTGCCAATTCCACAAGAAATGTCTTAGCGAAAGGCTTCTTGAGGGGAAAGCAGTAACTCTGTGAGATGATTTCACAGAACACAAAGAAGTTTCTCAGAAAGCTTCTTTCTCGTTGTTATCGGAGTTTATATCCTTTGGCCCTATAGTCTTCAAAAGGATCCGAAATATCTGTTCTCAGATTCCACAGAAATAATGCTAACAAAGAGATCCACGAAATACAGATGTAACACTGTGAGATGAATTAACAGAACACTAAGCAGTTTCTCAGAAAGCTTCTTTCCAGATTTCATCTGAGGATATTTCCTTTTTCACTATAGCCCTCTATGGGCTTCCAAATATCACTTTGCCAATTCCACAAGAAATGTCTTAGCGAAAGGCTTCATGAGGGGAAAGCTGTAACTCTGTGAGTTGATTTCACAGACCACAAAGAAGTTTCTCAGAAAGCTTCCTTCTCTTTGTCATCGGAGTTTATTTCCTTTGGCCCTATATTCATCAAACGGATCCGAAATATCTGTTCTCAGATTTCACAGAAATCAGGCTAGCAAAGAGATCCACGAAATACAGATGTACCTCTGTGAGATGAATTAACAGAACACTAAGCAGTTTCTCAGAAAGCTTCTTTCCAGATTTCATCTGAGGATATTTCCTTTTTCACCATTGCCCTCTATGGGCTTCCGAATATCACTTTGCCAATTCCACAAGAACTGTCTTAGCGAAAGGCTTCTTGAGGGGAAAGCTGTAACTCTGTGAGATGATTTCACAGAACACAAAGAAGTTTCTCAGAAAGCTTCTTTCTCGTTGTTATCGGAGTTTATATCCTTTGGCCCTATAGTCCTCAAAAGGATCCGAAATATCTGTTCTCAGATTCCACAGAAATAATGCTAACAAAGAGATCCACGAAATACAGATGTAACCCTGTGAGATGAATTAACAGAACACTAAGCAGTTTCTCAGAAAGCTTCTTTCCAGATTTCATCTGAGGATATTTCCTTTTTCACCATTGCCTTCTATGGGCTTCCAAATATCACTTTGCCAATTCCACAAGAACTGTCTTAGCGAAAGACTTCTTGAGGGGAATGCTGTAACTCTGTGAGATGATTTCACAGAACACAAAGAAGTTTCTCAGAAAGCTTCTTTCTCTTTGTTATCGGAGGATATTTCTTTTGTCCCTATAGTCTTCAAAGGCATCTGAAATATTTGTTCTCAGATTCCACAGAAATAAGGCTAGGAATGAGATCCACGAAATACAGATGTAACTCTGTGAGATGAATTAACAGAACACTAAGCAGTTTCTCAGAAAGCTTCTTTCCAGATTTCATCTGAGGATATTTCCTTTTTCACTATAGCCCTCGATGCGCTTCCAAATATCACTTTGCCAATTCCACAAGAACTATCTTAGCGAAAGGCTTCTTGAGGGGAAAGCTGTAACTCTGTGAGATGATTTCACAGAACACAAAGAAGTTTCTCAGAAAGCTTCTTTCTCGTTGTTATCGGAGTTTATATCCTTTGGCCCTATAGTCTTCAAAGGGATCCGAAATATCTGTTCTCAGATTCCACAGAAATAAGGCTAGCAAAGAGATCCACGAAATACAGATGTAACTCTGTGAGATGAATTAACAGAACACTAAGCAGTTTCTCAGAAAGCTTCTTTCCAGATTTCATCTGAGGATATTTCCTTTTTCACCATTGCCCTCTACGGGCTTCCGAATATCACTTTGCCAATTCCACAAGAACTGTCTTAGCGAAAGGCTTCTTGAGGGGAAAGCTGTAACTCTGTGAGATGATTTTACAGAACACAAAGAAGTTTCTCAGAAAGCTTCTTTCTCGTTTTTATCGGAGTTTATATCATTTGGCCCTATAGTCTTCAAAGGCATCCGAAATATCTGTTCTCAGATTCCACAGAAATAAGGCTAGCAAAGAGATCCACGAAATACAGATGTAACTCTGTGAGATGAATTAACAGAACACTAAGCAGTTTCTCAGAAAACTTCTTTCCAGATTTCATCTGAGGATATTTCCTTTTTCACCATAGCCCTCTATGGGCTTCCATATATCACTTTGCCAATTCCAGAAGAACTGTCTTGGCGAAAGACTTCTTGAGGGGAAAGCTGTAACTCTGTGAGATGATTTCACAGAACACAAAGAAGTTTCTCAGAAAGCTTCCTTCTCTTTCTTATCGGAGTTTATTTCCTTTGGCCCTATATTCATCAAAGGGATCCGAAATATCTGTTCTCAGATTCCACAGAAATAAGGCTAGCAAAGAGATCCACGAAATACAGATGTAACTCTGTGAGATGAATTAACAGAACACTAAGCAGTTTCTCAGAAAGCTTCTTTCCAGATTTCATCTGAGGATATTTCCTTTTTCACCATTGCCCTCTATGGGCTTCCAAATATCACTTTGCCAATTCCACAAGAACTGTCTTAGCGAAAGACTTCTTGAGGGGAAAGCTGTAACTCTGTGAGATGATTTCACAGAACACAAAGAAGTTTCTCAGAAAGCTTCTTTCTCTTTCTTATCGGAGGATATTTCCTTTGGCCCAATAGTCTTCTAAGGGATCCGAAATATCTGTTCTCGGATTCCACGTAAATAAGGCTAGGAAAGAGATCCACGAAATACAGATGTAACACTGTGAGATGAATTAACAGAACACTAAGCAGTTTCTCAGAAAGCTTCTTTCCAGATTTCATATGAGGATATTTCCTTTTTCACCATAGCCCTCTATGGGCTTCCAAATATCACTTTGCCAATTCCACAAGAACTGTCTTAGCGAAAGGCTTCTTGAGGGGAAAGCTGTAACTCTGTGAGATGATTTCACAGAACACAAAGAAGTTTCTCAGAAAGCTTCTTTCTCATTGTTATCGGAGTTTATATCCTTTGGCCCTATAGTCTTCAAAGGGATCCGAAATATCTGTTCTCAGATTCCACAGAAATAAGGCTAGCAAAGAGATCCACGAAATACAGATGTAACTCTGTGAGATGAATTAACAGAACACTAAGCAGTTTCTCAGAAAGCTTCTTTCCACATTTCATCTGAGGATATTTCCTTTTTCATCATTGCCCTCTATGGGCTTCCGAATATCACTTTGCCATTGTTATCGGAGTTTATATCCTTTGGCCCTATAGTCTTCAAAGGGATCCGAAATATCTGTTCTCAGATTCCACAGAAATAAGGCTAGCAAAGAGATCCACGAAATACAGATGTAACTCTGTGAGATGAATTAACAGAACACTAAGCAGTTTCTCAGAAAGCTTCTTTCCAGATTTCATCTGAGGATATTTCCTTTTTCACCATTGCCCTCTATGGGCTTCCGAATATCACTTTGCCAATTCCTCAAGAACTGTCTTAGCGAAAGGCTTCTTGAGGGGAAAGCTGTAACTCTGTGAGATGATTTCACAGAACACAAAGTAGATTCTCAGAAAGCTTCTTTCTCATTGTTATCGGAGTTTATATCCTTTGGCCCTATAGTCTTCAAAAGGATCCGAAATATCTGTTCTCAGATTCCACAGAAATAAGGCTAGCAAAGAGATCCACGAAAAACAGATGTAACACTGTGAGATGAATTAACAGAACACTAAGCAGTTTCTCAGAAAGCTTCTTTCCAGATTTCATCTGAGGATATTTCCTTTTTCACCATTGCCCTCTATGGGCATCCGAATATCACTTTGCCAATTCCACAAGAACTGTCTTAGCGAAAGGCTTCTTGAGGGGAAAGCTGTAACTCTGTGAGATGATTTCACAGAACACAAAGAAGTTTCTCAGAAAGCTTGTTTCTCGTTGTTATCGGAGTTTATATCCTTTGGCCCTATAGTCTTCAAAGGGATCCGAAATATCTGTTCTCAGATTCCACAGAAATAAGGCTAGCAAAGAGATCCACGAAATACAGATGTAACTCTGTGAGATGAATTAACAGAACACTAAGCAGTTTCTCAGAAAGCTTCTTTCCAGATTTCATCTGAGGATATTTCCTTTTTCACCATTGCCCTCTAGGGGCTTCCGAATATCACTTTGCCAATTCCACAAGAACTGTCTTAGCGAAAGGCTTCTTGAGGGGAAAGCTGTAACTCTGTGAGATGATTTCACAGAACACAAAGAAGTTTCTCAGAAAGCTTCTTTCTCGTTGTTATCGTAGGAGATTTCCTTTGGCCCTATAGTCTTCAAAGGGATTCGAAATAACTGTTCTCAGATTACACAGAAATAAGGCTAGCAAAGAGATCCACGAAATACAGATGTAACTCTGTGAGATGAATTAACAGAACACTAAGCAGTTTCTCAGAAACTTCTTTCCAGATTTCATCTGCGGATATTTCCTTTTTCACCATAGCCCTCTGTGGGCTTCCAAGTATCACTTTGCCAATTCCACAAGAACTGTTTTAGCGAAAGGCTTCTTGAGGGGAAAGCTGTAACTCTGTGAGATGATTTCACAGAACACAAAGAAGTTTCTCAGAAAGCTTCCTTCACTTTCTTATCGGAGGATATTTCCTTTGCCCCTATAGTTTTCAAAGGGATCCGAATATCTGTTCTCAGATTCCACAGAAATAAGGCTAGCAAAGAGATCCACGAAATACAGATGTAACTCTTTGAGATGAATTAACAGAACACTAAGCAGTTTCTCAGAAAATTCTTTCCAGATTTCATCTGAGGATATTTCCTTTTTCACCATTGCCCTCTATGGGCTTCCTAATATCACTTTGCCAATTCCACAAGAACTGTCTTAGCGAAAGTCTTCTTGAGGGGAAAGTTGTAACTCTGTGAGATGATTTCACAGAACACAAAGAAGTTTCTCAGAAAGCTTCTTTCTCTTTGATATCGGAGGATATTTCCTTTGGCCCAATAGTCTTCTGAGGCATCCGAAATATCTGTTCTCAGATTCCACAAAAATAAGGCTAGCAAAGTGATCCACGAAATACAGATGTAACTCTGTTATGAGAATTAAGAGAACACTAAGCAGTTTCTCAGAAAGCTTCTTTCCAGATTTCATCTGAGGATATTTCCTTTATCACCATAGCCCTCTATGGGCTTCCAAATATCACTTTGCCAATTCCACAAGAACTGTCTTAGCGAAAGACTTCTTGAGGGGAAAGCTGTAACTCTGTGAGATGATTTCACAGAACACAAAGAAGTTTCTCAGAAAGCTTCTTTCTCTTTCTTATCGGAGGATATTTCCTTTGGCCCAATAGTCTTCTAAAGGATCCGAAATATCTGTTCTCGGATTCCACATAAATAAGGCTAGCAAAGAGATCCACGAAATACAGATGTAGCACTGTGAGATGAATTAACAGAACACTAAGCAGTTTCTCAGAAAGCTTCTTTCCAGATTTCATTTGAGGATATTTCCTTTTTCACCATAGCCCTCTATGGGCTTCCAAATATCACTTTGCCAATTCCACAAGAACTGTCTTAGCGAAAGGCTTCTTGAGGGGAAAGCTGTAACTCTGTGAGATGATTTCACAGAACACAAAGAAGTTTCTCAGAAAGCTTCTTTCTCATTGTTATCGGAGTTTATATCCTTTGGCCCTATAGTCTTCAAAGGGATCCGAAATATCTGTTCTCAGATTCCACAGAAATAAGGCTAGCAAAGAGATCCACGAAATACAGATGTAACTCTGTGAGATGAATTAACAGAACACTAAGCAGTTTCTCAGAAAGCTTCTTTCCAGATTTCATCTGAGGATATTTCCTTTTTCACCATTGCCCTCTATGGGCTTCCAAATATCACTTTGCCAATTCCACAAGAACTGTCTTAGCGAAAGGCTTCTTGAGGGGAAAGCTGTAACTCTGTGAGATGATTTCACAGAACACAAAGAAGTTTCTCAGAAAGCTTCTTTCTCGTTGTTATCGGAGTTTATATCCTTTGGCCCTATAGTCTTCAAAAGGATCCGAAATATCTGTTCTCAGATTCCACAGAAATAAGGCTAGCAAAGAGATCCACGAAATACAGATGTAACTCTGTGAGATGAATTAACAGAACACTAAGCAGTTTCTCAGAAAGCTTCTTTCCAGATTTCATCTGAGGATATTTCCTTTTACACCATTGCCCTCTATTTGCTTCCAAATATCACTTTGCCAATTCCACAAGAACTGTCTTAGCGAAAGGCTTCATGAGGGGAAAGCTGTAACTCTGTGAGATGATTTCACAGAACACAAAGAAGTTTCTCAGAAAGCTTCCTCCTCTTTGTCATCGGAGTTTATATCCTTTGGCCCTATAGTCTTCAAAGGGATCCGAAATATCTTTTCTCAGATTCCACAGAAATAAGGCTAGCAAAGAGATCCACGAAATACAGATGTAACTCTGTGAGATGAATTAACAGAACACTAAGCAGTTTCTCAGAAAGCTTCTTTCCAGATTTCATCTGAGGATATTTCCTTTTTCACCATTGCCCTCTATGGGCTTCCAAATATCACTTTGCCAATTCCACAAGAACTGTGTTAGCGAAAGGCTTCTTGAGGGGAAAGCTGTAACTCTCTGAGATGATTTTACAGAACTCAAAGAAGTTTCTCAGAAAGCTTCTTTCTCTTTCTTATCAGAGTTTATATCCTTTGGCCCTATAGTCTTCAAAGGGATCCGCAATATCTCTTCTCAGATTCCACAGAAATAAGGCTAGCAAAGAGATCCACGAAATACAGATGTAACTCTGTGAGATGAATTAACAGAACACTAAGCAGTTTCTCAGAAAGCTTCTTTCCAGATTTCATCTGAGGATATTTCCTTTTTCACCATTGCCCTCTATGGGCTTCCGAATATCACTTTGCCAATTCCACAAGAACTGTCTTAGCGAAAGGCTTCTTGAGGGGAAAGCTGTAACTCTGTGAGATGATTCCACAGAAGACAAAGAAGTTTCTCTGAAAGCTTCTTTCTCGTTGTTATCGGAGTTTATATCCTTTGGCCCTATAGTCTTCAAAGGGATCCGAAATATCTGTTCTCAGATTCCACAGAAATAAGGCTAGCAAAGAGATCCACGAAATACAGATGTAACTCTGTGAGATGAATTAACAGAACACTAAGCAGTTTCTCAGAAAGCTTCTTTCCAGATTTCATCTGAGGATATTTCCTTTTTCACCATAGCCCTCTATGGGCTTCCATATACCACTTTGCCAATTCCACAAGAACTGTCTTAGCGAAAGCCTTCTTGAGGGGAAACCTGTAACTCTGTGAGATGATTTCACAGAACACAAAGAAGTTTCTCAGAAAGCTTCCTTCTCTTTCTTATCGGAGTTTATTTCCTTTGGCCCTATATTCATCAAAGGGATCCGAAATATCTGTTCTCAGATTCCACAGAAATAAGGCTAGCAAAGAGATCCACGAAATACATATGTAACTCTGTGAGATGAATTAACAGAACACGAAGCAGTTTCTCAGAAAGCTTCTTTCCAGATTTCATCTGAGGATATTTCCTTTTTCACCATTGCCCTCTTTGGGCTTCCAAATATCACTTTGCCAATTCCACAAGAACTGTCTTAGCGAAAGACTTCTTGAGGGGAAAGCTGTAACTCTGTGAGATGATTTCACAGAACACAAAGAAGTTTCTCAGAAAGATTCTTTCTCTTTCTTATCGGAGGATATTTCCTTTGGCCCAATAGTCTTCTAAGGGATCCGAAATATCTGTTCTCGGATTCCACATAAATAAGGCTAGCAAAGAGATCCACGAAATACAGATGTAACACTGTGAGATGAATTAACAGAACACTAAGCAGTTTCTCAGAAAGCTTCTTTCCAGATTTCATCTGAGGATATTTCCTTTTTCACCATAGCCCTCTATGGGCTTCCAAATATCACTTTGCCAATTCCACAAGAACTGTCTTAGCGAAAGGCTTCTTGAGGGGAAAGCTGTAACTCTGGGAGATGATTTCACAGAACACAAAGAAATTTCTCAGAAAGCTTCTTTCTCGTTGTTATCGGAGTTTATAACCTTTGGCCCTATAGTCTTCAAAGGGTTCCGAAATATCTGTTCTCAGATTCCACAGAAATAAGGCTAGCAAAGAGATCCACGAAATACAGATGTAACTCTGTGAGATGAATTAACAGAACACTAAGCAGTTTTTCAGAAAGCTTCTTTCCAGATTTCATCTGAGGATATTTCCTTTTACACCATTGCCCTCTAAGGGCTTCCAAATATCACTTTGCCAATTCCACAAGAACTGTCTTAGCGAAAGGCTTCATGAGGGGAAAGCTGTAACTCTGTGAGATGATTTCACAGAACACAAAGAAGTTTCTCAGAAAGCTTCCTTCTCTTTGTCATCGGAGTTTATATCCTTTGGCCCTATAGTCTTCAAAGGGATCCGAAATATCTGTTCTCAGATTCCACAGAAATAAGGCTAGCAAAGAGATCCACGAAATACAGATGTAACTCTGTGAGATGAATTAACAGAACAATAAGCAGTTTCTCAGAAAGCTTCTTTCCAGATTTCATCTGAGGATATTTCCTTTTTCACCATTGCCCTCTATGGGCTTCCAAATATCACTTTGCCAATTCCACAAGAACTGTCTTAGCGAAAGGCTTCTTGAGGGGAAAGCTGTAACTCTCTGAGATGATTTTACAGAACTCAAAGAAGTTTCTCAGAAAGCTTCTTTCTCTTTCTTTTGGGAGTTTATATCCTTTGGCCCTATAGTCTTGAAAGGGATCCGAAATATCTGTTCTCAGATTCCACAGAAATAAGGCTAGCAAAGAGATCCACGAAATACAGATGTAACTCTGTGAGATGAATTAACAGAACACGAAGCAGTTTCTCAGAAAGCTTCTTTCCAGATTTCATCTGAGGATATTTACTTTTTCACCATTGCCCTCTATGCGCTTCCAAATATCACTTTGCCAATTCCACAAGAACTGTCTTAGCGGAAGATTTCTTGAGGGGAAAGCTGTAACTCTGTGAGATGATTTCACAGAACACAAAGAAGTTTCTCAGAAAGCTTCTTTCTCTTTCTTATCGGAGGATATTTCCTTTGGCCCTATAGTCTTCTAAGGGATCCGAAATATCTGTTCTCGGATTCCACACAAATAAGGCTAGCAAAGAGATCCACGAAATACAGATGTAACACTGTGAGATGAATTAACAGAACACTAAGCAGTTTCTCAGAAAGCTTCTTTCCAGATTTCATCTGAGGATATTTCCTTTTTCACCATAGCCCTCTATGGGCTTCCAAATATCACTTTGCCAATTCCACAAGAACTGTCTTAGCGAAAGGCTTCTTGAGGGGAAAGCTGTAACTCTGTGAGATGATTTCACAGAACACAAAGAAGTTTCTCAGAAAGCTTCTTTCTCGTTGTTATCAGAGTTTATATCCTTTGGCCCTATAGTCTTCAAAGGGATCCGAAATATCTGTTCTCAGATTCCACAGAAATAAGGCTAGCAAAGAGATCCACGAAATACAGATGTAACTCTGTGAGATGAATTAACAGAACACTAAGCAGTTTCTCAGAAAGCTTCTTTCCAGATTTCATCTGAGGATATTTCCTTTTTCACCATTGCCCTCAATGGGCTTCCAAATATCACTTTGCCAATTCCACAAGAAATGTCTTAGCGAAAGGCTTCTTGAGGGGAAAGCAGTAACTCTGTGAGATGATTTCACAGAACACAAAGAAGTTTCTCAGAAAGCTTCTTTCTCGTTGTTATCGGAGTTTATATCCTTTGGCCCTATAGTCTTCAAAAGGATCCGAAATATCTGTTCTCAGATTCCACAGAAATAATGCTAACAAAGAGATCCACGAAATACAGATGTAACACTGTGAGATGAATTAACAGAACACTAAGCAGTTTCTCAGAAAGCTTCTTTCCAGATTTCATCTGAGGATATTTCCTTTTTCACTATAGCCCTCTATGGGCTTCCAAATATCACTTTGCCAATTCCACAAGAAATGTCTTAGCGAAAGGCTTCATGAGGGGAAAGCTGTAACTCTGTGAGTTGATTTCACAGACCACAAAGAAGTTTCTCAGAAAGCTTCCTTCTCTTTGTCATCGGAGTTTATTTCCTTTGGCCCTATATTCATCAAACGGATCCGAAATATCTGTTCTCAGATTCCACAGAAATCAGGCTAGCAAAGAGATCCACGAAATACAGATGTACCTCTGTGAGATGAATTAACAGAACACTAAGCAGTTTCTCAGAAAGCTTCTTTCCAGATTTCATCTGAGGATATTTCCTTTTTCACCATTGCCCTCTATGGGCTTCCGAATATCACTTTGCCAATTCCACAAGAACTGTCTTAGCGAAAGGCTTCTTGAGGGGAAAGCTGTAACTCTGTGAGATGATTTCACAGAACACAAAGAAGTTTCTCAGAAAGCTTCTTTCTCGTTGTTATCGGAGTTTATATCCTTTGGCCCTATAGTCCTCAAAAGGATCCGAAATATCTGTTCTCAGATTCCACAGAAATAATGCTAACAAAGAGATCCACGAAATACAGATGTAACCCTGTGAGATGAATTAACAGAACACTAAGCAGTTTCTCAGAAAGCTTCTTTCCAGATTTCATCTGAGGATATTTCCTTTTTCACCATAGCCCTCTATGGGCTTCCAAATATCACTTTGCCAATTCCACAAGAAATGTCTTAGCGAAAGGCTTCTTGAGGGGAAAGCTGTAACTCTGTGAGATGATTTCACAGACCACAAAGAAGTTTCTCAGAAAGCTTCCTTCTCTTTGTCATCGGAGATTATTTCCTTTGGCCCTATATTCATCAAACGGATCCGAAATATCTGTTCTCAGATTCCACAGAAATCAGGCTAGCAAAGAGATCCACGAAATACAGATGTACCTCTGTGAGATGAATTAACAGAACACTAAGCAGTTTCTCAGAAAGCTTCTTTCCAGATTTCATCTGAGGATATTTCCTTTTTCACCATTGCCTTCTATGGGCTTCCAAATATCACTTTGCCAATTCCACAAGAACTGTCTTAGCGAAAGACTTCTTGAGGGGAATGCTGTAACTCTGTGAGATGATTTCACAGAACACAAAGAAGTTTCTCAGAAAGCTTCTTTCTCTTTGTTATCGGAGGATATTTCTTTTGTCCCTATAGTCTTCAAAGGCATCCGAAATATTTGTTCTCAGATTCCACAGAAATAAGGCTAGGAATGAGATCCACGAAATACAGATGTAACTCTGTGAGATGAATTAACAGAACACTAAGCAGTTTCTCAGAAAGCTTCTTTCCAGATTTCATCTGAGGATATTTCCTTTTTCACTATAGCCCTCGATGCGCTTCCAAATATCACTTTGCCAATTCCACAAGAACTATCTTAGCGAAAGGCTTCTTGAGGGGAAAGCTGTAACTCTGTGAGATGATTTCACAGAACACAAAGAAGTTTCTCAGAAAGCTTCTTTCTCGTTGTTATCGGAGTTTATATCCTTTGGCCCTATAGTCTTCAAAGGGATCCGAAATATCTGTTCTCAGATTCCACAGAAATAAGGCTAGCAAAGAGATCCACGAAATACAGATGTAACTCTGTGAGATGAATTAACAGAACACTAAGCAGTTTCTCAGAAAGCTTCTTTCCAGATTTCATCTGAGGATATTTCCTTTTTCACCATTGCCCTCTACGGGCTTCCGAATATCACTTTGCCAATTCCACAAGAACTGTCTTAGCGAAAGGCTTCTTGAGGGGAAAGCTGTAACTCTGTGAGATGATTTTACAGAACACAAAGAAGTTTCTCAGAAAGCTTCTTTCTCGTTGTTATCGGAGTTTATATCATTTGGCCCTATAGTCTTCAAAGGCATCCGAAATATCTGTTCTCAGATTCCACAGAAATAAGGCTAGCAAAGAGATCCACGAAATACAGATGTAACTCTGTGAGATGAATTAACAGAACACTAAGCAGTTTCTCAGAAAACTTCTTTCCAGATTTCATCTGAGGATATTTCCTTTTTCACCATAGCCCTCTATGGGCTTCCATATATCACTTTGCCAATTCCACAAGAACTGTCTTGGCGAAAGACTTCTTGAGGGGAAAGCTGTAACTCTGTGAGATGATTTCACAGAACACAAAGAAGTTTCTCAGAAAGCTTCCTTCTCTTTCTTATCGGAGTTTATTTCCTTTGGCCCTATATTCATCAAAGGGATCCGAAATATCTGTTCTCAGATTCCACAGAAATAAGGCTAGCAAAGAGATCCACGAAATACAGATGTAACTCTGTGAGATGAATTAACAGAACACAAAGCAGTTTCTCAGAAAGCTTCTTTCCAGATTTCATCTGAGGATATTTCCTTTTTCACCATTGCCCTCTATGGGCTTCCAAATATCACTTTGCCAATTCCACAAGAACTGTCTTAGCGAAAGACTTCTTGAGGGGAAAGCTGTAACTCTGTGAGATGATTTCACAGAACACAAAGAAGTTTCTCAGAAAGCTTCTTTCTCTTTCTTATCGGAGGATATTTCCTTTGGCCCAATAGTCTTCTAAGGGATCCGAAATATCTGTTCTCGGATTCCACGTAAATAAGGCTAGGAAAGAGATCCACGAAATACAGATGTAACACTGTGAGATGAATTAACAGAACACTAAGCAGTTTCTCAGAAAGCTTCTTTCCAGATTTCATATGAGGATATTTCCTTTTTCACCATAGCCCTCTATGGGCTTCCAAATATCACTTTGCCAATTCCACAAGAACTGTCTTAGCGAAAGGCTTCTTGAGGGGAAAGCTGTAACTCTGTGAGATGATTTCACAGAACACAAAGAAGTTTCTCAGAAAGCTTCTTTCTCATTGTTATCGGAGTTTATATCCTTTGGCCCTATAGTCTTCAAAGGGATCCGAAATATCTGTTCTCAGATTCCACAGAAATAAGGCTAGCAAAGAGATCCACGAAATACAGATGTAACTCTGTGAGATGAATTAACAGAACACTAAGCAGTTTCTCAGAAAGCTTCTTTCCACATTTCATCTGAGGATATTTCCTTTTTCATCATTGCCCTCTATGGGCTTCCGAATATCACTTTGCCATTGTTATCGGAGTTTATATCCTTTGGCCCTATAGTCTTCAAAGGGATCCGAAATATCTGTTCTCAGATTCCACAGAAATAAGGCTAGGAAAGAGATCCACGAAATACAGATGTAACTCTGTGAGATGAATTAACAGAACACTAAGCAGTTTCTCAGAAAGCTTCTTTCCAGATTTCATCTGAGGATATTTCCTTTTTCACCATTGCCCTCTATGGGCTTCCGAATATCACTTTGCCAATTCCTCAAGAACTGTCTTAGCGAAAGGCTTCTTGAGGGGAAAGCTGTAACTCTGTGAGATGATTTCACAGAACACAAAGTAGATTCTCAGAAAGCTTCTTTCTCATTGTTATCGGAGTTTATATCCTTTGGCCCTATAGTCTTCAAAAGGATCCGAAATATCTGTTCTCAGATTCCACAGAAATAAGGCTAGCAAAGAGATCCACGAAAAACAGATGTAACACTGTGAGATGAATTAACAGAACACTAAGCAGTTTCTCAGAAAGCTTCTTTCCAGATTTCATCTGAGGATATTTCCTTTTTCACCATTGCCCTCTATGGGCATCCGAATATCACTTTGCCAATTCCACAAGAACTGTCTTAGCGAAAGGCTTCTTGAGGGGAAAGCTGTAACTCTGTGAGATGATTTCACAGAACACAAAGAAGTTTCTCAGAAAGCTTGTTTCTCGTTGTTATCGGAGTTTATATCCTTTGGCCCTATAGTCTTCAAAGGGATCCGAAATATCTGTTCTCAGATTCCACAGAAATAAGGCTAGCAAAGAGATCCACGAAATACAGATGTAACTCTGTGAGATGAATTAACAGAACACTAAGCAGTTTCTCAGAAAGCTTCTTTCCAGATTTCATCTGAGGATATTTCCTTTTTCACCATTGCCCTCTAGGGGCTTCCGAATATCACTTTGCCAATTCCACAAGAACTGTCTTAGCGAAAGGCTTCTTGAGGGGAAAGCTGTAACTCTGTGAGATGATTTCACAGAACACAAAGAAGTTTCTCAGAAAGCTTCTTTCTCGTTGTTATCGTAGGAGATTTCCTTTGGCCCTATAGTCTTCAAAGGGATTCGAAATAACTGTTCTCAGATTACACAGAAATAAGGCTAGCAAAGAGATCCACGAAATACAGATGTAACTCTGTGAGATGAATTAACAGAACACTAAGCAGTTTCTCAGAAACTTCTTTCCAGATTTCATCTGCGGATATTTCCTTTTTCACCATAGCCCTCTGTGGGCTTCCAAGTATCACTTTGCCAATTCCACAAGAACTGTTTTAGCGAAAGGCTTCTTGAGGGGAAAGCTGTAACTCTGTGAGATGATTTCACAGAACACAAAGAAGTTTCTCAGAAAGCTTCCTTCACTTTCTTATCGGAGGATATTTCCTTTGCCCCTATAGTTTTCAAAGGGATCCGAATATCTGTTCTCAGATTCCACAGAAATAAGGCTAGCAAAGAGATCCACGAAATACAGATGTAACTCTTTGAGATGAATTAACAGAACACTAAGCAGTTTCTCAGAAAATTCTTTCCAGATTTCATCTGAGGATATTTCCTTTTTCACCATTGCCCTCTATGGGCTTCCTAATATCACTTTGCCAATTCCACAAGAACTGTCTTAGCGAAAGTCTTCTTGAGGGGAAAGTTGTAACTCTGTGAGATGATTTCACAGAACACAAAGAAGTTTCTCAGAAAGCTTCTTTCTCTTTGATATCGGAGGATATTTCCTTTGGCCCAATAGTCTTCTGAGGCATCCGAAATATCTGTTCTCAGATTCCACAAAAATAAGGCTAGCAAAGTGATCCACGAAATACAGATGTAACTCTGTTATGAGAATTAAGAGAACACTAAGCAGTTTCTCAGAAAGCTTCTTTCCAGATTTCATCTGAGGATATTTCCTTTATCACCATAGCCCTCTATGGGCTTCCAAATATCACTTTGCCAATTCCACAAGAACTGTCTTAGCGAAAGACTTCTTGAGGGGAAAGCTGTAACTCTGTGAGATGATTTCACAGAACACAAAGAAGTTTCTCAGAAAGCTTCTTTCTCTTTCTTATCGGAGGATATTTCCTTTGGCCCAATAGTCTTCTAAAGGATCCGAAATATCTGTTCTCGGATTCCACATAAATAAGGCTAGCAAAGAGATCCACGAAATACAGATGTAGCACTGTGAGATGAATTAACAGAACACTAAGCAGTTTCTCAGAAAGCTTCTTTCCAGATTTCATTTGAGGATATTTCCTTTTTCACCATAGCCCTCTATGGGCTTCCAAATATCACTTTGCCAATTCCACAAGAACTGTCTTAGCGAAAGGCTTCTTGAGGGGAAAGCTGTAACTCTGTGAGATGATTTCACAGAACACAAAGAAGTTTCTCAGAAAGCTTCTTTCTCATTGTTATCGGAGTTTATATCCTTTGGCCCTATAGTCTTCAAAGGGATCCGAAATATCTGTTCTCAGATTCCACAGAAATAAGGCTAGCAAAGAGATCCACGAAATACAGATGTAACTCTGTGAGATGAATTAACAGAACACTAAGCAGTTTCTCAGAAAGCTTCTTTCCAGATTTCATCTGAGGATATTTCCTTTTTCACCATTGCCCTCTATGGGCTTCCAAATATCACTTTGCCAATTCCACAAGAACTGTCTTAGCGAAAGGCTTCTTGAGGGGAAAGCTGTAACTCTGTGAGATGATTTCACAGAACACAAAGAAGTTTCTCAGAAAGCTTCTTTCTCGTTGTTATCGGAGTTTATATCCTTTGGCCCTATAGTCTTCAAAAGGATCCGAAATATCTGTTCTCAGATTCCACAGAAATAAGGCTAGCAAAGAGATCCACGAAATACAGATGTAACTCTGTGAGATGAATTAACAGAACACTAAGCAGTTTCTCAGAAAGCTTCTTTCCAGATTTCATCTGAGGATATTTCCTTTTACACCATTGCCCTCTATTTGCTTCCAAATATCACTTTGCCAATTCCACAAGAACTGTCTTAGCGAAAGGCTTCATGAGGGGAAAGCTGTAACTCTGTGAGATGATTTCACAGAACACAAAGAAGTTTCTCAGAAAGCTTCCTCCTCTTTGTCATCGGAGTTTATATCCTTTGGCCCTATAGTCTTCAAAGGGATCCGAAATATCTTTTCTCAGATTCCACAGAAATAAGGCTAGCAAAGAGATCCACGAAATACAGATGTAACTCTGTGAGATGAATTAACAGAACACTAAGCAGTTTCTCAGAAAGCTTCTTTCCAGATTTCATCTGAGGATATTTCCTTTTTCACCATTGCCCTCTATGGGCTTCCAAATATCACTTTGCCAATTCCACAAGAACTGTGTTAGCGAAAGGCTTCTTGAGGGGAAAGCTGTAACTCTCTGAGATGATTTTACAGAACTCAAAGAAGTTTCTCAGAAAGCTTCTTTCTCTTTCTTATCAGAGTTTATATCCTTTGGCCCTATAGTCTTCAAAGGGATCCGCAATATCTCTTCTCAGATTCCACAGAAATAAGGCTAGCAAAGAGATCCACGAAATACAGATGTAACTCTGTGAGATGAATTAACAGAACACTAAGCAGTTTCTCAGAAAGCTTCTTTCCAGATTTCATCTGAGGATATTTCCTTTTTCACCATTGCCCTCTATGGGCTTCCGAATATCACTTTGCCAATTCCACAAGAACTGTCTTAGCGAAAGGCTTCTTGAGGGGAAAGCTGTAACTCTGTGAGATGATTCCACAGAAGACAAAGAAGTTTCTCTGAAAGCTTCTTTCTCGTTGTTATCGGAGTTTATATCCTTTGGCCCTATAGTCTTCAAAGGGATCCGAAATATCTGTTCTCAGATTCCACAGAAATAAGGCTAGCAAAGAGATCCACGAAATACAGATGTAACTCTGTGAGATGAATTAACAGAACACTAAGCAGTTTCTCAGAAAGCTTCTTTCCAGATTTCATCTGAGGATATTTCCTTTTTCACCATAGCCCTCTATGGGCTTCCATATACCACTTTGCCAATTCCACAAGAACTGTCTTAGCGAAAGCCTTCTTGAGGGGAAACCTGTAACTCTGTGAGATGATTTCACAGAACACAAAGAAGTTTCTCAGAAAGCTTCCTTCTCTTTCTTATCGGAGTTTATTTCCTTTGGCCCTATATTCATCAAAGGGATCCGAAATATCTGTTCTCAGATTCCACAGAAATAAGGCTAGCAAAGAGATCCACGAAATACATATGTAACTCTGTGAGATGAATTAACAGAACACGAAGCAGTTTCTCAGAAAGCTTCTTTCCAGATTTCATCTGAGGATATTTCCTTTTTCACCATTGCCCTCTTTGGGCTTCCAAATATCACTTTGCCAATTCCACAAGAACTGTCTTAGCGAAAGACTTCTTGAGGGGAAAGCTGTAACTCTGTGAGATGATTTCACAGAACACAAAGAAGTTTCTCAGAAAGATTCTTTCTCTTTCTTATCGGAGGATATTTCCTTTGGCCCAATAGTCTTCTAAGGGATCCGAAATATCTGTTCTCGGATTCCACATAAATAAGGCTAGCAAAGAGATCCACGAAATACAGATGTAACACTGTGAGATGAATTAACAGAACACTAAGCAGTTTCTCAGAAAGCTTCTTTCCAGATTTCATCTGAGGATATTTCCTTTTTCACCATAGCCCTCTATGGGCTTCCAAATATCACTTTGCCAATTCCACAAGAACTGTCTTAGCGAAAGGCTTCTTGAGGGGAAAGCTGTAACTCTGGGAGATGATTTCACAGAACACAAAGAAATTTCTCAGAAAGCTTCTTTCTCGTTGTTATCGGAGTTTATAACCTTTGGCCCTATAGTCTTCAAAGGGTTCCGAAATATCTGTTCTCAGATTCCACAGAAATAAGGCTAGCAAAGAGATCCACGAAATACAGATGTAACTCTGTGAGATGAATTAACAGAACACTAAGCAGTTTTTCAGAAAGCTTCTTTCCAGATTTCATCTGAGGATATTTCCTTTTACACCATTGCCCTCTATGGGCTTCCAAATATCACTTTGCCAATTCCACAAGAACTGTCTTAGCGAAAGGCTTCATGAGGGGAAAGCTGTAACTCTGTGAGATGATTTCACAGAACACAAAGAAGTTTCTCAGAAAGCTTCCTTCTCTTTGTCATCGGAGTTTATATCCTTTGGCCCTATAGTCTTCAAAGGGATCCGAAATATCTGTTCTCAGATTCCACAGAAATAAGGCTAGCAAAGAGATCCACGAAATACAGATGTAACTCTGTGAGATGAATTAACAGAACACTAAGCAGTTTCTCAGAAAGCTTCTTTCCAGATTTCATCTGAGGATATTTCCTTTTTCACCATTGCCCTCTATGGGCTTCCAAATATCACTTTGCCAATTCCACAAGAACTGTCTTAGCGAAAGGCTTCTTGAGGGGAAAGCTGTAACTCTCTGAGATGATTTTACAGAACTCAAAGAAGTTTCTCAGAAAGCTTCTTTCTCTTTCTTTTGGGAGTTTATATCCTTTGGCCCTATAGTCTTGAAAGGGATCCGAAATATCTGTTCTCAGATTCCACAGAAATAAGGCTAGCAAAGAGATCCACGAAATACAGATGTAACTCTGTGAGATGAATTAACAGAACACGAAGCAGTTTCTCAGAAAGCTTCTTTCCAGATTTCATCTGAGGATATTTACTTTTTCACCATTGCCCTCTATGCGCTTCCAAATATCACTTTGCCAATTCCACAAGAACTGTCTTAGCGGAAGATTTCTTGAGGGGAAAGCTGTAACTCTGTGAGATGATTTCACAGAACACAAAGAAGTTTCTCAGAAAGCTTCTTTCTCTTTCTTATCGGAGGATATTTCCTTTGGCCCTATAGTCTTCTAAGGGATCCGAAATATCTGTTCTCGGATTCCACACAAATAAGGCTAGCAAAGAGATCCACGAAATACAGATGTAACACTGTGAGATGAATTAACAGAACACTAAGCAGTTTCTCAGAAAGCTTCTTTCCAGATTTCATCTGAGGATATTTCCTTTTTCACCATAGCCCTCTATGGGCTTCCAAATATCACTTTGCCAATTCCACAAGAACTGTCTTAGCGAAAGGCTTCTTGAGGGGAAAGCTGTAACTCTGTGAGATGATTTCACAGAACACAAAGAAGTTTCTCAGAAAGCTTCTTTCTCGTTGTTATCAGAGTTTATATCCTTTGGCCCTATAGTCTTCAAAGGGATCCGAAATATCTGTTCTCAGATTCCACAGAAATAAGGCTAGCAAAGAGATCCACGAAATACAGATGTAACTCTGTGAGATGAATTAACAGAACACTAAGCAGTTTCTCAGAAAGCTTCTTTCCAGATTTCATCTGAGGATATTTCCTTTTTCACCATTGCCCTCAATGGGCTTCCAAATATCACTTTGCCAATTCCACAAGAAATGTCTTAGCGAAAGGCTTCTTGAGGGGAAAGCAGTAACTCTGTGAGATGATTTCACAGAACACAAAGAAGTTTCTCAGAAAGCTTCTTTCTCGTTGTTATCGGAGTTTATATCCTTTGGCCCTATAGTCTTCAAAAGGATCCGAAATATCTGTTCTCAGATTCCACAGAAATAATGCTAACAAAGAGATCCACGAAATACAGATGTAACACTGTGAGATGAATTAACAGAACACTAAGCAGTTTCTCAGAAAGCTTCTTTCCAGATTTCATCTGAGGATATTTCCTTTTTCACTATAGCCCTCTATGGGCTTCCAAATATCACTTTGCCAATTCCACAAGAAATGTCTTAGCGAAAGGCTTCATGAGGGGAAAGCTGTAACTCTGTGAGTTGATTTCACAGACCACAAAGAAGTTTCTCAGAAAGCTTCCTTCTCTTTGTCATCGGAGTTTATTTCCTTTGGCCCTATATTCATCAAACGGATCCGAAATATCTGTTCTCAGATTCCACAGAAATCAGGCTAGCAAAGAGATCCACGAAATACAGATGTACCTCTGTGAGATGAATTAACAGAACACTAAGCAGTTTCTCAGAAAGCTTCTTTCCAGATTTCATCTGAGGATATTTCCTTTTTCACCATTGCCCTCTATGGGCTTCCGAATATCACTTTGCCAATTCCACAAGAACTGTCTTAGCGAAAGGCTTCTTGAGGGGAAAGCTGTAACTCTGTGAGATGATTTCACAGAACACAAAGAAGTTTCTCAGAAAGCTTCTTTCTCGTTGTTATCGGAGTTTATATCCTTTGGCCCTATAGTCCTCAAAAGGATCCGAAATATCTGTTCTCAGATTCCACAGAAATAATGCTAACAAAGAGATCCACGAAATACAGATGTAACCCTGTGAGATGAATTAACAGAACACTAAGCAGTTTCTCAGAAAGCTTCTTTCCAGATTTCATCTGAGGATATTTCCTTTTTCACCATAGCCCTCTATGGGCTTCCAAATATCACTTTGCCAATTCCACAAGAAATGTCTTAGCGAAAGGCTTCTTGAGGGGAAAGCTGTAACTCTGTGAGATGATTTCACAGACCACAAAGAAGTTTCTCAGAAAGCTTCCTTCTCTTTGTCATCGGAGATTATTTCCTTTGGCCCTATATTCATCAAACGGATCCGAAATATCTGTTCTCAGATTCCACAGAAATCAGGCTAGCAAAGAGATCCACGAAATACAGATGTACCTCTGTGAGATGAATTAACAGAACACTAAGCAGTTTCTCAGAAAGCTTCTTTCCAGATTTCATCTGAGGATATTTCCTTTTTCACCATTGCCTTCTATGGGCTTCCAAATATCACTTTGCCAATTCCACAAGAACTGTCTTAGCGAAAGACTTCTTGAGGGGAATGCTGTAACTCTGTGAGATGATTTCACAGAACACAAAGAAGTTTCTCAGAAAGCTTCTTTCTCTTTGTTATCGGAGGATATTTCTTTTGTCCCTATAGTCTTCAAAGGCATCCGAAATATTTGTTCTCAGATTCCACAGAAATAAGGCTAGGAATGAGATCCACGAAATACAGATGTAACTCTGTGAGATGAATTAACAGAACACTAAGCAGTTTCTCAGAAAGCTTCTTTCCAGATTTCATCTGAGGATATTTCCTTTTTCACTATAGCCCTCGATGCGCTTCCAAATATCACTTTGCCAATTCCACAAGAACTATCTTAGCGAAAGGCTTCTTGAGGGGAAAGCTGTAACTCTGTGAGATGATTTCACAGAACACAAAGAAGTTTCTCAGAAAGCTTCTTTCTCGTTGTTATCGGAGTTTATATCCTTTGGCCCTATAGTCTTCAAAGGGATCCGAAATATCTGTTCTCAGATTCCACAGAAATAAGGCTAGCAAAGAGATCCACGAAATACAGATGTAACTCTGTGAGATGAATTAACAGAACACTAAGCAGTTTCTCAGAAAGCTTCTTTCCAGATTTCATCTGAGGATATTTCCTTTTTCACCATTGCCCTCTACGGGCTTCCGAATATCACTTTGCCAATTCCACAAGAACTGTCTTAGCGAAAGGCTTCTTGAGGGGAAAGCTGTAACTCTGTGAGATGATTTTACAGAACACAAAGAAGTTTCTCAGAAAGCTTCTTTCTCGTTGTTATCGGAGTTTATATCATTTGGCCCTATAGTCTTCAAAGGCATCCGAAATATCTGTTCTCAGATTCCACAGAAATAAGGCTAGCAAAGAGATCCACGAAATACAGATGTAACTCTGTGAGATGAATTAACAGAACACTAAGCAGTTTCTCAGAAAACTTCTTTCCAGATTTCATCTGAGGATATTTCCTTTTTCACCATAGCCCTCTATGGGCTTCCATATATCACTTTGCCAATTCCACAAGAACTGTCTTGGCGAAAGACTTCTTGAGGGGAAAGCTGTAACTCTGTGAGATGATTTCACAGAACACAAAGAAGTTTCTCAGAAAGCTTCCTTCTCTTTCTTATCGGAGTTTATTTCCTTTGGCCCTATATTCATCAAAGGGATCCGAAATATCTGTTCTCAGATTCCACAGAAATAAGGCTAGCAAAGAGATCCACGAAATACAGATGTAACTCTGTGAGATGAATTAACAGAACACTAAGCAGTTTCTCAGAAAGCTTCTTTCCAGATTTCATCTGAGGATATTTCCTTTTTCACCATTGCCCTCTATGGGCTTCCAAATATCACTTTGCCAATTCCACAAGAACTGTCTTAGCGAAAGACTTCTTGAGGGGAAAGCTGTAACTCTGTGAGATGATTTCACAGAACACAAAGAAGTTTCTCAGAAAGCTTCTTTCTCTTTCTTATCGGAGGATATTTCCTTTGGCCCAATAGTCTTCTAAGGGATCCGAAATATCTGTTCTCGGATTCCACGTAAATAAGGCTAGGAAAGAGATCCACGAAATACAGATGTAACACTGTGAGATGAATTAACAGAACACTAAGCAGTTTCTCAGAAAGCTTCTTTCCAGATTTCATATGAGGATATTTCCTTTTTCACCATAGCCCTCTATGGGCTTCCAAATATCACTTTGCCAATTCCACAAGAACTGTCTTAGCGAAAGGCTTCTTGAGGGGAAAGCTGTAACTCTGTGAGATGATTTCACAGAACACAAAGAAGTTTCTCAGAAAGCTTCTTTCTCATTGTTATCGGAGTTTATATCCTTTGGCCCTATAGTCTTCAAAGGGATCCGAAATATCTGTTCTCAGATTCCACAGAAATAAGGCTAGCAAAGAGATCCACGAAATACAGATGTAACTCTGTGAGATGAATTAACAGAACACTAAGCAGTTTCTCAGAAAGCTTCTTTCCACATTTCATCTGAGGATATTTCCTTTTTCATCATTGCCCTCTATGGGCTTCCGAATATCACTTTGCCATTGTTATCGGAGTTTATATCCTTTGGCCCTATAGTCTTCAAAGGGATCCGAAATATCTGTTCTCAGATTCCACAGAAATAAGGCTAGGAAAGAGATCCACGAAATACAGATGTAACTCTGTGAGATGAATTAACAGAACACTAAGCAGTTTCTCAGAAAGCTTCTTTCCAGATTTCATCTGAGGATATTTCCTTTTTCACCATTGCCCTCTATGGGCTTCCGAATATCACTTTGCCAATTCCTCAAGAACTGTCTTAGCGAAAGGCTTCTTGAGGGGAAAGCTGTAACTCTGTGAGATGATTTCACAGAACACAAAGTAGATTCTCAGAAAGCTTCTTTCTCATTGTTATCGGAGTTTATATCCTTTGGCCCTATAGTCTTCAAAAGGATCCGAAATATCTGTTCTCAGATTCCACAGAAATAAGGCTAGCAAAGAGATCCACGAAAAACAGATGTAACACTGTGAGATGAATTAACAGAACACTAAGCAGTTTCTCAGAAAGCTTCTTTCCAGATTTCATCTGAGGATATTTCCTTTTTCACCATTGCCCTCTATGGGCATCCGAATATCACTTTGCCAATTCCACAAGAACTGTCTTAGCGAAAGGCTTCTTGAGGGGAAAGCTGTAACTCTGTGAGATGATTTCACAGAACACAAAGAAGTTTCTCAGAAAGCTTCTTTCTCGTTGTTATCGGAGTTTATATCCTTTGGCCCTATAGTCTTCAAAGGGATCCGAAATATCTGTTCTCAGATTCCACAGAAATAAGGCTAGCAAAGAGATCCACGAAATACAGATGTAACTCTGTGAGATGAATTAACAGAACACTAAGCAGTTTCTCAGAAAGCTTCTTTCCAGATTTCATCTGAGGATATTTCCTTTTTCACCATTGCCCTCTAGGGGCTTCCGAATATCACTTTGCCAATTCCACAAGAACTGTCTTAGCGAAAGGCTTCTTGAGGGGAAAGCTGTAACTCTGTGAGATGATTTCACAGAACACAAAGAAGTTTCTCAGAAAGCTTCTTTCTCGTTGTTATCGTAGGAGATTTCCTTTGGCCCTATAGTCTTCAAAGGGATTCGAAATAACTGTTCTCAGATTACACAGAAATAAGGCTAGCAAAGAGATCCACGAAATACAGATGTAACTCTGTGAGATGAATTAACAGAACACTAAGCAGTTTCTCAGAAACTTCTTTCCAGATTTCATCTGCGGATATTTCCTTTTTCACCATAGCCCTCTGTGGGCTTCCAAGTATCACTTTGCCAATTCCACAAGAACTGTTTTAGCGAAAGGCTTCTTGAGGGGAAAGCTGTAACTCTGTGAGATGATTTCACAGAACACAAAGAAGTTTCTCAGAAAGCTTCCTTCACTTTCTTATCGGAGGATATTTCCTTTGCCTCTATAGTTTTCAAAGGGATCCGAATATCTGTTCTCAGATTCCACAGAAATAAGGCTAGCAAAGAGATCCACGAAATACAGATGTAACTCTTTGAGATGAATTAACAGAACACTAAGCAGTTTCTCAGAAAATTCTTTCCAGATTTCATCTGAGGATATTTCCTTTTTCACCATTGCCCTCTATGGGCTTCCTAATATCACTTTGCCAATTCCACAAGAACTGTCTTAGCGAAAGTCTTCTTGAGGGGAAAGTTGTAACTCTGTGAGATGATTTCACAGAACACAAAGAAGTTTCTCAGAAAGCTTCTTTCTCTTTGATATCGGAGGATATTTCCTTTGGCCCAATAATCTTCTGAGGCATCCGAAATATCTGTTCTCAGATTCCACAAAAATAAGGCTAGCAAAGTGATCCACGAAATACAGATGTAACTCTGTTATGAGAATTAAGAGAACACTAAGCAGTTTCTCAGAAAGCTTCTTTCCAGATTTCATCTGAGGATATTTCCTTTATCACCATAGCCCTCTATGGGCTTCCAAATATCACTTTGCCAATTCCACAAGAACTGTCTTAGCGAAAGGCTTCTTGAGGGGAAAGCTGTAACTCTGTGAGATGGTTTCACAGAACACAAAGAAGTTTCTCAGAAAGCTTCTTTCTCGTTGTTATCGGAGTTTATATCCTTTGGCCCTATAGTCTTCTAAGGGATCCGAAATATCTGTTCTCAGATTCCACAGAAATAAGGCTAGCAAAGATATCCACGAAATACAGATGTAATTCTGTGAGATGAATTAACAGAACACTAAGCAGTTTCTCAGACAGCTTATTTCCAGATTTCATCTGAGGATATCTCCTTTTTCACCGTAGCCCTCTATGGGCTTCCATATATCACTTTGCCAATTCCACAAGAACTGTCTTAGCCTAAGGCTTCTTGAGGGGAAAGCTGTAACTCTGTGAGATGATTTCACAGAACACAAAGAAGTTTCTCAGAAAGCTTCTTTCTCGTTGTTATCGGAGTTTATATCCTTTGGCCCTATAGTCTTCAAAGGGATCCGAAATATCTGTTCTCAGATTCCACAGAAATAAGGCTAGCAAAGAGATCCACGACATACAGATGTAACTCTGTGAGATGAATTAACAGAACACTAAGCAGTTTCTCAGAAAGCTTCTTTCCAGATTTCATCTGAGGATATTTCCTTTTTCACCATTGCCCTCTATGGGCTTCCAAATATCACTTTGCCAATTCAACAAGAACTGTCTTAGCGAAAGGCTTCTTGAGGGGAAAGCTGTAACTCTGTGAGATGATTTCACAGAACACAAGAAGTTTCTCAGAAAGCTTCTTTCTCATTGTTATCGGAGTTTATTTCCTTTGGCCCTATAGTCTTCAAAGGGATCCGAAATATCTGTTCTCAGATTCCACAGAAATAAGGCTAGCAAAGAGATCCAGGAAACACAGAAGTAACTCTGTGAGATGAATTAAGAGAACACTAAGCAGTTTCTCAGAAAGCTTCTTTCCAGATTTCATCTGAGGATATTTCCTTTTTCACCATTGCCCTCTATGGGCTTCCAAATATCACTTTGCCAATTCCACAAGAACTGTCTTAGCGAAAGGCTTCTTGAGAGGAAAGCTGTAACTCTGTGAGATGATTTCACAGAACACAAAGAAGTTTCTCAGAAAGCTTCCTTCTCGTTGTTATCGGAGTTTATATCCTTTGGCCCTATCGTCTTCAAAGGGATCCGAAATATCTGTTCTCAGATTCCACAGAAATAAGGCTAGCAAAGAGATCCACGAAATACAGATATAACTCTGTGAGATGAATTAACAGAACACTAAGCAGTTTCTCAGAAAGCTTCTTTCCAGATTTCATCTGAGGATATTTCCTTTTTCACCATTGCCCTCTATGGGCTTCCAAATATCACTTTGCAATTCAACAAGAACTGTCTTAGTGAAAGGCTTCTTGAGGGGAAAGCTGTAACTCTGTGACATGATTTCACAGAACACAAAGAAGTTTCTCAGAAAGCTTCTTTCTCTTTGTTATCGGAGTTTATTTCCTTTGGCCCTATAGTCGTCAAAGGGATCCGAAATATCTGTTCTGAGATTCCACAGAAATAAGGCTAGCAAAGAGATCCAGGAAAAACAGAAGTAACTCTGTGAGATGAATTAACAGAACACTAAGCAGTTTCTCAGAAAGCTTCTTTCCAGATTTCATCTGAGGATATTTCCTTTTTCACCATTGCCCTCTATGGGCTTCCAAATATCACTTTGCCAATTCAACAAGAACTGCCTTAGCGAAAGGCTTCTTGAGGGGAAAGCTGTAACTCTGTGAGATGATTTCACAGAACACAAAGAAGTTTCTCAGAAAGCTTCTTTCTCGTTGTTATCGGAGTTTATATCCTTTGGCCCTATAGTCTTCAAAGGGATCTGAAATATCTGTTCTCAGATTCCACAGAAATAAGGCTAGCAAAGAGATCCACGAAATACAGATGTAAATCTGTGAGATGAATTAACAGAACACTAAGCAGTTTCTCAGAAAGCTTCTTTCCAGATTTCATCTGAGGATATTTCCTTTTTCACCATAGCCCTCTATGGGCTTCCATATATCACTTTGCCAATTCCACAAGAACTGTCTTAGCGAAAGGCTTCTTGAGGGGAAAGCTGTAACTCTGTGAGATGATTTCACAGAACACAAAGAAGTTTCTCAGAAAGCTTCTTTCTCGTTGTTATCGGAGTTTATATCCTTTGGCCCTATAGTCTTCAAAGGGATCCGAAATATCTGTTCTCAGATTCCACAGAAATAAGGCTAGCAAAGAGATCCACGAAATACAGATGTAACTCTGTGAGATGAATTAACAGAACACTAAGCAGTTTCTCAGAAAGCTTCTTTCCAGATTTCATCTGAGGATATTTCCTTTTTCACCATTGCCCTCTAGGGGCTTCCGAATATCACTTTGCCAATTCCACAAGAACTGTCTTAGCGAAAGGCTTCTTGAGGGGAAAGCTGTAACTCTGTGAGATGATTTCACAGAACACAAAGAAGTTTCTCAGAAAGCTTCTTTCTCGTTGTTATCGTAGGAGATTTCCTTTGGCCCTATAGTCTTCAAAGGGATTCGAAATAACTGTTCTCAGATTCCACAGAAATAAGGCTAGCAAAGAGATCCACGAAATACAGATGTAACTCTGTGAGATGAATTAACAGAACACTAAGCAGTTTCTCAGAAACTTCTTTCCAGATTTCATGTGCGGATATTTCCTTTTTCACCATAGCCCTCTGTGGGCTTCCAAGTATCACTTTGCCAATTCCACAAGAACTGTCTTAGCGAAAGGCTTCTTGAGGGGAAAGCTGTAACTCTGTGAGATGATTTCACAGAACACAAAGAAGTTTCTCAGAAAGCTTCCTTCACTTTCTTATCGGAGGATATTTCCTTTGCCCCTATAGTTTTCAAAGGGATCCGAATATCTGTTCTCAGATTCCACAGAAATAAGGCTAGCAAAGAGATCCACGAAATACAGATGTAACTCTTTGAGATGAATTAACAGAACACTAAGCAGTTTCTCAGAAAATTCTTTCCAGATTTCATCTGAGGATATTTCCTTTTTCACCATTGCCCTCTATGGGCTTCCTAATATCACTTTGCCAATTCCACAAGAACTGTCTTAGCGAAAGGCTTCTTGAGGGGAAAGTTGTAACTCTGTGAGATGATTTCACAGAACACAAAGAAGTTTCTCAGAAAGCTTCTTTCTCTTTGATATCGGAGGATATTTCCTTTGGCCCAATAGTCTTCTGAGGCATCCGAAATATCTGTTCTCAGATTCCACAAAAATAAGGCTAGCAAAGTGATCCACGAAATACAGATGTAACTCTGTTATGAGAATTAAGAGAACACTAAGCAGTTTCTCAGAAAGCTTCTTTCCAGATTTCATCTGAGGATATTTCCTTTATCAACATAGCCCTCTATGGGCTTCCAAATATCACTTTGCCAATTCCACAAGAACTGTCTTAGCGAAAGGCTTCTTGAGGGGAAAGCTGTAACTCTGTGAGATGGTTTCACAGAACACAAAGAAGTTTCTCAGAAAGCTTCTTTCTCGTTGTTATCGGAGTTTATATCCTTTGGCCCTATAGTCTTCTAAGGGATCCGAAATATCTGTTCTCAGATTCCACAGAAATAAGGCTAGCAAAGATATCCACGAAATACAGATGTAATTCTGTGAGATGAATTAACAGAACACTAAGCAGTTTCTCAGACAGCTTATTTCCAGATTTCATCTGAGGATATCTCCTTTTTCACCATAGCCCTCTATGGGCTTCCATATATCACTTTGCCAATTCCACAAGAACTGTCTTAGCCTAAGGCTTCTTGAGGGGAAAGCTGTAACTCTGTGAGATGATTTCACAGAACACAAAGAAGTTTCTCAGAAAGCTTCTTTCTCGTTGTTATCGGAGTTTATATCCTTTGGCCCTATAGTCTTCAAAGGGATCCGAAATATCTGTTCTCAGATTCCACAGAAATAAGGCTAGCAAAGAGATCCACGACATACAGATGTAACTCTGTGAGATGAATTAACAGAACACTAAGCAGTTTCTCAGAAAGCTTCTTTCCAGATTTCATCTGAGGATATTTCCTTTTTCACCATTGCCCTCTATGGGCTTCCAAATATCACTTTGCCAATTCAACAAGAACTGTCTTAGCGAAAGGCTTCTTGAAGGGAAAGCTGTAACTCTGTGAGATGATTTCACAGAACACAAAGAAGTTTCTCAGAAAGCTTCTTTCTCATTGTTATCGGAGTTTATTTCCTTTGGCCCTATAGTCTTCAAAGGGATCCGAAATATCTGTTCTCAGATTCCACAGAAATAAGGCTACCAAAGAGATCCAGGAAACACAGAAGTAACTCTGTGAGATGAATTAAGAGAACACTAAGCAGTTTCTCAGAAAGCTTCTTTCCAGATTTCATCTGAGGATATTTCCTTTTTCACCATTGCCCTCTATGGGCTTCCAAATATCACTTTGCCAATTCCACAAGAACTGTCTTAGCGAAAGGCTTCTTGAGAGGAAAGCTGTAACTCTGTGAGATGATTTCACAGAACACAAAGAAGTTTCTCAGAAAGCTTCCTTCTCGTTGTTATCGGAGTTTATATCCTTTGGCCCTATCGTCTTCAAAGGGATCCGAAATATCTGTTCTCAGATTCCACAGAAATAAGGCTAGCAAAGAGATCCACGAAATACAGATATAACTCTGTGAGATGAATTAACAGAACACTAAGCAGTTTCTCAGAAAGCTTCTTTCCAGATTTCATCTGAGGATATTTCCTTTTTCACCATTGCCCTCTATGGGCTTCCAAATATCACTTTGCCAATTCAACAAGAACTGTCTTAGTGAAAGGCTTCTTGAGGGGAAAGCTGTAACTCTGTGACATGATTTCACAGAACACAAAGAAGTTTCTCAGAAAGCTTCTTTCTCTTTGTTATCGGAGTTTATTTCCTTTGGCCCTATAGTCGTCAAAGGGATCCGAAATATCTGTTCTGAGATTCCACAGAAATAAGGCTAGCAAAGAGATCCAGGAAAAACAGAAGTAACTCTGTGAGATGAATTAACAGAACACTAAGCAGTTTCTCAGAAAGCTTCTTTCCAGATTTCATCTGAGGATATTTCCTTTTTCACCATTGCCCTCTATGGGCTTCCAAATATCACTTTGCCAATTCAACAAGAACTGCCTTAGCGAAAGGCTTCTTGAGGGGAAAGCTGTAACTCTGTGAGATGATTTCACAGAACACAAAGAAGTTTCTCAGAAAGCTTCTTTCTCGTTGTTATCGGAGTTTATATCCTTTGGCCCTATAGTCTTCAAAGGGATCCGAAATATCTGTTCTCAGATTCCACAGAAATAAGGCTAGCAAAGAGATCCACGAAATACAGATGTAACTCTGTGAGATGAATTAACAGAACACTAAGCAGTTTCTCAGAAAGCTTCTTTCCAGATTTCATCTGAGGATATTTCCTTTTTCACCTTTGCCCTCTATGGGCTTCCAAATATCACTTTGCCAATTCCACAAGAACTGTCTTAGCGAAAGACTTCTTGAGGGGAAAGCTGTAACTCTGTGAGATGAATTCACAGAACACAAAGAAGTTTCTCAGAAAGCTTCTTTCTCTTTGTTATCGGAGGATATTTCCTTTGGCCCAATAGTCTTCTAAGGGATCCGAAATATCTGTTCTCGGATTCCACAGAAATAAGGCTAGCAAAGAGATCCACGAAATACAGATGTAACTCTGTGAGATGAATTAACAGAACACTAAGCAGTTTCTCGGAAAGCTTCTTTCCAGATTTCATCTGAGGATATTTCCTTTTTCACCGTAGCCCTCTATGGGCTTCCAAATATCACTTTTCCAATTCCACAAGAACTGTCTTAGCGAAAGGCTTCTTGAGGGGAAAGCTGTAACTCTGTGAGATGATTTCACAGAACACAAAGAAGTTTCTCAGAAAGCTTCTTTCTCGTTGTTATCGGAGTTTATATCCTTTGGCCCTATAGTCTTCAAAGGGATCCGAAATATCTGTTCTCAGATTCCACAGAAATAAGGCTAGAAAAGAGATCCACGAAATACAGATGTAACTCTGTGAGATGAAATAACAGAACACTAAGCAGTTTCTCAGAAAGCTTCTTTCCAGATTTCATCTGAGGATATTTCCTTTTTCACCGTAGCCCTCTATGGGCTTCCATATATCACTTTGCCAATTCCACAAGAACTGTCTTAGCGAAAGGCTTCTTGAGGGGAAAGCTGTAACTCTCTGAGATGATTTCACAGAACACAAAGAAGTTTCTCAGAAAGCTTCCTTCTCTTTGTCATCGGAGTTTATTTCCATTGGCCCTATATTCATCAAAGGGATCCGAAATATCTGTTCTCAGATGCCACAGAAATAAGGCTAGCAAAGAGATCCACGAAATACAGATGTAACTCTGTGAGATGAATTAACAGATCACTAAGCAGTTTCTCAGAAAGCTTCTTTCCAGATTTCATCTGAGGATATTTCCTTTTTCACCATTGCCCTCTATGGGCTTCCAAATATCACTTTGCCAATTCCACAAGAACTGTCTTAGCGAAAGACTTCTTGAGGGGAAAGCTGTAACTCTGTGAGATGATTTCACAGAACACAAAGAAGTTTCTCAGAAAGCTTCTTTCTCTTTCTTATCGGAGGATATTTCCTTTGGCCCAATAGTCTTCTAAGGGATCCGAAATATCTGTTCTCGGATTCCACATCAATAAGGCTAGCAAAGAGATCCACGAAATACAGAAGTAACTCTGTGAGATGAATTAACAGAACAATAAGCAGTTTCTCAGAAAGCTTCTTTCCAGATTTCATCTGAGGATATTTCCTTTTTCACCATTGCCCTCTATGGGCTTCCGAATATCACTTTGCCAATTCCAAAAGAACTGTCTTAGCGAAAGGCTTCTTGAGGGGATAGCTGTAACTCTGTGAGATGATTTCACAGAACACAAAGAAGTTTCTCAGAAAGCTTCTTTCTCGTTGTTATCGGAGTTTATATCCTTTGGCCCTATAGTCTTCAAAAGGATCCGAAATATCTGTTCTCAGATTCCACAGAAATAAGGCTAGCAAAGAGATCCACGAAATACAGATGTAACTCTGTGAGATGAATTAACAGAACACTAAGCAGTTTCTCAGAAAGCTTCTTTCCAGATTTCATCTGAGGATATTTCCTTTTTCACCTTTGCCCTCTATGGGCTTCCAAATATCACTTTGCCAATTCCACAAGAAATGTCTTAGCGAAAGACTTCTTGAGGGGAAAGCTGTAACTCTGTGAGATGAATTCACAGAACACAAAGAAGTTTCTCAGAAAGCTTCTTTCTCTTTGTTATCGGAGGATATTTCCTTTGGCCCAATAGTCTTCTAAGGGATCCGAAATATCTGTTCTCAGATTCCACATCAATAAGGCTAGCAAAGAGATCCACGAAATATAGATGTAACTCTGTGAGATGAATTAACAGAACACTAAGCAGTTTCTCAGAAAGCTTCTTTCCAGATTTCATCTGAGGATATTTCCTTTTTCACCGTAGCCCTCTATGGGCTTCCAAATAAAACTTTGCCAATTCCACAAGAACTGTCTTAGCGAAAGGCTTCTTGATGGGAAAGCTGTAACTCTGTGAGATGATTTCACAGAACACAAAGAAGTTTCTCAGAAAGCTTCTTTCTCGTTGTTATCGGAGTTTATATCCTTTGGCCCTATAGTCTTCAAAGGGATCCGAAATATCTGTTCTCAGATTCCACAGAAATAAGGCTAGAAAAGAGATCCACGAAATACAGATGTAACTCTGTGAGATGAAATAACAGAACACTAAGCAGTTTCTCAGAAAGCTTCTTTCCAGATTTCATCTGAGGATATTTCCTTTTTCACCGTAGCCCTCTATGGGCTTCCAAATATCACTTTGCCAATTCCACAAGAACTGTCTTAGCGAACGGCTTCTTGAGGGGAAAGCTGTAACTCTCTGAGATGATTTCACAGAACACAAAGAAGTTTCTCAGAAAGCTTCCTTCTCTTTGTCATCGGAGTTTATTTCCATTGGCCCTATATTCATCAAAGGGATCCGAAATATCTGTTCTCAGATGCCACAGAAATAAGGCTAGCAAAGAGATCCAAGAAATACAGATGTAACTCTGTGAGATGAATTAACAGAACACTAAGCAGTTTCTCAGAAAGCTTCTTTCCAGATTTCATCTGAGGATATTTCCTTTTTCACCATTGCCCTCTATGGGCTTCCAAATATCACTTTGCCAATTCCACAAGAACTGTCTTAGCGAAAGGCTTCTTGAGGGGAAAGCTGTAACTCTGTGAGATGATTTCACAGAACACAAAGAAGTTTCTCAGAAAGCTTCTTTCTCTTTCTTATCGGAGGATATTTCCTTTGGCCCAATAGTCTTCTAAGGGATCCGAAATATCTGTTCTCGGATTCCACAGAAATAAGGCTAGCAAAGAGATCCACGAAATACAGAAGTAACTCTGTGAGATGAATTAACAGAACACTAAGCAGTTTCTCAGAAAGCTTCTTTCCAGATTTCATCTGAGGATATTTCCTTTTTCACCATTGCCCTCTATGGGCTTCCGAATATCACTTTGCCAATTCCACAAGAACTGTCTTAGCGAAAGGCTTCTTGAGGGGAATGCTGTAACTCTGTGAGATGATTTCACAGAACACAAAGAAGTTTCTCAGAAAGCTTCTTTCTCGTTGTTATCGGAGTTTATATCCTTTGGCCCCATAGTCTTCAAAAGGATCCGAAATATCTGTTCTCAGATTCCACAGAAATAAGGCTAGCAAAGAGATCCACGAAATACAGATGTAACTCTGTGAGATGAATTAACAGAACACTAAGCAGTTTCTCAGAAAGCTTCTTTCCAGATTTCATCTGAGGATATTTCCTTTTTCACCTTTGCCCTCTATGGGCTTCAAAATATCACTTTGCCAATTCCACAAGAACTGTCTTAGCGAAAGACTTCTTGAGGGGAAAGCTGTAACTCTGTGAGATGAATTCACAGAACACAAAGAAGTTTCTCAGAAAGCTTCTTTCTCTTTGTTATCGGAGGATATTTCCTTTGGCCCAATAGTCTTCTAAGGGATCCGAAATATCTGTTCTCGGATTCCACAGAAATAAGGCTAGCAAAGAGATCCACGAAATACAGATGTAACGCTGTGAGATGAATTAACAGAACACTAAGCAGTTTCTCAGAAAGCTTCTTTCCAGATTTCATCTGAGGATATTTCCTTTTTCACCGTAGCCCTCTATGGGCTTCCAAATATCACTTTGCCAATTCCACAAGAACTGTCCTAGCGAAAGGCTTCTTGAGGGGAAAGCTGTAACTCTGTGAGATGATTTCACAGAACACAAAGAAGTTTCTCAGAAAGCTTCTTTCTCGTTGTTATCGGAGTTTATATCCTTTGGCCCTATAGTCTTCAAAGGGATCCGAAATATCTGTTCTCAGATTCCACAGAAATAAGGCTAGAAAAGAGATCCACGAAATACAGATGTAACTCTGTGAGATGAAATAACAGAACACTAAGCAGTTTCTCAGAAAGCTTCTTTCCAGATTTCATCTGAGGATATTTCCTTTTTCACCGTAGCCCTCTATGGGCTTCCAAATATCACTTTGCCAATTCCACAAGAACTGTCTTAGCGAACGGCTTCTTGAGGGGAAAGCTGTAACTCTCTGAGATGATTTCACAGAACACAAAGAAGTTTCTCAGAAAGCTTCCTTCTCTTTGTCATTGGAGTTTATTTCCATTGGCCCTATAATCATCAAAGGGATCCGAAATATCTGTTCTCAGATTCCACAGAAATAAGGCTAGCAAAGAGATCCACGAAATACAGATGTAACTCTGTGAGATGAATTAACAGAACACTAAGCAGTTTCTCAGAAAGCTTCTTTCCAGATTTCATCTGAGGATATTTCCTTTTTCACCTTTGCCCTCTATGGGCTTCAAAATATCACTTTGCCAATTCCACAAGAACTGTCTTAGCGAAAGACTTCTTGAGGGGAAAGCTGTAACTCTGTGAGATGAATTCACAGAACACAAAGAAGTTTCTCAGAAAGCTTCTTTCTCTTTGTTATCGGAGGATATTTCCTTTGGCCCAATAGTCTTCTAAGGGATCCGAAATATCTGTTCTCGGATTCCACAGAAATAAGGCTAGCAAAGAGATCCACGAAATACAGATGTAACTCTGTGAGATGAATTAACAGAACACTAAGCAGTTTCTCAGAAAGCTTCTTTCCAGATTTCATCTGAGGATATTTCCTTTTTCACCGTAGCCCTCTATGGGCTTCCAAATATCACTTTGCCAATTCCACAAGAACTGTCCTAGCGAAAGGCTTCTTGAGGGGAAAGCTGTAACTCTGTGAGATGATTTCACAGAACACAAAGAAGTTTCTCAGAAAGCTTCTTTCTCGTTGTTATCGGAGTTTATATCCTTTGGCCCTATAGTCTTCAAAGGGATCCGAAATATCTGTTCTCAGATTCCACAGAAATAAGGCTAGAAAAGAGATCCACGAAATACAGATGTAACTCTGTGAGATGAAATAACAGAACACTAAGCAGTTTCTCAGAAAGCTTCTTTCCAGATTTCATCTGAGGATATTTCCTTTTTCACCGTAGCCCTCTATGGGCTTCCAAATATCACTTTGCCAATTCCACAAGAACTGTCTTAGCGAACGGCTTCTTGAGGGGAAAGCTGTAACTCTCTGAGATGATTTCACAGAACACAAAGAAGTTTCTCAGAAAGCTTCCTTCTCTTTGTCATTGGAGTTTATTTCCATTGGCCCTATAATCATCAAAGGGATCCGAAATATCTGTTCTCAGATGCCACAGAAATAAGGCTAGCAAAGAGATCCACGAAATACAGATGTAACTCTGTGAGATGAATTAACAGAACACTAAGCAGTTTCTCAGAAAGCTTCTTTCCAGATTTCATCTGAGGATATTTCCTTTTTCACAATTGCCCTCTAAGGGCTTCCAAATATCACTTTGCCAATTCCACAAGAACTGTCTTAGTGAAAGACTTCTGGAGGGGAAAGCTGCAACTCTGTGAGATGATTTCACAGAACACAAAGAAGTTTCTCAGAAAGCTTCTTTCTCTTCCTTATCGGAGGATATTTCCTTTGGCCCAATAGTCTTCTAAGGGATCCGAGATATCTGTTCTCGGATTCCACATCAATAAGGCTAGCAAAGAGATCCACGAAATACAGAAGTAACTCTGTGAGATGAATTAACAGAACACTAAGCAGTTTCTCAGAAAGCTTCTTTCCAGATTTCATCTGAGGATATTTCCTTTTTCACCATTGCCCTCTATGGGCTTCCGAATATCACTTTGCCAATTCCACAAGAACTGTCTTAGCGAAAGGCTTCTTGAGGGGAAAGCTGTAACTCTGTGAGATGATTTCACAGAACACAAAGAAGTTTCTCAGAAAGCTTCTTTCTCGTTGTTATCGGAGTTTATATCCTTTGGCCCTATAGTCTTCAAAAGGATCCGAAATATCTGTTCTCAGATTCCACAGAAATAAGGCTAGCAAAGAGATCCACGAAATACAGATGTAAATCTGTGAGATGAATTAACAGAACACTAAGCAGTTTCTCAGAAAGCTTCTTTCCAGATTTCATCTGAGGATATTTCCTTTTTCACCGTTGCCCTCTATGGGCTTCCGAATATCACTTTGCCAATTCCACAAGAACTGTCTTAGCGAAAGGCTTCTTGAGGGGAAAGCTGTAACTCTGTGAGATGATTTCACAGAACACAAAGAAGTTTCTCAGAAAGCTTCTTTCTCGTTGTTATCGGAGTTTATATCCTTTGGCCCTATAGTCTTCAAAGGGATCCGAAATATCTGTTCTCAGATTCCACAGAAATAAGGCTAGCAAAGAGATCCACGAAATACAGATGTAAATCTGTGACATGAATTAACAGAACACTAAGCAGTTTCTCAGAAAGCTTCTTTCCATATTTCATCTGAGGATATTTCCTTTTTCACCATAGCCCTCTATGGGCTTCCAAATATCACTTTCCCAATTCCACAAGAACTGTCTTAACGAAAGGCTTCTTGAGGGGAAAGCTGTAACTCAGTGAGATGATTTTACAGAACTCGAAGAAGTTTCTCAGAAAGCTTCTTTCTCTTTCTTATCGGAGTTTATATCCTTTAGCCCTATAGTCTTCAAAGGGATCCGAAATATCTGTTCTCAGATTCCACAGAAAGAAGGCTAGCAAAGAGATCCACGAAATACAGATGTAACTCTGTGAGATGAATTAACAGAACCCTAAGCAGTTTCTCAGAAAGCTTCTTTCCAGATTTCATCTGAGGATATTTCCTTTTTCACCATTGCCCTCTATGGGCTTCCGAATATCACTTTGCCAATTCCACAAGAACTGTCTTATCGAAAGGCTTCTTGAGGGGAAAGCTGTAACTCTGTGAGATGATTTCACAGAACACAAAGAAGTTTCTCAGAAAGCTTCTTTCTCGTTGTTATCGGAGTTTATTTCCTTTGCCCCAATAGTCTTCAAAGGGATCCGAAATATCTGTTCTCAGATTCCACAGAAATAAGGCTAGCAAAGAGATCCACGAAATATAGATGTAACTCTGTGAGATGAATTAACAGAACACTAAGCAGTTTCTCAGAAAGCTTCTTTCCAGATTTCCTCTGAGGATATTTCCCTTTTCACCATTGCCCTCTAAGGGCTTCCAAATATCACTTTGCCAATTCCACAAGAACTGTCTTAGCGAAAGACTTCTTGAGGGGAATGCTGTAACTCTGTGAGATGATTTCACAGAACACAAAGAAGTTTCTCAGAAAGCTTCTTTCTCTTTGTTATCGGAGGATATTTCTTTTGTCCCTATAGTCTTCAAAGGCATCCGAAATATCTGTTCTCAGATTCCACAGAAATAAGGCTAGGAAAGAGATCCACGAAATACAGATGTAACTCTGTGAGATGAATTAACAGAACACTAAGCAGTTTCTCAGAAAGCTTCTTTCCAGATTTCATCTGATTATATTTCCTTTTTCACTATAGCCCTCGATGCGCTTCCAAATATCACTTTGCCAATTCCACAAGAACTATCATAGCGAAAGGCTTCTTGAGGGGAAAGCTGTAACTCTGTGAGATGATTTCACAGAACACAAAGAAGTTTCTCAGAAGGCTTCTTTCTCTTTCTTATCGGAGGATATTTCCTTTGGCCCAATAGTCTTCTAAGGGATCCGAAATATCTGTTCTCAGATGCCACATAAATAAGGCTAGCAAAGAGATCCACGAAATACAGATGTAACTCTGTGAGATGAATTAACAGAACACTAAGCAGTTTCTCAGAAAGCTTCTTTCCAGATTTCATCTGAGGATATTTCCTTTTTCACCATAGCCCTCTATGGGCTTCCAAATATCACTTTGCCAATTCCACAAGAACTGTCTTAGCGAAAGGCTTCCTGAGGAGAAAGCTGTAACTCTGTGAGATGATTTCACAGAACACAAAGAAGTTTCTCAGAAAGCTTCTTTCTCGTTGTTATCGGAGTTTATATCCTTTGGCCCTATAGTCTTCAAAGGGATCCGAAATATCTGTTCTCAGATTCCACAGAAATAAGGCTAGCGAGGAGGTCCACGAAATACAGATGTAACTCTGTGAGATGAATTAACAGAACACTAAGCAGTTTCTCAGAAAGCTTCTTTCCAGATTTCATCTGAGGATATTTCCTTTTTCACCATAGCCCTCTAAGGGCTTCCAAATATCACTTTGCCAATTCCACAAGAACTGTCTTAGCGAAGGCTTCTTGAGGGGAAAGCTGTAACTCTGTGAGATGATTTCACAGAACTCAAAGAAGTTTCTCAGAAATCTTCCTTCTCTTTGTTATCGGAGTTTATTTCCTTTGGCCCTATGTTCATCAAAGGGATCCGAAATATCTGTTCTCAGATTCCACAGAAATAAGGCTAGCAAAGAGATCCACGAAATACAGATGTAACTCTGTGAGATGAATTAACAGAACACTAAGCAGATTCTCAGAAAGCTTCTTTCCAGATTTCATCTGAGGATATTTCCTTTTTCACCATTGCCCTCTATGGGCTTCCAAATATCACTTTGCCAATTCCACGAGAACTGTCTTAGCGAAAGAATTCTTGAGGGGAAGCTGTAACTCTGTGAGATGATTTCACAGAACACAAAGAAGTTTCTCAGAAAGCTTCCTTCTCTTTCTTATCAGAGTTTATTTCCTTTGGCCCTATATTCATCAAACGGATCCGAAATATCTGTTCTTAGATTCCACAGAAATAAGGCTAGCAAAGAGATCCACGAAATACAGATGTAACTCTGTGAGATGAATTAACAGAACACTAAGCAGTTTCTCAGAAAGCTTCTTTCCAGATTTCATCTGAGGATATTTCCTTTTTCACCGTAGCCCTCTATGGGCTTCCAAATAAAACTTTGCCAATTCCACAAGAACTGTCTTAGCGAAAGGCTTCTTGAGGGGAAAGCTGTAACTCTGTGAGATGATTTCACAGAACACAAAGAAGTTTCTCAGAAAGCTTCTTTCTCGTTGTTATCGGAGTTTATATCCTTTGGCCCTATAGTCTTCAAAGGGATCCGAAATATCTGTTCTCAGATTCCACAGAAATAAGGCTAGAAAAGAGATCCACGAAATACAGATGTAACTCTGTGAGATGAAATAACAGAACACTAAGCAGTTTCTCAGAAAGCTTCTTTCCAGATTTCATCTGAGGATATTTCCTTTTTCACCGTAGCCCTCTATGGGCTTCCAAATATCACTTTGCCAATTCCACAAGAACTGTCTTAGCGAACGGCTTCTTGAGGGGAAAGCTGTAACTCTCTGAGATGATTTCACAGAACACAAAGAAGTTTCTCAGAAAGCTTCCTTCTCTTTGTCATCGGAGTTTATTTCCATTGGCCCTATATTCATCAAAGGGATCCGAAATATCTGTTCTCAGAATCCACAGAAATAAGGCTAGCAAAGAGATCCAAGAAATACAGATGTAACTCTGTGAGATGAATTAACAGAACACTAAGCAGTTTCTCAGAAAGCTTCTTTCCAGATTTCATCTGAGGATATTTCCTTTTTCACCATTGCCCTCTATGGGCTTCCAAATATCACTTTGCCAATTCCACAAGAACTGTCTTAGCGAAAGACTTCTTGAGGGGAAAGCTGTAACTCTGTGAGATGATTTCACAGAACACAAAGAAGTTTCTCAGAAAGCTTCTTTCTCTTTCTTATCGGAGGATATTTCCTTTGGCCTAATAGTCTTCTAAGGGATCCGAAATATCTGTTCTCGGATTCCACATCAATAAGGCTAGCAAAGAGATCCACGAAATACAGAAGTAACTCTGTGAGATGAATTAACAGAACACTAAGCAGTTTCTCAGAAAGCTTCTTTCCAGATTTCATCTGAGGATATTTCCTTTTTCACCATTGCCCTCTATGGGCTTCCGAATATCACTTTGCCAATTCCACAAGAACTGTCTTAGCGAACGGCTTCTTGAGGGGAAAGCTGTAACTCTGTGAGATGATTTCACAGAACACAAAGAAGTTTCTCAGAAAGCTTCCTTCTCTTTGTCATTGGAGTTTATTTCCATTGGCCCTATAATCATCAAAGGGATCCGAAATATCTGTTCTCAGATGCCACAGAAATAAGGCTAGCAAAGAGATCCACGAAATACAGATGTAACTCTGTGAGATGAATTAACAGAACACTAAGCAGTTTCTCAGAAAGCTTCTTTCCAGATTTCATCTGAGGATATTTCCTTTTTCACCATTGCCCTCTATGGGCTTCCAAATATCACTTTGCCAATTCCACAAGAACTGTCTTAGTGAAAGACTTCTGGAGGGGAAAGCTGCAACTCTGTGAGATGATTTCACAGAACACAAAGAAGTTTCTCAGAAAGCTTCTTTCTCTTCCTTATCGGAGGATATTTCCTTTGGCCCAATAGTCTTCTAAGGGATCCGAGATATCTGTTCTCGGATTCCACATCAATAAGGCTAGCAAAGAGATCCACGAAATACAGAAGTAACTCTGTGAGATGAATTAACAGAACACTAAGCAGTTTCTCAGAAAGCTTCTTTCCAGATTTCATCTGAGGATATTTCCTTTTTCACCATTGCCCTCTATGGGCTTCGGAATATCACTTTGCCAATTCCACAAGAACTGTCTTAGCGAAAGGCTTCTTGAGGGGAAAGCTGTAACTCTGTGAGATGATTTCACAGAACACAAAGAAGTTTCTCAGAAAGCTTCTTTCTCGTTGTTATCGGAGTTTATATCCTTTGGCCCTATAGTCTTCAAAAGGATCCGAAATATCTGTTCTCAGATTCCACAGAAATAAGGCTAGCAAAGAGATCCACGAAATACAGATGTAAATCTGTGAGATGAATTAACAGAACACTAAGCAGTTTCTCAGAAAGCTTCTTTCCAGATTTCATCTGAGGATATTTCCTTTTTCACCGTTGCCCTCTATGGGCTTCCGAATATCACTTTGCCAATTCCACAAGAACTGTCTTAGCGAAAGGCTTCTTGAGGGGAAAGCTGTAACTCTGTGAGATGATTTCACAGAACACAAAGAAGTTTCTCAGAAAGCTTCTTTCTCGTTGTTATCGGAGTTTATATCCTTTGGCCCTATAGTCTTCAAAGGGATCCGAAATATCTGTTCTCAGATTCCACAGAAATAAGGCTAGCAAAGAGATCCACGAAATACAGATGTAAATCTGTGAGATGAATTAACAGAACACTAAGCAGTTTCTCAGAAAGCTTCTTTCCATATTTCATCTGAGGATATTTCCTTTTTCACCATAGCCCTCTATGGGCTTCCAAATATCACTTTCCCAATTCCACAAGAACTGTCTTAACGAAAGGCTTCTTGAGGGGAAAGCTGTAACTCAGTGAGATGATTTTACAGAACTCGAAGAAGTTTCTCAGAAAGCTTCTTTCTCTTTCTTATCGGAGTTTATATCCTTTAGCCCTATAGTCTTCAAAGGGATCCGAAATATCTGTTCTCAGATTCCACAGAAATAAGGCTAGCAAAGAGATCCACGAAATACAGATGTAACTCTGTGAGATGAATTAACAGAACACTAAGCAGTTTCTCAGAAAGCTTCTTTCCAGATTTCATCTGAGGATATTTCCTTTTTCACCATTGCCCTCTATGGGCTTCCGAATATCACTTTGCCAATTCCACAAGAACTGTCTTAGCGAAAGGCTTCTTGAGGGGAAAGCTGTAACTCTGTGAGATGATTTCACAGAACACAAAGAAGTTTCTCAGAAAGCTTCTTTCTCGTTGTTATCGGAGTTTATTTCCTTTGCCCCAATAGTCTTCAAAGGGATCCGAAATATCTGTTCTCAGATTCCACAGACATAAGGCTAGCAAAGAGATCCACGAAATATAGATGTAACTCTGTGAGATGAATTAACAGAACACTAAGCAGTTTCTCAGAAAGCTTCTTTCCAGATTTCATCTGAGGATATTTCCCTTTTCACCATTGCCCTCTAATGGCTTCCGAATATCACTTTGCCAATTCCACAAGAACTGTCTTAGCGAAAGACTTCTTGAGGGGAATGCTGTAACTCTGTGAGATGATTTCACAGAACACAAAGAAGTTTCTCAGAAAGCTTCTTTCTCTTTGTTATCGGAGGATATTTCTTTTGTCCCTATAGTCTTCAAAGGCATCCGAAATATCTGTTCTCAGATTCCACAGAAATAAGGCTAGGAAAGAGATGCACGAAATACAGATGTAACTCTGTGAGATGAATTAACAGAACACTAAGCAGTTTCTCAGAAAGCTTCTTTCCAGATTTCATCTGATTATATTTCCTTTTTCACTATAGCCCTCGATGCGCTTCCAAATATCACTTTGCCAATTCCACAAGAACTATCATAGCGAAAGGCTTCTTGAGGGGAAAGCTGTAACTCTGTGAGATGATTTCACAGAACACAAAGAAGTTTCTCAGAAGGCTTCTTTCTCTTTCTTATCGGAGGATATTTCCTTTGGCCCAATAGTCTTCTAAGGGATCCGAAATATCTGTTCTCAGATGCCACATAAATAAGGCTAGCAAAGAGATCCACGAAATACAGATGTAACTCTGTGAGATGAATTAACAGAACACTAAGCAGTTTCTCAGAAAGCTTCTTTCCAGATTTCATCTGAGGATATTTCCTTTTTCACCATAGCCCTCTATGGGCTTCCAAATATCACTTTGCCAATTCCACAAGAACTGTCTTAGCGAAAGGCTTCCTGAGGAGAAAGCTGTAACTCTGTGAGATGATTTCACAGAACACAAAGAAGTTTCTCAGAAAGCTTCTTTCTCGTTGTTATCGGAGTTTATATCCTTTGGCCCTATAGTCTTCAAAGGGATCCGAAATATCTGTTCTCAGATTCCACAGAAATAAGGCTAGCGAGGAGGTCCACGAAATACAGATGTAACTCTGTGAGATGAATTAACAGAACACTTAGCAGTTTCTCAGAAAGCTTCTTTCCAGATTTCATCTGAGGATATTTCCTTTTTCACCATAGCCCTCTATGGGCTTCCAAATATCACTTTGCCAATTCCACAAGAACTGTCTTAGCGAAAGGCTTCTTGAGGGGAAAGCTGTAACTCTGTGAGATGATTTCACAGAACTCAAAGAAGTTTCTCAGAAAGCTTCCTTCTCTTTGTTATCGGAGTTTATTTCCTTTGGCCCTATGTTCATCAAAGGGATCCGAAATATCTGTTCTCAGATTCCACAGAAATAAGGCTAGCAAAGAGATCCACGAAATACAGATGTAACTCTGTGAGATGAATTAACAGAACACTAAGCAGATTCTCAGAAAGCTTCTTTCCAGATTTCATCTGAGGATATTTCCTTTTTCACCATTGCCCTCTATGGGCTTCCAAATATCACTTTGCCAATTCCACGAGAACTGTCTTAGCGAAAGAATTCTTGAGGGGAAGCTGTAACTCTGTGAGATGATTTCACAGAACACAAAGAAGTTTCTCAGAAAGCTTCCTTCTCTTTCTTATCAGAGTTTATTTCCTTTGGCCCTACATTCATCAAACGGATCCGAAATATCTGTTCTTAGATTCCACAGAAATAAGGCTAGCAAAGAGATCCACGAAATACAGATGTAACTCTGTGAGACGAATTAACAGAACACGAAGCAGATTCTCAGAAAGCTTCTTTCCAGATTTCATCTGAGGATATTTCCTTTTTCACCATAGCCCTCTATGCGCTTCCAAATATCACTTTGCCAATTCCACAAGAAATGTCTTAGGGAAAGACTCCTTGTGGGGAAAGCTGTACCTCTGTGAGATGATTTCACAGAACACAAAGAAGTTTCTCAGAAAGCTTCTTTCTCTTTGTTATCGGAGTTTATTTCCTTTGGCCCTATAGTCTTTAAAGGGATCCGAAATATCTGTTCTAATAATCAACAGAAATAAGGCTAGCAAAGAGATCCACGAAATACAGATGTAACTCTATGAGATGAATTAACAGAACACTAAGCAGTTTCTCAGAAAGCTTCTTTCCAGATTTCATCTGAGGATATTTCCTTTTTCACCATTGCCCTCTATGGGCTTCCAAATATCACTTTAGCAATTCCACAAGAACTGTCATAGCGAAAGGTTTCTTGATGGGAAAGCTGTACCTCTGTGAGATGATTTCACAGAACACAAAGAAGTTTCTCAGAAAGCTTCTTTCTCTTTGTTATCGGAGTTTATTTCCTTTGGCCCAATAGTCTTCTAAGGGATCGGAAATATCTGTTCTCAGATTCCACAGAAATAAGGCTAGCAAAGAGATCCACGAAATACAGATGAAACTCTGTGAGATGAGTTAACAGAACACTAAGAAGTTTTTCAGAAAGCTTCTTTCCAGATTTCGTCTGAGGATATTTCCTTTTTCACCAGGCCTCTATGGGCTTCCAAATATCACTTTGCCAAATCCACAAGAACTGTCTTAGCGAAAGGCTTCTTGAGGGGAAAGCTGTAACTCTGTGAGATGATTTCACAGAACACAAAGAAGTTTCTCTGAAAGCTTCTTTCTCTTTGTTATCGGAGGATATTTCCTTTGGCCCTATTGTCTTCAAAGGCATCCGAAATATCTGTTCTCAGATTCCACAGAAATAAGGCTAGCAAAGAGATCCACGAAATACAGATGTAACTCTGTGAGATGAATTAACAGAACACTAAGCAGTTTCTCAGAAATCTTCTTTCCAGATTTCATCTGAGGATATTTCCTTTTTCACTATAGCCCTCTACGCGCTTCCAAATATCACTTTGCCAATTTCACAAGAACTGTCTTAGCGAAAGACTTCTTGAGGGGAAAGCTGTAACTCTGTGAGATGATTTCACAGAACACAAAGAAGTTTCTCAGAAAGCTTCTTTCTCTTTGTTATCGGAGTTAATATCCTTTGGCCCTATAGTCTTCAAAGGGATCCGAAATATCTGTTCTCAGATTCCACAAAAATAAGGCTAGCAAAGAGATCCACGAAATACAGATGTAACTCTGTGAGATGAATTAACAGAACACTAAGCAGTTTCTCAGAAAGCTTCTTTCCAGATTTCATCTGAGGATATTTCCTTTTTCACCATAGCCCTCTATGGGCTTCCAAATATCACTTTGCCAATTCCACAAGAACTGTCTTAGCGAAAGGCTTCTTGAGGGGAAAGCTGTAACTCTGTGAGATGATTTCACAGAACACAAAGAAGTTTCTCAGAAAGCTTCTTTCTCGTTGTTATCGTAGGAGATTTCCTTTGGCCCTATAGTCTTCAAAGGGATTCGAAATAACTGTTCTCAGATTACACAGAAATAAGGTGAGCAAAGAGATCCACGGAATACAGATGTAACTCTGTGAGATGAATTAACAGAACACTAACCAGTTTCTCAGAAACTTCTTTCCAGATTTCATCTGCGGATATTTCCTTTTTCACCATAGCCCTCTGTGGGCTTCCAAGTATCACTTTGCCAATTCCACAAGAACTGTCTTAGCGAAAGGCTTCTTGAGGGGAAAGCTGTAACTCTGTGAGATGATTTCACAGAACACAAAGAAGTTTCTCTGAAAGCTTCCTTCTCTTTCTTATCGGAGGATATTTCCTTTGGCCCAATAGTCTTCTAAGGGATTCGAAATATCTGTTCTCGGATTCCACATAAATAAGGCTAGCAAAGAGATCCACGAAATACAGATGTAACTCTGTGAGATGAATTAACAGAACACTAAGCAGTTTCTCAGAAAGCTTCTTTCCAGATTTCATCTGAGGATATTTCCTTTTTCACCATAGCCCTCTAGGGGCTTCCAAATATCACTTTGCCAATTCCACAAGAACTGTCTCAGCGAAAGGCTTCCTGAGGAGAAAGCTGTAACTCTGTGAGATGATTTCACAGAACACAAAGAAGTTTCTCAGAAAGCTTCTTTCTCGTTGTTATCGGAGTTTATATCCTTTGGCCCTATAGTCTTCAAAGGGATCCGAAATATCTGTTCTCAGATTCCACAGAAATAAGGCTAGCGAAGAGGTCCACGAAATACAGATGTAACTCTGTGAGATGAATTAACAGAACACTAAGCAGTTTCTCAGAAAGCTTCTTTCCAGATTTCATCTGAGGATATTTCCTTTTTCACCATAGCCCTCTATGGGCTTCCAAATATCACTTTGCCAATTCCACAAGAACTGTCTTAGCGAAAGGCTTCTTGAGGGGAAAGCTGTAACTCTGTGAGATGATTTCACAGAACTCAAAGAAGTTTCTCAGAAAGCTTCCTTCTCTTTGTTATCGGAGTTTATTTCCCTTGGCCCTATGTTCATCAAAGGGATCCGAAATATCTGTTCTCAGATTCCACAGAAATAAGGCTAGCAAAGAGATCCACGAAATACAGATGTAACTCTGTGAGATGAATTAACAGAACACCAAGCAGATTCTCAGAAAGCTTCTTTCCAGATTTCATCTGAGGATATTTCCTTTTTCACCATTGCCCTCTATGGGCTTCCAAATATCACTTTGCCAATTCCACGAGAACTGTCTTAGCGAAAGACTTCTTGAGGGGAAGCTGTAACTCTGTGAAATGATTTCACAGAACACAAAGAAGTTTCTCAGAAAGCTTCCTTCTCTTTCTTATCAGAGTTTATTTCCTTTGGCCCTATATTCATCAAACGGATCCGAAATATCTGTTCTTAGATTCCACAGAAATAAGGCTAGCAAAGAGATCCACGAAATACAGATGTAACTCTGTGAGACGAATTAACAGAACACGAAGCAGATTCTCAGAAAGCTTCTTTCCAGATTTCATCTGAGGATATTTCCTTTTTCACCACAGCCCTCTATGCGCTTCCAAATATCACTTTGCCAATTCCACAAGAAATGTCTTAGGGAAAGACTCCTTGTGGGGAAAGCTGTACCTCTGTGAGATGATTTCACAGAACACAAAGAAGTTTCTCAGAAAGCTTCTTTCTCTTTGTTATCGGAGTTTATTTCCTTTGGCCCTAGAGTCTTTAAAGGGATCCGAAATATCTGTTCTAATATTCAACAGAAATAAGGCTAGCAAAGAGATCCACGAAATACAGATGTAACTATGAGATGAATTAACAGAACACTAAGCAGTTTCTCAGAAAGCTTCTTTCCAGATTTCATCTGAGGATATTTCCTTTTTCACCATTGCCCTCTATGGGCTTCAAAATATCACTTTAGCAATTCCACAAGAACTGTCTTAGCGAAAGGTTTCTTAATGGAAAGCTGTACCTCTGTGAGATGATTTCACAGAACACAAAGAAGTTTCTCAGAAAGCTTCTTTCTCTTTGTTATCGGAGTTTATTTCCTTTGGCCCAATAGTCTTCTAAGGGATCGGAAATATCTGTTCTCAGATTCCACAGAAATAAGGCTAGTAAAGAGATCCACGAAATACAGATGAAACTCTGTGAGATGAGTTAACAGAACACTAAGAAGTTTTTCAGAAAGCTTCTTTCCAGATTTCGTCTGAGGATATTTCCTTTTTCACCAGGCCTCTATGGGCTTCCAAATATCACTTTGCCAAATCCACAAGAACTGTCTTAGCGAAAGGCTTCTTGAGGGGAAAGCTGTAACTCTGTGAGATGATTTCACAGAACACAAAGAAGTTTCTCTGAAAGCTTCTTTCTCTTTGTTATCGGAGGATATTTCCTTTGGCCCTATTGTCTTCAAAGGCATCCGAAATATCTGTTCTCAGATTCCACAGAAATAAGGCTAGCAAAGAGATCCACGAAATACAGATGTAACTCTGTGAGATGAATTAACAGAACACTAAGCAGTTTCTCAGAAATCTTCTTTCCAGATTTCATCTGAGGATATTTCCTTTTTCACTATAGCCCTCTACGCGCTTCCAAATATCACTTTGCCAATTTCACAAGAACTGTCTTAGCGAAAGACTTCTTGAGGGGAAAGCTGTAACTCTGTGAGATGATTTCACAGAACACAAAGAAGTTTCTCAGAAAGCTTCTTTCTCTTTGTTATCGGAGTTAATATCCTTTGGCCCTATAGTCTTCAAAGGGATCCGAAATATCTGTTCTCAGATTCCACAAAAATAAGGCTAGCAAAGAGATCCACGAAATACAGATGTAACTCTGTGAGATGAATTAACAGAACACTAAGCAGTTTCTCAGAAAGCTTCTTTCCAGATTTCATCTGAGGATATTTCCTTTTTCACCATAGCCCTCTATGGGCTTCCAAATATCACTTTGCCAATTCCACAAGAACTGTCTTAGCGAAAGGCTTCTTGAGGGGAAAGCTGTAACTCTGTGAGATGATTTCACAGAACACAAAGAAGTTTCTCAGAAAGCTTCTTTCTCGTTGTTATCGTAGGAGATTTCCTTTGGCCCTATAGTCTTCAAAGGGATTCGAAATAACTGTTCTCAGATTACACAGAAATAAGGTGAGCAAAGAGATCCACGGAATACAGATGTAACTCTGTGAGATGAATTAACAGAACACTAACCAGTTTCTCAGAAACTTCTTTCCAGATTTCATCTGCGGATATTTCCTTTTTCACCATAGCCCTCTGTGGGCTTCCAAGTATCACTTTGCCAATTCCACAAGAACTGTCTTAGCGAAAGGCTTCTTGAGGGGAAAGCTGTAACTCTGTGAGATGATTTCACAGAACACAAAGAAGTTTCTCTGAAAGCTTCCTTCTCTTTCTTATCGGAGGATATTTCCTTTGGCCCAATAGTCTTCTAAGGGATTCGAAATATCTGTTCTCGGATTCCACATAAATAAGGCTAGCAAAGAGATCCACGAAATACAGATGTAACTCTGTGAGATGAATTAACAGAACACTAAGCAGTTTCTCAGAAAGCTTCTTTCCAGATTTCATCTGAGGATATTTCCTTTTTCACCATAGCCCTCTAGGGGCTTCCAAATATCACTTTGCCAATTAAACAAGAACTGTCTTAGCGAAAGGCTTCCTGAGGAGAAAGCTGTAACTCTGTGAGATGATTTCACAGAACACAAAGAAGTTTCTCAGAAAGCTTCTTTCTCGTTGTTATCGGAGTTTATATCCTTTGGCCCTATAGTCTTCAAAGGGATCCGAAATATCTGTTCTCAGATTCCACAGAAATAAGGCTAGCGAAGAGGTCCACGAAATACAGATGTAACTCTGTGAGATGAATTAACAGAACACTAAGCAGTTTCTCAGAAAGCTTCTTTCCAGATTTCATCTGAGGATATTTCCTTTTTCACCATAGCCCTCTATGGGCTTCCAAATATCACTTTGCCAATTCCACAAGAACTGTCTTAGCGAAAGGCTTCTTGAGGGGAAAGCTGTAACTCTGTGAGATGATTTCACAGAACTCAAAGAAGTTTCTCAGAAAGCTTCCTTCTCTTTGTTATCGGAGTTTATTTCCTTTGGCCCTATGTTCATCAAAGGGATCCGAAATATCTGTTCTCAGATTCCACAGAAATAAGGCTAGCAAAGAGATCCACGAAATACAGATGTAACTCTGTGAGATGAATTAACAGAACACCAAGCAGATTCTCAGAAAGCTTCTTTCCAGATTTCATCTGAGGATATTTCCTTTTTCACCATTGCCCTCTATGGGCTTCCAAATATCACTTTGCCAATTCCACGAGAACTGTCTTAGCGAAAGACTTCTTGAGGGGAAGCTGTAACTCTGTGAAATGATTTCACAGAACACAAAGAAGTTTCTCAGAAAGCTTCCTTCTCTTTCTTATCAGAGTTTATTTCCTTTGGCCCTATATTCATCAAACGGATCCGAAATATCTGTTCTTAGATTCCACAGAAATAAGGCTAGCAAAGAGATCCACGAAATACAGATGTAACTCTGTGAGACGAATTAACAGAACACGAAGCAGATTCTCAGAAAGCTTCTTTCCAGATTTCATCTGAGGATATTTCCTTTTTCACCACAGCCCTCTATGCGCTTCCAAATATCACTTTGCCAATTCCACAAGAAATGTCTTAGGGAAAGACTCCTTGTGGGGAAAGCTGTACCTCTGTGAGATGATTTCACAGAACACAAAGAAGTTTCTCAGAAAGCTTCTTTCTCTTTGTTATCGGAGTTTATTTCCTTTGGCCCTAGAGTCTTTAAAGGGATCCGAAATATCTGTTCTAATATTCAACAGAAATAAGGCTAGCAAAGAGATCCACGAAATACAGATGTAACTATGAGATGAATTAACAGAACACTAAGCAGTTTCTCAGAAAGCTTCTTTCCAGATTTCATCTGAGGATATTTCCTTTTTCACCATTGCCCTCTATGGGCTTCAAAATATCACTTTAGCAATTCCACAAGAACTGTCTTAGCGAAAGGTTTCTTGATGGGAAAGCTGTACCTCTGTGAGATGATTTCACAGAACACAAAGAAGTTTCTCAGAAAGCTTCTTTCTCTTTGTTATCGGAGTTTATTTCCTTTGGCCCAATAGTCTTCTAAGGGATCGGAAATATCTGTTCTCAGATTCCACAGAAATAAGGCTAGCAAAGAGATCCACGAAATACAGATGAAACTCTGTGAGATGAATTAACAGAACACTAAGAAGTTTTTCAGAAAGCTTCTTTCCAGATTTCGTCTGAGGATATTTCCTTTTTCACCAGGCCTCTATGGGCTTCCAAATATCACTTTGCCAAATCCACAAGAACTGTCTTAGCGAAAGGCTTCTTGAGGGGAAAGCTGTAACTCTGTGAGATGATTTCACAGAACACAAAGAAGTTTCTCTGAAAGCTTCTTTCTCTTTGTTATCGGAGGATATTTCCTTTGGCCCTATTGTCTTCAAAGGCATCCGAAATATCTGTTCTCAGATTCCACAGAAATAAGGCTAGCAAAGAGATCCACGAAATACAGATGTAACTCTGTGAGATGAATTAACAGAACACTAAGCAGTTTCTCAGAAATCTTCTTTCCAGATTTCATCTGAGGATATTTCCTTTTTCACTATAGCCCTCTACGCGCTTCCAAATATCACTTTGCCAATTTCACAAGAACTGTCTTAGCGAAAGACTTCTTGAGGGGAAAGCTGTAACTCTGTGAGGTGATTTCACAGAACACAAAGAAGTTTCTCAGAAAGCTTCTTTCTCTTTGTTATCGGAGTTAATATCCTTTGGCCCTATAGTCTTCAAAGGGATCCGAAATATCTGTTCTCAGATTCCACAAAAATAAGGCTAGCAAAGAGATCCACGAAATACAGATGTAACTCTGTGAGATGAATTAACAGAACACTAAGCAGTTTCTCAGAAAGCTTCTTTCCAGATTTCATCTGAGGATATTTCCTTTTTCACCATAGCCCTCTATGGGCTTCCAAATATCACTTTGCCAATTCCACAAGAACTGTCTTAGCGAAAGGCTTCTTGAGGGGAAAGCTGTAACTCTGTGAGATGATTTCACAGAACACAAAGAAGTTTCTCAGAAAGCTTCTTTCTCGTTGTTATCGTAGGAGATTTCCTTTGGCCCTATAGTCTTCAAAGGGATTCGAAATAACTGTTCTCAGATTACACAGAAATAAGGTGAGCAAAGAGATCCACGGAATACAGATGTAACTCTGTGAGATGAATTAACAGAACATTAACCAGTTTCTCAGAAACTTCTTTCCAGATTTCATCTGCGGATATTTCCTTTTTCACCATAGCCCTCTGGGGGCTTCCAAGTATCACTTTGCCAATTCCACAAGAACTGTCTTAGCGAAAGGCTTCTTGAGGGGAAAGCTGTAACTCTGTGAGATGATTTCACAGAACACAAAGAAGTTTCTCTGAAAGCTTCCTTCTCTTTCTTATCGGAGGATATGTCCTTTGGCCCAATAGTCTTCTAAGGGATTCGAAATATCTGTTCTCGGATTCCACATAAATAAGGCTAGCAAAGAGATCCACGAAATACAGATGTAACTCTGTGAGATGAATTAACAGAACACTAAGCAGTTTCTCAGAAAGCTTCTTTCCAGATTTCATCTGAGGATATTTCCTTTTTCACCATAGCCCTCTAGGGGCTTCCAAATATCACTTTGCCAATTCCACAAGAACTGTCTTAGCGAAAGGCTTCCTGAGGAGAAAGCTGTAACTCTGTGAGATGATTTCACAGAACACAAAGAAGTTTCTCAGAAAGCTTCTTTCTCGTTGTTATCGGAGTTTATATCCTTTGGCCCTATAGTCTTCAAAGGGATCCGAAATATCTGTTCTCAGATTCCACAGAAATAAGGCTAGCAAAGAGATCCACGAAATACAGATGTAACTCTGTGAGATGAATTAACAGAACACCAAGCAGATTCTCAGAAAGCTTCTTTCCAGATTTCATCTGAGGATATTTCCTTTTTCACCATTGCCCTCTATGGGCTTCCAAATATCACTTTGCCAATTCCACGAGAACTGTCTTAGCGAAAGACTTCTTGAGGGGAAGCTGTAACTCTGTGAAATGATTTCACAGAACACAAAGAAGTTTCTCAGAAAGCTTCCTTCTCTTTCTTATCAGAGTTTATTTCCTTTGGCCCTATATTCATCAAACGGATCCGAAATATCTGTTCTTAGATTCCACAGAAATAAGGCTAGCAAAGAGATCCACGAAATACAGATGTAACTCTGTGAGACGAATTAACAGAACACGAAGCAGATTCTCAGAAAGCTTCTTTCCAGATTTCATCTGAGGATATTTCCTTTTTCACCACAGCCCTCTATGCGCTTCCAAATATCACTTTGCCAATTCCACAAGAAATGTCTTAGGGAAAGACTCCTTGTGGGGAAAGCTGTACCTCTGTGAGATGATTTCACAGAACACAAAGAAGTTTCTCAGAAAGCTTCTTTCTCTTTGTTATCGGAGTTTATTTCCTTTGGCCCTAGAGTCTTTAAAGGGATCCGAAATATCTGTTCTAATATTCAACAGAAATAAGGCTAGCAAAGAGATCCACGAAATACAGATGTAACTATGAGATGAATTAACAGAACACTAAGCAGTTTCTCAGAAAGCTTCTTTCCAGATTTCATCTGAGGATATTTCCTTTTTCACCATTGCCCTCTATGGGCTTCAAAATATCACTTTAGCAATTCCACAAGAACTGTCTTAGCGAAAGGTTTCTTGATGGGAAAGCTGTACCTCTGTGAGATGATTTCACAGAACACAAAGAAGTTTCTCAGAAAGCTTCTTTCTCTTTGTTATCGGAGTTTATTTCCTTTGGCCCTATAGTCTTTAAAGGGATCCGAAATATCTGTTCTAATAATCAACAGAAATAAGGCTAGCAAAGAGATCCACGAAATACAGATGTAACTCTATGAGATGAATTAACAGAACACTAAGCAGTTTCTCAGAAAGCTTCTTTCCAGATTTCATCTGAGGATATTTCCTTTTTCACCATTGCCCTCTATGGGCTTCCAAATATCACTTTAGCAATTCCACAAGAACTGTCATAGCGAAAGGTTTCTTGATGGGAAAGCTGTACCTCTGTGAGATGATTTCACAGAACACAAAGAAGTTTCTCAGAAAGCTTCTTTCTCTTTGTTATCGGAGTTTATTTCCTTTGGCCCAATAGTCTTCTAAGGGATCGGAAATATCTGTTCTCAGATTCCACAGAAATAAGGCTAGCAAAGAGATCCACGAAATACAGATGAAACTCTGTGAGATGAGTTAACAGAACACTAAGAAGTTTTTCAGAAAGCTTCTTTCCAGATTTCGTCTGAGGATATTTCCTTTTTCACCAGGCCTCTATGGGCTTCCAAATATCACTTTGCCAAATCCACAAGAACTGTCTTAGCGAAAGGCTTCTGGAGGGGAAAGCTGTAACTCTGTGAGATGATTTCACAGAACACAAAGAAGTTTCTCTGAAAGCTTCTTTCTCTTTGTTATCGGAGGATATTTCCTTTGGCCCTATTGTCTTCAAAGGCATCCGAAATATCTGTTCTCAGATTCCACAGAAATAAGGCTAGCAAAGAGATCCACGAAATACAGATGTAACTCTGTGAGATGAATTAACAGAACACTAAGCAGTTTCTCAGAAATCTTCTTTCCAGATTTCATCTGAGGATATTTCCTTTTTCACTATAGCCCTCTACGCGCTTCCAAATATCACTTTGCCAATTTCACAAGAACTGTCTTAGCGAAAGACTTCTTGAGGGGAAAGCTGTAACTCTGTGAGATGATTTCACAGAACACAAAGAAGTTTCTCAGAAAGCTTCTTTCTCTTTGTTATCGGAGTTAATATCCTTTGGCCCTATAGTCTTCAAAGGGATCCGAAATATCTGTTCTCAGATTCCACAAAAATAAGGCTAGCAAAGAGATCCACGAAATACAGATGTAACTCTGTGAGATGAATTAACAGAACACTAAGCAGTTTCTCAGAAAGCTTCTTTCCAGATTTCATCTGAGGATATTTCCTTTTTCACCATAGCCCTCTATGGGCTTCCAAATATCACTTTGCCAATTCCACAAGAACTGTCTTAGCGAAAGGCTTCTTGAGGGGAAAGCTGTAACTCTGTGAGATGATTTCACAGAACACAAAGAAGTTTCTCAGAAAGCTTCTTTCTCGTTGTTATCGTAGGAGATTTCCTTTGGCCCTATAGTCTTCAAAGGGATTCGAAATAACTGTTCTCAGATTACACAGAAATAAGGTGAGCAAAGAGATCCACGGAATACAGATGTAACTCTGTGAGATGAATTAACAGAACACTAACCAGTTTCTCAGAAACTTCTTTCCAGATTTCATCTGCGGATATTTCCTTTTTCACCATAGCCCTCTGTGGGCTTCCAAGTATCACTTTGCCAATTCCACAAGAACTGTCTTAGCGAAAGGCTTCTTGAGGGGAAAGCTGTAACTCTGTGAGATGATTTCACAGAACACAAAGAAGTTTCTCTGAAAGCTTCCTTCTCTTTCTTATCGGAGGATATTTCCTTTGGCCCAATAGTCTTCTAAGGGATTCGAAATATCTGTTCTCGGATTCCACATAAATAAGGCTAGCAAAGAGATCCACGAAATACAGATGTAACTCTGTGAGATGAATTAACAGAACACTAAGCAGTTTCTCAGAAAGCTTCTTTCCAGATTTCATCTGAGGATATTTCCTTTTTCACCATAGCCCTCTAGGGGCTTCCAAATATCACTTTGCCAATTCCACAAGAACTGTCTTAGCGAAAGGCTTCCTGAGGAGAAAGCTGTAACTCTGTGAGATGATTTCACAGAACACAAAGAAGTTTCTCAGAAAGCTTGTTTCTCGTTGTTATCGGAGTTTATATCCTTTGGCCCTATAGTCTTCAAAGGGATCCGAAATATCTGTTCTCAGATTCCACAGAAATAAGGCTAGCGAAGAGGTCCACGAAATACAGATGTAACTCTGTGAGATGAATTAACAGAACACTAAGCAGTTTCTCAGAAAGCTTCTTTCCAGATTTCATCTGAGGATATTTCCTTTTTCACCATAGCCCTCTATGGGCTTCCAAATATCACTTTGCCAATTCCACAAGAACTGTCTTAGCGAAAGGCTTCTTGAGGGGAAAGCTGTAACTCTGTGAGATGATTTCACAGAACTCAAAGAAGTTTCTCAGAAAGCTTCCTTCTCTTTGTTATCGGAGTTTATTTCCTTTGGCCCTATGTTCATCAAAGGGATCCGAAATATCTGTTCTCAGATTCCACAGAAATAAGGCTAGCAAAGAGATCCACGAAATACAGATGTAACTCTGTGAGATGAATTAACAGAACACCAAGCAGATTCTCAGAAAGCTTCTTTCCAGATTTCATCTGAGGATATTTCCTTTTTCACCATTGCCCTCTATGGGCTTCCAAATATCACTTTGCCAATTCCACGAGAACTGTCTTAGCGAAAGACTTCTTGAGGGGAAGCTGTAACTCTGTGAAATGATTTCACAGAACACAAAGAAGTTTCTCAGAAAGCTTCCTTCTCTTTCTTATCAGAGTTTATTTCCTTTGGCCCTATATTCATCAAACGGATCCGAAATATCTGTTCTTAGATTCCACAGAAATAAGGCTAGCAAAGAGATCCACGAAATACAGATGTAACTCTGTGAGACGAATTAACAGAACACGAAGCAGATTCTCAGAAAGCTTCTTTCCAGATTTCATCTGAGGATATTTCCTTTTTCACCACAGCCCTCTATGCGCTTCCAAATATCACTTTGCCAATTCCACAAGAAATGTCTTAGGGAAAGACTCCTTGTGGGGAAAGCTGTACCTCTGTGAGATGATTTCACAGAACACAAAGAAGTTTCTCAGAAAGCTTCTTTCTCTTTGTTATCGGAGTTTATTTCCTTTGGCCCTAGAGTCTTTAAAGGGATCCGAAATATCTGTTCTAATATTCAACAGAAATAAGGCTAGCAAAGAGATCCACGAAATACAGATGTAACTATGAGATGAATTAACAGAACACTAAGCAGTTTCTCAGAAAGCTTCTTTCCAGATTTCATCTGAGGATATTTCCTTTTTCACCATTGCCCTCTATGGGCTTCAAAATATCACTTTAGCAATTCCACAAGAACTGTCTTAGCGAAAGGTTTCTTGATGGGAAAGCTGTACCTCTGTGAGATGATTTCACAGAACACAAAGAAGTTTCTCAGAAAGCTTCTTTCTCTTTGTTATCGGAGTTTATTTCCTTTGGCCCAATAGTCTTCTAAGGGATCGGAAATATCTGTTCTCAGATTCCACAGAAATAAGGCTAGCAAAGAGATCCACGAAATACAGATGAAACTCTGTGAGATGAATTAACAGAACACTAAGAAGTTTTTCAGAAAGCTTCTTTCCAGATTTCGTCTGAGGATATTTCCTTTTTCACCAGGCCTCTATGGGCTTCCAAATATCACTTTGCCAAATCCACAAGAACTGTCTTAGCGAAAGGCTTCTTGAGGGGAAAGCTGTAACTCTGTGAGATGATTTCACAGAACACAAAGAAGTTTCTCTGAAAGCTTCTTTCTCTTTGTTATCGGAGTTTATTTCCTTTGGCCCTATTGTCTTCAAAGGCATCCGAAATATCTGTTCTCAGATTCCACAGAAATAAGGCTAGCAAAGAGATCCACGAAATACAGATGTAACTCTGTGAGATGAATTAACAGAACACTAAGCAGTTTCTCAGAAATCTTCTTTCCAGATTTCATCTGAGGATATTTCCTTTTTCACTATAGCCCTCTACGCGCTTCCAAATATCACTTTGCCAATTTCACAAGAACTGTCTTAGCGAAAGACTTCTTGAGGGGAAAGCTGTAACTCTGTGAGGTGATTTCACAGAACACAAAGAAGTTTCTCAGAAAGCTTCTTTCTCTTTGTTATCGGAGTTAATATCCTTTGGCCCTATAGTCTTCAAAGGGATCCGAAATATCTGTTCTCAGATTCCACAAAAATAAGGCTAGCAAAGAGATCCACGAAATACAGATGTAACTCTGTGAGATGAATTAACAGAACACTAAGCAGTTTCTCAGAAAGCTTCTTTCCAGATTTCATCTGAGGATATTTCCTTTTTCACCATAGCCCTCTATGGGCTTCCAAATATCACTTTGCCAATTCCACAAGAACTGTCTTAGCGAAAGGCTTCTTGAGGGGAAAGCTGTAACTCTGTGAGATGATTTCACAGAACACAAAGAAGTTTCTCAGAAAGCTTCTTTCTCGTTGTTATCGTAGGAGATTTCCTTTGGCCCTATAGTCTTCAAAGGGATTCGAAATAACTGTTCTCAGATTACACAGAAATAAGGTGAGCAAAGAGATCCACGGAATACAGATGTAACTCTGTGAGATGAATTAACAGAACATTAACCAGTTTCTCAGAAACTTCTTTCCAGATTTCATCTGCGGATATTTCCTTTTTCACCATAGCCCTCTGGGGGCTTCCAAGTATCACTTTGCCAATTCCACAAGAACTGTCTTAGCGAAAGGCTTCTTGAGGGGAAAGCTGTAACTCTGTGAGATGATTTCACAGAACACAAAGAAGTTTCTCTGAAAGCTTCCTTCTCTTTCTTATCGGAGGATATGTCCTTTGGCCCAATAGTCTTCTAAGGGATTCGAAATATCTGTTCTCGGATTCCACATAAATAAGGCTAGCAAAGAGATCCACGAAATACAGATGTAACTCTGTGAGATGAATTAACAGAACACTAAGCAGTTTCTCAGAAATCTTCTTTCCAGATTTCATCTGAGGATATTTCCTTTTTCACTATAGCCCTCTACGCGCTTCCAAATATCACTTTGCCAATTCCACAAGAACTGTCTTAGCGAAAGACTTCTTGAGGGGAAAGCTGTAACTCTGTGAGATGATTTCACAGAACACAAAGAAGTTTCTCAGAAAGCTTCTTTCTCTTTGTTATCGGAGTTAATATCCTTTGGCCCTATAGTCTTCAAAGGCATCCGAAATATCTGTTCTCTGATTCCACAAAAATAAGGCTAGCAAAGAGATCCACGAAATACAGATGTAACTCTGTGAGATGAATTAACAGAACACTAAGCAGTTTCTCAGAAAGCTTCTTTCCAGATTTCATCTGAGGATATTTCCTTTTTCACCATAGCCCTCTATGGGCTTCCAAATATCACTTTGCCAATTCCACAAGAACTGTCTTAGCGAAAGGCTTCTTTAGGGGAAAGCTGTAACTCTGTGAGATGATTTCACAGAACACAAAGAAGTTTCTCAGAAAGCTTCTTTCTCGTTGTTATCGTAGGAGATTTCCTTTGGCCCTATAGTCTGCAAAGGGATTCGAAATAACTGTTCTCAGATTACACAGAAATAAGGCGAGCAAAGAGATCCACGAAATACAGATGTAACTCTGTGAGATGAATTAACAGAACACTAAGCAGTTTCTCAGAAACTTCTTTCCAGATTTCATCTGCGGATATTTCCTTTTTCACCATAGCCCTCTGTGGGCTTCCAAGTATCACTTTGCCAATTCCACAAGAACTGTCTTAGCGAAAGGCTTCTTGAGGGGAAAGCTGTAACTCTGTGAGATGATTTCACAGAACACAAAGAAGTTTCTCAGAAAGCTTCTTTCTCGTTGTTATCGGAGTTTATATCCTTTGGCCCTATAGTCTTCAAAGGGATCCGAAATATCTGTTCTCAGATTCCACAGAAATAAGGTTAGCAAAGAGATCCACGAAATACAGATGTAACTCTGTGAGATGAATTAACAGAACACTAAGCAGTTTCTCAGAAAATTCTTTCCAGATTTCATCTGAGGATATTTCCTTTTTCACCATAGCCCTCTAGGCGTTCCAAGTATCACTTTGCCAATTCCACAGGAACTGTCTTAGCGAAAGGCTTCTTGAAGGGAAAGCTGTAACTCTGTGAGATGATTTCACAGAACACAAAGAAGTTTGTCAGAAAGCTTCTTTCTCTTTGATATCGGAGGATATTTCCTTTGGCCCAATAGTCTTCTGAGGCATCCGAAATATCTGTTCTCAGATTCCACAAAAATAAGGCTAGCAAAGTGATCCACGAAATACAGATGTAACTCTGTGATGAGAATTAACAGAACACTAAGCAGTTTCTCAGAAAGCTTCTTTCCAGATTTCATCTGAGGATATTTCCTTTATCACCATAGCCCTCTATGGGCTTCCAAATATCACTTTGCCAATTCCACAAGAACTGTCTTAGCGAAACGCTTCTTGAGGGGAAAGCTGTAACTCTGTGAGATGGTTTCACAGAACACAAAGAAGTTTCCCAGAAAGCTTCTTTCTCGTTGTTATCGGAGTTTATATCCTTTGGCCCTATAGTCTTCTGAGGGATCCGAAATATCTGTTCTCAGATTCCACAGAAATAAGGCCAGAAAGATATCCACGAAATACAGATGTAATTCTGTGAGATGAATTAACAGAACACTAAGCAGTTTCTCAGACAGCTTATTTCCAGATTTCATCTGAGGATATCTCCTTTTTCACCATTGCCCTCTATGGGCTTCCAAATATCACTTTGCCAATTCCACAAGAACTGTCTTAGCGAAAGGCTTCTTGAGGGGAAAGCTGTAACTCTGTGAGATGATTTCACAGAACACAAAGAAGTTTCTCAGAAAGCTTCTTTCTCGTTGTTATCGGAGTTTATATCCTTTGGCCCTATAGTCTTCAAAGGGATCCGAAATATCTGTTCTCAGATTCCACAGAAATAAGGCTAGCAAAGAGATCCACGAAATACAGATGTAACTCTGTGAGATGAATTAACAGAACACTAAGCAGTTTCTCAGAAAGCTTCTTTCCAGATTTCATCTGAGGATATTTCCTTTTTCACCATTGCCCTCTATGGGCTTCCAAATATCACTTTGCCAATTCAACAAGAACTGTCTTAGCGAAAGGCTTCTTGAGGGTTAAGCTGTAACTCTGTGAGATGATTTCACAGAACACAAAGAAGTTTCTCAGAAAGCTTCTTTCTCATTGTTATCGGAGTTTATTTCCTTTGGCCCTATAGTCTTCAAAGGGATCCGAAATATCTGTTCTCAGATTCCACAGAAATAAGGCTAGCAAAGAGATCCAGGAAACACAGAAGTAACTCTGTGAGATGAATTAAGAGAACACTAAGCAGTTTCTCAGAAAGCTTCTTTCCAGATTTCATCTGAGGATATTTCCTTTTTCACCATTGCCCTCTATGGGCTTCCAAATATCACTTTGCCAATTCCACAAGAACTGTCTTAGCGAAAGGCTTCTAGAGGGGAAAGCTGTAACTCTGTGAGATGATTTCACAGAACACAAAGAAGTTTCTCAGAAAGCTTCTTTCTCTTTGTTATCGGAGGATATTTCCTTTGGCCCAATAGTCTTCTGAGGGATCCGAAATATCTGTTCTCAAATTCCACAAAAATAAGGCTAGCAAAGAGATCCACGAAATACACATGTAACTCTGTGAGATGAATTAACAGAACACTAAGCAGTTTCTCAGAAAGCTTCTTTCCAGATTTCATCTGAGGATATTTCCTTTTTCACCATTGCCCTCTATGGGCTTCCAAATATCACTTTGAAAATTCCACAAGAACTGTCTTAGCGAAAGGCTTCTTGAGAGGAAAGCTGTAACTCTGTGAGATGATTTCACAGAACACAAAGAAGTTTCTCAGAAAGCTTCCTTCTCGTTGTTATCGGAGTTTATATCCTTTGGCCCTATCGTCTTCAAAGGGATCCGAAATATCTGTTCTCAGATTCCACAGAAATAAGGCTAGCAAAGAGATCCACGAAATACAGATATAACTCTGTGAGATGAATTAACAGAACACTAAGCAGTTTCTCAGAAAGCTTCTTTCCAGATTTCATCTGAGGATATTTCCTTTTTCACCATTGCCCTCTATGGGCTTCCAAATATCACTTTCCCAATTCAACAAGAACTGTCTTAGTGAAAGGCTTCTTGAGGGGAAAGCTGTAACTCTGTGAGATGATTTCACAGAACACAAAGAAGTTTCTCAGAAAGCTTCTTTCTCGTTGTTATCGGAGTTTATTTCCTTTGACCCTATAGTCTTCAAAGGGATCCGAAATATCTGTTCTCAGAATCCACAGAAATAAGGCTAGCAAAGAGATCCAGGAAAAACAGAAGTAACTCTGTGACATGAATTAACAGAACACTAAGCAGTTTCTCAGAAAGCTTCTTTCCAGATTTCATCTGAGGATATTTCCTTTTTCACCATTGCCCTCTATGGGCTTCCAAATATCACTTTTCCAATTCCACAAGAACTGTCTTAGCGAAAGGCTTCTAGAGGGGAAAGCTGTAACTCTGTGAGATGATAAAACAGAACACAAAGAAGTTTCTCAGAAAGCTTCTTTCTCTTTGTTATCGGAGGATATTTCCTTTGGCCCAATAGTCTACTGAGGGATCCGAAATATCTGTTCTCAGATTCCACAAAAATAAGGCTAGCAAAGAGATCCACGAAATACAGATGTAACTCTGTGAGATGAATTAACAGAACACTAATCAGTTTCTCAGAAAGCTTCTTTCCAGATTTCATCTGAGGATATTTCCTTTTTCACCATAGCCCTCTATGGGCTTCCAAATATCACTTTGCCAATTCCACAAGAACTGTCTTAGCGAAAGTCTTCTTGAGGGGAAAGCTGTAACTCTGTGAGATGATTTCACAGAACACAAAGAAGTTTCTCAGAAAGCTTCCTTCTCTTTCTTATCGGAGTTTATTTCCTTTGGCCCTATATTCATCAAAGGGATCCGAAATATCTCTTCTCAGATTCCACAAAAATAAGGCTAGCAAGGGGATCCACGAAATCAGATGTAACTCTGTAAGATGAATTAACAGAACACTAAGCAGTTTCTCAGAAAGCTTCTTTCCAGATTTCATCTGAGGATATTTCCTTTTTCACCATTGCCCTCTATGGGCTTCCAAATATCACTTTGCCAATTCAACAAGAACTGCCTTAGCGAAAGGCTTCTTGAGGGGAAAGCTGTAACTCTGTGAGATGATTTCACCGAACACAAAGAAGTTTCTCAGAAAGCTTCTTTCTCGTTGTTATCGGAGTTTATATCCTTTGGCCCTATAGTCTTCAAAGGGATCCGAAATATCTGTTCTCAGATTCCACAGAAATAAGGCTAGCAAAGAGATCCACGAAATACAGATGTAACTCTGTGAGATGAATTAACAGAACACTAAGCAGTTTCTCAGAAAGCTTCTTTCCAGATTTCATCTGAGGATATTTCCTTTTTCACCATTGCCCTCTAAGGGCTTCCAAATATCACTTTGCCAATTCCACAAGAACTGTCTAAGAGAAAGGCTTCTTGAGGGGAAAGCTGTAACTCTGTGAGATGATTTCACAGAACACAAAGAAGTTTCTCAGAAAACTTCTTTCTCGTTGTTATCGGAGTTTATATCCTTTGGCCCTATAGTCTTCAAAGGGATCTGAAATATCTGTTCTCATTCCACAGAAATAAGGCTAGCAAAGACATCCACGAAATGCAGATGTAACTCTGTGAGATGAATTAACAGAACACTAAGCAGTTTCTCAGAAAGCTTCTTTCCAGATTTCATCTGAGGATATTTCCTTTTTCACCGTTGCCCTCTATGGGCTTCCAAATATCACTTTGCCAATTCCACAAGAACTGTCTTAGCGAAAGGCTTCTTGAGGGGAAAGCTGTAACTGTGTGAGATGATTTCACAGAACACAAAGAAGTTTCTCAGAAACCTTCTTTCTCATTGTTATCCTAGTTTATATCCTTTGGCCCTATAGTCTTCAAAGGGATCCGAAATATCTGTTCTCAGATTCAACAGAAATAAGGCTAGCAAAGAGATCCACGAAATACAGATGTAACTCTGTGAGATGAATTAACAGAACACTAAGCAGTTTCTCAGAAAGCTTCTTTCCAGATTTCATCTGAGGATATTTCCTTTTTCACCGTAGCCCTCTATGGGCTTCCAAATATCACTTTGCCAATTCCACAAGAACTGTCTTAGCGAAAGGCTTCTTGAGGGGAAAGCTGTAACTCTGTGAGATGATTTCACAGAACACAAAGAAGTTTCTCAGAAAGCTTCTTTCTCGTTGTTATCGGAGTTTATATCCTTTGGCCCTATAGTCTTCAAAGGGATCCGAAATATCTGTTCTCAGATTCCACAGAAATAAGGCTAGCAAAGAGATCCACGAAATACAGATGTAACTCTGTGAGATGAATTAACAGAACACTAAGCAGTTTGTCAGAAAGCTTCTTTCCAGATTTCATCTGAGGATATTTCCTTTTTCACCATTGCCCTCTATGGGCTTCCAAATATCACTTTGCCAATTCGACAAGAACTGTCTTAGCGAAAGGCTTCTTGAGGGGAAAGCTGTAACTCTGTGAGATGATTTCACAGAACACAAAGAAGTTTCTCAGAAAGCTTCTTTCTCTTTATTATCGGAGTTTATATCCTTTGGCCCTATAGTCTTCAAATGGATCCGAAATATCTGTTCTCAGATTCCACAGAAATAAGGCTAGCAAAGAGATCCACGAAATACAGATGTAACTCTGTGAGATGAATTAACAGAACACTAAGCAGTTTCTCAGAAAGCTTCTTTCCAGATTTCATCTGAGGATATTTCCTTTTTCACCATTGCCCTCTATGGGCTTCCAAATATCACTTTGCCAATTCCACAAGAACTGTCTTAGCGAAAGGCTTCTTGAGGGGAAAGCTGTAACTCTCTGAGATGATTTCACAGAACACAAAGAAGTTTCTAGGAAACCTTCTTTCTCGTTGTTATCGGAGTTTATATCCTTTGGCCCTATAGTCTTCAAAGGGATCCGAAATATCTGTTCTCAGATTCCACAGAAATAAGGCTAGCAAAGAGATCCACGAAATACAGATGTAACTCTGTGAGATGAATTAACAGAACACGAAGCAGTTTCTCAGAAAGCTTCTTTCCGGATTTCATCTGAGGAGATTTCCTTTTTCACCATAGCCCTCTATGCGCTTCCAAATATCACTTTTCCAATTCCACAATAAATGTCTTAGCGAAAGACTTCTTGTGGGGAAAGATGTAACTCTGTGAGATGATTTCACAGAACACTAAGAAGTTTCTCAGAAAGTTTCTTTCTCTTTGTTATCGGAGTTTATTTCCTTTGGCCCTATAGTCTTTAAAGGGACAAGAAATATCTGTTCTCAGATTCCAAAGAAATAAGGCTAGCAAAGAGATCCACGAAATACAGATGTAACTCTGTGAGATGAATTAACAGAACACTAAGCAGTTTCTCAGAAAGCTTCTTTCCAGATTTCATCTGAGGATATTTCCTTTTTCCCCATAGCCCTCTATGCGCTTCCAAATATCACTTTGCCAATTCCAGAATAAATGTCTTAGCGAAAGTTTTCTTGTGGGGAAAGCTGTAACTCTGTGAGATGATTTCACAGAACACAAAGAAGTTTCTCAGAAAGTTTCTTTCTCTTTTTTATCGGAGTTTATTTGCTTTGTCCCTATAGTCTTTAAAGGGTTACGAAATATCTGTTCTCAGATTCCACAGAAATAAGGCTAGCAAAGAGTTCCACGAAATACAGATGTAACACTGTGAGATGAATTAACAGAACACTAAGCAGTTTCTCAGAAAGCTTCTTTCCAGATTTCATCTGAGGATATTTCCCTTTTCATCATAGCCCTCTATGGGCTTCCAAATATCACTTTGCCAATTCCACAAGAACTGTCTTAGCGAAAGGCTTCTTGAGGGGAAAGCTGTAACTCTGTTAGATGATTTCACAGAACACAAAGAAGTTTCTCAGAAAGCTTCCTTCTCTTTCTTATCGGAGTTTATTTCCTTTGGCCCTATATTCATCAAAGGGATCCGAAATATCTGCTCTCAGATTCCACAGAAATAAGGCTAGCAAAGAGATCCACGAAATACAGATGTAACTCTGTGAGATGAATTAACAGAACACTAAGCAGTTTCTCAGAAAGCTTCTTTCCAGATTTCATCTGAGGATATTTCCTTTTTCACCATTGCCCTCTATGGGCTTCCGAATATCACTTTGCCAATTCCACAAGAACTGTCTTAGCGAAAGGCTTCTTGAGGGGAAAGCTGTAACTCTGTGAGATGATTTCACAGAACACAAAGAAGTTTCTCAGAAAGCTTCTTTCTCGTTGTTATCGGAGTTTATATCCTTTGGCCCTATAGTCTTCAAAGGGATCCGAAATATCTGTTCTCAGATTCCACAGAAATAAGGCTAGCAAAGAGATCCACGAAATACAGATGTAACTCTGTGAGATGAATTAACAGAACACTAAGCAGTTTCTCAGAAAGCTTCTTTCCAGATTTCATCTGAGGATATTTCCTTTTTCACCATAGCCCTCTATGGGCTTCCATATATCACTTTTCCAATTCCACAAGAACTGTCTTAGCGAAAGGCTTCTTGAGGGGAAAGCTGTAACTCTGTGAGGTGATTTCAAAGAACACAAGGAAGTTTCTCAGAAAGCTTCCTTCTCTTTCTTATCGGAGTTTATTTCCTTTGGCCCTATATTCATCAAAGGGATCCGAAATATCTGTTCTCAGATTCCACAGAAATAAGGCTAGCAAAGAGATCCACGAAACACAGATGTAACTCTGTGAGATGAATTAACAGAACAAGAATCAGTTTCTCAGAAAGCTTCTTTCCAGATTTCATCTGAGGATATTTCCTTTTTCACCATTGCCCTCTATGGGCTTCCAAATATCACATTGCCAATTCCACAAGAACTGTCTTAGCGAAAGACTTCTTGAGGCGAAAGCTGTAACTCTGTGAGATGATTTCACAGAACACAAAGAAGTTTCTCAGAAAGCTTCTTTCTCTTTCTTATCGGAGGATATTTCCTTTGGCCCAAGAGTCTTCTAAGGGATCCGAAATATCTGTTCTCGGATTCCACATAAATAAGGCAGGCAAAGAGATACACGAAATACAGATGTAACACTGTGAGATGAATTAACAGAACACTAAGCAGTTTCTCAGAAAGCTTCTTTCCAGATTTCATCTGAGGATATTTGCTTTTTCATCATAGCCCTCTATGGGCTTCCAAATATCGCTTTGCCAATTCCACAAGAACTGTCTTAGCGAAAGGCTTCTTGAGGGGAAAGCTGTAACTCTGTGAGATGATTTCACAGAACCCAAAGAAGTTTCTCAGAAAGCTTCTTTCTCATTGTTATCGGAGTTTATATCCTTTGGCCCTATAGTCTTCAAATGGATCCGAAATATCTGTTCTCAGATTCCACAGAAATAAGGCTAGCAAAGAGATCCACGAAATACAGATGTAACTCTGTGAGATGAATTAACAGAACACTAAGCAGTTTCTCAGAAAGCTTCTTTCCAGATTTCATCTGAGGATATTTCCTTTTTCACCATTGCCCTCTATGGGCTTCCGGATATCACTTTGCCAATTCCACAAGAACTGTCTTAGCGAAAGGCTTCATGAGGGGAAAGCTGTAACTCTGTGAGATGATTTCACAGAACACAAAGAAGTTTCTCAGAAACCTTCTTTCTCGTTGTTATCGGAGTTTATATCCTTTGGCCCTATAGTCTTCAAAGGGATCCGAAATATCAGTTCTCAGATTCCACAGAAATAAGGCTAGCAAAGAGATCCACGAAATACAGATGTAACTCTGTGAGATGAATTAACAGAACACTAAGCAGTTTCTCAGAAAGCTTCTTTCCAGATTTCATCTGAGGATATTTCCTTTTTCACCATAGCCCTCTATGGGCTTCCAAATATCACTTTGCCAATTCCACAAGAACTGTCTTAGCGAAAGACTTCTTGAGGGGAAAGCTGTAACTCTGTGAGATGATTTCACAGAACACAAAGAAGTTTCTCAGAAAGCTTCTTTCTCTTTCTTATCGGAGGATATTTCCTTTGGCCAAATAGTCTTCTAAGGGATCCGAAATATCTGTTCTCGGATTCCACATAAATAAGGCTAGCAAAGAGATCCAGGAAATACAGATGTAACACTGTGAGATGAATTAACAGAACACTAAGCAGTTTCTCAGAAAGCTTCTTTCCAGATTTCATCTGAGGATATTTCCTTTTTCACCGTAGCCGTCTATGGGCTTCCAAATATCACTTTGCCAATTCCACAAGAACTGTCTTAGCGAAAGGCTTCTTGAGGGGAAAGCTGTAACTCTGTGAGATGATTTCACAGAACACAAAGAAGTTTCTCAGAAAGCTTCTTTCTCGTTGTTATCGGAGTTTATATCCTTTGGCCCTATAGTCTTCAAAGGGATCCGAAATATCTGTTCTCAGATTCCACAGAAATAAGGCTAGAAAAGAGATCCACGAAATACAGATGTAACTCTGTGAGATGAAATAACAGAACACTAAGCAGTTTCTCAGAAAGCTTCTTTCCAGATTTCATCTGAGGATATTTCCTTTTTCAGCGTAGCCCTCTATGGGCTTCCAAATATCACTTTGCCAATTCCACAAGAACTGTCTTAGCGAAAGGCTTCTTGAGGGAAAAGCTGTAACTCTGTGAGATGATTTCACAGAACACAAAGAAGTTTCTCAGAAAGCTTCTTTCTCTTTCTTATCGGAGGATATTTCCTTTGGCCCAATAGTCTTCTAAGGGATCCGAAATATCTGTTCTCGGATTCCACATAAATAAGGCTAGCAAAGAGATCCACGAAATACAGATGTAACACTGTGAGATGAATTAACAGAACACTAAGCAGTTTCTCAGAAAGCTTCTTTCCAGATTTCATCTGAGGATATTTCCTTTTTCACCATAGCCCTCTAGGGGCTTCCAAATATCACTTTGCCAATTCCACAAGAACTGTCTTAGCGAAAGGCTTCTTGAGGGGAAAGCTGTAACTCTGTGAGATGATTTCACAGAACACAAAGAAGTTTCTCAGAAAACTTCTTTCTCGTTGTTATCGGAGTTTATATCCTTTGGCCCTATAGTCTTCAAAGCTATCCGAAATATCTGTTCTCAGATTCCACAGAAATAAGGCTAGAAAAGAGATCCACGAAATACAGATGTAACTCTGTGAGATGAAATAACAGAACACTAAGCAGTTTCTCAGAAAGCTTCTTTCCAGATTTCATCTGAGGATATTTCCTTTTTCACCGTAGCCCTCTATGGGCTTCCAAATATCACTTTGCCAATTCCACAAGAACTGTCTTAGCGAAAGGCTTCTTGAGGGGAAAGCTGTAACTCTCTGAGATGATTTCACAGAACACAAAGAAGTTTCTCAGAAAGCTTCCATCTCTTTGTCATCGGAGTTTATTTCCATTGGCCCTATATTCATCAAAGGGATCCGAAATATCTGTTCTCAGATGCCACAGAAATAAGGCTAGCAAAGAGATCCACAAAATACAGATGTAACTCTGTGAGATGAATTAACAGAACACTAAGCAGTTTCTCAGAAAGCTTCTTTCCAGATTTCATCTGAGGATATTTCCTTTTTCACCATTGCCCTCTATGGGCTTCCAAATATCACTTTGCCAATTCCACAAGAACTGTCTTAGCGAAAGACTTCTTCAGGGGAAAGCTGTAACTCTGTGAGATGATTTCACAGAACACAAAGAAGTTTCTCAGAAAGCTTCTTTCTCTTTCTTATCAGAGGATATTTCCTTTGGCCCAATAGTCTTCTAAGGGATCCGAAATATCTGTTCTCGGATTCCACATAAATAAGGCTAGCAAAGAGATCCACGAAATACAGAAGTAACTCTGTGAGATGAATTAACAGAACACTAAGCAGTTTCTCAGAAAGCTTCTTTCCAGATTTCATCTGAGGATATTTCCTTTTTCACCATTGCCCTCTATGGGCTTCCAAATATCACTTTGCCAATTCCACAAGAACTGTCTTAGCGAAAGGCTTCTTCAGGGGAAAGCTGTAACTCTGTGAGATGATTTTACAGAACTCAAAGAAGTTTCTCAGAAAGCTTCTTTCTCTTTCTTATCGGAGTTTATATCATTTGGCCCTATAGTCTTCAAAGGGATCCGAAATATCTGTTCTCAGATTCCACAGAAATAAGGCTAGCAAAGAGATCCACAAAATACAGATGTAACTCTGTGAGATGAACTAACAGAACACTAAGCAGTTTCTCAGAAAGCTTCATTCCAGATTTCATCTGAGGATATTTCCTTTTTCACCATTGCCCTCTATGGGCTTCCGAATATCACTTTGCCAATTCCACAAGAACTGTCTTAGCGAAAGGCTTCTTGAGGGGAAAGCTGTAACTCTGTGAGATGATTTCACAGAACACAAAGAAGTTTCTCAGAAAGCTTCTTTCTCGTTGTTATCGGAGTTTATATCCTTTGGCCCTATAGTCTTCAAAGGGATCCGAAATATCTGTTCTCAGATTCCACAGAAATAAGGCTAGCAAAGAGATCCACGAAATACAGATGTAACTCTGTGAGATGAATTAACAGAACACTAAGCAGTTTCTCAGAAAGCTTCTTTCCAGATTTCATCTGAGGATATTTCCTTTTTCACCATAGCCCTCTATGGGCTTCCATATATCACTTTGCCAATTCCACAAGAACTGTCTTAGCGAAAGGCTTCTTCAGGGGAAAGCTGTAAGTCTGTGAGATGATTTCACAGAACACAAAGAAGTTTATCAGAAAGCTTCTTTCTCTTTCTTATCGGAGTTTATTTCCTTTGGCCCTATATTCATCAAAGGGATCCGAAATATCTCTTCTCAGATTCCACAGAAATAAGGCTAGCAAAGAGATCCACGAAATACAGATGTAACTCTGTGAGATGAATTAACAGAACACTAAGCAGTTTCTCAGAAAGCTTCTTTCCAGATTTCATCTCAGGGTATTTCCTTTTTCACCATTGCCCTCTGTGGGCTTCCAAATATCACTTTGCCAATTCCACAAGAACTGTCTTAGCGAAAGACTTCTTGAGGGGAAAGCTGTAACTCTGTGAGATGATTTCACAGAACACAAAGAAGTTTCTCAGAAAGCTTCTTTCTCGTTGTTATCGGAGTTTATATCCTTTGGCCCTATAGTCTTCAAAGGGATCCGAAATATCTGTTCTCAGATTCCACAGAAATAAGGCTAGAAAAGAGATCCACGAAATACAGATGTAACTCTGTGAGATGAAATAACAGAACACTAAGCAGTTTCTCAGAAAGCTTCTTTCCAGATTTCATCTGAGTATATTTCCTTTTTCACCGTAGCCCTCTATGGGCTTCCAAATATCACTTTGCCAATTCCACAAGAACTGTCTTAGCGAAAGGCTTCTTGAGGGGAAAGCTGTAACTCTCTGAGATGATTTCACAGAACACAAAGAAGTTTCTCAGAAAGCTTCCTTCTCTTTGTCATCGGAGTTTATTTCCATTGGCCCTATATTCATCAAAGGGATCCGAAATATCTGTTCTCAGATGCCACAGAAATAAGGCTAGCAAAGAGATCCACGAAATACAGATGTAACTCTGTGAGATGAATTAACAGAACACTAAGCAGTTTCTCAGAAAGCTTCTTTCCAGATTTCATCTGAGGATAATTCCTTTTTCACCATTGCCCTCTATGGGCTTCCAAATATCACTTTGCCAATTCCACAAGAACTGTCTTAGCGAAAGACTTCTTGAGGGGAAAGCTGTAACTCTGTGAGATGATTTCACAGAACACAAAGAACTTCCTCAGAAAGCTTCTTTCTCTTTCTTATCGGAGGATATTCCCTTTGGCCCAATAGTCTTCTAAGGGATCCGAAATATCTGTTCTCGGATTCCACATAAATAAGGCTAGCAAAGAGATCCACGAAATACAGATGTAACTCTGTGAGATGAATTAACAGAACACTAAGCAGTTTCTCAGAAAGCTTCTTTCCAGATTTCATCTGAGGATATTTCCTTTTTCACCATTGCCCTCTATGGGCTTCCGAATATCACTTTGCCAATTCCACAAGAACTGTCTTAGCGAAAGGCTTCTTGAGGGGAAAGCTGTAACTCTGTGAGATGATTTCAGAGAAAACAAAGAAGTTTCTCAGAAAACTTCTTTCTCGTTGTTATCGGAGTTTATATCCTTTGGCCCTATGTTCATCAAAGGGATCCGAAATATCTGTTCTCAGATTCCACAGAAATAAGGCTAGCAAAGAGATCCACGAAATACAGATGTAACTCTGTGAGATGAATTAACAGAATACTAAGCAGTTTCTCAGAAAGCTTCTTTCCAGATTTCATCTGAGGATATTTCCTTTTTCACCTTTCCCCTCTATGGGCTTCCAAATATCACTTTGCCAATTCCACAAGAACTGTCTAAGCGAAAGACTTCTTGAGGGGAAAGCTGTAACTCTGTGAGATGAATTCACAGAACACAAAGAAGTTTCTCTGAAAGCTTCTTTCTCTTTGTTATCGGAGGATATTTCCTTTGGCCCAATAGTCTCCTAAGGGATCCGAAATATCTGTTCTCGGATTCCACAGAAATAAGGCTAGCAGAGAGATCCACGAAATACAGATGTAACTCTGTGAGATGAATTAACAGAACACTAAGCAGTTTCTCAGAAAGCTTCCCTCCAGATTTCATCTGAGGATATTTCCTTTTTCACCGTAGCCCTCTATGGGCTTCCAAATATCACTTTGCCAAATCCACAAGAACTGTCTTAGCGAAAGGCTTCTTGAGGGGAAAGCTGTAACTCTGTGAGATGATTTCACAGAACACAAAGAAGTTTCTCAGAAAGCTTCGTTCTCGTTGTTATCGGAGTTTATATCCTTTGGCCCTATAGTCTTCAAAGGGATCCGAAATATCTGTTCTCAGATTCCACAGAAATAAGGCTAGCAAAGAGATCCACGAAATGCAGATGTAACTCTGTGAGATGAATTAACAGAAAACTAAGCAGTTTCTCAGAAAGCTTCTTTCCAGATTTCATCTGAGGATATTTCCTTTTTCACCTTTGCCCTCTATGGGCTTCCAAATATCACTTTGCCAATTCCACAAGAACTGTCTTAGCGAAAGACTTCTTGAGGGGAAAGCTGTAACTCTGTGAGATGAATTCACAGAACACAAAGAAGTTTCTCAGAAAGCTTCTTTCTCTTTGTTATCGGAGGATATTTCCTTTGGCCCAATAGTCTTCTAAGGGATCCGAAATATCTGTTCTCGGATTCCACAGAAATAAGGCTAGCAGAGAGATCCACGAAATACAGATGTAACTCTGTGAGATGAATTAACAGAACACTAAGCAGTTTCTCAGAAAGCTTCCTTCCGGATTTCATCTGAGGATATTTCCTTTTTCACCGTAGCCCTCTATGGGCTTCCAAATATCACTTTGCCAATTCCACAAGAACTGTCTTAACGAAAGGCTTCTTGAGGGGAAAGCTGTAACTCTGTGAGATGATTTCACAGAACACAAAGAAGTTTCTCAGAAAGCTTCTTTCTCGTTGTTATCGGAGTTTATATCCTTTGGCCCTATAGTCTTCAAAGGGATCCGAAATATCTGTTCTCAGATTCCACAGAAATAAGGCTAGAAAAGAGATCCACGAAATACAGATGTAACTCTGTGAGACGAAATAACAGAACACTAAGCAGTTTCTCAGAAAGCTTCTTTCCAGATTTCATCTGAGGATATTTCCTTTTTCACCGTAGCCCTCTAAGGGCTTCCAAATATCACTTTGCCAATTCCACAAGAACTGTCTTAGCGAAAGGCTTCTTGAGGGGAAAGCTGTAACTCTCTGAGATGATTTCACAGAACACAAAGAAGTTTCTCAGAAAGCTTCCTTCTCTTTGTCATCGGAGTTTATTTCCATTGGCCCTATATTCATCAAAGGGATCCGAAATATCTGTTCTCAGATGCCACAGAAATAAGGCTAGCAAAGAGATCCACGAAATACAGATGTAACTCTGTGAGATGAATTAACAGAACACTAATCAGTTTCTCAGAAAGCTTCTTTCCAGATTTCATCTGAGGATATTTCCTTTTTCACCATTGCCCTCTATGGGCTTCCAAATATCACTTTGCAAATTCCACAAGAACTGTCTTAGCGAAAGACTTCTTGAGGGGAAAGCTGGAACTCTGTGAGATGATTTCACAGAACACAAAGAAGTTTCTCAGAAAGCTTCTTTCTCTTTCTTAACGGAGGATATTTCCTTTGGCCCAATAGTCTTCTAAGGGATCCGAAATATCTGTTCTCGGATTCCACATAAATAAGGCTAGCAAAGAGATCCACGAAATACAGAAGTAACTCTGTGAGATGAATTAACAGAACACTAAGCAGTTTCTCAGAAAGCTTCTTTCCAGATTTCATCTGAGGATATTTCCTTTTTCACCATTGCCCTCTATGGGCTTCCGAATATCACTTTGCCAATTCCACAAGAACTGTCTTAGCGAAAGGCTTCTTGAGGGGAAAGCTGTAACTCTGTGAGATGATTTCAGAGAACACAAAGAAGTTTCTCAGAAAGCTTCTTTCTCGTTGTTATCGGAGTTTATATCCTTTGGCCCTATAGTCTTCAAAAGGATCCGAAATATCTGTTCTCAGATTCCACAGAAATAAGGCTAGCAAAGAGATCCACGAAATACAGATGTAACTCTGTGAGATGATTTAACAGAACACTAAGCAGTTTCTCAGAAAGCTTCTTTCCAGATTTCATCTGAGGATATTTCCTTTTTCACCATTGCCCTCTATGGGCTTCCGAATATCACTTTGCCAATTCCACAAGAACTGTCTTAGCGAAAGGCTTCATGAGGGGAAAGCTGTAACTCTGTGAGATGATTTCACAGAACACAAAGAAGTTTCTCAGAAAGCTTCTTTCTCGTTTTTATCGGAGTTTATATCCTTTGGCCCTATAGTCTTCAAAGGGATCCGAAATATCTGTTCTCAGATTCCACAGAAATAAGGCTAGCAAAGAGATCCACGAAATACAGATGTAAATCTGTGAGATGAATTAACAGAACACTAAGCAGTTTCTCAGAAAGCTTCTTTCCAGATTTCATCTGAGGATATTTCCTTTTTCACCATAGCCCTCTAAGGGCTTCCAAATATCACTTTGCCAATTCCACAAGAACTGTCTCAGCGAAAGGCTTCTTGAGGGGAAAGCTGTAACTCTATGTGAAGATTTCACAGAACGCAAAGAAGGTTCTCAGAAAGCTTCTTTCTCGTTGTTATCGGAATTTATATCCTTTGGCCCTATAGTCTTCAAAGGGATCCGAAATATCTGTTCTCAGATTCCACAGAAATAAGGCTAGCAAAGAGATCCACGAAATACAGATGTAACTCTGTGAGATGAATTAACAGAACACTAAGCAGTTTCTCAGAAAGCTTCTTTCCAGATTTCATCTGAGGATATTTCCTTTTTCACCATTGTCCTCTAGGGGCTTTCGAATATCACTTTGCCAATTCCAAAAGAACTGTCTTAGCTAAGGGCTTCTTGAGGGGAAAGCTATAACTCTGTGAGATGATTTCACAGAACACAAAGAAGTTTCTCAGAAAGCTTCTTTCTCGTTGTTATCGGAGTTTATATCCTTTGGCCCTATAGTCTTCAAAGGGATCCGAAATATCTGTTCTCAGATTCCACAGAAGTAAGGCTAGCAAAGAGATCCACGAAATACAGATGTAACTCTGTGAGATGAATTAACAGATCACTAAGCAGTTTCTCAGAAAGCTTCTTTACAGATTTCATCTGAGGATATTTCCTTTTTCACCATAGCCCTCTATGGGCTTCCAAATATCACTTTGCCAATTCCACAAGAACTGTCTTAGCGAAAGGCTTCTTGAGGGGAAAGCTGTAACTCTGTGAGATGATTTCACAGAACTCAAAGAAGTTTCTCAGAAAGCTTCTTTCTCTTTCTTATCGGAGTTTGTATCCTTTGGCCCTATAGTCTTCAAAGGGATCCGAAATATCTGTTCTCAGATTCCACAGAAATAAGGCTAGCAAAGAGATCCACGAAATACAGATGTAACTCTGTGAGATGAATTAACAGAACACTAAGCAGTTTCTCACAAAGCTTCTTTCCAGATTTCATCTGAGGATATTTCCTTTTTCACCATAGCCCTGTATGGGCTTCCATATATCACTTTGCTAATTCCACAAGAAATGTCTTAGCGAAAGGCTTCTTGAGGGGAAAGCTGTAACTCTATGAGATGATTTCACAGAACAGAAAGAAGTTTCTCAGAAAGCTTCCTTCTCTTTCTTATCGGAGTTTATTTCCTTTGGCCCTATGTTCATCAAAGGGATCCGAAATATCTGTTCTCAGATTCCACAGAAATAAGGCTAGCAAAGAGATCCACGAAATACAGATGTAACTCTGTGAGATGAATTAACAGAACAATAAGCAGTTTCTCAGAAAGCTTCTTTCCAGATTTCATCTGAGGATATTTCCTTTTTCACCATTGCCCTCTATGGGCTTCCGAATATCACTTTGCAAATTCCACAAGAACTGTCTTAGCGAAAGGCTTCTTGAGGGGAGAGCTCTAACTCTGTGAGATGATTTCACAGAACACAAAGAAGTTTCTCAGAAAGCTTCTTTCTCTTTGTTATCGGAGGATATTTCCTTTGGCCCTATAGTCTTCAAAGGCATCCGAAATATCCGTTCTCAGATTCCACAGAAATAAGGCTAGCAAAGAGATCCACGAAATACAGATGTAACTCTGTGAGATGAATTAACAGAACACTAAGCAGTTTCTCAGAAAGCTTCTTTCCAGATTTCATCTGAGGATATTTCCTTTTTCACCATAGCCCTCTAGGGGCTTCCAAATGTACTTTGCCAATTCCACAAGAAATGTCTTAGCGAAAGGCTTCTTGAGGGGAAAGCTGTAACTCTGTGAGATGATTTCACAGAACACAAAGAAGTTTCTCAGAAACCTTCCTTCTCTTTGTCATCGGAGTTTATTTCCTTTGGCCCTTTATTCATCAAACGGATCCGAAATATCTGTTCTCATATTCCACAGAAATAAGGCTAGCAAAGAGATCCACGAAATACAGACGTAACTCGGTGAGATGAAAAAACAGAACACTAAGCAGATTCTCAGAAAGCTTCTTTCCACATTTCATCTGAGGATATTTCCCTTTTCACCATTGCCCTCTATGGGCTTCCAAATATCACTTTGCCAATTCCACAAGAACTGTCTTACCGAAAGACTTCTTGAGGGGAAAGCTGTAACTCTGTGAGATGATTTCACAGAACACAAAGAAGTTTCTCAGAAAGCTTCCTTCTCTTTCTTATAGGAGTTTATTTCCTTTGGCCCTATATTCATCAAAGGGATCCGAAATATCTCTTCTCAGATTCCACAGAAATAAGGCTAGCAAAGAGATCCACGAAATACAGATGTAACTCTGTGAGATGAATTAACAGAACACGAAGCAGTTTCTCAGAAAGCTTCTTTCCAGATTTCATCTGATTATATTTCCTTTTTCACCATTGCCCTCTATGGGCTTCCAAATATCACTTTGCCAATTCCACAAGAACTGTCTTAGCGAAAGACTTCTGGAGGGGAAAGCTGTAAATATGTGAGATGATTTCACAGAACACAAAGAAGTTTCTCAGAAACCTTCTTTCTCTTTCTTATCGGAGGATATTTCCTTTGGCCCTATAGTCTTCTAAGGGATCCGAAATATCTGTTCTCGGATTCCACATAAATAAGGCTAGCAAAGAGATCCACGAAATACAGATGTAACTCTGTGAGATGAATTAACAGAACACTAAGCAGTTTCTCAGAAATCTTCTTTCCAGATTTCATCTGAGGATATTTCCTTTTTCACCATAGCCCTCTATGGGCTTCCAAATATCACTGTGCCAATTCCACAAGAACTGTCTTAGCGAAAGGCTTCTTGAGGGGAAAGCTGTAACTCTGAGAGATGTTTTCACAGAACACAAAGAAGTTTCTCAGAAAGCTTCTTTCTCGTTCTTATCGGAGTTTATATCCTTTGGCCCTATAGTCTTCAAAGGGATGCGAAATATCTGTTCTCAGATTCCACAGAAATAAGGCTAGCAAAGAGATCCACGAAATACAGATGTAACTCTGTCCGATGAATTAACAGAACACTAAGCAGTTTCTCAGAAAGCTTCTTTCCAGATTTCATCTAAGGATATTTCCTTTTTCACCGTAGCCCTCTATGGGCTTCCAAATATCACTTTGCCAATTCCACAAGAACTGTCTTAGCGAAAGGCTTCTTGAGGGGAAAGCTGTAACTCTGTGAGATGATTTCACAGAACACAAAGAAGTTTCTCAGAAAGCTTCTTTCTCGTTGTTATCGGAGGATATTTCCTTTGGCTCTATAGTCTTCAAAGGGATCTGAAATATCTGTTCTCAGATTCCACAGATATAAGGCTAGCAAAGAGATCCACGAAATACAGATGTAACTCTGTGAGATGAATTAACAGAACACTAAGCAGTTTCTCAGAAAGCTTCTTTCCAGATTTCATCTGAGGATATTTCCTTTTTCACCATTGCCCTCTATGGGCTTCCGAATATCACTTTGCCAATTCCACAAGAGCTGTCTTAGCGAAAGGCTTCTTGAGGGGAAAGCTGTAACTCTGTGAGATGATTTCACAGAACACAAAGAAGTTTCTCAGACAGCTTCTTTCTCGTTGTTATCGGAGTTTATTTCCTTTGGCCCTATAGTCTTCAAAGGGATCCGAAATATCTGTTCTCAGATTCCACAGAAATAAGGATAGCAAAGAGATCCACGAAATACAGATGTAACTCTGTGAGATGAATTAACAGAACACTAAGCAGTTTCTCAGAAAGCTTGTTTCCAGATTTCATCTAAGGATATTTCCTTTTTCACCATAGCCCTCTAAGGGCTTCCAAATATCACTTTGCCATTTCCACAAAAACTGTCTTAGCGAAAGGCTTCTTGAGGGGAAAGCTGTAACTCTGTGTGATGATTTCACAGAACACAAAGAAGGTTCTCAGAAAGCTTCTTTCTCGTTGTTATCGGAATTTATATCCTTTGGCCCTATAGTCTTCAAAGGGATCCGAAATATCTGTTCTCAGATTCCACAGAAATAAGGCTAGCAAAGAGATCCACGAAATACAGATGTAACTCTGTGAGATGAATTAACAGAACACTAAGCAGTTTCTCAGAAAGCTTCTTTCCAGATTTCATCTGAGGATATTTCCTTTTTCACCATTGCCCTCTATGGGCTTCCGAATATCACTTTGCCAATTCCAAAAGAACTGTCTTAGCGAAGGGCTTCTTGAGGGGAAAGCTGTAACTCTGTGAGATGATTTCACAGAACACAAAGAAGTTTCTCAGAAAGCTTCTTTCTCGTTGTTATCGGAGTTTATATCCTTTGGCCCTATAGTCTTCAAAGGGATCCGAAATATCTGTTCTCAGATTCCACAGAAATAAGGCTAGCAAAGAGATCCACGAAATACAGATGTCACTCTGTGAGATGAATTAACAGATCACTAAGCAGTTTCTCAGAAAGCTTCTTTACAGATTTCATCTGAGGATATTTCCTTTTTCACCATAGCCCTCTATGGGCTTCCAAATATCACTTTGCCAATTCCACAAGAACTGTCTTAGCGAAAGGCTTCTTGAGGGGAAAGCTGTAACTCTGTGAGATGATTTCACAGAACTCAAAGAAGTTTCTCAGAAAGCTTCTTTCTCTTTCTTATCGGAGTTTGTATCCTTTGGCCCTTTATTCAACAAACGGATCCGAAATATCTGTTCTCATATTCCACAGAAATAAGGCTAGCAAAGAGATCCACGAAATACAGACGTAACTCTGTGAGATGAATTAACAGAACACTAAGCAGATTCTCAGAAAGCTTCTTTCCACATTTCATCTGAGGATATTTCCTTTTTCACCATTGCCCTCTATGGGCTTCCAAATATCACTTTGCCAATTCCACAAGAACCTTCTTACCGAAAGACTTCTTTAGGGGAAAGCTGTAACTCTGTGAGATGATTTCACAGAACACAAAGAAGTTTCTCAGAAAGCTTCCTTCTCTTTCTTATAGGAGTTTATTTCCTTTGGCCCTATATTCATCAAAGGGATCCGAAATATCTCTTCTCAGATTCCACAGAAATAAGGCTAGCAAAGAGATCCACGAAATACAGATGTAACTCCGTGAGATGAATTAACAGAACACTAAGCAGTTTCTCAGAAAGCTTCTTTCCAGATTTCATCTGAGGATATTTCCTTTTTCACCGTAGCCCTCTATGGGCTTCCAAATATCACTTGGCCAATTCCACAAGAACTGTCTTAGCGAAAGGCTTCTTGAGGGGAAAGCTGTAACTCTGTGAGATGATTTCACAGAACTCAAAGAAGTTTCTCAGAAAGCTTCTTTCTCTTTCTTTTGGGAGTTTATATCCTTTGGCCCTATAGTCTTCAAAGGGATCCAAAATATCTGTTCTCAGATTCCACAGAAATAAGGCTAGCAAAGAGATCCACGAAATACAGATGTAACTCTGTGAGATGAATTAACAGAACACTAAGCAGTTTCTCAGAAAGCTTCTTTCCAGATTTCATCTGAGGATATTTCCTTTTTCACCATTGCCCTCTATGAGCTTCCAAATATCACTTTGCCAATTCCACAAGAACTGTCTTAGCGAAAGGCTTCTTGAGGGGAAAGCTGTAACTCTGTGAGATGATTTCACAGAACACAAAGAAGTTTCTCAGAAAGCGTCTTTCTCGTTGTTATCGGAGTTTATATCCTTTGGCCCTATAGTCTTCAAAGGGATCCGAAATATCTGTTCTCAGATTCCACAGAAATAAGGCTAGCAAAGAGATCTATGAAATACAGATGTAACTCTGTGAGATGAATTAACAAAACAGTAAGCAGTTTCTCAGAAAGCTTCTTTCCAGATTTCATCTGAGGATATTTCCTTTTTCACCATAGCCCTCTATGGGCTTCCATTTATCACTTTGCTAATTCCACAAGAACTGTCTTAGCGAAAGGCTTCTTGAGGGGAAAGCTGTAACTCTGTGAGATGATATCACAGAACACAAAGAAGTTTCTCAGAAAGCTTCCTTCTCTTTCTTATCGGAGTTTATATCCTTTGGCCCTATATTCATCAAAGGGATCCGAAATATCTGTTCTCAGATTCCACAGAAATAAGGGTAGCAAAGAGATCCACGAAATACAGATGTAACTCTGTGAGATGAATTAACAGAACCCTAAGCAGTTTCTCAGAAAGCTTCTTTCCAGATTTCATCTGAGGATATTTCCTTTTTCACCGTAGCCCTCTATGGGCTTCCAAATATCACTTTGCCAATTCCACAAGACTGTCTTAGCGAAAGGCTTCTTGAGGGGAAAGCTGTAACTCTGTGAGATGATTTCACAGAACACAAAGAAGTTTCTCAGAAAGCTTCCTTCTCTTTGCCAGCGGAGTTTATTTCCATTGGCCCTATATTCATTACAGTGATCCGAAATATCTGTACTCAGACTCCACAGAAATAAGGCTAGCAAAGAGATCCACGAAACACAGATGTAACTCTGTGAGATGAATTAACAGAACACTAAGCAGTTTCTCAGAAAGCTTCTTTCCAGATTTCATCTAAGGATATTTCCTTTTTCACCATTGCCCTCTATGGGCTTCCGAATATCACTTTGCCAATTCCACAAGAGCTGTCTTAGCGAAAGACTTCTTGAGGGGAAAGCTGTAACTCTGTGAGATGATTTCACAGAACACAAAGAAGTTTCTCAGAAAGCTTCTTTCTCGTTGTTATCGGAGTTAATTTCCTTTGGCCCTATAGTCTTCAAAGGGATCCGAAATATCTGTTCTCAGATTCCACAGAAATAAGGATAGCAAAGAGATCCACGAAATACAGATGTAACTCTGTGAGATGAATTAACAGAACACTAAGCAGTTTCTCAGAAAGCTTGTTTCCAGATTTCATCTGAGGATATTTCCTTTTTCACCATAGCCCTCTAAGGGCTTCCAAATATCACTTTGCCAATTCCACAAGAACTGTCTTAGTGAAAGGCTTCTTGAGGGGAAAGCTGTAACTCTGTGTGATGATTTCACAGAACACAAAGAAGGTTCTCAGAAAGATTCTTTCTCGTTGTTATCGGAATTTATATCCTTTGGCCCTATAGTCTTCAAAGGGATCCGAAATATCTGTTCTCAGATTCCACAGAAATAAGGCTAGCAAAGAGATCCACGAAATACAGATGTAACTCTGTGAGATGAATTAACAGAACACTAAGCAGTTTCTCAGAAAGCTTCTTTCCAGATTTCATCTGAGGATATTTCCTTTTTCACCATTGCCCTCTATGGGCTTCCGAATATCACTTTGCCAATTCCAAAAGAACTGTCTTAGCGAAGGGCTTCTTGAGGGGAAAGCTGTAACTCTGTGAGATGATTTCACAGAACACAAAGAAGTTTCTCAGAAAGCTTCTTTCTCGTTGTTATCGGAGTTTATATCCTTTGGCCCTATAGTCTTCAAAGGGATCCGAAATATCTGTTCTCAGATTCCACAGAAATAAGGCTAGCAAAGAGATCCACGAAATACAGATGTAACTCTGTGAGATGAATTAACAGATCACTAAGCGGTTTCTCAGAAAGCTTCTTTACAGATTTCATCTGAGGATATTTCCTTTTTCACCATAGCCCTCTATGGGCTTCCAAATATCACTTTGCCAATTCCACAAGAACTGTCTTAGCGAAAGGCTTCTTGAGGGGAAAGCTGTAACTCTGTGAGATGATTTCACAGAACTCAAAGAAGTTTCTCAGAAAGCTTCTTTCTCTTTCTTATCGGAGTTTGTATCCTTTGGCCCTTTATTCATCAAACGGATCCGAAATATCTGTTCTCATATTCCACAGAAATAAGGCTAGCAAAGAGATCCACGAAATACAGACGTAACTCTGTGAGATGAATTAACAGAACACTAAGCAGATTCTCAGAAAGCTTCTTTCCACATTTCATCTGAGGATATTTCCCTTTTCACCATTGCCCTCTATGGGCTTCCAAATATCACTTTGCCAATTCCACAAGAACTGTCTTACCGAAAGACTTCTTGAGGGGAAAGCTGTAACTCTGTGAGATGATTTCACAGAACACAAAGAAGTTTCTCAGAAAGCTTCCTTCTCTTTCTTATAGGAGTTTATTTCCTTTGGCCCTATATTCATCAAAGGGATCCGAAATATCTCTTCTCAGATTCCACAGAAATAAGGCTAGCAAAGAGATCCACGAAATACAGATGTAACTCTGTGAGATGAATTAACAGAACACGAAGCAGTTTCTCAGAAAGCTTCTTTCCAGATTTCATCTGATTATATTTCCTTTTTCACCATTGCCCTCTATGGGCTTCCAAATATCACTTTGCCAATTCCACAAGAACTGTCTTAGCGAAAGACTTCTGGAGGGGAAAGCTGTAAATATGTGAGATGATTTCACAGAACACAAAGAAGTTTCTCAGAAAGCTTCTTTATCTTTCTTATCGGAGGATATTTCCTTTGGCCCTATAGTCTTCTAAGGGATCCGAAATATCTGTTCTGGGATTCCACAGAAATAAGGCTAGCAAAGAGATCCACGAAATACAGATGTAACTCTGTGAGATGAATTAACAGAACACTAAGCAGTTTCTCAGAAACTTCTTTCCAGATTTCATCTGAGGATATTTCCTTTTTCACCATTGCCCTCTATGGGCTTCCGAATATCACTTTGCCAATTCCACAAGAACTGTCTTAGCGAAAGGCTTCTTGAGGGGAAAGCTGTAACTCTGTGAGATGATTTCACAGAACACAAAGAAGTTTCTCAGAAAGCTTCTTTCTCGTTGTTATCGGAGTTTATATCCTTTGGCCCTATAGTCTTCAAAGGGATCCAAAATATCTGTTCTCAGATTCCACAGAAATAAGGCTAGCAAAGAGATCCACGAAATACAGATGTAACTCTGTGAGATGAATTAACAGAACACTAAGCAGTTTCTCAGAAAGCTTCTTTCCAGATTTCATCTGAGGATATTTCCTTTTTCACCGTAGCCCTATATGGGCTTCCAAATATCACTTGGCCAATTCCACAAGAACTGTCTTAGCGAAAGGCTTCTTGAGGGGAAAGCTGTAACTCTGTGAGATGATTTCACAGAACTCAAAGAAGTTTCTCAGAAAGCTTCTTTCTCTTTCTTTTGGGAGTTTATATCCTTTGGCCCTATAGTCTTCAAAGGGATCCGAAATATCTGTTCTCAGATTCCACAGAAATAAGGCTAGCAAAGACATCCACGAAATACAGATGTAACTCTGTGAGATGAATTAACAGAACACTAAGCAGTTTCTCAGAAAGCTTCTTTCCAGATTTCATCTGAGGATATTTCCTTTTTCACCATTGCCCTCTATGAGCTTCCAAATATCACTTTGCCAATTCCACAAGAACTGTTTTAGCGAAAGGCTTCTTGAGGGGAAAGCTGTAACTCTGTGAGATGATTTCACAGAACACAAAGAAGTTTCTCAGAAAGCGTCTTTCTCCTTGTTATCGGAGTTTATATCCTTTGGCCCTATAGTCTTCAAAGGGATCCGAAATATCTGTTCTCAGATTCCACAGAAATAAGGCTAGCAAAGAGATCTATGAAATACAGATGTAACTCTGTGAGATGAATTAACAAAACAGTAAGCAGTTTCTCAGAAAGCTTCTTTCCAGATTTCATCTGAGTATATTTCCTTTTTCACCATAGCCCTCTATGGGCTTCCATTTATCACTTTGCTAATTCCACAAGAACTGTCTTAGCGAAAGGCTTCTTGAGGGGAAAGCTGTAACTCTGTGAGATGATTTCACAGAACACAAAGAAGTTTCTCAGAAAGCTTCCTTCTCTTTCTTATCGGAGTTTATATCCTTTGGCCCTATATTCATCAAAAGGATCCGAAATATCTGTTCTCAGATTCCACAGAAATAAGGCTATCAAAGACATCCACGAAATACAGATGTAACTCTGTGAGATGAATTAACAGAACACTAAGCAGTTTCTCAGAAAGCTTCTTTCCAGATTTCATCTGAGGATATTTCCTTTTTCACCATTGCCCTCTATGGGCTTCCAAATATCACTTTGCCAATTCCACAAGAACTGTCTTAGCGAAAGGCTTCTTGAGGGGAAAGCTGCAACTCTGTGAGATGATTTCACAGAACACAAAGAAGTTTCTCAGAAAGCTTCTTTCTCTTTCTTATCGGAGGATATTTCCTTTGGCCCAATAGTCTTCTAAGGGATCCGAAATATCTGTTCTCAGATTCCACAGAAATAAGGCTAGCAAAGAGATCCACGAAATACAGATGTAACTCTGTGAGATGAATTAACAGAACACTAAGCAGTTTCTCAGAAAGCTTCTTTCCAGATTTCATCTGAGGATATTCTTTTTTCACCACAGCCCTCTATGAGCTTCCAAATATCACTTTGCCAATTCCACAAGAACTGTCTTAGCGAAAGGCTTCTTGAGGGGAAAGCTGTAACTCTGTGAGATGATTTCACAGAACACAAAGAACTTTCTCAGAAAGCTTCTTTCTCGTTGTTATCGGAGTTTATATCCTTTGGCCCTATAGTCTTCAAAGGGATCCGAAATATCTGTTCTCAGATTCCACAGAAATAAGGCTAGCAAAGAGATCCACGAAATACAGATGTAACTCTGTGAGATGAATTAACAGAACACTAAGCAGTTTCTCAGAAAGCTTCTTTCCAGATTTCATCGGAGGATATTTCCTTTTTCACCGTAGCCCTCTATGGGCTTCCAAATATCACTTTGCCAATTCCACAAGACTGTCTTAGCGAAAGGCTTCTTGAGGGGAAAGCTGTAACTCTGTGAGATGATTTCACAGAACACAAAGAAGTTTCTCAGAAAGCTTCCTTCTCTTTGTCAGCGGAGTTTATTTCCATTGGCCCTATATTCATTACAGTGATCCGAAATATCTGTTCTCAGACTCCACAGAAATAAGGCTAGCAAAGAGATCCACGAAACACAGATGTAACTCTGTGAGATGAATTAACAGAACACTAAGCAGTTTCTCAGAAAGCCTCTTTCCAGATTTCATCTGAGGATATTTTCTTTTTCACCATTGCCCTCTATGGGCTTCCAAATATCACTTTGCCAATTCCACAAGAACTGTCTTAGCGAAAGGCTTCTTGAGGGGAAAGCTGTAACTCTGTGAGATGATTTCACAGAACACAAAGAAGTTTCTCAGAAAGCTTCTTTCTCGTTGTTATCGGAGGTTATATCCTTTGGCCCTATAGTCTTCAAAGGGATCCGAAATATCTGTTCTCAGATTCCACAGAAATAAGGCTAGCAAAGAGATCCACGAAATACAGATGTAACTCTGTGAGATGAATTAACAGAACACTAAGCAGTTTCTCAGAAAGCTTCTTTCCAGATTTCATCTGAGGATATTTCCTTTTTCACCATTGCCCCTATGGGCTTCCGAATATCACTTTGCCAATTCCACAAGAGCTGTCTTAGCGAAAGGATTCTTGAGGGGAAAGCTGTAACTCTGTGAGATGATTTCACAGAACACAAAGAAGTTTCTCAGAAAGCTTCTTTCTCGTTGTTATCGGAGTTTATATCCTTTGGCCCTATAGTCTTCAAAGGGATCCGAAATATCTGTTCTCAGATTCCACAGAAATAAGGCTAGCAAAGAGATCCACGAAATACAGATGTAACTCTGTGAGATGAATTAACAGATCACTAAGCAGTTTCTCAGAAAGCTTCTTTACAGATTTCATCTGAGGATATTTCCTTTTTCACCATAGCCCCCTATGGGCTTCCAAATATCACTTTGCCAATTCCACAAGAACTGTCTTAGCGAAAGGCTTCTTGAGGGGAAAGCTGTAACTCTGTGAGATGATTTCACAGAACTCAAAGAAGTTTCTCAGAAAGCTTCTTTCTCTTTCTTATCGGAGTTTATATCCTTTGGCCCTATAGTCTTCAATGGGATCCGAAATATCTGTTCTCAGATTCCACAGAAATAAGGCTAGCAAAGAGATCCACGAAATACAGATGTAACTCTGTGAGATGAATTAACAGAACACTAAGCAGTTTCTCAGAAAGCTTCTTTCCAGATTTCATCTGAGGATATTTACTTTTTCACCATAGCCCTCTATGGGCTTCCATATATCACTTTGCTAATTCCACAAGAACTGTGTTAGCGAAAGGCTTCTTGAGGGGAAAGCTGTAACTCTATGAGATGATTTCACAGAACACAAAGAAGTTTCTCAGAAAGCTTTCTTCTCTTTGTTATCGGAGTTTATTTCCTTTGGCCCTATGTTCATCAAAGGGATCCGAAATATCTGTTCTCAGATTCCACAGAAATAAGGCTAGCAAAGAGATCCACGAAATACAGATGTAACTCTGTGAGATGAATTAACAGAACACGAAGCAGTTTCTCAGAAAGCTTCCTTCCAGATTTCATCTGAGGATATTTCCTTTTTCACCATTGCCCTCTATGGGCTTCCGAATATCACTTTGCAAATTCCACAAGAACTGTCTTAGCGAAAGACTTCTTGAGGGGAGAGCTCTAACTCTGTGAGATGATTTCACAGAACACAAAGAAGTTTCTCAGAAAGCTTCTTTCTCTTTGTTATCGGAGGATATTTCCTTTGGCCCTATAGTCTTCAAAGGCATCCGAAATATCCGTTCTCAGATTCCACAGAAATAAGGCTAGCAAAGAGATCCACGAAATACAGATGTAACTCTGTGAGATGAATTAACAGAACACTAAGCAGTTTCTCAGAAAGCTTCTTTCCAGATTTCATCTGAGGATATTTCCTTTTTCACCATAGCCCTCTAGGGGCTTCCAAATATACTTTGCCACTTCCACAAGAAATGTCTTAGCGAAAGGCTTCTTGAGGGGAAAGCTGTAACTCTGTGAGATGATTTCACAGAACACAAAGAAGTTTCTCAGAAACCTTCCCTCTCTTTGTCATCGGAGTTTATTTCCTTTGGCCCTTTATTCATCAAACGGATCCGAAATATCTGTTCTCATATTCCACAGAAATAAGGCTAGCAAAGAGATCCACGAAATACAGATGTAACTCTGTGAGATGAATTAACAGAACACTAAGCAGATTCTCAGAAAGCTTCTTTCCACATTTCATCTGAGGATATTTCCCTTTTCACCAATGCCCTCTATGGGATTCCAAATATCACTTTGCCAATTCCACAAGAACTGTCTTTCCGAAAGACTTCTTGAGGGGAAAGCTGTAACTCTGTGAGATGATTTCACAGAACACAAACAAGTTTCTCAGAAAGCTTCCTTCTCTTTCTTATCGGAGTTTATTTCCTTTGGCCCTATATTCATCAAAGAGATCCGAAATATCTGTTCTCAGATTCCACAGAAATAAGGCTAGCAAAGAGATCCACGAAATACAGATGTAACTCTGTTAGATGAATTAATAGAACACGAAGCAGTTTCTCAGAAAGCTTCTTTCCAGATTTCATCTGATTATAGTTCCTTTTTCACCATTGCCCCCTATGGGCTTCCAAATATCACTTTGCCAATTCCACAAGAACTGTCTTAGCGAACGACTTCTGGAGGGGAAAGCTGTAAATCTGTGAGATGATTTCACAGAACACAAAGAAGTTTCTCAGACAGCTTCTTTCTCTATCTTATCGGAGGATATTTCCTTTGGCCCTATAGTCTTCTAAGGGATCCGAAATATCTGTTCTCGGATTCCACAAAAATAAGGCTAGCAAAGAGATCCACGAAATACAGATGTAACTCTGTGAGATGAATTAACAGAACACTAAGCAGTTTCTCAGAAATCTTCTTTCCAGATTTCATCTGAGGATATTTCCTTTTTCACCATAGCCCTCTATGGGCTTGCAAATATCACTTTGCCAATTCCACAAGAACTGTCTTAGCGAAAGGCTTCTTGAGGGGAAAGCTGTAACTCTGTGAGATGATTTCACAGAACACAAAGAAGTTTCTCAGAAAGCTTCTTTCTCGTTGTTATCGGAGTTTATATCCTTTGGCCCTATAGTCTTCAAAGGGATCCGAAATATCTGTTCTCAGATTCCACAGAAATAAGGCTAGCAAAGAGATCCACGAAATACACATGTAACTCTGTGAGATGAATTAACAGAACACTAAGCAGTTTCTCAGAAAGCTTCTTTCCAGATTTCATCTGAGGATATTTCCTTTTTCACCGTAACCCTCTAGGGGTTCCAAATATCACTTGGCCAATTCCACAAGAACTGTCTTAGCGAAAGGCTTCTTGAGGGGAAAGCTGTAACTCTGTGAGATGATTTCACAGAACTCAAAGAAGTTTCTGAGAAAGCTTCTTTCTCTTTCTTATCGGAGGATATTTCCTTTGGCCCAATAGTCTTCAAAGGGATCCGAAATATCTGTTCTCGTATTCCACATAAATAAGGCTAGCAAAGAGATCCACGAAATACAGATGTAACTCTGTGAGATGAATTAACAGAACACTAAGCAGTTTCTCAGAAAGCTTCTTTCCAGATTTCATCTGAGGATATTTCCTTTATCACCATAGCCCTCTATGGGCTTCCAAATATCACTTTGTCAATTCCACAAGAACTGTCTTAGCGAAAGGCTTCTTGAGGGGAAAGCTGTAACTCTGTGAGATGATTTCACAGAACACAAAGAAGTTTCTCAGAAAGCTTCCTTCTCTTTCTTATCGGAGTTTATTTACTTTGGCCCTATATTCATCAAAGGGATCCGAAATATCTGTTCTCAGATTCCACAGAAATAAGGCTAGCAAAGAGATCCACGAAATACAGATGTAACTCTGTGAGATGAATTAACAGAACACGAAGCAGTTTCTCAGAAAGCTTCTATCCAGATTCCATCTGAGGATATTTCCTTTTTCACCATAGCCCTCTATGGGCTTCCAAATATCACTTTGCCAATTCCACAAGAACTGTCTTAGCGAAAGGCTTCCTGAGGGGAAAGCTGTAACTCTGTGAGATGATTTCACAGAACACAAAGAAGTTTCTCAGAAAGCTTCTTTCTCTTTGTTATCGGAGTATATTTCCTTTGGCCCTATAGTCTCCAAAGGGATCCGAAATATCTGTTCTCAGATTCCACAGAAATAAGGCTAGCAAAGAGATCCACGACATACAGACATAACTCTGGGAGTGGAAGTCACACATCACAGAGCAGTTTCTCAGAAAGCTTCTTTCCGGATTTCATCTGAGGATATTTCCTTTTTCACCAGAGCCCTCTATGGGCTTGCAAATATCACTTTGCCAATTCCACAAGAACTGTCTTAGCGAAAGGCTTCTTGAGGGGTAAGCTGTAACTCTGTGAGATGATTTCACAGAACACAAAGAAGTTTCTCAGAAAGCTTCTTTCTCGTTGTTATCGGAGTTTATATCCTTTGACCCTATAGTCTTCAAAGGGATCCGAAATATCTGTTCTCAGATTCCACAGAAATAAGGCTAGCAAAGAGATCCACGAAATACAGATGTAACTCTGTGAGATGAATTAACAGAACACTAAGCAGTTTCTCAGAAAGCTTCTTTCCAGATTTCATCTGAGGATATTTCCTTTTTCACCGTAGCCCTCTAGGGGTTCCAAATATCACTTGGCCAATTCCACAAGAACTGTCTTAGCGAAAGGCTTCTTCAGGGGAAAGCTGTAACTCTACGAGATGATTTCACAGAACACAAATAAGTTTTTCAGAAAGCTTTCTTCTCTTTGTTATCGGAGTTTATTTCCTTTGGCCCTATGTTCATCAAAGGGATCCGAAATATCTGTTCTCAGATTCCACAGAAATAAGGCTAGCAAAGAGATCCACGAAATACAGATGTAACTCTGTGAGATGAATTAACAGAACACTAAGCAGTTTCTCAGAAAGCTTCTTTCCAGATTTCATCTGAGGATATTTCCTTTTTCACCATTGCCCTCTATGGGCTTCCGAATATCACTTTGCAAATTCCACAAGAAGTGTCTTAGCGAAAGACTTCTTGAAGGGAAAGCTGTAACTCTGTGAGATGATTTCACAGAACACAAAGAAGTTTCTCAGAAAGCTTCTTTCTCTTTGTTATCGGAGGATATTTCCTTTGGCCCTATAGTCTTCAAAGGCATCCGAAATATCCGTTCTCAGATTCCACAGAAATAAGGCTAGCAAAGAGATCCACGAAATACAGATGTAACTCTGTGAGATGAATTAACAGAACACTAAGCAGTTTCTCAGAAAGCTTCTTTCCAGATTTCATCTGAGGATATTTCCTTTTTCACCATAGCCCTCTAGGGGCTTCCAAATATACTTTGCCACTTCCACAAGAAATGTCTTAGCGAAAGGCTTCTTGAGGGGAAAGCTGTAACTCTGTGAGATGATTTCACAGAACACAAAGAAGTTTCTCAGAAACCTTCCTTCTCTTTGTCATCGGAGTTTATTTTCTTTGGCCCTTTATTCATCAAACGGATCCGAAATATCTGTTCTCATATTCCACAGAAATAAGGCTAGCAAAGAGATCCACGAAATACAGACGTAACTCTGTGAGATGAATAAACAGAACACTAAGCAGATTCTCAGAAAGATTCTTTCCACATTTCATCTGAGGATATTTCCCTTTTCACCATTGCCCTCTATGGGCTTCCAAATATCACTTTGCCAATTCCACAAGAACTGTCTTACCGAAAGACTTCTTGAGGGGAAAGCTGTAACTCTGTGAGATGATTTCACAGAACACAAAGAAGTTTCTCAGAAAGCTTCCTTCTCTTTCCTATCGGAGTTTATTTCCTTTGGCCCTATATTCATCAAAGGGATCCGAAATATCTGTTCTCAGATTCCACAGAAATAAGGCTAGCAAAGAGATCCACGAAATACAGATGTAACTCTGTGAGATGAATTAACAGAACACGAAGCAGTTTCTCAGAAAGCTTCTTTCCAGATTTCATCTGATTATAGTTCCTTTTTCACCATTGCCCTCTATGGGCTTCCAAATATCACTTTGCCAATTCCACAAGAACTGTCTTAGCGAAAGACTTCTGGAGGGGAAAGCTGTAAATCTGTGAGATGATTTCACACAACACAAAGAAGTTTCTCAGACAGCTTCTTTCTCTTTCTTATCGGAGGATATTTCCTTTGGCCCTATAGTCTTCTAAGGGATCCGAAATATCTGTTCTCGGATTCCACATAAATAAGGCTAGCAAAGAGATCCACGAAATACAGATGTAACTCTGTGAGATGAATTAACAGAACACTAAGCAGTTTCTCAGAAATCTTCTTTCCAGATTTCATCTGAGGATATTTCCTTTTTCACCATAGCCCTCTATGGGCTTGCAAATATCACTTTGCCAATTCCACAAGAACTGTCTTAGCGAAAGGCTTCTTGAGGGGAAAGCTGTAACTCTGTGAGATGATTTCACAGAACACAAAGAAGTTTCTCAGAAAGCTTCTTTCTCGTTGTTATCGGAGTTTATATCCTTTGGCCCTATAGTCTTCAAAGGGATCCGAAATATCTGTTCTCAGATTCCACAGAAATAAGGCTAGCAAAGAGATCCACGAAATACACATGTAACTCTGTGAGATGAATTAACAGAACACTAAGCAGTTTCTCAGAAAGCTTCTTTCCAGATTTCATCTGATGATATTTCCTTTTTCACCGTAGCCCTCTAGGGGTTCCAAATATCACTTGGCCAATTCCACAAGAACTGTCTTAGCGAAAGGCTTCTTGAGGGGAAAGCTGTAACTCTGTGAGATGATTTCACAGAACTCAAAGAAGTTTCTGAGAAAGCTTCTTTCTCTTTCTTATCGGAGTTTATATCCTTTGGCCCTATAGTCTTCAAAGGGATCCGAAATATCTGTTCTCAGATTCCACAGAAATAAGGCTAGCAAAGAGATCCACGAAATACAGATGTAACTCTGTGAGATGAATTAACAGAACACTAAGCAGTTTCTCAGAAAGCTTCTTTCCAGATTTCATCTGAGGATATTTCCTTTTTCACCATAGCCCTCTATGGGCTTCCATATATCACTTTGCTAATTCCACAACTACTGTCTTAGCGAAAGGCTTCTTGAGGGGAAAGCTGTAACTCTATGAGATGATTTCACAGAACACAAAGAAGTTTCCCAGAAAGCTTCCTTCTCTTTGTTATCGGAGTTTATTTCCTTTGGCCCTATATTCATCAAAGGGATCCGAAATATCTGTTCTCAGATTCCACAGAAATAAGGCTCGCAAAGAGATGCACGAAATACAGATGTAACTCTGTGAGATGAATTAACAGAACACGAAGCAGTTTCTCAGAAAGCTTCTTTCCAGATTCCATCTGAGGATATTTCCTTTTTCACCATAGCCCTCTAACGGCTTCCAAATATCACTTTGCCAATTCCACAAGAACTGTCTTAGCGAAAGGCTTCTTGAGGGGAAAGCTGTAACTCTATGAGATGATTTCACAGAACACAAAGAAGTTTCTCAGAAAGCTTCTTTCTCTTTCTTATCAGAGGATATTTCCTTTGGCCCAATAGTCTTCTAAGGGATCCAAAATATCTGTTCTCGGATTCCACATAAATAAGGCTAGCAAAGAGATCCACGAAATACAGATGTAACTCTGTGAGATGAATTAACAGAACACTAAGCAGTTTCTCAGAAAGCTTCTTTCCAGATTTCATCTGAGGATATTTCCTTTATCACCATAGCCCTCTATGGGCTTCCAAATATCACTTTGTCAATTCCACAAGAACTGTCTTAGCGAAAGGCTTCTTGAGGGGAAAGCTGTAACTCTGTGAGATGATTTCACAGAACACAAAGAAGTTTCTCAGAAAGCTTCCTTCTCTTTCTTATCGGAGTTTATTTCCTTTGGCCCTATATTCATCAAAGGGATCCGAAATATCTGTTCTCAGATTCCACAGAAATAAGGCTAGCAAAGAGATCCACGAAATACAGATGTAACTCTGTGAGATGAATTAACAGAACACGAAGCAGTTTCTCAGAAAGCTTCTTTCCAGATTAAATCTGAGGATATTTCCTTTTTCACAATAGCCCTCTATGGGCTTCCAAATATCACTTTGCCAATTCCACAAGAACTGTCTTAGCGAAAGGCTTCCTGTGGGGAAAGCTGTAACTCTGTGAGATGATTTCACAGAACACAAAGAAGTTTCTCAGAAAGCTTCCTTCTCTTTGTCATCGGAGTTTATTTCCATTGGCCCTATATTCATCAAAGGGATCCGAAATATCTGTTCTCAGATGCCACAGAAATAAGGCTAGCAAAGAGATCCACGAAATACAGATGTAACTCTGTGAGATGAATTAACAGAACACTAAGCAGTTTCTCAGAAAGCTTCTTTCCAGATTTCATCCTAGGATATTTCCTTTTTCACCATTGCCCTCTATGGGCTTCCAAATATCACTTTGCCAATTCCACAAGAACTGTCTTAGCGAAAGACTTCTTGAGGGGAAAGCTGTAACTCTGTGAGATGATTTCACAGAACACAAAGAAGATTCTCAGAAAGCTTCTTTCTCTTTCTTATCGGAGGATATTTCCTTTGGCCCAATAGTCTTCTAAGGGATCCGAAATATCTGTTCTCGGATTCCACATAAATAAGGCTAGCAAAGAGATCCACGAAATACAGATGTAACTCTGTGAGATGAATTAACAGAACACTAAGCAGTTTCTCAGAAAGCTTCTTTCCAGATTTCATCTGAGGATATTTCCTTTTTCACCATTGCCCTCTAAGGGCTTCCGAATATCACTTTGCCAATTCCACAAGAACTGTCTTAGCGAAAGGCTTCTTGAGGGGAAAGCTGTAACTCTGTGAGATGATTTCACAGAACACAAAGAAGTTTCTCAGAAAGCTTCTTTCTCGTTGTTATCGGAGTTTATATCCTTTGGCCCTATAGTCTTCAAAGGGATCCGAAATATCTGTTCTCAGATTCCACAGAAATAAGGCCAGCAAAGAGATCCACGACATACAGATGTAACTCTGTGAGATGAATTAACAGAACACTAAGCAGTTTCTCAGAAAGCTTGTTTCCAGATTTCATCTTAGGATATTGCCTTTTTCACCATAGCCCTCTATGGGCTTCCAAATATCACTTTGCCAATTCCACAAGAACTGTCTTAGCGAAAGGCTTCTTGAGGGGAAAGCTGTAACTCTGTGAGATGATTTCACAGAACACAAAGAAGTTTCTCAGAAAGCTTCTTACTCGTTGTTATCGGAGTTTATATCCTTTGGCCCTATAGTCTTCAAAGGGATCCGAAATATCTGTTCTCAGATTCCACAGAAATAAGGCTAGCAAAGAGATCCACGAAATACAGATGTAACTCTGTGAGATGAATTAACAGAACACTAAGCAGTTTCTCAGAAAGCTTCTTTCCAGATTTCATCTGAGGATATTTCCTTTTTCACCATTGCCCTCTATGGGCTTCCGAATATCACTTTGCCAATTCCACAAGAACTGTCTTAGCGAAAGGCTTCTTGAAGGGAAAGCTGTAACTCTGTGAGATGATTTCACAGAACACAAAGAAGTTTCTCAGAAAGCTTCTTTCTCTTTGTTATCGGAGGATATTTCTTTTGTCCCTATAGTCTTCAACGGCATCCGAAATATCTGTTCTCAGATTCCACAGAAATAAGGCTAGCAAAGAGATCCACGAAATACAGATGTAACCCTGTGAGATGAATTAACAGAACACTAAGCAGTTTCTCAAAAAGCTTCTTTCCAGATTTCATCTGAAGATATTTCCTTGTTCACTATAGCCCTCGATGCGCTTCCAAATATCACTTTGCCAATTCCACAAGAACTGTCTTAGCGAAAAGCTTCTTGACGGGAAAGCTGTAACTCTGTGAGATGATTTCACAGAACACAAAGAAATGTCTCAGAAAGCTTCTTTCTCGTTGTTATCGGAGTTTATATCCTTTGGCCCTATAGTCTTCAAAGGGATCCAAAATATCTGTTCTCAGATTCCACAGAAATAAGGCTAGCAAAGAGATCCACGAAATACAGATGTAACTCTGTGAGATGAATTAACAGAACACTAAGCAGTTTATCAGAAAGCTTCTTTCCAGATTTCATCTGAGGATATTTCCTTTTTCACCATAGCCCTCTAAGGGCTTCCATATATCACTTTGCCAATTCCACAAGAACTGTCTTAGCGAAAGGCTTCTAGAGGGGAAAGCGGTAACTCTGTGAGATGATTTCAGAGAACACAAAGAAGTTTCTCAGAAAGCTTCCTTCTCTTTCTTATCGGAGTTTATTTCCTTTGGCCCTATATTCATCAAAGGGATCCGAAATATCTGTTCTCAGATTCCACAGAAATAAGGCTAGCAAAGAGATCCACGAAATACAGATGTAACTCTGTGAGATGAATTAACAGAACACTAAGCAGTTTCTCAGAAAGCTTCTTTCCAGCTTTCATCTTAGGATATTGCCTTTTTCAACATAGCCCTCTATGGGCTTCCAAATATCACTTTGCCAATTCCACAAGAACTGTCTTAGCGAAAGGCTTCTTGAGGGGAAAGCTGTAACTCTGTGAGATATTTTCACAGAACACAAAGAAGTTTCTCAGAAAGCTTCTTTCTCGTTGTTATCGGAGTTTATATCCTTTGGCCCTATAGTCTTCAAAGGGATCCGAAATATCTGTTCTCAGATTCCACAGAAATAAGGCTAGCAAAGAGATCCACGAAATACAGATGTAACTCTGTGAGATGAATTAAGAGAACACTAAGCAGTTTCTCATAAAGCTTCTTTCCAGATTTCATCTGAGGATATTTCCTTTTTCACCATTGCCCTCTATGGGCTTCCGAATATCACTTTGCCAATTCCACAAGAACTGTCTTAGCGAAAGGCTTCTTGAGGGGAAAGCTGTAACTCTGTGAGATGATTTCACAGAACACAAAGAAGTTTCTCAGAAAGCTTCTTTCTCGTTGTTATCTGAGTTTATATCCTTTGGCCCTATAGTCTTCAAAGGGATCCGAAATATCTGTTCTCAGATTCCACAGAAATAAGGCTAGCAAAGAGATCCACGAAATACAGATGTAACTCTGTGAGATGAATTAACAGAACACTAAGCAGTTTCTCAGAAAGCTTCTTTCCAGATTTCATCTGAGGATATTTCCTTTTTCACCATAGCCCTCTATGGGCTTCCAAATATCACTTTGCCAATTCCACAAGAACTGTCTTAGCGAAAGGATTCTTGAGGGGAAAGCTGTAACTCTGTGAGATGATTTCACAGAACTCCAAGAAGTTTCTCAGAAAGCTTCTTTCTCTTTCTTATCGGAGTTTATATCCTTTGGCCCTATACTCTTCAAAGGGATCCGAAATATCTGTTCTCAGAATCCACAGAAATAAGGCTAGCAAAGAGATCCACGAAATACAGATGTAACTCTGTGAGATGAATTAACAGACACTAAGCAGTTTCTCAGAAAGCTTCTTTCCAGATTTCATCTGAGAATATTTCCTTTTTCACCATTGCCCTCTATGAGCTTCCAAATATCACTTTGCCAATTCCAAAAGAACTGTCTTAGCGAAAGGCTTCTTGAGGGGAAACCTGTAACTCTGTGAGATGATTTCACAGAACACAAAGAAGTTTCTCAGAAAGCTTCTTTCTCTTTCTTATCGGAGGATATTTCCTTTGGCCCTATACTCTTCAAAGGGATCCAAAATATCTGTTCTCAGATTCCACAGAAATAAGGCTAGCAAAGAGATTCACGAAATACACATGTAACTCTGTGAGATGAATTAACAGAACACTAAGCAGTTTCTCAGAAAGCTTCTTTCCAGATTTCATCTGAGGATAATTCCTTTTTCACCATAGCCCTCTATGGGCTTCCATATATCACTTTGCTAATTCCACAAGAACTGTCTTAGCGAAAGGCTTCTTGAGGGGAAAGCTGTAACTCTATGAGATGATTTCACAGAACACAAAGAAGTTTCTCAGAAAGCTTCCTTCTCTTTGTTATCGGAGTTTATTTCCTTTGGCCCTATATTCATCAAAGGGATCCGAAATATCTGTTCTCAGATTCCACAGAAATTAGGCTAGCAAAGAGATCCACGAAATACAGATGTAACTCTCTGAGGTGAATTAACAGAACACTAAGCAGTTTCTCAGAAAGCTTCTTTCCAGATTTCATCTGAGGATATTTCCTTTTTCACCATTGCCCTCTATGGGCTTCCGAATATCACTTTGCCAATTCCACAAGAACTATCTTAGCGAAAGGCTTCTTGAGGGGAAAGCTGTAACTCTGTGAGATGATTTCACAGAACACAAAGAAGTTTCTCAGAAAGCTTCTTTCTCCTTGTTATCGGAGATTATATCCTTTGGCCCTATAGTCTTCAAAGGGATCCGAAATATCTGTTCTCAGATTCCACAGAAATAAGGCTAGCAAAGAGATCCACGAAATACAGATGTAACTCTGTGAGATGAATTAACAGAACACTAAGCAGTTTCTCAGAAAGCTTCTTTCCAGATTTCATCTGAGGATATTTCCTTTTTCACCATAGCCCTCTATGGGCTTCCAAATATCACTTTGCCAATTCCACAAGAAGTGTCTTAGCGAAAGGCTTCTTGAGGGGAGAGCTGTAACTCTGTGAGATGATTTCACAGAACACAAAGAAGTTTCTCAGAAAGCTTCTTTCTCTTTTTTATCGGAGGATATTTCCTTTGGCCCTATAGTCTTCAAAGGCATCCGAAATATCCGTTCTCAGATTCCACAGAAATAAGGCTAGCAAAGACATCCACGAAATACAGATGTAACTCTGTGAGATGAATTAACAGAACACTAAGCAGTTTCTCAGAAAGCTTGTTTCCAGATTTCATCTTAGGATATTGCCTTTTTCACCATAGCCCTCTATGGGCTTCCAAATATCACTTTGCCAATTCCACAAGAACTGTCTTAGCGAAAGGCTTCTTGAGGGGAAAGCTGTAACTCTGTGAGATGATTTCACAGAACACAAAGAAGTTTCTCAGAAAGCTTCTTTCTCTTTGTCATCGGAGTTTATTTCCATTGGCCCTATATTCATCAAAGGGATGCGAAATATCTGTTCTCAGATTCCACAGAAATAAGGCTAGCAAAGAGATCCACGAAATACAGATGTAACTCTGTGAGATGAATTAACACAACACTAAGCAGTTTCTCAGAAAGCTTCTTTCCAGATTTCATCTGAGGATATTTATTTTTCACCATTGCCCTCTATGGGCTTCCAAATATCACTTTGCCAATTCCACAAGAACTGTCTTAGCGAAAGACTTCTTGAGGGGAAAGCTGTAACTCTGTGAGATGATTTCACAGAACACAAAGAAGTTTCTCAGAAAGCTTCTTTCTCGTTGTTATCGGAGGATATTTCTTTTGTCCCTATAGTCTTCAAAGGCATCCGAAATATCTGTTCTCAGATTCCACAGAAATAAGGCTAGCAAAGAGATCCACGAAATACAGATGTAACTCTGTGAGATGAATTAACAGAACACTAAGCAGTTTCTCAGAAAGCTTCTTTCCAGATTTCATCTGAGGATATTTCCTTTTTCACTATAGCCCTCGATGCGCTTCCAAATATCACTTTGCCAATTCCACAAGAACTGTCTTAGCGAAAGGCTTCTTGAGGGGAAAGCTGTAACTCTCTGAGATGATATCACAGAACACAAAGAAGTTTCTCAGAAAGCTTCCTTCTCTTTCTTATCGGAGTTTATATCCTTTGGCCCTATATTCATCAAAGGGATCCGAAATATCTGTTCTCAGATTCCACAGAAATAAGGTTAGCAAAGAGATCCACGAAATACAGATGTAACTCTGTGAGATGAATTAACAGAACACTAAGCAGTTTCTCAGAAAGCTTCTTTCCAGATTTCATCTGAGGATATTTCCTTTTTCACCATTGCCCTCTATGGGCTTCCAAATATCACTTTGCCAATTCCACAAGAACTGTCTTAGCGAAAGACTTCTTGAGGGGAAAGCTGTAACTCTGTGAGATGATTTCACAGAACTCCAAGAAGTTTCTCAGAAAGCTTCTTTCTCTTTCTTATCGGAGTTTATATCCTTTGGCCCTATACTCTTCAAAGGGATCCGAAATATCTGTTCTCAGAATCCACAGAAATAAGGCTAGCAAAGAGATCCACGAAATACAGATGTAACTCTGTGAGATGAATTAACAGACACTAAGCAGTTTCTCAGAAAGCTTCTTTCCAGATTTCATCTGAGAATATTTCCTTTTTCACCATTGCCCTCTATGAGCTTCCAAATATCACTTTGCCAATTCCAAAAGAACTGTCTTAGCGAAAGGCTTCTTGAGGGGAAAGCTGTAACTCTGTGAGATGATTTCACAGAACACAAAGAAGTTTCTCAGAAAGCTTCTTTCTCTTTCTTATCGGAGGATATTTCCTTTGGCCCTATACTCTTCAAAGGGATCCAAAATATCTGTTCTCAGATTCCACAGAAATAAGGCTAGCAAAGAGATCCACGAAATACAGATGTAACTCTGTGAGATGAATTAACAGAACACTAAGCAGTTTCTCAGAAAGCTTCTTTCCAGATTTCATCTGAGGATAATTCCTTTTTCACCATAGCCCTCTATGGGCTTCCATATATCACTTTGCTAATTCCACAAGAACTGTCTTAGCGAAAGGATTCTTGAGGGGAAAGCTGTAACTCTATGAGATGATTTCACAGAACACAAAGAAGTTTCTCAGAAAGCTTCCTTCTCTTTGTTATCGGAGTTTATTTCCTTTGGCCCTATATTCATCAAAGGGATCCGAAATATCTGTTCTCAGATTCCACAGAAATAAGGCTAGCAAAGAGATCCACGAAATACAGATGTAACTCTCTGAGGTGAATTAACAGAACACTAAGCAGTTTCTCACAAAGCTTCTTTCCAGATTTCATCTGAGGATATTTCCTTTTTCACCATTGCCCTCTATGGGCTTCCGAATATCACTTTGCCAATTCCACAAGAACTATCTTAGCGAAAGGCTTCTTGAGGGGAAAGCTGTAACTCTGTGAGATGATTTCACAGAACACAAAGAAGTTTCTCAGAAAGCTTCTTTCTCCTTGTTATCGGAGATTATATCCTTTGGCCCTATAGTCTTCAAAGGGATCCGAAATATCTGTTCTCAGATTCCACAGAAATAAGGCTAGCAAAGAGATCCACGAAATACAGATGTAACTCTGTGAGATGAATTAACAGAACACTAAGCAGTTTCTCAGAAAGCTTCTTTCCAGATTTCATCTGAGGATATTTCCTTTTTCACCATAGCCCTCTAGGGGCTTCCAAATATACTTTGCCAATTCCACAAGAAATGTCTTAGCGAAAGGCTTCTTGTGGGGAAAGCTGTAACTCTGTGAGATGATTTCACAGAACACAAAGAAGTTTCTCAGAAAGCTTCCTTCACTTTGTCATCGGAGTTTATTTCCTTTGGCCTTTTATTCGTCAAACGGATTCGAAATATCTGTTCTCATATTCCACAGAAATAAGGCTAGCAAAGAGATCCACGAAATACAGATGTAACTCTGTGAGATGAATTAACAGAACACTAAGCAGTTTCTCAGAAAGGTTCTTTCCAGATTTCATCTGAGGATATTTCCTTTTTCACCATTGCCCTCTATGGGCTTCCAAATATCACTTTGCCAATTCCACAAGAACTGTCTTAGCGAAAGACTTCTTGAGGGGAAAGCTGTAACTCTGTGAGATGATTTCACAGAACACAAAGAAGTTTCTCAGAAAGCTTCTTTCTCTTTGTTATCGGAGGATATTTCTTTTGTCCCTATAGTCTTCAAAGGCATCCGAAATATCTGTTCTCAGATTCCACAGAAATAAGGCTAGCAAAGAGATCCACGAAATACAGATGTAACTCTGTGAGATGAATTAACAGAACACTAAGCAGTTTCTCAGAAATCTTCTTTCCAGATTTCATCTTAGGATATTGCCTTTTTCAACATAGCCCTCTATGGGCTTCCAAATATCACTTTGCCAATTCCACAGGAACTGTCTTAGCGAAAGGCTTCTTGAGGGGAAAGCTGTAACTCTGTGAGATGATTTCACAGAACACAAAGAAGTTTCTCAGAAAGCTTCTTTCTCGTTGTTATCGGAGTTTATATCCTTTGGCCCTATAGTCTTCAAAGGGATCCGAAATATCTGTTCTCAGATTCCACAGAAATAAGGCTAGCAAAGAGATCCACGAAATACAGATGTAACTCTGTGAGATGAATTAACAGAACACTAAGCAGTTTCTCAGAAAGCTTCTTTCCCGATTTCATCTGAGGATATTTCCTTTTTCACCATAGCCCTCTATGGGCTTCCAAATATCACTTTGCCAATTCCACAAGAACTGTCTTAGCGAAAGGATTCTTGAGGGGAAAGCTGTAACTCTGTGAGATGATTTCACAGAACTCCAAGAAGTTTCTCAGAAAGCTTCTTTCTCTTTCTTATCGGAGTTTATATCCTTTGGCCCTATACTCTTCAAAGGGATCCGAAATATCTGTTCTCAGAATCCACAGAAATAAGGCTAGCAAAGAGATCCACCAAATACAGATGTAACTCTGTGAGATGAATTAACAGAACACTAAGCAGTTTCTCAGAAAGCTTCTTTCCAGATTTCATCTGAGGATATTATCTTTTTCACTATAGCCCTCGATGCGCTTCCAAATATCACTTTGCCAATTCCATAAGAACTGTCTTAGCGAAAGGCTTCTTGAGGGGAAAGCTGAAACTCTGTGAGATGATTTCACAGAACACAAAGAAGTTTCTCAGAAAGCTTCTTTCTCGTTGTTATCGGAGTTTATATACTTTGGCCCTTTGGTCTTCTAAGGGATCCAAAATATCTGTTCTCAGATTCCACAGAAATAAGGCTAGCAAAGAGATCCACGAAATACAGATGTAACTCTGTGAGATGAATTAACAGAACACTAAGCAGTTTATCAGAAAGCTTCTTTCCAGATTTCATCTGAGGATATTTCCTTTTTCACCATAGCCCTCTAAGGGCTTCCATATATCACTTTGCCAATTCCACAAGAACTGTCTTAGCGAAAGGCTTCTAGAGGGGAAAGCGGTAACTCTGTGAGATGATTTCAGAGAACACAAAGAAGTTTCTCAGAAAGCTTCCTTCTCTTTCTTATCGGAGTTTATTTCCTTTGGCCCTATATTCATCAAAGGGATCCGAAATATCTGTTCTCAGATTCCACAGAAATTAGGCTAGCAAAGAGATCCACGAAATACAGATGTAACTCTCTGAGGTGAATTAACAGAACACTAAGCAGTTTCTCAGAAAGCTTCTTTCCAGATTTCATCTGAGGATATTTCCTTTTTCACCATTGCCCTCTATGGGCTTCCGAATATCACTTTGCCAATTCCACAAGAACTATCTTAGCGAAAGGCTTCTTGAGGGGAAAGCTGTAACTCTGTGAGATGATTTCACAGAACACAAAGAAGTTTCTCAGAAAGCTTCTTTCTCCTTGTTATCGGAGATTATATCCTTTGGCCCTATAGTCTTCAAAGGGATCCGAAATATCTGTTCTCAGATTCCACAGAAATAAGGCTAGCAAAGAGATCCACGAAATACAGATGTAACTCTGTGAGATGAATTAACAGAACACTAAGCAGTTTCTCAGAAAGCTTCTTTCCAGATTTCATCTGAGGATATTTCCTTTTTCACCATAGCCCTCTATGGGCTTCCAAATATCACTTTGCCAATTCCACAAGAAGTGTCTTAGCGAAAGGCTTCTTGAGGGGAGAGCTGTAACTCTGTGAGATGATTTCACAGAACACAAAGAAGTTTCTCAGAAAGCTTCTTTCTCTTTTTTATCGGAGGATATTTCCTTTGGCCCTATAGTCTTCAAAGGCATCCGAAATATCCGTTCTCAGATTCCACAGAAATAAGGCTAGCAAAGACATCCACGAAATACAGATGTAACTCTGTGAGATGAATTAACAGAACACTAAGCAGTTTCTCAGAAAGCTTGTTTCCAGATTTCATCTTAGGATATTGCCTTTTTCACCATAGCCCTCTATGGGCTTCCAAATATCACTTTGCCAATTCCACAAGAACTGTCTTAGCGAAAGGCTTCTTGAGGGGAAAGCTGTAACTCTGTGAGATGATTTCACAGAACACAAAGAAGTTTCTCAGAAAGCTTCTTTCTCTTTGTCATCGGAGTTTATTTCCATTGGCCCTATATTCATCAAAGGGATGCGAAATATCTGTTCTCAGATTCCACAGAAATAAGGCTAGCAAAGAGATCCACGAAATACAGATGTAACTCTGTGAGATGAATTAACACAACACTAAGCAGTTTCTCAGAAAGCTTCTTTCCAGATTTCATCTGAGGATATTTATTTTTCACCATTGCCCTCTATGGGCTTCCAAATATCACTTTGCCAATTCCACAAGAACTGTCTTAGCGAAAGACTTCTTGAGGGGAAAGCTGTAACTCTGTGAGATGATTTCACAGAACACAAAGAAGTTTCTCAGAAAGCTTCTTTCTCGTTGTTATCGGAGGATATTTCTTTTGTCCCTATAGTCTTCAAAGGCATCCGAAATATCTGTTCTCAGATTCCACAGAAATAAGGCTAGCAAAGAGATCCACGAAATACAGATGTAACTCTGTGAGATGAATTAACAGAACACTAAGCAGTTTCTCAGAAAGCTTCTTTCCAGATTTCATCTGAGGATATTTCCTTTTTCACTATAGCCCTCGATGCGCTTCCAAATATCACTTTGCCAATTCCACAAGAACTGTCTTAGCGAAAGGCTTCTTGAGGGGAAAGCTGTAACTCTCTGAGATGATATCACAGAACACAAAGAAGTTTCTCAGAAAGCTTCCTTCTCTTTCTTATCGGAGTTTATATCCTTTGGCCCTATATTCATCAAAGGGATCCGAAATATCTGTTCTCAGATTCCACAGAAATAAGGTTAGCAAAGAGATCCACGAAATACAGATGTAACTCTGTGAGATGAATTAACAGAACACTAAGCAGTTTCTCAGAAAGCTTCTTTCCAGATTTCATCTGAGGATATTTCCTTTTTCACCATTGCCCTCTATGGGCTTCCAAATATCACTTTGCCAATTCCACAAGAACTGTCTTAGCGAAAGACTTCTTGAGGGGAAAGCTGTAACTCTGTGAGATGATTTCACAGAACTCCAAGAAGTTTCTCAGAAAGCTTCTTTCTCTTTCTTATCGGAGTTTATATCCTTTGGCCCTATACTCTTCAAAGGGATCCGAAATATCTGTTCTCAGAATCCACAGAAATAAGGCTAGCAAAGAGATCCACGAAATACAGATGTAACTCTGTGAGATGAATTAACAGACACTAAGCAGTTTCTCAGAAAGCTTCTTTCCAGATTTCATCTGAGAATATTTCCTTTTTCACCATTGCCCTCTATGAGCTTCCAAATATCACTTTGCCAATTCCAAAAGAACTGTCTTAGCGAAAGGCTTCTTGAGGGGAAAGCTGTAACTCTGTGAGATGATTTCACAGAACACAAAGAAGTTTCTCAGAAAGCTTCTTTCTCTTTCTTATCGGAGGATATTTCCTTTGGCCCTATACTCTTCAAAGGGATCCAAAATATCTGTTCTCAGATTCCACAGAAATAAGGCTAGCAAAGAGATCCACGAAATACAGATGTAACTCTGTGAGATGAATTAACAGAACACTAAGCAGTTTCTCAGAAAGCTTCTTTCCAGATTTCATCTGAGGATAATTCCTTTTTCACCATAGCCCTCTATGGGCTTCCATATATCACTTTGCTAATTCCACAAGAACTGTCTTAGCGAAAGGATTCTTGAGGGGAAAGCTGTAACTCTATGAGATGATTTCACAGAACACAAAGAAGTTTCTCAGAAAGCTTCCTTCTCTTTGTTATCGGAGTTTATTTCCTTTGGCCCTATATTCATCAAAGGGATCCGAAATATCTGTTCTCAGATTCCACAGAAATAAGGCTAGCAAAGAGATCCACGAAATACAGATGTAACTCTCTGAGGTGAATTAACAGAACACTAAGCAGTTTCTCACAAAGCTTCTTTCCAGATTTCATCTGAGGATATTTCCTTTTTCACCATTGCCCTCTATGGGCTTCCGAATATCACTTTGCCAATTCCACAAGAACTATCTTAGCGAAAGGCTTCTTGAGGGGAAAGCTGTAACTCTGTGAGATGATTTCACAGAACACAAAGAAGTTTCTCAGAAAGCTTCTTTCTCCTTGTTATCGGAGATTATATCCTTTGGCCCTATAGTCTTCAAAGGGATCCGAAATATCTGTTCTCAGATTCCACAGAAATAAGGCTAGCAAAGAGATCCACGAAATACAGATGTAACTCTGTGAGATGAATTAACAGAACACTAAGCAGTTTCTCAGAAAGCTTCTTTCCAGATTTCATCTGAGGATATTTCCTTTTTCACCATAGCCCTCTAGGGGCTTCCAAATATACTTTGCCAATTCCACAAGAAATGTCTTAGCGAAAGGCTTCTTGTGGGGAAAGCTGTAACTCTGTGAGATGATTTCACAGAACACAAAGAAGTTTCTCAGAAAGCTTCCTTCACTTTGTCATCGGAGTTTATTTCCTTTGGCCCTTTATTCGTCAAACGGATTCGAAATATCTGTTCTCATATTCCACAGAAATAAGGCTAGCAAAGAGATCCACGAAATACAGATGTAACTCTGTGAGATGAATTAACAGAACACTAAGCAGTTTCTCAGAAAGGTTCTTTCCAGATTTCATCTGAGGATATTTCCTTTTTCACCATTGCCCTCTATGGGCTTCCAAATATCACTTTGCCAATTCCACAAGAACTGTCTTAGCGAAAGACTTCTTGAGGGGAAAGCTGTAACTCTGTGAGATGATTTCACAGAACACAAAGAAGTTTCTCAGAAAGCTTCTTTCTCTTTGTTATCGGAGGATATTTCTTTTGTCCCTATAGTCTTCAAAGGCATCCGAAATATCTGTTCTCAGATTCCACAGAAATAAGGCTAGCAAAGAGATCCACGAAATACAGATGTAACTCTGTGAGATGAATTAACAGAACACTAAGCAGTTTCTCAGAAAGCTTGTTTCCAGATTTCATCTTAGGATATTGCCTTTTTCAACATAGCCCTCTATGGGCTTCCAAATATCACTTTGCCAATTCCACAGGAACTGTCTTAGCGAAAGGCTTCTTGAGGGGAAAGCTGTAACTCTGTGAGATGATTTCACAGAACACAAAGAAGTTTCTCAGAAAGCTTCTTTCTCGTTGTTATCGGAGTTTATATCCTTTGGCCCTATAGTCTTCAAAGGGATCCGAAATATCTGTTCTCAGATTCCACAGAAATAAGGCTAGCAAAGAGATCCACGAAATACAGATGTAACTCTGTGAGATGAATTAACAGAACACTAAGCAGTTTCTCAGAAAGCTTCTTTCCCGATTTCATCTGAGGATATTTCCTTTTTCACCATAGCCCTCTATGGGCTTCCAAATATCACTTTGCCAATTCCACAAGAACTGTCTTAGCGAAAGGATTCTTGAGGGGAAAGCTGTAACTCTGTGAGATGATTTCACAGAACTCCAAGAAGTTTCTCAGAAAGCTTCTTTCTCTTTCTTATCGGAGTTTATATCCTTTGGCCCTATACTCTTCAAAGGGATCCGAAATATCTGTTCTCAGAATCCACAGAAATAAGGCTAGCAAAGAGATCCACCAAATACAGATGTAACTCTGTGAGATGAATTAACAGAACACTAAGCAGTTTCTCAGAAAGCTTCTTTCCAGATTTCATCTGAGGATATTATCTTTTTCACTATAGCCCTCGATGCGCTTCCAAATATCACTTTGCCAATTCCATAAGAACTGTCTTAGCGAAAGGCTTCTTGAGGGGAAAGCTGAAACTCTGTGAGATGATTTCACAGAACACAAAGAAGTTTCTCAGAAAGCTTCTTTCTCGTTGTTATCGGAGTTTATATACTTTGGCCCTTTGGTCTTCTAAGGGATCCAAAATATCTGTTCTCAGATTCCACAGAAATAAGGCTAGCAAAGAGATCCACGAAATACAGATGTAACTCTGTGAGATGAATTAACAGAACACTAAGCAGTTTATCAGAAAGCTTCTTTCCAGATTTCATCTGAGGATATTTCCTTTTTCACCATAGCCCTCTAAGGGCTTCCATATATCACTTTGCCAATTCCACAAGAACTGTCTTAGCGAAAGGCTTCTAGAGGGGAAAGCGGTAACTCTGTGAGATGATTTCAGAGAACACAAAGAAGTTTCTCAGAAAGCTTCCTTCTCTTTCTTATCGGAGTTTATTTCCTTTGGCCCTATATTCATCAAAGGGATCCGAAATATCTGTTCTCAGATTCCACAGAAATAAGGCTAGCAAAGAGATCCACGAAATACAGATGTAACTCTGTGAGATGAATTAACAGAACACTAAGCAGTTTCTCAGAAAGCTTCTTTCCAGCTTTCATCTTAGGATATTGCCTTTTTCAACATAGCCCTCTATGGGCTTCCAAATATCACTTTGCCAATTCCACAAGAACTGTCTTAGCGAAAGGCTTCTTGAGGGGAAAGCTGTAACTCTGTGAGATATTTTCACAGAACACAAAGAAGTTTCTCAGAAAGCTTCTTTCTCGTTGTTATCGGAGTTTATATCCTTTGGCCCTATAGTCTTCAAAGGGATCCGAAATATCTGTTCTCAGATTCCACAGAAATAAGGCTAGCAAAGAGATCCACGAAATACAGATGTAACTCTGTGAGATGAATTAACAGAACACTAAGCAGTTTCTCAGAAAGCTTCTTTCCAGATTTCATCTGAGGATATTTCCTTTTTCACCATAGCCCTCTATGGGCTTCCAAATATCACTTTGCCAATTCCACAAGAACTGTCTTAGCGAAAGGCTTCTTGAGGGGAAAGCTGTAACTCTGTGAGATGATTTCACAGAACTCCAAGAAGTTTCTCAGAAAGCTTCTTTCTCTTTCTTATCGGAGTTTATATCCTTTGGCCCTATACTCTTCAAAGGGATCCGAAATATCTGTTCTCAGAATCCACAGAAATAAGGCTAGCAAAGAGATCCACGAAATACAGATGTAACTCTGTGAGATGAATTAACAGACACTAAGCAGTTTCTCAGAAAGCTTCTTTCCAGATTTCATCTGAGAATATTTCCTTTTTCACCATTGCCCTCTATGAGCTTCCAAATATCACTTTGCCAATTCCAAAAGAACTGTCTTAGCGAAAGGCTTCTTGATGGGAAACCTGTAACTCTGTGAGATGATTTCACAGAACACAAAGAAGTTTCTCAGAAAGCTTCTTTCTCTTTCTTATCGGAGGATATTTCCTTTGGCCCTATACTCTTCAAAGGAATCCAAATATCTGTTCTCAGATTCCACAGAAATAAACTAGCAAAGAGATTCACGAAATACAGATGTAACTCTGTGAGATGAATTAACAGAACACTAAGCAGTTTCTCAGAAAGCTTCTTTCCAGATTTCATCTGAGGATAATTCCTTTTTCACCATAGCCCTCTATGGGCTTCCATATATCACTTTGCTAATTCAACAAGAACTGTCTTAGCGAAAGGCTTCTTGAGGGGAAAGCTGTAACTCTATGAGATGATTTCACAGAACACTAAGAAGTTTCTCAGAAAGCTTCCTTCTCTTTGTTATCGGAGTTTATTTCCTTTGGCCCTATATTCATCAAAGGGATCCGAAATATCTGTTCTCAGATTCCACAGAAATAAGGCTAGCAAAGAGATCCACGAAATACAGATGTAACTCTCTGAGGTGAATTAACAGAACACTAAGCAGTTTCTCACAAAGCTTCTTTCCAGATTTCATCTGAGGATATTTCCTTTTTCACCATTGCCCTCTATGGGCTTCCGAATATCACTTTGCCAATTCCACAAGAACTATCTTAGCGAAAGGCTTCTTGAGGGGAAAGCTGTAACTCTGTGAGATGATTTCACAGAACACAAAGAAGTTTCTCAGAAAGCTTCTTTCTCCTTGTTATCGGAGATTATATCCTTTGGCCCTATAGTCTTCAAAGGGATCCGAAATATCTGTTCTCAGATTCCACAGAAATAAGGCTAGCAAAGAGATCCACGAAATACAGATGTAACTCTGTGAGATGAATTAACAGAACACTAAGCAGTTTCTCAGAAAGCTTCTTTCCAGATTTCATCTGAGGATATTTCCTTTTTCACCATAGCCCTCTTTGGGCTTCCAAATATCACTTTGCCAATTCCACAAGAAGTGTCTTAGCGAAAGGCTTCTTGAGGGGAGAGCTGTAACTCTGTGAGATGATTTCACAGAACACAAAGAAGTTTCTCAGAAAGCTTCTTTCTCTTTTTTATCGGAGGATATTTCCTTTGGCCCTATAGTATTCAAAGGCATCCGAAATATCCGTTCTCAGATTCCACAGAAATAAGGCTAGCAAAGACATCCACGAAATACAGATGTAACTCTGTGAGATGAATTAACAGAACACTAAGCAGTTTCTCAGAAAGCTTGTTTCCAGATTTCATCTTAGGATATTGCCTTTTTCACCATAGCCCTCTATGGGCTTCCAAATATCACTTTGCCAATTCCACAAGAACTGTCTTAGCGAAAGGCTTCTTGAGGGGAAAGCTGTAACTCTGTGAGATGATTTCACAGAACACAAAGAAGTTTCTCAGAAAGCTTCTTTCTCCTTGTTATCGGAGATTATATCCTTTGGCCCTATAGTCTTCAAAGGGATCCGAAATATCTGTTCTCAGATTCCACAGAAATAAGGCTAGCAAAGAGATCCACGAAATACAGATGTAACTCTGTGAGATGAATTAACAGAACACTAAGCAGTTTCTCAGAAAGCTTCTTTCCAGATTTCATCTGAGGATATTTCCTTTTTCACCATTGCCCTCTATGGGCTTCCGAATATCACTTTGCCAATTCCACAAGAACTGTCTTAGCGAAAGGCTTCTTGAGGGGAAAGCTGTAACTCTGTGAGATGATTTCACAGAACACAAAGAAGTTTCTCAGAAAGCTTCTTTCTCTTTGTCATCGGAGTTTATTTCCATTGGCCCTATATTCATCAAAGGGATGCGAAATATCTGTTCTCAGATTCCACAGAAATAAGGCTAGCAAAGAGATCCACGAAATACAGATGTAACTCTGTGAGATGAATTAACACAACACTAAGCAGTTTCTCAGAAAGCTTCTTTCCAGATTTCATCTGAGGATATTTATTTTTCACCATTGCCCTCTATGGGCTTCCAAATATCACTTTGCCAATTCCACAAGAACTGTCTTAGCGAAAGACTTCTTGAGGGGAAAGCTGTAACTCTGTGAGATGATTTCACAGAACACAAAGAAGTTTCTCAGAAAGCTTCTTTCTCGTTGTTATCGGAGGATATTTCTTTTGTCCCTATAGTCTTCAAAGGCATCCGAAATATCTGTTCTCAGATTCCACAGAAATAAGGCTAGCAAAGAGATCCACGAAATACAGATGTAACTCTGTGAGATGAATTAACAGAACACTAAGCAGTTTCTCAGAAAGCTTCTTTCCAGATTTCATCTGAGGATATTTCCTTTTTCACTATAGCCCTCGATGCGCTTCCAAATATCACTTTGCCAATTCCACAAGAACTGTCTTAGCGAAAGGCTTCTTGAGGGGAAAGCTGTAACTCTCTGAGATGATATCACAGAACACAAAGAAGTTTCTCAGAAAGCTTCCTTCTCTTTCTTATCGGAGTTTATATCCTTTGGCCCTATATTCATCAAAGGGATCCGAAATATCTGTTCTCAGATTCCACAGAAATAAGGTTAGCAAAGAGATCCACGAAATACAGATGTAACTCTGTGAGATGAATTAACAGAACACTAAGCAGTTTCTCAGAAAGCTTCTTTCCAGATTTCATCTGAGGATATTTCCTTTTTCACCATTGCCCTCTATGGGCTTCCAAATATCACTTTGCCAATTCCACAAGAACTGTCTTAGCGAAAGACTTCTTGAGGGGAAAGCTGTAACTCTGTGAGATGATTTCACAGAACTCCAAGAAGTTTCTCAGAAAGCTTCTTTCTCTTTCTTATCGGAGTTTATATCCTTTGGCCCTATACTCTTCAAAGGGATCCGAAATATCTGTTCTCAGAATCCACAGAAATAAGGCTAGCAAAGAGATCCACGAAATACAGATGTAACTCTGTGAGATGAATTAACAGACACTAAGCAGTTTCTCAGAAAGCTTCTTTCCAGATTTCATCTGAGAATATTTCCTTTTTCACCATTGCCCTCTATGAGCTTCCAAATATCACTTTGCCAATTCCAAAAGAACTGTCTTAGTGAAAGGCTTCTTGAGGGGAAAGCGGTAACTCTGTGAGATGATTTCACAGAACACAAAGAAGTTTCTCAGAAAGCTTCTTTCTCTTTCTTATCGGAGGATATTTCCTTTGGCCCTATACTCTTCAAAGGGATCCAAAATATCTGTTCTCAGATTCCACAGAAATAAGGCTAGCAAAGAGATCCACGAAATACAGATGTAACTCTGTGAGATGAATTAACAGAACACTAAGCAGTTTCTCAGAAAGCTTCTTTCCAGATTTCATCTGAGGATAATTCCTTTTTCACCATAGCCCTCTATGGGCTTCCATATATCACTTTGCTAATTCCACAAGAACTGTCTTAGCGAAAGGCTTCTTGAGGGGAAAGCTGTAACTCTATGAGATGATTTCACAGAACACAAAGAAGTTTCTCAGAAAGCTTCCTTCTCTTTGTTATCGGAGTTTATTTCCTTTGGCCCTATATTCATCAAAGGGATCCGAAATATCTGTTCTCAGATTCCACAGAAATAAGGCTAGCAAAGAGATCCACGAAATACAGATGTAACTCTCTGAGGTGAATTAACAGAACACTAAGCAGTTTCTCACAAAGCTTCTTTCCAGATTTCATCTGAGGATATTTCCTTTTTCACCATTGCCCTCTATGGGCTTCCGAATATCACTTTGCCAATTCCACAAGAACTATCTTAGCGAAAGGCTTCTTGAGGGGAAAGCTGTAACTCTGTGAGATGATTTCACAGAACACAAAGAAGTTTCTCAGAAAGCTTCTTTCTCCTTGTTATCGGAGATTATATCCTTTGGCCCTATAGTCTTCAAAGGGATCCGAAATATCTGTTCTCAGATTCCACAGAAATAAGGCTAGCAAAGAGATCCACGAAATACAGATGTAACTCTGTGAGATGAATTAACAGAACACTAAGCAGTTTCTCAGAAAGCTTCTTTCCAGATTTCATCTGAGGATATTTCCTTTTTCACCATAGCCCTCTAGGGGCTTCCAAATATACTTTGCCAATTCCACAAGAAATGTCTTAGCGAAAGGCTTCTTGTGGGGAAAGCTGTAACTCTGTGAGATGATTTCACAGAACACAAAGAAGTTTCTCAGAAAGCTTCCTTCACTTTGTCATCGGAGTTTATTTCCTTTGGCCCTTTATTCGTCAAACGGATTCGAAATATCTGTTCTCATATTCCACAGAAATAAGGCTAGCAAAGAGATCCACGAAATACAGATGTAACTCTGTGAGATGAATTAACAGAACACTAAGCAGTTTCTCAGAAAGGTTCTTTCCAGATTTCATCTGAGGATATTTCCTTTTTCACCATTGCCCTCTATGGGCTTCCAAATATCACTTTGCCAATTCCACAAGAACTGTCTTAGCGAAAGACTTCTTGAGGGGAAAGCTGTAACTCTGTGAGATGATTTCACAGAACACAAAGAAGTTTCTCAGAAAGCTTCTTTCTCTTTGTTATCGGAGGATATTTCTTTTGTCCCTATAGTCTTCAAAGGCATCCGAAATATCTGTTCTCAGATTCCACAGAAATAAGGCTAGCAAAGAGATCCACGAAATACAGATGTAACTCTGTGAGATGAATTAACAGAACACTAAGCAGTTTCTCAGAAATCTTCTTTCCAGATTTCATCTTAGGATATTGCCTTTTTCAACATAGCCCTCTATGGGCTTCCAAATATCACTTTGCCAATTCCACAGGAACTGTCTTAGCGAAAGGCTTCTTGAGGGGAAAGCTGTAACTCTGTGAGATGATTTCACAGAACACAAAGAAGTTTCTCAGAAAGCTTCTTTCTCGTTGTTATCGGAGTTTATATCCTTTGGCCCTATAGTCTTCAAAGGGATCCGAAATATCTGTTCTCAGATTCCACAGAAATAAGGCTAGCAAAGAGATCCACGAAATACAGATGTAACTCTGTGAGATGAATTAACAGAACACTAAGCAGTTTCTCAGAAAGCTTCTTTCCCGATTTCATCTGAGGATATTTCCTTTTTCACCATAGCCCTCTATGGGCTTCCAAATATCACTTTGCCAATTCCACAAGAACTGTCTTAGCGAAAGGATTCTTGAGGGGAAAGCTGTAACTCTGTGAGATGATTTCACAGAACTCCAAGAAGTTTCTCAGAAAGCTTCTTTCTCTTTCTTATCGGAGTTTATATCCTTTGGCCCTATACTCTTCAAAGGGATCCGAAATATCTGTTCTCAGAATCCACAGAAATAAGGCTAGCAAAGAGATCCACCAAATACAGATGTAACTCTGTGAGATGAATTAACAGAACACTAAGCAGTTTCTCAGAAAGCTTCTTTCCAGATTTCATCTGAGGATATTATCTTTTTCACTATAGCCCTCGATGCGCTTCCAAATATCACTTTGCCAATTCCATAAGAACTGTCTTAGCGAAAGGCTTCTTGAGGGGAAAGCTGAAACTCTGTGAGATGATTTCACAGAACACAAAGAAGTTTCTCAGAAAGCTTCTTTCTCGTTGTTATCGGAGTTTATATACTTTGGCCCTTTGGTCTTCTAAGGGATCCAAAATATCTGTTCTCAGATTCCACAGAAATAAGGCTAGCAAAGAGATCCACGAAATACAGATGTAACTCTGTGAGATGAATTAACAGAACACTAAGCAGTTTATCAGAAAGCTTCTTTCCAGATTTCATCTGAGGATATTTCCTTTTTCACCATAGCCCTCTAAGGGCTTCCATATATCACTTTGCCAATTCCACAAGAACTGTCTTAGCGAAAGGCTTCTAGAGGGGAAAGCGGTAACTCTGTGAGATGATTTCAGAGAACACAAAGAAGTTTCTCAGAAAGCTTCCTTCTCTTTCTTATGGGAGTTTATTTCCTTTGGCCCTATATTCATCAAAGGGATCCGAAATATCTGTTCTCAGATTCCACAGAAATTAGGCTAGCAAAGAGATCCACGAAATACAGATGTAACTCTCTGAGGTGAATTAACAGAACACTAAGCAGTTTCTCAGAAAGCTTCTTTCCAGATTTCATCTGAGGATATTTCCTTTTTCACCATTGCCCTCTATGGGCTTCCGAATATCACTTTGCCAATTCCACAAGAACTATCTTAGCGAAAGGCTTCTTGAGGGGAAAGCTGTAACTCTGTGAGATGATTTCACAGAACACAAAGAAGTTTCTCAGAAAGCTTCTTTCTCCTTGTTATCGGAGATTATATCCTTTGGCCCTATAGTCTTCAAAGGGATCCGAAATATCTGTTCTCAGATTCCACAGAAATAAGGCTAGCAAAGAGATCCACGAAATACAGATGTAACTCTGTGAGATGAATTAACAGAACACTAAGCAGTTTCTCAGAAAGCTTCTTTCCAGATTTCATCTGAGGATATTTCCTTTTTCACCATAGCCCTCTATGGGCTTCCAAATATCACTTTGCCAATTCCACAAGAAGTGTCTTAGCGAAAGGCTTCTTGAGGGGAGAGCTGTAACTCTGTGAGATGATTTCACAGAACACAAAGAAGTTTCTCAGAAAGCTTCTTTCTCTTTTTTATCGGAGGATATTTCCTTTGGCCCTATAGTCTTCAAAGGCATCCGAAATATCCGTTCTCAGATTCCACAGAAATAAGGCTAGCAAAGACATCCACGAAATACAGATGTAACTCTGTGAGATGAATTAACAGAACACTAAGCAGTTTCTCAGAAAGCTTGTTTCCAGATTTCATCTTAGGATATTGCCTTTTTCACCATAGCCCTCTATGGGCTTCCAAATATCACTTTGCCAATTCCACAAGAACTGTCTTAGCGAAAGGCTTCTTGAGGGGAAAGCTGTAACTCTGTGAGATGATTTCACAGAACACAAAGAAGTTTCTCAGAAAGCTTCTTTCTCTTTGTCATCGGAGTTTATTTCCATTGGCCCTATATTCATCAAAGGGATGCGAAATATCTGTTCTCAGATTCCACAGAAATAAGGCTAGCAAAGAGATCCACGAAATACAGATGTAACTCTGTGAGATGAATTAACACAACACTAAGCAGTTTCTCAGAAAGCTTCTTTCCAGATTTCATCTGAGGATATTTATTTTTCACCATTGCCCTCTATGGGCTTCCAAATATCACTTTGCCAATTCCACAAGAACTGTCTTAGCGAAAGACTTCTTGAGGGGAAAGCTGTAACTCTGTGAGATGATTTCACAGAACACAAAGAAGTTTCTCAGAAAGCTTCTTTCTCGTTGTTATCGGAGGATATTTCTTTTGTCCCTATAGTCTTCAAAGGCATCCGAAATATCTGTTCTCAGATTCCACAGAAATAAGGCTAGCAAAGAGATCCACGAAATACAGATGTAACTCTGTGAGATGAATTAACAGAACACTAAGCAGTTTCTCAGAAAGCTTCTTTCCAGATTTCATCTGAGGATATTTCCTTTTTCACTATAGCCCTCGATGCGCTTCCAAATATCACTTTGCCAATTCCACAAGAACTGTCTTAGCGAAAGGCTTCTTGAGGGGAAAGCTGTAACTCTCTGAGATGATATCACAGAACACAAAGAAGTTTCTCAGAAAGCTTCCTTCTCTTTCTTATCGGAGTTTATATCCTTTGGCCCTATATTCATCAAAGGGATCCGAAATATCTGTTCTCAGATTCCACAGAAATAAGGTTAGCAAAGAGATCCACGAAATACAGATGTAACTCTGTGAGATGAATTAACAGAACACTAAGCAGTTTCTCAGAAAGCTTCTTTCCAGATTTCATCTGAGGATATTTCCTTTTTCACCATTGCCCTCTATGGGCTTCCAAATATCACTTTGCCAATTCCACAAGAACTGTCTTAGCGAAAGACTTCTTGAGGGGAAAGCTGTAACTCTGTGAGATGATTTCACAGAACTCCAAGAAGTTTCTCAGAAAGCTTCTTTCTCTTTCTTATCGGAGTTTATATCCTTTGGCCCTATACTCTTCAAAGGGATCCGAAATATCTGTTCTCAGAATCCACAGAAATAAGGCTAGCAAAGAGATCCACGAAATACAGATGTAACTCTGTGAGATGAATTAACAGACACTAAGCAGTTTCTCAGAAAGCTTCTTTCCAGATTTCATCTGAGAATATTTCCTTTTTCACCATTGCCCTCTATGAGCTTCCAAATATCACTTTGCCAATTCCAAAAGAACTGTCTTAGCGAAAGGCTTCTTGAGGGGAAAGCTGTAACTCTGTGAGATGATTTCACAGAACACAAAGAAGTTTCTCAGAAAGCTTCTTTCTCTTTCTTATCGGAGGATATTTCCTTTGGCCCTATACTCTTCAAAGGGATCCAAAATATCTGTTCTCAGATTCCACAGAAATAAGGCTAGCAAAGAGATCCACGAAATACAGATGTAACTCTGTGAGATGAATTAACAGAACACTAAGCAGTTTCTCAGAAAGCTTCTTTCCAGATTTCATCTGAGGATAATTCCTTTTTCACCATAGCCCTCTATGGGCTTCCATATATCACTTTGCTAATTCCACAAGAACTGTCTTAGCGAAAGGCTTCTTGAGGGGAAAGCTGTAACTCTATGAGATGATTTCACAGAACACAAAGAAGTTTCTCAGAAAGCTTCCTTCTCTTTGTTATCGGAGTTTATTTCCTTTGGCCCTATATTCATCAAAGGGATCCGAAATATCTGTTCTCAGATTCCACAGAAATAAGGCTAGCAAAGAGATCCACGAAATACAGATGTAACTCTCTGAGGTGAATTAACAGAACACTAAGCAGTTTCTCACAAAGCTTCTTTCCAGATTTCATCTGAGGATATTTCCTTTTTCACCATTGCCCTCTATGGGCTTCCGAATATCACTTTGCCAATTCCACAAGAACTATCTTAGCGAAAGGCTTCTTGAGGGGAAAGCTGTAACTCTGTGAGATGATTTCACAGAACACAAAGAAGTTTCTCAGAAAGCTTCTTTCTCCTTGTTATCGGAGATTATATCCTTTGGCCCTATAGTCTTCAAAGGGATCCGAAATATCTGTTCTCAGATTCCACAGAAATAAGGCTAGCAAAGAGATCCACGAAATACAGATGTAACTCTGTGAGATGAATTAACAGAACACTAAGCAGTTTCTCAGAAAGCTTCTTTCCAGATTTCATCTGAGGATATTTCCTTTTTCACCATAGCCCTCTAGGGGCTTCCAAATATACTTTGCCAATTCCACAAGAAATGTCTTAGCGAAAGGCTTCTTGTGGGGAAAGCTGTAACTCTGTGAGATGATTTCACAGAACACAAAGAAGTTTCTCAGAAAGCTTCCTTCACTTTGTCATCGGAGTTTATTTCCTTTGGCCCTTTATTCGTCAAACGGATTCGAAATATCTGTTCTCATATTCCACAGAAATAAGGCTAGCAAAGAGATCCACGAAATACAGATGTAACTCTGTGAGATGAATTAACAGAACACTAAGCAGTTTCTCAGAAAGGTTCTTTCCAGATTTCATCTGAGGATATTTCCTTTTTCACCATTGCCCTCTATGGGCTTCCAAATATCACTTTGCCAATTCCACAAGAACTGTCTTAGCGAAAGACTTCTTGAGGGGAAAGCTGTAACTCTGTGAGATGATTTCACAGAACACAAAGAAGTTTCTCAGAAAGCTTCTTTCTCTTTGTTATCGGAGGATATTTCTTTTGTCCCTATAGTCTTCAAAGGCATCCGAAATATCTGTTCTCAGATTCCACAGAAATAAGGCTAGCAAAGAGATCCACGAAATACAGATGTAACTCTGTGAGATGAATTAACAGAACACTAAGCAGTTTCTCAGAAAGCTTGTTTCCAGATTTCATCTTAGGATATTGCCTTTTTCAACATAGCCCTCTATGGGCTTCCAAATATCACTTTGCCAATTCCACAGGAACTGTCTTAGCGAAAGGCTTCTTGAGGGGAAAGCTGTAACTCTGTGAGATGATTTCACAGAACACAAAGAAGTTTCTCAGAAAGCTTCTTTCTCGTTGTTATCGGAGTTTATATCCTTTGGCCCTATAGTCTTCAAAGGGATCCGAAATATCTGTTCTCAGATTCCACAGAAATAAGGCTAGCAAAGAGATCCACGAAATACAGATGTAACTCTGTGAGATGAATTAACAGAACACTAAGCAGTTTCTCAGAAAGCTTCTTTCCCGATTTCATCTGAGGATATTTCCTTTTTCACCATAGCCCTCTATGGGCTTCCAAATATCACTTTGCCAATTCCACAAGAACTGTCTTAGCGAAAGGATTCTTGAGGGGAAAGCTGTAACTCTGTGAGATGATTTCACAGAACTCCAAGAAGTTTCTCAGAAAGCTTCTTTCTCTTTCTTATCGGAGTTTATATCCTTTGGCCCTATACTCTTCAAAGGGATCCGAAATATCAGTTCTCAGAATCCACAGAAATAAGGCTAGCAAAGAGATCCACCAAATACAGATGTAACTCTGTGAGATGAATTAACAGAACACTAAGCAGTTTCTCAGAAAGCTTCTTTCCAGATTTCATCTGAGGATATTATCTTTTTCACTATAGCCCTCGATGCGCTTCCAAATATCACTTTGCCAATTCCATAAGAACTGTCTTAGCGAAAGGCTTCTTTAGGGGAAAGCTGAAACTCTGTGAGATGATTTCACAGAACACAAAGAAGTTTCTCAGAAAGCTTCTTTCTCGTTGTTATCGGAGTTTATATACTTTGGCCCTTTGGTCTTCTAAGGGATCCAAAATATCTGTTCTCAGATTCCACAGAAATAAGGCTAGCAAAGAGATCCACGAAATACAGATGTAACTCTGTGAGATGAATTAACAGAACACTAAGCAGTTTATCAGAAAGCTTCTTTCCAGATTTCATCTGAGGATATTTCCTTTTTCACCATAGCCCTCTAAGGGCTTCCATATATCACTTTGCCAATTCCACAAGAACTGTCTTAGCGAAAGGCTTCTAGAGGGGAAAGCGGTAACTCTTTGAGATGATTTCAGAGAACACAAAGAAGTTTCTCAGAAAGCTTCCTTCTCTTTCTTATCGGAGTTTATTTCCTTTGGCCCTATATTCATCAAAGGGATCCGAAATATCTGTTCTCAGATTCCACAGAAATAAGGCTAGCAAAGAGATCCACGAAATACAGATGTAACTCTGTGAGATGAATTAACAGAACACTAAGCAGTTTCTCAGAAAGCTTCTTTCCAGCTTTCATCTTAGGATATTGCCTTTTTCAACATAGCCCTCTATGGGCTTCCAAATATCACTTTGCCAATTCCACAAGAACTGTCTTAGCGAAAGGCTTCTTGAGGGGAAAGCTGTAACTCTGTGAGATATTTTCACAGAACACAAAGAAGTTTCTCAGAAAGCTTCTTTCTCGTTGTTATCGGAGTTTATATCCTTTGGCCCTATAGTCTTCAAAGGGATCCGAAATATCTGTTCTCAGATTCCACAGAAATAAGGCTAGCAAAGAGATCCACGAAATACAGATGTAACTCTGTGAGATGAATTAACAGAACACTAAGCAGTTTCTCAGAAAGCTTCTTTCCAGATTTCATCTGAGGATATTTCCTTTTTCACCATAGCCCTCTATGGGCTTCCAAATATCACTTTGCCAATTCCACAAGAACTGTCTTAGCGAAAGGCTTCTTGAGGGGAAAGCTGTAACTCTGTGAGATGATTTCACAGAACTCCAAGAAGTTTCTCAGAAAGCTTCTTTCTCTTTCTTATCGGAGTTTATATCCTTTGGCCCTATACTCTTCAAAGGGATCCGAAATATCTGTTCTCAGAATCCACAGAAATAAGGCTAGCAAAGAGATCCACGAAATACAGATGTAACTCTGTGAGATGAATTAACAGACACTAAGCAGTTTCTCAGAAAGCTTCTTTCCAGATTTCATCTGAGAATATTTCCTTTTTCACCATTGCCCTCTATGAGCTTCCAAATATCACTTTGCCAATTCCAAAAGAACTGTCTTAGCGAAAGGCTTCTTGATGGGAAACCTGTAACTCTGTGAGATGATTTCACAGAACACAAAGAAGTTTCTCAGAAAGCTTCTTTCTCTTTCTTATCGGAGGATATTTCCTTTGGCCCTATACTCTTCAAAGGAATCCAAAATATCTGTTCTCAGATTCCACAGAAATAAACTAGCAAAGAGATTCACGAAATACAGATGTAACTCTGTGAGATGAATTAACAGAACACTAAGCAGTTTCTCAGAAAGCTTCTTTCCAGATTTCATCTGAGGATAATTCCTTTTTCACCATAGCCCTCTATGGGCTTCCATATATCACTTTGCTAATTCAACAAGAACTGTCTTAGCGAAAGGCTTCTTGAGGGGAAAGCTGTAACTCTATGAGATGATTTCACAGAACACTAAGAAGTTTCTCAGAAAGCTTCCTTCTCTTTGTTATCGGAGTTTATTTCCTTTGGCCCTATATTCATCAAAGGGATCCGAAATATCTGTTCTCAGATTCCACAGAAATAAGGCTAGCAAAGAGATCCACGAAATACAGATGTAACTCTCTGAGGTGAATTAACAGAACACTAAGCAGTTTCTCACAAAGCTTCTTTCCAGATTTCATCTGAGGATATTTCCTTTTTCACCATTGCCCTCTAGGGGCTTCCGAATATCACTTTGCCAATTCCACAAGAACTATCTTAGCGAAAGGCTTCTTGAGGGGAAAGCTGTAACTCTGTGAGATGATTTCACAGAACACAAAGAAGTTTCTCAGAAAGCTTCTTTCTCCTTGTTATCGGAGATTATATCCTTTGGCCCTATAGTCTTCAAAGGGATCCGAAATATCTGTTCTCAGATTCCACAGAAATAAGGCTAGCAAAGAGATCCACGAAATACAGATGTAACTCTGTGAGATGAATTAACAGAACACTAAGCAGTTTCTCAGAAAGCTTCTTTCCAGATTTCATCTGAGGATATTTCCTTTTTCACCATAGCCCTCTATGGGCTTCCAAATATCACTTTGCCAATTCCACAAGAAGTGTCTTAGCGAAAGGCTTCTTGAGGGGAGAGCTGTAACTCTGTGAGATGATTTCACAGAACACAAAGAAGTTTCTCAGAAAGCTTCTTTCTCTTTTTTATCGGAGGATATTTCCTTTGGCCCTATAGTATTCAAAGGCATCCGAAATATCCGTTCTCAGATTCCACAGAAATAAGGCTAGCAAAGACATCCACGAAATACAGATGTAACTCTGTGAGATGAATTAACAGAACACTAAGCAGTTTCTCAGAAAGCTTGTTTCCAGATTTCATCTTAGGATATTGCCTTTTTCACCATAGCCCTCTATGGGCTTCCAAATATCACTTTGCCAATTCCACAAGAACTGTCTTAGCGAAAGGCTTCTTGAGGGGAAAGCTGTAACTCTGTGAGATGATTTCACAGAACACAAAGAAGTTTCTCAGAAAGCTTCTTTCTCCTTGTTATCGGAGATTATATCCTTTGGCCCTATAGTCTTCAAAGGGATCCGAAATATCTGTTCTCAGATTCCACAGAAATAAGGCTAGCAAAGAGATCCACGAAATACAGATGTAACTCTGTGAGATGAATTAACAGAACACTAAGCAGTTTCTCAGAAAGCTTCTTTCCAGATTTCATCTGAGGATATTTCCTTTTTCACCATTGCCCTCTATGGGCTTCCGAATATCACTTTGCCAATTCCACAAGAACTGTCTTAGCGAAAGGCTTCTTGAGGGGAAAGCTGTAACTCTGTGAGATGATTTCACAGAACACAAAGAAGTTTCTCAGAAAGCTTCTTTCTCTTTGTCATCGGAGTTTATTTCCATTGGCCCTATATTCATCAAAGGGATGCGAAATATCTGTTCTCAGATTCCACAGAAATAAGGCTAGCAAAGAGATCCACGAAATACAGATGTAACTCTGTGAGATGAATTAACACAACACTAAGCAGTTTCTCAGAAAGCTTCTTTCCAGATTTCATCTGAGGATATTTATTTTTCACCATTGCCCTCTATGGGCTTCCAAATATCACTTTGCCAATTCCACAAGAACTGTCTTAGCGAAAGACTTCTTGAGGGGAAAGCTGTAACTCTGTGAGATGATTTCACAGAACACAAAGAAGTTTCTCAGAAAGCTTCTTTCTCGTTGTTATCGGAGGATATTTCTTTTGTCCCTATAGTCTTCAAAGGCATCCGAAATATCTGTTCTCAGATTCCACTGAAATAAGGCTAGCAAAGAGATCCACGAAATACAGATGTAACTCTGTGAGATGAATTAACAGAACACTAAGCAGTTTCTCAGAAAGCTTCTTTCCAGATTTCATCTGAGGATATTTCCTTTTTCACTATAGCCCTCGATGCGCTTCCAAATATCACTTTGCCAATTCCACAAGAACTGTCTTAGCGAAAGGCTTCTTGAGGGGAAAGCTGTAACTCTCTGAGATGATATCACAGAACACAAAGACGTTTCTCAGAAAGCTTCCTTCTCTTTCTTATCGGAGTTTATATCCTTTGGCCCTATATTCATCAAAGGGATCCGAAATATCTGTTCTCAGATTCCACAGAAATAAGGTTAGCAAAGAGATCCACGAAATACAGATGTAACTCTGTGAGATGAATTAACAGAACACTAAGCAGTTTCTCAGAAAGCTTCTTTCCAGATTTCATCTGAGGATATTTCCTTTTTCACCATTGCCCTCTATGGGCTTCCAAATATCACTTTGCCAATTCCACAAGAACTGTCTTAGCGAAAGACTTCTTGAGGGGAAAGCTGTAACTCTGTGAGATGATTTCACAGAACACAAAGAAGTTTCTCAGAAAGCTTCTTTCTCTTTCTTATCGGAGGATATTTCCTTTGGCCCAATAGCCTTCTAAGGGATCCGAAATATCTGTTCTCAGATTCCACAGAAATAAGGCTAGCAAAGAGATGCATGAAATACAGATGTAACTCTGTGAGATGAATTAACAGAACACTAAGCAGTTTCTCAGAAAGCTTCTTTCCAGATTTCATCTGAGGATATTTCCTTTTTCACAATTGCCCTCTATGGGCTTCCAAATATCACTTTGCCAATTCCACAAGAACTGTCTTAGCAAAAGGCTTCTTCAGGGGAAAGCTGTAACTCTGTGAGATGATTTCACAGAACACAAAGAACTTTCTCAGAAAGCTTCTTTCTCGTTTTTATCGGAGTTTATATCCTTTGGCCCTGTAGTCTTCAAAGGGATCTGAAATATCTGTTCTCAGATTCCACAGAAATAAGGCTAGCAAGGAGATCCACGAAATACAGATGTAACTCTGTGAGATGAATTAACAGAACACTAAGCAGTTTCTCAGAAAGCTTCTTTCCAGATTTCATCTGAGGATATTTCCTTTTTCACCATAGCCCTCGATGGGCATCCAAATATCACTTTGCCAATTCCACAAGAACTGTCTTAGCGAAAGGCTTCTTGAGGGGAAAGCTGTAACTCTGTGAGATGATTTCACAGAACTCAAAGAAGTTTCTCAGAAAGCTTCTTTCTCTTTCTTATCGGAGTTTATATCCTTTGGCCCTATAGTCTTCAAAGGGATCCGTAATATCTGTTCTCAGATTCCACAGAAATAAGGCTAGCAAAGAGATCCACGAAATACAGATGTAACTCTGTGAGATGAATTAACAGAACACTAAGCAGTTTCTCAGAAAGCTTCTTTCAAGATTTCATCTGAGGATATTTCCTTTTTCACCATTGCCCTCTATGAGCTTCCAAATATCACTTTGCCAATTCCACAAGAACTGTCTTAGCGAAAGGCTTCTTGAGGGGAAAGCTGTAACTCTGTGAGATGATTTCAAAGAACACAAAGAAGTTTCTCAGAAAGCTTCTTTCTCGTTGTTATCGGAGTTTATATCCTTTGGCCCTATAGTCTTCAAAGGGATCCAAAATATCTGTTCTCAGATTCCACAGAAATAAGGCTAGCAAAGAGATCCACGAAATACAGATGTAACTCTGTGAGATGAATTAACAGAACACTAAGCAGTTTCTCAGAAAGCTTCTTTCCAGATTTCATCTGAGGATATTGCCTTTTTCACCATAGCCCTCTATGGGCTTCCATATATCACTTTGCTAATTCCACAAGAACTGTCTTAGCGAAAGGCTTCCTGAGGGGAAAGCTGTAACTCTATGAGATGATTTCACAGAACACAAAGAAGTTTCTCAGAAAGCTTCCTTCTCTTTCTTATCGGAGTTTATTTCCTTTGGCCCTATTTCATCAAAGGGATCCGAAATATCTGTTCTCAGATTCCACAGAAATAAGGCTAGCAAAGAGATCCACGAAATACAGATGTAACTCTGTGAGATGAATTAACAGAACACTAAGCAGTTTCTCAGAAAGCTTCTTTCAAGATTTCATCTGAGGATATTTCCTTTTTCAACATTGCCCTCTATGGGCTTCCGAATATCACTTTGCCAATTCCACAAGAACTATCTTAACGAAAGGCTTCTGGAGGGGAAAGCTGTAACTCTGTGAGATGATTTCACAGAACACAAAGATGTTTCTCAGAAAGCTTCTTTCTCTTTCTTATCGGAGATTATATCCTTTGGCCCTATAGTCTTCAAAGGGATCCGAAATATCTGTTCTCAGATTCCACAGAAATAAGGCTAGCAGAGATCCACGAAATACAGATGTAACTCTGTGAGATGAATTAACAGAACACTAAGCAGTTTCTCAGAAAGCTTCTTTCCAGATTTCATCTGAGGATATTTCCTTTTTCACCATTGCCCTCTATGGGCTTCCAAATATCACTTTGCCAATTCCACAAGAAGTGTCTTAGCGAAAGACTTCTTGAGGGGAAAGCTGTAACTCTGTGAGATGATTTCACAGAACACAAAGAAGTTTCTCAGAAAGCTTCTTTCTCTTTCTTATCGGAGGATATTTCTTTTGTCCCTATAGTCTTCAAAGGCATCCGAAATATCTGTTCTCAGATTCCACAGAAATAAGGCTAGCAAAGAGATCCACGAAATACAGATGTAACTCTGTGAGATGAATTAACAGAACACTAAGCAGTTTCTCAGAAAGCTTCTTTCCAGATTTCATCTGAGGATATTTCCTTTTTCACTATAGCCCTCGATGCGCTTCCAAATATCACTTTGCCAATTCCACAAGAACTGTCTTAGCGAAAGGCTTCTTGACGGGAAAGCTGTAACTCTGTGAGATGATTTGACAGAACACAAAGAAGTTTCTCAGAAAGCTTCTTTCTCGTTGTTATCGGAGTTTATATCCTTTGGCCCTATAGTATTCAAAGGAATCCGAAATATCTGTTCTCAGAATCCACAGAAATAAGGCTAGCAAAGAGATCCACGAAATACAGATGTAACTCTGTGAGATGAATTAACAGAACACTAAGCAGTTTCTCAGAAAGCTTCTTTCCAGATTTCATCTGAGGATATTTCCTTTTTCACCATAGCCCTCTATGGGCTTCCATATATCACTTTGCCAATTCCACAAGAACTGTCTTAGTGAAAGGCTTCTTGAGGGGAAAGCTGTAACTCTGTGAGATGATTTCACAGAACTCAAAGAAGTTTCTCAGAAAGCTTCTTTCTCTTTCTTATCGGAGTTTATATCCTTTGGCCCTATAGTCTTCAAAGGGATCCGAAATATCTGTTCTCAGATTCCACAGAAATAAGGCTAGCAAAGAGATCCACGAAATACAGATGTAACTCTGTGAGATGAATTAACAGAACACTAAGCAGTTTCTCAGAAAGCTTCTTTCCAGATTTCATCTGAGGATATTTCCTTTTTCACCATAGCCCTCTATGGGCTTCCATATATCACTTTGCCAATTCCACAAGAACTGTCTTAGCCAAAGGCTTCTTGAGGGGAAAGCTGTAACTCTGTGAGATGATTTCACAGAACACAAAGAAGTTTCTCAGAAAGCTTCCTTCTCTTTCTTATCGGAGTTTATTTCCTTTGGCCCTATATTCATAAAAGGGATCCGAAATATCTGTTCTCAGATTCCACAGAAATAAGGCTAGCAAAGAGATCCACGAAATACAGATGTAACTCTGTGAGATGAATTAACAGAACACGAAGCAGTTTCTCAGAAAGCTTCTTTACAGATTTCATCTGAGGATATTTCCTTTTTCACCATAGCCCTCTATGGGCTTCCAAATATCACTTTGCCAATTCCACAAGAACTGTCTTACCGAAAGGCTTCTTGAGGGGAAAGCTGTAACTCTGGGAGATGATTTCACAGAACACAAAGAAGTTTCCAGAAAGCTTCTTTCTCGTTGTTATCGGAGTTTATATCCTTTGGCCCTATAGTCTTCACAGGGATCCGAAATATCTGTTCTCAGATTCCACAGAAATAAGGCTAGCAAAGAGATCCACGAAATACAGATGTAACTCTGTGAGATGAATTAACAGAACACTAAGCAGCTTCTCAGAAAGCTTCTTTCCAGATTACATCTGAGGATATTTCCTTTTTCACCGTAGCCCTCTATGGGCTTCCAAATATCACTTTGCCAATTCCACAAGAACTGTCTTAGCGAAAGGCTTCTTGAGGGGAAAGCTGTAACTCTGTGAGATGATTTCACAGAACACAAAGAAGTTTCTCAGAAAGCTTCCTTCTCTTTGTCATCGGAGTTTATTTCCTTTGGCCCTATATTCATCAAAGGGATCCGAAATATCTGTTCTCATACTCCACAGAAATAAGGCTAGCAAAGAGATCCACGAAATACAGATGTAACTCTGTGAGATGAATTAACAGAACACTAAGCAGTTTCTCAGAAAGCTTCTTTCCAGATTTCATCCGAGGATATTTCCTTTTTCACCATTGCCCTCTATGGGCTTCCAAATATCACTTTGCCAATTCCACAAGAACTGTCTTAGCGAAAGACTTCTTGAGGGGAAAGCTGTAACTCTGTGAGATGATTTCACAGAACACAAAGAAGTTTCTCAGAAAGCTTCCTTCTCTTTGTTATCGGAGTTTATTTCCTTTGGCCCTATGTTCATCAAAGGGATCCGAGATATCTGTTCTCAGATTCCACAGAAATAAGGCTAGCAAAGAGATCCACGAAATACATATGTAACTCTGTGAGATGAATTAACAGAACACTAAGCAGTTTCTCAGAAAGCTTGTTTCCAGATTTCATCTTAGGATATTTCCTTTTTCACCATAGCCCTCTATGGGCTTCCAAATATCACTTTGCCAATTCCACAAGAACTGTCTTAGCGAAAGGCTTCTTGAGGGGAAAGCTGTAACTCTGTGAGATGATTTCACAGAACACAAAGAAGTTTCTCAGAAAGCTTCTTTCTCGTTGTTATCGGAGTTTATATCCTTTGGCCCTATTGTCTTCAAAGGGATCCGAAATATCTGTTCTCAGATTCCACAGAAATAAGGCTAGCAAAGAGATCCACGAAATACAGATGTAACTCTGTGAGATGAATTAAGAGAACACTAAGCAGTTTCTCAGAAAGCTTCTTTCCAGATTTCATCTGAGGATATTTCCTTTTTCACCATTGCCCTCTATGGGCTTCCGAATATCACTTTGCCAATTCCACAAGAACTGTCTTAGCGAAAGGCTTCTTGAGGGGAAAGCTGTAACTCTGTGAGATGATTTCACAGAACACAAAGAAGTTTGTCAGAAAGCTTCTTTCTCGTTGTTATCGGAGTTTATATCCTTTGGCCCTATAGTCTTCAAAGGGATCCGAAATATCTGTTCTCAGATTCCACAGAAATAAGGCTAGCAAAGAGATCCACGAAATACAGATGTAACTCTGTGAGATGAATTAAGAGAACACTAAGCAGTTTCTCAGAAAGCTTCTTTCCAGATTTCATCTGAGGATATTTCCTTTTTCACCATAGCCCTCAATGGGCTTCCAAATATCACTTTGCCAATTCCACAAGAACTGTCTTAGCGAAAGGATTCTTGAGGGGAAAGCTGTAACTCTGTGAGATGATTTCACAGAACTCCAAGAAGTTTCTCAGAAAGCTTCTTTCTCTTTCTTATCGGAGTTTATATCCTTTGGCCCTATACTCTTCAAAGGGATCCGAAATATCTGTTCTCAGAATCCACAGAAATAAGGCTAGCAAAGAGATCCACCAAATACAGATGTAACTCTGTGAGATGAATTAACAGAACACTAAGCAGTTTCTCAGAAAGCTTCTTTCCAGATTTCATCTGAGGATATTATCTTTTTCACTATAGCCCTCGATGCGCTTCCAAATATCACTTTGCCAATTCCATAAGAACTGTCTTAGCGAAAGGCTTCTTGAGGGGAAAGCTGAAACTCTGTGAGATGATTTCACAGAACACAAAGAAGTTTCTCAGAAAGCTTCTTTCTCGTTGTTATCGGAGTTTATATACTTTGGCCCTTTGGTCTTCTAAGGGATCCAAAATATCTGTTCTCAGATTCCACAGAAATAAGGCTAGCAAAGAGATCCACGAAATACAGATGTAACTCTGTGAGATGAATTAACAGAACACTAAGCAGTTTATCAGAAAGCTTCTTTCCAGATTTCATCTGAGGATATTTCCTTTTTCACCATAGCCCTCTAAGGGCTTCCATATATCACTTTGCCAATTCCACAAGAACTGTCTTAGCGAAAGGCTTCTAGAGGGGAAAGCGGTAACTCTGTGAGATGATTTCAGAGAACACAAAGAAGTTTCTCAGAAAGCTTCCTTCTCTTTCTTATCGGAGGATATTTCCTTTGGCCCTATACTCTTCAAAGGGATCCAAAATATCTGTTCTCAGATTCCACAGAAATAAGGCTAGCAAAGAGATCCACGAAATACAGATGTAACTCTGTGAGATGAATTAACAGAACACTAAGCAGTTTCTCAGAAAGCTTCTTTAAGATTTCATCTGAGGATAATTCCTTTTTCACCATAGCCCTCTATGGGCTTCCATATATCACTTTGCTAATTCCACAAGAACTGTCTTAGCGAAAGGCTTCTTGAGGGGAAAGCTGTAACTCTATGAGATGATTTCACAGAACACAAAGAAGTTTCTCAGAAAGCTTCCTTCTCTTTGTTATCGGAGTTTATTTCCTTTGGCCCTATATTCATCAAAGGGATCCGAAATATCTGTTCTCAGATTCCACAGAAATAAGGCTAGCAAAGAGATCCACGAAATACAGATGTAACTCTCTGAGGTGAATTAACAGAACACTAAGCAGTTTCTCACAAAGCTTCTTTCCAGATTTCATCTGAGGATATTTCCTTTTTCACCATTGCCCTCTATGGGCTTCCGAATATCACTTTGCCAATTCCACAAGAACTATCTTAGCGAAAGGCTTCTTGAGGGGAAAGCTGTAACTCTGTGAGATGATTTCACAGAACACAAAGAAGTTTCTCAGAAAGCTTCTTTCTCCTTGTTATCGGAGATTATATCCTTTGGCCCTATAGTCTTCAAAGGGATCCGAAATATCTGTTCTCAGATTCCACAGAAATAAGGCTAGCAAAGAGATCCACGAAATACAGATGTAACTCTGTGAGATGAATTAACAGAACACTAAGCAGTTTCTCAGAAAGCTTCTTTCCAGATTTCATCTGAGGATATTTCCTTTTTCACCATTGCCCTCTATGGGCTTCCAAATATCACTTTGCCAATTCCACAAGAAGTGTCTTAGCGAAAGGCTTCTTGAGGGGAGAGCTGTAACTCTGTGAGATGATTTCACAGAACACAAAGAAGTTTCTCAGAAAGCTTCTTTCTCTTTTTTATCGGAGGATATTTCCTTTGGCCCTATAGTATTCAAAGGCATCCGAAATATCCGTTCTCAGATTCCACAGAAATAAGGCTAGCAAAGAGATCCACGAAATACAGATGTAACTCTGTGAGATGAATTAACAGAACACTAAGCAGTTTCTCAGAAAGCTTGTTTCCAGATTTCTTCTTAGGATATTGCCTTTTTCACCATAGCCCTCTATGGGCTTCCAAATATCACTTTGCCAATTCCACAAGAACTGTCTTAGCGAAAGGCTTCTTGAGGGGAAAGCTGTAACTCTGTGAGATGATTTCACAGAACACAAAGAAGTTTCTCAGAAAGCTTCTTTCTCGTTGTTATCGGAGTTTATATCCTTTGGCCCTATAGTCTTCAAAGGGATCCGAAATATCTGTTCTCAGATTCCACAGAAATAAGGCTAGCAAAGAGATCTACGAAATACAGATGTAACTCTGTGAGATGAATTAAGAGAACACTAAGCAGTTTCTCAGAAAGCTTCTTTCCAGATTTCATCTGAGGATATTTCCTTTTTCACCATTGCCCTCTATGGGCTTCCGAATATCACTTTGCCAATTCCACAAGAACTGTCTTAGCGAAAGGCTTCTTGAGGGGAAAGCTGTAACTCTGTGAGATGATTTCACAGAACACAAAGAAGTTTCTCAGAAAGCTTCGTTCTCTTTGTCATCGGAGTTTATTTCCATTGGCCCTATATTCATCAAAGGGATGCGAAATATCTGTTCTCAGATTCCACAGAAATAAGGCTAGCAAAGAGATCCACGAAATACAGATGTAACTCTGTGAGATGAATTAACACAACACTAAGCAGTTTCTCAGAAAGCTTCTTTCCAGATTTCATCTGAGGATATTTCCTTTTTCACCATTGCCCTCTATGGGCTTCCAAATATCACTTTGCCAATTCCACAAGAACTGTCTTAGCGAAAGACTTCTTGAGGGGAAAGCTGTAACTCTGTGAGATGATTTCACAGAACACAAAGAAGTTTCTCAGAAAGCTTCTTTCTCGTTGTTATCGGAGGATATTTCTTTTGTCCCTATAGTCTTCAAAGGCATCCGAAATATCTGTTCTCAGATTCCACAGAAATAAGGCTAGCAAAGAGATCCACGAAATACAGATGTAACTCTGTGAGATGAATTAACGGAACACTAAGCAGTTTCTCAGAAAGCTTCTTTCCAGATTTCATCTGAGGATATTTCCTTTTTCACTATAGCCCTCGATGCGCTTCCAAATATCACTTTGCCAATTCCACAAGAACTGTCTTAGCGAAAGGCTTCTTGAGGGGAAAGCTGTAACTCTCTGAGATGATATCACAGAACACAAAGAAGTTTCTCAGAAAGCTTCCTTCTCTTTCTTATCGGAGTTTATATCCTTTGGCCCTATATTCATCAAAGGGATCCGAAATATCTGTTCTCAGATTCCACAGAAATAAGGTTAGCAAAGAGATCCACGAAATACAGATGTAACTCTGTGAGATGAATTAACAGAACACTAAGCAGTTTCTCAGAAAGCTTCTTTCCAGATTTCATCTGAGGATATTTCCTTTTTCACCATTGCCCTCTATGGGCTTCCAAATATCACTTTGCCAATTCCACAAGAACTGTCTTAGCGAAAGACTTCTTGAGGGGAAAGCTGTAACTCTGTGAGATGATTTCACAGAACTCCAAGAAGTTTCTCAGAAAGCTTCTTTCTCTTTCTTATCGGAGTTTATATCCTTTGGCCCTATACTCTTCAAAGGGATCCGAAATATCTGTTCTCAGAATCCACAGAAATAAGGCTAGCAAAGAGATCCACGAAATACAGATGTAACTCTGTCAGATGAATTAACAGACACTAAGCAGTTTCTCAGAAAGCTTCTTTCCAGATTTCATCTGAGAATATTTCCTTTTTCACCATTGCCCTCTATGAGCTTCCAAATATCACTTTGCAAATTCCAAAAGAACTGTCTTAGCGAAAGGCTTCTTGAGGGGAAAGCTGTAACTCTGTGAGATGATTTCACAGAACACAAAGAAGTTTCTCAGAAAGCTTCTTTCTCTTTCTTATCGGAGGATATTTCCTTTGGCCCTATACTCTTTAAAGGGATCCAAAATATCTGTTCTCAGATTCCACAGAAATAAGGCTAGCAAAGAGATCCACGAAATACAGATGTAACTCTGTGAGATGAATTAACAGAACACTAAGCAGTTTCTCAGAAAGCTTCTTTCCAGATTTCATCTGAGGATAATTCCTTTTTCACCATAGCCCTCTATGGGCTTCCATATATCACTTTGCTAATTCCACAAGAACTGTCTTAGCGAAAGGCTTCTTGAGGGGAAAGCTGTAACTCTATGAGATGATTTCACAGAACACAAAGAAGTTTCTCAGAAAGCTTCCTTCTCTTTGTTATCGGAGTTTATTTCCTTTGGCCCTATATTCATCAAAGGGATCCGAAATATCTGTTCTCAGATTCCACAGAAATAAGGCTAGCAAAGAGATCCACGAAATACAGATGTAACTCTCTGAGGTGAATTAACAGAACACTAAGCAGTTTCTCACAAAGCTTCTTTCCAGATTTCATCTGAGGATATTTCCTTTTTCACCATTGCCCTCTATGGGCTTCCGAATATCACTTTGCCAATTCCACAAGAACTATCTTAGGGAAAGGCTTCTTGAGGGGAAAGCTGTAACTCTGTGAGATGATTTCACTGAACACAAAGAAGTATCTCAGAAAGCTGCTTTCTCCTTGTTATCGGAGATTATATCCTTTGGCCCTATAGTCTTCAAAGGGATCCGAAATATCTGTTCTCAGATTCCACAGAAATAAGGCTAGCAAAGAGATCCACGAAATACAGATGTAACTCTGTGAGATGAATTAACAGAACACTAAGCAGTTTCTCAGAAAGCTTCTTTCCAGATTTCATCTGAGGATATTTCCTTTTTCACCATAGCCCTCTATGGGCTTCCAAATATCACTTTGCCAATTCCACAAGAAGTGTCTTAGCGAAAGGCTTCTTGAGGGGAGAGCTGTAACTCTGTGAGATGATTTCACAGAACACAAAGAAGTTTCTCAGAAAGCTTCTTTCTCTTTTTTATCGGAGGATATTTCCTTTGGCCCTATAGTCTTCAAAGGCATCCGAAATATCCGTTCTCAGATTCCACAGAAATAAGGCTAGCAAAGAGATCCACGAAATACAGATGTAACTCTGTGAGATGAATTAACAGAACACTAAGCAGTTTCTCAGAAAGCTTCTTTCCAGATTTCATCTGAGGATATTTCCTTTTTCACCATAGCCCTCTATGGGCTTCCAAATATCACTTTGCCAATTCCACAAGAACTGTCTTAATGAAAGGCTTCTTGAGGGGAAAGCTGAAACTATGTGAGATGATTTCACAGAACACAAAGAAGTTTCTCAGAAAGCTTCTTTCTCATTGTTATCGGAGTTTATATACTTTGGCCCTATGGTCTTCAAAGGGATCCAAAATATCTGTTCTAAGATTCCACAGAAATAAGGCTAGCAAAGAGATCCACGAAATACAGATGTAACTCTGTGAGATGAATTAACAGAACACTAAGCAGTTTCTCAGAAAGCTTCTTTCCAGATTTCATCTGAGGATATTTCCTTTTTCACCATTGCCCTCTATGGTCTTCCAAATATCACTTTGCCAATTCCACAAGAACTGTCTTAGCGAAAGACTTCTTGAGGGGAAAGCTGTAACTCTGTGAGATGATTTCACAGAACACAAAGAAGTTTCTCAGAAAGCTTCTTTCTCTTTCTTATCGGAGGATATTTCTTTTGTCCCTATAGTCTTCAAAGGCATCCGAAATATCTGTTCTCAGATTCCACAGAAATAAGGCTAGCAAAGAGATCCACGAAATACAGATGTAACTCTGTGAGATGAATTAACAGAACACTAAGCAGTTTCTCAGAAAGCTTCTTTCCAGATTTCATCTGAGGATATTTCCTTTTTCACTATAGCCCTCGATGCGCTTCCAAATATCACTTTGCCAATTCCACAAGAACTGTCTTAGCGAAAGGCTTCTTGACGGGAAAGCTGTAACTCTGTGAGATGATTTGACAGAACACAAAGAAGTTTCTCAGAAAGCTTCTTTCTCGTTGTTATCGGAGTTTATATCCTTTGGCCCTATAGTATTCAAAGGAATCAAAAATATCTGTTCTCAGAATCCACAGAAATAAGGCTAGCAAAGAGATCCACGAAATACAGATGTAACTCTGTGAGATGAATTAACAGAACACTAAGCAGTTTCTCAGAAAGCTTCTTTCCAGATTTCATCTGAGGATATTTCCTTTTTCACCATAGCCCTCTATGGGCTTCCATATATCACTTTGCCAATTCCACAAGAACTGTCTTAGTGAAAGGCTTCTTGAGGGGAAAGCTGTAACTCTGTGAGATGATTTCACAGAACTCAAAGAAGTTTCTCAGAAAGCTTCTTTCTCTTTCTTATCGGAGTTTATTTCCTTTGGCCCTATATTCATAAAAGGGATCCGAAATATCTGTTCTCAGATTCCACAGAAATAAGGCTAGCAAAGAGATCCACGAAATACAGATGTAACTCTGTGAGATGAATTAACAGAACACGAAGCAGTTTCTCAGAAAGCTTCTTTACAGATTTCATCTGAGGATATTTCCTTTTTCACCATAGCCCTCTATGGGCTTCCAAATATCACTTTGCCAATTCCACAAGAACTGTCTTACCGAAAGGCTTCTTGAGGGGAAAGCTGTAACTCTGGGAGATGATTTCACAGAACACAAAGAAGTTTCCAGAAAGCTTCTTTCTCGTTGTTATCGGAGTTTATATCCTTTGGCCCTATAGTCTTCACAGGGATCCGAAATATCTGTTCTCAGATTCCACAGAAATAAGGCTAGCAAAGAGATCCACGAAATACAGATGTAACTCTGTGAGATGAATTAACAGAACACTAAGCAGTTTCTCAGAAAGCTTCTTTCCAGATTACATCTGAGGATATTTCCTTTTTCACCGTAGCCCTCTATGGGCTTCCAAATATCACTTTGCCAATTCCACAAGAACTGTCTTAGCGAAAGGCTTCTTGAGGGGAAAGCTGTAACTCTGTGAGATGATTTCACAGAACACAAAGAAGTTTCTCAGAAAGCTTCCTTCTCTTTGTCATCGGAGTTTATTTCCTTTGGCCCTATATTCATCAAAGGGATCCGAAATATCTGTTCTCATACTCCACAGAAATAAGGCTAGCAAAGAGATCCACGAAATACAGATGTAACTCTGTGAGATGAATTAACAGAACACTAAGCAGTTTCTCAGAAAGCTTCTTTCCAGATTTCATCTGAGGATATTTCCTTTTTCACCATTGCCCTCTATGGGCTTCCAAATATCACTTTGCCAATTCCACAAGAACTGTCTTAGCGAAAGACTTCTTGAGGGGAAAGCTGTAACTCTGTGAGATGATTTCACAGAACACAAAGAAGTTTCTCAGAAAGCTTCCTTCTCTTTGTTATCGGAGTTTATTTCCTTTGGCCCTATGTTCATCAAAGGGATCCGAAATATCTGTTCTCAGATTCCACAGAAATAAGGCTAGCAAAGAGATCCACGAAATACATATGTAACTCTGTGAGATGAATTAACAGAACACTAAGCAGTTTCTCAGAAAGCTTGTTTCCAGATTTCATCTTAGGATATTGCCTTTTTCAACATAGCCCTCTATGGGCTTCCAAATATCACTTTGCCAATTCCACAAGAACTGTCTTAGCGAAAGGCTTCTTGAGGGGAAAGCTGTAACTCTGTGAGATGATTTCACAGAACACAAAGAAGTTTCTCAGAAAGCTTCTTTCTCGTTGTTATCGGAGTTTATATCCTTTGGCCCTATTGTCTTCAAAGGGATCCGAAATATCTGTTCTCAGATTCCACAGAAATAAGGCTAGCAAAGAGATCCACGAAATACAGATGTAACTCTGTGAGATGAATTAAGAGAACACTAAGCAGTTTCTCAGAAAGCTTCTTTCCAGATTTCATCTGAGGATATTTCCTTTTTCACCATTGCCCTCTATGGGCTTCCGAATATCACTTTGCCAATTCCACAAGAACTGTCTTAGCGAAAGGCTTCTTGAGGGGAAAGCTGTAACTCTGTGAGATGATTTCACAGAACACAAAGAAGTTTGTCAGAAAGCTTCTTTCTCGTTGTTTTCGGAGTTTATATCCTTTGGCCCTATAGTCTTCAAAGGGATCCGAAATATCTGTTCTCAGATTCCACAGAAATAAGGCTAGCAAAGAGATCCACGAAATACAGATGTAACTCTGTGAGATGAATTAAGAGAACACTAAGCAGTTTCTCAGAAAGCTTCTTTCCAGATTTCATCTGAGGATATTTCCTTTTTCACCATAGCCCTCAATGGGCTTCCAAATATCACTTTGCCAATTCCACAAGAACTGTCTTAGCGAAAGGATTCTTGAGGGGAAAGCTGTAACTCTGTGAGATGATTTCACAGAACTCCAAGAAGTTTCTCAGAAAGCTTCTTTCTCTTTCTTATCGGAGTTTATATCCTTTGGCCCTATACTCTTCAAAGGGATCCGAAATATCTGTTCTCAGAATCCACAGAAATAAGGCTAGCAAAGAGATCCACCAAATACAGATGTAACTCTGTGAGATGAATTAACAGAACACTAAGCAGTTTCTCAGAAAGCTTCTTTCCAGATTTCATCTGAGGATATTATCTTTTTCACTATAGCCCTCGATGCGCTTCCAAATATCACTTTGCCAATTCCATAAGAACTGTCTTAGCGAAAGGCTTCTTGAGGGGAAAGCTGAAACTCTGTGAGATGATTTCACAGAACACAAAGAAGTTTCTCAGAAAGCTTCTTTCTCGTTGTTATCGGAGTTTATATACTTTGGCCCTTTGGTCTTCTAAGGGATCCAAAATATCTGTTCTCAGATTCCACAGAAATAAGGCTAGCAAAGAGATCCACGAAATACAGATGTAACTCTGTGAGATGAATTAACAGAACACTAAGCAGTTTATCAGAAAGCTTCTTTCCAGATTTCATCTGAGGATATTTCCTTTTTCACCATAGCCCTCTAAGGGCTTCCATATATCACTTTGCCAATTCCACAAGAACTGTCTTAGCGAAAGGCTTCTAGAGGGGAAAGCGGTAACTCTGTGAGATGATTTCAGAGAACACAAAGAAGTTTCTCAGAAAGCTTCCTTCTCTTTCTTATCGGAGGATATTTCCTTTGGCCCTATACTCTTCAAAGGGATCCAAAATATCTGTTCTCAGATTCCACAGAAATAAGGCTAGCAAAGAGATCCACGAAATACAGATGTAACTCTGTGAGATGAATTAACAGAACACTAAGCAGTTTCTCAGAAAGCTTCTTTCCAGATTTCATCTGAGGATAATTCCTTTTTCACCATAGCCCTCTATGGGCTTCCATATATCACTTTGCTAATTCCACAAGAACTGTCTTAGCGAAAGGCTTCTTGAGGGGAAAGCTGTAACTCTATGAGATGATTTCACAGAACACAAAGAAGTTTCTCAGAAAGCTTCCTTCTCTTTGTTATCGGAGTTTATTTCCTTTGGCCCTATATTCATCAAAGGGATCCGAAATATCTGTTCTCAGATTCCACAGAAATAAGGCTAGCAAAGAGATCCACGAAATACAGATGTAACTCTCTGAGGTGAATTAACAGAACACTAAGCAGTTTCTCACAAAGCTTCTTTCCAGATTTCATCTGAGGATATTTCCTTTTTCACCATTGCCCTCTATGGGCTTCCGAATATCACTTTGCCAATTCCACAAGAACTATCTTAGCGAAAGGCTTCTTGAGGGGAAAGCTGTAACTCTGTGAGATGATTTCACAGAACACAAAGAAGTTTCTCAGAAAGCTTCTTTCTCCTTGTTATCGGAAATTATATCCTTTGGCCCTATAGTCTTCAAAGGGATCCGAAATATCTGTTCTCAGATTCCACAGAAATAAGGCTAGCAAAGAGATCCACGAAATACAGATGTAACTCTGTGAGATGAATTAACAGAACACTAAGCAGTTTCTCAGAAAGCTTCTTTCCAGATTTCATCTGAGGATATTTCCTTTTTCACCATTGCCCTCTATGGGCTTCCAAATATCACTTTGCCAATTCCACAAGAAGTGTCTTAGCGAAAGGCTTCTTGAGGGGAGAGCTGTAACTCTGTGAGATGATTTCACAGAACACAAAGAAGTTTCTCAGAAAGCTTCTTTCTCTTTTTTATCGGAGGATATTTCCTTTGGCCCTATAGTATTCAAAGGCATCCGAAATATCCGTTCTCAGATTCCACAGAAATAAGGCTAGCAAAGAGATCCACGAAATACAGATGTAACTCTGTGAGATGAATTAACAGAACACTAAGCAGTTTCTCAGAAAGCTTGTTTCCAGATTTCATCTTAGGATATTGCCTTTTTCACCATAGCCCTCTATGGGCTTCCAAATATCACTTTGCCAATTCCACAAGAACTGTCTTAGCGAAATGCTTCTTGAGGGGAAAGCTGTAACTCTGTGAGATGATTTCACAGAACACAAAGAAGTTTCTCAGAAAGCTTCTTTCTCGTTGTTATCGGAGTTTATATCCTTTGGCCCTATAGTCTTCAAAGGGATCCGAAATATCTGTTCTCAGATTCCACAGAAATAAGGCTAGCAAAGAGATCTACGAAATACAGATGTAACTCTGTGAGATGAATTAAGAGAACACTAAGCAGTTTCTCAGAAAGCTTCTTTCCAGATTTCATCTGAGGATATTTCCTTTTTCACCATTGCCCTCTATGGGCTTCCGAATATCACTTTGCCAATTCCACAAGAACTGTCTTAGCGAAAGGCTTCTTGAGGGGAAAGCTGTAACTCTGTGAGATGATTTCACAGAACACAAAGAAGTTTCTCAGAAAGCTTCGTTCTCTTTGTCATCGGAGTTTATTTCCATTGGCCCTATATTCATCAAAGGGATGCGAAATATCTGTTCTCAGATTCCACAGAAATAAGGCTAGCAAAGAGATCCACGAAATACAGATGTAACTCTGTGAGATGAATTAACAGAACACTAAGCAGTTTCTCAGAAAGCTTCTTTCCAGATTTCATCTGAGGATATTTCCTTTTTCACCATTGCCCTCTATGGGCTTCCAAATATCACTTTGCCAATTCCACAAGAACTGTCTTAGCGAAAGACTTCTTGAGGGGAAAGCTGTAACTCTGTGAGATGATTTCACAGAACACAAAGAAGTTTCCCAGAAAGCTTCTTTCTCGTTGTTATGGGAGGATATTTCTTTTGTCCCTATAGTCTTCAAAGGCATCCGAAATATCTGTTCTCAGATTCCACAGAAATAAGGCTAGCAAAGAGATCCACGAAATACAGATGTAACTCTGTGAGATGAATTAACGGAACACTAAGCAGTTTCTCAGAAAGCTTCTTTCCAGATTTCATCTGAGGATATTTCCTTTTTCACTATAGCCCTCGATGCGCTTCCAAATATCACTTTGCCAATTCCACAAGAACTGTCTTAGCGAAAGGCTTCTTGAGGGGAAAGCTGTAACTCTCTGAGATGATATCACAGAACACAAAGAAGTTTCTCAGAAAGCTTCCTTCTCTTTCTTATCGGAGTTTATATCCTTTGGCCCTATATTCATCAAAGGGATCCGAAATATCTGTTCTCAGATTCCACAGAAATAAGGTTAGCAAAGAGATCCATGAAATACAGATGTAACTCTGTGAGATGAATTAACAGAACACTAAGCAGTTTCTCAGAAAGCTTCTTTCCAGATTTCATCTGAGGATATTTCCTTTTTCACCATTGCCCTCTATGGGCTTCCAAATATCACTTTGCCAATTCCACAAGAACTGTCTTAGCGAAAGACTTCTTGAGGGGAAAGCTGTAACTCTGTGAGATGATTTCACAGAACTCCAAGAAGTTTCTCAGAAAGCTTCTTTCTCTTTCTTATCGGAGTTTATATCCTTTGGCCCTATACTCTTCAAAGGGATCCGAAATATCTGTTCTCAGAATCCACAGAAATAAGGCTAGCAAAGAGATCCACGAAATACAGATGTAACTCTGTGAGATGAATTAACAGACACTAAGCAGTTTCTCAGAAAGCTTCTTTCCAGATTTCATCTGAGAATATTTCCTTTTTCACCATTGCCCTCTATGAGCTTCCAAATATCACTTTGCCAATTCCAAAAGAACTGTCTTAGCGAAAGGCTTCTTGAGGGGAAAGCTGTAACTCTGTGAGATGATTTCACAGAACACAAAGAAGTTTCTCAGAAAGCTTCTTTCTCTTTCTTATCGGAGGATATTTCCTTTGGCCCTATACTCTTTAAAGGCATCCAAAATATCTGTTCTCAGATTCCACAGAAATAAGGCTAGCAAAGAGATCCACGAAATACAGATGTAACTCTGTGAGATGAATTAACAGAACACTAAGCAGTTTCTCAGAAAGCTTCTTTCCAGATTTCATCTGAGGATAATTCCTTTTTCACCATAGCCCTCTATGGGCTTCCATATATCACTTTGCTAATTCCACAAGAACTGTCTTAGCGAAAGGCTTCTTGAGGGGAAAGCTGTAACTCTATGAGATGATTTCACAGAACACAAAGAAGTTTCTCAGAAAGCTTCCTTCTCTTTGTTATCGGAGTTTATTTCCTTTGGCCCTATATTCATCAAAGGGATCCGAAATATCTGTTCTCAGATTCCACAGAAATAAGGCTAGCAAAGAGATCCACGAAATACAGATGTAACTCTCTGAGGTGAATTAACAGAACACTAAGCAGTTTCTCACAAAGCTTCTTTCCAGATTTCATCTGAGGATATTTCCTTTTTCACCATTGCCCTCTATGGGCTTCCGAATATCACTTTGCCAATTCCACAAGAACTATCTTAGCGAAAGGCTTCTTGAGGGGAAAGCTGTAACTCTGTGAGATGATTTCACAGAACACAAAGAAGTTTCTCAGAAAGCTTCTTTCTCCTTGTTATCGGAGATTATATCCTTTGGCCCTATAGTCTTCAAAGGGATCCGAAATATCTGTTCTCAGATTCCACAGAAATAAGGCTAGCAAAGAGATCCACGAAATACAGATGTAACTCTGTGAGATGAATTAACAGAACACTAAGCAGTTTCTCAGAAAGCTTCTTTCCAGATTTCATCTGAGGATATTTCCTTTTTCACCATAGCCCTCTATGGGCTTCCAAATATCACTTTGCCAATTCCACAAGAAGTGTCTTAGCGAAAGGCTTCTTGAGGGGAGAGCTGTAACTCTGTGAGATGATTTCACAGAACACAAAGAAGTTTCTCAGAAAGCTTCTTTCTCTTTTTTATCGGAGGATATTTCCTTTGGCCCTATAGTCTTCAAAGGCATCCGAAATATCCGTTCTCAGATTCCACAGAAATAAGGCTAGCAAAGAGATCCACGAAATACAGATGTAACTCTGTGAGATGAATTAACAGAACACTAAGCAGTTTCTCAGAAAGCTTCTTTCCAGATTTCATCTGAGGATATTTCCTTTTTCACCATAGCCCTCTATGGGCTTCCAAATATCACTTTGCCAATTCCACAAGAACTGTCTTAGCGAAAGGCTTCTTGAGGGGAAAGCTGAAACTATGTGAGATGATTTCACAGAACACAAAGAAGTTTCTCAGAAAGCTTCTTTCTCATTGTTATCGGAGTTTATATACTTTGGCCCTATGGTCTTCAAAGGGATCCAAAATATCTGTTCTAAGATTCCACAGAAATAAGGCTAGCAAAGAGATCCACGAAATACAGATGTAACTCTGTGAGATGAATTAACAGAACACTAAGCAGTTTCTCAGAAAGCTTCTTTCCAGATTTCATCTGAGGATATTGCCTTTTTCACCATAGCCCTCTATGGGCTTCCATATATCACTTTGCTAATTCCACAAGAACTGTCTTAGCGAAAGGCTTCCTGAGGGGAAAGCTGTAACTCTATGAGATGATTTCACAGAACACAAAGAAGTTTCTCAGAAAGCTTCCTTCTCTTTCTTATCGGAGTTTATTTCCTTTGGCCCTATTTCATCAAAGGGATCCGAAATATCTGTTCTCAGATTCCACAGAAATAAGGCTAGCAAAGAGATCCACGAAATACAGATGTAACTCTGTGAGATGAATTAACAGAACACGAAGCAGTTTCTCAGAAAGCTTCTTTACAGATTTCATCTGAGGATATTTCCTTTTTCACCATAGCCCTCTATGGGCTTCCAAATATCACTTTGCCAATTCCACAAGAACTGTCTTACCGAAAGGCTTCTTGAGGGGAAAGCTGTAACTCTGGGAGATGATTTCACAGAACACAAAGAAGTTTCTCAGAAAACTTCTTTCTCGTTGTTATCGGAGTTTATATCCTTTGGCCCTATAGTCTTCACAGGGATCCGAAATATCTGTTCTCAGATTCCACAGAAATAAGGCTAGCAAAGAGATCCATGAAATACAGATGTAACTCTGTGAGATGAATTAACAGAACACTAAGCAGTTTCTCAGAAAGCTTCTTTCCAGATTACATCTGAGGATATTTCCTTTTTCACCGTAGCCCTCTATGGGCTTCCAAATATCACTTTGCCAATTCCACAAGAACTGTCTTAGCGAAAGGCTTCTTGAGGGGAAAGCTGTAACTCTGTGAGATGATTTCACAGAACACAAAGAAGTTTCTCAGAAAGCTTCCTTCTCTTTGTCATCGGAGTTTATTTCCTTTGGCCCTATATTCATCAAAGGGATCCGAAATATCTGTTCTCATACTCCACAGAAATAAGGCTAGCAAAGAGATCCACGAAATACAGATGTAACTCTGTGAGATGAATTAACAGAACACTAAGCAGTTTCTCAGAAAGCTTCTTTCCAGATTTCATCTGAGGATATTTCCTTTTTCACCATTGCCCTCTATGGGCTTCCAAATATCACTTTGCCAATTCCACAAGAACTGTCTTAGCGAAAGACTTCTTGAGGGGAAAGCTGTAACTCTGTGAGATGATTTCACAGAACACAAAGAAGTTTCTCAGAAAGCTTCTTTCTCTTTCTTATCGGAGGATATTTCTTTTCTCCCTATAGTCTTCAAAGGCATCCGAAATATCTGTTCTCAGATTCCACAGAAATAAGGCTAGCAAAGAGATCCACGAAATACAGATGTAACTCTGTGAGATGAATTAAGAGAACACTAAGCAGTTTCTCAGAAAGCTTCTTTCCAGATTTCATCTGAGGATATTTCCTTTTTCACCATTGCCCTCTATGGGCTTCCGAATATCACTTTGCCAATTCCACAAGAACTGTCTTAGCGAAAGGCTTCTTGAGGGGAAAGTTGTAACTCTGTGAGATGATTTCACAGAACACAAAGAAGTTTCTCAGAAAGCTTCTTTCTCGTTGTTATCGGAGTTTATATCCTTTGGCCCTATAGTCTTCAAAGGGATCCGAAATATCTGTTCTCAGATTCCACAGAAATAAGGCTAGCAAAGAGATCCACGAAATACAGATGTAACTCTGTGAGATGAATTAAGAGAACACTAAGCAGTTTCTCAGAAAGCTTCTTTCCAGATTTCATCTGAGGATATTTCCTTTTTCACCATAGCCCTCAATGGGCTTCCAAATATCACTTTGCCAATTCCACAAGAACTGTCTTAGCGAAAGGATTCTTGAGGGGAAAGCTGTAACTCTGTGAGATGATTTCACAGAACTCCAAGAAGTTTCTCAGAAAGCTTCTTTCTCTTTCTTATCGGAGTTTATATCCTTTGGCCCTATACTCTTCAAAGGGATCCGAAATATCTGTTCTCAGAATCCACAGAAATAAGGCTAGCAAAGAGATCCACCAAATACAGATGTAACTCTGTGAGATGAATTAACAGAACACTAAGCAGTTTCTCAGAAAGCTTCTTTCCAGATTTCATCTGAGGATATTATCTTTTTCACTATAGCCCTCGATGCGCTTCCAAATATCACTTTGCCAATTCCATAAGAACTGTCTTAGCGAAAGGCTTCTTGAGGGGAAAGCTGAAACTCTGTGAGATGATTTCACAGAACACAAAGAAGTTTCTCAGAAAGCTTCTTTCTCGTTGTTATCGGAGTTTATATACTTTGGCCCTTTGGTCTTCTAAGGGATCCAAAATATCTGTTCTCAGATTCCACAGAAATAAGGCTTGCAAAGAGATCCACGAAATACAGATGTAACTCTGTGAGATGAATTAACAGAACACTAAGCAGTTTATCAGAAAGCTTCTTTCCAGATTTCATCTGAGGATATTTCCTTTTTCACCATAGCCCTCTAAGGGCTTCCATATATCACTTTGCCAATTCCACAAGAACTGTCTTAGCGAAAGGCTTCTAGAGGGGAAAGCGGTAACTCTGTGAGATGATTTCAGAGAACACAAAGAAGTTTCTCAGAAAGCTTCCTTCTCTTTCTTATCGGAGGATATTTCCTTTGGCCCTATACTCTTCAAAGGGATCCAAAATATCTGTTCTCAGATTCCACAGAAATAAGGCTAGCAAAGAGATCCACGAAATACAGATGTAACTCTGTGAGATGAATTAACAGAACACTAAGCAGTTTCTCAGAAAGCTTCTTTCCAGATTTCATCTGAGGATAATTCCTTTTTCACCATAGCCCTCTATGGGCTTCCATATATCACTTTGCTAATTCCACAAGAACTGTCTTAGCGAAAGGCTTCTTGAGGGGAAAGCTGTAACTCTATGAGATGATTTCACAGAACACAAAGAAGTTTCTCAGAAAGCTTCCTTCTCTTTGTTATCGGAGTTTATTTCCTTTGGCCCTATATTCATCAAAGGGATCCGAAATATCTGTTCTCAGATTCCACAAAAATAAGGCTAGCAAAGAGATCCACGAAATACAGATGTAACTCTCTGAGGTGAATTAACAGAACACTAAGCAGTTTCTCACAAAGCTTCTTTCCAGATTTCATCTGAGGATATTTCCTTTTTCACCATTGCCCTCTGTGGGCTTCCGAATATCACTTTGCCAATTCCACAAGAACTATCTTAGCGAAAGGCTTCTTGAGGGGAAAGCTGTAACTCTGTGAGATGATTTCACAGAACACAAAGAAGTTTCTCAGAAAGCTTCTTTCTCCTTGTTATCGGAGATTATATCCTTTGGCCCTATAGTCTTCAAAGGGATCCGAAATATCTGTTCTCAGATTCCACAGAAATAAGGCTAGCAAAGAGATCCACGAAATACAGATGTAACTCTGTGAGATGAATTAACAGAACACTAAGCAGTTTCTCAGAAAGCTTCTTTCCAGATTTCATCTGAGGATATTTCCTTTATCAACCATAGCCCTCTATGGGCTTCCAAATATCACTTTGCCAATTCCACAAGAAGTGTCTTAGCGAAAGGCTTCTTGAGGGGAGAGCTGTAACTCTGTGAGATGATTTCACAGAACACAAAGAAGTTTCTCAGAAAGCTTCTTTCTCTTTTTTATCGGAGGATATTTCCTTTGGCCCTATAGTATTCAAAGGCATCCGAAATATCCGTTCTCAGATTCCACAGAAATAAGGCTAGCAAAGAGATCCACGAAATACAGATGTAACTCTGTGAGATGAATTAACACAACACTAAGCAGTTTCTCAGAAAGCTTGTTTCCAGATTTCATCTTAGGATATTGCCTTTTTCACCGTAGCCCTCTATGGGCTTCCAAATATCACTTTGCCAATTCCACAAGAACTGTCTTAGCGAAAGGCTTCTTGAGGGGAAAGCTGTAACTCTGTGAGATGATTTCACAGAACACAAAGAAGTTTCTCAGAAAGCTTCTTTCTCGTTGTTATCGGAGTTTATATCCTTTGGCCCTATAGTCTTCAAAGGGATCCGAAATATCTGTTCTCAGATTCCACAGAAATAAGGCTAGCAAAGAGATCTACGAAATACAGATGTAACTCTGTGAGATGAATTAAGAGAACACTAAGCAGTTTCTCAGAAAGCTTCTTTCCAGATTTCATCTGAGGATATTTCCTTTTTCACCATTGCCCTCTATGGGCTTCCGAATATCACTTTGCCAATTCCACAAGAACTGTCTTAGCGAAAGGCTTCTTGAGGGGAAAGCTGTAACTCTGTGAGATGATTTCACAGAACACAAAGAAGTTTCTCAGAAAGCTTCTTTCTCTTTGTCATCGGAGTTTATTTCCATTGGCCCTATATTCATCAAAGGGATGCGAAATATCTGTTCTCAGATTCCACAGAAATAAGGCTAGCAAAGAGATCCACGAAATATAGATGTAACTCTGTGAGATGAATTAACACAACACTAAGCAGTTTCTCAGAAAGCTTCTTTCCAGATTTCATCTGAGGATATTTCCTTTTTCACCATTGCCCTCTATGGGCTTCCAAATATCACTTTGCCAATTCCACAAGAACTGTCTTAGCGAAAGACTTCTTGAGGGGAAAGCTGTAACTCTGTGAGATGATTTCACAGAACACAAAGAAGTTTCTCAGAAAGCTTCTTTCTCGTTGTTATCGGAGGATATTTCTTTTGTCCCTATAGTCTTCAAAGGCATCCGAAATATCTGTTCTCAGATTCCACAGAAATAAGGCTAGCAAAGAGATCCACGAAATACAGATGTAACTCTGTGAGATGAATTAACGGAACACTAAGCAGTTTCTCAGAAAGCTTCTTTCCAGATTTCATCTGAGGATATTTCCTTTTTCACTATAGCCCTCGATGCGCTTCCAAATATCACTTTGCCAATTCCACAAGAACTGTCTTAGCGAAAGGCTTCTTGAGGGGAAAGCTGTAACTCTCTGAGATGATATCACAGAACACAAAGAAGTTTCTCAGAAAGCTTCCTTCTCTTTCTTATCGGAGTTTATATCCTTTGGCCCTATATTCATCAAAGGGATCCGAAATATCTGTTCTCAGATTCCACAGAAATAAGGTTAGCAAAGAGATCCACGAAATACAGATGTAACTCTGTGAGATGAATTAACAGAACACTAAGCAGTTTCTCAGAAAGCTTCTTTCCAGATTTCATCTGAGGATATTTCCTTTTTCACCATTGCCCTCTATGGGCTTCCAAATATCACTTTGCCAATTCCACAAGAACTGTCTTAGCGAAAGACTTCTTGAGGGGAAAGCTGTAACTCTGTGAGATGATTTCACAGAACTCCAAGAAGTTTCTCAGAAAGCTTCTTTCTCTTTCTTATCGGAGTTTATATCCTTTGGCCCTATACTCTTCAAAGGGATCCGAAATATCTGTTCTCAGAATCCACAGAAATAAGGCTAGCAAAGAGATCCACGAAATACAGATGTAACTCTGTGAGATGAATTAACAGACACTAAGCAGTTTCTCAGAAAGCTTCTTTCCAGATTTCATCTGAGAATATTTCCTTTTTCACCATTGCCCTCTATGAGCTTCCAAATATCACTTTGCCAATTCCAAAAGAACTGTCTTAGCGAAAGGCTTCTTGAGGGGAAAGCTGTAACTCTGTGAGATGATTTCACAGAACACAAAGAAGTTTCTCAGAAAGCTTCTTTCTCTTTCTTATCGGAGGATATTTCCTTTGGCTCTATACTCTTTAAAGGGATCCAAAATATCTGTTCTCAGATTCCACAGAAATAAGGCTAGCAAAGAGATCCACGAAATACAGATGTAACTCTGTGAGATGAATTAACAGAACACTAAGCAGTTTCTCAGAAAGCTTCTTTCCAGATTTCATCTGAGGATAATTCCTTTTTCACCATAGCCCTCTATGGGCTTCCATATATCACTTTGCTAATTCCACAAGAACTGTCTTAGCGAAAGGCTTCTTGAGGGGAAAGCTGTAACTCTATGAGATGATTTCACAGAACACAAAGAAGTTTCTCAGAAAGCTTCCTTCTCTTTGTTATCGGAGTTTATTTCCTTTGGCCCTATATTCATCAAAGGGATCCGAAATATCTGTTCTCAGATTCCACAGAAATAAGGCTAGCAAAGAGATCCACGAAATACAGATGTAACTCTCTGAGGTGAATTAACAGAACACTAAGCAGTTTCTCACAAAGCTTCTTTCCAGATTTCATCTGAGGATATTTCCTTTTTCACCATTGCCCTCTATGGGCTTCCGAATATCACTTTGCCAATTCCACAAGAACTATCTTAGCGAAAGGCTTCTTGAGGGGAAAGCTGTAACTCTGTGAGATGATTTCACAGAACACAAAGAAGTTTCTCAGAAAGCTTCTTTCTCCTTGTTATCGGAGATTATATCCTTTGGCCCTATAGTCTTCAAAGGGATCCGAAATATCTGTTCTCAGATTCCACAGAAATAAGGCTAGCAAAGAGATCCACGAAATACAGATGTAACTCTGTGAGATGAATTAACAGAACACTAAGCAGTTTCTCAGAAAGCTTCTTTCCAGATTTCATCTGAGGATATTTCCTTTTTCACCATAGCCCTCTATGGGCTTCCAAATATCACTTTGCCAATTCCACAAGAAGTGTCTTAGCGAAATGCTTCTTGAGGGGAGAGCTGTAACTCTGTGAGATGATTTCACAGAACACAAAGAAGTTTCTCAGAAAGCTTCTTTCTCTTTTTTATCGGAGGATATTTCCTTTGGCCCTATAGTCTTCAAAGGCATCCGAAATATCCGTTCTCAGATTCCACAGAAATAAGGCTAGCAAAGAGATCCACGAAATACAGATGTAACTCTGTGAGATGAATTAACAGAACACTAAGCAGTTTCTCAGAAAGCTTCTTTCCAGATTTCATCTGAGGATATTTCCTTTTTCACCATAGCCCTCTATGGGCTTCCAAATATCACTTTGCCAATTCCACAAGAACTGTCTTAGCGAAAGGCTTCTTTAGTGGAAAGCTGTAACTCTGTGAGATGATTTCACAGAACACAAAGAAGTTTCTCAGAAAGCTTCTTTCTCGTTGTTATCGGAGTTTATATCCTTTGGCCCTATAGTCTTCAAAGGCATCCGAAATATCTGTTCTCAGATTCCACAGAAATAAGGCTAGCAAAGAGATCCACGAAATACAGATGTAACTCTGTGAGATGAATTAACAGAACACTAAGCAGTTTCTCAGAAAGCTTTTTTCCAGATTTCATCTGAGGATATTTCCTTTTTCACCATAGCCCTCTATGGGCTTCCAAATATCACTTTGCCAATTCCACAAGAACTGTCTTAGCGAAAGGCTTCTTGAGGGGAAAGCTGAAACTATGTGAGATGATTTCACAGAACACAAAGAAGTTTCTCAGAAAGCTTCTTTCTCATTGTTATCGGAGTTTATATACTTTGGCCCTATGGTCTTCAAAGGGATCCAAAATATCTGTTCTAAGTTTCCACAGAAATAAGGCTAGCAAAGAGATCCACGAAATACAGATGTAACTCTGTGAGATGAATTAACAGAACACTAAGCAGTTTCTCAGAAAGCTTCTTTCCAGATTTCATCTGAGGATATTTCCTTTTTCACCATAGCCCTCTAAGGGCTTCCATATATCACTTTGCCAATTCCACAAGAACTGTCTTAGCGAAAGGCTTCTAGAGGGGAAAGCTGTAACTCTATGAGATGATTTCACAGAACACAAAGAAGTTTCTCAGAAAGCTTCCTTCTCTTTCTTATCGGAGTTTATTTCCTTTGGCCCTATATTCATCAAAGGGATCCGAAATATCTGTTCTCAGATTCCACAGAAATAAGGCTAGCAAAGAGATCCACGAAATACAGATGTAACTCTGTGAGATGAATTAACAGAACACTAAGCAGTTTCTCAGAAAGCTTGTTTCCAGATTTCATCTTAGGATATTGCCTTTTTCACCATAGCCCTCTATGGGCTTCCAAATATCACTTTGCCAATTCCACAAGAACTGTCTTAGCGAAAGGCTTCTTGAGGGGAAAGCTGTAACTCTGTGAGATGATTTTACAGAACACAAAGAAGTTTCTCAGAAAGCTTCTTTCTCGTTGTTATCGGAGTTTATATCCTTTGGCCCTATAGTCTTCAAAGGGATCCGAAATATCTGTTCTCAGATTCCACAGAAATAAGGCTAGCAAAGAGATCTACGAAATACAGATGTAACTCTGTGAGATGAATTAAGAGAACACTAAGCAGTTTCTCAGAAAGCTTCTTTCCAGATTTCATCTGAGGATATTTCCTTTTTCACCATTGCCCTCTATGGGCTTCCGAATATCACTTTGCCAATTCCACAAGAACTGTCTTAGCGAAAGGCTTCTTGAGGGGAAAGCTGTAACTCTGTGAGATGATTTCACAGAACACAAAGAAGTTTCTCATAAAGCTTCTTTCTCTTTGTCATCGGAGTTTATTTCCATTGGCCCTATATTCATCAAAGGGATGCGAAATATCTGTTCTCAGATTCCACAGAAATAAGGCTAGCAAAGAGATCCACGAAATACAGATGTAACTCTGTGAGATGAATTAACAGAACACTAAGCAGTTTCTCAGAAAGCTTCTTTCCAGATTTCATCTGAGGATATTTCCTTTTTCACCGTAGCCCTGTATGGGCTTCCAAATATCACTTGGCCAATTCCACAAGAACTGTCTTAGCGAAAGGCTTCTTGAGGGGAAAGCTGTAACTCTGTGAGATGATTTCACAGAACTCAAAGAAGTTTCTCAGAAAGCTTCTTTCTCTTTCTTTTGGGAGTTTATATCCTTTGGCCCTATAGTCTTCAAAGGGATCCGAAATATCTGTTCTCAGATTCCACAGAAATAAGGCTAGCAAAGAGATCCACGAAATACAGATGTAACTCTGTGACATGAATTAACAGAACACTAAGCAGTTTCTCAGAAAGCTTCTTTCCAGATTTCATCTAAGGATATTTCCTTTTTCACCATTGCCCTCTATGAGCTTCCAAATATCACTTTGCCAATTCCACAAGAACTGTCTTAGCGAAAGGCTTCTTGATGGGAAAGCTGTAACTCTGTGAGATGATTTCACAGAACACAAAGAAGTTTCTCAGAAAGCGTCTTTCTCGTTGTTATCGGAGTTTATATCCTTTGGCCCAATAGTCTTCAAAGGGATCCGAAATATCTGTTCTCAGATTCCACAGAAATAAGGCTAGCAAAGAGATCTACGAAATACAGATGTAACTCTGTGAGATGAATTAACAAAACAGTAAGCAGTTTCTCAGAAAGCTTCTTTCCAGATTTCATCTGAGGATATTTCCTTTTTCACCATAGCCCTCTATGGGCTTCCATTTATCACTTTGCTAATTCCACAAGAACTGTCTTAGCGAAAGGCTTCTTGAGGGGAAAGCTGTAACTCTGTGAGATGATATCACAGAACACAAAGAAGTTTCTCAAAAAGCTTCCTTCTCTTTCTTATCGGAGTTTATATCCTTTGGCCCTATATTCATCAAAGGGATCCGAAATATCTGTTCTCAGATTCCACAGAAATAAGGCTAGCAAAGAGATCCACGAAATACAGATGTAAATCTGTGAGATGAATTAACAGAACACTAAGCAGTTTCTCAGAAAGCTTCTTTCCAGATTTCATCTGAGGATATTTCCTTTTTCACCTTTGCCCTCTATGGGCTTCCAAATATCACTTTGCCAATTCCACAAGAACTGTCTTAGCGAAAGACTTCCTGAGGGGAAAGCTGTAACTCTGTGAGATGATTTCACAGAACACAAAGGAGTTTCTCAGAAAGCTTCTTTCTCTTTCTTATCGGAGGATATTTCCTTTGGCCCAATAGTCTTCTAAGGGATCCGAAATATCTGTTCTCAGATTCCACAGAAATAAGGCTAGCAAAGAGATCCACGAAATACAGATGTAACTCTGTGAGATGAATTAACAGAACACGAAGCAGTTTCTCAGAAAGCTTCTTTCCAGATTTCATCTGAGGATATTTCCTTTTTCACCATTGCCCTCTATGGGCTTCCGAATATCACTTTGCAAATTCCACAAGAACTGTCTTAGCGAAAGGCTTCTTGAGGGGAAAGCTGGAACTCTGTGAGATGATTTCACAGAACACAAAGAAGTTTCTCAGAAAGCTTCTTTCTCTTTGTTATCGGAGGATATTTCCTTTGGCCCTATAGTCTTCAAAGGCATCCGAAATATCCGTTCTCACATTCCACAGAAATAAGGCTAGCAAAGAGATCCACGAAATACAGATGTAACTCTGTGAGATGAATTAACAGAACACTAAGCAGTTTCTCAGAAAGCTTCTTTCCAGATTTCATCTGAGGATATTTCCTTTTTCACCATAGCCCTCTAGGGGCTTCCAAATATGCTTTGCCAATTCCACAAGAAATGTCTTAGCGAAAGGCTTCTTGAGGGGAAAGCTGTAACTCTGTGAGATGATTTCACAGAACACAAAGAACTTTCTCAGAAAGCTTCTTTCTCGTTGTTATCGGAGGTTATATCCTTTGGCCCTATAGTCTTCAAAGGGATCCGAAATATATGTTCTCAGATTCCACAGAAATAAGGCTAGCAAAGAGATCCACGAAATACAGATGTAACTCTGTGAGATGAATTAACAGAACACTAAGCAGTTTCTCAGAAAGCTTCTTTCCAGATTTCATCTGAGGATATTTCCTTTTTCACCGTAGCCCTCTATGGGCTTCCAAATATCACTTTGCCAATTCCACAAGACTGTCTTAGCGAAAGGCTTCTTGAGGGGAAAGCTGTAACTCTGTGAGATGATTTCACAGAACACAAAGAAGTTTCTCAGAAAGCTTCCTTCTCTTTGTCATCGGAGTTTATTTCCATTGGCCCTATATTCATTACAGTGATCCGAAATATCTGTTCTCAGATTCCACAGAAATAAGGCTAGCAAAGAGATCCACGAAACACAGATGTAACTCTGTGAGATGAATTAACAGAACACTAAGCAGTTTCTCTGAAAGCTTCTTTCCAGATTTCATCTGAGGATATTTTCTTTTTCACCATTGCCCTCTTTGGGCTTCCAAATATCACTTTGCCAATTCCACAAGAACTGTCTTAGCGAAAGGCTTCTTGAGGGAAAGCTGTAACTCTGTGAGATGATTTCACAGAACACAAAGAAGTTTCTCAGAAAGCTTCTTTCTCGTTGTTATCGGAGTTTATATCCTTTGGCCCTATAGTCTTCAAAGGGATCCGAAATATCTGTTCTCAGACTCCACAGAAACAAGGCTAGCAAAGAGATCCACGAAATACAGATGTAATTCTGTGAGATGAATTAACAGAACACTAAGCAGTTTCTCAGAAAGCTTCTTTCCAGATTTCATCTGAGGATATTTCCTTTTTCACCATTGCCCTCTATGGGCTTCCGAATATCACTTTGCCAATTCCACAAGAGCTGTCTTAGCGAAAGGATTCTTGAAGGGAAAGCTGTAACTCTGTGAGATGATTTCACAGAACACAAAGAAGTTTCTCAGAAAGCTTCTTTCTCGTTGTTATCGGAGTTTATATCCTTTGGCCCTATAGTCTTCAAAGGGATCCGAAATATCTGTTCTCAGATTCCACAGAAATAAGGCTAGCAAAGAGATCCACGAAATACAGATGTAACTCTGTGAGATGAATTAACAGATCACTAAGCAGTTTCTCAGAAAGCTTCTTTACAGATTTCATCTGAGGATATTTCCTTTTTCACCATAGCCCTCTATGGGCTTCCAAATATCACTTTGCCAATTCCACAAGAACTGTCTTAGCGAAAGGCTTCTTGAGGGGAAACCTGTAACTCTGTGAGATGATTTCACAGAACTCAAAGAAGTTTCTCAGAAAGCTTCTTTCTCTTTCTTATCGGAGTTTATATCCTTTGGCCCTATAGTCTTCAAAGGGATCCGAAATATCTGTTCTCAGATTCCACAGAAATAAGGCTAGCAAAGAGATCCACGAAATACAGATGTAACTCTGAGAGATGAATTAACAGAACACTAAGCAGTTTCTCAGAAAGCTTCTTTCCAGATTTCATCTGAGGATATTTCCTTTTTCACCATAGCCCTCTATGGGCTTCCATATATCACTTTGCTAATTCCACAAGAACTGTCTTAGCGAAAGGCTTCTTGAGGGGAAAGCTGTAACTCTATGAGACGATTTCACAGAACACAAAGAAGTTTCTCAGACAGCTTCTTTCTCTTTCTTATCGGAGGATATTTCCTTTGGCCCTATAGTCTTCTAAGGGATCCGAAATATCTGTTCTCGGATTCCACAAAAATAAGGCTAGCAAAGAGATCCACGAAATACAGATGTAACTCTGTGAGATGAATTAACAGAACACTAAGAAGTTTCTCAAAAATCTTCTTTCCAGATTTCATCTGAGGATATTTCCTTTTTCACCATAGCCCTCTATGGGCTTCCAAATATCACTTTGCCAATTCCACAAGAACTGTCTTAGCGAAAGGCTTCTTGAGGGGAAAGCTGTAACTCTGTGAGATGATTTCACAGAACACAAAGAAGTTTCTCGGAAAGCTTCTTTCTCGTTGTTATCGGAGTTTATATCCTTTGGCCCTATAGTCTTCAAAGGGATCCGAAATATCTGTTCTCAGATTCCACAGAAATAAGGCTAGCAAACAGATCCACGAAATACACATGTAACTCTGTGAGATGAATTAACAGAACACTAAGCAGTTTCTCAGAAAGCTTCTTTCCAGATTTCATCTGAGGATATTTCCTTTATCACCATAGCCCTCTTTGGGCTTCCAAATATCACTTGGCCAATTCCACAAGAACTGTCTTAGCGAAAGGCTTCTTGAGGGGAAAGCTGTAACTCTGTGAGATGATTTCACAGAATTCAAAGAATTTTCTCAGAAAGCTTCTTTCTCTTTGTTATCGGAGGATATTTCCTTTGGCCCAATAGTCTTCTAAGGGATCCGAAATATCTGTTCTCGGATTCCACATAAATAAGGCTAGCAAAGAGATCCACGAAATACAGATGTAACTCTGTGAGATGAATTAACAGAACACTAAGCAGTTTCTCAGAAAGCTTCTTTCCAGATTTCATCTGAGGATATTTCCTTTTTCACCATAGCCCTCTATGGGCTTCCAAATATCACTTTGCCAATTCCACAAGAACTGTCTCAGCGAAAGGCTTCTTGAGGGGAAAGCTATAACTCTGTGAGATGATTTCAGAGAACACAAATAAGTTTCTCAGAAAGCTTCCTTCTCTTTCTTATCGGAGTTTATTTCCTTTGGCCGTATATTCATCAAAGGGATCCGAAATATCTGTTCTCAGATTCCACAGAAATAAGGCTAGCAAAGAGATCCACGAAATACAGATGTAACTCTGTGAGATGAATTAACAGAACACTAAGCAGTTTCTCAGAAAGCTTCTTTCCAGATTTCATCTGAGGATATTTCCTTTTTCACCATTGCCCTCTATGGGCTTCCAAATATCACTTTGCCAATTCCACAAGAACTGTCTTAGTGAAAGACTTCTTGAGGGGAAAGCTGTAACTCTGTGAGATGATTTCACAGAACACAAGGAAGTTTCTCAGAAAGCTTCTTTCTCTTTCTTATCGGAGGATATTTCCTTTGGCCCAATAGTCTTCTAAGGGATCCGAAATATCTGTTCTCGTATTCCACATAAATAAGGCTAGCAAAGAGAACCACGAAATACAGATGTAACTCTGTGAGATGAATTAACAGAACACTAAGCAGTTTCTCAGAAACCTTCTTTCCAGATTTCATCTGAGGATATTTCCTTTTTCACCATTGCCCTCTAGGGGTTCCAAATATCACTTTGCCAATTCCACAAGAACTCTCTTAGCGAAAGGCTTCTTGACGGGATAGCTGTAACTCTGTGAGATGATTTCACAGAACACAAAGAAGTTTCTCAGAAAGCTTCTTTCTCGTTGTTATCGGAGTTTATATCCTTTGGCCCTATAGTCTTCAAAGGGATCCGAAATATCTGTTCTCAGATTCCATAGAAATAAGGCTAGCAAAGAGATCCACGAAATACAGACGTAACTCTGTGAGATGAATTAAGAGAACACTAAGCACTTTCTCAGAAAGCTTCTTTCCAGATTTCATCTGAGGATATTTCCTTTTTCACCATAGCCCTCTATGGGCTTCCAAATATCACTTTGCCAATTCCACAAGAACTGTCTTAGCGAAAGGCTTCTTGAGGGGAAAGCTGTAACTCTGTGAGATGATTTCACAGAACTCAAAGAAGTTTCTGAGAAAGCTTCTTTCTCTTTCTTATCGGAGTTTATATCCTTTGGCCCTATAATCTTCAAAGGGATCCGAAATATCTGTTCTCAGATTCCACAGAAATAAGGCTAGCAAAGACATCCACGAAATACAGATGTAACTCTGTGAGATGAATTAACAGAACACTAAGCAGTTTCTCAGAAAGCTTCTTTCCAGATTTCATCTGAGGATATTTCCTTTTTCACCATTGCCCTCTATGAGCTTCCAAATATCACTTTGCCAATTCCACAAGAACTGTCTTAGCGAAAGGCTTCTTGAGGAGAAAGCTGTAACTCTGTGAGGTGATTTCACAGAACACAAAGAAGTTTCTCAGAAAGCGTCTTTCTCGTTGTTATCGGAGTTTATATCCTTTGGCCCTATAGTCTTCAAAGGGATCCGAAATATCTGTTCTCAGATTCCGCACAAATAAGGCTAGCAAAGAGATCTACGAAATACAGATGTAACTCTGTGAGATGAATTAACAGAACACTAAGCAGTTTCTCAGAAAGCTTCTTTTCAGATTTCATCTGAGGATATTTCCTTTTTCACCATAGCCCTCTATGGGCTTCCATATATCACTTTGCTAATTCCACAAGAACTGTCTTAGCGAAAGGCTTCTTGAGGGGAAAGCTGTAACTCTAAGAGATGATTTCACAGAACACAAAGAAGTTTCTCAGAAAGCTTCCTTCTCTTTGTTATCGGAGTTTATTTCCTTTGGCCCTATATTCATCAAAGGGATCCGAAATATCTGTTCTCAGATTCCACAGAAATAAGGCTCGCAAAGAGATCCACGAAATACAGATGTAACTCTGTGAGATGAATTAACAGAACACGAAGCAGTTTCTCAGAAAGCTTCTTTCCAGATTCCAACTGAGGATATTTCCTTTTTCACCATAGCCCTCTATGGGCTTCCAAATATCACTTTGCCAATTCCACAAGAACTGTCTTAGCGAAAGGCTTCTTGAGGGGAAAGCTGTAACTCTGTGAGATGATTTCATAGAACACAAAGAAGTTTCTCAGAAAGCTTCTTTCTCTTTCTTATCGGAGGATATTTCCTTTGGCCCAATAGTCTTCTAAGGGATCCGAAATATCTGTTCTCAGGTTCCACATAAATAAGGCTAGCAAAGAGATCCACGAAATACAGATGTAACTCTGTGAGATGAATTAACAGAACACTAAGCAGTTTCTCAGAAAGCTTCTTTCCAGATTTCATCTGAGGATATTTCCTTTATCACCATAGCCCTCTATGGGCTTCCAAATATCACTTTGTCAATTCCACAAGAACTGTCTTAGCGAAAGGCTTCTTGAGGGGAAAGCTGTAACTCTGTGAGATGATTTCACAGAACACAAAGAAGTTTCTCAGAAAGCTTCCTTCTCTTTCTTATCGGAGTTTATTTCCTTTGGCCCTATATTCATCAAAGGGATCCGAAATGTCTGTTCTCAGATTCCACAGAAATAAGGCTAGCAAAGAGATCCACGAAATACAGATGTAACTCTGTGAGATGAATTAACAGAACACGAAGCAGTTTCTCAGAAAGCTTCTTTCCAGATTCCATCTGAGGATATTTCCTTTTTCACCATAGCCCTCTATGGGCTTCCAAATATCACTTTGCCAATTCCACAAGAGCTGTCTTAGCGAAAGACTTCTTGAGGGGAAAGCTGTAACTCTGTGAGATGATTTGACAGAACACAAAGAAGTTTCTCAGAAAGCTTCTTTCTCGTTGTTATCGGAGTTTATATCCTTTGGCCCTATAGTCTTCAAAGGGATCCCAAATACCTGTTCTCAGATTCCACAGAAATAAGGCTAGCAAAGAGATCCACGAAATACAGATGTAACTCTGTGAGATGAATTAACAGAACACTAAGCAGTTTCTCAGAAAGCTTCTTTCCAGATTTCATCTGAGGATATTTCCTTTATCACCATAGCCCTCTATGGGCTTCCAAATATCACTTGGCCAATTCCACAAGAACTGTCTTAGCGAAGGGCTTCTTGAGGGGAAAGCTGTAACTCTGTGAGATGATTTCACAGAACTCAAAGAAGTTTCTCAGAAAGCTTCTTTCTCTTTCTTATCGGAGTTTATATCCTTTGGCCCTATAGTCTTCAAAGAGATCCGAAATATCTGTTCTCAGATTCCACAGAAATAAGGCTAGCAAAGAGATCCACGAAATACAGATGTAACTCTGTGAGATGAATTAACAGAACACTAAGCAGTTTCTCAGAAAGCTTCTTTCCAGATTTCATCTGAGGATATTTCCTTTTTCACCATAGCCCTCTATGGGCTTCCAAATATCACTTTGCCAATTCCATAAGAACTGTCTTAGCGAAAGGCTTCTTGAGGGGAAAGCTATAACTCTGTGAGATGATTTCAGAGAACACAAAGAAGTTTCTCAGAAAGCTTCCTTCTCTTTCTTATCGGAGTTTATTTCCTTTGGCCCTATATTCATCAAAGGGATCCGAAATATCTGTTCTCAGATTCCACAGAAATAAGGCTAGCAAAGAGATCCACGAAATACAGATGTAACTCTGTGAGATGAATTAACAGAACACTAAGCAGTTTCTCAGAAAGCTTCTTTCCAGATTTCATCTGAGGATATTTCCTTTTTCACCATTGCCCTCTATGGGCTTCCAAATATCACTTTGCCAATTCCACAAGAACTGTCTTAGTGAAAGACTTCTTGAGGGGAAAGCTGTAACTCTGTGAGATGATTTCACAGAACACAAGGAAGTTTCTCAGAAAGCTTCTTTCTCTTTCTTATCGGAGGATATTTCCTTTGGCCCAATAGTCTTCTAAGGGATCCGAAATATCTGTTCTCGTATTCCACATAAATAAGGCTAGCAAAGAGATCCACGAAATACAGATGTAACTCTGTGAGATGAATTAACAGAACACTAAGCAGTTTCTCAGAAACCTTCTTTCCAGATTTCATCTGAGGATATTTCCTTTTTCACCATAGCCCACTAGGGGTTCCAAATATCACTTTGCCACTTCCACAAGAACTGTCTTAGCGAAAGGCTTCTTGACGGGAAAGCTGTAACTCTGTTAGATGATTTCACAGAACACAAAGAAGTTTCTCAGAAAGCTTCTTTCTCGTTGTTATCGGAGTTTATATCCTTTGGCCCTATAGTCTTCAAAGGGATCCGAAATATCTGTTCTCAGATTCCACAGAAATAAGGCTAGCAAAGAGATCCACGAAATACAGACGTAACTCTGTGAGATGAATTAAGAGAACACTAAGCACTTTCTCAGAAAGCTTCTTTCCAGATTTCATCTGAGGATATTTCCTTTTTCACCATAGCCCTCTATGGGCTTCCAAATATCACTTTGCCAATTCCACAAGAACTGTCTTAGCGAAAGGCTTCTTGAGGGGAAAGCTGTAACTCTGTGAGATGATTTCACAGAACTCAAAGAAGTTTCTGAGAAAGCTTCTTTCTCTTTCTTATCGGAGTTTATATCCTTTGGCCCTATACTCTTCAAAGGGATCCGAAATATCTGTTCTCAGATTCCACAGAAATAAGGCTAGCAAAGACATCCACGAAATACAGATGTAACTCTGTGAGATGAATTAACAGAACACTAAGCAGTTTCTCAGAAAGCTTCTTTCCAGATTTCATCTGAGGATATTTCCTTTTTCACCATTGCCCTCTATGAGCTTCCAAATATCACTTTGCCAATTCCACAAGAACTGTCTTAGCGAAAGGCTTCTTGAGGAGAAAGCTGTAACTCTGTGAGATGATTTCACAGAACACAAAGAAGTTTCTCAGAAAGCGTCTTTCTCGTTGTTATCGGAGTTTATATCCTTTGGCCCTATAGTCTTCACAGGGATCCGAAATATCTGTTCTCAGATTCCACACAAATAAGGCTAGCAAAGAGATCTACGAAATACAGATGTAACTCTGTGAGATGAATTAACAGAACACTAAGCAGTTTCTCAGAAAGCTTCTTTCCAGATTTCATCTGAGGATATTTCCTTTTTCACCATAGCCCTCTATGGGCTTCCATATATCACTTTGCTAATTCCACAAGAACTGTCTTAGCGAAAGGCTTCTTGAGGGGAAAGCTGTAACTCTAAGAGATGATTTCACAGAACACAAAGAAGTTTCTCAGAAAGCTTCCTTCTCTTTGTTATCGGAGTTTATTTCCTTTGGCCCTATATTCATCAAAGGGATCCGAAATATCTGTTCTCAGATTCCACAGAAATAAGGCTCGCAAAGAGATCCACGAAATACAGATGTAACTCTGTGAGATGAATTAACAGAACACGAAGCAGTTTCTCAGAAAGCTTCTTTCCAGATTCCAACTGAGGATATTTCCTTTTTCACCATAGCCCTCTATGGGCTTCCAAATATCACTTTGCCAATTCCACAAGAACTGTCTTAGCGAAAGGCTTCTTGAGGGGAAAGCTGTAACTCTGTGAGATGATTTCACAGAACACAAAGAAGTTTCTCAGAAAGCTTCTTTCTCTTTCTTATCGGAGGATATTTCCTTTTTCCCAATAGTCTTCTAAGGGATCCGAAATATCTGTTCTCGGATTCCACATAAATAAGGCTAGCAAAGAGATCCACGAAATACAGATGTAACTCTGTGAGATGATTAACAGAACACTAAGCAGTTTCTCAGAAAGCTTCTTTCCAGATTTCATCTGAGGATATTTCCTTTATCACCATAGCCCTCTATGGGCTTCCAAATATCACTTTGTCAATTCCACAAGAACTGTCTTAGCGAAAGGCTTCTTGAGGGGAAAGCTGTAACTCTGTGAGATGATTTCACAGAACACAAAGAAGTTTCTCAGAAAGCTTCCTTCTCTTTCTTATCGGAGTTTATTTCCTTTGGCCCTATATTCATCAAAGGGATCCGAAATATCTGTTCTCAGATTCCACAGAAATAAGGCTAGCAAAGAGATCCACGAAATACAGATGTAACTCTGTGAGATGAATTAACAGAACACTAAGCAGTTTCTCAGAAAGCTTCTTTCCAGATTTCATCTGAGGATATTTCCTTTTTCACCATTGCCCTCTATGGGCTTCCAAATATCACTTTGCCAATTCCACAAGAACTGTCTTAGTGAAAGACTTCTTGAGGGGAAAGCTGTAACTCTGTGAGATGATTTCACAGAACACAAGGAAGTTTCTCAGAAAGCTTCTTTCTCTTTCTTATCGGAGGATATTTCCTTTGGCCCAATAGTCTTCTAAGGGATCCGAAATATCTGTTCTCGTATTCCACATAAATAAGGCTAGCAAAGAGATCCACGAAATACAGATGTAACTCTGTGAGATGAATTAACAGAACACTAAGCAGTTTCTCAGAAACCTTCTTTCCAGATTTCATCTGAGGATATTTCCTTTTTCACCATAGCCCTCTAGGGGTTCCAAATATCACTTTGCCAATTCCACAAGAACTGTCTTAGCGAAAGGCTTCTTGACGGGAAAGCTGTAACTCTGTGAGATGATTTCACAGAACACAAAGAAGTTTCTCAGAAAGCTTCTTTCTCGTTGTTATCGGAGTTTATATACTTTGGCCCTATAGTCTTCAAAGGGATCCGAAATATCTGTTCTCAGATTCCACAGAAATAAGGCTAGCAAAGAGATCCACGAAATACAGACGTAACTCTGTGAGATGAATTAAGAGAACACTAAGCAGTTTCTCAGAAAGCTTCTTTCCAGATTTCATCTGAGGATATTTCCTTTTTCACCATAGCCCTCTATGGGCTTCCAAATATCACTTTGCCAATTCCACAAGAACTGACTTAGCGAAAGGCTTCTTGAGGGGAAAGCTGTAACTCTGTGAGATGATTTCAGAGAACTCAAAGAAGTTTCTGAGAAAGCTTCTTTCTCTTTCTTATCGGAGTTTATATCCTTTGGCCCTATAGTCTTCAAAGGGATCCGAAATATCTGTTCTCAGATTCCACAGAAATAAGGCTAGCAAAGACATCCACGAAATACAGATGTAACTCTGTGAGATGAATTAACAGAACACTAAGCAGTTTCTCAGAAAGCTTCTTTCCAGATTTCATCTGAGGATATTTCCTTTTTCACCATTGCCCTCTATGAGCTTCCAAATATCACTTTGCCAATTCCACAAGAACTGTCTTAGCGAAAGGCTTCTTGAGGAGAAAGCTGTAACTCTGTGAGATGATTTCACAGAACACAAAGAAGTTTCTCAGAAAGCGTCTTTCTCGTTGTTATCGGAGTTTATATCCTTTGGCCCTATAGTCTTCAAAGGGATCCGAAATATCTGTTCTCAGATTCCACACAAATAAGGCTAGCAAAGAGATCTACGAAATACAGATGTAACTCTGTGAGATGAATTAACAGAACACTAAGCAGTTTCTCAGAAAGCTTCTTTCCAGATTTCATCTGAGGATATTTCCTTTTTCACCATAGCCCTCTATGGGCTTCCATATATCACTTTGCTAATTCCACAAGAACTGTCTTAGCGAAAGGCTTCTTGAGGGGAAAGCTGTAACTCTAAGAGATGATTTCACAGAACACAAAGAAGTTTCTCAGAAAGCTTCCTTCTCTTTGTTATCGGAGTTTATTTCCTTTGGCCCTATATTCATCAAAGGGATCCGAAATATCTGTTCTCAGATTCCACAGAAATAAGGCTCGCAAAGAGATCCACGAAATACAGATGTAACTCTGTGAGATGAATTAACAGAACACGAAGCAGTTTCTCAGAAAGCTTCTTTCCAGATTCCAACTGAGGATATTTCCTTTTTCACCATAGCCCTCTATGGGCTTCCAAATATCACTTTGCCAATTCCACAAGAACTGTCTTAGCGAAAGGCTTCTTGAGGGGAAAGCTGTAACTCTGTGAGATGATTTCACAGAACACAAAGAAGTTTCTCAGAAAGCTTCTTTCTCTTTCTTATCGGAGGATATTTCCTTTGGCCCAATAGTCTTCTAAGGGATCCGAAATATCTGTTCTCGGATTCCACATAAATAAGGCTAGCAAAGAGATCCACGAAATACAGATGTAACTCTGTGAGATGAATTAACAGAACACTAAGCAGTTTCTCAGAAAGCTTCTTTCCAGATTTCATCTGAGGATATTTCCTTTATCACCATAGCCCTCTATGGGCTTCCAAATATCACTTTGTCAATTCCACAAGAACTGTCTTAGCGAAAGGCTTCTTGAGGGGAAAGCTGTAACTCTGTGAGATGATTTCACAGAACACAAAGAAGTTTCTCAGAAAGCTTCCTTCTCTTTCTTATCGGAGTTTATTTCCTTTGGCCCTATATTCATCAAAGGGATCCGAAATGTCTGTTCTCAGATTCCACAGAAATAAGGCTAGCAAAGAGATCCACGAAATACAGATGTAACTCTGTGAGATGAATTAACAGAACACGAAGCAGTTTCTCAGAAAGCTTCTTTCCAGATTCCATCTGAGGATATTTCCTTTTTCACCATAGCCCTCTATGGGCTTCCAAATATCACTTTGCCAATTCCACAAGAACTGTCTTAGCGAAAGACTTCTTGAGGGGAAAGCTGTAACTCTGTGAGATGATTTCACAGAACACAAAGAAGTTTCTCAGAAAGCTTCTTTCTCGTTGTTATCGGAGTTTATATCCTTTGGCCCTATAGTCTTCAAAGGGATCCGAAATACCTGTTCTCAGATTCCACATAAATAAGGCTAGCAAAGAGATCCACGAAATACAGATGTAACTCTGTGAGATGAATTAACAGAACACTAAGCAGTTTCTCAGAAAGCTTCTTTCCAGATTTCATCTGAGGATATTTCCTTTTTCACCATAGCCCTCTATGGGCTTCCAAATATCACTTTGCCAATTCCACAAGAACTGTCTTAGCGAAAGGCTTCTTTAGGGGAAAGCTGTAACTCTGTGAGATGATTTCACAGAACACAAAGAAGTTTCTCAGAAAGCTTCCTTCTCTTTCTTATCGGAGTTTTTTTCCTTTGGCCCTATATTCATCAAAGGGATCCGAAATATCTGTTCTCAGATTCCACAGAAATACGGCTAGAAAAGAGATCCACGAAATACAGATGTAACTCTGTGAGATGAATTAACAGAACACTAAGCAGTTTCTCAGAAAGCTTCTTTACAGATTTCATCTGAGGATATTTCCTTTTTCACCATTGCCCTCTATGGGCTTCTAAATATCACTTTGCCAATTCCACAAGAACTGTCTTAGCGAAAGACTTCTTGAGGGGAAAGCTGTAACTCTGTGAGATGATTTCACAGAACACAAAGAAGTTTCTCAGAAAGCTTCTTTCTCTTTCTTATCGGAGGATATTTCCTTTGGACCAATAGTCTTCTAAGGGATCCGAAATATCTGTTCTCGTATTCCACATAAATAAGGCTAGCAAAGAGATCCACGAAATACAGATGTAACTCTGTGAGATGAATTAACAGAACACTAAGCAGTTTCTCAGAAAGCTTCTTTCCAGATTTCATCTGAGGATATTTCCTTTTTCACCATAGCCCTCTATGGGCTTCCAAATATCACTTTGCCAATTCCACAAGAACTGTCTTAGCGAAAGGCTTCTTGAGGGGAAAGCTGTAACTCTGTGAGATGATTTCACAGAACACAAAGAAGTTTCTCAGAAAGCTTCTTTCTCGTTGTTATCGGAGTTTATATCCTTTGGCCCTATAGTCTTCAAAGGGATCCGAAATACCTGTTCTCAGATTCCACAGAAATAAGGCTAGCAAAGAGATCCACGAAATACAGATGTAACTCTGTGAGATGAATTAACAGAACACTAAGCAGTTTCTCAGAAAGCTTCTTTCCAGATTTCATCTGAGGATATTTCCTTTATCACCATAGCCCTCTATGGGCTTCCAAATATCACTTGGCCAATTCCACAAGAACTGTCTTAGCGAAAGGCTTCTTGAGGGGAAAGCTGTAACTCTGTGAGATGATTTCACAGAACTCAAAGAAGTTTCTCAGAAAGCTTCTTTCTCTTTCTTATCGGAGTTTATATCCTTTGGCCCTATAGTCTTCAAAGGGATCCGAAATATCTGTTCTCAGATTCCACAGAAATAAGGCTAGCAAAGAGATCCACGAAATACAGATGTAACTCTGTGAGATGAATTAACAGAACACTAAGCAGTTTCTCAGAAAGCTTCTTTCCAGATTTCATCTGAGGATATATCCATTTTCACCATTGCCCTCTATGAGCTTCCAAATATCACTTTGCCAATTCCACAAGAACTGTCTTAGCGAAAGGCTTCTTGAGGGGAAAGCTGTAACTCTGGGAGATGATTTCACAGAACACAAAGAAGTTTCTCAGAAAGCTTCCTTCTCGTTGTTATCGGAGTTTATATCCTTTGGCCCTATAGTCTTCAAAGGGATCCGAAATATCTGTTCTCAGATTCCACAGAAATAAGGCTAGCAAAGAGATCTACGAAATACAGATGTAACTCTGTTAGATGAATTTACAGAACACTAAGCAGTTTCTCAGAAAGCTTCTTTCCAAATTTCATCTGAGGATATTTCCTTTTTCACCATAGCCCTCTATGGGCTTCCATATATCACTTTGTTAATTCCACAAGAACTGTCTTAGCGAAAGGCTTCTTGAGGGAAAAGCTGTAACTCTATGAGATGATTTCACAGAACACAAAGAAGTTTCTCAGAAAGCTTCCTTCTCTTTGTTATCGGAGTTTATTTCCTTTGGCCCTATAGTCTACAAAGGGATCCGAAATATCTGTTCTCAGATTCCACAGAAATAAGGCTAGCAAAGAGATCCACGAAATACAGATGTAACTCTGTGAGATGAATTAACAGAACACGAAGCAGTTTCTCAGAAAGCTTCTTTCCAGATTCCATCTGAGGATATTTCCTTTTTCACCATAGCCCTCTAGGGGCTTCCAAATATCACTTTGCCAATTCCACAAGAACTGTCTTAGCGAAAGACTTCTTGAGTGGAAAGCTGTAACTCTGTGAGATGATTTCACAGAACACAAAGAAGTTTCTCAGAAAGCTTCTTTCTCTTTCTTATCGGAGGATATTTCCTTTGGCCCAATAGTCTTCTAAGGGATCCGAAATATCTGTTCTCGGATTCCACATAAATAAGGCTAGCAAAGAGATCCACGAAATACAGATGTAACTCTGTGAGATGAATTAACAGAACACTAAGCAGTTTCTCAGAAAGCTTCTTTCCAGATTTCATCTGAGGATATTTCCTTTTTCACCATAGCCCTCTATGGGCTTCCAAATATCACTTTGCCAATTCCACAAGAACTGTCTTAGCGAAAGGCTTCTTGAGGGGAAGCTATAACTCTGTGAGATGATTTCAAAGAACACAAAGAAGTTTCTCAGAAAGCTTCCTTCTCTTTGTTATCGGAGTTTATTTCCTTTGGCCCTATATTCATCAAAGGGATCCGAAATATGTGTTCTCAGATTCCACAGAAATAAGGCTAGCAAAGAGATCCACGAAATACAGATGTAACTCTGTGAGATGAATTAACAGAACACTAAGCAGTTTCTCAGAAAGCTTCTTTCCAGATTTCATCTGAGGATATTTCCTTTTTCACCATTGCCCTCTATGGGCTTCCAAATATCACTTTGCCAATTCCACAAGAACTGTCTTAGCGAAAGGCTTCTTGAGGGGAAAGCTGTAACTCTGTGAGATGATTTCACAGAACACAAAGAAGTTTCTCAGAAAGCTTCTTTCTCGTTGTTATCGGAGTTTATATCCTATGGCCCTATAGTCTTCAAAAGGATCCGAAATATCTGTTCTCAGATTCCACAGAAATAAGGCTAGCAAAGAGATCCACGAAATACAGATGTAACTCTGTGAGATGAATTAACAGAACACTGAGCAGTTTCTCAGACAGCTTCTTTCCAGATTTCATCTGAGGATATTTCCTTTTTCACCATAGCCCTCTATGGGCTTCCGAATATCACTTTGCCAATTCCACAAGAACTGTCTTAGCGAAAGGCTTCTTGAGGGGAAACCTGTAACTCTGTGAGATGATTTCACAGAACAGAAAGAAGTTTTTCAGAAAGCTTCTTTCTCGGTGTTATCGGAGTTTATATCCTTTGGCCCTATAGTCTTCAAAGGGATCCGAAATATCTGTTCTCAGATTCCACAGAAATAAGGCTAGCAAAGAGATCCACGAAATACAGATGTAACTCTGTGAGATGAATTAACAGAACACTAAGCAGTTTCTCAGAAAGCTTCTTTCCAGTTTTCATCTGAGGATATTTCCTTTTTCACCATAGCCCTCTATGGGCTTCCATATATCACTTTGCCAATTCCACAAGAACTGTCTTAGCGAAAGGCTTCTTGATGGGAAAGCTGTAACTCTGTGAGATGATTTCACAGAACACAAAGAAGTTTCTCAGAAAGCTTCCATCTCTTTCTTATCGGAGTTTATTTCCTTTGGCCCTTTATTCATCAAAGGGATCCGAAATATCTGTTCTCAGATTCCACAGAAATAATTCTAGCAAAGAGATCCACGAAATACAGATGTAACTCTGTGAGATGAATTAACAGAACACGAAGCAGTTTCTCAGAAAGCTTCTTTCCAGATTTCATCTGAGGATATTTCCTTTTTCACCATTGCCCTCTAGGGGCTTCCAAATATCACTTTGCCAATTCCACAAGAACTGTCTTAGCGAAAGACTTCTTGAGGGGAAAGCTGTAACTCTGTGAGATGATTTCACAGAACACAAAGAAGTTTCTCAGAAACCTTCTTTCTCTTTCTTATCGGAGGATATTTCCTTTGGCCCAATAGTCTTCTAAGGGATCCGAAATATCTGTTCTCGGATTCCATATAAATAAGGCTAGCAAAGAGATCCACGAAATACAGATATAACTCTGTGAGTTGAATTAACAGAACACTAAGCAGTGACTCAGAAAGCTTCTTTCCAGATTTCATCTGAGGATATTTCCTTTTTCACCATAGCCCTCTATGGGCTTCCAAATATCACTTTGCCAATTCCACAAGAACTGTCTTAGCGAAAGGCTTCTTGAGGGGAAAGCTGTAACTCTGTGAGGTGATTTCACAGAACACAAGGAAGTTTCTCAGAAAGCTTCTTACTCGTAGTTATCGGAGTTTATATCCTTTGGCCCTATAGTCTTCAAAGGAATCCGATATATCTGTTCTCAGATTCCACAGAAATAAGGCTAGCAAAGAGATCCACGAAATACAGATGTAACTCTGTGAGATGAATTAACAGAACACTAAGCAGTTTCTCAGAAAGCTTCTTTCCAGATTTCATCTGAGGATATTTCCTTTTTCACCGTAACCCTCTATGGGCTTCCAAATATCACTTTGCCAATTCCACAAGAACTGTCTCAGCGAAAGGCTTCTTGAAGGGAAAGCTGTAACTCTCTGAGATGATTTCACAGAACACACAGAAGTTTCTCAGAAAGCTTCCTTCTCTTTGTCATCGGAGTTTATTTCCATTGGCCCTATATTCATCAAAGGGATGTGAAATATCTGTTCTCAGATTCCACAGAAATAAGGCTAGCAAAGAGATCCACGAAATACAGATGTAACTCTGTGAGACGAATTAACAGAACACTAAGCAGTTTCTCAGAAAGCTTCTTTCCAGATTTCATCTGAGGATATTTCCTTTTTCACCATTGCCCTCTATGGGCTTCCAAATATCACTTTGCCAATTCCACAAGAATTGTCTTAGCGAAAGGCTTCTTGAGGGGAAAGCTGTAACACTGTGAGATGATTTCACAGAACACAAAGAAGTTTCTCAGAAAGCTTCTTTCTCTGTGTTATCGGAGGATATTTCCTTTGGCCCAGTAGTCTTCTGCGGGATCCGAAATATCTGTTCTCGGATTCCACATAAATAAGGCTAGCAAAGAGATCCACGAAATACAGAAGCAACTCTGTGAGATGAATTAACAGAACACTAAGCAGTTTCTCAGAAAGCTTCTTTCCAGATTTCATCTGAGGATATTTCCTTTTTCACCATTGCCCTCTATGGGCTTCCCAATATCACTTTGCCAATTCCACAAGAACTGTCTTTGCGAAAGGCTTCTTCAGGGGAAAGCTGTAACTCTGTGAGATGATTTCCAGAACACAAAGAAGTTTCTCAGAAAGCTTCTTTCTCGTTGTTATCGGAGTTTATATACTTTGTCCCTATAGTCTTCAAAAGGATCCGAAATATCTGTTCTCAGATTCTACAGAAATAAGGCTAGCAAAGAGATCCACGAAATAGAGATGTAACTCTGTGAGATGAATTAACAGAACACTAAGCAGTTTCTCAGAAAGCTTCTTTCCAGATTTCATCTGAGGATATTTCCTTTTTCACCATTGCCCTCTATGGGCTTCCGAATATCACTTTGCCAATTCCTCAAGAACTGTCTTAGCGAAAGGCTTCTTGAGGGGAAAGCTGTAACTCTGTGAGATGATTTCACAGAACACAAAGAAGTTTCTCAGAAAGCTTCTTTCTCGTTGTTATCGGAGTTTATATCCTTTGGCCCTGTAGTCTTCAAAGGGATCCGAAATATCTGTTCTCAGATTCCACAGAAATAAGGCTAGCAAAGAGATCCACGAAATACAGATGTAACTCTGTGAGATGAATTAACAGAACACTAAGCAGTTTCTCAGAAAGCTTCTTTCCAGATTTCATCTGAGGATATTTTCTTTTTCACCATAGCCCTCTATGGGCTTCCAAATATCACTTTGCCAATTCCACAAGAACTGTCTTAGCGAAAGGCTTCTTGAGGGGAAAGCTGTAACTCTGTGAGATGATTTTACAGAACTCAAAGAAGTTTCTCAGAAAGCTTCTTTCTCTTTCTTATCGGAGTTTATATCCTTTGGCCCTATAGTCTTCAAAGGGATCCGCAATATCTCTTCTCAGATTCCACAGAAATAAGGCTAGCAAAGAGATCCACGAAATACAGATGTAACTCTGTGAGATGAATTAACAGAACACTAAGCAGTTTCTCAGAAAGCTTCTTTCCAGATTTCATCTGAGGATATTTCCTTTTTCACCATTGCCCTCTATGGGCTTCCAAATATCACTTTGCCAATTCCACAAGAACTGTCTTAGCGAAAGACTTCTTGAGGGGAATGCTGTAACTCTGTGAGATGAATTAACAGAACACTAAGCAGTTTCTCAGAAAGCTTCTTTCCAGATTTCATCTGAGGATATTTCCTTTTTCACCATAGCCCTCTATGGGCTTCCAAATATCACTTTGCCAATTCCACAAGAACTGTCTTAGCGAAAGACTTCTTGAGGGGAAAGCTGTAACTCTGTGAGATGATTTCACAGAACACAAAGAAGTTTCTCAGAAAGCTTCTTTCTCTTTCTTATCGGAGGATATTTCCTTTGGCCCAATACTCTTCTAAGGGATCCGAAATATCTGTTCTCGGATTCCACATAAATAAGGCTAGCAAAGAGATCCACGAAATACAGATGTAACTCTGTGAGATGAATTAACAGAACACTAAGCAGTTTCTCAGAAAGCTTCTTTCCAGATTTCATCTGAGGATATTTCCTTTTTCACCATAGCCCTCTATGGGCTTCCAAATATCACTTTGCCAATTCCACAAGAACTGTCTTAGCAAAGACTACCTGAGGGGAAAGCTGTAACTCTGTGAGATGATTTCACAAAAAACAAAGAAGTTTCTCAGAAAGCTTCTTTCTCGTTGTTATCGGAGTTTATATCCTTTGGCCCTATAGTCTTCAAAGGGATCCGAAATATCTGTTCTCAGATTCCACAGAAATAAGGCTAGCAAAGAGATCCACGAAATACAGATGTAACTCTGTGAGATGAATTAACAGAACACTAAGCAGTTTCTCAGAAAGCTTCTTTCCAGATTTCATCTGAGGATATTTCCTTTTTCACCATAGCCCTCTATGGGCTTCCAAATATCACTTTGCCAATTCCACAAGAAATGTCTTAGCGAAAGGCTTATTGAGGGGAAAGCTGTAACTCTGTGAGATGATTTCACAGAACTCAAAGAAGTTTCTCAGAAAGCTTCCTTCTCTTTGTTATCGGAGTTTATTTCCTTTGTCCCTATATTCATCAAAGGGATCCGAAATATCTGTTCTCAGATACCACAGAAATAAGGCTAGCAAAGAGATCCAAGAAATACAGATGTAACTCTGTGAGATGAATTAACAGAACACTAAGAAGTTTCTCAGAAAGCTTCTTTCCAGATTTCATCTGAGGATATTTCCTTTTTCACCATAGCCCTCTATGGGCTTCCAAATATCACTTTGCCAATTCCACAAGAACTGTCTTAGCGAAAGGCTTCTTGAGGGGAAAGCTGTAACTTTGTGAGATGATTTCACAGAACACAAAGAAGTTTCTCAGAAATCTTCTTTCTCGTCGTTATCGGAGTTTATATCCTTTGGCCCTTTAGTCTTCAAAGGGATCCGAAATATCTGTTCTCAGATTCCACAGAAATAAGGCTAGCAAAGAGATCCACGAAATACAGATGTAACTCTGTGAGATGAATTAACAGAACACTAAGCAGTTTCTCAGAAAGCTTCTTTCCAGATTTCATCTGAGGATATTTACTTTTTCACCATTGCCCTCTAGGGGCTTCCAAATATCACTTTGCCAATTCCACAAGAACTGTCTTAGCGAAAGGCTTCTTGAGGGGAAAGCTGTAACTCTGTGAGATGATTTGCAGAACTCAAAGAAGTTTCTCAGAAACCTTCTTTCTCGTTGTTATCGGAGTTTATATCCTTTGGCCCTATAGTCTTCAAAGGGATCCGAAATATCTGTTCTCAGATTCCACAGAAATAAGGCTAGCAAAGAGATCCACGAAATACAGATGTAACTCTGTGAGATGAATTAACAGAACACTAAGCAGTTTCTCAGAAAGCTTCTTTCCAGATTTCATCTGAGGATATTTCCTTTTTCACCATAGCCCTCTATGGGCTTCCATATATCACTTTGCCAATTCCACAAGAACTGTCTTAGCGAAAGGCTTCTTGATGGGAAAGCTGTAACTCTGTGAGATGATTTCACAGAACACAAAGAAGTTTCTCAGGAAGCTTCCTTCTCTTTCTTATCGGAGTTTATTTCCTTTGGCCCTTTATTCATCAAAGGGATCCGAAATATCTGTTCTCAGATTCCACAGAAATAAGGCTAGGAAAGAGATCCACGAAATACAGATGTAACTCTGTGAGATGAATTAACAGAACACGAAGCAGTTTCTCAGAAAGCTTCTTTCCAGATTTCATCTGAGGATATTTCCTTTTTCACCATTGCCCTCTATGGGCTTCCAAATATCACTTTGCCAATTTCACAAGAACTGTCTTAGCGAAAGACTTCTTGAGGGGAAAGCTGTAACTCTGTGAGATGATTTCACAGAACACAAAGAAGTTTCTCAGAAAGCTTCTTTCTCTTTCTTATCGGAGGATATTTCCTTTGGCCCAATAGTCTTCTAAGGGATCCGAAATATCTGTTCTCGGATTCCACATAAATAAGGCTAGCAAAGAGATCCACGAAATACAGATGTAACTCTGTGAGATGAATTAACAGAAAACTAAGCACTTTCTCAGAAAGCTTCTTTCCAGATTTCATCTGAGGATATTTCCTTTTTCACCATTGCCCTCTATGGGCTTCCGAATATCACTTTTCCAATTCCACAAGAACTGTCTTAGCGAAAGGCTTCTTGAGGGGAAAGCTGTAACTCTGTGAGATGATTTCACAGAACACAAAGAAGTTTCTCAGAAAGCTTCTTTCTCGTTGTTATCGGAGTTTATATCCTTTGGCCCTATAGTCTTCAAAGGGATCCGAAATATCTGTTCTCAGATTCCACATAAATAAGGCTAGCAAAGAGATCCACGAAATACAGATGTAACTCTGTGAGATGAATTAACAGAACACTAAGCAGTTTATCAGAAAGCTTCTTTCCAGATTTCATCTGAGGATATTTCCTTTTTCACCGTAGCCCTCTATGGGCTTCCAAATATCACTTTGCCAATTCCACAAGAACTGTCTTAGCGAAAGGCTTCTTGAGGGGAAAGCTGTAACTCTCTGAGATGATTTCACAGAACACAAAGAAGTTTCTCAGAAAGCTTCCTTCTCTTTGTCATCGGAGTTTATTTCCATTGGCCCTATATTCATCAAAGGGATGTGAAATATCTGTTCTCAGATTCCACAGAAATAAGGCTAGCAAAGAGATCCACGAAATACAGATGTAACTCTGTGAGATGAATTAACAGAACACTAAGCAGTTTCTCAGAAAGCTTCTTTCCAGATTTCATCTGAGGATATTTCCTTTTTCACCATTGCCCTCTATGGGCTTCCAAATATCAGTTTGCCAATACCACAAGAACTGTCTTAGCGAAAGGCTTCTTGAGGGGAAAGCTGTAACTCTGTGAGATGATTTCACAGAACACAAAGAAGTTTCTCAGAAAGCTTCTTTCTCTTTCTTATCGGAGGATATTTCCTTTGGCCCAATAGTCTTCTGCGGGATCCGAAATATCTGTTCTCGGATTCCACATAAATAAGGCTAGCAAAGAGATCCACGAAATACAGATGTAACTCTGTGAGCTGAATTAACAGAACACTAAGCAGTTTCTCAGAAAGCTTCTTTCCAGATTTCATCTGAGGATATTTCCTTTTTCACCATAGCCCTCTAGGGGCTTCCAAATATCACTTTGCCAATTCCACAAGAACTATCTTAGCGAAAGACTTCTTGAGGGGAATGCTGTATCTCTGTGAGATGATTTCACAGAACACAAAGAAGTTTCTCAGAAAGCTTCTTTCTCTTTGTTATCGGAGGATATTTCTTTTGTCCCTCTAGTCCTCAAAGGCATCCGAAATATCGGTTCTCAGATCCCACAGAAATAAGGCTAGGAAAGAGATCCACGAAATACAGATGTAACTCTGTGAGATGAATTAACAGAACACTAAGCAGTTTCTCAGAAAGCTTCTTTCCAGATTTCATCTGAGGATATTTCCTTTTTCACTATAGCCCTCGATGCGCTTCCAAATATCACTTTGCCAACTCCACAAGAACTATCTTAGCGAAAGGCTTCTTGTAGGGAAAGCTGTAATTCGGTGAGATGATTTCCCAGAACACAAAGAAGTTTCTCAGAAAGCTTCTTTCTCTTTGTCATCGGAGTTTATTTCCTTTGGCCCAATAGTCTTCTAAGGGATCCGAAATATCTGTTCTCGGATTCCACATAAAAAAGGCTAGCAAAGAGATCCACGAAATACAGATGTAACTCTGTGAGATGAATTAACAGAACACTAAGCAGTTTCTCAGAAAGCTTCTTTCCAGATTTCATCTGAGGATATTTCCTTTTTCACCATAGCCCTCTATGGGCTTCCAAATATCACTTTGCCAATTCCACAAGAACTGTCTTAGCGAAAGGCTTCCTGAGGGGAAAGCTGTAACTCTGTGAGATGATTTCACAGAACACAAAGAAGTTTCTCAGAAAGCTTCTTTCTCTTTCTTATCGGAGGATATTTCCTTTGGCCCAATAGTCTTCTAAGGGATCCGAAATATCTGTTCTCGGATTCCACATAAATAAGGCTAGCAAAGAGATCCACGAAATACAGATGTAACTCTGTGAGATGAATTAACAGAACACTAAGCAGTTTCTCAGAAAGCTTCTTTCCAGATTTCATCTGAGGATATTTCCTTTTTCACCATAGCCCTCTATGGGCTTCCAAATATCACTTTGCCAATTCCACAAGAACTGTCTTAGCGAAAGGCTTCTTGAGGGGAAGCTATAACTCTGTGAGATGATTTCAGAGAACACAAAGAAGTTTCTCAGAAAGCTTCCTTCTCTTTGTTATCGGAGTTTATTTCCTTTGGCCCTATATTCATCAAAGGGATCCGAAATATGTGTTCTCAGATTCCACAGAAATAAGGCTAGCAAAGAGATCCACGAAATACAGATGTAACTCTGTGAGATGAATTAACAGAACACTAAGCAGTTTCTCAGAAAGCTTCTTTCCAGATTTCATCTGAGGATATTTCCTTTTTCACCATTGCCCTCTATGGGCTTCCGAATATCACTTTGCCAATTCCTCAAGAACTGTCTTAGCGAAAGGCTTCTTGAGGGGAAAGCTGTAACTCTGTGAGATGATTTCACAGAACACAAAGAAGTTTCTCAGAAAGCTTCTTTCTCGTTGTTATCGGAGTTTATATCCTTTGGCCCTGTAGTCTTCAAAGGGATCCGAAATATCTGTTCTCAGATTCCACAGAAATAAGGCTAGCAAAGAGATCCACGAAATACAGATGTAACTCTGTGAGATGAATTAACAGAACACTAAGCAGTTTCTCAGAAAGCTTCTTTCCAGATTTCATCTGAGGATATTTTCTTTTTCACCATAGCCCTCTATGGGCTTCCAAATATCACTTTGCCAATTCCACAAGAACTGTCTTAGCGAAAGGCTTCTTGAGGGGAAAGCTGTAACTCTGTGAGATGATTTTACAGAACTCAAAGAAGTTTCTCAGAAAGCTTCTTTCTCTTTCTTATCGGAGTTTATATCCTTTGGCCCTATAGTCTTCAAAGGGATCCGCAATATCTCTTCTCAGATTCCACAGAAATAAGGCTAGCAAAGAGATCCACGAAATACAGATGTAACTCTGTGAGATGAATTAACAGAACACTAAGCAGTTTCTCAGAAAGCTTCTTTCCAGATTTCATCTGAGGATATTTCCTTTTTCACCATTGCCCTCTATGGGCTTCCAAATATCACTTTGCCAATTCCACAAGAACTGTCTTAGCGAAAGACTTCTTGAGGGGAATGCTGTAACTCTGTGAGATGAATTAACAGAACACTAAGCAGTTTCTCAGAAAGCTTCTTTCCAGATTTCATCTGAGGATATTTCCTTTTTCACCATAGCCCTCTATGGGCTTCCAAATATCACTTTGCCAATTCCACAAGAACTGTCTTAGCGAAAGACTTCTTGAGGGGAAAGCTGTAACTCTGTGAGATGATTTCACAGAACACAAAGAAGTTTCTCAGAAAGCTTCTTTCTCTTTCTTATCGGAGGATATTTCCTTTGGCCCAATACTCTTCTAAGGGATCCGAAATATCTGTTCTCGGATTCCACATAAATAAGGCTAGCAAAGAGATCCACGAAATACAGATGTAACTCTGTGAGATGAATTAACAGAACACTAAGCAGTTTCTCAGAAAGCTTCTTTCCAGATTTCATCTGAGGATATTTCCTTTTTCACCATAGCCCTCTATGGGCTTCCAAATATCACTTTGCCAATTCCACAAGAACTGTCTTAGCAAAGACTTCCTGAGGGGAAAGCTGTAACTCTGTGAGATGATTTCACAAAAAACAAAGAAGTTTCTCAGAAAGCTTCTTTCTCGTTGTTATCGGAGTTTATATCCTTTGGCCCTATAGTCTTCAAAGGGATCCGAAATATCTGTTCTCAGATTCCACAGAAATAAGGCTAGCAAAGAGATCCACGAAATACAGATGTAACTCTGTGAGATGAATTAACAGAACACTAAGCAGTTTCTCAGAAAGCTTCTTTCCAGATTTCATCTGAGGATATTTCCTTTTTCACCATAGCCCTCTATGGGCTTCCAAATATCACTTTGCCAATTCCACAAGAAATGTCTTAGCGAAAGGCTTATTGAGGGGAAAGCTGTAACTCTGTGAGATGATTTCACAGAACTCAAAGAAGTTTCTCAGAAAGCTTCCTTCTCTTTGTTATCGGAGTTTATTTCCTTTGTCCCTATATTCATCAAAGGGATCCGAAATATCTGTTCTCAGATACCACAGAAATAAGGCTAGCAAAGAGATCCAAGAAATACAGATGTAACTCTGTGAGATGAATTAACAGAACACTAAGAAGTTTCTCAGAAAGCTTCTTTCCAGATTTCATCTGAGGATATTTCCTTTTTCACCATAGCCCTCTATGGGCTTCCAAATATCACTTTGCCAATTCCACAAGAACTGTCTTAGCGAAAGGCTTCTTGAGGGGAAAGCTGTAACTTTGTGAGATGATTTCACAGAACACAAAGAAGTTTCTCAGAAATCTTCTTTCTCGTCGTTATCGGAGTTTATATCCTTTGGCCCTTTAGTCTTCAAAGGGATCCGAAATATCTGTTCTCAGATTCCACAGAAATAAGGCTAGCAAAGAGATCCACGAAATACAGATGTAACTCGGTGAGATGAATCAACAGAACACTAAGCAGTTTCTCAGAAAGCTTCTTTCCAGATTTCATCTGAGGATATTTACTTTTTCACCATTGCCCTCTAGGGGCTTCCAAATATCACTTTGCCAATTCCACAAGAACTGTCTTAGCGAAAGGCTTCTTGAGGGGAAAGCTGTAACTCTGTGAGATGATTTGCAGAACTCAAAGAAGTTTCTCAGAAACCTTCTTTCTCTTTCTTATCGGAGTTTATATCCTTTGGCCCTATAGTCTTCAAAGGGATCCGAAATATCTGTTCTCAGATTCCACAGAAATAAGGCTAGCAAAGAGATCCACGAAATACAGATGTAACTCTGTGAGATGAATTAACAGAACACTAAGCAGTTTCTCAGAAAGCTTCTTTCCAGATTTCATCTGAGGATATTTCCTTTTTCACCATAGCCCTCTATGGGCTTCCATATATCACTTTGCCAATTCCACAAGAACTGTCTTAGCGAAAGGCTTCTTGATGGGAAAGCTGTAACTCTGTGAGATGATTTCACAGAACACAAAGAAGTTTCTCAGGAAGCTTCCTTCTCTTTCTTATTGGAGTTTATTTCCTTTGGCCCTTTATTCATCAAAGGGATCCGAAATATCTGTTCTCAGATTCCACAGAAATAAGGCTAGCAAAGAGATCCACGAATTACAGATGTAACTCTGTGAGATGAATTAACAGAACACGAAGCAGTTTCTCAGAAAGCTTCTTTCCAGATTTCATCTGAGGATATTTCCTTTTTCACCATTGCCCTCTATGGGCTTCCAAATATCACTTTGCCAATTCCACAAGAACTGTCTTAGCGAAAGACTTCTTGAGGGGAAAGCTGTAACTCTGTGAGATGATTTCACAGAACACAAAGAAGTTTCTCAGAAAGCTTCTTTCTCTTTCTTATCGGAGGATATTTCCTTTGGCCCAATACTCTTCTAAGGGATCCGAAATATCTGTTCTCGGATTCCACATAAATAAGGCTAGCAAAGAGATCCACGAAATACAGATGTAACTCTGTGAGATGAATTAACAGAACACTAAGCAGTTTCTCAGAAAGCTTCTTTCCAGATTTCATCTGAGGATATTTCCTTTTTCACCATAGCCCTCTATGGGCTTCCAAATATCACTTTGCCAATTCCACAAGAACTGTCTTAGCAAAGACTTCCTGAGGGGAAAGCTGTAACTCTGTGAGATGATTTCACAAAAAACAAAGAAGTTTCTCAGAAAGCTTCTTTCTCGTTGTTATCGGAGTTTATATCCTTTGGCCCTATAGTCTTCAAAGGGATCCGAAATATCTGTTCTCAGATTCCACAGAAATAAGGCTAGCAAAGAGATCCACGAAATACAGATGTAACTCTGTGAGATGAATTAACAGAACACTAAGCAGTTTCTCAGAAAGCTTCTTTCCAGATTTCATCTGAGGATATTTCCTTTTTCACCATAGCCCTCTATGGGCTTCCAAATATCACTTTGCCAATTCCACAAGAAATGTCTTAGCGAAAGGCTTATTGAGGGGAAAGCTGTAACTCTGTGAGATGATTTCACAGAACTCAAAGAAGTTTCTCAGAAAGCTTCCTTCTCTTTGTTATCGGAGTTTATTTCCTTTGTCCCTATATTCATCAAAGGGATCCGAAATATCTGTTCTCAGATACCACAGAAATAAGGCTAGCAAAGAGATCCAAGAAATACAGATGTAACTCTGTGAGATGAATTAACAGAACACTAAGAAGTTTCTCAGAAAGCTTCTTTCCAGATTTCATCTGAGGATATTTCCTTTTTCACCATAGCCCTCTATGGGCTTCCAAATATCACTTTGCCAATTCCACAAGAACTGTCTTAGCGAAAGGCTTCTTGAGGGGAAAGCTGTAACTTTGTGAGATGATTTCACAGAACACAAAGAAGTTTCTCAGAAATCTTCTTTCTCGTCGTTATCGGAGTTTATATCCTTTGGCCCTTTAGTCTTCAAAGGGATCCGAAATATCTGTTCTCAGATTCCACAGAAATAAGGCTAGCAAAGAGATCCACGAAATACAGATGTAACTCGGTGAGATGAATCAACAGAACACTAAGCAGTTTCTCAGAAAGCTTCTTTCCAGATTTCATCTGAGGATATTTACTTTTTCACCATTGCCCTCTAGGGGCTTCCAAATATCACTTTGCCAATTCCACAAGAACTGTCTTAGCGAAAGGCTTCTTGAGGGGAAAGCTGTAACTCTGTGAGATGATTTGCAGAACTCAAAGAAGTTTCTCAGAAACCTTCTTTCTCTTTCTTATCGGAGTTTATATCCTTTGGCCCTATAGTCTTCAAAGGGATCCGAAATATCTGTTCTCAGATTCCACAGAAATAAGGCTAGCAAAGAGATCCACGAAATACAGATGTAACTCTGTGAGATGAATTAACAGAACACTAAGCAGTTTCTCAGAAAGCTTCTTTCCAGATTTCATCTGAGGATATTTCCTTTTTCACCATAGCCCTCTATGGGCTTCCATATATCACTTTGCCAATTCCACAAGAACTGTCTTAGCGAAAGGCTTCTTGATGGGAAAGCTGTAACTCTGTGAGATGATTTCACAGAACACAAAGAAGTTTCTCAGGAAGCTTCCTTCTCTTTCTTATTGGAGTTTATTTCCTTTGGCCCTTTATTCATCAAAGGGATCCGAAATATCTGTTCTCAGATTCCACAGAAATAAGGCTAGCAAAGAGATCCACGAATTACAGATGTAACTCTGTGAGATGAATTAACAGAACACGAAGCAGTTTCTCAGAAAGCTTCTTTCCAGATTTCATCTGAGGATATTTCCTTTTTCACCATTGCCCTCTATGGGCTTCCAAATATCACTTTGCCAATTCCACAAGAACTGTCTTAGCGAAAGACTTCTTGAGGGGAAAGCTGTAACTCTGTGAGATGATTTCACAGAACACAAAGAAGTTTCTCAGAAAGCTTCTTTCTCTTTCTTATCGGAGGATATTTCCTTTGGCCCAATAGTCTTCTAAGGGATCCGAAATATCTGTTCTCGGATTCCACATAAATAAGGCTAGCAAAGAGATCCACGAAATACAGATGTAACTCTGTGAGATGAATTAACAGAACACTAAGCAGTTTCTCAGAAAGCTTCTTTCCAGATTTCATCTGAGGATATTTCCTTTTTCACCATTGCCCTCTATGGGCTTCCGAATATCACTTTTCCAATTCCACAAGAACTGTCTTAGCGAAAGGCTTCTTGAGGGGAAAGCTGTAACTCTGTGAGATGATTTCACAGAACACAAAGAAGTTTCTCAGAAAGCTTCTTTCTCGTTGTTATCGGAGTTTATATCCTTTGGCCCTATAGTCTTCAAAGGGATCCGAAATATCTGTTCTCAGATTCCACATAAATAAGGCTAGCAAAGAGATCCACGAAATACAGATGTAACTCTGTGAGATGAATTAACAGAACACTAAGCAGTTTATCAGAAAGCTTCTTTCCAGATTTCATCTGAGGATATTTCCTTTTTCACCGTAGCCCTCTATGGGCTTCCAAATATCAGTTTGCCAATACCACAAGAACTGTCTTAGCGAAAGGCTTCTTGAGGGGAAAGCTGTAACTCTGTGAGATGATTTCACAGAACACAAAGAAGTTTCTCAGAAAGCTTCTTTCTCTTTCTTATCGGAGGATATTTCCTTTGGCCCAATAGTCTTCTGCGGGATCCGAAATATCTGTTCTCGGATTCCACATAAATAAGGCTAGCAAAGAGATCCACGAAATACAGATGTAACTCTGTGAGCTGAATTAACAGAACACTAAGCAGTTTCTCAGAAAGCTTCTTTCCAGATTTCATCTGAGGATATTTCCTTTTTCACCATAGCCCTCTAGGGGCTTCCAAATATCACTTTGCCAATTCCACAAGAACTGTCTTAGCGAAAGACTTCTTGAGGGGAATGCTGTATCTCTGTGAGATGATTTCACAGAACACAAAGAAGTTTCTCAGAAAGCTTCTTTCTCTTTGTTATCGGAGGATATTTCTTTTGTCCCTCTAGTCCTCAAAGGCATCCGAAATATCGGTTCTCAGATCCCACAGAAATAAGGCTAGGAAAGAGATCCACGAAATACAGATGTAACTCTGTGAGATGAATTAACAGAACACTAAGCAGTTTCTCAGAAAGCTTCTTTCCAGATTTCATCTGAGGATATTTCCTTTTTCACTATAGCCCTCGATGCGCTTCCAAATATCACTTTGCCAACTCCACAAGAACTATCTTAGCGAAAGGCTTCTTGTAGGGAAAGCTGTAATTCTGTGAGATGATTTCACAGAACACAAAGAAGTTTCTCAGAAAGCTTCTTTCTCTTTGTCATCGGAGTTTATTTCCTTTGGCCCAATAGTCTTCTAAGGGATCCGAAATATCTGTTCTCGGATTCCACATAAAAAAGGCTAGCAAAGAGATCCACGAAATACAGATGTAACTCTGTGAGATGAATTAACAGAACACTAAGCAGTTTCTCAGAAAGCTTCTTTCCAGATTTCATCTGAGGATATTTCCTTTTTCACCATAGCCCTCTATGGGCTTCCAAATATCACTTTGCCAATTCCACAAGAACTGTCTTAGCGAAAGGCTTCCTGAGGGGAAAGCTGTAACTCTGTGAGATGATTTCACAGAACACAAAGAAGTTTCTCAGAAAGCTTCTTTCTCTTTCTTATCGGAGGATATTTCCTTTGGCCCAATAGTCTTCTAAGGGATCCGAAATATCTGTTCTCGGATTCCACATAAATAAGGCTAGCAAAGAGATCCACGAAATACAGATGTAACTCTGTGAGATGAATTAACAGAACACTAAGCAGTTTCTCAGAAAGCTTCTTTCCAGATTTCATCTGAGGATATTTCCTTTTTCACCATAGCCCTCTATGGGCTTCCAAATATCACTTTGCCAATTCCACAAGAACTGTCTTAGCGAAAGGCTTCTTGAGGGGAAGCTATAACTCTGTGAGATGATTTCAGAGAACACAAAGAAGTTTCTCAGAAAGCTTCCTTCTCTTTGTTATCGGAGTTTATTTCCTTTGGCCCTATATTCATCAAAGGGATCCGAAATATGTGTTCTCAGATTCCACAGAAATAAGGCTAGCAAAGAGATCCACGAAATACAGATGTAACTCTGTGAGATGAATTAACAGAACACTAAGCAGTTTCTCAGAAAGCTTCTTTCCAGATTTCATCTGAGGATATTTCCTTTTTCACCATTGCCCTCTATGGGCTTCCAAATATCACTTTGCCAATTCCACAAGAACTGTCTTAGCGAAAGGCTTCTTGAGGGGAAAGCTGTAACTCTGTGAGATGATTTCACAGAACACAAAGAAGTTTCTCAGAAAGCTTCTTTCTCGTTGTTATCGGAGTTTATATCCTATGGCCCTATAGTCTTCAAAAGGATCCAAAATATCTGTTCTCAGATTCCACAGAAATAAGGCTAGCAAAGAGATCCACGAAATACAGATGTAACTCTGTGAGATGAATTAACAGAACACTGAGCAGTTTCTCAGACAGCTTCTTTCCAGATTTCATCTGAGGATATTTCCTTTTTCACCTTTGCCCTCTATGGGCTTCCGAATATCACTTTGCCAATTCCACAAGAACTGTCTTAGCGAAAGGCTTCTTGAGGGGAAACCTGTAACTCTGTGAGATGATTTCACAGAACAGAAAGAAGTTTTTCAGAAAGCTTCTTTCTCGTTGTTATCGGAGTTTATATCCTTTGGCCCTATAGTCTTCAAAGGGATCCGAAATATCTGTTCTCAGATTCCACAGAAATAAGGCTAGCAAAGAGATCCACGAAATACAGATGTAACTCGGTGAGATGAATTAACAGAACACTAAGCAGTTTCTCAGAAAGCTTCTTTCCAGATTTCATCTGAGGATATTTCCTTTTTCACCATTGCCCTCTAGGGGCTTCCAAATATCACTTTGCCAATTCCACAAGAACTGTCTTAGCGAAAGGCTTCTTGAGGGGAAAGCTGTAACTCTGTGAGATGATTTGGAGAACTCAAAGAAGTTTCTGAGAAAGCTTCTTTCTCTTTCTTATCGGAGTTTATATCCTTTGGCCCTATAGTCTTCAAAGGGATCCGAAATATCTGTTCTCAGATTCCACAGAAATAAGGCTAGCAAAGAGATCCACGAAATACAGATGTAACTCTGTGAGATGAATTAACAGAACACTAAGCAGTTTCTCAGAAAGCTTCTTTCCAGATTTCATCTGAGGATATTTCCTTTTTCACCATAGCCCTCTATGGGCTTCCATATATCACTTTGCCAATTCCACAAGAACTGTCTTAGCGAAAGGCTTCTTGATGGGAAAGCTGTAACTCTGTGAGATGATTTCACAGAACACAAAGAAGTTTCTCAGAAAGCTTCCATCTCTTTCTTATCGGAGTTTATTTCCTTTGGCCCTTTATTCATCAAAGGGATCCGAAATATCTGTTCTCAGATTCCACAGAAATAATTCTAGCAAAGAGATCCACGAAATACAGATGTAACTCTGTGAGATGAATTAACAGAACACGAAGCAGTTTCTCAGAAAGCTTCTTTCCAGATTTCATCTGAGGATATTTCCTTTTTCACCATTGCCCTCTAGGGGCTTCCAAATATCACTTTGCCAATTCCACAAGAACTGTCTTAGCGAAAGACTTCTTGAGGGGAAAGCTGTAACTCTGTGAGATGATTTCACAGAACACAAAGAAGTTTCTCAGAAACCTTCTTTCTCTTTCTTATCGGAGGATATTTCCTTTGGCCCAATAGTCTTCTAAGGGATCCGAAATATCTGTTCTCGGATTCCACATAAATAAGGCTAGCAAAGAGATCCACGAAATACAGATATAACTCTGTGAGTTGAATTAACAGAACACTAAGCAGTGACTCAGAAAGCTGCTTTCCAGATTTCATCTGAGGATATTTCCTTTTTCACCATAGCCCTCTATGGGCTTCCAAATATCACTTTGCCAATTCCACAAGAACTGTCTTAGCGAAAGGCTTCTTGAGGGGAAAGCTGTAACTCTGAGATGTGATTTCACAGAACACAAGGAAGTTTCTCAGAAAGCTTCTTACTCGTAGTTATCGGAGTTTATATCCTTTGGCCCTATAGTCTTCAAAGGGATCCGATATATCTGTTCTCAGATTCCACAGAAATAAGGCTAGCAAAGAGATCCAAGAAATACAGATGTAACTCTGTGAGATGAATTAACAGAACACTAAGCAGTTTCTCAGAAAGCTTCTTTCCAGATTTCATCTGAGGATATTTCCTTTTTCACCGTAGCCCTCTATGGGCTTCCAAATATCACTTGGCCAATTCCACAAGAACTGTCTTAGCGAAAGGCTTCTTGAAGGGAAAGCTGTAACTCTCTGAGATGATTTCACAGAACACAAAGAAGTTTCTCAGAAAGCTTCCTTCTCTTTGTCATCGGAGTTTATTTCCATTGGCCCTATATTCATCAAAGGGATGTGAAATATCTGTTCTCAGATTCCACAGAAATAAGGCTAGCAAAGAGATCCACGAAATACAGATGTAACTCTGTGAGACGAATTAACAGAACACTAAGCAGTTTCTCAGAAAGCTTCTTTCCAGATTTCACCTGAGGATATTTCCTTTTTCACCATTGCCCTCTATGGGCTTCCAAATATCACTTTGCCAATTCCACAAGAATTGTCTTAGCGAAAGGCTTCTTGAGGGGAAAGCTGTAACTCTGTGAGATGATTTCACAGAACACAAAGAAGTTTCTCAGAAAGCTTCTTTCTCTTTCTTATCGGAGGATATTTCCTTTGGCCCAATACTCTTCTAAGGGATCCGAAATATCTGTTCTCGGATTCCACATAAATAAGGCTAGCAAAGAGATCCACGAAATACAGATGTAACTCTGTGAGATGAATTAACAGAACACTAAGCAGTTTCTCAGAAAGCTTCTTTCCAGATTTCATCTGAGGATATTTCCTTTTTCACCATAGCCCTCTATGGGCTTCCAAATATCACTTTGCCAATTCCACAAGAACTGTCTTAGCAAAGACTTCCTGAGGGGAAAGCTGTAACTCTGTGAGATGATTTCACAAAAAACAAAGAAGTTTCTCAGAAAGCTTCTTTCTCGTTGTTATCGGAGTTTATATCCTTTGGCCCTATAGTCTTCAAAGGGATCCGAAATATCTGTTCTCAGATTCCACAGAAATAAGGCTAGCAAAGAGATCCACGAAATACAGATGTAACTCTGTGAGATGAATTAACAGAACACTAAGCAGTTTCTCAGAAAGCTTCTTTCCAGATTTCATCTGAGGATATTTCCTTTTTCACCATAGCCCTCTATGGGCTTCCAAATATCACTTTGCCAATTCCACAAGAAATGTCTTAGCGAAAGGCTTATTGAGGGGAAAGCTGTAACTCTGTGAGATGATTTCACAGAACTCAAAGAAGTTTCTCAGAAAGCTTCCTTCTCTTTGTTATCGGAGTTTATTTCCTTTGTCCCTATATTCATCAAAGGGATCCGAAATATCTGTTCTCAGATACCACAGAAATAAGGCTAGCAAAGAGATCCAAGAAATACAGATGTAACTCTGTGAGATGAATTAACAGAACACTAAGAAGTTTCTCAGAAAGCTTCTTTCCAGATTTCATCTGAGGATATTTCCTTTTTCACCATAGCCCTCTATGGGCTTCCAAATATCACTTTGCCAATTCCACAAGAACTGTCTTAGCGAAAGGCTTCTTGAGGGGAAAGCTGTAACTTTGTGAGATGATTTCACAGAACACAAAGAAGTTTCTCAGAAATCTTCTTTCTCGTCGTTATCGGAGTTTATATCCTTTGGCCCTTTAGTCTTCAAAGGGATCCGAAATATCTGTTCTCAGATTCCACAGAAATAAGGCTAGCAAAGAGATCCACGAAATACAGATGTAACTCGGTGAGATGAATCAACAGAACACTAAGCAGTTTCTCAGAAAGCTTCTTTCCAGATTTCATCTGAGGATATTTACTTTTTCACCATAGCCCTCTATGGGCTTCCAAATATCACTTTGCCAATTCCACAAGAACTGTCTTAGCGAAAGGCTTCTTGATGGGAAAGCTGTAACTCTGTGAGATGATTTGCAGAACTCAAAGAAGTTTCTGAGAAAGCTTCTTTCTCTTTCTTATCGGAGTTTATATCCTTTGGCCCTATAGTCTTCAAAGGGATCCGAAATATCTGTTCTCAGATTCCACAGAAATAAGGCTAGCAAAGAGATCCACGAAATACAGATGTAACTCTGTGAGATGAATTAACAGAACACGAAGCAGTTTCTCAGAAAGCTTCTTTCCAGATTTCATCTGAGGATATTTCCTTTTTCACCATTGCCCTCTATGGGCTTCCAAATATCACTTTGCCAATTCCACAAGAACTGTCTTAGCGAAAGACTTCTTGAGGGGAAAGCTGTAACTCTGTGAGATGATTTCACAGAACACAAAGAAGTTTCTCAGAAAGCTTCTTTCTCTTTCTTATCGGAGGATATTTCCTTTGGCCCAATAGTCTTCTAAGGGATCCGAAATATCTGTTCTCGGATTCCACATAAATAAGGCTAGCAAAGAGATCCACGAAATACAGATGTAACTCTGTGAGATGAATTAACAGAACACTAAGCACTTTCTCAGAAAGCTTCTTTCCAGATTTCATCTGAGGATATTTCCTTTTTCACCATTGCCCTCTATGGGCTTCCGAATATCACTTTTCCAATTCCACAAGAACTGTCTTAGCGAAAGGCTTCTTGAGGGGAAAGCTGTAACTCTGTGAGATGATTTCACAGAACACAAAGAAGTTTCTCAGAAAGCTTCTTTCTCGTTGTTATCGGAGTTTATATCCTTTGGCCCTATAGTCTTCAAAGGGATCCGAAATATCTGTTCTCAGATTCCACATAAATAAGGCTAGCAAAGAGATCCACGAAATACAGATGTAACTCTGTGAGATGAATTAACAGAACACTAAGCAGTTTATCAGAAAGCTTCTTTCCAGATTTCATCTGAGGATATTTCCTTTTTCACCGTAGCCCTCTATGGGCTTCCAAATATCACTTTGCCAATTCCACAAGAACTGTCTTAGCGAAAGGCTTCTTGAGGGGAAAGCTGTAACTCTCTGAGATGATTTCACAGAACACAAAGAAGTTTCTCAGAAAGCTTCCTTCTTTTTGTCATCGGAGTTTATTTCCATTGGCCCTATATTCATCAAAGGGATGTGAAATATCTGTTCTCAGATTCCACAGAAATAAGGCTAGCAAAGAGATCCACGAAATACAGATGTAACTCTGTGAGATGAATTAACAGAACACTAAGCAGTTTCTCAGAAAGCTTCTTTCCAGATTTCATCTGAGGATATTTCTTTTTCACCATTGCCCTCTATGGGCTTCCAAATATCAGTTTGCCAATACCACAAGAACTGTCTTAGCGAAAGGCTTCTTGAGGGGAAAGCTGTAACTCTGTGAGATGATTTCACAGAACACAAAGAAGTTTCTCAGAAAGCTTCTTTCTCTTTCTTATCGGAGGATATTTCCTTTGGCCCAATAGTCTTCTGCGGGATCCGAAATATCTGTTCTCGGATTCCACATAAATAAGGCTAGCAAAGAGATCCACGAAATACAGATGTAACTCTGTGAGCTGAATTAACAGAACACTAAGCAGTTTCTCAGAAAGCTTCTTTCCAGATTTCATCTGAGGATATTTCCTTTTTCACCATAGCCCTCTAGGGGCTTCCAAATATCACTTTGCCAATTCCACAAGAACTGTCTTAGCGAAAGACTTCTTGAGGGGAATGCTGTATCTCTGTGAGATGATTTCACAGAACACAAAGAAGTTTCTCAGAAAGCTTCTTTCTCTTTGTTATCGGAGGATATTTCTTTTGTCCCTCTAGTCCTCAAAGGCATCCGAAATATAGGTTCTCAGATCCCACAGAAATAAGGCTAGGAAAGAGATCCACGAAATACAGATGTAACTCTGTGAGATGAATTAACAGAACACTAAGCAGTTTCTCAGAAAGCTTCTTTCCAGATTTCATCTGAGGATATTTCCTTTTTCACTATAGCCCTCGATGCGCTTCCAAATATCACTTTGCCAACTCCACAAGAACTATCTTAGCGAAAGGCTTCTTGTAGGGAAAGCTGTAATTCTGTGAGATGATTTCACAGAACACAAAGAAGTTTCTCAGAAAGCTTCTTTCTCTTTGTCATCGGAGTTTATTTCCTTTGGCCCAATAGTCTTCTAAGGGATCCGAAATATCTGTTCTCGGATTCCACATAAAAAAGGCTAGCAAAGAGATCCACGAAATACAGATGTAACTCTGTGAGATGAATTAACAGAACACTAAGCAGTTTCTCAGAAAGCTTCTTTCCAGATTTCATCTGAGGATATTTCCTTTTTCACCATAGCCCTCTATGGGCTTCCAAATATCACTTTGCCAATTCCACAAGAACTGTCTTAGCGAAAGGCTTCCTGAGGGGAAAGCTGTAACTCTGTGAGATGATTTCACAGAACACAAAGAAGTTTCTCAGAAAGCTTCTTTCTCTTTCTTATCGGAGGATATTTCCTTTGGCCCAATAGTCTTCTAAGGGATCCGAAATATCTGTTCTCGGATTCCACATAAATAAGGCTAGCAAAGAGATCCACGAAATACAGATGTAACTCTGTGAGATGAATTAACAGAACACTAAGCAGTTTCTCAGAAAGCTTCTTTCCAGATTTCATCTGAGGATATTTCCTTTTTCACCATAGCCCTCTATGGGCTTCCAAATATCACTTTGCCAATTCCACAAGAACTGTCTTAGCGAAAGGCTTCTTGAGGGGAAGCTATAACTCTGTGAGATGATTTCAGAGAACACAAAGAAGTTTCTCAGAAAGCTTCCTTCTCTTTGTTATCGGAGTTTATTTCCTTTGGCCCTATATTCATCAAAGGGATCCGAAATATGTGTTCTCAGATTCCACAGAAATAAGGCTAGCAAAGAGATCCACGAAATACAGATGTAACTCTGTGAGATGAATTAACAGAACACTAAGCAGTTTCTCAGAAAGCTTCTTTCCAGATTTCATCTGAGGATATTTCCTTTTTCACCATTGCCCTCTATGGGCTTCCGAATATCACTTTGCCAATTCCTCAAGAACTGTCTTAGCGAAAGGCTTCTTGAGGGGAAAGCTGTAACTCTGTGAGATGATTTCACAGAACACAAAGAAGTTTCTCAGAAAGCTTCTTTCTCGTTGTTATCGGAGTTTATATCCTTTGGCCCTGTAGTCTTCAAAGGGATCCGAAATATCTGTTCTCAGATTCCACAGAAATAAGGCTAGCAAAGAGATCCACGAAATACAGATGTAACTCTGTGAGATGAATTAACAGAACACTAAGCAGTTTCTCAGAAAGCTTCTTTCCAGATTTCATCTGAGGATATTTTCTTTTTCACCATAGCCCTCTATGGGCTTCCAAATATCACTTTGCCAATTCCACAAGAACTGTCTTAGCGAAAGGCTTCTTGAGGGGAAAGCTGTAACTCTGTGAGATGATTTTACAGAACTCAAAGAAGTTTCTCAGAAAGCTTCTTTCTCTTTCTTATCGGAGTTTATATCCTTTGGCCCTATAGTCTTCAAAGGGATCCGCAATATCTCTTCTCAGATTCCACAGAAATAAGGCTAGCAAAGAGATCCACGAAATACAGATGTAACTCTGTGAGATGAATTAACAGAACACTAAGCAGTTTCTCAGAAAGCTTCTTTCCAGATTTCATCTGAGGATATTTCCTTTTTCACCATTGCCCTCTATGGGCTTCCAAATATCACTTTGCCAATTCCACAAGAACTGTCTTAGCGAAAGACTTCTTGAGGGGAATGCTGTAACTCTGTGAGATGAATTAACAGAACACTAAGCAGTTTCTCAGAAAGCTTCTTTCCAGATTTCATCTGAGGATATTTCCTTTTTCACCATAGCCCTCTATGGGCTTCCAAATATCACTTTGCCAATTCCACAAGAACTGTCTTAGCGAAAGACTTCTTGAGGGGAAAGCTGTAACTCTGTGAGATGATTTCACAGAACACAAAGAAGTTTCTCAGAAAGCTTCTTTCTCTTTCTTATCGGAGGATATTTCCTTTGGCCCAATACTCTTCTAAGGGATCCGAAATATCTGTTCTCGGATTCCACATAAATAAGGCTAGCAAAGAGATCCACGAAATACAGATGTAACTCTGTGAGATGAATTAACAGAACACTAAGCAGTTTCTCAGAAAGCTTCTTTCCAGATTTCATCTGAGGATATTTCCTTTTTCACCATAGCCCTCTATGGGCTTCCAAATATCACTTTGCCAATTCCACAAGAACTGTCTTAGCGAAAGACTTCCTGAGGGGAAAGCTGTAACTCTGTGAGATGATTTCACAAAAAACAAAGAAGTTTCTCAGAAAACTTCTTTCTCGTTGTTATCGGAGTTTATATCCTTTGGCCCTATAGTCTTCAAAGGGATCCGAAATATCTGTTCTCAGATTCCACAGAAATAAGGCTAGCAAAGAGATCCACGAAATACAGATGTAACTCTGTGAGATGAATTAACAGAACACTAAGCAGTTTCTCAGAAAGCTTCTTTCCGTATTTCATCTGAGGATATTTCCTTTTTCACCATAGCCCTCTATGGGCTTCCAAATATCACTTTGCCAATTCCACAAGAAATGTCTTAGCGAAAGGCTTATTGAGGGGAAAGCTGTAACTCTGTGAGATGATTTCACAGAACTCAAAGAAGTTTCTCAGAAATCTTCCTTCTCTTTGTTATCGGAGTTTATTTCCTTTGTCCCTATATTCATCAAAGGGATCCGAAATATCTGTTCTCAGATACCACAGAAATAAGGCTAGCAAAGAGATCCAAGAAATACAGATGTAACTCTGTGAGATGAATTAACAGAACACTAAGAAGTTTCTCAGAAAGCTTCTTTCCAGATTTCATCTGAGGATATTTCCTTTTTCACCATAGCCCTCTATGGGCTTCCAAATATCACTTTGCCAATTCCACAAGAACTGTCTTAGCGAAAGGCTTCTTGAGGGGAAAGCTGTAACTCTGTGAGATGATTTCACAGAACACAAAGAAGTTTCTCAGAAATCTTCTTTCTCGTCGTTATCGGAGTTTATATCCTTTGGCCCTTTAGTCTTCAAAGGGATTCGAAATATCTGTTCTCAGATTCCACAGAAATAAGGCTAGCAAAGAGATCCACGAAATACAGATGTAACTCGGTGAGATGAATCAACAGAACACTAAGCAGTTTCTCAGAAAGCTTCTTTCCAGATTTCATCTGAGGATATTTACTTTTTCACCATTGCCCTCTAGGGGCTTCCAAATATCACTTTGCCAATTCCACAAGAACTGTCTTAGCGAAAGGCTTCTTGAGGGGAAAGCTGTAACTCTGTGAGATGATTTGCAGAACTCAAAGAAGTTTCTCAGAAACCTTCTTTCTCTTTCTTATCGGAGTTTATATCCTTTGGCCCTATAGTCTTCAAAGGGATCCGAAATATCTGTTCTCAGATTCCACAGAAATAAGGCTAGCAAAGAGATCCACGAAATACAGATGTAACTCTGTGAGATGAATTAACAGAACACTAAGCAGTTTCTCAGAAAGCTTCTTTCCAGATTTCATCTGAGGATATTTCCTTTTTCACCATAGCCCTCTATGGGCTTCCATATATCACTTTGCCAATTCCACAAGAACTGTCTTAGCGAAAGGCTTCTTGATGGGAAAGCTGTAACTCTGTGAGATGATTTCACAGAACACAAAGAAGTTTCTCAGGAAGCTTCCTTCTCTTTCTTATCGGAGTTTATTTCCTTTGGCCCTTTATTCATCAAAGGGATCCGAAATATCTGTTCTCAGATTCCACAGAAATAAGGCTAGCAAAGAGATCCACGAAATACAGATGTAACTCTGTGAGATGAATTAACAGAACACGAAGCAGTTTCTCAGAAAGCTTCTTTCCAGATTTCATCTGAGGATATTTCCTTTTTCACCATTGCCCTCTATGGGCTTCCAAATATCACTTTGCCAATTCCACAAGAACTGTCTTAGCGAAAGACTTCTTGAGGGGAAAGCTGTAACTCTGTGAGATGATTTCACAGAACACAAAGAAGTTTCTCAGAAAGCTTCTTTCTCTGTGTTATCGGAGGATATTTCCTTTGGCCCAATAGTCTTCTGCGGGATCCGAAATATCTCTTCTCGGATTCCACATAAATAAGGCTAGCAAAGAGATCCACGAAATACAGATGTAACTCTGTGAGCTGAATTAACAGAACACTAAGCAGTTTCTCAGAAAGCTTCTTTCCAGATTTCATCTGAGGATATTTCCTTTTTCACCATAGCCCTCTAGGGGCTTCCAAATATCACTTTGCCAATTCCACAAGAACTGTCTTAGCGAAAGACTTCTTGAGGGGAATGCTGTATCTCTGTGAGATGATTTCACAGAACACAAAGAAGTTTCTCAGAAAGCTTCTTTCTCTTTGTTATCGGAGGATATTTCTTTTGTCCCTCTAGTCCTCAAAGGCATCCGAAATATCGGTTCTCAGATCCCACAGAAATAAGGCTAGGAAAGAGATCCACGAAATACAGATGTAATTCTGTGAGATGAATTAACAGAACACTAAGCAGTTTCTCAGAAAGCTTCTTTCCAGATTTCATCTGAGGATATTTCCTTTTTCACTATAGCCCTCGATGCGCTTCCAAATATCACTTTGCCAACTCCACAAGAACTATCTTAGCGAAAGGCTTCTTGTAGGGAAAGCTGTAATTCTGTGAGATGATTTCACAGAACACAAAGAAGTTTCTCAGAAAGCTTCTTTCTCTTTGTCATCGGAGTTTATTTCCTTTGGCCCAATAGTCTTCTAAGGGATCCGAAATATCTGTTCTCGGATTCCACATAAAAAAGGCTAGCAAAGAGATCCACGAAATACAGATGTAACTCTGTGAGATGAATTAACAGAACACTAAGCAGTTTCTCAGAAAGCTTCTTTCCAGATTTCATCTGAGGATATTTCCTTTTTCACCATAGCCCTCTATGGGCTTCCAAATATCACTTTGCCAATTCCACAAGAACTGTCTTAGCGAAAGGCTTCCTGAGGGGAAAGCTGTAACTCTGTGAGATGATTTCACAAAAAACAAAGAAGTTTCTCAGAAAGCTTCTTTCTCGTTGTTATCGGAGCTTATATCCTTTGGCCCTATAGTCTTCAAAGGGATACGAAATATCTGTTCTCATATTCCACAGAAATAAGGCTAGCAAAGAGATCCACGAAATACAGATGTAACTCTGTGAGATGAATTAACAGAACACTAAGCAGTTTCTCAGAAAGCTTCTTTCCAGATTTCATCTGAGGATATTTCCTTTTTCACCATAGCCCTCTATGGGCTTCCAAATATCACTTTGCCAATTCCACAAGAACTGTCTTAGCGAAAGGCTTCTTGAGGGGAAAGCTGTAACTCTGTGAGATGATTTCACAGAACTCAAAGAAGTTTCTCAGAAAGCTTCCTTCTCTTTGTTATCGGAGTTTATTTCCTTTGGCCCTATATTCATCAAAGGGATCCGAAATATCTGTTCTCAGATACCACAGATATAAGGCTAGCAAAGAGATCCAAGAAATACAGATGTAACTCTGTGAGATGAATTAACAGAACACTAAGCAGTTTCTCAGAAAGCTTCTTTCCAGATTTCATCTGAGGATATTTCCTTTTTCACCATTGCCCTCTATGGGTTTCCGAATATCACCTTGCCAATTCCACAAGAACTGTCTTAGCGAAAGGCTTCTTGAGGGGGAAGCTGTAACTCTGTGAGATGATTTCACAGAACACAAAGAAGTTTCTCAGAAAGCTTCTTTCTCGTTGTTATCGGAGTTTATATCCTTTGGCCCTATATTCTTCAAAGGGATCCGAAATATCTGTTCTCAGATTCCACAGAAATAAGGCTAGCAAAGAGGTCCACGAAATACAGATGTAACTCTGTGAGATGAATTAACAGAACACTAAGCAGTTTCTCAGAAAGCTTCTTTCCAGATTTCATCTGAGGATATTTCCTTTTTCACCTTTGCCCTCTATGGGCTTCCAAATATCACTTTGTCATTTCCACAAGAACTGTCTTAGTGAAAGACTTCTTGAGGGGAAAGCTGTAACTCTGTGAGATGAATTCACAGAACACAAAGAATTTTCTCAGAAAGCTTCTTTCTCTTTGTTATCGGAGGATATTTCCTTTGGCCCAATAGTCTTCTAAGGGATCCGAAATATCTGTTCTAGGATTCCACAGAAATAAGGCTAGCAAAGAGATACACGACATACAGATGTAACTCTGTGAGATGAATTAACAGAACACTAAGCAGTTTCTCAGAAAGCTTCTTTCCAGATTTCATCTGAGGATATTTCCTTTTTCACCGTAGCCCTCTATGGGCTTCCAAATATCACTTTGCCAATTCCACAAGAAATGTCTTAGCGAAAGGCTTCTTGAGGGGAAAGCTGTAACTCTGTGAGATGATTTCACAGAACACAAAGAAGTTTCTCAGAAAGCTTCCTTCTCTTTGTCATCGGAGTTTATTTCCTTTGGCCCTATATTCATCAAAGGGATCCGAAATATCTGTTCTCAGATTCCACATAAATAAGGCTAGCAAAGAGATCCACGAAATACAGATGTAACTCTGTGAGATGAATTAACAGAACACTAAGCAGTTTCTCAGAAAGCTTCTTTCCAGATTTCATCTGAGGATATTTCCTTTTTCACCATAGCCCTCTATGGGCTTCCAAATATCACTTTGCCAATTCCACAAGAACTGTCTTAGCGAAAGGCTTCCTGAGGGGAAAGCTGTAACTCTGTGAGATGATTTCACAAAAAACAAAGAAGTTTCTCAGAAAGCTTCTTTCTCGTTGTTATCGGAGTTTATATCCTTTGGCCCTATAGTCTTCAAAGGGATCCGAAATATCTGTTCTCATATTCCACAGAAATAAGGCTAGCAAAGAGATCCACGAAATACAGATGTAACTCTGTGAGATGAATTAACAGAACATTAAGCAGTTTCTCAGAAAGCTTCTTTCCAGATTTCATCTGAGGATATTTCCTTTTTCACCATAGCCCTCTATGGGCGTCCAAATATCACTTTGCCAATTCCACAAGAACTGTCTTAGCGAAAGGCTTCTTCAGGGGAAAGCTGTAACTCTGTGAGATGATTTCACAGAACTCAAAGAAGTTTCTCAGAAAGCTTCCTTCTCTTTGTTATCGGAGTTTATTTCCTTTGGCCCTATATTCATCAAAGGGATCCGAAATATCTCTTCTCAGATTCCACAGAAATAAGGCTAGCAAAGAGATCCAAGAAATACAGATGTAACTCTGTGAGATGAATTAACAGAACACTAAGCAGTTTCTCAGGAAGCTTCTTTCCAGATTTCATCTGAGGATATTTCCTTTTTCACCGTAGCCCTCTATGGGCTTCCAAATATCACTTTGCCAATTCCACAAGAACTGTCTTAGCGAAAGACTTCTTGAGGGGAAAGCTGTAACTCTGTGAGATGTATTCACAGAACACAAAGAAGTTTCTCAGAAAGCTTCTTTCTCTTTCTTATCGGAGGATATTTCCTTTGGCCCAATAGTCTTCTAAGGGATCCGAAATATCTGTTCTCGGATTCCACAGAAATAAGGCTAGCAAAGAGATCCACGAAATACAGATGTAACTCTGTGAGATGAATTAACAGAACACTAAGCAGTTTCTCAGAAAGCTTCTTTCCAGATTTCATCTGAGGATATTTCCTTTTTCACCATAGCCCTCTATGGGCTTCCAAATATCACTTTGCCAATTCCACAAGAACTGTCTTAGCGAACGGCTTCTTGAGGGGAAAGCTGTAACTCTGTGAGATGATTTCACAGAACACAAAGAAGTTTCTCAGAAAGCTTCCTTCTCTTTGTCATCGGAATTTATTTCCTTTGGCCCTATATTCATCAAAGGGATCCGAAATATCTGTTCTCAGATTCCACAGAAATAAGGCTAGCAAAGAGATCCAAGAAATACAGATGTAACTCTGTGAGTTGAATTAACAGAACACTAAGCAGTTTCTCAGAAAGCTTCTTTCCAGATTTCATCTGAGGATATTTCCTTTTTCACCATAGCCCTCTATGGGCTTCCAAATATCACTTTGCCAATTCCACAAGAACTGTCTTAGCGAAAGACTTCTTGAGGGGAATGCTGTAACTCTGTGAGATGATTTCACAGAACACAAAGTAGTTTCTCAGAAAGCTTCTTTCTCTTTGTTATCGGAGGATATTTCTTTTGTCCCTCTAGTCTTCAAAGGCATCCGAAATATCTGTTCTCAGATTCCACAGAAATAAGGCTAGGAAAGAGATCCACGAAATACAGATGTAACTCTGTGAGATGAATTAACAGAACACTAAGCAGTTTCTCAGAAAGCTTCTTTCCAGATTTCATCTGAGGATATTTCCTTTTTCACTATAGCCCTCGATGCGCTTCCAAATATCACTTTGCCAATTCCACAAGAACTATCTTAGCGAAAGGCTTCTTGTAGGGAAAGCTGTAACTCTGTGAGATGATTTCACAGAACACAGAGAAGTTTCTCAGAAAGCTTCTTTCTCTTTCTTATCGGAGGATATTTCCTTTGGCCCAATAGTCTTCTAAGGGATCCGAAATATCTGTTCTCGGATTCCACATAAATAAGGCTAGCAAAGAGATCCACGAAATACAGATGTAACTCTGTGAGATGAATTAACAGAACACTAAGCAGTTTCTCAGAAAGCTTCTTTCCAGATTTCATCTGAGGATATTTCCTTTTTCACCATAGCCCTCTATGGGCTTCCAAATATCACTTTGCCAATTCCACAAGAACTGTCTTAGCGAAAGGCTTCTTGAGGGGAAAGCTGTAACTCTGTGAGATGATTTCACAGAACTCAAAGAAGTTTCTCAGAAAGCTTCCTTCTCTTTGTTATCGGAGTTTATTTCCTTTGGCCCTATATTCATCAAAGGGATCCGAAATATCTGTTCTCAGATTCCACAGAAATAAGGCTAGCAAAGAGATCCAAGAAATACAGATGTAACTCTGTGAGATGAATTAACAGAACACTAAGCAGTTTCTCAGGAAGCTTCTTTCCAGATTTCATCTGAGGATATTTCCTTTTTCACCGTAGCCCTCTCTGGGCTTCCAAATATCACTTTGCCAATTCCACAAGAACTGTCTTAGCGAAAGACTTCTTAAGGAGAAAGCTGTAACTCTGTGAGATGAATTCACAGAACACAAAGAAGTTTCTCAGAAAGCTTCTTTCTTTTTGTTATCGGAGGATATTTCCTTTGGCCAGTAGTCTTCTGAGGGATCCGAAATATCTGTTCTCGGATTCCACAGAAATAAGGCTAGCAAAGTGATCCACGAAATACAGATGTAACTCTGTGAGATGAATTAACAGAACACTAAGCAGTTTCTCAGAAAGCTTCTTTCCAGATTTCATCTGAGGATATTTCCTTTTTCACCGTAGCCCTCTATGGGCTTCCAAATATCACTTTGCCAATTCCACAAGAACTGTCTTAGCGAAAGGCTTCTTGAGGGGAAAGCTGTAACTCTGTGAGATGATTTCACAGAACACAAAGAAGTTTCTCAGAAACCTTCCTTCTCTATGTCATCGGAGTTTATTTCCTTTGGCCCTATATTCATCAAAGGGATCCGTAATATCTGTTCTCAGATTCCACAGAATAAGGCTAGCAAAGAGATCCACGAAATACAGATGTAACTCTGTGAGATGAATTAACAGGACACTAAGCAGTTTCTCAGAAAGCTTCTTTCCAGATTTCATCTGAGGATATTTCCTTTTTCACCATTGCCCTCTATGGGCTTCCAAATATCACTTTGCCTATTCCACAAGAACTGTCTTAGCGAAAGGCTTCCTGAGGGGAAAGCTGTAACTCTGTGAGATGATTTCACAAAAAACAAAGAAGTTTCACAGAAAGCTTCTTTCTCTTTGTTATCGGAGTTTATATCCTTTGGCCCTATAGTCTTCAAAGGGATCCGAAATATATGTTCTCAGATTCCACAGAAATAAGGGTAGCAAAGAGATCCACGAAATACAGATGTAACTCTGTGAGATGAATTAACAGAACACTAAGCAGTTTCTCAGAAAGCTTCTTTCCAGATTTCATCTGAGGATATTTCCTTTTTCACCGTAGCCCTCTATGGGCTTCCAAATATCACTTTGCCAATTCCACAAGAACTGTCTTAGCGAAAGACTTCTTGAGAGGAAAGCTGTAACTCTATGAGATGATTTCACAGAACACAAAGAAGTTTCTCAGAAAGCTTCCTTCTCTTTGTCATCGGAGTTTATTTCCTTTGGCCCTACATTCATCAAAGGGATCCGAAATATCTGTTCTCAGATTCCACAGAAATAAGGCTAGCAAAGAGATCCACGAAATACAGATGTAACTCTGTGAGATGAATTAACAGAACACTAAGCAGTTTCTCAGAAAGCTTCTTTCCAGATTTCATCTCAGGATATTTCCTTTTTCACCATTGCCCTCTATGGGCTTCCAAATATCACTTTGCCAATTCCAAAAGAACTGTCTTAGCGAAAGGCTTCTTGAGGGGAAAGCTGTAACTCTCTGAGATAATTTCACAGAACACAAAGAAGTTTCTCAGAAAGATTCTTTCTCGTTGTTATCGGAGTTTATATCCTTTGGCCCTGTAGTCTTCAAAGGGATCCGAAATATCTGTTCTCAGATTCCACAGAAATAAGGCTAGCAAAGAGATCCACGAAATACAGATTTAACTCTGTGAGATGAATTAACAGAACACTAAGCAGTTTCTCAGAAAGCTTCTTTCCAGATTTCATCTGAGGATATTTCCTTTTTCACCATTGCCCTCTAGGGGCTTCCGAATATCACTTTGCCAATACCACAAGAACTGTCTTAGCGAAAGGCTTCATGAGGGGAAAGCTGTAACTCTCTGAGATGATTTCACAGAACACAAAGAAGTTTCTCAGAAAGCTTCTTTCTCGTTGTTATCGGAGTTTATATCCTTTGGCCCTATAGTCTTCAAAGGGATTCGAAATATCTGTTCTCAGATTCCACAGAAATAAGGCTAGCAAAGAGATCCACGAAATACAGATGTAACTCTGTGAGATGAATTAACAGAACACTAGGCAGTTTCTCAGAAAGCTTCTTTCCAGATTTCATCTGAGGATATTTCCTTTTTCACCATAGCCCTCTATGGGCTTCCATATATCACTTTGCCAATTCCACAAGAACTGTCTTAGCGAAAGGCTTCTTGAGGGGAAAGCTGTAACTCTGTGAGATGATTTTACAGAACTCAAAGACGTTTCTCAGAAAGCTTCTTTCTCTTTCTTATCAGAGTTTATACCCTTTGGCCCTATAGTCTTCAAAGGGATCCGAAATATCTGTTCTCAGATTCCACAGAAATAGGGCTAGCAAAGAGATCCACGAAATACAGATGTAACTCTGTGAGATGAATTAACAGAACACTAAGCAGTTTCTCAGAAAGCTTCTTTCCAGATTTCATCTGAGGATATTTCCTTTTTCACCTAGGCCCTCTATGGGCTTCCGAATATCACTTTGCCAATTCCACAAGAACTGTCTTAGCGAAAGACTTCTTGAGAGAAAAGCTGTAACTCTGTGAGATGATTTCACAGAACAAAAAGAAGTTTCTCAGAAAGCTTCTTTCTCGTTGTTATCGGAGTTTATATCCTTTGGCCCTATAGTCTTCAAAGGGATCCGAAATATCTGTTCTCAGATTCCACAGAAATAATGCTAACAAAGAGATCCACGAAATACAGATGTAACCCTGTGAGATGAATTAACAGAACACTAAGCAGTTTCTCAGAAAGCTTCTTTCCAGATTTCATCTGAGGATATTTCCTTTTTCACCATAGCCCTCTATGGGCTTCCAATTATCACTTTGCCAATTCCACAAGAAATGTCTTAGCGAAAGTCTTCTTGAGGGGAAAGCTGTAACTCTGTGAGATGATTTCACAGAACACAAAGAAGTTTCTCAGAAAGCTTCCTTCTATTTGTCATCGGAGTTTATTTCCTTTGGCCCTATATTCATCAAACGGATCCGAAATATCTGTTCTCAGATTCCACAGAAATCAGGCTAGCAAAGAGATCCACGAAATACAGATGTACCTCTGTGAGATGAATTAACAGAACACTAAGCAGTTTCTCAGAAAGCTTCTTTCCAGATTTCATCTGAGGATATTTCCTATTTCACCATTGCCCTCTACGGGCTTCCAAATATCACTTTGCCAATTCCACAAGAACTGTCTTAGCGAAAGACTTCATGAGGGGAAAGCTGTAACTCGGTGAGATGATTTCACAGAACACAAAGAAGTTTCTCAGAAAGCTTCTTTCTCTTTCTTATCGGAGGATATTTCCTTTGGCCCAATAGTCTTCTAAGGGATCCGAAATATCTGTTCTCCGATTCCACATAAATAAGGCTAGCAAAGAGATCCACGAAATACAGATGTAACACTGTGAGATGAATTAACAGAACACTAAGCAGTTTCTCAGAAAGCTTCTTTCCAGATTTCATCTGAGGATATTTCCTTTTTCACCATTGCCCTCTATGGGCTTCCAAATATCACTTTGCCAATTCCACAAGAACTGTCTTAGCGAAAGGCTTCTTGAGGGGAAAGCTGTAACTCTGTGAGATGATTTCACAGAACACAAAGAAGTTTCTCAGAAAGCTTCTTTCTCGTTGTTATCGGAGTTTATATCCTTTGGCCCTATAGTCTTCAAAGGGATCCGAAATATCTGTTCTCAGATTCCACAGAAATAAGGCTAGCAAAGAGATCCACGAAATAGAGATGTAACTCTGTGAGATGAATTAACAGAACACTAAGCAGTTTCTCAGAAAGCTTCTTTCCAGATTTCATCTGAGGATATTTCCTTTTTCACCATTGCCCTCTATGGGCTTCCGAATATCACTTTGCCAATTCCACAAGAACTGTCTTAGCGAAAGGCTTCTTGAGGGGAAAGCTGTAACTCTGTGAGATGATTTCACAGAACACAAAGAAGTTTCTCAGAAAGCTTCTTTCTCGTTGTTATCGGAGTTTATATCCTTTGGCCCTATAGTCTTGAAAGGGATCCGAAATATCTGTTCTCAGATTCCACAGAAATAAGGCTAGCAAAGAGATCCACGAAATACAGATGTAACTCTGTGAGATGAATTAACAGAACACTAAGCAGTTTCTCAGAAAGCTTCTTTCCAGATTTCATCTGAGGATATTTCCTTTTTCACCATAGCCCTCTATGGGCTTCCAAATATCACTTTGCCAATTCCACAAGAACTGTCTTAGCGAAAGACTTCTTGAAGGGAAAGCTGTAACTCTGTGAGATGAATTCACAGAACACAAAGAAGTTTCTCAGAAAGCTTCTTTCTCTTTGTTATCGGAGGATATTTCCTTTGGCCCAATAGACTTGTAAGGGATCCGAAATATCTGTTCTCAGATTCCACAGAAATAAGTCTAGCAAAGAGATCCACGAAATACAGATGTAACTCTGTGAGATGAATTAACAGAACACTAAGCAGTTTCTCAGAAAGCTTCTTTCCAGATTTCATCTGAGGATATTTCCTTTTTCACCGTAGCCCTCTATGAGCTTCCAAATATCACTTTGCAAATTCCACAAGAACTGTCTTAGCGAAAGGCTTCTTGAGGGGAAAGCTGTAACTCTGTGAGATGATTTCACAGAACACAAAGAAGTTTCTCAGAAAGCTTCCTTCTCTTTGTCATCGGAGTTTATTTCCTTTGGCCCTATATTCATCAAAGGGATCCGAAATATCTCTTCTCAGATTCCACAGAAATAAGGCTAGCAAAGAGATCCACGAAATAGAGATGTAACTCTGTGAGATGAATTAACAGAACACTAAGCAGTTTCTCAGAAAGCTTCTTTCCAGATTTCATCTCAGGATATTTCCTTTTTCACCATTGCCCTCTATGGGCTTCCAAATATCACTTTGCCAATTCCAAAAGAACTGTCTTAGCGAAAGGCTTCTTGAGGGGAAAGCTGTAACTCTCTGAGATGATTTCACAGAACACAAAGAAGTTTCTCAGAAAGCTTCTTTCTCGTTGTTATCGGAGTTTATATCCTTTGGCCCTGTAGTCTTCAAAGGGATCCGAAATATCTGTTCTCAGATTCCACAGAAATAAGGCTAGCAAAGAGATCCACGAAATACAGATTTAACTCTGTGAGATGAATTAACAGAACACTAAGCAGTTTCTCAGAAAGCTTCTTTCCAGATTTCATCTGAGGATATTTCTTTTTTCACCATTGCCCTCTAGGGGCTTCCGAATATCACTTTGCCAATTCCACAAGAACTGTCTTAGCGAAAGGCTTCTTGAGGGGAAAGCTGTAACTCTCTGAGATGATTTCACAGAACACAAAGAAGTTTCTCAGAAAGCTTCTTTCTCGTTGTTATCGGAGTTTATATCCTTTGGCCCTATAGTCTTCAAAGGGATTCGAAATATCTGTTCTCAGATTCCACAGAAATAAGGCTAGCAAAGAGATCCACGAAATACAGATGTAACTCTGTGAGATGAATTAACAGAACACTAAGCAGTTTCTCAGAAAGCTTCTTTCCAGATTTCATCTGAGGATATTTCCTTTTTCACCATAGCCCTCTATGGGCTTCCATATATCACTTTGCCAATTCCACAAGAACTGTCTTAGCGAAAGGCTTCTTGAGGGGAAAGCTGTAACTCTGTGAGATGATTTTACAGAACTCAAAGACGTTTCTCAGAAAGCTTCTTTCTCTTTCTTATCAGAGTTTATACCCTTTGGCCCTATAGTCTTCAACGGGATCCGAAATATCTGTTCTCAGATTCCACAGAAATAGGGCTAGCAAAGAGATCCACGAAATACAGATGTAACTCTGTGAGATGAATTAACAGAACACTAAGCAGTTTCTCAGAAAGCTTCTTTCCAGATTTCATCTGAGGATATTTCCTTTTTCACCTAGGCCCTCTATGGGCTTCCGAATATCACTTTGCCAATTCCACAAGAACTGTCTTAGCGAAAGGCTTCTTGAGGGAAAAGCTGTAACTCTGTGAGATGATTTCACAGAACAAAAAGAAGTTTCTCAGAAAGCTTCTTTCTCGTTGTTATCGGAGTTTATATCCTTTGGCCCTATAGTCTTCAAAGGGATCCGAAATATCTGTTCTCAGATTCCACAGAAATAATGCTAACAAAGAGATCCACGAAATACAGATGTAACCCTGTGAGGTGAATTAACAGAACACTAAGCAGTTTCTCAGAAAGCTTCTTTCCAGATTTCATCTGAGGATATTTCCTTTTTCACCATAGCCCTCTATGGGCTTCCAAATATCACTTTGCCAATTCCACAAGAAATGTCTTAGCGAAAGTCTTCTTGAGGGGAAAGCTGTAACTCTGTGAGATGATTTCACAGAACACAAAGAAGTTTCTCAGAAAGCTTCCTTCTATTTGTCATCGGAGTTTATTTCCTTTGGCCCTATATTCATCAAACGGATCCGAAATATCTGTTCTCAGATTCCACAGAAATCAGGCTAGCAAAGAGATCCACGAAATACAGATGTACCTCTGTGAGATGAATTAACAGAACACTAAGCAGTTTCTCAGAAAGCTTCTTTCCAGATTTCATCTGAGGATATTTCCTATTTCACCATTGCCCTCTACGGGCTTCCAAATATCACTTTGCCAATTCCACAAGAACTGTCTTAGCGAAAGACTTCATGAGGGGAAAGCTGTAACTCGGTGAGATGATTTCACAGAACACAAAGAAGTTTCTCAGAAAGCTTCTTTCTCTTTCTTATCGGAGGATATTTCCTTTGGCCCAATAGTCTTCTAAGGGATCCGAAATATCTGTTCTCCGATTCCACATAAATAAGGCTAGCAAAGAGATCCACGAAATACAGATGTAACACTGTGAGATGAATTAACAGAACACTAAGCAGTTTCTCAGAAAGCTTCTTTCCAGATTTCATCTGAGGATATTTCCTTTTTCACCATTGCCCTCTATGGGCTTCCAAATATCACTTTGCCAATTCCACAAGAACTGTCTTAGCGAAAGGCTTCTTGAGGGGAAAGCTGTATCTCTGTGAGATGATTTCACAGAACACAAAGAAGTTTCTCAGAAAGCTTCTTTCTCGTTGTTATCGGAGTTTATATCCTTTGGCCCTATAGTCTTCAAAGGGATCCGAAATATCTGTTCTCAGATTCCACAGAAATAAGGCTAGCAAAGAGATCCACGAAATAGAGATGTAACTCTGTGAGATGAATTAACAGAACACTAAGCAGTTTCTCAGAAAGCTTCTTTCCAGATTTCATCTGAGGATATTTCCTTTTTCACCATTGCCCTCTATGGGCTTCCGAATATCACTTTGCCAATTCCACAAGAACTGTCTTAGCGAAAGGATTCTTGAGGTGAAAGCTGTAACTCTGTGAGATGATTTCACAGAACACAAAGAAGTTTCTCAGAAAGCTTCTTTCTCGTTGTTATCGGAGTTTATATCCTTTGGCCCTATAGTCTTCAAAAGGATCCGAAATGTCTGTTCTCAGATTCCACAGAAATAAGGCTAGCAAAGAGATCCACGAAATACAGATTTAACTCTGTGAGATGAATTAACAGAACACTAAGCAGTTTCTCAGAAAGCTTCTTTCCAGATTTCATCTGAGGATATTTCCTTTTTCACCTTAGCCCTCTATGGGCTTCCAAATATCACTTTGCCAATTCCACAAGAACTGTCTTAGCGAAAGGCTTCTTGGGGGGAAAGCTGTAACTCTGTGAGATGATTTTACAGAACTCAAAGACGTTTCTCAGAAAGCTTCTTTCTCTTTCTTATCAGAGTTTATACCCTTTGGCCCTATAGTCTTCAAAGGGATCCGAAATATCTGTTCTCAGATTCCACAGAAATAAGGCTAGCAAAGAGATCCACGAAATACAGATGTAACTCTGTGAGATGAATTAACAGAACACTAAGCAGTTTCTCAGAAAGCTTCTTTCCAGATTTCATCTGAGGATATTTCCTTTTTCACCATTGCCCTCTATGGGCTTCCGAATATCACTTTGCCAATTCCACAAGAACTGTCTTAGCGAAAGGCTTCTTGAGGGGAAAGCTGTAACTCTGTGAGATGATTTCACAGAACACAAAGAAGTTTCTCAGAAAGCTTCTTTCTAGTTGTTACCGGAGTTTATATCCTTTGGCCCTATAGTCTTCAAAGGGATCCGAAATATCTGTTCTCAGATTCCACAGAAATAATGCTAACAAAGAGATCCACGAAATACAGATGTAACCCTGTGAGATGAATTAACAGAACACTAAGCAGTTTCTCAGAAAGCTTCTTTCCAGATTTCATCTGAGGATATTTCCTTTTTCACCATAGCCGTCTATGGGCTTCCAAATATCACTTTGCCAATTCCACAAGAAATGTCTTAGCGAAAGGCTTCTTGAGGGGAAAGCTGTAACTCTGAGAGATGATTTCACAGAACACAAAGAAGTTTCTCAGAAAGCTTCCTTCTCTTTGTCATCGGAGTTTATTTCCTTTGGCCCTATATTCATCAAACGGATCCGAAATATCTGTTCTCAGATTCCACAGAAATCAGGCTAGCAAAGAGATCCACGAAATACAGATGTACCTCTGTGAGATGAATTAACAGAACACTAAGCAGTTTCTCAGAAAGCTTCTTTCCAGATTTCATCTGAGGATATTTCCTTTTTCACCATTGCCCTCTATGGGCTTCCAAATATCACTTTGCCAATTCCACAAGAACTGTCTTAGCGAAAGACTTCTTGAGGGGAATGCTGTAACTCTGTGAGATGATTTCACAGAACACAAAGAAGTTTCTCAGAAAGCTTCTTTCTCTTTGTTATCGGAGGATATTTCTTTTGTCCCTATAGTCTTCAAAGGCATCCGAAATATCTGTTCTCAGATTCCACAGCAATAAGGCTAGGAAAGAGGTCCACGAAACACAGATGTAACTCTGTGAGATGAATTAACAGAACACTAAGCAGTTTCTCAGAAAGCTTCTTTCCAGATTTCATCTGAGGATATTTCCTTTTTCACTATAGCCCTCGATGCGCTTTCAAATATCACTTTGCCAATTCCACAAGAACTATCTTAGCGAAAGGCTTCTTGAGGGGAAAGCTGTAATTCTGTGAGATGATTTCACAGAACACAAAGAAGTTTCTCAGAAAGCTTCTTTCTCGTTGTTATCGGAGTTTATATCCTTTGGCCCTATAGTCTTCAAAGGGATCCGAAATATCTGTTCTCAGATTCCACAGAAATAAGGCTAGCAAAGAGATCCAAGAAATACAGATGTAACTCTGTGAGATTAATTAACAGAACACTAAGCAGTTTCTCAGAAAGCTTCTTTCCAGATTTCATCTGAGGATATTTCCTTTTTCACTATAGCCCTCGATGCGCTTCCAAATATCACTTTGCCAATTCCACAAGAACTATCTTAGCGAAAGGCTTCTTGAGGGGAAAGCTGTAACTCTGTGAGATGATTTCACAGAACACAAAGAAGTTTCTCAGAAAGCTTCTTTCTCTTTCTTATCGGAGGATATTTCCTTTGGCCCAATAGTCTTCTAAGGGATCCGAAATATCTGTTCTCGGATTCCACATAAATAAGGCTAGGAAAGAGATACACGAAATACAGATGTAACTCTGTGAGATGAATTAACAGAACACTAAGCAGTTTCTCAGAAAGCTTCTTTCCAGATTTCATCTGAGGATATTTCCTTTTTCAGCATTGCCCTCTATGGGCTTCCAAATATCACTTTGCCAATTCCACAAGAACTGTCTTAGCGAAAGGCTTCCTGAGGGGAAAGCTGTAACTCTCTGAGATGATTTCACAAAAAACAAAGAAGTTTCTCAGAAAGCTTCTTTCTCTTTGTTATCGGAGTTTATATCCTTTGGCCCTATAGTCTTCAAAGGGATCCGAAATATCTGTTCTCATATTCCACAGAAATAAGGCTAGCAAAGAGATCCACGAAATACAGATGTAACTCTGTGAGATGAATTAACAGAACACTAAGCAGTTTCTCAGAAAGCTTCTTTCCAGATTTCATCTGAGGATATTTCCTTTTTCACCATTGCCCTCTATGGGCTTCCGAATATCACTTTGCCAATTCCACAAGAACTGTCTTAGCGAAAGGCTTCTTGAGGGGAAAGCTGTAACTCTGTGAGATGATTTCACAGAACACAAAGAAGTTTCTCAGAAAGCTTCTTTCTCGTTGTTATCGGAGTTTATATCCTTTGGCCCTATAGTCTTGAAAGGGATCCGAAATATCTGTTCTCAGATTCCACAGAAATAAGGCTAGCAAAGAGATCCACGAAATACAGATTTAACTCTGTGAGATGAATTAACAGAACACGAAGCAGTTTCTCAGAAAGCTTCTTTCCAGATTTCATCTGAGGATATTTCCTTTTTCACCATAGCCCTCTATGGGCTTCCAAATATCACTTTGCCAATTCCACAAGAACTGTCTTAGTGAAAGACTTCTTGAAGGGAAAGCTGTAACTCTGTGAGATGAATTCACAGAACACAAAGAAGTTTCTCAGAAAGCTTCTTTCTCTTTGTTATCGGAGGATATTTCCTTTGGCCCAATAGACTTGTAAGGGATCCGAAATATCTGTTCTCAGATTCCACAGAAATAAGTCTAGCAAAGAGATCCACGAAATACAGATGTAACTCTGTGAGATGAATTAACAGAACACTAAGCAGTTTCTCAGAAAGCTTCTTTCCAGATTTCATCTGAGGATATTTCCTTTTTCACCGTAGCCCTCTATGAGCTTCCAAATATCACTTTGCAAATTCCACAAGAACTGTCTTAGCGAAAGGCTTCTTGAGGGGAAAGCTGTAACTCTGTGAGATGATTTCACAGAACACAAAGAAGTTTCTCAGAAAGCTTCCTTCTCTTTGTCATCGGAGTTTATTTCCTTTGGCCCTATATTCATCAAACGGATCCGAAATATCTGTTCTCAGATTCCACAGAAATAAGGCTAGCAAAGAGATCCACGAAATACAGATGTAACTCTGTGAGATGAATTAACAGAACACTAAGCAGTTTCTCAGAAAGCTTCTTTCCAGATTTCATCTGAGGATATTTCCTTTTTCACCATTGCCCTCTATGGGCTTCCGAATATCACTTTGCCAATTCCACAAGAACTGTCTTAGCGAAAGGCTTCTTGAGGGGAAAGCTGTAACTCTGTGAGATGATTTCACAGAACACAAAGAAGTTTCTCAGAAAGCTTCTTTCTCGTTGTTATCGGAGTTTATATCCTTTGGCCCTATAATCTTCAAAGGGATCCGAAATATCTTTTCTCAGATTCCACAGAAATAAGGCTAGCAAAGAGATCCACGAAGTACAGATGTAACTCTGTGAGATGAATTAACAGAACACTAAGCAGTTTCTCAGAAAGCTTCTTTCCAGATTTCATCTGAGGATATTTCCTTTTTCACCATTGCCCTCTATGGGCTTCCAAATATCACTTTGCCAATTCCACAAGAACTGTCTTAGCGAAAGGCTTCATGAGGGGAAAGCTGTAACTCTGTGAGATGATTTCACAGAACACAAAGAAGTTTCTCAGAAAGCTTCGTTCTCTTTGTCATCGGAGTTTATATCCTTTGGCCCTATAGTCTTCAAAGGGATCCGAAATATCTGTTCTCAGATTCCACAGAAATAAGGCTAGCAAAGAGATCCACGAAATAGAGATGTAACTCTGTGAGATGAATTAACAGAACACTAAGCAGTTTCTCAGAAAGCTTCTTTCCAGATTTCATCTCAGGATATTTCCTTTTTCACCATTGCCCTCTATGGGCTTCCAAATATCACTTTGCCAATTCCACAAGAACTGTCTTAGCGAAAGGCTTCTTGAGGGGAAAGCTGTAACTCTCTGAGATGATTTCACAGAACACAAAGAAGTTTCTCAGAAAGCTTCTTTCTCGTTGTTATCGGAGTTTATATCCTTTGGCCCTGTAGTCTTCAAAGGGATCCGAAATATCTGTTCTCAGATTCCACAGAAATAAGGCTAGCAAAGAGATCCACGAAATACAGATTTAACTCTGTGAGATGAATTAACAGAACACTAAGCAGTTTCTCAGAAAGCTTCTTTCCAGATTTCATCTGAGGATATTTCCTTTTTCACCATTGCCCTCTAGGGGCTTCCGAATATCACTTTGCCAATTCCACAAGAACTGTCTTAGCGAAAGGCTTCTTGAGGGGAAAGCTGTAACTCTGTGAGATGATTTCACAGAACACAAAGAAGTTTCTCAGAAAGCTTCTTTCTCGTTGTTATCGGAGTTTATATCCTTTGGCCCTATAGTCTTCAATGGGATTCGAAATATCTGTTCTCAGATTCCACAGAAATAAGGCTAGCAAAGAGATCCACGAAATACAGATGTAACTCTGTGAGATGAATTAACAGAACACTAAGCAGTTTCTCAGAAAGCTTCTTTCCAGATTTCATCTGAGGATATTTCCTCTTTCACCATAGCCCTCTATGGGCTTCCATATATCACTTTGCCAATTCCACAAGAACTGTCTTAGCGAAAGGCTTCTTGAGGGGAAAGCTGTAACTTTGTGAGATGATTTTACAGAACTCAAAGACGTTTCTCAGAAAGCTTCTTTCTCTTTCTTATCAGAGTTTATACCCTTTGGCCCTATAGTCTTCAAAGGGATCCGAAATATCTGTTCTCAGATTCCACAGAAATAAGGCTAGCAAAGAGATCCACGAAATACAGATGTAACTCTGTGAGATGAATTAACAGAACACTAAGCAGTTTCTCAGAAAGCTTCTTTCCAGATTTCATCTGAGGATATTTCCTTTTTCACCTAGGCCCTCTATGGGCTTCCGAATATCACTTTGCCAATTCCACAAGAACTGTCTTAGCGAAAGGCTTCTTGAGGGAAAAGCTGTAACTCTGTGAGATGATTTCACAGAACAAAAAGAAGTTTCTCAGAAAGCTTCTTTCTCGTTGTTATCGGAGTTTATATCCTTTGGCCCTATAGTCTCCAAAGGGATCCGAAATATCTGTTCTCAGATTCCACAGAAATAATGCTAACAAAGAGATCCACGAAATACAGATGTAACCCTGTGAGATGAATTAACAGAACACTAAGCAGTTTCTCAGAAAGCTTCTTTCCAGATTTCATCTGAGGATATTTCCTTTTTCACCATAGCCCTCTATGGGCTTCCAAATATCACTTTGCCAATTCCACAAGAAATGTCTTAGCGAAAGTCTTCTTGAGGGGAAAGCTGTAACTCTGTGAGATGATTTCACAGAACACAAAGAAGTTTCTCAGAAAGCTTCCTTCTATTTGTCATCGGAGTTTATTTCCTTTGGCCCTATATTCATCAAACGGATCCGAAATATCTGTTCTCAGATTCCACAGAAATCAGGCTAGCAAAGAGATCCACGAAATACAGATGTACCTCTGTGAGATGAATTAACAGAACACTAAGCAGTTTCTCAGAAAGCTTCTTTCCAGATTTCATCTGAGGATATTTCCTTTTTCACCATTGCCCTCTACGGGCTTCCAAATATCACTTTGCCAATTCCACAAGAACTGTCTTAGCGAAAGACTTCATGAGGGGAAAGCTGTAACTCGGTGAGACGATTTCACAGAACACAAAGAAGTTTCTCAGAAAGCTTCTTTCTCTTTCTTATCGGAGGATATTTCCTTTGGCCCAATAGTCTTCTAAGGGATCCGAAATATCTGTTCTCCGATTCCACATAAATAAGGCTAGCAAAGAGATCCACGAAATACAGATGTAACACTGTGAGATGAATTAACAGAACACTAAGCAGTTTCTCAGAAAGCTTCTTTCCAGATTTCATCTGAGGATATTTCCTTTTTCACCATTGCCCTCTATGGGCTTCCAAATATCACTTTGCCAATTCCACAAGAACTGTCTTAGCGAAAGGCTTCTTGAGGGGAAAGCTGTATCTCTGTGAGATGATTTCACAGAACACAAAGAAGTTTCTCAGAAAGCTTCTTTCTCGTTGTTATCGGAGTTTATATCCTTTGGCCCTATAGCCTTCAAAGGGATCCGAAATATCTGTTCTCAGATTCCACAGAAATAAGGCTAGCAAAGAGATCCACGAAATAGAGATGTAACTCTGTGAGATGAATTAACAGAACACTAAGCAGTTTCTCAGAAAGCTTCTTTCCAGATTTCATCTGAGGATATTTCCTTTTTCACCATTGCCCTCTATGGGCTTCCGAATATCACTTTGCCAATTCCACAAGAACTGTCTTAGCGAAAGGATTCTTGAGGTGAAAGCTGTAACTCTGTGAGATGATTTCACAGAACACAAAGAAGTTTCTCAGAAAGCTTCTTTCTCGTTGTTATCGGAGTTTATATCCTTTGGCCCTATAGTCTTCAAAAGGATCCGAAATGTCTGTTCTCAGATTCCACAGAAATAAGGCTAGCAAAGAGATCCACGAAATACAGATTTAACTCTGTGAGATGAATTAACAGAACACTAAGCAGTTTCTCAGAAAGCTTCTTTCCAGATTTCATCTGAGGATATTTCCTTTTTCACCTTAGCCCTCTATGGGCTTCCAAATATCACTTTGCCAATTCCACAAGAACTGTCTTAGCGAAAGGCTTCTTGGGGGGAAAGCTGTAACTCTGTGAGATGATTTTACAGAACTCAAAGACGTTTCTCAGAAAGCTTCTTTCTCTTTCTTATCAGAGTTTATACCCTTTGGCCCTATAGTCTTCAAAGGGATCCGAAATATCTGTTCTCAGATTCCACAGAAATAAGGCTAGCAAAGAGATCCACGAAATACAGATGTAACTCTGTGAGATGAATTAACAGAACACTAAGCAGTTTCTCAGAAAGCTTCTTTCCAGATTTCATCTGAGGATATTTCCTTTTTCACCATTGCCCTCTATGGGCTTCCGAATATCACTTTGCCAATTCCACAAGAACTGTCTTAGCGAAAGGCTTCTTGAGGGGAAAGCTGTAACTCTGTGAGATGATTTCACAGAACACAAAGAAGTTTCTCAGAAAGCTTCTTTCTCGTTGTTACCGGAGTTTATATCCTTTGGCCCTATAGTCTTCAAAGGGATCCGAAATATCTGTTCTCAGATTCCACAGAAATAATGCTAACAAAGAGATCCACGAAATACAGATGTAACCCTGTGAGATGAATTAACAGAACACTAAGCAGTTTCTCAGAAAGCTTCTTTCCAGATTTCATCTGAGGATATTTCCTTTTTCACCATAGCCGTCTATGGGCTTCCAAATATCACTTTGCCAATTCCACAAGAAATGTCTTAGCGAAAGGCTTCTTGAGGGGAAAGCTGTAACTCTGAGAGATGATTTCACAGAACACAAAGAAGTTTCTCAGAAAGCTTCCTTCTCTTTGTCATCGGAGTTTATTTCCTTTGGCCCTATATTCATCAAACGGATCCGAAATATCTGTTCTCAGATTCCACAGAAATCAGGCTAGCAAAGAGATCCACGAAATACAGATGTACCTCTGTGAGATGAATTAACAGAACACTAAGCAGTTTCTCAGAAAGCTTCTTTCCAGATTTCATCTGAGGATATTTCCTTTTTCACCATTGCCCTCTATGGGCTTCCAAATATCACTTTGCCAATTCCACAAGAACTGTCTTAGCGAAAGACTTCTTGAGGGGAATGCTGTAACTCTGTGAGATGATTTCACAGAACACAAAGAAGTTTCTCAGAAAGCTTCTTTCTCTTTGTTATCGGAGGATATTTCTTTTGTCCCTATAGTCTTCAAAGGCATCCGAAATATCTGTTCTCAGATTCCACAGCAATAAGGCTAGGAAAGAGGTCCACGAAATACAGATGTAACTCTGTGAGATGAATTAACAGAACACTAAGCAGTTTCTCAGAAAGCTTCTTTCCAGATTTCATCTGAGGATATTTCCTTTTTCACTATAGCCCTCGATGCGCTTTCAAATATCACTTTGCCAATTCCACAAGAACTATCTTAGCGAAAGGCTTCTTGAGGGGAAAGCTGTAATTCTGTGAGATGATTTCACAGAACACAAAGAAGTTTCTCAGAAAGCTTCTTTCTCGTTGTTATCGGAGTTTATATCCTTTGGCCCTATAGTCTTCAAAGGGATCCGAAATATCTGTTCTCAGATTCCACAGAAATAAGGCTAGCAAAGAGATCCAAGAAATACAGATGTAACTCTGTGAGATTAATTAACAGAACACTAAGCAGTTTCTCAGAAAGCTTCTTTCCAGATTTCATCTGAGGATATTTCCTTTTTCACTATAGCCCTCGATGCGCTTCCAAATATCACTTTGCCAATTCCACAAGAACTATCTTAGCGAAAGGCTTCTTGAGGGGAAAGCTGTAACTCTGTGAGATGATTTCACAGAACACAAAGAAGTTTCTCAGAAAGCTTCTTTCTCTTTCTTATCGGAGGATATTTCCTTTGGCCCAATAGTCTTCTAAGGGATCCGAAATATCTGTTCTCGGATTCCACATAAATAAGGCTAGGAAAGAGATACACGAAATACAGATGTAACTCTGTGAGATGAATTAACAGAACACTATGCAGTTTCTCAGAAAGCTTCTTTCCAGATTTCATCTGAGGATATTTCCTTTTTCAGCATTGCCCTCTATGGGCTTCCAAATATCACTTTGCCAATTCCACAAGAACTGTCTTAGCGAAAGGCTTCCTGAGGGGAAAGCTGTAACTCTCTGAGATGATTTCACAAAAAACAAAGAAGTTTCTCAGAAAGCTTCTTTCTCTTTGTTATCGGAGTTTATATCCTTTGGCCCTATAGTCTTCAAAGGGATCCGAAATATCTGTTCTCATATTCCACAGAAATAAGGCTAGCAAAGAGATCCACGAAATACAGATGTAACTCTGTGAGATGAATTAACAGAACACTAAGCAGTTTCTCAGAAAGCTTCTTTCCAGATTTCATCTGAGGATATTTCCTTTTTCACCATTGCCCTCTATGGGCTTCCGAATATCACTTTGCCAATTCCACAAGAACTGTCTTAGCGAAAGGCTTCTTGAGGGGAAAGCTGTAACTCTGTGAGATGATTTCACAGAACACAAAGAAGTTTCTCAGAAAGCTTCTTTCTCGTTGTTATCGGAGTTTATATCCTTTGGCCCTATAGTCTTGAAAGGGATCCGAAATATCTGTTCTCAGATTCCACAGAAATAAGGCTAGCAAAGAGATCCACGAAATACAGATTTAACTCTGTGAGATGAATTAACAGAACACGAAGCAGTTTCTCAGAAAGCTTCTTTCCAGATTTCATCTGAGGATATTTCCTTTTTCACCATAGCCCTCTATGGGCTTCCAAATATCACTTTGCCAATTCCACAAGAACTGTCTTAGCGAAAGACTTCTTGAAGGGAAAGCTGTAACTCTGTGAGATGAATTCACAGAACACAAAGAAGTTTCTCAGAAAGCTTCTTTCTCTTTGTTATCGGAGGATATTTCCTTTGGCCCAATAGACTTGTAAGGGATCCGAAATATCTGTTCTCAGATTCCACAGAAATAAGTCTAGCAAAGAGATCCACGAAATACAGATGTAACTCTGTGAGATGAATTAACAGAACACTAAGCAGTTTCTCAGAAAGCTTCTTTCCAGATTTCATCTGAGGATATTTCCTTTTTCACCGTAGCCCTCTATGAGCTTCCAAATATCACTTTGCAAATTCCACAAGAACTGTCTTAGCGAAAGGCTTCTTGAGGGGAAAGCTGTAACTCTGTGAGATGATTTCACAGAACACAAAGAAGTTTCTCAGAAAGCTTCCTTCTCTTTGTCATCGGAGTTTATTTCCTTTGGCCCTATATTCATCAAAGGGATCCGAAATATCTGTTCTCAGATTCCACAGAAATAAGGCTAGCAAAGAGATCCACGAAATACAGATGTAACTCTGTGAGATGAATTAACAGAACACTAAGCAGTTTCTCAGAAAGCTTCTTTCCAGATTTCATCTGAGGATATTTCCTTTTTCACCATTGCCCTCTATGGGCTTCCGAATATCACTTTGCCAATTCCACAAGAACTGTCTTAGCGAAAGGCTTCTTGAGGGGAAAGCTGTAACTCTGTGAGATGATTTCACAGAACACAAAGAAGTTTCTCAGAAAGCTTCTTTCTCGTTGTTATCGGAGTTTATATCCTTTGGCCCTATAATCTTCAAAGGGATCCGAAATATCTTTTCTCAGATTCCACAGAAATAAGGCTAGCAAAGAGATCCACGAAGTACAGATGTAACTCTGTGAGATGAATTAACAGAACACTAAGCAGTTTCTCAGAAAGCTTCTTTCCAGATTTCATCTGAGGATATTTCCTTTTTCACCATTGCCCTCTATGGGCTTCCAAATATCACTTTGCCAATTCCACAAGAACTGTCTTAGCGAAAGGCTTCATGAGGGGAAAGCTGTAACTCTGTGAGATGATTTCACAGAACACAAAGAAGTTTCTCAGAAAGCTTCCTTCTCTTTGTCATCGGAGTTTATATCCTTTGGCCCTATAGTCTTCAAAGGGATCCGAAATATCTGTTCTCAGATTCCACAGAAATAAGGCTAGCAAAGAGATCCACGAAATAGAGATGTAACTCTGTGAGATGAATTAACAGAACACTAAGCAGTTTCTCAGAAAGCTTCTTTCCAGATTTCATCTCAGGATATTTCCTTTTTCACCATTGCCCTCTATGGGCTTCCAAATATCACTTTGCCAATTCCACAAGAACTGTCTTAGCGAAAGGCTTCTTGAGGGGAAAGCTGTAACTCTCTGAGATGATTTCACAGAACACAAAGAAGTTTCTCAGAAAGCTTCTTTCTCGTTGTTATCGGAGTTTATATCCTTTGGCCCTGTAGTCTTCAAAGGGATCCGAAATATCTGTTCTCAGATTCCACAGAAATAAGGCTAGCAAAGAGATCCACGAAATACAGATTTAACTCTGTGAGATGAATTAACAGAACACTAAGCAGTTTCTCAGAAAGCTTCTTTCCAGATTTCATCTGAGGATATTTCCTTTTTCACCATTGCCCTCTAGGGGCTTCCGAATATCACTTTGCCAATTCCACAAGAACTGTCTTAGCGAAAGGCTTCTTGAGGGGAAAGCTGTAACTCTGTGAGATGATTTCACAGAACACAAAGAAGTTTCTCAGAAAGCTTCTTTCTCGTTGTTATCGGAGTTTATATCCTTTGGCCCTATAGTCTTCAAAGGGATTCGAAATATCTGTTCTCAGATTCCACAGAAATAAGGCTAGCAAAGAGATCCACGAAATACAGATGTAACTCTGTGAGATGAATTAACAGAACACTAAGCAGTTTCTCAGAAAGCTTCTTTCCAGATTTCATCTGAGGATATTTCCTCTTTCACCATAGCCCTCTATGGGCTTCCATATATCACTTTGCCAATTCCACAAGAACTGTCTTAGCGAAAGGCTTCTTGAGGGGAAAGCTGTAACTCTGTGAGATGATTTTACAGAACTCAAAGACGTTTCTCAGAAAGCTTCTTTCTCTTTCTTATCAGAGTTTATACCCTTTGGCCCTATAGTCTTCAAAGGGATCCGAAATATCTGTTCTCAGATTCCACAGAAATAAGGCTAGCAAAGAGATCCACGAAATACAGATGTAACTCTGTGAGATGAATTAACAGAACACTAAGCAGTTTCTCAGAAAGCTTCTTTCCAGATTTCATCTGAGGATATTTCCTTTTTCACCTAGGCCCTCTATGGGCTTCCGAATATCACTTTGCCAATTCCACAAGAACTGTCTTAGCGAAAGGCTTCTTGAGGGAAAAGCTGTAACTCTGTGAGATGATTTCACAGAACAAAAAGAAGTTTCTCAGAAAGCTTCTTTCTCGTTGTTATCGGAGTTTATATCCTTTGGCCCTATAGTCTCCAAAGGGATCCGAAATATCTGTTCTCAGATTCCACAGAAATAATGCTAACAAAGAGATCCACGAAATACAGATGTAACCCTGTGAGATGAATTAACAGAACACTAAGCAGTTTCTCAGAAAGCTTCTTTCCAGATTTCATCTGAGGATATTTCCTTTTTCACCATAGCCCTCTATGGGCTTCCAAATATCACTTTGCCAATTCCACAAGAAATGTCTTAGCGAAAGTCTTCTTGAGAGGAAAGCTGTAACTCTGTGAGATGATTTCACAGAACACAAAGAAGTTTCTCAGAAAGCTTCCTTCTATTTGTCATCGGAGTTTATTTCCTTTGGCCCTATATTCATCAAACGGATCCGAAATATCTGTTCTCAGATTCCACAGAAATCAGGCTAGCAAAGAGATCCACGAAATACAGATGTACCTCTGTGAGATGAATTAACAGAACACTAAGCAGTTTCTCAGAAAGCTTCTTTCCAGATTTCATCTGAGGATATTTCCTTTTTCACCATTGCCCTCTACGGGCTTCCAAATATCACTTTGCCAATTCCACAAGAACTGTCTTAGCGAAAGACTTCATGAGGGGAAAGCTGTAACTCGGTGAGACGATTTCACAGAACACAAAGAAGTTTCTCAGAAAGCTTCTTTCTCTTTCTTATCGGAGGATATTTCCTTTGGCCCAATAGTCTTCTAAGGGATCCGAAATATCTGTTCTCCGATTCCACATAAATAAGGCTAGCAAAGAGATCCACGAAATACAGATGTAACACTGTGAGATGAATTAACAGAACACTAAGCAGTTTCTGAGAAAGCTTCTTTCCAGATTTCATCTGAGGATATTTCCTTTTTCACCATTGCCCTCTATGGGCTTCCAAATATCACTTTGCCAATTCCACAAGAACTGTCTTAGCGAAAGGATTCTTGAGGGGAAAGCTGTAACTCTGTGAGATGATTTCACAGAACACAAAGAAGTTTCTCAGAAAGCTTCTTTCTCGTTGTTATCGGAGTTTATATCCTTTGGCCCTATAGTCTTCAAAGGGATCCGAAATATCTGTTCTCAGATTCCACAGAAATAAGGCTAGCAAAGAGATCCACGAAATAGAGATGTAACTCTGTGAGATGAATTAACAGAACACTAAGCAGTTTCTCAGAAAGCTTCTTTCCAGATTTCATCTGAGGATATTTCCTTTTTCACCATTGCCCTCTATGGGCTTCCGAATATCACTTTGCCAATTCCACAAGAACTGTCTTAGCGAAAGGATTCTTGAGGTGAAAGCTGTAACTCTGTGAGATGATTTCACAGAACACAAAGAAGTTTCTCAGAAAGCTTCTTTCTCGTTGTTATCGGAGTTTATATCCTTTGGCCCTTTAGTCTTCAAAAGGATCCGAAATGTCTGTTCTCAGATTCCACAGAAATAAGGCTAGCAAAGAGATCCACGAAATACAGATGTAACTCTGTGAGATGAATTAACAGAACACTAAGCAGTTTCTCAGAAAGCTTCTTTCCAGATTTCATCTGAGGATATTTCCTTTTTCACCATAGCCCTCTATGGGCTTCCAAATATCACTTTGCCAATTCCACAAGAACTGTCTTAGCGAAAGGCTTCTTGGGGGGAAAGCTGTAACTCTGTGAGATGATTTTACAGAACTCAAAGACGTTTCTCAGAAAGCTTCTTTCTCTTTCTTATCAGAGTTTATACCCTTTGGCCCTATAGTCTTCAAAGGGATCCGAAATATCTGTTCTCAGATTCCACAGAAATAAGGCTAGCAAAGAGATCCACGAAATACAGATGTAACTCTGTGAGATGAATTAACAGAACACTAAGCAGTTTCTCAGAAAGCTTCTTTCCAGATTTCATCTGAGGATATTTCCTTTTTCACCATTGCCCTCTATGGGCTTCCGAATATCACTTTGCCAATTCCACAAGAACTGTCTTAGCGAAAGGCTTCTTGAGGGGAAAGCTGTAACTCTGTGAGATGATTTCACAGAACACAAAGAAGTTTCTCAGAATGCTTCTTTCTCGTTGTTACCGGAGTTTATATCCTTTGGCCCTATAGTCTTCAAAGGGATCCGAAATATCTGTTCTCAGATTCCACAGAAATAATGCTAACAAAGAGATCCACGAAATACAGATGTAACCCTGTGAGATGAATTAACAGAACACTAAGCAGTTTCTCAGAAAGCTTCTTTCCAGATTTCATCTGAGGATATTTCCTTTTTCACCATAGCCCTCTATGGGCTTCCAAATATCACTTTGCCAATTCCACAAGAAATGTCTTAGCGAAAGGCTTCTTGAGGGGAAAGCTGTAACTCTGAGAGATGATTTCACAGAACACAAAGAAGTTTCTCAGAAAGCTTCCTTCTCTTTGTCATCGGAGTTTATTTCCTTTGGCCCTATATTCATCAAACGGATCCGAAATATCTGTTCTCAGATTCCACAGAAATCAGGCTAGCAAAGAGATCCACGAAATACAGATGTACCTCTGTGAGATGAATTAACAGAACACTAAGCAGTTTCTCAGAAAGCTTGTTTCCAGATTTCATCTGAGGATATTTCCTTTTTCACCATTGCCCTCTATGGGCTTCCAAATATCACTTTGCCAATTCCACAAGAACTGTCTTAGCGAAAGACTTCTTGAGGGGAATGTTGTAACTCTGTGAGATGATTTCACAGAACACAAAGAAGTTTCTCAGAAAGCTTCTTTCTCTTTGTTATCGGAGGATATTTCTTTTGTCCCTATAGTCTTCAAAGGCATCCGAAATATCTGTTCTCAGATTCCACAGCAATAAGGCTAGGAAAGAGGTCCACGAAATACAGATGTAACTCTGTGAGATGAATTAACAGAACACTAAGCAGTTTCTCAGAAAGCTTCTTTCCAGATTTCATCTGAGGATATTTCCTTTTTCACTATAGCCCTCGATGCGCTTTCAAATATCACTTTGCCAATTCCACAAGAACTATCTTAGCGAAAGGCTTCTTGAGGGGAAAGCTGTAATTCTGTGAGATGATTTCACAGAACACAAAGAAGTTTCTCAGAAAGCTTCTTTCTCGTTGTTATCGGAGTTTATATCCTTTGGCCCTATAGTCTTCAAAGGGATCCGAAATATCTGTTCTCAGATTCCACAGAAATAAGGCTAGCAAAGAGATCCACGAAATACAGATGTAACTCTGTGAGATGAATTAACAGAACACTAAGCAGTTTCTCAGAAAGCTTCTTTCCAGATTTCATCTGAGGATATTTCCTTTTTCACCATTGCCCTCTATGGGCTTCCGAATATCACTTTGCCAATTCCACAAGAACTGTCTTAGCGAAAGGCTTCTTGAGGGGAAAGCTGTAACTCTGTGAGATGATTTCACAGAACACAAAGAAGTTTCTCAGAAAGCTTCTTTCTCGTTGTTATCGGAGTTTATATCCTTTGGCCCTATAGTCTTCAAAGGGATCCGAAATATCTGTTCTCAGATTCCACAGAAATAAGGCTAGCAAAGAGATCCGCGAAATACAGATGTAACTCTGTGAGATGAATTAACAGAACACTAAACAGTTTCTCAGAAAGCTTCTTTCCAGATTTCATCTGAGGATATTTCCTTTTTCACCATAGCCCTCTATGGGCTTCCATATATCACTTTGCCAATTCCACAAGAACTGTCTTAGCGAAAGGCTTCTTGAGGGGAAAGCTGTAACTCTGTGAGATGATTTCACAGAACACAAAGAAGTTTCTCAGAAAGCTTCCTTCTCTTTCTTATCGGAGTTTATTTCCTTTGGCCCTATATTCATAAAAGGGATCCGAAATATCTGTTCTCAGATTCCACAGAAATAAGGCTAGCAAAGAGATCCACGAAATACAGATGTAACTCTGTGAGATGAATTAACAGAACACGAAGCAGTTTCTCAGAAAGCTTCTTTCCAGATTTCATCTGAGGATATTTCCTTTTTCACCATTTTCCTCTATGGGCTTCCAAATATCACTTTGCCAATTCCACAAGAACTGTCTTAGCGAAAGACTTCTTGAGGGGAAAGCTGTAACTCTGTGAGATGATTTCACAGAACACAAAGAAGTTTCTCAGAAAGCTTCTTTCTCTTTCTTATCGGAGGATATTTCCTTTGGCCCAATAGTCTTCTAAAGGATCCGAAATATCTGTTCTCGGATTCCACAGAAATAAGGCTAGCAAAGAGATCCACGAAATACAGATGTAGCACTGTGAGATGAATTAACAGAACACTAAGCAGTTTCTCAGAAAGCTTCTTTCCAGATTTCATTTGAGGATATTTCCTTTTTCACCATAGCCCTCTATGGGCTTCCAAATATCACTTTGCCAATTCCACAAGAACTGTCTTAGCGAAAGGCTTCTTGAGGGGAAAGCTGTAACTCTGTGAGATGATTTCACAGAACACAAAGAAGTTTCTCAGAAAGCTTCTTTCTCATTGTTATCGGAGTTTATATCCTTTGGCCCTATAGTCTTCAAAGGGATCCGAAATATCTGTTCTCAGATTCCACAGAAATAAGGCTAGCAAAGAGATCCACGAAATACAGATGTAACTCTGTGAGATGAATTAACAGAACACTAAGCAGTTTCTCAGAAAGCTTCTTTCCAGATTTCATCTGAGGATATTTCCTTTTTCACCATTGCCCTCTATGGGCTTCCAAATATCACTTTGCCAATTCCACAAGAACTGTCTTAGCGAAAGGCTTCTTGAGGGGAAAGCTGTAACTCTGTGAGATGATTTCACAGAACACAAAGAAGTTTCTCAGAAAGCTTCTTTCTCGTTGTTATCGCAGTTTATATCCTTTGGCCCTATAGTCTTCAAAGGATCCGAAATATCTGTTCTCAGATTCCACAGAAATAAGGCTAGCAAAGAGATCCACGAAATACAGATGTAACTCTGTGAGATGAATTAACAGAACACTAAGCAGTTTCTCAGAAAGCTTCTTTCCAGATTTCATCTGAGGATATTTCCTTTTACACCATTGCCCTCTATTTGCTTCCAAATATCACTTTGCCAATTCCACAAGAACTGTCTTAGCGAAAGGCTTCATGAGGGGAAAGCTGTAACTCTGTGAGATGATTTCACAGAACACAAAGAAGTTTCTCAGAAAGCTTCCTTCTCTTTGTCATCGGAGTTTATATCCTTTGGCCCTATAGTCTTCAAAGGGATCCGAAATATCTTTTCTCAGATTCCACAGAAATAAGGCTAGCAAAGAGATCCACGAAATACAGATGTAACACTGTGAGATGAATTAACAGAACACTAAGCAGTTTCTCAGAAAGCTTCTTTCCAGATTTCATCTGAGGATATTTCCTTTTTCACCATTGCCCTCTATGGGCTTCCAAATATCACTTTGCCAATTCCACAAGAACTGTCTTAGCGAAAGGCTTCTTGAGGGGAAAGCTGTAACTCTCTGAGATGATTTTACAGAACTCAAAGAAGTTTCTCAGAAAGCTTCTTTCTCTTTCTTATCAGAGTTTATATCCTTTGGCCCTATAGTCTTCAAAGGGATCCGAAATATCTGATCTCAGATTCCACAGAAATAAGGCTAGCAAAGAGATCCACGAAATACAGATGTAACTCTGTGAGATGAATTAACAGAACACTAAGCAGTTTCTCAGAAAGCTTATTTCCAGATTTCATCTGAGGATATTTCCTTTTTCACCATTGCCCTCTATGGGCTTCCGAATATCACTTTGCCAATTCCACAAGAACTGTCTTAGCGAAAGGCTTCTTGAGGGGAAAGCTGTAACTCTGTGAGATGATTCCACAGAAGACAAAGAAGTTTCTCTGAAAGCTTCTTTCTCTTTGTTATCGGAGTTTATATCCTTTGGCCCTATAGTCTTCAAAGGGATCCGAAATATCTGTTCTCAGATTCCACAGAAATAAGACTAGCAAAGAGATCCACGAAATACAGATGTAACTCTGTGAGATGAATTAACAGAACACTAAGCAGTTTCTCAGAAAGCTTCTTTCCAGATTTCATCTGAGGATATTTCCTTTTTCACCATAGCCCTCTATGGGCTTCCATATATCACTTTGCCAATTCCACAAGAACTGTCTTAGCGAAAGCCTTCTTGAGGGGAAACCTGTAACTCTGTGAGATGATTTCACAGAACACAAAGAAGTTTCTCAGAAAGCTTCCTTCTCTTTCTTATCGGAGTTTATTTCCTTTGGCCCTATATTCATCAAAGGGATCCGAAATATCTGTTCTCAGATTCCACAGAAATAAGGCTAGCAAAGAGATCCACGAAATACATATGTAACTCTGTGAGATGAATTAACAGAACACGAAGCAGTTTCTCAGAAAGCTTCTTTCCAGATTTCATCTGAGGATATTTCCTTTTTCACCATTGCCCTCTTTGGGCTTCCAAATATCACTTTGCCAATTCCACAAGAACTGTCTTAGCGAAAGACTTCTTGAGGGGAAAGCTGTAACTCTGTGAGATGATTTCACAGAACACAAAGAAGTTTCTCAGAAAGATTCTTTCTCTTTCTTATCGGAGGATATTTCCTTTGGCCCAATAGTCTTCTAAGGGATCCGAAATATCTGTTCTCGGATTCCACATAAATAAGGCTAGCAAAGAGATCCACGAAATACAGATGTAACACTGTGAGATGAATTAACAGAACACTAAGCAGTTTCTCAGAAAGCTTCTTTCCAGATTTCATCTGAGGATATTTCCTTTTTCACTATAGCCCTCTATGGGCTTCCAAATATCACTTTGCCAATTCCACAAGAAATGTCTTAGCGAAAGGCTTCATGAGGGGAAAGCTGTAACTCTGTGAGTTGATTTCACAGACCACAAAGAAGTTTCTCAGAAAGCTTCCTTCTCTTTGTCATCGGAGTTTATTTCCTTTGGCCCTATATTCATCAAACGGATCCGAAATATCTGTTCTCAGATTCCACAGAAATCAGGCTAGCAAAGAGATCCACGAAATACAGATGTACCTCTGTGAGATGAATTAACAAAACACTAAGCAGTTTCTCAGAAAGCATCTTTCCAGATTTCATCTGAGGATATTTCCTTTTTCACCATTGCCCTCTATGGGCTTCCGAATATCACTTTGCCAATTCCACAAGAACTGTCTTAGCGAAAGGCTTCTTGGGGGGAAAGCTGTAACTCTGTGAGATGATTTCACAGAACACAAAGAAGTTTCTCAGAAAGCTTCTTTCTCGTTGTTATCGGAGTTTATATCCTTTGGCCCTATAGTCCTCAAAAGGATCCGAAATATCTGTTCTCAGATTCCACAGAAATAATGCTAACAAAGAGATCCACGAAATACAGATGTAACCCTGTGAGATGAATTAACAGAACACTAAGCAGTTTCTCAGAAAGCTTCTTTCCAGATTTCATCTGAGGATATTTCCTTTTTCACCATAGCCCTCTATGGGCTTCCAAATATCACTTTGCCAATTCCACAAGAAATGTCTTAGCGAAAGGCTTCTTGAGGGGAAAGCTGTAACTCTGTGAGATGATTTCACAGACCACAAAGAAGTTTCTCAGAAAGCTTCCTTCTCTTTGTCATCGGAGATTATTTCCTTTGGCCCTATATTCATCAAACGGATCCGAAATATCTGTTCTCAGATTCCACAGAAATCAGGCTAGCAAAGAGATCCACGAAATACAGATGTACCTCTGTGAGATGAATTAACAGAACACTAAGCTGTTTCTCAGAAAGCTTCTTTCCAGATTTCATCTGAGGATATTTCCTTTTTCACCATTGCCTTCTATGGGCTTCCAAATATCACTTTGCCAATTCCACAAGAACTGTCTTAGCGAAAGACTTCTTGAGGGGAATGCTGTAACTCTGTGAGATGATTTCACAGAACACAAAGAAGTTTCTCAGAAAGCTTCTTTCTCTTTGTTATCGGAGGATATTTCTTTTGTCCCTATAGTCTTCAAAGGCATCCGAAATATTTGTTCTCAGATTCCACAGAAATAAGGCTAGGAATGAGATCCACGAAATACAGATGTAACTCTGTGAGATGAATTAACAGAACACTAAGCAGTTTCTCAGAAAGCTTCTTTCCAGATTTCATCTGAGGATATTTCCTTTTTCACTATAGCCCTCTATGCGCTTCCAAATATCACTTTGCCAATTCCACAAGAACTATCTTAGCGAAAGGCTTCTTGAGGGGAAAGCTGTAACTCTGTGAGATGATTTCACAGAACACAAAGAAGTTTCTCAGAAAGCTTCTTTCTCGTTGTTATCGGAGTTTATATCCTTTGGCCCTATAGTCTTCAAAGGGATCCGAAATATCTGTTCTCAGATTCCACAGAAATAAGGCTAGCAAAGAGATCCACGAAATACAGATGTAACTCTGTGAGATGAATTAACAGAACACTAAGCAGTTTCTCAGAAAGCTTCTTTCCAGATTTCATCTGAGGATATTTCCTTTTTCACCATTGCCCTCTACGGGTTTCCGAATATCACTTTGCCAATTCCACAAGAACTGTCTTAGCGAAAGGCTTCTTGAGGGGAAAGCTGTAACTCTGGGAGATGATTTCACAGAACACAAAGAAGTTTCTCAGAAAGCTTCTTTCTCGTTGTTATCGGAGTTTATATCATTTGGCCCTATAGTCTTCAAAGGGATCCGAAATATCTGTTCTCAGATTCCACAGAAATAAGGCTAGCAAAGAGATCCACGAAATACAGATGTAACTCTGTGAGATGAATTAACAGAACACTAAGCAGTTTCTCAGAAAACTTCTTTCCAGATTTCATCTGAGGATATTTCCTTTTTCACCATAGCCCTCTATGGGCTTCCATATATCACTTTGCCAATTCCACAAGAACTGTCTTAGCGAAAGACTTCTTGAGGGGAAAGCTGTAACTCTGTGAGATGATTTCACAGAACACAAAGAAGTTTCTCAGAAAGCTTCCTTCTCTTTCTTATCGGAGTTTATTTCCTTTGGCCCTATATTCATCAAAGGGATCCGAAATATCTGTTCTCAGATTCCACAGAAATAAGGCTAGCAAAGAGATCCACGAAATACAGATGTAACTCTGTGAGATGAATTAACAGAACACTAAGCAGTTTCTCAGAAAGCTTCTTTCCAGATTTCATCTGAGGATATTTCCTTTTTCACCATTGCCCTCTATAGGCTTCCAAATATCACTTTGCCAATTCCACAAGAACTGTATTAGCGAAAGACTTCTTGAGGGGAAAGCTGTAACTCTGTGAGATGATTTCACAGAACACAAAGAAGTTTCTCAGAAAGCTTCTTTCTCTTTCTTATCGGAGGATATTTCCTTTGGCCCAATAGTCTTCTAAGGGATCCGAAATATCTGTTCTCGGATTCCACGTAAATAAGGCTAGGAAAGAGATCCACGAAATACAGATGTAACACTGTGAGATGAATTAACAGAACACTAAGCAGTTTCTCAGAAAGCTTCT